>NC_137280.1:79040000-84040000 GCF_054371585.1 Giraffa tippelskirchi
AGGCTCGGAGAGCTAAGATACTTGCCAAACAGCACAGAGCAGAAGCCAGTGCTGAAACCTGTTAGCAATCTGTGCAAAGACACAGTTAGGTCATTCACAAAAGGCTGGGGGCTGGGAGCAGCCTAAGATCACCACCCGGAACTAGCTCCCTAAACACACAAAGCCTCCCTGTATAATGGGCTTCTCAGATGCCTCAGCAGTACAGAATCCCCCTGAAGTGCAGAGGATGAAGGAAATGCGGATTGGATCCCTGGGTTGAGGAGATCTCCTGGAGAAGGAAATGGCAACCCACTCCAGTATTCTTTCCTGGGTTATGAGGCAGGACAATCTTAAGGACAGAGAAGCCTGGCGGGCTATAGTCCATGGGGTCGCAAAAGAGTTGGACATAATTTAGTGACTAAAAAACTACAATCCTGTATTTATGTACACATATTTATTGAGCACCTACTATATGCCTGAAACTGTTCTGAGTGCTTTGGATAAAATGACATACAAGAAAGATAAGGTATCTCTTTTCATGGAGGTTATACTCTAGTGGAAGAGATAGATTTTTTAAAAAGCAAACAAATTTCTAAATATGAAAATTAAAGCTCTAAGTGCTATAAAGTAAATAAACAGAGGGATATGAGAATAAAGTTGGGAGAGGGCTGTTTAACTTTATATAAGAAGTGGGAGGCTAGAGAAGGCTTTTGAGAGTCTCTTGGATGGCAAGGAGATCAAACCAGTCAATCCTAAAGGAAATCAACCCTGAATATTCATTGGAAGGACTGATGCTGAAGCTGAAGCTCCAACACTTTGGCCACCTGATGCAAAGAGCCGACTCATCACAAAAAGACCCTGGTGATGGGAAAGACTGAAGGCCAAAGGAGAAAGGAGGAGACAGAGGATGAGATGGTTGGATGGCATCACCGACTCATTGGACATAAGTTTGAGTAAACTCCAGAAGATAGTGAAGGACAGGGAAGCCTGGTGTGCTGCAGTCCATGGGGTCGCAAAAAGTTGGACACGACTAAACTGACTTAACACACACACACACGTCGTACTAGGTTCCAGGGATGCCTGGTTCCAAGATCATCATCCGGTGATCCCCATCATCTTCTCTGACCCTCCCCACCCCAACTCCCTTCAGCTGTCTCACCTCCAAGCTGGCTCTCCTTCCTGGGCTCCTCTGAAGCCGCTCTACCACTGAAAAAAAACATGCTGCCACATTTACTCCCAAGTGGCTGCTTTCTGCAGCAAGGGGGACTGTCCTAAGCCTCTATGATCAGAGTATTTATTTGCTGTGCTTCTTCTGTGCTATTAACAACTACAAACATTTCTTAAGCCCCAATGAGCCTTTTTGTTATTGTTTGTTTTGCTGCTGAAATTCGATTGGGTAAAATGACATGTGTTTGCCTTACATTTTGTTCACTGTATTCCTATTCCACGCTTCTGCCTCTCCCTAAAGGCATCTCAGTGCAGCATTGTGGAGGCAGTTCCAGAAGGCTGAGGGCTGTGTCTCCATCATGTCTGTGTTCCCCATGGAGATGTCTGGTGTGATTCAGTGAGAGTCTAAGACTGATGGCCACACTACCTGAGCCATGCAGGAGGGGGCGAAATTTCTCACCAAACCTATTCTGTGGGAATTAAAGGCTACCAGTTCCTGGACTAGGGTTTCCCTGATGGCTCAGACAGTAAAGAATCTGCCTGCAATGAGGAAGACCTGCGTTTGATCCCTGGGTCAGGAAGATCCCCTGGAGAAGGGAATGGCTACCCACTCCAGTATTCTTGCCTGGAGAATCCCATGGACAGAGGAGCCATGGGCTCCAGTCCATGAGGGCTACAGTCCATGAGGTCTCAAAGAGCCAGATATGACTGGATAACTAACACTTTCACTTTTTCTTTTCAGTCTCTGAGCTAGGCCAGATTCTCTCTAGGCTCACATCACACCCCATGTCACTGATAAACTGATTTTACATTCACCTCTCTTGATCAAAATCCTTCCTCCCGAGTCAATTTTCAATCCCATAGGAGTTGATGCTGCAGCCTGGTGCAGTCCAAGTGCTCTCCAACTGTGGTGGTCAGTGTGGACCGCTTCACATGCTTGTGTGAAGTCTGAAGTGCTGACCTGTAGCATCCCAGGATAGTGAAAGCTCAGTGCTGGAAGGGACCTTCTCAGTCATCCGATCCAGCCTGTCCCCCTCAGCAATCCTGCCTGATGCCCTGCAGCCTCTAAGTGAATACGTTTACGACAAGGAGCTCACTCCCTCAGAAGGCAACAGGGATATGTCAGAATCTAGCAAACTAGGGTTGGGAGAAATTGTGAGACTGGGATTGATACAGCTTACCTGGTGGCTCAGCAGTAAAGAATCTGCCTACAATGCAGAAGATGCAGGTTCAACCCCTGGGTCAGGAAGGTCCCCTGGAGGAAGGAAGGAAGGAAGGAAGGGAAGTCGCTCAGTCGTGTCCGACTCTTTGCGACCCCGTGGACTGTAGCCTACCAGGCTCCTCTGTCCATGGGATTCTCCAGGCAAGAATACTGGAGTGGTTTGCCATTTCCTTCTCCAGGGGATCTTCCCGACCCAGGGATCGAACCCAGGTCTCCCGCATTGGAGGCAGACGCTTTAACCTCTGAGCTACCAGGGAAGTCGTCCCCTGGAGGAGGAAATGGCAACCCACTACTCCAGTATTCTTGCCTGGAGAATGCCATTGGCAGAGGAGCCTGGTCGGCTACAGTCCATGGGGTCACAAAGAGTCAGACACAACTGAAGCAACCGAGCCTGCAAAACACACATCTAACAGATGACTGATGAGAACCTACAGTGAGCTCAGGAGACTCTGTTCAGCACTCTGTGGGGACCTGAGTGGGAAGGAAACCCACAGGAGAGGAGACATATGTTAAAACAAAAGAGAAAAGGAATCTAGCAAACTATGCTCCCCAAGGGTGGAATGAGGCAACTTTCCACTTTCTGTCATCCTCCCCTACAGCCTTCCCCTGTCTTCCCCTCCCCTCTAGCAAATACACATATACTAAGTTGAATTCTAAAGTCTAAACCCAGCAGAGTCTAGGCAGGGACTAACATTTGAGTCATAGATCTATATAACTGGAAGAAACTTTTGCTGTTGTTGTGCAGCCACTAAGTTATGTCCAACCCTCTGCGACCCCATGGACTGTAGCCCAGCTGCCAAGTGAAAGTTCACCCTCATCCCATCCCCCCAGCTCCCTCCATGGGGACAGTCTTAGGAAAACCAGACTTTTCTTTAAGGAGAAATGGCTAAGTTCTCTTATGACTTCAGAAAGCAAGCAGCCTGGATAGCAACGAACACACACTGACATTCTCACCGGATAGGGAGCCAACTTCCTAAATGTTTGGAAGACTTGGTGGCAGGTGGCGCCTCACAGGACAGGGTGACTAAGGAGGTCAGGACCCTTAGGCAGCAACAACTGAAGGGAGGACAGGGAGGTGGGGGTGGGGGAAGGGAGGCTGGACCAGGATATGTGCAAGCTTCCCATGACACAGATCCAGAACCAAGGAGAGAAGCTGCCAAAATGCATCATCCCACCAGCCACTGTCCACAGCTGCTGAGTCACCTGGGCTGGGGGGCAGGAGGAATCCAGATGGCCCCTTCAGGGACCCGAGGATGCAGCTTACCCACCTCCCCCTCCAGCCAAAGGCTTTGACTTTGGCAGGAGAGAGTAAGTATGGGATGGTGATTCAAGGACAAGATTTGAGTGTCCTCAACTCCATCCATATAATCAGAACTATGATTTTTCCAGTAGTCATGTATGGATGTGAGGGTTGGACCATAAAGAAGGCTGAGAGCTGAATAATTGATGCTTTCGGATTATGGTGTTGGATAAGACCCTTGAGAGTCCGTCCCTTGAACAGCAAGGAGATCAAACCAGTCAAGCCTAAAGGAAATCAATCCTGAATATTCTTTGTAAGGACCGATGGTGAAGCTGAAGCTCCAATAACTTTGGCCACCTGATGCAAAGAGCCAGCTCATTGTAAAAGATCCCGATGTTGGGAAAGATTGAAGGCGGAAGGAGAAGAGGGGACAGAGGATAAGATGGCTAGATGGCATCATCGACTCAATGGACATCAGTTTGAGCAAACAGTGGGAGATGGCCAAGGACAGGGAAGCCTGGTGTGCTGCAGTCCATGCAGTCGCAAAGAGTCAGACATAATTGAGCTACTGAACAACAACAACAAGCCTCCATCAACACCCTGGGTAGGATAGAGAATGTCTCTCAAGTCTTGGCAAAAGATTTGGCTGACGTGATGGAAGGAAAGACAAGTGGAGAAGTGGGTGTTTCTATACAAAAGAATGGGAACCCAATATGCCTCAAAAGTCAAGTGGTCACCGTTGACATTATACAGTGGGATTCCCACTGAAGTTCAACAAGTCAGTTTAAACCCTTCTCCCAAGCTTGGTCTGAACACTATAGGTGGATGTCCATCTCTCTCCAGAGCATGAACACAGCCAAACACCACACCACTGACCTCTGCAGAACTATGGTCAATAAAGGTCACTAAAGTTCTTTCCTGGGCTTCCCTGGTGGCTCAGACAGTAAAGAATCTGCCTGCAATGCAGGAGACCCATGTTTGACCCTTGGGAAGATCTCCTGGAGGAGGGAATGGCTACCCACTCCAATATTCTTGCCTGGAGAATCCCATAGACAGAGAAGTCTGGCAGGCTGCATTCCATGGGACTGCAAAGAGTCGGACACGACTGAGTGACTAACACTGACATTTCACTTTCACCTTTCAAGGCTCTTTCCTACCTGTCACTGTGAAGTCATGTCTGTACTGGAGAGCTGGCCTGTACTATCCCTGATCATCCAGGCTCTCTTTGGATCTGACCCATCACCCCAGCCTGCCAAGGCTCTTTTTGGATCCTGACTCCATTTATCAAGATTTGCATAGCTCTCTCCCTGCTTCGTGTCAGCCCGAATTTGAGCAGGCGCTCTGCCTCCTTGTTTCAGCCACAAACACTTCGCTGGGACAAGACTGAAAATTAGGCTCTTCTCCAGGCTGACAGGGACTTTACCAACTTTGAGTCTCCTCATTTCAGAGTCCCCAACTTGGTCACTAGAGATTCAACAAACACCTTGTCAGATTCTGTAGTGACACAGACAACACGTGGAAGTAAGACGCTAGTTCCAAGAACTGAGAGTCCAGCTGGCCTTTATAGGTCAGGACAAAAGCCAAAGGATACAAAGGCATAACCCTGAGTCACTATTTTTTAGATTTTTTTTTTATGTTAACCATTTTTAAAGTCTTCATTGAATTTGTTACAAAATTGTTTCTGTTTTATTGGGTTTTTTGTTTTTTGTCATGAGGCATGTGGGAGCTTAGCTTCCCAACCACACATCGAACCCATACCCCCTCTGCATTAGAAGATGAAGACTTAGCCACTGGACTGCCAGGGAAGTCCCCTAAGCCACTACGGCACTACAATTCCCTGTGATACCGGGGTTTAATAGAGGCCAATTAAAGTCACCATCAGGAATCTGAATGCATAAGAAGTCAGTCTCAATTAACGGCAGCTAAGGTCTACAGGGGAGAGTTCAGCACCAGGATGGAAGGTGCAGACCACTCCTACAGGTGAAAGGTCCCTTTATATTTTTTTCCTTTTTTTGGCTGCACTGTGTGGCATGTTGGATCTTAGTTCCCTGATCAGGGATCGAACTTCTATCCCCTGAATCTGGAGCACAGAGTCTTAACCACTGGACCGCCAGGTAAGGGAGTTCAGCTCAGTCATGTCCAATTCTTTGCAACTCCATGGACTGCAGCACGCCAGGCTTCCCTGTCCATCACCAACTCCTGGAGCTTGTCATGTCCATGTCCATCGAGTAAGTGATGCCATCCAACCATCTCATCCTCTGCCGTCCCCTTCTCCTCCTGCCTTCAATCCTTCCCAGCATCAGAGTCTTTTCCAATGAGTCCTCTTAAATGATAACATTTGGGAACTCTTACAGTGTATGTTTTAGACAGAATCCCCAGACTCTGGGTCAGCCTGCAAGGAATACATTCCCTGGAGGGTCTCTGGGTGTTACTCCTCCCATCCTGGATTACACATGGGATTTTACAGTTTCTACCTTCCATGGTCCATGAGGGAATAATCAAGTTAACCAACATTATTTAAATTCAGGATACCAAGTACATTTTTGTTCCAAGAAGCACGATGTGCATTTTGTTTCCTAAACCTGAAATGAAGGCTCAAAAAGAAACTTTCTGGATCATTTTGGTTTTTCAAGTAGGATGTCATCATCACAAGATGTTTTACTTCATAATTAAATATAAAATATGTTTACTTTGCCAAGGTTGACAGGATCAGCTGAAAGAAAATGAGTTTTCACAGTTATTTGAGTCTTCAAAATGTTATTTGATGCTTTAAAATAACTTTAAAAAGTTATTTGAGTCTAAAAAAAATGATGCTAGGAATTGAAGGTTCCTCTTCTCTATTTACCATCAACAGATGAATACATCGGGCTTCACCAATGACTCAGTGGGTAAAGAACCCACCTGCAATGCAGAAGGCACAGCAGATGCAGGTTCAATCCCTGGTTCAGGAAGATCCCTGCGAGGAGGAAAATGGCAATCCACTCCAGTATTCTAGACTGGGAAATCCCATGGACAGAGGAGCCTGGCGGGCTACAGTCCATAGGGTCATAAAAAGTCAGACATGACTGAGCGAATACATTCTGTCTTACTGGGTTGAAAAGCCTATCACTTGAATAAATGCCTGAGTACGAGTACATCTCAGCTAAAATATTGGATTAGTCAAAAAGCTCGTTCGAGTTTTTCCATACCATGTTACAGAAACACCAACACCAAGTCATTGCAAACTTCACTTTCACTCTTAGCCACATTTTCCAAAGAAACATGAGTGGCAGACCCTTCTGGGTCCCTCCTAGTGCTGAGAGGAGGGTGATGCCTTGTGGGTGTGCATATTCGGAATGAGCTGTTTCGTGGAGAAGGTCTTTCCTTGAGTTTAAATTTATCCTATTAAGACCCTCTTTAGCAAACTAGAATGTGGATCTTATCAATGTCATTCATAGCAGCACTCTTCCACCTGCCACTAAACACATGGTGTAGTGGTGTTTAGTTGCTGAGTTGTGTCCCACTCTTTTGCGACCCGATGGACTGCAGCTCACCAGGCTCCTCTGCCCACGGGATTTTCCAGGCAAGAATACTGGAGTGGGTTGCCATCCCCTTCTCCAGGGGATCTTCTGGATTCCTGCATTGGCAGGCAGATTCTTTACCACTGAGCCACCAAGGAAGCCCCACTAAACACTTAGTCTCTCTCAAATTTCTCTCTCTCTCTCCTTCCATCTCCTTCCCCTACACACACACACACACACACGTGCACACACACACACATCTTTAATCAGCCCTGGCAAGCACGGCCAAAAGTAATCTGTGAAAAGATCTTGCTGGAACAGACTTCACCTTGTATTAATAGTTCCTTGAAAGGAGAAAACCTGAACATGAAATCACAATACTTCTTTATATATGTGAACCCTCTTCACTCCTCAGCAATAGGCTTGGTGCATACGAGGAAGTCCATCATTAATTGTCTTTCCTAGAAAAACCAACATAGGTTGCCTTCCACCCCCACGGAGAACTCGGCATGACTGATGTTTGAATATTCTTTCTGCCACAGAAAGATGAGAATGCTCTGGCTGAAGACCACGCTGGCACTTCACAAGGGGTTATTTAAAAACTAGACTATTACTCTGAATGGGGAGAGGAAAGAAAGCCTGCCTATGCCAATACACACAATATAGATCCTCTTTCCCTGGAGCCCACCCCTCCCACAAAATGGTACCTAAGAGCCCATTTTTCAAGGACTTGAAGTAAGCTCACCCATTGGAAAGAGCCTCAATCACCAAAATGTCACGTGGAAATAATTCTAAAACACCTCAGGGGAAAGAAATTGAAAATTGTATTCCCTGAACAGTGCTCCACAGGTAAAGAAAAAAGCTAGATGGATGATCATCACAAATCTTCATCAGTTGTAAACTTCCTACCCAACTCTTTCCTTCTCCCAATCCCTCCCCTCCTCCTGATGAAATAATAATAGAAATAATTGTTCGGTCACTCAGCCGTGTCCAGCCCTTTGTGACCCTATGGACTGTAGCCCACTAGGCTCCTCAGTCCATTGAATTCTTTAGGCAAGAATACTGGAGTGAGCTGTCATTTCCTTCTCCAGGAGATCTTCCTGACCCAGGGATTGAGCCCAGGTCTCCCACATTGCAGGCAGAGTTTACCAACTGAGCCACCAGGGAACAGAAATAGAAATAGAGTGCACAATAAATGAGTCCATTTATTTATGAAATGGACTTGAAAAATCGCAAAACCTTCCCCCACCCCTGTCTGTCAAAAAATTGTCTTCCAAAAAAACTCCCGAGGTCAAGGAAGTAACTTCAAGTGTACTCAGCTGTCCCAGGTCAGTTTTCATTCCAGTCACAAAGAAAGGCAATGACAAAGAATGTTCAAACTGCCGCACAATTGCACTCATCTCATGCTGGGATCACCTGGTCGAGGGAACCTGGCACCTCCAATAGGCCCCAGGACAGCAGGGGCGGTCCGCCCCCTGGCTTCCGAAATGCCAAAGCGAGGAGCAAAGCAAGCTCTGTCAGAAGGAAGAAAAGAGCAACTGGATGGATTTTCAAGCTGTTGCTAGGCCGCACTGCTTCAGAGTGCCCCCGAGAGGAACAGGTGCCCTGTGGCCCGTAGGTCCAGTATGCAGGTTCACACACAGGGTGTGTCCCCGTAGGAGCCAAGAATTTTCCTGACAGACCTAGGCTCACTAGAGCTCTCCTACAGAGTAAAGGGGATGGAACAGACGTGTGGATGTGGCTCTGCCTTTCCCTGGGAGTGTGGGGCCCCTCCCTACGGCCCCGGGCTCCAGGACAAACTGCCCCTGAGAAAGGACCTCCAAGAAGTGCTTTTCCAGCAGGCTGGGACTCGGAGTTTGCAGGATGCGGGAAAAGCGATCGTCCTTCGAGGAAGAAGAGGCAGCCACCCAGTATGTGTTTGCAAGCCTGTATTTGGAAGGAACTGGTTAGCTTCTTCAAGGGGAGACCTCCAAATCTGCTGTAAGGACCGAATTTCCAGAGTCAGGGCCATGCATCTCCCCTGCCCTTTGCGAGCCTTGCAAAGACATTCTTAGGTTATAGCGGTACTGCCCACGAAGAAGCAGACTGCGGGCATGTGTCAGACATGACTGGGTGCCTTCCTGGGGTCAGCTCAGGGAGGGGCCTTTCCACTCTAAGTAGGCCCCATGCCTACTTGGGGAGGGGGTGGGGCCTGGTTGCCTCCAAACTGCCAAAAGGTGGAGCAAAGCTAGCTCTGTCAGAGGTAAGAAAAGAGCACTTGGATGGATGTTGAAGCTGTTGCTGGGCCGCACCACTTCAGGGCCCCCCAAGAGAAACAGGCACCCTGTGGCCCCTAGTTCCGGTATGCAGGTTCACACACAGGGTGTGTTCCCATAGGAGCCAAGAACTTTCCTGACAGACCTAGGCTCAGTAGAACTCTCCTACAGAGCAAAGGGGATGGAACAGACGCGTGGATGTGGCTCTACCTTTCCCTGGGAGTACGGGGCTGCTCCCTCTGGCCCCAAGCTCCAAGGGAAATTTCCCCTGAAAAATGACCTCCAAGAAGCGCTTTTCCAGCAGGCTGGAACGTGGAGTTTGCAGGATGTGGAGAAAGCGAGCATCCTTCGGGGAAGCAAAGGCAGCCACCTGTTATCATTACTTACTAGTATAGTAGGTACCTTCTTCGGTTGGGCAGAGGCCTTCCCCACCCGATCTGAAAAAACAAATGAAGTAGCTCACTGTTTGATTCGAGAAATAATTCCCACATTTGGGTTTCCAACCAGTATAGGATCAGACAACGGCCCTGCCTTTGTAGCCGACTTAATTTAACAGATATGTAAAGGTCTAAATATCAAGTGGAAATTACATACAGCATATAGGCCCCAGAGGTCTGGAATGGTGGAAAGAACCAACCGAACTCTTGAAGAGAAACTTTCAAAATGGATCGTAGAGACTGACTGTTCATGGATGGACTTGCTTCCAGCAGACTTACTCATATTAAGGGTAACCCCACATTCCCACGGTTATTCTCCTTATGAAATTTTCTATGGGAGACCGCCTCCTGTAGTGAGGCAGGTGTTAGCAGATTTACCACAAATAAGGGGAAGAGATTTCACAGCAGATGGAGCAATTAGGTAAGGGAATAAATCAGGTAACTAAGTTTGTACAAGAAAGAGTATCATTCCCCCTTGGGGAACAGATTCATGAATTTGTGCTCAGTGATCAGGTGTGGGTCAAGGACTGGAAACACAATTCCTTGGCCTGACATTGGAAAGGGCCTTATACTGTTGTTTTAGCCACACCTATGGCAGTTAAAATTGCAGGTGTCACTCCCTGGATCCACCACATGAGGGTGAAGAAGGCATACCAATGCAGACCCAGAGGATGCCGAGTGGACTACGCAGAAGGACCATGCTGATCCTCCTGAAACCAAGATCATCTTTAAAAAGAAGAAGAAGAAATGAAGCTCTACAATCAACTTCTACTACCCGGGCTTGTCAGTATTATCCTGGGTGTAGCCATAGTTTCAGCACAAGATAACGTTTTCATTTCATGGGCACATTCCTATGCCGACTTCCATAAGAAATCTAATTGCTGGCTGCGTGGAGCTATGCCCAGGCCCATCATGGATGGACTCCCATGGCAAGTGTCATCCCTACGGAGGTGTGACATGCCCAGTTTATGTGACTTCCTGCTTCATACAAAGCCACAAAAACCGAGTGCAGAAACTGTAATTACAACAGTCACCAACCACTGGTGTGATAGAAAGGCTGATAGTCTGGCAGAAAACCATAAGATTCGTTTTAATTATACTCTTAGCTCAGAAAATGCTTATCAATATTACGTGACAACCAGTAACTCCAAACAATCAAAAGCTAATAGATATTTTGACCAAGTCTACCAAATATGGGATGATTACATGTGAGTTACTCCAGAAAAGGGACAGCTTGTTATGATAGCTGACATTTGCTGGGAGCAAGATATACACACTATTGGATATAATAACCAGATGATAGACAAAAAGGGCTTGAAACCAATGGGCTTTCTATGCACAGAACAGTGTTATAAAACTTATAAAGTTACTTATGACCCCAATCAAACCCCCCAGTGGCCTGAGACAGACTGGAAATTCAACCCTGGAATCAGGTGGATTGCCCTTAACAGCACCCACTGGCTATATGGGACCAGTCTGTGGCCATGGCTACCCCCAGGATGGGTAGGAAGATGTACTTTAGGTCTGGCCTTTGCTCATGGAAACGTCAGGCCAACAATGCAAGAGCCCTTAAATTTGTCCTAACTACAGGCCAGATGGTCACAGTCAGTTTTCCATTGGTATGATTATTTGGCTGCTATATTTGTTCCTTTGTTGGACACCACAGATAAAATGATTAGGGTTGAGGCCCTCACTAATTTCACCCAGAAAGCCCTAAACGATAGCCTGAGGGCAATTCAAGCATTAAATACTGAGCAAATACAAATGAGAAAGGCAGTAATTCAGAATTGGATGGCTTTAGACTAACTTACAGCCACTCAAGGAGGGACCTGTGCTATAATTAAGGTTGGCTGTTGTGTATATATTCCTGATTTATCTGGCAATGTATCTGCTGCTTTAGGTGATATGAAAAGCCAAGTAAAAGCTATTTCTGATAATGATCTTCCTTTTGGATTTCTGTTTTGTCCTGGATAAAGGGTGATTAGTGGAAAACTATATCAACCATTGTGATAGTTGTTCTGTTAATTTTGTTATGTGGGCCTTGTATTCTCCAATGTATTGTCAACTTTGTTTCATTAAGACTAACCTCATTCACCCAAGTATATGACAAAAGGCCTAAAGTACAATACATCCCAATGGGCGGTGCTCACACTGGAAGTTGAGAGAATCAAGTGGGGGTAATGAAGGAGGAAGAGAGCAGGCTGCTATGACTAAACTGGCTCCATTTTGAAAGAAAGGAAATTCCATTTTGAACTCTCAGCGAACTTTAAGACCATAGATCTGGTAGTCATGGAAACGACATATTAGAATGACCAAATGAGCCTCCCTACCAGACAAGTGGACCAGACTAATTTCACACCTAGACTCCCTGGAGCCAAGAAGAATAGTTTACTGTGTAATCAGTCACCTTCTGTAATCTAGTAATACTCATTGGTGTAGGCTGCACTGTGACTAGTTGACCTTTAGATTGTGAATCTTGACTATAACCTGATTGTATCTCCTTCTAATGTTTTCCTTAGCTAACTTGAGAAATATGGGGATGTGGGTTAGGGCACGTATACTTAAGGTATATAAGGTTGTCACAAAAGTCGGTCAGGGTCCCTAAAGAGGAAACTGCCTCGGGCCTGCCGGTGTGATAAACTGCACTCTACTATTCACACTGTCCTTCTGAGTGGGTTTGTTTCCTGGAACGCTTGGCTATAACATATGGATGCCCTTTTCTCTTAGGTCAGTTCCCTACTGCCAGCCCCTTGCTGGGAGATTATCTTCCTACCCTTAACCTTAAGACACTTCAAGAGAGAACATGCAGATCTCTAACTCCCGAAGCCTCATCAAATGAATTCAGCTGACTTAACCCTCATACCTGGGGATCAGGCCCTGCTTGAAACCTTACATCATAAGGATCTCCAGCCTAGATGGCCCGGTCCATTTGAGGTCATTCTAACCACACCAACAGCTGCTAAACTGGCAGGTCATTCCTCTTGGTTTCATATCTCTAGATTCAAGCAGGCCCCAGGAGACTCTCCATCTCTGCCAAGAAACATTCCCCACTCAGACAATCCTCGCTACACCAGCACTGTTCTGGGACCCACCAGGCTTCGACTGGATCAAATTCTACAAGAATCGGAACAGCCAAAAACAACCGGGATTTCCCCTACTTACCCTATTCACAATAGGAGTGTGGACTATCATTCAAAAACTTTCCCTCTGTTTTACCTACTTCTCCACAGTTCTTGTTTTTTGGGGCGTGGCCCGCCTCTTACTGTGATCAGCCTAGATGAATTCATTATCTACTTTCCTTCACAAAAGCCCTTACTTTTCCTGGAAACACCATTGTTACTGATCTCCCCTTACTCCTTGACTTTATAACCGATCTTTGGCTCCAGGGAGATTTCATAGAGTTCACACCAACCCAAATTTATTTCTACACCTGGATTCTTATCATTTTCTCCCCTTAGACATGAGACATCACATCATGATTTTACTCTTACTCTCTCTTCTTTCACGGTCCAAACTTCACATTAATACCCTGTCCCAAAACTTGCCTACCTGTTCAGAACTTTAAATCTGACCCATTGTTTATTCAATACCTCAAACCCGACCCTAGCCAGTACCTGGCCAAACCCTGATGGATTTGCTTATCCATCTCCTCACCCAGAGGATTGGCACTCCCCATTTCTAACTTTCAGTCCATGTTTAATGCATCTTTTTTCAAAATTTCTTCAGGACCGCTTACAAGCCTTCACCAACTGAACTACCCACGAGCTACTTCTAACTCACTCAGATTATCCAAAACTTTGACCCCACACAAATTCCCTTGACCCACATTTCAGCCTTTTCTTATCTCACCCCCACGATGCCCCTGTCCCACAGGAAGCCATTACAGAAGATTGACCTTCTGTCCTTATCCTAAATCAAAAAGACTGGAATGATAGGGCCCACATGGAGTCTCCTTGATAAGATGGCTCATTATGTTGACCTCGAAAACAAAGAATAGAATCACAGTGATCCGTGAGACTGACCAAATTGCCCAAGTGGCATGCTGTTTTCTCACTGGCACCTATCTTCTCAAAGGTGCGAGACCACCAGATTCCAGACCTCTGGCTATGTGACCATCACTTCAGAGAATATCTCTTTGGTGGGGTATAAGAAGGACCCTTTCAGAAAGGGAGGACGCTGGTTCTCCTTAAGAGCCAGTCACCCTCTTTTCCCTCTAATAAATTTCCCTTTTCTTGTCAGACTGCCCAGCTTGCTTCTTTTTCTCTCCACTCGCCTTACAAATATCACACAAAAAATATACAAAATATAATACTGTTGTAGCCATGAGTTCTGGGAAACAAACTCACTCAGAAGGACAATGCAGATAGTGGAGTGCAGTTTATTACACCGGCGGGCCCAAGGCAGAGTCTTCTCTTAGCCAAGGACCCCGCCCAGCATTTGCGAAAATCTTTTATACCCCGTGTGTATGTGTCTGAACTCACCCACCCCAAATTCCTTGAGACTTACATAAACAAAGGAAGGGTAAATACAATCACAATAATCCCATCATTCATGTGTTATGTGTTCAAACAGTTAAACAATTGGCCAATAATCAATAAGCCCGAGGTTACACTCCGATAGGTACAGAAAAATTTATGGCCTGTCCAGAGACAGGGTTGATTAGTGTATGTTTTCTCTTAGGCGATGAGTAACCTGGATATGATCTTCAAGGTTCCCCTGTCCGGACGGGGTCTTATCATTTTATTGTCGTTTTCATAGGCACTAAGCACAGAGTTTAGAGTCCATTGGAGAGGTGGCCAAGCATGATCAGCATGAACAGGCCTAAGATGGAGTCCAGGCCCTATGAATTCCCTCTTCAATACTACTAGGGAATTACAGATTAAAATCATGAGATATCACACCACACCAGTTTGGGCTGCTAAACTCCATATATATGAAAATATCAACTGCTAGAGGGTGAAGAACAATAGGAACTTTTCCTCACTGCTGGTAGGATGCATGTACAGCCACTTTGTAAGACAGTTGGGCAGTTTTTTCAAAGCTAAAAAGTCTCACCTTGGGGTCCAACAATCATGCTTTCTGTATTTAGTCAACTGCTTTGCAAATCTATCTCCAAATTCAAGCAGAGACGCAATTATGCACAACAACACTATCCATAATAGCTAAAAACTTGAAGAAATCAGTATATCCTTCAAAAGATGAATGTATAAGCAAATTGGGTTACATCCATGTCAAGGCAAGTAGAATATGCTACCCCAAAATATACCTCTCTGATATAAAGGTTATTTCAGTCTGAGGATTATTTCACAAAAAAAGAAAAAGAATCTCAGAATTTCTGCTCAGAAAACTGAGCAGAGGTTGTCCTTTTGTGATGGACTTTTACAATAGAGAAATCTCCATATTTAAGGGCTGTCCTTCTTTGCACCAGAAATAGAAGGATGATTAAATCTCACATAGAGATTTGATGGTGGAGGAGTTCTGATTTCAATCTGCAAAGAGTTGTACACTTCTTTTCTGTGTTTTGCATGATGACCGGCCAAAACTGACTTCCCCCATTCCCCAAGGTCTTTCTTTTTTTTTTTTTCTTTCTCCCCAAGGTCTTTCTTTTGTTTGTATCCTAAAATGGTATTTGAGGTGATGGCTTTGGACACTTTGGGGAGTGATTCAGTTTTTCTGGGTAACTCTTCTATATATAGGAGGTATACATGTTATTAAACTGTTTTTTCTCCTGGTAATCTGTTTTTTATTGTTTGTTTTTCTTTGTTTTTTTTTTTTTTTTACAGGAGAAGTCTCAACTAATAACCTACAAGAGTAGAGGAAAAATTGGTTTTCCTCCCATATGCATGCAATGGGATACTGCTCAGCAATAGAAAGGAATGAGCCATGAATCAATGGAAAGGCAAAGATAAATCATATTTTACATATTTATTGTTCAGTTGCTCGATCGTGTCCAACTGTTTGTGATCCCATGGACTGCAGCACACCAGGCTTCCCTGTCCATCACCATCTTCCAGAGCTTGCTCAAACTCATATCCATTGAGTTGGTGATGCCATCTAAACATCTCTTCCTCTGTTGTCCCCTTCTTCTGCCTTCTATTTTCCCCAACATCAGGGTCTTTTCCAATGAGTCAGGTATTCACATCAGGTGTCCAAAGTATTGGAGCTTCAGCTTCATCACCAGGCCTTCCAATGGATATTCAAGGTTGACTTCCTTTAAGACTGACTGGTTTGATCTCCTTGCAGTACAAGGGACTCTCAAGAGTCTTCTCCAACCCCACAGTTCAAAAGCATCAATTCTTTGGTGCTCAGCTTTCGTTATGGTCCAACTCTCACCTCCATACATGACTTCTGGAAAAACCATGGCTTTGGCTGGATGTACATTTGTCTTCAAAGTAATATCTCTGCTTTATAATATGTTGTCTAGGTTGGCCATAGCTTTTCTTCCAAGGAGCAATCTTTTTTTTTTTTCAATTTCATGGTTCCACTCACCTACCACAGTGATTTTGGAGTCCAAGAAAGTGAAGTCTGTCACTGTCTCCATTGTTTCCCCATCTATTTGCCATGAAATGATGGGACTGGATAACATGATCTTAGTTTTTTGAATGTTGAGCTTTAGGCCATCTTTTTCACTCTCCTCTTTCACCTTCATCAAGAGGCTCTTTAGTTCCTCTTCACTTTCTGCCATAAGGTTGGTATCATCAGCATATCTGAGGTTATTGACATTTCTCCCAGCAGTCTTGATTTCACTTTGTGCTTCATCCAGCCTGGCATTTTGCATTATGTTCTCTGCATATTAAGTTGCATAAGCAGGGTGATGATATACAGCCTTGAGGTACTCCTTTCTCAATTTGGAGCCAGTCTGTTGTTCATGTTCGGTTCTAACTGTTGCTTCTTGACCTGCATACAGGTTTCTCTGGAGGCAGGTAAGATGATCTGGTATTCTCATCTCTTTAAGAATTTTCCACAGTTTGTTGTGATCTACACAGTTAGCAACTTTAGCATGGTCAATGAAGCAGAAGTAGATGTTTTTCTGGAGGTCTCTTGCTTTTTCTATGATTCAGTGGAAGTTGGCAGTTTGATCTCTGGTTCCTCTGCCTTTTCTAAATCCAGCTTGAACATCTTGAAGTTCTCAATTCACATACTGTTGAAACCTAACTTGGAGAATTTAGAGCCTTATTTTGCTAGCTTGTAAAATCAGTGCAATTGTGTGATAGTTTGAACATTCTTTGGCCTTGTCTTTCTTTGGGATTGATAAGAAAACTTACCTTTTCCAGTCCTTTGCCACTGCTGAGTGAGTAGGGATAAATTATCTTTCTATGAGCTGCACAAAGGTGCTTTTGTTTACAGTCAAGTGTCCATAATTAAGTATGATTATAAAAACAACAGCAACAAAGAACAAGTGAAAGAAACAGTTTCCAAAATGGAGTCAGAACTGGCTTTCTCCCTGCAACAAACAGACTCTGTAGACTAAAGGCAAAATGGATCACACATAAACTATGGGCTTTATTTTATGGAGTTGGTGCAGTAGCTAACAGTGTTGAAACCTCTGCACGTGTCATCTGGAAAGAAGCAATAAATGGATAAATGGCAAGTGGTGGGCACCAGATTCCTCACTGTGGGAGCAGGAAGTTACAGATGAACAAGGGGGAGGGCCTTTTTCCCTTGTAGTCCTGGATCTCAGCTTCCTGGGAGGATGATGTGGGGAGTTGACTGGTCTGGGGAACCACACAGATCTTTACACTGGGAAGGCCCTACTGACATAGGAACAGGGCCATCTTTCCACCCACACCTGCTACAAACACTCATTCCTCCATGATCTGCTACGTGCAGCTTTTAAGACATTCTCCCCCTAGGCAGATAAAGGACTGTGAGGGCCCAACTCACCCGTAACCTGTCCCAGTTAGGTAGAAATTTTTAGGCAGTCAGTGTAGAAGTCAGAGCCTCAGTTCTTTTACTAATTTCAATTTTAATTCTCTCACCTAAAGCTGCATTTGTTCCAGTTTCCAGACATTCAGACAAATGCCTCCCTGGTCTGGAGGGTCATAAAACATTCAGACCCAGGACAAGACAATCATTACCTGCTGTTCACTTTATCAAGTAGAAAAACTCCAGGTAGACAATTAGCTCCTAAACATACATCTAACCCCTAAATAATGGTCTGAGGTCTTAAGAAATGGTTGAGGGATGGTGTTGCAATGTCTGGAAAAACTGAGAAACTGGAGGACCCGAGAAACCCATAAAAATGACAAACTGGACATTGCAACATTTAAACTGATTGGTCAGAAAATATATACATCTGGCTCAAGTCAGGATGGCATCACTGACTCAATGTACATGAGTCTGAGCAAACTCCGGTAGACAGTGAAGACCAAGGAAACCTGGAGTGCTGCAGTCCGTGGGGTCGCAAAGAGTCGGACATGACTGAGTGACTGAACAACAACAAAGCAAAAATACTAGGAATGTTCAGGCCTGCTCACTGTTCTCTTTATCTTCTTTGTTCTCAGAAAAAGGAAAGAAAAAAACACCTCATTCCTCTTTTTTTTCCTTTTCACTGCAACACCCACACCCAGAAGCAGCCCCACCTTCTCTGGCAGCTGAGCCCAGATACCCAGGGCCTCCCATTTCCCTTGTGCTCCAGTGACTGCCAGCTTCTCCCCCAGAGCCTTTGGCCAGTAATTCCCCTCTACAGCCACAGCCCTGGCCCAAGCCTGATCCCTCCATCAGGACCTTCAAAACTCCCTGCCCCCATGGTGCATCTCACCCCGTCTCAAAATGTTCTGAAGTATAAACCAGACCATGACTCTCTCCCACCTGTAATGCCCCATAGGTTTTCTCCCTTTGGTTGGGGCGTCTTGCCCTGTTCTCATTAGGCTGCTGGCTCCTGGGTTCCTGAACACTGAGCACCTCAGCAGGATGCAGCACAAAACCCCAGAACGGGGCTGGGATTGCTGCTGCCTGATAAAAGAGAGCAAAGAAGGGTTCGCCAGCTGGGACACAAGCACTGCAAGAGTGGCCTCTCCCTCGGCCATTACATCACCCCCATGGGACTTGAGTGAAGGAGGGACTGAGTCACGTGTTAGCTCATTCCTAAGCAAGACGGTAGAGGCTCATTTGTGTCCCTCAAAATTCACATGCTGAACTTCTAGCCCCCAGGACCCCAGGATGTGGCTGTATTTGGAGATGGAATTTTCAAAGAGCTGAGCAAGGTAAAATGCTGTCACTATGGTGGATCCTAAAATCCTAAAATATGATTCATTAAAGTGCTGCATTTAATATGTCAGCAAGTTTGGAAAATTCAGTAGTGGCCACAGGAAAGAAAAAGTTCAGTTCTCTTTCCAATCCCAAAGAAGGGCAATGCCAGAGAATGTTCAAAGTGAAAGTGTTAGTCTTTCAGTTGTGTCCTACTCTTTGCAACCCCATGGACTGTAGCTTGCCAGGCTCTTCTGTCCATGAAATTCTACAGGCAAGAATACTGGAGTGGGTAGCCATGTCCTTCTCCAGGAGATCTTCCCAATCCAGGGATCAAACTCAAGTCTCCTGCATTGCAAGTGGATTCTTTACTGTCTAAGCCACCAGGGAAGCCATGTGAATGTTCAAACTACCATACGATTATGCTCATTTCACATGCTAGTAAGGTTATGCTCAAAATCCTTCAAGCTAGTCTTCAGCAGTACATGAACCGAGAAATTCCAGATGTACAAGCTGAGTTTAGGAAAATCAGAGGAACCAGAGATCAAATTGCCAACATCTGTTGGATCATAGAAAAAGCAAGAGTATTCCAGAAAAAACCTACTTCTGTTTCATTGACTATGAGAAAGCCTTTGACCATGTGGATCACAACAAACTGTGGAAAATTCTTCAAGAGATGGGAATACCAGACCACCTTACCTGCCTCCTGAGAAACTTGTATGCAGGTCAGGAAGCAACAGTTAGAACAGGACATGGAACAATAGACTGGTTCCAAGTTGAGAAAGGAGTTCATCAAGGTTGTATATTGTCACCCTGCTTATTTAACTTACATACAGCACACATCATGCAAAATGCTAGATTGAATGAATCACAAGCTGGAATCAAGATTTCCAGAAGAAATATCAACAACCTCAGTTCATGGGGTTGCAAAAAGTTGAACATGACTTAATGATTGAAACAGTAACACTAACCCATACCTGAATCCTAACCTGTACCCATACCTTGACCCCTGCTGTAACTGGTTAACCTAACACCTAATTCCTAACATCTTTTCCCTAAAACCTAACACATGATCCCTAAAACCTAGTCATTAATCCCAAAAAAACCTAACCCCTAAACTATACCATAAAACCTAACCTATAATCTTAACCCAAACACACAAACATTTATCCATTAAAACCAAAAAAACACAAACAAACCCAAAACTATAAAGCCATAACCATAATTCACACTGGCTTCTTTGTTGGTCTCAAAAACACCTGGCAACTCCCACTTAAGGGTCTTGCATTTCTTAATCCTTCCTTCTGGATTACTCCTTCCATAACTCTTCACAGTTTATTCTTCACTCCCTTAGTGTAAATGCAAATGGGTTCCCTGGTGGCTCAGTTGGTGAAGACTCTGCCTGCAATGCAGGAGACCCAGGTTTGATCCCTGGGTTGGGAAGGTCCCCTGGAGAAGGGAAAGGCAACCGACTCCAGTATTCTTGCATGGAAAATTCCATGGACAGAGGAGTCTGGTGGGCTACAGTCCATGGGATCTCGAACAGTCAGACACAACTGAGCAACTAACTAGGGTAAATGTAGCTTTTCAACATGGACTAACACTGATACTCCTGCCCCTCCCTATCCTCTGCATTCCTATCTTTTGCTTTACTGCCTAGTATTTATGCGTATTCTAGTGTAACTATAGACGTCACCTGCTGTAGCTATGGTTTGCTGTCTGTCTCCCATTGTTTGAACGTTGGCTCAGATAGACTTAGCCTAATTCTGTCACTGATTCATCCCAATCACCTAAGACAGTGCCTTGCGCATGAACACTCATTGATTACACCCCCTCTGACCACAGCCACCTCCCCTGCAGCACTCTCACCCCACCCCTTCCCCTCCATCAAGATCCTCAGGCCCCAGAGGCCTTCCTCTTTCAGGGGGTGATGCATTGCTTAGATTCTAAAGTTCATCTGAAGCCCAGCTCTACCAACCAGATACAGAAGTCAATGTTTGTGAGCCTTAGTTTCCTCATCTGAGAAAGAAGGCTAATAACTGCACTTTGTTGAAGCTGAAACTCCAGTACTTTGGCCACCTCACGCGAAGGGTTGACTCATTAGAAAAGACCCTAATGCTGGGTAGGATTGGGGGCGGGAGGAGAAGGGGACGACAGAGGATGAGATGGTTGGATGGCATCACCGACTCGATGAACATGGGTTTGGGTAGACTCCGGGAGTTGGTGATGGACAGGGAGGCCTGGAGTGCTGCAATTCATGGGGTCGCAGAGAGTCAGGCACGACTGAGCGACTGAACTGAACTGAACTGAACAACTTCGGATGGCTATGATGATTGTATGAGTCAAGCATGTAAACCACTTAGGAGAGTGCTGAGCACAGGATAAGAGATCAGTAAAGGTCAGCATTATAAGTCTTCTTTTCATATCAATCTGCTTCAATATACAGCAAGGAGCTCACTACATCACTGGCCAGGATTTGCAGCTCTTCTTAGCCATTGTCTTTCCAGCCCTCTCGCCTAGCACATGATAAAATACTCAACAGACTAGGGAGAAGAAACTTCCTCAAACTGATCAAGGGCATCTACAAAAACCCACAGCTAACATCATACCTAATGGCAAATGAATGGATGCTATGCTGTTGAGATCAGGGACAAGACAAGAATGTCCACTCTTGCCGGTTCTCTCAGTACTACACTGAAAACCCTAATCAGAGCAATTAGGTAATAAAGTTAAATAAAAGGACCACAGGTTGGAAAGGGAAAGAGAAAATGTTTATTCACAGATGACATGGTCTTATATATTGAAAATCCAAAGGAATCCACTAAAAAAAAAAAAAAATGAGACTAAGAAATGAGTTCAGCAAGGTGGCAGAATAAAAAGCCTTATTGTTTTTTCTGTGCTCTGAAATGGATTGTGTTGCTCCAAAATCATATATCAACTCCCTAACTTCCAAATATACTATCAAGCAAATAGGATGCTTTGTGAAGTGACTGAGATTAATGAGATCATAAGAGTGGAACTCTGACCTAATATGAATAGAACTGCTGTCATTATAAAACAGAAAGAGATGCTAGAGACCCTGTCCCTTTCACTTCAAAATGATTAGTACACAGTGAGAGAACGGCCATCTGCAAGCCAGGAAGAGAAATCTCACCAGGAACTGAACTCTGTCAGAACCTTAATCTTGGACTTTCAAACCTCCAGAATTGTGAGAAAATAAAAATTTCTGTTGTTTAAGTGGCCCAGTATGCACTATTTTGTCATGATGACCCAAGCAGACAAAGACAACTTGCAAAGAAAAATCAGAAAATAAAATTTAAAAAATTTCCATTCATGATAGCATCAAAAAAGAATTAAGTGCTTAGAAATAAATTTCAAAAAGGAGCAAAAACTATACTCTTAGAACTACAAAACTGTGTTGAAAGAAATTAAGTATGTAAATATATGGAAAACATGTCCAATGTTCACATATCAGAATGCTTAATATGCTAAGATGGCAATACTTCCAGATTTACGTAATCCTATCAAAATCCCAAAATACTTCCTTGTAGAAATTGACAACCTGATTGTATAATTCATGTGCAAATACAAAGGACTAGAATTGCCCAACATGAAAAGAGAAATGAAATAGGAAGATCAGTATTTTCCAATATGAAGATGTACTACAAAGGGACAGTAGTCAAGACAGTATAGCATGGCAGAAAATAGAAAACTTACTGATGGAATGGACTTGAGAGTAAAAAAATGCACACACATATCTATCTATGCTGAACAGTTTTTCACAAAGCTGCCAAAACAATTCAATGAGAAAAGCAGAGAGTATTTAAACATGGATGCTAGTACAAAGGGATAGCAAGTCACCAGCTGAGAAAAGAAGGAAGGAGAGAGGAAGCAAGGAGAGAAATAGAGGAAGGGGAAAGGAAAGGGAAGGAATGGAAAGGAAAGGAAAACAAAAGAAGAGAAAAGAAAAAAAGTTAGTATTTTACTTTGAATCACTTACAAAGAGGAATATATATAAAATGTCTCACCAATCTAAATATAGGAGCAAAAACAAGAAAGCTATACAACAAAACAGGGGTAAATGTTCATGATAACAATTTTGCAGAGAATTCTTATATGAAACCAAAAGCACAAGCAATAAAGCTCTAACCACTATTACAGCCCCAACTGTACCTTAACCCCAACTCAACCCAAATATAAGCCAGAGCCCTATCACAAACTTGATGCTTAATCTTAACCCTAATCCTAACTCTAAACCTAACTTTAACCCAAAGCCAAACTGCGATCTGAATCTTAACCCTAGCCCCAACCCCAAACCCAAAGTTGAGCCCCTAATTCAAAACCCAAACCACCTACTGACACGAATACTTCTGCTGTGCCATCTGCTGAACGTGTAGCCCTTTAGAGCAAAGGTAACTGTGAGAAGCTCTCCTGTTTGTCTTTACCTTCAGGAGGTACCTAAATCTAGGGAAATTAATTTTGGCCCCCTTTATTTTTTAATCTGCAAATCAGAGTCCAATTTCAGTTGTATGCTCAACAGTCCTCAGGACCAAAACAAATCTCTTAGGTGTTGTGAGATGCTGTTTATCTCTCTATTCCTACTGTATCTTAAATGTAGATAAGTAATTACTGTAAAATTTGAAGACATTTCTGAATTGATATGCAAATGTGAAGAATTTTATTTATTTTTATAACTAAATATGAAATGTTTCTAACAAAGTATAACGCACACATTATATCATAGCTTATATCATAACGTATATTTCATACCTTAGTGTTGGGGTTAGCTTACACTTGAAAGTAACCAGTGTTTCTTTGTGAAATTATCAATTTCTGTACTTTTATGATTTAATAATGTTTCCTATGTTACAAAACGTTCTACATTCCATATGTGTTACTGTTTTATAAAGTTTTAAATCTTATATACATGACATCATAATCTAAACCTTCTTAGCTCAATTCAGTGGGAGCTAACCTGCTTTAACTCAAGTCATTGAAAAACAAGCTACTCTGTATTCATGCACATTATTCCAGTGGTGAGAATACTACAGAGTGGTCATATGATCATTTAATTTAGAAAGAGAAAATTCTGATCCTTGTTTTGATGTAATTTATTTTGGAAATTCTATTTTCATTTTTAAGCAGTAAGAAAGGACAGGTGCTCGGGTAACATGATGCAATAAAGTTACTAAAGCTCTCAAGTTGCCAATTGTTCTTACTCACAGAAAATAAATAAACAGTGAGGAAAGCTTTGATCCAGTAAAAGAAAACAAAGCAGATCACCAGCATGAGAATAAGTTTGGTAGCTTTAATTTCAGGAGAGCCTTGTGAAGACCAGATGGTACTGTGAACATGCTGAGCTGTTTTGATATGTCTGAAGAGAATATTCACCATGTAGATACTACGACATGTCATGAGAGAGAGAAGAAACAAATCTCGAGTGAATATTGTACTTAGAAATGTCGCTACTATGTGGTGATGAGGTACATCAGTTTTACAATAAGCAACATAATACCCAGATCTAGCATCAGTGATATTCCTGTTGGCCACGTTTCTTAAGATGATCTCAGAATAAATGAGCATGTTGATGATCCAGGAAAAAGGTAAAAAGGGTCGAATAAATGTATAAATTTTTATTTTGAGCCAAACCCACTTACTATTTTTACTCAGAGTAATTGTCACAGCCTGAAAGGTACTCTGGAGAGAGGTTGTATACAGGGAAATACTTCGAGTAACTCTCTGGATGTAAGGCACTGCTTTACATCCAATATCACCCATCTCAGGACTAATTCCAAAGGACAAAAATATATTTGGAACCCCTCCGAATACAAGTGTCAGGGTGTTAGCAAAAGTTAGGTGGGCAAGAATAACATCTGTGGGCTTCTTTTTATGGGGGAGAGTTAAAAAGATACACATATACAAAATAAATAACAAGGAATTCCCCATGAGCCCAATACAAATTTGAAAAAAGAAGAAGATCCCAAAAATCTTGTCACTGGAAATCATTGTCTTTCAGTCTCTCTTAGAACTTCAAACCAAGGCCAGCATATCCTAAAGGTAAATAATTTGATTATGAACATAAAAATTCAAAATAATTGTGATTGTGAATGTATCAAGCTTCCAGAAGCCTTCCTGCAATGACTAAGTGTTCAGCTACATCAGACCTCTTAAGAGACCATCAAGATTTGTAAAGAGCAGAATTTAATGTTTATGAAGACAGAAAGTATCATCTGTATTCACCATTTACCCCAGTCAATTTCTCTTAGAAATGTTCTGCTGCTTGTATACATCAAGAGACAGTTTAATTTAAAATTGTAACTCTTAACCTACATAATCTAATACTCATATCATTTTATGCATATGAAAAACCAGTAGCATTTATACAATGATATTCTTCCCAAATATTTATTGTATTATATAGTTCATTTTACAAATAATAGTTATTGAAGCATATATAAATGTCACAAAAAATTCTGCCAAATGAAACATATCTGACACTAGTTATATTTTATTGCCATGTTTGTTATAAGTTCAACTAATACAAGAAAAATTAAAGTAGATATTATGATTGAACTCAAAATCAACAGCCACGTTAGAGATTACCACCATCATATTCTAAATCTCTTGTCTGATGCAATGGGATCCACTGATTTGCTGAAACAGAAAAATTTAGACTCACCCATCTCACTGCACAGTAAGTGCTGTGTTCTGCAGTGTCTCATGACTCCCTTATCCTTCTACTTGACTATTTCCTTAAATCATAAGTCGAGACTGATGGCAGACCAAGGGATAGGAGGAGGGTTATTATTCACAGAATGAGGCTCTGTCTGGGAAGAGCAGGACAAGCCTCCCAAGGTGATATGAAAATGGATAGAAAAATGAATATGAAGGAGATTAGGGTGTTTTTTTTTTTTTATCATGATGGAGTGTGGTCTGCATGAGGTTGCACACCTGCCAGCAGGGGGTTACATATTTTGAGTCTCTTACTAAGGGCAAAGACAAAAGCACTTGGAATTCCTTGTCAGTTTGCACAGGCGTGAGTCATGGGGGAAGGGTGAGCAGGCAGCCTAAAAGTTTACAGCAAACATCCAAAAGATAAAGGCAGACTTATTACAACTATCCACCCATTGGAATAACTGAAATTTTAAAAGTGACAAGCAAATACCGGCAAGTGTGTGGGAAAACATACCACTCATACCACTCATGTATAACTAGTTGGAATATAAAATCACAGTCACTCTGGAAAAGAGTTTGGAAGCTTCTTCAAAAAAAAAAAAAGATTACCATGCAATTGCCATATAACTCAGCAACAGCACTCCTGGGAATTTATTTCTGAAAAATGAAAACCTATTTTCACACAAAACCTATACTCTAGTGTTAATAGCAGTGTCATTCATAATAGCCACAAATTGGAAATCTAGACATCTTTACTTCAACAGATAAATGGTTTAAACAAACTGCAATACATTCATACAATGGGATGCTTTTCAGAAAGTTAAGAAGCAAACTGTTGATAAATATAGTAACTTGTATGAATCCAGGGGAAAATGCTGGGTGAACAAAACAATCTGAAAGGCTACACACTCTATGATTATATTTATATATAACACTTTTGCATGATAGTATACAGAACTAGAGAACAGATTGGTGGTTGCTAGGGGTTAAGTACAGGAAACGGTGAAAGAAGAGATGGTGTGGCTGTAGAGGACATCATGAAGCATCCTTGTTTAGATGGGATGTTCTGTATATTGGACTGATGGCTCTGTTGGTAAAGAATCTGCCTGCCATGCAGGAGGCCCAGGTTTGAGCCTGAGTTCGGAAGATCCCCTGGAGAAGGAAATGGCAACCCACTCCAGTATCACTGCCTGGAAAATCCCATGGAGAGTTGGACACGACTGAATCATCACATCTGTATATCTTGACTGTATCTATGTGAGCATCACACTTGTGATATTGCACTGTAGTTTTGTGAGGTGTTACTGAGGAAATTGAGTACAGGGTACATGAGATCTGTCTAATTTCTAATACCTACATGGGAATATATAATCATCTCAAAATGAAAAGTTTAAGTCAGTATTTTAAAAATCATGGTAGGAGGAAAACTTCCACCACTCATCATTAAATATAATGTTAGCTGTACACTTTTCTAGCTAACCTTTATCGAGTTAAGGGAGTTCCCTTTCATTCCCAGTTGACTAACAGCTTTTTAAATAAATGGGCTTTGAATTTTGTCAAATATTTTCTGCATCTGGATAGTCATTTAATTTTCCTTATTTTGCATGTTAGTAAGTGATTTACCTTGATTGAAATTCAGACGAAACTTTCAGTTCTGGAGTGATTCCAACTTCATTACGATGTTTTTTCCACTTTTTATGTACTGCTGGATTCTATTTGCTAATATTTACCTTGGGATTTTATATCTGTATTCATGAGAGATAGCGATCTGTTTTTTCTGGTCTAGTTTTGACATTAGAATAAAAGAAGTCTTAAAGTGACTTGGGAAGTGTTCCTTTCCCTTACATTCTGTGGAAGAGCTTGTATAGAATTGGTATTATTCTATAAACATTTGAAAGTATTTGCTACTGAAACCATCTGGATCTGGATTGCTTTAGTAGGTATAGGGCTATTCAGGGTATCTAGTTACTGTTGTTGTTGTTGTTCTAGTATAGTTGCTAAGTCATGTCCAACTCCCTGCAACCCTATGGACTGCAGCAGGTCAGGCTTCCCTGTCCTACACTATCGCCTGACGTTTGTTCAAACTCATGTCCATTGAGTCAGTGATGCCATCCAACCATCTCATCCTCTGTTGCCCCCTTCTCCTCTGGAGTGACTCCTGGTGGTTTGTCTTTAAAGGAATTAGTCTATTTCACACAAATTATCAAATTTACAGGCTTAGAGTCGATTGTAGAATTCCCTTGTGTGTGCATGCTAAGTCACTTCAGTTGTGTCTCTGTGACACAGACTCTGCGACATTATGAACGGCAACACACCAGGCTCCTCTGTCCATGTGATTCTCTAGGGAAACAAGAATACTGGAGTGGGTTGCCCTGCCCTCCTTCAGGGGATCTTCCTGACCCAGGGATCGAACCCATGTCTTTTTTTGGCTCCTGCATTGCAGACAGGTTCTTTACTGCTGAGCCACCAGGGAAACTTGTGGAATTCCCTTACTAGTATTTAAGTGCTTTGGGAATCATTAGTTATGTTCTCTTTCTGTCATTCCTCTTATATAATTTGTGTCTTCTCTTTTTTTCATGGTCAAACTGTCTAGAAGAATATTAATTTTCTTGATTTTGATTTTTCTCTTTTGTTTTCCTGTTTTAAATTCATTAATGTCTGCTCTAATCCTTATTATTTACCCGCTTATATTTGCTTTATGTTTAATTTCCTCTGCTCTTGGATTGTATTTGGTGGATTCTTAGGCATGGACACCACCACTTCAGGTAGTTGTTGCTTTACCACGAGTGTGTGAGGGGCCTGCAGCCTGCACTTGATGCTGTCGTGGTGAGTGTGTGTCCCCCACAGCTGTGTTCTATAGTTTGTAATTGTGTTGCGTCCCATACTGTCCCAGCCCAGTCCAGTTGGTGCTGGCCAGCTGCCAGACTGTTCAGCCAGTTTGAATGCACTTGTTTTCAGAAAAAGCACTGCTCTAACCTAAATGTCTTTCAGTTCATATTGTGAAGAGTCTGTGCCCCAAAGGACACAATCAATAGAGTGAAAAAGGCAACCTAGGGAATCAGAACATTTTCAAGTCATCTAGCTGATAAGGGCTTAAGTGTCCAGTGCTGTAGTAATTCCTTTTACATTCAACAACAAAACCACATACAACTCAATTAAAAGGCAGGCGAGTTCTTGAACAAGCATAGGAAAAGATGCTCAACATCACTCCACAACAGAGAAATGCAAATCAAAGCCACAGTGAAATACCACCTCCCACCCATTTGGATGATGATTATCAAACCAAAAACTCAACCCCACAGCCTAACAAGTGTTGGCAAGGACAAGGATGGAGACAAATGGCACTATTCCACACTATCAGAAGCAGCACCATCTTACATTCCCACCATGGAAAACAGTATGGTGGTTCTTCAAAATATTAAAGATGTATTTACTACATGGTCCTGCAATTCCACTTGTGGGTATATCTCCAAAGAGAGATTTGTATAGCATATTCACAGTGGCTCAAAGTAGGGGAGCACCTCCACATCAGCAGGTGATGAAGAAGCAGAATGTGGAGGACAGGTAAGCCCACAAGGGAGGGAAAGCCTAAGCCATGCTACAACGTGGATGAGACAGATACTAAAAGATTCCAATTATACTGCGTGTCTTCAGCAGTCCGATCCAGAGAAACAAACTAAAACCACCAAGTGCAAGGCTGGTTCAGCCAACAAGTCAACATGTGACCACCTCTGTGGATGCAGAAAGTGACTCAACAAAACCCAACACCCTTTCATGTGAAATGCCCCCAACAACAGGGGGCTGGAAGGGAGCCCCTCACCCTGAGGTGTCCAGCTCACAGCACACCCACAAGTGAAGCACAGACAGCCCCCAGGGACCACCGTCCACACCCATGGGGGTCTGGCGGGAAAGCTGGCGAGGAAGGAAAAAAGGGTATCCCGCTGAAAGAAGGTGATGAGTCCCCTTCACGTGCAGACCTCACAATGTACATCCGCACCCCAGGGAGTCTACAAAATACCACTAGATCCATTTAGTGATTTCAGCAAAGTTAAGAGTACTTCCCTGGTGGCTCAGACGGTAAAGCGTCTGGCTACAATGCGGGAGACCCGGGTTCAATCCCTGGGTCGGGAAGATCTCCTAGATAAGGCAAATGGCAACCCACTCCACTACTCTTGCCTGGAAAATCCCATGGACAGAGGAGCCTGGTAGGCTACAGTCCACGGGGTCGCAAAGAGTTGGACACGACTGAGTGACTTCATTTTCTTTCTTAGGCATGGACTCTGAGCGGAAACTAGAAGTTCTTACTGTATCTTAAATAGCTTGGGTCTGAAGCTCATTATCTTAGGGGATTTTGTCTCTGTTTAGAACATCTGTGGCTGAATGTCAACAGAGGGTGTTTGTTATTTTCACACATGACATCTAGCAAGATGAAGAAAATTTCTAAAAGTGACGTAAGAATACCTCCATGTCACTGTTATCGATGCTACTTTCATCTCTGCCTTCAGCCCAGAAACCCCAGGGCCATGTCTATGGTAGCACCAAGCTGCCCTATTACTGTTGTAGCTTATCTGGAATGGCGTCTGGCAGGTCTATCCATTCCTACTTCCACTCCAGGGTGGAAAGTACAGCATGAATCACAGTTTGAACAGGTTCAGAGCAAACTGAATCCAGTATCATACTAAAAGAATAACACGCTATGATCAGGTGGGATTTATCCTAGGAATGCTAGAGTAATTCAATGTATGAAAATAAATCAATATAATATATCACATTAATGGAATGAGGGGAAAATCTACATCACAATTTCAATGATGCTTCAAAAGCATTTGAAAAAATTCATCATCCTTTCATGATAAAAAAACAACACTCAATAATCCAGGAAGAGGAAAATTTTCTCAACACAAGAAAGGGAATATAAGAAAAACCCAAAGGTAGTTCAACCCCTGGATCAGGAAGATCCCCTGGAGAAGGGAATGGCAACCCACTCCAGTATTCTTGCCTGGAGAATTACACGGACAGAGGAGTCTGGCAGGCTACAGTCCATGGGGTTGCAAAGAGTCGGACACAGCTGAGTGACTAACACATACACACAGCATCATACTAAATGGTGAAAGACTGAAAGCTTTTGTTCTCCTCAGATCAAAGCTTTTGTTCTCCTCAGGCACAAGACAAGGATGCCTGTTTCACCACTTCCATTTGACGCTGAGCTATAATTTTTGGCCATAGCAATTAGTCAAGAAAAAAAATGTCATCAATATTATGAAGAAAAAGTAAAGCTAGCCCTATTCATAGATGATATGATTCTTTATGTAGAAAATCTGAAAGGATCTACAAAAAGACTTTTAACCAATACATAAATTTACCAAAGTTGTAGGATACAAGATCAGCACACAAAATTCAGCTGTATTTCTATATGCTAGCAATGCTGCTAAGTCGCTTCAGTCGTGTCCGACTCTGTGCGACCCCATAGACAACAGCCCATCAGGCTCCCCCATCCCTGGGATTCTCCGGACAAGAACACTGGAGTGGGTTGCCATTTCCTTCTTCAATGCATGAAAGTGAAAAGTGAAAGTGAAGTCGCTGAGTCGTGTCCGACTCTTAGCGACCCCATGGACTGCAGCCTATCAGGCTCCTCCATCCATGGTATTTTCCAGGCAAGAGTACTGGAGTGGGGTGCCATTGCCTTCTCCTATGCTAGCAATGAACAATCAAAAAAAAAAAAAAATTAACAAAATGAAATTTACAATAGTGTTAGAAAGAATATAATACCTAGGAAAACGTTTAATGAAAGAGGTAAAAGATTTATACACTAAATCTAAAAAATATAGTAGCAAGGTATTAAAGAAGACATAAATGAATGGAAATACATCCTATGTCTGTGAATTAGAAGACTTAATATTGTTAAAATGGCATTACTCCCAAAGTGATCTACAGGTTCAATGTTGTCCTTTTCAAATTCCCAGTGGCCATTTTGCAGAAATGAAAAAGCTAATCCTAGAATTCCTATGACATTTCCAAGGACATCAAACTGCCAAAGCAACCTTAAAGAACAAAGTTGGAGGACTCACATTTCCTTATTTTCAAACTTTCTACAAAGCTACAGTAATCGAAACAGTGTGGTATTGGCATAAAGACAGAGATATTAGTGAATGGAATAGAACAGAAAACCCAGAAACACCCATCCAGCAATGACCAGATGATTTTTGACAAGGATGCCAAGGAAATTCAGTAGGGGAGAGAACAGTGTCCAGTGTTGGACAACAGACTATCTGCATGCAAATGAGTATGATGGCCCTTTATTTCACATCATATTCAAAAATTAACCCCAAATAAATCATATAACTAAAATTCAGAACTATAAATCTCTTAGAAGAAAAAAAGGACAAACCTTCATGTCCTTGAATTTAGCAATGGTATCTTAAATATGGCACCTAAAGCACAAAATAACAAAATAAAAAATGGGACTTTATAAATTAAAATTTTCTGTACATCAAAGGACATGATCAAGCAATTGAAGGGACTACCTATGAAGTGGGAGAAAGTATTAGCAAATAATATCTCTGCTAAGGGTCTAGTAGCTGCAATATATGTTAAAAAAAAACTGTTTACAACTCAATAACAAAAAGACAAGTGACTCAATTAATGTATGAGCAAAGAACTTGAACAGGCACTTCTCTCAAAATGATAGGCATAAGACCAAGAAGAACATGAAAATATGCTCAATATTATTATTCTTTAGAGAAATGCAAATCAAAGCCCCAATGAGATGCCAATTTAAATCCATTAGGTTTATAATAATCCAAAAGAAGGAAAATAATGACAGGTGTGTGGAGAAGCTGGAAGTCTCCAAACATTGCTGCTGGAAATTTAAATTGGTTCAGCCTTGACAAGAAATAATTTACTGGTTCTTCCATAAATAAAACAAAGAAGTACTACATGATTCAGCAATAGTACTCCTATGCATATTCTCAAATAGATGGAAACAGGTATTCAAACAAAAATTTGTACACAAATATTTGTAGTATATATAGTTGCAATGCCCAAAAGGTGGAAATAGTCTAAAGGCCCATCAATGGAGGAGTGAATAAGCAAAATGCAGTTTTTAGCTATCGAAAGGAATGAAACACTGATACATGCTGCAACATAGATGAACCTGGCAAACATGCTCATAAAAGAAGTCAGATACAAAAGGCTCATATTTTATTGACATGAAATACCCAGAATAGGCAAGTTCACCATGAGAGCAGATTAGCGTTTGCCAGAGGCTGTGGGGAAGAGGGAATGGGGAATGACTGCTTTGATGGGCATGAAGTTTTCATTTGGAACAATGGGAAAGTTCTGGAACTTACTAGTCTGGTGATGATCATCTACCATTGTGAATGTATATATGGTCACTGAATTGTAGACTTAAGAAAGGTCCAAAAGGTGAATTGTTTGTTGTGTGTATTTTGCTTGCATGTGTGCATGCTCAGTCAAATCCAACTCTGCGATCCCATGGACTCTCACCCATCAGGCTCCTCTGTCCATGAAATTCTCCAGGCAAGAATACTGGAATGGATTGCCATTTCCTACTCCAGGGGATCTTCCTGACACAGGGATCAAATTCACCTCTCCTGAATCTCCTGCATTGGCAGGAAGATTCTTTACCACTAAGCCACCTAGAAAGTTATGTGTATTTTGTGTATGTGGTGTGAAAAGTAGCTCAGTTGTGTCCTACTCTTTGTGACTCCATGGACTGCAGCCTGCCAGGCTCCTCTGTCCATGGAATTTTCCAGGCCAGAACACTGGAGTGGGTAGCTGTTCCCTTCTCCAGGGGATCTTCCCAACCCAGGGATCAAACCCAGGTCTCCTGCATTGGAGGCAGATTCTCTACCATCCGAGCCACCTTTACCACAGTTTAAAAAGAAAGGAAGATGGCGGAGGAATAGGACGGGGAGACCACTCTCTCCTCCACAAATGTATCGAAAGAACATCTAAACGCTGACCAAACTTCACAAAACTACTTCTGAAGGCTGGCTGAGGACTTCAGGCTTCCACAAAAACTGCGCATTATCTTCAAAAGAGGTAGGAGAAATTATAAAAGATAAAAAGAGAGACAAAAGAGTTAGGGACGGAGACCCGTCCCGGGGAGGGAGTCGTAAAAGAGGAGGAATTTCCAAGCACCAGGAAACCCTCTCACCGGCGGGTGTGGGGGAGGATTTTTTATCTCGGAGGGCAACGTAACTGGGAGGAAAAAATAAATAAAATCCACAGATTACGTGCCTAAAGCAACTCCCAGCAAAGAACCCCAGACGCTCGCATCATCCGCCACCAGCAAGTGGGGGCTGAACGGAGAGGAGCGGGCGGCATTGCCTAGGGTAAGGACCGGGCCCGAGTGCCCCGAGGGCAATCTGAGGGAGCTAACGTGAGATAGTAACCTAAACTGTGGGACAGCTAGAGAGAAAGAACTATCCCGCGAAAAGCCCAACTCTAAGGCACTGCCGGCCCGCTCACAGAACAAAGGACTGAGCGATACCAGAGGAGAGCTAGCCGGCTGCGGACCGCCCCATCCCCCGCCGGACACAGCGGGCAGGCGGGGCCCGCCAGAGCCGGAAAGGGGCAAACTCGGCTCCAGAGAGGGCACCCCCTACCAAACTGCAAACAGGCTCCCAGTTTCTAAGCAAAGACTGCCTGAGATCCCGGAGGGTCGACAGCCGCCGGGAGGGTCGCAGCCAGAGACCAGCTCCCCAGAACCGACACAAAGCACACCGGAGCCGGGCGCGCCTGTAAACCGAGGCGGGGACCAGGGAGGTGATAAGCCGCACCGCCCCAACAGGGAAGAGCGCCCTCGCCAAACTCCTGGCCGCCTGGGCAGCTCCGACCGGGAACGGCACAAGCCGCGGGCGAAACCGAGTCTGCGCCTTTGTGGAGTAACCGGGAGCCTGAACCTGAGCGGCTTAGACCTGGGAAGTGCACGCAGCTCAGGGCCCGCTCCCCGGCCGAGTAACCTGAAGCCTGAGCAGGGTAGAGGGGGAAAGCACACACGCCGTGAGCGGGGGCGAACCCAGTGCGGCCGAGACACTGCGAGCTTACCACACACACGCCAGAATTGCAGTGTTCCTTCCTCCCCACAGCACGATTGAACAAGCGAACCTAAAGAGATCACCTCCACCGCTTTGTTGCAGGGCGGAAATTAGATACTGAAGAGATCTCCAAACAGAAGCCAAATAAACAGAGGGAAGCGCTTTGGAAGGGACAGGCCAACAGATTAAGATCCCTGTAGTTAATACCGACTGCATTGAAAAGGACCTATAGATCTTGAAAAGTATAAGCAGGAATAAGGATCTATCTAAAACTGAGCAGATCCCACACTGCTCACAACAGCTCCAGAGAAAGTCCGGGATATATATATTTTTTACTTTTTTTTTTTTTTTAATTAAAAAAAAAATTTTTTTTTTTTCTCTTCTTTCCTTTTTCTTCAAGTCCTCTATTACACCTTTAACTTTCATTTTCATAACCCACTATTAACTTGCAAAAAAAAAAAACCCTATTTTTGAAGCAAACTACATATATATATCTTATACCTTTTGTGTTTTCTTTTTTTAATGTTTTTTTCCTGTTCTACCTTTTTTTACTGTTTCTTTTTTTACTGTTTTACTGTTTTTTTTTTCTTCTTACACTGTTCCCTTTTTTCTTTTTTTTTTTTTTAGATTGTAAGTTTTATAAGAGTCTAACCTCTACTCTAGATTTTTAATCTTTGTTTTACATATTTGATATCAACTTTGTACATTTAAGAACCCAATCTTTAGGACCCACTTTTACTCAGGAGTGTGATCACTGGCCTGATCACTCTCTCCCCCTATTGATGCTCTTTCTTCTCCCTCAGGGAACCTCTATCTCCCACCCTCCTCCTTCTCTTCTCAACCCAATTCTGTGAATCTCTGAGGGTGTTCTGGGTACCGGAGAACACTTCAGGAACAGGATACTGCCCAGATTTCTCTCTCCCCTCTTAATTCCTCCCTTTCTACTCATGCTCACCTCTGTTACCTTCCTCCCCCCTCTCTATGTATCTCTGTGAATCACTCTGAGGGTTCCAAACTGTGGAAAGCACAGAGGGAAGTGCTTACTGGCTAGATTGCTCTCTCCACATTTGAATTCCCCTCTTCCCCTCCTGGTCACCTCAACCCACCCCCCCCACCTCATCTCTCCATGTAACTCAGTGAACCTTTCTGGGTATCCCTCACTGTGGAGAATCTTTTCACCATTAACCTAAAAGTTTTATTATTGAGGCTGTATGGAAGGAGAAGTCTTGAGGCTACTGCAAGAATAAGACTGAAAGCCAGGGGAAACATTAATTAATAAGAGACCATCCAATAGCCTCCATAAATTCACTGAAACCAAGCTCCACCCAAGAGACAATAAGTTCCAGAGCAAGACATACCACGCAAATTCTCCAGCAACGCAGGAACATAGACCTGAGCATCAATATACAGGCTGCCCAGAGGCACACCAAATCCATAGACATCTCAAAAATTAATACTGGTCACTCCATTACACTCTAGAGAGCAGAAATCCAGCTCCACCCACCAGAACACCGACACAAGCTCCCCCAACCAGGAAGCCTTGACAAGCCACCTGTCCAACCCCAACCGCAGTGAGGAACCTCCACAACAAAGAGGAACTTCATACTACCAGAATACAGAAGGGCCACGCCTAACACAGCAATCTAAACAAGATGAAAAGACAGAGAAATACTCAGCAAGTAAAGGACAATGAGAAATGCCCACAAAGCCAAACAAAAGAGGAGGAGATAGGGAATCTATCTGAAAAAGAATTTAGAATAAGGATAATAAAAATGATCCAAAATCTTGAAAGCAAAATGGAGTTACAGATAAATAGCCTGGAGACAAAGATTGAGAAGATGCAAGAAATGTTTATCAAGGACTTAGAAGAAATAAAAAGGAATCAATATAGAGTGAATAATGAAATAAAGGAGATAAAAGACACTCTGGAGGGAACCAACAGTAGAATAACGGAGGCAGAAGATAGGATAAGTGAGGTAGAAGATAGAATGATGGAAATAAACGAAGCAGAGAGGAAAAAAGAAAAAAGAATCAAAAGAAATGAGGAAAACCTCCGGGACCTCTGGGACAATATGAAACGCCCCAACATTCGAATCATAGGAGTCCCAGAAGAAGAAGATAAAAGGAAAGGCCATGAAAAAATACTCGAGGAGATAATAGTTGAGAATTTCCCTAAACTGAGGAAAGAAATAGTCACAGAAGTCCAAGAAACCCAGAGAGTTCCAAACAGGATAAACCCAAGGCGAAACACCCCAAGACACATATTAATCAAATTAACAAAGATCAAACACAAAGAACAAATATTAAAAGCAGCAAGGGAAAAACAACAAATAACACACAAGGGGATCCCCATAAGGATAACAGCTGATCTTTCAATAGAAACCCTTCAGGCTAGAAGGGAATGGCAGGACATACTTAAAGTAATGAAAGAGAATAATCTACAACCCAGATTACTGTACCCAGCAAGGATTTCATTCAGATATGAAGGAGAATTCAAAAGCTTTACAGACAAGCAAGAGCTGAGGGAATTCAGCACCACCAAACCAGCTCTCCAGCAAATGCTAAAGGATCTTCTCTAAACAGGAAACACAGAAAGGATGTTTCAACACGAACTCAAAACAACAAAGTAAATGGCAACGGGATCATACTTATCAATAATTACCTTAAATGTAAATGGGTTGAATGCCCCAACCAAAAGACAAAGGGTTGCTGAATGGATACAAAAACAAGACCCCTATATATGCTGTCTACAAGAGACCCACCTCAAAACTAGAGACACACACAGGCTGAAAGTGAAAGGATGGAAAAACATATTCCATGCAAACGGAGACCAAAAGAAAGCAGGAGTCGCAATACTCATTTCAGATAAAATAGACTTTAAAATAAAGGATGTGAAAAGGGACAAAGAAGGACACTGCATAAAGATCAAAGGATCAATTCAAGAAGAAGACGTAACAATCATAAATATATATGCACCCAACATAGGAGCACCACAATATATAAGGCAAATACTAACAAGTATGAAAGGGGAAATTAACAATAACACAATAATAGTGGGAGACTTTAATACTCCACTCACGCATATGGATAGATCAACTAAACAGAAAATTAACAAGGAAACACAAACTTTAAATGATACAATAGACAAATTAGATTTAATTGATATTTACAGGAGTTTCCACCCCAAAACAATCAATTTTACCTTTTTCTCAAGTGCACATGGAACTTTCTCCAGGATAGATCACATCCTGGGCCATAAATCTAGCCTTGGTAAATTCAAAAAAATTGAAATCATCCCAGCCATCTTCTCTGACCACAATGCAGTAAGATTAGACCTCAATTACAGGAAAAAAACTATTAAAAGTTCCAACATATGGAGGCTAAACAACACGCTTCTGAATAACCAACAAATCACAGAAGAAATCAAAAAAGAAATAAAATTATGCATGGAAACGAATGAAAATGAAAACACAACAACCCAAAACCTATGGGACACGGTAAAAGCAATACTAAGGGGAAGGTTCATAGCAATACAGGCGTACCTCAAGAAACAAGAAAAAAATCAAATAAATCAACTAACTCTACACCTAAAGCAACTAGAGAAGGAAGAAATGAAAAACCCCAGGGTCAGTAGAAGGAAAGAAATCTTAAAAATTAGGGCAGAAATAAATGCAAAAGAAACAAAAGAGACCATAGCAAAAATCAACAAAACTAAAAGCTGGTTTTTCGAGAAGATAAACAAAATTGATAAGCCATTAGCCAGACTCATCAAGAAACAAAGGGAGAAGAATCAGATCAACAAAATTAGAAATGAAAATGGAGAGATCACAACAGACTCCACAGAAATACAAAGGATCATAAGAGACTACTACCAACAGCTATATGCCAATAAAATGGACAACTTGGAAGAAATGGACAAATTCTTAGAAAAGTATAACTTTCCAAAACTGAACCATGAAGAAATAGAAGATCTTAACAGACCCATCACAAGCACGGAAATTGAAACTGTAATCAGAAATCTTCCAGCAAACAAAAGCCCAGGACCAGACGGCTTCACAGTGGAATTCTACCAAAAATTTAGAGAAGAGCTAACACCTATTCTACTCAAACTCTTCCAGAAAATTGCAGAAGATGGTAAACTTCCAAACTCATTCTATGAGGCCACCATCACCCTAATTCCAAAACCAGACAAAGATGTCACAAAAAAGGAAAACTACAGGCCAATATCACTGATGAACATAGATGCAAAAATCCTTAATAAAATTCTAGCAAACAGAATCCAACATCATATTAAAAAGATCATACATCATGACCAAGTGGGCTTTATCCCAGGAATGCAAGGTTTTTTTAACATCCGCAAATCAATCAATGTAATACACCACATTAACAAATTGAAAGAAAAAAACCATATGGTTATCTCAATAGATGCAGAAAAAGCCTTTGACAAAATTCAGCATCCATTTATGATTAAAACCCTCCAGAAAGCAGGAATAGAAGGAACATATCTCAACATAATAAAAGCTATATATGACAAACCCACAGCAAACATTATCCTCAATGGTGAAAAATCGAAAGCATTTCCCCTAAAGTCAGGAACAAGGCAAGGATGCCCACTTTCACCACTACTATTCAACATAGTTTTGGAAGTTTTGGCCACAGCAATCAGAGCTGAAAAAGAAATAAAAGGAATACAGATAGGAAAAGAAGAAGTAAAACTCTCACTGTTTGCAGACGACATGATTCTCTACATAGAAAACCCTAAAGACTCTACTAGAAAATTACTAGAGTTGATCAATGAATATAGTAAAGTTGCAGGATATAAAATTAACACACAGAAATCCCTTGCATTCCTATACTCCAATAATGAGAAAACAGAAAGAGAAATTAAGGAAACAATACCATTCACCATTGCATCAAAAAGAATAAAATACTTAGGAATATATCTACCTAAAGAAACAAAAGACTTATATATAGAAAACTATAAAACACTGATGAAAGAAATCAAAGAGGACACAAACAGATGGAGAAATATACCGTGTTCATGGATTGGAAGAATTAATATAGTGAAAATGAGTATACTACCCAAAGCAATCTATAGATTCAATGCAATCCCTATCAAGCTACCAATGGTATTTTTCACAGAACTAGAACAAATCATCTCACAATTTGTATGGAAATATAAGAAACCTCGAATAGCCAAAGCAGTCTTGAGGAAGAAGAATGGAACTGGAGGAATCAACCTGCCTGACTTCAGGCTCTACTACAAAGCCACAGTCATCAAGACAGTATGGTACTGGCACAAAGATAGAAATATAGATCAATGGAACAAAATAGAAAGCCCAGAGATAAACCCACGCACCTATGGACACCTTATCTTCGACAAAGGAGGCAAGAATATTCAATGGAGAAAAGACAATCTCTTTAACAAGTGGTGCTGGGAAAACTGGTCAACCACTTGTAAAAGAATGAAACTAGAACATTTCCTAACACCGTACACAAAAATAAACTCAAAATGGATTAAAGATCTAAATGTAAGACCAGAAACAATAAAACTCCTAGAGGAAAACATAGGCAAAACACTCTCCGACATAAATCACAGCAGGATCCTCCATGACCCACCTCCTAGAATATTGGAAATAAAAGCAAAAATAAACAAATGGGACCTAATTAAAATTAAAAGCTTTTGCACAACAAAGGAAACTATAAACAAGGTGAAAAGACAGCCTTCAGAATGGGAGAAAATAATAGCAAATGAAGCAACAGACAAACAATTAATATCAAAAATATACAAGCAACTTCTGCAGCTGAATTCCCGAAAAATAAACGACCCAATCAAAAAATGGGCCAAAGAACTAAACAGACATTTCTCCAAAGAAGACATACAGATGGCTAACAAACACATGAAAAGATGCTCAACATCACTCATTATTAGAGAAATGCAAATCAAAACCACAATGAGGTATCATTTCACACCCGTCAGAATGGCTGCTATCCAAAAGTCTACAAGCAATAAATGCTGGAGAGGGTGTGGAGAAAAGGGAACCCTCTTACACTGTTGGTGGGAATGCAAACTAGTACAGCCACTATGGAGAACAGTGTGGAGATTCCTTAAAAAACTGGGAATAGAACTGCCATATGACCCAGCAATCCCACTGCTGGGCATATACACCGAGGAAACCAGAATTGAAAGAGACGCGTGTACCCCAATGTTCATCGCAGCACTGTTTACAATAGCCAGGACATGGAAGCAACCTAGATGTCCATCAGCAGACGAATGGATAAGGAAGCTGTGGTACATATACACAATGGAATATTACTCAGCCATTAAAAAAAATACATTTGAATCGGTTCTACTGAGATGGATGAAACTGGAGCCCATTATACAGAGTGAAGTAAGCCAGAAAGAAAAACAACAATACAGTATACTAATGCATATATATGGAATTTGAAAGATGGTAATGATAACCCTATATGCGAGACAGAATAAGAGACACAGATGCATGGAACAATTTTATGGACTCTGAGGGAGAAGGTGAGGGTGGGACGTTCTGGGAGAATAGCATTGAAACATGTATATTATCATATGTGAAACAGAACACCATTCCATGTTCGATGCATGAGACAAGGGCTCAGGGCCGGGGCAATGGTATGATCCAGAAGGATGGGATGGGGAGGGAGGTGGGTGGGGGGTCCAGGAGGGGGAACACATGTAAACCCATGGCTGATTCATGTCAATGTATGGCAAAAACTATTGCAATGTTGTGAAGTGATTGGCCCCCAACTAAAATAAATAAATTTATAAATTAAAAAAATAAATAAATAAAAAGAAAGTTAAGAAGTGAAAGAATTTAGCTCTAGATAGAGACAGACTATCACTCTTGAGAATGTTTTAACCATAAGAGAAGTCACAGAGAACAGAATTATAGATTTGATGTGATAAAGGAAAACAACTGGTGTCCTAGAAACTGAATATAAATGAAAATATTGCTATAGAGGTATAATAAGGATATTTACCACACACATGCACATACATGCACACACACATATACACAGCCCAAAACCACCCCAGTCACTACAAAACTATTCTAAAGAATGCTTTCAATCACTTTTTCATCTGAAAAAGTGACTGCTGATGGATTATGCCCTGAATTGAATTCTTAAGAAGCAACCCTTACAATGAGGTTGTCAGAAACCTTTCCACAAGTAACCTCTAGAACCAGAGAATGTCATAGTGAATTCTATCAAAACATCATGGTACAAGTAATTCCACAACTCATTTATTGCAGTGGTATAACATTGAAATAAAACACAAGTCTGATGATACATAAAAATGAAAAGACATCAATATTATCCATGAAGATGGAATCCTGAACGAATCAGTTAATCCAATAATATATAAAAGATAGTTTCCAAAAATTAGCTTTGTCTCAAGAAAACAAATTAACCTTAATATTAAAAAGAAATTACTCAATGAAATACCTATATTCACAAGTTAAACTACGACCATCCCAGTACTTGCATCAAAATTTCTTAGTAAAATCCAAGATGCATTCAAAAGCAAAATAACTTGTAGAAAAGTAAGGATAAGCATTGTACCTGCTTAACCTAGTAAAAGTAATTATAACCCTTGGTCCATAATCATCCTGTATAATGGTTAAACCCTGTGAACTTACTCTTTCTGAGCAGGAAGAAAACAGGGTAACTTTTCATCATCTTTGTACCAGAGGAGATGATCCACAAAACAGGGTAAGAAAAGGACTAGCATAAGTTTGGGAAAGGAAGAAATATATTTTCCCCATTAGTTCAGTTCAGTTCAGTCACTCAGTCATGTCCGACTCTTCGCAACCCCATGAATTGCAGCACGCCAGGCCTCTCTGTCCATCACCAACTCCCGGAGTCTACCCAAACCCATGTCCATCGAGTTGGTGATGCCATCCAACCATCTCATCCTCTGTCGTCCCCTTCTCCTCCTGCCCCCAATCCTACCCAGCATTAGGGTCTTTTCCAATGAGTCAACTCTTCGCATGAGGTGCCCAAAGTATTGGAGTTTCAGCTTCAACATCAGTCCTTTCAATGAACACCCAGGATTGATCTCTTTTAGGATGGATTGATTGGATCTCCTTGCAGTGTCATTATTTTATGTATATAAAGTCCAAAGAACCTAGGGTTTAAAAAAAATAGAAGTAAGAGAGTTTCACAAGTGGATAAAAATATCACTATATAATAAGCAGTAAATTTGTTGATGTCAGAAACAAGCTCTATTTCTATATGCTATAAGTTTAGGGTTGAGATACTCTCTAAATAACATAGAAATATCAAGCAACTATAAGTACAAAGACAAAAGACATGAGAGCACTAAGAGAAAAAGTATATGACTCTGTTAAGAAATATTAAAGCCCTAAATATATGTTAAGATACTTTATATTCAGAGACTCAAAGCTATAATATGTTAGTGATGACAAGTTTCAGAAATAATATATGAATATTACAGAATCCAAACTATTTCTGAAAAATGATTATTCCAACTATAAAATGATATGCACAATGTCAAGAATAGTCAAAGAAATTTGTAAGAAGGAGAAAGTGCAAATAGTTGTTCTAGGAGATGTCAAAATAAATCATTATAAAGCTAAATCATTCAATACAATGATTTTGGTCCAGGAGGTCCCTGTGAAACTCAGTAGAATTCCTGGAAATCAACCTACACATTTTCCCAGTCCTGATATATGATGGAGGAAGTAAAGTGGGAAAAGAGTCTTTCACAAAAACGCTGTTCTTTTCCACAAACGATCTTAGATATTTCTGATATGATGCAATTATTTTATCAGAAAATGCACTGAACATCTATTTTATACAAACAAATCTATTAAATATTTTGGAATTAATATAGAGAATATCTTCAAGAGTTTAGGCCAGATACATTTTTCTGAAATGTTTTAAAAAAGAAATACAAATAAAAATATTTTTTAAAACTTGACCATGTTACAATTAATATAAAGTGAATGTAATAACCAGTTCTATGGAGGAGGAAAGCCTGGCGTGCGGCAGTCCATGGAGTCACAGAGTCAGACATGACTTAGCAACTGAACGACAACAACAGTGGAGGAGGAAGATATCTGCCACAGCAAAGCTGCCAATTCTGGCATGCAGCTGTATTAGGGTAAGCAAAATTTAGTTAGGATAAAAGATAATAGAGTTAAATATAAACCAAAGGACAAGGGAAAGAGAAACAAAAGGACAACAAATACTCTTCTGAAAATAGATGATGGTGGAGAAGATCATGGAAACAGCAGAAATACTGTAATTAGTAGCAGAAAGAAAAAAGAATGATATACACTGCAGAAGTAGATAAAAGGAAGAATGAAGAAAATGACTTGAAATATTAATTGGTAGGAAAAATCATTGAATATATACTTAAACAAAAACTCTAAAAAATGAACGCATGCAAGTTGAAGAGAAAATGCCACCAAGAAAAGAGCCAAGGAATAAAAATAGAATGGGGTTAAGACACACTCTTAAAGTGTAAAGGACAAAAACAATGGGCAAATGGTTACCCAATCAAAGGATGACATATTTTGATCTATAATCAAGTATACATGATTATCTTAATTACATAGAAGATAGTTTTTTTTTTTGGAAATGAACAAAAATTAAAGAAGAAAAATGGAAATGACCAAAGAAGCCAAGGAAGAAATTTTAAGAGAAAAGAATTCAGGAAAAGGGGAATTACTAATAGAATAGAAAGCAAAAATAAACTGAAGAAATTTTAAAAGTTGATGTAGTAAAACCACAATGTAATCATATCATAAAAAATTTTTGTATAAAACCAATACAAATAAGAAATTGAAATTGGAGGATGTAAGAGATAAGAGCATGAGTAGATTTAGAATGAGTAGATTTAGCAATGAGTAGATTTTAAGATTTGGAAAGAGAATAGAATGAATAGGAGAGATTCTAGAGAAGTCTGAGTATCTCCTTGCAGCACTGAGACCCCAATCACACCAGCATCCTTACCAAAGCTGGTCTCAGTGGCCCAGTACAGGCAGGTTAACTCTCACGTGCTGTGCTGAAAAGCAAAGACAGGCAGCCAGAGTTATGGGGAAGGGGCTGTGTGATTTCATCTCCCCCTGGGCACTAACTTGTTTGTTATCCAAAGTGGAAATGGCCTCGAGTACAGGGACTCAGTCTGGCACACCCAGGGGAGCCTAAATTGCCCTCTCTGATGCCATGTGTCTCCTGTTAGTTATTCATCATTTTCAAGTGTGCAATTACCTTCTGAGGTAATAGATTCCTCCTGAATTGGACTAAGCTTGGTAATTATTCCTCAGGATTCTAGAACTATGCCAGGAAGATAATCATAAGTTAATTCTCTCAGCTGACAAAAATTATGTCAATATTCAGTGTTACACTGGTCATCATGTATCATCCTTGAGGCCGGAGCAGTGACTGTTAGAGCTGAATTTCAGATTCCTGAAATTTCCATATAAAGTGAATGTATTGCTTTATCTTGTTCAATAACCAAACTAATTTTTATTTGCATTTGCAGTATAAAACAGTGATATAATTTATGCAGTTTCAAACCCATGAAAAATTTCCATTTTATAATGTAAGCCTTTTATTTTTAAATAAATGTATTCACAGGAATTTGTAAAAGTAGTCCAGAGAAGTCCCATTAACCTTTCCCAATGTTTCATCTTTCTTAATTATAATATAAAAATTTTTATTGATGTAATGTGCATGTATAGTCATATAATTTTGTCACCTGTGTAGATTTGTGTAACCATCATCTCCATCAAGATGCAAAGCTGGGGTCCGGTGGTTAAGACTTGGGCTTTCACTGCCGTGGACCTGGATTCTCTACCTGGTCAGGAAACTAATATCTCACAAGCCGCAGTAAAAAACAATACAAAACTGTTCCATCCACACAAAGTTTTCCTTCATGCTACCTCTTATTCACTACAATTTAGTTTTTTCAAGAACATTATCTAAATATAATCATATCATTTTGCCACATATGATCTTAGGGGATTTACTTTTATACATTATTCTTTGGATCCATCCAAGCTGTTGCACATTTCAAGAGCTCAATCCTTCTGCTTTCCTAGGGTTAAGTTCCCTCTTCTTTTTCTACACCTTTAAGGAGTAAAGTGATTTACTGGATTGGGGGCTTTCTTTTTTAAAAAATAATTCGTATTTACCCTTATAAATTTCTCTCTGAGACTTCTTTGCTGTTTTGCACAAGTTTTGGTGTTCTCTTTTTCATTCTTCTCTAAGTATTTTCTACTTTTTTTCTTTTGATGAAAACATACCTTATACAAAATTTCCCACCTTGCTCATTTTTTTGTGTACATTTCAGTGGTATTGAATATATTCATGATGCTGTGCTACTATCACTAGCATCCACCTCTTGATGGATGGAACTCTTTTTTATTTTATGAAAAAACTCTATACCCACTACAGGCATTCTTGTTGTTTATTCGCTCAGCTGTGTCCAACTCTTTGCAACCCCATGGACTGCAGCACACCAAGCTTCCCTGTCCTTCACCATCTCCCAGAGTTTGCTCAAACTCAGGTCCATTGAGTCAATGATGCCATCCAACCATATTGTCTTCTATCGTTCCCTTCTCCTCCTATCTTCAATCTTTCCCAGCATCAGGGTCTTTTCCAATGGGTCGGCTCGCCACATCACATGGCCAAAATACTGGAGCTTCAACTTCAGCAGCAGGCCTTCCAAAGAATATCCAGGGTTGATTTCCTTTAGGATTGACTGGTTTGATCTCCTTGCTGTCCAAGGGACTCTCAAGAGCCTTCTCCAACACCACAGTTTGAAAGCATCAGGTCTTTGGCACTCAGCCTTCTTTATGGTCCAACTCTCACATCCATCCATGACTACTGGAAAAACTATAGCTTTGACTATATAGACCTTTGAGGGCAAAGTAATGGCTCTTTTTAATATGTTGTCTAGGTTTGTCATAGCTTTTCTTCCAAGGAGCAAGCATCTTTTAGTTTCGTGACTGCAGTCACCAACCACAGTGATTTTGTAGCCCAGGAAAATAAAGTGTGTCACTTTATTTTATATCCAGCTTGTACATCTGGAAGTTCTCAGTTCACATTCTGTTGAAGCCTAGCTTGGAGGATTTCGAGCATTACTTTGCTAGCTTGCGAAATGAGGGCAACTGTGCAGATGTTTAAGCTGGATTTGGAAAAGGCAGAGGAACCAGAGATCAACTAACCCTTTCTTTGGGATTGGAATGAAAACTGACTTTTTCCAGTCTTGTGGCCACTGCTGAGTTTTCCAGATTTGCTGGCATATTGACTGCAGCACTTTAATGGCATCATCTTTTAGAATTTGAACTAGCTCAGCTCCATCACTTCCACTAGCTTTATTTATAGTAATGCTTCCTAAGACCCACTTGACTTCACACTCCAGGATGTCTGGCTCTAGGTGAGTGATCACACCATCGTGGTTATCTGGGTCATTAAGAACAATTTTTGTACGGTCCTTCTGTGTATTCTTGCCACCTCTTCTTACTATTTTCTGCTTCTATAAAGTCCATATAATTTTTGTCCTTTATTGTGCCTATCTTGCATGAAATGTTCCCTTAGTATCTCTAATTTTCTTGAAGATATCTCTAGTCTTTCCTCTATTTTTTTTGCTTTTTTCACTTAAGAAGCTTTTCTTATCTCTGCTTAGGTGACGTGCCTACTTTAGTCCAGTGGCCATTCCTGGTGGCATGCAGAGTTTGGCAGGCCCAAATCCTATCCCCACTACTGAGAAAAGTAAGGACTGTAACAGGTCTCCAAGCACTGTCCTCAGGAAGGTTTTTGTTGGTTTTTTTTGAGGAAAGTAGGCTTCCTAGGTTGTCCAATCGTAAAGAATTCACCTACCAATGCAGGAGACACAGGAGATGTGGGTTTGACCCCTGGGTCAGGAAGATCCCCTGGAGAAGGAAATGGCAACCCATTCCAGTATTCTTGCCTGGAAAATCCCATGGACCGAGAAGCCTGGAGGGCTACAGTCCATGGGGTTGCAAGGAGTTGGCCGGGACTGAGTGACTTAACATGAGGTTCAGAGCAGTTAAGTAAACTACAAAGCTTGCACAACAAGAAAGTGGTTATATGTCATTCTTTTCGTGTATGAATTTGCTAATATTTTGTTGAGATTTTTGTTCCATGTTCATGAGAGATACTGCCTGCAATTTTCTTTTCTTGTTATGTCCTTGTCTAGTTGGGTATCAGGGATGTGCTGGGCTCCAAAATGCCTTGGGAAGTATTCCTGCCTTTATTTTCTAAAAATGATCAGCCACACTCAGTGCAACTTCCAGCCCTGAAATAGTGAGTACTTTGAGGAGGAGGCAGCAAGAATTGAGATTTGGGTCCCACAATTGCAACAAAGGAGCCAGAGTGGGCAAAGAACAGAGCTCACACAGTTCTAATGGTTAGTGTTGGTTGGTGTAGGAGGGAAGACTGCCATGCATGGACACAGGGTCAGGAAGTTTCCCCAGGCCTCCAGACTGGACACTGTGTCCTTTTTGTGTGGAAAGGAGCCAGGTAGTAAAAGTCCTACACATTCTGACTTTGTTTCCTTCAGATGACCCTCTCTCTAGTCCTCAGTTCTGTTATAGATACGTTCTGCCTCCTTCCCACCTGGGTCAGCTTCTCACAGAGATATCCAGGCTGGATGGTAGAAATAAAACACGTTAATTCTTCCAGAGAAAGTGAAAAATGGGAACAATCCCAACTCAGCATATAAGACTGGCATAACTTTGATATAAAATTTTACAAAGACATTAATGGAAAGGGAAAATAAAAATTGAAGGTCGTCTGTAATTCCTAAACAAAATATTAAAAAATTAAATTTAACAATGTAAAACAATAAAGGATAGTACATTGCGATCAAATGTATTTATTCCCAAAAAGCAAATTGATTCAGTGTTCAAAAATCAACTTAAGCAATTAACCATATCAACAGAACAAACAAATAAATCATAGCATTTCAATGCAAAAATATCACTGTAGGGACTTCCCTGGAGGTCCAATTGTTAAGATTTCACCTTCCAGTGCAGAGTGGGGGTTTGATCCCTGGTCACGCAACTAAGATCCCATATGCCTCTGGGCCAAAAACCAAAACAAAGCAGAAACAGCATAGTAACAAATTCAATATAAACCTTTAAAATGGTCCACATCAAAAAAAATCTTTAAAAATGATCCACATCAAAAACATCTTTTAAAAAGAAAAGAAATATCACTGTAAAAACTACACATCTATTTATGATTTTAAAAAAGAAAAATAAAAAGATTTGGGAAACTATGAACAGAAGGAAATTTACTCAATCTGATAGTGCATCTACATCACACCAACCACCACACTTGCTGGTGAAATCTTAAATTCTTTCTCCTTAAGATTGAAAACAAGATACAAATACCTGGCATTATTTTATTGTTTTGTTGTTGTTGTTTGTTTGTTTCTGTTTACGAAGTAAACAAAAGACAGACATTCACTACAGTCTAACCCCTGGTTCCAGAGTAGGCATGCACGTGCGCTTTCTCTCACACACACACCCACACTGCATGCTGGGATAATAGCATCTCACCCGTCACCGGTGGGTGTGGACGATCCCGAGGCATTTCCAGTATTTATACAATACCTCGCTCGGAAAAACACCCAAAGAGCCTCACACACATAGACTCATCCAGCAGAATTAAGTATAAAGGCTCCTGGGCACAGACTTATGCATCCACCAGGCCTTCGCTTCCCGGAGATGCGCGTCTGCTTCCTTGGTCTGATCTGGACTCTCCAGGCGGCTGAACTGAGGGCTGCGGAGCGCGTCGGCCCTGCCGAGCGGGTCCTGTCAGCTCTTCCCTCCGACCCCCTCCATCGCCAACACCTCACCGCGTTCCAAGGACTCCTCTCCCGCGTTTGAGCCTTGGCGACCTGCTGCCCGGGAGAGCGCAGTTTCTGGACGCCACGCTGCGGGAAAAGGGAGTCAGTCTGGGGTCTGGATTCTTCTTGATCCAAGGACACGCGTGGGGAGGGGCCGCGCGCAGGGACAAGGACTTCTCCCGACTCATTCCGGGGATGTCTTCGTCCAGAGACGCGCGGTTTCCAAATTAGCCTGGTGTCGAAGTGAGTGGCTCCCTGCGTGGCGCGCCTGCGTATGGAAAGCCTGGCAGAGAGCCCCGGGGAGCCGCCACTTTGCGCCTCTTTCTCATCTCTCGCCCAAGGCCAACCCTTGCAAGCCCGGCGGACGCCCCTCGGTCTCTGCACCAACGAGGGACTCCTGGAGATCCTTCCAGTCGTTTGCGGCAACGCGCCCTCCCGCCCTGGGACTGGCGAGTGCAGATCGTTCCAAGGTGCACACGGGTTCGGCGCTCGTCCTGTGTGGTCACAGTCTGAAGGGGCGCTCCCAGACCTCCGCGCTGACGACCCCCAGGAATGACCAGTCGGGGCAGACAGGCTCCGGGGGGCGGACTAACTTCCAGGCCCTGGGAGGCATCCTCGCCCCTTTGTGAGGCCGCCTGTGGGCCCCATGCTGTCCACCGGGGGCCAGTACGCTCTGAAGAAGAGGAAAACACCCGTGCCCAAGGGAGGGCAGCGAAGACCCGGAAACCTGGCTGGAAGTGGGGTGGGGGTCCTTAGTCCTCCCGCGGCCCTCAGCCGGGCTCTCTGCGAGTCTCGAGTCTCGGGTCTCAACTCGGGAAGGATAGATTTCGTTTTAAAGTCCCCGCCTCACCCCTGACACCCTTCCTGGGTTCTTGACAAGTTCAAAGCCGAATTCGGCCTGGGGTCGGGCTGGTGACCCTAGTTCCGGGAATCACCGGGTTTCGGGATTTGTGACCTGTGCCTCGGGGGTCGGCGCCCGCGACTAAGGTTGGACTTTCCCTGCGCACACACGTGCGGCTGGAAGGGACAGGTCTCCAGGTATGGGAGACCCTACCCCTTTACAGACTAGATGCCGAGGCCTGCTGGGAGAGGACCCCTATGGGGTGGGGACCCCTGCGGGTGCGCGTCTGGCCCGAACTGACCCGGAAGGGCCCCTCCAGGCCCTGTGGGGGTGGCGGGAGAACGCCTCTGAGGACAGTGGATCGGAAGTCCAGTGGAGGAGACCCACTTTGGTCAGAGACCCTGGCCAGAACTCCGAGCGTCTTTGCGCGGCGCGGAGTGCTGGGGCGGCCCCGGAGGCTGCAAGAAGCCGCTCGGTCTTCCAAGCTCTTCCCAGGCACTGGAGACCTGCTCTTCTCACTCAGGGGCGCAGTGTTCTCAGCGCCGGAGGCGCGTGCATGTCTGAGACATTTCCAAAAGCTCTCGAAATAGCAATTCTAGTTACATTTATTTTTTAAATACAAAAAAAAAAAAAAATGCCTTCAGAGAAGCAAGATACAAAAGAGAAACTATTCCGTCATTCCATTTATATCGTGTCGATCTACCCATAGCAGCCAAGAAGTGGGCCCCGGGGAGCGAGTGATAGAAGGTAAGGGGTTTCCTTTGGGGGATGAAAAAGTCCTGGAACTAGACAGTGGTACTGGGGACCTGATATTGTGCGTGTACTTAATGTCACCGAATGGCACACTTTAAAATTACTAAAATGGCAGCATTTTTGTTATGTGTATTTTACCACATACACACACAAAAAGCTACTGCGCAGCATCTCCAAGGGAGCGCCAGTATCCCAGAACGAAGCCTGTCAGACGTTCTCTCTCCAGGTCAGCAAGCCTGTAATCACTGGTTAATCGGAGAAGACGCTTAAAATGGCAGGGATGAGAGTGTTGCGAATAACTTACACATTTTATTTTAAGTGAACGCACCAACATATATGAACTTGCCAATCTCGTGGCGCTGGTCCATTTTACTGCACAAATCGTTCCCATAAGGTACTGTCTACAGTTTAAAGAGCTTGTATCACAATCCAGATATGAGACAGTTTTCTCCCGTGTTTCACAGGAACGCTTAATCCAACAGCAGCTGTTTTCTTCAACCAGGCTTCCTTGGCTCTTTCCCAAGTACCCAGCATTGTTTTCTTAGAAACTGTACTCTTGTTTCCTTAATAATTATAAACAAGAGCTGATATGAGATGGTCTGAGGACTTTGAACAATGATTCTCGGTTAGCACACAGCTCCTTGTCTGCCACGTCAGAGTCATTTACTGAAGTAACATCCTTCTTGTTTGCAAAAACCTTACACTCTTCCTTTCAGAATGATTTCAAATGTATTATTGTACTTGATCCTCAGGCTGGATGGTAAGAAGGCTGTACCCTTGCCTGCCACCTCACTTGGACCCAGCCCATCTCTGAAGTTTGTTGAAGAGTCTGGGATCCTACCTACAGACCAGGGCAGACCTTGTGGGACAGGTCACCTGGTATAGGTAGAGGGCTGAGTACTGAACCCCTCCCCACCCCCTTGGCTGGCTGGTCTTCCCCAGAAACTGGGTCACAGCTGATGGTAGCATCCATGCTCCAGCCACTCTCTCCTGTGGAGCCGTGATGCAGAACCTGCACCTGCTTTGTGTTAGTGTTAGAATGTTAGTCTGTGTGTTTTGTCACTATTGTATGGAAATGCGCATGGTTTAAGTTCACGTTTGAAAGAATTAGGACCTTGGACTTTGAGTCAATTTACTTGTTAAATGTGCATAAACTTTGAATAGGAGCCCTGGGGAGGTGTGTAGAGCAGAACACAGCTGCCAACACCTGGTCCAGTACTGTATTCAGGATGCTGGCTCAGTGGATAAAGAATCCGCCTGCAATTTGAGAAGCTTCAGGAGACGAGGGTTCGATCATGGATGGGAAAATCCCCTGGAGGAGGAAGTGGCAACCCACTCCAGTATTCTTGCGGGGATAATTCCAGGGACAGAGGAGCCTGGAGGGCTGCAGTCCATGGGGTCTCAAAGAGTCCAACACAACTGAGCACACGTGACATGCAGGATGCTCCAGAGACTTCTGTGGCACCGTTTTGGCAATCTGGAAGTGTTGCTGACAGTGTAGAGAACTCCTCCTCCATCTGCCCTTTAAATCTGTGAAATGACCCTGGGTCTGAGCATGGAGAGCCCCTCCCCCAGAGACACGTACCCTCCCATGAGAAGTGTTGGCAGCCTCAGCTCAGGAGCCACTGATTTTAATGCAAGTCGTCCCTTCAGCTTGGGGGCAGGCTTCTCCAGTGATGCAGGGTGTGTGTGTGTGTGTGTGTGTGTGTGTGTGTGTGTGGTTGAACATAAACCTCAGTTTAAAGCCTTACATCTTTGCACAGTTGAATCCAGGTGCTCTGCACACTCAAACTTCCATACAAGGATTCACTGCTACAAGAGAACCAGGCTCTCCTGACTCTGGCTTCCAATTGGCCTGAGCTGGGGTATGTGAGCAGCACTGTTGCAGCCAAACATTTTCTCTGTGCAATGTGGTGCAGCCACCATCACTGTCTAGCTGCAGAACATTGTCATCACCCCAAAAGGAAACCCTGCACTCAGTAAGCCGTCACTCACCACTCCCCGTGAAAGGATTTGAGACTCCGTGCTGGCCCTGGACTCCACCCTTCTTCAGTCGAGTCCCCATCCCTCAGAGCCCTCAGCACTTCTCACTGCGAGGCTTCCCTCCCCACCAGCTGGTATCCTGGGGCTCACCTTCACCTACTCTTCTCCAGAGGGCCTTTCTCTGCCCCACCTGCTTTCACAGTCATCTGCACTTTTCTCTTCTAAGGACACCAATTAGATTGGATTAGGGCCCACTCTAATGACCTCGTTTTAGGTTAATTACCCCCCAAATCATCTCCAATACAGTCACATTCTGAAGTGTTGAGGGTTAGGGTTGAGGGTTAGGGCTTCGGTGTATGAATTTGGGGGAGAGGACACCATTCAGCCCATAACAACCTGTGGATCTTCCGTGGAGAGCAGTGGTTTCCAAAGTGTGGTTTTCCAGAACAGCAGCAGAACTCTCCAGCACCTCCCAGTGTGGAGGCGGGGCCACTAGCCCAAAGGTGACATTTGGCTCTGCCTGTGGGCACAAGAGATAATCTGCTCTAGTGGCTGCTTTTCCTTTTCCACCTCAGTCATCATCATCTGTGTTTCTTCTCCACTGAACAGGCTAGGTCTTTCAGTGCAGTGTTGAGACAGTGAGGGTGGCAGGCATTCTTGTTCTCTGGTGTCACATGGTATGTTCTTAGTGTTTAACCTCTAACTGTGCTATTTGCTGTAAGTTTTTTGAAAGTGCCCTTTGTAGGCTGTGTGTGTATGTGTGTGTGTGGGGGGTTCCCTCAATTCCAACTTTGTTAAAACTTTTGTATTGTGAAAGGATATCACACTTTATCAAATACTTCACCTCTTGAGATAATTATACTTTAACTTTTTAATGTAATGAACTACCTTTAATGTAATGAAATAGTTAATGTAATGAACTACCTTAATGATGTTGAACAAAATTGTATCCTGAGATAAGCTGAACCTGATCACAAGGCATTGTTTTTTCATATATTGGTGCATTTGGTTTGTTGTTTTTTATTTGTTTATTTTTGGCTGTGCTGGGCCTTCGTTGCTGCACAAGGGCTTTCTCTAGCTGTTGCAAGCAGGGGCTAATCTCCAGTTGCCGTGTGTGGACTTCTTCTTGCAGTGGCTTCTCTTGTTGCAGAGCACAGGCTTCCACAGGTTTGGTGCATGGGCTTAGTTGCTCTGTGGCATGTGGAATCTTCTTGGATCAGGGATTGAACCCAAATCCTCTGCACTGGCAGGCAGATTTTTAACCACTGGACCACTGTGCAAGTCCTGGTTTGTTACTTTTAAACTTATGATTCAACATGTTTGTTTGTGAGTGAGATTTGCCTGTACCTTTTGTTTCTTGAACTGTTCTTGTGTTATGCTAGTCTCATAAAAACCAATTGGGGATATTTGCCCTTTTCAATTCTCCATGTTTGTGTAAATTTGGACCTTTATCCCTTAGGTAGTCATGGTAGCTCAGACAGTAAAGAGTCTGCCTGCAATGCAGGAGACCTGGGTTTGAACCCGGGGTTGGGAAGATCCCCTGGAGAAGGAAATGACAATCCACTTCAGTACTCTTGCCTGGAAAACCCCATGGACCAAGGAGCCTGGTGGGCTGCAGTCCATGGGGTCAGAAAGAGTCAGACACGCCTAAGCAACTAACACACACATGCATTCCTTAGGTAGTTGATAGAAATCACCTTTGAGACATCCAAACCTAGGAATTCTTTGTGGGAAGAATGTTTTGTGGGTAAACATTTTAAAATGTTTTCCTATTTATCATTTTTATTGATGTGATTTGCCTATAGAGATGGAAAAGGCAATGGCACCCCACTCCGGTACTCTTGCCTAGAAAATCCCATGGACGGAGGAGCCTGGTAGGCTGCAGTCCATCGGGTCGTGAAGAGTTGGACACGACTGAGCAACTTCACTTTCACTTTTCACTTTAATGCATTGGAGAAGGCAATGGCAACCCACTCCAGTGTTCTTGCCTGGAGAATCCCAGGGACGGCGGAGCCTGGTGGGCTGCCGTCTATGGGGTTGCACAGAGTCGGACATGACTGAAGCGACTTAGCAGCAGCAGCAGCAGCAGCAGCCTATAGAGAAATGGTCAGATCTGAGTTAACCATTCAGTCAGCTTAATGAAAAGATATCAAAATATAGAACATTTCCTTAACCCCAGAAAGTTCTTCCAGCTCCTCAGAGCAACCTTTGATCTGGCTCTTACCACAAGGGATTAGGTTTTTCCCAATCTAGAATTTCTTAGAAATAGAATCATACAATGTGTACTTTTTGAGTCTGACTTCTTTTACAATTAAATTTCATCTGTGTTGCTGTGAGTATAGGTGATTTGTTCTTTTCCATGGTCAATTACTTTATTTCATTAATGTCTTAGAATTTTAAAATCCATTTTTTTATAGTTGGATATCTGGACTGATTCCAGCTTGGGGCCAATATGAATAAACTGCTGTGAATATTCTTGCATGAGGCTTTTGTGGACGTATGTTTTTGTTTCATTCCAATAAGTACCCAGGAGTATAATTGTTAGGTCATATTTAACATTTTAAGAAACTGTGAAATAGTTTTCCAATGAATGAGAATTCCAGTTGATTTAGGAAGTGGCCAAGATGGCAGAGTAGGAAGACCCTAAGCTCACCTTCTCCCACAGGAACATCAAAGTTACAACTGTTTACAGAGCAGCTATTGATGAGAAAGACCTGAAGGCTAGCAGAAAAGATCTTCTACAACTAATGATATAAAGAAGGAACCACAGCAAGACGTGCGGAGGCAGAGTCGGGGTTTAGCCAAGTCCAATATCCCAGGAAGGCAGCTCACTTATGGGAGGATAACTACAGTTGCAAGAGGTTCTCCCTAAGGAGTGAGGAGTCCTGGGGCTCCTGCAATGGGCAGACAAGCCTCCAGAAGTTTGGCTTTGAAGGCCAGCAGTGTTTACTTTCAGGAGAGGCAGAGGGCTGTAAAAAGTAGAGACCCCACTCTCAAAGGGCACACAAAAAGTCTTATATACTCCAGGACCCTGAACAAAAGCAGCCATTTGAAAGGACACTGGATCAGACCCACCTGCTGATCTTAGAGAGTCTCCTGGAGAGACAGGAAGCAACTGCAGCTCACCCTGGGGACACAGACAAGGGGACAGCCATTTTGGGGAGTTTGCTCTAGCATTGGTACTGACAAGCACCATTGTGGAATCCTCCCTCTAGCTTATTAGTGCTAGGACCAGTCCCACACACCAGCCTGTTGGAACCAATACTGGGAGCCTCAGGATAAGCCTGCTGCATAGGACACAGCCCACTCATGAGCAGACTAACTTCAACGGTGGGGCACCTTGAACCCTCAACCAGCCACCCTAGCATCTGGACTCACCCACCAGAGCACCAACACCATCTTTGGGATACTCCAGACACCAGAGCCAGCTGGGTCAGGAACCAGCCCAGCCCACCAGCAAGTGGACACTAGATCCAGGAATCTCAGAACCCAACTCCACATGCCAGTGGGCCAGCAGCAGCTCCAGGGCCCCCAGAGTCTCTGCAGCCAATGGCCTCATGACCCAGGCCCACCCCCAGGGGCCAGCAGCCTCAACACAAGGCAGGGTCTGGCAATCAACCAGACGAGGGACCAGTCAAGTCTACCAGACCTCCCACACAGCCCACCACAAGAGAAGGACCCAGGGAGCCCACAGTGGGTATCCTCGGGCCAGAGGGGAGTGTACTGCTGGGACACATAGGACATCTCCTACAAAAGGCCACTTATTCAAGGTCAGCAAACATAACAAACTTATGAAATACACAAAATTGAAAATATGAGGTGACAGAGGAATCTATTCCAAATGAAAGAACTCAGCCTTGTAAGCTTGTCATATGAGGTAGAAATAGAGGTGATCTGTTATTTTACTCTGAGCTTTGGACAATGAAAGTTCAGTGGAAGTGAAATGGAGATGAAAAATCTACCTGCTGAAGAGTTCAAGGTAATGATCAAAGATGGACAAAGAACTGGGGAGAAGAATAAAAGAGAAGTTAAGAGTTTTAACAAAGGGTTAGAAAATATAAAGAGGAAAGAGAGATGAAGAATACAATAACTGAAATAAAAATACACTAGAAAGAATCAACTCTAGACAGGAGACAGATCAGTGAACTGGAAGACAGAGTAGTAGAAATCACTGAAGCTGGGCAGAAAAACAGAAGAAAAGAATAAAAAGAAGTCAGGACAATTTAAGAGACTTCTGGGACAATATCAAGTGTACTAACATTCACATTATAAGGGTACCAAAAGGAGAAAAGAGAGAATAAGGGGCAGAGGACACATGTGAAAACATAATATCTGAAAACTTCCCTAACCTGAGAAAAGAGAGAAATATTCAAGTCCAGGAGGCTCAGAGAGTCCCAAACAAGACCATGCCAAGATACTCTGTACTTAAAATAGCAAAAGTTAAACATGTAAGTGAAAGTGAAGTCGCTCAGCCATGTCCGACTCTGCGACCCCATGGATTGTAGCCTACCAGGCTCCTCCGTCCATGGACTTTTCCAGGTAAAAGTACTGGAGTGGGTTGCCATTTCCTTCTCCAGGGGATCTTCCCAATCCAGGAATCAAACCCAGGTCTCCCACATTGCAGGCAGACACTTTACCGTCTGAGCTATCAGGGAAGCTAAAGTTAAATATGCTGCTGCTAAGTCGCTTCAGTCGTGTCCGACTCTGTGCGACCCCATAGATGGCAGCCCACCAGGCTCCACTGTCCCTGGGATTCTCCAGGCAAGAATACTGGAGTGGGTTGCCATTTCCTTCTCCAGTGCATGAAAGGGAAAAGTGAAAGTGAAGTCACTCAGTCGTATCCGACTCTTAGCGACCCCATGGACTGTAGCCTACCAGGCTCCTCCGTCCATGGGATTTTCCAGGCAAGAATACTGGAGTGGGATGCCATTGCCTTCTCTGAAGTTAAATATAGGGGTTATTAAAAGCAGCAGGGAAAAACAACAAGTAACATACAAGGAACTCCCATGAGGCTATTAGTCGACTTTTTCAGCAGAAACCCTGCAAACCAGAAGGGAGTGGCACAATATAGTTAAAATCATGAAAGGGAAAGACCTATATTCAGTACTCTACCTGGCAAGGCTCTCATTCAGATTTGATGGAGAGATCAAAAGTTTACAGACAAGCAGAAACTAAGAGCTCACCACCATCAAACCAGTTTTTAAGAAATGTGAAAGGGGCTTCTCCAAGCAGAACATAAAAGGACACAACAAGATATATGAAAGTTACAAAAGGAAAAACATTGTTGGTAAAGGTAAATATACAGTAATGGTAGTAAATTGACCAAATACGAAGCTAGTTCAGTTCAGTTCAGTTCAGTCGCTCAGCTGTGTCTGACTCTTTGCAACCCCATGAACCGCAGCACACTAGGCCTCCCTGTCCATCACCAACTCCCGGAGTCTAGTCAAACTCATGTCCATCGAGTTGGTGATGCCATCCAGCCACCTCATCCTCTGTCGCCCCCATCTACTCCTGCCCCCAATCCTTCCCAGCATCAGGGCCTTTTCCAATGAGTCAACTCTTCGCATGAGGTGGCCAAAGTATTGGAGTTTCAGCTTCAACATCAGTCCTGGTTGAAATTCAGTGTGGTAAAGTTATCTCTATCCACAGTACGTAGTCAAGAACTTTGGTAACTGTCCTCTTTCCTTTCTTCCTCTGGATTTAATGCTTAGCACTTCATGTCTTTTTGTGGCTTATCAATTACAGGCTTATCAGCTGTACTTTATTTTTCATTGGTTGCCATAAGGTTTAAAATGTAAATCTTATTACTAAATACCTCCGTGGGTGTTGTACACTCCTCACTCAGAAACCTGCTGTTTCTGTCTCAGTCTTTGTGCTGTTGTTTTGATATGTTTTACTTCTACCCCACAGGCTACACTACTAATTTTTCTTTGAGCAATCAAGTATCTTTTAAATTCAGTTTGTCTAGTTCTTAACCTCATTTTTATCATCAGAAGCATTGTTCATTCTTTCACATAGATCCACATTTCTGTCTAGTATCATTTTCCTTCAGCTTATGATATTCTTTAGTACTTATTGTAGCTCAGATATTCTGTAGATACATTCTTTACATTTTTGTTTGTCTGAGAATGTCTTTACTTTGCCCTCACTTTTGAAGGATTTTCTCCAGATTGGAATTCTGGGTTGTCTCCTTCTCCCAGGGCGTTGCCCTCTGGAGCACATGCTTCCTGATGATAAGCCAGCATCCATTCTCTTTATTCATCTGTGTGTAATCTGTCTTTTTCCACTGGCTGCTTTTAAGATCTTTCTCTCCATCACTAGTTTTCAGCAATTTGATTATGATGTATTTTGATCTGGGGTGTGTGTGTGTGTGTGTGTGTGTGTGTGTGTGTGTGTGTGTAAAGAAAGTCTACAGATTGATGGATATAGATACAGACTATACACTTGTGTGTGTGGCTCAATTATTAATAAACTATGATTTCCAAGTGGAGTTTCCATCTTCTCTGTGTTGATTGCAACATAGAGATTTCCTAATTTAATATGAATGCAGATGTGTCAGGCCACGGGAATGAGGAGGGACGAATAATCAATGCACCAGGCCTGGCACTATGAGGGCCACCAGGTCTAACCTGTGTGCACCGTGTGAGGCAGCCCTGTCTGTGACCAAGGTCCACAGCCAGGAGGGCAGTGGGCAGAGCTGCAACAGGGCTTCATAGACCAACAGAACCTGAAACTGTAGACAGGGCTCCTGCCTCAGAAACTCCAGGGATTTTAGAATTCCAGGAGTCTCATGGGTGAGGCAGAAGTGAAATTGCAAAGGGAGAAGGATAAATTGGGAGGCATACACACAACTGTACATAAAGGAGATAACTTAATACACAGGGAACTCTACTTAACACTCTGCAATGACCTAATAGAATCTAAAAAAGAGTGGATATATGTACATGTGTAACTCACTTTGCGGTACATTTGAAACTAATGCAACATTGTCAATCAACTATACTCCAATAAAAATTATTTTAAAAAAATAAATTTCTGAGGATGGGACAATGATCACTTTTCTCTTTCCCCAAGTCCTAGGCCACAGCCTCTAGAAGGTGCTAAGCTCAACCCTTCTAAACGACACCGGGACCGCCTCAATCAAGAGCTGGGCAAACTCAGCAGCTTGCTGCCCTTCCCAGAAGATGTGCAGGCCTGACTTGACAAGCTCTCCATCTTCAGGCTGATCGTGGGCTACCTGTAGGTGAAGAGCTACTTCACAGGTAGGTGGCAGCTGTGATTCCACGACAAGATGTGACAGGAGGCCATGGACACTAGCACTTGGAGTTAGTCTTCTGTCCAGGCAAAAGCTACATCATTGCTTTTGAATCTCAGACAGAGGTGGGAGGCACCATGCCCAACACAGTTGTGATGGGTGAACCAGAACACAGGTGTATCAGTGTCTAACCTGATGTGCGAATCCTGGGCTACACGTCACCTCTCAGGCATGCACAGAAGAGGCATGCAGGGTCCCCATCTAGCTGTCTTCTGCAGAGCAGCCTGAGTGGATACCCATCTTCTATCCTTCATTTGCTTTGTCATTTCTTGTGAGAATCCAAGTGTTCCACCACCTTGCAGAGCTTTGGTTCAGAAAGAAGGGCTCATTCTTCTGAAACCAAGGTATTTTTTCTTGTCTACTGGGAAACTTACTCTTCTAAACTTCTCTATCATGTGGTGGGCACAGTGTCCTGCTCCTGGACCCACTGCCCGTTCACTTCTGTGTGCTGTCGCTGAAAGACGAGGTAGTCTTCCTGCAAATGAAACTTGTGTTCCAGGGATTGGGTGATGTGGGTGAGCACAGACAAGGTTGTTGTTCTCATGTCCTCTGGAGAAGAACGTGTGCCCTTCCTACTCTGGGAGCCAAGTTCTGGGGGAATGAACGGAGAACTTCTTGGACAGGATGATGTGTTATGAATTGTTACAGCTGCTCAAAAAAGAAACCCAAAAATTGATTAGATCTAGTTGACCTTGATAATACACTGAGAATTATGAAACTTTACCCAAAATGCAGGGGTAACTGTTTCTGTATAGTTGCTAAGTCGTGTCTGACTCTTTGCAACCCCGTGGACTGTAGCCAGCCAGGCTCCCCTGTCCATGGGATTCTCCAGGCAAGAATACTGGAGTGGGTTGCCATTTCCTCTTCCAAGGAGTAACTGTTTAATGCTGTACAATAATGATGTGGAATGTCCACACCAAGGTCACACACCTTTGAAGTGGTGGCCATGGGCTGGGGCAGTGGCTGCAGGTGCTGCTGAGGAGGTTGCAGCTTTCATTTGGGTGCTGACAGTGTTTGAGAACTAGATAGGGGTGGTGGTTGCAGTGTTTTGAATGTGCTAAATGCCACTGAACTGCTAGTTTAAGTTGGCTCATTTTATTGCATGTGAATTCCAAGAGAGCTAGAATTCTTTGTCGGGAGGGAGACAGAGGGCCCAGCCCTCTCATGAGGAACTTGAAGGCCCTGAATGTCTTGCCCTCTGCTCACCTCTCTCCATCTCCAGGCTGCAGTGCCAGGGCCTGCCCACCTCCAGACATCCCCAGGTGGGGCCAAGGAGCATGGGGGATGGTCCTCACCCACTCAGCCACGTGGCAGGCTGCCAACAGCTACAGACCCAACTCTGCCCTGGGTCTGACCTCCCCACGGGTCAGCCTGAAGGAAAATGTACCTGTGTACCTTTGGCCTGCTCTGGAGAGCTGCTTTCTTCACAGTGTCACATGTTGTGAACTGTTCTCACATGAGACACTATGGTTGTTACCTCAGACAAAACCTGGTCTGCTCAGAGCTCTGTGTCCAAGTCCTGGCTCTCCCACTAACTGCACATTCTTCCCTGGGTCCCTCATCCGAATGGTGAGGGGACAGCCGTTTCTCATCCAGGCAGGGGTGGGAGAGCCTGGGAGACAGGTGTGTCATCTCAGGAGCCAGCTTGGGAAAACAGTACTCCTGCTGGACCTTCAAGAGGGCGGGAGGGGTGGGCCAGGATCCACACCTACAGGGGCTCCTTTAAGGACATGTCGCTGGCCACTGGGTCCTGCCCCACCCCAGCCATGCAGTCCACTTGGCTGCTACTCTAAGAGCCTAGCATCCTCCTGCCGTGGCCAGAGACTGGGGGCTAGGGCCCTCTTTCCCATTCTGGATGACGTAAAAGCCTGCCCTTCAAGGCTTTGCCTGGCCTTTCCACTATGTCCCACCACCAGATCGCTCATGGCTGTGACCTCCCATCTTCATCCCCTGCCTTACCCCAGCACCCCCAGAGCCCCCTGCCCTCCTCTCCTCCCCACTGGGTCCCTCATTCCTCCCCTCATACTTCGTCTTCTCCTCCTCCCCTGCCTTCTGGCCCTTTCTGACATCCTCAGTGGCTCTGGCCATCCAGCCAAGAAGATTCCGTGACTGTCCTTGTGTTCCTCCCAAGATGCCTGAAAAGGCAGGGGCTAGTTAGCCTTCATCATTTACTGTCCAGTAAACAAAGAGAGCCTCTTCATGGATCATGGCCTCATCGTAGCGAGAGGGGAAAACAACAGAATGGGAAAGACTAGACATCTCTTTGAGAAAACTGGAGATATCAAGGGAATAGTTCATGTAAGAATGGGCACGATACAGAACAGAAAAAGTAAGGACCTAAGAGAGGCAAAAAAATTAAGAAGAGGTGGCAGAAGTACACAGAAGAACTATATAAAAAAAAAGATCTTAATGACCAGGATAACCACAATGGAGTGGTCACTCACCTAGAGCCAGACATTCTGGAGTGTGAAGTCAAGTGGGCATTAGAAGCATTACTACAAATAAAGCTAGTGGAGGTGATGGAATTCCAGATGAGCTGTTTCAAATCCTAAAAGATGATGCTATGAAAGTGTTTCACTCAATATATCAGCAAATTTGGAAAACTCAGCAGTGGCCACAGAACTGGAAAAGGTCAGTTTTCATTTCAATTCCAAACAAGGGCAGAGTCAAGGAATTTGCAAACTACCATACAATTGCATTCATTTCAGATACTAGCAAAGTAATGCTCAAAATTCTCCAAGTCAGGCTTCAACAGTATGTGAACTAAAAACTTCCAGATGTACCAGCTGGATTTAGAAGATGCAGAGGAACCCGGAATCAAATTGCCAATATTCATCATATTATAGAGAAAGCAAGGGAATTCCAGAAACACATCTACTTCTGCTTCACTGACTATGCTAAAGCCTTCGACTGTATGGATCGCTACAAACTGTGGAAAATTCTTTAAAAGATGGAAATACCAGACCACCTTACCTGCCTCCTGAGAAATCTGTATGCAAGTCAAGAAGCAAAAGTTAGAACTGGACATGGAACAACGAACTAGTTCCAAACTGGGAAAGAAGTTCGTCAAGGCTGTATATTGTCACCCTGTTTATTTAACTTAGATGCAGAGTAAATCATGCTCAATGCCAGGCTGGATAAAGCACAAGCTGGAATCAAGATTGCTGGGAGAAATATCAGATATGCAAATGATACCACTCTAATGGCAGAAAGCGAAGAGGCACTACAGAGCTTCTTGATGAAGGTGAAAGAGGAGAGTGAAAAAGCTGGCTTAAAACTCAACATTCAAAAACAACTCAGAACAACAAAAACTCAAAAACAACTAAGATCATGGCATCCAGTACCATCACTTCATGGAAAATAGAAGAGGAAAAAGTGGAAACAGTGACAGATTTTGTTTTCCAAAATTACTATGGATGGTGATTGCAGCCATGAATTTAAAAGACACTTGCTCCTTAGAAGGAAAACTTTGACAAACATAGACAGCGTATTAAAAAGCAGAGACATTACTTTGCTGACAAAGCTCTGTCTGGTCAAAGCTATGGTTTTTCCAGTAGTCATCTATGGATGTGAGAGTTGGACTATAAAGAAAGCTGAGCACCAAAGAATTGATGCTTTTGAATTGTGGTGCTGGATAAGACTCTTGAGAGTCCCTTGGACAGCAAGGAGATCAAACCAGCAGTCCTAAAGGAAGTCAGCTCTGAATATAGATTGGAAGGCCTGATGTTGAAGCTGAAGCTCCAATACTTTGGCCACCTGATACGAAGAGCCGACTCATTCGAAAAGACTCTGAAGCTGGGGTAAAAATTGAGAGCAAGAGGAGAAGAGGGTGGCAGAACATAAGATAGTTGGATGGCATCACCGATTCAATTGACCTGAGTTTGAGCTAATTCTGGGCAATAGTGAAGGACAGGGAGCCTGGCGTGCTGCAGTCCAGGTTGTTGCAAAGAGTCAGACATGACTTAACAGCTGAACAACAACAATCAGTAGGTGCATTTCAGTCAGGACACTCTGGGCTGCCAGTTGCAGAAACCACAACTCCAACCGCTCTGGGCTGGATGTCAACTCAGTCCCAGACTGGGACCAGCAATGGGGAGACTTGTGCACTTGGGGCAGAGAGGAGGAGACCCCAAAGGTGCTCCCTCCTGCCAAGGCTGTTCACCAGGTGGGCAGTGAGGAGCATGCAAACCCCAGGAGGTGGGAAGGTAGGCAGCAGAGCAGAGGAGCAGGCCAAGTACACACAGTGTCCCAGACTGTGACATGCACTTGCCCATGGGACAGATCGCAGTCACTGTGGGGGTGTGGGGGGTTGGCTTTGCACCTGTATCTCAGACAGGCTCTCAGGGCCCAGCCCCAGACCACACCTTGAGCAGCGAGAGTCCACACCGGCCTTTTGCTGGTCACTTGGGAAGTGGCAACAATAAAAGCTAAGATGGGCCTGGACCTCTGGTCCTGCAATTAGACAAGTACTCATCCCCCCAGGGACTGTGGATATGCCAGGAGAGGCTCTGCAGACCAGGACTGCAGAGCAACCATCTGCTTGGACGTGGCTGAGGGATTTCCCTCCTCTCACTCTCTACTCCCCACCCCCCATCACCCTGCCCAAGGCCCTGGAAGCTGGCAGAGAGAGCAGAGCTTCCCAGGAGCAGGGGATGTGAGCAGAGCCTCTTCACATTCCTGTGGCACCCCTCCTAGCACAAGGGGAGCCACCTCCCAGCACAAGGAGAGCTCCCCCACTGACACATTTCTTCTTATGATCTCTCTAACGAAGTCACTGACCTAAAGTCTGAGGTTGACCTAATGGGCTTTGACTCAAGATCTGTGTGGCTCCGGGAATATTGTGATTTATTCTGACTATGTTGTGTCAATCGTGATCTTTCTCTCCCACCCCCAGTACCACCTCCCCTCTTACCATTTCTCTGTCCAGCCACTGGATGGTCAGTAAATGGAGTAGATGTGTCCACCTGCTTCAGGGAGCATTTCCCTGTGCCCTCACCTCCAGAAGTGCCACGTGCCAACAATGTCACAACTAAAGGTTAGCCCTCATTACCTGATACATGCTCACCAGTCCAGTTTCTCACTCTTTCTCTGTGACTCAGCATCCGTGAGAAAGAAATGCCATTTCTGAGCATCCCCTCTGAGCCAGGCCTTCTGTGCAGGTATTTCATCTGACTGTGGTACCCTGTCACTATACTCCAGTCAGATGAGGAAAGATCACCTCAGAGAGGTCAAGGATACATAGGGCCCAGCCAGCTCCCACTGCACTGGGCAAAGCCTCTTCTGCCACAAGAAGGAAGTAGTGAACTTGAGCTGGAGGAGACTGGGTGGGCATCACCTGGGTCTTGGACTCTCTGGGGCTCACTCTTCTATACAGAAAGCAGGTGAAGAGGTTCTGCCGGAGAGATGGGAGAAGCACATGGCTGAACAGGAGCCCACTGCTCATATCCCTCTGGGAACTTGGGGGATGGCCTGCTTGGGCTGCCCTGCCTGGTGGACAAGCACATTACCCCTCAGCATGGCAGGAGGCGAAGGAGCCTGAGAAGAGGTGTGTGCAGAATCAGAGGGTGTGGGCACTCTGGACCCCTGCCAGCCTGAAGCCTGCCCAGATGTCTCACTCTGAAGAGAAGAAAGTCCTGTTTCTCAGGACATCTTGGTGCAAGGCTGTTCGAGGATGAAATTCCTCCAGCAGCACCACCACCTCCCACACCTTTATCCTCCCAGACAACCAGCCATGTCTCCAGCAACATCTGACCCAGGGATGCTGGAGGGGTCCTGGCCCAGAGCTCACAGGTAGGGATATCCCTAGTCTCTACTGGACTCTGTGATGACAAAGAAGGCCATTTGTTTGTTATTAAGTTACTAAATATTAAAATAACTCACAGACCTCTTCAAACAAATGACTTTCTTCTGATTTCAAGCCAGACTCAGCTGTTTCTCAAGGCTGCTCCATCTCTGATGTTGGTCTGGACAAGCACAGGCAGCTTTAACAGTCTTTGGATTTCTTTCCAAGAATCGGAGCCAGATCACTCAGTGGGTATTTTTGTGACTGTAAGATGCTTTCCTTGAAAAAAGCTGTGCCAATGAGATCATTAAACACGTATTTATTTAATTTTAATCTTTGGATCTTTTTTCTAATCAAATATTTCTGAAGAGGTGTTCACTACAGACATAGAGGTGGTGATCCATTCCTTGAAAGTAAAAAAGAGGCTTGGAGCATCACTGAGGGCTTCTGCTCTGCTAGGGGACTCATGCAATCAGTGTGTGTTCTGAGAGACTGGAATCTTGTGTGTTCCTGTGACCCAAGACCCTGGCATCTCCTCCACGGTGTGTCTACTCCGCCTCTGGCTGCCTATGGCATCCTGTCCTCAAGTCCCTCCACCCTTCCATTGTGTCTTAACCAGGACACATTTTCCTTTTTTCTGAACTTCCTGAAACAGAGCATGTGATATGCAACTGCTCAGCTGACCCCTCAGGACTGAGTTTCCCGCTCTTTTCAGTCCCTGCCATCACTGCTTTCCAGCAGTTCCCACATCGCCAGCAGTTCCCTCTGTGAGTGACATGAACCACCACCCCAAATCCTCAGCCAGAGCACAGGGGCTTGGGGGCTTTGGGATGGGCTGAGCCACCCCAGTGAAGGATGATTTCTGCACCAGTGTTAACAGCCCATCACCACCTCTGATTTGATACTGAAAAGAAAATGCTACCAAAACACTGAATTATAAGATCTCTCTGTGGCTTTTGGATTTTCATCTTGCTTTTCCCCCATATTTCCTGAAATCTGAAAGGCACTTAGTGCAGTTCACCAGAGAGATGTGTCTTCAAGGCCCCTTACTACAATTTGGATTTTTATTCATCTCTCGCTTCCTGTTATGTTTGCAGGCAACAGCTTGGGTTTTCTTGGGAAGGACTGGCAAGACCTTGGGCTGGGGTGGGACTCACCTGGAGACAAAAGCATGGGAATGGGAGTAGCTTCTCACCCCCTTCAGGCTGGATGTGGCCTCAGAGACTGGGACAGTAGGAAGGCCCCTTGACCAGGAATGGGACCCTGAGCGCACAGCGGGGAGGTGCACACAAACCGTGCATTTGGGGGCATCCTGGGGTGAGCTCTGACAGAAAGCACTGGCTGTCGGCATCTTGCCCATCCTTCAAGGTCTGTTTCACATGCTGTTTCTTCCAGGAGGACATCCTGGCTCTCGGGGCCCCTCCCGCTGGATGGAGCCCCTCAGGCCACAACGCTTCAGGTGGTGTTTGCTGCCCACCACCTCCAAGCCCAAAAGTGCCTCTTTCGCCATTCCCATGTTCTTCACATAGCCTTAAGCCCATCTTTGGTAAACTGTCGGGAGCCGCGATAGGCATTACTGACAAAATGGAGGCACAGCCCCAACCCCCTCTCCTCATCCAGCAGGCACGGTCCCGGGATGAAGGAGTTAGGTCTTGTGATTCTGACTTGTCCTTTCCTTCCTCCGGTTGAGTTGGCTGGAAAGAATGTTATAATCCATAAAGTTAACTATTGACATTTGTTCAAGGATCTTTATAAAGAATGCTCCAGGATGAGCACATAGGCTGCAGCTTGAGACCATGCGAAACATTGTTATCTGAAACCTGCCTGTAAGGGGAATGTTTATGGCAAAAGAAGTTTGCTGAGTTTAGGGTTAGGAATAATTAAGAATAGTTAGAAGCTAAAAGTTTAAGGTATGTTGTAGTGTTGGCATATTTTACTATAGCTTATAGAAACTAGGAATTTTAGAGATACTAATAGCTAAAAGCCTTTTTAGGAGATGATGAGCTTAAGTTACTAGGGGATAACAGGATTTAAAGAGATAAGAAATAAACTGAGGAATGTAATATACAGCCCAGAGACAAACTTGAGTTACAATGTTATCACAAGGACACTTAAGAGGGAACTCTGAAGGACAACAATGATTTATGGAGACAGTAAATATGGGTGAGGGGAAACTGAAGATGTCATACCTCTGACCTAATGCTTTTGTAAAAGTATAAAAGAAAACCTGACGCTTAAAATAAACATGCAGCCCAGTGCTTTGAGCGAGAGACTGCATCCTTTTCTCCGCCGACGCCATCCATCCTGAGGGAACCCCTGGACCAGCTGGAGCAGGAGGCCCCCCCCCCCCCGGCAGTAAACATTTGAGAGGAATGGAAGGAAAATATTTGGGGGCTTGAGTGAAATATCTGGTCAACGAAAGCCAGACAACTTAATAGTAGTTTGTCTTACCAAATTTCAGGTGCTTTTCCTTCAAGAGGTTTGAGGAAGGAAAAAATACATTTGTCAAGACATTAAGTTTGTACACAAAGAGGAATGTGTTGACTCTTTGACTGGAAGAAGTTTAATGAGAGGAACAGAGGAAAAAGAAGGGTGGGGAGGGGGCTTATCTACGGGGGCCAGGTTTTCCCTCCTTCAGGAAGCTCGTGTCCCTGAGGAATAATACTAACATATGAACATAATACAGTGATACCTGGACTAGTGGGCATTTTTACCCTTAAAAACCATGATTGCAAAAACCGTCTTCAGAGTCTGGGGGGAACAAGGCAGCCAACCGTCCTGCCTCTGACAGGGAGAATTTTGCTCTGATGTCCAGAAGCCATCGTGTTGGCGTTCTGTGGCCAAGTCCATGTGATAAAAGGAAAGCTCTCTTCCTGAGGATTTTTAACAAGCTTGCTGGTGTGTCTTTGCCACTTTCCTAAAGATTTTCGAAGTTCACATGTGATGCCGTTTTCTGTGTAAACTAAAGGACGACTTGTTTATGAGGCAAGTGCAGACCTGTATACCTGTTTCTAATGTCAGACACTGTTCCACTGCTTATGCACATTCTGGTCCAATAGGATTTTTTAGATAAGGCTTTCTTGTTTTCAGTCTTCATCCTTGAGAGAAAAAAATACAGTCACCATTATCACTGATGATTCTAAGGGGAGGAGTTTCCAGAGTTTGCACTGGAGAGTCATTCATTGTCAAATAAATAGTGAAATTACTTTCTTATCTGCATTAGTAATAAATCTGGTGTTTACCCAGCTAAATATCTCCGGGACTCATACAGTTAGCCTTACCTAAAGAGAACACCAAGAAATGTGAAATGGAAAAATCTTCTTGGCTCATTTTTCTGGCTCGCACCTGGAACTCAGGGTGGTTTGTATAGAATGGAGCTGTGTACCTCGTGGGGCCATGTTCTGTTTGTTTTTACAGATACAGGGAAATGGGGTTTGGAATTTATGATTGGATAACACTCAGATTTGTGGAATAGAGGACAAAGACAGAGAAAAGGTGACCCCCAAACCCTGAGGCCTATCCAGGGAAGCTGCTTCTTCCTTTGCCTGTGACCCCCGAACCCAAGTCCCATTGCTTTCCTTGTGTACAAATATGACAATGATCTCAGCCTTTGGCAGTGCCAAGATAAAGGCCCAGCATGTGACATCTGCCTGCCTGCCTCACCCTGCAGAGCACGTGAAGGCACATCATACTCTGGGCTCTTCTGCAGGTGCTGGAGCTCACGGGGAGCAAAGACCTGTCAACACAAAGGTTAGGTGGAGTGGAGGACGCAGACTGTGAATCCAGAGACAGATGCACAATATGACATCAGATGCAGGTTCAGAGGGGCTCTGAGGGGGACAGGGCAGAGTGTGGCAAGTGCTGCTGATCAACACTGTGGAGGGGGAGGCCACTTGAGGAGGACAGCTGGGCCCATACGGGACGTGAAGGAGGAGCCCTCTGGCAGAGGGTAGTGCCTGCAGGGTTCCTGGCACAGGAGCATGGACTGTTCTGGAAACTGAAAAGACTGGGGCCCAGAAAGGCAGAGGGTGAGCTCCAAGGAGCCGGTCCCAGGAAACCTCATAGAACACAGCCGTGCACAGTCCTGACTGCAACCTCTGAGACTGTACAGGGGAAGCTATTTCCTTGGTAACTCCAATTACTCAAAATCAAACTGATACATCATGGTCCGGATTATGATTTTGTCCTGCGATGCGAGGCTTTTGGATGTTTCTGAGCAGGGAAGTGACGTCATGTGCTGTGCAAGTGCAAGAGATGCTACATCAGCTGCTGTTTGGAGGCTTGATTGCCTGGGACAAAATTAGAAGTAGAGAGACCAGTGAGGAGGCTGATGTCTTGGTCCAGTGAGAGCTGGTGTTTCAGACCAAGATGGGTGGAGGTGATGAAACAAAGGCAACTTCTTATCACAGGCTGTGTCAGTTTCTCCAGCCTGGTCTGATGGGTCAGGCAGAAACAGTACATGATATCTGCTTACTACTAGGAGACAGAGGAGCAAGTAACTTTCATTAGGAGAAACAGAAAATCCTCCTCAAAGGAGGCAGCATCTGAAATTGAATGAATGCTTTGCCTGCAGAGAAGCTTCAGTAAGAACTGTTCAAAGAGTGAAATGATGCCCTATCCCCAGGTGAAGGAGCAGGTTTTAATTACATGGCAACTTTTGCTGGAGCCTTTGGAGAAAAATGCAACGTGCCAGGGTATAGAGCCACATCTGCCATTCTGAACTGAGAACGAGGATCACCTGGGTTCTCCTCTCTATCCCGGGTGGACAGAACATATTCATAATAACACCTGTTCTCTTTCCCAGCCACCCTAAAGGACAGCAGAGTGGATTGCTCTGCTAACCCATCCCTGAGCCCCAGAAAAGAGCACCCTTTTGCACAGGTCAATGCAGAATTGTTTTCTGAAGGGGACTTGCTTCTTCAGATATTGTATGAATTGACATCTCTACTTTCTATCAGTGGTTAGGAATCGTAACAGAATAAAGCTCCAGAGTTTTCCAGAAAACACTTTATTTCAATTCTTGTTGAATTTGTCTTTAATTATTGTGTCAAAATCCTGTTTGAGTAGAGTATTCTATATCTAGTTTTCCATTTTGGACAATTCTATACTCATACTGTCAGCAAAAACAAGACCGGGAGCTGACTGTGGCTCAGATCATGAACTCCTTATTGTAAAATTCAGACTTAAATTGAAGAAAGTAGGGAAAACCACTAGACCACTCAGGTATGACCTAAATTAAATCCCTTACAATTATACAGTGGAAGTAACAAATAGATTCAAGGGATTATATCTGACAGAGAGAATGCCTGAAGAACTATGGACAGAGGTTCGTGACATTGTACAGGAGACAGGGATCAAGACCATCCCTAAGAAACAGAAATGCAAAAAGGCAAAATGGCTGTCTGAGGAAGCCTTACAAATAGCTGAGAAAAGAAGAGAAGCTAAAGGCAAAGTAGAAAAGGAAAGATACACCTATTTGAATGCAGAGATCCAAGGAATAGCAAGGAGAGATAGGAAAACCTTACTCAGTGATCAATGCTAAGAAATAGAGGAAAACAATAGAATGGGAAAGACTGAAGATCTCTTCAAGAAAATGAGAGATACCAAGGGAGCATTTCATGCAAAAATGAGCACAATAAAGAGCAGAAATGGTATGGACCTAACAGAAGCAGAAGCTATTAAGAAGAGGTGGCAAGAATACACAGAACTATACAAAAAACTCAATCTTAAGTTTTGTGACACCTATGAGGGTGGTAAAGGGGTTTGCATAACTCAATGAAGCTATGAGCCATGCCATACAGGGCCAACAAAAATGGGTGGGTTATAGTGAATAGTTATGACACAATGTGGTACACTGGAGAAGGAAATGGCAGCCTACTCCTGTATTCTTGCCTGGAGAATCCAGTGGACAGTATGAAAGGTTAAACAGATATGATGTCAGAAGAAGGCCACCCAGTTCAAAAGGTGCCAAATATGTTACTGGGGGAAAATAGAGGGCAATTAATAATAGTTCCATAAAGAATGAAGTGGATGGGCCAAACCCAGTCACTGGTGGTGTCTGGTGGTGAAAGTAAAGTCTGATTCTGTAAACAACAATGCTGCACAGTAACTTGGAATATTAGGTCCATGAATCAGGGTAAATTATATGTAGCCAAGCAAGAGACAGCAAGATTGAACATCGATATCTTAGGATCAGTGAACTAAAATGGATGGGATTGGGCGAATTTAATTCAGATGACTGTTACATCTATTAATACTACCATGGGCAAGAATCCCTTAGAAGAAATGGAGTAACCCTCACAGTCAGCAAAAGAGTCTGAAATGCACTACTTGGGTGCAATCTCAAAAACAACAGAATGATCTCATTTCATTTCCAAGGCAAACCAATCAGCATCACAGTAATCCAAGTCTATGCTCCAACCACTGATGCCAAAGAAGCAGAAGTTGACCTATTCTATGAAGACCTACAATATCTTCTAAAATTAATACCTAAAAAAGATATCATTTTCATCATAAGGGATTGGAATGTAAATGTAGGAAGTCAAGCGGTACCTAGGATAATAAGCAAGATTGGCCTTGGAGTACAAAATGAAGCAGGGCAAAGGCTAACAGAGTTTTGTCAAGAGAGCATGCTGGTTATAGCAATCATTCCATTCCAATAGCACAAGAGACATCCCTACACATCGATATCATGAGGTGGTCAATATAGAAACCAGATTGATTATGCTCTTTGCAGTCAGAGATGGAAAAGCTCTGTATAATCAGCATAAACAAGACCTGGAGCTGACTGTGACTCAGATCATGAGCTGCTTATTGCAAAATCCAGGCTTAAACTGAAGAAAGTAGGGAAAACCACCAGGCCATTCAGTTACAACCTAAGGCAAATCCCTTATGATTATACAGTGGAGATGAAAAATACATTCAAGGGATTAGATCTGGTAGATGGAGTGCCTGAAGAACTATGGATGGAGGTTCACAACACCGTGTGAGAGGCATTGACCAAAACCATCCCAAAGAAAAAGAGATGCAAGAAGGCAAAGTGGCTGTCTGAGGTGGATTTTCAAATAGCTAAGGAAAGAAGAGAAGTGAAAGTCAAGGGAGAAAGGAAAAGATATACTCGACAGAATGTGGAGTTCAAAAGAATAGCAAGGAGTGATAAGAAGGCCTTCTTAAATGAGCAGTGCAAAAAGGTAGGGGAAAACAGTAGAAAGGGAAAGAGCAGAGATCTCCTCCAGAAAATTGGAGATACTGAGGAAACATTTCATACACGAATGGACACAACAAAGGACAAAATTGTGAAGGACCTAACAGAAGCAGAATAGATTAAGAAGTGGCAAGAATGCACAGAACTATACAAAACAGTCTTAATGACCTGGATAACTATGATGGTGCAGTCACTCACCTAGATCAGACATCCTGGAGTGTGGAGTCAAGTGGATCTTTTACGAAGCATCACTATGAACAAAGCTAGTGAGGGTGACACAATTCCAGCTGAGCTATTTCAAATCTTGAAAGATGATGCTGTTGAAGTGCTGCATTCAGTGTGTCAGCAAATTTGGAAAACTTGGCAGTGGCCACAGGAAAAGGTCAGTTTTCATCCCAATCCTAAAGAAGGACAATGCCAAAGAATGTTCCAACTACCATACAGTTGTGCTCATTTTACATGCGAGCATGGTTAAGCTAAAAATCCTTCAAGATAGGCTGCTGCAGTATATGAACTTTCAGGTATGCAAACTGGCTTTTAAAGAGGCAGAGGAGCAAGAGACCAAATTGCCAACATTAACTGGATCATGGAGAAAGCAAGAGAAAAACATCTGCTTCATTGAATGTACTAAAACCTTTGACTCTGAAGATCACAACAAACTGTAGAATACTCTTAAACAGGTAGGAATACTTGACCACATTACCTGTCTCCTGAGAAATCTTTATGCAGTTCAAGAAGCAACATTTAGAACTGGACATGAAACCACTGACTGGTTCCGAATTGGGAAAGGAGTACATCAAGGCTGTTTATTGTCACCTTGCTCATTTAACTTATATGCAGAGTACATCATGCAAAATGCCAGGCTGGATGCCTTGCTGGAAGAAATATAAACAACTTCAGATATGCAGATGATACCACTCTAATTGCAGAAAGTGAAGAGGAACTAAAGAGTCTCTTGAAGAGGATGAAAGAGGAGAGTGAAAAAGCTGACTTAAAACTCAACATTCAAAAAACTAAGATCCTTTCCCATCACTTCCTGGCAAATAGAAGGGAAAAAAATGAAAGCAGTGACAGATGTTATTTTCTTGGGCTCCAAAATCACTGCAGATGGTGACTGCAGCCATGAAATAAAAAGATGCTTGCTCCTTGGAAAGAAAGCTATGAGAAACCTAGATGGTATATTAAAAAGCAAAGACATCAGTTTGCCAATAAAAGTCCATATAGTCAAACCTATTGTTTTTCCCAGTAGTCACATATGGATCATAAAGAAGTCTGAGCACCAAGGAATTGATGCTTTTGAACTGTGGTGCTGGAGAAGACTCTTGAGACAACAAGGAAATAAAACCAGTCAATTCTAAAGGAAATCAACCCTGAATATTCATTGGGAGGATTGATACTGAAGCTGAAGCTCCAACACTTTGGCCTCCTGATGTGAAGAGCCGACTCTTTGGAAAAGACCTTGTTGCTGGGAAAGATTGAGGGCATCACTGATTCAATGGACATGAGTTTGAGCAAACTCAGGGAGACAGTGAAGGTCAGGGAAGCCTGGCTGCCATCCATGGGGTCACAAAGAGTCAGACACAACTTAGGGACTGAACAACAACAAAAAGCATAGTCATGAGTTGTACTATTTATATGGTGATGAAAAACAAACTCTTGTTGGAAACTACAGCTATTTTTATAAAATTATTAAAGAAGAAAATCTGAAACAACTGTTTTTTCACTTTTGTGAGCATTATACTTTGCATGTCACTACTGTAACTCCTCTGCATGATAATCCAAACTTCGCGATACTAGTTGTTTTCACTGATTATATTTTTCTAATCATTGGAACCTTATTCTGATACTCAGCCTATGTCCATTTTGTCGACTATAGTTACTGGAAAACATGGATAGTAATGTACAGCTATCCTGGTGGAATCTACATGGAAACACAAATGCTACAGAAAAAAAATAGATTAATATAATTTGACTTTAGATTAGAATTGACCTTAAGTGTGATGAAGCAAAGTATTAGACAAACATGTACTACTATACAAATATTTCTTCTTCAGGCAGTTCATGTACCCATTGAAATATTCACCATCAGTGTCCATTTGTAAGGGGTGTTCTTGAGTTGATGGACGAGTGGCACTTTTTTTATTAAATTATTTTTTGTATCTGTTTGAAAATTTCCAGTGCTTCCAAAAAAATCTTATTTCTTTTATTTCTCTAAATGAAATATACCCAACTATACATAATTTTGTCACAAACACTATAGAGGCAGACAATGAGCAATATCAATACTATCCATGATACTTCATCCTCTTAATCCAATGATGACTCACAAGGAAGCTCAGATTCCTGTTTAAGTATGTGATTCAGGGTCTCTGGTATTGTGCAAACATCCATGTCCTTCCAACCTCTCCATGTGACCTCAAAGGAACTGTAGTAGAGTGACTTTTTCATGCAGTTATATATGCATCAGTTCAGTTCAGATGCATTGTCAAGTCCGACTCTTTGTGGACCCATGGACTGCAACACATCAGGCTTCCCTGTTCATCACCAACTCTTGGAGGTTGCTCAAACTCATGTCCATTGAGTTGATGATGCCATTCAACCATCTCATCCTCTGTCATCCTCTTCTCCTCCTGCCTTCAATCTTTCCCAGCATCAGGGTCTTTTCCAATGAGTCAGTTATTCCCATCAGGTGGCCAAAGTATTGGAGCTTCAGCTTGAGCATCAACCCTTCCAATGAATATTCAGGACTGATTTCCTTTAGGATGGACTGATTGGATCTCCTTGCAGTCCAAGGGACTCTCAAGAGTCTTCTCTAGCACCACGTTCAAAAGCATCAATTCTTCTGTGCTCAGTTTTCTTTATTGTCCAACTCTCACATCCATATATGACTACTGGAAAAACCATAGCTTTGACTAGATGGACCTTTGTTGGCAAAGTAATGTCTCTGCTGTACCATATGCTGTCTAGGTTTGTCACAGCTTCTTTTCCAAGGAGCAAGCGTCTTTTAGTTTCATGGCTGCAGTCACCATCTGCAGTGATTTTGGAGCCCAAGAACATAAAGTCTGTCACTGTTTCCATTGTTTCCCCATCTATTTGCCATGAAGTGATGGAACCGGATGTCATTATCTTTGTTTTCTGAATGTTAAGTTTTAAGCCAGCTTTTTCACTCTCCTCTTTCACTTTCATCAAGAGGCTCTTTAGTTCCTTTTTGCATTCTGCCATAAAGGTGGTGTCATCTGCATATCTGAGGTTATTGATATTTCTCCCAGCAATCTTGATTCCATCTTGTGCTTCATCCAGCCTGGTATTTCGCATGATGTACTCTACATATAAGTTAAATAAGCAGGGTAACAATATACAGCCTTGTCATACTCCTTTCCCAGTTTGGAACCAGTCTGTTGTTCCATGTCCGGTTCTAACTGTTGCTTCTTGACCTGCATACAGATTTCTCAGGGGGCAGGTAAGATGGTCTGGAATTCCCATCTCTAAGAATTTTCCACAGTTTTTTGTATACCGCATAGTCAAAGGCTTTTCTGTAGTCAGCAAAACAGAAGTAGATGCTTTTCTGGAATTCCCTTGCTTTTTCTATGATCCAACTTATGCATATTACCTGTCAAACATCTCAGTTCTGTCTGATCAGACTGTTTTATCAGGTGTTGCTGCATACAAAGTTTCCTGAGATAAAATTATTTAATACAATATCTTTATTATCAAATGGGATGGCTCAGTGGGAGTTGCTCTGATGTCTCCAGAGTTTCTCATGAGTCTGTACACAGGCATGGATCTCTACTGTGCTTCTAAGTTTTATCCAGGATGTTGTGTGCATCCTTACTGCTTTTCTGTGTTGAACCAACTAATGTCATTTTACTCCTTTTATATATATAGACTAATCTTCCAGTTTTCAGGGGGAAATTAATTAGTTAAATGTGAATTGTTTTAATTTTATTCAACTACTGTAATATCCACATATAAAACTTTGCTTTTTCCCAGTTAGAAGAGATATTTCCTGCCCTTGTTATGTGTGACTCAGATGTTTGTGCTCCATTTTATACCCTTGCATGTACATTAGAATTTTAAAATTCTAATAAATTTATTAAAGTGTAATTGTGAATAACAAACTGTGCTTGCTAGAGTGCACAGTGAAGAATTTTAAAAGTCATAAAAATTTAGAGTACACACTGCATGACTTCATTTATATGTAACTCAAGAAGGTTATGAAATGCTTTGTTATGTAACTGTTATAAATGCAATCCCTATAGATTCTGTTTTTTCTGAAGGCAACACAGAAAAATAAACATAATTCTGAGAGCTGTTGTGAGAAGAAATGAAAACTGTAAAATACTTGTGCATCCCAAATAGTATTTTTTTTTTATAAATTTATTTTAGTTGGGGGATAATTACTTTACAATATTGTAATAGTTTTTGCCATACATTGACATGAATCAGCCATGGGTTTACATGTGTTCCCCTTCCTGGACCCCCCACCCACCTCCCTCCCCATCCCATCCCTCTGGGTCATCCCATTGCCCCGGCCCTGAGCCCTTGTCTCATGCATCGAACATGGAATGGTGTTCTGTTTCACATATGATAATATACATGTTTCAATGCTATTCTCCCAGAAGGTCCCACCCTCACCTTCTCCCTCAGAGTCCATAAAATTGTTCCATGCATCTGTGTCTCTTATTCTGTCTCGCATATAGGGTTATCGTTACCATCTTTCAAATTCCATATATATGCATTAGTATACTGTAATGTTGTTTTTCTTTCTGGCTTACTTCACTCTGTATAATGGGCTCCGGTTTCATCCATCTCAGTAAAACCGATTCAAATGTATTTTTTTTAATGGCTGAGTAATATTCCATTGTGTATATGTACCACAGCTTCCTTATCCATTCGTCTGCTGATGGACATCTAGGTTGCTTCCATGTCCTGGCTATTGTAAACAGTGCTGCGATGAACATTGGGGTACACGCATCTCTTTCAATTCTGGTTTCCTCGGTGTATGTGCCCAGCAGTGGGATTGCTGGGTCATATGGCAGTTCTATTCCCAGTTTTTTAAGGAATCTCCACACTGTTCTCCATAGTGGCTGTACTAGTTTGCATTCCCACCAACAGTGTAAGAGGGTTCCCTTTTCTCCACACCCTCTCCAGCATTTATTGCTTGTAGACTTTTGGATAGCAGCCATTCTGACTGGTGTGAAATGATACCTCATTGTGGTTTTGATTTGCATTTCTCTAATAATGAGTGATGTTGAGCATCTTTTCATGTGTTTGTTAGCCATCTGTATGTCTTCTTTGGAGAAATGTCTGTTTAGTTCTTTGGCCCATTTTTTGATTGGGTCGTTTATTTTTCTGGAATTCAGCTGCAGACGTTGCTTGTATATTTTTGAGATTAATTGTTTGTCTGTTGCTTCATTTGCTTTTATTTTCTCCCATTCTGAAGTAGTATATTTAAGAGTATATTTAAGTATATATAGTATATTTAAGAGTAAGATGTATATTTAAGAGTAAGATGGGTTTGTGTGTACATGCATGCATTATTTGCATATATTTTATCTTAAAAAACACACTCACACACAAAGGCATACATGCCCACAGACTCATACATAGTCCCATCTATTATGTTGAAAGAAACCTTTACAGAAAATTGGAGAGTAGAGTAATGAAAATAATTAAAGTTTGAATTAACATGAAATTTAAGGAATGTAGAAATTTAGACAATAAGACTTAGAATGTGAGGCCTTACTTTTGATATGAACTCCTTTTCCTATATTATGTCCTCAAGATAGTACAACATTTATATTTATACAATGAACCAAGAAATAAGGCAATGAATCAGCAAATAAGGCAAATATTCCAAATTTTCTGTAATTTTGTTCTTTAATTAACATACACCCAAAAAAACTTTAATCCAGGGGAAACTAAATGATTGAATTGAGAAGCTTAAACTCAGATACACATTACTACACTAAAGGTTTTTTAAAAATTAAAGTTCTAGTTCTAGTTGTATCCCTCTCATTAGGCTAAATACAAGATTCTTCTGAAGCTGGGATGCACTGGACACTCCAGGGAAGGACCCATTGCCTTCCTAGATCACTTTCTAGGGGCATCTGCATTCCTTGTCTCATGATCCCTCCTCATCTTTAAATCCAGCAGCGTAGCATCTTCAAATGTCTCTCTGACTTCCAATTATTCTTCCTTTTACCTCCACATTTAGGAAACAATTGCCATTACTCATTCCAGTCTGGATAATCCAAGTTGATCTTCTCATTTTAAGGATAAAGATAAACTAATTTGTATTATCAGCTAGTTTTTTTTTAATGTAAGCTACATATTCAAAATTACAAAATTTTCAGGAGAACATTAAATACCTCCGAGCCCCATTCCTAAAATGAGGAATGGAGAACATACTATATTAATTCACAAAATAAACTTTTCTAAATTTCAACAGATAATCCTTATAATGTGCTAAAGTGGATTATGGTGATTAAAATATTAAATACTTCTCTTATAACTTACAGATATTTTATAATGTGGGGATACATGACAGCTATAACTTCAGATATAAAATATGAAACTCCTAATGGTTTTATCAGAAGAATCAGTGCCAGAGTCCCGCTCCAGCTGGTCCAGGGGTCCCCAAGGGATCAACGGCGTCGGCGAAAGGAAAAGAAAGGAGACAGAGAGTTTTTTTTGATGATGATGGCCCAAGGACCACAATCTTTATTGCTTTAATATCTATTTATATAGCATATGATCTTCTACTTAATGATTCTTACAATATTTTTCCATTCAGATCAACATCCCCTGATTCTAAGATGTGTTAAAAGCTTTTTCCTAGTCTATTGTCACATTTTAGTTACATGTTTACCCTGAAACCTATTTTTATTTTACTAAAACATAATCTATAAATCATATTATTCCATCTGCTTATTTTGTACAGCCTGCTACTACAGTGAGTACAGCGTCTTGCTTCAATGACTAAAAACTATAGCGGTGGCTAAGGGCAAAGTTTTTCGTAGTACAGCCATTGTCAGTGGTGGCTTGTTTACCATCTACCCACATAATACAAGACTATTTCTGGCAGGGGAAGTCTTTTGCAGTTTACCTAGAAATTATTTACAATACAATTTATATATATCGTTTCCGTTTATGCTTAGATTCTGAGGGGAAAAGACAATTGGCTTAGTTTCTGTAACTATCCCTGATACATGACCCAAGTTTTCCAGTCATCAATAACAATTTCCTCATGAGGCCAGGTCACAATAGGCTTAGGGCTTGTTTTCCAAATGATCATGGCCTTATTCCCTGGCTGAATGTTAGGGACCCACCAGTCAGGGGCCTCAGTAGGTTTCATCATTTTTGGAATGTTTCTTTGAGGCAAGGGATCATTTTTCTTTTTACTGGACTCTCATGATCTCATCATGGAAGCCCCTACAACTCCAGCCATCAAAGAATGAAACAGAGTTAGCCACAACAAAAGCATAGAAACAGGAAGGAGGGAAGGTTCCGATCCTGGAGAGAAACTGCTTTGCAGTTTCTTCTTGAGTGGTGCCGTGACTTTGTCATCCGGCAGTAGATCCAGAACGGCTCCCAACAGAAAGAAAGAAACACAGCTAGCTACAACAGAAGCATAGAAACAGGAAGGAGTGAAGGTTCCGATCCTGGAGAGAAACTGCTTTGCAGTTTCTTCTTGATTGTTGCCGTGACTTTGTCACCCGGCAGTAGTTCCAGAACGGCTCCCAACAAATCAGGAAAGCAAGGAGTACACTGTCCAATGTTTCACCTTAAAGAAACAAACTAATGCCCCTTATAAAGGGAAATAAAATTTTTCTAAGAATATCATGGGCTTTGTCCTTACAGCAAGTCAATGCGTTGACCATTCAAGGGAACCATTCAAGACAGTTACCTTAGTCTCACACATTGGAGAAAACTTAGAGTTGGGGTTGAAATAGGTGCTGGGAGTTTAGACCCTTGGCAGGCAGGAAAGTTAATGGAGAAGAATTAATAAAAACTGAATTCAACTGGCTGATAACCTGGGCTTCTGGGAACAGAGAATCAGAAGAAGAAATAAAATTGCCCAGACCAAGTCCCACAGGGAAATAATGTGCTTACAGGTCATTGTATTAATAATGAGGAAAGTGTTCCTAATGAACAGACCTAGAGAGCTATAAATATCCCCACACCCCCTCTTGTATCCCTTAGCTTGGCATGGATGAGACAAGTTGTGGTCCTGAACTCCTAAGTCTAGCTAAAAGATCAGTGCTTTAACCCTATCTACTGTCTCATTTGGGGAGAGAGCTTCAGTCCCCATCATCAAACATCCGGGAAGGGATTCAGATTTCCACAGGGACAACTTCCTCTCAGAGTCCCCATGCAGGTGAGTCCAAGAGCTCAAAAGACACTGCAGAAAATGGTCAGACAAAGTGAAATTCAAAAATGTTTGCATGCTATGACCTGAGAACCAACACAGCCAGACTCAGAGCCCAATGATCACTGTGGGTGTTTCCTTTCTTAAAATATCAAAGTATTTTTTTATGATGCTAAAAAGAGAAATGACATTGAATTCAGTAAGCTATGTTCAGTGATGCCAAGGAAATTATAGGAATGAAGGTTCAATCAGAAGAGGTATGAGAGGCATAAAGTGCTTCCAGTAAAAGTAGAACATCTGTCCAAGTATCTTATTAATAAACTGGGGTAAAGAAATCAGACATTAGCTATGGAGCAGTATAAAATGAAGTGAAAGCATTTCTTTTCAACGTTTAAGACCAGATTTTTTTTTTTCTCACCAACTGGCTATTTGCCATTCAGTTCTCTTATTATATATAGACGCATTTGAGGGTGGTTGTGAGTCTATATAAATTTTGTGTAGTCAAATATAACAATCATTTATATTGTGTTTTCTCCATTGCTAGTATATCAACACTACAAAAATCTAGGATAGTGAAATTCAAACTCTGACTCTAACTGTAGATGGTTTTGTCCCCCAGGGTACATCTAGTAATGTCCAGAGCCTTAATGGTTGTGATACATTTAGGGCTCAATAAATGTCAGGGTCTTTCCAGGTGGTGCTAGTGGTAAAGAACCTGCCTGTCAATGCAGGAAATGTAAGAGAATGTGAGTTTGATCCCTGGGTCTGGAAGCTCCCCTAGAGGGGGGCATGGCAACCCACTCCAGTATTCTTGCCTGAAGAATCGTATGGACAGAGGAGACTGGCTACAGTCCCTAGGGTCTCAAAGAGTCAGACACAAATGAGTGACGGAGCGCACAGCCCACTCAAAGATTTTATACATAGATTTCAAGCTGTTCATCTATAATGTGTTCATAACTCTTACACTGAGGCCATACTCTCTCTAATTTTCTGTGAGACGTTTGAAAGAGGAGGAACTTCATATTTTTGTAAGATAGACATTTCAGTCAGCTTTTTAAAAAGTTCAGTTTTTCCAAATAAAGTGAAATACAACCATATGTTAAACATTCATATGTAATGAGACCTATTTCTTATTTATTCAACAAAAATAGTTGAGCATGTTTACATGACCAAACAGTCTATGAATATAGTATATTTTATCTCTAGGTCATTGTCAATGTAATTAATCCATATTGCTGTTATACTTCATCGCTACTATATCTCTTGCTTAATTAGTTTTCAATACTTCATTTAAAATTCTGTTTGTTACAGTTGTTTCCGAATCATAGTCTTTAACCTTGCTTCATTTTCCTTGTGTATTTTTACTTCTTAACTTAATTTTTCTAAATTGATTTTTGTAGAAGTGCACATATATTCCTGGAGAAGGGAATGACAACCCACTCCAGAGTTCTTGCCTGGGAAATTCCATAAACAGAGGAGCCTGGCAGGACACCGTCCAAAGTGTCACAAAGAATTAGACACAGATGAGCAACTGAGCACGCATGCAAGTGCACATTTATACTCACATACTTTGTTAAAATATAAAATTGAGAAAAACAGGTAAAGTTTCTTCATGTTTGGATCTAGCATTATGATTACGAAGACAGTACAATGAAAAAATATGGGTACAATACAGTATCCTTAGATGACTAATATGAAGAAAACTACTCTTAATAAGTGAAGAATTGTCACAATATGTGTAGGTATTCGGGGAAGGCACTGGCGACCCACTCCAATACTCTTGCCTGGAAAATCCCATGGACGGAGGAGCCTGGTAGGCTGCAGTCCATGGGGTCGCTAAGAGTAGGATGCAACTGAGTGACTTCACTTTCACTTTTCACTTTCATGCATTGGAGAAGGAAATGGCAACCCACTCCAGTGTTCTTGCCTGGAGAATCCCAGGGACGGAGGAGCCTGGTGGGCTGCCTGCCGTCTATGGGGTCGCACAAAGTCAGACACGACTGACGTGACTTAGCAGTAGTGTAGGTATTATGCGTATGGACCACGGAGTTCATAAAAGGTTGGACAAAGGTCAGAACTAGGACTAGAGTGAGCTTATAGGACTTAATGGAAAAGTGATCAAAACCCAAAAATAACAAAGATATGATTCCATATATGAAAAGGAATAAAGAGGCTTGTCTTGCCTACTATCAGACCATATAAAATCAGTCAAATATGAAATAGGTGCAGGAAAGGCAAATTTTGCTGCCTGATATTAAAAATTGGCAACATTCAATTCATACTCATTGTACTTTGTAGACATCCTTTTGTGAAGTGCTGGCTTAGTCCCTTTGCTCATTTTTCTCTTGGGCTGTACAATCTGCAAGTGTTTCTGAAGTAAATACTTAGCTTTTTTATATTTTGGGGAAGTATATATTTTTTATTACTTTTTCTGAGCATCAAGGGCGTATAACAATACATGAAATGTCACCACAACCAAAGAAGCTTGTTCTTACAACATTCTCTCTAGGAATGGGCTTCCCTTGTGGCTCAGCTGATAAAGAATCTGCCTGCAATGTGGGAGACCTGTGTTCAATCCCTGGGTTGGGAAGATCCCCTGGAGAAGGCAAACATTACCCTCTCTAGTATTCTGACCTGGGGAATTCCATGGACTGTATAGTCCATGGAGCCACAAAGAGTCAGACACAGCTGAGCGACTTTCACTCAAGAAATATTTGAGTTTATTAGATCTTTATTCCCTCTCATGTCCATAATATTTCTCTAGTTTTCTCTTTCTCTTCACTTCTGTCTCTCTCTCATTATGTTACTTTATCTTAAAATCCAAGTTTACAGAAAGAATATACATATACAACTATATATATACAGGCATATTGTTCACAGAAATTACTATTTATATATATTTAATGCAAGGCATAAAATGGCCATAACAAAATCAAACTCCAGGTTTATTGGTACCTCCTGTGTGCTGTGTGTGTGTTCAGTCACTCAGTCATGCCCAACTCTTTACAACCCCATGGACTGTAGTCTGCCAGGCTCCTTTGTCCATGGAATTTGCCAGGCAAGAATACTGGAGTGGGTTGCCATTTCCTTCTCCAGGGAATCTTCCCTACCCAGGGATCAAACTTGCATCTCCTGAGTCTCCTGCATTGGCAGTGAAATTCTTTACCACTGAGCCACCTGGGAAACTACCATTGGTACCTGGGAAAATTAAAAACCAAAAGTTCTGGATGCCATTTTACATAATCTGATTGATTGACTTGAGTTGTATCAAACTCTAAATTAATCAGGGTATTTGGGGGTGAAAGATACATAGAAGTAACACAACTTAGGAAGCTTGTGTTTCTGTGTGTATGTGTGTTGTGCCTTGTTGTGTGTGAGAAGTCCTCAGAGGAGGAGTACTGAACTCATATATTCTAAGGTGATTTTCATATGCAGAGCCCAGAACACAATCAATGGAAGGTACTAGAGAAGAGATATATTTAAACGCAGGACACCTTCCCAACAGTATCATAAAGTGCTAGAGGAACATAATATTGATGAGGGTCTCTTTCTAACTTAAAGTCTCAGCAGCAGCAGGGAGGCTATCTTTTTCCTCAACATCCTATGACATCATCTCTCCTCACTCTCCCTCCTGCTTACTACCCTCCCCACTTGGCTTCCTTTAAAAAGAAACTTAAACATCTTAAACAAGCACCTTCCTTGGTGCCTTTGCAATGTCTCTTCTCCCTGCCAGACACACATTTCTTCCAAAGTTCACTGCTTTTGATCTCTCTTCATGAAGTCTCTGTTGAAATGTCATCTTATTTGTGTGTCTTACATGAACACCCAGGAGAAACAGTTGTTGTTGTTTAGCCCCTAAGTTGTGTCTGATTCTTTTGTGACCTCATGTTCTAGAGCCTGCCAGTCTCCTGTAGGATTTCCTAGGCAAGAACACCAGAATGGTTTGCCATTTCCTTTACCAGAGGATCTTCCTGACCCAACTCATCTCCTGAATTGGCAGGTGGATTTTTTACCACTGAGCCACAAAGGAAGCCATGAGAAATAGCATCCCCTCTCTATTCTTTCTCTTATTGTTGTTGTTGTTCAGTTTCTGTTTGACAATTTGCAATCTCAGGGACTGCAACATGCCAGGCTCCTCTGTCCTCCACTATCTCCTCGAGTTTGCTCAAATTCAAGCCCACTGAATCTGTGATGCTTTCTAACCATCTCATCCTCTGTAACCCCTTCTCCTCCTGCCTTCAATCTTTCATAGTATCAAGTTCTTTTCCAATGAGTTGGCTCTTTGCATCATGTGGCCAAAGTATTGGAGCTTCAGCTTTAGCATCAGTCCTTCCAATGAATATTCAAGACTGATTTCCTTTAGGATTGACTGGTTTGATCTCCTTGCAGTCCAGGGGGCTCTCAAGAGTCTTCCACACACCATTTGAAAGCATCAGTTCTATGGTGCTCAGTCTTCTTTATGGTCCAACTCTCACATCCATACATGACTACTGGAAAAACCATAGCTTTGACTGTATGAACCTATATCAGCAAACTAAAGTCTCTGTTTTTTTTTTAATATGCTCTCTAAGCTATAGGCCATGGGGTTGCAAAGAGTTGGACATGACTAAGCACACATACACTAGGTTTGTCACATCTTTCCTTCCAAGGAATAAGCATCTTTTAATTGCATGGCTGCATCACCATCCACAGTGATTTTGGAGACAAGAAAATAAAATCAATCATTGCTTCCACTTTTTCCCTTCTATTTGCTATGAAGTGATGGGACCGGAGGCCAAGATTTTAGTATTTTAATGCTGACTTTCAAGACAGCTTTTTCACTCTCCTCAAGAGGCTCTTTAGTTCCTCTTCACTTTGGGCCATTAGAGTGATATGATTTGTGTATCTGAAGTTCTTGATATATCTCCCAGCAATCTTGATTCTGGCTTTTGATTCATCCAGCCCAGCGTTTTGAATGATGTACTCTGTATGTAAGTTAAATAGCATGGTGACAATATACAGCCTTGTTGTACACCTTTCTCTTATTTGTTATTGTTCAGTTGCTAAGTCATGTCTGACTCTTCGCATTGGATTCTTTGAGATCTCATGGACTATAGTATGCCAGGTTCCCCTGCCCTTCACTATTTCCCAGAGTTTGCTCAAATTCATGTCTACTGAGTCAGTGAAGTTTCTCTTATAACTTATTTCAAATTTCTCATTGCAGCAGTCACCATCTGAGAAGCAATATATATGTACATATATGCATGCTAAGTTGCTTCAGTCCTATCTGATTCTTTGCGACCCTATGGACTGAGGCCACCAGGCTCTTCTGTCCATGGGATTCTCCAGTCATGAATCCTGGAGTGAGTTGCCATGCCCTCCTCCAGGGGATCTTCCTGACCCAACCCCTGTATATAGATGTATATAAATTATATATATCCAAATTATATATATACATATACAATTTACTTACGTTTTCTTCTTGACTACATTCTTACAACCTTAGGTTTTTAGAACCCTATACTCATTATAGGGGACTGGAATGCAAAAGTAGGAAGTCAAGAAACACCTGGAGTAACAGACAAATTTGGCCTTGGAGTACAGAATGAAGCAGGGCAAAGGCTAATAGAGTTCTGCCAAGAGAATGCACTGGTCATATCAAACACCCTCTTCCAACAACACAAGAAAAGACTCTACACATGGACATTACCGGATGGTCAAAACCGAAATCAGATTGATTATATTCTTTGCAGCCAAAGATGGAGAAGCTCTATACAGTCAGCAAAACAAGACCAGGAGCTTGATCTGACTGTGGCTCAGATCATGAACTCCTTATTGCCAAATTCAGACAAATTGAAGAAAGTGGGGAAAACCACTAGACCATTCAGGTATGACCTAAATCAAATCCTTCATGATTATACAGTGGAAGTGAGAAATAGATTTCAGGGACTAGATCTGATAGTCAGAGTGCCTGATGAACTATGGACAGAGGTTCATGACATTGTACAGGAGACGGGGATCAAGACCATCCCCAAGAAAAAGAAATGCAAAAAAGCAAACTGGCTGTCTGAGGAGGGCTTACAAATAGCTGGGAAAAGAAGAGAAGTGAAAAGCAAGGGAGAAAAGGAAAGATATACTCATTTGAATACAGAGTTCCAAAGAATAACAAGGAGAGATAATAAAGCTTTCCTCAGAGATCAGTGCAAAGAAATAGAAGAAAACAATAGAATGGGAAAGACTAGAGATCTCTTCAAGAAAATTATACATACCAAGGGAACATTTCATGCAAAGATGGGCTCAATAAAGGACAGAAATTGTATGGACCTAACAGAAGCAGAAGATATTAAGAAGAGGAGGCAAGAATACCCAGAAGAACTGTACAAAAAAAGATCTTCACTACCCAGATAATCACAATGGTGTGATCACTCACACTCACCTAGAACCAGACATCCTGGAATGTGAAGTCAAGTAGGCCTTAGGAAGTATCACTATGAACAAAGCTAGTGGAGGTGATGGAATTTCAGTTGAGCTATTTCAAATCCTCAAAGATGATGCTGTGAAAGTGCTGCACTCAACATGTCAGCAAATTTGGAAAACTCAGCAGTGGCCACAGGACTGGAAAAGGTCAGTTTTCATTCCAATCCCATAGAAAGGCAATGCCAAAGAATGCTTAAACTACTGCACAATTGCACTCATCTCACATGTTAGTAATGCTCAAAATTCTCCAAGCCAGGCTTCAGCAATAGGTGAATCGTGAAATTCCAGATGTTCAAGCTGGTTTTAGAAAAGGCAGAGGAACCAGAGATCAAATTGCCAACATCTGCTGTATCATTGAAAAAGCAAGAGAGTTCCAGAAAAACATCTATTTTTGCTTTATTGACTATGCCAAAGCCTTTGATTTTGTGGATTACAATAAACTGTGGAAAATTCTGAAAGAGATGGGAATACCAGACCACCTGACCTGCCTCTTGAGAAACCTGTATACAGGTCAGAAAGCAACAGTTAGAACTGGACATAGAACAACAGACTGTTTCCAAATAGGAAAAGGAGTACGTCAAGGCTGTATATTGTCACCCTGCTTATTTAACTTATATGCAGAGTAGTATATCATGAGAAACGCTGGGCTGGAAGAAGCACAAGCTGGAATCAAGATTGCCGGGAGAATTATCAATAACCTCAGATATGCAGATGACACCACCCTTATGGCAGAAAGTGAATAAGAACTAAAGAGCTTCTTGATGAAAGTGAAAGAGGAGGGTGAAAAAGTTGGCTTAAAGCTCAACATTCAGAAAACTAAGATCATAGCATCCAATCCCATCATTTCATGGCAAATAGATGGGGAAACAGTGGAAACAGTGGCTGACTTTATTTTGGGGGATCCCAAATCACTGCAGATGGTGATTGTAGCCATGAAATTAAAAGATGCTTACTCCTTGGAAGGAAAGTTATGACCAACCTAGACAGCATATTAAAAACCAAAGACATTACTTTGTCAACAAAGGTCCATCTAGTCAAGGCTATGGTTTTTCCAGTAGTCATGTACGGATGTGAGAGTTGGACTATAAAGAAAGCTGAGCGCCAAAGAATCGATGCTTTTCAGCTGTGGTGTTGGAGAAGACTCTTGAGAGTCCCTTGGCCTGCAAGGAGATCCAACCAGTCCATCCTAAAGGAGATCAGTCCTGAATGTTCATTGGAAGGACTGACGTTGAAGCTGAAACTCCACTACTTTGGCCACCTGATGTGAAGATCTGATTCATTGGAAAAGACCCTGATGCTGGGAAAGATTGAGGGCAGGACAAGGGGATGACAGAGAATGAGATGGTTGGATGGCATCACTGATTCAATGGACATGGGTTTGGGTAGACTCCGGGAGTTGGTAATGGACAGGGAGGCCTGGAGTGCTGCGGTTCATGGGGTCACAAAGAGTCGGACATGACTTAGCAACTGAACTGAAATGCTACTCATTGCCTATACAACACTGAAACAATGTCATCATTCGATTTATATTTCCCAAACAAATGGTAATTATTTCTCAGTAAATATATGGAATACACTATATCCTGGAGAGAAAGCTAGAAGTTGAACAACTTTACAGGTTTGAGAAGACATAGGGAATTCCCTAAAGAGACAGTATACATGAAGAAAATATTGAAATTAGTTAGGCAATTATAATTAAATGAAATTAAGCAAAATATAACCAATAGTTTTTCAACACTTAGAGCCATGTCTATTTTTGTGAAAATAGTCATGCTATTATTTCCTTTCCTTGTAGTCACACTCACCACATGGAACCAAGAAACATAATAAATGTTTCAGCATTTCTTCTTTGATTTTCAGATAAACCAGCATGGCAGACTCTCATATTTGGGCTTTTCCTCTCCATGCAGCTGATCGCTGTGTTTGGAAACCTGCTTATTATCTTGGCCATCAGCTCAGACTTCCATCTGCACACACCCATGTACTTCTTCCTCTCCAACCTGTCCTTTGTAGACATCAGTTTCACCTCCACCACCATCCCAAAGATGCTGTGGAATATCCAGACTCAGAGCAAAATTATAACCTATGAAGGCTGCATCACCCAGATGTATTTTTTCATACTGTTTGTATGTTTGGATGACTGTCTCCTGACTGTGATGGCCTATGACTGCTTTGTTGCTATCTTCCTCCCCCTACACTACAAGGTCATCATGAATCCCTGACTCTGTGGACTGCTAGTTCTGATTAGCTGGATCATCAGTGTCTTGGATTGATTCTTACAAACCTTAATGGTTTTGAGTCTGTCCTTTTGTAGAAGGGTAATAATCCCTCACTGTGTCTGTGAACTCAAAATGTTGGTCCAACTTGCCTGTTCTGACACATTTCTTAATAACATGGTGACATATTTTCCAGCTATCTTGTTGGGAGGTTCACCCTTAGCTGGTATCCTTTATTCTTACTATAGGATAGTTTCTTGCATATGTTCATCAACTCAAGGAAAGTATAAAACATTTTCCAGCTGTGCATCTCACCTCTAAGTTGTATCCTTATTTTATTGTACCTGCTTAGGAATGTACCTTAGCTCTGCTGCTCCCTACAGCTCACATTCAAGTGCAACGGCCTCAGCGATGTATACTGTGGTCACAACCATACTGAACCCCTTCATGTACAGTCTGAGAAACAAGGATATAAAGAGGGTACTGAAAGTATTCTTTAGGATGACTACTATAAAAAGTCTAATTGCTCTGAACTGAAGAAAGAAGCATGATTATAAGAATTAAAGCCTCACAGACAGAAACTGAAAATTTTGATCAGATGACAGAAGTAGATCTTGCTCCTTTTATTTCTTCATACAATTTATGTAACTCACTTGATTCAGCCTAGTGATTTCTCTCATATCCAAGAGTTGTTCCCTTTATGGTTTCTCACTCTCTCAAATGTGTTCTCAAACTTGGGTCTGAGCAATTTTGGAATTACTGTTTATAATATTAGTCAATAGAATGCTTAAGAACCATTCATTCTCAAATAATATTTATCATACCAATTGTTTTTCTTATGAATAGCCATGTGTTATGCTTCTCCTATGGGAAAACTAGGGTAAGCACTCATGGCTATGTATATGTTTATAACAAGGAAAGTCTCAGATCATTGATTTCATGTTTGTATACAACATCCCTTTGTATATCATCATCATAGCTGCTCTCCTTGATATTCTCAACTTCAGCATGCACTGTGTTTTGTAAACTGTCACTGAGTTTTATTCTCTTTGCCAGGATTATATTCTCTTACTCTGTTTCCTTAATACATACCATAGCTACACGAAGAAACAGAGTATCACATATGCGTCTCCATGCGGAGTTTCTAATATAATCTAAATTTGAATAAATCATTTGACATAATAAATATGTGAAATATATGAGGAAGGAAAATGTTAGACTGTAATTCATATTACTATGCAAAATATTTTACTATACTACTCAAATTATGGAAGATCAATATTCACTTGAAGAGTGTTTTATCTTGGAGTCAAGGATTTGATGACCTACTTTACATTTTGTAAAACTGAATTCTCATTGAAGACATCAAATTCTGCCTACAGATGAATTTTCCATTGGTCTAAATGAAATATCTCCCTCTTTTATAAAATAGCTGGCATAATTTAAAGTGCTTCAAATACTTATTATAAATATTATCCATTATATGTCCTCTCTATGATCAGGAATCTTTTCATTTATTTGATCGAGAATGACTCACAGGAGAAGTTCAATTCCTGCCTAGTACTTTGATTCAGAGTCATAAATTTTCCTCCATAAACATTCATTTTCTTCCAAATTTCATTGGTTTCCTAGAAGGTCATAATTTAACACAGGTTTTGAAATTAACTTGAATAATGGAATTATCATTAATTTTGTGTCAATATCAAATCAAATGTCAAGAATAAGAATCAGTAAATGTTTATCATTGTATTCATGTCTACTCCTTTTGGTTGGTGTATCAGTAAGCTATTGTTGCATAACAACTCATCCGGAAAGCAAATGATTTGACATTATGTTTTACTAAAATGATACCATATATAATGAATTGTTTTGATTTCTGCTGGGATTCTCCTGTGTCTTTATTCACCTATAAGTGAGCTAGGGAGGCTCTGTTGATCTTGGATGAGAATTCTAACATACTGGGACCTCAGTTAACTGTAGGCTGATCTATCACGGCCTTCACAGTACAAGCCCTGCTCCACATGTCCTCTCACTCCCTGGGTGGCTCACCCAGATGTGTTCACATTTTTGAGGTATATTTCACAAAGAGATTATCAGAAATGCATGAAATCCTCTTAAGACACGTCATCATTTTCTCTATATTCCATGGGCAAAAGCAAAAACACACAAAGATGAGTCCAGAATAGGTACAGAGATAGAGAAATAAACTCCATGACATGATGGAAGGTGTTTCAATGTCACTTTGTAAAATACATGGATACAGATAAAAGTGGAGAATTGGGGCCATGTCTACAAATAGTCTAACACAGAATAAATTTCTAGTCAGTAAAGTTTTATTGTCTTCAAAGCTGAGTCACTCTGAGGCAGAATGTATTTGAGTCTGATTTTTTAATCCATCCAGGCACTTTGTAATTTTTAATTGGTGTGTTCAATCCATTTACATTTAGTGTGATCATAGATAGACAAGGAATTAGTGCTTCCATTTCCCCTTTTGTATTCAGGTTGCTCTGTTTCTCCTCTGTTTATTTTTCCTTGTGCATCCATCTGCCATTTCAAGTTGGTGAATTTCTATGATGTGTTTTTCAATTTGCTGTTTGTTGATGTTTTACATCTCTACTCTAGATTTATAGTTACCATGAATTACTATGAAATGTCTTATAGATGAAATAGTCCTTTCCCACCCACAGCATCTCATTTTCATTTGTTTATATGGTTCCATTGATTCATTTTCCCCTTTTGCATTTTAAATCCCTTGATTATCCCTTTTTATATTGTGAGTTAGTTACCTAATTAAAGTAACAGCATTTATCACTTCTGTTTTCTGTCTCCTTTATATTTTATACTATAATGAAGTGTTTAAAAACTTATTTTGATAGTATTTTACAATTTTCTGATTCTGTCTATTTAGCACCTTACTCAAAGTTTCGTATGCTTTTACATTTTTGTTTTTGGCAGTGGATCACATTTATTTTTTTAATTATTATTTTATATTGGAGTATAGTTGATTTATGGGTTTCCCTCATGGCTCAGATGGTAAAGAATCTGCCTGCAATGTGGGAGGCCTGGGTTCAATCTCTGAGTTGGGAAGATCCCCTGGAGGATGGTGTGGCAACCCACTCCAGTATTCTTTCCTGGAGAATCCCTATGGACAAAGGAGCCTGGAGGGCTACAGTCCATGAGGTTGCAAGGAGTCGGACACAACTGAGCAACTAAGCACACACAGTTTATATATAACATTGTGTCAGTTCCAGTTTCATAGATATATTTATCTATTCTTTTCCAGATCCCTTCCCTATATAGATTACTACAGAATACTGAATAAAGTTCACTATGATACATAAACACACACATACACATATGTATATTATATATATATATAAACAAGAAGGTCCTTGCTGATTATCTATTTTATTTAATTATTCATTAATTTATTCATTCTTTTTAGCTGCGTGAACAGCATATGGGATCTTGGTTCCCTGGCCAGGTATCAACCCCATGCTTCCTGCAAAGGAAGTGTGGAGTCTTAAACATTGGACCACTAGGGAAGTACTCTGATTATCTCTTTTGTATGCAGTAGTGTGTATTTTTTAATTGAAACCTCCTATTTTATCCCTTCACCCCATATTTCCCCTTTGGTAACAATAAGTTTGTTTTCTACATTGGTGAATATGTTTTATATTTTCTAAATAAGTTCACATGTTTCATTTTTTGGATTCTACGTATAAGTGATATCAAATGATATTTTTCTTTCTCTATCTGACACTACACATGGACATCACCAGATGGTCAATACTGAAATCAGATTGATTATATTCTTTGCAGCTGTAATTGGAGAAGCCCTATACAGCCAGCAAAAACAAGACAAGAGCTCACTGTATCTCAGATAATGAACCCCTTAATGTCAAATTAAGACTTAAAATGAAAAAAAAAGTAGGGAAAATCACTAGACCATTCAAGTATGACCTAAATCAAATTCCTTACAATTATACAGTGGAAGTGATGAATAGATTCAAAGGATTAGATCTGAGAGATAAAGTGCCTGAAGAACTATGAATGCTCATAACATTGTACAGGAGGCAATGTACAAAACCATCTCTAAGAAAAAAGAAGTGCAAAAAGGAAAAATGGTTGTCTGAGGAGGCATTACAAATAGTTGAGAAAAGAAGAGTAGCGAAAGGCAAAGGAGAAAAAGAAAGAAATGCCCATCTGAATCCAGAGTTCCAAAGAATAGCAAGGATAGATAAGAAAGCCTTCCTAAGTGAACAATGCAAAGAGGACAACAAGAGAATGTGAAAGACTAGAGATGTCTTCAAGAAAGTTAGAGATACCAAGGGAACATTTCATACAAAGATGGGCTCGATAAAGGACAGAAATGGTATGGACCTAACAGAAATAGAAGATATTAAGAAGAGGTGCCAAGAATACACAGAAAAACTGTACAAAAAAGTTCTTAATGATCTGGATAACCATGATGGTGTGATCACTCAGCTAGAGCCAAACATCCAGGAGTGTGAAGTCAAGTAGGCCTTAGGAAGCAACACTATGAACAAAGCTAGCAGAAATGATGGAATTCTAGCTGAGCTATTTCAAATCCTTAAAGACATCGCTCTTAAAGTGTTACACTCAATATGCCAGCAAATTTGGAAAACTCAGAAGTGGTCACAGGATAGGAAGATGTCAGTTTTCACTCCAATCTCAAAGAAGGGCAATGCCAAAGAATGCTCAAACTACCACACAATTGTACTCATCTCACGTGCTAGCAAAGTAATGCTCAAAATCCTTTAAGCTAGGCTTCTACAGTCATGTGAACTGAGAACTTCCAGATATACAAGTTGGATTTAGAAAAGGTAGAGGAACCAGAGATCAAATTGCCAACATCTGTCGGATCATCGAAAAAGCAAGAAAATTCCAGGAAAACATCTACTTCTGCTTCATTGACTATGTTATAGCCTTTGACTGTGTGAATCACAAAAAACTATGGAAAATGCTTAAAGAGATGGGAATATGAGACCACTTTACCTGCCTCCTGTGAAACCTGTATGCAAGTCAAGAAGCGATACTTAGAACCAGACATGGAACAACCAACTCGTTCAAAATTGGGAAAGGAGTATGTCAAGGCTGTGTATTATCACCTTGCTCATTTAACTTGTATGCAGAGTGCGTCATACAAAATGCCAAGCTGGATGAAGCACAAGCTGAAATCAAGATTGTTAGGAACATGTAAACCCATGGCTGATTCATGTCAATGTATGGCAAAAACTACTACAAAGTTGTAAAGTAATTAGCCCCCAACTAAAATAAATAAATTTATAAAAATAAAAAATAAAAATAAAAATAAAGAAAAAAAAGATTGCTAGGAAAAATATCAATAACCTCAGATATGCAGATGACACCATCCTTATGGCAGAAAGTGAAGAGGAACTAAACAGCCTCTTGATGAAAGTGAAAGAGGAAAGTGAAACGACTTGTTTAAAACTCAACATTCAAAAACCTAAGATCATGGCACCCAGTCCCATCACTTCAGGGCAAATAGATGGAGAAACAATGAAAACAGTGACAGAGTATTTTCTTGGGCTCCAAAATCACTGCAGATGGTGACTTCAGCCATGAAATTGCAAGATGCTTGCTTTTTGGAAGAGAAGCTATGACTAAACTAGACAGCATATTAAAAAGCAGAGACATTACTTTGCCAACAAACGTCCACATAGTCAAAGCTCTAATTTTTCCAGTAGTCATATATGGATGTGAGAGTTGAGTGCTGAAGAATTAATACTTTTGAGCTTTGGTGTTGGAGATGATTTCTGAGAGTCCCTTGGACTACAAGGAGAAAAAGCCAGTCAAACCTAAAGGAAATCAATCCTGAATGTTCATTGGAAGATGTAAAGATGAACAACAGTTTGGCCACCTGATGCGAAGAGCTGACTCATCAGAAAAAACCCTGATGCTGGGAAAGATTGAAGGCAGGAGAAGGGTACAGGAGAGGATGAGATGGTTGGATGGCATCACCAAATCAATGTACATGAGTTTAAGTAAGTTCCAGGAGATGGTGAAGGATAGGGAAACTTGGTGTGCTGCTGAAGAACAACAGCCCCTTTTCATGTGCCTCTTGATCACCTGTGTATCTTTCTTGGGGAAAAAATGTCTAATAAGTGCCCTCTGCCCATTTTGTAATAGGCAATATGATTTTAATGTTTCACATCTTGCATTTAAATCTTTATTTTGAATTCCTATTTGTATGTGGTATAATAGAGTGTTTCAACTTTATTCTTTTGCTACAGTTGTCCTTTTCAGGAAATATTCCTTTTTCATGAGGTGATTTAGTCACCAAATTAAGTAGCTATAGTTATTTTGAATGTATTTTTCCTTTAGACATTATTATTGTTTAACCGCCTATTTTCATATAGAGTTGCGATTTTATGATTCTATCACCTTACTCAACATTTTGTATACTTTTACCTTTTTATTTCAGGTTAAGAGTTCATTTCAACACTCCTTGTAAGACAGTTCTGAGTGCTCAAGTCTCTTAGCGTTTGTTTGTCTGGAGAGCCTTTATTTCTCTTTCATGTCTGAAGGATGACTGCTGGATAAATTACTCTTGACTGACAGTTTTTTATTTCAATGTTTTGAGTATGTCATTCTATTCTTTCTTGGCCTGTGGACTTAGTCTAATGATGATAACTTTCTAGGTTACTCTCCATTTTTCTGACTGCATACAATATTCTTTGTCATTGACTTTTGACAATTTTAATATCATGTGTCTTGGAGAAGGTCTTTACATTGAGAATAACCTTCTATTATATCTTACCAGATGTTCAAGCTGGTTTTAGAAAAGGCAGAGGAACCAGAGATCAAATTGCCAATATCCGCTGGATCATCGAAAAAGCAAGAGAGTTCCAGAAAAACATCTACTTCTGCTTTGTTGACTATGCCAAAGTCTTTGATTGTGTGGATCACAATAAACTGTGGAAAATTCTGAAAGAGATGGGAATACCAGACCATCTGACCTGTCTCTTGAGAAACCTGTATGCAGGTCAGGAAGCAACAGTTAGAACTGGACATGGAACAACAGACTGGTTCCAAATAGGAAAAGGAGTACGTCAAGGCTGTATATTTGTATGTATCCTGGATGAGGCAAAAGTACCCACCATCCTGGTTACAACAGAAGAGATAGCAGACACATAAGGGACATTAACAGCACATTAGAGTCAGCACATTTACATGTATCCTTTGTCTCATTTATTGAGTCTTGAACTCCAGAATTTCTGTTTGGTTATGCTTATTTAACTTATATGCAGAAGTACATCATGAGAAACGCTGGGCTGGAAGAAACACAAGCTGGAATCAAGATTGCCGGGAGAAATATCAATAACCTCAGGTATGCGGATGACACCACCCTTATGGCAGAAAGTGAAGAAGAACTAAAGAGCCTCTTGATGAAGGTGAAAGAGGAGAGTGAAAAAATTGGCTTAAAGCTCAACGTTCAGAAAACTAAGATCATGGCATCTGGTTCCATCACTTCATGGGAAATAGATGGGGAAACAGTGGAAACAGTGTCAGACTTTATTTTTTTGGGCTCCAGAATCACTACTGATGGTGACTGCAGCCATGAAATCAAAAGATGCTTACTCCTTGGAAGGAAGGTTATGGCCAACCTAGATAGCACATTTAAAAGCAGAGACATTACTTTGCCAACAAAAGTCCGTCTAGTCAAGGCTATGGTTTTTCCAGTGGTCGTGTATGGATGTGAGAGTTGGACGGTGAAGAAAGCTGAGCACCGAAGAATTGATGCTTTTGAAGTGTGGTGTTGGAGAAGACTCTTGAGAGTCCCTTGGACTGCAAGGAGATCCAATCAATCCATCCTAAAAAAAATCAATCCTGGGTGTTCATTGGAAGGTCTGATGTTGAAGCTGAAACTCCAATACTCTGGCCACCTCATGCAAAGGGTTGACTCATTCGAGAAGACCCTAATGCTGGGTAGGATTAGGGGTAGGAGGAAAAGGGGACGACAGAGGATGAGATGGCTGGATGGCATCACCTACTCGATGGACATGGGTTTGGGTAGGCTCCAGGAGTTGGTGATGGACAGAGAGGCCTGGCGTGCTGCAATTCATGGGGTCGCAAAGAGTCGGACACGACTGAGAGACTGAACTGAACTGATATCATACCCAGACTTGGAAAGATCTCAGCTCTTATTTTTTTAAATAGGCTCTCTCTTCCTCCCATCTCCTTCTGGGATACCTTTTCTAATAATAGAAATTTATAGAAAATTATAAGTGTTACCTTTTCCAATAAAGTCAAAGAGCTCTTATAGAATTTCTTCATTAAAAGTAAAGTTTTCTCTTCTTTCTAAATCATTCAACCTTTGAGTTCACTGTTTCTCTCCTCCATTATGGCCTCCTCTACTTCTAGTGCTTTCTCATGTATCCTTTGTCTCATTTATTGAGTCTTGAACTCCATAATTTCTGTTTGGTTATGCTTAAGGTTTTTTTCTTTACCAGCTGAGCTACCAGGGAAAGTTGTTTCTTATGTTCTTATTTGTGTTTCTAAGCTGATTTAAGTGACTTTGGGAGTTTTCTTTTAGCTTGCTAAGTTTCTTCATGACACTATTTTGAACTCTCTATTTATTTGATCACAATCTTCTATGACATTAAGATAGATTTCTGGAAAACTGTCATTTTCTTGTTGTGATTCCATGTTACTGTAGTTTGCTCCTCTGGCAGTGCATTTGAAATAGCAAATGCCTTTTTTATTTGGGTAAATTTTTGCTCATTCTGATTCTAACAATTCAACAAACTAGTAATAAGAGGCCTTTTTGTTTTTCAGCAAAGTGACATCGTAGCACAAGTTTTTGGTTTCTTTTACCTGAGTTGTGTCTGGCTATATCTGAAAACTGCATTGTTTGTCCCTCACTATTCCTAGTAGGTGTGTTGCCTGGTGCATTTGTATTACTGTTCATACCTCCAGGGTCACTGGTGACTCTAATGTGCTGTTAATGTCCCTTATGTGTCTTCTATCTCTTCTGTTGTAACCAGGATGGTGGGTACTTTTGCCTCATCCAGGGTAAACTGGTTCAAGGGCCCCTACACCCCTGCTGTCTGGTTCCCTGTGACTGGAGGTGCTGCTGCATCCAGGAGTTCTGAGATATATACACCACATCCACTGGTGCTACTATATTTTCTGGGTCTATGGGCTCAGCTGCCTCAGCAGTGGGACTGGGACCAGGGTCACTGCCTCTTGCTGACCACTCTTCTTCTACATGTTCTAGTCAACCTGAAAGGTTGTTGCTAAACCACAAAAAGATGCCGGGATTCTTGGCCTCCAGAGGAGAAGAATTCAATCTGAGGCCAGAGACGAGGCTTGATCGCTCAGAGCTTTTGTGTAATAAAGTTTTATTAAAGTATAAAGGAGATAAAGAAAGTTTCTGACATAGACATCAGAAAGGGGCAGAAAGAGTACCCCCCTGCTAGATTTTAGCTGGATGTTAAATAGTCACTAGCAGTCTGTTAATAAAAGAAAGGAATGTCTTAAAACTCAGAGAATGGCACCAGGCCCCTCATTCATAAGATGTATTTTGGGATAATCTTGGCACCAGATGAGTCATCCTGGGCCATAAAACGATTGACTTGAATCTTGTAGAAAGGCAGATTACCATACAAATAGTTTCGTTTACATAGATTTAAGGAACAATGTCTGAGTAAAATATACTAGTTTGTCAAGTCTGTTCTGAGCCATTAGGCGGAACAGACTTGAAGACAGAGTCTGGGGCAAATGCATAGTATATTAACATAGCTTAAGACAAACATTTCCATAAGAAGAATGCATTGGTTAACTCAAGGTTTGAGAAGAGTTAACTTCAGGTGGAACCAGGTGTAATTATGGCAACACAGTATTTTAAGAGAAACCTCCTTTTAAATTTGTATAGAGAAGGGAAAAAATATATATCTCACTAGTTTGTTTCCTCCTGCTGCTTAAGAGAGAGATAAAAAATGTCTGACACTTGCAGCCTATTTCCTCCATTTGGAGACCCCTGGCCTCCCTGCCTGTTACCCTCTCATTCCCCCCTTTTCTTTTAGGAGAATTATGTTGCCTAGGGAAAAGGGGCATTGTTCTTGTTCCATAACTGCTTCTGAGCTGACAAGGGGTGTTGTCCCTAAATTGGTGAGGCAACATATTCTCCTAACCCTCATATTGAGGGTTTCTGACCCAGGGGCCCCAAGTAGTAGTTGGAAGAAGCTGTAGCAGTAGCAGGAGTTTGAGCAACCATTTGTAACTTAAAAGCTTTCATGAGACTAGAAACAAATCCAGTTACACAGTTACAGATGCAGGGAGCAAATAGCAAAAACAGAACAATCGGAATTATTGTAATTAAGATAGTTTTCGACCATGGAGAACTAGTTAACGTCTCCCAAAGTGAGGCAATTGAGGCTTCAGGAGTATCCGTAACCTCAATCATCTTGTTCATGTGTTTAGTAAAATGAGTAACATTAGTGCTCATATCAGGTATATATGTACAGCATTGGGTATGAATAAAGGCACAAATTCCTTCTTGTGCAGCTGTCAGAATATCTAAGGCCAATCGGTTTTGTAAAACCACCTTTCTAATTTGTGCTTGTTCAGCATTAAGAGCTGAAATAGCTTTTTGAGAATCTTGCAATGCCTGTTGAGTAAAATTAGTCAAAACATCCACTCGTAGCATAACATCTGTAGTTCCCAAAGAGGGAACAAACAATGCAGCCAAATAATCATTCCAGTGAAATACAGACCTTGCTCACCAAGTTTTAAGGTGGGGTAAATTATCAGGCTTTTCTGGAAGCTCTGAAAATACAAAGCCTTGAGTAAAGGCTAGACCTAGGGTGCATCTCCCTATCCAACCAGGGGGAAGCCATGTCCATAGGTAAGAGCCACATATCCGATAGGTCTCATTTGGAGTAAGCCAGCGTGACTGAGATATCCAGCCCCAATTAGCGCCTGGCCAGACAAAGGGAGGACCTGAACTGGGGTTAGAAAACATGGGAATGATTACGTTGCATATTTCCTGAGGCAAAAATCTCAATTGTTTCCAATCATTGTAGTTAAGTTGTTGGCTAACTTTTGGGGATGGCTCTGCTCATTCTCAGCATATGGGGCAGTAGATATTAGACATCTTTTTCAGGAGTTAGCCATATAACCTCATCCCATATTTGATAAATGTCAGGTAAAAAACAATTAGATCTAGACCTATTTGCCTTATGTGTAGCAAAATAGTCATTAAACCGAGACAATGTATAATCAAAATTAAAAGTCACGTTATGTCCATAGTTAAAGTACAAAGTGTTGCGCCAATCCATTTTAGGGTTGTTAGATGTCATCAGATGAAGAAGAGGCATCACATATGATTGTTGCAGAAGGTATTCGCAGACTTGGAGAAAGTCTTTTCCTTGAAGTGGAGATGTCCACCACGGGAAGCCTTCCACTGATGAAGAGGGGAGTGCTCCGCAGACCCAGTAGTTAGACCGATTGTGGAATGCAGCGTAGGAGTGAGCCCAGGACAGGAAGGCATTGTCTTGAGGAACAAACGGCAGACTCGGGATTTTTGGAGTCAGCAGAACTGAGATTACACAGATAGATTATCAGGCCCCTCTGAAAAGTACAAAGTCAGAGCATAGAAAGTAAAAGACATAAAATGACGTCACTTAGTTCTGGTCAGGGTGCCACCTCTTAACTCGAGTGTGATGTACCCATGAATCAATTCCTGGCACTTTGACAGCTGTGGGAGAAGAAAGAATAACCTGGTAAGGGCCTTCCCAGAGGGGCTTGAGAGATTGGCCCCCAGATCCCAATGTTTTTATCAAGACCTCAGTTCCTGGTGAGAGAGTCAATTCCTAGGCAGATTGATAAGAAGTCCAGGGGTCCCCAAGGAGAGAGGGGTCTGGAATTCTCAAGGAGGAAAAAAGGACAAACTATTTTTTTTACCTCTACATTCCTTAGGATTATATAACAATAATGTATCCTGCTTGAGGACAGTCTCTGAAAAAAACCTGCTGGCTAATCCTGTTATCTTAAATTGTAAATTATGGGAGTGGGTCTGGTGAGGTCTTTACAACCTCCAGACATTCTTTTGATTCACTGTAATTGTTAGCCACGCATTTGGGGAAACAAACTCACTCAGAAGGACAATGCAGGTAATGGAGTGCAGTTCATTACACCGGCAGGCCCAAGGCAGAGTCTCCTCTTAGCCAAGGACCCCGACCAGCATTTGTGAAAATCTTTTATACCCCATGTGTACCTGTCCGAACTCACCACCCCAAATTCCTTGAGACTTACATAAACAAAGGAAAGGTAAATATAATCACAATAATCTCATCATTTAGGTGTTATGTGTTCAAACAGTTAAACAATTGGCCAATAACCAAGAAGCCCGAGGTTACACTCCGATAGGTACAGAAACATTTATGGCCTGTCCAGAGACAGAGGTGATTAGTGTATGTTTTCTCTTAGGCGATGAGTAACCTGGATACGATCTTCAAGGTTCCCCTGTCCGGAGGGGGTCTTATCCTTCTATTGGTGTTTCCACAGGCACTAAGCACAGAGTTCAGAGTCCATTAGAGAGGTGGCCGAACATGATCAGCACGAACAGGCCTAAGATGGAGTCCAGGCCCTATGAATTCCTTCTTCATAATAACTAATTTCAGAGTATATAATTCCACTGTTAACACTAACAAGGGGGTACTCTTTCTGCCCCCTTCTGATATCTATGTCAGAAGCTTTCTCTATCCCTTTTATACTTTAATAAGCTCTATTGCACAAAAGCTCTGAGTGATCAAGCCTCATCTCTGGTCCCGGATTGAATTCTTCTCCTCCAGAGGCCAAGAATCCCGGCGTCTTTTCGTGGGTTCAGCAACAACCTTTCACTGGCTCAAATAGAGGCTTGCTTGACTCAGAGGCTGGGTCAGGAGTCATCTCCCAGAGTTCCGTTAATGCCTGTTGAAAAGCTGAGAGCTGAGTTAATTCCAAGGCTTCAGGGTCTATAACAATGTCTGTGTGTAAGAAAGCCTTCCATAAATACATTCAAAGGGGGACAGTCCCTCCTTTTTGGTGCAGTCCGAGCCCTCATTAAAGCTATGGGTAGGACTTTAATCCAATTGTTCTGGTCTCTTGAGTTAATTTGAGCAAATGTCTTTTGATAATGTCATTAGCCTTTTCAACCTTTCCTGAGGATTGGGGTCTCCAGGAGCAGTGTAAGTGATATTCTATTCCTAGAGCTTTAGAGACCCCCTGAGTTACAGCAGCTTTAAAGGCGGAGCCATTGTCACTCTGAAGGCTCTGTGGCAGTCCAAACCTGGGGATAATTTCATGGATTAAAATCCTTATAACCTCCTTAGCCTGTTCACTACGACAGGGGAAAGCCTCAATCCATCCAGTAAAAGTATCCACCCAAACTTGTAAGCAAGAATATCCATTAGCTTTTGGCATATGAGTAAAATCAATTTCCCAGTCCTCTCCAGGATATTTTCCACTTCGTTGTAATCAAGATTTTGCTAGCTTTTCAGTCTTTGGGTTATTTTTCTGACAAACCTCACATATTTTGATAATGTTCTTCAAAGTTTTCATTACATTTTTACATTCAAACAAACGAGAAGCCATCTGGTAAGTACTCAGATGAAAACTCTGGTGTAATCCTTTAAGAATTTTCCATTGAGCGTTTTCAGTAATTACTAATCGTCCACCCTCGGACTGTAACCATCCTTTATCAGAAATCTTTGCTCCTCTTTTGTCATATCTTTCTTTTTTTTTTTTTTTTTATAAATTTATTTATTTTACTTGGGGGCTAATTACTTTACAATATTGTAATAGTTTTTGCCATACATTGACAAGAATCAGCCATGGGTTTACATGTGTTCCCCTTCCCGAACCCCCCACCCACCTCCCTCCCCCTCCCATCCCTCTGGATCATATCTTTCTTATTCTTCCTCAGTATATTGTGTTTTCTTCAGTTCCACAGGACCTGTGCAGATCAAAGGCGTCCGCAGTGAAGGGGTTTCGTTAAGTGCTGCTTTCCTGGCTTGACAGTCAGACAACTGATTACCTGTGGCTACTTTACTCCCATCCCTGCTGTGCCCTTTGCAATGCATAACAGCTACTTCTTTAGGACAATATATAGCAGTTAAAAGTCTCTCCATCTCTCTGAAATGCTTAATAGGTTCTCCTGTTGCTGTTTTAAACTGTCTTTCTTTCCATATTGCAAGGTGAGCATGTAAAGTCAAATAAGCATACTTATCAGTGTAGATATTTACCCGCTGCCCTTTGCTTAACTCTAGACCTCGGGTCAGAGCCACAAGCTCCGCTAACTGAGCACTGGTTCCCTGGGGGAGAGATTTTGCTTCTAAAACCTGTTCAGTCACCACGGTGTAACCTGCTCTAGGCTTTCCATCCCGAACAAAAGAATTTCCATCTGTAAATATTTCCATGTCAGGATTGTTTAATGGGGTATCCATTAGATCTTCCCGAGCTGCATAGTTTAAAGTTAGAAATTGGGAACAATCGTTATCAGGCGTTTCATTTTCCTTAAGAAGGAAAGTGGCAGGATTTAAATTTCCACAAACTTTAAGCTTAGTTACTGATCCTTCTAACAACAATGACTGTTATTTGTCTGTCATCCAGGTATTAACCTTAGAATTTAAGATTCCACTCACATCATGGCTTCCCTGGTGGCTCAGAGGGTAAAGCATCTGCCTGCAATGTGGGAGACTCGGGTTCAATTCCTGGGTTGGGAAGATCCCCTGGAGAAGGAAATGGCAACCCATTTCAGTACCCTTGCCGGGAAAATCCCATGGACGGAGAAGCCTACAGTCCATGGGATAGGCTACAGTCCATGGGGTCGCAAAGAGTCGGACACGACTGAGCGACTTCACTTTCACTTTTTCACATCATGAGAAGTCAGTACAATAAGATTTCGTCCGTTAATTATTTTTAAAGCTTCAGGTGTTAATAAAGCCGTTGCCCTGATTACTCTTAGACAGCGGGGCCACCCACGTGAAATTACATCTACTTCTCTGCTTAGATAAGCAGTAGGTAGCTGGTGAGGCCCTCAGGGTTGTGTCAAAACTCCCAAGGCCATACCTTTTCTTTCAGTGACAAACAAATTAAATTCTGACTCTGTGGGCAAGCTCAGAGCGGGAGCTTGCAGGAGAGCAGTCTGAAGAACCTTAAAAGCCTTCTGAGTATCTAGAGACCAAACCAGTTTGTTAGTTTGGGCCTGCTGAGTTTCAGCTATAAGTTTATATAAAGGCCGGGCAAGTTCCCCATAACCTGGAATCCAAATGCAACAGTAGCCTGTGATTCCCCAAAATCCTCTCAGTTGTCTTAAAGTCATAGGTAGGGGATGATTTAGTATAGGCTTAATTCTCTTAGGGCCTATGGCCCTAGTCCCTTCTGATATGATTAGGCCCAGATATCTAACAGATTGTTGGCAAAGCTCAGCCTTTTCTCTTGATGCCTTGTAACTGCAGCCTGCCAGAAAGTTTAAGAAATCTTCTGAGGCTTGTGAACAAGCTTCCTCTGTCTCAGCACAGAGCAGAATATCATCTACATATTGTAGTACCACTGCTTCGGAGCTATTAAAGTTTTGTAGATCCCGTGAAAAACTTTGTCCAAATAAGTGAGGGCTGTCACGAAATCCCTGGGTGTTGGGAGCCATTCTGGAACTAGTCACGGCACCAATCAAGAAGAAACTGCAAAGCAGTTTCTCTCCAGGATCGGAACCTTCACTCCTTCCTGTTTCTATGCTTCTGTTGTAGCTAGCTGTGTTTCTTTCTTTCTGTTGGGAGCCGTTCTGGATCTACTGCCGGATGACAAAGTCACGGCACCACTCAAGAAGAAACTGCAGTCTCTCTCCAGGATCGGAACCTTCCCTCCTTCCTGTTTCTATGCTTTTGTTGTGGCTAACTCTGTTTCATTCTTTGATGGCTGGAGTTGTAGGGGCTTCCACGATGAGATCATGAGAGTTCAATAAAAAGAAAAATGATCCCTTGCCCCAGAGAAACATTCCAAAAATGATTAAACCTACTGAGGCCCCTGACTGGTGGGTCCCTAACATTCAGCCAGGGAATAAGGCCATGATCATTTGGAAAACAAGCCCTAAGCCTATTGTGACCTGGCCTCATGAGGAAATTGTTATTGATGACTGGAAAACTTGGGTCATATATCAGGGAAAGTTACAGAAGTTAAGCCAATTGCCTTTCCCCCTCAGAATCTAAGCATAAACGGAAAAGATATGTATAAATTGTATTGTAAATAGTTTCTAGGTAAACCGCAAAAGACTTCCCCCTGCCAGAAATAGTCTTGTGGTATGTAGGTAGATGGTAAACAAGCCACCACTGACAATGGCTGTACTATGAAAAACTTTGCCCTTAGCCACCGCTATAGTTTTTAGTCATTGAAGCAAGACGCTGCGCTCACTGTAGTAGCAGGCTGTACAAAATAAGCAGATGGAATAATATGATTTATTGATTATGTTTTAGTAAAATAAAAATAGGTTTCGGGGTAAACATGTAACCAAAATGTGACAATAGATTAGGAAAAAACTTTTAACACATCTTAGAATCAGGGGATGTTGATCTAAATGGAAAAATATTGTAAGAATCATTAAGTAGAAGATCATATGCTATATAAATAGAGACTAAAGCAATAAAGGGGTGGTCTTTGGGCCATCAAAAAAGCTCTCTGTCTCTTTTCCTTTCGCCGACGCCGTTGATCCCTTGGGGACCCCTGGACCAGCTGGAGAGGGACTCTGGCACCTGGGGCAAAACTCTCCAGGTTAACTGAGAAGCTGGCTGCGTAGGGTCTTCAAAGGCAAATAGAAATTGACTTTCCTCCGCCAAAGGCACTGAATAGAAGGCATCTTTTAGACCAATTACTGAGAAATATTTGGCTCGTTCAGGAATTTCAGACAATAGAGTATAAGGATCAGGCACCACGGGGTGTAAAGGAACTACAACCTCATTTATTATTCATAAATCTTGAACTAGTCTCATTTACCATTTGATTTCTTTATACCCAAAATAGGAGTGTTGCATGGACTGTTACAGGGAATTAATAGTCCCTGCTCCTTTAAATTCTCGATGATGGGTTTTAACCCTTCCTTAACCTCAGGTTTCAGTGGCTACTGCTCCTTATGTGGAAATAAGTGCGGGTCTTTGAGCTTGACAACTACAGGAATAGCATTTTGTGCTCGACCCACAGATTTTCCATCAGCCCATACTCTAGGATTTACATTTTGTTCAATTAAATGGAGAGAAAGGGAGGGCTCCATATTCATGAAAACAGAGGCATGGACCTTGCTCAGTATATCCCTCCCCAAAAGGGGTGAGGGAGACTCTGGCACGATCAGAAACTCATGTGAAAATAGCACAGAATCCCAGTCACAACTTACAGAAACACTGAAGTAATACCTTTTGGCTTGTCCAGACAGTCTCATTACGGAAGCGGATCAGGAAGAAGCTGGGCCAGGGGCTTCAGTAAGCACAGAGTAAGTTACCCCAGTGTCTACAGGGAAACCTACAGATAGGCCTCCCACAGTTATTAATACCGGGGTTCCTCAGGTGTAATTAGGATGGCAGCTTGTGTGGGGACCCCCGGGCACCTTCAGTCCTGATTGTCTTGAGAGTCCGACCCCTGAAACCTACGCCTCTGGGGGCAGTCTCTCTTCAAGTGTGGTCCCTTGCAGACCGGACATGGGGGGGGGGGCAGCTTGGATGCCTGAGGGCAATCCCGCTTGAAGTGTTCCTCCTTTTCACAGTAATAGCAAGCCCATCCCTTTTCACTTGGGTCCCTCTGGGCATTTTTCTCAGGTTGTTTAAGAAAGATTATTACAGCCATTGCGAGGGCTTCCGCCTGTTCCTTTGTCTTTTTCTGCCTTTCTTTCTTTTCCTCATATTCCCTACCATAATAGACTGTCTGAGCCAGTTGTAACAGATTATCTAAAGACTGATTTGGTCCGTACGCCTGTTTTAATAGCTTATGGGGGAAATCTGCAGCCGACTGAGTGAGAAATCTATCTTTTAAGATCACTCTTCCCTCTTCACTTTTGGGATCAATCTCAGTGAATCTGTGAAGGGCTTCTGTCAGTCTATGTAGGAATTAACCAGGAGCTTCCTTCTCCTCCTGTTTTATGTTTGCCAATTTGGCATAGTTTAAAGGCTTAGCATGCACTTGCTTGAGTCCTTCAAGAATACATCTGACAAAATGACTCTGATCCCCTCTTCCTTTAGCCGAGTTATAGTCCCAGTCTGGTTCTGTAGTTGGGACCACCAGATTCCCAGTGGGGAGGGCGTCTATCTCGTCCTCCCTCTTCCCTACTGATTCATTACCAAACCATTCATCTCCATAAGCAACCGCTTTTCCCAAAACTCGACTTTTTAGTCAGGAGTCAGCGTTTGTCCCAAGATATACATCACATCCTTCCAAGTAAGGTCATAAAGCAGAGTAACACCTTTAAAACCTCTAATACATTTTTCTGGGTCCTCTAAATAGTCTCCCAGATCCTCCTTGATTCTTTGTATTTCTTGATAAGAAAAGGGCTTATTAACTCTCACAGATTGATTATTTCTCCCAGTGGGCGCTTCATGAAGAGGCAACAGCTTGTGTGGCTGTTCCTCAGCCTCTCTGGCTGCTGTGCTCATACGATCCCAGAGATAGATTGGAGAAACCTGCTTTTCTTTATCTCTTTGTCTTCTGTCCTCCATCTTATCTCTTGCTTCAGTGGTCTGAGTTTCTATTGAAACCAGAGTAGTCTGAGGTCGTACTGTGACAGGAGTTGTTTGGACCACTACTTGGGCAGTTTGAATTTCAGTTTGGGTCTCCACTGAGACCAAGGCAATCCTTCTTGGGGGGGTTCTCTGACTTTTAGGTTGTTCAGTTTGGAGCCCCGGGTACAGGGGCAAAGTAGGAGGACAGGAGGGAGCAGAAGGTTTCACACCCAAATCTATATCCTAAGGACATAAATCTTGCATATTTCACAGAGAGGAAAAGGGCAACACATATGCTACTTCTACCCATTTCACTTGTTTTCTACAGAACCAGTCTAATTGTAAAACAGTATTATACTTAAGAGACCCTCCAACTGGCCACCATTCGCCGTCCTCCAATGGTTACCATGGCCATGCAGTATCACATAGAAAGACTAGGTGTGTCTTCTTTAAGCTCTGGGGATCAAATCTATCCCAGTTTTTCAGGATACAGTTCAAAGGACTGAGGCTGGAATTGTTAGCTCCCATCTGTAAGAGAGAAAAAAAGCGACCAGCACCCTCTTTCTACCAGAGGCGTCCCTCCCTGCTTTAGATAGGGGTGTAGCCAGAGTTTACACCAAAGCTTTTCTTTCCTGATCGGACTTAGTATGTCCCTTACCGACGCAGGCGTCACACTCATCCCTCCCGGTTCTACCACCAAGATGGGGTGAGGATACACCAGGGATAGACCTGATGGCATCGCTGACTGATGTCCAGCTCTTCACCATTAAAACCTTTCTTGCCTCTGATGCCAACCAGGGTACAATCAGAGTAATCTTTTGGAATGCCTCCCAAGCTAAGACGGCTGTGGGAAACATTCATCACCTGAGTGCCTGTGCACGACCCTGAGTATATTCCTGAACACAGTAAGACCGATACAAACATAAAACTGAGATGTTCTTTCCAAGTGTCACCACATCAATATAAGTGCCTCCTCTGGTCCTTAACAGCTAGTGTTGCCAAAGGAAAAAACCCATTGCAGTTCCAATCTGAGTAACCTTTAACCTCAGAGATGCTCTTGGAGCTAGAGCTCCATCTAGCTTCCAAACTTTCAATTCCTAGCGAGGTTAGGTGCTTCCTGACTACCAATCCAAATGTGGGACCTAAGTATCAGTTCAGTTCAGTCGCTCAGTCGTGTCCGACTCTTTGTGACCCCATGAATCACAGCACGCCAGGCCTCCCTGTCCATCACCAACTCCCAGAGTCCACCCAAACCCGTGTCCATCGAGTCGGTGATGCCATCCAGCCATCTCATCCTCTGCCGTCCCCTTCTCCTCCTGCCCCCAATCCTTCCCAACATTAGGGTCTTTTCCAATGAATCAGCCCTTTGCATGAGGTGGCCAAAGTATTGGAGTTTCAGCTTAAACATCAGTCCTTCAAATGAACACCCAGGACTGATTTCCTTTAGGATGAACTGGATGGATCTCCTTTCAGTCCAAGGGACTCTCAAGAGTCTTCTCCAACACCACAGCTCAAAAGCATCAATTCTTCGGTGCTCAGCTTTCTTCACCGTCCAACTCTCACATCCATACAGTACACAGTAACAGCATAGATCACAAGTCCCTTGAAAGTCTATGATCCAACAGATAGGTTAGTACTTCTAATTCCCAAGAAGTTATGAAATGGTCAAACAGACCGGAAAGTTTGACCGAAAAAGGAAAATTCAGTCCGCACACTTTGCCCATTTCTGGTCGTTCCCCAAAGGAGACATTGGGTGCCTCTTGGCATTGGCAGGTCGGTATAAACCCCTGACAGGTTTCTGCCATAAGTCGTATGAGGCCACCACAGAACCGCAGAGCAGGGCTCCTCACTTGCTTCACACAGGGCGTTTCATTCATTCACACGAGCACACTGTAGAGTTACTAAAGTACAGCAGAAAACGTGTTCGCTAGGAGAACAAAGAAGCAGAGCTCCAAGCATCCTTACCTTGTCCTGAAGAATCCTGGACAAGCCCCCAAGATGAAAGGTTGTTGTTGAGCCACGAAAAGACACCGGGATTCTTGGCCTCCGGAGGAGAAGAATTCAATCCGGAGCCAGAGACGAGGCTTGATTGCTCAGAGCTTTTGTGTAACAAAGTTTTATTAAAGTATAAAGGAGCTAGAGAAAGCTTCTGACATAGACATCAGAAGGGGGCCGAAAGAGTACCCCCCTGCTAGATTTTAGCTGGATGTTATATAGTCACTAACAGTCTGTTAATGAAAGAAAGGAATGTCTTAAAACTCAGAGAAAGGCACCAGGCCCCTCATTCATAAGATGTATTTTGGGATAGATAATCTTTGCACCAGACGAGTTATCCCGGGCCATAAAATGATTGACTCGAATCTTGTAGAAAGGCAGATTACCATACAAATAGTTTTGTTTACATAGATTAGGAGAACAGTGTCTGAGTATAACATACTGGTTTGTCAAGTCTGTTCTGAGCCATTAGGTGGAACCGACTTGAAGACAGAGTCTGGGGTAAATGCGTAGTATATTAACATAGCTTAAGACAAACATTTCCATAAGAAGAATGCATTGGTTAACTCAAGGTTTGAGAAGAGTTAACTTCAAGTGGAACCAGGGGTCATTATGGCAACACAGTATTTTAAGAGAAACCTCCTTTTAAATTTGTATAGAGAAGGGGGGAAAAATATATATATATATATATATCTCACTAGTTTGTTTCCTCCTGCTGCTTAAGAGAGAGATGAAAAATGTCTGACACTTGCAGCCTATTTCCTCCGTTTGGAGAACCCTGGCCTTCCTGCCTGTTTACCTCTCAATACCTTCCTAAGTTATGAGTAGATTTGTCTGCATCTTCACTCTGTGTGTCTAATCCACAACCCATTTGTAAAATATATTTATTAACAACAGTCCTCATTAACAAGGGAAAAATATACTAATCAAATGTGTGGATTAAATTACACAAATATCTAATCAAGCAAATTTAATATCTAGAAAAAGGAAAATGTGTACGTGTGAAAATTTATGTCTGAAAATTTCATTTGCCATTTAATTCCTGTTTTTACTTACAAGAATAATATTGGATATGCAACTTTGAGCTTATTTAGTGTTGACTCAGAAAATTAGGTGTCTTGGCCAAAATGACTTCCCAAGATGTGATTCTGGATCATTTAGAATGCTTCTACTACAAATAATTCCAGACTTAAACAATAGATGCCTGAACAATGAGGAATTTACTATTTCCCATGATAATATTCTATGAGCCCCAGAGGTACAAAGACAAATTAACTAAATTTAAAAATTCATTAAAATCCAAAAAATTTGATTTTATATTATGCCATAGATTTTCCCATGCACTGTAACAATATAATCACATTCTCATCCAAAACAAGCTCAAAGGCAAAAACATCCATGTTGTGCCTTTTTTAAATATAAGCATTAGCTTACAAGAAGCTCTGAGCAGCTTTATTGGCCAAAGTGTCTAAACCATGTTCTGAGTACCATCCTTATTCTTAGCACCATCCTTGAATTTTCTGATTGTATTCAAACATTCAACCATCTTTCTCAAGAGTGTAAAACTTCATTTCCCTTGAGTCTATGAGGTGGTGAACACATAAACAAAACTGACCCTTTATCAAAAAGAAACATGAGGGTGGGGGGTATAGGAAAAGATTGCTTGGTGGGGGTGTGCCTTCCACCTCTAATCTGAATGCAAGTCTCACTTCCAAATTATGCTTCTCCTCCAGCTTCATCCAATCCTGAGGAAAATCCAATTTATCAACAGTGCAGGAGAACATGTATGCATAGGTGGAAAACAGAACCATGTGGCATGGTATAATGTCCACAACACAGTGACTTTTCCTGCTGGTCTTGGGCTGCTGGTTAAAGTAGCAGAGTTAGTCTCCCACTCTCCATATGGTCAAGGCTTGGTCATCAATGAAAAGATGATAGAATGGCCTATTGGCTTCAAAGAGGTATGACTTTATTTCAATCTTGGAGACAGACATTTCAGAGGTATCTGAAGAGAGATTGAGTATGCACCTCTTCAACTCAGCCTTAAATTCACATTTCATATCTCGACTTTGTTTTCTGACATCTTACCCACATGTTTTCTGAGATACTGTGGATGGGAAGAACATGTTTGAATAAGCTCTTCCTTTTAAATTTGGGTTATATCTGTTCATGCAACAGTCAAGTGAATAAAATGAATGGAATTATGAAGCTAATGTGGTGTGTGTATGTGTGTGTGTACACATCAGTCCTATACAAGCAGAGACTTTATTATGTTTAGATGCACTGTAAACACAGCTACATTACATATTTCATGCACTGCTTTGTAGACACTATTCCCATTTTCCTTTATCATCTGGCATACCATCATTCTTCAACCTTCATTCTACTTAGCTTCCCAAACCACTGACTGAGATTTTATTTAATCTTTTCACAGTTGAACAATCCCAGGCAATTGTGCAGGTGATGTATATTAAAGGAATGCTTGTTATATTAATTTTCTAAAATGAGGTCCCACTCCTGGACTCAAGAACCCAGAATTGGATTAACTACAATCAGTGGTTCATAAAACATTCTTGCACCTTCTCCATAGGGCACTATCTAATACTCTACCTAATTATAACATCATTAGAGTTTTTCATCTAGAAGCTATTGTCTTCTATTTAACCAAGTATGAAGGCATGGTAAGAAAATCATCAGGAATACAAGTTCTCAAAATGATTACTATTAATACATAGAAATCTGCATGGAAAGATTTTGAAGAAATACATAATAATAGAGAGAAAAACCCAGAGGATGTTGTCATTGACTTATGAAATAAAACTGACTAGATAACTCGGTTGGACAAGGAAATGGCAAAAGAAGTTAACCATAGTCATGTTAATTATATGTTTATATAATATCAACAATGGAGGGTGGGAAAGACACAGTGACGACTTTCTATTGAAGATCAAAGTTCTCTCTTACAAGGCAAGAAATACAGACATCCTCTGGAAGCTGCTTATAGTGTTTAAAATTATGACCCAAGATTCTCTTTTCCCCTCGGATCCCTCAATCTGTGTGCAGCCAGAGCTGTGTTCTAGGATTCAGGAAAATTCCAGAGCAAGGAAAGCCTGTCTGCAGCTTTATTTGTGTTTTATGTCCAAGGAGAGAAATTTCCAATCAGAAAGGTAGAATATATATAACCATTTTATTTTAACTTCCCCTCATAAATATTTCTCAATAAAAAGGAAGCCAAGGGGATGGCAACAGGGTCAATATGCACCATTGCCCTCAAATCATGTCTCCATTCATTCTTTCAACATATCCATATTTTAATCAGTATTGTTCCCCAATTATGTGTAATTTCAGGTCTGCCTGTGCTCTTCCTATTAAGCTCTGTGGCTTAATCAATCCATGGCACTGATTTCAATGGACAATCTTGTTCTGAGTTCTCATCAGGGACCACATTAAGCCTGCCATAAAATACAACATATATGATCATCAAGACAACCTGTGGGTGCCTTGAAAGTTTGAAAATTATATATTTCACACCCAGATAATAAGCACAAAGTAGGTACATATATAAGTTCACCTCAGTTCAGTCATTCAGTCATGTCCAACTCTTTGCGACCCTATGGACACATATATATATATATATACATATATATATATATCATTTGTTACATATATCATTATATATAGGTACATATATATCATTATACAAATATTATGTTATGTACCAGGTCCAGAACACTGCACAAGTTTTCATGTTTGCATATTTAAATAACTTCAGGATCCTACCCTTTGGAATATTATAATTTAGGAGTTGTTGTTCAGTCGCTAAATTGTGTCTGACTCAATATAAATAAAATCTGTCACTGTTCCCACTTTTCCCCCTTCTATTTGCTATGAAGTTATGGGACTGGATTCCATGACCTTGGTTTTTTAATGCTCCAACCCAGGGATCAAACTAGGGTCTCCAGTATTGCAGGCAGATTCATTACCATCTGAGCCACCAGAGAAAGCCCATAATATAGAAGAGAAATATTAAAAAAGGGAAAAGACACAACATTTTAATCTAAATCAGAACCTAGAACCCCTAAAAGTAGTTGCAACATAAGATAGAAAGTTGAAGACATATATCACAGTAAAACTTGTTATTATAAAACATGAAGTGTAGAAGGGTTGCAGTGCTTCTATTTGCTACAATATAAAGAATATTGTAATGATTTTAATTCTTCCATCAGTACTAGGAAATTCCAATCATCTTAACAGTAGGATTCCTTGGGTTTTGATCACTTGGCAAATAAATATTATCAGGTATGTACAAGCCAATTATAAAAAGATTTCCCTTGCTCATGAACTTACTGAAGGATTTGTAGCATCAAATAAGTGATTATAACAACAGAGAAATAGAGGAACACAGGAACTAGAAACCCACAATAAAACACACATGTTGAGGTTGCCAAGGATGTCTCTGGAAGGGTAGAGAGAGAGGCCACAGGCAGTTTTCTGCTCCATGAAGGGGGAACGGGTACCTGGGGAAAGAAATGTGAATAAGAATTACTCCGATTGTGTTAGGATTTTGTACTAGTACATAAGAGTTAGCTATAAAAAAATAATAGGACATGTCTAAAATCAGTAAGCAAACTGTTGTCTATTTTTATAAATGAAATGTAACTGAAACACAGCCATGATCATTAATTTATGTATTTATGACTGATTTTTGTTTCCTAACAACAGACGTGAGTAGATGCCACAGAGACCATGTGCCTTGTGATACTGAGGATATTTACCACCTGCCACTTTATAAAAAAAGGGCTTCCCTGGTGACTCTGTGGTAAGAACCCACTGCTGGTGCAGGAGACACAAGTTTGGTCCCTGGGTTGAGAAGATTCCCTAGAGAAGGAAATGGCAACCCACTCCAGTATTCTTGATTGGAAAATGCCATGGACAGAGTGGCCTGGTGGGCTATAGTCCATGGGGTCACAAAAGAGGAGGACATAACTAAGTGACTCAACAACAACAACACATTTATTAAAAAATTAAACAATGTTTTTATTGGAATTGGTTCAAAATGGCAGAGTAGAAGGACATAGGCTCATCTCCTCCTGTGAGAACACCAAAATCACAACTAGCTGTTGAACAAATGTTGGCAAGAGGACGCTAAAACTCAACAACAACAAAAGATACCCTACATCCAAAGACAAAGAAGAAGTTGCAACGAGAAGGTAGAAGGAAGGATGCAATCATGATAAAATCAAATCCCATACCTGCTGGGTGAGCAACCCACAAACTGGAGAACAATAATACCAAAGGAGTTTTTCTACTGTTGTGAAGGTTCTGAGACAGGATGTCAGACTTCCCAACCTGGAGAACCCACGAAGGAACCAGCAATTTCCAGGAAATCTGACTTTGAAGGCCAACAGGATTTGATTACAGGACCTCCACAGGACTGAGGGAAATAGAGATTCCACTCTTGGCACAGACAAAATCTTGTGCACACCAAGACCCAGGAGAAAGGAGCAGTGACCCCACAGGAGACTGAACTGGACCTGCTACCTAGTGTTCCAGGGTCTTCTGTGGAGGTATGGGTGAGCAGTGTCTCACCACAGGGAGTGGGGCACTGGCAGCAGCACTCATGCAAGAGGTTTTTTGCAAAAGCCTGTTTGGATGTTGACATTAACCCCACTATAGAACCCAGGGGTATGGGTTCCCTTAGGGAAAGCAACTAATAGGAAGGGAGTACAACCTCACCCATCAGCAGATAATTGGATTAAAGTTTTATTGAGCATGGTCCTACCCACTAAAGCAAGACCCAGTTTTTCCCACTGCCAGTCCCTCCCATCAGGAAGCTTACAACAAGACTCTTAGCTTCATCCACCAGAAGGCAGACAGAAGAAGCAAGAAGAATCACAATCTCATAGCAACTAGAACAAAAATCACATCACAGGAAGTTAATCAGAATGACAAAGCAGGGGATTATGTCTCAAATGAAGGGACAAGATAAAACCCCAGAAAAATAACTAAATGAAGTGGTAGGGTTTCCAGAAAGAGAATTCAGGATAGTGATAATGAAGATGATCCAGGATCTCAGAAAAAGAATGGAGAAGATGCGGGAGATGTTTACCTAAGATCTAGAAGAAATAAAGAAGAAACACAAAGAGATTAACAATACACTAGAAGGAATCAATAACAGAATGACTGAGACAGAAGAAAGGATAAGTGACCTGGAAGATAGAATGGTGGAAATAATTGCCACAGAACAGAATATAGCAAAAAGAATGAGAAAAAAAAAGACAACCTAAGAAATCTCTGTGAAAGGGTTAGCTGCTCAGTCATATTTGACTCTTTGCAATCCTGTGGACTGTAGACTTCCAGGCTCCTCTGTCCATGGGATTCGCCAGGCAAGAATACTGGACTAGGTAGCCATTCCCTTCTCCAGGGGATCTTCCAAACCCAGGGATTGAACCCAGTCTCCTGCATTGCAGGCGGATTCTTTACCATCTGATCCACAAGGGAAGCAAAAAAAAAGTTATGACCAACCTAGATAGCATATTAGAAAGCAGAGACATTACTTTGCCAACAAAGGTCCATCTAGTCAAGGCTATTGTTTTTCCAGTGGTCATGTATGAATGTGAGAGTTGGACGGTGAAGAAAGCTGAGCACTGAAGAATTGATGCTTTTGAAGTGTGGTGTTGGAGAAGACTCTTGAGAGTCCCTAGGACTGCAAGAAGATCCAGCCAGTCCATCCTAAAGGAGATCAGTCCTGGGTGTTCATTGGAAGGACTGATGTTGAAGCTGAAACTCCAATACTTTGGCCACCTCATGCGAAGAGTTGACTCATTGGAAAAGACCCTAATGCTGGGAAGGATTGGGGGCAGGAGGAGAAGGGGACGACAGAGGATGAGATGATTGGATGGCATCACCGACTCGATGGACATGGGTTTGGGTAAACTCCGGGAGTTGGTGATGGACAGGGAGGCCTGGCGTGCTGCGATTCATGGGGTCGCAAAGAGTCGGACACAACTGAACGACTGAACTGAACTAAACTGAGATATTGTAGTAACTAGTCACAGAACTCTCCGCTCAAAACAGTGTTCACAAAGAAGGATCCACCGTGTCCTGTTTGAGTCTCTACATTGTTCAGAAACATGCTGTGTGTGAATCTTGAAATCCGATCCACTTGGCTAAAGCTGTATTATCTGACTTGGAAAGTTCATTATTGGTAGACTGAAAGCTAGTTGAAAACCACTTTGGTTCCTTTTATTGTATGCAGTTCAATAACTTCCTTTGTCTAACTCATGAGTTTTTCTGAAAGAAACAGGTTGCTTGGAACTCCTTTTTGGGAAGTCATCTCAGAGTACATTCTCACCCAACCAGGTTAGTTGTAGGTATAGTAGTAACTAGTCACAGAACTCTGTTCAAACCCAGTGATCACAAAGAAGGATCCAGTGTGTCCTGTTTGAGTCTCTACACAGTTCAGAAACGTGGGAAATACGAGCCTCTTGGCTAAAGCTGTATTTTCTGCCTTAGAAAGTTAGTTGGTTTTACTGAAAAATGCTTTGGTTGCTTTTGTTATATTGAGTTCAACAATTTCCTTAGACTAACCCTTACTTTTGTAAAAGAAAGAGGCTGCTTGGAACTCCTTGTTAGCAGGTCATCTCAGAGTACATTTTCACCAAACAAGGTTAGTTATAGGTATAGGACTAACTAGTCACAGAACTCTGCTCAAATCAGTTCTCATAAAGAAAGATCCAGTGTGTCCTGCTTGAGTCTCTACACTATTCAGAAACACGATGCATGTGAATCTTGAAATCTGAGCCTCTTGGCTAATGCTATATTTTCTGCCTGAGAAACCTAGTCAGTTGTAGACTGAATAGTAGTTGAGAAACACTTTGGTTGCTTTTGCTAAAATCTCCTTAGTCTAACACTTAAGTTTTTGGAAAGAAACAGGCTTCTTGGAACTCCTTGTTAGCAGGTCATCTCAGAGTACATTTTCACCTAACCAAGTTATTATAGGTATAGTACAAAGCAGTCACAGAACTTTCTGCTCAAACCAGTGATCATGAAAAAGAATCCAGGGCATCTTGTGTCTCTACACTGTTCAGAAACATACTGTGTGTGAATCTTCAAATCCAAGACCCTTGGCTAAAGATGTATTATCTGCCTCGGGAAGCTAGTTAGTTGTAGACTAAAAGCTAGTTGAAAAACTCTTTGGTTACCTTTGTTGTATTCAGTTCAGCAAATTTGTTTGTCTAACCCCTGAGTTTTCTGAAAGAAACAGGCTGCTTGAAACTCCTTGTTAGGAGGTAATCTCAGAGTACATTTTCACCTAATCAGGTTAGTTATAGTCACAGAACTCTCTACTCAAACCAATGTTCATGAAGAAGGATCCAGTGTGTCCTGTTTGAGTCTGGGATAGATATACCTATGGGTCTTAGAGGATCTCCTAGGCAGATAGAGGTTGACTAGCTCACTGCAGGTACACACTGGTGGCAGAAGACCAAGGGAATATTGAGCAGTGGGAGATCTCTGAGAGATCCCCATTTTACCTATGAAGGGCACACCCAAGAGCCTTCAGGCCAGCCAACCAGCAAGATAGGAACTGAGCCCCACCCATCAGCCTACTGAAGACCTAAAGTCATACTGCACTCACAGCCACCTCAGAACAGACCCCTTGATACAGCCCTGCCTACCAGAGGGGCAAGACCCACCTCCACCAATCAGAAGGCAAGCATTAGCTCCTCCCACCAGGAAGCCATCAGAAGGCGAGCACTAGTTCCTCCCACTAGGAAGCCAATCACAAGGCAAGCACCAGTCCCTCCCACCAGGAAGCCTGCACAAGCCGGTGGGCCAACCTTACCCACCAGGATGCAGACGGCAGAAAGAGAGGAACCACAACCCTGCAGCTTATGGAAGGGAAAACAGAAACATAGAAAGACAAAATAAGGTGACAGATAAACATGCTGCAGATGAAGGAACAAGATAAAATTGCAGAACAACAAATAAATGAAGAAGGGTTATGCAACCTTCCTGAAAAATAATTCAGGTAGTGATAGTGATAGTGAAGATGATCCTAAGATGATCATCTTAGTAAAAGAATGGCAGTACAGATGGAGAAGATACAAAAAATGTTTAACAAAGAACTAGAAGACTTGCAGAACAGATGAACAACACTATAACTGAAATGAAAAATGCTCTAGAAGGAATCCATTACAAAATAACTGAGGCAGAAGAACAAATAAGTGATCTGGAAGACAGATTAGAGGAAATCACTGCCACCAAGCAGTATAAAGAAAAAAGAATGAAAAGAAATGAGGACAGTCTCATAGACCTCTGGGACAACATCTGACATTCAACAGATGCAACATTTGCTTTATAGGGATCCCAGAAGGAGAGGAGAAAGAGCCTGAGAAAATATTTGAGGAGTTTATAGATGAAAACCTCCCTAATATAAGACAGGAAAAAATCAAGTTCAAGAAGCGCACAGAGTCCCAAACAATAAATCCAAGGGGGGAACACATTGAAACACATATAATAAAACTGAAAAAAATTAAAATATGAAGAAAAAATATTTTTTAAAAACAGCAAAGGAAAGGCAACAAATAATATACAAGGGAATCTCCATAAGGTTATCAGGTGATTTTTCAGCAGTAACTCAGCAGGTCAGAAGTGAGGGACATGATATATTTAAAGTGATGAAATGGAAAAACCTACAACCAAGAACATACTACCCAGAAAGGCTCTCATTCATTTGCTAGAGAGATAAAAAGTTTTACAGTCAACAAAAGGTAAGAGAATACAGCAGTACCAAAGCAGCCTTAGAGTAAATGTTGAAAGAACTTGTTTAGCTGGTGAAAAGAAAGAGGGCACAACTAGAAACACTAAAATCACAAATAGGAAAGCTCACTGGTAAAGGCAGACATACAGTAAAAGTAGGAATTATCCACACAAATATGATAGTGAAACAAGCAACTCTGAGGAGAGTACAAATGCAAGAAGTGGAAATGCATTTAAAATTAAGAGATCAGCAACTTAAAAAAACCTTATATGCTATGTCATACCTCATGGGAACTCCAAACTATAAAACCACAACAGATAAACACACACAAAACAGAAAAAGCAACCCAAATGCAATACTAAAAATAGTCATCAAATCACAAGAGAACAAAAGAAGAAAAGAAAAAAAAAGGATCTACCAAAACAAACCCAAAACAATTAAAAAAAAATGGCAATAGGAACATTGTTGTTGTTCAGTTGCTAGGTCATGTCCGACTCTCTGTGACCCCATGGACTGCACCACACAAGGCTTCCCTGTCCTCCACTCTTTCCCAGGGTCTGCCCAAATCCATGTCCATTGAGTTGATGATGCCATCTAACCATCTCATCCTCTGCTACCCTCTTCTCCTTTTGCTTTCAATCTTTCCCAGCATCAGGATTTTTTCTAATGAGTCAGCTCTTTGCATCAGGTGGTCAAAGAATGGAGTTTCAGCTTCAGCCACAGTCCTTCCTATAAATATTCAGTGTTGATTTCCTTTAGGATTGACTGGTTGGATCTCCTTGCAGTCCAAGGGACTCTCAAGAGTCTTTTCCAGCACCACAATTCAAAGGCATCAATTTTTCAGCTCTCAACTTTCTTTATGGTCCAACTGTCACATCTATACATGACTACTGGAAAAACCATAGCTTTAACTATATGCGCTTTTGTCAGCAAAGTGATTTCTCTGCTTTTAAATATGCTGTCTAGGTTTGTCATAGCATTTCTTCCAAGGAGCAAGTGTCTTTTAATTTCATGGTTGCAGTCACCATCTGCAGTGATTTTTGGAGCCCAAAAAAATAAAATCTATCACTGCTTCCACTATTTCCCCGTCTATTTGCCATGAAGTGATGGAACTAGATGCCATGATCTTAGTTTTTTGAGTGTTGAGTTTTAAGCCAGCTTTTTCACTCTCCTCTTTTACCTTCATCAAGAGGCTCTTTAGCTCTTCTTCACTTTCTGCCATTAGAGTGGTATATTGTGCATATCTGAGGTTGTTAGATATTTTTCCCAGCAATCTTGATTCCAGCCTGTGAATCATCCAGCTCGACATTTCTCATGACGTACTCTGCATATCAGTAGTTAACCTTAAATGTAAATGGATTAAATGCTCCAACCAAAAGGCATGGATGGACCTAGAGATTATTAAACTAAGTGAAGTAAGTCAGACAAAGACAAATATCATATGGTATCACTTATATGTGGAATGCAATAACCACTGATAAAAATGTACTTATTTACAAACCGGAAACAGACTCACAGATCTCAAAATCAAACTTATAGTTACAAAAGGAGAAAAATGGTGGGGGGAGTGATCAATTAAGATATTGGGATTAATGTATACATGCTATTATATATAAAATTATAAAGTCTATAATAAGGACCTTCTGCATAGCATCGGGAATTATACTCAATATTTCTATAATATCTTGTATGGGAAGATAATCTGAAGAAGAGATGACATATGTATATGTATAACTAATTCACTTTGCTGTGCACCTAAAACTAATACATCATTGTAAATCAACTATACTCCAATAAATTTTTTCAAAAAAAAATAGTGAGAGGTTGAATACATTGCAGCTTATTTCCACATGGATTAGGGCCTCAGAATCAGCATTAGGTTTTATAGGATTAGGGCCTTGGGATTAGGGTTCTGGTAAGGACCCTAGTGTTAGGGCTGGAGTTAGGGTTTGGGGTAAGGCCTCATGGCTAGGACCTTAGATTTAACACATTGGGGTTAGACCTCAGGGTTAGGTGCCTCACAGGGAAGGATCTTAAAAGGAATGTACTAGACCCTATTGGCTGATCCATTCTTAAATATGACAAAGGAGAAGAGGACAACAGAGGATGAAATGGTTGGATGGCATCACACCAAGTCAACGGACATGAGATTGAGCAAGCTCTGGGAGTTGGTGAAGGACAAGGAAGCCTGGCGTGCTGTTGTCCACAGGGTCCCAAAGAGTTGGACACAGCTGAGTGACTGAACTGCACTGAACTGATGTTGTTAAGGAATAAAAGTAAGATGCACAGAATTGCATAATTTATATACTATTTTTGTAAGGTACCAACTTTTTCTATGTTGCCATTTATGTTAATACATGTACATTCATAGGAGAATATCATTAACATTGGATAGTGGCAGGGAGATGAGGGGAAAGATTTTTTTTTAACTGCATTTTCAAAGAGGCATTCACCTCTTTTGACTCCATTGGTCTCATAGGAAAAGAATCATGGGTCCTCAAGCTTCCATCTTCTACTTGGCTCCTGTGCACTTTCCCTATCCAGTCACTTGTCTATGGACTCCTCGATTTACAAGATGACAAATACAAATGATATCCACATCCTTAGGAAAGAGGCAGAGCCTGCCTAATGAGAGAGTTAAAGCTTAGAGCCCTTTAAGGAGGAGGTGAACATTTTCCCTCATGCTTTCCTTAAGCCTTATGCAACTATATCTTGCCTGAAAACTGGCCTTTGTTTAGGTCCAGACGTAATGACTACACAGCACAATGTCTTACTCATGGAAATACTTTTCTTAGACTCTGTGCTAATAATTGTAATTGTAACAATCTTGCTTGGGAACCTGTTTCTCAACAACAGAATATCTCACCCAGAAACAAGTTGCCCGGAACTCATTCTTTCTGGCTAAACTTGTACTGAAGTTATCTCAGGATATATGCCTTGGGAAAGGGTCTAATGGTACTCTCACAACCTTGAAGTATTCTATCTGTTCTCAGCAGCTAGTTTGAAAAGTATGTAATTCCCTGCTTAAAATAGTGAGGTGGGATACTCTCCTACTCCCTTTCAGGGCCTTTTGCTGGAGGCTTTCTCTACAATGTTCACTCTAATAAAACTTTGTTACACAAAGCTCTGAGTGACTGAGACCATATCTTTTGGGTCCTGGAGTGAAATTTTCTCCTGTGGAGACCACGAATACTGGCACTGTTCACCATAAGCTATCACTGTCATGTGAAAGAGAAAAAACAGGCAAAATAGAATACATAATGCAATGTTTCTGATAATAAACCTGAGGCCTCTGAGAGTCTCACACACAGAAGTCCAGGTATCATCTTCATAGGAGACCACGTCAAAGAGGCAACAGAGGCAGCACCCCTACCCTAGGCCAGCACTTGCCTCATCGAGGTGGCGGCCACGCCATGATGCCAGGGTCTCTTAAGTTATGTTAGACACTCCCCTTGCACTTAAGCCTATGGAATTTGGCATGCATCCCCTGGATCACCTGCCATATCTTGAGGCCCTGAGCTGAGGGAAAGTATCTGATCTCTGCTAGGGGAAAGAGGAGGAGTCTTGGCCACAGCCAATCCTCTCAGTCCCCTGGTGCTGCCATCTCCTGATGCTCAGTATTGGCTATAAGAAACAAATGCTAGGTTTCAACCCTAAGCAACAAGGGTCATATTTTGCTTGCCCAGTGTCTGTCATTCCACAATCAGTGACTCTCACCCGGGACAGACTGCTATGGGAACTCCTCATCCTCCATACCCATGAAGGGGCCCCTAAGGGATGGTCTAGGGTGGGATCACTTTTCTCTCCACCTAACACTATGTTCTCCCTTCCCCTGATCTTTCCTGGTCCCAATCTAGAACAATCTAGCCTTCCTCTGGTACAGCCTCATAGAGGCCCTTCTGCTCCAGTTTTGGTGTCACATCTTGCCTCAGCCTTCTGCTCCTCTTTTAGGACTTATCTCTGACTCAGGTCTCAGGCCCCTATTCTCTTAAGCAGTTGAAGCTCTGCCCTGGCTTTCACTATGCTACAATAGTAAACTAAATTGGATTTGATAAAGTTGGTGATTGAGAAGATGAGTGGCTGGAAGTGGGATGGAGAGACAGTTGAAATCTGAGGGAAACAGAGGCAAGAGAGCAGTAGTGTGTGTGCAGGACAATGGATTGGTATCTGTCCTCAACCTGTCCCACGTATCTGACTTGAACATTTATGTAGAGAGAAGGGTCAGAGGTTGAAGTTGATGGTGCCACTGAGAAGGGATTTCATGATGCTCTGGATACAAATACAGATGCTTCAGTAGCATGATACAGAGTGTCCAGAAAGAGGAAGGGGCACTTCCCCCAAGCTTTGCATGTGAGGTGGAACTGCTTGTAGCTCCTTGAGAAGTGAAAGGTTGAGGAGCCTCCTGAGCCAGCACGTCAGCTGACACACGAACATTCTCATGACAGCCAAGTGAAGTAGAGGATTCTCTAAAGTGGGACAGATGTGATCAACAGAGGAGGAAACTAATCATAATAAGTGATAACATGAACCAAACACTTAAGTCAGACACTACAGTTAGCATTTCAGATTGATTATTTTATTTAAGTATCAAAATGACTCTACATGGAATGTGATATTACACTACAAGAACAGAGTACAGCTTAGGTATTTGTGTTTGAAGATCGGCTCCTATGCAGATGAATCATGATGTCACCATTCTCAAGTCATTTGATTGTTTAGGGTCTTAGTTCTATCATCTGTAAAAGATAAAAATGGTTGTGACTATGTGAAAAACAATCAGTGGAATCATAAACAGAAAGCACTTGACATAACTCTCACTTACGATTATTTCCATTTCATCTGTAAGTAAACAGAGGATCAATATCTTATTCAAGACACATATGGGAGTGTACAAGAGCCCACATTTGAAGTCAGGATGACTGACCCTGAAACCAGAACACAAAATCTTATCCTTGAAAATGCACTTGTCCAATGGACTCAAAACTTACCATGTCTTCAGATGACCATGCCCTAATATCAAGGCGGTGAGGGGATTTATGTATCAATCCCAACACTTTATACCTATCCTTATTATCTTTTAAAAGTAAGTGCCAACAAAAATCATTGAAGATAAAAATAATTAAGAGAGCTTATTCCCATATAACCTCACTAAAAGAACTACTGAAGAAAAATTTCAGCAAGAATAAAGGTAGGTCTAGAGAATAGACCAAGAATACAAGAAAAATAATTATATAATATTATATTAATATATTATAATTATATGTTATATACTTATAATATAATAATACAAAAATAATTATATAATTAATTTCCTTATTTTAAAAACACAAGTGTCTAAATTACAAGAAATACTATACATGGGAATAATTGATGGTTATCTGGACTGTGCTAGGACCATTGAGGGGCTTCCCAGGTGATGCTAGTGGTACAGAACCCACCTGCCAATGCAGGAGACATGAGACATGGGTTTGATCCTTGGGTCAGGAAGATCCCCTGGAGGAGGGCATGGCAACCTGCTCCAGTATTCTTGCCTGGAGAATCCCATGGACAGAGGTTCCTGGCAGGCTATAGTCCATAGGATCACAAAGAGTTAGACACAACTGAAGCAACTTAGCTCACACACATGCAGGACCATTGAGAAGAGAATACAACAGTGCAATAAATATAACTCTTGTTAGAAAAGCTATAATGAGACTGATTTGGGGATGGGGCTTTCAGAAGGGCAGAACAAGGTGGTCACCAAGTCCTCTCCTCAAAAAGCAATGTTAAAATCACCAGCTCCATAATAGACAGTATTGTCTTACTTTTCCCTACTTATCCCTTCTAATGAAACTAAGTATCTTGGAAATTATTACACAGACAATAATAAAAGAACTCTGAAGGCTGGAAAAAAGAAATCAGACTGACTAGGGATCTCAGGGCTTGAAGAATAACACAGGGTTTTCCTGTAGGGTTTTTTTTTCCTTTGCTTTCTTTGTATTATTATTATTATTTGGTATCACATATACCCAGGACTTGATGCAGGGAGTTTTGAAACCTGGAACTACCAGGTATGTAAAAAACAAAACCCACCAACAGTAAAAAGGCTGCTCTGTCCCCCCAAAGGATAAGAAACAAGAAGCCAAACAGATTGAGTGGAGAGTCCAAACCTGCATCCACAAGTGAGTTACCGGCAAGCAGCGTCAACTGCCTACAAAAGCTCCAAGTACCCAGAACAAAGCCATTGTCTCCCTGACTTCCACCAGTGGCATAAAGAGACACAGGAACAATGGCTTCTGACTCACCTTTCTTCCCTGTTCAACAGGTGATGGCCCACAGACACTAGACAACCCAGGAAACACCTTTATGTTCCCACATACAGCACCAGCAGGAATTGAAAAGAACCCCAGAAGAATGAAGTAGATCAGAATAGCAGGAATATTTCCAGGGTTTGGGAAGCTAAACTGTCAAGTTCACAAAATAGGTCAACCTACAAGCTAAACCTAAACAGCAAAATTGCCTACTAAGTATAAGATTAAAATAGGAGTATCTAAGTATAATAACCAAAATATCAAGGATACAACAGAAAAAACTTTCCGCATGCCAAAAGCCAGTGAAACCATAAACAATGAGAAAAAACAATCGACTGACACCAGTACCAAGTTGAATAAGATGTTAGAATTGTCACACAAGGATTTTAAATTTACCATCATGAATACATTTCAATAATCAATTACAAATTCTCTTGAAACAAATGAAAAAATTAATATTTAAGCAATAAGATAGAAGTTATAAAAAGGACAAAATGGGGGGAATCAAATGGAAATAATACACCTGAAAACTACATCAGCTAAATTTTTTCAACCTGATAGATGGACTCAATAGAAGTGAAGATGATGGAGGATAGAATCAATAAACTTGAAAATAAATCAGTAGAAGCTGTTCAGTTTTGACAGAGAGAACATAGACAAAAAAGACAGAGCCTTAGCAACTTGAGGGACTGTAACAAAGGGTCTAGAATTTATATCATCAGAGCCTCAGAAGGAGAGGACACAGTGTAGAACAAGTATCAGAAAAAATAATGGCTGAGAATGTCACAAATTTGTCAAAATACATAAATCAGATTTAAAAAACTGAGCCAATCCAAAAATATTAAAAATAACAACAAAAAATACCCCTATCAATATACAGCATAATTAAACTTCTGAAAACTAACAAAGATAAAATTTTAAAATAGAGAGAAACAAGATATTGCACAAAAGAAATGCAAATCTGAATGACAGCATATTTCTCTTCCAAAACAATGAAGGCCGAAAAAGTGGCACAAAATTTTTCAAATGCTGAAAGAAACTCAATGGTGAAAAACTGAAAATTTCTCTTCTAAAATCAGAAACAAAACAAGGATGCCTACTCTTGCCATGTGTATTTAACATGATATTGTAAGTCCTAGCCATAGAAATCAGACAAGAAATCATACAAATTGGAAGGGAAGAAGTAAAATTGTCACTGTTTGCAGATGACATGATATTGTATACCGAAAGCACTAAAGTCATCACCAAAAAACTATCAGAACTAAAAAACAAATTCAGTAAAATTCCAGGTTAAATGATTAATACACAGATATCTTTTGTTTATCTATACACTGATAACAAAGTATCAGAAAGAGAAAACAAAACAAAACAAAAAACCCAATTACAATTGCATCAAAGGGAATAAAATACATAGGAATGAACTTGGCCAAGGAAATGAAAGACCTATACTTAGAAAACTATAAATCATTGATGAAGTAAATTGAAGATCAAATAAATGGAAAGATATCCATGTTCATGGATTGGAGGAGTTGTTATTGTTGAAATGGCCACACTACTCAAAGCAATCTACAGATTAACTGCAATCCCTATAAAAAGAAAAAAAAAACCACCTCATGACATTTTTCACAGAACTAGAACAAATAGTCCTAAAATTTGTATGAAAAACACTAAAGACCCCAAATAGCCAATGCTATGGAGCTGCAGGAATCACACTGTCTAACTTCAGACTATATTCCAAAGCCATAGTAATCAAAACAGTATGGTACTGGCACCAAAAGGACACACAGATTGATTGAACAATAGAAAGCCCAAAAATAAAGTCAGGCAATTATGGTCAACTGATCTACAACAAAGGAGGCAAAAACATACAATGGGAAGAAGACTCTTCAATAAGTGGTGCTAGGAAAACTGAACAGCTACATGTAGAAGAATAAAATTAGAACATTTTCTCATATCACATACAAAAGTAAACTCAAAATGGGTTAAAGACCTAAACTTAAGATCAGAAATCATAAAACTCCTAGAAGAAAACATAGGCAGTACACTCTGTGACATAAATCTTAGCAGTATTTTTTTGATCTGCCTCCTCAGGCAAGGGAAACAAAAATAAACAAATGGATTCTAATTCAACTTAAAAGTTTTTGCACAGTGAAGTAACCCACCATAAAGCATAGACAACCTATTGAATGGGAGAAGGTATTTCCAAATATGTCTGATAAGTGGTTAATACTTCAAATAACAAAAAATTTAAAATAAAATCTTTAAAAATGAACAGAAGACCTGAATAGGCATTTTCCAAAGAAGACATACAGATAGCCAATTGGCACATGAAAAGATGCTCAACATCATCGATCATTAGGGAAATGCAAATCAAAACCACAATGACTCATCATCTCCTATCTGTCAGAAATGTTATCATCAAAAAATTTAACAAATAATGTAGTTAGGAAATGTTAGCCCACTTTGGTGAGAATTTAAATTGGTAAACCACTTTGGAAAACTGTATGGAGGTTCCTCAAAAAATTAAAAATAGAATGACCATAAGATCCAATATTTCCACTCCTGGGTATATATCCAAAACAAAAACACTACTTTGAAAAGATATGTGTACCCCAAAGTTCATAACATCATTATTTACAATAGCTAAGATATGGAAGTACTCTGTGTCCATCAACAGATGAAAAGATCAACAAGATACACACATAAAAAGAATAAAATTTTTCCATTTGCACAACATTGATATACCTGGAGAGTGTTATGATTAGCGAAGTAAGACAGAAAGACAAATACTATATGTTTAACTTAAATGTAGAATCAAAAAAATTAAACAAATAAATATAACAAAACAAAAACAGACATAGATAGAGTGGACAAACTATTGGTATAAATACTTTGTCTCTCCAGTAGGGAGAGTGTTGGGAGAAGGGGCATAATAAGGAAAAGGAATTAAGATATACGAACTATCAATACTAGGCTGTTGTTCAATTGCTAAGTCATGTCTGACAAGGATATAATGTATAGTACACGGAATACAGCCAATACTTTTTGATTTTAAATAGAGTATAATCTGAAAATAGTGAATCACTACGTTGTACACTTGAAACTTTGTTGCTCAGTCTTGTCTGACTCTTTGCAACCCCACAGACTGTAGCAGGCCAGACTTCCTTGTCCTTCAACAACTCATAGAGTTTGCTCAAACTCATGTCCATTGAGTTGGTGATGTCATCCAACAATCTCATCCTCCGTTGCCCCTTCTCCTCCTGACTTCAATCTTCCCCAGCATCAGGGTATTTTCCAGTGAGCTGGTTCTTCACATCAGGTGGCCAAAGTATTGGAGCTTCAGCTTTAGCATCAGTCCTTCCAATTGATATTCAGGGTTGATTTCCCTTAAGCTTGAGTAGTTTGATCTCCTTGCTGTCCAAGGGACTCTCAAGAGTGGTCTTCTCCAGCACCACAGTTCAAAAGCATCAATTCTTTGGCACTTGGGCTTCTTTATGGTCCAGCTCTCACATCCGTACATGACTACTGAAAAAAACCATAGCTTTGACTGTAGGCATTTTTGTCAGCAAAGTGAGGTCTCTCCTTTCTAATATGCTGTCTAGGTTTGTCATAGCTTTTCTTTCAAGGAACAAGCATCTTTTAATTTCATGGCTGCAGGCACCATCCACAGTGATTCTGGAGCCCAAGAAAATTAAGTCTGTCACTGTTTCCTTTCTTTCTCTAGCTATTTGCCATGAAGTGATGGGACCAGATGCCACGATCTTAGCTTTTTGAATGTTGAGCTTTAAGCCAGCTTTTTCAGTCTCTGTTTTCACCTTCATCAAGAGGCTCTTAAGCTCCTCTTCATTCTCTGTGATAATGATGGTGTCATCTTCATATCTGAGGTTATTGATATTTCTCCTGGCAATCTTGATTCCAGCCTGTGCTTCATCTAGCCTGGCATTTCACATGATGTACTCTGCATGTAAGTTAAATAAACGGGGTGACAATATACAGCTTTGATGTACCCCTTTCCCAATTTTGAACACATGAAACTAGTATAGCATTATAAATCAACTATACTTCAATGAAAAAGACAAGAGATAACAAGTACTGGTCTAGGATATGGAGAAAAGGGAATCCTTGTGTACTAATGGTGGAATTGTAAACTGGTATGAACCAGCATTATGGAAAACAGCATGAAGGTTCTCCAAAAAAATAAAAATAGAGTTACATCTGGATATATACTCAAAGGAAATGAAAACAAGATTCAAAGAGATATCTGTACTCTGATATTTACTACAGTATAATTCACAATAACAAAGATATGGAAACATTGCATGAGGACTGGATAAGGAAGATGTGGTGTATACACAAGGGGACATTTTTCAGTTATGAGTAAGAAGGACATCTTGCCCTTTGCAACAACATGGATGGACCTTGTCCAAAGTCATAAAACCAGAGGCTAAAATAGTGGTTACCAAAAGCTAGGGGGTGGTGAGATAGGAGAGATGCTATTTAAGGGTACAAATTTACAACAAGAAGCTAATAATTTCTAAACTTCTAATGCACAGTATGGTGAATACAGACAATAATATTGTTATTACTATAATCATACTTGACAAGAGACAGATCTTAATAATTCCAACCACTAAAAAGAAATGATAGTTATACGACATGAAGGAGGTGCTAATTATCACTACAATGGCAATCATACTACTACATATAAATGTATCAAATCAACATTAGGTTTACACCTTAAATTTACATAAGTGAAAGTGAAAATGTTAGCTGCTCAGTTGTGTCTGACTCTTTGCAAGCCCATGAACTGTAGCCTGCCAGGCTCCTCTGCATGTTATATCAATTACATCATTTAAAAGTTTATTACAGAAAAGTTTCAAATCCATACCCTAGTCTTTCAATTTAAGAAATAGTAAAAGAAGAGCAAATCAAACCTAAAGGAAGAAGAAAGAATGAAATAGTAAAGATTGGAGCCTAAAATAGAAATAGAAAACAGCAAAATAGACAAAATGAAAAGCACAAAAATTGACTCTTTTAAAAAAAATCAACAGAATTTATAAATTTTTAGCCACAGTGAAAGAGAGAAAGGGCAAGAATAAGAGAGAAAGAGATACAGAGAGAAGACAATGATTAACAAAATTAGGAATTCAAGAAAGGATATCATCTCCTATGTTAGAGATATTAGAATTATAAGAAAATAGCACAATTTCCTGCCAACAAATTATACAATTTAGATGAAGTAGGCAAAGTCTCCAGAAAGTCACCAGTTACTGAAACTGACTCAAGAAGAATTAGAAAACCTTAGACCTATAACAAGAGATTGAATTAATAATTGAAAATTTTCCCAGAAATAAAAACCTGGGTCCAAATGTCTTCATTGGTGAATCCTCCCAAATATTTTAAGAAGAAATTGTACCAATCTTTCTATAAGTAGAGGAGGGAAGCCTTCCCAACTCACTCTGTATGGGCAGTATTTTCTGATACCAAAATCAGATAAAGACATCACAAGAAAAGAAACCTTCAGATCAACATCACTCACAAATACAGACACAAAAATGCTCAAAAAATGTAAACAAATTTTATACCACAAAGACTGGGATTCACTTTGAAAATTAAAATCAACCAGGTTGTTGCAGGAGCCCAAAATGGAATGTAGACAATGACAAGTGAATCTAAATGTGGTACACATAACCTCGCTGCATGTTTGCTGAAAGAAGCTAAACCAAGTAGTTTTTAAAAGCAATGTAAAGTAATTAGCCCCCAACTAAAATAAATAAATTTATTAAAAAAAAAATAAAAGCAATGTTTGCTTGGATGCTGCAAGGCTATATACAGAAAGAATTGTATATGAACACTTTGGTGAGCTGCTCACAGAGCTGGCAATTGTAAAACTATATACATTCTGGATTGAACAAATAAGTAATTAAATTATAATACACCAGGTTTCTCTGGAGAAACTGTTGAAGAAGTTACACACAAGCAAAGGGGAACATTTCTAAGATGAACCCTGATTGTGCTCTACATTAGTTAGAGGTATCAGTATTAACTCTTTTGCACACACACACGTGTGTACACACACACACAGCATAAGAAATAGATGCAAGTGTATAAATGGGAACATATATTTCCAATTCTATCTGTTGAGAGGACTTAGAAGCAAAGATTCCCTAGTAGCCATGACAACACCTGAATGCCCAGATTTTTTTTAAATTTTTTCTCCACTAAAAGGAACCAAAGCTTCTTAGAAGAGTGGTTGACTCCAGAACTGGGGCAGATAAAATATAAGATAATTATGGAATACCTTATGGGGCTAAAAGGTAAAGGAATCCTTGGGAAAAGTGTGGAGGGAGATGCAGGCATTTTAAAGGACTCAGGAGCTAATCTGAAGGAACTCATAATGATCAAATCTGGAACAATTTGAGCAATAAAATTAACAGTGATCATATTAGACATAGCCCAAATAATAAAAAAAATATTGATGAGACCATACAGATATAAGTGACTGAATATATAAATGCAGAGAACTATGCCTCGGAGAATAATTCTAATCAAATGTAGAACAAGAGAGATATAAAATCACCACAGAACACCACAATGATAGTTGCTACAGGTAAGATCCACTGATAATGGCAAAATTAGTGGTGAAAGTTTAAGGATAAACAGGATTTTTGTGTCACATCAACGTAAGACCCTCTTAAATATGTACTAGAGAGAAATAGTAACTATTCAGAGGAGAACTCTGGCCAGACACCACTTTAATTGTGATCAAGATTAACATTTCCCATGTGCTGAGGACAACACATTGCATGTGTGGGATTTTTTCTTAAAAATCCATTACCTCAATGTACTCATGATAAAATAGCAGACAAATCCAAATTGAGGAAAACTCTACAAAATACTTAACTGGTATTCTGTAAATGTATCAAGGTCACAGAAGATATTAAGATAGAGTAATGGTCACAGTTTGGAGGAAACTAAGGAAACATGACAACTAAATGAAACATGGAATTATACTAGCATAGGAAGAAATTTTTACTGGAAAAATGGGGAAATACGTTTAAAGTCTGAAGTTTAGCTAATAGCATTGCAACAACGTTAATTTCCTGGTTTCAATAACTGTTCTGTAAGATATTAACATTAGGAGAAGCTCAATGAAGACTAGTTGGGGATTCTCTCTACTATTCTTGTAAGTCTAAAATTATATCAAATTAAATTCTTTTTTAAAGACTAAAGTTGTCACAAGTCATTTCTTAACATACTCTAGGCTTGATCCAACCCATAGTGAAGTCAAGTGGGCAGATGACAAGCAGAGAGGAAAAAGGCAAGGGCCTTTTCAAAACACAGAAGTCATGACTCAGAATCTAGAGACATAAAGTGGTTCTAGCTTTTCCAACAGGGCCACAGAAAACCTAGAGTCAAAAGTCTGAAAAAAAAAAAAAAAAGTCTGACCACTCATACTAGTCACTTCTTCCTCCCCGTGAATTCAAAAAGCAGAGAGAGGAATACTTGAAAAATTAGCAAAAGTCATATATGTCTTCAACACATATTATTGTATGTAATGTAATTCACATTATATATTCTATACATAATGTATTAGACATATACATATCTGTTATAAGCACATATGTAATATGCATGGTTATATTAACACATATTACATATGAGTATGTAACACTACATATATTATATATTGATTCAGTTCAGTTCAGTCGCTCAGTCGTGTCCGACTCTCCACGACCCCATGAATCGCAGCACGCCAGGCCTCCCTGTCCATCACCAACACCTGGAGTTTACCCAAACCCATGTCCATCAAGTCGGTGATGCCATCCAATCATCTCACCCTCTGTCGTCCCCTTCTCCTCCTGCCCCCAATCCTTCCCAGCATTAGGGTCTTTTCCAATGAGTCAACTCTTCGCATGAGGTGGCCAAAGTATTGGAGTTTCAGCTTCAACATCAGACCTTCCAATGAACACCCAGGATTGATCTCCTTTAGGATGGACTGGCTGGATCTTCTTGCAGTCCTAGGGATTCTCAAGAGTCTTCTCCAACACCACACTTCAAAAGCATCAGTTCTTCAGCGCTCAGCTTTCTTCACCGTCCAACTCTCACATCCATACATGACCACTGGAAAAACCATAGCCTTGACTAGACGGACTTTTGTTGGCAAAGTAATGTCTCTGCTTTTAAATATGCTATCTAGGTTGGTCATAACCTTCCCTCCAAAGATAAGCGTCTTTTAATTTCATGGCTGCGATCACCATCAGCAGTGATTTTGGAGCCCAAAAAAATAAAGTCTGACACTGTTTCCACTGTTTCCCCATCTATTTCCCATGAAGTGATGGGACCAGATGCCATGATCTTAGTTTTCTGAACATTGAGCTTTAAGCCAACTTTTTCACTCTCCTCTTTCACCTTCATCAAGAGGCTCTTTAGTTCTTCACTTTCTGCCATAAGGGTGCTGTCATCTGCATATCTGAGGTTATTGATATTTCTCCCAGCAATTTTGATTCCAGCTTGTGCTTCCTCCAGCCCAGCGTTTCTCATGGTGTACTCTGCATATAAATTAAATAAGCAGGGTGACAATATACAGCCTTGATCTACTCCTTTTCCTATTTGGAACCAGTCTGTTGTTCCATGGCCAGTTCTAACTGTTGCTTCCTGACTTGCATACAGGTTTCTCAAGAGACAGGTCAGATGATCTGGTATGCCCATCTCTGTAAGAATTTTCCACAGTTTCTTGTGATCCACCCAGTCAAACGCTTTGGCATAGTCAATAAAGCAAAAATAGATGTTTTTCTGGAACTCTCTTGCTTTTTTGATGATCCAGCGGATGTTGGCAATTTGATCTCTGGTTCTTCTGCCTTTTCTAAAACCAGCTTGAACATCTGGAAGTTCACGGTTCACGTATTGCTGAAGACTGGCTTGGAGAATTTTGAGCATTACTTTACTAGCGTGTGAGATGAGTGCAATTGTGCGGTAGTTTGAGCATTGTTTGGCATTGCTTTTCTTTGGGATTGGAACGAAAACTGACCTTTTCCAGTCCTGTGGCCACTGCTGACTTTTCCAGATTTGCTGGCATACTGGGTGCAGCACTTTCACAGCATCATCTTTGAGGATTTGAAATAGCTCAACTGGAATTCCATTACCTCCACTAGCTTTGTTCGTAGTGATGCTTTCTAAGGCCCACTTGACTTCACATTCCAGGATGTCTGGCTCTAGGTGAGTGATCACACCATCGTGATTATCTGAGTCGTGAAGATCTTTTTTGTACAGTTTTTCCGTGTATTCTTGCCACCTCTTCTTAATATCTTCTGCTTCTCTTAGGTCCATACCATTTCTGTCCTTTATCAAGCCCATCTTTGCATGAAATGTTCCCTTGGTATCTCTAATTTTCTTGAAGGGATCTCAGTCTTTCCCATTTTGTTGTTTTCCTCTATTTCTTTGCATTGATCGCTGAGGAAGGCTTTCTTGTCTCTCCTTGCTATTCTTTGGAACTCTGCATTCAGATGGGAATATCTTTCCTTTTCTCCTTTGCTTTTCGCTTCTCTTCTTTTCCCAGCTATTTGCAAGTCCTCCTCAGACAGCCATTTTGCTTTTTTATTGATTACTATGAATATAATCATATGCTAATATTATACATACATATATGCACATATGGAGAAGGAAATGGCAACCCAGTCCAGTGTTCTTCCCTGGAGACTTCCATGGGTGGTTTGAGCCTGGCAACCTACAGTCTGTGGTGTTGCCAACAGAGTCGGACACAATAGAGTTACTGTACAATATACATATATATTATACATATCTAATATATTATGTATGTGTACTATGTATTCTCATAAGTTATATATAATATATACATATACACATAATACAGGCTTCCCTTGCAGCTCAGCAAGAATCTGCCTGCAATGTGGGATACCTGGGTTTGATCCCTGGGTTGGGAAGATCCCCTGGAGAAGGGAAAGGCTACCCACTCCAGTATTCTGGCCTGGAGAACTCCATGGACTCTATAGTCCATGGGATCACAAAGAGTCGAACATGAGTGACTTTCACTTCACATACACATAATATATATTATATGACTGTATTAATATATAAATGACATGTATAAATATATGTGACTATACATATGCAACATATATGACTTTGTTCATCAATTGAGTATTCATATGGTACCAAATGTTCAGAGAGAGAATATAGAGATTCTAAGAAAGATGAACCAGACCCCAGTTAAGAAAATGGGGAAGGCGGGAAAAGGCAGTGATCACAGCAGTGAGTGAGCTGCTTGCTCCTGCCTGGAGGGAAACTGGTCCAAAGCTTCCCTCTTCTGCTGCAAGGATGCTGACCAACGGATCAGGCCAGACTAATAACCTCCAGCTGCCCAAGTTCCAGGTGCACTTCTGACAGAAAGATGATAAGAATGTTATGCTGTCTCTGGAGAGAACTGACTTGGTGAGGGAATGGGCTCACAGGAGCAGCACTCTGGGTTCCCTCAAGGCCAAAGCTGAGCTCTGATGGTCTTGCACTGCCCCTCCAAGGAACCACTGAGGGGCCAAACAGCAAAGTACTGGGGAACAGGCCCTAGTGGGCCAGGAAAAAGGAACCAATTTTTTAAGCCAAGTGGAGCAAGACAAACAGGGAAAACCAAGACAAAACACCTCAGAGAGATGGCTACTCCAACCAACTACAAGAAGGCCACTGGGCCTGGGGAGCTCTATCCAGAAGCTCCTCGGCTGTGAATTAGTTCTGGGAGCTGGCAGAGTGGAAGGCTGAGGGGTTCTGCAGACTGAGATGGTTTCAGTCTTACCCTTCCAAGACGTTGTTAATCCACTGGATTGCAGCTCTCTTCTCTAGGTCAACATCTTCAGCAGTGAATGGATAACCTATCTGGAGGGGTGGGGGCAGGATCAGTGGGCCATTTCGCCTGGAGGGCAGCAGCAGAGGAATCTTGCGTTTGTGGGGCCTGGAACTGTCAGATGACTGTGAGCAATTTAAGTTTTGTTTCTTTCTTAAGAGGCCATCTGCAATTTTTTCATCCTCCATCTTCCTCTGCGGTTCCACTGAGGCTGAAGGGTTAGGCCGATGGCCTTCCTGGCTGGTTTTCTCTGAGAGCTCATGAAGACGCGATGACTCTGGGCCCAGGAGCCTGGCTGCGCCTGGACCGCTCCTCTGGAGCTGTGGGAAACCTCTTGTGGAGCTGTATGAACTGGTGATGGCATTTCGTTTGCTGCATGAACTCAAAAAGTAGGTCTGGGATTTCCTAATCAGGATATCTTCTGAGCTCTTGGAATAGAGGACCAGAGGCCCAGGCCTGGGAACAAAGGAAGAGAGGACCCCGTTGATCATGAGGCGTCTAAACGCGGACTGCGCATTCCCACCTGGGTTCGAGCCCCTTCTCTGTTCATCCTGACTCTCCTGGACTGAATGTCCTTTCTTTTGCTTTGCTAGCCCCTTTCTGCTCTCAGTCAAGGCTGTCAGGTCCTTCTTTTCCTTTCCTCTGAGTTGACAACTCTCTTCTAGGGCCCTCACCAGAATCTCCTTTACACAAATGTTTGGGAGGTGAACAGGAAATGAAGACCACGTACAGATGACTGTCTGCTTCAGAGGCAAAAGGAGCATCAGTCTGCCCTTTGCGGATGCCATCCTCAGGATCACTGAGGTGCAGAACATCTTGGAACTGCAAGCAGACGGCAATGGCTTCTGGTGGCTACTCCGGGGCACAGAGGAAAAAAAACCCCAAAATAAACAACGGGCTTGCTGGATTAAATATTGCCGCCGGTGGACTAGGACAAACCGCCGACGGTGCAGACGACGACGGGGTGAAGCCATGACACCCTCATAGGACAGCCTGCGAGCCAGGTCCAGAGTTGGGGCCCCTGAGTGAACCCGGCAAGCTGGGGGAACGCGGCTGGCGGTGTGCGCGGGCCTGAGGTACTCGGGGCTCTCTGGCTGGTCCCCGCCCCGCAGAGCAGGTGACGACGGGCGAGGGCGAGGCCGGCTCGGGTAACCGCCCATGACGCGCAATTCTGCACTGTCGGGACCTTCAAATGGAGTCTAGTGGCTCAGAGAGATTTCCGTTAGCTGCCTAAGGGGTGCCAGGCAAAGCGCTCACTGTTGGGTGGCACCTGTGACGCGTCGTTGGAACGCGTGAGCGAAGAAAGGGGACTCTAGGCCTTCGCGAGGGAGGGGTAAGCGCACCCGGGTGCTTCCTGCCAGATGAGGCGTAGGCATCGGCTGCCGCAGGAGTTGCCGGGGCGCAGGTGTTACTGGGGCACAGGTGTCGGCAGGGCGCAGGTGTCGGCGGGGCGCAGGTGTTGGCGCGTGGAGTACCGGCTCGCTGGGCGCAGCCGCAGTTCCCGCAACCAGGCCCCAGCTCCGTTGCGGGAAGGTGACTGGCAGTGTTCCCCAAACGTAGTGGCTCCGGGCTCAGCAGCACCCACTCTATGCTGCAGCTCTGGGGTCAGCATCGGATATCCCAGGGGAAAGCCGTTCTGACCCCGTGCCACCGAGATCTTGGGGGCATAGCCACCCAGGCGTCCAAGACTGCAGGAGGGAACCACCTGGACGCGGGAAGCCAGAGTGGATGCGCTTCCCTCCCCATCCTGTTTCCTTTCGAGTGAATCTTACTTTTCAGATACCCCACTCCCTCCTCCTCCCCTGGAAAGTAAGGTTTCCAAGACAGTTTACAATGAGAAGAAGTAGAGAATTGGTATCTTTTTAGGCAGCTCTATATCCAGGAGCAGTGTTATCTGAAACTTAAAACTTGAATTTTGAAGGTCGTACTTCGCCATTACGCTAATCTTTGCTTTCTGCCCCTCAACAGATCCTGTAGGGCTTTGTGTCATTCCTTTTCAGTAAGTCTGTGTCTATGGATGGGAGAAGGGACCTGGCAATTCAAATTAGAACTCAGAATTTGGCTGTCTATAAGTATTCTGACTGCAGTTAGGATTATTAGTTGAAAGGTGAATACATTAGAATATTCAGAATATTTAAAAATATTTGATGTTTTCATAGCTACACTCACTTTGATTTGGTTGTTTTTTGTTTTGTTTTGAAATCGTTTTGCCTTATTTTGGATTATCATCACTTAGTAAATGATGCTTGACATTTTACTAGACCAGGTAGTTTTTCAAAGGAGTTATTCCAGTCAGTGCTGTGCTCAGCAAGCAGAGAAGGGAAGTAGGATTTTGTGTAACCAGCATCCAAAGGGCAATACTTAAACTAAATATTCTAGTGGGTTATAAAATTCAGAAGTTTGACTTTCATCTTTATATATAAAAAAAAAATAACAATATTGACAACCTCCCAGTGTTTTTTATCTGTCTGCTGTGCTTCAAAGTTCTTTTAAAAATGAAATAAGAGAAAAATTCATGATGGGTGGATATACTACCACAATATGAATGGAATTTATTCCAGGCATTTGAAGGTAATCCATTCCTTGTTAAAGAAATAAATCTTAATAATAGACACATTAAAATTTGCTATCCAATAAAAATTATCTAAAGGAATTTTTCAACCATTAATTTTTTTAACTTTGTATTTTGTATTGGGGTGTAGCCAATTAACAAGGTTGTGATAGTTTCAGATGAATAGCTAAGGGACTCAGCCATACATATATATTCTCCCCAAAATCCCCTCCCATCCAGGCTGCCACATATCACTGAGCAGAGTGTTTCATATGCTATACACTAGGTCCTTGTTTGTTATCCATTTTAAATATAGCAGTGTGTACATGTTCATCCCAGTCTCTCTAATTATCCTTTCCTCCCAGCAACCATAAATTCATTCTCTAAGTCTATGAGTCTTTTTCTGTTTTGTAAGTTCATCTGTATCATGTCTTTTTAGATTTTGCATATAAGGGAAGTCATACAATATTTTTCCTTCTTTGACTTACTTCACTCAGTATGATATGCTCCAGGTCCATTCACGTTGCTGCAAATGGCATTATTTCATTCTTTATAATGTCTGAGTAATATTTCATTGTGTATATGTACAATGGAATCTTTATCCATTCCTCCATCAATGGACATTTAGGTTGCTTTCATGTCTTGGCTATTGTAAACAGTGCTGCAATGAACATTGGGATGTATGCATCCTTCTGGATCATGTTTTTTCTGTGCATATATGTCCAAGAGTGGGATTGCAGGGTCATATGGTAGCTCTACTTTTAGTTTTATGAGGAACCTCCATACTGTTCTCCATAGTGGCTGTATCAATTTACATTTCCACCAACAGCACAGGAGAGTTCCCTTCTCTCCAGCATTTATTCTTTGTGAGTTTTTTGTTGATAACCATTCTGGCTGGTATGAGGTGATATTTCGTTGTAGTCTTGACTTTTGTTTCTCTGATACTTAAGAGATGTTGAACATCTTTTCATGTGTCTATTGGCCATCTGTATGTCTTCTTTGGAGAAATGTCTATTTAGGTCTTCTGCCCATTTTTTGAGTGGGTTGTTTGTTTTGATGCCATTAAGCATCATGAGCTATTTGTAAATTTTGGAGACTAATCCCTTATCAGCCACATCATTTGCAAATATTTTCTCCAAAACTCTAGGTGGTCTTTTCATTTTGTTTATTGTTTCTTTTGCTATGCAACAGCTTTTAAGTTTAAGTAGGTCCCATTTGTTTATTTTTGTTTTAATGTCCAGTACTCTGGGAGACAGATCAAAAAAATGATGCTGTGATTTATGTCAGAGAGTGTTCTGCCCATATTTTCCTTGAGGAAATTTATAGTATCTGGTCTCACATTTAGGTCTTTAATCCATTTTGAGCTTATTTTTGTGTTTGGAGTTAAAGAATGATCTAATTTCATTTTTTTTTTACATGTAGCTGTGCAGTTTTCCAAGCACCATTTTTTGAAGAGATTGTCTTTCTAACATTGTGTAGTCTTGCTGCCTCTGTCACTGGTGTCATAGATTAATTTGCCATAGGTGCATGGGCTTATTTCAGAGTTTTCTATCCGGCAACATTGATCTATATTTCTATTTTTGTGCCAGTACTGTGCTGTTTTGATTACTGTAGCTTTGTAGTATAGTCTGAAGCCAGGACGGCTGATTCCTCAAGCTCTGTTTATTGCTTTGTCTATTCAGGGTCTTTTGTGTCTCCATACAAATTTTGAGATTTTTGTTCTAGTTCTGTGAAAAATGCCATTATAATTTGACAGGGATTGCATTGAATCTCTAGACTGCCTTGGGTGGTATAGTCATTTTGACAATACTGATTCTTCCAATCCATGAACATGGTGTATCTTTCCATTTGTTTATGTCTTCTTTGGTTTCTTTCATCAGCATCTTATAGTTTCTGGAGTAAAGGTCTTTTGTCTCCTGAGGTAGGTTCATTCCTAGGTATTTTATTCTTTCTGATGCAATCGTAAATGGAATTGCTTCTTGAATTTCTCTTTCTGATCTTTCATTGTTAGTGTATTGAAATGCAACAGATTTCTCTGTATTAATTTTGTAACCTGTGACTTTCCCAAATTCATTGATGAGTTCCAGTAGTTTTCTGGTAGCATCTTTCAGATCTTCTACGTTATATGTACATGTACATGTTATGTACATGTTGTATGCAAACAGTGACAGTTTAACTTCTTTTCCAATTTGGATTCCCTTTACTTCTTTTCCTTCTCTGATTTCTGTAGTTAGGACTTCCAAAACTACATTGAATAAAAGAATCAAGAGTAGACCTCTTTGTCTTGTTCCTGATATTAAAGGGAACACTTTCAGCTTTTCACCATTGACTATGATGCTATCTATAGGTTTGTCATTGTTGTTGTTCAGTCACACTAAGTTGTGTCTATTTGTGACCCCATGGACTCCAGCATGCCTGGCTTCGCTGTCCTTCACCATCTCATGGAGTTTGCTCAAATTCATGTGCATTGAGTTGGTGATGCCATCCAACCATCTAATCCTCTGTTGCCCCCTTCTTCTCCTGCCCTCAATCTTTCTCAGCATCAGGGTCTTTTCCAATGAGTCAGCTCTTCTAATCAGGTGGCCTGATTAGAACTTCAACTTGGAGCTGAAGTCTCAGCATCAATCCTTCGAGTGAATATTCAGGGTTGATTTCCTTTAGGATTGAGGTAGTTTGATCTCCTTGCAGTCCAAGGGACTCTCAAGAGTCTTCTCCAGCATCACAATTCAAAAGCATCAATTCTTTTGTGCTCAGCCTTCTTTATGGTCCAGCTCTCATATCCGTACATGACTACTGGAAAAACCATAGCTTCAACTATATGGACTTTTGTCAGTGAAATGATGTCTCTGCTTTTAAATACACTGTCTAGGTCTGTCATAGCTTTTCTTTGAAGGATCAAGTGTCATTTAATTTCAAGGCTGCAGTTGCCATCCACAGTGATTTTGTAGCCCAAGAAAATAAAGTCTGTCACTGTTTCCATTGTTTCCCCATCTATTTGCCTTGAAGTGATGGGACCGGATGCCATTATCTTAGTTTTCTGAATGTTGAGTTTTAAGCCAGCTTTTTCGTTCACCCCTTTCACCCACATCAAGAGGCTCTTTAGTTCCTCTTTGCTTTCTGCCATTAGGTGGTATCATCTGCATATCTGAGGCTGTTGATATTTCTCCCAATAACCTTAATTGCAGCTTGTACTTCATCCAGCCCAGCATTTCGCATGACATACTCAGTATGTAAGTTAAATAAGCAGGGTGACAATATACAGCCTTGACATACTCCTCTCCCAACTTTGAACCAGTCTGTTGTTCCATGTCTGGTTCTAACTGTTGCTTCTTGACCTGCATACAGATTTCTCAGGAGGCAGGTAAGGTGGTCTGGTATTCCCATCTCTTTAAGAATTTTCCTTTAAGACAAGGTGATCCCCTTCCTCCCCAAAAACTGATTGAAAATTCATCTGAAATGGAACAACTTCTACAAAACTACTTCTGAATGCTAGTAGAAGACCCTGAACATCCAAAAAAGCAGTCCAATCTCCTTACAATGAGGTAGGGCAAAAGATCAAGATTAATAAAGAGACATTATTTCAGGATGAGGACTGTGACCCAGGGAGGGAGTCATGAAGTAGGAAAAGTTTCCACACACTTGGAAATCCCCTCAAAGGCCTGGCCAGGTGGAGCTTTGGAACCTTAGAGGGGAGTGCAACGATAGGTACTCAGAAGGCAAATCAGAACATACTATGGTGTTCTTTGCCAAGCAACACTTCCCAGCCAAGAAGTGGCTAGCATACCTCCATCCACAGCAGATTGTGGGGACTGGGTTTTGAGGCTCAGGCACAGGTTCAGACCACAGGGAGAGGAACAGGGTTGGCTGCCATGAACATAATATGGGGGGGGGGCAGTGCAACAGCTGAAGGAATAAAGGGTGGCATCCCAGAGTAGCAAGAAGTCTTGTCACCTGGGATATACTAATTCTCCACATTCACAGTGCCTATTGGTAGCCTCCAAAACCCACAAAACTGGTTGGACTCCCAGCAGGCAGAATTAGCCTCAACTGCAGTTTACAATCCCAGAAGAGGAAACAAGCCACAGCTATTGCCAAAGCCAGGGAAAGTGCCAGGAGCAGTAGACAAAATGCCACAGATGCATTCAGGACCCCAGAGGTGACAACTACCTCCAGGCTGTGAGCAGACACAGGCAACTGCCCATATCTTGCTTGAAGTCTAAGCAGCTTCACTCTTCCTAGGGACCCACAACTGGAGCCAATTCCTCTGGGAGAGCACACAACCTGCCTCAGGCTGTAACAACAGCTGGCAGGTCTTTACTTGGTGCAGGCATTCTCCAGAATGTCCCAGTTGTGGCAGTCATACCCATCTCTTTACCCAGCCTAACTGAGAAAGTGAGCCATAATAAGCCTCTGCCTTCGCCAGCTCATGACTTGGCAGGAAACAATCACTAGAGGGCGATATATAAGCAGAGCAGGGCCCAAAACCAAAGCAGAACACCAGGGGCTGTGTGACCAAAGAATAGAAAGGGAATTGGCTCCAGCAGTCACAGGTGCATTGAATTAAATAGCTACATTTAGCCTGAGACTATAGACATAGAGGGAGAAGGCAATGGCATCCCACTCCAGTACTCTTGCCTGGGAAACCCCATGGACGGAGGAGCCTGGTAGGCTGCAGCCCATGGGGTCGCGAAGAGTCGGACACGACTGAGCAACTTCACTTTCACTTTTCACTTTCATGCACTGGAGGAGGAAATGGAAACCCACTCCAGTGTTCTTGCCTGGAGAATCCCAGGGACGGAGGAGCCTGGTGGGCTGCCGTCTATGGGGTCGCACAGAGTTGGACACGACTGAAGCGACTTAGCAGCAGCAGCAGCATAGACATAGAGGCAACTGTGGAATTTGGGAGCAAGTACAAGCTGGAGTAAGGCCAGATAAGAGGCTGAGTGGAACCTATACTGCCCACTACAGGTCCAGAGAGCTTCCTAGAAATATTGGAAGACTTTGGTTTGAGTCTCTCTGGGTGTTCTGGGCTGTTGAGTGTTGCTTTCACTAACAGTCTTGGGGTTTTGTCTTCTGTGCTGCATAGCTTGTGAGGTCTTAGTGCTACAGTAAGGAGTAAGGCCTGAACCTGACGTGGGAAACCCAAGTCCATGACTTTGAACCACAAGAGAACTCCTGACACCACTGACCATTAATTGATGAGAGCTCTCCCAAAGACCTCCATCTCAGCACCAAGATTAAGCCACACCCAAAGTTCAGCAAATTCCAGTGCTGGGTACTTCACACACCATACTTCAGCAAAACAGAAACTAATCCTATACATTAGCAGGCAGGCCATACCAAGCCCATAGACACCCCCAAAACACAGCACTTCCCTTCAGAGAGATGAGATCCAGCTCCATCCATCAGAACACAGGCACAAATCCCACCAAACAAGAAACTTTCACAAGGTACTGGTCCAACCCCACCTATGGGGGACAGACTCCACAATTAAGAGGAAATATGATCTTCCAGCCTGCAGAAATGAGACCCCAAACACAGTAAATTAAACAAAATTAAAAGATAGAGAAACATGCAGCAGATGAAGAAACATGGTAAAAATAAAAAAAAAAAAAACCAACAAGACCAAACAAGTGAAGAGGAAATAGGCAGTCTACATGAAAAGAATTCAGAATAGTAATAGTAAAGATGATCCAAAAACTTAAAAATAAAATGGAAGCACAGATAAATAGACTGGAGGCACAGATGAAGATGCTAGAGATGTTTAACAAGGATCTAGAAGAATTAAAGAATAAACAATCATCAATGAACAACAAAATAACAGATTAAAAATACACTAGAAGGAACCAGTATCAGAGTAACTGAGACAGAATAATGGACAAGCGAGCAGTAACATAGAATGGTGGAAATAACAGAAGCAGAGCAGAATTTTAAAATAGAATAAAAAGAAATGAGAACTGTCTCAGAGACCTCTGAGACAACATTAAGCATAACATGAGAATCATAGGTGTCCCAGCAGAAAACAAAGGAAAGGGTATGACAAAAGATTTGAGTAGATTATAGTCAAAAACTTCCTTAACATTAGAAAGGAAAAGCCACCCAAGTTCAGAAAGCCCAGAAAGTTCCATATAGGATAAACCCAAGGAGAAATACACCAAGACACATATTAAACAAACTAAAAAAGTTAAACACAATTAACAAATATTAAAAGAAAGAGTACAGCAACAAATAACATATAAGGGGATCCCAACAAGTTCAACAGCTGAACTTTCAACAGGAAATCTACAGGCCAGAAGCGAAGGATAGAATACACTTAAAGTGATAAAAAGAAATAACGTAGAAATAACCTAGATCACTCCATCCAGCAAGGATCCCATACATATTCAAAAGAAAAATCAAGAGCTTTACAGAAGAGAAAAAGTTGTGAAAATTCAGCACCACCAAACTGGCTTTACAACAAATGCTAAATAAATTTCTCCAGACAGAAAACACAAGCAAAGAAAAGGCCTACAAAACAAACACAAAACAATAAATTGTAACAAGATTATACATATCAATAATTACCTTAAATGTAAATGGATTAAATGCTCCAGCCAAAAGACACAGATTGGCTGAATGGATACAAAAACAAGATCCCTATATGAGGATCTTATACAAGTTGTCTACAAAAAACCCACCTCAGACCTATGGATACACACTGAAAGTGAGGAGCTGGAAAAAGATATTCCATGCAAACAGAAATCAAAAGAAAGCACAATAGTAGTACTCATATCAGATGAAATAGACTTTAAAATTAAGGCAATTACAAGAGACAAGGAAAGACACTACATAATGATCAAGGGATGAATCCAAGAAGAAGATATAACAGATATAAACATTAATATATATCCCCCCAACATCAGTCAGTTCAGTCGCTCAGTCGTGTCTGACTCTTTGCGACCCCATGAATCGCAGCACGCCAGGCCTCCCTGTCCATCACCAACTCCCGGAGTCTACCCAAACCCATGTCCATCGAGTCAGTGATGCCATCCAGCCATCTCATCCTCTGTTGTCCCCTTCTCCTCCTGCCCCCAATCCCCCCAACATAGAAGCACCTTAATAGATAAAACAAATGATAACAACTATTAAAGCGAAAATCAACAGTAACACAAAAATAGTGGGAGCCTTTAATACCACATTCAATCAACAGATCATCCAGATAGAAAATTAATAAAGAAACACAAACTTTAAATGATACCCTGGGCTAGTTTGACTAATTAATATCTACAGGATATTTCATCCAAAGACAGGAGATTTCACTTTTTTCTCAAGTCCACGTGGCACATTCTTGAGGATAGATCACATCTTGGGTCACAAATCAAGCATAGAGAAATTTTAAAAAACTGAAATCATTTCAAGTGTCTTTTCTGACCACAACATTATACATTAGATATCAACTATCAATTTGTCCATATCTAAGAAATGAACAAATTCTTAGAAAAGTATAATTCAAAAACTGAATCAGAAAGAAATAGAAAGCATGAACAGACCGATCAGAAGCAGAGAAATCAAAACTGTAATAAAAAATTCTTTAAACAAACAAAAGCCCAGGGCCAGATGGCTTCACAGGTGAATTCAACAAAAAGTTTAGAGGAGTTAACATCTTTCCTGCCCAAACTCTTCCAGAAAACTGCAGAGCAAGGAAAACTCCTGAACTCATTCTATGAGACCACTATTACCCTGACACTGAACTAGACAAAGATGCCACACAAAAAAGGAAAGAAATAAAATTACAGCCCAATATCACTGATAAATATAGATGCAAAGATCCTCAACAAAATTCTAGCAAACAGAATCCAACAGCACATTAAACACCAGGATCAAGTAGACTTTATCCCAGGGATGCAAGTATTCTTCAATATACACATAAAAATGTGATAAAAACCATATTAACAAATTGAAAGAGAAAAACCATATGATCATCTCAATAGATGCAGATAAAACTTTTGACAAAATTCAACACCACTTATGATTTTTTAAAAGTCTCTAAAAAGTAGACATAGAAGGATCCTACCTCAACATAATAACAGGCATATACAACAAATCCACAGGAAACATTATTCTCATGTGGAAAAACTAAAAGTATTTCCTCTAAGATCAGGAACAAGACAAGGTTGCCCACTCTCAGTATTATAACTCAACATAGTTATGGAAGTCCTAGTCACAGCAATCAGAGAATGAAAAGAATTAAAGGAATCCAGATTGAAAAAGAAGTAAGACTCTCACTGTTTGCAGATGTCATAATACTATACATTGAAAACCCTAGAGATGCTTCCAGAAAATTACTAGAGCTAATCAATGAATATAAAATTAATACACAGAAATTGCTTGTACTCCTACACACTAATAATGCAAATCAGAAAGAGAAATTAGAGAAACAATTGTATTCACCATTGCAACAAGAAGAATAAAATAATTAGGTATACAACTATCAAAAGAGACAAAAGACCTGTATGCAAAACACTATAAGTCACTGATGAAAGAAAACAAAATCAACATAAACAGTTAGAGAGATATGCCATGTTCTTGGGTTGGAAGAATCAATATTGTGAAAATTATTATACTACCCAAAGCAATCTGCAGATTCAATGGAGTCCTTATCAAATTGCCAATGGTAATTTTGTACAGAACTAGAACAAAAAAATTCACAATTTGTAAGGAAACATAAAAGATCAGAATAATCAAAGCAATCTTGAGAAAGAAAAACAGATCTGGCGGAATCAACCTTTCTGACTTCAGACTATACTACAAAGCTACAGTCATGATGACAGTATGGTATTGCCACAAAAACACAAATATAGACCAGTGGAACAAGTTAGAAAGTCCAGAGATAAATTCACACACCTATGGGTACCACATCTTTAACAAAGGAGGCAAGAAAATACAGTGAAACAAAAGATAACCTCTTCATTAAGTGGTGCTGGGAAAACTGGACAGCTACATGTAAAAGAATGAAACTAGAACACTTCCTAACACCATACACAAAAAAGAAACTCAAAATGGTTTAAAGACAGAAATGTAAGGCCAGAAACTCCAAAGCTCTTAGAGGAACACATAGGAAACATTCTCCTTGACACAGATAACAGCAAGATCCTCTGTGACCCACCTCATAGAGTAATGGAAATAAAAACAAAAATAAACAATTGGGACTTAATTAAACTTAAAAGCTTTTGCACAGCAAACTATAAACAAAGTGAAAAGAAAGCCCTCAGAATAGGAGAAAATAATAGAAAATGAAACAACTGACAAAAGATTAATCTCCAAAATAGACAAGCAGCTCAGTTGGTGGCTCAGATAGTAAAGAATCTGCCTTCAATGTGGGAGACCTGGGTTCAATCCCTGGATTGGGAAGACCCAGGAGAAGGAAATGGCAACCCACTCCAGTATTCTTGCTGGAGAATCCCATGGACAGAGGAGCCTGGCAGGCTACAGTCCATGGGGTCACAAAGAATTGGACATGACTGTGCGACTACCACTTCACTTCACTTCAGTCGCTCGGTCGTGTCTGACTCTTTGCAACCCTGTGGACTGCAGCACTTCAGGCTTCCCTGTTTATCACCAAATCTCGGAGCTTTCTCAAACTCATGTCCATCAAGTCGGTAATGCCATCCAACCATCTCATCCTCTGTTGTCTGCTTCTCCTCTGGCCTTCAATCTTTCCCAGCATCAGGGTCTTTTCCAGTGAGTCAGTTCTTCCCAAAGTATCAGAGTTTCAGCTTCAGCATCAGTCCTTTCAATGAACACCCATATGTAAAATAGATAGCTGGTGGGAATTTGCTGTATGATGCAGGAAGCTCAAACCCAGTGCTCTGTAACTACCTAGAGCGGTGGATGGGGTGAGAGGTGGAGGGAGGTTCAAGGTGGAGGGGCTATATGTATGGTTTTTGTTGTTCAGTCACTCAGTCATGTATGACTCTTTATGACCCCATGGACTGCAGCACGCCAGGCTTCCCTGTCCACCACCAGCTCTCAAAGCTTGCTCAAACTCATGTCCATCAAGTTGGTGATGCCATCCAACCATCTCATCCTCTGTCGTCCCCTTCTCCTTCTGCCTTCAATCTTTCCCAGCATCAGGGTCTTTTCTAATGAGTTGGCTCTTCACATCAGGTGGCCAAAGTATTGGAGCTTCAGCATCATTCCTTTCAATGAATATTCAGGATTGATTTCCTCTAGGGATGACTATCTCCTTGCAAGCCAAGGGACTCTCAAGAGTCTTCTCCAACACCATAGTTTGAAAGCATCAATTCTTTGACTCTCAGTCTTCTTTATGGTCTAACTCTCACATCCATACATGACTACTGGAAAAACCATAGCTTTGACTATACAGACATTTGCCAGCAAAGTAATGTCTCTGCTTCTTAATATACTGTTTAGGTATATTAAAGATTGTGTTCCTGTTCTGCTGAAGGATTGGCATGAGGCATCCAGCACTGGAACTTGCTGGGCTTTGGGTAGGTCTTGGTCTTAGAGTAGTACTGGAAACCTTTGGTAGAGCTCTCATTGATTAATATTCCATGTGGTTGGGAGTTTGCTGGTATTCCAAAGTCCTGGACTTGTGTCTCCCACCTCAGGGGTTGTGGCTGGACCCCTTACTGTAGCACCAAGACTTCATAGGCCACAGAGCACAAAAGACAAAATCCCAAGATTAATGGTGAAAGCAATACTCAACAGCCCAGAAAACCCAAAGAAGCTCACACATTTATAAAAAAAAATAGATGAGAAGAAAAAGACAAAAAACACAAAAACCGAAGTCAAAAAAGAAAAGAGCAATTATGCCAATTAACAAACCCATAAATGGGAATGAATACTAAAAACTAGACTAGCAAAAATGCAAAATCAAAAACATGTGGAAAATGCAATATAACTGAGTTTGTAAAATTAGGAAAATAAAACAAAATGAACTTATTTAAATATAAGATGTTTTAAGAAAGGAAAAAAGGGTTATTAAAAATAAAAATTAAAGGAATAATAAAGAAAAACAATAGAACAGTATACAAAAGAAAAAATATGTGTTTACAAAGAATGGTAGTAAGGAATGTCCTCATGACTCCTCTGTGTTCACTGCACACAGTATGCTCCAAATAATCTGCCTACTTAGAAAATCCTCCAATATTTCTAGGAAGGTCTTTGGACCTGTTTTAGGCAGTGTGGGGTCAGCTCAGACTCAGGTCTTGCCTTACTCCAGCTAGTACTTGCTTGGAAAGTCCACAGTTGCCCCTAAAGTCTGCAATCTCAGACCAGTTGTGGGAATTTAATCTGTTGCACCTGTGGTGGCAGATGCTAATTCCCTTCCTCTTCTTCAGTCACATAGTCCCTTGTGTTCTGTTTTGATTTTGGCCCCACTTCTGCTTGTAGGCCACCCTCTGCTGTCTGTTCCCTGCCCAGAGAAGAAGGGGTGAAGGACAAGACTTATTAGGGCTCAGGTGGGCTGAGGATAGGGAGGAGTATGGCAGCCACAGTTGGGATGTACTGAGACCTGAATGGCAGCTCACTCCAGTATTCTTGCCCAGAGAGTCTCCATGGACAGAGGAGCCTGGCGGGCTACAGTCCAAGGTGTCACAATGAGTCAGACACGACTGAGCGACTAAGCACGCACACAAACAGGGGCCTGCCTAAGCTGGTAGAGACCTCCCAGATGTTACTGTCTGAGGTGGGTCATGCACTCTCGCAGAAGTATTGGCCCTGGATCTTGGGTCCCTAGGAAGAGCCAAGCTGCTTAGGCTGCCCTGAAGGTGACGGCATTAACCTGTGCCTGCTCACAATTTGGGGGCAGCTGCCACCTATGGGGTCAGCCTGCAGCTGCGACATTGTGTCTGCTGCCTCAGGCATTCTCCACGGCTTTGGCAGTGGCTCACATTCCCTTCTCTGGGATCATCAACTGCAGTCGCATCTAGTTCCACAGCTGGCACTCCTGCTGGCCTTTGCAACAGCCGCCAGGTAAACAGCTGCTGTCTGTAAGCGTATAGTTAGATTGTCCCAGTGGCAACAATCTCTTGCCTCTCTCAGAGGCCCAGACTTTGCCCTGGACTCCCTTAGCTCTGTCATACTAGCCCCCTCAAAATATCTACATGGTAGTCAAACCCAGTACTCTCCCTGGGGTCCCTGAGGACCCCAAGCCTGAGCCTCAGTACCCAGCCCCCACTCTCTGAGACAGGCATGGCCATGCAAGCTGTTTCTTGGCTGGGAAGTACTGTTGAACAATGATCTCTGTGGTGACTTCTCTCTGTTTTGCCTTCCAGGTACCTGTTGCTGCATTCCCTTCTGAGGTTCCAAAGCTCCCCCTTGTCCCTGCGCATGACTGTGTGGAAACTTTTCCTCCTTCACAACTCCCTTCCTGGGGTGCAGGTCCCCATCCTGAAATCCTTTATCTTTTTTTATCTTTATCTTTTGCCCTACCTTATTCTGAGTTGGTTGACTTGCCTTTTTGGAAGCCTGAGGTCTTCTGCCAATGTTCAGAAGGTGTTCTATAGGAGATGTTCCATATAGAGATGAATTTTTGATGTAGTAATATTTGCTTTTCATTTTCCTTAACATTTTCTTCCCCTGAATTTGGTGAAACAGTTACCAGTTTCAGTCTTGAAGGGGTGCTCTTATGTGGGAGAACCCCTATGCAGACTGTGTGAGCCCAGTACCTTTCGTGGGAGGGCTGACTTCAACATGGATGACTGTCACATCTTTCCGTAGGGTATGTTGACAACTATCTCCCTTGTAGTGAGTGATACTGGAGATGGACTGGCTAAAGCTGGTATCCAGTGTGAGGCAGGACTTTCTCTCTGCTCAGTGACTATTAGCCCAGAGCCCAAGTTGGGTCTGAGCCCAAGTAACTGGAGCCCTAGGGTCTGTCTTGAGCTGGCTCTTTTAAGTGTGTGTGTTTTTCCCTTTCCTTGCACTGGAACTTTTGCCCAAGAGGAGGAAAGTGCTAAAGCAAGTTGGGCCTGAGTAAGATAGGTTTAATGCATTGCTTACGAAGGTGTCTGCAGCTCTATTCAGATGCAGCCTCAGGTGCAAGCCCCTTTGTCTCTCACAGCTGAACACTGCACCCTGCCCCTTCCACCTCCTGTTCTGTTGTGACCCCATTTAGGTTCTGGTAGGATGATGAACTATGGACAGAGGTTCGTGACATTGTACAGGAGACAGGGATCAAGAAAATCCGCATGGAAAAGAAATGCAAAAAAGCAAAATGGCTGTCTGAGGAGGCCTTACAGATAGCTTGGAAGAGAAGAGAAGCAAAAAGCAAAGGAGAAAAGGAAAGATATTCCCATCTGAATGCAGAGTTCCAAAGAATAGCAAGGAGAGATAAGAAAGCCTTCCTCAGAGATCAGTGCAGAGAAATAGAGGAAAACAACAGATTGGGAAAGACTAGAGATCTCTTCAAGAAAATTAGAGATACCAAAGGAACATTTCATGCAAAGATGGGCTCGATAAAGGACAGAAATGGTATGGACCTAACAGAAGCAGAAGATGTTAAGAAGAGGTGGCAAGAATACACAGAAGAACTGTACAAAAAAGATCTTCACGACCCAGATAATCACGATGGTGTGATCACTCACCTAGAGCCAGACATCCTGGAATGTGAAGTCAAGTGGGCCTTAGAAAGCATCACTACAAACAAAGCTAGTGGAGGTGATGAAATTTCAGTTGAGCTATTTCAAATCCTCAAAGGTGATGCTGTGAAAGTGCTGCACTCGATATGCCAGCAAATCTGGAAAAGTCAGCAGTGGCCACAGGACTGGAAGAGGTCAGTCTTTGTTCCAATCCCAAAGAAAGGCAATGCCAAACAATGCTCAAACTACCGCACAATTGCACTCATCTCACATGCTAGTAAAATAATGCTCAAAATTCTCCAAACCAGGCTTCAGCAATACGTGAACCGTGAACTTCCAGATGTTCAAGCTGGTTTTAGAAAAGGCAGAGGAACCAGAGATCAAATTGCCAATATCCGCTGGATCATCGAAAAAGCAAGAGAGTTTCACAATTGCACTCATCTCACATGCTAGTAAAGTAATGCTCAAAATTCTCCAAACCAGGCTTCAGCAATACGTGAACCGTGAACTTCCAGATGTTCAAGCTGGTTTTAGAAAAGGCAGAGGAACCAGAGATCAAATTGCCAATATCCGCTGGATCATCGAAAAAGCAAGAGAGTTTCAGAAAAACATCTATTTCTGCTTTATTGACTATGCCAAAGCCTTTGACTGTGTGGATCACAATAAACTGTGGAAAATTCTGAAAGAGATGGGAATACCAGACCATCTGACCTGTCTCTTGAGAAACCTGTATGCAGGTCAGGAAGCAACAGTTAGAACTGGACATGGAACAACAGACTGGTTCCAAATAGGAAAAGGAGTACGTCAAGGCTGTATATTGTCACCCTGCTTATTTCAGTTCTATGCAGAGTACATCATGAGAAACACTGGGCTGGAAGAAACACAAGCTGGAATCAAGATTGCCGGGAGGAATATCAATAACCTCAGATATGCGGATGACACCACCCTTATGGCAGAAAGTGAAGAAGAACTAAAGAGCCTCTTGATGAAGGTGAAAGAGGAGAGTGAAAAAGTTGGCTTAAAGCTCAACGTTCAGAAAACTAAGATCACGGCATCTGGTCCCATCACTTCATGGGAAATAGATGGGGAAACAGTGGAAACAGTGTCAGACTTTATTTTTTGGGGCTCCAAAATCACTGCTGATGGTGATTGCAACCATGAAATTAAAAGACGCTTACTCCTTGGAAGGAAGGTTATGGCGAACCTAGATAGCATATTGAAAAGCAGAGACATTACTTTGCCAACAAAAGTCCGTCTAGTCAAGGCTATGGTTTTTCCAGTGGTCATGTATGGATGTGAGAGTTGGACGGTGAAGAAAGCTGAGCGCTGAAGAATTGATGCTTTTGAAGTGTGGTGTTGGAGAAGACTCTTGAGAGTCCCTTGGACTGCAAGGAGATCCAGCCAGTCCATCCTAAAGGAGATTAATCCTGGGTGTTCATTGGAAGGTCTGATGTTGAAGCTGAAACTCCAATACTTTGGCCACCTCATGCGAAGAGTTGACTCATTGGAAAAGACCCTAATGCTGGGTAGGATTGGGGGTGGGAGAAGGGGACGACAGAGGATGAGATGGTTGGATGGCATCACCGACTCAATAGACATGGGTTTGGGTAGACTCCGGGAGTTGGTGATGGACAGAGAGGCCTGGCGTGCTGCAATTCATGGGGTCGCAAAGAGTCGGACACGACTGACCGACTGAACTGAACTGAGGAACCTGAACAGATTCTCAGTGAGTTTCTAGAGTTGAGCTGTGGTAAAGTGTTTGCTGTCAGACTCTGAGCTGCCACCTGATTAAACACCAACAAGAGCCACTGCTGTCCCACGCTGGCTCTGCCCCAGGACCAGATCGCCTCTGTGCCCCATGGCTGAGTCTTTTCCCTGATCATGGCTGCCCCAGATCCACTGCCACATTGTGGCAGGGACTGAATACTTTCAGCTCAGCTTGGGCCAGAGCACATGGAGAGGCAGCTGTGGGAAACCTGACTGCTGCTAGAGTAGGCCTCTCTTTGCCTTCCCTTGGGGGCCAGCCAGCATGCTTACACTCTTCATGAGCAGAGTTAGGCTTGCTCAGACCTTTTATTTGTTGCAGTGGTCTTCCAACAAGCAAAGGGAACTTGTTTCCTCTATCTGGGACCTCAGGACTAGGATACCCAGTCTGTGGCTTGAACTGCTCACTCCCCAGGTCAAATGTCCAATCCAATTGCTTTTTTTTTTTTCTTCCAACCCAATTGCATGTGTACCTTCCTTACAGTTTGGTTGTGCAGATGTCCTTCTGCCAGTTTTTTTGTTAAGTTTTCAGTGAGGACTCTTCCACACATAGATGTATTTTTTATGTATTTGCGGCTGGGGTGGGGGAGGTGAGCTCTATGTCCTCTTAACACTGCCATCTTGATCTCCCTCCAGTCTTTCATCAAAGATTATTTTAGCTGAGGTTTTGTAGATGCCCTTTATCATATCAAGGAAGTTCCCTTTTATTCCTAGTTTGTTGCATGTTTTTGTCATGATAGTTTCTTATATTTTGTCAAATGCTTTCCCTTCATCTTGAAATGATCAAATAGTTTTCTTTCATCATTACATGATTTTTGGATGCTGAACCACCCTTGCTTTCCTAGGATAATTTCCACTTGGTTGTGATGTGTAATTCTTTTATTGTTGTTTAGTTACTAAGTCGTGTCCGATTCTTGTGTGACCTCATGGACTGTAGCCCCCCTGGCTTCTCTGTCCCTGGAGTTTCCCAGGCAAGTATACTGGAGTGTTTTGCCATTTCCTTTTCCAGGGGATCCTCTCAACCCAGGGATCAAGCCCATGTTTCCTGCATGGCAGGTGAATTCTTTACCACTGAACCACCAGGGAAGCCCATAATCCTTTTATGTGCTTCTGAATATGCTTTCTCAAAAGTTTGTAGAGGATTTATCTATATTAATAAGGCATACTGTTCTGTAGTTTTGTCTTGCAGTAGCTTTATCTGGTTATGCTATCAGGGTGATGCTGGCCTCATAGGAAATCTTTCTTCTATTTTGTCAAAGAGTTTGAGAATAATTAGTGTTAATTATTCTTTAAATGTTGGTAGTTTTCATCATTGAAAATATTTGGTCCTGGTCTTTTTTATTGGGAAGTTTTTGATTACTAATTCAAACTCTTTACTTTTTTAAAGATCTGTTCAGATTTTGTATTTATTTCTTGAATCAAGTTAGGTAATTTTTCTGTTTCTAGGAATTTGTCCATCTCATATGTGTATCTAAGGTGTTGGCATACAATTGTTCACATAATTGTACTGGAATCCTTTTTCATTCATATATGTAAGATCATTTGTAATTTCCAATTTCACTTGTGATTATAATAATTTGAGTCTTTTCTCTTTTTTCTTAGTCATTGTAATTAAAGATTTGTCAGTTTGTTGATCTTTTAGTAGAACCAGCTTTTAGTTTTGGTGCATCTTTCTGTCACTTTCTGTTCTCCTATATTTATGGCTGATCTAATTTTTATTGTTTACTCCCTTATGCTAGTTTTGGATTTAATATGCTTTCCTTTTCTACCTCCTTAAGGTGCTGAGTTTGGTAATAGATTTGAGATCCTTTTAAAAATTAATATATGTAATTAAAGGTTAAAAATAAATTTCTCCCTGGGCACTGCTTTCAGGGCATTCTATGTGTTTTGGTATGTTGTGTATTCATTTTCATTTATTCAATATTCATGTAATTGTGAGTTTTTCATTTTTCTTTTGTTATGTTTTTCTAAATTCATGCAATTGTGGTTGAAGAAAATACTTTGTAAATTTCAATATTCTTAAATTTATTGACACTTATTTTATGACTGGGCTTCCCTGGTGGCTCATACAGTAAAGAATCTGCCTGCAATGCGGGAGATCTAGGTTCTATCCCTGAGTTAAGAAGATCCCCTGGAGGAGGGCATGGCAACCCACTTCAGTATTCTTTCCCAGAGAATTCCCATGGACAGAGGAGCCTGGCAGGCTATAGTCCATGGGGTCGCAAAGAGTTGGACACAACTGAGTGACTAAGCACATTGTATGACCTCATATAAGGTATATCTTGGAGAATGTTGTATGTGCACTCAGGGAGAATGTGTATTCTGCTGGATTTTTTTAAATTCATTTTTTCTATTCCAAAGCTTTACCATTTTACATTTTTTCCTGGGTTTTAAAATTTCATTTATTTTTAATTGGAGGATAAATGTTTTACAATGTGGTGTTGGTCTCTGCCATACATCTATTCATTTGTTGATGGACATCTAGGTTGCTTCCATGTCCTGGGCTATTGTAAATAGTGATGCAATGAACATCAAGTTACATGTGTCTTTTAGAATTGTGGTTTTCTCAGGGTACATGCCCAGTAGTGCGATTGATGGGTTATATGGTAGTTTTATTCCTAGTTTTTAAAGAAATCTCTGTACTGTTCTTCAAAGAGGCTGGCTGCTTTACATTTTTAAAAATATTGAAGTATAGTTGACTTGCAATATTATATTAGTTTCAGGTATATAGCATAGTGTGTATTCTGCTGTTTGGGTGGAAAGTTTTGTATGTGTATTTATTAGGTCGCATTGTTTAAGTGCTCTCCTTATTGATCTTTCTGAATGTTCTATCCATTACTGTTTTGGGGTAGTAAAATCTTAAATGATTATCATATAGCTATATTTTTCTCCCTTCAATTTGGTCAGTTTTTATTTCATATATTTTGGAGTTTTGTTTTTAGGAGCACGTATTATAATATATAACCTTGATAGATTTACCCTTCTATAAACATATAGCATCCCTTTTTTACTCCTTATAACAATTTTGAGAGAAAGGTTTACTCTGTGTTATGTTAGTATAGCCACAAAACTTTCCTTTTGAATATACTATTTGAATGGGACATCTTTTTCCATCCTTTCATTTTCAATCTATTTGTGTCTTTGTAGCTAAAGTTAGTTTCTTTTGGATAGCATTTATGTGGATTTTAAAAAGCACCTTCTGCTAGTCTCCAGCTTTTAAATGGGAAGTTTAATCCGTTTATTGCAATGTAAAGTAATTATTCATAAGGAACAGCTACTTTTGTTGTTCGGGTATTTATTTTCAATGTGTTTTTAATTTTTTTCTCCCTCAATCACTGTTATTATATTTTTATTTTTCAAGTGTATCATCTTGATTCCCTTGTCATTTCTTTTTCTGTATATTTTAATTTAATTTTCAATGCTTACAATTGGAAGTAAAATTAGCATCTTAAATTTATAACAAAATAGTTTGAATTGCTTAGTTTCAGTAGTATACAAAGTTCTTACATATCTTAATATTCTTACCATGTCATTATATTCACAAATTACATCTTTATACATTATCATTAACATAAATTTATAATTATTGTTCTATGTATTTGTTTCCTAAATTGAATAGAAAACAAAGAGGAATTACAAACTAAAACTATAATACTGAATTTTACACTTATGTAGTTATGTTTACTGGCACTGTTTATCTCCTCATTCAAGTCTGAGTTACTCTCTAGAGTGTTTGTTTTTATTTCAGCTTGAAAGACTGTTTCACATTTCTAGTAGGAGAGATCTATTATTTTAGATAGATCAGCTTTTATTTATCTCAGCTTTTATTTATCTAAGAACACCTTAATTTCTCCTTCATTTTTGAAGGATAGTTTTAACAAATATTTCTTCATTGACAGTTTTATTTTTTCAGCACTTAATTATGTCATCCCACCGGCTTCTGACCTCCATATTTCTGAGGAGAAATCAGTTGTTAATCATACTGAAGTTCCTTTGTGTGTAATGAGCCATTTCACTCCTTTTGCCTTTATACTTTACTCGTTGCCTCTTTTTTTCAACAATTTGTCTATATGTCCTTATGTGGATTTCTAATTCTACCTACTTGGAGTTTTTTTAAGCCTCTTGAACAAGTAGACCCATGGGTTTCATGAAATTTTGGAAGTTTTTGGACATTATTTTTTCAAATATTTTTTCTGCTCTTTCCTCTTTCCCTTTTTGAACTCTAATTGTGCATATGTACGTGTGCCAGTGCTATCCCATGGATCACTAAGGATCTGTTAATTTTATTCATTTTTTTTCTTACTCTTAAGATGAGATAATATCAGTTTAACTTATTTTCAAATTTGCTAATTCTTTATTCTGCCTATTCAAATAAGCTGTTGAACCTCTCTAGTAAAATTTTATTTGTTATTGGACTTTTTAGATATATAATTCTTATTTGGTTCTTTTTAATAATTTCTATATCTTTAGTGATGTCTATTTGTCCTGACGTTGTTCTGCTTTTTCTTTTTTTTGTTTTAATTCTTTGCCCATGAATTCCTTTGTTTTGGGAGGCACAATTAAGACCGTTGGTTTTAATGACTCAGCTTCCTCAGGGACAATTTCTTATATGTCTTTTCCCCATCCCAGACCATACTTTCTGTGTCTTTTCATGCCCCACACTTTCCTTTTTGTCAAACACTAAACATTTTGAATCTTATAATGTCAAGTCTGGAAATCATATTCTCTTCCCTACTCAGAATTTATTGTTGACACTTGTTCTGGTTTGTTGTTTGGTTAGTGACTTTTCTAAACAATTTTTGGAAAGTGTGCATTCTTCATTGTATGTGGCCACTCAAGACTGTGTATTGTTAGCTTAGTGCTTAGCTCAGTGTTTGACAGAGATTTCCTTAATTGACTGAAGCAAAAAAATTATCCCAGGCTGATTTCATACTGGGGCACTCCTTCATTGCTTAGCCAGGTCACTTACCATTAACCCTTCTTACTTACTCCTTAACTTACTACCTTAACCCTTCTTCCTGTTTGCACATACCCTGAAGGTCAGCCAGAGGTGAAATTTGGGGTCTTCGCAGGTCTTTACTGAGAATGCACATAGTCTTCTAGATTCTCCAATGTAGGAAGGAGCTTTTCAAAGATTTTAATCTCTTAAATATCTTTTTCCTAGGCTTTTTGCTCTATTGCTTGTCCAGAATGTTATCCCTTGCCTCCAGCAACTGCAGGAAATATATTTGCAGTGAAGACATTTGCCTTTAAATGCTTCTGACACAAGTGTCATCAGGGAATCTGCTTCAGATGTGGAAGGCTCTGAAGTAGGTGAAACAAGTGTAATTTGTTGTTATTCTTTCTGGGAGCCAACAGACAGGTCAGAATACACAAACACAGTAAGAATAGGTCTGTATTGAACCCTCTAATACCAGCAACAAGCAGAAACCTGCTGCTGTCTTTTTGGATGCTTCCAAGCTGGAGATTGGAGGAAAGTAAGTGGGTAAGTTAAAATGCCACAGCACATTTAGTAAAATTCAGCAGCTTTATTAAGCTTTCATTATTATTCATTAAGGCTTCATGGATAAGCATTGTTGTTGTAAGTTTTTAAAAATTGTAAGCCTACCCAGTTGTTGTAAGCTTTTAAAATTAGAATCTAGAGTTCTTAAGAAATTAATTCTGATGCTTTTGAAAGTCTGCTGCTTTTGTGGAGGAATGGGATATTAGAATTCCCTACTCTGCTATTTTTTTGTGACATCACAGTTCTTTCTATAGCCCAGTAGTATTCCATTGTGTGGAAGTATTATATCACAGTTTATTTGCCAGTTGGAATATGTTTGTATTAGTCCCAGCTTCTGGTGATTATGAGTAAAGCTGGTATAAACAAGTTTGGTTAACATAAGCTTTCTCTGGGAGTAGAATTGATGAATAATAAGTGGATGTCTTACTTTTAAGAAACTGAAAAATTATATACAGTGTGTATATCATTTTGCATGCTCATGAGCAGTGTGTGAGAGTTTTGGTTGCTCTGGAGCTCATCAGCACTTCCTGTTGTCTTTTTTTTTTTCAAATTTTGCAATACTGGTGGGTGTGTAGTGATATTTCATCATTTTTATTTGCATTTCCATAGTGCTAATGATGTTGAGTATCTTTTCTTGTGCTTATTTGCCATCTTCATAACACTTATGATTAAGTATATTCAAATTTTTGCCCATTTAAAAAACTTGGTTAATTTTCTAATTGTTGCATTTTAAGTTTTTCATATTCTGTATGTAATCTTTTATCTGATTTGCATTATTTATTCTCCCCATTTGTTGTTTTTCTTTTCAGTCTCTTAACAATGTCTTTTGAAAAGTAAATATTTTAATGTTTGTAATTCCAACATCTTTTTTTTTTCTTTCATGTATTATGGTTTTTTTTCTTTTATCTGAAAACTCCTTGTCAAACTTAAGGCCAAATAGATTTTTATTTATGTTGTCATCTAGATATTTTAAGTTGTACATTTTACATTTAAGTTTATGATCAATTTTGCACTAATTTTGTATAGTGTAAGTATAACTTGAGTTTATTTTATTGCACTTGGATGTTCAATTGTTACAGCATCATTTGTTGAAAATACTCTCTTTCCTCTGTAATTTTTTTACTGGCTTAAAACTGCCATAAAACTAATAAATGTTTGGTTCCATTTTCTATTATTTTTCCCAAGGATATGATTATTTTCTTTTTTTCAATATCTCACTTGAAATATTTAATCATGGGTTCATTTACTATCTAAGTTGTAGATCTAACAATTATTTTTGCTGAATTGTTACACCATTTAGTGTAAGATTCCATTCCACTTGATACATACTCCTTTTTAAAAGCTTACTTTACCCCCAAACAAAAAGAACAGAAACAGAAAAAAAAATCCATTATATCAATTCTGCTCTATTCTATTTTGGTACTCTATATTTCTGTTTTTTGTGCCAGTATCAATAATTTTAAGGTGTGTTTTTTGACAATGTGCTCTAGTCTACTCTAATCTGTGTGATCTTTTGGTTTTCATATGTATTAATTTTGTTTCAAAGGAATGTTAATATCATTCTGTTAAAATATCCTTTGATGAATTAGATTTTAACATCATTTGATTTGTTTGCATTAAAAATATATTTGTGTTTAACATGTCTCTCTTTGTACTTGATTTTCATCTATACTCCTAATAAAATCTTGAAGGGTTTTAATGTAAAATAATTGCTTTTTTGAAAATTAATTGACTATATGTACAAATATGGACCTGTTTCTGGACTTCACAGATCTGTTTATATATCTTTAGTCCAGTGACACATTAACTTGATTCCTGTGGCTTTATAAAAAGTTTTGACAGACAGTGCAAGTCTTCCCATTTTGTCCTTTTTCAAAGTTGTTTTGGCTATGTTAGGCCCTTTGCATTTCCACATGAATGTTAGAAACAACACAAAACTTTGATTTATTGGTATTTTAGCTTAGGTTGCATTGAACCTGTAAATCAATTTATGAAGAACTGACTTATTAACAATATTGAGTCTTCTCATCCATAAACAGAGAATCTCTCATACAGAGTTGGACACGACTGAAGCAACTGAGCACACATAACTGCTGTGTAGTAAGGAGAACCTAATATCCATAGTTTTCCCATTTGAATGTGAAATGATATTCTGAATATTAAGTTTTTCCCAAAAATATGTTATAGGGAGAGGCATGAAAGAAGGAGTCATACTTCGGAAAAATAAATGGATAGAAATGGTCCATTGTTTGGGGCTTCTCTTCTATTCTCAGTTATGAGTAAGGCCTCCTCAGACAATCTTTTTTGCCTTCTTGCATTTCTTTTTCTTTGGGATGGTTTTGGTCACTGCCTCCTGCTTACTGTTACAAACCTCTTTCCATAGATCTTCAGGCATCTTCTCTATCAGATCTAATCCCTTGAATCTATTTGTCACTTCCACTGTATAATCACAAAGTGTTTAATCACTGTATAATCACTCAGTCGTGTCTGAGTCTTGGTGGGACTGTAGACCATCAGACTCCTCTGTCTTTGGAATTCTCCAGGAATGAATACTGGGGTGGGTTGCCATTCCCTTCTGCAGTGGATCTTCCTAACCCAGGGACTGAACCTGGGTCTCCTGCAGTACAAGCAGATTCTATACTATTTGAGCCACCAGGGAAGCCTGTAAAATCATAAGGGATTTGATTTAGGTCATACCTGAATGGCCTAGTGGTTTTTCCCTACTTTCTTCAATTTAGGTCTGAATTTTACAATAAAGTGCTCATGACCTGAGCCACAGTCAGCTACGACTTTGTTTTTGCTGACTGTTGGGAGCTTCTCCATCTTTGGCTGCAAAGAATATAATCAATGTAATTTCAGAATTGACCATCTGGTGATATCCATGTGAAGAGTCATCTCTTGTGTTGTTGGAAGAGGGTGTTTTTTTATTACCATGTACATTCTCTTGGCAAAACTCTGTTAGCCTTTGCCCTGCTTCAGTTCATGCTCCAAGGCCAAACTTGCCTGTTACTCTAAGTATCTCTTGAATTCCTACTTTTGTATTCCAATCCCCTATGATGAAAAGGACTTTTTTTGGTGTTAGTTCTAGAATGTCTTGTAGGTCTTCATAGAACCGTTTAACTTCAGCCAAAACACTAGTGGCTGGGGTATAGACTTGGCTTACTGTGATGTTGAATGGTTTGACCTGGAAATGGACAGAGATCATTCTATTAGTTTTGAGATTCTACCCAAGTACTACATTTTGAACTCTTTCGTTGAATATGAGGACTACTCCATTTCTTGTAAGGGATTCTTGCCAACAATAGTAGCTATAATGGTCATTTTAATTAAATTCACCCATACCCACTCATTTTAGTTCACTGATTCCTAAAATGTCAATGTTCACTTCTGCCATCTCCTGTTTGACAAGATGCAACTTACCTTGGCAGAAAGTGAAGAAGAACTAAAGAGCCTCTCGATGAAAGTGAAAGAGGAGAGTGAAAAAGTTGGCTTAAAACTCAACATTCAGAAAACTAAGATCATGGCAGCTGGTCTCATCACTTCATGGCAAATAGATGAGGAAACAATGGAAACAGTGAGAGACTTTATTTTTGGGGGCTCCAAAATCACTGCAGATAGTGACTGCAGCCATGAAATTAAAAGACACTCCTTGGAAGAAAAGTTATGGCCAACCTAAAAGCATATTAAAAAGCAGAGACATTACCTTGTCAACAAAGATCTGTCTAGTCAAAGCTATGGTTTTTCCAGTAGTCATGTATGGATATAAGAGTTGGACTACAAAGAAAGCTGAGTGCCAAAGAATTGATGCTTTTGAACTATGGTGTTGGAGAAGACTCTCAAGAGTCCCTTGGACTGCAAGGAGATCCAACCAGTCCATCCTAAAGGAAATCAGCCCTGAATATTCATTGGAAGGACTGATGCTGAAGCTGAAACTCCAAAACTTTGGCCACTTGATGTAAAGAACCGACTCATTGAAAAAGACCCTGGCACTGGGAAAGACTGAAGGTGGGAGGAGAAGGGGATGACAGAGGATGCAATGGTTGGATGGCATCACTGATGTGATGAACATGAGTTTGACTAGGCTCCGGGAGATGGTGATGGACAGGGAAGCCTGGCATGCTGCAGTCCATGGGGTCACAAAGAGTCTGACATGACTGAGCGACTGAACTGAACTGAACTGAATTTACCTTGATTCATAGACCTACCATTCCAGTTCGTATGCAATATTTCTCTTTATAGTGTCAAATTTTACTTTCACCAACAGACACATCCACAACTGAGTGTCCTTTCTGCTTTGGCTCAGCCTCTTCATTCTTCCTCAAGCTATTTTTCCTCTCTTCACCAGTAGCCTATTGGACACCTACTGACATGGGGCCTCATCTTGCAGTGTCATATCTTTTGCCTTTTCATACTCTTCATGGGGTTTTCAAGGCAAGAATCCTTTCTCCAGTAGACTACATTTTGTCAGAACTCTCCACTATGACCCATCTATCTTGTGTGGCCCTACATGGCATGGCTCATAGTTTCAGTGATTTACACAGGATGTGATCCATGTGATTGTTTTCATTAATTTTCTGTGACTGTGGTTTTCATTCTGGAAGCCATGGGATTGCAGTTTTTGCTGCTTCTGTCTGCCCTCCAATGTATGAGAATAAGAAGCTTATGCAAGCTTCCTCAAAAGAAAGCTGGAGTAGCAATGCTCACATCAGACAAAATTGACCTTAAAATAAAGAAGATTACAAGAGATAAGGAAGGACACTACATAATAATCAAGGGATCAATCCAAGAGGAAGACATAACAATTGCAAATATCTATGCACCCAACATAGGAGCACCTCAATACATAAGACAAACACTAAGAGACATAAAAGGAGAAATTGACAGTAACACAATAATAGTAGGAGATTTCAACACCCCACTCACACCAATGATCATAAAAACAGAAAATTAATAATGAAACACAAGTTTTAAATTATACATTTGATGAGATGAATCTCATTGATATTTTCAGGACATTCCATCCAAAGGCAGAAGAATACTCCTTCTCAAGTGCACATGGAACATTCTCCAGGAGAGACCACATCTTGGGTCACAAATCAAACCTCAATAAATTTTGAAAAATAGAAATTATATCAGGCATCTTCTCCGACCACAATGCTATGAGACTAGATATCAATTACAAGAAAAAAAACTGTAAGAAACACAAACACATGGAGATTAAACAACACGTTTCTAAAAAACCAACAGGTTACTAAAGAAATCAAAAGGGAAATCAAAAACTTCTAGAAACAAATGACAATGAAAACACAACAACTCAAAACCTGTGGGATGCAGCAAAAGAAGTTCTAAGAGGGAAGTTTACAGCAATACAATCCTACCTCAAGAAACAAGAAAAACATTAAAGAGACAACCTAACTTTACACCTAAAACAACTGGAAAAAGAAGAACAAAAAACCCCAATATTAGTAAAAGGAAAGAAATCATAAGATCCAAGAGGAAATAAATGAAAAAGAAATGAAAGAAACAATAGTAAAGATTAATAAAACTAAAAGCTGGTTCTTGAGAAGATAAACAAAATTGACAAACCCTTAGCCAGACTCATCAAGAAAAAAAGAGAGAAGAATCAAATCAACAAAATTAGAAATGAAAAGGGAGAGGTTACAACAGACAATGCAGAAATACAAAGGATTATAAGAGACTATTATGAACAACTATATGGCAATAAAATGGATAACCTGGAGAAATGGACAGATTCTTTGAAAAGTTCAATCTTCCAAGACTGAACCAGGAAGAAATAGAAATTATGAACAACTCAATCACAAGCACTGAAATTGAAGCTCTGATCAAAAATCTCCCAAAAAACAAAGACTCACGACCAGATGGCTTCACAGGAGAATTTTATCAAACATTTAGGGAAGAGCTAATGCCTGTCCTTCTAACACTCTTTCAAAAATTGCAGAGGAGGAACACTTCCAAACTCATTTAACGAGGCCACCATCACCCTGATATCAAAACCACTCAAAGACAGTACAAAAAAAGAAAACTACAGGCCAATATGACTGATGAACATGGATGCAATAATTCTCAATAAAATTTTAGCTAACAGAATTCAGCAACACATCAAAAAGCTCATACACCATGATCAAGTTGGGTTTGTTCCAGGGATGCAAGGATTCTTCAATATACAGAAATCAAACAATGTGATACACCATATTAACAAATTGAAAGATAGAAACCATATGATGATTTCAATAGATGCAGAAAAAGCCTTTGACAAAATTCAGCACCCATTTATGATTAAAACTCTTCAATAAATGGGCATAGAAGGAACCTACCTCAACATAGTAAAGGCCACATATGATAAGCCTACAACAAACATTATTCTCAATGGTGAAAAACTGAAAGAATTTCCCCCAAGATCAGGAACAAGACAAGGGTGTCCACTTTCCCCATTATTTTTCAACATAGTTCTGAAAGTCCTAGCTACAGCAATCAAAGAAGAAAAAGAAATAAAAGGAATCCAGGTCATAAAAGAAGAAGAAGAAGTAAAGCTCTCACTGTTTGCAAATAAAATGATACTGTACATTAGAAAACCCTAAAGAGAGTATCAAAAAATTACTAGAGCTAATCAGTGAATTTAGCAAAGTTGCAGGATACAAAATCAATACACAGATATCACCTGCATTTCTATATACTAACAATGAAAAATCAGAAAGAGAAATTAAGGAATTAATCCCATTCACCATTGCAACAAAAAGAATTAAATATCTAAGAATAAACTTACCTAAGGAGACAAAGGAACTGTACACAGAAAATTACAAGACACTAATGAAAGAAATCAAAGACGACATAAACAGATGGAGAGATATTTCATGTTCCTGGGTAGGAAGAATCAATATTGTGAAAATGACTATATTACCAAATGCAATCAACAGATTCAAGGAGATCCCTATCAAATTACCAATGACATTTTTCACAGAACTAGAACAAAAAATTTCACATTTCATATGGAAACACAAAAGACTCTGAATAGTCAAAGCAGTCTTGAGAAAGAAGAATGGAGCTGGAGGAATCAACCTTCCTTACTTCAGACTATACTACAAAGCTACAATTATCAAGACAGTATGGTACTGGCACAAAAGCAGAAATATAGACCAATGGAACAAGATAGAAAGCCCAGATATAAACCCATGCACCTATGGGTATCTTGTTTTTTACAAAGGAGGGAAGAATACACAATGGGGCAAAGACAGCCTCTTCAATAAATAGTACTGGGAAAACTGGACAGCTCCATGTGAAAGAATGAAATTAGAACACTTCTTAACACCATACACAAAGATAAATTCAAAATGGATTAAAGACCTATAGGTAAGACCAAAACTATAAAACTGTTAGAGAAAAACATTGGCAGAACACTTGAAGACATAAATCAGAGCAAAATTCTCTAGACCCACCTCCTAGGGTAATGGAAATAAAAACAGAAGTAAACAAGCGGGACCTGATTAAACTTAAAAGCTCTTGCTCAGCAAAGGAAACTATAAACCAGGTGATAAGACAACCCTCAGAAATGGGAGAAAATAATAGCAAATGAAACAATTGACAAAGGATTAATTTCCAAAATATACAAGCAGCTCATACAACTCAATATCAGAAAAGCAAGCCAATCAAAAAGTAGGGAAAAGACCTAAACAGACATTTCTCCAAAGAAGACATACAGATGGCTAACAAACACATGAAAAATGCTCAACATCACTCATTATCAGAGAAATGCAAATCAAAACTACAATGAAATATCACCTCACACCAGTCAGAATGGTCATCATCAAAAAGTCTACAAACAATAAATGCTGGAGAGGGTGTGAAGAAAAGGGAAAGCTCTTGCATTGTTGATGGGAATGTAAATTGATACAGCCACTATGGAAGATGGCATGGAGATTCCTTTAAAAAACTAGGAATGAAATCACAATTTGACCCAAGAATCCCAGTCCTAGGCATATACCCTGAGGAAATCAAAATTGAAAAAGACACGTGTATCCCATTGTTCATTGCAGCACTATTTACAGTAGCTAGAACATGGAAACAACCTAGATGCCCATCAACAGATGAATGGATAAAGAAGTTGTGGTACATATACACAATGGAATATTACTCAGCCATAAAAAGGAACATATTTGAGTCAGTTCTAATGAAGTGGATGAACCTAGAACCTATAATACAGAGTGAAGTGAGTCAGAAAGAGAAAGATAAATACTGTATTCTAACACATGCATACAGAATCTAGAAAAGTGGTACTGAAGAATTTATTTACAGGGCAACAATGGAGAAACAGACATAGAGAATAGACTTATGGACATGGGGAGAGGGGAGGAGAGGGTGAGGTGTATGGAAAGAGTAACATGGAAACTTACATTACCATATGTGAAATAGATAGCCATCTGGAATTTGCTGTATGGCTCAGGAAACTCAAACAGGGGCTCTGTATCAATCTAGAGGGGTGGGGTGGGGAGGGAAATGGGAAGGAGTTTTAAAAGGGAGGGGATATGTATACCAATGGCTGATTCATGCTGAGGTTTGACAGAAAACACAAAATTCTGTAAAGCAATTATCCTTCAATAAAAAATAAATGATTTTTTTTTTTTTTTTAAAAAGAAGCTTATGTAAGCTTCCTGACAGGAGGGACTGGCTGTGAAGAAAACTGTGTCTTGCTCTAGTGGGCAGGGCCATGCTTAGTAAATCTTTAATCCAATTTTCTGTTGATGGATGGGGCTGTGCTCCTTCCTTGTAGTTTGGCCTTGAGCGGCTCAGTCCTGGGGTATGCAGTCTCTATGGTACAGCTAATGGCAACCTCCTCAAAGAGGACTTATGCCATCAAGTCATGTTTCTCACTGACTGCTGCTGCCAGTGACCCTGACTCTGTGGCAGGCCAATATCAACCCAAGCCTCCACAGGAGACTTCCAAGCACTCACAGGCATGTCTCTTTTGGGGTCACTTCTTTAACGGGGGCCCTAGTGCACCCAAGATTTTATTGATCCCTTCCAAGAGTCTCTGTTTCCCCTAGTCCTGTGGAAGTTCTGTAATCAAATGCTGCTGATCTTCAAACCTGGGGATTCCCAGTCCCTTTACCAGATCCCCAGATAGGGAAGTCTGATGTGGGGCCTAGAACCTTCACAGCAGTGTGAAAACTTCTTTGGTATAATTGTTCTCCAGTTTGTGGGGCCACCCACTCATCAACTCTATGGTTGAGCTCCAGGCTCTATGGTAGGGCTAGTGGTAACCTCTTCAAAGAGGACTTATGCCAATATGCTATGCCTCTCAAGACTGATCCTGCCAGGACCCCTGTTCCCATGGCAAGCCACTGCTGACCCACATCTCCACAGGAGACACTCACTCACAGGCAGATCAGGGTCAGTCTCTAGTGGGAGTCACTGTTACTTTCGCTGGGTCCTGGTGCACACACGTTGGTTTGTTTGGGTATTTTTTTTTTTTTTTTTTTTGCCTTCCAAGAGTCTCTGGTGGGTGTGGGGTTTGATTTTTAACATGATTGTACCCCTGTTGCAGCTTCTTCTTCGGACATGGGGTATCTTTTTCTTGGTGGGTTCCAGCATCCTCCTGTCAATGGTTGTTCAGCAGCTAGTAGCAATTTTGGTGTTCTTGCAGAAGATGAGCTCTTGTCCTTCTACTCTGTCAGTGCAACCTTGCTTAACTCATTCAATTTCTACATAGAAGAATCATGTAGTTTGTGAATAAAGAGAGATTTATTTCTTTTCCAAGCTGGACGACTTTCACTTATTTATCCTGAGATATTATGCTGGCAAGAACCACGAATGCAATATTGAATCTAAGCTGTGTAATCAGACATTCTTGCCTGGTGATCCTAGGGAACAGCATTTTGTCTTTCACTGTAGACTGTGATGAGCAGTAACATCAGAGACTGCACATTACAGGGGAAACAGCATTCAAAGGCAAGTCACTTAACAAACAAAAAAAAAAAGCAAAAACAACAAGTTCTGGGGGAATCAAAATTCAGAATTGCTACAATATATTATCTAGAATGTCCAATATGCAAAAAAAAAACCAAAAAACTGTAAGACATACAAAGAAATAGGAAAGTGTGATCTACACAAAGGAAAAAAGATGAGCAATAGAAATTACCTTTGGAGGCCCCAGATGTTGATTTAGCAAATGGGCTTCAGAAAAAGCTAGTATAAATACCTTGAAAGAACTAAAGAAAACCATGTTTAAGCAAAGAAAATTATGATAACAATGATTTATCTAATGGAGACTAACAATAAAGAGATAAAAATGATGAAACATAAAAGAACCAAACGGAAGTGTTGAAATTGAAAAACAAAAATTTTCTAGATGGGCTCAACAACAGATTTGAGCAGCCAGGGAAAAGAATTGGTGTGTTTGAAGATGAACCAAGAAAGATTATCCAATCTGAAAAAAAAATTTTTTTTTAATGCAGAAAAATGAATAGAGCCTAGGAGTCTTGTGGGACACAGAAAAGTACAATCCACAAAAGTATAATGGGGATGCAAGAAGAGGAGCAAAACTGATAGCAAAAAAAAAAAAAAAAAAAAACTTTCAGGGATATTGGCCCCACACTTTCCAAATCTGATGGAAAAACTGTCCATACATCTAATGAATTCCTAGCTAATGAATTCCAAATTGAATATATTCAAAGTCATCTACACTTATATCCATTATAGTCAAACTGCTCAATGTTGAAGACATTGAGAAAGTTTTGAAAGCGACGAGATAAAATTGACTTATGTACAGGGTAACAACACTAAGAACAATAGCTGACTTATCAGAAAAAGTGGAAGACACATGTATAATACTGATGTGATAAAAGGAAAAAACCTGGAGAAGGAAATGGCAACCTACTCCAGGATTCTTGCCTGGGAAATCCCAAGAACAGAGGAGCCTGGCAGGCTACAGTCCAGGGTTGCAAAAGAGTTGGACATGACTTAATGACTAAACAAGAAGAGAGTAGATCTTAAAACATCTCATTAAAAAAAAAAAAGTTTTAACAGGCTGAGAGACTTAAGAGAACAAACATAGGGCCGCCATGGGGAAAGACTGGAAGAAGGGATAGTTAAGGAATTTGGGGTTGACATGTACATGCTTCTGTATTTAAAACGGATAACCAACAAGGTCTTACTGTAAAGCACAGAGAACTCTGCTCAATGTTATGTAGCAGACTGGATGGGGTGGGAGTTTGGGGAAGAATGAATACATGTATATGTATGGCTGAGTCCCTTTGCTGTCCACCTAAAATTATCACAACATTGTTAATTAGCTCTACTCCAGTAAAAAATAAAAAGTTAAAAAAGAAAAAAAAAAGCTCTCAACTAAGAATCCTATATCCAACAAAGCTATCGTTTAAAAACTGAAAGTAAGAGACAAGATGGCAGAGGAGTAGGTGGATGAGGAGTAGGAGTACATCTCTCTCCACAGATGCATCAGGAATATATCTTCAGGTGTAGAAAATCTCTCAGAAAACCAAGTGAGAGCTGGAAGAAGTCTCTGACAACTGGAAATGAATATATAGGTCCTTGTAATACTCAGTAAGATGAAGGAAGGAAGGAACAAAGAGGAGGAGTGAGCAGGACTGGACCTGCAACTAGAGTGTGGGGGGACTGAAGCAGGGGTGAGATCCCCAGATCAGGGCAATTGTTTGGGATAGAGGGGAAGCATTTGAGCCATTGGAGAGTTCAGCAGCTCATCTGGGACTGTCTGAATGGAGTGACAACCACACAGACAATCCTTGCCACAGCCTTACACACCCTAGACAGGGACACAGTACCCTGGAATGTGTGATGGCTGAGAGCTGGAACATAGGGGTTGGAGAGCAATCCCAGGGAGAGGTCTGCTATTGACTGCAGGGAGACAGTCCAAGGGGACGTGAGGGAAGAGATCACAGTGGGGAATACCTTTGGAGGAAAGCTGGGAAGCCATGCAGATAAGGTAATATTGCTGAATCATGTGCAGGGGATGGAGCCATCACTGTAGCTTCCCTCTCAGATGCCAGTGCCAACAGCTGACCAACAGAGAAAGATCCCAGAGAGGGTGGCCCTCTGAGTGCCTCACATGCCAAGGAATAGAGAAGGACCCCAACCAGGGAGGCCCCTTGAATGCCAGCTGCAAAGGCTAGAAAAAGGCTCTAATAGTCTGTGCTCCTGTGCCTGAGGCTGCTGGCATCCCTGCACAATTGGGGCCCCCAGGTCCCTGTGATCCAAGCAGCTGTGCCACCTCCATGCTTGATCCGCACTGCGGCAGAGCTACCAGAGGCTAGGAAAAGACCCTAACAGCACTATATCTCCTGTGCCCATGCTGCCAGCTCCCCTGTGTACTTGGCACTCTTAGGGTCCCTGCGATACTAGCAGGGACCCTAACAGTCTTTGGACTGTTTTTGTTTTCTTTGTGTGTGTGTGTGTTCCTTTGTTTTTGTTTGTCTGGTTTTGTGTTTACCATTGTATTTGCCATCTCCACAACCTGTCCTCAATGGGGGCAAACCCAAGTCCTCAAGGAGCAAACTCCTGTGGATAACTCACATGCTGAGGTGGGAAAAAAACAAAATTGAACTCCAGGAGCAGTGTGGCTAAGGAAGAAAATCGAAAGCTTTTCCACCAGCTGTACAAGTTGAAAATTAAATTCACACAATCAACTTGTTAGACTCTGTGTCTACGGAATATATAAAAGGGTAATGAGAGTTCCTACAAAAGAAAACACCCTAGCTCTGGCAAGTGTGGACTTGGAGGCAAGAACACGAAAGAGTAGGGCCAGATTAGAGTCTAAACTATCCTCACAGCAGGTCCAGAGACAAGCATAGTATTGGAGGGCATCCAAGGGAGGTGGAGGTGGACTGTGACTCACAGCAAGGAAAAGGACACTGACAGCTGAGGTCTGAGGAAAACATTTGTTGTTCTTGTATTTTGATTCATTCTATAATTGTTTCTGGATTTTTTTTTCTTTTTTTCTCTGTGGCTGTGGCTGTTTTATTATATTATTACTAACTCTATTTAAGCTCTTGAGAATTTTTTTAATCACAATTTTTACTTACATTATACATTTCTACCTCTATGTTAGCTTTTTGCAGTTCTGTGGATTTTTTAAACCTTTTTCCTTTTTTAATGTTTTTGTTTGTTTTTCTTATTGTTCTTTTCCCACTGTAGTTATAGTTAAACATATGTAAATCTTTTTATATATTTCTATTTAGCTTTGCTTTTCTATTTTTTCTTTTCTTCCTTCTCTTTATTTCATCATGTTTGTCAGTTTGTTTTATTTTATTCACTTTATTCACCAGTTTTGCACTCTGCTTTGATCTTGTATTCTGGTTTGTATTTTAGTTAGTTTTGTTTTTAATCAGTCGATAAAATTTTTGTATTCTTTTGCTTGCCAAGTCACTCTCCTGTAGTTTGTTTTCTTTGGACTGTTTTCATTTTCTGTGTGTGTGTGTGTGTGTGTGTGTGTGTGTGTTCCTTTGTTTTTGTTATTGTTTGTCTGGTTTTGTGTTTACCATTTGTATTTACCATTTGGCTACCCGGGTGGCACTAGCAGTAAAGGACCTGCCTGCCAATGCAGAAGACAAGAGACACAGGTTCAATCCCTGGGTCAGGATGATCCCCTGGAGAAGGGCATGGCAACCCACTCCAGTATTCTTGCCTGGAGAATCCCATGGACAGAGGAGCCTGGAGGGCTACAAGTTCGTAGGGTCGCAAAGAGTCAGACATGACTTAAGTGACTTAGCATGCATGCATGCGTGTGTGTGTGTGTGTGTGTGTTCCTTTGTTTTTATTATGGTTTGTTTGGTTTTGTACTTACCATTTGTCTAGTGTTCACTTTTTGTTTCTTGTTTATTTTTTGGTTTTGTGTATTTGTTTAAATCATCTTCAAACCATTACAAATGGCTTATGGAATCTTGGTTCCCATCAGAGATTGGGCCTGCGCCTCTAGAGTGGGAGTGCTGAGTCCAGGACACTAGACTGCCAGAGAACTCGTGACCCCAGGGAGTATAAACCAGCGAGAACTCCCACTAAGGCTGCCAGCTGTATCCAAAACCAGGCACCACCCAACTGCTGGCAGCAGCAAGTGCAGGAGGCCTCACCCAAACAGCAGGCAAAACAAGAACTCAAACCAAATCATCCGCAGACAGGCTTCCCACAGATACCCCAAAACATACCACTTTACACATCCCTGCCCATTAGAGGGAAAATATTCAGCTCCTCCCACCAGAATGCAGAGACCAGTCCCCTGCAACACAAGCCTACACAACCACTGGACCAACCTCACCCTCTGAGGGCAGAAACCAAAAAAAAGAAGAAATATAACCCTAAAGCCTGGGAAAAGGAGACATCAAACACAGTAAATTGGGAAAAATGAAAAGACAGAGAAAACTGTTCAAATGAAGCCAATGGGAATTTTCTGTATGTCTCAGGGAACTCAAACAGGGCTCTGTGACAATCTAGAAGGGTTGGATGGGGAGGGAGATGGGAGGAAAGTTCAGGAGGGAGGGGACATGGGGTGCTTATGGCTGATTCTTGTGGATGTTTGACAGAAAAAAACAAAATTTTATAAGGCAATTAACCTTCAATTAAAAAATAAATAAATTTTAGAAAATAATCGAGTGACCAAAGGAGCCATAACTGATTTAATGAACTATCTTCAGTTTCATTGTACTGGCCATGCACACTTATGCACGACTTAATCTTTGAGACAAATATATGTTACTGGCAGAATCAACCAGGTAGAGATATATATATATATATTCCAAAAGGCGTGTGGAGCTGCTACAATTGCTTCCATAGCCTTCCTGTGAATCTACTTGATAATGAAGCCCTTTCTGCGCAGCAGCAGAGTACAAAAGTATCTATAAATGACAAAAGACTTAAAAATCATGGTTAAGCATCTGATCAATTGACAAAGGGACTTGGATAATATTTACTCCTTAATCAAAGTAAGCAGAGATCTTAAAAGCAAATATAAATCATTTAAAGGCAAAGAAACTCATAAGTCTGTTATCAAAAGTGCATTCCAAGAAAATTTTCTCTGAACAGAAAGAGAAAAGCCAGATCCAAGTCTTAGGAATTCCTGATCATGCATAATTCTTTTCAGTATTCTTCTTATTCCTCATACCTTCTTCTACTGAAAACACATATTGGTTTACTACAGTTTTTTCCACACTGAGGTACATTTTGGCTGACAAATTCATAACAGATATAATACCTTATTTATGTCAAACCTAGGCATAATGAAAGTATTATAATTAATAATATATGTAATATGTTGATAACAAGACATGTCTATTTTACTACAATTAGATAAAAAAACTTAAACATTAATACCATGTACTAATGTAATATTAAATATTTCCGAGTTCATATGAATCTGAAACTCATTTTAACTTGATTTCTCTTGTATTTAGAAATTTTTTGGTTTATAAGCCTTTATTACTGTTACTCAAGCCAATTAAATAGAGTTACAAATCAACCACAGCAATGTTATTTAAAATATGTACATACATATAAACACACAAACAATGAGGCCTCAGCTCTTCCTTTAAGATTTCAGCTTTGAGTCAGGTACAGCAATGTAAAACCATCAGTTTACAAAAGAGGTTGGATTAAAACTGGGATTCTCACAGATAAAACAAGTCAGGCTCTCTTGGCTGGATGGCTAAATATTAATATTTATAGAAAAAACAACTTTTAATTACCTTGGACAGGCAACTTCTAAATTATTTAACACTTTCTAAAATTTGCATTTAAAGAGACAGCAGAGATAAAGACTTCTGAGGAGACGAGAGAGGACATTTGCACCTCAAAGATACAGGCAAATTCTTCTTAGGATGACTTTGTTTTCCCTTTAATATTTACAAGCTTCATAAGATGAACAGGGAAGATATTGAGAACAGTGAAAGGATTTTTGGAACCATTCTTCTGGTCCTGTAAAGACCACATTTGTAAACCAAAGACAGTTTTGTTTTTCCCTCCTTTCCCAAAAGAATTGGGTGGCCTGCCCAACAAGGACTGACACATCTATCCACCCATGTTAGAAAGCTTCACACCTCCTCCTCTAGCCTAAGAGAGAAGGTCTCTTGGGTAGGCCCAGAGGCAACACTCAGGCCCCTGCAAATCAATCAGGACTCAGTGGGAAGAGGCAAAGGCAACAGGAAAGATAGGGAAGACAGACTGAGGAATCCACCCTGTAATCCCATTGGCTTGGTCCTTAGCCTAAGGAAAGAAGGGAAAAGGAGAGCCCTCACCCACTGGGGTGGCACAAACTGAGGCACAGGGACCAAAGGAGCCATGACTGATGGAATGACCTATCTTTAGTTTCATTGTACTGGCCATGCACACTTATGCATGACTTAAGTGTGCATAAGTGGGCCTTTGGAACACACCAGAGAGTAATCCCTCTCCAAAGTTCCTCAATTGCTTCCACAGCCACTCGCCTGTTCCCAGAGGGTTCGAGGAGAAAGAAATGAGAAAACTGTAGAGGAAGACTTGGAGGAAACAGTTAGAACCAGATGTCTGTGCATTACCAAAGTAACCAGAATAAACCAAAACCTAGCCAGCTGGAAAGTCCCATTAACATGACTTCCCAATTCCATTAGATCAGTGACCTTTCTCCAAAGCACCTTATAAACAGTTTCCCTTCACAGGGAGAACACCCCAAACTGGAGCCAAAGCCCCCCAGATAGGAGTTGAAGCTCTCCAGATTGGACAAGGTCAAAAAGGCCCCAGTGGGACCCTGATGTCAAGCTGTTCTGGGGAAAAGATTATTTGAGTGTTTAATTGACAAAGGAGAGTAGTATCTATTAGAAAGCCAATCAACTTGTTCCCCACTGTCGAAGTTATATGGGGCTCTGGGGCTCCTGTAGGGGAAATCAGGACTGGATGCCTGAAGTTCAAGGGAGCCCCACCCTCACCCCCAGCATGTTCATTATCAGAGTTCCTCTCCTTTGTAAAGCACTTCTGACTGCTAGACTGTTTAATTGTGAGCCATTCAGGGGCCATTGCCCTTCTCATCTTAAAATATCTAACATGCACCCCAAAATTCTTTCCTTCAGGATAAATGAAATATGTCCCATTTTTATAAGCTTCATAACACCAAAACACAACAGACACAGACAAATTCTAACAAAAACGGCACAAGCAGATTCCGGCATCGATGCACACAGACGAACTGATTTCCTGACAGGGTAATAAATTTACCCTACAGAACAGATGAACTAATTCCAACTAGTCTACCTACGCCCACGAGAACTATCTCCCAAATGAACGAGTTCCAACTTGATCAGTTCCCAAATCAGGTAAATAAATTCACCCTACAAATGAGCTAATTCCAACTAAGGTGGGCTTCCCCCATGAGAACTAATTCCCAATGAACCGGTACGGGGTAGAGTCCAACAACACCTCCCTTCTGCAAAGGGGTACCCCAACCAAACTGGCTTGTTTCACAAAGGAAAAGCCCAAATTGAGGGGGGAAAATGTTCCCGATGTGCACACCGGAGCGACTTACCCCCCAAAATGGACCCCATCGGCTCTTAATACAAAAGGACCCACGACACAAGTGAACTGGCTGAACAGGCTATCGGATTGGGTAAACTTACCCTACAAACCAAGTCCGCCGAGAGAAGTTTGTCAATTCCTTGTCTCAACTGCCAAGTGCTAGGGGCAGCCGGTGCCACTTCAAGGAATCCTGGAGGAAAGAACCTCAGGACAAATGATCCCAGCAGCCGCTAGGGTCTTGCCCCAGTAGTCCCTGATTGGGACCGACTAGCCACAAGCAGCAAGGACCCTGACTGGCTAAGCCAAATTGTTACCATGTCCAAGCTCGCTCTGCTGGCTGCACGATAGGCAAATGAATCCAAGAAATGAGGTGTTGAGGCAGAGAAGAGACTTTAATCCAGAGCCACCAGACTGAGAAAATGGCATTCTAGCACATCAAAATAACCATCTTGTCAGGGCCTGGTTGCCAGGTTCTTTTATGGATCAGAGATGGCGGGGGCGGGGGGGTGGTGCTTAGGAAATAAAGTAAAAAGACTTCAGTCCTTGCAAATGTCCCCTAAAATTGCAAGCCTCAGGCACGGGAATGTGTTAGTTTTCCTTACAATCCTTCACAGGTGGGCAGCTCAGGTTGCAGGCAATTATGTATGCTTCAAAATTCTCAAAGTGAAAGTCGCTCAGTCGTGTCCGACTCTCTGTGACCCTATGGACTATACAGACCATGGAATTCTCCAGGCCAGAACACTGGAGTGGGTAGCCTTTCCCTTCTCCAGTGGATCTTCCCAATCTAGGAATTGAACCGGGGTTTCCTGCCTTGCAGGCGGATTCTTCAACAACTGAGCTACCAGGGAAGCCCTATTATGTATGCTAACAATAACAAAAAAGGGTTAAAGTCACAGGAGCATATCCAGTGTAAACTTAAAATTAACCTTCCCCAATTACAGAAAGGCATCTCGTGGTCTTGGATTGGAAGAATTAATATTGTTAAAATGGTCACACTACCGAAAGTAATCCCTATCAAAATACCTATGCATTCAATTTATGCAATCCTATCAATTTATGCACCCTATCAATTTGTGCAATCCCTATCAAAATACCCATTACATTTTTCGAAGAGCTAGAGCAAATAACTCTAAAATTTATTAATATATGGAACAGAAAAGACCAGAATTGTAAAAGCAGTCCTGAAGAAAAAGAACAAATTTGGAGGTATAACCAAACCTTCCAAACCTCATATAATGCTCCAAACAACAGTAATCAAATAGCATGGTATTGGCAAAAAATATACATTAGATAGCTAGGTGTTTGTTACAAGATATAGTAAAGAAATTTTAGACACAATGTTCTTTCAAGGAAAGGAAGATATACTAAGCTGTGACTTTGAAGCTGGGAAAAGCTTAGGTTTCAAACAGGAAAAGGATGTATCTTCCTTTTTGTTTGCATGTAAAGACTTGTTCCACTTTAGATATATAGATGTTTTTTGTAAGCTACATGAAGGAACTTTTTTTTTACTGAAATATATTTAGTTTACAATGTTGTGTTAGTTTCTGGTGTACAGCAAAGTGAATCAGTTATATATTCTTTTCCACTTTCTGTTACATTATGAATTATTAAAGTTATTGGGTATACTTACCTGTGCTGCACAACAAATCCTTGTTGTTTATCCATTCTATATACAATAGTTTGCATCTGCTAGCCTTAAATTCCAATCCAAGCACACCCATCTCAAGTTTGTTCTCTATGTCTGCAATTCTGTTTCTGTTTTATAGATAAATTCATTTGTGTCATATTTTAGATGCCATACATAAATGATATGATATAGTATTTGTCTTTCTCATCCTAACTTCGCTTAGTATGATAATCTCTGGGTTCATCCATGTAGCTATAAATGGCATTATTTCATCCTTTTTTTTTACAGCTGAGCAGTATCCCAAAGTTCAAAGGAATATTTCATCCAAAGATTAGCACAACAAAGGACAGAAATGGTAAAGATCTAATAGTAGTGGAAGCGATCAAGAAGAGATGGAAAGAATACACAAAAGAACTGTACAAAAAAGATCTTAATGACCAGATAACCACGATGGTATGGTCACTCATCCAGAGCCAGACATTCTGGAGTGTGAAGTCAAGTGGGCCTTAGGAAGCACTGCTGTCAATAATGCTAGTGTAGTGGAGGCCATGGAATTCCAGCAGAGTTATTTAAAATCCTAAAAGATGATGCTGTCAAAGAGCTGCATGCAATATGTCTGCAAATCTGGAAAACCCAGCAGTGCCCACAGGACTGGAAAAGGTCAATCCTCATCCCAATTCCCAAGAAGGGCAGTACTAAAGAAAGTTCAAACCACTGGACAATTGCACTCATCTCCCATGCTAGTAAGATTATGCTCAAAATCCTGCATTCTAGGCTTCAGCATGAACCTAGAACTTCCAGATGTCCAGGCTGGGTTTAGAAAAGGCAGAGGAACCAGAGATCAAACTGCCAACATTCACTGGATCATAGACAAAGCAAGGGAATTCCAAAAAAACATCTATATCTGTTTAACTGACTATGTTAAAGACTTTGACTATGTGGATCATAAACTGTGGGAAATTCTTAAAGAGATGGGAATACCAGACCATTCTACCTATCTCTGAGAAACCAGTATCCTGATAAAGAAGCAACAGTTAGAACCCTGTATGGAACAACTGACTGTTTCAGGACTGAGAAAGAAATAAAGCAAGGCTATTTATTGTCACCTTATCTATTTAACTTATACACAGAGCACATCATGAGAAATGCCAGGCTGGATGAGTTACAAGCTAAAATCAAAATTGTTGGGAGAAACATCAACAACCTCAGACATGCAGGTGATATCATTCTAAAGGCAGGAAGTGAAGAGGAACTAAGGAATCTCTTAATGAGAAAGGAGAGTGGAAAAAGCTGGCTTAAAACTAAATATTAAAAAAACTAAGATCATGGCATCTGGCCCCATCACTTCATGGTAAATAGAAGGGGAAAATGTGGAAGCAGTAACAGATATCCTCTTCTTTGGCTCTTAAAATCACTGCAAGTGGTAACAGTATGGTGAAAGTCAGTCATGTCTGACGTTTTGTGACCCCATGGACCATACAGTCCATGGAATTCTCCAGGCCAGAATACTGGAATGGGTAGCCTTTCCCTTCTCCAGGGGATCTTCCCAACCCAGGGATCGAACCCAGGTCTCCCACATTCCATGCTGATCCTTAACCTGCTGAGCCATAAGGGAAGCCTGTAGATGGTGACTGCAGCCTTGAAATTAGAAGATGATTGCTTCTTGGCAGGAAAGCTATGACAAACCTAGACAGTGTGTTAAAAAGCAAAGACATCACTTTGTCCATAGAGTCCAGGCTATAGTCTTTCCAGTAGTTGCGAACGGTTGTGAGAGTTGGATCATAAAAGGTAGAGTGTCAAAGAATTGATGCTTTCAAACTGTGGTGCTAGAGAAGACTCGAGTCCCTTGGACAGCAAGGAGATCAAATCAGTTAATCTTACAGGAAACCAACCCTGAATTCTCACTGGAAGGATGCTGAAGTTGAAGGTCCAGTAATTTGGCCACCTGATGCAAACAGCCGACTCATTGGAAAAGACTCTGCTGCTGGGAAAGATTGAGGGCAGAAGGAGAAGAGAGCGACAGAGAATGAGATGGCTGGATGGCATTACTGATGCAATGGACTTGAACTTGGGCAAACTGTGGGAGACGGTGAGGGGCAGAGAGGCCTAGTGTGCTGCAGTCCATGGGGTCGCGAAGAGTTGGACATGACAACAGCACAACAACAGCAATATTCCATTATATGTGTGCTGTGCTAAGTTGCTCAGTCGTGTATAGAATGAAGGATTTTAGGATCAGTGTTTATATCAGTGTTTAGGATCAGTGTTTATTTTAGGATCAGTGTTCTTTAAGTGAAAGGAAGTAATATGCACTGAGTTGTAGAAATAGTGAGTTGTATTATGGATCTGTACCACTGTTGTTTTGAAGGCTATATTGAAGTGGCTAGCAAACTAGCTTTAAAAACAAGAAAACTCTAGCTTTCTTTATATCTTCATCTCTGAAATACATGTTCATATAACACTTTTAAATGTTTCTGGCATGCTACCTGAAAGAAATTTAAGGCATACTTATTTTTTACTGAAGGGAAATAATAGTCATTGAGTCATCATATTAGTGATTTTTCATATGGATTTGTATCACCAAGACTATACTGAAGTTTGAAAACCTTGCCTTTTTGAAAACATATAGATGGCAAATAAACACATGAAAAAATGTTCAACATCACTCATTATTAGAAAAATGTGAATCAAAACTATAGTGAGGTATCACCTCCCTCCAGTCAGAATGGCCATCACTAAAAAATCTACAACAATAAGTGATGAAGAGAACATGGAGAAAAGGGAACCCTTTTGCATTGTTGGTGGGAATGTAAACTGTTAAAGCCATATGTAGAAGAGTATGGAGATTTCTTTAAAAAAAAAAAAACAGGAATAAAACTGCCATAGGACCCAGCAATTCCACTACTGGGTATATACCGTGAGAAAATCATAGTTCAAAAAGTTACGTGTACCCCAATGTTCATTGCAGCACTATTTACAAGAGCTAGGACATGGAGGCAACCTAGAAATCCATCAACAGATGAATGGATAAAGAAGTGGTGGTACACATACACAATGGAATATTACTCAGCCATAAAAAGAGTGAATTTGAGCCACTGAACTGAGATGGATGAACCTAGAGCCTGTTATACAGAGTGAAGTAAATTAGAAAAACAAATATTGTACATGAATATGTGTATATGGAATCTAGAAAAGTGGTACTATTGAAGCTATTATTTGCAGGACAGGAATAGAGACACAGACATAGAGAACACACTTGTGGACATAGCAGGGGAAAGAGAGGATGGGATAAACTGAGAGAGCAGCATGGGAACATATACTTTACCATATGTAAAATAGATAGCTAGTGTAAAGCTGCTGCATAACACAGGGAGCTCAACCCAGTGCTCTGTGACAACCTAGAAGGATGGGATGGGGGTGGGTGGGATGGAGGTTCCAGAAGAAGGGGATATATGTGCACTTATGCTGATTCATATTGTTGTATGGATAAAACCAACATGACATTGCAAAACAATTATCCTTCAATTAAAAAAATTTTTAAAACCTTGCTTATGTTGCCAGTGAAATACGTGTTCTGAAGAAATAATCAAATAGTCTGTGGAAACTCTAGTGTTACATGGAAAACAGTAGCTAGTGTAATTATTTGGGGTAAGTTCCATACATTGAAAACAACACTATGCTGAAGAGTTCTCTAGTCCTCATTGTGAACATACTTTGTAGAAAAAAAAAAAAAGGAAGCCTTGGCAAGCACTCCACAAGGATTTTGCCAGTGAATGCAGAGTTTTTCCCAGCTTTCGATGCAACTGCACCAAGAGTTGGTTTGCAGAACTCCAAAGCCTTTTCTAAGCTTCTCCAAATCAGGGCTTCGAGTACCATACTCTGAAGGAACAAGCCATGTAAAATGTTCTTCCTCTAACCTCTATGATAAGGATATTTTCCATTAGTGGGAAATCAACCTTTTACTAGAGGGGAAAGGCCTTCACAGCTTTTGGTGATTACACACCAAAATGAATACAATCTTACAGTATCTCTCAAGACAGCATATTACAGAGCTCATACAGTATTCTTCCAGCAATACAGTTCAAATATATCTTCCACTCAAGGAAAGAATGCAGTGCCTAAAAGTAGTTTCATAGGGTAAGAAAGAATTGGTTATATTCCTTCTGTAAAACTCGTGTGTTACTTTGCCATTTTAAAGGCTTTATCATCTCATTGAACATATATTGCAAAGCTGCAGTCACCATCTGAAGTGATTTTGGAACCCAAGAAAATAAAATCTGTCACTGTTTCTACTTTTTCCCCATCTATTTGCCGTGATGTATGGAACCAGATGCCATGATCTTTAGTTTTTTGAATGTTAAGTTTTAAGCCAGCTCTTTAGCTCTCCTCTTTTACTCTCATCAAGAGGCTCTTTAGTTCCTCTTCACTTTCTGCTGTTAGAGTGGCATCATCTGCATATCTAAGGTTGCTGGATTTGCTGGATTTCTGTTGGAATTGCTGGATTTCTCCCCGCAATCTTAATTCCAGATTGTGATTCATCCAGTCTGGCATTTCACATGATATACTCTGCATATAAGTTAAATAAGCATGGTAACAGTATGCAGCCTTGACATACTCCTTTCCCAATTTTAAACCAGTCCATTGTTTCATGTCTGGTTCTAACTGCTGCTTCTTGACCTGCATACAGGCTTCTCAGGAGGCATATGAGACAGTCTGGAACTCCCATCTCCTTAAGAATTTTTTACAGGTTGTTGTGATCCTCACAGTCAAAGGCTTTATCATACATAGTCAATGAAGCAGAAGTAGAATTTTTTTTTACTGGAACATTTTTGGGAATTCCTTTGCTTTGTCTATGATCCAATGGATGTTGGCAATTTGATCTCTGGTTCCTCTGTCTTTTCTAAATCCAGCTTGAACATCTGGAAGTTCTCAGTTCATGTACTGTTGAAGCCTAGCTTGAAGGATTTTGAGCATTACCTTGCTAGCATATGAAATGAGCACAATTGTGTGGTAGTTTGAGCATTCTTTGACATTGCCTTTTTTTGGTATTGGAATGAAAACTGACCTTTTCCAGTCCTGCAGCCATTGCTGAACTTTGCAAATTTGCTGACATACTGAGTGCAGCTCTCTAACAGCATCCTCTTTTAGAATTTTAAATAGCTCAGCTGATATTCCATCATCTCCACTAGCTTCGTTCGTAGTAATGCTGTCTAAGGCCCACTTGGATTCACACTCCAGGATGTCTGGCTCTAGGTGACTGATCACTACATCGTGGTTATCTGGGTCATTAATATCTTTTTTGTATAGTTTTTCTGTGTGTTCTTGCCACCTTTTCTTAATCTCTTCTGCTCTTGTTAGGTCCCTGCCATTTCTGTCCTTTATTGTGCTCATCTTTGCACAAAATATTCCCTTAGTATCTCCAATTTTCTTGAAGAAATCTCTAGTCTTTCCCTATTGTTTTCCTATATTTCTTTGCATTGTTCACTTAAGAAGTCTTTCTTATCTCTCCTTGCTATTCTCTGAAACTCTTCATTTAGTTGAGTATATCTTCCTTTCTCCTTTGCCTTTTACTTCTCTTCTTTTCTCAGCTATTTCATTATGTAACATTTTGAGTTCTTTAATGATTTTTTTGCATTATTTTTTTGTTATTTCCTTAGTGATTACTCTTGGGCTTACATATACATCTTAGTCAATAGGAGTCTGTTCAGATATACTGTAACTTAATTTCAGTGAGATATAGAAATGCTACTACTATATAGCTCAGCTCTATTCCTATTTCCCACTTTTTGTGGTATTATTTTTATACACACTTTCATCTATAAATATTTAAAATACAATATATTGTATAATTATTACTTTAATTTTATATCCTTTAAAGAAGCTGACAAAAGAAAGGAGATAAAAGATACATTTAATAACTTTTGTCATATTAGTCTTCTAATTTATCACTTCTGGTTCTCTTCGTTTGTTCCTGAGGCTTCAAGTTAACATCTGGAGTCATTTCCTTAGACCAACACAATTCCCATACTCCTCCTTTGAGTTATTGTTTATATTATTTTAAAGGCTCAAAACGCTAATATATTTACACATTATTTTATACAATTGGATTTTAGATCTCTTAGAAGTAGAAAGAAAAGGAAATATGCATTTATACTATCTTCAATATAATTACTCTTATTGGTGTTCTTTGTTTTTTCACGTGGAATTAAATTACTACCTGAGATTACTTGTTTCCAGTCTGAGGAGCTTCCTTTGGTATTTCTTGTAAGATGGGTTTTCTGGCCACAAATTCTCTCAGATTTTGTTTACATGAGAATGTCTTTATTATGTCTTGGGTTTTGAAATATAACTTTCTTGGATATATGATTCTTCGTTGACATTTTTTTCATTGAACACTTTGACTATGTTATCCAAATGTCTTCTAGCATCCATTGTTTTTGTTTAGAAGTAAAGAAATCTTACTGAGGATACCTTGTTAGTGATTATTTACTTTTATTTTCTTGTTTTAAAAATGTTCTCTTTGCCTTTGTCTTTTAGCATTTTTGTGTCTGCTTGTGAATCTCTTTGTGGTTATCCTACTAACAATTCCTTGAGCTTCTCAAATGTGTAAAGTTTTCCCTCAAATTTGGGAAATTTTCAGCCATTGTTTCTTCAAATATTTTTTCTGATTCACTATCTTCTATCCTTCTGGCAGTCAAATTACACATATGTTTATGCACTTAATGTTGTCCCACATTTCTATGAAGCTCTGTTCATTTTTATTTCTTTTTATATTTATTCTTCTACTGATACAATTTCCATTAATCTGCCTTCAAACTCACTAATTCTTTCTTCTGATAGTTTGCTGTTGTGCCTACTATGATAAATTTTTCATTTCAGTTATTATACTTTGCTCTAGAATTTCCATTTGATTCTTTTTAATTACTTCTACATCTTGTTGATATTTTCTATTTAATGAGACATTGTCATGATACCTCCTTTACTTTAAGCATGGTTTCCTTTAGTTCTTTGAAGATATTTATAATGATTGCTATGAAGTCTATGTCTGTCAAGTCAGACATCTATTCTTTCTCCAGGCAGTTTCTGTTTCATGCTTTTTTCTCCATGTACAGGTCACATTTTCCTGTTTTATTTCCATGTCTTGTAATTTTTTTGTTGTTGGAAACTAGACATTTTAGGTAATTCAGTTCAGTTCCAGTCACTCAGTCGTGTCCAACTCTGCAACCCCATGGACTGCGGCACAACAGGCATCCCTGTCCATCACCAACTCCCAGAGCTTGCTCAAACTCATGTCCGTTGAGTTGGTGATGCAATCCAATCGTCTCATCCTCTGTTGTCCCCTTCTCCTCCTACTTTCAATCTTCCCTAGCATCAGGGTCTTTTCCAGTGAGTCAATTCTTTGCATCAGGTGGCCAAAGTGTTGGAGTTTCAGCTTCAGCATCAGTCCTTCCAATGAATATTCAGGATTGCTTTTCTTTAGGATTGACTTGTTTGATCTCCTTACAGTCCAAGAAGCTCTCAAGAGTCTTCTCCAATACCACAGTTCAAAAGCATTAATTTTTTGGCACTCAGCCTTCTTTATGGTCCACCTCTCACATCCATACATGACTACTGGAAAAAAACATTGCTTTGACTATATGTGTTGCCAAAGTAATGTCTCTGCTTTTTAACATGCTGCCTAGGTTGGTCAAAGCTTTTCTTCCATGATCTTAGTTTTCTGAATGTTGGAGTTTTAAGTCAGCTTTTTCACTCTCTTCTTTCACTTTCATCAAGAAGCTCCTCAGTTCCTCTTCACTTTCTTCTGTAAAGGTGGTGTCATCTGCATATCTGAGATTATTGATATTTCTCCCAGTAATCTTGATTCAAGATTGTACTTCATCCAGCCCGGCATTTCACATGATGTACTCTGCGTATAAGTTAAATAAGCAGGGTGACAATATATAGCCTTGACGTACTCCTTGCTCAATTTGTCAGCAGTCCATTGTTCCATGTCCGGTTTTAACTGTTGCTTCTTGACCTGCATACAGATTTCTCAGTAGGCAGATAAGGTAGTCTGGTATTCCCATCTCTTTAAGAATTTTCCACAGCTTGCTGTGATCCATGCAATCAAAGGCTCAGGTGTTGTCAATAAAGCAGAAGTAGATGATTTTCCGGAACTCTCTTGCTTTGTCTCTGATCCAATGGATGTTGGCAATTTGATCTCTGGTTCCTCTGCCTTTTCTAAATCCAGCTTGAACATCTGTAACTTCTCAGTTCACACACTGTTGAAGCCTATATTTTAGGTGGTATATTATAGAAATTCTGAAGACTGGCCTCTGTCCTCCCCCTCCCCATGACTTGTTGTCATTATTTGTTGTTTATTTGTTTACTGACCCATTGAATTATTTTAGTGAAGTCAATTTATCCCCTTCAGTGTGAAGCTTTATAAGGTGCAGCCTTAAGCATGTGCACACTCACCCGGGGAAGACAGGGTGATTTTTGCCTTTCTATCTCCCTGTTCACTCCCAGATGTTAAGCTCCACTAATTGCTGAGTGATTGCTCTGTTGTTTTTAATAATGCCCTGGCATTTAAATTGCTGCACAGACTGATCAAATTTAATTGAGGTTTCTGTTGCAGGGATAGAGTTTAAAGTCTGTGTTTGAGATTTGTTCTGATAACAAAGAACCTAAAGAGTGCTCTTCTTAGCAGACTCATTTCCTGGTTCTCTCTGGTAAACTAGACACCTTACAGTTAAGCTTATAGTTATAATAAATCTAGGGGCTTCCCTGATAGCTCAGGTGGTAAAGAGTCCTCCTGCAATGCAGGAGACCCCAGTTCGATTCCTGGGTTGGGAAGATCCACTGGAGAAGGGAAAGGCCACCCACTCCAATATTCTTGGGCTTCCCTTGTGGCTCAGCTGGTAAAGAGTCCGCCTGTGATGCAGAAGCCCTAGGTTCAATCCCTGGGTTGGGAAGATCCCCTGGAGAAGGGAAAGGCTACCCACTCCAGTATTCTGGCCTGGGTCACAAACAGTCAGACACAACTGAGCAACTTTCACTTTCTAATAAATCTAGCAGTATTTCCTTTTATTGTTTTCACCATAACCTCCAGTATTTTTAACATAATGCTAAACAGTCCTTAGATTTGAACAGCCCTACCTTCTGTTGTAAATAAGCTCAGTTCCTTTTGGAAGAGCTTCAAAGTATTCTGTTTTACACCTACACCTCCCTCTGGGAAAAACCTCTGAGCCAGAGCTCTAGAGTTGGGGGTGGGGACAGTGGCATGCTTTTCTCTGAGAAAAAACCCCTGTTTTAATAATGAGGTGTTCCATAGAAGAGGAGGGGAAGCTGCAGCCTCTGGTCTTCTTGGTTTGCCTCTCCTGGTATGGAATCTCCACTTTAAATGCTACCTGGAGTGAGGGCAATCAGGGCCATCATATTCTCAGTAGACCACACTCAAAGTAGAGCCTCTTTTCTATGAGTGGACACTGACAGAATATGGAAGCCCCCACCTCTTGACCACATTCACCAGGAATTTAACCTTTACAGTGGATATCCAAGGGTCAGATGAGAAATGCTGATCCCTTGCCTGCCCTTCCTGGGTTTCCAATTGGGAGCTGAGGGAAAGGATGCCCTTTTTTCTTGGCTGTACCTGTTTGGAGTGGAGTTTTCAACACCCTGAGCTGGGGGATGGGAAGCAAGGAGCAGGTTGTGACTCAGATGCCACAGATTCTCACTATTTTTTACTAAGCTTTAGATTTTCTTGAATAAGCATTTCTTCCTTTTCTGTATGCTTTAGACCATTTTAAAGACTTTAAATGTTTGTTTTAAGGTAATTTCTGGGTGGTCCTAAGATGGCAGAGGAATAGGACGGGGAGACAACTTTCTCTCCCACAAATTCACCAAAAGAACATTTAGACGCCAAGCAAATTCCACAAAACAACTTGTGAATGCTGGCAGAGGACATCAGACACACAGAAAGGCAGATCATATTCTTCGAAAGGAGGTAGGACAAAATATAAAAGATAAAGAGAGACAAAACAGGTGGGGATGGAGATCTGTCCCAGGAAGGGAGTCTTAAAAAGGAGAGAAGTTTCCAAACACCAGGAAACACTCTCTCCAGCGGGTCTGTGCCAAGCCTTGGAATTGCAAAGGGCAAAATAACCAGGAGGAAAAATAAATAAAAAATTAAACCCCGCAGTTTGCGTACCTAGCAGCAGATCCCAGCGGGCGCGCAGCCCAGTCACGCGCTTCCCCAACTAGCAAGCGGGGGCTGGGCAGAGAGGGGCAGGCTGCATTGCTTTTGGTAAGAAATGAACCTGAATGCCCCGTGGGCAATCTGAGGGAACTAGATTGAGACAGCAACCTAGACTGTGGGATAGCTTTCCCGTGAAAAGCCTTAACCTAAGACACCGCCAGGCCAGCTCACAGAACAAAGGACTGAGCAGAGTAAACCGGCCACGGACCTGCCCATCCCCAGCAGGAGACAGGCAGGGGAGGGCAGCGAGAGCCAGAAGGGCGGAATTGCGGCTCCAGAGAGGCATTCTATACCAAATTGCAAACAGACCTCGCTGCTAACCAGGACTGCTTGGGACTCTGGATGGTCGACACCCGCCGAGAGGGTCGCAGCCAGAGATCAGCTCCCCAGGGGAGAGCATGGCACGCCTGGGAAACTGCGCCCATTGTACACCCAGAAAACCTAGTGGCTGGGACGGGGGAACGGATAAAGACACAGCCCCCAACCACGCTAGCCAAAAACCTGGTCACCGGAGCTGCTCAGACCTGGGAAGGGCACAAAACCCAGGCTCAACCAAGTCTGCACCTTTGTGAAGTACCCGGGAACCAGAACCTGAGCAACTTAGACCTGGGAAGTACAGGCAACCCCAGGGGCCACTTCAGACAGTTCCTGGCAGTGCAACCTAGAGCCTGAGCAGTGTAGACTGGGAAAGCACACATGCCGTGAGCGGGGCAAACCCAGTGTGGCTGAAACATTGTGAGCACACGCCAGTGAGATTTGTTTGCAGTGTTTCTCCCTCCCCACAGCACGACTGAACAAGTGAGACTAAAAAAAAAAGTGACCACCACCGCCCCCCTTGTGTCAGGGCAGAAACTAGACACTGAAGAGACCAGCAAACAGAGAAGCTAAAGGAAACAGAAGGAATCGCTTTGAAAGTGACAGATGCAACAGATTAAAACCCTGTGATTAGCACCGACTACATAGGAAGGCAATGCCAAAGAATGCTCAAACTACCGCACAATTGCACTCATCTCACATGCTAGTAAAGTAATGCTCAAAATTCTCCAAGCCAGGCTTCAGCAATACGTGAACCGTGAACTTCCAGATGTTCAAGCTGGTTTTAGAAAAGGCAGAAGAACCAGAGATCAAATTGCCAACATCCGCTGGATCATCGAAAAAGCAAGAGAGTTTCAGAAAAACATCTATTTCTGCTTTGTTGACTATGCCAAAGCCTTTGACTGTGTGGATCACAATAAACTGTGGAAAATTCTGAAAGAGATGGGAATACCAGACCATCTGACCTGTCTCTTGAGAAACCTGTATGCAGGTCAGGAAGCAACAGTTAGAACTGGACATGGAACAACAGACTGGTTCCAAATAGGAAAAGGAGTACATCAAGGCTGTATATTGTCACCCTGCTTATTTCAGTTCTATGCAGAGTACATCATGAGAAACGCTGGCCTGGAAGAAACGCAAGCTGGAATCAAGATTTCCGGGAGAAATATCAATAACCTCAGATATGCAGATGACACCACCCTTATGGCAGAAAGTGAAGAAGAACTAAAGAGCCTCTTGATGAAAGTGAGAGAGGAGAGTGAAAAAGTTGGCTTAAAGCTCAACTTTCAGAAAACTAAGATCATGGCATCTGGTCCCATCACTTCTTGGGAAATAGATGGGGAAACAGTAGAAACAGTGTCAGACTTTATTTTTTTGGGCTCCAAAATCACTGCTGATGGTGATTGCTGCCATGAAATTAAAAGATGCTTACTCCTTGGAAGGAAGGTTATGGCGAACCTAGATAGCATATTGAAAAGCAGAGACATTACTTTGCCAACAAAAGTCCGTCTAGTCAAGGCTATGGTTTTTCCAGTGGTCATGTATGGATGTGAGAGTTGGACGGTGAAGAAAGCTGAGCGCCGAAGAATTGATGCTTTTGAAGTGTGGTGTTGGAGAAGACTCTTGAGAGTCCCTTGGACTTCAAGGAGATCCAATCAATCCACCCTAAAGGAGATCAATCCTGGATGTTCATTGGAAGGACTGATGTTGAAGCTGAAACTCCAATACTTTGGCCACCTCATGCGAAGAGTTGACTCATTGGAAAAGACCCTAACGCTGGGAAGGATTAGGGGCAGGAGGAGAAGGGGACGACAGAGGATGAGATGGTTGGATGGCATCACCAACTCGATGGACATGGGTTTGGGTAGACTCCGGGAGTTGGTGATGGACAGAGAGGCCTGGCGTGCTGCAATTCATAGGGTCGCAAAGAGTCGGACACGACTGAGTGACTGAACTGAACTGAACTGAACATAGGAAGGGGCTTAGAGACCTTGAGAAGTACAAGCTGGACCAAGGAACTATCTGAAAGTGAACTGACCCCACATAGTCCACAACAGCTCCAGAGAAAGTACGAGATATATTTTTACTAGTATCATTTTTTACATTTTTAAAACTCTTATTATTATTTTTTGTTAATTTTTTTGAAATTTAATTTAATTTTCTTATTTTATTTCTATTTTTAAGTCCCCTATTACTCCTTCAATTTTCATTTTTATAACCCACTATTACCTTGCAAAAAAAAAACCCATATTTTTATCTTTATTTTCTTTTATTTTTTTCTTTCTTTAAGACATTATTTTTAAAGTAAACTTCATTTATATATATTTTATACTTTTTGTGACTTCGGTGGGTTTTTTTTTCTTTATTCTTCCTTTTTATTTTTTTTTCTTTTTCTTTTCTTTCTCCTTTTTTACTATAGTATTTTTGAGAACCTAACCTCTACTCTAGATTTTTAATCTTTGTTTTTATTTTTATTTATTTATTTATTTATTTTATTTATTTTAGCTGGGAACTAATTACTTTACAATATTGTAGTAGTTTTTGCCATACATTGACATGAATCAGCCATGGGTTTACATGTGTTCCCCTTCCTGGACCCCCCTCCCACCTCCCTCCCCATCCCATCCCTCTGGGTCATCCCATTGCCCCAGTCCTGAGCATTTGTCTCATGCATCGAACATGGAATGGTGTTCTGTTTCACATATGATAATATACATGTTTCAATGCTATTCTCCCAGAACGTCCCACCCTCACCTTCTCCCTCAGAGTCCATAAGACTGTTCTATGCATCTGTGTCTCTTATTCTGTCTCGTATATAGGGTTCTCGTTACCTTCTTTCAAATTCCATATATATGCATTAGTATACAGTATTGGAGTTTTTCTTTCTGGCTTACTTCACTCTGTATAATGGGTTCCAGTTTCATCCATCTCAATAGAACCGATTCAAATGTTTTTTTTTTTTAATGGCTGAGTAATATTCCATTGTGTATATGTACCACAGCTTCCTTATCCATTCGTCTGCTGATGGACATCTAGGTTGCTTCCATGTCCTGGCTATTGTAAACAGTGCTGCGATGAACATTGGGGTACACGCGTCTCTTTCCATTCTGGTTTCCTTGGTGTGTATGCCCAGCAGTGGGATTGCTGGGTCAGATGGCAGTTCTATTCCAAGTTTTTTAAGGAATCTCCACACTGTTCTCCATAGTGGCTGTACTAGTTTGCATTCCCACCAACAGTGTAAGAGAGTTCCCTTTTCTCCACACCCTCTCCAGCATTTATTGCTTGTAGACTTTTGGATAGCAGCCATTCTGACGGGTGTGAAATGATACCTCATTGTGGTTTTGATTTGCATTTCTCTAATAATGAGTGATGCTGAGCATCTTTTCATGTGTTTGTTAGCCATCTGTATGTCTTCTTTGGAGAAATGTCTGTTTAGTTCTTTGGCCCATTTTTTGGTTGGGTCGTTTATTTTTCTGGAAATGAGCTGCAGGAGTTGCTTGTATATTTTTGAGATTAATTGTTTGTCTGTTGCTTCATTTGCTATTATTTTCTCCCATTCTGAAGGCTGTCTTTTCACCTTGCTTATAGTTTCCTTTGTTGTGCAAAAGCTTTTAATCTTAATTAGGTCCCATTTGTTTATTTTTGCTTTTATTTCCGATATTCTGGGAGGTGGGTCATGGAGGACCCTGCTGTGGTTTATGTCGGAGAGTGTTTTGCCTATGTTTTCTTCTAGGAGTTTTATAGTTTCTGGTCTTACATTTAGATCTTTAATCCATTTTGAGTTTGTTTTTGTGTATGGTGTTAGGAAGTGTTCTAGTTTCATTCTTTTCCAAGTGGTTGACCAGTTTTCCCAGCACCACTTGTTAAAGAGATTGTCTTTTCTCCATTGTATATTCTTGCCTCCTTTGTCGAAGATAAGGTGTCCATAGGTGCGTGGATTTATCTGTGGGCTTTCTATTTTGTTCCATTGATCTATATTTCTATCTTTGTGCCAGTACCATACTGTCTTGATGACTGTGGCTTTGTAGTAGAGCCTGAAGTCAGGCAGGTTGATTCCTCCAGTTCCATTCTTCTATCTCAAGATTGCTTTGGCTATTCGAGGTTTCTTATATTTCCATACAAATTGTGAAATGATTTGTTCTAGTTCTGTGAAAAATACCATTGGTAGCTTGATAGGGATTGCATTGAATCTATAGATTGCTTTGGGTAGTATACTCATTTTCACTATATTAATTCTTCCAATCCATGAACACGGTATATTTCTCCATCTGTTTGTGTCCTCTTTGATTTCTTTCATCAGTGTTTTATAGTTTTCTTTATATAAGTCTTTTGTTTCTTTAGGTAGATATATTCCTAAGTATTTTATTTTTTTGTTGCAATGGTGAATGGTATTGTTTCTTTAATTTCTCTGTTTTCTCATTATTGGAGTATAGGAATGCAAGGGATTTCTGTGTGTTAATTTTATATCCTGCAACTTTACTATATTCATTGATTAGCTCTAGCAATTTTCTGGTAGAATCTTTAGGGTTTTCTATGTAGAGGATCGTGTCATCTGCAAACAGTGAGAGTTTTACTTCTTCTTTTCCTATCTGTATTCCTTTTATTTCTTTTTCCGCTCTGATTGCTGTGGCCAAAACTTCCAAAACTATGTTGAATAGTAGTGGTGAACATGGGCATCCTTGCCCTTCCTGACTTTAGGGAAAATGCTTTCAATATTTCACCATTGAGGATAATGTTTGCTGTGGGTTTGTCATATATTGCTTTTATTATGTTGAGGTATGTTCCTTCTCTTCCTGCCTTCTGGAGGGTTTTTATCATAAATGGATGTTGAATTTTGTCAAAGGCTTTTTCTGCATCTATTGAGATGATCATATGGATTTTATCCTTCAGTTTGTTAATGTGGTGTATTACATTGATTGATTTGCGGATGTTAAAGAAACCTCGCATTCCTGGGATAAAGTCCACTTGGTCATGATGTATGATCTTTTTAATATGATGTTGGATTCTGTTTGCTAGAATTTTATTAAGGATTTTTGCATCTAAGTTCATAAGTGATATTGGCCTGTAGTTTTCTTTTTTTGTGGCATCTTTCTCTGGTTTTGGAATTAGGGTGATGGTGGCCTCATAGAATGAGTTTGGAAGTTTACCTTCTGCAATTTTCTGGAAGATTTTGAGTAGGATAGGTGTTAGCTCTTCTCTAAATTTTTGGTAGAATTCCGCTGTGAAGCCGTCTGGTCCTGGGCTTTTGTTTGCTGGAAGATTTCTGATTACAGTTTCGATTTCCGTGCTTGAGATGGGTCTGTTAAGATCTTCTATTTCTTCCTTTCTTCAGTTTTGGAAAGTTATACTTTTCTAAGAATTTGTCCATTTCTTCCAAGTCGTCCATTTTATTGGCATATAGCTGTTGGTAGTAGTCCCTTATGATCCTTTGTATTTCTGTGGAGTCTGTTGTGATCTCTCCATTTTCATTTCTAATTTTGTTGATCTGATTCTTCTCCCTTTGTTTCTCGATGAGTCTGGCTAATGGCTTGTCAATTTTGTTTATCTTCTCGAAAAACCAGCTTTTAGTTTTGTTGATTTTTGCTATGATCTCTTTTGTTTCTTTTGCATTTATTTCTGGCCTAATTTTTAAGATTTCTTTCCTTCTACTGACCCTGGGGTTCTTCCTTTCTTCCTTTTCTAGTTGCTTTAGGTGTAGAGTTAGTTGATTTATTTGATTTTTTTCTTGTTTCTTGAGGTACGCCTGTATTGCTATGAACCTTCCCCTTAGTATTGCTTTTACAGTGTCCCATAGGTTTTGGGTTGTTGTGTTTCCATTTTCGTTCGTTTCTATGCATAATTTGATTTCTTTTTTGATTTCTTCTGTGATTTGTTGGTTATTCAGAAGCGTGTTGTTTAGCCTCCATATGTTGGAATTTTTAATAGTTTTTTTCCTGTAATTGAGGTCTAATCTTACCGCATTGTGGTCAGAGAAGATGGCTGGGATGATTTCAATTTTTTTGAATTTACCAAGGCTAGATTTATGGCCCAGGATGTGATGTATCCTGGAGAAAGTTCCGTGTGTACTTTAGAAAAAGGTGAAATTGATTATTTTGGGGTGGAAAGTCCTGTAAATATCAATTAAATCTAATTTGTCTATTGTATCATTTAAAGTTTGTGTTTCCTTGTTAATTTTCTGTTTAGTTGATCTATCCATATGTGTGAGTGGAGTATTAAAGTCTCCCACTATTATCGTGTTATTGTTAATTTCCCCTTTCATAGTTAGTATTTGCCTTATATATTGTGGTGCTCCTATGTTGGGTGCATATCTATTTATAATTGTTACATCTTCTTCTTGGATTGATCCTTTGATCATTATGTAGTGTCCTTCTTTGTCCCTTTTCTCAGCCTTTATTTTAAAGTCTATTTTATCTGAAATGAGTATTGCAACTCCTGCTTTCTTTTGGTCTCCATTTGCATGAAATATGTTTTTCCACCCCTTCACTTTCAGTCTGTATGTGTCCCTAGTTTTGAGGTGGGTCTCTTGTAGACAGCATATATAGGGGTCTTGCTTTTGTATCCATTCAGCCAGCCTTTGTCTTTTGATTGGGGCATTCAACCCATTTACATTGAAGGGAATCATTGATAAGTATGATCCCGTTGCCATTTACTTTGTTGTTTTGAGTTCGTGTTGAAACATCCTTTCTGTGTTTCCTGTTTAGAGAAGATCCTTTAGCATTTGTTGGAGAGCTGGTTTGGTGGTGCTGAATTCCCTCAGCTCTTGCTTGTCTGTAAAGCTTTTGAATTCCCCTTCATATCTGAATGAGATCCTTGCTGGGTACAGTAATCTGGGTTGTAGATTATTCTCTTTCATTACTTTAAGTATGTCCTGCCATTCCCTTCTAGCCTGAAGAGTTTCTATTGAAAGATCAGCTGTTATCCTTATGGGAATCCCCTTGTGTGTTATTTGTTGTTTTTCCCTTGCTGCTTTTAATATTTGTTCTTTGTGTTTCATCTTTGTTAATTTGATTAATATGTGTCTTGGGGTGTTTCGCCTTGGGTTTATCCTGTACGGAACTCTGTGGGTTTCTTGGACTTCTGTGACTATTTCCTTCCCAATTTTAGGGAAATTTTCAACTATTATCTCCTCGAGTAGTTTTTCATGGCCTTTCCTTTCATCTTCTTCTTCTGGGACTCCTATGATTCCAATGTTGGGGCGTTTCATATTGTCCCAGAGGTCCCTGAGGTTTTCCTCATTTCTTTTGATTCTTTTTTCTTTTTTCCTCTCTGCTTCATTTATTTCCATCATTCTATCTTCTACCTCACTTATCCTATCTTCTGCCTTCATTATTCTACTGTTGGTTCCCTCCAGAGTGTCTTTTATCTCCTTTATTTCATTATATTCATTATATATTGACTCCTTTTTATTTCTTCTAGGTCCTTGAGAAACATTTCTTGCATCTTCTCAATCCTTGTCTCCAGGCTATTTATCTGTAACTCCATTTTGCTTTCAAGATTTTGGATCATTTTTATTATCATTATTCTAAATTCTTTTTCAGATAGACTCACTATCTCCTCCTCTTTTGTTTGGTTTGGTGGGCATTTCTCATTTTCCTTTACTTGCTGAGTATTTCTAAGCCTTTTCATCTTGTTTAGATTGCTGTGTTAGGCGTGGCCTTTCTGTATTCTGGTAGTTTGAGGTTCCTCTATACTGTGGAGGTTCCTCACTGTGGGTGGGGTTGGACGGGTGGCTTGTCAAGGCTTCCTGGTTGAGGGAGCTTGTGTCGGTGTTCTGGTGGGTGGAGCTGGATTTCTTCTCTTTAGAGTGCAATGGAGTGTCCAGTATTGAGTTTTGAGGTGTCTATGGATTTGGTGTGCCTCTGGGCAGCCTGTATATTGATGCTCAGGGCTATGTTCCTGGGTTGCTGGAGAATTTGTGTGGTATGTCTTGCTCTGGAACTTATTGGCTCCTGGGTGGAGCTTGGTTTCATTGTATATGTGGCGGCTATTGGATGATCTCTTATTAATTAATGTTTCCCCTGGCTTTCAATCTTATTCTTGCAGTAGCCTCAAGACTTCTCCATCCATACAGCATCAATAATAAAACTTTTAGGTTAATGGTGAAAAGATTCTCCACAGTGAGGGATACCCAGAAAGGTTCACTGAGTTCCATGGAAAGGTGAGGGGGGGGGGGTGTTGAGGTGACCAGGAGGGGAAGAGGGGGACTCAAACGTGGAGAGAGCAGTCTAGCCAGTAAGCGCTTCCCTCTGTGCTCTCCACTGTCTGAAACCCTCAGAGCGGTTCATAGAGATACATAGAGAGGGGGGAGGAAGGTAATAGAGGTGAGCATGAGTAGAAAGGGAGGAATCAGGAGGGAAGAGAGAGATCTGGGCAGTATTCTGTTCCCAAAGTGTTCTCCGGTACCCAGAACACCCTCAGAGATTCACCGAATTGGGTTGAGAAGAGAAGGAGGAAGGTGGGAGATAGAGGTTCCCTGGGGGAGACGAAAGAGCGTCAATAGGGGAAGAGAGTAATCAAGCCAGTAATCAAACTCCTGAGTAAAAATGGGTCCTAAAGATTGGGTTCTTAAATGTACAAAATTGATATCAAATATGTAAAACAAAGATTAAAAATCTAGAGTAGAGGTTAGACTCTTATAAAACATACAATATAAAAAAAGAAATAAAGGAAACAGTGTAAAAAGAAAAAAAACAGTAAAACAGTAAAAAAAAGAAAAAGTAAAACAGGAAAAAGGCGGTAAAAAAAAGAAACCACAAAAGGTATAAGATATATGTATGCAGTTTGCTTTAAAAATAGGGTTTTTTTTTTTGCAAGGTAATAGTGGGTTATGAAAATGAAAGTTAAAGATGTAATAGAGGACTTAAAGAAAAAAGAAAGAAAAAGAAAAAAATTTTTTTAATTAAAAAAAAAATTATAATATTAAAAATATATATCCCGGACTTTCTCTGGAGCTGTGGTGAGCAGTGTGGGGTCTGTTCAGTTTCAGATAGATCCTTGTTCCTGCTTATACTTTTCAAGATCTATAGGCCCCTTTCAATGCAGTCAGTGTTAACTACAGGGATTTTAATCTGTTGGCCTGTCACTTCCAAGGCGCTTCCCTCTGTTTATTTCGCTTCTGTTTGGAGGTCTCTTCAGTATCTAATTTCCACCCTGCCACAAAGGGGCGGGGGTGGTCTCTTTAGGTTCGCTTGTTCAGTCGTGCTGTGGGGAGCGAGGAACACTGCAAACTTATATCACTGGCGTGTGTGTGGCGAGCTCGCAGTGTCTCGGCCGCACGGGGTTCGCCCCCGCTCACGGCGTGTGTGCTTTCCCCGTCTACCCTGCTCAGGCTTCAGGTTACTCGGCCGGGGAGTGGGCCCTGAGATGCGCGCGCTTCCCAAGTCTAAGCCGCTCAGGTTCAGGCTCCCGGTTTCTCCACAAAGGCGCAGACTCGGTTGCGCCCACGGTTTGTGCCGTTCCCGGTCGGAGCAGCTCAGGCAGCCAGGAGTTTGGCGAGCGCACTCTCCCCTGTTGGGGCTGTGCGGCTTATCACCTCCCTGGTCCCCGCCTCGGTTTACGGGCGTGCCTGGCTCCAGTGTGCTTTGTGTCGGTTCTGGGGAGCTGGTCTCTGGCTGCGACCCTCCCGGCGGCTGTCGACCCTCCGGGATCTCAGGCAGTCTTTGCTTAGAAACTGGGAGCCTGTTTGCAGTTTGGTAGGGGGTGCCCTCTCTAGGGCCAAGTTTGCCCCTTTCCGACTCTGGCTGGCCCCGCCTGCCTGCTGTGTCCGGCGGGGGATGGGACGGTCCACAGCCTGCTAGCTCTCCTCAGGTATCGCTCCGTCCTTTGTTCTGTGTGCGGGCCGGCAGTGCCTTAGGTTTGGGCTTTTCGCGGGATAGTTCTCTCTCTCTGGTTGTCCCACAGTTTAGGTTACTATCTCAAGTTAGCTCCCTCAGATTGCCCTCAGGGCATTCGGCCCGGTCCTTACCCTAAGCAGTGCCGCCCGCTCCTCTCCGTTCAGCCCCTACTTGCTGGTGGCGGCTGCGAGCGTCTGGGGTTCTTTGCTGGGAGTTGCCTTTAGGCACGTAATCTGTGGGTTTTATTTATTTTTTCTCCCAGTTATGCTGCCCTCCCATATTCGAAATCTTCCAAACCCGCCGGTGAGAGGGTTTCCTGGTGCTTGGAAATTTCTCCTCTTTTACGACTCCCTCCCCAGGACGGGTCTCCGTTCCTAACTCTTTTGTCTCTCTTTTTATCTTTTATAATTTCTCCTACCTCCTTTTGAAGATAATGCGCTGTCTTTGTGGATGCCTGACGTCCTCTGCCAGCGTTCAGAAGTAGTTTTGTGAAGTTTGCTCAGCGTTCAGATGTTCTTTCGATAAATTTGTGGAGGAGAGAGTGGTCTCCCCATCCTATTCCTCCGCCATCTTAGCCCCGCCTCTCCTAATATTTGCTTTTTGGTATTTGGTTTCAACTTTGTATCTTCAAGAATCCAATCTTCAGCACCCATTTTTACTTGGGAATGAGATCACTGGCTTGATTGCTCGCTCTCTCCCCCTTTTAACTCTCCTTTTTCTCCACCAAGTCGCCTCTATCTCCCCACTCCCCTTTTTTTCTCTACCCAATTCTGTGAATCTCTTTGTGTGTTCCGAGCTGTGGAGAACACTCAGAGAACTGATTACTGGCTGGATCTGTCTCTCCCCTTTTGATTCCCCCTTTTCTCCTCCTGCCCACCTCTGTCTCTTTCCTCCCTCTTCTCTTCCCTGTGTAACTCCGTGAACATCTCTGAGAAATCCAGACGGTGGAGAGCACACAGGGAAGTGATTACTGGCTAGCTTGCTCGCTCCCCTTTATATTCCCCCCTTTTCCTCCTGGGCACCTCTATCTCCCTCCTCCCTCTTCTCTTCTCCGTGTAACTCTGTGAACCTCTCCGGGTGTCCCTCACTGCAGCGAAGCCTTTCATCATTAACCTAGATGTTTTATCATCACTGCTGCATAGATGGAGAAGTCTTGAGGCTACTGTAAGAATAAGACTGAAAACCAGAGACAGGAGACTTAAGTCCAAATCTTGAGAACACCAGAGAACTCCTGAATCTAGGAAGCATTAAACAATAGGAGCTGATCAAACACCTCCATACCTACACTGAAACCAAGCACCACCCAGGGGCCAACAAATCCCAGAGTAAGATATACCATGCAAATTCTCCTGCAACACAAGAACATAGCCCTGAGCTTTAACATACAGCCTGCTCAAAGTCACACCAAACCCACTGACATCTCAAAACTCATTACTGGACACTTCATTGCACTCCAGAGAGAAGAACTCAAGCTCCACCCACCAGAACACCGACACAAGCCTCCCCAACCAGGAAACCTTGACAAGCCACCCGTCTAACCCCACTCACAGCGAGGAACCTCAACAATAAAGAAGAACCACAAACTGCCAGAAAACAGAAAAGCCATCCCAAACATAGCAATCTAAACAAGACAAAAAGGCAGAGAAATATCTAGCAGGTAAAGGAACAGGATAAATGCCCTCCAAATCAAACAAAAGAGGAAGAAATAGGGAATCTTCCTGATAAAGAATTCCAAATAATGATAGTGAAAATGATCCAAAATCTGGGGAAAAAATTGGAGTTACAGATTAATAACCTGGAGACAAAGATTGAGAAGATGCATGAAAGGTTTAACAAGGACTTAGAAGAAATAAAAAAGAGTCATTGCATAATGAATAATGCAATAAATGAGATCAAAAACACTCTGGAGGGAACCAACAGTAGGATAACGGAGGCAGAAGATAGGATAAGTGAGATAGAAGATAGAATGATAGAAATAAATGAAACAGAGAGGAAAAAAGAATTAAAAGAAATGAGGACAACCTCAGAGACCTTTGGGACAATGTTAAATGCACGAACATACGAATCACAGGAGTCCCAGAAGAAGAGGACAAAAAGAAAGACCATGAGAAAATACTCGAGGAGATAACAGTTGAAAAATTCCCTAAAGTGGGGAAGGAAATAATCACCCAAGTCCAAGAAAACCAGAGAGTCCCAAACAGGATAAACCCATGACGAAATACCCCAAGACACATAATAATCAAATTAGCAAAGATCAAACACAAAGAACAAATATTAAAAGCAGCAAGGGAAAAACAACAAATAACTCACAAGGGGATTCCCATAAGGATAACAACTGATCTTTCAATAGAAACTCTTCAGGTCAGAAGGGAATGGCAGGACATACTTAAAGTGATGAAAGAAAATAATCTACAGCCCAGATTACTGTATCCTGCAAGAATCTCATTCAAATACGAAGGAGAAATCAAAAGCTTTAGAGACAAGCAAAAGCTCAGAGAATTCAGCACCACGAAACCAGCTCTCCAACAAATGCTAAAGGATCTTCTCTAGACAGGAAACACAGAAAGGGTGTATAATCTCAAACCCAAAACAATAAAGTAAATGACAACGGGATCATATTTATCAATAATTACCTTAAATGTAAATGGATTGAATGCCCCAACCAAAAGACAAAGGCTGGCTGAATGGATACAAAAACAAGACCCCTATATATGTTGTCTACAAGAGGCCCACCTCAAAACAAGGGACACATACTGACTGAAAGTGAAGGGCTGGAAAAAGATATTTCATGCAAATAGAGACCAAAAGAAAGCAGGAGTAACAATACCCATATCAGATAAAATAGACTTTAAAACAAAGGTGGTGAAAAGAGACAAAGATGGACACTACATAATGATCAAAGGATCAATCCAAGAAGAAGATATAACAATTATAAATATATCTGCACCCAACATAGGAGCTCCACAATATGTAAGGCAAAGGCTAAGCATGAAAAGGGAAATTAACAATAACACAATAATAGTGGGAGACTTTAATACCCCACTCACACCTATGGACAGATCAACTAAACAGAAAATTAACAAGGAAACACAAACTTTAAGTGATACAATAGACCAGTTAGACCTAATTGATATCTATAGGTCATTTCACCCCAAAACAATGAATTTCACCTTTTTTCTCAAGCGTACACGAACCTTCTCCAGAATAGAGCACATCCTGGGCCATAAATCTAGTCTTGGTAAATTCAAAAAAATTGAAATCATTCCAAGCATCTTTTCTGACCACAGTGCAGTAAGATTAGATGTCAATTACAGGAGAAAAACAATGAAAAACTCCAACATATGGAGGCTGAACAACACACTGCTGAATGACCAACAAATCACAGAAGAAATCAAAAAAGAAATCAAAATATGCATAGAAACGAACGAAAATGAAAACACAACAACCCAAAACCTATGGGACACGGTAAAAGCAGTGCTAAGGGGAAAATTCATAGCAATACTGGCTCACCTCAAGAAACAAGAAAAAAGTCAAATAAATAACCTAACTCTACACCTAAAGCAACTAGAAAAGGAAGAAATGAAGAACCCCAGGGTTAGTAGAAGGAAAGAAATCTTAAAAATTAGGGCAGAAATAAATGCAAAAGAAACAAAAGAGACCATAGCAAAAATCATCAAAGCCAAAAGCTGGTTCTTTGAGAAGATAAATGAAATTGACAAGCCATTAGCCAGACTCATCAAGAAACAAAGGGAGAAGAATCAAATCAACAAAATTAGAAATGAAAACGGAGAGATAACAACAGACAACACAGAAATAAAAAGGATCATAAGAGACTTTTATCAGCAACTATATGCAAATAAATTGGACAACTTGGAAGAAACGGATAAATTCTTAGGAAAGTATGACTTCCCAAAACTGAACCAGGAAGAAATAGAAAATCTCAACAGACCCATTACAAGCACAGAAATTGAAACTGTACTCAGAAATCTTCCAGCAAACAAAAGCCCAGGACCAGATGGCTTCACAGCTGAATTCTACCAAAAGTTTAGAGAAGAGCTAACACCTATCCTACTCAAACTCTTCCAGAAAATAGCAGAAGAAGGTAAACTTCCAAACTCATTCTATGAGGCCACCATCACCCTAATACCAAAACCTGACAAAGATGCGACAAAAAAAGAAAACTACAGGCCAATATCACTGATGAACATAGATGCAAAAATCCTTAACAAAATCCTAGCAAACAGAATCCAACAACATATTAAAAAGATCATACATCGTGACCAAGTGGGCTTTATCCCAGGGATGCAAGGATTCTTCAATATCCACAAAGCAATCAATGCAATACACCACATAAACAAATTGAAAAATAAAAACCATATGATTATTTCAATAGATGCAGAGAAAGCCTTTGACAAAATTCAACATCCATTTATGATAAAAACCCTCCAGAAAGCAGGAATAGAAGAAACATACCTCCACATAATAAAAGCTACATATGACAAACCCATGGCAAACATTATCCTAAATGGGGAAAAACTAAAAGCATTTCTCCTAAAATCAGGAACAAGACAAGAGTGCCCACTCTAACCACTATTATTCAACATAGTTTTGGAAGTTTTGGCCACAGCAATCAGAGCAGAAAAAGAAATAAAAGGAATCCATATTGGAAAAAAGAAGTAAAACTCTCACTGTTTGCAGATGACATGATCCTCCACATAGAAAACCCTAACAATGCCACCAGAAAATTACTAGAGCTAATCAATGAATATAGTAAAGTTCCAGAATATAAAATTAACACACAGAAATCCCTTGCATTTCTATACACTAACAATGAGAAAACAGAAAGAGAAATTAAGGAAACAATTCCATTCACCATTGCAATGAAAAGAATAAAATTCTTAGGAATATATCTACCTAAAGAAACAAAAGACCTATATATAGAAAACTATAAAACACTGATGAAAGAAATCAAAGAGGACACAAATTGATGGAGAAATATACCATGTTCATGGATCGGAAGAATCAGTATAGTGAAAATGAGTATACTACCCAAAGCAATCTATAGATTCAATGCAATCCCTATCAAGCTACCAATACTATTCTTCAGTGAACTACAAATAATTTCACAATTTGTATGGAAATACGAAAAACCTCAAATAGCCAAAGCAATCTTGAGGAAGAAGAATGGAACTAGAGGAATCAACCTGCCTGACTTCAGGCTCTACTACAAAGCCACAACCATCAAGACAGTATGGTACTGGCACAAGGACAGAAATATAGATCAATGGAACAAAATAGAAAGCCCACAGATAAATCCACACACCTATGGACAGCTTATCTTTGACAAAGGAGGCAAGAATATACAATGGAGAAAAGACAATCTCTTTAACAAGTGGTGCTGGGAAAACTGGTCAACCACTTGGAAAAGAACGAAACTAGAACACTTTCTAACACCATACACAAAAACAAACTCAAAATGTATTAAAGATCTAAACGTAAGACCAGAAACTATAAAACTCCTAGAAGAAAACATAGGCAAAACACTCTCCAACATAAACCACAGCAGGATCCTCTATGACTCACCTCCCAGAATATTGGAAATAAAAGCAAAAATAAACAAATGGGACCTAATTAATATTAAAAGGTTTTGCACAACAAAGGAAACTATAAGCAAGGTGAAAAGACAGCCTTCGGAATGGGAGAAAATAATAGCAAACGAAGCGACGGACAAACAATTAATCTCAAAAATATACAAGCAACTCCTGCAGCTCAATTCCAGAAAAATAAACGACCCAATCAAAAAGTTGGCCAAAGAGCTAAACAGACATTTCTCCAAAGAAGACATACAGATGGCTAACAAACACATGAAAAGATGCTCAACATCTCTCATTATCAGAGAAATGCAAATCAAAACCACAATGAGGTACCATTTCACACCCGTCAGAATGGCTGCTATCCAAAAGACTACAAGCAATAAATGCTGGAGAGGTTGTGGAGAAAAGGGAACCCTCTTACACTGTTGGTGGGAATGCAAACTAGTACAGCCACTATGGAGAACAGTGTGGAGATTCCTCAAAAAACTGGAAATAGAACTGCCATCTGACCCAGCAATCCCACTGCTGGGCATACACACTGAGGAAACCAGACTTGAAAGATACACATGTACTCAATGTTCATCACAGCACTGTTTGTAATAGCCAGCACATGGTAGCAACCTCAATGTCCATCAGCAGATGAATGGATAAGGAAGCTGTGGTACATATACACAATGGAATATTACTCAGCCATTAAAAAGAATACATTCAAATCAGTTCTAATGAGGTGGATGAAACTGGAGCCTATTATACAGAGTGAAGTAAGCCAGAAAGAAAAACACCAATACAGTATACTAGCACATATATACAGAGAAAGCACTGGCGACCCACTCCAATACTCTTGCCTGGAAAATCCCATGGACAGAGGAGCCTGGTAGGCTGAAGTCCATGGGGTCGCTAAGAGTCAGAGACGACTGAGCGACTTCACTTTCACTTTTCACTTTCATGCATTGTTGAAGGAAATGGCAACGCACTCTAGCGTTCTTGCCTGGAGAATCCCAGGGATGGCAGAGCCTGGTAGGCTGCCATCTATGGGGTCGCACAGAGTCGGACACAACTGACGTGACTTAGCAGCAGCAGCAGCAGCACATATATATGGTATTTAGTCAATCGGTAAAGATAACACTGTATGCGAGACATCAAAAGAGACACAGATAAATAAACAGTATTATGGACTCGATGGGAGAGGGCGAGGGCGGGATGATATGGGAGAATGGCACGGAATCATGTAAATTATCATATGTGAGGCGAATCGCCAGTCCAGGTTCAATGCATGATACAGGGTGCTCGGGGCTGGTGCACCGGGGTGGCCTGGAGGGATGGGATGAGGAAGGAGGTGGAAGAGGGATTCTGGAGGGGGAAAGCGTGTATACCCATGGTGAATTCATGTCAATGTATGGCAGAACAAATACAATGTTGTAAAGTTTAAAAAAAGAAAATAAACTAATTAATAAAAAAAGAAAAAAGAAAATCAAGTATAAACAATTTATAAATGTAAAAAAAATAATAATAATAATAAAATAATTTCCACCAGTGTCCATAGAGCTCCTCATACTGTCATAACAGCAGAATCTGTGTTACAATATTTACTAGGTTTCCATCTTTTGCATGTGTCCCTAATGAAGTTTTTGAATGTTCTGCCCCTGTTGCAGGAAGGGGGACCCCTTCCAGAGCCTGAGATTGGACTCTTGTCTAACACTCATAAATGAATTATCTGAGGAGACACATGAGCTGACAAAGAAGAGATTTTATTGTGAAGGTGTGCCCAGGCAGAGACCAGTGGTGTGAGGAAATCCAGGAGAGCTGCTCTGCCACATGGCTCACAGTCTCAGGTTTTATGGTGATGGGGTTAATTTCCAGGTTGTCTCTGATCAATCATTCTGAATCAGAGTCCTTCCTGGTGGTGCCCACATTGCTCAGTCAAGATGGATGCCAGAGAGAAGGATTCTGGGGGGTGGTCGGGCACATGATATCGCCTTTTGACCTTTCCTGAACACTTCGAGTTGGTGGTGGCTTATTAGTTCTGTGCTCCTTACCAGGACCTCCTGTCATAAAACAACTCATACAAATGGTTACTATGGTGCCTGGCCACGGTGGGCAGTTTCAGTCAGTGTGCTTCCCCTAACAGGACCTCCTGTTGTAAAATAACTCACACAAATTGTTACTATCATCCCTGGTCAGGGTAGACAGTTTCAGTCAGTGTGCTTCTCCTAACAACTCCCCCCTGAGAGATTTCATACTCAAGTTGCTTCTTGGGAATTGGGATGGAGGTCTCATTCTGTAATTTCTTCCTGCTGTGCATGAGTGTAATCCTGCCTAGCAGAACAGAAATCTCGCTGTACCTAATCTAAGTCAAGGTATTCACGCTGAAACCAGCATGCACCCTCCTAGTAATAGCAATTTAGCCTGAAACTGTTGGACCACGTCAGAGATGAAACAGGTGCCAAATAGGAGACCTAACAGGATGATCATCACTGGACTTCAGAAACAGAAGGCAAATTTCAGGATGAGGATTGCAATGTGTGTGATTTTCTTCTGATTGCTTGGTGGTGAGACAACAGAGTGGTGCTCCAGGAATCTTGTGCTCAGCCTGAAGTTATCATATTCCACCTGTGTGGGGCCCCAGTTCTGCAGAAGAACTCAAAGATATTGTTATATATATTGCTTAAGTAAGAACCAGGATCTTGCCCCAAGGTTGTACCACCGTTTGATTGTTCCTCCTACTTCTATATCTCCTCCTCTGATCAACAACTGTTTGACTCTATCCTTTGGAACTCAGGGAAGGTCAAGAAGGCTGAATGAAGCCTATATCCCACGAATAAGAAATGAGAAACACAGAAAGGATCTGTACTCTAGAGCCTCACAGAGTCCTGCTCAATTTTAATTCAGGAAACTGGGCGACTATGACTCTGATAACTTCCTGTCAAAATGTGGCATAGGGCTGCCTCAGTTTGGAGACTAGACACTGAGTTGGAAGCATTTCTGAGTTCCAAGTCCTAGATTTGAGACTTGTACAATTAAAATCTCAACCCCTTGGTCTGCCATTTTGATATCAGTTCAGTTCAGTTCAGTCTCTCAGTTGTGTCCGTCTCTTTGCAACCCCATGAATCGCAGCACGCCAGGCCTCCCAGTCCATCACCAACTCCCGGAGTCCACCCAAACTCATGTCCATCGAGTCAGTGATGCCATCCAACCATCTAATCCTCTGTCGTCCCCTTCTCCTCCTGCCCCCAATCTTTCCCAGCATCAGGGTCTTTTCCAATGAGTCAACTCTTCGCATGAGGTGGCCAAAGTATTGGAGTTTCAGCTTCAACATCAGTCCTTCCAGTGAACACCCAGGACTGATCTCCTTTAGGATGGACTGGTTGGATATTCTTGCAGTCCAAGGGACTCTCAAGAGTCTTCTCCAACAGCACAGTTCAAAAGCATCAATTCTCTGGTGCTCAGCGTTCTTCACAGTCCAACTCTCACATCCATGCATGACTACTGGAAAAACCATAGCCTTGACTAGATGGACCTTTTTTGGCAAAGTAATTCTCTGCTTTTAAATATGCTATCTAGGTTGGCCATAACTTTCCTTCCAAGGAGTAAGCATCTTTTAATTTCATGGCGGCAATCACCATCTGCAGTGATTTTGGAGCCCCCCCAAAATAAAGTCTGACACTGTTTCCACTGTTTCCCCATCTATTTCCCATGAAGTGATGGGACTAGATGCCATGATCTTAGTTTTCTGAATGTTGAGCTTTAAGCCAACTTTTTCACTCTCCTCTCTCACTTTCATCAAGAGGCTCTTTAGTTCTTCTTCACTTTCTGCCATAAGGGTGGTGTCATCTGCATATCTGAAGTTATTGATATTTCTCCTGGCAGTCTTGATTCCAGCTTGTGTTTCTTCCAGCCCAGGGTTTCTCATGATGTACTCTGCATATAAGTTAAATAAGTAGGATGACAATATACAGCCTTGACATACTCCTTTTCAAATTTGGAACCAGTCTATTTTGATATAATGGACCCAATTAGAAGTAGTTAGAAGAGTAACAACTGGAATTTTAATAGACAAAATAAATCTCATTTATTTTCAGAAGAATAAGCCTGAAAGCCAATCTGGACCTGGCACTTTGGGGAGACTTGTAGCTGGGTAGCCAGTTGCCTAGCTTTACAAAAAGTAAGGTTGGGGTTACTAGCTGCCAGCTGACATTGTTTTGAGACTGTGGCATCCAAGTCTGACACAGCTCAGATCAAGTTCTTAGCAATACAAGGACTAATCTGAAATTACACCCATAGGGTCACCTAGTTATTTCCTTGGATATCTTAAACATAGCTACTCTATTTTGACTTTTAATTGTAATATTCTCTGTAATAACCAAAGCAGATGTCACCATTAACGATGTCAGTGTTCCTCTAGGTAGGAGAAGATGCAAGAGTTTGGACTCATAAAATCTTCCCCTGAAAAAAATCTAACTATCTGAGGGCCAGTTCTGCCCATTTTTCCCAGCAGAGTGCCTCATTCCTGATTTCCACCCTGAACTCCTTTCAGAGGTGTTGAAGGTCAGAAGCCTTAGTGGCCATGACTTAATCTTCATAGAGGTAGATGGCAAGTGTCAGTTTCCAGTTGGGAGGGCCCCTTCTTGGTCATAAAGTTGACCATGATTTGGGGTGAGAGGGCAGGCTTTCATGACCATTTCATCCCATGGTACTGAGAATGCTGATTCTCAGGTCTGGCAAAGATTTTGTTGACAGGCCACTCAATGTGCTGTTACTGGACTAGGCCATGAAACAGTATTCCAAATTCTCTGGACCACTTGTCTTACTAGCCTCTTAGTCCAGGAAAACATTCCCTCTTGTTGCTTTTTTCCAAATCTAGAATTACACTGTTACCATCATTGATCTTATATGGAACTATATATTATTTTATCAGAGACTCAGTCACACATTTGGCAGTGTAAGAAACAGCAATTCTGTAAAACAGATGAAATACAAATAACATACCTAGCAGTGTTAGTAAAGTCTTAAGTAAGAATTAAGCCAATAACTTTCATTGGGTGCAGCCCAGTAATATCCCAGGTCATCTGACTTAGTCTATTCTGTTCCAATCCTTATCTTCCAGGAAAATTATATATTGGCACTGTCTAGAAGGCAATGGCACCCCACTCCAGTACTCTTGCCTCGAAAATCCCATGGACAGAGGAGCCTGGTAGGCTACAGTCCATGGGGTTGCTAAGAGTCGGACACGACTGAGCGACTTCACTTTCACTTTTCCCTTTCATGCACTGGAGAAGGAAATGGCAACCCACTCCAGTATTCTTGCCTGGAGAATCCTAGGGACGGCGGAGCCTGGTGGGCTGCCGTCTATGGGGTCGCACAGAGTCGGACACGACTGAGGTGACTTAGCAGCAGCATAAGGCACATAGCCTAGTTTTCTAGTGTTACTAGACTGATTATCCTTGGTATGATTTAATTGTTTTTTAAAATAGAGGAGACTTTAAACTTAAGTTACCATAGCCAGGTATTATATACATAATTCCATCCTATAGTTATGGAAGTTTTCCTTTTAATAGATGAGAGGTTGCAGTTTTTTTAATTGAGACTTAGCTTGTTACTCTGGTTGAGTTTGAATGATCCAAGAGAAAACTTAAATCTATGACCAGGGTCAGAACACACTATTCTGAATTAACCAGGTGAGAGGAATATCAATAGTGACCTGAACATGAACTATAATTTTCCTTTTAAAGTAAATTTCCTCAGGGCCAACCAATTAGAGTTTCGGAGTAAAGAAGTTCACCAAGATAACCTAGAACTAGATACAGGTAATTGGCCACAAACGCAACAATTGGATTGATTTCTAAAGCTAGCATAGGACCATGCCTATGATAGAAAAACATTTAATTCATATGTAAAGGTCCAAGAAGTGAAAAAAACATTATAAATGATCATTCAAGTCATGTCGAGGATCTTGGGCCTCCTGTTTACTTCTGATGTCATCATCGTCTTGTCCTAGTATAGTGCAGTCTCCTCTGTTTGAGCATCTTTCTAAGGAGTGATCAGGTCAGCTGTCCTCACTATAGGCCAGTCTAGTGTAGGGGCTTTTGGAAGTGGGAATTAGTCTAAGAGTCTATTTCCCTTCAATTTTACTGTGCATGAATTAATTAAGAGTACCTGATAAAAAGTTCCTTCCATTCAGGTTGGAGACAGTCCCTTAAACTATGTCTTTTTCCAGTCCTGGTTGCAGGTCGTGAGGCATTTGATCTTCCTCCAAAGACAGATTACTGAGATAAGCTTCAGAAACAAACTTAGGGTGTTCTTTAAGAATTCAATTAGATTTTACATTAATATAACATAACAGCAAAGAACTATCCAGGAAATGAGTCTTCATAGATACAGACCTCCACTAACAAATTGGGATTTAGCATTCATTGAAACATATTTTTCTCCCTAAAATCACCCTCATTTTTACCAAATATAACCAAATTAAGACTAGCTTGTTTGCAAAATAAGTCTGGTCTCAATAAACTTGGCCTGATGATTTATATAACCATAATTGATCACTTCACTTCACTAATTGATCATAGACTTTTTTGCTTTGCTGAAACTTTTATAGAGTCTCAGACTGAACTTTTAAAATAAAACTTTTCACAGCCAAGAAAGTCATGCCAAAGGCTTATCATAGATTTGTTAGGCTAATCCCTCCCTTCTCAAGGTATCAAAAATTCCTTGAGATTTTTGTACTTGTTAGTGAGATAATGTTTCTAACTTATCTAATAAAGTTACAAGAAACCTAAGAGTTTCCAACCTCCAGGGTCAGATAGAAAAGATAAATGTTTCAATTTTTTTTATAAAGTTTAATTTTACCAAATTACTGTCATAGTTAGTCTGAGGGAAAGGTTTTCCATACTCCTGAAAAACACAGATTGGAATCCGTAGTTTTTCAGATAGAAACCATAAAAGTTATAAGCACTTTTGCCAGTTCATTCAGTCCTTTTGTTATCCTTTGTGAAGTCATCAGGTTTCCCATTAATTCCAGAACATATCAGAATTTTAGTAACTCCATATGATTTCTAATATATCTATATTAGTAATATTTACCATACAATATAACCTGAGAGGATTTATTACTCTTTTGATAATACTTCTCAGGTAATTTAACCAACCAAATAAACACAATTAGCTTAATATCTCTCTTTGGGATGTTTCAGGGGCCCTTTGAAGCATCCCAAAGTTAGCTGAGGTCAAAAGAACTTCAATAGGATTTTACTTAGGAATTTTTATCCACAAAATCAAAAGGGTTTAGAACATTCAGTCAGATTTAGCCAATGCTGGTGGGTGTGTTACTTAGTTTGTTGATATGTTATAATGGGGATATATACTGAGACTCCAGGTCTAGTGAAAGTCAACTCTGCCATCTTGGACCTAGTTGGCTCTGACTAACTCTCCTATGGCGGTGTCATTCCTAACAAAATCCTTTTACCCAAATAAATGCAATCCAATCTTAGAAAATCCTGATCGTGTATAACTTACTCATTTCAGTAATTTTTCATTTCTCACACCTTCTTTTACTGAAAACACTTCTTCCCTGAAAAGCTTTATTCCACATTGAGTTCCTTTTCTTGTTGACAGATTTGTAACAGGTAGAATACAGTCATATTTGACCTCTAGTAAGTCTAGGTACAACAGAAGTACTATACTTATTGATGGTTCTAAAGACATGTCTATATTATCAGGTATTAATTTAATATTGAATATTTCCTAGTTCACATGAACATGAAATTCATTTAGCTTAATTTGGAATTGTTTGATTTGTAAGTCCTTACTTTACTTTAAGTCAATTAAATCGGACTCATTTATAAATTAACAACAGCAATATTATCCAAAGACACATACTGAGACATGCACATATCCAGACAGACACAACCAGAGATCTAGCTTCATTTTCTAAACTTAGTCGTGAATTAGATATTACAATATAAAATTTACTAGTTTATAAATAGCAATTGGAATAAATAAGATGTTTACAGGCTTCTTCACATTTTTCCTCAGTCTCAGGAGTTAGAGATGGTCTAGATAAGTGTTCCTGAGTCCAGGTCTCAAGTTTTAATAAAATGGCAGCATGTCTAAACCAAATGGTGGCCACACAAAGCAAAATGGCCATCACAAATCACAACACAGAATACAAAGTATAAAACACACACATAAACCTGGCAGTCCTGATCAGACACTCCCTTAAATACAAGATTACAGTCTCTCAGAAAACCCCCTATAGATATACAGAACTTCATATCCAAGTACTAACAGAATAAATGAAAATATCTCAGGCCTTCAAAGATTTCAAAGGGAGGAAAGGAAGCCAGATTGAAAGAAGAGGGAGAAGAAGGCAGGAGAGGGGGGCAAAAGGGGTGACCTTATAGATGTCTCTTGTCACCTGCAGATAGGCAATATGGAACTTTTAAAATAACATGTGCAAATGGTTACTATCGTGCCTGGTCAGGTTACTATCGTGACAGTTTCAGTCAGTGTATTTCCCCTAACACGTGGTCGCATTTCCCCAATATACTCTGTGATTTTAATTGTGGAATTTTGTATGGCATGTTGAGTTTTAAGAACCTATACAGTGAATTGAAACAGAATTGATTATGAATTGGAAGGAAAAACATAGTAAAAGATAAACCACACAAAAACCTAAAAAAAAACCAAAACTGGTGTGGCTATAATAAAGTCAGACAAAGTGTACTTTAAGTTAAGTTGTATTACAAGAGATAAAAGTTACAAATATTACATACAGCTAAAAGGATCAATTCCATAAGAAGATATAAGCAGTCTTAAATTTGCATGCCTATAACAATATTATTTCAAAATACATAGAATTGATGATAGAAGTTGCCAAGGCATATTGTAAAGGGCATAGATACAGAGAGAAGTAAAGGATAGTAGCCACCATTGCAAACTTCACATTAATTGAAGACAAAAAAATATAAAATACTTGATTAATCCATTAAAAAGTTAAAAAGCCCAATTTCATTAACTCATACAAAGCAGATACATAAACATATAATAATATATATTGAAATTATGTAAAACAAAAATAAATCATTTTAGCATACCTCTTTTAGAACAAGAAAACAAACAGAAGGTTAAGGATATAGAAGATTTGGACAGCATGATTAAACTACTTGATTTGGGTACCATGTATGGCACCATGCTACACCAAACAGCCTTTTCAAGATTGGTAAGTTTACCATGATAGACCACATGCTGAGCCTAAAAGCAAGCTTCAACAAATTTCACTGGATTGAACTCAGTAAGAATACATTCTCTTATAACATAATATTAAACTATAAATAAAAAATCACCAAGTATTTTTAAATTAAACAACGTATTTCTAAATAACCCATAGTTCAAAGAAGAAATAATGGAAATTATAAAATGCTATGATCTGAATTATAATAAAATACAGTAAATCAAAACTATAACATATTATACATATAAATAGAAGAAAAACTAGATAAATGGATGGACGTAGCATATTCCTAAGTGAAAACTATTAAGATGATAATTCCTCAGTATAATTCCAATCAAAGTTATAGCATATTTTTCATTTCTGAAAATTGACAAGCTGATTCTATAATTAATATGGAAATGAAAAAGCCAATAAAAAGCAATGCACTTTGGAAAAAGAAGCATGAATTTCATGAACTAACACAACGACATATTAAAAGTTATTATAAAACCACCATAATTAAAACTGTGTGGTATTGTGCAAAATGGGCAAGTAGACAAATGAAACACAACAGTCTAGAAACAGACTAATCCATATAAGGTGACATGGATTATAACAAATGTGCATCTGAAAGATCACTACATTTCAGAAAAGGTTGGTTGTTTACATAAATTATACTAAATCAATGAACTGACAATGCAAAAAATTTTGATATCAATCTTATACTATATACAAATCAATTCTAGGTAGGTAGTCAATCTAAATGTAAAAAGGAAAATTAATGTACTGAGGGGGAAAAGTGGAGAAAAATATCTTTATGACTTTGGAGTAAGCAGGAAATTTTGAAAATATAATACACAAACGTGCACAAAAGGAAAAATTACAAAAGGTACTATGTAAAAAGTAATAACTTCCATACTCCCGTAAAATTCCTTCAAATAACTTATATTTATCAAAGATGGTGTAAAAGTCAACTCTGTAAAGCAGTTATCCTTCAATTAAAAAATAAATAAATTCATAAAAAAAGATTCAGGGAACTGACATAAATAAATTTTTTATGAAAAAAAGCATTAAAGTAATGCAAAAGCAAGTCACTGAGTAGATGATATTTGCAATAAATGTCTAGCAAAGGTATCCAGAATACATAAACAAGTTCTACAGATTAAAAACAAAAAGACAATCACATAAAAAATAACTGACAAAAGAACTGAACAGAGAGTTTAAAACAGACAGTATCTAAATAACCAGTATACACATAAATGTAAGTTCAGCCAAAATTGGAAGACTACTTTCACCTTGACAAATTTTTCCTCTGACTATAAACAACTAGAAAACCATACAAAATTTGTCAAACAATGTTTTTCAGGTATTGTAAATCAAAGTGAGTTTTACGAATTGTCCAACCATCATAATAAGATTTCCAAATAATCTTAATAGACCTGCTGAGATAAGGCAGCATACCTTAGAATTAGGGAGGCCAAGGCAGCTGAAATTTATAGTACAAAGTTCAGGAAAGATTATGTTATACATAAAAAGTACTCCAGAAATTTGTAAATGAGTCACCTCAAGTTTTCTGCTGAGTGTTTGCCTTTGCATAAGGACTTGACCAGAATACTGGGTATCCTTTCCCTTCTCCAGGGGATCTTCCCAACCCAGGGAGCAAACCCAGGTCTCCTGCATTGCAGGCAGCTTCTTTACCAGTTGAGCCACCAGGGAAGCCTAGACATTCATAGGTATAACATTTAAAATGTCTAAAATCTAATAAAAATTATTAGATAAGCAAAGAAGCTGGAAAAATGTGACACAAAACCAAGAGAAAAACCAGTCAACAGACACAAAACCATAATTAGAGAGATGATGGAATTAGAAGACAATGACTTTAAAAGTTATAAATATATTGAAGAATCTTAAAGGAAAACAAATGAACAAAATAAACATAGAGTTAGAAGATATATAAAAATATCAAATGGTATATCCTGGAATTAAAATTACAACTTCAGAAATAAACAATTCACTGGAAGTGTTAAATAGCAGATTAGCAGAAGAAAAACTTGAAAAACAACAAGAAACTTGAAAAACTACAATAGAAACTATCCAACAAAATCACTTTCTTTCACTTTGCTTGACCCAAAGCAAAAACAACGCCCAGTTGTGGATGTGACTGATGATGGAATTAAAGCCAGATGCTGTAAAGAACAATACTGCATAGAAACCTGGAATGTTAGGTCCATGAATCAAGGCAAATTGGAAGTGGTGAAACAGGAGATGGCAAAAGTGAACATTGACATTTTAGGAATCAGTGAATTAAAATGGACTGGAATGGGTGAATTTAATTCAAATAACCATTATATTTACTACTGTGGGCAAGAATCCCTTAGAAGAAATGGAGTAGCCATCATAGTCAACAAAAGAGTACAAAATGCAGTACTTGGATGCAGTCTCGAAAATGACAGAATGATTTCTATTCATTTCCAAGGCAAACCATTCAATATCACAGTAATCCAAGGCTATGCCCCAGCCACTAATGCTGAAGAAGCTGAAGTTTAATGGTTCTATGAAGACATACAAGACCTTCTAGAACTAACACCAACAAAAAAAATCTTCCTTTTAATCATAGGGGACTGGATTGCAAAAGTAGGAAGTCAAGAGATACCTGGAGTAACAGGAAAATTTGGCCTTGGAGTACAAAATGAAGCAGGGCAAGGGATAACAGAGTTTTGCCAAAAGAACACACTGGTCATAGCAAACACCCTCTTCTAACAACACAAGAGATGACTCTATGCATGGACACCACCAGGCAGTCAATACTGAAATCAGATTGATGATATTTTTTTCAGCTGAAGATGGAGAAACTCTATACAGTCAGCAAAAACGAGACCTGGAGGTGACTGTGGCTCAGATCGTGAACTCTTTATTGCAAACTTCCGACATACATTGAAGAAAGTAGGGAACACTGCTAGACCATTCAGGTATGACCTAAATCAAATCTCTTATGATTATACAGGGGAAGTGACAAATAGATTCAAGGGATTAGATCTGATAGATAGAGTGCCAGAAGAACTATGGACAGAGGTTTGTAAATTGTACAGGAGGTGGTGATAAAGACCATCTCCAAGAAAAAGAATTGCAAAAAGGCAAAATGGTTGTCTGAGGAGGCTTTGCAAATAGCTGAGAAAAGAAGAGAAGCAAAAGGCAAAGGAGAAAAGATATATCCATCTGAATGCAGAATTCCAAAGGATAGCAAGAGGAGATAAGAAAGCCTTCCTAAGTTGTCAATGCAAAGAAATAGAGGAAAAAATAGAATGGGAAAGACTAGAGATCTCTTCAAGAAAATTAGAGATACCAAGGGAACATTTCATGCAAAGATAGGCGCAATAAAGGACAGAAGTGGTATGGACCTAACAGAAGCAGAAGATATTAAGAAAAAGTAGCAAGAATACACAGAAGAACTATACAAACAAGATCTTAATGACTCAGAAAACCATGATGGCATGATCACTCACTTAGAGCCAGGCATCCTGGAGTGCAAAGTCAAGTGGGCCTTAGGAAGCATCACTATGAACAAAGCTAGTGGAGGTGATGGAATTCCAGCTAAGTTATTTCAAATCCTAGAAGATGATGCTGTTAAAGTGCTGCACTCAATATGTCAGCAAATTTGGAAAACTCAGCAGTGGCCACAGGACTGGAAAATTCAGTTTTCATTCCAATCCCCACAAAAGACAGTGCTAAGATTGTTCAAACTAGTGCAGATTGCACTCATCTCACACGTTAGCAAAGTAATGCTCAAAATTCTCCAAGCCAGGCTTCAACAGAACATGAACTAAGAACTTACAGATGTTCAAGTTAGATTTAGAAAAGGCAGAGGAACCAGAGATCAAATTGCCAACATCCGTTGGATCATAGAAAAAACAAGAGGATTCCAGAAAAATATCTATTTCTGCTTCTTTGACTATGCTAAAGCCTTTGACCATGTGGATCACAGCAAACTGTGGAAAATTCTTCAAGAGATGGGAATACGAGACCACCTTACCGGCCTCCTGAGAAATCTGAATGCAGGTCAAGAAACAACAGTTAGAATCGGACATGGAACAACAGACTGCTTCCAAATTGAGAAAAGAGTACATCAAGGCTGTATAGTGTTACCTTGCTTATTTACCTTATATGCAGAGTACATCATGTAAAATGCTGGACTGGATGAAGCACAAGCTGGAATCAAGATTTCAGGGAGAAATACCCATAACCTTATGGCAGAAAATGAAGAACTAAAGGGCTTCTTGATGAAAGTGAAAGAGGAGACTGAAAAGGTTGGCTTAAAACTCAACATTCAGAAAACTAAGATCATGGCATCTGGTCCCAACACTTCATGGCAAATAGATGGGGAAACAGTGGAAAGAGTGACAGACATTATTTTCTCAGGCTCCAAAATCACTGCAGATGGTGACTGCAGTGATTAAAAAATTAGACACTTGCTGCTTGGAAGAAAAGCTATGACCAACTTAGACAGCATATTAAAAAGCAGAGACACTACTTTACTGACCAAGGTCCATATAGTCAAAGCTATGATTTTTCCAGTAGTCATGTATGGATGTGAGAGTTGGACCATAAAGAAAGCTGAGCACCAGAGAGTTGATGCTTTTGAACTGCGGTGTTGAAGAAGACTCTTGAGAGTCCCTTGGACTGCAAGGAAATCAAATCAGTCAATCCTAAAGGAAAGTAATCCTGAATATTCATTGGAAAGACTGATGCTGAAGCTGAAACTCCAACAATTTGGCCACCTGATGCAAAGAACTGATTCATTGGAAAAGACCCTGATGCTGGGAAAGAGTGAAGGTAGGAGGGAAAGGGGTCGACAGAGGATGAGATCTTTGGATGGCATCACCAACTTGATGGACATGAGTTTGAGCAAGCTCTCTGAGGTGGTGATGGACAGGGAAGCCTGGAGTGCTGCAGACTATGGGGTCACAAAGAGTTGGACACGACTGAGCAACTGAACTGAACTGAATAGAAATTCACTAGGGGAACTTCCCTGTTGGCCCAGTGACTGGGACATCACACTCCCAAGTGTAGAAAGGGCCCAGGACTAAGCCCTTGTCAGGAAACTAGATCCCACAAGCCACAACTAAGAGTTCATATGCAGTAACTAAAGATTGCACATGCTGCAACAAAAGACTCCACACACCACAAATAAAAGATCTCACATCACAACTAAAAAAAGGACCCACATGCCACAAGGAAGATCAAAGATCTGCTGTGCCACAACTAAGATCCAGTGCAGCCAACTAAATAAATACAATGTTACTGAGTACAAGCTCACTCTGCTCACTGCACAAGAGGCCAATAAACCCAAGGGACAAGGTGTTGAGGGAAGGCATACAAGTTTATTTGGACCGGCTGACAGAGAAGACGGTAGACTAATGTCTCAAGGTAACCCTCTTATTGAGTTTGGAAGCCAGGTTCTTTTGCAGGGCCAAAGAGAGAGGCTATGAGTAACCAAAGTCAAAAGGCAGAATAGAGAGGGAGAGGCCCTGGGTAAGTAAAGTGAAAGGATCTTCAGTCTTGCAAAACATTTCTAGTCTTTGGAAGGGGTGTGTTAATGTCTTCTATTCACAGGTGGGCAGGGTCAGATTATCTCTCTGTGAGCTGAACAAAGGCACTTTAGTTTAAGTTCAGGTAACAGGTCAGGGTCCTCTGAGGCAGGCAATTATGTATGATTATAATAACAAAAGCAATGAAAAGCAAGTCAAAGAAACAGTTTCCAACATGGAGTCAGAATTGGTTTCTTCTCTGCAAAAAAAAAAAAAGAGAGAGAGAGAGAGGGAATAAAAAGGGTAAAGGGGGGAAAAAATTCAATTTTTAAAATGAGCAAAGGACTTGAATAGACATTTCTCCAAATATGTACAAATGGCCAATAAGTACAAGAAAAGAAGTTGAACATCACTAACCATGAGCAAAATGCCAATCAAAACCACAAAAAGAGATTGGTTCAAGATGACAGAGTAGAAGGAGGTGCACTCATCTCCTGTGAGAGCACCAAAATCACAACTAGCTGTTGAAGAGTCATTGACAGAAGGGTGCTGGAACCTACCAGAAAAAGATACCCCATGTCCAAGGAAAAGAAAAAGCCTCAACGAGACAGTAGAAGGGCACAATCATGATAAAAATCAAATAACACACCCACTGGGCAGGCGGCCCACAAAATGGAGAAAAATAAACCAAAGAGGTTCTCTCAGTGTCGTGAAGGTTCACATGTTTCTGTTGTGAAGTTTCAAGTAAGGCTTCCCAGCCTGGGGATCCAGAAAAGAAACTAGGAATCCCCAGAGACTGACTTACCTTGAAGACCAGTGGGATTTGATTGCATGACTTCCACAGGACTGGGGGAAACAGAGATTCCACTCTTGGAGGGTACAAACAAAACCTTGTCCACAACAGGACTCAGAGGAAAGGAGCAGTGACCCTGCAGGAGATTGAAAAAGACATACCTGACAGTGTTAGAGGGTCTCCTGTGGAGGCGTGGGTCAGCAGTGACTTGCAGCAGGACACTGGCAGCAGCACTCCTGGGAGGTAACCATTGGCATGAGCCAAACAACTAACAGGGAGGGAGCACAGCCCCTTCCATCAGCAGATAATCAAATTAAAGTTTTACTGAGTACCAGGGCAAGACCTAGTTTTCCCCACAACCAGTCCCTCCTATCAGGAAGCTTACATAAGCCTCTTAGCTTCATCCACCAGAGGGCAGACAGAAGAAGCAAGAAAAACCACAATCCCACAGGCTTCAGAACAAAACCCACAATCATAGAAAGTTAATCAAAATAAAAAGGATTATGTCCCAGATGGAGGAACAAGGTAAAACTCCCAAAAAACAGCTAAATAAAGTGGAGCTAGGTAGCATTCCAGGAAAAGATTCAGAATAATGATCATTGATTGTAAAGTTAAAAAATAGATAAATAAACTAATTTAAAAAAATGATCCAGGATATTGGAAAAATAATGGAGAAGGTGAAAGAAATGTTTACCAATGACCTAGAAGAACTACAAAACAAACAGAGATGAACAATACACTAGAAGGAATCAATAGCAGAATAACTGAGACAGAGCAGATAAATGAGTTGGAAAACAGAATGATGAAAATCACTGCCACAAAACAGAATGTAAAAAAAGAAAGAAAGAAATTAAGACAGCCTACGAGACCTCTAAGAAAACATTAAACACACCAACATTCACATTAAAGGAGTCCCAGAAGGACAAAAGGGAGAGAAAGGACCCAAGAAAATATTTGAAGAGATAATAGCTGAAAACACCCATGACATGGAAAGGAAATAGTCGACCAAGTCCAGGAAGCACAGAGAGTCTCAGGCAGGATAAAACCATAGAGAAACACACCCAGACACATAGTAGTCAAACTGATTAAAAGTAAAGACAAAGATAAAATATTAAAAGCAACAAGGGGAAAACAACAAATAACATACAAGGGAACACTCATAAGGTTATCGACTGATTTCTCAACAGAAACTGTGCAAGTCAGAAGGGAATGGCACAATGCACTTAAAGTAATGAAAGGGAAGAGCCTATAACCAAGAATATTCTAACCAGCAAGACTTGTTCAAATTTGACAGAGAAATCAAAAGTTTTACAGACAAGCAAAAGTTAAGAGAATTCAGCACCACCAAACTAGTTTTGCAACAAATGCTAAAAGAACATCTCTAGGCAGGAAACACAGAGAAGGAAAAGATCTACAAGAAATTAATCCAGAACAATTAAGAAAATGATAATAGGATACTGTTGTTGCTATTTAGTCACTAATCATGTCTGATTATTTTGCAACCCACTAGCACACCAGGCTCCTCTCCCCAAGGGACTTCCCAGGCAAGAATACTGGAGTGGATTGCCATTTCATTCTCCAGGGACTCTTCCTGACCCAGGGATTGAATCCACATCTCCTGCTTGTCAGGAAACTTTTTTTTTTTTTTTTTTACCAGTGAGCCATATGGGAAGCCCAATGCTGCTGCTGCTGCTGCTAAGTCGCTTCAGTCATGTCCGACTCTGTGTGATCCCACAGACGGCAGCCCACCAGGCTCCACCGTCCCTGGGATTCTCCAGGCAAGAACACTGGAGTGGGTTGCCATTTCCTTCTCCAATGCATGAAAGTGAAAAGTGAAAGTGAAGTCACTTGGTTGTGTCCGACTCTTAGCGACCCCATGGACTGCAGCCTACCAGGCTCCTCCATCCATGGGATTTTCGAGGCAAGAGTACTGGAGTGGGGTGCCATTGCCTTCTCCAGGAAGCCCAATAGGATCATATATATCAATAATTATCTTAAATATAAATGACATAAGACAAAAGACATAAACTGGCTGGGTGGATACAAAAGCAAGATTTCATATATACATATACTGTCTACAAGAGACTCACCTCAGACCTAGGGACACTTACAGATTGAAAGTAAGGAGATGGGAGAAAGTATTCCACACAAATGGAAATTAAAAGAAAGTTTGAGTAGTGATACTTATATCAGACAAAATAGATTTTAAAACTTAGACTGTTTTAAGAGACAAAGAAGGACACTATGTAATGATCAAGAGTTCAAGAAAAAGATATAACAATTATATCAACCAACATAGGAGTACCTCAATATGTAAGCAAATTCTAACAACCATAAAGGGAGAAGTCAAAAGTAACACAATAATAGTGGGGAACTTTAACACCCAACTTTCATCAATGGACAGATCATCTAGACAGAAAATTAATATGGAAACACAGGCCTTAAATTACACGTGAGACCAGTTTGACATAACTGAGGATTCCATCCAAAAGTAGCACACTATACATTCTCCAGGACTGATCACTTGCTGGGCCACAAGATGAGCCTTGGTAAATTTAAGAAAATTGAAATCATATCAAGCATCTTCTCCAATGACAACATTATGAGTTTAGAAATAAACCACAAGAAGAAAAACTATAAAAAACACAAACATGGAGAGGCTGCACAACATGCTACTAAACAACCAATGGATCACTGAAAAAAATGAAGAGGAAATCAAAAAATATCTAGAGAAAAATGAAAGCACAATGATCTGAAAACTCTGGGATGCAGCAAAGCAATTCTGAGTGAAGTTTGTAGCAATACAATCTTTCCCCAAGAAATAAGAAAAGCCTCAATTAAACAGCCTAACCTTACACCTAAATTGTTTTATGTGGGTTTTCTGTTTGTTTGTTTACATCTAATTGTTTTAACAATTAGAGATATAAAACAAACAAAACCCGAAGTTAGTAAAAAGGAAAGAAATTGATCAGAGCATAAATAAATGAAATAGGGACAAAGAAAACAATTGCAAACATCAATAAAACTAAAAGCTGGATCTTTGAAATTTTAAACAAAATTGATAAATCCTAAGCCAGAATCATCAAGGGAAAAAATGGAGAGGACTCAAATCAATAAAATTAGAAATGAAAAAGGAGAAGTTACTGACTCCATGAAAATACCAAGGATCAGTTCAGTCGCTCAATCATGTCTGACTTTTTGAGACCCCATGGACTGCAGCATGCCAGGCTTCCCTGTCCATCACCAACTCCCAAAGCTTGCTCTAATTCATGTCCATCAAGTCAGTGATGCCATCCAACCATCGCGTCCTCTGTCATTCCCTTCTCCTTCTGCCTTCAATCTTTCCAACGAGTCAGTTCTTCGCATCAGGTGGCCAAAGTATTAAAGTTTCAGCTTCAGCATCAGTCCTTCCAACGAGTATTCAGTATTGATTTCTTTTAGGATTGACTGGTTTGACCTCCTTGCCATCCAAGAGACTCTCAAGAGTCTTCTCCAACATCACAGTTCAAAAGCATCAATCCAAAAACCAAGGAACATAAGAGACTACTATTAGCAACTGTATGACAATAAAATGGACAACCTGGAAGAAATGGACAAATTATTAGAAAGGTACAGTCTCCCTAGACTGAACCAGGAAGAAATAAAACATATGAACTGAAAACTCACAAGCACAGAAATTTTAACTGTGATTAAAAACCTCCCAACAGACAAAAGTCCAGGACAAGATGGTTTCACAGGCAAATTTTATCAAACATTTAGAGAAGAGTTAATACCTGTCTTTGTGAAATTGTGCCAAAAAATTGGAGAGGAAGGAAAACTTCCAAACTCACTTCATAAGGCCACAATCACCCTGATACCATAACCAGACAAACATACCACACACACACACACACAGACACACACAAAAATTACAGTGATGAACAAAGATGCAAAAATCCTCAAAAAAAATACTAACAAACAGAATCCAACAGTACATTAAAAAGATCATGCACCATGATCAAGTGGGATTCATCCCAGTGAGAAAGTGAAAGTTGCTCAGTCGCGTCCAACTCTTTGCGGACCCCATGGAACTATAAAGTCCATGGAATTCTCCAGGCCAGAATACTGGAGTGGGTAGCCTTACCCTCCTCCGGGGGATCTTCCCAACGCAGGGATCAAACCCACGTCTCCTGCATTGCGGGCAGATTCTTTACCAACTGAACCACAAGGAAAGCCCAGGGATGCAAGCATTTTTCAACATGTGCAAATCAATTAATGTGGTACACCATATCACCAAATTGAAGAATAAAAACCTATGATCATCTCAATAAATACAGAAAAATCTTTTAACAAAATTCAGCACCCACTTATGGTAAAATCTCTCTAAAAAGTGGGCATAGAGTGTACATACCTCAGCATAATAAAGACCATATATGACAAACCTACAGCTAGCATCATACTCAATGGTGAAAAGCTGAAAGTATTTTCTCTAAGATCAGGAAAAAGACAAGAAGGTCAACTCTCACCATTTTAATTCTATTTTTTCCATTATTTTCTGTTGATCAATCATGATACAATAGTATTAAGTGAATAATACTGACACAATCACAATAGTAAAAGATGTTTACCAGTTTTCACAATCAACAGCCAGACAAAATATAAAATATAATTACAATTGCAAGCCATAATGGGAACATAATTAACTTAACAATATAAAATAATTACATACAATTTGGGGGTTAAGTGGAATGATGTGGTAAGCGGAAGGAAAATTATTATATACATGCATATGTTTTCATCTGCCCGGCCAGTCTTTGTCTTGTGGTTTGTGCATTTAATCCATTTCCAGTTAAGGTAATTATCGATATATATGATCATATTAACATTTTCTAAATTGTTTTGGGTTTATTCTGTGTAGGTCTTTCCCTATGCTTGCATTTTCTGCCTAGAGAAGGTCCTTTAGAACTTGTTGTAAAGCTGGTTTGGTGGTGCTGAATTCTCTTAACTTTTGCTTGTCTGTAAAACTTTTGATTTCTCTGTCAAATTTGAACAAGAGTCTTGCTGGTTAGAATATTCTTGGTTATAGGCTCTTCCCTTTCATTACTTTAAGTGCATTGTGCTATTCCCTTCTGATTTGTACAGTTTCTGTTGAGAAATCAGTTGATAACCTTATGGGTGTTCCCTTGTATGTTATTTGTTGTTTTCCCCTTGTTGCTTTTAATATTTTATCTTTGTCTTGAATTTTCATCAGCTTGATTACTCTGTGTCTTGGTGTGTTCCTCCTTGGGTTTATCCTGCCTGAGACTCTCTGTGCTTCCTGGACTTGGTTGACTATTTCCTTTCCCATATTAGGGAAGTTTTCAGGTATTATTTCTTCAATGTTTTCTCAGGTCATTTCTCTCTCTCTTTTTCTGGAACCCCTATATTGCGAATGGTGCATTTAATGTTCCAGAGGTCTCCTAGGCTGTCTTTTTTTCCATTCGTTTTTCTACATCCTGTTCTGCAGCAGTGATTTCTACCATTCTGCCCTCCAGGTCATTTATCCATTCTTCTGCATCACTTATTCTGCTAATTGATCCCTTCCAGTGTATTGTTCATCTCTGTTTGTTCTTTAGTTCTTCTAGGTCATTGGTAATTATTTCTTGCATCTTCTCAATGTTTGCCTCCATTCTTTTCCCAAAATCTTGGATCATCTTCACTATCATTATTCTGATTTCTATTTCTGGAAGGTTACCTATCTCCATTTGGTTGTTTTTCTGGAGTTTTATCTTGTCCTTTCATCTGGGACAAAACCCTATGCTTTTTTCATCCTGGTTAACTTTCTGTGGTGTGATTTTGATTCTAGCCACCGTGAAATTGTGGTTCTTCTTTCTTCTGCTGCTGCCCTTTGATGGATGAGGCTAAGAGGCTTGTATAAGCTTCCTGATGGGAGGCACTGCTGGTGGGGAAAACAGGGCATTGGTGGGCAGAGCCAAGTTCAGTAAAACTTTAATCTAAAAATCTACTGATCGGTGGTGTTGCTCTCCCTTCCTGTTAGTTGTTTGACCTGTGGGGACCCAGCCCTGGGGTTTATGGGGACTCTATAATAGGGTTAACAGTGACCTCCAAGAGGACATATGCCACAGGGCTCTTTCCAGATCTGCTGCTGCCAGTGACCCCCATCCCCAAGGTGAGCCACTGCCACCCCACTCCTTCACTGTAGACCCTCCAATACTAGCAGGTAAGTCCAGTTCAGTCTCCTGTGGGATCACTGCTCCTTTCCCTTGGGTCTAAGTGTGTCCAAGATTTTGTATGTGCCATCCAAGAATGGAATCTCTGTTTCCCCCAGTCCTGTGGAAGTCCTATAATCAAATCCCACTGGACTTCAAAGTCAGACTCCCTGGGGATTTCCAATTCCTTTGCCAGCTCCCCAGGCTGAGAAGCCTGTTATGAGGCTCAGAACCTTCATAACAGTGGAGTTTTTGGTATTATATTGTTCTCCAGGTTGTGAGTTGCCCACTCAGTGGGTATAGGATTTGATTTTATTGTGTTTGCACACCTTCTACCATCTCATTGCAGTTTCTACTTTGTCTTTGGATGTGCGGTATCTTTTTTGCTGGGTTCCAGCATCCTCCTGTCGATGGCTGTTCAACAACTAGTTGCAATTTTGGTGTTCTCACAGGAGGAGAGGAGCACAGGTTCTTCTGCTCTGCCAACTTGAACCAGAATCCCCTTCTGGGGTTTTATCTTGTCCCTTCATCTAGGGAACTAACACTCTGCTTCTTCATTCTGATAAACCTTCTGTGATGTGGTTTTCATTCTAGCCACTGCAGGATTGTAGTTCTTACTTCTTCTATCTGCTTTACCACTTTTATTCAACATAGTTTTGGAAGTCTTAGCTATAGCAATCGAAGAAGAAAAAGAAGTAAAGAGACTCCAAATTGGAAAAGAAGTTAAATTGTCACTGATGGGAGATGCCATGATACTATATGTAGAAAATCCTAAACGTGGTACCAGAAAACTACTGGAGCTCATCAATGAACTTGGTAATGTTGCTGATTACAAAGTTAATACACAGAAACCTGTTGCATTTCTATACACTAACAATGAAAGATCAGGAAGAGAAATTCAAGAAACATTTCTATTTACTATCACATCAAAAAGAATAAAATACCTCGGAATAAACCTACCTAAGGAAATAAAAAGCCTGCACTCCAGAAACTATAAGGTGATGATGAAAGAAATCAAAGTCACAAACAGATGGAAAGATATACCAAGTTTGTGGAGTATAAGGATCAATACTGTCAAAATGACAAAACTACCCAAGGCAATCTACAGACTCAATGTAATTTCTATCAAACTACCAATGACATTTTTCAGAGAACTAGGGGAAAAAAATCTCAAAATTTGTATAGGGACACAAAAGGCCCCAAATAGCCAAAGCAATCTTGGAAAAGAACAATAGAGCTGGAGGAATCAGGCTCCCTGGCTTCAGACTATACTACAAAGCTACAGTCATCAAAATAGTATGGTACTGGCACAAAAGTAGAACTATAGATCAATGTTACAGGATAGAAAACCCTGAAACCCAGGCATCTATGACAAATTAATCTATGACAAAGGAGGCAAGATTACACAATGTTGGAAAGACAATCTCTTCAATAAATGGTGCTGGGAAAACTGGATAGCTAAATGTAAAAAAAAAAATGAAATTAGATCATTCTTTCTGTAATACCATTCACAAAAATAAGCTTAGAATGAATTAATGACCTAAATGTGAGATCAGATATTGTAAAACTCCTAGAGGAAAACATAGGCAGAACACTCTCTGACATAAACCACAGCAACATCTTTTTCAATCTGTTTCCCAGAATAATGAAAATAAAAACAAAAATAAATGCAAAAGCTTCCACACAGTAAAGGAAACAATAAACAAAATGAAATGACTACCCACAAATTGGAAGGAAATATTTACAAATGATATGACTAATAAGGGATTAGTCTCCAAATTTTACAAACAGAAAATGATGCCTAATGGCATCAAAACAAACAACCCACTCAAAAAATGGGCAGAAGACCTAAACAGACATTTCTCCAAAGACATACAGATGGCCGAGAGGCATGTGAAAAGATGTTCAACATCTCCAATTATTAGAGAAATGGAAGTCCAAACTACAATGAAGTATCACCTCACACCAGCCAGAATGCCTATTACCGAAAGAGTCCATGAACAAGATTCCTTAAAAAGTGAAAATAGAACTGCCATATGAGCCAACAATCCCACTGTTGGGCATACACACCAAGGAAACCAGAATTGAAAGAAATACATGTACCCCAACGTTCATTGCAGCACTGTTTACAATAGCTAGGACACAAAAGCAACCTAGATGTCCATTGGCAGATGAATGGATAAGGAAGTTGTGATGCATATACACAATAGACTATTACTCAGCTATAAAAAAGAATGCATTTGAGTCACTTTTAATGAGGTGGATGAAACTGGAGCCTATTATACAGAGTGAAGGAAGTCAGAAAGAGTAACACCAATACAGTATATTAATGCACATAAATGGAATTTAGAAAGATGGTAATGACAATCCTATATGCAAGTCTGCAAAAGAGGCACAGATGTAAAGGACAGACTTTTGGACTCTGTGGGAGAAGGTCAGGGTGGGATGATTTGAGAGAATAGCATTGAAACACGTATATTACCGTATGTGAAATAGATGACCAGTACAAGTTTGATGCATGAAGCAGTCACTCAAAGCTGATGCTCTGGGACAACCCAGAAGGATGGGGTGGGAAAGGAGATGGGAGGGGGATTCAAGTTGGGGGAAACACGTGCACCCATGGTTGATTCATGTCTATGTATGGCAAAAACCACCACAATATTGTAAAGTAATTATTCTCCACTTAAAACAAATTAATTATTTTTTTAAAAAAATCCACAAACAATAAATGCTGGAGAGAGTGTGAAGAGAAGGGGAATCCTCCTACACTGTTGCTGGGAATGTAAATTGATACAGTCACTATGGAGAACAGTAAGGAAGTTCCTTAAAAAACTAAAAATAGAGCTATCATATGACACTGTAATCCCACTCCTCAGCATATATCCAGAGAAAAACATGATCCAGAAGGATGCATGCATCCCAATATTCATTGCAGTGCTGTTTACAATAGCCAAGACATGGAAGAAACCTAAATGTCCATCAACAGAGGAATGGATAAAGATGTGGTACATATATATAATGGAATATTACTCAGCCATGAAGAAGAATGAAATAATGCCATTTGCAGCAACATGGATGGACCTAGAGAGTGTCATACTTAATGAAGTAAGTCAGACATAGAAGAATAAATATTGTATGACATCCATTATATGTGGACTCTAAAAAGAAATGATACAAATAAACTTACTTACAAAACAACAAGAGACTCACAGACTTAGAGAACAAACTTAAGGTTGCTGAGGGGAAGGACGGGGGAAAGGATAATTAGGGATTTGGGGATGGACATGTACACACTGCTATATTTAAAATGGATAACCAACAAGGACCTAGTGTTATAGCACATGGAACCCTGTTCAATGTTATGTAACAGTCTGGATGGGAGGAGAGTTTGGGGGAGTATATATATATACATATATATATGTGTGTGTATATATATATATATATATATATAGCTGAGTCCCCTCATTGTTCACCTAAAACTATCACAACATTGCATTGTTTGTTAACTGGCTACACCCCAATACAAAATAAAAAGGTTTTTTTAATAGAATAAAACATTTCAGCAGCCAAAAGGAAAAAAAAAACCCTATAAATCAATAAGAAAAAGAAAATAGGCAGTGCTAAGAAGCAAAAGACTTGAAATTCAAATGGAAAATTATAAAAATGTGCTCAAATTCAACATTAATTAGGGAAAATCTAGTGAAAACCATAAAGAGATGCCACTACAAATCAATTAAGATGGCTAAATTCGAAAATTAAAACTGACAATATGTGTCAGTGAAGATGTGGAACACAGGGAACTAATTACACTGCCATGGAGTGCAAAATATACAAAAAAATGGAAGAATAGTTGGTACCAACTACAAAGTAGAAGAAATCTAGTAGTGTCACTCTTGTACATATAACTTAGAGAATAGGGCACATGTATACCAAGAAACATATAAAAGCATGTTTGTAGCAGCAGAAGTTGGAAACTGGTAACAACTCAAACTCCCATCAACAGTAGGTGCACAAATGAACTATGTTGTATCACACAGAAGACTATGCATCAATGAAAATGCATGAAGTATTGGGTTGGTCTTCAGTGAAGTACAGGGCTTCCCTGGTGGCTCAGTCTGTAAAGGATCTTCCTGCAATGCAGGAGACCTAGGTTCAATCCCGGTGTCAGGAAGATCCCCTAGAGAAGGAAATGGCAACCCACTCCAGTATTCTTGCCTGGAGAATTCCATGGACAGAGGGGCCTGGTCGGCTACAGTCTATGGGGTCAGAAAGAGTCAGACAAGGCTGACTGACTAACACTCACTTTTTCATAGGTCTTCATAGCAATACACATGAATCTCACAAAAGATGCTGAGCAAAAGATTGCGCAATGAATCCATTTAAATAAGGTTAAAAAACAAGCAAAACATATCTGGGAAATAAAATGACAAAGAAAAGCAGGGAAATGATAAAGCCAGGATTTGGGGGTTAAGGAGGAGAAAGGGAGAGCTTCTGGAAAGCTCGTGCCATTTTATATTCTTTAATCTGTGGGACTGAAAGAGAAGTGTTTGCTTTAAAATTTGCATTTATAATACATTGATATATAGTTTCAATATATTAAAACTAAAAACAAAAGTTGAAAGAAAATCAACATATGGTTGAGGAAAAAAATCTAACTTCATTTATTTGATTGCCTACTTTCCACATTATTTATTAATCATCCATATATGATTGCAACTTAAATTCCATTCTTTCTTGCATTGGAGATTTAGTAACAACTGTTTTCAACAATGGTTTTTGACAAGGTTGAATGGACTTTTGCAGGTGGTAGGGGGGACGGATAGTAAAAGTGTGATTATGAAAGCAGGAGAGGGAGACAGCCATGCTCATGGGATTTGTTTTGAAATAGGAAAATTCTAGAGACAGAACTGAAAAGAGAAAGGAAGTCTATGAAAGGGTTGCCAAGTCAGAGAGCAAACTGTCACCTGATGAAAGGACTTATGAATGAGCTCAGAGCAAAACTATTTGGAGGAAATCTAAAGAGGACATGCCTGCAGGATGGAGGTTAGTTATACTGGGTGCCTGGCCCAAGGGTGCAGTCTCTATCTACACCACGTAGGCGGTAAGATAAAGTTTACTGAATGGTCTCAAAGATTTGATATATTGCTATTTTACATTATATTGCTTTTTTCTTTTTCCTACTTTAAACATAGAATTTATTAACTGAAGAAAATTACAGAAAAATACGTGCTGCCACGTTTCGTCCAGTCTTGGCGGCTGGGTTCATGCCCTTTTTAGCGCACAATGAAGGACTAGCCAGGGCGGCTCAGGGTCAGCCTGAAGGGTTGTGGTTGACTCGGCAGTGGGGCACGGACCAGCCTTCCCTCCACTGCCTTCCTTCCCACCCGCACCCTCACATCTATGCGGCAGTCTCCTAGGCTAGAGGGCGGTACTAAGAGATGCGACGGCAGCTTTTCGATTCCAAGGCCCGCCGCGGGCGCCCCGCCCCTCCCCGACCGCGGCCCCGCCCCCGGCCCCGCCCCGGCCCCGCCGGCGCGAAGCCTCGCGCCCACACTCAAGCTAGAGCTGCGGTCGCACGTTTGATCCGTGCCACCGCGGCCGGAGATGCAGCGGGGTGCCGCGTTGTGCCTGCGCCTGTGGCTCTGCCTCGGACTGCTCGACAACGAGCGTGGTGAGCCCTCCGCCTGCCCCAGTGCGCAGCTGGCCACGAGCGGGAACGCTTTCCCTGGGCAAATGGTGGGACTGCACCGGTCGGGGGACGGGGCCCGCGGGACCCATGGGCGCGAGGGGAGACAGGGTTGAGAGCCAGGAATTCAGATCCCGGAAGGAGCACGGAGAGTCGGGCCGGGCTTGCCGGGATGAGGAAAGGGAGAGGACGGGCCGCGGGGCAGCCCCGCAGCGTAGAGATGGGTTCTCGACTTCGCTCCGCGGTCTATGATTCAGCTCCCTTGGATCTGGGCCCCTTCGCGCTGCATCCTCAGCCTGAATCCTTCGCTTGCTTACACGCTTTTCTGTGGAGTCGGGGCACCGCACTGCTCTCTGCTGCGATCCGCGCGCACTGGGGTTGTCCCCCAGCGCAGAGGTTGCAATCCCCGCCGGGTCGCAGTCCCCCGCGTGCGCACTTCCCCGCGACTCGAGTCTGCGCTCGAGATCAGTACTCCTGAGGGAACTCCGGTTGCTGTTCACTTTCCTCAGGCCAAGGACTGCTGGGGCAAAAATTCGGGATGGAGGGAGACAGGGGTAGTCCGAGAGGACTGGGTGCAGGTGCTGGAATTTGAGGCTAATCTTGAGTCAGCAACTCGTAAGTGATCAGCATGGCAGGAGAAGCAGAAGGCCGGCCCTCGCCACATTTCAGGGGTAGCACCCTGGATGGCCAAGCTAAGGATCATAAGGCAGGGAGTGCAAGAAAGGGTCTTCAACACAGGAGAGGCAGTGTGGGAACATGTGATGGGAACATGAGTAAAGGTTGCCTCTGAGGGATTGGAGGGAAGAGAATGGGGAGGGGGAGTGAGGGAGGGATGGCTGTTTGGAGATGTCAGGGGTGAGAGGCAGATGAGCTAGAAGCCCACGAGCGATCTAGCGACCCTGGAGGTCAGAGGGTAGAGGAACGATCATGAGTCCCCAGTGTTTGAGGGAGTAGTTCTGAGAGATCTGAAGGGAGAAATGGATACCTCTATTTTTAAACACTATTGGCTTTGAATACTGGCTGTACATGTTTCATTTCTTTTAATCCTCACAAGGAAATGTTGGACCCTTTTTACAAATGGGAACACTTAGACCAAGGACGGGTGTGACTTCCCCCAAAGTCCTCAGGACGCCAGAAGTAAAGGACATGTTCAACCCAGGCCTTTGGGATACCAGAAACCCATTCTCTGTGTCTATACGGGCTGAAGGGCTGGGGAGAGTGGAGTGAAGGGAAGTGTGGGTGAACCTAGTGGGAGGAGGATGGAAGAAGACATCTGGCCTCCAAGTCAGGGCAGCTCTGAACAGAGAGGCTGCCTCTTGGCCCTTCTTTGCTCCCCTGCACCCTTCCCAGGACGAGGCTTTCACAGGTGCTGTGGTTGGACTTCAGGGCTGAGGAGTGGGAGATCCCACCTTGAGAAGACATCCAGTAGGCAGTGGGTATAGTGCCTGGCTATACCAGGAGAGGCTCAGGAGAGAGGCTGAAGAGGAAGCTGTCCCAGGATGAGACCCTCTTCCCCAAGGAGGGGACCAGAGAGCAAGAGGCTTCCAGGGAGATAGAAAACATCCAACATGTTGGGTGTAAGGGAAACCAGGAGAGGCTCATGTCCTAGTGCTCCTGAGTAGAGCAGAGTGGGAGGTGGCAGACAGAGGGGGGATAAGTCAGTCTTGCAGTGAGTACAGGTGATTCTCACCAAAGCTGGGCAGTGAGGGAGAAGAGAGAGAATGAAGCTAAGGGGCTCGTGAAGGGGGATGGCCTTGGCTGGACCAGGGCATGGTTGATAGGGAGATAACCCGTGGAGAGGAGACCATTGCCACAGTCCCTAAGCCTTATATTTGTGCCACCCATTTTTGGACTGAAGAGGACCTGAGAAGCCCCTAGACTGGTGGGGAATGCTGGAGCAGAAGCACAGACATTCCAGTGCTGCCAGTTGTCAGTGCAGCCACAGTGGGAGGCCACGTGCTGGCAGGTGAGCAGCTTGGCCCTGAAGGTGACCCTCAAAGATGTGGTGTTTCTCCCAGAACTGGGCTCCTGCCCTAGCTCTACCCCTAAATTACTTGCTGTATTGCCTGGACCCCTCTCTTCCTCTCCTTGTGCCTCAGTTTTCCCATGCATAGCACTGCAACAAGCTGGCAAGCACTGAGGGGCTGTGCTTGGGGCCGGGCTTTTTACCCCAGTCATGTCCCTCTAGAGAAGGTAGATGGCAGAGGCCACCTCCCACAGGCTTTATCTCTTGGGGCTTGGACTCTAGAGAGGCTGTCTGTGCCTCTAAACAGTGGGCAGTCAGCACAGGGACATGTGGGGAAGGAGGCAATTGCCAGGAAGCTTGGTTGGCCTGCCATGAGGATACTGGCTCCTGCCGCAGCTGAGACACACATGACCATCCCAGCTCTTCACTGTCCCTGCTCCTGAGCCCTGAGCCAGAGCCAGGTGTGGACAGAGGTATGGGAGTGGGGTGGGGATGTGAGTCAGTGCAGGTAGAGCTCTGGCCTTTGCTCAGTGCTCTGCGGACTCACATACAGGTGTGCTCACATACCCAGCATGCTGGAGGCACTGAGTCAGTGTGGCCGAAGGACTCTTTGCCTCCTCACAGCACGGTGTCCACATGACCAGGCGCCAGAATGGGCATGAGGTGTAACAAGGGGACTGTCTGGCCATCTCCTTGCTGGGCCACCCCCACCCTGACCCCCAGGCAGTGGCAGCCTAACCAGGGAAGGGGACTGCAGTTCTATGCAAGTTGAAAGCTACAGTGTCTGCTCAGGGTGGCTAAGGGAAGATTTGGACCAAGTCCATCCTGCAGGAGTTTCTCAAGTGCCAGACTTGCAGGGACACAAACGTGACATCATAGCCCAGGGGTGATCATGCTCAGCGACCCCAGTGAGGTCCAGCTGGTGGTGTGGGCTCCACCAAGTTGCTTCCAGCTTGGAGCTTCCTGGAGGGGTCTGCAGACTCCAGGGAAGGGGACTCCAAGTAGGACAAAGACTGCCTCAAAGGCCCAGAGACAGAAAAGTTTGATGGTGATCAGATGAGGCTAAAGTCCTGGGGGCAGAGCAATGGGGTAGAAGAGACAGGAAATGGAGATGCAGGAGCTGGCAGCACACCTGGAAAGGGGAGTGTCAGCAGGGAGCCACGTGGTCAGACTCCCCTGAAGGCATCGCCAGAGGGGCAAGAGCAGGTGTGAGGCCACAACAAGGAGGCTGCAGTACACCCAGTAGACACACCAGGGAAGGGGGCAGCAGGCGGTGGTGGAGAGAGAGGGACGAGTGCCAGTCTCTGGCTGAAGTGGCAGGATAGATCATGAAGTTGTTTGCCAGATGGGGACCCTGAGAAGAAGAGGAGATGGGGAGAGATGAGGCTCTCCACTGGGGAGGCAGGGCCTACAGTCAAAGGTAGGAAGGAAGAAAGCTTGGAGTGTGATATGATAGAGGCAAGTCAGGGAATCCAGGGAAATTAAGTGGGGTCTCAGTCATGAGGGGAAGTTTTTTCCTATGCCTAGCTTACACCCCTCCTGCTGCCATTTTGGTGTTTCCCCCCACCATGCAGATTTCTCTCCACTAGGACCTAGTCTGTGCCCCACAGTCCTGAGATATCCCTTGGCAAAGGGGGATGGGTAGGGAGGGGAGTCCAGAGACTCCCACACTCCTTGCAGCGACCTCTGAGCAAGACATGGCCAACGTGTCCAGCTGGAGCCAGGGATTCCTGAGTTTCGATCCTTTTCAGACACTGGCTTCCTCTGGGATCTCCGTTTTCCGGTCACACTGAAGGAAGAAGTCTGAGAGCAGGAAGATGCAGGCTTTGGACTGGCTGCCACTGAGGCTGGGTGTGCCCGAAACAGGCACACCCCTGCCCGGCTCCAGTGTCCCAGGCCACCCCCATCTCCGAGGGCTGGATGGGGTGCGGGTGGCCCTGTGAGCACGCACAAGTCAGGGTGGCAAGTGGGAGAGCCCCGCCACGTGGCCAGTGAGGTCAGCATGGGTTCATGGGAAAGGACTTGCCGGCCACAGGAGAGGACATCCTGCCTGCGTTCCCTCTTCCTGCAGCAGGAGCCCGTGGCCCAGATTTAGCAGCACTGAGGGGCCACCTCTGAGCCAGCTGGGCTGTCTGATAACACTGCCCGTCCTGCCGCCACTGAGCAGAGCCCTGACCCCAGAAAGGCTGGGGCAACTGCCTGGTAAAGCTGGCTGCACCCATGACTGTGCTGCACGGGGAGCCCCACACCTACTAGGGTGCTCTTCCCCCCATCTCACCCCTTGTGGGCACTCAAGCAGCCCACAGTCCCACTCAGCCTCTCCAACATTCCCTGCTCCCAAAAATTGCTTTAGCGGGACCACTCTGAAACACAGATCTGAGCCTTCCTCAGCCCCCCAGTCCCCCTTGGGCTGATGACAGGCCATGCTGCCAGGGTCCCAATAGGAGCCTGAGCCTCATGTCCACCTAGCCTGCACCCACACCACAGCCTCAGTGTGTAAGCTTTCTGCTCCACATACATGCGAGAGGCTGCTAAGAATTTCAGGCAGACGGTGATGCTGCACCAAGTGGCAGGGAGAGAGCGTCGTTCCCCACACCTTGTGAGCCCCAGGAGCACAGAATCTAAGCTTGAGGGTAGGTTCACGGGAGGCTCTCATCCTTACCACACCTCAACACCATCGTCAGAGCTCTTTGGAATTCTACCAAATGAAGTTGTGTTTGTGTGAAGCAGTACTCATGCACACACACATACACACGCGTGCGTGCACACTACCAGGGAGTCCCACCTCAGTCTGAAATGGTTCATCAGATTTCTTCACACAGGGTGTGTGAAGATTTTAACCTTGTGACGTAGGCTATTGTCCCCATTTTGGAGATTAGTAAGATTAATTAGAAAATTAGAGGAGTGAAATGGCTCATTTGATTGTCAGAGCAGCTTTGAGGGAAGTGACAGGTGTCTGGGGTCTGGTGCCAGATGACACAAGGGCTGAGGAGCAAGAAGGGGCAGGCATAGCTGGTGTGTCCATATTCCAGCAAGGTAGGCATGTGGGGTCCTAAATTGCTGACCACCTCGTGGACATTTTCACCTAGATGTCCCAGAGAGCTTTCAAAAACAGCATACCGCTAGACACATTGCTTTCCCCTGGGCCTGCCCCTGACAGATGTGCCTACTTCAGTGCAGGACCTCTGCTCCTGCATCCCCACTCCACCTCTGCCCACACACTGTGCACTGTAATTTTGTCCCCTGGATCCTCAAAGCCAGTCAAGAGCAATCCAGGGCCAAGTCCCACACTGGCAATGCTACCCTGGAAAGGATCTAATTCTTGCCTTGAGGAACTGTTGAGTGTAATGAGTCAGGCTGCTGCATGAAGCTGTGGAAATGTGCAGAGAGGCTCCCAGGAACCTAAAAATGCAAGTCTAGGGCTGGAGCAGGTACCAGGCAAGTGACAAGGGTGACTAGAGAGTCATATGAGAAGCTCAGATTCCATCTCCAAGGAGCAGAGAGGCAGGAAATGGTTTTAGGTAGAAGAAGGATTTGTGTTCTAGAAGGATCCTCTAACCACTGTGAAAGGCCTGGACCAGTGGGGAGACAAAAATGTGGTAACCCAGGGATGGGACACTGAGGATGGCCAGACAGTCGGATGGCAAGGAAAGGGGCTGAAAAGGGCAGTCCCAGAATGTCTACGGGTGGCACTCAGGCTAGAGGACATCTACTGCTCACTGTTTGAGCTCTGGGAGTGCAAAGCACTTTGCCAGGGTGGTAGGGAGAGGCAAGGAGCAAGCCTTGTGCTTCCAGCCACTCTGCTGTTGATGCTGGTTCTGAGGAAGTATACAGTAAACAGCAACTTCCATAATCCTGTCACCCAAAGATGATCTCTGACTAGTAAGTTAACCGCCATGTCTTAGTTTTTTCCCCTGTAAAATGATCAGGATAGTACCCACCTCAGGGGGCTTCCCTGGTGGTTCAGCTGGTAAAGAATCCGCCTGCAATGCAGGAGACCTGGATTCCATCCCTGGGTTGGGGAGATCCCCTGGAGGAGGGAATGGCAACCCACTTAAGTATTTTTGCTTGGAGAATTCCATGGAGCAAGCAAGGAACCTGGCAGGCTACAGTCCATGGGGTTGCAAAGAGCCGGACATGACTGAGTGACTAACATTTTCACTTTCTTCTTTCAGGGGGGCAATAGAGGGGTGTGGTATGCACAAATGTGTAGGCTGTGCTGGCATACAGAAAGTGTTTGTGCTTGTTGTCTGTTGTCATAACAGGATGTATTGGGGTAAGCAGAATTTGAGAGTCAAAGTGAATGAGCATATTTTTCATTTCTGTGAGTGCCTGTTTGCCCACAGCCTTGCCAATACTGGGAATTCTCTATCCTTTTAATGCTTGCTCATATGGGCTTGGGGACACTTCTGTGCTGCCCCGTGGATCCTTGCCCTCCCCAGTGGTGGGGATGGTCTAGGTCTTAGGGCCGGGGGCACTTGGCAGGAAACATCTGGGAAGCAGAGCCCCCTAGGGCGGGAGCTCAGGAGACCTGCCAGGGACGGGGTAGGGGGAGCTCAGAGGTGGGTTTGAAGTCTTGGGGTCCCCTCTAGGAGGAGGAAGCACACCTTGAGCAGGGCTCCAGTTAAATGAGCCTGCCAAGAGCCTAAGGCTAGGCCTGTGACCCATGGCCCCACTCTGGGGCCTTATTGCCCCACACTGCGCACCACCTCCCTGACAGCTCTACCTGCCTGACAGCCAAGGTCACCAGCACACTGCCACATGTCCCTCTGCCTTCTGTGCCCTCCTCCAGGACCAGCAATTTCTTATTCATTCTACAAAGTCCATTTCAACTCATGTGAACACTCTCTTCCACTGGCAAGACTTTCTCTGACGGCCCCGCAACCCTGGCACTGTGACCACAGCACCAAGTCACAGTGAGCTTCTCCAGCTGTGAAAGGCAAAGCCCTCAGCAGACAGAGACAGCAAGGCTCTCAGTGTGCCTCAGCCTGCAACAGCATCTTCTTACCACGGTTCTTCGTGTGATAGGATGTTATTTGTGGTCTGTGGTTCTCGATAATCCTGGGGACAATTCTCGTTTCATAAGCGTGGATGGGGGAGGTGACTTGCCCAAGGTCATACAGTCAAAGTGACACTGGAGGGGGCACAGCTGGGTGCTCAGGGCTGAGCACTCTCTCTGAACAGCCCCTCCCAGCTTAGCTTTCTCAGTCCTGCAGGGTGGGAGGTGGGAGGACCGATGCCCTCACCCTTGTTCTCCGGAGGCACAGAGACTGCCATCTACGTGGGGGTTGGGGGGAACGCCAATGCAGGACACGCCCTGAGCCTTCCCCCAAGCTCAGTGCCCAAGCCTGCCCCAAGAGCGAAGGGAGAACAGGCTCTCCAACTTGGCTGAGCCCTGGGGCTGCTGCACAGAGCCCCCACCCAGCCTCACCTGGCCCCAGTGCTTCCCCCTCAGCATGCTTCTAGTCTGCAGAGCACAGCTGCTCAGGAGACCTTGGGTCAGACTAGCAGGACTGCTGTACAGCCCCTGTTACCCACCGGGTGATCATGACAGGGCCTGAAATAAGAAATTGCCAAATGCAAAAACCACTACTGCGACACACTGCCAAAGGTGGAATGGCACCCCCGAGCTGGGGCACCATCCTGACATCATGGGCCTGGGTTGGTGGTGCTGGACCTAAGGACAGAGACATGGCCCAGTGACATCCTGGCCCTCAGGAGCCACTCGATGATGCAGACCTTCCCTGTGTGGTGGATGACTGCCTGGGGTGCTCAGACGTGGACGTTGGGTGTGGCTGATATCCTGATTATGCGGCAGAAGCATTGGGAGGTGAAGCTGGCCAGAAAGGGGGCCAGTGGGGCGGGGCAGAGCTCTGGAGGCCAGGCCAAGGGCGTTTACAGATCCAGAGGGCCACAAGGAGCCAGAGAAGGTGTCCTTTGGGCTGAGGGACAAATTGGAGGCCAGGGAGGAGACAGCTAGGGAGCAGAGAGGTCGGGAGACTGGCACCAGCGGTGGCAATGGGAGAGAAGGAGACAGAGAAATGTGAGGGCCGGGTCCCAGGCAGGGATGGGTCTGGACTTGGCCAGACTTGGGCTACTGCACAGCTGCTGGTTACCGCTGACGTGGAACATGGAGCCTCAGTGTCCTCACTACTGACCGGACTCCTGCTCCCTCCCTCCATCCCTCCCAGTATGTGTAAGGATCAAATGAGGCGATAACTGCTGGGATGTGGTCAGTATCTAGCCCACTGGACGTCCCACCCTCCTGTCTGCCCCTCACCCAGGATCCCAGTGTGCTCCTCCCAGCACCTGTGGCTGACCCCAGGGCCCCATTGCCCAAGGCTTGCTAACAGCACAGGGAAGAGGAGGGATGCACTCTGGCCCCCTGACCTCAGCCTGGCGCCTACCCTGACTGCTCTGCTCAGGCTAGGGGGCCAGGGCCGCTGGCCAGGGGAAGGAAGAAGCCAGTTCCTGGGCCAGGAACAGGAAGGCAGGGGGAGTGCAGCAGAGGCCAGGATGACAGTGCTTCCTGCTTCGGGAAGGGAAGGACAGCGGGGACAGACAACAGCCAGGCAGGAAGGATGCGCCTTCTTTGGGGTTGCATGTGGGGGCTGGGCAGTATAGAGCCTCTGGGCATGGCAGCACAGGCCTGAATCTTCCCCAGCTGCTGAGCAGTCTGGGGTATTCATGGTCACCAGGGGACTTGGTCTTTAAAACTGGAATCTTTTACAAAGGAACAACAATATTTGACAGAGTTTTAACCCAAAGCTTGACTGCAGAGGTTTGTTTAGCCAACCAACTATTCATTCAGTCAGCTGTTCATTTATCCTTCTCTCCATCCATCCATTCATCTTTCTACCCATCCATCCATCTGACTGTCCATCTAGCCACCCTTTCTTTTTTCCACATTTCCATCCTTCCATCCATCCATCCTTCCATTCATCCACTCATTTGTCCTTTTGTCCATCTGTCCATTTGTTTATTCATTCAGCAAGGATTTATGGAGGCTTGACTCTGTGTCAAGTGCAGTGCTAGGCATGGAGTGGGCTGGAAAAGGGACTGTTTGGGTCCTCACCCCATTGAAACTTATGGTCTAGTAGAGGAAATGGAAAAACATAACTTAAGTAAATAACAAAATTACATATTATGACAAGAAGAATGAAATAACCAACCAGGAGGTTAAGGTGGAGCTTAAAGGAGGACTTAGGTTTAGGGGGTGGGGGTGCAGAGGTCATGTGTAAGCTGAGGCCTGAAAGTGAGAAGGACCTGGCTGTGTAAGGCATGTGAGCAGAGGCTAATCAGGAGGAGAGGTGTGTGTAAAAGCCTGGGGTAGGAAGGAGCATGGCATGATATGGAACAGCCTGGGGTCACGGGGGCTGGAAGACAAGAGCAGGAGGGTGTGGAAAGGGGCCGACGGCCAGGCCACAGTCAGAAGTTGGGATGCTCCTTAAAGTATAGTGGAAAGTCACTGATGAAATTTAAGCACGATTTTGTCCCTTAAAACTGCAGTTGAGAGAAGGGGATCTGGGCTGGAGGTTGAGAGTTTGTAAGTACTGGGTCGGCCAAAAATTTTGTTTGGGTTTTTCCATATGATCATATGGAATAACTTGAATGAACTTTTTGGCCAACCTAATACACAACGACTTAAGAGCAACAGTATTTGGTGCTGGGCAGAAGGGATGGAAGATAAGGGGAGGGTGAGCTCACAGAAGCTAGCAGAAGAGGGAACAGCTCTGCTCCCTGCCCTGGAGAGCCTCCTGCAGTGGCACAGAAGTCACAGGATACCTTGCCAGTAGCTCCATGAAGTAAAGAAGGAGGCTGCACTCTGTGGGAAGATGAGCAAATGTGAAAGGAAGGAGACAGCAAACAGAATTTTTGCTATGAATGGGGGTAAAAAAGGGGAAGGGAATATAGGATCAAGGAAGTGGGGAGTTTTTGTTTATTTGTTTGTTTGTTTGTTTACAAGATGGGAGATGATTGCATAGAGGAAAATTGGTAATCAGAAAAGAAAGAAATGATCTGCGGAGGTCGGATCTGGGGGGGTTGGGATCCCCAACATGTTGGAGGGCTTGGCCTTGGGAGCAGGAATGTCAGAGATCTGGGTGTGGGAAGGGTGTGGGATTTGGATGTGGGAAGATGAGGGGTCTCCATCTGATGGCTCTACTTCATTAATGCTGAGAGGGAAGGAGGAGGGACGGCCCTGAACTTCAGCCTGAGGGCCACTTAGGCTTTGCTGACAGGAGAGAGAGGGGAAGCAGCAGCACGGGTCTTGGGCTTTGTGCTGCGTGCCGAGCCCCTGAGGGACATGGGCACTGCAGGGCTGGGGAAGCAGGCAGGGGCAAGGGAGCATTCAGAATGATGGGCTGTGGGCCATGCAGTGCCAAAAGAGGGGTGAGGCCAGGAGGAGGTGGCAGTGCAGAGGGGTTCCTGGCCTTGACGTTTTGATGAGGTTGAAGGACCTAGCCATGGTGAGACTTAGCAGGAGACAGAGGAGGCAAAGAGAGAAGTACAGGAAAATAGGCACTTGATGATGACACAGCTTCTGGTGGGGACCAAGACCAGGGGATGCCCAGGAAGTGAGGGGCTGAAGGGAGGAGGGAGGACAATGGAGACAAGGACCACGAAGGCCAGGCTGCTGGTGACTCACTCCTGTGGCTGCTGAAGTTATGAGAAATGTCCTGGATTGAGGTGGAGGGGCCTGAAAAGCCAGGAGCAGAGAATGAGGGGAAATGACCAGGACAGAGCTGATGACAGCTTTAGTGGGGAGTGGGTGGTGCTGCTGGAAAAGGGGAAGTGACCATAAGGAGTTCTCCGACGTGTGCAGTGGGGAGCAGTAACCACCGCAGGGGCAGTGGTGTCCTCAGAAATCCAGATTTCAGTTAAGGCAGGAAGGATGGAGGAGGTCAGTGATGTGTACAGTGAAGACTGCTGCTCACACAGGGTCCAGTGGAAATGAGGGGGAAAAAAGGAGCACTGGGGAAATTCAGGGCATGTGGCAATAAAGGAAAGGCTCTCAGATGGCTGAAAGGGTCAGCAAGCATAATGGATGAACCTCCCATTTAGCACAGTGATTCAGATGCTTCCTTTGGTGGTATGGTAGCCTCTAGGGAGGAAGCTCCTATAGGCTCCATACCCCATCCAGCCACTCAACCCACCCATCCTCCCACATATTCATCCATTCATTCATCTGATCATCCTCCATCCATCCTACCATTCTTGAATTTGTTGTTGTTCAGTCACCAAATCATGTCCGACTCTGCAACCCCATGGACTACAGCACGTCAGTCCTCCCTGTCCCTCAATCTCCCAGTTTGCCCACGTATTCTTGAATACATATCCTCAATTTTGGGTGTGTACCTCTTTTGTACTAAGGTTAGGAAGATGAATAAAATGCAGTCTTTGTTCAGATGTGACCTGAAAACCATAATTTAGTCTTGTAGGTGTTCTAGCAGCATGAGCCTAGGGGGCCAACACTGGCTGCGCGTCTCCTGAGTGCCTGCCCCTTACAGAGGGACTCATGAATTAGAACCTAAAGAGGGAGATCCACAGGAGGGAAGGATAAAAAAAGGAACACAGAGACTTCAAGATAGGAAAAGTCTGGCACTCTGGGACAATTGTGAGAAGTCTGTGCCTCTCAGATGTCTCGATAGTTAAAGCCGGAAAGAAGAGGAGTGGGCAGAAGGGAGAGGCCTGGGGTCTCCCTGCTTTATCTTGGAAGCAAAGGAGAGCTGCCAAAGGAAGCTGGTCTGATGACTGCCATAGCTCTAGTGCCAAGGGCATGCCCTGGAGGAGCACCTCAGGGAAGGGGGCCCTTGCTTGGCCTTCCCAGGAGCCCCAGAGTAACGCTGCAGCCCTCACAATGGGACACAAATGACCCAGGGCAAATAGGTCCTGGCTACGGCCTGTCTCCTCTGGTGCCCAAATGCCAGCCTCAGGCCTGACCCCTGAGTGGTCCACTTGGGAGCTGGTTCTTTCATCCCTTCACACGTCCAAACCCAAGTCCATCATCCCTGCCCCTCCTCTGCTTCTGTAGCTCAGAATCCAGTTTGTAGAGCGGCTTTATTCACATTCCGCTGCCTGGAAAATCCTACTTCTCTTTCAAAATCCATCTTAGAGGTGTCCTCCTGGCATTCATTCCTGGCCCCTCACCACCAGAAGGAATCCTCCCCACTGTGGGGCCTCTCCACCTGACCAGCCCCAGGGCTAGGTGAGGAGGTGTGATGGGGAGCTGGAACCCATGCTGGGAAGGAATGGACCTGCTACTTTCCCACCTGGGGACCCCAGGGTGGGGCCCCTGTCCTGAGTGCCAGGAGGGGGTGCACTGAATTCAAGCTAAGGAGAGACTTCATAGTGGTCCCAGCAGCTGGCCAAATGAGAGACTGCCTTCTTAGGGTTGCAGTGTAGTCCAGCTGGAGGGCCTCAGGTTCCCTGGCTGGACTAGATACTAGTTGGGTTAGATGCTCAGTGAGGACCTTCTGCCTCTGACCAGTGGTGGTATGGTACATAGAGAAGTCTGGCCAGCGGGAGGCCAGACCTTGGCAGCTATCTTGTCCATGTGATGCTGAAATGAGATCTTGGTGTGCAGAGTGTGACAGCCTGTGCTGCTTTCTAGGGCAGCTTGGGGTCAGGGTGATGTAGAACCAACTACAGTGGAGATTCCTCCAATGTCTGCCTCCCACAATTAGCTGCCAGGGCAAGACTCTAAGCCTCAAGAAGCTGAACTGGGAAGGGCAGAGGAACTGGACCTGTGGGACTGGGGCCTATGGCAGGACAGTGGGCTGTGCCCCCCAGGAGGACAGGGATTCGGGGGAGGGACAGAACACAGCCCTGGGCCTCCAGCCACACAGTCCTCACTTCCTGTTGTCTCAGGATGGTCCTGGCAGGATGCATCTGCCAGAGTTCTAGGTCCAGACCTCCCCTGGGGCCTGCTCCCACTCTCCTCCAGGATCAGACACACAAACACACAAACATTCACACGCATCCACAAAAAGACATGTCAATAACACACATGCACAAAATCACACACACACACCATTCATCATCAGTCCTATAAACACAGATCTATGCCCACAGACACTGATGCACACAGAGACAACACACATGTGCACACACGCACACACGTGTACACACACATACAACACTCTCCTGCTGGGAGGAGGAGGGAGACTAAGAAGCTGCGTGGGCAGCCCGGCCAAGGTCCTGGAGGGCCACAGGACAGCATTTAACCAGGCAAGGCAGTTCTTTGTTTGGGGGTTAGACCTGTGGGAATAATGGAGGGGCTGAGGTAGAGGGAGCAGGGAATGGGGGGCAAAGGCATTTGCCCTTGGGGCAAAGAGAAACTGATGGAACCAAGGAAATGTGAGATGGACTCCATGGGATGTAGAAGAGGGCAAGGTCACAGGACGAATCCCAGGGAGAAACCAAGGCCTCAGTCTGGGGCATGTTTGGGGGTCTGCACTGTGCAGAACCCCCTCACAAGCAGTGGCGAGGGGGGTCTTAATGCCGAGGAAATGTACTGCAGGCTTCGCCTAACGTAGGAGGAAGCCTGCAGTCTCCCCTATTGACTTCATGTTGGCAGCTCCGCTCCTGTAGGACCAGAGGCCTGAGTTCAGTCCAGATCTCAATCAGGGCTCACTTGGGACTGCAGCCAGTGGGCAGGCTGAGCCTGAGGTGGAGGTTCCCAGGTGTCTTGGGCCGTATTGGTCCTGCTCTGGGCTGAAAGGCTAGGCAGCACCTGCCCTGCGGAGGGGCCCGCCAGCACCAGATCGATATCATCATGTGAACTTATGACCCAATCCCATGCTAACCCTATCTCCCAACCCAGGCCTGGCCAGTGGCTACTCCATGACCCCGCCAACCCTGAACATCACGGAAGAGACATATGTCATCGATTCTAGTGACAGCCTGTCCATCTCCTGCAGGTATTCAGCCCTCACCCAGGGGAGCTTGGGCCTGGGTCCCTCCTACCTAGCAGGCCAAGGAGACTACAGAAGGCAGAGCCGATGGTGGCGGAGGACTCAGAAGGCAGCACAGAGAGGCTTCAAGGCTTAGGGGTGCTCCCAGGTGGCTTTACTGTAGGTTCCTGGAGGCACGGACCATCCATCCCCTGCCCTGCAGACACAGGCACCCTACCCCATTTCACCCATACTCACCCCTCATAATCTCCTACGGACCACAAACCTATCACCCTGCATCCATCCTTGAGTCAACCCATACTGACCCCGGACCACCCCATGCTCACCCCCAGGTCATCCTACACAAATGCTACGTTGCCTGCTCCCACACTCAGCCACCCTTCACTGGCCCCTGACCCACCCACACAGACTGCGAAGCTGTTGTCTTCCCTTCAGGCCCAGCTATAATCTGAGGCTCAGGCTTTTCTGAAGGACAGCCTGCCAAATGCAGGCCCAGGCGCCAGGCAGAGGCCCCAGGGGCTCAGGGGTACCCTGCCCTGTGTTCATGGTATGTGACCAAGTGCTGGTCTGCCCTGACCTCTGAGTGAGATGAGCTATGAGCAAGGCTGGGCCTCTGAGAGGCTCCACAGGGACTGTCCCCCAGGGCTGCAGCCCGGGCCTGTCTTGATGTCCTGCATCCTTTGCCAGGGGGCAGCACCCCCTGGAGTGGGCCTGGCCAGGGGCTCAGGATGCACCAGTCCCAGAAGAGAAGGATGGTGAGGACATGGGGACCGTGCGTGACTGTCAAGGCACAGACACCCGGCCCTACTGCAAGATTCTGCTGCTGCAGGAGGCCCACGCCAATGACACAGGCAGCTACCGCTGCTACTACAAGTACATCAAGGCTCGCATTGAGGGCACCACTGCGGCCAGCACCTACGTGTTTGTGAGAGGTGAGGGGGCCCAGCACCCACCCTCAAGGATACTCAGGAGCCATGGGCAGGGTCCTGGGTCGTCGAGAGGTGGCTGGCATCTGTGGCTGCAACCCCAGCCTTGGGACCCTGGGGGTGGAGGGACTGCCCGATGGCTCCACACCTGGGCAGAGACTCCCTGAGCCCCGCCTGCTCCTCCCACAACCTGTCCCCTCTCTTCAGACTCGGAGCAGCCCTTCATCAACAAGCCAGACACACTTCTGGTCAACAGGAAGGACTCCATGTGGGTGCCCTGCCTGGTGTCCATCCCCGGCCTGAACGTCACGCTGCGCTCGGTACAGCCCCAGCCCCATCTCCACCCTTGTCTGGCCAAGGGGAAGGGGGTAGCTGGGCCCTGACAGCCACTGCGTCCCTACAGCAAAGCTCAGCACTGCAGCCTGATGGACAGGAGGTGGTGTGGGATGACCGCCGGGGCATGCGGGTGCCCACCCCTCTGCTGCGCGATGCCCTGTACCTGCAGTGTGAGACCACCTGGAGCGGCCAGGCCTTCCTGTCCAACCCCTTCGTTGTGCACATCACAGGTAGGGGGCTGCCTGGGGCTGTAGGACCCTCCCCCAGCGACTACTCCCCGTGTCCTGGGAGAAGTGCAGAAAGAGGACAGGAATGGGGCTGTAGGTACCATGGTTTGGCTGGTCTCAGGGGACGCCCTGTGCCCTGCACTCTACATGCACTGTTCTACAAAGGGCATGGGGGTCCCTGTGCATGTGTCACCAGGCAACGAGCTCTATGACATCCAGCTGTTCCCCAAGAGATCGCTGGAGCTGCTGGTTGGGGAAAAACTAGTCCTGAACTGTACCGTGTGGGCCGAGTTCAACTCAGGTGTCACCTTTGACTGGAACTATCCAGGGAAGCAGGTGAGCTCAGCATCCCTGGCAGGGGCTGTACCTGAATCATCCCCAGGAATCCCTGTCATGGCCCACACTGGCCCTGGTCTGGCCTGGCCCACACGTACTTACCTCTGCCCCAGGAGCCCCTGTCTGATAGGGAAGTTTTCCTATCCCAAGGAAAAGTCAGAGTCTGAGTCCAAGGCTTCTGGAGCTGCTGCTGGTTGGGCTGGGGTGTGTGCCTATGGGGGTCAGTTTTGTCAGAGCCCACTTGCTCTGACCCTGTGCTTCCCCTGGTCCTGGGCAGGCAGAGCGGGGTAAGTGGGTACCAGAGCGGCGCTCCCAGCAGACTCACACAGAGCTCTCCAGCATCCTCACCATCCACAACGTCAGCCAGCATGACTTGGGTCCATACGTGTGCCAGGCCAACAATGGTATCCAGAAGTTCCAGGAGAGCACTGAGGTCATTGTGCATGGTACGGCCTGTCAGGTCATTGTGCCCAGCATGGCCTGGGCTAGGTTCGGTGTCAGTTGTCAAGCCTGGAGCACAAGGGTTCTTGTGCAGTGTGGGCCCAGGGTCATAAGTCATGGTGCACCTGAGTAATGTGGAGTCGAGCCAGAGGGAAGGGAGGGTCATGAGTGGATGGACTGCCCAGTTCCCATGCCCCGGAGAGCAGGGCATCTGGCCACTGGGGGTGGCTGCAAATCCCTGGGTGGTGGTGGGTCAGCCACACCAGCCCTGGCTTTACCCTGATGTCGCCCGTCTCACAGAGAAGCCCTTCATCAGCGTCGAGTGGCTCAAGGGTCCGGTTCTGGAGGCCACAGCAGGAGATGAGCTGGTGAAACTGCCCGTGAAGCTGGCAGCATATCCCCCACCGGAGTTCCAATGGTACCTCCTCTGTTCCTGCCCTTCCCTACCCACCCAGTCCAGTGCAAGAAAGAACCACAGAGAGGAAGAGCAAAATTCCCCATATCAAGGCCTACTTCCTGAGACCTAGATGGGGACCTGTGCCCAGAGTAGGGGACCCCCTATGAAGATTCCAAGGAATATATACATCATGTGTTATTTTGGCTAGAGGGAAGGTTGGCCCGAATTGCTGCTAAACTGTGAAAGAGTGTAAATACTGGCCTCCTGTTATGTGTGGGTGTGGTGGGCGTAGCATAGGGCTTTATCTAACTATTTCCTGCACCCACTCAGCCTCTCTGAGGGCCCCCACTGGAGGGGATCATAGAGGAATGGCTTCAGGTTTCTTAGGCTCCTCTCAAAACAGGTTGCCACTCCCAGGATACTTCTCACCAGCATTTTGGAGATACGATAAGGGTCTCACAAGGATTTCAGGGCTGGGCCTGAGGGCTGTGTGGCAGTGAGCTAGAGCTGCCAGGAGGCCTACAAGTTCGAGATCCCCGCTCCTGGTGTGTGACCTGAGAGTAAGGTACCCCTTGCAGGGTATGCCAAGAGTCAGAGAGATGTCCCTCAGTGGTGGCTTTACCTTCACCGGATGCTCCCCGAGAATTCGGGAAGACATAGCACCCCACCATGCACCCTTCGGCCAAATGAGCAGTCCATATGGCCTGATCCTGGGAGATCACACTCTAGCCTGACTCTCATCATACACAGGAGGGAAACAGGCCAGGAAAGGAGAAGGGCATTCCTGCCCAAGCCCTGAGCCTCCTGAGACTCATCTGCTCTGTCCTTTCACAATTGGCCAGGGAAGCCTCACCTTCCCTGCCTGGAGCACCTTCTACCAGGCAGGATGACCTTTTCTGAAAGCCTAGAGCTTGGCAAGAAGATGCCCAGACATTCTCAGCCAGCATCCCACTTCTCTGGCCATAGTCTGGAAGCAGGCTTCTCCTGGGAGGGCCCTGGAAGCCCTGGGCCTGGGACTTCATGACTCTCCCTGTGAGGCGCAGGCTTTGGGGCCCATCAGGGCCACCTGGTGCAGGACCAGGACACTCGAGATAGTATCCTGAAGGGCACTGGTGCAGTCCGGACTAAGGCCCTGTCCCCTGCTTTCTAAGGCCAGTAGTACTGACCCTGTCTGGGAGGGTGGCCAGCTCTGTTGTATCAAAGATCTGGTCCAGGTCTGATCCTCAGACAGCTGCCTTCTTCTCACCATTCCCACCACTTCTGGCCCCATTTTTTTTTTCTCTCTCACTTGTTCAATATCTGCCTCCAAGAAGTGCTCAGTTGGGCCCACTGTCCACTGAGACACCTGCCCCAGGGCGTTAGTGGTGACCATAGCCCCACCAGGGTCCACTCTTCCAGGTAATCATGTGATGATTACTAGTAAGTGAATAGACAGAGATCTAGTGGACAGGCTGGTCCTAGCTCCCAAAGCAGCCTTTGTGTGTCCAGCATCATGCTGACCCCAAGGCTGTATCTTGGGAGACCTGACAACACCTGCAAGAAGGTGCATTTGGTTTCCCTGGTTTTCAGATGAAGACTCAGGGGGTTGGGGCAGTGAAGGAGTTTGCCTAGGATCACAAATGCAGCAGGTAGCACCAGGATTCTGCACCAGAGCCCAGCAGTCCTCCCAGCCTGGGCCCTACTCTGCCCTGCCCTGCTGTGTGACTCCTGGCAAGTCAAATCTCTTCTGAATGGGCTGTGGTGCAGCACTTGAGAGTCAGGCCTCTGCATCCCCCTCGCTGTTACTTTCCATCCCGAGAGCTGTGCTTTCCTAGTGTCTCCCTGGCTTAATAAACCAGAAGACGATGCCCGCCTGAGGGCTGCTTCCAGGCAGAGTCCAGAGCTTGGGTTCCGGGGACGCTGCCTGTAGCATTCCCAACTCAGGACTGGAGAGGAGTCTCCTTTGGGGTGTGAGTCATCCGTTTATACACATGTACACTGAGCACCTATGTGTGCTGGGTGCTGCTCTTCACATAGGGTGTATGGCAGCGACCATACATACAGCTCAGTGTGGGACCCAACAATCAGCAGACACGCAGATGAGCAGGTGCAGGGCCGAGGGCCAGCTCCTGGTCCACACAGCTGCTCTGATGGCTGGGTGATGATGAATAGAGGAGAGAGGGAGCCCTGCAGATATCTAGCATCCAAGCAAAGCAGGAAAGTGAGTACAAAGGCCCTGGGAAAGGGGGCAGGGCAACAAGAAGCCCATGCATCTGGAGAGCTCTGGAAAGGGCAGAGTCAGGGTCAGGGCTCCCAGACCCCAACGTGGTCAGGGTCTGAGCTGCGCCCTCAGGGAGCACTCCTCCACTCCTTCACAGCACACCCCAGTGAAGCCTATGACAGAGACAAGGTCCCCTGGGGACTCTGGTTGGTCCTGAGCCTGGGGGGTGTCGTGAGCCCTCGCGGCTCAAGCCCAGGGACCATCCCCACAGCCGTCTGTCCCCCAGTCCAGAGTCAGCTGGGGTTGGGGTGGAGTTCACACAGCCCCCTGACCTCCTTTCCTGGGCCAGGTACAAGGACAGAAAGGCAGTGTCCGGGCGCCATAGTCCCCATGTTCTGGTGCTCAAGGAGGTGACGGAGGCCAGTGCGGGCATCTACACCCTGGCCCTGTGGAACACCGCGGCTGGCCTGAGGCATAACATCAGCCTGGAGCTGGTGGTGAATGGTATGTGTGGCTGGGACAGGAGAGGGAGAGGGGGACAGGTGGGTTTTTGGGGGTATGCTGACTGACTGGCTGTCTGCCTGTGTCTCCAGTACCCCCTCACATCCACGAAAAGGAAGCCTCCTCCCCCAGCATCTACTCCCGCCATAGTCGCCAGGCCCTCACCTGTACAGCCTATGGGGTGCCCCCTCCTCTCGGCATCCAGTGGCACTGGCGGCCGTGGACGCCCTGCAAGAACTTCAGCCAGCGCAGCCTGTGAGTGTGGCTCCACCCTACCTTCCCCTGCTTCCCAGCCCAATCCCCAACTTCAACCATAGCCCCCTCTCACTACCAGCACCCCTCCCCATAGCTCCGCTTTAAACCCAAACCCTATCACAATTCACGGACTATAGCCAATCCCTGACCTCACCTTGCCTGAGCAAGCCTTGTACTGTCAGGCCAGCCTGGACATGGGGATGGTGCAGCCCCCACTATCCTCTCCCTTGAAAGCAATGCTCCCCAGACACACAACTGCATATCTGGAGGGGACCAAAGGACATGCCTCTGGGCCCTAGGGAGGACACCCCTCACCAAGCACGCAGACCTGGGCTAGTTTTGCGAGACGTGTACTGAGTGAACCCCAAGGCAAACTAAGCATGCCCAGGCCCACCAGCTCATCTGTATGGTGCTAACCATGACCCCTTAGAGAGGAGAAAGTGAGGCTGGAGAAGGGGCATGACTTTCCTAATGTCATGGCAGTAAGCGGCAGAGCTTGCCCAAATGCTGGGCCACACTGCCCTACCTGGGTGCCAGAAGGACAGTCTAGGAGAACGGAAAACTTGAACAAGCAAGGGCCAGGAATGGTGGGCGCCAAGATGGTCAGTGGTCTGGAAGGCCTTGGAGAGACAGTGAATGGTGCTGAGCAGGGGAGGGACTAGGCACATTTGCCATTTAGCAAGAGATCCTAATGGACAGGGTACAGGGTCACAGGCTGGGGAAGGACAGTAACTGGGAAACCAAGGGAGACGAGGCAGCCACACTGGCAAAGACTGTGTGCCTTGGCATGGTCAGTGAGGGAGGTTCACTAGGGGTGGCCAGCCCACAACATCCAAGGTTCATAAGAGATTCTTCCAGACCGTGAGGCTGCAGATCCCTGGCACCTCCAAATGTGCTTCCATCTGATGCTCTACTGTTATGCTCTGCATGATTACAGAGACCTAGGGCCAGTTCTGCTTCCCTAGGGGCAGACAAGAGCCTCCCTTGAGCCAGGCCTTCCCCCTTGGACCCTCATCCCAGCCAGAGACCAAAGGTGCTGGGATGCACAGCTGTCCCAGGGAGGGGCTGCAGCTGTAGAAGAGGGATGGAAGGAGAGGGCTTCCTGTAGCAGGAGTTAACAGGAGTGACTTTGCTGCTCCACCAGGAGATCTAGGTGGATTTTGCAGGAAGGGACACATGTGGGTAGGAGCAGGGGGCACAGCAGACCAGAGGACTGGCACAGAGACACAGGCGTGTGGTGCTCTGCAGGCACAGATCCTGGTCTACTGAGTAAGGCTGTGTCTGGCAGCACATGCAGGATGGGTTACTGAGCCCTGAATAGTGTGCCAGAAACAAAGCCCCTGCCCTCCTCGCTTACTTTGGGGGGCCAACCTTCCCCACCATGAGATGAGATGACCCTGAGTATGAGAAAAGCTTGACCCTACCCTTAGTGTAGTGCCTCTCTGCTTGTATCCCTAACTGCCCTTGTCCTTCTTTGTCTTCAGGAGCTGGCAGCGGCAGCAGCGAGACCGAATGCCACAGTGCCAGGACTGGAGGGAAGTGACTACACAGGATGCTGTGAACCCCATTGAGAGCCTGGACACCTGGACAGAGTTTGTAGAGGGCAAAAATAAGGTATGGACCAGCCAGGCCACTGAGTGGCTGGGGGAGAAGAGAGGTGAGGTCTTTTTTTCAGAAGAATAAAGGTGGGATCAGAAGGAGAGAGTTGGGGTCCTCTCCTGGCCTTCTAGGTCTCCACTGGACTTGCAAGCTCTTGCAATAGCAGCTTAGAGTCAGTAACCTTTCTGCAATGTCTCTGGATATCAGCTTCCCTGCCCGCATATAGATTGCAGGGGCCAGACCTGCCACTGCTTCCCAGAGAGGGAAGCTGAGATTCAAGGCTGTGGGCCCAAGCTACCAAGGGCTGGGAGAGTTGGGGCTAGGGACGCTCTATCCTCCCCAAAGACGGCTGGCCCAGGCTGGGGGCAATCCCTAGAAGAGGCCAAGCAGGGGAAGGACTGAACAAAGGCACCCACTTCCTACAGTCACTTCCTGTTTTCCTACACACCTCCAGAGCCTCTTCCTGTTCCAGGCTGGCCAGGAAGTGCCCGGCTTGAGGTTAGGGGGTGGGGTCTTGGGCTGGTAGGCAGAGCCTATGGCCCTCTCTCTGCCTCTGTTTCCAAACTTCCTACTCCCCAAGGCCAGAGTCCTTGTGGAGCCCTGGAACCCATCTCCTCCCCTTGCCACAACCCAGAGCACTGAGAGGTGCTATAGGCAGCCCTGAAGTATTTGTGGGCACATCATAGGGGTCTCACCCAGTGACTCCTTGGACCACAGGCTGACACTTGATATGACCAGAGCATGCATCCTAACTCTGGCTTGGGCCGACCCAGTGCCCCTGGGCCCCTGCCGCCTCCTCAGCATGGCAGCACCCTGAGCCCATCTGCAGCCAGAGTTCTCTCTGGTCCTGCCTAACGCTGCCTTCTGACCCCAGCTACAGCTGAGGCCAGCTGTCCATCACGCTGGCCCTTGAGTTTTCTGGGGAGCTGCCTCTTGCTGCTGCCCAAGGACCTCATCACCTTCTCCTTGCCTCACCATTCCTGGTACTGTCTTTGAGCTTTGGTCATCTCCAGCCCAGAGCCTCAGTTTCTCCCATTATTCTGGTAGGCAGAGCAACTTCCATGCAGAAAGAGGAGGTTAGGGTAGGGGAACTTAAGCAGGAAATGGATCCTTATGCCTGACATGTATCCTGTCCAGACGGTGAGCAAGCTGGTGATCCAGGAGGCCAATGTATCTGCCATGTACAAGTGCGTGGTCTTCAACAAAGTGGGCCAGGATGAGCGGCTCATCTACTTCTACGTGACCAGTGAGTGACTTGGGCAGGCCTGGATAGAGGTCAGGAGCCAGGTGGGCACAGGAGGAGACCAGGCCTGGGAGAAGATAATATGCCCGGGTTGGGGCCCCATTGAGTTTCTTGTGACCTTGAGGCACCAGGAGAGATACCCAGGGCCCACTGGGCCCCTGGGTCTTGGCAGGAGGGATAGATTTGGAGGTTACAGGCATATGAATTGGGATGAGTCAGCACCATCTGCCCCTGGACCAGGAGATGCCTCCCGAGGAGTGCCCTCTTGTTCCCCACAGCTCCACCCACATCCACTTCCCTCCCACCCCCATCCTAAGCCATGGGTCCTGCACAGCAGCTGGTTCTTATGTGCATTTTGCCCTAGGAAGAGGGTCCATGGTTCCCTCAGAGTTTTCAAACCTGTTAATGACTTCAGGAACACTAAGAAGACCATGGAAGGACAGTCACTGGGCCCAGAGGTTTAAATGCGGGCACCTAGAAGAGAGGTGGAGCCAAAGAAAACACTCTGTAGGAGACAGGAGCCCATAGTAGCTCAACAGTGAACAGCAGAGGGACCAAAGGAAATTGGGAGCCATTGCCAAATGCTAATGAAACCAGATTGTTTCGCGAAGAGGACAGTGGTGGGAGGGTGCTCAGCAGTGAGCGAGAATGGGCCCTCAGGTCCCCGCTGAGCTGCTAGCAAGAAACTCATTGGTGGCATGGGCTCCTGGGAGAGGTAGGGGCAGTACCCAGCTGGGGCTTGTTCAGGAAAAACTAGAGGGAGGCAAGGCAGGAGGAGCCCCTGGTGGAACTGACTTGAGAGAGCTGGTCTCTTGTCAGGGAGAGGGAGAAGAGGGCTCCAGAGGTGGGGTCCCTGGCCCAGGGATGTGATGTACACTCTTATTTGAGAGCTGAGTGAGTCCAAAGGTCAATGAGGAAGAGGGAGAGAGAGTCCCTGAGCAGGTGGGGAGGTTCGCCAGCACCTCACAGTGTCACGGTGAGTGGCTCCTCCTCCTTCCCCAGCCATCCCCGACGGCTTCAGCATCGAGTCAGAGCCATCAGAAGAGCCCCTAGAGGGCCAGGCTGTGCGCCTGAGCTGCCGTGCCGACAACTACACATATGAGCATTTGCACTGGTACCGCCTCAACCTGTCCACGCTGCATGACGCGCAGGGGAACCCACTGCTGCTTGACTGCAAGAATGTGCACCTGTTTGCCACACCACTGGCCGCCAGCCTGGAGGAGGTGGCGCCCGGCGAGCGCCACGCCACACTCACCCTCACCATCCCCAGGGTGGCACCAGAACACGAAGGCGACTACGTGTGCGAGGTGCAGGACCGGCGCAGCCATGACAAGCACTGCCATAAGAAGTACCTGTCCGTGCAGGGTGAGGCAAGCCGGGCTGCAGGGGCCAGGCAGGGCAGCGCTCCCCAAGGAGCCTTTACCCCCAGCCCAGCCCGCACCTAGGCAGTCCACTCACAAGCCCGAGCCTGCAAGAGCAGCCCCCTCTCCTTCCCCTTCAGGGGGTGCACAGCCCTGCCCACCCCGAGCTCAAACCCTGACCCTTCAGCTTGGAGAGATCCTAGCACTGGAGGGCCCTTTCCTGGAGTGCCCTCCTGCTTTCTGCAGCTCCACTTAGCTCTCTCTCGACCCTGCCCCCAGCCCTAGAAGCCCCACGGCTCACGCAGAACCTAACTGACCTCCTGGTGAACGTGAGCGATTCCTTGGAGATGCGTTGCCCAGTGGCCGGGGCTCACATACCCAGCATCGTGTGGTACAAAGATGAGAGGCTGCTGGAAGAAGAGTCCGGTAGGGGGGTGGATATGGGTGGAGGGCAGGGTCTGGGAGCTCTCGAGACCAAAGCCCCAGACCTACTTGAACTCAAACGTCCACCCCACTTGCTGCAGGAATCGACCTGGCGGACTCAAACCAGAGGCTGAGCATCCAGCGCGTGCGCGAGGAGGACGCGGGCCACTATCTGTGCAGTGTGTGCAATGCCAAGGGCTGCGTCAACTCCTCTGCCAGCGTGGCTGTGGAAGGTCCCGCCTCCCCCTCATTCCCCCCAACCCACCTTCTGCCTGAATTCGATGCCGTCTTCTCATGCCCACCTCACTGCCAGTTGTGCCCACCAGAAGGGATCCTACCCGAAGGGTACACCCTCTCCCCCCTCACAATATGTGCGCAGTAGCCACCACCCCCCTTTCTGCCCACTCAGGCTCTGAGGATAGAGGCAGCATGGAGATCGTGATCCTTGTTGGCACCGGGGTCATCGCTGTCTTCTTCTGGGTCCTCCTTCTCCTCATCTTCTGTAACATGAGGAGGGTAAGCACTCTTCGTCCCCAGCTTCTCATGGGCTCTCTCCACCCCTCCCAGCCCTTAAGTTAAGGAATATGGTTCCACCCTGGCTCACCTGGAAGCCTTGTAACCTGGGAGGCCCCCAGACCCCTCCATGCTGGACTCTTAGAGGACAAGAGGTTGTCTGTCCATCTGTCCCCTTATGTATCAGAAGTCCCTAAGGAGAGGCCATCTGTCCTGGGCACAGTTTTACTGAAGCCAGGATGGTATGGCTGAGTCAGTGAGCTGTCCCCATCCCCACCCCCAGCCAACCCATGCAGATATCAAGACTGGCTACTTGTCCATCATCATGGACCCCAGGGAGGTGCCTTTGGAGGAGCAGTGTGAATACCTGTCCTACGACACTAGTCAGTGGGAGTTCCCCCGGGAACGGCTGCACCTCGGTGAGACCCACTCCCAGCCTGCTACACCCACCCAGTCCTGCTTCAGCTGCTCTGGGGTCAGGCAGGCTGGAGCCCTGAAATCCCTCCATTCTCAGAACTCATGCCAGAAAGTCCCACCTGGCCCCCACCTGGCCTGACCTGTCCATCTAGGCCTGCATCCCCAGAACTGTTATAGGGGCTCTCAATTCCCAGGCCCCCCGAGGTCACTTCCTGCTGCTCTGAGCAGGGTGGGCCTGTCACACCTGCTGGGAGAGGATGCAGGCCTTCCTGTCGGCCCCTCTCCTCTCTCTGCTCCCACCCTGCTCCCCATGCACTTCCTGTTTGGCAAGGGGGCTCCTGACTTTCCTCCCCCTCCTGGGCCTTCCTTCCTGGCCCTCCACAGGGGTTGTCCCTTCTGCCCAGTCCTCTCCACCCACACCCCCATACAGCTCACCTGGAACTGGCCCCCTGCTCCCACAGGGAGAGTCCTCGGCCATGGGGCCTTTGGGAAGGTGGTGGAAGCCTCAGCCTTTGGCATCAACAAGGGCAGCTGCTGTGACACTGTGGCCGTGAAAATGCTGAAAGGTGTGGGGTCGTGGGTAGAAGGGGTGGCTGAGCTGGTGAGGGTCAGCAACTCTGGGTGTGCTGATGGGTCTGTGAGGGGACACAGGTTCAGAACAGATTCTTACCAGAGGTTATACAGGGAATCTATGGCCTGGGGCTCACCTCTGAGTAATACTTACCAGTCCACCTAAACCTTCTGCCTCAGAGAGGGAGGTGGTATTTGCTGCGCCCCCACTGGCAAAAGCACTGGTCAGGCCTCAGCTCAGCTGAAAGTGAACATGCTAGTCGCTCAGTCATGTCCAACTCTTTGCTACTCCGTGGACTGTAGCCTGCCAGGCTCCTCTGTCCATGGAATTCTCCAGGTACAAATACTGGAGTGGGTTGCCATTTCCTCCTCCAGGGGATCTTCCAGACCTGGGGATCAAACCTGGGACTTTTACCGTCTGAGCCACCAGGAAAGCCCAAGCTAATGGCCCAGAAAAAGGGATATCCAGGGCCTGGGTCCTAGGCCGGGTGGGCCCGGGCACCAAGCAAAGCCCCCATGTTGCTTCCAGAGGGCGCCACAGCCAGCGAGCATCGCGCCCTGATGTCGGAGCTCAAAATCCTAATCCACATTGGTAACCACCTGAACGTGGTCAACCTCCTGGGGGCTTGCACCAAGCCCAATGGTAAAGAACTCGGGTGCCCTGTGGGGAGGGCGAAGCCCTGAGGTGCCCTTATCTTTGGGGGTGTGAAGGGCCAGCTGAGCTGGGAGTGGGCGGGACACAGGAGGGCTTTAGGGCGGGGCCGTGGCTGCGCTGCTTGCCCTCCAGCGCACCCTCCTGCCCTGCCCCAGGCCCTCTCATGGTGATCGTGGAGTTTTGCAAGTATGGCAATCTCTCCAACTTCTTGCGCACCAAGCGGGAGGCCTTCAATCCCTGCGCGGTAGGTTGGCGCCCCTTCGAGGGCCAGGCCTCTGCTGGTGAGCCGGGTGGGGAGGGCGGAAAGTGCCTTTGCAGTAGATGGCAAGCCTCTTCCCACTCCGACCTGCTTTGTGCATCGCAGGAGAAGTCTGCTGAGCAGCGAAGGCGCTTCTGCTCCATGATGGAGGGTGCCAAGGCTGACCAGAGGAGGCCAGGGAACAGTGACATGGCCCTCCTCACAAGGCTCCTAACGGGCAAGGGCGGGGCGGGGCGGGCCGCTCCAGTCCAAGAAGGTAAGAGTATGGCTTCCCCTTGCTCGAAATGGCTGGCATGCTCCAGGACCCTGGGATAAGCCAACCTGGGGCCCTCCTGGAGGAACTTAACATGGGAGCGTATGAGATGCACTCTGCCTTAGAAAGAGAGGCCACCTCAGGAAGCAAGGCCCCATGTTCCCACCAGAGGGTGCCACAGCCAGCGAGCCTCACTCCCTGATGTTGGAGCTCAAAATCCTAATCCACACGGGTAACCACCTGAACGTGGTCAACCTCCTGGGGGCATGAGACTTCTGATGTTTGATTTGGTCATCTCTAGATAAGTAAGAGTTTGCCCTGCAAACATGTTGAGGAGTGGTCCAGGCAGAAGTAGCAGAGGCAGAGGTCTAGTGTGGCAACTGTACTCACTGCTCTGGGAGTAGTTAGTGGGTACCACAGAGAGAAGGGAAGCTGAGGGGCAGGAGAGAAGACCAGCAGGCTTGTTAAGCCTGGCCAGGAGGGACGCAGCCAGGTTCAGTGAACACGTAAGTGCTCCGTTAGGGGCTGGGTGGAAAATGGGAGTCACGGATGAGGACCCTACTAGTCAGCCTCACTTCTTTGTGCAGCCAAGGACCTGTGGCTGAGCCCGCTGACCATGGAAGACCTTGTCTGCTACAGCTTCCAGGTGGCCCGAGGGATGGAGTTCCTGGCCTCTCGAAAGGTGACTGCCCCAGCAGTCTCTTCAGAGGGGCAAAAGGCCAAAACTCACCAGCTTACCCCACAGTGAAGCTGTAGTCAAGGCACATCTCTCCCACCTTGCAGAGCTGTAGACTGAGTCCAAAGGGTAGAACCGAACTCCCAAGATTTTCAGCTAGTCAGAGGCAGAGCTAGGTATAGAACCAGTCTGTCCTACTGCCCAGCCTTCTCCACTGCCCCCACAGTGCCACCAGCTCTCTCCATGGCAAGTCATGGGGGCACACAGAAATCTATCCTCAAGAGAGCAGGACTCGCACAGGGCGTCCTGGAGCTCTAGGTTGGGTGTGGCCACAGGGGCCTGCCCTGATCGCCTCACTGCTCCTCTTCACCCCCTAGTGTATCCACAGAGACCTGGCTGCTCGAAACATCTTGCTGTCAGAAAGTGATGTGGTGAAGATCTGTGACTTTGGCTTGGCCCGGGACATCTACAAAGACCCTGACTACGTGCGCAAGGGCAGTGTGAGTACAGGCCACAGAGAGGGGTGGGGGACTCACTGCCATCCACCTGGAAGGTCTGAGGACCTGCACCCACAGGGATCCTGGTGACCCCGCTGAGGCACCTGGAGCAGGTGAGTGGAGACAGGAGCTGACAAACAAGGACCCCGGTGCCCCAAATGGAGTTTGTGTCTGGCCTTTTTGGTCTGTTAGGTGGGCACTGACTCCACATGCCTGCTCAGTAGGGGCTGGCCATGCAGAGGTAGACGCTACATGGTGTCTGTCCTCAAGGTGCACAGACCTAGTGTATCAAGGTTACAGAAAAAATACGTGGGTGCTAGGTGCAACTTGTGTCTCATTGGCCATGCGTAGAGGTGGCCAAGCAGGCATCTGAGCATCTAAATTTGTTTAGAGTTTTGCCCCAGGGGAGGAAGGAAGAGGCTTAGAGGGAGGTTGAAAGGCAAATTGGGTCCAGGCTATGGAGAAGGAAATGGCAACCCACTCCCATATTCTTGCTTGGGAAATTCCATGGACAGAGGAGCCTGGTGGGCTACAGTCCATGGGGTTGCAAGAGTCAGACACGACTGAGTGACTAAACAACAGACAACAGTGAGAGGCCCACCATGCAGTATTTTGTCCTGTATTCTAACTCTCAGGTATGTGGTAACTGTGGAGGTAACAGTCAGCTGTCCAGAAACTCCCTCTACAAGCTATAATAAGAGAGGGGTGGGGGTGCAAGGGTGGAGGCAGAGGCAAGGCAGGAAGGCCCGTGGTCCTCGAGGCTCCCAGGTCAAAGCCATAGGAGGAAAGTTACATTAGGAGCCACCAGAGGAGGGGTCAGGAGAGATGCCAGGCATCTGGTGTGGGGACCAAATGAGTGGGTAGAGGTGGAGCTGGTGAGGGTGTACAGGGATACAGCATCCCTCAATATACTGGGCCAAAGGGTCTGGAGCTGGAGACAGGCTACAAGTTTTCTCTGGGAGAGCACAGGGGAAGAGAGGGACCCAGATGTCTACCCTGAATAGCAGCAGGGAAGAAGCCTTCAAAGAAGTCACCAGGCACCTGTGGAATGGAGTAGGGGCGAGGCAGTGGGGACAGAGCCAATTGCAGGAGCCATCTGAACACATGCAGGGTGGACCTGACCAGAGAGCCTTTCTTGTGTTGTGACTCCAGAGTCCTGGGGAGAGCAGGGGCAGGGGAGGGATGCCCCTGGGCTTGGCCACTCTCGGTCCTTCCCTTCCCCATTGGACCCACATCCATCCCACAGGCCCGGCTGCCCCTGAAGTGGATGGCCCCTGAGAGCATCTTCGACAAGGTGTACACCACACAGAGCGACGTGTGGTCCTTTGGGGTCCTGCTCTGGGAGATTTTCTCCCTGGGTGAGTGCAGGCAAGGGGCAGGGGAGGGCAGGCTCATCAGAGGTCCACACCTGGGCCGAGCAGTCCAGCTCATTCTGAGACAGGTGCTTGGAGGCCCCCCTGTGTCCCCGCTTCACGTCCAGCCTGTGTCCATGGCAGAACCCTGTGTTCACCCAGCAGGTCCTGGGCTCATCACCCGTCACAGAGGGAAAGGCCGTAGGAGTCCCCCAGACCCCTTCCTCCCTGGCTGAGCCCCTTTCTCACAAGCCGTTGGGGACACTGCTCCTGCCTGTGTGGGGCTGGGGAGCATCTGGAAGGAGGCTGGCTGCTCACTCAATGACCACAGCTGCCCAAGCCTCACATAGTAAACCGGGCTCCGCTGGAACCAAGATGCAGGGCCCCAACCAGGGTAGGGGTGAGGCAGGAAACAAGTAGAAAAGTGAAAACGCTGAATGGCAACCATGACCGATACTGTTAGTAAAAATAAAAACGCATGGGAGCACAGGAAGGACAGTGCTGTTTGTGAGCCAGAGGGGCCAGGAGGGGCAGGCTAATGAAGGCGGGTGGGCTGGAGGCAAGAGGGCCTGCAGAACAGCCATCCAGGGTGAGGGGTTAGTCAGGGCCATGGTCCTTGTGTTTGGGAGCTGAGCAGGGTGTGAGCAGTCAGCATTGGGAGATGCCGCAAAAGCTTGTAATGTTGGTCCAGGCAGCCTCTGCGGGCCCTCTGGGGTGAGGGCCTGGAATTTAAGTCTACTGGGAGCCTTGCAGGGTTTGAGGGAGGGACTCGTGTCTTAAAAGGGCCTTTCCACTACTGTATGGCTTGCAGGAGGTAGGTACTTTTTGCTAGTAGAGCCACAGGACTTAGGGAAGAACTGGAGAAGGCTTCTCTGAAGAGGGGTCATTGTGACAGGGCAGCTCAACTGGCTCAGCAAAGCTCTACTGACCCTGACGATCCCAGGATGGGAAGCGTTTTTGCCAATGTGCCTATGACAGCTCTAATGCTCATGGCAGCTCTCACAAGCGGGTGCCACCGTCCTCTTAACCATAAGAACTAGGACAAGGGGAGGGGGGCAGCAGGATGAGCACTCTGCCATAAGGGGCCAGGGCAGCGGTGATTTGGACCTGAGCTGAACAGTGGTGGCCTGCTCCCCACCCCCCCATCCTGTTCCTACCATCAGGGGCCTCCCCATACCCTGGGGTGCAGATCAATGAGGAGTTCTGCCAACGGCTGAAAGAGGGCACCCGGATGCGGGCCCCAGAGCTAGCCACTCCTGCCATGTGAGTCTCTCGGGAAGCCGTGAGGTACTGAGGGGCCGTAGAGGTGGGTGGCCACCAGGAAAAGGTAAGGGGGGTTGTGTAAAGGCTTGGGAAGTGGGGCATGCCGGCAGGGGTGGGAGGGGGGAGGTTGTTCAGGCGCAGGAGTGGGGCTGGAGGCCTGCAGACACCGGCTCTCACTCCACCGCGGGTCCACTGACAGCTCTCCTCCCGGCAGGTAGGAGGGACGCCCGAGCTAAGCCCTGGGGAGGGAGGGAGGCAGTGCAGGTGTGAGGGATTGGCAGGAGGCGGGAGACTTGGGTCTGCTGGGTCGGGTGAGGGGTGCACTCAGAAGGCCGTCCAGCATCCAGCTGTATCCACAGACGCCGCATCATGCTGAGCTGCTGGGCAGGAGACCCCAAAGAAAGGCCTGCATTCTCAGATCTAGTGGAGATCCTGGGGAACCTGCTTCAGGGCAGGGCCCAGAAGGTGAGGCTCCGACTCTCCCTATCCTGCTGCAGCAACCTCTGCCCCCCAAGCCGGGGGCCATCACATGGATGGTCAGAGCCCAGCTTTTCCCACGAAGAGGCTCAGGCTGGTCCTCAGGGAGCCTGCAAGGAGCCCCACCTCCTGACAGAAGAGTGATATGTTCTTCTACCTCCCTCTTTGCCCCTCTGCCCCCTGCACCCACCTCTGACTTGTATCTCCCTCCCCCACAGGGGTGGGGAACGAAGCCAGCTCAGGGCTGGCTCAGAGCAGCCCTGAGACCTAGAGGAGGAAGCAGGGAGCTGCCTGCTGCCTCAGCCTCAGGGACTTGAGATGGGCACTTGGGGGCCGGTGCTGCCCCAAGGTGAGGGTGGGAAGTGCCGATGTTCGAGGCTGTGGGACAGCAAGGCTCTGGAACGAGGATGCTGTTATCATGCCTGCCTCCTCCTTAGATGGGGCACCTGGAAAGGCTGTGGGGAGAACCTGCCCAGCTCCTTTAGTCCTTGGAGCCCTTGAGAACACCACCTGAAGGATCAGGAACTCTAGGAGTCCTGAGTGCAGGAATAGGGGCGAAGTGGGGCCTAGGGGCCTCTGACCCTGGCTTTTTGTGCCATTCCTGCCAGGAAGATGAGGACTGCGTGGCTCCTCATGGTTCTCAGAGCTCGGAGGAAGGCAGCTTCTTGCAGGCATCCACCACGGCCATGCACATCACAGAGACGGATGCTGACACAGAGGACAGCCCGCTGAGCCTGTGCCAGCACAGCCTGGCTGCCAGGTCAGCCCCCCTCTTGAGATCCAAGGGTCCCCCAGGCAAGGGGAAAGCAGTTTGGAAATATAAGTTTTATCCTCATCAGTCATCAAGGAAAAGTGAAGGACAAGGACTTAAGAGGCCATGTTTATCAATTCAAAGAGCTAAGTGACATTAAATGTCAGCAGCGCTGATGCCCTGGTGGGTGTGGTCAGTCTTGAGGTCCTTCCAAGCCCATGTGGCCTTTCAACTTTGCTTTTCTCCATGCCCCCTCAGTTTTTCCCTCTGGCTTCTTCCACTTGCCCACACTCCTAGCCACTGAGAGGCCCTCCGCCATCCGTTTCAAGGGAGCGCCCCTCTCAGGCACAATGCGAGTTCCCAGAGACCCTGAGAGTGGGGCTGGTCACTCACTAACCTTATTCAGGATTTAGAATGGAGCCTAAGTATCCAGAGTTTGGGGTCAGAGGCCAGTAAATATTTACATTCCAAGAAGGTCATGCATCCACATTCACATTGGTGTTGCTGAGAGAAGAGCTCAGGACGCTCCATGCCATCTTCCCCATCAGAGAGCAAGGCCGAGCCTGGAGAGTAGGAACACCCAGCTGGTTCTTGCCAGGTTCCTTCCACCAGCCCCGCCGTAGGCACACAAATGTGCACACACATGTACACACATGCAGATCAGGCAGAGGCTTGTGACATCAGTACTGCCTGCCTTGCATAGGGTGGCCCATCCTGGAGGGAAGTCCTCCCCCAGTCTCTCTCCAGCTCCATGTCACACCCAGGCCAGGGGCCCTCTGCTGCTCGCTTCCCACATCCTCCCCAGCTGTGGCCTCAGTGAGGTTCACTCCTCTTGCCTGGGAGCAGAGGCAAGACTCAGGGGCCTGGGGAGCAGTCTAGACCAGCTCCTGTACTCAGCCCCAGGCCTGGGGTCCTCCCCGAGAGGAGAGGGGTACAGAAGGAAAGGTGGAGAGAGCTTTCAGGAGGGGTGCTGGACTGCATTTCTCAGCACTTGCTGTTTCCTCCCCACAGATATTATAACTGTGTGTCCTTTCCGGGATGCCTTGCCAGAGGGACTCAAACCCAGGGTTCCTCCAGGATGAAAACATTTGAGGAATTTCCCATGACCCCAACTACCTACAAGGCCATAGTGGTAAGTGGGGTGAGTGGGCCTGTGCCCCCGCCCCAGGTCAGGGCCACTGGACTCTTTTCACAGGGAGTTAGACGTCAGAAAGTCTAAGGCTAGTGGCAGAAACCAGCTCAGCACAAGGAGCCCAGTGTCATCATGCCTCTGCTTCTTTCACCTGTGCCCTCCTCGCTGGGTCTCCCCTCCCCAGCACCCCAGCGTCTCTCTCCCAGCAAGGTAGAAACCCTGGTAGAAACCCAGTGGAAAGACAGCTCCTCCTTCTAGATGAATCAACCCGAGTCAGGGCCCCCCCTTTGGTGGCCATCGGGCCCCGTGACCAGAGAGGAGAAGATGGTGTCACTAGACAAGTAGTCTAGGGCAAGAGGCACGGGAAGACCACTAGTGTCCTCAGATGCGGTCAAGCAGAGTAGACCTCTTACAGCTCAGTGAGGCTGCAGGCAATCTGACCGTTTTGTAAAAGCACAGCCTTCTAGCCTCCATCCAGATGGGGCTGGTGAGTGAGTACAGGCCCCGGGGAGGCGGGGTTCAGGGATGGCCATGGGTGCCTTGAAGCAGCGCCGTGCGGACCCGAGCTCCCATCCCCAGGCTCAGATAAAGACGGGGAGTGGGGAGGGCCCCCCATCTTTGACAAGAGTGTGGTTCAGTTCCCCTCCACAGAAATCAAAACCACTCCAAGTCACACTGATTGTGACATAGCCCCACTAAACCCTGGATGTGTCTGAGGACCCTTTTCCTGGACTGTAAGCTGTCAGGTTCTTTCTAGACTTCCCCTGTCTCCCCTGGCGCTCCTGCTCTGCTGTGTCCTGAGCAGAGGTATGGCCGCCTGTGTATCTCCCAGCAAGGGCGTCCCAGGCTTGCCACCCTCTTGAATCACAGGGCGTGGCCCCGCCAGACGCAGTCTCTCCCTCTGTGGCAGGGGCGTGTGACCCTAACCAGCAGCCTCCGGTGGCGGAATGGAGGCCAGTTTCCCAAGCACAGGAGGAGCGTCCAGGCGGCAGTGGGGCGGGTCTGATGGGCAGCCACCTGCAGACGGGCCTCCCTGGGCCCACCCTCAGCCTTGGCGTGATCTCTCCGCGCAGGACAGCCACACGGACAGTGGGGTGGTGCTGGCCTCCGAGGAGTTTGAGCAGCTGGAGAGCAGGCGCAGAGAAGAGAATGGTCTCAGGTAGGGCTTCTGGAGCCCCCTCCTGGCAAGGGCCCAGAGCAGGGAGGCCGGGCCTGCATGTGCCTCTCGCTCTCTTACCTGAAACTTTTCATGTCTCCAAATTACCTTTTTGTGTGTTCAAGTCAGACCACTCTGGGACTTGAGGATTTTGTCCACCAGCCTTCCCATAAGCCCCACCCCTCATCACTGTCTTGACCCAGCAACCTGGTGCTGGTCCCCAAACCTCCCTCCCCTTTGACAGATACTAGACAATAACCTCTTTGTGAAACCAAGAAACATCTGCTATGCCCAATGGATGTAACACCCTCCCCCCAGCCAAGGGAGGCCATGGATCATGTGACCTAGAGCTGGCTGTTTTACTAGTTTGATGAGAATGCAGTTACAGAGAAATCTTCCAGTGTGCTTGCATAGGGGGTAAGCTCCATAAACAAGGACCTCCATTTGTCCAAGAAGATATCTCCACTCTTAAAAAATAGATCTGAATATTTAAACTTTTAAAGGTATACATAAAATAGTTAAATGTGTACATATTTTTTAAATTTTTGATCCATTTTTTCAACTTTATTGGAACACACAATTCTTTTTTCACACAGCATCTCTTAAAATCCAGTGGGAACTGCACATTAAAGATTGGTCTGGGCAATGGCCTAAGATACTCTGTTGCATATACAACCATAAATGAAGATTAATGTCTTTTTGCATGCAGTCTTTTTTTTTAACTTTTTATTTTGTATTGGGGTATAGCTGGTTAACAATGTTGTGATAGTTTCAGGTGAACAGTGAAGCGACTAAGCCATAAATACACATGTCCATTCTCCCCCAAACTTCCCTCCCATCTAGGCTGCCACATAACATTGAACAGAGTTCCATGTGCTATACAGTACATCCTTGTTGGTTGCCATTTTAAATACAGCAGTGTATACATGTCCATCCCAAGCTCCCTAGCTATCCCTTCCGCCTATCCTTTCCCTCAGCAACCATAGTTCGTTCTTTAAGTCTGTGAGTCTCTTTCTGTTTTGTATCATGTCTTTTTGGATTCCACCCACATATAAGGGATGTCATATGATATTTGTCCTTCTCTGTCTGACTCACTTTGTTCAGCATGTATGACAATGTCTAGGCCCATCCATGTTGCTCCAAATGGCATTATTTCATTATTTTTCATGGCTGAGTAATATTCCAATGTACATATGTACCACATCTTAATCCATTCCTCTGTCGATGGACATTTAGGTTCTTTCCATGTCTTGGCTATTGTAAACAGTGCTGTAATGGCTATTGAGATGCATGCATCCTTTCAGATCATGTTTTTCTCTGGATATATGCCCAGGAGTTGGGATTGTAGGGCCATATGGTAACTCTATTTTTCATTTTTTAAGGAACCTCCATACTGTTCTCCGTAGTGGCTCTATCAACTTACATTCCCACCAACAGTGTAGAAGGGTTCCCTTCTCTCCAAACCCTCTCCAACATTTATTGTTTGTGGGGTTTTTGGTGATGGCCACTTTGACCAGTGTGAAGTGATATCTCACTGTAGTTTTTATATTCATTTCTCTCATAGTTAGTGATATTGAACATCTTTTCATGTGCCCCTTATCCATCTGTACTTCTACTTATTTACTTTAGTAATTGACTTACTCATAGCTGTTTGAATGATAGAACCTAAAATATTATATTAATATAAAACAGTGCTCTTTTCCACTTTTTTCAGATCCTTGTGTGACACCTGTGTCTATCAGGGACCCCTTTAGTAGTTTTTCTTGTCATCTGATGTAGTTTTTCTTGTCTTCTGCCTAGGCTGTTTTTGAATCAATAGGTGTTATCATTGAATAGTTTACCCTAGACCACAGGTGTTAATTTGTATCACAGTAGGATAGTTGAGGTCATTCTTCACCTTTCTGGTAGATGTTATTAAGACCTCTGCAACTTATCCAAATATCTGTTACCTTCCCAGCAGCCTACAAAGGCATGTTTGCAGCACTGTGAACACCAGAGGTTGTGGGGTTGTATGCCTACAGGTAATTGCTGCATCTCTATCATGCATCTTGGCCTCCTTCTTTGTTTTTATTGATTCTGTCAGGTAATCTTGATGAGTAACCTAGTTTTTAAAAATTAATGCTTTTTATTTATTCAACAAAAATAGTTTCTGGCTAATTTCTCTTTACCAAACAGTTTTTTTTTTAATCTTCCCCAAAAGTATTTCAGTAAGACGATGAGCCAGAGGATGACAACTACTTAAATTCCAGTCTCCACACATCTTTCTAAAATCAGCACATGAAACAAGACCTCAGAGCCTGTGACTATGATATAACCAAGGGAGAGGCTCCAGTTGTGTGTGAGTAGAGAACTCAGCAGCAGAACCAGCAGAGCCATGCCTGCACCCTGGCAGAGGAGAGCAGTCTGGGGACTGCCCCTTGCAAGGGGAACGTCAAGGTCCTTGGGACCATGGCCACACAGACTGAGGAGATTTCAGAGTGTGAGCACTAGGACACTAGGCCTCAGGAAGGCACTGCTTCTGAAAGGACAGTGAGCAGGAGGGGAGTGTGCATCTCAGGTGCCTGGTGGTGAAGGAAGAAGAGAGTTGGAGAAGAGTCTTATAGAAACAAGATCATATTAAGGGTTTGAAAGACAGTTACACACCCAAGGGTCTCTTCATTACAGAAACTGCATGTCCTGATGGGAGCAACAAAGGACATTATTCTCTTCCCAGGTTCCCTTAGAAACACATTGTGATGAGCCACAAAGAGGTATAGCAGGTCACTTGGCAAATGGAACATTCTCCAAGCAAATGTAGAGGTGGGATGGAACATGCCTTGAAAGCATCTGTCAGGGAGAAGGAAGGAGTTTATCTCCTCGGTTCTTTCCTATCTTCTGTTAACCACTGGTTAGTACTCACCCTGTGGGAAGTTAACTCCACCTCACTTCAAGGTGACTCACCCAGTCCTTTCAGTGGCACTTAGGATGCCATATCCCATTCCCTGTGACATGGCAGTTCATCCAGCTCGGTAGGTGAAAGGAAGACCTGAAAGCCCTAGGCTTGTGGTTGGTCAGTATGGCTGTACAGCAGCAGCTGCGGAGGTGTCCATCACTCCCTCTTGAGTGACTGGCAAGTCTCCACTGGTGACACAGCATGGGACATGAATGGAGCCTTTGGAAAGAGGGATGCAGTTGGTTTCAAGGTGTTATGGTGTTACAGTACTTCTGAATGAAGAAAGCTAGGGAGACACCCACATTCCTGATCCTCCTCCCATAGGGTAGTTCAGTTCAATTCAGTCACTCAGTCCTGTCTGACTCTTTGTGACCTCATGGACTGCAGCACACCAGGCTTTCCTGTCCATCATCAACTCCTGGAGACTGCTTAAACTCATGTCCATCAAGTCGGTGAAGTCATCCAACCACCTTATCTTCTTCTGTCGTCCCCTTCTCCTCCCGCCTTCAATCTTTCCCAGCATCAGGGTCTTTTCCAGTGAGTCAGTTCTTCGCATCAGGTGGCCAAAGTATTGAAGCTTCAGCTTCAGCATCAGTCCTTCCAATGAATATTCAGGACTGATTTCCTTTAGATGGACTGGTTTGATCTCCTTGCAGTCCAGATCAAACCCATAGGGGGTAATCTCAGCCTGAATAAGCATGAACAGAAAAAAATGAGCACTATCCATACAGAGTTACTATAAGAATAAAAAAGAAAATTAGAATTAAAACTTTTCAGTAGCCATAAACACTCCAGAAACAGCATGGAAAACCTGTGATACAACACAACGACATAAATTAAGTTCATAATGAAATAAGTAGCTGCACTGTGAATCATAAATTCAAAAATTCAGAATAAAAATGGACAGTGTGACAATATCAAATGGGAGCTGACTAAATTTATGGAAGGAATTGAAATAAAAGACAAATCCTCTCAAAAATGAAGAGCAGAGTGCCCAAGGGACAATTAAATATGATCAGACTTGCAGTGGAGGGCACATTTGATAGATATGAAAAGAGGTCAAGAATAAATCAAGAGGTCTAAAGGGTCAGAAGGAACGTGAAAAATTTAGAAGTTAAATAGAAAACCCCACATATGTGCAATTGGTGTCTCTGAAGAAGAAAGATGCCAGCAGTGAAATAGAACTAATATTTAAATATGTAATTCAAGATAATGCTCTTAAATAAAAGGAGACCAAATCTACATATTAGAAGGGTACCTGGGGAAACTGGTCCAAAAAGAGTTAACTCTGAGACATATCCTAGTTTAACTATCAGATGTTAGAGATAAACATTCAGGTAAAACACCAAGGCACCAAAAAAAAAAAAAGAGAGAAAGAGAGATTGAAGCATCAGGCTTTTCAATAGCACCATGCAAAGCAAAAACAATGAAACAAATTTTCAGAAAGCTCAAAGGAAATGAGTGCTAAGGAGAGAGAATCATTGGGCCATCGGTAAGGCAGGAGGGGACCGGAAGCTGCAGAGCCTTCTGGGCCAGGGGCAGAAGCTTAGATTTTATTCAGAGTGAGTTGTAGTGAATGAGTTGTATTGAAGGGTGTGACTTGAAGGATCTCTGAAGACTGGCCTATAAGCAGGCATGGGTGGGAGAAAACAGATGTGCTAGGGCAGTACAGAGCATTCAGTGATGGCAGCTCACTCTAAAGAGGCAGAGCATGCACTGGGAGGCACACATGCATTTTAGAATAGAAAGGTCAGGACTTCTGAGTGGGCTGGATATGAGAGATGAGGGAAAGGGAGGAAGAAAGGACGACACCTGGGTGCTTGAGACCTTAAATCAATGTTGATGCCATTTACAGAGATGAGCAAGACTGGGAGAGAAGCAGGTTTGGGGGGATGAAGTTGGGCTTCCTCCATTGTCCCATGCCCAGGCCTGGGAGTAAGGAAGTTCTGGTGTTTGCCAGCAGGCACATTGCTTTGTTTTTCTATTTAAGTCAAATCTTGTGTGTTTCCACTGGCTTTGCTTGTTGCTCTGGTTGTTTCTGGTGATTCCAATCAGACCTCAACACAGTTCTGATCGTTCTTCTTTCCTTACTGATGTCACCTTCCTGTCTTGGCAGCTGTAAAGGACCAGGCAGGAATATGAACGTGACCACGGCACACCTCGACCCCCAAGGGAGGCGGCAGCGGCCCGACCCGGGGCCCCGGGGCCAGGTGTTCTACAACAGCGAGTACGGGGAGCTAGCAGGGCCCCCAGAGGAGAGCGCCAGCACCCCAGCTGCCCGAGTGCCCTTCTTCACAGACAGCAGCTACTAAAGCAGCTTCGGACAAGCCACCCTGGACACTAGGCTCTGACAGTGGGTGAGGGTCATGCCTGGCCAGTGGACAGAGGGCTAGAGACCCAGGCTGGAAATTCATCTCATTTAATTTGGGCCAGGAGACATTTCTTCCTCCTTAGCTAGGAAGAGTAAAACCCAGGCTCCAGCGTTCCCTTCAATTCCGTCACGGTGCCTGCCCAGGACACCCTGAGGATCCCAGGGGCCCTTCTCCCCTTCAGATTCAGATTCCACTTAGTTCAACATCCACAGGGGCCACTCTCATAGGAAATATCTCTTTGGGTGTCTCACCTCAGCATGGTAGATGGTGTGATCCCTAACTTCTGATGAGAAATATGAGAATAACATAATAGTCGAGGTTGAACTGTGGTCTCCCAGCCCTGCCCCAATACTGCCCCTTCCCATGGGAATGGCTTTCTTCATTGCCTCCAAGGCTCAGAGAAGGTGCCATATTTCCAACTCAATCAACAAATGAGAAATCTGAGTGGAGAGGAATGGAAGTGTCCTTTCCTGAGCCTGACCAAACAGCTCAGAGTAGCCATCTCTGCAGTTCCAAACCAATTACAGCAGCCTTCTTCTCCTGACTTTTGAGAAGAACTATTCAACATTGTTTTTGGTTTTTTTATTAGAATTTTAGAGGCTATTTGAGCTGCTGTGAAGAATTTACTTTTAAAAACTTCAGTCTGAAGGGAACCCATGACAGGTGTTTTTGAATTTGGAAAATTCTTGCCTCTGACACCCAGTCAACTGCTGTCATAAAAGACCCCACTGTGGCTGCCCCCTCTTTCTGGAGAAGGCCCCAGCCTACCTGCCTGGTCCAGAATTGGAAGAGTCACCCGATGGTCTTGAGCTGCCCATTTGAGAACCACCTGGTTCTTCCCTCTGGGGCCGGGATCTGCTACCCAAGCTGTGAACATCCTTATGAGAGGCAAATACTGTGGGCTCCTTCAAGAAAGGCTTTGGGGCTGGCCCAGAGGACCCACAGTATTGCTGTATACCAGGAGGCAATCCACAGATGTCCCTACATCCCCATGGAGGCCCCTGTCTCCTGCTCCCTGATCTGTACCTGACATCAGTGGTCTGGCAGGTCAAGCCTCTGCTGTCACAGAACAGTGGAGGGCCCTCTGGAGGCTGGAGCCATTCCTCCCAGGCACCCCACCTAGTTCACACTGCCTGGCCACCCACACCCCAGGAGAAAGACCCTCATCCCAGTTAGCACCACGGAGGTTGACACCCTACTCCCCGCCATGAGACGCTTGCAGGACAGGCGGCTGTGCAGCGAGCAGGGACTTGCCCAGCAGGAACCACCGCCACCACCGCCCCCCCCACCACCACGTTGTATACTGTTCCTTTAAGATACATTGAATGTAAGTGTGGTTGTAACCCTAACTGTCCCCAGTGTCCTTCTCCCCTAATATCACCTACTTGTGAGATCTGGGTCTCAGGTTTACCCGGTTGAAGTCCAGAGAGTGTTTCAATCAGAGATGCATCTCAAGGACTTCCATGCAGTGGCCCAGGCCCAAGACCCCTCCCGACATGTGTCCCACCTGTTTGTGCCACCTTTCCTCCTGTCACGTAACTGCACACACAAAAATGTATTGAGAAGAAAACGTCCCCTTACCCCTCATAGAACATAAGCTCCAAAAAGATAAAATATTTAACAAAAGATAATAATAAATTTGATGCCAGTCTTGAGTTACAATGAATAGATTCTCAGCTAAACTCCAGATCTCTGTTAAGGTTTTATTCTAGCCTCCTCCCACCTGATCGTCAGCCTTACAAGGCCATTGGACAGGCCATGCAAAAGAAAGGGCAGTGGAAGCAGCTCAGGCCCCCTTTCTCTGCCTAAAAGGCTGTGATTGCTCAGTCACTCAGCTGTGTCTGACTCTTGGCCACCCTATGAACTACACCATGCCAGGCTTCCCTGTCCTTCGGTATCTCCAGAGTTTACCCAAACTCATGTCCATTGAGTCGGTGATGCCATCCAACCATCTCATCCTCTGTTGTCCCCTTCTCCTCCTGCCTTCAATCTTTCCCAGCATCAGGGTCTTTTCCAATGAGTCGCTTCTTCGCATCAGATAGCCAAAGTATTGAAGCTTCAGCTTCAGCATCAGTCCTTCCAATGAATATTCAGGATTGATTTCCTTTAGGATTGACTGGTTGGATCTCCTTGCAGTCCAAGGGACTCTCAAGAGTCTTCTCCAACACCACATTTTGAAAGCATCAATTCTTTGGCTCTCAGCTTTCTTTATGGTCCAACTCTCACATCTATACATGATTATGGGGAAAACTATAGCTTTGACTATATGGACCTTTGTTGGCAAAATGATGTCTCTGCTTTTTAATATACTGTCTAGGTTTGTCATAACTTTTCTTCCAAGGATCAAGCGTCTTTTAATTTTGTGGCTGTAGTCACTGTCCGCAGTGATTTTGGAGCCCAAGAAGATGAAATCTGACACTGTTTCTGCTTTTTCCCCATCTGTTTGCCATGAAGTGATGGGACCAGATGCCATAATCTTCGTTTTTTGAATGTTCAGTTTTAAGCCAGCTTTTTCACTCCGCTGTGGAGCCCCCCAAAGCCACCAGCAGAGGGCGCTGGAAGCACAGGGACTCAGGGCTCCACTCAGTTGCTGCTGCTGCCGCCTCTGCTAAGTGGCTTCAGTCGTGTCTGACTCTGTGCGACCCCATAGACAGCAGCCCACCAGGCTCCTCCGTCTCTGGGATTCTCCAGGCAAGAACACTGGAGTGGGTTGCCATTGCCTTCTCCAATGCATGAAAGTGAAAAGTGAAAGTGCGGTCACTCCAGTCGTGTCTGACTCTGTGCAACCCCATAGACAGCAGCCTACCAGGCTCCTCCGTCCCTGGGATTCTCCAGGCAAGAGTACTGGAGTGGGGTGCCATTGCTTTCTCCACCATTCAGTTGAGAAGTGCCTAACTTGGCTTCTGAGATGGTGGCTCAGACGGTAAAGAATCCATATGCCATTCAGGAGACCTGGGTTTAATCCCTGGGTTGGGCAGATCCCCTGAAGGAAAGGGCAACCCACTCCAGTATTCTTGCCTGCAAAATTCCTTGGACAGAGGAGCCTGGCGGGCTATAGTCCATGGGGCTTCTGAGGCTTCTGAGAACTAAGAATGGGCACTCCCCAAATGTTTACTTTATGAATAAAGTGACAGTATTTTGTCCTCACCTACTAGAACTCAGTGCTACTTCAGGCCCTGAGCTCTGGTGGCCCATGGACTTGAGAACACAGCCCAAGCTCAATCCTTGCTGTCATCTCCCCAGGTCTCACCTGCCCCCTCCAGAAAGAGCCTATGAACACCTCCATCACAGACCACGGATGAGGACAGGACATGAGGGGTGCAGAGTGCACGCAGAATGACCTAGTGCATGCCTAACTCCAAGATCAGGGGTTTCTGAGCTAAGACTCCAACTTCAATCTCCACCCAGAGACATGAACTCATGTCAGGAGTGTGTGGCAGGGCCCTCCATAGCCCTGCCCTGGGATGTTTGTATGACTTCACAAGTGGCATAGTAGTGACTTTAGATCAGTATGTAACACTGGCCTAGACACAGCCTCAGAAGGCATACCAGGAAGGGCTAGACCAGTAGCAATACTGGAGGCTCAGGAAGGAAACTGGGCCATGTCCCATGGACACAGCTGTCAGCCTAGTGGACACCTCAGGAGCAGACAGAGGCCCAGCAAAGATCAGGAGCCAGAAGCCACCCTGTGGCCAGGCCCTGTTCATTTACCCTGTTCAGACTTCTCTCATTCCTCAGGGATGTGCCTGCACCCCTAGAGGCAATGCCCACTGTCCCAGCCTTGTTTGCAATTCTCAGGGACAGAGTGCCTCCCCACAAAGGCAGCTTTTGGTGGTACTGGACTTGCTGTTATTTTTACCTCTATAATACTCCTTAACGTGGGTACAGAAAAAACTTCCACTGAGTTTGGACATTTTAACTTTATCATATCATTGGTTGAATTTAGCCACTTTTCCTTGGTGAATGTCTCAACCTAGGAGTCAGCCATCCAGATGCCTGCCTGGTTACCCAGCCCAAAGTGTGCCCACATGTGGTGGAAGCCAGTGTCCCGACTGTGCCCAATTCCAAGTTGGGCTGCCCTTGTGGGCCTCTTTGGTGCCACCTGGGCTGGATGCTCAGGGCTGCACTGAATGTCTCCACCTGCCATCTGTCCCCAGAGCACCAGAGACTCTGGGTATGAATAGGAGCTCAGCCAGCAGGACACTGTCAGGGAGCATCTCACCGGGCAACAGTGTGTTCCCAACTCTTGACCCTTCAGCCCCTCCCGCTTCCTGGAAACTTCTCTTCTTCTCTCAGGCTCCAGCCCCTTACAGGGTGCCCACTCACTCCCTCGTCCCACCTCCCCTCTTCTCCAGCCTCACACTCCTATTCATTTCTACCAGAGTCATGAGTCACCTGCTTTAGGAGGGATCAGGCCGAGGGTACACTTGAGTGTCCCCTGATTCTGTACTAATGTCACCAATTCTCCTTAGCATTGGTCCCTGCTCTGAGCCACACATCATCCTAGGCCCTGGAACATGGCAGAGTCTCTGTCCCCACAGTCCCCATTGTAAGGAGTGACGTGTGCAGAGCTTTGCAAGGGAGGAAGATTGATGTTGAAGGCCTTGAGTCAGAAGAAAAGAGGAATCTGGAGAGGTGGGTGGAGGTAAGACCGAGAGGCTGGCATCCTATGGACCTAGGAGCCCAAATTAGAAGTTGGTTTCTTGTTTTAAAGCAAAGTTTAGAGAAAGCAGCAATGATCTTTGACTTGCATGTATGCTCTGAGAAACCCACTTCTTAAAGGAGCAAAACAGGACCCCCGGGGAGCTGGGTGATGCCTTGGTAGGAAGAGGCCGAGCTGCACCAGAGTGATGTGTGAGGTGCAGGAGAGGATAGCTTTGGAAGATGCCAGAAGGGCAGAGGAGTTCCACTCTTAGGAGGGTCCTTATTCAGGCTAGATATGCAGAAAAGTCCCTTTTCCTAAGTGGACTTCTATAAGAGCCAGTCCTAAAACCTGCTCTACCCACATTGCCTGAGGCCCAGGGCATTCTCAGTCCAGGAGCCCAAGTGCCAGGGGCAGAGCCTCGAGGACAAGAGAACAATGGGGCCATGGGGCCTGATCTACACCCAGGGAGGGGACTTCCTGACTTCCTCGGGTCTGGGAAGGGGCCACCGTCCAAATGGGAGAAGAAATAGTTGAGGAGAGAGGGGAGAGCAGTACTGGAAGCACCCAGGACTTGCTGATGGAGTGGCAACACTGGGCTCCTGGGGAGACAGAGGGACACCCCGAGTGGGTCAGCCAGGACACCCAACCCTGTCAGCGTCCTCAGACATACAGAACCCATGAAGTCAGGGTTCACTGTCTGCAGGGGGAACCAAGAGAGCAGCTTCCAGCACAGACACGGCCCTCCCTCACCCCAACATGGACCCCTCAGGCCGCTTGTCTCTAGCAGCACCAAGCCACCTCTTGAGGCCGGGCACTCAGCCCAGATAATCTGTAAGAGGCAGCATCTGAGGCGCCAGCCAGTGCCCATGTCCTGGGGTCCGCCCCACCAGATGTCCACATGCAGGTTCATAGCAGGAACTGAAGTATCACCAGGAAGGAGGCCTGCCCCTGAGTGGCCCCTGAGTGAGGCCCAGGTGCCTTGAGCCACCGGGCAGAGAGCCTGGGCCAGGCTGCTCTGCAGACTTCTCTCAGCGAAGAGTAGCGGCCATGGCACCCTGAGGCTGGGTGGCCCTGGGCCAGGCACTGCCCCTTTGGGCCTTAGTTTCTTATTTGTGACTTGCTACATTGCCACCTTGATGATGAGATAACAATTTAAATGTCCCTAGGAGTGACCACACTAAGGAGGTCCTCACCAATTCATGTCCTTCAAAGCAACATTAATTCAGCTTGGAAAGACCCTGTCTGCAGTGGTACCCAACATCAGCACCTACATTGACTCACTCTCCTGCTCATCATCCAGATACCCACTGTGCCATCCACCCACCCATCTGTCCACCCTTCCATCTATCCACACCCATGCATGCATCCATCCGTCTATCCATATATCTACCTATCCATGCGTGTGTGTGTGTTAGTTGCTCAGCCGTGTCCAACTCTCTTTGCAACCCCATGGACTATAGCCCGCCAGGCTCCTCTGTCCAAGGAATTTTGCAGGCAAGAATACTGGAGTGGGTTGCCCTTTCCTTCAGGGGATCTGCCCAACCCAGGGATTAAACCCAGGTCTCCTGAATGGCATATGGATTCTTTACCGTCTGAGCCACCAGCGAAGCCCTGTATCCACATACAAACATACCTCCATTTCCCCACCCATCCCCCCATGGCAGAATAAATGGGAACTCAGCCACCCATAAATACCCCTCTCAGGAATCACAGAGACTTTGGGGGGCTGCAGACAAAGGATGGGGACAGAGTTATTCTCAGCTAGTTGGTTAGGGCTTCGGTAGGAGAACAGACAGGGAGTGGAAAGCCTATTTTTAGGACGATTAGGGTCAAGATGACATTAATAGAAGAAAATGTATCCCTTGTATGAGACCAAAGTGGCACCTTCTGGAAGTCAGTGAGCCTCATCTGAGGATCTGCTAGAGCAGCTGGTTACAGCCACCACTGCGAGTGACTGGTCCCTGGCCTGGTCCACAGCAGAATGAGCACACCTCTGTCTCTTTAGATCCAGATGGAAACACCCTTACTTCCCAGCCGTAGCTAGAGGAGGCAAAGTTTGTCATAAGCCCAGTGAGGGGGTGGAGGGTAGGGGCTGAGGGATACTGACAGGGAAATACAAAGGGGCTAAGAGAAGAATTCAGAGAGGTTGAAGAGACAGAATTGACAGCTTTGGAAGGGGGTAAGGAAGCATCTTTGAAAGCCTCAGTCAACCTCCATGAGGCATGAGGTCCAGTTAGGTCAGAATATCTCCCAGGGTGATGTCCATCAGAGCTGGTTTGTGTGGATCAGTACAGTCAGGCATGGACACCCCAGAAGGAGGTCTGCCCACCCTGGGCACTGATGGGTACCATGGTTCCCTCCATGGCCTGTGAGAGATGGGAATAACAGAAGGGATTGTTATTAAACCCTTGGGTTTGAAGCTGTTGAATAAGCTTCAAAGAGTCCTCACTTTGGAATGGCAGGGAGTACCTCTCTGTATGGGTGGGCTCTGGGCTGGGACGAGCCTTGGGGTTTGACCTACCAACTCCCACTGCTCAGCTGGCAGGGGGCTGCTCCCAGCCCCTGTGTGCAGAGGCAGCACAAGGCGCTAGTCAGTGGGGGACCTTCCGGTCCTGAGGGGCACTAAGGTATAAGGAGAGACCAAGGAGACCCTGCAGACACACCTGGAACTGGCTGGAGGCCCTGGCAGGTCACCAACATTCTCGGAGCTGCCTTTCTCCTGATTTATAAGGGTGATGCCACTCCACATAAGGAACCACTGCTGACCACACCTTCAGTCCATGAATTGTAGGAGTCCACTCTAGCTCAGACTGAAACAGGTAAGCTGTATTTAATTATACCGGACACAATTTGGCCACTTGAGCGGTGCAACAGTGGGTCTGAGGAGAGCAGCTTGTCCCTCCAGCCTGAGACAGTGTCTGAGGGGTCTGCTGGCTGCCAGGCACCTGGCTGGAAAGGCAGAATCTCATTCTTTGCTTAAGCCATAGCCCATCACTTTTACCAGTGCAGTGCACCCCTTTCACACGTCCACCCTCCCCACAGCAGGGCTCTGAGAGAAGGACGGCCCTGCACAGGGGAGGGGAAGAAGGAAGTAGTTGAGGGAGCCAGATAAATATTGACCCAAGGGAAGGTGCCCATGGAGGCAGCAATAGACATGCTGGTTACATAGTCCAGAGCCCAGGGCACAGATGAATGAGCCATGAGGAAGGGGAGGAGCCAAAGTGGGCATTGGCAGAGATTCACGGTGTGCCCATGGGGAGGGCCACGCAGCTCCAAGCCCAGCAACCTTTCTGCTCTGGCCCTCCCCCACCCTGCTTATCATCAGCTGCTCTGACCTGCACAAGAGAGAACCCTGAAGCCTTGCTGGGATGGCCTCGTCTGGGCCCCCAGGAGGGCCCTGGCCATGACTGCCTGAGTTGTGGTGACTACTCAGGACAAGAGAGGCATGGATCTTCTCCTGGTTGGTTGGTGTGGCAAGTCCTGGTCCACGAGGATGTCCCTGGGAGGGGACAGCATAGCCATAAGGGCAGGGGGAGTCTCTGAGACCAGGCTATGGCAAAGGGGCCTCAGGATTCTGGGGACCAACTCAGGACTGCCCTTCCATCCCCAACTTCCTGGGGAAAGGAGCACCAAGGAATGAGGCAAGGCACCATGGGGGCTGTTTCCAGGCTTGTATGTGCACTGGCTCAGAGACTGATGCAGGAGTTTATACTTGAGGAACATCACAGATATGAGGAGACTACACCATAGTGAGTTACTGTAAAAAAAAAAAAAAAAACTGTGGGCATCAAGAACCCTCCAATGATGTACAGTAAGCACAAGGCTCCAGCTGCCCACTGGTGTGAAAGGCAAAGCTTGTAACCCTCAGTGAGAAGTAGAATTGGTGTCCATAATCTGTTCCGGTTTGCTTAATAGTTTACTTAGCCAGATTCTCAGACAGGGCTCAGAAACACAGATGCTGGTCTAACAGAAAGAGAATGAGAACAGAATAAGGGACCTCTTGGGACCTCAGGGGCAGGGAGTGGCTTGCAAGGTAGCCTCAGCCCAGTGTGAAGGAGCCATTGGCCCCTGTCACAACACAGGGACCACTGCCAGATGCCCTCTCCAGGTATTTGCTGAAGTCAGAGCCACAGAGGAGGCCCAGGCAGAGGTGGCTGGCACCTGCCCCTTGGCTTCCTGTGGAAGCACTCCATCTGAGCGCCTGGCTCCCAGGTCAGGTTAGCCCCATGGTCTGCCTCAGCCCCCAAATCTGGGATTTGAACTTCACCTGGGACTGCCAAAGTTGCCCAGGACAGGCGGGTCATGCCATCTGCAAGAGGGGCATCTCTGTGTCACCCCAGCCCTCTGCCAGCAGGAGGAAGGCGTGCAGGACCCAGATCCAGGAGGCCCAGGTGGATACTGATGTCTTCTGCTCACCTCTCCAAGTTAGTGGAGGTGATGGAATTCCACTTGAGCTATTTCAAATCCTAAAAGATGATGCTGTGAAAGTGCTGCACTCAACATGCCAGCAAATTTGGAAAACTCAGCAGTGGCCACAGGACTGGAAAAGGTCAGTTTTCATTCCAATACAAAAGAAAGGCAATGCCAAAGAATGTTCAAACTACTGCACAATTGCATTCATGTCACAAGCTAGCAAAGTAATGCTCAAAATTCTCCAAACCAGGCTTCAACAGTATGTTAACCGTGAACTTCCAGATGTTCAAACTGGTTTTAGAAAAGGCAGAGGAATGAGAGATCAAATTGCGAGCATCCGCTGGATCATCAAAAAAGCAAGAGAGTTCCAGAAAAACATCCATTTCTGCTTTATTGACTATGCCAAAGCCTTTGATTGTGTGGATCACAATAAACTGTGGAAAATTCTTACAGAGATGGGCATACCAGACCATCTGACCTGTCTCTTGAGAAACCTGTATGCAGGTCAGGAAGCAACAGTTAGAACTGGACATGGAAAAACAGACTGGTTCCAAACAGGAAAAGGAGTACGTCAAGGCTGTATATTGTCACTCTGCTTATTTAACTTACATGCAGAGTACATCATGAGAAACGCTAGGCTGGAAGAAACACAAGCTGGAATCAAGATTGCTGGGAGAAATATCAATAACCTCAGATATGCAGACGACACCACTCTTATGGCAGAAAGTGAAGAAGAACTAAAAGAGCCTCTTGATGAAAGTGAAAGAGGAGAGTGAAAAAGTTGGCTTAAAGCTCAACGTTCAGAAAACTAAAATCATGGCATCTTCTCCCATCACTTCATGGGAAATAGATGGGGAAACAGTGGAAACAGTGTCAGACTTTATTTTTTTGGGCTCCAAAATCACTGCTGATGGTGATTGCCACCATGAAATTAAAAGACGCTTACTCCTTGGAAGGAAGGTTATGACCAACCTAGATAGCATATTGAAAAGCAGAGACATTAGTTTGCCAACAAAGGTTCATCTAGTCAAGGCTATGGTTTTTCCAGTGGTCATGTATGGATGTGAGAGTTGGACAGTGAAGAAAGCTGAGCGCCGAAGAATTGATGCTTTTGAAGTGTGGTGTTGGAGAAGACTCTTGAGAGTCCCTTGGACTGCAAGGAGATCCAACCAGTCCATCCTAAATGAGATCAGTCCTGGTTGTTCATTGGAAGGACTGATGTTGAAGCTGAAACTCTAATACTTTGGCCACCTCATGCGAAGAGTTGACTCATTGGAAAAGACCCTGATGCTGGGAAGTATTCGGGGCAGGAGGAGAAGGGGACGACAGAGGATGAGATAGTTGGATGGCTTCACCGACTCAATGGACACGGGTTTGGGAGTTGGTGATGGACAGGGAGGCCTGGCGTGCTGCGATTCACTGGGTCACAAAGAGTTGGACACGATTGAGCGATTGAACTGAACTGAACTGAACTGAGTGAGTAGAAATACAATTGATTTTTGTATATTGATATTGTTATTGTGTAATCTTGCAGAATTTATCTGTTAATCCTAACAGGTTTTAATATTTTCTATGTACAAGATTATGTTACCACAAATATAGTTTTTCTATATAGTTTTACTTCTTCCTCTCCAATCAATTCCACTTATATTACCAGATTCATCAGCACACTGTTGTTTATGGGATTCCATAATAATCCTTTTTATTCTGTAGGGTTGGAAGTAATGTATCCATTTCATCTCTGATTTGTGTAATTTGTTATTTTTTCTGAACAGTATAGTTAAAAGCCCATCAATTTTGTTGATCTTTCCAAAGAATAATATATGCCATATGGTATTACAAACAATAAGAAATGTGTTTTATTTCATTTTCTTAACTAATTTCCCTGGGCTAGAACATCTAATACAACATTGACTAGAAGTGTTAAGAGTGGACTTTTCTTTTTTTCCTGATCTTCAGGGGAAAGTTTTCATTCATTCACCATTAAGCAGAATGTTAGCTGTGGGTTCTTTGTAAGTGCTTTTAATCAGGTTAAGGAAGTTCTCTTCCATTTCTAGTTTGGCAAGTGGGTTTTTTTTTGTTGTTGTTATTTTCAATGAAAGAGTCTAAATTTTGTCAAATAACTTTTCTGTGCCTATTGAAATAATCCTGTCATATTTTCCTTTGCCTTTTGATGTTATCATTATTCAGTCATGTCCAATTCTTTGCAAACCCATTAACGGTAGCACACTAGGCTTCCCTGTCTTTCACTATCTCCAAGAGTTTGCTCAAACTCATGTCCAGTCAGTCAGTGAGGTCATCCAACTATCTCAGCCTCTATTGCCCCCTTCTCCTCCTACCCTCAATCTTTACCAGCAATCATGGTCTTTTCCAGTGATTTGGCTCTTTGCATAAGATGGCCAAAATACTGGAGCTTCAGCTTCAGCATCAGTCCTTTTAATGAATATTCAGGATTGATTTCCTTTAGGATTGACTAGTTTGATCTCCATGTTGTCCGAGACTCTCAAGTCTTCTCCAACACCACAGTTCAAAAGCATCACTCCTTTGACACTCACCCTTCTTTATGGCCCCTTTCTTACATCCATACGTGACTACTGGAAAAACCACAGCCTTGACTAGACGGACTTTTGTTGGCAAAGTAATGTCTCTGCTTTTTAATATGCTGCCGAGGTTTGTCATAGCTTTTCTTCCAAGGAGCAAGCATCTTTTAATTTCATGGCTGCAGTCACCATCTGCCGTGATTTTTGGAGCCCAAGAAAACAAAGTCTATCACTGTTTCCATTGTTTTCCCATTTATTTGCCATGAAGTGATGGGACCAGATGCCATGATCTTTATTTTTTGAATGAGTTTTAAGCCAGCTTTTTCACTATCTTTTTCACTTTCATCAAGAAGCTCCTTAGTTCCTCTTCGCTTTCTGTCATTAGAGTGGTGTCATCTGCATATCTGAGGTTATTGATATTTCTCCTGGCAATCTTGATTCCAGCTTATGATTCATTCAGCCCAGCACTTCACATGATGTACTCTGCATATAAGTTAACAAGCAGGGTGACAATATATGGCCTTAAAGTACTCCTTTCCAAATTTTGAATCAGTCCATCATTCCATGTCTGGTTCTAACTGTTGTTTCTTGACATGCATACACATTTCTCAGGAGGCTGGTAGCCAAGTGGTCTGGTATTTCCATCTCTTTTAAGAATTTCCCAGTTTGTTGTGATCCACACAAAGGCTTTATCATAGTTAATGAAGCATATTTGGGTGTGTGTGTGGGGGATTCCCTTGCTTTTTCTATGATCCAACAGATGTTGGCAATTTGATCTCTGGTTCCTCTGCCTTTTCTAAATCCAGCTTGTGCATCTGGCAGTTCTTGGTTCACATACTGCTGAAGCTTATCTTGAAGGATTTTGAGCATTACCTTGCTAGCATGCGTCATAAGTGCAGCTGGTATTGCCTTTATTTGGAATTGGAATGAAAAGTGACCCTTTCCAGTCCTATGGCCACTGCGCTTTTCCAAAATTTGCTGGCATATTGAGTGCAGCACTTTCACAGCATCATTGTTTAGGATTTGAAATAGCTCAGCTGGAATTCCATCACCTCCATTAGCTTTGTTGTAGTAATCTTTTTGCATGCATTATAGTCTATTACATTAATTGGGGATCATAAGCCAACTTTGCATTCCTGGGATAAATCCTACTTTGTCATCTTTTAACATTTTGCTGGATTGTTTTGCTAAATTAAGAATTTTGTTATCTATATTCCTATGTGATGTTAGCTTCTGGTTTTGGTATTAGGGTAATATTGGCCTCACAGAATGAGTTAAGTGTTTCTTCTTCAAATTTTTGGAAGAGTTTGTGAAGAATTGTTATTTTTCTTAAAATTCACCAGTGAAGCCATCTGGGTCTGGGATTTTCTTTTCATAGCTTTTTTTTTTCATTATTAATTCAATCTCTTTCCTGAAGTTTATTCAATTTTTTCTATTTCTTCTTGAATCAGTTTTTTGATAGCGTGTCTTTCTAGGAATTTGTCTGTTAGTTGATTCATTTACAATAGTATTCCATAATAATCCTTCTTCTGTAAATTTGGTAGTAATGCTCTCCTTTATTGATTTCACTAATTTGAGTGTTCTTTGACCAATTTTGCTGATCTTTCCAAAGAACCAAATTTTGTTTTGTTCCTTTGTCATTTGTCTTCTTATTCTCTATTTCTTTATTTTCTGCTCTAATCATTAGTTTCTTTCTTATGCTTCCATGGGGTTTACTTTGCTCTTTGTTTTCCAGTGTCTTAAACTGAAAGGTTAGGGTTCTTATTTTTTCTTTAATCTAGACTTTTATACCTATAAATTTCCCTTTATGCAGTTTTGACTGCATCTCACCAGGTTTGGTATATTCTTTTTCATTTATTTCAAATTGTTGCTAATTTCTCTTTTTTCATTTGACCCTTCGGTTTTTAGGAGTGTATTGTTTAATTCCCATATATGTCCAAAGTTCCATACATTTCCAAACTATCTAACTTCATTATGATTGGAGAATGTACTTTTCATTTTAGTTCTTTTAAAATTTTGAAGCATGTTTTTGATGTAGCCTATGGAATATTGAAGTCCCATGTGCACTTGAGAAGAACATGTATTCTGGTGTGGAGTGTTCTACAAGTACCTGTTAGATCTAGTTGCCTTGCAGTGTTGTTCAAGTCTCCTGTTTGTTGATCTCCCTGGTTCTATCCATTGAAAGTGTGTTAGTTGCTCAGTCGTGTCTGACTCTTTGTGATCCATGGAATTCTCTAGGCAAGAATACTAGAGTGGGTGGGTAGCCATTCCCTTCCCCAGGGGATCTTACCAATCCAGGGATCAAACCGAGGTCTCCTGCATTGCAGGCAGATTCTTTACCATCTGAGCCACCAGGGAGTGGGGTATTAAAAGTGTCTGGGCTTCCCTTGTAGCTCAGTGGTAAAGAATCTGCCTGCAAGCCCCTGGAGAAGAAAATGGCAATCCATTCCAGTATTCTTGCCTGGAAAACCCCATGGACAGAGGAACTTGGTGGGGTACAGTCCATGGGGTCACAAAGAATCTGACAAAACTTAGTGACTAAACAGCAACAATAATTACAGTGTCCAACTATCACTGTTGAATTGTCCATTATCCCGTCAGTTTGCTTCATGTAGTTTGGAGGTGCTTATCATTGGTGCTGCTCATTGTTTTAAAATGCCCCCTTTTATTTCTAATAACATATTTTGTTTTTAAGCCTATTATATGTTAGCGTAGCCACTCTAACTTTCTGATAGTCTGTTTGCCTGACACCTTTTCCCATCCTTTTACTTTCACTATTTGTATCTTTAAATCTACAGTATGTCTCCTATACACAGCAAATAGTTGGATCATGTTTATCTTTACCCAGTCTGATCTTTTGTGTTTTGATAGGAGCAATCCATTCACATTTAATATTATTGGACTTAGGTCCACCATTTTACTTTTATTCAGTGTCTCATGCTTTTTTTGTTGTTGTTCATTTATTCCTTTTTGAGTTAAGTATTTTCCAGTGTAACACTTTAAGTTTTTATAAATTTTGCTCTCAATTTCATAATTGAGTTCATAGTTGAAAAAGAAGACTCGTATATCCAAATTTCTTGAAACATACTTGTTTTCCTACAACTGAATCAACTACTTGAAAATCATTAAGACATTCTTTTTGGATCCATAGTAACAAATATTTTTTAGAAGAACCTATTTAACTTTTTAGCAAAAGGTTATCAATTTTTCTCCAAATTAGTAACTTTTCAATTACCAATCCTTGTCAACTCTAAAGTAAATCAAATTTTAAAAGGTATTTGCATAATTTGTAAAGAAACTCTAAACTTCTTTAATATCAACAGTGTTCTTCAAATTTTTCTGGTAGCTTTTGTTGCAAATTTACAAGATGCCTGATTACCATGAAAATTTTTACATAATGTCAGAAAGTATGCACAATCAGCATTTCTTGATCTGTATCATGATGCTTCAACATAAATTTTTGTACCTGGCTGTGAATGTGACAGGTTTTTCCTTTCCTTGGAGTTTCAGTATTGGTTTACTAATATACTCTGTGATATAGGCAAAAAAATGTGTATTATACTGACATGTTTTGCTTTTGATTACTGGATATTTGGCAAGAAAATCCAAAACTGGGATTAACAGAACAATAAATCATTGTTAGAAATTAACAACTCAACCAATGAGCATTAAGAAAGACAAGATCATTAAATTGTCTTTTATCACAAACTGGTTATGGCACTTGGATTTGAAACTATATACCAATCAAGTTTTAACAATCGTGACGCTCTTCAAAGAGTCTGTTTCAGAAAACTTATTTGCAATAAGCATCACTAGATGAAACAAAACAGTAAAAGAAATCCAGGCTTATTAAAAAAATCATCAGAAATCCAGGCTTTTAACCTGACATAGCAGAAACACTTTCTGTAGTGATAGAAACCTCTTTCTTCATATCTAGCAAAATTCTTCAGCAGATGTCAAAGATGCAAAAACATGCCACAAGTGATTCTTTTTAGGCTGAGAATTCACCTTTAAGACAAAGCATACGAAGTGTTAACTGAGCAGTGTCTTTTACATCATAGTTCATCTAAAGCTAAAAAAAATATTGGGTTGGCCCAGAAGTTCATTCAGGTTTTTCTGTAACATCTTAAGGAAAAACCCAAACATTTGGGGCAACCCAGTACTTTCAATTTTGAATTAACTAATCTTTAGTACTATCAGAAAGGTCTTATAATCTATAGGTAATCTGCTTAACTGAATATATTTCATTTTTGTAAAACATTATCTTTTCCGCAATTTCCAACAAGATTTCCATAATATAAACCATAAACTCATCAAAAATGTTTTTTCTTTGCTAGAGTACAAGATCTTTTTTAGCTAGCCAAGTATATAAGTTCTTATCCTCTTACTCTGTTGGACTTTCAATTCTAATTTCAGGTGATTAATTTCATCCATACTTTTTTGACTGTTAAAACACTAAACCCAATATGCATTTGAACAAAATATATCTTAATATTGTTCATTTTATTACATTTTTTTTGCATAAAAGTTTTTTCTGGTAAAAAAATTATTATTAATATTTCACTGTAAAATTTATATCTCACAGTCTTTTCCAGTTGTGGTACTAGCTCAGTTCTATATTAGTAGAACTGATTTTAAATTTAGCAATGTGTTCATATTTATTTTTGAACTAGAAAAAATAATTTAATGATATCAAAATGAATATAGGTATCTCAATTACCAATTGTGATTCACAAAGGCAGTGGCTTGTGCTGCTTGCATGAAGCATTCAGATGAACACATTATTACTTTGGTTAGTAAATCATTGTTAGAACCAGTTCTTTGACTTCAACTGGTGATGTGTTTATGTGTAGTATGAACAAGCACAGTGCAAGAGATAAAGGGAAATATGGTCCTATCAAAATTGTTTCATTTAACAGAAAGCATTTTACAGCTCCATTCACACTAGCCATATTTCAAGTGCTCAAACACCATGTGGTTAGAAGGTACCATATTGAACAGTCTAATTCATTGCATGAGGGGAAACAAGTGGGTTTAGAATGGCTGGATTCCTTCCATGTTAAGGGTTCTTTTATTGAAATATCTTTTAAAGAATAATCTTACCTAGTAATCTAGATTTAAAAAAGTCTTTTTATACATACGGCATTTTCCAAGGACATAAAAAGCCTAGAGGAAACAGGCTAAAACAATCAAATTAGCATCAAGTGCTATCTTCTATTATTTTCCAGAATTACTTAACTGTCTGGTAGAGGCACACTGGATCTCTTCTGCAGACTAAAATCTGAATGAATTATAATTGGAAATGAAGTAAAATGAAACTTGAGAAAAAAATGTTTGACTAAATGTTGTCAGGCCAGTAAAGGGCCTGAAAAATAAGGGCCTTGGTGGTAAAGACATAAGAGATATTGAGTCAGGGTTTTTCTAATGGAAATAATGAATGAATGGACAAAATTCACTTACCTGTCTTTTCTCCCACAAGTAAAGCAGGAATCAAGTTTCTCACTGATTCTATTTCCTAAATATGTCAAATCTCCTTGCTACTCTTACTGCCCTGCAATCTCTCCTCAGCTTATCATCTGACAAATGGACCACAAGAGAACCAGCTAACAGTCATTGTTTTAATTCACCCTCCACGGTACTGCTAGAAGGACCTTTCTAGAACACAAACTGGGTAATGCTACTCCCATTGAAAATCCTTTGTGGCTCTTTACCACCACCTACAGGATGAAATTCAAACTTCAGTACATGCTTCAAAGTTCAAAGATGCCCACTGTGTTCCAGACAATACACTAGGGCACTTTCCACTGAAAGATCCTCACCGTGTTAACATAACACATGTTAATTAATACAGCTCCTATTAGTCATACAGTAAACAAGCTCTTAGTCCTTTAAAACCAGCTTGATAGTCACCTCTGGAAGACTTTATTGACCCATGTAGACAGAAATTTGCTCCCTTCATACCTGGTATATCTTTAGCACATATTACACTAGATTATAATGACCCATGAACAACTTAAAGCCAGAGGACATGTCTGATAAATCTCTATTTCCAATGTAAACATAGGGTCGAAAAGAAGCAATTCTAAATAAGTATTGATCAGTATGTATGTATGTGTTAGTCACTCAGTAGTGTCTGACTCTTTGCAACCCCATGGACTATAGCCCACAAGGCTCTTCTGTCCATGGAATTCTCCAGGCAAGAATACTGGAGTGGGTTGCCATTCCCTTCTCCAGGGGATCTTCCTGACCCAGGGATCGAACCCGGGTCTCTTAAGTTGCAGGCAGATTCTTCACCGTTTGAGCTACCAGGGAAGCCCACTGATCAGTATAGTACTAGTCACGTTGATCAGTATAGCAGGAAAAGTAGATTAATGAAAACTGATTCATCAAATGAGACCAAGTACACACAGTTCTCTCACTCATCAGGTCTGTTCAAAGTCACCACTAGGAAGCATCATGTTAATGGAGAGGGGAGAAAGTTATTTCCCATATAAAGCTTGGAATGTGAGCACATACCCCTCACATCCTCATCACTATGAATATTAAAAGGAAAGCAAGTCTGACGATTTTGCAGATTTCTTCTGCCTGAATTTGATCACACCAGCATCCCTTTTCAATGTCTTTCATGGACCATACTTTCAAGAATTACACAAAGCTTGGGGAAAAAAAATTACTAGCAGGATTGCCATGAAGGGGAGATACCAAAATCACCAGGGCTACAGGGATGACAGTCAAAAGCCATTAATTAATTAATTAATGAAGCAGTCTCTGGAGACCCCATAGCTTAAACTCACTTTACTGGTAAGCCTGAAAAGTATCTGGCAGTAAGAGCTCTTGGGATCACTTACAGTCATGTTGGTATAGAGAACAAAGTTTCTCATGACAGGCCCAAAATAATTCAATAGCTTTTGAATAGATTCGAGTTATTTGAAGTGTGCAGTTCAAAGAAAATGAGAAAATGGACATCTCCCTACTCATTTGATTTAAAATGTTAATGTTGCTAAAGTAACTGTAGAAGCTGGTCTTCAGTCACCTTGTAATCCCAGAGATCTTTCTTCATATCTAGCAAAATTCTTCTGTTATAGAGGTAAAATTATATATTAAGGATTATGTAGAAAATGCCTGCTTTAAAAACTGGACATCTCAGCAAACATTTTATCTAAATTGTGCTGTATTTTTAAAGGATTTTTTTCCCAGCCTCTACATAAAAACTTTACATTGATTTATTAAAGAAGTAGTTTCTAAAAAGTAAATAGACGTAATGCTCTGAAGAGCTGAGAAATCAGACATTTTAAAAGTTTATATATACAACAAAATATACATGTAACAATTAAAACATTTAATTAATTAGTATAACCCCACCAATACAATGTTTGCTCTTGTATTTAAAAGCATTTATTCAAAATATGTCAAGCTCATTCCAAAGGATGAAAGACACATGAGCCCATTTCTTATGCTATGAGGTATATGGTAACAACAACAAAAATCCTAAATGCAAAAGGACCATCAGTTGCCTAAATATAAAATTGACCTTTGGCAAAGATGTGTTACACAGGATAACACAACAATAAGGAGATCCTTAATTTTACACCATCTCCCCACATCACGGCCCTGTCCACTCTTCCCTCTCAAAGAGTTACAACTCTGTTCCAGATATCTCAGAATTTTAAATAGGTGGTCTGCTGATTAACATGTATCTCCTCAAACCTCAGTACTACAGCTATACAAATTACACTTTAAAAATATTTGAAACAGATAGTTGAATTTATTGGTTGGCTATGAGTAGGAAAATACATCAGTAAAGAAAAGAGACCCTGTATATAAATATAATACTAGCTAGTTACAATGAAGTTTCCACTGAAAAGAACAGTAAAAGCCCTTGTTACCACCAGTCCATAGGTCATATTCGGTTTCCCATTACCCTTATTAAAGAGCTGCCTAGGCAAATGGGACATTCCTTGAGTTTAGTGCAGATAACGTGCTGGGTTTTGTTACATGAATGGTAAACAAAAGTTAGTCCAGTGCATTACATAATATAATGTACTGTGAATAAAGACTAGATACTCTATTTTAGACACTATTTCAATAGAACGGTTACTAAAATTTACGTAACCGAAAAGAGCAAAGTGAACATCTTAAAACACTGTTTACAAGTGGGGGATAAACACTTGCTATAAAGGTTCTTTGAATTCTCTGCAGCATCTCTACTGGGTATTCTTATTGTTTCATTAAAAGAACAAGTCTGCTGTAAATTGTTGTTTTGCCCAGGATGGTTCTTGTACTTATATAGCATAACCCCCAAACCTTAAAAGTTACTATGGAAATTCTGTAAGTTTAAGTAGTAAAAAGTGGAATACTAAAACTTAAATTTATTATTGAAAACTTGACATCTTAGAAGAGCTCTGAAATTTTAATTTCAACATTTAGAAGTGCATTCCACCCAATTTAATCATGTCCTTAGTTTTCAAAGTGCTAACTCAAATTTTCCTGGTCGTCACCAAATCAAGTAAAATAGAAAACATTTCTTGGAGTTGTTCCCTGCTTATCTTCTAGGACTGTTAAGTTGTAATCAACAATTTATTTCTACAACTTAAAACTATGTCCTAAGTTAATTTTGATGAACATTATTTAAATTCTTAAAGCATAAATAATCAGCCACTAATACCGTAAACTGTACTTCAAGAGATTTTACAAGGAATTGAGCACCTCTGAATTCCTGATCATTAAAAAGAAAATATACCCCAAATTTTCTGCAAAATACTCATAAGATGGATTTATCCTGTAAGAACACTGAAATTACATTATGGCAACACCATATTATTGTTACAGAATTTTTGAAGAAAACCTATACTGTGAAAACATACTAGTTTCTTTTTTTTTTTAACTGCATTTTAGGGAGTACGGATTACTGGAAATTATCCAGGACACAGAAAATATTTAAAACACAAACCTTGCTTAACCAAAGTTTCAGTCTATTTTGGTGTGATCATTTATTCCTTATAGACTGAAAATATATTTTTTTCTCTTTTGAAGGTTATGGTTGTAAATCTACCCTCCTGGTTCAATTTATCACTATCTAATAAGGTGGAAAAGCTGTTCAAACTGAACCACAGAATGCAGAATGCCTAGAAGAGGCAAGAACAAATATTTTCAAGACATAACCAGCCATTATATCTTAGTATGCTGGTTCCAAATTAAAGTATTTTGTAGACAATAACAAATACAGATGAAAATATTTTGTGTAAAGCTCAAACCTTTAGCATCTAACAAGTGCACTCTAGTTTCAGCATCTATGAAAAGCATACATCCTCCATTAAAAACAGAGTAAGTGCTTCTCCCCTTCTTCCATAAAGCTCAAGCAGTTTCCTTCATCTCATCAGTCCAACCAGCTCCAGCTTGCCTTTGCTGGAAATTGTCATGATGCACACTACCAACACAGTGTTTAGGAAAAATGAGTAAACACACCTTTTATTCACACTTTACAAAAAACAAAAACCCAAAAAGAAACCCTAAAGAAAGCTATGCATTGGTTCTATATCAATAATACCAGCTTTCCAATGTACTGATTATAAACCAGATGTGTTTGGTGTCAGCACAACTTAAAACAAAAAGCAAAAAATAAAAAACTATCACAACAAAATCTTAAAAAAAAAAAAAAAGAAAAGAAAGAAAAAGCAAACCTCAAAGGAAAAACCAGGTCCCAGACAAAGATTCAAGATCAAAACCTTTCGTAGAATTTTTTTTTTAAAGGAAAAAAAAAAAAGAATCTTTTACTTAAACAGTATGTAATTTTATTTTCTCTTAGAATAAGCACATTTAAGTGCTGAACATTTTTCATAAAATTTTAAGTCATTATCCAAAATGACTCATTCTCTGTATAAAAACTGTTATTAACATTCAACAATTTCTCTTCTTAATGCTCACTGGATACATGGTGTCCTTTTGCTTCCCTGCCTGCAGCTGAAACAAAAGCAGTTAGACCAAGTTCCCTCTGAATTCATTTGTTTTTTGAGAGAATGAATGAATGAGAACAGAACATATAGGAGTTAACTTTGCAAAGCTAAAGCTGGCTTTAATCTCTATTCTACTAATGGCACTACAGGCAAAATACAAGGTATAATATCTTTTATCTTGGTTGACATATTAAAATGACTTGGTCACTTTAAAAATGATCTGAAGTATTGTCTTAGGGACCTGTTTTGAAAATACATCTCATTTATTTTATACTGCTTCATAAACGGAAAATTACTTTTTTTTTTAAAAAAAGGGAATGATTTTTTAAAAACATGGAAACTAAGGAATACATGGAAAACAAAAAGAATTCACATGATAGTAGTACTCTGGGTGATGAACAGCACTGTGCAATGACACCAAGAAGCAGTGCTTGGGTCTGGTGAACAAAGACCCAGGGATCCCCACCCTACGAACATGTTCCAAAATGCGGTATTCAATGCTTCACAATGGAAAAAAACCCACAGCTCATACAAAAGGATTTTCATAAAACTCTCACAAATGTTAAACAGCATTTAAAAAATACAAAAGAGGATGCACAGATTTTCTCTGCATGCACAGGCAGTGCTTGGTGGGAACAAATTCAGGCAGGCACAGTGGAGATAGGACAAGAAGTGTCTCAAAAAGGAGTTAAGAAGCTGTACCTAAGCAGCCATAATTTTTTAACTTAAAAAAGTTAAGGATTTAAAAATATCAGAATGTACATACATCAACTATTACACATTCAGTCCATAAATGCCTTCAGATCATTCACTACTCAGATTATCTGTCCTGGTAAATAGTTTTTTGTAAAAATCCAGGAATTCATAGGTAAGTTGTCTCTGGTCCAAGCAAATGTCCTAAACTTTAAACAGAGTTAAATTTAAACAGCAATGTTCTCAATTTAAAAACAAAGTAGTACAAAAGGGCTAACAAAACCCTAACAGTGCAAATCATCAGCAGAGAAAGTCTGTTGCAACTTCTTTTACAAGCTTTATAACACGTGAAACAGGTAAAAAAAAACTTAGCCTTAGATTACAATACAATCATTTCCAAATCTGATTTTTTTAGTACAAAATTTCATAAATCAGGTCTTCTGTGGATCATATACAATCATAAAGGCTAAATTCAAATTTTATATTTTACAAACAAGTCTGAAAAAGGAGGGAGTAAAGTATGGAAGAATGATCTCTGGATGTTATTACTGGCCTCAAAAAAGTAGTGCTACAGATTTCTGTGCAAAGAGAATATGCTGTTCAGTTTCCTATTTCAAGGCATGAAAATATTATATTGGATAGAAGAAACATCTGCAACAAATTAAAGATAGGTGCAAACACACCAATCCCTGTCTAACAGTATATAAAGCATACTGGGCTCAGAATTTGTTTGCTAGCACCTGGCTTTCATACTATATCCTTATCAAATGATCAGATTGAAAACTCAAATCATCATTAAGAAAAAACAAACAAATAAACAAATCTTAGTGGCCATACTTCACTCCCCTATATTCAGAATTTTTACAAGTTTACGAGTAAAACTGAGGTCATCCTCTGAAGGTACTTGACTACCTCCTGCCAGGAAGGTGAATGCCATTAACCTGGGGCAGGAAAGGCAGTAAGAGCTCCAGTTGTGCAAAAAGTGAGAAGTGGTCAGAGGGGATGAGTGGGTGTGGGCAGCCGCTGATATTGTTCTCAACTAGCCAATGGTGGTCCAGAGGTCCCAGGATGCCTAAAGTGTTCAGCTGAGGTTTAGAATAGAAGATGTAGTCAATTATACCCTGAAAAACAGAAGGCAAAAAGAAACACTAAGAAAATGACACATAAAATGACACTGAAATACTGAGAACGTTCAAGACATATCCTTAGTCATGTTTGATAAACAAAGACACCTACTAGCCTTAGAAGAAGGCAGTTATTACACAGATCAAACGGCATCGCAAACTGAGAAGGAAGAAACCTTAGGGATGGTAATCGTTCTTCCTCTTACCCAGATCGTTTCAAAATCTCTAATGAGACCTAAAGAATCCTTCACGATATGGCCTCTGCTTCTTTAACCTAACTTAATTTTAGTGACCCTTTTCCTTGCTCTCTCCTCCACTGCCATACTAGCCCTTTTGGGGGAAGTAGGGGAGTGGGGTGTGAACTGAGGTACATTTCCTGTAGGTGATAAGCTCTATCCTCCTCCAGGGCCTCTGCACATGTCTGGAACACTTTCTTCTATTTGTCACCTGGCTAAATCCTTCTTAACCTTCAAGTGCCAAGTTTAATTACTTTCCCAAGGCCTTCTGGAATCCTACCCTCATCCACTTAAAGCTCCTACCACCTGATTTTTTCCCTTGCTAATGCACACCCTGAAGTGTAACTATATGCTCATTTGTGTGGCTGAGATCTGCCTTTCCCAGCAGACCATGATCTCACCAAGGCCAAGCGCATCTCTGCCCTCCATACCTCCAACAGCCCTCAGGCACAGCATCCGGCACACAGCTAGGCTGCTCTCAGTTTGCTCCTCTCTTTCCAGTAACTAACAGTCTGTCCTTGACATGCTCTTGGCCAAAAGTATTTAAGCACGTTCTAAACTCTTCCTAACTTTCTACCAGTAATGGTAGTCAGAAGGGAAACACCTCTAATCTCTCCTGCCTTTTGGTTATCATCCTCCCCTCTTCTGCCATCAACCTCCTTGAAATGAAAATCTGTAGCTGTTTTTTTCTCTCACTGCTCAGTTACTCTTCAACTCATTGTATTTGAGTTGCTCTGACCATCTCTACAGGCAACTCTGAGCAAATCTTTCTGAAGCTTAACACTCACTCCTCTTTCCCTAGAAAGGCTTTCTTTCCTTGGCATTTAAGCTCCTGTATTGTCATGGTTTTCCACCTCTTTGGTTACTAACATCATTTACATGTTAGTTTTGCCCAGTCTACTCTAGTCTCTCTTCAACTATACATACTCATCTCTTCCCAGGGTTAAATCATTATCTATAGTTCTGTAGATCCTCGAAAGCCAAATAAAAAAATTTTTTAGTTTTCAACAGTTTCTCAAAGGAGTCTAAACAACCCTCCCCTCTAAAATTAAGCAACAGTTAACACAAGTATTTACACTATTCTAATAGACAATCTAACCTAAATGATTATTTTTTCAGCAGGTTAGAAATGGAAAACTAGGATTTAAGAGAGCAAAAATGCAAAAGATGGCAAAAAAAGGACAGTTGAACACAAGTCCTAAACAATCACAGATAATAAAAATGAGAATTACTAAGGAAAAAGCTCCATATTGTAATCCATTAATTGTATAAGAAGGCATATAAACAATATATGTATCAGAAAATTTACAACAGCTAACAGTAAGTTACATTTTGGTTCTCAAATAGTACAGTTTCAGTTAAACCGAAATAGAAGAAACGGAACATCAAACTAACATCAAATTAAATACAATGGTCCTGCATATCCAGCTGTTAGTAATGAGCCCATTAAAATAAAAAAATGCCCTAAAGAGATGACAGGTAACTCAGGATTTAATACCATCATTTCATCTGATTTCTAACCCTGGAAATGATTCTAATAATATCTATAAAGTAGAGGTGGGATTCTAATCACACCGAATTCTACCTAAGAATACTGCTGTCATCTAATTTGAGATGGCTTAATTCCATTCTGAGTGTTAACATTTAAAACCATCACAAAATTATAAAATGCTCTTGAAAAAAGAAATGGAGTTTTAAATGTTTATTCATCTCAAAACTCACCTTAAAATCAAATGTGTAATTGGTGTAAGGCATCAGGCCACTCTCATAGGCACTCTTTAACTTGAAGCCATGAGTGATCCTTCCATTGGTTGTCCCATTTTTCCCATTACAGCTGAAGTTTGTAAGACTTTCATTGTATCTCAGTTCCTTAAAGTCTTTATGATTTGTTTCTACTCCACCAGTGCTCAAATATTCTACAACACCTATAAAGAATATATATGTATTTTCTGCACTGTTAAGTATAATATACAATGTGCAATACATAACAGATAAATCAATAGTAAACTTTTAAATCACACATGTTCTCACTTTTTAAAATGTTTCACTACTTGCCACCTTTGCCAAAACTTGTATAAACACATTTTTCCATGGTTTTAATCACAGTGAATATTTTACTCAATATTTTACACTTTACTGTACCATATGAACTTACATCATCTCAATTATTGTTTTTTAATAATTGTGTAATACAACAGGGCTGACATATAGAATTTGTTAAACCAGTTCCCTATTTCTTTTTTTTTTTTTTTAAGTCTTCATTGAATTTTTTTCAATATTGTTTATGTTGTTTATGTCCTGGTTTCTTGGCCATAGGCCATATGGGATCTTAGCTCCCCGACCAGGGATCGAACCTGCACCCTCTGCATTGGAAGGCGAAGTGTTAACCACTGGACCAGAAAGGAAGTCCCCAGTTTCCTATTTCTTAAAAAAAAATTCATGTTTTTCTACTTTTAAAAAAAATTCAACACCACAATCAACATGTTAGTATGTAGGCTTCTGCTCAGGTTTAGTAGAAATACCAAGATTAGGATTCATTATGAATACGTGAATGACCAACTATGAAAGAATGACAGAGCCATCTCACCATTTCTGGACACTATTTTTTCAGTGTGCTAAGCATAAGGTGGGGCTTCCCTGGTGGCTCAGATGGTAAAAAATCCATCTGCAATGCGGGAGACCTGAGTTCAATCCCTGGGTTGGGAAGATGCCCTGGAGGAGAGTGTGGCAACCCATTCCAGTATTCCTGCCTGGAGAACCCCCAAGGACAGAGGAGCCAGGTGGGATACAGTCCATGGGATCGCAGAGTTGGACACGACAGAAGTGACTTAGCACACACACAGGCCTAAGGTGGGCTCTGCAAATATTTAACTTTCATTTAATCAGTTACCAAAACTAGACATTTTCCCATGTGTTTCGTTATTAGAATGCAACATAGAAATGAGTCTTAAGATTTGTATCATGTGACAAGAGTCTCTCTTTGCCTCTTACATACTTTGTAGTTAAAGAGGATGAAAAGCAAATAGAGAACTTTCCTGTAATCCCCAGATGGCTTTGATGAGACGGACTAAAGAATTATGGATCTTAGGCACCTTTACTTCCCCGAAAACAGATTTTAACATAAATTTTATTTCATTATCTAGTCTTTCCTCTATTGTGATAGCAGCAATATGCTACTGAATTTAACTACTCCAAGTGTATGTGTGTGTGAATGCATGCATTTATGCATGCAAGTAAGTCCAAGGAAAAGTTCTCTTGAGTATCCAAGAAAGTATGGTTGTTATTCACTGTACTATCTATGGAAAAGTTTAAGAATAAGGCTTTCTGTATTCTTCCACTCTGTGACTAAAAATCAACATTCTCGATCCTTTTTTGTTAAAAACCACTGTCTGACCTGTGCGAATAAAAAAAAGTCTCAGTTTCCACCTGCGGAGCATGTTTCTGCTCAAGTCTACCAAAATCTGAGATTGATATATGGTCAAATTTAAACTGGATTATATTACCACCTGCTGGAATCCCAGAGTCTGTCTTAATAACATTTTCAGAGTCTGCAATACATATAACATGGGGATAATAAAATATCCCCATGTGTTTTCTGAAGATGATTAACATCTTTCCTCTGGAGGTACCAGAGGATAATACCATTACCATTTACCATTTCATTTTATAATGAAATGGTAATAATACCATTTCATTTTATAATGAAGTGGTAATAATACCATTTCATTTTCAAAATGGTGTCCCTACTCCATACACAAAAAATTTTTTTAACCTGATTGATAGCAGCCACTATAAACTGAATTTTCATTTTGAGTAGATTTGGAATTATCAGAAACAACACATTACAAAAACATTTTAAGTCAGTAAGTGTTCTATGTAAGATAGCATTGTTTTGTTTACCAGAGTCCGGCAAAGAATTAAGATCTGCACATAACACTAGTGGAATAGTTCCAAATTCTCCTAAAACACTGGACTGGAGACTTCTCGAGGCTTTATCAATAATATTCTTCACTTCTGAGAGGAACATCATCGTTTGAACCAATTTCACATCAGAGTATTCAGGGTCCCAATGCATATGAGCATTAGCCACGAGAATAAGTTGCTTTTCTGTTCCAAGATGTGGCTTTCCAGCTATATTAGATAAAAAGAAAAGAAACAAAGCCCATATATTCTCACATGGTCTGAAAGCAAGTAATATCTCAGAGTCCTGGGAATAAAAAAAAAGAACGCTAAAATCTGGTTGAAAATCTCCCATCTGAAGACTGATCTACCCTTTGTAACAAACCTGAGAAACAGACATCTGACCTCTAGGAGGAGTACTTCCAGCACAGGGTATTCACTCTTGGAACAGAGAGAGCCCATTCTATTTGGGACAGCTTGGTTTTTAAATAGTTCCAGCTCCTTAAAACTTCTGATCTTCTAGATGTCCTAAACTGAGCATCACAAAATTAAACAGACATCCTTTTTCTTAAAAAATATTTAAAACAGTCACTAAGTTCCATCTTTCATCTTTTCTATCCCTCAGATTAAATATCCCCATTTCCAACTGCTCCAGTGACAGAAGTCTCAGTTCTTAGCATGATGATCACTCTCTAAATACACATTTAATTTGAAATAAGTGGTCCATTTCTACAAGACTTAAGACCTTTAAAATAATGACTAAAAGCAGGTCAGGAAGAGAAGTCAACATAGAGATATCCCTGTTGCCAGGAAATTGTATTAAATGTACAGAATTCTTCTCTCTGAGCAGTTATTTTAACTAATATTTACTTCAGCATTTTATGTGAAAAATTCTCGAGAAGAAAAAACCTTGTTTTATGCCTTTTAAGATACTTTTGAAATACTTTTGCCTTTTGAAATACTTTTCTAGGCAATGCTTCCTCTTCTTGAGCTTTGTGGTAGAGAAAAATGGATATGAGATTTTAGAAAAGATTTAAATTCTGAGTTTCTTCACGCATTAGACAAGAGTATTAATATGAAACATTTTCTGTCTTCTATTCCATTTTGGAGGCCAAATTTTATAGGAAGTGAAAAGGTTACTCACATGATATTTCAATCAATTCCTTTCGAAGTTCTAGCAGTACAGCAACTCCTATATTATCTTTTGTCATTACTCTGTTCAGCATGGCTTCAGACCCTTCTGAGTTTGCCATTGCTAGTTGATTAAATTCAACAGTGTGTTTCTGAACCAAAGTAAATCTAAAACAAAACACACACAAATATAAAATTGGGAATACCAAGACATTCGTTTTGTGGTAAATGCAATTTCCCCCCAAATTCCTTAACAGATATGATGACATGTAAATTACATTACAGAAAATCCTCCACACTTAGCATCAAGCTTCCCACGTCCATTTCAGTTGCTCTCAGTCTGCCACAGATACAAATAACATCTTGAAAAACTTTTACAACCTAAGATAATGCAGTCATCTTTTATTTAGGTTTCATGTTAGAATATTTCATCTTGCAATTTTAAAATAATTTTCTTCCAAAGTACGGACTTAAGAATCTCTCTACCATCCTAGAGGGAATGCAATTACAAAGTGTTTCAATTAACAACTGGAGTTAAACCCTAGAAGACACCTGAAAAAAACCGCAGAACTTGCAACATGTCTTCCAAAAAATACTTTTTCTGATGAATCAAAACAAAACCCTCTAAATCATAGTATTGTTTTCTTGAGAAATAATATGATGTCTCATTCTCTTAGTTGCCAACTAATTTCCATTCCCTTGACCCTCATCCTGCAAATACAGAGAATATTTTCTTTTTAAGAAATAAGATGACTAGGGAATTCCCTGGTGGTCCAGTAGTTAGGACTCTGAGTTCCACTGCAGGGGAACAGGTTTGATCACTGGTCAGGGAACTAAGATCCCCACATGGCATGGACCAAAAAAATAGAAGAAAGATGACTTACTTTTCTGTTTTAAAGAATATTGCACAGCCATCAACATGTTTTCTTTCTTGTTCTGACATTGTCCTAGCTCTAGATTTAGGACTAAAGAATCCATTATAGCCACGTTCTTTCAGTTCTACCAGAAAAAAACTGTAATACTGTTCTGTTTCAACTTCCTGAAAAATTGTAAACAGCAGTTATTTCATAAGACAAAAACCAGTCCTATGCATTATCTTTATATGTACAGTTTGAGACCTTAAAATAAATTCAAAAGACTGATCTGAAGAATGAAGAATTACATCTTTTCAATGTAATTTATCTGAAACCAATCACAACACCTACTTGTCATTTTACAGGTCCCAGTTGATAAAATACCTCTTTGCTGCTTAGGAGTAAAGAATGGAAAGCCACGCACCCCTATGCATATATATTTTCTTATATTTTAAAACTGGTGCAAACAAAAATCAGAGAGGAAGAAGAAACTCCATAGATCAAATTTCAGACCACAAGGAGAAAGTCACTTGCCGAAAGTCATGTAAGTTATTATGAGGGTTGGACTGAGAACCCAGTTACTGTGTACCAGATTCAATGTTCTTTCCACTTGGCCCTAATTATTCAATTACCACTGGTAGTAAAGCAAAATTATACCTTGACAGTGCCACAGATTCAGTAACATTGCCACCCAATTAAAAATAGTGTGGAGGGGCATAAGGGAGGTGAAGGTAAACATTTAGCTGTAATAGCAAGCACCTAAAAACCCAGCTTAACTCATTTGCTTAATTTGGCAGCACAATGCTAAAAGCACAGGATGCAGTGAATGTTCCCAGAATTCACTCAATACAGAAAAAGTCCGAATTTTAAGAACTGCTAAAGCCAGGACTTCAAATGTGTTAATGTAATGCATTCTCAAGCTGTTCCTTATTTGATCAAGGGGTATTTCTGCAATTTAAACAAGCATTCTTCTGATGACTTACCTGAAGACTTATGATATCAGCATTGCAACTCAAGATTTCTTGAATAATGGCCTTTTTCCTGTAGTCCCAATTTAGTGCCCACGATGGACAGTAGCCATATAACTGCCGGGTCGCATATTTATCACAAAGAACATTATAGCACATGACAGAAAACAAGGCTGTAGGAAAGATAACTTTACTTATTCACACACGTGGCAGAAAAAAAAATTAATTTTGTTTCACTTAAAAACTAAGTTTGATTTTATTCATTCAGTAATATATTCACAGAAAAGCTACCATATGCCAGACATGTCCTAAGTCAGATAATAAAGGAAGAACAGATATATGATCAAATATAAACAATAACTGTGTTTCCCACTACAGAGGTACGGACAGAAGGTTCAAAAGGAAACAGACTGAGATCTTGAGTCCTTCAGCCTCTAAGACCAAGGCTTCTCATTTCTATGCTCCCTCCACCACTTCATCAACTATTAATGTAGAATGTAATCTGACATTTATCTAAGAAAACATAAGTTTCTCTTAACAGCCATCTTTGCTTTTCTTCTACAAAGCAACTATTAATTCACATGAAAGAAAAACACCATTGCACACACGACAGGAGTGCCCAAACTATTTTCATACAATTTTAAAAGATTACAGGTCATTAGCTTGATTTCCCTCTCAAGTAGGTGTTTTCGCTAGCTTGTAATTTTGTATTATCAAATACATCTGGAATACGGTAGAATTTGGAAAATTACAATATAGAATGATGTTGGTGTACTTATTATAACTGAATTTGAACAGTACTTTAGAGCAGAGTTTCTCAAAAGCAGCAACACCAACATCACAGGTAGGTAATTCTTTGTTGTTGGGGGCTGTGCTATACACAGCAGCATCTCTGATCTCTAGCTACAAGATGCCAAGAGCACATCTACCACTTGTTGACAATGAAAAAATATCTCCAGATGCTGCTGAATGTCTTTTGGGGGATAAAACTGCCTCTGGTTGAGAAGTACTGCCTTATACCAATTTTTTCTTGACAATGATTATATAGAGGCCAGTTACACCAGGGCTTCCCTGGTGGCTCAGACAGTAAAGATTCTGCCTGCAATGCGGGGGACTTGGGTTCAAAATCCCTGGATTGGGAAGATCTCCTGGAGGAGGGAATGGCTACCCACCCCAGCATTCTGGCCTGGAGAATCGCCATGGACAGAGGAGCCTGGCAGGCAACAGTCCATGGGATCACAAAGAGTCAGACACGACTGAGCGACTTCCACTTCACTCACACAAGCCTTTATTATTATTATCTTCAAACCAAATCAACCTTAAGCATTCTACTGTAATACTGCCCATAATCTAAAGCATACCAACAATACTATTAGGTTTATGAAGACAAAGTAAATGTAAGACTAAAAAGAATCAGGTTATACAGAGTGAAGTAAGCCAGAAAGAAAAACACCAATATAGTATACTAACACATATATATGGTATTTAGTTAATTGGTAAAGATAACCCTGTATGCAAGACATTAAAAGAGACACAGATAAACAGAACAGTATTATGGACTCTATGGGAGAGGGCAAGGGAGGGATGATATGGGAGAATGGAATTGAAGCATGTAAATTATCATATGTGAAACGAATTGACAGTCCAGGTTCGATGCATGATACAGGGTGCTCGGGGCTGGTGCACCAGGATGACCCAAAGGGATGGGATGGGAAGGGAGGTGGGAGGGGGGTTCTGGAAGGGGAAAACATGTACACCCATGGTGGATTCATGTCAATGTATGGCAAAACAAATACAATATTGTAAAGTTAAAAAATAGATAAATAAACTAATTTAAAATAAAAAAAATAAAAAGAATCAGGTTACCAACCAGTTGGCCGTGTTCTGTCTGGTTCTTGTAACATAATCCAAGATCTTGGAGGTGGCTGTTCTGTTGAAACTAGTTGAACATAAAACACAAAATTAAACAATATTCTTAGATGTCTTTCTTAAAAAATGGTTTAATCAAATGACCACTTACTTCTTTTTGCAGTACCTGCCAAATTATCAAGCAAATAGTTCAGTAGCCTTCTTGTTCCATCTGGCTCCAGATAGAGGTTCAATATATCCTGGGTAAGTGGATTTCCTGGAAATATTTTTAAAATAGGTAAAATGAAACAAAGACAAATACTAAAATGTTTCAAAACTGAAAAATATACCCAAACTATCAGATCATTTGTGTATTAACTATGTAATTGTATATATTAACCACACATATAAAAAAATATATATTAACTCAATATATCAAACTAGAAAAAATATTTTCTTCAGTTTTTGATGTGAAGAGTAAAAATAATTCATACCACATTACGTAAAAGTATCCAAAAATGACTACTAATGGACTGATGTCAATCTAGAAGATATCTAATAGTGCTCTGCATTTGACCCTGCCGCTTCAACACTTTCATAATGATCAAAAGCAAGTAAAACGGGATTGGTGAAGAGTAGTAAGAAGGACTAGAAGGGAAGGTGAGAGCCAATATAATCAATCTGAGAATCATAATTTAAGAATGCTACAAAGTTAATAAGGAAATATCCTACTGAGAAATGCAGTCTAGCACTTATATTTTTATTTTTTTTTTTTTAATAAATTTATTTATTTTAGTTGGGGGCTAATTACTTTACAATATTGTAATAGTTTTTGCCATACATTGACATGAATCAGCCATGGGTTTACATGTGTTCCCCTTCCCGGACCCCCCACCCACCTCCCTCCCCATCCCATCCTTCTGGATCATCCCATTGCCCCGGCCCTGAGCCCTTGTCACATAGCACTTATATTTTTAAAAATTCTAAAGACTGAAATAGCAAGATGAGACAGATTTGGTTTAAGATTAACTCACTAATGAAGGGGGAAAACCCCAGAGCAGTATTCCAACAGCAAATTCAATCGCTGTTTCATAAATGCCAAAAAATAAAGCAAATGCAATGATTTACATGTATTGTTAAGAGTCTGAAATTCTCTCAGAAGAGTTTCCTACATACGAGAAGTAACAACACAGTACACTGTTTAAAATCAAAGTTCCTATCCGTGCTTCATTTTAAGAAAAGACTACTAAATTCTATACAGTGAAGATAGTTAAACAGAGAAAAAAAGCTATTTGCATTTATTCTTTTCTCTTGTGAAAGAACAGACACAAAAAAACAGAATGAGGACAAGGGACAGGATCTAATAGAAAGCCAGCTCAGAAGCGAAGTTGTTGGTAAGCATTAGAACTATTTAAGATAACTCGCCCTGACCTGTGAGATAGTTGAGTATCCTTCATAAAAAGCCAGATTACGTGGGTTGGAAGAACAGCTAAATTAGTTGGCTTTTAAGATCTCTATGATTTTAATAACTGTAAAGGTAAAGATGTGCTCCTATAAATGCAAAGTATTAATTGCAGGAAGACAAGTTACAATATATGTGTACAGCTCTTTATAGATACCAGAGTCCTGAAATTTTCATTTAGTCACAATCCTATGAAACAGGTTGCTATAACTGAAAGTTACCAGGACCCTATGGGTGTGTTGAGAAAATGAAGTCAACTAAAAATTTCTCAGTACCAGGTAAGCATCCCATTCTAACCAGATTACACTTACTGCTGTCTTTTTACTACTTTCTAGTGTAAAAAATATTTAAAGGCAATCACTGAGGTTACAGAATTCCAGCTGAGCTAATTAAAACCCTAAAAGATACACTGAGAAAGTGCTGAACTCACTATGTCAGCAAATACGGAAAACTCAGTAGTGGCCACAGGACTGGAAAAGGTCAATTTTTATTTCAAATCAAAAGAAAGGCAATGCCAAAGAAAGTTCTCATGACTGTACAATTGGACTGATACCACATGATAGCAAGGTTATGCTCAAAATCCTTCAAGCTAGGTTTTAGCAGTACGTGAAACAAGAACTTCCAGATGTAAAAGCCGGATATAGAAAAGGAAGGGCAGAGGAACCAGAGAACAAACTGCCAACATCCACTGGATCCCAGAGAAAGCAAGAGAATTTCAGAAAAAATACCTACTTCTGCTTCACTGACTATGCTAGAGCCTTTGACTGTGTGGATCACAACAAACTAGAAAATTCTGAAAGAGATAGGAATACCAGACCACCTTAGCTGTCTCCTGAGAAACCTACATGTGGGTCAACAATAAGTAACAGAATCGGACATGGAACAACGGACTGGTTCAAAACTGAGAAAGGAGTTCGTCAAGGTGAAATACTGTCACCCTGCTTATTTAACTTATATACAGAATACATCATGCAAAATGCCAGGCTGGATGAATCACAAACTAAAACCAAGATTGCCAGGAGAAATATCAACAACTTCAGATTTGCAGATGATACCACTCTAAGAGTAGAAAGCAAGAGGAACTAAAGAGACACTTGAGGGTGAAAGACAAGAGTGAAAAGACTGGCTTAAAACTCAACGTTCAAAAAACTAAGACCATGGCATTTGGTCCGATCACTTCATGGCAAATAGAAGGGGAAAAAGTGGAAACAGTGACAGATTTATTTCTGTGGGCTCTAAAATCACTGAGGATGGTGACTGCAGCCATGAAATTTAAAGACACTTGCTCACTGAAAGGAAAGCTATGACAAACCTGGACAGCGTATTAAAAAGCAGAGACATCACTTTGCCAACAAAGGTCCCTATAGTCAAAACTATTGTTTTTCTAGTAGTCACATATGGATGTGAGAGTTGTATCATAAAGAAGGCAGAGTGCTGAAGAATTGATGCTTTCAAACTGTGGTGTTGGAGAAGACTCTTCAGAGTCTCTTGGATAGCAAGGAGATCAAACCAGTCAATCCTAAAGGAAATCAACCCTGAATATTCATTGGAAGGACTGATGCTGAAGTTTCAATACTTTGGCCACCTGTAGTGAAGAGCTGACTCTTTGGAACACATTCTGACACTGGGAAAGATCCAGGGCAAGAGGAGAAGGGGGTGACAAAGGATGACGTGGTTGGAAGATATCGACACAACAGACATAAATCTGAGCAAACTACAGGAGACGGTGAAGGACAGGGATCTGACTTTCTAACATATTAAGATGAGGTGGCAAGAATACACAGAAGAACTATACAAAAAAGATCTTAATGACCCGGATAACCATGATGGTGTGATCAGTCACCTGGAGCCAGACATCCTGGAGCGCAAAGTCAAGTGGGCCTTAGGAAGCATCACTATGGACAAAGCTAGTGGAGGTGATGGTATTCCAGCTGAGCTATTTCAAATCCTTGAAGATGATGCTATTTAAGTGCTTCACTCAATATGCCAGCAAAGTTGGAAGACTCAGCAGTGGCCACAGGACTGGAAAATGTCAGTTTTCATTCAAATCCCAAAGAGGGGCAATGCCAAAGAATGTTCCAACCACAGCCTAATTGCGCTCATTTCACATGCTAGCAAGGTCATGCTCAAAATCCTCCAAGCTAGGTTTCAACAGTACGTGAAACAAGAACTTCGACATGTATAAGCTGGATTTAGAAAAGGCAGGGGAACCAGAGATCACATTGCCAACATCCACTGGATCACAGAAAAAGCAAGAGAATTCCAGAAAAACATCTACTTCTGCTTCACTGACTATGCTAAAGCCTTTAACTATGTGGGTCACACAAACTGTGAAAAATTCTGAAAGAGATGTGAGTACCAGACAATCTCACCAGTCTCCTGTGAGACCTGTATGCAGGTCAGGAAGAAACAGTCAGATTGGACATGGAACACTGAACTGGTTTCAAACTGGGAAAGAGTACATCAAGGCTGTATATTGTCACTCTGCTTATTTAACTTATATGCAGAGCACATCATGCAAAATGCTGGGCTGGATGTAGCACAAGCTGGAATCAAGATTGCCAGGAGAATTATCAATAACCTCCGATATGCAGATGACACCACCTTTACGGCAGAAAGCGAAGAAGAACTAAAGAGCCTCTTGACGAAGGTGAAAGGGGAGACTGAAAAAGCTGGCTTACAACTCAACATTCAAAAAAGCTAAGACCATGGCATCCAGTCCCATCACCTTATGGCAAATAGATGGGGAAACAATGGAAATGGTGACAGATTTTCTTTAGGCTCCAAAATCACCGCAGACAGTGACTACAGCCATGAAATTTAAAGACACTTGATTCTTGGAAGCTTTGAAACCTATGACAAACCTAGACAGCATATTAAAAAGCAGGGACATTACTTTGCCAACAAAGGTCCACCTAGTCAAGGCTATGGTTTTTCCAGTAGTCATGTATGGATGTGAGAGTTGAACCATAAAGAAGGCTGAACACCAAAGAATTGATGCTTTCGAACTGTGGTGCTGGAGAGGACTCTTGAGAGTCCCTTGGACAGCAAGGAGATCAAACTAGTCAATCCTAAAGGTAATCAACCCTTAATATTCATTGGAAGGACTGATGCTGAAGCTGCCACTCCATTTCTTTGGCCACCTAATGCAGAGAGCCAATTCACTGGAAAAGACCCTGATGCTGGGAAAGATTCAAGGCAGGGGGAGAATGGGATAACAGAGGACAAGATGGTTGGATAGAATCACTGACTCAATGGACATGAGTTTGAGCAAACTCTGCTAGATGGTGAAGGACAGGGAAGCGTGGTGTGCTGCAGTCCATGGGGTCGCAAAAGATCAGACATGAAAGAGTGGCTGAATAACAACAATGGATGAAGTCAAATGGTATATTTCCCACAACATATGCGTGCTTTTTGAAATTCCTTTACATTTATAATTAATCTGGCTTTTCACTGCCTGGAAAAATAATGTACATAGGGTAAACTTAAAAAGTACAACACAATTCTGCAATTAAAACATGATGTTGAGTCCTCAAAACTAAGGAAGAAAAGTGAGTGAGAGAAGCTGCTTCTGAAAAGATGAAGTAAACGGACTTTTCCCTATTCCTCCTACCAAAAAACAACTAAAGCCTCTGTAAAGAAACATAAGACTGAATGAAATGTGGTAAGAAGGCGGAATGATCAGGACCTGAGGAACAACACAGCAGAGAATTCCCTGAATTCACTATTTGCCTAACATACTCCAGAGACAGAACTGAAGAAGCCAGCAACCTGAACGTATAAATGGGAACAGGAAAAAAAAAATCCAACAAAAGCCGAAGGAACAGGGAAGGGCAACCTAATAAAACAAAACTTATACATAGTAGCAGCTTTACTCCAGCGAAACACCAAGGAAATAAAGAGCAACTGCTGAAGAAGATATACAAATAGATCATTCAAACGTACTTAGACAAATTAAAATGGTAACATAAAAAGATGGTCAAGTAACCCATAGGAAGGCAAGAAAAAGAAAACAAAAACCAAAGCAAGCAGAAAAAATAGAAAATAAAAAATGAAGAGGCAGCTGTAGCCCCAATAAGTCAATAATTACAGTGAGTGTAAATGGTCTAAATATACCAATTAAAAGATAAGAGAATGGCAGAATGGATTTAAAAATATAATCCAACTATATGCTATAAACAAGAAACTCACTTCAAACATAACAATCTAAGCAGGTTGAAAGGAAAAGGATGGGAAAAAAAAAGCACGCAAACACTAGTAAAATAAAAGCAGAAGGGATTGTATCAATATCAAATACAGTAAATCTCAGAGAAAATTACCACAGCATGAGTGGTCTTGTGTAATGACAAAGGGTCAATCCTCAAAAAGAACTGGCAATTCTGAATGTGTATCCATCAAGTAACAAAACTGAAAAATATTTTAATTAAAAACTGATGGAACTGAAAGGACAACAGAGAAATCTATAATTACACTTGGAGACATTAATACCCCCCTCTCAAAAACTGACAGAACTAGACAGAAGTCCACAAATGCCATCAGTCTAACAGGTATTGGACAAATATACTGGATATAACTGATATTTATAGACCACCTACCCAATAATAGCAGAATACAACTCCTGTCCAATGCCCAAGGGACAAAAAGGTTCATACCTGGGCTATAAAACCAAACATCCACAAATTTAAAAGAACTGAAATTACACAGAATATATTCTCCAACCACAATGGAATGACATTAAAAATCAGTAACAGAAAGAAAACAGAGAAATTTGCAAACACTTGCAAAATTCTGCATGATGCATGGGTCAAAGGGGAAGTCTGAAGGAAAATTCAAAATCTACTGAACCATGAAAATAAAACCACAAAATTTAAAATTTGTAGCTGGACACACCTAAACCAGGGCCAAGAGGGAGATTCATAGCACTAGAAAAAAAAAGTCTCAATTCAAGCAAAAAAGGTAGAAGAAATACTAAAGAGTAAAAATCAATGAAAGTAAAAACAGAAAAATAGAGGGGAAAAAATGTTAAGCTTTTTTTTTGAAAAGATCAGTAAAACTGACAAACTTTTACCAAGACTATCGAAGACAAAGAGAGAAGAAAAAAATTACCAGTATCAACAATGAAAGGGGATAAGGATATCACTACAGACGCTACATAATCAAAAGGATAAGGCAACAGTATAAATAATTCTACATACATAAATTTGACAACATAGATGAAATGGGCCACTTCTCTGAAAAACACAAACCATCACAATTCACCTAGTAGATAATTTAAGAGTACTATACCAAGTAAAGGAAATAAATTCCTAATTTTGAAACTACCAGAAAAGAAATATCCAGCCCAGTCTGTTGCACTGAAAAATTCTACCACACATTTAACTCTAATTATACAGATTTACTTCTGGAAAACAGAAAATGAGGGAATACTTTCAAATTCATCACATAAAGGTAATATCACTTTGTTGCTGTGAAAGTGCTGCACTCAACATGCCAGCAAATTTGGAAAACACAGCAGTGGCTACAGGACTGGAAAAGGTCAGCTTTCATTACAATCCCAAAGAAAGGCAATGCCAGAGAATGTCCAAACTACCGCACAACTGCACTCATCTCACACGCAAGCAAAGTCATGCTCAAAATTCTCCAAGCCAGGCTACAACAATAAGTGAACCATGAACTTCCAGATGTTCAAGCTGGATTTAGAAAAGGCAGAGGAACCAGAGATCAAATTGCCAACATCCGTTGGATCATCGAAAAAGAGAATTCCAGAAAAATATCTACTTTTCTTCACTGACTACACTAAAGCCTTTGACTGTGTGGATCATAGCAAACTGTGGAACATTCTGAAAGAGATAGGCGTACCAGACCACCTGACCTGCCTCCTGAGAAATCTGTATTCAGGTCAAGAAGTAACAGTTAGAACCAGACATGGAACAATGAACTGGTTCCAAATTAGGAAAGGAGTACATCAAGGCTGAATATTGTCACCCTGTTTATTTAACTAATATGCAGAGTACATTATATGAAATGCTGGACTGGATGAAGCACAAGCTGGAATCAAGATTGCCGGGAGAAATATCAATAACCTCAGCTATGCAGATGACACCACCCTTATGGCAGAAAGCGAAGAGGAACTAAATAAAGAGCCTCTTGATGAAAGTCAAAGAAGAGATTGAAAACGCTGGCTTACCACTCAACACTCATAAAACTAAGATCATGGCATCTGGTCCCATCACTTCATGGCAAACAGATGGGGCAACAATGGAAGCAGTGACAGACTTTATTTTCTTGGGCTCCAAAATCACTGCAGATGGTGATTGCAGCCATGAAATCAAAAGACGCCTGCTTCTTGGAAAAAAGTTAATGACCAACCTAGACCGCATATTAAAAAGCAGAGACATTACTTTACCGACAACGGTCCATCCAGTCAAAGCTATGGCTTTTCCAGTAGTCATGTATGGATGTGAGAGTTGGCCCATAAAGAAAGCTGAGCATCGAAGAATTGATGTTTTTGAACTATGGTGTTGGAGAAGACTCTTGAGAGTTCCCTGGACTGCAAGGAAATCCACCAGTCCATCCTAAAGGAAATCAGTCCTGAATATTCATCAGAAGGACTGATGCTAAGCTGAAGCTCCAATACTTTGGCCACCTGATACAAAGAACTGACTCATTGGAAAAGACCCTGATGCTGGAAAAGATTGAAGGCAGGAAGAGAAGGGGACGACAGAGGATGAGATGGTTGGATGCCATCACTGATTCAATGGGCATGAGTTTGAGCAAGTTCTGGGAGTTGGTAATGGACTGGGAAGCGGTGTGCTGCCGTCTATGGGGTCACGAAGTGTTGGACACAACGACTGAGCAACTGAACTGAACTGAATATCACCTTGATACCAAAACCAGGCAAAGTGAGTATAAAACAAACAAAAAACAACAATACAAACATCTCTCATGAACAGAGTCAAAAATCCTTAAGAAAATATTAGGATACACACACGGGCAATAAATAAACTATTCATCATGATCAAGCAGATTTTATTCCAGGAATGCAAGTGTGGTTCAATATTCAAAAATTAGTTACCAGTCTGAAGAATAAAAATTACATATCACATCATATCAACTGATATAAAACAAATATTTGACAAAATTTAACACCATTCATGATTTAAAATGCTCAGAAAAAGGATAGAAGGAAATTTCCTCAAACTGATAAAGAGCATCTACAAAATATCTACTGCTAACATTATACTCATAAATGAAAACAATACTTTCTAAGATCAAGTAAAAGGAGGGATATCTGCTTTCACAGCTCTTACTCAACATAGTGCTGGAAGTTCTAGTCAGTGCCATAAGGCAAGAGAAAGGGGGGAAAGCATACATATTGGAAAAAATAAACTTGTTCCTATTTGCAGGTAACTAATTTTCTACATAAAAAAAAATTTTGTAATTACCAAATAACCTATTAAAAAAAAAAAGAAAAACCAACTCCTAAAACTAAAATTGGGTTCTGCAATGTAGAAGGATATAAAATAAAAATTTTTAAATCCGTTATACTTCTATATATGGGGAATGAACATGAGGAGGGCATTGTAACAACCCACTCCAGCATTCCTGCTTGGAGAATCCCATGGACAGAGGAACCTGGTGGGCTACAGTTGATAGGGCCACAAACAGTCAGACACAACTGAAGCCACTTAACACACCACACACATACTGGAATGAGCACACAGACAGCAAAATCTAAAATACATTATGATTTATATTCACTCAAAACAAACAAACAAAAAGACAAGTATTAAGTCTACCAAAATATTTACAGGACTTATATACCAAAAACTATACAACACTGATGAAAAAGATCAAGCAAGATCTAAATATATGGAAAGATACAGCACATTCCTTGATTGGAAGACTCTACATAGTAAAGATGTCAGTTCTCCCCAATTTGATATACAAGTTATCAAAATCCCAGCAATATTTTTTTTATAACCACAGACAAAATTATTCTAAAATGTATATGGAAAGGCCAAAGCACTAGAATAGCTAAAACCATTTTTAAGAAGACTATAGAGGAAGAATCAATCTATCTATTAAGACTTACTACTCTATTTCAAGTTCCAAAAACTATGCGATATTGGCAGAAGGCCAGACACAAAGACTGATGAAAAGAGAATCCACATAGATATGTTCAACTGATTTACAAAAACAGTGCAAAAGCAATTCAATGGAGGATAAATTTTTCAACAAACGGTGCTAAAGCAACTGGACATTTAGAGCTATTTCAAAGAGTTCTATAGACTTGACACCAAAAGTAAGCTCCAGAAACAAAAAAACTGGACTTTATCAAAACTTAAAACTTTTGCTATATAAAATACCCGGTGTGATAGTGTGATTTACAATAAGGAATATATATTTACTTTCTGTCTGGTGTTCCTGGTACATAGATCCTAAAACTTCTGAAATTTCCTAAGTGATGAGATTGATAAAGGTGCTTCATGTTAATGAGGTGGTATCTGGATTTCTCTGCAAGATAGTGCTGGTTGCTAAGAGAACCATATGTGACTGGAAGGTTGGAACTTTCAGTCCCACCCCCAAAAGGGACAAAACACCAACAGCCAATGATCTAATCAACTAGGCCTACATAATGAAGCCTCCATAAAAACCCAATAAGATGGTTAAACAACCCATGAATATGTACATCTATACCAAGGACTACTACTCTTCAATATAAATGAGCAAACACCCAACAACCTGGGTGACTTTTCAAAGAATTAACCTGAGTTTAAAAAAAAAAAAATATATATATATATATATATATCAAAAGGTTAGACACAACATAATTCTATTTACATAGTATTTCTAAAAATAATTTAATTAATTAATTAATTTAATGGCTGTACTGGGTCTTCACTGCTGTGCAGCTTTTCTATAGGTGCAAAGAGCAGGGGCTGTTCTCTAGCTTTGGAGCATGGGTTTCTCATGGCGGTGGCTTCTCTTGTTGTAAAGCAGGGCCTCTAGGGTGCTTGAGCTTCAGCAGTTGTTGCACTTGTGCTCAGGAGCTGAGGCTCACAGGCTCTAGAAAACAGGCTCAAAAGTTGTTGCACATGGGCTTAATTGCTCTGAGGTATGTGGGATCTTCCCAGATCAGGTATCGAACCTGTTGTCTCCTGCACTGGCAGGCAGATTCTGCACCACTGAGCCACCAGGGAAGTTCTACATATTATTTTTGAAATAACAAAATTACAGAAAGTTTTTTTAGTCGTTGTAAGAAATTAAGGAGTGAACTGGGGCAAGAAGAAGCAAGTGTAGCTATTAAAGGGCAAGATGAGGGATCCTCTGGTGATGGAACCGTTTTGCACCTTGACTGTGCATGTGTGTGTTAGTTGCTCAGTCGTGTCAGACTCTTTGCAACCCCATGGACTGTGGCCCGCCAAGCTCCTCTGTCCATGGAATTCTCCAGGCAAGAATACTGGAGTGGGTAGCTATTCCCTTCTCCAGGGGATCTTCCTGACCAATACCCTGGTTGTGAAGCTGTACTATAGGTTTGAAAGATGTTATCACTGGAGGGAAATTGGTAAAGGCACATGAATTGTTCTCTGCATTATTTCTTACAGGTTCATGTCAATCTTTTAAGTACCTCAAAATTTGTTTAAAAAAGTGAATGTGCATCTAAGGCTATAGTCCTATCTTTCACAGTAGAACAATTTTGAGGAACATGGAAAAACGTTTAAAAAAAAAGTGACACATGCTAGCCTTATGCAAACAACTTTAAAGAAAATGGTATGAACTGATTTATGAGGCAGAAATACTCTGGCTCTGTATGAATGGATGATATAGCAAATAGACTTGATTTTTGAACAAAGTGATACATTTTCTCTTTCAAATAATGAACTTCTCAAATATGAGAAATTATGAAAGTTTTCAGAGATTAAGGGTACTGTAACTGTACTGTAACTCTCTCTCAAAATACTCTTCTCAAATATGAGAAATTATGAAAGTTTTCAGAGATTAAGGGTAATGTAACTGTTTTTAGTAGCTAGCACATTAAAATGTAAAGTTGCAAAGCTCAGGAAAATAACAGAGATCTGTCTTCAAACGGTGAAATTAAGTGAAAAGACTGCTGTTGCAGACATATATGTAACAATGTCCAACAGAATTGCTGAGATAGACAAACATCTCAGTGAAACTATACTTCCAAGTGAGAAACATGACAGCACAAATGTCAGATGGTAAAGGGTCTTTCTGAAACAGAAGACCAAGGAGTCAAACTGAAGGTGCCATAAAGACTTCCCTACCCATCCCCAGCATTTACTGTCACAGGCTTTCATATACATTAAATAAATCAGTGACCCTAACCTCAAATAAAGTCTGTAATCATTAGAGGATCAAATGGTTGGATAGTATTACAGACTCAACGGACATGAGTTTGAGCAAACTTCAAGAGACAGTGATGGACAGGGAAGGCTGGTATGCTGCAGTCCATGAGGTCGCAAAGAGTCGGACATGACTTAGTGACTGAACAACAACAGCAAAATCTTTAGAGAAGTGAATACAGACTAAGGTTTGTAAAATATATACACTGTAAGATTACAAAAAACCTTAAACCAGAAGGACATACAACAGTAGCTGCCTCTGGGAAGAGAAAAAGACTAGAAGAGGAACAAAGAAGAGGGCCTTAACATTCTGGAACGTTTTCTTTTACATAAAAAAAAAACAAACACGAAAGTGACAAAATACTGCTAATTCTGGTAGTCCTTATATGGATTACACTTTGCTACATTTTATATTTTTATGTTTTTCAAATTTAAAAACAGGAAATTAAGAATAAATTAGACTTACCATTGGGAAACAGAATAGAAAAAGGCTTTTGCAGCTCACATTTTCCTGACATCCATTTTAAGAGGCCTCACCCAGTGTAACCATATAGATTAAAACCTTTCCAAAGAACTATTTATAAAGGCGATGTCTTTTGAACACAGTTTTACATATATTTGTAAATGTGTTATTTATATTCTTCCAATTGCTTTTGTGAATAACACTAATTTTATAATATGATATGGATTTATATAAATAAAACTTCATTCTATAACTATTTTTAAGAAATAAAATTCTTGAAGACTTAATTATGTGATTTTGGGGTGGAAGGGGTGGCACAACACACAGCATGTGGGATCTTAGTTTTTTAACCAGAGACTGAACTCAGGACCCTTGCAGTAGAAGGGCAGAGTCACAACCACTTGATGGAGAAGGAAGTCTCCCTGTGCTCTCTTATTTAGGAATCAATCATAGAGTAAGCTGGCTACGTCTACAAGACTAATGAAGAATCATAATGTGATTAAAAAAAAAATTATAGGTAACATATGCTTAAAATGTAACTTTTAACCTTGCTGGTTTAAAAAAATATTTCTCAATACTTCTTTCTAGGTCAATTATGTCCCCAAGTTCTAACAAATTGATGAAGTCCTTACAAATCAATTTTATTTTTGATTTTTTTAAAAATGCTTAAATACTGGTGGTTACATTAGAGGATTCAAATGGATCAAAATTTTCTAATCGTTTTCTGCACTTTGTAAGAATCTCCATTTTTTGAGATTTGAACACTAAAAAAAGAAATAAGCTGTTTTACAGCATGATGAAATAAAGTCTGATGTCAAGAATGTATCACCAAAACATAGAAGTGATTGAAATAAGGGCAAGAAAAGCAAGGCTGGGCTAGGAGGAAAAAACAATAAAAAGACTAGCAGACAATCTATCAGTGAAAAAGAGAAAAAACTAGTGGGCTACATCTAACAAATTGTGAACTGAGGGGAAGAATGAACCTGCAAATCCCTGGCAAAAAGATTCCCTCTTATGCCTTCTTTAGACTCAAAGACATACATATAAACCATAAGCAGCATAAGTATGGGAAATCATACCTTTCAGGCCTAAAGTCTGCAACTGAAACAGTTTTCCCAGCTCAAAAGGTAGAACTCGTAACAGGTTGTTATTTAAATGGAGTTCCCTGTAGATGTAAAAATTCCAGGAAGTCAAAAGATATATTAACTTTAACAGCTAAAATCAACAATATGATTTCTAGGAATATAAAGATATAAATTACTAATACAAATTTAGTATTATATGCTAATGTCTAGTACAGTGTTTCTCAAATCATATGTGGTTAAAAAAAAAAGACACAACAAAAAAATCACAAACTGCCAAAGACATACATTTATAAAACACAGGGGAAAAAAAATAAATCAATTATTGTAAAAAAAGAGAAAGAAAAAGATCAACAAAATATAAGCCCATTTTTTAAGAGCATGAGATTCAACAGATACATGTTGTGTATCTCACTGCAAGCTGGTGACACACTTTGAAATGGCACAGTCCAGAGACTACCCTGGTCAGCACAGATGGAGGTCTACCACACATATTTTAGAAAGTGGAAATGAAAATACAGCCTAACATGTAAATTGTGAAAACAGAATTTAAATGATCATATCATGCCAAAACAAAATACTTTATGGTAGCTGCATGATAAGTTTATATTTTTCCAAATTTACTAATGTTTCACTTTATAAATAATGGCAGCTATATTAATAACCTCTGATTATTTTAATGATTTGTTTTGCATAGAAAATGTAACTATGAAAGGCATCTTCAGTAGGAAAAAAAGAAAGACCCAATACTAAGATACTGGTAATATCCTATTAAGTTTTATTTGTCAATTTTTACATGTGAATGAGAACTACTTCTAAAATCCTTGGTTCTTAGAATTTAAAAGAAGCTTGGTTACTACTGAGTAAAATCAGAGGTTGGTGAGGCCATAAAATGAACAAGAAAAACTTGTTCTGAATACCTGTTATTTCCAAATATATCATATAAGAAAGGAGGTCCTTTAAGTAAATTTGGTTCAGAGGATTAAAAGTCATAGTATATACTCATTAAGCCTGAAATTGTCAAAGGGCTGGTCTGGAAACAACAGAGGTTAAAACAAAAACAAAAACCACCTCTCACAAGGTCCTTATTCCTTTTTATTATGCAGCAAATGAGAAAAAGCAGCAGAAAAAGTCAGTGGAATTTTTTATAAAAAGGCAGATAATATGAAATGGCACAAGATTTTCCATTAGGATTAACATAACAGCTAGAAATTGGCTTTATATTCAACTTGAATAAATCTCATCTATCTTAGAAAACAGAGCTTACAGGAATTACCATTTACTAATACAGGATTTACCAAACAGGGTTGCTAATAGCTTTTTAGTCAGTATCTCAAATATTGCTGATCTCAGCTGGGTCCTTATTACAGAAACTTCACAGATGAAGGAACACTCAGCAAGGTTATAAGAAGCTTGCCCCGTATCACACAATTTATAAATGACATAGTCAAGTTTCTAATCTGAACTCTGTATGACTCCACATTCTATCTGCCTCCTATACTCCACACTATAGTCCCCCACATTCAATCACTAATTCTAGCTTCTTTCAAGTCCCATCTTTGTTACTATCATGCACAGAAGCCCTGGGACAGTCAAAAAAGTATCACTAATTGGCAATGACTTCCTAGATCCTGTATTAAGGATGATAAGGAGCCCCAGAATTTAGTGAAGAAAAAGCACCTCAACTGTCTGTCACACGTGAGTGCATATATGGAATAGCACAAGCACTTTCTATTTGTTTGCTCCACTTTGTCTTAAAATTTTGTTTCAAATATGAAGTATATTACACAAAACAGCAATAAAATAAATGTGAGGCAATGGATCTACGTGACTTATGATTTATTAGCTGACATTCAATTTTTCCAGAAAAGTTTACCTCATGTTTAATTTTGTTCAGGTAACATTAAATTGACAATGTTGTTTCCTAACAAAGTAGTGTTTCCTAACGACAGAATAATATTTTGTTTTAAGGGTATATAACTATGCACTGAGTTGACTCTGTATACCTGAGTGACACCATGTTTCCGAGTTCTGCCGGTAAACTTCGGATTTTATTAGAGGACAGGTCCAGATACACCAGATTGTGAAGCTTGGCAATGTCTGAAGGAACGCGGGACAGGGAATTGTCACTTAGATACAAAGCTGTCAAGTGAGTTAGTGACCACAAAGATGAGCTTAAGCTTCTTACTTTTCCTGTAAAAGAAGAAAAATGGGACAAGAATTAACTCTACAATTTGGTCTCTGGACTAGGTAACATTTAGATGTTTTATTGAGTAATAACTTATCATACAAAAAATTGTGAGAAAGGGGTCAACACTAAAACTTTATTGATTCTAGAACAATTCACTGCTAGGATTAAGTTATAAATTCTCTACTTAGCAAACTAACCACAACTCATTCAAGGCAATATATCAGTATTTAGATTGCATTGTTTTAACTAATGTTAAAAGTTAAAAGACTTTTAACAGTTAAAAGACTTTATCCTTTAAATTAGCCTCAACTATGACAAGAAAAAGTATAAGTAATTTATAGTAATATGTCTAATATACATGAATCAACAAATTTCAGAGATCAGACACCAATCAGTGTAGGAGAGTGATCTGTTAAGGATGGGAAACAAACAAGCCAGGTCTACTATTATCTGAGCTTGATTCTTGAACAGCAGCACGGTTAGGGGATTCCAGGGGAAGAACACTGATCTCCCCCAAGTACAGGATACACAGCATATGTCCAGGGAAGCCAGGATGACTAGAATTTACAAAGGCAGAGTACCAGAGAGGAGAGAGATGAAAAGAGAGGTTTAGAGTTTCCCCCTCAAGTTATCAAGTGATCAGTATATGCATGTGAGAAACTGCCTGAGCGAGAGGGAAAAAAACATGCAAAAGGAGAAGAGGTAATAATCCCTAGGTTCACACATCACTCAAGTTCACACAGCACTCAATAAGGTAAAATCTACAATATCTGGCACCTAATTAAAAATTACTAGGTACACAAAGAAGCTGTAAAATAATACCCATAATGAAAAGTCAGTCAATTAAGACCAGTCCAGAAGAGATAACGATGACAAAACTAGTAGAAAGATATTAAAAGTTACTTTAATTGTACACCATACTGTCAAAAGCTAGACAACTAAGCAAGACAAAATAGACGCTCATACTGAACTTCTAAAGTTGGACACCATGGTTAAGAGCAAATGGAGAATGACTGCTAATGTATTCAGGGTATCTTCTGGGAACGATAAAAATTCTCTCAGATTAACTATGGTAAGGGGTGCACAACAAAATATATAAAAACTACTGAATTTGTACTTTCAGTGGGTGAACTGTGTGAATTATATTGTTACCAATTATAGCTGCCACAAAAAGAGAAACAGACACACACACACAAACACACACACACAGGCAGAAAAATTTCCACATTAATGCAACAATCTAGCAACCCAGAAAGATATTTTCAAACATGAAGGCAAACTACAGGACGAAAAGAGCTACGGAGATGGATGGTAGTGACGAATGCACATTATGAATGTATCTAAAAAACTTTTCCATAAAGAGCATTTTGGAACCAGATGGGTTCACTGGTGAATATTACCAAACATTCAAGGAAGAATTAAAAATAATTCTATACAAATTCATCCAGAAAACTGAAAAGGATACTTTCCTACTCATTATGAAGTCAACATCATCCTGATAGCAAAAGCAGACAACACTAGGACAAGAAAACTACAGAACAACATCCTCATGAGCATAAATGTGGATTTAACAAAAACAAACCCAACAACACACTAAAAGGGATAATGACCAAGTAAGATTTGTGCCAGAAAATGCTAGGTTTGTTGAACATTTAAAAATATAATTTAAAAAACGTTTTCTCAGAAAAGAAAGCATTTGACAAAATCAGTATCCATTTCTGACTTTTAAAAACCTCTCCTATCAGTTGATTTTTCAGCAGAAACTGAAAATTTTCATTTTTATCTTTAAAATAATTTTAAAATTATTTTTAAAAATTACAGCAACCCCACAGACTAAATAGCCTGCCAAGCTCCTCTGTCTATGGGATTTTCCCAGCAAGAATATTGGAGTGGATTGCCATTCCCTTTTCCAGGGGATCTTCCTGATCCAGGGATCAAATCTTGTGTCTCCTGCATCTCCAACAGATTCTTTACCGCTGAGCTACTGGGGCCAGATGTAGACTGTTATACAAAAACCTCATGGTTAACTGCAAACAAAGTATAAATAGATATACACACAAAAAAAGAAGTAACTGAAACATAACACTAAAGACAGTCATCAAATCACAGAGAATAAAAGGAGGGCAAAAAGACCTAAAAAACAATAAGACAATGAGCAAAATGGTAAAATTGACTATATATAAATCAATAATTACCTTAAACGTAAATAGACTAAATGTTCCAACCAAAAGATAAGAGTGCATGAATGGATGCAGAAACAATACCCACATATATACTACCTACAAGACACTCATTTCAGAACTAATGACACACACAAAGTGACTGAATGAAAAAAGGAAATCTATGCAAAATGGAAACCAAAAGAAAGCCAGAGTAGTAATACTTTTATCATATCAAAAAACAAAAACACCTTTAAAATACAGACTGTCAGAAAAGACAAAAAAGGACACCACATAATGATTAAAGGATCAATCCAGGAATGTTTGTAACAATTGTAAACATATATGCACCCAACATAGGAGCACCTCAATACATAAGGCAAATACTAACACAGTATTAACCAGAGACACACTAATATGTCTTTTGTTACCTGTGCATTACTGACCAGAGAGATCAATAGTTTTAGAGAGTGGCACGATTAACATCACTGTGCAAAGTTGTCAGAACTTAAAACTGATCAAGGGTTCATCATACAACTTGTGATTGTCATTATCATTCACATTTTGTTCCATTAAATTTTGTTCCAACCTTCTCAATATTATAAACACAAGTTTATTACTGTAAAACTATCAGAAACGACATATCACAAAATTTCTCATTTGAAAAAGAGCCCCCTTCAAAGATCCCACCTTGTTAACTATCAGGTAAAATAAAAGAACATGTTCTAGAGGTAATAATACCCACAGGATTAAAAAAGAATCCTGCCAGAAAGTGGCGAGTCTGCTCTTCCCAGGGAAAGCACAGTGAAATGGTATATTTGCAAAAGATGTTCTGTTCCTCTCCACAGAGATGCCTGCTGTCCTGTCTATCACACGCTAACAAAATATTAGAAGGCTTTAGTAACACATGTACAAAGTTTCAAATAAATACATTAAGTACAAAAAAAACTTGTTGATATTTACTCAAACATGAGCAAGTCAACATTCACTTACATAACAAATCACCAGCCACAGGCACTAGTTTCTGGAAAAATCCCCCTGGTCAATAATGTGTCAACAGACATAAAAGGAGAAATCAACAGTAACAACTGACAAGGCATCAGAGAGAAAATCAATAAGGAGACAAAGACCTTGAATGACACATTAGACAAACTGACTTAACTGATAAACATATAGTGCATTCCATCTGAAAGCAGTAGAATAAACATTCTTCTCAAGAGCTCAGGAACATTCCCTGGTCCTGGAAGATCCCACATGCCTCGGAGCAAAAGAGCCTGTGTGCTACAAGTACAGAGCCTGTGCTCTAGAGCCTGAGAACAGTAGCCGACGAAGCCCGCATCCCCCAGAGCCTGTGCAACAAAAGAAGCCACGCAATGAGGAGCCGAGCACCACAATGAAGAGCAGACCCTGCTCACAGCTAACTGGAGAAAGCCCGCATGCAGCAATGAAGACCCAGCAGAGCCAAAAACAAATGAATGAATGAATAAATCTTTTAGAAAATCATAGAATTATGTCAATACATGCAAAAACACTTTTGATAAAATTCAAATCCATTTATGACAAAAATTTCTCCAGAGATTGTGGGTATAGAGAGAACCTGCCTCAACACAAAAAAGGTCATATACAACAAACCCACAGCTAGCATCATACTCAACTGTGAAAAGCTGAAAGCATTCCCTCTAAGATAGGGATCCCCAATCTTCACACTGGTCAATGGCCTGTTAGGAACTGGGTTGCACAGCAAGAGATGAATGGCTGGGGCAGCAAGGGAAGCTTCATCTGTATTTACAACCACTCCCCATTGCTGACATCACCATCTGAGTTCTACCTCCTATCAGATCAGCAGTGGCATTAGATTCTCAAAGCAGCATGAACCCTGCTGTTAACTGCCAGGCAAGGGATCTACGCTGTGAGCTCCTAATGAGAGTCTAATGCATGATGATCTGAGGCAGAGCTGAGGCACTGAAGAGCAGCTGCAAATACAGATTATCATCAGCAGAGAGGTTTGACTGCACAGAGACCATAATAAATCAATTGCTTGCAGATTCTAGATTCCTATCAAATCCTTATCAATGAGTGGCAAGTGACAATTAAGCTGCATCTGGTGTCAGGGTTTATAGTTGCAAGTGAGCTGAAATACTTCAATTGCACAGGTGCATCTGGTGGCAGGTTTTAAGTCAGAATTCGACACTGTTTTAGTCCATGAGTGGCCCACCCATTATCTTCTTTACCACTTCCATCTGTGCCTCTTTCCTGCACTGCATACTGTCTCAGTCAGTTTTGGTAAGCCCACAAGGTTCAGTTCAGTCGCTCAGTCATGTCCGACTCTTTGCAACCCCATGAATCACAGCATGCCAGGCCTCTCTGTCCATCACTCTCGGAGTCTACCCAAACCCATGTCCATCGAGTCAGTGATGCCATCCAACCATCTCATCCTCTGTCTTCCCCTTCTCCTCCTGCCCCCAATCCTTCCCAGCATTAGGGTCTTTTCCAATGAGTCAACTCTTCGCATGAGGTGGCCAAAGTATTGGAGTTTCAGCTTCAACATCAGTCCTTCCAATGAACATCCAGGACTGATCTCCTTTAGGATGGACTGGGTGGATCTCCTTGCAGTCCAAGGGACTCTCAAGAGTCTTCTCCAACACCACAGTTCAAAAGCATCAATTCTGCGGTGCTCAGCTTTCTTCACCGTCCAACTCTCACATCCATACATGACCACTGGAAAAACCATAGCCTTGACTAGATGGACTTTTTGTTGGCAAAGTAATGTCTCTGCTTTTAAATATGCTATCTAGGTTGGCCATAACCTTCCTTCCAAGGAGTAAGCGTCTTTTAAGCCCACAAGGTAATCCTAGCCAAAACGAGTGAAACACAAACACTGCTGGAGAGCTTCTCTGAACAGAGCAAAAGACCCAATGATGAGACAGCAGAAGATCAAGACTATTAACAAAAAGAAGGCTGCATTTTAAATACCAGGAGTCCTATTTAAATTAGGGGTTCATTGCAACAAGTGATTCACATTATCCAAGGCCACTTCATGTAATATGTGGCAACCAGTTATCCAAGAAGCCATGAAACCGTGAGAACTGCTTCACCATATTGAGATCAAGCATACTGCATTAAAAGATTAGGCTTTAGAGTTAAAAAATAAACATGTAAATACGAAAAACAGAAGCAATTACTGAAGACCACCACGTCATCAAATGTGTCTGCACTGAGAGCATCATTCTTAGTGGCTAACTGCATTGCTAAAACTAGGAAGCCCTTTACTATTGGTGAAGAGTTGATCCTGACTGCTACTAAAGTTCATTTATCATGAACTTTTAGGAGATGTCGCAGTTCAAAAGGTGGCACGAGTTCCTCTTTAGGCTAGCACCGTAAGTAGACGAATGGATGAAACAGCAGAAGATGCTGAGGCACAATTGTTAGAAAGGATCAGTAAGTCACTATTGTATGCAATCCAGGCTGAAAGTCTACTGATGTTGACAAAAGGACAACAGTGCTTGTCTCTGTGTGATATATGTTCAGGAGGATGTGCATGAGGATATATTATATGCACTTTTGTGGGAACCAGCATCACAGCTGCAGAACTATTCAAGAATGATTACACATCAGAAAAACAGAATTGGTCATTTTGTGTCTGTATACGCATGGACAGAGTGGCTGCCATGACTAGATGGCTTGCTGGTTTCTTTCAGTTCAGTTCAGATGCTCAATCACGTCCGACTCTTCGTGACCCCATGGACTGCAGCACTCCAGGCTTCCCTGTCCATCACCAACTCCTGGAGCTTGCTCAAACTCGTGTCCATCAGGTCGACGATGCCATCCAACCATGTCATCCTCTGTCATCCCCTTCTCTTCCTGCCTTCAATCTTTCCCAGCATCAGGGTCTTTTCCAATAAGTCAGTTCTTTGCATGAGGCGGTCAAAGTATTGGAGATTCAGCTTCGGCATCAGTCCTTATAATGAATATTCAGGACTGATTTCCTTTAGGATTGACTGGTTTGATCTCCTTGTGGTCCAAGGAACTCTCAAGAGTCTTCTCCAACACTACTGTTGAAAAGCATCAATTCTTCGGCACTCAGCCTTCTTTTTGGTCCAACTCTCATATCCGTACCTGACTACTGGAAAAACTATAGCTTTGACTATATGGACCTTTATCAGCAAAGTAATGTCTCTGCTTTTTAATATGCTGACTAGGTCTGTCGTAGCTTTTCTTCCAAGGATCAAGCGTCTTTTAACTTCATGCTGAAGTCACCATCTGCAGTGATTTTGGAACCTAAAAAGAAGGAAGTCTGTCACTATTTCCACTGTTTCCCCATCTATTTGCCATGAAGTGATGGGACCAAATGCTATGATCTTCATTTTCTGAATGTTGAATTTTAAGCCAGCTTTTTCACTCTCCTCTTTCACCTTCATCAAGAAGCTCTTTACTACCTCTTCACTTTCTTTTTTCCCATAATGGTGGAGTCATCTGCATATTTAAGGTTATTGATATTTCTCCCAGCAATCTCAATTCCAGCTTGTGCTCATCCAGCCCAGCATTTTGCATGATGTTCTCTGCATATAAGTTAAATAAGGAGGGTGACAATATACAGCCTTGACATACTCCTTTCCCGATTTGGAACCAGTCCGTTGTTCATGTCTGGTTCTGACTGTTGCTTCTTGATCTGGATAGAGATTTCTCAGGGGACAGGTAAGGTGGTTTGGTATTCCCATCTCTTTTTCCAGTTTGTTGTGATCCACACAGTCAAAGGCTTTGGCATAGTCAATAAAGCAGAAGTAGATGTTTTTCTGGAACTCTCTTGCTTTTCCTATGATCAAAATCCCATGGACGGAGGAGCCTGGCAGGCTTCAGTCCGTGGGGTCGCTAAGAGTCGGACACGACTGAGCAACTTCACTTTCACTTTTCCCTTTCATGCACTGCAGAAGGAAATGGCAACCCACTCCAGTATTCTTGCCTGGAGAATCCCAGGGACGGCGGAGCCTGGTGGGCTGCTGTCTATGGGGTCGCACAGAGTCGGACACAACTGAAGCGACTTAGCAGCAGCAACGGATATTGGCAATTTGATCTCTGGTTCTCCTACCTTTCAACAGGAAAAGATCCCACCAAAAAAGATACTCCAGGTCCAAGGGCAAAGGAGAAGCCCCAACAAGATGGTAGGAGGGGTGAAATCACGTTTAGAATCAAACCCCAAACCCACCAGAGACGCTTGGAGGGCTCAAAGTAAACCTTGTGTACACCAGGACCCAGAGATCCCACTGAGACTGAGCCAGACCTTCTTTTGAGTGTTTGAGTGTCTCCTGCCAAGGCACAGGTCAGCAGTGGCCTGCCGCAGGGACAGGGCTCTGTCTTGGAGGAGGTCACCATTAGCCCCACCATAGAGCCACCAAGCAGACGACCCACAAACTGCAGAACAATTATACCAAAGAACTTCGTACAGTGTTAAGAAAGTTCCAGGACCCACAACAGAGTTCCCAACCTGGGGATCAGGCAAAGGGACTAAGAACCCCCAGGGAATCTGACTTTGGAGACCAGTGGGATTTGATTACAGAACTTCCACAGGACTGGGGAAACAGACTCTTGGAGGGCACAAACAAAACCTTGTGTGCACCAGGACCCGGGAGAGAGGAACAGTGAGCCCACAAGAGACTGAGCTGGACTTGGCTGTGAGTGTCCAGGAATCTCCGGCGGAGGCGTGGCTTGACAGTGGTCAGAGGCACTGAATACAACAGTGCTGAAATAAGTCCTTTGGCAGGAGGTCACCATTAACCCCACCATAGTTTGGCCTCAGACCAAACAACAGGGAGGGAATACAGCCCCGCCCATCAACAGAAAATTGGATTAAACATTTACTGGGCATGGCCTTGCCCACCAGAACAAAACCCAGTTTATCCCACATCAGTGTCTCCCATCAGGAAGCTTCCACAAGCCTCTTATCCTTATCCATCAGAGGGCAGAAAGAATGAAAACCACAATCACAGAAAACTAACCAAACTGATCACATGGATCACAGCCCTGTCTAACTCAATGAATGAGCCATGCCAAATAGGGCCACCCAAGACAGACAGGTCAGGGTGGAAAATTCTGACAAAACATGGTCCACTGGAGAAGGGAATGGCAAACCACTTCAGTATTCTTGCCTTGAGAACCCCATGAACAGTATGAAGTGGCAAAAAGTGGCTGCATTCAACACCAAACTGGAATGGTGGGGATGACGAGTGAACATGGGGATTTCTGATGTGTTTCAAACATTAGCAGAGATTTTGAAGGAGACTGAGCCAGGGCCTTCCTTCTCCCAGCTGGTGCATGATCGTCTATCTCAGCTTTCAAATGAGTTTGAGAATTACTTCCCAACCACAAAAGACCCTGAACTGGGAAAGAATAGATCCACAACCCATCTGTGAATAAGCCAGGTGAAACGACTTTGTCCTTGCTAGAAAACGATCAATTGCTTGAGATAGCAAATGACTTGGCCTTTAAAGTATCTTTGAGACAACTTCAAATCTCCACACATCTTGGATTAAAATCAAGGTGCAATATCCTGAGATGGCCACAAAAGCACTGAAAACCCTGCTTCCATTTTCAACATCCTATCTTTGTGAAAAGGGGTTTTCTGCAGTGACAGCAGCTGAAATGAGATGACAGAGTAGCCTGGACACGAGCATCACACCGTGGGCATCCCTGTCTTCCGTCACCCCAGACGGTACCGTCTAATGCAGGAGAGCAAGCTCAGGACTCCCACCGATTCTGCATGAGGGCAAGCTGTGTAATTATTTCACTCTGCATCATAATGCAATATTAACAGACATAAAATGCCAAGTAAATGCAATGCACCTGAATCCCCCTGAAACCATCTCCCTCAATCCCCTGGTCTGGGAAAAATTATCTTCCACCAAACCAACCCTGGCACCAAAAAGGTGGGGGAGTATGGCTCTAAGATCAGGAACAAGACAAGGATGCCCACTCTTCCCACTTCCATTCAACATAGTCTTGGAGGTCCTAGCCACAGCAATCAGACAAGAAAAAGAAATAAAAGGAACCAAACTAGAAAAGAAGAAATAAATTGTCACTATTTTGCAGATGACATAACTATACATAGAAAACCCCAAGGACACCCTAGAAAACTACTAGAGTTCATTCATGAATTCAGTAAACTTGCAGGATATAAAGTTAATATACAGAAATCTGTTGCATTTCTATACACTAATAGCAAACTATCAGAAAGAAATTAAAGAAACAATCCCATTTATCTTTATTCAGAAAGAATAAAATACCTAGGAGTAAACCTACCTAAGGAGGCAAAACACTACTCCAGAAACTATCAGACCCCCACTGTCTTCCTGTTGAGAGGCCAGCTGCTGTGAAGTTCCTAAGGTGTACACATTTCTGGGTAGTGCCATGAGATTTACACGTCTCTTGCATGATAAACTAGTGATCAGCAAAACCTTCATTTTATGGATTTGGAAAGAAAAATCAAGATGAATTATAATTTATTTTGAAATTTATTTGTAAATTTCTGAACCAACAGCAAATGTAGATTAATGCATCCAGAAGATTCAAGCCATTTCTATTCAATCATGTCACTGTACTAAAGTCATAACCTGTTAACCAGTATATTACTTTCTAGCTCTGAAACTATTTTTAATGGAAAATTCTTTTCCAGTTATCCAGCTTTGTAATTAAATAATATTGAATTAAAGATAAAAGAAATTGAAGATACAAGTAGACAGAAAGGTATATTATGTTCTTGGATTAGAAGAATCAATATTGCTAAAATGATCATACTATCCAAGGCAATCTACAGACTGAATGCAATCCCTATCAAATTACCAATGGCATTTTTCACAGAAGTGGAACAAAAAATTTTCATTTGTATCAAAACAGGAAAGACTCTCAAATAGCCAAAACAATCTTGAGAAAGAAAAACAAAGCAGGAGGAATTATACTCCCTGACTTTAGTCTATACTGTACTATAAGCGACAGGACTCAAAACAGTATGGTAGCAGCACAAAAACAGAACAGGATAGAAAGTATAGAAATAAAGCGACACACTTACGGTCAATCTATGACAAAAGAGGCCTTCTTTGTCAAGAGTATACAACAGAGAAAAGACAATCTCGTCAATATATGGTGTTGGGAAACCTAGAGAGCTACGTGTAAATAAGTGAAATTAGAACATTCTTTAACATCATGTACAAAAATAAACTAAAAATGGATTTAAGATCTAAATGTAAGACCAGATACTGAAAAACTCCCAGAGGAAAATATAGGCAGAACACTCTGACATAAATAACAATATACTTTATTTTAGATTTGTCTCAAAGTAAATAAAAGCAAAAATAAACAAATGTGATCTAATTAAACTTAAGTAGCGTTTGCACAGCAAAGGACCCCACTGACCAAACAAAAAGACAACCTACTCGATGAGAGAAAATATTTGCAAATGTTATGACCTATCAACATAATATTAACATTAATATCAACATACTAAACAGCTCATACAGCTCAGTATCAAAAAAACAACCAAACTGGACTTCCCCGATGGTCGAGTGGTTGAAAAATCCACCTGCTGGTGCAGGAGACTTGAGTTTGATCCCGAGTAAGAGTCCACATGCCTCGGAGCAACTAAACTCACGCACCACAACTATTGAAGTCTGTGTGCCCTAGAGACTGTGCTCTGCAACATGGGAAGCCACCACAACGAGAAGCCCAGGCACCAAGGGACAACAGCCCCCACCTGCTACAACTAGAGGAGGCTCGTGAGTAGCAGCAAAGACCCAGTGCGGCCAAAAAAAAAAAAAAAATCCAACCTGATTAAAAAATGGGCAGAACCGAATAGACAGTTTTCAAAAGAGGAAATACAGATGGCCAACAGGTACATGAAAAGAAACTCAACACACTTATCATGAGTGAGTTCAGCTCAGTCGCTCAGTCATGTCCGACTCTTTGCAACCCCATGAATCGCAGCACACCAGGCCTCCCTCTCCATCACCAAATCCCAGAGTTTACCCAAACTTATGTCCATCAAGTTGGTGATGCCATCCAGCCATATCATCCTCTGTTGTCCCCTTCTCCTCTTGCCCCCAATCCTTCCCAGCATCAGGGTCTTTTCCAATCAGTCAACTCTTCGCATGAGGTGGCCAAAGTATTGGGGTTTCAGCTTCAACATCAGTCCTTCCAATGAACACCCAGGACTGATCTCCTTTAGGATGGACTGGTTGGATATTCTTGCAGTCCAAGGGACTCTCAAGAGTCTTCTCCAACACCACAGTCCAAAAGAATCAATTCTTTGGTGCTCAGCTTTCTTCACCACTCAACTCTCACATCCATACATGACCACTGGAAAAACCATAGCCTTGACTAGATGGACCTTTGTTGGCAAAGTAATGTCTCTGCTTTCTAATATGCTATCTAGGTTGGTCATAACTTTCCTTCCAAGGAGTAAGCGTCTTTTAATTTCATGGCTGCAGTCACCATCTGCTGTGATTTTGGAGCCCAAAAAAATAAAGTCAGCCACTGTTTCCCCATCTATTTGCCATGAAGTGATGGGACCATATGCCATGATCTTAGTTTTCTGAATGTTGAGCTTTAAGCCAACTTTCGCACTCTCCTCTCTCACTTTCATCAAGAGGCTCTTTAGCTCTTCTTCACTTTCTGCCATAAGGGTGGTGTCATCTGCATATCTGAGGTTATTGATATTTCTCCCGGCAATCTTGATTCCAGCTTGTGCTTCCTCCAGCCTAGCATTTCTCATGATGTACTCTGCACATAAGTTAAATAAGCAGGGTGACAATATACAGCCTTGATGTACTCCTTTTCCTATTTGGAACCAGTCTGTTGTTCCATGTCCAGTTCTAACTGTTGCTTCCTGACCTGCATACAGGTTTCTCAAGAGGCAGGTCAGGTGGTCTGGTATGCCCATCTCTTTAAGAATTTTCCAGTTTATTGTGATCCACACAGTCAAAGGCTTTGGCATAGTCAATCAAGCAGAAATAGATGTTTTTCTGGAACTCTCTTGCTTTTCCGATGATCCAGTGGATGTTGGCAATTTGATCTCTGGTTCTTCTGCCTTTTCTAAAACCAGCTTGAACATCTGGAAGTTCACGGTTCACATATTGCTGAAGCCTGGCTTGGAGAATTTTGAGCATTACTTTACCAGCATGTGAGATGAGTGCAACTGTACAGTAGTTTGAGCATTCTTTGGCATTGCCTTTCTTTGGGATTGGAATGAAAACTGACCTTTTCCAGTCCTGTGGCCACTGCTGAGTTTTCCAAATTTGCCAGCATATTGAGTGCAGCACTTTCACAGCATCATCTTTGGGGATTTGAAATAGTTCAACTGGAATTCCATCACCGCCACTAGCTTTGTTCGTAGTGATGCTTTCTAAGGCCCACTTGACTTCACATTCCAGGATGTCTGGTTCTAGGTGAGTGATCACACCATCGTGATTATCTGGGTCGTGAAGATCATGAGTGAAATACAAATCAAAACCACAGTGAAATATCACCTTATACTGTCAGAATGGTTATCCCTGAAAAGAACACAAATAAGAAATGTTGGCAAGGATGAGGGGCAAAAGGTACCCTTCTACACTGCTGTATGAATGTAAACCGATATAGCCACTGTGGACAAGCATATGAGGTTTCTCAAAAAATTAAATATAGAACTGCCATAGGACCCAGAATTCCATTCCTGGATGTACATCCAAAAGAAACAAAAACATGAATTCCAAAAGATACATGCTTTCCAATGTTTATAGCAGCATTATTTACAACTGCTAAGATATGGAAGAAAACTAAGTGTCCATCAATAGATGAATGGATAAAGATGTAATACACACACACACACACACACACACATATACACATATATAAAATGAAATACTACTTGGCCATTAATGAAATTCTGCCATATGCAACAACATGGATGGACTTTGAGGGTATTGAACTAAGTGAGTTAAGTCAGACAGAGAAAGACAAATACTGTATGGTATCATTTATATGTGGAATCTAAAAAAATAAAACTAGTGTAATAACAAAAAGGTGGTCCATTCACCGATTTAGAGAACAAGGTAGTAGCTACCAGTGGGAAGGGAGGGCAATATTGGGGTGAAAGGTACAAACTTCTGGGTAAAAGGCCGCAAGGATGGACTGCACAACACAGAGATACAGCCAACATCATATAGTAACTAAACTGCGTGTAACCTCTATAAATGTTAAGGATTTTTAAAATTTTTAATAAAAATATATTATATACTAAAAAAAAATTTTAAATGCTCGGTAAGCTAAGAACTTCCTCAATCTTGATGAAGGGCATCTACAAAAAGCTTAGTGATAAAGAAATAAATTCTTTCCTTAAGGTCAGAAACAAAGCAAATATATCTACTCTCACCACTATCATTCAACATTATATTGTAGGTTCTAGCTATTCCAAGACAAGAAAAATTAAAAAGGCAGACATAAAGAACCTTCATTTGCAAATATCAAATTATCTATGTAAAAAAGTCCTATGGAATCTATAAAAATGCTACCAGTGAGTTTAGCAAAGTTGTACAGCAAAGATCAATATACAAAAACATCTACTGTATATCTGTATGCTAGCAATGAACAATGAGGAACTGAAATTTTAAAATTGTAGCATTTACAATTCAGTTCAGTCGCTAGGTCGTGTCTGAATTTTTGCGACCCCACGGACTGCAGCACGGCAAGGATTCCCTATCCATTACCAACTACCGGAGCTTGCTCAAACTCATGTTCATCGAGTTAGTGATGCCATCCAATCATCTCATCCTCTGTCATCCCTTTTTCCTCCTGCCTTCAATCTTTCCCAGCATCAGGGTCTTTTCAAATGAGTCAGCTCTTCACATCAGGTGGCCAAAGTACTGGGACTTCAACTTAGCCATCAGCCCTTCCAATGAATATTCAGGACTGATTTCCTTTAGGATGGACTGGTTGGATCTCCTTGAAGTCCAAGGGACTCTCAAGAATCTCCTCCAACACCACAGTTCAACAGCATCAATTCTTCGGTGCTCAGCTTTCTATATGGTCCAACTCTCCCATCCATACGTGACTACTGGAAAAACCACAGCTCTGATTAGACAGACCTTTCTCAGCAAAGTAATGTCTCTGCTTTTTAACATGCTGACTAGGTTGGTCATAGCTTTTCTTCCAAGGAACAAGTCTCTTTTAATTTCATGGCTGCAGTCACCATTTGCAATGATTTTGAAGTCCAAGAAAAGAAAGTCTGTCATCGTTTCCATTGTTTCCCCATCTATTTGCCATGAAGTGACGAGACCGGATGCCATGATCTTAGTTTTCTGAATGCTGAGTTGTAAGCCAGCTTTTCCAATCTCCTCTTTCACCTTCATCAAGAGGCTCTTTATAGTTGCTCCTCACTTTCTGCCATAAGGGAGGGTGGTGTCATCTGCATATCTGAGTTTTTTGATATTTCTCCTGGCAATCTTGATTCCAGCTTGTGATTCATTCAGCCTGGCATTTCGCATGATGTTCTCTGCATATAAGTTAAATAAGGAGGGTGACAATATACAGCCTTGACATACTCCTTTCCCAATTTGGAACCAATCTGTTGTTCCATGCCCGGTTCTAACTGTTGCTTCTTGACCTGCATACAAGCTTCTCAGGTAAGGTGGTCTGGTATTCCCATATTGTGAAGAATTATCCAGTTATGTATTATTATCTATCAAACTTATGTGAACACTTAGGGACAAATTTGACAAAAAAAAAAAAAAGTGCAGAATCCAAGTGTACTAAGAACTACAAAAGAACGCTGAAAAAAAAATGAAAGAAGTCCTAAGTAAGTGAAGAGATAACCTCTACAGTTGACCTTTGAACAATGTGGAGTCCCCCACACATAACTTACAGCCAGTCCTCTGAATGTGCAGTTCTGCTCAGATTCAACCAACCTTAGATGGTGTAGTACTGTAGTACACAGTTATTGAAAAAACTCTGCACCTAAGTAGGCCTACACAGTTCAAACAGGCAAGTTCAAGGCTCAACTGTATATGGTGGAGATGCCAACATGTTTGGTAGCTAAAGAGATAACATCCATTAATTCAGCCAACTTTTAGTGACTAGTATGGTATGGCAACAGAATGTTAAATAAGACAAAGTTCTCAACCTTGGGAATTTTTTATGTGAGCTCAATAAAAAAAATAAAAAGTAAAGCAATCAGCAACAGGAAAATGAACAAAAGGTAAGAACAAGTAACTTAATCAATAAAAACCAAAGGGTCATTTTAAAAAGTTCATTTCAGTAATAAAAGAGATGCAAATCTAAATAAAACATTTCTACCAATGCAAATAGCAAAATAAGATTAATACCCAGTACTGGCAAGGCTAAGAGAGAAACACACATTCATTATGGGAAAAATACAACCATATTTTAAACCAATCTTGTAATAAAAGCTACTAAATCTTAACTTTGAACATTCTTTGCCCTATCACAATTCTACAATTAGAGGTTTATCTTATAAAAATATATTCAAGAACGCCAAGATATATATACTATTGGTAGTAGGGAAAAATGTGAAATAACAAATGATCATTAATAGAGTATACTTAAATTATGACTCATATACACAATGATATTCTGCAGCTATTAAAGAGGATGTAGTAGAGCCATATACAATGATATGGAAAGATGGTCACCAAAAAAAGAAAAAAAAAAAGAGGAAAAAAGCAAATTTCAAAACATTACAGTACTCCATTTGGGAAAAAATGTTGGTTTAAAAGATCAACAGTTATAAAAGCAAAAGAATGTAACATACTGTAGAGAAAGATAAATCTCTACGGACAGAACTAGGCTATTCAAGAAACTAAGGTTCCTAATTTTCTGATAGAGGTCAAAGAAGAAAAGAGACCTTCTGAGGTTCTGATGACATCTATTTACTTTTCTATAAAAACTGAACATATTCTTCAGCACTCAAAAATTTGCATTCAATTTTAAGCAGTTTATAGTGACTTGAGAAAGGCTGGGATTATCCTGGTCTAAGTTAAGAGCCCTGTTTTGATAGGCAAATTCATTCTAAAGTGCCCAGAATTCTTAATTGCTAAATACCAGGAAACAGAAAGAATCTCAGTGGTGCTCCCTGAAGTCAAAGGGATGATTAGCAAAGAGATTAAGTATAATTAGGATTATCTATAGAGAAATCACTACCTCTCATTTGCAGATTGAGATAAAACAAGGAAGAAATCCTGACTAAATCTCTGAAACTCTTAACATTTTAGAAGAAACAGGAATTAAAGCTGATTTTCATTACTCCTTGATTCTGTATTTGCAAATTTGCCTATTCCCTGGGCTTCCCTGATAGCTCAGCTGGTAAAGAATCTGCCTGCAATGGAGAAGACCCCGAATCCATTCCTGAGTTGCGAAGATTAGCTGGAGAAGGGATAGGCTACCCACTCCAGGATTATTGGGCTTCCCTGGTGGCTCAGCTGGTAAAGAATCCACCTGCAATGCGGGAGACCTGGGTTCAAACCCTGGGTTGGGAAGATCCCCTGAAGAAAGGAAAGGCTACCCACTTCCATGGGGTTGCAAAAAGATGGACACTGAGCAACTTTCACTTCACTTCAAATTTATTTCTAACTGCCAAATCAATTCTTACAATTTCACAGTCATTCACAAATAAGCACAGAGTAGTAAAAACTGGAGTCGCCCAAGGTTCCAGCTGAGGTCCAACAAGGTAATACTCTTTCTTGTTGCTGCTCTCACAATGTGAACAAGTTATCTTTTTCACTATTTGCTGCCAGTTTTTGCATTTTTGTGCATTTATTTTGTGCTACACAGCCCCCAAGTGTACTGCTAAGCACACGACTGTGTGATATGCCTTAGAAAAGCTTCCTTCAGGCACACGTTACAGTGTTGCTGGCCATGAGTTTAATGTTAATGAGTGACAATGTACATTAAATAAGTTGTCTTTAAATAGAACACACACCAAACAGCTTAGGTATCCATCAGCTGACAGAAATAGTATCACCAGAGGTTGCTAGGAACCTAACAATTTCGTCTGAGAGTAACAGTTCAGTATTTGCTAATTCAGGTGGTTATACAGAACATGACTACAGTGAATAATGAGAATCAACTATAATTGCAAACAGTGGTAATTTGAATTTTTCTCCAGTCAAAACTCCTGTTGAAGTTCAAGACTTAGGATTTCAGGCTTCTAGCGAGGGAAACTGCAAGCTTACAAAAGGAAGATTCAGTTTTAAGATTTGCAAATTGGATTAAAAGGAAGGAAAGAGACCAGATTAAAATACACAAAGGATGCTAAGAAAAACATTTGGGAGATTAAATACAGTAATAATGCTTAGTTTAAAAACAGTAGGATTGGGGAGGGAGAAAATGAACTTAATGCACCAAGCATCTGAGTTAACAAAAATTTCAATTCATAAAGGAAAATGCAATCACAAAGGTATATATGTATATACACATCGCTGAACTCTTATGGGAAGGAATTCATGTCCTAATACCAATAGAAAGATGCAGCCTGTTCAAATTAAACAGATCTGATTTAAGCAAAAGATTATAGCTCAAGGTAAAAAGCCTAGAACTTGAGAATGGGAAGACTAAAACCAAGTATTAGGAAAAACACAAAAACTGAGAGAAAGGTAAAAATGTTAGTTCAAAATAAAATGACCACCACGGTGCAATGTAGAAAAGAATGATGCATTCAAGTCAGGGGACTTACATTTTAGTCTGTGCTCTAACACTAAGTGCTGCAGTCCATGGGGTTGCAACGAGGCGGACACAAGAGTGACTGAACTGAACTAACACTAAGTAGCTCTACCTCATGGTAACACAGCACCATTTTTTAAAAAACCAAAATTCTATCACCTAGCATAACTACCATTATATCACATTAATATGTTAATATAAACAGCAATGAAAATGGACTGAAAGCTTCTTTAAATTTGATTTAATCAAAGAAAAAATGAAAAAGTAATGGAAATACAGACCTTCAAACTTTGTTTTCTTTTGCTACAAAAGATTTTCTAAAATCCCTCTATGGTTAAGCTAAATTCTAAAAAACATTAAAGCTTAGATTCTTTACAATTTTAACTGCATGTTTCACTTTTACACTTGACTCCCTATATAGTAAAAGAGGAAGAAATCATTGTTTTATTCTTCTTCCCATCCAATCATTATGTTACATCTGTCAAAATTATAAATGCATATACCCTTTGACTTATAGATTTATTAGTAGAAATACAAAATCACCTACAAGGTTATTTACTACAGCACTGTTTGTCAGACATCAGTACTGTACCACTGAAATTACAGTACACATGTGACAGAATATTATGGAGTTTAAAACATACAGGAGAGTTATCTACATATGTGTTTAGAAATCTCTCTAAAACACGTTACATTAAAAGAAAGAGCACAGTGCAGATTTGTATATAATGTATTACACCTTTTGAGTTAAAAATAAGGGATAGAACAAGAATTTATTTTGTATATACACAGTGGGACTCTAAAAGGATGCAAAAGAAATTAATAAAGCTATATTTGAATGGTCACGTGCCTGTGATTGCTAGGAAGTGTAACACGGGGATGAGAGACTTCCATTGTACTTTATATTCTCCATGTCCCCTCTTCCTGAGGTGCTGTTAACTCCACTCTCTCCTAATATCATTAACTCGAGAGTCAGCTATTTTAAGGATGCTTTCTGTGATTCCTGGTTAAGACAATCTTAAAGATGATGAATAGTTCAAGCTTTCTCCCTCGTATTTATCAAGGTTTGATAAGTACCTTCTTGAAGGAATTTCTTCCTACAGTCTGCTGGATTACTGAAATCTTCTGTCCCATCAAAGTTTCAATAAATGAATGAGTGACATGTAAGTGATTCTAATGATGGCCTCAGAGCCACCATTCAGTATCTGCTATATCTACTTGGGTCTCCCTCCTCTCCTGTTTACCCATTCCCACTATGAACTTCCATATAGCAGACACCAGGGTTGTCCAGAGAGTGGGCATGCAAAAGCTGATAACATAATGAAAGCTACCTGACTCTGAAGTTACTTACCACATTATCAAAATGAGCCAAAAATAATATTAAAAAAAGACTTTTTTAAATCAGAAGTATTTGATTCAGAATTTGGGAGACATGGTCTCTCACTCTCCAGTGGAAAACAGTTAAGTCTGAATAGAGACTGATTAACTTCACGATAAACTCAAGCTTTCAAAATGCTGGAAAATGTCACAAAGTAGTTAAGACTGATATGTAACCTATAGCCAGGTCATCAAATTCTAAGATCATTTAATGACTACCAAGGAGTCCAGATTTAAGGCTCTACTTCCTGGAATATTCCCGGGAGCAGCTCTGGTCAGTATATTGTCCTTGCCCTACACGGCTACCTCAAGAGCCTGGAATAAGCAGTTATTCTGGGCTACAGATGTACCTAAAAGCAGGTAATCAGTGTTACCCCACACAATGAAAAAACAGTAAGAACACCACCAAATGAGGAACAGGAAGGAAGTTTGTTATCTGCAGATTCTTTAAGCAGAATTTTCAAATTAGTACACATCTGTATTTGTTTCCTATTATTTAAGAAAGATATGGTCTTTTCTGGGATTCCCTGGTGGCTCAGATGGTAAAGCCTTTACCTGCAATGAGGGAGACCTGGGTTTGATCCCTGTGTTGGGAAGATCCCCTGGAGAAGGAAATGGCAACCCACTCTAGTACTCTTGCCTAGAAAATTCCATGGATGGAGGAGCCTAGTGGGGCTACAGTCCATGGGGTTGCAAAGAGTCGGACACGACTGAGCAACTTCACTTTTCACTTTATGGTCTTCTCTATCAAAGGAGAAGTTATAAGAAATAAAGAAGTGATTCATTCTTAGAATAGTTGAACAGAAAGGTATATAGCTGGCTTGTGAATAAGATTTCTAAATGTTAGCTCAGTATCAATCCTTTGCTCTTTTCACGTCCTGATTCTCTGTCCTCATAAGGACATTTTGGCAGGCTAAGTTTGCGGGCTTTATCCTGGACATGTGCAAAGAACTAAAAGGGTGGGGAAAATAGTTATCAACTGTCCAATAAAAAACTTAGGCAATGTCTGGGAAAGACTGTAACTCTGTGGTCCTCAATCTATGAGGAGCCATGGGAGGGAACATGCATCTTAGGAATAGACCAAGTGGACTTCCCATTTGGTGTGCTTGCTCCCAGACCTGAGTTTGTAGCACACCCTTCTGCAGAAGTCAAGACTACCTTGCAGAGCCGTTTGCGATCGTCTGTTTTATTCCTGCAACACCATTTGAGAGCATTTCCAACACTATAAGAGTCATTTGTTGCTGACCAATAATCCCACTGGGCGAAAGAAAAACTAAGTAAAAAAAAGAGGAAAACCACCACAAATATGAGTTCAAAAGCAATGGAGGGCTATAGAGGCAGCAAGACATGAGAGACAAAGAACCTGGAGAAAAGGGAAGCAAAAATAGAAGTAAGGAGTGAGACACATCCCACCACCCTACTTCTAAAAGAATACACTGAATCACAAGCAGCAGAAGCAAGCAGATGAGATGAAAGTTGGGGCTGGGAGGGTGAAGTGCTGCACACGTTAAGTCCTCTCACACAGCTGGGAATGCAAAACAGGAACTGGAGAGCCAATAAGGAATTTGATTCTGTTAACCATCAAGATTCCAGCTGGCATCTATAAATGGAATAGGGGCCACTCTGCAGTAAGTCAACTCTTAAAACCACTGCCAACACCAAGTTTAAATGAGATGACTGAATCCCTGATTAGATTAAGGTCACTCCTTACACAACTGTCTGACAAACAAAAAAGAAAATTCACTCCTAAGAAAGAGACTACCATCCAGACCATCAAATTATTCTACCATTTCATATATAATTCCTATTATTTAACAAAAATGACGAGACCAAAGGAATGAAAAACAGAAGACAAAGAGAAACAACAAATCAGAGCCTCCAGGAGACTTCGATACTAGAGTTACCAAAAAACCTTAAAAAGAAAAAACTGACAGACTTAATTTTCAGCAAGATAGAGTAATATGAACTGGATTTACCCTCCCACCTAAAGCAACTAAAAAACTGGGACAAATAGATGCAATATGGAGTTTAAGGCACTGGACAGACAACAGGCCACACATGACAGTGATCACTGATGAGATGGAAAACAAGGTGAGCCCTTAAGTCTGTTCCACTTTACTGCGACAGTTTCCAAAGCAGCACAAGGACTAGTACATTGCCAAATGGAGTCTGGCAATATTCTGTAAGTTGAAGAGATGATGCTGGGAGTCCAAAGATGCCAAGGTGGCTACAGGTGACAGGGCAGAGCACCAAAGAGGAGAGACTACATAGATTGAAAGCTCTGGAGATCTAAAGAGGACACTTTCACCCACCCACATTATCACAACTGGGAAGAGTTTATTGCAATTCAGTAATGAGTTATGGACACTTACTCCATAGTGTCCATAGTAAGTCTGAAAGCAGTGTTTACTGAAAAATAATATAATCACAACCTGAAAGTAGAGAGTTATTTTATTTGGTGGGAACGTTAAGGACTTTGATCCTGGGAGGCAGCATCTCAATAGCCCAAGAAAACTGTTCCAGAGGCGGGGCTAAGATGGCGGAGGAATAGGACGGGGAGACCACTCTCTCCTCCACAAATTTATCCAAAGAACATCTGAACGCTGAGCAAACTTCACAAAACTACTTCTGAAGGCTGGCAGAGGACGTCAGACACCCACAAAGACAGCGCATTATCTTCAAAAGAGGTAGGAGAAATTATAAAAGATAAAAAGAGAGACAAAAGAGTTAGGGACGGAGACCCGTCCCGGGGAGGGAGTCGTAAAAGAGGAGAAATTTCCAAGCACCAGGAAACCCTCTCACCGGCGGGTGTGGGGGAAGATTTCTTATCTCGGAGGGCAACGTAACTGGGAGAAAAAATAAATAAAACCCACAGATTACGTGCCTAAAGCAACTCCCAGCAAAGAACCCCAGACGCTCGCATCATCCGCCACCAGCAAGTGGTGGCTGAACGGAGAGGAGCGGGCGGCACTGCCTAGGGTAAGGACTGGGCCCGAGTGCCCTGAGGGCAATCTGAGGGAGCTAACGTGAGATAGTAACCTAAACTGTGGGACAGCCAGAGAGAGAGAACTATCCCGCGAAAAGCCCAACTCTAAGGCACTGCCGGCCCGCTCACAGAACAAAGGACTGAGCGATACCAGAGGAGAGCTAGCCGGCTGCGGACCGCCCCATCCCCCGCTGGACACAGCGGGCAGGCGGGGCCACCCAGAGCTGGAAAGGGGCAAACTCGGCCCCAGAGAGGGCACCCCCTACCAAACTGCAAACAGGCTCCCAGTTTCTAAGCAAAGACTGCCTGAGATCCCAGAAGGTCGACAGCTGCCGGAAGGGTCACAGCCAGAGACCAGCTCCCCAGAACCCACACAAAGCACACCGGAGCCGGGCGCGCCCGTAAACTGAGGCGGGGACCAAGGAGGTGATAAGTCGCAACGCCCGAACAGGGGAGAGTGCGCTCGCCAAACTCCTGGCCGCCTGAGCAGCTCCGACAGGGAACGGCAGAAGCCGCGGGCGAAACCGACTCTGCGCCTTTGTGGAGTAACTGGGAGCCTGAACCTGAGCGGCTTAGACCTGGGAAGTGCACGCATCTCAGGGCCCACTCCCCGGCCCAGTAACCTGAAGCCTGAGCAGGGTAGACGGGGAAAGCACACACGCCGTGAGTGGGGGTGAACCCAGTGCGGCGGAGACACTGCGAGCTCACCACACACACGCCAGGTTTGCAGTGTTCCTTCCTCCCCACAGCACGATTGAACAAGCGAACCTAAAGAGACCACCTCCGCCCCTTTGTTGCAGGGCGGAAATTAGATACTGAAGAGACCTCCAAACAGAAGCCAAATAAACAGAGGGAAACAGAGGGCCTTGGAAGTGACAGGCCAACAGATTAAAATCCCTGTAGTTAATACCGACTGCATTGAAAGGGACCTATAGATCTTGAAAAGTATAAGCAGGAACAAGGATCTATCTGCAACTGGGCAGACCCCACACTGCTCACAACAGCTCCAGACAAAGTCCAGGATATATATATTTTTTACTATTATTATTATTTTTTTCTTTTAATTTAAAAAAAAATTTTTTTTTTCTCTTTCCTTTTTCTTCAAGTCCTCTATTACACCTTTAACTTTCATTTTCATAACCCACTATTAACTTGCAAAAAAAAAAACAAACCCTATTTTTGAAGCAAACTGCATACATATATCTTATACCTTTTGTGTTTTCCTTTTTTACTGTTTTTTTCCTGTTTTACTTTTTTTACTGTTTCTTTTTTTACTGTTTTACTGTTTTTTTTTCTTTTTACACTGTTTCCTTTTTTTCTTTTTTTTTATATTGTAAGTTTTATAAGAGTCTAACCTCTACTCTAGATTTTTAATCTTTGTTTTACATATTTGATATCAATTTTGTACATTTAAGAACCCAATCTTTAGGACCCATTTTTACTTAGGAGTGTGATCACTGGCCTGATTACTCTCTCCCCCTATTGATGCTCTTTCTTCTCCCCCAGGGAACCTCTATCTCCCACCCTCCTCCTTCTCTTCTCAACGCAATTCTGTGAATCTCTGAGGGTGTTCTGGGTACCGGAGAACACTACAGGAACAGGATACTGCCCAGATCTCTCTCTCCCCTCTTGATTTCTCCCTTTCTACTCATGCTCACCTCTATTACCTTCCTCCCCCCTCTCTATGTATCTCTGTGAACCACTCTGACGGTTGCAGACTGTGGAAAGCACAGAGGGAAGTGCTTACTGGCTAGATTGCTCTCTCCACATTTGAATTCCCTTCTTCCCCTCCTGGACACCTCAACCCCCCCCACCTCATCTCTCTATGTAACTCAGTGAACCTTTCTGGGTATCCCTCACTGTGGAGAATCTTTTCACCATTAACCTAAAAGTTTTATTACTGATGCTGTATGGATGGAGAAGTCTTGAGGCTACTGCAAGAATAAGACTGAAAGCCAGGGGAAACATTAATTAATAAGAGACCATCCAATAGCCTCCACATTTACACTGAAACCAAGCTCCACCCAAGAGCCAATAAGTTCCAGAGCAAGACATACCACGCAAATTCTCCAGCAACGCAGGAACATAGCCCTGAGCATCAATATACAGGCTGCCCAGAGGCACACCAAATCCATAGACATCTCAAAATTTAATACTGGTCACTCCATTGCACTCTAGAGAGCAGAAATCCAGCTCCACCCACCAGAACACCGACACAAGCTCCCCCAACCAGGAAGCCTTGACAAGCCACCTGTCCAACCCCACCCACAGTGAGGAACCTCCACAATAAAGAGGAACTTCATACTACCAGAATACAGAAAGGCCACACCTAACACAGCAATCTAAACAAGATGAAAAGGCAGAGAAATACTCAGCAAGTAAAGGAAAATGAGAAATGCCCACCAAACCAAACAAAAGAGGAGGAGATAGGGAATCTATCTGAAAAAGAATTTAGAATAATGATAATAAAAATGATCCAAAATCTTGAAAGCAATATGGAGTTACAGATAAATAGCCTGGAGACAAGGATTGAGAAGATGCAAGAAATGTTTATCAAGGACTTAGAAGAAATAAAAAGGAGTCAATATAGAATGAATAATGAAATAAAGGAGATAAAAGACACTCTGGAGGGAACCAACAGTAGAATAACGGAGGCAGAAGATAGGATAAGTGAGGTAGAAGATAGAATGATGGAAATAAACAAAGCAGAGAGGAAAAAAGAAAAAAGAATCAAAAGAAATGAGGAAAACCTCAGGGACCTTTGGGACAATATGAAATGCCCCAACATTCGAATCATAGGAGTCCCAGAAGAAGAAGATAAAAGGAAAGGCCATGAAAAACTACTCGAGGAGATAATAGTTGAAAATTTCCCTAAAATGAGGAAAGAAATAGTCACAGAAGTCCAAGAAACCCAGAGAGTTCCAAACAGGATAAACCCAAGGAGAAACACCCCAAGACACATATTAATCAAATTAACAAAGATCAAACACAAAGAACAAATATTAAAAGCAGCAAGGGAAAAACAACAAATAACACACAAGGGGATCCTCATAAGGATAACAGCTGATCTTTCAATAGAAACCCTTCAGGCTAGAAGGGAATGGCAGGACATACTTAAAGTAATGAAAGAGAATAATCTACAACCCAGATTACTGTACCCAGCAAGGATCTTATTCAGATATGAAGGAGAATTCAAAAGCTTTACAGACAAGCAAGAGCTGAGGGAATTCAGCACCACCAAACCAGCTCTCCAACAAATGCTAAAGGATCTTCTCTAAACAGGAAACACAGAAAGGATGTTTCAACACGAACTCAAAACAACAAAGTAAATGGCAACGGGATCATACTTATCAATAATTACCTTAAATGTAAATGGGTTGAATGCCCCAACCAAAAGACAAAGGCTGGCTGAATGGATACAAAAGCAAGACCCCTATATATGCTGTCTACAAGAGACCCACCTCAAAACTAGGGACACACACAGGCTGAAAGTGAAGGGATGGAAAAACATATTTCATGAAAACAGAGACCAACAGAAAGCAGGAGTCGCAATACTCATTTCAGATAACATAGACTTTAAAATAAAGGCTGTGAAAAGGGACAAAGAAGGACACTACATAAAGATCAAAGGATCAATCCAAGAAGAGGACGTAACAATCATAAATATATATGCACCCAACACAGGAGCACCACAATATATAAGGCAAATACTAACAAGTATGAAAGGGGAAATTAACAATAACACAATAATAGTGGGAGACTTTAATACTCCACTCACGCATATGGATAGATCAACTAAACAGAAAATTAACAAGGAAACACAAACTTTAAATGATACAATAGACAAATTAGATTTAATTGATATTAACAGGACTTTCCACCCCAAAACAATCAATTTTACCTTTTTCTCAAGTGCACACGGAACTTTCTCCAGGATAGATCACATCCTGGGCCATAAATCTAGCCTTGGTAAATTCAAAAAAATTGAAGTCATCCCAGCCATCTTCTCTGACCACAATGCAGTTATATTAGACCTCAATTACAGGAAAAAAACTATTAAAAATTCCAACATATGGAGGCTAAACAACACGCTTCTGAATAACCAACAAATCACAGAAGAAATCAAAAAAGAAATTAAATTATGCACAGAAACGAATGAAAATGAAAACACAACAACCCAAAACCTATGGGACACTGTGAAAGCAATGCTAAGGGAAAGGTTCATAGCAATACAGGCGTACCTCAAGAAACAAGAAAAAAATCAAATAAATAACCTAACTCTACACCTAAAGCAACTAGAGAAGGAAGAAATGAAGAACCCCAGGGTCAGTAGAAGGAAAGAAATCCTAAAAATTAGGGCAGAAATAAATGCAAAAGAAACAAAAGAGACCATAGCAAAAATCAACAAAACTAAAAGCTGGTTTTTCGAGAAGATAAACAAAATTGACAAGCCATTAGCCAGACTCATCAAGAAACAAAGGGAGAAGAATCAGATCAACAAAATTAGAAATGAAAATGGAGAGATCACAACAGACTCCACAGAAATACAAAGGATCGTAAGAGACTACTACCAACAGCTATATGCCAATAAAATGGACAACTTAGAAGAAATGGACAAATTCTTAGAAAAGTATAACTTTCCAAAACTGAAGAAAGGAAGAAATAGAAGATCTTAACAGACCCATCACAAGCACGGATATCGAAACTGTAATCAGAAATCTTCCAGCAAACAAAAGCCCAGGACCAGACGGCTTCACAGCGGAATTCTACCAAAAATTTAGAGAAGAGCTAACACCTATCCTACTCAAACTCTTCCAGAAAATTGCAGAAGATGGTAAACTTCCACACTCATTCTATGAGGCCACCACCACCCTAATTCCAAAACCAGACAAAGATGTCACAAAAAAGGAAAACTACAGGCCAATATCACTGATGAACATAGATGCAAAAATCCTTAATAAAATTCTAGCAAACAGAATCCAACATCATATTAAAAAGATCATACATCATGACCAAGTGGGCTTTATCCCAGGAATGCAAGGTTTCTTTAACATCCGCAAATCAATCAATGTAATACACCACATTAACAAATTGAAAGATAAAAACCACATGGTTATCTCAATAGATGCAGAAAAAGCCTTTGACAAAATTCAGCATCCATTTATGATAAAAACTCTCCAGAAAGCAGGAATAGAAGGAACATACCTCAACATAATAAAAGCTATATATGACAAACCCACAGCAAACATTATCCTCAATGGTGAAAAATTGAAAGCATTTCCCCTAAAGTCAGGAACAAGGCAAGGATGCCCACTTTCACCACTACTATTCAACATAGTTTTGGAAGTTTTGGCCACAGCAATCAGAGCTGAAAAAGAAATAAAAGGAACACAGATAGGAAAAGAAGAAGTAAAACTCTGTTTGCAGATGACATGATCCTCTACATAGAAAACCCTAAAGACTCTACTAGAAAATTACTAGAGTTAATCAATGAATATAGTAAAGTTGCAGGATATAAAATTAACACACAGAAATCCCTTGCATTCCTATACTCCAATATTGAGAAAACAGAAAGAGAAATTAAGGAAACAATACCATTCACCACTGCAACAAAAAGAATAAAATACTTAGGAATATATCTACCTAAAGAAACAAAAGACTTATATATAGAAAACTATAAAACACTGATGAAAGAAATCAAAGAGGACACAAACAGATGGAGAAATACACCGTGTTCATGGATTGGAAGAATTAATATAGTAAAAATGAGTATACTACCCAAAGCAATCTATAGATTCAATGCAATCCCTATCAAGCTACCAATGGTATTTTTCACAGAACTAGAACAAAGCATCTCACAATTTGTATGGAAATATAAGAAACCTCGAATAGCCAAAGCAATCTTGAGGAAGAAGAATGGAACTGGAGGAATCAACCTGCCTGACTTCAGGCTCTACTACAAAGCCACAGTCATCAAGACGGTATGGTACTGGCACAAAGATAGAAATATAGATCAATGGAACAAAATAGAAAGCCCAGAGATAAACCCACGCACCTATGGACACCTTATTTTCGACAAAGGAGGCAAGAATATACAATGGAGAAAAGACAATCTCTTTAACAAGTGGTGCTGGGAAAACTGGTCAACCACTTGGAAAAGAATGAAACTAGAACACTTCCTAACACCATACACAAAAACAAACTCAAAATGGATTAAAGATCTAAATGTAAGACCAGAAACTATAAAACTCCTAGAGGAAAACATAGGCAAAACACTCTCCGACATAAATCACAGCAGGGTCCTCCATGACCCACCTCCCAGAATATCGGAAATAAAAGCAAAAATAAACAAATGGGACCTAATTAAAATTAAAAGCTTTTGCACAACAAAGGAAACTATAAGCAAGGTGAAAAGACAGCCTTCAGAATGGGAGCAAATAATAGCAAACGAAGCAACAGACAAACAATTAATCTCAAAAATATACAAACAACTTCTGCAGCTGAATTCCAGAAAAATAAACGACCCAATCAAAAAATGGGCCAAAGAACTAAACAGACATTTCTCCAAAGAAGACATACAGATGGCTAACAAACACATGAAAAGATGCTCAACATCACTCATTATTAGAGAAATGCAAATCAAAACCACAATGAGGTATCATTTCACACCAGTCAGAATGGCTGCTATCCAAAAGTCTACAAGCAATAAATGCTGGAGAGGGTGTGGAGAAAAGGGAACCGAGGGTTCCTCTTACACTGTTGGTGGGAATGCAAACTAGTACAGCCACTATGGAGAACAGTGTGGAGATTCCTCAAAAAACTGGGAATAGAACTGCCATATGACCCAGCAATCCCACTGCTGGGCATACACGCCGAGGAAACCAGAATTGAAAGAGACGCGTGTACCCCAATGTTCATCGCAGAACTGTTTACAATAGCCAGGACATGGAAGCAACCTAGATGTCCATCAGCAGACGAATGGATAAGGAAGCTGTGGTACATATACACAATGGAATATTACTCAGCCATTAAAAAAAAAATACATTTGAATCAGTTCTACTGAGATGGATGAAACTGGAGCCCATTATACAGAGTGAAGTAAGCCAGAAAGAAAAACACCAATACAGTATACTAATGCATATATATGGAATTTGAAAGATGGTAACGATAACCCTATATGTGAGACAGAATAAGAGACACAGATGCATAGAACAATTTTATGGACTCTGAGGGAGAAGGTGAGGGTGGGACGTTCTGGGAGAATAGCATTGAAACATGTATATTATCATATGTGAAACAGAACACCATTCCATGTTCGATGCATGAGACAAAGGCTCAGGGCCGGGGCAATGGGATGACCCAGAGGGATGGGATGGGGAGGGAGGTGGGTGGGGGGTCCAGGAAGGGGAACACATGTAAACCCATGGCTGATACATGTCAATGTATGGCAAAGATTATTACAATATTGTAAAGTAATTAGCCCCCAACTAAAATAAATAAATTTATTAAAAAAAAAAAAAAAAGAAAGAAAACTGTTCCAAGGAAGCTGAAGGGAGAATCAGTTTGCAACAAAGTTTGCAAAAAAGAGAGTAGGCAGTCTGAACATCAAAGATTACTTCCAGGTAAGGAAACTCAGATATTGAGTTAAGGAATTTAGTATTCCTCTCTGTAAGGGAAGATGCAAGCTTCCGGGCTCAATGAATTCATTCCTTTCATATGCACCTCAGCTATCTGGGGCCAAACCCAGTTTCCGGATTGTTTACACCCTTAATGCCTTGTTCACCTTCACCTTAAGGAGTGGAGATGGCAGCTGCTTCCTCCATTCCCCTGAGCTCCTCAGCAATCACCACGGGGGTGGGGGGTGGGGGGGTAGGGGTGGGTGGCAACTTCTGCAGGATCGTACTGTGTTCCATTTTGAGAGTCCTCACTCACATTTGGAGGCCCGAAATTGCTGATGGCTGTGACATTTCTTGTTTACTGATATGGCAGGAGATAATTTCATTTCACAGTAGCCTGGGCCCCAGAATTTCTCCAAACTGACCAGCTAAGGCCCCACACTGAGAAAAAAGAAAAAAAAGCTCAAAAAATTGAAATAAAATAAATAAAACTAAGTAGGACAGGTATAAAAGAGATAAAGAGAGGAAAAGTCCAGATAAAAATGAGAGAAGGGAATACAACCAGAAAGATTCAGAAAATAAAATAAGTCACCACAATTGTGAACGCTCTGCAAACAAAAGCACAGGAGAGGGAGCTCTGAAGTTAGAAAAACTATCCTGAGTCACACCTAAAAGTTCAGAAAAGCTAAATTTAAATAAAAATGAACACAAGTTATAAGGTCAAATCCTATAAAAGTTGTCATGTATTTTTTAAAATTATATAAGAAAAACAGTTTAAGGAGCAGGAAAAATTCCCTATAGACAACAAAAACATACCAAACACACCCCAAAAACTATCACCTACAATTTTAAAATGAGCTGAAAGGTATTAAGAAATGACAAAACAATAAAAGAACATAAATAAGACTTCTAAATGCCAAATAAGTTACTCTGTGGATACTGACAAACTAATCCTAAAGTTTATACAGAGGAGAAAAAGATACAGAATAGCCAACACAAAACTGAAGAAGAATAAAAGTTGGATGTTACCTGACTTCAAGACTTACTATAAAGTTACAGTAATCAAGATCGTGGTATTGGCAAAAGAATGAACAAGAACCCAGAAACAGACTCACATAAATACAGTCAACTGATCTCTGACAAAGGAGCAAGGGCAATCCTATAAAGAAAAGTCATTTCAATGAAAGGTGCTGGAACATCCACGAGTAAAAAAATAAAAAATCTAACCTCACACTCTTCATAAAAACTGACTCAAAAAGGATCATAGAACTAAACATAAAACACAAAACCATAAAACTGCTGGAAAACAACACAGGAGAAAACCTACATGATTTGAATTTGCAATGACTACATATTTATGTGGGTCTATTTCTGGTCTCTGTTTCATTCTTCTCCAATGACTACATATAATACCAAAAGCACAATGTGTGAAAGAAGTAATAAACTGGACTTCATTAAAATAACTTCTGCTCAATGGAAGACTGTTAGGAGAATGAAAAGACAAGCCACAGACTGGGGGAAAACACTTGCAAAGATATAGCTGATAAGGGACTGTCATTTATACAAAGAGCTCTTAAAATTCAACAAGGAAACAACCCAATTAAAAAATGGGCAAAGTCTCTTCAATAAGAGGTACTGGGAAAACTGGACAGCTATGTGTAAAAGAATGAAACAAGAACACTTCCTAACATCATACAGAAAAACTCAAAATGGATTAAAGACCTAAATGTAAAGCCAGAAACTATAAATCTCTTAGAGGAAAACACAGGCAATACATTCTCTGACATACATCACAGCAAGATCCTCTTTGACCCAACTCCTAGAGTAATGGAAATAAAAACAAAAATAAACAAATGGGAATTAATTAAACTTAAAAGTTTCTGCAGAGCAAAGGAAACAATAAACAAAATTAAAAGATCAGAATGGGAGAAAATAATTGCAAAAGTAACAACTGACAAATCATTATTCCCCAGAATATATAAAAAGCTCATACAGCTCAACATCAGGAAAACCAACAACCCAATCAAAAAATGGGCAGAAGACCTAAACAGACATTTCTGCAAAGAAGACATACAGACACGTTAAAAGATGCTCAACATCACTCATTATTAGAGAAATGCAAATCAAAACTACATTGACCACCTCACACTGGTCAGAATGGCCATCATCAAAAAATCTACAAACAACAAACACTAGAGAGGGAGTGGAGAAAAGGGAATGCTCTTGCACTGTTGCTGGGAATGTAAACTGATACAGCCACAATGGACAAGGGTACGGAGATTCCTTCAAAAACTAGGAACAGAACCACCACGTGACCTGACAATCCCTCTCCTGGGCATATACTCTGAGAAAACAGTAAATGAAAGAGACGCACGTATCCCAATGTTTGCTGCAGCACTATTATATATATAGCTAGGACATGAAAGAGAAACTAAAGACCCTCTTGTGAAGGTGAAAGAGGACAGTGAAAAAGCTGGCTTAAAACTCAACATTCAAAAAACCAAGATCATGGCATCCAGTCCCATCACTTCATAGAAGATAGATGGAAGAAAAATGGACACAATGACAGACTATTTTCTTGGGCTCCAAAATCACTGCAGCCATGAAATTTAAAACGCTTGGCCCTTGGAAGGAAAACTGTGACATACCTAGACAGCGTATTAAAAAAGGAGAGATATTACTTTGTTGACAAGGTCTGGATAGTCAAAACCATGGTTTTTCCAGCAGTCACGTAATGATACTACAGTTGGACTGTAACCAAGAAGGGTTAATTCTGAATTTACACAGGAACAGCTTCTATGCCTTTAACCCTTTTGTTATTAAGCATACACAATGGCCTGCCTCAGGAAGATAACCTGACTCAGCCCACCTGTGAAGGACTGTGACAACTTAAATCATTTGTGTGGCAAACGGCTCAGCACAAAGCACGGCACAAGGCACCCTTCATTTTCTGCTTATAGGCTCATCCCAGAAATTCACAATTTGGGAGGCCGGAATCACAGATAAATGTGGCATCTTTGTTGATGTGACAGGCAATATTCCATTTCATAGTACCCATGAAATGACTGTGAAAAAGTGAAACTAATATATTCCCCTACCCGAGTATTGCCATTCTAAGAGGTATTTGCAGGAATGAAATGGTCTTTTTGTTTCCTCACTTCCCCTCATCCCTTATTCATAAAAGAATCTTACATCCAGGCCCCGACATGATAGTTTTTTTGAGGCAGTAGGCAGCCATCTTCCTAGTCCCAACACCTCATCTGATTTTCACTGAATTGCTGCGAACAGAGTGAGCTTGGACTCAGTAACAGGACCATAAAGGAGGCTGAGTGCCAAAGAATTCATGCTTTCAAACTGTGGTGCTGTAGAAGACTCTTGAGAGTCCCTTGCACAGCAAGGGAGATCAAACCAGTCAATCCAAAAGGAAATCAACCCTGAAAATTCATCGGAAGGACCCATGCAAACCTGAAGCTAAAGCTCCCATACTCTGGCAACCTGATGCAAACAGCTAACTCATTGGAAAAGACTCTGATCCTGGGAAAGATTGAGGGCAGGAGGAGAAGGGGGAGACAGAGGATGAAATGGTTGGATGGCATCATTGACTCAATGAACATGAGATTGAGCAAACTCCAGGAGATGGTGAAGGACAGGGAAGCCTGGCATGCTACAGTCAGTGGGATCACAAAGAGTCAGACATAACTTAGTAACTGAAAGCAACCTAGATGTTCATCAACAGATGAATGGATAAAGAAGTTGTTGTGGTACATATACACAATGACATTTTCAGTTCAGTTCAGTCGCTCAGTTGTGTCCAACTCTTGGAGACCCCATGGACTGCAGCACTCCAGGCTTCCCTGTCCATCACCAACTGCCAGAGCCTGTTCAAACTCATGTCCAACAAGTCGGTGATGCCATCCAACCAACTCATTCTATGTCGTCCCCTTCTACTCCTGCCTTCAATCTTTCCCAGCATCAGGGTCTTTTCCAATTACACAGTTCTTCGCACTAGGTGGCCAAAGTATTGGAGATTCAGCTTTAGCATCAGTCCTTCAAATGAATATTCAGGACTGATTTCCTTTTGGATGGACTGGTTGGATCTGCTTACGGTCCAAGGGACTCTCAAGAGTCTTCTCCAACAACACAGTTCAAAAGTATCAAACTTCAGCGCTCAGCTTTCTTTATGGTCCAGTTCCCCATCTGTACATGACTACAGGAAAAACCATAGTTTCAACTATATGAACCTTTGTCAGCAAAGTAATCTCTGCTTTTTAATATGCTGTTTAGGTTGGTCATAGCTTTCCTTCCAAAGAGCAAGCGTGTTTTAATCTCATGACTGTACTCACCAGCTCCACTGATTTTGGAGCCCCTCAAAATAAAGTCTGTCACTGTTTCCATTGTTTCCCCATCTAGCTGCCATGAAGTGATGGGACCAGATGCCATGCTCTTTGTTTTTTGAATGTTGAGTTTTAAGTCAGCTTTTTCTCCTCTTTCACTTTCATCAAGAGGCTCTTTAGTTCCTCTTCACTTTCTGGCGTAAGGATGGTGTCATCTACATATCTGAGGCTATTGATATTTCTCCCGGCAATCTTGATTCCAGCTTGTACTTTATTTAGCCCGGCAGTTTGCAAAATGTACTCTGCATATAAATTAAATAAGCAGGGTGACAATATACAGCCTTGACATACTCCTTTCCCAATTTGGAACCAGTTCACTGTTTCATGTCTGGTTCTAACTGTTGCTTCCTGACCCGCGTACAGATATCTCAGGAGGCAGGTAGGGTGGTCTGGTATTCCCATCTCTTGAAGAACTTTCCACAGTTTGTTGTGATCCACACAGTCAAAGGCTTTAGCACAGTCAATGAAGCAGAAGTAGATATTTTTTCTGGAATTCTCTGATGTTTTCTATGATCCAATCAATGTTGACAATTTGATCTCTGGTTCCTCTGTCTTTTGTAAATCCAGCTTAAACATCTGGAAGTTCTCAATTCACGTACTGTTGGAGCCTGGCTTGGAGAATTTTCAGCATTACTTTGCTAGCATGTGAGATGAGTGCAATTATGCGGTAATTTGAACATTCTTTGGCATTCCCTTTCTTTGGGACTGGAATGAAACCTGACCTTTCCCAGTCCTGTGTCCACTTTCGAATTTTCCAAATTTGCTGGCATACTGAGTGCAGCACTTTCACAGCACCATCCTTTAGGATGTGAAATAGCTCAGCTGGAATTCCATCACCTCCACTAGCTTTGTTCATAGTGATGCTTACTAAAGGCCATTTGACTTTGCACTGCAGATGTCTGGCTCTAGGTGAGTGATCACACTATCGTGGTTATCCACGTCATTCAGATCTTTTTTGTACAGTTCTTCTGTGTATCCTTGTCACCTCTTCTTAATATCTTCTGCTTCTGTTAAGTCCATACCGTTTCTGTCCTTTACTGTGCCCATCTTTGCATGAAATGTTCCCTTGGTATCTCTGATTTTCTTGTAGCGATCTCTAGTCTTTCCCATTCTATTGTTTTCCTCTATTTCTTTGCACTGATCACTGAGGAAGCCTTTCTTATCTCTCCTTGCTATTCTTTGGAACTCTGTATTCAGATGGGAATATCCTTCCTTTTCTCCTTTGCTTTTCACTTCTCTTCTTTTCCCAGCTATTTGTAAGGCCTCCTCAGACAGCCATTTTGCTTTTTTGCATTTCTTTTCCATGGGGATGGTCTTGATCCCTGTCTCCTGTACAATGTCACGAACCTCTGTCCATAGATCATCAGGCACTCTATCAGATCTAGTCCCTTAAATCTATTTGTCACTTCCACTGTATAATCATAAGGGATTTGATTTAGGTCATACCTGAATGGTCTAGTGGTTTTCCCTACTTTCTTCAATTTAAGTCTGAATTTGGCAATAAGCAGTTCATGATCTGAGCCACAGTCTGCTCCCGGTCTTGTTTTTGCTGACTGTATAGAGCTTCTCCATCTTTGGCTGCAAAGAATATAATCAATCTGATTTCGGTGTTGACCATCTGGTGATGGCCATGTGTAGGGTCTTCTCTTGTGTTGTTGGAAGAGGGTGTTTGCTATGACCAGTGCATTCTCTTGGCAAAACTCTATTAGCCTTTGCCCTGCTTCATTCTGTACTCCAAGGCCAAATTTGCCTGTTACGCCAGGTGTTCCCTGACTTCCTAGTTTTGCATTCCAGTCCCCTATAATAAAAAGGACATCTTTTTTGGGTGTTAGTTCTAAAAGGTCTTGTAGGTCTTCATAGAACCGTTCAAGTTCAGCTTCTTCAGCGTTACTGGTCGGGGCATAGATTTGGATTACCATGATATTGAATGGTTTGCCTTGGAAACGAACAGAGATCATTCTGTCGTTTTTGAGATTGCATCCATGTACTGCATTTCGGACTCTTTTGTTGACCATGATGGCTACTCCACTTCTTCTAAGGGATTCCTGCCCACAGTAGTAGATATGATGGTCATCTGAGTTAAATTCACCCATTCCAGTCCATCTTAGTTCACTGATGCCTGGAATGTCGACGTTCACTCTTGCCATCTCCTATTTGACCACTTCCAATTTGCCTTGATTCATGGATCTAACATTCCAGGTTCCTATGCAATATTGTTCTTTTACAGCATCGGACTTTGCTTCTATCACTACTCACATCCACAGCTGGGTATTGTTTTTGCTTTGGCTCCATCCCATCATTCTTTCTGGAGTTATTTCTCCACTGATCTCCAGTAGCATATTGGGCACCTACTGACCTAGGGAGTTCATCTTTCAGTGTCCTATCTTTCTGCCTTTTCATACTGTTCATGGGGTTCTCAAGGCAAGAATACTGAAGTGGCTTGCCATGCCCTTCTCCAGTGCACCACATTCTGTCAGTACTCTTCTTTAAAAGTGATTCTGAGACAAGTATGTAAATACTTAAATTCAGAGAAAATCTCTCTGAAAGAAAAAGTGAAGAAAGGAATCAGAACAAACACTAAAGCTATAATCCAAGGAGCCTTCCCTGAAATTAAGAGAAAAAAACTCAAACTACACATTGAAAGAGCATATTATACCTAAGAATATTAAAGCAGAGCAACCAATAGCAAAATATATTCAAGTAAAAATTACTAAGTTTAAGGGGAAAAAATTCTTTGGGCATCTAAGCAAAAAAGAGAAAATAATAATGAACTATAAAGAAAGCTGAGCGCCAAAAAATTGATGCTTTTGAACTGTTGGGTTGGAGAAGACTCTTCAGAGTCCCTTGGACTGCAAGATCAAACCAGTCAATTTTAAAGGAAATCAGTCCTGAATATTCATTGGAAGCACTGATGCTGAAACTCCACAATACTTTGGTTACCTGATGTGAAGAACTGACTCACTGGAAAAGACCCTGATGCTGGGAAAGACTGAAGGCAGGAAGAGAAGGGGACAACAGAGGATAAGGTTGGATGGCATCACCAACTTGATGGACATGAGTCTGAGCAAGCTCCAGGAGTTGGTGATGGACAGGAAAACCTGGCATGCTGCAGTCCATGGGGTCGCAAAGAGTCGGACACGACTGGGCAACTGAACTGAACTGAATAATGAAAAAAAATTTGACTGCCATCAAGCCTACGGCAAAACAGGACAATTTTAAGCAATAAAATAAAGAGTAATAATGACAACTCACAGCATTTATGTTTGAAACCCAAATATATCAGTTAGTAATATACTTTATTTCTGTAATGAATTATTTATGTTTGGCTCTCTCCGGTCTCAGCTGCGGCATGTGGGACTGCTCATTGTGGCATGTGGGCTCAGCAGTTGTGGTGCAGGGCCTCAGTCTCCCTGCAGCATGTGAGAGCTTAGTTCCTGGACCAAGGATCAAACCTGAATTCCCTGAATTGGAAGTCGGATTCTTAAACCACTGGATACTTTTAAAAAGAAACTTTAAAAATCTGATGGGTCACCTTCAAAGGACAACAGTGTATCCTGAAAACTCGTAAATAAAAGGAAAGAAAGAAGCATTCTTTTCTACCTTTCCTATACAAATTTACACCTTGAGCAATCAATTAGTAAATGAGGAACAAATCAACTATATGCACCATAGGTCACTTCAGTTGTCTCCAGCTCTTTGCAAGCCTTTGGACTGCAGCTCGCCAGGCTCCTCTGCCCATGGGATTCTCCAGGCAAGAATACTGGAGTGGGTTGCCATGCCCTCCTCCAGGGGATCTTCCCAACCCAGGATCAAGCATCTCTTATGTCTCCTGCATTGGCAGGAGGGTTCTTTAGCACTAGCACCACCTGGGAACCCCAAGATAAAATAAAATAAAATTTTAAAAAATGAGGGAAGTATCTCTTAACAGATACAGCTTATCTAATTAAAAAAAAAAAAGAATATTACTATTTTGCAACCTTCAAAGAATCAATGGCTCTAGGCGCTGAACATCAGTAGAAAAGAAGGCTTTTATATCTTATGTGCCTCCTAAAGAAAAAGAACAATACCACATACGTAACACAGTCTTCAGTCCTGTCAAGGGTCTTAAGTCCAACTCTTGATCAAGTTTCTGCATCCTACTTGCAAATATGGATGAAAAACATGTTGAACTGCATGCAGGAGAATACATACTGCAGGGTAACAAGAAGTTCAACAGATAAATTGTAAAGAAAAGGATGGACAGGGAACATGTAAATTAAGACATATCAAATAAAAAGGGGAGCACTAAACTCTTTAACACTTGTGTTTAGTCGATCAGTCGTGTCCAACTCTCTGCAACCCCGCCAGGCTCCTCATCCATGGGGATTCTCCAGGCAAGAATACTGGAGATGTATTGCCATACTTCCATGCCCTCCTCCAGGGAATCTTCCCAACACAGGGATCAAACCTAGGTCTCCCACATTGCAGGCAGATTCTTTACCATCTGAGCCACCAGGGAAGGCCTACATAACCTGATGTTAAAACTGTAAGGAAACAAAAGAAGTGATTACTATAAAAGTTAGGGTAACAGTTACTTTTGGGGAGTGGGGAAGGGATTGTGTTTGGCTGTGGTGTGGAAGGGGTTCTGGGAAAAGTGAAAAATTTCTAATTCCTTTTTTTTAAACTGTAATATAATATTTTATTTAATCCTCTATATCTAAAACATTTATTTCATTAATATCAAATTATTAACAAAGTGTTTTACATCTCTTTTTTATAAGTCTCTGAAATCAGGCATATGTTTTATACTTACAGTATATCTCAGTTTGGACTAAGGATATTTCTTCTCTTTTTCAGATTTATTTATTTACTTCTGGTTGTGCTAGATCTTCGTTGCTGCACATGGGCTTTCTCTAGTTGCTGCAAGCAGAGGCTTTTCACTGTGCTGGCTTCTCCTGTTGCAGAGCATGCGTTCCAGATCACAAGCCCAGTAGTTGTGGTGTGTGGGCTTAGGTGTTCCAAGGCACGTGAGATCTTCCCAAACCAAGGATGGAAACCACGGCATTGGCAGGAGGATTCTTTACCACTAACCCACCAGGGAAGCCCTAGACTAATCTAAGTACATTTCAATGCTCAGCCGCCACATGCGTTTCATGCCTATTGACTGATCAGAAGACTTCTAATTCTTGACCTGGCTATTACTAGGCTTTTGGCCTTAACATAATTCACTAATATGCTTCTGTGGTTTTCTTTATCTGTGTTTCATTTTACCATTAAAAAAATGGCCTTCTTTAAAAAAGTAAATGACTAATAGTCATTTGGATTATCTGGCTACCTCCAAATGGCACAAGGATCTAACCACCCATCTCCCTAGAACCAGAAGACTATATGAGATTACTTCAGGTCCAGAATTCAATGACCTCAGATCCCTAGAATTTCGTATCACAGGATCTTAAGGAATTGATGCTAGAGTATATACATGATAACTCTAGCCTTGAAATAACTCTAATCTTAGCATGAAATGAATTCAGTCTTGAAAATTTCTACACATTGGAGTTTATGTTCATGTATTAAGACGATAAAGTGACCTTCCCGATAGCAGTTTTGTTAGTTACAAGGTCTTGTTCCACCAGACCTATTCAATCAATAGCTTATCCTCCACAACACTTGGTAAAGATAAAACTGTTTGTTAAGAATGCTATTTTAAAGGAAAAATCTCTCCTTTTCCTTCCTATCTTCTACACAGATTTCTTCCCAAAGTTCATGGTAAGCAGAGAACAGTGACTCAAAATTGCCAATGAGTTCCCAACATGAGGTAGAGTGAGCAGACAGAGGAAAATCCCCTTCACCTCAGAGATACAACCTCACTGATCTAAGTGAACACTTTCTAGATTATCCAAATTTCCTAGAAGCAAATGACTTGTAATTCAAAAACTGCTAATACAGACTGAAAAAAGAAAAATATAGTTAAATACCAATCCTGCAGAAATTAAAAAGGGAAGTTGGAGCGGTAATTGCCTATGCTTCAAAGGCTCTCTGATAGAGAAAATCAAATTTGACAGGAGAGGCCAAAGAAGAGAGAAATTTCACTCTCCCACAACTCTACACCAGCACTCCAGAAACTGGAACAGGGAAAATACAGGAGAGGCCCATGTAGGTACCAACCTCTTTCTATATAGCACTTTTCTACTTAGACTTGACAGTTATATTTTGTCTATTAATTACTTACACTGGCATAGTCCCTTCCTCTCACTCCGTAATATGCCAAAAGCTTCAGAATGAAACAGACCTTTTATTTTTTTCCCCATCTATATATCTTACATATGCCTAGTACAGCACCTGGAAAAATGTTTTACACATAGCATATACTCAGTATGTTTGTTGCGTTCAACTTTTAAAAAAATCAAGGGCAGTCAGGTGAAAGAAAAGAAAACTTGCTCAATATTATTTCAGAAAGCAAGAGTCAAGAAAAACTAGAAGGAAAGTATGAGGAAGCATGTTAAGCCAACATGAACACAAAATTTCTTTAGCCCTGGTTGCCTTAAGAAGCAATCACGTCCCTTGGCCATATTTTTGAAGACTTGCATTAAAGGTAGAAGGGAATTCTGAGACCTGCTTCAAACTCTTTCAAGATTTTGTGTTTCTGAACAAGGCTGTCCCCAGAGTAGGGGACAGTCTAAGTAGACTGAAACACAAATGAAGAAAATAAGGAGAAACAAATCTATCCCAGAATCTATAGCAGAACAGGCATTCCCCACCTCACTGGAAATCTGTAACTGGGTAATACAAAAATCCCTATCTTACTTCATCAGAGAATTAAGTAACAACAAACTTTTGTATACTAGTCATTACATATGTTATTTTCATTTCATCTTTGATATTATCATCTTCATTTTATAAAAGGACACTGACAGTGAGAAAATAAGCAATGAATGGGTTCTGAACTTTGACTCAAACCATGTTCTTTCTACCGAACATTTCAGCTTCTAAGATAAATCAGCATTGGTAAAATACAGCATTGCTTCCCTTGTGTATTGGCATTACTAGATCTTAACTTCCAAACCATAAATTTATCATTGTATGTCTTACCACTTATTTCAAGCTCCACCCAATGAGATTTCTTTCCATTTGCTGCTTCCTCAGAGGACATAATTGTGTACATCCTCCGAGGGTCAGGGGGCTCGTATTTTTCTGTGGGCATGCCTGTTGAATCAAGAAAAGAACCCAATCAATATCTGAAAGAGTCAAATAGCTGAAAATAACATCTTTTAAAAAAGTAGACATCCATATTATGATCTCTAAACACAATTTCCCACTAAAACGAACTAGGAACTCCTTGGAGAAATGGAAGATTTCAAGAATGGGATTGGAAAAATATAAACAAGCCTAGACACTAAGAAAGATGCTCCAGCTGTGAAGGGCATAGGAGTTAGCTTGAAGAGGTCCCACTGGCCACAGATAAGACAATCTGAACAACAAAAGAAAGACTACGAATCAATTTTAAACTGTATGAATCCAAAACTCTGACGGAAAAAAAAAAAACCTGTCACCTGAAGTTGGAAAATAAAGGGAAAGAATCAAGCATTTATCCAGCATTTCTGGCAGAAACTAGTTGAGGAAATGTTCTTAACAGAATTCTAGCTAATAAATACAGAAAGTTACACAATTAGAAAAACCACTATTTCACAACCTCTAATGAAAAAAAACGGATGACCATTAATGGCTAATAAAGGAATCAGGTGAAAATATCCAGTGGAAAAAATTTAAATAGATCAGGCTGTAATACCTCAACCCAAGGATCAATTCAGTATTAGGACAACTATCCTTATATGTCAATACTATGTATGCTCTTGCCCCTTCATCCAAAAAAAATTGAAAGTAAAGACTGAACTTGAATCAAATAAGCCTCTCTAGATCTGGAACCAGTTTACACTAAGTAAGGGAGACAGAGGAATATGGTAAAAGTAACATAAGATGCAACAATGTGAATATACTTAACACTACTGAACTGCACACTTAAAATGTCTGTGAAGATAGTATATTTTGCTATGTATATTTTACTATAAGTAAAAAAATTTTTTCTTAACTCTAAAATAATGCCACAAGAATACAGCCAGCCAGATGCAGACAATAGAAAGTTCTACATGACAGAAGGCCCAATTTCCTCAACAAATCAATGACATGAAAAGGAAACTGATATTAAATGACTTATGAGGCACAGCAATCAGATGCAATGTATAGACCTCATCTGGGTCTAATGTGACCAAATTAAGTGTAAAAACCATTTCTGAGAATCAGACAAATTGGAAGAATTACATCTAAGCTGATACTGGGACTACTGTTCATTTTGCTTGTGGTTATTTTAAAATTCATATTAAAAAGCAGAGACATTACTTTGCCAACAAGGATCCATCTAATCAAAGTTATGGTTTTTCCAGTAGTCACGTATGGATGTGAGAGTTGGACCATAAAGAAAGCTAAGCACCGAAGAATTGATGCTTTTGAACTGTGATGTTGGAGAAGACTCTTGAGAGTTCTTGGACAGTAAGGAGATCCAACCAGTCAATCCTAAAGGAGATCAGTCCTGAATACTCATTGGAAGGACTGATGCTGAAGCTCCAATACTTTGGTCACCTGAGGTGAGGAACTGACTCATTGGAAAAGACTCTGATGCTGGAAAAGATTGAAGGCAGGAGCAGAAGGGGATGACAGAGGATGAGATGGTTGGATGGCATCACCGACTCGATGGACAAGAGTTTGAGCAAGCTCCAGGAGATGGTGATGGACAGGGAAGCCTGGCATGCTCCAGTTCATGGGGTCGCAAAGAGTCAGACACAACTGAGCAATTTAATTGAACACCTACTCTGGATACCTATACAGCTAAACAAACCTGGAGAAAAACCCACGATCATATGAAGTTAAAGTGAGCCAGTCAGCAATCACTTACCTCAAATGGAGTTACTGCTGAATGGGTTTGAGATTTCAGTTTTACAAAAAGGAAAGAGTTACAGAGATGGATGATGGTGATGGCTGTACAACATCATCAATGTATCTAATAACACTGAATGCTACACTCAAAAATGATTAACACGGTAAACTTTATGTTATGTATATTTTACACAATAAAAAAATTGGAAAAGAGCTAAAGCTACTTTATGTTATGCCGCTTCTGTACTGATGAGAACTAGAGCTATTTTTCAAACACAAAAAAGGTTTTGACTATGTAGTCAAAACACAAAAAGAGTTGAGCTATTTCAAATCCTGAAAGATCATGCTGTGAAAGTGTTGCACTCGATATGCCAGCAAATTTGGAAAACTCAGCAGTGGCCACAGGACTGGAAAAGGTCAGTTTTCATCCCAATCTCAAAGAAAGGCAATGCCAAAGAATGCTCAAACTACCGCACAATTGCACTCATCTCACATGCTAGTAAAGTAATGCTCAAAATTCTCCAAGCCAGACTTCAGCAATACGTGAACCGTGAACTTCCAGATGTTCAAGCTGGTTTTAGAAAAGGCAGAGGAACCAGAGATCAAATTGCCACATCCGTTGGATCATAGAAAAAGCAAGAGAGTTCCAGAAAAACATCTATTTCTGCTCTATGGACTATGCCAAAGACTTTGACTGTGTGGATCACAATAAACTGTGGAAAATTCTTAAAGAGATGGGCATACCAGATCACCTGACCTGCTTCTTGAGAAACCTGCATGCAGGTCAGGAAGCAAGTTAGAACTGGACATGGAACAACAGACTGGTTCCAAATAGGAAAAGGAGTACGTCAAGGCTGTATATTGTCACCCTGCTTATTTAACTTATATGCAGAGTACATCATGAGAAACGCTGGGCTGGAAGAAACACAAGCTGGAATCAAGATTGCCGGGAGAAATATCAATAACCTCAGATATGGAGATGACACCACCTTTGTGGCAGAAAGTGAAGAAGAACTAAAGAGCCTCTTGATGAAAGTGAAAGAGGAGAGTGAAAAAGTTGGCTTAAAGCTCAACGTTCAGAAAACTAAGATCATGGCATCTGGTCCCATCACTTCATGGGAAATAGATGGGGAAACAGTGGAAACAGTGTCAGACTTTATTTTTGGGGGCTCCAAGATCACTGTAGATGGTGACTGCAGCCATGAAATTAAAAGATGCTTACTCCTTGGAAGGAAGGTTATGGCGAACCTAGATAGCATATTGAAAAGCAGAGACATTACTTTGCCAACAAAAGTCCGTCTAGTCAAGGCTATTGTTTTTCCAGTGGTCATGTATGGATGTGAGAGTTGGGACGGTTAAGAAAGCTGAACACCACAGAATTGATGCTTTTGAACTGTGGTGTTGGAGAAGACTCTTGAGAGTCCCTTGGACTGCAAGGAGATCCAATCAGTCCATCCTAAAGGAGATCAATCCTGGGTGTTCATTGGAAGGACTGATGTTGAAGCTGAAACCCCAATACTTTGGCCACCTCATGCGAAGAGTTGACTCATTGGAAAAGACCCTAATGCTGGGAAGGATTGGGGGCAGGAGGAGAAGGGGAAGACAGAGGATGAGATGGTTGGATGGCATCACCAACTTGATGGACATGGATTTGGGTAGACTCCGGGAGTTGGTGATGGACAGAGAGGCTTGGCATGCTGCAATTCATGGGGTTGCAAAGAGTCGGACACGATTGAGCAACTGAACTGAACTGAATCCCTTTTTGAAGAAGGTAAATAAATAGTGAGACTAATCACCTGCACAAGAAACAGAATATCTATTTTTTCGCTTTGTTAAATATTGTTAGTAAAACTGTTCTACATGTTGACTTCTCCAGAATAGAAATACAATGACTAAAGTTTTTAGACTAATACAAAACATACCTAACAAAGAGCTAAATGGTCAAGAACTGTTTCTGTTCCATCTAGAGGACAAGCTGGCAAAGCAAGTGCCCACTGTCAATCGTATGAATATACCAGTAATAACAAAACACTGTGTAAGGTGACCAGAGCTTAATGACAACATCCCTTAAGAGTCCTTAACATCATTCAAATGCTGCTATTCTGACTAGATTTTACTTACAAAACAACCATCTGATTTTCACTGGCTTTTCCAAATAGAATTTAATGATAAGCTGCTCTGTTCAGCTAAGGTTAGTATTTTGGTCCTATGAGCTATTTTTTTAAACTAATATGCTTTAACTGGAGGATAATTACTTTACAATATTGTGATGGTTTTTGCCATACATAGATATCAATCAGCCATGAGTGCACATGTGTCCCCCATCTTGAACCAATCCCCCTCCCTCCCCACCCCATCCCTCTGGGTTGTCCCAGAGCACCGGCTTTGAGTGCCCTGCTTCATGCATGGAACTTGAACTGGTCATCTATTTTAACTGTGGTAATATACATGTTTCAATGCTATTCTCTCAAATCATCCCACCCTCGCCTTCTCCCACAGTCTAAAAGTCTGTTCTTTACATCTGTCTCTTTTGCTGTCTTGCATATAGAATCATCATTATTGTCTTTCTAAATTCCATATAAATGTGTCAATATACAGTATTGGTGTTTCTCTTTCTGACTTACTTCACTCTGTATAATAGGCTCCAGTTCCATCCACCTCATTAGAACTGACTCAAATGCATCCCTTTTATAGCTGAGTAATATTCCACTGTATATATGTACCACATCTTCCTTATCCATTCATCTGTCAATGGACATCTACGTTGCTTCCATGTCGTGGCTATTATAAACAGTGCTGCAATGAACACTGGGGTACATGTGTCTTGTTTAATTCTGGTTTCCTCAATGTGTATGCCCAGCAGTGAGATTGTTGGCTCATATGACAGTTCTATTCTCAGTTTTTTAAGGAATCTCCACACTGTTCTCCACAGTGGCTATACCAGTTTGCATTGTCACCAACAGTGTAAGAGGATTCCCTTTGAGTTATTAATCATTTGACTTCTTAGTGAAAGTTCAGAAGTCTGATTTACCAATCTCATGCAAGCTTAGTTAGTGTGAATCAATGTCCAAAGTTCAATCATGCTTCAGAAAATAAATAAAAGTATTACCGAACTGAAATCTGAAATCCAGGTCCTAGACCTGGGGTCATTCCATCAAGAGTCATGATTTCTGCCTAGGCAGCCAGCCACTCCCTTTCTGAGTTTTCCAGACATGTGATGGGTTGTCTTAAAATTTTAGAGACAGCACATTACTCTAAACTTGAAAGAAGCAAAATCTTTATTTTCCAAATCCCCGAGAGTGCAAAAGTGGAAGTGGGGGGAAAAAGAATATGACAGAATAAAAGAAATGGTAGCAAACTGGACAATCAAGCCCTTTTGAGAAGCGTATCTGCCCACTAAGCAACTCCATCCTTTTTTCTCGGAGTCCAACAGAACACAGTATAGGAAACTAGGTAGTGAAAAGGACATAAGAATACAAACAATTTAGGATTTTTCCTGAGGCTTTGAAATCAACAAGCAGATCTTGCTCTCTAAAAAATACAGTATGTCGCTGCAGATTACTATCTAAAAAGAGTAAAAGGTTTCCAAAATTGACTGGAAAACTGCCAAGGAAAATAACAAGACTTTAAAAAAATAGCTAGACCAGAGTCAGCACGTATATAACCCCAGACTAGTCAATCTTCAACTCCCCTAATCCAATGCCAAACATCATTATTGGTCCTGGCAGCACAAAATCTGTCCCTGATCTAGACCTCAGAAAAATGGTTTTTCATTATCTTAGAATAGAATAATTATTTACCTTAAAGAAATAAGGGCATTATTTACCAGACAGAAAGATATGCTTACATTATTAAAGATTTTATGAAATGGCTTAAAAATACACAGGAGAAAGGGTAAGAGAGAAGAAGTGGAGGGAGGAGGAGGGTGGAGGAAAGAGGAAGGGGTGGGAGGGACCCTAACTGCAAGTCAGCCACCATTTGAGGCAGCTTTTAAATGAAGAAGTTTAGTACTAAAGAAAAAGATTTAAGTGTCTATCCTTTCAATGGGTACTCTATTTCAGTCATCAAATGGCCCAGGTGAAAAAAAAGTCCTATTTTACAAAAGAAAGACAACTAATAAATGAAGTATGAAAGAATAAAAACAACATCATTTCATAATTCCCAATAAGCCTTTCTAAAACAAAGATTTATAAACTGGGTTAAAACCTTGAGATGAATCACTGGCAAGGGCACACCACCACCCAGGTTGTTTTTTGATTCTAAGGTAGAAAATGTTCAAGAGAGGAATAACCTATTACCTCTTCATCAATCTTCTCAACACTAATAAGGGGCAGAACCAGATACTGTGGGTCTTTTGATCTGACAGAATATGAAATACACACCAATAATGTTTACCTTTTTAAGAACTAGAGGAACTGGCTGTGCTGTGCCATGCTCAGTCACGTCCGACTCTTTGCAACCCCACGGACTGTAGCCCGCCAGGCTCCTCTGTCCATGGGGATTTCCAGGCAATAATACTGGAATGGGTTGCCATTTCCTCCTCCAAGGGATCTTCCCAACCCAGGGATCAAACTCAGGTCTCCTGCAATGCAGGCGGATTCTTTATGGTCTCAGTCCCCAGGGAAGCCCAAGAACACTGGAGTGGGTAGCCTATCCCTTGTCCAGGGGAACTTCTGACCCAGCAATCAAACTGGGGTCTCCTGCATTGCAGGAGGATTCTTTACCAGCAGAGCTACCAGGGAAGCCGAGAGCAACTGGCTAGATGACACCAAAGCAGCATCTGCAATGAAGGACTTTCTCCAGGATAACTGGTCTGCTACCTTCAACAAGCTGGGGTCAGAACTATTAGAGATTTGCAGAGAATGAAGAGATGTATATAATGAGATGCAATGAATGATCCGCAAATCTGCAACAAACAACATTCTGCAGACAGCTGGAGAAACATTTAATACCTAGTTCATATTCTGAAATATTAATGAATTATTATGAGATTTTATTGTAGCAATGTATAAAAACATGTTTCTTGTTAAAAGACACTCTTAAGTTAAATAATTTAATTGTAATAGCCAGATTTTTTTCCCAAGGGAAATAAGGTTGAGTCATAGCCAACTTTTTTTATTTTCTAATTAAAGTATTACTGCTTTACAATGTGTCAGTTTCTGCTGTACAGCAATGTGACTCAGATATAAGTAAACATACATCCCCTCCCTCTTGAGCCTCCATCCCAGCCCCTCAATCCCACTCCCTAGGTCATCACAGACTACGGAGCATAGCTTCCTGTGCTATACAGCAGCTTCCTGTTAGCTATCTATTTCACACATGGCAGTGTATGTATGTGAGTGCTACTCTCTCAATTTGTCCCGCTATCTCCTTTCCCATGTCCACAAGTCTGTTGCCTACATCTGTGTTTCTATTCCTGTCCTGCAAATAGATTCATCAGTACCATTTTTCTAGATTCTGTATATATGTGTGTATGTATTTGTTTTTCTCTTTCTGACTTACTTCACTCTGTACCACATACTCTAGGTTCATCCATATCACTACAAATGACCAATTTCAAATTACAGCCAATCTCAACTGACAAGACAAAAGGTAAGTTCTTTTCCTTTTCTTGTTTGTTACATTTTCTCCTCCATTCTTGGTGTTTTACTTCTTTAAGAAACACAAAGAAAAAAGAGTGAGTGGGGCAGAGGAAAGGCAGGCAAGGGAAAAAGGAGAAATAGACTCATTTCTCAAAAAAAGACCCTTTTAATTATTGATCAGGCTCCTCAAAGTACTATAAGTTAGGGAATATACTAAAGGTAGTGCCACTAGCCTTGGAGATAATTTACTTTTTCCAATCCAAATTTCTACTAGGTGTTAACAAATTTTTCACTAAATCCAACTGATTTTTACCTCTTCAGGACTTCTAAACCTGTCTTTTCCATTTTTACAGCTACTAAAGTTAATTCACACCCTCATTTCTCAGCTACAAGTTTTAAACAACCTTCTCTATATCTTCCTGATTGATACCTGCCCATATTACTCTCCTGCTTAAAAATCTAACATGGCCCTTTCTGCCTACCTAGTTAGTTAAAACCCTAACATCAAAGTCCTTTACAACCTGGATTTCGGCCACTATTTTCTCTCATCTTCAGCCACTTACACATGCATCACTCTATCAAGTCCGAAGTTGATCAAAGCATACCTACTTTGAAGACAATCTTTCAATGATACACCCTAATCCTTTCACCAGACAACCTTCACTCGAAACTCCTACTCATCCCCTTCACAGCAACTCAAGTTAACAGAGCCCCTGTAAGCCCCTCCCAACAAAGGCACAAATCCACTCCTCTTTCCCTCTGCACACCACACATTTACTCAGTATTTATCAGTCCAATTGTTATCTCCCAACATCCTGTGTCAGACCTAGCATGTTACACTAATAAAGTGGTCTAAACATTCTTTCCTTCAACACTCAAAATCAGGTTTTCAAAGAAAACTCAAAAAACAAAAAGGCAATTCAATACAACTGAATCATGCTTCCTTAAGGAAGCTTTCTTTACAGAATCATTCATTCAACAAATATTTACTAAGCACCTTCTGCTTCTGTTTCAAGCACTCTATCAGGTGCTGGGAAAAAAGAATAAACAGGAAATATGTACATGATCTTGGATCTTAATCTACGGGGGGGGGGGGTACAAACAAAAATCTTACAACAGTGTCATCACACTACAAACCTTCCTTTTTCCAAATATTAATTTAGGACTTCTTCCCTATCCCTCACAAACACAGGAGTCTATAATTTTCTGCTTTGAGCTATTTTGAACCTTGAAGGTATTTCTAATGTTTCACTCTTTAACCCCACCTTAATTTTTCTTATGTCTCATTCACCTACTCTACTATAGGATCTTTGCACTTACATTTTAAATATTTTTATCTTTTCAGAGCCTGGCAAATAGTAGGTGCTTAGTGAATGTTGTTGTTTAGTTGCTAAGTCGTGTCCTACTCTTTTGCTATCCCATGGACTGTAGCCTGCCAGGTTCCTCTGTCCATAGGAACAGGCTACAGTCCTGAAGTGGGTTGCCATTTCCTTCTCCAGGAGACTTTCCAACCCATGGATTGAACCCACATCTCCTGAATTGGCAGGCAGATTCTTTACCACTGAGCCACCAGGAAAGCCCAAACTTAAAGGTAAAAACTGTATAATCTTAGTGACATACTAGAGTAAAATGAGAGCAAACCTCAAACAGGTGGCAGTAATGAAAAACTGTGCTAGGTGCCTATCTGCCACACTCTGCACCAGGCATGTAACAGCTAACATGTTTTGAGCACTCACCAACTGGCAGGCCCTTCACATACATTATCTCATTTAATCCTCACAACTCCTATAAATAAATACTGCTATTCTTCATACACAAAGGAAGGGTCAGAGAAACAGTCACTTGCCTAGATCACAGATACTAGTAGCACAACTGAGATTATAACTCAAATCTGATCTTTTCGATGCTTTCAACCATTATGCAATAATTTCCTTGTATTATCTCCATTTAATTCTCATAGCAGCCCATAAGTAGACACTATCCTCTTTTTACTTTTGATGAGGAAACTGAGACTCTTACATTTAAATAACTTGCCCAAAGTCACACATACTTGGTTAGTATTAGGTTGGTGCAAAAGTAACTGCAGTTTTAGCATTGTTTAAATTTGCTGTTTGATATTGGAATACATTCTTAAGTAAACGTGATTATGTTATACATCATTTTAATGCCCATTTCTTGCTTTTTATTTTGCTATTGACATTACTTTTTCTGTATTTTATGTTTATTTTAGATTATGGAAAAGATGTTAGACAAAAAGCAAAGTCAAGCGATTTTCTTATTCGAGTTCAAAATGGGTTTAAAGCAGGGGAGACAACTCTCAACATCAGCACCACATTTGGCCCAGGAACTGCCAACGAACATAGAGTGCAGTGGCGGTTCAAGAAGTTCTGCAAAGGAGACGAGAGCCTTGACGGTGAGGAGCGTGGTGGCTGGCCACTGGAAGGTGACAGCAACCAGCTGAAAGCCGTCACCAACGTGGATCCTCCTACAACTACACAGGAAGCTGCCGAAGACATCAATGTCCAGCTTTCTACAGTCATTCAGCGTGTGATGCAAATTGGAAAGGTGAAAAAGCTCGATAAGTGGCTGCCTCACGAGCTGACCGAAAATAAAGAAAATCATTGTTTTGAAGTGTCATCTTCTCTTATTCTACACAACAATGAACCATTTCTCAATCGGATTGTGACATGCAACGAAACATGGATTTTATACAATAACTGGAGACAGTGGTTGAACCAAAAAGCTCTAAAGCTTCTCCCAAAGCCAAACTTGGTGGTCTGCTGCCAGTCTGATCCACTACAGCTTTCTGAATAAAAGCAAAACCATTACATCTGAGAAGTATGCTCAACAAATCAATGAGATGCACCGAAAACTGCAATGCCTGCAGCCAGTGCTGGTCAACAGAAAGGGCCCAATTCTTCTCCACGACAAGGCCTGACCGCACATCACACAGTCAATGCTTCAAAAGCTGAAGAATTAATTGGGCTACAAAGGTTTGCTTCATCTGCCATATTCACCTGTCCTCGTAAACCAACTACCACTTCTTCAAGCATCTCAACTTTTTGCCGGGAAAACACTTCCACAACCAGCAGGATGCACAAAATGCCTTCCAAGAGTTTTTCAAAACCCAAAGCATGGATTTTTATGCTACAGGAATAAACAAAACTTTTTTCTCATTGGCAAAAATGTGTGGATTGTAATGGTTCCTATTTTGATTAATAAAGATTTGTGTTTTAGCCTAGTTATGAGTCACAGTCTGAAACCGCAATTATGTTTGCACCAGTAGAGCTAGGATTTGAACCTGGAACAATCTAGTTGCAAGCGGTACACCAATGCCTCATACAACTCTAGAATTCTGTCACTGATGAAACCAAGATCTTCTGTGTTCATTCTTCAAATATTACATGGCTAAGACCATGAGTCCTTGAGTCTCCTTCTCAGATATATCATCTTTACAAACCACTCTTCACTCATATTCTCTACTCCCAAACTCTGCCTAATACTTAAGACAGCAGATCTCAAATGCTATCATCTCAGGATCCTTATACTCAAGTACCTCAAAGACCTTCCATATATGTGAGTTCCATCTATCAATATTTACTGTATTAGAAATAAGAACTAAGGAATTTAAAAATGTGTATTAACTCACTAAATATAATAAACCTAGCACATGTTAACCACAACATTTTAATGAAAAGTAACTACTTTCAAAAACAAAGCAAAATTTTGCAAGAAGAGTGATAATGTCTTACATTTTTGCAAATCTTTACGGTCTAACATGCTGGAAGACAGCCTGTCTGCTCTGAATTCAATTGATCAGATATCACACACATTTGTTAGTCTATGAAAAACTGCACAGTATACTCATAAGAGGATGAGAATGAAAAAGGCAAATAACATTGCAGTGCTATTTCTAAAAATTTAAGGTTTCAGTAACTAACTTCTGCTTCCCAAAATCTCAATTCCTTAAATCCTTTTCCCACATAGAATAAAAATAAACTTAAGGAGGGAATGGAAATCCACATCAGTATTGTTGCCTGGAAAATTCCATGGATAGAGAAGTTCGGCAGGCTACAGTCCATTGGGTTGCACAGTCAGACACGACTGAGCAACTAACATTTCTCACTTTAAGTTCATATTGGCTTAACCAAAATTTACAATCAGTAAAACCTCTGCAAAAAAGATTTTAAAATTATGATAAAATAATCCTCCAAATACAGAGTTAAACAGAAGACGTAGTAGTCTAATTTCTCAAAGGACAAGACTTGCATACCGATCTGTATCTGCAGTGCCCAGTATCTAAGAGTTTACTAGACTGCTATTAAGGGGGCTTCCCTGGTGGCTCAGCAGTAAAGAATCTGCCTTCAATGCTGGAGGTGTAGGTTTGATCCCTGGGTCAGGAAGATCCCCTGGAGAAGGAAATGGCAACCCACTCCAGCGTTCTTGCCAGGAGAATTCCACGGACAGAGGAGCCTGGCAGGCTACAGTCCATGGGGTCTCAAGAGTCGGACACAACTTAGCAACTAAACCGCCAACCACCATGACAGACTGCTGTTAAAGTGCAGTTCTAACCACGTGCCTGTGCCTAATAACATGACTGAACATAAAACACAAAGAGAAGCAAGAGTGTACTGCAACACCACAGGAAACTACCAATTTTGAAGGTCCATGGAAAAGAAATGCAAAAAAGCAAAATGGCTGTTTGAGGAGGCCTTACAAATAGCTGGGAAAAGAAGAGAAGCAAAAAGCAAAGGAGAAAAGGAAAGATATTCCCATCTGAATGCCGAGTTCCAAAGAATAGCAAGGAGAGATAAGAAAGCCTTCCTCAGCGATCAATGCAAAGAAACAGAGGAAAACAACAAAATGGGAAAGACTAGAGGTCTCTTCAAGAAAATTAGAGATACCAAGGGAACATTTCATGCAAAGATAAAGGACAGAAATGGTATGGACCTAACAGAAGCAGAAGATATTAACAAGAGGTGGCAAGAATACACAGAAGAACTGTACAAAAAAGATCTTCACGACCCAGATAATCACGATGGTGTGATCACTCACCTAGAGCCAGACATCCTGGAATGTGAAGTCAAGTGGGCCTTAGAAAGCATCACTACGAACAAAGCTAGTGGAGCTGATGGAATTCCAGTTGAGCTATTTCAAATCCTCAAAGACGATGCTGTGAAAGTGCTGCACTCAATATATCAGCAAATCTGGAAAACTCAGCAGTGGCCACAGGACTGGAAAAGGTCAGTTTTCATCCCAATCCCAAAGAAAGGCAATGCCAAAGAATGCTCAAACTACCTACCACACAATTGCACTCATCTCACATGCTAGTAAAGTAATGCTCAAAATTCTCCAAGCCAGGCTTCAGCAATACGTGAACCGTGAACTTCCAGTTGTTCAAGCTGGTTTTAGAAAAGGCAGAGGAACCAGAGATCAAATTGCCAACATCCACTGGGTCACTGAAAAAGCAAGAGAGTTCCAGAAAAACATCTATTTCTGCTTTATGGACTATGCCAAAGCCTTTGACTGTGTGGATCACAATGAACTGTGGAAAATTCTTACAGAGATGGGAATACCAGACCATCTGACCTGTCTCTTGAGAAACCTGTATGCAGGTCAGGAAGCAACAGTTAGAACTGGACATGGAACAACAGACTGGTTCCAAATAGAAAAAGGAGTATGTCCAGGCTGTATCTTGTCACCCTGCTTATTTAACTTATATGCAGAGTACATCATAAGAAATGCTGGGCTGGAAGAAGCACAAGCTAGAATCAAGATTGCTGGGAGAAATATCAATAACCTCAGATATGCAGATGACACCACCTTTATGGCAGAAAGTGAAGAAGAACTAAAGAGCCTCTTGATGAAAGTGAAAGAGGAGAGTGAAAAAGTTGGCTTAAAGCTCAACGTTCAGAAAACTAAGATGACGGCATCTGGTCCCATCACTTCATGGGAAATAGATGGGGAAACAGTGGAAACAGTGTCAGACTTTATTTTTTTGGGCTCCAAGATCACTGTAGATGGTGACTGCAGCCATGAAATTAAAAGACGCTTACTCCTTGGAAGGAAGGCTATGACCAATCTAGATAGCATATTTAAAAGCAGAGACATTACTTTGCCAGCAAAGGTCCATCTAGTCAAGGTTATGGTTTTTCCAGTGGTCATGTATGGATGTGAGCGTTGGACGGTGAAGAAAGCTGAGCGCCGAAGAATTGATGCTGTTGAAGTGTGGTGTTGGAGAACCCTTGGACTGCAAGGAGATCCAACCAGTCCATCCTAAAGGAGATCAGTCCTGGGTGTTCACTGGAAGGACTGATGTTGAAGCTGAAACCCCAATACTTTGGCCCCCTCATGCGAAGAGTTGACTCAATGGAAAAGACCCTGATGCTGGAAAGGATTGGGGGCAGGAGGAGAAGGGGATGACAGAGGATGAGATGGCTGGATGGCATAACCGACTCGATGGACATGGGTTTGGGTAGATTCCGGGAGTTGGTGATGGACAGGGAGGCCTGACGTGCTGCAATTCCTGGGGTTGCAAAGAGTCGGACACGACTGAGCAACTGAACTGAACTGAACGGTAATACTAGCAAATTCAAATCAATACTAGCAAATACTAGCAAATACTAGCAAATTCAAATCAATAAATCAACTCAAAATATAACTACAAAGGTACACTAAATACAGGTCATCCACAAATTTCAATTTAAAATACAATACTTCTTAGCATAGAAACCTTAATTTCTATAATTTAAGTCAAATATGAAGTACAGAGCAAAAGAACATATTAAGACAATCATGATTTATGATCTAATCAACAAAGCTGAATGCCAACTAACATTAAGGGCATTAAGTCAAAATTTGTGTGGTGAAACATCACTGAGATCAAAAAGGTAAGGAGCCAGCCATCAATATCAAATCAAAATATTTTCTCTTAGCATGAGACAAGCAACAACCAATCCAACAATGATGGCTGCCAACAGAAATCTTTTCATTTCTTATCTTTTGCCAGATTTTCAATCATCTAATTGCTCTTCCCTCTCTTACGATCACAATATTATAGCTACTCCCTTTTGTTGTCTTCCATTCACTAAGTCGCGACCAACTCTTTGTGACCCCATGGACTGCAGCACGTCAGGCTTCCCTATCCTTCACTATTTCCCAGAGTTTGCTCAAATTCATGTCCACTGACTCAGTGATGCTCTCTATCCATCTCTTCTGCTGCCCTCTTCTCTTTTTGCCTTCAGTCTCTCCCAGCATCAGGCTCTTTTCCAAAAAGTCGGCTCTTTGTATCAGGTGGCCAAAGCTCTAGCTGAAGATAGAGCTTCAGCTTCAGCATCAGTCCTTCCAATGAATACTCAGGGTTCATTTCCTTTAGGATTGACTGGTTTGATCTGCTTGCAGTCCAAGGGACTCTCCAGCACCATAATTCGAAGGCATCAATTCTTTAGCACTCAGCCTTCTTTATGGTCCAACTCTCACATTCATACATGGCTACTGGAAAAACCACAGCTTTAAGTATATGGAGTTTAGTTGGCAACGTGATGTTTTTGCTTTTTATAATGTTGTCTACGTTTGTCATAGCTTTCCTTCCAAGGAGCAAGTGTCTTTTAATTTCATGGCTGCAGTCACCATCCACAGTGATTCTGGAGCCCAAGACAATAAAATCTGTCACTGCTTCCACTTTTTTCCCTATTTGCCATGAAGTATTGGGACCAGATGCCATGATCTTTGTTTATTGAATGCTGAGTGTTAAGCCAGCTTTTTCCCTCTCTTCTTACCCTCATCAAGAGGCTCTATAGCCTTCTTCACTTTCTGCCATTAGAGTGGTATCATCTGTGTATCTGAGGTTGTTGATATCTCTCCCTGTAACCTTGATTCCAGCTTGGGATTCATCCAGCCTGGCATTTTGCATGATGTACTCTGTATATAAGTTAAATATGCAGGGTGACAATATACAGCCTTGTCATACTCCTTTCCCAAATTGGAAACAGTCAGTTGTTCCATGTAAGGTTCTGTTGCTTTTTGACCTACATACAGGTTTCTCAGAAGGCAGGTAAGGTGGTCTAGTATTCCCATCTCTTTCAGAATTTACCACAGTTGCTGTGATCCACACAGTCAAAAGCTTTAGCATAGTCAATGAAGAAGTAGATGTTTTTCTGGAATTCCCCTCCTTTCCCTATGATCCAACGAATGTCAGCAATTTGATCCTTAGTTCTCTGCCTTTTCTAAATCCAGCTTGTCCATCTGGAAGTTCCTGCTTGAAGGATATTGAGCAACATCTTACTAGCATGTGAAATGAGCCCAACTGTACTGTAGTCTGAACATTCTTTGGCACTGTCCTTCTTTGGGATTGGAATGAAAACTAACCTCTTCCAGGCCTGTGACCACTGCTGAGTTTTACAAATTAACTGGCTTGTTGAGTGCAGCACTTTAACAGCATCATCTTTTAGGATTTGAAATAGCTCAGCTGGAATTCCATCACCTCCACTAGACTTGTTTGTAGTAATGCTTCCTAAGGCCCACTTGATTTCAGACTCCAGGATGTCAGGCTCTACATGAGTGACCACACCATATCTCATTGCAATTTTGGCCTTTTGAGACATTCAACATTTATTCTAGCTAAGTCATACATACAATTATTGTGGGAAGTTCTAGTATACTAGCAATCAATTTTGACCCTCTAGTCCTTTTTACCCCTGAAAACTAAGACAGAAAATCATTCACAAAATGCTGACCATATAAATGATGAAGACTTTAACAATTCTAGAATATTTCTCTTACAAGGACTTAAGTGAAGTCCTAAGGACTTTCTGACCGCAGTTTCTTGACCCTCTTCATCAAGCCTTCACATTTTTACTATGTCTCCTGAAAAAGAATGTCACACACAGAATTTCCCCACCCCATCCACCTAAACTCTCAACGAATCCCTATTATATACAAACTTACATCCCAATACTTTAAGAAAAGAGCCTAAGACCATTCACAGACTATTTCTGGCAACTCCTTCTGTCCCTTACATCTTTGCAACCTGTTTCACAGTCCAAGTTGTATGTAACTTCTTTGCACATGCTCTTTCTTCCCACTGAAATGTCCTACTCAGTCTAACAAACCTCTATTCAACTTTTAAAATTCAGCCCAAAGACCTCTGAGATGAATCTCCCATTTCTGAAGCAGAATTAGATGCTCCTCCTTTGGCAGTAGTGATTTAGTTGCTAAGTCATGTCCAACTCTTGCGACCCCATGAACTGCAGCTCGCCAGGTTCCTCTGTACATGAAATTCTCCATGTAAGCATACTGGAGTGGGTAGCCATTCCCTTCTCCATGGGAATCTTCCCAATCCAGGGACTGAACCTGGGTCTCCTGCATTGCAGGCAGATTCTTTACCATCTGAGCCACCAGGGAAGCCTCTGCTCCTTCTTTAGCATCCCCCAAATACTCTGTGTATTCCTCATGTAACCTGATGAGCACTTTATTGGTTCATTCGTTCTTCTCTCTGCACCATTATAAGCCCACTTGAAATAAAAAAGCATAAGCCCTACTACTGTTGTTGCTATTCAGTCGCTAAGTCTTGACTCTTATCGACCCCATAAACTGAAGCACACCAGGCTCCTCCATTCTCTAGTATCTCCCAGAGTTGGCTCAAATTCATGCCACTGAGTCGGTGATGCTCTCCAACCATCCCAATTACAGTAGCAAGTCTAAAATAGCGTGTTTCAGGTATTTTTGGAACTGAGTTTTAGCACTACTTTAAAATGCTATGTTGAAGTGTAATTAGTTCTGCTGTATCTTTTATTCTGAAAATAATCTGTTCCAACGTGACTGATATATTAGAAAATTTGACTATAATGCAAAATTCCCATTTGCTTACGTATGATTTTGTCTGAGAAAAACACTCGAAAAAGTGTTTTCCCCTGGCTGAACGGAGCTACATAGAAATTTACAAAATACACACACCTCAAAACACCTATCAGTTCCATCAGCTCAGTCTGTGTGTACACATATGCTGAGCCATACCCATCCACATTTGGTGTTATTATAACATTCCATTTGATTTCAGGTAACCCTCTTTCCATCACTTTACAATAACACAAGCAGCAACCCTTCTGATGCCCATTTCCACAAGCAAACCAGGTCTTTTTCAAGGTAAAGTGTCACATTTATCGCGGTATTTGTTCAGCTGCTCAGCTGTGTCCAACTCCTTGCAACCCCATGGACTGCAGCACCCCAGGCTTCCCTGTCCTTCATTATCTCCAGGAGTTTGGTCAAACTCATGTTCCTTGAGTCAATGATGCCATCCAACCATCTCCTCTGTCATTCCCTTCTCCTCCTGCCCTCAGTGTTTCCCAGCATCAGCGTCTTTTCACAATGAGTCAGCTCTTCACATCAGCTTCACTTTGGAGCTTCAGCTTCAGCATCAGTCCTTCCAATCTATATTCAGAGTTGATTTCCTTTAGGATTGACTGGTTTGATCTCCTTGTTGTCCAAAGGACTCTGAAGAGTCTTCTCCAGCACCTGCGGTATTTATGTATTCCTTAATCATTTAACATGTATAAAACTATGCTACCATTTTTATCAGGTTCCTTTTTTAAAAAATAAAGTCACTGACAATATTTTGAGTGTTGTGTCCCAGTACCATTTTTCCCAACAGGCCTATAGTTTTTACTGCACAATTCTGCCTATCGTGGTGACTTTTAGGAACCTATATGTTGCTCTGGGCTTCCCTGGTGGCTCAGTGGAAAAGAATCCACCTGCCAATGCAGGAGACTTGGGTTCAGTCCCTGGGTTGGGAAGATTCCCTGGAGAAAGGAATGGAAACCCACTCAGGTATTCTTGCTTGGAAAAATGCCATGGACAGAGGAACCTGGCAGGAACCCCAGTCCGTGGGGTCTCAAGAGTCTGCCACGACTTAGAAACTAAACCACTGCCACCAAACAGAAGGGAAAACTCTGTCCTCCACCCAATTTCACAAAATGTTTACAGTCCATATCCTCACAGACCATCAGGATACCCATAACCTTTAAGCTTGGTGGCTCTCACTTCTGGTGAGCAAAGGGTTGATTTTTCCAGCTTAAGTGCTATAGTCTGCCTAAGCCTAACTGAGAAGACAAGTGCTGAAAGCCTGAATGCCTACCTACAGTATCACTATATGGATTTCATTGTTTTGTTGCTCTTAATTTTCAAAACATTTCAAATTACCCTGTATTACAGAGCAATTGAACTGAGTCCTCAAGCCCACTACAAAACGGATCACAGAAACAAAATACCCTATATCCAAGTTTAAAATAGATTCAGATTCACTAACTTCATACTATCTCAAATGTGACTTTCTTATATGTAGGGCCTCCACTTAATTGTCCACACTGATGCCTAAATGATCTCTAAATCACATTGCTCCTCTCTGAAAAATATTTTGCTCTTTCCTTTGCTATGGGATAAAGATATAACCCTAAGCATGGTTCTTCAAAATCTAGGATGGACATATCTTTGCAGGCTCATCTCCAGTCTCTCTCCTTTTCAGTAACATGTCACCACTGGCCTCACCCCAACACTTGGCACCTCAGTGCACCCAGAGTTCCTTATGTTTGAATTGACCCATCACCCCACTTTGACAAACCTAATTCCATGTTATTTTCTGTAAACTGCTCCCACACCTCCTACAAATTTAATCATTCTCTCCTGTTCTACCACAGCCTCTGTACACCTACTAAGACTACAGCAACAAGAAGACAGCAACCATTACTCACTTTTTAATTCTCAGGGGCCAACACTATGTCCAGCATATACTATTCTTTGCACATAAGTTATCAAGAAAATAAAAATGGATGAGGGAGAGGTAAAGCCCAGAGAAGAGTAAGACTAAGACAGCCTAAATGAGCCCCCACCTTACAAGCAAATAAACACTTTAAAAGCAGTTTTTCAACCAGTGTACCTTAAGTATGAAACAGTTACAAGAGTGCTAAAGAGTCCTCATGCTTTATGACCCAAAGGCTACAAGTTGTGAGCAGCCTTGACCATTTATTCCAGTATGCCTTACACATATTACCCCTTTCTGCTGCACTACAATATGAGAAAGGTTTATGCTTTAAAGAACATTTAAAAAAGGCTAATATGAACACAGTGGAATGCCTAAGCACTAACCAGAATATATTATTTATAAACCACAAGTACAGAAGCAAATGCCAATATCTGTAGTCAGGACTAAGTTCTATAACCAACTTCATGTCTATTCAAGAGTTTGAAAAGTTTTACTTTGCCACCAAGGTCTAAGAAAACTGAAAATCCCTACGAACAAACAAGCATTCAGAAGAGCTGCTTCATCTATTAACACATTACCACTGATGAAGACACTTCTGAAACTATGCAAAGTCTTCTTAGCTTCACAAGAAACTTTGTCTTTTGTCACAACCTCGCTTTTTGACCATTTCCTTAAGTATCTTGTTCACTTACTGAAACTGATCAGACTCAACTACCTCAAATAACTTCCATTCATTAAAACACACTCTGCCCTCCCAAAAGAACTAATCTTTGTCAAGTATATCATTCTCATGTGCTCTCACACTTACACAAAACCTAGTCCTTTCCCTCTTAACTGTAATAATCTTGGGCAAGTCGCTTTAACCTTTCTAAGTTTGTTTCCTCATTAGTAGCTATTCAAAAATTTTGTTTAAAGCAAGTGGACTGGACCAGATGACTGGTCTAAAAATATTAAGCAATTTTTCTTCTAAAAGTCATCACATTCTAAAGACTGTGATAATTACTCTGATAGCAATTACAAAACAAGTCTTCAAAACCTTTTGATCAATGGACATAGCTCCTACAGCCTACAAAACTCTTTTGGGATGATAAATTTTAGTGCATTCAGAAAAACACAAAGTATAATTATATGCCATTTTATTTTTCACTTGTTCATATTCACTCTCTTCCTCCCCAAAATTAAAATCCCCAGACACAAAGAGGCAAGAAGATTCTGCACTACCACTAATGGGGCAATCCACCTGGAAATAAGTATGGGACCTCATATTCAAGGAGATTATTTAAATGTCAGTTTAACACAATAACACATGCAAAAAGAACAAGCAAAACAACCATTTACAACGCGGTCTTTTGCAGTTAACAGTTCAAGAAAAGGTTACAGGTATCGCTTAGCAAGCTCTTCAAGAAAGGTACAGAAGGAGAAGAGTCAAAAGAAAAAAGTTTCCGAACAAAATAATGACTGGTACTTAGAAAAAAGGAGGAAAGATAAGATTTAGGTTATTAGACTTAAAGCTTCAAGTAATTCTCTCTCTGAGTCCTCAGCAATATCCTAATCTCTCCATCTGCTGCTAAGGGCTTCTTTAACCCTTAGCAGGATAGGATTCCTATCCTCCCAATCCATCCCCGCCCCCCAAAAAATTGCATTAAATTTAATTTTAAATACATTTGGGGGAAACAGTTTCCCTCTTTGCGGTAACTGCGAAGTTCCATACTACACTTCGCTCAATCCTATACTGCCACTTCTCCAAAGTTGCCACCTATCCTGGCCAAGAGTCCCAGACACCAACTCTCCTCCTGCGAGTGACCAGAGCCAGAGTGGAGAGCCAGGGCATCCCCCTAACCCCGGAGCCCCCCTGCGCGCCCCCACCCCCGCCGTCAATCAACACCCCTCAGCCCTGGACTCTGCGCGGGGGCGCGGTCGCGAAATCAGCGGGGTCGCGACAGCTGCGCATCCAGGGACCCCTCAACAGCCGCCATCTCCAAGCTGCAGGCCCGCTGCCCACAAAGCTTAAAGTGCTCTCGCTCGAGTGCCCCGAGCTACGGTCCCCGGGACACAACCGAGAGGGCCCCGTGCACGGCCAGTGCGAGGAGCAGCGCCCGGCTAGGCCTCGGGCCGGTCTCGCTCACCTCTTGGGGTGCGCCGCCTTCCTCCGCCGCTGCCGCCGCCTCCTCCCTGTGAGTGCAGCGGGGTCTGACCTGTGGAACCACCATACCAGTCCCGCCCGCAGCTGCAGCGCCGCCGTCGCCGCTCCTCTGCCGCCTTAGCCGCCGCTCTTTGTTCCCCCTCCGAGATCCACCGCGTCAGCCGCCCGCTTCAGCCTCCTCGACGGGCCGCCACTACGCCCTCCCGGCCTCTCGGCCTCCGGCCTCTCCCTTTTCGCTGCACCCACCGCTGCCTTCGCCGCCGCGCAGCCGCCGCCGCCGCCACCGACGCCTCCGCCTCCTCCTCCTCCGCGTCCCCCTTGTTTTCATTGAAAGCAAACAAGCATCATGGCGGCGGCCGCCGTCCCCCTCCCCCACCTCACCCCCTCTGCAGCGAGCAGGCGAGAGAGCGCCGCCACTGACGCTGCCGCTCCAACATCCCGGGCGCCCATTGGCCACCGCCGCAGGGCGCGACCACTCAGCATCCGGGGCGGCCGCTCTCCGCTCGCAGCTTCCGCAGTCTTTTCTCTTCCCTATCGCGGGCTCTGGGGAGCCGTGACCGGTGCCCCGCATCTCAGGGTCAGAGTTCTCCTCTTCCCGCTCTCTTCGCTTGTTACTGCCTTGTCGTTTCTACCTAATCATCTTCTTAACGCTCCTACTCTTTCCAACTAACTCTTTTTTCTTCTTTTTTTGTCTCAGGCTGTTCATTTTTGTGACTCTCTTCTTTTTTGTCCTTGATCTTCCTCCCTTTCATTTGGCCTGGCAGTTACTTGGAAACAGGACAGGCTTTCAGACTTTTGAGCTTAGCCAGTATCTCGATCTCTCCAAAGACAAGACATTTAGTTGTGAATGATTCTTCTGGCCTCAGATATGCAGAAAATAATAGTTAATGGCCCGTTTCAGTCCATAAATGGTCGTTCAGTAAATTCAGGGACAATTCTGGTGGTGGGATCCTAGCCCGATGTAACTGTCCTGAGCTGTGTTCAAACATCAAGATGTTCTATTAAAGTGGTGGTTGAAAATGAGCAGAGAAAAGACTGAGCTGATAGATGATGTTTGCATGAGGGTGCATTAGTTAACTAGTGGTCAAGGCCCTGTGCTCCAACCAGGGCAGAGAGAAGAATCAGGCTCCAGCCTGCCAGGAGTAAGGTCACAGCATAGAGCGAGAGGCACGCCCTGCAGACTGTTAAAATCCAATAAAGATGCATGGAGAAACGGACTGGGTCAAAATTGGTAAAGGAGTAGGACAAGGCTATATATTGTCACCCTTATTTAACTTATATGCAGAGTATATAGCATGTGAAATGCTGGGCTGGATGACTCCCAAACTGGAATCAAGATTGCTGGAGCTATATCAACAACCTCAGATATGCAAATGATACCTCTCTAATGGCACAAAGTGAAGAGGAACTAAAGAGCCTCTTGATGAGGGTGAAACGAGAGTGAAAAAGCTAGCTTAAAACTCAGGAAACGAAGATCGTGGGATCTGGTCCCATCACTTCATGGCAAATAGAAGGGGTAAAACTGGCAGCAGGGACAGATTTTATTTTCTTGGACTCTGAAATCACTGTGGATGGTGACTGCAGCCATGAAATTAAAATATACCTGCTCCTTGGAAGAAAAGCTATGACAAAACTAGATAGCATATTAGAAAGCAGAGACATCACTTTGCTGACAAGGATCTCTATAGTCAAAGCTGTTTTTCCAGTTGTTGTGTACAGATGTGAGAGTTGGAACATAAAGAAGGCTGAGCACTGAAAAATTGCTGCTTTCGAATTGTGGTACTGGAGAAGACACTTGAGAGTCCCTTGGACTGCAAGGAGTTCAAACCAGTCAATCCTAAAAGGAAATCAAGACTGAATATTCATTGGAAGGACTGATGCAGAAGCTCCAATACTTTGGCCACCTGATGCGAAGAGCCAACTCATGGAAAAGACCTTGATACTGGGGAAGATTAAAGGGATAAGGAGAAGGAGCATCACTGACTCAGTGGACATGAATTTGAGCAGACTCTGGGAGATAGTAAAGAACAGGGGAGCCTAGCGTGCTGCAGTCTATGGGGTCACAAAGATTCGGACATGACTTAGTGACTGACAACAAAAACAACAAATAATGGCTAGGAATATGAGAGCCAGTAAATCAATAGTTGGGAGTTTGGGCTTAATTGAGTGCTCGAGAAGGAAACCTGACCAACCTCTAGCCAGGGCATCAAAAAAGGGTCAAGATATCATTTACAAAAATTATATTACTCTGTATTATTTTACAGTCCCAGCAGCAATTTATCATGGATCCAGTTTCTCCACATCCTCACCATCATTTGTGTTATTACTATTTTTATTTTGTAATTATGAGTGATATGTAGTTCTATTTGGTATGCAGTTTTATTGGGCATTTTCCTAATGATGTTGAATGTCTTTTCATGTGCTTATTTTCCATATGCATATCTTATTTCATAAAACATCTATACATATTTTTTGCCTGTTTTAAAAGTTAGATTGTTTGTCTTTTTAAATCTTGAGTTCGAGGTGTTCTTTATAAATTCCACACACAAATCCTCTGTCAAAATATGTGATTTGCAAATATTTCCTCCTATTCTGTAATTTGTCTTTTCATATTCATTAATGGGGTCAATTGCTGAGCAAAAGTTTTAGATTTTATAAGGTTCAGTTAATCAAGTTTTCCTTGTATGAATCATACTTTTGGTTAAGAACTCTTTGCCTAATAGAACTTGTGAATATTTTATCCTATTTTTTCCTAGAAGTTTTTTTACATACTTGTAAAAACTCACCATTTTGAGTTAAAATTTGTATAAAGTTGAAGGATTAGTTTAGGGTTTTTTGTTTTTGCTGTGGGTACCTACTTCAGCACCATTTACTGAAAACCCTCTCTGTCACTGGAATAATTTTTTCCCTTTGTTAAAAGTAGATGAACAAATTTGTGTAGATCTATTTCTTCATTTTCTATCTGTTCCATTAAACTATATGACTATCCCTCTGCTAATATACTGTTATTATTATTGTAGCTAGTAGCAAACACTTCACATTTAAAAAAATGATGACTCCCACTTTTCTTTTTTTAATTTGTTTTGGCTATTTTAGGGCCTTTCCCTTTCCATCTAAAAGGCTTTGAATAAGCCTTTCTATATTTACAAAAATAAATCTTGTTGAGATTTTGTTAAGGATTGTAGTAAATCTGTAAATGAATTTGGGAAGAATTGGCATCTTTGCTATGCTGAATCTTTCAAATCTTGAACAAGTTATGTCTGTTTATCAGCATTTCATAAATTTTACCATATTGATCTTGTGCATGTTTTGTTAGATTTATACCTATTGCATTTCTTTGGAGCGACTCTAAGCGGTATCTTTAGTGTTGGTTTTCACTTGAATGTCATCAGCATATAGAAATACATTTGCATAGTAACTTTGTATCCTGCCATCTTTCTGAACTCACTTATTAATTCTAGATGATTTTTACACATTCCTTGGAATTTATGACATAAACAAGCATGTTGTCTGAAAGTAGAGAAAGTTTTAGTTTTATTTCTTTCTTTCCAATATGAATGTCTTCTTTTTTTTTTTTTTTACATTTCCTTGACTTGTGACAGTGTTTAGAAATTCCAGTATTATGTTGAGTAGGAGTGGTGAAAGCAGATATTGTTGCCTTGTTTTCTCAGTCTCATAGGGAAAGTCATACCATTAAGTATGATGTTCTCTATTGACTTTGTAAATGTACTTTATGAGATTAAGTCCCTTTTTATTCCATAGAATTTTTATCATGAATGATTAAGTTGTTGAATTTAGTCAAATGTTTCTCCTGTGTAAATTGAAATGTTCATATGACCTTCATTCTTGGTTGTGAAATATGTAACCAACCTTTGTAACTAGAAAAATAAACCCCACTTGGTTGTGGTGTATCATCTTTTTATATGTTCTTTAATTTGCTTAATTTTTCTGAGGATTTTTGCATCTAAATTTATGAGGGGTAATGGTCTGTGATTTTCTTTGTTGTGCTATTTTTGTCTGATTTGGGGATCAGAATAGTATAGGCTCATAAAATTAGTTGAAAAGTGTCCTTCCTCTCTTATTTTCTGAGATAGATTAAAATCATTTATTAATTCTTTGAATGTTTGGTAAAATACTCCAATGAAGCCATCTGGGTTTGGAGATATTTTTTCCATCTTTTTACTTTGAAGCTACCTCTGTCATCATGTTTGAAGTGAATTCCTTATAAACAACATAGAGTTGAGTTATTATTTTTTAATCTACTCTTCCACAGTTTGTGGAAAATTCTTAAAAGAGATGGGAATGCCAGACCACCTGACCTGCCTCTTGAGAAATCTGTATGCAGGTCAGGAAGCAACAGTTAGAACTGGACATGGAACAACAGACTGGTTCCAAATAGGGAAAGGAGTACGTCAAGGCTGTATATTGTCACCCTGCTTATTTAACTTATATGCAGAGTACATCATGAGAAATGCTGGGCTGGATGAAGCATAGCTAGAATCAAGATGGCAGGAAGAAATATCAATAACCTCAGATATGCAGATGACACCACCCTATGGCAGAAAGCAAAGAAGAACTAAAGAGCCTCTTGATGAAAGAGGAGAGTGGAAAAGTTGGCTTAAAGCTCAACATTCAGAAAACTAAGATCATGGTATCTGGTCCTATCACTTCATGGCAAATAGATAGGGAAACAATGGAAAGTGACAGACTTTATTTGGGGGGGCTCCAAAATCACTGCAGATGGTGACTGCAGCCATGAAATTAAAAGATGCTTGCTCCTTGGAAGAAAAGTTATGACTAACCTAGACAGTATATTAAAAAGCAGAGACATTATTTTGCCGACAAAGGTCCGTCTAGTCAAGGCTATGGTTTTTCAAGTAGTCATGTATGAATGTGAGAGTTGGACTATAAAGAGGGCTGAGGGCCAAAGAATTGTTGCTTTTGGACTGTGGTGTTGGAGAAGACTCTTGAGAGTCCCTTGGACTGCAAGGAGATCCAACCAGTCTGTCCTAAAGGAAATCAGTCCTGAATATTCATTAGAAGGACTGATGCTGAAGCTGAAACTCCAATACTTTGGCCACCTGATGCGAAGAACTGACTCATTTGAAAAGACCCTGATGCTGGGAAAGACTGAAGGTGGAAGGAGAAGGGGATGACAGAGGATGAGATGGTTGGATGGCATCACCAACTCAATGGACATGAATTTGAGTAAACTCCAGGAGTTGGTGATGGACAGGGAGGCCTGGCGTGCTGCAGTCCGTGGGGTTGTACCGAGTCAGACACAACTGAGCAGCTGAACCAAATCCACTCTTCCAAATCTGTATTTTTCCCCAAGTCTGTCTTTTAATTAGACTATTTACATTGAAAGCAATTGTCAATATGTGTGTGTGCATGTGCACAGTCATGTCTGACTCCTTCTGACCCCCTGGACTGTAACCTGCCAGGTTCTTCTGTCCATGGAATTTTCCAGGCAAGAATACTCAAGAAGATTGCCATTTCCTTCTCCAGGGGATCTTCCCAACCCAAGGATCAAACCCACATCTCTTACCTATCCTGCATTGGCAGGTGGGTTCTTTACCAGCTGAGCACCAGGAAAGCCTCCTGTTAAAGTTATACTGCCAATACATTAAAAGTTATAGCACCTTTTGGCTTCATCCATAAAATACAATTAAGGAAACTCATGCGGTAATGGATAATCTATTGTGTTTATTTCTGTTTACTAATTGTATCGTTCTTCTTTCTTTTCTGAGGGCCGGGTCTCTTCTGTCATGAGTTCCTTTCTTTCTGGTGAACTCCCTTTAGCCATTCTTTAAGAATAGATCTGCTAGCAATAAATTCTCTTAGAAGTCCTTTATCTGAGAATGTCTTTATTGCCTTCTCTTTTATGAAGGATAGTTTCACCAGATTTACACTTCAGAGCTGACAGTTTTTCATTCAGCACTTGAAAAATGTTATGCCACTTCCTTCTGACCCCATGGTTTCAGAAGAGAAATCCACTGTTATTTGAATTGCTGTTGCCTTGTAAGTAGTACATTATTTCTCTCTAGCTTTGTAATTTTTTTCCTTTGTTTTTTGTTTACAGAAGTATAATTGTGATGTGTCCTGATGTGTATTTATTTGGGTTGCTCATATTTGGGATTCTCTCTGATTCTTGATTCTGTAGGTTTATGTCTTTCACCAAGGTTGGGAGATTTTCAACCATTATTGGGTTGCTCCTCTAGCCCTGATTATATCAATCCTTTATTATAGACCCACGGGTCCCTGAGTCTCTGTTTATTATTTTTCAGTCTATTCTCTGTAGTTCATATTGTCTTCAAGTTCAATGATTCTGTCTTCTGTCGTCTCCAATCTACTGTTGTGTCTATTCAGTGAGGTTTTAAATTTTGGATATTGTATTTTTCAGTTGTACAGTTTTCATTTGATTCCTTTTTTATAACGTTTTTCTTTGCTGAAACTTTTTTCATATGTTTCCAGAAAATTTGTAATTGATTTTTGAAGTGTTTTTAATGCCAGTTCAGTTCAGTCACTCATTAGTGTCTGACTCTTTGTGACCCCCATGGACTGCAGCACGACAGGCTTCCCTGTCCATCACCAACACCTGGAGCTTGCTCAAACTCATGTCCATCAAGTTGGTGATGCCATCCAATCATCTCATCCTCTATTGTCCTCTTCTCCTCCTGTCTTCAATCTTTCCCAGCATCAGGGTCTTTTCCAATGAGTCACTTCTTCGCATCAGTGGCCAAAGTATTAGAGCTTCAGCTTCAGCATCAGTCCATCCAATGAATATTCAGGACTGATTTCCTTTAGGATTGACTGGTTTGATCCCCTTGCCATCCGAAAGACTCTCGAGAGTCTTATCCAACACCACCGTTCAAAAGCATCAATTCTTTGGCACTCAACTTTTCTTTATGGTCCAACTCTCACATCCATACATGACTACTGGAAAAACCATAGTTTCACTATACAGACCTTTGTTGGTAATGTCTCTGCTTTTTAATATGCTGTCTAAGTTTGTCATAGCTTTTCTTCCAAGGAGTAAGCATCTTAATTTCATGGCTGCAGTCACCATTTGCAGTAATTTTGGAGTCCAAGAAAATAGTCTGTCACTGTTTCCATTGTTTCTCCATCTATTTGCCAGGAAGTGGTGGGGCCAGATGCCATGATCTTTGTTTTTTGAATGTTGAGTTTTAAGCCAGTTTTTTCACTCTCCTGTTTCACTTTCATCAAGAGGCTCTTTAGTTCTTCGCTTTCTGCCACAAGGGTGGTGTCATCTGCATATCTGAGGTTATTGATATTTCTCCCTATAATCTTAATTCCAGCTTGTGCTTTATCCTGTCTGGCATTTCATATGATGTACTCTGCATGTGAGTTAAATAAGCAAGGTGACAATATACAGCCTTGATGTACTCCTTTCCCAATTTGGAACCAGTCCATTGTTCCATGTCCGGTTCTAACTGTTGCTTTTTGACCAGCATACAGATTTCTCAAGAAGCAGGTAAGGTGGTCTGGTATTCCCATCTCTTTCAGAATTTTCCACAGTTTGTTGTGATCCACACAGTCAAAGGCTTTGGTGTAGTCAATGAAGCAGAAGTACATGTTTTTCTGGAACTCTCTTACTTTATCGATGATCCAATGGATGTTGGCAATTTGATCTCTGGTTCCTCTGTCTTGTCTAAATCCAGCCTGAACATCTGAAATTTCATGGTTCATGTACTGTTGAAGCCTGGCATGGAGAATTTTGAGTATTACTTTGCTAGTGTGTGAGATGTGTGCATTGTGCAGTATTCTGAACATTCTTTGACATTGCCTTTCTTTGGGATTGGAATGCAAACTGTCTTTTCCAGTCCGGTGGCTACTGCTGAGTTTTCCAAATTTGCTGGCATATTGAGTAAAGCACTTTCACAGCATCATCTTTTAGAGTTTGAAATTGCTCAACTGGAATTCCATCACCTGCACTAGCTTTGTTCATAGTGATGCTTCCAATGCCCGCTTGACTTCACACTCCAGGATGTCTGTCGGTGAGTGATCACACCGTTGTGGTTAACTGGATCATTAAGATATTTATTGTATAGTTCTTCTGTGTTCTTGCCACCTTTTCTTAATATCTTCTGCTTCTGTTAGGTCCATACCATTTCTGTCCTTATTGTGCCCATCTTTGCATGAAATATTCCCTTGGTATCTTTGATTTTCTTGAAGAGATCTCTAGTCTTTCCCATTCTATTGTTTTCCTCTATTTCTTTGCACTGATCACTTAGGAAGCCTTTCTTATCTCTCCTTGCTATTCTTTGGAACTCTGCATTCAGATGGATATATCCTTCCTTTTCTTCTTTGCTTTTTGCTTCTCTTCTTTTTTCAGCTATTTGTAAGCCCTCCTCAGACAACCATTTTTCCTTGTTGTATTTCTTCTTCTTGTGTATGGTTTTGTTCACTGCCTCCTGTACAGTGTTACAAATCTCTGTCCATAGTTCTTCAGGCATTCTATTATATCTAATCCCTTGAATCTATTTGTCACTTCTATTGTAAAATCATAAGGGATTTGATTTAGGTCATACCTGAATGGTCTAGTGGTTCCCCCTACTTTCTTCAGTTGAAGTCTGAATTTGTCAACAAGGAGCTCATGATCTGAGCCACAGTCAGCTCCCAGTCTTGTTTTTGCTGACTGTATAGATCTTCATATTCAACTGCAAAGAATATAATCAATCTGATTTCAGTATTGACCATCTGGGTTTTTATGCTAGCTGCTTTCAAATCCTTGTCAGATAATTCCAACATCTGACTCATCTCAGTATTGGCCTCACTTAACTATCTTTTCTCATTTGGATAGTGGTCTTCCTGCATCTTTGTATGACAAGTGATTTTCTATAGTACTCTTCCATTTTGGTTATTTTGTGAGGACACTCTCAGTCCCACTTAATCTTCAGTGTTATCAGGCAGTCATCATGTTCGTCAGTGGTTTCTATCTGCTTCTATAGATTCAGTTCCAATGACAGTTTAGTTGTCTGAATCCTTGTCATGCATTGTGGTCAGCTTTGTCTTTCTAGTATTGCTGGGCTCCTGCTTAATGCTGGCTGGTGCCATCTGTTGGGGCAGGATGTACTTCTTGAGTTTGCCTGCTGCTTGATGTCTACAGCAGAAGATACTGTGGCTGGGTCTCCTTCAGCCATTGGTGAAGGTCAGGGAGGCATAGCTTTTTTCCTGCTGATGCCGTTGCAGGGCCTGCTAGTCCCTGATTATAGTGTGTGATCTGGGACACTCTGAGACTTTGCTGCTGCTGCAGGCAGATACCACCATCACCAGTGCACTGTTTGTGGAGTGAGAGTTGTGGTAGCCAGGGACTTTGCTGCTCTGCAGCTGCTGGTGGATCACATGGTTCAGGTTGTGGTTCAGGGGTTTAATCAGCTTGAGGTTTTAATTGAGTTTCTCAGCTTTCCTCATTGGCTTATTGTTTGGATGATATGGAGTCTAAGTCAGTTATGTGTCAATATCTGCTTTCTAGCTTCCAAACTTTTTCATATATTTATTTATGTGGCTGTGCCATCTCTTAGTTGTGGTATGTGGGATATAGTTCCCTGACCAGGGAACAAACCTGGGCCCCCTGCATTGGGAGTGCAGAGTCTTAGCCACTGGACCACCATGGAAGTACTCCAAAACAGAAAGTTTTCCCCTCTCTTCTCTGCATTTTTGTTTTGTTGGTTTCTTTACCTCTCTTCCTAGGTGGCGCTAGTGGCAAACAACCCACCTGCCAATGCAGGAGACACAAGAGACTCAGGTTTGATCCCTGCGTCAGGAAGATCCCCTAGAGTAGGAAATAGTAACCTGTTCCAGTATTCTTGCCTGGAAAATCCCTAGGACAGAGGAGCTTTGTGGGCTACAAAAATATGTGTTTATTGGGGCTATTTTTGTTTCTTATTTCATTTTTTATTGTTATTAATTTCCTCCTCTTACTATCTTGGTATTTACTATTTATTATCTTTCTAGAAGTGAATGCTTAGCTCATTTATTTTGAATTTTCTTTGTTTCATTCAATAAAGTCCAGACCAAACCCTGCACATGTATGACTCACCTCACTTGCTGCCCCCTAGTACCAATTGCACTGGGACTCTAGGACCTTTGGTGGGTGGCTTTACCTCTCTGTGCCTCAGTTTCTATATCTATAAGATAATAATTCTTTCTCTTGGAGTTGCTGTGAAAACGGTTAAGAAGCAACACATGAAAGTGTTTAGCCCAGGATGGGGCTGGGTGATGGTGGTGGTGATGATTTTGGCAAAGTTGGTGGCGATGATGGTGTTGGCAGTGGTGGAGAAGAAGGAGGAGGAGAAGGAGAAAAAGAAGGAAAAGAAGAAAGATAACATTTGTTACATCAAAACCAAATGTGGAACCAACAGGGACCTATTGTATAGCACAGGAAACTATACTCAACATTATATAATAACCTATAGGGAAAAGAATCTGAAAAAGAGTGTATATCTACACACACACACACACACACACATACACACACACAGACACACACATATACATAGTGGAATTGTTGTGCTGTACACTTGAAACTTAATGTGATATTGCAAATCAACTATACTTCAATTAAAAACTAAAAAATGTTTATAAAATTTCATAAGATTGTGGTGTTTTATTCCTGCATTTTCTTTTCGTTATGCTCAATGGCTTTTAATATATGATATATTATTGATACTACTTTATAAATTAATATTTCACTCTATGTTACTCTTTTTAAAAAGAGCTACTTACGAAATTTAAAAATTCTGGTGGTCTTGGAATTCTAGTAGGTGTGGGAGGTAACGGTGGGGCAGGAAGAAGCTCTCCTTTTGTAGTTAAATTCCCTATTATTGCTTCTTGGTAAGAAAATACTCTGCACAATTGCTGCATTTTAGAATTTGCTGAGGTGCTCTTTATGTCTGAGTAAAATAATTTTGGTAAATGTTCTATGAGTATTTGTAGGCAGTGATTATTTCCATGAGAGATTCTTATGCTTGTATATAGAAAATAAGAGAATCTTCACTGCTGCTTTTGAAAAATAACTAATGTTTCAGTTCAGTTCAGCTGCTCAGTCATGTCCAACTCTTTGCAACCCCATGGACTGCAGCATGACAGGCTTCCCTGTCAATCACCAACTCCCAGAGCTTGCTCAAACTCTGTCGTCCCCTTCTCCTTCCGCCTTCAATCTTTCCCAGCATCAGGGTCTTTTCCAATGAATCAGTTCTTCGTATCAGGTGGCCAAAGTATTGGAGTTTCAGCTTCAGCATCAGTCCTTCCAATGAATATTCAGGACTGATTTCCTTTAGGATTGACTGGTTTGATCTCCTTGCAGTCCAAGAAACTCTCAAGAGTCTTCTCCAACACCAATTCAAAACTAATGTTTACTGAGTGCTTTTTTTGTGCCATGCACTATTCCAGGATGTCTCAATTTTAGCACTACTGTTTTATTGGGCTGGATAATTCTTTGTGCATGGGGGCTGTCTTGTACAATGTAGGATATTTAGCAGCATCCCTGGCCTCTGCCTACCACAGTAACAGTAGCCTCTAACCTACCTTCCAGTAACAGCTGCAGCCTCTTCCCCAAGTTGTCACAACAAAAATGTCTCCAGACAATGCCAAATTTTCCTTGGGCACAAAGTTATCCTGATTGAGACATGCTGTTTACATTTATGAATTCATTAATCCTAATCGCAAACCTAATGTTACCCTCATTTTACAGATCAGTATCTGTAAACTGAGCTTCTGTAAACAAAAGCTGAGAGAGGTTCGAAGTAACTTTTCAAAGCCACAGGGCTATTAAGCATTATTTGTAATTGTAGAAACCAGAACAAAGCCATACCAAATCAACCTACATGTCATTCAATAAATTGTGAAACATGCATGCATAGGAACTTTGAAAATTTTAACTACTTGATTTATTTACAATGAATAAATCTCAAAAGGGGCTTCCTAGGTGGCTCAGTTCAGTTCAGTCACTCAGTCGTGTCCAGCTCTTTGCGACCCCATGAACCGCAACATGCCAGGCCTCCTTGTCCATCACCAACTCCCGGAGTTTACCCAAACCCATGTCCATTGAGTCGGTGATGCCATCCAACCATCTCGTCCTCTGTCATCCCCTCCTCCTGCCCTCAATCTGTCCCAACATCAGGGTCTTTTCAAATGAGTCAGCTCTTCGCATCAGGTGCCCAAAGTATTGGAGTTTCAGCTTCAACATCAGTCCCTCTAATGAACACCCAGGACTGATCTCCTTTAGGATGGACTGGTTGGATCTCCTTGCAGTCCAAGGGACTCTCAAGAGTCTTCTCCAACATCACAGTTCAAAAGCATCAATTCTGCGGTGCTCAGCTTTCTTTATGGTCCAACTCTCACATCCATACATGACCACTGGAGAAACCACAGCCTTGACTAGATGGACCTTTGTTGACAAAGTAATGTCTCTGCTTTTTAATATGCTGTCTAGGTTGGTCATAACTTTCCTTCCAAGGAGTAAGCATCTTTTAATTTCACGGCTCCAGTCACCATCGGCAGTGATTTTGGAGCCCCCCCAAAAATAAAGTCAGCCATTGTTTCCACTGTTTCCCCATCTATTTGCCATGAAGTGGTGGGACCAGATGCCATGATCTTTGTTTTCTGAATGTTGAGCTTTAAGTCAACTTTTTCACTCTCTTCTTTTACTTTCATCAAGAGGCTCTTTAGTTCTTCACTTTCTGCCATAAGGCTGGTGTCATCTGCATATCTGAGGTTATTGATATTTCTCCTGGCTACTTGATTCCAGCTTGTGCTTCTTCCAGCCCAGCGTTTCTCATGGTGTACTCTGCATATAAGTTAAATAAGCAGGGTGACAAGATACAGCCTTCATGTACTCCTTTTCCTGTTTGGAACCAATCTATTGTTCCATGTCCAGTTCTAACTGTTGCTTCCTGGCCTGCATACAGGTTTCTCAAGAGGCAGGTCAGTGGTAAAGAATCTACCTCTCAAGCATCTGTTCAATCCCTGTGTCAGGAAGATCCACTGGAGGAGGCGTTGGCAACCCACTCCAGTGTTCTCGTCTAGGAAATCCCATGGACAAAGAAGCCTGGTGGGCTACAGTCAGTGGGATCACAAAGAGTGAAACATGACTTAGTGACTAAACAACAACAAAATCTGAAAAACCACACAGAAAGAAAAAGCAAGTTATGGACATATTTGGAAAAAAAAGTGAAAGTGTTAGTCAGTCAGTTGTGTCCGATTGTTTGCAACCCCCAGTAGCCTGCCAGGCTCCTCTATCCATGGGATTTCCCAGGCAAGAATACTGGAGTGGGTAGCCATTCCCTTCTCCAGAGGATCTTCCCAACCCAAGGATCGAATGCAGGCCTCCTGCACTGCATGCAGATTCTTTACTGTCTGAGTCATCAGGGAAGCCTGTGGATATCATTTAGGTGAGGATAAAATATGCAGTATGGGGATTCTATTAGTCTTTCCTCAAGTGCCAAGTGGCTCTTGTTCTTCTCTTTGCATGTACAGGGAAGAAAAACCAGCCAGGGCTTGCTGGCTAATAGCTGCCACCACAGGGCTGTCCTGGTAGAGAGTAGGTGCCCCTGGCCTTGGCCAGCCTTGTACTTTTGGGCCCCCTGGGCAGCTGGGAATAGTTCCTGAACTCTCCCTGAGCTGGGTGACCTTGAGGACCTCAGGAGGTTCTGCTGCAACCCAATTCACCCATTCCCCATTTCTCTGTGGAAACCTTTAACTGCCAATACTCCCTTTCCTTTTTTCTCTTTACTTTTATTGAGGTATAATTAACAAATAACGTTATATTAGTTTCAGGTGTAACGTTATATTTCAGGTGTACAGCATAACGATATTTGTAGAAACTGCAAAACAATCAATAAGGCAGGTCACCTCTACTTTCTGAGTCTCAGTTTTTCGATCAGTGATATGAGAGGAGGCTATCTCATGAAAGGAGTTTTGAGGAAAATTAGAAGAGATACTATGTGTCCTGAGACTGTACCCTGCCCTAGAAAGGGTAACCCTTTCGTCTGGTAACCTTCCTTTGGGAGTGCCTGTAATTCACCCTAAGACCGCCAGGTGGGGCCATTAGCACCAGGGAAGGAAAGCAGCCAGAAACCGAAGTTGAATGGGCATCTTTGTCTCCTGAACTGTTTTGGGTTTTTTTTTTTGGTTTGTTGTTTTTTTCTTATAAAATATTAACTCCCCAGAGGAGACAGACTCACAGTCTCTACTGGGGCTAGGGTATCTGCATTTTAACAAGTGATTTGAGTACACACTATGAAAATCTGAGACCTACTGATTGAGCACATGGAGTAGTTTCTCTCCCAGAAACTGTGCTTAGTCGCTCAGTCGTGTCCGATTCTTTGAGACCCTGTGGACTGTAGTCCTCCAGGCTCCTCTATCCATGGGGATTCTCCAGGCCAGAATACTGGAGTGGGTAGCGTTTCGCTTCTCCAGGGGATCTTGCCAACCCAGGGATCGAACCCAGGTCTCCCTCATTGCGGGCAGATTCTTTACTGTCTGAGCCACCAGGGAAGCGCAAGAATACGGGAGTGGGGAGCCTATCTCTTCTCCAGGGGATCTTCCCGACCCAGGAATCAAACCAGGATTTCCTGCATTGCAGGCAGATTCTTTACCAGCTGAGCTACCAGGGAAGCATTCCCAGAAACTAGCATTTAGAAAATATAGTTATACTTTATTGAGGGATTGAGATGGACTTTAAAAACTTGAAAAAATAATTTTCAAGCCTTTCAAACAGCAGCATCAATTCATATAGTGGGAAGAGTTAACCTATATTTATATAATTTTATATGTATTTTTATTTTGAGTAAACTGATAGAAGTTTGGAGTTTTTGTTTTCTTTCCCCAATTCAAAATGTATTATAATTTACAAAATGGATAGAGAAGATGTGGTACATGTATACAATGGAATATTATTTTGTTCAAAGGAACAAAACAATGCCAGTTCCATATTGAGATTGTCATACAGAATGAAGTAAGTCAGAAAGAGAAAGACAAATATCATATAATAGCTCTTATATGTGGAATCTAGAGAACTGGTAGAGATGAACTTATTTACAAAGCAGAAACAGAGTCACAGATGTAGAAAACAAATTTACGGTTGCCAAGGGGAGGAGAGGGGGGTGGGATGAACTGGGAGATTGGGATTGACATATATACACTGCTGCTGCTGCTGCTAAGTCACTTCAGTCGTGTCTGACTCTGTGTGACCCCATAGACGGCAGCCCACCAGGCTCCCCCGTCCCTGAGATCATCCAGGCAAGAACACTGGAGTAGGTTGCCAGTTCCTTCTCCAATGCCTGAAAGTGAAAAGTGAAAGTGAAGTCGCTCAGTTGTATCCGACTCCTAGTGACCCCATGGACTGCAGCCTACCAGGCTCCTCCGCCCATGGGATTCTACAGGCAAGAGTAATGGAGTGGGTTGCCATTGCCTTCTCCAATATATACACTACTGTATGTAAAATGGATAACTGATGAGAATCTACTGTATAGCAAAGGGAACTCAGTACTCTGTGGTGACCTAAATGGGAAGGGAATCTAAAAAAGAGTAGATATATGTATATGTATAACTGATTCACTTTGCTGTACAACAGAAACTAACCCAACATTGTAAAGCAACTATACTCCAATAAAAATTAATTTAAAAAAAGAAAAAAACAAAATGTATTTTCATCTAATATAATCTCTTATTTAAAAATCTGCTAGGATTAAAAAGTAAAATAAAAATTTTTGCTTTAAATCTATCCTGTAAAATTATCATAAATCAAGTGAAAGATGATAATGCCAGAAACATATCATTAACTTTCACTACTAGATTAGGGAGGACCTAGGGATTCAGTGTGTCCATATCATAGGAGAGCAAAATTTTCTGCCCCCAAATGTGACTCTTTGTTTCCTTATTAATTTTCTATCTGGATGATCTATCCACTGGTGTAAGTGAGATGTTAAAGTCCCCTACTCTTATTGTGTTACTCTTGATTTCCCCTTTTATGGCTATTAGTGTTTGCCTTTGTATTAAAAGCCTCGTATGTTGGGTGCATAAATAGTTACAATGGTTATATCTTCTTGGGTTGATCACTTGATCATTATGTAGTGTCCTTCCTTGGCCCAGGACCTTCAGGTCCACTGTCCGATGGGTCCCAGGGTTGATGGGATGACTCCATTAGAGCCCGTTTGCTGGCTTTGATCTTGATAGCCCCTCCGGGACTCCACCCTGTGCACATCCTCCAGCCTTGCACAGTCAATGGTGAGGAGCATCTTCAACTCTGCAGCCTGCCCTTGGGCATAACCCTGTTGGCAATTGTGGCCAAGATGCCTAAACAAGTAGTACTTCTCACAGAACATTTGCTTTCTCCTGGGGACACCCCTTAACAACATGAACCAAAGGAAGACTGGTCAGGAGGTGCTGAAACAACCCAGGTTAGAGATCGTGGGACCTGAAAGCAGGTGTGCTGGAGAAAAGGAGAAGGGACAGATTCAAAAAATATTCAGGATGTGGAGGGGGGCAGGTGAGGGAGAGGGAAGACCAAAAGCCACATTCTTCCAACTGGACTCCAAGGACCAGTAGCAGTGGCAGCACCTGGGGCCTTATCAAAAATTCAAAATTTGAGACCTTCCAGACCTGCTGAATCAGTACCTGTATTTGGGTGGTTTATGTGTACCTTGGACTTCCCTGGTGGCTCAGCAGTAAAGAATCTGCCTGCAAAGCAGGAATTGCAGGAGATTCAGGTTTGATCCCTAGGTCAGGAATCCCTGGAGGATGGCATGGCAACCCACTCCAGTATTCTTGCCTCAAGAAGGAGCCTGGTGGGCTACACTCCATAGTGTCACAAAGAGTCAGATACAACTAAAGCGACTGAACACGCACGCACACATGTGTACCTTAAAGTCTGAAGGCCCTGGTCTAGAGTGGTGACTGTTGTGACATCGCTCTGATAGAGTATGCAGGAGGAGAACCAGGAGCCAGGGGCGATCAGAGGGTTGAGGGAAGGGGGGAGATATGTAAGTTTCATTTGGCCCCATGGGATTTGGGGGTGCCTGAGGACCCTGAGGTGTAGTGTCTGGGAGGAGCTTGGAAATTGCTCCAGATCTGGCAGGAAGTGCATAGTTTGGGAACTGGGAACATACCTGCAATGGCTAAGTCCTGAGTACAAATGAAATCCATCTGGAAGGGTGGATAGCAGTGAAGGATTTGCTTCCCAAATCCACTTATTTCTTATTTCTACTGCGACCACCCTGGTCCAAGAACATCATCTTGAACCAGACGACTTCCGTGGCCTCAAATATGTCCCAGGATCCAACCTTGAACTCTCCAATTCATTCCGCAACAGCAGGCAGAGTAAGTTTCCCAAATACAAATTGGTTACTATTATTATTACACACTTCCCAGGAGTTTACGGTGGCTTTCTATGGATCTAAGAACAAAGCCCAAACCTGCTATCAGCACACACAATCTGTTCCACTCTGCCTGGGCCTCTATTCACAACAGGCAGCACCAGCCTCCTGCCTTCTTGCTACATGTCAGATCCACTCAGGAATGCCAGCAGATTTCTGTAGCAGGTTTCCTCCCTGCCTCAGAGAGGCCTCACCTCTCATCTCCATTCTCAGCACACTGATCATTCCCTTCATTACCATGTCAAAGTTGCCATGGGGAATTTGCTCCTTCCCCTGGCTGGCTGTCTTCTCAACAATGTCAGCTCCAAGAAGTGAGGATGGTGGGTACTCTTTTCTCCATGAGTACACAGCACACACTAGTTTTTCTGCCAGTGTTGAGTGATTCACTGATATGTTCCAGGATCCAGAGAAATTCCAAGTACCTGTGGTAGGCGTGGTCAGGAAATGCTTCCTGGAAGGGCTTTGTGAGATAAAACTGGAAGGAGGGGCATAAGCTCAGAATTTTGGTAAGCTGTAGTTTGTAAGTACAGACTATTTCAGGAAGTCAATTGTGAGATGAGACTGAAAGTGCTTATGGTGAGATAAAAGACAAACCTATCTAAAGACGGAATCATGGGATTGACTAGAAGCGTTCAGGAATGTGAACACAGGGCCTCAAACACTGGGTGACTATGCTGGGTCCAGGAAACCCCAGAGGCCTCTGAGTAGGATCCAAGTGATACTCCTGGACCACTCCTGATGCCCTGCCTCCTTACCTGACTCTACCCTTTGGATCAGTCCACAGTATGGCTCTGCCCCTGCTGACCCAAGATCACCTTGGCTTCTGCACCCCTGACTCCTGTCGGACTTCCCGACTCTTACCCTCCTGTTCTCCAAGTCAGTAATTACAACTGCCCCAGAGGTTTGCCTTTTCCCAGCATAAGCCCATCCAGCCCCTCCTTCCACAGCCCAGTAGCAGCAGTTAGAAACCCTGGGCTGCTCCCACCTGCCTGACCCTTCGGCTGCTTTATCAACTTGAGTTCCAATGTTCTTGTCTGTAAGCTTCGATGAGAATGTCTTCTCCCTGACAATGAGAAATGTTTCCCTTATCTTCCACACTTCAGATCCAGGTCAGTGGGGAGGGGGTCTACTGGAGCTGACCCAGGACCACTAAACAGTTTCCACAAGCCTTGAAATTTGACCAGAAACATTCCTTTCTTCTTGCACAATAGCTGGATGGGGTGCTCCCCTTTGTCACCCTCTCCCCTTAGCTCTCTGGATTCTTATCTTGAGTGCAGGGCAGGGCCTTGGCTCAGGGCCCCAGGCTCTCCTCCCTCCTACTAGTCCTCCCGGCCCACCTCGAATCTCTGCTAAAAGCAGAGTGAGCCAGCTGCCCCTGGGTATCTGCCCAGGACGTCCTAGCTGGGGCTGGTGCAGGAACAAGACAGGAGGGATAACTCTTTCCACCCTGGCTCCCTGGCTTCTGGAAAACCCTGGGGAGTTCCAAGGTTGTTACTACTGCCAATCTGAGTCACCATTTCTTGCCTCCCAATACCACTGAAAGGTTGTTGCTGAGCTGTGAAAGACGCTGGGATTCTTGGCCTCCTGAAGAGAGAAATTCAATCTGGGGCCAGCGACCAGGCTTGATCACTCAGAGCTTTTGTGTGACAAAATTTTGTTAAAGTATAAAAGAGATAGACAAAGCTTCTGACATAGGCATCAGAAGGGGGAAGAAAGAGTGCCCCCTCTGCTAGTCTTTAGCCAGATGTTTTATGTTTGTTAAAAAGCTATTAATCAGATAAGAGAGACACCTCAAGGCTGGTGGAGTTTCACCAGGCCCCTCTCCCACAATATGTATTTTTGAGATAGGATGGCAGAGGTGTGTCATCTCCCAGCCATAAAACAATTGATTTTCAGTATTCATATACCAGTAATCATATACTGGTTTGTTGAGCTATTATCAGCCCAAGGTTTGAGAAAAGAAAAAAAATTAGTCTTCGGTGGAACCATTTTGAAGAAAGGCAAATTCCAAAGCAAATAGGTAGTTTCAATAACATAGCTTAAGAAAAATATTTCCATAAGAAAAACGCATTGGTTAGCTCAAGGTTTGAGAAAAGTTAAGTTCAGGTGGAACCAGGTGTCGCCATGGCAACACAGAATTTTAAGAGAAACCTCCTTTTAATTTTGTATGGAGAAGGAAAAAAATCTGACACTTGCAGTTTGTTTCCTCCTGCTGCTTAAGGGAGAGATAAAAAATGTCTGACACTTGCAGCCTATTTCCTCTGTTTGCAGATCCCTGGTCTTCCTGCCTGTTACATTCTCACCACTGTGGCCTCATCCACAAGTGCCGCATGCTGCTCCCCTTTCTCTCAACTTCAGGCTTCTTTCTCTGGGGAGCTTCCTGGATGAGCCCCACCCCCTAGTGCTTGCCTCCTCGAGGACTGAACTCAGTTATCTGTGCCACTTAAGATAGTACTTGGGATGGACAATGTTGGGCCTTACGCAGAACTTCATTCATCAATTTGGTGCTTCATGCCAAGTCTTCCCTTTGTGCCTTGGCTAAGTTTCTGGCGCTCAAGGGCTGCCATGAGCCCTATGCACACATACTGTTAGACCTGATGTGCTTCAAGCCCTCCAGGCTCTCTTGCTCTCAGAACGGATCAGGTGCAGTCCCACCAAGGGAAGGATTGGGGAACTCTCTCCACCCTCAGTGTTGCTCTCTTATGAGTGTAATAGCCCTGACACTCTGAATGTAGAGGTGTGAGTGGGGTGTTGATCAGCCAATGAAGCCAAAGCAAATGCTGTCCCTCCTAGCCCTGTCAGAGGGCAAGAGGCAAGGCCCTAACCAGGCCTGCCCCTCACCACCGGGTTCTTAACAGGTGTTGTGGGGAGATGGTGCAAGCAGCTTGTGGAAGGAGGAGCTGGGCCAGCCCCTGAATTCAGTCACTTTGGACCATTCTCACCCCTTACCTCAGCTCCAGACCCCAGAGCACCCTCTGCTTGTGGATGACCTTTAGGGACCATTGTGTATGTCCCTGAAAATGATAATCTGGTTTGCATAGACCACTCCAACCTGGAGTAGCTCATCTAGGGATGTCTAAGGCATGTTCTCCAACCTACTGCCTCACTGGAAGCACTGCCTGGGAGACATGTTGGCCAGCTTATATTCAAGAATGACTTATTCTGCAAAGAACCCTCCCACAGCTATCCTCACCCTTAATTGAAGAAAATATCCTTATCCTTAAAGACAGAATCGTGGGAATGACTAGAAGGGTTTGGGAGTGTGAACACAGAGGGCCTCAAGCACCAGGCGACCATGCCAGACCCAGGAAGCTGCAAAGGCCTCTGAGTGGAATTCAGCTGACAACTCCTGGGCCACTAACCCCCATTTAGAGATCAGAGAGGCTGGGACTTGGTCCTCCATGATATTAAGTGTCAGGAATGTTTTCCTGCCCTGATGCCCCTCACTGCCTCTTCCAGTGGGGAACGTGGGGAGGGTTCCACTGCAGGACTCAGCTGGTTCAGGCTATTCGCCACAAAAAGGCGTATTGGGCTGGGACTGGGGCAGGTGCTTGCATACAGAGGGAACAAAGAAGAGAAGCCCTGAAGCCCAAATGGCATACCCAGTGGCCAGACACAGCTCCATAGCCACGTCTGGGCAGCATCAGCAGTAGAGATATGAGGCGTGCTGAGGGGTGCCACTGGAGGACACAATGGATACCAGCGTGTTTTGGTGAAACATCTCTTACCTCTTTCTGCCCACTCAGCATCCACCTTTCTTTAGTAGGTTTTTCTTGGAGATCTCCCCTGCCACACTCTCAGTATATGGGGTCCCAGCAAGATTACCTCTCCCAGCACCCCCACTCTAGGCACAGGGCCAAGGCCCAAAGACTGATTCAGATAATTTCATTCCTTGACAAAGTTACTGGTTCTGAGGTGGGCAGGAGTTACACTCAGAATCTGAAGACTTTTGTAGGGACTATTTCCTGTAGGTTTGTTAAGCTGGGCATGTGGAAGTCTGAAGTGCCAAGATCTGCCTGAGAGTCAGCACAGAGCTGGGAGAAGGCAGGAGAACCTGGGGAGATGCATGGGCCTGGAGATGAGACCAGCCCCTACCAAGTGATACCTGTAGCCCACCCTCAGGTTTCAACTGATACAAGCAACTGGTGTCTTTCATCTTGGACCCAGACAGCACTGAGTTTCCACCTCTGCCTGGAGTTGCACAGCAGGGCTCAGAGCCCAGTGGCTGAAGCCAGAGCTTTGATGTCCTGCTGGGAGCGTGGAGCACAGCTGTGGGAATCCAGCTGAATGGGCATAAGGGTGGCTTCAGAAGTGTGGATGTGAGACAGATGTTAAGGATGGGCAGGAGGAGTCATGGGCCTGAGCCAAGAAATGAAGGGAGTTGCTGATAGGACCAGAAACCCTGAGGAGAGTGCTAGGGAAGTCCAGGGAGTCTTCACAGAGTTAAGGTTCCAGGGTTTCCACTCTTGCTGATGCCCAGACCTGCTACTGAGGGCGGTGGTGGGGAGGGGGTTGAGATTGGGCATACAGCCCTGATGCTTTCCTGAACAAACCAGCTTTCCTAGGGTCTGAAGTACTGTCCATTCAACAGACATTCGGGCTCACCCCATCCCTTGGAGTTAGTGGGTGCAGGAGCCCAATCAGACTGATCCTGCCCTTAGGGCCATAATGGGAAAAGGAGAAAGGCCTGGTCCTCACAGCTGTTCCCACTCCTGGGTGTCCCTGATGCTTAAAACAGTCTCCTTGAAAGACAACACAGTAGCCACATTATAGCCTTGGGGCCACCCCAAAGGAGACTCACCTGTCCCTTCAGACTGGTTGCTTAGTGACAAGCAAGTATTCCTCTGGTTCCACAAGTATTGATGAGTGGTCCATCCTGTGCCAGGCCCTGCAGTGGGTACTCAGGACACTTCTGGGAACAAAAGAGACAAATCTCTGGCCCCGTGGAGTAGCCTTCTAGGAGATGGGTCTGTTTAGGACTGAGCCCCTCTGTCTCCTCATTAGAGCAGCAAGGATTAAAGCCCACCTCACTGCCAGGACCAAGTAAGGTAGAGGACTAGGAGTGATGTCATTCATGACTTTTGGTTCCACATGCCTCCTTGTCCCTGGTCAACATCTGCTTCCCAGGTACTCAGGGGCTCATCTTCCTCTTCTCAGGATTCTCAGGTCGTATTCCTTGCCTCAACATCTTGTCTCTTGGACTCACTGGCCTATCACACAACAAGCAGAGTGAGCTTGGACTCGGTAACAAGTTTGGTGAGCCAACACAGGAGCCTTGCTGCTCATGGCTAGCCGGCCCCTATCAGGGAATATTGAGACAAGGCCCTAAGCAGCTGCTGGGACCATTTGTCCTGAGGATCTTTCTTTCAAGGTTCCCTTGAAAAGGCCAACTGTCCCAGTGCTTGGCAGCTGTGAAAAGAAACTGAGAAAACTTATTTTTAGAGTGAATCTACCCAATTCAATAGCCAGTTCATTTGTTTGTGGTTTTGTGCGTGCTTTTTGTGTTATGAGTTGACGGGCTTGATTCTGTAGGGTAGATTGCTCTGGTGTGCACACCAAGAACATATTTCACCCTCAATTTGGGCTTTTTCTTTTACAGGACAAGCCAATTTGGTTGGGGTACCCTGTTGGATGGGGGAGGTGTTGTTGAACTATCTGAGTTGGAATTGGTTCACTGGGAAAGTTCTTATGGGGGTAAGCCTACCCTAGTTGAAACTAGTTCATTTTTGTAAGGTAAATTTATTTACCTGAGTTGGGAACCGGATCATTTGGGCATCGATACAATTTATTTGTGCTGTTTTTTGTTGAAATTTGCCTATATCTTTTGTGTTTTAGTATTATGACACTTATAAAAATGGGAAATATTTCATCTATCCTAAAGGAAAGCTCTTTGGAGCGCATATTACAATCTCACAATTAGAAGCACCTTGCAAAGGAGAGGAACACTGTGATAACGAACAACACTATGGGCTCCCCTGGACTTGAAACATCTGATTCTCATTTCCCCTACAGGAGCCCCTGGTGAATTTGACAATGGGGAGTTTCAGCTCCAGTTTAGAGAGCTTCCTCTGTGAAGGAAAACTCTAACCTTTTGGAGAAAGGTCACAAGTCTAAGGAGACTGGGAAGTCATGTTAATTAATGTGACTTTCTGGCTGACTAGGTTTTGGTTTATTCTGACTACTTTGGTAATGCACAGACATCTGGTACTAATTGTTTCCTCTAAGTCTTCCTCTACAATTTGTTTCTTTCTCCCTAGACCCTCTGTGAACAGGCGAGTGGCTGTGGAAGCCGTTGAAGAACTCTGGCTGAGGTTACTCTCCTGTGTGTTCTAAAGGCTCACTGCCCACTGTGCCCAGGTAGCTGTCACCCAAGGGGTGAGTGCTCTCCTTTCCTCTTCCTCCCTTAAACTGAGGACCAGGCCAATCAATATTGTGCAGTCATAGGGTCAGATACTTAAAAGCCATTAGGGCACCTGCCATTTGAAGACTCCCATGACAGGATAAGGGGGTCACAGAACAGACCAGGCTCTTAGAGCATCTGCCCCTGACAAGAAAACTCTGTGCACTGTGTCAGGCACATACTGGTTCAAGCAAGACACTGAGCCCACTTTTCCGGTCACTGCCTTCCCAGCAGGACTATGAGGTGGATTCTTCAGTCTGAAGAATCCCGTTACCTTCACCTCTTTCTGGTTAAGTCCATATTGATTTATAGGAGCCAAGGTGTTGCCTCTTAGTCTTCCCAAAAGGCCTTCTCCCCTAAGCTAAATAAAGAAAAGTAAAATTTTTCAACATAGGTAAATGGGTTTGCCAGTCATTCAGTTTTGAAGTAGCCACCCACTTCTTTCAAAACAAAAAGGAAAAACAAAATTGTCCTTGTTTTTACAAATGTAGTCTTTACAGGACCAGAAGGGTGACTCCAAAAATCCTTTTACCACTCCCCAAACCTTCCTTGTTTATATTAAGAGGCTTGTAAATAGTAAACAAAGGGGAAACAAAGTCATCCTAGGAAGAATTTTGGCTTCCCTGGTGGCCCAGGGCTGAAGAATCTGCCTGCAATGCAGGAGACTTATAAGAGATTCAGGTTTGATCCTTGGGTTGGGAAGATCCCTTGGAGAAGGAAATGGCAACCCACTCTAGTATGCTTGACAGGAAAATCTCATGCCCAGAGGTATCGTTCATGGGGTTGCAAAGAGTTGAACAGACTAAACAAATAAACAACAGGAAGAACTTGTCTGTATGTTTGAGATGCAAATATCCTATCTGAACCTTTATCTCTGTTGTCTTTTTAAAATGCAAATTTTAGAGAGGATAAAGTAATTTAGAAATTGGCTTGTCCAAGGTAATTAGAAATTGCTTTTTTTGTAAATATTTAGCCATCTAGCCAAGTGAGCTTGATTTGTTCCAACTGTCAGAACCCAATTTTAACTCAACCTCTTTTGTAAACTAATGGGTTTTACATTGCTATACCTAATTCAGGACTGAAATCTTGGAAGAAGAATCGAGGCTTCCCTGTTGGTGTATTTGTATGCATCTTTGTCTTTGGATAGCACTGTCGTGGTTGATTTGTAAAAGAGCTCTATTTAATTGGCTTAAATAAAAGTAATAAGTGCTTACAAACCAAAAATTCAAAATTCTAAATAAAAGAGAAGTTAAAATGTTGTGGAATCTGGAGTCACAAAACACACCTAAGAGGACACTCAAGATGATGGAGTACAGTTTATTATGCCAGCGGGTCCAAGGGGAATCAGTTCCCAACAAGGCCCAGTTTTATACCCGCCCCCCCCTTCCTGCCCCACCCCCCACCCCACCCTGCTATGTGACTGGTTACATGTTAGCAATCTCTTTGTATATGTTGTATATGATTGAGTTTTACAACAAGTAGGTGCTAGAAGAACAAAGAATTAAGGTTGGGGGGGACAATGATTATACATCAAGGGGGGATGTCTCCATGGTTAATCTAATAGGGGCAGCCTGACCTCAACTACAATCTCCGTTTGCCATCTATAGGGAGGGAAGTCTCCAGGAGACCTGGTATTCATTAGCAATGGTTTCCTCACTCTTGGGCAGGGTTCAGGCCCAGTTCACTTCCTGTCTTCAAGATGGATGACAGGCTTCAAGATGGAGTCTCTCCTGCTTTTCTCACACTGGCCCTAACAAAATGAGTTTCAGCCTCACGTGAACTGGGAAATATTTAACATCAAATTAGTACCTGGCATTAATATTTAGGGCTTCCCTCGTGGCTCAGCTGGTAAAGAAACCACCTGCAATGAAGGAGACCTGGGTTTGATCCCTGGGTTGGGAAGATCCCCTGGAGAAGGGCACGGCTACCCATTCTAGTATTCTGACCTGGAGAATTTCATGGACTGTATAGCTCACAGGGTCACAAAGAGTCAGACACGACTGAGAGACTTTCACTTTCACTTCATTAATGTTTAAGCTTGTTGATCTAATTATATATAATATAGACATGTTGTGAGTCATCAACATATTAAATATAATATTAAGTATAATACTTTAATTGTGCTTAGGTTTAACATAAGCTAAATAAAGTATTACATCTGTTACAAATTTGTCAGCAGGGAAAGTAACTCAATGTGAAGAAACTTTTGAGGAAAGAAAGTACAGATGAGACAAGAGTTTTGAGTGCACCTTTAGAAATATGTTTTATGATCTCTAGTTATTCTACAACTTAAAAGTTAAAATTGTGCTAAAGTATGTTAAATGATGAAAGGTTTATGGAAAATGGAACCCCAAAAGGGTTTTGTATGTGATCAGTCAGGACTAAGTTTAAAACAATTTTAATTGAGTAAATGAACCTTAAAATAAAGCTAGTGCAAAATATAAATTTGGCTTTTCTCTCTATTATAACAGACAAGTTTTCTGAAAATGCTAATCTGCCTTTTATAACAGATTTTGTTTATTTACCTTTTAAGTAAGCTGCATTTGCCTTTGAAATATTTAATTATCACTTTGGCTAAGTTTCACAGTGACCTATGGTTCTGTTGTATTTTTAATTTTTTTTTTTTTAGTGTTCTTTTGACAAAGCTTCCCAAATCAATTTTAATAAAATTCCTTTGACCTCTAGCTAACTTTAGGGTGCTTCATCAGTTCAATTCAGTTCAGTCACTGAGTCATGTCTGACTCTTTGTGACCCCATGGACTGCAGCACGACAGGCTTCCCTGTCCATCACCAACTCTCAGAGCTTGCTCAAACTCATGGTCATCGAGTTGGTGATACCATCCAACCATCTCATCCTCTGTCATCCCCTTCTCCTCCTGCCTTCAGTCTTTCCCAGCATCAGGGTCTTTTCCAATGAGTCAGTTCTTCACATCAGGTGGCCAAAGTTTGGAGTTTCAGCTTCAGGGTGCTTCATAGGGATCCTGAAACACCCCAAAGGGAGATATTAAGCTAATAAGGTTCACTTGGTATGTTATACTATAAGGGAAGTGTTGTCAAATGAGTAATGTTTTAAGTTATATTCTGTGGTAAATGATACAGATATTCTAGAGATCATATGGAGTTCCTAAAAATCTGATATGTCCTGGTAGAATATTATCAGTCATAATTCTAGTTATTTTCTGAAAGTGTTCTATGACACAGCAGCAACCAGTTTGCTTTGTCAATTGCACTGTCAGTTCAGTTCAGTCGCTCAGTCGTGTCCGACTCTCTGCGACCCCATGAATTGCAGCACGCCAGGCTTCTCTGTCCATCACCAACTCCCGGAGTCTACCCAAACCCATGTTCATCGAGTCAGTGATGCCATCCAACCATCTCATCCTCTGTCGTCCCCTTCTCCTCCCGCCCCCAATCCTACCCAGCATTAGGGTCTTTTCCAATGAGTCAACCCTTCGCATGAGGTGGCCAAAGTATTGGAGCTTCAGCTTCAACATCAATCTTCAAACATCAAATTACAATTGCACTGTAATCAGATTTAAATGTGCCTTCTTAAGTCTTTTGTAGACAGTTATGGTTCTCTCTAAGGTCTCTGCAAAAATGTCTCCTCTTCAAGATTTATAAAAAGGACTTTTGAATAAATGCAAGTTTCTGACTTTCAGACCATAATGCTGAACTGGGTAAGAAATTAAAAGATTCTAATGGGAAATCTGATGGCTTCACAAAGACTAACAAAATGACTGAATCAACTAGTGAATATGTTTATAACTTTTATGGTTTCTATGTAAAAAGTTACTGGTTTAAATCTTTGTTTTCCAGGTGTAAGAAGAACCTTCTCCTTCAACTATTTATGACTTGCAGTAGTTGGTAGACTATACCTTTCATGAGCAGAAAAGTAGCATTTATCTTTTTCTTTCTACCTGGTTAATCCTGCCAGTAACATATGCTTATCTCAAAGATTAAGCCATGCGTAAATGTGCATGGCCAGTACAATGAAAATGTAGGTAGCTCATTAAATCAGTTGGAGCTCCTTTGGTCACTTGATTATTGTGACTGGATTGCAATTAGTTATATTAATCATTATTTAAATTTGTTCTTTGTTTTCAAATTGTGCTTTGTGTCTCCCTGCTGCACTATGTCATTGTCAACGTTACTAGCTGCATTACTTATATTCTGTCTAATTAGTTATCTCTTGCAGTAATCAATGTGTAATCAGGCCTCCAACAAATCTTCTATAGCTAAACATTTTGAGGAAATCAAATTTATGACATAAAATAATTGTAATAGTGTGATTCTAGGCATAGGAAGAAGGAACAAGGAAAATATGTCCTGGATTATAGTTAGACAGAATCCAGAGAATTTTAATTATTGATGGGGTTTGGTCCAAAGCTTAACACCTGGAATGGCATACCAAGAATTTTGCCTGAACTGGGATGAACTTGTCAGCACCATGGGACAAAAGCTGATCATGAAATATCTCCCAAATAATGGTCAAACTCCTGACCACGATGGGAAGAGCGGAAAAGTGGAATCAGCAATTTCAGCTCTCCAGTGTGAGCCAGTAAGCCCTGAGGAAGGACTACCAGCTAGCAGCCATCAGACTGCAGCCACTCTCTATGGTGAACACTGAGAGAACTCTGAGAATACAGGACTACAGGCCCTCAGATAGCCGAGGTATATACCAGGAAAATAATTTTAATGAGCTCTAACTCTTGTATCTTCCCATACACAGGAAAGAACTAAATTCCTTAACTTGTAATGCTGCCTCCTAGGTTTGAAGTTCAGTATTTCTAAGTATACATCTTAACATTTGGAACACTGGCACTAATGGCAGATGCCCCCAGAAAGATCCATCTGTTGAAGCATCATCCCGTTTTTCCCACAAGTTTCTGGAATGGATTTTGAGAGTGAGAAATTGTTGCAGGGAGAAGCCAATCCTGACTCCATATTGGAAACTCTTTCTTTGACTTGCTTTTCATTGCTTTTGTTATTACAATTGTACATATTGGCCTGCCTCAAAAGACCCTGCCCCTCTGCCTGACTGTTAAACTAAAGAGCCTTTGTTCAGCTCATAGAGAGAGAATCTGACCTTGTCCACTTGTGAATAGCTACAACAAAAAGAAGAAATTAATACACCCCTTCCAAAGGCTGGCCCTTTCTGGGGATGTTTTGCAATACTAAAGACCATTTTTACTTTACTTCTTCTCTGCCTCTCCTTCTCTATTCTGCCTTTTGACTTTAGTCCCTCATTGTTTCTCTCTCTCTGACTCTATAAAAGAACCTGGCATCCAGAATCCAAAAGATGGTTACTCTGAGACATTCAGTTCAGTAGCTCAGTCATGTCTGACTCTTTGCGACCCCACAGACTGTAGCACACCAGGCTTCCCTTTCCTTCACCATCTCCCAGAGCTTGCTCAAACTCATGTCCATCGAGCTAGTGATGTCATCCAATCATCTCATCCTCTGTTGTCCCCTTCTACTACTCCCCTCAATCTTTCCCAGCATCAGGGGCTTTTCCAATTAAGACATGAATCTGCCATCTTCTCAGTCAGCTGGCTTTCTGACTAGAGTCATATCCCTTGCCTCAACACATCATTTCTTGGATTCACTGGCCTATCATGAGGTGAGTGGAGCAAACTTGGACTCGGTAAAAGTATAATCACTTAGCAGCTAATTTTGTGCTTCAGCAGGACTGGAAGATGTTATTTCTCACATTGAAGACTTAACAGAATTCACACAAAAGGCCTGAAATGATAGCAAACAGGCTATTAGCCTACTAAATTCTGAAGGTCTCTGTGATGAGAAAAGCTGTCTTACAAAATCATCTCAAGGGGGCACCTGTGCTATAATTCAAACTGAATATTGTGTTTACATAACAGATGAATCCTCTAATGCAACACATTTAATGACTCACATGAAAAATCAGATTGCTGCCTTAGATGATCCACTTTCTAGCCTTGGTGATCTTTTGGGAGGATGGTTTGGTCATGGCTTAAGTCCCTACTTGTAACTTTAATAAATTATTAGCTGCATTACTTATAATCTGCTTATTTTATAGGGTTATTATCTCCTGTATTACACAATATATAACCAGGCCCCTGGCCAAATTAATCATAGCTAAATATCTTGAAGAAATAGACCACATTTATAACATAGGATAGTTGTAATAGTGTGATTCTAGGTATAGGAAGAGGCAACAAGGGAAATGCCTCCTGGATCCTATTAGGTTAGATGATAGAGGATCCAGAGAATCTTTTATTATGTATCAATGGGCCTAATCCAGAAATTAACACCCAGCGTGACATATCAATGAGAGCTTTCACCTGATCTGGGATGAGCCTCCTAGGACCATGGGAACAGCAACAACAACAAATGGTCATGAAATGTCTCCCAATATGGTTGAATTTCTGACCATGGGGAGGGACTATGAAGTGAAAATTTCTGTGAAATGAAATATTTTCTGCTTTACCAGCAAACAAGCCATGACACAGCTGTCAGGGATTCCAGCCTTCCAAATGCAAATTTCTGAGCTCAGAAGGAACAATACCAGCTATTCAACAGCCCTCAGCTACTTCCTCCCCAGTAAGCACTGAGGATCTGGGAGGATGTGAGAGGCAGCCATCCACCACATCTGCCACCCCTTATGGCAAATGAGGAATTAGGACGTGAACAATTGAAAAGCAGGATTTGGCCCCATATAGCTGAGATGCATATGAAAGAATGATTTCAGTAAACCTGGATGCTTGCATCTTCCCAAACATGAAGAATGCTAAATCTCTTTGTGCAAGAGATCTGATTTTCCGTAATTAATAGTAATCTTTTAATATTCAGGTTACCTATCCCTTGTTGCAAACTTGTATATAGCCTGGCTCTTCCCCCCAGCCTCCTCTGCAACAGCTCTTTTGGGGTTGCCCGAGATACTGTCTCCTGGGCTTGGAGTCCTCATAATTCTCACCCAATAAACCTAACTCTCAATGTTCTGGTTGCACATATTTTTTCAGCCAACAGTACCCACTCCCAGTTGCAGGGGTCTGCAGTGTGAGTGTGTGTGTGTGTGTGTGTGTGTGGTGGGGAGGGGACTTTGCATCTAAACTAGATGAATGGGAGCTCTTTTCACCTAGAGCTCAGAAAGTATCTTTCCCTTTGTCCCCAGAACTGAGGCTGCCATGTCTCCATCCAGGGGAGAAGCTGGTATGAGTGAATGAAGCCAACACAGACTCATATAGAGGTTGACAGTGAGAGGGTAACAGGCAGGAAGGCCAGAGGTCCCCAAGCAGCAGGAGGAAATAAACTGCAAGTGCGGACTTTTATCTTCTCTACACAAATTTAAAAGAGGCTTCTTTTTTTTTTTTTTTGGGGATTAAGTTATATATATGTAATACACTACACAGAGTAAAAAAATTGAGATACATATTCAAAAGCATTATAGATACATCAAGTGGAATTCTAAAAAATGTTAATGTAACACACAGGAAGGATGGGAAAGCTAAATAACAAGAACTAGAAAACAAGAGTAACACTATAAAGGGAATACAACAAAAAAACAACTAAAATGGTACACTTAAGCTCTAATGTATCATTAATTATTTTAAATTTAGATGATCTAAATTTACGAGTTAAAAGAGAGTGGCAAAATGGATTACAAAAAATATGACCCCAACTATTGCTGTTACAAAAAACTTAAAAAATATAAACTGCAAACATTACAATTTCTTAATTATACTTCAAGACTTCATCATTCCTCTCTCTGCAACTGCCTAGAAATACTACACAGAAAGTCAGCAAGGATATAGAAAATCTGAAAAATATCCCCAACAAAGAAAATTGTGCAGACATTTATAGAAACTCCACCCAATGACAGCAGAACACACATTCTTTTCAAGAAGTCTTACAGAACATTCAACAAGATAGACCACACGCAAGGGCAATAAACAAACTTCAACAAATTTAAACAGACAAACCAAACGTGAAACAAACAAGAAATCAACAACAAAATACCAGAAAATGGTTCAAACAGTAGAAAATAAAACAATAAACTTCTAAATAATCCACAGGTGACAGAGGAAGTCCCTAAAGGAATCAAGGGATATTCAGAACTGAATAAACTGTAATAAAACCTTGTGGGATAAAGCTTGAACAGTGCTGTGGTAGAACTTTATAATACTTAATGCTTCATAAGAAAACAAAAAGTGTCGAATCAATAATCTCAGCATCCCTCAAAAAATAAAAAGTGCAAAATACAATCAGAGCAAAGTAGAAGATAGGCTATCATAAAGAGTGGAACAGAAATCAGTGAAAGTAAAGACAGAAAGGAACAGAAAAAAATCAATAAAGTGCTGGTTCTTCAAAATGATTAGTAAGATTGCTGCTGCTGCTGCTGTTAAGTCGCTTCAGTCGTGTCCGACTCCGTGCGACCCCATAGATGGCAGCCCACCAGGCTCCGCAGTCCCTGGGATTCTCCAGGCAAGAACACTGGAGTGGGTTGCCATTTCCTTCTCCAATGCATGAAAGTGAAAAGTAAAAGTGAAGCCGCTCAGTCGGGTCCGACTCTTCGCGACCCCATGGACTGCAGCCTACCAGGCTCCTCTGTCCATGGGATTTTCCAGGCAAGAGTACTGGAGTGGGTTGCCATTGCCTTCTCCTTAGTAAGATTGGTAAATGTCTAAGAAGACTGACAATGATTCAAGAGTTACTGCTGCTGCTGCTGCTGCTAAGTCGCTTCAGTCGTGTCCGACTCCGTGCGACCCCATAGACGGCAGCCCACCGGGCTCCCCCGTCCCTGGGATTCTCCAGGCAAGAATACTGGAGTGGGCTGCCATTTCCTTCTCCGTAAAAGAGGCTTCTTTTAATTCTGTGTTGACAACACCTGGTTCTGCCTTGAGCTAACCAATGTATTTTTCTTACGGAAATGTTTTTCTTAAGCTATGTTAATGAAACTATGTATTTGCTTTGAAATTTGTCTTTCTTCAAAATGGTTCTATTTAAGACTAACTTTTTTCTTTTCTCAAACGTTGAGCTGATAATGAATGGCTCAACAAATCAGTATTCCTGTCAATTGTTTTATGGCTGGGGGATGACACACCCCATGTCATCCTATCTCGAAAATACATATTGTGGGAGACAAGCCTGGTGAAACTCCCTCAGCCTTGAGATGTCTCTCTTGTATGATTAATAGCTTTCTAACCAACATAAAACACCTTGCTAAAAACTAGTGGGGGGGCACTCTTTCTGTCCCCTTCTGATGTCTATGTCAGAAGCTTTCTCTATCTCTATTATACTTTAATAAAACTTTGCTACACAAAAAGCTCCAAGTAGTCAAGCCTCATCTCTGATCCCAAGTGGAAATCCTCTCCTCTGGCGATCACGAATCCTGGTGTAACACATGGCTTGCAGCAGCCACCTTTCAAGAGGAAGGGAGGAGAGACTGCGTGTTAGTGTTCCTGTCATTGGTGGGGCTTCACTGGTGGCTCAGATGGTAAAGAATCTGCCTGGAATGCACTCATAAATGGTACCTGATTGAATGATTAAAAAAAAAAAAACTAAACTAAGCATAAAAATAGAAGTACCAGATGACCAAGCAATCCCACACCTAGGCATGTATCCAGAGAAAATAATAGCTCAAAAGAGTACATGCACCCTGATATTCATTGCAGCACTGTTTACAATAGTCAAGACATGGAAGTAACCTAAATATCCATCAACAGAGGAGTGGATAAAAAAGATGTGGTACATATATACAATGGAATATTACTGAACCATAAAAAGGATGGAAATAGTGCCATTTGCAGAGATATAAATGGGCCCAGAGACTGTTATACAGAGGGAAGTAAAGAAGTCAGAAAGAAAAAAAGCAAATATCATATAATATCGCGTATATATAGAATCCAGAAAAATGGTAGAGATGAACTTATTTTCAGAACAGAAATAGAGTCATAGATGTAGAAAACAAACTTATGGTTACCAAGGGGGGATTAGAGGGGTGGGATGAGTTGGGAAATTGGAACTGACATATATATATAAATATATATATATATATACTACTATGTATAAAATAAATAACTAATGAGAACCTACTGTATAGCACAAGGAACCCTGCTCAGTGCTCTGGGGTTGAAAGGTTGTTGCTGAGCTGTGAAAGACATCAGGATCCTTAGCCACTGGAGGAGAGGAATTCAATCCAGGGCCAGAGACGAGGCTTGATAGCTCACAGCTTTTGTGTGATAAAGTTTTATTGAAGTATAAAAGAGATAGAGAAACCTTCTGACACAGACATCAGAAGGGGACAGAAAGAGTGCCCCCCCCCCCCCAGCTAGCCTTTAGCAGAAAATTATATAGCTACTAGCATGCTGCTAATTAAAGAAAGGAAATGTCTCAAAACTCAGAGACTGGCACCAGGCCCCTCATCCACAACATGCATTTTGAGGTAACATTGGAACAAGGTGAGTTGTTCGGGGCCATAAAATGATTGACATGAATCTTGAAGAAAGGCAGGTTTCCAAGCACATATGTTGTCTCATTAACATAGCTTAAGAGAACATTTGCATGAATAAAACATACTGGTTTGTCAAGTTGATTCTGAGTCTTAGGCGGAACCAACTTGAAGACAGACAGTCTAGGGTAAATACATTAACATAGCTTAAGAAAAACATGTCCATAAGAAAAACTCATTGGTTAGCTCAAGGTTTGAGAAAAGTTAAGTTCAGATGGAACCAGGTGTTGTCATGGCAACACAGAATTTTAAAGGAAATCTTTGAATTTTGTATAGAGAAAGGAAAAAATCTGACACTTGTAGGCTCTTTCCTCCTGCTGCTTCAGTTCGGTTCAGTCGCTCAGTCGTGTCCAACTCTTCGTAACCCCATGAACCGCAGCACGCCAGGCCTCCCTGTCCATCACCAACTCAGGGAGTCCACCCAAACCCATGTCCATTGAGCCTGTGATGCCATCCAGCCATCTCATCCTCTGTCGTCCCTTTCTCCTCCTGCCCTCAATCTTTCCTAGCATCAGGGTCTTTTCAAATGAGTCAGCTCTTCGCATCAGATGTCCAAAGTATTGGAGTTTCAGCTTCAAAATCAGTCCTACCAATGAACACCCAGGACTGATCTTCTTTAGTTTGGACTGGTTGGATCTCCTTGCAGTCCAAGGGACTCTCAAGAGTCTTCTCCAACACCACAGTTCAAAAGCACCAATTCTTCAGCGCTCAGCATTCTTTATAGTCCAAATCTCACATCCATACATGACCACTGGAAAAAACATAGCCTTGACTAGACGGACCTTTGTTGACAAAGTAATGTCTCTGTTTCTTAATATGCTATCTAGGTTGGTCATAACTTTCCTTCCAAGGAGTAAACGTCTTTTAATTTCATGGCTGCAATCACTATCTGCAGTGATTTTGGAGCCCAGAAAAATAAAGTCAGCCACTGTTTCCACTGTTTCCCCATCTATTTGCCATGAAGTGATGGGACCGGATGCCATGATCTTAGTTTTCTGAATGTTGAGCTTTAAGCCAACTTTTTCACTCTCCTCATTCACTTTTATCAAGAGGCTCTTTAGTTCTTCTTCACTTCCTGCCGCTTAAGAGAGAAAAAAAAATGTCTGACACTTGCAGCCTATTTCCTCCATTTGGAGATCCCCAGCCTTCCTGCCTGTTACCCTGAAGCCTTGGAATTAACTAATTATGTAACTCAGCTCTCAGCTTTTCAACAGGCATTAAAGGAACTCTGGGAGGTGACTCCGGACCCAGCCTCTGGGTCAAACATGCCTCTGTTTGAGCCAGGAAGAGAGGTCCTGATAAAAACGTTGGAATATGGGTGACGATCCCTTGAGCCTGTCTGGGAAGGTCCTTACCAGGTTATTCTTTCTTCTCCCACAGCTGTCAAAGTGCCAGGAATTGAATCGTGGGTGCACGACTCTCAAGTTAAAGAGGTGGCACCCTGACCAAAACTAAGTGATGTCATTTTATGTCTTTATTCTCTATGCTCTAACTTTGTACTTTTCAGACGGGCCTGATAATCTATGTGAGCCTGCCTCTGATGACTCCAAAAATCCTGAGTCTGCAGTTTGATCCTCAAGGCAATGCCTTCCTGTCCTGGGCTCATTCCTACACTGCATTCCACAATCAGTCCAACTACTGGGTCTGCAGTGCGCTCCCCTCTTCATCAGTGGAAGGCTTCCCGTGGTGGGCATCTCCACTTGAGGAAAGGACTTTCTCTAAGGACTCTCTCTACCTTCAACAACAACAATCATATGTGATGCCTCTTCTTAATCTGATGACATCTAACAATCCAAAGATGGACTGGTGCAACACTCTGTACATTAACTATGGACATAGTGTGACTTTTAACTTTGCTGATTGTTCTGTTTTTGCTGTTTGCTCCCTGCATCTGTAACTGTGTAGCTGGATTTGTTTCTAGTTGCATGAAGGCTTTTAAGTTATAAATGGTTGCTCAAACTCCTGTCACTGTGGTGCCTTCCTCAACTACTACTACCTGGGGCCCCTGGATCAGAGACCCTCAATATGAGGGTTAGGAGAAAATGTTGCCTCACAAATTTAGGAATGACACCCCCTTATCAGCTCGGAAGCAGTTATGGAATGAGAATGATGTCCCTTTCCCTAGGCAACATAATTCTCCTAAAAGAAAAGTGGAGAATGAGAGGGTAACAGGCAGGAAGGCTAGAGGTCTCCAAACGGAGGAAATAGGCTGCAAGCGTCAGACGTTTTTTTCTCTCTCTCTTAAGTGGCAGGAGGAAGCAAACTACAAGTGTCAGATTTTTTCCTTTCTCTATACAAAATTCAAAGGTTTCCTTTAAAATTCTGTGTTGCTATGACAACACCTGGTTCCACCTGAACTTAACTTTTCTCAAACATTGAGCTAACCAATGAGTTTTTCTTATGGACATGTTTTTCTTAAGCTATGTTAATGTATTTACCCTAGACTCTGTCTGTCTTCAAGTTGGTTCACCTAAAACTCAGCATCAACTTGACAAACCAGTATGTTTTATTCATGCAAATGTTCTCTTAAGCTATGTTAATGAGATAGCATATTTGCTTGGAAACCTGCCTTTCTTCAGATTCATGTCAATCATTTTATGGCCCGGGACAACTCACCTTGTTCCAATGTTACCTCAAAATGCATGTTGTGGATGAGGGGCCTGGTGCCAGTCTCTGAGTTTTGAGACATTTCCTTTCTTTAATTAGCAGCATGCTAGTAGCTATATAATTTTCTGCTAAAGGCTAGCTGGGGGGGGGGGCACTCTTTCTGTCCCCTTCTGATGTCTGTGTCAGAAGGTTTCTCTATCTCTTTTATACTTCAATAAAACTTTATCACGCAAAAGCTGTGAGCTATCAAGTCTTGTCACTGGCCCTGGATTGAATTCCTCTCCTCCGGAGGCCAAGAATCCCGGAGTCTTTCATGGCTCAGCACCAACATTTAATCTTGGGGGCTTGTCCGGGTTTCTTCAGGACAAGGTAAGGACACTTGGAGCTCTAGTTCTTTGTTCTTCTAGCAAACGCGTTTTGTGCTGTACTTTACTAACTCTGTGGTGTGCTTGTGTGTGTGATTGATAGAAAGAGACGAACATGTGTGAAGCAAGAGCTGTATCCTAATCTGTGTTTCCATGGTGACCTCATAAGGCTTATGGCAGAAACCCTGTCAGGAGATTATACCGACCTGCTGATGTCAAGAGGCTCCCAATGTCTCCTTCAGGGAACAGCCAGAGATGGACGAAAAGTTTGGACTGAACTCTCCTTTCTAGGTCAAACTTTCTGGTCTCTTTGACCATTTCATAACTTCCTGGGAATTAGAACTACTAACCTAATCTGTCGGATCATGAACTTTCAAGGGGCTTGTGGTCTATGCTGTTACTGTGCAAAGTTACTTAGGTCCCAAACTTGGATTTGGTAGTCAGGAAGAGCCTAGCTTTGCTAGGAGTCGAAAGTTCAGAAGCTAGCTGGAGCTCTAGCTCCAAGAGCATCTCTTGGGTTAAAGGTTACTCAGATAGGAAGCACAGTGGGCTTCTTCCTTTGGTAACACTAGCTCTTAATGGACAAGAGGAGTCTCTCCAGTGGCTTTTGTCCCAACTCCTTAGATAGTCTTTCTGTGGAATCTTTGGGAATGAACTAGAATGACTGGCCCTAATAACTTGAGGACAAAAGTCACTTTTTTCTTGCTGACCAGCCCTTCACCATCTCTTTTGCTATCACTTGTACTGGTGTGGTGATGCTCAGAAGGAACATCATGGCTTTATGTTCGTAAGGGTCTTATTGCGGTCAAGAATATACTCAGGGTTGTGCACAGGCACTCGGGAGACAAGTGTTTCCCCTAGAGGTCTTAGCTTTGGAGGCATGCCAGAAGGTTACTCTGATTACACCTCAGGTGGCATCAGAGGCAAGCAAAAGTTTAATGGTGAGAAACTGAGTATTAGTCTGGGATGTCATCAGGTCTATCCCTGATGCGTCTCCATGCTGCCCTAGTGTTAGAACCGGGAGGGACAGTAGTGGCACACCTGTGTCAGTAAGAGACAGTTAACTCTGGCCAGGGAAGGAAGCTTAGGGGGAAGACCTGTCTCCACCCCCGTCTAGAGGAGGGAGGGGTGCCTCTGGCAGAAAGATGGTGCTGGCTGCTTTTTTTCTCTCTTACAGATGGGAGCTAAAAATTCCAGCCTCACTCCTTTGAAAGGCTGGGATAGATTTGATCCCCAGAGCTTAAAGAAGACATGCCTGATCTTCCTATGTGATACTGCATGTCCACAGTATCCATTGGAGGATGGTAAACGGTGGCCAGTTAGAGGATCTCTTAATTATAATACTGTTTTACAATTAGATAGGTTCTGTAGAAAACAAGGGAAATGAGTAGAATTAGTATGTGTGTTGCCCTTTTTCTCTCTGTGAGACGTGCCAGATTTATGTCCTAAGGGTATAGATTCAGGTATGAAACCTTCAGATCCCTCATGTCCTCCTACTTTATCCCCATACCTGGAACTCCAAACTGGACAAACTAAAAGTCAGGGAACCACCCCCACTCCCCGCCCCCCCCGCCCCAGAGGGGTTGCCTTGGTCCTGGTAGAAACTCAAACAGAAATTCAAGTTGCCTTGGTCTCGGTAAAAACTCAAACTGAGATTCAAACTGCCCAAGTAGAGGTCCAAACAACCCCTGTCTCAGTACGACCTCAGACTACTCTGGTTTCAATAGAAACTCAGACAATCGAAGTAAGAGAAGCTCAGACAACCAAAACTAAGGATGAAATACAGAATGAGATGGAGGACAGGAGACAAAGAGATAAAGAAAAGCAGGTTTCTCCAATCTATCCCTGGGATCATATGTGTAGAGCAGCCAGAAAGGCTGAGGAACAGCCACACAAGCTATTGCCTCTTCATGAAGCACCCACCAGGAGAAATAATCAATCTATGAGAGTTAATAAGCCCTTTTCTTATCAAGAAATAGAAAGAATCAAGGAGGATCTGGGAGACTATTTAGAGGACCCAGAAAAATATATTAGGGCCTTTAAGGGTGTTACTCTGATTTATGACCTTACTTGTGATGTATATCCTGGGACAGATGCTAACTCCCAACTTAAAAACTTAAGTTTTGGGGAAAGCTTTAGCCTATGGGGATGAATGGCTTTGATGTAATGAATCAGTAGGGAAGAGGGAGGATGAGTAATGAATGGATGAGTAGGATGGAGGATGAGTAATGAATCAGTAGGGAAGAGGGAGGATGAGATAGCCAACCTCCCCACTGGGTATCAGGTGGTCCCAACTATAGAACAAGATTGGGACTATAACACAGCTAAAGGAAGATGGGATCAGAGTCATTTTGTCAGATGTGGTCTTGAAGGACTCAGGCAAGCACATGTTAAGACCTTAAAATATGCCAAATTGGCAAACATAAAACAGAAACAGAAGGAAGCACCTGGTAAATTCCTAGATAGACTGAGGGAAGCCCTTTGCAGATTCATTGAGATTGATCCAGAAAGTGAAGGGGGAAGAATGATCTTAAAAGATAGATTTCTTGCTCAGTCAGCTCCAGATATCTGCCATAAGCTATTAAAACAGGTGAATGGACTAAACCAGTCTTTAGAAAATCTGTTGCAACTGGCTCAAACAGTCTATTGCAAGCAGGGAGTATGAGGAAAAGAAAGAAAGCCAGAAAAAGACAAAGGAACAGCCAGTAATGGCAGTCAGAACCGTTCTTAAACAGCCTGAGAAAAATGCCAGGAGGGACCTAGGTGAAAAGGCATGGGCTTTCTATTACTGTGGAAAGGAGGGGCACCTCAAGTGGGGTTGCTCTCAGGCATCTGAGCCACCCCCGGCTCCATGTCCGGTCTGCAAGGGACCACACTGGAGGAGAGACTACCCCAGAGGCGTAGGTCTCAGGGGTCGAACTCTCAAGACAATCAGGACTGAAGGTGCATGGGGGTCCCCACACAAGCTCCCATCCTAATAACACCTGATGAACCCTGGGTATTAATAACTGTGGGGGGCTAATCCATCGATTTCTTTCTGGACACCAGGGCAACTTACTCTGTGCTTACTGAAGCCCCTGGCCCACTTTCTTCCCAATCCGCTTCCGTAATGGAACTGTCTGGACGAGCCAAAAGGTATTATTTGTTATTCTTTAAGTTGTAACTGGGACTCTGTGCTATTTTCACACGAGTTTCTGATCATGCCAGAGTCTCCCTCACTCCTTTTGGGGAGGGATATACTGAGCAAGGTCCATGTCTCTGTTTTCATGAATAAGGAGCCCTCCCTTTCTCTCCCTTTAATTGAACAAAATGTAAATCCTAGAGTGTGGGCTGATGGAAAAATCTGTAGGTCAAGCACAAAATGCTATTCCTGTAGTTGTCAAGCTCAAAGACCTGCACTTATTTCCACATCAAAGCAGTATCCACTGAAACATGAGGTTAAGGAAGGGTTAAAACCCATCACTGAAAATTTAAAGGAGCAGGGGCTATTAATTCCCTGTAACAGCCCATGCAACACTCCTATTTTGGGTGAAAAGAAGTCAAATGATAAGTGGAGACTAGTTCAAGATTTACAAATAATCAATGAGGCTGTAGTTCCTTTACACCCCATGGTGCCTAATCCTCATACTCTATTGTCTGAAATTCTGAATGAGCCAAATATTTCTCAGTAATTGATTTAAAAGATGCCTTCTATTCTGTACCTTTGGCAGAGGAAAGTCAATTTCTATTTGCCTTTGAAGACCCTACTCAGCCAGCTTCTCAGTTAACCTGGACAGTTTTGCCCCTGGAATTTTGTAACAGCCCCCACCTATTTGGGCAAAATTTGTCATGGGACCTTCAAAACTTTAATAGCTCCAAGGCAGCGGTGCTACAATATGTAGATGATATTCTGCTCTGTGCTGAGATAGAGGAAGCTTGCTCAGAAGCCTCAGAAGACTTCCTAAACTTTTTGGCTGGCTGTGGTTATAAGGCATAAAGGGAAAAGGCTCAGCTTTGCCAACAATCTGTTAAATATCTGGGCCTAATCATATCAGGAAGGACTAGGGCCATAGACCCTGAGAGAATTAAACTTATACTAAATCATCCCTTACCCATGACTTTGAGACATTTGAGTGGATTTGGGGGAATCATAAGCTACTGCTGCATTTGATTTCTGGGTTATGGGGAACTTGCCCAGACTTTATATAAACTTACAACTGAAACTCAACAAGCCCAAACCAACAAACTGGTTTGGTCTCCAGATACTCAAAAGGCTTTTAAGGCTCTTCAGACTGCTCTCCTGCAAGCTCCCGCTTTGAGTTTGCCCACAGGATCAGAATTTAATTTGTTCGTCACTGAAAGAAAAATATGGCCTTGGGAGTTTTGACACATCCTTAAGGGCCTCACCAGCAGCGTATAGGATATCTGAGCAGAGAATTAGATGTAGTGTCATGTGGATGGCCACACTGTCTAAGAGTAATTGCTGAAACTGCTTTATTAGCACCTGAAACTCTTAAAATTATCAATGGGCGAAATCTTACTGTACTGATTTCTCATGGGAGTGGAATCTTAAACTCTAAGGTTAATATTTGGATGACAGTCGGCTTCTTAAATATCAGTCATTGTTGTTAAAAGGACCAATAACTAAGCTTAAAGTTCGTGGAAACTTAAATCCTGCCACTTTCCTTCCTGAGAAGGAAAATGAAACACCTGATCATGATTGTTCCCAGTTTCTAACTTTAAACTATGCAGCTTGGGAAGATCTGATGATACGGCATTAGACAATCCTGACATGGAAATATTTACAGACGGCAGTTCTTTTGTTCAGGATGGAAGTATAAAGCAGGTAACACCATGGTGATGGCTGAACAAGTTTTAAAAGCAAAATCTCTCCCCCAGGGAACAAGTGCTCAGCTAGTGGAGCTCTAGAGTTAAGCCAAGGGCAACGAGTAAATATCTACACTGATTGTAAGTATGCTTATTTGACTTTACATGCTCATGCTACAATATGGAAAGAAAGACAGTTTAAAATGGCAGCAGGAAAACCTATTAAGCATTTCAGAGAGATTGAGAGACTTTTAACTGCTATATATTGTCAGCACTTTACGAAACCCCTTCACTGCAGATGCCTTTGATCTGGACAGGTCCTGTGGAACAGGAAAAACCACAATATACTGAGGAAGAATTAGAAAGATATGAGAAAAGAGGAGTAATGATTACTGATAAAGGATTGTTTCAGTCCGAGGATGGATGGTTAATAATTCCTGAAAATGCTGAATGGAAAATTCTTAAGGGATTACACAAGATTTTTTCATTTAGGTGTTGAGAGTACTTACCAGCTGGCTTCTCAGGTTTCTTTTTTTTTTTGAAGGTAAAAATATAATGAAAACTTTAAAGAACATTATCAAAAGATGTGAGGTTTGTCAGAAAATGACCCAAAGACTGAAAAGCTAGCAAAATCTGGGTTACAACCAAATGGAAAATATCCTGGAGAGGACTGGAAAATTGATTTTACTCATATGCCAAAAGCAAATGGATATTCTTGCTTACAAGTTTGGGTGGATACCTTTACTGGATGGATTGAGGCTTTTCCCTGTCGTGAACAGGCTAAGGAGGTTATAAGAATGTTATTTCATAAAATTATTCCCAGGTTTGGGCTGCCGTAGAACCTTCAGAGTTACAATGGTTCCACTTTTAAAGCTGCTGTAATTCAGTGGGTGTCAAACGCTCTAGGAATAGAATGTCACTTACACTGTTCCTGGAGACCCCAATCATCAGGAAAGGGTTGAAAAATCTAATGACTTTATTAAGAGATATTTGTGCACATTAACTCAAGAGGCTTAAAGTTTTACCCATAGCTTCAATGAGGCCTCGAACTGCCCCCCCAAAATGGGGGACTGTCCCCTTTTGAATGTATTTATAGAAGACACTTCTTATGCACAGACATTGTTATACACCCCTAGCCTTCCTGCCTGTTACCCTTTCGACCTTGAAAGGGTAGGAAATCTAAAAAACAGTGGATAAATGTATATATCTGACTGATTCACTTTGCTGTACAGCAAGAAACTAACACAACATCACAAAAAAACTATACAACAATAAAAATTAAAGAAAAACTATTCATAATTGTAAAGAAGAAAAAGAACTTCCTCAGGCACTAATTTGTAAGGATTCCTTATTAAAGTTTCATGATTGAACACGACAGTTCAGTTCAGTCACTCAGTCATGTCCGACTCTTTGCGACCCCATGAACTGCAGCACGCCAGGCCTCTCTGTCCATCACCAACTCCTGGAGTCTACCCAAAACCATGTCCATCGAGTCGCTGAAGCCATCCAACCATCTCATTCTCTGTTGTCTCCTTCTCCTCCCGCCCCCAATCTTACTCAGCATTAGGGTCTTTTCGAATGAGTCAACCCTTCGCATGAGGTGGCCAAAGTATTGGAGTTTCAGCTTCAACATCAGTCCTTCCAATGAACACCTAGGATTGATCTCTTTTAGGATGGATTGATTGGATCTCCTTGCAGTCCAAGGGACTCTCAAGAGTCTTCTCCAACACCACAGTTCAAAAGTATCAATTCTGCGGCGCTCAGCTTTCTTCACCATCCAACTCTCACATCCATACATGACCACTGGAAAAACAATAGCCTTGACTAGACGGACTTTTGTTGGCAAAGTAATGTCTCTGCTTTTAAATATGCTATCTAGGTTGGCCATAACCTTCCTTCTAAGGAGTAAGCGTCTTTTAATTTCATGGCAGCAATCACCATCAGCAGTGATTCTGGAGCCCCCAAAAATAAAGTCTGACACTGTTTCCACTGTTTCCCCATCTATTTCCCATGGAGTGATGGGACCAGATGCCATGATCTTAATTTTCTGAACTTTGAGCTTTAAGCCAACTTTTTCACTCTCCTCTTTCACCTTCATCAAGAGGCTCTTTAGTTCTTCTTCACTTTCTGCCTTAAGGGTGGTGTCATCCGCATATCTGAGGTTATTGATATTCCTCCTGGCAATCTTGATTCCAGCTTGTGTTTCTTCCAGCCCAGCGTTTCTCATGATGTATTCTGCATAGAAGTTAAATAAGCAGGGTGACAATATACAGCCTTGACGTACTCCTTTTCCTATTTGGAACCAGTCTGTTGTTCCATGTCCAGTTCGAACTGTTGCTTCCTGACCTGCATACAGGTTTCTCAAGAGACAGGTCAGATGGTCTGGTATGCCCATCTCTGTAAGAATTATCCACAATTTATTGTGATCCACACAGTCAAAGGCTTTGGCATAGTCAATGAAGCAGAAATAGATGTTTCTCTGGAACTCTCTTGCTTTTTCGATGATCCAGTGGATATTGGCAATTTGATCTCTGGTTCCTCTGCCTTTTTCTAAAACCATCTTGAACATCTGGAAGTTCACGGTTCACGTATTGCTGAAGCATGGCTTGGAGAATTTTGAACATTACTTTACTAGCATGTGAGATGAGTGCAATTGTGCGGTACTTTGAGCATCCTTTGGCATTGCCTTCCTTTGGGATTGGAATGAAAACTGACCTTTTCCAGTCCTGTGGCCACTGCTGAGTTTTCCAAATTTGCTGGCATATCGAGTGCAGCACTTTCACAGCATCATCTTTGAGGATTTGAAATAGCTCAACTGGAATTCCATCACCTCCACTAGCTTTGCTCGTAGTGATGCTTTCTAAGGCCCACTTGACTTCACATTCCAGGATGTCTGGCTCTAGGTGAGTGATCACACCATCGTGATTATCTGGGTTGTGAAAATCTTTTTTGTACAGTTCTTCTGTGTGTTCTTGCCACCTCTTCTTAATATCTTCTGCTTCTGTTAGGTCCATACCATTTTTTGTCCTTTATTGAGCCTATCTTTGCATGAAATGTTCCTTTGGTATCTCTAATTTTCTTGAAGAGATCTCTAGTCTTTCCCAATCTGTTGTTTTCCTCTATTTCTTTGCACTGATCGCTGAGGAAGGCTTTCTTATCTTTCCTTGCTATTCTTTGGAACTCTGCATTCAGATGGGAATATCTTTCCTTTTCTCCTTTGCTTTTCGCTTCTCTTCTCTTCCCAGCTATCTGTAAGGCCTCCTCAGACAGCCATTTTGCTTTTTTTGCATTTATTTTCCATGGGGATTTTCTTGATCCCTGTCTCCTGTACAATGTCACGAACCTCTGTCCATAGTTCATCAGGCACTCTGTCTATCAGGTCTAGTCCCTTAAATCTATTTGTCACTTCCACTGTATACTCATAAGGGATTTGATCTAGGTCATACCTGAATGGACTAGTGGTTTTCCCTACTTTCTTCAATTTAAGTCTGAATTTGGCAATAAGCAGTTCATGATCTGAGCCACAGTCTGCTCCTGGTCTTGCTTTTGCTGACTGTATAGAGCTTCTCCATCTTTGGCTGCAAAGAATATAATCAATCTGATTTCGGTGTTGACCATCTGGTGATGTCCACGTGTAGAGTCTTCTCTTGTGTTGTTGGAATAGGGTGTTTGCTATTATCAGTGCGTGGCAAAACTCTATTAGCCTTTGCCCTGCTTCATTCTGTACTCCAAGGCCAAACTTGCCTGTTATGCCAGGTGTTTCTTGACTTCCTACTTTTGCATTCCAGTCCCTTATAATGAAAAGGACATCTTTTTTGGGTGTTAGTTCTAGAAGGTCTTGTAGGTCTTCATAGAACCATTCAACTTCAGCTTCTTCGGCGTTACTGGTTGGGGCATAGACTTGGATTACTGTGATATTGAATGGTTTGCCTTGGAAACGAACAGAGATCATTCTATCATTTTTGAGATTGCATCCAAGTACTGCATTTTTGACTCTTTTGTTAACCATGATGGCTACTCCATTTCTTCTATGGGATTCTTGCCCACAGTAGTAGATATAATGGTCATCTGAGTTAAATTCACCCATTCCAGTCCATCTTAGTTCGCTGATTCCTAGAATGTCGACGTTCACTCTTGCCTTCTCCTGTTTGACCACTTCCAATTTGTCTTGATTCATGGACCTAACATCCCAGGTTCCTATGCAATATTGCTCTTTACAGCATCGGACTTTGCATCTATCACCAGTCACATCCACAGTGGGGTATCATTTTTGCTTTGGCTCCATCCCATCATGAACACGACAATAAATAAATAAATGTTCTTTATGGTAAAGAGTCTGCCTGCAATGCAGGAGACCCAAGTTCGATCCCTGAGTCATGGAGATCCCCTGGAGAAGGGAATTGCTACCCACTGCAGTATTTTTGCCTGAGAAATACCATTAAACAGAAGAGCCTGGTGGGTTACAGTTTATGGGGTTGCGAAGAGTAGGACACAACTGATCAACTAACCCTGGTTTTTTAAATATAAATATAAATATATATATATATATAAAGATTAAAGACAAGAGGAGAAGGGGATGACAGAGGATGAGATGGTTGGATAGCATCACTGACTCAATGGACATGAGTTTGAGCAAGCTCTGGGAATTTGGTGATGGACAGGGAAGCCTGGCATGCTTCAGTCCATGGGGTCACAAAGAGTCAGACATGACTGAGCGACTGAACTGAACTGATATATATATATATGTATATATATATATCATAGCATAAATATACAACATATTATATGTTATATGTACTTATATATGTTATAATAAACATATAATAATAAGCATATTAAAGATATACCACAAAAGATTGATTGTTAGAAATCTAGGATGGCTACTGTTAACAAAGTAAGTTTCAGAACAAGGATATTACCAGAGATAGAGATCTTTAATAATGATAAATATGAGTTTACCAGGAAGACATAATAATAATAAATGTGTATACGTTTGATAAAAATGTTTTAACATTCATGAAGCAAAAACTGACAGATATAATGGAGAATTAGACAAATTCACAATTATAGTTGGAAAGTTTTACACTCTAGCTCAGTAAATCATACAAACCAAGGTGAAACAAAAAACAATAATAAATGAATGCTTTTAATAGTGCTATCAACACACTTACTCTGATATTCACAGAGCGCTATATCAAACAACTTTAGAATACAGACTCTCTTCAAGTGTACATGTAATATTCATCAAAATAAACCATGTGTTGGTCTGTAAAACACTTACTAATGCAAACATTTTTCCTAACACTTTTCACTGAAACCATCCAGAGCATATACTCTGACTACAGTGAAACTAAATTAGAAATCAAAAACAAACAAAAAATCTAAAAATTTTCTAAATATTTTAAATTGATTAGAATTTTTCCAACTAATGAGTAGGTCAAAATATGGGAAGTCAGAAGATATTCAAACTGAAAGCTTAAAACAGTCTCCAACATATCAATATTTGTTGGATGCAGCTAAAACAGAGCTTGCAAGGACATGTAAAGCTCTAAATGTTTGTTTGTAGGAGAATGAAGGTTTAAAAATCAATTTTGTTAAGTTAAAGCCTGCAAAAGTTAGGAGGGAAAGAGCAATAAATTAGAAGGAAAGGGAGCTTGTTAATGGCCCCAGAAATCAAAAAAACAGCAAATATATAAACAATAGAAAAGGCTTCTCTGGTGATTCAGGGGTAAAGACTCACTTGCAAATCTGGATACCACCTGCATTTCAGCAGACATGGGTTTGATCCCTGGATCATGGAAATCCCCTGGAGAAGGAAATGGCAACCCACTCGAGTATTCTTGCCTGGGAAATCCCATAGACAGAGAAGCCTGGAGGGCTACAGTCCATTGTGTTGCAAGGGTTGGATGTGACTTAGTGTCCACACAGCAGAAAAAACCATAAAGACCTTATGAAATGTAGGAGCTAAACAAATTCTATAAAGCCATTGCTTCTGTTCCTGGTGCTGGAATCTGAGATCAGCAGAGCAGGCAATTGGAAGAGAAAAGAACTGGAACAAGTGGGAAGCTGTGAGAATGGATTGGAGTGTATGAGAATGGGCCAGAACCCATGTTGATCTTTCACTGCTTTCAAGCCTTGGGATCTGATGATGAAAGTGACCTTCTGGGTGAACTGGAATCCCTTCATCAGGGAGCTGAGTGTGTACCTGGCCCAGGAGACTGAGAAACTGGCAGAGAATCTGTCAGGAGTGGAAACAACTTCACACTCAGGGAATCTGCCCCACTGCAACCAAGTGAACCAGCAGAAGTGGGCTGTGTGGGCTGCAACTGGGCATTGCATCTAAAGAATCTGGCTGCTGCTTCACTTCCACGTCCACAGTCTCATGATACCCACAGTAATCTGGAACTGTGTGGCAATGGAAATTCTGGCAAACAGTTTTAGTTCAGCTAACTTGACATGATACAAATCCATCAGACTTCAACACAGAGAAGCCACTGCCTTGGTTTCCCTACAATAGCTTGGGCCCCTGGCTTCCATGCCAACTCACAGTTCTCCTGGTCTGCACACAGTCACACAAACTGAAAATCCACAGTAAATGGTGTTCATCATCAGTTCTTGGTGCACAGCAGTATTCCACCTGTATCTACACTCCATATGCTTCCAAGGAAAACAATGATCTGAGGAAGACAACAGGCCATGTTACCAGGCCTGCTTACTTCTCTGGAGAAAGCGTCCAGACCGGTTATTACCTTTTCTCAAGGAAGTGTTCCCTCTTTTCTTCTGGAAGAGTGAAGTGAGATGGTTGCCATTTCTCCCTTGAATGTTTAGGACAATTTACTACTTAAGCCAGCGAGGCCTACAGTAGTTTTTAGGAAGGTATTAAATTATAGATTAAGTCACTTCAATATTTAAACTCTTCATATTTTCTATTTATTCTTCTTTCTATTTTGCTAAGTTGTGCTTTTCTCAGGGCCCTATCTTGTCTAATTTTCAAATTTGTTGTTGTAAAGTTTTTTTGTTGTTCAGTTGCTAAGTCATGTCTGACTCTGTGACCCCATGGACAGCAGCACGTCAGGCTCCTCAGTCATCCACTATCTCCTGGAGTTTGTTCAGATTAGTGTCCGTTGAGTTGGTGATGCTGTCTAACCATCTCATTCTTTGCCAGCCCCTTCTCCTTATGCCTTTAATATTTCCCAGCATCAGGGTCTTTAGCATGAGTCGGCTCTTCGCATCAGGTGGCCAAAGTATTGGAGCTTCAGTATCAGTCCTTACAATGAATATTCAGGGTTTATTTTCTTTAGGATTGACTGGTTTGATTTCCTTGCAGTCCAAGTGACTCTCAAGAATCTTCTCTAGCAAGCACCACAATCCAAAAGCTTCAGTTTTTTGGTGCTCAGCCTTCTTTATGGTCCAACCCTCACATCCATACATGACAACTGTAAAAACCATAGCTTTGACTATATGAATCTTTGTCAGAAAACTAATGTCTCTGCTTTCTAATACACTGTCTAGGTTTGTTGTAGCTTTCCTTCCAAGGAGCAAGCATCTTCTAATTTCATGGCTGCAGTCACTGTCCACAGTGACTTTGGTGCCTAAGAAAATAAAATCTGTCACTGCTTCCACTTTTCCCCCACCTATTTGCCATGAAGTGATGGGACCAGCCTTTGACTGTGTGGATCACAATAAACGGTGGAAAATTCTGAGAGATGGGAATGACAGACCATCTGACCTGTCTCTTGAGAAACCTGTATGCAGGTCAGGAAGCAACAGTTCGAACTGGACATGGAACAACAGACTGGTTCCAAATAGGAAAAGGAGTACATCAAGTCTGTATATTGTCACCCTGCTTATTTAACTTCTATGCAGAATACATCATGAGAAACGCTGGGCTGGAAGAAACACAAGCTGGAATCAAGATTGCTGGGAGAAATATCAATAACCTCAGATATGCGGATGACACCACCCTTAAGGCAGAACGTGAAGAAGAACTAAAGAGCCTCTTGATGTAAGTGAAAGAGGAGAGTGAAAAAGTTGGCTTAAAGCTCAACATTCAGGAAACTAAGATCATGGCATCTGGTTCCATCACTTCATAGGAAATAGATGGGGAAACAGTGGAAACAGTGTCAGACTTTATTTTTGGGGCTCCAAACTCACTGCTGATGGTGACTGCAGCCATGAAATTAAAAGACGCTTACTCCTTAGAAGGAAGGTTATGGCCAACCTAGATAGCATATTTAAAAGCAGAGACATTACTTTGCCAACAAAAGTCCGTCTAGTCAAGGCTATTGTTTTTCCAGTGGTCATGTATGGATGTGAGAGTTGGATGGTGAAGAAAGCTGAGCGCCGCAGAATTGATACTTTTGAAGTGTGGTGTTGGAGAAGACTCTTGAGAGTCCCTTGGACTGCAAGGAGATCCACCCAGTCCATCCTAAAGGAGATCAGTCCTGAGTGTTCATTGGAAGGACTGATGTTGAAGCTGAAACTCCAATACTTTGGCCACCTCAAGCGAAGGGTTGACTCATTGGAAAAGACCCTAATGCTGGGAAGGATTGGGGGCAGGAGAAGAAGGGGACGACAGAGGATGAGATGGTTGGATGGCATCACTGACTCGATGGACATGGGTTTGGGTAGACTCCAGGAGTTGGTGATGGATAGGGAGGCCTGGCGTGCTGCAATTCATGGGGTCGCAAAGAGTCAGACACGACTGAGCGACTGAACTGAACTGATGGGATCAGATGCCATAATCTTTGTTTTTTGAATGATGAGTTGCACACCAGCTTTTTCATTCTCCTCTTTTACCCTCATCAATAGGCTCTTTAGCTCCTCTTCCCTTTTTTCAGTTAGAGTGGTATCATCTGTATATCTGAGGTTGTTGATATTTCTCCTGGCAGTCTTGATTCCAGCTTGTGATTCATCCTGCCTGGCATTTTGCATGATGTACTTTGTATAAGTTAAATAAGCAGGGTGACAGTATACAGCCTTGACATACTCCTTTTCTAGTTTGGAACCTGTCCGTTGTCCCATGTCTGGTTCTAACTGTTGCTTCTTGACCTGCATACAGGTTTCTCAGGAGGCAGGTAAGGTGTTCTAATATTCCCATCTCTTTAAGAATTTTCCACAGTTTGTTGTCATCCACACAGTCAAAGGCTTTAGCATAGTCAATGAAGCAGAAGTTGATGTTTTTCTGGAACTCCTTTGCTTTCTCCATGATCCAACAGATGTCAATTTGATCTCTGGTTCCTCTGCCTTTTCTAAGTCTAGCTTGTACAACTTGAAGTTCTCAGTTCATGTACTTCTGAAGCCTAGCTTGAAAGATTTTGAGCATAATTGTGCTAGCATGTGAAATGAGCACAATTGTATGGTAGTTTGAACATCTTTGGCATTGGCTTTTTTGGGGATCTGTATGAAAACTGACGTTTTCCAGTCTTTTGGCCACTGGTGAATTTTCCAAATTTACTGGCATATTGAGTGCATCACTTAAATAGCATCGTCTTTTAGGATTTGAAATAGCTCAGCTGGAATTCTGTCACCTCCACTAGCTTTGTTTCTTATAATGCTTCCTAAGACCCACTTGACTTCACACTCCAGAATGTTTGGCTCTAGGTGAGTGATCACACCATCATAGTTTTCTGGGTCATTAAGATCTTTTTGTGTAGTTCTTCTGTATTTTCTTGCCACCTCTTCTTAATCTCTCCTGCTTCTGTTAGGTCCATACCATTTCTGTAATTTTTGTGCCCATCCTTGCATGAAATGTTCCCTTGATATCTATATAACATCATAACATCTTGTGATACTTTTAATGTCTAAAAACTATGAGATCCTTCCATTTGTGACAATGTGAATGAAACTGGGAGAACTTTACACTAAGTGTAATGTCAGACACAGAAAGACAAATACTGGGACTTTCCTAGTAATCCAGTCATTAAAAATCTGCCTTGCAATGCAAGCAATGAGGGTTTTAACTCTAGTAGAGGAACTAACATTCCATATGCCCTTGGGCAACTGAACTCATGTGGTGCAACCGAGATCCCACTTTCTGCCTTCTGTTGCAACTAAGATCCCATGCAGCCAAAAATAAATAAATAAATATTTTTAAATTATTATAAAAGAAAGACAAATACTGCATGACATCACTGATATGTGGAGTCTAAAAACGCTGAACATCCATATATTCAGAAAGTTGAAGAGGAGTTACCAGAAGCAGGGAGGTGGTGGTGGAAATCAGATGTTGGTCAAGAATACAAAGTTACAGTTAAGTAAGATGAATAGATCAGTATGCACATTATAGTTAATCATATTGTATCAAATACTGGACAATTGCTGAGATTTCAGCACACACACACACAATGGTAACCATGTGAGGACATGAATATGTTAACTAGCTTAATTGTAGTAATCATTTCACTATGATATACTTTAATATATATCAAAACATCATATTACATACCTTAAACATATATATAATTTTCAGTTTTAAAAAAGAATATGTACTATAATTCCCTTTTTCATTACTGGTTATTTGTCTTTTCTTCTTCATCAATCTCTCCAGGTGTTTGTAAATGTCATAATTTTCAAATAGCTAATATTTGTGGTTTCTAAATTCTCACTATGTGTATACTACTTTTATATTCATTCATTTTTTCTCCTTTCAGTATTATTTCCTCCTCCCTAGTTTCTTTGATTTAATTTGTTATTCTTTGCATTTTTTAAAGCCTGCTAATTTTCACTTCAGTAAGAAGTCTTTATGGAGCAGCGGTCTAATGTGTATGTTCAACCTAGCATTTTTAACTAAAACTTCGGATTTATTTATAATATATAAAACTGGAAAATACCTAATTACTCAACCTTAGGCCTAAATCAAGGTCACAGATATTTTTTCCTATGTTTTCTTCTGGCAGTTTTATACTTTTACATTCTACTTTTAGTCTCAGATCCATTTTTTGTTCATTTTTGTGTAAGATATGAGATATATGTTGAGGGTCTTTTTCCCTCCCAATATGAACATCTAATTTTTTCAGTAATATTTGTTGCAAAAAAACTATGTTTTTTTCACTGAATTGCCTTCACATATTTGTCAAAAATTAGTTCTCCATGCTTGTGTGAGTCTAATTTCTCAACTCTATTCTATTCTATTGGTCTATTTATTTTTATGCAAATACCACAAAATTTTAATTATATAGCTTTGTAACTAGCATTAAAATCAGGTAGCAATAGTCTTCTAATTTCGTTCCTCTCTAACAGACTTGTTTTGACTATTCTGTGTGCTTTTACTATTTTCCTGAAATTTAGGAACAGCTTAACAATTTCTGCAAAAAAAACCCTGCTGGATTTTAATTGGGGTTACATTGAATCTATAGGTTAATTGCCAGAGAATTAATATGTTAATTTGCAATAGTTCATTGCTAAATTATAATAATATGATATAATAATAAATAGGAATAAAATTGACTTTTTACTTGGATCTTATATCCCACAAGCTTGCTGAATTCATTTATTAGTTTAAGTAACTTTTTTGTAGATTCTGCCAGATTTTTACATAAATAGACATTAATGTGGTCTATGAATAATGACAGTTTTACTTCTCTTCCAATCTTTTTCTTGCCTTACTAAATTGGCTAGAGCGACTGCCCAAAGGCATACTGAACCCATAGACATTCCAAACCCTACTATTGGACTGCCCTTCAGAGAGACGAGATCCAACTCCATCAACCAGAACACAGGCACAAGCTCCGCCAACCAGGAAAACATCACACGACAGTAGCCCAACCCCATCCACAGGGGCAGACTTCACAACCAAGAACTATGACCTTGAAAACCCTTTTAAAAATTTTTTTCCTTTTTTCTTTTCTTTTTTTCTCCTACAAATCATACTGTTGATTCCCCCAGCATATCTCCACCTTCACACTAGCATTTAGCGGTGCTATGGAATTTTCCTCTTTATTTTTCTTGTTATTAAAAGCAATTCATTTCAAGATTCTTTCTTCTTATAAATCACACTGCTTATTCCCCAACGTATTTCCACCATCACATTAGCTTTTTGTGGTGATGTGGAGTTTTCCTCGTTAAAAAACAAATTCATTTTAAGATTTTTTTCTTTCTTTTCTTATAAATCACACAGTTTATTCCCCCTACCTATTTCCACCTCCATATTAGCCTTTTGCTGTGCTGTGGAGTTTTCCTCTCTGTGTTTCTTGTCAAAAAACAAGCAAGAAAAAAATTGATTTTAGTTTTTAATTTCTTTTTTCTTTCTCATTTTTTTTTTCTTGATGAGTTTATGAATTTTGTTTTGGATATGTTCAACTGTTTTTTCTACTCTTCTTTACTGGCTGTAACTATTCCTGAATATACATTAATCTTTTCCACACACATCTATTCATCTTTGCTTTTCTATGTTTTCTTTTCTCTCTTTTTTTAATTTTTTTAATCCTCTTCACCACACCTTCCTTTTCTTTTTTCCCTCCCTTCACCTGTTTCTTTTTTCTCTCTCCTTTTTTATTCTCCCTTCTTTCCTTCACTCTTTCTTCTTTCACAAAGTAAGTTAAATTGTTGAGCTCTTTATGCTATATTCCCCAGTTGGCCTTCTGCTCGTGCTCAGATTTCCAGATTGAGCATTAGCTAACTCTGCTTTCATTTGATTAATATCACCTCTGGTTTCCCTTGCTCACCAAGTCAATCTCCTGTACTCTTTTCTTTAGAACGCTTTGGTTATAACTGTATGTGTGAAAGTGTGTGTGTGTATGTCCCAGTATTTCTGTAATTACCTACTTGATCTCCTCCCACTAGAACACAGGCACAAGAAATCAACACAAACCACCCAACCAACATTTCCCTCCAAGGGCAAAAATCAAAAGGAAGAAGTAATCTTCAACCTTAAAGCCTGGGGAAGGAGACCTCAAGTGGAGCAAGTTAGGGGAAAAAAAAGATGATGGTGATGAAAAGACAGAGAAATACAACACAAATGAAAGAGCAAAGCAGAAACTCACAAGACCAAATAGATGAAGAAGAAATAAGTAATCTTCCTGAAAGAGAATTCAGAGTAATGATAGTAAAGATGCTCCAAAGACTTGAAAATAGAATGGAGAAAATTCAAGAAGAATTTAACACAGTTAATACAATCACCAAGGACATAGAAGAAATAAGGAATAAGCAAACAGAGATGAATAACACAATTACTGAAATTAAAAATAATCTGGAAGGAGCCAACAGGAGAATAAGTAAGGCAGAGGAATGGATAATTGAGCTGGAGGATACAATGGTGGAAATAACTACTGAAGAGCAGAATAAAGGGAAAGGAATGAAAAGAATTGAGGAAAGCCTCAGAGACCTCTGGAACAATATTAAATGTACCAATATACGAGTTATAGGGGTCCCAGAGGAAGAAGCAAAAAAGAAAGGCACTGAGAAAAATTTTGAAGAAATTATAGTTGAAAACTTTCCCAGCAAGGGAAAGGAAGTAGTCAGTCAAGCCCAAGAAGTACAGAGAGTCCCCTACAGGTTAAACCCAAGAAGAAACACATCAAGACACATATTAATCAAGTTAACAGAGATTAAGTACAAAGAAAGAATATTAAAGGCAGCAAGGGAAAAGCAACAAGTAACATACAAGGGAAAACCCATACAATTAACAGCAGATCCTTCAGCAGAAACTCTACAGACCAGAAGAAAGTGGCAGGATATATTTAAAGTACTGAAACAGAAAAACCTACAACCACAATTACTATACCTGGCAAAGATCTCATTCAAAATTGATGGAGAAATCAAAACTTTTATGGACAAGCATAAATTAAGAGAATTCAGTACTACCAAATAAGCATTGCAACAAATACTAAAGGGACTTACATTGCCAGTAAACACAAGAGAAAGGAAAGATCTACAAAAACAAACCCAAAACAATCAAGAAAATGCCAATAGGAACATATATATCAATAATTACCTTAAATGTAAATGGATTAAATGCACCAACCAAAAGATACAGACTGACTGAATGGATACAGAAACAAGACCCATATATATGCTGCTTACAGGAGACCCACTTCAGACCTAGAGACACATACAGACTGAAAGTAAAAGGATAGCAAAAGATATTCCATGCAAATGGAAATCAAATAAAGCTGAAATGGCAGTCTTTATTTCAGGCAAAATAGAGTTTAAAATGAAGAATATCATAAGAGACAAAGAAGGACATTACATAATGATCAAGGGATCAATCCAAGAAGAAGACATAACAATTGTAAATGTCTATGCACCCAACATAGGAGCACATCAATATATAAGGCAAACACTAACAGGCATAAGAGGAGAAATTGACAACAACACAATAATAGTAGGGGACTTTAACACCCCACTGTCATCAAGGAACAGATCACCAAAACAGAGAATCAATAAGGAAACACAAACCTTAAATGAAACCTTGGACCAAATGGACCTAATTAATATCTTCAGGACTTTCCATCCAAATGCAGAAGAATACACTTTCTTCTCAAGTGCACATGTAATATTTTCCAGAATAGACCACATCTTGGGCCACAAATCAAACCTCAGTAAATTTAAGAAAATTGAAATTGGATCAGTTATCATCTCTGATCACAATACTGTGGGACTATATATCAACTACAGGAAAAAAAAACAGCAAAAAACATGAATTCATGGTGATTAAACAATACATTACTCAATAACAAAGAGGTTACTGAAGAAATAAAACAAGAGATCGAAAGATTCCTAGACACAAATGACAATGAAAACATGACTACCCAAAACCTATGGGATTCAGCAAAAGCAGTTCTAAGAGGGTGGTTTATAACAATACAATCTTTCCTCAAGAAGCAAGAAAAGCATTGAATAAACAGCCAAACTCTAAATCTAAAGCAGCTGGAAAAAGAAGAACAAAAACACCCCAAAGTCAGTGGAAGGAAGGAGATCATAAAAATTGGAGCAGAAATAAGTGAAAAAGAAATGAAGGAAACAATAGCAAAGAGTAATAAAACTAAAAGCTGGTTCTTTGAGAAGATTAACAAAATTGACAAACCACTAGTCAGACTCATCAAGAAAAAAGGGAGAAAAATCAAATCAATAAAATTAGAAATGAAAAAGGAGAAGTCACAACAGACAACACAGAAATACAATGGATCATAAGAGAATGTTGTGAGCAACTATATGCTAATAAAATGGACAACCAAGAGGAAATAGACAGATACTTAGACAAGATCAGCTTTCCAAAACTGAACCAGGAAGAAATAGAAATTATGAACCCAATTACAAACACTGAAATTGAAACAGTGATCAAAAATCTCCCCAGGGCCAGATGGCTTCACAGGGGGATTCTATCGGACAGTCAGAGAAAAGCTAATGAAACTTTTCCAAAAAACTTTTGGAAACTCTTCCAAAAAATTGCAGAGGAAGGAACACTTCCAAACTGATTCTACAAGACCACAATCACCCTGATATCAAAACCAGGAAAAGACAACACAAAAAAAGAAAATTACAGGCCAATATTACTGATGAACATAGATACAAAAACCCTCAACAAAATTCTAGCAAACGGAATCCAAGAACACATTAAAAAGCTCAACTGTCATGATCAAGTCGGGTTTATTTCAGGATGCAAGGATTCTTCAATATGCGCAAATCAATCAATGTGATACACCATATCAACAAACTGAAAGATAAAAACCATGTGATCATCTCAATAGGTGCAGAAAAAGCCTTTGACAAAATCCAGCATCCATTTATGATAAAGACGCTTCAAAAAATGGGCATAGAAGGAACCTATCTCAACAGAGTAAAGGCCATATATGAAAAGCCCACAGGAAACACTATTCTTAATGGTGAAAAGCCATAAGTTTTCCCTCTAAGATCAGGAACAAGACAAGTGTCCATTCTCACCACTATTATTCAACATAGTTGTGGAAGTCCTAGCTACAGCTATTAGAGAAGAAAAAGAAATAAAAGGAATCCAAATCAGAAAAGAAGAAGTAAAACTCTCACTGTTTGCAGATGACATGATACTATACATAGAAAACCCAAAAGAAACTAACAGAAAATTACTAGAGCTAATCAGTGAATTCAGCAAAGTCACAGGATACAAGGTCAATGCACAGAAATCACTTGCACTCCTATATACTAACAATGAAAAACCAGCAAGACAAATTAAGGAATCAATTCCATTCACCATTGCAACAAAAAGAATAAAATATCTAGGAATAAACCTACCTAAGGAAAAAAAAGACATGTATACGGAAAACTATAAGACACTGATGAAAGTCAAAGACAACATCAACAGATGGAAAGATATTTCATGTTCCTGGGTGGGAAGAATCAATATTGTCAAAATGACTATACTACCAAATGCAATCTACTGATTCAATGCAATCCCTATCAAATTACCAATGGATTTTTTCACAGAACTACAACAAAAATTTCACGTTTCATATGGAAACATAAAAGACCCCGAATAGTCAAAGCAGTCTTGAGAAAGAAGAATGGAGCTGGAGAAATCAACCTTCCTGACTTCAGACTATACTACAAAGCTACAGTCATCAAGACAGCATGGTACTGGTGCAAAAACAGAAATATAGACCAAGAGAACAAGACAGAGAACCTAGAGATAAACCCATGCACCTATGGGTACCTTATTTTTGACAAAAGAGGCAAGAATATACAATGGGGCAAAGACCGCCTCTTCAATAACAAGAGCTGGGAAAACTGGACAGGTATGTGCAAAAGAATGAAATTACATCACTACCTAATGCCATACACAAAGATAAACTCAAAATGGATTAAAGACCTAAATGTAAGCCCAGAAACTATTAAACTCTTGGAGGAGAACATAGGCAGAAGACTTGATGACATAAATCAAAGCAAGATCTTCCATGACCCACCTCCTAGAGTAATGGAAATAAAAACAAAAATAAACAAGTGGGACCTAATTAAACTTAAAAGTTTTTGCACAGCAAAGGAAACTACAAACAAGGTGAAAAGACAACCATTAGAATGGGAGAAAATAATAGCAAAAGAAACAACTGATAAAGTATGAATTTCCAAAATATACAAGCAGCTTACACAACTCAATACCAAAAAAAGCAAACAACCCAATCAAAAAGTGGGAAAGGGACCTGAAGACATATTTCTCCAAAGAAGACATACAGATGGCTACCAAGCACATGAAAAGATGTTCAACATCACTATTTATCAGAGAAATGCAAATCAAAACTACAATGAGACACACATCACACCAGTCAGAATGGCTATCATAAAAAAGTCTACAAACAATAAATGCTGGAGAGGGTATGGTGAAAAGGGAACACTCTTACATTGCTGGTGGGAATGTAAACTGATACAGCCACTATGGAAGAGAGTATGGAGACTCTTTAAAAAGCTAGGAATAAAACCACCATATGAGCCAGCAATCCCACTGCTAGGCATATTCCCTGAGGAAATCAAAACTGAAAAAGGCACATGTACCCCAATGTTCACTGCAACTCTATTTACAACAGCTAGAACATGGAAGCAACCTAGATGTCCACAGATAGATGAATAGATGAAGAAGCTGTGGTACATATACACAATGGAATACTACTCAACCATTAAAAGGAACGCATTTGACTCTGCTCTAATGAAGTGGATGAAATTAGAGCCCATTATACAAAGTGAAGTAAGTCAGAAAGAGAAGTATCAATATCATATACTGACACATATATATGGAATCTGAAGAGATGGCACTGGTGAAATTACTTTCGGGGTGGCAATGGAGAAACAGACATAGAGAACAGACCTATGGACAAGGTGGAAGGAGAGAAGGGAGAAGGGGAGATGTATGGAGAGTGTAGCATAGAAATTTACAATACCATGTGTAAAACAGATAGCCAATGAGAATTTTCTGTTCGACTCAGGGAACTCAAACAGGGGCTCTGTAACAGGCTGAAGGGTGGGGTGGGAAGGGAGATGGAAGAGGTCTGGGAGGGAGGGGACATGGGTATACCTGTGGCTAATTCTTGTTGATGTATGACAGATAACCACAAAATTCTGAAAAGCAATTATCCTTTGATTAAAAATTAAAAAAATCAAACCCCAAACAGTTAAGAAAATGGCAATAGGAACATATATATTAATGATTACTTTAAATATAAACAAATTAAATGCTGCAACCAAAAGACACAGACTGGCTGAATGGATACAAAAACAAGACGTATATACATATGCTGTCTATAAGAAACACACTACAGACCTAAAGACACATATAGACTGAAAATGAGAGGATGGAAAATATATTCCATGCAAATGGGAAGCAAAAGAAAGCTGGAGTAGCAACCCTCATATCAGACAAAATAGACCTTAAAATAAAGAAGATTACAAGAGATAAGAAAGGACATTACATAATGATCAAGGGATCGATCCAAGAGGAAGACATAAAATTGCAAATATCTATGCATCCAACATAGGAGCACCTCAATACATAAGACAAACACTAACAGAGATAAAGGGAGAAATTGACAGGAACACAATAATAGTAGGAGACTTTAACACCCCACTCACACCAATGGACAGATCATCAAAACAAAATTAATAAGGAAACACAAGTCTTAAATGATACATTAGATGAGACGGATCTCATTGATAACTTCAGGACATTCCATCCAAATGCAGAAGAATACACCTTCTTCTCAAGTGCACATGGAACATTCTCCAGGATAGACCATATCTTGGGTCACAAATCAAACCTCAGTAAATTTAAGAAAATTGAGATCATATCAAGCATCTTTTCTGACCACTGTGCTATGAGACTAGATATCAATTACTAGAAAAAACTGCAAGAAACACAAACACATGGAGATTAAACAATACATTTCTAAATAACTAACACGTTACTGAAGAAATCAAAAGGGAAATCAAAAAATTTCTAGGCTCAAATGACAATGAAAACACAACAACTCAAAACCTATGGGATGCAGCAAAAGCAGTTCTAAGATAATAGTTTATAGCAATACAATCCTATCTCAAGAAACAAGAAAAGCATCGAATAGACAACCTAACTTTACACCTAAAACAACTGGAAAAAGAAGAACAAAAAAACACCCCAAAATTAGCAGAAGGAAAGAAATCATAAAGACCAGAGCAGAAGTTAAGTGAAAAAGAAATGAAAGAAACAATAGTAAAGATTAATAAAACTTAAAGCTGGTTCTTTGAAATGATAAACAAAATTGACAAACATTTAGCCAGTCTCATCAAGAAAAAAGAGAAGAATCAAATCAACAAAATTAGAAATGAAAAAGGAGAGGTTACAACAGACAATGCAGAAATACAAAGGATTATAAGAGACTATAATGAACAACTATATGGCAACAAAATGGATAACTTGGAAGAAATGGACAGATTCTTAGAAAAGTTCAATCTTCCAAGACTGAATCAGGAAGAAATAGAAATTATGAACAACCTAATTACAAGCACTGAAATTGAAGCTGTGATCAAAAATCTCCCAAAAAACAAAAGCCCAGGAGCAGATGGCTTCACAGGAAAATTCTATCAAACATTTAGAGATGAACTAATGCCTATCCTTCTAAAACTCTTTCAAAAATGGTAGGGGAAGAAACACTTCCAAATTCATTCTACAAGGCCATCATCACCATGACACCAAAACCAGACAAAGACAACACAAAAACGAAAACTACAGGCCAATATCACTGATGCAAAAATCCTCAACAAAATTCTAGCAAACAGAAATCAACAACACATTAAAAATCTCATACACCATGATCAAGTTGGGTTTATTCCAGGGATGCAAGGATTCTTCAATATACGCAAATCAAAAACTGTACAGCTATATGTAAAAGAATGAAATTAGAACACTTCCTAACACCATACACAAAAATAAACTCAAAATGAATTTAAAACCTAAATGTAAGACCAGAAACTATAAAATTCTTAGAGGAAAACATAGGAAGAACACTCAATGACATACATCAAAACAAGATCCTCTATGACCCACCTCCTAGAGTAATGGAAATGAAAACAGAAGTAAGCAAGCGGGACCTGATTAAACTTAAAAGCTTTTGCACAGCAAAGGAAACTATAAGCAAGGTGAAAAGACAACTCTCAGAATGGGAGAAAACAATAGCAAATGAAACAACTGACAAAGGATTAATTTCCAAAATATACAAGCAGCTCATACAACACAATACCAGAAAGAAAAAAAAAACAATAAAAAAGTGGGGAAAAGACCTAAACAGACATTTCTCCAAAGAAGACATACAGATGGTTAACAAATATATGAAAAGATACTCAACATTACTCATTAGAGAAATGCAAATCAAAACTAGAATGAGATATCACTTCACACCAGTCAGAATGGCCATCATCAAAAGGTCTACAAACAATAAATGCTGGAGAGGCTGTGGGGAAAAGGGAACGCTCTTGCACTGTTGGTAGGAATGTAAATTGATATAGCCACCATGGAAGATGGTATGGAGATTCCTTAAAATACTAGGAATAAAACCACCATATGACCCAGCAATCCCACTCCTAGACATATACCTTGAGGAAACCAAAATTTAAAAAGACACATGTATCCCATTGTCCATTATAGCACTATTTACAATAGCCAGAACATGGAAGATATCCAGAACCGAGATGTCCATCAACAGATGAATGGATAAAGAAGTTGTGGTACATATACCCAATGGAATACTACTCATCCATAAAAAGGAACACATTTGAACCTGTTTTAATGAGATGGATGAACCTAGAGCTTATTGTACAGAGTGAAGTAAGTCAGAAAGAGAAAGATAAATATTGTATACTAACGCATGTATACAGAATCTAGAAAAATGGTACTGAAGAAATTATTTGCTGGGCAGAAATGGAGAAACAGACATAGAGAATAGACTTATGGACATGGGGAGAGGGGAGGAGAGGGTGAGATATATGGAGAGAGTAATATGAAAACTTACTTTACCATATGTAAAACAGATAGCCAATGGGAATTTGCTACATGTCTCAGGAAGCTCAAACAGGAGCTCCGTATTAACCTACAGGGGTGGGATGGGAAGGGAGATGGGAGGGAGATTCAAAAGGGAGGGGATATATGTATACATATGGCTGATTCATGCTGAGGTTTGACAGAAAACAACAAAATTCTGTAAAGCAATTATCCTTCAATTAAAAAATAAATAATTTTTTTTAAATGAAAAACTCCCTGAGAAGACCCTAAGCTTTTACCTTTTGATGAACTTTAGGCTCCAGAAAAGCAAGCAGTGAAGGCAAAGGTGTAGTTGGAAAAGACCTTGCTAAGCACTGACAGGGTACCTCAACACAGAGACAGTCTGCAAAGACCTGAGCAGTATTTTGTTCTTCTTTTTTTCTTTTATCTTCTCTCTCTCAGCTCAAAGTATTTGAAAAAAAATTTCTATTGGACCACTAGCTGATGCCTAACTTAATGGAAAGATTCTAGAGAGGCCACACATAACAAAGAATACAAGTTTTACAGCTCACAGCAAGCAAGCAACAAGAAAAAATCCAGAGGAAGAGGTAGAATCTGATTTCCAAATTGCCACAGCATATTTAAAATGGTCTTCCCAGGTGGCACTAGTGACATAAAAGAAAAGGGTTTGATCCCTGGGTTGGGAAGATCCCCTGGAGAAGGACGTGGCAACCCACTCCAGTATTCTTGCCTGGAGAACCCCATGGACTGAGGAGTCTGGTGGGCTACGGTCCATGGGGTTGCAAAGAGTCAGACATGACTGAAGCAACTTAGCATGCATTCACAATATTTTAAATGCCCATTTTTTAAAATAACAACTTTTTAAAATGAGGCATGCAAAAAAAAAAAAAAAAAAGCTAGGGTCTATTCACAAGAAAAAAAAAAATTAACAGAAAATGTCCCCAAGGAAGCACACACATATTGGAATTACTAGACAAAAACTTTAACTGTCTTAACCATATTCAAAGAGGAAAAAAGGAAACTATGGACAAAGAGTGAATGGAAACCAGGAGAAGTATGTCTCATCAAATAGAGAATATTGATAAAGAAATGGAAATAATAAAAAGGAACCAAACAGAAATTAGACTAAATGTTTGTGTCTTCCCTAAATCCTGGTTGAAACCTAATCCCCAATGGCAGGTGGAACTTTTGAGGAACAGGAGGGCCGTCATGAATAGGACTGTATGCATGTTCAGTCAGTCATGTCTGAATTCTTTTTGACCCCGTGGACTGTAGCCCACCATGCTCCTCTGTCCATGGGATTTTTCAGGCAAGAATACAGAGGTGGGTTGCAATGTTTTCCTCCAGGGGATCTTCCTGACCCAGGGATCAAACCCGCATCTCCTGTATTGGCAGGCAAGTTCTTTACAACTGAGCCACCTGGGAAGCCCCAAGAATAGGATTAGTGCCTTTAAAAAAGAGATCTTAGAGAGCTTGCTTGCCACCATGTGAGGTTACCATGTGAGGTTATAGTGAAAGGATGATAGTATATGAACCAAAAGGAAAGCCAGTCACAAAATCTGCTGACACCTTGCTCTCAGACTTCCACCCTCCAGAACTGTGAGATATAAATTTTGTTTATTTTCAGAAATGCTGCACAGCTTGCAGGATCTTAATTCCCCAACCAGGGATCAAACCCATGCCCCTTGCAATGAAAGTTCAGAGTCCTAACAACTGGACTGACAGAGAATTCCCCCTAAATTTTGTTGTTTATAAGCCATCCAGTCTATAATATTCTGTTATGGCACCGAAATGGACTTAGAAATGAGAAGTGCAAAACCTAAAGTGAAAAATTCATTAGTGCCAACAAAAGCAAATTTGAGCTAACAAAAGAATAATCAGAGAATTTAAAAATAGTTCAAATAAACTAAATATCTCACATTTAGAAAGAAAATAGAATGAAGAAAAATTAGCAGATCTTAAAAGACCTATGGGACACCACAAAGTATACCAACATATGCATTATAGAAGTCTCAGAAGCAGAAAGTACAAGGAGCAAAAAGAATAGCTGAGGAAATAATGGTTAGAAACTTAGCAAATTTAATAAAAATACATAAATCTATACATTCAGGAAGCTCAACAAATTCCAGGTGTGATAAACTCAGAAATACACACTGACATACATTATAATGAAACTGTCAAAAAACAGACTCTTGAAAGCAGCAAGACAGAAGTGACTTGTCATAGATGAGACCCTCAATAAGATTAACAAGTTATTTCCCATTGAAAAGCATGGAGACAAAAATGTTGACATTTTAAAAAATGTTTTTTTACTTTTTAAATTATGAAAGTATGATAACACATTTTAGGAGACTTGGAAAATACACAACAAAGTTACATGTAGTTTCACTATATATTACAATTAATTATTTAAGTAGATAAATTAAGACTTTTACTTGGAATTTCAATATCAAAGTCTCAAAAATTAATAGAATGGATAGACAGAAAAGTAGAAGGATATAATAGACCTGAAAAGCACTATGAACCAATTCAATATAATTAAGATTCATACAATTTTCATACAACAGCAGGATACAACTTCTGTTCAAGTTCCCAAAGACTATAAACCAGGAGACACAGAAATATAGCCAGGGACATAAAACAAGGTGCAAAAATTTCTTGGTCTAAAGGTATTGAAATCATACAAGTCTGTTCCACCACTGTGAAATGATGTTAGAAATCAATATCAAAAGATATTTGAAAATAAGCCACATATTGTCAAGTGCAGTGACATTTACCAAGAGAGATCTTTGACTTAGCCAGTGAAAACCTCAAGCAGATTAAAAGACTGAAAAATCACAGAGGGGTATTGCAGAGAAGAAAGCATTTAAATGAAAAATTAATATCAGAATGAGAAATTAATATCAAGGATACTTTTAAAATCCCATGTATTTGGAAATTAAATGTCTACTTTTAAATTTTGGGTGTGTCTAAGAAGACTTAACAAGGAAAATTAGAAAATATTTGTAACAGAATAAAAGTGAAAAGAGAATTTATCAGAATCTGTTGCATGCAGATGAAGTTGTTCAATGAAAATACAATGTGGAATCTTGAATAAGGTATAAAAACAAATAATGGACTCTAGCATAAATTTTTCTGAAATTTGAACAAAATCTGTACTTTAGCTAATAATATTGTATCACATGTTAATTTCCTCTTGTTTTTTACAACATAATATTTCTTTATATTTTCAGAATTGGATTAGAACTTTCAAATCTCATTCAAAAAAAATTATTTTAATCACTAAAATAATAAACTTTTTAGACTTTTTAGCAGTAATACAAGATGCCAGAATAATGGAAGTACATCAAAACTTTGAGGGAATATAAATTAGAGATCTAGCATTCTATTCATACTTAGTCAAACAAATTGAACCAAAAAGTCATAAATTTTTAGCTAAGCAAAAATAAATTTTCTAAACTATATATTATACTTTATGCACACACACAAAACCTTTTCTACTACACCTGACAAAGTCTTGAGAAAGAATAGCCAAAAAAGAGAGAGAAATTGGAAAACATAAATTAATGAAATAGAAGCACTGACTATGAAATAGAAAAAGTGAAACAAACTAGATAAAAGCAAAAGATCATTATATAGTCCAGTTGTTTTTAAATATGGCTACTTATTAGAATCACATCTGGAGCTTTGGAGAAAAAAACAATACCTGGGCATTTGTATTTCTCAAAAATTTCCGAGATAATTCTAACATGCATCTATATTTTAAAGAGTGATTACAGGTTTTTCTGTTAAATGGTAATTTTACTGATATAGAATTCTATTATTTTCTACTGACCAATCGTGACACAATGATATTAAAAGGAGTACTAGTTACTTAATCACAATACTAAAAGACGTTTATCAGTTTTCACAATTAATAGCCAGACCAAAAAAAAAAGATAATTAAATTTCAAACCATAATGGAAACATGATTAACCTAACAATATAAAATAATTACATACAATTTGGGGGATTAAGTAGAGTGATGTGCTAAGTGGAAGTGCATACATGCACATATTTTCATTCACCCAGCCAGTCTATGTCTTTTGATTGGTGCATTTAATCCATTTACGTTTAAGGTAATTATCAATATATGTAATCCTATTACCATTTTCTTAATTGTTTGGGGTTTATTCTTCATAGATCTCTTCCAGAAGGTTGACATTTTTAAAGTGTTGAAAGAAAATAAAAACTGTCAACTAAGAATTTTTTATCTAGAAAAATATTCTTCAAAATGGAAAGAAAATTTAAGACATTTCTAAATGAAATCTGAAGGAGTTCATTGCCCTATGGGAAATGCTGAAGAGAATTCTTCTGGCTGAAATGGAAAGACGTAAACAGTAAGTCAAAGTCATATGAAGAGCTAAGAAACAGTGGTAAAAGTAACTGGATAGGTAAATATAAGATAGCATATTTGTATTTTGGTTTGCAAAGCCTCTTTTTCTCCCTAGATGATTCAAAATACAAATAGGTGAAACAATGGTTATAAATCTATCTAACTGAGCACAAATGTATAAGGATGCAATTAGTGACAATAAATAAATTTTAAAGGGGAGGGATGGAGATATAAAGGAGCAGCGTTTCGGTATTCTGTTCAAGAGAAGTTGGTATTAATTCAAACTACATTGTTATAAATTTAACATGTTAATTTTAATCCCCAAAGCAGCCACTAAGAAAACTAACTACAAAACGTACAGAAAAGGAAATGAGAAGAGAATCAATAGCACACTATGAAACAACATTTGGACAAAAAAGAAGGCAGTATTGGAGGAACTAAGAAACAAAAAGAGTATAACATAAGAAAACATCAGAAAAATTGCAACAGAAATTCTTTCTTATCAGTCATTACTTTAACTGTAAATGAATTAAACTCTTAAATTAAAGGTATAGGTAGCAAAATGGATTTTTTAAATGTGATTAAACTTTTTGGGCTCCAAAATCACTGTTGATGGTGATTGCAGCCATGAAATTAAAAGACACTTACTCCTTGGAAGGAAGGTTATGGCCAACCTAGATAGCATATTGAAAAGCAGAGACATTACTTTGCCAACGAAGGTCCATCTAGTCAAGGGTATGGTTTTTCCAGTGGTTATGTATGGATGTGAGAGTTGGACGGTGAAGAAAGCTGAGCACCAAAGAATTGATGCTTTTGAAGTGTGGTGTTGGAGAAGACTCTTGAGATCCCCTTGGACTGCAAGAAGATCCAAGCAGTCCATCCTAAAGGAGATCAGTCCTGGGTGTTCATTGGAAGGACTGATGTTGAAGCTGAAACTCCAATACTTTGGCCACCTGATGAGAAGAACTGACTCATTTGAAAAGACCCTGATGCTGGGAAAGATTGAGGGCAGGAGGAGAAGGGGACGACAGAGGATAAGACGGTTGGATGGCATAACCGACTTGATGGGCATGGGTTTGGGTGGACTCCGGGAGTTGGTGATGGACAGGGAGGCCTGGCGTGCTGCGGTTCATGGGGTCACAAAGAGTCGGACACGACTGAGCGACTGAACTGAACGGAACTGAACTGAATCTATATGCTGTCTACAAAAGATTCACTTTAGATTCAAAGACACAATGCCAAATTGAAAGTAAAAAGATAGAAAACAATATTCTACACAAAGAACAATCAAAGGAAAATGGGAGTAACTACTAATATTAGACAAAATAGATTTTAAGCCTAAACTCCTAGAAGATGCTATTTAAGTGCTGCACTCAGTATGCCAACAAATATGGAAAACTTAGCGGTGGCCACAGGACTGGAAAGCTCAGATTTCATTCCATTCCCAAGGAATGTTCAAACTACTGCACAATTGCACTCACCTCACATGCTAGCAAAATAATGTTCAAACTTCTCCAATCCAGGCTTCAAGAGTATGTGAATTGAGAACTTCCAAATGTTCAAGCTGGATTTAGAAAAGGCAGAGGAACCAGAGATCAAGTTCTCAACATCCGTTGAGTCATAGAAAAAGCAAGAGAATTCCAGAAAAACATCTACTTCTGCTTCATTGACTATGCTAAAGCCTTTGAATGTGTGGATCACAACAAACTGTGGAAAATTCTTCAAGAGATGGGAATACCAGACCACCTTGCCTGCCTCCTGAGAAATCTGTATGCAGGTCAAGAAGCAACAATTAGAACCAGACAGGGAACAACTGACTGGGTCCAAATTGGGAAAGGAGTATATCAAGGATGGGTTGAATGAAGCACAAGCTGGAATCATGATTGCTGGAAGAAATGTCAATAAACTCAGATAGGCAGATGACACCAACCTTATGGCAGACAGTGAAGAGGAACTAAAGAGCCTCTTGAAAGTGAAAGAGGAGAGTGAAAAGCAGGCTTAAAACTCAAAATTCAAAAAATGAAGATCATAGCCTCTGGTCCCATCACTTCATGGCAAATAGATGGGGAAACAATGGAAAGAGTGACAGACTTTACTTTCTAGGGCTCCAAAACCACTGCAGGCTTTGAAATTATGACTGCAGCCATGAAATTAAAAGACACTTGCTCCTTGGAAGAAACGTTATGACCAACCTAGTTCAGTTCAGTTCAGTTCAGTCGTTCAGTCATGCCTGACACTTTCCAACCCCATGGACTGCAGCGCGCCAGGCCTCCCTGTCCATCACCAACTCCCAGAGCTTGCTCAAATTCATGTCCATTGAGTTGGTGATGCCATCCAACCATCTCATCCTCTGTCGTCCCCTTCTCCTCCCTACTTCAATCTTTCCTAGCATCAGGGTCTTTTCCAATGACTCAGTTCTTTGCATCAGGTGGCCAAAGTAATGGAGTTTCAGCTTCAAAATCAGTCCTTCCAATGAATATTAAGGACTGATTTCCTTTAGGATGGACTGGTTGGATCTCCTTACAGTCCAAGGAACTCTCAAGAGTCTTCTCCAACACCACAGTTCAACAGCATCAATTCTTTGGTGCTCAGCTCTCTTTACAGTCCAACTCTCACATCCATACATGACTACCGGAGAAACCAAAGCCTTGACTAGATGGATCTTTGTTGGCAAAGTAATGTCTTTGCTTCTAAATATGCTATCTAGATTGGTCATAACCTTCCTTCCAAGGAGTAAGCGTCTTTTAATTTCATGGCTGCAATCACCATCAGCAGTGATTTTGGAGCCCCCCAAAATAAAGTCTGACACTGTTTCCACTGTTCCCCATCTATCTGCCATGAAGTGATGGGACCAGATGCCATGATCTTAGTTTTCTGAATGTTGAGCTTTAGGCCAACTTTTCCCTCTCCTCTTTCACTTTCATCAAGAGGCTCTTTAGTTCTTCTTCACTTTCTGCCATAAAGGTCGTGTCATCTGCATATCTGAGGTTATTGATATTTCTCCTGCAATCTTGATTCTCGCTTGTGCTTCATCCAGCCCAGCGTTTAACATGATGTACTCTGCATATAAGTTAAATAAGCAGGGTGACAATATACAACCTTGACGTATCCTTTCCCGATTTGGAACCAGTCTGTTATTCCACGTCCAGTTCTAACTGTTTCTTCCTGAACTGCATACAGATTTCTCAGGAGGCAGGTCAGGTGGTCCGGTATTCCCACCTCTTTCAGAATTTTTCACAGTTTATTGTGATCCACACTGTCAAAGACTTTGGCATAGTTAGTAAAGCAGAAATAGATGTTTTTCTGAAATTCTCTTGCTTTTTTGATGATCCAGTGGGTGTTGGCAATTTGATCTCTGGTTCTCCTGCCTCTTCTAAATCCAGCTTGAACATCTGGAATTTCACAGTTCACATTTTGCTGAAGCCTGGCTTGGAAAACTTTGAGCATTACTTTACTAGCATGTGAGATGAGTGCAATTGTGCAGTACTTTGGGCATTCTTTGGCATTAGATTTCTTTGGGTTTGGAATGAAAACTGACCTTTTCCAATCCAGACCGGCCTAGACAACATTAAAAAGCAGAGACATTACTTTACCAACTAAAGTCCATATAGTCAAAGATATGGTTTTTCCAGTAGTCGAGTATGGATGTGACAGTTGGACCATAAAGAAAGCTGAGCAATGAAGAATTGATGCTTTTGAACTGTGGTGTTGGAGAAGACTCTTGAGAGTCCTTTGGAGTGCAAGGGGATCAAACCAGTCAATCCTAAAGGAAATCAATCCTGAATCGTCATTGAAAGAACTGATGCTGAGGCTGAAACTCCAATACTTTGGCCACCTAATAGGAAGAACTGACTCATTGGAAAAGCCACTGATGCTGGGAAAGATTGAAGGCGGGAAGAGAAGGGGAAGACAGAAGATGACATGGTTGGATGGCATCACTGACTTGATGCACATGAGTTTGAGCAAGCTCTTGGAGTTGGTGATGGACTGGGAAGTCTGGCATGCTGCAGTCCATGGGGTCACAGAGAGTCAAACATGACTCAACAACCGAACTGAACTGAACTGAACTGATCTTTATCAGCAAAGTGATGTCTCTGATTTTTAATACGCTGTCTAGGTTTGTCATAGCCCTTCTTCTAAGGAGCAAGCATCTTTTAATTTCTCTGCTGCAGTCACCATACATAGTGATTTTGGAATCCAAGAAAATAAAATCTGTCACTGTTTCTACTTTTTCTCATCTATTTGCTGTGAAGTTATGGGATATAGTGCCATATTCATTAGTTACCCAATTTTGAACCAGTCCATTGTTCCATGTCTGATTCTAACTGTTGCTTCATGTCCTGTATACCAGCTTCTCAGGAGACAGGTAAGGTGGTCTGGTATTCCACTGTTTGTTGTGAACCACAGAGTCAAAGGCTTTAGCACAGTCAGTGAAGCAGAAGGAGATGCATTTTGTGGAATTCCCTTCTTTTTCTATGATCCAACGGATGTTGGCAAGTTGATCTCTGGTTCCTCTGCCTTGTTTAAATCCAGTGTGTACATCTGAAAGTTCTCAGTTCAGGTACTTCTGAAACCTAGCTTGAAGGATTTTCAGCATAATCTTGCTAGGATGTGAAATGAGTGCAATAGCACAGTAGTTTGAGCATTTTGTGGCATTGACTTTATTCAAGATTGGAATGAAAACTGACATTTTCCAGTCCTGAGGCCACTGCTGAATTTTCCAAATTTGCTCAAATATTGAATGAAACATTTAAATAGCATCATCTTTTAGGATTTTAAATGACTCAGCTGGAATTCCATCACCTCCACTAGCTTTGTTCATGGGGATGCTTCCTAAGGCACACTTGACTTCACATTCCAGGATGTCTGGCTCTAATTGAGTGATCACACCATCGTGATTATCTGGGTTATTAAGATCTTTTTTGTATATAGTTCTTCTGTGCATTCTTACACCTCTTCTTGATTTCATCTGTTAGGTCCATACCATTTATGTCCTTTATTGTGCACATCTTTGCATGAAATATTCCTTCAGTATCTCCAATTGTCTTGAAGAGATTTCTAGTCTTTCCTATTCTGTTGTTTTCCTCTATTTCTTTGCACTGATCACTGAAGAAGGTTTTCTTACCTCTCCTTGCTACTCTCTGGAACTCTGCATTCAGTGGGGTGCATCTTTCCCTTTCTCATTTGCCTTTCACTTCTCTTCTTTTCTCAACTATTTGTAAGTCTTCCTCAGACTATTATTTTGCCTTCTTGCATTTCCTTTTCTTGGGAATGGTTTTGATCATCACCTCCTGTACAATGTTATGAACCTCTGTTCATAGTTCTTCAGGCACTCTATCAGTTCTAATTCCTTGAATCTCTTGCTTCAGCTGTATAATCATAAGGGATTTGATTTATGTCATACCTGAATGGTTTAGTGGGTTTTCCCTACTTTCTTCAATTTAAGCCTGAATTTTGCTATAAGGCAAAATGGTCTGAGTCATAGTCAACTCCAGGTCTTATGTTTGCTGACTGTATATAGCTTCTTTATCTTCAGTACAAAGAATGTAATCAATCTGATTTCTGTACTGACCTTTTGATGATGTCCAGGTATAAAGTCATCTGTTGTTGAAAAAGGGTATTTGCCATGACTAGTGCATTCTCTTGGCAGAATTCTGTTAGCCTTTGCCTTGCTTCATTTTGCAAGGCCAAACTTGTCTGTTACTCCAGGTATCTCTTGACTTCCTACTTTTGCATTCCAATCCCCTATGATGTATAGGACCTTTTTTTTTTTTGGTGTTAGTTCTAGAAGGTCTTGTAGGTCTTCATAGAACTGATCAACTTCAGCTTCTTTGACATCAGTGCTTGGGGAATAGACTTTGATTACTGTGATGTTGAATGGTTTGCCTTGGAAACAAATCAGGATCATTCTGTAGTTTTTGAGACTGTTCCCTGTGGGGAGAGACCAAATTAGCCAAGATGGCATGTTCAGGCTTTCTCACCCCATGTTTTGTAAACAATGATTGTGTAGCAACTGAAATCACTTATACCACTGTGTGTGCATCATGAGGTACTTGCTTGGTCATTGGCTACTTTGTGCCACAGGGATATATGAGTTCCACCTAGAAAGTGGTGGCATTTACTGCTGCATAACTGCTGTGTCCATTGGGTCAGCCACTAGAGAGAATATAGTATGGGAAACTGCTACAGCTGCTGTGTCAGCAAGGAGGGGAAACTGTTAATGGCTGCTGTGCCAGCCAGAAGAGAGGTTGTGTTATGTTAGGTTATGCTATGGCTGCTGCATCAGCCAGGAGGGAATAAACATGTGTGCACATCCTATGGCTCTTCAATTTTTCTTCCAGCTTCCCTGATTGCATCTTGTCTACTGTGGGTTCAACAAACAATGCAGACAGTGTGAATAGCAAGATAAGTTGCTTCACAAACAAGATCATCAGTATACATCCAGTTACTGCATTTCAGACTCTCTTGTTGATTATGAGGGCTACTCCACTTCTTCTATGGGATGCTTGCCCACAGTAGTAGATACAATGGTCATCTGAATTAAATTCACCCATTACCATCCATTTTAAAGTTCACTCAGAGCCAGGTCAAAGTTGGTAGAGAAATAGGACGGGGAGACCACTTTCTCCCCCACAAATTCATTGAAAGATCATTTGAACGCTGAGCAAATTCCACAAAACAAATTCTGAACGCTGGCAGAGGACACCAGGCCCCCAGAGAGGCAACCTATTCTCTTCAAAAGGAGGTAGGACAAAATATAAAAGATAAAAAGAGAGACAAAAGAGTTAGGGATGGAGACCCGTCCCTGGGAGGGAGTTGTGAAGAAGAAGTTTCCAAACGCCAGGAAACCCTCTCACTGGTGGGTCTGTGGGGAGTTTTGGAATCTCAGAGGGCAACATAACTGGGAGGGAAAAAAAAAACAAACCCACAGATTACATGCCTAACCACAACTCCCAGTGGAGAAGTAGCCCATACACTCGCATCCACCAGCAGCAAGCGGGGGCTGAACAGGGAGGCGTAGACTGCATGCTTAGGGTAAGGACTGGACCTGAATTCCCTGAGGACAATCTGAGGGAGCTAACGTGAGATAGCAACCCAAACTGTGGGATAGCCAGAGAAAGGGAAAAAAAGAGAGAAAGAGAGAGAACTTTCCTGCGAAAAGCTTTAAGACACAGCCTGGCCCACTCACAGAACAAAGGATTGAGCGAATATCAGAGGAGAGGAGAGCTAGTCAACTGCAGACCAGCCCCTCCTCCTGCTGGAGGCAGAGAGGCAGGTGAGGGACAGCCAGAGCCAGAAGGTGAGGGGCAATCTCAGTCCCAGGGATGGCATCCTCCACCAAATTGTCAGCAGGCTCCCAGTTGCTAACCAAGTCTTCCTGGGATCCTGGATGGTTGACATCCACCAGGAGGGTCGCAGTCAGAGATCATCCCCCCAGAGGAGACACAGCATATCTGAGATGGAGCTCTTGCTGTGCACCCAGGAAAACAAAGGGCTGGGACCGGGGAGGTGATAAGATGCACTGCCCACCTGGAAGAGTGCACTCACCAAACACCTAGTCGCCCAAGCTGCTTGGACCTGGGAAGGGCACAAAACACAGGCCCAACCGAGTCTGTGCTTTTGGGGAGTACCCGAGAACCTGAACCTGAGTGGCTTAGACCTGGGAAGTGCACACAACCCAGGGCCTGCTTTAGACAGTTCCCATGCAGAACAACCTGGAGCTTGAGCAGTGTAGACAGGGAAAGCACACATGCCTTGAAAGGGGGCAAACTCAGTGTGGCCCAGACATTGCGAGCACTCCCCACTCATGCCAGTGATATTTGTTAGCAGTGTTCATCCCTCCCTGAAGCACAACAGAACAAGCAAGCCTAAATAAGTGATCACCTTCGCCCCCTTGTGTCAGGGTGGAAATTAGACACTGAAGAGACTTGCAAACAGAGGAAGCCAAAATGAACAAAGAAGAGGGAACCGCATTGGAAGTGACAGATTAAAACCCTGTAGTTAGCAATGACTACATTGGAAGGGGCCTATAGACCTTGAGAAGAAGTATAAGCTGGAACAAGGAACTATCTGAAACTGCCCTCAACAGCTCCAGAGAAATTCCTATATATATTTTACTATTATCATTTTTTAATTTTTAAGTTTTTTATTACTCCTTTAATATTAATTTTTATAACCTACTATTACCTTGCAAAAAAAAAGACCCTATTTTTAAAGCAAATTTCATATATATTTTTTTAATGATTTTTGTGATTTTGTTTTGTTTTTTTAATATTGTATTTTTGAGAGTCTAACCTCTAGATTTTTAATCTTTGCCTTTTGGTATTTGTTATCAATTTTGTACCTTTAAGAATCCAATCTTCAGTACCTATTTTTACTTAAGGATCTGATTACTGGCTTGATTGCTCTCTCCCTTTTGACTCTTTTTCTCCCCCCAGGTCACCTCTATCTCCCCCCTCACCCTTCTCTTCTCTACCCAACTCTGTGAATCTCATTGGGTGTTCCAGGCTGTGGAGAACACTTAAGGAACTGATTACTGGCTAGATCTGTCTCTCTCCTTTTGACCCCCCTTCTTCTCCTCCTGGTCACCTCTATTTCCTTCCTCCCTCTTCTCTTCTCTATGTAATTCCGTCAACCTCTCTGAGTGTTCCAGACTGTAGAGAGCACATAGGGAATTGATTATTGGCTAGATTACTTTCTCTCTTTTTGATTCTCCCTCTTCTCCTACTGGTCACCTCTATCTCCCTCTTCCCTCTTCTTTTCTCCACGTAACTCTGTGAACCTCTCTGGGTGTCTCTCACTGTGGAGAATCTTTTCACCATTAACCTAGATGTTTTATCATCAGTGCTGTGTGGATGGAGAAGTCTTGAAGTTACTGTAAGTATAAGAGTGAAAGCCAGAGGCAGGAGGCTAGAATCCAAAACTTGAGAACACCAGAAAACTGACTCCAGGGAACATTAATCAACAAGAGCTCATCCAAAAGCCTCCATACCTACACTGAAACCAAGCTCCACCCAAGAGCCAGTAAGTTTCAGAGCAAGACATACAAGGCTAATTCTTCAACAACACAGGAACATAACCCTGAGCATTAAAATACAGGCGGCCAAAAGTCACACCAAACCCATAGACACCCCAAAACTCACTACTGGACACTTAATTGCCCTCCAGAGAGAAGAGATCAAGCTCCACCCATCAGAACTCCGATGCAAGCTTCCCTAACCAGGAAACCTTGACAAGCCACTCATTCAACCCCACCCACAGGGAGGAAGCTCCACAATAAAGAGGAACCACAAACTTTCAGCATACTGAAAGGCCACCACAAACACAGAAATCTAAACAAGATGAAAAGCAGAGAAATATTCAGCTGGTAAAGGAACATGATAAATGCCCACCAAACCAAACAGAAGAGGAGAAGATAGGAAGTCTGCCTGAAAAAGAATTCAGAATAATGATAGTAAAGATCATCCAAAATCTTGAAAACAAAGTGGAGTTACAGATAAAGAGTCTGGAGACAAGGATTGAGAAGATGCAAGAAAGGTTTAACAAGGACCTAGAAGAAGTAAAAAAGAGTCAATCAATAATGAATAATGCAATCAGTCAGTTCAGTTCAGTTGCTCAGTCATGTCCGACTTTTTGTGACCCCATGAATCACAGCACGCCAGGCCTCCCTGTCCATCACGGAGTTTACCCAAACTCATGTCCATCGAGTCAGTGATGCCATCCAGCCATCTCATCCTCTGTCATCCCCTTCTCCTCCTGTCCCCAATCCTTCCCAGCATCAGGGTCTTTTCCAATGAGTCAACTCTTCGCATGAGGCAATAATGCAATAACTGAGATCAAAAACACTCTGGAGGGAACCAACAGTAGAATAACTGAGACAGAAGATAGGATAAGTGAGGCAGGAGATAGAATGGTGGAAATAAATGAAGCAGAGAGAAAAAAAGAAATAAAAGAAGTGAGGACAACCTCAGAGATCTCTGGGACAATATTAAACACCCCAACATTCGAATCATAGGAGTCCCAGAAGAAGAAGACAAAAAGAAAGGCCATGAGAAAATACTTGAGGAGACAATAGTTGAAAACTTCCATAAAATGGGAAGGAAATAGCCACCCAAGTCCAAGAAACCCAGAGAGTCCCAAATAGGATAAACCAAAGGCAAAACACCCCAAGACACATATTAATCAAATTAATGAGGATCAAACACAAAGAACAAATATTAAAAGCAGCAAGGGAAAAAAAACAAATAACACACAAAGGGGATTCCAATAAGGATAACAGCTGATCTTTCAATAGAAACTCTTCAGGCCAGAAGGGAATGGCAGGTCATACTTAAAGTGATGAAAGAGAAAAACCTACAATACAGATTACCTCACCCAGCAAGAATCTGATTCAAATATGAAGGAGAAATCAAAAGCTCTACAGACAAGCAAAAGCTGAGAGAATTCAGCACCACCAAACCAGCTCCTCAACAAATGCTAGAGGATGCTCTCTAGACAGGAAACACAGAAAAGGTTTATAAACTCAAACCCAAAAAAACAAAGTAAATGGCAACTGGATCATACTGATCATAATTACCTTAAATGTAAATGGGTTGAATACCCCAACCAAAAGACAAAGACTGACTGGCTGAATGGATACAAAAATAAGACCCCTATTTATGCTGTCTGCAAGAGACCTACCTCAAAACAAGGGACACATACAGACTGAAAGTGAAGGGCTGGAAAAAGATATTTCACACAAAGGGAGACCAAAAGAAAGCAGGAGAAGCAATACTTATATCAGATAAAATAGACTTTGAAATACAGGCCGTGAAAAGAGACAAAGGAGGACACTACATAATGACCAAAGGATCAATCCAAGAAGAAGATATAACAATTATAAATATATATGCACCCAACATAGGAGCACCACAATATGTAAGGCAAATGCTAACAATTATGAAAGGGGAAATTAACAGTAACACAATAATAGTGGAAGATTTTAATACCCCACTCACACCTAAGGATAGATCAACTAAATAGAAAATTAGCAAGGAAACACAAACTTTAAATGATACGATAGACCAGTTAAACCTAATTGATATCTATAGGACATTTCACCCCAAAACAATGAATTTCACCTTTTTCTCAAGTGCACACAGAACCTTCTCCAGGATAGATCACATCCTGGGCCATAAATCTAGTATTGGTAAATTCAAAAAAATTGAAATCATTTCAAGCATCTTTTCTGATCATAATGAAGTAAGATTAGATGTCAATTACAGGAAAAAAAACTATTAAAAATACAAACATACGGAAGCTGAACAACAAGCTTCTGAATAATCAACATAATCACAGAAGAAATAAAAAAAAAGAAATAAATATCCATAGAAACAAACGAAAATGAAAACACAACAATCCAAAACATATGGGATTCAGTGCTAAGGGGAAGGTTCATAGCAGTAGAAGCTTACTTCAAGAAACAAGAGAAAAATCAAGTAAGTAATCTAACTCTACACTTAAAGCAACTATAAAAAGAAGAAATGAAGAACCCCAGGGTCAGTAGAAGGAAAGAAATCTTAAAAATTAAAGCAGAAATAAATGCAAAAGAAACAAAACAGACCGTAGCAAAAATCAACAAAGCTAAAAGCTGGTTCTTTGAGAAGATAAATAAAATTGACAAACCATTAGCCAGACTCATCAAGAAAAAAAGGGAGAAGAATCAAATCAACAAAATAAGGAATGAAAATGGAGAAATCACAACAGACAACACAGAAATAGAAAGGATCATAAAAGACTACTATCAGCAACTATATGCCAATAAAATGGTCAACTTGGAAGAAATGGACAAATTCTTAGAAAAGTATAACTTTCCAAAACTTAACCAGGAAGAAATAGAAAATCTTAACAGACCCATCACAAGCATGGAAATCGAAACTGTAATCAGAAATCTTCCAGCAAACAAAAGCCCAGGACCAGATGGCTTCACAGCTGAATTCTACCAAAAATTTAGAGAAGAGTTAACACCTATCCTACTTAAACTCTTCCAGAAAATTGCAGAGGAAGATAAACTTCCAAACTCATTCTGAGGCCAGCATCACCCTAATACCAAAACCTGACAATGATGCCACCAAAAAAGAAAACTACAGGCCAATATCACTGATGAACATAGATGCAAAAATCTTTAACGAAATTCTAGCAAACAGAATCCAATAACATATTTAAAAGATCATACATCATGACCCAGTGGGCTTTATCTCAGGGATGCAAGGATTCTTCATATTCACAAATCAATCAATGTGATCCACCACATCAACAAATTGAAAGATAAAACCATATGATTATCTCAATAGATGCAGAGAAAGCCTTTGAATAAACTGAACATCGATTTATGATAAAAACCCTCCCGAAAGCAGGCATAGAAGGAACATACCTCAACATTCAGTTCAGTTGCTCAGTCGTGTCCGACTCTTTGCCACCCCATGAATTGCAGCACGCCTGGCCTCTCTGTCCACCACCAACTCCCGGAGTCCACCCAAACCCATGTCCATCGAGCCAGTGATGCCATCCAACCATCTCATTCTCTGTTGTCCCCTTTTCCTCCTGCCCCCAATCCTTTCCAGCATTAGGGTCTTTTCCAATGAGTCAACTCTTCGCATGAGGTGGCCAAAGTATTGGAGTTTCAGCTTCAACATCAGTACTTCCAATGAACACCCAGGATTGAACTCCTTAAGGATGGAATGGTTGGATCTCCTTGCAGTCTAAGGGACTCTCAAGAGTCTTCTCCAACACCACAGTTCAAAAGCATCAATTCTTTGGCGCTCAGCTTTCTTCACCATCCAACTTTCACATCCATACATGACCACTGGAAAAACCATAGCCTTGACTAGACGGACTATTGTTGGCAAAGTAATGTCTCTGCTTTTCAATATGCTATCTAGGTTGGCCATAACCTTCCTTCCAAGGAGTAAGCGTCTTTTAATTTCATGGCTGCAATCACCATCAGCAGTGATTTTGGAGCCCCAAAAAATAAAGTCTGACACTGTTTCCACTGTTTCCCCATCTATTACCCATGAAGTGATGGGACCAGATACCTCAACATAATAAAAGCCATATATGATAGTTCAGTTCAGTTCAGTCGCTCAGTCGTGTCCGACTCTCTGCGACCCCATGAATTGCAGCACGCCAGGCCTCTCTGTCCATCACCAACTCCCGGAGTCTACCCAAACCCATGTTCATCGAGTCAGTGATGCCATCCAACCATCTCATCTTCTGTCGTCCCCTTCTCCTCCCGCCCCCAATCCTACCAAGCATTAGGGTCTTTTCCAATGAGTCAACTCTTCGCATGAGGTGGCCAAAGTATTGGAGCTTTAGCTTCAACATCAGACCTTCCAATGAACACCCAGGATTGATCTCTTTTAGGATGGATTGATTGGATCTCCTTGCAGTCCAAGAAACTCTCAAGAGTCTTCTCCAACACCACAGTTCAAAAGCATCAATTCTGCGGCGCTCAGCTTTCTTCACCGTCCAACTCTCACATCCATACATGACCACTGGAAAAACCATAGTCTTGACTAGACGGACTTTTGTTGGCAAAGTAATGTCTCTGCTTTTAAACATGCTATCTAGGTTGGCCATAACCTTCCTTCCAAGGAGTAAGCGTCTTTTAATTTCATGGCTGCAGTCATCATCAGCAGTGATTCTCGAGCCCAAAAAAGTAAAGTCTGACACTGTTTCCACTGTTTCCCCATCTATTTCCCATGGAGTGATGGGCCCAGATGCCATGATCTTAGTTTTCTGAACGTTGAGCCTTAAGCCAACTTTTTCACTCTCCTGCTTCACCTTCATCAAGAGGCTCTTTAGTTCTTCTTCACTCTCTGCCATAAGGGTGGTGTCATCCGCATATCTGAGGTTATTGCTATTTCTCCCGGCAATCTTGATTCCAGCCTGTGTTTCCTCCAGCCCAGCGTTTCTCATGATGTACTCTGCATATAAGTTAAATAAGCAGGGTGACAATATACAGCCTTGACGTACTCCTTTTCCTATTTGGAACCAGTCTGTTGTTCCATGTCCAGTTCTAACTGTTGCTTCCTGACCTGCATACAGGTTTCTCAAGAGACAGGTCAGATGGTCTGGTATTCCCATATATGATAAACCCACAGCAAAACTATCCTCAATGGTGAATTTGAAAGCATTTCCCCTAAAGTCAGGAATAAGGCAAGGGTGCCCACTCTCACCACTACTATTCCACATAGTTTTGGAAGTTTTAGCCACAGCAATCAGAGAAGAAACAGAAGTAAAAGGAATGGAGATTGGAAAAGAAGAAATAAAACTCTCACTGTTTGCAGATGACATGATTTTCTACATAGAAAACCCAGAGACTCCACCAGAAAATTACTAGAGCTAATCAATGAATATAGAAAAGTTGCAGGATATAAAATTAACACACAGAAATCCCTTGCATTTCTATACAATAACAATGAGAAAACAGAAAGAAAAATTAAGGAAACAATTCCATTCACCATTGCAACGAAAAGAATAAAATACTTAGGAATAAATCTACCTAAAGAAACAAAAGACCTATATATAGCAAACTATAATACACCAATGAAAGAAATCAAAGATGACACAGATAGATGGAGAAATATACCATGTTCATGGATTGGAAGAATCAATATATGGTTCAGCATATGAAAATGAGTATACTACCCAAAGCAATCTATAGATTCAATGCAATCCCTATCAAGCTACCAACGGTATTTTTCAGAGAACTAGAACAAATAATTTCACAATTTGTATGGAAATATAAAAACCTCGAATAGCCAAAGCAATCTTGAGAAAGAAGAATGGAACTGGAGGAATCAACCTGTCTGACTTCAGGCTCTACTACAAAGCCACAGTCATCAAGACAGTATGGTACTGGCACAAAGACAGAAATATAGATCAATGGAACAAAATAGAAAGCCCAGAGATAAATCCATGCACCTATGGACAACTTATCTTTGACAAAGGAGGCAAGAATATACAATGGAGAAAAGACAATCTCTCTAAAAAGTGGTGCTGGGAAAACTGGTCAACCACTTGTAAAAGAATGAAACTAGAACACTTTCTAACACCATACACAAAAATAAACTCAAAATGGATTAAAGATCTAAACGTAAGACCAGAAACTATAAAACTCCTAGAGGAAAACATAGGCAGAACACTCTCTGACATAAATCACAGCAGGATCCTCTATGACCCACCTCCAAGAGTAATGGAAATAAAAGCAAAAATAAACAAATGGGGCCTAATTAAAACTTGAACAATGAAGGAAACCATAAGCAAGGGGAAAAGACAGCCTTCAGAATAGGAGAAAATAATAGCAAACGAAGCAACTGACAAAGAATTAATCTCAAAAATATACAGGCAGAACCTGCAGCTCAATTCCAGAAAAATAAACGACCCAATCAAAAAATGGGCCAAAGAACTAAACAGACATTTCTCTAAAGAAGACATACAGATGGCTAACAAACACATGAAAAGATGCTCAACATCACTCATTATCAGAAAAATGTAAATCAAAACCACATTGAGGTACCATCTCACACCGTTCAGAATGGCTGCTATCAAAAAGTCTACAAACAATAAATGCTGGAAACAGTGCAGAGAAAAGGGAACCCTCTTGCACTGATGGTGGAAATGCAAACTAGTACAGCCACTATGGAGAACAGTGTGGAGATTCCTTAAAAAACTGGAAATAGAACTGCCATACGACCCAGCAATCCCACTGCTGGGCATACACACCGAGGAAACCAGAATTGAAAGAGACACATGTACCCCAATGTTCATCTCAGCACTGTTTACAATAGCTAGGACATGGAAGCAACCTATATGTCCATCGGCAGATGAGTGGATAAGAAAGCTGTTGTACTACACATACATAATGGAATATTACTCATCTATTAACAAGAATGCGTTTGAATCAGTTCTAATGAGGTGGATGAAACTGGAGCCTATTATACAGAGTGAAGTTAAGTCAGAAAGAAAAAGACCAATACATTATATTAATGCATATATATATGGAATTTAGAAAGATTGTAATGATGACCCTCTAGGTGAGACAACAAAAGAGACACAGATGTAAAGAACAGAATTTTGGACTCTGTGGGAGAAGGCGAGGGTGGGATGATTTGAGAGAATAGCATTGAAAAATGTATATTATCATATGCGAAATAGATTGCCAGTCCAGGTTCGATGCATGAGACAGGGTGCTCAGGGAACACATGTACACCCATGGCTGATTCATGTCAATGTACGGCAAAAACCACTACAATATTGTGAAGTAATTAGCCTCCAATTAAAATAAATAAATTAATTTAATTTTTAAAAATTAAATAAATAAAGTTCACTCATTCCTAAATGTTGATTGTTTACTCTTGCCATCTCCTGCTTGACCACATCCAATTTACCTTGATTCGTGGACCTAACATTCCAGATTCCTATGCAATATTGTTCTTTACAGCATCAGATTTTACTTTCATCACCTGAAAGATCCACAACTGAGCGGCATTTCCACTTTGGCCCAGCCACTTCATTCTTTCTGGAGCTATTAGCAGTTGTCCTCCACTCTTGCCCAGTAGCATATTGGACATAGTCTTCCCTGGGGGGCTCATCTTTTGGTGTCATATCTTTTCGACTTTTTATACAGTTCATGGGGTTCTCACAGCATTTATATGGGATGGCTTGCCATTCCTTCCTCCAGTGGATCACGTTTTGTCAGAACTCTCCACTATGACCCGTCCATCTTGGGTGGCCCTGCCCAGCATAGGTCATAGCTTCGCTGAGTTACACAAGCCCCTTTGTCGTGACAAGGTAGCAATCCATTAAGGGGGAGGATACAGTAAAGTTGCAAGATACAAAATCGACATACAAAAAACACCTCAAAGTGAAAACATTCAAAAATCAGTTGTATTTCTATATAGGAACCTGAATAATCTAAGAAGGAAATTAAGAAAAATAATTTTATCTACAATAGCATCAGAAGAATAAAATACTTATGAATAAGTTTAACCAAGGAGAATCGAGACTTGCACACAAAACTACTAAACATTGCTGAAAGAAATTAAAGAAGACATAAATAAATGGAACAATTGTATTCATGGATTAGAAGACAATAGTGTTAAGATGGTAATACTACCAAAAGCAATCCACAGATTCAATGCAATACTATCAAAATTCCAATGGCTTTCTTTAAAAAAAAAAAAATGAAAAATTCATATGGAACCACAAAAGACCCTGAATTAGACAAAGCAATCTTGAGCAAGAAGAACAAAGGTGAAGGCATCACAGTTCACCATTTCAAAATATATGGTAAAGCTACAATAATCAAAATAGCATGATGATGGCATAAAAACAGACATATAGACCAATAACAGAATAGAGAGCCCAGAAATAAGTCCATACATCGAGATCAATTGACTAGGGTACCAAGAATCCAAAATGAGAAAATGATAATTTCTTCAATAAACAATGTTGGGAAAACCGGATATCCACATGCAGAAGGATGAAGTTGGATACTCATATCACACCATATACAAAAATGTCAACCTCAAATGGATTAAAGACTTGAATGTAAGACCTGAAGTCATAAAACTACTAAAAGAAAATATAGAAGGAAAGCTTCGACACTGTCATTTTGAAAATCACACCAAAAACAAAGGCAATAAAACCAAAAAGAAACAAGTGGGATTTCATCAAGCCAGAAAGTTTCTGCCCAGCAAAGAAAACAATCAACAGAATGAAAAGGCAATCCATGCAATGGGATAAAATATTTGCAAACTATATTTATAATGAGAGTTAATAGCCCCAAATAAATAAGAAACATGAACAACTCAGTAGCAAAAAACCAAATAACTCAATTAAAAGATGGACAAAGGATAGGAATAGACACTTCTCAAAAGAAGGCATACAAATGGCCAACAGGTATATGAAAAACGTTCAGCTTCACTAGTCATTGTGCGTGCATGGTCAGCTGGTCAGTTGTGTCCAACTCTTTGCAACCCCACGGACTGTAGCCCTCCAGGCTCTTCTGTCCATGGGATTTTCCCAGGGAAGAATACTGGAGTGGGTTGACATTTCCTTCTCCAGAGTATCTTCCTGACTCCGGGATCGAACATATGTCTCCTGCATCAGTAAGCTGGTTCTTTACCACTGAGCCACCTGGGAAGCCTAGAGAAATGTAACTCAAAACCTCAGTGAGATATCACTTTATATCTGTTGAATGGCTATTATCAGAGATGAAAAATAATAAGTGTTGTTGAGGATGTGGAGAATAGGGAACACTTGTACACTGTTGGTGGGAATGTAAATTTGTTGTTTTTGTTCAGTCACTAAGTCATGTCCAACACTCTGCAACTCCATGAACTGCAGCATGCCAGGCTTCCCTGTCCTTCACTATCTCCCAGAGTTTGCTAAAATTCGTGTCCATCAAGACAGTGATACCATCCAACCATCTCATCCTCTACTGTCCCCTTCTCCTTCTGCCATCAATCTTTCCTAGCATCAGGGCCTTTTCCAATGAAAAGCTCGTCTAATCAGGTGACCAAAGCATTGGAGCTTCAGTTTCAGCATCAGTCCTTCCAATGAATATTCAGGGTTGATTTCCTTTAGGATTGACTGGTTTGATCTCCTTGCTGTCCAAGGGACTCTCAAGAGTTTTCTCCATTACCACAATTTGAAAGCATCAATTCTTCAGAATGTGAATTGGTATGACCTTAATAAAAAACAGTATGAAGTTACTAAAAAAAATAAAAATAGAACTATCTTATGATCCAGTAATTCTTCACTTTTGGACATATATCCAAAAGAAATAAAATCAGAATGTCAAAGCAATATCTGCACTGCCATGTTCACTTCAGTATTATTCACAAAAACCAAGTTAGGCAAACACGCTGAATGTCCATCAATGAGTGAATGGATAAAGAAAGTGATTATATATATATATATATATATATATATATATATACACACACACACACACACACACACACACGTATAAATACATACATATGAACATACATATGTGTATACAAACATATATATCCACACAGCTAGTTATATATCTATATATTTCAAGCCTGAAAAGGAAAGGAAATCTTGTGATTTGTGAAAACATGGAAATGTGAATGAACCTGGAGGATATTATGTTAAGTGAATTAATCCAGATACAAAGACAAATACTGCATGATCTCACTTACATGTAGAATCTAAAGCAGTTGAACTCAGAAGCAGAGAGTAAAATGGTAGTTATCAGGGGATGGAGAGGGGGAGAAAAGAGGAGATGGTTCATCAAGGAGAACAATGTTTTAGTTATGCAAGATAAAAAAGTACTACCATTCTATGGTATAACATTGTGACCATATTAACATTTCTTCACTGTATACTTGAAATTTGTTAAGAGGGTAGATCTTAAGTGTTCTTGCCACTGACAGACAGACACACACACAATGGTAACTATATGAAGAGACAGCTTCCTAGTGTATTTCAAATTATCAAATTGTACCTAAATTAATCATCTTAAATATACAAAACTCTTAATCTTCAATTATACCTCAATTTAGAAATTAATTTTTTTAAAAGAGAGTGTAAAGACAACCCACAGGCTAGAAGAAAATATTACAATTCATATATATGACAAGAGTCTAGTATCCAGAATATATCAGGCACTCTTACAGTTCAACAAAAAGGACAATCCAACTTAAAAATGGACGAAGGAGTTGGATAAACATTCATCCAAAGAAGATATACAAATGGCCAAGACACACATGTTCAAAATCACTAATAATTAGGAAAATGCAAATCAAAACCACAAAATGCCACCTCGTACCCACTAGGATGGCAATAATAATAGCTATAACAGAAAATAACAAATGTCAGTGAGGGTGTAGAAAAATTGGAACCCTGCTCCCAAAGCCTGACCACAAAAAATATGGGCCAGGGTTAGCATCTCAGCTCTACACATAAAACCAGTAAACCTAGTGAAATTACTAAGCCCTTGGAGCCTCTGTTTCCTCGTCTGTGACATGGGGATAATAATATCTACTGTAGACTATGGTGAAGAAATGGTGACGAGAGATGTTATGCTGTGCCTCATTCTAAAGTTCTGAGGCAGAAAGATAATGTGTGTCAAGGACCTAGCACCAGTAAGTTTCCTTTATTCAGTTTTCACTCCCCTCCATGGACCCTCCCTTCTCCCTGGACACTCTGCCTTTGTGACCTCACTCCTTCTTCACCCAAGATTTCAGGAGAGGGTCTGACAATCTCACCCTAGTGAGAAAGTTCTGTCCATGTGTAAGCACAGAGTTCCAAGACTGACAGAGAGGGGCACTTGGGAGAAATGAGGCAAGGACCTGGCTTCCTAGGACCCCTGAAAGTCCAGCTTTGCCCTATGGAAAGTTGAATTCTCAACTGGTAAATAATCACAGACCACCCAGGCTCACAATCCATTTCCAAGGAAGTTACATTTGTGGCTAAGACAGCATGGTACCAGCTTGAAAAAGCCTCCAGTCCCTGCTCCCCAGCAGGACTGCCCCTTCCCCAGAAGTGGCAGCCATCTCACTCTCTGGGCTCTCTGCTGGGGTGGGCCCCAGGCACACATGCCTTCATGCGGCTGTAATCACAGTGCTCTTCCCACAGTGAGCTGCTCAGGCCTCCAAATTGCGATATAGCTCTTAGCACTTTGCTTTCCCACACCATAAAGCCAAAGTATGTGAGGTCAAAAAGTCATGCCTTGCTGTGAGAGTTTCCCCCTCTTTGGATTATTTCATCAGAGTAAATTCCCAGCAGAGAGATTCTTGGTCTAGAGAACATGAACAAATATTTTTATGGCTCTATCTACTTATTGACAAATTATCTTCCCATATGCTTATATATTCTCTCTATCAATAAATGAATATACTTGGCTTCACTACAGTATTACTGACTTTGATTCTTATTTAATTTTTAAAATGTTTGCAAATAGCTTTAGTCTCCCACTTTTAGAAATAAAAGTCACTTGTTGTAATATTCGTGTACTATAGACAAACAGATCACCGGTAATTAGACATCTTATATAAAATAACTAAAATTCTAAAATACCCTGTATACCTTGGAAGGACATTTTCCTACACAACTGTAATATACCATTATAACACTAAATAGTCAAGAAGTTTCTGGTGTCATTTGATAACCAATCCTTGATCACATTTTCCTACTGCCTCAGAAATAGTCTCTTTTCTTTTGGGAAGAAAAGATCCCCTTCAAAGGCCACACAGATATTTGGATGTTATATTTCTTATTTCTCTTTTAATCTAAAATGTCCCTCATCCTTTTGCTTTTCTTGCCTTTTATTTATTGCATAAGCTAAGTCATTCATCCTCTAGAGTGTCCCCTCTTTCCCAATTTGTCTGGGCTGCCTAGGGGTGTCATTTAACTAGATCCTTTATCTCCCTTTCAAGGCTCAGATATGGTTTTGACTGGCCAGAGGGCCCAGAACTGGGAAGAAGTGGGGTAGGATGTGACCCAGGTTTCTTGCCTTCTGCAAGGCTCCTCCTTGCAGTGCAGACTGGGTTACGGATTACAGCCAGCGCTAGCACTGGCTTCCCTCCAGGAGTGGCAGTCGAGGAAACCATCAGTATGTAAACATGCCCCCTTAAGGCTGCCCTTAAAATTTTCTTTTAGGACACAGCATGACCAAGAGTGTTGGGCTCAACAAATGTTTATTGGCCTCTATCCCTTATGAAACGTGGAGGCTAGTCTGTTGGTAGCTACACCCAGAGGCTCTCCAGTAGAGGTGGCCAGGTAGGGTTCCTGAGATGTGGGCTTGCTGGCAGAGTTCAAAGCTGAGGCAAGGGAGTGGAGGAACCAGCCCCACAGCAAGTAGAGATGAAGGGGGCACTGGGGCTTGGAGATGTCCCACAGTAACAGAGACGAAGTAATTTAGCCCAAGGAAGGGAACTGCAGAAACTTATCCAGATCCCAAATATCTATCAGTAGGAGAAACACTTAATCAGCCAGTCTAGTCATACAGGGGAGTACAGCAGCCATTAGATGAATGGTAGAGAGGCATGCACTAATATATATTCAACAACAGGGTTGATGGTGAAAAACATCAAGCTGCAGAAAAATAGGGACAGATTATGCTATTTGTAACACAGAGAGATGCTTGCCTAGGTACAGGTGAATGCAAGTGTCTGTAAGTGCATTGGAAAGATCTGAAAGTACTGTCAGCAAATCCAAACAGTGTTACCTGGGGGCCTGATAGTCAGCAAATGGTGAGTTGGTCAAGGAGTCTTGGTTTTACTGAAATAATTTCATTTGTATTAGAAAAATCCATTCATGTCTTACTTGAGTATTTAAAATTAATTAACTATAAATGGCAAGCTTCTCAGAGAGTTCGTGGTAGCCACTGTTACCTCAGCATAGAGACTGCCAAGGCTGGGGATGCTCTAGGCACTGAGGAAAGCAAGATGGACAGGTCCTTGAATCCCAGACCCTGGCTACTACCCTTAAGCACCAGGGAATGCAAGCAGGGACACATGCCAGGGCCCAACAACTATCCTGGCTTGAGGCACGCCATCCTGCCCAGTGGCTGGGACCCTTGCCCTGGGCCTTGACTCCCTTCCAAGGACAAGGACCCTGGGGACTGAGGGACCACCCATTCTGGCTGAGTGTATGCTAGGAATGGCTCTGCAGTCCATGTACATTATAGCCAGGTTCAGAGCCCTTCAAGCTTGTGGCCAGCAGTTGAAGAGTTGCTATCAACTCCAACCCAACACCACCACCTTGGTCAGAACATATCCAGATCTGGTCTCAGGGACACTTGTTGGAGTCAGAGCCTGGGAAGAGATATCCTCCCTCAGAAGTAGCCATCTCGTCCCCTGAGTCATAATCTGGACCCTGGCTCTGGCTTGGAGCAGTTGCTCTGGGGGTTCTGGAAGGCTGTGATGAGACTAACTGACCAAATGAAGCTGCAAGGTAAAAGAGAAGAGTGAGTCCAGGTGCTCAGCAGCATCGCAGGCCCTCTGACAGCCCTGATACTGAAATTTGGTTTCCATTCCCTGCTGTGGTTTGAGTCTGGTGGGAGGACATCTGTTCCTCACATCTAAAGTGGCCTATTGCCAAACTGCCTTGCAGAGAGCAGGTGTCAACTAACCCCCACCAGCAACCACATGCTTTGTCTAAAATACTTCGATATGAAGAAGGAAGGAAGGTGTGATAATGAAGTAAGGCTGATTGCTACTGCTTGCATCCCTTGGCCTGAGCTTTTCCAGGGATGGAACTGTACAGACACTGCTGGTGGGGGCCCTGTCCATAGCTGAAACCTAATCTAAGGTCACATGGCACCCCTGCATCTCTGTCCCTGAGGTCATTTGATTATTCCAGACATATCACTGTCTCTGGGCAAGGCAGTCCTGAAGTATTGAGGAACTGACTCTCCAGGATGATGGTGAGGGGTTTCAGTGTCCCAGCTTCCTTCCCAGTGGGACCCTTCAAAGAGTGTGCCTCCAAGTCTCTTGAAGCTCCCCAGGAGACTGAGCCCCAGCAGCAGCCTGCTCATTAACATGTTTTTGGGCGTTCCTCCCTTCCCATGTCCCTTCTCTACTCCCTCAGAGAATTTAACACAACTTACACTCAATAAACGACAGAAATGGCATGGACCTAACAGAAGCAGAAGATATTAAGAAGAGATGGCAAGAATACACAGAAGCACTGCACAAAAAAGATCTTCACGACCCATATAATCACAATGGTGTGATCACTCACCTAGCACTAGACATCCTGGAATGTGAAGTCAAGTGGGCCTTAGAAAACATCGCTACGAACAAAGCTAGTGGAGGTGATGGAATTCCAGCTGAGCTATTTCAAATCGTAAAAGATGATGCTGTGAAAGTGCTGCACTCAATATGACAGCAAATTTGGAAAACTCAGCAGTGGCCACAGGACTGGAAAAGGTCACTTTTCATTCCAATCCCAAAGAAAGCCAATGCCAAAGAATGCTCAAACTACTGCACAATTGCACTCATCTCACACGCTAGTAAAGTAATGCTCAAAATTCTCCAAGCCAGGCTTCAGCAATACGTGAACCATGAACTTCCAGATGCTCAAGCTGGTTTTAGAAAAGGCAGAGGAACCAGAGATCAAATTGCCAACATCCACTGGATCATCGAAAAAGCAAGAGAGTTTCAGAAAAACATCTATTTCTGCTTTATTGACTATGCCAAAGCCTTTGACTGTGTGCATCACAATAAACTGTGGAAAATTCTGAAAGAGATGGGAATACCAGACCACCTGACCTGCCTCCTGAGAAATCTGTATGCAGGTCAGGAAGCAATAGTTAGAACTGGACATGGAACAACAGACTGGTTCCAAATAAGAAAAGAGTACGTCAAGGCTGTATATTGTCACCCTACTTATTTAACTTATATGCAGAGTACATCATGAGAAATGCTGGGCTGGATGAAGCACAAGCTGGAATCAAGATTGCAGAGAGAAATATCAATAACCTCAGATATGCAGATGACACCACCCTTATTGCAGAGAGTGAGGAAGAGCTAAAGAGCCTCTTGAAGAAAGTGAAAGAAGAGAGTGAAAGAGCTGGTTTAAAGCTCATCATTAAGAAAACTAAGGTCATGGCATCTGATCCCATCACTTCATGACAAATAGATGGGAAAGCAGTGGAAAAAGTGAGAGAACCTAATTTTGGGGGTTCCAAAATCACTGCAGATGGTGACTGCAGCCATGAAAAGAAAAGAGGCTTGCTCCTTGGAAGAAAAGCTATGACCAACCTAGACAGCATATTAAAAAGCAGAGACACAGTGAGACGGTAACAGGCAGGAAGGCCAGGGGTCTCCAAATGGAAGAAATAGGCTGCAAGTGTCAGAAATTTTTATCTCTCTCTTAAGTGGCAGAAGGAAACAAACTGGTGATTTATTTTTTTTCCCCTTCTCTATACAAATTTAAAAGGAGGTTTCTCTTAAAATACTGTGTTGCCATAATGACACCTGGTTCCACCTGAAGTTAACTATTCTCAAACCTTGAGTTAACCAATGCATTTTTCTTATGGAAATACTTGTCCTAAGCTATGTTAATGTATTATACATTTACCCCAAACTCTGTTTTCAAGTCCGTTCTGCCTAAGACTCAGAACCTACTTGACAAACCAGTATATTATACTCAGACATTGTTCCCCTAATCTATGTAAACGAAACTATTTGTATGGTAATCTGCCTTTCTGCAAGATTCAAGTCAATCGTTTTATTTCTGGTGCCAAGATTATCCCAAAATACATCTTATGGATGAGGAGCCTGGTGCCATTCTGAGTTTTGAGACATTCCCTTCTTTCATTAACAGACTGCTGGTGACTATATAAGATCCAGCTAGGATCTAGCAGGGAGGCACTCCTTCTGCCCTCTTCTGATGCCTGTATCAGAAGCTCTCTCTATCTCTTTATACTTTAATAAAACTTTATTGCACAAAAAGCTCTGAGTGATCAAGCCTCGTCTCTGGCCCCAGATTGAATTCTTCTCCTCCGGATGCCAAGAATCCCGGCATCTTTTTGTGGTTAAGCAACAACCTTTCAACTACTTTGCCAACAAAGATCCGTCTAGTCAAACTTTGGTTTTTCCAGTAGTCACGTATGGATGTGAGAGTTGGACTATAAAGAAAGCTGAGTGCCAAAGAATGATGCTTTTGAACTATGATGTTGGAGGAGACTCTTGAGAGTCCCTTGGAAAGCGAGGAGATCCAACCAGTCCATCCTAAAGGAGATCATTCCTGGGTGTTCATTGGAAGAACTGATGTTGAAGCTGACACTCCAATACTTTGGCCACCTGATGCCAAGAACTGACTCACTGGTAAAGACCCTCATACTGGGAAAGATTGAAGGCAGGAGAAGAAGGGGACGACAGAGGATGAGATGGTTGGATGGCATCACCAATTCAATGGACACGAGTTTAAGTAAGCTATGGGAGTTGGTGATGAACAGGGAAGCTTGGCATACAGCAGTCCATGGGGTCGGAAAGAGTCGGACATGACTGAGCGACTGAACTGAACTGACAAATAGATTCAAGGGATTAGATCCAATAGACAAAGTGCCTGAAGAACTATGGACTGAGGTTCGCAACATTGTACCAGAGGCCATGATCAAAACTATCCCCAAGAAGAAGAAATGCAAAAAGGCAAGATGATTGTCTGAGGTGGCCTTACAAATAGCTGAGAAAAGAAGAGAAAGGAAAGGCAAAGGAGAAAAGGAAAGCTATACCCATCTGAATGCAGAGTTCCAAAGACTAGCAAGGAGAGATAAGAAAGGCTTCCTAAGTGATGAATGCAAAGAATTAGAGTAAAACAATAAAATAGGAAAGACTATAGATTTCTTAAAGAAAATTAGAGATACCAAGGGAACATTTCATGCAAAGATGGGCACAATAAAGGACAGAAATGGTATGGACTGATTAACAGATTAAGAAGAGGTGGCAAGGATACACAAAAATGTACAAAAAGATCTGAATGACCCAGATAACCAAGATGGTGTGGTCACTTAACTAGAGCCAGACATCCTGGAGAGCAAAGTCAAGTGGGCTTTAGGAAGCATCACTACAAACAAAGCTAATGGATGTGATGAAATTCCAGTTGAACTATTTCAAATCCTAAAAGATGATGCTATGAAAGTGCTGCACTCAATATGCCAGCAAATTTGGAAAACTCAGCAGTGGCCACAGGGCTGAAAAATGTCAGTTTTCATTGGAATCCCAAGGAAGGGCAATGCCAAAGATTGACCAAACTACCACACAATTGCACTCATCTCACACGCTAGCAAAGTAATGCTCAAAATTCTCCAAGCCAGGTCTCAACAGTACATGAACTGAGAACTTCCAAATGTTCAAGCAGGATTTAGAAAAGGCAGAGGAACCAGAGATAAAATTCCCAACATCCATTGGATCATAGAAAAGTAAGAGAGTTCCAGAAAAACATCTACTTCTGCATTATTGACTATGCTAAAGCCTTTGAATGCCAAGCCTCTTGGCAAACTGTGGAAAATTCTTCAAGAGATGGGAATACCAGACCAACTGACCTACCTCCTGAGAAACCTGCATGCAGGTCAAGAAGCAAAAGTTAGAACCGGACATGGGACAACAGACTGGTTCCAAGTTGGGAAAGCGTATGTCAAGGCTGTATACTGTCACATTGTTTATTTAACTTATATGCTGAGTACATCATGAGAAATGCTGGACTGGATGAAGCACAAGCTGGAATCAAGATTGCAGGGAGAAATATCAATAACCTCAGATATGCAGATGACATCACCCTTCTGGAAGAAAGCAAAGAGGAACTACAGAGCCTCTTGATGAAGGTGAAAGAGGAGAGTGAAAAAGTTGGCTTAAAACTCAACATTCAAAAAACTAAGATCATGACATCTGGTCCCATCACTTCATGGCAGATAGATGGGGAAACAATGGAAACAGTGAGAGACACTATTTTGGGGGGCTCCAAAATCATTGCAGATGGTGACTGCAGCCATGAAATTAAAAGATGCTTGCTTCTTGGAAGAAAAGCTATGACCAGCCTAGACAACATATTAAAAAGCAGAGACATTACTTTACCAACAAAGGTCCACCTAGTCAAAGCTATGGTTTTTCCAGTAGCCATGTATGGATGTGAGAGTTGGACTATAAAGAAAGCTGAGCACTGAAGAATTGATGTTTTTGAACTGTTGGAGAAGACTCTTAAGAGTCCCTTGGACAGCAAGAAGGTCAAACCAGTCAATCCTAAAGGAAATCAGTCCTGAATATTCATTGGAAGGACTGATGCTGAAGCTGAAACTCCAATATTTTGACCACCTGATTGGAAGAACTGACTTATTGGAAAATCCCCTGATGCTGGGAAAGACTGAAGGCAGGAAGAGAAGGGAACAAGAGAGGGTGAGATGGTTGGATAGCAGCACTGACTTGACAGACATGAGTTTGAGCAAGCTCTGGGTGTTGTTTATGGACAGGGAAGCCTGGTGTGCTATAGTCCATGGGGTCGCAAAGAGTGGGACACAACTGAGTGACTGAACTGAACTGACCTTATCCTGATATCAAAACCTGGCAAAGCCATTGCAAGAAAAGAACACTACAGACTGAACTTCCTTACCAATATATAGGCAAGATTCTTAAACAAATGTTTACGAAATCCAATTTAACAATTGTAAAAATATTAATACATCATGACCAATAAGGGTTTATCCCAAAAGTAAGTTTGATTTAACATTCAAAATTTAAACAATGTTACTGGTCATATGTAGTGAGCTGAAATAGAATCTCCTCAAAAACACATCCACTCAGAAATTCAGAATGTGACTTTATTTGGAGATAGAATCTTTTCAGATTTAATTAGTTAAAGATCTTGACATGAAATCATCCTGGATTTAGGGTGAGCCCTAAATCCAATGATTTGTATCCTTATAAGAGGATAATAGAGGTCACAGATAATAAACACAGAGAAAGTGAAGATAGAAGTGTGCAGACAAAAGTGCTCAGAGATTGGAATTATTCAGTCAATACACAATGAACGACTGGGGCCATGAGATGCTAGAAGAAGCAAAAAAATGATTCTTCCCTGGAGCCTGCAGAGGTAGAATAGCTTTGCTGACACTTTGATTTCAGAGACTGCTAGACTCCATAATTGTGAGAGAATAAATTTTTGTGCTCCTAAGCCGCAAAGTTTGTGGTAATTTGATATAGCAATTACTATACTGTATTTAAAAAGTGAAATAGATGTTCAGTTCAGTTTAGTCGCTTAGTCGTGCCCGACTATTTGCGACCCCGTGAACCACAGCACGCCACGCCTCCCTGTCCATCACCAACTCTCGGAGTGTATCCAAACCCATGTCCATTGAGTCAGTGATGCCATCCAACCATCTCATCCTCTGTCATCCCCTTCTCCTCCCACCCAGGGCTGATCTCCTTTAGGACAGACTGATTGGATCTCCTTGCAGTCCAAGGGACTCTCAAGAATCTTCTCCAACACCATTGTTCAAAAGCATCAATTCTTCAGAGCTCAGCTTTCTTCACAGTCCAATAGCCTTGACTAGAGGGACCTTTGTGGACAAAGTAATGTCTCTGCTTTTTAATATGTTGTCTAGGTTGGTCATAACTTTCCTTCCAAGGAGCAAGTATCTTTCAATTTCATGGCTGCAGTCATCATCTGCAGTAATTTGGGAGCCCCAAAAAATAAAGTCAGCCACTGTTTCCACTGTTTCCACTGTTTCCCATCTATTTGCCATGAAGTGATGGGACCGGATGCCATGATCTTAGTTTTCTGGATTGTGAGCTTTAAGCCAACTTTTTCACTCTCCTCTTTCACTTTCATCAAGAGGCTCTTTAGTTCTTCACTTTCTTCCATGAGGGGGGTGTCATCTGCATATCTAATGTTATTGATATTTCTCCCCGCAATCTTGATTTCAGCTTGTGCTTCATCCAGTCCAGCATTTCTCATGATGAATATAAGTTAAATAAGCAGGGTGACAATATACAGCCTTGATGTACTCCTTTTCCTATTTGGAACCAGTCTGTTGTTCCATATCCAGTTCTAACTGTTGCTTCCTGACCTGCATACAGGTTTCTCAAGAGGCAGGTCAGGTGGTCTGGTATTCCCATCTCTTTCAGAATTTTCCACAGTTTATTGTGATGCACACAGTCAAAGGCTTTGGCATAGTCAATAAAGCAGAAATAGATGTTGTTCTGAAACTCTCTTGCTTTTTCTATGATCCAGCAGATGTTGGGAATTTGATCTCTGATTCCTCTGCCTTTTCTAAAACCAGCTTGAACATCTGGAAGTTCATGGTTCACGTATTGCTGAAGACTGGCTTGGAGAATTTTGAGCATTACTTTACTAGTGTGTGAGATGAGTGCAATTATGCGGTAGTTGGAGCATTCTTTGGCATTGGTTTTCTTTGGGATTGGAATGAAAAGTGACCTTTTCCAGTCCTGTGGCCACTGCTGAGTTTTCCAAATTTGCTGATATATTGAGTGCAGCACTTTCACAGCATCATGTTTTAGGATTGAAATAGCTCAGCTGGAATTCTGTCACCTCCACTAGCTTTTTCTTGTCTCTAAACATTTGATAGAATTCATCTGTGAAATCATCTGGCCCTAGGCTTTCATTTTGGGGGTGATTTTTTTGGTCACAGTTTCAGTTTCCATACTTATGATTGTTCCGTTCATAATTTCTATTTTGTCCTGGTTCAGTCTTAGAAGATTTTACTTTTTGAAGAATTCATTCATTTCTCCCAGGTTGTCCATTTTACTGGCATATAATTGCTCATTGTAGTCTCCTATTATCCTTTGTATTTTTGTGTTGTCTACTGTAACTTCTCTCTTTTCATTTCTCATTTTACTGATTTGAGTCTTCTTGCTTTTTTTCCTGATGAGTCAGGCTATTGGTTTGTCAGTTTTGTTTATCTTCTCAAAGAATCAGCTTTTAGTTTTATTGATCTTTGCTTTGTTTCCTTCATTTCTTTTTCATTTATTCATGCTCTTACCTACATGATTTCTTTCCTTCTACTAACATTGAGATTTTTTTTTTATTTTTGTTGTTCTTGTTTTTCTAGTTGCTGTAGCTGTAAGTTTAGGTTTTCTATTTGATGCTTTTCCTATTTCTCGGGGTAGGATTGTATTACTATAAGCTTCCTTCTTAAAACTGAGTTTGTTGCATCCCATAAGTTTTGGGTCATTGTGTTTTTTTGTTGTAATTTGTCTTTTTTTTTTCCACTTTGATTTCTTCAGTAACCTCTTGGTTATTGTAGAATTATATTGCTTAATTTCCATGTGTCTGTGTTGTTTAGAGTTTTATTTTCCCTGTAATTGATATCTAATCTGATAGTATTGTGGTCAGAAAAGACGCTTGGTATGATCCTTCTCAAATTCTTCCAATGTTGTTGTGTTGTTCAGTCACTTGGGCTCTGTCATGTCTGAATCTTTGGAACCCATGGCCTACAGCATGCCAGGCTTCCCTGTCCTTCACTATCTCCCAGAGTTTGCTCAAACTCATGCCCATTGAGTTGATAGTGCCATCCAATCATCTCATCCTTTGTTGCCCTTTCTCCCATTCTCAATCTTTCCCAGCATCAAGGTTTCTTGCAATGAGTCAGATCTTCTCATCAGATGGCCAAAGTATTGAAGCTTCAGCTTCAGCATCAGTCCTTCCAATGAATATTCAGGATTGAATTCCTTTAGGATTGACTGGTTTGATCTCCTTGCAGTGCAAGGAACTCTAAAGAATCTTCTCCAGTACCACAGTTCAAAAGCATCAATTTTTCAGTGCTCAGCCTTCTTTATGGTCCAACTCTCACATCTGTACATGAGTACTGGAAAAAAAAATTTGTCAGCAATGTGATGCCTTTGCTTTTTAGTATGCTATCTAGGTTTGTCATAGCTCTTCTTCCAAGGAGCAAGTGTCTTAATTTTGTGGCTGCAATCACCGTCTGCAGTGACTGTAGAGCCTAAGAAAATAAAGTCTCTCACTGTTTTCATTGTTTCCCCCATCTATTTGCCATGAAGTAATGGGACCTGATGCCATGATCTGAGTTTTTGAATGTTGAGTTTTAAGTTAGCTTTTTCCCTCTCCTCTTTCACCTTCATCAAAAGGCCCTTTAGTTCCTTTTCACTTTCTGCCATAGGGTTGTGTCATCTACATATTTGAGGTTATTGATATTTCTCCTGGCAATTTTGATTTCAGCTTGTGATTCATCCAGTCCAGCATTTTGCATGAAGAACTCTGCATACAGTTTAAATAAGTAGGGTGACAATATACAACCTTGACATACTCCTTTCCCAATTTGGAACCATTCTTTTTGTTCCATGTCTGGTTCTAACTGTTGCTTTTTCATCTGTGTACAGATTTCTCAGGAGGCAGGGAAGATGTTCTGGTATTCCCATTTCTTTAAGAATTTTTCAGTTTGCTGGGATCCCAATGTTAGGGAAATTAAGTAGTCATGTTTAGGCTTCCAAGACAAAGAAGAATAGGCCTCTGATCTTGCTTCTAACCTGCCTGGACGCTGCTGTGACTATAAGTTCCCTGACTGCTGTTAGTGCAAACCTTACAGCACTTACATAAAGAGGATAGGGTTTGAATCTTGAGACTGTTGAGCACATAGAGGGGGTCTGGCCAATCAAGCCCAGGCTTAACATTCCAAGTTTTATACAACAAAGCAATATTAACATCTAACCAGAGCTCCAATTTGCTCACAGATTGATGATGATATCAGTTTGCATCCTGGGATTATAAGCGGGAACCCCAAACTGCAATTTTTGAAGTCCCACCCACGGAGTGGATGTACTTCCTGGAACCTTTTACCATCTGGGACTCCAGATGTGCTGTGTCACAGGACTTCCCACCGCTGTTTGGATGTTGGTCAAATCCTAATTTGGTCATGTATCCTCTGCTGTTTCTGTTTCTCTTTTCTTTTAATGTTAGTATATTGAAAGTAAGCTAGATAATTCTCTAATAAATACTGATATTATTTATTTGTATATAACAAGTGGCTTATTTTGTTAACAAATCCTTTGAACCTGAGATGAAAGTGAAAACTTTCTGCAAAACTTCCAAAAAAAACTGCAATGGGAGGAACACTGCCAAACTCATTCTACCAGGCCACCATCACCCTGGTACCAAAACCAAGGATATCACACAGAAATAAACAAATAAAGTAAAAGTCAATATCATTGTGAACATAGACGCAATGATTCTCAACAAAATACTAGCAAACAGAGTCCAACAGCACATTAAATGGATCATATACCATGTTCAAGAGTGGTTTATCCCAGGGATGCAAGGATTTGTGAATATATGCAAATCAATCAATGTGATACACCATATTAACAGATTGAAAGACAAAAATCATATGATAATCTCAATAGATGCAGAAAAATCTTTTTACAAAATTCAGCACACATTCATGATAAAAACTCTTCAGAATATGGACAGAGAAGGAACCTACCTTAAAATAATAAAGGTCATACATGACAATCCTCAGCAAACATTTTCAATGGTGAAAAACTGAAAGCATTTCCTCTTAGATCAGGATTAAGACAAGAGTGCCCACACTTGCCATTATTAAGCAGCATAGTTTTGGAAGTCTGGACCTAACAGAAACAGAAGATATTAAGAAGAATACATACAAGAACTATACAAAAACATCTTAATGATCTGGATAACCATGATGGTGGGATCACTCAACTAGAGTCAGACATCTTGGAGTTCAAAGTCAAGTAGGCCTTAGGAAGCATCACTACGAACAAAGCTAGTGGAGGTGATGGTATTCCAGCTAAGCTATTTCAAATCCTAAAAGATGATGCTGTGAAAGTGTTGCAGTCAATATGCCAGCAAACTTGGAAAACTCGGCAGTGGCCACAGGACTGGAAAAGATTAGTTTTCATTCCAATCCCAAAGAAGGGCAATCCCAAAGAGTATTCAAACTACCACACAATTGCACTCATTTCACATGCTAGTAAGGTCATGTTCAAAATCCTTCAAGCTATCCTTCAACAGTACATGAACCAAGAGCTTCCAGATGTACAAGCTGGATTTAGAAAAGGCAGAGGAACCAGAGATCAAATTGCCAACATCTGCTGGATCATAGAAAAAGCAAGAGGATTCCAGAAAAACATCTATTTCTGCTTCATTAACTATGCTAAAGCCTTTGAATGTGTGGATCACAACAAACTGTGGGAAATTCTTCAAGAGATGGGAATATCAGACCACCTTATCTGCCTCCTGAGAAACCTGTAGGCAGGTCAAGAAGCAACAATTAGAACTGGACATGGAGCAACAGACTGGTTCCAAATTGGGAAAGGCTGTATATTGTCACTCTGCTTATTTAACTTATATGCAGGGTACCTCAAGTGAAATGCGGGCTGGATGAATCACAAGCTGGATCAAGATTGCAGGGACAAATATCAATAACCTCAGATATGCAGATGATACCACCCTTATGGCAGAAAGCAAAGAGGAACTAAAGAGCTTCTTGATGAAGGTGAAAGAGGAGAGTGAAAAAGCTGGCTTAAAACTCAACATTCAGAAAACTAAGATCATGGCATTTGGTCCAATCACTTTATGACAAATAGATGGGAAAGCAAAGGGAACAGTGAAAAACTTTATTTTCTTGTTTCCACAAACACCCTGGACCATGACTGCAGCCATGAAATTAAAAGACAACTTGCTCCTTGGGAGAAAAGCTATGAAAACCTAGACAGCTTATTAAAAAGTAGAGACATTACCTTGCAAACAAAGGTCCAGATTTTCAAAGCTATGGTTTTTCCAGTAGTCATGTACGGATGCGAGAGTTGGTCCATAAGGAAGGCTAAACTCCAGAAAATAGATGCTTTTGAATTGTGGGGCTGGAGAAGGCTCTTGAGAGTCCCTTGAACTGCAAGGAGATCAAACCAGTGAATCCTAAAGGAAATCAGTCCTGAATATTCATTGGAAGGACTGATGATGAAGCCGATGCTCCAATGCTTTGGCCCCCTGATGAGAAGAGCCACTCATTAGAAAAGACCCTGATGCTGGGAAAGATAGAAGGCAGGAGGAGAAGAGGAGGACAGAGGATGAGATCATTGGATGGCATCCACCAACTCAATGGACATGAGTTTGAACAAGCTCTGGACTATGGTGAAGGACAGGGAAGCCTGGGGTGCTGCAGTCCATGGGGTTGCAAAGAGTTGGACACAAATGAGCAACCAAACAATAACAAAGCCATGACAATGAGAGAAGAAGAAATAAAAGGAATCCAGATTGGGAAAAAAGAATTAAATTTCTCACTGTTTGCAGATGACATGATACTATACATAGAAAGCCCTAAAGATGCCATAGAAAGTTACTAGAGCTAATCAGTGAATATAGTAAAGTCACAGGATACAAAATCAATACACAGAAATCCCTTGCATTCCTATACATTAAAGACAAAAAATCACAGAGAGAAATTAAGGAAACAATTCCACTCACCATTGCAACAAAAAGGTTAAAATCCCTAAGAATAAACCTACCTAAAGAGACAAAAGACCTATGCTCTGAAAACTACAAGACACTGATGAAAGAAATCAAGACAATGAAAAGAGATGGAGAAATATATCATGTTCTTGGATTGAAAGAATTAATATTGTGAAATTGACTATACTATGCAAAGAAGTCTACAGATCCAATGCAATCCCTATGAAATTACCAATAGCATTTTTCACAGAACTGAAACAAAAAATTTCACCATTTGTATGGAAACACAAAAGGCCCCCAAGTAGCCAAAGTAATCTTGAGAAAGAAAAATGAAGCTGCAGGAATCAAACTTCCTGACTTCAGATTACAGACAACAAAGCTACATTAAACAAAGCAGTATGGTACTGGCACAAAAACCAAAATATAGACCAATGGAACAAGATAGAAAGCCCAGATATAAACTCACACAACTATGGGCATCTCATCACTGACAAAGTAAGAAAGAATATTCAATGGAGAAAAGACAGACTCTTCATTAAGTGGTGCTGGGAAAACTCAGTTCAGTTCAGTCACTCAGTCATGTTCAACTCTTTGCGACCCCGTGGACTGCAGCACACCAGGCTTCCCTGTCCATCAACAACTCATGGAGCTTGTTCAAACTCATGTCCATCGTGTCTGTGATGCCATCCAACCACCTCATCCTCTGTTGTCCCCTTCTCCTCCCACCTTCAGTCTTTCCCAGCATCAGGGTCTTTTCCAATGAGTCAGTTTTTCAAAACAGGTGGCCAAAATATTGGAGCTTCAGCATCAGTTCCTCAAATGATTTTTCTGGGAAGATTTTCTTTAGGATTGACTGGTTTGACTTCCTTACAGTCCAAGGGACTCTTAAGAGTCTTCTCCATAACCACAGTTCAAAAGCATCAATTATTCAGCATTCAGACTTTATGGTCCAACTCTCACATCTGTACATGACTACTAGAGAAATCATAGCTTTGATTAGATGGATCTTTTTCAGCAAAGTAATGTCTCTGCTTTTTAATATGCTGTCTAGGTTGGTCATAGCTTTTCTCCCAAGGACCATGTGTCTTTTAATCTCATGGCTGCAGTCACCATCTGCAGTGATTTTGGAGTCCAATAAAATAAATCCTGTCACTATTTCCATTGTTTTCCCATCTATTTGCCATGAAGTGGTGGGACCAGATGCCATGATATTAGTTCTTTGAGTGTTGAGTTTTAAGCCAACTTTTTCACTCTCCTCTTTCACTTTCATCAAGAGGCTGTTTAGTTCTTCTTCACTTTCTGCCATAAGGGTGGTATCACCTGCATATCTGAGGTTATTGATATTTCTCCCTGCAATCTTGATTCCAACTTATGCTTCATCCAGTCCAGTATTTCTCATGATGTACTCTGCATATAAGTTAAATAAGCAGAGTGACAATATACAGCCTTGACGTACTCTTTTTCCAATTTGGAACTAGTCTCTTGTCCCATGTTCAGTTTTAACTGTTGCTTCCTGACCTGCATACAGATTTCTCAGGAGACAGGTAAGGTGGCCTGGTATTCCCATCTCTTGAAGAATTTTCCAGTTTCTTGTGATCCACACATTCAAAGGCTTTAGCATAGTCAATGAAGCAGAAATAGATGTTTTTCTGGAATCCTCTTGTTTTTTCTATGATCCAACAGATGTTGGCAATTTGATCTCTGGTTCCGCTGCCTTTTCCAAATCCAGCTTGAACATCTGGAAGTTCGTGGGTTCATGTATTCTTGAAGCCTGGCTTGGAGAATTTTGAGCATTACTTTGCTATTTTGCTACATTCTTTGACATTGGCTTTCTTTGGGATTGGAATGAAAATTGACCTTTTCCAGTCTGTGGCCACTGCTGAGTTTTCCAAATTTGCTGGCATATTGAGTGCAGCACTTTCACAGCATCGTCTTTCAGGATTTGAAATAGCTCAACTGGAATTCCATCACCTCCACTAGCTTTGTTCATAGTGATGCTTCCTAAGGCCCACTTGACTTTGCATTCCAAGATGTCTGGCTCTAGGTGAGTGATCACACCATCGTGGTTATCTCGGTCATGGAGATCTTTTCTGTATAGTTCTTCTGTGCTTTCTTACCACCTCTTCTTAATATTTTCTTCTTCTGTTAGGTCCATACCATTTCTGTCCTTTATTGAACCCATCTTTGCATGAAATATTCCCTTGGTATCTCTAATTTTCTTGAAGAGATCTCTAGTCTTTCCCATTCTATTGTTATCCTCTATTTCTTTGCATTGATCACTGAGGAATGCTTTCTTAGCTCTCCTTACTATTCTTTGGAACTGTGCATTCAAATGTGTATATCTTTCCTTTTCTCCTTTGCCTTTTGCTTCTCTTCTTTTCTCAGCTATTTGTAAGACTTCCTCAGACAACCATTTTGCCTTTCTGGATTTTGTCTTTAGGGAAAACTAGATACCTACATGTAAAAGAGTGAAATTAGAACACTTCCTAACACTATACAGAAAGATAAACTAAAACTGGATTAGAGACCTAAATGTAAGACCAGACAATATATAACTCTTAGAAGGAAACATAAGTAAAACACTCTTTGACATAAATAGTAGCAAGATCTGCTATGACACAGTTCCTAGAGTAACGGAAATAATAACAAAAATAAACCAATGGGGCCCAGTTAAACTTAAAAGTTTTTGCACACCAAAGGAAACTATAAGCAAGATGAAAAGACAATCCTCAGAACAGGAGAAAATAATTGCAAATGAAGTAACTGGCATAGGATTAATCTCCAAAATATATTCATACAAGCAGATCATGCAGCTCAATATCAGAAAAACAAACAACACAATAAAAAAATGGGCAAAAGACCTAAACAGACATTCTTCAAAGAAGACAAACGGATTGCAACAAACACATGAGAAGATACTCAACATGGCTTATTGTAACTAAAGAAATTCAAGTCAAAACTACAATGAGATATCACCTCACACCAATCCGAATGGACATCGTAAAAAATCTACAAACAGTAAATGCTGAAGAGGATGTGGAGAAAGGGGAACTCTCTTGCACTTTTGGTGAGAATGTAAGTTGATACAATCACTTTGGAGAACAGTATGGAGATTCCTTAAAAAAAAAAAAACAACTAGGAATAAAACTACCATATGACCCAGCAATCCCACTCTTGGGCATGTATCCTGAGAAGACCATAACTGAAAAAGATACATGTACCTGGTGTTCATTGCAGCACTGTTACAATAGCTAGGACATGAAAACAACCTAGACGTCCATAGACAGATAAATGGATAAAGAAGCTGTGGTACGTATATACAATGGAATATGACTCAGCCGTATAGTTCACCCTGAATATTCATTGGAAGGACTAATGCTGAAGCTGAAGCTCCACTAATTTGGCCACCTGATGCAAAGAACCTACTCATTGGAAAAGATCCTGATGCTGGGAAAGATTGAAGGCAAAAGGAGAAGAGGGTGGCAGAGAACAAGATGGTTAGATATCATCATTGACTCAATGGACATGAACTTCAGCAAACTCCAAGAGATAGTGAAGGACAGGGAAGCCTGGCATGCTGTGATCCATGGGGTCACAAAGAATTGGACACAACTTAGTGACTGAACAACATTAACAAATTATTTAGCCATAAAAAGGAATGAATTCAAGTAAGTTCTAATAATGTGGATGAACCTAGAGCCTATTATACAGAGTGAAGTAGCTGAGAAACGAAAAACAAATATCATATATTAACACATATATATGGAATCTAGAAAGATTTGTAGGGCAGCAATAGAGGTGCAGACACATAGAACAGACTTGTGGACACAGTGTGGAGGAGAGGGTGGCATGAATGGAGAGAGTAGCATGGAAACATATACACTACCATATGTAAAATAGATAGCCAGTAGGAATTTGCTGTGTGACGCAGAGAACTCAAACTGGAGCTCTGTGACAACCTAGAGGGGTAAGATGCAGTAGGAGGTGGGAGGAAGGTTCAAGCGTGAGGGGACATTTGCATACCTATGGCTGATTCATGTTGATGTACGGCAGAAACCAACACAATATTGTAAAGAAATTATCCTCCAATTAAAAATAAATAAAATTTAAAAAATAAATTTTTAGAAAAGACACATGTACCCCAATGGTCACTGAAGCACTGTTTACAGTAGGCAGGACATGGGAGCAACCTAGATGTCCATCAACAAATGAATGGATAAAGAAGTTGTGGTATAACAGTGGAATATCACTCAGTGGAGTATTACTCCCCCATGAAAAGGAATGAATTTGAGTCAGCTGAACTGAAGTGGATGAACCTAGAGCCTGTTATACAGAGTGAAGTCAGAAAGAGAAAAACAAATATCATCTATTAATACATATATATAGAATCTAGAAAAAATGGTACTGATGAGTCTTTTCTCAGGGCAAGAATAAAGGTGCAGACAATGGGCTTGTGGACACAGTGGGAAAGGAGAGGGTAGAGTGAATTTAGAGAGTAGCATTGAAATGTATACATTATGATATGTAAAATAGATAGCTAGTGGGAAATTGCTATACAACACAGGGAGTCAACTCGTGCTCTGTGACAACCTGGGGGGGGGAGTGGTTTAAGAGGGAGGGGACATATGTATACTTATGGCTGATTCATGTTGTTGTCCAGCAGAAACTAACACAACATTGTAAAGCGATTATCCTCCAATTAAAAATATATTTTAAAAAGATTATGGAAGACTTCTATCTCTACACATTTGATGGGCTTAAGTTGCTCTTAATCAGCAAGAGTTTCATTTGGGAAGATGAGATGAATCTGGAGCCAAAGAAAGCAAGAACTAGTTAGAATCACCTGTATCTCTTTATCTGTTGCTGATAGCCTCAACAGATTTCAGAAGTGCTGCTTTACTTTCACCTTCCAAAACTTGAAAAAAAAAAAATTCTTGTTTGGGCCAATAATAAAATAACATACAAGATAGGGAATTCTAGTAAACAGTTCTGGCTTAGACAAGATGACATTTCTAAACACAGCTGCAAGTCAGTTTATTTTCCTTTACTTTAAATTCTTTATTTTTAAAATGTTTGATTTTGTTTCACTTACTTAATGTCATAGTTGTGGGAATTACATGTGACTATACAATGAAAATCACTTAGCTCTTGAATTTTTTTTGCCAATTTTGTGGAATTTTCAGTCATTATTTTTCAAATACATTTTCTACATTCTTTCTCCTCTCCTTTTGGATCTATGATGACATAAATGTTAGACCTTTGGTATTGCTCCATAAGTTCTGGAGATTCTGTTCCTTTCTTTCTACATTTTTCTCTCTGTTGTTCATTTTGGATAAATTCTATCAGTCTATCTTCGGGTTAAGTGACTCATTTTCTAGTCAGGGAATTTCCTTATTTTGGCTCTTGAACTTTCCAAATCTAAAATTTCCACTTAGTTCTTTTTGTTGTTGTTGCTGTTCAATTGCAAAGTCATGTTCAACTCTTTGTGGCCCCACAGACCACAGGACACCAGGCTTCTCTGTTCTTCACTATCTCCCAGAGTTTGCTCAAATTCATGTCCATTGAGTTGATAATGCCACCCAACCATCTCATCCTCTGTTGTTCCCCTCCTCCTCCTGCTTTCAGTCTTTCTAAGCATCAGGGTCTTTTCCAATGAATCAGTTTTTCGCATCAGGTGGGCAAAGTATTGAAGCTTCAACTTCAGCACCAGACCTTCCAATGAATATTTAGGGTTGACTTCCTTTGGGATTGACTGGTTTGATCTCCTTAAAGTCCGAAGGACTCTCAAGAGTCTTCTCCAGCACCACAATTCAAAAGCATCAATTCTTTGGAGCTTAGCCTTTATGGTCCAAATCTCACATCTGTACATGACTACAGGAAAAACCATAGCTTTGACTAGATGGACCTTTGCTGGTAAAGTAATGTCTCTGCTTTTTTAAATACAATATCTATGTTTGTCATAGCTTTTCTTCCAAGTAGCAAGCATCTTTTAATTTCATGGCTGCAGTCACCATCCACATTGATTTTGGAGCCCAAGAAAATAAAATTTGTCACTGCTTCAACTCTTTCCCTTTCTGTTTGCCATGAAGTGATGGGAGCAGATGCCTCGATCTTAGTTTTTTTCATACTGAGTTTTAAACCAACTTTTTCACTCTCCACTTTCACCCTCCAATGGACCACGTTTTGTTGGAACATGGCCCATTGGAGAAATGAATGGGAAACCACTTCAGGATTCCTGTCTCAAGAACTCCATGAACAGTATGAAAAGGCAAAAAGATATGATACTGGAACATGAGCCTCCCATGTGGGTAGGTGTCCAATATGCTACTGGGGAAAAGTGGAGAAACAGCTCCAGAAAGAATGAAGAGGCTGAGCCAAAGTGGAAACGATGCCAGTCATAGATGTGCCTCATGGTGAAAAATCCGATGCTATAAAGAACAATGTTTCACAGGAAACTGGAATGTTATCTCCATGAATCAAGTTAAATTGGATGTGGCCAGACAGGAGAAAGCAAGAGTGAACATCGACATTTTAGGAATCAGTGGATTAAAATGGATGGGAATGGGAGAATTTAATTCAAATGACCAGGGCTTCCCTGGTGGCTCAGATGGTAAAGAATCCACCTGCAATGTGGGTGACCTGGGTTTGATCCCTGGGTTGGGAAGATCCCCTGGAGGACAGCATGGCAACCCACTCTAGTATTCTTGCCTGGAGAATCCCCATGGACAGAGGAGCCTGGTGGGCTACAGTTCATGGGGTCACAAAGAATTGGGCACAATTGAGTGGCTAAGCACAGCATACGCATATCCCCTCCCTCATCATTCTTGATAGAAAGAACAAAATAGAAGAGTGTGTCCTTCTAGGTATTAATTCAGATGACCATTACATCTACTACTGTCAGCAAGAATTCCATAGAAGAAATGGAGTATTCCTCACAACCAACAGAAGAGTCTGAAGTGCAGTACTTGGATGCAATCTCAAAAACGACAAAATGATCTCAACTTGTTTCCAAGGCAAGCCATTCAGCATCACAGAAATCCAACTCTATGCCACAACCACTAATGCTGAAGAACCTGAAGTTGAATGGTTCTATGAAGAAATACAAGGCCTTCTAAAACTAACACTCAAAACAGATGTCCTTTTCTTCATAGAGGATGGGAATGCAAAAATAGGAAGTTAAGAGATATCTGGAGTAACAGACAAATTTGGCCTTGGAGTACAAAATGAAGCAGGGCAAAGACTAACAGAGTCCTGCCAAGAGAACACATATAGCAAACACTCTCTTCCAATAACAAGAGATGACTCTACACATGGACATCATCAGATGGTCAATACCAAAATCAGATAGATTATATTCTTTGCAGCAAAGATGGAGAAGCTCTACACAGTCAGTAAAAACAAGACCAGGTACTGACTGTCGCTTAGATCTTGAGCTCATTATCACAAAATTCAGACTTAAATTGAAGAAAGTAGGGAACTCTAATAGGCCATTCAGGTATGACCTAAATCAAATCTCTTATGGGCCTTCCAGTTCAAGATGGTAGAGTAGAAGGAAGTATGCTCATCTCCTCCTGAGACAGCACCAAAATCACAACTAGCTGTTGAACAACCATTGACAGGAGGACACTGGAGCCCACCAAAAAAAGATGCCCCATGTCTAAAGACAAAAAAGAAGTTGCAGAGAGATGGTAGGAGGGCACAATCACGATAAATTCAAATCCCATACCTGCCACGTCAGTGACCCACAAACTGGAGGACAAAAATACCAAAGAAGTTCTCCCACTGTTGTGAAGTTTCTGAACCTAGTGTCAAGCTTCCCAGCCTGGGGATTCAACAAAGGGACTGGGAATACCCAAGGAATCTGACCTTGAAGGCCCGTGTGATTTGATTATTGGACTTCCAAAGGATTGGGGGAAACAGAAACTCCAGTCTTGGAGGTCACAAACAAAGCCTTGCATATGCCAAGACCTAGAGGAGAGGAGCAGTGGCCCCACAGCAGACAACCAAAACTGCCTGCTAGTGTTGGAGGGTCTCCTGTGGAGACATGGGTTGTCAGGGGCTCACCACAGAGATGGAACACTGGCGACAGAAGTCCTAGGAGACCTTACCCCCTTGGTGTAAGCCCTACCATAGAGTGGGCGGACCCCATGGCTGGGTCACCAACTAAAGTGTGGGAGCACAACCCTACCTATCAGCAGACAATTGGATTAAAGCTTTACCAAGCAAGGCCCTGCTCACCAGAACAAGACCCAGTTTTTCCCACTGCCAGTGCCTCCCATCAGGAAGCTGACACAAACCTCTTAGCCTCCTCTATCAGAGGGCAGATGGAAGAAGCAAGAAGTACCACAATCTCACAGTTAAAACCAAAACCACTTTACAGAAAGTTAATCAGGATGAAAAAGCAGAAAGTTATGTGCCAGGTAAAGGGACAAGGTAAAACCCCAGAAAAACAATAAAAGAAAGTGGAGATAAGCAACCTTCCAGAAAAATAATTCAGAATAATGATAGTGAAGATGATCCAGGATCCTGGGAAAACAATGAAAAAGATGCAAGAAATGTTTACCAAAGACCTACAAGAGCTAAAGAACAAACAGAGATGAAAAATACACTAGAAGGAATCCATAGCAGAAAAACTGAGGCAGAAGAATGGATAAGTGACCTGGAGGACAGAATGGTGGAATTCACTGTCACAGAACAGAATATTAAAAAAAAGAATTTAAAACATAAAAAAAGCTTAAGAGACCTCTGGGGCAACATTTAACGAGCCAACGTTCATATTTTAGGGGTCCCAGGAGAAGAAGAGAGAAAGGACCTGAGAAATATTTGAAGAGATAATAGCTGAAAACTTCCCTAACATGGGAAAGAAAATAGTCAACCAAGTCCAAGAAGCACAGAAAGTCCCAGGCAGGATAAACCCAAGGAGGAACACATTGAGATACATAGTAATCAAATTGACAAAAATTAAAGACAAAGAAAAATATTAAAAGCAACAAGGGAAAAATTACAAATAACATACAAGGGAATTCCCATCAGGTTCCCACTGATTTCTCAATAGAAACTTTACAAGCCAGAAAGGAAGGGCATGATATTTTTTAGTGATGATAGGGAAGAACCTACAACCAAGAATACTCTACCTAGCAAGACTTTCATTCAGATTTGATATGGAAATCAAAAGCTTTCCAGACAAGCAAAATTTCAGAGAATTCAGCATCACCAAACCAAGCTTTACAACAAATGCTAAAGGAATTTCTCTAGGCAACAAACACAAGAGAAGAAAAAGATCTACAGAAAATAAATCCCAAACACTTAAGAAAATAGTAAAACATATTTATAACTACCTTAAATGTAAATAGATTAAATGCAGCAACCAAAAGACATAGACTAACTGGGCATATATGCACTTCCACTTACCACATCACTCTGCTTGACCCACCCACCCCCAACTCTATATAGTTATTTTATATTGTTAGGTTAATGATGTTCCCATTATGGCTTGTAATTGTAATTATCTTCTATTTTTTATCTGGCTATTGATTGTGAAAACTTATAAACATCTTTTACTCTTGTGATTATGTAACTATTATTCATAATACCATTGTATGATTGGTCAACAGAAAAATAAAAGAATTCTATATCACCAAAACTGCCATTTAATTAAAAAAAAAACAAAACCCTGCAATCACTTTTTAAAATACAGATACATATCAGAATTATCATGGAATTTTTTGAAAAATACAAATGCCCAGATATTGCTTTTTGTTTCCAAAGCTCCAGATATGTTTCTAATGACAAACATGTTTAAAAGCAACTGGACTATATGATGATCTTTTACTTTTAACTGATTTGTTTCACTTTTTCTATTTCCTGTTCAGTGCTCCTATTTCATTCAGTTTGTTTTCCAATTTCTGCATCTATTCTTTTTTTTTTTTTTAATATTCCTTCTCAAGCCTTTATCAGGGCTTCCCTGATAGCTCAGTTGGTAAAGAACCCGCCTGCAATGCAGGAGACCCCTGTTCAATTCCTGGGTTGGGAAGATCTACTGAAGAAGGCATAGGCTACCCACTACGGTATTCTTGGGCTTCTCTTATGGCTCAGCTTGTAAAGAATTGGCCCACAATGCAGGAGACCCCGGTTCGATCCCGGGGCTGGGAAGATCCACTAGGGAAGGGAACGGCTACCCACTCCAGTATTCTGGCCTGGAGAATTCCATGGACTGTAGAGTCCATGGGGTCACAAAGAGTCAGACATGACTGAGCGACTTTCACTTTTAACTTTTGGGCCTTTATCGAGTGCAGTAGAGGATGTCTTCAAGAAAATTAGAGTTACCAAGGGAACATTTCATGCAAACATAGGCAAAATGAAGGACAAAAATGGCAAGAACCTAACAGAAGCAGAAGATTAAGAAAAGGTGGTACGAATACACAGAAGAACTATACAAAAAAAGGTCTCAATGACCCAGATAACCATGATAGTGTGGTCAATCAGAGCCAGACATCCTGGAATGTGAAGTCAAGTGGGCCTTAGTAAGCATCACTACAAACAAAGCTAGTGGAAGCAATAGAATTCCAGTTGAGCTAGTTCAAATCCTAAAAGATGATGCTGTGAAAGTGCTACACTCAATATGCCAGCAAATTTGGAACACTCAGCAGTGGCCACAGGACTGGAAAAGGTCAGTTTTCATTCCAATCCCAAAGAAAGGCAATGTCAAAGAATGTTCAAACTACTACACAATTGCACTTATTTCACATGCAAGCAAGGTAATGTTCAAAATCCTTCAAGCTAGGCTTTGACAGTATGTGAACTGAGAACTTCCAGATGTACAGACTGGATTTAGAAAAGGCAGAGGAACCAGAGATCAAACTGCCACCATCCATTGTTCAGCCACTCAGTTGTGTCCGACTTTTTGCGATCCCAGAGACTGCAGCCCACCAGGCTCCTCTCTCCATGGGATTTTCCAGGCAAGAATGCTGGAGTGGGTTGCCATTTCCTATTCCAACATCCACTGAGATCATAGAAGAAGCAAGAGAATGTCAGAAAACTGTCCACTTTTGGTTCATTGACTACACTAAAACCTTTGACTGTATGAATCACAGCAAACTTTGGAAAATTCTGAAAGTGATAGGAAAACCAGACCACCTGTGCCTCCTGAGAAATCTGTATGCAGGTCAAGAAGCAACAGTTAGAACTGAACATGGAACAACAGACTGGTTCAAAATTTGGAAAGGAGTATGTCAAGACAGTATATTGTCACCCTGCTTATTTAACTTAATGCAGAGTACATCATGAGAAATGCTGGGCTGGAGGAAGCACGAGCTGGAATCAAGATTGCAGGGAGAAATATCAATAACCTTAGATATGCAGATGACACCACCCTTATGGAAGAAATAGAAGAAGAACTAAAGAGTTTCTTGATGAAAGTGAAAGAGGAGAGTGAAAAAGCTGGCTTAAAACTCAACATTCAAAAAACGAAGATCATGGCATCCAGTCCCATCACTTCATGGCAAATAAATGGGGAAACAATGGAGACACTGGCAGATTTTATTTTCTTGGGCTCAACAATCACTGCAAATGGTGACTGCAGCCATGACATTAAAACACTCTTGCTTCTTGTAAGAAAAGCTATGACAAACCCAGGTAGCATATTAAAAGCAGAGACACTGGAGAAGGAAATGGCAACCCACTCCAGTATTCTTGCCTGGAGAATCCCTTGGACAGAGGAGCCTGGCAGGGCTACAGTCCATGGGGTTGCAAAGAGTCAGACTCGACGGAGCGACTAACACTATATTCATTAATATACGATATTTACCTTTCTCTTTCTGACTTAGTTCACTCTGTATAACAAGTTCATCCACCTCATTCGAACCGACTCAGATGCGAATAAATGCATTTTGACAGGGAAAAAAATAAATAAAAATAAAAGCAGAGACACCACTTTGCTAACAAAGGTCCATACAGTCAAAGCTATGGTTTTTCCAGTACTCATGTATGGATGTGAGAGTTGGACCATAAAGAAGGCTGAGTGGGGAAGAATTGATTCTTTTGAACTGTGGTGCTGGAGAAAACTCTTCAGAGTGTCTAGGACAGCAAGAAGATCAAACCTGTCAATCCTAAAGGAAATCAACCCTGAATATTCATTGGAAGGACTGACGCCAAAGCTGAAGTTCCAACATTTGGCCACCTGATGAGAAGAACTGACTCATTGGAAAAGGCCCTGATGCTGGGAAAGATTGAGGGCAGAAGGAGAAGGGGAAGACAGAGGATGAAATGATTGGATGGCTTCATCGACTCAATGGACATGAGTTTGAGTAGGCTCCAAGAGTTGGTGATGGACAGGGAAGCCTGGCATGCTGCAGTCCGTGGGGTCACAAAGAGTTGGACAAGACTGAGCCACTGAACTGAGGATGGCCATAACTTTTCTTCCAAGGAGCAAGCCTCGTTTAATTTCATGGCTGCAATCACCATCTGTAGTGAGTTGGAGCCCAAGAAAATAAAGTCTCTCACTGTTTCCATTGTTTGCTCATCTCTTTGCCATGAAGTGATGGGACCAGATGCCATGATCTTAGTTTTCTGAATGTTGAGTTTTAAGCCAGCTTTTTCACTCTCCTCTTTCACTTTCATCAAGAGGCTCTTCTGTTCCTCTTTGCTTTCTGCCATAAGGGTGATGTCTTCTGCATATCTGAAGTTATTGACATTTCTCCCGGCAATCTTGATTCCAGCTTGTGCATCATCCAGCCTGGCATTTCGTATGATGTACTCTGTATAAAAGTTGAATAAGCAGGGTGGTGATATACAGCCTTGATGTACTCTTTTCAGAATTTTGAACCAATCCATTGTTTCATGTCCAATTCTAACTGTAAGCTATCTAATGATAGTAAAACTTTTACTATTTAATGATAGTAAAATCATCTTTGTGTGTGGTTGCTTGAATTAAAACAATTTCAAATTCCATTTGTTGATTGCTGAGTTGATTTCTCCTCAGAAACTGTGAAGGAAAGAAGAGTGGAGTGAAATATTTAAAGTATTGAGAGAAAAATCCACCAACCTGGAATTCTATGTTCTGCAAGATAATCCTTCCAAAGTAAAGATGAAAGAAAGACCTTCTCGGGCATATAAAAATTAAGATAATTTGCTCCTATTCATGATTAAAAACCCTTAGGAGTTTAGGAAAAAATGATTTGGAATGGAAAATATTTGACTTTTTTAATGCTAACCTTGTATCCCTCAAACTTGCTATAATTTCTTATCAGTTCCAGGACTGTTCTTGTCAGTTCTACTGGATTTTCTAAATACAAAATCATATCATTTGTGAACACAGATATTTTTATTTCTTCCTTCCCAATCTGTGCACCTTTTACTTGCTTCTCTAGTCTTATTGCATTGACTAAGACTTTCAATATGATGTTGAAAAGCAGTGGTGAGAGAGAGCGGAGAAAGATTAAAGATTATTCCTAATCTTAATGGGCAAACTTCAAGTTTCTAACCATTAAGTTTAATATTAGCTGTAGGGTTTTTTGTATATGTTATTTAACAAGATGAAGGAGTTCCCCTCTAGTTCTAAGTTTCTGAGGATTTTTAAATCATGAATAGGAGCAAATTATCTTAATTTCTGTATGCCTGAGAAGGTCTTTATTTCACCTTCACTTTGGAAGGATTATCGTGCAGAACATAGAATTCCAGGTTAGTGAATTTTTCTCTCAATACTTTAAATATTTCACTCCACTCTTCTTTCCTTCACAGTTCCTGAAGCAAAATCATATTTAATTATTACATTTGTTCCTTATAGGTAAGATTTCCCCCTACCTGCAGTTCTTTTTTAAAGATTTTTTCCCTTAATTTTTGATTATCTGCAATTTGAATAACATATGCCTAAGTGTAGTTTTTTGTTTGCAATGTATCCAGCTTGCTCTTCTCTGAACTTCCTGGATCTGCGGTTGGCTCTGACATTAATTTGGGAAATTTTCAGTCAGTGTTGATTCAAATATTTCTTCAGTTTCTTTCTCTCTTTCTTCTGGTATTCTCTTATAATAGTCTTCATTTTAAAGTCTATATTTTGTCTGATATGAGTATTGCTACTCCAGCTTTCTTTTGATTTCTATTTGCACCGAAAATCTTTTCCCATCCCCTCACTTTCAGTGTGTGTGTGTCCCTAGGTTTGAAGTGGGTCTCTTGTAGATAGCATTTATAGAATCTTGTTTTCATATCCATTCAGTTAGTCTATGTCTTTGGGTTGGAGCATTTAATCCATTTGCATTTAAGGTAATTATTGATATCTATGTTCCTATTGCCATTTTCTTAATTGTTTTGGGTTTCCTTTCACAGCTCTTTTTCTTCTCTTGTGTTTCCTATCTAAAAGAGAAGTTCTCCTAACATTTGTTGTAAAGCTGGTTTGGTGCTGAATTATCTTAGCTTTTGTTTGTCTGTAAAGCTTTTGATTTCTCCTTTGAATCTGAATGACAGCCTTGCTGGGTAAAGTAATCTGAGTTGTAGGCTTTTCCCTTTCATCACTTTAAATATATCCTGCCACTTTTGGCCTGTAGAGTTTCTGCTGAAAAATCAGCTGATAACCTTATGGGAATTCCCTTGTATGTTATTTGTTGCTTTTCTCTTGCCACTTTTAATATTTTTTTCTTTGTGTTCAATTTTTTTTTGGTTTGATTAATATGTGTCTTGGCATGTTTCTCCTTGAGTTTATCTTGTATGGGACTCTATGCTTCCTGAACTTGAGTGATTATTTCCTTTCCCACGTTAGGGAAGTTTTCAACTATAGTCTCTTCAAATAGTTTCTCAGACTCTTTCTCTTTCTTTTCTTCTTTTGGGACCTCTATAATTCAAATATTGATGTGTTTAGTGTTGCCCCAGAGGTCTCTGAGACTGTTCTCATTTCTTTGCATTCTTTTTTCTTTATTCTGTTCCATGACAGTGATTTCCACCATCTTGTCTTCGAGCTCACTTATTCATTCATTCCTCTGCCTCAGTTATTCTGCTATTGATTCCTTCTATTATATTTTTCATTTCCGTTATTGTATTGTTCATCACTCTTTGTTTGTTCTTTAGCTCTTCTAGGTCTTTATTAAACATTTCTTGTATCTTCTCAATCTGTGCCTCCATTCTGTTTCCAAGGTATTAGGTCATCTTTACTATCATTTCTATGAATTCTTTTTCAGGAAGATTGTCTACTTCCTCTTTGTTTAGTTGTTCTTGTAGGTTTGTACCTTGCTCCTTCATCTGCAACGTATTCCTCTGTTGTCTCATTTTGTCTAACTTACTGTGTTTGTGGTCTTCTTTCCACAGGCTGCAGGGTTATAGTTCCTCTTCTGATGTTTGCCCCCTGGTGGGTGAGGTTCGTTCAGGGATGTGTGAACTCTTGGTGGGAGAGACTAGGCCCTGCACTCTGGTGGGTAGAGCTGAGTTTTGTCCCTCTGGTGGGGAGGGCCATATTTCAAGGGATGTGTTTGAGGGAGTCTGTGAGCTTAGTATGACTTTAGGCAGCCTGTTGGTGGGGCTGTGTCCCTGTCTTGCTGGTTGTTTGATCTGAGGCATTCAGCACTGGAACTTGCAGGCTGCTGGGTGGATCCAGGTCTTGGTGCCAAGATCGGACCTCCAGGAAAACTCATGCTGATTATTCCCTGGGACTGAGAATTCTCTGTTGTTCCAGAGGCCTGGACTTAGCACTCCCATCACAGGGGCTCAGGTTTGACTCCTGGCTGGGGAACCAAGACCATGAAAGCCATAAAATGCAGCCAAACCAAAAAAAAAAAAAAAGGAAAAGAAAATAAGCAAACAAAATCAAAACAATTAAAACCAAACAAAACTCCCACAAAGAAGACAAAAAGAAGAAAACAAACAAAAAACCCAAACCAAAACAAATAGTGAAAATAAAACTAGCAAAAACAGCAAAAGAAAGTAAAGCAAACAAAAATTAAACACAGAGGACAGCAAATCAAAAAGGAAAAGAAAACAAAATCAATACAAATTATAATAAAAAAAACTAACTAAACAAAACAAAAACACAAAACAAGAAAGAATAAAACAAGCAAACAGACAAACAAAACCCCACAAAAACCAAAACACACAGTAAAAACAAAACCAACCAAAGCAAGAAAAAAAGAAACAGAAAAGTGGAAAGCAAAGAAAACAAAAAATAAACACAAAAAAGGACAACAAAACCAAAAAACAACCAAAAACTGGCAGGGTAGGGGGCAGGGGGAGCTAAAAAACAAACACAAGAAAGACAGAAAAGCTAACAATAAAATAAAGACAAATAAAAATATGTTTAAAAAATTAAAATTAAAACAATGATAACAAAACAAACAAAAATTCCCTGGGGACTCCACTATCATTGTCCTTGTTCTCATAGTAAGCCACAGCCAACCCCCACCTCCCCAGGAAGTCCTTCAAAACCTCTAGGTAAGTCTCTGGACCCACCCTGGGACAGCTCAGACTCTGACTTGACACAGTTCCTTCATTCCTGTGCCCCCAAAATCCACAGCTGCTAAAGCTAGACTGGTCGTTTTTGAGGGAGCACTTATTATCCGTTCAGATATTCCACAGGTATTGGGTGTACCAGGAAGGCTTCCCTCATAGCTCAGTTGGTAAAGAATCCACCTGCAATGCAGGAGACCCCAGTTCAATTCCTGGGTCGTGAAGATCTGCTGGAGAAGGGATAGGCTACCCACTCCAGTAGTCTTGGGCTTCCCTTGTGGCTCAGCTTGTAAAGAATCTGCCTGCAATGCGGGAGACCTGGGTTTGATCCCTGGGTTGGGAAGATCCCCTGGAAAATGGAAAGGGTACCCACTCAAGTATTCTGGCATGGAGGACCCCATGGAGTCCATGGGGTCACAAAGAGTCGGACACAACTGGGTGAATTTCACTTTCACTTTTCATACCAGGCTAATCATGGGGTTTTAATCTACTGGCTTGTGCAGCTGTGTGGAGAGATTCCAGTTCCTCTATCTTAGTTGCACAGCCCCTGGGACTCAGCTTTGGTTTCAGCCCCACCTCTGTGTGCAGGCCAGCCTCAGGTGTCTGTTCCACGTCCAGGTGCTCTGTTGTGCTTAGTCGTTCAGTCATGTCCAACTCTGCGACCCCATGGACTGTAGCCTGCCAGACTCCTCTGTGGGGATTTTCCAGGCAAGAATATTAGAGTGGGCTGCCATGCCCTCTTCCAGGGCATCTTTCCAACCCAGGGATCAAACCCAGTTCTCCCACATTGCAGGTGGATTCTTTACTGTCTGAGCCACCAGGGAAACCCATGCCCAGGTAAGAGGAGGCAAAGGCAGCAACTGACTGGGGCATGCTTGCTCACTTAAGTGGGAAGGGCAAGAGGTGGCAACTAATTGGAGTGCACATTCTTGCTTAAGCAGGAGAGGATTCCCTCTGTTGGAAATCCCTCCCAGTGCCTGCAGAGCCAGGGGCCAGTGTGTAAGGAAAGAGTCTGTGATGGTGACCCTGCCCCTTGTGTGCCACACAACAGTGGCACCTGACTTCCAAGGCAGTCTACACTACCTCCAGTAGCATTTCTGGCTGCAGAGTTCCTCACTCCTGTCCCCTCATACTGTCTCCATGCAGCTGAGCTCCTTACTTCCATCCCTTCAGCTGTCTCCTCGCAGCCAACAGCAGTCCTCTTCCTAGGTCTGCTCTCCTAACCCCATGGTCCAGCACCCAGTCCCTACCCACACTGGTGGACACCTGTCTCAGGCTGGAGCATGCTGGGTTGTTGTACAAACAATCTGTGCAAGTCTTGCTCTATCTTACCTGACACAGACTGGACATTGCACTTTCTTCTAACAGCCCTCAAAGCACCCCCTATCTTTATTATAGCATATTTCACTGCTGGTGAAGGGGGCATCCCCAGGTGCAGTAACCACTCCTTTCCTTCAGCTCCCCACCCCTCAAGTGGTGAGGATTCCATCCCCTTTCCTTTTTTCTTTCCCTTCCCTTTCTGTTGTTTGTCCTACCTGGTTACATGGGAATCTTTTCTTATACTTAGAGGTCTTCAAGGTCCTCTGCTAGCATTTAGTAGGTGCTCTGTGAGAATTTTTTCACTTGTAGATGTATTCTTGATGTATCTGTGGGGAGAAGTGAACCCCAGATCCTCCTGTTCCACCATCTTGACCACTCTCTGGTATTCTCATTACACATATATTACATCTCTTGTAGTTGTACCACAGTTCTTGAATTTTATCTTTTTCCTCTTCTCTTTTCAGTTTTGGGCTTCCCTGGGGGCTCAGATAGTAAATATGCCTGCAATGCAGGAGACGTGGGTTCGATCCGTGGGTCACGAAGATCCCCTGGAGAAAGGAATGACAACCCACTCCAGTATTCTTGCCTGGAGTATTCCATGGACAGAGAAGCCTGGTGGGCTATACTGCATTGGGTCACAAAGAGTTGGACATGACTGAGTGACTTATACTTTTACTTTCACTTTCAGTTTTTGAAATTTCTATTGACACATTCTCAAGAAGGAGATTCATTCTTCATCACGTCCAGTCCACTAATGAGACCATCAAAGTCATTATTCATTTTTGTTACACCAATTTCCATCATCAGTATTTCTTTTTCATTCTTTCTTAGAATTTCCATCTCTCTGCTTACATCATCTATCTGTTCTTGAGTGTTGTCTTTTTCCATTCAAGCTCTTAGCATATTAATCATAATTGCTTAAAATTCTCAATATGATAATTTCAACTTCTCTGCCATATCTGATGCTTTCTTTATCTTTCAAACTGTGTTTTGGCTTTCTTGTATGCCTTGTATTTTTTTGCTGAAAGTCAGATCTGATGATAAAAGAAACACTGGTAAATAGATTTTAGTAATGTAATAGTAAAGTGTGAGGGGAAAGGGAAGTGTTTTATAGCTTTATGATTAGGTTTCAGTCTTTAAATGAGACTATGCCCCGGACTGTGAACTTCACAAGTGCTTCTCAGTTTTTCACTCCCTCAGGTAGGATAGGATGACTAGAGAAGGATAGAGTTAGGTATTTCCCTTCCCCCAGGTAGAAGGCTACCTTTAAGGAAATGATAATAGTTATACTTGTTCCTCCAGTTGAGTCAGATGACTCCAATTGGCAAGGCTCTGGCAAAATAGTTACCCTCGAGGACTAGTATTTCAAGAAGAACAGAGTGCTCTGACATATTTTTAAATGGTTACTTTTCCCTCTCTTTGCAAGAAGCACAAGGGAACTTTTCCCTGATATTCACTGTGAGAACCTAGTAGAGTTCCTGGAGGTAAAACTCAAGTGTGGATGCCCCCTCCAGTGTTGGGTTGCCTGGAGCTTTTAACTCTCAGGCTTGTCCACACTGAGCTTCCAACTCGTCAACTGCAATTTAGGCACTGGTTTCTGTGTAAAGGTTTCTGCTCTAATTTGTGACTGTCTGTATCAGCCTATCTGTCCAATTAGGGGGACAGTAGTTTGCCCCATGATCTCATTTCTCTGACAGATCTAAGAAGAGTTTTTGAGTTTTCAGTTTCTTTACCTTTTTGTTTGTCATTCAGATGGAGTGATGGCTTCCAAGCTCCTTACATGCTAGGCTGGAAACTGGGTGTCTCATTTGTTTTTTAGAGTCCTTAGCTGCTCCACTCATTTTGTTCACTTTTAATTGCATTTAGTGGGAGAAGCAGAATAGTGTGCTTATTCCATCTTCATTAGAACTTATGCCCCCAATCTGGTTTTTGGAATACAATGCAATAAATATATGGTTGGAGAAAACACTGAGAAAAATATTTAACAAAATCTTACCAATTATATCTGGTAGTAGGATTTGGGGAGATTTCTTATTCACTTTCTTATCTTATTCACTTTCTTATTCATAGTCCATAGGGTCTGTGTGACCTGTGCTATTTCCTTCTCCAGGGGATCTTCCCAATCCAGGGACTGAACCTATGTCTTTCATGTCGCCTGCATTGGCAGGCAGGTTCTTTGCCACTAGCGCCACCTGGGACACATTTTGTCACTTCCAACATTTCTCTAATGAGCGTTATTGCTTGTAAAATTAGAAAAAAATCATTAAGCGTTCTTGAAATAACCCAAGTAGTAATGAACTCCCATTTAATGGTCAGAATCATTCATAAGGCATAAGTTTTGGACTATTTGGATAGATGGAGAGGTTATATGACGTATTGTTGTGGGGGAAAGGCAGCATCCAGATAATGTGAACATTCTCATTCCAGCCTTGGATACCACATTGGCTCAGGTAGAAGGAAGAGAACAAGTGCAGATGCTGGCCCTTCCTCTTTCGAGGAACAGATCCCTAAGGCTCTGTTTATTTTACTTTTCGCTGTCTATTTTATATTGCCTAAACATTCCATTATAATAAAAATGTAAAAACTGAACAAAAGAGTCATTGCCATAGGCTCTGACATTCCCTTACCCTACTTCTTGGGATTGTGGACACATGTAGTACTTAATTGGTGGCCTCCCAAAAGATACATCTATGCCCAAATCCCTAGAACCTGTGGATATGACCTCATTTACAAAAAAGAGTCTTTGCAAATGTAATTAAGTTAAGGGTCATGAGACGAGGAGCTCATTCTATGTTATCTGGGTGGGCCCTAAATCCAATAACAGATGACTTTGTACAAGAAGAGGAGAGCAACACAAAGGAGAAAGTGACATGAACATAGAGATAGATATTGGAATGACATGGCCAAAAGCCAAGGAAGATGGCAACCACCAATAGTTAGAAGCAAAGAATGGATTCTTTTCTAGAACCTCAGAGGGGAGTGTGTCTCTGTTGAGCCTTGCTTCGGGATTTCTGGACTCCAGAACTGTAACAGAATAAATATCGCTTGTTTGTGGCAATTTGTTACAGCAGTCCTAGGGAAAAAATACATCTTTAGAGAGGCCCAACTGTTGGCAGGTAATCCTGCCCTGGCCTTCTCAGTCTAGAAGTCAGACCCCAGGCAGACCAATGAGAAGTCAGTTGCAATCTGCTGTGGGAAGAGCAGAAGAGGGCAGGCAGAGGCCCCAGCAGGAGAGAAGACTTATAACCAGGGGGGAACCCAGTGTCTTCTGAGGAGATATTCTTGGTATACCTGTGGAGTTACCCTATGGGAAGTATCTCCGTCGTGAATGTTATTCAATTGAATATTACATCCTTTGGCAAATGTGAATATCAGTCAGAATAGGGAAGGCCAAGCTAAATTACAAAGAACCCTAAACTCTTTGTGAATTATAACAACAAAGGTTTATTTTTTCTCTTATTACACATTTCTATTGGGTTATATATGGGTTCTGCTCCATATTTTCTGTCTCCATGATTCAGGCTGAAGAAGCAGGCACCATTTGAGATATTAATAGTCATCATGACAGAGGGAAGGAGAACATAAGCAATTAAATGTCCAGACTCATTTGTCTGCCTCACTAGTTATTCAAACCTACTCAAACAAGGAGGGGAGGAAGTGTGACTTTATCATCTGTACAGAGCTAAATCTTTGAAGAGCTAAAAATATTGAGTAAACAGCTTTAACAACTAGCATGCTTTCTGTGAATCCAGAGGCAGTATATTACATTTTCCTTTCAGTGATCACTACAGAGCACAGGGACTGGCTGAGATTATGTATAGTTATTGTCAAATAAAAGAATGACAGGAGGAAGGGAGGAAAAAAAGAAAGAAGGAAGGGAGAAAGGATAAAGTCCTTGACATGTAGAAAGTGTTTTAAGAGTTTTTCCAAACCAGCATGAAAATGGAATACAATAGGAGCACTATAAGCTAGCTGCAATTGAATTGACTTTTATTTTGTCCCTTCCAGTTTTGACTTGCAGATTTTTGTCAAATTCAAGCCCATAGCCAGATAGCCCAGAAAAGCACAGCTTGAAAGCCTGAGGTCAGGAGCAAGGTCAGTGCTTGTGGACCTGACTTGAGCAGTCAGAACAGTGGCTGTGCATCAGAGCGAACCTTGGTACAGGTTCAGTGTCAGATTGCTCTTCCCTCCCCTATCCTTGCGTGTTCCAGGGACCCAGGGCATGCCCAGTTATGCACACTGTATCATTTGTATATCCACATGACTGCCTGGCATGCTCTGTCTGGGCCAAAATATGTACTCTACCTCTAACAGCCCACCTGGATGACCACAAAGACCTGCAACCTTCTTTCATTTCAGGCTTACCCTTGAATTATTATATGCAAGTGTCAGAAACCACACTCAAAATGGCTTTAAAAAGGAGTGCAAGTGGTTACAGATGGTAACCAGATGGTTACAGATGGTAGATCCAGCAGTGTAAACCAATCCTCTGTTTCTCAGCTTGGCTTTTTTCCATTAGGCTCATTCTCAGACTTGTTGTTCCCCACTGTGTTGTCCTGGCCTATGACCCTAGACTGATGTCAAGAGTATTTTAGGGGTCTGAGACATACTTGTGGAATGAATGAATGAATGATGGGCTTAGCATTCCAGCTTTATATCCTATATTAGCTTAGCAATTCCAGGGAAAAGAGAGTAAGTAACTCTTTCCAAACCAGTCCTCAGGGTTAACTCTAATTAGTCTGGCCTGGATTTGCATCATGTATTTGTCAGAGTAGGCTAGACTTTGCCATGGTATCAGTTCAATCCTGAAATCACTTACTGCTTATTCATATTATAGTTCAATGTCTTTGAGGGATGGGGGCTTTGCTCTAAGTAGTTACCAAAGTGTCCAGGCTCCTTCCATTTTGTGACCATTTCAATGCGAAGTTTTATGGTTAACAGGGAAAATCAAAAGAGAGAATATCCCATGTGAGAGATGTGTTAGGGTACAGGTCTACAAGTGGCATCCATCACTTCTTCCCAATTGCCATCGTCCAGAGCTGGCACAGGAGGAGGATAAAGTAGTGTTACAGATTGCTGAGGGCTATATGACTCCTTGAATTAGTCACTGAGGCCAGAAAGCTCACTGTTGTGATTGGCCAGGTCTAGATTACAAATGTAGCCCTGAGGTCAGGGAAGCAGGTCAGCCCATCAAACCCCCTGGGCTGACTGTGGAGGATGCCTGCTTCCCTGCAGGAAAATGAGAGCACAATTACCATAAGTGGGGAGGACACTGGGCAAGCACAAATAATGCCAACCTCTAATACCTAGTGTTGCTTCTTAACCCTCTTCAGCTTCACTCAGGGCCAGCAGACTCCTTCTGAGCATCCTCATAGGGTTAAGCTGCCAAAAGGTCCCAGAACACTTTGATTTTATTTAAATTATTCTCAAATAAATTTTAGACCCCTGTGGTCCAGTTCAGTCACTCAGTCGTGTCTGACTCTTCGCAACCCCATGGACTGCAGCACGCCAGGCTTCCCTGTCCATCACCAATGCTCGGAGCTTGCTCAAACTCATGTCTATCGAGTCAGTGATGCCATCCAACCATCTCACCCTCTGTCGTCCCCTTGTCCTCCTGCCTTCAATCTTTCCCAGCATCAGGGTCTTTTCCAATGAGTCAGTTCTTCTCATTAGGTAGCCAAAGTATTGGAGTTTCAGCTTCAGCATCAGTCCTTCCAATGAATATTCAGGACTGATTTCCTTTAGGATTGACTTGTTTGATCTCCTTGTTATCCAAGGGACTTTCAAGAGTCTTCTCCAACATCACAGTTCAAAAGCATCAGTTCTTTGGCACTCAGTTTCTTTATAGATTACTTTATAGTGATCACTCACCTTGATCACTCACCCTGTTGTCTATCAAAATCTAATTTAGTGAGACTTGTTTTCACCACATAGATTCTACAGAGATAAAAAGATTTAGAGTAAAATATTAAATACCTAGAGAGTAATATGTATTGTGATTATAAATCTCATGTATATTACTTGTAGAAAGAATTAATGAGCTTTCGTTGAGATATGCTACAGTAACAAATGATCCCCCAAATCTCAGTGGCTTATAGAAGCAAAAATTTATTTTTCATTCATTGGCAGTGGCCAACAAGCTCTGTCCTATGTGTCTTCACTCCAAATGCAGGCTGAAGGATTAGTCACATTGGGACATGCAGTTCACATAGCAAGGAAGACAGAACTAGCCAAGCCACACAATGGCTTTTAAAGTGTCTCCTCTGACACTGTACCTGACACTTGTGTTCACACTCCATTGGTTATGCAAGTCAATGGCTAAGTTCAATATCAGGGGAGCTGGGTAGTGTGCTTGTACCAGAGGGAGAAACTGCAGAGTCACAGGCAATGGACAGAGACATCTCACAGGCAAAAGGAGACTAGAAGAGTAGGAACAAAATAGTATCTATGACAAATATAAAAATAATATATACCTATCACAATTTCATCATCCAGAGATAGATACTATTACTTTCTTGGTGGATTTTTTTCAGTGTATATTCCTAGGCACGTGTAAACTAACATTCTTGTCTAATCACAATTTGCATGAAACACTCAAAATACTCAAAGGCAATCAAAAGCAAGCAATCTAACCAAATGGCATTTCAAACCACAGTCTGATGATGTGATCAGCCTCCCCCAGTCAAATCTACAACCTGCCACCCAACAAACCAATTGCCCAGACCAGTTAACTAACTTGGCTGGTTGTTGTCGTTCAGTAGCTCAGTCGTATCTGACTCTTTGCTAACCCATGGATGCAGCACACCAGGCTTCCCTGTCCCTCACTACCTCCCAGAGTCTTCTCAAACTCATGCCCATCGAGTCAATGATGCCATCCAACCATCTCATCCTCTGTCGTCCCCTTCTCCTCCTGCTCTCAATCTTTCCCAGCATCAGAGTTGTTTTCCAGTGAGTCATCTCCTTCATTAGGTGACAAAAGTTTTCGAGCTTCAGCATCAGTCCTTCCAATGAACATTCAGGGTTGATTTCCTTTAGGATTGACTGGTTTGATCTCCTTGCAGTCCAAGGGACTCTCAAGTCCTCTCCAATACCACAGTTCAAAAGCATCAATTCTTTGGTGCTCAGCTTTCTTTATAGTCCAACTCTCACATCCATACATGACCACTGGGAAAACCATAGCTTTGACTAGATGGACCTTTGTTGGCAAAGTAATGTCTCTGCTTTTTAATATGCTGTCTAGTTTGGTCATAGCTTTTCTTCCAAGGAGTAAGTGTCTTTTAATTTCATGGCTGCAGTCACCATATGCAGTGATTTTGGAGCCCCCCAAAATAAAGTTTTTCACTGTTTCCACTGTTTTCCCATCTATTTGCCATGAAGTGATGGGACTGGATGCCGTGATCTTTGTTTTTTGAATGCTGAGTTTTAAGCCAACTTTTTCACTCTCCTCTTTCACTTTCATCAAGAGGCTCTTCAGTTCATCTTCATTTTCTGCCATGAGGATGGCATCATTTGCATATCTGAGGTTATTGATATTTTCCCCTGTATTCTTGATTCAAGCTTGGGCATCATCCAGCCCAGCATTTCAAATGATGTACTCTGTACATAAGTTAAATAAGCAGGGTGATAATATACAGCCTTGACGTACTCCTTTCCCAATTTGGAACCAGCCTGTTGCTTCATGTCCGGTTCTGTTTCTTCTTGATCTGCATACAGGTTTCTCAAGAGGCAGTTAAGGTGGCCTGGTATTCCCATCTCTTTAAGAATTTTCCACAGTTTATTACTATCCACAGAGTCAGAGGCTTTGGCATAGTCAATTTGGCAGGAGAAACAGACTAACTGATATAGTACTGATGGAGTGTGTACTGCATGTCAGATGTTGGTATTTGTTGAGTTAATTGTGCTGATTTGATTATGTGAAATGAGTCCAACTGACTTCATAGATGTGGTATTGTGATTTCTAAGAAATATATATATTTGGTCATTCAGATTAACAAAATATATCATGGTTCCTGAATCAGAAGTCCCAAAACCCTTGGAACTTTCTGAATGATAAGAGCAACAGGAGCATTTTTAAAATATTTGACTTCTGGTCCTCACTTCCTGAAAACAGAATCATAAAGGTGAAATGAGTGTCTTGTCATTCATAACTAGCCCCTTTCCATCTCAACTGAGTTTATGTTAATGAGGTGACTTTTGGAAGGCAGCTAAGGATGGGGGCTGCTTGCCAAGGGAACCAACTGGAACAGAGGTCTGGAACTTTCAGTACCACTCCTGATTTCCAGGGAGTGAAGAGGGAGGGAAGGTTGAATCAGTCACCAGTAGCCAGTGATTTATTCAACTATGACTGTGCAATGAAGCCTTCATAAAATCCCCAAAAGTAAGGGGGTTTGAATAACTTCTAGGTTAGTGAACACTTCCATCTGTGACCACACTTCTCTGTGGAGACAGAAGTTCCTTCATTTAGGACCTCCCCTATGTATCTCTTCATTGGCTTTTGATTTGTATCTTTTAAAATCCTTGGTAATAAACTGGCAATCTAGTGAGTAAACAAGTTTCCTGAGTTCTGTGAGCCCTTCCAGCAAATTAATCCAATCCAAGGTGGGAGTCATGGCAACCAATGGCCTGGCAGCTAGCCAGTCAAAAGTACAGGTAACAACCTAGACAGAATTGGCATCTGAAGCAGAGGGTATCTTGATGGGACTGAGCCCTTAACCTGTGGAATCAGAGGCTATTTCTTGATAGGTAGTTTCAGAAATGCATTGAATTGTAGAATATTCAGTTCAAGAATTGCTTAGTGGTGTGGGGAAAACTCCCACTCTCCACACATTGGAATTGGAGTCAAATCCTAAGCGCATTTTTTTTCTAAATGATATCTTATTTTTTATTTTATAAGGGTTTCCCTGTGCTGTTAAAAACTTTAAAAAGTTTTCTATGTTCTAAGAACCTTAAAAAAATTTTTGCAAGCACAATTTTAATGACCATGTAAAGTTTTATTGTATGGTTATGTCATAATCACTTAACTCAAGTCTTGAATATTTTAAATGCTTCTAATGTGTGATATTTAAATAATAAGCTGCTGCAATCTACATATGTGTTTGTAAAATAATCTCTTTATAAAAAACTGACTCATTTTCATCATAGAATGTGCAGATAAAATTAAATTTGCCTATAATTTTGCCTCCTAGAGATAATCATATGAATATACTTAAATATACACACTTATTTACAAACAAAAGTGAGAGCATTTAAAATGAATGTTGTGTGATTTTTTGATTTATCTTCAAGTCTCAAGATAAGGAGAGATAACAGGACAAAGTGTTGATTTAAATCTCTTAATATATTTTGACATCCCCAAATGTTGCCTAAATGTGTACTTACTCCAAAAGTACTTGAGTGTGTCCCTCTATCCCTTGAACAATATAGGTTTGAACAGCACAGGTCCATATGTACCTGGATTTTTTCAATAAATATGTACCAATCTGCAGTTGGTGGAATCGACAGATGTGAAACCTTGGATACAAAGGGCCAAGTGTAAAGTTACAAGCAAATTTTCAACTGGAGCCCTAAACTCCACATTGTTCAAGAGTCAACTATAGTCATTGTATTGTGATAATCACTTGTCCTCACCTTGCCAGTAGAGACCTTGGATTGAATCCCAGTGATAGTGGCTGGCAGCTCCCAAGAGGCAGGATGCTTTGAGACATCATCAGGGTTCTTTGAGACCCCCTGACAATGGCTATGGGAACAAGCTCTGATCCTTCTCTGGACATGCAGTGGCTTCTGGTCACTGCACTTTTGGTTCTTGTCTCTGCTTGGTGAATTTGGGTGTGAGCATAGTCTTGCAGCTCACTTCATGCGAGGGCTGGACATACTAATTTTCTCCTAAAAAATAGAACACAGCAAAAGTGATGGATGTCATTTCTGAGATCAGGGTATAAGAGATGATGACTCTGTCTGTCTTGCTCACATACTCTTTTTTGCTGGTACTTTTTTCCCTTTTGCTCAGTTTGGTGAAGTTGGCTGCCATGTTGTGAGCTGCCCTATGGAGAGGCCATGTGGTATGGAGTTGAGGATGGCCTCAGACCAACAGCCAGTGAAAAACTGAGGCCTTCAGTCTAACAGCCCACAACTTCTGCCAAAAACCATGTGTGTGATCTTGGAAGTAGATCCTTCCCCAGTCAAGGGTCCAAAGGCTTGACTGGGAAGGTTCTACTTTGAAAGTGGATCTGAGTCAGTGACAGCAGACTGACTCACAATAACTGCAATATAATAAATACATATTGTTTTAAGTAACTAAACTTTGGACTCATTTGTTACACAGCAATATAAAGCTAAGAAGAGCTCCTACTAGTCAGGGAGTATGAAATGCCTCATTTTTTAATGAAAATACTTTTTAAAAGTCAAAGTGTTGAGAAGCATTGCTCTAGATGAGAGTTTACAAAAAAACCACAAGCCAAAATCAACCTGAAGATGGATTGCCCTTTTTTCCTTTGGAGGATGGATACCTACACAGAGTTTAATAAACATTTTGAGTTAACATTTTAAACGTGGGAGATTTCACATGCCCACTAAAATCATTAACCTCTCTTGACAAATTGGAAGCTGGGCAATCGTGGTCCTCATTTCCATCTGGAAACTGACACCCAAGGCTAAGCAGAGCTGTGCTTAGTTGGGACATGTATTCACCTGTTCGTTGTAGAATGTACTACTCGTAATTGTCTCCAAATTTGAGGCCAGTGCCAGCTGTAACCTATTGCTATATTTCCATCATTTCTTATGGCAGAGTAAGAGAAACTTAAAAGAACATTACAATACAGCAAAATATTGTCCCCATACCTTCATCAAAGGAAAGTAAAGGCCAAGGGGAACAGGAGTTCAGACAGAGCACAGTTCCACATGATGCCTGCTGAGGCCAAATTTTCAGGATGGTTTTTTCATTCATCTGATGGGGCTTCAGTTAGTATGGCTCCAACTGCCAGAAACTGGCTGATCTGGCTTAACTGCGGTCATACTTCTGAAGCCTCCATTCTCACTGCTGTTCAGTTTCTTGGCCCTCTTCTCTCTCTCAGGGCCTCTCCCTCCACATGATCTTTCCCAGTAGGCTTTCCAACAAGAAAGCTGGACTTTTCACATTCAGCTCTCAAGACTGCGAAAGTAGAAAGGGCTTTTTCAGAATCAGAACTGTCACTGGCCCAGAGTCACCTCTGACTTATTCTATTAATATTAGTTAAAACAAGTCACAGGCTCAGCCCACATTTTGAGGAAGGGGACTGCACAAGGATATGCATGCTGAGATGTGTGATTCATTGGAGGCTGCCAATTTTTAAAATGAGCCTATACCTCCTAAGAATTATCATAAATATACGAGGACCATCCTAGGTTATTTCACTTAGAAATTAAAGGAAGTGGAGAAAGGGGACCCTAGAGAAGAGGAAAACATGGAGTCACTTGGATAACACACCAAGAACATGAAAAATGGCCCAGCAGCTGGAAGCTACCACAGAGGCTACAATGTTCCTAGCTGAATACAAACAACTTCTGTAGAATACAATAATCAGGCAAGGCAACCCCGTGAATATGATGGAACTAGACAGACAAAATCACACAATCATTCATACAAATACCAACAGCATAAGCTTAGGATCTCTGAGTGACTACTGATTCTTTACTAATGACGGATCTACAACTTCTCTGTTCCTCCTATCTCCTAAGTCAATGCTATTAAGAATCACCAAATTGTCCCTGCACCCAGTCTACAACTGATCTATATTCCCCAAGATGCTCTTTAGGACCATCCAGCACAAGCCCACTTTCTACAGGTCCCTCCCAGTTCCTACAGTCGTTCTAGATCGTGTGCTCTCCCTTTGCTATAGACTGTTTCTGACTGTATATTCCTGATGGTCTTTGCCTAGTAGGCTTTGACACCATTTATTCATTCATTTTAACACTGTTTACTGTCTGTCCATATACTTATTCCGTTCTTCCTCAGGTTTCAGACCTGCCCCAACCTCCCAGGGCCTGATTCCATTTCCAGAACTCTAGTCCCATATAACTAAATCAGTTAAATTGCTTCTTTCTGGGATGCAGAAGTGCTGTCTTAGCACTGGTCCCAGAAGACCATGAAAAGACATGTCCTCATGTGTAAGCGGCGGCTTCCCTTGTAGTTCAGTCGGTAAAGTATCTGCCTGCAATGCAGGAGACCTGGGTTTGATTCCTGGGTTGGGGAGATCCCCTGGAGAAGGAAATGGCAACCCACTCCAGTATTCTTGCCTGGAAAATCCCATGGATGGAGGAACCTGGAGAGCTATAGTCCATGAGGTCGCAAGAGTCGGACACGACTTAGCGACTAAACCACCACCACCATGTGTAAGCATGTGCAAAGGAAGAGCTTCATCAAATCTCACAGCCTTCTGGACCCTTCCCTTCTCTTGTAGGTCTGCTTTCCTGCCTTCGCAACATATCTTATCACTGTGGGCTGTGGAACTTACTGACCTCACCTATCAGGTCATGGGTCAGCCTCTTCTCTTTGTATCCCCAGGTAGGGACAGGGCCCAGCCCTGATCTTGGATGCTCTGATGGAATCTCTCAAGAAGTTATGGGGGAGTGACTGCTAAATTCAGTTATGAAAGCAAAGAGTAGAGTTTAGGGTCAATGTCAAATCCTACCAGTGGTCAGAGAAGAGGATGAAGTCACCAGGGATGGCTGGAAATAGGCCAAAGTCCAGAAGAGGTCATTCTGATCACCATTTCTGAGAACCACTCCATATTTCAGCCATGGACTATGAAACAGCTTCTGTTTCCAGGAGACTCAAGACCATCCTAGAACTCACAAGACTCAATACCAGGTTATATTCATAAGCTAAAGTTTATTACAGCAAATGACAAAAAGTAAAAGCAAAATGAAAAAGATGTGCATCAGATAAGGTCCAGTAAGGTTAGGCTCAGGCTTCCAAGTCCTTCCCCCATTGGGAACACATAGGACACAATTTTCTCTGTAGCAGAGAACTAAGACCTGCGTGAAGTATCTCTGCCCAGGAAAGCTCACTCAAGTCTTCAGATCTAGATTCTTACGGACAGCTGGTCACCTAGGCACATCCTGCTCTGATGACCAAAACTCAGGATTCTAGAGAGGAAACCAGATACATCAGCAGCCTTGATGCTTACACCAAAAAATCCTGGAAGGTACGTTTCAGCAATGCTCCATTGATCCAGCCATACAGCATCATTAATCAATAGTAAAAAAAAAAAAAAAGATTCTGAGGGTCACATTCCCAGAAATTGACCAAGGGTCAATCTTGCATCTAGGCTCCCCTGAGGATATACAAGGATTGAGCAACTAGACCTGCTGTGTTAATTATTTGCTCACAGCTTCATAATGAGCTGCACATGAGGATTGCTAGCCTTTACAGAGGAGAAAACTGAGGCTCAGGGATACAAAGTGATGAACTGGGGCAGGGACTTGAACTCAGGACTGTGTGGGAGGGAAAACTCGTTCAGTCATGTCTGACTCTTTGCAACCCCATGGACTATACAGTCCATGGAATTCTCTAGGCCAGAATACTGGAGTGGGTAGCCTTTCCCTTCTCCAGGGGATCTTCCCAACCCAGGGATCAAACCCAGGTCTCCCGCATTGCAGGCAGATTCTTTACCAGCTAAGCCACAAGGGAAGCCCAAGAATACTGGAATGGGTAGCCTATCCTTTCTCCAGCAGATCTCCCCAACCCAGGAATCAAACTGAATTGCAGGTGGATTCTTTACCAACAGAGCTATCAGGGTGTGGGAGGGAAGATATATATTATTAGTAAGCAAGGATTCTGAAACTAGATAGGTCTGGGTCCCTAGATTGATTCTACCACTAAACTCCAATATTGTCACAGGCAATTTCAGTCCAACTGTATAACAAAAGCAAAAATGATAGCTCTCTCAGAGAACCATTGCTAGAAGATATATATTATTAGTAAGCAAGGATTCTGAAACTAGATAGGTCTGGGTCCCTAGATTGATTCTACCACTAAACTCCAATATTGTCACAGGCAATTTCAGTCCAACTGTATAACAAAAGCAAAAATGATAGCTCTCTCAGAGAACCATTGCTAGGAATGCCTGAAATAAGGCAGGAGATGTGCTTAGCACTGTTCATAGCACACCATGAGTGATGTGTAAACTTGAGTGTTCCAGATTGCAGTGATGAGGAGGCACAATGCATCACCTGATTCCAGCCAGAAGCACAAAAATTGCTCTAAGCGAAGTGGCAAGAGGTGACCTTTCATTCCAAAGAGGCTGCTGCAGCTCAGCTTAGAAACACTATGGCCTTCACATCCCCTGTACTCTTCCCTGCTCCATTAGGAGCAGCAGATAGGAGAGGCCCCAGAAGGCAATCCTGGCATCTGCCTTGAGACAGGTCCGAGCTGTGGGTCTCACTGCCGGCATGCCAGCCCCTGATGGGATCCTGGGGGCAGGCCTGGGGCTTAGCCTGCACAGGTGCCTGGTGCCTGGCCCAGGGAAGCCTGGCCAGTAGACAGTATGTTCTCCTCTGCACAGGAGAGGAGTCAGTCCCCATAGCCTGCAGATTACTCCAAGGGCCAGGCCTGGTCTTTGGAAGCCCTTTCCCGGGTGTCTATGGGTGGCAGGACTCTGACAAGGTCCTCTGTATCATACACCAAGCAGGGTCAGCAGCAAGCAGCTGTCTTGTTTATGGCCACCTTCAAACTTTCAGCGAGGCAGCCAGACTGGGAAGGGGGCCAAGCAATGGTTTAGAATGAGCAGACCTAGCTCCCCATGGGGACAGTTCCTCAGGTCTCTGGGTCTCCGTAGACTCATTGATAAATTGGGTGCAAAATTTTAATGAAAAGTTGCATGATTTAGAGGACGTAAGGGTCACTGGGGGCCACACCAGCCTGCAGATTTGGGTTATCTGGTACTCACAGAACAACTTACCATTTTAAACCAATTGCCAACATTTTAACATCAGAAGACATTTGTCTAAAATCTGAATTTCCAGCTTCTCTTTAAAGGTAGAAGAGGGCTATGATCTGTCACATGTGAACTGCAGCCCTACAAAGCCATAGGTAGCTAAAGCTGGGCAGCCATGCCTCCAGTCAAGAGCCTCACTCCCTTCCCCGCTCAGTCACAGGCCCAGCTTCTTGCTCCTCTGACAGCCAGCTATGTCTGGACCTGCCAACTTCAGGGCATAGGCTGCCAGGTGATGCTCCAAGAGTTCCAGGCAGATTGGGCCAGATGGAGACCTTTTCAGGCTGGATTCTGATCTGCAGCCCCAGCTCCATCATCTGTGTGTCCCCAAGCAGGTGCTGTCCCAAGTCCGGCATGGAGGAAGTTACTTTCCCTGCCAGCCAGCTGTGGACATGAGCAGGATGACTAGGGGTGAGGTAAGGGGTGACAGTGGAGGACCAGAGTGGGGGCAACACAGCCAGGTACTCTCCTTCTTCCTTCATACCCAGGCAGGGAACCTGAAGCCCTAGCAGGGCCTGACTCCAGGCAGTGCAGGAGATGTTGGCTTCCTGCCACCTGGCCGGAAAAGAGCAGCCGGAGTGTGGGGTGGGGGAGCAGCTGGAAATAACATACATGGAGAGATGAGTCCCACAAGCTGTGGGAAATCTTCAAGTTTAAAGGCTCTGGATGGGGCAGGTCAGAGGTCTCACAAAGTGGGGACTCTGTGGGAGGCAGGACTTTCTACCAGCTAGGACCACTGCTCCTCGAGGGCCTGCCTGGGAGGAGGAGGCATCCCCATCACAGGAAAGATGAGGGTGGGCAGCACTTGTGAACCCTACATCTTGCTCTTGGTGCTGAGGGGGCAGGAAACCAGGCATGCTCAACTCATTGAGTCTGGGTGGCTCCTGGCATCCCTCTGGGAGGCAGAAGGTAGGCAAACTTCCTCCTTCTAGCAGGCTTCTCTAACCCCTATTCTTGAGTCCTTTTCCTTAGGTTTTTTTTTTTGGCAAGCTCCTTCAAGACACCATTGAAAAGTTTCTTCCTTCCTAAAACTTCATTTGACCCTTGGGAAAAACTCCCTCTTCTGCTGTACCCAGGGCCTTGGACATCACCAGGTTGTCCCACCAGCTGCACACTCTATATTGTGATGGGAAAGTCACATAGCTGAGTTCCTCACTAGGCCCTGATAGCTACTGACAAGGGCCACCTCCTGTGTCCCCAGTACTCAGGCCAAGAGCTGGCACGGAGTGTCTGCTACTTCTATGGTTCATGGGGCAGGGTCACTGTGTCCTCTCAGAGCAGCCCACATGCCTATGGTCCTTGCACAAGCTGCAGGCCCTCTCCTAGAAGTGTGCAACCTCATGGTTTCAAGGCCTATGTGCAGCAGGCCCAGGGGACAGGCGGGGTCTGCATGACCTCAGAGGGGTGTGTGCGGGACAAGCATGAAGTCATGCTTGTTTACAAGGCTCTGACACAACACTCGTCATTTCCTCCCCACTGAGCCACACAGTGCTTTTCCAGCTCAGCCAGCCTCTGACTTATTCTCTGGCATCCCACATTGTCACACTTGCAGCCCATTTAGCAGCGATGATGGGATGTTTGTCTGCACTTTGGCTTCATGATGAGAGATCCTCCCAGCAGCTGTCTTCTTGGATCTGGCATGGCAAAGTCTGCGAGGTGCCCCAGCTGCAGCTCAGCATGTCTGTGGGGAGCATGCGGCAGGCAGAGCTGGGAGCCCAGGCAGGCAGTCCCAGAAGGGAATGATCACAGGGACAGAGAAAGGGGGATGCCTTCCTGACCATGAATCTCCCAGTGAAGGGCCTGCAGCGTCAAGAGTCAAAAATGAGGAATGCCAACGAGTAGCCAGAAGGGCCTCAAAGAGAGAGAGGCAGGGAGGGCTAAGAGACCACATGCATCAGGTTGGGGCAAGGGGCTGGCAGGATCACTAGAGAGCAGATGAAGCAAGCTGGTCTGGAGCTTCATTCCCTAAGTGCTAACCCTGAGGCAAAATGCCCTAAGGGGCTGGACAATGGAGAGACAGACCTCACAGTCTAGAGTGTGCCTGTCCTACCTAAAAGCATTGACTTTCAAAAAGCTTTAAACATGCTTTGCTAGTCAAAACAGAAATGTGCATAAGTATACAGGCACACACACACACGCGCGCGTGCACACACACACACACACACACACACACACACACCCTAGCGTGCTCGCATATGCCCACTCTGCCCCATTTGGCCCATGACCACTTCGACATCCCTGGGAAGAAGTCTGTCAGATCCTCACAGTTTGAGGGCAAGTTATTTTGTCTTCAAGGAAGGGTCACAGACTAGATCTGATCATGCTGAAAAATGAGGGATTTACTGTAAAGATAGCATGGAGATCTAGCTATTTATATTATCTTATTGAAATACAATTTGCTGTTGTTCAGTTGCTAAGTCATGTCCGACTCTTTGTGACCCCGTGGACCAGCACACCAGGCTTCCCTGACCTTCACTATCTCCTGGAGTTTGCTCAAAATCATGTCCATTAAGTCAGTGATGCCATCCAACCATCTCATCCTCTGTCATCCCCTCTCCTCCTGCCTTCAATCCTTCCCAGCATCAGGGTCTTTTCCACTGAGTCAGCTCTTCGCACGAGGTGGCTAAAGTATTTGAGCTTCAGCTTCAGCATCAGTCCTTCCAATGAATATACAGCGTTGACTGATTTAATCTCCTTGTAGTCCAAGGAACTACAATTGATGAAAGCATCAATTCTTTGGCCCTCAGTCTTCTTTATGGTCCAACTCTCACATCTATACATAACTATTGGAAAACCATAGCTTTGACTATACAGACCTTTCTTGGCCAAGTGATGTCTTTGCTTTTTAATATGCTGCCTAGGTTAGTCAAAGTTTTCCTTCCAAGGAGCAAGCATCTTCTAATTTGGCTTCAGTCACCTACTGCAGTCATTTTGGAGCCCAAGAAAATAAATTCTGTCACTGTTTCCACTTTTTCCCCTTCTATTTGCCATGAAGTGATGGGACTAGATCCAAGGTCTTAGTTTTTTGAATATTGAGTTTTAAGCCAGCTTTTCCACTCTCTTCTTTCACCCTTATCAAGAAGCTCTCCTCTTCATTTTTTGCCATTAGAGTGGTATCATTTGCATATCTGAGGTTATTGATCTTTTTCTTGATAATGTTGATTCCAGCTTGTGATTCATCAAGTCTAACATTTTGCATGATGTACTCTGAATAGAAGTTAAATAAGCAGGGTGACAAATAAAGCCTTGTTGTACTCCTTTCCCAATTTTGAACCAGTTCCATGTACTGTTCTAATTGTTGCTTCTTGACCTGCATACAGGTTTCTCCAGAGAAGGTGGTCTGTTATCCCCATCTCTTCAAGAATTTTCCACAGTTTGTAGTGATCCACACAGTCAAAGGCTTTAGCATAGTCAGTGAAACAGACGTAGATGTTTTTTTGGAATTCCCTTGCTTATTCTATGATCCAACAAATGTTGGCAATTTGACTTCTGGTTTCTCTGCCTTTTCTAAACACAGCTTGTACATCTGGGAGTTCTTGGTTCACATACTGCTAAAGCCTTAGCTTGAAGGATTTTGAGCATAATCTTGCTAGCACATGAAAGGAATACAGCTGTACAGTAGTTTGAACATTCTTTGTCATTTCCCTTGTTTGGGATTGGAATGAAAAGTGACCTTTTCCATTCCTGTGGCCAGTGTTGAGCTTTCCAAATTTGCTGGCACATTTAACACCATCATCTTTTAGGGTTTTAAATAGTTCAGCTTTATGAAAATACAATTTACGTATAGTAAAATGCACAAATCTTAAGTACAAAGGTGGTGAGTTTTTATCTATGTCTATACCCATAGATACCCATATCTATGTCTTCACCTAGATCAATATAAAAACATTTCCATCACCCCAGAAAGTTCCCTCATGCCCATCCCTAGTCAATCTATACCTGTCCCACCCCCAGAGGCAACCACTGTTTGCATTCTATAATCATACATTAAACTGATTTTGAACTTTGTATAAATTGAATCACACTGCATAAACATTCTCGTACAAGATTGTGTGAAGTTGTGGTTTTGTTTTTCTTGGGTAAATGCCTAGAATAAGATTGCTAGGTCATAAATCATCAGTATGTTTAAGTTCATCAGAAACTGATAAGCAATTTTCCAAAGCAATTGGACCATTTACACTCTCACCAGCAATGAGACTTGTTTCATATCTTGATCAGCATTTGGTACTGTCAGTTTTGTAAATTTAAACAGGCAAAGGGGTGAGTAGTGGTATTTTGTAGAATTTGTATTTTCCTGATGATTAAAGTAACTAAGCACATTTTCATATGCCTATTGATCATATTGGGTATTTGGATATCTTTTGTAAATTCCCTATGCAAAATTTTCTTTTTGTTTTTTATTGAGTTTCATCATTTTCTTTTTTAATTAGTAGAGGCTCTTTATAAATTCTAGGTATTCTATATATTCTAATCCTTTGTAAGATATATGTACTATGAATATTTTCTCCCAGTCTGTGTCTTGCCTTTTCACTTCCTTAATGGTATTTGTGGGTGAACAGAAGTTTTCTATTTCATTGAAGCCAAATTTATCTTCTTTTGTTTTATGATTAAGGCTGTTTACATACAGTTTAAGACATATTTGTCTACTCTAAGATCATGAAAATATTTTCCTGTTTTCTTCTGGCTGCTTTATTGTTTTATCTTTCACATTTAGGTCTATGATTTATTTCAAAGTAGTTTTTTTTGTATGATGTAAGGTAAGGGATCAAGGTTCACTGATGTATATAAATTTCCAGTTGAGTTGGCACCATTTATTTAAAAGATCTTCCCTTTCACATTACACTGAAGCCTGTGTTGAAAACATATGTGTGAACCTATTTCTGGGCTCTGTATTCTTTCCATTGGTCTGTCTGTTCTTATACCAACACAACAATATCTTGATTACCGTAGCCTTGTAGTAATCTTGATATCACACAGTGTAAATCCTCCAGCTTTGTCCCTGTTCAAGTTTGTCTTAACTCTTTACATTTCCATTAAAATAAAATTTATATTTTATTTTTTATGAAGTAATGTTTTCTTTAATCTTTTCCTGATATAAAAAGTAATGCATGTTCATTGTATCCATAGAAATTTTAGAATCAGCTTATTAAGTTTGCTGAAATTTTCACATTGAACTTATAAATCAACTTAAAGAGAATCGATCTCTTAACAAGAATGACCCTTACAATCCATGAACATGGTACACCTCTCTATTATTTAGAACTTCATTAATTTCCTTCAGTGCATGCGTGCTAAGTCACTTCAGTCATGTCCGACTCTTTGTGACCCTATGGACTGTAGCCCACCAGGCTCCTCTGTCCATGGGGATTCTCCAGGCAAGAGTACTGGAATGGGTTGCCGTGCCTTCCTCCTGGAGATCTTCCTGACCCAGGGACTGATTCCTCATCTCTAACGTCTCCCACTTTGGCAGGTGGGTTCTTTACCACTAGAGCTGCCTGGAAAGAGCAATTTCCTTCAGTAATGTTTTGTATTTTTAAGAGTACAAATCTTGTATATTTATCATTAAAAATTTTAATATTATTGTATTGAGTATTTTTTGTACCACTCTGGTCTCTTTCTAATGGCAACTCTATTCTTCTCTTTCACTCAACCATCATTACATACTCTCAATATAAATTTTGAAAGGAGCCATCTGATTGAACTATTCATCACTACAGTCTCCCTAAGGAGAGGACTGCCCTTCAGTCTGATAACTAACCTGAGCTGGAGTCTCCAAGTACAATTTTTTTTTCATAGAACGGAGCAACTCTGTGTGACAGTCACTGTGACTGACACGCCTGCAACAATTCTATAGTGCATCGAATGGTGTCAGTTCAGTTCAGTCGCTCAGTCGTGTCCGACTCTTTGCAACCCCAGGAATCGCAGTACGCCAGACCTCCCTGTCCATCATCAACTCCCGGAGTCCACCCAAACCCATGTCCATCGAGTCGGTGATACCATCCAGCCATCTCATTCTCTGTCGTCCCCTTCTCCTCCTGCCCCCAATCCTTTCCAGCATCAGGGTCTTCTCCAATGAGTCAACTCTTCGCATGAGGTGGCCAAAGTATTGGAGTTTCAGCTTCAACATCAGTCCTTCCAATGAACAACCAGGACTGATCTCCTTTAGGATGGACTGGTTGGATCTTCTTGCAGTCCAAGGGACTCTCAAGAGTCTTCTCCAACACCACAGTTCAAAAGCATCAATTCTTCGGCGCTCAGCTTTCTTCACCATCCAACTCTCACATCCATACATGACCAGTGGAAAAACCATAGCTGAGAGGGCAACAGGCAGGAAGGCCAGGGGTCTCCAAACGGAGGAAATAGGCTGCAAGTGTCAGACATTTTCTCTCTCTCTTAAGCGGCAGGAGGAAACAAACTAGCTATATTTTTTCCCTTCTCTATACAAATTTAAAAGAGGTTTCTCTTAAAATACTGTGTTGCCATGACACCTGGTTTCACCTGAAGTTAACTATTCTCAAACTTTGAGTTAACCAATGCATTTTTCTTATGGAAATGTTTGTCTTAAGCTATGTTAATGTACTGTGCATTTACCCCAAACGCTGTCTTCTGCCTAATGGCTCAGAACCTACTTGACAAACCAGTATGTTATACTCAGGCATTGTTCCCCTAATCTATGTAAATGAAACTATTTGCATGATCTGCCTTTCTGCAAAATTCAAGTCAATCGTTTTATGACCCGGAATGTCCGGTGCCCAGATTATTCCAAAATACATCTTATGGATGAGGGGTCTGGTGCCATTCTGAGTTTAAGACATTCCTTTCTTTCATTAACAAACTGCTAGTAACTATATAACATCCAGCTGAAGACTAGCAGGGGGGTACTCTTTCTGCCATCTTCTGATGCCTATGTCAGAAGCTTTCTCCATCTCCTTTATACTTTAATAAAACTTTATCACACCAAAGCTCTGAGTGATCCAGCCTCGTCTCTAGCCCAGGATTGAATTCTTCTCCTCCAGAGGCCAAGAATCCTGGCCGTTTTTCTGTGGCTCAGCAACAACCTTTCATAGCCTTGACTAGACGGACCTTAGTTGGCAAAGTGATGTCTCTGCTTTTAAATATGGTATCTAGGTTGGTCATAACCTTTCTTGCAAGGAGTAAGCGTCTTTTAATTTCATGGCTGCAATCACCATCTGCAGTGATTTTGGGGTGAAGAGATACCCCACATCCAAGGTAAGAGAAACCCAAGTAAGATGGTAGGTGTTGTGAGAGGACATCGGAGGGCAGACACACTGAAACTATAATCACAGAAAACTAGCTAATCTGATCACACGGACCACAGCCTTGTCTATCTCAATGAAACCAAGCCATGCCATGTGGGGCCACCCAAGATGGATGGGTCATGGCGGAGAGGTCTGACAGAATGTGGTCCACTGGAGAAGGGAATGGCAAACCACTTCAGTATTCTTGCCTTGAGAACCCCATGAACAGTATGAAAAGGCAAAAAAGATAGGACACTGAAAGATGAACTCCCTAGGCCGGTAGGTGCCCAATATGCTACTGGAGATCAGTGGAGAAATAACTCCAGAAAGAATGATGGGATGGAGCCAAAGCAAAAACAATACCCAGCTGTGGATGTGAGTAGTGATAGAAGCAAAGTCCAACGCTGTAAAGAGCAATATTGCATATGAACCTGAAATGTTAGGTCCATGAATCAAGGCAAATTGGAAGTGGCCAAATAGGAGATGGCAAGAGTGAACGTCAACATTCTAGGAATCTGCGAACTAGGATGGACTGGAATGGGTGAATTTAACTCAGATGACCATTATATCTATTACTGGGGACAGGAATCCCTTAGAAGAAATGGAGTAGCCATCATGGTCAACAAAAGAGTCCAAAATGCAGTACTTGGATGCAATCTCAAAAACGACAGAATGATATCTGTTCATTTCCAAGGCAAACCATTCAATATCACGGTAACCCAAATCTATGCCCCGACCAGTAACACTGAAGAAGCTGAACTTGAACAGTTCTATGAAGACCTACAAGACCTTTTAGAACTAACACCCAAAAAAGATGTCCTTTTCATTATAGGGGACTGGAATGCAAAAGTAGGAAGTCAGGAAACACCTGGTGTAACAAGCAAATCTGGCCTTGGAGCACAGAGTGAAGCAGGGCAAAGGCTAATAGAGTTTTGCCAAGAGAACACACTGGTCATAGCAAACACCCTCTTCCAACAACACAAGAGAAGACTGTACACATGGACGTCACCAGATGGTCAACACCGAAATCAGATTGATTATATTCTTTGCAGCCAAAGATGGAGAAGCTCTATACAGTCAGCAAAAACAAGACTGGGAGCAGACTGTGGCTCAGATCATGAACTCCTTATTGCCAAATTCAGACTTAAATTGAAGAAAGTAGGGAAAACCATTAGACCATTCAGATATGACCTAAACCAAATCCCTTATGATTATACAGTGGAAGGGACAAATAGATTGAAGGGACTAGATCTGATAGACAGAATGCCTGATGAACTATGGACAGAGGTTCATGACATTGTACAGGAGACAGGGATCAAGACCATCCCCATGGAAAAGAAATGCAAAAAAGCAAAATGGCTGTCTGAGGAGTCCTTACAAATAGCTGGGAAAAGAAGAGAAATGAAAACCAAAGGAGAAAAGGAAAGATATTCCCATCTGAATGCAGAGTTCCAAAGAATAGCAAGAAGAGATAAGAAAGCCTTCCTCAGTGATCAATGCAAAGAAATAGAGGAAAACAACAGAATGGGAAAGACTAGAGATCTCTTCAAGAAAATTAGAGATACGAAAAGACCATTTCATGCAAAGATGGGCTCGATAAAGGACAGAAATGTTATGGACCTAACAGAAGTAGAAGATATTAAGAAGAGGTGGCAAGAATACACAGAAGAACTGTACAAAAAGATCTTCACCACCCAGATAATCACGATGGTGTGATCACTCACCTAGAGCCAGACATCCTGGAATGTGAAGTCAAGTGGGCCTTAGAAAGCATCACTACGAACAAAGCTAGTGGAGGTGACGGAATTCCAGTTGAGCTATTTCAAATCCTCAAAGATGATGCTGTGAAAGTGCTGCACTCGATATGCCAGCAAATCTGGAAAACTCAGCAGTGGCCAGAGGACTGGAAAAGGTCAGTTTTCATTCCAATCCCAAAGAAAGGCAATGCAAAAGAATGCTCAAACTACTGCACAGTTGCACTCATCTCACACGCTAGTAAAGTAATGCTCAAAATTCTCCAAGCTAGTCTTCAACAATACTTGAATGGAGAACTTCCACATTTTCAAGCTAGATTTAGAAAAGACAGAGGAACTAGAGACCAAATTGCCAACATCTGTTGGATCATAGAAAAAAGCAAAAGAATTCCAGAAAAACATCTACTTCTGCTTCATTGACTACGCCAAAGCCTTTGATTGTGTGGATCACAACAAACTGTGGAAAATTCTTAAAGAGATGGGAATACCAGACCACCTGACCTGCCTCCTTAGAAATCTGTATGCAGGTCAAGAAGTAACAGTTAGAACCGGACATGGGACAAGAGACTGGTTCCAAATTGGGAAAGGAGTACATCAAGGCTGTATATTGTCACCCTGCTTATTTAACTTATATGCAGAGTACATCATGCAAAATGTCAGACTCGATGAAGCACAAGCTGGAATCAAGATTGCCGGGAGAAATATCAATAACCTCAGATATGCAGATGACACCACACTTATGGCAGAAAGCAAAGAGGAACTAAAGAGCCTCTTGATGAAGGTAAAAGAGGAGAGTGAAAAAGTTGGCTTAAAGCTCAACATTCAGAAAACAAAGATCATGGCATCTGGTCCCATCATTTCATGGTGAATTGATGGGGAAACAATGGAAACAGTGACAGACTTTATTTTCTTGGGCTCCAAAATCACTGCAGATGGTAACTGCAGCCATGAAATGAAAAGAGGCTTGCTCCTTGGAAGAAAAGCTGTGACAAATCTAGACAGCATATTAAAAAGCAGAGACATTACTTTGCCAACAAAGGTCCATATAATCAAAGCTATGGTCTTTCCAGTAGTCATGTATAAATGTGAGAGTTGGGACATAAAGAAAGCTGAGCGCCAAAGAATTGATGCTTTTGAACTGTGTGTTGGATAAGACACTTGAGAGTCCCTTGGACTGCAAGGAGATCAAAATTGTCCATCCCAAGGAAATCAATCTTGAATATTCATTGGAAGGACTGATGCTGAAGCTGAAGCTCTAGTACTTTGGCCAGCTGATGAGAAGAACGGACGGACTCACTGGAAAAGATCCTGCTGCTGGGAAAGGTTGAAGGCAGGAGGAGATGGGGACGACAGAGATGGTTGGATGGCATCACTGACTCAATGGACATGAGTTTTAGAAAGCTCTAGGGGTTCATGATGGACCAGGAAGCCGGGTGTGCTGCAGTCCATGTGGTTGCAAAGAGTCAGACACGACTGAGTGACTGAACTGAACTGAATCATGAAAACAAAGTCAAAGCAAAATGAAAGTATTAAATTCTTCAGTTATATACCATTGCCTTTGGAAGGCTATACAGTGTAGTGGTTAGAGCACAGACGCAGGAGCCAGCCTTGTGGTGCAGGAAGCGATGAGAAGTTGTGTTTTCCAGCTTCACTTACAGATGGAGGTAAGTAAGGAGTTGTAATTGGGCCTTTTGAGAAAGGTTGACTTTTTATAATTTTGTTCCTTACCTTTCCTCCCCATCTTTTTCGATTTAGACTCTTGTTATGATAGCTGGAGCTTTAGCAGCTATCTTTTGAGCATGAGGATGACTGCCACAGGCTGAGAATGGTGGAACAGGAAAGTGGGAGAAATCTGGGTCCTGGTGATATCATGGAGCCATCACACTAACTGTAGCCTGCCTAGGCCCAGGCTGCATTTACATGGGACAGAAATGCACTTGTGTTGTTTAAGCCACTGTCATTTCCTGAATATAATTTCCGGCTGAAAGAAGTGACAAAGGAGCCAGCTCACCCCACTGCAAGCGTCTTGCATACAAGCTTTTCCTAGCTTCTCCTGCCTGCTGCAGGCCAATCCTGAGGAAAGCAGGAGAGAGGGCCACAGGGGAGTCACAGGCCTATGCTTTCCAGCCATGCAGCCTACATGGGAATGTATGAGGCATCAGCCATGTTGTTCTGGGAGCCCCTAAGCTGCCCAAGACACCTGGCTGTCTTTAGCAGGTTGACTAAACACCAGAAACCTAAGCTTCTTGGGACATAAACACGACAGATATCTTCAAATCCATCAAGACTTAATTTTCCTGTGCTCTCTTCCCTGCTGGCTAGCAGCTCAGCCAAAACCAGTACCTCACACTCTGAAGTGGGAAACTTGCTACCCCAAAACCTAGCCTCATTTTATAGAGGACTCATGGCTGGAGGCCCCTTCCTGAGGCCCCAGGACAATATGCTTCACCATTTGCAGCCAGAGCTGCCGGGCACTTGTCAGAACAGGGACTGCCTTATGAGAGCTCTTCAAGTTCCCTGTATCTTGTGTTCAGTTTTCAGAACCACTGGGCAGACCCTTTCCCCCAAATGCCTGTGGGTCTGGGGGCTTCTATGGCCTTTCTCAGCCCCATATAGCCCATAATGCTGTTGACTGGGAGTTTGTTCAAGCCCGCATGCTCACAAACACTGCTGCCTTTCTGTGGGTACCAAGCAGGTGTCTTCTCCCTTGCCCAGTGCTCCCAGCAACAATGGCCCTGCTTTTCACTCCTCAGTAAGAGCTTCTGTTTCATCTAGCTTCTTGCACACGTTATTTCCCACCTTGGCCCATATTTGTCTCCTGGTTTGAGAGGGCAAGATTCTCTACGTTAGGGATGCAAATGGTAGCAAATTGACTTAAATAGCAAAGGGATGTATTGGATCATGTATCTGTAAAGTCCAAGGATGGATTTCAGGTGAGACTTGCTCCAGCTATTCAGACATGATCACCAAGAATCTAACTCTGTTCTATCTGCTCTTCCTTCCATAGCAATGGCGTTTCCTGATGACCTCAGTTCCTCTGGGTTCTTCTCTCATGTTAACAAATCAGCTCTGACAGGTCTGTACTCATATCCTTTCCCCACACAGAGCTGGAGGCTAGAGCATGACAGGGTCCCAAGTCCAAGGCCCAGGAGAAAAAGGAGAGAGATACAGAAGGATAGGCAGGTTTGAGGAATGTGTATGTTTTTGCTAAGAGGAAAGGGGCCTGAGCCAGTCCCCACAGGAGCTGGTGGTCGGGACAGCAACGATGAGGGTTACACAGGTTACCATGGCTACAGCTCTCTGAAGTGGGCACAGCCATCCTCCCCTCACAGAGGAGGATGCAAGGCTCAGGGAGGTTAAGGAACATCCCCAGGTAGACGTGGGTAGGAATGGAGCAGGCTCTGCTGGCTTTCCCAAGACTCTCCTCTGGTACTTGGATATTGAGGCATTGGAGTAGGTGACCCACCATGAAGATGGAGGAGAAAGGTGGCTGCAGGAGTGGAACCCAAGGGACCAAGGTGAGAAAGGACCTGGTGAGGAGCACTGATGTCTGGCCCGCAGTGGCTCAAGGTAGGTGCACATCTTAGACTCTCTTATTGCCCTGAGAAACAGCACTGCTTGGACTCTCTTGCTACGCAAGAAATCCAAAGTTTCTGGTTGCTAAACTGAGTTCATGTTTAAAGAAATACACAGGGATGGAGCAGGAGCAAGACTCTAGCCTGGCTGGAGGCCTAGCCTGAAGCAAGTGCTTTTTATGCAAGGCTTACTGAATTGTCACCACCACCTAGGGTACTATTAACCCATTGTACGCATGGGAGGCTGTAACACTGAAATGAGGTCACCTTTTCAAGGTCATAATCCAGGGGCTCCTGATGCAAAGTCTCTTGGCCTCAGGCTTGCCAGTCCCAGGAAAGATGGGGAGGGAGCAGTGGTTCAAGTGTGTTCCTTCTGAGTGTTCTTCAAGAACCCAGGAGGGTAGGGAGAGGCCAGACTGCCAGGCTGCAGAGTAGATGTTTTACCCCAGCATAGAAAGCCCCGTGCCTGCCTCCTCTCCTGTTCCCCAGGATGCTGGCCTATTTCTCCAGTACATTCCTGGCAGCATCTTATTCCTGTCCCTCTTGAGACACAGACCTTTCCCAGTGCCTTCCTATTCAGGTTCATGGGTGTGGGATCAGACTCACAGTTGAAAGGACCAGGTGTGCAAATTTAACTGAACAAAGTTTCTTTTCTTTCTCACAGGAAGAGTGAAGGCCAGACCTCAGGCTCCTACCAGTGAAGGGAAGGGTTTGGCCCAGACATCGGCTCAACTGGAAAAAAAGAGCACAGCATTCTCAGACAGGGGACCTTCTCTATTTCAGGGACTCAGAGTTCCAAGTTTCAAAGCAGTCTCTGTGTTCATCTCTGAATTTTGGCAAGGACTGACTTCGAGTCTCCAGGACAGGAGGCCTCACATGTGTTACCAAGGTGGCTCCAGGGTTCTCTGAGCTGCTTCCTTGACTCACAGCTACCACTCCAAGGACACGGACACAGGAAGCAGGAACGCTCACTGAAGTTCTCTCTGAAAAGACTTTTTAGAGTATTTGATGAGTTTATTCTTTATTGTTATTTGTCTTGCTTTAATTTATTGTCATGAATAATACTTTCCTAAAAAATAAATTAAAACAAAGTTATTTTAAAAGGTAAGTTCCTTGATTGGGTTATTTAGAGCTTTGCCTAAAATGAAGCACAGGGCAACCATTAAGAAGTATCTTAATGTGTAAGAAAGAGACAAAACTCTCTCCCTTCTTTCTACTTTAAGAAAAATAAAAGACATGATTTTTGAGAAAAAGGTAGACAGAGAGCCTGTTGCAGATCAGCACAGAGACAGGAGCAGTTAGACGGGGCAGGTGACCAGACTCTGCAGGTCCTAGGTCTCTGCCCCCATTCATGCAGCTCGGATGGGCCTAAGGGCCCACCCCTCATTATCACTTCACCCTCCATCCAGTCTCCAATGCACTTTTCAACCAACACAGTTGCTACACATCAGGCATTGTTCTAGAATCTAAGACTACAGCAGTGGACAAAACAGACAAAGCTCCCTCCCGTTGTGAAGGCCATTCTCATGAGGGAGAGGGACAAGTGACACACACCCAGTGGGTGGCCTGCTGACAAAAGGTCTATTCTGCAGAGAGACAGAGCCAGGAAAAAGAAGGGAGTGTGTGTGTGTGGGGCGGGGGGGCGGTCAGTGGTAGAGAAAGGTGCTTTGTTATTAAGCACCATGTTCAGGAAAAAGCATCTCTGGGAAAGTGACAGGAGAGCAAAGACCTGAAGAAGCGAGAGAGGCTCCTGCAGGACTCTGGGTGAGAATAGTACCAAGCAAAGGGGACAGTGTATGAAGAAATAAGCTTACAAGTTCCAGAAACAAAGAGGGCCTGGATGAAGTGATGGGTGGGAGAGTGGCAGGAAGTGGAGGGGGGATTGAAACAGTGAAGAGGAGGGACCCACTTGTAGGGGGTTCCCTCCAAAAAGATACATTCCAGAATCTATGAATGTGACCTTCTTTGGAAAATGAGTCTTTGCAGACATAACTAATTAAGGATCTCAAGATGAGATCATCCTGGATTATCCAGGTGGACCCTAAATCCAGTGATAAGCGTCCATAAGAGAACCAGGAGAGATGCAGACACAGAGGAAAAGCCAATGTGAAGATGGAGGCCAGGGTGAGAGTAATGCAGCCTCAAGCCAAGGAATGTTTGGAGCCACCAGAAGCTGGGAGAAGAAAGGGAGGGTCCTCCCCTAGAGCCTTCAGAGAAACAGTAGCCCTGCTGACTTCTTCATTTCAGCCCATTGAAGCTGATTTTGGACTACTAGCCTCCAGAATTGTGTGCTGTGTGACCGTGGGTTGTTTTGTAGTCACTGAGTTTGTTATGGCAGTCACAGAAATGGGCCAGGATGAAGGTGGGGAGACCAATGTGGGGGTCCCTCCAAGACATAATCACCCAGGTGACTCCCAAGTCCATCAGGTCTGCCCATATCCAGGGTTTGCCATGTTTACCCACTGCCTTGTGATTTTTTATTAAAAAAAAAAAAAGTGTCTCTTTGTTTAAATTTAAATAAACATCTCAAAATGCAATATTAGATCAGTAAGTTAAATATAAAACTAGATTCATTTTCCATAAATAGAAGGTAGCCATGAAAATAAATTCAAGGAAAGCCAAACTGTTACCACATTCTAATGACATACCCCACTACCTACTGAGCACTCTGAATCTGTAGGCACCTCTTTGTGTCTGAAAACATAAAATAGGTCTAGTGTCAGAGAAGCAGCAAAGGCCTTTAGCCTCAGAGAGAGCTGCTTCAGCAGAGCCCTCCTTGTGGTCAACATGGCTATGCTCTGCACGGCACACCCACATGTGGGCCACCATGGCCTACACCCCTCATGTCCCTAAGCCACCACCAGCAGCAGCTTGGGTGGTGTTGGTCTCTGTGTCAAACCCAGTGTAGGGGCAGAAGGGTTTCCATGATGGGGGCACAGACTTGCACCTTAGAGAGGTTGCAACAAGGTTCATTCCCTGGAAATGAACGGTTAAACTGATGTGAGCTTCTCCCTTGGACAATGAACATCTGGGGATGAGCCCAGTTGTATTGGTATTTTTAAATGTTGTATCAAATGAAGTGCATCAATATTTAGTTACAGATTTATTTTGCTCCACATGGGTTTTGGGGGGGCTTCCAAGGTGACCCAGTGACAAAGAATCCGCCTGCCAATGCAGGAGACACAAGAGACATGAGTTTAATCCCTGGGTCAAGATCCCCTGGAGAAAGAAATGACAACCCACTCCAGTATTCTTGCCTAGAAAATTCCACGGACAGAGGAGCCTGGAGGGCTAAGTCCATGGAGTCGCAAAGAGTCAGACACAACTTAGCGACTAAAAGCAGAGCCACTCTGCACCCTGCTTTGTGCTCCAAGAGTCTGACCTCTGAGTAAGTCATAAACCCACATGCCTTCCTGCAGGTCAAGGTGTTTCTTCCCCAGAGCTGTCTGTGTTCCTTTGTTAGAGTTTATAGTTCCTGGCTGGCAGCCCTTCCACATAGCCAGCCTCCCCCCTCTGAGTTTTTGATACTGTGTACTGCTTCTGTCCCTGCAGGCAGACGGTGGTGGAAGAACTTCACCATTATAAAGCCTTGGGGCTCTGCACTGTCCCTCAAGGTTTTCCTGCATCCTCCCCATACCTTGACGGAGTCTTTTTCTTAACTTACCCTATTGGAATGTGCCCAGGAAACACATCCACAGAATGATCCCTGGGACCCAGTTGTTTGCATATTCGAGGAACACAAACCACGCCTCCTTGCCGGGGGAAGGGGGATGTGGGATATTTGGCATGCAGTGGCATCAGGAGTCCCCAAAGGATGGCTGGTGGTGGCATGAGATAAGTGCGGGTAGATGGCAAGGCATCAAGTGACTGTGATACTCATGGTCCAGGGAACAGCAACAACCTTAAAGCATCATTTGTCAAATGTGGCCTCTGTCCAGGGACTGGTGCCATCCATCAGAAATCAAATAAATTTAGAAACTGACTGAGTTTGGAAATCCTTATGGCATTTTGATGTAGCAGCAGCACTCAAGTGCATCTGAGAGCACAACCGAAGTTCTCATTGCACGTGGTACAGAACCGTTGGGGTGTTGTCAAAGACTCATGGTGAAGCACACGTGGTGCAGGAGCATCCTTAATGAGGGCTTCAGGGCTGTGTGACCATATGTGTTACCATGTGTGGGGCTTTAGAATTAGTCTTTTCCATAACACAAAGTTATTTAAATGATGGAATTCATTTTTTCCTTTGAATGGTAATTTAAGTTTAATTATAACTTACAAAATTAATTGAAGAAAGTAGGGAAAACCACTAGACTATGCAGGTATGACCTAAATCAAATCCCTTATGATTATACAGTGGAAGTGAGAAAGAGATTTAAGGGACTAGAACTGATAGAGTGCCTGATGAACTATGGACAGAGGTTCGTGACGTTGTACAGGAGACAGGGATCAAGACCATTCCCAAGAAAAAGAAATCCAAAAAAGCAAAATAGCTGTCTGAGGAGGCCTTGCAAATATCTGTGAAAAGAAGAGAAGCGAAAAGCAAAGGAGAAAAGGAAAGATATACCCATTTGAATGCAGAGTTCCAAAGAATAGCAAGGAGAGATAAGAAAGCCTTCCTCAGTGATCAGTGCAAAGAAATAGAGGAAAACAATAGAATAGGAAATCTATAGAGATCTTTTCAAGAAAATTAGAGATACCAAGGGAACATTTCATGCAAAGATGGGCACAATAAAGGACAGAAATATTATGGACCTAACAGAAGCAGAAGATATTAAAAAGAGGTAGCAAGAATACACAGAAGAACTGCACAAAAAAGACCTTCATGATGCAGATAATCACGATGGCGTGATCACTCACCTAGAGACAGATACCCTGGAGTGTGAAGTCAAGTGGGCCTTAGAAAGCATCACTATGAACAAAGCTAGTGGAGGTGATGGAATTCCAGTTGAGCTATTTCAAATCCTAAAAGATGATGCTGTGAAAGTGGAGCACTCAATATGCAAGCAAATTTGGAAAACTCAGCAGTGGCCACAGGACTGGGAAAGGTCAGTTTTCATACCAATCCCAAAGAAAGGCAATGCCAAAGAATGCTCAAACTACCACACAATTGCACTCATCTCACATGCTCATAAAGTAATGCTTAAAATTCTCCAAGCCAGGCTTCAACAGTACATGAACTGTGAACTTCTAGATATTCAAGCTGGATTTAGAAAAGGCAGAGGAACCAGAGATCAAATTGCCAACATCCGCTGGATCATCAAAAAAGCAAGAGAGTTCCAGAAAAACATCTATTTCTGTTTTATTGACTATGCCAAAGCCTTTGACTGTGTGGATCACAATAAACTGTGGAAAATTCTGAAAGAGATGGGAATACCAGACCACCTGACCTGCCTCTTGAGAAATCTGTATGCAGGTCAGGAAGCAACAGTTAGAACTGGACATGGAACAACAGACTGGTTCCAAATAGGAAAAGGAGTATGTCATGGCTGTTTATTATCACCCTGCTTATTTAACTTATATGCAGAGTAGTACATCATGAGAAAAGCTGGGCTGGATGAAGCACAAGCTGGAATCAAGATTTCTGGGAGAAATATCAATAACCTCAAATATGCAGATGACACCACCCTTATGGCAGAAAGCAAAGAAGAACTAAAGAGCCTCTTGATGAAAATGAGAGAGGAGAGTGAAAAAGTTGGCTTAAAGCTCAACATTCAGAAAACTAAGATCATGGCATCTGGTCCCATCACTTCATGGCAAATAGATGGGGAAACAGTGGCTGACTTTATTTTTGGGGGCTCCAAAATCACTGCTGATGGTGACTGCAGCCATGAAATTAAAAGACGCTTACTCCTTGGAAGGAAAATTACGACCAACCTAGATAGCATATTAAAAAGCAGACATTACTTTATCAACAAAGGTCCATCTCTTCAAGGCTATGGTTTTTCCAGTAGTCGTGTATGGATGTGAGAGTTGGAGTATAAAGAAAGCTGAGCACCAAAGAATTCATGCTTTTGAAGTGTGGTGTTTGAGAAGACTCTTGAGAGTCCCTTGGATTGCAAGGAGATCCAACCAGTCCATCCTAAAGGAGATCAGTCCTGAGTGTTCACTGAAAGGACTGATGTTGAAGCTGAGACTCCAATACTTTGGCCACCTGATGCAAAGAGCTAACTCATTGGAAAAGACCCTGATGCTGGAAAAGATTGAAGGCAGGAGGAGAAGGGGATGACAGAGGATGAGATGGTTGGATGACATCACCGACTCAATGGAGATGAGTTTGACTAGACTCCAGGAGTTGGTGATGGACAGGGAGGCCTGAACGTGGTGTGGATCATGGGGTCGAAAAGAGTTGGACACGACTGAGTGACTGAACTGAACTGAACTGAACTGAATTAATTGTGATTGTTATTAATGGAGATTAATTTTTAAAATATGACAAGACTTGCTTCATTTTAGAGAGAAGTTTAAAATGGATATCTTGAGCTTGCTCACTTTAAAATCTCTGCGTTCATTTCTGTCAATATACCTCTATGTAAGATGGCTTTGGTTTCTCTACTATTGAAATTATGATGGACTTCCCTGGTGGTCCAGTTAAGAGTCTGCACTTCCACTGCAGAAAGCATGGGTTCAATCCCTGATCAGGGGAACTAAGATCCTGCATGTCGTGTATCCTGAGACACAGCTCCCCAGAATTTTTTAATAAATAAAATTACTAAAGCAAAGAATAGAAAAAGCTTTAAAAAATATATTATTCCCTGAGTGTAGCACAATTCAATCTATTAAATAACTTAACAAGTGGTTTGTGGCCTCTTACCGAGTTCCTAGACCAAGAGTGCCTAGACAAGAGAAGAGGCCATGCTCTGAGAGAAGATCCTAAAATCAGCATTATATTTTAAATCTTCCCTTATGCTTTCCTCAGTGGGACCCACTGTCATTTTCCAGGGTTTAACTGTGCACCCTGGGAAAGTACCTAGATCTTTCCAGGAACTGAAAGCTGTCTATGAAATGATGCTAATCCTTGGAAACCTGAAATGGCCCACTGATCAGAGTGGGGATCATGGAGATGAAGTGATAGGTAGAGTCCTTTTATTTATTTTTTTTATAAAAACATATTTATTGTTGGTTCGAAGACAATTACTATGTTATTGCATTCAGTTAATGGATTTTGTTATTTTTTTTTAATTGGCGTATAATTGCTTTACAATGCTATGTTCATGTCTGGTGCACAACAGTGTGACTCTGCTACATGTGCACAAATGTCCCCTCCCTCTGGAGCCTCCCTCCCAATCCCCCATCCCACCCCTCTAGGTCATCACAGAGCACCTTCCCACTAGCTAGCTATTTTACACATTGTAGTGTATACATATCAATGCTATTCTCTCAATTCATCCTACCCTCTCTTTCTCCCAAACCCCATGTCTGCAAGTCTATTGTGTACATCTGTGTCTCTGTTCCTACCCTGCTAATAGGTACATCCATAGGTAGGTAGAGACTTGACTAGATCCATCTCATAGTGGGCCCTATCATTATTTCATAAGTCCCAGCATGCATGGAGTGACAGTAACCTGCTTCATACCTAGATGAATCCTCACATTGATTCTCTGACTCGAGGCCATTATGAAAAAAAGGTATGGAGCCTTGGCATACTCCCTTGTCCCACCAGGATAGTAAAGTGAAAGCAGCGCTGTATCACTGGGGTGTGCAGGGATTGGCCCACCCGCAAAGACTTGAAAAACGCTGAGTGGAGACTCCCACATCCTCACTTAACTCGCCTGTGTATTCAGTGCAAATGCTGGGGGTGGTGGTGAACACAGTTCTACATGTGGTAACTTTTCCAGAGCAAATAAATTCAGTTCCTGGCACCTATTACCCAGCTAGTGAATTTGTTTTTCCTGTTTCTGTCAGTAAAGAAAATCCAAGGCACTTTGTGCTCACATACCTTGGGGCCATGTCACTTGCTTCTTGAAATCTCACCAAACAAAATACTGGTCCATTGCACTGACCACATTGTGCTCTGCAGGGAGCAGCAAGCATGCTACAAGCCTCAGTGAGGAAACGGTCCTGCCAGAGGTAAACCATGGGAAACTTCAGGGACCTCCACAAAGGCAAAGTTTCTAAGAGTCTGATGATGTTGGAAATGCCTCCAGTGAGAGAGATAAGATGCTCTATACTGCTCCACCCATCAGAAAAAGAGAGATAAAAATCTTCAGATTTTGGAGGCAACATATGCCACCTTTGAAAGCCCATTTCAACCATTTCCTGGGTAACCTGTGTTGTGAGTAAGGCCTGGAACAGGAAAGAGCCCTCCCTAGCACAGACGCCAGGTTCCTGAGCAAGCCATGCCCTCTTCTGCCAACATGATTCTCTACTTGAAAATAGCTTTCTGACCTACTGCTGAGCCCTAGTAGAGCATGTCCATTTGACCTTGGGGTAGCAATTGTTCTGCATGCCCTGAAACACCCATCAGGAACTGACTGCTGTCTGACCCAACAAATCATAAAATTGTATGTGCAAAATAGTCTTCCATCTAAAACAGAAATAGTAAGTGCAAGCAAGCCTAGAAGACACAGTGTGCTATAGACACAGTTGCTGTAGGAGGCTGGGATCCCCACTGGACTCAGCCCAGTGCTTTCCTGCTTCTTTCCCAACTCGCTTCGGGTGTCGCAGGGAGCTGCTCCAAGGTCAGTTAACAGGGAGTTAAAGGTACTGTCTCATGCATAGGTTCTATAGCAAGCAAGCCAGCAACAGAACAAAGTGAATAGCAGCTCCCATAGAGCCCCCTCCCCCAGATGACCCAGAAAGAACATGGTGAAGGAAAATCCTCTCTTTGGAGGCCCTGAATAAGGCAGGCTTGGTGACAGGGACAGAGGCATGCATGGGCTCAACAGCATGGACTTTGCTGCACCAAGTTTAATCTGGCCACTGTCACTGCTGAGAACCTACCTGCCAACAGCAGGAGCCGGTACAAACCCCCTGGCTTGACACCACTCCCTGAGGGACCAGCTGGCCATTTATTGGCAGGTTCATTATGTAGGAACCCTGCCATTATGGAAGGAAAATTGTTTTGTCCTACTAGGATGCTGCATATTCCAAATTCATGTTTGCTTCCCCAGCCTGTAGAGTTTCTACAGCACCATCATTCATAGACTCAGAGATCATCTTATCCACCATATAGTATCCCCATGCAACATTGCCTCCAGCCAAGGGACACATTTTATGACAAAGGAGTGTGCCAGGGACATGACCTTTCACTGAAAAGCAGCTGGCTCATAAAAGTGGTGGAAGAGCCTGCTGAAGGTTCCATTTTGGGCATCATCTGTGAGGAAATGGCTTTTGAGGTTGGAGTACTGGCCTGCAAAGTGTTGTATATGCCTCACACTGCTGACTAGTTATGCTGCCATCTCCTCCTTAGGCAGAATTTACAAGCCTGGGAACCAGCTGTGTAAGTGAGAGTACCCCTCCCCGACTATTTCACCGACATCCACTTAAAGAAATTTTGCTTCTCATTTAAGTCACCTTAGGCTCTGTGAGAGCTTACCTGTCCTGGCACCTAGAGGAGGAAATAGCATACTTATTATTCTTATCGCTGGAAGTTAAGCATGTCCCCTGGCCATCTGAGCTCTCTGTTTACTGCATCAACAAATAAATGGAAGACGACACTGTACTGGGTAGGAAATTCCCAGAAAGGTAGTGGGTTTTTGCCATACAGTGGGAACAAGGAGGACACTGTGTGAGCCCAGGTGAGTCCCTGGGGTGCATCCTAGGACCCCTGGCCCAATAGTACTGACTATCTGTTTAGATCTCCTGCAGCTACAAAGTCAGAACTCAGGCATCTACGTTTTAATCAGTTCTTTCTCCATTGCTCCACCACCCAGTTTTCCCCTGCTATCACACACACACACACACACACAAAACAGTGGTGATGGTGAGCATTTTAGATTTCTTGTGGGACCAAATTGAAGAATAAAATTCACACCATACCAATACTATAGCTGAGAAGCTGGTAAACTATAGCCTGTAGACCTATCTAATTTGTTACCTGTTTTTGTAAATAAAATTTAAAAAGGGGCACACCCACACTCATTGTTTATGTATCATCAGTGGCTGCTATAGCAGAGTTGAGTTCCAACAACGAGAGTATGACTCATAAGGCTTAAATATTTACTATCTGGTCCTTGCTAGAAGAACTTGTGTTGGGGAGGATATGCAAAGAAAGGAAGCTTTGTACACTTTGGTGAGAAAATGAAGCCACTATGGAAAACTACAGAAGTTCTTTAAAAAAAAATTAAAAATAGAACTACCATATGATGCAGCAATTTCACTTCTGGGTATGGATTCAAAGGAAACAGAAACACTACTTGAAAAGATATCTGCACCCCATGTTCATTGTAGCATCATTTACAACAGTCAAGACATGGAAGCAATACAATAGAATACTATTCAGCTATTTAAAAAAAGGCAGTCTTGCCATCTGTGACAACATAGATGAACCTTGAGGGCATTATGGTAAGTGAAGTCAGACAGAGAAAGACAAATACTGTATGATCTCATTTATGTGTGAGTGTATACAAACCAACAGAAAACCAACTTATAGAATAGATTGATGGTTGCCAATACATTGTAGGCAGGAGGTAAGGAGTGTGCAAAATGGGTGAGGGTGGACGAAAGGTATTAATACAAACTTCCAGTTACAAAATATGTAAGGCCTAGGATGTAATATATATCATGGTGACTATAGTTAATAACATTGTATCGTATATTTGAAACATGGTTGGATGACATCACTGACTCGATGGACATGGGTTTGGGTAAACTCCGGGAGTTGGTGATGGACAGGGAGGCCTGGCGTGCTGCAATTCATGGGGTCACAAAGAGTTGGACACAACTGAACTGAACTGAACTGAACTGAAGGGACTTCCCAGGTGGTACTAGTGGTAAAGAACCCACCTGCCAATGCAGGAGACGTAAGAGACATGGGTGTGATCCCTGGGGCAGGAAGATCCCCTTGAGAAGGTCATGGCAACCCACTCCAGTATTCTTGCCTGGAGAATCCCATGGACAGAGGAGTCTGGCGACTACAGCCCATAGGCTCACAAAGAGTCAGACATGACAGAAGCAACCCTTAGCACGCATGCAAGAGAGCAAATCTTTAAAATTCTTATCATAAGAAAAACTGCAACTGATGTGAAGTGATAGGTGTTAAGTAGACTTATTGTGATCATTTTGCATTCCAGTATATACAACTATGAATCATTGTGTTGTACACCTGAAACTAAAATGATATTTTATGTCAATTATCTCTCAATAAAAAAGAAAAAGTTGGCCAATACTTACTATCATGAAATGTTGGATCCCTTGTAGACACACGAAATTTTCCTTGAAAGAATAGATGTTGAGGGCAATCTTTCATTTGCCTCTCCAGATTAACTCTCTACCATTCTTCATCCTATTTTATATCCCAGGAGGCTGGTCTGCATGGACCATCTCAAAGGGATCTCTTTCTCTTTGGCTTCCTTTTGAGTTGAGCAGTGGGAGACATTTAGCAAGAGACTGGAGGGAGTGAGGAGAGTGAGACTCTTCCTGCCAGTCACCTGCCTCCCACAACCCAAGAACACAGCTTCTGTCAGACAGTCTTCTCCAACACCCTCTCAGTCTCAAAGTTCCAGAGGTTTCCTCCCTTTCCTCGTTCCTTCAGGTCAAGGAACAGTAACATACCCTGCTGTTAATAGCACAAGAGTACTGCCTATGATTTCCCTACACCCTGTCCACACCTTCACAGTGGGTTCTTTTATGAAAATCTTCTCCAACCACCCAACTTGAGGGTGGCATCTTATACTGCAGAAACCTTGACTGGTACAAAATATAACTGCTTATTTTTTTCTACAATGAAACAATTTGAATCCTTCAGGATTGTGTTCAATTTTAATAGATTCCTGCTAATCCCCACTGATTCAGGGTTTCACTTATGCATACATCACACACCTCTGCCCCTGCATTCTTTGGGATTGTATGTAAGTAGAGTGACTGTACAACTGATTTGCAGGCTATAGTTCCCGTTGACACCTGTTGTGTCAGCATTGCTATTAATCATGCCCTCTTTCACATCCCCCTGCAATGCAGGAGATTCCTGTTTGATTCCTGGGTCAGGAAGATCCCCTGGAGAAGGGATAGGCTACCCACTCCAGTAGTCTTGGGCTTCCCTGGTGGCTCAGCTGGTAAAGAATCCACCTGCAATGTGGGAGACCTGGGTTCAATCCCAGAGTTGGGAAGATTCCCCTGAAGAAGAGAAGGGCTACTCACTCCAGTATTCTGGCCTAGAGAATTCCATAGACTGTATAGTCCATGGGGTCGCAAGGAGTTGGACACAACTGAGTGACCTTCACTTTCACTTCTAGAGTCCCCAGTTTAGCACATAGATGGTGCTGGATCTAGCGAGTAGATGATGTGGTGACCTATTTAGAAAGTGCTGGGCTAGTCTAGGGGACAGTCTCATTCACTGTCCAGACTATCCAGCTGGCATAAACCCCTTTACCTTGTCTGGCACTGAACTTTCAATCCTTGCAGTTTCCAGTGGCCTCCTCATCTCTCCTGACAACAGAGCCTTCCCCATCCTTCTTTTCTTTCAGCTTCTTCTGCCCACTGTTATAGCCACTTGGGATTTGTCAGTAAACAAAATGGGGGTGAGAGGTCAGGGGGAAAAGTGCTGCTTGCAAGGGTTTTTCTTCTTTCTGATTTTTGAAAAGGTGTTTGTAAGGCTATGAACTTTCCTCTGAATACCACTTTGCATGTATCCCCCAGGTTTTAATACATACAATTTCTTATACAATTTCTGCTCTAATTCCTCTTCTTCTACGGTTATTTAGAAGGACTGTGCTTTTTTATTTTCAAGTAGGGTTGTTTTGGTTTTTTTTAACTATCCTTTTATTGTACTCAGAAAAATATTTCTGTCACCTTCTCTTATTCAACCCTCAAAACAACTCATCAAGCTACAGTATCATTCCCATTTCACATGAGAAAATGGAGGTCCATAAGTGGGCGGTAGTTAAGGGCCTTAGGGGTAGAGCAGAGATTCAACCCTAACCCAGCAGGCTGAAATTTGCTTCCCTGCCATGAGAGGAGTCCACGGGGGCTCTCGGCAGGGAAGAGCCTACTTGGCAGCTGCTTCTTGGCACTGACCTGAGCTTTACCTCCTCTCAGTGGTGACAGCAGAGAAACAAGGTGGCCTAGTCAGAGATGCGTCATTACCCTCTCAGATCTCAGCAGCAGAGGCCCCGCTTAGCTCTCCCTCCAGCACAGCAGAGGAAGCAAGGCACTGGCAGGGAGGCTACCTACAGCCTTGCTCACTCAGTCCTGTACTCCCAGAGGCACCACGGTGAGCAGAGGGCAAGTAGCGGGTGTCAGGCAAGTAGCCAGGACCACTGGGTAGCCACTTTTGAACAGGGGGATAGTCAGGGGAGGCATCACTGAGGGGAGGGACGTGAGCCAGCCCTGTGTAGCAATTGGGGCAAATGAACTTTCAAGCTGAGGGAATGGCAAAGGCCAAGGCCTTGAAGACGGAACAAGTGACTGTCCACTCCTTACCACATCTGAGCATAGCCCTCGAGGTCTTTCATACCATCTCCTTGCCTCTGCTTTGCTCTTTGTTCACACATACACATACACACGTCCATATATTTATAGTTACACATATTCAAATACACTTTCAAACGCACATACACAAGTTCCCACAAGCACGTGCATGTGTGCACACATATACACACAAACTCCCCAGCACACAGCTGACCCCTCTGATAACAGTCGGAACTAGTGTGGGCCATGGAGAGTTTTGATGAGTGATGGAGCATATGCCAAACCTGAGAGTGCCACCCCACCTGAAGAACCAGTGTCAGCACCAGCCTGTGATCACTCGAGGGCCCCTCGACTGCCAGATGACTCTTCACAATGCACTGAGCTTCTCTGGCTCCTCTTTCCATCTGTCCAATGGGTGGATTGGCCCAGAAGGCCTTGGGGTTCTTGTAACCAGCTGTAGCTTGACTCACCCGAACTCTGCGAAAAAGCAACGCACAGCTTATTTTCTTCTTCTGTTAAAGACAAGATGAAAATCCAAAAATCCTGTTGTTCTGGGAAGGGTGACAGAAAGGCCATCTGGCCAACACCCATCCCCATTGCCAGTGATCTTTCATTCCCAGCTGTGTTTTTAGGAGAAAATAAATAAGACTCCAAAAGCTGCCAGCAGGGTGACTCTGTGGTTGTCCTTGGCAGAGGCCCAGCAGAAAGCCCACAGGGATTACAGTCTCTTGCCCTGGTTGGAGCTCCACCCACTGGTCCCTGCTGGGGCCACTTTTAGTTTCAATCACAGGGCACAGCAGCAGTAGTCCCCTTTCCGTGGATGGCCCAGGCTTTGCCTGGGCTACAGCTTTCAGACTCTTTCTGGCCTTCTTCACTATCTTCTGAGTCCCTACTCTGTGCTTCATGGTTTGCAGAGGACATCCTCATCTATCCTCATCATTGCGCAGAAGCTAGGATTTCTCAGCCCCATTTTACAGATGAGAAAACCAAGGCTCAGGAAGATGAAGGGGTTTACAGGGTCACAGGCCAGCAAGAGGGAGCACCAGAAGTCTGATCAAACCTCTGGACTTGAATTCCTTAGCATTTTCTCCCATTCCCTCTATACTCTCCGTCTCTTCAAACCCGGGTCCCCAACTCCACACACTGTCTCCAGCATAGTCCCCTCTCTGAGCTCCAGACTCATGTCCAACAGAGTGTGGACCACTCTGGTGGGATTGGTGTCCGCAGTCACCTTCCTTTCAACAGGGCCCAAGCAGTAGTCCTCACCCCACTCAGCCTGCTACCATCTTGTATTCCAAAGACCAGCAAATGACTAGTCTGTTGCCTCTAGAGCTGGACACTGGGGGGCCATGCTATGGCTCTCTTTCTTCCCACTGCCCCCTTCTGGTATCTCTGCCTGGGCAAACTCCCAGGCCTCCTGTTCACCCCCTCTCTCACCCCAGGCCTGCCTCAGTCTCCTTCTGCTCCAGAAATCTTTCTAAAGTGCAAAACCAATCAGGTGACTTCTCCATAAGGGCTTATACTAAGACTCTGTGAAGTTCTGAAGTTCTAATTAAACTTCAGAAAGCATTTTTATGATTCTCAACTGATTGAAGATCTTATTTATATTTTTCACTTGTATATTTTTTTCCAAGCTGAGGAAAGCATTGGCCATCTAGGAAATGGCCAGTCGTACAGCTTAAGTATAGTCAGGGTGTTCGATATCACTTTACTTGGAGCTGGAAGCATTTGTTTTTGAAGTTGTACATAGGAATAATGTACATGTTGAAAGGTTTCTATGGTACTGATTTGTCAAAATTGAATTTTTAAAGAAAATATTCAGACAATAAACTTTTCTTCTTGTCAAAAATACAAAAAAGAAGGAACCCCAGCCTCACTAGCTCAACCTGAGGTCTGGTTCCACCTGGGTGGGCTTCCAACTTATCTCTCCTCTGCCTGACCTTATCTGTCCCACCGATTTGTGAGAGACAAAAGATTACCCCATTAGCGATGCCCTTAGTCTGGTAGCAGCACCTCAGATTTTACTTGAGGATGTCCACTCCCACCTTCCCTGGTGGCTCGGTAGTAAAGAATCCGCCTGCGAAGGCAGCAGACACAGGAGATGTGGGTTCAATCCCTGAGTTGGGAACATCCTCTGGAGAAGGAAATGGCAACCCACTCCAGTATTCTTGCCTGGAGAATCCCATGGACAGAAGAGCCTGGCAGGGTCTACAGTCCATGGGGTCACAAAAGAGTCGGGCATGACTTAGTGATTAAGCAACAACGGCCACCTTTACCCCCTGAGACACTCAGCAAGTTCGATGGGTGGATGTGGACCACTCAGCATCTTCCCCCTTTCCCATCTGGGGACCTTTTCTTTCATCTCTCATTCCAGGTGGTTCTTGGGGTGAACCCCAGTCTCCAGCTCCCAGTTCAGTTCCATGACTGGGGAAGTAAATTCACTTCTCACCCCTCACCAGGGTGGCTTATTGTATAGACTCCAGCCACTGGAAGGGGAAAATGCTTAAGACCTGAGACAACCCAGTGTCACATCCCAGTCATCTTCAGTCGGCCAGGTATGGATGGTACCTGGCACAAAGTCACATGTAGCCGGGATCCCTGGCATCAGCAATCACAACATGCCTATGTGCTTAGGGAGCTAGGACAGGGTTAGCAGGTCCCTTCCAGGAAAGGCTTCTGTGTTCTTGTTACCACTATCTCTGCCATTCCACATATACTCATGGACATGTCAGGCTGGAAGCAATTGATTGTGATGTCAACCTGTTTTCAGTTATTTTTGTTCACAAATGTGGGTCTGCAGACCCACGAAAATTTCCAAAGTATTTCACTTCATAGACTGAACCCAGTCAGCCTGAGGACATGGGATGGTTTGTACCCCTGTAGGACAAAGAGCTCCTTGTTCTCCTTGTCCCAGTTTCTCTGCTGAGGAGCTGGCCAGCCAGGCAGAGCCAAGAAGGCCAAGATCTCAGCTCAGCCGGTGCACAGGTGTGGGAGGTGCCAGGGGCCACTCCAAAGAGCTGGTGGTGTAGGGGATGCTGAGTGCAGCACTCCTCCATGGACACTGTCCCTCCCCAATGAGCCTGTGGGGGCCTAGAACTCAGGCCTGCATATGCTCCACAGCCCTCAGCCTCACAGCACCAACTAGCCCTGAGTCACAGGCTTGCCGTCGGCCGCTTTCCAGGCAGGACAGAAGACCCACACTACTCCCTGGAGAGGAGCCAGCCTCTCTGCTCCCCAGGAGCACATAAGCCTAAGGGCAAGGAGCCTTTTCCCACCAGCCTCGGAGGCTCTTGATTTTTTTTCAGGAGAATGATGAAAACATTCTCAAATTGATTGTGGTAATAGTTGCACAACTCTGTGAATATGCCTAAAACTATTGAACTGCATGCTTTATGTAAGCGAGTTGCATGGTGTGTGAATTCTATCTCAATAAAACTGTTACCTATGAAACCAAACACAATGAGGATTACACGCTACATAACATCTTTGGAGCCCTTTTTTCTACTGAACAACATATCTGTGCTGTGTTTCTTGGTAGTATTTTCCACTCTTCATGAAACCAGTCTCCTGTCGATGCATATTGCCAAATTTCTCTCTAGAAAGTTGTACCCATTGACACTTTCTCGGGCATTGCGTGAGAGGGTCTGTGGTCTTCATCTTATGAAAGGAGAGATTGCCTTGTTCAAGACCACACCATAAGTTTGCAGAAAGCCAGGGTTCAAACCTGACCAGCCCAACTCTGGGGCCAGTGCCCTCTCTGCTGTCACAGCTGCCTGTGGGTTGCACCAACATCTGCATCTCCTCCTGGTCTCTACATCTCCTGCTTGCTTCAGGCCATGGAGATGCTCATTTTCCAGTAGCACTTGGTCCCAACACAGGCTGCTGGGTCTGCTCTGAGACAGGCAGGAGACAGATTTCCAAAGAAACAGTACGAAGGGCCTCGTGGGGTATAAAAACACCATCCCAAATGGTGTGGGCAGTGGTGTGGGGGTGGTTGGGTATGCTTCATGGATAATAAAAGTCTTACCACACAAAGGCACTGTGTCGACATTGTTAGTATTCTGATTTGAATCAACAAGTTATAAAAAAAAAACTTTGAGACAATTGAGGAATACTGAATATATTCCAATATGTATCAATGTTGAAAATGAGTATCTGATAATATTAAGATATTACTATTAGTTTTGTTTGGTTGGATCATGGAATTGAAGTCATAAGAGCCTTTATTTGTAAATACACATAATAAATTATTAATTAATTGAATCATATCAGGATTTGTTCCAGCAAAACAGAAAACTCATTATTTTTTAAATTTGTCATAATGAAATTATGTGTACATGGGTTCATAACTGCTAAGATCAAAAAGATTTTCTAAAGATAGTATTGTTAAGGAGAGGAAGTTAAAAAAAACTGCACAATCTGATTTCCATTTGCAAGAAAAGGAAGAGGGTTTTTGTAGAAGGGTTATTTCAGAACATGTGAAAAGCCTTGCCATGCCAGCACAACAGGGAGAACTGTTTTATTGTCCCACTTGTCTTGTCTCTGAAGGAAGTGTTTTTACCATCAGAGGCATCAAGGTCCTCCTTTATGTCAGCTCAGGCTGGGTAGAGTAAATTTCTGTCCCTAACAACAGAGCCACTTCACTGATGTGAAGGTGAACAGATGCCCAGCTAGGGCTCCTGAATTCTCTGGCAGCTGATTTCCTGGAGTACTATAGGGCGTGAGACCTCCCCAGGTCCCCACATTCCACAGAAGGCTGAAGTTTTGGTAACAGTTGCCTCACAGGTTATATAAATAGGGGGTGATGCTACCTGCATCCTGTGAGAGCCCTCAGTGCATTTTACAAAGGTCAGTACTTGGAGGACCATGCCCAGTTCATGGAGGACAGAAAAACCTACCCCCAAAGCGAAGTGCACAGAAAGGGAGTGAATAGGCAGTCTTCCTGGAACACCCTAAACAGGGGCCAAGAAGAGGGCACACAGGGCAGTAGTCCCTGTGGGCAAGGGTCAACCTTACCAGGGGAGGCAGGGCCCTTATCCAAGCAAGTACAAAGTGCCTCAGAAATTCAGGCATGCATGATTTCAAGATTGGGTCCATGTGTACAAACCTGCTTTCCTCTGTTTTATTTCCACTCCTGGATTTCCCCCACCGGAGTCAAGCTGATTACAAATGACATCCAGTCTTACATTCCGATACCTTAGTAACTTCACCAGAAAGAAAGGCCCTCTTTTCTGATAGGTCCAGAGAAACCCCTCCTGGATGACACTCACTGGTTCTCATAGATCTGATTTAAGTTCCTCGCTTGGCCCAAACCCAACCCCTATATTCAGAGTATGTTGCTCTCATTGTCCAGGCCTGGGTCATGTGCTCACCCCAGGGGTCACGGGGCAAATCAGCCCCTGGGATCCAACAGGCTGAGAGTAGGGAAGGGGGAGCTCCACAGAGGAATCCAGGCTGTTGTCCCCAAAGGGAAGGGAAACAGGCCCAGATGTGTCCTCTGCCCATCAGTTACTCCAGAAGGCACATTTTCCTGCCTGCCTCTCTGAAGCCTTCTTCCTGCATCAACAGGGTCTGGGAAGATCGCACATCCCACTGCCTCAACGAACATGAAATGAAGCCACATATGGATCAAGAGGAGTTCTAGGAATGCTCGGGTGCACAGCCCCCTGCCTGGTAGAATTCACCTTTATGTAGGATGCCCTCCATTGTCCTTCAGGGTGGCCCACCCAGAAGCACACTCTTCTCCACTTGATGGAGAAGGAAACCAGAGGGCTCTGGACCCCAACCTCCGCCTTCTGTCTTTTCCCTGGGCTCTAAGAATCACAAGAAAATTCTGCTTCTAGACTGAACAACGCGGAGGGGATGCTTGCACTGTCCTTGGAGAACCCCTTCTCCACTCCCTCACCCAGGAGTCTGGATGATATCAGCAGTATGAAGGAGTAGCTGGCTCAGCTGCCTCTGGGGCCAGGCAGGAAACCCAGACAGGTAGGACAGCCAGCACCAGCCTAGGAGGGAAGATGGGGAGAAAATGGGAGTCAAGTTCTTCTTGGAACACTGCTACACTTGGTGATGGGCAGCTATTGCCCCTCAGGGTGGGGCTAGCATCGCCAGTTCTTCTAACTGGTCACAAGAAACTGGAAGTCTGAGGCACAGCCTGGGCCCTTTTTAATCTCACTTTGGTAGAGGGGGAAACAAGGAGACAAAAATGCAGGTCAGAATCTCTGCAGGGATTAATGGCAGCCAGAGTGACCAACTGTCATGGTTTGCCCAGGATCGAGGGGTTCCTGGAACATTGGAACTTCAGTGCTAAAACCAGAACAGTCCCAGGCAGATTCAGACAGCTCATGTCACCCTGGGTTATGCCCTTGGACGAGGGATTTAGAGCATTTCCTAAAGGAATTGTGTAGGCTTTAGGAGATCAACAGGGCTAGATCAGCATCAGGGGGTGCTCAGCGCAAGCATAACCACTCAGAAACCTTTTTATGTCACCTCCCCATGCCCTCACTGCAAACTCTATTTTTTGCATATATAGTCATTACTTAAACAACATTATGGTCCTACTGCAAAAACTGTTTTGTAGCCGATCTTTGAATTCTGATTAGAAAGAATTTCAAATTGTCTTGCGAAGCCTGGATTTGGCCCAGGAACGCCAGCTTTGTCCCTAATGTTCCACTGGTGCCATTGTACTCAGAGAAAGCTGGGCCTCTGTTCTGCTTGGCCAGGAGAGGGTGTGTGCCTATGTGGGATGAGCAGAAATCTGAGATTGCATCAAGCATTGGATGTGGGATGGTAATGAGTGGGGGTCAGCAGGCCCACCCCTGGAGGCTCTATGGTCAAGACAAAGGGACTGGTGATGATAACACCTGCATGGCACTGCCCAAGTTCAACTCATGCCAAACAATGCAGTGTTTCAAGCTCCATATTTCAGACAAGCATCTCCTCAGAAACAAAAGGGTACCAGATTCACCTTCACTCTTCTGCTGCTCTGTGCCCTGGAAAGCTAGCCTTCATCTGGGGTCCCAGGTCCTCTGACTTCTGGTTGGCTCTAGAAACCCAGCAGGAGGCCTAGAGTTGGGAGACGCAGTCAGGAAAGCCATCCTCTCCCCAACAGGGTCTTAAGTTCTGTCTGGCAGCCTCTCCCACAGCTGCCCTCTCTGACACCTGCTCTTTCATCAACAATGGTTAACTCTTAAAATTGCTTTTATTCTGTATTTCCTAAATTAACATATATTTCTTCTCAAAGAACAAAGCTATGAAGATTTATAATTAGCCCTATTTTTTAAAAAATTAACTTACAATTATAAAAGAATACACGAGTTCACCCTTGTGGCAGACCTCTTCTGGTAGGGGAGAGAAGGTGAAACAAGTTCTCCAAGGAACTCCTCAGGAAAGTCCCCTCTGTGTAGGCCTAGCCTGTGCTGAAAGGGTGGTCTTCTCTTTCCTCAGAGCTGGGGTGTAGTAAGGGGGCGGGGGTGGGGGGGTGAGGGGGTGGGTGGAGTAGAGACCCCTGGTGGCCAAAACTTGAGCTGCAAGTTTTGAGCTCCCCCTTAACCCATGCCCTAGCCAAACTTCTGAGGCCTTCCTATCCCAGGCCCTTACTCTGTGGAAAGATTCCTACCTCACTTTCCCTCCTGGCTCAAGGTTTCGTCTGTCCTTGAACCCTGGTCCCAGGTCAGTCTCTTAGATTCTCCCTAGCCATGGGCCTTTTGTACCCTACTCATCAGTTCAGTTCAGTTCAGTCGCTCAGTCATGTCTGACTCTTTGTGACCACATGGACTGCAGCATGCCAAGCTTCCCTGTCCATCACCAATTCCTGGAGTTTACTCAAACTCATGTCCATTGAGTCAGTGATGCCATCCAACCGTCTTATCTTCTGTCATCTCCTTCTCCTCCTGATTTCAATCTTTCCCACCATCAAGGACTTTTCCAAAGAATACTTCTCATCAGGTGGCCAAAGTATTGGAGCTTCAGCTTCAGGAACAGCCCTTCCAATGAATATTTAAGACTGATCTCCTTTAGGATTGACTGGTGTGATCTCTTGCAGTCCAAGGGACTCTCAAGAGTCTTCTCCAGCACCACAGTTCAAAAGCATCAACTCTTCAGCGCTCAGCTTTCTTTATGGTCAAACTCTCACATTCATACATGACTACTGGAGAAACCATAGCTTTGACTAGATGGACCTTTGTCACCAAAATAATGTCTCTGCTTTTTAACATGTTGTCTAGGTTGGTCATAGCTTTTCTTCCAAAGAGCAAGCGTCTTTTAGTTTCATGGCTGCAGTCACCATCTGCAGTGATTTTGGAGCCCAACAAAATAAATTCTGTCACTGTTTCCACATCTATTTGCCATGAAGTGATGGGACTGGATGCCATGATCTTAAGTTTTTTGAATGTTGAGTTTTAAGCCAGCTTTTTAACTCTCTCCTTTCACCTTCATCAAGAGACTGTTTAGTGAAGAAGTTCCTCTTTGCTTTCTCCCATAAGGGTGGTGTCATCTGAATATCTGAGGTTATTGATATTTTTCCACTCCACTCACACCCCATCCACATACTCCAGCCTAACAGGAGGGAGGTGATGAAAGGTTGGTGGGTGACTATCTGCCCCACCACAGGTCTGATCTCATCTCTTGCTGCTCCTTGTTCTCCTCACCTCAAATCTGAGCTGAGGCTCAGCCAGTCCTGAGGCAGGGTACTCCATCTAAGTCATGACATCTGGGTTGTCTGGCCCACGCTCCTTGAACCCCATTTGCTGTGAAGACCACTCAAGGTCCCCCTAGAATCTCATGCCTTCCCCCAGATGGAGTGATGCCATGCAGGGCTCCCAGCTGCAAGCACATCCCTGGCTCCCCGGACATGCCCCTGAGACCTGGGAAGCAGTATATTCCACAGCTCTGGGCAGGGTTGGGTCTCTGGGCAAAAGGAGTCAATATCAAGGTTTGCTTGGCATTTCTGCTCCCAGAAGGGTACAGAGAAATAAGGAGGAAGAGGTCATCACTTCAAGGTGTCCAGGGGCCACAGCCCAGCTGGGGCAGTTGGAGACTGCTGGTAAGGTCCTTGATGGAAGTCCCTGGGAGCTGGTAACAGCCCAGTCAGGACTTCTGCTGGAGTTGGAGAGTGGCTTTCATCACACCATGGACCCTGCAATCCTCTCTAGGCTCTGGCAGAAATGTCATAGCTGGGAAAACAGCTGAACAGGGCTGGTGGCCAGAAGATAGCAGGTACCTTCTGTGTCTCCCAGAAAAGCCACAGGACTCAGATGAACTGTGTACGGGGTGCAGGAGAGCAGACCTTTGGGCTGTTTGGGAGAAATCAGATCAATGACCAAATCACCTGACTTTAAAAGTTGACTTGAGGTTGAAAAACAAGTGCAGGAAAAGAAGCCCCGTCTGTGCTTGCTCTTTGCAATGCCTGTGTAACTCCCTGCTGGCCACAGGGTCACTCCTAGAAAGAGCTAGCCATGGTGATCAGCCTGGGCACTAGACAACCAGCACTCACTGGGAGTAGGCTCAGGGCCCTGTTCCACCAGGCCCCATGGGCTTCTGGCTCCAGGTACTCAGGCTCACCCTTCTGGAAGCACAGGGACAAGGTCAGGCTGGGGAAAGTATCTATGAAGGGTCTCATATCCTCCCTCCTCTGAGAGGGACCAAGTTGAGTCTCTTGATCCAGACCAGCCCCCCGGATCCTGGCTTTGTGACTTTGGTCCTATTGCTTAATTTCACCAAACCTCAGGGCCTCCTGAGCTGCCCCCACCCAGACAGGTCCTGGACAAAGTGAGACCAGGAAGGGGCTCCAGTCAGCAAGACCTTATGTGCTAGGGCCACCAGCTACCTACTTGTTCCCCTGAACCTCCTCTGGATCACAGTTCCAACAGGTTGAAGGAATTAGGATTATACTTGGTTGCAAATGACAAAAGTCACTTCAGAGTGCCTCAAGTGAAGACAGGGATTTACTGAGCTCTGATATTAAAAAGCCTAGGGATAGATTGTGGCTTCAGGCTGAGCTGAAACTGGGGCCTCCAAAAATATGTATCTTTCTCCATCCTAGGGATATGCTTTGCTCTGGGTCCTTTGCTCTCAGAGAGCCTCTCCCCATTCAACCCTGAAGGTGACAAGAAGGTTCCTGGCATCACCAGTGTACCCTCTAGCCAGCTGGACAAGCGACAAACTCATCTTTTCTGTTGACCTCCCTCATGTCCATAAGCAGATTGTCAAGGGCCCAGCATGGGCTACACAGTGATCCCTGAACCAACACCAGAGTTATCTAGTGGTTATGTGGCCAGCCCCAGGCCACTGTCTGCCCAAAAGTCTCTCAGGGACTGGTCCCCAAAGCAGGGAAGCACTGCAGATACTTCTACAGGGATCCTAGCATTCATGCCGTTCACCAGAGGGAGCTGTGAATTCCTGGGGAGGATAGGGGACAGATGTGGACCCTGCTAGGACCTCAGGGCTCCTGGTGTCTTGGTTCTAGCAGAGGGCCTAATAATATCACCCTATTCCCACCTCAGTTACAGAGGATGGAGGTCAGTCTGGGGCAGAACAGCCTCATCTCCCAACTCAACTGCTAGCCCTCAGCCACAGGATCTTTGCACATATTGGTACCTCCCTTCTTGAGTCTATTGACTTCCTCTGGCAACTGCCCTGGCTCTATACTGACTTCTACCAGCTCCAGCCCCTGCCTAGTTCCAGGCAGCCTGGCACCCTCCACATCAGCCAGGTCTGTACCCTCTCCCTATATCCCACCTGGAACTGCCCAGCTCTCTGTGACACCGGACTGAGTGTCTGCCTCCCCACCACTTTGTAAGTGCCAGGAGGGCCCAAGCTAGATCCATTTTCACTCATCTTTAGGTCCTTACTACCAGGACAGGTACCAAGCCAGCTGCTCAGGAACGAGGGAAGGAGCGAGTGAGAGTGACAGTGCACTGTGGAGGGGGATAAGCAAATGTGGCACCTCCTGAAAACCACCTGTTTCCCAGCAGCTTTACTCAACAACCCCCTCCTTACTGTTGCTCAGCCTCAGTTTGCTCAAAGGTCCAATGGGTACAATAAACACTTCCTCCTGCCAGGGCCTGCAGAGTCTTGTGATGCTAGAAAGAGATTACATCAGGAAAACCGTTCTAGACAAGACGTAAAAAGCTTCGTTTTTTTCCCCCTCTAATACGACTGAAGAGTATCTGTTTAGAATTTCAGGATTTTTTTTTTTTTAAGTAAAATAAAAAACACCAGATGGCCTCAAAGTACGCAAATGTTGGGCCAGTTCTCGTGACCTTCCTCGGGAGACCAGGCTCAAAGCGCAGAGGGGAGAGGAGGGGACGGCCAGGATCTCAGGCTTCGGTGACTCACGGCGGGGCCAGATTAGGGTTCCCGAGATTAGGCCAGCCGAGCGCAGGCCAGCTGCGCCGAGAAGTGGGCCAGCGCACCTCCGGGACTGGGCGGCTTCCTGGGCTCCCCCAGCTTTGCTCAATTCTTGGGGAATCCCGGCCTCCCATTTCCGGCTCTGCAGTAAATCCCAGGTTCAAGTTCTGACAGCGCCCCCGCTGCCGGATTTTGGCAAAGTCCCATTCCATCTCTGAGCCTACCTGTGCGCTGAGAGGAGTCTAGCACGCAGAGGGACGCACACTCGAAACGCGGTTTATTATGCGGGACATAGGGCTCTGTGACTTACACTGGAAACCGCATTACTTCTCGGGAGGTAGGTTTCGTTGCTATGCCAATTCTACAGACGGGGAAGCTGAAGCACAGAGCGACTCAGGCCCCTGCTCGAGGTGCCACCCACACCTACTCTGTGGCTGGGTCTCGATCTGAACTCGGGAAGCTCGCTGCGACCACCAACCTATTTCCTGGACCCACGTGCTACAGCGGGGGAGCCGCCCCTCGCCTGCTGCTGGCGGACTCCCGGGAGCCCTGTGCCCGCCGTTGTCACGACAACCGGCGGCCAATGGGGAGCGGACAGGCGGGAAGAGGCCCCGCCCCGTCCCCGCCCCTGGTGGCGGGCTCCCGCTATAAGGGCCTGAGGCCAGGGCGCGTTCGGGAGTCGGCGGTTAGCGGCGAGCAGAGGCCGGCATCTGGGAAGGGTGCGAGGAGCAGCCGAGATGTGCGGTGAGTGCAGCGTCCACTGCTGCGGCGGCCGCGGGCTCCCAGAGTCCCAGCCTTTCAGAGCCTGGGCCCGAGAGCCGGGTGCCTGGGACTGGAGGCGGCGCGAAATGGGGGCGCCGACTGAGGAGGGGCTATCGCGGGCTGGGCCTGCCGCCGAGTTGGTCGTGCCACTGCGGGGTGAAGGAGGGGGTCGCCTCACCCCAGTCTGCAACCCCCAGCGGGGAGGGACTTGGTCCTGTCCTGGGCCCTCGAAACACAGAGATGTGTTTCCTCTGCACCCCATGTCCAATGAGGAAAGAGGCCCCAATTCTCCCACAAAGGCGGCCAAACGCAAGCTAGCGTGCTCCCCGGGCTCGGGGTGCCCATCCCGGCTCCATCTCCAGCAACTGAGAGGCGACCACACCTGCTCCGCCCGGGTGGTGTGGGGAGCGGCCCCTGGTGCGCTCGGGAAGGGCCTGTGCGTCCTCCTCGCTTCCCAAAGTGAACTTCTTGTCCCTAGAAGGGTGGATTCCGTATTGCCGCCCCTTTATTGCAAAAAGCGCTCGACGAGGCGCGGGGAAGGAGCAACACCAAGCGCCGAGCGTCGGGCGGAATCTGAGAGAAGAAGCCCTAGACTGGGAGAGGGCTGGGGCCCCCGCCTCTTGAGTACCGCGGTGACACCTTAACGGTGGGGAGGCCGGCCCGGCCCGGCCCGGCGCGCGCATCAACGATCCCTTACTCTCTTTGCTGGGTCGCCTCCCTGCTGGGGACAGGGCTGAGAACTTCTGCTGGGACAAAAGGTCACTGTGCCTTTTTTTTTTTTTTTTTAATTGAGTGGGATTCAGTTACCCATTTCAGCCTCCTGTGGGTGGAGGACCTGTTGGAACGTTTGAAGCCATGAAAGCCCTCTGTCTGACTTTGCTGAGGGCTACTGGGGTGGAGTGTGCCAGCGGTGAGCTGTGGGCCAAAGTCTGTACAGGCCTTGTTTCTGAGGCCAGGCGCTCCTGTAAAAGTAAAAAAGGACCGACTGATGGAGGAGCAGGAAGCAGACTTTTGGGATGCAGCCTGCCCCAGGCCAAGCAGACATCAATTTAAATTCTTGAACTCTCAGCAAAAATGTCAAGATTCCTGGGCATCATTGGTATTGTATATAATGGGCTGCCTGTAGGCCATTCCTGGGGAGAGAGAGAAGGCAAAGGTGGCAATTTTGCCAAAAGGCTTTGGGTTCCAAACTCCTTACTTAGTGTGGCATTCAACGCCTTTGGCCCCCTGGTGGTCTTAGAGCCAGACTGGTACACTGAGATCCTCCCACTGGGTCTGCCCCCTCTAGCATGAGCAGCTTCCCTCCTTCTTCCTCTCAGATGTGCTTCTGCCCTTACAACCACCTTAACTTTCCAACCCAACTTTGGTTTGTAGCTAACCCATCAGGGCTCCACACTGGTACACCCCACCCTCCAGCCCTCAGCGAAGTCAAGTCTTGTGGAGTTCCTGCATGGGAAAGTTATTTCCTTTTCTTGTAGCCAAAAGAAAGTCTTAGCTGGGTGCTAATGTGTCTTTTACGTATTTCTGATACTTGCACAGAGGAAGCTGTCCCGGGCTGGGAGCTTACAGCAATAGTGGGCTGGAATTGAACCCATTGGTTTGGTTTGTTAGTGTTTTTTTTGGATTATTGTATGATCCGTATATATATGGCAAGTGATACTGGTTTTCCTGTATGTCTGTTTTCCTTTTGTAATGAATTTATTTATTCAAGTTTTGGAACCTTTATCAAATTTATAGAAAAATATTCAAGAAATGATTGTGCATTTGTTACCAGGATAGTGCAAAAATCGTGACGGTGCTCCTGGAATAAACCAATTACCCTCTTCACTCTACATTTGGAGAAATTGCTGCTGCTGCTAAGTCGCTTCAGTCGTGTCCGACTCTGTGTGACCCCACAGACGGCAGCCCACCAGGCTCCGCCGTCCCTGGGATTCTCCAGGCAAGAACACTGGAGTGGGCTGCCATTTCCTTCTCCAGTGCATGAAAGGGAAAAGTGAAAGTGAAGTCGCTCAGTCGTGTCTGACTCTTAGCGACCCCATGGACTATAGCCTACCAGGCTCCTCCATCCACGGGATTTTCCAGGCAAGAGTACTGGAGTAATTGAGGCCCAGGGAAATCTGTGCACATTTTTGAGCAGTTGTTTTCTCTGGACTGGCTGTGGCTCTACTGGGATCTGCCACCTCGAAGCCATCTCAGAGCTCAGATCTCTGGAGCTGGTTCTGCAGAGGTCAGCAGTAGTTGAACTGGAGGTCTTTCCTTAACAGTTGCTGATGACCAGGCTCACAGTGGCTCCTGATCCCCCTTCTTTGCTGCTTCTCCCACAGGAAGCTAGACCCAGATTTAGTTGACCCTTCACGCACTGTGCAGATGACCCTCAAAGTTTCAGTGAACTGAGAAGTTTAGCCTGGCAGCCCCATGCCAAACCAACAGACAGACATCTTTCTGTTTGGTGCAGAAACAGAAACTTTATTTTTTAAATTACTGTACTTACCAAGCTACACAATTGGGAGATTTCACATAATTAGGTAGGATTTTGACTTCCCTTGAAAAAAATCCAAAGATGAGCAACTCTGAGTCCATGTTTCTGAATAGTTTACAGTGGCCCCTGGAATGACAGGTGCAAACTCCCTTGTTCTCCCATGCTGACTTAGCTGCCTCACTCACAGATGTTACCTGATGGTCCCCATGCAGTCTGAGCTTGGGACCCCAACATAGTGGAGACAGGGACACTGACTCTCCTCAAAAGAGAGGGAGGGACCTGGGACAGTGCCACAGGCCTGATTTCAAGAATGAGCTCTGCAGAGAGAAGAGGGTGATAGGCATACCAGACTGAAGGCACAGCATATGCAAGGGCATGATGGCATGCACGCATGGGGATTTGACAGAAAGCATTGCATGTCCTCTCTGTGAATTCTTAACTCTTCCCTGTCCTTCATATATGTCTGTTTGTGCTCAGTCATGTCTGACTCTTTGCATCTCCATGGACAGTAGCCCTCCAGGCTCCTCTGTCCATAGAATTTCCCAGGCAAGAGTACTAGAGTGGGTTGCCATTTCCTACTATAACTATAAATGTTTAGTAACCTTTTTATGGGCCATTATTCATCCTACTACAGTTGGATTCTTGCTTTCAGATGCTTTCCCTAAAAACAGTCCAGTGTTGCCAATCCCACATAGCCACAGATTGTCCAGATAGCCACAAGCATGTTGACCAGAGGGCTCCTGGTCAATACCCAACTCCTCTGGTCCCAGCACTCCACTCTCAAACTAGAGCCACTGCAGTCAGAAGGTGAACATGGGCATCAGTTAAATACCCCTTCCTTCACTGGCATCATGCTACATACCCAGTTGGACCAAGTAGTTTTCATACTTTCTCTAAAAGTCAGTTCTCATGTCATATAAATAGTGTGCATCTTGCTCTCCATGCATGTGATACCCTTTCCACTTACCTCTTTCTGCAAGACACAGGCATGGTTTTATTCCCCAGAATCAAGACAGGCCAGGACACACACACACACTACACACACTGTTTACTGCACCGTGGTCTTTCAGGAGAGTTTGTCAGGTGCTTATGGGGGTTTGCTTGCCTCTTGTCTCAGCTGAGGAAACAGCAAGTCAGGGAGATTACTTGACTCAGGAGAGCCCATCTTTTTGTCCCAAAGTTCTTTCGGCTCTCAGAACCCTGACACTCCCTTCTTCCTTGTAACAGTTCAGTTCATGAATGGATGCCTCAGAAGAGACTGGGCTTGAGTTGATAGAGCACAGACTCAGGGGTCAAGTCACCTAGCTTGTTGCCTCTCCAAGTTACAGGAATCTTGAGAAACAGAAGCCCCTACCCAGTGATGTGCAGATAAATCTTAACTCTTTAGCTCTTTAGTTCATCAGTTTCTGTGGTATGAATACTCTACCATGGCTGATTTCAGGTAGGTCATCAAATGTGAGGTCCCTGAGCTTAGCACTGGGAAGAGATGCACACAGTTGGTTCTTAGGAGCCAGTCTTAGCAGCTTCCGAACACCAACACCCCTACTTGTGGGACTTTTTTGACACTCTCATGTGGAGGGCTGCACGAGGCCAGCAGAGCAGGGCCTCCGCACAGGCTGCTACCCTCCTCCTCACCCTCCTCCTGCTCCTCCTCCTCTCCATCATCATGCCAGTTCCCCATCAGTCTTATTCATCAGGGATTTCCCGAGTTCTGAGAAACCTTCTGGAGATTTTGTGATATACGATTAGTAAATGGGGCTTTTAAATTGAGTTTATTTTTATATTTAGCAAAATTTGCTTATAAAGTAATAGGAACTTGAGGTTACAAACACTCTTGGGAGAAAGTTCTGAAGATACATTAGGAGCAAAGCCAAGTAATTTCATCTAGTCCTCTGCCTCTTTAATTTTCAAAGGAAATATTTCACTGTAAAGAAAAGGAAAAAAAAAAAAACCAGTCTAGCTGAATATGGCAGTTTGAACTTTTTTTCTTGGAAGTTTTTTAAGTACAGTTTAGAGTATTTATGTGTTGCTTCCCCTTTGTTTTGGTGAAATGGTGAAATGCTAATGGGACAGGGACAACACGAGTTTTTTGTTAAAAAGAAAAATGCCTTGCTCACATTTACCACAGGAAGCAGAGTCTCCTGTTAGTCCAGGGGTTCAAGCGCTGTAGTAACTTTAACCCTTGGAGCCCCGAGGAGGCCTGAAGCAGGGTAAGGCTGTCCCCAGAGGAGCCAACCTCCTCCTGATCCTGAGCCAGGCCTAGGGGCTCCTCTGTCTTTGCTCGAGGACCCAGCTGTGGGATCTCGTGCCTCCTTCACACCTCCATCTTTACTCACTTTACTCTCACTCTGCAGGAAAGCAGCACGAATTGTCCTCCCTGCTTCATGAATAAAGTAGCCTCCCCTGGTCTGCATAAGGGAGGCCTGGACATCCAGAGAGGCCAAAGTCCCCTCTCACAGCCCTCGCTCTTGGCCTGGTGGCCTCCATCCTGGGGGGCCTCACCTGGAAGAGTATACTTCCTCCCCTGTCATGCCACACACACATACACATCTGACACTCAAACACAAACTCACACATAAGTACTCACTCACACAATACACACCCAACACACATACCTGACACTCAAACACACACATACACACACTCTCTTACACACACACACACACCACACACACACAGGAATTCTATGAGGCAGAGATCTCACTGGCCGTGTCTACCAATTTAGGACTCAAAATATTATCTAATCTCTACGAGGCTTATGGACTAAGGACATCAGATACTCCAATTCTGAAAAGCATTACTGGTAGTAGTGGAAAGAGCAACCTCTGACTGTCGGGTGCCAGCCTGGCTGGGTGGCGACATAGCCTTAATGGAGTAAGCCCCTACCCTGTGTGAGGTGCAGGCAGTACTCTGCCTGGGACTGTCCACCCTCAGTCATAGTGAGGGCAGTGCTTTTCATTGGGAAGCTGATCCTTGGAAAGATGGAGACATTTTCCAAAACTATAGCCACAGAATCAGAATATGGACCCCAATCCACCCTCTGTGAACTTAGACCTTCTTCCCTCATTGTCCAAGCCCCAAATGACCCCTCTCCCCATCTGGTACCCCTACATTCCAGGGGTGGTAGGTTCCAGGAGTTCAGTGATCCTAGTTCTGGCTAGAAATCCAGAGACATTGCCCCTCCATCTGGTCATTGTTATAATAACAAATTCGCCTAAAGGTTTGAAGCACCCCTGCCTTCATGGATGGACCTCTGTGGTGCCTTTGGTCCTGAGTCCCTAGATGATCTCTCAAGCCATATTTGAAGGGAGGATTAGAATTCCCAGACCCCCAGGGTGGGCTGGGCCAAGGGGCCACAGTCCCCTCTCAAAGGGCTTGTCTCTGTCTCGCATCACATGTACAGTCTCTTCTGGAGTCCCTCTGTGTTTTTCTCCCTTTAGAACCTTTTCTCACTCTTCTCATCAGTTTTAAGAGTGAGACCCTGAAAACACAAAAAACCTCAAATAGCCAAAGCAACCTTGAGAAAGAAGAATGGAAATGGAGGAATCAATCTTCCTAACTTCAGACTATACTACAAAGCTACAGCCATCAAGACAGTATGGTACTGACGCAAAGACAGAAATATAGATCAGTGGGAAAAAATAGAAAGCCCAGCAATAAATCCACACACCTATGGACACCTTTTCTTTGACAAAGGAGTCTAAAATATACAACGGAGAAAAGACAATCTCTTCAGCAAGTGGTGCTGGGAAAACTGGTCAACCACTTGTAAAATAATGAAACTAGAATACTTTCTAACATCATACACAAAAGTAAACTCAAAATGGATTAAAGATCTAAATGTAAGGCCAGAAACTATAAAACTCTTAGAGGAAAACATAGGCAGAACACTCTCTGACATAAATCACAGCAGGATCCTCTATGACTCACTTCCCAGAGTAATGGAAATAAAAGAAAAAATAAACAAATGAGACCTAACTAAACTTAAAAGCTTTTGCACAATGAAAGAAACTATAAGCTAGGTGAAAAGGCAGCCTCCAGAATGGGAGAAAATAATAGCAAATGAAGCAACTGACAAAGAATTAATCTCAAAAATATACAAGCAGCTCCTGCAGCTCAATACCAGAAAAATGAACAACCCAATCAAAAAGTGGGCCAAAGAACTAAACAGACATTTCTCTGAAGAAGACATACAGATGGCTAATAAACACATGAAAAGATGCTCAACATCACTCTTTATCAGAGAAATGCGAATCAAAACCACACTAAAGTACCATCTCATGCCGGTCAGAATGGCTGCTATCAAAAAGTCTACAAACAATAACTGCTGGAGAGGGTGTGGAGAAAAGGGAGCCCTCTTACACTGTTGGTGGGAATGCAAACTAGTACAGCCACTATGGAGAACAGTGTGGAAATTCCCTAAAAAACTGGAAAAAGAACTGCTGTATGACCCAGCAATCCCACTGCTGGGCATACACACCGAGGAAACCAGAACTGAAAGAGACACATGTAACCCAATGTTCATCACAGCACTGTTTACAATAGCCAGGACATGGAAGCAGCCTAGATGCCCATCAGCAGATGAATGGATAAGGAAGCTGTGGTACATATACACAATGGAATACTACTCAGCCATTAAAAAGAATACATTCGAATCAGTTCTAATGAGGTGGATGAAACTGGAGCCCATTATACAGAGTGAAGTAAGTCAGAAAGAGAAACACCAATACAGTATATTAACACACACACATATATGTATGGAATTTAGAAAGACAGTAACAACAACCCTATATGCAAGATAACAAAAGAGACACAGATGTAAAGAACAGATTTTTGGACTCTGTGGGAGAAGGCTAGTTGGGAAGATTTGAGAGAATAGCACTGAGACAAGTATATTACCATATGTAAAATAGATGACCAGTGCAAGTTTGATGCATGAAGCAGGGCACTCAAAGCTGGTGCTCTGGGGCCACCCAGAGGGATAGGGTAGGGAGGGGAGTGGGAGGGGGTTCAGAATGGGGGGACACATGTGCACATGTGGCTGAGTCATGTCGATGTATGGCAAAAACCATCACAATGTTGTAAAGTAATTATCCTCCAATTAAAATAAATTTTTTTTTTAAAAAGAGTAGGACCTTGAAAAGCTGTTTGGAGGCTCTGGATGCCAGGATGGCAGAGTGAGCACACAGTATACCCTGAGCTGCAGTGGTTGGGCCAAGGCAGCCTCTGTCCCAGGACTGGGCATTTCTCCAACCAGCTTGGAGGGATTTTGCCATCCCTCTTGGGCAAGAGAGGGAGGTATGTAGTGGGAACTAGCCTTGCTGTGGCTTGCCTCTTCCCTGTGGTGAGGGGGCTAGATGGGAAGAGAAAGCTGGAGTCAGAAAAAGAAGTGTCCCATGGAGGGGCTGACCTCCTAGGGGTCAGGGAAGGGTGTATCAAGATGGCCTGGACCCCACTGGGGAGTTCTGAGTGTGTCCATCAGCAGCCAGGTGGGCATCTCCCCATGGGCCAAATCCAATCTGCTAATTAGTTCTCATCCCTTGGGGTAGGATTCTGAGACAAGTCTTTTGCTAATTTGGGGGGCAGCAGTGTTGAGCCACCTGCAGTCAGGTACACCTAGTTGTGAATTACTCAACTCTTTGGCCTTGGAGCCAAAAATGCCCTGTCTGTCCATGGGAGCCACAGCCTGAGCATAGGCACTGTAAGGTTTAGATAAAATGAGATTGACACGTGGTAAGGCTTCATAACTGATCATAGTAATGGTTGTGATTTACTCTGCAGCCCTGCCCAGTGGGGTTCTGGGATCCTTCCTCAGGACATGGTCCATTTATCTAGAAGGCTCTCTACTCCAGCCCTAGAATGCTCACAATACACGATAGCTGGGGGTGGGTAATGCTGGAATGTCTTTGTGCTTGAGTGTCTTGGGAGTACCACTGGAGCAATGCCTTCCTGCCCTGGTGAAAGGAGCTAACACGCAGGGACATCAGGCTCGGCACTACCTACCTCTCTGGCCTTTCTGTCCCCAGTGTTTACATTTGGGGGTTCTCACTACTTGTGCATTGAGAGGGGCTGTCTCCAGCCCAGCTCAAAGGTCACCTTCTCTAAGATCAACTCCCTAAATCTGTTCATTTATTGATGCATTTATTCATTGAAAAAAATAGTTACTGAGCATCTAAAATGTACCAGGCTCTGCTCTGGGTTCTGGGCAATGAATTAGCAATGGATAAGACAAACAAGACATGTGTGGTCTCCACCCTCATGAAGGTTATAATCTGGCAGGAAGTCAAACAGAGGACAAGAAGGGAAGTGCTATATGGGAAATCAATGGCTATGTGACTTTTTAAAAGTTGGGAGAGGGGACAGCCTGCAGTAGGCCAGGTGGATGACCTGTCAGCTGGCACCTGCAGGATGAATTGAAGCCACCTCTTCAGAGAGCCAGTCCAAGAGTTCTCTGCCCCTTTTCCACCTCTCAGCATCTAGCCTCTCTGCCTGCAAATCTCCTGAGCGGGTGGGAGGTGGGGGTGTCCCTGCATACCATGTCCTCTGATGATTTGCCCTACAAGGCCCCCTGACTGGTCCATCTCAGCAGCACATAGCTCACTGATGTGGCCCCTGTGGGTCAGAGAAATGTTTATGGGATGATTTACATCTTAATCAAGCTGTCACCAGATCACACATTTGGTTTAACCATCATTTCCCCAAGGAGAAAGCCAAAAACAAATAACAGTAAAATGGTACTATTTTCCTTGTGGTTTTATTTAATCATTTCTCAAGAGCGTCTTGTGTGCTGTATGCATACCTGCATTCGTGCCACATGCTCTGCAGGAGGAAGAAGCTCCTTGCTTGCTCCGTTTTCACAGACACAGACACTACTGTGCAGCAGGCACTGTTCCTCTTGCTTTACAAAGACTCCTGTGAATTCTCTCAATAACCCTGGGAAGTAGGTACTGCCATCACCATGCTCCCCTGGGAGCTCAGTGACTTGCTCCAGGCCACACAGACAGAAAAAGGGGTGGGCTGGGATTTGAAATCAATATTTGGCAAAGGCGGCAGGTGGTAGCTGCTACCTTCTGTGCTTCTCACTGTCACAGACTAGTGAGCAGGTGAAAGAGGAGTCACTCAGGTGGGGTGGCCCTAAGCCTATCTTTTTCCATATCAGACTGGCTGCTAAGACAGTGCTTTCTCCCTTGCTGAGGCTACTGTTCCTCCAGGTGAGCAGAACTGGGGAGCTACAGTGAGGTCAAACTGGGCTAGATGACAATCCTGTACCCACCACTCTCTAATTATATATGTACAATATATATAGCAGCACATAGTAAAATACTATATGCAGGCACATGGCAAGATATCCTGACTGTACAAAAGGAACATATGCAGTGGAAAAGAAATTTCTGCCTTTTGTCCAGCATCCTCATCAGAGGCCACCACTGCTCCCTGGGTCTCCCAGAAATATTCTACGTATCTTCCTGCCCCACCTTAGATAACTTATGCATACTTTTTCGCTTGACACGTCTTGGAGAGGTAGCTTGTTTTCCAAGAGAACACGCAACTTTACCTTACACTCCATATCAGGCTGCCTGCCTGTGGTCCTGCAGTGGCCGTGTGTGGCTGTGCCCTCACTTCCTTGGCCCTGCCAGGCATCAAGCTGTCTTCAGCTCCCACAGGCAATGCTGAGCAGTGATCTCCATGCATGCATACTTGAATCTCGGCACAGATATCTGCTGGGTACATTCCTAGAAGTGCAGAAGCTTGATCACCAGATGTGTACATTTTAATTTGAGAGATTGCAAATTGCCTTCCAAGAGAGTGCACAAATTTAAACTCTTATTGTAAAAAACTGGTTGATCTTAACTGATTTCATAGGTGAAAAATGGATTCTCTCTGCAGCTCTTATTGCTGATGGAAGGGATTCCAGAAGGGAAATCTGACATGAATAGCAAGCAAGACTCCTGAGAAAGCAGCATTGTATTCTATTTCATTGTTTTTAAAACAGTAAGAGCCTCATGTAGGTGCTGGTTTATTCACTCTCATCTGGTAGCATGCAGGGAGAATGCAGCCAAGAGCAGAGGAGAGAAACAGTGCTTAAAACAACTTACTGAACACATGTTGGTATGCTAGAGATTTCATGTTAGAAGTTAGATTTATGTCTTCTTGCGCAAAGACCTTGAAAACCACTTCTTGGCAACCCCTCTCACCAAAGTAATCAACCAAACAGTGTCTGAGTGGCTGCCAAGCCTCCCAACTGGGTGTGGACACAACTGGTGCTCCTGAGGGCCAGGACCCTTTAGCCGTTCCAGCTTGTTCCAGCCCATCAGGGACTGTGGAGCAGCAGTCAAGGCAGCCGCAACCAAGGAGGCTGTTGCAGATCTCAGAGCCAGAGATGTAAATGTGCCTGACATGAGTTCAGAAGTGAAGGGTGACCCAGAGGAAGGTGAATTACAGGGGAGAATTGGAGAGCTGAGCCATACAGCACTCTTTCGGAAGAGTATTTTGGATTTAAAAGAACTGGCCTGTGGGTGGGCCTTTGTGTCATTTGCACAGGCTGTTAGCTCCATTTTGTGAGGTGCAGGTATAATTCTAGAACAATTCCCAAGGTTCCAGGGAAGTTTCGCAGTTTAAAAGATACAAAAATGGTTTGTGAGTTGCTCCATCCTTCATATAACCATCTCTCATAGCTATGTGCTCTTTACATTGATTGGAATTTCACCATATCCCTCCAGGGAACTTCCTGCTTTTTTTTTTGCAGAAAAGTTTTACCTAATCATAGATTTTGGTGATGGCTACACAACTCTGTGAATATACTTAAAAACCATTGTATTATACACTACTTCAAGTGTATAATATTATGGTATGTGACTTATGAGAAATACTGGGCTGGATGAGGTACAAGCTGGATCAAGATAGGTGGGAGAAACATCAACAACCTCCAATAGGCGGATGATACCACTCTAATGGCAGAAAGTGAAGAGGACCTAAAGAGCCTCTTGATGAAGGTGAAGGAGGAGAGTGAAAGAGCTGGCTTAAGACCAAATATTTAAAAAAAACTAAGATCATGGCATCCACTCCCATTACTGCATGGTAAATAGAAGGGGAAAAGTGGAAGTAGTGACAGATTTCCTCTTCTTAGGCTCCAAAATCATGGTGGATTGTGGTTGCAGCCATGAAATCAGAAGACAATTGCTTCTTGGCAGGAAAGCGATGACAAACCTAGGCAATGTGTTGAAATGCAGAGACATTACTCTACTGATAAAAGTCCATATAGTCAAGGCTGTGGTCTTCCCAGTGGTCAGGTACAGTTGTGAGAACTGGACTGTAAAGAAGGCAGAATGCCAAAGAATTGATGCCTTTAACTGTGGTGCTGGAGGAGACTGCTGAAAGTCCTTTGGACAGCAAGGAGATCAAATCAGTCAATCTTAAGGGAGATCAATCCTGAATATTCACTGGAAGGACCGATACTGAAGCTCTAGTATTTTGGTCATCTGATGCAAACCGACAACTCATTGAAAAAGTCCCTGATGCCGGGAAAGATTGAGAGCAGAAGGAAAACAGATGGCTGGATGGCATCACTGGTGCAATGAATGTGAACTTGGTCAAACTCAGGAGATGGTGAGGGACAGGGAGGCCTGGTATGCTTCGGTCCATGGGGTCACAAAGAGTCAGACATGACTGGGCAACTGAACAACATATGACTTGTATCCCAACGGTGGTAGTTTAGTTGCTCAGTCGCGTCCAACTCTGTGCAACCTGCCAGGCTCCTCTGTCCATGGGGTTTCCCAGGCAAGAATACTGGAGTTGGTTGTCATTTTCTTCTCCAAGGGGTCTTCCCAAACCAGGGATTGAACCTGGGTCTCCTGCATTGTAGGCAGATTCTTTACCAACTGAGCCATCAGGGAAGCCCCTGTATCCTAATAGAGTTGTTAAAAATTTACATTAAAAAGTAATGGTCTTTTTTATGTTTAAATAAGTTGACAAAAATACATCTTCTGGCCAGACATGTTTAGGTTTGAAGTGTAGGATAAATTGTGAGCTCTTGAAGCACAGATGCTTAGCTGGGGAAGTGCTTCTCACTTGACCTAGAAGACAAAAATAACTGACTACCAAAATTATCCTTGGCCATTTTTAAAAGAAAACGTCTGTAACTGCTCAGAAAGCACACTGCACGTGTTTTAAAATATAAATTCTGCATCTTAATACTTGTGTGCAAATATATCCTATATACAGTAGCATACAGTACCTAGAAATGCAAAATATAATTTTTAGCACTGTATAATTTTATCATCTTTTTTTGACTGAGTGTGTCTAGATTAATTTTAGCAAGTTAAATTTCATGTGATGTGACCCTTGTTACTGCTTCATTTTAGTTCAGTTCAGTCGCTCAGTCGTATCTGACTCTTTGCAACCACATGGACTGCAGCATACCAGGCCTCCCTATCCCTCATCATCTTCCGTAGTTTGCCCAAGTTCACATTCATGGAATTGGTAATGCTGTCCAGCCATCTTCCCTGTCCATCACCAACTCTTGGAACTTGCTAAAACTCATGTCCATCGAGTTGGTGGAATATAATATTTACTTCATTGAAGTTTAGTCACTCATTCAGTTATACAGTATTAACTTGAATATAACCTAGAAACATTATAGAAATATCACATGAGTGGTTTGCTATATAATCATTATCAGTCCTCAATTATATGCTGGCAAGTTGCCCTCTCCAAGGTTTATCTTTGGCAAATTTTTCTCCAGTTTTATTGAGATATAGTTGACATATAACATTGTATAAATTTAAGGTACACAACATCAGTTCAGTTGCTCAGTTGTGTCTGACTCTTTGTGACCCCATGGACTGCAGCATGCCAGGCTTCCCTGTCCATCACCAACACCCGGAGCTTGTTCAAACTCATGTCCATCAAGTCGGTGATGCCATCCAACCACCTTATCCTCTGTTGTCCCCTTCTCCTCCTGTCTTCAGTCTTTCCCAGCATCAGGGTCTTTTCCAATGAGTCAGTTCTTCACATAAGTTGGCCAAAGTATTGGAGCTTCAACTTCAGTCCTTCCAATGAATATTTAGGACTGACTGGTACACAACACAGTGATTTGTATATGTATATATGTATTGGTATGTGTTATATATGTATGTGTTTATGTATATACATTGGCTTCCAAGGTGGTGCTAGCAGTAAATAACCTGCCTGCCAAAGCAGGAGACATGACAGATGTGGATTCCATCCCTGGGTCAGGAAGATCCTCTGGAGGAGGACATGGCAAAACCCACTCCAGTATTCTTACCTGGAGAATCCGCATGGACAGAGGAGCCTGGTAGGCTACAGTCCATGGGGTTGCAAAGAGTCAGACATGACTGAAGCAACTTAGCATGCATTCATGCATGTATATATATATTCCAGAATGATTACCCCCAGTAAGATTAGTTAACATTCATCACCTCACATAATTAAAATTTTTTCACTGTGATAAGAGCATTTAAGATCTACTTTCTTAGCAACTTTGAAATATACAATAGAATATTATTAACTGTAGTCACCATGCTATACATTACATCCACAGAATTAATCTTATAACTGGAAGTTTGTACCTATGGACCACCTTCACCTAATTCCCTCACCCCTTACCCCCTACCTCTGGCAACCACTAATCTGATTTCTTTATTCATGAGTTATTTTTTTTTTAGATTCTATATATAAATGAGATCATACAATATTTGCCTTTCTCTGTCTGATATATTTCATTTAGCCTATTGCCCTTAAGATTCTTGCATATTGTCACAAATAGCAGGATTTCTTTCTTTTTTATGGCTGGATGATATTCCATTAATATTACATATATATATTCCACTGTTCCTGTATTCATTCATCCATCAATGGACTCTTAAGTTAATACAGATTTGTGGTCATTTTATTCAGCACCCCTGGCTCCTCAGATAGTAAAAGAATTCACCTGCAATGTAGGAGACTCGGGTTCAGTCCCTGGATTGGGAAGATCCTCTGGAGAAGGGAATGGCAATTCACTCCAGTTTCTTTTCTGGAGAATTCCATGGACAAAGGAGTCTGGCAGGCTACAGTCCATGGGGTCTCAAAGAGTCGGACACGACTGAGCAACTAACTCTTACTTCCTTACTTAACACTATTCCACGTGCATTTATTGAACAAGGACCATGTGCCAAGACACAGTAAGAAATATAAAGATAGAAGCACCTGCCTATGACTTTGTCAGGAGATTTAGATGTCTCAGGATGTAAGAGCACTGGGCAGCCACCAGAGCAAGTGAACACTTCTGGCCAGGGCCCGTATAAGCCTGCCCCAGAAGGTGGGGTTGGAGCTGAACTGTGAGAAAGGCAAGTTTTCCTATGTAGGGCAAAAGGACAGAGAGATGATGTTTTGGAACACTCCCAGAGCAAGACAGAGACAGACCTAGGGTTCATAGTCTCAAGCACTGGAGTGGAGGAGTTTGAAAAGAACCAACATGATGACTGTTTTTTCCTATTTGGGAAAATCTTGTTTTGATATATGAATGCTGAAAATAAAGCCAAACAAAACCTTCTTGGCTGGTAGGGCTTCCTTGACGATAAGGATTCTCTGTGGGGCCAAGAGATGATTTTATGCTTGCTATTGTTTAACAGTAGTGCTTGTTGAATGTAATGCTCCAAGCCACAAGGCCAAGTGGAAAGTAGAACTAAGGCCCCAGCCCCTGTTCCTACCTGTGGCAGGAGGCTGGGGTGATCTCCTTATCACTCTTCCTAAGAGTGTTCGATGCAAACCAAGGAGTTCACGTAGCGGGAACTTCCAGGTGTCCCAACGTAGTTGCTTTGTTTTGCTGATCTTTTCTATTATAAATGCTGCCACAGTGAACGATGTCTTCTGCAAGTATGTCCATCGGAGAAATTGTGGAATTGCAAGGCCGTGCTGCGTGTGTGTGTTCTTCACAGGCTTCATGAATCCTTCAGTCACTGCAGGAGAACTGCATACCATGCCCTTCTAGAAGCAGGAAGGGAGTTCGGCTCTTCTTCCACTGTGTCTGGGGAAGGCTGCACCTTCCTCTGCAGGCAGAGGAAGCTCTCCGGTGATGCACCTCCAGTGGTGTCTGTGTCCGCAGAAATGTTTTCTTCTAAACATGAACCAAGTGTTTTGTAAATGTATGATTTTCCCCTCTTTTAACAGGAATCTTTGCCTACATGAATTACAGAGTCCCCCGGACAAGGAAGGAGATTTTTGAAACCCTCATCAAGGGCCTGCAGCGGCTTGAGTACAGAGGCTATGACTCAGCAGGTAAGCTCTGCAGGAGACCACCACCTAAACATAATGCTTGTTCATTAAAGAAATTTGAAAATTTCTGTAGAAAAATAGAAAGGAAAAACAAGGGTAAAAAACAAATCCAGCAAAAGCGCCCCCCATCAATATCAATACCTCTTCTGGTCATCTGGGGTCTGAAGACAGTAGAGGTGTCATGCAGTTATTTATTGTTTTTACCTAATTACAAGTATGCAGTTCCGTAATTTTGTATTCTTCTTTCACTTGCCTTGTCATTTTCCATTATCCTCAATGCTTCCTAACATAATCTAAGTGACTGCACAGTACTCTTCTGGATGGCTATCTCACAGAGGTGGCTATTTAGTCTGTTCCCGTTTTTAATTAAGCAGTCTTAGGAGAAAAAGAAGAGCCAGATAATTATATATCCCTATAAATTCTTAATTGCAGAAGGAAAAGGCAACCCACTCCAGCATTCTTGCCTGGAGAATCCCATGGACAGAGGAGCCTGTCAGGCCACAGTCGCATGGGGTCACAAGAGTCGGACACAACTTAGCGACTAAACCACCGCCACCACCATAAATTCTTAATAGAAAGCAAGTAAGACGAAAGATTGCGGGAACACTAGTGCAATGGAAACACTGTTGCTAAAGTAGCAGAATGCAAAGCACAGAAACATTCTTAAATGAGCCCCCTGCCTTTGGTGGCAGACAGGGTGGCACATCTCCTGCAGACAGGCTTCCAGGAGTTATCCTGGGTTAGGCAGCCACAGCAGGGGCTCTAGGCATGTGTTCCCTGCCTTCTGGCAAGTACTGCCCCAGTCATAGCCTCTTCTTTCCAAGTTGATATTCTAATGCTGTCTGGTTCTCTTCTGGGCTGCAAGCCTAAAGAATGAGAACTAATAAATTCACAGCTATAGCCCTCACCCTGAGTTGCTCCCTATAATGAAGTGTGAGAGACAAAACAAATTCCAATACAAAAATCATGTTTACTTTACAGGTGTGGCAATTGATGGAAATAATAATGAAGTCAAAGAAAGGCATATCCAGCTAGTCAAGAAAAGAGGAAATGTCAAGGCTCTTGATGAAGAACTTTACAGTAAGTGGAAAACTTGGCAAGTGAGAGTAATAAATATAGCCTAGGTCACTTTAAAAATCTTTCATTCCAACAGCATTGGAGACTAAAAATATTAACCTATTCAAGCATGGAAAAATGGAAAGAGGGTTAAATCCATGTTGCAAAACTGTTGCCCAGAACATGGGATGGTTTATTTCAGCTGATGGTGCTCTGAGAATTTTTTTCGATATTTAGTACTTGTGTATTTTAATTTTTCTAGCAAATGATACTGCTTTCCCATTTATGGTAGGGACCTATAATTTTCTTTTTAAATAAGTTTATTTCAAGTAAGTGAGTTAAGTTACTGATAAGTACTAATTAACGCAAGGGTCTGGCAGAAACCCCCAGAATAGGGCCTTTGTGGTTTATGATGGAATGTACTTTTGGTGTGGCTGATGTGTCTCCATTTAATGAAGCCACCTTAGGTAACAGCATCATGTCAATGCTTATTTTTAAAGTGTGGCAAACATTTTTCCTTCATCTAGAACAAGACGGCATGGACTTAAAAGTGGAGTTTGAGACCCACTTTGGCATTGCCCACACACGTTGGGCCACTCACGGGGTCCCCAATGCTGTCAACAGCCACCCACAGCGCTCAGACAAAGGCAACGGTATGTGGTACAGCCTTGCTCCCCTGTCCTAGTGATTGTGACTGGCCCTGTGACATGTGTGTCAGAAATGATCCACACTCAACACCAACTGGCTTCTCAGCAGCCCTGTCTTCCCTGAGTATCCAAACTGGTGGCACTGGGCCCTGGACAGGAGGCAAATTCAGCCTGGCCTCCTATCTGCAGATGCCTGTAGGGTACCGCTAACCCCACAGGCATCCACAGGAAAACAGCGGCCCTTCCCACAAATTCTGCTGGCTCTGAGGACCCAGCCTCAGTGGAACTCGGTGGTGCAAAGGGTTGAAGACCTGGGCATTATTTCTCAATTAGGGACCAGGATGTTCCAGAGGGCAAAGTGCTTGAGGAGAGATTTGAGTTCATTTCTCGTCCAGCTGTACTCACCCCTGCCTCTGAAGAGAGTGGTCTGAGCCAGGGCAGGTAGAAGTGCTGATCTTGTTTAACACCCGAGGTGCCTGCTCCAATCCTGATCTTCCAACTCCCCCCTCACCATGTCAGCCCCCAGCTGAACTGGGTCCACATAACTTGCCTGATCCCCCAGGATAGTTCTTTGTGTGGTAGTTCTCTTAAATGATGCCCCCAGTTGCCTCTCATGCGGGCAGGACTTGTAGGTTTGGAGCTACCACTGGAAACTCTCAGAGACTGTGTGGTCAGCCCCCAGGGATGTCAGGGCCTCTGGGAGTAGGACACATGGGCATATGAGAAGGAGAAAGGGAATAATCCCTGGGTCCTTCCAGGGCTTCAAGGGCAACAAAGGTCTAAGACATCATCTGGGTCTTCTAGTGGGTCTCCACTCTAGTTTGGGCCTGGTCAGGTCAGAAGCCCCCACAACCCGTCATGATGGGAAGAGTGTCCGGTAGAGAGAATGATTTCTGGAATCACCCAGGGCCCCCCAACCCCAGGCTGATTCCCGAATGCAGCATAATGCAAGTTCTTGCCAAGCATCGTATTAGAGTAGGGATCAGATACATAAGAGTAGTGGGGTATTTATTGAACATGTTGAACATGTTAGTCACTTCAGTAGTATCCGACTCTGTGTGACCCCATGGACTGTAGCCGGCCAGGCTCCTCTGTCCATGGGGTTCTCCAGGCAAGAATACTGAAGTGGCTTGCCATTTCCTTGTCCAAGAATCTTCCTGACCCAGGGATCAAGCCCTGGTCTCCGCACTGCAGGCAGATTCTTTACCATCTGAGCCACCAGGGGTATTTATTGTGTTAGTCGAAAAATTTGTTCTGTAACATCTTAGGGGAAACCCCAGACGAACTTTCTGGCCACTCAATACCATTAACTAAACACCTGACAGGCCTCACTTGCTGTTAATTGTTGTGGAAGTCAGGCCACAGGAGATAGCACCTCCCTGGTGCTTTTGCCCCTGTTCACACTGTGGTGCCTGGAGGCAGTTCACCCTGCCCAGTTTGGAAGGGTGAAGCCTCTTCCAGAGAACAGGAAAGCCCGGTGCATGCCCCTCAGCAGAGCAGCCACATCAGCCTCAGCCTCCTGCCCACTCATATGACAGGGTGGACCCCCACTTCACTGCGGACAGTGAGTCTGTGTCCCCAAAGCAGGGAGGCTCCAAGGAGATCCCCCCACACCCAAACTTGGAAATGCCTGCCCTGACTCAGGATGAGTAATTGAAAATAAAACAACTGGGAAATAAGATTCGTAAGATTTCTCTAAGTCATCAGTGATAGCTGAAGAGCATACTTTCAAGGAAGACTTATACCCAACAGCTGCATTGCATACAAAAATTACACAAAGAAGTTTTTTTGCAAAGAAAACACAGATTCTTGAAAACATATTATTGATGCGAAATTAGGACAATAGGCTCTGATGAGAGAAAATGTGACAGGGTTAAGAAAACAATGTGAGGAAACAATGTCACAACAGATATGAAAAAACATGGAGAAGGGAATGGATATGAAGACAGTAAATAGATAATGAAGGGTTAATCATCTCACTTGACATAAATACCAGTCTATTTCATGATATTGTAGCCCACAGATCAGAACTCATTGCATGGCCAGGCTGATGGATGCTTTTTATCAAAGGAGAAATGTGTTATTTCCTCAGGTTTAAATTGAAGTCGTGGCAGATGTCAGTTCTCATCTCTATAAATAAAGTTTGCTTAACACAAGTGTCTGTATAAGCAAAGTTCGTAGAGTTTCAAGCTGTCAAATTGTCTTTCTTCACATCTGACTTGAACTTCATGTGTTCATAGCATTTCTCTCTTGACTAAACTTTTCTTCCAGAATTCGTTGTCATCCATAATGGGATCATCACAAATTACAAAGACCTGAGGAAATTTCTGGTAAGATACTTCCACTGGGTAACATCTAAGTCAAGTGATATTGGTCTTTCCCAGAAACTTTCCAACCAGCTTATTTCCTGCCGGAAAAAAAGGCAGGAGCTAATTGCCATCCACTCTTGGCCACGTCACCACATTGGATGCAGACCTTATCTCTAGCTCAGCCTCCTTCCCAGATCTTACTGGAGGAGAGAGAAGGGCATTCTCATTTACCTCAGAGGTTGTTTCAGATTCACAGCAGAATCTAAAGAACAAAGTGTATTCACTGAATAACATCCCGACTCATACACCAAATGGAATGCAGGGTGGGAAGACAGACGCAAGTGTTTCAAGTATGAAGAGGTTGTGGTATTGGTTGGGAGGTGGTGGATTTGACTCAATGTATTTGATCATTTTGATTGCTACATTTTTTGCAATATCCAGATTAATTGCAAGGACAAGCTTCTGAGGTGGGATGATCTCAGGGAAGACTACAGTGACTCAGCCGTGTTAGGCTGTGGGATTCAGGCAAACATTTCTCATCCCTTCCCTGTTTTCCTTGTTCTCGCCTTAAGTCACTCCAAGGACAAGTCATAAGGGAGGAGAGGGAGCTGGCCAGGCCAACATTGCACAATGACCATTATCTGACAGTTTGTCCAACCAAATATTCCAGGAAAGCAAAGGCTATGAGTTTGAGTCAGAAACAGATACGGAAACGATTGCCAAGTTGATTAAATATGTGTTCGACAACAGAGAGACTGAGGACATTACATTTTCAACACTGGTTGAGAGAGTCATTCAGCAGCTGGTAAGTTACAGTTCTCACTGGTCTAAATCCTCCCTTCATTCCTTTTCAGTTTTCATAAGCATTTATTAGGCAAACCCGCACCAAGTACCTGAGAATTAAAGATGGCTTATCTACAGTGTCTGGCCTTAAAAGGTTGCATCCTTGTAAATATGGGAGGAGTTCTGAGGTTTCGGTGGGAGGACTGCCCAGGAGAGACCCCTTCTTGGAGGAAGAGGTAGAGTAGGCCCTCCGTGGGATGGTGAAGGGAGGAGTAGAGGGCTCCAGAATTGCTAGAGTCCACCTCTAGCACCTCTGAGCATCAGTGCCGTCCATAGCTCCCCCAAGATGGGGGCAGTTTGGAGACAGTATTCAGGGCCAAGAGTGTGGAACATCTGGGGTCAGAGGCTTCTTTGGGTACAAACACTGCAGTTTAAAATATGTGACCCTTTGGTCTTTTCAGTCTTTTTTTTTTTTTTTAAGTAAGTCTACTGTTAAACCCTTTGCCCTATGACTCCTGTCTTGGGAGACCTTAATTTAGAGAACATATTTATAAATAAAAGCCTGTCCCATAACTAATGCACAGTGAACCAATTTAGTTTTGCAGCATAGTATTTCCTCTTTTCCATTTGCAATTTTAAATTTTGGGAATGCATCCCAGTGGTGGCCCTTTTAAACACCAGCAGTGTACCTATAGCAACACAGACCTCTTTTTGGCAGAGACTGGGAGGAACTTTTCTGTTCAGTCCTACTTCATGGTTGATAAAACCAGCAGGGTGAATATCAGGCTCCTCAGATTCTGTCTAAGCCCCCTTCATTTGGGGCAGTTTGAAAGACCCTTAGAGGCCTGGAGTTACTGGCCCTGGGATATCTCTGGCACACTGGCCATACTGTGAGACCTTGGGTCTGCCCAGGTTTCTAAGTGTTAGAAATCCAGATTGATAGCTGGCTGTACATAAAGTCAAGTAGGGTCCTGGTTAGTATGGATGGTCAGAATGTAGGAGAGAGTTTTGATTCAGGGTTTTAAATAGGGGGAGTATTTGGAGTCTTGAGTTAGGAGAACTATATTCTAATTCTGGTTTGCACAAACCAACAAGGTAAGACACAGAGTCGTTATTGCCATAGAAATAATAATTATAACAACTCATGCTTCCATATGTCAGGCACTGTTCCAGGCACTTAAAATGCTTTAGCTCACAGAAATTGTACAAGATAGCCATGCACCATGAGGCACAAAGAAGGCTGAAACGATTGCCCAGTTAAGGGTGGAGTCAGAATTTGAACCCAGGCCCTAACCTGTGTTGAGCTAAACATAAGTAATAGTTTAGCCCCTTTAATCCTCACAATTGCTCCCTGAGTAGGTACAGTCACTGAGGCCCAGGGCAGCACTCCTGGCTGCAGTTCTCATTTCCTGAGGTTCTAACTGCAGCAATCCACCCAGGTCATCACAGAGCTGGAAACTGGTCCCTATGGGCCTGGACAGGGTGATTTGTATTGCTCACAATGAAATCCACAAGTTCCGGTCTTCGGTACTTGATTGTGGTCTGTTTCTTGTTCCCCTCCTGACATCACTGTGCATGTGCGGTCCTGTATTCAGCGCCCTGAGTGAGTGACCCCAGGACTGCCTGCAGTGAAGAGGCCCCCAGGGAGAGCTGTCTAGAGTAGTGGACTGACTGCAGCAGCCTAGCTTAGCCAGTGTCAGTTGTTCTTCACTCTCCTTTCTTGTCTTTTCAGGAAGGCGCATTTGCCTTGGTTTTCAAGAGCATCCACTACCCTGGAGAAGCTGTGGCCACAAGGTAAGGCAGAATGCACTGACATTTCCAGTTACAAATAAATAAAATAAAATCACTTAGCTTGAGGCACAAGGTAGGAGCAGGGCCTCTGGCAAAGTGGAAGGTACTAAGGGACAACTGTAGCTGGAGTTTCTGATTTCTTTGAAAGAGAAACTAGAAAATTGGATATTTATTTGAAATCTGTAGATTTTTTTAGGAATTGACAACAGATTCAAACTAAAAATAAAATTGTATAGCAAGGGCAGATCCATGTTTCAGGTCAGTTTCAGAGATTCCCTTTAGAAAAAGCATGTAAAATTATGAACATGAAATTAGGAACAAAAATGAATGTTGATTTGAGTCCAGTAAAGAAGAGGCCTTGAAAGCCAAGAGCTCAAACTTCATCGCCTTCATGCCAGGTGTGACCCAAGGATCAGCTTAGAGGGCTTGAGTCAGCCCACATGTCCTTTTGTTAGAGCCCTGTACTGTGTGGCCCCCAGTACTGTGGGGGTTCACACAAGTGGGTGTATGAGTGCCATCGTGTAACCACCCACCTATCCATCCATCTCTCCATCCACCATTTGTCTAGCTACCCGTTCATTTGTCCATCCCTTCCATCCATCCATCTGTCCATCTGTCCACAATCAATCTGACCATCTACCCATTCATCTATCCATCACTCCAGCTAATATTTGTTGAGCGCTTACTGTGTGCTGAGCCCTGAGGACCCAGGGACACCGGACCCTTAAGGACCAGACGGTTGTGCAGGAGGACAGAGCTGGGCTGAGAATCTCTGTGGTGGGGGCTGGGAGGCGGTGCACAGGGGCCCCAGGGGAGGCAGGTGTCGGCCTGGGTAAGGCAGGCCGAGAACCGGCGTGAGCACAAGCATGGAGCCTCGAGTGAGGAATCTGCAGGCAGGCCAGGGTAGTGACAGGGAGGGGCACTGGTGGGACTTGAGGCTCCTCTAGTCTCAGTGGGTACTTATTGACACCTTCTATGTGCCAGGCATGGGTGACAGCAGCGAACAAGGTTGTATGGACACTACCTCATGAAACTCAAGAGCTGGTAGGGAGTTGGGAGGTGGGCAGAGGCTCAGCTCTGTAGGATCTAGAGTGCCCTGTGGTTGCAGGCTTCATTCTGAAGGCACTGGGGAGCCATAGAGAATGTACCTGTGGCCCAGACTATCATAATATCAAGGCAGGAAATAATGTGAATGTACATAATTTTATTTTTTCTGGAACAGGAACTAAATTGCCATTTGGAATTTAAGTCTTTCAAATTATAGAATTATAAAATGCTAGTTGGTCCCTATCAAATTTTGAAACTCCTTTTAAAGCCTATTATCATGACGTTAGTATTTTGAATGCAGAAGAAGGTAGTGTGAAGAAGCAATAAAGCTTTATTTTTCTAAATTATCTATAATTAGTGGTTCTATAAGTTCTGGGACAATCTTTGGGATGTCTTGGGATTACTTTGCCCTGGGAAGGGGGCTCGATGTGGGTCCCATCTCAGTGCTCAGAGGACATCCAGCCCAGGGTATCAAGGCAACAGATAACTCAATCCCCTCTTATCCTTCCAGGAGAGGCAGTCCCCTACTCATTGGAGTAAGGAGCAAATACAAACTCTCCACAGAACAGATCCCCGTCTTATATAGGACACGTAAGTTTCTTGAGAAGGACTTGAACAGCATAATGCTGTTCCGGGGGCATCAGCTCCCCTCAGAGGTAGGATGCGTTCCTTCACTCGGCTGGGACCAGGTCCAAAAGGTTTTCATGCAACTGAGACTTGGCTCCATGTTTTCAAAAGCTTTTTATTGTGTATATTTTCAAATACATACCCAAGCCAAGGGAGCAGCATGTGGTTCTGTTACATACAGGCACCCATGTCCTGATTTGAGTGTTGATTTGGTTTGTTTTGTTAGCAGTCAATTCAGAGCTCTTCCTATTTGGAGATCTTTTATACAATTTGGCTGATACAGACAAAGCTAAAAATTGCATATTTCTGCCACACGTATTCAAAGGGGAAACTGGCTTCTTCCTGTTGTTCAGAGGAAATAGTTTGAACAGGATTTGTGATCCTTCCCTTCATTTTCTAGGCAACATTGAGAATGTGAAGAATATCTGTAAAACAAGGATGAAGAGGCTGGACAGCTCGACCTGCCTTCACGCTGTGGGTGATAAAGCAGTGGAATTCTTTTTTGCGTCTGATGCAAGGTAGCTAGACCTTGTTTCCTTTCTTTCCAAGGATGATGTAATCAAGAAAGACTGGCTAAACACCCTCCTTTCTTACGTATCCCCCATTTGAGCTGTTTTCTCAAGGCTCAGCAAGGGGAGGAGGTGACGGCCCTCCCGAGGGAATCCTCACCCAGTGAACACTTTTTGCATGGCTGGCATCAGCAGCCGTGGTGGCCAAAGGTGAAGTCCACTGATCTAACAATGTTTGCGGCTGTACGGAATAATTGAATTAGTTGCCAACATTGTAAAATTGGGAAATTTTCCATAAAAATCTAAACGTTTAACTTTCCTGGAAAACCAGCAGATTTGAGCACACCAGACAGCTCCCTCCAGTCCTTACTGGGGCCATTCAAAGGCTGCTCCCTTTAGATGGGGAAAGTGTCTCCAGACCTTCGGTCCTTCCTGAACCTTGCCTGCCTTTACCAGAGTCTGACCATTCATAAAAGACAGAGCCAAGATTGAGGGTTCTGGCCCAATGGATCCCAAAGTCCACGTTCTCATCAGTACGCCAAACAGTAATTCTGAAACTTGAGAAAGTATGCTTCATGCCCATTTTAGTGTATCCAAAAAACGGACACACACAAATACACTCAGAAAAGACAGAAGCACTTTCCTGCTAGTTGAAAGAGAAAACCATCATGTGCGCTTAGTCTCTCAGTCATGTCCAACTCTTTGCAAGTCCATGGACTGTAGCCCGCCAGGCTCCTCTGTCCATGAGGATGCTCCAGGCAAGAACACTAGAGTAGGTTGCCATGCCCTCCTCCAGGGGATCTTCCCAACCCAGGGATCGAACTGGGTCTGCTGCATTGCAGGCAGATTCTTTACCAGCTGAGCTACCAAGGAAGCCCAAGAATACTGGAGTGGGTAGCTTATCCCTTCTCCAGAGGATCTTCCCAATCCAGGGGTCGAACTGGGTCTCCTGCATTGCAGGCAGATTCTTTACCAGCTGAGCCCTAGAAAAACCATCATAAAAGCCACCACTACTACCTCCTTTATCCAAATCTTTATTATGCCTTTTTTTTCCCACCACCTTCTGGTAGGGCCTCGATGTGAAGCAAGGAGGATACCAGGTGAGGTCTCCTGGGAAACATGAAGTATCAGGAACCTGCAGCCCAGGCTGCAAGACCTATTTCAGCCCACAGCCAGCATTGTACTTAATGCTGATTAGGAAAGGGCAGCAGTTCCGAAACTGTGTTTCTTAGTGCACCATTTCAATGAGAAACTAATATTTCAATGGTTCTAAGATATATAGTTATTTTATAGATTTTAGCGTCTATGAGTAGCACCTTGCAATTATAATTTGCTATAGTTTTAATTTTTTAGAAGTACATAAAATAATCACAATCTTAAGACCAATATTACCTTATATTCAGTAAGTATGGTAGATGTTTCTCAAAAAAAGCCATAAGTACGTGAAAGATTAAGAAATTATTTATAGGCAATATGATTATATACTTTTATATGATTATATAAAATCCACCTGAAAGGCTGTCAGAAGTAACACTCATCGCTCTTCAGAGTATAAAGATGTGGAAATTTGACATCCCAGTAGTAGCCACTTTGCTGTCAGCTCAACTAGATGGGTAGTAGGGGACCACACCCACCCTGTCCCCTACTCATGTCTCCATAAGTGACTGGTACGGTTGGCTCTCAGCAAACCTTTGTTGAATGAAAAAAGTAATCTATTTACCATGGATGAAAAAAAAAAAGTTTTAATCCCTTAAAATAAATTTAAATAAAAATAATTCAGAACCTGTTTGGAGAAGACTGCAAAAGTTTACCGTAAGAAACAAGAAGAGATTTGAATACAGGGAGAGATTCCACATTCCTTGGTAGGAAAGTCGTGTCCAGCTCTTTGCAACTCCATGGATGACACAGTCCATGGAATTCTCCAGGCCAGAATACTGGTGTGGGTAGCCTTTCCTTCTCCAGGGGATCTTCCCAACCTGTGGATCGAACCCAGGTCTCCCACATGGCAGATGGATTCTTTACCATCTGAACCACCATGGAAGCCCAAGAAAACTGGAGTGGGTAGCCTATTCCTTCTCCAGTGGTTCTTCCTGACCCATGAATTAAACCGGGGTCTCCTGCATTGCAGGTGGATTCTTTACCAGCCGAGCTACTAGGGCAGCCCTAAAATAAATTTAAATAAAAATAATTCAGAACCTGTTTGGAAAAGACTGCAAAAGCTTACCATGAGAAACAAGAAGAGATTTGAATAAAGGGAGAGATTACCACATTGCTTGGTAGGAAGGCTTAATATTATTATGAAGACATTAATTGGTTTACAGTTAATTTAATAATTTTAAATTATTTTAAAGAAATTGACTCTTCTTAAATTAATCTGTAAATTCAATGCTATCATTAAATCTTTGACAGTCTTTTGTTTGTGTAAGTTATGGGAACTTAAACAAGTGATTCTACAATGTACTGTGTATAGATGAAAAAGCACATATTGGAAAATACGAGTGATGGAGGTGACCCTCTCGTATATGAAGGCATGCTGTGGCGCTCTCATGACAACAGTGACCAGCATGTACTGTGCACTTAGAGCTGGACGCTGTATGGAGGGCTTTACCAAGACTCTCCCATGCAGTCATCACAACAGACCTCTGGAGAAGGCACAGTGGCCACCTTCCAGTTTGAAGCTGAGGAGCCCAAGACGGGCTTAGAGGGGTCATGTCTGTGCTGTCCGAGGCCACAGGCTGATAAGAGACAGCGATGAGATCTCCACCTCAGGTCTAACTCCTGGACCTGTAATCTTGATGACTCCCCATCCATTCTGTAAATTAAAACAATGATTATATTTGAACATGCAGATTACAAGCACATGTAAATACAAACAAACATATTAAGCCCTGTCTGAAGGAAAGTACAGTGTAAGCAGCATTTCTTTATTGGAGATTGAATCAGGCCATTTTTACTTCTTCCTCTTGTTGACTGTGTTTTCTGTTTTTACTCAAAGAACATATATTGTTTAAGATATTTTTTCTAGTGCAAGGGCTTTCCATCCTACTTTATCTTTCTTCACTAGGATCTGGAGATGCCTCTCTTAGAGCCATAAACTTGATTGTTTTCTCTTTTTAACTTTGCATCAGCAGTTTTAAATGCTCATTTTTATGCACAGGGTACATATTGGTGTAGCGCTTGGTGTAAGGAGCATTTTTTTCTCTCGTGGTCCTTCAGGTACCACCTTTATAGTGTTAAGTGTTAGTCACTCAGTCATGTCTAACTCTTTGCAACCCCATGGACTATAGCCTGCCAGGCTACTCTGTCCATGGAATTCTCCAGGCAGGAATACTGGAGTGGGTAGCCATTCCCTTCTCCAGGGGAGCTTCCTGACCCAGAGATCTCCTGCATTTGCAGGTGAATTCTTTACTGTCTGAACCACCAGGAAAGCCCACCTTCATGGCTTTTACGATATCTGTGTAGCACCTGTACTATTGATTACCTTTCTTTTTCATTTACCATCTCAAGGGGAAAATCGTTATTACTTTCCACAGAGAGAAAGTTAATATAAAAACAAACACAATGACTGCACATTTCATTAATGGATAGATCTTATAGTTACCTTTAAGTCCCCCCCTTTGCTTGCATGCGTGTGTATGTGTGTATAAGAAGAGTCATTTGTCCAAATGAGTTTCCCACTAAATGGATTTTGTTGTGTGCCTCCTCCATGTTCCTCTGTATTTCCTGCAAACAGAATTTTACAGGTATCTAGAAGCTTGATCATCAGGTTTGATTTTTTGTTTTTTTTTTGGCAAGACTATTTAATAGGTAGTGTGTACTTCCATCAGGAGGCACTATGTTTCATTGTGTTTTTGTAGTACTGTTAAAATCGATATCACCGGCCTTATTCATCCATTATAAAGCTGCTCTCAGATTTTCATCTCTTCGTGTCAGTAGCCACTGATAGACCTTGATTAGGGCTACTAACAATTATAAGTTCATAGGTTGATTATTATAATTCTGTCATTCCTTCTTTATTAGCTGTATTTCCCTCCTATAAAGTGAAACTTGCCTTCTTAAAATGTGGTTATTCTGAAAGATCATTTGGAAAGGCAAGATAAATGTTTCATACTTTCCCTTTATGATTCAGAATAATGTGTTAGTTCTTGAACATTCTCCAAAGTTGACATTGTTTGGATCCTGATTTGAAGAAAACAATTATAAAAGGACATCTATGAGATTATTGGGGGAATTTGAACATACTGGATATTTGATGATATGAAGAAATGACTATTACTCTTGAACGTGATAATGGTATTAGAGTAGAGTTAAAAAAATAATTCTTATCTTTTAGAGCTATAAGCCAAAAGGTTTACAGATGATTTGATGTCTGGGGCTGGCTTCAAAATAATTCTGGGGGATGGAAGGGGCAGGAGGTATGAATTAGTGTAAATATGGCATATCGTAAAGTGCTATTCAGTGCTCTTGACACGGACCCACAGTTGAGACGCAGTGAGTACCTGCCATCCTGTAACTGTCAGGGTGGGCCCTGTCTCTGACACCCGTATTTTCCTTGCTCCAGTGCTATCATAGAGCACACCAACCGGGTCATCTTCCTTGAGGATGATGACATTGCCGCAGTGGCTGATGGGAAACTCTCTATTCACCGGGTCAAGCGTTTGGCTAATGATGACCCATCTCGAGCCATCCAGACCTTGCAGATGGAATTGCAGCAAATCATGAAAGGCAAGTGTCTTTTGAGAGTCCCTGTGCACTCTGTGGGGGAGACTCTCCTCCCTGTCCAGGGTGGGCACCACAGCCTTCCTGCCTGCTCTAAGCACTGGGGTGGGGCTGCAGGTGGTCTGTGGTTTATACAGCTCAGGGAATGTGGGGTGCCTGGCCTAGCTACTCCAAAGGGAACTTCTGACTGTGTCCAGGCACCAGGTCTTCCTGCTTGATCTGACTCCAGTCCATCAACTACCTCCCTTTAGAACTCTCTAGGATGCATTCCTACAGGCCTGAAGTAACAGGAGACTGTGGACTACTTTCTCCTTGCCGGGGGAGCGTGTCTTCTTGCAACCACACTGGCTTCCCTGCACACTCTTCTCCACAGGGCCACCTGGGTAAACTTTTAAGAGTGCGAATCATACCCTCTTATCCTGCTGCGTAAAGCCCTCCGATGGCTTCCCACTGCTCTTTGAATAAACCCCACACTCCCAGCAACAGCCCACAACCACCCACACCCAGCCAGGCACCACCTCATGCAACCCTTTCTCACTATGCCTCTGTCCACCCATCCTGCCCTCCTCACCGTTACTCAGACGAATTGAGTGCTTGCTTACCTGAGGGGAGCACTCACTCAGCTTCTCACAAGACTGGCTTCTTTTGATCATTTCCCCTGAAACGTCACTCCCTCAGAGAGCCGTTCCCTGACCTGTATCTGCAGCGGCCCCACCCCTCCTCACTTGTTCTGTTTGCTTCATGTCACCCTTTCTACAAGTCCTCTGCCGAGAGCAGCATACAGGACGCTGCGGTGCTGGACGCCATGCACCTCAATGTCACAGAGGGCGCTCCGGCCCTGTCTGCACACCTGTGACGGGCATCAGGCATATCACATGTTGGGAGGTCTGGGATATTATCTGGTTTTATTCAGATTAGAGCCCTGGAAATATGTGGCTCAAAAGGTTTTTTTGTTTTTTGGTTCAATAGAGAAATTTGGAGTGTATTTGGTTTTAAAAAGTGGCCTATGTCCTTGGACTTGCCTCATGTGTACTTTCCTAAGTAGGGGGGCAGTAGGAAGTAAAGCATTGTCCTTTCTTGTGGCCTAGCTAAGAGGAGCATGGCCCAGGAAGGCCAGCCACGCATTTGTTGCTTACATCCCTCCCTCCCTCAAGCTGCAAGGTATGATATGCACATTGAAGACAGTAATCATCCCTGACCTGACTTGTCACCATGAATATCAGATGGGACAATACCTGGAGATACCCTTCATAATCTGTAGTGGCCTCTATACGTGTCTCTGTGACTGCGTAACAACTTTTCTTCTTGATTAAAAGCTAAGCAGTGGTAGTATAACAAAATTAAAATTTACTCATCTTGTTAATGTTTGTTTGACCAGGTAACTTCAGTGCATTTATGCAGAAGGAGATATTTGAACAGCCAGAATCAGTTTTCAATACCATGAGAGGTCGAGTGAATTTTGAGACCAACACAGGTAAATCCCTCATCCGAGCCCTAGGCCTATGTGTGGTCCCTGTGTCGTGTCAGCATTAATGCCCTGCATGTGTCCTGCAGTGCTCCTGGGTGGCTTGAAAGACCACTTGAAGGAGATCAGACGATGCCGACGGCTCATTGTGATTGGCTGTGGGACCAGCTACCACGCCGCTGTGGCCGTAAGTGCGACAGGCTGGACCCTCGATAGTGCCTGGGAGGCAGTGTCGGCAAGGGCAAGATGACTCTTAGATCCTGTCCAGTGTTTGGCCTTCCAAATTTGTTGCCATGAGCCAGTATGAGAACTGGCATGGAGCCCTTTCTCCTGCAGTTTGGCCTGTGAATGCCTGAATTTACCTGCCCACCTGTATGCAGCGCTGTCTTAGAAGCTCAGCTGTCTTTGTCCCTGTTGGGTCCATAACTGACTTTAGTTCCCATTTTTGTTGGCTTTAGACACGGCAAGTTTTGGAGGAACTGACCGAGCTCCCCGTGATGGTTGAACTTGCTAGTGATTTTCTGGACAGGAACACACCTGTGTTCAGGGATGACGTTTGCTTTTTCATAAGCCAGTCAGGTAAGGGTTATAGGTTTTCATTAGTTCATCTCAGGGCTCTGTCCTCTCAGTAATGCACCACACAGCTGCCTCCTGCCTTCATCCAGTGACCTTCTCTGCACACAGACTGTGTGCCACAGGCTCTGACGCACAGAGTCATTTAACCCTCAGAGCCATTTTATGAGGAGGGACATGCAGCAAAGTTTTTCCTTCTGCTGACATCCCAAGTCCAGGACTTAAGAGCCCCCTCACTGGGGTACTCATAAATGTGTGCTGGGTTTAAATTAGAGGAAAGTTTAATGCTACTGGTTGATAGTCCCTTCAAGAACTGTTTGGGCACCATGCAATGCTCACACAATCCAGCAGCAGGAGGCATAGAGAGACACCGTTCACATGTAGAGAGTCCAGGCTACCCTCTCTCAGCTCAGGAAACCCTGCCTGTATGCCTTTCTAACATTCTGGAGCATTTACTCCAGCTCAAGGCAGGACAGAGGGTCAGGGAGGTGATCCACAGCCATGTGCTTGGAACTCATATGCATGAGCTCTAGGAGAATTCTTATAACACTTGACTATGCAGAATTCCAAGCCTTTATAGAAGAGAGACTCACATGAGGAAGCGCCTAGGCTAAGCAGTTATGTTATGAAATAGCTTATCCATTTTGTATCATCATAGCCACTTTAACTCCTTCCTTTCACTGGGTTATTTAAAAGTTAGTATCAAACATGTTATTTTATCCATAAATATTTCAGAACATATCTATAAATGATAAAAGAAAAAATATAACACCAGTGTCATTATCACAACTGCAGCATTAACAGAACGCCCTAATATCTTTTTATGCTGTTTTCAGTATGAATTTCTAATAGAATTTCCATTTCAGTGACAAGCTAAGGAAAACTAACGCTGACATACCCACTGTTTAGCTGATCACCTCGTTCCCAGGCACTGCCCTCCAACTTCAGTTGCCACTTATCTTTGGGTTTATAATTCTGTCTGAGTCTAAAAATGTTTCATGAATTGTTGGAAGCCACTAACCAAAGAATGGAGGTGCATTTAATGTGGAAATAGTGCAGTGGTACCTCATGAGTGACTTCATAGAAGGAGTTTAAAGTTTCATTTTGTTTAGCTCTTTACATTAAAATTTTTAAAACTATCAAAAACGGGGATACTGATGAATATAGATCTGTCCCCAGCCCCCAGCCCTGGCCCCCACTGGTGCTGAGAAAGGGCCATGTGGCACCCCATTGTGCTGGATGCAAGTCTGAGTGGAAACAGGAGAGGAGAACTGGGCCGTAGTTGCACCAGCCTGCACTGGAACAAAGTTAGGACAGCATAGCCAAGAGTGGTGGCTGTGTGGACATTGAATGTTTGATTTTATGTTCTGAATCATATCTAATTTCACTTGAGTTCTTTAGGACTTAACCAACAGGGACTTCTTGCTGGTTTATGCATGAACCGATTTAAGTTTCTTTTTAATAAAAATAATTTGAGTCCACACTTGGAGGCTACAAGAAATGTTTTCCTTTCAAACAAGATCTGTTTGAGAAGCACCATTTAGGGGCATTATTGCTTTTTAAATATTAAATTTCAGCCCATTCTGAATGAGGTAGTTTAGAGTCCAAAAATACTGGGAGCCAGGCCCAAGCCAGGCCTACTCCATCACCCACAGCTAATTGGCCTTGAGCAAGTGAGGCATTGACTTCCTCTGCCTCTGAACACCTCATCCTAAAGGGGAAATGGAGATGATGCCTCCCACTGGGGAGGAGTTGTCATGAGAATTCAGTGGGACAGTGGATGAGAAACTACTTGTCACATAAATAGTAGTGAAATCTTGAATCTGAGAATCAACCAGGGCACAAGGCCAGACTTAGAGTGGGTTAAATAGGAAACGGGAAGTGAAATAACAGAAGAGTAAGTGTAAACGACTCTGTCTTACTATTCAACAAAAATTAGAGAAGACCAGGGACAAGAGAGTCTTAAGCCATTTTTAGAAAAACTTGTCTTACATATTTTTCATGGAAACCTCAATGATGGAATTTAAATGTTCTGTTTAACATTCAATCACACACAAACTTTTAATAAATTCCTTCCAAATTAGTTCCACTTAGTAAATCAGCTTTCATCTTTTAATTACAGAAATGGTCACAGTGAACCACATTAACTGCATTACTAAACACCCAAGTGATCAAGTGATTCCCATATGCCTCTGCGGTTGCAGTCCCCATAGAGAGGCCCCAACCAGTTGAACAGTTTACCAATTTTCATGAGAAAGGTTTTAACATCCCTAGAACATGCACTTCACACTAAACGGTAAAATGAGAAGTGACAAATTAATTTCAGACTTTGAATCCAAATCCTCATGAATGTTTTATTTTCCTATTTACTTTTAAGACTAAAGAATTCTCCTTTTTTCAAGATCTAAGTGCTAATTGTGTCTCTGGCATTAGCAGCCCTTAAATAAAGAACATCTTACATTAAAAAAAAAAAGAAAAGAATCAACTAGAAAAAATTGTTAAGCACACATTTTCCTTTCTAAGCACACAAAAGCTGTGTCTGGGCACTAATATCTGCCTAAGAGCCAGAAGTAAATGAGTCAGGGGCTGGAGGTTAAGGCTACAGAGCCACATACCTGTGAACTGAAAAGAAGGACCTGTGTGGCAGGTGAGACTGCAGACACCCTCCTGGCACTGCGCTACTGTAAGGACCGCCGAGCTCTGACTGTGGGCATCACCAACACAGTGGGCAGCTCCATCTCCCGAGAGACCGACTGCGGCGTCCACATCAACGCAGGACCAGAGATCGGTGTGGCCAGCACCAAGGTAGCAGGAGCCACATGGGCACCCACAGGAGGGCCTCTGCTGGGTGGGTGGTCCTAGCGGGGAGCCCCGGGATCTGTCTCGTCTTGAGTGGTCACCACATGCACATAAGCCCGGTTCTGCTAGCCCCATGGTTCTCTCCGCAGGCTTACACCAGTCAGTTCATCTCCTTGGTGATGTTTGGTTTGATGATGTCTGAAGACCGCATTTCACTGCAAAACAGAAGACGAGAGATCATCCACGGCCTGAAATCTCTACCCGGTATGTTCCAGAGCTCACCTGCTCATTGTCAAATCCTGTGGACTGTTCCTGGCTGCTCCTTTGCCTGACTCTCTCCATAAATGATACTGTTAATCATTCCCTCCTCCTCAAAGCTTCTCCTTACTGCTAAATTCCTGTAGCAGCCCCCCAGTTGGCCAAGATTCAAGCCCACACTTGTCCTCAGGCCGTGGAGCCCTGCACGCTGGGACCCTGAGCCTCTAACCCTTTCCAGCTCCCTTCCCCTCCCTGGGCAACAATGCCAAGCGCTTTTCACCAAAAGACATTTGTACTGGCTCTTTCTTCTACCAAAACCCTCTTCTTCCAGCTCTTCATATGACAAACAGCTCCCGTCACCCAAGTCTTAGCTCAAAAATCACCTCCTGAGACCCTCCTTGGCAACCCTAATAGGGGCCCTAATCCCTGCTTCCTGCTGCTACTCCTGAGTCACTCAGTCGTGTCCAACTCTGTGCAGCCCCTGGATTGTATCTTACCAGGCTCCTCTGTGCATGGAATTCTTCAGGCAACAGTACTGGAGTGGGTTGCCGTGCCCTCCTCCAGGGGATCGTCTCAACTCAGGAATCGAACAAACTGGGTCTCCTGCACTGCAGGCAGATTCTTTACCACTGAGCCATCAAGGAAGCCCAATCCCCTGCTTCGCTCTCTATAAAACAGGAGCCCATTTCTTTTCTTTATAGCACATGCCATGATTTGAAATTACCTGCTCTTCTGTGTTGGAGAAGGCAATGGCACCCCACTCCAGTACTCTTGCCTGGAAAATCCCATGGATGGAGGAGCCTGGTAGGCCACAGTCCATGGGGTCGCTAAGAGTCGGACACGACTGAGCGACTTCACTTTCACTTTTCCCTTTCATGCACTGGAGAAGGAAATGGCAACCCACTCCAGTATTCTTGCCTGGAGAATCCCAGGGACGTCGGAGCCCGGTGGCTGCCGTCTATGGGGTCGCACAGAGTCGGACACGACTGAAGCGACTTAGCAGCAGCAGCAGCAGCAGCAGCTCTTCTGTGTATTGGCGTGTCTTCCCCAACCGTGTCAACTTAGCGAGCACCAACCCTGTCTGTCAGACTCGCTGCCGGTTTCCAGGTGTCTAGCCAGGGCAGACACTCAGGAGTTGCTCAGGAAACATACAAGGAGTGAACGGCCCCAAGGCTCTTCTTGGCGGGGCCATTCCCAGTCTTACCAGACTTTCTTCTGGAACCAAGCGCAAAGAGAAGGCAGTGAGGGAAAACCACTATGTAACCATGCAAGGTCTCAGGGTCTGAATCTGACCAAGACAACATGCTAAAAATCTAGTAACAAGAAAAGTGTTTTAACTTTAAGCCAGGTAATAATTCTGCAAGAACAGGACTCTCTTCTGGTAAGTGGGCAGTTATCAAGATGTGACCCAAAGATCCTGGGGGTCTAGAAGACCCTTTCAGTGAACACTGTCTTTGTAGTACTATGGTATTTGTGATAAATAAGATGCTTTGCCTTCCTCACTGTGTGGACATTGACAGTGGCACTGGAGGCCGCTGCTGGCACTTTCAGCACTCTTCAGGGCTGAGGCAGGGCAATGTTCTCATGACCGAAGTGCAACAACCTCACTTAGGAATGTCTTTGATTATGTGGCAAAATGCATTAATCTTACTAAATTGTGACACGTTTTAATATTCTATGTAACAAATGGGAGGTATGCAGATGGTGCTTCTGCTGTAGCCTGAAGTCCGATGGTTGTTCCAGAGAAAAGCGCCCTGTGGTTGATTGAGTAGCAAGCTGACTTGGCACTTGGCAGACATTTTCTCAAACATGAACCAAGTTAGCCCAAAACTTTGAGAAAAGCTGATGATAGTATGTATCTATTGCCAATGATAACCTTTGAGCTTTCAACCAAAACAGGATCTGGAAAACTTGTAGCTGTCAGCTCGAGTGTGACGACCTCCCAATACTCAAAAACATCTCTGATAAGCTCACAGTGATTTTAACAAATCTGAGTTTTAAAAAAAATATTTTATAATGAATGTGTCCATTTTTGGAAGATTTGAATAACCCAGTGAACCAATATTTTGCAAATGGCCAAAGCAGTGTTACAAAATTATGCACATGTAAAAGATCCATTTAAGTAAGTACACAATAGACTAATATATTTTAAGTTGACAAAGTAGGAAATTTTTATTAATATGATCTCAAATACCACATTTGCACCTACCCTTTTGAGAAATTGTCACTTCTTAAGTTTGGTGTGATATCAAAGACATTCACAATTATTTGAAAAAGTTATTTAAATACTCTTTCTTTCTCCAACTACAAATCTGTGAGGCCAGATTTTCTTCAACCAAAAAACATATTGCAATGGATTGAATGAGGAAACAGATAAGAGAATCTGTCTTCTATGAAAAAGTCAGGCATTGAGGATTTACAAAAATGTAAAACAGTGCCACTCTTCTCACTGCTTTTTTTTTAAATTTCATGGGTTTATTGTTATTTTTAAATGAGTGAATAACTAATTTTCTCAGTTTCTAATCTGGTAAATACTGATAGATAAAAGTCACAAAAATAAAGGCTCTTAGAAAGTCACAATAAATTTTAATATTATAAAGGAATCCTGAGACCAAAAAGTTTGAAAAGTGCTGGTCCATCTCACACTTTTTTTCCATACATAGCACATGGCCAGATGAGGGGTATTAATCTGGAGTGTCAGCTCTGGCTGGCCAGCTGGAGATTTAGCCTCACTGATCCTCTGTTGCCTTGCCTGTAAAATGGAGCTAGAAATAACACTTCCCTGCTTACCTTATGTGCTCAGGAAAATATGAACACAAATACGAATCACCGTCACAATAAAATCCTAGCTGATAGATAACACAAGCTGTTTCGCATAATCTGCATTTAAAATTCTTTTAAACTAATGCAAGGGAGACAAGTGTGTAAGTGATGTGAGTTCGGGAACCTTGTCTTATACACCATGACTTTTCTTTGTGACTGGCTCTCCCCCTCTGCTGTGTGCTTGACTTAGAGCTGATCAAGGAAGTGCTGTCCCTGGATGAGAAGATCCATGACCTGGCGCTGGAGCTCTACACGCAGAGGTCGCTTCTGGTCATGGGGCGAGGCTACAACTATGCCACGTGCCTGGAAGGAGCCCTGGTGAGCACCCTCTGCCCAACCCCCACCTCCACCGGCCCCTGAGTGAGGGCAGGTGCTGGAGACACCTCAAGAAACCCACAGGAAGGAGGGCAGGGCGTTGGGCTAGGGGAGGGGAGGGCATTGCTCTCTGACCCAGTGTTCTAGCCCTGGTGACATGGAGATGCGGGCTCCTAGTCTCCTGAAGAGAGAGGGGCAGGGCACCCTTCTGAGAGCCCTGAGGTGTTAGCCTGCACCAGGTTCTATCTGGGATAGCCCATTCATACCTCACAAGCATCTTCTGAGAAACTGGCAGTTATTGTTCATGTTTTACCCGGGAGGAAATTGAGCCTCCAAAAAATTCACCTTGCTCAAGATTACATAGTAGAAGTGATCAACCTAAAATTCAAACTCAGTTAAAATAAAAAAAAAACAACACTTTGCTTTTTTCTATTACCACAAGAAGTCTGCGTGGGAGGATTTGGGCAGACCAGAACTGCAGGGTAAAGTCTCTACAAAGTTTCCCCTGTCACTCCTCAGTCTTCTAAGGTGAGGTGAGATCCTGCAGGAGATAAGCATAGAAAGCCCTGCATTTTTTATATCAATGACTGGCTGTTTTGCCCACTGCAGCAATAAAGATGTGGCTTGAGAGAAAGCTGATGGAGTAGGGGCAAGATATCAGGACCACAGGGCTACTAAGAGGGCGGAAAGAGATATACAGAGATCCGAGCCTAGAGCTTGCCTTACTCACTATCCACTTGCTGTTTATGGATCAGATGATCAAGCAAGGTAAATGGGAGACAGTGTCAGAGGGGCGGCAGCATCTATAACTCAGCTAGACTCTCCTCCTCTCCCTGTGGGAGCAAGTGCCTATACCCCACCCCCGCCTCATTTGGAAGAAGATGCCACTGGTGGGAAACAGAGTATTATAGGAGGTAGGGAGTTGGGGTGAGGTGCAAGCCATGAGTTGCCTGGTTGCAGGAAGCTTCAGCTCCCACATCCTTCCAGGGGAGATTCTGGCCCCTGTGAGGGGCCAGGTATACAGTTTCTCAGGAGCAATAGACTCAGTGGTGGGGTGTGGCACCTTTTTGGTACCCCACAGCTATGCCTCTGCTGTCTAGTGTGGGGTGCTCAGTTGCAGCTCCTGAGTGTGCTGGTGAAAGATGCATATTCAACTATGTCTCCAAGTTAGTCCTGGAGGAAAAAAAGAAGCTTTTACACTGCTGCTGGCTCAAGTTCATGGCCCCTCTGTGGTCACTTGGGTACAATCCTTCCGCTGTCTGCAGCATCCAGGGTGGAGCCACACTTCTGACAATGTTTCCTTGACCCAAATAGTTCTAGGGGAGTTGAGAAATGTTTTCTTCAACACTCTCACCAGTTCAATGACATGGGTTTAATGGTAACTGGAAAAAAAAATGGATCTCTCTAAACATAGAGGGAAAACTCCATTAACACCCCAGTGTGTGTCATTTGCTTGATAGTTAAGTTGGAGCAACACTTTAGAAGTTCTTAATGATCTAGAATTGAGGGATCAATTAATCAGATAATTAAATGAAGGTGTAGGACACAATGCCATCATTACAAACTCTGACTGTTAGGGAAACCATGGGGCTGGCTCAAACAGGAAGGGGAAAAGCTAGATTGATACTGACTTGCCTGTCACGATGGGGGCAGGGTGGCTGTGCCCCAGAGCTCGACTGAGGACACAAGCTGTGTGCTGGGCTTTGTGTGTGCACTAGACAACAGGTAACCCTCTTCCCTGGGCCTGGCCTCACTGGCTGCCCTCAGTACCACTGACCACTCCAGGTGTGTCCATCTCCCTTGTGGGCCTCAGCTCCCTGCTTCCTGGAATCACCCTTTCCCTTTCTCCCCACTGGATGACCTCCTCCTATTAGCAGCATGACACTGATTCTGCCTTACGTTTCCCCAGAAAATTAAAGAGATAACCTACATGCACTCAGAAGGCATCCTGGCTGGAGAGTTGAAGCACGGCCCCCTGGCGCTGATTGACAAGCAGATGCCCGTCATCATGGTCATCATGAAGGATCCTTGCTTTGCCAAATGCCAGAATGCCCTGCAGCAGGTCACAGCCCGCCAGGTGAGGGCCCTCTGCCAGGCTGGGTCACTTCTCTCCTGCTCTCTTCCTCTCATGCCCACCTCACCCACTGTTGGCCAGCACCAGCAGTGAGTGTTCGTTCCTGCTGGTGAGCAGGTGTGAGCACACACTTCTGGGGTCCCTCATGCATGGTGCACATTCAGAAAGGGACTGGCCGGCCTGCAGCCATGCCCACAGAAGCTCCTAGGTGCGGCCCAGTGATCCAGATGACCCGGAGGGATCCTGGATCCGAGACATGGAGACCAAAGGAGGTCTGTTGGAGATCCCTGGGGGCAGTTCTAATATTGGCCACCCAGAGTTAGATTTCACAGGTGAAGGGCTCTGTCCTCCACAAGACCACCCTCACTTCAGCCACCAACTGCAGTCTTTCAGCTTCCCAGCTCACCCATATTTCTGACCAACTGGATCCAAATTCAGGAGTTTCCATTACTGAAACCACCCCCCACCCGTTTTAGTAATCCACTAGAACTTGGAAAACACAGGCTGCTTCCTCTGCCCTGAACAGTCTTCCCACCTTTCTTCAAGGAGTCGGCCTCTCATCATTCAGGTCTCAATACAAATGCCTCCTTTTCAGAGAACTTCTTGAACCTTCCCACTGTCTCCCAATCATGTTACGGGGTTTTACTGCCTTGGTGACATTTATCTGAAATTCACTGCTATTTATTGGTTTGCTTATTGACATTTTTGTTTTTCTATCACTTGACTATGAGCCCCTAGAGTAAGGGGTAAGAACTCCTGCTCTTTGCAAGGCACACTGAAGCCACTCAATAAATGGGTGCTGATTAATGCATCAGGAGGGTGCCCCACCACCACAATCCCAGAAGCACAGGAACCTTTTTGACAAAAGCCTCCAAACTCTTTGACCTTTACACAGATCAGATACCAGATACATCACCTGACCCACCTGACTCCAGCAAAGACAAAAGATCACTGTTATTATTGCAATATGTTGATCTTAGAAACTCTGCTGTGCGTGACGGATTGCTTCTTTCAGAGATGACCTGCATCTTGTGATCACATTTCTCTGTCTTAGGGTCGCCCGATCATACTGTGCTCCAAGGATGACACTGAAAGTTCCAAGTTTGCATATAAAACAATCGAGCTGCCCCACACCGTGGACTGCCTGCAGGGCATCCTGAGTGTGATTCCACTCCAGCTCCTCTCCTTCCACCTGGCTGTACTCCGAGGATATGACGTACGTCTAAAATTGCACCTCATCCAGCAACAGGGAGAGACGTAATCCCAGAGTTCCATTTGGTTCTTAAATACTTATTGGATGTAAATATTCATAAGGGAAATATTTTCATTTAAAGTAATTTTTTAAAGTAACTTATACCCCCTGAAAACACAACGGGAACTGCAAGATGTGTGAAGACCATATTAAACCATAAGCTCCTCACCCAGAGGCAATTTGATTAGCAAATTTAATATTTTAGTTTGGTCTTTTCCTTGTGCCTGTAAATTTTTTAAGATTTTTTGAGATAATATCAAGGATGAAATTTCACAACTTTCTTTTTAATACGTTACAAGTATATGCAACACATTACAAGTTCTCAGATCTTGAACTTGTAAGCAGCACTTGATCGTTGCACAATATTCCACCACAGTCTTATAACATAGATTTTAACAATGACTTAACCAGTCTGTTGTTTAAACTGTTTCTAATCTTTTGGAATATCTGCATAAATAACAATTGCAGTGAGTTATCTTTGTGCATATATACATCTTCCTCCTATATTAGAAGGTTTATCCTCAATCTAGCAAATCATTCAACATTTTGGGATTCCTATTTCAATTTCTGTTCCAGGAAAGAACCAATTTATGATCTCACCAGAAAGTGTGTGTGCAGATAGAAGTTTTATTACAATTTTATTTTGAGGAACTTTAAAAAATACATATCAACACCAAAAACAATATAACAAACATCCGACGGTACATACATCATCTATCATTGACAATCGCTAACATTTTGTTATATTTGTTTCTTCTCTTCTTTAATGTTATTGTAAACAAAATAAGACCCTGTAGATAAAGTTGAAGCCCACTTTATCAACCATCCTCAGTCACATTTCCTTCCCAAGCCCCACCCTTAACCAATATTTTAGTGTGTCTACGTCCAAGAAAAGTGAATTTTTAACAGTACAAATTGAGCTAGCTGTTTTTAATAGCATGAATCATATCCTTTTAATAGTGTTAACACTGCATGAAACATATCAGGTGCACCATTAACGTTTACTGCATAAACATAATTGTTTCTAGAATAAGAAATCCCTTCCAAGATGCAGGTCTCAAGGAGCTCATGGTTGGAGGTGCCCAGGAATATTCATTTTATTGTAAAGTTCTTTGAGAGCTGGCTTTACAACACAGTGTGTTGCTGAGACCTGTGGGTCCTGAGCAGCTACTTTCTGTCGTTTTAGGTTGACTTCCCCAGAAATCTGGCCAAGTCTGTAACCGTGGAATGAGAACCGAGAGGAGATCATTACCACCTTCAAGACCTGTCCTGATGAGACCGAGTGGGAAGAAAAGCTGGCGTCCGGCGTGTTCTCAGTAGATCCCGATAGAGCTTGACAGCTTTGATGTGCCTTGTACCCAAGTGCTTTGCTTACAGCAGATAGTATTTTCTCTGTGTCCTGAAGTTGCCAGAGGAGAAGGGAATCATTGTTTACACATGGGGATCTGAGCAGACTCTTCCAATACCGTGCAATAGAGATACAGCTCTCTTCAGAGTAACTGTGAACCTTTTTTAACCAACACTAGTTAAAGACAGAGTATTTATAGTGACAGTTGTACAGCTTTTAAGTTATTTTTCTAGTGTGTGGCTTTCTGTGGCCAGCGGTACCCTCAGGGTACCCGGTGCGCCCAGTCTCCTGGCGGGGAATGTTCATCTCAGATGTGAATGCCAGGCATTGCCCCTCTGGGCTCCTTTCTCCCTTCCCATCCTCTCCTGGCTGCTACTGAGTCCTGTCCTCTGACCTCGGGGAAGCCCCCTCCCACCATCTTCCTAAGCCTCTTAGGTCCTATCAAATCTCAGCTCCTTTCAACAGTGTCTTCTCATCTAAATCTCTCCAACTCTCCAACTGCTCTTTCATCTCATCATGGTTCTTTTTCAGCCCAGGCAGCATTTTGGTCGCTGCTCCTGCCCATAGTAAAAACAGCCTGAAAAATCCCATGCAAGAGAATAGTTTCAAGTGGGCTACCTTGCCCTCTATTTAAAAGCATGCACAAAGTACTATGCAATTTTAAGACAATAAATAACAGTAAAATTGTGTGTGTGTGTGTGATTTTTGTTAATCTTGTTGTTTTTGTGTACATATTTTTTGAGGGCTCCTCAAAACAAACTGAGCAGTAACTCATGGGGGCAGTCCAGTTTCTTGGTAGCCACTGGCATTGTCCCCATAGCCATGACCTGTGTGCTTCTAGGATGAAAATGAGGACGGTATTAACAGGGTGGAACAAAATGCAGGAGGTTTGGAACTCTGGAATGAGAATCCACTCGACAGATGTTGGAGGGGGTTGGGCCATGAGCTGCTGCTTGAGATGGCTGCCCAGAGCCTGCACACAGCATACAGAGGTGAAAGTCAGATTTGTACTTTTTTCCCCAATGATCCTATAAAGTCCCCAATTTTATTAATAGAATCAGGCAGGAAGACAGAGAGCCAGTTCTGGAGTTGGAATTTGGCTCCCTAGGAAAGTGCTATCCCAGACAGCTTGAATGGTGTCTTTGTGGCAACTAACTGATATGTGGAGGCTCTAGAATAGCATCAGATCTTAGTTCTGGATTATCTGTGAGCTATTCAGTGATTTTCCATCCTCTTCTAGGCTCTCCCCTATATAACAGAGGTTGGAAACCTGGGAACTACATTTCCAGTTAAATTCCACCAGTGAGAAGCACTCCTGGGAGATTTGAAAGTTTAGAAATTGTATTATTCATTGAGAAATTCATATCACTTATTTCTGCTCTGGCAGAAACAGATGGGGGGGTCCTACTGTGGCCCTTAGCACCAACACACCCACTGTGGCAGCGCTCGCTAAAACTCACCCATCACTCAGTGCTCCACACTGTAGTGGCCACCAACAGAGCCTTCCTGTGGCTCCTCCAAGATCCCACTTCTGAAGCATTGGCAGGAACCCAAGGGGCCCTGACGGCATTCTCAGACCTTCCTTCTGCCTTTTACAAATAAACAAGGGTATAAGTCCTGCTGGAAATGCCTGCTGTGGTTTCTGTCCTCCTGACCAAACAATGACCAGCAACAACCTCCAACAACTTTGGAGGTTAGGAGACTACAAACTAGCCAGAACATTTTTATCTGAACAACAACCAGAAAAATGTATTTCATCCTTAACTCCTGAGGTGATGACTACCCTCACTTCCATACTAACTGATCCCTTGCTTTTCTTTATAGTTCTGTTCATCACATTCACACAATAATACTCAAACAAAATCACTACCTAGTCTTGAAATCAGAGGACAAGCACACACCAGCCATGCAGGGAGAGGGCAGCACTGCCCCCACTGGGCAGAGGCTCCCAGAGGAGGTGAGCAGAGCAGTCTTGGGTCATGGTCTGACTTCCATTTCTCTGGGAGGTGACAAGGCCCTTTCTGGGGAACTTGCAAGCAAAAGCATGAGTGAATTTGAGAAACGGGGCTCTGCACAGTCGGGTGCCTAGCAAGACTGGGGTGTCAGGAGCTGGATGTGCAGCAGAAGCCTGGTCAGTGAGAGTGCGCTGCCCTGTCTCTTCTATTTCTGAGCCCACGTGGTCTACTTCCTGCTCTCGGGGAAAAGCTGAACACCTCTGTGAGTGAGATGTGCGTCCTCAGCAGGGCCTAAGAGGAGAGACCTTCGTTACACATGGTCAAGACAAATCAAGTACTGATGAGACTCTGGGCCAGTTCTCCCGAGCATTCTGTCCTCAAGTAGAAGGTGACCTGATGGAAATGGGGGTCTTGGTGATGACAGTCCATGTAGTTCAGCTGCAGAGCTGTCACTCTGGGATCACCTTTCACCTTCCTCCAGGAAGTCCCGCCTCATCGCTCATCTCTCTTGCTTCCTGTCTCTTATAGTCTTCTTCTGAATTTCCTTTTTTGTTCTGGTGGAGCACATCCTTCTTGAGCAAAGATGCCGGGAGGTAAATGTTTTGAGGCCTAGCATGTCTAGAAATGATTTTATTACTCACACTTGATTGAAGGTTTAGCTAATTATAGAATTCTAGGTCAGATAAAAATGTTTCTTTCAGAATCATAAAGGCAATGATCCCTTATCTTGTTCTCAGTACTGCAGCTGAGGAGTCCAAAGTCCCTCTGGTATGCCTTTGTCAGTAACCCTCATTTCCTTCTTTTTGTTCCCTATGTTCTCAAATATCACAACAAGGTGCCTTGGATCTCTTTTCATTTAGTGTTGATTTCAGTCTGGTTACTCAGAACTGTCAGGTCTGGGATGTTTTCTTGAGTTACTTTTTTGTAGACTTCATTTTGCTTCTCTAACCTTTCTGTTATTCAGAGGTGAAGCTGCTGGAGCATGTATCTCAGGGGTAGAGCATTTGACTACAGAGGTCAAGCTACTAGAATGACCTGTAATTTCTTATCTTTTCTATTATTCAGCTTACCTTTCTGTGCTACTAATTGGGAGGTTTCTTCAGTTTTCTCTCCCAACCTGTCTACTACCAAGATTTTTCATTTCTTCCAAATGATTTAATTTCCAAGAGCTCTTTTTTTTTTAGCTCTGATATGTTTGACTAAAGCTCATAATTTATTCATATGTCCTTAATTTGTCTCTAATTCCCTTTTCCTATTCAAGGACATCACATGTCTCCTTTTGGCTATGACAGTTTCTCAGACTTCCCTTGTTTTTCATTACTTTGACAGTTTTGAGGACTATTGGTGGGTATTTTGTAGAACATCCTACACTTGGATTTGTCTGATGCTATTCTCATGGTTAGACTGGTGCTCTGTGTTTTGGAGAGGAAGACCTCAGAAGTAAAATGCCATTCTCATTTCATATCAAGGGTACATACTATCAACATGTCTTATCACTGTTATGTTAAACATGGTCACCTGACTGAGGCAGTGTTTGTCAGATTCTCTATTCCCCAGGGCTTTCTGGGGAATCCACTTTCCATACTTAACTCTTTAGAAGGAAGCCACAGTGTCTACCCCACACTTAAACAGTAGGGAATTATGCTTCACCTCCATAGGAGGGACGTATCCACATAAATTATTTGGAATTCAGTACAGATTTCTCTTCTTCCCCACTTTTTTGTTGTTAAATCATCTATTTCTATTACTATGAAACTCATGGATATTTATTTTTATACTTTGGGTCATAACCTAGTACTAGGTTACTTATTTTGTTGTTCAAATTTTCCAGTGATGGCTACTGGGAGCTCTTTCAGTTGGCTCCTGTGGCACGCCCCCTTGTTTGTGGATGTGCTTCCTAAGCACTTCCTTTCTTGTCCTACAGCCTGCTCCAGGATCATCTTGTATATTCCCAGCCCCTGCCCTAGAATCAGCCATTGCTCTAAGGACCCCTGGTTTCCTTTATTTGAGAATGGCATTAGAAACAAGACCTAGGCTCTGGGTGTGTTACTCCTGGGATGTCATCACTTCTAAGCCATCTCAGCTGAGAGCACAAGACATAATTTGTGTGCTGAATTTTTTAAATGGTGGTTCTTGTTTCAAGGATGCAATATTTTTTCATATCCTCTGAAGCCTGCAAAGATTTTTTTTTTCTGTTGGAATTTCCTTCTCTACATAGCCTGTTTTTCTGTTTGACTTGTCTTAGTTTTCTTTGCCACATGACCTTGGACTGTTCGGTCAGATTCAAGGTAGGTGGAACAGTCCTGGGCACACAGTGGCACTTATTTTGATGCCAAGATTCACCGCTGGTCAATCTGGTAGGGGACTTGTGGGTGGATGGAGGGTCAGGCCTTTCCTTTAGGCTTCAGGGTTGGTCAGACTTGCAGAAAAGTTTTCTAGTCCCTTGCCTTTGAGCAAGGGTCCAGCAACTGGTACTCTGGGAAATACCTGGAAGAGGAGGGCTGAGGATCACTGCATTCAGTCATGGGGCCATGGGTTGCCCATTCTCATACAGCTCCCATACTTTCAGCTATGCTCCCAGCTCAGACACCCTGTTTCTTATCATTGGAGAGTAAAATCCAGACTTCTGCCTTTCCCAACTGTTTTCTACCCTTTCTCTTTCCATGTCCTCATATAAGGCTGACTGACCAGCTCTGGGGTGGGAGCCCTGAAGGGCACGCTATCAGAGTCCTCCTGTGGGGGGTTTTCAAACTTGATTTGAGACAGAGGGTCATCCCCCTTGGGTGGTGGGAGAGCAGAAGGTGACATGGGAAGAAGGAAGCTGACACAAAGGAATGGGATGGGACAGAGAGCCGCCCTGGCTGCCAAGGCCTCACCCTAGCTCTCAAGCTTGCAGTACTGAGACCAGCTTTACCCCTGCAATCCCTCAGGTGCTACAGAGCAGGAAACTCCCCCACATTGTCCCCATTGGTTTAAATGTAGTGTGACTTTCTATAACACAACTGAGACAGCATTGACTTGAACCCTCTGGCACATCTCTGGTCCTGGTAAGGGCTGGGGAGAAGACAGAGGAGGGCTTAGGGGAGTGGAGGGAGAGCAGGCCATGTGGGGATGTGGGGGGAGGCTGAAAGCCCACTCCACATGGAACTGAGGCTCAGATAAGCTAATCCCTTGCCCAAAGGACCATAACTGAAGTGGAGAGCCGGACCGGAACCCAGGTGAAGAGGCCTACGTGGGATGGGGAGGTGGGCAGTGTCTGCAGCAGCCAGGGCAGGGAATGGCAGCCAGAAACAGATTCTAAAGGGCCTCCTCATGAGTAGGCCAAAGGCAGAAGTCCCCAGTCAGAAACCAAGCCAGGTTTTCCTCTCTGACTACTCCTCCTCTCTCACCCCTACAGCCTATCTCCAAGACCCAACAATTCCACCTCTTAAAGTTGTTTTTTCCTTTACACTAAGTTTGCTTTGTATAATTTACACACATTAAGTCATATTTTCTTAGGTGCACAGTTCTGAGTTTTGATACATATATAGTCATATGCCTGTGTGCTAAGTCTCTTCAGTCACGGTCGAATCTGTGCAAGTCCATGGACTGTAGCCCATGAGGCTCCTCTGTCCGTGGGATTCTCCAGGCAAGAATACTGGAATGGGTAGCCATTCCCTTCTCCAGGGTATCTTCCCGACCAGGGATTGAACCCATGTCATAGTCATATGAGGGCCACCATAATTAAGATACAAGTAAAGTATACCCAACATCCCCAAAAGAAAGCTGACTGTGGAAGAATTGATGCTTTTGAACTTGGTGTTGAAGAAGACTCTTGAGAGTCCCTTGGACTGCAAGGAGATCAAACTTGTCCATCCTAAAGGAGATCAGTCCTGAATATTCATTGGAAGGACTGATGCTGAAGCTCCAATGCTTTGGCCACTTGATGCAAAGAACTGACTCACTGGAAAAGACCCTGATGCTGGGAAAGATTGAAGGCAGGAGGAGGAGATGAGAGAGGATGAGATGGTTGGATGGCATCACTGACTCGATGGACATGAGTTTGAGCAGGCTCTGGGAGTTGGTGATGGACAGGGAAGCCTGGCATGCTGCAGTCCATGGGGTCACAAAGAGTCGGACACAACTGAGCAACTGAACTGAGCTGAACTGACCATCCCAAAAAATTCACTTGTGGCTCCTGGTAATCATCTCCCCCCGCCCTCTATCTTGACCTCTGGCAATCACTAATATGACTTTGCTTTTCCCAGAAGGTCATATACATGGAATCATATGTGGTCCTATGTTTGGTTTCTTTCACTTACTGTTTTTAGTACTTTTCCATGTAGTGTACTTGCCATCAGGCCATCTGTCAGGCAATATCCTACTACAGGGACATACCACAGTTCCTTTCCATTCACTGAATTATGGACACATGGGTTATTCCTAGTTTTTGACTGTTTTGAATAAAGCTGCTATGAACATTCTCTATGTGAACATGCTTTTATTTCTCTTGGGTATATACCTAGTGATGGGATTGCTGGATGATATGACAGGTATATGTTTAATGTTGTCAGAAACTATCAAACTGTTTTCCAAGGTGGATAAACCAGTTTGCTTTTCCACCAGCAGTGTATGAGAGTTCCACATCATTGCCAACACTCGCTATTGTCTTTTTTAATACAGCCATCCTATTGGGGTGTGTAGCAGGGTGTGTACTGATAGTAGGTTGTAATTTAATTTGCATTTTCTTAAAGTCTTGAAACAGTTTTAAAATCAGTTCCTTCCTCTTGACACCTGCTGCCTCAGCCCCAGGCCAGATGTCATCTTCTCTTACAAGGGCTGTAGCAATAGCTCTTTAATTGGTCTTGTGATCTTAAGTCCCTCATCCCTGAAACTTCATGTGCCTTAATGATCTTTCCAAAACAAACATCCCATCACATTGCTCACTTCCTTTCTTAATACTCCACAACAGCTGCCCATTACCTCCATAGCCAGGTCTCGACCCTGTGATGCCCCAAGGCCCAGTAGGTAAGAGGTGAGTAAAGTTGCAGGCAGGTGTAGGGAATAGGGAGTTAAGACTGTGGTGAACTAGGGGTCTCACCTAATGGGGCAGCTGCCACTCAGTTCTAGTTGAAACTATGGGAATGTGAGCCTCACATTGCCAGAGCTTTAACTACTAGGCAGACAGTCAAACCAACAATTCGAGAGTTTTCAAGGTGAAAGCTCCCAATTTTTAAATGTTGGCAACTAAAAAACATAGAAACATAGGAAACTCTCAGGGTTAAACAAGGCATTCAGTGAGCTGAAGCCAGCCTATGGGCCTCCAGTCACTTATGCCAGTCCACCCACCTCAAAGCCCTCATAACTTTTCAGTATCCCTTCTCCATCTCCAATAAGAATAAGTGATGTGTGGTTCCCTGAACACAGCGTGTAGTTCTTCACTTCAGAACCACTGGGTCTCAATGCTCTGTCTGCCTAAAGCACTGGCCCAGCACATTCGTGCTGGCTTTCCATCCTCAGCTGGGGCTCCCTCTTGTCCAGGAGGCCTTCCTCAACTGCTTTTCCCCACCTGGCAGGCTAGATCAGCTGTCAGTCATGCCCATATGTTCCCCTCTCCCCCATCCCTACAGTTCTCAACACACTTGTGGCAGGATCTTCTCACTTGTTAGCCTCCACTGGAATTCTGTACACTCTTCCAAGTACAGACCAGTTCCCTGACCCCTATCCTGTCACTTCAGCTGTGTTCATAAATGTTCACTGTACGTCATAAGCCAGAAAAAAAGCAGAATCCTTTCAGAAAACCCTACATGAAATGCTCTCCTCTGATGGGGTGAATATGTGTACAATGATTTTTGGAACTCACTTTGCATGGGGTGATTGCTGCAAAGTCAGGACTGTAGTGTGTCTGAGAATGGGTGCTCCTTTCCAATCTGAGAGGCCTAGGAATGCTCCTTTGTAAACCAACAGCTCTGACAGCCAGACCTCATTAGTTTCACATAATCCTTGATGGTGGCAATTTTTGCTCCCTATTTTCTGTTCTGCATCTGGAGCAGGTAGCAGTATGGTTGGGTGTGGGCAGGAGCCTATCAGGTGGGCCCTTATCAGTGCAGGCAACACTCAGGAACTACAATTGCAAACAGGGATGGGCCACACTTAGTTTTAGAAAACTCGCTCTGGTAGCCAAGATGAGGGTGGCCTAAGGGGAACTCTGTACCTGGATCCCTTCCTCTACACTACCCCTCTTCTGAGGTCCTGGTGCCCCCAGCCTGGCCCTGGGTCACAGGCTTGCCAGCCTCCCCAAATTCTGCCACTCTGCTCCGTGCCCCTTAGCCCCTTAACTTCCCCATTTGCAGAGTCCTGCTCCTTCCCTCCAGTTTGGCCCTTACCCTGGCCACCCTGTAGTCCTGGCCACCCTATGAGGACTGTTCCTCCTTTACAGTTCACAAGTCTCCCCATCCCCAAAGTCCCCTCACCCCATTCACTGACCTTTGAGATTCTCCCCAGTGGGTCCAGCCTTCCTGCCTCACTTCTAGCTTTGCTAGTCGAAGCACAGATCTGACAACTCTCCCATCATTTCACACCTTCAGATCTGCCGGAACCAGATCCCGAGGCTAGCTGGGGGAGATACCTCTGAAGAAGGTCACTGCCAACAAGTCACAGGTCCTAAGGGCCCTCAGCACTGCACTCCCTTCCCTCCATTTACGACTCTGCCATTCTCCTCTGAGAAGACCCAGGAATGCTCCTTTGTAAAACCACAGCTCTGACAGCCAGACCTGATTAGTTCTCCATAAGCCTTGATGGTGGCAATTTTTGTTCAAGAGGCTTGAACTCTGCTCCAGGCTCACCAGCCAGTCTTCTCCTCCCCTCCGTCACTGACCTGCCGGGGACAGGTGCCCACACATGGCCCTCTCCTCCCATTCCCCTCCTCGACTTCTGGCAGCAACCCTACAAACTCCTTCACAGTGAGCAAAGGAATCCAAGGTCCGTTCCTCTCGTCTCCACTTTCTCGCCGCCTCTGCCTCCCAGTCCTGGACGCCAAGGCCCCAGCTTCCCCTCGCCCTGGCCCTCCCCTCATGGACCTTCTCCGCCTTCCTCCAGGCCGACTCGCCGCTGTCAGTCTGCACCTGCAAGCCCAGCGACCCGGCTTTCGGTCCCGTCAGTCCCCCTCTCCATCGCCTCCCAGCGCAGTGTTCGGCCGCCGCACCGCGGGTGCCTGTAGAGCTCAGGTAGCGCGTGGAGCCGTGCCTGCGTCAATAAGACACAGATCCATCGGCAGCACGGCCGCCTAGCGCCACTCCCCGAAGAACTGGTCAACCTGCGCGGGCTCGGCCCGCCTCCCCTCCGGAGCCGCCCGGCTGTAGCCCCAGCCCCGCGCGCGCGCGATTGGCCGCGCCCGCCCAGCTTCCCGCGCGCTGATTGGTCGGCGCGCGGGTCGGTCGGGCCGGGCGCCGCGGCGGCGGCTGCAGCGGAGGAGAAGCAATCCAGACCGGAAGGGTCCGAGGCGCCCCGGCGCCCCTCACACCCTTGGCGGCGGCGGCGGCGACGGCGGCGGCGGGGCGGAGCGGAGCAGAGCGGGGCGGGGCGGCCGGCCGAGCCCGGGGCAGCGGAGCCGCGAGCAGCTAGCGAGCTGCGCCGCCAGTCCTCCCGCCTGCCCTGTCCTTCTGGCGCGGCGGCGGGGAGGCGAGGTGAGCCCGGCGGGCGGGTTAGGCCCAGCAGGGACTCTGGGACCGAGCCTTGCCGGGGAGGGGCGGCGGGAAGGCCGCGAGGCCAGGCTCCGCGGGGAAAGGGGGGTGCGGAGCGGGAAGACCGGTCTCTGTGGGCCGACCGGGGTCTGCGGGGTGCGGGCGGCCCCGGCCGCAGCCCCTCGTCCTCCAGGCTGCCGCAGTCGCCCCCGTACGCCCGGCTGTCCGCACCCCAGAGCTGAGGGCTCGCTCCCTGCTCTGGCCCCGGCAGACCTGCTGGAGGGTCTGCGGGCGCCCCCTCCCCCGCCCCGACTGTTTGGCACCCAGCTGCATGCCTCCTCCCGGATGCTCGGAAGCCTGGGGTCTGATCCCTGCGACCTTGGCGAAGGCACTGATCCTTGCTGTTCTTCTGTTTTCCCCTCGGCAAAGTGGGGGAAATGTCTGCCCTTTTGGACAGGGTTGTTGTCAAGCTCTGTGTGTGAAAGCCCCCAGGCAGGAGCCCGCCCGGTGCACACTTGTGGAAAATTGGGCGGGATACTGCTCCTTGCTGGTTTGAGTGTAGCAGAGTCCGCCCAGAGTCCCCCCTCCTCGTGCTCCCCAAGTGCCTTGTCATTGCATACTCAGTGCCCAGCAGTGCCTGAGCGGGCCCTGACCAACTGACCCCCGACAGGTCCCCCAACCCGGAGCACTAGGCTCCTAACCTACCCATCTTACTGGCCTTGAACGTTCAGCCCTGTTTACCTCAGAACCTTTGCATTTATCCAATGATTGGAGTTACCTCCCGGATCTTTGCACAGCTGACTCCTTCTGGTCCGTCTCCTCACATGTTTAAATTTACAGAATGCTTTTCTTGACCACTCTTTTTCTTCCTTTAGTCTTTCTGTCTCATTACGTTCATTTTCTTCCCAGTATCTGGTTTGAAACTATTCTATTGATTTGCCTGTTTATTTTCTGTCTCTCCCATTAGGATTATAGCTTTATGAAAACAGGTAGTTGTCTGATTTGTCCACTGCTTTATCCCCAGTGCTTAGAGAGCACACAGTAAGTATTCAGTAATATTAGTTAAGTGAGTGAATGAATGAATGACTGACCCTGCCAGCCTGTTGCCTCCGCTTTCTCTGTTTGTGTAGTGACTTCTGACTAACTTGTGAAACTTGTGTGCAGATGGTAGGTTGCTTTAGTTTTGTGAAACATTTTAATGTCCTTGACCCCTTTATTTGGTAACTGTCAGAACAAGCTGTAATATAAAATCTGACATTTTTATAATGTTTTAGCTCTAACTTCCTTCCTCTCATTCAGGACACATTGACTGAATTCTACATGATCTAGGTCAGCTTTCTGCTTGGCCCTGGGGACACAAAGGCAGTAGCAACGGGGTCCCTTCTTTCAGAGAGCCCAAGAGCCCAGTAGAGAAGGCAGACATGCAGACAGTGCTAGGACAGCTTGCTGTAGAGGAGGGGCTGTGCTATGGAAACTTGGAGGAGGTGGTGGTGCTTGGCTGGTGCTGGAGTTGACTTGAATGGTGATGAGAAACTTGTCAGGTCTAGGGGAAGGCAAGAAGTGGGGAAGGGCAGGGTGAAGGAGGAACTTCAGCTCAATCAATTCAGTTCAGTCACTCAATCGTGTGCAACTCTTTGGGACCGCATGGACTGCAGCATGCCAGGCTTCCTTGTCCATCACCAATTCCCCGGGCTTGCTTAAACTCATGTTCATCAAGTCAGTGATGCCATCCAGCCATCTCATCCTCTATCATCCCCTTCTCCAATATTCAGCCCAATATTGGGGTCAAAAATCAGCCTGTGGGGCCAGGTGTGAGAGATCAGAATAGTGGAGACCCTGGAGAACCAGGCGCCACTTACCCAGCAGTTTTTAGAAAGAATTCAGAACTTGAGATTTGTATCTGTACTCTCTTCCTTTTTAATTGTTGGCAGTAGCTTATTTTAAAATGTTTTCAGTGCTGTGAGCCAAGCAAAATGCAGACCTCATTCAGTTTTATTTCAGGATTGTTGGACTCCGGACTTCAAGGCAGGTTGTGTAGGAGGGAAGAGTTGCAGTGGAGCTAGAAAGGTAGCCCAAGACTAGGGGAGCTACGCCCTATTTGTCCAGGAACTCTCTTTTGTAACTGGAGCCCTGTGATAGCAGCTAGGAAGCCTCCTAGCCTCCACTTTCTACACAGGAGGAAACAGAGGCTCCCAGAGTTTCAGCAGTCTGTTTTGTAGCAAGCAGCTGGAAAGTGAAATTTGAACCCAGGTCTCCCGCAGATCAGCATTCTTTCCTGACTCCCTTAGCTCTGAGTATTCTCTTTGGCTCTTAATTTGTTCTGGAAGAATAAAATCCAATCTAGATAACGTTTCCCTTCATTTAACCGTTTTCTTCCCCTTCAAAAGGATCCTACAGGGTTAAAAACAATCCTATTTTGGCATAGTCATCTGAAGAGCGTTGATTTTCCTGAGTTTCTTGAGGAGAATCCACTCCTGAGAACTTAATTTTCAGGATGCCACTTAAAATAATTTGTTGACAGATTAAAATGTGTTTATTTGGCCTTCCTAAATAAATGTTAGAGGGTACACCTCAATTTGTCTATTTAAAATAAAATGTCTTAATTTTCTGGATAGAGAAAAGTGCCAGATGACACAATTAATAGTGAGTAAACCAATTTATTTCATAATATATGAGGTAAAACAAAACCACATTTTTTTCCTTAACATTGTTGATTTGGCTGTAGGAGGGCATGGCAGCTCACTCCAGTATTCTTGCCTGAAGAATCCAATGGACAGAGGAGCCTGGCAGGCTTCAGTCCATAGGGTTGCAAAGAGTTGGACACAACTGAAGTGACTAACACACGTGCATGCACAGCTGTTTCTGATCTAGTTATACTTGGTTAAGAAGGTGACATTTTTACATAATTTTCCTTAAGAATTATTAAATTTGTATTTGGCCTTTTGTGATTGTATGAACTGGTTTCAACAACAGTCTTTGTTATAACTATTTATTGTGAGAAATTTCAAACATGTAGGAAAGAAAACAAAGTAGTATCCAGCTTCAACAATTACTAACTACTGGCCAATCTTGTTCATCCCTGACCTCATGCCTACAACTCTCATACACCCCCCACACACACACAATGCACTATTATTTTCAAGCAAATCCTAACTATCATGTCATTTCACCCATAAATTTTGCAGTTTACACCTGAAATATTTTAAAAATAAGAATTCTTTTAAACTTGGAAAAGTGGTAATTAGTCATTCTGTAATATCAAATAGCCAGCCAGCACTCAAATTTCCAGTTGTCTCATAAATTTTATAGTTTCTTTAGTAGTTTCTTCCTTGGAATCCAGATCCAGATAAGGACCATATATTGTGATTGGTTCATAATGTCTTTTAAATGTCTTTTAATCTGTAGATCCCTCTTTATTTCTGTTTTTCTTTTCCTTGTAGTTTATTTGTTGAAGCAATAATATTTCTGTTATTGGGATTTTACTGATTGTACTTCTGCAATGTAATTTCTCGTGTTTCTCTGTATTTCTTGAAAATTTGTAGTTGGATTTAGACAAGGTTTGGTTGGATCCAGGGAGCCTTAGGTGAGGTGTGCGCTTCCTCTAGAGGCAAGTAGTCTTGCTTGGCTGACACTATGATGTTAGCTACTGTTGATACTCAGTGCCTGGACCCTTTGATTCATTAAAAGGCCATATTATTTGGGGGGGACAAGTTTGTGTATCTTTTACACAGGAAGAATTCATTTTTTATAAAGTACTGTGGGTCTTTTCAGATTTTATATTGGCCTTTGGATTGCCAGTTAAAATATTTTTAACTGGTGCCTCAAATCCTCTTTGGAAAATGTTGGGGTGTAAATTAACAGATATAAAAATAGTCAGCAAGAGTAGTCTCAACTTTAGCATAGGAATTCCTTATAGCTGAGGAAATTTACTAAACATTTGAAAGTGAAATTCAGCAAATTTGATTTTCTTTCATTTCATTCGGTTTTTTTGGTGCATTTTTTTGTTTTTGGATTTTATAAAATATTCTACTCTCTCTTTCTCCTAGCTAATTTTACCTAAAAACCTTTCTTAAGCAAAGACTACATACTCTAAAACATTTCAGGAATAATAAAAATAGATTCTAAGGATATATGAATTACAAATGAGGTGGGTTTTTTTCCCCTCCCTTGTGGCTCAGATGGTAGAGAATCTTCCTGCAATGCAAGAGATCCCAGTTCGATCCCTGGGTCGGGAAGAACCCCTGGAGAAGGGAATGGCAACCCACTCCAATATTCCTGCCTGGAAAATCCCAAGGACACAGGAACCTGGAAACAACTAAGCAACTAACACTTTGACTTTTTCAAAAGCGAGGTATTAATGTTAACTCTCTTTATGTTAAATAAATTCTGACCTGTTATTTAAAGTATTTCCATACCTGAATTATTTGGCATTAGGAGAATGAACAGTGTGAAAACCACCTGTCAGTTTGTCTTTCCATAGTCCAGCATAGGAAAAACCTGGGGATTTGGTTTAAAAACATGTTTTTATTTAGAACAATTTGTTTAAAAAGCATAGCTCCACTCCCTACAATGATTCTGAGAGAAAGAATAAGAATGATTGCTTTTAAAACAACTCCTTTTCCTTAAAATATATATATTTATACATACACATATATTTCTACAGAATTGTAAATATTTGTTACACTATTTGAATATTTTGATGCTACTACTAGTTTGATTTCAGAATATCTAGGCTTGAGGATGCAAACCAGGTAGTGAATCCCCTAGCTCTGATTCTGGAATCAAATCTGTTAACTCTCTTAACTCTCAGAAACATAGCTACTATTATATGTTGTAAAGTGGATGACTTCTAAAAATTTTATGACACATCATCTACCTGCCACACCCTAGAATGAAAAGTAAATTCTGTGCATTGCCTCCTGTCGTATCTTTCATGGAGGTGCTCACCAGTGTTAACTATGCCATCAGCTTTTGCACTTACCAGGTTTTAGTTCACATTTTCAGAATGGGTGTGGTAATACCTGTTCTAAGGTCAGCTAAGGTGAATACCTTGGCCTGTGCTGAGCACTGTGCTAGCTGTCCTCTGAGATTGATTCTGCAGCTATCCTCATTCTACAGATGAGTATAAGTGCTTGCCCAAGTTCACTCACCCAGATAAATGGCAGACCCACTGCCCTCTGACTCCAGAGCTGCCTTACATTTACCATCCCATTTAGTTTTCCTTTAACAAGTATTTACTGGGCACCCACTGTGTAATTAGTACAGGACTGAGAAGTAGAGGAGCTCAGAGAGTAAAAGTGGAGATAGACTTGCAGGGCAAATGAATACAGACTGTGGTGCCCAAAAAAGGGGGAGTGCCTGGCACAGTTGGAAAGGAAGGCCTACTGAGGAAGACTTGCAGGAAAAGCAGGTGCTTGCCCTGGACTTTGGAGGATGAAGGTTGGCCAGGAGCACAGAAGGGGAAGGGAAGTCATTTCAGGCAGATAGGACAACTCAAGCAGAGAGACCTGAAGGTGTACAGTAGCTGGAGTCTGCTGCTCCCAGGGGGGTTGATAATGCTTGAGAGTGAGCCAGAGGCCCTACAGAACACCTCTGCTGTTCTAAGGATTAGAATTTTACTCTTAACACAATCAGTCACTATTGAAGGAACTTAAACATAAGAGTAGTATAATCACAAATCCTTTTCAACAGATCTCTTTTAATTCTTACTTTGAAATAATTACAAATCCTAAGAGGTTGCAAAAATAGTACAGAGAGGTCCTGTGCCCCCTCACCGAGTTTTCCCCAATGGTTGTATATTTATATAGCTATAGTACAATACCAGAACCAGGCAGTTAGTATTGGTAAAATGCTTGTGTAGTTCTATGTCATTTTATCATATATGGAAGTTCATATAACTACCACCATCACCATCAAGATACAGAACTATTTCATCATCCCAAAGATCTCCCTTGTACTACCCCTTTATAACCACACCGCCCCCTTTGCCCCCCGCCATCCATAACCCCTGGCAACCACTAATCTGTTCTATATCTTTGTAATTTTTCATTTTAGGGATGTTGTATACACGGATTATGGACCTTTTGAAATTGGCTTTTATCACTAAAATTGTCACTAAAATTCCATAATGCCCTATGACCTACCAAAATTGTTGTTGAATATCAGTAATTCAGTCATTTTTAGTGCCAGGTGGTAGTCCGTTGTATGGATGGATGTACAGCAATTTGTTTAACCATTCACCCACTGAAAGACATCTGGATTTCTTCCAGTTTTGAACTTTACAGATATAGCTGCTATGAGCATTCGTGTAAAGGTTTTCATGTGCACAGATCTTTCTAGTGTGGTATGTGTACCATGAATGGGAGGTATCAGGAATGGAGGCTGGGAGAGCACTTTGGCTGTTGGTGTGTCTTGGGCACAATGAGGCCTTTACTCACGACATTGAGTATCAGGGCTGGAGGTGGGGAGACCGATGACTCCAAGGGGCCAGTGGGAGGAATTCTTGCTAGATGCTTAGGATCCAACTGTGAGTGACATGATAACCAACTAATAGTTGTTATTCTGTGTCATAGTATATGCCATAACTTAAGAACTGATGTTCAAAAGAGTGGCCCTGAGATGCTGTGAGGTTTTTGGTTATTCATAAAAGATAAAGTTGTGCTAAGATCCCGGGAGAAGGGAATAGATACCCACTCCAGTATTCTTGCCTGGAAAATTCCATGGACAGAGGAGCCTGGTGGGCTACAGTCTTTGGGGTCTCAAAGAGTCAGACACGACTGAGTGACTAACACACACACACACCCATACTATTTTTAATAAGAATAAAGTAGGAAAAAAGAACAATTTGATTAAAACTTTTAGCAGCAAGCATTGAAACAAAGAAGGTGATTGTGAAAATCAGCTTTTAATCACAGCAGTCAGTTCATTTAAATATTGAATGCCCTGGGTATTCTGAAGCATTAGTGTGATTAAAGGTTTGATTCTGTGGATCACTGCCTTATCTTCATCATCAGAAGAAAAGTGTCTAGGTGAGTTGAAGCCAACAAGATAAGATGTGAAGGTCTGTGTTATTTTGTCCTGGGCCGAACTAGCCCTTCGACAATCACTTTACTTTCTAAGTAAAATTAGAGATATTCCAGTAGTATATTGGGAAAAACATGGATATTGTAGTCAAATACACCTCAATTTAAATCCAGGCTATGCTACTCTCCAGCTGAGAATCTGGGCAAGTTACTTCCTGTCTCCAAGTTGTTTCCTCATTTTCAGGGTGAGGATAGTACCCTGGATCTCACAAACTGTTAGGAGAATGTATATAACTGTGTACTGAGCCTGGCCCACTTGCCTTCCTGTCTCCAGTCTCATCTGCCTCAAATCCACTCTCTGTAAAGGGGTCAGAGTGACCATTCTTCAGCTTTTTATTTAAAAGTGTTTAGTTTTTAAAATGTGAAATATGTGCATAGGGGAAAAAAAAGTTACAATGTCGGGAGTGAAAGTCTCTCTTTCCACTGTTCCTCTGCACTTGCTCGCGCGCTGTCTGTGTTTGCGTATTTTTCTGCACACTGGCATTCACTGCCTGCACTCTGCTTTGACTTGTTTTATTTCCTGAGGTATCTTAAACGTCTTTCCATATCAATGCCTAAAGTCCCTGCATTGTTTTTAATGGCTTTATTATGCTTTTATGCCATAATTTATTCAATCATTCCAAGGGTACTTTTTAGATTATGTCTAGTTTTTGCCTGTTACAAGCAGTGCTGCAAACATCCTTGCACAGTTGTCTTTGCATCCTTGTACATGTTTATTTGCCAGGTGCATTTATATAGAGTTGTAGTTGCCAGGTTAGGAGTCATGCAGATTTTTCCTTAGATATTACCTGTTTTACTTCCAAACGGTGTTTTACTGATTTATGTAATTTATACTAATTTATACTCACCAGTATATGTGAAAGTACCCGCTTTGTCACAGCTAGGTTGTTACTTGCGTGCAGGTCTTGCCTCCTCCAGGAAGCCTTCCTCTGTATCTGCCTCTCACTCACACATTCCACTTGCTCTCTCACTCTGCCCTCTGGACACCACTCTGCTGGACTTCTGCCATGCAGACAGTGCATACCCCTAGGACACTTCCTATGTGGTATGATAATTATGTGTTAGTGGTTTGGAGGGAAAGGATTGTCTGATTAGTACTCCATGGTTTCCTTGGTGGCTTAGAGAGTAAAGAATCTGCCTGCACTGCTCGAGACCTGAGTTTGATCTCTAGGACGGGAAAATCCCCTGGAGAAAGGAATGACAACCCACTCCAGTATTGTTGAATGGAGAATTCCAGGGACAGAGGAGCCTGGCGGGCTCCAGTCCATGGGGTGGCAAAGAGTCAGACATGACTGAGCGACTGACGCACACACACACACTCACACACATCCTTCATGTTTGGTACACAGGAGGCTGTCAGGAAATGTTGGTTGGGAGAATTCAGTAAACAGTAGCTGACATCTACACAAGACTCACACTATATGCTCTCCACTGTTGTTTCCCATTTTAAAATGTTATAACTATGGAAAGTTGTGCTGTGCTGTGCTAAGTCACTTCAGTCATGTCCGGCTCTTTGTGACCCCATGGACTGTAGCCCGCCAGGCTCTTCTGTCCATGGGATTCTCCAGGCAAGAATACTGGAGTGGGTTGCCATGCCCTCCTCCAGGGGATCTTCCTGACCCAGGGATCAAATCTGTGCCTCCTACCTCCCCTGCATTGGCAGGCAGGTTCTTTACCACTAGTGCCACCTGGGAAGCCCCAGAAAGCTATAGTTAGAGCTAATTTTTTTACTTAGAAAAGTTAATCAGAGATTTAATACTATATTTACAGTACCTGAATTGTTTATATTTAGAATACTAGAGGTAGAGAAAAAATTTTAAAGCATTTCTTACTCCAGGCTCTAAACAGATAGGAATGTTCCTCCTGCCCAATGTTTATTCATAAATTGGGTAGATTTTACTCCAATATCCTGGAGGGGATACTACAGGAGTCTCCAATCTTGAAGAAATAGAGTTTTTCAATTAGAGCAATTCATTTGACAAGCATTCATTGAAGCAGCATGGTGAGTGGGGAGGGTGTAGACATGAGGCAGTTGCCTTTAGCAAAGGCCAGGCCACTTCCTGAGCTTGAGGCAGCCACTCCCCACACTCAGGTCTGTAAGGGCAGAGCGTATCCTCCTAGGAGCTTTCTCAGTGGATCATTGGTTGACATTTAATAATGTCGTATGAGAGGGAAGACAGGCCCTCCCTCCTTTTGAGGAGCTCCTAGCCTGGCAGCAGGGGCAGAGGCAGACCTCCGGAAGCTGAGTGACAGTGCACTGTAATGGGCGCTGGGCCCCACTGCTGGAGCCGAGGCGAGAAACCAGCACCTGCTAGTGATGGAACCTAAGTCAGAGACTCTGCCTTCAGTGTGCTGGTAATGTGGTTGCCTGAAGAATTCTTACACTTCTTAAAACCTGGTTGATGTCCATGTTGTTTGTGATTATTTCTTTTGTTTGTTGCTGTTTTTTAGTAGCTGAGTAGTGTCTGACTCTTTATGACCCCTTGGGCTATAGTCCACCAGGCTCCTCTGTCCATGGGATTTTCTAGGCAAGAATACTGGAGTGGGTTGCCATTTCCTTCTCCAGGGGATCTTCCCAACCCAGGGATTGAACCTGTATCCCCTGAATTGGCAGGTGGATTCTTTACTGCTGAGCCACCAGGATCACGAGTCCATTTTGTTGAAATACATCTCAGGAGTTGATTTCATTAATAGTTAATTTACATATTTTCTTCTTTTGGCTTGGAGTTCTTTCCCTTGCTGTCATGAAGCCCAGGCTTGACAGAGGAGGTGGCCCTAACAGATTCTTTGTTAGGTGACTTATTTTTCCTGCCTAATAAGGGCAACTTATTTTAATTTAAAAATTATTTAAAATCTTGAGATGAAATTGTATTAATTATTGACCTAATGATGTAATATAGGGGGCTTCCCTGGTGACTCAGATGGTAAAGAATCTGCCTGCAATGCAGGAGACCAGGGTTTGATCGCTGGATTGGGAAGATTCCCTGGAGAAGGGGATGCCTAGCCACTCCAGTATTCTTGTCTGGAGAATTCCATGGACAGAGGAGCCTGTGGGCTACAGCCCATGGGGTCGCAGAGTTGAACACAACTAAGTGAGTAACACAATGATGTAATATACTCCCCAAATTCACAAAAGCTAATCTAATACTGTACCAGTCAGAATATGGGTTACAACAGCTGTAGCAGAGAGAGTTCCAGAATTATTCAACGTGATTTAGATTAATTTATGCCAATCTAATGTGGACAAGTGGCCCAGAATGGCCCAGCTCTGTTCCAGACAGTTGTTCAGGACTCTGGCTGCTGGGTGATTCTAGTATCTTCAACATTTAACTTCCATCTCTGGGACAACAACTGCTGATCACCCAGCTGACAGCAAGGGAGAAAGATAAATTGGAAGGCAAGCAACTTTCTGTTTAAAAAATGATCTAGAAGTAACATCCACCATTTCTCCTCACATCTTGTTAGATAAAAGTTGGTCATCTGGCCACACCTGGCTGCCAGGAAAGTGGCCAGATGTCATCTCTAACTGGACAGCTATTTGTCCAGCTGGAACAGAATGGCTTCTGTTATTGAAATGAAGGGAGGAGTGGATCCTGGTCCTTCAGACTTGTCCAAAGTCAAACTCTCCAACTCTGCAGTTATCTCCTGCCTACCTTCTGCTCCTTCACCTTTATCTCTCCCCATCTCCTACAGGGCAACAAGCTACATACATTCTTCCTCTAAGCCATGCATTTCCTTCTTTTCCCCACCTACCATGATCCTGCCATTCTTGTCAGGTCTGCTTGTTTTGAGCCCTCCTCACTCCAGTCAGTCCCTTTCTCAGCTTCCTGAAGGATCTCTGAAAAGCAAGTCTGAGAGCCTGTGCCTCTTGTGCTTCGATGCCTCCACAGCCCTCAGGCCCAGGTCCAGACCCAGATGGCTCCCAATGGCTTCCAGGGTTCATGGGGATCTGACCTTGTTTTCTGTCTCCAGTTTTTCCCCCACAACCCAGCAAAACCAAATCTCAAATGACTTGTCATGCTTAGAAGGCACCTCCAGCTCTCTGCACGTGCTCCTTCTCTTCCCTGCACCCTAAACCTCCGTCCTTCTGGCTTTAGGGCTCTCCTTGCATTCAGTCTCTTCTGAGTGTACCCACAGTGTGCACTGTCTGTAAACTCGAAACCCAAAAGGCAGGCAGGCTGGCTGTTCTGGCAAGGGACATGGTCCACAGCGGTACTCAAATGCTTTGTGAATGACCATCATTGCTGGTACATTACTATATGGCAAAGAAACAGCAGATTGTATTGGCTCCTGGCTTTTCACTGAGTCTGTCTCCGATCCTTTGCATTTGTACTCCACTGGTCAAGCTGAGCAATTCACCACGTCTGAGCACAGACAGTTTGAGCTCTGTGCTTCTACTCTATCTCTGGCAAAGTTGTCCAGGGCAAATGCCACCTCCTCCATGAAGCTCCTCTTGTCTTCTGCACCCCTGCTTGTGGGTTGAACCTCTTTTGCCTTCCAGATTTGTTTACATTTTGCTTATGGCCCTTACCTCTTTGTAACTTAGATTACAATAAAGATAACAGACTCATTCCTCACATTTCTTCCCCAAAGACTGAATTAGATGATGCTTCAAGATCAATTCCTGATTGATCTTGCCATGTCTTCTGTATTATTTATCACTTTCTTGTTCAAAGGCACCCCATAAATGTTGAAATGAATTGTCTCAACCTCTTAAAAACTATAAATAAATTAAGAAAAGGATATTCCTTCAGATGTCAGTAAAATGGAGCAGCATCATGAAGGAATCATGAGCTACAATGTTATAGGGTCAGATCAGCAGAAGTATATTGAATGTTAACTCTGTCCCAGGGTCCAGGTCCTCCCTGTCCTCCTGTCCTGGAAATACAAGGTGCCACGGTGATCAAGATGGACCTGCCCCTACCCTCTTAGAGCTTAGGACCAGCTTCTCATAGCTGCAGGGCTTAGCCAGCTCACTAAGCTTTGGGTCACTCCAGTGTAACATGGGGCTAGCGATCCCTGTGGGTCATCGTGAGCAGTGTGTTAGTTTATCTAGTGCAGTGCTGCCCTCTCAGAGGCTATCCTCAACCAGTGTGCAATGGCTCTCAGTCAAAGTGGCTGCTGGTCCTAATAGCTGTGCCTCAGCCACTGCCCAGAGAATGGTAAAAAAAAAAAAAAAAACGAAGCAAATATAAATTTGATTTAATTCTTTGTTCAGACTTGTTATTGATAAATTTATTTCCATTTTTAATGGAAGTCCTAGACATCATTGTGTTGAAATATGTATCACCAGTACCAAAAATTCCATGAGTAGACATTAAACGTTAGGTGGTAGAGCAAACAGACAAGAAGTTGGGGCAGCTGTAGAATAAAATTTAAATTCTGTGTTTTTAAACAGTGTGGAATACTTCCCTAAATGATTTTATTGTTGGCTTCTTAATTTTTAAATAACGACCAATATAAATAACTTGCTAACTTTTGAATAAACATTATCAGACAAGAGCCAGGAAACTAAGTAAAGGTAGCTTCCTGCCAACTGATTTCTGTTTGTTTTGTTTTCTGTACAAAATCACATAGGCTCCTGCAGTGTAGAAATCTTAGCTTACTGTCTAAACCACAAAAAGTCTGCTCTGGGGCTGCTAGTTTATACTCCTACCTCGTGATTAACATCATAATGTCCATGTTATTGACTGTAGGTTATGACAGAATTCTCTGTATTGAAGCCCGCTAGTGACGTGGGCTGCCAGGAATATAGGCTAGCTTCAGAACCAACTCGAAAGTTAGAAACACACTCACCAGTATGCATGGCGTTCACAGATGTCACCAGCCCTCCAACACCCTGTTGTCATTTAACTTAGCACTTTTATAATCACTTTGACTTAAGATTTGCTTTCTCGTTCATCCCTTTAGCCTGAATTTGTGGACAGAGCAGAAGCCTGGTTCATTTGTTTTTCTGCGTGGACATAGACATGTTCATTTTGCAACATCTCCAGAACACCTCCATGCCTGGTTGAGACAGTTCAGCATAATCTGGCCCCACAGGAAACTGATGAGAATTACATAGTGACGTGGTCTTGTCATGGCTAGTAAAAATGTGCAAATTCTTTTCTCAAAAGGTGGTTGTTTCCTAATCCAGTCCCTTAAGATGTGGTCATGCAGGGTCTCAAAGTTTCTTCCCTTCATAATAGTCTTGTACATTAAGATAGATGTCTTTGCATTTTTTGTTTGTTGCTTAAGCTCAGAACTTGGTCTGAGTTTATCAGCTTATAACCATAATGTCTTATATACCAAAAATTTAAAACACTATTAAGTGAGCTATGCATGTATAATTTCAGTAAGAATGCATGTTCATTCTGTTTTTTTTTCAAGGAATCTGACGACTCTACCAGTTCTTTGGAATATTATATGACACTACATCATGAGTGACAGTAAATGTGATAGTCAGTTTTACAGTGTACAAGTGGCAGACTCAACTTTCACTGTCCTAAAACGATACCAGCAGTTGAAACCAATTGGCTCTGGAGCCCAAGGAATTGTTTGGTAAGTATGGTCTGTTTCAGTAGTGTAGATTGAGTTTTTGTTGTAATAAAAACTTAATAGTTCTAAGTTGCCAGAATTTAGAAAACACTGATGATAAAAAATACTCTTTGCTATAGGTTTATAAGCTAAATTGAATCAACCTCTTGCTTTAGTTACATGTAGTCAGATTATAGGATACAAACTCAAATTCTTAAAAGTGCTGCATAAATTTAAATAGGTAGAAATTTTTCTTTTTTCTTTGTTTCTTTTTTTTCCCCTTTTCCATTCCCCCTGTCATAATGATATTAGAATATTAGGTATGACAGTGAGTTGTAACCGAAATTTGGAGTTTTATTCATTTCTTCATCCTGGCCACCCTTCCCTCCTCCCCCTTTTATTCCCAATCACTCCTATTCATTTCTAGGCGCCGTCATTGCAGTGCCTTGCCCTTCATTGGCAGGATGAGGCCAGTCAGTGTCATTATCACCCCATGGATTAACCAGGAAGGGATGCCGTATGAGGGGTTGGGCTGGCCGTCTCTTCCTTGGTGTCTCACTTCAACTATGTGTCCAGCCCAGACGTCAGAACCGTTGGTCTGACCCTGAACCTTAGTCTCTTGCTTGGTAAGACAGTCAGCTGCCGCGACATCACTGGCCAGCTAAAGGTAAAGTTTTTTACATTTTCTAGACTACAGTTATCAGCACCTCCCAAAGTTTTTATCCCTTAGTTTTCTGGGCAAAATCTTTTCTTCTTCTTTTGGTCAATAAAAACAAGATTGCCTTTACATCTAAGAGGAACTGTGTTAAAGCTAAATACCTAATGATTGCAGCTGGTAGGTAAAGGGAATTCAAGATAAAAGAGAACTCTTCAATGTTCTGGTTGGGGAGTTTATATTTTGATTAGAGGTATTGAGTTTAGAGAATCTGTGTCTGTGGTTTGTAACTGATCCTCTCTTGTAGAGACATAGTCAGGGAAGGTAGTTGTTTTCTTCAGCCTAGGTAGTTAGAGGTCCTGGGAGCTGAGGAGATGGTAGTCCAGAGATTCCTAGAAAAACTAATGAGGGAGAAGGGACTGTTGGGAAGGAATGCCTGGCTTACATCTAAAATAGTGGTGATCTTAACTTTCAATTGATAACATGCTATATTGGTACTTAAAAACCCAATGTACCAAGAGAATTTTTAAAGTGAATGGATGGCTCATATTAGGATACTTTGATGTCAATAAGAAATTCTAGATGTAGAATATTCTTTTGATTTATAATGTATCTCTTATTTGGAACTGAATGGTAATTTGACATAGGAAATTAAGCAAGACAGATAAAAAGGATATTGAATGTAATAACCACATTTAGAGGTTGATTAGAAGTTCATAATTGTAAAATGGAGGTCTTTATAAGGGTTAGGCAGTTAAAATTAATGACTTCATTACAGCATGGTAAATGACAATGAACTTACATGCTACTTTATAAAATACTGTTTCTCAGGGGTTAGTTTTGATTTCCAGTCTGCATATACTACTTCTCATCTTTGTTTTTTTAAAGAAATGTTTAATAATGAAATTACTCATTATGGGTGTATATTTTTCATTAAAAAATTCTAGTTTTGAAATGAAAGCTCCTAAATATACCATTATAAGCTAAACCTCCTCTCATAAAAGCATTGGTAGAATTATAATATGGAAAGTTCTGAATTTTGAAAACATTTTAAAAACTAAGAATCCAGAAAATCATCTGTAGCCAGTTGATTTTCAAAAAGGGTGCCAAGATTATTCAAAGGGGAAAGAACACTCACTTCAACAAATGGTGCTGGGACAGCTGGATACCCACATGCAAAAGAATGAAGTTGGACTCCTATTTCACATCATGTGGAAAGTTAGCTCAAAATGGATCAATGACCTATAAAAGAGTTAAAACCATAAAACTCTTAGAAGAAAACAAGAGGGGAAAGCTTCATGACCTTGAATTCTTAGAAATGACACCAAAAGCATGAGCAACAAAAGAAAAAATTGGACTTTATAAAAAAAAATTTGTGTGCATCAAAGAACACCAACAAGAGAGTGAAAAAACAACCCACAAATGGGAAAATATTTGCAAGTCATATATCTGACCAGAGTCTAATACTTATAAAGATCTTCTATAACTCAGTAACAGACAAGACAATTTTAAAAAAAGAACAGACAAAGGACTTGAATAGACATTTCCCTAAAGATTTATGGCCAATAAACATGAAAAGATGTTCATTGTTAATCATTTGGGAAATGCAAATCAAAACCACAGTGAGGTACAACTTCACACCCACTAGGTGGCCATAATCAACAAAATGGAAAATAACAAATTTTGACAAGGATGTAAAGCAATTAGAACCCTCATACATTGCTGGTGAAAATGTAAAATGGTACGGCAATTTGTGAAAACCAGTTTGGCAGCTCCTCAACAAGTTCAGTTTAGTCACTCAGTCATGTCTGACTCTTTGCGACCCCATGAATCGCAGCACGCCAGGCCTCCCTGTCCATCACCAACTCCCAGAGTTTACCTAAACTCATATCTATCGAGGCAGTGATGCCATCCAACCATCTCATCCTCTGTCGTCCCCTTCTCCTCCTGCCTTCAATCTTTCCCAGCATCAGGGTCTTTTCCAATGAGTCAGCTCTTCGCATCAGGTGGCCAAAGTATTGGAGTTTCAGCTTCAACATCAGTCCTTCCAATGAACACTCAGGTGTTAAACATAGAATTATTAAATGACCTAGTAAATATTCCTAGATATATTCCCCAAAAAATTAAAAACAGATGTTCAAAAAAGACTGTACATAAATGTTCATAACAGTACTGTTCACAGTGGCTGAAAGGAGAAAACAGGCCAACTGTCGATCAATAAATGAATGGATTCACAAACTATGTTATATATGTACATGGAATATTATTCATAAAAAGAACTGAAGCACTGATGTGTGCTGTGACACAGATGATCTGCAAAAACATGTTAAGTGAAAGAAGCCAGACACAAAAGGTAGTATTATTATATGAGTCCAAAGTAGGTGCATCCATAGAGAAAGATGCAGAGTGGTGGTTAACTAGGACAAGAGGTAGAGGAATGGGGAGCAACTTCATAATGGGTATGGAGTTACCTTTTGGGGTGATGAAAATTTGGGGGTTTATTTAAAGGTGGTGATTGCACAACACTGAATGTACTAAATGTTACTGAATTGTTCACTTTAAAATGGCTCATTTTATGTTTATGTGATTTTTGAAAAAAAAATGTAAGCTGAAGGATGCCTTAAATTAAGGATATTTGTCATTTAATGGATACTCTAGTATTGTAATATTTTCATTTATATTACACAGTAAAATATGTTATCATTTTTTGTAACTTATTAAATTCTTTTAAAATTATTTAAAAGAAAATAGTAAGAGTTAAGTGAAAGTACATTTAACTCTTAGTGTTTTCTTTTAAATAATTTTAAAAGAATTTAATAATAAAATTTTAAATAATTTTGACAATTTTGTTAACATTTGTAGGAGCAGCTGTCACCTCGCAGACATGTAGATGCTAAAATTTTAGCACCATCCTGAATCTCATGTTTTGCAAATTCCATTTCCGTAGCCTGAATTTTTATTTTAAGGAAAGATCAGAAAATGAATTTTGCCCATTTCTCCTCAAGAAAGAAGTCATTATTTTGAACTGATTAAGGTAGCTCTAAATGAGCCCCTGCATAGCTAACAATTTATTTTATAATCTTTGATGTAATTATTCACTTAAGTTTGTAATCCAAGCCAGTTATTCATTACCAAATCAAAACCTTTTAGTTGGGTTAACGTTGCTGATTCATGAAAAAGGGGTTAGTTAATTTGATTCAGATTATTGGTACTTTCTTTTAGAAATGTTTGTGCAATTATGAAAATTATTCTTAGACTTTTGGGATGTTTTCTTTTGGCTTTTAGATGAGGTGCTGTCACGAGAGCTGGGCCTAGATGATTGGAGACCTGGTTTCCATTATTACTTTACTGCTCCTTTCTACCAGAGCCTGTGCTGGCTTTCTCTCAGCCGGGAAGGTGGGTGACTGCTCCTCACCTTCTTTCTAGGCTTGAGGCTTCACGGTTCCCTTGAACTGCAGCACTGATGGTGCTGGCAGTCCTTGTTCCAGACTGACAAGAGAGATACTTCCCCAACTTCAGAGGATTTTTTTTCTGGCCGTTTTGCACAGCATCTTGAATATTGGCATTATGCTTTAAAACGTCCTCAAAAGAAAAGTGTTCTTTTTGTACAAGGCATAAGGAGAGGGTATTTTACCTTGTTCTACTGTTTAGATGAAGCAAGAAACTGTGAATGGTTCCAGTCAGACTCCTTTCTTCCTTATCACTGTTGGAAAGGCCTGAGTATCCCCACCATCAAGCCTTGACTTTTACATACCCTCTTCCCTCCAGTGGTCCCTTCTCTGCAAACCTGACAGGTTCTTTCCCATGTCCATCACTTTTGTCCCCACTGCATCTCCTGGTTGGAGAATTCTGCAACCTTGCTGGTCTATCCAGACACTATCCTAGGTCTTTTGAGACTTAGCTCTGAAACTCCAGATAGTCTCAGTTCGTGCCTGGAATAGAGCCTTCTCTCTGGTTAAACTAAATGCTGGACTAATGCACATGTGCACACACATGTGCACATGCATGCTCCAGGACTGTAAGATAATAAATTTGTGTTTTAAACTAGTCAATCTGTGGTAATTTGTTATAGCAACAATATGAAATGAATATATGTCTGTTCTTACATTTTTGAGAAATAAAATATCATAGTAGCAATAATGCATGGTTTATAAAAACTTGTTAATCATCTAAACTAGAGCTTTATAAAGACATAGGGACAGGTAAATTAAAGTGCAGGTACTGATATAAGATTAAATGAGCTGGGACCCAAATAAAATATTTTGACTCCTAATTTTGAATTATAAAAACAACTGTCTGATTTATTTGCTTCTATGTTTTTGTTGTTCATTAAAACTGTTAGTAAAATAATTAGGAAGTAAGTTTTAAAATGTTTATCATTTGCAGTATTTATAAAATTATTAGTAGAATTAAATAGTTACAAGCTCTATAAGAAAAATGTGTGTGCATTTCTTTCATGTAAATTCAGTTTTTTTTTCTCTCCATCTAAAATCTCAAGCTGTTAATCAAATCACTAGGGAGTATTTGTTTTACAAGACAATTCTATGAAGTGTTTAACTTCATTTTTTTTTTTTGCTTTTTAAAAAAAATTTTAATTGAAGTATAGTTGGTTTACAGTGTTGTTAATGTTTGCTATACAGCAAAGTGGTTCAGGTGTACATATAAATGCATTCCTTTTTTAAAATATTCTTCTCCATTATGGTTTATCATAGAATATTGAATATAATTCCCTATGCTATACAGTAGGACTTTGTTGTTTATCCATTCTGTACATAATAGTTTGCATCTGCTAACCCCAAATTCCCACTCCATCCCTCTCCAGCCCCTCTCCCTCTTGGCAGCCACAAGTCTATTCTGTATGTTTGTGAGTCTGTTTCTGTTTCATAAATGTTCATTGTGTCATATTTTAGTTTCCACATATAAATGATATCGTGTGGTATTTGTCTTTCTCTTTTTGACTTACTTCACGTAGTATGTTAATCCCTAGTTCCATCCTTGTTGCTGCAAATGGCATTATTTCATTCTTTTTTTATGGTGGAGTAGTGTTCCATTGTATATATGTACCACATCTTCTTTATCCATTCATCTGTCGATGGACATTCAGGTTGTGAATAATGCTGCTGTGAACATAGGAGTTGCATATGTCTTTTTGAATTATAGTTTTGTCTGGATATACGCCCAGGAGTGAGATTGCTGAATCATATGGTAGCTCTACTTTTAGTTTTTTAAGGAACCTCCATACTATTTTCCATAGTGACTGCACCAATTTATATTCCCACCAACAGTACAGGAGGGTTCTCTTTTCTCCACACCTTCTCCAGCATTTATTATTTATAGACTTTTTAATGATGACCATTCTGACTGGTGTGAGGTGGTACCTCATTTTAATTTTGGTTTGCATTTCTCTATTAATTAATGATGTTGAGCATCTTTTATGAAGTGTTTAACTTTCTTTTTAAAAAAAGTATATTAGATCCGAGAGTGCTTAGAAGTGACAGTTACAACCTTAACTTGAAATGGTTGGTGTAGCTTATTCCTTTTTGCTTCCTCTGGTTCTGTATAAGCATGAATGTTGGCCTGTTCTTACGCTGTTTTATTTTCTGTTAGTATATATAAATGAACATAATGCCCACAACAAAATTTTTGTGATAAAGTAGATATATGATATAAGGCATAGGAACGCTGTGATTCAGGAGAATCGAGTTCTAAGTCCAGCTCAGATCCTCATAGCAGTAGTTGTTAGTTATCTTGGGCAAATCATTGTGTCTTTATGGACCTTAATAGTTACACCTCTAAAATAAATGTTCTGGAACTTCTTATTTAAATTGGTGGATCAAACACCTAAACAAAGAGACCAGGAGGGCAGTAATCAGTGGATATGAAAGCACATTTAACAAGTTTCTGCAAAGGAAATGAGAATAAGTAGATGAGACATTTGCCACAAAGAAGAGAACCTATCTATAGTAGAACTCAAGAGATATTTGGGTCTAGAGGTGCCAGATACAGAAAACAAAGATGAAATGGGTGGCTGGAAATAAGGATGTTAATTAAATATGTGTCAGCAAAACAGTTTTGCTAGATGTCTTCCAGCCTTCCCACCCCATCCCTATGCTCAGCATTTGCCCCTAGACAGTGAGTAAGTAAATGAAAAATTATTAGGCTAGGATCTGGGAAAGGAGAAGCCTAGTCAGAGGAGCCCAGGATTTGAGGTGGTCTTTCCCTTGAGGGCATTTGAAAATTCTGTAGTGGGCAGCTGAGAGATTTGAGAGTCCTTTGGAGTGTCTTGTGGGGCTATAGGAGACAGAGATTGGAGTCCAGGGCCCTCTAAAGGGGTTAGTGAACTTCCTTTGCTTTGAATTGGGTCCAGTAAAGGGCTGCATGCTAGAAGTAAGAACAAACCAGAAAGTAACAGGCTCTTGCAGTCACTGCCGCTTAGCTTCACATCATCTCATTTGCTGAACTCAAGGTGAGGTGAGCCCAAATTGCTAGTGCTTCAAGGTCCAGCAGAAATAAATGTAAATTCTACCTGGAGGAAGACAGCATCATACTTGTTATCAAACTATTTCTAGATAGCAAACAGTTTTGCAAGTTCAAGGTCCAGCACATAGTCAGAAATAACTAGTCACAGAAGGAGATTAGATGACATTCACAAAATTCAACACAAACAACAGAAAAAAGAAACAGATCCATAGGAGTTATTGGCTTTATTGGATCCAAACTTCCAAAGAGCTGTGATGTTATGTTGATAAAAGACAGTATGAAAAATTTTGGGTGGAAAATGAAAACTTGAAAAAACTAAATAGAAATTATAGAACTCTTAAGATATAGTAATTGAAATATGAAGTTAATGGGTGGGTTTAAAAGCGTGTTATTAATAAGTATAACTGAGGAGAGAATTGTGATCTAAAAGATAGATAAGGAGAAAAGTATCCAGAATGAAGGCTGGGGAGACAAAATGGTAGAAACATACAGAAGAGAGGATGTGTTTGTTTTCTATTGCCACATGACAAATTACTGTAAACTTAGGGGTGTAAAACAAAGCAACAACCATTTCTAATTTCATAGTTCTGCGTAGGTCAGAAAGCTGGGTGGGCTTCCCTGGGTTCTCTGCTTGGCGTTTCACAAGGCTGAAATCAAGGTGTCACTGGACCAGGCTCTTATTTGGAGGGTCTGGGGAAGAATCTGCTTTCAAGTGCATTCAGGGTTCTTGGCAGAACCCAGTCCCTTGCAGCTGTAGGTTGGAGGTTTCTATTCCCTTATTGTCTGTCAGCCAGGGACCACTCTGCTCCCATTCCTTCTCAAGACGGAGCCCCCCAACTGCTATCTTGAAGGCAACAATGGCATGTCTCGTCCTCCTCTGGATTCAGATCTCTGACTTTCCCCTCTTCCCAGCCAGCCAGAACAAACTTTGCTTCTAAAGGGCTCTTGTAATTGGATTAGTGCCCCATCCCCACCCCTTCCCTTGTGATCTCCCTTTGGTTGAAATAATATTTAGTTCCCTTATGGGACACAGGTTGAATATACTGCAAGAAAACCAAATGCCTAGAAATCGGTAGAACAAACCACTTCAGAAAACAATTTGGCATTATCTACTAAAATAAAACATGCAGTCCCACTTTTAGCTATCTGCTTGTTAAAAATACGTGCATAGGGTACCCAGAACCATGTACAAGAATGTTTATGACCATGTTTTTTGTAATTGCTTTGCAAACTTAAAATAACGAATATATCTATGAACATTATGTCATATAATCATAATGAAGGAATATTATAGCAGTGGCACAGAATGAGCTGTAGCTTCATCCAACAACGGATATATCTCACAAATACCATGTTGAGTGAAGGAGTCAGACAGTTTCAAAACCAGGCAAAAATAAATGATGCAGGGGCTTGAAGATGCATGTTTAGCAGGTAAAAGCAAGGAAGTGATTCTCATAAAAGTCAGAAGTAGTTACCATCTTTGGAGGGCAGTGAGAATGGTGATTAGTAGGAGATGTGACTAGAGGACTTTGGGGGTGTTGACAAAACATGAATCTCTGTGATAAATCATTGAAATAAGGAACAAAAAAGGAAGCAAAAGAATGAATACCAGACAGGCATAAGCCTTCTGTGTATAACCAACAGCACTCAACTTTGGCAATCCCGAGAGAAAATTGATTTCAAACTTAGAAGACAAACTATCAATCAAGGATAAAAGAAGAGTAAGATAATTTATCTTCCATGCACTTTTTCTCTGAGGAAATTCCCTTAGGATATATTCCAACAAGAAAGAGAATACAAGAATGTATAACAAGTAGCAGTGGAGGCCAGTGCAAAGAATTCCTAGATAGCTGCACATCCGGCGCTGAAACTTCAAGAAAACTGTCTTCCCCTCCAAATGGAATAGATTCCAAACAATAGATAATTTGAGAAAGTACTAGTGACAGGATCTGGTGAGATATATTTGTCTTCTCTTAATAAAAAAAAAAGTTTATTAGAAAAGCTAGAAAAAGTCATCTAAGAAGGAAATTAATTTAAAGTAACATGATGTTTGAGAACTGGTGGAATGTAGGAAGAGAATCCATTTAACCTTAATACTGAAAACAGTCTTGTTCTTTTATGAGTGACAGCAAATCATGTGATCTTTAGAAATGAAATGTAATCCTTACTCTGCAATTAGTAATGTTTACATATGCATACATACATACACTTCATATCTTGATTTTCAACTTTTAGACACATCCTATAGAAGAAACACAGAAGACCTAATTATAGAGACTGAAAGATGTGTTAGCAAACTTGACCATTTAAGACAAATTTGGAGGGGAAGAGAGTAGAGAGCTGGAAGTAAAAGAAGATGAAGTGTAATATTCTCATTTTACATACTGGGCAGCAAGAAATTCCTTTAAAAGTTGATGAAACAAGTTTAGGCATGTTATTTAAAGTTACAACAGTGACCAAGGACAAAATTAAAGATAACATGAGAACAAAAAGCTATGAGGCATCCTTGGGGGTTTCAGATAAGTGACTAAATCCTCAGTTTTCATAATGGGGAGTAAATAGATAATTTCTAAAGTTGATAAATGAGGAAAGAGTGATAAAAGTATATTTTTGGAGTTGAGACATGACAACAGAAGTAAAGCTAGGAGTAATTGAAGATAGCTCCTCTTGGAGTTGAAACTAGGAATGGGGGATGTGTGTTTCCTCAGGTAATTCAGAATTGGTTCATTTGTCTCATTGGACAAAAACTTCTTTGTCCAAAAAAAGATGTGTCTGTTTTTAAATTCTCAAGACTGAGATATATATGTGCTTCCCAGGTGGCTCACTGGTAAAGAATCCAACTGTAATACAGGAGACTTGGGTTCACTCCCTGGGTCAGGAAGATCCCCTAGAGAAGGAAGTGGCAACCCACTCCAGTATTCTTGCCTGGGAAATCCTATGGACAGATGAGCCTGGTGGGCTACAGTCCATGGGGTCACAAAGAGTTAGACACAACTCAGCAACTAAAACAACAACAATTTTATGTATATACACACACACGCATGTATAAGTATACAAATCACACATATATTAATGATTTGTTTCACAGATTTAATTTTAACATTTTGTAATTCATGTGAATATTATATTTGCATATGGGCATGTGATTTTACATCTGTGTATACATGTACACATAATGTGAACTGAGTTAAAGAAAAAACAATTCCAAAGTAACTTGACAGCTTTCAATTTTAAGAAGTTAAAATTGAATTAAGTTTGAGTTTCTTGGCAAACAGATTATTAATAGAAGTGAATAAGTGTAAACAGTGTTATAAACTGAATAGAATAAATAAATAGAAACAGTGTTTTAAATGGTGCTTAGATTCTCAGATGGTCTTTAGCAGCTTTTAACCCCCAATGAGGAGCCAGAAGGTAACAATAACATCAATTGATGCTAGTGCTAGCTTGAAACTAGTACAAAAAGTATTCAATTTTTCCTGTCTATTTTTCTAGGAAACTGAATCGTAAATTTCAGCTGGGAGCTTGAGATGCTAGAAACAGATCCCCTAGAAGATTTTATGTCTTACCATAGTATTAATAGTATGAAGAGGTATTTCTAGTAGAATTTTATATGTATAGCAATTGTTTATGTTAGGGATTTTGTATCTTGGGGATTTACCATGAGCTGAGATTTTGGCTTCTGCTTTCTTTTTAGATTCTTTCATCTAGGAAAAACACAATCAGTCAAAATTTAGATTTATATTACATCCTTCTCAGGAGCTCAAACCATTTTCTCCACTGTGATATTCCAAAATATACTTTATTTCGTGATACCAGTGAGTTTTTTCAACTTATTGACATATTTAAACTGAAGATTTTGTTTCCTGACCAGTCTTATATGCTCTATGTTAAATTACCTGGTTCTGAAGATAATAATCTCAACTAACATAATGAGATATCAGTGTGCAAAGGATTGCTGAATCCCATCCTAGCTGCAGCTGCCAGATCGGTGCCTCTGAAAGGAGTCAGTTCATCCTGCACTGTTAGCCAACTCACTTTGCTCTTCAGGTGTAGAAGTACCCTGAGTGAAAGCAAGCAGGTTTTTCCTTATTTTGTTATTCAGTTAGAAAGATAACACATTGAATGTACATTCTGCATTGCTGTATTTTCCAGAATTATCCTAATGAATTGCTTTTTGTATTTCTTAATTATAGTGCTGCTTTTGATACAGTTCTTGGGATAAATGTTGCAGTCAAGAAACTAAGCCGTCCTTTTCAGAATCAGACTCATGCAAAGAGAGCATATCGTGAACTTGTCCTCTTAAAATGTGTCAATCATAAAAATGTAAGTAATGTCTGTGTTTCCTCTGTATATTTTAATGTTGTCAATGATATGTGATAATCTTCTGGGTCTTTGAAGATACAATGAATTTAGACCTAGTGTAAGCTAGTGATAAGAATACTACTTAAATGTTTATATTTTATTGATAAAATTGTTAATCAACATTGGGGATATTGAGTCAACAAGAGGCCAAGTGGTCCATAGGAATTTAGGTCACTCATTAGGAATGGGAATGTCCTTGTTACCATTTGTTTTTCACTATTTCATTGTGATAAAATGGCAAGAGTATTGACCTGACAAATTGAGAAATAACTAAGTACTTTTTAGGAAAAGACTGTTCTATAAGTAGCTTTTACATATTCATATTTATGGAAATAATTGTTATTAGATGATGCTTTATCCAGGGTAGTTCTATTTGGCAGAGAAAGCATTGTACATTGTAAGGAAAAACTGTATCTCTAGAAAATGAGGTACTCAGGCACGTTTCATGTTCTTTTGATGATCCCTGAGTATTATGTGGAACATGATTTTGATAGCCTTGCCACGTTATAAGATTATAAGATGGTAAGTCTACAAGGGGCTTTGGAGACCCCCTTCCATGTGACTTCTCTTTGTTGCAAAGTTGAGGGGGTAAGTATCTTAAGATCACAGTCAGCTCTGTGTGGCTCCTTTTGTTGTGACATTTCTGCTGGATTTTTCTGTTGTAGGGACAAAAAACTAAGATAATTTCAATCTTTTGAGTCTGTAATTTGAATTTGTTTTTAATTTCTCCAATGCATGCTTTATTTGTTGTTCAGTTGCTAAGTCATGTCCAATTCTTTGCGACCTCATGGACTGCAGCACTCCAGGCTCCCCTGTCCTCCACTATTGCCCAAAGTTTGCTCATATTCATGTCCATTGAGTCAGTGATGCTGTCTGTCCATCTCTTCCTCTGCTTCTCCTTTTGTCTTCAGTCTTTCCCAGCATCAGGATCTTTTCCAATAAGTCAGCTCTTTGCATCAGGTGGCCAAAGTATTGGAGCTTCAGTATCAGTCCTTCCAATAAATATTCAGAGTTGATCTCCATTAAGATTGACTGTCTCAACTCCTTGCAGTCCAAGGAGTCCAAGGCTCCTTGCAGTCCAAGGCTCTCAAGAATCTCCTCCAGCACAACAATTTGAAAGCATCAGTTCTTTGGTGATAAGCCTTCTTTATAGTCAAACTCTTACATCTGTACATAACTACTGGAAAAACCATAGCTTTGACTTTATGGACCTTTCCTAGCAAAGTGATGTCTCTGCTTTTTAACATGCAGGTTTTTGTGTCTAGGTTTGTCACAGTTTTCCTTCCAAGTAGCAAGCATCTTTTAATTTCACGGCTGCAGTCACAGTCTGTGGTGATTTTGGAGCCCAAGAAAAGAAAATCTGTCACTGATTCCATTTTTTCCCTGTCTGTTTGCCATGAAGTGATGGGACCAGATACCATGATCTTGGTTTTTGTTTTTTTAATGTTGAGTTGCAAGCCAGCTTTTTCACTCTCCTCTTTCACCCTCATCAAGAGGTTTTTAGTTCCTCTTTACTTTCTGCCATTAGAGTGATATCATATGCATATCTGAAGTTTTTGATATTTCTCCCAGCAATCTTTATTCTAGCTTGTGATTCATCCAGCTCAGCATTTCGCATGATGTTCTCTGCATAGAAGCTAAATAAGCAGGGTGACAATATACAGCATTATTATACTCCTTTCTCAATTTGGAACCAGTCTGTTGTTCCATGTCCAGTTCTGTTGCTTCTTTACTTGCATACAGGTTTCTCAGGAGACAGGTAAGGTGGTGTGGTATTCCCATCTCTTTGAGAATTTTCCACAGTTTGTTGTGATCTACACAGTCAGAGGCTTTCATGTAGTCAATGAAGAAGAAGCATATTTTTTTCTGGAACTCCTTTGCTTTCTCCATGATCCATCAATCATGACGATTTGATCTCTGGTTCCTTTGCCTCTTTGAAACCCATCTTGTACATCTGGAAGTTCTCAGTTCACGTACTGCTGAAGCCTAGCATGAAGGGTTTTGAGCATAACCTTGTTAGCATGTGAAATGAGCATAATTGTACAGTAGTTTGAACATTCTTTGGCATTGTCCTTCTTTGGAATTAGAATAAAAACTGACTTTTTTTTTTTTTTTTAATAAATTTATTTATTTTAGTTGGGGGCTAATTACTTTACAATATTGTAATAGTTTTTGCCATACATTGACATGAATCAGCCATGGGTTTACATGTGTTCCCCTTCCTGGACCCCCCACCCACCTCCCTCCCCATCCCATCCCTCTGGGTCATCCCATTGCCCCGGCCCTGAGCCCTTGTCTCACGCATTGAACATGGAATGGTGTTCTGTTTCACATATGATAATATACATGTTTCAATGCTATTCTCCCAGAACGTCCCACCCTCACCTTCTCCCTCAGAGTCCATAAAATTGTTCTATGCATCTGTGTCTCTTATGACCTTTTTAGAGTCCTGTGGTCATTGCTAAGTTTTCTAAATTTGCTGCCATAATGAGTGCAGCACTTTAACAGCATCATCTTTTAGGATTTGAAATAACTCATCTGGAATTCTCTCACCTCCACTAGCTTTGATTGTAGTAATGCTTCCTAAGGCCCACTTGACTTGATACTCCAGGATGTCCCATGTCCGGTTCTGTGTATTCTTGCCATCTCTTCTGCTTCTGTTAGATCCTCACCATTTCTGTCCTTCATCATGCCCATCCTTGCATGAAATGTTCCCTCGATATCTCCAGTTTTCTTGAAGAGACCTCTGGTCTTTCCCATTCTGTTGTTTTCCTCTATTTCTTTGCTTGGTTCACTTAAGAAGGCCTTCTTATCTCTCGTTACTATTCTCTGGAACTCTGTATTCATTTGGGTATATCATAAAAACAAAAGTAAAAAAATTTTTCTTAAAAAAATACGGTGGAATGTTGCTAGATCTCATGTACATTAATGAACATAGATATAAACCATTTTTAAATAGCTATATGGTACAAATGCACATAATTCATTTAACCAATTACTTATTATCAAATATTTATATTGTTTCTAGTTTTTTACTTCTATAAGCAGTGCTGCAGTGAACATCCTTATACAGATGACTTCTCTGGCCAAGATCTGGGTCAAAAAGTATGCACATTTCTGGTTTTAATGTATACTGACAAATTGACCTCAAGGAAGACTATCAGTTTTACACTTTCATTGAGTATCTGAGTATGGCTTTTATTTCAGAATACTCCAGAACTTCATATTGTTGATTTTTTTGTTTTACCTTACCAAACTGATAGATGACAAATGATACCTTATTTTTATTTGTGAGGTTGATTTTCTTCCCACATCTCTACCAGCCTTTTATTTTTATTTCTTGAGAGTTTGTTTTCCATGGCCTTTGTACATTTTTCTCTAGAACTGTTGGTTTCTTTCAATGCAGGAGACGCAAGAGATGCAAGGGAGAAAAAAAAAAACAAAACTGGATTCACAATTCAATCTTTATACCAAGATAAACTTAAAATGGAACAAAAATTTAAATCTAAGGCACAAAACCATGAAACATTAAAATATGAATAAACATATCTGTTGCCAGTGCAGGAGATGCAAGAGACACAAGTTCAATCCCTGGGTTGGGATGATCCCCTCAAGTAGGAAATGGCAACCCACTACAGTATTCTTGCCTGGGAAATCCCATGGACAGAGGAGCCTGGTGGGCTACAGTCCATGGGGTCACAAAGAGTCGGACATGACTGAGTGACTGAACACACGCTGATTTATTTCTTATGCATTTAGAGAAGATCTTTGTATATTAAAGCTATCAATCCTCATTTCTTTTCCATTTGACCTAATTTAGGTTGTTTTTGCCATACTGATTTTTGTGGTTGTTTAATGTAATCAAGTCTTGCAGATTTCTTGTCGTGCTTAGAACAGACTTTTCTACACCAGAGTTGTATGAATGTTTTATCCATATTTTAATGTTTCATGGTTTCATGCCTTAGATTTAAGTTTTTGTTCCATTTTAAGTTTGTCTTGGTGTAGAAGTTAAAGTGTCAATCCAGTTTTCTTTTTTCCCCCTTGGCTATCCAGCCACTCCAATCTTCAGTCTTTTATACTGAATAATAAAACTTTCCCTCAGTCATTTGAAATGATTGAGGATGTGTTTTTGATGCTCAAGTATGATGTTTTAACATGTTTGATGTTAAACAAGAATTCATTGTTTAACATTGGAGTACCAGGACCAAAGCCTGTGGTGAGGTCAGCTTTTGAACCCTCTTTAGGTAAATACATAATACTATGAGGCATTTCATCTTTATTATACCAAAAATATAAGCTTAGCCCTCATATTTCAAAACTTTCTAGAAATTTGCACATTATATTTAAGTTTTCAGAGTTAACATATTGCTTTATTTAGTGTTTTTCTACTTGTAATTTCTACTTTTTTATGTTCAAAGTTGGAAAGCATTATGTGTCAAAATTCTGTAATAATAAGTTACTAGGGACACATGAAAGTGATTTGATTAAAAGTGCATCTTATTTCCAAGGCAAGAATCCTAATCATTTAACTTTTGAAATGCTGTATAATAGAATGTTTTGGTAAAAGCAGTAACAGTAATAAAATTACAAAGCTCTGCTGTGATTTTTTTCCTAGTTTTTAATACATTTTAATGTTAAACTTAATTTTTATAGTCAAGTAGAGTTGTTTGACATTCTGAGGTTTAATTTTCTCTTTTCAGATAATTAGTTTGTTAAATGTGTTTACACCACAAAAAACTCTAGAAGAATTTCAAGATGTGTAAGTATAATTTTTATTCAGTAATACACTGTGCATGAAAGATTGAAAATTTAAAAAAGAACATGACTGCTTTTTTTAACTTAGGAAAAGCAGACAATAATACATTTTTAAATGATATTTTAGCCACTTTTCACTATGAAATAGAAACAGTAAGGAAAATGAATAATAATGTTCAACTAGTTGTGCCTATGGACTTCTCAGGTGGCTCTAGTGGTAAAGAACCCGCCTACCAGTGTAGGAGACATAGGAGATCCTGGTTTGATCCCTGAGTGGGGAAGGTGCCCTGGAGGAGGGCATGGCAACCCAGTCCAGTACTCTTGCTTGGAGAATCCCTTGGACAGAGGAGCCTGGCAGGCTACAGTCCATAGAGTTGCAAAGAGTCAGACACGACTGAAGCAACTTAGCATGCACTTGCTTATGCTTATCCCTAGACGGTTATCATTTCTACAACAGATAAAGGATGACTGAAAGTGGATTCCTTGGAGAAGACAGTGCCATTAATGCTGCTGATTTGCTTTACTGAAATATAAAATGTTTTTCTCTAGTCCCCTAAAATCCAAGATTGTAGGGTTTAGTTGTTTATAGTTATTATTTGAAATGGGTAAATGATTAAATATTGTATATTTTCCAAAATCTGAAATAGAATTGTCTTACTAACAATGAAGTGAAATATTAATTTATTATTGAGATATAATGCACAACTTTATCTTAATTGGTTTATTGGTTTATTGGTCTTTATTGGTTTATTCATTCAACAAATATTTGATTGCCAGAAAATTCCCTGGCAGTCCAGTGCTTAGGACGCCATACTTTCAGTTGCACAGCCAAAAGGAAAATTTGATTGCCAGCTGTGTGCTAAGCACTCTCTTGAACTTGGCATACTTAGTGACCAAAAGAGGCAAAAATTCCTTTCATTATTTAAGAATTGTGGATGATCATGTTTCTTCCTAGAGCTTGAAGGAAAACTGGGGAAGATAATCAATATAACAAATAGGTAAATGATGTTATTCATTAGAATGTGGCAAATGTGGAAGAAATGGAGCTGAGTGAGAGGGATCAGAAGTGCTGGGGGTTAGGAGTCAGGCTGCAGTTTTAAGTAGGATAGTTAGGGAAGGACCTCATGGGATTGGTGACATTTGAAGAAGCCTTGAAAGAAATGAGGGAGTTAGTCCTACAGATATTTTGAGAAAGGTAGTATCAAGATAGAAGGAATGGGCTTCCCTGGTGGCTCAGTGCTCAAGAATCTACCTGCCAGTGCAGGAAGCAGGGGTTCAATCTCTGATCCAGGAAGATACTATATGCCACGGAGCAACTAAGCCTGTGTGCCACAACTACTGAGCCAGCTCTCTAACACTTGGGAGCCACAGCTACTGAGCCCACAAGCCCTAGAAGCCGTGTTCCCCAAAAGGAGAAGCCACTGCAGTGAAAAGCCCATGCGCTACAAGAGAGTGCCCACTGCTTGCCACAACTGGGGAAAACCTGTGCATCAGTGAAAACCCAGAACAGCCAAAATTAAAATAAGTGCAGTTATATTTAAAAAGATAGAAGGAACAAGCAGTGTAAAGGAGCAGAAGTGGGAGTGTGCCTGGTGTGTACTCTTGAAGAACAAGAGCCTGGTTGGCTGGATTGAAGGAAGCAGAGGAAAGTAGAAGAGGTCAGCTCGAAGAAGTGGCAGGCCAGACACTGCTGGGCCTCTAGGCCATTGTAAGGACTTCCCTTTACAAGGAAGACTTTCAGTAGAAGAGTGAGTGTATCTAACTTAACATTTTAAAACAATAACTTGGTTTCTGAACTGTATGGGATAGAATACAGAAGACCAGTCAGCAGGCTATTGCAGTAGTTCAGGTGAGAGATTATTGTGGCTACATTTAGACCAAAGGGGTGACAGTGATGGTAAAGGCACAGGATTGGATGTCGACACTGTTTTGAAGATAGAACCCCAGTGTTTGCTCTTAGAGAGCCTGTGTGGTTTGAGAGAAGGAGTTGCTGAGAACAACATTTGGAATTTTGGCTCAGATGCTCACCAGAAAGATAAAAGTTCTCTCAACTGAGATGAGGAAAGCTACAGGAACAACAGATTTGGGGGTGGCGTAGAATCAGGAGCTCAGTTTTGGACGTGGACTTCAAGATGTCTGTTGGGCACCCAAATTGATCTGTGAAGTACTCATTTAGATAAGTGAGCCTGGAGTTCAGGTGGGATATCTCGGCTGAATGTATTAATTTGGGAGTTGACAGTCTATAGATGGTATTTAAAGCCTTGAGGTCAGAAACCAGAGAAGATCATCATGACTATGAGTACAGAAGAGAAAAGAAGGCCAACGAACAGGTGCTGGCACTCCAGCAGTAAGAAGCCAGTGGTAAGAGAAAGTCTCGGTCAGCCAGGATTGTAGGACTAGTCACTGGGTTTAGCAACATGGAAGATGTCAGGAGCCTTGAGGACGGTTTCAGCAAAGTGGTGGGGACAAAAGCCTGATTAAAGTGAGATTAAGGAAAAATGGGAGAGAAAATTGGAGATGATGAGTGTAGATAACCTCTTTGGGGAGTTTTGCTTGCAGGAAGAGCAAACATACAAGATTGTAGCTGGTAGGGGAGGTAAGGTCAAAAGTTTTCTTAAGATGAGAGCAATAACAGCATGGTTTCTGTATTGGTAAGAATGACCCAGTAGCAAAAAATTTTAAATATAGGAGACTGAATATTTGAGATTCTATTTACTATGATACAAAAATTGCTTTTCAAGATACCTTATAAATCAAGATACCTAATAAAAACAAGTTATCTTTTTACTTTAGCCAGTACAGTGACTAGGTAGTAAGTTATTACTTTTTTATAAAATTCTGATTTAATACCATAAAGGAATTTGGATAATTTTCATGTGTACATGGCTGATCATTTATTTCCTCAGGTATTTGGTTATGGAATTAATGGATGCTAACTTATGTCAGGTTATTCACATGGAGCTGGACCATGAAAGAATGTCCTACCTTCTTTACCAGATGCTCTGTGGTATTAAACATCTACATTCAGCTGGTATAATTCATAGAGTAAGTAGTGATACTGTATTGGTTTTTTCCTTTTAATCAAAATCATTTTGTTACTGTAATCTTCAGATACAAAAGAACATATTTTTAAAAAAATTGTCAATGTTGAAAATCCAAATAGACTTTGGGATCATGTTACTTTCTCAAAGATTGTTGAGATTAGAAGACATTTGTGGAACGCCTGGTTTGCCTGGGCCCATCTGGGCCACCCTAGGTGCAGATATGAGCCAGCTGCCCAGACTCATATACAGAAAAATGCTTCTTTTTTTTTAAAGTTTTTATTTGGAAATAACTTAAAACTTAGAGAAAAATTGCAAGAATATGACAAAGAACTTCCAAATACTATTTACCCAGATATCCCTGGTGTTAATAGTTTTGTCATACTTGAAATCCTGTTTTTAGTGCAAAGAATTTGAATTTGGGATGGGGGAAAGTTAAAGGCCAAGTAGTATATGATACAGTTGCTCTAGAAGTTTTATATGAGTTATTGCCCAAGTATTCATTTCTTACATCATAAAATTCTACCACTCCAGCATCCCAACCATACTGATAGGAACTCTTGGAAAGGCTCCAGGCAGACCTCTTGACTAGGCCAAGGCTGGAATTTGAATGGTGGTGTTGCCTGTCAGGGAGTAAGTATTTAAAAACCAGAGAGATGTTCTCTAAGGTGGTTTTATGAGCTTTTGTTATTCTTTGATTTGTACCACTGTGTAAAGAGATCATGATAAAGTTTTTGTTTGTTTCTTTGTTGTTTTTGGGGTTTTTTTTAGCAACTAAAGTATTGAGTGAGACTAGAGGCAGAGATAATAATAGTTTTATTGAAAGCATTCTTAGCATTCCTTAAATAATTACTATATTGATTTTGTTGACTGTCTTTTGATATAATGTTTCAATAGAAAAAGTTGTATTTTCTGTGAACTAAAGTCTGTAGGGGGAAGATGTAAGACAAGAACAATGAAGCCTTTTCATACAAAAAAGAACAGAGAGATTTTTGATGGTATAGTAGTAGTAATTCTTTTGAATCTGTTGGGTGGTTCCATCACAGCCACTGAACAGAGGTCTAACACAGTAGCAGAGCCCACAGTTCAGAGAGGGCCAAACCCTTGCCCATTGTGAACATGAGGCCTGAGGCCTAAGTGAGGTCTGCCACCTGAGACCAGCCTGGGCCCTCCCAGTACCTACTGAGGGCCTGCCGCAAAGATTCCTGACCAGTCTTCAGTCATTTAAATAACAGCCATTGCTGCTGCCATGTGGTCAGTTAAAATAATATAAATTAAGTTGATGAATTTGCTTTAAAAATAGTGACACTAGTCATTTTAATTAAAAATTAAGATTTCCTAGCATACCATTCTATTTCTTTTCCTAAAATATTCACAGACCTTTATGTAAATTAAGGCACTCTTATTTTATTTCTCTTAAATACATGTTATATTAAAGTCTTGCCTGAGAATAAGTTCTCGGATAATTAGGCTTCATTATGTTAAGCTTTATTAATTTTGCACAAGCAAATGGTTTGTCTTGCTTGTGTCTCCCCTCTTGGGCCCAGACATACATGGGGAAGCAATATCCTCTCGTTTCATGGGTGCCTGGTAAGAGCTGTAGCATACACGTGCCTAGGTTCCATGGTGTTTGGTCCCTGCAGTGTAGGCCCACACCTGCAGACCAGAAAGTCACATAGGCTCAAGGAAGTTTTTGGTTTGCCCAGCATGATTTCGCCACCCACCTCTCCATCCTGTTTATCTCCCCACTGGCTCTCCCTCCCCTTGTCCTATACCCTCCTGTTCACACATTAGTGGACCTGCCGGACTTTGTGTTTCCTTGAAAGTACCATGTGCACATTGTGGAAAAGGTAGATAAGGCCCCTGTTTGCACACTCACCACTCCTCCAGGTCACAAGAGGTGATCAACTACAGTTACCCTTTACCCTGTTAATGGTCTCCTGTGAACTCTTCCTGTCCTTTTTTCTGTATACTATGCCATAGACGGATAAGGAAGTGGCAACCCACTCTAGTATTCTTGCCTGGAGAATCCCATGGACAGAAGAGCCTGGTGGGCTGCCGTCTATGGGGTCGCACAGAGTCAGGCACTACTGAAGCGACTTAGCAGCAGCCCATAGACAAAACGTGGTCCACTGGAGAAGGGAATGGCAAACCACTTCAGTATTCTTGCCTTGAGAACCCCATGAACAGTATGAAAAGGCAAAATGATAGGACACTGAAAGATGAACTCCCCAGGTCGGTAGGTGCCCAGTATGCTACTGGAGATCAGCGGAGAAATAACACCACAAAGAATGAAGAGATGGAGCCAAAGCAGAAACAACACCCAGTTGTGGATGTGACTGGTGATGGAAGCAAGGTCCAATGCTGTAAAGAGCAATATTGCATAGGAACCTGGAATGTTAGGTCCATGAATGAAGGCAAATTGGAAATGGTCAAACAGGAGATGGCAAGAGTGAACATCGGCATTTTGGGAATCAGCAAACTAATATGGACTGGAATGGGTGAATTTAACTCAGATGACCATTATATCTACACTGTGGGCAAGAATTCCTTAGAAGAAATGGAGTAGCCCTAATAGTCAACAAAAAGAGTCCAAAATGCAGTACTTGGATGCAATCTCAAAAACGACAGAATGATCTGTTTGTTTCCAAGGCAACCCATTCAATATCACAGTAATCCAAGTCTATGCCCTGACCAGAAGTGCTGAAGAAGCTGAAGTTGAACGATTCTATGAAGACCTATAAGACCTTCTAGAACTAACACCCAAAAAAGATGTCCTTTTCATTACAGGAGACTGGAATGCAAAAGTAGGAAGTTAAGAGATGCCTGGAGTAACAGGAAAATTTGGCCCTGGAGTACAAAACGAAGCAGGTCAAAGGCTAACAGTTTTGCCAAGAGAACCCACTGGTCATAGCAAACACTCTCTTCCAACAACACAAGAGAAGACTCTACACATGGACATCACCAGATGGTCAACACCGAAATCAGATTGATTATATTCTTTGCAGCCAAAGATGGAGAAGCTCTATACAGCCAGCAAAAACAAGACTGGGAGCTGACTGTGGCTTAGATCATGAACTGCTTATTGCCAAATTCAGACTGAAATTGAAGAAAGTAGGGAAAACCACTAAACCATTCAGGTATGACCTAAATTAAATCCCTAACGATTATATAGTGGAAGTGACAAACAGATTCAAAGGATTAGATCTGATAGAGTGCCTGATGAACTATGGATGGAGGTTTGTGACATGGTACAGAAGACAGGGATCAAGACCATCCCCAAGAAAAAGAAATGCAAAAAAGAAAAATGGCTGTCTGAGGAGGCCTTACAAATACCTGTGAAAAGACGAGAAGCAAAAAGCAAAGGAGAAAAGGAAAGATACACCCATTTGAATGCAGAGTTCCGAAGAATAGAAAGGAGAGATAAGAAAGCCTTCGTCAGTGATCAATGCAAAGAAATAGAGGAAACCAATAGGATGGGAAAGACTAGCAATCTCTTCAAGAAAATTAGAGATACCAAGGGAGCATTTCATGCAAAGATGGGCTCAATAAGGGACAGAAATGGTATGGACCTAACAGAAGAAGATATTTAGAAAAGGTAGCAAGAATACACAGAAGAACTGTGCAAAAAAGATTGTCACGACCCAGATAATCAGTGTGGTGTGATCACTCACCTATAGCCAGTCATCCTGGAATGTGAAGTCAAGTGGGCCTTAGGAAGCATCACTATGAACAAAGCTAGTAGAGGTGATGGAATTCCAGTTGAGCTATTCAAATCCTAAAAGATGATGCCGTGAAAGTGCTTCACTTGATATGCCAGCAAATTTGGAAAACTCAGCAGTGGCCACAGGACTGGAAAGGGTCAGTTTTCATCCCAATCCCAAAGAAAGGCAATGCCAAAGAATGCTCAAACTACCGCACAATTGCACTCATCTCACACGCTAGTAAAGTAATGCTCAAAATTCTCCAAGCCAGGCTTCAACAGTACATGAACTGTGAACTTCCAGATGTTCAAGCTGGATTTAGAAAAGGCAGAGGAACCAGAAATTGCCAACATCTGTTGGATCATCGAAAAAACAAGAGAGTTCCAGAAAAACATCTATTTCTGCTTGATTGACTATGACAAAGCCTTTGACTGTGTGCATCACAATAAACTGGACAATTCTGAAAGAGGTGGGCATACCAGACCACCTGACCTGCCTCTTGAGAAATCTGTATGCAGGTCAGGAAGCAACAGTTAGAACTGGACATGGAACAACAGACTGGTTCCAAATAGGAAAAGGAGTATGTCAAGGCTATATATTGTCACCTTGCTTATTTAACTTATATACAGAGTACATCATGAGAAATGCTGGGCTGGATGAAACACAAGCTGGAATCACGATTGCCAGGAGAAATATCAATAACCTCAGATATGCAGATGACACCACCCTTCTGGCAGAAAGTGAAGAAGAACTAAAGAGCCTCTTGATGAAGGTGAAAGAGGAGAGTGAAAAAGTTGGCTTAAAGCTCAACATTCAGAAAACTAAGATCATGGCATCCGGTCCCATCACTTCATGGCAAATAGATGGGAAACAGTGGAAACAGTGAGAGACTTTATTTTTTTGGGCTCCAAAATCACTGCAGATGGTGACTGCAGCCATGAAATTAAAAGACACTTACTCCTTGGAAGGAAAGTTATGATCAACCTAGACAACATATTAAAAAGCAGAGACATTACTTTGCCAACAAAGGTCCATCTAGTCAGGGTTATGGTTTTTCAGTGGTCATGTATGGATGTGAGTGTTGGACTATAAAGAAAGCTGAGCGCTGAAGAATTGATGCTTTTGAAGTATGGTGTTGGAGAAGACTCTTGAGAGTCCCTTGGACTGCAAGGAGATCCAACCAGTCCATCCTAAAGGAAATCAGTCCTAAATAGTCATTGGAAGGACTGATGCTGAAGCTGAAACTCCGGTACTTTGGTTACCTGATGCGAAGAGCTGACTCATTTGAAAAGACCCTGATACTGGGAAAGATTGAAGGTGGAAGGAGAAGGGGACAACAGAGCATGAGATGGTTGGATGGCATCACCAACTCAGTGGACATGAGTTTGAGTAAGCTCTGGGAGTTGGTGATGGAAAGGGAGGCCTGGCATGCTGCAGTCCATGGAGTCGCAAAGAGTTGAACACGACTGAGCGACTGAAATGAATTGAAACCATAGGCATAGATACACATGTTCATTTTTGCTTACTAAGATGGTTTCCTACTAAACATAAAATTTAATTACTTGAAATATAAAACAGCTGTAATCCTACCACTTTTATGTTGTATAATTAAAAACAAATGGAAAGGAAAGTCCCTCAGCCCTCATTGTCACCTGGAGGAGGCCATTGATGGCATTTGAGTATGTTTTCTTCCTGACTTTACACTGATACATCTTTCTTACCTAATACCAGCATATCTGTTTATACTGAAGTCCTTTATAACTTATATTTTTAAAAACTAGGATCATCTTGTACATGATTGTTCTGCAACATGCTGAATGAGTTGGTCAATCTGTTTTTTTTTTTCATTTTTATCAAGGATAACTTATTAAAAAAGAACCCCTACCTCCTCCCTCCTATTTCTCTCTCCCCGGAAGCACTCATTCAGTTCTTTTAGCTGTTCTTTTGGTGTTTATCTCCATATCTTGAAATAATATGATTAGATCTCTATTTGTTGATCTTTCTTCAGTTTGGGGCATAAGGTACTGATTTATCTCTTTTTCACTCCCCTGTCCTCCCAGTATAGTTACAGTATAATTGGTTTAGATCAGATGTCAGTTTTACATCATCAGGACCTATAAACACTTTTCACAGTTAAGCTTATATTTATACCATGATTATATTTCTTTTCCTTTCAACTTTTTGTCCCTAGAGTTAACAACACTTGTCTTTCACTTGTTAGAGTTGTGGTCTTTGTTGTTTGTTTCAAAGAGGAAGCAGTTTTCCATGTCTTTACTGCTGGTTAAACCGTATGCTTTCTGCCAGGTGTCTAAGTGTTCTCTCGCTTCATATGGCTTAGCTGTTTCATTGGTTTGATTGTCTTGTGGAACCTCAGCCCTGCTCACATCTGGACCGGCCACCCCCATACCTGATGCCAAGCCCTTATCCTGGCCTCGCCTCAGCACTTTCCGGGGGATTTCCTTCACCTCTCTCTGCTTCCTGACCCCCATCTCTCCTTTGTTTTGGTGGGACATATCCTCCAGTAGCTTCCCCAAAGTGGTGAATGGAAAGTAAAGTTTTTGAGATCTCAGGTATCTGAAACTCTTCTTCTGCCCTATCACATGATTAATGATTTGGTTGGATATAAAATTCTTAGTTACAAATCAGTTGCCCTCTGAGGTATAAGTACTGTACCATTGTAGTGTAGTGTTGTATGGCTTTTGAACTTTCTGATGCCATTCTTATTACAGTTCCTTTGCAGATACCCTGGTCTGGGTTTTGTTTTTATCTCTGGAAACATCTTTTAAAGTTTATTTCTTGTATTCTGAAATGTTATGGTGATGTGCCTTCAGATGGAAATTTTTTTCATTAATTGTGTGGGCACTTCAGTCTGGAAGGACATGCCCTAGAGTTCTGGGAAATTTGCATTATTTCTTTCAGAATAGAAACGTGTTCTTTATTCTGTCTTTCTCTGAAGTACCAGTTAGTTGCAGCTCTTTTTTATCTTTAAAAGTTCCTTTTTATAGCATTTTGTTCTTTTTTTTAATTGGAATATGATTGATTTACAATATTGTATTAGTTTCAAGTGTACAGCCTAGTGATTTAGTATTTTTGGAGAGTATATTCTATTATAGGTTGTTATAAGGTAATGGGTATAATTCCTTGTGCTGTACAGTATATCCTTGTTGCTTCCTTTATATATCTACTTTATATATGGTAGTTTTATCTGTTAATCCCAAACCCCTAAATTGTCCCTCCCCACTTCCCTCTCCCTTTTGTTAACCACAAATTTGTTTCCTATATCTGTGAGTCTGTTTCTATTTTGTATATACATTTATGTGCATCATTTTTTAGATTCCAAGTGATTGATATCATATAGTGTTTGTCTTTCTCTGACTTACTTCACTAAACATAATATGCTGTAGGTCCATTTACATTGCCGCAAATGGCAATATTTCATTCGCTTTTATGACTGAGTAATAATCCATTATCTATCTATCTATCTATATATGCGCTTAGTCACTCAGTCATGTCCAACTCTTTGCAACCCTTTGGACTGTAGCCACCAGGCTCCTCTGTCCATGGGATTTTTCAATCACAAATACTGGAGTAGTTTGCCATTTTCCTCATCCAGGGGATCTTCCCAACCCAGGGATTGAACCTGCATCTCCTGCATTGCAGGCAGATTCTTTACCTGCTGAGCCATCACAGAAGCCCATATATATATACATACAATCATACAGCACATCTTCTTATTCAGTTATGTTAATAAGCACTTCCTTGGGTTGCTTCCCTGTCTTGGCTGTGGGAAATAGCATTTTCTTCTTGCATGGAGGCACTGTCATCTCTACAAGGCTAGAATTTCTTTGAAGTTTTTTTTTCTATTAAATGATGGTTTTACTGTTACAGAATTGTGTTATTTTCTGTTGATCAATCATGATACAATGGTATTAAGTGAATAATAGTTACATAATCACAATATTAAAAGATGTTTATCAGTTTTCACAATCAATATCCAGACCAAAAAAAAGATAATTACAATTGCAAGCCATAATAGAAACATGATTAACCTAACAATATAAGATAATTACATACAATTTGGAGGGGTTAAGTAAAGTAATGTGGTAAGTGAAAGTGCATAGAGGCACATGTTTTCATCCACCCAGCTGGTCTGTCTTTTGATTGGTTCATTTAATCCATTCACATTTAAGGTAATTTTCAATATGTATGTCTGTATAGTCAAAACTTCTCTTGTGTTGTTGGAACAGGGTGTTTGCTATTACCAGTGCGTTCTCGTGGCAAAACTCTATTAGCCTTTGCCCTGCTTCATTCTGTACTCCAAGGCCAAACCTGCCTGTTACGCCAGGTGTTTCTTGACTTCCTACTTTTGCATTCCAGTCCCCTATAATGAAAAGGACATCTTTTTTGGGTGTTAGTTCTAGAAGGTCTTGTAGGTCTTCATAGAATCGTTCAACTTCAGCTTCTTCAGCGTTACTGGTCGGGGCATAGACTTGGATTACCGTGATATTGAATGGTTTGCCTTGAAAGCGAACAGAGATCATTCTGTCGTTTTTGAGATTGCATCCAAGTACTGCATTTTGGACTCTTTTGTTGACCATGATGGCTACTCCATTTCTTCTAAGGGATTCTTGCCCACAGTAGTAGATATAATGGTCATCTGAGTTAAATTCACCCATTCCAGTCCATCTTAGTTCGCTGATTCCTAGAATGTCAACGTTCACTCTTGCCATCTCCTGTTTGACCACTTCCAATTTGCCTTCATTCATGGACCTAACATTCCAGGTTCCTATGCAATATTGCTCTTTACAGCATCGGACTTTGCGTCTATCACCAGTCACATCCACAGTTGGGTATTGTTTTTGCTTTGGCTCCATCCCATCATTCTTTCTGGAGTTATTTCTCCACTGATCTCCATTAGCATATTGGGCACCTACTGACCTGGGGAGTTCATCTTTCAGTGTCCTATCCTTTTGCCTTTTCATACTGTTCATGGGGTTCTCAAGGCAAGAATACTGAAGTGGTTTGCCATGCCCTTCTCCAGTGGACCACAATCTGTCAGATGTGTCAGACCAGATGGTCAACACCGAAATCAGATTGATTATATTCTTTGCAGCCAAAGATGGAGAAGCTCTATACAGTCAGCAAAAACAAGACCGGGAGCAGACTGTGGCTCAGATCATGAACTGCTTATTGCCAAATTCAGACTTAAATTGAAGAAAGTAGGGAAAACCACTAGACCATTCAGGTATGACCTAGATCAAATCCCTTATGAGTATACAGTGGAAGTGACAAATAGATTTAAGGGACTAGACCTGATAGACAGAATGCCTGATGAACTATGGACAGAGGTTCGTGACATTGTACAGGAGACAGGGATCAAGAAAATCCCCATGGAAAAGAAATGCAAAAAAGCAAAATGGCTGTCTGAGGAGGCCTTACAGATAGCTGGGAAGAGAAGAGAAGCAAAAAGCAAAGGAGAAAAGGAAAGATATTCTCATCTGAATGCAGCGTTCCAAAGAATAGCAAGGAGAGATAAGAAAGCCTTCCTCAGCGATCAGTGCAAACAAATAGAGGAAAACAACAGATTGGGAAAGATTAGAGACCTCTTCAAGAAAATTAGAGATACCAAGGGAACATTTCACGCAAAGATAGGCTCGATAAAGGACAGAAATGGTATGGACCTAACAGAAGCAGAAGATATTAAGAAGAGGTGGCAAGAATACACAGAAGAACTGTACAAAAAAGATCTTCATGACCCAGATAATCACGATGGTGTGATCACTCACCTAGAGCCAGACATCCTGGAATGTGAAGTCAAGTGGGCCTTAGAAAGCATCACTACGAACAAAGCTAGTGGAGGTGATGGAATTCCAGTTGAGCTATTTCAAATCCTCAAAGGTGATGCTGTGAAAGTGCTGCACTCGATATGCCAGCAAATTTGGAAAACTCAGTAGTGGCCACAGGACTGGAAGAGGTCAGTCCTCGTTCCAATCCCAAAGAAAGGCAATGCCAAAGAATGCTCAAACTACCTCACAATTGCACTCATCTCACATGCTAGTAAAGTAATGCTCAAAATTCTCCAAGCCAGGCTTCAGCAATATGTGAACTGTGACCTTCCAGATGTTCAAGCTGGTTTTAGAAAAGGCAGAGGAACCAGAGATCAAATTGCCAATATCCGCTGGATCATCAAAAAAGCAAGAGAGTTCCAGAAAAACATCTATTTCTGCTTTATTGACTATGCCAAAGCCTTTGACTGTGTGGATCACAATAAACTGTGGAAAATTCTGAAAGAGATGGGAATACCAGATCATCTGACCTGTCTCTTGAGAAACCTGTATGCAGGTCAGGAAGCAACAGTTAGAACTGGACATGGAACAACAGACTGGTTCCAAATAGGAAAAGGAGTACGTCAAGGCTGTATATTGTCACCCTGCTTATTTAACTTATATGCAGAGTACATCATGAGAGACGCTGGGCTGGAAGAAATACAAGCTGGAATCAAGATTGCCGGGAGAAATATCAATAACCTCAGATATGCGGATGACACCACCCTTATGGCAGAAAGTGAAGAAGAACTAAAGAGCCTCTTGATGAAGGTGAAGGAGGAGAGTGAAAAAGTTGGCTTAAAGCTCAACGTTCAGAAAACTAAGATCATGGCATCTGGTCCCATCACTCCATGGGAAATAGATGGGGAAACAGTGGAAACAGTGTCAGACTTTACTTTTTTGGGCTCCAGAATCACTGCTGATGGTGACTGCAGCCATGAAATTAAAAGACGCTTACTACTTGGAAGGAAGGTTATGGCCAACCTAGATAGCATGTTTAAAAGCAGAGACATTACTTTGCCAACAAAAGTCCGTCTAGTCAAGACTATGGTTTTTCCAGTGGTCATGTATGGATGTGAGAGTTGGACGGTGAAGAAAGCTGAGCGCCGCAGAATTGATGCTTTTGAACTGTGGTGTTGGAGAAGACTCTTGAGAGCCCCTTGGACTGCAAGGAGATCCAATCAATCCATCCTAAAGGAGATCAATCCTGGGTGTTCATTGGAAGGTCTGATGTTGAAGCTGAAGCTCCAATACTTTGGCCACCTCACGCGAAGGGTAGACTCATTGGAAAAGACCCTAATGCTGGGTAGGATTGGGGGCGGGAGGAGAAGGGGACAACAGAGGATGAGATGGTTGGATGGCATCACCAACTCGATGAACATGGGTTTGGGTAAACTCCGGGAGTTGGTGATGGACAGAGAGGCCTGGCGTGCTGCAATTCATGGGGTCGCAGAGAGTCGGACACGACTGAGCGACTGAACTGAACTGATAGTCAAAACTATGGTTTTTCCAGTAGTCATATATGAATGTGAGAGCTGGACCATAAAGAAAGCTGGGCGCCAAAGAATTGATGCTTTTGAACTGTGGTGTTGGTGTTGGAGAAGACTCTTGAGAGTCCCTTGGACTGCAAGGAGGTCAAACCAGTCAATCCTAAAGGAAATCAACCTTGAATATTGATTGGAAGGAGTGATATTGAAGCTGAAGCTCCAATACTTTGGCCACCTGATGTGAAGAACTGACTCATTGGAAGAGACCCTGGTGCTGGGAAAGATTGAAAGCAGGAGGAAAAGGGGACAACAAAGGATGAGATGGTTGGATGGCATCACCAACTTGATGGACATGAGTTTGAGCAAGCTCCAGGACTTGGTGATGGACAGGGAAGCCTGGCATGCTGCAGTCTACGGGGTCACAAAGACTTGGGCACGACTGAGCGACTAAACTGAACTGATGATCCTATTACCATTTTCTTAATTGTTTTGGGTTTATTTCGTGTAGATCTTTTCCTTCTCTCGTGTTTCCTGCCTAGAGAAACTCGTTTAGCATTTGTTGTAAAGTTGGTTTGGTGGTGATGAATTCTCTTGACTCTTTGAAGTATTTGTTTGTCTGTTTGTTTGTTGTAGCCACATCATGTGGTGTGTGGGATCTTAGTTTCCTGAACAGGGATTGATCCTGTGCTCTCTCCATTGGTAGCACAGAATCTTAACCACTGGTCTGCCAGGGAAGTCCCTTTGAAGGTTTTTCGTTGTTTTTTTTTTTTTTTTAATTGCTACCTGAAATTAAAAACCTCTCCCCTGAGGTTTTTTGTTTTGGTTTTCTTTAGTATATTTGGTCTCTCACTGTTATATGTGAGGCTTTCTTCAAATGTCTTGTGACTTTTTGTCACTGGTCCCATTGAAGACTGAAACATTAGAAAACCACATGAAAGTGCATCAGTTGGGATTGTTGAATGAGAGGTTTTTCTCTAGGGCAGCAGGTAGCCACAGGTGTCTCTGTTTTCAGATCTTTTCTCTGGACATTATTTTTCTGGAAGAAAGGCTCCGGTCTCTTGACTGAGGGAGAGCAGCCTGGTTGCTGGTATGAGAGGCTGTGTAGGGTGGGGCTGAAATTCTCATGTGACAAAGTGCATACCTTCACTACAGTGCCCTGTTTTCAGGCTGGGCTCCTAACCCATGCCCTTCCTGTGCCTTATACCAGCAGATCTGTTGGTATTGTGCCTGAGGCCTGAGTCTGGAAACTTGGTTTCAGTTTTTGTAGATAATAGGCCAGTAGAAATGAAGATGTGAGAGTTGGACCATAAAGATAGGTGAGCGCTGAAGAATTGATGCTTTTGGACTGCGGTGTTGGAGAAGACTCTTGAGAGTTGGACTGCAAGAGATCAAACCAGTCAATCCTAAAAAAATCAGTCCTGAATATTCATTGGAAGGGCTGATGCCGAACCTCCAGTACTTTGGCCACCTGATGTGAAGAGCTGACTCACTGGAAAAGACCCTGATGCTGGGAAAGATTGAAGGCAGGAGGAGAAAGGGATGACAGAGGATGAGGTAGTTGGATGGCATCACCGACTCGATAGATGTGAGTTTGAGCAAGCTCCAGGAGTTAGTGATGGACAGGGAAGCCTGGCGTGCTGCAGTTGGACACAACTGAGCAACTGAACTGACTGATGAGAAGTGAAGAAGGAACCAAGACTTCTGTGGGGATCTGAGAGGTCTACCTTTACCTTTCTGCAAACCTTCCCCCCACCCCATTCCCTGCAAATCCCTCAGCATCCTGCTCCCTGCCCCATCCTGCCTTCTGCAGGACTTGTCGTTCAATTCCGCAGCCCTTTCCAGAGTTGTGGGCCACTCACTGAGGTTGGCATTACTCCACTTGGCCAAGATGTTTATTCCTGTGTGCTGACTTCCATCCCCATAGAACATATGAGGCTTTTCATTGAAGGCATTAGTGTGCCATGATGGCATTAGACATGCAGGGGATGCAGGGAGAAGGCCTCTGAGGAAGAACAGAAGGAGGGAGTCGAGGAGGTGGGACAGCTGGCAGGGGACAGCACAGTCTGACCCCTGGCATAGAGAGGGTATGAAGAAGGGTTGGACGCTGTCTATTAGAGGAATCTGGTATCTCATAGGAAAGGACCTCCTCCTCCATGCAGTTCCTGGCCAAGAGCCGCGGTGGGACTTGTGGCCTTGTCGTGAGCAGAGAAGAGGGTTTGGGCACCTCAGTGGGGTGTCTGTCAGTCGCACTCCCACAGTAGAGAGAGAGACAGGCATTTTCATGGCTACCACTGTCCACCCTTGTCCTTCTCAGCTCTGCTTCTGCCCCCTCAGGCTCCTCATGAGCCTCCCTTCCTGAGGGGAAGAGACAAACCATAGTCCCTTTCACCAGGTGGTTGCCCTTGAAGCCACGGCAGGTACTCATTCTCTGCATTATTCCTTCCTGAAGTGTACAAGTCTGGTGGTCCAAAATGGACCACAGGGTCCATGGACCCATGGAGCAGTCATCTTCACGGTCCTCAAGTATGTGATTGGAACTGATACACTTGACAGTTGATGCTCCTGGCAGATTGACCCCTGCATTTGTTCTTTGGTCTGGAGTTGAGAGTTACCTTGATTGGCAAGGCCAAGTGGAAACAGGAAACTGCTGCCCTCAAGATAATACATCAAAAATGTTATTGAACTCTGGGAGATGGGAGAGCATTGAGGAGATTACTGCTACCATTAGAACCTAAAGACTGTCAGGGTGGTGGTTGCCACAGTTCAGTTTAATTCACTAGTCCAGTCCTTGAAGAAACTAGATAGATGCTAGAGAATGTCAACCACCGAGACTTAGCTGACCAGTGGCCCTGATTGTAGCTGCTATGCTGGACATGGTGTTGTTGCCAGAGCAGATTAATAAGGCCTCAGGTGTGTCATATAGTCACTGATTGGGCAAATGCATTCTCCCATACTGATTAGATAAGAGGATCAGAAACCATGTGAAATGGACAGCAATATTCTTTCACAGTTTTGCCCCAGGCCTGTGTCATAATATAGTTGGAAGAGCTCTGGACCAGTCTCCATTTATTAGTTGGCCTCCATGACCACCCCCTACCACCAGCTGGGGGAGGCATGATGTTTTGAGTCTTTGACTTTCAGTGTCCACTTAGAACTTATGTCTAATACCTCTCCAAACGTCTACTTAGGCTCCTGTGCCCAGATACAATCACCCGAGTAAGTGGTCATAGGTACGTGTGAGGAAATCAAGTCAGTGGACAGTTGTGACACTTCTTCAGTCAGTGGGTTCTAGATCGAGAACTGATGAAGAGTGACAACCCCCTCGGCCTCCCCCTCCTCTGCTCCTGCCCTTGTTTGGTTACAGGTGATCCGTATACCCTTGTTGGCTGCCCCAGGGGTGCCATCCCCGTACTCTGTGCATCAAGCCCCCAAATTTAGGTATCATTTGTATTTTATTGTGTATTTCTTGTTTTCCTTGTTTGGGATGGTTTTCAGGATTTCAAGGGGCAGAATTGTCTTTACTCTGCCATCTTCAAACTACAAATCCACTTCATTTGTGGAAAGCTGCTTCTGGTTGTGTGTAGAGACTGATGGGAGAGTGGCTGTGCATGTGGGGAACCCTCAGAAGCCCCGGGACCTCTTTAGGCACTTTCCATTGCCTCCCAACATGGCCACGTCTACCAGTCCAACCAGGACAACAACCCACACCTTTTCCACAGCCTGATTCCACAGGTGTTCATTTGACTATCATAGTTGTCCAGTAGATGGCAGTAAAGTTCATCTTTACTTGGATGGCAGTTGATCCAACAAAATCAGTGCAAGAGGACACTCTTCTGACAGGTAGAGGTGGCTGGCATGGGCATGTTTTCTAACCACACAGCAGTTCATCAGGCTGGATGACACTACTCTGATCATCCTTGTACGTGTGGCTGTGTTAGTTCAAGGCCAGGCTGGATTTCAGGGACTGCTGGGTGGTCAAGTATATTGTTAAGTCATGTCGCTAAATCATGTCCAGCTCTTTGCAAGCCCATGGACTGTAGCACGCCAGGTTCCTCTGTCCTCCACTATCTCCTTGAGTTTGCTCAAATTCATGTGCATTGAATCAGTGGTACTATCTAACCATCTCTTCCTCTACCACCCCCTTCTTCTTTTGCTTTCAGCCTTTCCCAGCATCAGAATCTTTTCCAGTAAGTCAGCTCTTTGCATCATGTGTCCAAAGTATTGGAGCTTCACCTTCAAAATCAGTCCTAACAATATGCAGAGTAGATTTCCATTAGGATTGACTGTCTCATCTCCTTGCGGTCTGACGGACTCAAGAGTCTTCTTCAGCACTACAATTGGAAAGCATCAATTCTTTGGTGCTCAGCCGACCTTATTGTCCATCTCTTACATCCATACATGACTACTGGAAAAACCGTAGCTTTGATTATATGGACCTTTGCTGTCAAAGTGATGTCTCTCCTTTTTAATATGCTGTCTAGGTTTGTCATAGCTTTCCTTTCAGGGAGTAAGCATCTTCTAATTTCATGGCTGCAGTCACTGTCTGCAGTGATTTTGGAGCCCAAGAAAAGAAATTCTGTCACTGCTTCCACTTTTTCCCCTTCTGTTTGCCATGAAATGATGGGACCGGACACCATAATCTTGGTTTTTTATGTTCAGTTTCGAACAAGCTTTTCCACCCTCTTATTTCACCCTCATCAAGAGGCTGTTTAGTTCCTCTTCACTTACCCCATCAGAGTGATATCATGTGCATATCTGAAGTTCTTGATATTTCTCCTAGCAATCTTGATTCTAGCTTGTGATTCTTCCAGCCTGGTATTTCCATGATGTACTCTGCATATAATAAGCAGGGTGACAATATACAGCCTTGTTGTACTCCTTAACAAATTTGGAACCAGTCAGTTGTTCCATGTAAGGTTCTGATTATTGCTTCTTGGCCTACATACAGATTGCTCAGGAGACAGGTAAGGTGGTCTAATATTCCCATCTCTGAGAATTTTCCAGAGTTTGTTGTGATCCACACAATCAAAGGTTTTAGCATAACCCATGAAGCAGAAGTAGATTGTTTTTTGGAATTCCCTTGCTTTCTCCGTGATCCATTGAATGTTGGCAATTTGATCTCTGGTTCCTCTGCGTCTTGAAAGCCAACTTGTACATCTGGAAGTTCTCATTTCATATACTGCTGAAGCCTAGCTTAAAGGATTTTGAGCATAACCTTGCTAGGATGTGAAATGTGTGCAATTATATGGTAGGTGGGACATTCTTGGGCATTGCCTTTCCTGGGGATTGAAATGAAAACTGAACATTTCCAGTCTTGTGGCCAGTGCTGAGTTGTCCAAATTTGCTGCCATATTGAGTGTGGCCCTGTAACAGCATCATCTTTTAAGATTTTAAATAACTCAACTGAAATTCCATCACCTCTGCTAGCCTAAGTCCTAGTAATGCTTCCTAAGGCCCACTTGAGTTCACACTCCAGGGTATCTGGCCCTAGGTGAGTGACCACACCATCGTGGTTCAGTTCAGTCGCTCAGTCGTGTCCGACTCTTTGTGACCCCATGAACCGCAGCATGCCAGGCCTCCCTGTCCTTCAGTGTCCTATCTTTTTTCCTTTTTATACTGTTCATGGGGTTCTCAAGGCAAGAATACTGAAGTGGTTTGCCATTCCCTTCTCCAGTGGACCACATTCTGTCAGACCTCTCCACTATGACCCATCCATCTTGGGTGGCCCCACACAGCATGGCTTAGTTTCATTGAGTTAGACAAGGCTGTGGTCCATTTGATCAGATTGGCTAGTTGTCGGTGATTGTGGTTTCAGTCTGTCTGCCCTCTGATGCCCTCTCTTAGTGCCTACCGTCTTACTTGGTTTTCTCTTACCTCAGATGTGGGGTATCTCTTCACAGCTGCTCCAGGAAAGCGCAGCCGCTGCTCCTTACCTTGGACGTGGGGTAGGTCCTCTCGGCCGTGCTTCTGCACCACCGTTGCATCATGGTTATCCTGGTCATTAAGATGTTTTTTGTATAGTTCTTCTGTGTATTCTTGCCACCTCTTCTTAATCTCTTCTGCTTCTGTTAGGTTCTTAATGGTAAGGACCTTCCATCCTTTATCATGCCCATCCTTGCATGAGATGTTCCCTTGATATCTCCAGTTTTCTTGAAGAGATCTCTAGCCTTTCCCATTCTATTGTTTTCCTCTATTTCTTTGCATTGCTCATTTAGGAAGGCCTTCTTACCTCTCCTTGCTGTCCTTTGGAACTCTGCATTCAGCTGGGTCTATCTTTCCCTTTCTCCCTTGCCTTTTTTCGCTTTTCTTCTTTCCTCAGTTATTTGTACAGCCTCCTCAGACAACAACTTTGCCTTCTTGCATTTCTTTTTCATTAGGATGATTTTGGTCACTGTCTCCTGTACAATGTTATGAACCTCCATCCATAGTTCTTCAGGCACTCTGTCTACCTGATCTAATCCCTTGAATCTATTTGTCAACTCCACTGTATAATCATAAGGGGTTTGATTTAGGTCATACCTGAATGGCCTAGTAGTTTTCCCAACTTCAATTTAAGCCTGAATTGTGCAATAAGGAGCTCATGATCTGAGCCACAGTCAGCTCCAAGTCTTGTTTTTACTGACTGTATAGAGCTTCTCCCATCTTTGGCTTCTAAGAACATAACCAAATTTTGTTATTGACCATCTGGCAATGTCCATGTGTAGAGTGGTCTTTTGTGGGTTTATGAAAAAGGGTGTTTGCTATGAGCAACACATTCTCTTGACAAAACTCTGTTAGCGTTTGTCCTGCTTCATTTTGTACTCCAAGGCTAAACTTGCCTGTTATTATGGGTATCTCTTGACTTCCTACTTTTGCATTCCAATCCTCTGTGTTGAAAAGAACATCTTTTTTTGGTGTTAGTTTTAGAAGGTCTTATAGGTCTTCACAGAACTGTTCAGCTTCACCTTCTTCAGCATTACTGATTGGGGCATAGAGTTGGATTACTGTGATGTTGAATGGGTTGCCTTGGAACCCATTCAGTCATTTTTGAGATTGCACCCAAGTACTACACTTTGGACTTTTTTGTTGACTCTGAGGGCTACTCCATTTTCTCTAAGGTATTCTCACCCACAGTAGTAGATAGAATGGTCATCTGAATTAAATTCACCCATTCACGTCTGACTTCCTACTTTTACATGCAAAAGTACAAAGTCAAGAGATACCTGGAGTAACAGGTAAATTGGGCCTTGGAGTACAAAATGAAGCAGGTCAAAGGCTAACAAAGTTTTGCCAAGAGAACACACTGGTCATAGCAAACAGCCTCTTCCAACAACACAAGGGAAGACTCTACACATGGACATCACCAGATGGTCAATACTGAAATCAGGTTGATTATATTCTTTGCAGCCGAAGATGGAGAAGCTCTATACAGTCAGCAAAACAAAATTGGGAGCTGACTGTGACTCAGATCATGAACTCCTTATTGCCAAATGCAGACTGAAATCGAAGAAAGTGGGGGAAACCACTAGACCATTCAGATATGACCTAAATCAAATCCCTAACAATTATACAGTAGAAGTGACAAACAGATTCAAGGGATTAGATCTGATAGACAGAGTGCCTGAAGAACTATGGACGGAGGTTCGTGACACTGTACAGGAGACAGGGATCACGACCATCCCCAAGAGAAAGAAATGCAAAAAGGCAAAATGGTTGTCTGAGGAGGCCTTACAAATAGCTGAGAAAAGAAGAGAAGCTAAAGGCAAAGGAGAAAAGGAAAGCTATACCCATTTGAATGCAGAGTTCCAAAGAATAGCAGGGAGAGATAAGAAAGCCTTCCTCAGTGATTAGTGCAAAGAAATAGAGGAAAACAATAGAATGGGAAAGACGAGAGATCCTTTCAAGAAAATTAGAGATACCAAGGGAATGTTTCATGCAAAGATGGGCATTATAAAGGACAGAAATGGTATGGACCTACCAGAAGCAGAAGATATTAAGAAGAGGTGGCAACTATACACAAAAGAACTATACAAAAAACATCTTCATGACTCAGATAATCACGATGGTGTGATCACTCACCTAGAGCCAGACATCCTGGAATGTGAAGTCAAGTGGGCCTTAGGAAGCATCACTACGAACAAAGCTAGTGGAGGTGATGGAATTCCAGTTGAGCTATTCAAATCCTAAAAGATGATACTGTGAAAGTGCTGAACTCTATATGGCACCAAGTTTTGAAAACTCAGCAGTGGCCACAGACTGGAAAAGGTCTGTTTTCATTCCAATCCCAAGGAAAGCCAATGCCAAAGAATGCTCAAACTACCACACAATTGCACTTGTCTCACACACTAGCAAAGTAATGCTGAAAATTCTCCAAACCAGACTTCAACAGTATGTGAACCGTGAACTTCCAGATGTTCAAACCAGATTTAGAAAAGGCAGAGGAACCAGAAATAGCCAACATCCTTTGGATCTTTGAAAAAGCAAGAGAATTCCAGAAAAACATCTCAGTTCAGTTCAGTCGCTCAGTCGTGTCTGACTCTTTGCGACCCCATGAATTGCAGCACGCCAGGCCTCTCTGTCCATCACCAACTCCCGGAGTCTACCCAAACCCATGTCCATCGAGTCGGTTATGCCATCCAACCATCTCATCCTCTGTCGTCCCCTTCTCCTCCTGCCCCCAATCCTACCCAGCATTAGGGTCTTTTCCAATGAGTTACTCTTCGCATGAGGTGGCCAAAGTATTGGAGTTTCAGCTTCAACATCAGACCTTCCAATGAACACCCACGATTGATCTCTTTTAGGATGGATTGACTGGATCTCCTTGCAGTCCAAGGGACTCTCAAGAGTCTTCTCCAACACCACAGTTCAAAAGCGTCAATTCTTCGGAGCTCAGCTTTCTTCACCGTCTAACTCTCACATCCATACATGACCACTGGAAAAACCATAGCCTTGACTAGATGTACTTTTGTTGGCAAAGTAATGTCTCTGCTTTTCAAAATGCTATCTAGGTTGGCCATAACCTTCCTTCCAAGGAGTAAGCGTCTTTTAATTTCATGGCTGCAATCACCATTAGCAGTGATTTTGGAGCCAAAAAAAATAAAGTCTGACACTGTTTCCACTGTTTCCCCATCTATTTCCCGTGAAGTGATGGGACCAGATGCCATGATCTTAGTTTTCTGAACATTGAGCTTTAAGCCAACTTTTTCAGTCTCCTCTCTCACCTTCATCAAGAGGCTCTTTAGTTCTTCACTTTCTGCCATAAGGGTGGTGTCATCCGCATATCTGAGGTTATTGATATTTCTCCCGGCAATCTTGATTCTAGCTTGTATTTCTTCCAGCCCAGCATTTCTCATGATGTACTCTGCATATAAGTTAAATAAGCAGGGTGACAATATACAGCCTTGACGTACTCCTTTTCCTATTTGGAACCAGTCTGTTGTTCCATGTCCAGTTCTAACTGTTGCTTCCTGACCTGCATACAGGTTTCTCAAGAGACAGGTCAGATGGTCTGGTATTCCCATCTCTTTCAGAATTTTCCACAGTTTATTGTGATCCACACAGTCAAAGGCTTTGGCATAGTCAATAAAGCAGAAATAGATGTTTTTCTGGAACTCTCTTGCTTTTTCGATGATCCAGCGGATATTGGCAATTTGATCTCTGGTTCCTCTGCCTTTTCTAAAACCAGCTTGAACATCTGGAAGTTCACGGTTCACGTATTGCTGAAGCCTGTAGAAAAGTAGAAAAACATCTACTTCTGCTTTATTGACTATGCCAAAGCCTTCGACTGTGTGCATCACAATAAACTGTGGAAAATTCTGAAGGAGATTGGCATACCAGACCACCTGACCTGCCTCTTGAGAAATCTGTATGCAGGTCAGGAAGCAACAGTTAGAACTGGACATGCAACAACAGACTGGTTCCATATAGGAAAAGGAGTACTTCAAGGCTGTGTATTGTCACCCTGCTTATTTAACTTATATTCAGAGTACATCATGAGAAATGCTGGGCTGGATGAGGCACAGCTGGAATCAAGATTGCTGGGAGAAATATCAATAACCCCCGATATGCAGATGACATCAGGCTTATGGCAGAAAGCGAAGAAGAACTAAGAGCCTCTTGATGAAAGTGAAAGAGGAGAGTGAAAAAGTTGGCCTAAAGCTCAACATTCAGAAAACTAAGATCATGGCATCCGGTCCCATCACTTCATGGGAAATAGATGGAGAAACAATGGAAACAGTGACAGACTTTATTTTCTTGGGCTCCAAAATCATTGCAGATGGTGACTGCAGCCATGAAATTAAAAGACGTTTGCTCCTTGGAAGAAAAGTTGTGACCAACCTAGACAGCATATTAAAAAGAAGAGACATTACTTTGCCAACAAAAGGTCCATAGAATCAAAGCTATGGTTTTTCCAGTGGTCATGTATGGTTGTGAGAGTTGGACTGTAAAGAAAACTGAGCGCCGAATAATTGATGCTTTTGAACTGTGGTGTTGGAGAAGACTCTTTTGAGAGTCCCTTGGACAGCAAGGAGATCCATCCAGTCAATCCTAAAGGAACTCAGTCCTGAATATTCATTGGAAGGGCTGATGCTGAAGCTGAAGCTCCAATACTTTCGCCGCCTGATGCGAAGAACTGACTCATTAGAAAAGACCCTGATGCTGGGGAAGATTGAAGGCAGGAGGAAAAGGGGATGACAGAGGATGAGATGGTTGGATGGTGTCACCAATTCTATGGACATGAGTTTGAGCAAGCTCTGAGAGTTGGTGATGGACAGGGAAGCCTGGTGTGCTACAGTCCATGGAGTCGCAAAGAGTTGGACACGACTGTGCAACTGAACTGAATTGATTCCTGTCTGTTTTAGTTTACTGATTCCTAAGATGTCAGTGTTCAATCTTGCCATCTCCTGCTTAACCATCTCCCATTTATCTTGATTCATGGACCTAACATTCCAGCTTCCTATATAGTACTGTTCTTTACAACATCAGACATTACTTTCACCACCAGACATATCCACAACTAAGTGTCGTTTCCACTTTGGCCCAGCCACTTCATTCTTCCTGAAGCTATTAGTAATTGCCCTTTGCTCTTCCCTGGTAGCATACTGGACACCTTCTGATCTGCGGGTTCATCTTCCGGTGTCATATCTTTTGCCTTTTTATACAGCCCATGGGGTATAAAAAGGAGAATCTCCTTGGAAAGAGGAGACTGGCAGGCTACAGTCCATGGGGTTGCAAAGAGTTGAACACAACTGAGTGACTAAGCACAATTTGTGTTCTGAAATACCCATTCTTCCCATATTCTTTGGTTCTAAAAAAGGAACGTAGGAACAAATTGGTTTGTTTTACCTTAGCTGCATTACTGCCTCCTCACAGGAAAAGGTCGCTGGTTTGAGTGTGGTGCCTCTTCTTCCCATGCTTTGTTTTGTGCAGCCTCGCAGCTGTGGGTGGGGTTGGCCGTGCTCCCCTCAGCACTTCATGTTGGGACATGCATGGAGGAAGTGCTCTGGGGCCAGCCAGGGACCAGTACATCTGCATGGGCTTGGTAGGAGTTTTCATTATGTTTTTAAGCAATGCATAGTTATGTTATATTTTACTGAATTCTGAATGTTTAGAAAGAAAGCCCTTAGCAGTAATGAAACATAGTTTTGACTAATGTAAATTTAAATGTTTTTCTACTTATCCTGGTAACATTTGGCAGCTGTCACTCAAGGCACACCTATGCCCATTGGTGATGCATCAATTGGAAAGTTTCAGCCAGGTGCTGGTCCTAAAACATCATTTACTGTGTAGTGTGACTTGGCAATTTGACATTGTAGCTACACATTGGGAAGCACTTGTGAAAATAATAGATATGGATTGTTTAGAAGTCATAGTTTCTAGGATGACTTTTCAGGCCGAAGTTCCAGGCACGAATCAAATTCCTGTGGCTTGAGGAAGGGTCTGGGATGTAGGGAATCACCATAAAGAAAAGCCCTAGAGTAACGAAGGAAAAAGCTACAGAAGTTGTGACGAGTTGTATTGAGAGTGTGGTGGAGTGTGATGTGTACATTCATCTGGCAAACATTTTCTGAGAACCTGCTGTGCCAGACAACGCTGGGAGCACAGAGACACCTTGAGGCCTCCTCTCACAGAGCCCTCACTGGGAGGGGTGAAGAAGGGACTTTAAGAGTAGTGTGTGTGCCGGGGAACGGCAGGTCCCAGGTGATGGGAAGTTGGTGTTGGTAGTCATGGGATTCTTCTTCCAAAGAAAGAAGTCTTTGGGAGATTCCAGGGTCCAAGAATACTAGCCCTATGTTGTCCAGTATCATAGCCACTAGCCACATGAAGCTATTAAGTACTCAGAATGTGGCTATAATTATAAATAAATACTGGATTTCAAAGACAGTACCAAAAAACGTAAAATACCTCAATAATATTTATATGTTGGTTACATTTTAAAAATGAATACTATGGAAATACACTGTATTGTATTAAAGAAAATATTATTAAAATTTAATTTTACCTTTTCTAGTCACTTTTTTTAAGGTGGCTGTTAGAGAATGTAAATTACACATGTGGCTTGAATTATATTTCTTTTGGATAGCAGGGAAGAGCCAGAACGTTGGGAACCGAAGGATGACCAAGCATGGAAGGAGGGAGGAGTGGATGTTGTAGAGACTCTCAAAAGGATTTAAGCCAAGTAGTGTCATAAAGGTTTCCACACAGTGGATAAGGGCAACCGTCTGGTCTCTCTAGACTGATTATTGGTTTCAATTTGGGCATTAGGTTTTCCAACATGATTCAAAAGCCCCAGGGTTCAATTCTAACTTTCTTCCTTCTCCCAGCACTCTCCCATACTTCACTGGTCACTGACCTCACAAATCCTTACCAACGTGAGCTTGTTTACTTAGCATGCTTTGGTTCATGTATTAGCTTAAGCCATTTCTGTCCTAGGATCTGAAGCCTAGTAACATTGTAGTCAAGTCAGACTGCACCCTTAAGATCCTTGACTTTGGCCTGGCTCGCACAGCATGCACCAACTTCATGATGACCCCCTATGTGGTAACGCGGTATTACCGGGCACCCGAAGTCATCCTAGGCATGGGCTACAAAGAGAACGGTGAGTACAGACAGAACTGGAAGAGGCCGTGATGTTTAAAATGAGTGCTGTTAGTCATCACTAGTTTTTTTCTCTTTCTTGTGAACTGTGTGAAATATAATATGGAGCCTGTGTTATGCATAGATTATCATAGTTCACAGATGAGAAATAATTTTATATTTCCATTGGTTAAAGTTATTCACTTTAAAATGAATATTTTGAACATTTATCAAAGTATAATATGCTTACAAAAAATATGCAAATCCCAAGTGTACAGCTCAGTGGGAGCACACCCACATAACCAGCAGCATAACAGGCCTCTCCAGGACCCCTCTGGGTCTCAATCCCCAAGGGAAGCCATTATTCTGATTTCTAGCACCATAGATTGATTTTTCTTATTTTTGAATTAGATATAAATGGAATAATACAGCATGTCCTTTTTGTGTGTAAAATTGGTGTTTGTTTTTTTCTTAACAGCAAAACTTATTCTAGCAATATCAGAGCTCTTTGGAACTTAGCTTTTGAAAAATTTGTCAAAAAGAACTAAATCACACTTACTTATTAAAAAAAAAAAAGAGTCTGAAAGTTTGCGTAAGTCATCTGAAATGAGTTGAGCTTCAGATTTATTCAGATGTTTTAGAACTTGTGTTCCCATTCAGAGAGACACAAGTCTGTGGCCTTCCAGTCCTCTGTGGACATGAGAGAAAATTAGGTACCCTGTTAGCGTCTCTCACCCCACCTCCACTGGCAGGGGCACTGAATAGCTCTCTGTCTGGGCATCTGAGGCCTTGATTCAGGTGGGCCCCACAGAGGAGGGGGAACAGCCAGAAGCTGAGGCACCTCTGGCCCTCACCTGGAACCCAGACAAGCCTGGTCCTGTGGGGCCCTGCTGACTTGACAGTTTAGAGACAGATTATTCTGGAGGCATGGTGTTCATATTTCACACGAGTCCTACTAACAAGCTGGGTCTGTCTTTGTTTGGGAGGGGATTTGAGAAAAGACATGCGTGGGGGTGGTCTCTGGCTGGTTTTAATCACCTGGTATTTGGTAGTGGACATCTGGTCTGTCGGGTGCATCATGGCAGAAATGGTCCTCCATAAAGTCCTGTTCCCAGGAAGAGACTGTATCCTTCACAGGAGATACCTGGTGCTGACCACAAGGCCGGGAGCCGGGGTGGGCTCGTGCCTGGAAACAGCGTTCTGCGGACAGGCACTCCTTATTTCTGGGGCTTTGTTTCTGAAGCTGTAAAGTATTGGACTCGTTGGCACTGAAAGCCAAAACAGAGGTCAGCAGTCTCTCATGCTGTCTAAAGCAGTTCACCCTTTAACTGGCCATTTATTTTCCATATTTATGTGTTTAGTGCACTGTTAGAAACCTTCTCCTCACCTTTGTTTTGTTCATGGCACATCATAATTTTGTCATTTCACTTTATTTTCAGTTGATATCTGGTCAGTGGGTTGCATCATGGGAGAGCTGGTGAAAGGTTGTGTGATATTCCAAGGCACTGATCGTATCCTTCCCGGGGACCTTCCCGGCCATGCTTTCCATAAATACCAAAGGCAGCAGGAGCTCAAAAGGAAACTGTCATAATTCTAGACTGTATTCTAAGGAGGTCTTGATTATATTTGTTAAATTAGTGTCACAGATCAAATGGTTCAATTTTGTTTTCTTTTTTACTTGACTTAACGATTTTATTGAGACATAGAATTAAGTTAAACCAATTTATATTCTTAACTTTGTTAAAAATAGCTTGTAAGAAATGCATTTACTCTTTGACAAATGTATTCTGTCGTTTAAATGAAAATAATATTTAGTTAATTCAATTAATTTAACTATCTAGGGAGTTGTCTAAATTTAATAGGCCAATATTCTTGTGTAATTTGTTTAATATACTATTTCATCAGATACCAGGATGCAATAGAATATTTTCCTCCAAAGTAAGAACTGAAGCATGCTACATAAAACCTAAAGGGAAAAGATTAAAGTGAAAAGTTTGTGAGGAACAATATTTGCTAAATTTTTTTGTTTGTTACTCTTCTGACATTTTGTAGAAAATTTTAGAAGATCCACTTAGATGGTTATTTTGTGACTTCCCCACTGGGGAAGTCTAAATAAATATAAAATGCAAAAGGTTAACTTATACTGTGGTCAGCAAATCATATTAATGATATATAGCATAAGGAAGAATAGATATATAATAGTTTCAATAGCTTTCTTTTCTCATATTCCTCATGTTCTTCCATCTTCAATATTTTTTACTCTTAGTTCTTCACATATACCCTTTTTCATTTGTGTTCTAACCACCTAAAATTTTCATTAGTCTTTTGATTTTGTTTTTTTGTTATGAAAGCTTAAAGTAGTCTGCTGGCAGATTGATGATTATCTTCAAGAGAAATTAAATTTATAGTCAATGTTTTATATATATTTTATTAATTTTCATTTTTATGATTTTATGAGGGTGATTTTCTTGTAATATAAATCTTCACAACGCAAACTTGAAATGAAAAAAATTTATTCCTATCATTTTATTTACCTTCCTTAATAGTTTTCACATCATAGATTTTATGTGAAGTTAAACATAGCATTTTATTTTGTTGTAATACATTTTCTAGCAATTTTTCATAGCCTTACCTTAGATTCAGTTGTTTCAAACTATAAATAGGAGATATTTAATTTGCAAATAAATTCAATATAAAAAGCAAAAGTTGATGTATTCTAAAGATACATTTATTTATTATGCCACACTACGAGGCTTGTAGGATCTCAGTTCCCCAATCAGGGATTGAAACGACGCCCTCAGCAGTAAAAGTACCAAGTCCTAATCACTGGATTATCAGGGAATTCCCTAATGATACATAATTAGAAGTATCTACTTAACATTCAGTTTGTATCAATTTTTAATTTATTTTGTGTCTTTCCTTTCTTTAATTAACTGTGTTCTTCAGATAGTACAGATATGAAAAGTATGGGGACTTTTTGGTGTGTTATTAAATAATTCAAAATTCTTAATTTACGTATTAACATCTTACAATATCAGTAATAATAATTTTATGTATAAGATCACCTAATGGCATCCTTTGAACACACACAGAGATTAGGATCATTTTCCAAAGACAGTTTTGCTCTTTTTTCAAACATTAGCTAGAAAAAGATTCTGGAAACCAGATTGCAGTTGTCAGAGATTTGTTTTAGGTTCATAACCGAAGGTAGAAAAGAACTCCTTGTGGCTTATAAGAAAGAAAAAGCTTCTGCCAGGTACCTCTCAGAAAGCAAGGGACCCTGGAGGCCCAGAAGCAGATTACTGAGGGAGGTACATTGACACTGTCAAAAAGGTGAGGACTGAGAACTGAGAGATGGTCATCTGCAACTTTGATGGGCACAGTTTTCATGAAATGATAGGTGAAAAGAATGGTTAAAAGAGAATGACAGGTTGGGAATTAAAGATATAGACAACTCTGTATTGCTGCAAAATAGGAATGGTAGCTAAGCTACCGAAGTTCAAAGGAAAGTGACTGTTCAAAGGAAAGTGACTGTTGTTTTAAGATGAGAGGGAAAAAAATTATGTTTGATTGGTGATGGAATGCTCCAGTGGAGAACAAAATGGTGATGTATACCAATAAGAAGAAAGGCATTACAGAAGACGAGAGGGCCTTCTCCTTTGTTCTTTGAAGAACATATGTTTGTTCCCTAGGTTCTTTCACAGTAATGTCACTTTATTTTTCTAAGACATACCTCAAATAATCACTTTTTAAAGATTCTGTTGATTTATTTGATTCCTCTGGTTTGTGTTCTCTTATATAATGTTTATGGTTTTAGAATCACTTTCCATATTCATCTTGCCAGTTATCTCAAGCTCCCAGAAAGAGAGACAAAGCTGGCATTGTCTGCATTTTACAAATAGGAAGATGAGACCCAAGGGAGATTGGCTGCCTGACACCTAGTGAGTGACTAACACAATGGAGTCTGAAACCTAGGTCATGTACTTTGAAAGGAAATAAAACACACTCATTTATACTGCAGTGATAGCCAGAGTCCGTGCCAAGTAAAACTTAACGACCTCTCAAAGCTGTCGCTGCTCAGTATAAGCCCAGCTACAGTGGGAGATGACATGATGAAGGCTCAGAAAGCCCAGAGCCCCGGGTCCCGCCCCCTCCCTCATGCACCCCATCCTGCCAAGCCTACAGGGTGGCTCCCAGCTGTAAATTGAGCAGTCAGTTAGGTCTCTCTATTTTAGGGAGTTGTATACATGGGGGCTTCTGGGATAGCTCAACTGGTAAAGAATCTGCCTGCAATGCAGGAGACCCTGGGTCGATTCCTGGGTCGGGAAGATCCCCTGGAGAAGGGATAGGCTACCCACTCCAGTATTGTTGGGCTTCCCTTGTGGCTCAGCGAGTAAAGAATCCACCCGCAATGCAGGTTGGGAAGGCCCTGGTGGCTCAGACGGTAAAGCATCTGCCTGCAATGCGGGAGACCCAGTTTCGATCCCTGGGTCAGGAAGATCCCCTGGAGAAGGGAATGGCAACCCACTCCAGTACTCTTGCCTGGAAAATTCCATGGACTGAGGAGCCTGGTAGGCTACAGTCCATGGGGTCACAAAGAGTCGGACACGACTGAGCTACTTCACTATATCTAACATAGCTTTATTACGAGAAGTGGAAGTGAAGTGAAAGTTGCTCAATCGTGTCCAACTCTTTGCGACCCCATGAACTGTTCAGTCCAATGAATTCTCCAGGCCAGAATACTGGAGTGGGTAGCATTTCCCTTCTCCAGGGGATCTTCCCAACCCAGGGATTGAACCTAGGTCTCCCGCATTGCAGGCAGATTCTTTACCAGCTGAGCCACACGGGAAGCCCAAGAATACTGGAGTGAGTAGCCTATCCCTTCTCCAGCAGATCATCCCGACCCAGGAATCGAACCAGGGTCTCCTGCATTGCAGATTCTTTACCAACTGAGCTATCAGGGAAGCCCATTATTATGAGAACTGATTTCAATTTGCCTACATAATTATTACCTAATTTCATGTTTAAGCCTTTCAGTCATAGGTGTTCTTCAGCTTCAAGATAACTTTATTTTGATCTAGAATAGGAAGCCATAAAGACTTCATTGTGTTGATTTAATAAACTTGTGACCAGAGTTTATATGATGCAGAGTTTGTTTGTTTGTTTAAATAGTCTTAACTAGGAACCCAAACCTTATTTGAATATTATTTCAGAATGCTTCTGCTGACCCAGTGAGCTGGCCTGATTAATTATTCATTGATAAGTATAATTTAAGTTTCTCTTTGAATGATGCAACTTTATGTAATATGAATATAAGGCATTTCAGTTGTATTTTCCTCAAGAGACTCCTTAGATATTGATCAGTGGAATAAAGTTATTGAGCAGCTAGGAACACCATCTGCAGATTTCATGAAGAAACTTCAGCCAACTGTGAGGAATTATGTAGAAAACAGACCAAAGTATCCTGGAATCAAATTTGAAGAACTCTTTCCAGATTGGATATTCCCATCAGAATCTGAACGAGACAAAATTAAAAGTAAGATATCCTTTTGTCTTATACTTGTTTTTATCATCTGGTGAAGCTTTTTTATGTTTGCATTCTAAAATCTGTGAAAACTGAAAGATGAAGTAGTTGAAAACCCTCAAAGTCATTTATAGGCTATTATGAAGGCATTTCAGAAAGAAAGCTTAAAGACCTAGAAATTTTGTCCTCAATAAAGGGACTTAACTGAAGCCTCTGGTCAAAATATTTACATAGTCTGAAAGATTCTTATATTAGTTACAGCAAATGGATTTCAAACTGCTATCAGGTATAAAGAATACTTGAATAAAGATTCTCACCCATTTGAAGAGTCAGAAATTTTAAAAGGCCTTCTCCCCTTATCCTGTGGCCATCACTAAAATGTGTTTTAAGGGAAAAGAATAGATTTGATTTTCTCTACATCAAGAGAAACTGTGCCTCATTCAGAAAAGTTCCATCTCTTCTTTGCCTTGTGTATGTGAATTCTATTTGGTTTTAGTATTTACTTGGCTGTCCCGGGTCTTAGTTGTGGCATGTGGAGTCTTGAGTTGTGGCGTGCAAGCTCTCAGGTGCAGCATGTGGGTTCTGCTTCCCTGACCAGAGGTTGAACCTGGCCCCCCTGCACTGGGAGTGCAGTGTCTTAGCAACTAGACCGCCAGGGAAGTCCCACCTGTGAATTTTAATTGCTGAAACCTAGGTGAGCCTTGTATTTAACCAAATTATTGAACTTGTTGAATTTTTTTCTAACTACTAATCTCTAGATTTTTTTAAAAAGTGTACATTGTATACAGGTAGGCAAAGCAGAGGGCTTCCCTGGTGGCTCAGTGAGTAAAGAATCCGCCTGCAGTGCAAGATACCTGGGTTCGATCCCTGGATTGGAAAGATCCCCTGGAGAAGGAAATGGCTACCCACTCCAGTGTTCTTGCCTGAAAAATCCCAAGGACAGAGGAGCCTGGTGGGCTGCAGTCCATGGGGTTGCAAAGAGTCGGACACGACTGAGAGACTAAGCACAGCCCAGGCAAAGCAGAGACATCTGTGAAACGTTCCATATGATGCAAATATGAAGTCATTGTGTGGCGTAGTCTGTTCAGTTTCACTTTGATGTGGCATCAAGAGAAAAGGCTTGCCTGTGCTTCATGCCTGCACTCTCGGCGGTGCTACCCTTAGTTTAGCTCCTGTACCCTCCCTATTCATGGCTTGTCAGCCTTATGCCCTGTCCTTCTCCCCTCCCATACTCAAAGGCCAAAAGCACCTTTGAAAGCCTGGTTTGTAGTGGAAATGGCTGCTTGATTTACTCTTAAAGAAAAAAGACTGAATCTATCACCAGTTTCTCAGAATTAGTATATTTTTGTTCTGTCTGTGCTGTCACATTTAGTTCTTTATTGTGTGATTCTCAGGTTAACATTGTTAATTTATTAATCTAATATTTGTTTTTACCCTAGCAAGTCAAGCCAGAGACTTATTATCAAAAATGTTAGTGATAGATCCCGACAAGCGAATCTCTGTAGATGAAGCTTTGCGTCACCCTTATATCACTGTTTGGTATGACCCTGCTGAAGCAGAAGCGGTAAGCATCTGTTTTGAAAAGACTTGTGTGTAAAGACAGGGCATACATTTCCCTGGGTCTTCTGTCTGTCAGTCTGAAATGGCTACATAATAAGGTTAAAGGGACTCCTGATTACTTTGAGGCCATATAGCATGGATCAAACCCCTTTTAGGACTTGTTACTGGGGCTGATCTCGGTGTACCTCAGGAGTGAACATGCTTATGCTGTGGTGATATAATTGTCTTCATTTATGTCAATGCTGATGTGCGATCATAATATCACCTTTTTTAGGCATCCATTTGTGTACCTGGCACTGTGCCTGGGTTTTTCTTTTATTATCTTGTTTAGGTATCCAGTCAGGCTAAGAAACTTGCTGAAAATCACAGGTCTGTTCGTCCTCCCCCAGAGGTACCTGTTAGAGGAGTTCCACTTCTGAGTGTGGTGCTCATGTGCATTTTTCTGTAGCATCCCTGGTATGGATGGTCTTTAGTTGAAAGTGAAATAATTACATAGTGGCATGCTCATTATTGGGCTTCCCTCATAGCTCAGTAAGAATCCGCCTGCAATGCAGGAGACCCCGGTTTGATTCCTGGATCGGGAAGATCTGCTGGAGAAGGGATAGGCTACCCACTCCAGTATTCTTGGGCTTCCCTTGTAGCTCAGCTGGTAAAGAATCTGCCTGCAATGCAGGAGACCTGGGTTCGATCCCTGGGTTGGGAAGATCCCCTGGAGAAGGGAAAGGCTACCCACTCCAGTATTCCGGCCTGGAGAATTCCAGGGACTATACACTCCATGGGGTCCCAAAGAGTTGGGCGCGACTGAGTAACTTTCACGTTCACATGCTCATTATTAGGTTTTGTCCTATGCATTTAACCACCATTTTATTCATTGCTTTATATGAAAAGAACTTTATTTATAAACATGATTTTAAGTAAATTTTTGAAGCAGTCCACTTACAATTTGGGGACTGAATTTGGGAGTTCTAACAGGAAGAAATACAAACTTGAGATATAATTTGCAGCTTCTGTATTTCCTAGCACAGTACCTTGTCCAGAATGGATCTCTAGGAAGCAGCCTGGATTGCTAATTTTATAATTACATTTGGGCAGATGTCCTTAGAGTGTAATTATTAGCAGGACTATAATAGGTCTATTTTTTGGTTAATTTTTCCATAATTATTTTGATTTTGAAACCAATGTAAATATCATACTTACAAAGAAATATTTAAGCCACATATTGAGTGAAACTACATCAATATTATAAATATTTTATTTTATTATATTTTATAAATATTTTAGAAGTCTTACAAATGATTCATGCCTCATTATTTTTTCAACTATTAACTTTACCTGTAAAATTTAATTTTTAGCCACCACCTCAAATTTATGATGCCCAGTTGGAAGAGAGAGAACATGCAATTGAAGAATGGAAAGGTAAAGATGGAATTTATTTTGATTGTTACACATTTCTTGAAATAGGGCAACTTAACACTTTTTGACAATAGCCTTTCCAAGGGAAGGGTGGAGACCCTTCAGCCCTTATCCTCTCTCTTCCCACTTCCCAGCAGAAAAAGAACTTGAAGGTAACAAAATTAGAGAGGAACATGTATGAATTGCATATTTGCTTCAGAAGAGAAAAACAAAGGCTTTTCACACATCTCACATTATCAAATCTTGATTTGTAAACTAAATTCAGTAAGTGTGTTACACTTAACTTGATAACATGTTGCAAACTATTGAGTAACCCCAATTCACAGGCCCCTGTAAAGCAGATATGAGAGACCCCACTGGGGTCATGTGAACTTCTGCTGTATTTGTAAGCCTTGTAGTTATATGCGTGTTTTAAAATAAGAGTTTGGGGGAAATTGCAGATCAAAAATATGCAAATGGTTATTATTACCACTCTAAGATTAACCGGACAACCCACAAGAAACTAAACCAGTAATAAAGAGGTTAAACTAAAAATATTTCATTAAAAAGCAGAATCAGTAATAATTGAGAACTATGGTCAGCGCAAGTCAAACATGGTGGTGTGTCCTGCCCAAGAGCCCCTCCATGGGCTGCAGGGATACCAGTGACCTGCAGTGTGCACACCCATAGGCCTCACTCAGTGCTTGCAATGTGCTAATTTTATTTCATGAATACCAAACTTTTAGGAAGCTGCTAATATCTTACTTAATAGGTAGTTCTTCTGACAAATGAAAATTGAGGAAAACTGAGATTGAAACCAAGAAAAAACTTAGGTAACTAGACTAATTTCTGGCCAATCTGGAGGAGTTATATTTGGAGAACCAGAGTGGTGGAGGAAAAACTGTGCAAAAAGATGTGAGAATATCCAGTAGTTAAACTGTTCTGTTAGAGTCACTTTGCTAGTACTCTTCCTCCTTCTCTTCCCCACTCCCCATGTCTCTCTTTCACTCTCTCCCTACCCTCAACTTTGTAAAACCACTGGTGGATCCAGAACTACCCTACTTTTATGGCCTTCATAATTGATTGGTTGAAAAGATATAATTGGTTTGAAAAGATACAAGGAGTCAAATTATATTTTGGTCTAGGTAGAGTATTACCTGTCTATCTATCACAGTTAAAAATAGCACATCACAGTGCCCTTGGAGTGGTTCCAGTTTATTTGGAAGCAGGGTTGAGAGATGCAAAGAAACTGATGAAGCATTCTAACTTGCATTTCTATTTGAAGAGCTAATTTACAAAGAAGTAATGGATTGGGAAGAAAGAAGCAAGAATGGTGTTGTAAAAGATCAACCTTCAGGTTAGTGATTGCTTTAATAGTTTGATTGCATAATACTTTTCTTTCTCTATTTATTTTTTGTAAATGGCAACAGCCATGTTTTAAGTGCCAGCTTGACCAGCGTTGAATTTGAAAACTCCTTGTGTGAAATAGTTTTCTCCTTTTGGTCTGCTCTGGTTGTGGCAGCTAGCATTTTACTGATGCCAGGCAGCGAACCAACTGTATTGTGAACATTCTTGGTTCATCCTTGTAACAGCTACTGTCATTTTCATTTATAGATACGGAAATTGAATTTAAAGCTTTTTCAATGTGCATGACCTTCTTTATACTGCCCCCAACCAATTAAAAAAGAAAATTAATATGAGTCTAGATAAAGTGGAATTTAGTTTTCTTTTGAGAAAAGTGTTCATATAATTCTCCCATCTTTTTGCTTGCTCTTCTTAGTGGTAGTCTGACTAACAATTAGGAAGTTGTATTAGAGGCATAATATATGTAGTATTAACTTTTGTTCTATAAGGTTCTACCTCAAACAAAACTCTTTACTTACATTTATTTCACATTTGTGTTCACTCCACTCCCACTGGAACGCACTTGCGCACCACACATACATGTAAATACATATGGGGCTATTTCTTATTCTTGAATTTTATATTCAGCGTGACATGTGTCAAGTGTCTGGAGATTATATAACTTCAGTACAAATTTAGGTGCTATAGTTAACTAAGCACGAATTTAAGACTGACCTCTGAGACCCTGGATGTTTTGTTTTTGTTCAAACCAGGCTAAAATATAGATAGTAAGAAACAGGTTAGTTTCGTTTGCCTTACAATGTCAGTTTTGGGGATTTAGAAGGCAAAAATAAAATGAACAAGAGTCCACTAAATTTTGTTCCTTTTGTTTTCTTGTTTGTATCATTCCTTCTTTTAGAAGGTATTTTTATTGCAAAAGAATTCTTCAAAGGCTGATGTTTTTTCCCTTGGATTAAGTGTTTATGATTATAATTGAAATGTCTGATGACACTTGAATCCTACTTGGACTTGAGCCTTTTGTGATCCTGATAGTTTTAGGATAAATTCAACAATTTTCTTTTAATATCTTTTTAAAACCAGAAGGTATTTTTAAAGTAGTTAACATGACTATACATGTGTGTGATATTTAGCCACCAGGAAGAAAGAATATTGCAGTGAAAGACAAAGGAATATTTGGGATTTTGAGCCTAAGGAAAGACTCCACAAAAAGTTCAAAATGTACAGTCAACTAACTTCTTGTTTATACTAATAGTGTAGGAGACTGCAAAAGGACAGAACTGAGAAATGGCCTGAAGTCTCATTGCCTAGATTTGCAGCAGTGTCGTGCCTCAGATTTTATTATATTTGGTTTTCTTAGCACAGATGCAGCAGTAAGCAGCAACGCCACTCCTTCTCAGTCATCATCCATCAATGACATTTCATCCATGTCCACGGAGCAGACGCTGGCCTCAGACACGGACAGCAGTCTGGATGCCTCAACAGGACCCCTTGAAGGCTGTCGATGATAAGTTAGAAATAGCAAGCTTGTCATCAGTGAAGGAACTCTCACTTCCATGGGCGTGAAATACTTGGGAGTTGATGGAACCAAATAGAAAAGCTCCATGTTCTGCATGTAAGAAACATGATGCCTTGCCCCTACTCAGTTGTACTAGGCTTGCCTTGCTTAGATTATAAAATGAAGCAGATTATGTCTAAAGAAAAAAAAAGTATAAACCACACATTTAGAAATTTTGTTCAAGGTCATTTCAGGTGAGCAATTAGAATATATGAGTTTTTTTGTTGTGCAGTAAAAGTGATCATTTCTCATCCTCAGTAACTGTCGCGATTTATATGCATGACACAAATGCTTGCTTGGATTTGCCCTCTAGCACTCTGGAAATCAGTATTTATAAAGCCAAATAATCTTCAAGGTAGTGCTGCTTCTAGAATTGTCTCTTAATCCTCGTAAGTAATTTTGTCTTTGTCCAGAAAAAAATAGATTTATGTGTATTAATTGGCCACCATCATATTATAATATCTTACCTTCTTTTAGGGTATGAATCAACTTTCTTTCATATTTCAGAAGAAATATAATTAAATCTATATAATAATTTAAAAATGTAACTTTTCTTTTAATTTGTCATGTTTTAGGCTGAAAATTATCACTGCTAAGACCAGGATACTTTGTTTTCTCTAAATTGTGTTAGTCTGGATGACTGTACATTCAGTTTTACTGCATGATAGCATTTTAAGTTTTGTTTTATGCTGCTTAAAACATATATACGTTTAAAATCCTTTCTACCCCATCTCTTTTTTCTTGATCTTCTGGACTTATTAATTTGAAGTGCTACCTAGAACTTCATCTTCTTTATTAGCCACCTAACACCCATGTCAATCATATGATGGCAAATAGATTCTTGACTCCATCACCTGCTGTTAGAGTAGAATTTTACAAAGTGATCACTAAAGATGATGGCAGTCACTTGCTGAGTGCTTGTTTTGCTTGCACCTGGACTGGGTCCTTTCTTACCTCCTCTAGGGTAAGACACATGATTTCACAAGGCAGAGTTTCCCTCTTCCAACACAGCATTCTTCCTCGACTTTCTTTTATGAAAGAAGCTGCCTGAATCCCCTTTGGTCTGCTTTTGGAAGCAAGCTGATGCAGAGTGCCTGTCTGTGGTTGTTCTCCCCTTTGTGGAGGCGTTTCCTTTTCCTAAGGGAAGTCCTTCTGAGGGGTAGGGAGGAACTGTCCTAAAGGGTAATTATTAACTGGTAAATATTTCCTGATTTTAAGCTGCTCACCTGAAATTGATGCTTTCAGACTAATATGGAAATTATTCAAGATTCAGTAAAATACTGAGTATTGAAGTGTTTTCATTGCAGAAATGGAGTTAGGATGGTCACATATGGCTACCTGTGCTCATAATGCTTTCCTCTTGAGCTTATTCTATTGCAGATTCATATCTTTTGTTTAGTTATTTTGGAAGCTATTGGGTCAACATTGTCACATTCTATAGAATGTGTTCTGAGGAGGAACTTTGTTAAGAAAGTTTATTATAAATATTATCTAAAATATATGACTCTATACCATTTGTATCTTATTGGTCTTATCACTGGAAACTGGAACCCTTGATGAACAAAATTAATATTGAAGTAATAAATAGTTTTCTATTGTGATGTTTAGACATGTTCAGCTATAAGATGGAATACTAACTTGGACTGGGGCAGAAACACCTGTTACATAGCTGAGGATTATTTTGGCTTTAGAGGCCTGATGGTATGGTGAAGAAAGTTATCGCTGTACACATACAAACATCTTAAAATGACCTAATACACATTCTTTAAAGAGACTTTACTAAATCTATCTTTGAAAAGGAAAGGGAAGAGTTTTAAAAATACATTATCTGTCCTCAGCTTATGTATATGCAGCACAGGAATGCGAGGGCACGTGGACGTCCCACTGGGTGATTGTGCATTCATCCAGGTGCCATTTATAAATGGAGCTAGGTGCCATACAGATTGGCTTTCTGCTTACTGATTCCTCCTGTGTTCACGGATGAAGTCCGTGATGGTATGGACGGGTTTCCTGCCAAGACCACCTTCCATCAGAGAGTGATGAGTGCACCCCGGACAGGCCACAGTGTTGCAGACAGCAGAGCTGCATAGAAGTACCTCACCCCAGTTCAGGGTCCTCCCTCCTGAGCTGGGATGTGCCAGGGACCTGGTGCAATGCTGATGGTTTCACACTGCTCTCCATGGATAAATTCTGGTGTTGGATAAAGAACTGAAAAATGTGCTCAGTTTTTCGTCTTTTTCTATTTTATTTTTGTAATTTATATTGTACACAACCCTGCAAGTAACTATTTTGGACACATATTTTTATAAACCAGGTAATTTATTATTAGCCTGGAATTTGCACTAGGTTCCTTTTGTTTGTTGACTTAGTTTTTTGTTAAAAAGGAAATGGCTGCCTCCCCAATGTCAGGTCTTGATTTGACGTGCAGGTTCCAGAGAGCAGACAGTCTGCCAGAGTAGGAGAGCATTCTAGAAACACCTTGCTCAGTGTTGGTCAGCTGTGGAGACAGGAGATAGAATCACGGCTCTGTGCACCATGAGACTCAGAGCTGGAGTCCTGAAAGGAGAGAATGCTTGGTAGGGCCCCTTACTGACACCCAGAGTCCAAAGTTGAAACATTGAATGGGAGACTGTTTTAATCCAGATTTGACGCTGTGTAAAATCATGGTAATGATATATGATGAGTTCATATGGTTGATTTCTAATGTAACTCCTCTGGTGTTTCATACTGGTAGTAAACACAGGTGTGACCTTTCAGATTGCATATCTCAAAAGTAACATTGCCTAATGTTTTATAATAAAATATATTACGTGTGTTTTGATTGGTGAAAATAATACAAATACATTTTAAAAGAGAAGTATATAACATGTCCAGTTTTTGTGTGTTTTTAAATGACATTTGTGTATTTCTACATCACCATCTCTGATTACAGATTTAACATGAATACAAGCAGATATTGGAGTGTTGTCATCTCAGTCAGTATTAATAGATGTTTTTAAATTGAAAAGCAAAATATATCTGTTAGATCCCTTACTGAAAATATTCTGCAACTTCCTGAATCTAAATTTTCAAAAACATGCAGTACAAGATTGAGTATTTGGAATAATTGTTTTCTCACAAGAGTGGCCAGAAGAATCCACCAATCAGTCTTTCCTTGTATCACTTAAAATCCTTAATGGTGCCTGTGTGCTTGTGGTTTTCTGCATCGATTAGCCTCTTTCATTTTGCTTCTGGTTTTGAGGTACTTTAAGATGTTTACTACTTAAAACCACAGGAATAGAAGGGCACACAATGGCTCACTGTCTTCTTGCTAGGACTAGAATCATTCCAGATGGGTGAATATCAGTCTTATTTTTAAAGATCTCTAGGAAAGGAAAGTGAAAGTCCTTCAGTCATGTCTGACTCTTTGTGACTATACAGTCACATGGAATAGGAAAATATTTCTCTTGGTAATGATCTGGGCTCCATTTCTCTTACCCCCTTCCCACTTTCAATGTAGATAGTACTGAAATACTTTAGATTTGCTGACTTAAATGGTACATGTAGATGTGTGGGATATTTTTAATGGGAGGAGGTATAGTGTTGTTCAGTCGCTAAGTTGAGCCCAACTCCTTGCGACCCCATGGACTGCAGCATTCTGGGCTTCCCTGTCCTTCACCATCTCCCACAGTTTGCTTAAACTCAGGTCCATCAAGTCAGTGATGCCATCCAGCCTCTCATCCTCTGCTGTCCCCGTCTCCTGCCTTCAATCTTTCCCAGAATCGGTATTTCAATTAATCTTTCCCAGAATCAATAAGTTATTTCAAAATAGCTTACTGTATACTTTCCTGAAGATTGTATTTTGTATTTAAGTGTAAGCTTACCTTTGGCAGTAGGCAGTTATTTGATATTTTTGGTCTTTCATCAGCAAAGTTGGTAACAGTAATAACAGTAACAGTAATAACAGTAACAGTAATAATAATAACAGTAATAATAATAACAGTAACAAAGTGGCCAGTAACATCTCTTTGAAGCCAAATGTGACCATGACTTAAGAGGGATATGCCTATCATAGCAGCCACTGGGCACTTGTCACTCACTGTTTCCTCAGAGCCCAGGGGGTCCTTGTGAACAAGGGTGTTTGCTATGCCATTTCCGTGCTGTGGGACGTTAGCATTGGAAGGGAAATTCAGAATCAGTTTTCTGACCCCCTGCACAACAGTTGAGGCTGCAGCCACGCCGGGAAGGGCACCACAGGGCTGCCCTCAGAATGCTGTCCCATTCATGCAGGCCTTACTGCTCTTACAGCATGAACACACTGGAGAGTCTAATGAAAACTGTAACCCCCCCCCCCACCCGCAGAAAAAGGCCATGAGCCCAAGATTTTGCCAAACTTTCTGAGGAATCCTGAACCCCGGTGGTTACCATGTTAAGAGCCCCTTTCTAGAGGGAAGCAGAGCCTGCAGGAGGGTTCTCCTGATCTCTGTTCTTAATGGTTCTGACACTTTTGAAAACAGATATTGGGTATAGATAGGGACATTTTTACTCTCAGCCCCAGCATAAGTCGGCATTTTTGTTCTGTGTCCAAAAGAGCATATAGAGACTCAATTCAGTGAAATGGGTTGTTCCAGCATTCCTTCCACATGGAACTTAGCTGCAACATAGGAACTGTAGGTTTATAATACAGAATTCCTAGAAACATAGATATGATTAAATGCATCTCTTCATTTTAAAGAAGTAGTTCTGTGCTGAGCTTTGAAATACAGTCTTGGCTCTATTTTGTCTATGCACTTAGATTTCATCGAGAATAGGAATGGACAAAGAGGTTCTCTAGTTCACATTGCCATTCACGGCACTGAAGAAGTTATCTAGCCTCTGCTCAGATGGTTTTAATGAAGAGAATGCTCCTTCCACTGCATTTTTTTTTTTTTTTACTTAGAAAGTTCTTTCCTAGGACTTCCTTGGTGGTCCAGTGGTTAAGAATTCTGCCAGTAAAGGGGACATGGTTTCGACCCTGATTCAGGAAGATCCCACATGCTGCGGGGCAGCTGAGCCTGTGCACCACAGCTACTGAGCCCATGCTCTGGAGCCTGCGAGTCACAAGTCCTGCAGCCTGTGCCCCTAGAGCCCGCGCTCCAGGTCGAGAAGCCCCTGCCATAAGAGGAAGCCCGTCCACCGCAGCTAGGGAGTAGCCCCAGTCCCGTACTATAAGCCAGTGTGTAGCAAGGAAGACCCTACAGGGCCAAAAGGAAATAAATAAATAATAAGCAAATTTTAAAAAATAAGTTCTTTCTCTAACTGAACAGAAAACTTGGTTCCCACAACTTCCACCCATTGGTCCAAGGTCCTTCCTTTGGGTGAAATAGAGTGAGTCCGACCCATTTTTATGAGACAGGCTTTAATATATTAGTTAAAAAGATACGCTCCAAGTCTTCCCTTCTCTAGCTTAAACTCAAAGTTCTCACAACTCTCTTTCATATGAAAAAGCCTCCAGAGCCTCATCACCTCAGGGCACCCTAAAATTACGGACCCAGATGTGAATGTAATATTTCTGTGCAGCCTGAGCGCACACCCCCCAAGCAAGGCCACGCTCATGAACACAATCTCAGGTGGCCTGAACGTTAAGAGCCATGTTACACTAGGAGCCTGCAGTCTAGCAAAATTACTGGATTTTGTGATGCGGTTAATCCTGATTCTGTCATTCTTCATAAGCATCCTGTCCACCAGCTTGTGACATCCATCAGTTTTATGAGCATGAACAGGCCTTCTGAAAATTTACCCACAAGGTGACTGACTGCCTTGAGCGGCAGGACCAAGCCTCGAGGCAGGCCTAGCAGTCACAGTGACCAGAGCCATGTGGCCAGCTCTCTGCCAGCCTCCTCACTAGAGTTCTCAGCCCAGTGGCTTGTCATTCAGCTCTTGTGGAGTGTTATCTTGCCACAAGGTCAGGAGGAAGCATTTTGATGGACACTGTGCAGAAATAATGAAAACACTTCAGTAGCTGCCTCTGATCTGCTTGCTTCAAGAAAAGAAATTAATTTGGCAATTGCACTGGTTTTCAGAATTTATGCTTTTATTTTCTCTTGGGAGGATCAGGTAGTAAGTGCCAGCTTCCCCTTCATTTCTACACCTTTGTTATCTTGTGGCCACTAAGAAGTGTGACCAATGCTGTCTCAGTATTCACAGGTCGGCGCGTGGGGGGAGCACGGCAGAAACGTGTTGGCCTTGTTTTGTTTCCATGTGAATAAAGTGCTGTGTTTTGAAGAGCACACAATTGTGATTCCACAAGAGGCCAAGCTGCCCTCCAGTGGCTGTTAATTAAAGAATTGTGTCCATCCAGCATAGCCTGGCTCAAGCTGGGCATGACTTTAGAAGTTTATCACCTTGAGCATACCTTGCCATTTTTCATCTAATAGCAGTCATGCTACTTTGCTTTTATTTGATTTTAATCTAGGCTAGAGTTGCAATATAGAATTTCACTAATAGTTAAGTTTGTCCAGCTCTCTGTTGTAAAGTTGATTTCTTGGGTGTTTTAAGCAGCAAATTATCATTCTAAAGATGCTATTAAAAAATAACTATTTGACCAGAACACTCGGTTGTATGTGTTTGTTCTCAGGTATTCTCAAAGATAGCTCCCTAACCGTACCTGACAGGAATAGAATGCAACAAGTGAAGGTCTGCCTCTTCTCCCCTTACCCACCCTCCTTACCTTCAGATGGTCCCTGCTCCCATGAAAGCTGACCCCTGCCCCTTTCAGGAACTTCACTCCTATAATCACCTCTGTCCTGTGTCGTCACTGTCCCCTCCTCTGCTTCATCATTTGTCATCTTTATGTCACCTGTGTGAAAAAGAAAATGCTGCTTAACCCAGCATCACCCTTGAGTTGCTCCCCTTCACAAGAGAAATTGAAAAGCAGTTTCATTTTCTCTGCCTTCTCTTACCTCCTCTCTCATCTACTCCCTTTTTTAATAAAAAAGATATATATATATGTACACACACACGTATGAAAACATAATCAAGAATGAGAAACTAAACATACCATATTACCCCATCTGGAGATGACCCCTCTTGATACTTAACTGTACTTGCAGATCGTTTTCTATGGACACATACATATCTAGATGATTTTTTGTTTTGCTTTTTGCCCAAATGAGGTCATACTGTGTGTGCATGCTAAGTCATTTCAGTCGTGTCTGACTCTTTGCGAACCCATGCATTGTAGCCTGCCAGGCTTCTCTGTCCATGGGATTTTCCAGGCAAGAACACTAGAGTAGGTTGCCATTTCCTTCTCCAGGGGATCTTCCCCACCAAGGGATCAAGCCTGAGTCTCTTACATCTTCTGCATTAGCGCTGGCAGGCAGGTTCTTTACCGCTAGCGCCACCTGGGAGCCCTGTCATGCTGTATGTGCCTTTTATAACCTTCATTTTTCAGTTAATGGTCTCCAGCTGTCCATATCAGTAAGCTTTCATCGGGTTTGCTAGCCAGGGCCTTAGGATTTCCCAAGTGTCCCCAGAGTCCTTTTACTAGTGTGTCCTGCCAGGATCCAGTTGAAGCCCTTGCATTCCTATCTAGTTTCTGGTTGTCGTGTTCTTAAGATTCTCCTAACCCTCCATGACACCAACCTACCATATATATATATATATATATAAATAAAGGGTCAGGGGTCCCCAACTGGACCGTTGACTGGGGAACCAGAGGTGAGTCGCAGGCGAGTGAGTGAAGCTTCATCTGTTTACAGCCACCTCCCATCGCTCTCATTACTGCATTATGACAGTGTAATAATAATAGAGATAAAGTGCACAGTAAATGTAATGTGCTTGAATCATTCCGAAACCATCCCCCTCCCTGGTCCATGGAAAATTGTCTTCCACAAAACCTGTCCCAGGTGCCAGAAACGTTGGGGACCGCTTGCTCCTTTATATGAACTCCCAGCAGAAGATGTTTAGTGTCTTTCTGGCCTGCTGTCAATGATGCTGAATTGGCCTCTGGGTTCAGATCATGCCAGTCCAGTCCTCTGTCACGCAGTCATGGTTTGTCTCATAACTAGAAAGTCATCCACGTGGGCTTGCTTTGGCAGGGGGCCCATCCACCATATCCCTCGTGCCGTTATTAACCTCAGGTGATAATCCTTGCCGTGAGCAGGAATTTCACAATCCGTTCATCCCGTTGATGTTATTCACCATCACTCTGTTGTCAGGGAGAGCTTCCTGGCATCAGCTCTGGTGGGAAGGCAGGCTCCACACCTTGTTCCTTCCCTTCAGCAACCTGTGCTCGGAGTAGGTGTGGGTTCAATCGCCACCTCAAATGGTATCACAAGAGGGTTCATATTTCTATCTTTGAGTATTTCCAGTCATTCTTTTTGAGACTTAAATTGTTATAACTGGGGCCAGGGAAGCTGATTCCTTCCAGTCTTTGACTGACTGCATTAAGTTTTTAACTTTTTATTTTGAAAAAATTTCGAACTGACAGAAAAGTAGCAAAAATAGTCCAAAAGGTTCTTGCATATCTTTCCCTACCCCAGCTCCCCAAAGGTTAACATTTTACCACATGTGCTTAAGCCTTCTCTGTCTGCATACATACAGTTAGTTATTATACATGCATGCATGCACATCCACTTATATAGATGCATATGTTCCTATGTACACACATTTATGCTGATATATAGTAACTAATTTCCCTCCACTGATTGTTTTTACATTCAGCCTGATTTTTTTAATGTTTGCAAACTCATGAATAATGAGGTTTATGCATGTACTTTACAGACAAAGACAGGTATACATTACGGTATACTTGTAATGTATACCATTACAAGTATACATAAACATGTAAATAAATATTGTGTGGATATGTTAGTAGTATTTATAATAGGCATCATTCACGTAGGTAAATGTGTTCATATGACTTAGAGAACCTACTAAAGAATCAGTGTGTGTGGTGTGTGTGTGTGTGTGTGTGTGTGTGTGTGTGTGTGAGATGATTGACAGTACCAAGGGTAAAAATAAATTTAAAAGATAGTGGAAATCTCAATGCTTTCCTCTCAGTAAACTGATGGGTGAGGCAAAGATCTAGAAGACGGAAATGCCAGTTATTTAACTTGGACTCATAATAAAGAATATTATACCCAATAGGCAAATTTCTTTTGATCACACATAGAATTTAAAGGAAACTGACTATATACCAGGTCACAGAGGATGCTCAATAAATTCCGAAGTTAAAAATACACAACTGTTTTTCTATGATAATGCAATAAATTTGAAAAGATCTCCCACATCTGGAAACTAAACAATACACAGAGCAATCTAGGTGAAAGAGGAAATCATAAGGAAAATTATGAAATTCCTAAAAGTGCATGACCTCAGAATTGCACTGATACCAAATTTAATACAGCTAAGGCTTAAATACTCTTATGAAAAAAGGACTTTTTTTTTTTTTAATGAATTCAGTGTTCAAGAGATTGACAGAAGACCAACAGAGCAAGCTCAAAGGCAGAGAAGAGGAGGAATAATAAAGGCAGGGACAAGAAACTAGAAAATAAAAATGAGAGAAAAAAAATCAGCGAAACTGAAAGATTAATAAGCTAGACAAGCTTCTGGCAATACAATCAAGAAATAAAGAAGATGCAAGTAATAGACAAAGTCAAAAAGGCAAGTTATGATAGACATTTTTTAAAAATCTATAGTATTTTTACAAATGTGATAATTGTCAAGAGGTAGATAAAATTTCTTTAGAAATTAAGCACTGAAATTGTCTCAAGAATGATGATACTAAGCACATCATACATATGAACTTATTTAATCTTCTCAACAGTTCTATGAGGTTGGTATCATCTCCATCCTAAAGTTTGGGAAATGGAGGCAGGAAGAAATAAATTCCCATGGCCAGAGTATGCAGAAATGGGGTCTGAGGCCAGAGCAGCAGATACAAGCACCAAGCTAAGAAGCCACTGTGCACTGCATGGCCTCCCAAAAACCTGAATGGATCAGTGGCCATCAGACAAAGTGAAATGGTAGTCAAAGAGTACCCCTCCCACCCCCAAATACTCTCCAGGAAAAATTAATCTTACAGATCAGTTTTCACTAAATTTTCAAGAAATACACTATTTTATCTAGCTTTTCAAAGCCACCCAACTCAGTTTAGGCTGGATTAATCTTGATTCCAAAATTGGATAAAGACAGATCAAGATTATGCTCTTTTCATGGATGCTAGCTGAATCCAAGATTGTGTTGTTTATTTCCAAATTCAAGGGTGACTCAACACAATTGTTTCAATAAATAATGTATTTTTGTTTAGTTTTTAAACTCTCAGAAAACTGAATAGAAAAGAACTTCCTTTGGGGGGTGGCAAGACTTATTCTGGGAAGAGCAGGAGACATCAAATGGTCAAATGTGCATGGCTGAGCTAACAGAGAAGTACAGGGTATAATACCCAGACCAGGAGAAACTAGGGCGGTCATGATGGTGACAATGAGAGGATGTGGGGCTTGTGGCTGAGCACAGGCAGACAACCTGGCCAAGTCTCTTCCCAATTCCCCTGGTCTAGAAACAGCCCAGCAGCTAGCTGGAGGCAAAAAGTCCCACTCCCCAAGGACTCACTGCCACCTCTGCACAAAATCAAAACGCATCCTTCTGCAGAACTATGTCGGGACTCCTCATCTGGGCCAAGATGCTTCCCCGGAGCCCCCACTTCCAGGACCGCCTCTGTCCCCTCTTCCTCTGCAGTGCTTTCATTTTTCAACAAAGGCCTGCTGAGAGGATTCTGTGTCCCATTAATAAGGCACAAATGGTTAATCCAGCTGAGCTGACGACTGAGGACAAGAGGTTGCCTGGGTAGAGGAGTCTCCAGCCCTGCTGGCTCCATCTCCAGCAGATGGCTCAGCCGTGGCCGTGGTGCTCCTGGCTTCCACTCTTGTCCAGCCACTGCCCAGCCTTTGCCTCTCCCTGGACTGAGCCTGCTACATTGCAGCTGCAGCCGCATGTCACTGCCTCTGTGGCAGCCTCCAGAGGTCCCAGTTGACCAGATGGGTGTTAAACCTGGGTTCCCACTGCCACATTGCTCACACACACTTACACAATCAAGGTTGCCAGCATCACATTTAGGATATTTGGCTGTCCTAAAACCACCTTCTGTGTTTTTATCCTGCTGGTAGATTCTAAACAATTGAAGGTCAGTAAACCATTTTGACCACATCCATTTGATCATAGAAAAAGTAAGAGAATTCCAGAAAAAAATCTACTTCTGCTTCATTGACTGCTAAAGACTTTCTGTGGATTACAACAAACTGTGGAAAATTCTTAAGGAGATGGGAATACCAAACCACTTTACCTGTCTCCTGAGGAATCTGTACACAGGTCAAGAAGCAACAGTTAGAAGCAGACATGGAACAACAGACTGGTTCCAACTTGGGAAAGGAGTACATCAAGGCTGTACTGTCATGCTGCTTATTTAATTTACATGCAGAGTACATCATGCAAAATGCCAGGCTGGATGAAGCTAAAGCTGGAATCAAGATTGCCAGGAGAAATATCAATAACCTCAGATATGCAGATGACACCACCCTTATGGCAGAAAGCGAAGAGGAACTAAAGAGCCTCTTGATGAAGGTGAAAGAGGAGAGCAAAAAAGCTGGCTTAAAACTCAACATTCAAAAAACTAAGATCATATCATCTGGTCCCATCACGTTGTGGCAAATAGATGGGGAAAAAATGGAAACAGTGACAGATTTTTATTTTATTGAGCTCCAAAATCACTGTGGACAGTGACTGCAGACATGAAATGAAAAGATGCTTGCTCCTTGGAAGAAAAGCTGTGATAAACCTAGACTGCATATTCAAAAGCAAAGACATCACTTTGCAGACAAAGGTCTGTATAGTCAAAGCTATGGTTTTTCCAGCAGTCATGTATGGATGTGAGAGTTGGACCATAAAGAAGGCTGAGCACCAAATAATTGATGCTTTTGAACTGTGGTGCTGGAGAAGACTCTTGAGAGTCCCTTGGACTGCAAGGAGACCCAACCAGTCCATCCTAAAGGAAATCAACCCTGAATATTCATTGGAAGGACTGATGCTAAAGCTGAAGCTCCAATACTTTGGCCACCTGATGTGAAGAGCTGACTCATTAAAAAAGACCCTAACGCTGGGAAAGATTGAAAGCAGGAGAAGAGGGTGACAGACAGAGGATGAGATGACAGACAGAGGATGAGGCATCACTGATTCAATGGACATGAGTTTGAGCAAACTGGGAGATAGTGAAGGACAGGGAAGCCTGGTGTGCTGTAGTCCATTGGGTCGCAAAGTTGGACACAACTGAACAATAATGACAAAATCATTTTGATGCTGTGATGCAGATTCCTGGGTCCCCACACAGACCCTCTGAGTCCAAAGTCTTGGTCATCTGTGCTGTAAATGAGCTCCCAAGGTAGGCCCAATACATATCCACTCTGCCCCGGTGTGCGCCCTTCCAAGGGCAGCAGCTTGATCCTGACCTCCCTGCCTCCTACTGTGCTCCTAGGGCAGTTGTTGGGAAGCATGCGGGGTCTGGGCCCCCAGTTTGCGGTGCCGCCTCCATAAGTTGCCTGCCTGCTCTGAGCCTCTTTTGTGGAACAGTGTCTTAAGTTTCCCATTACCACTATTGCAAATTACCACAAACTTACTGGTTCAAAACAAGTGAAAGTTATCAGTCGTGTCCAACTCTTTGTGACCCCATGGACCATATAGCCCACGGAATTCTCCAGGCCAGAATGCTGGAGTGGACAGCCTTTCCCTTCTCCAGGGGATCTTCCCAATCCAGGGATCGAACCCATGTCTCCCGCATTGCAGGTGGATTCTTTTCCAGCTGAGCCACATGCAAGTGTATTCATGTACAGTTCTGTAGGTCAGAAGTCTCCCATGGGTCTCACTGAGCTTAAAACAGGTATCAACAAGGTTGGTTCCTTCTACAGGCTCTAGGGGAGAATTCGTTTCTTGCTGTTTACAACCACCAGAGGCCTCCCACATTCCTTGGCTCATGGCTCCTTGCTCCACATTCAGAACTAGCAGAGTAGCTAGCATCACTCTGACTCCGCTTCCATACTCACATCTCTTTCTCTGACTCTTCTTCTGTCTCCGTCTTCTGCTTTTAAGCACCCACTGATTATATGGGGCTCACCCTGATAATCCAGGGTAATCCTGGGTTGAGGTAATCCCCACCTCAAAGTCACACCTGCGAAGTTCCTTTTACCAGGTAAGGTCACATGTTCACTGGTTCTGGGGTTTAGGACTTGGGCATCTCTGGGGGCCATTATTTTGCCCATCACAGATGGGAGGGTTCACCCTGTACCCCCTTGTAATCAGCATTTCTCGAAGTGTGACCCATCTTCTGCCTGCACCAGCATCACCTGGGGCTCTCATCGTAACTGTAGAGGGTTTTCACCAGATCCTGCTCAGCCCAAGAAGCTGCCGGGGGGCGGTGACAGCAGCACATGCTGTACTGTACCCTCAACACAGGGTACAACATTGAGAGAGGATACAACAATGCAGGGGACAACGCTGACCTCTGGGGCAGTGAGAAAGGATGAGTTTCCACCAGATCCAAGCAGGGGTGAGTTAGGAGTTTCATTAATAAAATGCACCGGCCAGAGGCTAAAGTCGTCCTCCTTGTTCTCTGAGTTTATGGGAGACAGTGCTTGGCCGCCCGCTTGGTGTGTGGCTGGTTCCTGAGCCGCCTGCTCCAGGGGGACCAAGCTCTAGGGTAGACACATGCGGGGCCCTCGCAGGCTGCAGCCACTGCGTGTCTGTGGCAGCTGGGACCACAGGCTCCCCTTCCTCCACCTCATGAAGGCCCACACCAGACTCTGCACCCACAACTCCCACTGCCTCCAGATGGCCCCCCAGGACCTCTCTGGCCCCACAGTCTCAGCAAGTTCCCCATCCACCCTGGCCACACCCAGCTGCTTCTCGCTTCTCCCTCTTTCTCCACATCTTACCATCACCCACGCCCCAGCCCCTGCCCCGGACCAGGGCGTATGCTTCTCAGATGCCGCCTGCCTGCCGTCTCCTCCCTCATGTGCAGGTCAGCACAGCAGCTCCAGGGCTGACCTCCTCAGTGGACAAGGACTCCAGCCCTGCCAACCCAGTGCTGGGCTGGTAGGACACACTCAGGTGGTCCTAGAGTCAGATGTATGTGGCAGATGCCGTCTGGAGCATGGACAGCCAAAGCAGGCACTGGGGGTGCCGGGAAAGGTCTCATGGGTGTCACAGCCAGCACCCCTCCTGCTGGAGGGGCTGCCGATGGAGTTGGGAGCCTGCCCTGGGCCACACCTGGAGGATGGAGTCCCAGCTCCTTGCCCGCCAGGAGGCCCAGCCTGGCCCTGACTACTTCCGCCTGGGCCTCTACATGCCCCCCAACCCTCTCCTCCTCTCCAAGCGCACCCGCCTCCTTTCTTTGTCACAAAAGCAGAAGGCACGCTGGCCACAGGGTCATTGCTCCTGCCACCCTCTCTAGCAAGGACCATCTTCCCACAGACCCTGTAGGACTGGCTCCTCCTACACGTCTCAGCCCAGACCCCATGTGTGCGGAGAGGCCTTTCCGGAGCCCTCCCGTCTAAAGTAGGCCTGAACACTCCACCACCTCACCTTGTATTGGTGATTTCATGGCACTTAGCATTCTCTGAAATGCTCATTTTTACTATTCTTTTGGGTGTAGGATTAGTCTTCAGTCTCCCCTCTCTCAACAGTGGGCTCTGAGGTGGCAAGAACCACGTGTCCTGCTCCCTGCGGTATCCCAACATCCAGCACGGCGCACGGCACGCACAGGCCTTCAGGAAATACCCACCGGAGGTGTGTCTCAGGGCAGGGCTCAGGCAGAGTGGACTGAGCTGAGAGCTCTCTGGATCACTCACCCTCTGTCCCAGCACCGGACAGTCTGGGGACTAGTCCCTGGGCAAGGACTGGAGTAAGAAGATAGGCTGGAGTAGGGCAGGCCAAAGGGACTTGATGGATGAGGTGGGCTAGGCAGGTGCTGGGGAAACATGGAGCCTGTAGTGACCCAGTTTTCTTCCAGGGTCCAGGCATGGCACCTGCAGCCAGTGTCCACAAGCTGGGGACAACTCAGAGCAGAATGCCCTGCTGGCCTCAAGGCTGAGTTCAAGGACTGCGTGCTGTAACTTCAACACAGCCTTGACCTCAGGGACAGTGAGAGAGGCTGCAGGAGGCATCAGGAGGTACAAATTTCTTCCCTGTCACAGGAATAGCCCTGCTCATTCAGCCATTTGAGATATGTGAGGTGGCCACAGGCAAGTCCACCCTCGGGTTCCAGTTCCTCCACCAAGCACTGCCCTGACTTCAAGCAGCCCCGCCCCTTCACCCAGCATGACAACAGCTCCTCAGTGGTCCCCAAGCCTTTGCTCACAGACAGGGGTGGGGAGAGACCTGCCCTTCTCCTTTGAGCTACACTCTGTGAGGGGGGCCCTGAAGTGCTACTCAGGCCCCAGCGAGTCACAGGTGAGTGGGCTAGCTCTTCCGAGTTTTCTCATACAGCCCTCTCTCCCTAGAACCCCAGCATGCCTCCAGCCGGCACGCAGGGCCTGACCTGAGGGCTCCGGGCATGGGGTGAGAATCCGAGAAGATTCACTGGCCTCAGGACTGGTCTTGGTACCTAAGCCCTAAGACGAATCTGTATGCTGGGAAACTCCCCAACCTTCCTGTTTCTCCTTCTCTTCACCACGGCCAGGTTGTTGACACTGGTCTCAGGCATGACCCTCCCTGGGACCAGCTTCTGGCCCTAGCCTTGTCATAAAGCTCTGCTGCCTCCCTGCCCAGCCCATCCAACTCACCTGCCCTAATACATCTATGTGCCCCAGACAGATGCCTTCTGTCTCCAGGCCTCAGTTTTGCCAACTGTACAAGATATGAGCATTGTTGTTCTTATTTGTTTGGTCTTCTACAAATAGCCTTTGGAGCATGCTGGAGTAGTTCCCTACTCCATCTTCAGGCTGAGCACAAGGGCTACTTCACCTTTGGTTCCAGGGAGGCAACACCTAGGCCTGTAATCCTCATTCTTCAGGACTTTGGAAATGGCCTGAGCCGACCTCTTCAGAGTTTGTGTGGCAGTTCTGTGGTTTCCTGGGAATATCAGGCAGGTGTGCTCTTTCTGACAGTGTCAACCCAGACATAGCAGGTCTAGGAGATGGGAAAAGTGGGTTCCTATTCATAATGTTTAAGTGTCTGGACCTAACTATTGCTGAAAGCAGAATATCTTGACTTTTAATGCTTCATAACCAATAAATAAAAAATAAAAAATAAAAAAATAAAGCTAGTGGAAGTGATGGAATTCCAGTTGAGCTATTTCAAATCCTGAAAGATGATGCTGTGAAAGTACTGCACTCAATATGCCAGCAAATTTGGAAAACTCAGCAGTGGCCACAAAACTGGAAAGGGTCAGTTTTCGTCCCAATCCGAAAGAAAGGCAATGCCAAAGAATGCTCAAACTACCGCACAATTGCACTCATCTCACATGCTAGTAAAGTAATGCTCAAAATTCTCCAAGCCAGGCTTCAGCAACACGTGAACCGTGAACTTCCAGATGTTCAACCTGGTTTTAGAAAAGGCAGAGGAACCAGAGATCAAATTGCCAATATCCGCTGGATCATTGAAAAAGCAAGAAAGTTCCAGAAAAACATCTATTTCTGCTTTATTGACTATGCCAAAGCCTTTGACTGTGTGGATCACAATAAACTGTGGAAAATTCTGAAACAGATGGGAATACCAGACCATCTGACCTGTCTCTTGAGAAACCTGTATGCAGGTCAGGAAGCAACAGTTAGAACTGGACATGGAACAACAGACTGGTTCCAAATAGGAAAAGGAGTACATCAAGGCTGTATATTGTCACCCTGCTTATTTAACTTATATACAGAGTACATCATGAGAGACGCTGGGCTGGAAGAAACACAAGCTGGAATCAAGATTGCCGGGAGAAATATCAATAACCTCAGATATGCAGATGACACCACCTTTATGGCAGAAAGTGAAGAAGAACTAAAGAGCCTCTTGATGAAAGAGAAAGAGGAGTGAAAAAGTTGGCTTAAAGCTCAATGTTCAGAAAACTAAGATCATGGCATCTGGTCCCATCACTTCACGGGAAATAGATGGGGAAACAGTGGAAACAGTGTCAGACTTTATTTTTTTGGGCTCCAAAATCACTGCTAATGGTGATTGCAGCCATGAAATTAAAAGACGCTTACTCCTTGGAAGGAAGGTTATGGCCAACCTAGATAGCATATTGAAAAGCAGAGATATTACCTTGCCAACAAAAGTCCATCTAGTCAAGGCTATGGTTTTTCCAGTGGTCATGTATGGATGTGAGAGTTGGACGGTGAAGAAAGCTGAGCTCCGAAGAATTGATGCTTTTGAACTGTGGTGTTGGAGAAGACTCTTGAGAGTCCCTTGGACTGCAAGGAAATCCAATCAGTCCATCCTAAAGGAGATCAATCGTGGGTGTTCATTGGAAGGACTGATGTTGAAGCTGAAACTCCAATACTTTGGCCACCTCATGCGAAGAGTTGACTCATTGGAAAAGACCCTAATGCTGGGTAGGATTGGGGGCAGGAGGAGAAGGGGACGACAGAGGATGAGATGGTTGGATGGCATCACTGACTCGATGGACATGGGTTTGGGTAGACTCCGGGAGTTGGTGATGGACAGAGGGGCCTGGCCTGCTGCAATTCACGGGGTCACAAAGAGTCGGACGTGACTGAGCGACTGAACTGAACCAATAAATTATTTTTGCTAAAGCTAATTGGGTTGGGTAACCTGCCACATCTCCTTAGATAGGTCCTGCCTGAAGCAAAGGACAGATATCCTGACTTTTATGCTGGGACAAACCAGGACACTTTTAATGTCCAGCTGGAGACAGCTGAGGAAGGTCACCCGATCTCGTTCAGGCTCCCTCCTCCCATTCTAAAAGTGAAATAGCAACCGGTTATCGTCCTAGCAGCTCAGTGTCTTCAGAGTGGTGAGCCACCCTCCAGAGGGCCAGTTCCTAGGACCACCTCCCCGATGGAAGACGCTGGGAGGGTGATGAGCAGCTTCCCCGTCCTTTGATGCCCACCCTGTGCCCACCAGACAGGGAACACAGGCAAACCACAGATTAGCAGCCATCACAGGAGGAGGGTCCAGCGGAGCGGCCAGAAAAAGAGGTGCATCAGATTTTAGGCTGTCAGGGGTTTTCCAGGTGAGAGAGTCGGTAGTGGGGAGGGGCCAGTTCAGCCGCAGAGTCCAGCAGGAGCTGTGACGTGGAGGGTGGCATCTGATGCTCGTAGTGGGTCCCACCTCCAGGGGGTGGGGGGCGAGCCACAGCGGAGGGTCCTGAATGCAGGGCTGGACTTACGGCCTTGATCCCGAGGCCCGCAGCAGAGCAGAGGCCGGGTGAGCGGGGACGCCTCAGGGATGGGTGGCCTCAGAGGGGAGCGGGAAGGGAGACCCCGGCAGGGTCTCGCGCAGCCCCACCCGGAGCTCTGCGCGCCCAGCCTTCCCCGTGCGGCCGCGAGGGGGCGCCGCGCCGCGCCGCTCTAGTGCCGGCCGCGGAGTAGGGCGGGCTGCGCCCCGGGCCGCGCCCCGGGCCGCGCGCGGCGGGCGGCGGGCGGCGGGCGGCGGGCGGCCGGCCAGGGCCGCGGCTCAGCAGGAGCGGCCGGCTCTGCCCATGGGCCGAGCTCCAACACGGGGCGCACCGGGAGCCGGTGAGTCGGGGCGCGGCCGGGAGGGACGCGGCGCTGCGGGCAGGGGCGCGGGGAGGGGCGGCGGCGGCGGCGGTCGGACTCGACGCGGAGAGGCGCGGCTGCGAGCCCGCGGACCAGCAGGTGTCCGGGCCTCCGCGCTGGGACTCGCGGGCTGACCCAGGGCACAGGTGCGCGTGTGGGTGACAGTGCGGGTGGCCGGCCGGCTGGCGGGGCCGGGGAGCCCCGGCTCACTCAAGTGTGTGCCCTTCCCGGCAGGGACGGTAGGAGGCGGAAGGGCTGCGGGGCGCGGGTGCGTGCGCGGGGCTGGCGGCCAGGAGGAGACCGGCGGAGGGCGCACCCCCGCCGCCGGGGCTGGTGACTCACTCTGCCGCGCGTGCACCGCCGCTCGCCTTGGCGCGAGGAGCAAGATTCCTCAGCTGCTCGAGTGGCAGGAAAAGCCAGCCTGGGCCCAAAGCCTACCCAACACGAGACCTCAGTTTCCCGGACTGTGAAATGGGAACAGGAAGGCTGACCTGCCGACTGCTTGTGAAGATGGCAAAGGGCCTTGTGTGTGGGAGAAGAGGGTGTTGTCACCTCTAAAGCTGGGATAGGATTGAGGAAAGGATCGATGCGAGAGAGCCTGCAGGGGCCATGGGGTCAGCTCCGGGTTCTGGGTGTGTTCCTCACTAGCGACGGTGGGCAGGGCCAGAGAACCTGGAGTCCACTCCTCTCTGCGTCCGCGCAGGGATTGGGAGGCCTGGAGGGGAAGAGGTCCGGGGAGGCTCCTGACCCTGCCCCAGGCTCAGTGTGGTTAGCAATGTTAAAAAGACAAGCCACACCAGTCAGAATGGCTGCTATCCAAAAGTCTACAAGCAATAAATGCTGGAGAGGGTGTGGAGAAAAGGGAACCCTCTTACACTGTTGGTGGGAATGCAAACTAGTACAGCCACTATGGAGAACAGTGTGGAGATTCCTTAAAAAACTGGGAATAGAACTGCCATATGACCCAGCAATCCCACTGCTGGGCATATACACCGAGGAAACCAGAATTGAAAGAGACGCGTGTACCCCAATGTTCATCGCAGCACTGTTTACAATAGCCAGGACATGGAAGCAACCTAGATGTCCATCAGCAGACGAATGGATAAGGAAGCTGTGGTACATATACACAATGGAATATTACTCAGCCATTAAAAAAAATACATTTGAATCGGTTCTACTGAGATGGATGAAACTGGAGCCCATTATACAGAGTGAAGTAAGCCAGAAAGAAAAACAACAATACAGTATACTAATGCATATATATGGAATTTGAAAGATGGTAACGATAACCCTATATGCGAGACAGAATAAGAGACACAGATGCATGGAACAATTTTATGGACTCTGAGGGAGAAGGTGAGGGTGGGACGTTCTGGGAGAATAGCATTGAAACATGTATATTATCATATGTGAAACAGAACACCATTCCATGTTCGATGCATGAGACAAGGGCTCAGGGCCGGGGCAATGGGATGATCCAGAAGGATGGGATGGGGAGGGAGGTGGGTGGGGGGTCCAGGAGGGGGAACACATGTAAACCCATGGCTGATTCATGTCAATGTATGGCAAAAACTATTGCAATGTTGTGAAGTGATTGGCCCCCAACTAAAATAAATAAATTTATTAAAAAAATAAATAAATAAATAAATAAATAAAAAGACAAGCCAGCCAGCTTGGGGTAGTGTTGGGGCTCACCTCTTGTCCCTTGCCCCTTGCCCCTATCTCCTGGTTCTCTGAGGCAGGTGTTCTGCTGAGTCTCAGGAGTCAGAGAAGTGTCCTGGGAAGGTTTTCTTGCAGGACAGGTGCTGTGTCTCCGTCTTAGTTGAAGTTACTGAGGCTTAGAGCAGTCACAGGACTTCTTCAAGGTCTCAGGACCATCAAGTGGCAAAGTTGGAGTTTCAACCATGGTAGGACTGGTTCCAAAGGCCATACTCCAGTCACTGTGCCAAGTAACCAGGAGAGGTCTGGGTTTGTTGTCTCACTTGCCTACAGCATCGCATTCCTTAACCTCCTTCCATGTCCTGTCTGCTGCTGGCCCTGAGGAGTGCTTACAAGCAGAGGTGGGAGAGGGGACCTGAATAAGTCATCTAAAGAAAAGCCAAGGTAATGGCAGGAGATAAGTGGTAGAAAAAAAATAAAACAGAGTAATTAGGGTGGAGACCGGGGAGGGGGTGAGGAGAGGCTTACCCTGGGCAGAGAGGATGTGTCTGAGCCATGACCACTGACCACAGCTGTGATGTGACTCCCACAAAAAAGGTCCAAGGGTGCAAGGCCCCTGAAGCAGGCACAGGTCCACAGCTGTGATGTGACTCCCACAAAAAAGGTCCAAGGGTGCAAGGCCCCTGAAGCAGGCACAGATGGGAGGAGGGAGGAGCTGAAACAGAGCCAGTTTTGTGAGCTGTGGAGTTGGACCTTTCCTCTGGGTGCGATGGACAGACCCCGGAGGGTTTTGAATTTTGAGTATTGAAAGGATATCCCTAAGGTGAGTGGAGAGGACTATCAGGAGCAGGAGAGGGAGCAGGGAGGAGGCTGTTGGAGTCTGCCAGAGATTCTCAAGGATAGCCAACTGGCTGCCAGATGTGGAGTCTGCCATCCTGGCAGAGCCAGGGGCTCAAGAAGGGCAGGGTATTCTGCAGGTGGTGGGGTTGTTAGCTGTGGTGGACAAGAGAAACAGTTTGGTCTGAAGCCCTACCCCTCTTCCTGCATCCTTCCGGGTGCCCATCTCAGACCTTCCTGTAGCCTGGCAGGGGAAGGAATGCCTGCCCCAAATGTGTAGAGATGAGATGCTGGGTGTTCGGGTCGATCTCTGCATCCTTTCATATGTTCCCATAAGTCTTTGAGCTCTGACTTGTACTTTGACCCAGGCCTAGAGTCAGCCATTTCTCAAGAAGCCTTGGTGTCTTTTAGTGGGGTTGTGGTGGGGGTTAGAAACCAGTATCTGAGCATTAGATAGAAATGCTCATTGTTACCATGGCGTCATTGACCCTAGACCTTCTCAGTGGACTGAACCAAGAACTCCTTTTTTAAAACTGAAAGTTAATAGTTCCATTTCCTTTCTCCTACAGTAAGAACCTGGTTCCCCCAAAATATCAATATAAAAGTTGAGTTATATTTTGTTCGATGGAAATTTTTAGGACTTAAGCCCAGGAGGCAGCATCTCAAGTAACCCTGAGAGAACTGCTCCAAGGAGGTGAGAGGTGGAGCTGGGTTGTATAGAAGTTTTGCAACAGAGGGCAAATAGTCTAAAGTCAAAAAATTACTGTAAATTAAAGAAAACCAGATATCTCAAGTTAAGGAACCTAGCACTTTTCTATGTATGGGAAGATGCAAGAGTCTGGGCTTACTGAAATCATTCCTTTGATGTGCTCCTCAGCTAGTATCCTGTGTTCGCAAATCCCGAGTTTCCTCAGGGCTCACCATGGGGAGTGGCTGCAGTCTGATGGCTGCTCGATGGCAGGTATTGTTCCTTCCTGAGTTCCCTCAGGGCTCACCAGCTCACCATCCGTGCTGGCTGCAATTGCTGATGACTGTGACATCCTTTGTTTGCTGACATGGCAGGAAATATTCCGTTTCTCAGTAATAATTTGCTTAACCCTAGAATACAGTCAAGTAGTTTCAGAATCACTACATCCCAAACCAAAACCTACCAGGTCAAGTTCAGGATTTCTTTGGCTGTCAAGTCAGCACTATGTAAATATGTTATCAATTTGATATACCATTAGTTTCATTTGTTTCTGTTTGCACACAATTCATTTTTTTCCCCTTTATGATATAATTTAATTTTTGAACATTTGTTTTACATGGTCCAAAGGTCAAAACTTAAAAAAAAAAAAAAAAAGCTGTATTTGAAGTCTCAATCCCATTCCTGTCTCTTTCTTCTTGTTCCCATACTATGGTATTTGAAATAATTTCAGGTTTATTCTTCCTGGGTCTGTTTTGTTAAGCAAGCCACTTATAAATTATTACAAAAGTTAGTATATATACATCTTTTTTGTGCCTTGCTTTTTTCAGTTAGAAATATCTTTTTACTAGTTCATTGAGACTCTCCTCATTATTTTGTAGACCCACATCGTACTCCATTCTGAGGCTGTTCCATACTTATTCAACTATCTTACGTATTGACATTTGGGTTTTTTTTTTTTACAAGCCTTTGCTATTAAAAATAATGGAATAATAGATAACCTTGCACATAGGTTGCTTGTATTTGTGGAGGCATGTTATTGATTCCAAGAAGGAAGAGTAAGTAAATGTTTATTTTGTTAACTATTCTTGATTTCCTTCTCCCCAGATTTTGCACTCCTACCAGCAAGGTGTGACAGTGTCTATTTCCCCCACACTCTCATGGATCTGAGAGCCAGTAAATAGTGTTTCAGTACATTTTAATTTACATTTCTATTATTATGAGTAAAATTAGACAGCTTTTCATTTGTTTATGAGTCATTGATCATCTTTTTTCTGTAAATTGCCTGTCCATATATTTTCTCCATTTCCTTTTGGGCTTGAGGGTGTTCTTTTCTTTGGATTTAAAATTTTGTCTAAAATACATATTAGAGATATTAGTGCTTTATCTTTGTTAAATTGTGACTATTTCTCCCAGGTTTCTTTTTACTCATTCATAGTGACTTTTACCATTAGAAGCTTCTGTTTTGAGACCATTAATTTAGTCATTCTTTTCATTTATCGCATCTAGATTTTGAATCCTAGTTAGAAGGGCTTTTCCCAACCCAGCTGGAATGGAATTCACCTCTGTGTCCTAACAGTCTTTTGGTTTTGCGCTAGGTTTACAGATCCAATTTAATCTTTCTCCAAATGTCTATCCCAACATTTTTTTTAAAGGCCATCTTTTCTCTTGTGATCTGAAATGCATTTGTGTCATATACCAAATATCCAAATGCAGTTGGACCTGTTTCTAGTCTGTCACACAGCTTTATCCCTTCATGTGCTGCTCCCACGTGTAGGAGTTACACTGTATGTGTCTGTGTGTGTCTGTGTGAACAGCAAGGAAGACTGTATCTACAACTGTTGCAATAGAGGAAAGAGACTGAACTCAATTCCCATTATTATGTTTTGATATCTGGTAGGGCTAATCTTCCTTCCACTGCTTTTATTTCAGGGTTTTCCTAGCTATTCTAACATGTTGCTGATATCTTTTGTTAGGATCATATTAACTTTATGTATAACTTCAGGATAACTGATGTCTTTATGAAGTTGAGTCATCGTGTCTAAAAACAAGGAATGTCTTCCTTTGTATTCAAGATTCCTTAGTTTTTTATTTGTTCAAGACCACTTTCAGGAGCATTTTGAAGTTTTCTTCATGGTCTTTGTCAAGTTTATTCATGAATATTTTACCTCGTTTGTTCCTATTATGATGGGGAAAACTTTTTTCCCCATCATATCTTTTTTTCATGGCTTATATTTTTTGTTTATTTCTTTTTTTCAACATAATTAAGATTTATACAATTCTCACACAATAGTACGATACAAATTCTATTCAAGTTCCCATAGATGGTAAATTAGGAAACACTAGAATGTACTCAGGAACATAAAACAAGGTGCAAAAATTACATGATCTAAAGATATTGAAATCATGCAGAGTCTGTTCTCTTATCACTATGTAAGTATGTTAGAAATCAATATTGAAGATATTTGAAGATAACCCACATATTTTTAAGTGCAGTGTGAGGTTTACCAAGAGAGATCTTCAAGTTAGCCATCAAAAGCTTCAATAAGTTAGACTGAAACAAACACATAGGATGTTTGCAGAGAATAAAGCATTGACATGAGAAATTAATATTAAAGATACTTTAAACAAAATCCCATGTATTTGGAAATTAAATGATGGGTGTTTCTAAGAAGCCATAACAAGAAAAATTAGGCAATATTTGTAATAGAATAAAAATGAAAAGAGAGTTTACCATAATTTATTTCACACAGCTGAAGCTACTCAATGCATTTAAATACAAAGTGGAGTCTTGAATAAGATATGAAAATGAATAATGGACAGTGGCATAAAACTTTGTGAAATTTGAACAAAATCTGAACTTTAGGTATCTCTTGCTAATTCCTGTTGTTGTTGTTGTTGTTTACAACTTAGTATTTCTTTATATTCTCTGAATTGGTTTAGAAGTTTCAAGCCTCATTCAAAAATATTTTTAATCACTAAGATAAATTGCCTAGACTTTTAGCACTAATACTAGATTCTAAAAAGCATGGAACTATATCAAAGTTTTGTGTGAATATAAATTAGAAATCTAGCATTCTACACATACTAAGTCAAACAAGTGGAATCACAATGTTGTAAATTTTTTAGCTGGGCAAAAATTCGTAAATTTTCTAAAATATATATATTATACATACTATGTGTATGTATAATATATGTGTGTGTGCATGTGTGTGTGTGAGTGTGTGAGAAAACCTTTTCTACTAGATAAAGACTTGAGAAAGAACAACAACAAAAAAGAAGACATGGAGAAATTGGAAAACATAAACTAAATGAAATGGGAGACTGAATAGGAAATAGAAAAGGAGAAACAAATTAGATAAAAGCAAAAGATCCTCATATAATCTGTTGTTTTTAAACATGGCTACTCATTAGAAACATATCTGGAGGTACCTGGGCATTTGTATTTTTTCAAAAAATTCTAAGATAACTCTGTTATGCATCTGGATTTTAAAAAATGATTACAGGTTTTTCTATTAAATGATAGTTTTGATGATATAGAATTCTGTTATTTTCTGTTGATTAATCATGATACAATTGTATTAAGCAAATAATACTTCAGTCGGTTCAGTTCAGTTGCTCAGTCGTGTCCAACTCTTTGCAACCCCATGAGCTGCAGCACACCAGGCTTCCCTGTCCATCACCAACTCCTGGAGCTTGCTCAGACTCATGTCCATCGAGTCAGTGATGCCATCCAACCATCTCATCCTCTGTCATCCGCTTCTCCTGCCTTCAATCTTTCCCAGCATCAAGGTCTCTTCCAATGAGTCAGTTCTTCCCATCAGGTGGCCAAAGTATTGGAGTTTCAGCTTCAGCATCAGTCCTTCCAATGAATGTTCAGGGTTGATTTCCTTTAGGATTGACTGGTTTGATCTCCTTGCAGTCCAAGGGACTCTCAAGAGTCTTCTCCAACACCACAGTTCAAAAGCATCAATTCTTCAGCAGTCAGGCTTTCTTTATGGTCCAACTCTCACATCCATACATGACTACTGGAAAAAAACATAGCTTTGACCATACAGACCTTTTTTGGCAAAGTGATGTCTCTGCTTTTTAATATGCTGTCTAGGTTGGTCTTAGCTTTACTTCCAAGGAGCAAGCGTCTTTTAATTTCATGGCTGCAATCACCATCTGCAGTGATTTTGGAGCTCAAAAAAATAAAGTCTGTCACTGTTTCCATTGTTTCCCCATCTATTTGCTATGAAGTGATGGGACTGAATGCCATGATCTTTGTTTTTTGAATATTAAGTTTTAAGCCAGCTTTTTCACTCTCTTCTTTCACTTTAATCAAGAGGCCCTTTAGTTCCTCTTTGCTTTCTGCCTTAAGGGTGGTGTCATCTGCATATCTGAGGTTATTGATATTTCTCCTGGCAATCTTGATTACATAATCACAGTAGTAAAAGATGTTTATCAGTTTTCACAATCAATACCCAGACAAAAAATAAAAGATAATTACAACTGCAAGCCATAATGGAAGCATGATTAACCTAATAATATGAAATAATTACATAAAATTTGAGGGATTGTATAGAGTGATGTGGTTAAGTGGAAGTGCCAGTCTTATGTCTTTTGGTTGGTGCATTTGATCCATTTACAGTTAAGGTAGTTATCAATATATATAATCCTATTAACATTTTCTTAATTGTTTGAGGTTTATTTTCTGTAGGTCTTTTCCTTCTCTTTTGTTTCATGCCTATAGAAGTTCCTTTAGCCTTTATTGTAAAGCTGGTTTGGTGATGCTGAATTCTCTTAAACTTTTGCTTGTCTGGAAAGCTTTTGATTTCTCCATCAAATCTGAATGAGAGTCTTGCTGGGTAGAGTATTCCTGGTTGTAGGTTCTTCTCTTTCATCACCTTAAATATATGGTACAATTCCTTTCTGGCTTGTAAAGTTTCTGTTGAGAAATCAGTTGATAACCTGATGGGTGTTCCCTTGTATGTTATTTGTCATTTTTCCTTCAATATTTTATCTTTGTCTTTAATTTTCATCAGTTTGATTACTATGTGTCTCTCTGTGGTCCTCCTTGGGTTTATCCTGCCTGGGACTCTCTGTGCTTCCTGGACTTGGTCGACTATTTCCTTTCCCATGTTTGGGAAGTTTTCAGTTCTTCTCTCTTCAAATATTTTCTTGGTTCCTTTCTCTCTCCTCTTCTTCTGGGATGCCTGTAATGCAAATGTTGGTGCCTTTAATGTCCCAGAGGTCTCTCAGGCTATTTGCATTTTTTTCCATTCTTTTTCCTGTATTCTGTTCTGCAGCAATGATTTCCACCCTTCTGTCATCCTGGTCACCTATCTGTTCTTCTGCCTCAGTTGTCCTGCTATTGATTCCTTCTAGTGTATTTTTCATTTCTGCTTGTTCTTTAGTCCTTCTGGTGTTTCATAAACATTTTTTGCATCTTCTCAACCTTTGCCGCCATTCTTTTTCTGAGATCCTGAATCATCTTCACTGTTATTTTTCTGAATTCTTTTTCTGGAAGGTTGCCTATCTCCACTTCATTTAGTTGTTTTTCTAGAGTTTTATCTTGCTCCTTCATCTGGGACAAAACCCTCTGCTTTTTCATCCTGGTTAACTTTCTGTAAAGTGTTTTTGTTCTCGCCACTGAGGGATTGTGGTTCTTCTTGCTTCGTCTGTCTGTCCTCTGGTGGAGGAGGCTAAGAGGCTTGTGTAACCTTCCTGATGGGAGGGACTGGTGGTGGGAAAAACTGGGTCTTGCTCTGGTGAGTAGGGCCATACCCAGAAAAACTTTGATCCGATTATCCGCTGATGGGTGGGGTTATGCTCCCTCCCTGTTAGTTGTTTGGCCTGAGGTGACCCAGCCCTGGAGTCTGTGGGCTCCATGGTAGGGTTAATGGTGACCTCTAAGAGGACTTGGACTAAGGGCATCTTCCAGGACTGCTGCCACCAGTGCTCTTGTCCCCATGATGAGCCACTGACCCACACCTCCATAGGAGACTCTCCAACACTAGCAGGTAGGTCTGGTTCAGTCTCCTGTGGGGTCGCTGCTCCTTTCCCCTGGATCTTGGAGTACTCATGATTTTGTTTGTGCCCTGCAACAGTGGAGTCTCTGTTTCTCCAGTCCTGTGGAAGTCCTGTAATCAAATCCTGCTGGCCTTCAAAGTCAGATTCCCTGGGGATTCCCAGTCCCTTTGTCAGATCCCCAGGCTGGGAAGCCTGACATGGGGCTTAGAACCTTTGCAACAGTGGGAGAACTTCTTTGATGTTATTGTTCTTCAGTTTGTGGGTCACCACCTGACAGATATGGGATTTGATTTTATCATGTCTGTGCTCCTTCTACCATCTCATTGGGGATTCTTTGTCTTTGAACGTGAGGTATCTCTTTTTGGTGGGCTCCAGCAGCCCTCTGTTGGTGGTTGTTCAACAGCTAGTTGCAATTTTGGTGCTCTCACAGGAGGAGATGAATGCATATCCTTCTACTGTGTCATCTTGAATCAGAAGCTGGAATTTAATTTTAAGAAATGGTACAAATGAACGCATTTAAACAGAAATGGACTTATAGATACTGAAATCAAATTATGGATATTTAAGGGGAAATGTTGGGGAGGATAAATCAGGATCTTGGGGTGAACATACACATACTACTATATATAAGATAGGTAACCAACAAGGACCTACTGTTTACCTACTGTATAGCACAGGGAACTCTATTATCTCTGATAATCTATATGAAAAAAGAACCTAAAAAGGAATGAATATATATATGTATAATGAATCACTTTGCGCTACATCTGAATCTAACAAAACATTGTGAATCAACTATATTACATAAAATTTTAATTTTAAAAATAAAAGAATAAAAGTAAAAATAAACCACATTGTTTTCTTAAGTTATTTTTCTGAGTGTTAATAGTATATTGTGTCTTGAGCCTATATTTTTGCATCTTTACTGAATTTATTAGCTCTAGTAGTTTTTTGTACATTCTTTGGGATTTTGTATATACATGGGGTCATGTCATCTCTGAATAGAGATTTCCTTTTAATTAATGCCTTTTATTTCTTTTTGGTGCCTCATTGCTCTGTCTAGAACTTCTAGTACAATACTGAATCACAGTGTTGAAAGTAGACATCCTTATCTTATTCCTGATGAGAAGGCTTTTAAAAACAGTTTCAATTTCTTTGATTGATATTGGGCTATTTGTTTTATCTATTTCTTCTTTCATGAGATTTGGTAGTTTGTATATATTGAAAAATTTTCTGTGATTGACAGAAAGTTTTCCATGATATTTCCTTATTAACCTTTTCATATCTTTAGAACTTGTATTAATGTCACCTCATTTATAATATTGGTAATATGTGTATTCTCTTTTTTCCTGATTAATCTAAATAGAAGTTTATTCATTTTTTATCTTCTCAGAGAACCAGCTTTTTGGTTCATTGTTTTGCTCTATTGTTTTTCTGTTATATACCTCATTGATTTTTGCTCTGAATATTATCATTTCCTTTTTCTTGCTTACTTTGGGTTTCATTTGCTCTTCTTGTTTCGTAAGATAAAAGCTGATGTCATCAATGTGAGTATATGATTTAAAATTTACTTTTTTCTAATATTGGGATTTACTACTATAAGATTTCTTCTAAATACCTTTTTAGCTGCATCCCACGTGTACTGATATGTTGTGTTTTCATTATATTCAGATCAGAATGTTTTAATTCCTTTATTATTTTTTCTTTCATCCATAAGTTATTTAGAAGTGTATTATTTAGCTTTCAAATATTTGGGGATTTTCCAGATACCTTTGTTAATTATGTCTAATTCCTGTGTGGTCAAAGAACACATTTTCTGTAACTTAAGTCCCTTTAAATTTACTAAGAATTGTTTTGTGGCCTAGAATATAGTCTGCCTTGTTGAATGTGCATTTGAAGTGAATGTGTATTCTGCTATTCTTACATGAAGTTTCCTATAAACATCAGTCAGTTTGTTGCTTGGTAATGTTGTTCAGGTGTTCAATATTCTTCCTGACTTTCTATCTATTTATCTTGTCTATTATTGAGTAGGGATGTTAAAATCTCAGCTACAGTTGTAGATTTGCCTGTCCTCACAGTTCTATCTTTCTTGCTTCATATATTTTGAAACTTTGACATTTAGATAGCACATGTTTAGGATGATTATTTCCTCTTAATAAATAGACCTCTTTGTCATTGGAAATGCCCCTCTTTATCAGTTCTGAGAATGATGTAGACATACCAACTTTCTTTTTTTCATCTTTTTACCCTTACCACTATTTGTGTCTGTATACTTAAATAGAGAGTTCTTTGTTGGTTCTAGCTTTCTTATCCAATCTGAAAGTCTCTGCCTTTTCACTGGATTCTTTAGACCATTTATATTTAATGTGATTATTGATATTTTTAGATTGAAATTGACCACCTTGCTATTTAATTTTTATTTATCTCATATGTTTCTTATCATTTTATCTTCTTTTTCACACTTATTTTGGGCTAATTGGGTATTTTTTACTGATTTCACTTTATCTGCTTTGTTGACATATTAGATATTAATATATCCCTGTGTTATTTTAGACCTTCATTTAGGTATAATAATATACATTGTATTAATTTTTTTATTGTTGCCTAAAGCATTAAAACAATTTTGGAAACATTAAACAATATACATTTGTTATTTTAGAGTTTCCATGAGTCATGTTGCAGGGAGAGTTAACTGGGTCCTCTCCTCAGAGTCTCATAGGCCTGGGGTTGGAATTTCATCTGAGGCTTAGGATCCCCTTCCAAACCCATGTAAATAGTGTCAGATTTCATTTCCTGGCAGCAGTAGTACTCATAGTGGCTTACTTTCTCAAGGACATCAAGAAGAGGCTGTGATGGGACTTTCAGACCTCTAGACCTTCTATTTAAAGAGCTTGTCTGATTAAGTCAGGCTCACCCAGGATGAAAATGCAAAAAGATAGGACACTGAAACATGAACTCCCCAGGTTGGTAGATACCCAACATGCTACAGGAGGTCAGTGGAGAAGTACTCCAGAAAGAATGAAGAGATGGAGCCAAAGCAAAAACAATACCCAGCTGTGGATGTGACTGGTGATGGAAGTAAGGTCCAGTGCTGAAAAGAGTAATATTGTATAGGAACATGGAATGTTAGGTCCATGAATCAAGGCAAATTGGAAGTGGTCAAGCAGGAGATGGAAAGAGTGAACATTGACAATTTAGGAAATCAGCAAACTAAAATGGACTAGAATGGGTGAATTTAATTCAGATGACCATTATATCTACTACGGTGGGCAAGTATCCCTTAGAAGAAATGGAGTAGCCATCATAGTCACCAAAAGAGTCCAAAATGCAGTACTTGGATCCAGTCTCAAAAATGACAGAATGATCTCTGTTCGTTTCCAAGGCAAACCATTCAATATCACAGTAATTCAAGTCTATGCCCCAATCAGTAATGCTGAAGAAGCTGAAGTTGAACAGTTCTACGAAGACCTACAAGACTTTCTAGAACTAACACCCCAAAAGATGTCTTTTTCATTACAGAGGACTGGAATGCGAAAGTGGGAAGTCAAGAGATGCCTGGTGTAACAGGCAAATTTGGCCCTGGAGTACAAAATGAAGCAGGTCAAAGGCTAACAGAGTTTTGCTAAGAGAACCCACTGGTCAAAACAAACGCCCTCTTCCAACAACACAAGAGAAGACTCTACACATGGACATCACCAGATGGTCAACACTGAAATCACATTGATTATATTCTTTGCAGCCGAAGATGGAGAAGCTCTATACAGTCAGCAAAAACAAGACTAGGGGCTGACTGTGGCTCTGATCATGAACTCCCTATTGCTAAATTCAGACTGAATTTGGAGACTGAATTGAAGAAAGTAGGGGAAACCACTAAAACATTCAGGTATGACCTAAATCAAATCCCTTATGATTATGGAGTGGAAGTAAAAAATAGATTCAAGGGGTTAGATCTGATAGATAGAATGCATGGACAGAGGTTCATGACATTGTATAGGAGACAGTGATCAAGACCATCCGCAGGAAAAAGAAATGCAACAAGGCAAAATGGTTGTCCTAGGAGGCCTTACAAATAGCTGAGAAAAGAAAAGAAGCTAAAGGCAACAGAGAAAAGGAAAGATATACCCATTTTAATGCAGAGTTCCAAAGAGTAGCAAGGAGAGATAAGAAAGCCTTCCTCAGTGATCAATGGAAAGAAATAGAGGAAAAAAGAATGAGAAAGACTAGAGTTCTCTTCAAGAAAATTAGAGATACCAAGGGAACATTTCATGCAAAGATGGGCTCAATAAAGGACAGAAATGGTATGCACCTAACAGAAACAGAAGATATTAAGAAGAGGTGGCAGAAATACACAGAAGAACTATACAAAAAAGATCTTCATGACCCAGATAACCAAGATGGTGTGATCACTCACCTAGAGCCAGATGTCCTGAAATGCGAAGTCAAGTGGGCCTTAGGAAGCATCACTACGAACAAAGCTAGTGGAGGTGATGGAATTCCAGTTGAGCTATTTCAAATCCTCAAAGATGATGCTGTGAAAGCGCTGCACTCAATATGCCAGCAAATTTGGAAAACTCAGCAGTGGCCACAGGACTGGAAAAGGTCAGTTTTCATTCCAATCCCAAGAAAAGCAATGCCAAAGAATGCTCAAACTACCACACAATTGCACTCATCTCACACGCTAGCAGAGTAATGCTCAAAATTCTCCAAGCCAGGCTTCAACAATATGTGAACCGTGAACTTCCAGATGTTCATGTTGGATCTGGAAAAGACAGAGGAACCAGGGATCAAATGCCAACATCTGCTGGATCATTGAAAAAGCAAGAGAGTTCCAGAAAAACATCTAATTCTGCTTTATTGACTACACAAAATCTTTTGACTGTGTGGATCACAACAAACTGGAAAATTTTTCAAGAGATGAGACTGCCAGACCACCTTACCTACCTCCCAAGAAACCTGTATGCGGGTCAAGAAGCAACAGTTAGAACTAGGCATGCAACAACAGACTCATTCCAAATCGGGAAAGGAGTAGGTCAAGGCTGTATACTGTCACCCTGTTTATTTACCTTATATGCAGAGTACATCATGAGAAATGCTGGGCTGGAAGAAACACAAGCTGGAATCAAGATTGCCGGGAGAAATATCAATAACCTCAATATGCAGATGACACCATCCTTATGGAAGAAAGTGAAGAGGAACTAAAGAGCCTCTTGATGAAAGTGAAAGAGGAGAGTGAAAAAGCTGGCTTAAAGCTCAACATTCAGAAAACTAAGATCATGACATCTGGTCCCATCACTTCATGGAAAATAGATGGAGAAACAATGGAAACAGTGACAGACTTTATTTTTTAGGGCTCCAAAATCATTGCAGATGGTGATTGCAGCCGTGAAATTAAAAGACACTTGCTCTTTGGAAGAAAAGTTATGACCAACCTAGACAGCATGTTAGAAAGAAGAGACATTACTTTGCCAACAATTGTCTGTCTAGTCAAATCTATGTTTTTTCCAGTAGTCGTGTATGGATGTCAGAGTTGGACTAAGAAAGCCGAGTGCCAAAGAATTGATGCTTTTGAACTGCGATGTTGGAGAAGACTCTTGAGAGTCCCTTGGACTGCAAGATCAAAGCAGTCCATCCTAAAGGAACTCAGTGCTGAATATTCATTGGAAGGACTGATGCTGAAGTTGAAACTCCGGTACTTTGGCCATCTGATGCGAAGAACTAACGCATTGGAAAAGACTCCAATGCTGGGAAAGATTGAAGGTGGGAGGAGAAGGGGATGACAGAGGATGGACCTGACTGAGCAACTGAACTGAACTGAACTGAGCCCAGCTGATTAAGGCACTTGATTAAATTTACAATATCCCTTCACCTTTGCCATATAACTTAACCTAGTCATAGGAGTACCATCGATGATATTCATGGGTCTCACCCACACTCAAGGAGAGGGGATTACACAAAGCATGTACACCAGAGGCTGGGAATCTGGGGGGCCATTTTAGAATGCTTCCTGCCGCAGCTTTAGCTTAGCACTGTCTACCTTCAAATAATACTATACTACTTCACATATAGTATGAGCACCCAATGCCAGTGTACTTCTCTTGTCTCTCAACATTTTTGCTTGTATTTGTTTCTTAGAATTGTGTAACAAAGAACCAGAAGCTGGGTTGGCTTAAAACAGCAAAAATTTATTCTCTCATAGGGTAGAAGTCCAAAATCAAGGTATTAACAGGACCATGCTTTCTCTGCAACCAACAGAAAAATCCTTCCTTGCCTCTTCCTAGCTTCTGGTGGTTTGCCAGACGTCTTTGACAGTCCTTGGCTTGCAGCTTCACTGTCACATGATTTCCTGTCAAGTGTGTCTGTGTCTTCAGATGACCATCTTCTTTTAAGGACATGAGTCATATTAGGTTAGTGGCCCACCTTAGTCTAGAATGACCTCATCTTAACTAATTAAATCTACAGTGACCCTATTTTCAAATAATGTTACATTCAGTGATACTAGGGGTTAGAAATTCAACATATCTTTTGGGGGACACATTACAATATTGTTGTCATACATTGTGTTTCCACATATTTACAAACCCCACATACATTATTTTTGCTTTGCACAGCCAACTACATTTTAGAGATATTTAAATAAAAAGAAAAAAATGTCTATATTTATCCATGTAGTTCATGTTCGTGCTTCTTTTCTGTAGGTCTGAGGTGGGATTGAGGCTGAACAGGCTTGGCACATCCCTAGACAGCAGCCTCTTGACCACCAGTGATAAGAGGGGCAGAGTAGCCCTAAGCTGAGTATGCAGCCCACCATGGCCACACAGGTAGGGCAGGTGGGGCCCCTCCTCATCTCCTCTCTCTGCATTTAGTAGTATCCCCCTGGGTACAGCACATATCAGACTTTGTCTTAACAGTGATGGTTTTCTACCTCATGATCCCTATTCATTTTTCTTTCTGGTTGAAATGAAGGGTTAAGGAGTGGAAAGGAGCCCAAGCCAGACTCTGGGGAGCTGGAAACAGGCTCTTTTTCCACCTGGGTGCCGGGTGCACAGGTCCCTTCACTTCGGGAGGACTCACCTAGCTGCACACTTCACATGTGTGTGCATTTTAGAATATATGCTATACTTCATTAAAAACTTAAAACACAGACTAGTAACAATAACTAAGACTGAAAGAGAAGCTGAGGGCCCCGGGGCCCCACTTGCAGGAGTGGACTTGCTGGTCCCTGGGCAGGAGCTGGGTCCTGGGCTGCTTGTCAGTGGCAAACAGGTGGTGGGGGCTCAGCTCCGTCAGGTCTAGGCCTAGACCTAGGACACAGAGGTGATGGAAGGACTCCACAAGCTGTAAAATGCTGCACACATGCCAGTCTGAACCCCTAAATGGCAGTTTGCATCCCAACTATTTTGAGTCTGGAGTTCCTCTCAAAGGGCAGGGGTGGCAGCCCTGCTCTCAGAATCTGGAGCTCTAAAGGGCAGCGGTGGCAGCGCTGCTCTCAGAGTCTGGAGCTCCTCTCAAAGGGCAGGGGTGGCAGTGCTGGTCTCAGAATCTGGAGCTCTTCTCAGAGGGCAGGGTTGGCAGCGCTGCTCTCAGAGTCTGGAGCTCCTCTCAGAGGGCAGGGTTGGCAGCCCTGCTCTCAGAATCTGGAGCTCTAAAGGGCAGGGATGGCAGCGCCGCTCTGAGTCTGGAGCTCCTCTCAGAGGGCAGGGGTGGCAGCGCCGCTCCCAGAGTCTGGAGCTCCTCTCAGAGGGCAGGGGTGGCAGCGCCGCTCCCGGAGTCTGGAGCTCCTGTCAGAGGGCAGGGGTGGCAGCGCCGCTCCTGGAGTCTGGAGCTCCTCTCAGAGGGCAGGGGTGGCAGCGCCGCTCCCGGAGTCTGGAGCTCCTGTCAGAGGGCAGGGGTGGCAGCGCCGCTCCCGGAGTCTGGAGCTCCTCTCAGAGGGCAGGGGTGGCAGCGCCGCTCCCGGAGTCTGGAGCTCCTCTCAGAGGGCAGGGGTGGCAGCGCCGCTCCCGGAGTCTGGAGCTCCTCTCAGAGGGCAGGGGTGGCAGCGCCGCTCTCGGGGTCTGGAGCTGCTCTCAGAGTCTGGAGCTCCTCTCAGAGGGCAGGGGTGGCAGCGCTGCTCTCAGGAAAGTGGTGACATGGCCGCTGTCGGGTCTGAAGCCAGTGACTGGGCCATTCCATACAGTGGTCTCTGCTGTGACAAATGACTTGGAATCAGTCACCCCTGCTTTTCATTCAACTCAAACGTGCGCTACATTCTTCTCTGTGTTATGACCTTCTCAGACCAATGAGTGACTGGAGAGAGAGGAACTGGCCGCCTTCCCCAAAGCTGTAGGCTGCAGTAAGTTGCCTCCTCCTGGCACACCTGTTGTCATGCTCCTGCTCCATCACCTGTCTGCTCTGCATTTGTCTTTCCTTTCTGTTTTCCCCAAATGAAAAAACCCTTTAATGCTTCTTTGTACAAGTAATACAAGCCATTGAAGCAGAACGTATCAGAAATGTAGAAAGTGGTAAAGGAAAAACCAAAGCCACTCCTTAGCCTATTAAGGACAAGATGATCCTCTGGTCATTGAACGTGGTGGGCTTTTTCTCTGGGCTTCCCTCATAGCTCAGTTGATAAAGAATCCACCTGCAATGCAGGAGATTCCAGTTCGATCCCTGGGTTAGGAAGATCCCCTGGTGAAGGGAACTGCTACCCACTCCAGTATTCTGGCCTGGAGAATTCCATGGACTGTGCAGTCCATGGGGTCGCAAAGAGTCGGACACGACTGAGTGACTTTCACTTTCTTTTTTCCCTCTGGGTGTGTGGAGGCATATTTTTCTTGTGCAAAGCGTCACTCATTCTAAGCATAGCCTGAATTATACCTGGCTTTTCTCACTCCTTAGCTGCAGATGTGCTCACCATCTCCTGTGCTCCTCTGACTACTATGTGGTGTTCTGTTGAAGAGAGGGCGACCCTTTGCTTAACCTTTGCCTGTTGCCAGGTGCTCCGCACTCTTCGCAGTGTGGTGGATGTCCTTGTTCTTGGCAGGTGCTGTCAATCGTTGCACTCTCCCTGGATAGGGTCTCAGAGTAGTTATTATGGTCAAAGGAGTAAATCCATGCTAGCTGCTGCTTTCATGCCACCCATCTGTTGCTCTGGAGCTCGTCCTCAAAACCTTGGTGCATCACACAAAGTGTCAGCGTGCCCTCACGCTCTCCTCCTCTGTCCATACGGTTGGCCCAATAATCAGCCTTTTCTTCCTCCACCGCTCTACTCTGGGCTTCTTCCCCACTCCCACATCTTCTTCCTACGGTTTCCCCCATGTCAGTCAAGTCCCCCAGATGGCCAAGTGCCAGCCTGAGTAGCCACACCCTTGTCATCCACACGTCAGCATGGCCTGCGGTCATCACCTTCCTGATCTGTCCAGGATGCAGCCACTTCTCTCCACCCCCTGATTCCAGCTCATCCTACAGTCATGACTCTCCCTCTGTCCATTCTTCACCCAGCAGAGACCTAGCAGGGCCATCCCCCAACACTTGACCAGACCTACCTCTTGCTCATCCCATGCCCCACGGTGAGGGTGCTCCTCACCTTGCTCTCGCCACAGTGGCCTTGCTCTTCTTGGCTTGTTCCCTTCTCTGGGCTTGGCACTTGCTGCCTCCCTACACAGCCCTTCCCCAACTCCCAGGACGTCCCTCCTATGTCTGATCCTTCCTTCCATTGAGTTTCAGAGCAGATGTCACCTTGGCATGTCAGCCTGCGAGCTGGGCTCCTTAGATCCATTTTGTAGAAGAGGATGTGAGAGGGAGAGTGACCTCCCCAGGGACTCACAGCTAAGGACCAAATGCATGTCTGCCCTGCTCAGCCTATGTGTTCCCACAGCCCATAGCTGATGGGGTGTAGCCCACCCCCTGCTGGTGATGGTGTACTCCAAAACCATGTCTGTCTCCAGAGCCTCAGGTCTTCGGATTCTTTCCATTGCATGTGCAGAAACTCAGCTCAAGCAGACGCAGCTGAAGCACAAAAGGAGAATGTCTTTGCATGGGTAAATAAAAACTCTAGGGGTGTAGCTATGGCTAATTCATGTTGATGTTTGGCAGAAACCAACACAATATTGTAAAGCAATTATCCTTCAATTAAAAATAAATAGATATTTTAAAAACTAAAAAGAAAAGTCTAGGGGTAGACATCAGACATGGCTAGGTCTGGGACATGGTCTCTGGCTCTCTGCCAGTTGGCTCTACTTTCTCCACTTGGGCTTCTTTTACAAGAAGGCCCTTGGCAGCCTTACATTTACCTCCTGTCCTTCCTTTCCCCAAGCAGAAGGCAGAGTCTCTACTCCAACAATTCAAATTCATGTCCCAAGAATTGTCTGGTGGCCCACCCCAGTGAAGTGCCTACTCATGGATCTATTCCTGAGTCTGGGGGTGGCATGCATGGAGTGGCTGGGCCTGAATCACACGCCCATCCCAAAGCACTGTAGGGAAAGCTAGTTCCTACCCCAAGTAGCCACTGGGACCATATGCGCTTAATAGCACAGGCAAGAAAGAGAGGACAGAATGGTCTCTGTTGCTGTAAGGAGGAATAGATGCTGAGTAGGCAGAAGCCACAGAGGCCCGTGACCTTGGGCAGCTGCAGCAGAGCCCAAGAGTCTTGCTGTGGACGAGAAATAATCTAGGTTCTTCCTCTCACTTTCCATGCCCTAGCCTCACTTAGTCCTTGAACCACTGTAGCCTGGCCAGAGGGACTTTGCAGACTGTCACCCGAGGACCTTTGCTGGGGCTGCTGGGACTGAGAGGAAGCTAGAAATGGAGCCAGCTAACAGGCTGCTTCCTTAGAGAAACCTAAGGAAACTCCGGTTGTTCTGTGGCCATTGTTAAGTAGCTCCCGTGGTTCTGTGGCCTTTAGGCTAGCATCCCCCTCCCTGCCCCTCTGCCAGCCACTCCTTTCTCTTGCTGAGAGTCTCACTCCCACATCTCAGTCACCCACATGCTGTCAAAGTTGTCATCCCTGGAAGCCCCTTTTCTGTGTAGCCGCCACCCCCAGGACCAGAGGGGGCCAGGAAGGTGCTCAGATGGGCCTGGCCTGGACAGCTACCACTGCCAGCGCAGTGATGTTTTCAGAGTGTCTTTGTGGTGGAGTCTTTCTGAAGTGTTAGTCCCAGAAGTGCCTGTCCCCTGAGCAGCAGCGCCCATCTGCACAAGCAGAGGTTCCTCCCAGCCTTATCCTGGTGAGTCTTGGAGGTGTGACGTGTGGTGCCTGGGCTGGCCTGGCAGCCCGCACAGAGCCTGGAATTTGTTGTCCCGATGACATGACTGATAGCTGCTTGGGCCAAGATGAAAGTAGCACTTAGCACGGCTGGACCATGCAGTGCCCTGCCAGGCCCTCAGTGGACTGGAGCCCACATGGAACGTGTATTTAGGGGAGGGCATGGCCTGTGTGGCCTCTGCCTCAGGGGCCACGTGCTGCTGGAGGTTGTGGCCAGCTGAGGCTCAAAGACATGGGTCCCTGTGGGTCTCAGGCATGTCAAGGAAGCAGCTTGGTTCACCTAAGAGACTCCGAGACTGGAGGACCTATAATCCACCTCAGCGACAGCCGTTGTCTTCAGGGGCCAGCAATGCTGAGGACTAACTGCAATACATCTATTCACTCTTCAGTCACTCCAGCAATGCTGAGGACTGACCGCCATAACATTATTCACTCTTCAGTCACTGACATGTGTCAACATGTTTATTTGAACACATTTTAAAAAGCACATAGCCAGCACATTAGACCCATGAGTTCATAGATATTATCAGTAAGAATGATACTAATTTTAAAATGTGAATTGATATGAAGAACATGACTAAGTAAATAGCTGTGCAGAGAGTCGTCAGGCCTGGAAATATGAAAATGATCCTGAAATATGAAATATGAAAATGATCCTGAAATATGAAAATGATCCTGTCATTCAAAAAACTGGAGTGAAGGGTTTCTTGTCCTAAAGGTCCTGAGACTGGTTCTTGGAGGGATGCAGGGGGCTGCACAGAGCAAGTATGCACAGGACAGGTGTGCACAGAACAGGTGTGCACAGGGCGGGTGTGCAGAGGACAGGTGTGCACAGGGGAGCCTCACCCTTGTCACCCTTCTGATACCTGCCATGTAGGTGTCCCCAGCCCTGTGAAGACTTCTCCTCCTGGTGGCTGTCCTCACTTCTTCACACTTCTCCTTGGCGATTCCTTGTCCTGAAACATGTGGCCCAGGGCCCAGCGTGGAGGAGGTGTGATGAACTGGGTTCTGGGTCACACACTGTGTCCTGGCCTGGCTCCCCCAGCTCCCCACACTGCAGTGCCCAAGTCACTCAACCAGGGTCGCCTTATATGAAACATAGAGGACGAGAGCAGTGGCATGGTTAGACAAAGAGGTTTGAGGGAAGAGGTAACCATATCTGGGCTGTGAGTTTGTTTGGCGCGAGGCAGCTGATTCACACCGGTGTCTTCCTGTCCACAAGTGAGGTGGTGCTGTATCCACTTTATTAGGAAGCTCTGAGGGGGGTGTGCCTTGCCCGAGGGCTCTCAGATGGGTGTCAGTTGGAGGGTCCCCACCTCTGGGACTCCTCTAGGTGGAGGATTTGGCTGGCTGGGCATCAGAACCACCTGGGCTGTCCACAAGCTGGTGTGAGACCTAGGCATCTGCATTTTCCAGGAATGCAGCTCCAGTTGACGACCAGCCTTCCCCAGATGCTGAGGGCAGGGACAGATGTCCAGTGCTCACATATTATCAGGATGACCCTACCCCCAGGGTATGGTATTGGAGAAGACTCTTGAGAGTCGCCTGGACTGCAAGGAGATCCAACCAGTCCATCCTAAAGGAAATCAGTCCTGAATATTCATTGGAAGGACTGATGCTGAAGCTGAAACTCCAATACTTTCACCATGTGATGCGAAGAACTGACTCATTTGAAAAGACCCTGATGCTGAGAAAGATTGAAGGCAGGAGAAGGGGATGACAGAGGATGAGATGGTTGAATGGCATCACTGACTCAATGGACATGAGTTTGAGGAAGATCTGGGAGTTGGTGATGGACAGGGAAGCCTGGTGTGCTGCAGTCCACAGGGTCTCAAAGAGTTGGACACGACTGAGCAACTGAACTGAACTGAACTGAACCCCCAGTGTGAGAGGTTTCAGCTTTAGAGGCAGAGGCTCACTGGTTTTTGCAAAGGTGGCCATGCCCAAGTAGCGTCTTTACACAGGATTCAAGTTCTAACACCACCGCCTCCCTAACTGTCTTTTAGGACAGTGGCTGGGGAGGCCCTGCTCTGCCTGGACCCCCAGAGCTGACCATGTGTGCTGGGCCAGCCTCTACTGCCTGTGATCTGGGGAGCCCCCCATCCGGCCTGAGCCTTTCCCCACACAAGCTGGCTGGGTCTCTGCATGGAGAACCTCTCAAGTCAGAGTCAGTCCTGGCTGTGGGCTACCCCAGACCACTTCAGAAGTCAATAAAAGCCCAATATTAGTTTGAAAATCCATGGAAAGGGTGGGGGCTATCTTGTCCCACACCCAGTCCAACTAGGTGACCTAGCACAGGTCAGGCCCTCTCTCTGAGCCTCAGTTTCCCCTTCTGTGACAACCATAAGACCCCTTCTCTGTCCCCCTGCAGGTGACAATCAAACTGCTTTTCAGCAAGCCTAGAGGGAACCAGATTCACAGTCGCGTTTGTGCACATGCTACCTGGTGTTGGCCGTGGATGAGGGCCCTACAAGTCCAGAGGCTCTGGCCATGGATGAGAACCCCACAAGTCCAGAGGCTGCAGCACAGGCCAGGGACTGACCCGGAATGCCCAGTGGAGCCACCGCTTTGGGCCTTAGATACACTCATACATCCTCCCAGCTTCTCTGACAAGAGCCTTTTCTCTGTCTACTCAAGGTTCCTGAAAGAAGCCAGAGAAAAACAGTATGTTTCTTTCTTTTATTATAACATGGATGACTTCATCTTCCCAGAAAAGACAACAACGAATTTGTTAAAGTTCAGCTGTGAGAACTTCCTCTTATAGCAAGAATGAGAGGTATTGAAAAGCAGCTTCTTGCTTCTTGGGGTTATTTTTAGATGAGTGGGCCTGCTTGCTGTCACGGAGCCCTCCTGCTCCAGCCCCTGCCATCCATCTGGGAGGGGAGGAGGCTGCAGCGCTCTCTCCTGGTCATTCAACTGCCCAATTCTCTGGGACCATCCCATGGGTTTTAATTACTTCCTTCAGGTTTCCAAATTCAGGGAGAAATGAAATGATTTCTCTGTCCATTAAGATCTTTCCAACCTTTTCGGCTGGAACTGCCATCTTCCAGTAATTTGCCAAAATGAGCAACAGAAAGGCGAAGAGGAGGGACACCTGCTGCGCGATCTCTAGGCCTTTTAGAAAACATGGAGCTGTTCCTTTGGCCGCATACACGCACATCTACAAGAAAGATGATATTGCAGCTATCAAGGGCATGGGCACTGTTCAAGAAGGAATGCCTCACAAATGTTGCCATGGCAAAAGTGGAAGAGTCTACAGTGTTACCCAGCATGCTGTTGGCATCATTGTAAGCAAACCAGTTAAGGGCAAGATTCTTGCCAAGAGAATTAATGTGCATGTTGAGCATATTAAGTACTCTAAGAGTCAAGATAGCTTCCTGAAATGTGTGAAGAAAAATGATGAGAAAAACAAGGAAGTCAAAGAAAAAGGGACTTGGGTTCCGCTGAAGTGCCAGCCTGCTCAACCCAAAGAAGCACACTGCCTGAGGACTGATGGAAGGGAGCCTGAACTCCTGGAGCTGATTCCCTATGAATCCATGGCATGATGGGTGTAAAAATAAAGACCTAGACTGTACAAACGTTTCTCTTAATTGAGTAGAGGTGTTGTATCCCTTCTCTAAGGAAATGCTTAAGGCACATTTTAATTGTGTCCAAATTCAGTGGGTGATGTGTTTTTAAATTTAGTGTTTTTTCTTCCTAAAAGATGTAGGATAGCTTGCTGTTCAAGCTAATTAACTACTATATATATATATATATATACACACACATATCTCTCTTTCCAGACCTTTGACAGACATCTCTAGCTGGAAGCAAACAGTCCTAAGGAGTGATGTCTGTGTGACCCCCAGAGAGGTACAGTCAGTGTGAGGCTTTAGTCTCTAGCCTCCCAGAACACCAAGTCCCCTGAGGTGCCCAAACCCCGGGTGACCACAGAGGGTTTAATCAGGCCAGCCAGAGCAGTGGCAGGCAGATGATGGGGACAGCGAAGTGGTGGCCTCCCTGGGTAGAGGGACAACTGCCAGGAAGGAATGCAGGCTTGATGTGGCTGGCTCTTCTGAGCTCTTGAGTAAAGGCAGAAATGCTGATTCTCATGAAAACCCTTGTGTAAATAAGGTCAGCAGATCCACCATTTACAGGAGCAGGACACCTGGACCCCTGCTTGTCAACCTCTTGATTTACCTAGAGTGACCATTGTGAATGCATTTGGCAGCTGCCCGCCTGGATCAGGATGAGGGACAGAAGTGGTGAACTGCACTCTCCCTGGCCATGAATAAGTAGGTGAGAGAGCCAGGCAGGGATCACAGGCCTTGCCCAGAGGACTGTGTGAATGGCATGGGAGCCCAGAAAGGGAGCTGCAGCCATGAGCAGGGCTGAGAGGATTGAGTCAGGCTCCCTGGAGGAAAGGACAGCAGGTTGAGCTTCAGCTTCTGCCATCCAAGAACAGAGTACAGCAAGTGCAAAGGCCTGGAGGCAGGAAGGGTCCAGAGAGGCGGAAATGGAATGTTGGTGGGCAGGTGGGAGGGCTGTAGGGCAAGAGGCCACACATGTGGGGAGGAGATCCAGGCGGGCTCCAGCTCCCAGGGGGAGCCTGGCAGGGATTCTGGAGAAGAAAGAATGTGGACCCAGTTCTTTACAGGCTGAGGCAGGAAGCCCCTGGCTGGGCTTGATGGGAGGGTCTGAGGGGGGTAAGTGGGCAGCAGCACCTGTGAGTTTTGCACACCCCAGACTGTCCTAACTGCTGGGGATCCCTACACCTCCATGCCCCTACTTCCTCAACCACCTCGTGATTCCTGGGCCCTGACCAAGACAGCTTAAGGTGCACTTGGCCAGCTCAGAGAGGCCTGAGCTCAGAGAAAGGCCAGATAACCCAAGTGGGAGTGGAAGGCTAGGTAGCCAGGGCAGTTCCTTCCTGAAGGAGGCAGAGGAGCAAGCCAGTGTGACCTCCTGGCCAGGAGCTGGAGTGCTTCTCGTCACAGGGTGGGCAGCACCATGCCAATAGAGCAGTGACTCTACTTCTGACCCCAGTAGATCCACCAAGGGGGGCTATTATGAGCCCACTTTATAGATGTGGAAACTGAGGCTCATACAGGTGAGGAGGCTGTTCCACTACCAGGCAGTGAGGAAGACCCCCTCCCTACTCCGTGTAGCCCACGGAGCACATCCCCAAGCCTCCCAGGCTTGCCTCCCCAGATACTGAAACAAACCCCAGTAGCCACAGGGATAAAAAATACAGTCTTTATTTTTGCCTACTATTTCCTGTCTTTGAAAATGCCTGAGAGGTGTTTGTCAAGAGGTGTGGGTGACTCATGCAGAACGTGGAGATGCAATTAGCTATTTTTGCCTCAGACTCCAAAGACAGACGGGCAGCATCCCTGTAGGTATGCAGGCAGTGGGGGCTGACCGTCAGCAGAGAGGCAGGGCAGTGGTTGCCATGCACAGTGGCCTAGGCAGTCCAAATGTTGTCAGCGTTGATGAAAACAAATCCGTCAGCCCAGAAGGCTGGCTCTGGGTTTGCTGGGGTGTTGTCATCTCCAGGGTTATGTTGGCTTCCAAGGCCATAGGAGATTGGGACCGTGGTCCTTGTTGATGTCCCCTTCCTTCTAGTCTGCAGTGTCTGAACATGAGGCTCCTCCTGCCCTGCCACCTCCAGGTGAGTAGGCCCCAGGCCTTGGACCCCATAAATGGCTCACACCTTCCAGATACACCTGAGGCCTGCCTTCAGGGCTCAGCTATGGAAGCTGGAAGTCCCAGGCTCTATCATCACATTCGAGACTCAGGCCTGATGATGAGGAAACCACAAAACCTAAACTGAGAATGGTTTCCTCCTCTGTTGCCGATGGGGCCCTCCCTCCCTAAGGAGGTTCTAGTGGTGGGGCTCCCGCTCCTGCGCTGGAGGAGGGCCCCAGGATGCCTGGAATGGGGAGCCATGGCCCAGGTCACACCATGTGGCCCCTGAACATGGAATCGGGGCCGTGGCTTCCGACTTGGTCTGTCTTCAACTCTCTGGGGCTTCCCTGGTGGCTCAGATGGTAAAAAAATCTGCCTGCAATGTGGGAAGCCTGGGTTCCATCCCTGGGTTGGGAAGATCCCATGGAGGAGGGCCTGGCAACCCACTCCAGTATTCTTGCCTGGAGCATCCCCATGGACAGAGGAGCCTGGCGGGCTACAGTCCATGGGGTCACAAAGAGTCAGACACCCCTGAGCAACTAAGCACCAGTTCTCTGGGACTCAAGGACTCTACAGTGCTTACAGGAGCCCCTCCCCTCCAGGCTCTAACTGGGCAGGGCTCCCCACCCACTGGAGGGAGACACACACATCACAACCTGAGGTGAGGAGGGGCTGAGAGCAGGGGCCCCGTCTCAGGGCAGCTTCCACAGCTACCGTCACACTCAGGACTCAGACCTGATGAGGAGGAGGACAAGAGAGAGACATGACCTGGTGGCCAGCGCAGCCTCGGCTGAAACACAGAGAGTGGCTCAGCTGAGGCCTGCGGCCGGGAGAGCCATCAGGAGGTTCAGCGTGAGAGAAACCTGGGGACAGCTGACTCTGCTCAGTCACAGGAGGGTGGGGAGCCTCACCGGGATGGTTGCTCCCAAGGTTCCCAGGCGGCCAGGCCTGCGCAGGACGTCCAGGGCTGTGCCTCTCAGCTGACGGGTGGGAGTTGGGAAAAGACTCAGCTGAAGAACAGCTAGCGCTTTCATTCCTGCGTCCTTGATTCACACATCTCAGTGACAAATGTGTTTTTCACACAGTCTTGAAATTCATTCTCTGTGGTAAATAAGATGCTTGTTTCCCCCTCACAGAACAAGCCACTCTCCTCCCTAGCAGCTGTTGTCTGGCTGGGCAGCCCCATGGAGCACTACGGTCACTACTGGTAGCCTTGGCCACTGGCCAGGAACCCCTGAGCACTTTCTTTGCCCTCCTCTGTCTGCTGTTGCACCAGTCACCTCCTAGTGGCTGTTGTTTGTTCATTCATTCATTCCTTTATTTAGCAAGTGCTAAGTGAGCCCTGTTCCAGATGTTAGTGGTACAGCCTTGAGTAGGGCTGGCAAAGCCACACCCTCAAGAACTCATGGTCACATGGGGAGAACAGGGGACAAACAAGTAAATAAGATACACAATAACTTCATGCCACAGGAATATGAAATGAGGAGGAAATGGCAACCAGCTGCAGTATCCTTCCCTGAAAAATACCAAGGACAGAGGAGCCTGATGGGCTATAGTCCATGGGGTCTCAAAGAGTCGGACACGACTGAATGACTAAGCACAGCACCAGCGTGGAGAATGACTGGGCAGTGAATACCATGGGAACCTGCGGTCAGAGAAGGCTTTGATAGGGGATAAGAGGGAAGCAGCCAGCTGAAGGCCTGGGGGAAGGGCGTTCCCAGTGGGGGAAGCACAGAGCCCAGAGGTGGGAATAAGTGTAGTGTATGCAAGGAAAGGATTTAGGACGAGGTTGGAGAGGTGGGCTTGGAGCCCAGTTGGTGGGACTTCATGGTCCATGAGAAAGACTTTAGAGGAGGGCCCAGCCATTCCATGGGATATAACCAGTGATGGTTCTGATCAAGTTCCAATGCTGTGCTGGGCACGGTCACTCACAACCTCTCCATGCTTATGTGGGCTCATCATTTCCACTGTGTGTGGGGGAAAACAGGCTCAGGGAGGAGCCCACATGCCCACCTGCCACCAGCTTCTCCTGTCCCAGCCTACCAGCCCTTCCCAAGTCTGTCTCTATAACCCCAGCTGCTCAGAGGACCCTTTCTTTACTCAGCTTCTCTTGTGGCCGCCTCCAAATGCATTGGACCTAGCCCCCTGTCTACTGCATTTCTGAAGGCTTTTTCTAGGAGGGGACACTGCAGCTGGATCTTCAAGACAAACAGAAGGGTCTTCTAAAATGGAAGAAACAATTGAAAACTTGACTCAGTGGTGGGAGTGTGGATACATACATGGGGCACAGCAGGCAGGCATTACTGGAGTAGTCTTGCTTACTATTTTTTTTAAATAGAAACTCATTTATTAAAATGAAAATATTCTGTAATGAAAATTTACATTTCTGTTGGAATCACCATTATCACTTCCAACAACTTGAAAGTTTCCATGTAATGAAAACATGGAATGTTAATGTAATGAAAACAAACATTATTGATTTTTAAAAAGAATAAAACTACAAAAATATAAACACCAACATTTGGGTTGTAGCATCATGTGAGCATACTCCATTCTGTCTCTCCCATGGACTGCAGCTTAAAATCTAGCAGTATGCATGGAGTAGCTGCTTTGAAAACTAGATAATAACAGGCAGGTTGGAGAAGAAAATCATAATTTGAAGTACCACCTAATTGCCAATGAGCTTACCATTTTTCCTCCACTGGTGTTTCCCGCCTAAACTCAGGCCAGCCTGAAAACTAAAAGGGACATCAACAGTGACACAGAGAGCTTCAGGCGACATCTGCTGATTTTGGCTCAAGGAGAAAGTGAGGGGTCTCTTAGAGAGAGCAGGAAACTAATTTAAAAAATCTTTCCTGTGCACTTTTATATTCCAGCTCACAAGCAATTCCACAGCAGCATTTCGTGGACCCTGCAAGAACCTAAAACTCCGAGGAAGGGGAGCCTTTCTCTCTGAACAGATGCGTTATTGCCCAACTAAAGGCAGGATGAACTTGTCACTTTTCTTTTTCTTTTGTCCTCCCATCACTTAGCCCTAGATTCAGGCATGGTCATGGGAAGTACATAGCAGAACTGGGTAAGCTGGGTAAGCAAAGCCCTAGCTTTCTAGCTTGAAGACCAAAAAAGGGAGCCCCAGGACAATGGAAAATTCTAGAGGAGGTCAGGAAAGCTACCTCATAAAGTTTTTTTATTAACTCCTGGGCTAATCCCCAAGCTGCACAGGTTGGGATCTGACCCTAAAGAGTACATCATAGATTTTGAAATTCCAGATGTTCAAGCTGGATTTAGAAAAGGCAGAGGAGCCAGAGATCAAATTGCCAACATCCGTTGGATCATAGAAAAAGCAAGAGAATTCCAGAAAAACATCTGCTTCATTGACTATGCAAAAGCCTTTGACTATGTGGATCACAACAAACTGTGGAGAATTCTTAAAGAGATGGGAATATCAGGCCACTTTACCTGCCTCCTAAGAAATCTGTATGCAGGTCAAGAAGCAACAGTGAGAACTGGACAATGGAGCTGCCACCACCACAGGGGCACGTGTTTCTCTGGCCTGGTAACTCTGATGCTCTGGAGGATTCTTGTGTGATTGATAAACCTATGAGCAAGCCCTGAGCAGATGGGCATGAGTTATTACCACACAGAACAAAAGACCCTTCCCTACAACATCATGAGAGAACAAGAAGAAGGGGTCCTTTGTGGGACAAAGCCAAAACCTTCCAAAGAGTAAACAACTTGAAGCCAATAGGCTGTGCCTTAAAAATGATGCACCCCAAGCAAAACACAAAAAGAATAAAAAGAAAAAGGAGTGTTTAAATGAAGATGCAAATGGATTAATGGACTATCTAAGACAAAACTCACAGACGGTTCACAATGGTGAGATGATAGCAACAGTCAGAAAGTAAGGGAAAAAATTGTAGTTGCCTTAAAGAAAGACAGTTGCTGGGAAGGAAGATGATTAAAAAGACAAGCAGCAGAGAAAAATGCAATGGTATGTTTCCATTGTAGACAGCTGGCCATGGGATTGCAGATTGCCCTGCTGCCCTTGAGAATCAAGAAATGGGGACTGGAATATGTTACCGATGTGGATCCACAAGTGCAAGGTTAAAGTAGACCCAGCTCTTGCTGAACTTCCTTTTGCAAAATGTTTTGTTTGTGGGGAAATGGGACATCTGTCCACATCTTGTCCTGATAATCCCAGAGGACTCTATACTGATGATGGTGGCTGCAGACTGTGTGGCTCTGTGAAACATTTGAAGAAAGATTGTCCTGAAAGTCAGAACTAAGGTCACAGTTGGTCACTGGACAAAAGGAATGAGTGCAGACTATGAAGAAATTTTGGATGTGCCTAAAAGACAGAAACCCAAAACGAAGATACCTAAAGTTGTTAACTTTTGATGATTAGTACTGTTGTTTGTTCAACATTCTGAACTGGGCCTACTTCACAAGTTAGAGCTGGACTGTCCTTTGGAGGTCTGTATTGTATCAGTTCAGTTCAGTTCAGGGGCGCAGTCGTGTCCGACTCTGCGACCCCATGAACTGCAGCACACAAGGCCTCCCTGTCCATCACCAACTCCCGGAGTCTACCCAAACCCATGTCCATCGAGTCGGTGATGCCATCCAGCCATCTCATCCTCTGTCATCCCCTTCTCCTCCTGCCCTCAATCCTTCCCAGCATCAGGGTCTTTTCCAATGAGGCAACTCTTCGCATGAGGTGGCCAAAGTATTGGAGTTTCAGCTTCAACATGAGTCCTTCCAATGAACAACCAGGACTGATCTCCTTTAGGATGCACTAGTTGGACCTTCTTGCAGTCCAAGGGACTCTCAAGAGTGATGCTCTCCAGCACCACACTTCAAAAGCATCAATTCTTCAGCACTCAGCTTTCTTCACCATCCAACTCTCACATCCATACATTACTACTGGAAAAACCATAGGCTTGACTAGACGGACCTTTGTTGGCAAAGTAATGTCTCTGCTTTTTAATATGCTGTCTAGCTTGATCATAACTTTCTTTCCAAGCAGTAAGGGTCTTTTAATTTCATTGCTGCAATCACCATCAGCAGTGATTTTGGAGCCAAAAAAAATAAAGTCTGACACTGTTTCCACTGTTTCCCCATCTATTTCCCATGAAGTGATGGGACCAGATGCCATGATCTTAGTTTTCTGAATGTTGAGCTTTAAGTCAACTTTTTCACTCTCCTCTTTCACTTTCATCAAGAGGCTCTTTAGTTCTTCTTCACTTTCTGCCATAAGGGTGGTGTCATCTGCATATCTGAGGTTATTGATATTTCTCCCAGCAATCTTGATTCCAGCTTGTGTTTCTTCCAGCCCAGCATTTCTCATGATGTACTCTGCATATAAGTTAAATAAGCAGGGTGACAATATACAGCCTTGACGTACTCCTTTTCCTATTTGGAGCCAGTCTGTTGTTCCATGTCCAGTTCTAACTGTTGCTTCCTGACCTGCATGCAGGCTTCTCAAGAGACAGGTCAGATGGTCTGGTATTCCCATCTGTTTCAGAATTCTCCACAGTTTATTGTGATCCACTCAGTCAAAGGCTTTGTCATAGTCAATAAAGCAGAAATAAATGTTTTTCTGGAACTCTCTTGCTTTTTCGATGATCCATTGGATGTTGGCAATTTGGTCTCTAGTTCCTCTGCCTTTTCTAAATCCAGCTTGAACATCTGGAAGTTCACGGTGCACGTATTGCTGAAGCCTGGCTTGGAGAATTTTGAGCATTACTAGCGAGTGAGATGAGTGCAATTGTGCGGTAGTTTGAGCATTCTTTGGCATTGCCTTTCTTTCACTGTAATTCAGGTATGGCCGAACCAGCTCCTGAGTTCAGTCCATCAAGGAGCATTCTACCATTGTTTGGAGAAAATCACTGAAAAAAGTATAAGATATTTAAAATGGATTTTCTAAAAGAATATATTTTTGACCAATAGAACTTAGATATAACTAAGTGGCTATATACCTGATTGTAACATCTTTTTTGGTAATTATCTTTTTATTAAAAAAAAATATACATTAATATAAACTATCCCTAAACATAGGATAACTGCTTTGCATTTGGAAATGTATTTGTGGCCCTATTACTTTCTTGGTTCAAAATATCAATTTATTATGTTAGAACTTTATTTACACTTGCTACAAATGTACTATTTTTAAAATATTAAATAAAAACTCATTTTCTATTAAAAAAAAAAAGAACAGGACATGGAACAATGGACTGGTTCAAAAGTCGGAAAAGAGTACATCAAGGCTGTATATTGTCACCCTGCTCATTTAACTTATATGCAGAGTACATCATTCAAAATGCTGGGATGGATGAAGCACAAGCTGGAATCAAGATTGCCATGAGAAATATCAATAACCTCAAATAGGCAGATGATACCACTCTAATGGCAGAAAGCAAAGAGGAATTAAAGAGCATCTTGATGAAGGTGCAAGAGGAGTAAAAAACCTAAAACTCAACATTCAAAAAACTAAAATCATGGCATCTGGTCACATCACTTCATGGCAAATAGATGGGGAAAAAATGGAAACGGTGGCAGATTTTATTTAAGGGGGCCCCAAAATCACTGCAGATTGACTACAGGCATGAAATTTAAAGATGCTTGCTCCTTGGAAGAAAAGCTATGACAGACCTAGATCAGTTCAGTTCAGTTCAGTCGCTCAGTCGTGTCTGATTCTTTGCAACCCCATGGACTGCAGCACACCAGGCCTCCCTGTCCATCACCAACTCCTGGAGTTTACTCAAACTCATGTCCATCAAGTTGGTGATGCCATGCAACCATCTCATCTTCTGTCATCCCCTTCTCTTCCTGCCTTCATTCATCAGGGTCTTTTCCAATGAGTCAGTTCTTCACATCAGATGGCCAAAGTCTGGAGTTTCAGCTTCAACATCAGTCCTTCCAATGAATATTCAGGACTGGTTTCCTTTAGGATGGACTGGTTGGATCTCCTTGTAGTCCAAGGGACTCTCAAGAGTCTTCTCCAACACCACAGTTCAAAAGCATCAATTCTTCAGCACTCAGCTTTCCTTATAGTCTAACTCTCACATCCATACATGACTACTGGAAAAACCATAGCTTTGACTAGACAGACCTTTGTTGGCAAAGAAATGTCTCTGCTTTTTAATAAGCTGTCTAGGTTGATCATAACTTTTCTCCCAAGGAGCAAGCATCTTTTCATTCCATGGCTGCAGTCACCATCTGCAGTGATTTTGGAACCCCCAAAATAAATCTGTCACTGTTTTCACTGTTTCCCCATCTATTTGCCATGAAGTAATGGGACTAGATGACAAACCTAGACAGCATATTAAAAAGCAGAGACAACACTTTGCCAACAAACGTCTGTATAGTCAAAGCTATGGTTTTTCCAGCAGTCATGTAAAGATATGAGAGTTGGACCTTAAAGAAGGCTAAGTGCCAAAGAATTGATGTTTTCAAACTGTGGTATTGGAGAAGACTCTTGAGAGTCCCTTGGACTGCCAGGAGATCAAACCAGTCCATCCTAAAGGAAATCAACCCTGCATATTCATTGCAAGGACTGATGCTAAAGCTGAAGCTCCAATACTTTGGCCACCTGATGCAAAGAACTGACTCACTGGGAAAGACCCTGATGCTGGGAAAGATTGAGGGCAGGAGGAGAAGGGGAAGACAGAGGATGAAATAGTTGGATGGCATCACCAATTCAATGGATATGAGTTTGAGCAAACTCCCGGAGATAGTGAAGGATAGGGAAGCCTGGCATGCTATAGTCCATGGCGTTGCAAAGAGTTGGACATGACTTAGAATCTGAACAACAACAAACCAAAGTACAAAATAGACTGCTGTCCATGTCTCAGATTAGCTGCTGCATGGCACACAAATTTGAACATCAACTTAATGGCTTTGAAAATAAAACTAACATTAAAACTACAACCCCATCAGAGCTTTAGGAACAAGCCCCTCTGAATCAATTGCCTGCCAAAACAATAACATACATATTCTCCACAGGACTTTTAAAAGAATCAGAATTTGTAAACATAGTATTCAAAATGTCTATAATACCATCCAAAATTACTTTACATGTGAAGAACTAGGAAATCTCAACTCACATGGGAAAAGATAGTGAGTAGATGCCAATGCTAAGATAAAACTTAGCAAATTCATATTATCTGACAAAGACTTTAAGCCAGCTATTATAAAAATGCTCCAACAAGTAAGGGCAAACACTTCTGAAACAAATAGAAAGATAGACTATATCAGCAAAGAAATAAGAGATATAAAGAACCAAATGGAAATCTTAGAACTGAAAGAATAACAATAACCCAAATCTAACAGAATTGGAAATGAGAGAGAAAATGATCAGTGATATTGAAGGTAGTTTGATAGAAATTATCCAGTCTGAACAATGGAGAGAAATTGAAAGAAAAATTAACAGCTTCAGGCACCTCTAGAGTAGCAGCAGAAGTCTAACACTTATGTCACTAGAGTCCCAAAATGATAAGACAAAAAGGGTTTGAAGAAACAATGGCTGAGAGCATCTCAGTCTAATCAAAGATGTAGACCCACATATTCACCAACCCCAAACAAGGTGTATTCCAAACATAATAAAACACAGGGGAACTCGTGCCCAGGTACATCATAATCAAACCACTGAAAAATAAACACAAAGAAAAAGTCTTAAGAGCAACCAGGAGAAATGATGCTTTACTTTTAAGTGAAGAATGTGTCAAATGACGGAGAAGGCAATGGCACCCCACTCCAGTACTCTTGCCTGGAAAATCCCATGGACGGAGGAGCCTGGTAGGCTACAGTCCATGGGGTCGCTGAGAGTCGGACACGACTGAGCGACTTCACTTTCACTTTTCCCTTTCATGCACTGGAGAAGGAAATGGCAACTCACTCCAGTATTCTTGCCTGGAGAATCCCAGGGATGGCGGAGCCTGGTGGGCTGCCGTCTATGGGGTCGCACAGAGTCGGACACGACTAAAGCGACTTAGCAGCAGCAGCAGCAGCAGCAGTGTCAAATGATTGTGGCTTTCTCATTAGAAACCAAAGAAGTCAGAAATAGTTGAAACAACATTTTTTAACACACTGATAGAAAAGAACTATTAACTCACAGTTCTAGAGCCATTGAAAAGATCATTCAGGAATGAAGATGTTATAAGAAACACTCAGGTGAAAGAAAACTAAGAATTTATTGCCAACAGACCTGCTCTTTTGCATTGTTAAAGGAAGTTGCTCTGGTAGAAAGGAAAGGATACCAAAAGGACATTTATAACATCAGGAATGAAGGAAGGGTAATAGAAATGATAAATGTCTATATAAATACAACAGACTATTCTCCCTTTGAATTTTTAACATATGTTCGATGATTGAAAACAAAGATGATGGCATTGTCAGATGAGGTTTTCAGTGTATGTAGATGTAACACATGCTGCTGCTGCTGCTGCTAAGACGCTTCAGTCGTGTCCGACTCTGTGTGACCCCATAGATGGCAGCCCACCAGGCTCCGCCGTCCCTGGGATTCTCCAGGCAAGAATACTGGAGTGGGTTGCCAGTGCCTTCTCCGTGTAACACAAGTTCAGTTCAGTCGCTCAGTCGTGTCCGACTCTTTGTGACCCCATGAATTGCAGCACGCCAGGCCTCTCTGTCCATCACCAACTCCCGGAGTCTACCCAAACCTATGTCCATCGAGTCAGTGATGCCATCCAACCATCTCATCCTCTGTCGTCCCCTTCTCCTCCCGCCCCCAATCCTACCCAGCATTAGGGTCTTTTCCAATGAGTCAACCCTTCGCATGATGTGGCCAAAGTATTGGAGTTTCAGCTTCAACATCAGACCTTCCAATGAACACCCAGGATTGATCTCTTTTAGGATGGACTGATTGGATCTCCTTGCTTACAATATAGAGGAGAGTGGGTAAAGCACCCTGATGGTGGCTAAGTTTTTTCTGTTTCACTTGAATTGGTGAAAAATATTGATTCTAAATAGACTATGAAATGTACATACAAACATACTTCATTTTATTGCACTTTGCAGATGTTTCATTTTTTACTAATTGAAGGTTTGTGGCGACTCTGTGTCAACTTAAAAAAAAATAGTCACAACCTAAAAGTTAAGAGTTATGTTTTATTCAGTGGGAATTTTTAGGACTTCAAGCCTGGGAGACTTGCATCTCAAGTCTCAAGTAACTCTGAGAGAACTGCTCCAAGGAGGCAGTAGGTGAGGGAGGAGGAGCCAGATTATATAGAAGTTTGCAACAAGGGGCAGGTAATCTGAACATTAAAAGATTATTGTTAACTAAGGAAAACCAGATATCGCAAGAAATTTAGCACTTTTCTGTGTATGGGAAGATGCAAGAGTCTGGGCTCACTGAAATCATTCATTTTATGTGCATCTCAACTGTCTGGGGCCAATTTTTCAGTGCCGATCACAGGTATTGTTACACAGGTATTGTTCTTCCTGTTTGCCCTGGAGAGCTGGAATCGCTGATGACTGTGACATTCTTGTTTATTGATATGGCAGGAACTACTCCATTTCTCATCTGTGTCAAGCAGTTTATCCAACAGCCTTTGCTCACTTCGTGTCTCTGTGTTACATTTTGTTAACAATATTCCAAACTGTTTGATTATTACTATAATTGTTATGGTGGCCTCTGATTAATGATCTTTGACAATACTATTGTAATTGCCTTGAAGTACCACAGACAGCACCCATAAGGTAACAAACTTATCCTGACTGCTCCACCAACAGCCTGTTCCTCCATCTTCTCTCCCTCTTCTCTGGCCTCCCTATTCCCTGAAACACAACCATATTGAAATTAGATCAATTATAACCTTACAAGGGCCTCTAAATGTTCTAGTAAAAGAAAGAATCACACATCTCTCACTTAAAATCAAAAGCTAGAAATGATTACACTTAGTGAAGAAGGCATGTCAAAAGCCAAGATAGGCTGAAAGGTAGGTCTCTTGTGCCAAAGTTAGCCATGTAGTTAATGCAAAGGGAAAGTTCTTGAAGGAAATGAAAAATGCTACTCCAGTGAACACACATATGATACAAAAGTGAAATAACCTTATGGTTAATATGGAGAAATTTTAGTGTTCTAGATAGAAGATCAAACCAGTCACAACATTTCCATAAGCTAAAGCCTAATCCAGAGCAAGACCATAACTCACTTCAGTTCTATGAAGGCTGAGAGATGTGATTTTGAAGCCCAAGAAAATAAAGGCTGTCATTGTTTCCATTGTTTCCAATCTATTCACCGTGATGTGATGGGACCGGATGCCATGATCTTAGTTTTTTGAATGTTGAGTTTTAAGCCAGCTTTTTCACTCTCCTATTTCACCTTCATCAAGAGGCCCTTTAGTTCCTCTTTACTTTCTGCCATAATGGTGGTGTCATCTGCATATCTGAGTCTATTGATACTTCTCCTGCAATCTTGATTCCAGCTTATGCTTCATTCAGTCTGTCATTTCACATGATGTACTCTGCATATAAGTTAAATAAGCAGGGTGACAATATTCAGCCTTGACGTACTCCTTTCCCAATTTTGAACCAGTTCATTGTTCCATGTCTGGTTATAATTGTTGCTTTTTGACCTGCACACAGGTTTCTCAGGAGGCAGGTAAGGTGACCTGGTATTCCAATCTCTTTAAGAACTTTCCACAGTTTGTTGTGATCCACACAGTCAAAGGCTTTTGCGTAGTCAGTGAAGCAGAAGTAGATGATTTTCTGGAATTCTCTTACTTTTTCTATGATCCAACAGATGTTGGCAATTTGACCTCTGGTTCCTCTGCCTTTGCTAAATCCAGCTTGAACGTCTGGAAGTTCTTGGTTCACATACTGCTGAAGCCTAGCTTGAAGGATTTTTAGCATTACTTTGCTAGCATGTGAAATGAGTGCAATTGTGTGATAGTTTCAACATTGTTTCGGATTGCTCTTTTGGGGGATTGAAATGAAAACTGACCTTTCCAGTCCTGTGGCCCCTGCTGAGTTTTCCAAATTTGCTGACATATTGAGTGCAGCACTTTCACAGCACCATCTTTTAGGATTTGAAATAGCTCAGCTGGAATCCATCACCTCCACTAGCTTTGTTCATAGTGATGCTTCCTAAGGCCCACTTAACTTTGCATTCCAGGATGTCTGGCTCTTGATGAGTGATCACACCATAGTGGTTATCCAGGTCATTAGGATCCTTTTTGTATAGTTCCTCTGTGTATTCTTGCCACCTTTGCTTAATATCTTCTGCTTCTGTTAGGTCCATACCATTTCTGTCCTTTATTGGGCCCATCTTTGCATGAAATGTTCCCTTGGTATCTCTAATTTTCTTGAAGAGATCTCTAGTCTTTTCCATTCTATTGTTTTCCTCTATTTCTTTGCATTGATCACTTAGGAAGGTTTTCTTATCTCTCCTTACTATTGTTTGGAACTCTGCATTCAGATGGCTATATCTTTCCTTTTCTCCTTTGCCTTTAGCGTCTCTTCTTTTCTCAGCTATTTGTAAGGCCTCCTCAGACAACCATTTTGCCTTATTGCATTTCTTTTTCTTGGGATGGTTTTGATCACTGCCTCCTGTACCGTGTTATGAACCTCTGTCCATAGTTCTTTAGGAACTCTGTCTGTCAGACTAATCTCTTGAATCTGTTTGTCACTTCCACTGTATAATTGTAAGGGATTTGATTTAGGTCGTACCTGAATGGTCTAGTGGTTTTCCCTACTTTCTTCAATTAAAGTCTAAATTTTGCGATAAGGAGTTCATGATCTGAGCCACAACCAGCTCCCAGTCTTGTTTTTGCTGACTGTATAGAACTTCTCCATCTGTGGCTGTAAAGAATATAATAAATCTGATTTCAGTATTGACCATCTGGTGATGTCCATGTGTAGAGTTGTCTCTTGTGTTGTTGGAAGAGGGTGTTTGCTGTAACCAGTGGGTTCTCTTGGCAAAACTCTGTTAGTCTTTGCCCTGCTTCATTTTGTACTCCAAGACCAAACTTCCCTGTTATTCCAGGTGTTTCTTGACTTCCTACTTTTGCATTCCAGTCCCCTATGATGAAAAGGACATCTTTTTTGGCGTTAGTTCTAGAAGGTCTTGTATGTCTTCATAGAACCATTAACCTCAGCTTCTTCAGCATTAGTTGTTGGGACATAGATTTGGATTACTGTGACATTGAATGGTTTACCTTGGAAATGAACTGAGATCATTCTGTCATTTTTGAGCTTACACCCAAGTACTGCATTTCAGACTTTTGTTGACTGCGAGGGATACTCCATTTCTTCTACGGAATTCTTGCCCACAGTAGTAGATACAATGGTCATCTGAATTAAATTCACCCATTCCAGTTCATTTCAGTTCACTGTTTCCTAAAATGTCAATGTTCAGTCTTGCCATCTCCTGTTTGAACACTTCCAATTTACCTTGATTCATAGACCTAACTTTCCATGTTCCTATGCAATACTGTTCTTTATAGCATCGGACTTTACTTTCACCACCAGACACATGTACAGCTTGGTACTGTTTCCACTTTGGCTCAGCCTCTTCATTCCTTCTGGAGCTATTTCTCTGCTTTTTCCCAGTAGCATATTGGGCATCAACCAACCTGGGGAGTTCATCTTTCAGTGTCATATATTTTTGCCTTTTCTGTTCATATGTTCTCAAGACAAGAATGCTGAAGTAGTTTGCCGTTCCCTTCTCCAATGGACCTCATTTCATCAGAACTCTCCACCATGACCTGTCCATCCTGGGTGGCCCTACACGGCATGGCTCATAGTTTCACTGAATTAAACAAGGCTGTATATGACCCAGCAATCCCACTGCTGGGCATATACACCGAGGAAACCAGAATTGAAAGAGACGCGTGTACTCCAATGTTCATTGCAGCACTGTTTACAATAGCCAGGACATGGAAGCAACCTAGATGTCCATCAGCAGACGAATGGATAAGGAAGCTGTGGTACATATACACAATGGAATATTACTCAGCCATTAAAAAAATACATTTGAATCGATTCTACTGAGATGGATGAAACTGGAGCCCATTATACAGAGTGAAGTAAGCCAGAAAGAAAAACAACAATACAGTATACTAATGCATATATATGGAATTTGAAAGATGGTAACGATAACCCTATATGCGAAACAGAATAAGAGACACAGATGCATAGAACAATTTTATGGACTCTGAGGGAGAAGGTGAGGGTGGGACGTTCTGGGAGAATAGCATTGAAACATGTATATTATCATATGTGAAACAGAACACCATTCCATGTTCGATGCATGAGACAAGGGCTCAGGGCCGGGGCAACGGGATGACCCAGAGGGATGGGATGGGGAGGGAGGTGGGTGGGGGGTCCAGGAAGGGGAACACATGTAAAACCATGGCTGATTCATGTCAATGTATGGCAAAAACTATTACAATATTGTAAAGTAATTAGCTCCCAACTAAAATAAATAAATTTATTAAAAAAAAAAAAAAAGAAAGAAAATCAAAAAAATTAAACAAGGCTGTGATCCGTGTGATCAATTTGGTTAGTTTTCTGTGGTTATGGTTTTCATTCTGTCTGCCATCTGATGGATGAGGACAAGAGGCTTATGGAAGCTTCCTGATGGGAGGGACTGTCTGTGGGGAAAACTGGGTCTTGCTTTGGTGGACAGGCCATTCTCAGTAAAACTTTAATCCAATTTTCTGCTGATGGATGAGGTTATGTTCCCTCCCTGTAGTTTGGCCTGAGGCCAAACTATGGTAGGGTAATGGCAACCTCCTCCAAAAGGACTGTGGCAGTTAGTGTCCCTGACCCTGTGGCAGGCCACTGTCAACTTACACCTCCAACGGTAACTCCTGAACACTCACAGGCAAATCTGGCTCAGTCTCTTGTAGGGTCACTGCTCCTTTCTCCTGGGTCCTGGTGCAAACAAGGTTTTGTTTGTGAGTCTCTCTTTCCCCAGTCCTGTGGAAGTTGTGTATTCAAATCCCACTGGCCTTCAAAGTCAAATTCCCTGTGGGCTCTCAGTCCTTTTGCCAGAGCCCCAGGTTGGGAAATCTGTTGTGGGGCCTAGAACTTTCACAATGGTGCAAGAACTTCTTTGGTATAATTGTTCTCTGGTTTGTGGGTCACCTGCTCAGTGGCTCTACAGTGGGGCTAGTGGCAACCTCCTCCAAGAGGATTTATGCCATACTCTGCACCTCCCAGGTCTGCTGCAGCCAGAGCCCCTGTCCCCGTGGCCAGCCACTGCTGACCTGTGCCTCTGCAGGAGACACTCAAAGGCAGGTCTGGCTCAGTCTCTTGTAGGGGTCACTGCTTCCTTTCCCTGGGTCCTGGTACACACAAGGTTTTGTTTGCACCCTCTGAGTGTCTCTGGCAGGTATGATTTGATTTTAAACGCAATTGCGCCCCTCCTACCATCTTGTTGCAGCTTCTCCTTTGCCTTTGGACATAGGGTATATATTTTTTGGTGGCTTCCAGCATTCTCCTGTTGATGATTGTTCAATAGCTAGTTGCGATTTTGGTGTTTTCACAGGAGAAGATGATCACACATCCTTCTATTCTGCCAAATGCTCATTTACCAGTCCCCCAAGTCCTCGGGCCCTTAAGAACTACACTAAGTCTACTCTGTATGTGTTGTATCAGTGAAACGACAAAATCTGGATGACAGCACATCTGTTTACATCATGGATTACTGAATATTTTAAGCCCATTGTTGAGACCTACTGCTTAGAAAAAAAGATTCCTTTGAAAATATTACTGCTCACTGACAATGCCCTTGGCCACCCAGAAGCTCTGAGGGAGATGTACAATAAGATTAATGTTGTTTTCATGCCTCCTAACACAGGATTCATTCTGCAACCATGGACGAAGGAGTAATTTCAACTTTCAAGTCTTACACTTTAAGAAACATATTTTGTAAGGCTGTGTGTGTGTGCTCAGTCACTCAGTTGTGTCTGATTCTTTGTGACCCCATGGACTATAGCCCGCCAGGCTCCTCTGTTCATGAAATTTTCCAGGCAACAATACTGGAGTGGGTAGCCATTTTCTTCTCCACAGATCTTCCTGACTCAGGGATCAAACCCTTGTCTCATGTATCTCCTGTATTGGCAGGTGGATTCTTTACGACTACACCACCGGGGAAGCCCCTTTTGTAAGGCTATCACCACCATCAATAGTGTTTCCTCTGATAGATCTGGACAAAGTGAATTGAAAACCTTCTAGAAAGGGTTCACCATTCTAGATATCATTAAGAACTTTTGTGATTCATGGAAAGAGGTCAAAATATTAACATTGACAGGAGTTTGAAAAAAGTTGTTTCCAATCCTCATGGATAACTTTGAGGAATTCAGGACTTCAGTGGAGGAAGTAACTGCAGATGTGGTGGAAACAGCAAGAGAACTAGAATTAGAAGTGAAGCCTGAAGATGTGACTGAATTGCTGCAATCTCATGATAAAATTTTAATGAAGGAGGAGTTGCTTCTTATGGATGAGCAAGGAAAGTGATTTCTTGAGATGTAATCTACTTCTGGTGAAGATGTGTGACAATTGTTGAAATGACAATGAATAATTTTTAATGTTACATAAATTTATTTGATAAATCAGCAGCAGGGCTTGATTGACTCCAGTTTTGAAAGAAATTCTACTGTGGGTAAAATGCCATTGAACAAAATTACATGCTACAGAGAAATTATTCATGAAAGGAAGAGTCAATCAATGTGGCAAACTAAATTGTTCTCTTATTTTAAGAAATGGCTGCAGCCACCTCAACCTACAGCAATCATCACCCTAATCATTTAGCAGCCATCAACACTGAGATAACACCTTTAATCAGAAAAAAAAAATTATGACTCACTGAAGGCTTAGATGATGGTTAGCATATTTTAATAATGAAGTCTTTTTAAAATTAAGATATGTACATTTTTTGACATAATGCTATTGGACACTTAAGAGGCTATAGTGTAAACATAGCTTCTATATGTACCAGGGAACCAAAAAATTTCATGTGACTCACTTTATTGCAATATTTGCTTTATTTTGGTGGTCTGTAACCAAACCCACAATATCTCCTAGGTATGCTTGTGTATTGTAATCCCTAGTGCAACCTTTGAAAAACTATACAAAAAAGAGATACAGTAAAAAGCCAAACAGATAAATTAAAATAGAATATTAAAAAATGTTCAAATAATTCCAAAAAGGCAGAAAAGGGGAAATAGAGTTAAAATGGAGGCAACACATAGAAAAAAATGGTTTCTATAAACCTAAAGCTACTCTGAAAATAAAGCATGTTTTAAAAAATATAAAATGTTAGCCCTTATCCAAACACAACAATTAATACATTAATTGTAAACAGTCTAAGCATACCAATTAACAGACAGAAATTGTCAGAATGGATTTCTTTAATGATCCAATTTTATGCTCCCTAAGTTCAGTTCAGTCACTCAGTTGTGCCCAACGCTTTGCAACCCCATGGACTGCAGCACCCCAGGCTTCCCTGTCCATCACCAACTCCTGGAGTTTACTCAAACTCATGTCCATTGAATCGGAGATGACATCCAGCCATCTCATCCTCTATCGTCCCCTTCTCCTCCCGCCTTCAATCTTTCCCAGCATCAGGGTCTTTTCAAATGAGTCAGTTCTTCACATCAGGTGGCCAAAGTATTGGAGTTTCAGCTTCAGCATCAGTCCTTCTAATGAATATTCAGGACTGATTTCCTTTAGAATGGACTGGTTAGATCTCCTAGCTGTCCAAGGGACTCTCAAGAGTCTTCTCTAACACCACAGTTCAAAAGCATCAATTCTTCGGCGCTCAGCTTTCTTTATAGTCTTAACTCTCACATCCATACATGACTACTGGAAAAACCATAGCTTTGACTAGCTCTGACATTACTGTAATGTCTCTTCTTTTTAGTATGCTTGGTCATAACTTTTCTTCCAAGGAGCAAGCGTCTTTCAATTTCATGGCTGCAGTCACCATCTGCAATGATTTTGGAGCCCTCCAAAATAAAGTCTCTCACTGTTTCCATTGTTTCCCCATCTATTTGCCATGAAGTGACGGGACCAGATGCCATGATCTTAGTTTTCTGAATGTTGAGTTTTAAGCCAACTTTTTCACTGTCTCTTTTACTTTCATCAAGAGGCTCTCTGCCATAAGGGTGGTGTCATCTGCATATCTGAGCTTATTGATATTTCTCCCAGCAATCTTGATCCAGCTTGTGCTTCATCCAGCCCAGCGTTTCTCATGATGTAATCTGCATATAAGTTAAATAAGCAGGGTGACAATATACAGCCTTGATGTACTCCTTTCCTGATTTGGAACTGGTCTGTTGTTCCATGTCCAGTTCTAATTGTTGCTTCTTGACCTGCATACAGATTTCTCAGGAGGCAGGTCAGGTGGTCTGGTATTCCCATCTCTTGAAGAATTTTCCAGTTTGTTGTGATCCACACAGTCAAAGGCTTTGGCACAGTCAATAAAGCAGAAGTAGATGTTTTTCTGGAACTCTCTCACTTTTTTGATGATCCAACGAATATTGGCAATTTGATCTCTGGTTCCTCTCCCTTTTCTAAATCCATCAGGAAGTTCACGGTTCATGATGTTGAAGCCTGGCTTGGAGAACTTTGAGCATTAGTTTGCTAGCATGTGAGATGAGTGCAATTGTGCAGTAGTTTGGGCATTCTTTGGCATTGCCTTTCTTTGGGATTAGAATGAAAACTGACCTTTTCCAGTCCTGTGGCCACTGCTGAGTTTTCCAAATTTGCTCCCTAAATAACTTATTTCAAATACAGTTGATCCTTGAACAACAAAGATCTGAACTGTGCGGGGCCACTTATATGTGGATGATTTTTCAGTACATACATACCACAGTGCTATACAATCAATGGTGGTTGGAATTCATAAGTGCAGAACTGCATATTCAGAACTACAGATATGCAGTGCTGACTGTAAAGTTAAACGTGGATTTTTGACTGCATGGAGGGTCAGCATCACCAAAACCCTGCATTGTTAAAGGGTCAACTGTATAATGACTTAGTTAGGTTTAAAGAAAAAGAAGAGTAAAGGGTATATCATGAAAATATTAATCAAAAGAAACCTAGAGTAGCAATATTAATAACAGCAAACTTTAGAAACTTACCAAAGATAAAGAAAGATATTACAGGATGATAAGAGGGTCAGCTTACAAAGAGTACATAAGAATCCTAAATGTGTATGCTTCTAACAGCAGAACATTAAAATACAGGAAGCAAAACTGAAAGAACTGAAAGGCAAAATAGACAAATCTGCAAATATATTTTACTTACAGACCCCAAGGCTTCTCTCTCACCAAACATTAGAAGTAGTAAACAGAAATCAGCAATGATACAGAACCAAAAAATGCCATCAAGCAGCTGGATCTCATTGATGTTTACACAACACTTCACCCAGCAACAGAATACACATTCTTTTCAGATGCACATGGAATATCCACCAAGATATATTATGTTAGATCATAAAACACATCTTAACAAACATAAAAACATTGCACTACAAATTATGTCTTCTGACCATAAACAAATTATATTGGAAATCAAATATAGAACAGTAACAGAAAAGTCTCCAAACACTTAGAAATTAAACAACACATTTCTAAGTAATTTGTAGGTAAGAGGGGAAATCTCAAGAGAAATTAGGAAATATTTTTTGCTGAATGAGAATGAAAATATCAAAATTTGTGGGATAAAAAAAGAAATTGATAGCATTAAATTCTCACATTAGAAGGGAAAAAAGCTTTATGTCAATAATTAAAACTTTTCACCTTAAGAAACTAGACAAAGAAGAACAAGATAGAACCAAAGCAGACAGAGGGAAGGAAATAATAGAAATGTAGAAATCAATGACATTAAAAATATACTGTGCCCACAGGAAACACTCGACATAGTAAAGCTATCAGTTCTCCCCAAATGAATCTACAGATTTGCTACAGTTCCAATCAAAATCCCAGCAGGATTTTTTGTAGGTATAGACAAGGTCATTCTGAAATGTATATGAAAAGGCAAAGGAACTAGAATAGTTTAAAACACCAAAATATGAGTAGTAAAAAAAAACAAACAAGAATCTATTTATGACAATACATGCCTGTAAAGAAGCTCTGCTGATTACCAAATGTTACTAATGAAATGCTGTTTGGCTTTGAGTTGCTCAGGGTGATACAGAGGAGATCCAAGTCAGGAAGATAGTTCTGTTTTTGGCTCTATGAAGAATCTGAGATTCCCACCTCAGTCTGCCAGGCATGGTGCCTTGTGGTTTGTAGTCCCTCCTTCCAGTACCAAGGATGGGAATCCTCCAAGTTGGGAGCCAGAGCTTGGACCCAACACAAGAGAAATGATAAGGGAATCCTTTGGAGGATGGTGAAAACTATTCCAGGATAGTGGAATTCGGACCATGACCCAAGTCAGACTGTGACCCAAGACTCCTCCACTTGCCTCCTCCAGTAGCCTCTGCCCAGTGAGGGCAGTGCTGCTGTTTCCTTTGCATGGCCGGTGTGTGCTTTCCCTCCAATTTTAAGACTAAGAAGGATGTTGCTTGGGGTGGATGCTATAAAGCATCTTTGACAAGATTCTATAAAGCAAAGCAAGGGAACAATTAACACAAAACCAGGATGGTTTTTGCCTAAAGGTTAGGGAGTAAACTGATTTATCAGGGAAAATGCATAGGGATTTAATGGTACTGGTAAGTGTCTTTTTCTTACCCTGGGTAGCAGTCCACAGATGTTCATTCTTATTGTTATAATAATAATAAAAGTAATTCTTATTTAAATTGTAGATGCACTTAAAGAATCTTTTGTGTTTAAGAGGGAAGAGTATCAAGAGAACATCTCTGTGGTGGTCTCCAAGCATGGCCTCATATTTACTCTGGTTGGATAACCTGGGTGGGTCCTTTGCTCAGGGATGGGATGAGGGGGCTACCGGAGGAGGTGAGTGGAGTAGTCTTGGGTCATGGTCTGACTTCCTGAGGTGACAAGACCCTTTCTGGGGAGCTTGCGAGTAAGGCCATGGCCAGGCCTTGGGAGACACAGGGCTCTCCACAGTTGGGTGCCTGGCAAGACTGAGGTGTCAGTCAGGCCCTGGATATGCAGCAGAAGTTTGAGCAGTGAGAGTGGGCTGCCCTGTCTTTTCTATTCACTTTCATTCACCAGTACCCAGTTTACCCCCCACTAGTCACACCCCTCCCTGATGAGGTTCTAGTCAGTGGGGATAAGTCGTTCCTGGAAGAAAGGAAGCATGGCAGTTAGAAGGGTAAAACAAAACCACTTCATTGTAGTTTGGGGAGAAACTGGCCAGTGTAGTTTGATTCCCTAATAAGGACTGGTGTCTTTCAGCCCAGTGATGTCCCTTCTAGAAGTATGTCCTCAGGAAACACTCAAGGTTATAGACCAAGAGTAAGGAACTGATTGGATGGATTATGAGGCAAGAGAGAGACCAACTTTCCCTTTTTGAAAGGCTCTGTTTTTACTTACTGACCTGTGGTAAGTATTGGTGCTGTAAATCTGCACTCCACAGATTGCCTGCAAGCTGAGCCCTGGCATTTCAGAAACCCTAGCTTCCCAAGATACGGAAGCAGCAGGCTCTGTCAGCAAGAGCTGAGGGCCATATGGAACACAAAAGTAACCCATGCCAGTCCTCTCCTCACAGTCAAGTCTGTTGGCTGGCCTCCCAAAGGTAAGGCCAGGTGCATTCCCATGCTGGGTAAGTGCAACCTCTGGGCTCAGGTCTGGGGGAGACTCTAGCACCCTCACAGTATCCCTTTATACAGTGGGGAACAAGGAGGAGCCCTTCATGAGACCCAAACTGAAAAGAGATGAGTATCCCAGCTCCAGGCTTTGTTTAGGGAGGGAGAGAAGGAGGACCCCAAGTCTGCTGGGCCTTGGACAAGATGCTGCCACAGCTCAGAGCAGCCAAGCATGAGATGGCATAGTCCAGGCCCCTACCTAAGTTGGACCCTTACCTCCTCTGAGGTTCCAGTGAGTGTGGGGGAAGGGCTTGGCCATATGCTGCAACCTCTTCTTGAGCGGAGTCCTTTAGGGGCTGCTCAGGGGGCTTCCTGCCTGCTGGAGGCTGGGCCATGCTGAGATCCCCAGTAATCAGGTTGCCATCCTCAAGCTCTCAGCCTCTGAGCACAGCTCCCCTGCTAAATCTCTGAGCTGTGTCTGTCTTCCTCTCAGCATTTGCCAATCTCCTTCCCAGGGCCAAGGGTAGGAGCTGGGTCTGGAGTCTGGAATCTGGGTAATAGTTACTGGCTGGTAACCTTGTCTACTCTACTTTACCTTGTAGGGCCCAGATTTGCTCATCTATGGAAGTGGATGATCATTCCTATATGGTCATTTTAAGGATTAAGTGACAGTGAGAACAAAAGACACATAAAGCCTGATGTAGAATCCGTTTCTTCTTGAAATGAAACCCCTGGGGGTCAGAACCTGTCTGGATCAGATGGGGAAAGTACTTGACCCAGGACCCTTGAAACAGCCCCAAGTTTAGCTCCCCTTCCCCTAGGGCACAGACTTTCCCTGTTCTTTCCCAATCAGTCCCAATCCCAAAGATTCCCACTTGACTCTCTCAATCATACCGTGGGCCAGCAGAGGCTCCAGATGCCCTACCTAGGGAGCAGGTCTTGCCTGGACCCTGTGAGAAAAGCTTGGAATTTAGACCTCTTCTTAGAACTTCAGATAGCCATGCACAGAGGGAAGTAAAACTGAAATATGGGCCTGAAGAGGCCATCTAGATAGATAGCTCTTTCTTTCTTTCATTTTGAATTATTTTTAATTGGAGAATTGCTTCACAATGTTGTGTTGCTTTCTGTTGTACATCATTGTGAATCAGCTATAAGTATATATATATATCCCCTCCCTCTCGAGCCTCCCTCCCACCCACCCCTACGGGCAGCAAGAGCTCATAGCAGGGGAAGAGGAGGCCTGGGGCTTTCAGGATGCACACAGATTCAGGGACTGTGTGGCCCCAAACCCTCCCAAAAAGCAGCAAGGGGATTAGCAGCAGCATCCTACAAGGGGTCTCATCTCTGTCCCAGAGCACACGTGGCCTTGACGGAGCAATGGAACAATATAAAATGCTTATTCCCACTAGTATTGTTTTTGTTGGAGTTTTTTCCATGGTTGGTTTCTGGAAAATCCAAGACTATTAGAATTAATGAGGTATAAAAATCCATATACAAAACCCACTAGCAATACTCAATTAAAGATATAATGGGGGACATCAGGGAAGATAGTGACATAGAAAGTACCAGGATTCCATCTCCAGCTATATGACAGTAAAGCTGATGTAATCTGTTTAGTGTAACTATTTTCACACTCTGGAGTCTATTTAAAGGCTTGCAACTCCAAGAGGAAGACTTAAACAGTGAGTCTTAATTAATTTTGGTCAGTTTCAGGTCTGAATATGCTAACAATATCCTCCACCTTTCAGCCTCATGGCAGGCAGCCATGCCCACAGCGAGCAGTTTGTCCGTGGTTTATGGGAGCCAGGGTGTGCAATAAAGCCCTTGTTCTCCAAATATTGGGGACCTGAACTTTTATGCTTATTGCTTCTGATCATGGAGGCACAGATGCAGAAGCAAGCCAACATAAACAATCCCCACTAGCTGAATAGGCTTCAGGGGATATAAAGAGCCAGAGCCTGGTTACCCCTCCCTTCTTTTTTCTCATATTCCCCTTTTGGGAGCCAGACATTCAAGGATTAGGACCTTTTATTTGTTGCTTAATAAAAGCAGCCACATGTAGGGGAGAATTTTTAAAGTTACTGTACATACCTGTAGAAAAGTGCAGGTTCAAAAAGACCCAAAATTTTCGATCTTAATCTTACACATTAGGCTGATCCCAGCACACAGGCACTGTGAAGAAATTAAAAAAAAAACAAAACAGGAAACCCTGGGGAAATCTGATTTCCAGATTTCAGTTACTACATTGTAAGACTCAAACATCCAGTTTTCAACAACAAATAAAAAATCATAAGGCATACAAAGAAATGGAGCATTGGAAGGAGAAAAAAATCAACACAAACCATCCCTGAGAAAGACCAGGTGATAGACTTATTAGACAAAGATGAGGTGACCAGTTAAGAAAACTATGTAGAAACAAAATAGAAATATCAATAAAGAGATGGAAAACATAAAAAAGAACCAAAAGAAATTTTGGAGCAGAAAAGTACAGTACCTGAAATTAAAAAATTCACTAGATACATTCCAAAGCAGATTTGAGCAGGTAGAAGAATCAGTGTACTTGAAGATAGGATTATTGAGATTACTGAGTCTTAAGAAATAAAGGAAATTAAGGAAAAATACTGAAGAAAAGTGAACAGAGCTGAAAGAACCTGGGGGACACAAATAAGCAAACATACACATTGTGAGACTCCCAGAAAGAAAGGAGAGAGATAAAGGAGCATAGAGATTATTTGAAGAAATGATGATTGAAAACTCCCCAAATTTGATGAAAAACATGAATATAAATGTTCAAGAGGTTCAATAAACTCCAATAAAATACATTCAAAGAGACACACGATGAGACACGTTGTGACCAAATAGTGAAAGATAAGACAAACAGAATATTGAAAGCAATGAGAGAAGCAAATTGCCACATACAAGAGATCCTCAATAAGATTATTTTCAGATTTCTCATCAGAAACCTTGAAGGCCAGAAGGCAGTGGGTTGATATAGTCCAAGTTCTGACAGTAAAAACATTGCCAACCAAGAATTCAATATATAGCAAAACTATCCATCAGGAACTAGAAAAAGAAGAGCAATCTAAACCCAAATCTAGCAGAATGAAGGAGTATATGAAGATCATAGACTAAATAAATAAAATATGGACTAGAAAGCAATTATAGAAAATCAATGAAACCTAAGGTTGTCTCTTCAAAAAGATTAACAGAAATGGCAAGCATTTAACTAGATTGACAATAAAAAAGGAAATTACTCAATCACTAAAGTTAGAAGTGAAAGTGGGGACATTACTTCCAATTCTACAGAAATAAAAAAGGCATATTAGAAAGTACTCTAAACAATTGTATGAGAACAAATTGGATACCCTCAATGAAATGTACAAATTCCTAGAAACACAAAACCTACTAAGATTGAATCACAAGGAAAATCTAAATAAACCTATTATTAGTAAGGAGATTGAATCAGTAATCAAAATCCTCCTGACAAAGAAAAGCCCTGAGCTGATGGCTTCATTGATGATTTCTACCAAACATTTAAAGAAGAATTAACACCAATCCTTCTCAAACTTTTCTTAAAAAGAGGAGAGAACACTTTCTCATTCCATGAGAACAGCATTGTTCTGATGTGAAAGTGAGACAAAGACACTGAAAAAAAAGAAAACTTTAGACCAATACTTTTCATGAACATTGATGCAAAAATCCTCTACAACATACTAGCAAATTGAATTCACCAGCATATTAGAAGGACCCAATGGGATTTATTCTTAGAATTAAAAGATGACTCAACATATTAAAATCAATTAATGTAATACATTGCATTAAGAGAAAGAAGGAAAAAAATCATTTCGATTGATGCAGAAAAATAATTTGACAAAATCCAGTATCCTTTAATGATAAAAACACTCAACAAACTAGGAATAGAAGGAAAGTAACTCTACATAATAAAAGCCATTCATGAAAAATTCACAGTTAACATTATACTCACTGATCAGGAACAAGACAAGGATATCAATTTTTGCCAATTCTTTCCAACATGTTGTTCATGTTCAGTGGCAAAATCATGTCCAACTCTTTGGGACTCCGTGGACTGAAGATCACCAGCCTTCTCTGTCTTTCACTATCTCCAAGAGTTTGCTCAACCTCATGGCCATTGAGTTGGTGAAGTCATTCAACCATCTAATCCTCTGTTTTTCCCTTCTCCCCCTGTCCTCAATCTTTCCCAGGATCAGGGTTTTTTCCAGTGAATCAGTTCTTTGCATCAGGTGGCCAAAGTATTGGAGCTTCAGCTTCACCATCAGTCCTTTCAATGAATATTCAGGGTTAATTTCCTTTATGATTGACTGGTTTGATCTCCTTGCAGTCCAAGGGACTCTCAAGAGTCTTCTCCAGCACCACAGTTCGAAAGCAATACTTCTTTGGTGCTCAACCTTCTTTATGGTCCAACTCTCACATCCATACATGACTACTGGAAAAACCATAGCTTTAATTGTATTCAACATAGCTTTAACTCTATTCAACATAGTGCAAGGATTTATAGCCAGAGCAAGAAAAAGAAATAAAATACAACTAAATTAGAAAGAAAGAAGTAAAATTAGCTGCTCGCAAATGAATGACCTTATATGTGGAAAACCCTAAAGATTGCACACAAGAAAAAAAACCTGTTAGAACTAATTAACAAATTCAGCAAAGTAACAGGATACAAAATCAACCCCAGAAAATTAGTTGTGTATCTATACACTAACAATGAATAATCCAAAAAGGAAATTAAGAGAAAAGCTCAGAAACTTATATTTAGAAATCAAATCAGTTTAGCCCAGAAGGCAAAACACTTATACCCTGAAACCACAAAACTTTACTAAAAGAAATGACACCAACAAATGGAGACAACTTGTGTCATGGGTAGGAAGACTTAATGTTGTTAAGATGTTAACACTATCCAAAGCAATCTGCAGATTTAATGCAACCTGTATCAAAATTACAATTGTGTTTTTTGCAGAAATAGAAAACTATCTAAAATTTATCTGGCATCTTAAAGAACCCTGAATAGCCAGAACAATCTTGAAATAGAAAAACAAAGTTGTAGGAGTTGTACCTCCTGATTTCAAAATTTACTACAGAGTAATCAAAACAGTATGGTATTGTTGTAAAGACAAACACATAAACTGATGGAATAGAATAGATGGCCCAGAAATAAATAACAGTGTATAGTCAAACTGTTTTTGACAAAAATGCCAAGACCATTCAATGGGCAAAGAACAATCCTTTCCCAAATGATGCTGGGAAAACTGGATATCCACATGTCAAATAATAAAGTTGGACCCTTTTCTAACACCATGTACAAAAATTAATGCAAAATGAATAAAAGACCTAAACAGAAGAGCTGAAACTATAGTACTTTTAGAAGAAAACACTCGGGAAAAACCTCATGACCTTGCATTTGGCAATGATTTCTTATATATGACATCAAAGGCACAGGCAACAAAAGAGAAAAATAGATGAATTGGACTTCACCCAAATGAAAAACCTTGGTGCATCAAAGAACACTGTCATCAGAGTAAAAAGGCAACCTGCATAATAGAGGAAAATATTTGTAAAACACAAAACTAATGAGGTATTAATATCTGGAATATATAAAGAACTCTTCAAACTCAACAACAACAAAAAAAAGCTGAATACAAAAATTAGCCAAGAACTTGGACATTTCTCCAAGGAAGATGTATATGAATGGCCAATAGGCACATGAAAAGGTGTTCAACATCACTGATCATTAGGGAAATAAAAATCAAAACCATGATAAGATGACATTTCATATCCTAATGGTGGCTACCATCAAAAATAAAGAAAATTGATATTAGCATGGATGTGGAGAAATTGGAACCCTTTTATTTTACATTGCTGGTAGGAATGTAAAATGGACAGCTACTGTGGAAAACAGAGTGACAAAGGGGGAAGCCACCCAAATATCCATTGATGGATGAGAATCAGGGTTATGGTGAGAGTGAGGGTGAGGGTGAGGTTGATGGTGAGAATGAGGGTGATCAAGAATATATAGTTCAAATATACAGGGAATACATTATAAATATCCAGCCATAAAAAGAAAGGAAATTCTGACACCTGCTGCAACATGAATGAACCTTGAAGACCTCATGCTAAGTGAAATAAGTCAGTCCCAATAGGACAAATACTGTTGGGCAGCATTGGTATTCTAGTGGGGAGCATAGCTGCCTTCCAGAAAGACAAATACTGTATGATTCCATTTATACAGGTAGCTAGAATAGTCAAATTCTTAGAGAAGAAAGTAGAATAGCGATGACCAAGACCTGGAGGAAGTGGAGAACAGAGAGTTACTGCTTAATGGACATAGAGGTTTATTTGGAGAAGATAGAAATTTTCTAGAAATGGATAGTGGTGATGATCGAGCAACTAAATGGTTAATGCCACTGAAGTGTACACTTCAGAATAGTTAATTGGAAAAAAAAAAAAAAAAGGACCCGCCTGCCAATGCAGGAGACAGAAGAAACACGAGTTTGATCCCTGGGTCAGGAAGACCCCCCTGGAGTGGGGCATGGCAACCCATTCCAGTATTCTTGCCTGTAGAATCCCATGGACAGAGGGGTCTGGTGGGCTGCAGTTGGGGTTGCAGAGTCAGACATAACTGAAGCGACTTAGCACCCATGGACACTTGTGACACCATTGGGCCTGGACTTTTCTTCTGGAATGTTTTTTGATTACTACATTGTAGAGAAAAAGGAAGCCGATTAGTGGTTGTTTGATGACCACCAGCTTGTGGCTGATTGCCTAGTAACTGCTGAGGGGATGAGGGTTTCTTTGCTGAGAGTGACAAAAGTATTCTAAAATTAGCTTTTGGTGATGGTTGGACAATTGTGTGAAAATGCTAAAAACACTGAATTGTTCACTGAGTGAGTGAACTCTATGGCATGTGAATTATATTTTAGGAAAATTGTTTTAAAAAGAAAAAAAAAAAAAGAATAGTTAAAATGGTAAATTTTACATTAAGCAAAAAAATAACTATATGCTTAACAATTTTTGAAAAAGATATAATGGAAGAGGGGGAAGAAAGATTAGAATTCCAGTATGTAAACGTGTAAATATCTACTACACAGGAAAGCAAAGGCAGAAGTGACTGATTTGAAGTTGTGACCTACCACAAGGATAATCCCCAGCAGCTATTCATAGCTGGTTTCAGAAGCACCAGCCACAACGCTGGACGAGCAGGGTAGAGGGCCGTTAGGCCACAGCCAGCTTGGACAACCTGGTGAAGCACAGGAGGACCATTGACAAGGCTATTTGGCACGGGTCTCCGTTAGCATTTGGAATTACTACTCACATTGTGTTCTAGGCCCTTGCAGATGGTGAGTGCCCATGGGGAGGACTGACCTTGGTGGTCCTTTCTTCTCCATGTCAGGTACTGTGCTGAGTGCTCTGTGTACTTAGCTCACCAGTTCCTCTCCATAAACGGAAGAGGAGAGATCCTCTTCCTGTTCTCAGTGCACAAAGGCATTTTTCAGGGTCACTTTCTAGGCGTGTCCTCTCCCTCTGTCCCCTTGGCCAGGCCAGACCCAGTGCCCACTCAGGAAAGGATGCTTGAGATAGCATCTCTTCTCCTGTCCCTTGGACACACTGCACTGGCCAGCTGCACACATTTCTTCCATGGGTTCTTCAGAGTTCCATTTTTGGCAGGCTTTTTATGCCAACAACCAGTGCTGGGGGTAGGACCAGCAGAATGGGTCTTGTAGACTGGCCACCCAGGAGCCAGAGATGTCGTTTCTAATTGGGATTTGGAACAGGTTACAGGGAGAAGATCCCACGTGTCTGGCAGGAGAAAGCAAACCTTGCTGCCCTCAAAAGGGTTCTATTAATATCTAGTGGGACTGGGCTCCAGTTTTGGGCTTTGCATGAGGGGCAGAGGCAGCACCCACCCCAGAGCTGACCAGCATAGCCCACTGAGCGCAGGCAGTCCCCGTATGTCCACATGTGCAGCAGCTTGCCCACTGATGGACAGGAGACAATTTTGTGAAATGCTTAGTTTCATCAGCTGAAAACTGAACACTTACAACTCTGCTGGAAGGGTGAAATAAAGCTGGGGCTGTCCAAGCTGCTGTCTCCACTGGTTCCCACACCATGTGCCCTTAGCACAGCCCTCTGTGGGGCTCCTTCTGGTACCCAACCTCAGCTTGGACTCTCCAAGTCTCTACTTTCAGGGCCAGGTCACCCAGAGGACAGAAGAAGTCAGAAACAGTCCGGGGCCAGGGTCTGCCATGGGGGTAGCTGGGGTAAGGTGAGCAGGGTGATGGGGAGATGAATCCCTGGAAGGCCCCTGGAGTGAGCCTGCAGGACTCTGCAGTTAAGACTGTGGGGGCAACTTGAATGTCACATGGGGGATGGTTAATCAGTCACAGGCTTGGCCAGGACTTATTGCCACATCTGCCCCAAAGGGTTCATTCAGGAAGACTGGTCAACAGGGATATATGTAGAGCCTGAGAGAGGAAGCGCTGTCCACTGCACTCTCATGGATGGGCACCTGCTGCAGGCCGGGCCCTTGACTTAGTACTGGATCAGAAGACATGCCTGTTCTGGCCCCACCTGAAGGAGGTCTGGCTGGAGACTTTTCTTTGCACCACGTGCTGGCTGCACCCCAAGCACCCCGCAGTGCTGACAAGGAGAGGCTTCTGATGTCCACCAGAAGTCAGGCCCAGCCTTAATGGGGTCGCTGCAGGGAAGCTTTCAGCCATGTCCAGAGGGAACAGAGGCGTGAAGATGATGGGAAAGCCTTCCTGCAGGGGGAGATAGCTGGACAGGTCAGTGGGTTCTCATCGCAAAGAGCCTGGAATGCCAAGTTGTGGAGGCTGCCCCTGAGAGAAGCTCAAACACACTCGTGTTATGGAGCAGTCCACAGAGCAGCTTCAGGCACAGCAGGATCTAGGCCTCAGCCACTGAACTCAGGAACGTGCTTTCCTGGTTCCTTGAGGGACAAGATGGTCCCAACAGTGCCATTGCATCAGCTCAGGGACCTAGGGGAAAGCTTTCCAGTGCCACAGAAGTTCTAGGATTACATCTGAACCCTCTAGTTAGGATTAGGCCCACCTCTGATTCATTCTTGGGGCAAACAGCACGGCACATATGCTGATTGTCTGAGTCTGGTCAAAAACAACCTTCACTGTAAGACTTGACACTGGAAGCAGTCGATCCTTGAATGGCTAGGACTGATCATGGGAGAGAGATGGCTCCTGGGGGATGCAGTGGCTCGAGGGGCTGCCATCCCTGGCAGACCTCCCAGGAAGTGATCACTGGGCTCAAGTGGGCACAGAAGTGCCTATGGAAGGCAGGGCCTGCCCAGCCGGGGATCCTGGGGGACTAGCAACTCCAACTGCCACCTTGCCATTACAGGTGGGATGCCCTGGACACTCAGCACATCCAACATGGTCACCCCGGGCAGACTTGGACCACCCTCCACTGAGCCCACGGATGGCAAGCAGGCTGGGCAGCCCTTCCTGGATGGAGCTCCGTCCTCAGCCTCCCTGGATACCCTGATCCAGCACCTGGTGCCCACCGCCGACTACTACCCTGAGGTGGGTGATCCACCCAGTGGGGAGGAGGGGTAGCAAAATGGGCTCTGTTCCACCATGCCTGGGGGAGACAGCAGAGCTGGGACTGGCTGGGCCTGGGTGTGCAGGGGCTGGGAGGCACTTCCTCCCGTGCCTTGTGAACATGTGCTGCCTTTCTCCTGTGTCCCCCCAGGAAGCCTACATCTTCACCTTCCTGCTGAGCTCTCGCCTCTTCATCGAGCCCCAGGAGCTCCTGGCCCGGGTCTGCCACTTGTGCATTGAGCAGCAGCAGCTGGACAAGCCAGTGCTGGACAAGGTGAGAGGCAGGGCAGGGTAGAGGGCCTCCAAGTGTGCTGCTCTCCCTGACATGCCCTTGTGAATCAATATCTTGGATAGGCAGAGATTGCCCCTATTCACCTGCCAGGGCTTTCTGACTTGTCTGAAGCCCAGAGCCAGAAGGGCAGAGTCAGAATCTTTAACCCCAATGCTGTTTTCCAGTGTCTTAGGGGAGCCCCTGGGCTCACACAGCCCAGACCTGGGCCCCCGAGTATCATGAGGAGAGCCCCATCTGTGGCCTGGGGTGGTCCTGCAGTGCCTGCTGGGCTGCCTGCCCCCCATATCTTCTGTTCCATCCTTTCTTCTTCTGCCGGTCCACTGATGGCTCAGCCTTCCCTCCGTGCCCCACGTCCTTTCCTCTGTCCCTTGCTATATCCTGTGAGCTGCGACTGCCTATTTATACATGAGTCAGTAGGGTTCCACTGTCCAGTGACAGAAACTTGATTTCAACTGACCTAAGGCCAAGGGACTTCACTGGCTCACAAAACTGCAGTCTCGAGCTACTGCTGGCTCCAGGGGCTCAAACATCAAGTGGTCTTTCTCCCTAAGCTCTCTTGCTTTGTTTTCCTCTGGGCCAGCCTCTCTCTTGCTAAGGCAAGTTCTCTGCCTGGTGACAGGTGGCCTCCGCGGGTCCGGGGTCATGGTCTACCCTTCCCAATCCTATGGAAAGAGGATTGCAATAAAGATCCTGATCTCATTGGCCTAGCTTAGGCAGCATGCCCCTCTGTGGGCCAACGCCGTGCCCTGACTGGCCAGCACTGATCTGGGATGTTCCTGAAGCCCTGGGGTAGGGCTAGCAGGAGATGAGGGAGAGAAGGGCCCCCACAGGCGAACTGAGATGCTGTCAGCACAGAAAGGGAGACGGGATGACTGGCAGTTATGAGTAAGAGATGACCCCCATTGCAAACATGTGTCTGTCCCCCTCTGCTCTCCCATGGTCAGCCCCCGTGCCCCGTCTATCTCCTGGGACAGAGGAAGGAGAGGCCCACCTTCCCCCAGCCATCGCTGCTGCCCTCGGGAAGCCCACACGCGCAGTGAGCAGCTGAGGCAATGGCTGCTCTGACCCCCCACCTCCCAAGCAACCCTCACCAAATGCAGACAACCCTCGGCTTGCCTTGCAGGCCCGGGTCCGGAAGTTTGGCCCCAAACTGCTCCAGTTGTTGGCCGAGTGGACAGAGACATTTCCGCGGGACTTTCAGGAGGAGTCAACCATCGGTCACCTGAAGGACGTGGTGGGCCGCATCGCCCCCTATGACGAGGTGGGCAAGCCAGGCCAGAGTCCTTTCAACTTGTCTCCACCCTCACACCTGGGACCTGAGCCTGTTCCCAGGCTGGCCTCTGGGCCTTCATCTCCCCCGCCCCACGCCCTGGGGCCCCTCTGAAATCGCCCCTTCCCGCCCCATCAGAGAATCAGGCACTGGCAGAGCTGGCAGGGAAATCAGGCCTCTAGTTCCAGACCTGGTCTCTTGAGCTCTCTCCTATCCTGATCTCATCAGATGGCTCTTACAGTGCATGGTCAGGTCAGTGACCCAGTAGGCTGGCTTGGCAGAACCCTCTTCCCCAGTAGCTTGGGAGGCTGCCTGTGTACTGGGCATCAGGTGCCTCTGCACCCCACGCCTTGCCCTGTTCTCCCAGCTCCATTACTCTGGAGAAGGCACTTAAAGGTGAAAGAGGAACAAAACTCCCTACCTCCCAGGATTAGGGTGAGAACACTGAGGGGGGAGTGCATGTCGCTTGTCTTGGGAAGAAACCAAATGTGGCAAGTTGATAGCTCCACAGTGGGTCTGAACCCAGAACCAGCAAGAGCCAAAGGAAAACTGCTAAGGCAGGCTGAGCAACAGGAAGCTGCAGTCCAAGGCCTAATGAGGCTCAGAAAGGGAGGCCCTGCCCTGAGGTCGTTTCAGAGACAGAGCAGATGAGTTAGTTGTTCTGAGAGCTTGATGAGATGAAGGTCATCTCCTCCTCTGCATCCCTTGATCCATCTGCGGATTGATTATGACACTTGGCTTAGGTGCAGCAGGAAACAGGTTCAGGGAAGGCTCGATGACTGGATGAATTAGGAGAAGGAAGCAGGAAGGGGAAATGCTGACTGACTGGTTTGCTACATAGTTGGCTACTTTGATGGGTGAGTGGAGGGGGGAAGAGAAATGTTTGGGCAGTTGGGTAGGCAGGGAGATTAATAGGATGAGTGGCTGTGGAAGACTGATGGAAAGAAGTGAAGGAGAAAGGCAAAAATGATAACTAGTGAATGGGTAGATAGATGAACAGATGGATGGGAGGGTAGGTGAATGGATAGGTGGATGGGTGTGTGTGTGGGGGGTGGATGGTGGGTGTGTGTGTGGGTGTGGATGGGTGGGTGAGAACATGAATGGGAAGGTGGGTGGGTGGGTGGATGGATGGATGGATGAGTGGGTAGATGGATGAAGACAAATGTTAGAATGGAGGGAGGAAGGACAGATAAATGAATTTGATGGATCTGTGGGTGACTTTATAAAAGGGGAGGTGGGCATCACAGATGGGTGGAAAATAGATGGGTTCAGAGATGGTAGATGGATGGATGGATGGATGGATGGATGGATGGATGGATGGAGTAGAGGGTTTGTAGGGGGATGAGAGCCCAGTCCTCTGCTCTATCTCCATCCCCCGAGAGTGGGCCTTCAAGCAGTGTGAAGTCTACACCATTGACAAAATGGATTGTCTGCCCTATCAGGCCTGCCTCTGCCACTGGCAGAGCCATTTCAGAGGCAGACCCTGCCATTCTGGCCACAGTGGTTTGGGACAAGTGTAAGTCCTGGATTTGTTTCTTTGAGAAGCAGCGCCTCCTCACTACGCCCTCAAGCTCAAGAATCTGTCGGGACCACGCTAGGAAATCTTTTCTAACTGCCGAGTGGATGAAAATAAGACACAGCAAAGACCTGTCAACGGGCTGTCGAAAGCAGTGATCCTCCAGGTGTGGATTTTCAGAGCTGAAGTAACTCATTTAGGGAATTTCTCATCCCTTCCCGTGGAATCCAGTTAGGTATGCTAAGTGATGTAAGCCGGCAGTCCCCATGCCACCCAGCCAGGCACAGGCCAGGGATGCCCCGTCTGTCTTTGTGATTCTCACATTGCCCCTCTCCAGACAGCACTTCCTCTAAGGGGATGTGCAGTAGACGTTGCTTCCCTTTCCTGATGCTTCAGGCAGCCTGCAGGCTGCCCCCTTCCCAGCACAGGCACAGTCTCAGCTGACAAAGGAGTCGGTGAGCTCCAAACCAAACTGGTAAGTCAGGACCCACGGGGCTCCGAACTTGAAGTCAGGGTCAGACCTTCTGAGCCCACAGCTGTGTGACTTTGGGCGAGGTGCTTCCCCTCTCCAAACTTCAGTTTCTTCATCAGTCACATGGAGATCGTAACTGTTCCCACCACACAGGTCTGAGGCAGAGTCCCTGAAGCCACCTGTGCTTGGATGTCAGCACTTGGTAAACGTAAGCTATGATGAGGAACAAATTCTTTCCAAACTCCAGGCACATGGGGATTACTTTTAACTTTTATGAAACTTTGTATGGAACTTTTCACACATACACAAATACAGATAATAGTGACCATGGACTCCTGTGTGCTCACCGCCTATTCATCAGTCATCAACATTTCACCAAACTCGTTCCTTCTCTCCTTTCACACACTTCCCCCTCCCTCCAAATGTTTTTTTTAAATCATAGACGTTATATATTTTGCTCCAAAAACATTTCAGAATCATCTTGTAAAAGATTTCTTACACAGAGATAGGATCAAATGATATGAAGTGTTGCATACAAAACAGTGGGAAAAGCACAAGTGTTTTCAGAATGTGTGTGTCTTGGGGCAAGTTACTTAACCTCTCTGGGCCTGAAATTATTTTCTGTGAGAGGGAAGGTGATAATCCCTCCCTCGAAGGATGGTGAGGAAAACAATGCTGTCAGGAATGTGAAGGAGGTATGACAGGCCAGTGGGGAACGGGGCTTCCCCATCAAAGTGGCTGTGAAAGGTGACACCTTTCTCTTTCCTCCTGACTCCCTGCCATCTCCTGGAAGCCTCATGTTCTCCCTGTGCCCCCGACCACCTCTCAGGAACCGGGGACAAGGGGCTGGAGGGGCTCTGAGGAGGCCCTGTCCGTGCCTGTGGATTCTGAGCTGCTCCTGCTTCAGGCCCCCCTCTGCTGGGCAGGAGACTCTGCCTTAGAGGGTGGTTCCCGTCCCCCCTCTAGAGGTTGGACTCAGCCGTTTCACCTCAAGAAACCCAGAAGTTTCACCTTTTGGCAGTGCCAAAGCTAAAAGAGACTGGGGGGTCCCAGGGAGGCCTAGAGGGTCAGAGACCCGGTGAGAGAGACAGGACAGGGGAACAGCCGTCCCCTGGCCACATGCACTGGGCCCCTCAGGAAACCGACTCGACGGGCAGCCCTCTCGGCCACTAGCCTTGCTTTCCGACTCACACAGCTGTCTGCTAGCTCCCCAGGGGCGTGGGTGGTGGCCAGCTGACTTAGAGAACGAGCTGGCGATGGGTGCAGAGCCCTGCCCGTGCTGTTGGACATCGGCCACGGGCTCGCTCAGGAGGGAGCTTTCAGGAACTTTAGAAAACAAGGATCTTTACTTGTCTGGATGGAAACCGATCCTAATCACAAAACGCTGGGTCCAGGAGAACTTGGAAGCACCTGGAGAGAGCTGCCCCTCACTCAGGCCACCCTGCGATGGCTGAGACCCGGCTCTGCACGCAGCAGGCGGCACTGTGAGAACCACAGAGCAACCAGTCCAGCCCCTGTCCTCCGCCCCTGGGGGAGAGCTGAGGCAGCAGGGCGGGCCCCGGCGCTGCAGATGTAGGCCCCGACAGTGACAAGGAACACCTGGGCTTCCTCAGGGGTAGGTCCCTGGGCCTGCCTGCATTCACCAAGATCTCGCAGCCTGCATCCACAAGGGGTGGAGATCACTGAGCAAATGAGACAAGGTCAAAGAGAAGGTCAAATACCCTCCCCACATTCTGATTCACCAAAAAAAAAAAAACCCAACAGATAAGCTTGAGGTTAACACCACTGGAACATGTTTAAATGAATTAGCACACAGTCAGTGGCAATTTGGAGTGGATATTGGTTCTATAAAAACAAGTCCTGCTAAATTGTTCGCATATTTTTAAAAATAGGGGCAGTGCGCAGCTCTATCAAACTATAGCCACAGACGCACCTCATCCTTGACTTCAGTAGGCCGTGCAGCCTGCCTTGGAGAGGCTGACTGATGAGAGGCAGGTGGAGGCCAGGTTTGTCCAATCCGCTAATGTGTGTGGGTCCCTCCTGTTCATTCCGGGCACCAGCAAAGAGAGACCCAGCGTGGCCTTCATGGAGCTGGTACTCCAGTGAGAGGCTTGGGCAAGGACTGTGAAGGAAGGGAACGGAGCTTGGAGGAAGAAGGCTGTACAGGTCCTACCTTGGTTGTGGGGCAGGAGAGACAACGGGTCAAAGGGGTGGGGGCGGGTGGCCTGTGTCTGGAGCAGAGAAAAGAGGAGCAAGGGCCACATGGAGGCCACTAAGCACGGCCAGAGCCGACCTCAGGACCCCTGGGCCATGTCGGGCTCTTGTCTTTGCAAAAGTTTAGGGAAGGAGGGTGCAGGGGTTAGATGTGTGTTTGGAACAGAACGCTCTTGCGGCAGGGTGGAGTGGACAGAGGCTGACGTGAAAGCCCAGGGCCCACTGAGGAGGCGACTACAGCCACCAGGGCAATGACTGCAGCCTACACCACATACACTGTGGTGGAAGACGCGGAAATGGAAGCAAGCAAAATCAAGAGGGCTGGTGATGGTCTGGAGCGGCCTGAGGGAGAAGGTGGTTTGAGGATGGCTCCAAGCCGGGAGCCTGATCCCGGTCCTCTGTTCCCTGAGACAGGGAGCAGGTGGAGCAGGCAGCCCTGGGGAGGACAGCATGGCTTCTGATGGCATGTGTCTGGTCCAGGTAGCCCCTTGCCCATGTGGCTCTGGAGATCAAAGGAGAACACTGTCCACACACTGTCCACACTAAACGACACTCGGAAGGTGAGGCAGGAGGAACCCAGCATGCAGCCACAGGGCAGACCAGTAAGCCCGCAGACAGCCCAAGGCAGGAGAACTGGGGAGCTGAGGCAGACGCTGCCTGAGAAATGACCCCCTGGCTCTCATGACAGGAGGTCCTCGGTGACAGTGAGAGTCAGCCTGGTGATGGGAGTGGAGTCAGGTGAGGTGGAGGAGGGCTGAGTGGGAGATGCAGGAACTCGACAGCCAGTGTAGCCACCTCCAGACTGAGTAGCAGAAAGAGAAGAGGGGTGGGTGGAGGTGTAGGGGCTCACTGGTGACCGATGTGTGTCACTGGGGCTGCCTCTGGCTGGACTTGATTCGCTGTCTTCCTGGCACTCAAATGGAAACCTGGGAGGCGGCATGCGTGGTAAGCATACTTTTGAATACAGCCCTGACAGCTCAGTTGGTAAAGAATCCGCCTGCAATGCAGGAGAACTGGCTTCCATCCCTCGGTTGGTAAGATCCCCTAGAGGAGGGAATGGCTACCCACTCCAGTATTCTGGCCTGGAAAATTCCATGGTCTGTATAGTCCATGGGGTCACAAAGAGTCGGACACGCCTGAGCAACTTTAACTTTCAAGCTGAGGGGGGGGTGTTCCTCCCACTGGCAACAAAGGGAAGTGAGATCTCAGGTCATCCACACACTGGGTGCCTTCTCGGTCTGTCCCTCACGACTCTGGGAGTCAGGGTCAGAGTTAGGGTTTGGGCTCAGGATCAGGTTCCCTGTGTCCTGAGGGCTCTACCAAAGCTGTCCTGGCCACTCCACAGAGAAGCACCTTCATAAAGTGTGGGGATACCATCTCCATCGCCAGAGCATTTGGCATCAACAAGGGTGGTCCTCAGTGCTCCTCTGAGCCCCGTCAGAGGCTTAAAGAACTGCTGAGGTCCCCAGGCAAGCCCTACACCCTGTTGCCCATCTGCAAAATGCCTCTGGGGTTGTGTGTACGAAGAACATGCATTTTTCCTATCAGAAATTACCTAGTAGTGCTGACTATTCACCACCTTCTCCTGAGGCATCTGGGACCAGGCCCCACTGGAAACTCCACCTGCCTGCCTGACACCTTTTTGCTGCCGGGAGTCCAGACCCCAGATGCCCACTGCTGCTCCCAGGCCAGCTCCCGGCTCGAGGGGGTTGAATCCACCTCTGGGGGAGCCATTTGCTGACAAATTGGGGGGCCTGTTCTGTGGATTATTGACAACCCTTTGGGAAGGTGAGGACATCTTGCTCCATAAACCCAGCTAGTCTGATGTGCCTTCCCTGGAAATAGGCGTCTCTGAGGCAATAATTGGTTTCGCTGTGGGGTGGGAGGGTGGTCCCTGCACCAAGCCCAGGGCATATGAGCTGCACGGTGAAGGGCCCTCTTGGTACAGTGAATGGTTACCAAGTGTCCACTGCATGCCCAGAGCTGTAACACAGGTCAACTCAGATTCCCTGCTGCTGCCGAGCTATCACTGCAGGGGAGTAAACAACCCCAGTCATCTCCTGCAATGGCCCCACAAGGAAGTCACATAGGGTAAGCTGGAGAAGAGTACCTGGGGCAGAGGATGGACAGCAAGGCTGGGCGAGGAAGGCCTCTCTAAGCTAGGCCTGGGAGACAGGAAGGGACACCTATTAAAGCCAAGCAAAAGGCTAGCATCCAGGGAAGGGCCCATCCCACGCCTCCCTTCCTCCACTCCCTGGCAGTGCCCTCCCCACCTGGACAACTCGGGCAGCTTTGCACCCCAGTCATCCTCTCTGATGTGTGCTCTACTCAGCTCCCCCTGGCAATCCTGAGGCCTTTGCCCCAGCCAGCCTTGACTGTGAGCCCCAACCCCAGCCTGTCCTGAGTTGGGTCCTGCTACAGGGTGGGAGCTGATACAGGTATACCTAGGAGTAGCCCATCCGTGTCAGCTGGGAAGCCTTCCTGTCTCAGACATTGCTATGCAAAGGCAGGTTTCCAGGCCTGAGCACCATCTCTACCCTACTCCAGGCATACAGAAAGAGGATGCATCAGCTCCTGCAGGCTCTGCACCAGAAGCTAGCAGCTCTGGGCCAGGAACCAGAAAGCCTCTTGGGCACCGACAAGCCCGTCTCCTACAGGACCAAACCTCCAGCCTCCATCCACAGGGAGCTCCTTGGCATCTGCAGTGACCCCTACATGCTGGCTCAGCAGCTGACGCATGTGGAGCTGGTGAGCAGACCTGTGCCCTCCACCCGGACCCAGAGCATGGAATGCTGACCGTAGCCAGCCACCCCTCCCCCATCTGGCCCCCAACCTTGTCTCAGCCTAACCCAGGGTCTGAGCCCATCACTTCAGGGTCACCCCGGCATCTGCAGAGGGCCCTGACTCTGGAGCAGTCTCTCACCATCCCTGGGGTGAGGAATAGAAGGGCTGCAGGTACCAACCTTGCCTAACTTTGGCCTCTGGCCTGTCTGAGTCCAGGCCTCAGACAGAGGTTCACATCCTGGCTCTGACACCACTGGATGTGTAATCAGCCCCACAGCTAGCACCTTCCCCACTCAGGTCTCAGTTTTCCCCATCCAGGACTCACACAGCCACTGCACCCTCCACAGCTTTCTAGAGAAGTGCGAACAGCCTTTATGGTCAAGACTTACATTCACTGTCTCATTTCATCTTCCCACCACCCACGCAGGTAGGTGTTGTTATTATTCTCTTTTCACAAATGAGGAAGCTAGCTTTAGCTTAAGTGATTTGCCACAAGTCACACAGCAGAAGGAACAGAGCCAGGATCCGTTTCTGACCCAGACCCCATGCTCTTAGCCCCCAGGCCTACCCTGGAGGGAGCAGATCATTCCGATGACCCAGTTTTGAGACTGGTTTCCTAGGTATCTCACCCCACAAGCACTCCCTATGGAGACGGTGACCCTGCCCACATGAAATGCAGCAGCCCCCTGGGTATACGAAGGGAGGGACTGACACCTTCAGGATGGTGCTGAGCTCCGTGACAACCCAGAACAGGGCTGTGGAGCCCCCCATGAGAAGGGCAGTGGGCCCATGCCAAGTGCCCAGTGGGCATCCTTTCTCCTTTTCCTGACTCCTCGTCTCTCTCTGGTGCAGGAACAGCTACGACACATTGGACCTGAGGAATTTGTCCAGGCTTTTGTGAACAAGGACCCCCTGGCCAGCACAAAGGTAGAAGGCCCATGGATGGACTGTCCGGGCAGGGACCCCTACCCATTAGTCCCTCTGTGGGATTCCCAGAGCATCAGCTCAGCCAGCTTCAGAGGGGCCCAGAGCAGAGCAGACGGGCTTGGCGGGGACGTGCCCATTCCACCCATCCCCCTAGCCTAAGGCTGTCACATCCCAGCAGCCCTGAGTCCCAGGGAAGCCTGGGAGGGCAGGACGAGCCTGACAGGATCAGCTACCCAGCGAGGGCCTGGGGCAGTCCACGATCCAAAGCCCTGGGTGGGTTAGAGGGTGGAGGTTCACACCAAGGCCACTAAGACCCCACGTGCCCTCCTGGTGTGTTGTGGTGGGCGCCGATGCCCTCTAGTGGCCACCTGGGGAATGCAGGCCAATGCATGCTATCCAAGGAGTTCAGAGCCTGCCCCTCTCTCTGAGAGCCCATCCATCAGTCTACCTGGTGTTTATCAAGGAGTTAAATCTGAAGCAGAGCTGGAAATATTATGTCTTCTTCCCTGACACCTAATAAAAGAAGTGCAAACTAAATGTACAATTGCATTTCACCTCCAGGATAAGCAGAGATTAAACATTGTGTGTGTGTGTGTGTGTGTGTGTGTGTGTGTGTGTGTGTAGGGAAAGGGACAAACACAAACAGCTGGTAAGGAGTGAAATTGGCACAGCCACTTTGGAGAGCAGCATGGCAGTAGAATCAACACTTGAAATGTACATTCTGGACCCCAACTTTTCACACCTAACAATTTATCCTACAAGTATACACACACACGTGTATACACAAAGATGTACACAGAAAGATATCTGGGATATTTTATGACCAAAGGCTGGAAGCAAACTACCTCACCATCCACAGGGACTTGATTAAATATCGTAATACATCCATACATAGAATGCTATGCAACTATTAGAATAAGAGCATCTGTAAGAATGGAATGAAGGACATTTACATGGCATCTTTGGTGGCTCAGATGGTAAAGAATCTGCCGGCAATGCAGGAGATCTGGGTTCAGTCCCTGTGTTGGGAAGATCCCCTGGAGATAGGAATGGCAACCCACTCCAATATTCTTGCCTAGACAATTACATGGACAGAGGAGCCTGGCAGGCTATATAGTCCATGGGGTTGCAAAGAGTTGGACATGGCTAACACTTTCTTGGGCCTCCCTCGTGGCTCAGATGGTAAAGAATCTGCCTGTGGTGAGGGAGACTTGGGCTCGATTTCTGGGTTGGGAAGATCCCCTGGAGGAGGGCATGGCAACCCACTCCAGTATTCCTGCCTAGAGAATCCCCATGGGCAGAGGAGCCTAACAGGCTACCAATCCACGGGGTCACAAAGAGTCGGACACAACTGATTGACTAAGCACAGGACACAGCAAGAACAGAATATTTGCCAAAGATCCATTTGTTGAGAGATGAAAAAGTGAAGAGCAGTGACAAAGAACATGTGACCACCTGTGTAACAGAGGAGGACGCATACTACTTATCTGCTTGTGCATGTGTGTGGACAGTCTCTAGGAACGGCGCCCTGAGGAGCTCATCGTGGAGCTGGGAGCAGGAGTGGGAAGGGGACTTTGCTGCTCTTAGCAGGCTGTTTGCTTTTCTGTTTTGTTTTGTTTTGTTTGGGGTTTGGGCCATTTCCAGGTATTATTTTATATTGTGAAATACATCATAATTGCTTACCCACTCTACTGTAAATGAACATTTCTGTGTTCTAGCCTCTCAGCTATTATAGATATTGCTGCTATGAACAGTCTTATACATTTCCTATGTATGTGGGTACATTTTTTTCTAGAGCATCAGTTCTCAAATGTTTTAGTCCCAGGACAGCTTTCAGTCTTAAAAATTATGGCGGACCCCAAAGAACTTTTGGTTATGTAGACTAGTTCCCTACATATGAATGATTTCCATTTTGAGAGCATGTTCGTAAGTCAAATTTGTTCATAAGTCCAGCAAAGTTAGCCTACATAGCCAACTAACACAATTGGCTATATTGTACCGTGCTGTAATAGGTTTGTAATACTTTTCACGCAAATAATACATAAAAAAACAAACACAAAAATAGAGAAAGCATTTTAAATCTTACAGGACAGTACTTTGAAAATCACAGTACAGTACAACAGCTGGCATACAGGGGCTGGCATCACGTGACTAGGAAAGAAGGGTTACTGACTAGAGAAGGGAGAGGAGGTGGGAGATGGTAGAACCAAAGGATCAACAGCAATAGGAAATGGAGGGCAAGCTGCCATTTCACTCATGTCTGATGTTGATGGAACACATGTTCACATCTTTGAAAGTTCACAACTTGCAGGTTCATATGTAGACAGCTTATTGTAATAACAGCTACCCATATTTATTATATTGGGCTTCCCTGTGGCTCAGAGGTAAAAAATCTGCCTGTCAATACAGAAGACACAGGTTTGACCCCTGGGTCAAGAAGATCCCTTGGAGAAGGAAATGGCAACCCACTCCAGTATTCTTGCCTGGGAAATCCCATGGAGAGAGGGGCATGGTGGCTTATGGGATTGCAAAGAGTTGGACATGACTTAGCAACTAAACAACATTTATTATATTAGCCAGTAAAGCCAATAACTTTAAAAAATATTTATTCAAAATCTTAATAATCCATTATATGTTAATAAGTTACATATTTTATGAAAAGTAACCATTTTCCAAAAAATATTAATGAGAAGATTGATATTGTTTTACAGTATTTTAAAAAATTTCTCTCAGTTCCGTTCAGTTGCTCAGTCATGTCCAACTCTTTGTGACCCCATGGACTGCAGCACACCAGGCCTCCCTGTCCATCACCAACTCCCTGAGTTTACTCAAACTCATGTTCATTGACTCGGTGATACCATCCAACCATCTCATCGTCTGTCATCCCCTTTTTCTCCCACCTTCAATCTTTCCCAGCGTCAGAGTCTTCAAATGAGTCAGTTCTTCACATCAGGTGGCCAAAATATTGGAGTTTCAGCTTCAACATCAGTCCTTCCAATGAATATTCAGGACTGAATCCCTTTAGGATGGACTGGTTGGATCTCCTTGCTGTCCAAGAGACTCTCAAGAGTCTTCTCCAATACCACAGTTCAAAAGCATCAATTCTTCTGTGCTCAGCTTTCTTTATGGTCCAACTCTCACATCCATACATGACTACTGGAAAAACCATAGATTTGACTAGACAGACCTTTGTTGGCAAAGTAATGTCCCTTCTTTTTAATGTCTCTTTTTTTTTTGTCTCGGTTGGTCATAACTTTTCTTCCAAGGAGCAAGCATCTTTTAATTTCATTGCTGCAGTCACCACCTGCAGTGATTTTGGAGCTCAAAAAAATAAAGTCTGTCACTGTTTTCATTGTTTGCCCATCTATTAGCCATGAAGTGATGGGACCAGATGCCATGATCTTAGTTTTTTCAATGTTGAGTTTTAAGCCAACTTTTTCACTCTCCTCTTTCACTTTCATCAAGAGGCTCTTTATTTCTTCTTTACTCTCTGCCATAAGGGTGGTGTCATCTGCATATCTGAGGTTATTGATATTTCTCCTGACAATTTTGATTCCAGCTTGTGCTTCCTCCAGCCCAGCATTTCTCATGATGTACTCTGCATATAGGTTAAATAAGCAGGGTGACAATATATACAGCCTTGACGTACTCCTTTCCTGATTTGGAACCAGTCTGTTGTTCCATGTCCAGTTCTAACTGTTGCTTCTTGAACTGCATACAGATTTCTCAAGAGGCAGGTCAGGTGGTCTGGTATTCCTATCTCTTTCAGAATTTTCCACAATTTGATGTGATCCACAGAGTCAAAGGCTTTTACGTAGTCAATAAAGCAGAAGTAGATGGTGTTCTGGAACTCTTGCTTTTTTGATGATCCAACGGATGTTGGCAATTTGATCTCTGGTTCCTCTGCCTTTTCTAAATCCAGCTTGAACATCTGGAATTTCACAGTTCACGTACTGTTGAAGCCTGGCTTGGAGAATTTTGAGCATTACTCTACTAGCGTGTGGGATGAGTGCAATTGTGTGGTAGTTTGAGCATTCTTTGGCATTGCCTTTCTTTGAGATTGGAATGAAAACTGACCTTTTCCAGTCCTGTGGCCACTGCTGAGTTTTCCAAATTTGCTGACATATTGAGTGCAGCACTTTCACAGCATCATCTTTCAGGATTTGAAATAGCTCCACTGGAATTCCATCACCTCCACTAACTTTGTTTGTAGTGATGCTTCCCAAGCTCCACTTGACTTCGCATTCCAGGATGTCTGGCTCTAGGTGAGTGATCACACAATCGTGATTATCTAGGTCATGAAGATCTTTTTTGTATAGTTCTTCTGTGTATTCTTATTATCTTCTGTGTATTCTTAATATCTTCTGCTTCTGTTAGGTCCATATTGTTTCTGTCCTTTATTGTGCCCATCTTTACATGAAATGTTCTCTTGGTATCTCTAATTTTCTTGAAGAGATCTCAAGTCTTTCCCACTCTATTGTTTTCCTCTATTTCTTTGCATTGATCACTGAAGAAGGCTTTCTTATCTCCCCTTGCTATTCTTTGGAACTCTGCATTCAAATGGGTATAGCTTTCCTTATCTGCTTTGCCTTTCTATTCTCTTCTTTTCATAGCTATTTGAAAAAAATCTCTCTAATGACTGACAATAGAAGACAGCTGAATTCTTTTAATTTGCATTCAATCTCTTGACCTAACGTTATTTTGATTGAAAATCCAACTTCCTCACACAAATATGTAGTTGGAAAAGGACAGGGTATATTATGGCCTTTTCAAATAATTGTGAATATTCTTCTTTGATACTACACTAAAACTCAACAAGGAATAATTTTTTATGATTAATTGTAGTTTGGAATCTGAACTCCATCACATTAAAGTCATTGGTCCATCTTGAAATGGCAACCTACTTCAGTATTCTTGCCTGGAAAATCCCATGGACAGAGGAGCCTGGCAGGCTACAGTCCATGGGGTCACAAAGAGTTGGACACGACTGAGCGACTAAACCATGCATCTTGAATGGATCTTTTTGCCTATGTATGATTTTGACATATATTGGCCATTTGGAAAATACGGATTCACCTAATCAAGCAGATCTTCTTCTGAATTTTGACATATTTCATTAGATGATATTTTAAAATAATATTCATTGTATATATTCACTACTAATATCATCCCAAAAAGTTCTTAAGTATTGGGAAGCTGTCAAGCTCTAGCAGCAGATACGTGTTTTTTAGGTTCCCAATTTTCTCTTGAAAACTTGAATTTTATCCTTGGCAACAAATACTATCACTTGTTTTCCTTGAAGGTCCAGGATCATTTTAATTGATTTTAAAGGAAGTATCAGCCAAATACTGCAATGTGAATAACCATAGTGGGTCAGTCTTTCTTCAGGTAAAAATGGTGTTCTGTGGGTAAAGTCAAGCTCACGTAAGGTGCACCAGTGTGTCTCCATAAGAACACCATGAGACCTGTGTGTACAGCAGAAGTACCTGTGTCTACAGTCCTCCCTGTGTATCTGCGGGTTCTGCAACCACAGATTCCACCACTCTCAGATTAAAAATATTAGAAAAAATTAAAATTCAAGAAAGTTCTAAAAAAACAAAACTTGAATTTGCTCTGTACCAGGCCACTATTTACATGGTTTTTACGTTGTATTGGGTATTATAAGTAAACTAGAGGTGATTTAAAGTATACAGGAGAATGTGCATGAGTTTATGCAAATACTGTGCCATTTTACACAAGGAACTTGAGCATCCTCAGATTTTGGTATCCAACAGGGGTGGTGGAACCATTCACCTAAGGATACCAACAGATGACGGCACTCCCATTCTGTCACACAGAATATGGAAAAGACATGTACTCAAGGGTTGAGATTTAATAAAACTCAAGTTTATGTCCTCAAGAACATTCCTAAGTCACTCTCACTTTTTTTCTTTTACTGTGAGTGTGTAGTAGTGAAGAACACAATGGTATCATTTGGCGCTTCTGTCTCAGTTCAGGCTAAGGAAGCAGTAATTTTACCCATCATTCTATTATGTATCAGTGCAAATGTTAAGACAGTGAAAAGGCAGTCATATTTTATGAACATGAAGATAGGTTTGCCCTTGTGGACCTCCTGAAAGGGTCCTGGAGACCTTCAGGAGTCCAGGGACAACACTTTGAGATGTTGCTCTAGGATATACCTATGAAAGGAATCATTGTGAAAGGAATCACTGCCTACCTTGTATCAGTCACAGGGTAGGCACGTGGTCAGCCTTACCAGGTGATGCCAAGTGAGGCTGTATCCATTTACACTGCCTCCAGGGAGTTATTCTTGCTCCACAGCCTCATTGACACTTGAAGTTGTCAAACTTTAATTTTTGTCAAACTGTTAAATGGAGCATCTTTTCATGTGTTTTGGATCTTCTTGTTTTCTCTTCTATGAAATGCCTGTCCCTAATTTTTCTTCAGTTTTCTATTACTGATTTGTCTTTTTTCTTAAGGATTTTTAAGAGTTTTGTGTGAGTGTTTAAAATATGTACAAGTTAATTATCCTTTGTCAGTTAGATGTACTGCAAATTTTCTTCCCCTGGTTGATTGCTTTGCTTTTCATTCTCATTATTGTGTCTTTTAATGAATAGGTGTTCTTAAGTTCCTCCTTATATGGAATTTACAGTTTTGGATTATTTCTGCCTTCATATTTTGAAGCTATGCTAGTAGGTGTAAACAAATTTAAACTCATGCTATATTCCAATAAGTCAAAATTTTTATCTTTATGCAGTTACTCTTTAAACTCTTCTAATGCTTCTTGCCTTAGAGTCTTTTTTTGCCTTAAAATCTATTTTGTCTAATATTAAAATAGATATGTGATATTTATCATGCATATTTTTCTATTTTTATTTGTATCCCTATGTTTGGGATGTAGCTCTTGAAAATAGCAGGCAGTTGGATTTTTTTAAAAAATTAGTGACTAAACAAATCCATATAGAGTAATTTCTGATCTAATATGGATTTGTTTTTACTGTCTTCTGTTGTACCTTGCCTTCTTTACCTATTCTTCTTTTTTCTTTCTTTGCTTCTTTTGGATTCTCTGAAATTGTGATACACTTATGCAGTGGATTTATAAAATTATGTTTCCATTTTTTAATTATGTTTCTAAAGGATATTTGATAGCACATGAGAAGGTTCATGTGGGAAAATGTGGAAATATATATAGTTATAGATAGAAACATACATACATACATATGACTGATCCTCATTATTTGCCATCCTTATATCCTATAGTCATCATGAACACTGAACTGGCAAATATTGAGTCCTTCCTCCTAAGGAAAATATAAGATTAGGGTCCTTGCAAGCCCCTCATCACAGCCTTTTCATCAATCAGTCAATATATAACCTTGATTTGCGTGTGTTTCTGTTTAATGAGACCTTATAATGTTGATTCAGTAACGTTGAATTCATGGCCAACAGTACTACAACGCATGTCTGAAGCTTATCAAACACATATTTTTTTTCCTTAGCGCACATGTCAGCCTTCATGTGCTTAGGAACACAAGACAGCATGGCTGCGCTATGCTTGAGGGTTCCATCTCTGTGCTTGGGGCCACTTTGAACAGTGAAATGACCAACAAATGACACAAGATAGATTAGAAAAAGGACACTTGTTTACAGTAGAGAAGCTGAAACCAGAAGTCAGGGCATCAGCTCAACCTCAGCTGGGAACTCACAGATGCATTGGATGACAAACGTCTTGCCACTCTGTGCATGTCCACAAATGACCAAGAAGTGGTATGAGTATAAATCTGGAGGTTACAAATGAAATGAAATTTTAGGAAGCAAACACAAAATTTATGAGTAATGAGCATTAATTGTGTGTAGGGGTATATGATATATACATACATTAAGTTACATCTTTAGGTGTGTAGAAAATATAACTAGAAGGATATGTTAAATCATTGATATTTGTGGATGGTTTCGAGGTTTCGACATTTCTGAGATCGTCTATAATGATGATGGCTGACTTTTAAAAAGTTATTCGTGTTCAAAAAGTTATTGACAAAACATCTGAGCGTGGTTCTGTGTCTTTCCTAGCCTTGTTTCAGTGACAAGACTAACAACCTGGAAGCTTACGTGAAATGGTTCAACAGACTGTGCTACCTCGTGGCTACTGAGATCTGCATGGTGCGTAGGAAGCCAGACCCTGACCTGGCATGGCCAAAGGTGGCTGGGGCTTGAGAGGAGCCCACCTGGGGGGGAACCAGAAGACCGTGACCAGCCCATCTGTCTCCTAGCCCAGAGCCGGGCTGGCACCCTCTGGGACACCAGGTGTTACCTGGCTTGCCTGTAGAGACATTTTCCCCCTGGGTAGAGGCTGACATGAATCCACCTGCCAGTCCCAGAGGGCGTCAGAGAGATGCTTGCTGAGGGAGAGGGGAGTAGGCTATCTACTTCTCCCACCTGTGCCTGGGGCGGCCTGGCCTGCAGCTGAATTCTGTGTAGCTTACTCAGGACTTAGAGATAGAAATAATCCACCTTTAAGAAGTGGGAGGTCGCACTTTGAAGTCCAGGTCCCTGGCATCTCCCAGAAAGCAGGGAGACTCAGCAACACTGAGCTGGACGTGCTCGCCACTTGATCTCAGCCCTGCCGAGCCGGACCCTGCCAAGCCTCATCCCCGCCTTATGGCAGGGGGACCCTCTCCCCAGTCCACTCCTCCACTGTGCAGTGAAGTCCAGGGCCCCTGTCTCAGGGACAGTTTGGAGGTAGCATATGTGCTGGGGTGGGCTCTCTGGAAGCAGACAGAGCTTAGGGGGTGAGGGGTTTGTTTATGAGGGCAACACCTGCAATGAGAAAGTGGGAGAGGCTGAAGCAGCTCCTGTCAGGACACCCACACCCACTCCCGTGGTCGAGCCCGCTCATCCGCCTTGCTCGGTCCCCGCCACCGTCACTGTGGGGGCCGCCCTCCAAAGCACAGGCAGGACCTCAGGCAGGCAGCTCTCTGAAGGGTTTAGGTGTCACAGCTCCACCAATAACACAACACACTTCTCAGCAGCAGTAAAGACCACGGCCGCATGTCTGGGAGGCAGGCGATCTCCTTGGAGAGGACAGTGTAGGGTTCCGTGAGCCCTGCCTCTTCTGATGTTGCATCACTGGCCTGGGAGCCAAGATATATGGAGCTTTACCTGAGTCAAACCTGGACTGAGCTCACCCCAGAATCAGGCAGCACTCGGCCCAGAGAAGGACACGGTCTGGTTCTGAGGCATCAAAGAGGTCAAAGTCTCACACACTCAGCTGGAATTGGGGGTGAAGTCACACAGTCAGTTGACAGAAAGCAGTGGTGGGGCTGCTACAGAACAGGGCCTCAGGGTCACTGTGTGATCCCCATATCCCATGCAGAGTGAAGGATGTTTGGTGCTGCATCTAAGGGAGGAGATGCTAGAACTGAGCCTGAGAGGAGCAGGACGTGAGAGGGCCCCCAGGGCCCCCCATGTCACAGGTGGCTCGTGTGTCCGCACAGAAGTCCCCCCCCCCGACCTGACCCTCTGTGCCCCCCCCGGGGTGTGGTGAGACCCTGAGTCCTCAGGCTGCAGATCGCCCTGGTCCCAAACGTCTCAGCAAGAAAGAAGTTTAATGAGGGGCAAGATGCAGGTCAGCGCAGGGTGGGGACTGCTCGTCACTGAGTCTCAGGTACCCTGTCCCCAGCCGACCAAGAAGAAACAGAGGGCCCAGGTGATTGAGTTCTTCATCGACGTGGCCCGGGAGTGCTTCAACATCGGCAACTTCAACTCCCTAATGGCCATCATCTGTGAGTGGGCCAGCCAGGCCTGGGGCCCCCGGGGCAAGTGCTCCCAGAGAGGGCGGAGCAGGCACAGCCAGGCAGTGAGGCGCAAGTCAGGATGTGCCTCTGAGCAGGAGGTGGGTGCAGGCTGGGCCCCAATTCCTCCACCCCACCCCGAAGGTCCTGGGGCAGTGCCCCTTTAGAGTCAAGCCCAGCCCTTTCAATGTGCTTGCTGAGAGCTTGGCGGCATGTACCCAAATTCAGGGAGAGTGGGGACCCGAAGCAGGCACCTGGTCACAGTGTGGGGCCCATATTGTGGGCACGGGGACAGGGGCCTGCACACACAGAAGCCAGGCCGGCCTGGACACAGCATCCATTAGCGCCCACCCACCCCCCATCTCGGAGAAGGCGATGGCACCCCACTCCAGTACTCTTGCCTGGAAAATCCCGTGGACGGAGGAGCCTGGTAGGCTGCAAGGCCATGGGGTCACCAAGAGTCGGACATGACTGAGCGGCTTCATTTTCAATTTTCACTTTTCACTTTCATGCATTGGAGAAGGAAATGGCAACCCACTCCAGTGTTCTTGCCTGGAGAATCCCAGGGACGGGGGAGCCTGGTGGGCTGCCGTCTATGGGGTCGCACAGAGTCAGACACAACTGAAGCGACTTAGCAGCAGCAACAACCCCCCATCTGGAAGGCTGAGGCTCCTACAAATGTCAGCCCTGGTCAGGCTGCAGTCTGAGAAGATTAGGGGATCAGCCAGCCGGGGGCTTCGTGGAGGAACTGTGTAGCAATAAAACTATGCAGCTCAGAAGAGCCCTGCCAGCCTGGCCCTGCCCCCAGCTCAGCCATCCCTCTTCCAGTGGGCATGAACATGAGCCCAGTCTCCAGGCTGAAGAAGACTTGGGCCAAAGTGAAGACAGACAAGTTTTTCATCCTCGAGGTAAGCAAGGCTGCTGGGCGCTGGGGGCCGCCAGCCATCCCCAGGACACAGTTGCGCAAATGCCTCCCTGTCTCCTTCCAGCACCAGATGGACCCAACAGGCAATTTCTGCAACTATAGAACAGCCCTGCGAGGGGCAGCCCACCGCTCCCTGACTGCCCACAGCAGCCGGGAGAAGGTAGGTCAGAGGCTTGCCTAGCCCTCAGAGCTCCTCCCTCAGAGCCCAGACCACCTGGGCTCAGGAGGGCTCTATCAGAGATCCTAGGTGGGGACTGGAAGGTCACTTGGTCCAATCCCTGCCCTTGAACAACCTCTGTAATAGATAGTCATGTCAATTGCTTCAATGCCTCCAGTATCAGGAACTCACCGTTTCCCCAAACAGATCAACACACTCCCCAGCAGCTCTAACTGGTAGCTAGATGGATGGACGGGGTCAATGGAAGAATGGCTGGAAGAAGGATACGTAGATGGGTGGAAGGGTGCGAGGAAGGGAGGGAGGAAAGGTGGAAGGAAGGATGGAAGGCTAGGGGTTGGAAGGAAGGTAGAGGGTGGAAATGAAGGCGGGGAGGAGGGAAGGAAGTTTGGAGGTGCTACCACCGCCCTGCAGTGCCCCAGGCCGAAACTTGGAGGCCAGAAGTTCACTCTGTGCTCTCCTCCTGCCCATGGCTGGCTCCTTCCACCCCTTCCACTCCCCTCGTGTCTGTCATGAAGCCCCCTCCACGCAGGTCTCTCTGAGTGACTTCTGTGTTGAGCTGGCTTCTGATGGAACTGCTCAGGTCCATAAAACAAGGGCACAGGTTTACAGTCCTGAGGACAGACAGAAATGGTGAAAAATTCTCACACGTGGGAAATGCTTCCACCCTGAGGGCCGCTCCAACGGCCCTGCCTCCACAAAGCCGGCACCAGGTACCCAAGGAGCCATGGCTGTCCCCAGAGCCCCACTGCCCTTAATCCCCACCCTCTGTCCATCTCAGCAGGGCTCCCCATTCCAGCTCGATTTATCCATCACACCCCAGAACTGCACTAGGAACTCAGCACCACAGTGAGGGGCTGGAGACGGATGGAGACCACCCTCCCTCCTGGCCTGGTGAGGAGGGGGACAGGACAGGGCTCTGGAGCAGGGCCACCTGGTCCTAGTCCTGCATCCACTGCTTACCGCTGTATGAGCTCAGTTAGTAAAGAATCTGCCTGTAATGCAGGAGGCGCAGGTTCAATCCCGGGGTCAGGAAGACCCCCTGGAGAAAGAAATGGCAGCCCACTCCAGCATTCTTGCCTGGAGAATCCCATGGACAGAGGAGCCCGGGAGGCTACAGTCTAGCCCATGGGGTCGCAAGAGTTGGACACGACTGAGCGACTAAACCACCACCATGAGTTACTTAACCTGAGTCTCAGCTTCCTCATCTGTGAGATGGGGTAATAAGAGCCCTACTTCACAGGACAGTGATGAGGAAGCAATGTGATCCCATCTGTATACAGTTTAGCACATGAAGTGCTCAGGCCCACCACTGATGCCCCTGTGACCAGGGTGTAAGTGGAGACAGAAAGGGTCTAAACACGGCATGGGGAATGGCAAAGATGTCCCTCATTTTGTGGGTTGTCTCCTACCATACTGGTATCGGGAATGAATATTTGTGACATGCTCTCACTGTCTCCAAGCCCTGGCGCAGAGAAGACATGAGCAAATGGTTGCTGAATTGACATAAATCTAAGGTAACAACCTCCCAGGATCGCATCTGGAGAATAGCTTGTATTCTGCCAGCTTCGGAGTCAGGAGGGAAAGCAAGCCTGGCAGAGGTACCCATTCCGTTCCCAGTTTGCTCAGTATCTGGTGATTGGAAGACACTCTGCAACAAGAGGAAAAAAAAAAAAAATCTAAGGTAACCAGTTCACCCTGGTTTGCCTGGGACTGCCCCAGGTTTAGCACCACAAGTTCTGCATTCCGGGAAACTCCTGCTGTTGACAAACCCTAGTGAGCCTGGCTCTGCTCCTGGCTTAGTGGTCACTAGCTAGATGACCTTGTGCCAGGCTCTGACACTCTATGGGCCTCAGTTTCCCCCTCTGCCCTGCCCAGCTGAGCCATCCATGCTTCTATGCTCTGCCAAGTGGTCAGTGCTCAGGTTCTCACTTCAAAGCCCTTGTCGGCTTGGATGGGGAATGATCTAGGCATTCCCCGAGCCAGAAGTATCAGGACTTGAGTGTCGGGCTGGAAGCTGGCTGTAGCTAGACTGGCCACATGTGCCCAGCTCTGGAACCTGAGGGCAGAGCAGATGTGTTATTTCCTGGGCTGGCAAAGCACAGCACATAAACTAGGTAGCTGACAACAACAGAAATGTACTGTCTCACAGTTCCAGAGGACAGAGGCTAAAATCAAGGTTGGCAGGGCCACGCTTTCTCCAGAGGCTCTGTGGAAGGATCCTTCTTTGCCTCTCCCGGTTTCCGATGGCCACAGGCATTCCTTGGCTAGTGACTGCGTCACTCCTACCTGTCTCTGTTCTCACATGACTATGTGAAACAGATGGTATATGTCCAAGTTTACCTCTTTTTATAAAAATACCTGCCCACATAATCCAGTGTGACCTCATCTCCACTTGATTCCATCCATAGCAAGACTGTATCTCCAAATAAGTTCCCATTTGTGAGCACTGGCATTTAGGATGTGAACATGCCTTTTCTGAGGGGCACGATTCAATCCACACATAAGGTAGACCCAACTGATCCCCCAACAGTAGTCTGAGCTGTGAGCAGTTGGTCTCCTTTCTTTGTGCTAAGTGCTAAGTCACTCCAGTCATGTCTGACTCTGTGTGACCCTGTGGACTGTAGCCCACCAGGCTCCTCTGTCCATGGGATTCTCCAGGCAAGAATGAATACTGGAGTGGGTTGCCATGCCTTCTCCAGGGGATCTTCCCCACCCAGGGATTGAACCTGCATCTCTTAGGTCTCCTGCATTTGCAGGCAGGTTCTTTACCACTGGCACCACCTGGGGTCACCAGGTGCAGAATAAGGAGGGAGAAACAAGACATCTGACAGTGAAACAGAGACCTGACCTTCTCAGGCTGAGTGCAGAAGCCCGTCCCTTCAGGAGCTGGAGTAGGGATGTTTCCTGGCCTTGCCCTGGTATGTCAGGATCAGATCTTTAGCTTCAAGAAAGACATGGAGTAGCAAATTATTAAATATATTTGTAAAGGAGGCCACAGAATTTCACAACAGATGATTCACATTCCATGTTTTTAATTCATAAAACCAAAACTTTTAAAAAACTTGTTCTATTTCCATCTATTGATTCTTGTTTTAATATTTATTTTATATTTAGCAGTGTGGGCACATGAGTGGGGAGGCCTGTCTGTGGACCCGTGACCTGTGGGGGGAAGCTCCCACTGGCCTCTCCCAACAGACGATGGGAGAAACGTTCAAAGGCCACTGAAACTCTGCATCTTTCCCTTGGCCCCAACATGAGGGGGGAGTGGCATTGTATACAGCAAGAGCTCAGTCAGCACTGGGGTCTGATGGGGCCTGGGAGAAAATAGTCTGGCTCCAGTTTGTGCCTCCTTTCTTTGTGGTTTCCACACTACACCCCACCATGGTGCATACTAGGTAGTATATAACCCGTGGGTCTCTGAGGCTGGGCAGCCTTGCCCGGGAAGTCTCTCTTGCCCTCTGCATGGGGGCATCTGAGGGCCCTGGGGCAGGGGGCTGCTGCCAAGGCTGCCTCTCTCCTGTGCAGCCGCTGTGGGGAGGCCAGCTGAGGGCTGACCTGCACCCTCTCCCTTCCAGATCGTCATCCCCTTCTTCAGCCTGCTCATCAAGGACATCTACTTCCTAAATGAGGGCTGTGCCAACCGCCTCCCCAGTGGACATGTCAACTTTGAGGTAGGGTCCAGGGCCTTGGAGGGCCTGCCACCAAGTTAGGCAGACTGATAAGAGCTCCCAGAGCAGAAGTTCTGGCCCCGAGCGGTTGGATTAATGTAGGACTCTGAGGTGGAGTTCAGCAGTTTGCAGCCAGCATCAGGGCGGGGCTGTTGGGGGTCTCTCCGCATCTTCCACAGGAGGAGACTGAGGCTCATGAACACATGGATCCCCACTCTGTAGAGGCCTTATGCCCATCACAGATGAAGTAGCATAATTTTCAGCCCTTAGGAAGCACCAGGCTGGTGAGAGAGAGAGCCGTGCAGACCCACAGTGACAACTGATGAGGTGCTGTGACAGGAGCTGCATAGGAGCACAGTTCAAGGTCAGGAGAGGCCTTCCAAAGGAGGGGCCCTTAGCAGCAGGAGGAAGTGATCAGGCAAAGTGGAAAGAAGGAAATAAAGACTTCCTCTCCCTCCACAGATCACTCATCACTAGCAGCTCAAGTGTTCTTCCCTCCTCCAGGAAGCCCCCATCGACCTCACAGGCAGAGGGAGTCCCTTTATATAGTGGGCTGTTATCCATCAGTTACAGCACTCAAGTCCCCAAGCTCTTTAGAAGCAAGGCCAGGCTGATCCACTCCATGTCTTGACCCGACACACAGACTCACCCAGCACATGTGTCTCAAAATAGCTTGTGGGCTCGGCATGGAAGGGGAGGAATGGAAGAGGAGTCCCAAGGGCACAGGCTAGTGACAGCAGATGGTCACTGAGGCAGACAGGGCATTGCATGAGCAGTGATTCCCAATCCACAGGAAAGCAGGGGCTTTTCTCCTGCAAGAGGCCCAGCCCTACCCTAGTACAGCCCCACTCATTCTCCAAGTGGTAGCAGTTCTGGGCTGGCCCCTCACTCTGTCCAAATCTCAGTCTCTCCCACCATGGAACAGGGCTTCCACCATGACCACACAGAGGGCCTGGGAGGAGTGGACATGCAGCAAAGCTGGCCAAGGGCTCTGCCACTATCTCCTACTGACAGGGCCCACAGTGAATGCCTGGACTCTCTCACCTGGAGCTGCCTCTGCTGTGGGCCTCACCTGGACACCCCAGCAGGTCTGCACATGCTACCCACAGGCCTGATGACCCCTGAGGGCTTGGCATAGCTGGACGAAGCCCAGTCCAGCAGGTGGCCTGGGTGCTGTATCCCAGGCGAACAGTCCAGGCTGCAGGCAACAAGGAAGAGGCTGGACTTGGGAGAGACCACAGGGGCTAAGGGAGCCAGGGAGTTCACAATGCACACCCTGTCTTTTGCCTTTCCTGAACTGGTCCTCATAACCAAGGCCTAGGAGGAATGGTGGGTAGTTGGACAAGAAGGCAAAGTACTTAAGTGGCCGCAGATCCCTGGGTGTGGGCAGCGGGGGCTAGAGGCAGACACCAAGGCTGATCAGATGAAGCCGCAGAGTGGGGTTCTCACCCAGACACAACTTAGTATTTAAAAAGCCTTCTTGGAGAGCAGAAGATGGCGGAGGAATAGGACGGGGAGACCACTCTCTCCTCCACAAATTTATCGAAAGAACATCTGAACGCTGACCAAACTTCACAAAACTACTTCTGAAGGCTGGCTGAGGACGTCAGGCTTTCACAAAAACTGCGCATTATCTTCAAAAGAGTCCTCTATTACACCTTTAACTTTCATTTTCATAACCCACTATTAACTTGCAAAAAAAAAAAACAAAAACCCCTATTTTTGAAGCAAACTACATACATATATCTTATACCTTTTGTGTTTTTTTTTTTCAATGTTTTTTTCCTGTTCTACATTTTTTTACTGTTTCTTTTTTTACTGTTTTACTGTTTTTTTTTCTTTTTACACTGTTCCCTTTTTTCTTTTTTCTTTTTTTTTTTTTTTAGATTGTAAGTTTTATAAGAGTCTAACCTCTACTCTAGATTTTTAATCTGTGTTTTACATATTTGATATCAACTTTGTACATTTAAGAACCCAATCTTTAGGACCCATTTTTACTCAGGAGTGTGATCACTGGCCTGATCACTCTCTCCCCCTATTGATGCTCTTTCTTCTCCCCCAGGGAACCTCTATCTCCCACCCTCCTCCTTCTCTTCTCAACCCAATTCTGTGAATCTCTGAGGGTGTTCTGGGTACCGCAGAACACTTCAGGAACAGGATACTGCCCAGATCTCTCTCTCCCCTCTTAATTCCTCCCTTTCTACTCATGCTCACCTCTGTTACCTTCCTCCCCCCTCTCTATGTATCTCTGTGAATCACTCTTGAGGGTTCCAAACTGTGGAAAGCACAGAGGGAAGTGCTTACTGGCTAGATTGCTCTCTCCACATTTGAATTCCCCTCTTCCCCTCCTGGTCACTTCAACCCACCCCCCCCACCTCATCTCTCCATGTAACTCAGTGAACCTTTCTGGGTATCCCTCACTGTGGAGAATCTTTTCACCATTAACCTAAAAGTTTTATTATTGAGGCTGTATGGAAGGAGAAGTCTTGAGGCTACTGCAAGAATAAGACTGAAAGCCAGGGGAAACATTAATTAATAAGAGACCATCCAATAGCCTCCATAAATTCACTGAAACCAAGCTCCACCCAAGAGATAATAAGTTCCAGAGCAAGACATACCACGCAAATTCTCCAGCAACGCAGGAACATAGACCTGAGCATCAATATACAGGCTGCCCAGAGGCACACCAAATCCATAGACATCTCAAAAATTAATACTGGTCACTCCATTACACTCAAGAGAGCAGAAATCCAGCTCCACCCACCAGAACACCGACACAAGCTCCCCCAACCAGGAAACCTTGACAAGCCACCTGTCCAACCCCAACCGCAGTGAGGAACCTCCACAACAAAGAGGAACTTCATACTACCAGAATACAGAAGGGCCACGCCTAACACAGCAATCTAAACAAGATGAAAAGGCAGAGAAATACTCAGCAAGTAAAGGAAAATGAGAAATGCCCACAAAGCCAAACAAAAGAGGAGGAGATAGGGAATCTATCCGAAAAAGAATTTAGAATAAGGATAATAAAAATGATCCAAAATCTTGAAAGCAAAATGGAGTTACAGATAAATAGCCTGGAGACAAAGATTGAGAAGATGCAAGAAATGTTTATCAAGGACTTAGAAGAAATAAAAAGGAATCAATATAGAATGAATAATGAAATAAAGGAGATAAAAGACACTCTGGAGGGAACCAACAGTAGAATAACGGAGGCAGAAGATAGGATAAGTGAGGTAGAAGATAGAATGATGGAAATAAACGAAGCAGAGAGGAAAAAAGAAAAAAGAATCAAAAGAAATGAGGAAAACCTCCGGGACCTCTGGGACAATATGAAACGCCCCAACATTCGAATCATAGGAGTCCCAGAAGAAGAAGATAAAAGGAAAGGCCATGAAAAAATACTCGAGGAGATAATAGTTGAGAATTTCCCTAAATTGAGGAAAGAAATAGTCACAGAAGTCCAAGAAACCCAGAGAGTTCCAAACAGGATAAACCCAAGGCGAAACACCCCAAGACACATATTAATCAAATTAACAAAGATCAAACACAAAGAACAAATATTAAAAGCAGCAAGGGAAAAACAACAAATAACACACAAGGGGATCCCCATAAGGATAACAGCTGATCTTTCAATAGAAACCCTTCAGGCTAGAAGGGAATGGCAGGACATACTTAAAGTAATGAAAGAGAATAATCTACAACCCAGATTACTGTACCCAGCAAGGATCTCATTCAGATATGAAGGAGAATTCAAAAGCTTTACAGACAAGCAAGAGCTGAGGGAATTCAGCACCACCAAACCAGCTCTCCAGCAAATGCTAAAGGATCTTCTCTAAACAGGAAACACAGAAAGGATGTTTCAACACGAACTCAAAACAACAAAGTAAATGGCAACGGGATCATACTTATCAATAATTACCTTAAATGTAAATGGGTTGAATGCCCCAACCAAAAGGCAAAGGGTTGCTGAATGGATACAAAAACAAGACCCCTATATATGCTGTCTACAAGAGACCCACCTCAAAACTAGGGACACACACAGGCTGAAAGTGAAAGGATGGAAAAACATATTCCATGCAAACGGAGACCAAAAGAAAGCAGGAGTCGCAATACTCATTTCAGATAAAATAGACTTTAAAATAAAGGATGTGAAAAGGGACAAAGAAGGACACTACATAAAGATCAAAGGATCAATTCAAGAAGAAGACGTAACAATCATAAATATATATGCACCCAACATAGGAGCACCACAATATATAAGGCAAATACTAACAAGTATGAAAGGGGAAATTAACAATAACACAATAATAGTGGGAGACTTTAATACTCCACTCACGCATATGGATAGATCAACTAAACAGAAAATTAACAAGGAAACACAAACTTTAAATGATACAATAGACAAATTAGATTTAATTGATATTTACAGGAGTTTCCACCCCAAAACAATCAATTTTACCTTTTTCTCAAGTGCACATGGAACTTTCTCCAGGATAGATCACATCCTGGGCCATAAATCTAGCCTTGGTATATTCAAAAAAATTGAAATCGTCCCAGCCATCTTCTCTGACCACAATGCAGTAAGATTAGACCTCAATTACAGGAAAAAAACTATTAAAAGTTCCAACATATGGAGGCTAAACAACACGCTTCTGAATAACCAACAAATCACAGAAGAAATCAAAAAAGAAATAAAATTATGCATAGAAACGAATGAAAATGAAAACACAACAACCCAAAACCTATGGGACACTGTAAAAGCAATACTAAGGGGAAGGTTCATAGCAATACAGGCGTACCTCAAGAAACAAGAAAAAAATCAAATAAATCAACTAACTCTACACCTAAAGCAACTAGAGAAGGAAGAAATGAAAAACCCCAGGGTCAGTAGAAGGAAAGAAATCTTAAAAATTAGGGCAGAAATAAATGCAAAAGAAACAAAAGAGACCATAGCAAAAATCAACAAAACTAAAAGCTGGTTTTTCGAGAAGATAAACAAAATTGATAAGCCATTAGCCAGACTCATCAAGAAACAAAGGGAGAAGAATCAGATCAACAAAATGAGAAATGAAAATGGAGAGATCACAACAGATTCCACAGAAATACAAAGGATCATAAGAGACTACTACCAACAGCTATATGCCAATAAAATGGACAACTTGGAAGAAATGGACAAATTCTTAGAAAAGTATAACTTTCCAAAACTGAACCAGGAAGAAATAGAAGATCTTAACAGACCCATCACAAGCACGGAAATCGAAAGTGTAATCAGAAATCTTCCAGCAAACAAAAGCCCAGGACCAGACGGCTTCACAGCGGAATTCTACCAAAAATTTAGAGAAGAGCTAACACCTATCCTGCTCAAACTCTTCCAGAAAATTGCAGAAGATGGTAAACTTCCAAACTCATTCTATGAGGCCACCATCACCCTAATTCCAAAACTAGACAAAGATGTCACAAAAAAGGAAAACTACAGGCCAATATCACTGATGAACATAGATGCAAAAATCCTTAATAAAATTCTAGCAAACAGAATCCAACATCATATTAAAAAGATCATACATCATGACCAAGTGGGCTTTATCCCAGGAATGCAAGGTTTTTTTAACATCCGCAAATCAATCAATGTAATACACCACATTAACAAATTGAAAGAAAAAAACCATATGGTTATCTCAATAGATGCAGAAAAAGCCTTTGACAAAATTCAGCATCCATTTATGATTAAAACCCTCCAGAAAGCAGGAATAGAAGGAACATATCTCAACATAATAAAAGCTATATATGACAAACCCACAGCAAACATTATCCTCAATGGTGAAAAATTGAAAGCATTTCCCCTAAAGTCAGGAACAAGGCAAGGATGCCCACTTTCACCACTACTATTCAACATAGTTTTGGAAGTTTTGGCCACAGCAATCAGAGCTGAAAAAGAAATAAAAGGAATACAGATAGGAAAAGAAGAAGTAAAACTCTCACTGTTTGCAGATGACATGATCCTCTACATAGAAAACCCTAAAGACTCTACTAGAAAATTACTAGAGTTGATCAATGAATATAGTAAAGTTGCAGGATATAAAATTAACACACAGAAATCCCTTGCATTCCTATACTCCAATAATGAGAAAACAGAAAGAGAAATTAAGGAAACAATACCATTCACCATTGCATCAAAAAGAATAAAATACTTAGGAATATATCTACCTAAAGAAACAAAAGACTTATATATAGAAAACTATAAAACACTGATGAAAGAAATCAAAGAGGACACAAACAGATGGAGAAATATACCGTGTTCATGGATTGGAAGAATTAATATAGTGAAAATGAGTATTCTACCCAAAGCAATCTACAGATTCAATGCAATCCCTATCAAGCTACCAATGGTATTTTTCACAGAACTAGAACAAATCATCTCACAATTTGTATGGAAATATAAGAAACCTCGAATAGCCAAAGCAATCTTGAGGAAGAAGAATGGAACTGGAGGAATCAACCTGCCTGACTTCAGACTCTACTACAAAGCCACAGTCATCAAGACAGTATGGTACTGGCACAAAGATAGAAATATAGATCAATGGAACAAAATAGAAAGCCCAGAGATAAACCCACGCACATATGGACACCTTATCTTTGACAAAGGAGGCAAGAATATACAATGGAGAAAAGACAACCTCTTTAACAAGTGGTGCTGGGAAAACTGGTCAACCACTTGTAAAAGAATGAAACTAGAACACTTCCTAACACCGTACACAAAAATAAACTCAAAATGGATTAAAGATCTAAACGTAAGACCAGAAACAATAAAACTCCTAGAGGAAAACATAGGCAAAACACTCTCCGACATAAATCACAGCAGGATCCTCCATGACCCACCTCCCAGAATATTGGAAATAAAAGCAAAAATAAACAAATGGGACCTAATTAAAATTAAAAGCTTTTGCACAACAAAGGAAACTATAAACAAGGTGAAAAGACAGCCTTCAGAATGGGAGAAAATAATAGCAAATGAAGCAACAGACAAACAATTAATCTCAAAAATATACAAGCAACTTCTGCAGCTGAATTCCCGAAAAATAAATGACCCAATCAAAAAATGGGCCAAAGAACTAAACAGACATTTCTCCAAAGAAGACATACAGATGGCTAACAAACACATGAAAAGATGCTCAACATCACTCATTATTAGAGAAATGCAAATCAAAACCACAATGAGGTATCATTTCACACCAGTCAGAATGGCTGCTATCCAAAAGTCTACAAGCAATAAATGCTGGAGAGGGTGTGGAGAAAAGGGAACCCTCTTACACTGTTGGTGGGAATGCAAACTAGTACAGCCACTATGGAGAACAGTGTGGAGATTCCTTAAAAAACTGGGAATAGAACTGCCATATGACCCAGCAATCCCACTGCTGGGCATATACACCGAGGAAACCAGAATTGAAAGAGACGCGTGTACCCCAATGTTCATCGCAGCACTGTTTACAATAGCCAGGACATGGAAGCAACCTAGATGTCCATCAGCAGATGAATGGATAAGGAAGCTGTGGTACATATACACAATGGAATATTACTCAGCCATTAAAAAAAATACATTTGAACCGGTTCTACTGAGATGGATGAAACTGGAGCCCATTATACAGAGTGAAGTAAGCCAGAAAGAAAAACAACAATACAGTATACTAATGCATATATATGGAATCTGAAAGATGGTAACGATAACCCTATATGCGGGACAGAATGAGAGACACAGATGCATGGAACAATTTTATGGACTCTGAGGGAGAAGGTGAGGGTGGGACGTTCTGGGAGAATGGCATTGAGACATGTGTATTGTCATATGTGAAACAGAGCACCATTCCATGTTCGATGCATGTGACAAGGGCTCGGGGCCGGGGCAGTGGGATGATCCAGAGGGATGGGAGGGGGAGGGAGGTGGGTGGGGGGTTCGGGAAGGGGAACACATGTAAACCCATGGCTGATTCTTGTCAATGTATGGCAAAAACTATTACAATATTGTAAAGTAATTAGCCCCCAAGTAAAATAAATAAATTTATAAAAAAAAAAAAAAATAAAAAAAATAAAAAGCCTTCTTTAAGGTACCAGTTTTTAAAATTTTAAATAAATGTATTTAAATTTTACTCAAAATTCTACTTAAATGAGTTAAATTTTATTTAAATACATTTATTTAAATGCATTTACATCTCAGACTTGCTGTAAGTAGGGATATATCACTTGCCATAAGTTGAGATAACCACAAAAATAAGCAGAATGAAACTAAGGCAGTAGTCACCTCTAGCTTAATGCACTGCTGATGGCCATAGCCCAAGACTGCTCTTTCCCCAAGACAAAAGAGTTGGATGAGCCTTAGGTATTGGGTGTGGCAAATTCTTCACAGAGCATAAAGAGATATGACCAGCATCCAGATTTCCTGATGAGTGACTCTGTCATTTTCTGCCCACTCTGCCCACCCTAGAAGCAGGCCTCACTGGGAGTGATGAGACAGGACGAGCCAGGGCCAGCCCCGCTGTCACAGGTGTCCTCCAGGCACTAAGGGTGCCTACATTTTATGTCTCTATGTCCTTGGCAGAAATTCCTGGAGCTGGCCAAGCAAGTAGGAGAGTTCATCACCTGGAAACAAGTGGAGTGTCCCTTCGAGCAAGACCTCAGCATCACTCACTACCTGCACACTGCCCCCGTCTTCAGTGAGGATGGTAAGGCAGCCCCTGGCCTCCCTCACCCTCAGCCATGAAACTTGTGGGCAGCCTCTTAGTCACAGCACTGTTCAGTGCTCTTGCTGTGAGCAGGGATGCTCCACACCCAAGTGTGCTGGTTCTTGGAGGAAGCAGAGGAGACTGCATCCCCCAACTGGATAATTGCTGCCTCCAGAGCACAGGACAAGGCCTGGGGAGATGCAAGTTGTGCCCCCAAGGTCAGGCTTCTCCCTGGGCACAGTTTGGACGCTGTTGGACATTGTAAATCTGAACGATGTTTGACCCTAATTCTCCCATCAGGAAAGTGGGCATGATGATAAAAACAGCCCTCCCAGGGCTCATGTCAAGATGGTAAAGCACTAGGCTGACTGTGGGTCTTTTCACAGCTGGTGTTTGTGTGTATATGTATGTGTGCAATGTGAGTACCTGTGTACGTGTGTGTGCATGTGTAACAGACACCATCATGAAATGAGGCATCCATTCTCCCGAGCACTGTTGATGTCTGTCCCCTTAAGTAGCTTACCGTTTCCATCTGATCATTTGTCAGATACAACAGATTTGCTTATGCATTTACTGAGTATACTCCCGGAGCTGCCTCCTCCAGAAAGAGAAAGTAATGGAAAAGCAAATAGTCATCTGGGGCTGAGTTGATGACCCTTGCGGGGGCAGTGTGGCCCCATGGTTAGCTGCTTTCTGGATGCAGGATGTCATGGGACCACCCTGGGAGGTCCTGGGCTTAGCACACAGGAGGCCTGATACTCATCATGGCAGGCATTCTACACATGGACCCACACCCATGCTCAAGAAAACATCATCTGCCAAAAATAAAAAATTAAGGGAACTAATTTTTTAGTGATTTGCTTCTGAATTAATACTTTCAATTTGGCCATTTTATTTTTTATATTTTGAAGTTAGTAAATTTGGGGTGGTCTCACCCATATCTAGAGTCTCCCCTACCGCACATAATGATAAGCTTACCAGCCTGGGTGCTCCCACCCCAGAAGCAGTGTTACCTATTGGCACCTATTGCATCTATAAAGTTGGGTAATGAGAGAAACTACTTCCTAGGGCCATGGTGAGAATTAATTGACATGACACCAGCAAAGCCCACAGGACTACATTCAATCAGTACTAGTTGTATTTGTTTCTTATTGATGTTGTGACAGATCACCACAAATTTGGTGGCTCAGAACAACACAAATTTATCCTGTTATGACTACAGAAGTTAGAAAGTCTGAAATCAGTTCTACTGTGCTAAAATTGAGGTGTTGGCAGAACTGGTTATTTCTGGAGGCGTTGGGGGGAAATCCATTTCCTGGCTTTTTACAACTTCTAGTGGCTGCCTGCCTGAATTCCTTGGTTTGTGGCCCCTTCTTCCATATTCTTCTTATGCCAACCTCTGCTTCCACCATCGTATTGCCTTCTGAAGTCAAATCGCCCTCTTTTCCTCTTGTAAGGATACTTGTGATTGCAGTTAGGACCCACCCAGATAATCCAGGACAGATAATCTCCTCATCTCTATCTAGATCCTTAACTAAATCATATTTGTGAAGTCCCTTTTGACCATATTCAGGGGATTAGGACCTGTATCTCTGGGGCCATTATTCAACCTACTACACTAATTATTATGATGATTGTTGTCATTAGTCAGTGGAACGTGGGCAATAAAATGTGTCAGAGGTACATTAGGAGAAAGGTGGGGAGAGTCTAGGGGCAAGAAGAGGAGAGGTTTGGGGGGACGCGTTTCATTCACTCCTTTAATCAACAATATTTCTAGAGAGTCTGCTAACTGCCAGTCAAACAGACTGCCATGAACATACAAGTAAAATCCTGGTCCTTCTGGAATGCCCTTAGAGGGAAGCACCTTCCATTTTGACCCTCCTTTCTTCCTATCCTTCCCTCCATCCTCATCCCCCCACCCCACAACACACACACACACAAAATAAGGCTGAGAAAATCAAGAAAAGGAACATAAGATGCATTAGGCCCCAGTTGGGACAGTCAAAGCCTCTGAGAAAAGCCTGGCCCTGCCCTCAGTCCATCAGACCTCTCCCAACAGGGCGTGCTGACAATCCAATTAACCCCTGGCTCCCTGACACAAGAGAAGATAGAGAAAATCTCAGCAGAGATGTAGAAGATATACAGAAGAGTCAGATGGAAACTTTAGAACTGAAAAATGCGACAACTGAAATAAGGAAACTGAATGGGTGGGTTCAATAGCTAATGGAGAGGACAGAGGAATCAGTGAGCTGAAAGACAGAACAATAGAAACTGTACAATCTTAACCACAGAGAAAAAATAGACTGAGCCAAGCCTGAGGGGCCAGTGGGACTATAACAAAAGACCTAGCACTCATATCATCAGAGTCTGGGAAGGAAAGGACAAACTGGGTATGGTTGAAAAGTACTCAAAGACGTAATGGCAAGAAATTTCCCAAAGTGGAAAAGACATAAACCTACAGATTCAAGAAGCCTAGTGAATCCCAAACAGGATAAACCAAAAGAAACCCATACCGAGGCACATCATAATCAAACATCTGGAAACTAAGGAAAAAGAAGCGATCTTACTCAGCGAAAGTACTGAGAGGGAAATGACATCAGGTTCATCATCAGATACCACAGCCAGAGGCAGTGGCACATTTTTCAAGTGCTGAAAGAAAACAACTGTCAACCCATAATTTTATATCCAGTGAAAATATCCTTTAGGAACTTACTGTAGATAAGCCAAAATGGAATTCTAGAAACTGTTTAAGGAACCCACAAGAAAAGAAAAACAAAACACAGAACAAAAAGAAAAGAATACATGAGTAAATAAATAAACAGGCAGACTTAAGCTCTAACATGTCAATACTTATATTAACATAAGTGATCCAAATACAGAAATTGGCAGAGTAAATTAAAAATGTGACCCAACTATATGCTGTCTACATGAAACTAATTTTCAAATATAATGATATAGACAGGTTAAAAAGTAAAATGATGGGGAAACATTAATCAAAAGAAGGCAGAAATGGCAGTATTACTATAAGATAAATTACTTCAGAGCAAAGAAAATTTCCAGAGACAGAGAGGAACATTATGTAATAATAAAATGATCGGTCCCCCAAGAAGATGTATCAATCCTAAATGTGTATCCACCAAGCAATAGAGTTGCAATGTTTATGAAGCAAAATTCAATAGAACTGAAAGGAGAAATAAATAGATCCACAATTATTAATATAATTGGTGACTTAAACACCCTCTCTTAACAACTGATATAAAAACTAAGGAGGAAATCAGCAAAGACAAAGCAGAACTCACCAATACCATCAAAGAGGATCCAACAAACATTTATAAACCATTCCATATAACTACAGCAGAATACACATTTTTTTCAATTGCCCATAGAACATATACCAAGATAAACCATATCCTGAGCTACGTAAGACAAAGTGCAACAAATTTAAGTAACTGAAATCATACGGTATATATTCTCTGATCACAATAGAATCAAACTAGAAATCAATAACAGAAGACAACAGGAAAATCTCCAAATGCTTAGAATCTAAACAACATACTTCTAAATAATCCATGAGTTAAGAAGTCTCAGGGAAATAAAAAATAATTGAACTAAATGGAAATGCTATCAAAATTTGTGGGACATAGCTAAAGCAGGGCTGAGAGAATTTTACAGCATGCACACATGAGAAAAAATGAAACCCCTTGAATCAATCATCTCAGTTCCCACTCCGAGAACCTAGAAAAAGAGGAGCAAAATAAACCAAAAGTCAGCAGAAGGAAAGAAATAAGAGCACAAGAGGACAGAAATCAATAAAATGGAAAACAGAACAATTTTTAAAATTTAATTAAAGAGCTTGTTCTTTGAAAAGCATAATAAAATTTCCATCCTCTAGCAAAGAACATCTTGACAAGGAAAAACGAGAGAAAGACAGAAATTACTAATATTGGGAATGAAACAGAATATCACTACAGACTCTGCCAACATCAAAAGACACATAAGAAATTACTATGAACAATTCTATGCATGTAAATTTGACAATTTAGGTGAAATGGACCAATTTCTCAATAAACACAAACTTCCACAACTCAACATAAAATAGATAATTCGAACAGCCCTATAGCTATTAAGAAAATTGAATTTTTCATTTAAAAGCACTCCAAAGTGAAGTATCTGAGCCCATATGGTTATACTAGAGAATTCTACCAAATATTTAAAGAAATAACACCGACTCTGTACCATCTCCTTCAGAAAAAGAATGAAAAGGAGGGAACTTCCCAGTTTGCCTTATGAAGCTAATACTATGATATCAAAATCAGACAAAGACAGTACAGATAATACAGACTGATGTCCCTCATGAATACAGATGCAAAAAATCCTTCAGAAAATACTAGCAAATATAATTCAGCAATATATAAAAATAATTATATATCATGACCAAGTTGCCTTATTCCAGAGATGCAAGGCTATTCAATATTTAAATAGATAACAGAGGACCCAGAAAGAAACCCACACGAATATTCCAAGTGATTTTTGACAAAAGTGCAAGAGCAATTCAGTGAAGGAAAGATAGTTTTCGCAACAAATGATGCAAGTGTATCTGGACCTCCATAGGGCAAAAAATGAACTTCAACCTAAGCCTCACATTTTATACAGTAATTAACTCAAAATGGATCATAGGCTTGAATGTAAAACTATAAAACTTTTAGAAAAAAAAGAGAATCAAGAGAAAATCTTCAGAATGTAGAACCAGACAAAGAGTTTCTTATAAAACTAAATATGCAACTACTATATGACTCAGCAGTTATTCTCTTGGGCATATGTTTATTACAGAGAAATGAATGTTTACATGTTTTTCACAAAAACTCATACACCAATGTTTACAGAAGCTTAATTTGTTACAGCCAAACACTGGAAACAACCCAGACGGCCTTCAGTGGGTGAATGGTTAAACAAAGTGTGGTATGGAACACTATTCAGCTACAAAAAGGAATGAACCACACTGATACACACTACAGCATGGATGAATCTCCAGAGAATTACAGAGTGAAAAGAGCCAGTCCCAAAAGGTTACATACTGTGTGATTCCATTTATATAACATTCTTGAAATGACAAAATAAAGATAACACGGAACAGATTAGTGGTGGTCAGGGATTAAGGAAGGAGTGGGGCTGGAAGGGAGCTGAGTGTGGCTGTAAAAGGGCAGCAGGAGGGATCCCTGTGGTGACAGGATATTCTGTACCTTGACTACTTGACACCAATATTCTGGTGATAATCTTGTCCTATAGTCTGGCAATTGGTTACTGTTGGGAGAAACTGGGTAAAAGGTGCATGGATCTCCCTGTATTATGTCTTACAATTGCACGTGAATCTGCAGTTACATCCCAATAACAATTTAATTCAAAAACAAAAAGCAGGTGAGACTGTTGAGTGTAGAAGAGGTTATTATCATTGATCATAAATGCATATCACTTCGTTTTCTGATTAGGTCTTTATTTGGCTTCTTATGAAAGTGAGAGCCCAGAGAACCAAACAGAAAAAGAGAGGTGGAAATCTCTAAGGTGAGTCTATGTGCCAAGACAAGGTTGGGGGGTGGGGGGCAGGGTAGAGGGAGGGGTAGGGAACTTGGGGCCAAGTCAGAGCTGAGGGACTTCATCCATACCTGGTTGTCAGCCTCCTGGGAGGCCCTCCATGGGGGTGGGGACAGGTCAGACCAGGGTCTTAGAGGTTAGGGAGGAACTCAAGCACTGGGGTATGGACCATGACCCCCCAGAGCTGGATATTGCCTCGTGGGAAGCTGAGATGTGTGCCCCAGGGCCTGGAACCCCAGTCCATACTCATGCTAGAAAGTTAGACACGCACCATCTCTTCTTGTTCGGCCTGTTAATACAGCCGAGCAGGATCAGAAATGAGGAGCAGCAGTGGGCTCTGAGGACTGAGCCATGAAGATGGCACACGCCCCTCTGGGGTAGGGGTCTCAGGGGGTGTACAACCACAGGCCAGGCCAGCAGGCTCTCACCACCCTCAGCATGTTTAAATCTGCAGGTCTTCTATTCTGGGGAAGACATGAGAGGCACTGAGCTGGAGAAGGAGGAGGAGGGAGAGGAAGAGCAGAAGCCAGCCTTCTGCAGCCCCGCCTGCCCCAGCCAGCCCAGTGGGAGGTGGAGGCATCCATGCGTCACTGCTTTGCAAACTGTGATCCTGTGGCCTGCCACCTGCCACAGTGACCACATGGCCCAGGCGAACTTTCTCCACCTTTTGTGAAACCTCAGCCGTGGAAGGGCCCAGGGCCTCCAAACAAATGAGTGGCACATGCCTCGGAGGCCCTGCTGTCAGAACAGTGGTGGTCACATTGCTGGTCAGTCTGTCTGTCCTCGGCAATGATCCAAGAGGTTGGGCGGCTACGGTCTCACCCTCACCATGGAGATAGACACCCAGTCTGTCTCCAGGTGATCTGAGAGGCTTCATATCTCCAGCAGACATCATGGTGGCGTGAGAGGGGCCAGAGCCCACTTGTGGCCCTTGCCATTTTACTAATGGACCCAATCCTGCTCAGTGAGATGGGCTGGCTGCTGTAGCCCTGGGTATACCCTTTCAGCATCCTGCTGATATCAGGACAGCTTCCTGGTGAGAGCTATGAGGCCGATCAGCAGGACAAATTTGAGTCACGCACTTCACCATGTGTACATTGTAAATTTTAGAGTTGATATAAACACATTGGTATACCCTGTGTATTCACATCCACTTCACATCTCTCACTGGTGACCTTCCACCAGAACGCAGGGTAATGTCCCAGTTCAGGCCCGGGAACGCAGTGACCACACATCAGGAGGGGGATTTGGGGGCCATTTCCATGCCATAGACCCCATATCCTGCTGAAAGTTGCTGGTGCACAGTAGGTATTTGGTGAGCTCCAGTGAGTGGGTATTGACAGCCATGTGTGAGGCAGATGCCTTGCTTGTTTGGGTGAATAGTGATGGAGCAAGGGAGGACCCACAGCCCACCAGGAGGTCCTCCCAGTGGGCTGTCACTCTGCCCTTCACACACTGAGCCACATTTCTGGGCCCGGAGCAAATGGATCATGGAGCTGCTGAGCCCCCACTTGGCATGTGACCAGGTCACCCAGTCAAGAAGTCAGGGAGTGTGATGTGCACCCCATTCCAAGTCAGGGCCTGAGCACAGAGAACTGTGTTGAAGATGCAGTGAGGCATCCTGGCCAGCCCCTGACCACATCAGACCTCTCAGATTCTAGACCCGGCTCAGCTGGGACCGGCCTCACCTGTCCTGGCAGTGTGGCCTTTGGTCCAACCTTGGGGACAGGCAGAGACAGAACAACCAACACCCCAGATGCCTCCCCCAACTCGAGGAATTCTGCCTTATGAACCCAGGACCTCAGCAAGGATCCTGCAGCCTGACAGAGGCATGGGAGTGTGCCTGTTCGGCTTGAATGGGATCTGCTCTACTCCAGACCAGCCTACCCCTTTCCATCTGAGACCCCAGAGAGGCTGAGTAGTACAGCGGGTAGCAAAGAAGATCTGGGTTTCAGTCAAGCCTAGGCTCCCACCCTGCCTCACACCATATCTAAGCTCTCCACAGGGGTGGGGGTGAGGTTCTGGGGGTCCCTTCAGCTAACTAGAAGCACTTCCTGATCCCCTCAGGCCTACTCAGCACACTCCTTCGGTGTCTGGCATCCCCTGGATTAGACCAAACTCCTGAAGACGTCAGCAGGAACCATCCGTGCACCCCAGCCGCACAGAGGTCAGAGGTTGGGGCAGGTGCACAGAACGGGTTAGTGGCCTGGGACACAATGACAGGCCCAGGGCTGAGGGCTGGGGAGCTCCGGGAGGCCTACCCAGGTTATCTCCTTCCCTCCTCCCCAGCCACAGGGACACAGGACACTCTGGAAGGGGCCCCCAATTCACCTCACCTCACAGGCCCAGGCCTTGCCAGTCACCTGGCTCCAGATCCCTATTCTTGAGCAGCTCAGCTCAGGAGCCTGTGAGGAAACCCCAGAATACTGAGCTTCAGGAAGAAGCAGGTGAGATCAAGGAGCCGGAGGCAGCTGGCCACAGTGTATTCTCTGCCTCATGCAATCCTTCACCTCATCCCAGGATTCCAGCTGTCTCTCCAAGGCCAGACCCCAAATTCCTCCCCTCAGCCATACCCCTCATAGTCCTCTCCATCTCCTACCAGAAGACTGCAGCAGCCTCCTCCAGGCTGTGGGGAGCATTAAGAAAGGATGTTGGTCATATTAAAAAGATCATACATCATGACCAAGTGGGCTTTATCCCAGGAATGCAAGGTTTTTTTAACATCCGCAAATCAATCAATGTAATACACCACATTAACAAATTGAAAGAAAAAAACCATATGGTTATCTCAATAGATGCAGAAAAAGCCTTTGACAAAATTCAGCATCCATTTATGATAAAAACCCTCCAGAAAGCAGGAATAGAAGGAACATACCTCAACATAATAAAAGCTATATATGACAAACCCACAGCAAGCATTACCCTCAATGGTGAAAAATTGAAAGCATTTCCCCTAAAGTCAGGAACAAGGCAAGGATGCCCACTTTCACCACTACTATTCAACACAGTTTTGGAAGTTTTGGCCACAGCAATCAGAGCGGAAAAAGAAATAAAAGGAATACAGATAGGAAAAGAAGAAGTAAAACTCTCACTGTTTGCAGATGACATGATCCTCTACATAGAAAACCCTAAAGACTCTACTAGAAAATTACTAGAGTTAATCAATGAATATAGTAAAGTTGCAGGATATAAAATTAACACACAGAAATCCCTTGCATTCCTATACTCCAATAATGAGAAAACAGAAAGAGAAATTAAGGAAACAATACCATTCACCATTGCAACAAAAAGAATAAAATACTTAGGAATATATCTACCTAAAGAAACAAAAGACTTATATATAGAAAACTATAAAACACTGATGAAAGAAATCAAAGAGGACACAAACAGATGGAGAAATATACCGTGTTCATGGATTGGAAGAATTAATATAGTGAAAATGAGTATACTACCCAAAGCAATCTATAGATTCAATGCAATCCCTATCAAGCTACCAATGGTATTTTTCACAGAACTAGAACAAATCATCTCAAAATTTGTATGGAAATATAAGAAACCTCAAATAGCCAAAGCAATCATGAGGAAGAAGAATGGAACTGGAGGAATCAACCTGCCTGACTTCAGGCTCTACTACAAAGCCACAGTCATCAAGACAGTATGGTACTGGCACAAAGATAGAAATATAGATCAATGGAACAAAATAGAAAGCCCAGAGAGAAACCCACGCACCTATGGACACCTTATCTTCGACAAAGGAGGCAAGAATATACAATGGAGAAAAGACAATCTCTTTAATAAGTGGTGCTGGGAAAACTGGTCAACCACTTGTAAAAGAATGAAACTAGAACACTTCCTAACACCATACACAAAAATAAACTCAAAATGGATTAAAGATCTAAACGTAAGACCAGAAACTATAAAACTCCTAGAGGAAAACATGGGCAAAACACTCTCCGACATAAATCACAGCAGGATCCTCCATGACCCACCTCCCAGAATATTGGAAATAAAAGCAAAAATAAACAAATGGGACCTAATTAAAATTAAAAGCTTTTGTACAACAAAGGAAACTATAAGCAAGGTGAAAAGACAGCCTTCAGAATGGGAGAAAATAATAGCAAACGAAGCAACAGACAAACAATTAATCTCAAAAATATACAAGCAACTTCTGCAGCTGAATTCCAGAAAAATAAACGACCCAATCAAAAAATGGGCAAAAGAACTAAACAGACATTTCTCCAAAGAAGACATACAGATGGCTAACAAACACATGAAAAGATGCTCAACATCTCTCATTATTAGAGAAATGCAAATCAAACCCACAATGAGGTATCATTTCACACCAGTCAGAATGGCTGCTATCCAAAAGTCTACAAGCAATAAATGCTGGAGAGGGTGTGGAGAAAAGGGAACCCTCTTACACTGTTGGTGGGAATGCAAACTAGTACAGCCACTATGGAGAACAGTGTGGAGATTCCTTAAAAAACTGGGAATAGAACTGCCATATGACCCAGCAATCCCACTGCTGGGCATACACACCGAAGAAACCAGAATTGAAAGAGACGCGTGTACCCCAATGTTCATCGCAGCACTGTTTACAATAGCCAGGACATGGAAGCAACCTAGATGTCCATCAGCAGACGAATGGATAAGGAAGCTGTGGTACATATACACAATGGAATATTACTCAGCCATTAAAAAAAATACATTTGAATCGGTTCTACTGAGATGGATGAAACTGGAGCCCATTATACAGAGTGAAGTAAGCCAGAAAGAAAAACAACAATACAGTATACTAATGCATATATATGGAATTTGAAAGATGGTAACGATAACCCTATATGCAAGACAGAATAAGAGACACAGATGCATAGAACAATTTTATGGACTCTGAGGGAGAAGGTGAGGGTGGGACGTTCTGGGAGAATAGCATTGAAACATGTATATTATCATATGTGAAACAGAACACCATTCCATGTTCGATGCATGAGACAAAGGCTCAGGGCCGGGGCAATGGGATGACCCGGAGGGATGGGAGGGGGAGGGAAGTGGGTGGGGGGTCCAGGAAGGGGAACACATGTAAACTCATGGCTGATTCATGTCAATGTATGGCAAAAACTATTACAATATTGTAAAGTAATTAGCCCCCAACTAAAATAAATAAATTTATTATAAAAAAAAAAAAAGAAAGGATGTTGGAGAAGTAGTACAAGCCTGTAGCTGGAACTCTGGAGGTTAGATGTGAGGTAGGTCAAGAATGTCACTGCTGATATTTACAGGACTTTCCACCCCAAAACAATCAATTTCACCTTTTTCTCAAGTGCACACGGAACTTTCTCCAGGATAGATCACATCCTGGGCCATAAATCTAGCCTTGGTAAATTCAAAAAAATTGAAATCATCCCAGCCATCTTCTGTGACCACAATGCAGTAAGATTAGACCTCAATTACAGGAAAAAAAACTATTAAAAATTCCAACATATGGAGGCTAAACAACACGCTTCTGAATAACCAACAAATCACAGAAGAAATCAAAAAAGAAATCAAAATATGCATAGAAACGAATGAAAGTGAAAACACAACAACCCAAAACCTATGGGACACTGTAAAAGCAATGGTAAGGGGAAGTTCATAGCAATACACGCGTACCTCAAGAAACAAGAAAAAAATCAAATAAATAAACTAACTGTACACCTAAAGCAACTAGAGAAGGAAGAAATGAAGAACCCCAGGGTTAGTAGAAGGAAAGAAATCTTAAAAATTAGGAAAGAAACAAATGCAAAAGAAACAAAAGAGACCATAGCAAAAATCAACAAAACTAAAAGCTGGTTTTTCGAGAAGATAAACAAAATTGACAAGCCATTAGCCAGACTCATCAAGAAACAAAGGGAGAAGAATCAGATCAACAAAATTAGAAATGAAAATGGAGAGATCACAACAGACTACACAGAAATACAAAGGATCATAAGAGATTACTACCAACAGCTATATGCCAATAAAATGGACAACTTGGAAGAAATGGACAAATTCTTAGAAAAGTATAACTTTCCAAAACTGAACCAGGAAGAAATAGAAGATCTTAACAGACCCATCACAAGCACGGAAATCGAAACTGTAATCAGAAATCTTCCAGCAAACAAAAACCCAGGACCAGATGACTTCACAGCAGAATTCTACCAAAAATTTAGAGAAGAGCTAACACCTATCCTACTCAAACTCTTCCAGAAAATTGCAGAAGATGGTAAACTTCCAAACTCATTCTATGAGGCCACCATCACCCTAATTCCAAAACCAGACAAAGATGCCACAAAAAAAGAAAACTACAGGCCAATAATCACTGATGAACATAGATGCAAAAATCCTTAATAAAATTCTAGCAAACAGAATCCAACATCATATTAAAAAGATCATACATCATGACCAAGTGGGCTTTATCCCAGGAATGCAAGGTTTCTTTAACATCCTCAAATCAATCAATGTAATACACCACATTAACAAATTGAAAGATAAAAACCATATGATCATCTCAATAGATGCAGAAAAAGCCTTTGACAAAATTCAACATCCATTTATGATAAAAACCCTCCAGAAAGCAGGAATAGAAGGAACATACCTCAACATAATAAAAGCTATATATGACAAACCCACAGCAAGCATTACCCTCAATGGTGAAAAATTGAAAGCATTTCCCCTAAAGTCAGGAACAAGGCAAGGATGCCCACTTTCACCACTACTATTCAACACAGTTTTGGAAGTTTTGGCCACAGCAATCAGAGCGGAAAAAGAAATAAAAGGAATACAGATAGGAAAAGAAGAAATAAAACTCTCACTGTTTGCAGATGACATGATCCTCGACATAGAAAACCCTAAAGATTCTACCAGAAAATTACTAGAGCTAATCAATGAATATAGTAAAGTTGCAGGATATAAAATTAACACACAGAAATCCCTTGCATTCCTATACACCAATAATGAGAAAAAAGAAAGAGAAATTAAGGAAACAATACCATTCACCATTGCAACAAAAAGAATAAAATACTTAGGAATATATCTACCTAAAGAAACAAAAGACTTATATATAGAAAACTATAAAACACTGATGAAAGAAATCAAAGAGGACACAAACAGATGGAGAAATATACCGTGTTCATGGATTGGAAGAATTAATATAGTGAAAATGAGTATACTACCCAAAGCAATCTATAGATTCAATGCAATCCCTATCAAACTACCAACGGTATTTTTCACAGAACTAGAACAAATCATTCCACAATTTGTATGGAAATATAAGAAACCTCAAATAGCCAAAGCAATCTTGAGAAAAAAGAATGGAACTGGAGGAATCAATCTGCCTGACTTCAGGCTCTACTACAAAGCCACAGTCATCAAGACAGTATGGTACTGGCACAAAGATAGAAATATAGATCAATGGAACAAAATAGAAAGCCCAGAGATAAACCCACGCACCTATGGACACCTTACCTTCGACAAAGGAGGCAAGAACATACAATAGAGAAAAGACAATCTTTTTAACAAGCGGTGCTGGGAAAACTGGTCAACCACTTGTAAAAGAATGTAACTAGAACACTTCCTAACACCATACACAAAAATAAACTCAAAATGGATTAAAGATCTAAACGTAAGACCAGAAACTATAAAACTCCTAGAGGAAAACATAGGCAAAACACTCTCCGACATAAATCACAGCAGGATCCTCCATGACCCACCTCCCAGAATATTGGAAATAAAAGCAAAAATAAACAAATGGGACCTAATTAAAATTAACAGCTTTTGCACAACAAAGGAAACTATAAGCAAGGTGAAAAGATAGCCTTCAGAATGGGAGAAAATAATAGCAAACGAAGCAACAGACAAACAATTAATCTCAAAAATATACAAGCAACTTCTGCAGCTGAATTCCAGAAAAATAAATGACCCAATCAAAAACTGGGCCAAAGAACTAAACAGACATTTCTCCAAAGAAGACATACAGATGGCTAACAAACACATGAAAAGATGCTCAACATCACTCATTATTAGAGAAATGCAAATCAAAACCACAATGAGGTACCATTTCACACCAGTCAGAATGGCTGCTATCCAAAAGTCTACAAGCAATAAATTCTGGAGAGAGTGTGGAGAAAAGGGAACCCTCTTACACTGTTGGTGGGAATGCAAACTAGTACAGCCACTATGGAGAACAGTGTGGAGATTCCTTAAAAAACTGGGAATAGAACTGCCATATGACCCAGCAATCCCACTGCTGGGCATACACACCGAGGAAACCAGAATTGAAAGAGACGCGTGTACCCCAATGTTCATCGCAGCACTGTTTACAATAGCCAGGACATGGAAGCAACCTAGATGTCCATCAGCAGACGAATGGATAAGGAAGCTGTGGTACATATACACAATGGAATATTACTCAGCCATTAAAAAAAATACATTTGAACCGGTTCTACTGAGATGGATGAAACTGGAGCCCATTATACAGAGTGAAGTAAGCCAAAAAGAAAAACACCAATACAGTATACTAATGCATATTTTCTCGTGGCAGTGTGCAGAACTGCATGAACGTCTTGAGACCAGGGTTCTTGCCCCCGGTCTCCCCTGTCTCCTTGGTCTCAGTGCACTCACCCGTGCCCACCTCCAGGCCACCAAACAGATCTCTGCTGGGTGGGGGCACCCGTACCACCGGGCAGGAGACTGCTCTGTCCAGCCTCCTTCTGCTCCATCCCACCCTCTCCAGCTAAGAAAGCATTCCAGCCCTTTAAAGCCTTTTCCCTCCTGGATAAGCCCAGAGGATGGATACCTAGGGTGGAGCCAGAATGGCCATAGAATTAACATCAGAACAACCCTGCATGTCAGCCTTGCACTGAGGCCCCATCCCAGGGGCCTCTGCTCCTTAGTGAGAAGAAGTGCTGGCATCTAGTCGAGGTCACGTGCAGAATCTCACCCAAGGTGTCTGAAGACCAATGCGCTGTCTGTCGCCTGGAAACGCTGCTCTGGCTTGCCAGCCAACAGGGCTTCCCTGGACCCCCTTACGCAGCGAGGGAACCCCTTCCCCTCCAGCAGGGGAGCCAGGCAGGTGGGAGATTTGGGACATCCGGACAGCATGGTGCAGGCTCACCTGCTCTTGTCCTACCCCCAGCATCTTGGCCAGATGAAGGTACTTACAGATCCACGTGTTCAGCTACTTGGTCTTTTTATCATCTGCTCTGGAGAAGGAAATGGCAACCCAGTCCAGTATGCTTGCCTGGAAAATCCCATGGACGGAGGAACCTGGTAGGCTACAGTCCATGGGGTCGCAAAGAGTCGGACACGACTGAGTGACTTCACTTCACTTAATGCATATATATGGAATTTGAAAGATGGTAACGATAACCCTATATGCGAGACAGAATAAGAGACACAGATGCATAGAACAGTCTTATGGACTCTGAGGGAGAAGGTGAGGGTGGGACGTTCTGGGAGAATAGCATTGAAACATGTATATTATCATATGTGAAACAGAACACCATTCCATGTTCGATGCATGAGACAAATGCTCAGGGCTGGGGCAATGGGATGACCCAGAGGGATGGGATGCGGAGGGAGGTGGGAGGGGAGTTCAGGATGGGGAACACATGTAAACCCATGGCTGATTCATGTCAATGTACGGCAAAAACTACTACAATATTGTAAAGTAATTAGCCCCCAACTAAAATAAATAAAGTTATTAAAAAAAAAAAAAAAAGAATGTCACTGCTGATAAAGGCCTGAGGCGGTTTCCTGTTTCCTAGTTCTGTGGCTTTGCAGTGGGTCTTCCCACTGCCTGGCATGCTGTAGCTCAGTTTGTCGATCTAGTAAGACCTGCAACCTCGGACACTGCAGTCCCCCTTCCGGGGAGGGCTCCTGACTTGCAGCACTCACATCCACAGCTGCTCCCTCCAGCCTGCTAGTCCCTTTGGCCCAGGGCAGAATAAGTGTCAGGTGAGGATGGCGAGGTGAGGCCTGTGCTCATCCCCATCTTGGAGAGAGTCCAGGCAATGAGGAGGCAGAAGCCCACGGCCAGCCCCACAGAGAACACAGGGCCAAGGGACTTGAGCTGAGTGCACTTGTATCACAGATTTATCCAGGGACCCTGCTCCCCACCTCTGTGAGCAGCCACTTGGTACCAAGCCCCCAATGCCCAGGCCAGGAGGAAGACCTTGTCTAAGTAGCTTCACAGGTGGGGATCTTGGTACCCCTTCTCCAAGTGCAGCCTCAGGGACCAGGGAGGAATGGTATCTGGCTCATGGCCTGTAGTTGGTTCCTTCGCCACATCCAGGACTCGTGGCCCCTCCCTGCAGAGGCCCTGCTATCTGCCTGCCCTCCTAGCCTCAGTCCCTAGGGCCAGGTCAGATGGTCTACCTGGGGGGCAGCAGATGGAGCCCAGGCCCATGGATCAGGTATCAGCAGCACAGGTGGTGCCCAGGCGTGATGCCCAGAGGCCCAGTTGGGCACCAGGTCACACAGATCCCTGCCACACAGCAGGTCTGCGGCAGCCCAGCTCAGCCACACTGCAGGCACTGGGAACTCAGGGCTCGGGGGTGACCTTTATCCCCACCGTGCCCAGGAGGCCAAGGAAGGGTGGGGGCTGTGCTCACTCTTTGTGGTCCTGTACTTTTTCTCTAGTCTTTCCCATTCTATTGTTTTCCTCTATTTCTTTGCGCTGATCACTGACACAGGCTTTCTGCATTCCTCAGGGATCAGTGCAAAGAAATAGAGGAAAACAACAGAATGGGAAAGACTAGAGATCTCTTCAAGAAAAGTAGAGATACCAAGGGAACATTTCATGCAAAGATGGGCTCAATAAATGACAGAAATGGTATGGACCTAACAGAAGCAGAAGATATTAAGAAGAGATGGCAAGAATATACAGAAGAACTATACAAAAAAGATCTTCACAACCCAGATAATCACGATGGTGTGATCACTCACCTAGAGCCAGAAATCCTGGAATGCGAAGTCAAGTGGGGCTTGGGAAGCATCACTATTAACAAAGCTAGTGGAGGTGATGGAATTCCAGTTGAGCTATTTCTAATCCTGAAAGATGATGCTGTGAAAGTGTTGCATCAATATGCCAGCAAATTTGGAAAACTCAGCAGTGAACAGAGGACTGGAAAAGGTCAGTTTTCATTCCAATCTCAAAGAAAGGCAATGCCAAAAATGCTTAAACTACTGCACAATTGCACTCATCTCACACACTAGTAAAGTAATGCTCAAAATTCTCCAAGTAAGGCTTCAACAATACATGAACCGTGAACTTCCAGATGTTCAAGCTGGATTTAGAAAAGTCAGAGGAACAAGAGGTCAAATTGCCAACATCCACTGGATCATCAAAAAAGCAAGAGAGTTCCAGAAAAAGTATCTATTTCTGCTTTACTGACTACACCAAACCTTTGACTGTGTGGATCACAATCAACTGTGGAAAATTCTGAAAGAGATGGGAATACCAGACCACCTGACCTGCCTCTTGAGAAATCTGTATGCAGGTCAGGAAGCAACAGTTAGAACTGGACATGGAACAACAAACTGGTTCCAAATGGAAGAGAAGTACGTCAAGACTGTATATTGTCACCCTGCTTATTTAACTTACATGCAGAGTACATCATGAGAAATGCTGGGCTGGATGTAGCACAAGCTGGAATCAAGGAGAAATATGAGGAGAAATATCAATAACCTCAGATACGCAGATGATATCACCCTTATGGCAGAAAATGAAGAACTAAAGAGCCTCTTGATGAAAGTGAAAGAGGAGGGTGAAAAAGTTGGCTTAAAACTCAACATTGAGAAAACTAAGATCATGTCATCTGGTCCCATCACTTCATGGCAAATAGATGGAGAAACAATGGAAACAGTGACAGAATTTTATTTTGGGGGGCTCCAAAATCACTGCAGGTGGTGACTGCAGCCATGAAATTAAAAGATACTTACTCCTTGGAAGGAAAGTTATGACCAGCATAGACAGCATATTAAAAAGCAGAGACATTACTTTGCTAACAAAGGTCTGTCTAGTCAAAGCTATGGTTTTTCCAGTAGTTATGTATGGATGTGAGAGTTGGACTATAAAGAAAGCTGAGTGCCAAAGAATTTATGCTTTTGAACTGTGGTGTTGGAGGAGACTCTTCAGAGTCCCTTGGACTGCAAGGGGATCCAACCAGTCCATTCTAAAGGAGGTCAGTCCTGAGTGTTCATTGGAAGGACTGATGTTGAAGCTGAAACTCCAATACTTTGGCCACCTGATGTGAAGAACTGACTCATTTGAAAAGACCCTGATGCTGGGAAAGATTGAAGGCGGGAGCAGAAGAGGATGACAGAGGATGAGATGGTTGGATGGCATCACTGACTCAATGGATATGAGTTTGAGTAAACTCCGGAAACTGGTGATGGACAGGGAGGCCTGGCGTGCTGCAGTCCATTGGACTGCAAATAGTCGGACATGACTGAGCGATTGAATTGAACTGAACTGAGATTTTTCTCTGAGCCCTCCAGAGAAGGAACAGGGATATTAGGACAGGAAGATATTCCTGACTGGGGTTTGCCTCAGACACCCCTGGACCTGGCTGGGGTTTAGAATCAATTCATTTCATACAGGTAATCTATGGGTGTCCTCTGAAGCCCCTGCCGCCTACATTGCTTCCCTACCCACCTAGTTTCTTGGGGCAGGAGACACCACTGAGGCCACTGTGGCCAGTGACTTACCCCAGGAACTCAGCCACATCCAGGCGCCTGTGGAGGCCCGTCTATCCCACCTGACAGCTCTCCAGGGCAGGACCCCAGAAAACCCCAGGGTGGTTCTCAAAGGTGTGTCCAAAGTTATCCCAGGGGACACCACAGGCTGTTTCCCTAACAACCAGAGACAGACAGCCACAAGCATGGCCCCTTGTCCTTCAGATGCCTCAGGCAGGTATCAGACCTTGGGGCTCTGCATCCCCCATGCTGCAGGGTTTATGTGAGTTTCCCAAGGAAGGGGCACCCCACACACAGAAGCCCCCCAAGCAGTGCCCTTCCCAGTCTCTAACTCCTGACCACTGATACACCCCATCCATGAGTCCAGGACGCACAGAGTCAGATAACTCAGTCAAGAGCCACCGTCAGGCTGTGCCTCAGCTGGAAGCTCCATTTCACCCCAAAACTCAAATGCTCCCAGGCTTTATACCCAGCCTAACAAATCCCATGACATGGGTGCTATCACCATCCACCTTGGCAAGTGACAAAATGTAGGCTCAGAAAGGCAAGGCCATTGCCCAGGACACGGAGCACGCAGGGACAGAGCCTGGCCCCACCAGAGTCCATTGTCCACCAGGGCTCTGTTGCTGATAGCGCCGAGAAGCCAAGAGGCGCTCTGACTGGTCTCTGGGTCTTCCTACAAGCACAAACACAGTGACACACATCTTTCCTCCACTCTTGTCCCTTCCTCTTTGGAGGGTTCCTCGGTATCCTCTGGAGTTTCAGGTGAGCCTCTACTGTCTCATGCCTGCTCAAGACAAAACCTCCCAGCTCCCCTATTGCACACACCCCTCCGTGGGCCCTGCTGGGCACAGTTGTGCCTCCTCCCTAGCAGCAGAAAATAGCAGGCTTCACTGCATCTCCATCACGCTACCCTTTGTCCCCGGCATCCATACTGTAAGGTTAACATCCCACTACGCAAGGTTTTCAGTGAAAATGGCTTCATTTTTCACTTCCAGGACTCAAATGGGAACCCTAGATCCCTAGGCCCAGGATCACATCCAACAGCGAGACCTTGAAACACACCCAAGATGCTTCTCAGCAGAACCAGGCCCTCGACCTCAGGCTGAGCAGAGAGTCTGGCACTGCCTTTGACATCAAACCCTGGGCCCAGGCAGCACCAGAAGGTGGGAAGATTAACTGGGGATGAATAGACCTGAAGCCTAAGCTAGAGGCTTAGGTCTATTCATGGGCTATGAGCTTAGGTCAGCCCATTGCTGACCAATAGACCTCCACCAAGTAAGCAAGCTGGGAGAACAGTTCAGCAGAGACAGAGGAGACAGGAATTTATTGTGTCAGGGGCAGAGTGTAATGGCAGGAAAGACTCTCAGAGGCCAGATTGTAAAAGACCAACACCCCTCCTCTGGGGCAGGGGAGACCAAGGAGCTTCGAGTTTACCCTGAAGCTCTGGGCTGGGGCAAGAGGGACCCTCAAGAGTTTCAGGAGATGATGTAATTGTTAATTTTATGTATCAGCTTGACAGGACCATAGGGTCCCCAGATATTTAATCAAACATATCCTGTGTGCGTGAGGGTACTTCTGGGTGAAATTAACATTTGAGTCAGCGTGCAGTCAGCCATGTCTGACTCTTTGCAGCCCCATGGACTGTAGCCCATGAGGCTCCTCTAGCCCATGGAATTTTCCAGGCAAGAATACTGGAGTGGGGTGCCATTTTCTACTCCAGGGGATCTTCCTGACCCAATCTCCTACACTGGCAGGAGGGTTCTTTACCACTAGCACCACCTGGGATCAGTGGACTCAGTAAATCAGACTGTCCTCCCCAATGTGAGGGGGCCACATCCAATCAGTTGGAGGCCTGAATAGAACAAAAAATGGAGAAATTGCTGGCTCTCTGCCTACTTCTGACCCTGGGACACAATTCCCCTGCATTTGGCCTGAAATTTACACCACTGGCTCTCCTGACTCTCCAGCTTGCCCACAGCAGATCTTGGGACTCTCAGCCTCCACAGTTACTTGAGCCAATTCCTTATCATCTATCTATCTATTATCCATCATCCATCACCCATCTATCTGCCATCTCTCTCTCTCTTTATCTATCTCCCCTCTTGGTTTCTCTGGAGAACCCAGACTAATACAGGAGGTAACATGGTCAGTTTTAGAAAGGTTTCTTTGATACCTTTTGACACAATAATTCTAATTTTGTAATTTATCATCTTAAAGAAAACAATTTGATTAACACAGTATTTGCATAATAGAGAAGTAACTAATGGTTACATTGTTCCTGTTCCTATGACAGCAGGTAGATTATGCTCCCCAGCCCAGCCCCAAACCTAGAAAACCCATTCTTGCTAAAGAGACATGCCTGAACCTCCTCTTGGAGCTGAAGTGGGGGACTGGTGCATTCTCCTGGCCTCTGCATGCACATTGGATGGGCTGTCTGTGAGGGGCTAAGTCAGCAATCAGATCAGTGCAGCACAGCAATGCACAAAGCTATGCATCCAATTTACTTACTGCTTTTGTAGATAGCTAGATCCCATTTATTTCAATAGTTATTTGTCTGTTTGCATTAAAACATAAATAAAATACATCAGTATAAAGTACAGTTTGGTTTAAATTAAGATCTCTTAACACTAACATATACAACATCTCTGTCTAGGTCTGTCTTTGCAGTTGATCACTGGACCTCACACACTCAGGCATTTTGCAAAGAGACCTGCTAGGAGGCACTGGCAGGACACAGGTGAGAGAAGAAGGGAGGCTCAGCCAGAGTATGACAGTGGAGATAGAAAACAGGACCAGGTTTGGGATATATTTTGAAGGTAAAAATTTCAAAAGGTTTACTGATGGAGTATAAGTCAATGTGAAAGAAAAATAAAGGTCAAAACTGACTCCAAGGTTTGGGGGCCTTAGCAAATAGAGGAATGACACTGCCACTTCCTGGCTGTGGGAAGACTGGGAGAGGAATAGGATTATAGGGGAAAATAAGGAATTTGATTAGAGGAAAACCCATGCTCAGCTTTTATAAGCTTCCTAGGTAGCACTAGTGGGAAAAAAACCTGCCAGCCAATGCAGGAGACATAAGAGACATGGGTTTGAACCCTGGGTTGGGAAGATATTCCTGGAAAAGGGAAGGGCAACCCACTCCAGTTTTATTGCCTGGAGAATTCCATGGAGAGAGGAACCTGGGGGGCTATGGTCCATAAGGTTGCAAAGAGTCAGACATGACTGAGCAACTTAGAACACATGCATGCTCAGGTTGAGATGTCCATTAGGCAGCCCTGTGAATATGTTGAGTACAGATTAGACTGACATGATTCTGGCGTTCTGAGGGCAAGTCTGGCCTGGATATATAAATCTAGGGGGCTTCCTGGGCAGGCTGTTTTACAGCCAGGGGCCCAGATAAACCATATAGAGAGTAGGGCAACTGAGCCCTTTGGGGCATTTGAATGTTTAGAGGTAGGGGAAATAAAGCAGATCCATCAAAGGACATTGAGAAAGAGTGCCTAGAAGTTAAGAGGAAAACCAAAGAAGAGGCAAAAGCTGATAAAGAAAGATTCAGGAAGGAAGGAGTGATTAGCTGTGTCCTGTGCTACTGAAAAGTCGAAGACAAGAGTCAAGAGCTAACCTTCACACTGGGCAGCAGAGGTAAATAGCAACCTCAAAAGGAGGGGTTTCAGGGAAATGCTGGCGGTGAAAAAAAGTGAAAGTTAGTTGAACAGTCATGTCCGACCCTTTGTGACCCCATGGACTGTAGCCCACCAGGCTCCTCTGTCCATGGAATTTTCCAGGCAAGAATACTGGAGTGGGTTGCCATAACCTCCTCCAGGGGATCTTCCCAACCCAGGGATCGAACCCAGGTCTCCTGCATTGCAGGTGGATTCTTTACCATCCGAGCCACCAGGGAAGCCCATGTTGCTCTTTGGCATGTAGTTAATACAGTTCTATGGAAGTAAATTTGGCAATTTTCATCACATTTGCAAATATGTATATGCTGTGACATGGTAATTCCATCTCTTGCAGTTTATCTTACCATCATGCTTGTACTCCTCCAAATGAATAAGCCTGCATACAACTATTCATTGCAGTACCACTTGACAGCAAAAGACTGAAAACAACACAGCAAAAGACTGAAAACAACCCAAGTGTCAATAAGTAGGAAATTGGTTAAATCAATCACTGCACAGCTCTACCACAGAATACCATGCAGCTGTAATGAGGATGCTCTTTAGGTATTGATATGAAAAGTTATCCACTATATGATACAGGTATATAAAAGCATGTATAGTATGTTAGCATTTGTGTAAAAAAGGATTGGAAATATATATATTTACATTTGCTTATATTAAATTAAATCTCTTAAAATTTTAAAACATTTTAAAATACAGAAAAGTCTAATAATAGTTAATTTTAGGGAGATGTAGGCTGTGGATAGAAAAAGAATTTTTGCTTTTGAACTAAGCAATTCCTGGATTACTAGACATTGTTAATTTCAAAGAATATTGCAATATTACTTTCTAGAATATTTACCAGTCTATACTCCCACCAACAGGATTCAGGAGGCCCCCAAATCCTTGCCAACACTTAATATCATCAGGATATGTTCCTGCTGCAACGTATGTGTACAAAATAAGGAATCAAATTAGAAAGATGATGAACATCAGCAATCATAGGCTACAACACAAGGAGAGAGAACCAGACAGTGTCAAGAGAACACCCAGACCAGACCAGAATAAGTAAGAGGGCATGTGTTCCAGGAAAAGCCTGCACTGAGAGATGGTTGACAGATGTGACCATCCTAACCGACAGCTTTCCTGGGGAATGGAAAAAGAAATGGATAATGAAAAAAAGGATAACTGACCTTTATTATATGCCCTTTAACACTATAAATTATTTTCAAGTAGTACTTTGATTTTTTAAATTAATTTTAAAAATAATTTTGAAAGCCAAATTATAAAATTCCATTCAAGCATTATACAGCAAAAAAATTACAATAAATCACTGTAGAAGGAAGAACGGGGCTCCTAAACCTGAGAGGACTTGTGTACCTAGCATAATGAGCAAAGAAATGAGCAAGGGCAGGGACAGCAAAAGATGGGTTTGTCTCTCAAAGGTTATCTCTTTCTAAAGTAACATGATTCCAAACACATAAACCTACCAAAGGAGGAAATACCTGGGGACTGGGGATTGCAGGGCCTATTTTGCCAAAAGTTTTAATTTTGTTTCAGGTTCAAAGGACTTATTAACAAAGAAACCACTTGTTAAACACAAATAAACAATTTCAACATTTAGTAGAGGATTTTTTAACTTAATTTCAATGTATAATCATTAAAAGAAAAGAGAAAGAGAGAAGAGTAGCATAGCAGCACATACATCACCAAACTGGGCCAACAACTGGGCCGACCAACATCCAAACTTAAACAGCACTGGGAAGTCCCTCGTTAACAGCAATCTGGAGTTTCAACTGAGAAAGGGTCCTGGGCAGTGTGTCCACTCCATGAGTGAGACCTCAAGTTGTAGTTTCAGGGACTCCCCCTTATAATCCCAGGTCACAAACTGATATCATCATCAGTTTGTGTGCAAAAATGTGGCTCTGGTTTTACTTTAACCTTTTTACAATACTGTTCATTTCACCTGTGAGTCATAGGATTTCATTAGACTCCAGGAGGTTCTGCCTGAACCTCTGACTGCAGGCAGCCATGGAATCCAGGCAGTAGCCAGGCAAGCCAGAAGCAAGGTCAGAGGTCTGCTCTCCGGCTTCTGAAGCGTGAACAAGACTTTCTCCATTTTAATTTCCCTAAAAGGACCAGGAAAGTTTCTCAGGGAAGTGATGATAAAAAGTCTCTTTCAAGCATCAGAAGCAGAAATATCAAAGAGATATTTACTTCTAGAATGGTCACGTAAGGTGGTCCAGGGACCCACTTCCCAGCAAAACAAGCATAAGTGATTTTTTTAAGTTTCTATAAATTGTCTTAAGAACATAAAATAAATAAAATAAAATAAATGAAATAAATAAATGAAAAAAATTATTTTAAAAAATCTACTGAAACTCAGTAAGAACAATGAAAGTTTGTGGTATTTGAACCATGATCCACTTCCTCACTCTTAACTCTCAGCTCAACATGATAAAAGCTACACTCCAGGCAGGTCCAGCCAAGAACACATAGGGCTCCCTCTCCCCCCAGATCCTGGTCAAGGGCTACCACATCTCTCCAAGGGGGACATCCTGCCAGTATTTCTCACCCCCATCCCCCAGTTACATGTTGTGCATGTGTGTGCCAAGTTTCTTCAGTCACATCAGATTCTTTGCAACCCCATGGACTGTAGCCTGCCAGGCTCCCCTATTCATGGGGTTCTCTAGGCAAGAATACTGGAGCGGGTTGCCATGCCCTTCTGCAGGGTATCTTCCTGACCCAGGGATTGAACCCATGTCTCTTGCGTTTCCTGCATTGACGGGCAGGTTCTTTACCACTCGTGCCACCTGGGAAGCCCCAGTTACATCTTATAAAGGCTAAATCCTGGGTGAGTATAGATGAGAGGTCAGAGGCTCCCTTCCTCCACCAGCCCCTATTCACAGAGTAGAAACTCTACCCCAGGTGCTTTAGTCAGAGAATATTGGAACCCTGATTACCCTCACTCCAGTTCACTTGTAGGGTGAAGTTTCCATGCTGGGAGAGGCAAGCCAAGAAGACCAAAGAATACAGCCCCTACCCAGTGCTCTACTCACAAAGAAAAGATATCACTCTAAGAAAGCAGGACACTCTCCCCATCACTCATGATGGAACTTTACCCAGAAGAGAGAGGCAAGCCGTCAGAAGAGGGAACTCTCAAACTTTACCCGGAGGAAATTATTTTATTTGGAATGTAATGTAGCAAAGTTCAAGCCTAAGGACACTCTCAAAAACAATAGAGATTTTGGTAGGAAGCAATTAGTAGGAGACTAGTAGCTTCAAAAGAACTATAAGCTAAACCATAAAAGAGCTAGGTTACCAGAAAGATATGCAGATACACAGATGACATCACCCTTATGGCAGAGTTTTGCCAAGAGAACGCACTGGTCATAGCAAACACCCTCTTCCAACAACACAAGAGAAGACTGTACACATGAACATCACCAGATGGTCAACATCGAAATCAGGAGGAGAAGGGGACGACAGAGGATGAGATGGTTGGATGGCATCACCAACTCGATGGACATGGGTTTGGGTAAACTCCGGGAGTTGGTGATGGATAGGGAGGCCTGGCGTGTTGCGATTCATGGGGTCGCAAAGAGTCGGACACGACTGAGTGACTGAACTGAACTGAACTATAAACTAAACATGCACTTACCATAAGACCCAAGAATTTCCCTCTTGGGCGCTTATATCAGAGAAATGAAAACTTACATTCACAAAAAACCTGTCTATGAATGTTCATAGCAATCATAGATTTATTTATAATAGCCCCAAACTGGAAACAATGCAAATGTCCCTCATCAGGTAAATGGTCAAATGAAGTCTGGCATGACCCTACAGTGGAATAATGCTCAATGATAAAAAGGAACAGTCTACTTATACACATCACAACTTGGATGGATCTCACAGGAACTGTGTTAGTGGAAAAAGCCAGTCTTAGAAGGTTACATACTGTATGTCTTCATTCATATAACATTCTCAAAATGAAAAAACTACATAAATGGATACCAGGGTAGTGGTTGCCAGAGGACAGGGATGGGGTGGGTACAACTGTAAAGGGGCAACAGGAGGAGGTCTCTTTGTGGGGTTGGAGCAGTGCTGTCTTGATTGTGGCGGTGGTTACACAGATCCATACAAAGGATAAGACTGTATAGAACTGCACACACACACACACATACACACACATATACAAGGACATATAAAAGCTGATGAAATCTAAATAAGTCCTGTATCTAGTTAAAACAGTCACACCAATGTCAGCTTCCCGGTTTTGATGTTGCATGTGTAAGTTATATAAAATGTCTCTGTTGGGGAGGTGGGTGAAGGGTACATAGGATTTTTAACCTCCTATGGATTTATGCAAGTGAAAGTCACTCAGTCATGTCTGAATCTTTGTTACTCCATGGACTATACAGTTCATGGAATTCTCCAGGCCAGAATACTGGAGTGGGTAGCCTTTCCCTTCTCTCTTGGATCTTCCTGACCCAGGAATCGAACCAGGGTCTCCTGCAATGCAGGCAGATTCTTTACCAACTGAGCTATCAGGGAAGAATGGATTTATAATTATTTCAAAATAAAATAATTTTTTAAAGACTTTGCTAGGCTACTTTGGGCCTGCTCTGTGCAGGTTGGAGGTGAGCCATTTCATCCACAGAATTAGGGATCCTTCCTTCAGCTCTCTCCTCTCTGGGATTGCCCTACACTCTGGCTCATGTGAGTTTCCCCTTGAAGTTTAGGTATTTACACTGCTAGGACAGTAGTGCAGCTTTGCAACTAAGGCTGTCCTCGGGGCAGGAATAGGATAGGAAAAAAAAATGGGAAAAATAAAGTGAGCCCAAGTATTTTCCCACACACACTTCATCTTGCAGAGGCCCCTTTCTTAGTCCTCTAGCTAGAGGGATAGTTCCTCTGCACAGTTCTATACTGGGACTGACCTCAATTCAAAACTGGAAGATGAGAGAGGAAAAGAATCTGGGAATCTTGTCCCCATTATGGGTTATTCTTCAAGTTTGGCTCTTCTCTCCAATTTGCCTGTCATTGCTAACATGTTTAGAATTATTGTAACTGATGAGATTGATAGAATTTAGTGGTTTTACTTTACCTTGGCCAGCTTCAGAACCCTTAAATGTAAAGTTTAATCTTCCCAGTTATTGTGTGAGATCAATATTAATTCTGTTTCAAAGATAAAGAAAGTGAAAGTGTTAGTTGCTCAGTCAAGTCCAACTCTTTGCCACCCCATGGACTGTAGCCTGCCAGGCTCTTCTGTCCATGGAATTCTCCAGGCAAGAATACCAGAGTGGGTTGCCATTCCTTTCTCCAGGGGATCTTCCTGACCCAGGAATCAAACCCAGGTCTCCCGCATTGCAGGTAGATTCTTTACCATCTAAGTCACCAGGGAAGCCCTAAACATAAAGAACCTGAGGCTTAATGAGATATAATCTTCTGTCCAAACCCGTAGAGCCCATGCTAAGGTGAAATGTATACACAATTAAAATTAGCTCATGAAATAGGCTGTTGAGTGGAGTCAGAAAGCAGGAGAGGGCAAAAAAAGGAAAGATATTGTTTGTTGGAACAGAGTGGTGGGGAGATTTAGGGTGAAAAGGGAGGGAAGGAAGAGAGAGAGTAGTGGAGGCAAGGAGGTCTTTTCCTGGTGGCTCAGGGATGTACCAGGCATCAGCTGCTCTACATTAAGGGTACTTACCCAAAACTTACCATCTTTACTTGCACCTCCATGGATTTCTTGTGAGCAAACAGGCCAGTCTAAGCAATGATGTAATCCTATTCCCTTTCCAGTCAAGGCTCAGGCTTAACCAAATCAGCCTTGGCATTTCTTTGTTGACCCCCTTTGTCCAGGGGCACTTAGGCAGGTCACCACAATTGGCTAACGGTGAGGTTTTCATTCTACAGATGAGAGCAGTCTTCCTCCCTTCCTACTCAACAAGAACAAGGAAATATGGCATCCATCTGCAGCTGGGATAGAAGATAGGCTTGGACAAAGCCCATGCAAGACAGACTGCCTGGAACGTCTGCTTCCTCTAGATTTCCTAATCAAGTGTTAACTTGCACCCTAAAACATACAAATTGACCCCTCCCAACCTGAGCCACTCCTGGACATGTTCCAGGAGCCACCTGACCCTAGGCTGGTGCTGGAGAACTGCCTGACTCTGAACCCAGGACAAGAGCAAGCCTGCCTCTGAAAACAGGTTGGGACTTCAAGTGCACCTCTTATTGTCCCTACCAAGATCTATGTCCTATAAGCTTGCAAGTGCATCCTTGAGAAACCACGGTGCTTTTTCTTTTTTTTTTCAAAACCAATACCGAACTCTTCAACTGTCCAGACACCAGCCAATTCTGACAACTCTGTGTCCTGTAATCCAATTCAACTCTGATACTAACTACTTGGAGTTAACATCAGACTCCACAAGTTGAGGGTTCAGTGCCGCAAGACTGTGGGATGCCAGTTGCAAGTGTCAGATCCCCAGGTAACCCGTACTTCTGTGCAGCTTGGCCACAAAGCCAAGAGTCCCCACCACGTGCCCCCTACCCTTTATGTTCCATGTTTGATAGAATGATTCATAGGAGTCAGTAAAAAACTTATTATTACCAGTTCATTATAAAGGATATAAAGGATACAACTCAGGAACAGCCAGATGGAAGAAATGTATAGGACAAGATATGGGGAAGGAGGGTGGGTGGAGCTTCCATGCCCTCTTAGGGGATGCCACTCTTCCAGCACCTTGATGTGTTCACCAACCTGAAAAGTCTCCAAACTCTGTTGTTTAGTAGTCTTGTGGAGGTTCCAATACATATGTATGACTGATGAAATTGATGGCCATTGGTGATTAACTCAATCTCCTCACTGGAGACTGGGGGATGGGGCTAAATATCCCAATCCTCTAATCATGCCTTGGTCTTTCTGGCAATCAGCCTCCATTCCTAAAGCTATCTAGGGACTCCCAGCCATCTCATCTCCTTAGCACACAAAAGACACTATCACTCTGTAGATGGCAATGGTTTTAGTGGCTATGTTACAGGAACCAGGGACAAATACCAAATACTTATTTTTTACTATACCATACCCTCCATCCTCAGTCTATGGGGTTGGGTCAAGGGGATCCCATGTCTGCCTCCCTGAGTGACCATGTGGTAAGGTTTGGCCAGTCAGAGCATTTATCCATTTGGTCATAATGGTCATCTTGGTGGTGAACTCATGACATAAAGACAAACCAATGAGACTCAGAATATAGAATGGAAAGTCCATTGAGAAAGAAAGCACTTTCTCTCCTGCTATGCTCTTCTAGGATTCTGAAAGAACAGAATGTACTCCCCTGGGCCTGCTGGAGCTCATCTCACACCCACATGGAGAGAGCTTACTTGAGAATGAATGAAGGCAACAAAGAAGAGAGAAAGGCTGAGAGAGAGTCACCAGAAGCCCAGCTCTGATGATATCATTTGACCTCTTAGATTCACTGGTGCCTAAGCTTACACCATGCCCAGACTTTTCATAAGCGATCACAAAAAAATTTCCTCCACATTGAGCTGGATTTCTGGTACTGCAACTAAAATGGCCCCAGTTAGTACATAGCACCTCATACCTACAGGGCCACCAGTCTGTTTCTGGACCCTCCCCAACTTCCCTCTTAACTTATACCCCAAAATCTGCACTCCTTCTTCAGTCTTAGAGTTGAGTGCCTTCAGTCAGGAGACCTAATTTGAGCATCTTCTAAATTGAACAGACAGGGAAGATTTATCTTCGGATGTTAAGACACCCAGAGGCCAGGCATAGAGATTTTCTGTGCCCCTACTTTCTCTATTTATATCAGTCAGGGCTGCTTTCAGATACAAATAATTGGAAATCTTCTACACAGCAGTTTAAACAAATAAGCACGAAAGAATACGGAAGGACCCAGGCTCCTTCACCCTTGCTTCTCCACCACCTTTAGTGTATGGTTTCCATCCTCGTGATCCAATGTGGGCAGAAGAAAGGGTAAGACGTGGCAATAGCATACCTTCCCTCCCAAGACACTAGCTAGAAATGCATCTTGGCTAGAATGTGTCCTGAGGAAAGGGATCCTTATTCACTTATATATTTCAAATTCTTAGAACTGCTGCTCAGTGAGGGACCTGAATGAATGAGTGAATGGATGAATGGATGGATGGATGTCTATACAGGAAAACTGAGTTTTTACCTCCTATAGCCCCTACAGTGGAATCAGGTAAGATAGGAGGGGCTGGAATAACCACTGAGTAATACCTCACAGCACCTGCCACTCATTCCTCAAGCTGGTGTGCAGTCTTCTGGCATTCCCCAGGGGCCTTCATCCTCTACCAATAGGATCTCTTGGGAGGTTTCTTATTTTCATACATCTGAGCAGATCTGGATGCCCTTCCCCAAACTTTCCTAGGAGGTTCTTACCCACAATGGAGCATACGCTTCACTGGCAGATGTGTTCTCCTCCTATTGGTAACTTCTCCCAGAACAAAAAATGATTGACAGGAAGGACATTCAATTGTGACTCCAGCAGGGTAATGAGCTGGTCCACTCCACCTTCAGCAACAACATTAAAAACCAAACTGGCACAATTCTTGAATAAGGACTTATAGGAATATAGCTTGTATTCATATCCCATGTGGTGCAATCATGCGAGATTCATCTTCAGTAAAGATGCAGAGTCAATAGACCAAAGTTATGTCTATTTTTGCTTTAAGAGCTGGGTAATGGCACCCCACTCCAGTACTCTTGCCTGGAAAATCCCATGGATGGAGGAGCCTGGTAGGCTTCAGTTCATGGGGTCGCTAAGAGTTGGATACGACTGAGCGACTTCACTTTCACTTTTCCCTTTCATGCACTGGAGAAGGAAATGGCAACCCATTCCAGTATTCTTGCCTGGAGAATCCCAGGGACGGCGGAGCCTGGTGGGCTGCTGTCTATGGGGTCGCACAGAGTCAGACACGACTGAAGCGACTTAGCAGCAGCATAGAATCATTAAGTATTTGGACACTATTAAGCCTGTGTAGGAGAATTTGACTGAGGGTCACTGGGAGCCACCAGCCCACAATTCCACCAGCTCAACTTTGTACATTCTCCCTACCCTTGGCTCCACAATCCCCTTTCTTCCAATAGGTTCCTCAGTGGTCTCATGATGGGTCATCAGAGATAGCTTTTTTATAATTGCAAAAAGAACACAACGTTTTGAAAACAGTAAAAATGTAAAATAAAAACAATTATCCATAATCCTCCCAAATAAATCAAACTATTTTGACTTTACTAAAGCTGACCGCCAAAGAATTGATGCTTTTGAACTGTGGTGTTTGAGAGTCCCTTGGACTGCAAAGAGATCCAACCAGTCAATCCTAAAGGAAATCAGTCCTGAATAGTCATTGGAAGGACTGATGCTGAAGCTGAGGCTCCAATACTTTGGCCACCTGATGCGAAGAACTGACTCATTGGAAAAGACCTTGATGCTGGGAAAGGTTGAAGGTAGGAGGAAAAGGGGATGACAGAAGATGAGATGGTTGGATGGCATCACCGACTCGATGGACATGAGTTTGAGCAAGCTTCCCAAGTTTGTGATGGACAGGGAGGCCTGGTGTGCTGCAGTCCATGGTGTTGCAAAGAGTCAGACACGACTGAGCTACTGAACTGAACTGAACTTCCCTTCTTGGCCGTGTTCCCATATGTGGACGTAGTCTACAGAGTGACCACCAGAGATTTATTTCCTATTCTGTGTCTGCACTAAACATTATATCATAAGCATTCATCCCATTACTACAACTTGTTTGATATAGTAATAGCTACATAATCATCCCAAATTTGTACCATAATTTGCTTAATAAATAAATGAGTTTATTTCCAACTTTTTGCCCCTATAATAAATGCTGCAATAAACATCCTTGTATACATAGTTTTAGTTTTCTTGTGTTTCCAGTTGGTTTAAAAGTAGCATGAAGGGCTGGTGTCAGCTCTGGGCTGACAGTTTGCTTTCCACTACTCCACCTGAGTCCCCAGGTCAGAGAAAAGCTGATGGGACTCTAATACTAGTCTTGCAGCCAATCACACACACACACACACACACACACACACACACACACACACACACAATTGGAAGCAGCATGGCCTCCAGCTGGATGACATGCCTGAAGAGATAGACTCGGAACTCCACCTCTACTTCTGGACGAAACCAGCTGTGTCCACCTGGCAGGAAGTGGGGTCAAGCAGCCAGTGTGGTTTTCCTGCAACGGACAGAGCTGCCCTTGTCTCCTGTGCCACGTGTGTGTCTGTGTCTCCTGGGCCTTGTCTCCTTGTCTCCAGGGGCATTGGGCTATGCCACTCTGGAGGCTACTTCTCCTCCACTCATGTTCCCTCAGCAGACTGACATAAAGGTGCCTTGCATTTCTAGGATCAAGTGATCTAGGATCACTTGACTCAAACTAGACAAGTCAGATGCTTTTTTCCCTGAAGAATGCAATGTTAACTTCATCCAACTGCTGTGCCTTGATGAAGCCACCCTTCTATTCCCACTGCCCAGATCCCCAGGGTCGGCTGGGTGCTGTCTTTTCTGAGACTGGTCCTGCTGCCTAGCCTTCACCAGACAGCTTTCTAAAACTCTCTCTGTATACATCTCTCCAGCCTGTGAACAGAGAGCCCTTCCAGATACAGCAAGGCATCCTGGCAGGGGACCCTAGGAATTCCAGGGACCACCACCTCAGGTCAGCCTGAGGACCAGCAGACATGAGGGCTGCTCTTCCCAAGCAAGCTCAGCCCAGCAGGCATCTCCTCTCTCAGCTCCTTCTGGCGCAGTCATGTATCACTCTGACTAAATCTTGACAAAGGACTGGGCGATGCCTTCAGTTCTGCTAAAGCCTCCCACTGTAGCAGCCTGTGCCCACTCAGCATCAGCCCCAGGCCCCTCCCAAATTCCTGGAGAGAGCCTCTGGCTTCCTGGCCTGGGCCAAGTACAAGGAAATCCAGGCATTGTCTGAATCCACTGACCTGCAGGAGTGAAATGAGTGAGGGTTGTGGAGCCAGCCAGGACTGGGTTCCACCCAGGGATATACCTCATTAGCTGGGGCAAGGTCACTGGACAAAAAACTCACTTCTCTGAACTGGTTTCCTCATATGTAGAATGGGCATACAATCCCCATATTTGAGAGTCCTCAGGAAAATCAAATTCCAGCCCAAGACCATGACCGGTTCCAAATCTGAGCCATTTTGTCTCTCATCAAAGTCCTCTGTCTACAGAGATTTTCACAATACCACTTGACCCAACACCAGGCCCACCCTTATGGAGGTGGCCTATGAACACTGCTGGGCTCAGAGGACCACCACTGTAGCAGGCCTTCTCTCTCCATGTCCTTCCATTACTTCTCTAATGCTATCCAACCAGGAAAGGGAGAAGGGGCAGCCGTTTCCTTCCTCTAGTGGCCCTTTTGGAGGTGAGAGGACCCTGGGTCACTTCCATTTTCCGAGGTTTCTGGTATGTTAAAAATGAGGAAAGTTGCGGTCACTGTGGTATAATTTAAGTGTCTACACATAAAAAAAAGTATGACACAACAGTATTCATACTATTGACAAGACGACTGCAGAAAATGCAATATATTTTCTGGTGAACTCCAAATGGCATATCTGGGGTAGGATACAAGCTCAGATCTGCAGGACAGTCATCTGTTTCTTATGATCTGCTGGAACTGGGCCTGTAACCTAAAAGCCTGAATTTTTAGTAAAAGACATAATCTAACCCAATGCAGAAACTTTATTGGATCCCATTCAAAGAAAACAGTGGGGTGGGGTGGCATTTTTGGATGCTTCGGAACATTTGAATAGGGTAAGATATGGATTATTTTACAGAATTACTACTTATAGTTTTGGTCATAGTAATACAGACGAACAGGCCAAAGGATTATAAAATGGTTCAGGAAAACAATTTTAAAATAAAAGCAATAGCTAAAGCAAACATATGTTAACAAAGGTTGAACCCAAGTGATGATATACAAGGGCTTCTCTTGCCAACTTCCAACTTTGTCTTATAACTTGAAGTCTTTAGTTAAGAAAGATTAAGAGTTTTGGACTTCCAATATAAATATAGTTTACATTTTTCTAAATAAAATGCTGTTACCTTGTGCCCCTGCTAGCAGTGGGGCTCTGGGTGCCTGAGAAGGCAGGACACTGACCAATTGAGGGACTATCCATTCAGGACAGTCTGTTCTGACTAATGCTTGTAGGAGGGCAGAGCTGCAGTTCTCACCTAGGCAGCTATGCGAACCCTGCGCAAGTCTCTGTGCCTGTCTGTCTCTGAAGCCCCTTCTCTTTTCTTTGTCAGCATTCCCCTCACTTTAATTTTTTGCACATCACTTTTACATCACATCCTTGTTCTACCTTTTTTTCCCCCTAAGCTGTGAGGTTTGCCAAATCCTAGTTCCTTGACCAGACACTGAACCCATGCCCCTTGCAGTGGAAGCACAAAGCCCTAAGCACAGGACCCACAGGGGGTTCCCCTATTTTTTTTGTTAAATACTCTTGTCTAAAATACCTCAGTTTTTAAAGACAGGAGATATTACTATCATCAAAAGTGAAATCACTTGCTATTAAAAAGAAGGTAATGTTAAAATGAACCCTTAATTGTTAAATCAAAAATGTTCTTTGCACTTACCCTTTCTGTGTGCTGGTCCAAGTAACCCAGAGGCTACACTCTGGGAAAAAGGGACTTGTCCCACTTGCCCTCTGGAAAGGTGCCCGGCATGTCACTGGGTCTTTCAAAAGGAGGAGTTAGCAAAAGTGATGCAAATGTAAAAATGCTCAGGCAGTATTCAGAAATGTGTCTTGTACAGTATTAATGTCTCCACAGGGCTCTTCATCTGCTGCATCTCTTGGGACTTTAGGATCCATGAGGAAAACACTGTGAACAGCTTCTCCAGGATGATCTGTCCCATGGGGACTAGACTAGGTTTCCACAATCATCTCACCCATGGCCACAGTTTAGCAGGGGAGGGTGTGATAATCAGCAGCAACAGCAGGGGAAGCTGATGTAGACCAAGACCTTCAAGGGACAGAGCCCCAGAGGAGAAACAGAGGAGAGGCTGAGACTAGGAATGGGGGAAAATGGAGAGAAACTTAGAAAAATAGTGCTCAGTTCAGTTCAGTTCAGTCGCTCAGTCGTGTCCGACTCTTTGCGACCCCATGAATTGCAGCACACCAGGCCTCCCTGTCCATCACCAACTCCCGGAGCTTACCCAAACCCATGTCCTTCGAGTTAGTTATGCCATCCAACCATCTCATCCTCTGTCGTCCCCTTCTCCTCCTGCCCCCAATCCTACCCAGCTTTAGGGTCTTTTCCAATGAGTTAACACTTCGCATGAGGTGGCCAAAGTATTGGAGTTTCATCTTCAACATCAGTCCTTCCAATGAACACCCAGGATTGATCTCCTTTAGGATGGACTGATTGGATCTCCTTGCAGTCCAAGGGACTCTCAAGAGTCTTCTCCAACATCACAGTTCAAAAGCATCAATTCTGTGGCGCTCAGCTTTCTTCACCGTCCAACTCTCACATCCATACATGACCACTGGAAAAACCATAGCCTTGACTAGACGGACTTTTGTTGGCAAAGTAATGTCTCTGCTTTTTAATATGCTATCGAGGATGGCCATAACATTCCTTCCAGGGAGTAAGCGTCTTTTAATTTCATGGCTGCAGTCACCATCAGCAGTGATTTTGGAGCCCCCCAAAATAAAGTCTGACACTGTTTCCACTGTTTCCTCATCTATTTCCCATGAAGTGATGGGACCAGATGCCGTGATCTTAGTTTTCTGAACGTTGAGCTTTAAGCCAACTTTTTCACTCTCCTCTTTGACTTTCACCAGGAGGCTCTTTAGTTCTTCTTCACTTTCTGCCATAAGGGTGGTGTCATCTGCATATCTGAGATTATTGATATTTCTCCCAGCAATCTTGATTCCAGCTTGTGTTTCTTCCAGCCCTGCGTTTCTCATGATGTACTCTGCATATAAGTTAAATAAGCAGGGTGACAATATACAGCCTTGACGTACTCTTTTTCCTATTTGGAACCAGTCTGTTGTTCCATGTCCAGTTCTAACTGTTGTTTCCTGACCTGCATGCGGGTTTCTCAAGAGACAGGTCAGATGGTCTGGTATTCCCATCTCTTTCAGAATTTTCCACAGTTTCTTGTGATCCACACAGTCAAAGGCTTTGGCATAGTCAATAAAGCAGAAATAGATGTTTTTTTGGAACTCTCTTGCTTTTTCAATGATCCAGCGGATATTGGCAATTTGATCTCTGGTTCCTCTGCCTTTTCTAAACCCAGCTTGAACATCTGGAAGTTCACAGTTCATGTATTGCTGAAGCCTGGCTTGGAGAATTTTGAGCGTTACTTTACTAGCATGTGAGATGAGTGCAATTGTGCGGTAGTTTGAGCATTCTTTGGCATTGCCTTTCTTTGGGATTGGAACAAAAACTGACCTTTTCCAGTCCTGTGGCCACTGCTGAGTTTTCCAAATTTGCTGGCATATTGAGTGCAGTACTTTCACAGCATCGTCTTTCAGGATTTGAAATAGATCAACTGGAATTCCATTACTTCCACTAGCTTTGTTCGTAGTGATGCTTTCTAAGGCCCACTTGACTTCACATTCCAGGATGTCTGGCTCTAGGTGAGTGATCACACCATTGTAATTATCTGGGTCATGAAGATCTTTTTTGTACAGTTCTTCTGTGTATTCTTGCCACCTCTTCTTAATATCTTCTGCTTCTGTTAGGTCCGTACTATTTCTGTCCTTTATCGAGCCTATCTTTGCATGAAGTGTTCCTTTGGTATCTCTAATTTTCTTGAAGAGATCTCTAGTCTTTCCCAGTCTGTTGTTTTCCTCTATTTCTTTGCATTGGTTGCTGAGGAAAGCTTTCTTATCTCTCCTTGCTATTCTTTGGAACTCTGCATTCAGATGGGAATATCTTTCCTTTTTTCCTTTGCTTTTTGCTTCTCTTCTCTTCCCAGCTATCTGTAAGGCCTCCTCAGACAGCCATTTTGCTTTTTTGCATTTCTTTTCCATGGGGATGGTCTTGATCTCTGTCTCCTGTACAATGTCACGAACCTCTGTCCATAGTTCATCAGGCACTCTGTCTATCAGATCTAGTCCCTTAAATCTATTTGTCACTTCCACTGTATACTCATAAGGGATTTGATCTAGGTCATACCTGAATGGACTAGTGGTTTTCCCTACTTTTTTCAACTTCAGTCTGAATTTGGCAATAAGCAGTTCATGATCTGAGCCACAGTCTGCTCCCAGTCTTGTTTTTGCTGACTGTATAGAGCTTCTCCATCTTTGGCTGCAAAGAATATAATCAATCTGATTTCGGTGTTGACCATCTGGTGATGTCCATGTGTAGAGTCTTCTCTTGTGTTGTTGGAAGAGGGTGTTTGCTATGACCAGTGCGTTCTCTTGACAAAACTCTATTAGCCTTTGCCCTGCTTCATTCTGTACTCCAAGGCTAAATTTGCCTGTTATGCCAGGTGTTTCCTGACTTCCTACTTTGCATTCCAGTCCCCTATGATGAAAAGGACATCTTTTGTGGGTGTTAGTTCTAGAAGGTATTGTAGGTCTTTATAGAACTGTTCAACTTCAGCTTCTTCGGCATTACTGGTCGGGGCATAGACTTGGATCACTGTGATAGTAAATGATTTGCCTTGGAAATGAACAGAGATCATGCTATCATTTTTGTGATTGCATCCAAGTACTGCATTTTGGACTCTTTTGTTGACCATGATAGCTACTCCATTTCTTCTAAGGGATTCTTGCCCACAGTAGTAGATATAATGGTCATCTGAGTTAAATTCACCCATTCCAGTCCATCTTAGTTCAGTGATTCCTAGAATGTTGATGTTTACTCTTGCCATCTCCTGTTTCACCACTTCCAATTTGCCTTGATTCATGGACCTAACATTCCAGGTTCCTATGCAATATTGCTCTTTACAGCATCAGACTTTGCTTCTATCACCAGTCATATCCACAGCTGGGTATTGTTTTTGCTTTGGCTCTATCCCATCATTCTTTCTGGAGTTATTTCTCCACTGATCTCCAGTAGCATATTGGGCACTTACTGACCTGGGGAGTTCATCTTTCAGTGTCTTATTTTTTTGCCTTTTCATACTGTTCATGGGGTTCTCAAGGCAAGAATACTGAAGTGGTTTTCCATGCCCTTCTCCAGTGGACCACATTCTGTCAGACATCTCTACCATGACCCATCCATCTTGGGTGGCCCCGCATACGGCATGGCTTAGTTTCATTGAGATAGACAAGGCTGTGGTCCGTGTGATCAGATTAGCTAGTTTTCTGTAATTTTAGTTTCAGTGTGTCTGCCCTCTGATGCCCTCTAGCAACACCTACTGTCTTACTTGGGTTTCTCTTACCTCGGACGTGGAGTATTTCTTCACGGCTGCTCCAGCAAAGTGCAGCCGTTGCTCCTTACCTTGGACAATGGGTATCTACTCACGACGGCCCCTCCTGACCTTGAATGTGGAGTAACTCCTCTCGGCTCTCCTGTGCCCACGCAGTCGCTGCTCTTTGGGCCTGGGGTAACTCCTCTCGCCACAGCCCCCAGCCCCCGGCCCGGCCTAGCTCCTCTCAGCCGCCAAAAAATAGTGCTAGTTTCCACCAAAGCCAAATACATGCTTACCCTATGGTGCAGCCATTCGACTCCACAGTCTATACTCTCAGAATGGCCTACACATGTCCACCAAAGTATGCACAGAGTCTTTGTAACAGCTGTGTTCATAAAAGCCCCCAATGGAAATCAATACAGATGCCTATCAACAAAAAAATGAACAAATCCACTGTGAAATAGTATACTGCAAAGAAAAAAGCAAACTGCTTCACTAAATGCAAAAAAAAAAGAAAAGAATCTCAAAAATATACTTTTAGGAAAAAGAAACCAGACACCAAAGAGTTCATATTGTATGATTCTATTTCTATAAAGTTCAAAACAGGCAAACTAATCTCTGGTAACAAAATCAGAACAGTGGGATGCTACTGACTGAGAAGTCCAGGAAACCTTTGAGGGTGCTGGTAATGTTCTCTATCTCCATCTTGATGGTGGCCACAAAGCTGTTTTCACTTATTAAACATCTGCTGAGCTGTACCATAAGATTTGTTTGCATTTTAGTACAAGTATGTTGTATTTCAATATAAAATTTAATGTATAAATGTAAGAAAAAGGAAAAAAACTCTAGCATAATGCTGAGTTAAGAGAGAGAAAAACAGAATGACCCCTATAACCAATACTGTTTAATAATTAAGAAGTACATGTACACTAAAATAACACCACCATTTTGCAAGAACACCAAAGATACATATTAAAACATTGGAATGGTTGCCTGTAGGGTAAAGAATGAGAGTGTGGGATAGTGAGAAAAGGGAACACATAAATAATAACATTGGGGTCTTGTTAGGACCAGAGAGGATCATGTGCCATTTAAGAAAGAATGGAAGAGAAGAAGGGTGAGGAGGAGGACTGAGATTTTTGCACAATCCTTTGAGGTTTCCAACATTGCCCAGGGAACCCAGCTTGGGCTCAGACCCCTGGAGCATTTCCACAATGTAGTATACACAGGATACCTTTGTTCACAGGCCTGGGAAGGCAGTTCTGAAGGACTCGAAGCTGCAAGGCTAGCAACTGGGGCCACTGGAGCTTTGCAGAGAAGGAGAATTTCAGTTTGGGCTTCCAGGTGACCTGGAACTTATTGCAAAAGCAGGGGAGGGTTATATGTGGTAGAGTCAGAGAAACAGCCTCATAGAGGAGGGAGGCTCATGGGCAGCTCACTCCCAGGCCATCATGGGCCTGAGTCAGACCTCAGAACATGTCCTTCACAAGATCTGTGATAGCCAAATACCACAACTTACTACTTTTAATCAACTCACTCTTATTTTCATTTGAATAAATATTTCAAAGGATAATTTTGTCCAAAGTGTTGGTGTGAGTGAGGAGAAATAGGAACACTTGTGTGTGGTTGGTGGGAATCTAAAATGGTATAGCTGTCATGGAAAACAGTATAGCAGTTCCTGAAAAAAAAAAAAACACAAACAAACATAAAACTACCGTATGACCTAACAATCCCACTTCTGGATATCCATGCAAAAGAATGAAAATAAGGAGCTCAAAGAGGTATTTATACTCCATGTTCATTGAAGCATCATTCACAACAGCCAAAAGATGGAAATCAATTCAAATGGCCCTTGACAGACTGATAAACAAAGTATGGTATATACATTCAAAGGAATATTATTCATCCTTAAGAAGGAAAGACTCAAAGACACAAGCTACAACATGGATGAACCTAAAAGACATTTTTGTTGTTCAGATGCTAAGTCATGTCCCACTATTCATGACCCCATGGATTGCAGCATGCCAGAGTTCCTGGTCCCTCATGCTCTCCAGGAGTTTGTTCAAACTCATGTCCATTGAGTTGCTGATGCTATCTAACCATTTCATCCTCTGCTTCCCTCTTCTCCTTTTGCCTTCGAGCTTTCACAACATCAGGGTCTGTACCAATGAGTTGGCTCTTCACATCAGGTAGCCAAAGTATTGGAGCTTCAGCTTCAGCATCAGTTCTTCCAAAGAATATTCAGGACTGATTTCTTTTAGTATTGACAGGTTGGATCTCCTTGCAGTCCAAGGGACTCTCAAGAGTCTTCTCCAGTACCACAGTTCAAAAGCATCAATTCTTCAGCACTCAGCCTTCTTTATGGTCCAACTCTCACATCCATACATGACTACTGGGAAAACCACAGCTTTGATTATACAGACCTTTGTCAGCAAAGCGATGTCTCTGCTTTTTAATACACTGTCTAGGTTTCTAATAGCTTTCCTTCTAAGGAGCAAGAATCTTTTAATTTCATGGCTGCAGTCACTGTCTGCAGTGATTTTGGAGCCCAAGAAAATAAAATCTGTCACTGTTTCCACTTTTCCCCCTTCTATTTGCCATGAAATGATAGGGACAGATGCCATGATCTTAGTTTTTTGAATGTTGAGTTTTAAGCCAGCTTTTTCATTTTCCTCTTTCACCCTCATCAAGAGACTCTTTACTTTCTTTTCACTTTTTGCCATAAGAATGGTATCATCTGCATATCAGAGGTTGCTTCTATCTTGCCTGGCAATCTTGATTCCAGCTTGTGATTCATCCAGCCTGGAATTTTGCATGATGTACTCTGTACATAAGTTAAATAATCAGGGTGACAATACAGCCTTTTCCTACTCATTTCCCAATTTTGAACCAATCAGTTGTTTCATGTCTGGTTCTATCTGTTATTTCTTGACCTGCATACTGGTTTCTCAAAAGACAGGTAAAGCAGTCTGATAATCCCACCACTTTAAGAATTTTCCACAGTTTGCTATGATCCACACAGTCAAAGGCTTTTTTAGCTCAGTCAATGAAGCAGATGTTTTCTAGAACTCCTTGCTTTCTCCATGACCCAATGAATGTTGGCAATTTGACCTCTGGTTCCTCTACCTTTACTAAACCCAGCTTGTACATCTGGAATTTCTCAGTTCACACGATGCTGAAGCCTAATTTGAATGATTTAGAGTGTAACTTTGCTAGCATGTGTAATGAGTGCAACTGTACAGTAGCTGGAACATTCTTTGGCATTGCCCTTCTTTAGGATTTGAATGAAAACTGACCTTTTTCATTCCTGTGGCCATTGCTGAGTTTTCCAAATTTGCTGACATATTGGGTGCAGCACTTTAACAGCAGCATCTTTTAGGATTTTAAAGCTCAGCTGAAATTCCATCACCTCCACTAGCTTTGTTCATAGTAATGCTTCCTAAGGTCCACTGGACTTCGTACTCCAGGATGTCTGGCTCTAGGTAAGTGACCACACCATTGTAGTTATCTGGTTAGACTTTTTTGTATAGCTCTTTTGTGTACTTTTGCCACCTCTTCTTAATCTCTTCTGCTTCTGTTAGATCCTTACCACTTCTGTTCTTTATTGTGCTCTTCCTGACATAAAATGTTCCCTTGATATCCCCAACTTTCTTGAAGAGATTTCCAGTCTTTCCCATTCTACTGTTTTCCTCTATTTCTTTGCATTGTTCACATTAGAAGGCTTTCTTACATCTCCTTGCTATTCTCTGGAACTTTGCATTCAGTTTGGTATATCTTTTCCTTTCTCCTTTTTCTTTCACTTCTCTTCTTTTCTCAGCTAGCTTTTAAAGCCCCCTTAGACAACCATTTTGCCTTCCTGCCTTTCCTTTTCTTTGAGATGGTTTTGGTCACCACCTCTTGTACAGTGTTATGAACCTCTGTCCATAGTTCTTCAGGCACTCTCTGCCAGATCTCATCCCTTGAATCTATTCATCACCTTAATTGCATAATCATAAGGGATTTGATTTAGTCATACCTGAAAGGCTAACTGGTTTTCCCTACTTTCTTGAATTTAAGCCTGAGTTTTGAAATGAGGAGATGATGATCTGAAGCACAGTCACCTTCAGGTCTTGTTTTTGCTGACTGTATAGAGCTTCTCTATCTTTGGCTGCAAAGGATATAATCAATTTGATTTTGGTATTGACTACCTGGTGATATCCATGTGTAGAGTTGTCTCTTGTCTTGTTGGAAGAGGGTGTTTACTATGACCAGTGTGTTCTCTTGACAAAAGTCTGTTAGCCTTTGCCTTCTTCATTTTATTCTCCAACACCAACTTGCCTGTTACTCCAGGTATCTCTTGACTTCCTACTTTTGCATTCCAATCTTCTATGATGAAAAGGACATATTTTGGGGGTGTTAGTTCCAGGTCTTGTAGGTCTTCATAGAACCAGTCAACTTCAGGTTTTTTGACATTAGTGGTTTGGGCACAGACTTGGATTACTGTGATGCTAACAGACATTATGCTAAGTGATATAAGCTAGTCACAGAAGGACAAATACTGTATTTGTTCCACTTATATGAGTGGAATAGTGAAATTGGTAGAAACAGAAAATAAAATGGTGGTCCCAGGGGCTGGGGGAGGTGGGTGTTATTGTTTAATAGGTACAGTTTTACAAGATGATAAGAGACTGGAGGTGGATGGTGAAAACGGTTGCACAATAATGTGAGTGTAAACCCCTTGTTGTAGTAGAAGCGGCTAAAGTCTCTTGTACCATGCAAAAAAAGTATTCCCTTGTATAATTACTAATTCATTCATCCATTATATATACATCTGTTGGGCACCAAAAAAAATGTGAGTGTATTTGATATCACTGAAATGTGCACTTAAAATGGTTAAGATGATAAATTTTATGTTAGGTGTATTTTACAACAATTTTTTTAAAAGATAGCTTTGTATCACTACTTATACATGAAAAACTTCGGGGGGGGGGGAGCGGTCCTAAGATGGTGGAAGAATAGGACAGGGAGACCACTTTCTCACCCGCAAATTCATCAAAAAATCATTTGAATGCTAAGCAACTTCTACAAAACAACTTCTGAATGCTGGTGGAGGACACCAGGCACCCAGAAAGGCAGCCTCTTTGAAAGGAGGTAGGACAAAATATAAAAGACAAAAGAGAGACAAAAGAGTTAGGGAAGGAGACCTGTCCTGGGGAGGGAGTCATGAAGGAGGAGAAGTTTCCAAACAGCAGGAAACCCTCTCACTGGCGGGTCTGTGGGGAGTTTTGGAATCTCAGAGGGCAACATAACCAGGAGAAGAAAAAAAAAAGCCCTCAGAATACGCGCCTAACTGTAACTCCCAGTGGAGAAGTAGCCCAGACGCTCGCGTCCCCCACCAGCTAGCAGGGGCTGGACAGGGAGGTGCGGGTTGCATGCTTAGGGTAAGGACCAGGCCTGAATGCCCTGAGGAGAATCTGAGGGAGCTAACGTGAGAGAGCAACCCAAATTGTGGGATAGCCAGAGAGAGAAAAAAACGAAAGAGAGAAATTTCCTGCAAAAAGCTCTAACCTAAAGCGCAGCCTGGCACTCTCACAGAACAAAGGATTGAGCAAACACCAAAGGAGAGCTAGCCGTCTGCAGACCAGCCCTCCCCCCTGCCAGAGGCAGAGAGGCAGGCATGAGACAGCCAGAGCCAGAAGGCAAGGGGCAATCTCAGCTCCAGAGACAGCAAGCACCCAGTTGCTAACCAAGTCTTCCTCGGATCCTGGATGGTTGACATCTGCCAGGAGGGTCGCAGCCGGAGATCAGCTCCCCAGGGGAGACATACGGCACACCTGAGGCAGCACTCTCACAGCACACCCAGGAAACTGAGCTGCCGGGACCGGCAAGGTGATTAAGACACACGGCCTACCTGGGACAGTGTGCTTGCCAAGCACCTGGTCGCCTGAGCTGCTTGGACCTGGGAAGGGCACAAAACGTATGCCCAACTGAGTCTGTGCCTTTGTGGAGTACCCAAGAATCTGAACCTGAGCAACCTTAGACCTGGGAAGTGCACAAAACGCAGGGCCCACTTTGGACAGTACCCCTGCAGAGCAACCTGAAGCCTGAGCAGTGTAGACCAGGAAAGCACATGCCACTATGAGCTGGGGCAAACCCAGAGTGGTCCATACACTACGAGCACTCCCCATACACACCAGTGATATTTGTTTGCAGTGTTCCTCCCTCCCCACAACACAACTGAACAAGTGAGCCTAAATAAGTGACCACCTTCACCCCCTTGTGTCAGGGCAGAAATTAGACACTGAAGAGACTTGCGAACGAGGAAGCCAAAATAAACAAAGAAGAGGGAACCACTCTGGAAGTGACAGGTGCAACAGATTAAAACCCTGCAGTTAACATTGACTAAGCATTGGAAGGGGCCTATGGACCTTGAGAAGAAGTAAAAGCTGGAACAAGGAATTATCTGAAACTGAACTGACCCCATACTGCCCACAACAGCTCCAGAGAAATTCCTAGATATATTTTTACTACTATCATTTCTTAATTTTTTAAATTTTTTTATTTGTAAGTTCTTTATTACTCCTTTAATTTTCATTTTTAACCTACTGTTACCTTGCAAAAAAAATGACCCTATTTTTAAAGGAAATTTCATATACATATGTATTTTTATAATCTTTGTGATTGATTTTATTTTGTATTTTTAATATGTATTTTTGAGAGTCTAACCTCTAACCTAGATTTTTAATTTTTGCTTTTTGTTATTTGTTATCAATTTTCTACCTTTACGAATCTAATATTCAGTGCCCATTTTTATTAGGGGTGTGATTACTGGCTTGATTACTCTCTCCCCGTGTGACTCTCCCTTTTCTCCCCCCATCTCCTCTCTCCCCTTTCTTTACTTAATTCTGTGAATCTCTCTGGGTGTTCCGGGCTGTTGAGAACACTTAAGGAACTGATTACTGGCTAGATTGCTCTCTCCCCTTTTGACTCCCCCTCTTCTCCTCCTGGCCACCTCTATCCCCTCTCCTCCTTCTTCTCTATGTAACTCCACAAACCTCTCTGGATGTTCCAGACTGTGGAGAGCACATAGAGAATTGATTACTGGCTAGATTGCTCTCTCCCTTTTTGACTCCCCCCTCTTCTCTTCCTGGATACCTCTATCTCCTTTCTCCCTCTTCTCTTCACCATGTAACTCTGTGAACCTCTCTGGGTGCCCCTTGCTGTGGAGAATCTTTTCACCATTAACCCAGATGTTTTATCATCAGAACTGTATGGATGGAGAAGTCTTGAGGCTAATGTAAGATACTTGAGAACACCAGAAAACTCCTGACTCCAGGGAACATTAATTGACAAGAGCTCATCCAAAAGCCTCCATACCTACACTGAAACCAAGCTTCACCCAAGAGCCAACAAGTGCCAGAGCAAGACATACCATGCAAATTCTCCAGCAACACAGGAACACAACCCTGATAATTAAAATACAGGCTACCCAAAGTCACACTGAACCCACAGACACCCCAAAACTCATTACTGGACACTTCATTGCACTCCAGAGAGAAGAGATCCAGCTCCACCCACCAGAACACAGACGCAAGCTTCCCTATCCAAGAAACCTTGACAAGCCACTAGTCCAATCCTACCTACAGGGAGCAGGCTCCACTATAAAGAATAACCACAAATTTCCAGCCTACAGAAAGGCCACCACAAACACAGCAATCTAAACAAAATGAAAAGGCGGAGAAACATTCAGCAGGTAAAGGAACATGATAAATGCCCACCAAAGCAAACAAAAGAGGAGGAGATAGGGAGTCTGCCTGAAAAATAATTCAGAATAATGATAGTAAAGATGATCCAAAATCTTGAAAACAAAATGAAGTTACAGATAAATAGATGGGAACAAGGATTAAGAAGTTGCAAGAAATGTTTAACAAGGACCTAGAAGAAATAAAAAAGAGTCAATCAATAATGAATAATGAAATAACTGAGGTCAAAAGCACTCTGGAGGGAACTAACAGTAGAATAACTGAGGCAGAAGATAAGATAAGTGAGATAAGTGAGGTGGAAGATAGAATGGTGGAAATTAATGAAGCAGAGAGGAAAAAAAGAAAAAAGAATGAAAAGAAATGAGGATAACCTCAGAGACCTCTGGGACAATGTTAAATGCCCCAACATTCAAATCATAGGAGTACCAGAAGAAGAAGATAAAAAAAAATGGCATGAGAAAATACTTGAGGAGATAATAGTTGAAAACTTCCTAAAATGGGGAAAGAAATAGCCACCCAAGTCCAAGAAACCCAGAGAGTCCCAAACAGGATAAACCCAAGGCAAAACACCCTAAGACACATATTAATCAAATTAACAAAGATCAAACACAAAGTGCAAATATTAAAAGCAGTAAGGGAAAAGCAACAAATAAAACACAAGGGGATTCTCATAAGGATAACAGCTGATCTTTCAATAGAAACTATTCAGGCCAGAAGGGAATGGCAGGACACACTTAAAGTGATGAAAAAGAAAAACCTACGACCAAGATTACTATAACCAGCAAGGATCTCATTCAAATATGAAGGAAAAATCAAAAGCTTTACAGACAAGCAAAAGCTGAGAGAATTCAGCACCACCAAACCAGCTCTTCAACAAATGCTAAAGGATCTTCTCTAGACAGGAAGCACAGAAAAGGTTTATAAACTAGAGCCCAAAACAACAAAGCAAATGGCAATGGGCTCATACTTATCAATAATTACCTTAAATACAAATGGGTTGAATGGCCCAACCAAAAGACAAAGATTGGCTGAATGGATACAAAAACAAGACCCCTATATATGTTGTCTACAAGAGACCTCAAACCAAGATACTCGAACGGACTGAAAATGAACAGCTGTAAAAAGATATTTTATGCAAAAGGAGACCCAAAGAAAGCAGGAGTAGCAATACTCATATCAGATAAAATAGACTTTGAAACAAAGGCTGTGAAAAGAGATAAAGAAGGACACTACATAATGATTAAAGGATCAATCCAAGAAGAAGATATAACAATTATAAATTTATATGCACCCAACATAGGAGCACCACAATATGTAAGGTAAATGCTAACAAGTATGAAAGGAGAAATTAACAGTAACACAATAATAGTGGGGGACTTTAATACCCCACTCATACCTATGGATAGATCAACAAAACAGAAAATTAGCAAGGTAACACAAACTTTAAATGATACAATGGACCAGTTAGACCTAACTGATATCTATAAGACATTTCATCTCAAAACAATGAATTTCACCTTTTTCTCAAGTGCACACAGAACAGTCTCCAGGATAGATCACATCCTGGGCCATTAATCTAGCCTTGGTAAATTAAAAAAAAATTGAAATCATTTCAAGCATCTTTTCTGATCACAATGCAGTAAGATTAGATGTCAACTACAGGAAAAAAAACGATTAAAAAAATAAAACATATGGAGGCTAAACAACACGCTTCTGAATAACCAACAAATCATGGAAGAAATCAAAAAAGAAATAAAAATATCCATAGAAACAAATGAAAATTAAAACACAACAATCCAAAACCTATGGGATTCAGTAAAAGCGGTGCTAAGGGGAAGGTTCATAGCAATAGAAGCTTACTTCAAGAAACAAGAGAAAAGTCAAATAAATAACCTAACTTTACACCTAAATCAACTAGAAAAAGAAGAAATGAAGATCACAGCGTTCATAGAAGGAAAGAAATCATAAAAATTAGGGCACAAATAAATGAAAAAGAAACAAAGGAGACTATAGCAAAACTCAACAAAACTAAAAGCTGGTTCTTTGAGAAGATATATAAAATAGACAAACCATTAGCCAGACTCATCAAGAATAAAAGGGAGAAGAATCAAATCAACAGAATTAGAAATAAAAATGGAGAAATCACAACAGACAACACAGAAATACAAAGGATCATAAGAGATTACTATCAGCAACTATATGCCAATAAAATGGGCAACTGAGAAGAAATGGACAAATTCTTATAAACATATAATCTTCCAAAACTGAACCAGGAAGAAATATAAATTTTAACAGACCCATCACAAACATGGAAATTGAAACTGTAATCAAAAATCTTCCAACAAACAAAACGCCAGGACCAGATGGCTTCACCGGTGAATTCTACCAAAAATTTAGAGAAGAGCTAACACCTATCCTAGGTGTTAGGAAATATATAACACCTAGGATACAAAATATGAAATTTCCTCTGAAATTTCATGAAATTTCATGAAATTACAGAGGAAGGTAAACTGCCAAAATCATTCTACAAGGCCACCATCACCCTAATACCAAAACCAGACAAAGATGCCACAAGAAAAGGAAACTACAGGCCAATATTTATTTAACTTATATGCAGAGTACATCATGAGAAACGCTGGGCTGGATGAGGCACAAGCTGGAATCAAGATTGCTGGGTGAAATATCAATAACCTCAGATATGCAGATGACACCACCCCATGGCAGAAAGTGAAGAAGAAATAAGGAGCCTCTTGATGAAAGTGAAAGAGGAGAGTGAAAAAGTTTCTTAAAGCTCAACATTCAGAAAGCCAAGATCATGGCATCCGATCCCATCACTTCATGGGAAATAGATGGGGAAACAGTGGAAACAGTGGCTGACTTTATGATGGCTGCACCATCATCACTGCAGATGGTGATTGCAGCCATGAAATTAAAAGACGCTTACTCCTTGGAAGAAAAGTTATGACTAACCTAGACAGCACATTAAGAAGCAGAGACATTACTTTGCCGACAAAGGTCCGTCTAGTCAAGGCTATGGTTTTTCCAGTAGTCATGTATGGATGTGAGAGTTGGATATAAAGAAACCTGAGCACGGAAGAATTGATGCTTTTGAATTGTGGTGTTGGAGAAGACTCTTGAGAGTCCCTTGGACTGTAAGAAGATCCAATCAGTCCATCCTAAAGGAAATAAGACTGGGTGTTCATTGGAAGGACTGATGTTGAAGCTGAAACTCCAATACTTTGGCCACCTGATGCGAAGAGCTGACTCATTTGAAAAGACCCTGATGCTGAGAAAGATTGAAGGCAGGAGGAGAAGGGAACAACAGAGGATGAGATGGTTACATGGCATCACCGACTCAATGGACATGAGTTTGGGTAAACTCTGGGAGTTGGTGATGGACTGAGAGGCCTGGCATGTTGCAGTTCATGGGGTCACAAAGAGTCACACACGATTGAGCAACTGAACTGATATTGATACTGGTACAGGCCAATATCACTGATGAACATAGATGCAAAAATCCTCAACAAAATTCTCGCAAACAGAATTCAACATAATAAAAAGATCATACATCATGACCAAGTGGGCTTTATCTTAGGGATGTAAGGATTCTTCAGTATTCACAAACCAATCAATGTGATACACCACACTAACAAATTGACAGATAAAAACCCATATGCTTATTTCAATAGATGCAGAGAAAGCCGTTAACAAAATTCAACATCAATTTATGATAAAAAAAGAAACAACCCTCCAGAAAGCAGGCATAGAAGGAACATACCTCAACATGATAAAAGCCTTATATAATAAACCCACAGCAAATATTATCCTCAATGGTGAAAAACTGAAAACATTTCCCCTAAAGTCAGGAACAAGACAAGGGTGCCCACTCTCACCACTACTATTCAACATAGTTTTGAAAGTTTTAGGCACAGCTATCAGAGAAGAAAAAGGAATAAAATGAATCCAGATTGGAAAAGAAGAAGTAAACCTCTCACGGTTTGCAGATGACATGATACTCTATATAGAAAACCCTAAAGATACCACCAGAAAATCACTAGAGCTAATCAATGAATATAGTAAAGTTGCAGGATATAAAATTAACACACAGAAATCCCTTGCATTCCTATACACTAACAATGAGAAAACAGAAAGAAATTAAGGAAACAATTCCATTCACCATTGCAACAAAAAGAATAAAATACTTAGAAATAAATCTACCAAAAGAAACAAAAGAACTATATATAGAAAACTATAAAACACTGATGAAAGAAATTAAAGAGGACACAAATAGATGGAGAAATATACCACTTTCATGGATCAGAAGAATCAATATAGTGAAAATGAGTATACTACCCAAAGCAATCTATAGATTCAATGCAATCCCTATCAAGCTACCAACGGTATTTTTCACAGAACTAGAACAAATAACTTCACAATTTGTATGGAAATACAAAAAAACCTCGAAAAGCCAAAGCAATCTTGAGAAAGAAGAATGGAACTGGAGGAATCAACCTGCCTGACTTCAAACTACACTACAAAGCCACAGTCATCAAGACAGTATGGTACTGGCACAAAGACAAAAATACAGATCAGTGGAACAAAATAGAAAGCCCAGAGATAAATCCACACACCTATGGACACCTTATCTTTGACAAAGGAGGCATGAATATACAATGGAGAAAAGACAATCTCTTTAACAAGTGGTGCTGGGAAAACTGGTCAACCACTTGAAAAAGAATGAAACTAGAACACTTTCTAACACCATACACAAAAATAAACTCAAAATGGATTAAAGTTCTATATGTAAGACCAGAAACTATAAAACTTCTAGAGGAAAACATAGGCAAAACACTCTCTGACATAAATCACAGCAGGATCCTCTATGACCCACCTCCCAGAGTAATGGGAATAAAAGCAAAAATTAACAAATAGGACCTAATTAAACTTAAAAGCTTTTAACTGCAAAGGAAACTATAAGCAAGGTGAAAAGACAGCCGTCATAATGGGAGAAAATAATAGCAAATGAAGCAACTGACAAACAATTAATCTCAAAAATATACAAGCAGCTCATGCAGCTCAATACCAGAAAAATAAATAACACAGTCAAAAAATGGGCCAAAGAACTGAACAGACATTTCTCCAAAGAAGACATACAGATGGCTAACAAACACATGAAAAGATGTTCAACATCACTCATTATCAGAGAAATCAAAACCACAATGAGGTACCATCTCACACCGGTCAGAATGGCTGCTAACAAAAAGTCTGCAAACAATAACTGCTGGAGAGAGTGTGGAGAAAAGGGAACCCTCTTACACTGTTGGTGGGAATGCAAACTAGTACAGCCACTATGGAGAACAGTGTGGAGAGTCCTTAAAAAACTGGAAATAGAACTGCCATATGACCCAGAAATCCCACTGATGGGCATACACAGCTAGGAAACCAGAATTGAAAGAGATATGTGCAGCCCAGTATTCATCGCAGCACTGTTTACAATAGCCAGGACATGGAAGCAGCCTAGAAGTCCATTGGCAGACAAATGGATAAGAAAGCTGTGGTACATATACACAATGGAATATTACTCAGCTATTAAATAGAACACATATGAATCAGTTCTAATGAGGTGGATGAAACTGGAGCCTATTATACAGAGTGAAGTAAGTCAGAAAGGAAAACACCAATACAGTATATTAACACTTATATATGGAATTTAGAAAGATGATCACGATGACCCTATAAGCGAGACAGCAAAAGAGACACAGAGATAATGAACAGACTTTTGGAGTCTATGGGAGAAGGTGAGGGTGGGATGATTTGAGAGAATAGTATTTAAACATGTATATTACCATATACGAAATAGATCACCAGCGCAGGTTCAATACATGAGACAGGGTGCTCAGGGCTGGTGCACTCGGATGACCCTGAGGGATGGGATGGGGAAGGAGGTGGGAGGGGGGTTCAGGATGGGGAACACATGTAAACCCATGGCTGATTCATGTCAATGTATGGCAGAAACCACTACAATATTGTACAGTAATTAGCCTCAAATGAAAATAAATAAATAAATTTTTAAAAAATGAAAAACCTCTTGCCTTAACAGAAAGGTTTCCATTAACTTAAAGATAATTGCACCCCAAATGCTGGTTGTTTTTAATATCATTCTAGATGCTGGTGCCTGCTATGGTTGTGCACAAAAACCTAATCCCACTTTGTTTGAAAGAGGGATTACTAAGTGCCAGGGAAGTGTTAAAAGCACTTTAGAGTCAACTTTCTACTTGACAAATTCAGAAGGAAGGGCCCAAAGAGAGTTTTAAAGAGATGCACTTTCTCTCCAACTGATTTAATAGGGTGGTGTGTCTAGGTCTCTATAATCATCTCTCATGCCAGCGGGCATAGGCACCTTACACTCTGAGAGTCATTTGTGAGGACAAGTGAGTAGGGTGCATGAGTTTCTCAAGCAGGGGCAGGGCAGGGCAGGTTGAGAGACAAGAGCAGAGTAAGAAAATCTTCACTAGGGAATAGCCCTACTGTGTAGGCCCTAAGTGGTCCAGGGCTGTTTGGAAAGGGAATCCTGGCTCTCAGTGCCTGCGCAGGGGTACTTTGAGTCCAAGGATTCCTTGCCCTGTGAGAGGGGTCCAGCCGTGAGAGGGTCCCTTTAAATACAGGGCCTAGGATTGTGACCTGGTTACTTAATCTGTTGTTGTTGTTCTTCAGCTGCTAAGCTGTGTATGACTCTTTGGGAGCCGACGGACTGAAGCACACCAGGCTTCCCTGTCCTTCACCACCTCCTGGCGTTTGCTCAGATTCATATTGAGTCAGTTATGCTATTTAACCATCTCATCCTCTGCTACCTTCTTCTCCTTTTGGCTTCAATCTTTCCCAGCATCAAGGTCTTTTCCAATGAGTCAGTTCTTCCCATCAGGTGGCCAAAGTGTTGGAGCCTCAGCTTCAGAATCAGTCCTTTCAATGAATAGTCAGGGTTGATTTCCTTTAGGACTGACTGGTTTGATCTCCTTGCAGTTAATTACTGTATGCAAGTAAATAAAATGCGGTCTCAAGACAGGGCATGGACTAGACAAACAAACCTGGTGGGGATGGAAGGGAAGGAACTGGAGGAAGAACTTGTTAAGAATGTTGATAAGGCAGCACCAGTGGACATCTGATGTGTTGGCCTGAACTGCATCTATACCCTTTCACTGGAAACAGCAGCTCACCTTTCCTTTCAGAAGTAGTCTCTCTCTCTCTGATTCTCAGTACTTTTGGTTGTGCAAGGCTGACTTCATGCCCTTTCCAGCATAGGACGCAGGAGATCCAAGCTAGTCAGAAGATACCATCCTTCCTCCCCGTGCTCAGTTGCTCAGTTGTGTCTGACTCTTTGTGAGCCCACGGAGTGTAGACCACCAGGCTCCTCTGTGCATGGTCTTTTCCTGGCAAGAATACTGGAGCGGCTTGCCATTTCCTCCTCCAGGATCTTCCCAACTCAGGGATCGACGGGCATCTCCTGTGTCTCCTGCACTGGCAGGCAAAGTCTTTACCACTGAGCCACCTCGGAATTTCCCTTCCTTTCCATTTCATCACAATGATGAGTGTACTGCCCGCTAACATAAACTCCTGAATTCAGCTGCACCTGAAGCTAGAATCCCCCTTTCCCTTTCATTTATGCTTTAGAAAAGTCCATAGCTTAACTGACACGGACTGACACGGGTGTGTGTGTGTGTGTGTGTGTGTGTGTGTGTGTAGAGTAGTGTGTGTGCTGGGGGAGTGGGGTGGAGGGAAGAGGGAGTCCCAACACAATGTGTATGTGTGTGTGTGTGTAGAGTAGTGTGTGTGCTGGGGGAGTGGGTGGAGGGAAGAGGGAGTCCCAACACAATGCCTGTCTTGTCCAGTGCCTCTGGAGATTTCATCTAGTCTGTAGATATCCTTTCTGAATAACTCAGATATCCTTAAAGATCCGGGTCTAGCGAGCCCCCGTACTCTTATTGCACAGAAGCATTCCCCACCACCTCCCGAGATGCCGATTACATGACTTGGAGGTGACCAGCTAAAATGTGAAATCCCACAATTTAATTTTAAAAATAATTTTAAAGTTTTAGCTAATTTTCTTTTGTATCCTCATCTCAAACTCTTCCACAGGCCCTTGGAAAGCCCCTACGCTCCAAGCCACACGCGCATCCGGCCTGACGTACAAACATGGCCGGGTACGGGGCAAGCGAGAGCTGGGGCTGGCAGGGCCCGCGTGCCGGCGGGCAGGAGCGACAGGGGCTCGCACGCATGCGCAAGGAGGAGGGGCTGCGTCCCAGGCCTGCGCCGCGCCACTCTATCGGCAGGGGGCGGGGCGGCGGGGAGCGCGCGCGTGAGGCGGCTGCCTGGCGCTGAGGAGTTTGTGCTCCACTCCCCTTCCTTCGGGCGCATCTTCCACGCCGGGTGCGTTCCCACGAGGCACCCCCACTCGGCGGGACCGGGCCAGGGGATGGAGTGGGCCCGCCGACACGGCCCTGGAGGGACCCAGAGGAGACGCCCGCGCGAGCCCTGACCCGCCGTCCTCGCCGAAGCGCCCATGGGCGCGTCCCTGCGGGCGGGCCGCGGCTCTGAGGGTGGCGAGCCGCGGGGCCGCGGCGCGGAGGAGGGCTGCGCTCGTGCCCGGCCCCGCACAGGCCGCGCGCGTGCGCTCCCGCTGCAGGGCCGGCCGCACCCGCCCCTCCTCTCGGCGCCGGCCCGGGAGCCCGGTCCGCGAGCGGCGGCGGCCGGAGGGACGATGAGCGGCGCGGCGCGGGCGGGCCCGGCCCGGCTCGCCGCGTTCGCTCTGCTGACCTGCAGCCTGTGGCCGGCGCGGGCGGACAACGCGAGCCAGGAGTACTACACTGCGCTCATCAACGTGACGGTGCAGGAGCCCGGCCGTGGCGCCCCGCTCACATTCCGCATCGACCGCGGGCGCTATGGACTCGACTCGCCCAAGGCCGAGGTCCGCGGCCAGGTTCTGGCGCCGCTGCCTATCCATGGAGGTGAGTGCCTGGCAGGGAAAAGAGGAGCCGTGGAAGGCGGAGGGCGGCAGGGTTGCTCCCCATCCCCCAGGAGCCAAAACCTGGGCGCGGAGGCGGCGGACGCGGCGTTCCCACCCCGGCCCGGATTGATGCGCGGCTCGGCGGGCGGCCCCAGGGTCGAGGTTCCCGTCGTGTCCTCCCCCGCCGGTTCGCTGCTGGGAATGAGGCTCCAGACGCGTTATTGGGTTCTTCTCTTCTTTTAGAAAGGGTTTTTTTTTTTTTTTTTCTTGGTTTAGTTAGCTTGTTTACAGGAAGGCATTGAACTGCGAGTTTGCAGGGACAGCTCAGACAAAGGAGGTGGTGGAAGAGCGCAAAACTAGTTCATGATGGATGAAGTCTCAACCTGTATTTTCGGAATCCGCACAGGTTTCTTCCGAAATCACAGACTGCGCTGTATTGAATCTGGAAGGATGAGGCCCTTTTCTACCGTAAAAACGTGCCGTTTTTCTTAAGTGACAAGTGGAAGGAGGGTGGAGGAGGAAAATGGGCATCTTCTGTGTTGCTTTTAGCTCTTATTGTGCCCCACCAGCTTTACTGTAATTTGACGCCTGAACATCTCACATTACGACGAATCCGACACCAATTGGAACCTGTAGCCAAGTCTTCAGGTCGTGAGTCTGCCAAAGGGGAAATAGGTAAAATTTTTGAGAGTTGTCTTTGAAGCTATTTGGCTTAATCTTACGTCTTTCTATCATTTGCTCTTTAATAATTTAGTATAAAGCATATGTTTGTACAAATTTCTGGCAATGTTTTAAAAGAAACTTTTCTCACACTGTGGAGTATGATTTTGTTTGTTTTTGGCCCACATCAGACTTCTTGGAAAAATGTCTACTATCTTCTCCATCCCTCCCCACTCTCACCCTGAGAATGCTGAGAGGGGACTTTTTTAAAGCTGCTTTTCATGTTAAGATGACCTAAACTAGGTAACCTACATAAGGTGTTTGTTTTTATACTCTAAACAATTAGAACATCACGCCACTTCTGAGATATGTGTTTGAATGCGAACGTGCTAAGCTGTTTTTTTCTTTGAGGCAATCTAGCTAGGGAAGAAGAATCAGGAAGGGCTTTCACCAGCCTTTCCTCAGTTTACACCTTCCTTTCAAACGTTCATTTTTACATCAATAATCAGTTGCTTAGTATGCACTTCTCATCTCCACTTTGTTAAAAAAAGGCAGTTAGGGTCCCGCCTTGCCCACAGTAACAACTTTGGCCTTTGGTTCATTCAGTAAATATTTGCTTGCTTGTTCTGTGCCAGTCACTGTGCTTGGGACACAAAATGTTGCCAAACTGTGGCACTGACAATGGTAGTCTGTTTTCTGGGGTTGAGATCTGTGAGGGTCACGTGGAAGGGGAGGAAGAGGGAGCGGCAAACTGTTCTGGAACAAGAACTGGCCCTGTGCAGTATTTTGAAATCTGTGGTTTGTCTTTGGGTTCCTCTAGGCACCTCGAATCCATGATCCTCGCTTTAGATACTTGCCTCATAAGTGATCTGTGTTCTGAAACTACTTGTTGCTTGCTTGTCATTCCAAGCAAAAGCCCCATCTTTAGAAAACTTGTTTTAGGTGTTTGGATAGAAGGGTATTGGGCGCTGATGGGTGGTAAAGGCTGGTCTTGTTCCTCTGTCAGTGGGGAGGTATCAGTTGTGCTGTACATAAGCCTTATGACACTGGCAAAGTACTGTGTGAGTTTAGGAAAGTAATTTGGCCTTTGCAAAAGGGAATGGTGAAATAGTTACACCTTAAGTTTATTGAGGGGCTTTCCTGGTGGCTCAGATGGTAAAGAATCTGCCTGCGATATGGGAGACCTGGGTTCAATTCCTAGGTTGGGAAGATCCCCTGGAGGAGGGCATAGCAACCCATTCCAGTATTCTTGCCTGGAGAATCCTTATGGACAGAGGAGCCTGGCAGTTTGCAAAGGGTTGGACTCGACTGAGCAACTAAGTACAGCACAGCACAGCACAAGGTTATTGAGAGGCTTAAATGGTGCCTGCATTCTTACAAGAGGAGATTTGTTAACCTAAATGAATCTTTAAATTGGTGGAGTTTTAGACATGGCATCAATGTGAACACATTGGAGCAGTCTTGGAAACTTGAGTCTGCAGTCAGTTCCCCTGGGTGTCTATCTTCTCTTCGTTTCCTCTCTTCTCTAGGGGCTCATTTTGTATCCGCACATCATGAGATTGCTCAAGGTTTTTTCATGGCATTGGTGGTGGAATCCTGCAGTTAGTTTGGGTCTGGCTTTCTACTAAGGGATCTGCACACATAGGTTCTTTCAATCCAGCAAATACTAACTGAAAACCTGCTGGTCCCAGCCACCATCCAAGGTACTGGGGAGGAGGGAGGGGCCTCAGAAATAAGCAAAACAAATTCTTTCTCTTCTTCCTGAAGCTCACGGTCTAGTGGCATTTTTATGTAAGTTTACCTGTAAACTGTTTCTAAATCAATGGACTAACATGAAATCTAAGAAATTTTTGTTCTTTCACACCAGGAATTTAGAAATGTATTTTGTTTTTTTGTTTTTGTTTCTTGGCTGCACTATCTTTAACGTGCAGAATCTTTAGTTCCCCCAAACAGGGATCAAGCCCACACCCCACAGTGAAAATGCAAAGTTCCAACCACTGGACCACCAGGGAAGTCCTAGGAGTGTATTTTAAAAAACAAGAATGGTGGTAGAAATCTGTTAAAATTTTTCACGTTTAAGAAAATGGCTTATGTCTATTATGTCAGTGTACTGTAGTCACTCAGTCGTGTCTGGATATTTGCAACCACATGGACTGTAGCCCACAAGGCTCCTCTGTCAATGAGATTTCCCAGCAAAAATTCTAGAATAGGTTGCCATTTCCTCCTCCAGGGGATCTTCCTGAGCCAGGGATGGAACACCGGTCCCCCGCGTTGCAGGCAGATTCTTTACCATCTGAACCATCAGGGAAGCCCATATGTCTGTTATACCTCAATTTAAAAAAAGAAAATAGCTTATAATTTGAATAATATTTGGTTATTTCACATTATGATGGTCTTGATTTAGTCTCAGATTTTAGTCCTTTTAGGAAATAATAATATATTCTGACTTGGGTGCTTGTAATTTTAAGTTGAAGAGAATTCTTAACGTGTTTATTGAAGATTTACTGAGTGTTGACACTAAACAAATTACAAAACACTCGTTCAAATTACAAAAAAATAGTTACGAGACAGAATTACTGGCAAAAAAAGAACCAGCCATGGTCAATAGATGGGAAGTTAATAAAAATTAATTTTGAGGACAAGTGTTTGGTGAACATAAAGACAAAATTCGTTTCCTAGAGCTTAACATGATAACTCATTTTAATTCTTTGACTTGGTTGTGAAAGTACAAACTTTTCTAGTTATTTTTTGCATTATTTCTGTAAATTAGGCATGTATGAATTACTGGACAAGATTTATTTGTCCTATATCTTTAAAGAGCAAATTGGCAATTTCTTCCTAAATGGTTTGGTATTTTAGAAGTAAATTTTGAAAAGTGTTAAACTATAAAATATTTCATAAACAAGTGTTGTACTTTGGAAATGCATTCTTTATCATTAGAGTACATTTTAAATGGAGATTTATTTGGTGATAGAAAATTTCATATTTTAACTGTAAAGAATATATTTTTTGAAATGAACTTTTGCAGGAACATGCCTTATATTTATTTGCAGATACTGGTTGTTGTTCATGGTTGCTTTCTTATTAATAACTTACTCAAAGAGTGAGCTTAGATCTAGAAACAAATGTAAAATCTAGCTAGCATTTACTGTGCAACAGACGTTGTAGATGTGCTTTGTGTGTGTGCACACTAACTTTTTGTTTGAGCCTGGAGGTGGGGGTTGGGAGATGAGGCCCTATTGTTGATGATGCCATTTTGTATGCAAATATGCTGGTGGGAAGAATTTGGTAATAGCCATTTTGCATAGAAATTTTCAGGATTGGATGTTTCAGCCTTGGAGAACAATTTTACCAAGTAATAAACTTTTATCTTGGCCATCTAGTTGACTAAAGGGATGCCATAACATTTTTTTTTAAATCTTAGATTCTTATGTTTTATGTGATTTTGTTGGATGAATCCATTAAACCTAAACTTGGTTTTTAAAATTTTGATTTTAGAATGAAGGCAATCGATGTGGAAACAAGATCTTGGATGAAAAGGGCCATGAAATGTTAGATTTGATAATGCCAAAGGCAGGGGCTACCAGATTTCAAAATATTCAGAAAAAAAGTAGGTGTTATCCTGAAATCAGAGACTCTGAAAGGAACGAGAATTCAGAAGGAGCTGGAGGCTCTAAAAACCAAATTTTGACCTAAACTAGATAACCAAGCAATATATGATAAATTGTATTTGTATTAAATTTTAACAATTTAGAAAATATTTTTACATTTTGTATTTTTCCTTTGCTTTTGGGTGATTCATTAGCATATAAAGTTTGAATATATATTTTTAAACCTCCCCACCAAATATATACATCCTTCCTCCGTTCCATCTTTCTGTTTCTCTTTATAGCAAAGTGTTGTCTGTACTTTCTGCCCTAGAGTTTTCATCTTGCTATTCACATTGTGAAGGTCTTTGTTGTGCCAGTGATTTTGATAAAGACATGACGTATTTAAATGAAATAATGGACAGCAGAATCCTCAGGATCTCAATGTATGGAATGGTGGGCTGAAACTAAGAGAAAAGTTAGTAGAAACTATTATGTAGTCTTGAATTTGGGTAAAAAAAAAAAAAAAATCAGCTGCAGTGAAAGGAGTTGAGGGGAAATAAGGCTTCAAGCTGCATGTCATAGGACAAAGCCTCTGAGCACTCACTGACCAGCCCATTCTAATCTTGTATGCATTTGAGCATCATATCCTGAGTAACACAGGTCCCACTTCATTATAGGCCAGACACACTTTTAGTGCATGTTCATTTCTGAATATGAGTTTTAAGAGATGAACAAACTGCAAAGGATTGTTTTGAATATTATAAAAGGGAAATCCTTCATTTGAAGGAGCATTAGATTAGATGGCTTGTAAGATCCCTCCATCTTGAACAAGGTGTGACTGTAAAGTAGTAAGACAAACATTGTTAAACAAAGTGCCAAGTATACCCATTAAGGATACTGTTCTTTTCATGCCAATCACATGGGTGTGTATATATGCCTATGTATACACACATATTTTGCACCAATGAAAAATTTAAACACTTTCAGAATTTGTTTTGTGAGTTTATCCTTTCGATTGAACCATTTGGAAAATGCATATAGTTTATCAAATGTTTGTCTTTTCTGGATAGATTTTAATTTTGACAATTGAAAATTATTTTTGAGGCAATCTTTTAATGTGCTTGTGAATTCTCTCTTTAGATAATTCTCGAAGAAGTCTGGACCATGTCCAGAAGTTTGGACCATGTCCACACCTCTGGGGTGCATGGATAGTCCTCAGAGCTGGTTCTTTTAAGTATAGCAACCTTGGCTTATTTACAAAATGAAATTAAGTTTTCCAGGATCATCATTTGTTGTTTTGTCATAAAATACCTTAGAGTATTTTATGCCCTAAACATTCATTTCTTTTCCATAAGTCATAGTAAGTGTAGCTTTCTTTACTGTTAGAAGCAGTTTTGAACAAAATAAAGGGATCCCTTCAAATGCCAAATGAAATAAATTAAAAAGTCCTTAATAAACTCCTCTGAGCTTGCTTTGTGCAAGTTCTGTGGTGTGTGTGTGAAAGATATGGTATGCAATTCCTGCCTAAGAGAACTTGTCTGGATGGCACACATAGGACATGGCATTGTAGAAGATGGTGCAGGCTGTCTGCAGACACCAGCAAGGGGACCAGCTGCATGTTATTGTAAACAGAGTTTCTTAGAACACAGCCATGTCCATTCATTCACATGTCTGTGGCTCTGTGGTATACCGACAGAATTGAGCGGTTATTACAGGAGCCTGTGTGACTTCCACTCCTAAAGTGCTTGTTCTCTAGCCCTTTAAGAAAACTTTTGACAACCCACAATCCATGTTCTAAAGGTTCATTTATACCTTAGTTTTTCCCATTAAAACTATATTATGGATTTATGGGTGAAAAGTTGATTCCTAAGTTGTCCCAAACTGTGAGCTCTTGGAAATTAGGGACAGCATCTTTGTTTCAACCAAATACCTCAAACTGTGCCTGGCACTAGCAAGCCACTGTAATATGTGGTTGCATTTAACCCTGTGGTGCTTGGTCTAGTAGTGAAACTGTTGGCAGGTGTTGCTGGAATCTGTATGATGGGATGGGGATGGTGGGGTGTTGATAGAGTATACTGTAGGGCCTCTGTTATTATGCTAGATCAGTAAATGGTACAAAGATCAGAGAAATGAAAAATTATTTGGACTTGTAGTCTAGAGAGGTTTCATAGAAAATGTGGAAGTTGAAATTAAACTTGATTAGTTCTTCCTCTAGCCATAATGGAATAACAGACTCTAGGTTTACCTTGCCACCTCAAGTGACTGGAAAACCTAACAGTTATGAAACAGCAGTTTTAGAAATAGGTCAGAAAACCGCACAGGACAGTGATCCCTGAGAGAAAGGAAATCAACAACAGAGTTCTGGGACTGCCTCAGCTTACCACCTGGAGAGTTTCTAAACTGAAGCTCAGGGAAGGGGAACCCATAAAGAATCTAGTGGTCTCCCTGAATTGATGAGACAGAGTTCACAGCTCAGAGAGGTGAAGGCAGCTTGAGTAGGCTTGAATGTGTGAGGAGGTCAAGTACAGGAGAGGAGGGAGCAGCAAGGGGTTCACTCAAGCCTTTGAGTACTGTTCTGCTCATTTTATGGAGACCTGTCAGAAATTAGCAGGGGGAAGAATTCTTGGAGTTCACACAAGGCTGGGAATAGTTCATATTCTCACCAATCAAAGTAGAAAGACCTAATGGATGAGGCATGGAGTAAGGCCAAATTAGCCCTGGAGAAAAGCCTATTCTGGACCCACCTACCAAATCTTAGAGGCAAACCTTAAAAGGATGAGATTTATTCGAAGTACCTAATCCTGAACAAACCCTAACAATACCTGAAGGGATTACAACAAAGTCCAGCTCCCCAAAACATGAAATCCAATACCAGCATCCAATAAAAAATGAGCAGACAAGCCAAGTAGAGAAAATATGACCCATAACCAGACAGAAAACAGTCAGCAGAAACAGTCCCAGAAGTGGGACAAATGATGGAATTGCAAATAATGGTGTTGAAAGAGCTATTATAAATATACTCAGTTTGTTCAGGGAGGTAAAAGGAAACTTGAACATGACGAGGACAGAAATGGATCTAACAACAGACCCACATCAAACTATGAGCAAGGAGAAAAGACAGCCTTCAGAATGGGAGAAAATAATAGCAAATGAAACAACTGACAGAGGGTTAATTTCGAAAATATACAAGCAGCTCACACAACTCAATACCAAAAAAACCAAACAACCCAATCAAAAAGTGGGAAAAAGACCTAAACAGACATTTCTCCAAAGAAGATGGCTAACAAACAAATGAAAAGATGCTCAGCATCGCTCATTATTAGAGAAATGCAAATCAAAACTACAATGAGGTATCACCTCACACCAGTCAGAATGGCCCTTATCAAAAAGTCTACAAACAATAAATGCTGGAGAGGGTGTGGAGAAAAGGGAATGCTCTTGCACTGTTGGTGGGAATGTAAATTGATAGAGCCACTGTGGAAGATGGTGTGGAGATGCCTTAAAAAACTAGGAATAAAATCACTTTATGACCCAGCAATCCCACTCCTAGGCATATACCCTGAGGAAACCAAAATTGAAAAAGACACATGTAGCACATTGTTCATTGCAACTCTGTTTACAATAGCTAGAACATGGAAGCAACCTAGATGTCCATTGACAGATGAATGGATAAAGAAGTTGTGGTACATATACACAATGGACTATTACTCAGCCATAAAAAGGAACACATTTGAGTCAGTTCTGATGAGGTGGATGAACCTAGAATCTATTATACAGAGTGAAGTGAGTCAGAAAGAGAAAGATAAATACTGTATTCTAACGCATATATACGGAATCTAGAAAGTGGTACTAAAGATATTTACCCTGCAACAATGGAGAAACAGACATAGAGAATAGACTTATGGACAGAGGGAGAGGGGAGGAAAGGGTAAGATGTATGGAAAGAGTAACATGGAAACTCACTTTACTATATGTACAATAGGTAGCCAACAGGAATTTGGTATATGGCTCAGGAAACTCAAACAGGGGCTCTGTATCAACCTAGGGGGTGGGATGGGGAGAGAGTTTCAAAAGGAAGGGGATATATGTATACCTATGGCTGATTCATGTTGAAGTTTGACAGAAAACAGCAAAATTTTGTAAAGCAGTTATCCTTCAATAAAATAAATTTTTAAAAAGTAGACCCACATCAAACTTCAGTTTGAGTAAACTCAGACCTGAAAAAGTGTAGGATTTATATTGATAGAGAAAAGAAGAAAGTGTATACTGAGAGGATGATATTTCCTGCTTTGGTGGTCTCTATCCCAAACAGTGATATAGTTAACATATACTGGGTACATACTCTCTGCCAAGAATGGTGCTAAGTATTGTACATGGAGTATCGTTGAATTCTTGTAACAGCTCTAGGTGGTACAAGATCCTCATTCTATGGATGGGATTCAAGGCACTCCAGTCTCTTAGTGTTTTTGTTTTTTTGTTTGCTTTTTTCTTTATAGCACTTAATGTGGTTGGAAATTGTGTATCTATCTAATTTGCTTCTGAAGGCAGAGATCCTGGTGTCCACTTTTGTATACTCAGTGCTCAGTGTTGAGCCTGGAACTTAGGAGGGTTGCACTAGTAATTAGTGTTGGACAAATTAAAGTGAGTGAGGTAATCCACCAGCTAAATCTTGTGGTGATTCAGAAGAGCTTGGATTTGATGTAGGTCTGTCTGACTGCAGAGCTCATACTTCCACCATGTCTTGTACCACTTCTCAAGTGAGTTTAGTAAACTATGAATGATCTACTTTGTGGAATGTTACACAACCATTAAAGGGGATCATGTGAAAGTTAGGTATATCCTACAAAAGTAATATCTTTACAGTGGACAGGGACTCAAAGTAATATGCAAAAATAAAAATGGGTGTGTTGTATCTGTTGGATCATGGGTAACAGTTCTCATTTTCTTTTCTCTCATTTTTTTGACGTTATTTTTAATATAAAACCTTCACAGAGTGAAAGTCATACTCTCTAAAGGAAACAAGTAAGTGTCTAAAGTTGATTTTTTTTTTATAAACTTTATTCCCTAGCTTAAAGAAAAATTGAATTAATTCTAAACTGTGATTAGAATGAGTAGAAAACTGAGAGATGACTAGAAATATGCTGAAAAGTGCATGTTTTTCCCCAATAAGAAAAGAGTTAAGACCAAGTATTCTTGTCTTAACAGGAATCAAGCTAAAATGTGGCATTGTTTTTTGTTTTTTTACTTATTTATTTTTAATTGAAGGATAACTGCTTTACAGTATTGTGTTGGTTTCTGGCATACATCAACATGAATCAGCCATAGGTATACATATGTCCCCTCCCTCCTGAACCACCTTCCACCTCCCACCCCATCTCACTCCTCACTGGGTTTGAGCTCCCTGAGTCATACAGGAAATTCCCACTGGCTATCTGTTTTACATATGGCAATATATATTCTTCCATGGTACTCTTTCCATTTGTCCTGCCCTCTCCTTTGCCGCCTGTGTCCAGAAGTCTGTTCTCTATGTCTGAGTCTCCATTGCTGCCCTGCCCATAGGTTCATCAGTGCCATCTTTCTAGATTCCATATATATGCGTTAATATACGACACTTGTTTTTCTCTTTTTGACTTACTTTACTCTGTATAATAAGCTCTAGATTCATCCACCTCATTAGGACTGACTCATATATGTTCCTTTCTATGGCTGAGTAATATTCCATTGTATATATGTACCAAAACTTCTTTATCCATTCACCTGTCAGTGGACATCTAGGTTGCTTCCATGTCCTAGCTGTCATAAATACTGCTGCAGTGAACACTGGGGTACACATGTCTTTTTCAGTTATGGTTTTCTCAGGGTATATGCGTGGCATCGTTGTGGTGTCGTTTTGAGCAGTTAGTGAATCCTAGAAAGGGACAGGCCTTTTCTATAATATTTTTATGATGATGATATTAATTATTTTATTTTATTTTGGTTTTCCCTGTTTAAAATCAATCTGTATTTAAAGCAAGAAGACTTAACTGTGGGTAATCTCCACTTTTTGAAAGTTCACTTTATGCCATTTTGCTTTTATGGAAGACCTACATTAGTACCTATTTTTGATAACCAAAAGAAACCTCAAGAGGATTTTTGCTTTTAGCAGAAAAAAGGCCAGAAGCAAAAATAGCATTCAGCATTTGTTTTATAGCAAGACAAGCCATTGTACAGGCAGCCGCACTGGGAGCAGTGAGAGCGGCCTCCCCAAAGCTCCTTCGCCTGGAACAACACTCAGCATCTTAACATTGAGCCACCATAGTTGTGAATCATGTCTCTGAGCATCTGTGCTCTATCTTGATTTATTTTGCGGGTCCATTAGCAAGATGTGTCCTCCAATAATTGTTTCTTCCTTTTTTGCCATTTTGGTTTACAGTGTTTCCTCTTTCCACTTGTCTCCTGTCACTTCTTCCTATGTCTTTACTTTTAGCCTAGTCTACTCTGAGCTCTGGATTCATATATTCAACTGCCTACTTGGTATTTTCAACTTAAATTTCCCAAGAACATCTCCAGGTTGATAAATGGAGTTTTTGGTGTGTGTGTGTGTGTGTGTGTGTGTACATATATATATATGTGTATATATCCTGTCTGCTACCACTGTTTTCAGGGCTTCCCTGGTGGCTCAAATGGTAAAGAATCTGCCTGTAATGCAGGAGACCCAGGTTCAATCCTTGGGTCGGAAAGATCCCCTGGAGAAGGGAATGACTACCCACTCTAGTATTCTTGCCTGGAGAAGTCCTTGGGCAGAGGAGCCTGGTGGGCTACAGTCCATGGGGTGGCAAAGAGTTGTTAATGACTGAGCGATTTTCACTTTCACCCACATAATCCAAGGTAATCTCTTTATTTTAAAGTCAGCTAATTACCAACCTTAGTTCTCTCTTGTCTTGTAACCTAACATATTCACAAGTCCCAAGGATCAAGATGGAGACATCTTGGGATGGAGAGTATTACTCATTCTTCTGCACATAGTGAACCTGTGTAGGCATCCCATGATTTAAGTGTCTACAAATTATTCCTTTAATAATTATTTCTCACATTTGTTAAAGATTAATAGTACCCTAACGAACTCATAACTTCCACAGCCCTTCTTTATCAGTTTATAAACAATGAAGTGGTATTTACACAGGTTAGTTTTCTGATACCTTTCTTCTATGATTTCTCAAAGTTCATTCAGTGATGCAGTTTCTTTTTTGAATGTTGTCACCAGACTGTAATTCATCTGGATCAGAAATCCTAAATTCATGTGGGACAGCTGCTTCAAATACTCATTCAGCAAATAATTATTAAACACCCTAGTATATAGCAGGCTTAAAATACCTCAGCAGCGGCCATGGTGGTGCTTGCACAGGATGCTGACTGCTGAGGGGCTGCCGTGGGGCGGAGGTGCTACCGGAGCGGAGTCTCCACGGGGCTAGTCATCCACGCTAGTCGTCCGCTCGGCCGATGGTCGGGACTGCGGGTTGCGGTCGGGACCCTGGCGTGCCGCGACGCGAGGAGGAGCACGTGTTTCTGAAGCAGATGGCCACCACGGGATAACATGGTTGTGGCTGCCTAAAGAGGCATTGCTGGCTTGGGAAGCAGCTTCAGAAAGATCAGCCCGGAGACGGAGGTGGGAGTCGGGTAGTGACCAGCGCCCCCAGTTCCATGTGCGGAGCCTGCGGTGGCAGCAGATCAGCCTCAGGGTGACCAGCAGCAGCAGAAAGCCTGGGGTACCCCTGGCCCCTGGGTGGCAGATGGGTGCAGGCAGACAGCGGCTCCAGGTGATACGTCGGCTCCAGGGTGGCCGACTGCACTGGTGAAGCTGGGTTGCCCTCGGCTCCTAGGCGACATCCTACGTCAGCTTCATGCACTCATTTCACATGCCAGCAAGATTATGCTCAAAATCCTTCAAGCTAGACTTCAGCAGTATGTGAGCTGAGACCTTCCAGCTGGATTTAGAAAAGGCAGAGGAACCAGAGATCAATGCCAACGAATGCTGGATCATAGAAAAAACAAGGCAATTAAAAAAAAAAAAATCTACTTCTGCTTCATTGACTTTAAAGCCTTGACTGTGTGGGTCACAACAAACTGGAAAATTCTCAAGGAAATGGGACTACCAGACCACCTTACCTGCCTCCAGAGAAATCTGTATGCAGGAGAAGAAACAACAGTTAGAACCAGACATGAAACAAACTGGTTCAGAATTGGGAAAGGAGTACATCAAGGCTGTATATTGTCACCCTGCCTTATTTAATTTATATGCAGAGTACATCATACGAAATCCCAGAATCAAGATTGCCAGGAGAAAGATCAACAACCTCAAATACGCAGATGATACCACTTTAATGGCAGAAAGTGAAGAGGAACTAAAGAGCCTCTTAATTAAAGTGAAAAAGGTGGAGATTCCTTAAAAAACTGGGAATAGAACTGCCATATGACCCAGCAATCCCACTGCTGGGTCATATGAAAGAATTGAAAGAGACGCGTGTACCCCAATGTTCATCGCAGCACTGTTTACAATAGCCAGGACATGGAAGCAACCTAGATGTCCATCAGCAGACGAATGGATAAGGAAGCTGTGGTACATATACACAATGGAATATTACTCAGCCATTAAAAAAAATACATTTGAATTGGTTCTACTGAGATGGATGAAACTGGAGCCCATTATACAGAGTGAAGTAAGCCAGAAAGAAAAACAACAATACAGTATACTAATGCATATATATGGAATTTGAAAGATGGTAACGATAACCCTATATGCGAGACAGAATAAGAGACACAGATGCATGGAACAATTTTATGGACTCTGAGGGAGAAGGTGAGGGTGGGACGTTCTGGGAGAATAGCATTGAAACATGTATATTATCATACGTGAAACAGAACACCATTCCATGTTCGATGCATGTGACAAGGGCTCAGGGCCGGGGCAATGGGATGATCCAGAAGGATGGGATGGGGAGGGAGGTGGGTGGGGGGTCCAGGAAGGGGAACACATGTAAACCCATGGCTGATTCATGTCAATGTATGGCAAAAACTATTACAATATTGTAAAGTAATTAGCCCCCAACTAAAATAAATAAATTTATTAAAAAAAAAATAATAAAGTGAAAAAGGACAATGAAAAAGCTGGCTTAAAACTCAACGTTCAAAAAACTAAGATCATGGCATCCAGTCCTGTCACTTCATGGCAAATAGATGGGGTAAATGTGGAAACTTGCAGATTTCATTTTCTTGGGCTCCAAAATCAATGCAGGTGGTGACTACAATTACAAAATTAAAAGACACTTGCTCCTTGGAAAAATTGCTGTCACAAACCTAGACAGCATATTAAAAAGCAGAGACATCACTTTGCCAACAGAGATCCGTATAGTCAAAGCTGTGGTTTTTCCAGTGGTCATGTATGGATGAGAGAGTTGGACCATAAAGAAGGCTGAGTGTTGAAGAACTGATGCTCTCAACTGTGGTGTTGGAGAAGACTCTTAAGAGTCCCTTGCACTGCAGGGAGATCAAACCAGTCAACTGCAAAGGAAATCAACCCTGAATATTCATTGGAAGGACTGATGGGGAAGCGCCAATACTTCACCCATCTGATGAGAGGTGGGCAAGAGGAGTAGGGCAGCAACAGAAGATGAGCTGTTTGGATGGCATTACTGACTCAATGGACATGAGTAGGAGATAGTGATTTACAGAGAAGCCTGGCATGCTGCAGTTCATGGGGTCATAAAGAGTCAGACACGACTTAGCGACTGAACAACAAGAAGTATATAGCAGGCAGGACAAGAAGTTCCTTGCATTCTGTTTGGTGCATGCAGCAAGGTGAGTCAGCTTCTGTGTATCGTGTTGTGGTGAAAACAGACGTTAAACAAATAATAACACAAGAATTATTTAATAATAATTCTTGGGGAAAGTATCAGGATGCTGAGAGAGCATAAATGAGAATATTAACACAGTCTAGGTTGGTGAGGGAATACTTCTCTGAAGAAATGATGTTTAAGCTGAGGATAAAGCATGAGCAGATATTAAACGAAGAGGGACATAGAATGGAAGACCGGTTCAGGCTAGGAATGTATATGAAAACTGAAAGTGATGTTTAAAAAGAAGCCACCGTGGAATGCTTGAGGCATTTAGAGAGTAAGGGGGAGAATGGTAAACAGCAGAGATGAAAATGTGGGTCAGTACTTTTTAGGCTGTGTTCCAATTTTTGACTTTATCCCAAGAGGAATAGAAAACTGTTGAAGGGTTGGTTGGTTTAATGTTTTTGGTTTCACTGAGCCTTTGTTGCTACACTCGCGCTTTCTGTAGTTGCAGTAAGTGGAGGCATGGGGTTCTTTTTGCAGTGGTTTCTCTTGCTGCAGAGCACAGGCCCTAGGCACATGGGCTGTGATAGTTGTGACTCACAGACTCATTAGTTGTGGCTCAGGCTCAGTAGTTGTGGTGCACGAGTTTACTTGCTCTGCGGCATGTGGAATCTTTCCAGCCCAGGGATCAAACCCATGTCCCCTGCTTTGGCAGGAGGATTCTTATCCACTGTACAACCAGGGAAGTCTCTTGTGAGTATGGTAAAATACATATAACATAAAGTCTACCATCTTAACCATTTTAGATGTGGGACATTTCAGTAGTGTTGCATAGAAGCGCGTTACTGTGCAACCAGTCTACAGAACTGTTTTCATCTTGAAAAACTGAAACTGCATACCTGTTAAACAGCTATGAATTTCCTTCTCTCCCTGGCCCCTGGAACCCATCCTTCTACTTTCTGTCTCTATGAATTTGACTGCTCTAGAAACCTCATATAAGTAGAGTCATACAGTATTCATTTGTTATAACACACAGAGAGCTTCCTGGAAATCCCCTTTCAATCACTATTTCTCCTCCCTCCCTCCCCTAAAGTAAATACTATTCTGACTTTGAACACTAGAGATTATGCCTGTTTTTTAACTTATATACATAGAGTCATGGTATGTATTATTTTTCATCTTATGATTAGTTTCTTTTGCTCACATCATGCTGGTGAGATAAATTCATGTTGTTGCATATAGCAGTAATTTGTCAGTGCAGTGATCCAGTGCATGAATATACGGCATTTTACCTATTTTGCTGTTGAAGGACATGTGGGATGCCTGCTTTTTAGCAGTTACAACCAATGCTGTCAGAAAGATTGTGTACATGTCTTTTGTTACACGTATATAACATTTTACTGAGTATATGCTTAGGAGTGGAATTATTCTCTCCCTCTCAGTTTTCTTACAAGCCTGATATGTCCATAACAATTCACCACCTTTCCTCCAAAAATCTGTTCCTCCTCCAATGTTTGCTGTTTCAGTCAGCACAGACTTTTACCCTCATATCTAATTAATTACCAAGTCCTGTTGATCCACATTCTTTAACATCTCTAAAATGTGTCTCCATTTCTCTCACATCCACTGCAACCTTCTGATCTCTTACCTGGACTGTGGCTTCCTAATTGGCTTTCCTGTGTCTACTGGCACTCTCGCTGTAGTACCGGAGGCACACTTTTTTGATTGTGTGTGCATTGATCCCCAATATATGTATTATACTTATAAATGTTAAACCACACTATTGGTTTTCTTTGACATAGTACCTTAAAGTGTAACACTTAGGTTAATAGTTAATAATAGCTATAACAAGTCTGTACTTCTAATAGTCTATTGTGATCATTTCCTATTTGATGGTGTTCTTTTCCAAATCTGATTAGTTGGGTTTTTTTTAAAAACCTTTTATGGTTAGTGAAAAAGAGCTTGTATAGGAGTAGAAATGTCAGCTCTGCCAATTTATTTTTGCTTTATTTTGTAGGGACTTTTTTAAGGCATTTGTCCATTTAATGAGAGACAGTTTAGTTAAAAGTAGATGGTATTATGTGTAAATTGATGTAACTGTATATGCTATTTTGTAATAAACTGAAAAAACACGTGTGTGAGGGAGTTAGTGCATCTACTTTACATTTGCGGGATCATTCTTCATTCAGGATACCTCAGAATACCATATGAGGTACACAACCATCTGACACGGATTAAGGAAAGAAGCCAGTGTTAATCTGTAACTAAATGTCATTAATTCTTAATTTCTTATTTATTATAACAGTGATTTTTCTTTTGGTTGAAGTAAATTTAGAAAGGTCACTACTTACGTAGACACACACAGTCAATTGTACTCCTGTGTGCCAGAGCAAACAATTAGAAAATGTATTTTTAATATAATTTAAAATGTTATTGGCTCTGAAAGCTAAAAAATATTGTCACAGGAAGTTCCAGAAGACCTAAATAAATGGAAAGCCATCCCATGTTCATGGATCTAAAAACTTAATACTGGTATAGTGGCAGTACTCCCCCAAACTCACCTACAGAATCAATATAATCCTAGGAAAATATCAGCTGTCTTTTTTGCAGAAATTGACAAGCAAAATTTATGTGGACCTAGAATTGTCAAAACAATGTTGAAAAAGAAAAAAAGCGCTACATTTCCTGATTTCAAAGAAAGAAAGTGAAGTCACTCAGTTGTGTCCGACTCTCTGCGATCCCATGGACGATAGCCTACCAGGCTCCTCCGTCCATGGGATTTTCCAGGCAAGAGTACTGGAGTGAGTTGCCATTTCCTTCTCCAGGGTTTCTTCCCGACCCAGGGATCAAACCCAGGTCTCCTGCATTGTAGGCAGATGCTTTTACTGTCTGAGCCACCAGGAAAGTCCTAATTTCAAAACATACTACAAATCACTGGATTGGCATAGACATACAGATCTATGGCATAGAACTGAGAACCAGAAATAAACCCTTAATTTATGATCAATGGATTTTGACAAAGGTGCCAACAATTTTTTGACAAAGGTGCCAACATTGAGGGAAAGAATAGTCTTTTCATCAGAGAGTGCTGAAACAACTGGATAGCCAAGAAGACAGTAAGCGAGGTGACCAAAGAAGTTTGTATTATCACAGAAGTTAAGTAGTTCGGTGCCTCTGACACTGCTGAGGAAGATGGAATGCTGAGAAGTGGAAAGTATTCTTTACATTTGTTGATGTAAAGCTAAGTGACTAGAAAATTTGGAAGAAAGCAACTATAACATTTTTAAGTTTACAAATACTGGGGTCAAAGAAAGCTGGGTAATTGCAAATTATTTTCATGAGATGAGAGATACTTGAAGAAACCAGCATGAATACACAGCTATGAATAGGAGTTTTACTGAGATGAACTGGGAGACTTATCTTAAGAATATGTTTGCTTTTGTATGAACTTTGAACCCATTTCCATTGTGCTTTAGCCTTACTCTGATCATCTTAGTTCTCAGGTTATTTTCCCTTTATAGGGAAACAAAAGCAAAAATATTTTGAGAAATGTTTTCATCCATTGTTTTGTTGGCCCTGAGCAGTGACCTGTTTCTTCTTTCTTTGAAAAAACTTAAATCTTTTGGAAAGAATCTTCAACTCTCTCTGGGCTTTTTAGTTTTGGGGATAATTTTTATAAGTCTATACTGTCATCCTGCATTTGCTTTTACTTTGTACTAGTCTTCCTGAAAGTTGAATTTATCTTGTGCATTCTTGCTGGTTTCTTCATTTTCTTTCTCATCAAGATGATTTGTAGTTACCCAGCTTCTTTGTCCTGGGCTTTGCATACTATAAACTGATAGGTTGCTTTCTTCCAAGTTATTGGTTGCATCACAATCTGGGGGTATGTTAGGTTCTGGGTGGCAGTTTCCTCTGGTTAGTGTTAGTCTCTCAGTCATGCCCGACTCTTTGCAACCCCATGGACTGCAGCCCACCAGGCTCCTGTGACCATGAGATTCTCCAGGCAAGGATGCTGGAGTGGGTAGCCATTCCCTTCTCCAAGGGATCCTCCCGACCCAGGGATCGAACCTGGGTCTCCTGCACTGCAGGCAGATTCTTTACCGGCTGAGCTACAGGAGAAGCATCTTCCTCTGGTTATCCCTGGCATTTATTCTGTGGGAGATGAAATGAACAGTAAAGCAGATCAGGAACTGTTGGATATCCTGCTTTTAGCTGAAGGAGATTTCTGCAGATGATTCGAGCCCCTGTCAGTACTCTATCTTGTCTGCCACTTTTGTGATCTATAACGAACTTTTATATTTACTCTATTTGGCCAGTTGACCTTGGTGTATTGCCCCCATCAAAGTCTCATTTCTATTTCTCAGACATGTTCTGAGTTCTTCTTTTCACTTGGATTTTCTTCAAGGATGTACTCTATCTTGATATAATTGCTTTTCCTTTTTTCCCTCTGAATAATAGTTTTCTTTTTTATTATCAGCCAATCTTGAGACCCACTTAAATCTCATTGATTATTTTGTATATTTAGGATAAACTTTAATATTTTTGTCATTGTGCTGTGTGCTTAGTCACTCAGTCTTGTCAGACTCTTTGCAACCCCATGGACTGTAGCCTGCCAAACTCCTCTGTCCATGGGGATTCTCCAGGCAAGAATACTGGAGTGGATTGCCATGCCCTCCTCCAGGGGATCTTCCCGACCCAGGGATCGAACCCAGATATCCTGCATTGCAGGCATGTTCTTTATTGTCTGAGCCACCAGGGAAGCCCACTCACACTAACAGAAGTATTTGTCCAGAGGCTGACTGACCACTGACCAAAGGACTTGAAGCAAAACTGCTGAGGAAGGAGGTAGGAGAAGAAAAAAAAAAATCATGAAATCAATCCCTGTGTAGGACAATTAGGAAGAAAAACAACATGGTGAGAAACTATTCACATGAGAAACAAAGGAGAACAGAAGTTTGAAGTTTTCGTAACCTGAGATGTTTGTGAACCAAAGTAATGACAAGTCATTTTTTTGTCGTTACTTACATTTTTCGTCATGATTGATTTCATGATTTTTTTTTTTTTCATGTTCTCCTAGGTCCTTTCTCAGAAGTTTTGCTTAAAGCCCTTTGATCAGTGGTCAGTCAGCCTCTGGACAAATACTTCTGTTAGTGTGAGACTGTTCCTTACCCATCATTTTTTTTTTAATGAGAATGAATCATTTCTTTTAACTCATCATTAATTCCAGAGATAACAACAATCTCATCATACACTTAGCTAACTCCTGTGAAATGTAAGGAATAGTTGGAAACTATGTAAATAGACTGAAGTGACTTAGCAGCAGCATGTAAATAGAAATTGCATGAAACAAGGACCCTAGAAAATTGAATTGTTTGAGTTCTTAATATATTTTGCATATTAACCCCTCATCAGATGTATGAACTGCAGATATTTTCTCTCTTTCCTTAGGTTGCCTTTTAATTTTGTTGATGGTATCATTTGCTGAGCAGATGCTTTTAAGTTTGATGTATTCCCAATTGTGTATTTTTTGTTTTTGTTGCCTTTGCTTTTGGTGTCAAATCCAAAAACTCATTGCCGAGACTAATGTCAGGGAGCTTACTTCCTGTGTATTCTTCTAGGAGTTTTATGATTTCAGGTCTTATATTCAGATCTTTAATCCATTTTGACTTGTTTTTGTGTATGTTGTAAGATAGTGGTCCAGTTTCGATCTTTTGCATGTAGCTGACCAGTTTTTCCAAAACTTTCCTTTCCCTATTGTATATTCTTGCTTGCTTTGCAGTAAATGAATTGACTATGTATGTGTTATTATTTCTGGGGACTCGATTCTGTTCCATTGATCTGTGTGTCTTTTTATGCCAGTATCATACTATTTTGATTACTATAGCTTTATAATATAGTTTGAAATTAGGAAGCATGTTGTGTCTAGCTTTGTTCTTCTTCTTCAAGATTGCTTTGTCTATTTGGGATGTTTTGTGATCCCATACAAATTTTAGGATTATTTGTTCTGTTTCTGTGGGAAATGTCATTGAAGTTTTTATAGAGATCACATTGAATCTGTAGATTGCCTTGGGTAAAATGGACATTTTAACAATATTAAATCTTCCAAACTATGAGCATAGAATATCTTTTCATTTATTTGTGTCTTTTTCAGTTTCTTTCATTGGTGTCTTACAGTTTTCATTGTTTGGGTCTTTCACCTCCGTGGTTAATTTTATTCCTAGGTATTTAATTCTTTTTGATGCAGCTATAAATGGGACTGTTTTCTTAATTTCTTTTTTTTTTATAAATTAGTTTATTTATATGTTTTTTAACTTTACAATATTGTATTTGTTTTGCCATACATTAACATGAATCCACCATAGGTGTACATGTTTTCCCCTTCCAGAACCCCCCTCTCACCTCCCTCCCCATCCCATCCCTCCGGGTCATCCCGGTGTACCAGCCCCGAGCACCCTGTATCATGCATCGAACTCTTAATTTCTTTTTCTGGTAGTTTGTTATCTGTATATAACACAAACACAACTGATTTACATATATTGATTTTATGTCCTGCAACTTTATTGAATTTATTAGTTCAGAGAGTTTTTGGTGAAATCTTTGGGGTTTTCTATAAATACAATGCCATGTTATCTACAAATAGTATCTTATTGGGCTTCCCTGGTGGCTCTGATGGTAAACAGTTTGCCTGCAATGCAGGAGACCCAGGTTCAGTCCTTGGGTTGGGAAGATCCCCTGGAGGAGGAAATGGCAACCCATTCAGTATTCTTGCCTGGAAAATTCCATGGACAGAAGAGCTTGATGGGCTACAGTGCATGGGGTTGCAAAGAGTTGGCCACAACTGAACAACTTAACACATACATCCACAAATAGAGACAGTTTTACTTCCTTTCAGATTTTGATGCCTTTTATTTATTTTTCTTGCCTGATTGTTATGGCTAGAACTTCCAGTGCTGTGTTGCATAAATGTAGCAAAATGGATATCCTTGTCTTTTTCCTAATCTTAGAGGAAAAACTTTTCGATTTTCACTGTTGAGTATGGTGTTAACTGTGGGCTTGTCATTATGTTGAGGTACATTCCCTCTCTACCCATTTTACTTTGTTGAGAGTTTTTTTTTATCATAAATGATGCTGAATTTTATCACATGCTTTCTCGGCATCTATGGTGATGATCATGATTTTTATCCTTCTTGTTAATGTGGTGTATCACATTAATTCATGGATGTTGAACCATCCTTGCATTTCTGGAATAAATCCCACTTGATCACAGTTTATTACTGTTTTAATGTGCTGTTGAATGCATTATTATAACATTTGAAAATGTGTTTCAGATAGCCCAGTCTTTTTCAACACTGTCATTTTTTCAGAGCCACTAGTACAAAAAGTATTAGTACCAGAAACAAGAAATGATAAATAAAATAGGAGTGCTCCTGCATCTTTTACTTTTCTGCCCAAGAAGTGATAATGTCTTTCAATGTTGTTTACTTTGAGTTATAAAATGAGTATGTTTTGGGGAAATCTCATGTATAGCATGGTGACTATAGTTAATAATACTGCATTGTATACTTGAAATTTGGTAAAATAGTAGGTCATCAGTGTTCTCACCACACACCAAAAAATAAAAGTAACTAACTATATGAGGTAGTGGATATGTTAATTGACCTGACTGTAATCATTTCACAGTGTATAGGTGTATCAGATCACCTCTTAAATATATACTTGCTTTGTTGTTCAGTCATGTCCGACTCTTTGTGACCCCACAGACTGTAGCCCACCAGGTTCCTCTGTTCATGGGGATTTTCCAGACAAGAATACTAGAGTGGGTCACCATGCCCTCCTTCAGGGGATCTTCCCAACCCAGGGATCTAACCCAGGTCTTCTGTATTACAGGCAGATTCTTTACTATCTGAGCCACCAGGGAAGCCCTAAATATATATAGTTTTTATTAATAGTTTTATTAATTATACCTCAGTAAAGCTGGAGTGGGGAGTCGTGCCTTCAGATACTCCTTTGGGCCTTCAGTGGTGTTCTTACATCTCTCTGTACGTCAGGATTTAGTTACAGTGAGGTCGTCTAGCTGGTTCTTGGTGGCAGCCAGGAAAATTGAACACTTGAGCAGGTCTCTTTATAGCCACTTACCTGTTTTCAGGAATGCAATGAAAATTTCCACCTTACATGTTTAACAGTCTTATTGATGATACTGTTGCTGCTGCTGCTGCTGCTAAGTCACTTGAGTCATGTCTAACTCTGTGCAACCCCATAGATGGCAGCCCACCAGGCTCCCCCGTCCCTGGGATTCTCTAGGCAAGAACACTGGAGTGGTTTGCCATTTCCTTCTCCAATGCATGAAAGTGAAAAGTGAAAGTTAAGTTTTTCAGTCGTGTCCGACTCTTAGTGACACCTGGACCACAGCCTACCAGTCTCCTCCATCCATGGGATTTTCCAGGCAAGAGTACTGGAGTGGGTTGCCATGGCCTTCTCCAATTGATGATACTATCAGTAAGGAATTCTATGCAGGATGATCACATTTGATGTGGGAAGAGTTTGAGATACTCCATATTCATGGAGAAATATCTAGCAAGCAGTTGAAAATTTAAAGACTAAAGCTCAAGAGAGATTTAGAATTAAGCATTATCTACATATAGGTGATAGTTGAAGCCATGTGAATGGACCCACTGAGAAAAGAGGGCCTAGGGGCAGAGCCTTAGTGAACACACCCTCTGAGAGACTAGCAGTGAAAAAATACGAAAGAATGGTCAGAGAGCTGGGAGGAAAATGTGGTGGATAGGAGCTAGCAGAAAAGAAAGCCTCAGAAGGAGTTGTACTCAATGGTCTAATGTTTTTGTGGAATGGGGAGGAGTGATATGGATAGAATAATTAGCATTTTTCTATGTTGTACTGTGATACCATTATTTTACCTTGCAGTGATTTTTAGTTATTTTGATTTACAGCATCTCTCTTGCATGAAGTATTTGTTACATCAGTTGTAATAAAAATTGTTTCTGAACATGACTTTTTAGGTTGATTTGTGTTAGCCATCATTTAAAATTACTTTAAGATGCTTCTTATTATGTCGTGGAGAACATCCAACAGATACATATAATTTCTAAGGATGTGAAAAATAATCAAAATCCATTTGAGATCTACAGTAACTAAGTAATGATAATGGATGGCTATTGACAAGCTTGCTGACTGTTTCTGCAGTGCTGATTGATATATCCAGCACTCTAGGTGTACAGAAGATATTTTATTGTTGTCTTTTCCTTTAAAATTCTGTATGAAAAGATTGTAATTTATTGTAAAAGTTTGTTTCTTCAGAATAAAAGCAAAAGTAAAAATTGACAGTTAATAGAAAAATAAGAAACACATCTATTTTGCTTCTTAAAAATACTAGATTTGAAAGTAAAAAGTAGATGGATAACATTTGAGAACCTACGTAGTTAAAATGTTCTTTTCAGCTCTTCTCAGTATAAGAAGCAGAAGATAGTGGAATATTATCTTTAGTGTGCTAACAGAAGAATAAAATCTAGACTTCTTACCTTGATTTATCATTCAAGGATGAGAGAAAGTAAAAGAAGTTTTCAGATACGTAAAGACACGTTTACCATGAAAAGCAAGTTTACCCTTGACAAATCTTCATTGAAAGAACTTCTAAAATATGTAGAATAAAAGGAGGAAGCACAGAAGTGAGATATGAATAGTACTGTGGTGGTTAATTTTATGTGTCACTTTCACAGAGCCACACGGTTCCCAGGTGTTTGGTCAAACATCATTCTGAGTGTTTCTGTTAGGGTGTCTTTAGGTGAGAAAAACATAAATCGGTAGATTGAATAAGGCGGATTAAAGCAGATTGCTCTCCCTGTTGTGGTTGGGCCTCATCCAATCAGTTGAAGGCTTGGATGAAACAAAAGGGGTGATTATCCTTCAAATAAGTAAATTTCTTCTTGCCTGACTGCCTTCAAACTGGTCATTGGCTTTTTCCTGCCCTCAGAGTTAAATTGAAACATCAGTGCATTTTGCCAGCCTTTGGACTGGAACTCCGCCATCAACTCTCCAACTTACTGACTTACCCTGCAGATCTTGGGACTTGTCCAGTTCAGTTGCTCAGTCGTGTCTGACTCTTTGCAGTCCCCTGGACTGCAGTACACCAGGCTTCCCTGTCCATCACCAACTCCCAGAGCTCACTCAAACTCATGTCCATTGAGTTGGTGAAGCCATCCAACCATCTCATCCTCTTGTCATCCCCTTCTCCTCTTGCCTTCAGTCTTTCCCAGCATCAGGGTCTTTTCTAATGAGTCAGTTCTTCGCATCAGGTGGCCGAAGTATTGAAGCTTCAACTTCAGCATTAGTCCTTCCAATGAATATTCAGGATGGATTTCCTTAAGGATCGACTGGTTTGATCTTCTTACAGTCTAAGGGACACTCAGGAGCCTTCTCCAACACCACAATTCAAAAGCATCAATTCTTCGGCGCTCAGCTTTCTTTATAGTCCTTGTTAGCTTCCTTTATGAGACTCGTTAGCCTCCTTAATTGTATGAGTCAGTTCCTTACAAAATAAATCTCTTTATATACGCAAATATTTTACTGGTCTGTTTCTCTGGAGAACCTTGACTAATGTAAGAACGGACACGCATCTGTAGGTAAAGTTTAACAAACATTGACTGTATGAAGCAGTGAATATTAGAGAGGGGATAATTAAAGCAAGGTGGAACTGTATAGTGGACAATTACACATAAGATGAAAGGTGGTGGTTGGAGTTGCTTTCTGAAAGGAGGTGAAAGGTAGTCCCCCAGAAGATATGTTGATGTCTAATCCCTGGAACCTGTGAATGTGGAAACATTATTTGGGAAAAAAGTCTTTGCAGTTGTCATTAAATTAAAGATCCTTAGATGAGATCATCCTTGACGGCGTAGATGGGTCCTAAATCCAATGAGAAGTGTGTTTGTAAGAGACAAGTGAAGGGACAGACACAGAGGAGAAGGCCATGTGAAAGCAAAGGTTGGAGTGATACAGCCACAAACCAAGGTCACATGGAGCTGCCAGAAGCTAGAACAGGCAAGGAAGGATTCTCCACTGGGAGAATCTTCAGTAGGAAGATGGCCCTGCCAGCAACCTTGATTTAGCACTTCTGGCCTTCAGAATTGTGAGAGAATAATAAATTCCTGTTGTTTAAACAAACATCAAGTTTATAGTGCTTTGTTACATAAGCCTTTTAAGAGCCTGTGTTATTTAGGAAGAAGATAGAGACATTGATTAAATGTCTGCATTCACAGATGAAGAAAATGCCAAATTTCATTTAGTGTTTTTAGATGATTTACCTGGCCTATTGGATTCTACCGTGGATCCTTTGAGAGATCTCTTGCCCTAGATGTTAATCTTCAGGTAAAGCTCTCCTTTCCTGAATAGTTACCACTCCTCTCAGGTCAGGGAGGATGGCAAAAAATTGGCATCACAGCTGCCTCTCTGTGTCAAAAGACTTTTCCAGGAAGCTTTCTTAGGTTTGATCTTCTTGATGGGCTTGAATTGCCAAATGTGGATCCTGATGGATTAAGAGAGCCCCTCATTGCTGCTTGACTCACGTGAGAAATGTGAGTGCTCCAAGTAACAAATTCCTGCTTAAGTTGATTAAAATAAGGAAGACATTAATCCTGTGTCAGAACCAGAAGCTCCAAGGAACGGCAGCTTTCACGGTCCAGGAATTCAGCACTCAGCAGTGTTCCCAAGGATCTTGTCCCTTTCATTGTCCCTTTGCCATTATATTAATAGCTTTAACTTTATCCTAAGATTTTCCCTTCTGTATCATAAAATGACTGTCAGCAACAACTTGAGTCATATGTTCCATTACTCACATCCTGTGGAAAGCAGAGAGAAGTCCTCTCATTCATATGTCATGTAACTTCTGTGTGGTTCATCTTAGATTGTCTGTCTACCTCCCTCCTGGCAAAGTTTGGGCTCCAGTAGATGTCACTTAAAGCGCGTGACTGTATAGAGGTGATGACCAAATTAAATTAGGTTTCTGTTTCTGGTTTCTGTTTGACAGTAGGTATTTTTGGCAAATAATAGCATCCATTTGAAACCTCAAAGTGATCCCTTGGCCTTGCCTGAAGGTGAGGCAAAGCAGCTTGGAAAGAAAGAAATTAAAAAGTGACTGTCCATAGACCTGCCTACAGATGCTCTCCCATGCCTCCTTCCATGTGAACCAGCAAAGACATTCAAGAATGTTAGGTCATCAAGGCAAGACTAGTCTCTGCTTGGAATGCAAGGGAATGAATCTTTTCTGTGTGTAATTATCCATATTCCTCTTCTGATTCTTAGCATTCTGACTTAGTTGTATATATTGGAAACTGGATTTGTATAAGTAAAATTTGAAAAATAGTTTCTCAGGAAAGAGTTGATTGGCATGAAATGTTAGTAAGTATTGTTGTTCCAGTAAGAAAAAAGTCTACCACCAATGCAGAGAGAATTCAGCTCCAGAGGTTTGCGTGCACATGTGGAGGGAGAGGAATCAGTAAAGAAGATTAGGAAGGAGGGCTGTGAAAGAAAAGGAGGGAGAGGAGAATCGGGAGGATAGGGGTCTTGGAAGCCAAGAGAGTAGAGTGCTCAGCTGGGACACTTGTTGCTGTCAGGTCAGTTTGGAAGAGGATCACACATGTCTTGGGATTTAGCAATGCTGAGGTTGTTGATGCCTTTTCAGAGCCCTTTAGTGGAGTGACTGGATGCAGAGATTAAAATGTCACGAGGAGGGACTTCTCTGGTGGCCCACTGGTTGAGAATCTGCTGTGCAGTGCAGGGTATGTGAGTCCAGTCCCTGTGCAGGAACTAAGATCTCACACGCTGCAGGGCAGCTAAGCCTGTGCACTGCAATTACTGAACCTGTGCACTCCAGAGCCAGCTTGCTGCAGCTGAGCCCATGCTCCACAACTGGAGAGTCCACACACCATAAGAAGACATCCCACATGGTGCAACAAAGACCAACAGCAGCCAAATAAATAAATGTTTTTTAAAATGTGATGAGATGTGTTTTAAGATAAAAATTTCTTCTAGTCAGTTTCTCTTTTAATATAAGTGCCTGTTTGACTTTACCTGTTACTTTTGTTAAATAAAGTTTGTATGTTGCATTTAAAAAAATAATAAAATGTGATGAGAAATGGGTGGATACTCATGGAGTATGAGAGATGAGAATCACAGGTACAGATAGCTCTTGAGAACAGTAGCAGTAACGGGGAGTCTTTTGAGATACTATTCTTTCTTCTCCTTTATTTTTAAGATGGAAGAAACAAACGGGTATAAATGAGAGGAAAAAAAGGTGGTGGGGGGGGATGATCATTGATACAAGGTTCCTGAGAAAACAAGAAGGACTAGGATCCAAGTTGTTTCTGCAGGCCATTATGATAACAACTCCTACCAGGAAAAAAAAAATGTAACAGAAGTATTGGGGGACGGATTTTAAAAACTAGATACAAGATTAAGAGAAAAATTAAAATTTACAAATAAGAGAAAATTAAAAGAGTAAACATTTTCAATGAGACTGAACAACTGATGAAGACGAGTGATAACAAGATGGTGGAGGTTTGACAGGAAACAACAGAACTCTGTAAGGCAATTATTCTTCAATTAAAAAATAAACTAGATTCAAGTGAAAATTAGAAATAGTAAGTTTATCCATGGAAGTAATAAAGGGATGAAAGCTAGCCACTTAAGTCCAGTAACTAAACATATAAAATTAAGAACTTGGCTGAAAAACAAACTTGTGGTTACCAAAGGGAAAAGGAGAGGGATAAATTTGGGATTAACAGGTGACCCTGCTATATATAAAATAAACAAGGACTACTGAGTAGCACAGGGAACGATATTTGGTATCTTTTAATAACCTAACAGTTTAGTTCAGTCCCTCAGTCGTGTCCGACTCTTTGCGACCCCATGAACCACAGCACGCCAGGCCTCCCTGTCCATCACCAACTCCTGGACTTTACCCAAACCCATGTCCTTTGAGTTGGTGATGACATCTAACCATTTCATCCTCTGTCATCCCCTTCTCCTCCTGCCCTCAATCTTTCCCAGCATCAGGGTCTTTTCAAATGAGTCAGCTCTTCGCATCAGGTGGCCAAAGTATTGGAGTTTGAGCTTCAACATCGGTCCTTCCAGTGAACACCCAGGATTGATCTCGTTTAGGATGGACTGGCTGGATCCCCTTGCAGTCCAAGGGACTCTCAAGAGTCTTCTCCAACACCACAGTTCAAAAGCATCAATTCTTCGGTGCTAAGCTTTCCTTATAGTCCAACTCTCACATCCATACATGACTACTGGAAAACCATAGCCTTGACTAGACAGACCTTAATTGGCAAAGTAATGTCTCAGCTTTTTAATATGCTGTCTAGGTTGGTCATAACTTTCCATCCAAGGAGCAAGTGTCTTTTAATTTCATGGCTGCAATCACCATCCACAGTGATTTTGGAGCCCCAAAAAATAAGTCTGTCACTGTTTTCATTGCTTCCCCATCTATTTGCCATGAAGTGATGGGACCGGATGACATGAGCTTAGTTTTCTGAATGTTGAGCTTTAAGCCAACTTTTTCACTCTCCTCTTTCACTTTCATGAAGAGGCTCTTTAGTTCTTCTTCACTTTGTGCCATAAGGATGGTATCATCTGCATATCTGAGGTTATTGATACTTCTCCTGGCAATCTTGATTGTAGCTTGTGCTTCCTCCAGCCCAGCGTTTCTCATGACGTACTCTGCACATAAGTTAAATAAGCATGGTGACAGTATACAGCCTGGACATACTCCTTTTCCTATTTGGAACCAGTCTGTTGTTCCATGTCGACTTCTAGCTGTTGCTTCCTGGCCTGCATACAGATTTCTTGAGAGGCAAGTCAGGTGGTCTGGTATTCCCTTCTCTTTCAGAATTTTCCACAGTTTCTTGTGATCCACACAGTCAAAGGCTTTGGCATAGTCAGTAAAGCAGAAATAGATGTTTTTCTGGAACTCTCTTGCTCTTTCGCTGATCCAGCGGATGTTGGCAATTTGATCTCTGGTTCCTCTGCCTTTTCAAAATCCAGCTTGAACATCTGGAAGTTCACCGTTCACGTACTGTTGAAGCCTGGCTTGGAGAATTTTGAGCATTACTTTACTAGCGTGTGAGATGAGTGCAATTGTGCGGTAGTTTGAGCATTCTTGGGCATTGCCTTTCTTTGGGATTAGAATGAAAACTGACCTTTTCCAGTCCTGTGGCCACTGCTGAGTTTTCCAAATTTGCTGACATATTGAGTGCAGCACTTTCACAGCATCGTCTTTCAGGATTTAAAATAGCTCAATGGAATTTGATCACCTCCACTAGCTTTGTTCATAGTGATGCTTCCTAAGGCCCACTTGACTTCACATTCCAGGATGCCTGGCTCTAGGTGAGTGATCACACCATCATGATTATCTAGGTCATGAAGATCTTTTTTGTACAGTTCTTCTGTGTATTCTTGCCGCTTCTTCTTAATATCTTCTGCTTCTGTTAGGTCCATACCATTTCTGTCCTTTATTGAGCCCATCTTTGCATGAAATGTTCCCTTGGTATCTCTAATTTTCTTGAAGAGATCTCTAGTCTTTCCCATTTTGTTGTTTTCCCCTATTTCTTTGCATTGATCGCTGAGGAAGACTTTCTTATCTCTCCTTGCTATTCTTTGGAACTCTGGTTTCAAATGGGTATATCTTTCCTTTTCTCCTTTGCTTTTCTCTTGTCTTCTTTTCTCAGCTATTTGTAAGGCGTCCTCAGCCAACCATTTTGCTTTTTTGCATTTCTTTTTCTTGGAGATAGTCTTGATTCCTGTCTCCTGTACAGTGTCACGAACCTCTGTACATAGTTCATCAGGCACTCTATCAGATCTCGTCCCTTAAATCTATTTCTCACTTTCACTGAATAATCGTAAGGGCTTTGATCTAGTTCATACCTGAATGGTCTAGTGGTTTTCCCCACTTTCTTCAATTTCAGTCTGAATTTGGCAATAAGGAGTTCATGATCTGAGCCATAGTCAGCTCCCGGTCTTGTTTTTCCTGTCTGTATAGAGCTTCTCCATCTTTGGCTGCAAAGAATATAATCAGTCTTATTTCGGTGCTGACCATCTGGTGATGTCCATGTGTAGAGTCTTCTCTTGTGTTGTTGGAAGAGGGTGTTTGCTATGACCAGTGTGTTCTCTTGGCAGAACTCTATTAGCCTTCCTTCTGTACTCCAAGGCCAAATTTGCCTGTTATTCCAGGTGTTTCTTGACTTCCTACTTTTGCATTGCAGTCCCCTATAATGAAAAGGTCATCTTTTTTAGGTGTTAGTTCTAGAAGTTCTTTTAGGTCTTCATAGAACTGTTCAACTTCAGCTTCTTCAGCATTACTGGTCGGGGCATAAACTTGGATTATCGTGACATTGAATGGTTTGCCTTGGAAACGAACAGAGATCATTCTGTCGTTTTTGAGATTGCATCCAAGTACTGCATTTTGGACTCTTTTGTTGACTATGATGGCTACTCCATTTCTTCTAAGGGATTCCTGCCCACAGTAGTAGATATAATGGTCATCTGAGTTAAATTCACCCATTCCAGTCCATCTTAGTTCACTGATTGCTAGAATATTGATGTTCACTCGTGTCATCTCCTGTTTGACCATTTCCAATTTGCCTTGGTTCATGGACCTAACATTCCAGGTTCATATGCAATATTGCTCTTTACATCATCAAACCTTGCTTCTATCACCAGTCCCATCCACAACCGGGTGTTGTTTTTGCTTTGTCTCCATCTCTTCATTCTTTCTGGAGTTATTTCTCCACTGATCTCCAGTAGCATATTGGGCACTTACTGACCTGGGTAGTTCATCTTTCAGTGTCCTATCTTTTTGCTTTTTCATACTGTTCATGGGGTTCTCAAGGCAAGAATACTGAAGTGGTTTGCCTTTCTCTTCTCCTGTGAACCACATTCTGTCAGACCTCTGCACCATGACCCGGCAGTCATGGGTGGCCCCACATGGTATGGCTTAGTTTCATTGAGTTAGACAAGCTATGGTGTGTGTGATCAGATTGGCTAGGTGTCTGTGATTGTGGTTTCAGTCTGTGTGCCCTCTGATGCCCTCCCTCAGCGCCTACCGTCTTACTTGGGTTTCTCTTACCTTGGACGTGGGGTATCTCTTCCTGGCTGCTCCAGCAAAGTGCAACCACTGCTGCTGACCTTGGACGTGGGGTAGCTCTTCTCTGCCGCTGCCCCTGACCTCGGACGTGGGGTAGCTCCTCGTGGCCGCCGCCCTTGATCTTGGACGTGGGGTATCTCCTGTCAGCCACTGCTCCTGACCTTGGACATGGGGTATCTCCTCTCAGCTGCTGCGCCATGCATTATAATAACCTATAATGGAAAATAATCTGTAGAAGAATATAGGTATATATACACATATTCATATACTCATATGTATATATACATATATTCATATGTATTAACATATATATGTGTGTGTATTTATATACACCCCCTCACACACATGTATAACTGAATCACTTTGCTGTACATCTGAAACTAATGCAACATTATAAATCAGTTATACTTCAATTTTTAAAAAAGTTTGGAACAAAAGTAAAGAATTGCATTTTTTTGTTTAAATCATAAAGTTAAATTCAACATTGAAAATAAAGACAAGAAGTAAAAAATCTAAAGATTAAAGAAATTATAATCTACTGTGAAAATAGTGAAAATGGAAACATCTAAATTTAGGGTAACTAGTTAGGTCCATTTTTATTTTTACTTCTTTTATAGAAAACAACTAATAGAATACTACCCCTGTCAGAACGTTACCACATGAAACAGAGTGGTCTTTGGCACAAGCTTTTTCTTTATATCAGGTCTTGCTTAATCTCCCTCTGTCATTCTTCTCTTGCTCCCTTCATCGTGTAAGTTAAGTGTCTGCTGTATGTATGCCAGAGATATTGGAGGAGATGCTAGATCTCACATTCCAGGAGAGACTCAGAATGAATAGTCTGTTTCTGGTAAAGTGTGATAAATGCTAAAATAAATGGAATCTCAGAGTACCATGGGAACATGAATAAAACACCCACCTCAGCCTTAAGAAATTGGGAAGGCTTTTCAGAGAAGATACTTTAGCACAGCTCTGAGACTTAGAAGATGGTCAGCAAAGGAGTAGTGGGATTGGCCTTTAAGGTGGAGGAAACAAGCCTTGCATTCTCTGAAAGCTAGAGTCTTGCCTGGGCACCTGTGCTGTGTGCCTAAGGATTCCAACAGCTGCCCTTCCCTAGGCCCACGTGGCTCTTGCAAGTTCTCAGGACGCAGGAGGCAGCATCACCCACACAGCAATGTGGGTATCACTGGCAGATGGGGTGTTTGCAGCTTTAAGAAATGGAAGTGAAAGTAATCAACGTGGAGAACTTTAGGCTGCTCTGAGGTGGGGAAGAGAGTATTTATTTATCTACTCACAGCCTGCTTGAAATACTCAAATATTTAATATCTGCCCTTCAGTATATCATTGAAGGGCAGATATATAGAGTAGCCCTGCTCTCCACAGTTTGAGAGAATTTGTGCTCCTGTGTACACCAGCAACGAAGACCCAGTGCAGCCAAAAATAAATAAAATTTGTTTGACTTTCACAAGAAGTTTAAGAGACACACTTAGTTTTTGTTCTTTGTGTTTATGCTAGTCGCTTGTGCCCCTCCCCTTTCTGCTTGAACAGTTTTCAAGTGTTTTAGCTTCCAACTTCCACTAAACTTAGAGCATTATGTTGCTCTTTTCATTTCCTAAATTTCTAAGCTCTCTGCATTGGCATTTTTAACTGCTTTGTTGATATTTAGTTTCTGTGCCAGGCATGCATCTTCAATCTATTTAGTGGTGATTTAACATTAAAGACCAAGGTGTTTGGTTCTGTTGTATTTCTCTGATATTTAGTATGTTACTGAGCATTTAAGTTAATATTTGTTGAAATGAGTATTCCATAATTGTTCCTGTCCAGAATTGTTTGGTTCTTGTTAAAGAATAATTAGTCTCATTACTGTTTCTGGACTCAACAGGAAAGGCTATACAGAAAAAAAATTGAAGTTAAGTTCCTCAATAATGTAAAATTTTTTTCCAAATTTACTGAGATATATTTGACAAATAAAATTGTAAAGTACTTTAATATTTTATATTACCTATAATTTCACATTTTCATTATGACTTTTAGTGGAAATAAATTTAGTGGTTCATAGATATTTTATGGAGAAGGAAATGGCAACCCACTCCAGTATTCTTGCCTGGAGAATCCTGTGCACAGAGGAGCCTGGTGGGCTTCTGTCCATAGGGTCGCACAGAGTTGGATACAACTGAAGCAACTTAGCGTGCATGCATGCATTGGAGAAGGAAATGGCAACCCACTCCAGTATTCTTGCCTGGAGAATCCCAGGGACAGGGGAGCCTGGTGGGCTGCTATCTATGGGGTCGCACAGAGTCAGACACGACTGAAGTGACTTAGCAGCAGCAGCAGCAGAACCTGCATGCTACAACTGCTAGAGCCCGTGCTCTGCAACAAGAGGAACCACTGCAATGAGAAGCCCACACACCACAACTCGAGAGCAGCCCCCAGTCTCTGCAGTTTGAGAAGGTCAGAGCACACCAGCCACAGAGACCCAGTGCAGCCAAGAACGGATAACACTTGTTAAATAAGAACTTGGATTTCTTTCAAAGGCCTTTTGTGAATAATGATTTGGATAAAAGGAAACTTCTTTTCCACATACAATCTGTTGTTGGAATTTGTATTGATGATGGAGTTGTTCATAGAATCTGTTCTTATTGTGGGTGGGGATTCCTTAAAATTTTTAAGTTTTCCTTCAATGTGTTTCATAAATTTTTCTCTTTTGTTGTACCCCTTGGTGTGCCTTTTCAGTCTTAGACTTTGTGATTTATTAGAGAACTGCTCTTCTTCTAAGTGGCCAATGATACTGTCAAAGCATCAGGGAGAAAGAATGAAATAGAAGTGGTAGCTATTAGGAGCTAGGGAAATGGGGTGGAGGTGTGCTACTGGATTGTGGATAGACTTCACACACATCTGTGTAGAAAATTCCCGTGTTTCATAGAAGACAAGCATACAGATCTCTAGGTATTCTTGAAAATTTTCCCAAGACAGTGAGGTTATCATAACACATTGACTAAATGCTTATATTTTTAAGCATGATAATTATCTATGAAACAGATATTACTGAAAGTAATGTCTGTTTCAGAATTTCAGAGTTTCATGATTTTTTTGTGTCTTTCAAAAGTTGACTACTAAAATCATGATATAGGGCTTCCCTGGTGGCTCAGACTGTAAAAATACTACCTGCAATGCAGGAGACCAGGGTTCAATACCTGGGTCAGGAAGATCCCCTGGAAAAGTAAATGGCAACCCACTCCAGTATTCTTGCCTGGAGAATCTTATGGACATATGGACAGAGGAGCCTGGTGGGCTATAGTTCATGGGGTCACAAAGAGTCAGACACGACTGAGTAACTTACACAAAATCATGACATAAACTTTTTTCTCTCTGTTTGAATGAGAAAGGACTTAAGTTTCAGAGTGTAGAAACTGTTTAGGAAAAGATGAGTCATAGTTGTCAACAGTGTCAATCATGACAAATTGTGAAATCATCTGTCTCCCACTTAACTATATATTAGGAGGTCTGTAGTAGCAAATATGCTCTCATTGCTATTCATCACCGTGATAATAAAAGAATTTAGGGAAAGATATTGTTTAAGTGGGAATGATAGATGTAGCATTTCTCTGAAGTTAGTGACATCTCTCCATTTTACATTTTCTCTAAGTAGTGTGAACATTTCATTTCTTTTGCTAAGCAGTGTGGTTACAGGGTATAGAAAGCAAAACGTTTTTCCCCTGCTGTTGTCTTATTGTACACCTCATTTGTTTAATGTTTAATTTTTCATTATTTATTTCCTTCTAGTATTACCCATTTGTGCTGTGCTCCTCTCCTTCCCTCTCTCTCAGCCCTCAAAGTACTGGCAGTGACCAATTCCAGGAAGGCTAGGGCACACCGTTCTCTGGGACTGCATATCTGCAGTTTTCAGAATAAACATTTGTGACTTTCTTCCTCCTTCTGAACTGCCCTTCCCTTTTCATTTTAACCTGTTATAAAAGTGAGGATGGGAATGGAAAGAGCAGCCAGGGACAGCTTTTTAAGATATGCAAAGTGCCAGAGGTATGATTCCCATGTTTGCAGAATCAAACATTGATCAGCTTCCCCTGACAAATTTAAATGTACTTGAAAAAAGCTTCCCTCCAAATCGAGGACAATGACCATGTAAATTATTGTCCCAATGGATACTTTCGGTATCTTTGTGTATCTTGTTAGACAAGTGGATATAAGAAGTTAATATATGTATCCTAATGTGAAACTGTAGAGAAATATTTGCCCATAAATATAAATTAGATGAGGTTTCCCTGGTGACTCAGCAGTTGAGAATCCACCTACAATGTGGGAGCCACAGAAGACGGGTTCGATCCCTGGGTGAAAAAGATCCCCTGGCAACCCACTCCAATATTCTTCCCTGCATAATCCTGTGGACCAAGGAGCCTGGCAAGCTATAGTCCATAGGATCACACAGAGTCAGACACAACTGAAGCAGCTTAACACAGCACATAAATTAGAGGAATATTCTAGTTTCATGTTATTTTCCCTGATAGTTCAGTTGGTAAAGAATGTTCCTGCAATGCAGGAGACCCTGGTTCTATTCCTGGATTGGGAAGATCTGCTGGAGAAGGGAAAGGCTACCCACTCCAATATTCTCGGGCTTCCCTTGTGGCTCAGCTGGTAAAGAATTCGCCTGCAGTGCGGGAGACCTGGGTTCAATCCCTGGGTTTGGAAGATCCCCTGGAGAAGGGAAAGGTCTACCCACTCCAGTATTCTGGCCTGGAGAATTCCATGGACTGTACAGTCCATGGGGTCGCAGAGTCAGACACAACTGAGTGACTTTCACTTCACATGTTATTTTAACTAATTTAAACTTTCAAATGCAGACCTGAACTTTTCTACTTTTCTTTGACACTTACTGAGAAATTTGTTCAAGGATACTTGAATTTCAACAAGACTGTTAGTAACTGAATCGAAAGTTTGGCTTTCTCATTTACGCCAAGCAAAATCAGTCTCCTTGTAATGATGGAGATGGGGATCAGGAGATAAGTAATGCAAAGAACTAGAGGAAAGCAACAGAATGGGAAAGACTAGAGATCTCTTCAAGAAAATTAGAGATACCAAGGGAACATTATATGCAAAGATGGGCTCAATAAAGGACAGAAATGGTATGGACCTAACAGAAGCAGAAGATATTAAGAAGAGGTGGCAAGAATACACAGAAGAATTGTACAAAAAAAGATCTTCATGACCCAGATAACCAAATGGTGTGATCACTCACCTAGAACCAGACACTCTGGAACGCAAAGTCAAGTGGGCCTTAGGAAGCATCATTGTGAATAAAGCTAGTGGAGGTGATGGAATTCCAGTTGAGCTATTTCAAATCCTAAAAGATGATGCTGTGAAAGTGTTGCACTCAGTATGCCAGCACATTTGGAAAACTCAGCAGTGGCCACAGGACTGGAAAAGGTCTGATTTCATTTCAATCTGAAAGAAAGGCAATACCAACAAATGCTCAGACTACCACACAGTTGCACTCATCTCACACACTAGCAAAGTAATACTCAAAATTCTCCAAGCCAGGCTTCAGCAATACATAAACCATGTACTTCCAGATGTTCAAGCTGGATTTAGAAAAGGCAGAGGAACCAGAGATCAAATTGCCAACATCCGTTAGATCATCAAAAAAGCAAGACAGTTCCAGAAAAACATCTGCTTTATTGACTGCACCAAAGCCTTTGACTGTGTGGATCACAACAAACTGGAAAATTCTGAAAGAGATGGGAATACCAGACCACCTGACCTGCCTCTTGAAAAATTTGTATGCAGGTCAGGAAGCAACAATTAGAACCAGACATGGAACAACAGATTGGTTCCGAATTGGGAAAGGAGTATGTCAAGGCTGTATATTGTCACCCTGATTATTTAACTTATATGCAGAGTACATCATAAGAAATGCCGGACTGGATGAATCACAAGCTGGAATCAAGATTGCCAGGAGAAATACCAATAGCCTCAGATATACAGATGACACCACCCTTATGGTAGAAAGTACAGAGGAACTACAGAGCCTCTTGATGAAAGTGAAAGAAGAGACTGAAAAAGTTGGCTTGAAACTCAACATTTAGAAAACTAGGATCATGTCATCTGGTCCCATCACTTCATGGCAAATAGATGGGGAAGCAGTGGAAACAGTGAGAGACTTTATTTTTGGGAGCTCCAAAATCACTACAGATGGTGACTGCAGCCATGAAGTTAAAAGACGCTTGCTCCTTGGAAGAAAATCTGTGACCAACCTAGACAGCATATTAAAAAGCCGAGACATTACTTGGCTGACAAAGGTTCATCTAGTTAAAGCTATGGGTTTTCCAGTAGTCATGTATGAATGTGAGAGTTGGACTATAAAGAAAGCTGAGCACCAAAGAATTGACGCTTTTGAACTGTGGTGTTAGAGAAGACACTGGAGTCCCTTGGACTGCAAGGAGATCCAACCCGTCAATCCAAAATGAAATCAGTCCTGAGTATTCATTGGAAGGACTGATGCTGAAGCTGAAACTCCAATACTTTGGCCACCTGATGTGAAGAACTGACTTACTGGACAAGACCCTGATGCTGGAAAAGATTGAAGGCGGGAGGAGAAGGGGATGACAGAGGATGAGACTGTTGGATGGCATCACCAACTTGATGAACGTGAGTTTGAGCAAGCTCCTGGAATTGGTGATGGACAGAGAAGCCTGGCGTGCTGCAATTCATGGGATGGCAAAGAGTCAGACAGGACTGAGCAACTGAACTGAACTGCAGTAAATGAACAGAAGTCAGGGTAGATCCATCCCTTGGATTGCTGGGGGTTCTGTTTGTCATATCTTCCTCTTCTCTTCACCAACCTACATTAGATATGATCAGTCTTTTATATTTTTTCAATCTGTGAAGTTAAACAGAGTCTTTCCCTTCTAATTTCCTTTACAGGTAATGTTTTAATGAAGCATCTTTTTGCCTGTACAGATGCGGACTCGGATTCATTGCATTGTCCTTTGTGGATGTATTTACAGCTGTGCTGGCAGCAAGCTGCTTGAAGTGCTATGGTATCCAGAGAATAGTTAAGCACTTTCATGAAGACTTGATTGATTTTATTTCCTTGAGGAAAAAGTTAATGTCTCTGGTTGTTTTTTGTTTTTTTTCCTCTTCTCATCTGTCTAGTTGCTGATCATCTGGGCTGTGATCCTCAAACACGGTTCTTTATCCCTCCTAACATCAAGCAGTGGATTGCCTTGCTGCAGAGGGGAAATTGCACCTTTAAAGAGAAAATATCACGGGCTGCTATCCACAATGCAGTTGCTGTGGTCATCTACAATAATAAATCCAAAGAGGAGCCAGTCACCATGACTCATCCAGGTAAACAAAAAAAGGAAGTTGTAGATTTTGTTTTCCCTCTGACAAATTATTGCTTTATAGGAAGGCATTCTACCTCTTGCTGAAACCATATCATTTCCAACATAATTCTAGGATTATATTTTTCTTTGGTATTGCCATTTGTTTGTTGAGATGCATTTTTTTTCTTTTAGTTGAACTTTTTCTTACATAATGACAGTAAAACACTGTGAAACTTGCACTTATTAAGAAACTGACTGTGACTGAATCCTTAGCCATTTTACATTTCACTTGATAACTTTGAAAAATAATATCTTAGATTTAGAATCATTCATCCAAATTATGTTGTGCCTTTTATCTTATCAAAATGAATGTTGAAACTGACAGTAATTACTTTAATTACAGTAGTAACCATATTTCTTCATTTTGTGGAAACACTTAGGATATTTCTAATATACTTGTTTTAATAACAATGATGCAATTTATTGAGCACTGCTGTATACATGACAGGCACTATATGGCAGTGAGTTTTTTGGTTTTTAATAGACTTTATTTTTAAAAGCAATTTTAGGTTCCCAGCAGAATCTGGACATTTCTCAGACTGGCTTTTTTCACTTAGTTATATGCATTTAGGTTTCCTCCATGTCTTTTCATGACTTGATAGCTCATTATTTTTGAGTGCTGAATAGTCCAGTGTCTGAATGTTCCACAGTTTATTTATCAGGTCACTTACTGAAGGACATCTTGGTTGCTTCCAGGTTTGAGCAGTTATGAGTGAAGCCACCATAAACATATATGTGCAGGTTTTTGTGTGGACATAAGTTTTCAGTTCCCTTGGATAAATACTAAGAAGCCTGATTGCTAAGTTGTACGGTAAGAGGATAGTTTTGTAAGAAACCATCAAACTATCTTCCAGAGTGGCTGTACCACTTTATATATTTCCAGCAGCAGTGAATGAAAATTCCTGTTACTCCACATCCTCACCAGCATTTAGTGTTGAAAGTTTTTTTTTTCTTTTTGGTCATTGTAATAGGTTCTTTTAATTTGTGTTTCTCTGATGACATGATGTAGAGGAGTCCCTTTTTTACGTATTTTCTTAGACAATCCTCCTCATGACCATGTATGTTATAGGTACTCTCCCACTTACAGGCCAAGAGACTGACGCAAGCAAGGGCCAGCAGAAGAGAGGCTTAGACACAGGTTTTTTGGTGTTTGCCTTTCAGTTTACCAATCTGTCTCTTACAACTAGTTGAAACCTAGATAAACTTTAATTCTGCATTTAAGATTAATGACTTATTTAAAGAATTAACTCTTTAATCATATAATTAATATTTGCATTATCAATTTTAGACAGTTATCTTGCAAAGACCTCACCCTAACTTAGGATCTTTGATACTTTTGTGAATATCTTGATAGAATAATGCAGATAAATTCAAATTGTATTGCTCTAACTTGTTTTCTTCCCTTCAAATTAAGCATTTTAGAATTAAAATATATATTTTTTCTTTTTCCAAAAGTAATTTGTGCTCATTGTAGAAAAACTGAAACTTTTAAAGGAAAGTATAAATAAAATAGAATGTGTGATTTTCACTATCAGAGAGCACTAACACAGCATTGTAAATCAATTATCCTCAAAAAAAAAAAAAAAAGAGAGTGGTTTTTCTGCCTAGGTCTCAGAGCAGATGCCAGTCTGCTATCTGTCAGCCATATTAGAGGGAAGAAAAAACTATTTGAAATTTTGGACCTAATCATTCCTTGCTGTTTTCTTCTTACTGAAAACACAAAGAAAAATGGATAGAGAGAAATTCAACTGAGCAGAAAGAGTTTTTCTTTTTCTGTGATGTTATTTTACACACACAAAACCACTAGAGAAGTAATGAGAATGAGAGTCTTTTAAGTATGTAAAGATCTGGGGATTATAAAAGAAGGAATCAAGTTCCCCCCCACCCAGCCCCAGTGATTTTTGTTTAAAAAAAGGAGAGAATTCTTTCTAAATTAACATGTATTTTCCATCTGTGTTCCTTGAAATGTTAAGAGTATCCAGAAATGTTCCATAGATGGCCCATGGAGGAAAAAAGGTAAATGATGAAATAAGTTTTAGAAAATGCTTGAAAAATATTCCAATTTTAGAAGCTCCTAATAAACATGCTGAAGTCTCTGAGAAGCCTTAAAGACTTGTTTTAATTGATTAACCTGCAGTTTCCGTAATTTATTTGACCATGTAGCTCTTTTATTACATTTTGGCTGATAACACAAATAAGGAAAATGAGGGATGGAGTTTGAGGATATATTCTTAGGATATAGAACTTTTGTAAGGCAAATGTAATAATAAGAGCAATAAGAAATGGCTTCATATTGCAAAACATACGGCTTTATGATACACAGAAAATTAGAACAATGTGAGACAGTAAATTGATAACAATACTTCAGAGAGAAATTTAGTACCATCTAATACCATTAAAGAACTCAAACATTGTGATCCAGTGATGTCATATCTAGATAGATGCTCTGGAATAGTCTTCAAATTTTGATGTACATGTGTATCCTCTGGGAATCTTGTTAAAATGGAGATTTCGATTCAGTAGGTCTGGAGTAGAACCTGAGATTCCATATTTTTAATAAGTTTATACGTGATACTAATGCCACTGGTCCACAGATCTTGCTTTGAGAAATAGGTAAAGATAAGAAAGCTAGGTTTTCATCTCAGATTTTTCACTGACTGCCTCCCTGTGATGTAGGCCACATTGCCTCCTGTGTAGGAAGACCTCTTTGGTCTCTAAATCTAGTTCTCTGGAAGGCCATGAATCCTTGTTGTGGAGAACAGCAACATAAACAATCTCTGTGCTCTGAGAACCACTTGTTTTCCTGGCTCATTAATGTGCACTGCTTCTCTCTCCCTTCATAGAGCCCTTTCTTCCTGTTTCTGTGTAAGGTTCAAGGACCCTTCTGTCAGAGTAACTAGATGCCCCCATATCTGAACCTGTGTAGATACCTATAATATACCTGTAGTTCCACATCTCAAGGGGGAGATCCATGTTTTAGACCTCCCCTGTTCACATGTCAGTTCTATTATCCACCCTTTATTTGAGAAAGAGCACCTTTGTGCTGTGCTGTGCATTGTAATATGAACTAATATGAACTGGTAAGAGTTGACAAAAAGACCCCTGGGTCACAGCCTCAGTGAGTTTACTATCTGAGGCCCCTTCAGTCTTCATAGTGTCTTTTTTGTACCTCTGGACGGTACTGTCCTTTTGCTTTTTGTTGTCATCATTTGTATATTTGACTGGCAGTAGAGAGAAGACTGCAGGTTTCTTTAAGTTAAAGTTTGTGTCTTTTTATTTTCTGCAATGGTTAGTAAAATATCTTGAGCAAAATGAGTATGTGCTGCATTGAAATGATTTCATGAAGATATTTAGCTTTGTTAAGCTTTCTTTTCACTCAAGGATATATTTTATAACTAATTTTAAAATTTCACATTGTTAAGTATTTCATTTTGCTGCCTTGTTGACAGTGTTTCAAGAGCTTATTCTTGTTTGTTCTAATGAATGCCCTTCATCTGGTGGCTGAAGGACATCTTTTCTGGCGCAGTGTCCATGACATCATTGACAGGAAAGACTGCTCAATTTGTGGTTTTATTTGTTACCTCTACTTGGCAGAATAAGTTCTTTGTAACATAGTTAACAAATATGTGGTAGTATAAAGGGGAAGTTATGGGCACTTGCATAGTTTAAAATGATGCACATTTGTATAAAAGTTAAGGATTTATTTTCCTGGTTTTTAAAAATTAATATAGACTTTATAGTTTAACTGTCATAAATTGTGTCAAATTGTTGTCAAATCAGAGAGCTTTTTTGTAGTTTTATTTGTATGTCTGTAAGAATCTGTGAGCATTTTTTCATTGCTAATAGGAAGATGAGGTAATTTAGGTAAACATTTAACCAAATAATTTACTTTTCTATCTTTATGTCAATTAGCAGTATTGAATGCTTCTTAGTGTTCCTTTAACTGGTTGAATAGAATCAATCAAATAGCTCTTCACCTATTTTGCATCGTTCTTCTCTTTTTAAAAAAGGTATAAGCTCTATATTACCTACCAATGAATGGAAAAAAATTACTCTGTAGAATATAGAATATTCTCTTTGTGAATAGGCAAAAATCACACCTTATGAAAACAAGTAAAGATAAATCACAAATACATTGTAAAATATCTTTAAATATCCATAATTTGGGCCACTTAGTGTAAATCTATTCTTTTATTCTAAAAGCCCATCAAAAAAATAATATTCATACTGTTGCTTTAACTGTTTAGTTTTTAGTTTCTAATTGAATATGAATTTAATTACCTCAGAAAAGATTGAGTTTGCATTTTAAATATACTATTATAGCAGAAACTAGACTTTTAATTGTGTCTGTGGCCTGTGTTTGCGAATATCTCTTCTGTATCTTCCATATGATCCATACACTTTTTTCAGAAATTCATAATTATCAAGAAAAATCTGAAACTGTAACATGTAAGCAGTAGCTTTTGAAAAAGAACAACTTTTAAAAAATGACTGCTGTTGATTCTGTTTTAAAACATTCCTGTAAGCTCTGAACTTGTCCTTTATTTCCCTGGAAGTGGAGAGCCCCTCCCTCTGCCAGATACTTAAGACAATTTATCTTCTAGCATTCCTAATTCAGACACTGCAGGCTCCATATCCTGAGTACATTGACTGGACTCATCACTTGACTTGCGATTTTATCTTGCTTGTGCTTATCCTTTCCTCTCCAGCAGTAGAAGAGGAGGAAGCTAAAATAATATAAAGGATCTGCATGGGGTTTAGAATACTGGCTTAGAAATCAGTTTCACAGGTTACAGGACAGAAGGCATTTTTTACTTGATAGCTGTTCATATGATGATAACCTGGATTTACAGGGATAAGCTCAGAGCTAGTGCCGCAGGCACAGCTGCTAAGGAAGATGGTGCAGCTTTGCTCCATGTGTTGGAGGACTGGGAAAGATTAATTGATACCTTACAATACTCCTCAGTTCAGGTTTTTCAGGAGGTAGGATATTGAGGCAGGATAATTCTTGGCTCTGTAGAACTGTCCTTTGTATTTACAGAGTGTTTAGCCTCCCAGGCGCGTGCCTACTAAATGCCAGAAGTATCCCTCCATATTTTTAACAGCGTAAAATCCTTCCCAAGAGTTTGTAGACGGACTCTCCCTAGGAGGGCTTTTCTGCACTTATAAGACTTACTGTCAAACTCTTAAGTCTATAGAGCCTTTGGAGGAGGAATGAAAAGAAGTCACTTGTTGGTGAGGGTAGTGGAAACAGAAAAACTGATGATGGGAAAACTGATAGGCTTTTATATTACTTACTCATATGTTGCATTTCTGGTGTTCTTGTTCTCTTTGTGTAGTCACAGATTTCATCTAGTGTCATTTCCCTTTCACTCTAGATAATCTTTTCAATCATTTCTTGCAGTGCAGATCTGCTGTGACAAATTGCCTCATCATTCATTTACCCTAAAGTGTCTTTTTATGCCATCATTTTTTAAGGACATAGATGTAGAATTCTGGGTTTCAGCACTTTCAAAGTGTTGTTTCTTTGTTTTCTAGTCCCCGTTTTTTTTCCAGATAAGTTCCATTTTATAACATGACTCTTTAAAACAAACCTTATATAACAGATTTAAATTCACAGAAAAATTGAAAAGATAATTCCCATAGACACTGTGCCCAGTTTCTCTTATTATTAACATGTTACAATAGCATGGTACATTTATTGCAGTTAATGAACCAATATTCAGTTCAGTTGCTCAGTCGACTCCTTGCGACCCCATGAACCGTAGCACGCCACGCCTCCCTGTCCGTCACCAACTCCCTGAAGCCACCCAAACCCATGTCTATTGAGTCAGTGACGCCATCCAATCATCTCATCCTTTGTCGTCCCCTTCTTCTCCTGCCCTCAATCTTTCCCAGCATCAGGGTCTTTTCCAATGAGTCACCTCTTCACATCAGGTGGCCAAAGTATTGGAGTTTCAGCTTCAGCATCAGTCCTTCCAATGAACACCCAGGACTGATCTCTTTTAGGATGGACTGGTTGGATCTCCTTGCAGTCCAAGGGACTCTCAAGAGTCTTCTCCAACACCACAATTCAAAAGCATCAATTCTTTGGCGCTCAGCTTTCTTTATACTCCAACTCGCACATCTATACATGACCACTGGAAAAACCATAGCCTTGACTAGATGGACCCTTGTTGGCAAAGTAATGTCTCTGCTTTTTAACATGCTGTCTAGGTTGGTCATAACGTTCCTGCCAAGGAATGAGAGTCTTAATTTCATGGCTGCAATCACCATCTGCAGTGATTTTGGAGCCCAGAAAAATAAAGTCAGCCACTGTTTCCCCTCCTATTTGCCATGAAGTGATGAGACCAGATGCTGTGATCTTAGTTTTCTGAATGTTGAGCTTTTTTTTTTTTAATAAATTTATTTATTTTAGTTGGGGGCTAATTACTTTACAATATTGTAATAGTTTTTGCCATACATTGACATGAATCAGCCATGGGTTTACATGTGTTCCCCTCCTGGACCCCCCACCCACCTCCCTCCCCATCCCATCCCTCTGGGTCATCCCATTGCCCCGGCCCTGAGCCTTTGTCTCATGCATCGAACATGGAATGGTGTTCTGTTTCACATATGATAATATACATGTTTCAATGCTATTCTCCCAGAACATCCCACACTCACCTTCTCCCTCAGAGTCCATAAAATTGTTCTATGCATCTGTGTCTCTTATTCTGTTTCGCATATAGGGTTATCGTTACCATCTTTCAAATTCCATATATATGCATTAGTATACTGTATTGTTGTTTTTCTTTCTGGCTTACTTCACTCTGTATAATGGGCTCCAGTTTCATCCATCTCAGTAGAACCGATTCAAATGTATTTTTTTTAATGGCTGAGTAATATTCCATTGTGTATATGTACCACAGCTTCCTTATCCATTCGTCTGCTGATGGACATCTAGGTTGCTTCCATGTCCTGGCTATTGTAAACAGTGCTACGATGAACATTGGGGTACACGCGTCTCTTTCAATTCTGGTTTCTTCGGTGTGTATGCCCAGCAGTGGGATTGCTGGATCATATGGCAGTTCTATTCCCAGTTTTTTAAGGAATCTCCACACTGTTCTCCATAGTGGCTGTCCTAGTTTGCATTCCCACCAGCAGTGTAAGAGGGTTCCCTTTTCTCCACACCCTCTCCAGCATTTATTGCTTGTAGACTTTTGGATAGCAGCCATTCTGACTGGTGTGAAATGGTACCTCATTGTGGTTTTGATTTGCATTTCTCTAATAATGAGTGATGTTGAGCATCTTTTCATGTGTTTGTTAGCCATCTGTATGTCTTCTTTGGAGAAATGTCTGTTTAGTTCTTTGGCCCAGTTTTTGATTGGGTCATTTATTTTTCTGGAATTCAGCTGCAGAAGTTGCTTGTATATTTTTGAGATTAATTGTTTGTCTGTTGCTTCGTTTGCTATTATTTTCTCCCATTCTGAAGGCTGTCTTTTCACCTTGCTTATAGTTTCCTTTGTTGTGCAAAAGCTGTTAATTTTAATTAGGTCCCATTTGTTTATTTTTGCTTTTATTTCCAATATTCTGGGAGGTGGGTCATGGAGGATCCTGCTGTGATTTATGTCGGAGAGTGTTTTGCCTATGTTTTCCTCTAGGAGTTTTATAGTTTCTGGTCTTACGTTTAGATCTTTAATCCATTTTGAGTTTATTTTTGTGTATGGTGTTAGGAAGTGTTCTAGTTTCATTCTTTTACAAGTGGTTGACCAGTTTTCCCAGCACCACTTATTAAAGAGATTGTCTTTTCTCCATTGTATATTCTTGCCTCCTTTGTCGAAGATAAGGTGTCCATAGGTGCGTGGGTTTCTCTCTGGGCTTTCTATTTTGTTCCATTGATCTATATTTCTATCTTTGTGCCAGTACCATACTGTCTTGATGACTGTGGCTTTGTAGTAGAGCCTGAAGTCAGGCAGGTTGATTCCTCCAGTTCCATTCTTCTTCCTCAAGATTGCTTTGGCTATTCGAGGTTTCTTATATTTCCATACAAATTGTGAGATGCTTTGTTCTAGTTCTGTGAAAAATACCATTGGTAGCTTGATAGGGATTGCATTGAATCTATAGATTGCTTTGGGTAGTATACTCATTTTCACTATATTAATTCTTCCAATCCATGAACACGGTGTATTTCTCCATCTGTTTGTGTCCTCTTTGATTTCTTTCATCAGTGTTTTATAGTTTTCTATATATAAGTCTTTTGTTTCTTTAGGTAGATATATTCCTAAGTATTTTATTCTTTTTGTTGCAATGGTGAATGGTATTGTTTCCTTAATTTCTCTTTCTGTTTTCTCATTATTGGAGTATAGGAATGCAAGGGATTTCTGTGTGTTAATTTTATATCCTGCAACTTTACTATATTCATTGATTAACTCTAGTAATTTTCTAGTAGAGTCTTTAGGGTTTTCTATGTAGAGGATCATGTCATCTGCAAACAGTGAGAGTTTTACTTCTTCTTTTCCTATCTGTATTCCTTTTATTTCTTTTTCCGCTCTGATTGCTGTGGCCAAAACTTCCAAAACTGTGTTGATTAGTAGTGGTGAAAGTGGGCATCCTTGCCTTGTTCCTGACTTTAGGGGAAATGCTTTCAATTTTTCACCATTGAGGGTAATGCTTGCTGTGGGTTTGTCATATATAGCTTTTATTATGTTAAGGTATGTTCCTTCTATTCCTGCTTTCTGGAGGGTTTTTATCATAAATGGATGCTGAATTTTGTCAAAGGCTTTTTCTGCATCTATTGAGATAACCATATGGTTTTTTTCTTTCAATTTGTTAATGTGGTGTATTACATTGACTGATTTGCGGATGTTAAAGAAACCTTGTATTCCTGGGATAAAGCCCACTTGGTCATGATGTATGATCTTTTTAATATGATGTTGGATTCTGTTTGCTAGAATTTTATTAAGGATTTTTGCATCTATGTTCATCAGTGATATTGGCCTGTAGTTTTCCTTTTTTGTGACATCTTTGTCTGGTTTTGGAATTAGGGTGATGGTGGCCTCATAGAATGAGTTTGGAAGTTTACCATCTTCTGCAATTTTCTGGAAGAGTTTGAGTAGGATAGGTGTTAGCTCTTCTCTAAATTTTTGGTAGAATTCCGCTGTGAAGCCATCTGGTCCTGGGCTTTTGTTTGCTGGAAGATTTCTGATTACAGTTTCGATTTCCGTGCTTGTGATGGGTCTGTTAAGATCTTCTATTTCTTCCTGGTTCAGTTTTGGAAAGTTATACTTTTCTAAGAATTTGTCCGTTTCTTCCAAGTTGTCCATTTTATTGGCATATAGTTGTTGGTAGTAGTCTCTTATGATCCTTTGTATTTCTGTGTAGTCTGTTGTGATCTCTCCATTTTCATTTCTAATTTTGTTGATCTGATTCTTCTCCCTTTGTTTCTTGATGAGTCTGGCTAATGGCTTGTCAATTTTGTTTATCTTCTCGAAAAACCAGCTTTTAGTTTTGTTGATTTTTGCTATGGTCTCTTTTGTTTCTTTTGCATTTATTTCTGCGCTAATTTTTAAGATTTCTTTCCTTCTACTGACCCTGAGGTTCTTCATTTCTTCCTTCTCTAGTTGCTTTAGGTGTAGAGTTAGTTGATTTATTTGATTTTTTTCTTGTTTCTTGAGGTACGCCTGTATTGCTATGAACCTTCCCCTTATCATTGCTTTTACAGTGTCCCATAGGTTTTGGGTTGTCATGTTTTCATTTTCATTCGTTTCTATGCATAGTTTGATTTCTTTTTTGATTTCTTCTGTGATTTGTTGGTTATTCAGAAGCGTGTTGTTTAGCCTCCATATGTTGGAATTTTAAATAGTTTTTTTCCTGTAATTGAGGTCTAATCTTACTGCATTGTGGTCAGAGAAGATGGCTGGGATGATTTCAATTTTTTTGAATTTACCAAGGCTAGATTTATGGCCCAGGATGTGATCTATCCTGGAGAAAGTTCCGTGTGCACTTGAGAAAAAGGTAAAATTGATTGTTTTGGGGTGGAAAGTCCTGTAAATATCAATTAAATCTAATTTGTCTATTGTATCATTTAAAGTTTGTGTTTCCTTGTTGATTTTCTGTTTAGTTGATCTATCCATATGCGTGAGTGGAGTATTAAAGTCTCCCACTATTATTGTGTTATTGTTCATTTCCCCTTTCATACTTGTTAGTATTTGCCTTATATATTGTGGTGCTCCTATGTTGGGTGCATATATATTTATGATTGTTACGTCTTCTTCTTGGATTGATCCTTTGATCTTTATGTAGTGTCCTTCTTTGTCCCTTTTCACAGCCTTTATTTTAAAGTCTATGTTATCTGAAATGAGTATTGCGACTCCTGCTTTCTTTTGGTCTCCGTTTGCATCAAATATGTTTTTCCATCCCTTCACTTTCAGCCTGTGTGTGTCCCTAGTTTTGAGGTGGGTCTCTTGTAGAGAGCATATATAGGGGTCTTGTTTTTGTATCCATTCAGCCAGCCTTTGTCTTTTGGTTGGGGCATTCAACCCATTTACATTGAAGGTAATTATTGATAAGTATGATCCCATTGCCATTTACTTTGTTGTTTTGAGTTCGTGTTGAAACATCCTTTCTGTGTTTCCTGTTTAGAGAAGATCCTTTAGCATTTGTTGGAGAGCTGGTTTGGTGGTACTGAATTCCCTCAGCTCTTGCTTGTCTGTAAAGCTTTTGAATTCTCCTTCATATCTGAATGAGATCCTTGCTGGGTACAGTAATCTGGGTTGTAGATTATTCTCTTTCATTACTTTAAGTATGTCCTGCCATTCCCTTCTAGCCTGAAGGGTTTCTATTGAAACATCAGCTGTTATCCTTATGGGGATCCCCTTGTGTGTTATTTGTTGTTTTTCCCTTGCTGCTTTTAATGTTTGTTCTTTGTGTTTGATCTTTGTTAATTTGATTAATATGTGTCTTGGGGTGTTTCGCCTTGGGTTTATCCTGTTTGGAACTCTCTGGGTTTCTTGGACTTCTGTGACTATTTCTTTCCTCATATTAGGGAAATTTTCAACTATTATCTCCTCAAGTAGTTTTTCATGGCCTTTCCTTTTATCTTCTTCTTCTGGGACTCCTATGATTCGAATGTTGGGGCGTTTCATATTGTCCCAGAGGTCCCTGAGGTTTTCCTCATTTCTTTTGATTCTTTTTTCTTTTTTCCTCTCTGCTTCGTTTATTTCCATCATTCTATCTTCTACCTCACTTATCCTATCTTCTGCCTCTGTTATTCTACTGTTGGTTCCCTCCAGAGTGTCTTTTATCGCCTTTATTTCATTATTCATTCTATATTGACTCCTTTTTATTTCTTCTAAGTCCTTGATAAACATTTCTTGCATCTTCTCAATCCTTGTCTCCAGGCTATTTATCTGTAACTCCATTTTGCTTTCAAGATTTTGGATCATTTTTATTATCATTATTCTAAATTCTTTTTCAGGTAGATTCCCTATCTCCTCCTCTTTTGTTTGGTTTGGTGGGCATTTCTCATTTTCCTTTACTTGCTGAGTATTTCTCTGCCTTTTCATCTTGTTTAGATTGCTGTGTTAGGCGTGGCCCTTCTGTATTCTGGTAGTATGAAGTTCCTCTTTATTGTGGAGGTTCCTCACTGTGGGTGGGGTTGGACAGGTGGCTATTCAAGGCTTCCTGGTTGGGGGAGCTTGTGTCGGTGTTCTGGTGGGTGGAGCTGGATTTCTGCTCTCTAGAGTGCAATGGAGTGACCAGTGTTAAATTTTGAGATGTCTATGGATTTGGTGTGCCTCTGGGCAGCCTGTATATTGATGCTCAGGGCTATGTTCCTGCGTTGCTGGAGAATTTACGTGGTATGTCTTGCTCTAGAACTTATTGGCTCTTGGGTGGAGCTTGGTTTCAGTGTATATGTGGAGGCTATTGGATGGTCTCTTATTATTTAATGTTTCCCCTGGCTTTCAGTCTTATTCTTGCAGTAGCCTCAAGACTTCTCCATCCATACAGCATCAATAATAAAACTTTTAGGTTAATGGTGAAAAGATTCTCCACAGTGAGGGATACCCAGAAAGGTTCACTTGAGTTACATGGAGAGATGAGGTGAGGGGCGGGGTTGAGGTGACCAGGAGGGGAAGAGGGAAATGCAAATGTGGAGAGAGCAATCTAGCCAGTAAGCACTTCCCTCTGTGCTTTCCACAGTCTGGAACCCTCAGAGTGGTTCACAGAGATACATAGAGAGGGGGGAGGAAAGTAATAGAGGTGAGCATGAGTAGAAAGGGAGGAATCAAGAGGAGAGAGAGAGATCTGGGCAGTATTCTGTTCCTGAAGTGTTCTCCGGTACCCAGAACTCCCTCAGAGATTCACAGAATTGGGTTGAGAAGAGAAGGAGGAGGGTGGGAGATAGAGGTTCCCTGGGGGAGAAGAAAGAGCATCAATAGGGGGAGAGAGTAATCAGGCCAGTGATCACACTCCTGAGTAAAAATGGGTCCTAAAGATTGGGTTCTTAAATGTACAAAACTGATATCAAATATGTAGAACAAAGATTAAAAATCAAGAGTAGAGGTTAGACTCTTATAAAACTTACAATATAAAAAAAAGAAGAAAAAAAGGAAACAGTGTAAAAGAAAAAAAACAGTAAAACAGTAGAAAAAGAAACAGTAAAAAAAGTAAAACAGGAAAAAAACAGTAAAAAAAGAAAACACAAAAGGTATAAGATATATGTATGCTGCTGCTGCTGCTGCTAAGTCGCTTCAGTCGTGTCTGACTCTGTGTGACCCCATAGACGGCAGCCCACTAGGCTCCCCCGTCCCTGGGATTCTCCAGGCAAGAACACTGGAGTGGGTTGCCATTCCCTTCTCCAGTGCATGAAAGTGAAAACAGAAGTGAAGTCGCTCAGTCATGTCTGACTCTTAGCGACCCCATGGACTGCAGCCTACCAGGCTCCTCTGTCCATGGGATTTTCCAGGCAAGAGTACTGGAGATATATGTATGCAGTTTGCTTCAAAAATAGGGTTGTTTTTTTTTTTTGCAAGTTAATAGTGGGCTATGAAAATGAAAGTTAAAGGTGTAATAGAGGACTTGAAGAAAAAGGAAAGAAGAGAAAAAAATTTTTTTTAATTAAAAAAATAATAATAATAATAGTAAAAAAATATATATCCCAGACTTTCTCTGGTGCTGTTGTGAGCAGTGTGGGGTCTGCTCAGTTTCAGATAGATCCTTGTTCTTGCTTATACTTTTCAAGATCTATAGGTCCCTTTCAATGCAGTCGGTATTAAGTACAGGGATTTTAATCTGTTGGCCGTCACTTCCAAGACGCTTCCCTCTGTTTATTTGGCTTCTGTTTGGAGGTCTCTTCAGTATCTAATTTCCGCCCTGCAACAGAGGGGTGGAGGTGGTCTCTTTAGGTTCACTTGTTCAATTGTGCTGTGGGGAGGGAGGAACACTGCAAACCTGGCGTGTGTGTGGTGAGCTCGCAGTGTCTCGGCCGCACTGGGTTCGCCACCACTCACGGTGTGTGTGCTTTCCCCATCTACCCTGCTCAGGCTTCAGGTTACTCGGCCGGGGAGTGGGCCGGGGAGCGGGCCCTGAGCTGCGTGCACTTCCCAGGTCTACGTCGCTCAGGTTCAGGCTCCCGGTTACTCCACAAAGGCGCAGACTTGGTTTCGCCCGCGGCTTGTGCCGTTCCCGGTCGGAGCTGCTCAGGCGGCCAGGAGTTTGGCGAGCGCGCTCTCCCCTGTTGGGGCGGTGCGGCTTATCACCTCCCTGGTCCCCGCCTCGGTTTACGGGCGCGCCCGGCTCCGGTGTGCTTTGTGTCAGTTCTGGGGAGCTGGTCTCTGGCTGCGACCCTCCCGGCGGCTGTCGACCCTCCGGGATCTCAGGCAGTCTTTGCTTAGAAACTGGGAGCCTGTTTGCAGTTTGGTAGGGGGTGCCCTCTCTGGGGCCGAGTTTGCCCCTTTCCGGCTCTGGCGGGCCCCGCCTGCCTGCTGTGTCCGACGGGGGATGGGGCCGTCTGCAGCCGGCTAGCTCTCCTCTGGTATTGCTCAGTCCTTTGTTCTGTGAGCGGGCCGGCAGTGCCTTAGAGTTGGGCTTTTCGCGGGATAGTTCTCTCTCTCTGGCTGTCCCACAGTTTAGGTTACTATCTCGCGTTAGCTCCCTCAGATTGCCCTCGGGGCACTTGGGCCTGGTCCTTACCCTAGGCAGTGCCGCCCACTCCTCTCCGTTCAGCCCCCACTTGCTGGTGGCGGATGCTGCGAGCGTCTGGGGTTCTTTGCTGGGAGCTGCTTTAGGCACGTAATGTGTGGGTTTTATTTATTTTTTCTCCCAGTTACGTTGCCCTCCGAGATAAGAAATCTTCCCCCACACCCGCCGGTGAGAGGGTTTCCTGGTGCTTGGAAATTTCTCTTCTTTTACGACTCCCTCCCCGGGACGGGTCTCCGTCCCTAACTCTTTTGTCTCTCTTTTTATCTTTTATAATTTCTCCTACCTCTTTTGAAGATAATGCGCTCTTTGTGGATGCCTGACGTCCTCTGCCAGCCTTCAGAAGTAGTTTTGTGAAGTTTGCTCAGCATTCAGATGTTCTTTCACTAAATTTGTGGAGGAGAGAGTGGTCTCCCCGTCCTATTCCTCCGTCATCTTAGCCCCGCCTCTCCTGAATGTTGAGCTTTAAGCAAACTTGTACTCTCCTCTTTCACTTTCATCAAGAGGTTCTTTAGTTCTTCACTTTCTGCCATAAGGGTGGTGTCATCTGCATATCTGAGGTTATTGAAATTTCTCCCGGCAATCTTGATTCCAGCTTGTGCTTCCTCCATTCCAGAGTTTCTCATGATGTACTCTGCATATAAGTTAAATAAGCAGGGTGACAATATACAGCCTTGACGTACTCCTTTGCCTATTTGGAACCAGTCTGTTGTTCCATGTCCAGTTCTAACTGTTGCTTCCTGACCTGCATACAGATTTCTCAAGAGGCAAGTCAGGTGATCTGGTATTCCCATCTCTTTCAGAATTTTCCACAGTTTGTTGTGATCCACACAGTCAAAGACTTTGGCATAGTCAATAAAGCAGAAATAGATGTTTTTCTGGAACTTTCTTGGTTTTTCGATGATCCAGCGGATATTGGCAATTTGATTTCTGGTTCCTCTGCCTTTTCTAAAACCAGCTTGAACATCTGGAAGTTCATGGTTTACATATTGCTAAAGCCTGGCTTGGAGAATTTTAAGCATTACTTTACTAGCATGTGAGATGAATGCAATTGTGCGGTAGTTGAGCATTCTTTGGTATTGCCTTTCTTTGGGATTGGGATGAAAACTGACCTTTTCCAGTCCTGTGGCCACTGCTGACTTTTCCAAATTTGCTGACATATTGAGTGCAGCACTTTCACAGCATCATCTTTCAGGATTTGAAATAGCTCAACTGGAATTCCATTACTTCCACTAGCTTTGTTCGTACTGATGCTTCCTAAGGCCCACTTGACTTCACATTCCAGGATGTCTGGCTCTAGGTGAGTGATCACACCATCATGATTATCTGGGTCGTGAAGATCTTTTTTGTATAGTTCTTCTGTGTATTCTTGCCACCTCTTCTTAATATCTTCTGCTTCTGTTAGGTCCATACCATTTCTGTCGTTTATTGAGCCCATCTTTGCATAAAACGTTCCCTTGGTATCTCTAATTTTCTTGAAGAGATCTCTAGTCTTTCCCATCCTGTTGTTTTCCTCTTTTTCTTTGCTTTGATCGCTGAGAAAGGCTTTCTTATCTCTCCTTGCTATTCTTTGGAACTCTGGTTTCAAATGGGTATATCTTTCCTTTTCTCCTTTGCTTTTCACTTCTCTTCTTTTCACAGCTATTTGTAAGACCCCCTCAGACAGCCATTTTGCTTTTTTGCATTTCTTTTTTTGGGGGATGATCTTGATTCCTGTCTCCTATACAATGTCACAAACCTCCATCCATAGTTCATCAGGCACTCTGTCTATCAGATCTAGTCCCTTAAATCTATTTCTCACTTCCACTGTATAGTCATATGGGATTTGATTTCGGTCATACCTGGATGGTCTAGTGGTTTTCCCCACTTTCTTCAATTTCAGTCTGTATTTGGCATAAAGAGTTCATGATCTCAGCCACAGTCAGCTCCCAGTCTTGTTTTTGCTGACTGTAGAGAGCTTCTCTATCTTCGGGTGCAAAGAATATAATCAATCTGATTTCGGTGTTGGCCATGTGGCGATGTCCATGCGTAGAGTCTTCTCTTGTGTTGTTGGAAGAGGGTGTTTGCTATGACCAGTGTGTTCTCTTGGCAGAACTCTATTAGCCTTCCTTCTGTACTCCAAGGCCAAATTTGCCTGTTACTCCAGGTGTTTCTTGACTTCCTACTTTTGCATTGCAGTCCCCTATAATGAAAAGGTCATCTTTTTTAGGTGTTAGTTCTAGAAGTTCTTTTAGGTCTTCATAGAACTGTTGAACTTCAGCTTCTTCAGCATTACTGGTCGGGGCATAGACTTGGATTACTGTGACATTGAATGGTTTGCCTTGGAAACGAACAGAGATCATTCTGTCGTTTTTGAGATTGCATCCAAGTACTGCATTTCGGACTCTTGTTGACTATGATGGCTACTCCATTTCTTCTAAGGGATTCCTGCCCACAGTAGTAGATATAATGGTCATCTGAGTTAAATTCACCCATTCCAGTCCATCTTAGTTCACTGATTGCTAGAATGTTGATGTTCACTCGTGTCATCTCCTGTTTGACCATTTCCAATTTGCCTTGGTTCATGGACCTAACATTCCAGGTTCATATGCAATATTGCTCTTTACATCATCAAACCTTGCTTCTATCACCAGTCCCCTCCACAACCGGGTGTTGTTTGTGCTTTGGCTCCATCCCTTCATTCTTTCTGGAATTATTTCTCCACTGATCTCCGGTAACATATTGGGCACCTACCAACCTGGGGAGTTCATCTTTTAATGTCCTATCTTTTTGCCTTTTCATACTGTTCATGGGGTTCTCAAGACAAGAATACTGAAATGGTTTGCCATTCCCTTCTGCAGTGGACCACATTCTGTCAGACCTCTCCACCATGACCCAGCAATCTTGGGTAGCCCCACACGGTATGGCTTAGTGTCATTGAGTGAGACAAGGCTGTGGTCCGTGTGATCAGATTGGCTAGTTGTCTGTGATTGTGGTTTCAGTCTGTCTGCCCTCTGATGCCCTCTCAGTGCCTCCCGTCTTAATTGGTTTTCTCTTACCTTTGATGTGGGGCATCTCTTCATGGCTGCTTCAGTAAAGCGCAGCCGCTGAACCAATATTGGTATGTTGTTATTAACAATTAATGAACCAGCATTGGTATATTGCATGCATGCGTGCGTGTTAAGTCACTTCAGTCCTGTCCCATCTTTGGTGACCTCATGGACTGTAGCCCACCAGGCTCTTCTGTCCATGGGATTCTCCAGGCAAGAATACTGGAGTGGGTTGCCCTGCCCTTCTCCAGGGGATATTCCTGACCCAGGGATCAAACCCATGTCACTTATGTCTTCTGCAGGCAAGTTCTTTATCCACTAAGCCACCAGGGAAACTCTTGGTATGTTATTATTAACTCAAGTCCATATTTTCTTCTGTTGAGCTTATCCTTGGGCTTCCCTGATGGCTCAGCTGGTAAAGAATCTGCCTGCAATGTGGGAGACCTGAGTTCAATCCCTGGGTTGGGAAGATCCCCTGGAGAAGGAACGGCTACCCACTCCAGTATCCTGGCCTGGAGAATGCCATGGACAGAGGAGCCTGGGAGGCTACAGTCTAGTCCATGGGATCGCAAGAGTCGAACATGACTGAGCGAGTTTCACTTTACTTCCTATTTTATTCCAATTTCTTTAGTTTTTATCTAATGTCCTTTGGAGTTCCAGGATCCCATCTGGGATATTACATTACTTTTGGTCATTATATCTGCTAGGCTTCTCTTGGCTATGATGTTTTTTTAGGGCTCCTGTTCAGGTATTTTGTGGAATATCCTTCAATGGGAATTGTTTGCTTTTTCTTCATGATTAGACTGAGGATATGGGTTTGAGGGAGGAAGACCACAAGGGTAAGGTGTCATTCTCATCACCTGTCATGTTCTGTCAATGTGAGTGATTGCTGTTGGTGTTGACCTTGACTACCTGGCTGTTTGTCAGACTTTCCATTATAACATTTCTCTTTTCTCTCTCCCATACAACACTCTTTAGGAGGTCACTGTGCACAACCCACACTTAAGATGTTGGGAGTTAGGCTTCCCCTCCTTCGAGTAAAGTATTACATATTTACTTGGAATTATTCCGTATGGATGGTTTGTCTCTTTTCTATTGATTTATTCAGTCATTTATATGTATCAGAATGGACTTACAGATATTTATTTTGTACTTTGTATTATAATACAATATTACTCAGCTTATTTTTTGTTCACATTATTCCAACTTTGGCCATTGGGAGCTCTTTCAGTTGACTCTTGTCTCCATTGACATGTTTCCATTACCATGAGTGTTGGTTTTTTGTTTGTTTTGTGTTTTGAGCATTTTCTTCTTTTCTGGTGCTGTAAGATGCTCCAGCTTCATCTTGTATATGTTTCCTTTCCCATTCCTAGAATCAGGCATTTCTCTAAGGAACCCTAGTTTCCATTTATTGGAAAATGATACTAGAAATCAAGCTCTGGGTATTAGATGTACTTGTTACTGTTAAGGTTTTATTGTTTCTGGACCTTCTCAGTTGACAGACAAAGGAAATATATATGTGTATACTAATACCTGTATATGCACATAACTAAGTATTTCTATTTATAACCATTTATATCTATATTAAGCTAAGAATGAGTTCATACTTAGGTCTGCAACTCTAATCCATTACATTACATGGATCCTTGTGGTTTTCTCCCTTTGCTTATCTGTAAATTCCCACTCCAAAAGTGAGAAGCCTGACTGACACCAACCACCATCCATTTTCTTCAGTTCACTGAGCTCTCAGACTTAGAAATTTTTAAACATAAAAAGCATATTGTAAGGCCTTCGGAGTGCTGGTGCTTGGTGTAAAAGCTATCATAAATTTTCTTCTCAACTTAAATCTTCCCTGGTTGGAATGCCTGTGGACTTAACTTTTCTTTCTCCACTCATTAAAAAAATTTTTTTTAATCAAAAACTTGTACCTAATCAAATTTGCAAGCTTTTGCACAGCAAAGGAAACCATAAACAAAATGAAAGGACAGCCTACAGACTGGGATAATGTATTTGCAAGTGGTACTACTGATGAGGGCTTATTTTCCAAAATACACAAACAGCTCATGTAGTTCAATAACAGAAAAACAAACAACTCAATCAAAAAATGGGCAGAAGACCTAAATAGACAGTTCTCCAAAGAAAACATAACAGGTGGCCAATAGGCAAATGAAAAGATGCTGATCATCACTTATTAAGGGAAATGCAAAGCAAAACTATAATGAGATTCCACATCACATGGGTCAGAATGGCCATAATTAAAAAGTCTACAATTATCAGACATCGAACCTTCAGATTTCCATTTATTTCTGTCTTTAGAAGATTCTCTTAATAGAAAAAAATTTCAATTTCCTGAAGGATTATAAAAGGCACCTGAAACAATTCTTTGCTCAAAGAGATAAAAAGTTTTGGAAAATGAAATTTTGAAGTTGCCTGAAAAGTGGCAGAAGGTAGTGGAACAAAACAGTGAATACGCTATTCAATAAAGTTCTCAGTGAAAATGAAAAATGTGTCTTTTATTTTTCCTTAAAAACCAAAGGAACTCTTTGGCCAACCCAATACAGTGGAATATTACTCAGCCATAAAAAAGAATGAAATAATGACATTTGCAGCAGCATTGATGAACCTAGAGATTATCATACTAAGCAAAGTAAGTCAGAAAGAGAAAGACAAACACTATCTGATATCACTTACGTGTGGAATCTAAAATATGGCACATATGAACATATCTACAAAACAGACTCAGAGATGGAGCACAGACTTGTGGTTGTCAGGGGGCAAGGGATGTGTAGGAGGCAAAGATTGGGAGTTTAGGATTAGTAGGTGAAAACTAATATGTAGGATGGATAAACAACAGGGTCCTACTGTATAGCATGGGGAGCTATATTCAATATCCTGTGATAAATCATAATGGAAAAGAATATGAAAACGAATATATATATGTATAATTGAGTCACTTTGCAGTACAGCAGATATTAAGACAACATTGTAAATCAACTATGCTTAAATAAGATTTTTAAAAAATGAAACTTATAAGAAAACATAAATATAGGTATCTTAACTTGAAAATGGCACAAAACTAGGTGGATCTTGGAACATATAACAATGAAAAGAAAGTATTCATTAGGTCAGCCCACAAATGGTTTAGAAAAATTAGTAACTAGGTTTTGTGGAGAAAGTAACAGTTCAAGTTGAGGACAGCTGGGAACAATAATCATGTAAGCTCAGCATATGCTAAAATGTAGCATGGCTGCGAAAAAATATATTGAAAGCTTGACCTGTATCCCTGTAAGTATACTATTCAGATGAAGGGAGACATTATTCTCATGCTGCTCTTGGTATTGAAGTATTATATTCATTCTTAATTGAAAAAGACATTTAAAAATGTAAAAAAAAAAAGCATGGAAAAAGTTGTATTGAACACAATTTGGAATTTTAGCATCAAGATAATAATGATAGTGTTTTAGACCATTAAGTAAAATAATAACCGTGAATTCATACTGATCTAAGAAGTAAAATAAAGTGAAAGTTTGATGAGGAATGGAATGCTTACCTAGTCTCAAAATACCTCCGTACAGAATACTTAACAATTACTAGGGGAAAAAGAGTCAGTTCAAATGCCTGGAAATGCCTGGAGGACATCACTTTTATGCATGATCAAAGTGAACGTCACTAGTAATGGGTTATACCAAGACTGTGACACCTGGGAGTATTCACCAGAAAGAGCACAGCATCACTTCTGTGACATTACTGCCAGAGGTGCATGGCCTGAGTCTAGCCACAAGGAAGCACCAGATGAATCCAGAATGAGGGACACTGTACAGCATAAAACTATCAAGTTCGTGGACATCAAGCAGAGTCTGAGAGACCATTTGAGACTGATACAGACATGACAGTTAAATGTAATGCATGGCTCCAACATGGACTACTATAAGGGCATTATTGGGAAATTGAGCAAGTGAATGGACTCTCAGATTAGACAGTAGTAATGTAACAGTGTTAATTTCCTGATTTGGGTGATTGTACTATTTATTTAAAAGTGGTTTTTTTTGTTTATAGAATACACACAATGTTTAGGGATGATGTGGCATCATGCCAGTAGCTTACCCTTGAATGGTTTGGGGGAAAAGAAGTTTTTATGTTTCCAACTTGTAAATGTTAGATTCTTTTAAAAATCTTTTTTTTTTAATGAATAATTTGGGACTTTGGGAATAATTAGTATGGAGAAAAGACTGAGGCGGAGTTCCAGGGAAGAAGTCTTTGACTTCTTCCAAGGGAAGAGGAGTTTTCATCAGTTCTTGGAGGTGTTTCTTATATTTGATGGCATCTTAGGGTTTGACAGGATTTTTTCTTCATGGTACATACAGTAATGATGCACTTTACAATTTATGGTATTTTACACCATCGATAAGTGAAATACAGTTTATTTGTTCAGTGATACTTCTCCAGAGAAGAGAACCAAGAGCCATGAATGGGCATTCAGGAATCAAGAATTTAGTTACTAAAAGGACCTTTCTGGTACTTAAAACTGGGCTTTCCTGGTGGCTCAGCGGTAAAGAATCCATCTGCCAATGCAGGAGGCACAGGTTCCATCCCTGGTCCGGGAGGATTCCACATGGCATGGAGCAGCTGAGCCTGTATGCACCACAACGGTTGAGCTTGTGCTCTAGAGCCTGAGAACTGCACCTGCTAAAGCCTGCACACGCCAGAGCCCGTGCTCTGCAACAAGGAAGCCTCTGCAGGGAGAAGTCTGCACCGCAGCTGGAGGGCGGCCCCTGCTCTCCCTCATGAGAAAAAAGCCTGTGTGTCAGTGAAGATTCAGCCCAGCCAAAAGTAGATAAATAGAAATTATTCTTTAAAGAAGTGATTTATACAGGGTTCCTGTATTATGTTGAAGATGACCTCTAAGAACTCTTCTAACTAAAAGATTGGATGATTTTCTTGGTGTCTGGTGTTCTCCTCCTAATTACCCTCCTACTTTTCTGCCTCTCTATATCAAGGGCAAAAGTGGCTTTTTTTCCATCTGGTCTTTGCTCCTACCATCTTTTATTTATTATGATGTAGAAAACGTGAACAGAAATTACCTGAGGAATACACATAGGCAGGAGATAGCATAAGAAGAAAAGAAATGACATTTGAGTACTGGGCATTGAGCCTTGGCCCTACTTGTTTGAGGAACTTCCTACTCAAGGAATAAAAGAACAAGAATTCACTAGAGTCTTGTTCTTTTTGAGGACAAATTATAGCCGAGAATCATCAGCAATTATCAAGCAACTCTGGAATCTCTTGGTGGCTCACACATGGAGCTCTCCTGTATGTCAGCTTTGGGGCAGGCGGTTTAGGTTCAAACTTCAGCACACTTTCAAGTTCATCAGTGTTGTGAACCTTGTGGGCATCAGCTGGATATCCATGGTACTGGCATTTTCTTGAAGCAGTACAGCTGCTTTCAAACCAGTACACTTCCACAGTAACAGAACTTTACCTTTCATTCTCTTGTTCTGCACCCTGTGTCCCTCTTATATCATAGTCATTCACTTCCCTGCCTGTCACTTCTCAGAGGCCCTGACTCCTGGCTTACTCACCCATACACACATAGTCCTGCCGTCATCCTGCCCAACTTCAATATCCATGTGGGGAGTGAACAACCAAACCTAAAATTCTTCTCTTAGATCCTTTGACCATTCCACCTCATTAGGGACCTGGGCCTCATTATCTCCTGGAATTGTTATATCTTGAGGCTCAGTTCCAGTGTCCTCTTCTCTGACTGTTGCTTCTTCTCTTCCTCTCCTTCTGTCATTTGGGCTTGTTGAAGCTTTCAGTTCTGTGGGCCCTCTGTTTTCTCCCATTTATCCTCCTCCACACTTCACCCTTGCATACTACTTAGATCATGAGCCACTGTTTCAGTCACTTTGGACAAACGACTTCATTTGGTCAATAAGAAGTGTCTACCATCACGTGAACCTACGCATTGGAGAAGACCCTGCTGCTGGGAAAGATTGAAGGCAAAAGGAAAGCGGGCGGCAGATGATGAGATGATTAAATAACATCACTGACTCAGTGGACATGATTTGAGCAAACTTTGGGAGATAGTGAAGGTCAGGGAAGCCTGGCATGCTGCAGTCCACAAGGGTGCAAAGAGCCAGACATGACTTAGCAACTGAACAACAACCATTACACAGTGCTCAGTTACCTTTAGGTCCACTTGTCTCCTGAAATGCCCTGAACGTTATGGAGTTTGAACTTTATTTAGTTGACAGTAGGGATACATGAAAGGTTTTGAATAGAGGAATGAAATACAAGTATATGTTTTAGAAAAAAAACAGTGACAAATCTCAACAGGAAATCTATAATATAATCTGTCACCCACCAGTGTATTCATTTTGTGAAAGAATGTAGCATTTTTTTTTCTCCTTTGAATTCTATTTTTTTCATTTCCCCTCCTACACATTCATCCCACAAGCCTTTATTAGAGACTACTCTCTGTGTGACTCCAAATCCGAAGGCTTCCAAGTCCCTGAAGAGTGCTCTGCCCCTTGTCCTAGAGAACAGGTCCTGTGGGGGGCTCAAGGAGTATGTACAAAGGCCTTTCAAAACTGACTTTAAGTGCTCATCAGGGCACTGTGCAAAGAGACTAGGGTGGGAGCATGTTACATGTGAGTGGGGACTGTGGTGCCCTGATAAGAGGAGGGACCCACCCATCAGGGCAGCTAGAGTACCCCACCCCCAACCTTGGATAAGGGAACAGAGTAGAGGCCCTCTCTGGAGGGTCCCAGGGCCACCTGGGAGCCAGCCCCTCCCTTCGAGGTAGATAATTGGAGAGAGAACAGAAGAGGAGCTCCCATGGTGGTAGTGATAAGGGGTCACTTCCTCCATGATATTGCTGATAGGTGGGGTAACCTGCGGCCAGGGTATACTCAGGGGGCAGCTGGCTGAGCTCCTCAGGAATGGTGATGCAGAACTTCTGGGCCCTGTAGCAAGTTTGGAGGATGCCAGCACCCTCGATGAGGGCCAGCAGGATGTGTCCCCCCATCATTGCTGAGCCAGCCATGGCCAGTGGGCCACTGTGGGCAGCCAGCACAGCCTTGGTCAGTGCTCCAGGGGTGATGGAGTTCCAGGGGTCTTCCTTGCCCCACAGCAGCACCAGACCACAGTTGATGGTGGAAAACATGTTGTCTCCCCACATGATGAAGATATCTCCAATCTGAGGGGCTCAGATCCTCACAGCATTGACACTGCCTGTCAGTTGATGCCAAATTCCAACAAGGCCATTACAGAAGCCCTTAATAGCCTGGAAGACTCCATGCTGATAATACCCATAGTGAAGGTTCAACTACAATCATCCACATAATTCCCCAAGGGCAAGGCTCACGAACGTACTCCTCCATGGCAGCCTCACTTGAATTCTTTTTTTTTTTAATAAATATATTTTATTGAAGTATAATTGAGTTAGAGTGTTTCAGGTGCACAGCAAGGCAATTCAGTTATACAAATATATGTAATATATTATTTTTGAAATTATTTTCCATCATAGTTTATTACAAGATATTGACTGTAGTTCCCTGTGCTATACAGTAAACCTTTGTTGCTTGTTACATATCTATTTTTTAATTAGAAATCTAACATTCTGTTCATACTAAGTCAAACAAGTGGAATCAAAATGTCACAGTTTTTTTTTGTTAGGCAAAAACTCATAACTTTCTTAAATATATTACACACACACACACATATATATATACACCAAAGCTTTTCTACTACACTTGATAAAGGCTTGAGAAAGAACATCCGGAAAAAAAAGGAGAGATGAAAAAATTGGAGAACATAAACTAAATGAAATGGGAGCACTGAATATGAAATAGAAAAAGTGAAACAAACTAGACAAAAGTAAAAGATCATCATATAGTTCAGTTGTTTTTAAACATGACTGCTCATTAGAAACACATCTGGAGCTTTGGAGAAACAAATCAATACTTGAGCATTTGTATTTTCCAAAAAATTTCAAGATATTTCTGAGATGCATCTGGATTTCAAAAATAATTATAGGTTTTTCTATTAGATCCTAGTTTTGGTGCTATAGAGTTCTGTTATTTTTCTGTTGACCAGGAGACCTCTGGGACAACATTAAACACACCAACGTTCACATTATAAGCGTCCCAGAAGGACAAGAGAGAGAGAAAGGACCTGAGAAAATATTTGAAGAGATAATACCTGAAAACTTCCCAAACATGGGAAAGGAAATAGTCAACCAAGTCCAGGAAGCACAGAGAGTCCCAGGCAGGATAAACCCAAGGAGGAACACGGAGAAACACATAGTAATCAAACTGATGAAAATTAAAGACAAAGGTAAAATATTAAAGGAAAAATGACAAATAACATACAAGGGAATTCCCATCAGGTTATCACCTACAGAAGGGAATAGAAACTCTACAAGCCAGAAGGGAATGCAATGATATATTTAAGTGTTGACCAATCATGATACAGTAGTATTAAGTGAGTAATAGTTACATAATCACAATAGTGAAAGATGTTTATCAGTTTTCACAATCAATAACCTGACAAAAAATAAAAGATAATTACAATTGCAAGCCATAATGGGAACGTGATTAACTTAACAGTATAAAATAGTTACATACACAGTTTGGGAGGGTCAAGCATAGTGATGTCATAAGTGAAAGTGCATACATGCACGTTTTCATCCAGTCTGTCTTTGGTTGGTGTATTTAATCCATTTACATTTAAGGTCATTTTCGATATGTATGATCCTGTTACCGTTTTCTTAATTGTTTTGGGTTTATTTTTGTAGGTCCTTTTCTCCTGTGTTTCCTGGCTAGAGAAGTTCCTTTAGTATTTGTTGTAAAGCTGATTTGGTGGTGCTGAATTTTGTTAACTTTTGCTTGTCTGGACAGCTTTTGATTTCTCCATCAAATCTAAAGGATAGTCTTACTGGGTAGAGTTTTCTTGATGTGTGCAAAAATCTAAGTCTCTCGGATCATGAGATTCATGGAGACACAAGCACACAGGGCTCAGCCAGTATGTGCAATGTGACTGATGGGCCAGAACAGAAAACCCCTGCCGTGCACCTCCCTGTTCCCTCTGCAGCAGCCATTCTAACGAGGCCTTTTGCTGTTCAGTCGCTAAGTTGTGTCCGACTCTTTGTGATCCCATGGACTACAACACGCCAGGCTTCCCTACCCTTCATTATCTACCTGAGTTTGCTCAAACTCATGTCTATTGAGTCAGGTAAGGTGGTCTGGTATTCCCATCTCTTTAAGAAAATTTCTCAGTTGTGATCCACACAGTCAGGGTTTAGCATAGTCAATGAAGCAGAAGTAGATGTTTTTTAGGAATTTCCTTGCTTTTTCTATGATCCAGTGTATGTTGACAATTTGATCTCTGGTTCCTCTGCCTTTTCTAAATCAAGTTTGTACATCTGAAAGTTCGCAGTTCACATACCGCTGAAACCTAGCTTGAAGGCTCTTGAGCATAATCTTCCCGGCATGTAAAATGAATGTACGGTAATTTGAACATTCTTTGGCATTGCTTTTCTTTGAGATTAGAATGAAAACTGACCTTTGCAAGTCCTGTGGCCACTGCTGAGTTTTCCAAATTGCTGGCATATTGAGTGCAGCACTTTTAACAGCATCATCTTTTAAGATTTGAAATAGCTCAACTGGAATTCCATCACCTCCACTAGCTTTGTTCATAGTGATGCTTCCTAAGGCCCACTTGACTTCACATTCCAGGATTTCTGGCTCTAGGTGAGTGATCACATCATCATGATTATCTGGGTCATTAGGATCTTTTTTGTGCAGTTCTTCTGTGTATTCTTGCCACCTCTTCTTAACATCTTCTGCTTCTGTTAGGTCCATGCCGTTTCTGCCCTTTATTGTGCCCATCCTTCTTTGAAATGTTCCCTTGGTATCTCCAATTTTCTTAAAGAGATGTCTAGTCTTTCCCATTCTATTGTTTTCCTCTATTTCTTTTCACTGGTCACTTAAGAAAGCTTTCTTACTTCTTGCTATTCTCCTGAACTCTGCATTCAGTTGGATATATCTTTTCCTTTCTTCTTGGTTTCTCTTCTTTTCTCAACTATTTGTAAGGCCTCCTCAGAAAACCAATTTGCCTTCTTGCATTTCTTTTTCTTGGGGGATGGTTTTGGTCATCACGTCCTGTGCAGTGTTATGAACCTCCATCCATTGTTCTTCAGGCACTCTTAACAGATCTAGTCCCTTGAATCTATTCGTCACCACATAATCATAAAGGATTTGATTTAGGTCATACCTGAATGGCCTAGTGATATTCCCTACTTTCTTCAATCTGAGTCTGAATTTCACAATAAGGAGCTGATGATGTGAGCCACAGTCAGCTCTCAGTCTTGTTTTTGCTGACCATATAGAGCTTCTCCATCTTCTGCTGCAAATAATATAATCAGTCTGTTTTCAGTACTGACCATCTGGTGATGTCCATGTGTAAAGTACTCTCTTATGTTATTGGAAGAGAGACCTTTAAAGAAATTTTAATCTCTTTCACTTAAAATATACAGTGTTCTGCTTTACATATAAAGAGGTCATTGAATTCTTTATTTAGGAATAACGGATGTCACTACCAGAAGTTACTAAAGCGTCTTTGCAGACACTTAATATGGGAATGCAACATTCCCCTGAACTCTTTATATGGGAAATTATTTAAGAGCTTTAAAATTCCTTAGAACATTGGCAACTGATTTGAACTTAGCAAATAAGTGCATCTGTTAAGGCAGAAAACCTGTTAAATGGGATTTTGCACAGGGATGCTGTTTAAAAAAAAAAAAAAAAGATAAACTTACAGTACAAATGTGGAAAAACTTGCAGTGAAAGCACTTTCTGCACTTGGGGCCTAGTGCCTCAAACAGTTCATTTGCCCCTTTCCTGTATCTGCCTTTCTATAGTATCAGCTGCCCAGCTGAATTGGTCTTGCCCTGAGATTCATTCCCAGGAGTGGGGTGATGAAGGCTGTTGAGAGAAGAGCTCGGTGGTTTCTGATACTTCCCAACTGCAGGGACTCCCTAAGCTGAAGTTCAAATCCTCTTGGAAGCCAGGAGGATTGTGTCGGTCAGCAGATAGCTCTGAGTGTTTCCCATGGTTGTGGGAGAAGTTAAAGAGAAGCAACAGAAGTTCCAAAATTTTGTGGTAGGGACTTCTTGGTTTCCTCTACTTCCTATGAGTAAAAATAATACAAGTAGGATAAGCTACTAAACTGTAGATATATTTACTGAGCGTCTGCCATGATGCCTGCAAATAATACCATTTTTTGAAAGAAGAGCTAGAGGTTCAGAGAAGTTAAATATCATGCTGGAATTCGAACCTAGATATTTTAACTTCGGAGCCCAAAGGAGCTTAGCTTCATTTGTTGGCCCCTGAAATTGATTTTGTAGTCAGGATTATAGCAACATTAACGTATTCTTCCACATACCCTTGTTTCCCAAAGAAGTGCTAGGTGTTGGGGGAAGAGGGATTCTTTTACAGAAAAGATGCCAACCCAGAAGTTCTACTTATTTAGTAGGAAATACTTATTTATTTAGATAGGTAGAATCATTGATTGCAGAACCACTTTGCAAAAAGTAGAAGAGATTAGAAGAGTCACCATTTTACAAATGCTGTTGTAGTAACTGATTCAAGTGGGCATTAGTGGGTGCATTGAACAAAGGCTTATTGGGGAACTGGATATTCTGAAAGCATCACCTTATAGACTGCTTATTAACTAAAAAGAGACAAGTGTTTGTTCACAGTAGAGAAAGTCTGGCAGATACCAGATTAGCCAAGTGATAAAATTCGCCTTCATCAATAAACGTAAAACCTGACATATGATATAGCATGCTAGAAGGACATAGCATCACCTGTGTACCTTCCCTACCAAAAATATTTACTTTGGAGATCTGATCATGAGAAAACAATCAGACAAATCCAGATTGAGGGACATTTTTAAAATATGTTGCCTGGACTCATCAAAAAGGTCAGAGTTGTGAATGTCTGAAAGTGACATGGAGGGACTCGCTTTAAAACAGAGAAGACTAACAAGAAGAGACAGCTAAGCAAGTGCCCACAAGACCAGATTAGGTACTGGGTACCCAGCTAACCTATATAGCTCTGAGAGTCATTACTGGAAGCAGGCAGAAATATTTGAATATAGACTGTATATTGCAGAGCAATGTCATATCAGAGTTCAGTTTCTTGAATATAATAAATGAATTATATCCGTGTTCTTAGGAGATAATGCTGAAGTATTTAAGAAGGAAATGTCATGGTGTTTGCAACTTACTGTCAATTGATTCAGCAAACCATACAGAAAAAGTGAAGTGTTACCAGTTGACAGATCTAAATAAAAAGTGTGTTTAAGTGTTCATATAGTATGGAAACTATTCTGTAGGCTTAAAAATTCTCAAAAGAAAGACTAGAGTTGTTTATTAAAGTAGCCATACTCAAGCAGGGGAAACATTCACATTAAAAATGGCAATGGAGAGAGCTTTCAATAAAATAGATAAAAGCAGGGGTCACAAAGAGGCTTTTACTTAATTGGTATCTCTGGTAAATTAATCCTGGCTACTGAGCATGTTGAAATGAATGGGATTCTGAGGCCATATTCGTGATTTATTAGCATTGTTTGCCAAGGGCTTTGGATGTGAGAGTGGTGATGAATGTTCCAAATATTTGTCATCTTTCGTTGAATGTTTGTATCGTTACGGTCAAATTAGGTACTTTGCTGTTGTTCAGTCGCTCAGTCATGTCTGACTCTTTGAGACCCCATGGACTACACCCTCCAGGCTTCGCTGTCCTTCACCATCTCCTGGAGCTTGCTCAAACTCATATCCATCGAGTCAGTGATGCCATCCAGTCCTCTGTCACCCTCTTCTCCTCCTGCCTTCAATCTTTCCCATCATCAGAATCTTTTCTGATGAGTTGGCTCTTTGCATCAGGTGACCAAAGTATTGGAGCTTCAGCTTCAGCGTCAGTCCTTCCAATGAATATTCAGGACTGATTTCCTTTAGGATTGACTGGTTTGATCTCCTTGCAGTCCAAGGGACTCTCAAGAGTCTTCTCCAACACCACAGTTCAAAAGCATCAATTCTTCAGCAGTCAGGCTTTCTTTATGGTCCAACTCTCACATCCATACATGACTACTGGAAAAACCATAGCCTTGACTAGACAGACCCTTGTTAGCAAAGTGATGTCTCTGCTTTTTAATATGCTGTCTAGGTTGGTCATAGCTTTTGTTCAAGGAGCAAACGTCTTAATTTCATGGCTGCAGTCACCATCTGCAGTGATTGTAGCCCAAGAAAATTAAGTCTGTCACTGTTTCTATTGTTTCCCCATCTATTTGCCATGAAGTGATGAGACCGGGTGCCATGATCTTTGTTTTTTGAATGTTGAGTTTTAAACCAGCTTTTTCACTTTCCTCTTTCACCTTCATCCTCTTCCCTTTCTGCCATCAGAGTGGTTTCATCTGCATATCTGAGGTTGTTGATATTTCTCCTGGCAATCTTGATTCCATCTTGTGCTTCATCCTGCTCTTATCAGTCCTTACTTTATCTAACCCTGATTTTATCCTGAGCTTACATTTTTCCTGCACTAATACCCTCCCCCCAATAGAAACAGGCTTTACAAGTCTTTAAAAGACAGCTTCACAAGCCTTTAAAAGTCAAAATATCTGAGGCAATCCTTAAATTAGGATCTTTGAGCCAAGATCTCATTTATGGGTGGGGCGTGAGGAAGTCATGGACCTCTGCTGAAATTAGAAGGGAGTACACTACCATCAGCTTCTCCAAGGGATTTATGACCTAAAATGGTTGAGAGCCTAGTTCCTTTGCTAGAATTCTGATGATCTGCTATAATTATTTTTCACTTTGTTTGACCAGCAGTGTTTTAGCCTCCTTTCTTGTCACTCTTTCCAGGCCCCTGCATTATCGTAGTATTTGGCTCCTCTGTCTAGTCCCTTTTAAGATTCTCCATTGCCCTTTGAGAGCAGTTGTAGTTTTCATGTAATCAAGAGCAGGTGTAAAGGAAAAAGCTCCCCTTTGTGTGTCTCTTTTAGTACTCACAAAGAAAACTTCACTTCTGACACTTCTTCCTGGTCACCAAATGTTTGTGGGGTTTTCCCTGTACCAAGCGATTTTCAGCAACTCTTGCTGGGTGTCCTGTAATTCAGTTTGATTCTGACAGTATCTGCCTGGTGTTAGCGTCAGATCCTGAAGGTGAAGAGCTCAGTCCCACAGGACACCCCAGCCCCCCTTGTCACCACTTCAGAAGCCAGTTGGCAGTCCAGTGTTGTCACAGGTACTTCTGACCCACCAGTTATATGTTGTGGTTCCCTCAACCCCTTCCTTCTGTCCAAAAATCTGTTAGAATGGCTGATAGAACTCTGGGGGAAACGTAACATGTACTGGTTTATTATAAAGATAAAGGGTAAAAAGATACACAGGGCAAAGTGTGTGAGCAGGGGTGCTTTGGCATGCTGTCCTCCCATCTCCTCCATGTGTTCACCCGCCAGGACATTCTTGGCTCCCCATACCTTTGGATTTTTATGCAGGCTTCACGTTTCTAGTCTGTCTTCCTTCCTAAAGGACTGGGAGATGGGGCTGAAAGGTCCAAGCTCCTCATCATGGCTTGGTCTTTCTGGTGACCAGCCAACTATCCTGCTGCTATCCAGGGACCCACCAAGATTCACCTCATTAGAACAAAAGACACTGCCGTCATCCAGGGGATCCCAAGGGATTCAGGGACTCTCTGTCAGGAACCAAGGTGAGAGACCTAATATTAGAACCAAAGACGCTCCTAGTGCTGTTACTTAGGAAATGGCAAGCTTTGTCCCGGGAACCAGAGACAGAGACCAATCAATATATATCTTTTCTGTTATTTCACAGCAGGTAATTTTCCATTCTCTTTGGGAAGTGGGCATTAAGGAGCCTTGATGATAGTATATAACTCGATAAATATTGTTGAAAGGATGGTTGAAATAATTAAATATTTCTTTTCCCAAACAGCTTTCCTTTGAAATTAGGTGGTGCTCACTTAGTGTTGTTTTAATGAGTGAAATTACATGGATCAGTTCCCTTGGCTACCTGTGCAGCTTTCCCAGCTCCTTTTCCAGCTTGAGTCTTCAAGAGGGAGCCTCAGAATTGATTTCTAAAACTGTTTGTACCTGGTGTGATTATAAAGCAATGAGACTGATTGTCATGTGTCGCTTGTGGGATCCGTCTCAGTTACTTTATAGCCATACCTGGTATCTTACACCACAGAATATTGCCTGTTGAACAGCATTTTAAAATCACTTAAGGTTTCTAAGTGGAAATTTTAAATGGTTTAGCATCATTTTAGATTTTTTTTCTAACTTACTGATCAGAACTCTTATTTCAGAAAGATAATTAGATGTTAACTTGTTGCTTTATTTTTGCAGTTTTCTTTTTGTTTTTGGAATTTTAATCAGTATTCTGATAAACTGCTTATTGAATTTCTTTTCAGTTGTAAATGGTCTTTGTACATTGTACAAGGATAGTCCTTTCAATTGAATATTATAAATGAAACATATAAACTGCGGTGAATGAAAAAGGAACCTTCCCCTAGTCCAATCTACACATAGGACCTAAGACAGTTTCAACTGTTACTGATTAAAGATACCACCATTTGGCATTTTGCTGTTGAAACTCTTATTATCAAATTTCTGTCCTAAGTCAGTGAAATTATATAACTGTATATCCTGAACTTCTGCTTCTTTCTATTCCTTGTGCTAGTTCTACACACAATAGGTGCTCCATAAATGTTTATAAGAAAAATTAATGCCAACAAGTACCAACTTGTGTATTATAAATAAGTGTTTTTCTCCTTTTCATAAGGAGTTGGGGCTCTCTAAAGCACATTTAAGATGGAAAAGGTTTTACAGTGAAAACCTGCCATGATTTTCATCACATTTCTATTGCTGTGTAATAGGCTTCCCAGGTGGCTCAGTGGTCAAGAATCCGCCTGCCAATGCAGGAAACGAAGGTTTGATCCCTGGGTCCAGAAGATTCCGTGGAGTAGGAAACGGCAACCCACTCCAGTATTCTTTCTGGGGAAAGCCCATGGTCAGAGGAGCCTGGCGCTTTTCCCGCTTGGCTGCAGTCCACAGGGTCATAAAGAGTTGGACATGACAAGCAGCTGAGTGTAACTGCTGTGTAATACAGTGCTGTGCACTCTCTGTTGTTGCATTTGGCTGATTTAATGGTCTGTCTTTCAGATACAGTTGTGAGACAGTCATTTTATGCTCTAAGTGTGTTTGGTGAAATCTTAAGCAGCACACATCAAATTTCTTTTCCCACTTGGTGCCAGCATACCTAGTTACAACTTAATTTCATTTGAATCTGCAAACCCTTGCCATTATTAAAAATTAGCAGTAGTTTTTCTGAGTAACATTTTTATATATTTGATGTTCTGTAAATTTTAAATGTCACTTGAGTATATATATTTATTTTACATTACAGGCACTGGAGATATTATTGCTGTCATGATTACAGAATTGAGGGGTAAAGATATTTTGAGTTATCTGGAGAAAAACATCTCTGTACAAATGACAATAGCTGTTGGAACTCGAATGCCGCCAAAGAACTTCAGCCGTGGTTCTCTAGTCTTCGTGTCAATATCCTTTATTGTTTTGATGATTATTTCTTCAGCTTGGCTTATATTCTACTTCATTCAGAAGATCAGGTACACAAATGCCCGGGACAGGAACCAGGTGAGCTACCAGTACTCTATAGTGATTAATGCTTACTAGCTGTAATTCATAGACATCTGTTGTAATCATACACAATATGAACATTTTTTCATTAAAAAAAAAGTGGTCAAAAACTATCTATACAAGTATTTTAAGGATATTTGAAATACCTAAATGGAGAAATTATTAAGTTTATAGTGATCACTTGGAATATTCCAGGTGAATGGTTAGCTTAATACCAGAGTGTGATATACCTAATTCTAGTAATTTGAAAAAATATTGCAAAGTTGCATTTTTAAGCTGGCAGCATTTGTTGTCAGAAGCAGGGGTGTTGGGAGGATGAAAGAGGGAGACTTTTCACTATATATACTTTTGTTCCATGTGAATTTTTTTTCCCATGTGAATTTTGAACTATGTATTATCTATTCAGAAAAAAGTTAGTTAAAAATAAATTATCTGTCCTGTTTAAGCTTAGCCACAGGGCATTGATGAGGTCAGAAAGGACCAATAGAAGAGATGTATCTATCTAGTCACCCTGGAAATTACATTGACCAGCACAGCCTAAGTACTCAGTATTCAGATGAATAAAGGCACAGGAAAAACAATATACTGCCCTGTACTAAAGGACTTGCAGATGGTTTTCTGTCAGTTTGTTACTTATTAATAGTTTGTTTGATGTGCTATATACAGAATATCTGCCCTGGAGCGGGTATAAGATGTTAGGTCTCAGTCCTAGGTATTTCTAAGCTGAAACTCCAGTACTTTGGCCACCTGATGCAAAGAGCTGACTCATTGGAAAAGACCCTGATGCTGGGAAAGATGGAGGGCAGGAGGAGAAGGGGACAACAGAGAGGATGAGATAGCTGGATGTCATCATTGACTCGATGGACATGGGTTTGGGTGGACTCAGGGAGTTGGTGATGGACAGGGAGGCCTGGCATACTGCAGTTCACAGGGTCACAAAGAGTTGGACACAGCTGAGCGACTGAACTGAACTGAAGAAGAAGTAAATACTTTGGCCACCTGATGTGAAGAGTTGACTCATTTGAAAAGACCCTGATGCTGGGAAAGATTGAGGCAGGAGCAAAGGGGGATGACAGAGGATGAGATGGTTGGATGGTATCACCGACTCAATGGACATGAGTTTGGGTAGGCTCCAGGAGTTGGTGATGGACAGGGAGGCCTGGCGTGCTGCAGCTCATGGGGTCACAAAGAGTCAGACACGACTGAGTGACTGAACTGAACTGAACTGAAGAAGTAAACAGTGTGGAGCATGGTTTGAAGCCAGTTTTTTTTTTTTTGGCTGCATTGGGTCTTTGTTACTGCACATGGGCTTCCCTTTAGTTGAGGTGAGCTGGGGCTACTCTCTAGTTGCAGTACATGGACTTCTCATTAGAGTGGCTTCTCTTGTTGAAGAGCACAGGCTCTAGGTACGTGGGCAATAGGTACATGGGCTCATTAGTTGTGACACATGGGCATGGCATGTCCAGGAAGATTTCACATGCCGTGCCCATGCATCACAACTATTGAGCCCATGTACCTATATGGTACATATACACAATGGAATATTACTCAGCTATTAAAAATAATGCATTTGAATCAGTTCTAATGAGGTGGATGAAACTGGAGCCTATTATACAGAGCAAAGTAAGTCAGAAAGAAAAACACCAATATAGTATATTAACACATATATATGGAATTTAGAAAGATGGTAATGATGACCCTATATGCAAGACAGCAAAAGAGACACAGATGTAGAGAACAGACTTTTGGACTCTGTGGGAGAAGGTGAGGGTGGGATGATTTGAAAGAATAGCATTGAAACATGTATATTATGATACGTGAAATAGATCTCCAGTCCAGGTTCGATGCATGAGACAGGGTGCTCAGGGCTGGTGCACTGGGATGACCCTGAGGGATGGGATGGGGAGGGAGGTAGGAGGGGGGTTCAGGATGGGGAACACATGTACACCCATGGCTGATTCATGTGAATGTATGGCAAAACCCACCACAATATTGTAAAGTAATTAGCTTCCAATTAAAATTTAAAAAACAATTTTTTTTATATAACATAATTCTCTATTCAAACAGAGCACATGTAAATCCCTGTAGGGGATGGTGCAAGGTGGGGATGTGTGAAATTTTCATCCTTCCTCATTCTAGTGAAAAGAAACATAGACCTTGGTATGGAGTTCAAATCCTGATCTTACTACCAATTTGCCACAGTCCCTCTTACACAGTTGATATAGCTTCTCAACTTGTTTCTGCATCTGAAAGTATGTATAAAACATCTAAAAAGTATAATTTATTGAACATTTGTGTGCCAGGCTCTGTGCAGCATCCTATATCTTTGAAATTTTTATCATGATAATTTTTATTATTTGTGATTTCAGGCCTACAGAAAGTTGTAAAAATAGTATAAAGTATTTTCTTGCCCAAATTCTCCAGCTGTAAACATTTTACCTTGTTCCCTTTTCTATGTGTATCAGTTCAATTCAGTTCACTTGCTCAGTCGTGTCCAACTCATTGCGACCCCATGGACTGCAGCACACCAGGCTTCCCTGTCCATCACCAACTCCCGGAGCTTGCTCAAACTCATGTCCATCGAGTCAGTGATGCCATCCAACCATCTCATCCTCTGTCATCCCCTTCTCCTCCTGCCTTCAATCTTCCCCAGAATCAGTCTTTTCCAGTGAGTCAGTTCTTCACATCAGGTGGTGAAAGTATTGGAGGTTCGGCATCAGTCCTTCCATGAATATTCAGGACTGATTTCCTTTAGGATGGACTGGTTGGATCTCCTTGCAATCCGAGGGACTCTCACGAGTCTTCTCCAACACCACAGTTCAAAAGCATCAGTTCTTCAGCGCTCAGCTTTCTTTATGGTCCAACTCTCACATCCATACATGACCACTGGAAAAATGATAGCTTTGACTAGATGGACCTTTGTTGGCAAAGTGATGTCTCTGCTTTTTAACATGCTGTCTAGGTTGGTCATAGCTTTTCTTCCAAGGAGCAAGTGTCTTTTAATTTCATGGCTGCAGTAGCCATCTGCAGTGATTTTGGAGCACAAGAAAATGAAGTCTGTCACTGTGTCCATTGTTTCCCCATCTATATATACTTTTTTAAAAACTGTTTGAGAGTAAATTTGGGATAAGATGTCCTTTTACACTTAAATACTTCATTGTATATTTTCTAAAAGCAAGAACATTTTCTTATATAGCCACAGTATGATTATCAAGATAATGAAATTAACATTAATATCATTGTCTGATCTATATACAAAACTTTTCTAAGTTTTGTAAAATTGTCTTAATGACCTTTATAGCAAAGAAAATCCTGGATTGGTCCAGTCAAATTGTTTGTTGTATTCAGTTGTCATGTCTTTTTTAACCTGTTTCATGACATTGACATTATTGAAGATTATAATCCAGTTGTTTTGGATTTGAGCTTGTCTGATGTCTTTTCGTTCATCATTAGGTTCAGGTTATCTGTGTTTTTGTCAGAAATACCTCCCAGTCCTTTACATTGACTAATTTTTCATTTTGAGCTAGTTGTAATATCACATACATTTATAAGAAATAATGCAGAGAGATCCCAAATACAGTGCACCCATTCCCCACCTAGATGTAAAATCGTGCCTAACTGTAGTAAATATCACAATCAGGATATTGATGTTGCTACAGTCCACTGATATTCAGATTTTTCCAGTTAAACTTGTGCTGGTATGTGTGTAATTCTTTGCAGTTTTAGGTGACCGCCATCACAGCCCAGATACAGTCCTGTTATCACAAGGATCCTTTGTGCAAATTCTTCTGTAGTCAGCCATAGCCACCCCCCTCTCTCCTACACTGTGCCTAACCCCTGACTACACTAGTCTGTTTCCCCACTCTATAGTTTTGTCATCTCAAAAATGCTATACAAATGGAATCATAGAGTACTTAACTTCTAGAATTTGGATTTCTTCATCTAACATATTCCCTTGAGATTGTTCCAAATTGTTGTATGTATCAATAATTTATTTCTTTCTATTGGTGACTAGTATTCTGTATCTTGGATGTACCATAACTTGGTAACCAAGTTATTTCCCGGTTTGGCTGTTATAAATAAAGTTACTATGAACATTTGTGTACAGGTTTCTGCATGAACATGAGTTTTCATTTCCCTGGCATAAATGTTCAGTAGTGTAATTTTTGAATTATTTTGATAGGTACATATTTAATTTTGTAAGAAATTGCCATTCTCTTTTCCCAAGCAGCTGTACTGTTTTACATTCCCAATTCTTCTGCATCCTTGACAGCATTTGGTGTTGTCACTATTTTTCATTTTAGCCATTCTGATAGGTATATAGTAATATCTCTTTTGTGATTTTAGTTTGCATTTCTCCAATGACTAGTGATGTTGAACATCTTTCACCTGCTAAATGCCATCTGTGTATCCTCTTTAGTGAAATGTTTTGTCTTTTACCCATTTCTACTGCGTTGTTTCTTACTGTTGAGCTTTGAGTGTTCTTTATACATTCTAAATACAAGTCTTTTGTCAGAATTATGGTTTGCAAATATTTTCTCTGATGATCTTTTGAAGAGCAAAAGTTTTAATTTTGGTGAAGCTGAATTTATCAATTGTTGAACTTTATGGATTGTGCTTTTTCTGACAAGTGTAAAAATTCTTTGACTAACCCTGGATGCCAAAGATTTTCTAATTCTTTTCAAAAAGTTTTACATTTTATATCTGACCCATTTTAAATTATATTTTATATAAAGTGTGAGGTTTAGGTTGAGGTTCCTTTTTGTACTTATCTCTGTCCAGTATTGCTCCTTTGTCAAAAAACTCAGTTGAGCACATTTGTGTGGGTATATTTCTGGGTTTTCTGTTTCACCCATCCAAGTGTCTATGTTCACACCACACTGTCTTTTTACTGAAGCTATATATCATGCCTATCTATTGGGTACAGTGATCCCTCCCATTTTATTTTCCTTTTCAAGATTGTTTTATCTATTCTAGGTTCTAGAGTCTTTTCATACAAATTTTAGAAAAAGTTTGTCTCTGTTTCTATCAAAAAAAAAAACTTGCTGGGATTTTGATGTGAATGCATTAAACCTATTGATCAATTTAAGGAGAATCTATATTTATCCTGTTAAATCTTTCAGTTCATGAACTTTGTTTTTCCACTTTTTTAGGTCTTTTTTCCCCTTTTAATAGCATTTTATTCTTTACAGCATACAGATCCTCTCATGTTTTGTTAATTTTATACCTAAGAATTTTGTTTTGTTTGGAATGACTATAAAAAGTAATGTAGTGGCAAATGGACTCTAAATATGTTTTTACTTTCAGGTTCCACATGTTTATTGTAAGACTATCAAAATGTGATTGAATTTTGTATATTGGTTTTGAATTCTACAACCTTAGTAAACTCACTTATTATTATAAATTGCTTGGGATTTTCTGTATAGACAATCATGCTATCTGCTGCTACTGCTGCTACTGCTGCTGCTGCTAAGTTGTTTCAGTCGTGTCCGACTCTCTGTGACCCCATGGATGGCAGCCCACCAGGCTCCTCTGTCCCTGGGATTCTCCAGGCAAGAATACTGGAGTGGGTTGCCATTTCCTTCTCCAATGCATGCATTCATGCTAAGTCACTTCAGTTGTGTCCGACTCTGTGCGACCCCATAGATGGCAGTCCACCAGGCTCCTCTGTCCACAGGATTCTCTAGGCAAGAATACTGGAGTGGGTTGCCATTTCCTTCTCCAAATGTTATCTGCAAATAGTGATGATTTAAATTGTTTCTTTCCAATCTCAGTGCTTCATTTCATTTTCTTGCCTTATTGCAATGACTAGAACTTTCAGAACTATGCTGAATAATAGTAGTGGGAAGAGTGGGCATCCTTGCCTGTGCCCAATCTTAGAGGGAAGGATTCAGTCTGTCATTGTTAAGTAAGTTAATATGTGGATAACTGTCATGTTTGTTACCAAGTTGAGGAAGGTTCTCTCTCTTTCTAGAGTGCTGAGAATTTTTATCACCAGTGGGCACTTGACTTTGTCACATGCTTTTTAATGCATCAGTTGATGTGATCATATGATTTTTTTGTTTTCTTCTTTAGCCTCTGGTGGATTGCATTCATTGATTTTTGAGCGTTGAACAAGCCTTGCATACCTGGAATAAACTGTACTTGGTCTAGTCTTATATACCTGGAATAAATCCCACTAGGTTATGGCATATAATTTTTTGTGCATTGCTGCATTTGATTAGGAGAGGGCAATGGCAACCCACTCTAGTACTCTTGCCTGGCAAATCCCATGGAGAGAGGAGCTTGGTAGGCTGCAGTCCATGGGGTCGCTAAGAGTCCGACATGACTGAGCGACTTCACTTTCACTTTTCACTTTCATCCATTGGAGAAGGAAATGGCAACCCACTCCAGTATTCTTGCCTGGAGAATCCCAGGGACGGGGGAGCCTGATGGGCTGCCGTCTATGGGGTCGCACAGGGTCGGACACGACTGAAGCGACTTAGCAGCAGCAGCATTTGATTGGCTAGTATTTTGTTGAGGATTTTGGTATCTTAAGTTCATGAGAGATACTGGTTTGTACTTTTGAGGGAGAAGTTGTAAAAACTTAATTTCTTTAATGGTTAGAAGAATATTTAGGTTGTACTTCATCTTTTTTGGGGATTTTGAGAAATTGGGCCATTTTGTATATATTGTCATACTTACAAACATAAACTTATTCATAGTATTCCCTGTTCTTTTAATGACTACAGTGTCTATACTGATATTTCCTGCTCATTTCTAATTTTAATTATTTGTGTCTTCTCTTTATATCTTTGTCAGTCTTTCAAGAAATTTCTCAATTTTATTGATTCTTTTCAAAAACAAGTTTCCTTGAATTTTAAAAGATAGAACTTAGATTATTTATTTGAAAACTTTTCTCTTTCTGTTGTAAGAATTTGCTGCTGTTTTCTCCCATCATTATTTTAACTGTGTCCCATATGCTTTGATATCCTCTATATTCAGTCAACTTTATGTAATTTTTTTCTTCTGAGACTTCCTCTTTGTTAGTTAGTTAGTTAGTTCAGTTGCTCAGTCATGTCCGACTCTTTGTGACCCCATGAATCGCAGCACGCCAGGCCTCCCCGTCCATCAGCAACTCCCAGAGTTTACCCAAACCCATGTCCATCGAGTCAGTGATGCCATCCAACCATCTCATCCTCTGTCGTCCCCTTCTCCTCCTGCCCCCAGTCCTTCCCAGCATTAGGGTCTTTTCCAATGAGTCAACTCTTCGCATGAGGTGGCCAAAGTATTGGAGTTTCAGCTTCAACATCAGTCCTTCCAATGAACACCCAGGAGTGATCTCCTTTAGGATGGACTAGTTGGATCTCCTTACAGTCCCAGGGACTCTCAGGAGTCTTCTCCAACACCATTGTTCAAAAGCATCAATTCTCCCGTGCTCAGCTTTCTTTATAATCCAACTCTCACATCCATACATGACTACTGGAAAAACCATAGCCTTGACTAGACGGACCTTTGTCAGCAAAGTAATGTCTCTGCTTCTTAATATGCTGTCTAGGTTGGTCATAACTTTCCTTCCAAGGAGTAAGCGTCTTTTAATTTCATGGCTGCAGTCACCATCAGCAGTGATTTTGGAGCCCCCAAAAATAAAGTCTGACACTGTTTCCACTGTTTCCCTATTTCCTATGAAGTGATGGGACCAGATGCCATGGTGTTAGTTTTCTGAACGTTGAGCTTTAAGCCAACTTTTTCACTCTCCTCTTTCACTTTCATCAAGAGGCTCTTCAGTTCTTCTTCACTTTCTGCCATAAGGGTGGTGTCATCTGCATATCTGAGGTTATTGATATTTCTCCCGGCAATCTTGATTCCAGCTTGTGTTTCTTCCAGCCCAGAGTTTCTCATGATGTACTCTGCATATAAGTTAAATAAGCAGGGTGACAATATACAGCCTTGACGTACTCCTTTTCCTATTTGGAATTAGTCTGTTGTTCCATGTCCAGTTCTAACTGTTGCTTCCTGACCTGCATACAGGTTTCTCAAGAGACAGGTCAGATGGTCTGGTATTCCCATCTCTTTCAGAATTTTCCACAGTTTCTTGTGATCCACACAGTCAAAGGCTTTGGCATAGTCAATAAAGCAGAAATAGATGTTTTTCTGGAACTCTCTTGCTTTTTCAATGATCCAGCAGATGTTGGCAATTTGATCTCTTGTCTTTGACCTGTTTATTATTTAGAAGTGTTTTGTTGAGTTTTCACTTGTTTGGAGATTTTGCTGTTGTCTTAGTGTTACTGATTTCTAATTAGATTTTCATTATGATCAGAGAAATTCTCTGTATGATTTCAGTTCTTTTAGATTTGTTGAGGTTTGTTTTATGGTCTAAGATCTAGTCTGTTTGGATGAATGTCTGATGGGTGCTTGGGGAAAAAATGTTTATTCTGCTATTGGGTGGAATGGTTTATAGATGTTGATTAGATCAGTGCACTCAGCTTGCTTCTAAGAGGTTGAGGAGGGGGAAGTTCACTTTCCCAATGGATCCTGCTGAAACCATTGTGGGAAGAGGGGTTCCGTTTTTCCATTGGTGTTTTGCTAGAGTAAGATGTGTGTGGCCCACTCTTCCCTGGTACTTTAGCTTGGGGAAGAAGGCTCTTTTTTTGGACTAGGGTAGGGGTGGGGATCTGTTCCTGTTGGCAGTACCAGATTGGAGGCTTTGACAGCATCCTGTCTGAGATAATGAGGCCAGGAAACGCACTACCCAGCATTCAAGTCTTAAGGCTCCTAGGCAGCTCACTTCCTCTACCTTTCAGAGACTTAGTGTGCTGGTTTGTTGTGTTTTGTCTAGGGCTTTTTAGGTGTAGAGGGGTGCACCTGGGAAGAATGGGGCCTCTCTGTTGTAGGAGAGCTGAGAGTTCCTATAACATCTCACATGATTTTTGACTTGGATATAGGTGATTTGAAGGGGATGTTAGATGAAAGGGATATTAGATTTGATATTAGATGAAAGGGATATTAGATTTGAAAGGGATATTAGATGAAAGGGTTAACTGATCTAAAACTATGACACTTTCATAGAAAAGATTGGATATGCATGTACAAAATAAAGCTTACAGCCTTAAAATGGAATGCACCAATTTTCTGAGATTTTTGACAGAATGAATGCATGCTAAGTCACTTTAGTCGTGTCTGACTGTCTGCGACCCCGTGGACTATAGCCCACCAGGGTCCTCTGTCCATGCGGTTCTCCAGGCAAGAATACTGGAGTGGGTTGCCATGCCCTCGTCCAGGGGATCTTCCCGACCCAGAAAAGTCTCTTATGTCTCCTGCATTGTCAGGCAGCTTCTTTACCACTAGCTCCACCTGAGAAGCCCTTTTGACAAAGTGAATAGCCGTAATATCGAGTTCTGATGAAATGGAGGGATACACAGTCAGATCAGCACTAACAAACTGACAGCATTTATTTATTTATCTTCAAAGCACCTGGCAAGAAATTCTATCCAATGATATTTGAAGAAAATAGAAGTCAGCTGAAGTTCTTCAGCTTCTTTGAAGGGGAGAAACATAGTATTGAAGTGTTCTTTTACCCACCATCTTGAGCCAGTGATGTTGCCTTCTTTTTTAAATTGAAAATTTTAACCAATACAATATATGGACGTGATTTTTAAGAATAAATGGTACTGCAGAGTTTGGTTCCTTTCCTAGTCTTTTCCTCCTTCTAATTCTTGTTTCCCAACAACAAGTCATCTCTTTCAGTTCTTTTTCTCTCTCCCTCTGTTGCTAACTTAACTAACTAGCATGCTGTACTCCTTTTTAAAATAAATTTAAAGGTGTCTTTTAAATATATTATTGCCATTATGGAAAACTAAAAGTAAAATGATCAAAAGTAGTTCTAAAAGGATGTTCTCGGCAAGCAAGCCCTATAATGTTGGCTTGAAGGTAGTGCTTCTCAAGGACTTTTGGAAAAAGCAGATTGTTTATCCCAGGAGCCTGCTCTTTAGTAGTACTTTAGTTAGCACCCAGCATGGGACCTGTGTGTAATCAAGGACTCAGTGTAGTCACCATCTGGTGTAGACTGCAAACCGAAACTGGCTTTGTGGCTGACTACACGCAGACTTCCTGAGCATTCTTCCCCAGACTCTACTATAGCAAGGTCTGGTATTCCGACCTTTGTTCCTCCTCCTAAGGTTTAGAAGCATTTGATGACGTTTCACGTGGCTTGAAAAGCTTAGCTTGTTAAAGTTTAACTCAAGCAAAGGCAGCAGCACCTCAACTGGTTGAAACCTTTGGCTATTTTAAAAGAGAAATGAGAACTGTTAGCAAAGAAAAAAAAGTAAGCTTAATGAGAGATTCATTTTCTCCCACAAAGTGTCATCGTGAAGCAGTTCTTTCTGTAGAATATGCTACAGAAGTAGTTAGATTGTTAAGTGAAAATGAACCTTATCTTGATTTCAAAATGGATTATTCTCCTCAGTATCATATAAGTATGATAATGCCTGGTACATGTTAAGTTCTGTACATTGTTTTCAGTGTATTATTGTTATTATCTAAATATTATTGATTTGGAGAAAACAGGGAAAGCAGGTAAAATCAATATATAAGCTTGTGGTTAAAAAAAAGAAGATGCTACCAAAGAGAGCCATATGTTGTAAATAACTTTCTAAGCACAGTGCAATTGATGCTTTTTTACATGTGAAATAAGAATCTAATACTTTGGCTTTTTAGATCACTGCCAGATACCTGTAGTTGCTCTTCCTGAAAATTTGTTAGAATACATCTGAATACAAATAGGTCAGATGATGGCTAATGGTAAACTTAAATGTCACTTTATAATAAGACAGTGATAGTTATTTCACATAAGAGGATAGATATTTGGTATGTTTTATTGAAAGGGTACTTAAACTTTTTCACAATTACATATTAATATTGTACCCTTAATCTCAAAGTGGTCAAGTTTGACAAACCAGAACAATAAAACTTTTATTTAACTGTTGAGGAATAAGGTAGATATTAGGAAAAAATTCCATAACCTAGGACTACTGAGTTTAGAAGTCCTTCTTATGAAATTCCTGGTGAAAATGCATATGGTTTCCAAGGTACTTAAAACTCATTAAAGCTTCTCATCAAAATGTGTATACAGTATTCTTAGACTTCATACATATCTCAAGGCTACCGAAGTGAAACATGCTTTTGTTGCCCATTTTTATCTTGGAAGATAGCTAATTGGAAAATGGACTTGCGTGGGAGAATATGGATGAGTATTGACTATTCTTCAGAGGAAGGCTAGTACTTTGCATGCATAATCTTTGAAAATAGTGGGTTTGAAAAGTCTTTTCCATCTAGTTGGAGGGGGAGACATTATTGTGCATACTCTCAAGGTTTATCCCATAGGAAAAGATTATGTAGTCAAAAGAGACATTTCTTCATTATTGTATGGTAGATTGAATTTTATTATGTTTTTTAGGGACTATCAATTACAGAAGAACTGGAAAAAGGAAAATAGATCTTTGAACTGAGAATGTATTATTTTACCACTTTTTAAATACATTGCAAGTTACTTTAACTTCTTCATGTCCTGCTATTCTGATCAGTTTACATTGATAAATATCACTTTCCATATTCAGAGACTATATGCTTTCTAAATGTTATATCAAAGCTAAGACTTTGTTTTCCTAGCACAAAATATTCTCTTGAGAGCAGAGTGTTTCTGAGACGTTCAGTTCTACATCCTTGGCATTTAGCATAGGGCCTGGCATGTCACAGTATCTCAGTAAATGCTTAAATGAATTAAAGAATAAGAGTGCATTCTATTGGGAGGGCAGACAGGTGTAATCAAAATACTGTGTATTTTAAGAGTTATTCTTTTGGGGCAGAGTGATATTACTAGAGTGATATCACAGAGAAGGTAGTGACGTTTGAGCTGAATTTTAAAGGATATGACTTCTTCAGACAGAAACTGGGCAGAAAGGCAAAGGGATTAGTTTCCACAGAGCTGTGGGGAGCTGAAAGGAGAGACAGCAGAGTTGAATCACATCAGAAAAAGGGAGGAGACCTGAGACTGAACCTATCCTGGATGAGCATATTGACTGTAGAAGATGAAGGGCTTGACTCTCGTGCTGAAAAATTCATACTTTACTCTCAAACCAGTAGGAGTCATCAGAGGGTTTTTTTGTGTTTTTTTTTTCTGTTAAGGACAGGCTTGGGGGAAACACTTCTTAAAGACGAAAATATTGAAGAGCAAAGGAAAATAATATTAATAAAACAAGGTTATGTAGAGAGCTGGGAGAAGGATTAGGCCACAGACAGGTGGTTACCTTGGAAAAGCATTGGGGATACTTCTTTTCAGAAAAAAAGGGAAAAGGTAATAGTGATGAGAGAATGAATGAAAGAAGGTGCTTTCAGTTACTTCAATCAGGGAAAAATTATATTCACAGCACCTAGATTTCATCAATATCTAAAAGAAGAAAACCCAGTTATCTGCTAATGCAGACTTAATTCTGTATCTATGGGAAAGTTCTGGTGATTGAAACAGAGACCTGAGATGAGTCTCATTAAAGTGACCTGCCATCAGTCTACTGAGAACCGTCTCATTGTGAACAGATTATTCCTGTTAAATGAAGCAATATGAGTTGTTTTAAATTGTCTTCTACCAATTTAAAACTTTTGGACACACTGCATTCATATGTAGAATACTGTTCACATTATTACTGATGTCTTTACACAAGTGAAATAAATAAATATGGCCCTTGATGATCAATATCCCTTCATATTTTATAAATGGGAAATCTTTAGGCATTTAGGATGGAAAAATGAACTGGGCTGGCAAGTCAGGAGACCAAAGGTTCTGGTCTCAGCACTCTTACTAGCTTTAGATGAATCACCTCACTTCCCTTTGGCTTTGGATTCTCTCCTTTGTAAAATAATACATCCCTCTGTGGTTTTGTCCCGTTCCATAATATTCTGTATGTGATGAGGTAGAAACTTGAGAAGCCTTCTTACCTAAAGTACAGAGAATATTAGTGCATGGGTAGAGGGTTATGAGAAATGCTTTGGAGCTAGGGTTGCTAGTTTGTACTTAGATTTTGTGTGTGTGCTCAGTTGCCTCTGACTCTTTGCTCTCCAGGATTATAAATCCTCCAGGCTCCTCTGTACATGGAATTTTCCAGGCTTGAATACTGGAGTGGGTTGCCATTTCCTACTCCAGGAGATCTTCCCGACCCAGAGATCAAATCCGAGTTTCTTGCATCCTGTGCATTGACAGGTGGATTCTTTACCACTCCGCCACCTGGGAAGCCATACTTAGTTTAGTGAGTCTCAAACAGCAGTATACAAAAGAATGGTATGGGGGCACTTTCTCCCTCCCCCTCCTCTTCTCCTTTTCCTCCTCCTTCACTTTTAAAAACTGCAAATTCCCAAGATGCCTCCCCCCTCCAACAAGAATACACAGAACTATACCAAAAAAAGGTCTTAATGACCCAGATAACCAAAATGGTGTGATCACTCACCTAGAGCCGGACATCCTGGAATGCGAAGTCAAGTGGGCCTTAGGAATCATTACTATGAACAAAGCTAGTTGAGGTGACAGAATTCTAGCCGAGCTATTGAAAATCCTAAAAGATGATGCTGTTGAAGTGCTGCACTCAGTATGTCAGCAAATTTGGAAAACTCAGCAGTGGCCACAAGACTGGAAAAGGTCACTTTTCATTCCAATTCCAAAGAAAGGCAGTGCCAAAGAATGTTCCACCTAAGAGAGTTGCACTCATTTCACATGCTGGGAAGGTTATACTCAAAATTCTTTAAGCTAGACTTCAGCAGTAGATGAACTGAGAACTTACAGATGTACAAGCTGGGTTTTGAAAAAGCAGAGGAACTAGAGAGCAAATTGCCAACATTCATTGGATCATGGAGAAAGCAAGGGAGTTCCAGAAAAGCATCTACTTCTGCTTTATTGACTACGTGAAAGCCTTTGACTATGTGGATCGCAACAAACTGTGGAAAATTCTTAAAAGAGATGGGAGTACCAGACCACCTTACCTATCTCCTGAGAAACCTATATGCAGGTCAAGAAACAATAGTTAGAAGCAGACATAGAACAACTGACTGGTTGAGAATTGGGTAAGGAATACACCAAGACTGTATATTGTCACCCTGCTTATTTAACTTCTATGCAGAGTACATCATGTGAAATGCTGGGCTGGATGAATCACAAGCTGGAATCAAGATTTTTGGGAGAAATATCAACAACCTCAGATATGCATATGATACCACTCCAATGGCAGAAGCAAAAAGGAACTAAAGAGCTTCTTGATGAAGGTGAAAGAGGAGAGTGAAAAAGTTGGCTTGAAACTCAGTATTCAAAAAACTAAGATCATGGCATCTGGTCCCATCATTTCATGGCAAATAGAAGGGGGAAAAGTGGAAGCAGAGATAGATGTTATTTTCTTGGGCTCCAAAATCACTGCAAACTGTGACTGCAGCAATAAAGTTAAAAGATGCTTACTCCTTGGAAGGAAAGCCATGACAAACCTAGGCAGCATATTAAAAAGCAGAGACATCACTTTGCCAACAAAGGTCCATGAAGCTAGTGGAGGTGATGGAATTCCAGCTGAACTATTTCAAATCCTAAAAGATGATGCTGTGAAAGTGCTGCACTCAACATGCCAGAAAATTTGGAAAACTCAGCAGTGGCCACATGATTGGAAAAGGTCAGTCTTCATTCCAATCCCAAAGAAAGGCAATGCCAAAGAATGTTCAAACTACTGCACAATTGCACTCATTTCACACACTAGCAAAGTAATGCTCAAAATTCTCCAAGCTAGGCTTCAGCATGTGAACTGTAAACTTCCAGATGGTCAAGCTGGATTAAGAAAAGACAGAGGAACCAGAGATCAAATTGCCAACATCTGTTGGATCATAGAAGAAGCAAGAGAATTCCAGAAAGACATCTACTTCTGTTTCATTGACTGCACTAAAGCCTTTGACTGTGGGGATCACAACAAACTGTGGAAAATTCTTAAAGAGATGGGAATACCAGACCACCTTATCTGCCTCCTGAGAAATCTTTATGCAGGTCAGGAAACAATAGTTAGAGTTGGACATGGAACAATGGACTAGTTCCAAATTGGGAAAGGAGTATGTCAAGGCTGTGTATTGTCACCCTGCTTATTTAACTTATATGCAGAGTACATCATACAAAATGTCAGACTGAATGAAGCACAAGCTGGAATCAAGATTGCAGAGAAATATCAATAATCTTAGATATGCAGATAATACCACCATTATGGCAGAAAGCACAGAGGAACTAAAGAGCTTCTTGATGAAGGTGAAAGAGGAGAGTGAAAAAGCTGGCTTAAAACTTACAGAAAACTAAGATCGTGACATCTGCTCCCATCATTTCATGGCAAATATATGGGGAAGCAGTGGAGACAGTGAGAGACTTTATTTTGTTGGGCTCCAAAATCACTGCAGCCATGAAATTAAAAGATGCTTGCTTTTTGCAAGAAAAGCTATGACCAACCTTGATAGCATATTAAAAAGTAGAGACATTACTTGGCCAACAAAGTTCATCTAATCGAAGCTATGGTTTTTCCAGTAGTCATGTATGAATGTGAGAGTTGGACCATAAAGAAAGCTGAACACAGAAGAATTGATGCTTTTGAGCTGTGTGTTGGAGAAGACTCGTGAGAGTCCCTTGGACTACAAGGAGATCAAACCAGTTAATCCTAAAGGAAATTAGTTGGAAGGGCGGATGCTGAAGTTGAAGCTCCAGTACTTTGGTCACCTGATGTAAAGAGCTGACTCATTGGAAAAGACCCTGATGCTGGGAAAGATTGAAGTCAGGAGGAGAAGCGGATGACAGGGATGAGATGGTTGAATGGCATCACCGACTTGATGAACATAACTTTGATCAAGCTCCGGGAGTTGGTGATGGACAGGGAAGCCTGGCGTGCTGCAGTCCATGGGGTCGAAAAAATTCAGACACGATTAAGTGACTGAACTGAACTGATGGTTTTTCCAGTAGTCATATATGGATGTGAGTGTTGAACCATAAAGATGGCTGAGCACTGAAGCATTGATGCTTTCGAATTGTATTGCTGGAAAAGACTCTTGAGAGTCCCTTGGACTGTAAGGAGTTCAAAAAGTCAATCCTAAAGGAAATCAGCCCTGAATACTCATTAGAAGGACTGAAGCTGAAACTGAGGCTCCAATGCTTGATGACCCTGATGCTGGAAAAGATTGAAGGCAAAAGGAGAAGAGGGCAGCAGAGGATGAGATGGTGGGATAGCATCACCAACTCAATGGACATGAACTTGAGCAAACTCTGTTTGATAGTGGTGTACAGAGGAGCCTGGTTTGCAGTCCATGGGTCACAAAGAGTTGGACATGACTTAGCAACTGAATAATATCTCCCCCTCCAGTCTTTTTGGGAAGTCAGGCTAGGACGTACTTAGCAGCTCTCAATCTGGGCTAGTTACTTAATCTCTCTGTGCTTCAATCTCTTCTTCTATAAAATGAGAATGATTCTTATAAAATGATCATGAAGATGTCCTTAATCAGTACATGTGAAGGTCTTACCACAGTACCTAGCACATTGTGTGTTCTGAATAAATCTTACTTACTATATCATCATTATCATATTGTTATTAAGCATTCAAGGTAGATTTAAAGCATTTGCCCCACAGATAATATCTTAAAAAACAACCTGACATGGTAGTGAGGTGAAGGTAAGGGATCTTAATAAAAAATTATCTTCACAAAAGAAATTTGTGCTTCATCTTAGATATTTGAAAGTCAGCAAGAGTTGAGGTATACCTGTCACAAAGTGATGGGAAACATTGAGGGGGATATTTAAAACTCAGGGGATAATCCAGAAGAAGATAATAATACAGACGCCAAGTCCACAGAAAAAATACTACAATGAAGATATTTGGCATTATTATCAAACACAAGGAAAAGATGCTTATTGGTTTTGCCACAAGAGGTTCTGAAAGTTTAGAGGTGAAAGTGATGATATAACCAAATATTTATGGGAGATCTCTTAATTTGATGGGCTTCCCTGGTGGCTCAGCTGGTAAAGAATCTGCTTGCAATACGGGAAACCTGGGTTCGAATCCTGGGTTGGGAAGATCCCCTGGAGAAGGGAATGGCTACCCACTCCAGTATTCTGGCCTGGAGAATTCCATGGACTGTACAGTCCATGGGGTTGCAACGAGTTGGACACAACTGAGCAACTTTTACTTTCCTAATTTGATACCCTCCATACATTCAGATCAGCTTACTGAAGCCAAATTCGTTCTCCCACCAGCGCCTACTCTACTCTTTTCCAATTTCTCATCTACCATGATGCCTCTCACACATAACCAGTACTAACTAGGAAGTCGAAATGGCCATTCTTGACTTCCCTCTCTTCTCATGCCTCCACATTGATCAGTCATTAGGTTCTGTCAGTTTACCTCCTAAATCTTTCTTGCTTTGTTCTTTCTTCTTGCCTCACTTCTACTTACCTAGTTCAGGCCCTTCTTATCTCTTTCAAGTACTATTTCTACCTGGTCTCACAGTCTCCAGTCTTTTCTGTGTCATATTAACATTCTTCTCTGGAAGTCAGATCTGAATTCTCAAAAATCAGATCTCATCATAGAACTCTTTTGTTTGAAATTATTCAGTAGAATTCTTATGTGAGCAGAGTGAAAGCAGTGGGTGTTTTATTTATTCTTCCCAAATCTCTTTTAAAAAAAAGAAGAAGAGCTAGGATAGCAAAAGAGAAGCCCCACAGACAGCATCTTCAGTGATACAAGAGAGCCAGGATACCTCCTGGAAAAGGAATGCAGCTGCAAGACCTGCACTATAGCTCCAAGAAAGGGAGCCAAAAGAAAAGATGAACGGTCCTAAGAACCAAAAATCAGAGGGAAAGGCCTTCACTCAGAGGGGAAACCTCAGCAAATAAATCTGAGAACAGCTGGTGAAATAGAGATAGTACCACAGACTCTAATTTGTAGACAACTGAAAAAAAGACCTTGGCAACCCATTAAGGACTTTTAGGGAATACAGAGGGTGGTGGAGGAGCTTCAACTCTTGAGGTGTTCAGTAACACAGCAGCACATACTCTCAGCATGAAAGCCATAAACTTAATGGATAAATACATAGATATTTCAACTAAGTTTAGTTCAGTCGCTCAGTCGTGTCTGACTCTTTCAACTAAAAGTCAAGACAAAACAGAGCTGCATGTGTTCTGCATGTGTTCTGCTCTGCTATTTAATTTGTGCTATAGGTACTGATGTAAGCAGTTAGATAAGAAAAAGCAACAAGATACACAAGACTTCGAAAAATATCACTGTTTTTAGTTGATCTGAAGGTCAATCTCAAAATCCCAACAGAATGAATGGAACAACTACAACAATTAAGAGAAAAATTTAGTAAAGGAACAAGATGTAAATTTAACAAACAAATAATTGAAAGGCAAAATGGGAAGGCCATGGATGGACAGATGGATAGATCAATCTAGGTATGAACTTTGTTGTTGCTGTTTAGTTGCTAAGTTGTGTCTGACTCTTTTGCAACCCCATGGATTGTTCCAGGCAAGAATACTGAAATGGGCTTCCATTTCCTTCTCCAGGGGATCTTCCCAACCCAGGGATCAAACCCATGCCTCCTGTATTGGCAGGCAAATTCTTTACCACTGAGCCACCAGGAAAGCCCAAGTATGAACTTTCAGTTCAATTCAGTCACCAGTCGTGTCTGACTCTTTGCGACCCCATGGACTGCAGCACGCCAGGCCTCCCTGTCCATCACCAACTGCCGGAGGTTACTCAACTCATGTCCATTGAGTTGGTGATGCCATCCAACCATCTCATCCTCTGTCATCCTCTTCTCCTGCTGCCTTCAATCTTTCCCAGAATCAGGGTCTTTTCCAATGAATCAGTTCTTCGCATAAAGTGGCCAAAGTATTGGAGTTTCAGCTTTAGCATCAGTCCTTCCAATGAATATTCAGGACCAGTTTCCTTTAGGATGGACTGGGTGTGAACTTTAAAAGTATATAAAACCTATATGAGAAAAATTACAAAACACTCCTGAAAGACTAAGTATATACTTAAGCAATGGAAAAGGCAATATTCTTCCTATTGAATATTGGAGAAGGAAATGGCAACCCACTCCAGTGTTCTTGCCTGGAGAATCCCAGGGACGGCAGAGCCTGGTGTGCTGCCATCTATGGGGTTGCACAGAGTCGGACACAACTGAAGTGACTTAGCAGCAGCATTCAGTACAATAAATACATCATTTCTTCCTAAGTTTATTCATAAGTTTATCTTCAGATATTTTTCTGGGGTTAGATAATGTAGTTATAAAATTTATTTAGAAGAATAAATAATTAAGAAAAAGCTTGAAAAAGAGGAGCAGTGAAAAGGTGGCTAGCCACACCAAGTTTTATAATACATTATAAAACCTCTTATTTAAAAAAAATTATCTATTTTGACTGCACCAGGTCTTAGTTGCAGCACACAAAATCTTCAGTCTTCACTGTGGCATGGAAACTCTTAGTTGCAGCATGCAGGATCTTTAGTTGTACCATGTGGGATCTGGTTCCCTGACTTGGGGTCAAACTTAGGCCCTTGCATGTGGAGTGTGAAGTCTTAGCCACTGGACCACCAAGGTAGTTCCAAAGCCTCTTATTTATGTTTTAAAATAGTATTTTGTTTATTGATAATAGAAAAGCCCTTTTTGAAAAATTATTTATTTTTATTGAAGTACAGTTGCTGTACAATATTATTTATATAAATTACAGATATACAGTATAGTCATTACAATTTTTAAAGGTTATACTCCATTATAGTTATTATAAAATATTGGCTATATCCCCTGTGTTATGCAATATAGCCTTGTTTTTTTTTTAACTGTTTATTTGTATTGAGGTATAGCCAGTTAACAAATAATGTGATAGTTTCAGGTGAACAGCAGAGGTACTCAGCCATAAATACACATGTATCCATTCTCCCCCAAACTCCCCTCCCATCCAGGCTGCACATAACACTGAGCAGAATTCTCTGTGCTATACATTAGGTCCCCGTTGGTTATCCATTTTAAATATAGCAGTGTGTTCATGTCCATCCCAAACTCCCTAACTATCCCTTCTGTTCATCCTTTACCCCAGCAACCATAAGATTGTTCTTTAAGTCTGTAAGTCTCTTTCTGTTTTGTAAGTACATTCACTTGTATCATTTCTTTAGATTCCTCATAAAACAGATATCATATGATATTTCTCCTTCTCTGACCTACTTCACTTAGCATGACAGCATCCAGGTCCATCCACATTGCTGCAAATGGCATTATTCCATTCTTCTTAATGGCCTAGTAATATTCTAGTGTGTATGTATGCCACATCTTCTTTCTCTGTTCCTCTGTCGATGGGTATTTACGCTGTTTCTGAGTCTTGGCTGTTGTAAACAGTGCTGCGGTGAACATTGGGGTACATGTGTCCTTTTGAATCATGCTTTTCTCCAGATAGATGCCCAGGAGTGGGATTGCAGGGTCATAAGGTAGCTTTATTTTTAGTTTTTTAGAAACCTCCATACTGTTCTCCATAGTGACTATATTGATTTACATTCCCACCAACAGTGTAGGAAGGGTCCCTTCTCTCCACACCCTCTCCAACATTTATTAATAGTTTGTGGATTTTTTGATGATGATCATTCTGGCTGATCTGAGGTGATATTTCATTGTAGTTTTGATTTATACTTCTCTAATAATTAGTGATGTCGAACATCTTTTCATGTGCCTCTTGGCATCTGTTTGTCTTCTTTGAAGGAATGTCTGTTTAGGTCTTCTGTCCACTCGTTGATGAGTTTGTTCGTTTTGATGCTGTTGAGTGTCGTACACTTTTTGTAAATTTTGGAGACTAATCCATTGTTGATCACACTAATAGCAAATATTTTCTTGCAGTCTGTAGGTTATCTTTTCATTTTGTTTATTGTTTCCTTTGCTGTGCCAAAGCTTTTGAGTTTAAGTGGGTCCCATTTATGTAATTTTGTTTTTATTTCCATTATTCTGGGAGACAGATTGAAAAGGATGTTGCTGCAATTTATGTCAGAAAGGGTTCTACCTATGTTTTCCTCTAGAAGTTTATAGTGTCCAGTCTCACATTTAGGTCTTTAATCAATTTGGAGCTTATTTTTGTGTATGTATGATGTAAATCATTTTGTGTATGATGAAATGATTTAAAGAATGATTTCATTTTTTTGCATGTAACTGTCCAGTGTTCCCAGCACTATTTGTTGAAGATACTATCTTTCCAGCAGTGTGTTGTCTTGCCTCCTTTGTCATAGATTAATTGACCATAGGTGCATGAGTTTATTTCTATCCTGTATTTCTGTTTTTGTGCTAGTACCATATTGTTTTATGGGCTTCCCCGATGGCTCAGAGGGTAAAGTGTCTACCTGCAGTGCGGGAGACCTGGGTTCGAACGCTGGGTCAGGAAGATCCCCTGGAGAAGGAAATGGCAACCCACTCCAGTACTCTTGTCTGGAAAATCCCATGGATGGAGAGACCTGGTAGGCTACAGTCCATGGGGTTGCAAAGAGTCAGAAATGACTGAGCAACTTCACTTTTCTTTTCTTATTGTTTTCATGACTGTAACTTTGTCGAATAGTCTGAAGTCAGGGAACTTGATTCCTCCAGCTCCATTGGTCTTTCTCAAGATTACCAAAATCTCTTATTTCAAAGAGTGTTTAGAGTTAATTCATGAATAAACAGCAGAAGAACAAAATGCAAAATCTAAAAATAGACACAGCTGAATATGGAAATTTAATATAAAATATCTCAAATCAGTGGAGACAGATGAACTTTTTAATAAATTATTTGGGACAACTGGAAAAAGATAAAATCAGACCCATTCCTCAGTTGTACACGAGGATAAATTTCAAATGAGTCAAAGATGTAATTATAAACAATGAAACTATGATTATTAGAAGAAAATGTGACCTATTTTTCCTTTTTTGATGGAGAATTTGGCAAACTTTGAATTATGGCTCAAAATCCAGTAAAATGATAATGATAAATTTGACTGTTTTTAAAGAAAAAATGAGGGGACAATCAAAAAGTGAGTGACAAATTGAAAAGAGATGTTTCCAACTTATATTACAGACAAAGGACTAATGACAGTGATTATATAAAGAAGACCTACTCTCTTCACCCCAAAAAAACAGAAAACCTGATAGAAGAAAATGGGCAAAAACAAAATAGTTGACTAAAAAGAAATACAGATGGTTTTTAAAATGTTAAAAGATGTTCAGCCACATTCATAAGTTGAGTATGACTTAAAACCAAACTGAGATACCATTTCTTATTAATCAGTGTGGCAAAAAAAAAAAAAAATTCTAAGATTTGACAGTATACTTTCTTGACAAGGTTGTAGGGAAAACAAGCATTCTTATACACTGATGATGGGAATACAGAATAGTACAGTTCCTGTGGTGAGGAAGTGGGAATTTGTAATGTCTTGCAAAATGCATATGCACTTATCCTTTGTCTTAGTAATCTCACTGGTAGGGAATTAGCCTGATGATAAACTTGGAAAAGTATAAAAAAATGACATACTTGTTATATAGTTCATTGTGATATTACTTATAATAATAAAAGACTTGAACCTCTCAAATGTCTGTCAATAGGAGTTTGCTTGAATAAACTAGTACTCTACACATGAAATACTCTAAACACAGTGGAATAGTATCAGTATATATTAATAGCTGTAAAAGAGAATGGTTTCTAAAGCTCTCTGGATGCTGCTGTGGGGTGACCTCTTAGTGCAGAATAGTTTTAACATACTAATTTATTGTAAGAAAGGGGGGACCATGAAAACATTAATATATATGGGCAGACATATAACATATCTACATGCATATATATGTGCTTTAATTTTCAAAAGAAACTATGTAAGGGTAAAGCAAGAATTAACATAAAGAGTTATTTGGGGGAAAGGAAACAACAGGGTGGAGGAGAGAGAGGTGAAGAGAGACTTCCCTGTACTGGTTTTATAGTTTTGACTTTGGAACCATCTAAGTGTTTTAGATAATATTTTTTAAAAAGAAAAGAAATCATCAAAATTGAAAACAAATAGAACCTAAGTATGTTTCATGATGATGACATAAGCACATAGAGAAATGGCTATTAGCCATTTCTAGCTTTTTTTTGACAGTATGTTTCTATTGGGTTACATTCTAAGGATAAAAAAAAAAATGGTCTGAACTGCATTTAATAGTCTTATTGTTGGTAGTATTGATTGTTTTGAAACTTTATATGTAGATTGTAAGATAAAGCAAATAAATAATTGTGTTAATGATACTAGTAGCCAAGAATCAGAATAAAAGAATAAATATTTAAAGGAATTAAATAATAATCCTTTAATCTTATTATTGAGTTGAAAATGTCAGTATGGACTCTTGGTTTATTTTCCTTTTTCTAAAATATGCAGAGCTACTTTGTCCATGGCAGTGTCAACTCAGTAACAATGAATACCTCTGTTAATAGAAGAATTCCAACAAATAAATGCAAAAGGAATGACAGAATTAGAAAATTATTTTACATCCTATATAGAATAACATAGACACTGAAAGATGAACTCCTCAGGTCCGTAGGTGCCCAGTATGCTACTGAAGATCAGTGGAGAAATAACTTCAGAAAGAATGAAGGGATGGAGCCAAAGCAAAAACAACACCCGTTTGTGGATGTGACTGGTGATAGAAGCAAGGTTCGATGCTGTAAAGAGCAATATTGCATAGGAACCTGGAATGTTAGGTCCATGAATCAAGGCAAACTGGAAATGGTCAAACAGGAGATGGCAAGAGTGAAAGTCGACATTCTAGGAATCAGCGAACTAAAATGGACTGGAATGGGTGAATTTAACTCAGATGACCATTATAACTACTACTGTGGACAGGAATCCCTTAGAAGAAATGGAGTAGCCATCATAGTCAATAAGAGTCCAAAAGGCAGTACTTGGATGCAGTCTCAAAAATGACAGAATGATCTCTGTTCGTTGCCAAGGCAAACCATTCAATATCATGGTAATCCAAATCTATGCCCCGACCAGTAACGCTGAAGAAGCTGAGGTTGAATGGTTCTATGAAGACTTACAAGACTTTTTAGAACTAACACCCAGAAAAGATGTCCTTTTCATTATAGGGGACTGGAATGCAAAAGTAGGAAGTCAGGAAACACCTGGAGTAACAGGCAAATTTGGCCTTGGAGCAGGGCAAAGGCTAATAGAGTTTTGCTAAGAGAACACACTGGTCATAGCAAACACCCTCTTCCAACAACACAAGAGAATACTCTACACATGGACATCACCAGATGATCAACACCGAAATCAGATTGATTATATTCTTTGCAGCCAAAGATGGAGAAGCTCTATACAGTCAGCAAAAACAAGACCGGGAGGAGACTGTGGCTCAGATCATGAACTCCTTATTGCCAAATTCAGATGGAAATTAAAGAAAGTGGGGAATACCACTAGACCATTCAGGTATGACCTAAATCAAATCCCTTATGATTATTCAGTGGAAGGGACAAATAGATTTAAGGTACTAGATCTGATACAGTGCCTGATGAACTGTGGACAGAGGTTCATGACATTGTACAAGAGACAGGGATCAAGACCATCCCCAAGAAAAAGAAATGCAAACAGTAAAATGGCTGGCTGAGGAGGCCTTACAAATAGCTGTGAAAAGAAGAGAAGACAAAAGCAGAAAAGGAGAAAAGGAAAGCTATACCCATTTCAATGCAGAATTCCAAAGAATAGCAAGAAGAGATAAGAAAGCCTTTCTCAGCAATCAATGCAAAGAAATAGAGGAAAACAACAGAATGGGAAAAACTAGAGATCTCTTCAAGAAAATTAGAGATACCAAAGGAACATTTCATGCAAAGATGGGCTCAATAAAGGACAGAAATGGTATGGACCTAACAGAAGCAGAAGATATTAAGAAGAGGTGGCAAGAATACACAGAAGAACTGTACAAAAAAGATCTTCATGACCCAGATAATCACGATGATATGATCGTCGGTGATGCCATCCAACCATCTCATCCTCTGTCGTCTCCTTCTCGCCCCACCCTCAATCTTTCCCAGCTTCAGGGTCTTTTCCAATGAGTCAGTTCTTCGCATCAGGTGGCCAAAGTATTGGAGTTTCAGCTTCAACATCAGTCCTTCCAAGGAACACCCAGGACTGATCTCCTTTAGGATGGACTGGTTGGATCTCCATGCAGTCCAAGGGACTCTCAAGAGTCTTCTCCAACACCACAGTTCAAAAGCATCAATTCTTGTGCACTCAGCTTTCTCTATAGTCCAACTCTCACATCCATACTTGACTATTGGAAAAATCATAGCCTTGACTAGACAGACCTTTGTTGACAAAGTAATGTCTCTGCTTTTTAATATGCTGTCTAGGTTGGTCATAACTTTCCTTCCAAGGAGTAAGTGTCTTTTAATTTCATGGCTGCAATCACCATCTGCGGTGATTTTGTATGTCAAGGCCGTGGTTTTTCCAGTAGTCAATGTATGGCTGTGAGAGTTGGACTATAAAGAAAGCTAAGTGCAGAATTGATGTGTTGGAGAAGACTCTTGAGAGTCTTTTGGACCGCAGGAGATCCAACCAGTCCATCCTAAAGGAGATCAGTCCTGGGTGTTCTCTGTAAAGACTGATTTTGAAGCTGAAACTCCAATACTTTGCCACATGATGCGAAGAGCTGACTCATTTGAAAACACCTTGATGCTGGGAAAGATTGAGGGCAGGAGGAAAAGGGGATGAGAGAGGATGAGATGGTTGGATGGCATCACCGACTCAATGGACGTGAGTTTGCGTGGTCTCCAGTAGTTGGTGATGGACAGGGAGGCCTGGCGTGCTGCAGTTTATGGGGTCGCAAAGAGTTGGACACGACTGAGCAACTGAACTGAGAATAATGAATCTCTGTTCCCACCCCATTCCACCCTCAGACTGCTTAGGGTTTTTTTCAAATTCATTTCCCAGTCAAAAAAACTTAAGGATCCTTGGAGAAAAGATGTACTTTAGGTTTAGGACAGCAAATGTATAAGATGAATATTGTACAAGATAGCAAGGAAGCTACTGAATTCTGTTATGGCGATAACAGAAGGACCTGGGTGCCAGGTTGTTCATATTGTTCATAAATAAGACCATATTGGTCAAAGATAACATTCAGGAAATAAATACTGCAATTGAGTGTAATTGAAAGTAGTTAGAACCAAATAGAAAGTAGTTATTCTGGAAATCAATTTTTAAAAACTGACTTTAAAAAAAAATTTTTTTTCTGTATAAATTGTATTGCATAGTAACCAGCTAGTTGATGAGGGAAACTTCTTTATAGAAGAACTCCAGCTAATAAATGAATTACGAATTAGAGAATCACCATTTCTTAACCCTCAATGAAATGATAGATTTATACTGATTATCTCTGGGTGCTAAAAATCAGGTGAAAGACTGATGGGAGCTTCATAGTGGATGGATAAAGCTCTTAGGACTGTCAGAATCTCTTCCTCCAATACCTTAACACAACTGCTGATTGTATATCCGTAGAATAATGCTCCAGTTGGTGGTCTGACCCTACCTACTTGTAGTCTGGGGTTTCTGAAATATTCTTCCACCTGGCTTTGCTGAAGATGTTTGCAGGCTTTTACTTTTACTCTTTCCCTGCATTTTATGAGGAAATTTGGTAAGATTTGAAAAGCTGCCCTGGCATCACCACCTTGTCCCAGTTGAAGGCCACTTCATCAGGCTTTTCTTCCTATTCATCCAATGAACAATTATTGTTGAGGCCACCGTGACCTGTACTTCCCATCTCTAGTAGCCAGTTCTCATACTTGACCTCAAACTTCATACACCCAATACTGAACTCTTGATTTCTCCTTCCAAATCTGCTTTTCCTGTATCTTCTTTATGTCATTAAATGGTGATTATATTCTGTAAGCTACTCAGGATCATCTTTGACCCATTTCTTTCTCCCATATTCCACATTTAATCTATCCGTTATCTCAGATCTGCCTTCAAAATATGTCCTGTATACTAACCCTGAACAATCCAAAAAGGAAATTAAAGAAACAATTTCATTTACAATAGCAGTGAAATAAAAGAGTAAAATATTTAAGAATAAACTTAACCGGAACTTCCCTGGTAGTCCAGTGGCTAAGGCTGAGCTCTCAGTGCAGGGGGCCTGGGTTTGATCCCTGGTCAGGGAACTAGATCCCACATGCTACAGCTAAGACCCAGTGTAGCCAAATAAATAAATTAAAAATAAGCACTAAAAAGAAAAGAATAAACTTAACCAAGGAAGTAAAAGACTTATATTACAGTGAAAACTACCAAATGTTGCTGAAAGAAATTAAAGATACAAATAAATGGAAAGTCATACTGTATTCATAGATTAGAAGACTTAATATTGTTCAGATGATAATAGCACCTAAAGTGATATACAAAGTCAGTGCACTCCCTATCAAAATTCCCATTACAATTTTGCAGAGACAGAAAAATATATTTTAAAATTCATATGGAATCTCAAAGAGATCCAAATAGCCAAAACATCCTTGAAAAAGAAGAACAAAATTGAAGGTCTCAAACTTCTTGATTTAAGAACTTATTGCAGGGACTCCACGCTTCCAATGCAGGGGGCCCAGGTTCAGTGTGTAGTCAGGGAACTAGATCCCACATGCTGCAAGTAAAGATCCCACGTGCTGCAACTAAGATGCAGCCAAATGCATACATATATATATATATATATATATATGTGTGTGTGTGTGTATATATACATATACACTGGAGAAGGAAATGGCAACCCACTCCAGTATTCTTGCCTGGAAAATCCCATGGACAGAGGAGCCTGGCAGGCTACACCCCCTTGGGGTCGCAAAGAGTCGGACACGACTGAGCAACTTCACTTCACATATACACACACACACACAACTTATTACAAAGCTACCATAATCAAAACAGTGTAGTGCTGGCATAAAGACAGACCAATGGAATAGAATTGAGAGCCCAGAGATAAACCCTCATGTGTATGTTCAAATGATTTTTGACATGGTGCCAAGACCATTAATGAGGAACAGACAGTCTTTTCAACAAATGATGCTGGGAAAACTGGATATCCCCATACAAAAGAATGAATTTGGACCATTACCTTAACACTGTGTAGAAAAATTAACTTGAAATAGGTCAGAGACCTTAGCATAAGAGTAAAACCGTAAAACAGAGTATGATTTGACAGTGATTTCTTGGATATGACATTAAAAGTACAAGTAATAAAAATTATAAATAAATTGGAATATGTCAAAATTTAGAATGTCTGTGCATCAAAAGTCTGTGCAGTCCCTATCCAAAATATATAAAGAACTTCTACAACTCTGGGCAAAGGACTTAAAAAGACATTTCTCAAAAAGAGATACAGCCAATAAGCTCGTGAAAAGATGTTCAACATACTAATCATTAGGGAAATGCAAATCAAAACTACAATTGAGATATTGTTTCACAATCATTTGAGCTAATATTTCAGGAAACAGGAAATAAATATTTCTTGGATGAGGAGAAATTGAAACCTTTTATACACTGCAAAATGGTACAGCCACTTTAAGACAGTATAGCAATCCCCCAAAACTTCTAAATACCATGTGACCTGGCAATTTCATTTCTGGGTATTTACCAAAAGAATTGAAAACAGGATCTCAGTGACATTATTTTGTACCCGTGTTCAGTAGCAGCATTATTCACAATAGCCAAAAGCGGAAGCAGCTTGGGTGTCCATCAGTAGATGAATGTATAAAGGAAATGTGATGTATACATACAATATTATTCAGCTTTAAATATTATTAAGCCTTATTCAGCTTTAAAAAAGAAAAAATTTTTGACACATGCTACATTGTGGATGAACCTGAGGACATTATGGCAAGCGAAACAAACTAGTCATAAAAAAGTCAAATACTGTATGATTCCTCTTATATGAGATATAGAGTAATCAAATTCAAAGACAGAAAGTAAAATAGTGGTTGCCAGGGACTAGCCAGAGGAGTGGGGGGAAGGAGGGAATGTTTAATGGTTATAGAGTTTCAGTTTTGTGAGATGAATGAGTTTTGGAGATTTGATGCATAAAAATGTGAATGTACTTAACACTGATAAAGTATACACTCAGAGGTGGTTAGGATGGTAAATTTTATGTTACATTTTTTACCACAATTAAAAAATTGTTTACTCTGTAAGATATTTATATGTCAAAAAATATGATAACATATTATGGAGTTATATAAGTGGATGACAACAATAGCACAAAAGCTGAGAGGGATGAAATGAAAGAATACTATTGTAAGGCTCTTAAACTATATGTAATGCAATATATACCTGAAATTAGACTAGTTACATATCTATACTTAAACCCTAAAGTAACTACTGCAAAGAGTTATAGCTAAATTGAACAAAGGAGATAAATGGAATTATTTAAAAAAATCCTAAAGAAAACAGAAAAATCAGGAAAAGGGAATAAAGAGTAGATGGGACAAATAGGAAACAAAAACCCAAAGTAATAGACAAACATAATTGTATCAGTGACCACATTAAAGTGTACAATCTAAACACTGAATTAAAAGCAGAGACTTAACAGATTGGACCAAAAAAACAAGCAAGACCCAACCATATGCTCCATATAAGAAACCTAGGTCAAAAGGATGAAGAAAGCTACACAATACCAACACAATTCAAAATAAAATTGAAGAGGCTAATTAATATCAGAAGATTGCAGAGCAAACCTATTGCTAGGGATAAGTCACTTCTTAATAATAAATGGTCAGTTTATTATGGTCAGTTGGGAACATTACATTTAAACATTCATGCAGATCCCCTGGAGAAGGGAATGGCACCCACTCCAGTATTCTTCCCTGGAGAATTCCATGGACAGAGGAGCCCGGCGAGTTACAGTCCATGGGGTTGCAAAGAGTTGGACGTGACTGAGTGACTAACACACACACAATATCAAAGCTAAAAAAAAAATACGAAGTGAAAACCTGCAATGAGAAGTAAACAAACCTGCAGTTATTGTCAGAGATTTCATTACCTCTCTCTCAATAACTAAAAGAATAAGTAGAGAGAAAATCATTGCATCTATAAAAGACTTGAATCAAGTAACTTTACCTGGTTGATGTTGATGGAACACTCCATCCAACAAAAGCAGAACATAGATTCTTCAGAAGCACTGTAAAACAAGTCTCAATAAATTTTAAAAGAATTCAAGCCATACAAAATATATTCTCTGACCTCTTGGAGTTAAAGTAGAAATTAATAACAAAAATCTCTGGAAAACCCCCTAATGTCTAAACTAATGTCTAAATGACCCATGAGATGAAGAAATCAAAAGGTTAATTAGAATATCATTTGAACTGAATGAAAATAAAACATACCAAAATTTTAAAGATGCCACTAAAACAATTTCTGTATTAGAGAAGAATGTCTAAAATCAATACTCAGCTTACACTTTAAGAAATCGGAGAAAGAAGAGCAAATTAAACCAAAAGTAGGCAGAAGAAAGGTAATAAGAAAGATCAGAGCAGCAGTTAGCGAACTAGCAAACAGAAAAACAGTAGAGAAAATTACTCAAAGAACTAAAATTGCCAAGCCTCTGGCCAAACTGATCAGGAGAAAAAGAGAAGGCACAGATTAGCAGTGTTAAAAATGAGAGCGATGACATCACTACAGATTATGGAGATAATAAGGAAATCTTTTTTTTTTTTTTTTAAGGAAATCTTATGAACAAGTTTTGTGGAGAAGGAAATGTCAACCCACTCCAGTGTTCTTATCTGGGAAATCCCATGGACAGAGGAGCCCGATGGGCTATGGTCCATGGGGTCACAAAGAGTAGGACACAACTTAGCAACTAAAACAAAACATGAACAGGTTTATGCCAGTAAATTTGATAACTTCTATGAAATGGACAAATTCCAGATGATTTGATAAGTATCCCTATTTTTATTAACAAAATTGCATTTAAAACTATCCAAAAAAAGAAAACTCCAAGTATAGATAGTTTCTGATGAGTTCTAACAAAAATTTAAGGAAGAGATAATAACAATTCTATACAAACTCCAGAAAATTGAAAAGATGGGTATACGTCCCATTTCATTCTATGAAGCCAGAATCATCCTGATACCAAAACCAGACCAAAAACATTACAAAACAGAAAAGTACAGACCAGAATCCCTCTTGAAACATAGATTCAAAAACTCTAAACAAATTTTAGCAAATCATATCCAACAATATTGTAAAAAGGATAATTCATGACCGAGTGGCATTTATCCCAAGAATTCAGGTTGATTTAACATTCAAAATTAATATAATTTACCATATTAATAGACCAAAAAAGGAAAAATCTATGATCTCAGTGCATGCTTAGTCCCTCAGTCTTGTCTGACTCTTTGCAACCCTCGGAATGTAGCCTGCCAGGCTCCTGTGTCCCTGGGATTCTGCAGGCAAGAATATTGGAATAGGTAGTCATTCCCTTCTCCAGGGGATCTTGCCAATCCAGGCATCAAACCCAGGTCTCCTGCATTGCAGACAGATTCTTGACCATCTGAGCCAGTAGATGCAGGGAAAAAAAAAAATAGCCAAAATCCAGCATGTATTCTTGATTAAAAAGTCTTAGCAAGGTTCTGGGATGACGTAGGGTTCATGGAGGGCAGCTGGCCAAGAGTTGACAGACTTGCAGTATCCTTGTCTCCCCAGCCCTCACCCAAGACTGCCCAAGAGGACGAAGCCTCCCTGATGGCAGGCTCAGCATGTAGGAACCACCTGTCTGAGACTGTCCTTGTTCCTGAGGCAGACAGAGGGCCTGGTTTCGAGAAAGAAAGACTGACAGTACAAGAGTCCCTTCCCTTGGGCAGTGAATAGAATCAGGGAGTGTGCTTTGTGTGCCTCTTAAATAAAAGGAAACTTAGGGTTTTTCCTCCCAGAGCTGACCTCAGGTCTGTTCATTGCATCTGTACCACAGCAAATGATTTCTAATCCTTGATTATCTCCATCTCCACTCTCACAGGATTTGGGATGCCTCCATTGTTTTTCCACATGACCTACCAACCTACCAACAGACTTTAAAAAAATGGTCTTGAGTAGACAGCTATTCATTCCACAGGTTTTTGAGCACCTGTGGTATTTTACAAGCTCCTGTAGAACAGCTAGTACCTTGGTGAGCAGTGAGGGCAAGACCACGGGCACAAGTTTGCCATTAGAATCAAGTGAAAGCAGGTGTTAAGATCTGGCCATACACAAACAATATTGTTGGTAAACAGCAAATGTCAGTAGGCAAAGCCACTTGATTTACAAGAATTTGACTTCTTAAAGAGGTACCTTTAAAACCCCTGTTTCAACATATGAGACTTTCTCTTATTTTTTGAGGACTAGTATGGACACTGGGTTCTCCATAGCTCAGTTGGTAAAGAATCCACCTGCAATGCAGTAGACCCCAGTTCGATTCTTGGGTCGGGAAGATTCGCTGGAGAAGGGATAGGCTACCCACTCTAGTGTTCTTGGGCTTCTCTTGTGGCTCAGCTGGTAAAGAATCTGCCTGCAATGCGGGAGACTTGGGTTCAGTCCCTGGGTTGGGAAGATCCCCTGGAGAAGGGAAAGGCTACCCATTCCAGTATTCTGGCCTGGAGAATTCCATGGACTGTACCGTCCATGGAGTCGCAAAGAGTGGGACTCGACTGAGTGACTTTGATCATCATTCATCATTCATTGGCATGGACACTGTGCCTCCTTGGGGGGCAGAGGCTACAAAAGAACCGTGCCGCTGTCTTTACTGCTTGTTTCCAGTACTTACAGGTTATGGGTATGTTTTTATGATCATCTTATACACCATTACCATTGGTTTATTTTTTGTTTTCTTTTTTTTACAGTAAAAGTTGTGACATTTTTTAAATCTCTTAGCAAAATAAACATAAAAGGTAACTTCCTTAAACTGATCAGGAACATCTATGAAAAACTGACCCAGGTGGCACTAGTGGTAAAGAACCCACCTGCCAGTGCAGGAGACATAAGAGACACAGATTCTGTCCCTGGGTTAGGACGATCCTCTGGAGGAGGGCATGGCAACCCACTCCAGTATTCTTGCCTGGAGAATCCCATGGACGGAGGAGCCTGCCGGGCTACAGTCCTTAACGTTGCAGAGTCAAACACGACTGAAGTGACTTAGCACACACGCACCATCATATTTAAGGGAGAAAAACTGAATGGTTTTTCCTTAAATTAAGAACAAGAGATAGATGTGTGTTCTGATGACTGTTTCCACACTTTACTGGAGGTTCTAGCCAGTACAGTAGGAATGAGAAAAGAAATAAAGGTATCTGTATTAGAAATGAAGTAAAACTATTCATTTGCAGATAACATTATTATCTGTGAGGAAAATTTGATGAAGCTAATTAAAAAGATACTGAAATTAACAGGTTTAACAAGGTTGCAAGGTATCAGATCATTATACATTAATGAATTTTATTTCTGTTCGAGGAATGAATGGGAATTGAATTTTTTAAATACCATTTTCATTAGCATCAACAGGAAATAGCATAAACAGAATTCTTAGAGAGCTCACAAAAGATATGCAAGCCTATACAGTGAAAACTGTAGAATATTGCTGAGAGAAATAAATAAAAGTTAAATAGATGGAGAGATACACAGTTTTGGGTGGAAGACTCAGTATTAAGATGTCATTTATACATTCAGAGCAATCCCAGTGTGGATCCCAGAAGGCTTTTGTTTTTAATAGAAACTGACAAGATGAACCTAAAATAATTTGGGAAAGCAAAAGATCAACAACAACCAAAAGACATAGGAAAAGAAGAAAAAAGTTGGAGTTGATTTCAGATTTGTTACAAAGCTACAGAAATCATCACCTTGTGGTATTTCCTTAATGATAGACAAATAGACACATGGTACAAAATAGTATTCAGATATAGACCCACACATATATGGTCAACTGATTTTTGCCAAATGTAAAAAGCAGGCCAGTGGAGGAAAGACAGGTGGTGCTAGAACAATTATGTGTCATGTAAAAAAAAAAAAGAATGTTGATCCATACCTTGAACCATATACAAAAGTAACTAAAATGAATCAGAGAGCTTCATATTAAAGGCCCACATATAAACTTCTAGAAAGAAAATAGAGGAAACTCTTGTAACATTGGGATAGGCAAAGATTATTTAGATATGACACCAGAATACAATTGACAAATGAAACATTGATAAACTGACATCATCAAAATTAAAAGTTTCCCTGGTGGCTCAAACGGTGAAGAATCTGCCTTCAATGCAAGAGACCCGGCTTCGTCCCTGGGTTGGGAAGATACCCTGGAGATGGAAATGGTAACTCACTCCAGTATTCTTTCCTGGAGAATTCCATGGACAGAGAAGCCTGACACGAGTGAGCAGCTAACACTTTCACCAGAGTTAGGGAAAATATATGCAAAACGAATTCTATTTAGAGTATGTAAAGTAATCTCTAGATAGCTCTGTAGTGTAGTGGATAGCACATTGAACTCTTAGCATATGTAAAATACTCTCAAGTCAATAATAAACAGTAAACTCTAGAAAAATGGGCCCCTTCATGGATCACAGCCTTGTCATGGCGAAGGGGCTTGTGTAATTCAACGAAGCTATGAGCCATGCCGTGCAGGGCCACGCAAGACAAATGAGTTATAATGAAGGGTACTGACAAAAAGTGGTCCACTGGAGGAGGAAAGGGCAACCCACTCCAGTATTCTTACCACGAGAACCCCCTGAACAGGATGAAAAGCAAAACGACCAGACACCGGAAGATGAGCCCCCCCAGGCAGAAAGATGTCCAATATAAGTACTTGGTAAGAGTGGAGAACAATTACTAGTAGCTCCAGAAAGAATGAAGCAGCCAGGCAAAAGAGGAAACGATGCTCAGTTGTGGATGTGTCTGGTGGTGAAAGGAAAGTCCAGTGCTGTAAAGAACGGTATTGCATAGGAACCTGAAATCTTAGGTCCATGAGTCAAGGTAAATTGGATGTGGTCAAGCAGGAGATGACAAGAGTGGAAACATTGACATCTTAGGAATCAGTGAACTAAAATGGACGGAAATGGGCAAATTCAATTCAGATGACCATTATATCTACTACTATGGGCAAGAATACCTTAGAAGCCATGGAGTAATTAACCCTCATAGTCAACAAAAGAGTCCAAAATACACTACTTGGGTGCAGCCTCAAAAACCACAGAATGATCTCCATTTGTTTCCAAGGCAAATCATTCAGTATCACAGTAATCCAAGTCTATGCCCCAACCACTAATGCCAAAGAAGCTAAAGTTGACTGGTTCTTTTTTTTTTTAAATACATTTATTTATTTTAGTTGGGGGCTAATTACTTTACAATATTGTAGTAGTTTTTGCCATACATTGACATGAATCAGCCATGGGTTTACATGTGTTCCCCTTCCTGGACCCCCCTCCCACCTCCCTCCCCATCCCATCCCTCTGGGTCATCCCATTGCCCCAGTATACTAATGCATATATATGAAATTTGAAAGATGGTAACGATAACCCTATGTGCAAGACAGAATAAGAGACACAGATACATAAAGTTGACTGGTTCTTGGAAGACCTACAACACCTTCCAGAACTAACACCAAAAATGATGTCCTCTTCATCATAGGGGATTGGAATGCAAAAGTAGAAAGTTAAGAGATACCCAGAATAACAGGCAAGTTTGACCTTGGAGTACAAAATGAAGCAGGACAAAGGCTAACAGAATTTTGTCAAGAGAACATGCTGGTGATAGGAAACACCGTTTTCCAACAACCCAAGAGGTGACTGTGCACATGGACATCACCAGTTGGTCAATAGCAAAGTCAGGTTGATTATGTTCTTTGCAGTCAAAGATGGAGAAGCTGTATACACTCAGCAAAAACAAGACCTGGAGCTGAATGTGACTCATATCATGAACTCCTTATTGCAAAATTCAGGCTTAAATTGAAGAAAGTAGAGAGAACCACTAGGCCATTCAGGTAAGACCTAAATCAGATCTCTTAAATGATTATACACTGGATCACAACAAACTCTGCAAAGTTCTTAAAGAAATGGGAGTACCAGACCACCTTACCTGCCTCCTGAGAAATCTGTATGTGGGTCAAGAAGCAACAGTTAGAACCGGACATGGAACAACTGACAGGTACAAAATTGGGAAAGGAGTATGACAAGGGTGTATACTGTCACCCTTTCATTTAACTTCTATGCAGAGTACATCATGCTAAATGCCAGGCTGGATGAAGCTCAAACTGGCATCAAGATTGCCAGGAGAAATATCAACAGCCTCATATATATGCAGATGATACAACTCTAATGTGCAGAAAGCAAAGAGGAACTAAAGAGCCTCTTGATGAGGGTGAAAGAGGAGAGTGAAAAAGCTGGCTTAAAGCTTAACATTCAGAAAACTAAGATCACGGCATCCGCTCCTATCACTTCATGGCAAATAGAGGGGGAAGCAGTGGAGACAATGACAGACTTTATTTTCTTGGGCTCCAAAATCACTGCAGATGGTGACTGCAACCATGAAATTAAAAGACGCTTGCTCCTTGGAAGGAAAACTATAACAAACCTAGACAGCATATTGAAAAACAGAGACATCACTTGGCTGACGAAGGTCCATATAGTCAAAGCTATGGTTTTTCCAGTAGTTATGTACAGATGAGAGTTGGACCATAAAGAAGGCAAAGTGCCAAAAAATTGATGCTTTTGAACTGTGGTGTTAGAGAAGACTCTTGAGAGCCCTTGGACAGCAAGGAGAGGCAACCAGTCAATCCTAAAGGAAATCAACCCTGAATATTCATTGGAAGGACTGATTCTGAAGCTGAAGCTCCAGTACTTTGGCCACCTGATGTGAAGAAATGACTTATTGGGAAAGACCGTAATACTGGGAAAGACTGAAGACAAAAGTAGAATTGGGCAGCAGAGGATTAAATAGCATCAGTGACTCAATGGACATGAATTTGAGAAAACTCCAGGAGATAGTGGAGGACAGAGGAGCTTGGCATGCTGCAGTCCATGGGGTCACAAAGAGTCGGACACCACTTAGCAACTGAACAACAACAGAAAAATTGACCAAAGATTCTAGCAGACACTTTCCCAGAGAAAATATGCAGGTGGCAAATGACTGCATGAAAGGATGCTCAGCTTCATTAGTCATTATGGAAATGCAAATTAAAACCTCAATGAGATACCACTGCACACCTGTTAGAATCAAATGAAAAAGACTGGCCACACCAAGTGTTGGTGAGGAGGAGGATAAATTGAGATTTTCATACACTGCTGATAGAAATGTGAAATGGTACACTCACTTTGGAAAACATTTTGGCAGTCTCTTAAAAAGCCAGACATGCGAGACTGGCACTCTGTGCAGCCAAAGCCTGGGGCATCTGAAACTTCTGGAACAACTGCCACCGTGACTGCAGGAGACACCCTGTGACCCAGCAAGATTCACCACTGTTCCCCGCGCCATGGACTCCCGCCCGCACTGCCACCACCAGAGACCTTGGTGAGCAGGGCTTGCTGCCTCCCTTGCGCTAGGGAGGATCTCGAGCCTCCTGGGGGCTGAATAGGTAATCAGGAACCCAGAGGCTTCAGCATTGATGTTTTCCCTTCTCAATGGTGTTTCTGGTGTCCACCTCAGGAGTCTCCTTGGCCAGCCTTGATATGCTTGGAAATTAAACAGCATCCACAGCATATATTCTTCTTGAAAATTTTCATTTTATATGTTCAGTACTGACAGAGTGAGAGACAGGCCAAAAGCACAGCAGTAGGTGTGGAGAGGTGATGGAATATCCACCAACCAGATAGTCATCGCTGGAGTAACTGGAAGCATCTGAATGTACTATCAAAAAGTAGCAGCTCGGCACAAATCACTGGACTAACCTTAGGAAGGCAGAAACCAACAGGAAGAAAGAATTCAACATTGAAGCCTGGGAAGAGAAGACCTCAAACACAGTAAGGTAAAAAATAATAATAATAATGAAAAGGCAGAGAAATACTACACAAATGAAGGAGCAAATTAGAAACATAGAAGTCCAAATAAATGAAGAGGAAATAGGCAAACTACCTGAAAAAGAATTCAGAATAATGATAGTAAAGATGATCAAAAACCTTGAAAACAAAATGGAGAAAATGCAAGAATCAATTAACAAAGACCTAGAAGAATTAAAGAATAAACATACGGAGACAAACAACACAATTACTGAAATTTAAAATACTCTGGAAGGAATCAATAGCAGAATATCTGAAGCAGAAGAACGAATCAGTGAGCTGGAAGATAAAATGGTGGAAATAACTTCTGAAGGGCAGAATAAAGTAAAAAGAATGAAAAGACCTGAGGATAGTCGCAGAGACCTCTGGGACCACGTCAAACACACCAACATTTGAATTACAGGGGTCCCAGAAGAAGAAGAGAAAAAGAAAGGGTATGAGAAATTTTTGAAGAGATTATAGTTGAACTTCTCCCCAACATGGAAAAGGAAATAGTCAATCAGCTCCAAGAGGCAAAAAGAGTCCCATACAGGATGAGCCCAAGGAGAAACACATAAAGACACATCCTAATCAAACTAACAAAGACTAAACTCAAAGAAACAATATTAAAAACAGCAAGGGAAAAGCAACAAGTAACGTACAAGGGAAGCCCTGTACATTTAACAGCTGATCTTTCAGCAGAAACTCTGCAGGCCAGAAGGGAATGGCAGGATATATTTGAAGTACTGAAAGGGGAAAATCGACAATCAAGATTACTGTACCCAGCAAGGATCTCATTCAGAATTGATGAAGAAATAAAAAGCTTTTCAGACAAGCAAAAGTTAAGAGAATTCAGTACTACCAAACCAGCTTTACAACAAATGTTAAAGGGACTTGGTCAAGAAATAGAAGAAAAAAGATCAACCCCAAACAATTAAGAAAATGATAATAGGAACATATATATAGATAATTACTTCAAATGTAAATGGATTAAATTCCCCAACCAAAAGACACAGACTGGCTGAATGGATACAAAAACAAGATCCATATATATGCTGTCTACAAGAAACCCACTTCAGACCTCAAGACACATACAGACTGAAAGTGAGAGGATGGAAAAATATATTCCATGCAAATGGGAAGCAAAAGAAAGCTGGAGTAGCAATCCTCATATCAGACAAAATACACCTTAAAGAAGATTACAAGAGATAAGGATGGTCACTACATAATGACCAAGGGATCAGTCGAAGAAGAAGACATAACAATTGTAAATATCAATGCACCCAACATAGGAGCACCTCAATACATAAGACAAACACTGCTGCTGCTGCAGCTAAGTCGCTTCAGTCGTGTCCGACTCTGTGCGACCCCGTAGACAGCAGCCCACCAGGCTCCCCCATCCCTGGGATTCTCCAGGCAAGAACACTGGAATGGGTTGCCATTTCCTCCTCCAATCCATGAAAAGTGAAAATGAAGTCACTCAGTCATGTCCGACTCTTCCGTGACCCCATGGACTGTAGCCTACCAGACTCCTCCATCCATGGGATTTTCCAGGCAAGGGTACTAGAGTGGGTTGCCATTTCCTTCTCCAAAGACAAACACTAACAGACATAAAAGGAGAAATTGACAGTAACACAAACATAGTAGGAGATTTTAACACCCCAGTCATACCAATGGACAGATCATCAAAACAATATTAATAAACACAGGTCTTAAATGATACATTAGATGAGATGGATCTCATTGATAACTTCAGGACATTTCACCCAAATGCAGAAGAATATACCTTCTTTTCAAGAGCACATGGAACATTCTCCAGGACAGACCACATCTTGGATCATAAATCAAACCTCAGTCAATTTAAGAAAATTGAATTCATATCAAGCATCTTCTCTCACCACAATGCTATGAGACTAGGTAATTACAAGAAAAAAACTGTAAGAAACACAAACACATGGAGATTAAACAATTCATCTCTAAATAACCAACAGGTTACTGAAGAAATCAAAAGGGAAGTCAGTAATTTTCTAGAAACAAATGACAACGAAAACACGACAACTCAAAACCTATGGGATACAGCAAAAGCAGTTCTAAGAGGGAAGTTTATAGCAATACAATCCTACCTCAAGAAACAAGAAAAACATTGAATAGACAACCTAACTTTACACCTAAAACAACTGGAAAAAGAAGAACCAAAAAAAACCAAAATTAGTAGAAGGAAAGAAATCATAAAGATCCGAGCAGAAAGAAATGAAAAAGAAATGAAAGAAACAGTAGTAAAGATTAATAAAACTAAAAGCTGGTTCTTTGAGAAGATGAACAAAATTGACAAACCTTTAGCCAGGCTCATTAAGAAAAAAATAGAGAAGAATCAAATCAACAAAATGAGAAATGAAAAAGGAGAGGTTACAACAGACAGTGCAAAATATGAAGTATTATAAGAGACTATTATGAACAACTATATGGCAGTAAAATGGATAACCTGGAAGAAGTGGACAGATTCTTAGAAATGTTCAATCTTCCAAGACTGAACCAGGAAGAAATAGAAATTATGAAAAACTCAGTTACAAGCACTGAAATTGAAGCTGTGATCAAAAATCTCCCTAAATACAAAAGCCCAGGACCAGATGGCTTCACAGGAGAATTCTGTCAAACATTTAGAGAAAAGCTAAGCCCTACCCTTCTAAAAATCTTTCAAAAAGTACAGAGGAAGGAACATTTCGAAACTCATTCTACAAGGCCACCATCGCCCTGATACCAAAACCAGACAAAGACAACACAAAAAAAGCAGGCTACAGGCCAATATCATGGATGACCGTAGATGCAAAAATCCTTAACAGAATATTAGCAAACAGAATTCAGCAACACATCAAAAAGCTCATACACCATGATCAAGTTAGGTTTATTCCAGGGATGCAAGGATTCTTCAATATATGCAAATCAATGTGATACTGTATTAAACTGAAAGATAAAAAACATATGATAATCTCAATAGATGAAGAAAAAGCTTTTGACAAAATTCAACACCCATTTATGATTCAGTTCAATTCAGTTGCTCAGTCGTGTCTGACTCTTTGGGACCACATGGACTGCAGCACGCCAGGCCTCCCTATCCATCACCCAGAGTTTACTCAAACTCATGTCCATTGAGTCAGTGATGCCATCCAACCATCTCATCCTCTGTTGTCCCTTTCTCCTCCTGCCTTCAGTCTTTCCCAGCATCAGGGTCTTTTCAAATGAGTCAGTTCTTCACATCAGGTGGCCAAAGTATTGGAGTTTCAGCATCAGTCCTTCCAATGAACACCCAGGACTGATCTCCTTCAGGATGGACTGGTTGGATCTCATTTCAGTCCAAGGGACTCTCAAGAGTGTTCTCCAACACCACACTTCAAAAGCATCAATTCTTTGACACTCAGCTTTCTTTATGGTCCAACTCTCAACATCCATACATAACTACAGGAAAAATCATAGCTTTGACTAGATGGACCTTTGTTGGCAAAGTAATGTCTATGCTTTTTAATATGCTATCTAGGTTGGTCATAACTTTTCTTCCAAGGAGCAAGCGTCTTTTAATTTCATGGCTGCAGTCACCATCTGCAGTGATTTTGGAGCCCCCCCAAAATAAAGTCTGCCACTGTTTCCACTGTTTTCCCATTTATTTGCCATGAAGTGATGGGACCAGATGTCATGATCTTAGTTTTCTGAATGTTGAGCTTTAAGCCAACTTTTTCATTCTCCTCTTTCCCCCTCATCAAGAGGCTCTTTAGTTCCTCTTTGCTTTCTGCTATTAGAGTGGTGTCATCTGCATATCAGAGGTTATTGTTGTTTCTCGTAGCAATCTTGATTCCAGCCTGTGCTTCATCCAGTCCAGCATTTCTCATGATGTACTCTGTATATAAGTTAAGTAAGCAGGGTGACAATATACAGCCTTGATGTACTACTTTCCCGATTTGGAACCAGTCTGTTGTTCCATGTCCAGTTACAACTGTTGTTTCCTGACCTGCATACAGATTTCTCAAGAGGCAGGTCAGGTGGTCTGGTATTCCCATGTCTTTCAGAATTTTCCCGTTTATTGTGATCCACACAAAGGATTTGGAATAGTCAATAAAGCAGAAATAGATGTTTTTCTGGAACTCTCTTGCTATTTCGGTGATCCAACGGATGTTGGCAATTTGACCTCTGGTTCCTCTGCCTTCTCTAAATCCTGCTTGAACATCTGGAAGTTCATGGTTCATGTATTGCTGAAGCCTGGCCTGGAGAATTTTGAGCATTACTTTGCCAGCGTGTGAGATGAGTGCAATTGTGTGATAGTTTGAGCATGCTTTGGCATTGCCTTTCTTTGGGATTGGAATGAAAACTGACCTTTTCCAGTCTTGTGGCCACTACTGAGTTTTCCAAATTTGCTGCATATTGAGTGCAGCACTTTCACAGCATCATCTTTCAGGATTAGAAATAGCTCAACTGGAATTCCATCACCTACACTAGCTTTGTTCATACTGATACTTCCTAAGGCCCACTTGACTTCGCATTCCAGGATGTCTGGCTCTAGGTGATCATACCATTATGATTATCTGGGTTGTGAAGATCTTTTTTGTATAGTTCTTCTGTGTATTCTTGCCACCTCTTCTTAATATCTTCTGCTTCTGTTAGGTCCATACCATTTCTGTCCTTTATTGTGCCCATCTTTGCATGAAATGTTCCCTTGGTATCTCTAATTTCCTTGAAGAGATCTCTAGTCTTTCCCATTCTATTGTTTACAACTCTTCAGAAAAAATGAGCATAGAATCAACCTACCTCAACATAGCAAAGGCCATATATGATAAGCCTACAGCAAACATTATTCTCAATGGTGAAAAACTGAAAGCATTTCCCTAAGATCAGGAACAAGACAAGGGTGTCCACTTCACCACTGTTATTCAGCATAGTTCTGGAAGTCCTAGCTACAGCAATCAGAGAAGAAAATGAAATAAAAGGAATCCAGATCAGAAAAGAAGAAGTCAAGTTCTCACTGTTTGAATGTGACGTGGTACTGTACATAGAAAACCCTAAAGAGAGTATCAGAAAGTTACTAGGGTGAATCAGTGAATTTAGCAATGTTGCAGCATACAAAATCAATATGCAGAAATCCCTTGCATTACTATATAATAACAATGAAAAATCAGAAAGAGAAATTAAGGAATCAATACCATTCACCATTGCAACAAATAGAATTAAATATCTAGGAATAAACTTACCTAAGGAGACAGAAAGAACTGTAAACAGAAAATTATAAGACACTAATGAAAGAAATCAAAGATGACATAAACAGATGGAGAGATATTCCGTGTTTGTGTAGAAAGAATCAATATTGTGAAAATGACTCTTCTACCAAATGCAATCTACAGATTCAGTGCAATCTCTGTCAAATTACCAATGATATTTTCCACAGAACTAGAACAAAAAATTTCACAATTTATATGGAAACACAAGAGACCCCGAATAGCCAAAGCAGTCTTGAGAAAGAAAAGTGAGGCTGGAGGAATCAACCTTCCTGGCTTCAGATTATACCACAAAGCTACAGTCATCAAGACAGTATGGTACTGGCACAAAAACAGAAATACAGACCAATGGAACAAGATAGAAAACCCAGAAATAAACCCGTTCACCTATGGGTACATTATTTTTGACAAAGGAGTCAAGAATATACAATGGGGCAAAGATAGCCTCTTCAATAAATGGTGTTGCAAAAACTAGACAGCTCCATGTAAAAGAATGAAATCAGAATGCTTCCTAACACCATCAGTTCAGTTCAGTCGCTGAGTCGTGTCCGACTTTTTGCAACCCCATGAATTGCAGCACGCCAGGCCTCTCTGTCCATCACCAACTCCCAGAGTCTACCCAAACCCATGTCCATCGAGTCAGTGATGCCATCCAACCATCTCATCCTCTGTCGTCCCCTTCTCCTCCTGCCCCCAATCCTACCCAGCATTAGGGTCTTTTCCAATGAGTCAACTCTTCGCATGAGGTGGCCAAAGTATTGGAGTTTCAGCTTCAACATCAGTCCTTCCAATGAACACCCAGGATTGATCTCCTTTAGGATGGATTGATTGGATCTCCTTGCAGTCCAAGGGACTCTCAAGAGTCTTCTCCAACCCCACAGTTCAAAAGCATCAATTCTGCAGTGCTCAGCTTTCTTCACCATCCAACTCTCACATCCATACATGACCACCGGAAAAACCATAGCCTTGACTAGACGGACTTTTGTTGGCAAAGTAATGTCTCTGCTTTATGCTATTTAGGTTGGCCATAACCTTCCTTCCAAGGAGTAAGCGCCTTTTAATTTCATGGCTGCAATCACCATCAGCAGTGATTTTGGAGCCCAAAAAAATAAAGTCTGACACTGTTTCCACTGTTTCCCCATCTATTTCCTACACAAAGATAAACTCAAAATGGATTAAAGACCTAAATGTAAGACCAGCAACTCTAAGACTCTTAGAGGAAAACATAGGCAGAACACTCGATGACATAATTCAAAGCAAGATCCTCTATGACCCACCTCCTAGCATAACAGAAGTAAAAACAAAAGTAAACAAGTGGGACCTGATTAAACTTAAAAGCTTTTGCACAGCAAAGGAAACTATAAGCAAGGTGAAAAGAATGGGAGAAAATGATAGCATTCCTCAGAATGGGAGAAAACAATAGCAAATGAAACAGTTGACAGAGGATTAATTCCCAAAATATACAAGCAGCTCATACAACTCAATACCCGGAAAACAAGCAGCCCAATCAAAAAGTAGGGAAAAGACCTAAACAGACATTTCTCCAAAGAAGCCATACAGATGGCTAACAAACACATGAAAAATGCTCAACATCGCTCATTATTAGAGAAATGGAAATCAAAACTACAATAAGATACCACCTCACACCAGTCAGAATGGCCACCATCAAAAAGTCTACAAACAATAAATGCTGGAGAGGGTGTGGAGAAAAGGCATCACTCTTGTACTGTTGGTGGGAATGTAAATTGATACAGCCACTATGGAAGATGGTATGGAGATTCCTTAAAAAACTAGGAATAAAACCACCATATGACCCAACAATCCCACTCCTAGGCATATACCCTGAGGAAACCAAAATTGAAAAAGACACATGTATCCCGTTGTTCACCGCAGCACTATTTACAATAGCTAGAACATGGAAGCAACCTAGATGTCCATTGACAGATGAGTGGTAAAGAAGTTGTGGTACATATACACAATGCAATATTACTCAGCCATAAAAAGGAACACATTTGAGTCAGTTCTAATGAGGTGGATGAACCTAGAACCTATTATACAGAGGGAAGTAAATCAGAAAGAGAAAGATTAATATTGAATTTTAATGCATATATATGGAATCTAGAAAAATTATACTGAAGAATTTACTTACAGGACAGCAGTGGAGAAACCGACATGGAGAATAGACTTACGCACAAGGGGAAAGGGGAGGAGAGAGTGAGATGTATGGAGAGAGTAACATGGAAACTTACGTTTACCATATGTAAAATAGATAGCCAATGGGAATTTGCTGTATGGCTCAGGAAACTCAAACAGGGGCTCTATATCAACCTAGAGGGGTGGGATAGGGAGAGAGGTTCAAAAGGGAGGGGATATATGTATACCTATGGCTGATTCATGTTGAGGTTTGACAGAAAACAACAAAATTCTGTAAAGCAGTTATCCTTCAATAAGAAAATAAATTAATTTTTAAAAAGTCAGACATGCCTGCCATATTAGCCAGTCTTCCCTGTTTCATAGCTGTTTGACCCAGCAGAAAGGAAGCACAGATCCTTACAAAGACCTGTGTACTGTTTGAAATGTAAAATATATTGTTTGTTTTTAGCTTTATTCATTACCGCCAAAACTGGAAAATAATACAAATTCCTCATCAACAGGGAAAAGGGTAAATAAGTTTTGGTACAAAGGGATACTACATAGCATAAAAAAGAAGTGAACTATTGATGCATGCAGCAGCAGAAGTTAATGTCAAGACAATTATGCTGAGTGAGAGCATGCAGAAAATAGTATATACTATCATTCCATTTATATAAAACTCCAAAACCATACTACCAGAAAGTAAGTCATAGGGGATGAAGTGAAAGATGGCAGGAAGAAGGAATTAGGAAGAGACATAAGGAAATTTGGGAAGGATGATAGACTGTTGATTGTTGTAATGCTTTCATGGGTCAAGTTAAAATGTCAAATTGTACACTTTATGCAATTTAAGTCAGTTATATCTCCATAAGGCTGTTTTTGAAATATGTGTGTGTATACATGTATATGTATGAATGCATGTATGTGATTGAGGGGACTCATAGATTAAAGGAGACTTGAGAGACATAGCAACCAAATGCCATGTTTAGACTTTGCTGTATCTGATTCAAGCAAGCCAAGTTTAGTAAGACATTCTGGAGACACTTGAAGAAATAGTTTGAGTGTTCGATCATGTTGATTAATTCTTATTAATTTTGTCAGGTGAGACAGTAGCACCAAACAAAAGCCCATATCTGTTAGACATAGTTCCCTTGGTATGAGTTTATGGGTGAAAGCATACAGTGCTTGTGATGTGCCTTTGAAATCCTCTAAGACAATAATGAGAGGGGAATAGATGAAAAATAAAGTGAAATATTGATAATTGAAACTCAGTGATGAGTACTTTAAAGGGTCATTAAATTCCTTTTTCTTTTGTGTACTTTGAAGTTCCTCCTAAAATTTTCTGTTGTTTTTGTTTCATCCTCAGGGTAAAATCCAAGGTCTCCCTTTTTTTAGCCTCTATCGTACTACTACAGCCCCATCATCTGCCTCCCATCACAGTTTAGGATCTGGTTATATGCAAGGTGACCATCTGTCCCAGTGTGCCTGCACTCTTGGTTTGTACCTGTTGTCCCAGTATAATTATTAACAGGTCCTCTCACTCTCAGAATATTCTAAGTTGAGTAATAAAATATATGCTCACCGTAGTTACAGTTATATCAGTCTGTAATTTCTCTCACATACCTGTGCCTCTTACCTATTTGTCTTTACTGGACTAGTCCTTGGTCCAGAATCCCCCTTCCTGTCCCAATGCTTTCCTTATCTAACTCCTTCCTACTCTTTTCCAAGCCATAGAGATTTGTCTGATTTAACTCTCTTAAATAAATGAGAAAAACTCAAGCTCGGTAATGTGAATGTACCTTCCTAACTAAGATCATGGAGCATAGCAGTGGCAGTCGGAAGCAGACATGACTGCATCCCTTCCCCCACACACTGATACTGATAAGCAGTTTTAAGGAGTTTTAGAGATATCCTTTCACAAAGACAGAGCTTGTGTGTCTAATAGTGTGTCATCCTTGGAGCAGAATAAGAAACACTACTGGGACAGTGGCGGTAGCTCTGACGTGTATAAGAACTAGATACTGATAATGTAATGTTTCAAATGTTTGTTAGATACAAATGCATTGGTGATTATGACACCTGGCTTTTTTTTTTTTTACTATATATACTTATTTACCAGAGTGCTAAATCTGTGGGGAAACTGCCAGTTTTTCTAACTTTTTAATTGCTTTCTTGGAATCCTTTCATATGATATGACTTGAAAAGTAATGTAGGATAATAGGACTTTATATATTTATTTTAAAATAAAGAATATCGTCTAGAGTATATCTTAAAAGTTATCACAAGAAGGAAAAAGGTCTGTCTGGTGATGGATATTGACTTACTGTGATCATTTCAAAACATATACAAGTATTGGATCATTATGTTGCATACCTGAAATAATGTGTACATCTATTATAACTCAGTAAAATTTTTAATAAAGTTTGCTGAAATAAATCCAGAGATCTTTCACTTAATATCTGTTTTTCTTTGCTATTTTCATAGCGTCGTCTTGGAGATGCAGCCAAGAAAGCCATCAGCAAATTGACAACCAGAACAGTGAAAAAGGGTGATAAGGTATAGTAATGAAATCACTTTAGCACTATAAAAACAGTAAAATATTTTGCTTTTCATTTGGTAGGTGACAATACATACTGACCATTTGTGTCTCCTCCATTAGGTTTTCCTTTTACTTCAAGCACACTATCTAATGCTTTATTGTAAACTAACTTCTCTTGGAAATCTTCTTAGTGTGCCTGTCATCTGGAGATCCTCCATACAGTTCTGTAATTTTCCTGGACTTGTAATGCTCTTGTCATCATCAGCTTCACTGGACTACTTATAACTTCCCTAGCTGTGCTGTTCAACAGTTTTCTTCTGCTAAAACCAAGCGTACTTTGGCGCTCTTCTGTAAAGAGCCAGGAATGTGCATTCTCTTCCTGTGCTAAGACTTTGCATCTCTCTTTTATGTTTTAATTCTCACAGTTAGTGGAGAACTGGAGACCCACATTCAGGGGGTGTGGTTAACATGGTGCTTTCTGTACAGTTTGGCTAAGCGGTTTGAAAGAAGGGCACAGTTTGTTAGAGTTGGGCCGGTAGCTTACGGGGAATAAATCAGAGAGGCAGTGATAGAAGCTATCTGTGGCTGAAATTGCTAACCCGAGTTCTTCAGTCAGATCGCAAAACTTGGTGGAGTCCTGCTTCTGCTTTCTGTGGACAAAAATAGCAACTTAATGTGAGACCCTATATTCCATATGTTCAAGGCTATCTAGAATTAAAAAATTGTGTCTCTGAAGGCATAAAAACCAAACCTGTCTTCTGCTAAAAACCAACTCTAATTTTTTATCAAAGAACTCTGGAAGGATAATTACAGATAGTTCTCCATCCTCTTAAGTTTTACCACTTTCTTGACTCATTTTTATTCCCACTTCCTTGACACCCTACATCTAGTTTCCCTTGTCACAGTTCCAAAAGGTAGAAATATTTTCAGTGAACTTCATGATACACTAAAGAAACAAAAAACTAAAAATACTTGCAGAAAATATATGCAGCATCTCAACAACTGTACTTCCTGCCAGAGGAGTGACCACCCATATAAATACTTTTTTGATCTGATAGCCTTCAGCTGCTACATTAATTTGAATTTCCCTGGAGCTCATTCAACTTATCCATCCTATTTTGTCCCCCATGCTAACCATCTTTGCTTATTAAACCAACACTTTTTCTTAGTTTGTATCTCCTAGACCTGTCAGCAGTTGTCCTGCTGAGTTTCAGTCCTGGGGGCAGTGACGTAACAAATAGTGTTGCCTTTCCTGGTAGTGCTCTGTTTAATGACAAGGCAAGGGAACCCTTCCCGAGTCCAGAGGAGGCAGAGATCAGTCATCCTTGGTGACGAAGCACCTGTCAGATTCTTCCTGAACCTTGATAAAGACCTAGTATAGAGTCGAATCCATGGCTGCTCTCTGTCCCAAATCTCCCATCCTTGAGGAAGGTCTTGTGGTGGCTCACCGTCTTTTCTGCCTGTACTTAACTTTGTGGTCAGATGAGTGTCTTGGTGAGGAAAACATACTCAGAATAATGAGGCAGCAGTAGTGGGGAGAAGATGGTCCAAGGTGATACCCGATTTGAATCTTGAAAAACATTGCTATTCTGATTTCTAAGATATTTCACAAACAGAATTAGTATTAACTGTTACACTGTAGTTTAAAAACAAAATAGATTGGCCTAGATACAATTTGGGTTGACACAGTTAAGCAGTTGGAAACATACTACGTTTTTTTATAACCTTTCATTCTGTAATCACCTATTTACCATAGTTGCCACAGGAAAAATTTTAGCTGAATTGTATCCCCTCCATTTAGGTACTTTTAGGTGTAATGTGTAACTTTTGTTCCCCTGCTTTGCGTTTCAGGAAACAGACCCAGACTTCGATCATTGTGCAGTCTGCATAGAAAGCTATAAACAGAATGATGTCGTCCGGATTCTGCCCTGCAAGTATGTTGGCTTTCTTTGTTTAAAATAGAATGGTACTAATGTGATTTGTGTATCTCCCTTTTGGAGCGGGCATCCGTTTGCTTTTGAGAGCCATTCTTACCCACAACTTTTCTGGTAGGAAGAGGCCTGGCTGCACACTGAACATAGTGGTAAACAGAAATAATACAGAAGGACATCTTTATACTGGCCCTGCCATGTCTAAGTTGTGTGACCCTGGCAGCTGTACTACAGACTTCAGCAAGTACTGATTGCAAACCTTCTCTAGTTAAGAGAAAAATAGGGTGCGTCAGTAGCCTAAAAACAGTAAGGGCAAGAATTTTTATTTCTGTAATTTCTGTGGGTTTCGTATCTAGCCACTGATCCTCTCCTTCTTAGATCAAGAGTACATCACTAGGCCCTCCAATAAAGTCTCAGCAGTGTCCATTTGGCACTGGGTACCAGAACTCTGCATTGGCAGGTGGCTTCTTTACCACTAGGCCACATGGCAGGAAGTGAAGAGGAACTAAAGAACCTCTTGATGACGGTTAAGGAGGAAAGTGAAAGAGCCAGCTTAAGACTAAATATTAAAAAAAATTAAGATCATGGCTTCCGGCCCCATTACCGTATGGCAAATAGAAAGGGGAAAGATGGAAGTAGTAACAGATTTCCTCTTCTTGGGCTCCAAAATCACTGCAGCTGGTAACTGCAGCCATGAAATCAGAAGACTATTGCTTCTTTGCAGGAAAGCAATGACAAACCTAGACAGTGTGTTGAAAAGCAGGGACATTACTCTGCTGACAGGAGTCTGTATAGTCAAGGTTATGGTCTTCCCAGTGGTCAGGTATGGTTGTGAAAGCTGGACCATAAAGAAGGCAGAACGCCAAAGAATTTATACCTTTGAACTGGGGTGCTGGAAAAGACCTCCTGGAAGTTCCCTGGACAGCAAGAAAAACCAGTCAATCTTAAGGGAGATCAATCCTGAATAATCACTGGAAAGACTGATGCTAAAGCTGAAGCTCCAATATTTTGGTCATCTGATGCACGCAGACGACTCATTGGAAAAGTCTTTGATGCTAAGAAAGATTGAGGGCAGAAGGAGACAAGAGCATCAGAAGATGACATGGTTGGATGGCATCACCGATGCAGTGAACATGAACTTGGGAAAACTTCAGGAGATGGTGAGAGACAGGGAGGCCTGGCGTGCTGCAGTTCATGGGGTCACAAAGAGTTAGACATGACTGGGGAACTGAACAACAACCAGAACTCTAGGCCTTGGGTTGAGTCTTTTACTGAGCCTTGGCTGTGTAAAGCAGGGAGGACTGGTATGTGCTGCGTGCCTACCCCAGGTCAGGCACTCTGCTCTGTGCAGCTTGCATTGTCCAGTGAGGTGTGGTGGAGTCAGTAGTAGAGCTTCCAGGCTCAGGGTCACACGACTCAGAAATGGCAGCACTAGCATAAAAACGACCTTCTGTATTATTTCTACTCTTCACATAGGGCCACATGCCTCCCTCAGAAAGGAGGATGTTCGCCTGTACTCTTGTACCCCAAAAAGACCGTGTGGATTTCTGCCATGGTGCTATGCCAAGCTAGGGAGTATAAACGTTAAGATACACAGTCTGAGCATTGATTGGAAAAAATATGAAGTCACCTACTGAGAAGCCTAAAATCAAAAGCCTTCTCCTCCTCTCATTTAAAACTCATTCACATAACTCTTACCTTCTAATAATATGGAACACATGAATGAATAAAATAATCAGTAGTAGTTGTCTCCATCAGGCAACTGGTGTTAGTTTACTTATTCGCAAAGTTATATATTTTGAATCCAGAGAGATCTGGGTTTCTTTAAATCATAACTTAAGAATAATTTCATATATTGAAACAGAAAACCAGGATTCTGGAAGTCAAATCATTTAGTTTACATATTAAGGGAACTCTATAAAACTAAATATCAGCTGTCCTGTAGAAAATTAAATTATCTAATTATAGTTTTTCAGGTCTAAAAACATGAAGCTAAAGGAAATACACATAGAAACACAGTTGACCCCTGTACAACACAGGTTTGAATTGCACCGCTCGACTTATTTCAGTAGTAAATACTGCAATAATAGGTGATCAGCTGATGGTTGAATGTGCAGAGCCATGAATACAGAAAAAAAGAAAGTGGAAGTGTTAGTCACTCAGTTGTGTATGACTCTGCGAACCCTTGAACTGTAGCCTGCCAGGCTCCTCTCTCCGTGGGATTTCGCAGGAGTGGGTAGCCATCCCTTCTCCAGGGGATCTTCCCAACCCAGGGATCGAACCTGGGTTTCCTGCATTGCAGAGAGATTCTTTACCATCTGAGCCAGCGGGGAAGCCCACGAATACAGAGGGCTGACTGTAAAGTTATATGTGGATTTTCAGCTTCAGTGGGTGTCAGCACCCCTAACCACCGCCCCTCCACATTTGTTCAAGGATCAGCTATACAAATTGGGAAACAGTGGTAGGATACTTTATAAAGCATAAGCAGCTCTTACTTGCTTTTAAAAACTGTTTTTACCTGCACAGATTTCTTTTGAAACTGGAATAGCCAGGAAGAAGTCAAGTCTGCAGATTCTCTGTCTTCCTGTCTCAGTCCAGGGGCCCCTAGGACTGTCTGGGACCTAAGGATGAAGGCTTCCAAAGCTGTTAATGGTAATGAGTAAGGTGACAGTGTTTTCCTCAGGGGAGCCTCAGCTGAAACTAGATTATGCTGGGAAATTTGTTCCATATTCTTTCTGTCCTTCAGGAATTGGCTTTTCTAGAGTTTCATTCCTAGTTCTCTTTTTTCCTTCCAAAGGTCAGAATCAGTGGGGAGCTTTCAGAAATATATACTGAGGGGAGCCCCAGGCATGTTTGTTTTTATTAAGTATCAGGGGTGACTAATGCTGCAAGGCCATGCCATCTATTGAAGTCTAGAGCTGTGCCTGATCTTAGAAATTTCTTAGAATTTGACCTACCACCAAAGGAGGGAATCTCAACCTTTATATTTGTTGTCTGCTTTCAAGTATTAGAACTTGACAAACTTAGTGTTTTTTTGCACCTGTAATTAGGACACTGCTCACGTGGTTGTCTTTTATTCCTAGATCCTTGTCAAGATGATACTTCCTCTTTTACTTTGAAGCTAGTTGTAGCTTTCTCTGTGTTGCACAGCCTGCCCAGCAAAACATTTCATCTAACTGAGATGGTGACAACAGCATGATTCTGAGGTGTAGTAAAAACTAACTTTGTACATCAAGCAACGTTTTATATGGCCCAAGTTGACGGGTTTTTACCTAGAGCAGGGTCTTTCCAGCTGGGCCCTGTTGGTCAGGTCTGAGGGTCTCCCCGTGCATTGCGGGTTACTTAGCTAGGTGCCAATAACACCCCCACACATGGCCGTTGACAACCACAGATGCCTGCAGTTGAGGACGCCTGACCTAGAGAATGCTCCACACAAACACTCATCTTTGCTCCACATCTTCTCCCAGCCTCTGTTTTCCCATGGGTCCCTCTCAAGCACCTTTGAATTAACAGCTCTTGTGTGCTACCTGCTCTGTCCTCTCTCCCTCAGATGCTCTGCCTTCCCTCTTGAGTCTGTGGGTCATTAACACTGGTCTGATGTGTGACTAGGCTGTGTCTTCCTTTAGCTCTGGTTGCCTGGAAGGCTAGCTGTGCCTGGAGCACTGCCCAGAGCCCCTCTTTTTCCCTGGTCATTTCTCCCTTCTCCTCAAGTAGCACGTCCAGGGTTATCTGTTCTCCTTAAACATCTTCACTCATCCCTTTATTCCTCACTCTCATCAGATAACTTCACCATTATCTTCACAGAAAACAAGGGCTGTTAGTTGAAATTCTCCTGGCTTACTGATCCTAAGCCTTTACGCATACCTGCCTCCACACCCACCCTTGCAACCTTGCCTCCTGTCAGGACAGAGGATCGCCTCCTTGGTTCTAATGTGCTTTTCAACCTGGGCCTCTGTGTGCCAACATGTGCCCATCCTTGAGACGTGGCTCTATTGACTATTTGCTCCCTCCAATTCTTGTTCTTTCTGTCTCTGCTCACCAGCATTTCATCATGCTCAAGCATTTTCTATCCTGTTTTTGTAACTCTCTTTCAAACCCATCTCCGACTCTGTACAACCCTACAGCTTCTCCCCTTTACAGCCGGATTCTGAAAAGCATCTGCACTCACTGTCTCTTCTTCCCCTGAGTAAGGCAGGAAGAAAGTACAGGTGCCTTTATGTCTGTTTGTCCTTCCTTTTAAGGTACCTGTCCCAAGCCTGATCTAAGACTTTCTACAGATAGCAAACCTCTCATGAGTTGCTGGCTTCTTGCTGCATGGCCTTTACTCTTTACCTTCTGTCATGTTAATTTACTGAGGACAGATGGCAGTCAGCATTGGGACCTCCTACTTGTGTCAGCTGATTACAGTCAGCCGTCCTTTGGATGTTAGCCAACACATCTTAGAAACTGGAAAACAGGCACCCTGTTTTACACCTCTTCTATTTAAAGGTCAGCCACAGAATTTTTAGTGGTTAAAAACACTTTTCAGAAGTAGAGTGCTGCAGCTCGGATCATTGTATGTCTAAGATGCCACCTTGGAAGCTAAAGTGAGTCAGTCAACTGGCTACTGGCAGAGGCACTGCTGTGATGCCCCCTCCTCAGAGGGAAAGCCTATTTAAACAGTGTCTGCTGCCAGTCCTAGTTCGGGGAAAAGAGGAGTTCTTGTCTCTGACCTTTAGTAATCCTGGATCCTTTTATATTTGCCAGGTTCTTGCATGGCACCAAGAGGCTGCAGAGCTGTGAAAACAACTCGCCTTCAATGTAGACGCCTCACCCCACCCCCAGCCATTGTTCTGATCATTCTAGCTTATAGTGTGTTGGGAAGTAGGAGAGTGGGAAGGCATTGTGTTTCAATGTTACTGGTTTTGTTCCCTTTTATGTTCTATACTTCCACATATCCCAAAGTATTTCTGTATCCTAAAGTATTTCTAATAGGAATAAAGGACTTTTCTGAAGCTCTGATACATTTGTCCTTTACACGTTTCACTGTTCCTCAACACATCACCCGCTTTCCATTCCTGTACACCACTCAGCCCTAAGTATGTTGGGCCCTTTTCTGTGTTTATGTGCATTTTTATTATTCGGGTCTTTTTAGAACCCTAGTGGGAAGGGGTTCTTTTCCAGGTCTGACTGGCCCCATGTGCCCCTCTGAGGTGTCTGTGGATGCTTTTCATACATCTCCAAGCTTGTAAGAGGTCACTCTGGTGCTGGGCATGTGGAGACCTGAGGCATGCTGAAGTGTTCTGACCATGTAGCAGGAGTTATGTGAAATATTGACATTACTTTGCCTGGCTGTATGTTTAATAATACCTTTTGGTGCCTTTTCTAAGTTTTTCACTTATTGCTCCAAACAGCCTCACAAGGTAAATGGCAGGCAGCCTTCCCCACTATGCTTCTCCTCCACAGTGTTCAGGTGAGACAGCTGGTAGTCAGAAAGGGCTGTTTGTCACGGCTCAGGCTGTTGTAGTAGCAGAACTTTGCCCAGGAGGAAGGGAAGGCCATGTGGAGTTTGGTAAAACAGTAGACCTGAGGAGACAGAAGCAAGAGGTAGAGAAAATAGGTGACGAAGAAGAGAAACAACGAATACAGGGCAGCTCTTCACCACGGTTCTGTCAGTGGCCTGAGGTAGAGTGGTGGGCTTGTGTCAGAAGGGCCAGCAAGTGAAGAGGAACATTGCTGAGTTGTGTTTTCAGAAGATTTCAGAAGAGAGAGATGTGCTGTGGGAATTAGACTGATGTTTTCTGGGCCAGGTGCAGGAGCTAGACTGTTGAAATCCTGGAAAGAGTGTGGCTGGAGGAAGAAATATGGGAGGGAGGGAGGAAGGGGCAGCTTGCTGGCTGGGGTGGGAACTGAGGGTGGGAAAGCCATAGGATGGGCAGATAGCCTAAAAGAAAAGGGTTTTTTTATGGGGAAAAAAAAAAAAAACTTTCTGATTTTGAATTAGCTAAAGAAGAGAGGCTTTCTTCCCCAGCTGTTCCCTAGAGAACACTTGGTCTTTGTTTTCCTTCATTACTGTGCTCCACAGGGAACCAGACACTTTTAGATCAGCAAACCTATAAGGGAACACTTAAGGACTCTGATAGAAGAGAAATCCATTTATAACTAGGGTTAAAGGAACAGAGAACACTCAACTTACACAGCTTTAAAAATTAAATATGGGATTAAACCATTTTGTTTGTTCCAAATAACTGGTAATAGAAAAGAAAAGCTAGATAATAAGAAAAGGGGAAAGCAGAAACGCTGGTAATAAGGGAAGGTAAAAGCCAGCACTGCTGGCTTAAACCAGGATTTCCACAGACAACTGGTTCAAGTCAGCTCCCCAAAACCAAAGCGGCTGCACCAGAGGTCACATAACCTTCTCTCTTCTGTCACCTGCCAACTGGCCAAAGTCCATTGTCCACACTGTATCGAACTGGCTGAGAGCACCTTCCCAGCCACCCATCTCTGCCAACACTGACCAAACCCTCACTGGTCCATAGACCTCCCAGAAACATATGCCAAATATTAGGCAGATGCACCCTTGCAGTGAGGAGGAGCTGTCATTTATGTCAGACCTAAAGGGGTCCGTATCTGAAAAAAGGACTAGAGGCCTTGTTCTTACCTTCCTTAGGCCACAGGCAACACTGTTCACAGCTGCTGGGGAATAATCCCCACCTCTGAGAACACCCTCTCAGTGGAATTCTGGGGCAAGCCTTTATCTCCCTTTCAGAGTACGCTCCAGATGCAAGGAACAGTAAACAGACGTGACAATGTGTTATGTATACTAAATGAATTTAGGTCTTGGCGTATGGTTTGATGACTTTCACCCCTTAAGTAAAAACCTTCAGGGATGATGAGGTTCTGTTTCATTGCATTATCTGTAAGTTTCAGACTGTGTGTACTAAGTCACTTCAGTCATGTCTGACTGTTTGCAACCTGTAGCCCACCAGGCTCTTCTGTCCATGGGATTCTTCAGGCAAGAATACTGGAGTGGGTTGCCAAGCCCTCCTCCAGGGGATATTCGCAACCCAGGGATCGAACTCGCATCTCTTATGTCTCCTGCGCTGGCAGGCAGGTTCTTTACTACTAGCACCATCATTTAGTTGCCAATATCTTGATTCTTGGGCTTCTCAGGTGACTGACTGGGTAAAGAATCCGCCTGTCATGCAGGAGATGTGGGCAGAGTCAGACGCGACTGAGCACGCACACACATTTTGATTCTTTCCCCCCAAAAATGGGTACAAGGCTACCGAGTGATGATGGGTTATTTGGATTGAAACTGTAAGCATGAATGTTTCTTCCAAATCCCAATTAAAACAGTGAGTATTCTAAATCTGTTACTTTTTTAAATCGAAGCTGCATTTTAAAACAGGTATATATATTTTGAAAAGGTATACATAACTACTTATAAGCTAATATATAAATTACAAATTAGCAACATTTAAAAAACATATGATGGTTCGGTTTGGTATCTTTCTCAAAATTTCTTTTATCTTATCCCGAGACTGTGATTAGATAATGGTGCCCGGAACGCCTGTCCTGGCCCCTGCCTCTGCCCCTGCCCATTGGCCAGGACTCTGGGGCTTCCTTGTGGCCTCATTTCAGGTTCTCAGAGTTGCCACAGGGGGGTACATGAGCTTGAGAAAAGATTTCAACAGCTCCCTCACCGTCTTTTCTCCTTTCCATAGGGCATAGGCACCTTCCTCAAGAATGCAAAGCCCTCCATGACTTATTTCCAGTCACAAGGATGTGACTCTGCACTCTCTGGAATAAAAATCGCCCATCCTCTCTCCCTTCAACATTACAGCTAAAAACCACTGGTTAAATGTTATCTGATTCCTAAGCACAGCTCATCCCTAAAGATAGTACCAACTACCCTGTAACTTCACAAGCATTTAACTTGGGTTGCTTAGAAGTCTTTTTTTTTAATTTCATTTACTTAGTTTTTTTTTTTTTACCTTTGGTTTTTTTTTTTAATTGGAGGAAAATTGCTTTACACTGTTGTGTTGGTTTCTGCTATACGACAACGTAAATCAACCATAATCATACATATATCGCCTCCCTCTTGAACCTCCCTCCCCGCTTCCCACCATCTAGGTACTCACAGAGTGCCGGGTTGGGCTCCCTGTCTATCTGTTTTACAAGAACTCTTTAAATAACGTTTTAAACAGCATTTAAACAGAGGTCCATGAAACATATAGAGTTTAACTCTGGTTAATATTTAACTCCTGGTTAATATTTCTTGAAATTCTGTTTTTCTGCTTTAGATATTATTGAAACAACTGATTTATAAGATATAGTTATCTTCATTCTTAGTAAATTTCTTACTTTTCCTCAAATCTTTATTTGGAATTTGGTGGAATCAAACTAAAGAGCCAAATACTACTTATCAGTTCTCATTATACAGTGCTATTAACATACAAGATTGGGTTTAGGAGATTTTCTGCCAGCTCTGTTTTAATACATCCCCAGTATTTGTCTCTTGGGACCAAGCAGACTAACTAAACCTTTCATTTCTTTACATTTTGGCCTAAGAGTTTTTCAGGATGTAATTTGTGATATAATTCTCCATTTTTTATAGGCATGTTTTCCACAAATCCTGCGTGGACCCCTGGCTTAGTGAACACTGTACCTGTCCTATGTGCAAACTTAATATTCTGAAGGCCCTGGGCATTGTGGTATGTTTCCTATTTTGTTAATACTTCTGTGTTGTTTTACCTCTAAGCATAACATAACATAGGCTTTCTCTGCCAGATAGTCTTGTTGGTCCAATACTACATTTTTTTCCACGTTAAAGTCCAGCCCACATCAGAGAGCTTACAGAAGAGCAGCTGAAGAACTGTGCTAGTCTACTTTAAAGCATGCTTCTGTTGGGTGCTAGGTGTGTGACGAAGAACTAAGGTAGAAGGAAGGATGTGATTTTCCTATATTTCAATATCTTTTTTTTTTAAGGAGTAGAATGTGGATTTTTAACTCTAGTCCAGTAGTAATTTTTTCTGCATTCAACATGATATAAAACCATGTCATTACTTATGTTTCTTCCTCTTGAATTTGGCTTTGCTCTCCTAGATGTTGGTAATTGCAGTCAGTGAAGGTGGGCAGTGCCAGCCCCAAACTGATCTCTGACAGCTGGGTAGGGGCTTTGGTTGGGTGCCAACCACATAGAGCACTTCAGCCACAGCCAGGTGAGCCAGCGTTGACTACCTGAGGACCTTGGAGACTTCCAACAGTTCTTTCCTTAAAAAATGTATCAATATATATCCAGGATTATTGCTTTTTAGAGGAAAGTGAAATACTTTCTGATCTCAAAAAAGAGTGAATAATCTCCATATAGAGAAGAAAGTTTATGTTGACCCAACAGATGAATTCCTCATTTTAGCTTTGCAGATCTGAATAATCCTATTTAAAATATGCTATCACATGACATTTTAGAAGCAATCCAGTTAGGTAGTAGTGCCCCATTTATCCTCCCATCTTCAAAGATCATGTCAATGATTTGTAGTTTCTTTACCTCTTAACACTTGACACAGGCCTAGATAATCCCTTCTGGTGAGGGCCATCCTTGAGACTGTCTGGCAGCATCCCTGGCCTTCCATATCCGCTATTTAGTGGATGATAGTAGACTTTAGCCCCACAGCAGTCTGTTCCTCTCCCTTAGCATTAGATGCTTAAATTTTGAAACAGGTTTTTTTAGCGTTCAGAAGACTTTTCAATGTTGATCTGCTCTTGGTTGTATGCTTTCTTCATGTTTTAAAGGTGAAATATATTTACAACCTGACTAGCAAATAGATGAGGTGTTACAGAACAGTTAATAGGGCAAAAGGGGTATTTTATGTTTTCTGCATTAACACATGCACCAAAGTGATCCACTGCACTGATTGTCAGCTTTATAATAATAATAATGAATCTCTCTGCCTGTGAGCCCTGTTCACAAAAAGTTGTTCTTTATAAAGATGAAGTATCCAGTTTTCTCAGTTCTACAGTGGATTTTGGCTTTCCTTTGTATCATTTTGGGGAAGAAATCATCTGTTTCTTTTAAATAAAAACTCTTGAATGAGAATGGAAAGTGTAAATGGGGAGAGAAATGAGAGGAAATCACATGAAAAAAACTGGTAAAATCTTTGCAACCGGATGTCAAGCATTTAGAATTTGATAAAAGGATCTGTTAATCTTACAAGCACTTTTAACCTGGAAATATTTTGCAGCCAAATTTACCGTGTACTGATAATGTAGCATTTGATATGGAAAGGCTCACCAGAAGCCAAGCAGTTAACCGAAGATCGGCCCTAGGTGAGCTCGCCAGCGACAACTCCCTTGGCCTCGAGCCACTTCGAACTTCGGGGATCTCGCCTCTTCCTCAGGATGGCGAGCTCACTCCTCGAACAGGAGAGATCAACATCGCAGTAACAAGTAAGTGGGCCCTGTACCCAGGGCGTGGGACTGGCTTGCTGCTGGTATTTGATGTGTGGTGAAAAGTTGAGGCGATCGGTCACCGGGGCCAGTGACTTAAGTCTGTAACTGAGAAAGTAATGAATACTTTTGTTAAAACAGGTATTTGTAATCATGAAACTTCCTTTCTAATAAGAAACTTGTGTATTTGTGTGTAATTGATGATTATAGTTGCCATTTGATGAGGAGTTGATCAGAGGTTTGTCTTAATAGCTGTTTATCAGCCTGTTTTGAAATGATCGTGTTGCACACAGAGATGTGAGGCAGGGCGTCCGCAGCGTCACAGGTGTGTTGTGTAACTGTGAGCACCAGTGGTCTCTAGTTCCTATGCTGCAGGAAACTTAGTAAAAAACTCATCCAGAATTTGAACGTAAAATTCACAACTTTAGGAACAGTTGAGATAGCCAGTTGCCGCTCACTGTATTTTACACTTTTATGAAATTTGCCGTCTTGGTATAATTGTACAAGAGGTGTGAGAAAAGCCTTAAGATAATCTACTTTTAAAAAATGTTCTGGGCTAGTTATGAATGTCATGATTGTTGCAATGTTGACAAGAAAAAAAAATGCTCTGAATGTTCTGATGGCCTTACCAAAGTATGAGTGGGCTGGCAGGTGTGTGAGTGTACATTCACCCCGTAACAAGCCAGCTGTTTTCAATCCATTCTTTATGTGTTGTTTTCTTCTAACAACCTTTCACCCCATCTTCCTCATCACCACTCTGGTGCTGCCTGTTTCAGTATATGCTGTGCTCGCCTATAGCTTCAAGCCCTAACCCTAGTGGAACTCCTCTCAACTTCTGGGAGTTAGTAAAATGGATAAAACTGTTACAAAAAGACTTTTCCCTTAAGTAGTAAGACTTGGGTGGTCTGTTCAATTGATTTATACATGTTTTTAACCAACCAAAAATTGTTAGAAAATGATTTTGCAGGTTTTATTCTCATTTGTTTAAACTCAAGGAAAGTTTGTTAAGTTATAGAATAAGTAAAACTATTCTTTGATACATTTTGGCTAATTTCTTACCATTTCCCAGTGGTTTGTTTTAACAGCATTTCATGTTTTCCTGCTTTGACATTTAGGTTTTATGGGCTAGATTTTTTTTAAATGATGTAATAATAATAAAGGAGACAAAGGTTGCCTATTTATTAATGAGTTATTGGTAGATCTTTCATTGATCAACATTTATTGAGCACCTACTACTACATTAAGTAATTATCCCATTATATTTTATATAGAAATATCCTTTCAAAATCTTACATTTTGATGATAAAAATATTACTTCATGTGTCAAATTAATCACCTTTAGCAAATCTGTACATGTTAAAATGAAATTCATGTGGTTAAATGAGACCAAAGCTACCTCTCCTTTAAGCTCAAAGCTCTGTAGTGCCATAGTAACTACAGTGCATTCAACCAGCATCCACTGTTTGCAAGGCACTGTGCTAAATACACACTGGGGAGGACAGAGGTGACCGAGACCCTGACTGCAATGGATCGGTGCTAAAATACCTCTGGGCCCATCGGGTATTATTGTGATAGTGTTTACTTCTTTTTGGTTACTAATTTTTATAACTGAAATGCCATGCATGTCTGGATGCTATATTCAAAAGTGGAAACATAGACATAATTGAAGTTTGTCTGCTTATCATGTATAAAAAAGTCTAAGAAGAAAAAAATAAAGAATGCTATATTAAGCTTCTTGAAATTGATGACCAGCATCTCTTGATTTTTTTAAAATGCCAGTATGTATTTTTTCTAACTTAAAATATATGGGGTTAAAAATGGTGGATTTTGCATGGGTTCCTGAATGTTTATTATTTTGACTTAAAGAAAAACCTTATAAATTCACTCTTTGATGAAGAATTTGTATTCCAAGAAGCAGTGGCTGCACTGTTATCTAAAAATAAAGAGCTTGCTGTGCATTTTAATAATGTAAACCAAGATGGGCAGAGAAATGCTTATAGAACAACTCAGCATCCTGAAATCCTGAAGAACAGTTCTTCTTAACCTTTTGAAGATCACCACCTTTAAAATTCGATGAAAGTATAATAACCTTTTTCTAGAAGAATTAGTAGTCACACACATTGTTGCGTAGCTGTAGGATCCTCGGAAAGCAGATTGAGAAACACCCATGTTATACATAGCTTTCACGTATAAACATTTGACATTCCAAGTATAAATTTATGCATTATTGCAAACGTATAGGGAATTTTACTATGTAAAACTTTGTTAAACCAGTCCTGGTTTGTGTATACTTTAGGAAATATTTTATAGTTAAAACCTTTTAGGAAGTCAGATTGATTCTCAGGTTGTTTTTGTGGTTCTCAGTAAATACTGTTTTTGAAATATTACCTTGATGATACAGAGTTTGACAAGTCAAGAGGAAATATTAAGTGATTTCCTAGATCTAGAAAGAGACTAGATAAAAAAAACCTTTAGAGTTCTGTGTACCAGAGGTTTTCATCTCTTTGATGGGCCAAGTATCTTGTGAATAACCTTCCCTTTCTACTTCTGCTTAATAAAGCCTTAACAGCCAGTGCTGCTTCTTAGTGGTGGAGTTGTGAAGGGTAGTCCTCTTCTTTGCAGGAGACACCAATAAGATGTCCTTTTTAAAAAAGACTCTTAAGTAAACCCACTCATAGACAAAAAGAATATAGATGAGAATGCCGTGGAGGCCAGCCTGCGAACTGCTTGGAGTACCCACGGGACCTTTGGGGACCACTGCTCCATCTTTCTAAGCCTTTCTTTAGGAATGAGTGACACAGCCATGCAGAAGTGACAGATGAAGAAAAAAGGTTATAAGTATGGCTAGTCCACTTTACTGTCATTTAAGTTAACAATTTAAAAACCTGTGTCCACGTGCCATTTTATATACATCTTTTTACTGCACAGTTTTTGGTGGCCATACCTCTCACAGACCTCAGGACCTTAACTGGAAGAAATGTTTGGGCCCTGCTTTCCTTTCTCCCTTGCAGCTTTCACCACTACTTCCACTAACCTCTCCACTTAGTAGCTCTCTGGCAAACCTCCTCCTGCTTCACTTCCTTGTGCCAGTCTTGGCTTACACCTTCGTTGACGTCTGCTTCGTTGCATTTGAGGGAAATGTTGACATCGATTTGACTTAAGTCTTCTCCCCAGAGTGATTTCCTCCCTTTCCTTTGTCAACAGAAGAATGGTTTATTATTGCCAGTTTTGGCCTCCTCAGTGCTCTCACACTCTGCTACATGATCATCAGAGCCACAGCTAGCTTGAATGCTAATGAGTAAGTAACAAATTGTTTTTTGGATTGCATGTGCCAAATGATCCCAAGAAAATATGTCATTTTCATAAAGATCATGAGAATTGGCTTCCACCAATTTCATACTGATCCTGATGGGATCATACCTAACGAAACAGTTTATTTCACAAACAGTAACACTGATTGGGAGTTCACTTTGTTCACTTTAGAAAAGATCTCGGGGCTTTCATTAGCCACAAGGTTAGAATAAATCAACGATAGAACAAATGCCAAGGAAACCAGTAGAGTTGTAGTATGTAGAGAATTCCTACGTCCTGATCATTGATGGGATTAGCCCTGCTTTGCTGTGTACTTGTCAAACTTTACCTGGAGTTTTACATACTTAGCTTTCAGTGGAGAACTGGCACCCTGGCCTGTGGTCACAGGAACATGGATATTTAACCTGCAAGAAAGAAGCAGTCAGAAAGACCTGTGACTTCTAAATATTTGAAAGACGATCAGGAAAAAAAAAAAAATAAGCATAGACTGTATTTTCATAGGACAAAATGAAGACCAGGTTACAGATAGGCAAAATTTCACCTTGGTAAAAGGAAGAACATCTGTCAGCAGGCTGCCAGTGAGATGGTTTGCTGTGGGGGTAGGGAGTGCCCTGCATCAGGAGTGCAGGCAGAAGCTGCGTTTTACTTGTCAGAGCTGTTGGATGGAAAATTGGGCTGGATAACTGATGAGGTCCAGTTTGATCCAGTGGTTTTCCAAAAGTAGCTTTCCATGGGGGTAGCTTGTTTCCATGGGGGTGGCTTTATTTGTTTTGCATTAAACTTGGGGCATTTACTTTAGGATATTATTCAGTCCTTTCTTTTAAGCAGTATTCATGAAAACTAATTCAAGACGAAAGCATCCCTGGAACACTGCTGAAATTTGAACTTGAATTGGTGGAGTTCCTGTGCTCTGTGTATTCTGTTATGTCCTGGCACTTTAGTTGATTAGTAACAACCAGCCAAGCTCATGTAATTGATGTAATTAAATGCTCATAGTCCAACTGTAGAAACAATGGGCAAGAAACTTCCATTTCCAATGACATGATTTTATTACTTCTACCCTGATCTTTTGGCTAGATACTTACAAGAAGTACCCTTTGGCATCCTAGACATATTACATATTGAGAGGATGTCATGGTCACTTGGCAGTCTTCAGATGAGTAGTCTCAACCTCATCCAGTAGACCACCAGCTAGCTGCTTCTGTTGGGCCCACCTGATGTAGTTTTGCTTCAACATAGCACAGTGTTAATAGCTTAGACTCTATAGAGTCACACATACCTGGATATGACTACCTGCTCCTCCATATTTTTCTTGTGAGACCTAGATAATGTTTATCTGAAGTTCATTTTAGGCATCCATAAAACAAGAATAATGGTAGGAGTACATCATAGGTTGTTGTAAGAATTAGCATATAAAGTGCTTAGCACAGTGCCTTGTACATAATAAGTGCTCAATAAATGTTAGCCAAAACAATTCCTCTGAGATTCTTTCAAAGTTCTATGAATAAGATGGCCATCTGTCTTTATCATTTGGCAAATGAATTTAATTTTCTTCCATGAAATAGAATATAGAATCATAAGAGCTCACGAGTGTCTGTTATCAAACCTCAGTTTGGAGGGAAATATTTATTTCTCCTGAAGTCACCTCTTTTGCTTACTCCCATACCAACCCATCAGACAAGATGATAATGTAAGCCCACTTCTTAAAGTTTCGCAAATGAGCAAAAACCAATCACAGCAAATAACTGCACACTGGGCACTTTTAGGGAATTGTTAAGTAATTTAATAGTCACCTTGCTGCCACTCAGAATTGGCCAGGTGCTCAGTTCATGTTTTAGGTATTTTAGAGAATGCTCGATAAACATGTTACCTGTTGTAAGCTGGAGTTCCATTCATAAATGCATGCATGACTCAGAATCTGAGTCATAGATCTTAGATCCATGTCTTAGTCCATCCCTTCTCCCATTAGTCTTTGTAGAGGGTTTTTAGTACAGTTATTCATTTGACTATTATTGCTGTGTCTTAGTCAAAACCACTCTGAACGACAATTTCCATGATTCCATTTAGAGAAGTTGAGAGAGAGAGAGAGAGTGTGTGTGTGTGTGTGTGTGTGTGTGTGTACACATATGGATGGATAAAAGGGTGGTGACCAAATTATTAATGGTGATTTTCTTAATTTAGTACAATTTTGGATGATGTTTTTCTCTCCTATATGCTTTTTATGTGTTGACTTTTAGTAACAATACTTAATTTTTTTAAGTCCATTTTAATTCTAGGGGATTGAAAAAAAAGATAATGGTTGGGAATTCCCCAGCGGTCCAGTGGTTAGGACTCTGCACTTCCACTGTTGGGGGCCTGGGTTCGATCCCTTGTCTGGAAACTAAGATCCTACAAGCCGTGCAGTGCAGTCAAAAATAAATAAATAAATAGCCACTCTTATTCAATGTCTCCTTCTCAAGAATATTGATGAAAAATTCCTATGTGATTTTAATTCTGAAAAGTTTATTTTAGCAAATAAATTTATAATTATTCTTCATTAATTCTTTGAAATCTGTCTTATTTTCCTTTTTACTTTTACCAAAAAATTGCAGTCAAATGAGATTGCCTTTTCAGTTTAATTGCTCTGTTTCCGTTTTCTGGGTACCCTTGTCCATTTCTAAGATGGTCTTCTATATGAATAGGTTTTGTCTTTTCACATGGTAATGATTTGCCTGGACCTTCTACCTACTATTATAGTTTACTTTTCTGACAGTGTTACACTGAACTTGTGTATTGTGATGTCAGTAACACTTTGACCCAGTCTAGCCACTGGTGAAACCCTGTGAGCAAGATCAAGCAGTGAGCAAGATCTGTGGCCAAATATAAAAGCAGGGGTATGGAACCCAGGCAGATCCAGGCCTCCATGGGTTCATGGATTGCTGCTCTCCTGGGGTTGAAAGCACTCTGCCTCCCTCACCACACTCTATGTTCACCCAGGGCTTGATGCTAGTGGCTTAACTCAGAAGTTAATCAAAAGTCCATGTATCTGGGGTCACCACCTTCTATTGTGATGAAATACTATATAAGTACTCAATCATGACTAATTGTGCTTTACTTTTTTAATACTATAAACAGATCTAGTGAATTTTGAAACTTGACAAATATAAACAGGATAGTAGGCAAAGAAGCAAATAAATGCATGATAAATGTATTTTTATATATTAGCTTCCCAAACATTTGTTGTGCCTGAGTAATCCTCTGAGGAGGCCTTACAATTAGCTGAGAAAAGAAGAGAAGTGAAAGGCAAGGGAGAAAAGGAAAGATATACCCATTTGAATGCAGAGTTTCAAAGAAGAGCAGGAAGAGATAAGAAAGCTATCTTAAGTGAACAATGCAAAGAAATAGAGGAAAGCAACAGAATGGGAAAGACTAGAGATCTCTTCAAGAAAATTAGAGATACCAAGGGAACATTTCATGCAGAGATGGGCACAGTACAGAACAGAAACAGTATAAACCTAACAGAAGCAGAAGATACTAAGACAAAGTGGCAGGAATATACAGAAGAACTATACAAAAAAGATCTTCATGACCCAGATAACCATGGTGGTGTGATCACTCACCTAGAGCCAGACATCGCAGAGTATGAAGTCAAGTGGGCCTTTGGAAGCATCTCTAAAAACAAAGCTAATGGAGGTGTTGGAATTCCAGCTGAGCTACTTCAAATCCTAAAAGATGATGCTATTAAAGCACTGCACTCAATATGCTAGCAAATTTGGAAAATTTTGGAAAACTCAGCTGTGGCCACAGGACTGGAAAGGGCCAGTTTTCATTCCAATCCCAAAGAAAGGCAATGCCAAAAAATGTTCAGACTACCACACAACTGCACTCATTTCACAGGCTAGTAAGCTCCAAATCCTTCAAGATAGACTTCAACAGTACATGAACCGAGAACTTGCAGATGTACAAGTTGGATTTAGAAAAGGCAAAGGAACCGGAGATCAAATTGCCAACATCCATTGGATCATAGAAGAAACAAGGGAATTCCAGAAAAACTTATGCTTCATTGACTACACTAAAGCCTTTTGACTGTGTGGATCACAACAAACTGTAAAAAATTCTTAAAGAGATGGGAATACCAGACCACCTTACCTGCCTCCTGAGAAACCTGTATGCAGGTCAAGAAGCAACAGTTAGAACTGGAAATGAAACGATGAACTGGTTCAAATTGGGAAAGGAGTACATGAAGGCTGTATATTGTCACCTTGCTTATTTGACTTCTATGCAGAGTACATTATAGGAAATGCCAGGCTGGATGAATCACAAGCTGGAATCAAGATTTTTGGGAGAAATATCAACAGCCTCAGATATGCAGATGATACCACTCTAATGGCAGAAAGCAAAGAAAAACTAAAGAGCCTCTTAATGAAAGTGAAAGAGGAGAGTGAAAAAACTAGCTTAAAACTCAACATTCAAAAAACTAAGACTGTGGCATCTGGTCCCATCACTGCATGGCAAATAGATAGGGAAAAATTGGAAACAGTGACAGACTTCATTTTCTTTGGCTCCAAAATCACTGGAGACAGTGACTGCAGCCGTGAAATTAAAAAATGCTTGCTACTTGGAAGGAAAGCTATGACAAACCTAGACAGCATGTTAAAAAGCATACATCACTTTGCCAACAAAGGTCCCATATAGTTAAAGCTATGGTTTTTCCAGTAGTCATGTACAGATGTAAGAGTTGGACCATGAAGGCTCAGCACCGAAGAATTGATGCTTTCGAACTGTGATGCTGGAGAAGGCTCTTGAGAGTCCCTTGGACTGCAAGGAGATCAAACCAGTCAATCCTAAAGGGAAATCAACCCTGAATATTTATTGGAAGGACTGATACTGAAGCTAAATCTCAAATACTTTGGTCACCTGATAGGAAGAACAAATTCATTGGAAAAGATCCTGATGCTAGGAAAGACTGAGGACAGGAGGAGAAGGAGGGGACAGGATGAGACGGTTGGATGGCATCATCGACTCAACGGACATGAATTTGAGCAAGCTCCGGGAGATAGTGAAGGACAGGGAAGCCTGCCGTGCTGCAGTCCATGGGTTGCAAAAGTCAGACACAACTGAGTGACTGAACAACAAGTTATATTCAACTTCAATTCCCAAAGTATGTTTTCTACTACGTTTTGTTATTTAAGTAAACCTTGTTAAATCTCAACGTTTACCAGCTTACGTTTACATAAATCTATTTTTCCCTCAACATAAGAAAAGTAAATATTTATTTGAAATGTTTTTATTTGAGGAGTAAGTTATAAGATGTGGATGATGTAGGAGAGAGTTTGAGTTGACTGGGCAGTTCAGCTAGGTATTCTCTATAGCTCTTTCTTAGTTCCTAGATTCTGATGCATAGAAATCATGTTCTGAGATTTGCAGAGGGGTATAGACTAGCATTTACAATTCAGACAGTTTCGGCAGGAGGAAATGAATCTGATGTGCTTGACTTGATGAAAGAACTGGAGCAATTTGAAATCCTGTAGCATGATTGAAGACCAAGAAGTCCTAGCTCTGCAGCAAGTCCATTGGGCTTCAGTGTTCTTTTTGAGCTGTCTGTCCTCCTCTGAGTTGTAGTGGTAGAAATATATAGGCCAGGTCAAAGGAATTGCTGTTTCTGTTTTACTCTCTACTAAGAGGATTGGGGGCAGGAGGAGAGGGGAACAACAGAGGATGAGATGGCTGGATGGCATCACTGACTCGATGGACATGAGCTTGGGAAAACTCCAGGAGTTGGTGATGGACAGGGAGGCCTGGCATGCTGCTATTCATGGGATCGCAAAGAGTCGGACATGACTGAGCGACTGAACTGAGCTGAAGAGTATTTCAGTATTTCTGAATTGTTTTGCTCAAGCTCTTTAAGAGGAACATTGACACATTTCAATATAAAAGAATCTGAAAACTTAATCATTTCATACTTTGGGGATATTTACCTTAGAAAAGAGGAGACTGAGGTGATGAAAGAGGTGTTCTCAAGTATTTGGAGGACTTTCAAAGGTGAGGATAGCTACTGTTTATTGTGTGCCTACCAAGATCTTACTCCTTTGTGGGACTGTTATTACCCACATTGCCCCCAGTTAATACTTGTAATAGTCCCATGGTGACTAACCAGTGCTTACAGAGGGTAATACTTCCTATGTAGCTCTGGAGACATCTACAGGGAGGTAGGTTTCCATTTAATGTAAGAACTTCCTGCCATTAAGAATTGTCCCTCCGTGAAAATGAGCTGTCTTAAAAGCTTGTGAGCTTGCCAGGAGTTGCTTATTCAGACAGAAACTACAAGGCAGGAGCTGTTCGGAGGCAGATCTTGAGTCAGATAGAAGTTCTAAGACTCCTAGTTCCCAGAGTTCCTCTTGAATTGTCTGTCCTGAATGATCCCTTCCTAGGAGAGATCAAAACCCAAGGAGAGGGGTCTGGGTCTCAGCTGGCTACCCCTTATAGAATCTTTAGGGTCAAACAATGTTTTTAAAACTTTTTAAAATCATCTCCTACTGTTAGAAACACATTTTCTTTTGTGACCCAGTACTCCCACATGTATGACTGAAACAGAAGTTCCACAGTTTTCCTTATTACATACAGTATTTTTCTTCCTACATACAGATCTTTTCTTCTCTGTGGTTTCTTGTTGTTAATATGGGTCACGAACTCCTGCATTGATTTTACAATTTGTTGCTAGGTTGCAGCCTGCAATTTGAGAAACACTGAGCTGAAGAATTTAGAATTTTTGGTTCTCAACCTGATAGCTTTTTTTTTTTTTTTTTGACTGTGCTAGGTCTTGGTTACTGTGTGCAGGCTTTCTCTAGTTGCAGCAAGTGGGGGCTACTCTGACTGTGGTACACAGGCTACTTCTTGCAGTGGCTTTTCTTGTGGCAGAGCATAGGCTTTAGGGTGCCCAGGCTTCAGTAGTTGTGGATCCCAGGCTCTAGAGCACAGGCTCAGTAGTTGAGGTGCACAGACTTAGTTGCACATGGAATCTTCCCAGGCCGGGAATCAAACCCGTGTCCCCTGCATTGGCACGCAGATTCTTTCTTTCTTTTTTAATTCTTTTATTTTGCTCTTCCCAGCATCACCTGAGATCTACATTTTTTACATTGGAAAAGACCCTGTTGCTGGGAAGGATTGAGGGCAGGAGGAGAAGGGGACAATAGAGGATGAGATAGTTGGATGGCATCACCGACTCAGTGGACATGAGTATGAGCAAGCTCTGGGAGATGGTAAAGGACAGAGAAGCCTGGTGTGCTGCAGGCCATGGGGTTGCAAGGAGTTGGACACGACTTAGTGACTAAACAACAGCACCACATTCCTTTGATGCCAAGGTTGTGGATTCACTTTACATTCTTGGCAGGCACATTCTTAACCATCTGGAAAGTCCTCAGCCTAATAACTTGCTCACACTGGCACACATATCTGATTGTTTATTTTACTGAGACAGCTTTTTTTGTAGGAATGTCAGCAAATACTTGTCCCCAGCTTGACCATGAGTACTCTTCTTTCTTTTAGCATTTAGTTCTCCTTTTAGCCACAGTGAGCCCGAGATACATACACAAAGAAGTAACCTGAGGCCCACAGGGGCTGAGTGACCTCTAAGAGATGCCATAGGATGAAGGGCCTGGGATTCCAGCCAGTACTTCTGGTCCAACTCTTTACACTGCTCTTTTTTGACTACTCCAGAGGGCCATTTAAGGGTTCCAAATAATATTGAAAAAGATTGAAATTTGGTTGAAAAAGATAAATTTGGTTTTCTAAAAACTTAGTGACAAAAAAAGATTAAAGCAGCAGAACCTTTGATTGGGCTTCTGTCTTGTCTTTGTCGGTCTTTTTATTTTTCAGAAGTGCCTTTAATGTTTGGCTTCATCGGGTTTTTTTTAATTACTTACATGTGTCAGTCATTCAGTTGTGTCCAACTCTTTGCGACTCCATATACCGTAGCCCACCTGGCTCCTCTGTCCATGGAATTCTCCACACAAGCATACTGGAGTGAGTTGCCATTCCCTTCTCCAGGGTATCTTCCCAACCTGGGATTGAACCTGGGTCTCCTGCATTGCAGGCAGATTCCTTACTGTCTGAACCACCAGGGAAGCCCCATAATTACTTAGAAAGGCAGCAAAAAAGTAAGTTTAAAAATCTTGACTCACCCATTTAAAGTCCCTATGCCTACTGAGGAAATATTATAAAAGCAATGTGTTGTATTAAATATGAACTGTAATAAGCAAGTGTAGAGCCTCATTCACAGTTTCTGTGAATGACCCTAACCCTAACCCTTCCATTCATGAGGCACCATCTCCCCAGTGCTTGAGGCACCAGGCTTGCCCTGCAGGAGCCCTGGGGTAACAGGCTGCAGCACTCAGGGCTCTGTACTCAGTGCTGTACCTGCGGCCAGGGCAGTGTGGCATGAGTACCACACAGACGCGGAGGATCTCCCGCTCCTCCCCTGAGGGAGGCGAAAAGGCTTCCTGCAGGAAGTGACTTAGAAACCAGGCCAGGCATAATTAAAACAAAGGGGAGGAAAAAGCAGGGTAGGTTCAAGGAGTTGTGTGGTTTGATGTGTCTTCTGTAGTTGATGGTGGAAGTAGGCAGACTATGGAATTTGGACTGTTGTGTTTTTTTTTTTTTTTGTAACCAACAGGTGATGTCTAAGGCTTTTCAGTAAAAATAAAATTGCTAATGACTGAGAAATTGCTTTGGCATGGTAGAGACTGGAAGCAAGAAGGTGGGTTAGGTAAAAATACGGAGCTGAAGAAGAAGGTCAGGACGATGGGGAAGAGATAAAACAGGAAATGCTGGAGAGCTGTATGATGACCAGAGAGTAAGTGATTTGGATCCAGAGTGTGGATCTGGAACTCAACAGGTAGAAAAGAGAGCCGAACTGAAGATACATTACAGAGAAACCAGAGCAATGAACCAGACTCGAGAAGGGTTGAGGAAGCTAGAGCAGTCCCACACTGCCAGGCCACAGAGGGACAACATTAGCCTGAAGGTAATGGAGGAAACTTCAGATGTCAGGTACCTTCAGGCACCTGGTTTAGGGGGAGACACACACAAAATACACGCGCATAAAATCTGGGAGTTCCTGTAAGGAAGCCTTATATCCCTGGGAGTCCATACTCCTCAAATCTTATTTCAAAATAAATAAAGACATGTTTATTTTAAAGACAGCAGCTACAGATCTCAGGGCCATTTAGAACATGCATTCAAACCAGGAAAAGTTGTAAATTGTATAATTGTCCCCACATTTTTTAAACAAAATGCTATTAACCTGTACTTTCCCCTGCCTTCCTTTTGGAAGTACTAACACACTTTTAAGTGACTGAGCCACTTAACCTCAGATCTGAAGCTGCTGAGTTCAGGAAATGCTGATGGCTTACTGGCTTAACCAAACTACTCTGGGAAATACTTGGGGACAACCCAGCCCACCATTCAGTTAGAATTACTTTCTATTTTAAAAATTTGACAAATACCCTTTAACTAATTCTTGACCTCTCTTTTTCTCCTTTTATTCCATAGGGTAGAATGGTTTTGAAGAAGGAAAAACACTGCTTTCTGACTGATTGCCTTGAAGGAAAAAAGAACCTATTTTTGTGCATCATTTACCAATCATGCCACACAAGCATTTATTTTTAGTACATTTTATTTTTTCATAAAATTGCTAATGCCAAAGCTTTGTATTAAAATAAATAAATAATAAAATTAAAAAGCTGTGTCGTCAAGTATTATTCAACCACTTGTGTTTGGAAGGCTGATTGGGAGATCACATACCCATTTCATTTGTGTATGTTTCAGAGACAGAACGTGCTCATACTCTCCAGGGGAGGAACAGCGATGCTATTTCTTTTGATATTTTTACATTGATATTTTACGTTTGATATTTTACATTTGATATTTTTATTTTTCCTGCAGTTTCCAGATAGGACTCAAGTGTGGGGACATACTGTGTAGCGATGCCCCCTCGGGCCCTGAAATGAGTTATTCCATTTTATTTTCTTCAAGATCGCCATTCACTCTCTGATACTTTCTTATTCCTTTATTTATGATTGATCTGCCTCCTCCAGCTTGTCAGCTCCACAGCCACAGGGACATTCAACTGTGTTTCTTCCCACTGTATATCTAGCACCTAGTATAGTGCTTTGCACATAGTAAGTGCTCAATAAATATTTGGTGAGATGAAAGGAGTGTACAAAAAATTTTCTGAAATCCATGCTGTTTAGTAATAAATCTGTCCAAGATTTTTTTTTACCTGGTGTATGCAGTATTCTGTGCAGGGGAGGGTGTGCTGTGCTGAATCTCTGTTGCTGCACGCTGGCTTTCTCTGGTCGTGGTGAGCAGGGACTCATCGTTGCTTGGTTTCTCTTGATGCAGAGCCCAGGCTCTAGATCTCAGGCTCAGTAGCTGTGGCCCACGGCTTAGTTGCTCTGCAGCATGTGGAATCTTCCTGCATCAGGGATCAAACTTGTGTCCCCTGTTTTGGCTGGCAAATTCTTAACCATTGGACCACCAGGGAACTCCTGAATTCTTTTAGAAACAGTAAATTCTAAAGTTGGATGAGAATAATTTTACCTGTGTAAATGTAACTTTTTTGCATTATTTGTAAGGAAGCTGTTGAAATATTTTGTTATATGACTCAATATGATAAACTTGAAGGGATTATCAGTATGGGTAGATGTTTTGAGCAGTCAGTTCCCAACCTTTCCCCTCAACATACCTCAGTTGAGAGTATTCCCATTAGTAACAGGCCCACTAGAGCAGTCATACTTACATCAGTAGGGGGCTGAAGATTCTTTTTTTCATTAAGATATAATTCACATACCATGAAATTTACACTTTTAAAGGTAAGCTATTTCAGTGGTTTTTTAGCATATTCACAAAGTTGTACAACCATCACAACTGTCTTAATTCCAGAACATTTTTATCATCCCAGAAAGAAGCCTCATACCCTTTCACCCCTGCCAGCCAGAAACCATTAATCTACTCTGTCTCTAAGGATTTGCCTGTTCTAGACATTTTGTATAAATAGAATCATTCAATATGTGGCCTTTTGTGTTTGGGTTCTGTCACTTCCTGCAGTGTTTCAAAGTTCACCCATTTGCTGCTGCTGCTGCTAAGTCACCTCAGTCGTGTCCGACTCTGTGCGATCCCTTAGATTGCAGCCCAGCAGGCTCCGCCGCCCTGGGATTCTCTAGGCAAGAACACTGGAGTGGGTTGCCATTTCCTTCTCCAATGCATGAAAGTGAAAAGTGAAAGTGAAGTCACTCAGTCGTGTCCGACTCTTGGCGACCCCATGGACTGCAGCCTACCAGGCTCCTCCATCCATGGGATTTTCCAGACAAGAGTACTGGAGTGGGTATCAATATTTTGTTCTTTTTTGTAACTGAATAATATTCCATTGTGTGAAAGTGTTAGTTGCTCAGTCATGTCCAACACTTTGCGACCCGGTGGACTATAGCCTGCCAGGCTCCTCTGTCCATGGAATTGTCCAGGCAAGAGTACTGGAGTGGGTTGCCATTTCCTTCTCCAGGATGAAACCTGGCGTTCCTGCATTGCAAGCAGGGCCACCAAAAAAGCCCCATTTCATTGTGTGGATAGATAGATAGCTAGATAGATACTGCATTTTGTTCATCCATCCACTGATGGATGTTGTGGGTTGTTTTCCACATTCTGTCTTTTATGAATGGTTGTATGAATATGTGTACTCAAATTTTCGTGTGAATGTATCTTTAATTTTCATGGATATATCCCTAGGAGTAGAATTGCTGGAGTATATGTTAACTCTAAGTTTAACTTGTTGAAAAACAACCAGACTGATCTCCAGGCAGCTGCACAGTTCCACTTATCTGCCAGCAATATACAGGTGTTTCCAGTTTCTCTGCATCCTCACCAGTGCACATTTTCGTTTTTCTAAAAAATTTTGCCATGTCTGTTGGGTTTGCAGTGACACCTCGTTGTGACTTTGATTTGCATTTTTCTCCCTGGCAAGAATACTAGAGAGTCCCACGAACAGAGGAGCCTAGCAGGCTGCAGTCCGTAGGGTCTCAGAGTCGGAGACAACTGAAGCGACTGAGCACGCACGCAGGAAAAATTCTAAGGACATTAAACATCTCTCATGTGCCTGTTGGCTGCTTGAATATCTTCTTTGGAGAAATGTCTGTTCAAGTCCTTTGCCCATTTTTGATTGAATTATTTGTCTTTTTGTTATTGCATTCTAAGAGTTCTTTATAAAAGCCAGATCCTAGGCCCTTATCAGGCTTCCCTGGTGGCTCAGTTGGTAAAGAATCCACCTGCCATGTGGGAGACTGGGTTCCATCCCTGGGTTGGGAAGATCCCCTGGAGGAGGGCATGGCAACCCACTCCAGTATTCTTGCCTGGAGAATCCCATGGACAGAGGAGCCTGGCAGGCTACAGTCCATGGGGTCAGAAAGAGTCAGACACGACTGAGTGACTAAGCACAGGCCCTTATCAAATATATGATTTGCAGACATTTTTCTCATGTAAATACTCTATTCACTTTCTTGATAGTATCTTTTGAAGTACAAGTTTTTTTCTTTTGGGGGTTTTCTGTGGGGAACTCCAGTCTATTTTTTGTTTGGTTTGTGTTTTGGGAGTCATATCTAAGAAACCATTGCCTAATTCAAGGTCACAGAGACTTCCAAGAGTGTTATAGTTTTAGCTCTTATATTTAGTTCTCTCATCCTTTTTGAGTTAATATATATATGATGTGAGGTAGAGGTCCAACTTTTTTTTTTTTGCATGTTGGATATTTATTGTCCCAGTACCATTTGTTGAAGAGCTTATTCTTTTTTCGCAGATGAATAGTCTAGGCACTCTTGTCAAAAGTCAGTTAAGCATAATATATGAATTTATTTCTGGACTCTGAGTTCTATTTTATTGGTCCCTATGTCTGTCCTTGTGCCAGGATCACATGGTATTGATTATTGTTACTTTGTAGTAAGTTAGAAATTGGGAAGTGTGAGTCCTCCAACTTGGTTTTCTTTTTTCCCAAGATTGTTTTGGCTTTTCAGAACATTGCATTTCCTTGCATTTTCATATAAATTTACAACAGTTTTTAATATCTGCCCCCCCCAAAAAAAACTACCTGGGGTGTTGATAGGGATTACCTTGAATTTGTAAGTCATTTTCAGGTAGTAGAGTCATCTTAGCAACATTTATTCTTGCAACCTTGCTAAACTCATTTACTAGCGCTAATAGTTTTTCAGTGGATGCCTTAGAATTTTCTATGTACAAGATTGTATCATCTTCAAAGAGAGATTGTTTTACTTCTTCATTTCCAGTCAGGCTGCCTTTTATTTCATTTTCTTGTTTAATTGCTCTTGGCTAGAGGCTTCATTATCGGAATGTTGAGTAGAAGTGGTACAAGCAGACATCCACGTTTTGTTCCTGATCTTAAGGGAAAAGCTTTCACCCTGTCACCATTGAGTATGATGTTAGCCATGGGATTTTCGTTGATGTCCTTCTATCAGGTTGAAAAGTTCCCTGTTGCTTCTAGCTTGTTGAATGTTTTTATCATAAACAAGTTTACTTTTTCTATGCCTGTTAAGATGACTGTGTGGTTTTTGTCTTTTATTCTATTAATATGGCATATTATATTAATTGATTTTCATATGTTGAACCAACCTTACATTCCTGAGATAAATCCCAGTTGGTCGTAATGGGATTATGTTTTTATAAGTTTCAGGATTCAAGTTGCTAGTATTTTGCTGAGGATTTTTGTGTCTACATTCACTGAGGGCTATTGATCTGTAATTTTCTTGTGATGTCTTTCTCTGACTTGGTATCAGTGTGATGCTAGCCTTAATTACGAAGTGTTTCCTTCTTTTTTGTTTTTTGAAAGCATTTGAAAAGAATTGGTGTTAATTCTTTTTTTTTTTAAATAAATTTATTTCTTTTAGTTGGGGGCTAATTACTTTACAATATTGTAGTAGTTTTTGCCATACATTGACATGAATCAGCCATGGGTTTACATGCGTTCCCCCTCTTGGATCCCCCTCCCACCTCCCTCCCGATCCCATCCCTCTGGGTCATCCCATTGCCCCAGCCCTGAGCATTTGTCTCATGCATCAAACATGGAATGGTGTTCTGTTTCACATATGATAATATACATGTTTCAGTGCTATTCTCCCAGAACGTCCCATCCTCACCTTCTCCCTCAGAGTCCATAAGACTGTTCTATGCATTTGTGTCTCTCATTCTGTCTCGCATATAGGGTTATCATTGCCATTTTTCAAATTCCATATATATGCAGTAGTATACTGTATTGGTGTTTTTCTTTTTGGCTTACTTCACTCTGTATAATGGGCTCCAGTTTCATCCATCTCAATAGAACCGATTCAAATGTATTTTTTTTTAATGGCTGAGTAATATTCCATTGTGTATATGTACCACAGCTTCCTTATCCATTCGTCTGCTGATGGACATCTAGGTTGCTTCCATGTCCTGGCTATTGTAAACAGTGCTGCGATGAACATTGGGGTATACACGTCTCTTTCAATTCTGGTTTCCTCAGTGTGTATGCCCAGCAGTGGGATTGCTGGGTCATATGGCAGTTCTATTCCCAGTTTTTTTTAAGTTCTGTTCCCACTATGTTCTCCATAGTGGCTGTACTAGTTTGCATTCCCACCAGCAGTGTAAGAGGGTTCCCTTTTCTCCACACCCTCTCCAGCATTTATTGCTTGTAGACTTTTGGATAGCAGCCATTCTGACTGGTGTGAAATGGTACCTCATTGTGGTTTTGATTTGCATTTCTCTAATAATGAGTGATGTTGAGCATCTTTTCATGTGTTTGTTAGCCATCTGTATGTCTTCTTTGGAGAAATGTCTGTTTAGTTCTTTGGCCCATTTTTTGATTGGGTCGTTTATTTTTCTGGAATTCAGCTGCAGGAGTTGCTTGTATATTTTTGAGATTAATTGTTTGTCTGTTGCTTCGTTTGCTATTATTTTCTCCCATTCTGAAGGCTGTCTTTTCACCTTGCTTATAGTTTCCTTTGTTGTGCAAAAGCTTTTATTTTAATTAGGTCCCATTTGTTTATTTTTGCCCTTATTTCCAACATTCTGGGAGGTGGGTCATGGAGGATCCTGCTGTGATTTATGTCAGAGAGTGTTTTGCCTATGTTTTCCTCAAGGAGTTTTATAGTTTTTGGTCTTACGTTTAGATCTTTAATCCATTTTGAGTTTATTTTTGTGTATGGTGTTAGAAAGTGTTCTAGTTTCATTCTTTGCCAAGTGGTTGACCAGTTTTCCCAGCACCACTTATTAAAGAGATTGTCTTTTCTCCATTGTATATTCTTGCCTCCTTTGACGAAGATAAGGTGTCCATAGGTGCGTGGGTTTCTCTCTGGGCTTTCTATTTTGTTCCATTGATCTATATTTCTATCTTTGTGCCAGTACCATACTGTCTTGATGACTGTGGCTTTGTAGTAGAGCCTGAAGTCAGGCAGGTTGATTCCTCCAGTTCCATTCTTCTTTCTCAAGATGGCTTTGGCTATTTGAGGTTTCTTATATTTCCATACAAATTGTGAAATGATTTGTTCTAGTTCTGTGAAAAATACCATTGGTAGCTTGATAGGGATTGCATTGAATCTATAGATTGCTTTGGGTAGTATACTCATTTTCACTATACTAATTCTTCCAATGGTGTTAATTCTTAACTGGTAGAATTCACTGGTAAAGCCACCTGGTCATGGTCTTTCCTTTGTGGGAAGTTTTTTGATTACTGATATGCTCTCTTTTAGGCCTATTCAGGTGTTCTATTTCTAGTTAAGGCAGTTTCAGTAATTTGTGTCTCTGTAGGAATTTGTCCATTTCACCTAGGTTATCTGATTACCTGGCATAGAGTTGTCCATAAGATTGCCTTATAATCCTTTTTATTTCTTCAATGTTGATAGCAATGTCTCCTCTTTCATTTCTCATTTTAGTAACTCGAGTTCTTTTTTGCCTGGTCAAAAGCATATGCACTTAACATTTATGCATGCTTTAGCTAGTTATGCCTAGCTAAAGGTTTGTAAATTTTGATCTTTTCAAGGAACCAACTTTTGGTTTTATTGCTTTGTCTATTTTTCTACTCTATTTTATTAATTTTCACTCACATCTTTATTTTCTCCTTTCTGCTTACTTTGGGTTTAATTTTTTCTTAAAGTGAAGATTATGTTATTGATTTCAAGTCTTTCTATTTTAATATAAACATTTTAGCTATAAATTTCTCTGAAGCCCAGTTTCACCCATCCATAAGTTTTGGTATGGTTTGGTTTTATATCATTCATCTTAAGAATATTTTCTAGTTTCCATTATGGTTTTTCTTTTGACCCATTGGCTATTTAGGAATATGTTGTTTAAATCCCACATACTTAGTAATTCCCCAAATTTCCTTCTGTTGTAGAGTTCTAACTTCTTTCCATTGTGGTTGGAGAACATATTTTGTATGATTTCAATCATTTTAAGTTTATTGAGGCTTGTTTTCTAACCTAACATACGGTCTGTCCTGTAGAATGTTCCATATACAGTTGAGAAGAATGTATGTTTTGCTGTTCCTGGGTGGAGTGCTCTATAGATGTCTGTTAGGTCTGGTTGGTAAACAGTTTTATTCAAATCTTCTGTTTCCTTCTTCATCTTCTATCTAGTTCTGTCAATTATCAAAAGTAAGGCATTAAAGTCTCCATTGAATATTGTTGAATTGTTTATTTCTCCCTTTGATTGTGCCTGGTTTTGCTTCATGTGTTTGAGGGCTCTGATGTTAAGTGCATATATGGAGGTAAAAGATTTTTAACAGCTGCACAGATTATTCATTGAATCTTTTTTGTTCATTGAGATTCACTGGTTCAGTGGTCCTCCTGATATTTCTAGCTAACTCTAAATACTAGAGTGTGTTTGTTGAGTGTGTTTCACCTTACCCTCTAGAATGGGCTCTGTTGCTTTGACATTTTCCTCAATACCTACAAAATGGTTTTCACTTAGTATTTTCATAAATCAATAGTATAGTTTCTCCCCACCTACCTTTATCCAGTGGACATCAAATGAACTCTTCCCTCTCCTCTGTTTCCCATTTATGGTGAATTATCTTCCCTCATCAACAGTTGGAAGATGTAGGACTGTTTAATCCCAGTGTTACTGTTTTATTACTGTACCTTCACCCTTTTCACATTATTTCAAGTTCTAGCAGAGAGTAGGACTAAAAAAAAGTAGTGCTATTTTGGCCAAATATAAAATTTTTACAAAAGCTAAGAAATAAAATGAGTGAATTAGTAGGATATGGCTGTCCATTAATCTTAAAGGAGATTTTTCATCATCCATTGAAATTTGAACCTGCTGTATTGTGGCTTTGAGATTTAACTGACATCATCAATTTTTTACGTCTCAGTTATTCATGGTCTCAGTGCTTTTTTTTAAAGCATGGGATCTATTACTTAGAACCAGAGTTAGAATTAGCATCAAAATGCAATTGCTTATTCTTTATGGGCAGGGTGCTATCAACTAAGAAATCAGCTTTATGAATTAAAACAATATGAAATTGAATAATTTCTTGTTTACTGTTTAAAAAATTATTGAGTGATCAGAGATTAATATGGAATAAATGTGGCATTTCAGAGTTTTTAAACTGTTCTTGGACAAACTTTTGTAATGTGTGAGGTGTGGGTGGTTTTGTTTTTCATACACACACACATAGTATTTTTCAAGAGTATTTTATTTCAAGCCTTAGTGTTTATAATAGACCAAAAGTTGGTAAGAATTTGGTCCAAAGAGCCTCCAACAGAAATGCAGCTTACTTGATCCAACCCAACAACTTCAGTCCTGAAGAAATTAAATCTGATTTCTCTTTGGCCAGCTGGGTTGTAACTTTAAACTTTTTAGTAGTTGAGAAAAAAAATCCTGAGGGTTCCTTGACTTTTTCTCTACCAAATTATTTGGTTATTCTAAATTCCTTATCAAGACAGTTTAAGAATAGAACTTAATGGCAACAAACTATACAGAGAATCCAGTTGAAATAGAAACTGTCATTCTAGATCTCTGCTGTGAATCCGGACAGGAGAAGACTTAACAATAGCTAGCAGTTCAGATCACAGGACGTGCCGAATACCATGCTGAATGGTTTAGATGCATTATAATTTTCATCCTGGCAGCATCCAGTGAAAGAAAGTATAGCTCTTTTTTCTCTTAGAAATTTTTCTCTTTAAGAAACGGCAGCATAGAGGTCAAGTGGCCAAGATCACTCACCTATTAAGTGGCAAAGTCAGAAATGAGACCCTGGCAACCCCGGGTCATTGTTCCTAGCTGCTGACCCCCTGTTAATCCATAATAACACAATGACAATAGCTAACCTATAGTGCTCACTATGTGACAGGCACTCTTTTAAATATTTTGTGTATGTTAACTTATTTAAACCTTGCAACAATCCTGTTATTAACCCCATTTTACAGATGAGGAAACAAGCTTAGAGAAATCCAATAACTTGCCAAGGTTAAAATGTTAGTATGCAGTTGCAGCTAGACCAGTGCAGACAGTCTGTGTCCGGCATCTGTGGGCTAACCCTTTTTCTGTTTTTGTCACTTAGAGAAGCTTGCCAAGTGGAAGGCAGACTACAGGGCATGATGACCACTGGACCCATGTGTGCAAAGTAAGAAAGGCTGAAAAGTGTGATGGGCCTGGATTTGAGACACAAGCAGAATTGATGAGAGAGGCTTTCTCAAGCCAGATGGTGATGCTCTGCACGGAGCTTGGGCTTTTCAATGGGGAGAGCATGAAAAAGTTTGTGCATTTTAGAAGGTGTGAATTAGATGCAGCCTGGCTCCTGAAGTTAAAATAATGAGGTCACTAAAGAAAGGAGCTTAAGTTGCGGTATAGAACACTCAGTTCAGTTCAGTCGCTCAGTCGTGTCCGACTCTTTGTGACCCCATGAATTGCAGCACGCCAGGCCTCCCTGTCCATCACCAACTCCCGGACTTTACCCAAACCCATGTCCATCAAGTCGGTGATGCCATCCAAGCATCTCATCCTCTGTCGTCCCCTTCTCCTCCTGCCCTCAATCTTTCCCGGCATCAGGGTCTTTTCCAATGAGTCAGCTCTTCACATCAGGTGGCCAAAGTATTGGAGTTTCAGCTTCAACATCAGTCCTTCCAATGAACACCCGGGACTGATCTCCTTTAGGATGGACTGGTTGGATCTCCTTGCAGTCTAGGGGACTCTCAAGAGTCTTCTCCAACACCACAGTTAAAAAGCACCAATTCTTTGGCACTCAGCATTTTTTATAGTCCAACTCTTACATCCATAAAGGACTACTGGAAAAACCATAGCCTTGACTAGACGGACCTTTGTTGACAAAATAATGTCTCTGCTTTTTAATATGCTGTCTAGTTGGTCATAACTTTCTTTCCAAAGTGTCTTTTAATTTCATGGCTGCAGTCACCATCTGCAGTGATTTTGAAGCCCAAAAAAATAAAATCAGCCACTGTTTCCACTGTTTCCCCATCTATTTGCCATGAAGTGATGGGACCGGATGCCATGATCTTTGTTTTCTGAATGTTGAACTTTAAGCCAATTTTTTCACTCTCCTCTTTCACTTTCATCAAGAGGCTCTTTAGTTCTTCTTCACTTTCTGCCATAAGGGTGGTGTCATCTGCATATCTGAGGTTATTGATATTTCTCCCAGCAATCCTGATACCATCTTGTGCTTCCTCCAGCCCAACATTTCTCATGATGTACCCTGCATATAAGTTAAATTAGCATTACTAGCTTAGAAACAGCTAGCTGATAAGAAATGGGACGAAAACAGTTGAGTCAGTAATGTGGGGAAGATTCTAGAAGCGCCATATAAGTAAGGAGACCTCTAGGAAGAATTTACTCAGTACAGCAGAGCTTTATCAGTGTATTAATGCCCCCTCAACAGTACTGCTCAAAGAGAAGTTTTGAAATTGTCTTGGGGAAATACTTTCTTTACTGACCAGTTGGGAAAATACTTGCTTTACTGAGCAGTCTAAAAGCAGGTAGGACTTCCCTGTAGCTCAAACGGTAAAAAATCTGCCTGCAATGCAGGAGACCAGGGTTTGATCCCTGGCTTGGGAAGATCCTCTGGAGAAGGGAATGGCAGTCCACTCCAGTATTCTTGCCTGGAGAATTCCATGGCAGGGAAGCCCAGCAGGCTATAGTTCATGGGGTCGCAAAGAGTCAGACACGACTGAGCAACTAACACTGACACACACACTAAAAGCAGATGTAGGTATCAGGAGCTAGGGCAGCAGCTGAACCTGAGTTTGGCCTGAGTATAGATAGGGTAATGGCAAACCCACATGATGAAAAAATGCCCAGGATGGGTGTGCTATATTGGCAGCAACAGCCTGGCCATTCTTTAATGAGGCTTCAGAAAACGGAGAAGAAATCTAGTAAATCTGTTAAAATTATTCAACTCCTTTACTCTTGTTTTCATTTTTTTAAGGTCATACCTTGTAAGTTTTTCATGAAAGTTCTTTTTGGGGAAGGTGTCAGGTGGTCTTTCTCATCCTGACTGGGGAAGCTAAGGCACCACTGCCCTCTGCCTCAAGGGGGCGCCTGCCCCTTCAGGCTGCCACCAACGCTCAGGGAGGGGTTGGGTGCTTGGCCAGAGGTGGGCCCACCCTGACCCTTCCTCCAAAAGGCTTCTTTCTTCATAACCTCCACACAAGCACACTGCCACACGTGACTGAAACAAGAACAGCTTACACACACGGACAATGAAGAATCATTCAGAAATCAAGGTGCAAGTGATTTCATTCTTTTTTAACCTTTTATTTTGTATTGGGGTATAGTCAATTAACAAACAGTGTTGTGATAGTTTCAGGCAAATAGCAAAGGGACTCAGCCATACATATACCTGTATCCATTCTCCCCCAAACTCCCCTCCACATCCAGGCTGGCATGTAACATTGTGCTAGTACAGTAGGTCCTTGCTGGTTATCCATTTTAAATATGCCAGTGTGCACATTTCCATCCAAAATTCTGTAGCTATCCCTTCCCCCCATCCTTCTCCCAGCAACCATAAACTCCTTCTCAAAGTCTGTGAGTCGGTTTTGTAAGCAAGTTCATTTGTATCATGTCTTCATAGATTCCACATAAAACAGATATGATATTTCTCATTCTCTGATTTACTTCACTCAGTGTGACACTCTTGGTCCATCCATGTTGCTGCAAATGACATTATTCTTTTTAATGTCTGAGTAATATTCCATTGTATGTATGTACCACATCTTCTTTATCCATTCCTCTGTTGATGGACATTTAGGTTGCTTCCATGTCTTGGCTACTTTAAACAGTGCTGCAGTGAACATTGGGATGCCTGTATCTTTTCGGATCATGTTTTTCTCTGGATATATGCCTAGGAGGGTCATATGGTAGCTCTATTTTTAGTTTTTTAAGGAACCTCCATACTGTTCTCCATAGAGACTGTTCCAATATACATTCCCACCAACAGTGTAGGTGGGTTCCCTTCTTTCCACACCCTCTCCAGCATTTATTGTTTGTGGATTTACAAATGATTTCATTTTTCTTATGTCCCCAAAAAGAGAGTTTTCCAGGATTTTGCTTCTGGTCACACACATATCATAACTATAACATAGGGAAGGTGTATCTTAGAGGGTAGGGGTAGTTTATAAAGGCAAAAAAAGTATCGCTCATATTACATTTGGAAAAACCTCTCAAATCCCAGTGACATGCTGACAAGGGATACAGAAGATTGCAGCTTACTGAAGAAGCCTCAGAGTCGTAGACTCCTGTCACTCTCCCAGCAGGGCAGATACTCCTGGTGTGGGGTGACAGGCTGACTCATCCCACGATTTAAGTGTTCTCTCTTCCCCCTTTCTCTTCTGGCATTTTTTGTTGAGTGAGTATAAACACAAGTTGCAACTCAGGCTCCCACTCTCTAAGCTGGGCTGGAATCCTCTTCAACAGAAGTATTCATGTGCATTCTAGGACAGACCAAAAAGGTCACAGCAGCAGAAAATAGTATTTAGGTTCCTGTCCAGGAACACTGATAAGCTTTGGTTGAAACAATTTGAATTTTATTGACCTTCTGACTACTTGACCAGCTAAGTTAACTGAAACACCCAAGGCGCATCTCCTCGGTGCCATGGACTGATGGGATCCACACATTGAAATATGTAGTCAGGCAACTGAGGTGTGAATCCCAGGCCAGCCCCTTCCTGCCTGGGTAAGTCACTTAGCCTCTTGCAGCCTCAGTTCTCAGCAGGGGAATGGAAGTTACAGTAGCCACACGGGGCTGTGAGAAACAGATCTGTGAAGGTGCCTGGCATATCGTGTCACCCAGCAATGTGTGTTTCTTCCTTCCTTGTATGGAAAGATGGACTGATCCATAAAAGTCCTTCCTAGTATTGGTAACAGGAAGGCCTTGCTCAGGCATCCTTCAGACCAGGAAAGGCCCCACACTCCTGAGGTTTTAGGACTGGTCTGTTCCATGCTTGGGTCCATCAGGCGCCACTGCCTCTCCCTCATGTCCACCCATGGTCATCTTCATCAAGAAACAGGGGTCCCAGGTCCAGGTAGGAACTCATACAGCCCTTAGAAAGGTCTCTAAAAGCTGTCTCACTTGCAGCAATGATCCCTGTTTTACACGAGGAAAGCTTTATGTGAAAATTCTGATCATTTGTCATTTTTCAACAGGTACAGCCACCATTAAACCTGGAGCTTTGCTGCTTATGAGCAGATATTTGCATCTGTTCTAGAAATGGGGCCCACTGTTAGACTAGAAATGACACAGATAAAATAGGAGAGACGGGAACTGGGGAGGCAATTGTAGTAGCCCTCATCCACAGAGCCAGGCGCTGTAAGCAGGTAGCCTCGCTCCAAGTGAACTCTTGATGCCTCCCGGTGAGGAAGACTTGAGCATTGACTAATTTCTTTAAGAAGACACAAGATAAAGTTTGTAGATTACATTGTTACATTATAGGAATACAAAGTTTCCACAGTGAAAGGGATTCTCAAAATTTGCCAGGTCCTCTTAGTTACTTTGTAGTCTGACTTACAGCACTGAGTGCTGAAAACTTGTGCCTTCACTATGTTCTTTTTTTAATTTTTTGAAAGAGAAGTAGTAGGAATATTGTATTTTTTAAATCCAAGTTGTTACCAGGATCTTTGTAGAGGCCTTGGGAAGTTTTTGAAGTTTAATTTCAAAATTTTTATAGCCTCAGAAAAACTATACCTTCTCATTTTCTATTGCCATTTCTTATGCAGCATAAGAAACGAATCAGTTGATGGTGTTGCAACTAAGGATCTTTAAATTTCTGTTAAATACTTTTTGCAGTTTGATCATAATTATATTCTAAGTTATGTTTTAAGAGTACAAAACTGAAAGAAACTTCATTTTGGATTCAGATTTACCTGTATTCAACTTCTAGCTTTATGATTCTGAGCAAGTTTTTTAATCTCTCTGAGCCTTAGTTTCCCTCTCTATGAAATAAGAATAACTTATCTATCTTGTTGGCTTGTTATGAAATTGTATATAAATGTTTTTTTTCCTTTTATCCCCTTTCTCTTGTACTTAGAAATCATCTTAAATTATTTTTCTAAATAAATATGTACTTGGCTTTTAAAAAGCCGAAATAGTACAGAAGGGTATAAGGTGAAAACTGCATCTCCCTGCCACCTTGACCCAGTGCCCCAGGCCTCATCCAGAGGTTTCTGTTGCCTACATGTACAGTCCCAGAGAGACTTCATGCAGATAGAAGCATATTCCTTCACATGTACCTTTTTAAGACAGTTATTAGCATCATATATGCCTTGTCCGACCCTCCAAAAATCTCTCCTACACATAGTTTTAAATATATTATCTATCGGTCACTGATCTATTAATTTACCTTTAGCCCTGTGCTTCAGTCGTGTCTGACTCTTTGCGACCCTATGGACTGTAGCTCCTCTGTCCATGGGATTCTCCAGGCATGAATACTGCAGTGGGTTGCCATGCCCTCCCCAGGGGATCTTCCCACCTTTAGCCCTAAAGGGGGAAAAAAAATACATTTCTAGGGCTTTCTGCCAAACAAAAGAATTCCTACCTTACTTATATCCACAAAAGAGAGTTACATGACAAATTAGCATAGAATGTTTCAAAAATTAAATGTTAAAATCCCCAAAGAAACCTTTACACCTTTGAAGTCCAGAAATCTTAGAACAGACTTGCAGATACTTTCGCAAGATGCTCTCATGGTTTCATTTGTAAGCAATTAGGACTTACACTTTTGTGAATGTTTCCTGTCTTCATTTTAACACTTGTGGTGTCCCCTAAATGACTACAGGATTCTGTTTCATTTTTGCATCTGCATCAACTATTCCTTAACTATCCAAATTACTTTTTACAAAAGCTTGCAATGTCAAGGCTGTTTGCTAGAACTGAATCAGAAAACGTATACTTAAAATTTGAGACCAAGAATATAGGAAACAATAGATTATCCAGAAAAGAAACACAGACCATGATACACTTCTCCCCCAATATTTGGAGATTATACCACATCAGTGCATATAGATCTAACTGCTTCATTTTCTTTAATATGAAAAAAATGCATTGTGTATTGAATCAGTTCTCAATTGATGAACATTTCAGTTACTTAAAATCTTCATAATCTTTATGAATGTCATATAACTGCCAAAAATCAATGATAAATAGAAATAGCAAGTGGTTTAATTTCTGGCTTTTTCATTATTTATTAGTGTAAAGGCCCTCTTTATTTCATGCTGAAATAGTTCCAAGTTAAAATTATTTAAACACTAGTCTCAAGCACAATCTCGAAAATGACAGATGATTTCTGTTCATTTCCAAGGCAAACCATTCAATGTCATAGTAATCCAAGTCTATGCCCCAACCACTAATGCTGAAGAAGCTGAACAGTTCTATGAAGATCTACAAGACCTTCTAGAACTAACTAAAAAGATGTCCTAAAAAAAAAAAATGTCCTTTTTATAATAGGGGACTGGAATGCAAAAGTAGGAAGTAAGGAGATACCTGGAGTAACAGGCAAGTTTGGCCTTGGATTACAAAATGAAGTAGGGCAAAGGCTAACAGAGTTTTGCCAAGAGAACTCACTGGTCATAGCAAACACCCTCTTCCAACAACACAAGAGACGACTCTACACATGGATATCACCAGATGGTCAATACTGAAATCAGATGGATTATATTCTTTGCAGCCAAAGATGGAGAAGCTCTATACAGTTGGTAAAAACTAGACAAGGAGCTGATTGTGGCTCAGATCATGAACTCCTTATTGCAAAAATAAGACTCAAATTGAATAAAGTAGGAGAAACCACTAGGCCCTTCAAGTATAACCTAAATCAAATCTCTTAATATTATACAGTGGAAGTGACAAATAGATTCCAGGGATTAGATCTGATAGATAGACTGCCAAAAGCACTATGGATGGAGGTTCGTGACATTATACAGGAGGCAGTGATCAAAAGCACCCCCAAGAAAAAGAAACGCAAAAGGGCAAAATAGTTGTCTGAGGAGGCCTTACAAATAACTCAGAAAAAAAAGAGAAGCTAAAGGCAAAGGAGAAAACAAAAGATACACCCATCTGAATGCAGAATTCTAAAGAAGAGCAAAGAAAGATAAGACAACCTTCCTAAGTGATTGGTGCAAAACTATAGAGGAAAATAATAGAAAGACTAGAAATCTCTTCAAGAAAATTTGAGATACCAAGGGAACGTTTCATGCAGAGATGGGCACAATAAAGGATAGAAACAATATGGACCTAACAGAAGCAGAAGATGCTAAGAGGTGGCAAGAATACACAGAAGAACTATACAAAAGAGATCTTAATGATCCAGATAACCATGATGGTATGACTCACCTAGAGCAGCCATCCTGGAATGTGAAGTTAAGTGGATCTTGGAAGCATCCTAAGAACAAAGCTAGTGGAGGTGATGGAATTCCAGCTGAGCTATTTCAAATCCTAAAAAATGATGCTATTTAAGTGCTGAGCTCAATATGCCAGCAAATTTGGAAAACTCAGCAGTGGCTACAACTGGGAAAAAAAGGTCAGTTTTCATTCCAATCCGACAGGCAATGCCAAAGAATGTTCAAACTACCGCACAATTGCACTCATCTCACATACTAGCAAAGTAATGCTCAAAATTCCCCAAGTGAGGCTTCAACAGTACGTGAATGGAGAACTTCCACATGTTCAAGCTGGATTTAGAAAAGGCAGAGGAACCAGAGATCAAATTGCCAAATCTGTTGGATCATTGAAAAAGCAAGAGAATTCCAGAAAAATATCTACTTCTGCTTCATTGTGCTAAAGCCTTTGACTGTGTGGATCGCAACAAACTATGGAAAATTCTTAAAGGGATGGAAATACCAGACCACCTGACCTGCCTCCTGAGAAATCTGTATGCAAGTCAGGAAGCAACGGTTAGAAATGGACATAGAACAACAGACTGGTTCCAAATCAGTAAAGGAATATGCCAAGGCTATATATTGTCACCCTGCTTATTTAACTTATATGCAGAGTACATCATGAGAAATGCTGGACTGTATGAAGCACAAGCTGGAATCAAGATTGCCAGGAGGAATATCAATAACCTCAGATATGCAGATGACACCACTCTAATAGAAAGCAAGGAGGAACTAAAAAGCCTCTTGATGAGGGCAAAAGAGGAGAATGAAAAAGCTGGCTTCAAACTCAACATTGAAAAAACTAAGATCATGTCATCCGGTCCATCACTTCATGGCAAATAGACAGGGAGACAATGGAAACACTGAGAGACTTTATTTTCTTGGGCTCCAAAAGCACAGCAAATGGTGACTGCAGCCATGAAAGTAAAAAACACTTGCTCCTTGGAAGAAAAGCTGTGACAAACCTTCACAGTGTATTAAAAAGCAGAGACGATACTTTGCCAACAAAGTTTCATATGGTCAAAGCTATGGTTTTTCCAGTAGTCATGTATGTATGTGAGAGTTGGACCATAAAGAAAGCTGAACACCGAAGAATTTATGCTTTTGAACTGTGGTATTGGAGAAGACTCTTGAGCAAGGAGATACAACCAGTCCATCCTAAAGGAAATCAGTCCTGAATATTCATTGGAAGGACTGATGCTGAGACTGAAACTCCAATACTCTGGCCACTTGATGGGAAGAACTGACTCATTAGAAAAGACCCTGATGCTGTGAAAGATTGAAGGCAGGAGGAGAAGGGGACAACAGAGGATGAGATGGTTGGATGGCATCACCAACTCAATGGACATGAGTTTGAGCAAGCTCTGGGAGTTGGTGATGGACAGGGAAGTCTGGTGTACTGCAGTCCGTGGGGTCACAGAATCAGACATGACTGAGCACCTGAACTGAGCTGAGACCTCTGCAGGCCATGCCTCAGTGACTCAGGCCTAGGCCGCTGTACTAGCCCCTACTTTCCCCTGAAGAACACCCTGGAAACTGAACTCACCAAGGACCTCTGGAAATGGAAAGGCCAGCCAAACCATTCTGTTGAAAAGAAACCACAGTCTCAGTACTATAGACAAGCATAAGCAGTGCATGAGTCAGACCCCAAGCTTAAGTTTAAAAAAAAAAGATTTATTTTGAAATTATTTTGCTTACCAAAAGAGTTGCAAAAATAGCACACGTTTCCTATCACCTAGCTTCCTCTAATGTTAAAATCTTATATAATTATAATTCAACTATGTAAACTCAGAAATTAACATTGATACAATTCTAGCAGACATTTATAAATCTTATTCAAGTTTCACCTAGTGTCCCACTAAAATATTAACAGTACAAAGACCGCTAAAACATTATGCAAAATTGTGGCAGACTCAAAACACATATCATTCGATTCTCTTTATATAAAATGTCCAGAAAAGGCAAATCCATAGAAAGAGAAAACAGATCACTGGTGGCCTAGGGATCGGAGCATTACTGGGATGGTGTTGTTCAGTCTCTAAGTCCTCTCTGACTCTTTGCAACCCCATGGACTGCAGCATGTCAAGCTTCCCAGTCCTTCACTATCTCCTGGATAGTCCATTGAGTCGATGATGCTATCTAATCATCTCATCATCTGCAGCCCTCTTCAATTTTTGTCCTCAATCTTCCCCTGCATCAGGGTCTTTTCCAGTGAGTCAGCTCTTTGCATCAGGTGGCCAAAGTATTGGAGCTTCAGCATCAGTCCTTCTAATGAATATTCAAGGTTGATTTCCTTTGGGATAAACTGGTCTGATTTCCTTGCTGTCCAAGAGACTCCCAAGAGTCTTCTCCAGCACCACAATTTGAAAGCATCAGTTCATCAGTGCTCAGCCTTCTTTATGGTCCAATACTTATATCCATGCGTGACTACTGGCAAAACCATAGCTTTGACTAGATAGACCTTTGTTAGCAAAGTGATGTCTCCGCTTTTGAATGCCCTTTCTAGGTTTGTCATAGCTCTTCTTCCAAGGAGCAAGCATCTTTTAACTTCATGGCTGCAGTCAGCATCTACAGTGATTTTGGAGCCCAAGAAAAGAAAATCTATCACTGCGTCTACTTTTTCCCTTTCTAATTTCCATGAAGTTATGGGACCAGATGCTATGATCTTGTTTTTTTGTTTTTTGGGTTTTTTTTTTTTTAATGTTGAGCTTAAGCCAGCTTTTTCTGTCTCCTCTTTTACCCTCATCAAGAGGTCTTGAGTTCCTCTTTGCTTTCTGCCATTAGAGTGATATCACCTGCATATATGAAGTTGTTGATATTTCTTCTAGCAATCTTAATTCCTGCTTGTGATTCATCCAATCTGGCATTTTTCGCAATGTAATCTGAATAGAAGTTAAATAAGCAGGTTAACAATATACACCTGTGTCATACTCCTTTCCCACTTTTGAACCAGTCAGTTGTTCCATGTAAGGTTCTAACAGCTGCTTCTTGACCCATATACAGGAGACAGGTAAGGTGGTCTAGTATTCTCATATCTCGAAGAATTTTCCACAGTTTGTTGTGATCCACACAGATGATGAAAATGTTCTAAAACTGAATTGTGGTGAAGTTTGAACAGCCGGTAAATTTACCAAAAATCATTGAATTTCACACTTAAGATAGGTGAATGTTATGGTATGTAAATTATACCTCAGTAAAATTGCTTTTAAAAAGCAGTACAAAGAGACGAACTTCCCAGGTGGTCCAGTGGTTTAGACGCCACACTTCCATCACAGGGTGTGCAGGCTCCATTCCTGGTGAGGGAACTAATACCTCACATGGTGTGCAGCTTGGCCAAAGCATAAAAAAAAAAATAGTACAAAGGATGCTTGTAAACCGTTCCCCTAGCTTCTTCAAACGTTAGCACATACATAACAACATAGACTAACATTGACCCAAGACTTAATTAATCTACAGACCTTATCCTGATTTCAGCATGTCGTGCCATAACATCCTCTTTCTGGACCAGGATCATGTGTCCTCCAGTCTGAGCCAACCGGATGGGTCCTCAGTGTATCTCCATCTTTTATCATCTCAGCACTGTTGTAGAATGTGAGTTCTTTTGTAGATGACCCTCAGTTTGGATTTTCTGATGTCTTTACCTGATTAGACTGAGGTTATTCATTTGGGCAAGAATGCCACAGAAGTGATGTGTGTCCACAATTCTTACCACAACCCTAAGCTTCACACACAAAGAAATAACATTCAGGCTGATGTCACGTCTTGCTCTTGACTTAACCTTGTTCCCAGCTCATGCTCTACACTTAGATTCATGGCTCACAGTTCATGGCTCTGGACTTGGCCCTTCTCAGCGTGATTCTGTTTGGGTACCTGGGGTCCCTTACGCACTCCCAGGGTCTCTGAGCACCTTTCCCTGGCAACCTTGTCCCTCTCTGTTTTCCTTGTTGGATTTCCATCTCCCTACCCTTCCAGGAGTACCTGGGAGGAGATGACTGTCCTCTGCCTGGTCCCCAAGCCCTGCCCACGTGTTGTAGATGCTCAAAGAAACATAACTAACTATGAATGAGCGAGTGAGTGGCTACCCAGTTGGCCTGGCTGCCTTCCCTCTACTCTCCCCCTGGAAACCATGGAACTTTTCACCATCTCTACAGTTTTATCTTTTCCATTCCATGTGATTGGAATCATACTGTATGTAGCCTTTTCAGATGGGCTTCTCTCACTTAGTATTATGCATTTAAAGCTCCTCCATGTCTTTTCATGACTTAATAGCTCATTTATTTTCAGTGCTGGATTATATTCCATTGTCCGGGTGTACCACAGTTTATTTATCCGTTCACCATTGAAGGACATCTTGGTTGTTTTCAAGTTTCAGCAATTATGAATAACACTGCTGTAAACATCTATTCTATGTGCAGGTCTTTGCATAGATGTAAGTTCTCAACTCATTTTGGTAAATACCAAAGACTATGATTGCTGGATTGTATAGTAAGAGTCTATTTAGTTTAATAAGAAACTAGCCAGCTGTTCTCCAAAGTGGCTGTACCATTTTGCATACCCATCAGCAATGGATGAGAGTTCCTGTTGTTCCACATCTTTGCCAGTATTTAGTGGTGTCAGCATTCTGGATTTTGGCCACTGCAGAGGATGTGCAGTGGAATCTTGTCATTTTAATTTGCATTTCCCTAATGACACATGATGTGGAACATCTCTTCATATGCTTATTCGCCACCTGTATGTCCTTTGGTGAGGTGTGTGTTAAGGTCTTTTGACCATTTTTTTAACAAAATTGAGTCTTTTTATTGTTACTTTTTCAGTTCTTGGTATACTTTGGGTAATAGTCCTTTATCAGATGTGTCAGATGACTAGCCTTTTCTACAAATGCTACTGGGACGCAAGGACATACAGAGGTGCATAAACAAACTTGCATTCATATCTCACACATATCTGAGAAGTAGATCAAAATGGATCATATACTTAATTATAAAGCCTAAAGCAATAAAAGTTTCTTGAAGAAAACACAGGAGAAAGACTTTGTGACCTTGGGTTAGGCAAAAGTTTCTTAGAACAAACAGCAGTGACCCATAAGGGGAAAAGAATGAGTTAAACTTCATCAAAATTTAAAATTTTTGCTCAAACGTACTACTAGAACTAAAAGGCAATCCATAGACTCAGGGAAAACATTTGCAGAAATGTTTGATGAAGGACCTGTAACAAGAATATATAAGAACTCTTGTGGGATTGCATGTAATGTTTAAAGATACTGAATCACTATGTTAGACCCCCAAAACTAATATAATATTTTGAGTCAATTATATTAAAAAAAAAATTTCCTATCTTGATAGCAAGAACATTTACCTTGGTAAATTGGGCAGATACCTTTTGGGCTTCCCTCATATCACAGTTGGTAGAGAATATGCCTGCAATGCGGAAGACCCCAGTTTGATTCCTGGGTTGGGAAGATCCCCTGGAGAAGGGATAGGCTACCCACTCCAGTATTCTTGGGCTTCCCTTGTGGCTGAGCTGGTAAAGAATCCACCTGCAATGCGGGAGACCTGGGTTCGATCCCTGGGTTGGGAAGATCCCCTGGAGAAGGGAAAGGCTACCCACTCCAGTATTTGGCCTGGAGAATTTCATGGACTGTATAGTCCATGGGGTCACAAAGAGTCAGACACGACTGACTTTCACTTTAGGGAAAGCTGGAGGAACACTGGCCATGCATTACAGTTTTTATGAGGGGACTGGCCTTGACTTTAGTCAATAGGTTTTGGGTCTGAGAACTAATTAAGGTCTGGAAATGGGATAAGGGATAATGAATTTTCCTGGGGCAGCTAACCTGGCTTTCTACTTGTCCATCTTTCTGGGCTGCAGCTGTCAAGCAGGCCATCTCTCCTGTCACTAAGAACACTGTTCTGTGAGCTGCTCCTCCAGACCCAGCATCCTGATGTTGCTGACCATCATGGGCATCAGTGACACTTGGTTTCTGACAGTTCTATGCTGCTGTGTAACCTCTTTCATTTCTTTTTTTTTCAATTAAGCATTTATTTTAAAATTTCCGAATTTCTAGCCTCTGTTATTTCTGACTCTTATCATTTCCATCTTTCCCATGAAGTAAAGTGAAGTCGCTCAGTCGTGTCTGACTCTGCAACCCCATGGACTGTAACCTGTCAGGTTCCTCCATCCATGGGATTTTCCAGACAAGAATACTGGAGTGGATTGCCATTTCCTTCTCCAGGGGATCTTCCCGACCCAGGGATCAAACCTGGGTCTCCATCACTGCAGGCAGACTCTTTACCGTGTGAGCTACCACCCATTTCTATAATGCCATTTCCTGTCACCCATCACAGACTGCAGGAGATGGCCACTGTGGGCTTTTGAGCAATGCTTATGCCCCCATCACTAGTGCATCCATTGTTGCCTTGGTAAATGGCATGCTCTAAAGAAAGAGGGATACATACTCTTGGGTCTTTGAGGAGAGTGGGATACAGAAATGATTTAACACTGACATCCAGGGACCCAAAGCACCATCACTGACTTCCTTCTTGGTGCGGGGCGGGAGTGGGGGGATGGCGCAACTTAGGAGTCAGGTGACAATCCAAGCATCTTCTGGCTTCCCAAATAGAGTCCCAGCCCGGGTCTATTTCACACGAACCACTGGGTCCAAGACTCCCGAGTCATTTCCCTGTTTCATGAATGCTTCATTAGCATAGTAACATGAGGTGGTTGGCAGTGTATGAGAAACAGCTAACAGTCCTGAGACTGATGTCCTTGCAACCTGCTTGCAAAACTGGCCCTTGGCTGGCATCTGGGAACTTAGATTTTGGGAGGGTTCCCATCACTAACTAATAAAAATGGCTCACAGCGTCAAAATTGTTTGGGTTTATGTTGAACACCTGCTTTCTTTTTGGGAGCCTGGAATTTTAGTACATGCCAGCAGAGGGTACCTGCGTGACCTGCTGCCAATAAAAAACCCTGTGTGCTGAGTCTCTTAAGAGTTTCCCCAGGTGGCAACTTTTCACATGTGTTCGTCATCATTGCTGGGAAAATTAAGTGAATCCTGTGTGTCTCCACTGACAAGGGACTCTTGGAAGCTTGAGTCGTGAGTCCTTATATTGATGACATGGTGTGACGTGGCCTGGTGAGCAGAAAGTGTTGAGCACATCAAGGCTTTGGTAAGACGCAGGCACTCCGGAGGGTCTGGGGCTTGTCCCCTTGGCGAGGTCACCAGGCAGTGGCATCTCAGACATCCCCTTGGAGCTAAATACAGGTTATTGCACTTTGCACCTCCTCTCATGATAAAAGGAAGACAAAACTTGGGTTTTGGAGGTGGCATATTCCATACCTGGGGACCCTGCCGAGACACATATATCAGGTACACAGAAGACTGTCAGCTGTGAATGGGGCCAGAGGAAGGAAAGGCCTTTGCAGCAGGGCAAGCAGATGCTGCTTGGTCCACAAGATTCAGCAGGTCCCTGGGACTGCAGGATCTGTAGTAGACACAGAGATGCAAAGTGTTTCTGGCGAGTCCCAGTAGGAGTCCTAGTGCACACCCTCAGGTTGTTTTGTCAGTAAGTCGTGTGCGACTCCTTTGTGTCTCCACGGACTGTAACCTGCCAGGCTCCTCTGTCCATGGGATTTTCCAGGCAAGAATACTGGAGTGGGTTGCCATTTCTTTCTCCAAGGTACCTTCCCAACCCAGGGATAGAACCCATGTCTCCTGCATTGGCAGGAGGATTCTTTACCACTGAGCCACCAGGGAGGCCCATTCTCCTACCTTAACTTATTGTCAAAGTTTGATAACTTTCACATTGACGTCTTTAATCCACTTGGAATTAAGTTGCTTTTTATGTCAGATTGGGGTTGTACTTTTGCCCCAAAACTTTTTTTAACATAATTTTATACTTAAAGCGTACAAAGAAGAATAAAAAGAATTTCAAGTTTCTATTGTTAACCCAGGTTTCTATTGTTTTACTTTATTTATCTGTCTCTGGTTTCTCTCTCTCCATACCCACAGACACACACAGAAACATACATACACACACACATATTATCTTTCTGAGCCTTTTGAGGAAAATTTGTATACAAAATAGCCCTTTGTTCATCAATACTTCTGTGTGTATGAATATTCTCTTGTGAGAATAGCATTGAAACATGTATATTATCATATGTGAAGCAGAACACCATTCCAGGTTCGATGCATGAGACAAATGCTCAGGGCTGAGGCAATGGGATGACCCAGAGGGATGGGTTGGGGAGGGAGGTAGGAGGGGGGTTCAGGATGGGGAACACACGTAAACCTAGAGCTGATTCATGTCTATGTATGGCAAAAACCACTACAATATTGTAAAGTAATTAGCCCCCAATTAAAATAAATAAATTTATTTTAAAAAAAAAAGAATATTCTCTTGTACAGCTAGAGTACAATGAGCAATTTATATGCAGGTTAAGAAGCAACAGTTAGAACCAGACATGAAACAATGGACTGGTTCTAAATTGGGAAAGGAGTACGTAAAGGCTGTATATTGTCACCCTGCTTATTTAATGAGCCTGGCATGAGAAATGCCAGGCTGGATGAAGCACAAGCTGGAATCAAGATTGCCAGGAGAAATATCAATAACCTCAGATATGCAGATGACACCACTCTATGGCAGAAAGCAAAGAGGAACTAAAGAGCCTCTAGATGAGAGTGAAAGAGGACAGTGAAAAAGCTGGCTTAAAACTCAACATTGAAAAAACTAAGATCATGGCATCTGGTCCATCACTTCATGGCAAAGAGATGGGGAAACAATGGAAACAGTGAGAGACTTTATTTTCTTGGGCTCCAAAACCACTGCAAATGGTGACTGACTGCAGCCATGAAATTAAAAAACACTTGCTCCTTGGAAGAAAAGCTATGACAAACCTAGACAGTGTATTAAAAAGCAGAGACGTTACTTTGCCAACAAAGGTCTGTCTAGTCAAAGCTATGGTTTTTCCAGTAGTCATGTATGGATGTGAGAGTTGGACCATAAAGAAAGCTGAGCGCCAAAGAATTGATGCTTTTGAACTGTGGTATTGGAGAAGACTCTTGAGAGTCCCTTGGACTGCATGGAGATCCAACCAGTCCATCCTAAAGAAAATCAGTCCTGAATATTCATTGGAAGGACTGATACTAAGGCTGAAGCTCCACACCAGGCCACCTGATGCAAAGAGCTGACTCATTAGAAAAGACCCTGATGCTGGGAAAGATTGAATCAGGAGAAGAAGGGGACAACAGAGGATGAGATGGTTGGATGGCATCACCAACTCAATGGACATGAGTTTGAGCAAGCTCTGGGAGATGGTGATGGACAGGGAGGCCTGGCATGCTGCAGTCCATGGGGTTGCAAAGAGTCGGATACTACTGAGCAACTGAGAAACAATTAGTGGTTGCTCATTGGAATGGTATACATCCCGATCAACTCAATTTTATAGAGTATTTAGTGACACAATTTGAATAGACTGAAATAAAATATATCTAATTTATATCCATGAGTAGTTTTATGGTCTAATTGGGGAAGAAAGATAAAAAACAGCAAGTAGGACAACACACATAATCAGGTACTTATATTTTACAGAGAATTGCAAAACCTTCTCTTGTTTTAAATTGCATTCATCAGTTTCAGGACTCAAAGGTCTAGAAGGGACTTGAATCCACACTAAGAGAACTTTAAGCCATTGATAATAAATTGATCAGGTTTCCACTTCTGGTAATGTCATACTAGCTTTTTGCAGTCCAACCATCAAACCAAGCACAACCAGAAAATACGGAAAAAACATTTTTAAAACATTTTATTTTAAGACATTGAGTGCAGTGAGGACTTTGGGAACCACAAGCCCAGAGAAAAGGAAGGTTCAGCACTGGGCATTTGAGGCATTTCCTAATTCATAAACAATAGCTGTGAACTGGCCAAAATGTGATGGCTGATAGACTGAGATGAGGAGAACTCAAGCAGTCCTATTGAGTTTGTAGACAAAACTTGGAGTTGAAGACCCACCAAGGAGAATGAGCCATGATAAACACCCTCGGCTTTCCATTAGAATCCCTAAAGGGCTAAACTATACAACTAGAGGATGAACCAGAATTTGACTAGCCTTCTCAGAAATTGGAACCCAGCTCTGAATTTGCTTATTTTCTATTTGAATTGAAGTGATATACCCTCACCCTAAAAGTGATGTTCCCCCCTTCCAAGGCAATAGGAAATACTCCAGATCAAGGTACTGTCAGCAGCAGCCTCAGAGTATCACAATACTTTTAATATATGATCTCTAGCAAGCCATCAGAAATAGCAGGTATACCAGAAGACCAAATGACGAAAAAGAGAGAGGGGAAAAAAAAAAAGATCCACAAGATATACAATTATTGGAAATATAATACATAGATTTTAAAGTAACTTTAAGTATTTTTAGGAAACCAATGACAAGATGGATAATTTCAGCAACTAAATTGAAACAACATAGCATTACATGGAATGTGAAGACTGAAAACTATAATAGTTAAAAGTAATAACAAAAAAAAAAGTAATAACTCAATAGAAGGTTTAATTGAACTTCAGTTCATTCACTCAGTCGTGTCTGACTCTGCAACCCCATGGACTGCAGCACGCCAGCCCTCCCTGTTCATCACCAACTCCTGGAGTTTACTCAAACTCATGTCCATTGAGTTGGTGATGCCATCCAACCATCTCATCCTCTGTCATCCCCTTCTGCTTCCGCCTTCAATCTTTCCCAGCATCAGGGTCTTTTCCAATGAGTCAGTTCCTCACATCAGGTGGCCAAAGTATTGGAGTTTCAGCTTCAACATCAGTCCTTCCAATGAATATTCAGGACTGATTTCCTTTTAGGATAGACTGGTTGGATCTCCTTGCAGTCGAAGGGACTCTCAAGAGTCTTCTTCAATACCACAGTTCAAAAGCATCAATTCTTTGACACTCAGCTTTCTTTATAGCCCAACTCTCACATCCATACATGACCACTGGAAAAACCACAGCCTTGACTAGACAGACCTTTGTTGGCAAAGTAATGTCTCTTCTTTTTAATGTCTCTTTTTTTCTGTCTAGGTTAGTCATAACTTTTCTTCCAAGAAGCAAGCATCTTTTAATTTCATGGCTGCAGTCACCATCTGCAGTGATTTTGGAGCCCCCCAAAAGATAAAGTCTGCCACTGTTTCCACTGTTTTCCCATCTATTTGCCATGAAGTGATGGGACCGGATGCCATGATCTTAGTTTTCTGAATGTTGAGCTTTAAGCCAACTTTTTCACTCTCCTCTTTCACTTTCATCAAGAGGCTCTTTAGTTCTTCTTCACTTTCTGCCATAAGGATGGTGTCATCTGCATACCTGAGGTTATTGATATTTCTCCTGGCAATCTTGATTCCAGAGTGTGCTTCATACAGTCCAGCATTTCTCATGATGTACTCTGCATATAAGTTAAATAAGCAGGGTGACAATATACAGCCTTGACGTACTCCTTTCTCGATTTGGAACAAGTCTGTTGTTCCATGTCCAGTTCTAACTGTTGCTTCCTAACCTGCATACAGATTTTTCAAGAGGCAGGTCAGGTGGTCTGGTATTCCCATCTCTTTCAGAATTTTCCACAGTTTATTGTGATCCACACAGTCAAAGGGTTTGGAATAGTCAATAAAGCAAAAATAGATGTTTTTCTGGAACTCTCTTGTTTTTTTGATGATCCAACGGATGTTGGCAATTTGATCTCTGGTTCCTCTGCCTTTTCTAAATCCAGCTTGAACATCTGGAGGTTCATGGTTCACGTATTGCTGAAGCCTGGCTTGGAGAATTTTGAGCATTACTTTACTAGCGTGTGAGATGAATGCAATTGTGCAGTAGTTTGAGCATTCTTTGGCATTGCCTTTCCTTGGGATTGTAATAAAACTGACCTTTTCCAGTCTTGTGGCCACTATTGAGTTTTCCAAATTTGCTTGCATATTGAATGTAGCACTTTCACTGCATCATCTTTTAGGATTAGAAATAGCTCAACTGGAATTCCATCACCTCCACTAGCTTTGTTTGTAGTGATGCTTCCTAAGGCCCACTTGACTTCACATTCCAGGATGTCTGGCTCTAGGTGAGTGATCACACCGTTGTGATTAACTTAGACATCACTGAAGAAAGGATTTATGAACTGAAACACAGGTCAGGAGAAAATATTTCAGGCTGCTACTAACCTAAAACACAAAAAGGCAAAAGAAAAATACAGAAAAAGTCATAAAAGAGTTTAGATCATGATAAAAAAAGTCTAATTTACATGTAATTCAAGTCATAGAAGGAAAGGATCTAGATTGAGGCAGAGCAGTATTTGGAGAGATAATGGCTGGGAATTTTCCAAAACTAACGAAAGACACCAAACCACTGATTCAAGAAAAGCAGACCAATAGTAAACGTGAGGGGAAAAGGCAAAAAAAAAATCTAAAAGCAGGTAGAGGAATAAAAGTTATCAATACTTCTTTATTGAGAAGAAATTCATGTAATATAAAATTAGTGATTTTAAAGTGGACAGTGGCATTTAGTATATTCACAGTGTTGTGTAACCACCATTTCTATCTAGTTTTTAAATGTTTTAAACATCCAAAAAGGAAACCCCCTACCCATTAAGTTCTTGCTCCCTATTCTACTCTCCCTTCAGCCCCGGTAACTACCTCATCTGTGTTCTATCTCCACGGGTATACCTGTTCTGGACATTCATATAAATTGAATCATATGGAATATGTGACCTTTTGTGTCTAGCTTCTTTTACTTAGCATGTTTCAAGGGTCATCCACACCATAGTATGCATATATCAGTACTTCATGCCCTTTTATGGTTGAATAATAGTATAATAGTCTGTTTTATGTATTTATGTGTATATGTATATACATATATATATATGTATATATATATGTGTATATATATATATATATATGTCACAATTTGTTCATCCACTCATCTGTTGTTGAACATTTGAGCTACTTCTACCTTTTGGCTGTGGTAAATAACACTGCTATGAATTGGTATACAAGAATCTGTTTGCAGACTCCCCAGGCTGCACAGCAGATAAGAATCTGCCTGCCAATGCAGGGGACACAGTTTCAATCCCTAGTCCTGGAAGACTCCACATGCCACAAAGCAACTAAGCCCATGCGCCACAATCACTGAGCCCATGCTCTAGAGCTTGCCAGCTGCAACTACTGAACCTGCATGCCACAAGGGCTGAAGCCCGCACACCCTAGAGCTCACATGCTGTGATACTGAGCCTGCATGCTGCAACCACTGAAGCGCATGCCCCTGAGCCTGTATGCAGAACCTATTTGCTCTGCAACAAGAGAAGTTACCGCAATGAGAGGCCAGTGCACTTCAAGGAAGAGTAACACCCACTCTAGCTGCAACTAGAGAAAGCTCAAGCGAAGTAATGAAGACCCAGCACAGCCAAAAATAATAAAGAAAAAAGAATCTGTTTGCATCCCTCTTTTTTAGTACATTTTTTAAATTGTATTTATTTTTGGCTGTGCTGGGACTTTGTTGGTGCAGGGGCTTTTCTCTAGCTGCAGAGAGCAAGGGCTACTCTCTTGTCGTGGTGCCCCAGCTTCTCATTGCAGTGGCTCCTCTTTGTCGTGGAGCGCGGGCGCTGGGGCACTCGGGCTTCAGTAGCTGTGGCACACGGGTCAGTAGTTGCTACTCCCCAGCTCTTCAGCACAGGCTCAATGGTTGTGGCACATGGACGTAGTTGCTCCGAGGCATGTGGGATCTCCCCAGATCAGGGATTGAACCCTGCATTGGCAGATGGATTCTTTACCTCTGAGCCACCAGGGAAGCCCCGCACCCCTCCTTTTAATTATTTTAGGTGTATACCTAGGAGTGGAATAGATGAGTCATATGGTAATTCTGTGTGTAACTTTTTGAAGTGAAGTTGCTCAGTCATGTCCCACTCTTGGTGACCCCATGGACTGTAGCCCACCAGGCTCCTCTGTCCATGGGATTTACCAGGCAAGAACACTGGAGTGGGTTGCCATAAGTTTTTGAGGAACCTCCAAACTGTTTTCTACAGTAGCTGAAGCATTTTATATTCCTACCAGTTTTTCCACACCTTGATCAGGACTTGTTATTTTCCTTTTTAAAAAAATTATAGCCACTTCTAGTGTTGTGTGAAGTAGCACCTGATTGTGGTTTTGATTTGTATTTCCCTAGTGACTAATGACATTGAGCATCTTTTCATGTGCTTGCTAGCCACTTGTATATGTTTTTTAGAAAAATGTCTCTGAGTCCTTTGCCCATTTTTAAATTGGATTGTCTTTTTGTTGAGTTGTTAGAGTTCTTTATATCTTTCAGATACAACACTCTTATCACATATATTATCTGCAAAGGTTTTTCTTTTTTTTTTTTTTACCCTTTTTTTAATTGGAGGATAATTTCTTTACAATGTAGCATTGGTTTCTGCTATACAGCAACATAAATCAACTCTAAGTATACATATATCCCCTCCATCTTGAGCCTCCCTCTCACTGCCCCCATCTCATCCCTCTAGGTTATCAAACAGCACCAAGCTGAGCTCCCTGTGTTATATAGCAGCTCCTCACTAGTTATCTGTTTTACACATGGTACTGTATGTATGTCAGTGCCACTCTCTCAATTCATCCCACCCTCTCCTTCCTCCCACTGTGTCCACAAGTCCGTTCTCTACAACAAGATTTTCTTTCAGTCTTTCAAGCACAAGTATTTTATTTTGCTGGAGTCCAACTTGTCTTTTTTTTTTTCTTTCGGTGTGTTTTTATATGTCATATCTAAGAGACCATTGCCTAATTCAAAGTCACAAAACTTCCAAGAATTTTATAGTTTTAGCTCTTATATTTAGATCTTCATCCATTTTGAGTTAACATATGTATATGATGTGAGAGTTGGACTATAAAGAAAGCCAAGCGCCAAAGAATTGATGCTTTTGAAGTATGGTGTTGGAGAAGTCTCTTGAGAGCCCCTTGGACTGCAAGGAGATCCAACCAGTCCATCCTAAAGGAAAAGAAAGTTTAGTCACTCAGTCATGTTCAACTCTTGGGGACCCCATGAACTGTAACCTACCAGGCTCCTCCATCCACAGGATTTTCCAGGCAAGAGTACTGGAGTGGGTTGCCATTTCCTTCTCCAGATAGGAAATCAGTCCTGAATATTCACTGGAAGGGCTGATGCTGAAGCTGAAACTCCAATACTTTGGCCACCTGACACGAAGAACTGACTCATTTGAAAAGACCCTGATGCTGGGAAAGATTGAAGGGGGGAGAAGAAGGGGACGACAGAGGATGAGATGGTTTGCTGGCATCACTGACTCAATAGACATGAGTTTGAGTAAACTGGGAGTTGGTGATGGACAGGGAGGCCTGGAGTGCTGCAGTCCATGGGGTCACAAAGAGTCAGACATGACTGAGTGACTGAACTGAACTGATGTATACGATGTGAGGTTGAGGTCCAAATTCTTTTGCATGTAGATATCCATTTGTCCTAGCACATTTGTTGATAAGATTATTCTTTTTTTCCCGTTAAATGGTCTTGGTACCCTTGTCAAAATTCAGTTGAGCATAAGATATAAGATTGTTCTTGAACTCATTTCTATTTTATTGATCTCTATCTCTGTCCTTGTGCCAGGATCACATGGTACTGTTACTTTGTAGTAAATTTAAAATTGGGAAGTGTGAGTCTTCCAACTCTGTTTTTCCCCCTTCAATATGAAATATATTACCATTTTAATTTTATTGGAGAATAGTTGATTTACAGTGTAGTTAGTTTCAAGTGTACAGTAAAGTGATTCAGTTATACATATGTATATTATGTATATATTTTCATTTTTCAGATTGTTTTCTCAATGGGTTACCCCAGAATATTGAGTAAAGTTTCCTGTGCTGTACAGTTGGTCCTTGTTGGTTACCTATCTTATATGAAATATTTTAGTTTTAAAGTAGCAACAGAGAGCGGAAAGGTGGTGTCTTGACCAGAAAACAGTGGAATGAAGTGTTATATGGGGGAAACCTGCCACATGGGGAAAATCTAAAAACCTGGGGAAAAAAATTATCAAAAATAAAGATGAAACAAGATATTTTCCAACAAACAGAAACACTGAACAGGAGCTCTTCAGGCAGAAAAAAAAAATTATTCCAGATTAAAAACAAGGAGATGCAAGAAGATCCAAGAACAGCATGGAGGGTAAATATTCAGGTAAAATGACAGTTGATGTATAAAACACTAATAACGTCTTGTCAGGACGTCCCTGGTGGTCCAGTGGTTAAGAATTCGCTTTGCAATGCAGGGGACACCAGTTCAGTCCCCGGAGACAGAACTAAGATCCCACATACAGAGCAACTAAACCCACGTGCTGCGACTACTAAGCCTGCGTGCTCCAGAAGCCACAGGCCACAACTAGAGAGCCCGTGCACTGCGAAAAAAGATCCCACATGACACAATGAAGATTCTGTGTGCCTCAGCTGAGACCCAGCGCAGCCAAATAGACAAGTAAGACTTGACTTTAAAAAGCACAATCATGTCTCGTGGAAGTTGACATTAACTACACAAAACATGGGAGAGGATAAATGAAATAAAAGTACGCTTAAGACACTTGCATCTCCAGGAATAATTAAAAACACCAATTTATATTAGATGTTAATAAATAAAAGATGCATATTGTGATCCAGGGTAACGACTAAAAAAATAATAAAATAGTCTCTAGGTTAGCAAAGGCACTAAAAGAGTAATAAAATAATATATAATAAACTTAAGGGGGAAATGAATATTAAACTCATCTATAAGAAGAGTTAAAAAGGAGGAAAGTAATACAGAATAAGTGAGATAAATACAAAACAATAACATGATAAATTTAAACCCCAATATGTCAGTAATGAATGTTAAGTGTTAGTTGCTCAGTTGTGCCCAACTCTTTGTGACCCCATGAGCTGCAGCCTGCCAGGCTCCTCTGTCTATGGGATTTCCTAGGTACAAATACTGGAGTGGGTTGCCATTCCCTTCTCCAGGGGATCTTCCCGACCCAGGGATTGAACTTGGGTCTCCTGCACTGCAGGAAGATTCTTTACCAACTGAGCTACAAGGGAAGCCCCAATGAATGTAAGTGGATGCTTAAATACTCAAATATATACTAGGTTTAAAATTTATACACACACACATCAATGAATGTATAATACTTCTTCAGTATAAGGAGACAGAAATGTTGAAAGTAAAATGATGGAAAAATATGTACCATGTAAATATTAGCCAAAAGAAAATTGTTGTATAAATATCAGACAAAATATGCTTTAAGATAAAGAGGTACACTTCGTAATAATGAAAGAGTTAATCTATCATGAAGAAAACAGTTCTAAATTTTTATACCTAATGTATCTTCAAAATATATGAAGCAAAAATTCACAGGTCTAAAAGAAGAAAGACAATTCCACTATCATAGTGGGAATTTTAAACACATCTCTTGGTAAAAGCAGAGAAATAAATACTCATTAAGGATCCAGATTTGAACACCATAATTAATAGACAAGATGTAATTGACATATATATGGCACTCATCAACTACAGGATATATATATATTATTTTTAAGTGCACGGAGATCATTTGCTAATATAGACCATATTCTGGGTGATAAAGCAAATGTCAACAAATATATAAGGACTGAAATCATACAGAGTATGTTTCCTGACCAGTGGAATTAAGCTAGAAATCAATAACAAAAAAATATTGGAATGATTCCTAAATGATTGGAATTAAGTAATATACTTCTTTAAAGAAGTAAGATATTTCTTCAAGAAAATTAGAGATACCAAGGGAACATCTCATGCAAAGATGGGCTCAATAAAGGACAGAAATGGTATGGACCTAACAGAAGCAGAAGATATTAAGAAGAGGTGGCAAGAATACACGGAAGAACTGTACAAAAAAGATCTTCATGACCCAGATAATCACGATGGTGTGATCACTCATCTAGAGCCAGACATCCTGGAATGTGAAGTCAAGTGGGCCTTAGGAAGCATCACTATGAACAAAGCTAGTGGAGGTGATGGAATTCCAACTGAGCTATTTCTAATCCTAAAAGATGATGTTGTGAAAGTGCTGCACTCAATATGCCAGCAAATTTGGAAAACTCAGCAGTGGGCACAGGACTGGAAAAGGTCAATTTTCATTCCAATCTCAAAGAAAGACAATGCCAAAGAATGCACAAACTACCTACCGCACAATTGCACTCATCTTACACACTAGTAAAATAATGCTCAAAATTCTCCAAGCCAGGCTTCAGCAATACATGAACCATGAACTTCCAGATGTTCAAGCTGGATTTAGAAAAGGCAGAGGAACCAGAGATCAAATTGCCAACATCTGTTGGATCATCGAAAAAACAAGAGAGTTCCAGAAAAACATCTACCTCTGCTTTATTGACTATGCCAAAGCCTTTGACTGTGTGGATCACAAGAAACTCTGGAAAATTCTGAAAGAGATGGGAATACCAGACCACCTGACCTGCCTCTTGAGAAACCTGTATGCAAGTCAGGAAGCAACAGTTAGAACTGGACATGGAACAACAGACTGGTTCCAGATAGGAAAAGGAGTACGTCAAGGCTGTATACTGTCACCCTGCTTGTTTAACTTATATGCAGAGTACATCATGAGAAATGCTGGACTGAATGAAGCACAAGCTGGAATCAAGATTGCCATGAGAAATATCAATAAACTCAGGCATGCAGATGACACCACCTTTATGGCAGAAAATGAAGAACTAAAGAGCCTCTTGATGAAAGTGAAAGAGCAGAGTGAAAAAGTTGGCTTAAAGCTCAACATTCAGAAAACTAAGATCATGGCATCCGGTCCCATCACTTCATGGCAAATAGATGGGAAAACAGTGGAAACAGTGGCAGACTTTATCTTTTGCGGGGCTCCAAAATCACTGCTGATGGTGACTGCAGCCATGAAATTAAAAGACGCTTGCTTCTTGGAAGAAAAGTTATGACCAACCTAGACAGAAAAAAAAGAGACATTACTTTGCCAACAAAGGTCTGTCTAGTCAAGGCTATGGTTTTTCCAGTGGTGATGTATGGATGTGAGTGTTGGACTATAAAGAAAGCTGAGCGTCAAAGAATTGATGCTTTTGAACTGTGATTTGGAGAAGACTCCTGAGTGTCCCTTGGACTGCAAGAAGATCCAACCAGTTGATCCTAAAGGAAATCAGTCCTGAATATTCATTGGAAGGACTGATGTTGAAGCTGAAACTCCAATACTTTGGCCACCCGATGTGAAGAACTGACTCATTTGAAAAGACCCTGATGCTGGGAAAGATTGAGGGCAGGAGAAGGGGACGACAGAGGATGAGGTGGTTGGATGGCATCACCGACTCAATGGGCATGAGTTTGGGTAAACTCCAGGAGTTGGTGATGGACAAGGAGGTCTGGCGTGCTGCAGTCCCTGGGGTTGCAAAGAGTTGGACACGACTGAGCGACTGAACTAAACTGAACTGAACTTCTTTAAAAATGCAAAGAAGAAATTGCAGTTGTAATTATAAAATATTGAATAAAATAATAACATCCAAAACTTGTGTAATGCAGCTAAAGCCATTTTAGAGGGAAATCTGTGGCTTTCAATGCAAATATTAGAACAGAAGAAAGGCTAGAAATCAGTGTTGTAAACATTCGTCTCAAAGAATAAAAACAATCAAAGGAAATAATAAAGATCATAAATTAATAGAAAACAAATATGCAAGAGGAAAAAAATCAACCAAGTATAAGTTGTTTCTTTGAAAAGACTAATGAAATTGACAACCTCTGATGATCAAGAAAAGGACCCAAATGACCCATAAATAAGTGGGGCAAAAAAGAGGACATCACTACAGAGCTTACATATTAATACATTAAAAATACAAATAATGAATTTCATAAAAACAGAAAGTAAAATAAGGGTTATTAGGGATTAGAAGGAGGGGGGAAAGGGAAGTTGTTGTTTAATGGGTATATGGGTATATATTTCAGATTTGCAATATGAAAAAGTTCTGCAGATGCTTCACAACAATGAATATAGTTAACAGTACTCACTTTATTTTTTTAAGATTTATTTATTAATCTGTTTATTGGCTGTAGTGGGTCTTTGCTGTACGGGGGTTTCTCTAGTTGCAGTGTGTGGACTTCTCTTTGAAGTTGCGTCTCTTGTTGCAGAGCATGGGCTCTAGGCACACAGGCTTCAGTAGTTGCAGTGCATGGGCTCAATAGTTATGCCTCCTAGGCTCCAGAGCACAGGCTCAGTAGTTGTCCACGGGCTTAGATGCTCCCCAGCATGTGGGAACTTCTTGGACCAAGGATTGAACCAATGTCCGTTGCATTGCAAGGCAGATTCTTAACTACTGGACCACCAGGGAAGCACCCGTCAACTATACACTTTAAAAGAAAGGGCTTACCTGGTGGCTCTATTGGTAAAGAATCTGCCTGCCAGTGCAGGTAGATGTGAGAGACAAAAGTTTGATCCCTGGGTTGGGAAGATCCCCTGAAGGAGGGTATAGCAACTCACTTTAGTATTCTTGCCTAGAGAATCCCCATGGACAGAGGAGCCTAGTGGGCTACAGTCCATGGGGTCACAAAGAGTCGGACACAACTTAGCAACTAAACGCAACATAGATAAGGTGACTCGCTGGTAAAGAATCCTCTTGCCAATGCAGCAGACGTGAAAGTGGGTTCGATCCCTGGGTTGGGAAAATTCCTTGGAGGAGGAGATGGCAACCCACTCCAGTATTCTTGCTGGGAAAATCCCATGGACAGAGGAGCCTAGTGGGCTATAGTCCATGTGGTCACAAAGAGTCAGACATGACTGAAGCGACTTAGCACATGCACAATACACTTAAAAATGGCTAAGATGGCAAATTTTATGCTGTTTTTTACTATAATAAAAAAATTAATAATAAAAGAGTATCACAGCAACTTTGTGGTAATAATCTCTGAAATTTAAATGAAATGAACAAGTTCCTTGAAAAATACTAAGTACCAAAATTGACACAGAAGAAACAGGAAATCTGAACTCTGAAACAGGAAATCAAAATTCTCTGAATTTATTACTGCTGCTGCTGCTGCTGCTAAGTCACTTCAGTCGTGTCTGACTCTGTGCGACCCCATAGACGGCAACCCACCAGGCTCCTCTCTCCCTGGGATTCTCCAGGGAGGAATACAGGAGTGAGTTGCCATTTCCTTCTCCAATGCATGCATGCATGCTAAGTTGCTTCAGTCATGTCCAACTCTGTGCAACCCCATGGAGAGCAGCCCACCAGGCTCCTCTGTCCCCAGAGGAGTAGGTTGCCATTTCCTTCTCCAGAATTTATTACTAAACCTAAGTAATAAATTAAAGTCATAGTTTAAATTCTTCCCTCAGAGAAACACTCCAGGGGTAGGAGATTAAGAGGCACAAACTACTATGTATAAAATAAGATACAAGGATATATAGTATGTAACACAAGGAATATAGCCAGCATTTTATAATAACTTTAAATGGAGTATAATCTATAAAAATATTGAATCACCATGTGGTATACCTGAAACTAATATTATATTATATTATATTATGAATGTTATAATATCAAACTATAATTTTAAAAATAATTTTAAAAAAAATTTGAACTCTAGACTTAGATGGTTTTACTGGTGAATTGTTTATAATATCTCAGGAGGAAATAAGACAATCTTACACAAATTTGTCCAGAGAATAGAAAAAGAGGAACAAACTAAGGTCCTCATTGCAGGGCTCAAGTCATAGCATTAACACCAAATCATGACAAAGACATTACAAAAAGGAAAATTATAAATTAATTTATTTCATTAATATAGATACAAATATTCCAAATAAAATATTAACTAAATGAATTGGCAATATATAAGTAGGAAAAATTACAGCCAAGTTAAATTCGTTAAAAAATGCAAGGTTGAAAATCAGTGGGATTCAACACATTAACAGAATGAAAGTGAAAAGTCATATTTTTATCTTAATAAATACAGAAAAGGCATTTGCTGAAATTCAACACCCATTCTTCCTTATCTAATAGAGTATTCTTCACTGATACAAAACTAGATAGTAAGACTTTTTGTAAAGGTACAGTAATTAAGATTGATGCAATTAAGATTGAGGTATTGATGCAAGGATGGACATATAGCTTAATAGCACAGAATATGGTCCCAAAACAACCATGCATTTATAGACACTTGATCATATGAAGGTGGCACTGTATAGTAGTGAGCATGAGGATGGCCTTTTCAATCAGTGGTTGTACATCAGCTGAATATCTATAAAGAAAAGCGAAAGTCACTCACTCGTGTCTGACTCTTTGCGACCCCATGGACTATACAGTCCATGGAATTCTCCAGGCCAGAATACTGGAGTGGGTAGCCTTTCCCTTCTCCAGGGGATCTTCCCAACCCAGGTCTCCCACATTGCAGGCAGATTCTTTACCAGCTGAGCCACGAGGGAAGCCCAGGAATACTGGAGTGAGTAACCTATCCCTTCTCCAGAAGATCTTCCCAACCCAGGAATTGAACCGGGGTCTCCTGCATTGCAGGTGGATTCTTTACCAGCTGAGCTACCAGGGAAGCCCTATAATGAGAAAGTGAATCTTAATTCCTACTTTACACCATACTCAAAAATGAATTTGAAGTGGAACATAGATCTAAATGTGAAAAGTAAAACAATGAAGCTTCTGAAAGATAAAACAGAATATCTTCAAAACCTAGGGATAGGTAGTTTCTTACATAGGAATCAAAAGAGCACTAACCATAAAATAAAAGATAGATAAATTGGTCCACACTAAAATTAAGAAATTCTGTTTGTCATAATACACTATTTTAGAAGAAAACCCATAACATTTATAACAAAGTAATAAGTAATACTTATATATTACTTACATAATGTCATGACAAAGGACTCACACTCAGAATAAAGGAAAAGACTGACAACCTGATAACAAAATGAGCAAAAGAAACATTTCAGGATGAGCAAGACATACAAATAGCCTAAAAACATATAAAAAAGCGCTCATCCTTTTTAGTCATCAGGGGATATAAATTAAAACCTCAATGAAATACCACTATATACCCACCAGAATTGCAACATTTTTTAAGTCAGAAAAATATCAAGAATTAGTGTAGATATAGAGCAACTAGGATTCTTAGCCACTGCTAGGGGTAAAAGTTGGTGCAGCCACTTTGGAAAACTGCCAGTATATGCATCTGCCTAAGACCCAGTAATTTCACCCCTAGGTTAAACTGAAGAGAACTGGATGCACGTGTGTGCACGAGATACATTAAAATATGTGTGTATGTGTGCTAGGTCACTTCAGTCGTGTCCAACTCTTTGCAACTGTATGAACTGTAGCCCGTCAGGCTCCTCTGTCCATAGGATTCTCCAGGCAAGAATACTAGAATGGGTTGTCATGCCTTTTTCCAGGGGATCTTCCTAACCCATGCAAGTCTTTTACATCTCCTGCATTGGCAGGCAGGTTCTTTACCACTAGTGTCACCTGGGAAGCCCCCACACAAAAATATTCCTAACAGCAATATTCATAATAGCTCCCAATGGAAACAATGCTAATGTCCATTAATAGAAGATTGGGGGACTGCCCTGGTGATCTAATGGCTAAGACTCCAAGCCACCAATGCAGGGGCCCAGGTTCAATCCCTGATCAGAGAACTGGAACTGGATCCCACATGTCACAAATAAAAGATCTCCTGCCACAACTAAAAACCCTACATGCCACAATTCAGATCAAAAAATAAAAATCTTCTATTTTTATTTTTTAAAAATAGATTGGATAAATAAATTGTGGGGTAGTCAAAATGTGGAGTATTACACAGCAATGAAAGTGAACAAACTACTGCTGTACTCAATGACATAGATGAATGTCACAACATAATATTGTCTGAAAGAATCCAGGCATAAGAGAATATATGCTCTGTTTCTATTTATGTAAAATTAAAAACAGGCAAAACTAAACCATGGTCTGAAAAGTCTGAATTGTGGTTTCCTTTGGAGGAAAAGAGAAGTTCTGGTGACTGGGATCAATAGAGGTCCTTGTAGAGTGCTGGTAGCATTCTAGTTCTTGAACCAATGATTTTACGGGTATCTCCTCTGTAAAAACTCACCTAGCTGTAAACTTATACATTGTGCACATCTGTATACAGGTTATACCTCCATTAACAGTTTACTTAATGACATTATGTAGCCAATAATAAGAATCAGTTAATCAGTTAACCAGGTGTTGAAAATTTGACCATGATTTCTTGGCAAAACCAGCATCATGCCTTTCTCTGAAATTCAGCTGCTTGTGTATTCCTCTTGATATTTTATTTTTCTCAAGCAAACTGGTTAGTAGCTGGGTAGATTACTAAGTAAATTCTGACCCATGGTTTATTACCAAAGATTTAGTGTCAGCTGATCGACACACTAACACAAAAAACTTAGGTCATTTACACTTCTGGAGGCTTTAGTTCTTTCTGCAGAGCAGAAAACTTCCTCTTTTCTTGGCTTCTTTCGTTTTGTTTTTTAAATCTTTAAGCTTTAAGCCCGGTTGGACTGTGTAGATTCTTCTGAGCGCTGAGACTCAGCGATCAGAGATCAAACATCCCATCTCTTACTTGGGACTCGTCTAAGAGGTCTGCTTATACAGATGGCAAGCATCTTTTAATTCACCTCAGTTTTTTAAATGCAGAAGTTTTTAATAAGGAAAGTTAAACAAGAAGAAGTGATCATGAAATGGTTTCATTTAAAACTTGTCTATACTCTATATAATATCTTTCTCTCTTCCCTGTCCATCATATCATTTGAAAACTAAGAACAAAGTTACAGAAATTATAATACCTTATTTCAAGACTCAAAAAGCTGTAGTAATCAGGATAGTGTTGTATTAGTGTGAAGATAGACAAATGAGGACTTCCCTGGTGGTCCAGTGGTTAAGAATCCACCTTCCAATGCAGGGGACATGGGTTCAGTCCCTAGTCCGGGAATTAAGATCCCACATGCTGCAGGGCAACCAAGTCTGCGTGCCACAGCTAGAGAGCCCACATGCCCCACCTGCTGAGCTCAGGAGCTATGGAGCCACATGCAGCAAATGGAGAAAGCCTGCATGGCACAGTAAAACCCCTGTGTGCTGCAACAAAAACCCCACATGCCGCAGCTGAGACCTGGCACAACCAAACACATAAATAAATTTTTATAAAAATGACAAATGAGCTACTGGAATAGTGCCCAGAAAAAGACCATACCAACTGATTGATGGATTTTCTCTTTTTTTCACCTTTTTTAAAAAATTGGAATATAATTGCTTTACAATGTTGTGTTAGTTTCTGCTGTACAATATTATGAATCAGCCATATGTATACATATTATTTAGAGACATGGATCAGCTCACAGTGGCTGTCTGAGAAAGGACTGGAAATTACTGGTCTTAACATATGTAAAGTTAATCATGTAAAGGAACTTTGATATAGATAGAAACTTTTTAATGCATTCTGACCTATCAGTCTGCCCAACTGATGAACAGACTCTGCCCACTCCTACCTCCACCATCCTGCTTGGCTCAGAACAGAAGTCTTCAAATGTATAAGTGGAGTCTTTTTAAGAGCACTGGGCAGCTTTTGCTTGAACAGCTCCAGTGGTTAATCTCTTGGGGATCCAAGCATTGACATTTATATATTTAAAGTGTGCCTACACTAAGGGATGCCTGTATTCTTTTCATAAGAGCCCAAAATGGACATATTTGAGAAAATGTGATGCTTTGAAGATAATCCACATTTTTCTCCTTCAAGCCAGGTGGGGAGTATAGACCTGACAACCTATTAAGTCCATTTTTCTTGCTCCTTTTCCAGGTGGTCACTTCTTTCATCGGAACTCTCTGTCCCCTCGAAGCCTGGTGTATGAAAGTGAATTCTCCACAATCGAACCATCTTTGGACATGTATGATGAGAACAAAACCTGATTTTTTAAGTGGACTGCCACTTCCTTTTGATTTATGATCACCTTTCTTGTTTTGTATCCTTCTGTCAGTGTCCACTTTGGGAGAACAGCAGTGCTTCCCAGGCACAGGTTGGGGCTACACCACGGAGTCCCCCCAGGTGAGGCTTTGAGGGCACAGCACGGAAAACCTCCCCAAAGCTGACCACTGAACATGGGCCCCAAGAAGCCCGGCTGTTTCCTGAGAAGAGGCGGGGTGCAGGGGTTAAGATTGCTTTGCCAATGGGCTCTGAATAATCACATGCTATTCTATGCTGGGGTGACGCTGGGGTTTTTTAAATAACCTTTTGTGCTCCCCACTTATAAAGCATACTAAAGCCTCTAGGCGCTGCTTCTTACTGGTGCAGGGCACAAGTTGCTGCTTCACGGACTGCTCTGTATTTTCCTGTCTCCCTACTTTACTTCCTGTTAAAGGGCCTCTTTCTAAAGGTTCCTAATAGAAAGCCTTGTCTTTTGTTCCTCCTCTGAAACTGCCCCCGAGCGCTGCAGTGGAGCCACAGGCTGTGCAGGGTGGGCAGCTGTTCACGTTGTTGCTAGCCTTCCTAGTAGAGCGTGACGTAAGGTGACTAGTGCTTCTGTGACCACTGAGACACAGAAGGTCCTGTCCCTGAAGCAGTGGACTTGTCTTCTTGGCAACTGCTGAGGGGTACGGGAGGTGGTGCTTAGGCCAGCTGAGCATGGTGATCCCTGGGTGACGGCCAGTGGTTGTCAAAATCAAAAAGCTCTGAGTGCTTTCCTGAGAAAAATCAACCACCTCCTTGCTGTGAGATACCATATAAGCACCCCTCTTAAGTCTTTACCCACCCAGCCCAGTCCTCTCCCATCAGCCTCAGCTTAAGCACGAAGCAGGCCCAGGAGCTCACAGCATTGCGGACATTAGAGACACACGTGTTTTTCCCACGTTCAATTTAACATCTCAAAAAATATGTATCTCAAGAGTGCTCCCAACACAGAACCACAGTGAGCTAACTGATAAAACTGACTACGCATCCTTTTTGCTCAAGAACACACCATAGTTCAGCTGTTTCTCCTATGGACATGAGCTACATAGAGATGTAAATGTAAGTCCTCAGCTCCTTATGTGAGACTGGTAACTTCAGTTCCATGTCCCTGGAATTTGATCTGGCAGCAAGCCACGCAGACTTGCTCTGTTATTCGTATTGACTCTGTAGGACAGAGTGTGAGGGGAACACTTGCCATTTCTCCTGTGTAGCTGGCTTCTCCTGCTGTGATGTGTTGCTCAGATGTCTCAGACACAGTGGTGCCTGGAACAAAAACCCTCAGAGAACCAGGGTGTGATGTCACCTCTGAGTGACCAGCAGCATGGTATTATCATTTGAGGCTGGAGCAGTGCAAAGTTGACAGTTTTTTCTTTTTACCTTTAACCAAGGGCTTTTATTTGGTTTTCCTTTGTACTCTAGTCTTTGTACTATAAAAATATTTTTGATAAACAGTTCCAAGAGAGCACTGTTTAGAAAGACAATTTTGCCCCACTGGCTTTACAGTGAGAGAATATATCTCAAGGAGAGTAGAACTTGGTCTATTAGAGGTTCCAGACATGCACCTGCGCTAGTGTTTGGTTTGGCCCATCTTCCAGAGAAGGCGGCTCAGTTCTGACCATGTTGTCACTATCATGACCTTGTTTTCCTGAACCAGAACTTAGGTCCCAGTGGAGCGTCTTCTTCTGATTTGTGCATTATGAAAGCATATATGTTAAATCTCACTCCAGACATTCCTTTACTGAAAAGAAATGAAATTACTTGAGAAGAAACTAAAAATTTAGACACCTAAAAGTCTACCTATTCATATAATATTTGAATTTCTGGTAAGTCTAGGGTACACATTCACTGGCAAATAACCAAAGAAGCATACTTACAAGGAAATTCTCTCAGAATAGTGCTTCAGATCCCAACTGAACATCCTTTCCTAAAACTCGGGGCCACTCTCCTACTCAGCTACACAATGTCCTGCCTTTGTCCGGAGATACAGTAACTTCTCCGGGAAGGTCATATCTTCCAGGAATAGGGAGGGTTGCATTTTTTGTCCCAAACAACACGTTGCCTCTTTGCTGGCAGCTGTGCTGAGGGGAAATCCTCTGCCCAGCCCCCACACCGCCCCCAGGGATTCTGTCAGAGGGTGGGACCCCAGGCTGCTTGCAGAGAATGCACTTCTCATTGTAGGCAGTCCTGCCCATTAGAAGTTTGAGGTTCGGGGAGCAGAGTGTCTTGGAAAGTTGGGGTGTAGAGAGGTGCTTCTGCCCTGTTTGAGTATCTCAGTTTTTGCCAGTCTTACAGCTGCAGTGGTTATTAGCCAGGAATGATATGATAATCTCTGATTGTTTTTGTGGGTTTGGGGGGAAGGGGGCAGAGAGTGCTATTTGAAGAGTGGGAGGGGTAGAGGAGTGAGCATCTTACACCACAAACCTTCTGACCCTTCAGCAGACTGCTCTGAGCTGAGCCTGGCTCCCAGTGCTCCCTCTATAAAGACGGGCATGGCCTCCACTGTGTCTCCAGGCCGAGCTGGCTGAAGAGCCAGCAGGCACCACAGGGCAAGTGTGGAGTTGGGCCTGGAGCAGCCAGATCCATTAGCTGATCTGTGAGGAGCTGGGCTGTGACAGTTAAAATGCAAACATTTACAATTTGGTGATTTTTAACTTCCTAAGGGAAGAACTACCCATAGCCCTGCTTTCTTTTCAGGAAAGAGAGGGAGAGAGCAGAGGTGCCTGGCCAGATAACAGCCAAGCTGTCCACAGTACAAGGGCTAGGCGGTGTGAATGGGCAGCCTGTCTATCCAGGGCTACCTGCCTCTGCCCTCTCAGGGGAAGACAGGCTGTACCACCAGGAGCTTGTCTTGACAAAGCCTGGTGAGTCCCACTTTTGAAGAAAGGCTCCATCTCCTGGTCCCTCCTCAGGCCTGGCCCAGAGGAGTGTCACGATGCACTTCCCTGAACACCCTGATGTAGACTGATGCACCAATCTGAAGCTGACAGCCCAGCTTCTGAAAGGTGGGGTTGCAAAGAGTTTAAGCAAAATAGAATAACTAAATTTGACTAACTTGATATTTACTGTGGACTTTATAAGCTCTTCTCATATTTTAATACCCCTCACATCCAGTTCTTTTCTTGACTTATGTGTTATATGAAACTGGTTTTAATTGAAAAAAATCAAAATGTTATCTTGCTTGCTGTTCACCTTTATCATCTGAGCAGTGATTCTGCTGTAGGAAAACGAGGAGATGGTGTTAACATCAGGTCACCTTTGACAATGGCTGGTGCTCATAAACTTCATGAAACAAAAGCACTATTTCCAGGAAGCAGCATTGAGAGGGAAAAGGTAGGAAGTTCTCACTGCTGTCAAACACATATATAGGGAGTTACGGGGAATCCAGTGATCATTAGGCTGTTATGAAAACTGGCACATTATCAGCCAGCTGAGATATGAAACCAAATGAAAGGATGGTGAGTGATGAAGAGGTTTCAGGGCGTAGACAGAAGGGCGTGGTGCAGCACAGGAACCCCACCAGCAGGACCTGTGGTTGCTGAGAATGCCACACAGGCCAGAGAAGCTGAAACCACCAAGGCCTGGGGTTTCACCTCCTGGGAAGGGAAAGCTTTGCTGTGGGAAGGGCCCAAATCTCAGCTTTGGAAAGAGGAGCTGGGGTGGGGGTGAGCTGGGCAGGCCCTGCAGTGCCTGGGTGCTGGGGTCTGGCTGAGAGTGGGAGAGGAGGGAGTCATCAGATTGAAGCAGAAGCCTTGGCACTGGTCTCATTGACTCAGTGGGGTTGGTGGGACACAGGGAGAGAGACATGGGGACCGCTTAGACCTGAGGGCTGGCAGGACCTCTAGAGGAGGCACAGAGATACAGCCTTGGATCTCAGGCAGAGGTTTGGGGAGGCAAGGGTGGTCAGTGTGTGGCTCCACTGGGCACCAGAATACTGGGAAGCTGTGTTTTAAATGGACACATTACCTAGAGCTACCAAAGTAGTCACCATGTAATCCAGTCCTCGGGTGCCCGAATCTCTCTCTCTCCTCCTTCCCACACACACTTACTGGGGTTAGAGTCTCCTAAAGTGGGTATAGACAGGCCTGGGGGTCCTAAGCTAAGTTCAGATGATGATGGAAGCCAGAATAGAGCGAAAATTGCCCACTGACTTGAGAACTGGGACAATGGCATTTGAGGACAGAAGGGGCTACAGACAGCAACTGACTTAGAAAAAAAACCGCTGAGCAAAACTTCCCTAGTCAAAAAAAGTGGTAAGAAAAGAGAAGTGGCATTCACTTCACTGCTGCGCCAGGAGAAGCCTCACTAATGCCCAGAGAGGGGCCTTGGGGTTATTAAATTCACTCCCAACTCCATATATGGGGCAACTGCTATGACATCCACAGCTTAAAGTAAGTGTCTTCCCTGTTAAAGGCAGCTGTTAAAAGTGAGATGTATCGAGTTTTGCCTTTTCTTTTGGCCTTGTTGGTAAATCACTCCAAAGTCCATTTGGAAAAGGATGAAATGAATGTCATGTTCATGTAACATCCATGGATATGGTTAAGATTCTTTCAGCAGGACTGGAGCACGCCTTAAAGATTTTAAGTTTTGTTACAGAGAAAATTCAGAAAAAGGGCTACAAAGGTAAGGCGCCTGTGTTTCCTTCATGAAATTGTGCTTTTTTTTTTTTACTGTCATGCAAAGCAGCAGGAAAAACAAAGCATGCCAGTTCCCACAACCAGAGAAGGGTTTCTCCCACAAGAGGCTGTGTCCCCAGCTGGCCAGCCCCTATCACTCCTCTGGGAGTCAAGTCAGAAGGTGTGCCCTCTTTCTTAGGGGTGCCCTGAAAGATCCCCAAAGGCTGAACCTTGAAGAAGAGTCCAGTGGGTCTCCAGTGGACATAGGGTAAAAGCAGTCACCTGAATTTTCCAGAGCTGCATCCCACCAGCCTTCAGTGATCACAGAGGAGAGGTGATGCCATTGGTCTCGAGTGCTAAAAGAACAATATATTTGCCCAAGACTTGACTCTCATGGTCCCACAAGGCCCTGGGAGGCTCCCAGTTCATAACTTGGGACTTAACTGGGGTTTTGCCTCTTGCAGTTCACAATAGCTCAAGCCATTTTTTTCTTCACTTTGACTTGCGAAATGGAAAGATACTTTATGACAAACAGAGAACAAAGAAACTCTGACCTCCATGCAGACTTGAGTATTAATGTTTCAGAAGGATTCGATGCTGTTGGAATCACTCAGACCTCTGTCCCAGGTTTCCTAGTTCCTCCCACCAAATCACCCACATGCATATCCACAAAAAGACAGAGGTTTGAGGTGACACAGACTCGGTTCAGCAGCCCGAAAGGAGTAACTTTCTCAGAAACGGCAGGCCAGGGGAAGCACTGCCGGTGGCTCAGAGGCAGCAGCCAGAGCGTGCCTACTCAGGCCGAGGGTGGCGTCCAGCTCAGCTGTGAGCACCTTTACAAACCACACACATTCTTCTGTGGAAGAGCCAAGAGCTGGAGGATGTCATTAGTACCCTTTTATCAGCTGTAGTGGGGTCTTGATCCGCTGGGACACAGCTTCTAGGGTTACCCACTCATTTAATGCTGGGCTGAAATGGCTCAGTTCTCACTTGTCTGATCTAGTCCACTTGGGCAGGATTGTGTGCAGGCAGGGGGTGTGCTGGTCATCTGGGAAGTCTGACTAGCTTTCATCAGCTCCTTACCCCTCAGTTGATTATCCCTCTCTCCAGCTCTTAGCAACTTACAGCTACTAGCATCTGTGGAGAGTTACAGATGATTGTTCTGAGCTATTTTTACAAATTTAACCCAACACAAAATGAATTCTAATTTGCTGTAGGAATTATCCTTCGTCCATAATTATGTCCACGTATATTTACACTTGGAGAAGAAAATGGCAACCCATTCTAGTACTCTTGCCTGGAGAATTCAATGAACAGAGGAGCCTGGCAGGCTACAGCCCATGCGGTAGCAAAGAGTTGGACATGACTAAGCATGCACACACATACACACATTTACACTATGTGATATTAAAGCAGTTTTCTAGTGACTGGGCAGTACTGAGCCAAGATGTTTGTGAAAACAGAAGAGGTGGAGTAGGTAGACCATCACATCTCAGGCCATTTCTTTCCCAGTTGAGTAAGCTGTTCCTAAGCAGAAAGACTAACTGCCTACTGCTTACCAGCATGCCACAGGACCAGGTCAGTAGGTGTGACCTGCAAAGGAGTCCCAACTCCTTTGCTAGGTACCCAGCCTGAGATGACACAGGCCATCCTAGAGAGAAGTGAGAGGGCATTATGTCCATTCATTCCCTGGCAGCCCAGGCCTATCTTGCTGACCCAGTTGGAGGAGGGGAACCCTTGGCCCAATCTTAGGGCCAGAAGCTGGTGTCTTAGGCTGAGAATAGAAAGCAGGGTCTACTTCTGAGTGGCAGTGACTCTAGCTAAGGAAACTTGACCCAGTGATTATAAAAGCAGAGAAAGACTCCAAGCTAGGAAATGTTATTTGGAATATGGGGAACCCCATCATCTAATAGAACAATCCTGTTCCTAAACAAGAGAAGACATTGGTCCAAGTCCTAGGCCACATATGTCACAATTTTTTTTTACCTTCAGTAGCTTTTATACTCATATTAAAGTTAGTGCTTTCATATCTCGGCCATTCTAAGAGCTCAGCTCATCTTACTCTGAGTTTCTGCAGACTATGCACAACATCTCAGAGGGTGGCATACAAAACTATTTTTCTAACTATAGACAGGTAGTTTGGGGTGGGGGAGGCTTGGGATATACCTAAATGTAGCCAATGACTTATTTTCCACCTTGAGGGATGAAAGGGAAACTGTATACCTGAATTTAATTCGCCATTGGATAGCTTGTACCAGAAAAAACACATATCAAATATCCAAGAAGTAAAATTGATCATTAGCTTAATCTGGGGACTCGCTATAAAGAAGGGTCACTTTGTCTAGAACACAGATACCTACAAATACAATGTGAGCTGATTTCTTGGCAACCTTTAAAATGTTCTGGGCAGCACAACTTCTAGGTCCGTATGGTGATGTAAGTATAATTAAGTAGTGAAATTGTATGGTATATACCTATATGCCAATAGTGTATACCTCTATGTGCAGGATTTGCTAATATAACCATTTCAATAAAAACTTATTGAAAAAGATGCACTGGCCACATGGAGTACTGTTGGTGGAAACCAGTATCAGTGAGGACTCTTTTGGTTGCAAATGATTGATACCCCAACCCAAACTGGCATAAGTCAAAAAAAAGTGTAGTGTTTCCCAAAAGCTAAAATGCCATGAGTATGCTTATATCACTTATGGAATGTTTTGGCCCTCAAATACTGACACCAGGACACACTTGCTACTCATAGCCTCACTAGCACAAGAGTTGGTCTGCCTCCCCAGGAGACCAGAATGGTATCTCCTTGACCCTGACTGGCTTGGTTGGAAGCACATGGCCATCACCGAACTAGCCACTGTGGTCACAGAGGTAAAATGTGCCATTAGCCAAGGCCAGAATTGGCTCTTCTTTTGCAGCCCATGAGTGCATTCAGCTTCACCTGAAAGATAGGAGCTGAGAGTTGAAAGATGTGGTTGCTACAGCAAAATCATGATGCTATACAGGAAGAAATGGATGTTGGGGCAAAAACAGGCAATGTCCAATACATGTAGAAAAGAGTGGGAACCAGGAAGGTGTGAACATTAACACTACTTCTGCACTTATTAGTATGAAATTGGCAAATCACCTATCTGGATTTCAGTTTTATCTCTTAATACTGACCTCAAAATACCTATCTTATAGGGTAAATGAGTGGGGATTGGATTTAAAATATTGACAGAAGTAGGCTTAAGATCATATATCCAATTACAGCTCAACAATTAAAAAGACAACGTAATATTAAAATGGGCAAAGACTCTGAATAGACATTTCTCTAAAGAAGATATACAAATGACTATCAAGTACATGAAAAGATGCTCTCTCACCGTATCTCACTGTGCGCACTGTTGCTGAACCCAGGGTAGGCAAGGCATGAACTAAGAGGCTGAAAGAAAGTGCAGGGAGCTGTAGGAACTGCAGACGCGTTTATTCTCTCCTGGCTGGCGCAGCAGCCGTAGCAGCAGACATGGCATGATCGCACGCAACCACAAGGGCTTTCCAGCTGGAGCTTATACGTGCTTACAGAACAAAAGTAGCCTGTGGCCAAGCAGGTACCTCATGACATGCCTGTGCAGTGCCATAAATGATCTCAGCTGTTACATAATAATCATTATTACAAAACATGGGGCAAGAGTGAGAGGGCGTGGCTGAGAGAATCTGACCACAGCCATCTTGGCTAATTTGCTCTTTCCCTACAGATGCTTAATATCAAAAATCACTAGGGAAATGCAAGTCCAAACCACATGAGATACTACTTTATATCTACTTGGTGGCTATAATAAAAAACATAGTAACAAGTGTTGACTAGATATGGAGAAACGACAACCCTCACACATTACTGGTGGGAATGGGAAATGGTGCAACTGCTTTGGAGAACAGTTCCTCAAACACATAGCTTTATCATATGGTCCAACAATTCCACTGTCATGGGTCTACCCAAGAGAACTGAAAACATGTTCACCCAGAAACTTGCACAGATGTTCATAACAGTGTTATCCATAACAGCCAAAAAGGGGAAATAACCCACATGTCCATCAACTGATAAATGGCTAAATAAAATGTGGTATATATAACCAATGGAATATTATTCAGCCATAAAAAATAATGCTAAAACACAGATGAACATTGAATACATTGTGGTAACTGAAAGAGGCAAAACACAAAAGGCTGTATGATACCGTATGACTTCCTTTATATGTGTCTTGCTGCTCAAACTGGCCACTGAAACTAGGGTAGATAAGGCGCGTCAGGGGAAGCTGGAAGAAGACTCGAGGAGCTGTGGGGAGTGCAGACAAGTTTATTCTCTCTGGGCAGCAGCAGCCGGGAGTCTTCAAAGACCACTGATATACTAAGACAGACAAAAGTGGCCCATGGCCAAGTGGGCATGCAGGCCCAGTGCTACCAAGGTTACAGAACATAAGGTATGAGGCTGTGACAGAGTGGGGCAGGAGAGCCAGACTGCCGCCGTGTTGTCAGTTACCCTCTCCAAAATATGAAATGTCCAGAATAAGCAAAATTATAAGGATATAGATAGACTGATTTCTGGAAGGTGGGGGTGCGGGTGGAAGGGGCTGGTGTATAAGGAATGACTGCGAAGAGCTAAGAGGATTCCTTTTGAAATGATGAAAATATCCTGGAATTCTGCTGCTGCCTCCCAGCCTAGCGTGCTGTGCTCTCTGCCTGTCCCCATCAGGCTTTGCCTTCCTCCTGGCGTCGGAGTCCCTCCTTCACAGACAGTGTTTACGGTCACACAACTTTGGGAATATACTAATTACTGTCTTGTGAATTTTACAGCGGTGAGATTTATGGGATGTGAAGTCCATCTTTGAAATTAAGGGAGGAAAATGAAGTAGGCTTAGCACATTCTAAGTGCTCAATAAAATTTTTTTCCTTCTCATAAAGAATAGTTCTCTAAAGGTGGTCTCCAGATTAGCAGCATCAGTATCACCTAGGAGCTTATTAGAAATGCAAATACTCTGAGGCCCACTCTGAGGTGGGGCCCAGTGATCCGCTTTAATGATTCCTCCAGGTGATACTGGTATACACTGCAGCGGCTGCACCATTTCACATTTCCACCAGTAATGTGTGAGGAATGAAGGGACAAAATGACCCTTTACTTCCCCTCAGGGGGTTAACAAGTACAGTTGACCCTGGAACAACACGGGTTAGGGGCACCTACCCTTTGAGAAGTTGAAAAATCTGAGCCTAACTTAATGGCTCTCTGAACCCAAGGTTCCCCTCTATCTACAGTTTTGCATCTGAGGATTCAACCAACAACCAATCATGCAGTACTGGTAGTGTTTAATATTTTTTTAAAAATGAGAATATAAGTGGACCAGTGCAGTTCAAACTCTAGTTGTTCAAAGGTCAACTGTACTACCAGATTCTTAAGGGTAGAGTACTTCCCAGAAAGTACAACAACACAGATCAGTTTAAGCTTCCAAGGTCTTAAAATCAGCCTCTGCATTCTGGAAGTTGGTTCAGATTCTCAAGCAACATCTCAGAAGACTTAATCACTCTGGCTGTTAACCATAAAACTACCTATTCATACCTATATCTAGTCATATTAATATTAGATTCTTAAATGCCAGTGACACAAACCCAATTCAAAACCACCTTAAGCCTCTTTGAATGACTCTAAAGTGCCCCCTTCCCTCTGGCTTCCTGCAGGATTCTGGTAGTCTAGCAGACGGATCCTGCATCCCGTTTAGCCCTGGTGGCTCAACCATAAAGATCCCCCTGCCAAAGAAGGAAAGGCAGGTTTGATCCCTGAGTCAGGAAGATCCCCTGGAGAAGGGAATTGCTACCCACTCCAGTATTCTTTCCCTTCTCTAGGGGAATCTTTCCAACCCAGGGATTGAACCCAGGTCTACTCACATTGCGGGCGGATTCTTTACCAGCTCAGCCACAAGGGAAGCCCAAGACTACTGGAGTGGATAGCCTATCCCTTCTCCAGCGGATCTTCCCGACCCAGGAATCCAACCAGGGTCTCCTGCCTTGCAGGTGGATTCTGTGGGTCTCCTGCCTTGCAGGCGGATTCTGTGGGTCTCCGGCCTTTAAGGCAGGAGAATCTGCCTGCAAGGCAGGAGACCCTGGTTGGATTCCTGGGTCGGGAAGATCCGCTGGAGAAGGGATAGGCTATCCACTCCAGTAGTCTTGGGCTTCCCTTGTGGCTGAGCTGGTAAAGAATCCGCCCGCTATGTGAGTAGACCTGGGTTGGGAAGATTCCCCTGGAGAAGGGAAAGGCTACCCACTACAGTATTCTGGCCTGGAGAATTCCATGGACTATATATAGTTCATGGGGTCGCAAACAGTTGGACATGACTGAGCGACTTTCACTTTCCAGTATCCTTGCCTGGAAAATCCCATGGACAGAGGAGCCTGGAGGGCTACTGCCCATGGGGTCGCAAGAGTCAGACATGACTTAGCGACCAAACAACAAATCTTGATTCATGCCTATTGCCCCGGGCAACATTAACAGTTCCCTCTTTCACTCAAAAGGGTCTTCTGGACTGTGAGGCGGTCCACCCCTACAGGCAAGCACTGGGAGAGCAGGGATCCACATGCCCAGCATCCCTCTGCTGCTTCCCCAAGCTCATGCACAAGCCTCCCGGGCCCCAGGCCCGGTGTTGCCCCCGACCCCAAGCCCACCCAGCCTCAGTGACCCCATCTAACAAGTGAGGGGACTGCACTGGTTTCTGAGGACCCCGCCGGCTTCGGGGCTTCCTAACAACCCGTGCCGGACTCCTTGAGATTCCGTTCGTCTTAGGCCCAAGCGTCAAAATGAGTTGCCACAATAGACCTAACATTTTTCCAGCCACCCTTTCCAAATGTTAACACCCACTGGTTTGCTCTGAACAGTCGGCCAAAAATGTATTTCCAAAGGCTATTCCTTTACATTTTCCCTGCAAACCCTGGACGGGTTTTTACAAAACGCTAGGCGCCCTGCTACCTGTGAATTCAACCATTCCGGCCAGAGGCCATCGGCCCCGGGGCTGAGCCGCTCCTCGGAGACGGCCGCGCGGAGGCCTGTGGCTAGAAGGCCAAGAGGGAAGCAGAGAAGGCCGGGCTCCTTCGGCCTGCGCGCGGAGGCCGGGGCCGGTGGGCGGGGAGAGCGGAACGCGCAACGAGTCCCGAGGCGCCAGGGGGCGCCGCCGGCCCGTGCGCCCCGCCCCGCCCTCTCGGCTCCGCAAGGCGACGGCGGCGGCGCTTCCGCCCGGCCCGCCTCGGCCGGGGGAGAGCGGCGCCGCGATGTGGCTGGGCCCGGAGGAGGTGCTGGTGGCCAACGCGCTGTGGGTGACGGAGCGCGCCAACCCCTTCTTCGTGCTGCAGCGGCGCCGCGGCCACGGCAAGGGCGGCGGCCTCACGGGTGAGAGGCGCGCGGCGGCAGGGCCTGTGGACGCCGCCGCGGGGCGGGCGAGGAAGCAGCGCCGGGAGGCCAGGGCCGGACGGCCGGCGCCGGACAGGCCGGGCCTCGGAGCGTCGCGGCGGCCGCGCACGTCGGCGCGCGGCAGGGGCCGGGAGGCGCTGGGCCGGGACGGGAGCGGGGCGGGAGGCCGGAGAGCGGGCTGCGGGCGGGCGGCGCCAGTGAAGACGGGGCTGGGGCCTCGAGGAGGACATCTGCGCTGGCGTCAGGGGGCGGCCTAGCGGGGAGGCCAGAAGAAGGCCGGCGGCGGCCTCTGCCGGATTCGGTGCCCGGGAGCTTCCCGGGGCGTAGCGGAGGCTTGCGCAGCTTCCCGGAACGGGGTCTCACGGCTGAGAGTCCGCGGGATCTCCTGGGCCTCACTTCCCCCAGGGCCTCCCAGGAGGAGCCGAGAGACACAAGCATTCGTTTCCTTCTGCCTCCTTCATTCCCCACTCACCGAAGAATTGCCTTTTTAGTGAGATCAGAGTTCCTCCCAGCTGCTGCCTGCCTCAGCTCCCATGCCTCCAGCTTCTCCTCATCCGTCTTTCCCTCTTCTTGTTGCATTGGAGCTGCAGGACGAGGCTTAGCCAGATCACCGGTATACGTGTTCTGATGACCTAGCCAGGGTGCCTCTTTGTCTGGGCACTACGCAGGACTGCATCTCCTGGGGCGTGTGGCTTTTGGGTTCCCGGGGATGTCTCCTGGGCACTCCCTCTACAGGTGTCCAAAGTCCAGGCCCTGCCCAAGCAGACCTGGATCAGCCTTAGTTAGGCCAGACCAGTGCCTGTGCCCCTCCGGCGGCCCATTGTTGCCATTGAGGACCGCGGGCCCAGTGTTGTGAGGTCTTCTAATTATCAAGAGAATTTTCTGTGAAAGGTCCTAATTTTAAACATTAGCAGCTAATATAGCCCTGTCAGACGCAGACAGAGGCTTTCCACGGGAGAACTCTTTCTTCAGCCTCTCCTGGGCCACCTCCTAATGTGGAAGTGTGTAGAGACACCAGGAAAACTGTTCTCTGCAGTGCCTTGAGCTCCTTTTGCAAAGGCCTGTAGAATCGCAGGAGCCAGTGTGGGACCTATGTCCTGGACTAGACTGTTCAGTGGAGGTTAGAGAGCAGCCCCTCTGGAGAGACTGACTGGTGGTCCACCTCAAAGCCTATGTAGAAATTAAATGCTTGGGTGCCCAGTACCTTCATGTATATCAGCATACCCATATTTCAGTGTCAGTGCTTGTTCTGTGCTCTGCCTTCCTGTGCAGAGAAGGCCCTTTCTACCATACTCATCTCTCCATGTCCCCCAAAGCAGACTCTCCAGTTCCCTCTGGGAACCATGCCTTGAACTCTCTGCCTTAGCTAGGTTTAGTCAGTTCTCGTATGGCCTGTGCTGTGCCCTTCTCTGTGCCATGATGGACATTATGGTTTCCTGAACACACTCTCCTTGCGGGAGGAACAGTTTGCAATGTGGTTTTATTCAATCTGTCTTTTAGAGATAGATGCCAACCTAGATTCTTCGTTGATGAGTGTGATGACATGATCTGCCATTAAAAAGCTTTCAAGTCTGGCATATGAATATGCCAACGATATAGGAATTAAAATTTCTGAGACCAGAAGAGAAACCTCAACAGGAACAGTTAAAAAAAGTTTATTCCAAATACTGAAAAGGCTTAAATATGCCACTTTAACTGCAGTTTACGGAGGCATTTTAGAACATTTCAGTAAAACAAAGAAAGATTACAGACTCCTGACTTGGATGTGTGTGAAAATTACCTTCTTTTGTAACTGATTATTTTATTGTTAGACTGGAGGGTGAAAAAGCAGATTAAAACGGACTATGAAACAAGTGTTAAAGTCAAGCAATAAAATCACTAGTAATTATCAATAAGAAAATGGTAAAATATTTTCAGATCATACCAAAAGCAGCATTTTATTAAAAGGAAAAAATAGGGACTTCCTTGGTAGTTCAGAGGTTAAGAATGCACCTGCTGGGGTTTCCCTGGTGACTTAGTGGTAAAGAATCTGCCTGCCAATGCAGGAGACACAGGTTTAATCCCTGATCCGGGAAGATCCCACATGCTACAGAGCAGCTGTTGAGCCTGTGCTCTAGAGCCTGCAGGTTGCAGCTACTGAGCCTGTATGTTGTAACTACTGAAGCCCATGTGCCCTAGAGCCTGTGCTCGCACTGCAGCAAGAAGTCATTGCACCACAGCTGGAGAGCAGCCCCCGCTCACCACAGCTAGAGGAAAGCCTACCCAGCAACAAAGACCCCGCACAGCCAAAAAGAAATAAAATTAGTTTTTAAAAAAGGAAAACTATAGGTCCAATATTCCTTATGAACAACAAAAAAGAATCAGCCTGCACATGCAGGGGACACATGTTCTATCCCTCCCTGGTCCAGGAAGATTCCACGTGCCACGGAGCGACTGAGTCCATACTCGAGCCCACGCTCTGCAACGGGAGAAAGCACCACACTGAGAAGCAACTACAGAATAGCCCACATAGCAATGAAGACCCAGCGCAGCCAAAAATAAATAAATAAATAATACGCAAACTTCAAATATGAACAATGGACAGGCTTTTATTTAGCTGAATAATTCAATTAATGAAGAGGAATAAATCAAATAGTTGCAAAATGTAAACATTTCCTCTGATTTATGGGGGAAATAGTGATGTTGACAAATGTTGATGACATTGTGATAAGAAGGAAAACTTGAAATGTCCTAAAATGCTTCAGAGATGGAAAAAAAAAACGGGACAATTTGGAGGATACTAAAAGTTTGCCTGTTATTTTCCATCATGACTTTTGAGGCTACATTATCTTCCTGTTGTTGATGTGGAAAAGGATGTTAAAAATCATTGTCTTGTGAAAAAGGCATCAGAGTATACAGCCAGAAATGTCAGAGACACGTCTTAAGAAATGTGTCTGGCAGTTAATAAAACAAATTACATTGTTTTTCTGGATTTTGTGATATTTGTGGTATTGTTTTGTTTAATATTTATTTGGTTGGTTGTGCTGAGTCTTAGTTGCGTCATGTGGGATCTTTAGTTGCAACATGTAGAGTCTGATTTCCTGACGGGCATCGAACCCAGACCCCTGCATTGGGAGCATAGTCTTAGCCACTGGACCACCAGGGAAGTCCTTGTTGTTTTGTTTTGTTGTACTTCCTCATTCTGAACAAATGCTAGTTTTCAAATCTGATTTTGTGTTTTTCTTGAAGAGGGCCTCCCGGATTATGTGAGCTTTGAGCACCATAAAGCTTGAACCAGCCCCTGCCTGCAGGTGTTTCTGAGTCAGGAGGATAAACAGGAATAAGTAGGAGGGGATTTTTTGATAGGGATCAGAAAGGCTGAAGGCCTTTGAGGAGAAAGAAGTAATTTAATGAACTAGGATGACGCACAATGTTTCACCGTCTGGGCTGGGGCTGTGGGGGCACTGCTCCCCTCATGGCTGCCTCAGCACAGCTCTCCCTCAACCTCCCCTCTCTCTGCCCTGTTGCCAGGTCTTCTTGTGGGCACCCTGGATGTGGTGCTGGACTCCAGCGCCCGCGTGGCCCCTTACCGCATCCTCCACCAGACCCAGGACTCGCAGGTCTACTGGACAGTGGCATGCGGTAGGTGCCTTGAATCACCAGGGGTGCTGGGCAGGGCCTGACCCAGAGAGGGAGGGACTCAGCCTGCATTCCTGCACTGGATGTGGCCTACTGGGAATCTGGTGCTGCCTTTTATTCAGACAGCACAGGCCAGGCCAACATCCACCTTAGGAAGGCAACATGGCTATGCACGGATGCAGGGCAGGTGAGGTGAGTGTCATGAAGCCCTGTGCCTTTCCAAGGGCTTGGCTTTGGGTAGTGTCCATGTTCTGCTAACCTTTTCTCAAGATGATACAGTTGATCATTTTTCATGTACTTCATAATTTTTTAATTCACCTACTCACTAAAAGTTATCTTTAAACCCCCAAATCAATACTTGTGGTGATTTTGGACATCTGAGGAAGTGTGTGTGTGCAGAGCAGTGAAGAATTTGAATCACCAGACACAAAGGTTCCCCGCTGAGGTGGCACAAGCCACCTTCCTGCCTTCTTGTTTCAGCTGTCAAACCATGAACATGTCTCCTGTTAGAAATCTAAGCGATGTGCTTTTCATGGTTTTGTGTTATCTGTTGATGACTCTGCTGTTTAAAATGGCCCCAAGTATAATGCTAAAGTGCTGCATGGCATGTGGTGCTTTTAAGGGCAAGAAGCTGTGATGTGCCTTATGGAGAAAATATGAGTTAGAGGAGCTTCCTTCAGGCATGAGTTACAGTGCTCCTGGCTATGAGTTCAGTGCTAGGATGTTAAAAGTATGTATTAAGTAAGATGCCTTTAAGCAGAAGTGAAAGAGGAGAGTGGAAAAGTTGGCTTAAAGCTCAACATTCAGAAAACTAAGATCATGGCATCCGGTCCCATCACTTCATGGCAGATAGATGGGGAATCAGTGGAAACAGTGGCTGACTTTATTTTTCTGGGCTCCAAAATCACTGCAGGTGGTGATTGCAGCCATGAAATTAAAAGACACTTACTCCTTGGAAGGAAAGTTATGACCAACCTAGACAGCGTATTAAAAAACAGAGACATTACTTTGCCAACAAAGGTCCATCTAGTCAAGGCTATGGTTTTTCCAGTGGTTATGTATGGATGTGAGAGTTGGACTATAAAGAAAGCTGAGTGCCAAAGAATTGATGCTTTTGAACTGTGGTGTTGGAGAAGACTCTTGAGAGTCCCTTGGAGTGCAAGGAGATCCAACCAGTCCATCCTAAAGGAGATCAGTCCTGGGTGTTCATTGGAAGGACTGATGTTGAAGCTGAAACTCCAGTACTTTGGCCACCTCATGCGAAGGGCTGGTTCATTGGAAAAGACCTTGATGCTGAGAAAGATTAAGGGTAGGAGGAGAAGGGGACAACAGAGGATGAGATGGTTGGATGGCATCACCGACTCGATGGACAGGAGTTTGGGTAAAGTCCCGGAGTTGGTGATGGACAGGGAGGCCTGGCGTGCTGCGATTCATGGGGTCTCAAAGAGTCGGACACGACTGAGTGACTGAACTGAACTGAAAGCAGAAAGACATTAGACAAAGTAGTATATGGATCACTTGATGAAAATGTTGTGACCGGAGGCTCATAGGAAGTTGGCCCTATAGCTCCCCTGGGAGCAGTATTGGCAAATTCAGCGTTCCAGGAAACTTGTAGAACACAACCACTGTGAATAACAAGAATCAGCTATAGTTGTCCTAAGAGGAAACAGCCACTCTCCCGAGAATCCAGGAGGAAGTCCCCTTTCAGCAGGACCAGCCTAGCTGAGGTCCCTGGGATAGAAGAGCAGTCATAGCTGGCTCTTAGATAGCACTTCCTGCCTGTCAGGTATGTGAACCTCCCAACAACTCCAGAAAGTAGAACGTGGGTTTTCCCTGTTTTAAAGATGAGGAAACTGTGGCCCAGAGGGGTTAATAAACTTCCCCGAAGTCCCACAGAGCTCTAGATCAGACTCAGAGCCCTTGTGTCCACTGTGCTAAATACCTCTCTGTGCTAGCAGCCACAGTGTCCCTGCACCCCAAGATAGTGTTTGCCCTTGGAGACCTGAGAAGAGGTGATGAGAGTGCTCACAGCTGGACTCCAGCCATGGGGGCTGGGATTGGGTGCCAGGGCACCCTGAGCAGAGCACTTGCAGGAGCAAGAGGCTTCCTGTGTGGGAGGCGCCCAGGGCAGCTGCTGTGTGCCTGGGCCAAGATGAGCTGCTTCGTGCTGAAATGGGTCCTCAAGGTGTTCGTCTGTGTCTCAGGGTCTTCCTTCTCAGAGAGTGGATGGAGAAGGGGCAGTGGCAGTGAGAGCAGCATCTCTGTGGAAAGAGGGGAGTGTGGTTGCTCTGGGGAGCCTTGTGGGAAGCCCACAGGGGAGGGGTGCACTGCACTGGGGAGCTCCTGCCCTGGCCAGGCCCCTGTGCTCATCTGCCTGTGCCTCTCTGTTTTTGCCCACACGGCTCTTCAGCTCTCCAAAACCAGACCTTACTGACACCTGCCACTGAATCTTGACCCTTAGCTTACTGTTACAGGACTTTTCGCCTTTAAATTTTAAGTACTATTTCTGTTTTTCCAGAACTTTTTATGAATTATCTTTTTGATTCTTAGAGCACCTCGGAGACAGGTACAGTTATTTTCATTTTATAGGCTGAAGCTGAGGCACAGTTAGGTTGAGCATGTTGCCCAGAGTCACCTCACTGGCAAGTAACCAAACCATAATGCTAATCCAGGCTGCTCATACCCTCGAGTTGCTGGTCTGGTGGGAGAACTACAAGGGGCTTCCCTTATAGCTCAGTTCATAAAGAATCTGCCTGCAATGCAGGAGACCCAGGTTTGATCCCTGGGTCAGAAAGATCTCCTGGAGAAGGAAATGGCAACCCAGTCCAGTAATCTTGCCTGGAGAATCCCATGGACAGAGGAGCCTGGCAGGCTACAATCCATGAGGTTGCAAGAGTCGGACAGAACTTAGCAACTAAACCATCACCAAAGGACTTTCAGGGTCTGCCTGCCTCCATTTCTGTCTTCTTCCCCAAGCTCACACCTGACCTTCAGCCAGACAAGACACTTGGAGGGCCTGAAGTCCTTCACTGCATCTGTCCTGGCTGACATGCCTACAGCGTCCCCCCACATCCACATTACCTCCCTCTGCTCTGTTGAGTACCTGCCTAGATGTCACACTCTATAGAAACTTCCCCAGATTCCCCAGAACCACGTACCACCTACCGCTTCTCCCTCCCTTGGACTTGCCACGTCCCCAACCGGCACTTTTGCACTGAAGGCTTGTTGCTCTCCCACGAGACCAGCGACTCCGTGAGAGTGCAGACAGTCTGGATTAGCATTATGGTTTGGTCACTTGCCAGCGAGGTGACTCTGGGCAACATGCTTAACCTAACTGTGCCTCAGCTTCATCCCATAAAATGAAAATAACTGTACCTGTTTCTGAGGTGCTCTAAGAATCAAATAAGATAATTTATTAAAAGTTCTGGAAAAACAAATAGCACTTAAAATTTAATTAGCTATTATATTTTTTATTACCAGTACCCAGCATAGAGATAGAATAGTTTCAGTATTTACTTGGTACTAAATGATTTCCTAAAGAAAATCAGTCCTGAATATTCATTGGAAGGACTGATGCTGAAGCTGAAACTCCAATACTTTGGCCACCTGATGCTAAGAACTGACTCGTTGGAAAAGACCCTGATGCTGGGAAAGATGAAGGCAGGAGGAGAAGGGGACAACAGAGGTTGAGATGGTTGGATGGCATCACCGACTCAATGGTCATGAGTTTGAGCAAGCTTCAGGAGCTGGCGATAGAGAGGGAAGCCTGGTGTGCTGCAGTCCGTGGGGTCTCAGAGAGTCTGACACGACTGAGCAACTGAACTGAAATGAAGATCAAGTTGCTTTTAACTAATAATTCTTTTACCTGAATATATGTAAATATTTATAATTAAAGTGCAGACATCCACACAGGCATAGTGAACAAGATTCCTTTGTTTTAGGTTGCCAGCAACATGTGTGTGAGAGTTGCATCACATGCAAATTCAACTTTCACATTCAAATATGGGTTCTTAGCAAAAAAAGCAAGCAAGAAAGAACTCCCTTCTCCTAACAACTAGGCCTTGACCTCTATGCACTAGGGAAAGGAGGCCATAATAGATATGCAAAGAAAAATGAAAAAAAAATAATTCATGGATCATTTAGGAACTTCTATTTATGGTTATCTGTTATAATCATCTATTGTTATGCTTATCATCATGATTATCACTGTTATTGTATGATTCTGGGTTTAATCATCTTCACATGGACATTCTCCCTCAGACCCATGGGAAAGGGTCTTTCCATGCAGTTGCTTGTTAGGGTGGTGAACTGCTTGGGTAAATGCAAAGAAACGAAATCAAGCCTAACCAAGACAGGGTGGACTGTGATTCTGGAAGACAGAGCTTGAGCAGGTACTGGGCTGCCTCTGAGTTTTTCCATTTCCACAGGGCCTGTGATGCCCTCGAGGGGCCCTCTTCCCGAGGAGGACAGGGACCTCCCTCCTAGGTGAGGCAGACACTGGGGACCAGCTAGCAACTAAAAGAGTCAAACGGGTGAAACAAAGAGTTCCTGGAAGGGACAGGATCCTGTTGGGATGAGAACTCGGGGGGAGGGGGGGCGGGGAAGAAGAGCAGCCTGGATGGGGCATCTGGCTTCAGAGACAGGGAGGGGCCCTCTGGCCCAGCAAGAGACCAGCCAGCCAGGGACCTGGAGTCCTGCAGGAAGCTCCAGCTGTCATCTGTGGAGGCCTAAACTCTCAGGAGAACTGCAGTCACTTATACCAAGTCTGACTGTGTCTGGCTAATCACCTACATGTGGAAGACCACATTAAGTCCTTTTGTCTTGAAGAAAAGTAAGCAAGCAAATCTGCAAATGTACAAACTGTTTCTGGGAGGACACATAAGAAACTAGCAGCCACTCTTGCTCTTGGTGTTAGAGGGAAATTGAGGCTTTATTTTTTTCGTGACTCTATCTGAATTTTTTTATTTTGTGTTTTTATCAGGACCATTTATGACTTTTGTTATATATATATATACACATACATATATATATGGAAAGAGTAAACAGGTGAAAGATAGTAATCATTTTTGTATAGCAAATTATGTCATCCATTTTAAACTCTCTCTGAGTTTATGATTAAGGCCTGCTCATTTTGTGATTTTCCTTTTCGTTATTCCACCAAACCTCCCCTAGGTTCTTCCCGAAAAGAGATCACAAAACACTGGGAATGGCTGGAAAATAATTTACTCCAGACGCTCTCCATCTTTGACAATGAGGAAGATATCACCACCTTCGTCAAGGGCAAGATACACGTAAGACTCACTCTCCATGCTGGTTCTGACTCCCTGCTTTGGGGTAGCAGTATTCACCTATGTCATCCTCTGTAACCTTCAGACAACATGGTATAGTTCTTTCCTCCATTAAGCAGAGGTGGAATGACGTGTCCGATCCTGTTCTCTTGGTATTGAAAGGGGCAGTTGAACTCATTGTATGCAGGCCTCATCTGGCCAGCCACCAGAGTCTGACTGAGCATAGCTGGGAGTTCCCACTCCCTTAGCGAGTGTTAGAGCAAATATGCAGATATACAACTCTGTGTCTAGCTCCTTGGCCAACAGAGGAAGAAGTTGGAAATGGCAGGATAATATGAAGTATATTTCTATCATAAAGCTAACATTACTTCAGAATGCACAGATATTTTGACCCAGCAATTCCATTCCTTGGAATTTACCCTTGAGTGTATTTATATGTGCAGAATGACATATGTATCAGGATGTTCCCTGCAGTACTGTCAGGGAACAGTGCTGGAAAAAAGCTGGAAACAGTGCCTCCCAGTCCCGCGGTAAGAGGGGAAGCAGCTGTTCTTTCCTTTGCTAATCGAGTGATCATACTTGCTAACCTAGTATTTATTATTTTCTATATGAATACTGTGCTGAGCACCTTACATTCACAGGACTTGATCAGTCATATGTGATATTCTTAGTGGAATACTTTACAGGTAGCAAAATAATTATGAATGTGTAAAAACTTATTATAGCAATGTTTAGATTGTCTCCCCTTTAGGGAATAATTAACATAATGAGCATTTATTTGAGAATGTATATGTATGTGTCTGCCTTTTTTTCTTTCTGGTGGTTTATTGCCTTGGGTTAGATTCCTCAGAGAGCCCTTACCAGGTCAGAGTTTATGATACAAACTTGCTCTGGGCAAGCCCTTGTGACTTCATAATGCCAGAACTTCCTAGACCTGGGCAGATAGCACCGAGAGTTCCTCAGCAGTTCCCTGTGTACCTTGGGGTTAGTTAGGATAGGACCTGTGTTGCCTTTCTAGCTCCAGGAAACTAGGCAAAGAGAGCAGAGGCAAGTCTTCACTCTCCTAATGAACCATCTGGGCAATAATAATAATAACGGCAACATTATGGAATGTTTCCCTTATGCCAAGCCCAAACAAACTAATCAACAAAATAGAACAAAGTTCTCGATGAGTCAAAGAAAAAATGGAAATTAGAAAATGTTGAGGTGAGGGGGCTTCCCTGGTGACTCAGTGGTGCAGGGTCCAATGCAGGAGACACGGGTTTGATCCCTGGGCCAGGAGGATTCCACATGCCATGGAGCAGCTGAGTCCGTGCAGCACAGCTATTGAGTCTGTGCTCTAGAGCCCGAGAGTGCACCTGCGGAGCCTACGAGCTGCAGCTCTGAAGCCCGACCCCCCTAGAGCCTGTTCTCCCCAACAAGAGGAACCACTGCAATGAGCAGTCCTCACAGCACAGCTAAGGGGTTGCCCCCATGCACTGCAACTAGAGAAAAGCCCACACAACAACGAAAACCCAGGGCAGCCAAAAATAAATTAATTAATTAAAAATTATTGATTAAAAAGAAAATGTTGAGGGAATTCCCTGGCAAGCCAGTGGTTAGGACTCAGCACTTTTACTGCTGGGACCCTGGTTTAACCTCTGGTTGGAGAGCTAAGATCCTGCAAGATGCACGATGCCACCAAAAAAAAAAAGAGAGAGCTGGACAGTTATAGAAACACTACCATATATCAGAATTTGTGAGAGGTAGTAAAAGCAGCACACAAGGAAAAGTCTTAAGTTTTAGGTTTTATAATGATGTGATAAAAAAGAAAGGTGGGGATTAGTGAGCCAAGTGTCCAATTCAGTAAATTAGAAGAATTCCAGAGAAACCAGGAAATTAGACGGAAATACAGTTATCACAGAAAGATTTACTATTCACCAAAGACTCTACTATTCACCAGGTTATAGTTGGCATTTTTTAGCAGTAAAGTATTTTTTAATTAAGATAGGTACCTTGTTTTTTTAGACATAATACTATTACATATTTAATAGACTACAGTATAATGTAGACATAACTTCTATATGCACTGTGAAACCAAAAAAATTGTATGACTTGCTTATATGTGCTTTATTGCTATGGTTCAGAACCACACCAGCAATATCTCCAGGGTATGCCTGTAACAAAAGGAAGAAGTTAATTTCTTGGAAAATAAAGAAATGATACAGAAAAACAACAGATCAAAAAACAGATTATTTAAAAAAAACAGATCTAAAATATAAACATACCTGTGGCAAAAGTGATACAGGACAAAAGAGAAAAACCTCAAGCTATGTTGGGAATGAAATATAACAGCACCTTTTAAAAAAAAGCAGGGTTTAAAAAAAAAAGAGAAAATGCCACGAACAGCTTTGCAACCATAAATTATAAGAATTAAGACAAGATGGACATTATTAAAATAATGTTTTAGTTTCCAGTTGCTATTGTAACAAGTTACCATAAACTTAGTGATTTAAAACAGCAGAAGTTCTTAGGGCTTCCCTGGTGGCTCAGTGGTAAAGAATCCACCTGCCAATGCACGATACACGGGTTCGATCCCTCATCTGGGATTGTGTGTCGCACCTATTGAGCTTGTGCTCTAGAGCCAGGAAGCCACAGCTACTGAAGCCCATGCGCTCTGGAGCCCGCGCTCTGCAGCAAGAGGAGCTGCTACAGTGAGAGGCTCGAGCACCGCAGCTGGAGAGTAGCTCCCGCTCACTGCAGCTGGAGAAAAGCCTGACAGCAAGAAGACCCAGGACAGCCAGACATTTTAAAACACTAATGTTAAGTAAGCACAAGTTTCTTATCTTACAGTTCTGCATGTCAGAAGTCTGAAATGAAATCTCATAGGCTAAAATCAAGGAATCGGCAGGACTGATTCTTGGAAGCTCCGAGGGGAGCTAGCTTCCTTGCCTTTTTTAGCTTTTAGGAACTTTGTAGGGCTTCCCTTTACTGAATCCACCTGCCAATGCAGGAGACACAGGTTAAATCCCTGGGTCAGGAAGATCCCCTGGAGAAGGAAATGGCAACCCACTGCCAGTATTCTTGCGTGGGAAATCCCATGGACAGAGGAGCCTGGTGGACTACAGTCCAAGGGGTTGCGAAGAGTCGGACATGACTGAGCGACTAAACAACAACAAGAGCCGTGTATTTCGTAGTTCTTGGTCCTTACCTTTCTTTTTAATGCCAGTAGCACTGACGTCCTGACTGACTTGTTTAATCAATTGGTACCTCTCTCTCAACTCTTCTGGGAATTGGGATGTAACATCTTTAGTGTGTTAGTCTCTCAGTCATGTCCGATTCTGCAACCCCATGGACTGTAGCCCACCAGGCTCCTCTGTCCGTGGAGAGTCTCCAGGCAAGAACACTGGAGTGGGTTGCCATGCCCTCCTCCAGGGCAACATCTTTAGGGGGGCTGTTATCTGATCTGCCACATAATAGAACTTAAACTGAGACAAAGAAATAGAGAATTTGAATATGCCTAAAACTGTTAAAGAAATTAAATTAGTAATTTAAAATCTCCCCAGTGATTGTTACAGTGCATTTCTATCAGCTCGCAAACAAAATCCTAGTCCTGTGAGCCAGGTTGTTCATTCCCATCGGTGGGGACCATTACTTGAGCAGAGGCCAGTGGGAATGCAGAGAAAAATGCAAAGCAGAATGTCAGCCCCTTTGCTCCCTTTGGGGATCTCCCAGGTGCAGCTGAAGGAGTGGGGGCCACCTGCTGAGACCCAGGAAGGGGGCCTAAAGGCCAAGGTGCCAGTGACGGTCCATAGGCTGTCTGGCACTCACCATTCTGCTGGTGGGGCCCCTTCTCCAGCCTCCCAGTAGCCACACTGGAGGGCAGCAGGAGAGAAAGGTGGGGCCTTAGTAGTGAGAGGGTGCTCAGATGGTAGAGCTCGCTTCTGCAGCAGTCCTCTGGGAAGGCAGACAGGCAGCTTGAGAGACAGAGGTGTTGGGGTTGCAGTTACAGTGGTGCTGTCTGTACAGAAATGGAGGTGCTGCTCTTGGATCCTCACCCCAGCTCCTGGCTGTTTCTCCTACTCGTGGATGCAGGGACATGAGGCTGCTGGGAGGCTCAGTGGAAGCGGCAGTCTGGCCACATCACTTGCCTTGAATTCCTTTAGCTTATCGAGTCGTCATCCCCCTGGAAGATCTACGTATACATTTTGAGCCAGATGTACTAAGAACCTGTTGTACCCCCAGGAGGTTTGGCTCTGGGGCCCAGGGTGATATCTCTGGGCACCCTGAGCCCAGTAAAGATGCTGGCAGGACACAGCACTGACACGCTCTTAGCTGGGTGGGTCCTGCTGCTGGCCCAAGGGCTTTGAGCAAGGGCCAGAGGCAGTAGCCACCTGGGATGGGGAGGAGGGGGAGTGTCAGATACAGAACATCCTTCGGGACACTGGCATGAGAAATGCCCTTCATAGAACAGTGCCACAGCAGGATCCCATTTGGGCAAAGAAAGAAGGGAAAGAGCAGGTTGTGTGTATTTGCTTAAAGGTGCATCAATGCCAGCCTGTTTGGGAGAAAATCAGCAAAGTGGATAGAAGAGCAGAGGACATGGAGACTCCCTTCTCACTGAACTCCCTTCTCTACTATTTGCAAATTTTGTTGCCATGTTTATGTATTATATTTTTCAGGTATTTACATTAAAATAACTAAAATGTAAATTTAAAAGTCTTTGCTCTGAGCCAGTAGAGAAAAATAGCTCGGGGAGTTAGGGGACTCGCCTGCTCTGCGTGGCCAGAGCAGCTGTCGCGTCTCCCTGCTTGTGGCCCTCGGGTCAGTGTCCAGAGCCCCGCGTGCCCCTGGCTGATTCCCCGTGTCCTCCTCCAGGGCATCATCGCAGAAGAGAACAAGAACTTGCAGCCCCAGGGAGATGAGGACCCTGGGAAGTTCAAGGAGGCCGAGCTGAAAATGAGGAAGCAGTTTGGGATGCCCGAGGGGGAGAAGCTGGTCAACTACTACTCCTGCAGCTACTGGAAGGGCCGTGTGCCCCGGCAGGGCTGGCTCTACCTGACCGTCAACCACCTCTGCTTCTACTCCTTTCTGCTGGGCAAGGAGGGTGAGTGCAAGCAGCAGGGCTGTTCCTTGCATCACTGCCCACCCTCCCTGCCCCAGCCTCCAGCTGGTGCTGGCATCCTCCTCTGTACTCACCCTCCACCTCACCTCTAGAAAGTGCACCACCTCCCCAGACTTCCTGAGGGCTCTGCCTCCTTGGCCCCCAGATATTCTGTCTGCACACAACCGGCAGAGAGTCTCCTTAGAACACAGTGACCCATGAGCAGAATACCCAGACTTGAGCCAAACATCACCTGGCCCTTGGGGGCTTCCGTCTGCATCAACCAGCACAGTTCTTCACATACTGACTTTTCTCAGGGCCTCCCCTCTTTCATGTAGAACATACCAGGGCCCCCGTCGTCCCTGAGCGGCTCCAGGTTACATGGGGCCTTGGATGTGTGCCTCTGCATCCACTTACTGCGGGGCCCTCCCCCAGGAAGCCCTGGCCTCACGACAAAGGGCAGATGCCCAGCCAGTGCCCTCTGCTGCCACATCACTCCCGGAAAGCAGCCCCAAGGCTTTAGCTGTTCTCAGTGTTCCCTGTCCTGGGCCCGGCAAGGCCAGCGCCGAGCCATGCACACACTTGTCCCAGCCTCAGCTGCCTCTCTCCCGCCTTCAAATCCGCTCCTGAAGCCGGGGCCAGTGTCCTCTCTGTGCTGGTCACACCATGCGTGACTTGTTCTCGTAGCAGCGCACTCCCCCAAGCTGGGTTTTTCAGGTCCAGGGGCTCAGCTCGCTCACTTCTGCTTGTTCATTCATGTCATCCTTCAGCCATTCTGTGGGCAAACCCAGGAGATGCTTGGGACTGGGAGCTGGGTCAGTCCAGCAAGCCGGGCTCCGGCCCGGGGGCCGGCAGCAAAAGCTGTCTGCTCGCCACCGCAGCTTCTGGGCATGGGAGGAGTCGGGAGCCGCTGCCCAGCCCTGCAGCGGCTTTGCCCTCATGCTGGGTCTGTCCCCTCGGGCGTCCAGTGAGCCTGGTGGTGCAGTGGGTGGACGTCACGCGGCTGGAGAAGAACGCCACACTACTCTTCCCCGAGAGCATCCGCGTGGACACCCGGGACCAGGAGCTCTTCTTCTCCATGTTCCTCAACATCGGGGAGACCTTCAAGCTCATGGAGCAGCTGGCCAACCTGGCCGTGCGGCAGCTGCTGGACAGCGAGGGCTTTCTGGAGGAGAAGGCGCCGCCCCGGCCTCCTCGGCCGCACAGGAACGTCTCTGCGCTGAAGCGGTGCGTCGGGCCCGCCCCCAGCGGGGACCCGCCCTCCTCACCCGCACAGCCGCCCGTGTGGGAGGGGGGCCCGGGGAGGGCTGGTTTGTAGCAGGGCCCGCAGGGCCGCCGGGGATGCTCAGAGGCATCATCTTCAGAACCCAGCCGCTGGCCTGGAGGGAGTGCTTCAGGATGGCAGTCTGGGACAGGAAGCTGAGGCCCCGCAGACAGAGTAACCTGCCCCAGACCCCCGGCCCTTGGCGGTGAGCGAGCAGCGGAGCCCAGGACCGCCGCCCACCGCGGGAGCGGGGCAACCCCGGAGGCCGCGTCAGGAAGGCCTCAGTGCATCCTCGCTCAGGGAGCACAGCCGTCTTCCCGCCGGACGGACGGCTCGGCTCAGGGCCTCGGGAGAGCGCCCTGCCCGGCCCTGAGGTCCCTGCCACTCAGTCTGTGGGAACCAGCAGACCGAGGAGCACGTCGCTGGGCCGGCCCCTCCAGAGCAGCTCTGTTCTTGCTCCTCCGTGGCCACTCAAGGGGACACTCAGAGGCTCACTGGGAGCTCAGAGACCGCCTGAGTGAGAGGCCCGCCCGTGTGCTCAGAGCCTGCGGTCTAGGCCCCGACTCTTGGGGGCACCGTCTGGCAGAGTGCTGTCCAAGGCCGTCACTCGCCTCACGCGAGTGACCAAGTGGCTCTCAGAACCTCTGGGAAGAAAACAAGCAGGGCGGGACTTGGCAGTCTCTGGCACTGTCCGTCGAGGGTGCCCGCCAGGCCCGGCTATCGCTGCCGGCCGCTCCCCTGGGGCTAGGGGTGGAGGAGAGATGCGCACAAGGATTGGTCCCCCGTAGGGGCAAGAAGCAGGCCGCCGGTCCTGCCTCACACGGTCATAGGCCCAGCGAGGCTGTGTTTCTGTTAAACAACAGCACCCTGTGTTTAATGTTTTTTGAGGTTTTTTGGTCCAAGCTACTCAGCACTTGGGATCTTAGTTTCCCAACCAGGGATTGAACCTGCTCCCCCTGCAGTGGAAGCTTGGAATCTTAACCACTGGCCTGCTGGGGAAGTCCTAGCACCCTGTGTTTTCGTCCTAACTCCACACCTGCCTGTCAGGAGGCCCTGTCCAGGTTTCCCGGTGGGGCCGGGTCTTCCCAGTAAGAAGCAGCAGGGTGGGCATGGGCATCTTCTGGGCACACTAGCTGTGCTGTTTGTTGACGGCGCCTCTGCTGACTATACGAATGTCCACATTTTCCTACTTGATCATTCAGTGTACGTGTTTTATTGAACTCTGAGATCCCTGGGCACAACTTGCTCCCAGGAGGACCCCCACGAACCTGAATCCAGTGTGGGAGCTGAGGTCATAAGGCCCCCTCGTGAGTGTATCAGCCCTAACTCTTGCCCCCTTTCCTACCACCAGAGACCTGGATGCTCGAGCCAAGAACGAGTGCTACCGTGCCACGTTCCGGCTGCCCAGGGACGAGCGGCTGGACGGCCACACGAGCTGTACCCTGTGGACCCCGTTCAACAAGCTGCACATCCCCGGCCAGATGTTTATCTCCAGCAACTACATCTGCTTCGCCAGCAAGGAGGAGGATGCTTGCCACCTTATCATACCCCTGCGGGAGGTGAGCCCTACATCCTCGCCAGTTCTCCCCTGACCTGCCAGGGCATCTGGCCAGGTCCCCAGCCTGGGAAGCCCCTCAGGATTTGGTGACATGAGTACCGAGGGCACATAGTTCAGCACCTCCCTGAGCACCTGTCCTCCACCAGGCCCTATGGGGTGTAGGGTGCGCCAGATGCCCGCTCAAGGGTCAACCTCACCTGGTGGGAAGATAGGGTAGGCTTTGGCCTGCCAGCAGAGCTCACACTGGCACAAGGAAACCTCGAAAAGGACCCACTGGGTCAGAGCCCAGCGGCCTCCTGCGGGTGAATGTCCCTTAGTCCTGCCTTCTTGGGTCTTCCAGTTGGACTTTGGCATATCACTGCTTTGGCTGGGCCTGGAGGACACGGACCATGCGCCACCTCCATCCTGTCACTCTCAGAGGCCCCCTCACTGATCCCCTCCTGACACCTTCCTTGGCTGGGGCTCAGGCTCCAGAAGAGTCATCGGAAGTCAGCTCTTAACGTTTCAGGAGGAAGGTCAGCTCTCACCTGTAGGCTAGTTCTTACCTGTCACAGGTATTTTTCTCCCTGGTTTCTTGGGCTTCCACAGTGACTCTCGTGGAAACAAGGCCATTTGTCCGGTGCTGCAGTGAAGGGTGTAGATAGTGAGGAAGAGCACCCCCCTCCCACCACCCAATCAGGAGGCCCAGACCCTGAGGTCAAGGGTAGATCCCAACAAGGCATATTGGCTGTTTAATTACTGAAGCACAGTGAGATTCTGAAGTTATAACCTAAATCACGGTAGTTTGATTCTGTTTAAAACAGAACGGTGGGACCTCCCTGGCCTTTGTACAAAGCCCTGAAGTTGTGGGTATAGTCGCGAATAGGTGTGAGGTACTGTGCTGCCTCAGTTTCCCCAAGGGAAGTCAGAGGCAAAGACTTAAAGGAGCCACAGGTCCAGGCTGAGGGGCCCAGGGTGGCCCTGGGTCCCACACTCCTTTTGACACTAGGCCTGTGGGTGCATGCTGCCTGCTGTACTGACCTGACCCTGAGGTCTTGGGGCTGGCCACAGAGCCATCTTAAGCCCAGCTCCACTTCTCCTGAGGGGTCCTGACATTTCTGACAGCAGAGAGCTCTGGCTAAACCAGGAAGCTCTTGGAATGTGGCTCCACAGCTGGTCAGGATGGAGGCCCCTACCCAGCCCTGACCTCAGCGTCCCATCCAGGGGGCTTCCCAGGGGCTCCTCACTCAGAGCCAGCCACACGCATGCGTCCACTGTGCTAAGTCACTTTAGTCGTGTCCAACTCTGTGAGACCCCATGGACTGTAGCCTCCCAGGTTCCTCTGTCCATGGCATTCTCCAGGCAAGAATTCTGGAGTGGGTTGCCATGCCTTCCTCCAGGGGATCTTCCCAACCCAGGAACTAAACCCATATCTCTTAGTCTCCTGCAGTGGGAGGTGGGATCTATACCACTAGCACCACCTGGGGCCTGTGAGCCAAAGCTACTGACCTGCCCATGAGAGAAGCTACCACAGTGAAAAGCCCGCACTCTGCAGCGAGAGAGTAGCCCTGCTCGGCACAGCTAGAGGAAGTCTGTGAGCAGCAGCAAAGACTCAGCACAGCCAAAACTTAGATAATTTTTTTAAAACATAACTGGGCCCATGACACACATCAGGAAGTGTTGAGGGAGTGAGTGCTCAGGAGGGGAATGACTGCTCGCTTTGCCTTAGGACAGGGGAAGGACTGTCAGCCTTGAGGGAGCTGATCAGGGAGCAGCTGGGCTCAGGCTTTACATTCTGCGTCATCCCCCTTAGGGTGGTCTTCCAAGGCTGACACCCTCACACTCATCAGCAGTTGAGAAGACAGGGCTCAGACATGCATGGGACGCACACAGCCGCAAGTGGCAGAGTCAGAATATGAAGCACCCAGGCCTGCAGAGCCGTGCCTCCCCTCCCCACTCCATGCCCAGAAGGCAGCCTGAGCCCACTGTGCTCTCACCTTCACAAAACCACGTGGCTTTATATCCCAAGATGCAGACCCCCGGATGCTGTTTCTGGCTTCTTAGGTGACCATTGTTGAAAAGGCCGACTGCTCCAGCGTCCTGCCCAGCCCTCTGTCTATTAGCACTAAGAGCAAAATGACCTTTCTGTTCGCCAACCTGAAAGACCGTGATTTCTTGGTTGAGAGGATCTCTGACTTCCTCCAGAAGATGCCATCCAAGCCGTCAGGTAGCAGCCGAGCAGAGAGGAAAGCCAGCGTTGTGGACGCAGCCCCAGAGGTGAGAGGGCCCCCCAGAGCAGTGGGTGGGGTCAGAGGCAGGAGGAGAGCCCAGGTACCTGCCTGGGGCCTTGGGTGGAGAGGGCCCCCCCTTGGTGCCTGCTGGAAAACCTCACCCAGCCCCAGTCTCAGCGGTCCTGGCCACGCACACAGGGCCCAGGGTCTCAGACCTCTCTGTACCCCAAGACTCCCTCAAGTCTTACTCCACATGAGAAGCCGTCTCTGCCTGGACCAGCCACCTTCATCGCTGTCCCTCATGGACTTCTCCTACACTGACAGCCACACTGTCGAGGCCTGCCAGCTTGGGTTTATTTACCTGGCATTTCTCCCTTCAGTCTTTCTTACAGGGTTACCTTTCACTGCAGTCTCCTTACTATACCAACAGTATTACTAATTCTTTAGTATCAAATACTTGTGTTTACGGGCTTCCCTGGTGGCTCAGCTGGTAAAGAATCCGCCTGCAATATGGGAGACCTGGGTTCGAATCCTCGGTTGGAAAGATCCCCTGGAGAAGGGAATGGCTACCCGCTCAAGTATTCTGGCCTGGAGAATTCCATGGACTGTGTAGTCCATGGGGGTCACAAAGAGTCGGACATGACTGAGTGACTTTCACACTTGTGTTTACATTTCCCCAGATGCACGTGTACTTTTTACAGTTTGAACAGATTTGAATTGAGGTACACATAGATCATATATTTGTTACAGTTGATTGCTATAATCTCTTTACAGGTTTCTGCTCCCACCTCTTTTTCCCTCTCCCTCCCTCTGTTTTCTTGCAGTATTTTATTGAAGAAATTGGTCATGACGTTCGCTGATTGCCTCCCCTGCAAGGGTTCTTTTGTGCCCTATTTCTTGTAACCTGGTGGTTGAGTGGTGAGATCCAGCTTGACTTTTGGTTTCATTGTTTATGCTGGTGCGAGGTGGGGAGCAGGCCCTTGTAGGCAGGATTGAGGCACTGTGTACTTCCACCAGGAGGTGTACAATACCTGGTTATTTGCTGTTACCGGTCATTGACAAGTATTGCCTAAATAATTCATTAGGTAACGCATTAGGATTGCAAATGGGAGCACTCTTAATTCTATCATTGCTTCTGTTCATTAGCTGGAATACTTTTGTAAAGAGAAACTGACCCTCATCAGTTATTTGGTCACCCCGAGGCACAGTTCATATAGAAAAGGCAGAATAAATCCTTTATTTTTTTAATTCACCAGTTGTTAAAATGACAAGTTGGTTTTCTAGTATCCTCCAAATGTGCCCAATTCAGTTTTTGTGTTTACTTTTTAGTATAATTATGAACTTACATATTTAAGCAACTTGATTTGTTTCAGCTCAGGACAGTTTTTATCCTCATTCTGTCTATGACCAGATGACAGTTATTCAGGTGGCATGAGTCTTTTTGACATTACCTTGTTTGATCACTTCCTTCCTTCTTGATATAGCAAGATGTATGTGCTGTTATCAATCTAGATTTGTGAAAACACTAGAAGAGTCCATATAAAAATCCACCTGTCTGGCTGCTCCAGGAAAATCAGGAGCTCTGGCATTGCAGGGCCTACATTCCCACTAGGTAGCAATGGAGCCATAAATTTTCCACCCCTGTAATCAATGCTCAGTAAACTGTTAAGTAGGTAAAGAATGGATGGGAAGGGAACGGGCAGAATCAGTGCATGCTGGAGACTTTAAGAAAGTTCCTTAGAGGAGGTTGGGCTTGATCTGTGATTTCAAGAAATAGTGAGATTGGTCTGGTGAAAAGGGATGTGAGCAGGAATGTTGAGCTGCCTTTTCAAGGCCCAGTGCCACAGAGGACAGGACCTGAGCAGCCAGACTAAGCTTGGCCCCACTGCCCCTTCTGAGTACCTGCCCTTCGTCCAGCCAACACATTTTATTGCATTCCTGATAGGTGTCAGATACTCTTCTAGGCACTAGAAATAGAGCTGATTAGACAAAATTCATGCCCTTTTAGAGCTTATATTCTAGTGAGAAGGACAAGTGAGTAAGGAAATAAACGTTAACTATGTCAGGTGTCAGTAAGGGCCATGGAAAAAATAAAACAGGATAAAAGGGTCAGGGTTGCCAGGAGACAGGAGGAGTCTATCAGGTGGCACTTGGAAGAAGTAAGGGACCAGCCATGAAGTATCTGGGGAAAGGGTATTTGAGGCAGAGGGAATAGTAGGTGCTAAGTCTTGGAGGCAGGGTTGAGCTCGGCACAGGCCACTGGGAGGAGTGGAGACAGGGCTTGGGCCGTGAGGTGAGAGAGGGGGTGCAAAGCCAGAGTGCACAGCCCGTAGGCCTTGGTAAGCACTTAGCCTTGACTCTGAGTGAAGTGGGAGCCAGCGGAGAGTTTGGACTGGAGAAGGGACATGGTCTGTGTATGTTGTAATAGAGCTGTTCTGGCTGCATGTTGAGAATGGAATAGAGGTGCAGCTGTCAGTACGGCTACTGAGCACTTGAAAGGCAACCAGCCCATACTGAAATGTTCTCTAAGCATAAACTACACACCAGAGATAGAAGATGCAGAAAAAAAAGAGGAGAGTCCAATAGAGAGAGAGAGAAAATGGTCAACAGATGTGATAAAAAACTGAAGCAAAGAAGATCCAATTTATGTGTGACATAGCTCCCTTAAAAAGGAAAAGAAAGCCACAGAACAACAGCTGATAGAAACTGCAATTCAAGACAAGTCTTCTGAATATAAAAGAAAACTTAAACCTGCCTGGTAGAAAAGCATCTTGTACATCTGGAAAATCAGTACGAAATAGTATGTAATGTGTACACACTGAGATGTAATCTGGTAAAACTATGGGACTCTAAAGATTAAAAAATTCTTCTGGACAACCAGTTGAGAAACACCAAGTCATTTATGAAGGAATGAAAATCAGAGAGGCATCAGACATTTTCGTAACAACATTTTATACCAATAGAGCAACATTTTTAAAATATACAGTAAAAAATGTTGTGGTCCCAGGATTTTCTGTCTGGGAAACTGACACTCGGGCATCAAGACCACAAGCCATCATGAACATGCAGGAAATCAGGGAAGCCATCAGGTTTTGATGAGTCTAACAGTGAACAATCTCAGACAACCAAGAAACAACCAGAGAGGCTTTGACAGGTGGCCTGGTGGGAGCACTGAGTGTGTATATGAGGCTGTAGATACAAGACAAGGAAAAGGTGACAAGACACGTGTAACTTTATATGCTCTGACAACACAGAGTTCAATGAAAACATGACATCAGAAAGTATGGAAAGAATAAGCTCATTGACTGCCTTTTTAAGTAAGAACAAAAGTCTGTCACTCTAAATTATACGTCGGCAGGGAAAAGGATGGAGCAGGTTAAAACAGAGCTACTGGCCAATTTCATATTGTCCCTAGGAGGCAGTCCAGTGTCTAAAAAGAGGGGATCCAGGGTATTAGATAAAGACATCATTAGGATGAAGGTAATTGTTAGAACATAAACGTACACTTTCTGACACTTTCTCAAGAAAAAAAAAGTAGAGGAAGAGGGAAAGATACAGTGAATTTAGGCAACTCTTTCCAGAAACTTTGTAGAAAGGCCAGCTGAGAATCGCAGGGGTGCCTTCAGGGACTGACTTTGTAATCTGAGTGTGATGTATATGCTCTAAAGTACATGGATCCTAAGGGCACAGCTTGGTACACTTTCACAAAGTGGACCCAACGTGTGAGCGCCACCCGGTGAAGAACGGGCAGGGCTTGTAGGGACTCCAGCATGATTTCTGTACTGATGGTAATGAGTCCAGTGGAGAGGGAGTATCTTCTACGCATACCGGAAGAAGTTCCTAGAAGCCAGAGCGGTGGGATCTTGGGCTCAAGTGGAGGGAGAGTTGGGCCTGGCATGCACAGCCTCAGATGCGGGAGGGTGGGCCAGTGGGAGTGACCGTGGATGGCCATCGAATTGCTCATGCTTCTGCTTGCTCAGAGAAATAGCTGGCTGTAGAAGTGAGGAAGGCAGGTGGTTTGCGAGGTTGGCGCTGGAAGAATGGGTAAGACAGTTACTGAGGGGAAGGAGAGAGAGACTGGATTAGGAAAACACAGGATTCCCAGGCGTGGGCTTGGGCTCACCATCACCCCAGGAACCTGTCTGTCATGAGGATGGTTATCGCCGAGGTCACATCCTTGAGTCAGTCTCCTTTCCAGCACTGAGATTTTTGATTCTCTGCAGTGCTCTGTGGCCTGAAAGTCCATCTGTGTCCTTGTCTCTGCTGGGATCCTTGGGCCAGGAGCAGAAATCTCTGCATCAGGATGCTCTCAGTCTAGGGTCTTGCCCCTGGATTCAGACAGTTTGTCTTGAAAATGTATTTGTAGTTGATCTAAAGTCCATTTTGAAAACACCAGCCATGGGCAGAGGGACAGACCATGGATGTGAGAGAAAGAATGAAAGCCACTCAGTCGTGTCCGACTGTTTGCGACCCCATGGGTACAGTCCATGGGATTCTAAACCAGAGTACTGGAGTGGGCAGCCTTTCCCTTCCCAAGGGATCTTCCTATGGATGTGAACCTCGCAGAATTTTCTCTTGTTTCCCTTTTTGTTAAAAACAGTTCTACTGAGGTAAGCTTGATGTACATATTGAAAGAGTACAGTTTGATGAGTTTAGAATATGTTCCCTGTGAAGCGGTTACAGCTGTGGTTCTTGTGTAGGGAGCATCCAGTACCCCTGCTGCATACCAGATAGACCACGGCCAGGGGTGGGGGGTCAGAGCCAATGAGCACAAGGGTGGAAACCCAGCTCTGACCAAGCAGGCAGAGCTCACTGGCCACACGCTCAGCTGCCTGTCAGCAGCACTGGGCTCTCTCTGCTGGATGTGGCTTTCAGCCAGGAGGTTGTCATCCCCAGTTGTGTGTGAGCCCAGGATGGCGGCGCCGCCCTCTGCATCCTCCTTGGCTATCCTGACATTCCCCACAAAGTGACCGACATGGTGCCCCCAAGCCCAGGGGGCGGGAAATACTAATTAGCTTGTGGCCACCAGCCCAGGCTTCAGTGGATTCCACAAAGTGTGGGGCCATGAGTAGAGAGAGATGTACTATGTCCCCCCAAAAATGGGGAGCCTCTGCTGGCAGAAGAAGTAGATTCAGGGGAGCCAGTGACCAGTGTCCATCCAAGAGCGGTGTTGTTCCTGTTGGTGGGCGCCCAGGGAGGGAGCTGAGGGGAGAGCAGAAAGTGTGGACTCTGCTCTGGCCTACCTGACCCTGGGCCCTGGAGCAAGCTCCCCACACAGACCGTGTGCTCACCTTGCAGTCAGGGGCCTGCAGGTAGAACCCAGGCCACAAGCAGGGGACAGATGTCTGTTGTTATCTACACTGTACTTGAAGGGTCCTAAGAACTTAGTCTGTAGCCCTGCTGGGTGGGGGCTGGGGGCCGCAATTCTAGAAAGCCAGGGAAGAACCCTGAATATCAGGGCTTCCTTCTAGACCTTTGTCCCTGGTGCCCCTCTTTTTTTCTCCCAGCCCCAAATGCCCCCCCTGTATATTCCCACAACCCCCCAGGATCCGTTTCTCTTGCTGTTTGGCCGGATTCCCCCTGGGGAAGGGCCTACAGCCCTACCAGGGACCTGTTGCCAGTTAGAGATGGCCACAGGCAGGGACTCCCCCCACACACAGCTGGTTCTAGGTCTGTGTCTTTCATCTCCACCTCCTGGAGCCCCAGCAGCCTTGTTGGAAGCGTGGCAGACTGCTTAGGAGAGCCCGGTGTCCTGGAAGGGACCCTGGGGCTCTTTCCCGACACGTCCCACCCGAGCCAGTCGCTGTGGCCAGGGGCCAGGGGCCACGTGGGGCTTGGGGTCCGAGGACAGCTGTCTCCAGGGTCGGCAGGGTCTGCACCCTTGAGACTGGAGCAGGAGCGGGTGCTCCCCAGGGAGCACCCGTGAGTGTTGCCCATCAGGCCCTTGTAGAGGACAGAGTTCAGCAGAACTCTTCTTGGGGCTTCTTCTCTCCTGGCCCTGAGCTCACAGAGAGGGTCTGATGGGATGGGCCCCAGAGCCTGGCCCTGGTGCCGGAGGACAGTGCAGGTGTATGTTCGGCCAGAGAGGAGGCAGGGCTGGGCCGCCTCATGACCTCCTGCTCTCCCAGCATGCTGCCCTGCGGGCCATGGGGCAGCTCCCTCGCTCACTGCCTTCCCTCCTGTGTTCTGTTCCCCAGCCTTCCCCAGCTCCTCAGGAGGTGTCAGAACAGCCTGCCAGCCCGACCTCACCCCTCGGGGGCCTCCAAGGGGACCGTGCACAGGAGGCGCCAACCACCTCCCAGGGCCTGCTCAAACTCTTCCAGCGAAATATGCCCATGGAGGACCTGGGCGCCAAGGGGGTAAGCCCAGTCGGGGCGCTCCACCACCGTGCAGGCCCGGCCGGGGCGGGGGGTCGTCTGCGGCCCTCAGGTGACCCTGCGCAGTGCCCGGGGGACACCCTGCCTGACCTGTGCAGCGGTGCTCATTGTGGGCTTCCGACCGCCCACGGAGGCCCATGGGCTGCCTGAGGGCAGTGCCATGCACAGCACCAACCCCCGGCCCTCAGAGGAGAGGTGGTGTGCCTGGCACCTGGCCCCAGCACCTGGGTCCCCCCACAGACCCCCTGTTTGCTGCTCTCCCAGGCCAAGGAGAAGATGAAAGAGGAGTCGTGGAACATCCACTTCTTTGAGTTTGGGCGTGGCATGTGCATGTACCGCACGGCAAGAACGCGGGAGCTGGTGCTGAAGGGCATCCCCGAGAGCCTCCGCGGGGAGCTGTGGCTCCTCTTCTCTGGTGAGCTGCCCTGCCTCGCAGCCCCACGGCCCCAGCCTCCACGCAGGAGCTCCGCTGGTCCCAGCCGGCCTTTGAGTTGGCAGGCAGGGACTGCCACCTTTAGGGGATAGGAATGGGGCTCTCGGCCGTAATGAGGTGTGTGTGTGCCAGGAGGGGCACGCCTTCCCACCTGCCTTGGGAGTGGATCCGGCCTCCTGACACCTTTCCACAGGCAGGCTCTGACAACATTCACACCCTTGGCCTCCTGAATGGTTTCAGGGGGGCAAGTCAGCCATTTGAAACGTGGTTGGGTGACTCTTCTCAGGCGCAGTCGTGAGGGAAGCTCTGCCTGGCACCCAAGGGCCCCTGCCCTGCTGCAGTGCATTGACGTCTCCACCCTGCCCGGTCACTGCCCTCAAAGTCCCAGGTGGGGAGGAGGAGGGAGCCAGCTGTCAGCTGTGTGTCCACAGGGGCCTGGAATGAGATGGTGACTCACCCCGGCTACTATGCCGAGCTGGTGGAGAAGTCCACAGGGAGATACAGCCTGGCCACAGAGGAGATCGAGCGAGACCTCCATCGCTCGATGCCCGAGCACCCTGCCTTCCAGAATGAGCTCGGGATTGCTGCCCTCCGCCGGGTGCTGACCGCCTATGCTTTCCGAAACCCCACCATCGGCTACTGCCAGGTACAGGGGCTTAGCAGGGTCCAGCTACACATGGTCCTGGGCCTGAGTGATGGCCTCACACACTTGCAACTGTGCCTTGGCCCCCTAGGAAGATCCTGATCCCATAAAAAGATGAAATTAGAAACAGTGTTTATCTCTCACCTCATCCTCATGCTATCTCTTCAGCTGTCTTCTGTGTGCTTCTGGTCTGGGTCCTGAAGGTGTTTGATTGTTTCACGTGTATGTGTATGTTATACACATAACATAACACTTACCATCTTAATCATCTGAAGTGTACAGTTCAGTGGCACTAGGTATATCGTACAACCGTCACCTCTCTTCATCTCCAAAATTCTTTTTCATCTTGCAGACTGGAAATTGTACCCGTTAAGCAACTCCCCTGGTTATCCCTGGAAGCCACCATTATCCTTTCTGACTCTTGATTTTGAGTGTTTAAGTACTTCATATAAGCATCATACAGCATTGTCTTTTTGTGGCTAGCTTATTTCATTGGCATAATGTTCTCAAGCTTCATCTATGTTCTAGCATGTGGCAGAATCACCTTCCTTTTTAAGGCTAAAGACTCCCCTTGTATGTGTAGACTGTTTCTCCTTTCATTGTCTGTGGCCACTTGGCTTGCTTCCACCTGTTGGCTATTTAGTGAATAGCACTGCTGTGAGCATAGGTGTACAATATCTGTTCCAAACCCTGCTTTCAGGTCCTTGGAGCATATACCCAGAAGTGGAATTGCTCGCTTATGTATTTAATTTTTTGAGGATTTGTCATAGTGTTTTCCATCGGAGCTGCACCATCTTTATTTCTTACCCACAGTGCACAAGAGTTCTAGTTGCTCCCCACCTTCACCAGCACCTGTTATTTTTTTTTTATAGTAGCCGTCCTAATGGTATGAAGTGGCATCTCAATGCAGTTTTTTTTTAAGTTGGAGGATAATTCTTTACAATGTTGTGTTGCTCTCTGCCACACAACATAAATCAGTCATAATTACATATATGTATTCCTTCCCTCTTGAGCCTCCCTGCCCCCTCCCATCCCATCCCCTAGGCCGTCACAGAGCACCAAGCTGAGCTCCCTGTGTTATACAGCAGCTTCTCATAGGCTTGCTGGTAGAGCCAGGCTACACAGGCTGGTTGGAAAGGGCAGCTCTGTGAGACCCCCTCACTCTCTCTGTGCCCACAGGCCATGAACATTGTCACCTCGGTGCTCCTGCTCTATGGCAGTGAAGAGGAGGCCTTCTGGCTGCTGGTGGCCCTCTGCGAGCGCATGCTGCCTGACTACTACAACACCAGGGTGGTGGGTGAGTGCCCACGGCTGGCAGCTCCCTGTGGGGGTGGCAGGCCTTCCTCAGCACACAGCCCGCAGCCGGGCTCCTGGAGGCCTTCTCAGCGCACAGCCCACAGCCGGGCTCCTGGAGGCCTTCCTCAGTACACAACCCACAGCCAGGCTCCTGGAGGCCTTCTCAGCACACAGCCCACAGCCGGGCTCCTGGAGGCCTTGTAGCCTCGCCACAGGCAGTCATGTCTCCCACTCCATAGGTTAGAAAGCTGTAAAATACTCACACAGCTAGAAGGTGGAAGGCCAGACACAGACCCCAACCATCCCTCCCAGACTTTATGCGGATTCCTCAGGAGTTGCTGGAAGTGAGAGAAGAAGTTAGCTTGGGACCTACATTCACATCCAGCTAACTCTCGTTAAACGTTTTTATTGTAGAAAATTTCCCAAATCATAACTTGAGTGTATAGTATATACCCCCATGTTGACTGTTATGAAGGGTAGAATCTGTGAACTTGTAAATATACTTAATTACATATATAATTAAGTCTCTCATTCTAAAATATCCTTCCTGTACTGTTTTAGTGGGTTTCCACTCTTGGGGTCCTTCAGAATTGCATCTGTTCACCAGCTTCAGGTCAAGACACACATAAACTACTGAGGTCATGGTTTAGTTCTGACATCCTAGAGAGAAATTAGTATTTCCCAAAAAGAAAATCCAACTAAGTGGAAGAAATCTTTTCACACAATGGTTTGGAAGCAGTAGAAAGGAAACGTACAGGATTTTTTTCCTCTCTTCCTTTCTCCACCCCACCTTCCCTCTTCCACCCCTCAGTTGTAAGCAGAGCTGGCCAGGGACCAGGTTGGCTTCTTGGACCTCAGACCCCAGGGTCCCCCATGAGGGCCTGCCTGAGCCAGAATGTGAGCTCACTATTCAGACGCCTTTGTCCTCTCCCTAGGGGCCCTGGTAGATCAAGGCATCTTCGAAGAGCTCACAAGAGACTTCCTGCCCCAGCTCTCCAAAAAGATGCAGGACCTGGGGGTGATTTCCAGCATCTCTCTCTCCTGGTTCCTGACCCTCTTCCTCAGTGTCATGCCCTTTGAGAGCGCTGTGGTCATCGTTGACTGCTTCTTCTATGAGGGCATCAAGGTGATCCTGCAGGTGGCCTTGGCCATCCTGGATGCCAACATGGAGCAGCTGCTGGGCTGTGGCGACGAAGGCGAGGCCATGACCGTCCTGGGCAGGTAACCACACCAGCCTCCCTCCTCTTGTTGGGGAGCCGGCCAGTGCTCCCCTGGACCGCAGGACCAGCCTGTCCCCAGCCCTGGGTGCTCCTCAGTCAGCATCCTGGGACTGTACCTACCACGTGCTCAGCCTGGGGTAGACCTGGGGACACTCCAGAGGCAGGAAAGGGGCTCCTTTCTGGGAGAAGACAGAACAGCGCTGGAGCAGTCATTCCTTGGGAGAAGCAGTGGTTAGAGGGTGAAACGGTGGTGGACCAGGGCACACTGGACTTGGGGGGGGGCTTGCTGGGCGGGAGGCAGGGGGAACTAGGCAGAGCCTCCCATCTCCAGCAAAGGCTGGGCGTCTGCTATTGCCACAGAGCAGTCTTGGTGTGCCTTCCCTGGCTCAGGAGCATCAGTTTCTCCAGGTCACCTAGACGGGGAGCCTGTGCTGGGCCTGCTGTAACTGCTGAATGAGCCGATCTCCAGCTAGGCCCACCTGAGGCCCAGGTCATCCTGGCTGCTGCCTCCTCCCTCAGGCCCCACATCCCATCCTCACAGACTCTCTCTGGGATCCAGCCCCTTCCCTCAACCCCCACAGCCTCAGGGCAGGCCCTTGACATCCCTGCCTGGGGCCCTGTGCCCACATCAGAACAGTTGGCTCTGTACCAGTTTCACTCACCAGCATCCCACAGGGCTCTTCCTAATCAGAATCTGACTCTGTTCCTCCCCTGGGACGTGGGGATTCCCTGTGGCCCTGGTGGTTTTCTGGACAAAGGACCTAAGTCCCCGGCCTGACCTTCAAGCCCTTTATATGCAGGTGCTCTTCTCAGGGGCATCCCTCTGGCCCAGGCCCTGAGCTCTATATAGTCCTCCCAGCCCAAATGCATATATTTACTCAGCCTGGAGCGCTCCCAACCCCCCAGGACCGCCGGGGACACTGTCACCTGCGTGCTGAGCCAGCCCAGGTGCTGACTGGGAACCTGCAAGGGTCCCAGGCTGGCAGAGCTGTGGCTTCTCTGCTATGGGCCATGCTGACTCTTTGTCGTGAGCCCGGAAGACAGTCAGCCCATGGCCGTCTCCTACACCAGGCAGAGACGGGGCCCTTCCTCCAGAGCAGGGCCTGAGCAGGATCAGGGCTGGGGCCAGTGGGTGTGGGGGACCCACCACTTTCTCCCAGCTGAGTGTCAGGCCCAGCCAGTGTCCGGAAGAGTGTGAGGTCCTGGCCAGACTGGTCCCACTGGAGTCAGGCCCTGCCCCGAGGCTGTGCTCCTCGGCAAGGCTCCTCCCTCACCGTCCTCCTGGAACACTCCTTTGGTCTCTGATTCTTCCTGGCCAGGGCAGGGAGTCCTCACATCCCCAGGGACCCACCAGATGGAGGGAGTGTGTCATCCCTCCAACTGGGACAAAATTTTCTCCTGGTGTAGTAGGGTCTGGAGTCATAAAGCATCCCCACTCGTGGGACCCTGGTGGCCAGCCTAGCTTTCTCAGAAATAAGTGCTCGAGCCTTTTACGGGGGAGGCCTTCTCCCACTGCCTCCGGGGGGCACCCCTGATTTGCCAGGGCACCCGCCAGGGCATGCCTCTCCCTGCATGACTCATCTTTTGCCCTCCTGGAGGATGCCTGGCCCTCAGCATGCTCACTTGTTTAGAGTCTAGGCAGATTAAGTCTCCACATCATTCGGCTGTGGGTAAGACATCCTGTCACCTATGGGGGATCTAGACTTCTGTCCTTCAATCCTTACAGATACCTGGATAATGTGGTGAATAAGCAGAGTGTCTCTCCTCCTATCCCACACCTCCATGCCCTGCTGACCAGTGGAGATGACCCTCCTGAAGAGGTGGACATCTTTGACCTCCTGAAGGTGTCATATGAGGTCAGCACTCACCAGGGCTATTTGGCCAGACCGCTCCATTGGGCTATGTGGGTGCAGTTGGCCATGGTGGGTGGCTGTCCTCTGCTCTGATCTCACTGAATCACCTCTGACTGGTAGAAATTCAGCAGCCTGAGGGCGGAGGACATTGAACAGATGCGGTTTAAACAGAGGCTTAAAGTGATCCAGTCTTTGGAGGATACAGCCAAGAGGAGCGTGGTATGGATAGACCTGGGCTCTCACAGCCCCTGGGTGCGAGCTGGAGCTGGGGTTGGGATGGGGACTAAGTGGACCGCGCCTGCCGAGCCGCCCCAGACTGCCCTGAGAAGTGGGGTGTGGGGCCCCCAGCACTGTCCTGTGTGGGACTAGAACGCAGAAGGGAAGGTGCAGATTTGGGGATGTGGAGAGAGGGCTGGTCACTATTTTCCATTGCGGATTGGTCACAAGGAAGCCTCTCTTTTGCCTTGATGCCTGAAGGCCAAGCACGAGCCCACTCTGGACTGAGCCCTCCAGGCTGGCTTTAACCCCTGCCCCTGGGTAGTGACAGCCCCTCAGGAAGAAATCACTAGGAAGTTCTAAGTTATGTTCCAAAGAGCTTTTCCAGGGCCTTTCTAGGAATCCAGATGGCAGTTTCTAGATCACCACCCTCACCCCATGTCCTGGACTTGGTGTTCAGAACGAAAAGGCCCCCTAGCTGGCAACACCAAAAGGGCAGTTGGTGCCACATGAGGATGCTCTCAGAGAGCAAGACCTTGAGAATTCATTAATACATCTTGCGTCTCTTTCCTTCTAGGTCCGAGCTATACCTGGGGACATTGGTTTCTCAATTGAAGAACTGGAGGACCTTTACATGGTGTTTAAGGTGATAGCCAAGAGCAAGGGAGGACCAGTATCCTATCCTAGTCCCCTAAAGTCATCCTCTGTGCAGCAGCCTCCTGCCAGGAGAGATGTAAAACATTTAAAAACATCCTCAGATGCAGTTATTACAACGTTCACATGGTAGAATTTAATCCTTTCCAGAGTTTAGGCAAGATACTCTTTCAAGTGGCTGAAAATTTGCTGAAGTCAGCTTATACAAGAGGGAAAGCATTGGCTCATGAAACTGAAAAGTCTAGGAATGTACAGCTTCAGACATGGCCAGATCTAGGTGTTCCAACATCCTGTCAAGCTCCCCTATCTCAGATACCATCTGGACTGCTCTTCCTACAGAGCGGCAGGACTGGGGTCATCCTTGCAGTAACCCCATGAAAAGAGAATTTTTCCTTCCAGGTGTTTTTAAGAAAAAGCCTAGGGTTGATTGTTGGAGTGACTCAGTTAGGTGCTGTGGCTACAGGAAGCTGTTTGCTGCTGACCCCAGGCTGGGCCGCATGCACACCCCATGGCCTGAGTTGGGGACAAGAGGGGCTCTCCAAGAAAAGTTCAGGTGCTGGTAACAGAAGAACGGGGAAATGTGTGAAGAACAAGTAGAAACAGCCATGTCTGCACCCTTTCTGCTCTCATCGTCAGGTCCCATCTGCCCTTCCAGCTGCCTGGGGTTCAGCCCCCTAGGGAACCACCCTGGTACGGCCTTCGGGTCCAAGTCTTCCTGCCAGTGGCCCACTGTGCCTGGTGGTCCTAGGACCCTGTCTTGACTCCCACGGCTCTAAACAAGGGAGCTGATGGTACCAGTGCTGGAGGCTCTGTGAGATGCTGTGTCTAGCCCAGTGCTCACTACACAGGATGCTGCAGACTTGGATGAAAGAGGAGGGTGAACATACCAATCAGCCTCGTGACCCTAAGCGGCCAGGGGGCCAGGCTGTCTCACCAGGCTGTGTCCCCTGCAGGCCAAGCACCTAGCAAGCCAGTACTGGGGGAGCAGCCACCCTACAGCCGTGCGTCGGGACCCCAGCCTGCCCTACCTGGAGCAGTACCGCATTGACACCAACCAGTTCCGGGAACTCTTTGCCAGCCTGACGCCCTGGGCCTGTGGTTCCCACACACCTGTGCTGGCAGGGCGGATGTTTCGGCTCCTGGATGAAAATAAGGACTCGCTGATCAACTTCAAGGAGTTTGTGACAGGGATGAGTGAGTGGCCTGCAGGGACTCGTCCCTACCCTTGCCCTTTCTGAGGAAACTTGCAGGTACCAATCCCAGCCAGCCTTCCCACCATAGCAAGCCTAGAGCAGCCTAGAGCCCTTAACCCTTGATAAAGGAGGTGCAGTTTTCCCACTGGAGATACGTGATGTTCCAACGGGAGCTTTCCCCTCCCCTTCCCTCCCTCAGTTTGCTGCTGGAGTCTGGGTCTGCAGGCCCCAGAGAAGGAAAAAGCCTGAGGCCTGGTGCTCACCCCCGGGGGCTCTCTAGGGAGAGAGTCAGGCGGTGAGGAGGGTCCCACTAGAACCCACTGGGAGGAGGATTTGAATGTGCACTGGCCACGGGACTTGCGTGCCCTCCTGCCAGCACGCCTTCTTGCTGGCCTTCCTCCACAGGTGGGATGTACCACGGGGACCTGACAGAGAAGCTCAAGGTTCTCTACAAGCTGCACTTGCCTCCAGGTGAGCGCCGCCTCTCCCGCTCCCCAGCAAGGGCTCTTCAGAGTCCAGAGCTGGAGCGGCAGCCTTCCAAGGCACAGGCCTCCGTGGGTTGCTGGGCCTCGTGGCAGCTGGGCTCCCAGCACAGTGGCGACTCCCTCATCCTGACAGAGTGCAGAGGAGCCAGCGGATGGGGGCTGAAGCCAGGTCAGTCTCCATCTGAGAGCAGGGCTGTGCCCTGTGTGGCCTGGAGGGGGTATGTGGGCGTCTCAGGGCTCCACCCACGGGCACAGGCCCAGACGCAGCACCAGGCCTCTCCATGAGACCCCCTGTGAGGGAGTGGCCACAGGAGTGGACACTCAGGTTTGAGTCTTTTCAGTTCATTGGCTTATCCTTAAATCTGTCAAGGGCTCCTGTCTGTCGCCAGAGGGGCAGCCTGGGGGCACTGCCGAGGCCCAGGGGAGGCTGAGGAGCCTGTGTGGCTGCTCTCCTCTGCCTTCTCTCACAGTGCGAGGCCTGCTGGGACACGGACAGCGGGTACTCTGTGTCAGCCTAGCTCACCAGAAATGGCCACTCAGAATCCTCCATGGGCCAGGGGTGGGCTTCTGTATTTTCACAGAGGGAGCTGAGACTGGGGCAGGTGAAAGTTGTAGCCCCGGGGGTTCTGCTCTGGGATAGAGCTGTCCTGGGTTCCTGCTGTTGTCCGTGACCCTGCCTCCCAGGGAGTCAGTAGCTGCCTCAGAGTTGGCCGGAGCAATTCTTCATCCCAGAGACCTGACTGACCCGGGCAGGGCCCAGACCGTAGTCTCGAAGCTCTCTACAGGGCTCTCTGCATCCAGAGGTGCAGAGCCCTGCTCCTGGCACTCGTAGCTCAGGCATTCGTACCTGGGGCTGTTCTTTCCCTGCTGCAGGAGGCAACAGTGGTCTTGGGTGCACCTCCTTGGGAAGATTGGCACAAGCGCTTCTCATTCTGCTGAGAGAGGCTTGAGCTGGGCAGACACCACTGGGTCAAGAGCCTATGGATGAGGGCATGTGGGGCCGGCCCTGCCACTCCCAAACCATCTCTGCCCACCTTGCTTCATCCGGGGCCCCAGTGACGGCCCATACCTGCCACCTCCCCACAAGCCATGCCCCGTTAAACTTCCCTCATGCCCTTCCCCCTCCATACAGTGGGGAGAACTGAACCAGGGACAGAGACTATCGCAGAGTGAGAGAACCAGTGTGTACTGGTGTGGGACAATGCCCAAGGGTGTGAAGTGAGAATGGGTTGTCTGTGCCTGGCTGGCCCCTGCGCACGTGCCTGCAGGAGCTTGGAACATCCCGAAAGGATCCTCTGGGCCACACCATCATGGAGTGGGAAAAAGGATGGCCGTTCAGCCAACTCCTCCGACTGGATGTATACTGCATTTTCAAACACAATGTACAGGTTAACTGGAAGCCGTCACCAGCTATTAACCACTGTGACTGCACACCGTGCTGGTGGGGACACTCAACAGGGGTGGAGGGAGGGACTTTGTCCAGGGCTTGGGGAGCTTTCCTCTGGTGAGAGTCAGGTTGTTCCCTCCTGCCCTCACTCTCCTTTCTCTCCAAACACAGCCCTGAGCCCAGAGGAGGCTGAGTCAGCCCTGGAAGCAGCCCATTATTTCACCGAGGACAGCTCCTCAGAAGGTGAGCGCTCCCTACCACTGGCCTCAGGCCCTGTGCCAAGCAATGGTGCTGAGGGGCTGGGCGGGTGGCCTGCAGCCCTCCCCGGGTGTAGGGGCTGTGCTGCATGGGAGCCGCAGAACAAGGGCCAGGAGAAGCTGCTCTCGGGGGCCAGCGGGAGCTGCTCTCCGGGGCCAGGGCCCCAGGGGTATTCTCACTCCTGTTTCTCTTGTCTCTGCCTTCCTGGACCCTGGCTCCTCCTTCCCTCTGCCTGTGCTCCTCCTCACTGTCCCTTCCAGCATCTCCTCTGGCCTCCGATCTGGATCTTTTCCTGCCCTGGAAGGTTCAAGGTCAGTGCCTGGGGGGCAAGGGTGCCCCCTTTGCACTTGGCTTCCTCAGGGCCTTGGGCTTTGTCTTCTGAACACTCCCCTGCATGGTCAAGAGGCCTGGAAGCTCTTGGTCCCAGAGATGCCTCCTGTGTGACTAAGTTCTGAGTAGCCAGCCGCAGACCTGGGTGGAGGGGCAGCTGCTGTTCTTGTCATAGGGGCAGCAAGTGGTGACACAAGGCATCGTGGTGTTGCACAGGTACCAGGGTACCACCCCCCGGCCACATGGAAAAACTATTCTGTCATCATGGTCATAGGAAAAACACAAAATACTATTGTTGCAAAACTGTCATTGTGATGACACAGATGAGTGGAAGTAGAAGAGAGTGGTGGAGACTTTCCTTGGAAACAGTTTTATGTTCCATACAACTTTTTAGTTGAGGAAAAATGTGTATGTTGAGTGCCTATTAGAAGTCCGCCCTGCACTGCATTTAAAGCCCACAGGGAGTACTGGGCTCAGGGAGGTGGGATATTCTGGGCCTGGGATTGGGCAGTCGAGCTGGCAGTGTGTGATGCACCCAGAAAACCAACCAAACACCACCCTTTCATTGCTCACAGGCGATAGGTAATAACACAGCAAGGACAACACACATGCAAAAGGGAAACTAAAAGATACTATCAAGATACCCAAAGCAATCCTACTGACAGTGTCAAAGGCTTACTTGACTGTGAAGCTTGAGGACTTTGATTTCAATTATACAAACTAAAAAAACAGATGTCTCTTCTGTCGTACTTGGAACCTAAGCAAATAGGCTTGTCCTAGGCACCTGAGGAGAGACCACGGACTAGGGGTACAGAGCCCTGTCCTCGGAGCTCACGTAACCTCCAGGCAGCGGTCCATTCCCTGATGAAAACCCTGAGCCCAGAGGGCTGCACTCTTCCCTGCCACCAGAGAGCTGTCAAGGGTCGTTTGGAGCTGGCACCTGCCTTTCCACCTGAAGTTCCTCCCAGCCACACTCCCTCAGGGAGCAGATCTGGGAGAGCTGGGCAGCCTGTTCTCCCCAAGTTCTTGGTGTGTACATATATGTCACTTTAAGAAATACAGCGCTGAGCACAGGACTCAGGAACATAAAATTCTTCATCAGCTGGCATGGCAGTTACAGGTTGAATTGGTAACTCAGACTCCCCTGAGTTTGACCTTTATCGGCAGAAAGTATAGAAATTGTTGGTCTCAGAATTTTTGCCTGTAACATGCATCATCGTTCATTTAAGAACTGTGTGGTATGACTCGTATTCTTTGGAAAGAGAAGATGTGAGGGTTCAGTGGCTCTCTGGTTTAATGTAACCAGGTGGAGTGAGTCAGCCCTGTGTGGGGCAGAGAGGAAGCGACCTGCAGGACCTTCTGGCCCAGGGTCCAGGGCCAGGTTCACTTCCACAGGAAAGCACAGACTAGACCTTAGTGGTTTGGAGTCATAACAGAAGAATGTTCTTGTTCTTTTTGTTGTTCAGAAGTATTACAGCAGGAGGAACGAGAGGAAGCTGGAAATGACATCCAAGATAAAAGAAGAGGTATATATATATATAGGCCAACATCTGCTGATGCTGGTAGAGGTCCTAGGATGGGTGGGATCTGGTCACCATCACTGCACAATAGCCCCTGTACCTTATGGCAGACGCATGCGTGATAGAGCTCTCCCTGAGGTAAAGGCCCTGCCCATCAGCCACCAGCTCTCACTCATCTGTCCCAGGCCTGAGTTCCTTGTGGCCACGTGCACCCCCAGCCATCACTGCCTCCCTCTGGGGGTACCCATGGCTCTCTCCATGCCACCCTCTCTCCAGCCTCCACGTGGTCCCATCACCATCTTGGGGAGGACATAGCGGGGCCACCCTCATCAGCTTAGCTCAAACCTACTTCACAGCTCCGGGGAGACCCTTGAGTGCTCTTGCAGGGGTTCCCAACCTCAGGATCTAACGCCTGATGATCTGAGGTGGAGCTGATGTAATAATAGAAATAAAGTGCACAATGAATGTAATGCACTGGAATCATCCTGAAACCATCCCGCTCCCAAACCCCCAGTCTCTAGAAAAGTTGTTTTCCACAAAACTGGGCCCTGGTGCCAAAAAGGTTGGGGACCACTGTGTGTTTTCCCCATCACTACCTCACGAAATACCAGGTGTTTTGTAATAGGGCCCAGGTAATGTCATGCCAGATAATCTTTCAGTTCAGTTCAGTCACTCAGTCGTGTCCGACTCTTTGCGACCCCATGAATCCTTAAACCCCTTTATTTCCCTCTACCAGCCCCCAGCCTTCTTTCTCTCATTTGACAGATGGAGATTAATCTTTTTCTTCCAACCCACAGAGGAGAAGGGAACTAGCCCTCCTGACTACCGGCACTACCTTAGAATGTGGGCCAAGGAGAAAGAGGTTCAAAAGGAGACGATTAAGGATCTTCCCAAGATGAACCAGGTAGGCCCAGGAGAACCCTCAACAGACGTTTCTGGAAAATTCTGACCAAGTCTGGACCCTCCTACCCCCCCTGGAATGTAGGGATTCTCCTGCCTACCTTTAGAACAACTAGTCAAGTGGCAGTCAGGGACTGCCTAGGAAGACAAGGGGTTGGTTGTTTCAGGGCCTTGTCCAGAACACTCCCTTGGTGATGACTTGCTTTGATCAGCATCCGTGAACCAGAGAAGCGCTGGGGAAGGTCAGCCTCAATAGGCAGAAACGCACACTGCCGTTTATGAGCCGGAGTCACGGCACTTGTCCCTCCGGCCTGGCTCAGAGCCACGCACACAGGTGCACTGGTCCCACCGCCCGATAGTCACGTGCGGGTCTCTAGGTCAGGACTGCGGCCTCTTGCCAAGGGTCTTGACAGCCAGGACCACAGACGTCTAACCAAAAGCCGCTGCTGAGCTGCAGCCTGATCATGGCCTGCTCTGCCCAGAGGGGCCCCTTGCAATCTGGGTGCTCTTTCATCCACAAGCCTGAAGAATGGGATGCCCTGTGGAGGGAAGTTTCCTCCCATTCTCAGGCCAAGAGGCCTAAATGTGGTTTCAGGATCTGAACTTGACCTCTTCATCCCTCTCAACTAACCCAGGCTGCCTTACCTTGTCATCACTCTCTGAAGAGCTTTGTTAAGGAGAGTAGAGTTAAAGATCTAATTAAAGATCTAAAACGCTCAAACTGATTCTAAAACACACTGAAGTCCTTGTAGCTACTGGGTTTGAAAAGTTATGATAGACATAGGTCTGTCTCTGCTAACAGAGCAGACATAGAGAGACTCCAAATGTCTCTACATGTGCTGAAAGAAAGACAGCTGGAAAAGAAAGCCCTTCCCCTCTGTACCTCAGTGTCCTAATCTGTGAAATGGATATGTCAAGGCACAGGTGTATGAAGATAACTAACAAGACAACACCCTCACACCAGTCAGAATGGCCAGCATTGTGAGACTGACTGATAGGAGGTAGTCTGACCCATCTTTTATCATCTCCCTGTCCCCTTTCTGTTTTTCTCCTCAAAAGGAGCAATTCATTGAGCTGTGCAAGACACTTTACAACATGTTCAGCGAAGACCCCATGGAGCAGGACTTGTACCATGCTATTGCCACGGTGGCCAGCCTGTTACTCCGCATTGGGGAGGTGGGGAAGAGGTTTTCTGCATGGCCAGGCAGAAAGCCCAGGGACGGTGCCCCCGATGAGGATGAGCCACCAGCCCCAGGCCCACCTCACGACGCAGCCTGGGAACTTCAGCCACCAGCTGCAGGGGACCCCCGAGCCAAAGCAGGCGGAGACACCCACCTGGGGACAACCCCACAGGAGGGCCAGGCGGTGGGCGAGGGGGGCGGCGGCGAGGGGCGGGGCTCTCCCTCCCAGCCCCTGTCTGACGACGAAGCCAAAGACGACATGTCCATGTCCTCCTACTCTGTGGTCAGCACTGGCTCCCTGCAGTGCGAGGACCTGGCTGACGACACAGTGCTGGTGGGCGGGGAGGCTCGCAGCCCTGTGGGCACCACCCACTGTGGGGGTGCCGTTGACACAGACTGGTGCATCTCATTCGAGCAGATCCTGGCCTCCATCCTAACAGAGTCTGTGCTGGTGAACTTCTTTGAGAAGAGGGTAGACATTGGACTGAAGATCAAGGACCACAGGAAGGTAGAGAGACAGTTCAGCACCTCCAGTGACCATGAGCAGTCTGTGGTTTTGGGCTGAGGGCTCCAAGGCCTGGGGACTGGCCTCTCTTCCCTCCTTCCCTTTGTTTTCTCCTTAAGGACACATCCCTCCAGTTCTCCCCAGAAGAATTGAGTTGTAAATGGAAAGAAGGCTGAACAGTCACAGTTGGGGCCAAGGCAGGGGGTGCCCAGCCCCTCATTCTGCCTTGGGCCTCCTGGCCCCTGCACAGGAGGGCTCTGTGATCTGCCCCTGCTCGCCCTGCACTGTGGCCAGGCCACACCCTGTCCTCCTCCTCCCCTGCAGCTGCATGCTCTGGGGGCTTTCCTGCCCCTGGGCACCAGGTAGGGAGGTGGCGTGCCTATTGGGCACCAACGTGGTGAGAGCTTCGAGATGCCTTCCAGGAGCCCCGAGCCTGCTTCTGGTTGAGGACATGGGCAGAAAGCATCTACTGCATCAGGGTGGGTTACCTCCTGCACAGATGTTCCTCTCAATTCTTTCAGCTCGTCATCCTCACCTTTAACCTTAAAAACATATCCCTCGGGTCCTGATATATCTCCTTGTATTCATTTCAGTTGGCTAAAAAGAATCACACTATGCGCAATGCCTTAATAAATCCCTGAAAGAATGAAAAACCACACTGTGTAGAGAATTAATGTGACCCTCAACCACTGCTTCGGCCTCCTGGCTTCTCCCCAGGCCGTACTCCAGAAGCTCCCAACACTTAGTCTCTCACAGGAAGTGAGGTTTCAAGACCCCAGGCAGGATGCTGACGCAGACTGGGCAGGGCCTGTGCAGAGCTGCACCCACAAAGAAAACCTGCTCTGCAGGGGTCAACAGCCTGGGTCTAGGGGTAGGAGGTGTGTACTCAGGCCTGGCTGCAGTAAGCCTTTGGGTTTAGGAAGCAGAATGTAGGGGCATGGGCAACAGGCTGAGCCATGAAGACCCCTGATTATCATCTCCAGCATTTACCCCCAACACAGAGTCACCACTCATTTTTACTAAAAGAACATCTCTGTGGCTCTTGTTTGGTTTTTTAATTGAATAGCCTTATTGAGGCAAAACTTACATACCGTAAAATTCAGTTGTTTCAAGCTACAATTCAGTGATTTTAGTAAACTGAGAGTTGTCCAGCCATCGCCACAATTCAACTTTAGAATATTTCCATCACCCCAGAAAGACCCCTTCTGCCCATGTGCTGCCAACCCCTGTATCCCCCCTCCCTCCACAGCTCCAGGTTCTAATCTATTTTATAGCTCTTTAGATTTTATAGATATTTTTTAAAATAAAAGCCTCCATGATTTTACCTTGTGCACAACTGCTGAGTCACTTTTCAATAAATACAGCAAAACAACATCAAGGAATCGTAACAACTTTTCTTTCTTAACAAGTCAGTAGTGTAATTTCCTTTCTAGTATTTACACAAGCTGACTACATGCTTTGTCATAAATTAATTTCAAAGGATTTACTGCCAGAAAGACTATAATGAAATTATAGTTCTTGGCCATAATGAAACTAAGGATATACATAAGAACTCCATGAAACTGGCAGTTTAAAAATTAAATTGATTATAATCAATTAGAAAGATTTAAATAATTTGGAATATAAATGTTTTATATGTAAGTAAATGTTTTATATGTCTCAGAAGTATAAATCTGAGAGTATACCGAAGAAAGTAAACAATATAAAAGAGGACATTAGCCTTTTTATGTGATAAGTGTATAAAAATATACAATATACTTTCATCTGTTAATCATTTAACCTGGCATAATAGTCAAAATGTTTAATAACAAGAATACTTCCTGCATTAATGGTGGATTCTTTACCAACTGAGCTATCAGGGAGGCCCAATAACAAGAACAGTAACACTAAACAATATGTGGATAATAAAAATAAAGTTTTAAATATATTTGGATTCTGTAAGTAAACTGTAAATTTTAAAACTCCTTACCAAGTGATCTGTTGTACCAAACTATTCATCAAGTCATTCTTATAATTTCCAAGAAAAAAATATGCATATGAATTTTAAAGGATTACATGTTTGTTGCAGAAAAAGGGAAAAATACAGAACAGTAGAAAAACAATTTTTCCTAGTATTTAAGACTATTATTCATTATTTTGGTGTTGTTTCCCCTGTATTTATCTTTTTCAAAGTTGAACTCACATCATTTATGAAATTTTTATTCTGCCCTTTTCATTAACCACAAAACATTCTTTGTAGCTGCCAGAAACTCTCATCCACAATGATGAGACTTGGAGATAAACAAAAACCACCCAAATGAGAACAGGAACCATTTATCAAGAGCTTGCTATAGAAGAGAAGTCAGCCACCATTACCTGTGTTTGGCAGAGACTAAAGGTAGTCAGAAGAGCGGGAAGGCCTTATGGCGAAGCAAGGGCTGGCTTCAGGCATGCTCTGATCAGAGGCTGCTGGGAGGAAGCAGGATGTCTTCGTGTTTGGTTTGGGGAGCATAATCGGCTTCCTCTTGGTTGGTGGGGAAGTCTAAAAAGGTGGGCAACTGGTAGTCATTGACCAAATCCTGACTGCTGTAGAAGTTGTGGTTTGGCTGGGGGGTGGAAGGGGGTCCGGTTGACACACAGGTGGTTCCAGGTGGCTCTGGTCACTATATAGTCAGTCTCAAACATAATTTTTTAAGTTAGTTGGCTTTTTCTAATATATGCCATTGTACAAAATTTGGAAAATATTAAAAATTTTAAATCACTTTATAAAAAGTCATTTATAACCCTTGCCCATGCACATTATATGTAAACAAATAATCCTTGGTTTTACCTAACTGCTATTGTGTATACTTAGTAACTTCCTTGCTTCCCAACAATACACATGCTAGCATTTTCACTTCAAACTCTGTAATGGACCCGCATAATGGTCCATTCTTTAGAATACTTATTTCCAGTTTTTTCCTGTTATACTTTGGTTAACATTCATACATAAATAATACATCTGGGTGATTCAGATTATTCTTAGAGATGAATGCCAGATTGTTTTCCCCTTTTCAGTTCAGTCGCTCAGTCGTGTCCGACTCTTTGCGACCCTATGAACTGCAGCACGCCAGGCCTCTCTGTCCATCACCAACTCCCGGAGTCTACCCAAACCCATGTCCATCGAGTCGGTGATGCCATCCAACCATCTCATCCTCTGTCGTCCCCTTCTCCTCCCAACCCCAATCCTACCCAGCATTAGGGTCTTTTCCAATGAGTCAACCCTTCGCATGAGGTGGCCAAAGTATTGGAGTTTCAGCTTCAACATCAGACCTTCCAATGAACACCCAGGATTGATCTCTTTTAGGATGGACTGATTGGATCTCCTTGCAGTCCAAGGGACTCTCAAGAGTCTTCTCCAACACCACAGTTCAAAAGCATCAATTCTTCGGCGCTCAGCTTGCTCCACTGTCCAACTCTCACATCCATACATGACCACTGGAAAAACCATAGCCTTGACTAGATGGACTTTTGTTGGCAAAGTAATGTCTCTGCTTTTAAATATGCTATCTAGGTTGGCCATAACCTTCCTTCCAAGGAGTAAGCGTCTTTTAATTTCATGGCTGCACTCACCATCAGCAGTGATTCTGGAGCCCAAAAAAATCAAGTCTGACACTGTTTCCACTGTTTCCCCATCTATTTCCCATGAAGTGATGGGACCAGATGCCATGATCTTAGTTTTCTGAACGTTGAGCTTTAAGCCAACTTTTTCACTCTCCTCTTTCACCTTCATCAAGAGGCTCTTTAGTTCTTCTTCACTTTCTGCCATAAGGGTGGTGTCATCCGCATATCTGAGCTTATTGCTATTTCTCCCAGCAATCTTGATTCCAGCTTGTGTTTCTTCCAGCCCAGCGTTTCCCCTTTTACCAGCAGCCTATAAGAAAGGTTCCTCTCTAACCACATCCTTGTCAAGATTGGGCAATTTTAACAAGATGATTTATATTGTCAGGCACGTGGGAATGTCTTGACGGGGTAGCGTTAGGGTCCTGGTGAGGTTGGGACATGAGGGATGCAATCTTTTCTCTCTGCTCTGAACGGGACTTGGTCTTCATCTTTCAGAGCGGAGCTTTCTTGGGACTGCAGGAAGGACTGATTTCGTTTTCAACCGCCGGGCGTTTCAGTTTCCCTCGCGGAGAAGCGTAGGGCTGGTGAACTGCCTATTTCCGCAGGATTCTTGGTGCTCCGGCTCAAACGTTAACTCACCACCTCGGATCAGAGGTCCTGCAAATTCCAGCTGTGCGCCCAGGGAGTCGGCCGGAGCAGGGAGGAGACCTCCGGCTCGCTCTTCCCCTACTTTAGGAAGAAGAAGAAATGCGACCAGCAAAGGCCGGACCCCAAGAGCCGGCTGGAGACCCCGCCCCACCAACTTCAACCTTCCCAGAGAGTCCGGGCGGAAACCGGCTTGGGCTCAGACAGAGAACCGGTGACCTGACTGACGAAAATCCCAAACAGTGCCCAACTCGGCAGCATAGACACCCGATTCGTGAGGTCGCCCAGGATCCCAGCCGACCGCTGACAAATGCTGGACATCCCAGCGGCACACGTGCGCAGGCGGGCCAGAGCGCCAGCGGCCGCAGCGCAAGGCGCACGCGCGTAGAGGCGGGGCCGAGGCTGCACGGACGGCGCGCGTGAAGGGGCGGGGCCGGGGGACGGCGCGCGTGAAGGGGCGGGGCCGGGGCGGACCCGGAAGCCGGGCGGAAACGCTGGGGTGAGGTGGGGCGCAATGGGGCTTCGTCAGCAGGCTCGGGTCCTTCGATGCTGCTGTTGCAGCCTTTTCCAGGCTCACCAGGTGGGGCCTCCCCTCCCCCGAGCGCGGGGATGGCGGGCGGGACGATGTGGAGCCTTGAGAGGCTCGACCTCTTCCCCACGCCCTGTCCGCAGACGTGGGCGCAGTCTCGTGGGGTTGCGGAGTGTGCTTGAGGCCTGGACAAGTGATGATATCAGTTGTGAGAACTAGGTTTTATTGATGGCACGTCTCCATACCCGTTGTTGTGGCCTTTGGGGGCATTTTGCTTTTTGGTTGTAAGATTTGTAGAAACCAGGACTTCCCTGGTGGAACAGTGCGTGAGAATCCGCCTGCCAATTCAGGGGATAGGGCTTTGATCCTAGGTTGGGGAAGATTCCACATGCTTCCAAGCACCTAAGCCTATGTGCGGAAACTTCTGGGCCCCATAAGGTACAGCTGTGAGCCCAGTAGCCCTAGAGCCGATGCTCTGCAACAAGAGAAGCTACCCCCGTGAAAAACTGTGGCACCACAACTAGAGAGTAGCTCCCGCGAGCTGGAACTAGAGGAAGAAGACCCAGTGCATGCGTGCTCAGTCGCTTCCGACTCTGCGACCCCGTGGACTGTAGCCGGCCAAGCTCCTCTGCTGCTGCTGCTAAGTCACTTCAGTCGTGTCCGACTCTGTGCGACCCCATAGACGGCAGCCCACCAGGCTCCGCCGTCCCTGGGATCCTCCAGGCAAGAATACTGGAGTGGGTTGCCATTTCCTTCTCCAGTGCATGAAAGGGAAAAGTGAAAGTGAAGTCGCTCAGTCGTGTCCGACTCTCAGCGACCCCATGGACTGTAGCCTACCAGGCTCCTCCGTCCATGGGATTTTCCAGGCAAGAGTACTGGAGTGGGGTGCCATTGCCTTCTCCGAGCTCCTCTGCTAGGCCTGTCCAATTCCAAACATCCTTTTATACCATATTCTCTCTCTCTCTTGCTCTCTCTCGCTCTCTCTAGCCCCTCAGAGCTAGTCAGTTACTGCTTGTCCTTCCAGAGCTTTTATTATTTCTTAATGCATTTCTTACTTGCATATGTAGCTATAGAAAGTACACAATATTTTTATGCTGTTTGAAAGTAGATGCTGAGAAGTAGAATCTTAGGATATACCCACTTAAATTTGTAATAGATGTTGTTTGTTCTCCCTAGAATCCTTTTAGGTACTTCTCCAAAAGACCAGATGATTTTTGTTTAAATTGTATTTATTTTTAGGAATCAACCTAGACATCTTCATGATGTTAAGCATGCTATCTCATTCCATCTCTTTTTTTAAAAAAGTTTTTATTATTATTATTAATTAATTTGTTTTTGGCTGTACTGGGTCTTCATTGCCATGGCTTCTCTTGTTACAGAGTACGGGCTGTAGCTGGGCAGGCTTCAGTAGTTGCAGAGCACAGGTCTAGTTGTGCATAGGCCTAGTTGCTCTGAGGCTTGTGGAATTTTCCCAGACCAGGGATCAAACCGCTCTCCCCTGCATTGGCAGGCGGATTCTTAACTGCTGAACCACCAGGGAAGTCCTCATTCCACCTGTTAAAGCAGCTTTGGTACCTCTTAGTAACATTTTCTCTGTTGCCATTATAAGTGGACTTTTCTTTCATTATCTCTTCTAACTAGATATTTGCTTATAAACTATATTAATTTTTGGAGATACATTAATTTTCTACCTAGTGCCTATGTTAATATATTGTCTTACTGGTTTTAGTAGTTTTTCATTTGATTATCTTGGGTTTTAAAGAAATAAATAATAATATTCATAAATAAGGTTAGTTTTTTTCCCTCCTTTCCATACCTCTTAATTACTTTCTCTTTTCCGATTCTATTGGCTAGCACATCCAAAAAGACAGTAAATAATAGTGCAGATCCTTGACTTGTTCTTGACTTGCATGGGAATTCTCATGGTGATTCTGCAGCTTTAGAGCTGGAAGTAGGCTATTTTATTATGTTAAGAGAGACCCCATCTAGTCAGATTTATCAAGACTTGAAATGTTATGGAATTTTTTGAGAATCACAGATAGTAGAGATCTAATTTGATCTTGTTTATTAATGTGTGGATACCCAGTTTCCCAGAACCACTTATACTAAATATACTAAATTTTCATACATGTGTTGGTTTGTTTCTAGACTCTATTCTTTTCCTCTTATCTCTTTAAGTTACTATTTCTGATCCAGTTCCAACTGTTTCAAATAATTATCGTAGCTATATTTCTGAAATTTCATTATAGGTGAAAAAGAGTCTCAAGTGGACATGCAAAGCTTGTGGAAAGAAGCAATCATTTTTGCAGGTGAGTCCCAAGAAGCAGGGTGTCTAATACCAGTACCAGAAAGCAGGTGGGACCCAGCCATGCAGAAGTGTGTTTTTCATGGAACCCAGTGTTCCATTATTGACTCAGGTTCATTAGATACAGAGCTCCTGCTCCCTAAAATCATCTTCCTTTAGGAAGTGAAGTGGATGGAGCAGTGCCTGGAAAGTGACCTTCCTTTGTTTAGTCAGTCAGTCAGTATTTACTGAGTACCTTCTGTGTGTAGGCGTGGGAAACAATGAAAGGGAAGGTGTCCTTATTGCCTGTACAGATCTGCCCTTGTGAAAGGGGAAGAGAAACTAAAGCACACACATGTAATTTAAAATTAAACTGAGCACAATGAGAGGAGAGTGCAGGGTCTGTAAGAGTAATCAGACCTAACTGGGGATAGACAGACAGCTGTTAGAGATCCAAGGGTGTGAGAAGGGGCGGTCAGGGTGTGAAGGTAGTCAGGAGGTGAAAGAGCACATGGACTGAAGGGAGCAAGAGCGAAATGCTTTTATTAGCCCAATTGTTTCACCCAGATTACAGTTTTTTTCCAAGTCCATACTTACTGACCTACCTGGTTTCTAATACCACAGTCTCCTCACTGAGCCCTTTGTTCACCTGCTCCAACCCTTGATTCTACCTCTGCAGCCTCATCGCATCATTCTCCTCCTTCAGCTGTAGGGGCTTTTCCTTCTGACCTTGAAACAATCCAGACCTGCTTCCCTCTGTGTGCTTGTTGTTGAGGCATCCCCTAGTAAATCTCATTTCCCTGTCAGAAATATATTCAAGTGTGTTTATGTGAGTATTGTCCATCTCAGACTGTAAGTTCCTTGAGAGTAAATGCTTTGCCTCTTTTATTTATATACACTTTTTAAAAAATTGAGGTATCGCTGATTTGCAATATTATATTAGTTTCAGGTATATAGCAAAATGATTCAGTTATACATATTTTTTCCTATTCTTTTCCATTACAAATTATTACAAGAAATTGAATGTAGTTCCCTATGCTATATAATAAATCCTTGTTTATTTTATATGTTCAGTTCAGTTCAGTCGTTCAGTCGTGTCCAACTCTTTGCGACACCATGAACCGCAGCACACCAGGCCTCCCTGTCCATCACCAACTCCCTGAGTCCACCCAAACCTATTTCCATCGAGTTGGTGATACCATCCAGCCATCTCATCCTCTGTCATCCCCTTCTCCTCCTGCCCTCAATCTTTCCCAGCATCAGGGTCTTTTCCAATGAGTCAGCTCTTCGCATCAGGTGGCCAAAGTATTGGAGTTTCAGCTTCAACATCAGTCCTTCTAATGAACACCCAGGACTGATCTCCTTTAGGATGGACTGGTTGGATCTCCTTGCAGTCCAAGGGACTCTCAAGAGTCTCCTCCAACACCACAGTTCAAAAGCATCAATTCTTCGGCGCTCAGCTTTCTTTATAGTCCAACTCTCAGATCCATACATGACCACTGGAAAAACCATAGCCTTGACTAGACAGACCTTTGTTGGCAAAGTAATGTCTCTGCTTTTTAATATGCTATCTAGGTTGGTCATAACTTTCCTTCCAAGGAGTAAGCGTCTTTTAATTTCATGGGTGCAGTCACCATCTGCAGTGATTTTGGATCCCAGAAAAATAAAATCAGCCACTGTTTCCACTGTTGCCCCATCTATCTGCCATGAAGTGATGGGATCAGATGCCATGATCTTAGTTTTCTGAATGTTGAGCTTTAGGCCAACTTTTTCCCTCTCCTCTTTCACTTTCATCAAGAGGCTCTTTAGTTCTTCACTTTCTGCCATAAGGGTGGTGTCATCTGTATATCTGAAGTTATTGATATTCTCCCGGCAATCTTGATTCCAGCTTGTGCTTCCTCCAGCCCAGCGTCTCTCATGATGTACTCTGCATATAAGTTAAATAATCAGGGTGACAATATACTGCCGTGACATACTCCTTTTCCTATTTGGAACCAGTCTGTTGTTGCATGTCCAGTTCTAACTGTTGCTTCCTGACCTGCATACAGGTTTCTCAAGAGGCAGGTCAGGTGGTCTGGTATTCCCATCTCTTTCAGAATTTTCCACAGTTTATTGTGATCCACACAGTCAAAGGCTTTGGCATAGTCAGTAAAGCAAAAATAGATGTTTTTCTGGTACTCTCTTGCTTTTCTGATGATCCATCGGATGTTGGTGATTTGATCTGGTTCCTCTGCCTTTTCTAAAACCAGCTTGAACATCTGGAAGTTCATGGTTCATGTATTGCTGAAGCCTGGCTTGGAGAATATTGAGCATTACTTTACTAGCATGTGAGATGAGTGCAATTGTGTGGTAGTTTGAGCATTCTTCGGCATTGCCTTTCTTTGGGATTGGAATGAAAACTGACCTTTTCCAGTCTGTAGTGGTGTATATCTGTTAATCCCACATTCCTAATTTATTCCTCTCCCCCTCTTTCCCTTTTGGTAACCATAAGTTTGTTTTCTATGTCTGTGAGTCTGTTTCTGTTTTGTAAATAAGTTCATTTGTATAATTTTTAGATTCCACATATAAGTCATATTATATAATATTTGTCTTTGACTTGCTTCATTCAATATGATACATTCTGGGTCTATCCATGTTGTTGCAAATGGCAATATTTCATTATTTTCTATGACTGAGTAATATTCCATTAGATATATATATACAGACGTACACACACACACACTTCACATCTTCTGTATCCATTCATCTGTTGATGGACACATATATACCCTTTTTTCTATATTTTACTGTATACTTTTGGTACCTAGCACAATGCCTGTGAGATAGTGCTCACTCGAGGAATGTCTGTTGAATGAATAAATGACCAGCCCCACATTGATGGGCACTTAGGTTGATTTTAGTTTTCATTGTTATGAAAAACTCTTTAGTAAAAGAAAGAAAGAAAGTGTAGTCATTCAGCCATGTCCAACTCTTTGTGACCCCATGGACTGTAGCCCACCAGGCTCCTCTGTCCATGGAATTATCCAGGCAAGAATACTGGAGTGGATTGCCATTCCCTTCTCCAGGGGATCTTCCCGATCCAGGGATCAAACCCAGGTCTGCTGCATTGCAGGCAGATCTTTTACTGTCTAAGCCACCAAGGAACTCTGTAGTGAAGCTTCTTATAAATACTTCTTTATCTACTTGACCAGTTATTTCCTTAGGACAAATTCCTACAAGTTAAATCAGAGGAATTCTTTCAACCAAGGTTCTGTTAGTTGCAGATTATAGGAAAAAACACTTCAGCAAAATTTAAAATGCACCGGCAAGGTAATGGGATATCTTGAGGGGATCCAGGGGAAGAACTTTGCCTTTGACCCTTTGAAGAACCAACCCCAAGAACTGAAGAGCTGTCAGCAACACAAGCATCTTCTTTTCCCTCCCTCCTCCTCCCTTCACCGAGTTTCTCACTGTACCTTCCTCCTCCTCTCCCTATCCCTTTCCTTTCTCTCTCTTTCCAGTTCACAGTAACATACTCCACTCACAGACCACAGAATCTCATTTCAAACCAACTGAAAGGGCTGCGTCCCAGTTATAAACTCCTGGGAGAAATAATCTGATTGATGTGGTTGACTCAGATGTCCACCTCTGGTCTTGTCAGTTGGGATGGGTAGGAGTGGGGACAATTAGGTCATCTGTCGGTAAGTATGGCAGCTGAGGCCTACCTTGAGATTGGGTCTCAGAAGGCAGGAGGCTGGCTGATGACTGTACATGTTTTAGCTGTCAGCCTGTATTTCTGAATTCTTGAGGAAGGTTTGCCTTCCTCTCCGCACCTCCCATGCTTATGCAGTGGTGTATGGCTTAGGACTGACTGCTACTGCTAAGTGGCTTCAGTCGTGTCCGACTCTGTGCGACCCCATAGACGGCAGCCCACCAGGCTCCCCCGTCCCTGGGATTCTCCAGGCAAGAATACTGGAGTGGGTTGCCATTTCCTTCTCCAATGCATGAAAGTAAAAAGTGAAAGTGAAGTCGCTCAGTCGTGTCTGACTCTTCGCGACCCCATGGACTGCAGCCTACCAGGCTCCTCCGTCCATGGGATTTTCCAGGCAAGAGTACTGGAGTGGGGTGCCATTGCCTTCTCTGAAGGACTGACTAGGCCACATTAACAAACAGACACCACGATTGTGGCTTAACACAGTAGAAGTTGTTTTCTCTTGCTATTTTTAACAGTCCTGGGAGAGTTTGAGATCGGCAGGGCAGCTGTACTTGGTACGATCATTCGGGCACCCTGGCACCTGTCATCTTGAGATTCTGCTATTCCCTGAGGCTTGTCTCCTGCTGCCTCAAGCCCCTGAAGGTGCAAGATCAGGAAGAAGCTACCCAGGAAGAATCTGGAAGTGGTTCACATTCCAGTGGGAAGAACCTAGTCTCATGGCCACAGCTGACTGCCAGAAAGACTGGAAAGTGTAGTCTAGTCTGCTCTCAGATGAGGAGAGAATGCATTTTAGTATTCAGAGAGCAGTTTCTGCCATGCAAGAGAGCATGCACCCTCCCAGTTATGCCATACATAAGTTGTCAGTCTTTTGGGAATTTATTTAATTTTTCAATTTATTTCATTAGAGTATAGTTGAATTACAATATTGTGTTAATTTCTGCTGTACAGCAAAGTGATTCAGTTATATCACTTTGCTGTACAGCAGAAATTGTGTGTGTGTGTGTGTATATATGTACACACACACACACATCCTTTTTCATATTTTTCCATTGTGGTTTATCACAGGATATTGAATATAGTTCCCTGTGCTATACAGTAGAGCACTGTTGTTTATCCATTCTATATATAATAGTGTACACCTGCTAACCCAAAACTCCCAGTCCTTCCCTTCCCCACCCTACTCCCTCTTGGCAATCATAAGTCAGTTATCAGTCTTTTTAAATTTTGCCTTTACTCTCTCCATTTTGTCTCCTCCCAATCTCACTTGAACTTGCCCCAAATGGGATTTCACTCCCTACCAGTATGCTAAAATTGCTCATGTCAAAGTCAGCAATGGTCTCTGTGTTGCTAAAAATAATGGTTGGTTCTCAGTCCTCAAGTGACGTGACTTATTGGTGGCATTTGTCAGAGTTTGTCACTTCCTCCTCCTTGAAGTCTTCACTTGGACTTCCAGTCACCCTGCTCCTGGTTTTCCTCCTATCTTCCTGGCTTGTGTTTCAATCCTCTTTGCTAGTTTTTTCCCATCTCCTCATCTTCTAAACTTTAGAGTGCTCTGGAACTCAGTTTTTTGTTTTGTTTTTCCCCTCTTCTCTAGCTACAGTCATTCCCTTAGTGGTCTGAGATAAGACAATCTGACAGTTCTCAAGTATCTGTGTCAGACCCCAGGCCTGCCAGTGAACTTGTATATGCTTCTAGCCACTTACCTCTCTGCTGGATATCTAACAAGCATCCCAAACCTGTATTCCAAAATGGAAGCCCTCCCCTTACTTTCACCTACCTACTTTTCCCACAGTCATCCCCATCTCTTAACTGCCAAGTCTCTCTTTCTAGTTGTTTGAACTAAAAACATTGAACTCATCCCTGACTCTTCTTTTTCTTTTATACTCTTCATATAATCCATCAGCAAATTTAGTCACAATATACCCACCTTGTGCCCACTTGTTATCACAGTGGACTGAGTTGCCACAGTGTTTGCAGCCCCCTCCTGACCGGTCACCTGTTTCAGCCATACAGTCTCAGCACCACAGCCGAAGGGTCCTACATGTGCAGGATCATGTCAGACCTTCCAGGTTGGAGTAACGTGTATGTGCCTTCAGATAGGGCCTGGATGGGACAGGAGACAATGTACAATGGAAATATGGGGTCCCTTTTCAAAAGCAGAAAAAAACTGCTATTAAAGCTTCTAAAATATTAAGCTCTTCTTTCATGATCTCCTGACTTCCTAATTTTTTTTATTTACTAATGGTTTAAATATTTATTTCTATTTACTAATTTATTTGACTGCTCCAGGTCTTAGTTGCCGCATGCAGGATCTTTTCGTGGAAGCATGTGGAATCCAGTTCCCCCACCAGGGATAGAACTCAGGCTTTAGCCACTAGACCACTAGGAAAGTCCATATTTACTATTTTTTTAATTTACTATATAATTTATTCCTGTGTAAAGAAAAACTAACTAAATGTTAGTTTTAACCAATATTTTAACATTGTTAAAAGCTAACATTTAAATAGTGCAACACCATTTAGACTGTCAACACTCGTTTTAAATGCTAAGAACATTTAGTACATATGTGGAACATATACAGAATAATATAAGAGCATTTAGTACACATGTAGAATGATCAGAATTGCAGTTTTTATTTTGTAGCTCATATATGCCTACATATTTTATTCTTAAGAGTGGAGATGTTGCACAAAATTAAATCAACTGTTTTTACTTCACTGCTTGACACACACACATTCTACCTACACTCTCAACCTTCCACTACTGACTAGTAAGGAAGTGCTGAGAAAAAAGGAACTGTGGATTGTGCTTCTCTCCCTTTTTTCTGTGTCATTTTCAGGACAGGCTATTCCAGGGAGGTAATAGGAGTAAGAAAAGATATGATAGGTTTACTTGGTTGTTCATGGTTTCGGTAGAATACCCTTGCCTTCTTTCTGCAACTGAAGCAGGTTCTGGTTCCCCTGGAAGCCCTAGCCCCTCAGGCTACAGGTGCCTCTCATGTACTTAGGCACAGACAGCGCACACCGCCTAAACCTGGAGTCTCATTGAACTTTCACACCTTGTGAGTTCACTGGAACTTTGTGCTTCTGGGGCATCGGGCATGCTCTATGCAAACAGAGTGGCAAGGTACAGTGGACACATTTGCTGTCCACAACTTAAAAACATGTTTCATTATCTCATCAGACTTCACTTACACAACACAGGTTCAAAGATGAGATTATTAAGAATTTCAAGAAAGAGCAGAGCAGATCTCATGCCCATAAGGCTAACTTTTCCTGTAACAGGGCCTGCACTCTCAAACCTTATCTCCTACCCTCTTTGCCCTAGACCATTCAACTCCAACCACTTGGCCTCTTCACTCTTTCTTCAAAATGCCAGGCTCAAGGTGTTTGCACTCCTTTCCGTTTCATTGCTTCTGCTATCTACATGATTTGTTCCCGCTTATCTTCCTGTTCTGTGCTCACATGTTACCCTCTCAGTGATCCACTCCTTGACCTCTTGAACATATAAAGTTACCTACTGTGTCTCCTCTCTGACCCACCCCCACCTCATCACCTTGCCTTCCTATGGACCACTTCTCACCATCTGATGGCCATATAGGTGTCTTATGTACTTATTATCTGTCTCTTGTCACTACAGAGCTCCGTGATGACTGTGATGTTTATCCACTCTTGTATTGTCCTTACCTAGCTCAGGTCCTGGCACATAATTCAGTTCAGTTCAGTTCAGTCGCTCAGTCGTGTCCGACTCTTTGCGACCCCATGAATTGCAGCACGCCAGGCCTCCCTGTCCATCACCAACTCCCGGAGTCCACCCAAACCCATGTCCATCAAGTCAGTGATGCCATCCAACCATCTCATCCTCTGTCGTCCCCTTCTCCTCTTGCCCCCAGTCCTTCCCAGCATCAGAGTCTTTTCCAATGAGTCAACCCTTCGCAAGAGGTGGCCAAAGTATTGGAGTTTCAGCTTCAACATCAGACCTTCCAATGAACACCCAGGATTGATCTCTTTTAGGATGGATTGATTGGATCTCCTTGCAGTCCAAGGGACTCTCAAGAGTCTTCTCCAACACCACAGTTCAAAAGCATCAATTCTTCGGCGCTCAGCTTGCTTCACCGTCCAACTCTCACATCCATACATGACCACTGGAAAAACCATAGCCTTGACTAGATGGACTTTTGTTGGCAAAGTAATGTCTCTGCTTTTCAATATGCTATCTAGGTTGGCCATAACCTTCCTTCCAAGGAGTAAGCGTCTTTTAATTTCATGGCTGCACTCACCATCAGCAGTGATTCTGGAGCCCAAAAAAATAAAGTCTGACACTGTTTCCACTGTTTCCCCATCTGTTTCCCATGAAGTGATGGGACCAGATGCCATGATCTTAGTTTTCTGAACGTTGAGCTTTAAGCCAACTTTTTCACTCTCCTCTTTCACCTTCAAGAGGCTCTTTAGTTCTTCACTTTCTGCCATAAGGGTGGTGTCATCTGCATATCTGAGGTTATTGATATTTCTCCCAGCAATCTTGATTCCAGGTTGTGTTTCTTCCAGCCAAGCATTTCTCATGATGTACTCTGCATATAAGTTAAATAAGCAGGGTGACAATATACTGCCGTGACATACTCCTTTTCCTATTTGGAACCAGTCTGTTGTTCCATGTCCAGTTCTAACTGTTGCTTCCTGACCTGCATACAGGTTTCTCAAGAGACAGGTCAGATGGTCTGGTATTCCCATCTCTTTCAGAATTTTCCACAGTTTATTGTGATCCACACAGTCAAAGGCTTTGGCGTAGTCAATAAAGCAGAGGTAGATGTTTTTTTGGAACTCTCTTGCTTTTTCGATGGTCCAGCGGATATTGGCAATTTGATCTCTGGTTCCTCTGCCTTTTCTAAATCCAGCTTGAACATCTGGAAGTTCACGGTTCACGTATTGCTAAAGCCTGGCTTGGAGAATTTTGAGCATTACTTTACTAGCATGTGATGTGAGTGCAATTGTGCGGTAGTTTGAGCATTCTTTGGCATTGCCTTTCTTTGGGATTGGAACAAAAACTGACCTTTTCCAGTCCTGTGGCCACTGCTGAGTTTTCCAAATTTGCTGGCATAATGAGTGCAGCACTTTCACAGCATCACCTGTGGCCACTGCTGAGTTTTCCAAATTTGCTGGCATAATGAGTGCAGCACTTTCACAGCATCACCTTTGAGGATTTGAAATAGCTCAACTGAAATTCCATCACCTCCACTAGCTTTGTTCATAGTGATGCTTTCTAAGGCCCACTTGACTTCACATTCCAGAATGTCTGGCTCTAGGTGAGTGATCACACCATCGTGATTATCTGGGTCGTGAAGATCTTTTTTGTACAGTTCTTCTGTGTATTCTTGCCACCTCTTCTTAATATCTTCTGCTTCTGTTAGGTCCATACCATTTCTGTCCTTTATCGAGCCTATCTTTGCATGAAATGTTCCTTTGGTATCTCTAATTTTCTTGAAGAGATCTCTAGTCTTTCCCAATCTGTTGTTTTCCTCTATTTCTTTGCACTGATCGTTGAGGAAGGCTTTCTTATCTCTCCTTGCTATTCTTTGGAACTCTGCATTCAGATGGGAATATCTTTCCTTTTCTCCTTTGCTTTTCGCTTCTCTTCTCTTCCCAGCTATCTGTAAGGCCTCCTCAGACAGCCGTTTTGCTTTTTTGCATTTCTTTTCCATGGGGATTTTCTTGATCCCTGTCTCCTGTACAATGTCACGAACCTCTGTCCATAGTTCATCAGGCACTCTGTCCATCAGGTCTAGTCCCTTAAATCTATTTGTCACTTCTACTGTATACTCATAAGGGATTTGATCTAGGTCATACCTGAATGGTCTAGTGGTTTTCCCTACTTTCTTCAATTTAAGTCTGAATTTGGCAATAAGCAGTTCATGATCTGAGCCACAGTCTGCTCCCGGTCTTGTTTTTGCTGACTGTATAGAGCTTCTCCATCTTTGGCTGCAAAGAATATAATCAATCTGATTTCGGTGTTGACCATCTGGTGATGTCCACGTGTAGAGTCTTCTCTTGTGTTGTTGGAGTAGGGTGTTTGCTATTACCAGTGCGTTCTCATGGCAAAACTCTATTAGCCTTTGCCCTGCTTCATTTTGTACTCCAAGGCCAAACTTGCCTGTTTCTCCAGGTGTTTCTTGACTTCCTACTTTTGCATTCCAGTCCCCTATAATGAAAAGGACCTCTTTTTTGGGTGTTAGTTCTAGAAGCTCTTGTAGGTCTTCATAGAACCGTTCAACTTCAGCTTCTTCAGCGTTACTGGTCGGGGCATAGACTTGGATTACCGTGATATTGAATGGTTTGCCTTGGAAACCTGGCACATAATAGGTGCTTAATAAATATTTATTGAACAAATGAGTGACTACTAAGTGAAAATAAGTATCTCATCTGTTTTATATTGTTTTGATTATGAGTGAGGGTTAAGTATCATTCATGTTTATTGGCAATTTGCGTTGCTTCTCTTCTGAATTCCTTATGTTTATTAACCACTTTGTGTGGGGTTTGGGTTGAGTTTGGCTTTGATATGTAAAATTCAGGGTGATGGTGGCAGCCAGACTGACTGCCATTAGCCCCTGAGACTGTTAAGTTTATAACTCACTGGAGGAAAGGCAGGCATTGTTTGAGTTCCTGCGTGGTGCTCTAGGCCTTGCATAGTACATTTTTACCCTCCCTGAGTTGTATCTCTAATGGATCTGTTTCTCAGCATTCCGTCAATACTTGTTAAACTTCATATCTGTGTTTGTTTCTCAGGCTTACGGTGAGGGCTCTGGTGCTGACTGTAGACGCCATGTCCAAAAATTAAACCTGCTGCAGGGACAGATTTCAGAGATGTCACTCAGGTATGATAGTTGGAGAGGGGCCTGGTTATCTTGCCCTGTTTTCATCTTGAGTGGATGGTGGGAGTATATGATGGAGAAATCCCTTACATTTCCATGTCTAACAACATAGCAATTAGATCCTGAACAATCTTCCCACTGAAGTTAATTTTAAAATGCCAGCCACAATATTTTAAATGCACTGACGAGATGACAAGGTAAGTAGCCATCAGACATCAAAAATGAAGCAAAAGCCAAAATCCAGAGAGTAAGCTGGGCTGCTGGGGCGTTTGAAACCTGTTGCCCTGCAGCTTCCATGTAGCTAGGAGGGAGGCAGAAGACAAAGACAAAGTCTGTTCAGTGTGGGAAGGTCAGTCGGAGACCACCACATAAAGTCCCCAGAGGACTACACCCTGGTATACAGATGAACTAGAAATGCACCCCTCCTCCCTGGGGTAGGCTGACACAGCCTCTGTTGCCTGTGGCACTGGCTAAAGCGGGGAAATACTGCTCCAGGATTTTATAAGCACAAGGAAGCTGTCACATGACTTTTCAGCCTTTTACACATGCTGTGTGAAAAGTCTCAAGCTGAGGATTTATTTTATTTTATTTTATTGACTGTGCTGGGTCTCCATTGCTGCCCAGGCTTTTCTCTAGTTGCAGTGAGCCAGGGGCCACTCTCTGTAGTGATAGTGTGTGGGCTTCTCATCGTGGCTGATTCTCCTGTTGCAGAGCATGGAATCTAGGGTGCGTGGGCTTTAGTAGTTCCCAAGCTCTAGAACACAGACTCAGTAGTTGTGGCAGACAGGCTTAGTTGCTCCATGACATGGGGGATCTTCCCAGACCAGGGATCAAACCCATGTCTCCTGGATTGGCAGGCAGATTCTTTACCACTGAGCCACCAGGGAGGCCCTTCAAACTTATTTTTAAATTGTCCCAGGAAGCAGAGATAAATGTAGCTCCTTTTTGAAGCAATACATCTTCAACCCAGGCATCAAAGAATATATAAAATTCCAAGTAGCATATACCCAAAGTTAAAGATCACTTAACTTACTTAAGGAAGCATGTCACCATGAGCAAAAGACAGCAGAAATGACAGAGAAGTCAGATTTTAAAAATCAAATACCGTTTATGATACCATCAAAATATAGGATACTTAGGGATAAATATAACCCAAAAATGTGCAAGATATTTTCAGTAAAAATTATACAACTTTGCTGAGAGAAATTTAAAAAAGATCTAAATGATGAAATATGTTCATGGATTAGAACATTCAGTATTGTCATGATGTCAGTTCATCCTAAATTGATCTATAGAGTCAACTTAATCCCAGTCAAAATTCCAGCAGTTGTTGGTTTTTTTTTTTAAGAAATTGACAAACTGATTCTAAAATTTATATAGAAATGCAATTGCCAAATCAATTTTGATAAAGAACAAAACTGGAGGACTTCTACAGCCTGATTTCAAGATTTACTGTAACACTACAGCAATCAAGACAGTGTAATTTTGAATATACATTCTGTGGTGTTTTCATACAGTAGAATACTACTCAGCAACAAAAATGACATGGGCAAACCTCAGAAACATTGCTAATGAAAGATGTCAGACACAAAAGACCAAATACTATAAGGATGAGTGGTTTTCACCTACAAAGGCAGATAAGGGAATTTTAGGGTGATGAAAATTTTCTAAATCTTGATAATTATATCTCAATAAATTTTCTATATCTTGATTGGAGTAATAGTTTCAAAAATATAATTTACCGAACTCATCTAATGTACCAACACTTAATTTGGTACATTTTATGGTAGGTTAATTATAAATTATACCTCAATAAGTTAATTTTAAAAGATAAAATCCACTCTTTGACACAACAACATAATGAAATTACAGAACATAGAAAACAAAGGGAATAACTAAAATGTAGCTGGAGAAAAGAGAGATCACCTACTGAGAAATAGTAGACATCCAGTTCTCAGGGTCACATTAGAAGTGAGAAGACAGACCGTGCCTTCATATTGCAGAGAGAGGTTCTGTAGCTGATGGAGTTGAGTTCCCAAGTCATAGTATGGTGGGCAGGGTTGTGGTCAGTAGCTGGCAGGACACTGCTCAGCTGGACACTGGGGTATCGACCATGTGGCAGAGTAGGCATTTCACACGCATGATCTCATTTCATCTTCCTCCTCACCCCGTGAGGATCATTGGCTTTGGTTTAAAAATGAAGAAACTGACATTGAGGTGCCCACACTTGGTGGACTTGGGTTTCTCACTGTAGGTAAGTAGAGAGAGTGCCAGTGTGATCGCGTGATGGAGCAACCCTGCCAGACATGCATGGTTGTGGCTTTGGCGCCAACCTTCCGCCCTTGAACAATGAGCGTTTTAACTGGCCATCCAGCTCCACTCGAGGCTGCAGAGGCTCCGGCTCCTCACTGTGCTCTCTATGTGATGAAAGACCCCTGCTATCCCTGGGAGGCTGGATGAAGACACATCTAACTGAGGAAAATGCCTTATCTCGTAGCGGTTGAGATATAACACAACTGTAAAGATACTCCTATGACCCTATGCAAGGGGGACATCTCCACTGCTGATGGGAGGGACTATCAGAGTTCAGCTGAATTAGTCTCTGTATTCAGGCCCTGAGCAGGGCAGGTGCACATGTGTTGTCTCATTTATATTCACAGTCCCCTTGCATTATTATCCCCATTTGTAAATAAGGAAACTGGGATACAGTGATGTGCCCAGAGTCACACAGTCTATGACAGCCAGTCTTTGGCAAAGCCATGATGCAAACTCTGGTCTCTGAGTTAAGAGCGCCCCTTCTGCCCTGTGTCACTTTTTCTGTTGCTCCAAGGAACAGATGGTCCCTCTGCCTTCTGAACTGCTGGAAGATGTCCAAGTCACATCGAAACAACAGAAATAAGTTCAATCAATAAGTTCCCCTAAGCAGGCTTTGATAGCTATTGTTAAGTCTGTGCATCCTACTGTTCCCGTCTTCACTGTCCTTCATCTTCCTGGTCATTTTACAAAGAACAGTTGTATAATCTTTCCCTAAGGTCTCTGGGAGAATCCTTAAGTGCCAATGAGGAAGAAAATGTAGGTCCTTGGCAGGCTGCCCATGCAAGTCCACAGGTAAGCAGCACCATCTCAGCCCAGCTACCTGAGCCAGCTCTGTCACGAAGAGGTTCCATTTATTCATTCATTCATCATTTGTTCCATAAACAAATGTTGATGTCACTGAATGATGAAAACTTGGCTTAAAGCTGCAGGGAATACAAAAATGAATAAACCTTTCCCTTTTATAAGTGTGTAGACAGCCATGTAAACAAATATTTGCAATACTCTATGAAAAGGGCTTTTTCTTCTGGCTGCGTGGCAAATTCTTCTGAACTTAACTTGAACTTCACCTCCTTGTCCTCCTCCCCTTGTTCCAAAGCACCCTGGGCAGGGAAAGGATGCTCTTGTAAAGTGCCTGGGTTTCCATGTTCCCTTTCTCTAGATGGAGCCACACAACAGGCTCACACTCTGTTGTTCTGTCCTGAGGCCTCAAAGTAGGTGCTCAGTGTTGGGTGGGCAGTGTGTAAGAGCTCCAGTAACTGAGTAGATGACGCCATTGGTACATCCAAGATGCCATGGGTGCGAGGAACACTGTCCCGCGAGGGACAGGGGAAACAACTGTCTGACAGGCTCCCTGGAAGAGCTCCACCTTTGATCACAGAATCATGTTGCCAACGTCTGCACTCCAGGTTCTCTTCATATTTTTATTATAAATAGGGGAGGTACTCTTCAGCACACCACTTTAACACATCAGCTCTTGCGTGCTTGAGTCTATATACTTTCCATTTCTTTACTCACAGACTTAATCTTTCATCATCACTTCTGTAAGAAATACTTGTTTGCATCATCCTGGAATTTTCACTTGTATCTTCTATGTTGCTATATAGCTTTCAACTATTTTCATTTTTAAAAAGTTTCTACAGAATATAGTGGATTTGCCAATATTTATTCCCTTCTTATTGGGCATTTACCAAACTTCTGCTATTATAAATATTTGCTATTATTGGTAACACTTCAATGAACATCTTTATGCCTTCATCTGGACCAGGGAGTGTGGACATTCGCAAAGGTCTTGGTGAGTTGTGGCTTGAAGCTTTCCCAAGGTGTGTGCGAGTGTGTCCTGTTCAGGACATCTCTCTCCCATTACCTGCCAATCAAATTCCTTTCCTGGTGGTGGTGTAGACATGGGTCCTGAGGCCCTTGGGCCTCAGAGTTGCACTGGGGATTTTCAGTAAAGGTGCCTACTTTTGAGAATAAATTTACTTCCCGATTCTGTAGGAAAAACTCCAGCCCTCAAAGAACCGCTGGCTGAAGTATCTGGAAAGGGACTCTGAAGAACTGGGGCTGAAAGGAGTGTGTTTCAACAGACAGCCTTCATCCGAGAGAAGAAAGCCAGACCCTCCGTTCAGCACAGGCCTGCCTAGGAAAAGGTGCCAAGCCAGTCACGAATCTAGCCTCACCCACCCCCTCCTGGGGGACAGACAGGCAGCTTCCATGGTTGGCAGGGAGCCTGTGGGTTGTGAGCCAGCAGGCACCGTCAGCACAGGCCCCTGGCTGGGCCGGGCCCAGGTGCAGAGGTGAGGGCTGAGCAAGAGGCCAGCAGAGGCACCTCTTAAGAGTCTCATTTAACTCAGAACATCTAGACTGCACTGACCTCAGGGAAGAACTTAAGGGCAAGGTTGACAAAGTGAAGTGTGGCCAGAGAAGCCAATGGGCCTGGGAGTTTTTAGCTGAGAGCAGGAAAGACCTGTCACAGGTCTCTTCTCTCATCTTAACCTGCATTTCAGTGAGTTTTCTGAGAGACTGCCTCATCTAGGTTTAGGGTGGCTCTTCCAGGGCAGATGCTTTGGGGAGGTAGATTCCAGTTCAAAATAAGAACTTTCTAGCAACTACAAGCTATAGAGCAGAGAAATGGACTGCCTTGGATGTCGTTGGGCAACCTGTTGTTGGCAGTAGGGCAGAAGCTGAGCAGCCATCTGGGAAGCTATAAGGGATGGCAAGGTGCTGGGTGTCAGAGCAGGTGACCACCAAGTCAGGATCAGACCACTGCTCAGTGGTAGGACTAGGTTGTGTGGGTTTTTAATTTTACTGAAGTATAGATGATTTATAATGTCACATTAGTTTCAGGTTTGCAAAGTGATTTGGTTAAATATATAGTAGTAATAATACATATGTATGTGTGTATATATATTCTTTTTGAAATTCTTTTCCATGATAGATTATTACAAGAAGGACTGGATCTTTTTTTTACATTTTTAAGATTTTTTTTGATATGGACCATTTAAAAAATCTTTGTTGAATTTGTTACAATATTGCTCTGTTTTTATGTTTTGGTTTTTTGGTCAGGAGGCATGTGTGATCTCCTTGACCAGGGATTGAACCCCACAACTCCTTGCATTGGAATGCAAAATCTTAACCACAGGACCATCAGGGTAGTCCCAGGACTAGATTCTTGACAGCACTTTCTCTCTACCAGGAAATGGAACCAGAGCACGGTCCAGCCTCCATGCAGCCCTGATGTCCAGGACTCCAGAAACTGTGCGGTCACCTTGAAGTCCTTGAAGGTCAGTGATTGAGGACAGTGTCCCAGTGGCCATTGAGCACACGCTGGATTTTTTAAATTGCTTTTTGGACTATTAAGAGACTTATACCCTCCTCCCCATCCCCAAAGCCCAACTTCCCATGTGTCTTGTTATGTCTTAAGCCAACTCCTTTCTCTGGCCTGCACTGTTTCCCTGCTGTTACTGATGTTAACTGGGTCAAAAGGGCAACTTGATGCCTTGGAGACAAGCGAGGTTGACCAATGACTTTTCTGCATCAGGACCATTCCCTTCATTCTACATGGAGTGACAGGTCTTTGCCAGACTGTTCAACTTGGGACCTGCCCTGGATTTCTGAGGAACTGTCACCTTCATTTACCCAGGTGGGTTCTTGTGAATTGAGGCACTCTCTTCACCTAGGACCTGCTCTTGTTATTGATGCTTCAAACTTAGCAGACCCCACCATACCTTCCAGGCCACAGAATGAGGGTTTTGCTTTATGCTGTCATGAGAGCCACAGGCATCCAGACAGAGGAACTCTGCCAGGCATATGTCACTGCTGTACCAACATAGGCCAGGGTTGACCTGACCAGCTTCAGACAGTAGTGGAGAGCACCCATTCAAAGCCAAGAGGCAGAGATCAAACTTGGTGTTGCTACTAACTAGCTATGTGACCCCCAGGTAAGGGTATAGCCCTGAATCTCCAAATTATAGAATAATGAGTGTGACAGTTACTGACGTACCAGTCCCTGGGCTAAACATTTTAACTGCATTGTCTAATGCTCACCACAAGCCTGTTTTGTTTTGAAGGTGAGGAATCAAGGCTGACAAAGGTCCAAAGAGGTCACAGCAAGTCAGCCACAGAGCTGGCAGTTTCTGATCACCAACAACTACCCAGACCCTCTTCCATCCTGCCTGGGGGTGGTGATGCAGCGTCTCTCCTGTCATTGCTTTCAAATTCCTTTGTAGGCAGTGACACTCAATTTTCAGTGAATCCTTGTTTCCTGAGGTAGAAGAGAGAAGCCAGGCCCCAGCGCCCCTGTCACATCCCATATCTACAGCTTTAAAACCCTCGACATGGTTATAGAGAGCTTTCCCCCTGCCTGGCGATGAGCACATGGTGTTTCCAGACAGTTTTTAGGGTCCTTCCTGCTCACACCCCAGGCACTCCCTCATCTGATTCTAAGGTCCCATGAGATAGATCCACTGATCACATGAGAACACCTTCCTCTTTTGGAAAGCCTGATCATGGAATTTGGAGTGAGAGAGGGGGCATTTATTTGCTGTGCTTTGCTTAATCTCAAAATCAAGGCATATCCCTACCCTGCCAGCCTACAGAATAGTAGACAACACGGAGCAGAAATTGTTAGTGCCCAGAGGTACAGTCCAAGACTAGCGCAGGCCCAGGACCCGCTTCTCCCTGTCCCTTGAGTCTGCTAGGCACTTGTTCCTCTGAAGGGAGAACATGCCATCACCTTGTGTTCCCACTGCAGGACCATGCTGGCCTGGCAGGGAAGGGCAAAGGAGGGAGCAGTCGTGAGGACCAGGACACCATGGAGCTTGTTCCTCGGGGGGAACCACCATGCCCTGCCCAGCAGGTCAGGACCATGTCTAAGTGGGAACAGTGTCTTACGCCACTTGGAAACAGCTCACATTTGGACACAGAGCCCCTCAGCCCTCTGCAGAGAGGCCTCAGGCCAATCCAGGAAGCACAGGCTGAGCAGGGGACCCCTGGGGCCCAGACTCCAAGAGGAGGCAGCCTCTCTGGTGCGTTCCAGTCTCCTCAGACCACACACACTCCCATGCCTGGGCCCAAGAGGCTCTGTGGGAGGATCCCCGAGCAGTCACGGGGCGCAGGCCTTTGGGCAGAGGGTGGGCCCTTGGTCAAAGGGGTGCAGGCACGTTCTTCACTCATGAGTCTATGTGACCTTTTTAAAACTGAAGAGGATTTTGATGACGATCTGTGAATTGAAACAGTATGTTATTTTACATGAACCATTCACTTCACAGTGACCTCTGTGCCACTGAAAACAGGGTTCCCCAAGTTGCTTTTAAATAGTAGGACTAAGGATGACTTACAGGAACTACAAGAAGCGACGATAAATATGACCATCAAACAGATTACCTCTTGTACCATCTTTGATTAAAGTGATTATACCTTTAATTAAAATTGTTTACAAATATAACAGAATGGCTACAAAGCGATTTTAACTTTAAAAGCAGCTGACACTTTTGGAAATGGTAACTACAGTGGTTATGAAATAGGCAGTACTCTGAACAACATCAGTTCCTCCGTCAGCCCTTCTTTATTCTCAGTTGTTAGCCACAGTCCTGAGCTGTAATCACTACAGGACAGGACCTGCCACCCCTACTGAATGCTGGTGATACTTTAGCTAAATTCAGAGTATATCAAATTTCTAGCAGAAAATCAATTACGTATCAGTGTACTATAGTCATTAAAAAAGAAAGAAAAAACAGAAAGCCATTTGGCAAGATCTATTCTGGATTGCTGGTATAATCCTGCAGGGAGAGTGCAGATAGGATGAGTATGGTCTCCATGTCCTCCCCAGCAAGCAGTCTCTTGCTCTGCCCCAGGGGGCTCCCTTGGCTGCAAGGAGCCAGACATCCATGGGAAACTGATAAACGTTTCTCAGAATCGGCACTCACACACTTGGAACCCTGCCTTTGTGTCACTTGTTCTACCGCCCTAGATGGCTTTGTGCATCCCCACCCCCCAGATTCTGAAAGAAGAATGACAAGAAATTGGCACTTAGAGGCACTGGGGTTCTACACTAACTCAACACAACTGTGAGACAAGAAAAGGGACACAGAATGGGTGAGCAAACACCATCACAAAGGCGGTGGGTGTTTTGAATACTGGATGGTGTCCAGGGCAGCCCCGATGTCGTAATTTTTGGTCTGTAGAAGCCTGGTGAGCCAGCCGCCTTCATCAGAGAACCCCATGGATAGCATCTGGGAGAGGGACTCAATCAGCCGGGGATCAGCTTCTGCCAGAGAGAGTAATGACAGCTATGAGGAAGAGTCACTGGGCCCCAAATGTGACCTGTACCCTGGCCCTTTTACAAGGTCTTAACCCTCACAGGGACCCTCCAAGGCAGGGACTGTCAAGCTTTTTCTGTAAAAAAAATCAAGAGTAAATATTTTAAGCTGCTTTGCAGGCTACTCGATCTGTCACAAATATTCAACTCAGCTGTTGAAGTATAAAAGCAGCCAAACAATATATAAACAGATGAGCATGGCTATGTTCCAGTAAAACTTACATTTATGAACACAAATTTGAATTTCATCTCATTTTCCCATCTTGACTTTTTTCCAACCATCATAAAAATGAAAAAGTCATTATTGGCCCATAGGCCACTCCCTGCTTCAAGGCAGAGAAGATAAATACTGGCAGCCCAAGGGCTAAATCTGGCCCATAGATGGGTTTCCACTTGAGCAATGTTTTAAACATCTTTGCCATGTGACAGTGATGAACCGGAGCAGGGTATGAGTGGCCTCTCTTATTCAGTGTGTGTTCTCCAGGCTGCCGCACTCTCCACCCGGCCCTACTGCCCTCCACGCGGCCATACTGCCTTCCACACCACCTACTTTACACGACAGCTTCCTGCCTGGCTTCTACCGGAACCGTGACTGTGACCCCTGCTCTATGATGAGCACTTTCCATGAGGAAACGGTGGAAATGGACTCCGAGTCCACTTTCAGCAGTGCACGGCAGTGCCCAAAGCCAGTGCTGCTGCCATATCACATCTGCCTTCATAATTCTGGGTCTGTGTGTTAAGTTTTAGAAATTACTAAAACTAGCTGAGCTTACTAAGGCTCAGTATAGACACAGAGGACAAAACCAACCCCTAGATTTCTCTTGTATCACTAGACAAGCCCTGCAGTGGAGAATGTAATGCCTGTCTGTGTTGCTAGAAGTGATAGGATGCCCTGAATGGAAAAGGGAGTAACACAAAACTATTTGAAATCCCTTGCCTGGTGGTAGATGTGGGTACAATGCAGCTTCCTTCAGTCCTGTAGGTCCTTCCTGGGAAGGATCAAGAGAGCTTGGCCCTTCAGATTCAGGCATCTGTAGAGACTGGAGTTCACCTGTAGACGGGTCCACCTCTTTTGAAGACAGATGAGTCCAGTCATCATCTCCTCCTGAACAGTTATCAGACTCCATCTGTTCCTAAAACAAAACCCCCAGTGAGCACAAGAATGAGAACAACATGCCACCTGACCACAGCCTCAGCTTCTGCGAGAGACAGGGCATGCAGGGCTAGCAAGTCCTTTTGCTTTACAAAATCCTAGTGGAGGGCTCGCAGGACAACTTAAATGCCACCAACAACTCTGCAACAGAAATGGGTTCTTAAAAAAAAAAAAAAAAAAGAAATGGGTTCTGCTGGCTGTGTGAGTGCCAGGGAGGGGCTGTGATTCAGGTGCTGGGAGAAGCTCTGGATGTGTTAGGGGGGTGCTTGCCTCAGGCTGACCCCCTGACTCCAGGGCGATCTTATTCATTTGCTCCGTCAGAGACTGTGCTGTGCCCTCCACGTCCCCGTCTGTCTTGTTGGGGTCAGAGCAGCAGCTGCTTGGCTGAGAGCTACACTTCCCCTCTGTGCTGGAACTGCCTGCAGAGGCAGGGGTCAGGCGGCTTCTCTTGCCTCCATGTTCCACATCAATATCGACTTCAATGCCTAGAAGCCGGCGGGAAAACAAAAACTTGATTAATAGCAACATCCCAGATCAGCTTCCAAGCCACAAAGTCCATAAACAGACTTTGTTTTCCCCTCACGGTGCAGGACAGCAGCTGCACAGCAGGCAGGGCCAGGCCCTCAGAACAGGGTGAGAGCTTGTACCACACAGCCAGCCAGAGCCACCTGCACCACAGTGCCGAGGATGTTCTTGTCCTCACTTGAGGCACCGCACTTGTTGCAGGGGGCCTAGTGATGGGAAAACCATGCACACTGAACACGCAGACTCTGCTGAGGCAGGCGGACGGCCCATGCAGGCTGTGCGTGAGACCCTGAGACAGCGTGTCCGCCTCCAGTCTAGCACTCAGGCACATGCTCACTGAAGGGAAGGGAGGGCACAGTCACTGGGTTTATGTTATTAACTCAGTTTACCTTCTCAAAGGCCATGCGCCATGTCTTAGAGTGAAGCAATTTCAGAAGAATGGGGCCTTCCTTGGTGGTCCAGTAGTTAAGAATCCTGCCAATGCTGGGGCCATGGTTTTGATCCCTGGCTTGGGAAGATCCCACATGCCACAGAGCAACTAAGCCCATGTGCCATGACTACTGAGCCTGTGCCCTGGAGCCTGTGAGCTGCAGCTACTGAGCCCAAGTGTCACAACTCCTGGAGTCTGCACACTCTAGGGCCTGTGCTCCACAAGAGGAGCTGCTGCAATGAGAAGCCTGTGCACCAGAACCAGACAGTAGCCCCCACTTGCCCCAACTAGAGAAAGCCTGCACGCAGCAACGAAGACCCAGTGCAGTCACATATAAATAAAAAATATTTTTTTAAAGACTATAGAATGGATCAACATTAAGGCCCTACTGTATAACACAGGGAACCATACTCAATATTCTATGATAAACCATAATGGAAAACATATATGGATTACTGAATCACTTTGCTTTACAGCATAATTAACATTATAAATCAACTATACTTCCATAAAATTAAAAAAGCAATATAGATCCCCTGCCCCCACCACACAGCCTGGCCCACCCTCCAGGGACAACTTTTAACCAACAATGTGCTTTTTCTTTTTTCTGTCTTTCCTGACTACTTATGTTTACTGTTTATTTCTTACTCTAAATGATCAACACTTTATCTTCTCTTCCCCTATCCTTTCAAAAACTCACATTTTGGTAAAAACAACATTCAGTGTTTATGTTAGTGCCACTATATATAGTGTTCTTTTCTGGCTAAGGAGTGGGCTTATTTCCTCAAGAGTTTTTCTGTATTTGTAGCAGTAACGATGCTTGCTTTTTCACTTGGTAACTTTCCCCATATTCTCTCACAGCTTCTCTACAGCATTTTCTACACAGATTAAGTGTATCAGATACCCCATCCATTCTGGTTTTTCCCTTGGAGACCATCCCAGGCAGGCATGACGCTTCCAGCTCCAGCCTGGGCAGGCAGCTCTCTGGACCAGAGGCACAGTGCCTATGCCTTTCCTTCCATCCTGGCAACTACCACTGGCACTCTCTCATCTGTTGGGTACCATTTTCAAGTACCTCTTTCTTCATTCTGGGCTTCTTTTTTTTGGCCAGAGAGATGGTCCAAGCCCAGGTAAGATGATTTAGACCTTGTCAGTTTCATTCCTGACAACTTTGTTTTGCTCCCACACTTGATCATTTTAGTTGGGTACAGAATTTGAGGCTGAAAATCTGTTTTAGATGAGACTTTTGACGTCAGTCTTCTAGCTCTTAAGTGCTCCTTAAGTTCCCAAGCTTTTATAGCAGCCTTGAGAGTTTCAGGAGTCTTCGTCCCAAGGGTTCTGACAGGACAATTTTAAGCTCTGGTGTGGGGTCTTTTTCAGTCCTTGTCCAAGGCATCTGGGATCCTTTTTAATCCAGAGGTTAATGTCCTAGTGCCAAGAGACCGTCTTGTATTTGTTCATTTCCTGCCTTCAGTTTACTCTGTTCTCTTTCTGGAATTCTTTCATCCTATATTGGGCCTCCAGGATTAATCCTCAAATTATCCCATCTTGGTTACTTTCCTCCATCCATTTTCCATCTTCCAAAGTTTGATGAGATTGTTTTATCTTGTCCTCCATTATTTTTTTCCCTTTTTCTTTATTATTGTTGCTTTACTTATTTTGTTTAACCCCTTCACTATTATTTTAGTAGAGTATGAGGAGCAAGCAGAGAAGATAAAAGCAGGCTTAGCAACTGGTACCCCCATCTGCAATATTTACATTGTTTTTCTTCTTCCATTTCCCCTGCAGTTTTCATTATGAAACATTCAAATAATCAGAAAAGATAGAAGAACAGTACAATGAATACCCATCTACTTTCTAAAACGGGTGAATGATGTGACTCTTCTGTAATGGATTATTGAGATTACTGAACTAGAGTTTTTCCAACTTGATGATAATCTGAGACTTCAGAGCTTACAAGACTGTACCACAGTCTCTGCCCTGCTATCCCCAAAGCCTCTGTGTAGGGGATGTTTGTGGAAGACTCCACCGCCCTGCTCTTTTACATCCTAGGTGTCAGTGGCTGTGACCTCCAGCCAGGTACAGCCCTGGGCTCATGCTCTTGCTCAGCTGGCTTTCACAGCACTTATCAAAAAAAGGTCTTAGTCGCTGACTCACTGTACAGATTGCACTCTGAGAGGTATTAGTGGTTACGTCCCCTCTGGGCCCCTGCTCTAGGAACTAATGTTCCTTTCTGGGCAGTTAGTAGACTGAATCATCCTGTTAGTTCCTCAAAAGAGAGGAAAATACCCAAAGACAGAGTTTAATCCATTCCTCAAATGGCTCTCATCAATAGCCACTCAAAAACACATTCCACTGAAACTTGTTTTGTAGGGTTCCAGACTCCTCCCTCGGAGAAGGCAATGGCACCCCACTCCAGTACTCTTGCCTGGAGAATCCCAGGGACGGAGGAGCCCGGTGGGCTGCCGTCTATGGGGTCGCACAGAGTCGGATACGACTGAAGCGACTTAGCAGCAGCAGCAGCAGACTCCTCCCTAGTTAGCAGAAAGCACTCCATCCACTTTGAAAGACCTGCTGCTGCTGCTAAGTCGCTTCAGTCGTGTCCGACTCTGTGCGACCCCATAGACGGCAGCCCACCGGGCTCCTCCGTCCCTGGGATTCTCCAGGCAAGGGTACTGGAGTGGGGTGCCATTGCCTTCTCCAATGCATCAAAGTGAAAAGTGAAAGTGAAGTCGCTCAGTCGTGTCCGACTCTTCAAGACCCCATGGACTGCAGCCCACCAGGCTCCTCCGTCCATGGGGTTTTCCAGGCAGGAGCACTGGAGTGGGTCACCAGTGCCTTCTCCGTTGAAAGACCTGAGAAGGTCTTAATTCTTACTGCCAAAGACCTCTGAGCACTTCTAAAATTATTCCCTTGTGTCCTGAGTGGAGAATCCAGGCCAAGTTGTGAAACGCTTCACAAGCTCAGATGGGTCTCAGGATGGAGAGCAAGTGTGACAGTCTCCTGGGAAGCCTTCAGAACACACAGAACCGCCCCCACCCCCATGCCCTACCCAAAACCCACTGAACGAATCAAGGGACCTGGAACTCTGCACTGTTTTAAAATCTCCTGCCTGAATGTAGACATGGTTTTGTGACTTCCCAAGTTATCCTGTTCATTCTTTCAAAAGAAAACTTTTTTCTTTAGGATAATTAGTTTTAATAGTTTCCATACACCAAAATATATACCCTCCCACACAAAAAAAACAAAATAAAAACCAACCTTTTATTGGTGATTCTGATGTTCAGCGGACTTGAGAACCACTGTCCATTTACCATCTTCCAAAGAAAAATTTTCTGTGACCTCTTAAGTAACAACCCATTAGTTGGGATTACTTAAAATCCTACTATGTCTTCACTGTGTCTTAAGTGAGTGGCACAGTTTAGGAATAACTTATCTCCCAATTATTTCATCACTACTCCACTGTTACCCTCCTTAGAAAGCATTAAATATAGCAATTATTTTTCCTCACTCGCTCAAGAGTCTTTAACTCCAATACAGAAGCCATGTGAGATCTGAGCTCTTTCATGTAGCAGCAATGCCAAGATGTCACTGCTACTTCAAAGCTGCTTCAATGTGAGCAGAAATGGTCTCAGGTTGGAATCAACGGCAGTCAAGCTCTGTGAGCCACAGGCCGGGTGCTGGGTGAGGTTGGGCACCCTCCTACAGCATTCTTTCAGACATTGGACACAACTTTTGGACAGACCGGGAAGACACTTGCTGCCATTGCAGTCACAAAGATGATATCACAGATCCATCATAAGTCACCTTCATCAGCTGATTCTCATGGCTACAACACAGCAGGTGCTTTCTAAAGTTTTGGAGATTTTAGCCTTGGGCCAGGTCACACACTCTGATGGTGCACAGCTCACCCACCCAGACAACTACCCTGGGCCTGCACACTGGGAATCCAGCAGCAGACAGAAGAACCTTCCTCCCTGATTCCTTTCTCTCTGGCACTGGCACAAGCCCAGTACTTAGAAAGCACCAGGAAAGGTTGGGGGTTGCAAAAAAGGGAAGAAAAGCAATATGGCATCTCAACTAACTACTCACTGAAGTCCTTAAAGAAACCCCAAGGCTCAAGTAAGGAGAAATACAGACTGGTCTTCTCCCAAGGAACAAGCAGGAAGAAGATGAAGGGCAGCCTTAAAACTGAGCCTGGTCACCCTCTGTAGTAGGATTACCCAACCAAATGCTGGCTGATTCTTGGCTGATTCCACTTTACTCTGTGTGGAAAGCTGAAGACTTTGTCAGGGAATTCAACCTCAAGTGGCCTGTGGTGCAGCACTTCGTCAAGATTGATGATACGAGGCAACGAATCCTTACTGGTCTGAAAGACACATCAGCTGCCACTCCTGCAGTATCCCAACTGAAAGCCTACACACTAGTTACCAAATGCTCTGCTGATATCAAAGGATGGACACTTACCCAGAGGGCTGAGGGCAGCTGCTACACTCTCCCCTACATTCTTGAGGAAATTCACACTGGGATCTTCTGATGGACCAGAGACTTTGGTTTCAAAAAACAAAGATACTTTTAATTCAAAGCATCTCTCTCAATGACTGATACCTGTCACAGTCCTGTCTGTCCCAGAAGCCCTACTCCCAGGGCCTTGTCCCAGCAGCCTATACCCTATTGCTTCCCTCTCTCTCTCTCCCTCTCTAGGCCACCTCCTGAGCCCCTTTGTGTTTCACACCACTCCCCCTTCATCTATGTTCCTGGTGCCTAAAAACTCTGTACACACAGAATAAAGTATTATTTACCCCCACCTCAAAAAAGTATTATTTACTCAAATCAAACAAATACTCTCATCTTTGTCCCTAAAGACAAGGTGAATCAAAGGACATAGTAATAATAATAAAATCAGAATAAAACTAGACTCTAAAAGTTCAGAATGCAAGCTATGTGTAAATTTTTAACTTGGGAACTGTTTTATAAGACTTGAGCAAATCTGGCTCTGACTTTCCTAACAACTAGCATGAACAAGAAGACAGCAGACTGGAGCCGCAGGTGCTGGAGGGGCCTCCCATCTGTATGTGAGGGCCACTAGGGCAGGTGTGTTAGTGGCTTTGAGCACTGAGGCACCTCAGTTTTCCCAAATGTACAATGGAGATAATGCTTGCACTTTGCAGGATTTTATGAGGATTAAATGCACAAATGGCCATGAAGTGCCTAGGCTAGCCACAGGCATGCAGGATTTCAGGACACAGGGAAAGCCCTCCCGCTCTGCTGGCCCTCACATCTCACCCTTCAGAGGCCAGCAGTCACAATCCTCACCTGATTCCATGGCAGGGCCAGGGTGGGCGTCCCCTGCCTGAGGTCGTGGGATCCAGTTCCCTGGTGGGCCCATCTCCCAGCCAGGCCACGCAAAGTGCCCATGTTTCAGCTTCCGGAGCCAGCGGCTGTGAGAGAAGCCCTAGGAAGGGGCAGGCAGAGGGGCAAGGTGGCGCCAGTCAGGGGGCTCCCTCCTGCTACCCTGCACCCACCCACAGGGAGGCCCACTCACCTCAGAGAAGTGCCCAAGGGGGCTGGGGAAGGCCAGCTTGCTGTGCTCCTGGTGCATGCCCTTCCCCTCGCAGACCGAGCACAGGTCGTAGTCAGGGCAGACGCTGCACTTGTAGCGGGTCCCCACCACGGGCCCATTACACCCGTCACAGATCACGTTGGGGTGCACCACATTTCGGGGCGCCTCCTGAGCACATGGGGGGCGGTGGTCCCGCCGGCACTCTCTCTTCTCTGCAGGCGGGGAGTGAGCCGCAGAGACACCTGCTCATCAGCACTGGGGCCATCGGTCAGAAGGCCCACAGTGCCACCTTGAGACACTGAATCCACGCAATTGACAGTAACAAAGCAGCTTCAGAACCTGCTAAGAGGTTCCAATCCCTGCACCCATGACCTGGGAACGTGTGGCCCAGACAGGAACAAAGCAACAGAAAATTGTGTCCGTATGACTATGGTCTTGGCCCGCACTAAAAGAAACCCCAGAGCTGCCCCTGGCCCATGATCGCAATCAAAAGTGAACCCCCCCTCAAAAAGAGTGAACCCAGAGACCCTCCAACCTCACCCCCTGTGGTGGACACAGACTCCTTTCTCAGGTCAAACAGAGTAATGATTATGGTCCTGTCTTAAAGAGCCCCCAGTCTTCTCACCCCTTCTTTGGAGGAACTTCTCCATAACCTCAAGCCAGTTTCATTCAGCAGGGAGCACTAGGCTTTAGGCAGCACCCCAGAGCTCCTTACCTTTAATGTAAATACGGAAGATGTCATCCTTCACATATGACATCGCCATTGTCAGTTCTTCGTCACTGGAAAAGGCAACCAAGTCCCCGTCCTCATCTAGATTGTTTAAAAGACAGCACGTGAGCACCCAGAGTGTCTCAGTTGGACACAAGCTGCTGAAAAGGGCTGAGGGTGGTGCTAAAGGGCCCTTGCAAGGCTATAAACTGAAGCCCACCGGGCTGACCCAGAGAAAAGCAGGGCTGAGGGCAAACCACCCACTCACTCTGCCACTGCCTGGAGGATAAGGACTCCAACCTGGGTCCTGGATACATGCCAAAAGCAGTGTGTGTACAGGGACAGCAGTGGTAGCACCCGACCACTACTGCTCTGCCTCTGGGCCAGCTGCCTCATCAGAAAGCTGCTATCTCCGTGCACATCCAACCAGACCCAGTCCCCACATCAACTGTGGAGATCCCCATCTATGACCTGCTCCCCTTGGACCTCTTGTGGCTTAGAAGACTAAAGCCTGCCTGCTTCTGCCCCCAACAAAGTTATGTATTTGTATGTAGTCTCCAATTTTTAGATGTTGGCACAAATGGTTTAAAACACCACCATGCAGGACAAATCACATCATACATCTGCAGGCTAGATCAGGTCTGTGGGTCACCAGATGCAACATCTACCATAAAAACAGCGGCTGTATCAAAAGCCAGAAACAATTCAAATGTCCATCCACTACTGAAGCTAAACAAAATGTGCTGTATCCATAAAATTGAATGTTATTCAGCCACAAAAAGGAACGAAATACTGACACATACTGAACATATGTGAACCTTAAAAACATTATGCCAAATAAAAGAAGCCAATTAAAACAGACTACATGTTTCTACATGAAGTGCCCAGAACAAGGGAATCCATAAAGTAGATTAGTGGTATCTGACAGCTGGAAGCCTGGGATGGAAGGATAGCTAAAGGGTACAGAGTTTCTTCAGAAGGTGATGAAAAAATTCCAAGATGACTGTGATAATGGCTGCACAAATCTGCGAATACGGTAAAAACTGTACACTTTAAATGGATGAATTCTATGATGTGGTAACTCAATAAAATGGCTAATTTTTAAACAGGTGGGGAAAAAAAGTTGGGAGCCTGGCAGCAGTCCAGAGGAAGGTCTTAGCACCGCCCCACCTACACGGGCCCGCCTCCCTCCCAGTCACAACAACCTCCCCTAACCCCACACCCAGCAGCCAGCTTCTCACCAGCGCAGCCAGAAACTGAGCTGCCACCTGGGCTCTGTCCCTACACCATTACTTCTCAAGAACGTTTTCATTTGTGCCTCGAATCACTGCCAGTGGGATAACGTCTGGATTCCGCCTAGCCCTGGGTGTTCGTGAGACCGCCCGACCTCTGCCAGCCGCCCAAGGGAAAGTCGCGGGCCAGGCCGCACCACCGAGCGCTTCGCCTCCCGGGCGTTTAACGGCGTCGCCGCTCTCTCCGCCGGCCCTTCCGCGTCTGCCCGCCCAGGCTCTTCCGGGTTCTCACAACCCCCCACCTGGCGCTGGCAAACCCGGGCTCCACTGCGGCCAGGAGTCGGTGTAAGCTGAGGCGCTCCGGGAGCAGGTGAGGACGCCCCGCGCGCCCTCGCCAAAATCTGCACTATCACCGCGGGGAGGAGGCCTCTCACGCCGCCAGGCCTGGGGCTCGCCAGGACACCCCCCTCAGGGGCTGGCCGCGGCCTCCGCTCCCCGTCACCAGGGTGCCCAGGGCCGAAAGAACTCCCGCGGGCGCCGCCGAGGCCGAGGCGAAGGGGCAGGCGGCCCGCCCGGCGGGGCAGGACTGCGTCACGTCCCCGCACCGCTGCCCAAGGGCGCGGGGCCCGCTCACCGCGGTAGTGCGCCTGAAAGCCGCCGGGCCGGAGCGCAGGAAACAGGGCAGCCACCCGGCTCAGCAGCCGCTCACAGGGCCGGGGACCAGGCGTGGCCTCGGCTTCGGCCTCGGGCTCAGGGCTGAAGCAGAAGCTGAAGCGGCGGATCTCGCGGGCCGCGTCCTCCTTGCCCAGAAGGTAGGCCTTCACGGTGAGCGACGCCATCACCGCCACTCGAGGAGTTGAAGTTCAGCGGGGCAACAGCGGGCGGAGGCGCGCGGCTTTTGTAGGGACGAGGGAGGCCGCGCCCCCTTGCCGCCTTCTGGGGGTGGGGCCTGAGCGCCCGGCCCGAGCTCGCGAGCCCCCCTCCGGGGGCCCCAGACACACTACCCGTTCGTCGCCGCCGGGCCCCCTCATTGCCGCCTCCCCTCACCGCCCCTAATGCACCAGGGACACCAAGAGGCCGGCTCCCTACTCCGACATCAGAGATCTTACGCCCGCCTCTTCACCTGGGCACCCCTCCGAGGTCTGGTCCTGGCTGTGACTCAGCAAAGCAGAACCCAGGCGGCCTGGAGATGCCCAGTGCAGGAGGAAGGTGGGCCGACAGAAACCCGAAGCCAGGAAGCTCCTACGCGCTCAGTGGGCACCGCCATCTAGAACAAATTGGCTCCTGAGGTGCTGTCCTGACCTTGCCATTCTTGGCAGAAGCCCCTCCTTTGAAGCCATCAACTTCTCAGATGGCAGCTCACTCCACCATCCCCAGCATCCTCCATGACAGCCCCTTACCGAGTGGAGGGACAGACCCCCCCCTCCCCAAACGGAAGTGCAAGCGGCAGAGGAGCTCCCAGTTTGACAGAGGGTAGGGTTGAGAGGTGCCAGGACAGCACAAAATATTCCCATCTCCACCTGACATGGAGGGCTTGCTAAGGCTTCCTGGAGCCTCAGTGGCCACCAAGTGTTCAATGCTCCCTAGAAGACTCGCCATTGGTGCCTGGACCCCCATTTGTCAGCAGGTGGTACCCAAGGGCCTGAGGGGCTGTCAGGTCTTTTGGCCTCATGGGCACCCGAATAGTCAGATCAACAGCCTACCTCCTTCCTCTGCTGGGCATCTCCAGCTTTATGTGACAAAAGTGACCTGTTCAAACAGCCTGGATGAAGGGATTGGGATGAGCATCTTAGAACAAGGTAGTCGAGAAGGTATGTCACTCTATGAACTCTCCCAGGTATGGTTCTGTGAGTAGAAAGTCAAACCTGCTGAGTCAAATTCATGCTTTTTCATGGTGGGGTTTGTGGAAGCAGGTAAAACTTAAAGGAATGGGAAATCTGAAGACCACAGGGAGGTCAGTTGGATTTGGCTAGTCAGGTGCAAGGGTGCCATGCTTGTGGAAGCACAACTGAGGCCTGTTCACAGGGGTGGCTTGTCCTTCCCAGAGAGCTCCAGAGTAGGCAAGGCTTTGAACCGCTGTCCAGAACCCTATAGAGAGGACAGTCTGTTCTCAGGCTTCTCCCAGCATCCCTACTTTGAGCCTGGGAAAAGACAATCTCTGCCTACTGCTCTACAGACAGAGTCAAGGGACAAAGAGGGAGAAGTGCTGGGTGGAGGCTGTAGTGGCCCACAGGTCCCCCTGTGTGACTCAGCAGCTTGCGAGTCACTCAGCCCTGGGCAAGGCAAGAGTTGGTTTCCTGACGCCCTGCCAGAGCTTCATCGTCCCCAGCTGAGAGTGTGAGGGGTTCACTACGAAAGCCCTGTGGTTCTAGGGAACCTCAGATATCAGGAAGGACTCCAGGCACAGCCTCTGTGTTTAAACAGAGGCAGCTGAGAGACTGCCCCTAGGAAAACATCTGCTTTCTTGCCTTTTGGCTGTTTGAAACAGTGGTGGGTTTGCAGGGACGAATGGAAAGCTCAGGGAGAAAGTGAGTGGGAGGAAATGGGGCCCTGGGAAGCAGGCAGAACCCCCACCTCGCCCAACCCCCGGGGACCTGGGTTCTGGCCTTCCCAGCATGCCTCACTCCTGAGCCCTGCCCTCCCCCGGCCCTCCCCCAAGGCTTGCTAGAGGTAAACAAGGCGGCAGCCGGGGAACTCCCTGGCAGGGCCCTCTCCGCCTGCGTTTGTGGTCAGGTGGTCTGGCCCGCAGTGAGTCAGCATCCCATGACCGGCAGTCATAACAAGGGGATCCCCAGCCCCCTTGCTGCCACCCACCTCAATGACATCAGGCAGGCAGTCAAGGTGGGGAGCTGTTGCATGGGTCTCTCCAGGACCGGGGGCCAAAAGAGCAAGTAGATGCCAGGGTGGTAGAGAGCTGGCAACCAGAATCTGTCCCCATGATCTAAGGAGGAGGCTTTACTGGGGCCCCTGCTGCAGCAGAGGGGAGGGAACACAAGGAACAGGTTCCTTGCTAGCTCTCTCCCTGATGGAGTGGGGGACAGTGAGTTTGTTCCTTATATGGGGGTGAGGGTATGCAGTGTATCCAGGGTGCCTGACTGGAGGGGTGGCTTGGGTGGTTTGCCCACCCCTTAGGTGGTGTTGAATGCAGGAGAGGGGGCATGTGCAATACCGTGTTTCTGCTGGCTCTTCAGAAGTGGCAGTTGTGTTTTTTAGCCTTTTTGTACCTTTTTTGTCGATAATTTGCCCCAATTACTGTATGCACATAGCTATTTTAGTCCCTTAAGAATTTGTGGGCCTCCCTGGTGGTTCAGTGATAAAGAATCTGCCTGCCAAGCAGAAGACCTAGGTTTGATCCCTGGGTTGGAAAGATCTCCTGGAGAAGGAAATGGCAAACTACTCTAGTATTCTTACCTGGGAAGTCCCATGGACAGAGGAGCCTGGTGGAGTCCGTGCGGTGGCAGAGTCAGACATGACTTAGCAACTAAACAACGATAGTTTCTTTGTATTTTGTTGCTTGAGAAGTGTGTCCAGGTGCAAACATTGCCTCAATCCCATCCCTTGACAACGGTTTTAAGTTTATTTTCTTTACCAAGTGGAGCCAAACTTAGACGTGTGTGGTGGGGGAGCCAGAAACAAACCCAATGCAAGACTCCGACTGAGCTGCTCTGGGCCACCATTTATATGGAAGATTACAGGAAATCAAGCTTTTCCCCACCCCAACATTAGGCCCAAGGTTTGAGTTCGTTTCTCCGTGAGAAAACGGTGTGATGAGTAGGGTGCCTCCAGGCCACAGGGCCCTAGGACCTGTCTGCTATTCTTTTTTCCTCTCCCAACCAAATCCTTCCACCTCGTGACTTTTTCCTGGCTCCTCCCCTTTCCTAGACCGCTTTCCCCACTGCCTCCCACTGTAACCTCCCACCCTAAATGTCACCTCAGTGGGGCCTTCCCTGACCACACCCTCGGGAAAATCCCCAGGCATTGGGTATCACCCCCTTTTAGCCCTTTGGCAAAAGCGCGCAGCTCAGCCTGCAGGGAATCATGGGGGCGGGAGGGAAGCTTCTGAAAGAAAAGGAGCTCAAAAAGTCAGCGGCCCTGGGGAAAAGAAATGAAGCTACGGAGGAGACGTGATTGGAGAGTTAGGTGATGTCAAGCTGTGGGCCTTGGGAGCCCCGGGGCCCTCCTGCCTGGCTTTGGTTCACTTCTTGCCCGGCTGCTCGCACTAGACGGGAGCTGGGGGCCGTCAGGCCCTGTGGGGGTCGTGGGGGCGGCGCGCGCGGAGTGGGACGTTGCGCAGGGTGCCGTAGAGACGGCGCTCACCTACGCGGAACCCGGAGAGGCCCGGGGGCGGAACCAGGGGCCTTTCCCGCTGAGACCCAGGCCCAGCGCGCCTGCCGGGAAGGAACGGGCGGCCCGGAAGGGGTGCAGGGTCACTCACGGGGGACAGCGGGCCCCTGTGGGGAGGCTGGAGCTGACCCCAAGCGGCCTCCGCCAGCCAAGCCCTTCTCCAGTCCGTGTCCTTGGACTGCCGGTGCCGGGCGGGGTCACTGTCCGACTGAAAAGCCGACAGGGGCTTCGGTTTTTCCGCAGATAGGGAGCGAACACTTCGCCCGATGCAGCAGATCCGCTGATCAGAAGTGGTATAGTCGGCCGCAGGGTCGCAGGTGCCCTAAAACACTGGACGAAGTGAAGTGGCCCCTGCCCCAGGCCGGGGGTCGGGCGGGGCGCTCGGAGGAGGGTGGCGATTGGGATCCTAAGGCCCCGCCCCTCGCGGGCCTTTCCAGCCCCCACTGGAGACCTGCCCCCGGGCGCCCCTCCGGAGGAAAGGACCGGCTTGACTGCGGAAGGCTGGAAAAATCAAGGCAGGAGCCATGACGTGGCGGGGAGGGGAACTTGAGGAAATGGTGGGGCGACCCTTGACGGGATCTGGTGTCCCAGGCGGAGACCCCCGGAGCTGCCTGGGCCTTCCGGGCTGGGGGACAGCCGCTCAAGGCAGAGGTGGGGAGGAGCAGGTGGTGCAGGGGGTCCCCGCTGGACTTGGGGCAGCAGTCTCCCAGGAGCGCCTCTCTGGCCGAGCCGTGGGAGCGGGGAGATGCGCTTTTCTGACTGGGTTGGGAGTTTAGGAGGATCACGTGGAACAGACGGCCGCTGCTTGTCAGGGTCCGGTCAGTGTCCCTCCTCTCCCCGGCTCCCTTCGAAACCTCCTAGAAAAGTTACGTGGCGTTCTCTTGTGCTCTGAAGTCCCGCCCTCCTGCCGGGCTCCCCATCAGCTGCTGCCTCTTGGTAGCAGCTAGCTCCCCCAAGGCCTTAGGCGCCCTCTGCTCCTGGCGCAGGGCACCCCTTTTCCTCAGCCTGGGTCCCAGCGCCTGCACTTTGGGGGAGCTCAGGTAGCATTTGGGGGGTCGAGTGTTGGACGTCTTTTATCGTGTAACCCTGACTCGAGCTGGGATGGCGCAGCTTCTCCTTCGACCTTCTGTAAAACGGTATCTCGGACGCCCCCTTCCGGGAAGGGCCGCATCGCGCAGCAGCCGCCAGACCAGCCCTTGAAAAGGTGCCGCGAACCGAGGAGGGCAGCCGCGGTGCGGGGTCTCAGTGTTCCAGCCGCTCTGTCGCGGGGGGAAAGGGTGTGCCTGGGCTTCACGCAAGTGACTGGACAAGAGAAGGGCGTGCGGTGGCCTTGGCGGGCCCTGATGCTGGGTCCTCAGTATCCCGCTCTGCCTGGCGCCCAGGAGCTATTGTGTGGCAGGCCCCGAGCTAAGGCTAGAGGAGAGGACAGGAGAGGCACAAAGCCTGAACTCCCTGGAGGTCATGCCAAAGTTGGCAGGATGGCAGCCACTGTGCCCTGGCTAAAAGTGTGTCAGGTGGGGAGAAATCACAGCGCATGGGTCACAACTTCAGAGAAGGGCACCACCCTCTCCACGACCACCACCACCACCTCCCCCCCCCCCCACGCAGTTCTGGAGAAGCTGAGGTTTCCTTAGAAGAGGCTTCTGGAGAGAAAAGGGGGCTAAAGCCCCTCTCCACCCCCGGATTTTGCATTCTCCAGTCCCTTTGTTAACACCTGGGCTCATGGTCTTTTTAATCAATAGTAATTGGTAAAAGGCCAGCCAAGAAGGCCGTCGGAACTGGTTTCTTAAGTCAGGTAGCTAGAATAGCAGGTAAAAAAAAATAAGACTCCAAAATGGTGGAACCAGGCAACGGGAGAAGGAAAAAAAAAAAAAAGGCCCATGAAAGGGGCAGTCCAGGACCTGAGTGAGAATCTCTGGTCTTGGGCATAAGCAATCAGGCAAATGCTGGTACCATCGACTATTTGCATAGGGTGTAAGGAATCAGGTTCCAGGGGAAGGAGACAAAGTATGAAAAGGCAAGCCAAGCTCAATAGGAGCAGCTTATGGGTGACTTCAGGTTTTCTTTTTGGTTCAGTGTTGAAGAATCTACCTGCCAAGCAGGAGCCACAGGTTTAATCCCTGGGTCAGGAAGATGCACTAGAGAAGGAAATGGCAACCCACTCCAGTATTCTTGCCTGAAATCCCATGGACAGAGGAGCCTGGTGGACTCCAGTCCCTGGGGTCACAAAGAGTTGGGCACGACTTAGTGACTAAAGGACATTGGGTTGGCCTGCCCTTGCTCCTTGGGCGTCTGCTGCCTGCTTCCAGCTTGAGCTGTAACTAGTTTGTCCTTACAAATACTACCAGTTTAATAAAATGCTTTTTCAGCTACACATGGTCCACCATTCCAAATCTCTGACAGAAGGAGACAAGAGCCAAAGGAGAGTACACTCACCCGACACTTACCATGGGATGAGGGTAGGAGAGGGTTGGTGGATCCATCCTGGAAGGGTGGCTTAGCTGCCTGCCTGCTCTGCTGCTCCCAAGTGCAGGGATCATGTGATACCCAGCTTTTGCTCCAGGCACCTCAGAAGCAACAGCTGGGTTTTGGCTTTTTTGTATCCTATTGCTCATAATTTGCCCCCAATTGTGCATGCATTCAGTTACTTCCAGTCCCTTATAGTTTCTTTATAGTCTGTTGCTGGAGGAGATGTTTCAGTGCAGGCACTGCTGTAAAGGGTCCCAGGTCTCAGCCTATTCTCACCTTCACCTGTTCAATTTCTGTCCCTTTTCTGGATGGAAATTTTCCTTTGAGGACTCATTTCTCCCCTATCATTGTGAATAGGGTGGAATATGCATATGACCCAAGCTTAGCCAGACAGCATCTGTAGCCCCCTGGGTCAGGGATGGGCATGGAAATGCCCACTGGAGTCACCTGAAAGCAGGAGCCTGCCTGAAAGCTTCTGGGTCCTTGCAGGCCTAGTGCTGGCTCATGAAATGGCTTAAACCAGTTGACGCTGGTCTTTTTCCTTCTTTTCAAATTTATTTTTGTCTGTGCTGGGACTTCCTTGCTTTGCGGAGCTTTCTCTAGTTGCAGTGCTCAGGCTTCTTATTGCGGTGGCTTCTCTTGTTTCAGAGTACAGGCTCTAGGCAGGCGAACTAGTTGTCACAGTAGTTGCAGCACATGGGTTCAGGAACTGTGGCTCACAGGCTCTAGAGCATGGGCTCAGTAGTTGTGTATGGGCTCAGTTACTCCTTGGCATTTGAAATCTTCCTGGGGATCGAACTTGTGTCCCCTGCATTAGCAGGCAGATTTTTATCCACGGTCCCACCAGGTAAGTCCTGACTTTGGTCTTCGTCAGTTGTATCCAAAAGTACAGAACCACCACCTCCCACCCCATGCCTGTCACAGGGTTCCCAATGGCAGTGATGGTCACCACAATGCAGACCAGAAATGTGGAGGGTCAGCTGTAGCCGGGATGGCATGGCCACATCCTGTTGACTGTGCTCCCGGAAAATAAAAGTAACAACGCTCTCATGCTGCTGCTGCTAAGTCACTTCAGTCCTGGCCGACTCTGTGTGACCCCATAGACGGCAGCCCACCAGGCTCCCCTGTTGCTGGGATTCTCCAGGCAAGAACACTGGAGTGGGTTGCCATTTCCTTCTCCAATGTGTGAAAGTGAAAAGTGAAAAAAAGTGAAGTCGCTCAGTCATGTCCGACTCTCAGCAACCCCACGGACTGCAGCCTACCAGGCTCCGCCGTCCATGGGATTTTCCAGGCAAGAGTGCTGGAGTGGGGTGCCATTGCCTTCTCCGAACACTCTCATAGTGCTCCGCTTATGCCGGGAAGCATTCTGAATTTTTTTTTTTTTGCCAGTTCTTCACTTTCACGCTTTATTGAAGGTAAAATGAATCAAAGACTGGTTTTGGTAAGCAGATTATGTCTCTAAAAGAATTACTTTTAGTTCAGAGCAGAATGTTGTCCCATCCACTGTGATACAAATCCTTTATGGACCAATGCATTCAATATAAAACTCATGCAAGGAAATAGAACCTTATTCTCTCCATGACTATAAATCTCATGAAAACATGATTTACTGATACTAAACTTTTTCAGTCTTCACTTGCCCTTTCCCTCCCACCACCCACCTTAAATATAAAATTTGAAACATTTCCTTCAAGTCTGATGGCCTTCAGTACAATCTTCTTTGACACTGGAATCATTTGGGGTCACTTTTGAATAGTTTTCTGCTTTTTGGAAGAGTCGTGTAATGGTTTAATTCTTAAATCCACCTTTTCTTTAATGTTCTAACATGTCAAACTCCTCTTCTCTTCTGGCCATTTCTTAATAGTCGGCAAGCGTTCAAAAAGATTAATGTCCAAACAGACCAATACCTTTAAACCCTTCTTCTGGCATACACACTTGCATGACATCATCCCTTGCAGCATAATCTGCAATTGGTCATCAGCCTTTCATAAAATGACAGCTGAATATTTTATATATATTAACTCACCTGCTCCCTTGAGGTCAGACCATGTGATTAGCTCTGGCCAAGGACTGAGACAGAAGAGCCATGTACCTTACAGGCCGGAGCTTCTAAAACCCCTTCCCTTTTCCGGAAAGCCTGCAGTGTTCAGGTGGTTATTCTTGAAGCCTCAGCAGGGACTACCACAAGCAGGTCAGACCCTCTGGCTTTGAAAAATAGACCATTATTAAATCATAGAGTCTTGCAGTTATTGCAGCAACATAGTGCACAGAAAGGACAAAGTACCTTGCTCGAGGTAAAACAGTTTGAGCCATGGTAGTAGAGCCAAGAGTATGAACCCAGACAGGCTGTCTCTCTAGTTTACATTCTTGACCCCAATGATTAAAAATCTTCTAAATAATGTCCTGAACCCATTTTACTTTTCATTTCCAGACAGTCCCTCTCCTAGCTGCCTATGTCAGGGCAGAAAACCTTTTCCTCTACCATCTTAGATTCAGTACTTGGGGCCTGAATTAAACCAACAAGAGACAGATTAGCAAGAAAATGTTTTTATTCATGTACTAGACAAAATTTGCGGCTTATATACCAATTTAATGGGGGAGCAAAGGAGAGAGGGAGAGAAAGGTACTTACATGGAAAACACATGACTTTTAAGAAAGATAAATGGGTCTGATCTCAGAGGGAGAGCAGTGAACAGTCCTAAAGAGAGATCTTAAATTTCCTGTCCAGGAATTAAATTTAAGTAGCCTGGATATTCACTGGAAGGACTGATGGCTGAAGCTGAAGTTCCAATACTTTGGCCACCTGATGTAAAGAGGTGACTCATTGGAAAAGACCCTGATGCTGGGAAAGATTGAGGGCAGGAGGAAAAGGGGACAACGGAGGATGAGATGGTTGGATGGCATCACCGACTCAATGGACATGAGTCTGAGCAAACTCTGGGAGATGGTGAAGGACAGGGAGGCCTGGCATGCTGCAGTCCATGGGGTCACAAAGAGTCGGACACGACTGAGCGACTGAACAACAACAAAGCCTGGATAAAAAGTAGGAATCTTAGTCACTAGACCACCAGGGGATAGAGGCTAGAAGCAAAGTTCCCTGGCTCTTCCCTCTCATCTGAAAGCAAGAATGTTTCAAGGAGGCAAAAACTGTAAAAACAGATACAAAGTTTATTATTAGAGACACAGCACAATGTATGGGAGAGCACAGAGAGAGACAATTTAAGAGAAGCAGGGCAGAAATTCGCACCCAGAGAGACAGGATATGGGCGTCCTCTCTAATGGGGAGGACCACAGTGTCAGAAGCTAGGCCAAGATATATATTCAGTGAAGGGTGTTAGGTGTCCTAAATGAGGAGCGCAGTAAAAAGGTGATTTAAATCACTTAAACACAGGACAGTCCTTCCAGGTCTTTGTTTACTTTTGACCTTTATCATTTTTTCTTCACACCTGACTGCCCTAGGACCTTCCCCAAGATATGTGCACAACTTTGTTCTAAGATGGATCCCACCACAGAGGCCAGTGGGTGCATGCATGTCCACACCTACTGTGGAGTAAGGCCCCCTCCCTTTTCGACCCTCAAGAAGCCTTCCTGTGCGTGTGCAGACAGGGAAGTCTTCCTTGACCTCAGGAGTTGGTATCTTACCTCTTTACTTTAGCCGAGCTCAGCTTTTGCCACTAGCTTTGTCCTTGGAGTGTCTGGGTGAGAACAAAGCTTCAGTTTTACTCCACTTGACAAATACCAGCTGTCTAGCCCAGGGGCCCATCTGTCTCCTACCTCAGGTCCTTAGGAGACTATTTGGAAGTTTTGTGACAATGTCTCTTTGGGTTATCAGGTGAAAAGAGTCAGTCTGTTACTGAAGAGCAAGTTTGTGTGCCTGATGCAGTGAGGCCACACAAGCCAAAACAGTGGAGTTTGAAGCCAAGAAAGGTTTATTGCAGTGTCACATAAGGATAAAGGGTGGCTCGTGCCCCTCAAATCTGGAACTCCCCAAAGGGTTCAGCAAAGCATTTTTAAAGGCAAGGTGAGGGAGGGGCATGGTTGGTTGTTGCAAACTTCTTGGTCCACACAAGTCAGATCACAGTGTTCCTGTAGAGCTCCAAAAAGACAAATGTTACTCTCTGTTTGCTACTTTTTATATGAATGGAAAAGTGTTATATCCTTAAAGGTCAGAGCCTTGATAATGGGCTAGCCTGTATACAGGCTGTATTCAGGCTATCTGCAATATTTTAAACTCAAATAGAATACAAAGGTATTCTATTTGAGTTATTAATAAAAAGATATTCTAAAATATTCTAAAGGTAAAAGAAACAGATCTAATATGAAGTCAGATATGTTCTTCCCTATTACAAATCTTTCTCGCATTGCTCCTAGGGAGGGGATTTAGGACACTGGAATTCTTTTGGGAGGCTCTGCTTTTAGACAGGTAAGGGAATTCCAGGGCGGGGGGAAAAAGCTTATTCTCAAAAGTCTTCAGTTCAAAATAACTTGTATGTCACAGTGGCACCCTCTGGACCCCTTTCCCTACAACAGCCCTTGGCTGGTCTTCCTGCTTCCTCTCTTATTAGTCTCTTCAGTTCCTTCTCCGTGCCTGCAAAAGTGATCATTTCAAACTGCAGATAAGACTGTCACTGCCACGACAGCCCCCATTCCTTTTCCCGCTTTGGACAGATCCTACAGTTTCAAGGGTACAAACACATCCCTGACAAACTGTGCTATATCCTGGTGCTTTGCCCTGCCCCCGTCTGTCCCACACCCCTCTCACTGAGCTCCACCAGACTGGCATTGATGGCTTATGCTGATCAATCCTTTCCTGAGAACTCCTCCTCTCCCCTGGGTCATACAGCTAATCTCTCTTTCCCGGGGAGGCCCTCTATCCTTCTGTGGTCATACCCCACAGTATAAGCTCTCTGAGCCCCACAGACCCTCCCTCCCCAGCACTGAGCACAGCGGCCACAGACAGGACTGTGGCAGGGCAGGACTAGGCTGAAGTCAGTGCAGAGTGTGGCTGTGTCGCCAGAAACTCGAGCACAATCTGGTACGGGGTGGACGCTTAGAACATTTGCTATGAATGAATAAGGAAATGAGGTTGAGACAGGCTGGGACCTGAAACCAGGGACTGTTTGCTTCAGTGCTTGCCCCTGGACAGAGCAACAAAATACAAAGGAAACTATAAGAGACTAAAAACAACCCAGCATGCATAGATAATTGGGCAAATCAGGAACAACAAGATACAAAAAGACCAAAAAACCCTGAGGAGGCAGGAGCAAAAGCAGGGTACTGCACAAGCACCCTGCACATGGTACCGTCAAGATGGTGGGCAGACCACCTAAGCCACCTTCAGGCTGAACCCTCACCCACCCCTACTCCAACCCCATAGAAGGAACCAGCTCACCCCTCTCCATCAGGGACCCGGCAAGGGAACCTCGTACTTGTTTTTGCACCCTCCTGCTGCAACAGGAGTCCCAGTAAAGCCTTGCCAAAATTTCTTGTCTGGCCTCTTACAGATTTCTATTAACTAAGGACCCCAGGAACCTTTATCAGTAACATACTCTGCAAAGGGACACTGTCCCCTTCCTGGGAAAGGATCTGGGCACCTCCGGGACCACCGAATGCAGCATCCTTTTGTGTGACAAGCAGCCTCCCGAACCTCTAGTTTCAGCATCACCACACTTGATAAGTCTGCCTTCCTGGCCCCTGAGGGCCTCAGTACCCTCATTCAAGCAACACTTTCTTCTGCCCCTTTATCCTTTTACTCTCATTGCTTTCCCCTTCCCCTTTGCCCCTTTTCTCCCGGACTCTCTCTTTCAGTTTTTTCAGTCCTGCCTCCCTTTACCTCCCCCTTGGTTCTCTTACCTACACTCCCATCCTTTTCATCTTGGAGACTCCTTGTTGGCTCACCTTTTTCATGAACTCCCATACTTTTCTGTTTTGTGTTCCAGCTGGCAGAAGGGCTGGCTGAGAAAGGAGTTGGACTGGACAAAGTCCTCCAGAGGCCACCTTGCAATAATACCGTGTCTTTGTTTCTTGTTTGTGTCTTTTAAGTTTCTGTCATTGATACATGTTGACTCTTAGTCAGTGAATGTATCAGGATCTTTGTTTTATGTAGTTTTGCCTGTCCAACCACTCCTGCAAATCTCCACTCATTGTGCATATGGGTCGACCACTTAAGCCTTAAAATACAAACACAGACCACATTGCCTAGGACTCCAGCCTTAGGTTACTTCAGTTCAGTTCAGTTCAGTCGCTCAGTTGTGTTCGACTCTTTGGGACCCCGTGGATTGCAGCACGCCAGGCCTCTCTGTCCATCACCAACTCCTGGAGTCTACCCAAACCCATATCCATCGAGTCGGTGATGCCATCCAACCATCTCATCCTCTGTCGTCCCCTTCTCCTCCCGCCCCCAATCCTACCCAGCATTAGGGTCTTTTCCAATGAGTCAACCCTTCGCATCAGGTGGCCAAATTATTGGAGTTTCAGCTTCAACATCAGACCTTCCAATGAACACCCAGGATTGATCTCTTTTAGGATGGATTGATTGGATCTCCTTGCAGTCCAAGGGACTCTCAAGAGTCTTCTCCAACACCACAGTTCAAAAGCATCAATTCTTCGGCGCTCAGCTTGCTTCACTGTCCAACTCTCACATCCATACATGACCACTGGAAAAACCATAGCCTTGACTAGACGGACTTTTGTTGGCAAAGTAATGTCTCTGCTTTTTAATATGCTATCTAGGTTGGCCATAACCTTACTTCCAAGGAGCAAGCGTCTTTTAATTTCATGGCTGCACTCACCATCAGCAGTGATTCTGGAGCCCAAAAAAATCAAGTCTGACACTGTTTCCACTGTTTCCCCATCTATTTCCCATGAAGTGATGGGACCAGATGCCATGATCTTAGTTTTCTGAACTAAGCTTTAAGCCAACTTTTTCACTCGCCTCTTTCACCTTCATCAAAAGACTCTTTAGTTCTTCTTCACTTTCTGCCATAAGGGTAGTGTCATCTGCATATCTGAGGTTATTGATATTTCTCCCGGCAATCTTGATTCCAGCTTGTGTTTCTTCCAGCCCAGCATTTCTCATGATGTACTCTGCATATAAGTTAAATAAGCAGGGTGACAATATACAGCCTTGACGGACTCCTTTTCCTATTTGGAACCAGTCTGTTGTTCCATGTCCAGTTCTAACTGTTGCTTCCTGACCTGCATACAGGTTTCTCAAGAGACAGGTCAGATGGTCTGGTATTCCCATCTCTTTCAGAATTTTCCACAGTTTCTTGTGATCCACACAGTCAAAGGCTTTGGCATAGTCAATAAAGCAGAAATAGATGTTTTTCTGGAACTCTCTTGCTTTTTCGATGGTCCAGCGGATATTGGCAATTTGATCTCTGGTTCCTCTGCCTTTTCTAAAACCAGCTTGAACATCTGGAAGTTCACGGTTCACGTATTGCTTAAGCCTGGCTTGGAGAATTTTGAGCATTACTTTACTAGCATGTGATATGAGTGCAATTGTGTGGTAGTTTGAGCATTCTTTGGCATTGCCTTTCTTTGGGATTGGAATGAAAACTGACCTTTTCCAGTCCTGTGGCCACTGCTGAGTTTTCCAAATTTGCTGGCATATTGAGTGCAGCACTTTCACAGCATCACCTTTGAGGATTTGAAATAGCTCAACTGGAATTCCATCACCTCCACTAGCTTTGTTCGTAGTGATGCTTTCTAAGGCCCACTTGACTTCACATTCCAGGATGTCTGGCTCTAGGTGAGTGATCACACCATCGTGATTATCTGGGTCGTGAAGATCTCTTTTGTACAGTTCTTCTGTGTATTCTTGCCACCTCTTCTTAATATCTTCTGCTTCTATTAGGTCCATACCATTTCTGTCCTTTATCGAGCCTATCTTTGCATGAAATGTTCCTTTGGTATCTCTAATTTTCTTGAAGAGATCTCTAGTCTTTCCCAATCTGTTGTTTTCCTCTATTTCTTTGCACTGATCGTTGAGGAAGGCTTTCTTATCTCTCCTTGCTATTCTGTGGAACTCTGCATTCAGATGGGAATATCTTTCCTTTTCTCCTTTGCTTTTCGCTTCTCTTCTCTTCCCAGCTATCTGTAAGGCCTCCTCAGACAGCCATTTTGCTTTTTTGCATTTCTTTTCCATGAGGATTGTCTTGATCCCTGTCTCCTGTACAATGTCACGAACCTCTGTCCATAGTTCATCAGGCACTCTGTCCATCAGGTCTAGTCCCTTAAATCTATTTGTCACTTCCACTGTATACTCATAAGGGATTTGATCTAGGTCATACCTGAATGGACTAGTGGTTTTCCCTACTTTCTTCAATTTAAGTCTGAATTTGGCAATAAGCAGTTCATGATCTGAGCCACAGTCTGCTCCTGGTCTTGTTTTTGCTGACTGTATAGAGCTTCTCCATCAGGACTTTAAAGAACAGGGAGCAGGGGAAAGGAGCTTGCATTTCTCTCCCCCATCTTTAAAATGTAACTCTTCTGCCTGGGCTTTCAGGAACTATCTGATCCAAAATCTGTAGCCTCCAGACTGAGAAGGAAAAGAAAGAAGCCTTTAACACTCAAGCCAGAAAACTATGTGGTCTTCAGTGCTGTCTCTCATTATGTAAACACTAACTTCTAAATTTTTAAGTTAGAAATTAACTTGTAACTTTTACAAGTTAACGTGTAAAAAATTAACTTGTAAATTTAACGTTAAAAAATTAACATGTAAATGAGTATTTAATTAGTTTAAAGTAAATTAAGCATTTATACAAATTCTAAGCAATACAAAAGAAATTCACCAGAATACATTTCAGGTTCATGTGACCTGGGAAACAGTCAATATTGAATTAATATCTAGAATAAAGTTAGCTTAAGCTTGTAGGTTTAATTGATACAAACCTGTCTTTAGAGTCATCAACATTAAGTATAATACTTTTATTGTTCCTAGGGTTACTGAAAGTCAGTAAGTGCATATTGTTTCTGTTATAAAATTTGTCAATAAGGAAAATAACCTGATATAATTAAACTTTTAAGTAAATGTAACTGAGATAACAGCTTTTTGGTAAACTCTATAGAAATAATTGGGGCTTCTCAGGTGGCGCAGTGGTAAAGAACCCACCTGCCAATGCAGGAGGTGCAAGAGACACAAGTTTGATCCCTGGGTCAGGAAGGTCCCCTGGAGAAGGAAATGGCAACCCACTCCAGTATTCTTGCCTGGAGAATGGACAGAGGAGCCTGGCAGGCTACAGTCCAGGGGGTCACAGTGAGTCAGACATGACTAAGCACAAACACACATAGGAATAATAAGTTTTGGAAATGTCCATCTAAAATAGTTTCTCTAAATCTTGGTAACTTGACACTGAATTAAGTTAAATGATAGGAACTCATTGAATATTCAGGGCATTTCAAATAAGATAAAATATTGGAACATTAATTGCTAAACAGGTCTAAATTTACCTATTTTTCTCTTACAAGAGGGAAAGTACAGATGTTGTGTTTATTAGACCCATATCTTATACCATGTTGAGGAAAGAAACTGTACTTTGGGAAGATGCATGTTTCTAGAGGTTATGGGATATTCCGATCAGAAAATGCTGATATGACAGTTTACAATTACTTGCTTCTTAGTTTTTGCTAGAGATTAATGCTCTAAGATTAAGAATTATGAGGAAAACATTTCAGTATGCAAGGAAAATAGGAAACATGTTTTCAGTAAATGAAGGTATGAGGATGGAAGTGCATTTTGTTAAAAGATAGAAAAGTGGTTTTGTCCTAGAGCTGGTTGTTTCTAAATGAAAAAGAAAATGAGGGACAGAATAATATAGGATACAGAAAGTTGGAGAAGTTTCTAGAAAAGGAACATTGGGAAGAGATTTGCACGTGGTCAGGATTTTCTTAAGATTGGATTCAATTTTAACTAAGTAAATGGATTTTAAGAGTAGACTGGTATAGGACTGGATTTTGTTTCTTTCTCTTAAGAGAACAAAGTTTTCTTGGAATGCTGCTTTTACTAACTGATTGTGTAGATTTATTTGCTTTTAAATAAGCTGTTACTTCTTTGCCCTTTGAAATCTTTTATTGTCACTTTGGTTAAATGAATAAGTATTGTTTCACAGGGACCTGTGAGCCTATATGACCAAGTGTGTTAAAACTTTTTAGTATTTTTTTACACCTTTCAAAATATCAAATGCTAATTTAAATTATTTTGACCTCCAGCTGAAGCATCCCAAAGAGAGATCCTAAACTAACTGGGTTCATTTGGTATATTAAACTACATGGGAAGCATTGTCAAATGAGTACTAAATATTCTTAGGTTGCATAATATGGGTAAATGTTATTGATATAGATACACTAGAAATTATATGAAATTCTTAAAAATCTGGTATGTCCTGATAAAAATATTATCAGTCATAATTGCTAGTTACTATAACCAAGTTTGTTTGTCAATTACATTGTGATCAGATTGTCATTCATAGACAGTTAAGCTGATGCTTTGCAAAAATGATTCATCTTCAAGAAGATTCACAGAAACAGCATTTTGACAAGTACAGGTTTCTCACAACTTTCGTATCATACCACTAAATTGGGTAAACTTGATGACCTTATAAAACTGCTAAATAAGTGAACTGAAGGATATGGTTATAATTTTTCAGTTTTGTCTGAAGTATTACTGGCTTTTATTCTGTTTTCCAGATATAAGGAAACCCTTCCCGTCAAGCTAATTATAATTTACAGCAATTTGGTAAGTTACACCCTTAAGTAGAACTGAAACATTTACCTTTCCCTCTACCTAATCCCTCTAGAAATTGGAAACTAAGAGGTTCCCAGCAGCTTTATCAGGTAAATAAGGAAGGCCACTTCCTAACAGGTTAAGAATCTCAAGGTATTTTGAGGAGACTTCAAAAAGGGAGGGATTCACCCAAATCTGTACAGCAAAATCTGTGATAAGCCCTTGTCACCACTTTCCATAAGAGGGTACAGAAAAACCAAACTTTTTGGCCAACCCAATAAAATAACCTATATAACCGTACATAAGTAACCAAGTCAATTTCTTGAAATCAGAGTTAATTTGCAATCAAATAAATTATAATTTGGCTATATTTAGTAAAAATGAGGGTAATTTTAGAGAGAAAAAGATTGTTTCAGTGTACATCAAATTCTGATTCTGTTTTGAGGTCTATACTTACTAAGACTACTTCCCAGATAGTTCTTTGTTGTAAAGTTTAACTGAGTTATTAATAAGATACTCTAAGCTCGTTTCTGAAGCTTATCACTGCCATCTATCTCTACGTGAAGATCAGATGTCCCATGACCTGTGACCAGGCTCTATCAAAAATTGGGAGTTGCTGTGTTAACTGTACAGTGGCCCAGTACTTAGGAAAGCAAGAGAAATGTTAACTGCTAGAAATTCTTTTATAAAACATGGAGATTTAATTCCGCCTCTTTCAGAAACAGCGCAGTTGCCAGCCCAGGCAGCAGTAACCCACCGCAGGAGCCGTCTGAGGGGCGGGGTGTTTGTGAGCCATGGGGACAGCAAAGCTGACAGAGCTGCAAAATAGGCAAGTGGATTGTAAGAGCCTGAGCAAGTTATGGCCCTAGTGTTTGTGCCCCCGAATTCCCTAGCCTTCCCTAGTATTCTTCACAGGAACAAGAAAAGGCTGAGAAATGGAGTTATGAGAAAGTAAGCATGAAAAGACCCTGATGCTGGGAAGGATTGAAGGCAGGAGGAGAAGGGGACGACAGAGGATGAGATGGTTGGATGGCATCACCAACTACATGGACATGAGTTTGAGTAGGCTCCGGGAGTTGGTGATGGACAGGGAGGCCTAGCGTGCTGCGGTTCATGGGATCACAAAGAGTCGGACACGACTGAGCGACTGAACTGAACTGAGGCATAAAAAGGAGGACAATGTTCTAATCTCTGAAGCCCAACAATAGAAACTTGCTAAGAGTTTAGCAAGTTTAGTGGGTGATGCCACCCACTATGGGACGGATGCACTATAGGACTTGACTGAAAAGAGTTTTTCATGGAAGGGACTCAAAACAAAACAGTAAAACAAGTAACCCTTGCCTACGATTTGTGTGCCGCAGGCCCATTCAATTCCCCTTCATTATTCAGGCCAGTTCAACATACCTGGGGGAAGACTGGCAGTTAGGTATCACCCAAATCCCCCCACGGTCAGGATATAAGTATTTTCTTATGTTCATTGATACTTTCACAGGATGGGTTAATGCCTCCCCTGCCCAATCTGAAAAGGCTACTGAACTCTATAAATCCCTTTTAAAAGAAATAATTCCTGGGAATTCCCTGGTTATCTAATGGTTAGAACTCTCTACTTCCACTGCATGGGGTATGGGTTTGATCCCTGTTCAGGGAACTAAGATCCCTCAAGTTGCGTGGCATGGCAAAAATAAAAGACATAGTTCCTCAGTGTGGACTTCCAAAGTCCCCCTGAGTGATTGTTATCCCTCTTTTATACCCAAAATCACACAGGGGCTCACAACAGCCCTAGGGATAAACTACAAGTTACACTTATTGGCACCCCCAAGCTCTGGGAGATGGTGAAGGACAGGAAAGCCTGGTGTGCTGCAGTCCTTAGTGTCGCAAAGAGTCAGACACAACTGAGCAGCTGAACAATCTTCAGGGAAGGTAGAGAAAATGAACCATACTTTAAAGAAAACTTTAGCAAAAAAAACCTGCCAAGAGACACATTGCACTCCTTAGGGCCCGTAGGGAGTAATTTGAAATGACCCATTGGAAGGCTTTTCTTACTACTGACATTCTGCTAGATGAGGAAGTGAAGACCCTGAAATATTATGAATCTAGGACAAGTTCAGACGGCAATCCAGGACTATGACAACAAGGCACTGCCACCTCCCACTAGAAATACAGTGGAAGAGGTAGTTCCTTCACAAGGAAACCCTGGGGACCAAGTTCTTCTTAAAATCTGGAAAGAGGGGTCCCCTGAAGACCAACTTATTACCAAAGTAGAAAGGCCCCTATAATGTAATTTTACCCACCCCCACTGCTGTCAAATTGTAAGGGATGTCTAGTTGGGTAATTTGTCCAGACTAAAGCTTTTACCTCCAAAAATTTCACAGGTCACAACAGAAGAACAATACACCTGTGAGCCAGTGGAAAACCTGAGATACCTATTCAGAAGACAGGCACCATTGAGATAAGTAAAATGGTGTGGTGAATGGGACTCCTACTTGCTATTGTAACTCTTGCTTCCATTCTACCAGGGGGCTTAGCCACCACCGCCAGAGAGGTGGCTCTTTTGTCTGTGCTGGGTTTAAGGGAAACACTCCACCACAGAAATGCTTCCCCTGTTGACTGTCTGCTTTACTAGTCCCTGTAACTAGAAGACAATGGCAAGAGAACTCACTTATCAACATTTCCAGAATCATATCCAAAGGAGAACGTTTAAAAGTTGTTGGATGTGCCATCAACACCCCCAGCTGGCTACTGGCCCTCCTCTTGCATTCTCCTGAAACTGCCAATTCCAATGGTAATTAACAATCTAAATCAGGGACAATTACCACCCCTCCAAACCTCCGCTGGTCACATGTACACCTTCCAGGAGGCTATTCCAGTTCTTTAACCTGAATTGCCCATATGGACACACTGTTAAATTACACAAATGGCATTTGTTTCACAGGCCTCAAGAACCCTCCAAGATATACATGTACCAGATATCCTGCCTCTTTTTTTTTTTTTTTAATTTTTGGCAGGATGTTCGTTGCTGTGCGGACTTTTCTTTGGTTGCATAGAGCAGGGGTTATTCTCTAGTTACGGTGTGCAGGCTTCTGACTGCTGTGGCTTCCCTTGTTGCAAAACACAGGCTTCGGCAGTTGCAGCCCAAGGGCTCAATAGTTGCAGTTTTGGGGCTCTAAAGTACACGCTCAGTAACTGTGGTGCGTGGGTTTAATTGCTCCGCAGCATGTGGGACCTTCTTGGACCATGAATCGAACTGTGTCTCCTGCTTTGGCGGGTAGCTTCTTTTTTCTTTAAATTATTTTAATTGGAGGCTAATTACTTTACAATATTGTGGTGGGTTTTGCCATACATCGACATGAATCAGCCATGGGTGCACATGTGTCCCCCCATCCTGAAGCCCCCCCTCCCACCTCCCTCCCCACCCTATCCCTCTGGGTTGTCCCAGAGCCCTGTTTGAGTGCTTTGAGTGCCCTGTTTCATGCATCAACCTGCACTGGCCATCTATTTTACATATGGTAATATACGTGTTTCAGTGCTATCCTCTCAAATCATCCCACCCTCGCCTTCCCCCACATAGTCCAAAAGTCTGTTCTTTACATCTGTGTCTCTTTTGCTGTCTTGCATATAGGGTCATCATTACTGTCTTTTTAAACTCCATATATATGCATTGATATACTGTATTGGTGTTTCTCTTTCTGATTTACTTCACTCTGTATAATAGGCTCCAGTTTCATCTACCTCATTAGAATTGACTCAAATGTGTTCTTTTTTTATAGCTGAGGAATATTCCAATGTGTACATGTACCATAGCTTTCTTATCCATTCATCTGCCAATGGACATCTAGGTTGCTTCCATGTCCTAGCTATTGTAAACAGTACTGCAGTGAACATTAGGGTACATGTGTCTCTTTCAATTCTGGTTTCCTCAGTGTGTATGCCCAGCAGTGGGATTGCTGGGTCATATGGCAGTTCTATTTCCTTTTTTTTTTTTTTTTTTTGCTTATTTTTACTTCATTTTAGTCCCTTCCTTGTGATTGTTTAAACCTATGCATTTTATGATAATCCTCCACCTTTTACTTTTCTTTTGATTTTTCCCATTTTCCTATAGTTCTTAGAATCCTGGCTTAGGAAAATCATTACAAATCATCTCTTCCAGCACTCTATATACAACTTGAATTTCCCTCTACAATATCATACTAAAAGTCCTCCAATCTCTGCTTAAATGTCTGCTGGAAAAAGGAATCACTATCTCTTAATTGCAGCCTGTTCGATTTAGAAAACCCACACTTACTTTACTGTTTTTTCATATATATAAATTCATTATTCCTAGAAATGAGGGCCATTGGCTGTCACTTTTCTATCTAAGCCAAAATGTAGTGTTGGCAAGCCACTCCATGAGGGACTACATGTATTGTTCTTCTTCCACTCTTTTAATAAGCCCACTGACTAAATTTATGAAAAGATACGGAACTGAGTATAATAACACTGTACTCCAGATGGCCCAGGAATGTAATAACTTTTAATGTGGAATTTACCAATTTATAGTAGTATTTTCTCTATAAACTTGACTTTTGCCATTCTGATTTAATTAATGAAGGCAACTAATGCACTACTAAGTTCGACCTTCATATGAAAAGATTTAGTTTCTTAGTATTTTATTATTTTTTTTCAGTTTTACTTTTTTTTAAAATTTAGTTTATTTATCTATTTTTTAACTTTGCAATATTGTATTTGTTTTGCCATACGTTGACATGAATCCACCATAGGTGTACATGTTTTCCCCTTCCAGAACCCCCCTCCCACCTCCCTCCCCATCCCATCCCTTCGGGTCGTCCCGGTGCACCAGCCCCGAGTGCCCTGTATCATGCATCGAACTATTTCCAGTTTTTTTAAGGAATCTCCACACTGTTCTCCATAGTGGCTGTACTAGTTTACATTCCCACCAACAGTATAAGAGGATTCCCTTTTCTCCACACCCTCTCCAGCATTTATTGTTTGTAGACTTTGATGGCAGCTATTCTGACCGGCATGAGATGGTACCTCATTGTGGTTTTGATTTGCATTTCTCTGATAATGAGTGATGTTAAGCATCTTTTCATGTGTTTGTTATCCATCTGTATGTCTTCTTTGGAGAAATGTCTGTTTAGTTCTTTGGCCCACTTCTTGATTGAGTTGTTCATTTTTCTGGTATTGAGCTGCATTGAGCTGCTTGTGTATTTTAGAGATTAATTCTATGTCAGTTGTTTCATTTGCTATTATTTTCTCCTATTCTGAAGGCTGCCTTTTCACCTTGCTTATAGTCTCCTTCGTTGTGCAAAAGTTTTTAAGTTTAATTAGACCCCATTTGTTTATTTTTGTTTTTATTTCCATTACTCTGGAAGGTGGGTCATAGAGAATCTTGCTATGATTTATGTCAGTGTTCTGCCTGTGTTTTCCTCTAAGTGTTTTATAGTTTCTGGTCTTACATTTATATCTTTAATCCGTTTTGAGTTTATTTTTGTGTATGGTGTTAGAAAGTGTTCTAGTTTCATTCTTTTACAAGTGGTTGACCAGTTTTCCCAGCACCACTTGTTAAAGAGATTGTCTTTTCTCAATTGTATATTTTTGCCTCCTTTGTCAAAGATAAGGTGTCCATAGGTGTGTGGATTTATCTCTGGGCTATTTTGTTCCATTGATCTATATTTCTGTCTTTGTGTCAGTACCATACTGTCTTGTTGACTGTAGCTTTGTAGTATAGTCTGAAGTCAGGCAGGTTGATTCCTCCAGTTCCAGTCTTCTTTCTCAAGATTGCTTTGGCTATTTGAGGTTTTTTGTGTTTCCATACAAACTGTGAAATTATTTGTTCTAGTTCTGTGAAAAATACTCTTGGTAGCTTGATAGGGATTATGTTGAAGCTACAGATTGCTTTGGGTAGTATACTCATTTTCACTATATTGATTCTTCCAATCCATGAACATGGTATATTTCTCCATCTATTTTTGTCATCTTTGATTTCTTTCACCAGTGTTTTATAGTTTTCTATATATAGGTCTTTTGTTTCTTTTTTTTTTTCTTTTGTTTCTTTAGGTAAGTTTATTCCTAAGTATTTATTCTTTGTGTTGCAATGGTGAATGGGATTGTTTCCTTAATTTCTCTTTCTGATTTTTCATTGTTAGTGTATAGGAATTCAAGGGTTTTCTGTATATTAATTTGATATCCTTCAACTTTACTATATTCACTGATTAGCTCTAGTAATTTTCTGGTGGTATCTTTAGGGTTTTCTATATAGAGGATCGTGTCATCTGCAAACAGTGACAGCTTTACTTATTTTCCTATCTGGATTCCTTTTATTTCTTTTTCTTCTCTGCTGTGGCTAGGACTTCCAAAACTATTTTGAATAGCAGTGGTGAGAGTGGGCACCCTTGTCTTGTTCCTGACTTTAGAGGAAATGCTTTTCAATTTTTCACCACTGAGGATGTTTGCTGTGGGTTTGTCATATATGGCTTTTATTATGTTGAGGTATGTTTCCTTTATGCCTGTTTTCTGGAGAGTTTTTATCATAAATGGGTGCTAAATGTTGTCAAAGGCTTTCTCTGTATCGAGATAATCATATGGTTTTTATCTTTCAATTTCAATTTTCATCTTTCAATTTGTTAATATGGTGATTTGCAAATATTGAACAATCCTTGCATCCCTGAGATAAAGCCCAGTTGCTCATGATGTATGATCTTTTTAATATGTTGTTGGATTCTGTTTGCTAGAATTTTGTTAAGGATTTTTGCATGTATGTTCATCAGTGATACTGGCCTGTAGTTTTCTTTTTTTGTGGCATCTTTGTCTGGTTTTGGGATTAGAGTGATTATTGCCTCTTAGAATCAGTTTGGGAGTTTACCTTCCTCTGCAATTTTCTGAAAGAGTTTGACTAGGACAGGTGTTAGCTCTTTTCTAAATTTTTGGTAGAATTCACCTGTGAAGCCACCTGGTCCTGGGCTTTTCTTTTTTGAAAGATTTTTGATTACAGTTTCGATTTCCATGCTTGTGATGGGTCTGTTAAGATTTTCTATTTATTCCTGGATTTCCATCTTGGAAGGTAATACTTTTCTAAGAATTTGTCCATTTCTTCCAAGTTGTCCATTTTGTTGGCAAATAATTGCTCATAGTCTCTTATGATCCTTTGTATTTCTGTGTTCTCTGTTGTGATTTCTCCATTTTCATTTCTAATTTTACTGATTTGATTCTTCTCCCTTTCTTTCTTGATGAATCTAATGGTTTGTCTATTTTATCTTCTCAAAGAACCAGCTTTTAGTTTTGTTGATTTTTGCTATAGTCTCCTTCATTTCTTTTTCATTTTTCTGCTCTGAGTTTTACTTCTTTCTTACTTTCTACTAACTTTGTGGTTCTTCTGTTCTTATTTTTCTAGTTGCTTTAGGTGTAAAGTAGGTTGTTTATTTGATGTTTGTCTTGTTTCTTGAGGTAGGCTTGTATTGCTATGAACCTCCCTCTTAGCACTGCTTTTACTGAATTCCATAGGTTTTGGGTTGTCATGTTTTCATTTTCATTTGTTTCCATGCATTTTTTGATTTCCTTTTTTATTTCTTCCATGATCTGTTGGTTATTGAGAAGCGTGTTGTTTAGCCTTCATATGTTTGTATTTTTAATAGTTTTTTTCCCCTGTAGTTGGCATCTAATCTTACTGCATTGTCATCAGAAAAGATGCTTGAAATGATTTCAGTTTTTCTTTTTAATTTACCAAGGCTAGATTTATGGCCCAGGATGTGATCTATCCTAGATAATGTTGTGTGTGCACTTGAGAAAAAGGTGAAATCTATTGTTTGAGGGCGAAATGCCATGTAGATTTCAATTAGGTCTAACTGGTCTATTGTATCATTTAAAGCTTGTGTTTCCTTGCTAATTTTCTGTTTGGTTGATCTATCCATAGATGTCAGTAGAGTATTAAAGTCCCCCACTATTATTGTGTTACTGTTAATTTCCCCTTTCATACTTGTTAGCATTTGCCTTACATATTGTGGTGCTCCTATGTTGGGTGCATATATATTTATAATTGTTATATCTTCTTCTAGGATTGATCCTTTGATCATTATGTAGTCTCCTTTGTCTCTTATCATGGTGTTTATTTCAAAGTCTATTTTATCTGATATGAGTATTGCATATTGCTACTCCTGGTTTCCTTTGGTCTCCATTTGCATGAAATATATTTTTCCAGCCTCTCACTTTCAGTTTCTATGCATCCCTAGGTTTGAGGTGGTTCTCTTGTAGACAGCATATATATGGGTCTTATTTTTGTATCCATTTGGCCAATCTTGTCTTTTGGTTGGCACATTTAACCCACTTACATTTAAGGTAATTATTGATAAGTATGATCCCGTTACTATTTACTTTGTTGTTTGGGGTTCATTTTTATAAACCTTTTCTGTGTTTCCTGTCTAAAGAAGATCCTTTAGCATTTGTTTAAGAGCTGGTTCGGTGGTGCTGAATTTTCTCAGCTTTTGCTTATCTGTAAAGCTTTTGATTTTTCCTTCATATCTAAATGAAATCCTTGCTGGGTAGAGTAATCTCGGTTGTAGATTTTTCACTTTCATCATTTTATGTCCTGACATTCCCTTCTGGCCTGAAGAGTTTCTATTGAAAGATCAGCTGTTATCCTAATGGGGATCCCCTTGTGTGTTATTTGTTGCTTTTCCCTTGCTGCTTTTAACACTTGCTTTTTGTGTTTAATTTTTGTTACTTTGATTAATATGTGTGTTGGGGGGGGGGTTCACCTTGGGTTTATCCTGTTTGGAACTCTCTGGGTTTCTTGGACTTGGGTGGCTATTTCCTTCCCCATTTTAGGGAAGTTTTCAACTATTATCTCCTTAAGTATTTTCTCATGGCCTTTCTTTTCATCTTCTTCTTCTGGGACACCTATGATTCAAATGTTGGGGAGTTTAACATTGTCGCAGAGGTCTCTGAGGTTGTCCTCGTTTCTTTTAATTCTTTTTTCCTCTGCTTCATTTATTTCCACCATTCTAACTTCTACTTCACTTATCTTCTCTTCTGGCAGGTAGATTCTTTACCACTGAGCCACAGGGAAGCCCAGCCTCTTCTATAGGGATGAACTGAATCTACAACCTTACGCACTGGTGCCCTGTTTCAAACTATGGCCCCACACCCCTAAACAACACAGAAGGAGAATATAAGTGGTGTGAACAAAATGTCCCATCCACCTGGTCAATCCAGTTCAACCCACCTGTGCAATTCTGGCCTATCAAGTGCCACCCTCTGATGGTATCAGCAGGATCGTACATGAACATCTTGTTTAAAATATGATGAGCTTTATATGCTTAATTATCAAAATAATGGTCCACTGTCCCCTAACTGTTCAAGTACTAACAACAGTTATGTCCTTCAAGATTGTCCACTCTTAACATTTGTGAGACAGAAATTCAAGTTTGCATCCTTGGAGGATTTGTTTTCCTCTGCAGACACTCAAGCCATCATATTTTACAGAATTATGGCCAGACCCTGTCCTTTTTCAACCAAGCTATGACCTATAAATGCATTGATATGTCCATTTCAAAGGAGAGTGCACTATAGGGACTATAGGGGTAAGAGATTTTTTTTAAATCTATGACAGGACACTCTGGCTCACCACCAAACCCAGAGAGCACTAGGAATGATCTTAGCAAGGGCAGGGCTGACCACAGGACTGGTAGCTCCATGGGGAGGCTTTCCCCATCATAAAACAACACTGAGAAATCTTACCAGACAGCTTGATTATATGATTATAACAAGACTTAAAACCTCTCTTGTTTCTTTGGCTAACTCTCTTTTTCTTTCTCTCTCTCTTTTTTGTCTAACTCTTGATACCTTCTGGCAGAACAAGGTGGATGGAGCTTGTATGATAACGAGTACTTTCTGCTGCACCAGGATCAATGCAACAGGGCAGGTAGAAGTTAATATTAAAGAAGTATACACTCAAGCAGAATTGCTTCACAATTTTGTCAGGACCAATATCGCCTCCACTGTCTAGTCGACAGTTAAGGAAGTCCTCCTAAATTTAACCTGGTTCCTTCCCTTTCAAGGCCCTTTAATGGCTATTGGTGGTTCTTTTCCTTTTTGGCCCCCGTTGGTATAACTTTTTGGTTAAGTTTTTGTCTTCTGTGCTGTGCTAAGTAACTTCAGTCGTGTCCAACTCCATGTGACCCTATGGACTGTAGCCCACCAGGCTCCTCTGTCTGTGGGATTCTCCAGGCAAGAATACTGGAGTGGGTTGCCATTTCCTTCTCCAGGGGATTTTCCCGACCCAGGGATTGAACTGGCATCTCTTACATCTAACTTGCATTAGCGGGCTGGTTCTTTCACTAGCGCCACCTGGGAAGCCCGTTTTTTGCCTTCTAGGCTTCAACAATTTCAAGTAAAGCTCATGATGGCTCAAGGAATTCAACCCATTCCAGCAGAGGGCAGCCCAGATCCCAATAGGTCCTTGGAGAATAGTCAATGAGGGACTTATGCACCTCTAGGCTAGGCTAGGGTCTGTGGCCCCTGTACAGCAGGAAGAAGTTTTAGAAGAGATCTTTGGCCCCTTAAAGTAAGAAGTAGATGGGCCCCAGGCCAAGCAGCTGGTGCTTGTCAGGCTGAGCAAATAAGAGCTTGTCTCTTGCTGACAGATCAAGAAAAAGTTAACAGCAAGAGCAGAGAGAAACTAAGCTCTGCTGGAGTAAAAAAATAAAGATGACCACATCATTCATTCTTGAAGCCAAGACTTCCCCAACTGCACATGCAGAAAAGTTCAGAGAAGAGAAAAGTTCCTCAGGAGTCAAAAAGGGAAGGGGGCACTACCCTGTAATATGTCTCATCAAGCTTCCAGAAGCCCTTGTGCTGGGATCCATCTTGGTTAAAAGATATTCGTGCACACTAGGGAGTGCCTTGAGTGAGACCAGTTATGGGCAGCGAGCCAGGTGGTTGGCCAAAGGGTACAAAGAAAACTGACCCTATATAAATGATTAAACCACCCCTTCAGCGCACTCCTCTTTAGCAAGGACATCCACCCTCTTCTCTGAGTACATAGCTCTGCTTTGTTCTGTCCTAAATAAACTGCTTCTTGTATGCGCTCTCATGCATATGCTGCTGCTGCTCCTAAGTCGCTTCAGTCTTGTCTGACTCTGCAACCCCATAGACAGCAGCCCACCAGGCTCTGCCGTTCCTGGGATTCTCCAGGCAAGAACACTGGAGTGGGTTGCCCTTTCCCTCTCCAATGCATGAAAGTGAAAACTGAAAGCGAAGTCGCTCAGTCGTGTCCGACTCTTCGCGACCCCATGGACTGCAGCCTACCAGGCTCCTCCGTCCATGGGATTTACCAGGCAAGAGTACTGCAAATGAAGTTCTAATAAACTCAGTGCCTGTTTTACAATCTCAGTCTCTTTGTAAAATTCTTTTTTCAAAGGAGACAAGAACCAGTGCTCTACTTCTACCCATTAGTCCCTGGTGTTCTAGTAGTTAGGAATCCTGGTTTTCGCCCAGGTGGCCCAGGATTGAGTCTCAGATAGAGAACTATCTCACTTCAAGCCACCACACAGTTGTCACCTCGAGATCACCTTAACCCTTATAAATAAAGGGTAAAGAATCCCTCAGGGGGAATGACACAGGCTGGTACTTGAAACCTGAGACCTTTTGCTTCAATGTTTGCACCTGGACAAACCTCCCCTGGAACAACAAAATACAAAGAAACTATAAGGGACTAAAAATAATTGCATGTGTATGCACAGTTGGAACAAATTAAAAACAAGAACCCCACTGCCAATCCTGAGGAGCCAGGAGCAAAAACACAATATTGTACATGCACCCTGCACATGGCACCACCAAGAGGGTGGGCAGAGGACCCAAGACGCCTCCACTCTCATCCCTCATGAGGAACCAGCGGGCTCCCCCACCTCAGGGAACAAGGGAAACAAACTGTTACTTGTTTTTGCTCCCTCCTGCTGCAGCAGGATTCCCAATAAAGCCTTACCTGAATTTCTTGTCTGGCCTCTAGTCAATTGTTGTTGATTAAGGGGCCCAGACACCCTGGCTAGTAACAAAGTGTCTAGGGAAAGGGCTGGCGGAGGAGTGAGGTGAGCCTTCAGGACTGCTAAACTCTCACTGTGTCAAAGACACCTTAAGGCATCTGGAGGACTCCTGCTGAAAGCCATGTTTTAAAATGCATAACAAAGTATACTGTATTATAAAAAGACTACTAATGTGGAAACACAAATATCAAAATATAAAAACATACAAATTTGTGATATAGGAATACCTGGATTCTTTATTAAACTCATTAAGTTATAAGACAGGCATTATAAATAATGCCTCTGGATTAATAACTACCAGAAACATGAGATAGTAGCATGAAACTGCTATTGCGAAGTGTCCGTAACACCTTTAGTGAGTATGAAGATCCCTGTGATTTCCCTGTAACAGTCACAAACACTGCTAATTCTGCTGGACTTGGCTGCCTCCATTCATAATTGAAGGAAATTCCAAGTTTCAGTTAGATATTAGTGAAAATGAAGGATTTTTTTCCCCGTCATCTCAGCTCTTGGACCTCCCCAACTCTAGTTCTCTAGACCACAGGTTAAGATGCTCCACTGAAGAAGGATGGAAGGACTGGCCACCTCAAAGGCTATCCCAGCAACTCTCTAGGAAGGCAAGATGAGCTAAGAGCTGGCATGTATTCCCAACACAAAATGGCATTTTCACGCTGTAGGAAGCAAGAACAGTGGAGGAAGGGCCCACAGCCTGGGGTCCAGAGAGAAAGCAGAACTCTTCTGATCTATTGGGCTCCATCCTCCTTCCTAGGTAGGGGGCCAGAGTTGCTGTCTGCAGGCACAAGCAGCTGAACCATTAGCAGGGTGACAAGCAGAATTCACCTGTTTGAAAGTGCCCAGAGGGAGTCTGAGTTGCAAGCAGGCCCTGTAGAATTCATAACTGCAGGGGCACAGAGAGCAGTGGCAAACTGGCCCAGAGCCAGGCAACCACCAGTTTCCAGGGGAAAAATTAGGAATCCAGAGGCTACAATGAGGGACACCAGGGCCTACGTTTACCACCCCACCCCAGTAGTGGATAGAATGAATGAATGCATGCATGCAAGACATAATGAATCAAGGGACAGTACACTTTCCTTCACTGTGATGTCACCCCCTTAGGCTTCTTTCTTTCCAAGACTGTGTCACCTTTAGCCCCTTCTAATGGTAGTATCAGCTTTCATTTGGGATACCCGTTCTCCCCCTCAGGATACAATCTTAGCAAGACAGTCAGGCATGGCGCTGACCCTTTCTCAGCCCAGAGGTGGGTATGTGTCCCTAAGTGGATGTGTGACACAGAGAACTCTCTTCTGGAACTCTGAAGGGGCACTCAGGAGAAGGTACAGAAAGGCAGCCCAGTCGAGGGGTGAGAGGAGGTCTGGAAAGACTACCCTCCACCTCCACCTATAGCTGACCAACCTCAGCCATCAGTTTCGGTGTGTGGCCTCCCAAAGCCTGCTTACTGTTGTCCCTTCCCCCCTCTTTATCACTTCAGACCTCACATTCCCAAGGTCAATCACCATACTTCTCCCCAACCCTGCCCTGGACATTCCCATTTCTGACAGAGGCCCTATATCTACCAGATGTTAGGACAGAATTCTGTCTCCTTCCCAGCCCCCCTATTCCTGCTACTCCTTACCAAAGCCAGAGGGGAAGGGAACCCAGATAAACTTTCCAAATTTACAGCACTGACAGACCATCTCCTTAACTTTTACTATTTAATAATTTTCCTTAAACCAACTCAATTTTAAACTTACACATTTAGAAAAAATTTTAAACCCTTCTTACCATAGTCCAAGTGAAAAACTGTTATCCCTGCCATAAATAAAAAATGCCTGTGAAAACATGAGAACACTAAACAAGATGGTTTACTCCAGAAAGCTCAGACAAGCCAGTCTCAGTTAACAAAGTTCATTAGCAAGTAGAGAGCAGTACCACTGGGTCAGCATTGGAATCTAGTCTGCAGGAAAACTGAGGTCAGTCATTTAATCAGGCCCCAGGATCAAGCCCTGTCTCAGTTACTGGCCCTGCGTCACCTGCTCCTGGCAAAAACACACCTGCAGAGGGGAATGCCCAGAAACCAGAACACTCCAAGCCTTCTATACTGCTGCCTGGGATGGATGAGGAAGATAAATCCCCAACATCTACCAGTCTGGACTCACCCCCCACAAGAGGCCTCTCCCACCAGCTCTTCCACCCCCAAGAGTCCTGACAGGCAATGCTGGGTGCTGGGGACCAGGACTCCTAGAAATGGTGCCCAAGCAGAGAAATGGCAAGGGCCCTCCTCCAGTGCTTGCCCAGAGCCTGAGGACAAATCCCTTTCTTGCCTGTAACCCCACCTGATTCCACAAAGGGATGGGAAAGCCTGCAATTAGAATAAGTATGAATGTGCAAGCACCCTGTGGTCAGGGAGAGGAGGTGCTGGGCCCATCCCCCATTACTTTGCAGTTCCTCCTGTCTCCTGCCCACCTGCTCACGGCACCTGGGAGGCCAGCCCCACTCTGGACTAGTCACCAAGCTCAACACCCTTTACACCCACATACATTGGCACTTTTACTCTCAAAAACAGCCCACTTGCCTTTCACGGAGCAGGAGTGGCTCCTGGTCCTCGGCAAGTGTTTATCCAGTAGACTAGAGAAAATAATCCCCAAGGGGAGGGAACATTGGTGCAGGCAGCTGATACTGCACCTTATCCCAGCTGGAAGCAAAGCCAGGTCCAGCCACATCGCTCCCCATCCTGAAGCAGGAGACAGATGGACCCTAGGCTGAGCAGCTGGAATCTGTCTCCTGTGGACAGATACTTCAAAATAAAGATAATGGCAGGAGCAAGGAGGAGTTGAGTCCTGCCTGGATTAAAAAAGAGACCACATATTTCTCATTCTTGAGGTCAAGGAGACCTCCCAAACTACATATGTGCAGGAACTCCCATGTTCCTCAGGGATCAGAGAAGGGAGGGGGCACCAGATCATAATATGTTCTGTCAACTTCCCAGAGACCCTTGTGCTCGAATCCATCATGATTGAAAGATGAATGCACACACGGGGGGGCGGGGGGGACTTGAGTCAGATCAAATATGGATTCAGACAAAGCAAAATGACTGGCCAGAGGAGACCCAGAAGGACTGCCCCCATATAAGTAATTTAAACTACCCCAAAAATGCATGACTCCTTCCCTGAGCCCATGTGTCTATCCACGTGTACTTTTTTCCTCCTAATAAACGCTTTACTTGTTTCACCACTTTCCATCTCTTTGTTGAATTCCTTCTCCAAAGCAGAGAAAGAGCCAGGGCCCTACCTCTAGCAACTAGTCCCTGGTGGTCTTGGATAGGATTTTGCTCTTTCATCGACATGGCCCAGGGTCAATCCATATGCTGGGGAACTGATATCCTATTTCAAGCCACTGCTGGCCACAGCCACCCCAGAGCCACCTGAGATCACTCCCATTGTTACTAATCAGGGTTCTTGGTCTTCCTTAATCAACAGAAATTGACATGAAGCCAGACAAGAAATTCAGGCAAAGCTTTATTGCTATAGCAGGGTGTTAGCAAAAACAAGTAACAGATTCCCTTGCTTGCTCCACAACAGGGGGCAAGCTGGTTCCTTTCATGGGGTGAGCGTAGGGGTACGTCCAGAGCTTGGGCAGGAGGGGTGGCTTAGGTGGTCTGCCCACCCTGTTCACTGGGTTGACTGTAGGGGGCATTCACAGTATCCTGCTTTTGCTTCTGAAACCTTGGTTTTGCTCCCTGTTTTGCTCCTGGCTTTTCAGAAGCTTCAGTTGGGTTTTTTATCTTATCGTATCTTATTGTCCATAATTTGCCCCAACTGTGTATGTATGCAGTTATTTTTAGTCCCTTATAATTTCTCTGTATTTTGTTGCTGAAGATGTTTGTCCAGGTGCAAGCACTGCAGCAATGGGTCCCAGGTCCTAGCCTTTCCCACTGACTCCCAAGAGACTCTACACCCTTATTCCTAAGGTAAGAGGATGAAGGCATCCTCTGAAACTTCTTCCTGATGAGCAGGAGCCACAGACCCTAGCCTACCTGAGACGTGTATAAGTCCCTCACTGACTGTTCCAAGGACCTGTAGGGACCTGGGCCACTTTCCACTGCTATGGTTTGAATTCCTTGAACCATCATGAGCCTTACTTGAAATTGTTGGAGCCTAGAAGATACAAACTTAATCAAAAGCTTAAATAAACAAGGGCAAAAAGGAAAACAAAGGGCCTAGAAAGGGAAGAAATCAGTTAACATTGGGAGGGCTTCCTTAACTGTTGACTAGACAGGGGAGGCAATATCATCCTTGCCAAAACTACAATGCTATTCTGCTTGGGTTTATCTTTTTGTTAATCTCAGGGTTAAAGGTTGACATGTTTCTATTTTTAGAATGGAAGGTCTGGAACTATTGGTCCAGGTCTCCTTCTTGAACCAAAAAGTCTTAGTCACAGATTTACAACAGTAGGGAAGACAACAAAGCATTAGACAAAGTACAGCATAAAACAGTGTGACTGAAAAGAGAAGGCTTATGAGAAAATAAAAACTTCCCTCCATAAAGTTTTTTTTTTTTTTAAATTGGGGGATAATTGCTTTACAATGCTGTGTTAAGTTTCTACTGTACAACAGTGTGTATCAGCTATAAGTATACATACATCCCTTCTCTCTTAAGTCTCCCTCCTACCCCACACCCCCCCAGAAAGTTTTCCAAGAGAACAACCAGAGTTTTCAATTCCCCTTCCCATACCGAACACAAGGATTGTTAGTTAACTGTATTTGCTTTGGGTTTTGAACCGCTTCTATGAGACATAAAATCTCAGCCCCATATTTTACAGGGGAATTTTTTGCATTTAAAAAAATGCATTTTCCCCCCCAGATAGCTGCGTAAACATGTAAAACAACAAAAGCTGTGTATATATTTATAATTTTTCCTTCCCCTAAAGTTAAGTTTCGGTTAGGGCTATCAGTTCAGCCCTCTGGGCCAAAGTAGTTGGATAGCAAAGGTTTGCTTCTATAACACTAGGAGCATTCACAATCGCATACTCTGCTCTCCTGGCTCCATCTTTAATAAAACTGATGCCATCAACAAACCATTCTTCCTCAGACTTTTCTATGGCCTACTCTGTTAGAGCAGGCCTACAGCCATAAACCTGGTCAAGGGTTTTGAGGGAGGAATATGTTAGTTTGGGGGCTTTCAGCAGGTATCTGTGTAGCTGGGTTGAAGGTGTGGCCAGTTTTGAGGGTTACCTCTGGGGAGTCAAGGCTGGTATTTAATAAGACAGCCTTCAGTTAGCCAATGGTGGCTTTTAATCATCAGGACTCCTTGTATTGACAAGGGGCCTGGACTTCCAGTGTCTGTCCAAAGGTAAGCTTGTTAGCTTCTCCCACAATAAAACAGTGGCAGCTACTGCCCAGAGGTAGCCAGGCCAACCTCAGGCCATGGAATCTAGTTGTGTGGAAAAATAGCCTATAGGCTAAGGAACTGCTCCCAGCTTCTGTATAAGGACCCCAAAAGCTTTCCCTTGCTTTTCAGCCATGTACAAGATGAATGTCTTTTTTAAATGTGGAGGTGTGCTCACCCCTTCTCACAAGAACACAAGGATCACAACTAACTGCTGAACAACCACTGAACAAAAAAACACTGGAACATACCAAAAAAGATACCCTACCTCCAAAAATAAAAAGCCACAATGAAACTGCAGGAGAAGCATAATCACAATAAAATCAAATCTCATACCCACCAAGAGGGCAACCCACAATCTGGAAAACAATTGTACCACAGAAGTTCTCCCACTGGAGTGAAAGTTTTGAGCACCACATCAGGCTTCCCAGCCAGGGGGGGTCTGTCAATGGGAGGAGGAGTCCCCAGAGAATCTGGCTTTGAAATTCACTGGGATTTGATTGCAGGACTTCCACAGGACTGGAGAAAACAGAAACTTCACTCTTGGAGGGCACACATAAAGTCTCAGGCACATCAGGATCTAAGGGAAAAAAGTAGTGACCACATAAGAAAATGGGCCAGTCCTAGCTGCTAGTATTGGAGAGTCTCCTGCAGAGGCAAGGGGGAGCTGTGGCTCACTGTGGGGACAGACTCACTGGCAGCAGCAGTTCTGGGCAGCACTCATTGGCATGAGCCCTCCAGGAGGCCACCATGTGCCCCACAAAACAGCGTGAGGGCTCCAGTACTGCGCTGCCTCAGGCCAAACAACCGACAGGAAGGGAGCACAGCTGCACCATCAGCAGACAAAGAGATTAAAGTTTTATGGAGCACAGTGCTGCCAACCAGTGTGATAAGACACAGCCCTGCCATCAGTCCACCCGATCAGGATGCTTGCACAAACCTCTTTCATAGCCTCATCCATCAGAGATCAGACAGCAGAAGGAAGAACTGCAGTTTTGCAGTCTGCAGCACAGAAACCACAATCACAGAAAGTTAGACAAAATGAAACGGCAGAGGAATATGTCCCAGATGAAGGAAAAAGATAAAACCCCAGAAAAACAACTAAGTGAAGTGGAGTTAAGCAATCTTCCAGAAAAAGAATTCAGAATAATGATAGTGAAAAAGACTCAAGATCTCAGAAAAAAGACAGACAGGAATTGAGAACATGTAAGAAATGTTTAACAAAGACCTAGAAGAACTAAAGAACAAACAAAGATGAGCAATACAATAACTGAAATGAAAAATACACTAGAAGGAATTAATAGCAAAATAACTGAGGCAGAAGAACAGATAAGTAACCTGGAAGACAGCGTGGTAGAAATCACAACCACAAAACAGAATAAAGAAAAAAGAATGAAAAGAAATGAGGACGGTCTAAGAGACCTCTCGGGCAACATTAAACACACCAACATTTGGATTATAGGAATCCCAGAAAGAGAAGAGAGAGAGAAGAGACCTGAGAAATTGTTTGAAGAAATAATAGCTGAAAACTTCCCTAACATGGGAAAGGAAACAGGCAGCCAAGTCCAGGAAGTGCAGAAAGTCACAGGCAGGATAAACCCAAGGAGGAACATGCTGAGACATGTAGCAATCAGAAAAAAAAATTAAAGAAAAGAAGAAATATTAAAAGCAACAAGGGAAAAATTAACAAATAACATACAAGGGAACTCCCATAAGGTTATAATTTGGTTTTTCAGCAGAAATTTTGTAGGCCACAAAGGACTGGCATGATATATTTAAAATGATGAAAGTGAAGAACGTAAAACTAAGAATACTCTACCCAGCAAGGCCCTCATTCAGATTTGACAGGGAAATTCAATTTTTACAGCCACACAAAAGCTAACAGAATTCAGCACCACCAGACCAGCTTTGCAATAAATGCTAAAGAAACTTCTCTAGGTGGGAAAGAGACCAACAACTTAAAATAACCTTGTACATATACAGACTGCTATATCAAACCATCATGGGAACAGCTAACCCCAAAACTACAATAGATACATACACAAAAAAGAAAAACCCAAACATACATTAAAGATCGTCATCAAACCACAAAAGAACAAAAGAGGAAAGGGCTAAAAAAGACCTACAAAAAACACAAAATCATTAAGAAAATGGCAATAGGAACATACATATCAATAATTACCTTAAATGTAAATGGATTAAATGCACAAGACAAAAGACACAGACTGGCTGAACAGATACAAAAACAACACCCATATATATGCTGTCTACAAGAGACCAATTTCAGACCTAGGGACACATACAGACTACAAGTGATGAGATGGAAGAAGGTATTCCATGCAAATGGAAATCAAAACAAAGGTGGAGTAGCAATATTCATTTCAGATAAAATAGACTTTTAAATAAAGACTGTTACAGGAGACAAGGATGCTACATAATGATCAAGGGATCAATCCAAGAAGATAGAACAATTTTAAGTACATATGAAGCCAACACAAGAGTACCTCAATATATAAGGCAAATACTAACCACCATTAAGGGAGAAATTGACAGTAACACAATAATAGTGGGGGACTTTAGCACACCACTTTCATCAATGGACACATCATCCAGACAGAAAAATCAATAAGGAAACATAGACCTTAAATTAGATCAGATGGACTTGATATTTATAAAGCATTCTATCCAAAAGCAGCAGAATACAATTCTTCTTGTGTGCACATTGAACATTCTCTAGGATTGACATGTTGGGCCACAAAGTGAACCTCAATAAATTTAAGAAAATTGAAATCATATCAATCCTCTTTTCTGACCATAACACTATGAGATTAGAAGTAGACTACAAGAAAAAAACTACAAGAAAAAAACTGTAAAAAGCACAAACAGTGGAGTTTAGTGGAGGCTAAACAATATGCTACTAAACAACTAATAGGTCCCTGAAGAAATCATAGAGGAAATAAAAAAATACCTAGAGACAAAAATGAAAAGCAAACAAAAACGAAAGCACAATGATCCAAAATATATGGGATGAATTTCCACATGTCACATGGCATCGCCAAAAACAAACTAAAAAAAAAAAAAAAAAACAACAGAAAACCAAACAAACAAAACCTATGGGATACAGCAAAAGCAGTTGTAAGAGGGAAGGTTATAGCAATGCAATCTTCAGAAAACAAGAAAAATCTAAAATAAACAACCTAAACTTAAAGCAACTAGAGAAATAATAAACAAAACGTAAAGTTAGTAGAAGGAAGAAATCATAGGTTGGAGCAGAAATAAATGAAAATGAAATAGAGATGAAGTAAACAACAGAAAAGATCAATGAAACTAACAGCTAGTTCTTTGAAAAAATAAACAAAATTGATAAACCTTTAGCCAGATTCATCAAGAAAAAAGGAGAGGGCTTCAAACAATAAAATTGGAAATGAAAAAAGAGAAGTTACAACTGACTCTACAGGAATACAAAGGGTTATAAGAGACTAGGACAAGTAACTGTATGTTAATAAAATGGGCAACCAGGAAGAAACTGACACAATTCTTAGAAAGGTACAGTCTCCCAAGACTGAACCAGGAAGAAATAGAAAATATGAACAGACCAATCACAAGCATTGAAATTGAAACTATGATTAAAAACTCTCAACAAACCAGGACCCTGTGGCTTCACAGGCAGTCTATCAAACATTTAGGGGAGAGCTGACACCTATCCGTCTACAACTGTTCCAAAAAATTGCGGAGGAAGGAAAACTCCTGAACTTACCCTGTGAGGCCACCATTACCCTTATACCAAAACTAGCCCAAGCAGTGAGTCGGGAATGGGAGTCGGAACCCACCATGCCCCGTGAGATGTAGGGGAGGCGGGTGGAGGCCGGTGAGGTTGTTTTGCCCCGGTGCTCGTCGGAGATGGCCACAGCGCAGCTGCGCCCGGCAGCCCAGGGTGTGGTGGGGATGACCCCTGATTCCCGGGGACCGCCGGCTGCCCCAGTGGTGAGGGTGAGGAAGTTAGAGTGAGCGAGGGGAAAACACAAGGAAGGGAAAGTGAGGGTGGCTGGCTGTGAGGTGCCATCAGCTTCAGGTGCCATGCGGGTCTGGTCCGAAGATCAAGTCTGGTCAATTCTTTTCGGAAGGAAGAATAATAATATTTATTCCTTGGTGTGGAAGGCGCTTGCACTTGGGGTCCAAAATTGAGGTGCATGGGAGTATATAGAATTTAAGCCTTCTCTCAGAAGTGCATTGGTAGAGTTAAAGAAAAAGCTAGGTCATCTGAAATTGTGACTGGATGCTAATCCCAGGACAAAATTAGAGATCACTACTCAAGCATAAGGCCTCCACAAAGATGTTTGATTTAAAGGCTTTGGCTGAGTATGTTGTGGAATGGGCTGCAAAGGACCCATATGGCTTCCTTAAAACAGTTATTTTGGCTCTGACTCCATTGTTTCTAGCAAGTGCTGTGTGGTCTTAGAAATTGGCCAAGATGATTGAGGCCAGGGAAAAAGAGCAAAAGAAGAAACAAAAACGTCAAGAAAATATTGCAAAAGCTAAACGACTAAAAAAGGATTGAAGGAATGTACAGGCTGTGTGTCCAGAGGAAAATTGTTTGGAAAATTATGCATCTTTGAAAGGACCCGTTAAGGTTTCTTTTTGGATCTTATGACAGTATTACTAAAGGAAGTCTGAGTATATGGAAGAATCATGTTAGTTCTCACCTGTACTGTAGCAACTTTTTGGCTTCGGTCTAGAAGTCTGTTGACAGTTACTGTAATTGGCATTTATTATGCTACAAATTCTTATAACTGACTTTCATTTGCCTTTTTGCAGCTTTTGTATAAATACTAAATGAAAACATCCTGTGGAGAAAAGTGGCTTTAGATTATGAACTCTATTCAAATAATGACTTCAAATGGGGTCCTGTTCTGGACAAAGGAGATTAAGAATGTAAAAATCAGAATTGTTCTGAGCAGAAAAGCATGCTTTGGCTTAAAAGATGTATGGTGTATTACATCTCATCATTATTACGTATCTCTTAGAATAGAATCATTTTTGGTTTCCTTGAAGCGAAATAATATTATTCAATGAGTACTTCTATTTTCTGTATTTTTCTCATTTTTGCTTTTGAGATACTGGTAATTACCAGATATTCTGAATTTTTAAAAATCTAATTTGATAAAGAATTCTCTTGTTATCTTGACTAGATAGAATACCACCTACTGGATATAATAATTTTTGTACTTATGAACACTGCCATTTTCTTAGAGATTACTTGAGTAGAGTAACACTATGATTTAAAGCTTAAGAGGAAAAATGCCAAACCTTGTAGCACCTTGGAACCAGTTTATTCTCACTTGTGCTAAGCAGAAATGTGAAGTAGTTAAAATGTCTTATCAGATAATTTGCTGATTATATAGATACCACTTTTGTTTTTTATTCCATTCTTTGTTTTAATTCATGTGGTAGTGATGTCCTTTACTTTTTGATCAGACAGGTTCATGGTGAAAATTAAAATTTAAAATTTCTTTTAAGGAACTTTTAAAGAGTTACAGTTATGTCATATGTCATAAATGGTAAAGTCTTAACATTTGGAAAAATTTTGTTTACACTGTATTAATTGGGTGAAAAAGGTGTAAATTATGTCAAAATGAAAATGTTATAATTAGAAATAAAGAGGTAAAGGAGATTTCCTTCGGTTAAATAGTATAATTGGAACTTTTTACTCTTTAACATGGCTTTTTTAAATACATGGTTGATAATTTTATTTGTTGTCAATAACTAATGGCTTATTAATGTTTTCCTCACCTCTAATAATGAATTTTAAATTGTAAAAAACTGTCCAATAATTTTAATTTTAAAATGAAACTAAATATTGAAATAATTTGATACTTAAAAAAAACAAACCTAGACCACGGTACCACCAAAAAAAGAAAATTACAGGCCAATATCACTGATTAACATAGACACAAAAATCCTCAACAAAATACTAGCAATCTGAATCCAAAAATTCATTAAAAAGGATCATACACCATGATCATGTGGGATTTATCCTAGGGATGCATGGATTTATCAGTATCTGCAAATCAATCAGTGTGATACACCACATCAACAAACTGCAGAATTAAAAACCATAATAATCTCAATTGAGGAAGAAAAAGTTTTGACAAAATTCAACACCTATTTATAAGAAAAACTCTCCAGAAAGAGGGTATAGAGAGAACATATCTCAATATAATAAAGGCCACATATGACAAACCTACAGCTAACATCATCCTCAACAGTGAAAAGCTGAAAGCATTTCCTTTAAGATCAGAAACAAGACAAAGATTTCCACTCTCACCACTTTTATTCAACATAGTTTTGGAAGCCCTAGCTATGGCAATCAGAAAAGAAAAAGAAATAAAATGAATCCAAATTGGAAAGGAAGTTAAACTGTCACTGTTTGCAGATGACATGATACTTACACATAGAAAATCCTAAAGATACTATCAGAAAATTACTAGGACTCATCAATGAATTTGGCAAAGTCATAGGTTACAAAATGAATACACAGAAATCTATTGTTTTTCTATGTACTAGCAATGAAAGATTAGAAAGAGAAATTAAAGAAACAATCCCATTTACCAACATATCATAAAGAATATAATTCCTAGGAATAAACCTACTGAAGGAGACAGAAGACCTGTACTTCAAAAACTATAAGACACTAATGAAAGAAACTGAAGATGACACAAATAGATGGAAAGATATACCATGTTCTTGGACTGGAACAATCAACATTGTCAAAATGACCGTACTCCCAAGGCAATCCATAGATTCAATGCAATTCCTATCAAATTACCAACGGCATTTTTCACAGAACTAGAATAACAAAAAAAAAAAATCTTAAAATTGGTATGGAGACACAAAAGACCCCAAAGAACCAAAGCAACCTTGAGAAAGAAAAACAGAGCTGGAGGAATCGGGCTCCCTGACTTCAGACTATACTACAAAGCTATAGTCATCAAAACAGTATGATACTGGAACAAAAACCGAAATATAGATCAATGGAACAAGATAGAAAGCCCAGAGATAAACCCATGCACCTATGGTCAATCAATTTGTGACACTGGGGACAAGACTATAGAATGATAGAAAGACAATCTCTTCAATAAATGGTACTGGGAAACTGGACAGCTACATGTAAAAAAATTAAATTACAATATTCTAAGTTCAAAATGAGATTAAAGACCTAAACATGAAACCAGACACTATAAAACTCTTCGGGAAAAACATAGGCAGAACACTCTCTGACATAAATTGTAGCAATATCTTTTTTGATCTGTCTCCCAGAGTAATAGAAATAAAAAAATAACAACAAACACATGGGACATAATTAAACTCAAAAGCTTTTTCACACCAAAGGAAACCATAAACAAAATGAAAAGAGAACCCACAGAATGAGAGAAAAACGTTTGCAAGTGATGTGGCTGACAAAGGATTAGTCTCAAAAATTTACAAACAGCTCATGCAGCTCAATATCATCAAAACAAACAACTCAATCAAAAAATAGGCAGAAGATCTAATAGACATTTCTCCAGAGAAGACATACATATGGCCAGGAAGCATATGAAAAGATGTTCAACATCACTAATTATTATAGAAATGCAAATCAAAACTACATTGAGATATCACCTCACACAAGTCAATATGGTTATTGTCAAACAATCCACAAATAAATGCTGGAGAGGGTGTGGAGGGAAGGGAATTCTCCTACACCACTGGTGGGAATGTAAACTGGTACAGCCACTATGGAGCAAAGTATGGAGGTTCCTCAAAAAACTAAACATAGAGCTACCATATCATCCTGCAATCCCATTCCTGGGCATATATCCAGCAACAAAAACCCAGCACAGCCAAAAATAAAAATAAATAAACAAATATTTTAAAAGAATGAAGTAATGCTATTTACAGCAACATGGATTGACCTAAAGTCTATCATACTGAGTGAAGTAAGTTAGAAAAGTGAAGTATCATATGATATTGCTTATATGTGGAATCTAAAAAAAAAATTATACAAATGAACTTATTTACAAAACAGACTTATGGACTTAGAGAAGAAACTAGGGTGGGGAAGAGGGGGAGAAGGGATAGTTAGGGAGTTTAGGAATGACATGTACACACTGCTACTTTTTAAATGGTTCACCAACAAGGACCTACTGTATAGCACATACAACTCTGCTCAATATTATACAACAACCTAAATGGGAAAGAATTTGAAAAGAAATAGATATGTGTATAATTGAATTACTTTGCTCTACACCTGAAACTAACACATCATTATTAATTACTTATACTCCAATATAAAATAAAAAGTTAAGCAAACAAATAAAGGGAGGCCCAGAATAAGAGCTCTGGTGAGGGCCTGTTTCATATTACTAAAAGCCTTTTCTTGTTCCACAGTCCAAAGTAATGGTTCTGTATCTGGGCATTTAGTGGCTTCATATAGAGGCTTAGCCATTGGACCAAATCCTGGAATTTAAATTCCACAAAATTCTACCATGCTTAAGAAGGTACAAATATGTTTATCTTTGGGAATGTTTAGGCCTAATATAGCTTGTTTTCTATCTGGAAATAACTGTCTACTTCCAGGGTTTATCACATATCCCAGATATTTAAACTGTTGCTTTGGGATTTGTGCCTTTATGTGGGAGACCCTGTAGCCCCAGGCCTCAAGGAAATCAAGGACTTCAAGGGTATTCTGATCTGAGGTCTCCATTGTGGGGTTACATATTAATATATCATCGACACACTGTAGAATCATTCTTCTTTTAGGTGTATTTCCTTCCCTTCCTTTCCTAGGGCCTGGAAGAACAAGTGTGGGCTGTCCTGAAACCCCTGAGGCAATACTGTCCAGGTATATTCTTGCATTTGGCCTGAGTAAGGGTTAGTCCACCCAAAGGCAAACAGACTGTGATGAGCAATCAACTGGGGTGAAAAAAGAAGGCATTCTAAAGGTCAACCACAGTAAACCATTAGGCATCTCTAAGAATCCTGACTAATAGAAGGATTGGTCAAGAGGCAATGTACAGGGACCACTGCATCATTTATTGCTCTAAGGTCTTGTTCCATTTGATATTCCCCATTTGACTTCAGTTCACTTCAGTTCAGTTGCTCAGTCATGTCCGACTCTTTGCGACCCCATGAACTGCAGCACGATAGGCCTCCTTGTCCATCACCAACTCCAGGAGACCACCCATACCCATGTCCATGGAGTCGGTGATGCCATCCAACCATCTCATCCTCTGTCGTCCCCTTCTCCTCCTGCCCTCAATCCTTCCCAGCATCAGGGTCTTTTTAAATGAGTTACTTCTCCACATCAGGTGGCCAAAGTATTGGAGTTTCAGCTTCAGCATCAGTCCTTCCAATGAACACCCAGGACTGATCTCCTTTAGGATGGACTGGTTGGATCTCCTTGCAGTCCAGGGGACTCTCAAGAGTCTTCTCCAACACCACAGTTCAAAAGCATCAATTCTCTGGTGCTCAGTGTTCTTCACAGTCCAACTCTCACATCCATACATGACTACTGGAAAAACCACAGCCTTGACTAGGCGGATCTTTGTTGACAAGTAATGTCTCTGCTTTTTAATATGCTGTCTAGGTTGGTCATAACTTTCCTTCCAAGGAGTAAGCGTCTTTTAATTTCATGGCTGCAATCACCATCTGCAGTGATTTTGGAGCCCCAAAAAATAAAGTCAGCCACTATTTACACTGTTTCCCCATCTATTTGCCATGAAGTGATAGGACTGGAAGCCATGATCTTAGTTTTCTGAATGTTGAGCTTTAAGCCAACTTTTTCACTCTCCTCTTTCACTTTCATCAAGAGGCTCTTTAGGTCTTCTTTATTTTCTGCCATAAGTGTGGTGTCATCTGCATATCTGAGGTTATTGATATTTCTCCCGGCAATCTTGATTCCAGCTTGTGTTTCCTCCAGCCCAGCGTTTCTCATGATGTACTCTGCATATAAGTTAAATAAGCAGGGTGACAATATACAGCCTTGACGTACTCCTTTTCCTATTTGGAAGCAGTCTGTTGTTCCATGTCCAGTTCTAAATGTTGCTTCCTGACCTGCATACAGGTTTCTCAAGAGGCAGGTCAGGTGGTCTGGTATTCCCATCTCTTTCAGAATTTTCCACAGTTTCTTGTGATCCACACAGTCAAAAGCTTTGGCATAGTCAATAAAGCAGAAATAGATGTTTTTCTGGAACTTTCTTGCTTTTTCGATGATCCAGAGGATGTTGGCAATTTGATCTCTGGTTCCTCTGCCTTTTCTAAATCCAGCTTGAACATCTGGAAGTTCACAGTTCACGTATTGCTGAAGCCTGGCTTGGAGAATTTTGAGCATTACTTTACTAGCGTGTGAGATGAGTGAAATTGTGTGGTAGTTTGAGCATTCTTTGGCATTGCCTTTCTTTAGGATTGGAATGAAAACTGACCTTTTCCGGTCCTGTGGCCACTGCTGAGTTTTCCAAATTTGCTGGCATATTGAGTGTAGCACTTTCACAGCGTCATCTTTCAGGATTTGAAATAGCTCAACTGGAATTCCATCACCTCCACTAGCTTTGTTCGTACTGATGCTTCCTAAGGCCCACTTGACTTCTCATTCCAGGATGCCTGGCTTTAGGTGAGTGTGGAGCTGCTGCTCCTACCCCATATGACTTACCAACTGGCAGAATAGGGGTATTGCTGGGCGACTGACAGGGCACTAAGAGGCCATGTTTTAAGAATTTATCTATGAAGGCTGCAAGTACTTTTTGCTTCTAACTTTATGGGATACTGTCTCTTGTCAGAATAAGCGACTTCTGCCTTAAAGCTAGTTTTTACAGGTTGGGCATTTATAGCCTTCCCAGTGATTCCTTTGTCTCAAACTGCAGGGTTTACTGTGTGTAGAATACGGCTGGGAAAAAGCCCTTGTTCCTCTAGCTGATTTGTCTTAGAGTCAAGTACCTCCTAATCGTAACATGGTTCTGAAGGAACCCAGAAGGTCTCTCCCCAGTAGTGGGGTAGGACTGCTGTTGTGTAGTCGCTCAGTCGTATCCGACTCTTTGTGACCTCATGGACTATAGCCCACCAGGCTCCTCTGTCCATAGAATTCTCCATGGAAGAATATGGGAGTGGATTGCCATTTCCTTCTCCAAGGGGTAGGACACTCAGGCACAACTAAAAAGACATGTGAAGTCACTGTTCTAATTGGCAAGTGAAAAAGCCCAGTGAAGTAACAGGTGTAAGGCTTTCCACTGACATCAGTCAATGTATAGCTTTTAGAAGACAGGCCCAGCATGAGAGATTAGGACAGAGTGAGTAGCTTCTGTATCAAGTAAAAAAAATGGATTTTCTCACCTGCTGCATCAAAAACCACCCAGGGCTCCTCAGTGGTGATAGATCTCTTATGTGGGAGGAAGGTACCAGGCTTCCTCAGTCACCTAGCACGGCCATCTCAGGAATGGGCATCCTCCTTCCCCTTTGAACCAGGAAAGGTCCCCCACTTCCAATGACCTTGGAAGTTTGTCTGAAGACTGGCCATGGACCAGGGGACTCCTTTCTGGTAAGTACAGGCCCAGTGGCCAGCTGACTTGCATTTGAAGCCCTTGCTGGGTTTTGTTTTTGTTTTGTGGTTCAATAACTTTACTGGACAATGAGCAGTTAGTTCTCATCCACATTAACTGTAGATTTTGAAAGTGGTGACAGGTACATAGGTAACCAACATATAGAGCTTCTTTGGTGAATCTTCATTATATTTTCAGGACAACCACACACAGATACGATATGGGACATTTCTTATTCCTTTGGCCCAAGCAACTTTGTTGAACCTGGTGTCAATGCATCCATCTGGGATTCCCATCTCCTTCATGGCAACTTTCTGGATTTCTTTGAGTGCCTATGGGGCACACTTTTAGAAACTCACTCCATGGATATGCTTGTGAATGTTAACAGTATATTCTCTGGTCACTACCTTATTGATGGCAGACCAGCCCTCTTCTTGCTGCCCTTCTTTGCTGTTGCCATCCTGCCAAGCCAGGGTTGGAAAGGAAACCCCTTGCTGGTTTACCTCCAAATGAATGTTTAACTTCCTTGGCTCCCTTGGGTACCCCTGAGGTTGCAATGCATGACTGACAGCAACAGCCATCAGTTAAGCATGAACCCTGGTCTGCCTATTTTCACATTGGTTCTTTCTTCCTCCTCAACTTGATCTCGATTATTAAATACCACAAAGGCTACCTCTAGGGGTTTATGGGCATAATATCAGGGTTGGACTGGCTGATAAAATGTTATAGAAGCAGGGGTTGACACTCAGGAGTAGGGGGATCAATGTCAGTAAATTTTTTAAAAGGTTCATAAGCTGTCCCTGAAAGAGGGCTGAATTTTCTTTTTATTCTCAGTTCACTCCTTTAAACTTTTTATAATTAACTGGCCTTTTAGATATACTTTCTCATCCCTTCTGATACACATTGGATCATGTAGTTCCTTGGTTTCTGCTCCCTCCAAGGAATTATATTCTCAAATGGGCTCCTAGCTTAGAAGAGGATCCTCCCAGGTTGAGTAAACTGCAACTGGTAAAGAGCATTCCTAGAAGTGAATTCCAGCATCTCAGAGACATTTACTAGGAGGCTTTTGCCAGAAGTGGGTCAGAGTGTCCTCCAAATTCTCTTCTTACCCAATGGGATTTTGAGTATCCTCTACTCTCCCAACTGGAGAGTCTCTGATTAACTGGACATCTAACTAGACATCGCTGGTTGACTTGGCCTCTTTCACAAGGGATCATGGGCAGGGGGACGTTTGTACCAGGGCATTGCCAGGACTCTCCTTGAGGGGATCTGTTGTCTTTAAAGCTTATGCCCTACAGTAACTTTCCTTATGCTGGGGTGTATTCCTCGAGACTGAGCATCTATAAACTTTATAATGTGGGCTTCTGGGCAGCATCCACCTAAAAGGCTGTCCAAAGCAGTGTATGGGCTGTCAAGGGCTGAAGTGAAGGGGGTCCTAGCAAACAGGAGGAACTGGAGTTGGGAGCAAAGGAAAATGCCATGGGGGTCAAGAACTGAATTCCTAGAGGTGGGAGTATTCCTACAGGGGATTTTTGGACAAAGAGTAAGGTAAGACATTAGACAGCAGAAGAACCCTGAACCCTCTCCCCTATTTGTTTGGTGGCTATCATAAAATTGAGAAGAGTCTGATGATTCCATCTAACATAGGCAACAGTGAGTCTGGACAGTGTTTCCCATGTAATTTAACATACTAAATGAACCCAATTAGTTTAGGATCTCTCTTTGGGATGCTCTTAGGTCCCTTTGAAGCACCCCAAAGTTAGCTGAAGATCAAAAGAACTTTAATTAGAATTTCACATTTGGGAAGTCTGTCAAAAATTTCAAAAAGTTTTTATGGCTGCGCTGTGCAGTTTGTGAGATCTTACTTCTCTGATAAGGGATCAAACCCATGTCCCCTGCAGCACAAGCAGGGAGCCCTCACCACGGGGCTGCCAGGAACTTCCTGCAAAAATTTTAAAGCACTTGGTTATATAGGATTATAAGTCGTTGTGAAACAATGAGGTAAGGTAAAAAAAATATTTCAAAAGTAAATAGAGATCACGTAAAGGCACCTACTCCACTCTTCTTGGGCTTGCCTGGTGGCTCAGCTGGTAAAGAATCCGCCTGCAATGCAGGGGACCTGGGTTTGATCCCTGGGTTGGGAAGATCCCCTGCAGAAGGGAAAGGCTACCACTCCAGTATTCTGCCCTGGAGAATTCAAGGGACAGTCCATGGGGTCGCAAAGGGTCGGACACGACTGAGTGACTTTCACTTCACTTCAAAGGCACAGAAACTCACACCTTTTATCAAAAGCAGCATTCCAGGAAAACTCTGTTCTCTTGTGAGACAGAGAAAGCAAATCCAGTTCTGCATCAGCCTACTATTAATAAAATCCATTTACCTGATTAAATTTAATCCAACCTTAGAAAATCCTGACCAAATCCAAGACTTTTCAGAATGTTCCTTTTCCTGCAAACTTTTTGCAACTTTCTGTAGCTATGTTGTCACTTGTTCTTTTTTAAAATTTATTTTAATTGAAGGATAATTACTTTACAATATTGTGTTGGTTTCTGCCATACATCAACATGAATCAGCCATAGGTATACATATGTTTCCTCATTCCTGAATCTCCCTCCCACCTCCCACTCCCTCTAGGTTGTCACAGATCCCCAGTTTGAGTTCCCTGAATCATACAATGAATTCCCATTGGCTATCCACTGCAAGGAGATCAAACCAGTCAATCCTAAAGGAAATCAGTCCTGAATATTCATTGGAAGGACTGATGCTGAAGCTGAAACTCCAATACTTTGGCCACCTGATGTGAAGAACCGACTCACTGGAAAAGACCCTGATGCCGGGAAAGATTGAAGGCTGGAGAATGGGACAACAGAGGATGAGATGGTTGCTTGGCATCACTGACTCGATGGACATGAGTTGGAGTAAGCTCTGGGAGTTGGTGATGGACAGGGAAGCTTGGCGTGCTGCAGTTCATGGTGTTGCAAAGAGTCAGACAGGACTGACTGACTGAGTGACTGAACTGAACGGATCTACTTTACAACGGTAGTGTAATGTATTTCTATGCTGTCTACATTTGTCCCACCCTCTCCCTCCCCTCTCCCCATGTCCATAAATCTGTTCTCTATGTCTGCATCTCCAATGCTGGCCTGCAAATAGGTTCATCAGTACCATATTTCTAGATTCCATATATATGCATTAAAATATTATCTTTTTCTCTTTCTGAGTTACTCCATGCTGTATAATGGGCTCTAGGGTCATCCATCTTATTTGTACTGACTCAAATGTGTTCTTTTTTATGGCTAGGTAATATGGCTGGTACATATAATATTGTATATATGTACCACAGCTTCTTTATTCATTCATCTGTTGATGGACATCTAGGTTGCTTCCATGCACTAGCTATTGTAAACAGTGCTGCAATGAACATTGGGATCCATGTTTTTTTCAATTATGGTTTTCTTAGGGTATATGCCCAGTAGTAGGACTGTTGGATCAAATGGCAGTGTTATTCCCCGTTTTTTAAGGAATCTCCATAGTGTCTTCCATAGTGGTTGTACCAATATACATTCCTACCAACAGTGCAAGAGAGTTCCCTTTTCTCCACACCCTCTCCAGCATTTATTGTTTGTAGATTTTTTGATAATGGACATTCTGATCGGTGTGAGGGGTATTTCATTGTAGTTTTGATTTGCATTTATCTAATAATGAGTGATGCTGAGCATATTTTCATGTGTTTATTTTATCTGTATGTCTTCTTTGGAGAAATGTCTGTTTAGATCTTTTGCCCACTTTCTGATTGGGTTGTTTGCTTTTCTGGTATTGAGTTGCATGAGCTGCTTGTATATTTTAGAAATTAATCCTTTGTCAGTTGTTTCATTTTCTATTATTTTCTATTCTGAGGGTTGTCTTTTCATCTTATAGTTTCTTTTGCTGTGCAAAGCCTCTAAGTTTAATTAGGTCTCACTTGTTTATTTCCATCACTCTAGGAGGTGGGTCATAGAGAAGCTTGCTATGATGTATGTCATAGTGTTCTGCCTACGTTTTCCTCTGAGAGTTTTATAGTTCCTGGCCTTACATTTAGGTCTTTAATCCACTCTTAGTTTATTTCTGTTAATGGTGTTAGGAAGTGTTCTAATTTCATTGTTTTAATGTAGCTGTCCAGTTCTCCCAGCACCACTTATTAAAGAGACTATCTCTGCCCCATTGTATATTCTTACCTCCTTTGTTAAAGATAAGGTGCCCATAGGTGCATGGGCTTATCTCTAGGCTTTCTATCTTGTTCCATTGGTCTATATTTCTGTTTTTGTGCCAGTACCATACTGTCATGATGACTATAGCTTTGTAGTATAGTCTGAAGTCAGGAAGGTTGATTCTCCAGCTCCATTCTTTTTTTTTTTAATTGGAAGCAAATTAATTTACAATATTGTGGTGGTTTTGGTCATACACTGACATGAATCAGCCATGGGTGTACATGTGTCCCCTCATCCTGAACCCCCCCACCCCACCCAATCCCTGTGGGTTGTCCCAGAGCACCGGCTTTGAGTGCCCTGCTTCATGCATCGAACTTGCACTGGTCATCTATTTTACATATGATAATATACAAGTTTCAAAGCTATTCTCTCAAATCATCCCACCCTTGCCTTCTCCCACATAGTCCAAGTCTGTTCTTTACATCTGTGTCTCTTTTCTCCAGCTCCATTCTTCTTTCTCAAGATTACTTTAGCTATTCAGGGTCTCTTGTGTTTCCATATGAATTGTGAAATTTTTCGTTCTAGTTCTTTGAAAAATGCCATTGGTAATTTGATAGGGATCGCAATGAATCTGTAGATTGCATTTGGTAGTATAATCACAATACTGATTCTTCCAACTCAGGAACATGGAATATCTCTCCATCTGTTTATGTCTTCTTGATTTCTTTTATCAGTGTTTTATAGTTTTCTACATACAGCTCTTTTGTCTCCTTATGTAAGTTTATTTCTAGATATTTTATTTTTGTTGCAATGATAAATGGGATTGGTTCTTTAATTTATTTTTCTGATTTTTCATTGTTAGTGTATAGGAACGCAAGTGATCTGTGTATTGATTTTGTATCCTGTGACTATACTAAATTCACTGATTAGCTCTAGTAATTTTATGATATCTTTAGGGTTTTCTATGTATAGTGTCTTATCAGCAAACAGTGAGAGTTTTACTTCTTTTCCGTTCTGGATTCCTTTTACTTCTTTTTATTCTCTGATTGCTGTAGTTAGGACTTGCAGAACTCTGTTGAGTAACAGTGGCAAGAGTGGGCACCCTTGTCTTGTTCCTGATCTTAGGAAAAATGCTTTCAATTTTACACCATTGAGAATAATGTTTGCTGTAGTTTTATCATATATGGCCTTTATTATGTTGAGGTTGGTTCCTTTTTGCCCATTTTTGAAGTTTTTAGCATAAATGGGTACTGAATTTTGTCAAAATCTTTTTCTGCATCTATTGAGATTATCATATGACTTTTATCTTTCAATTTGTTAATATGGTGTATCACATTAATTAATTTCCGTATACCGAGGAATCCTTGCATCCCTGAGATAAACCGGACTTGACCATGGTGTATGATCTTTTTAATGTGTTGTTGAATTCTGTTTGCTAGAATTTTGTTAAGGATTTTTGCATCTATGTTCATCAGTGATACTGGCCTGTATTTTCTTTTTTTGTGCTGTCTTTATTTGGTTTTAGGATCAGGGTGATGGTGGCCTCACTGAATGTGAGTTTGGAAGTGTTCCTTCGTCTGTAATGTTTTGAAAGAGTTTAAGAAGGATAGGCATTAGCTCTTCTCTAAATATTTGATAGAATTCACCTGGGAAACTATCTGGCCCTGGGCTTTTGTTTTGCAGGAGATTCTTTATCACAGTTTTGATTTCTGTGCTTGTAACTGACTTGTTCATAATTTCTATTTCTTCCTGATTCAGTCTTTGAAGGTTGAACTTTTCTAAGAATCTGTACATTTCTTCCAAGTTGTCCATTTTGTTGGCATAGAGTTGCTCGTAGTAGTCTCTTATGTCTGTCATAACCTCTCCTTTTTCACTTCTAATTTTATTGATTTGATTCTTCTCTTTTTTCTTGATAAGTCTGGCTAATGGTTTGTCAATTTTGTTCATCTTCTCAAAGAACCAGCTTTTAGTTTTATTAATCCTTACTACTGTTTCATTCATTTCTTTTTCATTTATTTCTTCTCTGATCTTTATGATTTCTTTCCTTTTACTAACTTTGGGGAGGTTTTGTTCTTCTTTTTCCAGTTGTTTTACATGTAAAGTTAGGTTGTCTATTTGATGTTTTTCTTGAGATAGGATTATATTGCTATGAACTTCCCTCTTAGAACTGCTCTTGCTGCATCCCATAGGTTTTGAGTCATCGTGTTTCATCATTTGTTTCTAAGAATTTTTTTTTATTTCCCTTTTAATTTCTTTAGTAAATTGCTCATTATTTAGAAACATATTATTTAATCTCCATGTGTTTGGTTTTTTACATTTTTTTTCTCTGTAATTGATATCTAGTCTTATAGCACTGTGGTCAGAAAAGATGTCTGATACAATTTCAATTTTCTTAAATTTTCTGAGGCTTGACTTGTGACCCAAGATGCGGTCTATCCTGGAGAATGTTCCATGTGCATTTAAGAAAGTGTATTCTTCAGTATTTGGATGGCATGTCCTGAAGATATCAACTACGTTCATCTGCTCTAATGTGTCATTTAAGGATTGTGTTCCTTTGTTAATTCTCTGTTTTGATGGGCTGTCCATTGGTGTTAAGTGGGGTGTTAAAAGTTCCCTCCTATTATTGTGCTATTGTCAGTTTCCCCTTTTATGTCTGTTAGTGTTTATTTATGTATTGAGATGCTCCTATGCTGGGCGCATAAATATTTACAATTGTTATGTCTTCTTCCTGGATTGATCCCTTGATCGTTATGTAGTGTCCTTCCGTCTCTTGTAATGGTCTTTATTATAAAGTCTATTTTATCTGATATGATTACTGCTACTCCCTCCCCGCTTTCTTTTGATTTCTATTTGCATGGAATATCTTTTTTTCATCCTCTCACTTTCAGTCTGTATGTGTCTCTAGGTCTAAAGTGGGTTTCTTATAGACAGCAATGTATGTGGGTCTTGTTTTTGTGTCCATTCAGCCAGTCTGTGTTTTTTGGCTAGTACATTTAATCCACTAACATTTAAAGTAATTATCGATATACATCTGACAACAATGCAGGAGACCAAGATTTGATCCCTAGGTTGGGAAGATCCCCAGGAGAAAGGAATGCCAACCCACTCCAGTATTCTTGCCTGGAGAATTCCGTGGACAGAGGAGCCTGGTGGACTACAGTCCATGGGGTTGCAAAGAATCAGACATGACTGAGACTAACACTTGCACTTTTCACTTACGTTCCTATTGGCATTTTCTTAATTGTGTGGGGTCTGTCTTTGTAGCTCTTTTCCTTCTCTTGTGCCTCCTACCTATGCTGCTGCTGCTGCTAAGTCGCTTCAGTCGTGCCCGACTCTGTGTGACCCCATAGACGGCAGCCCACCAGGCTCCACCATCCCTGGGATTCTCCAGGCAAGAATACTGGAGTGGGTTGCCATTTCCTTCTCCAGTGCATGAAAGGGAAAAGTGAAAGTGAAGTCGCTCAGTCGTATCCAACTCTTAGCAACCCCATGGACTGTAGCCTACCAGGCTCCTCCATCCATGGGATTCTCCAGGCAAGAGTACTGGAGTGGGGTGCCATTGTCTTCTCCACCTCCTACCTATAGAAGTCCCTTTAACATTTGTTGTAAAACTGGTTTGGTGGTGCTAAATTCTCTTAACTTTTGCTTATCTGTAAAGCTTTTGATTTTTCCATCAATTCTTAATGCAGTCCTTGCCAGGTAGAGTAATCTGGTTGTAGATTTTTCCCTTTTGGTACTTTAAATGTATCCTGCCATTCCCTCCTGGCCTGCAGAGTTTCTTCTGATTGTATGGGGTTTCATTTGTATGTTACTTGTTGCTTTTCCCTTGCTGCTTTTAATATTCTTTGTGTTTAATCTTTGTTAGTTTGATTAGTATGTATCTTGGCATGTTTTACCTTCAGTTTATCCTGTTTGGGATTCCCTGCACTTCTTGGACTTAATTGACTATTTCCTTTCCCACATAAGGGAAGTTTTTGACTATATTCTCTTCAAAAATTTTCTCAGACACTTTCTTTTTCTCTTCTTCTTCTGGGACCCCTGTAAGTCGAATGTTGATGTATTTAATATTGTCCCAGAGGTCTCTAAGACTATCCTCAATTCTTTTCATTATTTTTCCTTTATTCTGCTCTTCAGCAGTTATTTCCACAATTCTATCTTCCAGCTCAATTATCTGTCCTTCTGCCTCAGTTATTACACTACTGATTCCTTTTAGAATACTTTTAATTTCAGTAATTGTGTTGTTCATCTGTTTGTTCATTCATTTCTTCTAGTCCTTCTTAAATGTGTTAATTGATTTTTGCATTTTCTCAATTCTATTTTCAAGGTTTTGGATCATTTTTACTATTATTACTCTGAATTCTTTTTCAAGTAGTTTGCCTATTTCCTCTTTGTTTATTTGGTCTTGTGAGTTTCCACCTTGTTCCTTCATTTCTGCAATACTTCTGTCATTTCATTTTTTCCCTAATTTACTGTGCTTGAGGTCTCCTTTTCCCAGGCTTTAGGGTTGTATTCCTTCTTTCTTTTGGCGTCTGCCCTCAGTGGGTAAGCCTGGTCCAGTGGTTTGTGTAGACTTTGTGTTGGGAGGGACTTCTGTCTGCATTCTTGTTGGAGGAGGTGAGTTTCTTTTCCCTCTGCTGGGCAGGGTTGTGCTAGGTGGTATGTTTTGGGGTGTCTGTGGGAATCCTGTCTGTGGATTTGTGCTTTTGTCTTGCTTGTTGTTTGGGTTAGGCATCTTGCACTGGATCCTGCCAGCAGTTGGGTGATGCTGGGTCTTGTATACAGGTGAAGCCCTTTGTTTGAGTTCTCACTAATTAATACTTCCTGGGGTTAGGAGTTCTCTCACAGTCTAGGGTCCTGGATTCAGCACTTCCTCTCCAAAGGCTTAGGCCCAACACTGGTCAGGGAACCGAGATTCCACAAGTCACTTGTTATGGCATTAAAGGGAATTAAAACAAACACACAAAAACTAAAAACAAAACAAGAAACAAAAGACAAATCCCATATGAATGGTACAAACAAAATCAGACAAATAATAACAAAAACAATAGAACACACACACACAAACAAAACCAAAACACTCCAAAGAAAAGAAAGTACAAGAAAGTGACCCAGCAAGTCGATAACAAAAGTGTTATCAACCAAATAAAAACAAAACTAACTAAACAACCAACCAGGAAACAAAACCAAAGCAGAGTGCCAACTGGGCAATAAAGCAAAAAAAAATATCAAACTAACAACTTGGTGGAAAAAAGAAAGAAAAGGAAGAAAAGAAAAAAGAAATAGAAAAGCAAAATTTAACAGAAGCATGTAAAAAAGATTTATGTATATTAAAGAATAACTACAGCAGGAAATGAACAATAAGAAAAACATACAAAATAAAAAATTAAATTTAAAAAAATTTTAAAAACAAGAAAAAAGAAAACAAAAAACCCCACAGACCTGCAAAAGGTGAATGTAGAGGTAGGAGTATATAAAGGAAATAAAAAGTGTGATTTTAAAAAAAAATTCTCAAAAGCTTAAAGAGTTAATAGTAATAAAATCAACAACCACAGTAACAGAGTGGGGGAAAAAGGAAGAAAAAAAAAAAGTCCAGAACCAATCACAGAACAAATCAAAATATGAGTAATAATAAATGTTTTTCTCAGATCTCAGCTGTCAGCGTCCTTTCCCTTGTTGTGAATCACAGTCCACCTCCACCTCCCTAGGATACTCTCCAATACTGGGCTGGTCTCTGGACCTGCTGTGGGGACAGCTCAGACTCTAACCTGGCGCTACTCCTGTGTATTCTTTTCTCCAGTGTCCACGATTGCCAGAGCTACTGCGTTTACTTTTATGGGAACTCTCATTGTCCTTTTATATATTCCATGGATACATAGTCTGCCTAGCTGACCATGTGGATTTAATCTGCAGCTTGTACAGCTGGTAGGAAAATTTTCCATCCTCTTCCTTAGCCACACTGCCCCTGGAGTTCAACTGTGATTTTATCTTCACCTCTGCATGTGGGTTGTCCACAGGAGTTTGCTCCAGAGGCTTCCCTGGAGGACTTGGGTGTGTCCCAGTGAGGACCAGATACAGAGGTGGCACAGCTGCTTGGACTGCAGGAACCCTGGCAGTGCCAGGTACGCAGGAGAGCTGGCAGCCAGGGGAGCAGGAAATATAGGCTCTTAGGGCTTTCTCTAGCCTCTGGCAGCTCTGCCCCAGTAGGGATCGAGCATGAAGGTGGCACAGCTGCTTGGATCATGGGGTTTGTCCCTTATTCTTTCCCCACTCAGAAATAACAAGCCTGGAGAAGGAAATGGCAACCAAGTCCAGTATTCTTGCTTGGAAAAGCCCATGAACAGAGAAACCTTGCAGGCTACAGTCCATGGGGTCGCAAAGAGTCGGACACGACTTAGCGACTAAACAACAACCACCTCAGATCATAGGCATTAGATCCTGGAGGTTGGGTTTCCCTGCTATAGAGCACTGTTTTTATGAAATCTCTGACTGCTTGCCTCTACCAAAATACTTAATAGGCATTACTATTTATAAAATAGATAATCAATAAGGACAGCACAAGGAACTCTAAACTCAATACTCTAATGGCCTATATGGGAAAAAAAATCTGAGAGTGGACATATGTATGTGTATAACTGATTCACTTTGCTGCACACCTAGAACTAACACAACATTGGAAATCAACTATATTCCAATAAAATTAATTAAAAAAAGAAGAAATAACAAGCTCTAGGACAAAATATATTTCCATTCCTCATACTTTCTTTTACTCAAAGCACTCATCCTACTTTCCTTAAGCAACCATGACCTATCTTTTACATTAGCGTTCCCTGATTGGAATATCCCATAACCTCTAGAAACATGCATCTTCCTAAAGCACAATTTCTTTCCTTAATGTGGTCTGTGGTAAAAGATATGTGTCTGAGGGCACTCAGGGCTGGTGCACTAGGACGACCCTGAGGGATGGGATGGGGAGGGAGGTGGGAGGGGGGTTCAGGATGGGGACACATGTACACCCATGGCTGATTCATGTCAATGTATGGCAAAACCACTACAATATTGCAAAGTAATTAGCCTCCAATTAAAATAAATTAATTTTTTTAAACAAAAAAAAAGGTATGTGTCTGATATACTCAAACATCTTTAGTTTCCCCCTCATAAGAAGACAAAAGTAGCAAAGGAGTAAATTTGGATCTGCTTAGCAATTAATGTTCCAATATTTCATCTTATTTGAAACGGCCCGGATCCTCAATGAATTCCTATTAATTAACTTAATTTTGTTTCAAGTTGTCAAAATGTGGAGAGACTATTTTAGATGTATATTTCCAAAACATGTAGCTCAGCTGGTAAAGAATTATTCCTATAGAGTTTACCAAAAAGCTCTTACCTCAGTAACATTTACTTAAAAATGTAATCATATCAGGTTTTTTTCCCCGTTGACAGATTTTACAACAGAAACAATATGCACTTATTGACTTCCAGTAACCCTAGGTACAATGAAAATATATTCAATATTCATGATTCTAAAGACAGGTCTGTATTAATTAAGCCCACAAGCTTAAACCAAGCTCTAATACCAAATATTAATTTAATATTGATTATCTCCCAGATCATATGAATCTGGAATGTATTCTGGTGAGTTTTATATTTCTGAGTATGTATATAAGCACTCAGTTTCCTTTAAGCCAATTAAATACAGTTCATTTGCAAGTTAATTTTTACATAAAGATAGACAACAGAATCAGAGATCTTTTAGTTTTCCTGCTTGAATTTTAAAAGGTCTGTTTTAACATAAAAATACTTATTCAAAAAGATAAATGCACCGCTATGTTCATTACAGCATTATTTACAACAGTCAAGATATGGAAGTAACTTAAGTGTGCATCCGTGGACAAATGGATAAAGAGATGTTTATCTCTTTCTCAGAAGATAAAAAAGAATGATATCTTACAATTTGTAACAACATGGATGGAACTTGAGGGTCTTATGTTAAGTGAAATAATAAGGAGAAAGACACATACTCTATGAGTTTAATCATGTGGAATAAAAACAAAAACAACAAACAAATAATATAACAGCAACAAATTCATAGATTTGTTGAGACAAATCAGCAACAAACTCAGCAGAGAACTGATCAGTGGTTACCAGAGGGCAAGGGACTGGGTGAGGGGGGAGCTATATGGTGATGGACACTAACTAAACTTACAGTGGTGATCACTCTGTAGTATATACAGATGTTGTTTTATAATGCTGTACGCTTGAAGCTTACATCATGATCATCATCTTCACCATCATCGTAAATAAAAAAGATGTGTAATTCCCCCAAAATAAAATGTCTCTTTTTCTTTTCCTCAGTCTGGGGGACTACAGATGGATCAGAAAGTTCCTGAGAGCCCAGGCAAAACAGTTACATTGCAAAGGCAGAGGAGGGGGAAATGCAAGTTCACCTCCCTCCTTTTTTTTCTTTTTAATATCTAAGTAACCCAAGGCTGGAGTCTCAGGCAATGTGGGCTGTGTTTGAATTTCAAGGCTTAAGTGTTCCACCATGCCCACAATTTTACCAGAGACTTGCAGGAACAGTTGGACAGACAAAACTGCATAAAATGAAGATCCTTATTTAACATGTACCAATAACAGAGCTTGACACAAACAAGTTTTCAGGATAACAGGGATGTGAGCGCAGATATAAGGATCAAGGGAGAGGTACAGGGAGGAAGAACAGAAAGACTGAAAAAAAAAAAAAAAAGCAGGAAAATAAAGGTGAGAATACTAGGACGATAGGGCTTCCAGCCCCTATATGGTATGATATTTAAACCTCACTCACTATCCCAAATCTCCCGTCAGGGAGAGCCCACTGGACTGAGGTTTGCATGGTGTGAGGCCAGCCTCTCCCACCTCTGCCTGTCACCTGTCAAGGTGAGCTGTTGCCAGCCACATGCTGAGAGCAGTGATAAGCTGCACGAGGTCCACTCTCTCAGAAGGATACAACAGAGGAGTAGAAAAGGACAGAGAAAGAAGTAGAGAGATAACAAGAAGGAGAAAGAGACAAAGAGGAAGGGTTAAGCTTTGCCTGAATGAGGCCCCCAGGTGGGACAAAGTGAGGTTCAGGTGATCACTTGTCACCAATGGTGGTCCCCCAGGCGCCCAAATCTTCTCCCCGGAAGCGGACAACTGTCCCAAGTTGGGTGCCAAAAATCTGCTACTGATCTGGGTTCTTGGTCTTTCTTAATCAACAGAAAATTGACTAGAGGGGAGACAAGAAATTCAGGCAAGGCTTTACTGGGGTCCCTGCTGCCGCAGCATTGGGGAAGAGTAACCGGGTCCCTTGCTGGCTCCTGAGGGTGGGGGGGCAACCTGGTTCCTTAAATGGGATGAGGGTAGGGTGTGTCTAGGGGTTAGTCAGGAGGGGTGGCTTAGACGGTTTGCCTATCTTTCAGGCCAAGTGCAAGGGGCATGCACAGTACCCTGTTTCTGCTCGTGGCTCTTCAGAAGTGGCAGTTGGGGTTTTTGATCTTTTTGTACCTTGTTCATAATTTGCCCCAACTGCCCACGCACACAGTAACTTTTAGTCCCTTATAGTTTCTTCGTATTTTGTTGCTGGATAAGACCTTTGTCCAGGTGCAAGCACCGCGGCTAAGGGTTCCAGATCCCAGCCTGTCTCACTTCTGCCTAAACCCCTCAGACCTGGGACAGGGGCCTGAGGGTCCTCAGTTAACCCGACTGAGGTCCAAATATGGGTTGGGGAAGTTCATAAGGAAAACGTTATTGAGAAGGGGTTAGGGGGCTGACGCAAGCCGCCACCACTGCGGACCGCACACTCTGGAAGGCCCCTGCTTCGACCTACCTGAGGCCAGAGCCCAGGGCCCCCACTGCACGAAGTCCAGGCCATTTAAGTTCACACGCGGGACCGGCGCCGCGAGGCGGACCGGCGCGATCCCGGGCGTTCGTCCCCCACCCCGCCCCTCGCGTACCGGTGTCGGCAGCGGGTGATGCGGCCCCTTTAAGTCCCGGCCGCCCCGCCCTTCGCAGCCAACTCCGCGGCGGCCCGGGATCCAGGCCGGGCCGCGGCTCTCGCCGCCCAGCCTAACTCAGCCCGGCCCGGCCCGGCCCGAGCGCCGAGCCTAGGCCGTCCGCTTCCCACAGCCTGGAGGAGCCGGCAGCGCGGCGCCCGGCCCTGTCCCCAGCCCGGCAGGCCGGCCCGCACCTCCGCCCGGCCCCGGGCTCGCAGCCCCTCCCCGCTCCGGGGCCGGGGCCCCTGCAGCCTCCCGGTCCCGGCGCTCCGGCCCCGGCCCCCCGGGCCATGCGGCCTCTGCCCCGCCGGCGCCCACCGCGTACCTGAGGAGATGAGGCTCCGCAATGGCGCCTTCCTGACGCTGCTGCTCTTCTGCCTGTGCGCCTTCTTCTCGCTCTCCTGGTACGCGGCGCTCAGCGGCCAGAAAGGTGAGCCCCTCCCCCGCCGGCGCCGGCCCCGCTGCGCCTCCCGCCCCAGGGCGCCGGCCTCCGGAGCTGGGGTCGGGCGTCCGCCGCGAAAGGCGGCCGGAAGCCGACGCCAGCGCCCCTTCCCCGCCCGGCCGGCGCGGGAGGACGCCCCTCCCTCCTCGCCCCCACTTGTTTGCTGCCGGAGTAACGAGATTCTCCTCAGGCCGGGGCTGGGCCTCGAGGCGGGGGCCGGGCGAGCGCTCAGGACGGGCCTCCGGGAGTTTTGCCCGCGCTGGGGCGGGTCGCTCCCTCTGGCGAGCGGGGGACCTCAGAGTTCTCAGAGAGGGACAGAGAGACGCAAGGTCAGAGGCGGCTTTGCCGGCTCCAGGCACATGGATGCCCCGTTCCTGAGACAGATATCCAGGCGGTACTGTCACTTCCCACCGCCGCTCCAACCCCGCCCGCTCAGCGTGCGGCTCCCTGGGGCCTCAGCAGCCCTCCTCCGGAACATCTGGCCCCAGGACTCCTCCACTGGGATGCGGGCGCTGCGGAAGCCTTCCTCAGGCTGCCGGCCCGGGGGTGCCTTGAGGGCCTCATGAGCAGCCCACCCAGCCCTGGCTACCGGTTAACTTACTTTATGTGGCCTCACGTGAAGTTTGATCCAGCTAGCCAGTCCAGCGCCATGGCCCTCCGAGTCTGCTAGCACAGTTCGGGCTGAGGGACAGACCCCAGCATTGGCTGGAGTTGCTCCATGTTGGTTGGGATGGATGGGGCTGAGCGGAGCCTTTGCTGAGGGCAGATGGCTGAGGAGGCTCTCGCAGGCCTTTGTCGACCCAGCCTTCAGCACAAGAGGCAGCAGGAAAAGCTGCTCCCTTCCTGCCTCTGGCTTTCCCTGCAGGAGGCCTAGGCAGGATGGGGCTGAGGCTGCTGACCCCAGCCTCCCTCCCACCACCTGCTTCCCTGTCCCCCACAGAGGCTGCAGGAGGAGCAGGAGCCTTTCTGACCCTCAAAGTCCCCGTGTCCCCACCTGGCTTCCGTCCGCCCAGCTCAGCCCAGCCCTGTTTGGGTGGAGGCTTGGGCTGTCCTTAGGGCACCAGAAGGCCTGGAAGGAGAACCCTAGGACTTGGTACTTTAGAGGCCACTGCTGGAGCGGAGTTCTCTGTAGGTCTCTGTATGTGGAGTGTATGACCCAGGGAAGGGCATGGCTAGGGCAGAGTTCTGGGTAGCTGAGGTGTGTCACCTAGGGGAGGACATTTTGGACCCTCGGGAGAGTGGCCAGGTAAGCAGACTGACTTGGAGGCCAAGGTGGGGCCGTACCTGATGGGCTGGGGCACATTTGTGCAGTTGTGAGTGAAGTAATGAGCCCTTGTGAGTCTGACTAGCCACAGTGTCCAGGAGCATGGGAGTGATGGGGATGCCCATGGCTCCATTTAGGCCTACTCTCCCTAGGGGCTTCCCAGGTGGCCCTAGTGGTAAAGAACCTGCCTGCCAATGCAGGAGACTTAAGAGATGCGTGTTCGATCCCTGGGTCGGGAAGATCTCTTGGAGAAGGGCATGGCAACCCACTCCAGTATTCTTGCCTGGAGAATCCCATGGACAGAGGAGCCTGGCAGACTACAGTCCATGGGGTTGCAAAGAGTCAGAAACGACTGAAGCTTCTTAGCAGCAGCAGTACCAGCTCCCTAAGGGAAGCCTCCAGGAGCCTGGTCAAAGAAGTGGGGTTCAGATGCAGGGTCCTTGTCCCTGGGGCCTGAAAGCCCAGAAGCCTGTGACATGTGACAAGAGGATCACCTGGGCCTTCTCTACTGAAGGCTGTTACTCTTTTGGGGGGCCCAGTAAGATCTGGTCTTTGAAGGCCTGAAGAGAAGCCTGAGTCTGGGCTCCTGTATGAACCTTTCTCATTTTTACATTCAGATGACTGTATTAAGCCTGTAGGGAAGCCAGACTAAATCTGAGACCAGGCTGGACCTTGGCTTCCAGTTTGCAGTGAATAGGGAACTCAGGAGAGGGCTGGCCCCGGCATGGATGCTTAGAGGAAAAGCAGAGGAACCCAGATCTGTAGGGAAGGGAAGAGGTGGGCAGGGAGCCAGAGAGAAAGGAAAGTAGGAGCAGGTGGCATCCTGGAAGCCAAGGGCCAGGAAAGACACATAGGCCTTGGCAAGACGGGCCCTGGACACAGGTTTCAGGCACACTTTCACATCCAGCCTTGACAAAATTTGTGCATCAGCTCCACTAATGCTCCAGTTGTGGCCCTGCTAAAGGTCCCCAAGGAAGACAGCAGACTGTCCAGGGGGTTAGCCTCAGCCACACAGCCCTCCCCCGTGTCTAGGCTGTCCCCTCTCTTAGACCTTAGCAATGATAGATGCCCATCTTGACCACTGGGAGGGTGGATGCAAATCCTGGAGAGGAGGTGGACACCTGCCCCCTTCTCTGTGCTTCTGCCCCCCTGCAGGTTGACAGCAGACCTTCACTGGGCCTGGCACCTGCCTGCGCCTCTCTGAGCCTATTTTTCCATCCCACAGTACAGGGCACAAGCTCTGTGCCCTAGCTTTAACCTTGAAATCTGTTTCTTTAACGAAGAGGGAACCAAAGGGAAGCTTGTGGTCTGTGGGCCTCAGATATCTTGATTATTTTGCCTTCTGGTAGAGGGAGGGACAGGAAAGCCTCCAATAGTGTGACCACAGCTGCCCCCAGGACTTGGAAAGAGGAAAGCTTCTGGCAAGAGGACCAGGGTAGGGAGCAGGCTGTGCCCAGGCCTCAGTGGTCAGGGCAGTTCAGGTTAGCAGGGCCCACCTCTTGGTCCACTTAGGACAGGCTAAGGTTGGACAGAGCTTAGCCTACTTAAAAATCAGAGAAGGCCATGTGTGCGGGGAGCAGAGGCAGCAGTCAGAGAGAGTGAGGCCTCCTTACGCTCCCTCCACCTCACAGAGGGCCCCACTGCAGGGGGCTTCCTTGGGTATAGCCAGTAGCATTGGGGTGGGCATCAGGGACAGTAGGTAGGTAGGTAGAGACTATGCAGGAGGGAGACCACCTACCCGTGTGGGCAGCTCTGAACTGCATCCTACTGGGCCTCAGCACTCCCCAGTTACCCTTCCTGTTGGCAGCTGGGCAGGGGAGTGTTGGCGGTGGCAAGCTCCCTGTTTAAAGGGTCAGGTTTCTGGGGTAACCTGGCCTCAGAATCCAGTGCAGAGCCTCAAAGATCTGGTAACCTAACTCCTAACTCCCTCCCCAGTGGGGCTGTTCCTGAGCACAGAGGCTTGAAGTGGCCTGGCCTTTGGCCCCATGGGCAGCATGTGGGGAGGGAGACTGGGGCAAGCTTCTGACTTTGGAGTGCCTTATCAAGGATCTGCTTGGCTCCCCTGCTCTTCCCCTACGCCAAGCCTCTCTGTCCTTCTTAGGGGCTACTCCATTCTCTTTTTCTGGAACTTAGTGCTTAGACCTCTGCCCTAGCTACAGAAAGGGGGTGTCCTGGGATGACCGAATTTTGCCTTGGTCATGACCTTTGGAGTATCTTGTTGTGGCGAAGTGACACCATCCCAGGGCATTCTGGGGGTTGTGATCCCCCTGAGGGAGCAAGGAATGTAAGAGCTGCCTGAGGATGAGAGGGGAGAAATCTGGAAGGATTCCAAGACTTGGGGATTTTTGCCCCGAGGCCTTGAAGGTTCCATAGACTTTCATTAGGCCCAGAGGAGAAAAGGGAATCCCAGGCAGATGAAACAAGCATGTGTGAAAGCATAGATGTCAGACAAGGAAAAGGCAGTGCGTGTGACAGCAAATAAAGAAGGCAAAAGCCAGATCCGAAAAGGCCTTGAGAGTGAACAGCCTAGCAGGACCTGGCTGCTTCAGCAGCAGCAGCAGATAGCACTGTTGTTTTTGTCTCATTCTTGATTGCTTGGCCCTGCCAGACCAGTGGAGCCAGGTACTTGGCACTCTGGGGCTCCCTGTCCGCTGTCAGGCAGCCCCGCCTGTGTGCTGCTTCAGGCCCATGTACACCTCAGTGCCTGCAGATGAAACCCAGCTGGAGGTTCTGATACAGGTCCCTGTGGGTGGCATGGTATAGGCCTGGGACAGCTCTTCAGAGAAGCAGGCCTCAGGGCATTCAGAGCTTGTGTTCCCTCTCTGCTGTTGCCTTGCTGAGGGACCTGTGACTCGTTTTTCAACTTCATCTGCTCCTCTGAGCACTGGGGGCTGTAACTGCAGCAATCCCCCCGCCCCCCACTATGTGCGATTATGAATCCAGAGCTGGTATCTAGTGTAGAATGACCGCCATGAGGACAGTGATGAATGGGTGTCCAGGGCTCAGTCCTACTTGGAGGATAGGAGAGGATGTTCAGGGAGGTTTTCTGTCCCCAGGGAGCCTTTGGGATGGAGCTGCCTGTGATCTCCGTGAAGTGGGGTGGGAAGCAAAGTGCAGAGGCTGAAAGAAGGAACAGTGGAAGGCTGGCCTCAACATAAGAACTGCTTGAGGAAGGTGGGTCTTGGATGGGACCTTGGATGTCCTACCTCCTAGAAGGAGGAGATGCTGCAAGGAGAATCAAGAAGGGGCTGTGAGAGCTACTGGGAGGAGAGAATTCAGTCCTAGGCTTTTCCACCTCCAGCTTAGTTTGTCCCACCTGGGCCTGGAAGTGATCCTGCAGCCTTCCCACTTCAGACATCTCAGTGGAGAAAATAAAGGGAGAGCACTGGAGAGGGCTAATTCCCCCTGTGGAGGCTTTTATTCTGCAAATGTGAGTGTCACTGTGACTTCGGAGTGACTCTTATGTAAGCCCATGTGACTCACATGTAGCAGGCATGAGAACAGATGTGAACAGATGCCTGTGCTGACAGACTCAAGGGGCAGTAGGTCAGCTCTAGGCTGCCCCCTGGTGACAGCACGCACACCACTCACAGGTGACGTGGTGGACGTCTACCAGCGGGAGTTCCTGGCCCTGCGTGACCGCTTGCATGCAGCCGAGCAGGAGAGCCTCAAGCGCTCCAAGGAGCTCAACCTGGTGCTGGATGAGATCAAGAGGGCCATGTCAGAGAGACAAGCACTGCGAGATGGAGACAGCAATCGCACCTGGGGCCGCCTAACTGGTGAGGCTCGGGAGCGGCCGTGGTGGGGACTCGAAGCTGAAGGCTAAGCTCGTTGTCTGACCTGCCCCTTCCCGACCCACCCAGAGGATCCACGCCTGAAGCCGTGGAACGGCTCGCACAAGCACGTGCTGCACCTGCCCACTGTCTTCCACCACCTGCCACACCTGCTGGCCAAGGAGAGCAGCCTGCAGCCGGCCGTGCGCGTGGGCCAGGGCCGCACCGGAGGTAGGGGGCCGGGAGAGGCCAGAGGCGGGTGGTGGGGCGATCCCCACGTGTGCCCAGCGCCGACCCTCCACGTCCCCGCAGTGTCGGTGGTGATGGGCATCCCCAGCGTCCGGCGCGAGGTGCACTCCTACCTGACTGACACGCTGCACTCCCTCATCTCGGAGCTGAGCCCACAGGAGAAGGAGGACTCGGTCATCGTGGTGCTGATTGCCGAGGCGAGTGGGCGGGGCCGGGCCTGGGGCGCTCGGTGCGGGGCGCACGACAGAAAGGAACGGGAGAGATGAAACAGCAGCATTGCAGAGGGGAAACTCAGAAGTTCAGTTGTTAGTTTCATTCACAAACTTACCAAGGTGAAAAATTGAAACAGACATTTTAGTTTCCCCTCCCTGGGATGTGAACTTACATAGTCCGCCCCACCCCTTGGCCTCAGGTCTCTAGAAAGGCTTTTTCTGAGGCACCCATGGTCCCTAGGCCCAGCCTTACTTAGCTTTTAGGATGGTGGGAGAAAGAACTGTGTCCTTCCCCCAGCCTTTTCTTCCAGGCCATTTGGGGTGACAGCCTGACTCAGGGAGGGCACTTGGTCTTCCCACAGACTGACCCACAGTATACCTCGCTGGTGACAGAGAATATCAAGGCCTTGTGAGTACTGACAGCCCAGCAAGGCTGGTGAAGGGAGGACTCTGAGGTGTTGGGCAGGCAGGTGCCTTCCATCTGTGGGAAAGGGTGCTTCCCTCCTTGGCTGTGGGGGTGGCTGTGTAGAGATGACCCGACCCCTCTGAAGCCTCTGTGTGTCAGTAGGATGCTTCTGGTATTGGGGGATGTCTGCCTGGTGGGCTTTAAGTAGAGGACGGGGTCTAGCTAGCTCAGCTCTGCCCCTGCTCTGGTCCCTGGAGTCTGCACACTCACTGGGCCTTCCTGTCCCCAGGTTCCCTATGGAGATCCATTCTGGGCTCCTGGAAGTCATCTCCCCTTCTCCCCACTTCTACCCTGACTTCTCCCGCCTCCGAGAGTCCTTTGGGGACCCCAAGGAGAGAGTCAGGTACTAGTCCTATCCCTCTCCCTGTGCCCCCAGCAACCTGCCCCCCTGTGCTAAGGAACCTAGCCTGTGGGTGTCTTGAGTCCCGAGTCCTTTTCTGCAGTGCCTCCATTGTTCCATTGGAGGACCCCTGCATGGGGGCGGGGGGCCTGTTACCCACTCAGTGGCATATGTGGTGGCCACACTGCAGGTGAAGGGGTCTGAGCTCTTGAGGCCCCTGCCCCGGTCCACAGGTGGAGGACCAAACAGAACCTTGATTACTGCTTCCTCATGATGTATGCACAGTCCAAAGGCATCTACTACGTGCAGGTGAGCACTGATTCCTTGCTCTGTGCCCCTTTCCCCCTGCACGGGCCTGGGTGGTGAGCCCTGCCCTCCCTGTGCCCACCCTGAGTCCTGGCCCCCTTCTACCTACCCACCACTGTGTAGCTGGAAGATGACATCATAGCCAAGCCCAACTACCTGAGCACCATGAAGAACTTTGCACTCCAGCAGCCCTCGGAAGACTGGATGATCCTGGAGTTCTCCCAGCTGGGTTTCATTGGTGTGCCAGCCCCCTCCCTGCCCAACTGGCCTGACCAGAATATCTCTGTCCAGCCCACTTCTGCCTCTGTCATCAGCTCTCAGCCCCCTGCCTTGTTCCCAAGCCCTGGTCAGGCTCTGAGCCTGTTCTTAGAGTGCCCGCTGTAGCCCTACCTGGCCTATTCCTGCCTGCCCCTCTGCATCAAGATGTTTGGGCTCCCCAGCCCATCCACCCTCTTACCCACACCTGCCTGCAGCCAGCCAGAGGTTTTGCTGTGGGACCCTCCCCAGAGTCCCCCAGGGCAGAGCTGCCTTCTCAGCACTCTTTTCCCCTACTTCTACCCTCAGGGAAGATGTTCAAGTCACTGGACCTGAGCATCATTGTGGAGTTCATCCTTATGTTCTACCGGGACAAGCCCATTGACTGGCTCTTGGACCACATTCTGTGGGTGAAGGTCTGCAACCCTGAGAAGGATGCGGTGAGCAGGACCTGCACAGAGGCGGGCAGGGGCGGTGGAGCAAGCAGCCTCCTTCAGGGACTATGTTGGTGATCGTGCACCTGACAGGAGGAGACTGTGTGTTGCTGGCTGGAGGAGTTTCTGTCTTCAGAGGTGGAGTTAAGTTAAGCCCAGGTGTATCACCCTCCCTCCACAGAAGCACTGTGACCGGCAGAAGGCCAACCTGCGGATCCGCTTCAAGCCATCCCTCTTCCAGCATGTGGGTACTCACTCCTCACTGGCGGGCAAGATCCAGAAACTGAAGGTGGGCAGTGCCACACTGGAGCCTGGTTGAGTACAGCAGAGCCTGGGCTGAGGTTGGGCAAGGAGGTGGCAGGGCAAGTCCAGGGCCCACCCTAGCACCTCTGTCCCTCCATTACTGTAGGATAAGGACTTTGGGAAGCACGCACTGCGGATGGAGCACGTGAACCCACCAGCAGAAGTGAGCACGAGCCTCAAGACGTACCAGCACTTCACCCTGGAGAAGGCCTACTTGCACGAGGATTTCTTCTGGGCGTTCACGCCCTCTGCGGGGGACTTCATCCGCTTCCGCTTCTTCCAGCCGCTGCGACTGGAGCGGTCAGTGCCAGTGCCCACAGATCCACTTTGGGGGAGGGGGAGGGTGGCTACCGCAGTTCAACCCTCACCACAAATTTCTGACCCTACCGAGTCCCCTCTGTGACCCCCCCAGCAGATTATTTAATGTTATTAGGTTTTCTTATCTGAAAAGTGTAGGTCAGAACAGTAGCTACAGAACTCGCTGGTGGTCCAGTGGAAAGACTCAGGCTTTCACTGCTGTAGACCCGGGTTCAGTCCCTGGTTGGCAAAATAAAATCCATAAGCTGCGTGTGGTGAGGACAAAAACAAGAGGAACAGTAGCTACTTCATAAAGACAAGTCCAGCATTGCCCACAGGAGCTTGGTGACATTGCCCATCACCATCAGCCTTGTGAGTAAGTTGCCTTGTACAGTCCCAACAACTGCTTTGGGTGGTGCCCAGCTTGGCCCAGCACCACAGGGCCCACTGGAAGGTTGTTGCTGAGCTGTGAAAGACCCTGGGATTCTTGGTCTCCAGAGGAGAGGAATTCAATCCAGGGCCAGTGATGAGACTTGATCTCTCAGAGCTTTTGTGTAGCAAAGTTTTATTAAAGTATAAAAGAGGTAGAGAAAGCTTCTGACATAGACATCAGAAGGGGGCAGAAAGAGTGCCCCTCTGCTAGCCTTTAGCAGCATGTCGTATACCTATCAGCAGGCTGCTAATTAGAGAAAGGAGATGTCTCAAAAGTCAGAGTGGCACAGACCCCTCACCCACAACATGCATTTTGAGATAACGTTGGCATCAGGTGAGTCATCCCAGGCCATAAAACGATTGACATGAATCTTGAAGAAAGGCAGGTTTCCAAGCAAATATATAGTTTCATTAACATAGATTAGGAGAACAGTTGTATGAGTAAAGCATACTGATTTGTTGAGCCCTTATCCATTCTGAGTCTTAAGCAGAACCGACTTGAAGAAAGAAAGAGTCTCAGGTAAATACATAGTTCATTAACATAGCTTAAGAAAACCATTTCCATAAGAAAAACATTGGTTAGCTCTAGGTTTGAGAAAAGTTAAGTTCAGTTGGAACCAGGTGTCATCATGGCAACACAGAATTTTACCTCCTTTTACTTTTGTATAGAGAAGGAAAAAAATGTCTAACACTTGCAGCCTGTTTCCTCCATTTGGAGACCCCTGGCCTTCCTTCCTGTTCCCCCCGCACCACCGACTGCACTCCTGGCCCAGGCCTGGCCTTTTCTCTGCTGGGTGCTGTGCCTAGGCAGTGCCCCACCCCTGCAGCAGCTTACAGGCCTGTCTGGCCACAGGTTCTTCTTCCGTAGTGGCAACATCGAGCACCCAGAGGACAAGCTGTTCAACACATCTGTGGAGGTGTTGCCCTTTGATGTGAGTGTGGTGGGGGGTAGGTATGCACTGGGGCCTGCCCCTCCCACAGCCGCTAGCTTCAGCCCCTTGATTTTGCCCCCAGAACCCCCAGTCAGACAAGGAGGCCCTGCAGGAGGGCCGTTTGGTCACTCTGCAGTACCCGCGGAGCCCTGACGGGTACCTCCAGATAGGTGAGTGGGGGGGCGGGGGGGGCGAGGCTCAGTGAGCAGGGCTCTTGGGCTGCCTCTCACTGCTGCCCTCCCCCAGGCTCCTTCTACAAGGGCGTGGCACAAGGTGAAGTGGATCCTGCTTTCGGCCCCCTGGAAGCTCTGCGCCTCTCCATCCAGACAGACTCACCTGTGTGGGTCATTCTGAGCGAGGTGACGTGGGGCCGGGAATGGGGAGCTGTACCCAGCAGCTAAATCCCAGCCCTCTCTGAAACCCCCGCTGACACTGAGCCTGGTTCTTCCAGATTTTCCTGAAAAAGGCTGACTAAGCTGAGATTTATGAAGGTGCATTTCAGCTGGTCCTGAAGTCCAGTAGACTTGAGATGTTGCCGCTGCCCCCGGAGGGCCAGGCACAGCCGCCCCAGTCTGCGGGGTTCTGCCTGGGACCGCACTCCGCCGGCCTGGGGTGGCCGCTGGCCCGGAGGCCCCAGGAACTGGTGCTGTCCCGCCCGCCGGCCGCGGGGAAGAGGCAGGCGGCGCCTACACTGTGCCTGAGGCCGGCCCGCGCCGCCCAGAGACGCTCCATCCTGGCCCTCTTGGGCCAGGCCATTTTAGAAGAGCTTTTTCCTGGGCATCCACTGTCTCTGGCGCGAACACTGGAATGCATATACTACTTTATGTGCTGTGTTTTTTATTCTTGGATACATTTGATTTTTTCACGTTAAGTCCACATATACTTCTATAAGAGCGTTCCTTGTAATAAAGGGTTAATGACGTGTTCGCCTCTAATCCAGCTATATCATCCGGTGCCCCTGCCTTGCGGTGTGGCTCAGCACCACCTAGCCTCCATTTCCTGGGAGCAGTGGCTTGGTAACTAAGGTAACTGATGGAGTTAGTGTGGAATCTGGGTCCCCCCTCCACTTCCAAGATGACCTTCCTCAGAGCACTCCCCCTAGGACCCATCATAGCTCTCGAAGTGCTTGTAGCCACCTCCTGCCAAAGGCACACCCCCATCTCCTCACCCCATGCATTCGTGGGTCTTGCCCTGCTTTGACCACCTTTTCCAAGGCGCTGCTCCAGTCCCTGGTCCCTGACTCATTTTAGGGTCTCAGCCGGCTCAGAACCTTTGCTGTTACCCGCTTCCTCTCTCCATTCTCAGCTAAAAGCCACTTTTTAGGGAGTATTCCCAGTAGGCATTCCTTCCATATCTGGGCCCCAAGACACCCAGACATTTACTGGAGAGCGCCTGTGCGTGCATGCTAAGCCGCTTCAGTCGTGTCCGAGTTTTTGCAAACGCATGGGCTATAGCCCGCCAGGCTCCTCTGTCCATGGGATTCTCCAGGCAAGAATATTGGAGCACACCAATCAACCAAATTGATTACATTCATCGTCTTCCCCAGCTCTGCCGGCTGCAACAGGCTGCCCTGAACACCTGTGCTCAGTCGCGTCCTACTCTGGTGACCCCATCCCACCACGCTCGTCTGTCCACGGGATTTTCAAGGCAAGAAGAGTGGAGTGGATTGCCATTTCTTCCTCCAGGGGATTCTCCCTACCCAGAGATGGAACCCATGTTTCCTGTGTCTCCTGCATCAGCAAGTGAATTCTTTACCACTGTGCCTCCTAGGCATCTAGATGCCGGTTACCGATCCAAAAAAGTCCCTTGTGTGGGCTGTGAAGGGTACACGGAATAGGGCGGCTGAGGGTCAGTGGAGAGGCAGGATTCATAGAGGGACAGGCGAGGAAAGCGCTGACCGCAGGGAGAAGCCCTGGGTGAGCATCGGCAAGAAAGGGCGCCTGTGGGCAGGCCGGACGTGTGACTCCAGGGTCTGGGAACAGGACAGGACCCGGGACCCGATCGAGCTCCTGCGGGACGTGGGGTAGGGAGGTGGGGAGGGGCGGCCCCTTGCCTTCCGCAGCCCTGCCTCCCACGCCCACTCCCACGGGCCCACTGAAGTTAGGCCCGTGCAGGCTCTACAACCCGCATTGCACGACCCATTTCGACTGAAAGAGTGCATTCAGGGTCCTGTCATGGACGCTTTAATGAGAAACTGGGATGGGGTTGAGCCTCCGTCCTCCAGGAGGCTCCGGCTCAACTCCAGCTCCGGCGTCCCGGCGTCCTCCGTCTCAGGCCCTCAGCAGCAGTTTCTGGAGCTGTCCAAGGAGCGTGACGCGCAGCACGGCCGGGAGGAAGTGGGCGAGCAGGCCAAGGGCCGCCAGGGCCACGAGAAGCCAGAGCGCGCGCGCGCTCGCGTACAGCGGGGCCAGCCTGCGAGTGGGGCTCAGCGGCGGCGGGGCAGGGCGCCGAACCCAGCCCGACCCCACGGCCCGGCTCCACCGGGAACCCGCCCACTGGACCCTAAAAGGGACTCGCCTCCAACCCGCTGCCCGGTCCCGCCCGCGCTCTGCTAGCGTCCTCGGCCGTCACCGCCCTGCCCATCTACCACCTTTCCCCGCCCCGGCGGACCTCCGGGGAGCCGCCCCTCCCCGCTTCTCACCTTTGCTGCGCAGAGCGCGCGTAGCCCTGGAAGTAGCGGAGGCGCGCGAACAGGTAGACCAGACCACACAGTGCCGCCGCACCTGTGGCAGGGGAGGGGACGGCGGGGCAGGCTGAGGTGAGCCCGCTGCTGCGGGGACCCCCCCAGGCTCCAGTGCGCGCGCCCCTAGCCCACGTCCAAACCTTCATGAAAGAAGATGCCAGCCACCCAGAGCGTGGCGAGGAACAGCGGGAAATACTCGCTGCAGTTCACTCTACGGGGCGGGCGGGGCAGCATGAAGGCGCCGGCCTGCTCCCTCAGAGCCTGCCCGCCCGGGGGCTGCCTCGCTGCCCACCCCGCGCCCTCCCACCGCGGCTCACTGGGCTCGGTAGATGCGCTCGAACTCCGGCGGGCCGGTGGTGAGCGGCGGCGACACGCGGAAGGCCCTGCGCGCCCAGATCACCTTCAGAGAGAAGTAGGCTGGGGACAGAGGCATTGCAGGAGTCAGACTCGGCGCCCTGACTCCCGGCCTGTCTGCGCATCTTCTCTTATCCCTGCTCCACGCCTTGCTTGTGGAGACTCCCCTTTAAAGCCCAACATAGAGGACCGCCGGACCCCACTCATCTCCGGTGTCCGTGACACTCAATAAGGAGGGCAGGGTGTGGGCCTGGGGCTCTGAGAGGTCCTGTCCAGCCCAGTGAGTGTAGGAGGAAGGAATGACACGTCACAGGTCACCTGCCCTTGAAAGGACTTTGCTCCTGAATTAGTTTGACTTGCAAAACACAAGCAGATACCCAATTCCCACCCTCTAGGCATGGACTGTGGCCCACATCCTTGGCCTGGGAGTCCCACTTGAAGGCAGTGAAAGTGAAAGTGTTCAGCGCTCAGTCCTGTCTGACTCTTTTCGACCCCATGGACTGTAGCCCACCAAGCTCCTTTGTCCAAGGGATTTTCCAGGCAAGAGAACTCGAGTGGGTTGCCATTTCCTTCTCCAGGGGATCTTCGTGACCCAAGGATTGAACCCAGGTCTCCTGTACTGCAGGCAGATTCTTTACCAACTGAGCCACCGTTGGCTGCATCCTTCCAGATTCAAGGGAGCACACACCTTGTGGCCATTGTCCCTGCTCCCCCAGCACAGAGCTCACCAGGAGGGACCTCCTGGATTGCTGTGCCTGCAAACTGTGGCGTCCGGTCCAGCCTCAGCTTCTCTGTTCAGGCTCTCTGGACCCTGCCTCAGTTGCGGTCTAGATACCCTCTCCTCTGCCCCCAGGTGGTTAACAGCTGGGACTCTTCTAGTCCAACTCCAAACCACCGGCCTCTGCCCCTCTGCCTTCTGACACCGATGGGTACAGAGAGAGTGGGGTTGACTCTTGAGAGTCTGAGAGCACAGGAACTCTTCTACTTGGTCTCAGGCCAGATGCCTGCCACACACACAGCTGCAGTACTGGGTGTCTCCAGCTATCTTCCTGCAAGTTCTGTGGCTCTGATGCCCTTGGTGCCCGGCTTTCTTTGGGCCCAACCTGAGTGCCCTGTGAATACCGAGGGTGGCCTTGCCAGCACCGCGTAGGGCCTGGAGGGCAGCCCTGCGTCTACATGAGGAGGACCTGAAGGGTGAGCTCGCTGCTGTGGCTGGAGATCAACTCAGTCTGTCTGCTCAGCCCCTCCAGGGCCCTGCCTCAGGCTGTGTCTTGTCCTAGGGCATATCTATCCCAGGAATGTGTCTTCTAGGGCCAATCTGAAAAGAGCACTCAGCAGGCACCTTTGGGGTTTCAACCTTGTTCAGCTTCACATGGTTCCAGGATAAAGAGAGTGCCTTTGAAGGCAGGGCCAGGGGGTGGGGTCCTCCCACTGGGACACCCAGAGGAGAGACAGTTGCAGAGGGCAGGGATCATCTGGAGTAGGGCTGCCACAGGCCCATGGCTGTCCCGCTTCTATACCCACCATCAGAACATCCATTCATGCTGGCACCCTGCCCTCCTGCTCAGATCCAACATGGCTGGATGCCCCACTTTCTCACTGAAAGCCCTGCCCTACTCCAGGATTCTTTACGCTTGTCAAGGGACCATCCCCAACCCCAAGCCAGGCAGCCTGCATGCCTACCTCAGTCATCCCTCAGGAGCCTTTTTCCATTTCACTGCCCATCCCCTAGGTCAGGCACCTCTCAGCCTTGGTCCCTGCCCAGAGTGTCACAGTTTGCCCTGCAGACACCTTCCGGGGCTTCTCCCCTTCCCACTTGGGGAAAGTGCCAGGCCTTCAACCCTGGAGCATCCCTTCCTCTGGGGCCAGCAGAGCTCGAGTACCAGGGATCTGGGCTGTCCCTCGCCTAGGCCTGGACTTTTCAGCACTCCCCCGACCCTGCCCAGAGCCTGTAGGGAGGAAGACAGAAGGCAGGGGTCCGAGGCCCACCCACCTCCCGAGCAGGAGCCAGCCCACCTTGCAGCAGGACTCCCAGGAGGGTGACAGTGGCCAGAAGAGCTACCTCGTCCTTCATGGTGATGGCGGCTCTGTGAGGCCAGGCTGGCCGGTGAGAGGGTTATCTGTGGGGTTTTATCACCCTCGTCTGCTGCTCGGAGGCTGGCCCCGGAGAGGAAGAGTGGCTCGCTCTCCCCGCCCCTTCTCAGTGGGGAGGGGGCGTGGCCACAGCCTGAGGGATGAGCAGGCGGAAACCAGGGCCACACGGAGCCTGGGCGGGAAAGAGCAGTTGCCTGGGGACAGCCCAGCCTCCTCTTCCCAGTCCTTTTGTCCCTTCTTTGCCTAGCCTTGCGCTGGCAGAACTCAAATTGTCCACCTTAGGCTTGCTTCAGCTGCCAGGTCACCTGAGTGTCCCCAAAGGCCCCACAACCGCAGCAGATCCCACCTGGCCATCCAGACCTTCTCTTGTCCAGCATCTGATCTCAGGAATATAGAAGCTCCTACTTGAACCACCCATTGCCACCACTTCCCAAGTCACATTCATTCTCAGATCCACCCTAGTGCCGCCTTCCAAGGCCCACCCTGCCCCAGTCATCTCTTACTTGGCCACAGGTCACTGGCCCCTCATGGACTCCTGGCCCTGGCCCCCCATCAACACACTCCTCCATCTTCCACTCCCCAGCTGGGGTTGTTTTATAACATGGAACTCTGACTACAGGGTACTCCAAGCACCCAACCCACACTGGGCACAGCCAAGTCCTTGCTCCCTTCCAGAAAACCTGGTGTCCACCAGTTCTATAGCTGCCTGAACTCCAGGCACGTGGGCCATCCCAAAGGCCACTGGGCTGGCCTGGTCATCCCCCACAGGATGGCTGAACCTGTCATCTCTGGGGCCTCTGACCCTGGCACACACAGTCACCTGCCATTTCTGCCTGCCCAGCATCCCTCTTCATGAAGCCTCAGCCCTCCCCACACTTAGCTTCTGTGCCCTGGGCAGAGCTGCCTCCCACCCCCAGGCCTGCGGGACGGACATGTGAGCCAAAACTGACTGTGGGAGCCAAGGCTGACCCAAGATGGTGAGACGGAGTCCTGGCAGCTTCCTTAGAACTCTGGGGAAGGGAACTCGGAATGGGAGGGAGATTACTGAGGGCAACTTCCAGCCTCTCGCCATCCTGAGGAAGACTGAGCCAACACAGGTCTAGGCTGTGAGAACAGAGGTGGCTTGTATCCTGAAGCCCTGGGGCCACCTTGCCTGAAACAACCCCCGGACTGTTCAGCTTTTCCATTTTGTAAAATGGTCACTTCTCCTTTTTGCTCAAGTTGGTTTGAAGTGGGTTTTGGTCAGCGGTGAGAGTCCAGACTGGTACACGAGCACCGACAGAAGCAAGGGAGCACAAGCCAGGCTGTGGGAGGGACAGAGCGGCTGGGTTCTCGGGGCAGCCACTGCTGCACCAGGCAGTGGGCTGCCATGATGCCCTGGCACCCCTTTGCCTGGTCCCTCTGGAGAGCCTCCATGCATCAAGGTGATGTGACCCGGGCAGCTCTGCCCTTGCTGCCCACCTGGCCTCTTTCCCTGCTGCCCAAGCCTGGGTTGCAGCCTGAGGGCTTTGTTGCCTGTTAGGCTCCCCCAAGAATTCCCTTTAGCCTCTCATCACCTGCTCAACACCCAGTGAATGTCCTTTGTCCATCATTGTCCCCCCAGAACCAGCTGCACCCCAACTGGGGTTGCTGGGAGCACCTCAGGAGCAGGGGTGGGTCTCCGAGTCTGTGCTCTCTGCTTTGGACAAGTCTTCCCATAGCAGTAGTAGGTGCTCTGTGATGTGGAAATGACTGAGACAGAGACAGGAGTACCAGGGAGCAGATGCCAGATGCACCCTCCAGCTCTCTCCACCAGTTCAGCCCCTACTAGGACCCCTGCTCTGGTCTTTCCTCCAGCCCTAGCCAGGCTCCCTGAAGGGTGGGACACATGTGCCATGGGTGGGCTGTGTGCCAGTGTTTGCATGAAGCTATGTGTCTCCATGCTGCGATCCCATCGGTCAAGGTGTTTACGATTATTTTGAAGCTCATTCATGGGCCTCTGCATGTCCATGTTTCTCTCTGCCCATGTTCAGGCTGTCTTCTCGGACAAGCTCTCATTTCCTCTGAGGCCGAGACAGACTCTGTTCTGAGCTGACAGCAGGAAGCTGAGGCCTAATATCAGCAGCTTCTGAGGAAGTCCCTGGGCAGATGTCCAGGCAACATCTGGGGGCTCAGACCCTGAAATGCTTTCCAGATCTCTTGATCTGCACCTCCCTCTCTCTGAGCTTCCCCAGTCTCTAAGGGTTGGGCCTGCGCAGGCTGACAGAGGTTGAGCCTAAGGCCTTCCATGCAGAGGCCACCCACTCACCCTCCTTAGCAGCCAGCCCTGGAAGCGGCAACATCGAAGGGAAGTGAAAAAGTCCCTCCCTAAATCCCTGCAGAAACCCTAAGATCATGGCATCCGGTCCCATCACTTCATGGCAAATAGATGGCAGAAACAATGGAAACAGTGACAGATTTTATTTTCTTGGGCTCCAAAATCACTGCAGGTGGTGACTGCAGCCATGAAATGAAGAGACGCTTGTTCCTTGAAAGAAAAGCTGTGACCAACCTAGAGAGCATATTAAAAAGCAGACACGTTACTTTGCTGACAAAGTTCTGTATAGTCAAAGCTATGGTTTTTCTAGTGGTCATGTATGGATTTGAGAGTTGGACCATAAAGAAAGCTGAGCGGCAAAGAATTGATGCTTTTGAAATGTGGTGTTGGAGAAGACTCTTGAGAGTCCCTTGGACTACAAGGAGATCCAAACAGTCCACCCTAAAGGAAATCAGTCCTGAATATTCATTGGAAGGACTGATGCTGAGGCTGAAGCTCCAATACTCTGGCCACTTCATGCAAAGAACTGACTCATTAGAAAAGACCCTGATGCTGGGAAAGATTGAAGGCATGAGGAGAAGAGGACGACAGAAGATGAGATGGTTGGATGGCATCACCGACTCAATGGACATGAGTTTGAGCAAGCTCTGGGAGTTGGTGATGGGCAGGGAAGCCTGGTGTACTGCAGTCCGTGGGGTCACAGAATCAGACACAACTGAGCGCCTGAACTGAGCTGAGACCGCTGTAGGCCATGCCTCAGTGACTCAGGCCTAGGCCCCTGTACTAGCTCCTACTTTTCCCTGAAGAACACCCTGGAAACTGAGCTCACCAAGGACCTCTGGAAATAGAAAGGCCAGCCAAACCATTCTGTTGAAAAGAAACCACAGTCTCAGTACCATAGACAAGCATAAGCAGTGCACGACTCAGACCCCGAGCTTAAGTTTAAAAAAAAAAGATTTATTTTGAAATTATTTTGCTTACCAAAAAAGTTGCAAAAATAGCACACATTTCCTATCACCCGGCTTCCTCTAATGTTGAAATCTTATATAATTATAATTCAATTATGTAAACTCAGAAATTAACATTGATACAATACTATAACATTTATAAATCTTATTCAAGTTTCACCTATTGTCCCATTAAAATATTAACAGTACAAAGACCACTAAAACATTACGCAAAATTGTGGCAGACTCAAAACACATATCATTCAATTCTCTTTATATAAAATGTCCAGAAAAGGCAAATCCATGGAAACAGAAAACAGATCACTGGCGGCCTAGGGCTGGGAGCATTACTGGGATGGTGGTGTTGTTCAGTCTCTAAGTCCTCTCTGACTCTTTGCGACCCCATGGACTGCAGCATGTCAGGCTTCCCAGTCCTTCACTATCTCCTGGATAGTCCATTGAGTCAGTGATGCTATCTAATCATCTCATCCTCTGCCGCCCTCTTCAATTGTCCTCAGTCTTTCCCTGCATCAGGGTCTTTTCCAGTGAGTCAGCTCTGCTCTTTGCATCAGGTGCCCAAAGTATTGGAGCTTCAGCATCAGTCCTTTAGGATAGACTGGTTTGATTTCCTTGCTGTCCAAGGGACTCTCAAGAGTCTTCTCCAGCACCACAATTCAAAAGCATCAGTTCTTCAGTGCTCAGCCTTCTTTATGGTACAACACTTACATTCATACATGACTACTGGCAAAACCATAGCTTTGACTAGACGGAACTTTGTCAGCAAAGTGATGTCTCTGCTTTTGAATGCGCTGTCTAGGTTTGTCATAGCTCTTCTTCCAAGGAGTGAGCATCTTTTAACTTCACGGCTGCAGTCACCATCTGCAGTGATTTTTGAGCCCAAGAGAAGAAAAATCTGTTGCTTCTTCTACTTTTTCCCTTTCTATTTGCCATGAAGTTATGGAACTGATGATCTTAGTTTTTGATCTTAGTTTTTGGTTTGTTTTTTATTTTTACGTTGAGCTTTAAGCCAGCTTTTTCTCTTTCCTCTTTCACCCTCATCAAGAGGCTCTTGAGTTCCTCTTTGCTTTCTGCCATTAGAGTGGTATTACCTGCATATATGAAGTTGTTGATATTTCTTCTAGCAATCTTGATTCCAGCTTGTGATTCATCGATTCTGGCATTTCGCATGGTGTAATCTGGATAGAAGTTAAATAAGCAGGATAACAATATACAGCTTTGTCATACCCCTTTCCCAATTTTGAACCAGTCAGTTGTTCCATGTAAGGTTCTAACAGCTGCTTCTTGACCCATATACAGGAGACAGGTAAGGTGGTTTGGTATTCTCATATCTTTAAGAATTTTCCACAGTTTATTGTGATCCACACAGATGATGAAAATGTTCTAAAACTGAATTGTGGTGAAGTTTGAACAGCCAGTAAATTTACCAAAAATCATTGAATTTCACACTTAAGATAGGTGAATGTTATGGTATGTAAATTATACCTCAGTAAAATTGCTTTTAAAAAGCAGTACAAACAGACGAACTTCCCAGGTGGTCCAGTAGTTTAGACGCCACACTTCCATCACAGGGTGTGCAGGCTCCATCCCTGGTGAGGGAACTAACACCCTACATGGTGTGCAGCTTGGCCAAAGCATAAAAAAAAATAGTACAAAGGATGCTTGTAAACCCTTCCCCTAGCTTCTTCAAATGTTAGCACATACATAACATAGACTAACATTGACCCAAGATTTAATTAATCTACAGACCTTATCCTGATTTCAGCATGTCATGCCATAACATTCTCTTTCTGGACCAGGATCATGTGTCCCCCAGTCTGAGCCAACCGGATGGGTCCTCAGTGTGTTTCCATCTTTTATCATCTCAGCACTGTTGTAGAATGTGAGTTCTTTTGTAGATGACCCTCAGTTTGGGTTTTCTGATGTCTTTACATGATTAGACTGAGGTTATTCATTTGGGCAAGAATGCCACAGAAGTGATGTGTGTCCACAATTCTTACCACAACCCTAAGCTTCACGCACAAAGAAATAACATTCAGGCTGATGTCACGTCTTGCTCTTGATTTAACCCACTTGTTCCCAGCTCGTGCTCTACACTTAGATTCATGGCTCACAGTTCATGGCTCTGGACTTGGCCCTTCTCAGCGTGATTCTCTTTGGGCATCTGGGGTCCCTTGCACACCCCCAGGGTCTCTGAGCACCTTTTCCTGGCAACCCTGTCCCTCTCTGTTTTCCTGGTTGGATTTCCATCTCCCTACCCTTCCAGGAGTACCTGGGAGGAGACGACTGTCCTCTACCTGGTCCCCAAGCCCTGCCCACGTGTTGTAGATGCTCAAAGAAACATAACTAACTATGAATGAGAGAGTGAGTGACTACCCAGTTGGCCTGGCTGCTGCTGCTGCTGCTGCTAAGTCGCTTCAGTCGTGTCTGACTCTGTGTGACCCCATAGACGGCAACCCACCAGGTTCCGCCGTCCCTGGGATTCTCCAGGCAAGAGTACTGGAGTGGGTTGTCATTTCCTTCTCCAGTGCATGAAAGGGAAAAGTGAAAGTGAAGTCACTTAGTCATGTCCGACTCTTAGCGACCCCATGGACTGTAGCCTACCTGCCTTCCCTCTATTCTCCCCCTGGAAATCATGGAACTTTTCACCATCTCTACAGTTTTATCTTTTCCATTCCATGTGATTGGAATCATACTGTATGTAGCCTTTTCAGATGGGCTTCTCTCACTTAGTAGTATGCATTTAAAGCTCCTCCATGTCTTTTCATGACTTAATAGCTCATTTATTTTCAGTGCTGGATTATATTCCATTGTCCGGGTGTACCACAGTTTATTTATCCATTCACCATTGAAGGACATCTTGGTTGTTTTCAAGTTTCAGCAATTATGAATAACACTGCTGTAAACATCTATTCTATGTGCAGATCTTTGCATAGATGTAAGTTCTCAACTCATTTTGGTAAATACCAAAGACTATGATTGCTGGATTATATGGCAAGAGTCTATTTAGTTTAATAAGAAACTAGCCAGCTGTTCTCCAAAGTGGCTGTACCATTTTGCATACCCATCAGCAATGGATGAGAGTTCCTGTTGTTCCACATCTTTGCCAGTATTTAGTGGTGTCAGCATTCTGGATTTTGGCCACTGCAGAGGATGTGCAGTGGAATCTTGTCATTTTAATTTGCATTGCCCTAATGACATATGATGTGGAACATCTCTTCATATGCTTATTTGCCATCTGTATGTCCTCTGGTGAGGTGTGTGTTAAGGTCTTTTGACCATTTTTTAAAAAAATTGAGTTGTTTTCTTACTGTTGCATTTAAAGTTCTTGGTATACTTTGGGTAATAGTCCTTTATCAGATGTGTCAGATGACTAGCCTTTTCTACAAATGCTGCTGGGGCACAAGGACATACAGAGGTGCATAAAAAAACTTGCATTTATATCTCACACATATTTGAGAAGTAGATCAAAATGGATCATATACTTAATTGTAAAGCCTAAAGCAATAAAAGTTTCTTGAAGAAAACACAGGAGAAAGACTTTGTGACTTGGGTTAGGCAAAAGTTTCTTAGGACAAACACCAGTGATCCATAAGGGGAAAAGAATGAATTAAACTTCATCAAAATTTAAAATTTTTGCTCAAACGTACTACTAGAATTAAAAGGCAATCCATAGACTCAGGGAAAATATTTGCAAACATATGTTTGATGAAGGACCTGTAACCAAAATATATAAAGAACTCGCATGTGATCGTTTGTAATGTTTACAGATATTAGATCACTATTGAATCACTATTAGTTATAGACACCCAAAACTAATATAATATTTTAAGTCAATTATATTAAAAAAAAAAAAAAGACTTTCCCATCTTGACAGCAAGAATATTTACCTGGGTAAACTGCATAGATCCCTTGCGGGAAGTCTGGAGGAAACACTGGCCATGCATTGCAGTTTTTATGAGGGGACTGGCCTTGACTTCAGTCAGTAGGTTCTGGGCCTGAGAACTAATTAAGGTCTGGAAATGGGATAAGGGATAATGAATTTTCCTGGGGCAGCTAACCTGGCTTTCTACTTGTCCATCTTTCTGGGCTGCAGCTGTCAAGCAGGCCATCTCTCCTGTCACTAGGAACACTGTTCTGTGAGCTGCTCCTCCAGACCCAGCATCCTGATGTTGCTGACCATCATGGGCATCAGTGACACTTGGTTTCTGACAGTTCTATGCTGCTGTGTAACCTCTTTCATTTCTTTTTTTTTCAATTAAGCATTTATTTTAAAATTTCTGAATTTCTAGCCTCTGTAATTTCTGACTCTTTTTTAAAAATTAGTTTATTTATCTATTTTTTAACTTTACAATATTGTATTTGTTTTGCCATACATTGACATGAATCCACCTTGGGTGTACATGTTTCCCCCTTCCAGAACCCCCCTCCCACCTCCGTCCCCATCCCATCCCTCTGGGTCATCCCGGTGCACCAGCCCCGAGACCCTGTATCATGCATGGAACTCTTTCTGACTCTTATCATTTCCATCTTTCCCATGAAGTAAAGTGAAGTCGCTTGGTCGTGTCTGACTCTTTGCAACCCCATGGACTGTAGCCTGTCAGGTTCCTCCATCTGTGGGATTTTCCAGACAAGAATACTGGAGTGGGTTGCCATTTCTTTCTCCAGGGTATCTTCCCAACCCAGGGATTGAAACCATGTCTCCTGCATTGGCAGGAGGATTCTTTACCACTGATCCACCAGGGAGGCCCATTCTCCCACTTACTATTGTCAAAGCTTGATAATTTTCACACTGACGCCTTTAGTCCACTTGGAATTAAGTTGCTTTTTATGTCAGATTGGGGTTGCATTTTTGCCCCAAAACTTTTTTTAACATAATTTTATACATAAAGCTTGCAAAGAAGAATATAAAGAATTTCAATATAGCCTTAACCCAGGTTTCTATTGTTTTACTACATTTATCTGTCTCTGGTTTCTCTCCATACCCACAGACACACACAGAGACATACACACACACACACACATATTATCTTTCTGAGCCATTTGAGGATAATTTGCAAACAAAATAGCCCTTTATTCATCAATACTTCTGTGTGTATGAACATTCTCCTGTACAGCTAGCGTACAATGAGCAAAATCAGGAAATTAACATTAGGGCAATTGGCTTCCCTGGTGGCTCAGGGGTAAACAATCCACCTGTCATTGCGGGAGATGCAGGTTTGATACCTGGTCCAGGAAGATCCCCTGGAGAGGAAATGGCAACCCACTTTAATATTCTTACCTGGTAACCCCCATGTACAGAGGAGCCTGGCAGGCTACAATCCAGGAGGTCACAAAAAGTTGGACACAATTTAGTGACTGAACAACAACAGCAACAGTTGTCAATATACACAAATATTAAATCCTTATGTTGTTACACTTGGAACTAATATAATGTTATGTCAATTATATCTCAATTTTAAAAGGTCAGTATCATTATCTAATCAATAACACCTTAACCAGATATTGTCAATTGTCCCAACAGTGTTTTGTTTTTGTTTTGCTATTTCTTTATTTATTTGGCTGTGTCAGTCTCAGTTGAGGTACCTGGGATATCTTTGAATTTATTGGAGCATGTGGGATCTAGTTCTCTGACCAAGGATTGAACCCAGGCCCCCAACATTGGGAGCATGGAATCTTAGCCACTGGACTACAAGGGAAGTCCCCCAATACAGTTTTTATGGACTCCAGGATTACATGTTGTGTTTAGCTGTCAAAAGTCTTCAGTCTCTTTTAGTATGGAACAGTTTATGAGCTCATGTATCTTTCTTGGTCTTGCATGATCACAGGTCACTTATTTTGCAGAAGTCTGCATATCTGGGTTTATCTGAGGATTATAACTGGAGATGCACTTTGGGCAGGAATGTAAGAGAAGTGGTGTCCTCAGCACCTTCAGTGATGTCAGTCTGGTGATGTTTAACTGTGCTGTTAGCATGGTGTCTGCTGGTTTCTCTGAGAACTGCAAGGACGGTCAGCCCACACACCTTGGAGAAAACCCTCATCCTAAGGGACTTTGCCCAAACTCAGCTTGAGGCTGTGCGCATTCCTGGGTTGACCCAGCCCCCTTGAGTGCCAGGAAAAGCTCTAGGCTGACACAAGAATTTACCATTTGTTCCAGCCAACACCTAAAGTTAGGCTCCTGATTTCCCTGTTCTTAGAGTATTTATTTTAAAAAATCTACAATTGTAAGAACTTCCTCTTTCCCTTTAAGATGTGTTTGTATCTCTTACATCCCAGGAGTGTCTTTCTCAAGGAGTGTCATCCCCTTGAAACTTCATAATCAGGAAGTCAGGGGCCTCTTCTACCAGTCTTCGGGAGAGAGAGAAAATCTAACTTCAAGAGTGCCAGTTAGCAGACATGAATGGCCTAATCGTTTTGACATTGGCCAATTTTCTTACCCTCTTTTTGTAATTTTTCACTTTCTGGAGCTCTGGAGTCCTTGCTCTGTTACCTCCCCTACTTGTTGTCTAACTTTATCTTTGACTTTAACATTTTCCCCCCATTGAGGTAAGTATTTTTGTAGACCCACATTTTGAGAATATGTAAAAGCTCCTGTTTTTTCTCCAACTTTCACCCCCCTATTTTAACAAGTATTAGTGATTCTTGCCTGAAGATGGTGGTGAAATAGTGGTTTTCTAATTCCATCATTCTTTTTACCTTTATTACTAAGAAAGAACTTCCCCTTCTTCTCTATTTATTTACTTATCTGAATCACTGTGAGCTCAAATTATTAAATTAAATAAATTTTTATTTTATTTAATGGGTTATAATATTTTATTGCCATTATTTATTTTGATGTACATATTGTCCCAGATTTGGCCAGTGGGTATGCCTTCAAAGGGGCTTCCCAGGTGGCACTAGTGGTAAAGAACCTGCCTGCCAAAGCAGGAGACTTAAGACACCTGGATTTGATCCCTAGGTCAGGAAGATCCCCTGGAGAAGGAAATGCAGCCCACTCCAGTATTCTTGCCTGGACAATCCCATGGACAGAGGAGCCTGGAGGGCTACAGTCCATAGGGTCGCAAAGAGTCGGACAGGACTGAATAACTTAGCGTGGCACAGCACAGCACATATGCCTTCAAACTGGCTTTTGTATCCTTTTGACTTGCACACATCTTCCTTTGGGCATGTCCTTGTTTTCTATCACAGTAAGATTCTCAGAATGCGTCTAAGTACTTTCCTTATTCTAGCACTGGAATCAGCCTTTCCTCCAAGGACAAGAAGACCTATTCTTTTTAGTGGACAATGGTATTTAGAAACCAAAGTCTGGACCCAGGTGTGCTCACTGCTACTATGGTATCATTGTGTCTATGCCTTCTTGGGGGAAAAAACTGGGAAAGAGATGTATGTATATACATACACACAGGTTGTGTGTGTATGTATATACATACACACAGGTTGTGTGTGTATGTATATATAAATATATATAATGTGTGTTTATGTGTGTGTATATATATGTGAACACATACACACATAGAGATGCATATATTTACCTATATCTCTATGTTAAAAACCATGAGTTTGCACTGACAGTTTTAAATCTAAAACCATAGGGTTCATTCTATCCTTCCTCCTTTCCATAACTCCAAATTTCACCAACAGTAAAAAATCGGCTCCCATTACCCAAAATGTTATTTACATACTTGCACAAGCAAGAGTTCCAGAACTGCTAACTTTTTCCTCCAGAAACCTACAAGCTGCAGTTGCATATTTGTCTAGTTTTCTCTTTGTCTTCAGCCTGAGGGCGTGTGGTCCAAATAATATATGTTTGAAATACTATTTCGTTCATGTTTCTCATCCTTATTGACTCTATGTATTCTCTCTCTTTTTGTTTTTTGAGAATATAAAACATTCACAAATTTCCAAAAGTCTGCTCAGAGAAGGGTCTCTGCTTCCATCCCATTCCTTCAGTCCTTCCATCCCATCCCCACCCACACTCCCCTTCAATTTCTGGTTTGTCTGCACTGTGGTTTTCTTTCTTTCTTTTTTTGCATATATGAGTAGACACATGCAAATTTTCTTATTTCCTCTTTTTTCTTACACAAAAGGTAACATACTAGATATACTCTTCTGCACTTTGCTTCTTTCCTGATGAAATACAGCGAAACATCCTGGAAGCATGCTGAATGGGTTCACAGAGCTTGTCCTCATTCTTTTGTGTTGCGGTTGGTGATCCCCATGTGGGTGTTAGTGTTTATCCAATGATCCTGCTGCATGGGCAGTTAGGGTCACTCCAATATTTTGCATTTACCGCTGAAGCTTCAGTGAATAAGTATTTTAAATATAATGATTTTATAAAATTTAATTTTTATGAATAGCCAATACATTCACTTGATTGAAGTGTAAAAGCCAGCTATCTTTATGATATATCGATACTGATTTCAACATCAGCGCTAATAAGACTTTTTGATGACATTCACCAAAATTCCCCACCTGGCAGTTTTAAGAGAACTTAAAATCACTTAGAAGGAAAAATTCCATAACAATGAAAATGTTACTTTCCCAGAAGCCCCATGCATGTGTTGAGAGGCTACAGTGATGGGAAATAGCTGTTATTCCAGTGGGATCTTCTAGAGATTGGAAGAGAGTGGGCTTCCACTTGAGCTGTTTTGGGCCACAGAAGACTTTGAAATGCTTAAACCTACCCTCACTCCATACCATTCCATGTGTATGGAGTGAGTTCCTCAGAAACAGAGGATTTGGGGGCTAGGGGTTTCCTGGGAATTGGGCCTGGAAACATCTGTTGTAAAATACAGGAGAGCTGGGCGGGTCACAGGGAGTCTTGAGCTGTGATGTGGTTGTGGCCAAGGCTCAGATCACCCCAGAGAGGGCCCTGGGACTGGAAAGGCCTTCAAAGTGGTCCCAAATTGAGGCAAGCAGTTTGGGCCTTTGCATTCCCCACATGGACCAGGCGTTGTACACGGGCGGCCCTGGGTAGGAGATGTAAACTGGGGCTGGACAGCTCCCTTACCAAGGTGATTCCCAAGGAAGGGATCCTGCTACCATGTCTCCATGGCAGAACTGCTGTTGAGAGGATCCCTTGGTCCAAAGTGACATAAAATGCATTCTGTAGTGGCAGGTCAAACACTTGGATCCCTTGGACAGCAGTGCTGGCCGCCACTCACCTGCAGGACTGGCAAAGCCATACCTGGACTTTGTGTCCATTCTAGGAGTCCATAGCTGGTGCCAAGGATATAAACAACAAAGACATAGAAAGTGTCACAGACGGGACAGACTAAAGAGACTTGACAACTCACTGCAGTGTGATTCTGCATAGGATCCTAGAACAGAGCATACCCATTTATTGAAATTTGAATCAACCTGTCCGTTAGTTAACAGTCTTTGTTTCAATATTAATTTCCTTTCTTTAATAATTGTACTGTTGTTATAAAATATATTAACATATAGGGAAACTGGGTGAAGGAAGGGCATGTAAGCATTCTTTGCACTATTTAAAACACATATTTACTTATTTATTTAGCTTCATCAGGTCTTAGTTGAGGCACACAGGATCTTAACTGCATCATATGGCATCACGCCGCAGCAGACTCTCTAGTTGCTGTGTGCAGGCTCAGCTGCCTGGTGGCACGTGGGATCTTAGTTCCCCAACAAGGGATTGAACCTGCATCCCCTGCATTGTAAGGCAGATCCTTTTTTTTTTTTTTTTAAAGTTCATTTATTTATTTTGGCTGCCATGGGTCTTTGTTACTGTTCACGTGCTTCTCGCCAGCTGTGGCGAGCAAGGGCTCCTCTCTGTTGCAGCGCTCAGGCTTCTCACTGCAGGGGCCTCCAGCACCAGCTCGAGCAGTGCGGCCTTAAGTAGCTGTGGCATGCAGGCTCTAGAGCACTGGCTCAGGAGTTGTGGCGCCTGGGCTTAGTTGCTCTGAGACATGTGGGATCTTCCTGGACCAGGGATTGAAGCCATGGCCTTTGCATTGGCAGGCGGATTCTTAACCACTAGGTCACCAGGGGAGTCCTCTTTGCACTATTTAAAAAAAAAAACTTTATTGAGGTATATAATTTATATACCAGAATATTCATCCATTTACAATGTACAATTCAGTGACTTTTAGTAGATTTACCCATTTGTGCAAGCATCATAATCTGATTTTAGAACATTTTCATCTCCCTGTAAAGATCCCAGCCCCAGGTCACCACTGATCTGTTTTCTGGACATTTCATATAAAGGGAACCATACAATATGTGGTTTTTCGGGTTTGCCACAGCTTCGCAAAATGTTTTTAGGTCTTTGTATTGTTTCACAGCTCTTTTTGTAAAAATGAAAAGCAAGGGGGGCAAGGTGGGGGAAGAAGGAAAGAAGAGGTGAATGTCTGCCCCTTTCCAGCGTGGAAGGGATCAATGTGCCACCAAGTGGCTGGCTGGCTGGTCTCCTCGAGGGATGAGTCGACTCACAGGCTTGGCACTGGTCTCTGTCACTGGCAGGGCGGACATTCAGCTGTGACAGAGCTAAAGAAGCCTTGGTGAGTAAGGGCCACGCTGCTGGGACCATGCAGAGCCCCCAACACTGGTCATAATAGCTTGTTTATTCATAAGCCCCTTTTCTCAGCACCTGGCTGGCAGACAGCAGAAGCTGGCTGATGTTCGTTGCTGCTGAAGTTTGAACTCAACTTGGCTGAGTTTGCAGCAGTCCAAGTCTTCTGCCAGGGACTATCTGCTGTTTGTAGGGACCACTGGATTAAATGAGCATATGTGAGGGAGACCTGCACCCCTGCATACACTCCATGGAATTTTTCAGTCAGAATACTGGAGTGGGTAGCCTTTCCCTTCTCCAGGGGATCTTCCCAACCCAGGGATCGAACCCAGGACTCCTGCATTGTGGGTGGATTCTTTACCAGCTGAGCCACAAGGGAAGCCCAAGAATACTGGAGTGGGTAGCCTACCCCTTCTCCAATGGATCTTCCTGACCCAGGAATTGAACTGGGGTCTCCTGCATTGCAGGTGGATTCTTTACCAAATGAGCTATCAGGGAAGCCCTAAGGCTTTTAGGGTGGTACTAATGTCAACTTTTCCCTCCAGAAAGCAATATTACTTCTTATACTCTCTTTGCTGGGAGAAGCAATTTCCAAGGCTTTCCCTTGGCCAATGGGAGGGTTCTGTAGTGATCAGGTGTGTCCGTTCTGATTGCACATCAGGGCTGGGGAAGCAGAGAGGTGGGTCTGTGGCCCAGTGGTTCCATTGTGAGTTAGATCTGGGCTAGGACTCTGTTCCCTGTCTCGCTCTTACTCCCCTAACCTAACGAGGGAGTCATGAAGACACTCGGCATCCCCAGGTGTCACTGTCAGCTCAGGCCTCATATCCAAGTGACCTAAAATTTAGATATTCTTCTTCCTTGGGGTATTGTTCTCCGAGTAAATGGCTGTAACTCCCATTGGGAAGGACAGGGAGAATCACTGTATCATTCACAGTAACGGCTGCCTGTCTGGAAACTGGGCAATGTCTGTGACTTTTGGGGCAGCTTCCCTCAGCCATCCAATCAATGGCCCATTGTTGAGTCCTTCTGCTTGTATAAAGGAAGCCAACCCCTTGTCAGCTGCTTAGCTAATTGTCCTGGGTACACTGCTGCCGCTGCTGCTGCTAAGTCGCTTCAGTCGTGTCCGACTCTGTGCGATCCCATAGACAGCAGTACACCAGGCTCCACCATCCCTGGGATTCTCCAGGCAAGAACGCTGGAGTGGGTTGCCATTTCCTTCTCCAGTGCATGAAAGGGAAAAGTGAAAGTGAAGTCGCTCAGTTGTGTCCGACTCTTCGCGACCCCATGGACTGCAGCCTACCAGGCTCCTCCGTCTATGGGAGTTTCCAGGCAAGAGTACTGGAGTGGGGTGCCATTGCCTGGGTACACTATGATTCATTAACAGCTCCCTAGCTTTCTGTGGGTTGGGTCCTCCAACCTGGCTGCTCGTTAGCTAGCTGTTCATATCTGGCTTCTAAAGGTCCATGCTGCCACCTGGCCCTACTGCTTTGGGACTCCCCTGACGCCATCACTATCAGGGAGCCTGGCTCTGTTACATCTTCTACTCTGTCTAGGCCTCGGAGGGACGGCCGTCCAGCTTCTCGGGAAGGGCCACCAGGTTCCTCTCTTCTTGGTAAATGGGATGTCCTCTGGATCCTCTTGCAGAACGTAACTAGCTGGTAGATTTTGAGGCCCATCACAAATACAGCCTGTCCACTTGAGCATACCCTTCACGGAGGACGTGGACCTCGACTCTACTGCTTGCTGCTGCAGCTACTGCATTTCTCCCCTGAGCATGGGCCATGGCCTTCTCAAGGCTTCCTAGAGCCACGCCAGGGGCCTATTAGCATGTTTCCTGGGAGTGCAGCACCCAGGGTAATAAGTCTTGTGGTACAGCAGGGCAGTCCTACATGGATAAAGCCCTCCCTAGACTGATTTGCTGTTAGCACCACCTTGCCCACACCCCACTCTTTTTGGTCCTACACACACCAGCTCCTGCCCATCCATCTTGGCAAGGTCCCTGAGTGCCTCTGGCATCTTGTCCCTTTCCTCTCTTGGCAGGCTCAGCTTCCCTAGCCAGGTTGTTATTACATAACCCTCATCATTGGTCCAGTGGCCAGGAGGGGAAGTGGAATGAGGCTTGCACATGATTTTTAAGCAAGACAAAGTACCAACCCTTAAGAGGGAGGAGCAGGCTGTTTGTGGGCCTAGAGGTTGCAAGGGGACCTGGACTTCCAAGAGTTTCTAGGGCATCAATCAGATGTTCCCCTCCCAAGTGTCAGGGTCCCTCTCCTTCCTAACAATGACAGTAACCTTTGTGTAGCAGATTTGGTGGGCTGAAAGTTCAACCTGCACTTTTAACCCCCAAGTCCTGGCCTGATCGCCTCAGTCTGTCCACCCTTCTCAGAGCCTGCCAAACATGCCCTTTGATTTCTTAAGTTGGTGCTTAGTCATCCTTAGCTTGTCAGTCTTCAGTGCATTGGTGATGGCCCCTAGGAATAATCCCCTGACACCATAGTTCTTTTAAAATTTTTATTTTGATTAAGCAGACTTAACATGCCCTCTTAAAATTTTAAGCGTATGATTCAGTGTTCTGGATTGTTGTTATAGAGATCTCTAGTTTCTTCTCTTGCTTCGTTGAAACATTTCGCCCATTGATTAGCATTTCCCCTCCTCCAGCCCCTGGCACCACCATTCAGCTCCGATTCTGTGAATTTGACTATTTAAAATACCTCATGTAACTGGTATTTTATATCTTGGGTTTCCCAGGTGGCACTAGTGGTAAAGAACCTTCCTGACAGTGCAGGAAACATGAGACGTGGGTTCAATCCCTGGGTCAGGAAGATCTCCTGGAGGAGGACATGGCAACCCACTCCAGTGGCCTTTGTACCCCCATTTGGGCCAGGTTCCAGATGTGGGCTGCCCCTGATGAGGGGGCACAGCCACAGGCAAGGAACGCAGCTCCCTTCCACTGAAGGTAGTTCCCAGACAGACACAGCCGAGAGCTGGCAGCAGCCAGCGTTCCCGGCATTTGGTGAAGGGAGCTCCTCAGTCCTAAAGAGGTGGCTGGGCTCACACCATCTGGAGTAGCAGGACTGGGCTCAGTCTTGTTCTCATAGTCCTATAACACCATGGCAGGGCTAAAATGGTGGATGGCTGGAGAGAGGAGCCAACAGAGGGGAGGCTGGACAGGTTCAACAGAAGGAATGAGAGGCAGCAGCAGAGTTTAAGAAAAGCCATCTTTTACTGCACAAGCAAGGATCAAAAAGAAGAAATGGCACAGGGGGAGATATGACAAATAGCGCAGATTTGGACTTTCTTACTACTTGGGAGCAAGGACCCCCTGGGTCTCTAACTCCCATGGTAACATGACAGAGTAGGAAGGACAGTAACATCTGCAGCTCTTGACTCTGAAGCTGACTGTATGTGGTCGGGGTTCACCCTGTGTTATACAAAAGAAGTGAGTACCTAAGAAAGTACACAACCAGCCTAGAGTCTTAAAACTCAAGATGAGAGGTGGTGGTGGTCAGCAGTGATAAATTCAAAGGTAGAGCAGTAAGCACTCACCTCAGCTGCATCAAGTGGAGCTAGCGCCTTCGCAATTTAAGAATATGTAATCCCAGCTTTTCTTTCCATAACCTTGAAAAGTTCTGCTTTCCAGATACAAAGACAAATGGAACCTTCTGCTTGGACTTCGGGTGCTGACCTAACAGCCCCCACGTGTGAGGTGCACCTGTTGGCCAGGACCCACAGTGTCACCTGCAGCAAGGAGCCCTCCCTCCCCAGCCCCACTACAGAAGAGGGGCTCTAGAACCCCACTCACAACCTCATCACGGGGCAGCTGCTGTATTTGTTGCCATATCTGTTTTTGCAGTAGATGGTATCTCCTTTTTCTCACACAGGTTGCTTGAGTTCCAGGACACTGATATCAAGGTGGAGCCGTGTGTTCTGTCCTTGCCATGCTGGATTCTACTTTGAGTGAGGGTCTGAAGCTATTTTTTTCCAAGTTTCATGAAATGGTCTGCATGTACCAACTAGGGTCTGCAGCCCTGCAGTAATGCAACCATTTAGAGGGCAAATTATCTGAAAAGTGGCAGATGCATCATCAGCTTGAAGACCAAAAGGGGAATGTCCAGTAAGGCAAATTGATCCCACGTGCAGAAGATCTGTTTCTAAAACATCACCCACCATTCCTTGTGTCAGTCCTGGAGTGCCTGGAGCTTTTAGTTGATTAGTCTTGGAGCAAGTTCACAGGCAACCATCATTTTGCATCTTTTAACAGCTTTACAGCTACATTGCCACTTCCATGCCCTCATCAGCTGACTGGCCTTAAGGTTGACTGATAAAGATGCGAATGATGGCAGAAGTCTAACACCAGGGATAAGCACAGTGCCCTATTGTAACTTCAGCATTTCCTTAGGCTGGACTGGCAAAGACCCCAGAGTAGCACAGGCCTACAGATGCTGCAGTGCTGGGGGCACCTGTAGAGGGAGTTTTTAATTGAACATTTCTTAGCCATCTGTTGGTTTTGCTCTCTCAGCACTCCTTCTTTCCTGTTAACAGCACCCTCTTCCTTTGGGGAGTGGCTTGCCAATGCAGGAGACATAAGAGACATAGGTTCGATCCCTGGGTGGGGAAGATCCCCTGGAGGACTCCAGTATTCTTGCCTGGAGAGTCACCATGGACAGAGGAGCCTAGAGGGCTACAGTCCATGGGGTTGCAGAGTTGGACATGACCGAAGCGACTTAGCACAGCACCTTTGGGGAACTTCCTCTCCCATTCCATGTGGCTATGAAATGCACTTCCCCAGATCTCTCACGGAATCCCTCCTGGTACTCAGTTAGTTGTCTTGTTAGAGGGGTCTACCCTGCCCACCACATCTCAAGTCTCTCAGGCTTCCCTCAACCACCACCCTCCTGGTAGCCCCAGCACTATCTTATCACTGCTTTAGTCCCTTCCTGACATTTATCATTTTGAAACCAGTCACCCGTTGATGACACCGCTTTCACATGCTCCTAGAAGGCCCCACAGCAGGGCCCTGTTCTCCTGTACTGCTGCTACATTCCCTGCTCCTAACACAGTGCCTGGCCAGGCCACAGCACATGCTCACATCAGGTGAGTGAGCCTGCCTCCGCATAAGCCTGGACTGTGACTCTCAACATACATGGGAAGATGGCAGAGACCAGAACTGCCTGACCCTTGGCACTCCTGAGGCCTAGCTTGTTCAACATCTCCTTTGATTCTGGGAGTTACATAGTAACCTAAAAACCAGACTGGGGGCAGGGAATTTTCAGGGTTTTATTAGCCAGTTTTTCTGTTTGCACCCAACAGAAGCTTGATAAAACCAGCAATCAAAGTTACTATGTTAAAAACCTTCCCAAATAGTGGGAAGCAGCTGTTCAGCACAGGGAAGTCAACTTGGCACTCGGCGATGACTCTGGGGGTGGGGGTGGGGGGGTGGGATGAGAGGATGGTAGGGAGGCTCAAGAGGGAGGGAATATATGTATACTTAGGGCTGATTTGGGGCTTCCCAGGTGGCTCAGTGGTTAAGAATCTGCCAGCCAAGCAGGAGACATGGCTTTGATCCCTGGTCTGGAAAGATCCCCTGGGGAAGGAAATGGCAACTTCAGTATTCTTGCTTGGGAAACCCCATGGATTGGTGGGCTACAGTCCATGGGTGCAAAGAGTCAGACACAACTTAGTGACTAAACAGCAGCAGCAGCATAGCTGATTCACGCTGTTTTACAGCAGAAACCAACATTGTAAACCAATTATCCTCCAATTAAAATTTTTTAAAAACCTTCTGAATATTTAAAATAACTAAAAAATATATATGTATTATATCTCATCAAGTGGAGGTACGGCAACTTACTTAACTAATCCCCTCTGACAACTCTGTCAGATTCTCCTAGTTTTCTGCGGTTACAAATACTACTATCAGGAACACCACTGTGTTATCAACTTTTTCTGCACCTGGATTTATTTTCAAGGATGGCTTCTCAGAGTTGGAATTGCTGGGGTGAACAGATGGCATGAACATTTTAAAACAGCTTACTACTGTTTTCAAAATTTCTTCCCACAAAAAAAGTTGTACAGCAGCCTGCCTCATCACACTGCAGTGAACACTATTACTTACCTTTGTTGATCTGACCAGCAGAATCACCTCACTTTGATTCTATTTTGGACTTCTCTGACCACTAAGGAGTGAACCCCTTGCCACCCGTGCCCCCCACCACCAGACACACATTCTGTGCATTCTCAGCCAAGACTTTATGGGTCTTGTGTTCTTCCCTTCCCTGTGCCCTATATACATGGCTTCATCAGAGTAATCAAACCTTTTAATTCCATCACACGACAGGCTTCCTCCCTCAAGGCTGCTGTCTCTTGCTCTTCTAACAGCTTCAGCTTCTCCAGGCCTGAACCTCTTCCAGCCTATGGCTGAGGTGAGAGGTCACTGAGAAGACTCACTTTCCAGGTTCCTGGTATGTCTTCATTTGATGCCTTTCACAATGTGATACCGACAGGAGTGAGTGGGTGAACACGCCAGAGCATACACATTATTACAATAAAACGGAAAAATAAACAAGACCCAGAGAACTGCACTGACAATACACCTAAGGGTTTTAAGTAAAACATTTGAACTAAGGACCTAACGTATCCCTGAGTTATCTGGTCCAACTTTCCTCACATTAGACCTAGGACATGGATGAGCCAGAGGGGAGAGACCGGTGGCCCTGGGCAATGTCGGTGCTAATTTTCTATCTATCATCAAGAAGTAAAAGTCACTCTGAGGGAAACCAATCCAAACAACCCCCCCCCCCCTGCTAATTTTCTATCTATCATCAAGAAGTAAAAGTCACTCGGAGGGAAACCAATCCAAACAACTCCCACCCCGCCCCCCCTGCCCACCATCCATTAAGAAAGCAGCTAAATCACAAAACGACCGAACAAAGCAGCTGTACACTGGTCCACCTCCTGCCTTGCTGGCATGGCCATGTGAAGTAAAATACATGGGCAGTTTCATACTAGCAAAATACTTTTATTATTTTATAGTGATAAAACAGGAAAGTAAAGATTTCTTTTTGGTGTATACCAGAGTTAAGGAAGTAAAAGAATAAGGGAATTAATAGAATTTTTATGTACTTTGATGACAGTAAAAAGTTAACAATACCAACTGTTTGCCATAAAACTTATAGCCCCCCAAAACACATATATAAAGGATCATAGTTTTAAAATCTATAAAAGTAAAAAATATACAGTCAGAAGCTCTAACGCTTATTCCATCTTTAATATAAAATTGTAAACATTTATTTACACAAAGCAAATGTGTATAACAAAAGTCCGAGCACCCTTTTGAGTCATGGCTCCTGGAAGATGGGGATTTGCACTGAAGTGGAGTTGTCTCCTTCCCTGACTACCCAAAAACCAGATTCATAAATAAAGCCATTGGCAGCTCCCTGGGGGGACCCCAAGCATCACATTTTATTGCTCTGACACTGCAGCAGGTGAGAAGCCTGCTGTCTGTCTAGGTGGCCCCAGGACTAAGGCAGGGGCAGCCCTCCCCACAGGGGGAGGCAGAGGTGTGAGTGCCAAGGACAGAGGTGAGCGGCAGCCAGAGGGAGACCAGGAGGGGAACAAGGACCCACCACCAGCCTCCAGCCCATTATTTTTGGTAAAAAAACCCACTGAAGTCACCCTCTTCCCCTTTAAATTGGGGAACTCACTCAGAGGGCGGCGTCTTCACTGGCTTTATGATTCATCCCTTTCTCTGAGAGCTATATTCAGCATCTGGGGAAGGCCGGGAGGGTGATAAAAGGGAAATGGCCCGAACGCCACTCACGGTGGCAAATGGCTACTAGAGAAGACCTGAGGGTCCAAGCACCCCCATGAAAGGCACTGCTGGTGCAAAGTAACGACCAATGTGTGCACAACCCTTCATCCCCTCAAAGCCACTCAAGCTGGCTGTGTATTTTTCTTGGCTCAATTCTTTACATATGATACTCTTTGAATTATCCCTTTTGAAACTCCAGGGAAATAAAAATGGGGTTGTGATTTCACCAGAGATCATTCTGCATGTAAGCCACTCCTTTCCCTCCAATGTTCCATTTGAGAGTTTCACGGCTATGCTTACCATTTTGCTTTTGCTATACTGAAGTGCTCCGTCCGTCTTCACCTTCCACAAACAGCCCACAGGTAATACAATACTATGTGGACTCTCAGCTTAGTCAAGACCTAAAAAGTCATAGACCTTGAAAAAGAGAAATCCACTTGAATTTTTAGAAAGGATGTATTAGTGTTACAAAGCTATTCTCTCTAAAAAGTGCAAGTCATCTGAAGAGGCAGTGGGAGCAGTAGTAGAATGGAGTGGGATCCCTTCCTCTGGCCTGTGTCCTTTTTCCTCCTTCCCCTGAACCTCTGCTTTCTGGGGAGGGGATGCCCGCCTCCTTACAATGCTAGGGTTCCCTGGGGAATTCTAATGACTCTTTTCCTCTCCAATCTAGTAAATAAGTGCCATAAGGAGGTTTTCCACTTGGACTGGAGAAATAAAGAACAGGAGGCAGAAAGAATGGTTATGGGAAATGAAGATAGAGTGAAGGAAAAGACATCTGTGAACAACTCAACAATGATCACCTTCCTCATACATTAAATACGAGTCTTCAGAGAAACTGCAAATGGTGGGAAGTCACAACAAAAGAGACACAGGAACCCCAGTTTTTATTTCAGCATTTAGCCTGGGGTCCTGCTCTGAAAACATGGGAGGAAGGGATTCCTCAGCCCAGGTCCTCCTCAATGCCAACCTGGAAGAACAGCATTCTGGGAGGACGAGGGGCTGCCGTTACAACCACATCTCCGCCACTAGCTCTGCTTCTCATGTCATCCTGTTCCTTTTTGGCACATGCAATTTTCCAGTGAGCCTCCCTTTGTCCTGAAAGCTGACAAAGAGCAGGAATAAAAAAGGCTCTTAATCAAAAGGAAACCCTAAGTTTCCAATGCCACTTATAGATTTTAACCACCTACCCTAATCTGTTTTAAAACCTTAAAACCTTTAAAAAATCTTTTCTATGCTACAAATTGCAAATAGTTCCTCTATAAAGTTTCAACAAAAATTTGTCCCAACACTGGGCCAAGTGGAGAAACCTTGGATTGGATCAAAATGATAGCACAGATTTTTATAAACCTGGCATCGTGGGGTTTTACTGTTGGTTTTTTGGTCTTCTGGATAAAAAAACTACCTGTAGAACCCTGTCCGGCTGTCCAAACCCCAGATACTGATGCCAGCAGATGGGGTGGGGCCAGCCCTACACACCAACTGCTGGCTGGGAGCTGTGGCCATAGGCCCCAGGAGGACCAGGCCTCAGCTCCGTGGTGCTAGCTCTACCTGCCCGGCTCCCTGGGCTGTGGGCTTTTGGTCCAAAGTCGTTACTCTTTCTTGAATCTGAGAACAGAAATACAGGCTGCGTGAACACTGACACCACCACAAATCCTCCTGCTACTGAGGCCCGAGGAGGTCGTCCAGGTCGTTCATCCACTCCTCGGAAGTCCTGTTCTTCAGCAGGGAGTCGATCAGGTCGGCGTCCCCAGCCATGCTGGCCAGCCCACCGCTGCCTGGCTGCCCACTGTAGGCGAAGGGCAGCTCCTGGCTTGCGGTCCGCACGGGGTAGGCCTGGGCACAGTGCAGGCCTGCCCGGCCGCCCATGGCTGGGGCTGGGCTCTGGCTGAAGGCCCCCAGCTCAGGCCCCGCCGGGCTCAGGCCTGACAAGGTCTGCTGTGGGGCTCCCTGGGGAGGTGCTGGGGCAGGGGCACTGGTCCTCTGCTGTGCACTCACAGCGGGCAGCATGGACCCTGCCACAGCTGCTGAGCTCATGGGGGCCATGGGCCTGCTGGGCATCGCCTGAGAGAACTGTGGGCTGGACATTTTCAGGTGGGCCTGCTGCAAGTGGAAACTGGAGGCTGCAGTGAACGGGCTTACGGTGCTGTTTCCTGGGGGCTGGCCACTCAGGTTTGGCATTCCCTGATGTTGCCATGTGGAATTCTGGCCTCCCATGGTTGCTGATACCCTTGGGACTTGTGGCTTAGTTAAACCAGAGTTCAGGGTCCCCTTACTGTGCTGTTGGGAGAGACCAGAGTTCCCCAGAGAGTTCTGTCCATAGGCAGCTGAAACCGAGCTGCTCTGGCCCACGCTGGTCTGCCGTGGAATGTGGGCATGTCCGTTTGTGGCCTGTGGTGGAGGCTGGGCAACTATCTGGGTTATGCCCGAAGTCATGCCATAGAGGCTGCCCTGTGGAATGCTTTGGGAGCCAGTGAACTGAGCCACACTCCGGTCCTGCTGGCCTGAGTTTGAGGGGAGAGAAGAAACCGAGGTGTGTCCAGGGCCCATTGGCATCAGATTCCCAGCCTGAGGGAACACTCGAGGACAGCTGGAGTTAGATGGACCCAAGTTGTTCACGCCAGGCATGGCAGAAGAGGATCCTAGAAGATAGAGAAAATTCTGTCAGCCAAGCTAGCATTTATTCATAACCACCATGGAGATACATCTAAGACCCAAGCAGCAACTGCTATCCTACAGGCATGAAAGGCAAAATCAGTATTCTGATACCTCACGAGATATCTCATGATCACTGGACCCTTAATGACGAGAGTCCTGGGGGCCAAAGGTTCCCCATAGGGTGGAATGGAGGCCGGTCCAGAGCAATAAGGAGATTAGGACAGGTGCATTACAAAAAAAAAAAAAAGGCACAGAGGAAGGGCAAACTCTGTGGCTAGGATGTGGGAAGAGTGCCTGGGATAAAAGGAGAGATGGTCCTGGCCAGATTCAGAAGAGCTGCAGCCCCCATAGGAAGGGACAGGGTTGTAGAGCCAAAAGGTAACTGGATTGTGCCTTTGGTTTAAAGCTAACTGGCCAGGGACTAAGAGGATCACTTGGATGAGGGCCCACACAATGTGGTACTGCAGGGTGGTGAAGGGAGGAAATCAGAAGATATGTACCGAGCACCTGCTCTGTGGCAGATGCCATGCTGGGGAGACAAAGAGGTCCTATCCTCAGGGAACCTGCTATCTGGGACTCTGTCTTAAGCAGCGGATGCATGGTGACAGCACTAACTGAGATGTTTTTTTTGGGTGTGTAGGAAAGGGGTTGTTCAGGAGTTAGCCATAACTGAGTACACTTTGTTTCCCCTCTTCTGCTTTCCATTAGCACCTAACTAAAAACTGAGTTGAAAAAGAGAGAAATGCTAAAATAATCCACTTCTTTCCTACTGATAACACACAACAACATTAAATGGGATGAAGGCAGGAAAGCTGGCCAAGGTTCAGCTTCTGATCTGCCCACAGACTTCAATCATCTGGGCACTGTTAGCATAACATAAAATCCCACTGTGTCTCCTCTGGAATGCAAAGCTGCGGTCAACTTTACTGGGACACATTATAGCAAGAATCACTGACCAAGGAAAGCACAGGTTTTGAAGATATTTCAAAAGCTAGCAAAGCAAACATGACCTAGACTTTTCTGCATCTATCAACTGAACTCTGTCTGATTTCCAGAGCAACAGCCTGAGCAATGCTGGTCAGGTTCTCTCACATATCTGAGACACGACAGCTGAAACCTCAGAACAACTCCTGCCCCCAACAGATCAACTGTCTGCTGCTGACACCAACATGAGTAGACAGAAAGAAGAAAAGAAGCAAAAGGCCACAAGTGCATTAAGTTTCTCCTTATCTGGAAAATAGGACAGGGTCATTTTTTAAAGAGACACATAACAGTAGAAGAACTTTCTTAAGAATTACAGAAGCCACTACCTATGGATTAGATATTTTCCAACTAGAAATGATTTTGCCTTAAACGACTATACAGCCAAGGACCTGGCCAAAGCACTTAGCCAAAGCAGCATGCTTCCGTCTTTCTTCTCCGGCTGACCTACAGGGCAACCAGAGAGCAAGGCTCCTTACGCAGACTGAAGCTACAGGAGCATATAAGTCCATTTAGCACCTATAATGTAAAGTGAGCAGACAGCAGAAAGTCAGCATGAGGGGAACGTCTGTTCACTGCCTGCCTTCCCTGCCCCACACCATCGTCTCAGACACTCCTCACCTGTGAACTGTCCAACCTGTTGTGGGAAGGTGCTCTGTGTTGGGTCTTGATACTGGGGTGGCGGGCGGGTCAGATGGCGCTGAAACTGCTGCTTCTCCTAGAAAATGTCAAGATCAACAGAGAACAAGACCCACATAAAACAAAAACAAAGCAATCAGAGAAAACTAAACTGTCCAAGTTTGTTACTCAGAAGGACTCCTGTGGAGATAATGTTCATAATCTCATTTGGGGGATTCTTAGTAAACAGTATGAAACAGAATAATGGGGCAGATCTAAGGAGCTACAGAAAAGAATGAAGTTCTGATACATGAGACAATATAGTTGAATCCTGAATGCATTTATATGAAATGTCCCAAACAGGCAAATCGATAGGGATAAAAAGCAGATCAGTAGTTGCCTAGGCTTAGGAGAATGAAGGAATAACTTTTAATGGGTATAGGGTTTCTTTTAGGTAATGTTATAAAACTGGTTATGGTGATGGTGCGTAACTCTGACTAAACTAAAAAACCATCTGAACTGTATACTTTAAATGGGTGAATTGTACATCATGTGATTATATCCCCCCAAAAGCTGTTATTTAATACATGGTGAAACTGAGGCAGTAATGTGGGTTTTAAAGTCATCCTCAATCAACTTTATCCTCTGGGTAACTAGTTCTCTTCTGTCTTAAGGATGTAATTTAAAGTCCTAAGAATTCCTATAACCTTGGAATCTGCATAATACAATCTGGTGACCAAGGGGGCAAACAAACTGCAGGACTGTGAGGGGGTTGTCGGTCCTAATTCTCGAATCCCAGGACCTCAGGGATGTCTTCATTTCCCTACTTTATGTTCTGCCTTATAGCAAACTCTACAACAAAGCTGGATCTCACAGAAAATTGACGGATCAGTGAGCTCAGTACTTTGGTAGCTGCTGGAAAAATGGTTCTAATACATTTAGATTCAACCTTCATTAATCCCCACTAAGTGACATAAAGCTGTTCTGACACAGGCTACCACTGTCTGAGAAATACCACACTCCTGTTTCCCAGAGTACTCTAAAACCAGACATACAAACAATCACAGATGCACATACACACACACTGCAGTGACCTGGGAGGCAGGAAAATGTGGGGAGGGGTGGGGTGAGCTTTCTCCCACCTTTCCCTTTACCTGTTCTGCCAGAAGGTGCTGTTGCCTTTGCAAAAACTGCTGTTGGTGCAAATGTTTTTGTTGCTGCTCTCTCTGTTTCTGTTGGTCGAAAAGCAACTGATGCTGCTTCATTACAGCTGCCTGCTGCTGGTTACTGAGATAGGAGGTGCTACTGTGAGTGCTGGCCACGGAGACGGCGGGCGGCTGAGTCCCCACACTGGCAGCCTGGCTTGGGACAGGGACACTGGGAGGGTTCTGGTCCTGTCAACAGAGATAAGGGGGTCTCAGGTCAGGCGGGGCACACTGAGGACTATAAGCCCTGATCAGAGCAGACAAGCTCTGTTTACTGAAAGCCTGGCTCCAGGTTCTCTTCTGAAGCCTCTGCTTTTTTGGCATGTGACTCTAGAGCAGCAACACTGCAACTGGGGACCAAAAGCACTAACCCCTGAGTATCCAGCACGGCAGTGAACAGTTAGTAGCTGAGTGTTAGCTTTGTTTTCTACAGTTCACCAGTGGCTTAAACTTGTATACTTGCATACATAGTTCCAAAAGCAACTGTAGCTTGTAAATGCTCCCTTACTAGAATGCATGGGTACAGACAGGGCCCCAAAGAAGGAGTTTCTGAGGAACACTGGTTGATGGAGAGGCTACACTCTTGAGTGTGCAAACCTTGGGCCCCTGGTAGCAGGGCTGTCCCTGAGCCAACAGAAATTATATGGTTTGTCCACCTATGTACAGCATTTTCCTGGGAACAGACTGTTTGGCTTTTGTCAGATTTGTTGTTTAGACACTGAGTTGTGTACAACTCTTGCGATTCCATGGACTGTAGCCCACCAGGCTCCTCTGTCCATGTGGCAATATAGTGGCTGAAATAAGTAAAAGCATGAACATATACACATACATTCTTCTACTGAGAGATGCTTAGACAGCTTTCAGTTTTGGGCTCTTAGAAATAATCATGCTGGGGGGGGGGAGGTGGGAGGGGGGTTCAGGATGGGGAACACATGTAAACCCATGGCTGATTCATGTCAATGTATGGCAAAAACCACTACAATATTGTAAAGTAATTCAGTTCAGTTCAGTTCAGTCACTCAGTCGTGTCCGACTCTTTGCGACCCCATGGATTGCAGCACGCCAGGCCTCTCTGTCCATCAGCAACTCCCAAAGTCTACCCAAACCCATGTTCATCGAGTCGGTGATGCCATCCAACCATCTCATCCTCTGTCGTCCCCTTCTCCTCCCGCCCCCAATCCTACCCAGCATTAGGGTCTTTTCCAATGAGTCAACCCTTCGCATGAGGTGGCCAAAGTATTGGAGTTTCAGCTTCAACATGAGACCTTCCAATGAACACCCAGGATTGATCTCTTTTAGGATGGATTGATTGGATCTCCTTGCAGTCCAAGGGACTCTCAAGAGTCTTCTCCAACACCACAGTTCAAAAGCATCAATCCTGCAGCGCTCAGCTTTCTTCACCGTCCAACTCTCACATCCATACAGGACCACTGGAAAAACCATAGCCTTGACTAGACGGACTTTTGTTGGCAAAGTAATGTCTCTGCTTTTAAATATGCTATCTAGGTTGGCCATAACCTTCCTTCCAAGGAGTAAGCGTCTTTGAATTTCATGGCTGCAGTCACCATCAGCAGTGATTCTGGAGCCCAAAAAAATCAAGTCTGACACTGTTTCCACTGTTTCCCCATCTATTTCCCATGAAGTGATGGAACCAGATGCCATGATCTTAGTTTTCTGAATGTTGAGCTTTAAGCCAACTTTTTCAGTCTCCTCTTTCACCTTCATCAAGAGGCTCTTTAGTTCTTCTTCACTTTATGCCATAAGGGTGGTGTCATCCGCATATCTGAGGTTATTGCTATTTCTCCCGGCAATCTTGATTCCAGCTTGTGTTTCTTCCAGCCCAGCGTTTCTCATGATGTACTCTGCATGTAAAGTAATTAGCCCCCAACTAAAATAAATAAATTTATTAAAAAAAAAAGAAAGAAAGAAATAATCATGCAATGAATACCTTGTATATAACATTCTTCTTTTTCTTTGTTTTGTATTATTTCTTGCAGGGGTATAATGTGTCAACATTTACCAACATTTTTATGGCTTATGAAAACTATATAATGTCAAATTACTTTCTGAAAGCATTGTGCCCATTTACACATCCTTATTACTATCTGAAACATGTCAATTTCCTCATATATTACTAGATATTACTAGAAAATACTAGATATTATTAGAAAAATCAAGTTTTTGTATTTTTAAAATGTTCATTTTGGTTCAGTCGCTCACTTGTGTCTGACTCTTTGCAACTGCATGGACTGCAGCACACCAGGTTTCCCTGTTCATCACCAACTCCCAAAGGTTGTTCAAACTCATGTCCATCGAGTCAGTGATGCCCTCCAACCATTCATCCTCTGTTGCCCCCTTCTCCTCCTGCCTACAATCTTTCCCAGCATCAGGGTCTTTTCAAATGAGTCAGTTCTTCACATCAGGTGGCCAAAGTATTGCAGCTTCAGCTTCAGCATCAGTTCTTCCAATGAATATTCAGGACTGATTTCCTTTAGGATGGACTGGTTGGATCTCCTTGAGTCCAAGGGACTCTCAAAGAGTCTTCTCCAACATCGCAGTTCAAAAGCATCAATTCTTTGGTGCTTAGCTTTCTTTAGAGTCCAACTCTCACATCCATACATGACTACTGGAAAAACCATAGCTTTGACTAGGCAGACTTTTGCTGGCAAAGCAATGTCTCTGCTTTTTAATATGCTGTCTATGTTGGTCATAGCTTTTCTTCCAAGGAGCAAGTGTCTTTTAACTTCATGGTTCAAGTCACCATCTGCAGTGACTGTGGAACCCCCAAAAAAGTCTGTCACTGTTTCCACTGTTTCCTCATCTATTTGCCATGAAGTGATGGGACCAGATGCCATGATCTTAGTTTTCTGAATGTTGAGTTTTAAGCCAACTCTTTAACTCTCAGCAAGAGGTTCTTCAGTTCTTCTTCGCCTTCTGCTGTAAGGTTTGTGTCATCTGCATATCTGAGGTTATTGATATTCTCCTGGCAATCTTGATTCCAGCTTGTGCTACATCCAGCCTGGCATTTCTCATGATATACTCTGCATATAGGTTAAATAAGCAGGGTGACAATATACAGCCTTGACTACTCCTTTCCCTATTTGGAACCAGTCTGTTGTTCCATGTCCAGTTCTAACTGTTGCTGCTTGACCTGCACAAAGATTTCTCAGGAGGCAGATAAGGTGGTCTGGTATTCCCATCTCTTGAAGAATTTCCACAGTTTGTTGTGATCCACACAGTCAAAGGCTTTGGCATAGTCAATAAAGTAGAAGTAGATGCTTTTCTGGAACTCACTTGCTTTTTGGATGATCCAACGGATGTTGACAATTTGCCTTCTGTAAATCCAGCTCGAACATCTAGAAGTTCACAGTTCACGTACTGTTGAAGCCTGGCTTGGAGAATTTTGAGCATTACTTTGCAAGCGTGTGAGATGAGTGCAACTGTGCAGTAGTTTGAAATTCTTTGGCATTGCCTTTCTTTGGGATTGGAATGAAAACTGACCTTTTCCAGTCCTATGGCCACTGCTGAGTTTAAAATGTTAGTGTGTTACACACAACAGTACATTCACTGCAGCCTTTTCCTTACAGTAGTGAAAGGAAGGAGACACCTCACTGTACCGTGACAGAGCAGTTGTCACAGCACTGTTCTCAAGTCACACACTGCTAGCTAAATGTCAGTGGATCTGTCCATGGGGAAGGTGTGGAGGACAGTCCAGGACATACTGTGGGAGAGAAAAGCAAATGCTAGCTCTGAGGAAGTCTGGGAATATTGTTTGTTAACTCTTCCAGGGCAGGCAGGGAGAGACATTTTAGAACGTGAATGTGAGTAGAAATGCAAACAATGATCATGATAAAATGGTACTTGACCATTCTCCACCCTTCAGAGCTAAGTGATTCTGCCAGGCTTGAGAGCCTTAAGTAAATAACCATGGAGTTTAGACCTGTTAGGAAGCAGCATTCACCTAAATGCTATAAGCTTACTAAAGCTTATGGCATTTTGAATATACACAGCTGAAAGTTTGTTTAAAAAAGAAAAAAAGCAGAGCCTCTAAGGACATTAAATGTGATCTTTACCTTCAAAACACTGCCACAAATGATTTAAGTTGTATGGCATGAAAGAGACACTAGACCAAGTGCAAGGGATTCTATCCTATTTTACTAAGAATCAATCCTGGTTTGCTCGATTGATTTTCATTCCCAAGGGACTTGAAGGTCAAAAAGTAGCTGCTCACTTACACCCTTTGTTCCCCAACTATCTGGGACCTGAAAAACCACGCAGTGGGTAGATGTGAATGCAGAGTATCGGAGCAAAGACCCATGCTTACCTGGCTAGGTGCAACCAACGATCGGAAGGGCATATTTCCTGGCTTTGGTTTTATCAGAAATAAGGAGCTCTGCTCATTGTTAAGATGAGGCAGCTGCTGGGGAAGATAAGCCATCAGAGCTGGCTTGCTCTGGCCAGCCCCAGGGCCGCCTTGTCCACAGTCTGCTTTGTAGTGAGAAAGGGGCTTGGTGTTGCCATAGTCCAGCACCGAGCCTTGGTTAGCCACAGGATTCTGATTCAAGTTACTTGGTGGCTGGTGACTCAGCAGGCTCACATGGCTGGGCTGGAGATAGGGGCCTCCAGGTCGAGGGGAGCTCTTGTTGACACTGGGCATCATGAGCAGTTTGGAGGTGGTGAAGTCTTGCTTGTAACCAGGAGGGCTGGCAGGCTTTTCCATGGGATAAGGGACGTTTAAGGGACTGTGGGCGGGGCCTGTCTGCTGCCACGTGGACATCTGGCCTGGAGCTGGTGCTGGGGCAGCCTGCTGTGGGTTCTGGAGCATCTGCTCACGCTTTTGCTTGGCAGCGATCTGCTGGAGTTGGTGGGCAGAGGACAGCTCTGAGCCTCCACCTGGGCCCTGGCTGGGCAGCACCACACTGGAGAGGGCTCTTTGTGCATTCTGGGCCTGGGCTGGTGCCGGCATCAGGTTGGGACTGGGAGTGTCCACCCCAGGCTGACCAGCGGTGTGGAAGAGGGGCTGAGAGCCCCCAAGGCTGGGTGAATCTGTAGTCACAGGGCCAGATGAAGGCCCCATAAAGGTCTGTCCTGCAGACCCAGCCCTCACTTGTGGAGAGCCTAACTGTTCCTGTTCAAAGGCTGCTGGAGAGAATTCCGTCTTAATATTAATATCCTGTGCCAAGGGGGTCTGTGTGGCAGAACCAGAAGACTCTGGGTCCTTCTTCTCTTCAAAGTCCTCATTGAACAGATCCTTCATATCTTCATCAGGCACTGACCTGTTCAGCTCCTCGATGAGCTCCTTCCACTCCTGCTCATTGAGGTTGAGGTCAGGCATGAGGTTGCCTTGAGATATGGAGCCTCCGGCCCCTGCAATCATGCAAGGCAGGTCATCCATGGGCTCCTGTTTCAGTTCTTTATTCAGGCTCAGGGGAAATGACTCACTAGTGTTGCTGCCTCCGTTCAAGTGGAGGCTTGAGTCTGCCAGACACTTCTTGCTGATGGAGTCCAGCCCCAGTGAGTGCTTCCCACTGGCCTGCAGGGCTTCAGTGCCAGGCTTGTCAGGCTGACCGAGGGGGGAAGCTGGAGGCAGGCCATTTGAAGAGATGGCGACTCCCAGAGAGGCCTCACGGCGGGTCTTCTTGTGCCCAGGAAAGAAATCTCCATAGCCATTCTGCTGATCACCATTTTGAGGGGATGTGGCACTATCGAGATTCCTCTTTACCGTATCATGGAGATGCTGAAAAATATGAAAAAGAGTGACTCGTGTATACAGCACCACGTATGTGATCCCTCTGCTTCTGATGGTGACTTAAACCAGGGTCTGTACCCCCTGGAGTGCTCTCCTGCCGATTCTGCTTGCCTAGTTTATACTCTCCACTTCTGGGAACACATACCCGTTCCCCCTCCAGGGCTGTCTTCCCCTCCTCCTTTCCTGTGGCCTTGCCTGAATCAGGACTAGCTCAGCTGTGGCTAAGCAACCCAGCTGCAGTCAATGAGTCAGTCCCTGGACATATGCAGCTCTTTTTGCAGGACACAAGCCTGAGGCAGCCCAGAGTCATCTAATCTGAGGGTGTGCCTGATAATGGAGCCAATGAGAAGGAGCCATAGGATATATATACATTCTTGAGAACATCATTTGAGTCCCGGGATCTAAGTGATGCCTGAGACCAGCCAACCGCCTGGATTTTTCACTGATGGGAACCAATGAATTCCTCTTTACGTGTGAGCTGGCTTAATTTGGATTTCTGCTGCTCTCGGCTAAAGGTGACCTGGCTACTACAGTTGGACCTTGTTGGGGGCTGATCGCACGCTCCAGGCTCTGTCTCAGTGCGTAGCACTTTCACGCCCTCCCCAGTCTTTCCAGGTGCCCTGCTGGCTCCACCCCTTCTCTCCAGGCCAGGCTGCTTCCTCATATGCCTCATAGGTCCTCTGCCTTCTGGCTTTTTGTCCCACTCTCCTCCCCACCAAACCCCCTGTACCCAGTCACCAGCCCTCACAAACCCTACCACTTCTGAATAAGACTGTTAATTCCAATACAGTCATGTCTGCCTGGCATTGTTACTTACCTCCCACGTTCTCAACTGCATTTGTTCAACTAACCTTATTAAGAGTCTACCATGTGTCAGGACTAGTGCTGTGGGGATATCAAGACAAATGAGGTGGTCCAATGGGCTTCCAATCTTCTAGGACATGACTACAGAATAAGATAAACACTCTATGCAAGCAGTTGAGTAATAAGCACCCTGAGAGTTCAAGTACAGGTGTTTCACAGAGAGAACATGACAATGGAGGTGGGGAAGAGAAGTGGTGTTATCTTTCTATTATTTCCCCAGCTCTGTTTTCAGCTGCCAGGACTCAACTCCTCCACTAACAGAAGCACCAACACTAAACCTCTAAACATGGCTGCTCCTTTCCTATGTTTACTTCTGTTACATCTTTTATCCTTTATCCTCTATTCTCAATTCCACCCCCCCACTAGCCCTAAGCATCTATAGGGTGTTATTTACGAAGTTTCAAATAACAGCTTTCAACATTATCTTTAAGTAGATTTCAGAGAACAGCATAGGACACTCTGTGCTGCTGTCTTCTGCTGCAGAGAAGGACCACGATGACCCACCGCACCCATTCCATGAGGCTGAATACAAAAGTACCTGATCCCCAGGTCGGAGTGGGGGGCAATAGGGGGCCAAGGGGACCAGCTCTCAGCAAGAAACTACCTGTAGACACACATGTGCAATGAGCAAGAAAATAAGGAGGATAATTTTATCAATCTCTGAGTTTCAATGTTCCATTCTCTCTCCTTCAAGATTTTCTTAACTGTTAAAGCTGCACAGTGTTCTTTAAATAGATATTTGGATACTTCAGTTAGCTCATAAAAAGTTAGAAATGCTGAATAAATGGAACTGTAGGTCAGAGGTATAAGCAAAATATGATCCTAGGACCCAACTCAAGACATAGCCCCTATGTATAAAGGACACATATCTCAAGATAATAAATTTATGACAAATCCACAGCCAATATAATATTCAATGGTAAAAAGCTGAAAGCCTTCCCACTGATTCTGGAATAAGACAAGGATGCTCACTCTCACCTCTTCTATTCAACACAGTACTGGAAGTCCTAGCCACAGAAATTAGGCAAGAAAAAGAAATAAAAGGTATCCAGATTGGAAGAGAAAAGGTACAATTATCATTATATGCAGATTATAATACATATAGAAAATCCTAAATACTTCACACAAAAACTACTAGAACTGATAAATTGAGCAAGGTAGCAGGATACAAGATTAACATACATAAATCAATTGCATTTCTTTATATCAACAATGAAATATCAGAAAGGGAATGAAAAAAAAAAACCAACACCTCTTAAAATGTGTGCTCACTCAGTTGTGTTGGACTCTTTGTGACCCCATGGACTTAAAGCCTGCCAGGCTCCTCTGTCCACGGAATTTCTACAGGCAAGAATACTGGTGTGGGTTGCCATTTCCTTCTCCAGGGGATCTTCCTGACCCAGGTATCAAACCCATGTCTCCTGAGTCTCCTGCATTGGCAGGCGGATTCTTTACCATTAAGCCACCCGGGAAGCCCCAAAAAGTCATAACAGAAAAGGAATGTTTAAAAAAACAAACAAACAAATAAATAAAAATAAAATACAAACAAACAAAAACCTTAAAAAAAATAAACCCCAAAATAAAACACTTAGGAATAACCCTGACCAAGGAGGTGAAAGACTTACGTGCTGGAAACTATAAAACATTAAAAAAGGAAACTGAAGATGACTGAAAGAAATGTAAAGTAATCCCATGCTCTTGGACTGAACAATTAACATAGTTCAAATGGCCATATGACCCCAAGCAATATACAGATTTAATGCAATCCCTATCAAATTTACCCATGACATTTTTCAAAGAACTAGAACAAATAATCCTAAAATTCATTTGGAACCATAAAAGATCCAGAATTGTCAGAGCAATCCTGAGAAAAAAGAGTAAAGGTGGAAGCATAACCTTTCCAGACTTCAGATGATACTACAAAGCTATAGTAATCAAAACAATGTGATACTGGCACAACAACAGACTTATGGATCAATAAAACAGAACTGAAAGACCAGAATAAACCCATACACCTATGATCAGTTAATCTTTGACCAAAGGAAGCAAGACTACATAAGGGGAAAAAGACAATTTCTTTAGAAAGTAATGTTGGGAAAATTGGATAACTGCATGTAAATCAATGAAGTTAGAACAAATCCTCTCACTATACACAAAAATAAACTCAAAATGGTTTACAGACTTAAACATAAGACATGACACCATAAAACTCTCAGAACAGATCATAGGCAAAACATTCCTTGCTCTAAATTGTACCAATGTTCCCTTAGATCTCCCAAGGCAAAAGAAATATAAACCAAAAGACAAAGCAAAAAAACCTCAAATAGGACCTAATAAAACTTACATGGTTTTACATAGCAAAGGAAACTATCGACAAAATGAAAAGGCAATCTATAGAATGGAAGAAAATATTTGCAAATGATGCCACCCTCAAGGACTTAATTTCCAAAATATACAAACAGTTCATACAACTCAACAACAAAAAACCTGAGCAACTCAATCAAAAAATGGGCAGACCTATAAATATTTCTCCAAAATAGACATACAGATGGCCAATAGGCACATGAAAAGATGCTCACCATGGACTGAGGCGGTCCTAAGATGGTGGAGGAAAAGGACGGGGAGACCACGTTCTCCCCCACAAATTCATCGAAAGAATATTTAGACGCTGAGCAAATTCCACAAAACAACTTCTGAATGCTGGCAGAGGACATCAGGCACCCAGAAAGGCAGCCCACTGTCTTTGAAAGAAGGTACAAAATATAAAAGATGAAAAGACAGACGAAAGAGGTAGGCATGGAGATCTGCCCCGGGAAAGGAGTCTTAAAAAAGAAAGAAGTTTCCAAACACCAGGAAACACTCTCTCTGGTGGGTCTGTGGCGAGCCTTGGAATCTCAGAGGACAAAATAACCAGGAAGAAAAATAAATAAATAATTTAAACCCACAGATTACTTACCTAACAGCAACTCCCAGCGGAGCAGCAACCCAGACATGCGCATCCCCTACTAGCAAGTGGGAGCTGGACAGGGAGGGGCGGGCTGCATTGCTTTGGGTAAGGACTGGGCCTGAATGCCCCAAGGGCAATATGAGGGAACTAGCTTGAGATAGCAACCCAGACTGTGGGATAGCCACCCCGTGAAAAGCCTTAACCTAAGACACTGCCAGGCCCGCTCACAGAACAATGGACTGAGCAGAGCTAGCCGGCTGCGGACAGGCACATCCCCGTGGGAGACGGGCAAGCAAGGGCACCCAGAGCCGGAAGGGTGCAATCGCGGCCCCAGAGAGGCATCCTCTAGCAAACTGCAAGCAGACCTCGTTGCTAACCAAGACTTCTTGGGACTCTGGAGGGTCGACACCTGCCGAGAGGGTCACAGCCAGAGATCAGCTCCCCAGGGGAGACACATGGCACACCTGGGAAGCTGCGCCCATTGTACACCCAGAAAACTGAGCGGCTAGGACAGGGGAGGGGAAAAGTCGCAGCCCCGACCGCGCTCCCAAACACCTGGTCACCTGAGCTGCTTGGACCTGGGAAGGGCACAAAACCCAGGCTCAACCAAGTCTGCACCTTTGTGGAGCACCTGAGAACCTGAACCTGAGTGGCTTAGACCTGGGAAGTACAGGCAACCCCAGGGGCCTGCCTCAGACAGCTCCCGGCAGAGCAACCTAGAGCCTGAGCAGTGTAGACTGGGAAAGCACACACACCATGAGCGGAGGCAAACCCAGTGTGGCTGAATCACTGTGAGCACACACCAGTGATATTTGTTTGCAGTGTTCCTCCCTCCCCACAGCACGACTGAACAAGTGAAACTAAAAAAAGTGACCACCACCGCCCCCCTTGTGTCAGGCCAGAAATTAAGACACTGAAGAGATCAGCAAACAGAAGAAGCTAAAATAAACAGAGGGAACTGCTTTGGAAGTGACAGGTGCAATAGATTAAAACCCTGTAGTTAGCACCCACTACACAGGGAAGAGGCCTACAGACCTTGAGAAGTACAAGCCGGACCAAGGAACTATCTGAAAATGAACTGACCCCACACTGTCCGTAACAGCTCCAGAAAAAGTCCTAGATATATTTTTACTATTATCATTTTTAAAATTTTTAAAACTTTATTATCTTTATTTTCTTTTTTCTTAAGTCCCCTATTACTCCTTGAATTTTCATTTTTATAACCTACTATTACCTTGCAAAAAAAAAAAACCAAAAAACAAAACGACTCTATTTTTAAAGCAAACTTCATATATATATATTTCATAATTTTTGTGACTCTGGTTTTTTTTTTTTTAAATATTGTATTTTTGAGAATCTAACCTCTACCTAGATTTTTAATTTTTGCTTTTTGGTATTCGTTATCAACTTTGTATCTTTAAGAACTCAATCTTCAGTACCCATTTTTACTTGGGAGCGATATCACTGGCTTGATTGCTCTCTCTTCCTTTTGACTCTCCTTTTTCTCCACCAGGTTGCCTCTATCTCCCCTCTCTCCTTTTTCTTCTTGACAAAACTCCGTGACTTTCTTTGTGTGTTCCGGCCTGTGGAGAACACTTAGGGAACTGATTACTGGCTGGATCTGTCTCTCCCCTTTAGATTCCCCCTTTTCTCCTCCTGGCCACCTCTGTCTCCTTCCTCCCTCTTCTCTTCTCTGTGTAACTCCGTGAACATCTCTGAGGGATTCAGATGGTGGAGAGCACATAGGGAAGTGATTACTGGCTAGCTTGCTCTCTCCCCTTTTGATTCCCCTCTTCTCCTCCTGGTCTCCTCTATCTCCCTCCTCCCTCTTCTCTTCTCCATGTAACTCTGGGAACCTCTCCGGGTGTCCCTCACTGTAGAGAAACTTTTCATCATTAACCTAGATGTTTTATCATTGGTGCTGTATAGATGGAGAAGTCTTGAGGCTACTGTAAGAATAAGACTGAAAACCAGAGACAGGAGACTTAAATCCAAATCCTGAGAACACCAGAGAACTCCTGAATCCAGGAAGCATTAAGTGATAGGAGTTCATCAAACGCCTCCATACCTACACTGAAACCAAGCACCACCCAAGGGCCAACAAGTTGCAGAGTAAGACATACCATGCAAATTCTCCAGCGACACAAGAACATAGCCCTGAACTTCAATATATAGGCTGCCCAAAGTCACACCAGACCCACCGACATCTCAAAACTCATTACTGGACACTCCATTGCACTCCAGAGAGAAGAAATCCAGCTCCACCCACCAGAACACCGACACAAGCTTCCCCAACCAGGAAACCTTGACAAGCCACCCGTCCAACCCCACCCACAGTGAGGAACCTCCACAATAAAGAGGAACTACAAACTGCCAGAAAACAGAAAGGCCACCCCAAACACAGCAATCTAAACAAGATGGAAAGGCAGAGAAATACCCAGCAGGTAAAGGAACAGGATAAATGCCCTCCAAACCAAACAAAAGAGAAAGAGATAGGGAACCCACCTGATAAAGAATTCCGAATAATGATAGTGAAAATGATCCAAAAATTTGAAAACAAATTGGAGTTACAGATAAATAACCTGGAGACAAGGATCGAGAAGATGCAAGAAAGGTTTAACAAGAACTTAGAAGAAATAAAAAAGTCAATATATAATGAATAATGCAATAAATGAGATCAAGAACACTCTGGAGGGAACCAACAGTAGAATAACGGAGGCAGAAGACAGGATAAGTGAGGTAGAAGATAGAATGATAGAAATAAATGAAACAGAGAGGAAAAAAGAAAAAAGAATTAAAAAAATGAGGACAACCTCAGAAACCTCTGGGACAATGTTAAACGCACCAACATTCGAATCATAAGACTCCCAGAAGAAGAAGAAAAAAAGAAAGACCATGAGAAAATACTCGAGATAATAGTTGAAAACTTCCCTAAAATGTGGAAGTAAATAATCACCCAAGTCCAAGAAACCCAGAGAGTCCCAAACAGGATAAACCCAAGGTGAAACACCCCAAGACACATAATAATCAAATTAACAAAGATGAAACACAAAGAACAAATATTAAAAGCAGCAAGGGAAAAACAACAAATAACACACAAGGGGATTCCCATAAGGATAACAGCTGATCATTCAACAGAAACTCTTCAGGCCAGAAGAAGGGAATGGCAGGACATACTTAAAGTGATGAAAGAAAATAATCTACAGCCCAGATTACTGTACCCAGCAAGGATCTCGTTCAAATATGAAGGAGAAATCAAAAACTTTACACAAAGCTGAGAGAATTCAGCACCACCAAACCAGCTCTCCAACAAATGCTAGAGGATCTTCTCTAGACAGGAAACACAGAAAGAGTGTATAATCTTGAACCCCAAACAATAAAGAAAATGGCAACGGGATCATACTTATCAATAATTACCTTAAATGTAAATGGGTTGAATGCCCCAACCAAAAGACAAAGACTGTCTGAATGGATATAAAAACAAGATCCCTATATATCTTGTCTACAAGAGACCCACCTCGAAACAAAGGACACATACAGACTGAAAGTGAAGGGCTGCAAACAGATATTTCATGCAAATAGAGACCAAAAGAAAGCAGGAGTAGCAATACTCATATCAGATAAAACAGACTTTAAAACAAAGGCTGTGGAAAGAGACAAAGAAGGACACTACGTAATGATCAAAGGATCAATCCAAGAAGAAGATATAACAATTATAACTATATATGCACCCAACATAGGAGCCCCACAATATGTAAGGCAATTGCTAATAAGTATGAAAGGGGAAATTAACAATAACACAATAATAGTGGGAGACTTTAATATCCCACTCACACCTATGGATACATCAACGAAACAGAAAATTAACAAGGAAACACAAACTTTAAATGATACAATAGATCAGGTAGACCTAATTGATATCTATAGGACATTTCACCCCAAAACAATGAATTTCACCTTTTTCTGAAGTGCACACAGAACCTTCTCCAGAATAGATCACATCTTGGGACATAAATCTAGCCTTGGTAAATTCAAAAAAATTGAAATCATTAAAAGCATCTTTTCTGACACAATGCAGTAAGCTTAGATGTCAATTACAAGAGAAAAACTATTAAAAATTCCAACATATGGAGGCTGAACAACACACTGCTGAATCACAAACAAATCACAGAGAAATCAAAATATGCATAGAAATGAATGAAAAGGAAAACAAAACAACCCAAAACCTACGGGACACTGTAAAAGCAGTGCTAAGGGGAAGGTTCACAGCAATACAGGCTTAACTCAAGAAGCAAGAGAAAAGTCAAATAAATAACCTAACTCGACACCTAAAGCAATTAGAAAACGAAGAAATGAAGAAGCCCAGGGTTAGCAGAAGGAAAGAAACCTTAAAAATTAGGGCAGAAATAAATGCAAAAGAAACAAAAGAGACCATAGCAAAAATAAAGAGAGTCAAAAGCTGGTTCTTTGGGAAGAAAAATAAAATTGACAAGCCATTAGCCAGACTCATCAAGAAACAAAGGGAGAAAAATCAAATCAACAAAATTAGAAATGAAAATAGAGAAATCACAACAGACAACACAGAAATACAAAGGATCATAAGAGACTATTCAGTTCAGTTCAGTCGCTCAGTCGTGTCTGACTCTTTGCAACCCCGTAAACTTCAGCACGCCAGGCCTCCCTGTCCATCACCAATTCCCTGAGTCCACCCAAACCCGAGTCCATCGAGTCAGTGATGCCATCCAGCCATCTCATCCTCTGTCATCCCCTTCTCCTCCTGCCCTCAATCGTTCCCAGCATCAGGGTCTTTTCCAATGAGTCAGCTCTTCGCATCAGGTGGCCAAAGTATTGGAGTTTCAGCTTCAACATCAGTCCTTCCAATGAACACCCAGGACTGATCTCCTTTAGGATGGACTGGTTGGATCTCCTTGCAGTCCAAGGGACTCTCAAGAGTCTTCTCCAACACCACAGTTCAAAAGCATCAATTCTTGGGCGCTCAGCTTTCTTTATAGCCCAACTCTCACATCCATACATGACCACTGGAAAAACCATAGCCTTGACTAGATGGACTTTGTTGGAAAAGTAATGTTTCTGCTTTTTAATATGCTGTCTAGGTTGGTCATCACTTTCCTCGAAGGAGTAAGCGTCTTTTAATTTCATTGCTGCAGTCACCATCTGCAGTGATCTTGGAGCCCAGAAAAATAAAAATAAACTGTTTCCACGGTTTCCCCATCTATCTGCCATGAATTTATGGGACCAGACGCCATGATCTTAGTTTTCTCAATGTTGAGATTTAAGCCAACTTTTTCATTCTCCTCTTTCACTTTCATCAAGAGGCTCTTTAGTTCTTCTTCACTTTCTGCCATAAGGGTGGTGTCATCTGCATATCTGAGGTTATTGATATTTCTCCCAGCAATCTTGATTCCAGCTTATGCTTCCCCCAGTCCAGCGTTTCTCATGACGTACTCTGCATAGAAGTTAAATAAGCAGGGTGACAATATACAGCCTTGACGTACTCCTTTTCCTATTTGGAAACAGTCTGTTGCTCCATGTCCAATCTTAACTGTTGCTCCCTGGCCTGCATACAGGTTTCTCAATAGGCAGGTCAGGTGGTCTGGTATTCCCATCTCTTTCAGAATTTTCCAGTTTCTTGTGATCCACACAGCCAAAGGCTTTGGCATAGTCAATAAAACAGAAATAGATGTTTTTCTGGTACTCTCTTGTTTTTTTGATGATCCGTGGATGCTGGCAATTTGATCTCTGGTTCCTCTGCCTTTTGTAAAACCAGTTTGAACATCTGGAAGTTCACGGTTCACATATTGCTGAAGCCTGGCCTGGAGAATTTTAAGCATTACTTTGCTAGTGTGTGAGATGAGTGCAATTGTGTGGTAGTTTGAGCATTCTTTGGCATTGCCTTTCTTTGAGATTGGAATGAAAACTGACCTTTTCCAGTCCTGTGGCCACTGCTGAGTTTTCCAAATTTGCTGGCATATTGAGTGCAGCACTTTCACAGCATCATCTTTGAGGATTTGAAATAGCTCAACTGGAATTCCAACACCTCCACTAGCTTTGTTCATAGTGATGCTTTCTAAGGCCCACTTGACTTCACATTCCAGGATGTCTGGCTCTAGGTGAGTGATCACACCATCGTGATTATCTGGGTGATGAAGATCTGTCTTGAACAATTCTTCTGTATATTCTTGCCACCTCTTCTTAATATCTTCTGCTTCTGTTAGGTCCATACCATTTCTGTCCTTTATTAAGCCCATCTTTGCATGAAATGTTCCCTTGGTATCTCTAATTTTTCTTGAAGAGATCTCTAGTCTTTCCCATCCTATTGTTTTCCTCTATTTCTTTGCATTGACAGCAAAAGAGACACAGATGTATAGAACTGTATTTTGGACTCTATTGGAGAGCGCAAGGGTGGGATGATATGGGAGAATGGCATTGAAGCATGTAAATTATCGTATGTGAAATCAATCACCAGTGCAGGCTCGATGCATGAGACAGGGTGCTCGGGGCTGGTGCACCAGGATGACCCAGAGGGATGGGATGGGGAGGGAGGTGGTAGGGGGATTCTGGAAGGGGAACACATGTATACCCAAGGCAGATTCATGTCAATGTATGGCAAAACCAATACAATATTGTAAAGTAAAAAAATAGATAAATGAATAAATAAATAAAGGAAAAAATAAATAAAATAAAGAAAGCAAAGATGTTCACCATGGCTAATTATTAGAGAAATGCAAATCAAAACTACAATGAGGTAGCACTGCACAATGATCAAAATGGCCATCATTTAAAAGTCTACAAATAACAAATGCAGTTTTTGTTGTCCTACATTGTTGGTGGGAATGCAAGTTGGTGCAGCAACTGTGGAGAACAGTATGGAGGTTCCTCAAAAAATTAAAAACAGCATTACCATATGATCCAGCAATCCTACTCCTGGGCATATATTCAGACAAAACTATAATTCAAAATGATACATGGACCCCTATGTTCACAGTAGCACTCTTCACAACAGCCAAGTCCTGGAGACAACCTAAATGTCCATCAACAAGTGACTGGATAAAGATGATGTGGTACATATACACAGTGGAATACTACTCAACCATAGAGAAGAAGGAGACAATGCCATTTGCAGCAACAAGGCTGAGATCACCATACTAAACGAAGTAGGTCAGAAAGAGAAAGACAAATACCATGTGCTGTCATTTATATGTGGAACCTAAATATTCCCTGGAGAAGAAGGAAATGGCAACCTACTCCAGTAATCTTGCCTGGGAAACCCCATGGGCAGAGGAGCCTAGCAGGCTACAGTCCATGCAGTTGCAGAGAGTTGTACATGACTTAGTGACTAACCAACAACAGCAGCAAAATATGACACAAATGAACCTATCTGTGAAACAGAAACATAATCACAGACTGAGGACAGACTGGTGGTTGCTAAGAGGGAAGGGGCTGGAAGAGGACTGATGCCGGAGGCTGGGGTCAGCACATTGTACGTTCTTATATACAGAATGAATAAACAAGGTCCTACTGTAGAGCACAGAGAACTATATTTCAGTTCAGTTCCGTCGCTCAGTCGTGTCCGACTCTCTGCGACCCCATGAATTGCAGCACACCAGGCCTCCCTGTCCATCACCAACTCCCGGAGTCTACCCAAACCCATGTTCATCGAGTCGGTGATGCCATCCAACCATCTCATCCTCTGTCGTCCCCTTCTCCTCCTGCCCCTAATCCTACCCAGCATTAGGGTCTTTTCCAATGAGTCAACCCTTCGCATGAGGTGGCCAAAGTATTGGAGTTTCAGCTTCAACATCAGACCTTCCAATGAACACCCAGGATTGATCTCTTTTAGGATGGATTGATTGGATCTCCTTGCAGTCCAAGGGACTCTCAAGAGTCTTCTCCAACAACACAGTTCAAAAGCATCAATTCTGCAGCGCTCAGCTTTCTTCACCGTCCAACTCTCACATCCATACATGACCACTGGAAAAACCATAGCCTTGACTAGACGGACTTTTGTTGGCAAAGTAATGTCTCTGCTTTTAAATATGCTATCTAGGTTGGCCATAACCTTCCTTCCAAGGAGTAAGCGTCTTTTAATTTCATGGCTGCACTCACCATCAGCAATGATTCTGGAGCCCCAAAAAATAAAGTCTGACACTGTTTCCACTGTTTCCCCATCTGTTTCCCACGGAGTGATGGGACCAGATGCAATGATCTTAGTTTTCTGAACGTTGAGCTTTAAGCCAACTTTTTCACTCTCCTCCTTCACCTTCATCAAGAGGCTCTTTAGTTCTTCTTCACTCTCTGCCATAAGGGTGGTGTCATCGGCATGTCTGAGGTTATGGATATTTCTCCCGGCAATCTTGATTCCAGCTTGTGTTTCTTCCAGCCCAGCGTTTCTCATGATGTACTCTGCATATAAGTTAAATAATCAGGGGGACAATATACAGCCTTGACGGACTCCTTTTCCTATTTGGAACCAGTCTGTTGTTACATGTCCAGTTCTAAATGTTGCTTCCTGACCTGCATACAGGTTTCTCAAGAGACAGGTCAGATGGTCTGGTATTCCCATCTCTTTCAGAATTTTCCACAGTTTATTGTGATCCACACAGTCGAAGGCTTTGGCATAGTCAATAAAGCAGAAATAGATGTTTTTCTGGAACTCTCTTGCTTTTTCGATGATCCAGCGGATATTGGCAATTTGATCTCTGTTTCCTCTGCCTTTTCTAAAACCAGCTTGAACATCTGGAAGTTCACGGTTCACGTATTGCTGAAGCCTTAATATCCTATAATAGACCATAATAAAAAAGAATACAAAAAGAAGTGTGTGTGTGTGTGTATATATATACATGTATAACTGAATCACTTCGCTGTATAGCCGTAATTAACACAACATTGTAAATCAACTATGCTTCAGTTATAAAAAAAAATACTAAGAATACAGCCCCTACAACACAAGGACATGTGCTTTATTTTCATGTAGGTTTTTCTGCTTCTTGCTGCCACCTAGGGGTAAGAGGGGGGAAAAGGAACCATGATCCTAAAATGCACCCTTCATAAGATCCACTGTTTTAAGTTTCCTTTGGGGAAAGTAAAATTTATACCTATTTAATTAGCCAGAAGGAAATCGAAATGAATTGCTAATATTGAGGGGATTTTTTAAAATTTATTTTTTATTGAAGGATAATTGTTTTACAGAATTTTGCTGTTTTCTGTCAAAATTCAACCAGAATCAGCCATAGATATACATATATCCCCTCCCTTTTGAACTTCTCTCCCATCTCCCTCCCAACCCCAGCACTCTAGTTTCATACAGAGCCCCTGTTTGAGTTTCTTAGTTCAGTTCAGTTCAGTCACTCAGTCGTGTCTGACTCTTTGTGACCCCATGGACTGCAGCACGCCAGGCCTCCCTGTCCATCACCAACTCCGGAGCCTACTCAAACTCATGTCCCCACTGGGCCAGTGATGCCATTCAACCATCTCATCCTCTGTCATCCCCTTTGCCTCCCACATTCAATCTTTCCCAGCGTCAAGGTCTTTTCCAATGAGTCAGTTCTTCGAATCAGGTGACCCAAGTATTGGAGTTTCAGCTTCAGCATCAGTACTTCCAATGAATAATCAGGACTGATTTCCTTTAGGATGGAATGGTTGGATCTTCTTGCAGTCCAAGGGACTCTCAAGAGTCTCCTCCAACACCACAGTTCAAAAGCATCAATTCTTTGGTGTTCAGCTTTCTTTATAGTCCAACTCTCACATTCATACATGACCACTGGAAAAACCATAGCCTTGACTAGATGGACCTTTGTCAGCAAAGTAATGTCTCTGCTTCTTGATATGCTGTCTAGGTTGGTCACCACTTTTCTTCCAAGGAGCAAGTGTCTTTTAATTTCATGGCTGCAGTCACCATCTGCAGTGATTTTGGAGCCCCCCAAAATAAAGTCTGTCACCGTTTCCACTGTTTCCCCTCTATTTGCCATGAAGTGATAGGACCAGATGCCATGGTCTTTGTTTTCTGAATGTTGACTTTTAAGCCAACTTTTTCACTCTCCTCTTTCACTTTCATCAAGAGGCTCTTTAGTTCTTCTTCACTTTCTGCCATAAGGGTGGTGTCATCTGCTTATCTGAGGTTATTGATGTTTCTCCCAGCAATACTGATTCCAGCTTGTGCTTCCCCCAGCCCAGCGTTTCTCATGATGTACTCTGCATATAAGTTAAATAATCAGGGGGACAATATACAGCCTTGACATACTCCTTTCCCTATTTGGAACCAGTCTGTTGTTTCATGTCCAGTTCTAACTGTTGCTTCCTGACCTGCATACAGAATTCTCAGGAGGCAGGTGAGATGGCCTGGTATTCCCATCACTTTAAGAATTTCCCACAGTTTGCTGTGATCCACATAGTGAAAGACTTTGCTGTAGTCAATAAAGCAGAAGTAGATGTTTTTCTGGAACTCTCTTGCTTTTTCGATGATCCGTGGATGTTGGTAATTTGATCTCTGGTTCCTCTGCCTTCTGTATATCCAGCTTGAACATGCAGAAGTTCACGGTTCACATACTGTTGAAGCCTGGTTTGGAGAATTTTGAGCATTACTTTGCTAGTGTGTGAGATGAGTGCAACTGTGTGGTAGTCTGAACATTCTTTGGCATTGCCTTTCTTTGAGATTGGAATGAAAACTGACCTTTTCCAGTCCTGTGGCCACTGCTGAGTTTTCCAAATTTGCTGGCATATTGAGTGCAGCACTTTCACAGCATCATCTTTGAGGATTTGAAATAGCTCAACTGGAATTCCATCACCTCCACTAGCTTTGTTCATAGTGATGCTTCCTAAGGCCCGCTTGACTTTGCATTCCAGGATGTCTGGTGCTAGGTGAGTGATTGCACCATCATGAGTTTCTTAGCCATACAGCAAATTCCCGTTGGCTATCTATTTCAAATATGGTAATGTAAGTTTCCATGTTACTCCTTCCATACATCGCACCCTCTCCTTCCCTCTCCCCATGTCCACAAGTCTATTCTCTATGTCTGTTTCTCCACTGCTGCCCTGTAAGTTAATTCTTCAGTACCATTTTTCTAGATTCCATATACATGCATTAGAATACGATATTTATCTTTCTCTTTCTAACTTACTTCACTCTGTATAATAGGTTCTAGGTTCACCTACCTCTTTAGAACTGACTCAAAGCTGTTCCTTTTTATGACTGAGTAATATTGTGTATATATTGTGTATATGTACCACAGCTTCTTCATCCATTCACCTGTCGGTGGACATCCAGGTTGCTTCCATGTTCGCGGTACTGTAAATGGTGCTGCAGTGAACACTGGGGTACATGTGTCTTTTTCAATTTTGTTTTCCTCAGGGCACATGCCTAGGAGTGGGATTGCTGGATCATATGGTGGTTTTATTCCTAGTTTTTAAAGGAATCTCCATACCGTCCCATAGTGGCTGTATCAATTTACATTCCCAGCAGGGATTTTTAATTTTATTATATTTGTTCTGGAAAATCATGTGTTTCTCAGTGTCAGGTTTGGGCTGTCTGTAAACCTGGAAGCTGAGCTTGGTTTTCTATTTCCTTAAGTGAGGGAGATGGATACCTAAAAGGTCAACACACCTGATGAGTCAGCTGGTTGTCTCAGACTAGGAACAGAATCCTTCTTTGCCCTAACAATTATAAAAGCTACCACTCCCTCTTTCAATATCCACATGCAAACAATTGCACACAAGTTGCAAACAACTTAATTTTGTAATACCCATTGCTTTTAGCCAAAGGAAACACCAGGTCATTTTCTCAACTGCTCACAAAATTTAGCTGGAATCCTGTAGGTAGGTTTGGGAAGTGTGGAATGTGGTGGCTCTGGCAGACCTTTAAGTCTTGAGCATTTGCAGGAGTGCAGGGCATTGCAGAGGAAGGCAAAGAGATGGGGAAATGGTCTGAAGCGATTATACATTATTTAAGAACAAACACGGTAAGAGCTGTAAACCATATGAAACTGGCTTGCCCTCAGCTATCTGTTACTCCTGGGTAGTCAGCTCAGAGGGTCCTATGCTAACTACCAAGTGGTCTCCCCATGCACAGGGTTTCTGGGGGATTCAGTTCTGGCATAATGTGATCTGGTGCTCATTTCCTTCATGTTTTGTTGAATACTGCATGTTTGATGGTAAACTGGAGGCTCTGCAATGTTCACCCAGTCAGTCATGATCCCTACCCTCGCCTATGCCACTCATCATCTTCTATTTGTGAGAGGGGCCCCAGACTTATCAACGCTGAGTCAAGCTGGAGTTGCCATACCTTAGGAACAACAGATCAGTATCCTGTCCCCCCGCCCACTCATTAGCCTTATAGGAGAGTCCCTCACCTAGTCTCTACTTCCTCCCTCTTCCACCACCTACCAATGGAATTTCAGTGTGCTTTGTGGTACAACTCCTCCAAATGAGAGTTCTTCCGCTCTGAGTTAACAAACATGTGGCTGTTAAGATGAGGTGTGGCTTTTATCAATGTTCTTATGCACTAACAGTCACCTGGGGCAGTCACCAGTGCTTTCTGCCTCTTCTCACTGGACATTTGCTTTCCTCCTCCTCCCTCTTCTGCCATTCTTTTATACAGCCAAATACCACCATATCCATCCCTGAGAGTCAGCCAGTGTTTTGGTTCACCACCTGGGAAGTGACTGAATGCCAGATGGGCAGACTTGGGAGGACTGCTTTCTCAAAGACTGGCAATGATCTTCATGCTATTAAACACAGTCTAACACTGTGTCTTTTCCTTCCCTGCCCTCTCACTCTTCTATCATCTGCCACATAATGATTCCCTTCATTCATTCATTCATTTGGTTCCACCGAGAACTATGTGGGATCTTAGTTCCCTGAACAGGGATGGAACCCTCATCCCCTGCATTGGAAGGCAGAGTCTTAACCACTGGACCACCGAGGAAGTCCCTATTTCCTCCATCTGTTCCAGGAAACACAGTGACTGAAACTTCCCATCCTGGCCAGGCACCAAAATAACTATTTGCATGAGTTATTTTACAACAGGTCTTAGTAAGGTACATGAAATTAACCAGCCACCACCAATCAGAAGAGTTTGGGAAAGGTCAAAAGGACATGCCACTGAATCCTTCTTGCTGGCTTCCATCTTGGGTGAGCAATGCATGTGCCACGAGGAAGGATCTTGAGTCAAGAGCCATTGGCCAAAGAAATCCCATCACCATAAAACCTGAGACTGTGAGCCATGCTGTAGAACAGTTCTCCTGGATTCCCTTACTCTCCTGCTCTCCACCTGGGCATCCCTTTCAATGAAGTCTCTTGCTTTGTCAGCTCATATGTCTCTTTGGACAGTTCATTTCTGAGTGTTAGACAAAAGCCCACTCTTGGACCCTGGAAGGGGTTCCCCTTCCTGCAATGAAGGGTGACTCTGGCGGACTGTTCCTTGCTGCGACTGACATCCTAACCATTCGGGGTACTGAGGGACCAACCAGCTTCCTCACCGATGGACCAGACCCAGTGGCTGCAACTGGGACCCTTTTGTCTCTGGCATTCTCCCGACATGGACAATGAGTGCCAGAGTGCCCTCAACCGGTAAGGAACAAGAGACTTTACTGACCTCTTTCCCCTTCCCTCTCTCTTTCCTCTCCTTAACCCTTCCTATCCTACCCTTTAAGCCCCCCAGGTCTGGACGCAGGAGTCTGGTCAAAGGGCCTCAGTCAGAGCAGAAGGCTGGAGCTTGATCATCTCTGGTTGGCAGAGAGAGAACTAGAATTCTGGTTCTGTTCTGGTCTAGTTTCTGGTTTGAATTCTGGTTCTGTTCTGTTCTAGTTTCTGGTTTGAATTCTGGTTCTGTTCTGTTCTGGTCTGGTTCTAGTAGGGCCGAGTTCCAGTCCTCCCTTCCCTGGAAGCTCAGGGTAAAGTTCGTTAACGCCTGGGTATCTGCAGGTGGCAAGAGACATCTGTAAGGTCATTCCTTTAGTCCCCCTTCCCCTGCCTCCTTCCCTGTCTTCTTTCAACCTGACCTCCTTTCCTCCCTTTGACATCTTTGAAGACCTGAGATATTTCCATTTACTCTGTTCTACTTGTCTCTATAGGAGGTTTTCTGAGAGACTGTAATCTTGTATTTAAGGGAGTGTCTGACTAGGACTACTGGGCCTGTGTGTGTGTTTTATACTTTGTGTTCTGGGTTGTGACTTGTTACAGCCATTTTGGTTTTTGTGGCTGCCATTTTGTTTAGACCTCAGAGAAAGTTGGTTTAGGTAAAAGTGTGAAAAACTGGTTCCAAAGTTGGTTTGTTTGCATAAACAGTAAGAGCAAGCTTGGTTAAATGACCTTTCAGAATTGTGACGCTGAGGGGGAACAAGTCCTAGTAGAGCTTGCCTGTCTCTCCCTGTGCAGGCTCTAAGGAACACTAGATCTAGATGATCTCTAACTCCTGAGACTGAGGGGAAGACAGGAAAAAGCCTTAAAATTTTATTTATTCCAACTGTCATTTATAAACTAGTGAATTTGATATTATGACATTTGGTTCATAACTAAGCTTAGAAAAGGAAGTTAGATTTCATGCTGTGCCTGTCTAGAAATGTGTGTGTCTCTGTATATGTCTTTGGTTAATACTGTTGAGATTAATTTGTAAATGAGCTCTACTTAATTGGTTTAAGGCAAAGTAAGCACTTACAAATCAAACAATTCTAAATAAAGCTAAATCAATTTCAGGTCCTTGTGAACTGGGAAATAGCCAGTATAAAATTAATACCTGGTAATACATACATGTCTTTAGAACCATCAATAAGTAAAACACTTCTCTTGTACCTAGGTTTACTAGAGGTCAAATACGACCGTATTCTATCTCGAATACAACCGTATTCTATCTCTTACAAATTTGTCAACAACAAAAGGAACTTAATGTGGAAAAACTTCTAAGGAAAATAAATGTGTTTTCAGTAAAAGAAGGTGTGAGAAATGAATAAGTACTGAAATGAGTAAGTTATGCATGATCAGGATTTTCTAAAATTGGATTACAATTAGTTGGATAAAAGATTTTGTTAGGAATGACACAGTCATAGAACCAACTAGGTCCAAGACAGCAGAGTCAACTTTTACTAGACCTTGAGCCTCAGTATATACATCCATTGCGATAGATCAGTAAACTAAGTGACACACCCACCAGCGTTGGCTAAATCTGAGTGTTCTAAACTTTTTTTTTTTGACAAAACATCCTAAATCAAATTCTACTGAAGTTCTTTTGATCTTAGTTACATTTAAGATGCTTCAAAGGGGCCCTGAAACATCCCAAAGAGACATATTAAACTAATTATGTTCATTTGGTTGGTTATATTATATGGAAATACTATCAAATGAGTAATAAATGCTCTCAGGTTACACTGTATGGTAAATATTACTACTATAGATATTCCAGAGGTTATATGGAGTTCTTAAAAATCTGATCTATCCTAGTAAAATGTTATCAGTCATAATTCTTTGAAGGACTATCTCCAACCTGGAATGAAAGGACCCTTGTCAGGGCCCCTGCAATGGACTGGTCTATCATGAGGATGGCTGACCTCAAAATCATCTTAAAATGACTCTCAAAGGCAAAACTATACTCACACCAGGACGAGAAGATGATGACATCAGAGAGAGACAGTTTGCCCAAGGTCCTCAATGTGACTCGTATGATCATTTATGTTTTCCTAATGTCTTGGACCTTTGTGTGTGAACCAAATTTTTTCTATTGTAGGCATTATCCAATGCTACTTTTAGAAATCAATCCAATTGTTGAGTTTATGGCCAATTACCTGTATCTAGTAGTTCTGGGTTACCTTGGTGGATTTCTCCCCTCCAAGCCTCTAACTGGATGGCCATTAGCAAAGTTCAGCTCTGTTCTGTCTGCTCTTGATATTACTAGGTGGGATCCCCTCACCTGGCCAATTAATAATGCCTGCTCTGATCCTGGCCATAAATATGAGTTTTCTTCTATTACTCAAGCTTAATCAGAGCAACAAGCAAAGTTTCAGCCAAGGAATAAAATCTCCCATAATTATGGGATGGATTTATGAAGATAACACCAGGCTATGGTAATTTAAGTTTAAAGTCTCCTCTATGTTGAAAGCAATTAAATCATATTAAGGAATCAGTATAGTAACACCAGAAAACTGGGCTATGTGCCTTATAGACACTGAAGTGAAAGGAAAAGGAGAAAAGGAAAGCTATACCCATTTGAATGCACAGTTCCAAAGAACAGCACAGAAAGATAAGAAAGCCTTCCTCAGTGATCAATGGAAAGAAACAGGAGGAAAACAATAAAATGGGAAAGACTAGCGACCTCTTCAAGAAAATCAGAGATACCAAGGGAACATTTCATGCAAAATGGGAACAATAAAGGACAGAAATGGTATGGATCTAACAGAAGCAGAAGAGATTAAGAAAATGTGGCAAGAATACACAGAAGAACTATACAAAAAAGATCGTCATGACCCAGTAACCATGATGATGTGATCACTCATCTAGAGCCAGATATCCTGGAATGTGAAGTCAAGCGGGCCTTAGGGAAGCATCACTACGAACAAAGCTAGTGGAGGTGATGGAATTCCAGCTGAGCTATTTCAAATCCTAAAAGATAATACTGGGAAAGTGCTGCACTCAATACATCAGCAAATTTGGAAAACTCAGCAGTGGGCACAGAACTAGAAAAGGTCAGAAGGTCAGTTTTCATTCCAATCCCAAAGAAGGGCAATGCCAAAGAATGTTCAAACTACTGCACAAATGCACTCATCTCACATGCTAGCAAAGTAATGCTCAAAATTGTCCAAGTTAGGCTTCAACAGTGCGTGAATCGTGAACTTCTAGATGTTCAAGCTGGATTTACAGAAGGCAGAAGAACCAGAGATCAAATTGCCAACATCCACGGATCATCAAAAAAGCAAGAGTTCCAGAAAAACATCTACTTCTGCTTTATTGACTATGCCAAAGCCTTTGTGTGGATCACAGCAAACTGTGGGAAATTCTTAAAGAGATGGGAATACCAGGTCATCTCACCTGCCTCCTGAGAAATCTGTATGCAGGTCAAGAAGTAATAGTTTGAACTGGACATGGAACAACAGACTGGTTCCAAATAGGAAAAGGAGTACGTCAAGGCTGTATATTGTCACCCTGCTTATTTAACTTCTATGCAGAGTACATCATGAGAAATGCTGGGCTGGATGAACCACAAGCTGGAATCAAGATTTCTGGGAGAAATATCAATAACCTCAGATACACAGATGACCCCACCCTTATGGCAGAAAGTGAAGAAGAACTAAAGAGCCTCATGATGAAAGTGAAAGAGGAGAGTGAAAAAATTGGCTTAAAACTCAACTTTCAGAAAACCAGGATCATGGTATCTGGTCCCATCACTTCATGGCAAATAGATGGGAAACAGTGGAAACAGTGACAGACTTTATTTTTTTGGGCTCCAAAATCACAGCAGATGGTGACTGCAGCCATGAAGTTAAAAGACACTTGCTCCTTGGAAGAAAAGCTATGACCAACTTAGACAGCATATTAAAAAGCAGAGACATTACTTTGCCAGCAAAGGTCCATCTAGTCAAAGCTATGGTTTTTCCAGTAGTCATATATGGATGCGAGAGTTGGACTATAAAGAAAGCTGAGCACCAAAGAATTGATGCTTTTGAACTGTGGTTTGGAGAAGACTCCTGAGAGTCCCTTGGACTGCAAGAAGATCCAACCAGTCAATCCTAAAGGAAATCAGTCCTGAATATTCATTGGAAGGACTGATGCTGAAGCTGAAGCTCCAACACTCTGGCCACCTGATGCAAAGAACTGACTCACTGGAAAAGACCTTGATGCTGGGAAAGATTGAAGGCGGGAGGAGAATGGGACAACAGAGGTTGAGATGTTTGGATGGCATCACTGACTCGATGGACATGAGTTTGAGAAAACTTCGCAAGTGGGTGACGGACAGGGAAGCCTGGCATGCTGCAGTCCATGGGGTCACAGAGTCAGACACGACTAAGTGACTGAACTGAAGTTCAGGAGGAACCAGGTGTTATCATGACAACAGAGGGAGATACCCTCATGGGTTCATTTACCAAGATCCTACCTTGTGCCACATAATGCCCTATACAGGCTGTGTACAAAATTATGGTGAATTCAGATATTCAGTAGGTTTTTACTATATTCCAGGCAGAGCACTAGGCACTGGAGATAAACAGATAAACAAGACATGAGACCTCCTAGGTAGCCCAGTGCTTAAGACTCCAGGCTTCCACTGCAGGGGCTGCAAGTTCCAACCCAGTCAAGGAAATTTAAGTTTTTGCATGTGGCATAGTGCAGTCAAAAAATTAAATAATTAAAAATAAATAAAACATTCACTTAAAAAAAAAGAGAGATAAATAAGACATAGTTCCTGCTCCACCCCTGGAATTTGATGGAGAATCAATGAAGTATTATGGAAGAAGAGAAGAGAACAGTGTGGGAATGGCATGGTAGACTTCTCAGAGAAGGGGATGACTGAGTTAGGTATTAAATAAGCAAAGAAGTCATCGAGAAGAGGGGGGAAGGCACTTCGGCTGAGAGGCAAGGGCAAAAACATACAAATAAGCACCAAATGGCGGCAGAGGGAGGGAAGCAAGCAGAACAAAACGAGCCGTTTAGCGTTGATGAAGTGTAAATGGCACAACAGGGAGTGTTGCAAGGCTGGAATGGACTATGACTGTCCCAAAATGTGATTTAATGGAAAAATACACAAAACTAGAGAGAGTAGTACAATGAATCCCAATATGCCCATCCCTCACCTTAAACAATTATTAGAATTTGGTCCTTTTGTTTCAATTCTATCTCCTTATCCTCCCCCTTCTACCCCCTCCCCCAACTAGATAATTTAAAAAACAAATCTTAGACATAACATCATTTAATCCACAAATACTTCAGTATGTATCTCTCAAAAGTAAGAACTCTTAAACATATAAGCATGTGTATAACATCACAATACCATTATCACAACTAAAACATTAATTTTTTAAAATTTATTAGTTTTTACTTTTTATTTAATGGACACTAAATGATTTTAAATAGCCAAAACATTTTAACAATCATTTTGGACTTTTAAATCTTATTCTGCTAAAAAAATTTTTTCAAATTGTATTTTACAACTTCTTTTTTCTTCCTTGAGCTGAGCAGACATCTAATTTATTAAGTCTCTGCCTTATCCTAAATAATTTTTTATCATCACCACCTTAAACTCATGAGGATGTCTACTATCAAAAAGCCAGAAAGTAACAAGTATTGGCAAGAATATAGAGAAATTGGAACACTTGTGCACTACTGGTGGGGATGTAAAAATGGTGCACCCACTATGAAAACAATATGGTGGTTCCTAAAACACAAGATTTACTGTATTAGTAAGCAATTTCATGTCTAGAGTAATTCCATTTACAAAAGAATTGAAACCAAGGATTTGTATACCCATGCTCATAGCATCATTATCCACAACAGCCAAAAGGTAGAAGCAACCCAAGAGTCTGTCAATAGATGAATGGATAAAACAAAACGTGGTATACCCACACAAGCCTTAAAAAGGAAGGAAATTTGGACACATGCTACAACATGGATGAACCCCAAATACACTGTAAGTGAAATAAGCCAGTCACAAAAGGACAAAACAAATACTCTATGATTCTCCTCATACGAGATACCTGAAGCAGTCAAATTCATTAAAGACAAAAGTAGAATGGTAGTTGCCAGAAGTTGGAGAGAGGAAGAAATGTGAGTTATTGTTTAATGGGCATAGTGTTTTCAGTTTTGTAAGATGAAAAAGTTCTGAAGATGGAGCGTGGTGTGGTTGCAAATTATGTGAACTTCATGCCACTAAACTGTACACTTCAAAATGGTTAGGATGGTAAATTTTTATGTTATATGTCTTTTACCACAATTTAAAATTAACTCTTTATTATTATCCTATATCCCATCAGTGTTCACATTTTCCTGTCTCATCAATACCTTTTGCAAACAAAACAAAAACAAAATTAAGAATAATAAATTATGGAAAATTTCAAATATACACTACAGGAGAAAGATACAATGACCTCTATGTACCTACTGCCCAAGTGAAACAACACATAGCCCATCTTCTCTTATTCATACCCTACCCATGCTCCTTGGGCTAACCGAGGAATCACATAATTTCTCCTTAAATACTTCAGCATGTATCGATAAAATATAAATGCTCTTTAAAAGACAATCACGGGGACTTCCCTAGTGGTACAGTGGCTAAGACTCCAAGCTCCCAATGAAGGGGGCCCAGGTTCCATCCCTGGTCAGGGAACCAGATCCCACATACTGCAACTAAAGATCAAACATCCTGTGTGCTGCAACTAAGATCTGGCACAGCCAAATAAGTAAATTAATCAGTATTTTTTTTTTTTTTTTAAAGGGTGAGCCTTCAGGTCTTAAAAGAAAACATAAGACAATCACCAAAGAAGTACTTTAAAAATATGAACTAAAAATGTTAGTAGTACTAACAGGGGATTCCCTGGTGGTCCAGTGGTTAAGAATCCACCTTGCAATGCAAGGGACACTGATTCACTGATTCGATCCCTGGTCTGGGAAGATCCCACACGTTTCAGAGCAACTGAACCCATAAGCTACAACTACTGATGAGCCTGTGCTCTGGAGCCCACGCGCCCTTGTCTGTGCTCTGCAGCCACAGAAGCCCGTGTGGTGAGAAGCCCGAGCATCACACCTGGAGAAAGCCCACGTGCAGCAGGAAAGAGCCAGCACTGTCAAGAATGAACAAACACTAAAAACACTTAAACACAAACACTACAGAAACGTGATTAGGGATAATAGAGTTTACAAAGGGAGCCACGGAGACAAAGCAGGCTAGTGGCTTGCCTAGGGATGGAAAGGGAGTCGGGGCTCGACAGCTGAGGGTGGAGGTTTCTGTCTGGAGTGGTAACACGTTCTCAAGTAAACTGTGCCAATGGCCACACTTAGGCACAATTAATTACTGTGAATATACTAAAAATCACTGAATTGTACCCTTTAAATGGATCCTATGTAAATTATGTCTCAATAAATTTGTTTTTAAAAAGCGGAGAAAAGAAACTGCTTGATTGCCAGAGAGGGTGAAAGGAGGGTTATTTTAGAGTAATACTTGAGCTCACTTAAAGAACAGCAGATAATCAATCACTTATTGATTAGACTAGATCTCTTTGATATCCTCTGAAACCCTGTTCTAAAAATTCAATCAGGCATAGGAATACGAATATGAAAAATGTATTATGATATCCTTTTCTTTCCTCAGCTATTTGTGAAGCCTCCTCTCAGGCAACCACTTTGCCTTCTTGCATTTCTTTTTCTTTGGGATGATTCTGGTCACTGACTCCTGCATAATGTTACTAATATCCCTCCATAGTTCTTTGGGCACTCTGTCTCTACCAGATCTAATCCCTTGAATCTATTTATCACTTTCACTGTATAAGGTATTTGATTTGGGTCATACCTGAATGGCCTACTGGTTTCCCCTACTTTCTTCAATTTAAGCCTGAATTTTGCAATAAGCAGTTGATGATCTAAGCCATAAGATCCAGGTGTTGTTTTTGCTGACTGTATACATCTTTGACTGCAAAAAATGTAATCAATCTGATTTCGGTGTTGACCATATGGTGATATCCATGTGTAGAGCCATCTCTTGTGTTGTTGGAAAAAGGGGTTTGCTATGACCAGTGTGTTCTCTTGACAAAACTCTGTTTGCATTTGCCCTGCTTCATGCTGCACTCCAAGGCAAAATGAGAGAAGCAAAAGGCAAAACGAGCAGATAAGAAGCAAAAGGGAAGGGTGAAAGGGAAAGATATACCGAACTGAATACAGAGTTCCAGAGAATAGAAAGGAGAGATAAGAAAGCCTTCTAAAATGAACAGTTCAAAGAAATTAGAGGAAAACAACAGAAAGGGAAAGACTAGAGATCACTGCAAGAAAATTGGAGATATCAAGGGAACATTTTATGCAAGGATGGGCACAATAAAGGACAGAAATAATAAGGACCTAACAGAAGTAGAAGAGATTAAGAGGTGGCAAGAATACACAGGAGAACTATACTAAAAAGGTCTTAGCAACTGGGATAACCACAATGGTGTCATCACGAACCTCGAGCCAGACATCCTGGAATGCGAAGTCAAGTGGGCCTTAGGAAGAAGCATCACAATGAACAAAGTTAGTGGAGGTGATGGAATTCCAGCTGAGCTATTTCAAATCCTAAAAGATGATGCTGTGAAAGTGCTGCACTCAACATGTCAGCAAATTTGGAAAACTCAGCAGTGCCCCAGAACTAGAAAAGTTCAGGTCAGTTTTCATTCCAATCCCAAAGTATGTCAAGGTTGTATATTGTCACCTTGATTATTTAACATATGCAGAGTACATCGTGCAAAATGCCAGGCTGGATGAAGCAAAAGCTGGAATCAAGATTGCAGGAGAAATATCAACAACCTCAGATATGCAGATGATACCACTCTAATGGCAGAAAGCAAAGAGGAATTACAGAACCTCTTGATGAGGGTGAAACAGGAGAGTGAAAAAGCTGGCTTAAAGCTCAGCATTAAAAAAATTAAGATCATGGCATCCAGTCCCATCACTTCATGGCAAATAAAAAAGGAAAAAGTAGAAGCAGTGACAGATTTTCTTTTCTTGGGCTCCAAAAATCACTGCAGACAGTGACTGCAGCCATGAAATTAAAAGACACTTGCTCCTTGGAAGGAAAGCTATGACAAACCTAGATAGAACATTAAAAAGCAAAGACATCATTTTGCTGACAAAGGTCCATCTAGTCAAAGCTGTGGTTTTTCCAGTAGTCATGTATGGATGTGAGTGTTGGACCACAAAGAAGGCTAAGCACCAAAGAGTTGATGCTTTTGAACTGTGGTGTTGGAGAAGACTCTTGAGAGTCCCTTAGACAGCAAAGAGATCAGACCAGTCAATCCTAAAGTAATCGACCCTGACTATTAATTGGAGGACTGATGCTGAAGCTCCAATACTTTGGCCACCTGATGCAAAAAGCCAATTTGTTGGAAAAGACCCTGAAGCTGGGAAAGATTGAAGGCAAAAGGAGAAGGGGGTGGCGCAAGTTGAGGTTAGATAGCATCATCAACTCAAAGGATATGAATCTGAGCAACTCCAAGAGACAGTGAAGGACAGGGGAGCACGGCATGCTGCAGTACATGGGATGGCAAAGAGCTGGACACGACTCAGTGACTGAACAGCAATCATGACAACTACTAACAGTATAAACACCATGATTGTTCCATCTGTGGGGAAATTCTGACTTAATTAGGAGCTCAGGACTTCCCTGGTGGTCTAGTGGTCAAGAATCCACCTGCCAATGCAGGGGACATGGGTTCTATCCCCGGTCCGGGAAGATTCAACATGCCAAAGAGCAACTAAGCCTGGGCACCACAGCTACTGAGTCCAAGCTGTAGAGCCTGTGCTCTGCAACAAGAGAAGCACCACGATGAAAAGCCTGATCACCACAACTAGACGGTAGCCCGTGCGAAGCAACAAAGACCCAGAACAGCCAAAATAAACAAATAAACCTAGAAAAGTTAAAAAAATAAATCAATGCTATGCCCTTAGCCAAGCACTCCACGTGGGTTCTCACCCTATTTGGCCTTTCAATGAGATCTTGGCTCATTCAATTACTATCTTATTCTCTATCTGCTATTCATTTCCCGCCTTACCAGTTCCTTCCTCCCATAAGTACTGACAAATGCTCAGCACCTCCAATCTTTTAAACTCCATCCTACTCTACATACCATTTAGCACAGTGTTAAGCGCACAGGGAGGCTAAGTTTGAACCCTAGTTCAGCTGCTTAACTGCTGTATGCTCACAGGCAAATTATCAAACATCCAGAGAAGCTTTGGTTCCTCATGTAAAAAACAAGGGCAGGGTTGGGGGGGTACTGAGAAGAGCCACTTCTGGAGGATGGGGAGGAGGGACTGTGAGGAGCACCACTACCTCTTATTGAGCTTCTTCAAAGACCAGTCTCTATTTTGTCATACTCACCAAGGTGACCTCCTGGTTCTTAAATCGAAGCAACACTTTTCAAACTGTATTTACTTGACTTTTTTGAGGCACTGAGCTCCGAGCGTGACTAAATTTCTTCCTTCGTTAAGGCCCATACAACCACTCTGGACCTGCTCCTGTCTCCAAGGCCACTCTTTGCAGGTTGCTCCAGCTCATGCCTGCTCCTTCAGTGATGACACTCGAAGGACATGCGTCCCTCTTCACTGTTCTCATCTCCCCAGGTAACCCCATCCACAGCCTGACAACCTGGCACAGAGCAGGCACTCAAATATTTAATGAGTGAACATTTCCCAAACCATCATCTTTGTGACCAGTCCTCTGTCCTGTGCTCCACGTAACTGGAAACTGGTAATGTCCACATGGAAATCAGATAGGATATCCTTCCTCCAAGTTCAGCTCTTTGCCTTTCTCCCCAAATCAGTCCCTTCCCTTCTTGCTCCCTGACTCAGTGCATGACTTAAATCTTGACCTATCAGATGATTCCTGCTGACTGTATCTTCTCCATCACTCTCTAGCGAGGTTCCTCCACGCCACCACCATCTCAGTTCTTTTATCTTTCGCCCTAGATTACTGAAGCAATTTCATGCTGATCTGTTTCTATTCTCCTGTTCTAACCCTGTTATACTTTCAACATGATCTCTAAAAAACACACATTTTAACCATTTAAAATTAGTTCCTTCCTTATCACTTACTCATGAAGTTCCAATTCCTTAAGCTAGCATGTACAGGCCTGTTTGATCTGATCACAGTAACCTTCTCTGTTTAATCTCCTGCTAGTACTTTGAAGCCTGGACTTAAACTGAACTCCTTTCAGGACTGAGAATGTATCTCTGTCCTGGCAACCTCCTACTATTAACATTTAGCTCAAACATCAACTCCTCTCAGTATTTTTTCTCTGGCCACTTCCCCCAACCTTGGCCAAGTCCCTTATGCTACCCCTTAGTGCTCTGACAAAACTCTGCACTTACATTCCATGGCCAGTCATACTGTAAATGCTCACTGATCTGTTTCTCTGCATCTCCCTCCACCCATGGAGGGCAAGAGCCCTGCCCTTTTCATCCCCAGTACCGAATCCAATGCTCAGCAAGTTATAGGTCCCCAGTGAACATTTCCAGAAGGAACCCGCCCACCTTCCCCATCATTTCCTTTCACAGTCACTCTATACTGGTTCTTCAGCCCCATGGATATCTGTCCTTCAGTTTTCTGCCCAATAATGGACAGTACTAGTTCTGCAGTACGAGTTCACGTAATCTCCACAACTACCTATGTCATGGACTTAGTGTGAACAGAAAGTGAGTGCTGAACCAGGATTTAAACACAAATCTGTCTGATTCAAAACTTAACCTTAAAACTTAATGTCTTTACTTATCAATGCTCTTCTTAACCGCCCCTCATAGAGGGAAACATCTCACCTTGCAAAGATTAACTTCCTTCAGCTGCACCTTCTTATTTTCTCTGAACCTGCCTCATCTGAGACTTTCTCCCTTCAAATTCTTCCCCTTTCCATCTCAGGAAAAATTTAATGTGTTGTTGTTTAGTTACTAAGTCTTGTCTGACTCTTTTGCAACCCCGTGGACTATCCTACGCAGCCTCTGTTCATGGGATTTCTCAAGCAAGAATACAGAGTGGATTGCCATTTCCTTCTCCAGGGCATCTTTCCAACTCAGGGATCAAACCTGTGTCTCCTGCATTGTCAGGTGGATCTTTACCTCTGAGCCACCAGGAAAGGCTTAACAAAGGCTTTCCTCTAGAGCAGTGGTTCTCAGTGTAGTCCCAGATCAGTAGTATCACCTGGAAACCTATTAGAGATGCAAACTCTAAGGCATTAACTTGGGTTAATGAGATCCACTGAATGAGAAACTTGCGCGTGGGCTCAGGAAACAGTTTTAACAAGGCTGCTGCTGCTAAGTCGCTTCAGTCGTGTTCGACTCTGTGCGACCCCACAGACACCAGCCCACCAGGCTCTGCCGTCCCTGGGATTCTCTAGGCAAGAACACTGGAGTGGGTTGCCATTTCCTTCTCCAATGCATGAAAGTGAAAAGTGAAAGTGAAGTTGCTCAGTCGTCTCCGACTCTTAGCGACCCCATGGACTGCAGCCTACCAGGCTCCTCCATCCATGGGATTTTCCAGGCAAGAGTATTGGAGTGGGGTGCCATTGCCTTCTCTGTTAACAAGGCTACCAGGTGTAATCACATGAAAAATAAGCAGTTGAAACTAATTTTAACATCTTATTTAACCCACTATATTGCTATTTCAAGTGTAATATTTAAAAGATTTTGCAGAGAACAAGATGGCAGAGGAGCATGTGGACATGGAGTACATCTTTCTCCACAGATACATCAGGAATACACCTTCAGACACAGAAGTGCATCCTGAACACCAGCTGAGAGCGGACAGGAGTACCTGACCAGCAGAAAAGAATATATAGAACCACACAAAACTTGGTAGGATGAAGGAACTAGGGGAAAAAATAGGAGTGTTAGTAGGACTGGACCTGCCCTCGGCAGGTGGGGGAACTGAAGCAGGGGTCTGATCCCCACATCGGGGCAATTGTCTGAGTCAGAGAAACATTTAAGGCTGAGAGTGAAACAGCTGATCTATGGCAGCCTAAATGGAATGAGAATCAGTCCTTGCCGCAGCCATACATACCCCGGACAGGGACGCAGGTCCCCTGGAAGTCTCAGCTGCTAGGAGCTGGAATTTAGGGATTGTGGAGCAACCCCAGGGCGAGGGCTGCTGTTGACTGTGGAGAGACAGATTGAAGGGATGTGAGGGAGGAGATTATGGTGGGAAATGCCTGTGGAGGAAAGCCGGGCAGCCATGGAAGCAAGGTGATACTGCTGAGTCATGTGAAGTGGGTGGAGCCATCACCATACCCTCTCTGCCCCCACATGCCAGCATTGGCAGCTGAACAATAGAGTCCATCAAATGCCTGACACACTGAATTACAGAGTAGGACCCCACCCAGGATGCCCCTTTAAGTGCCTGACACGCTGATCTACAGAGCAGAACCCCTGAACAATAGAGAGGCTGGCCCATCAAATGCCTGATGCACTGAAGTACAGAGAAGGACCTCAGGCAAGGTCCTCTAAGTGCCCAAATGGGAGGAACTGCGGAGAAAGACCGGCCAAAGAGGCCTTCTGATCACCAGCTACAAGAGGCTCGAGAAAAGACTCTGATAGGGCCATAACTCCTATGGCAGAGGCAGTCCGTGTCCTGCACACTTGGCACCGCCAGGGTCCCCGCAAGCCAAGCAGCTGCGCCACCTTCACACTTTACTCTCACTGGGGCAGAGCTGCCACAGGCGAAAATAAAAAATCTTTCATCTATACGCGCAGAGTCACTTTGGCCATGTCCAATTCTTTGCGACCCTGTAGACTGTGGCCTGCCAACCTTCTCTGTCAAGAATACTGGAGTGTATTGGCCAATACTGGTTGCCATGCCCTTCTAGGGCACTATATTTCCTGCTGCCCTAGCCGCCGACTCCCCCGAGTACCTGGTGCTGCCAGAACCCCTGCAACCCAAGCAGCTGCACCACCTCCACACCTGTCCCTCACAGGGGCAAACCCAAGTCCTCCAGGGCAGCCTCAGGAGCAAACCTCAGTGGACGACCCACATGCTGATGTGGAAATAAAACCACAACTGAAACCCAGGGGCAGTGTGGCTAAGGAAGAAGACCCAAAACGTTCCCATCAGCTGTACAAGCTGCAGGTTAAATCCACACGATCAACTAGGCAGACTCTTTGTTAATGGAATATATAAAAGGTCATTGAGAGCTCTCACAAAAGAGAACGCACTAGTTCTGATAGCTGTGGACATTGGAGGCAAGAACACAGAGGAGTAGGACCAGACTAGAATCTGAGCTGCCCCCACAGCAGGTCTAGCAATCAGCACAGTGCTGAGGGTCATCCTAGGGAGGTGAAGTGAACTGTGACTCCCAGAGAGGGAAAGGACTCTGACAGCAGTGACTCAAGAAAAATAGTTGTTGTTCTTATGTTTTGACTTGTTCTGTAGATCCTTTTGGATTTTCCCCCCTCTTGTAGTTGTTGATTTTATTGGCACTATGAAATCTAATTAAACTTTTAAGCTTTTTTTTTTCTCACTCACATTTTTTATTGTTGTCATAAACCTCTGCCTCTACGTTGGGCTTCTGCAGTTCTGTGGAGTTTTCCTTTCATTTTCTTTTCTCTTTTTTAAATTTAATTTTTAATTTTTTAAACCTATTGTTATTTTTTCTACATTTATTCCTCTGCTTTTCCTACTATTCTTTACCCCTTGCAGCTAATCTTTAATGTATATAAATCTTGTTTATCTACCTCTATTTAACTTTGCATAGCTATTCTTTCGCTCTTTTCTTTCTTTCCTCTCCTCTCAACATATTTGTTAGTTTTATTTTCACTGCTTTATTCCCCAATTGGCATCTTGCTTCAGGTTTGTTTTCCACTTCGTGCTTTAGTTAGTTTTGTTCTTAACTGGTAGATATAATTTTCAGTTTTCTTTGTTCACCAGGTCAACCTATTGTACTTTATTTCTGTTAGACTGTTTTGATGTTGCTTATGGGTGGATATGTATATGTGTATATTCAGTCACACTTTTTTATTGTTGTTATAAATCTCTGCCTCTACGTTGGGCTTTTGCAGTTCTGTGGAGTTTACTTTTTTTAATTTTTTCTTTTCTCTTTTTTATAATTTTAATTTTTAATCTTTTAAAACCTATTATACTTTTTCTACATTTATTCCTTTGTTTGTCTTTCCTACTGTTCTTTTCCCCTTGCAGTTAATCTTTAATGTATATAAATCTTCTTCATCTATCTCTATTTAACTTTGCACATCTATCCTTGCTTTCTTTTCTTTCCTCCTTTCCTCTCAACATATTTGTTAGTTCTGTTTTCATTGCTTTATTCCGCACTTGGCACCTTGGTTTAGTTTTGTTTTCTGGTTTGTGCCTTAGTTACTTTTGTTCTTAACTGGTAAATATAATTTTTGATTTCCTTTGTTTGCTGGGTCAATCTACTGTACTTTATTTTTGTTCAACTGTTTTGACTTTGCTTATGGATGTATATGTCTATGTGTATATTCCATTATTTTAATTATCATTTGCCTGATTTTGTAACTGCCATTTGTCTGGGGTTCATCTTTGGTTTCTTGTTTTTGGATATTTGTTTTGATCTCACTTAATGCCATAACAAACCACTTCTGGAATCTTCATTCCTACCAGAGATCAAGCCCTGAGCCTTTGGAGTGGGAGCACTGACTCCAAGACCCTAGACTACCAGAGAACTACACCTAGGGAGTATCAAATAGTGAGAACTCACACAAAGGAAACCACTTGAATACAAGACCCAGCATCACCCAACCACCAGTAGCACCCTGTGCAGGAAGCCTCATCTAAACAACAAATAAAACAAAAATACAAACCCAGTCAACAGCAGACAAGATTACCAACTCACTCAGCCTTGCCCACCGGAGGAAAAGCAAACCAAAAACTCAGGAGAAATCTCAACCTACAGAAGCTTACACAAACCATTGGATCAACCTTAGGAGGGCAGAAACCAAAAGGAAGAAGCAATTCAACCTTGAAGCCTGGGAAAAGGGGACCTCAAACACAATAAGTTAAAAAAATAATAATAATGAAAGGCAGAGAAATACTACACAAATGAAGGAACAAATCAGAAACACAGAAGTCTAAATAGATGAAGAGGATATAGGGAAACAACCTGAAAAAGAATTCAGAATAATAATAGTAAAGATGATCAAAAACCTTGAAAACAAAATGAAGAAAATGCAAGAATCAATTAACAAAGACCTAGAAGAATTAAAGAATAAACACAGAGACAAACAACACAATTACTGAAATTAAAAATACTCCAGAAGGAATCAATAGCAGAATATCTGAAGCAGAAGAACGAATCAGTGAGCTGGAAGATAAAATGGTGGAAATAACTTCTGAAGAGCAGAATAAAGTAAAAAGAAACTGAGGACAGTCACAGAGACCTCTGGGACCATATCAAACACACCAACATTTGAATTACAGGGGTCCCAGAAGAAGAGGAGAAACAGAAAGGGTATGAGAAAAATTTTGAAGAGATTGTAGTTGACAATTTCCCCAACATGGCAAAGGAAATAGTCAACTTCAAGAGGCGCAAAGAGTCCCGTACAGGATAAACCCAAGGAGAAACATGCCAAGACACATACTAATCAAACTAACAAAGACTAAACACAAAGAAAGAATATTAAAAGCAACAAGGGAGAAGCAACAAGTAACATACAAGGGAAACCCCAAATGTTTAACAGCTGATCTTTCAGCAGAAACTCTGAAGGCCAGAAGGGAATGGCAGGATATATTCAAAGTACTGAAAGGGAAAAATCTACAACCAAGATTATTGTACCCAGCAAGGATCTCATTCAAAATTGATGGAGAAATAAAAAGCTTTTCAGACAGCAAAGGTTAAGAGAATTCAGTACCACCAAACCAGCTTTACAACAAATGTTAAAGGGACTTATATAGTCAAGAAGTACAAGAGAAGGAAAAAGATCTACAAAATCAACCCCAAACAATTAAGAAAATGGCAATAGGGACATATATATCACTAATTACTTTAAATGTAAATGGATTAAATGCTCCAACCAAAAGACACAGACTGGCTGAACGGATACAAAAGCAACACCCATATATATGCTGTCTACAAGAAACCCACTTCAGACCTAAAGACACATATAGACTGAAAGTGAAAGGATAGAAAAATATATTCCATGCAAATGGGAAGCAAAAGAAATCTGAGTAGCAATCCTCATATCAGACAAAATAGACCTTAAAATAAAGAAGATTACAAGAGATAAGGAAGGACACTACATAATGATCAAGGGATCAATCCAAGAGGAAGACATAGCAATTGTAAAATCTATGCACCCAACATAGGAGCACCTCAATACATAAGACAAACAGACATAAACTAACAGACATAAAAAGAGAAACGGACAGTAACACAATCATAGTAGGAGACTTTAACACCCCACTCACACCAATGGACAGATCATCAAAACAGAAAATTAATAAGGAAATGCAAGTCTTAAAAGATATATTAGATGAGATGGATCTCATTGATACCTTCAGGACATTCCATCCAAATGCAGAAGAATACACCTTCTTCTCAAGTGCACATGGAACATTCTCCAGGATAGACCACATCTTGGGCCACAAATCAAACCTTAGTAGATTTAAGAAAATTGTAATCATATCAAGCATCTTCTCTGACCACAACGCTATGAGACCAGATATCAATTACAAGAAAATAACTGTAAGAAACACAAACACATGGAGATTAAACAATATGTTTCTAAATAACCAACAGGTTACTGAAGAAATAAAAAGGGAAATCAAAAAATTTCAAGAAACAAATGACAATGAAAAACACGACGACTCAAAACCTATGGGATGCAGCAAAAGCAGTTCTAAGAGGCAAGTTTATAGCAATACAATCCTACCTCAAGAAAAAAGAAAAACATCGAATAGACAACCTAACTTTACACCTAAAACAACTGGAAAAAGAAGAACAAACCCCCCCCCCCAAATTAGTAGAAGGAAAGAAATCATAAAGATTCAAGCAGAAATAAATGAAAAAGAAATGAAAGAAACAATAGTAAAAATTAATAAAACTAAAAGCTGGTTCTTTGAGAAGATAAACCAAACTGACAAACCGTTGGCCAGACACATCAAGAAAAAAAGAGAAAAAAATCAAATCATCAAAGTAAGAAATGAAAAAGGAGAGGTTACAACAGACAATGCAGAAATACAAAGGATTATAAGAGACTATTATGAACAATTATATGAACTATTATATGGCAATAAAATGGATAACCTGGGAGAAATGGACAGATTCTCAGAAAAGTTCAATCTTCTAAGACTTAGCCAAGAAGAAATAAAAATTATGAACAATCCAATTACAAGCACTGAAATTGAAGCTGTGATCAAAAATCTCCCAAAACACAAAAGCCCAGGACCAGATGGCTTCACAGGAGAATTCTACCAAACATTTAGAGAAGAGTTAATGCCTATCCTAAATCTTTTTCCAAAAACTGCAGAGGAAGGAACACTTCCAAACTCATTCTATGAGGCCACCATCACCCTGATACCAAACCAGACAAAGACAACACAAGAAAAGAAAATTACAGGCCAATATCACTGATGAACAGAGATGCAAAAATCCTCAACAAAATTTTAGCAAACAGAATTCAGCAACACATCAAAAAGCTCATACACCATGATCAAGTTGTTTCCAGGAATGCAAGGATTCTTCAATATATGCAAATCAATCACTGTGATACACCATATTAACAAACTGAAAGATAAAAACCATATGATAATCTCAATAGATGCAGAAAAAGCCTATGGCAAAATTCAGCACCCATTTATGATTAAAATTCTTCAATAAATGGGCATAGAAGGAACCTACCTCAACACAGTAAAGGCCACATATGATAAGCCTACAGCAAACATTATTCTCAATGGTGAGAAACTGAAAGCATTCCCTCTACAATCAGGAACAGACAAGGGTGTCCACTTTCACCACTATTATTTTACATCATTCTGGAAGTCCAGGCTACAGCAATCAGAGAAAAAAAGAAATAAAAGGAATCCATATAAGAAAAGAAGTAAAGCTCTCACTGTTTGCAGATGACATGATACTGTACATAGAAAACCCTAAAGATAGTATCAGAAAGTTACTAGAGCTAATCAGTGAATTTAGCAAAGTTGCAGGATACAAAAATCAATACACAGAAATCACTTGCATTTCTATACACTAACAATGAAAAATCAGAAAGGGCAATTAAGGAATCAATCCCATTCACCATTGCAACAAAAAGAATTAAATATCTAGGAATAAACTTATCTAAGGAGACAAAAGAACTGTACACAGAAAATTATAAGACACTGATGAAAGAAATCAAAGATGGCATAAATAGATGGAAAGATATTCCATGTTCCTAGGTAGGAAGAATCAATATTGTGAAAATGACTATACTACCAAATGCAATCTACAGATTCAATGCAATCCCTATCAAATTACCAATGGCATTTTTCACAGAACTAGAACAAAAAATTTCACAATTCATATGGAAACACTAAAGACCCCGAATAGCCAAAGCAGTTTTGAGAAAGAAGAATGGAGCTGGAGGAATCAGGTTTCCTGACTTCAGATTATACTACAAAGCTACAGTCATCAAGACAGTATGGTACTGGCACAAAAACAGAAATATAGACCAATGGAACAAGATAGAAAGCCCAGAAATAAACCCATGCACCTATGGGTACCTTATTTTTGACAAAGGAGGCAAGAATATACAATGGAGCAAAGAGAGCGTCTTCAATAAATGGTGCTGGGAAAACTGGACAGCTACATGTAAAAGAATGAAATTAGAACACTTCCTAACACCATACACAAAAATAAACTCAAAATGGATTAAAGACCTAAATGTAAGACCAGAAACTATGAAACTGTTAGAGGAAAACATAGGCAGAACACTCGATAACATAAATGAAAGCAAGATCTTCTATGACCCACCTGTTAGAGTAATGGAAATAAAAACAAAAGTAAACAAGTGGGACCTGATTAAACTTAAAAGCTTTTGCACAGCAAAGGAAACTATAAGCAAGGTGAGAAGACAACCCTCGGAATGGGAGAAAATAATAACAAATGAAACAACTGACAAAAGATTAATTTCGAAAATATACAAGCAGCTCATACAATGCAATACCAGGAAAACAAACAACCCAATCAAAAAGTGGGAAAAAGACCTAAACAGAGATTTCTCCAAAGAAGACAAGCAGATGGCCAACAAACACATGAAAAGATGCTCAACATTGCTCATTATTTTAGAAATGCAAATCAAAACTACAGTAAGATATCACCTCACACTGGTCAGAATGGCCATCATCAAAAAGTCTACAAACAATAAATGCTGGAGGGTGTGGAGAAAAGGGAAGGCTGTTGTACTGTTGGTGGGAATGTAAACTGATACAGCCACTGTGGAAGACGGTATGGAGATTCTTTAAAAAACTAGGAATAAAACCACCATATGACCCAGCAATCCCACTCCTAGGCATATACCCTGAGGAAACCAAAATTGAAAAAGACACATGTATCCCATTGTTCATTGCAACAGTATTTACAGTAGCTAGAACATGGAAGCAACTAAATGTCCATCGAGAGATGAATGGATAAAGAAGCTGTGGTACATATACACAATGGAATATTACTCAGCCATAAAAAGGAATGCCTTTGAGTCAGTTCTAATGAGGTGCATGAACCTAGAATCTATTACACAGAGTGAATGAAGTAAGTCAGAAAGAGAAAGATAAATTCTAATGCACATATATGGAATCTAGAAAAATGGTGAAGAATTTACTTACAGGGCAGCAATGGAGAAACAGACATAAAGAACAGACTTGTAGACATGGGTAGAGGGGAGGAGAGGGTGAGGTGTATGGAAAGAGTAACATGGAAACTTACACTACCATATGTAAAATAGACAGCCATTGGGAATTTGCTGTATGGTACAGGAAACTCAAACAGTGGCTCGTGTCAACCTAGAGGGGTGGGATGGGGAGGGAGATGGGAGGGAAGTTCAAAAGGGAAGGCTAGATGTATACTATGGCTGATTCACGTTGAGGTTTGACAGAAAACAACAAAATTCTGTAAAGCAATTATCCTTCAATGAAAAATATATTAAAAAAAAAATCTGTGGGACTTCCCAGGTGGTCCAGTGGCTGGGAATTCGCTTGCAATGCAGGGGACTTGGGTTCAACCCCTGGTCCAGGAGGATACCACATGCGAGGGGCAACTAAGCCCATGCGCCACAACTACTGAAGCCTGTGAGCCTAGACCTTGAGCTCCGTAATAAGACTAGCCCCACTCGCCACAACTAGAGAAAGCCCATGGGCATCAATGACAACCCAGTAAAGCCAAAAATAAATAAAAATTATTTTTAGAAAAGATTTTGTATTCTTTTTTTGGTACTCAGTTTTCAAAATCCAGTTATGAATTTTACAGTTTCAGCAAAATTTAATTTGGACTAGACACACAGTCGGTAAAGAATCTGCCTGTAATGCAGTTCAATCCCTCGGTTAGAAGATCCCCTGGAGAAGAAAATGGCAATTGACTCCAGTATTCTTGTTAAATGTTAAAGTGCTGTACTCAATATGCCAGCAAATCATGAAAACTCAGCAGTGGCCACAGGACTGGTAAAGGTCAATTTTCATTCCAATCCCAAAGAAGGGCAATGCCAAAGAATGTTCAAACTACCGCACAATTGCACTCATCTTACATGCTAACAAAGTAATACTCAAAATTCTCCAAGCCAGGCTTTAGCAGTACATGAACCGTGAAATTCCAGATGTTCAAGCTGGATTTAGAAAAGGCAGAGGAACCAGAGATCAAATTGCCAACATCTGCTGGATCATCAAAAAGGCAAGAGAGTTTCAGACAAACATATACTTCTGCTTTACTGATTATATACCAAAGCCTTTGACTGTGTGGATCACAACAAACTGTGGAAAATTCTTCAAGAAATGGGAATACCAGACCACCTTACCATCTTACCTGCCTCCTGAGAAATCTGTATGCAGGTCAAAAAGCAACAGTTAGAACCGGACATGGAACAACAGACTGGTTCCAAATTGGGAAAGGAGTACGTAAAGGCTATATATTGTCACCCTGCTTATTTAATTTACATGCAGAGTACATCATGCGAAATGCCAGGCTGGATGAAGCACAAGCTGGAATCAAGATAGCCAGGAGAAATATCAATAACCTCACATACACAGATGACACCACCCTTATGGCAGAAAGTGAAGAAGAACTAAAGAGCCTCTTGATGAAAGTGAAAGAGGGGAGTGAAAAAGCTGGCTTAAAACTCATCATTCAAAAAACTAAGACCATGGCATCTGGTCCCATCACTTCATGGCAAATAGATAGGGAAAGAATGAAAACAGTGAGAGACTTTACTTTCTTGGGCTTCAAAATCAAGGCATATGGTGGCTGCAGCCATGAAATTAAAAGACACTTGCTCCTTGGAAGAAAAGCTATGACAAACCTAGACAGCATATTAAAAAGCAAACTTTGCTGACAAAGGTCCATCTAGTCAAAGCTATGGTTTTTCCAGTAGTCATGTATGCATGTGAGAGTTGGACCATAAAGAAAGCTGAGCACCAAAGAATTGATGCTTTTGAACTGTGGTGCTGGAGAAGACTCTTGAGAGTCCCTTGGACTGCAAGGAGATCCAGCCAGTCCAACCTAAAGGAAATCAGTCCTGAATATTCATTGGAAGAACTGATACTGAAGCTGAAACTCCAATACGTTGGCCACCTAATGTGAAGAACTGACTCACTGGAAAAGATCCCGATGCTGGGCAAGATTGAGGGCAGGAGAAGAAGGGGACAACAGAGGATGAGATGGTTGGATGGCATCAGTGACTTGATGGACATAAGTTTGAGGAAACGTCGGGAGTTGGTGATGGACAGGGAAGCCTGGTGTGCTGTAGTCCATGGGGTCGCAGAGAGTCAGATACAACTAAGTGACTGAACTGAAGTGATGATTCTTGCCTGGAAAATCCCATGGATGGAGGCGCCTGGCAGGCTACAGTCCATGGGGTTGCAAGACTCTGACACAACTTAACAACTAAACCACTAGACAAACTTCAAAGATTTAACAGTCCTCCATGGCTGGTGGCTATGGAGGCAGAGCTGGACGGCCCAGCTCTAGAAACCGAACTTGAACCCAAATTTTCAGGACAGCACTAAGACAAAAGGAGAGCTCCTAAACCTGCTGCCTCTTTCTGGCAGCAGGCCCCTCACTGCACACAGGGCTCCTTCTCACAGCCTGTCTTCCTGTGTCAGGAAAGCTGAACTTCCACACACCAGGACCTGTAACGACTCTGCATGGGTAGCTACCTGGCCAGGAAGCCTCGGCCTTGCCCCTTCTCAGGTTCTCCCAACCTCCTTATCATCTCATTCAGAGTATTCAACCAGAACCTACTGAGCGCTCACCAAGCGAGCCACTGCCTGGGCCTTGGGGATATAGCAGGGAACAAAACAGACAAATCCTTCGCTTTCCTAGAGTCGAAATTTTAATCAACTTGTGCTCCCAAGGAAATAAAAGCATAGAAAGGGAGTTTTGTGAGGGCTTATGATTTTTTAAATCTGCTCAGTAAAGGCCACACTGAGTGTTGAGAATTCTGAACTGGAATCTGTGAGAGACGACGAGTGAGCCATGCCATCTCTTGGAAGAGTGACACGGAGGCCACATGGGAGTGTGCCTAGTGGTGCTGACGGGGAGCATGAAGAGATGGTGCCAGAAAGCACCGAGGAGGAGGAGGAGGAGGGGGAGAGAGAGAGGGCAGGAAAGACAGGAGCACCACACTGCACAGGGTCTGTGGGCGCTGGTTAAAGGCTGGCGAGATGGAAAACCTGCGGCAGGGTCCAGCAGGAGAACAAAATCATGCTGGCTGCAGGACAGAGATCACAGGAAGACCTGGGAAACAGGAAGAATGAGCAGGAGGCGGTGATCCAGGTAAGAGAAACAGTGGCCTTGGGGAGGATACGCGGTAGAGAGTCCCTGTGTCCATGCAGGAGACGGGGGGGTTAATCCCTGCTCCAGGAAGAGCCCACGTCCCTGTGCCCATGCAGGAGACAAGGGTTTAATTCCTGGTCCAGGAAGACCCCACATGCCATGGAGCGGCTAAGCTTATGAGGCACAGCTATGGAGTCTGAGCCCACACGCCCTAGAGCCCATGCTCTGCAACACAGCAGCCACTGCAGTGAGAAGCCCACACACCGCAACTAGAGAGTGGCCCTCTCACACCCAAACTGGAAAAAAGCCTGCGCAGCAACGAAGATCCAGCACAGCAAAAAGAATACTTTTTTTTTTTTTTTAAAGAAAGAAATAATGGCCCAGATCGGGGTGACAGTAGCAGAGGTGGTGAGCTGTGGCCAATTCTGGATGTATGTTGAAGGTGGAACTGCTAAGGTTTGCTGATAGGGTTTTGCCCAAAGGTCTTTGGAAAAAGTGTGTACCTGGCAGACTCCTGTGTGGATAGAGCAGAGTAAGAAATGACAGGTGGCAGCAGAGAGGTCAGGTTCATTGGTGCTGTTTTGATGGACTCCCAGGCCTGTGATGGGGAGAGGCCATGGGTGTGTGGTGTTAAGGATGGAGGTGAGCAGGCAGAGAAGTGCATGTCCCAGGAACACAGGGAGCTATGTGGGCATCCCTCGGCACGCCACAGTAAAGAGCTCCTAGTGCCCACAGTAAAGTCTTCCTCAATTCCCAGAGGCGACTGCAGAGTTTCCCACGGGCTTCTCCTGTTACCCTCTAATGTGGCACGCGTAACACAGCACAGGGGTAGCCCGTCTCTGTCAGCCCCAAAGGAAGGGTCACTCCCTCATTCCACTCTGTCCTTTCAGCACTAGATTGGGACTTGTGTCATTAACACTGAGCAGTAAACAGACCTCTAAATTCTGCCTGGTGGTTCAGATTGCCAGGTTTGCCAAACCAGTTCATACTTCATTTGATGAAAAAGGCCAGCAGGAGATCAAAACCAACAAAATAAAAACAAACGTTTAAAAAGAGATCCCCTGGGCCTCCCCAGGGGTACTGTGAGTAAGAACCCACCTGCCGATGCAGGGGACGCTGGTCTGGGAAGATCCCACACACCTCAGGGCAACTAAGCCTGTGTGCCACGACCTCTGAGCCCACGCACCCAGAGCGTGTGCTCGGCAGCAATAGAAGCCACCACATGGAGAAGCCTGAGCACCGCAACTAGAGAGCAGCCCTTGCTCACTGCAGCTACAGAGAACCTGAGCACAGCAACAGAGACCCAGCACAGCCAAAAATAAATAAAAATTAAAAACAAAATAAACATGAAAAGAAATCTCCTAAAGCAGTAACAGTTATCATTTATTAAGTACATATTCTGTGCTAGGCAGAGTAACTCTGCAAAGCATTGTTAACACCATTTTACATGGAAGGAAACTAAGGCTCAGAAAGGGTAAAGACGGCAACAGGAAGATCAGCAGTAATTGTAACTCAAAAGCAATAGGAGAAGCGTGTGTGTGTGGAATGAACATGGGAGTGACAGTTGCTCACATCTCAATAATCCTGCTCACGTCTAGAAGACACAATAGAGAACACTGGGAAACACGAGCTGCAAACATCCACCTGCAGCCTCACAGCTCCCTACTATAGGCTAGGGTTGCACAGTTACAGAACACACATAAATCCCTAACTCTCCACATAACAACTTACACAGACTGCACACATGTGCTCAAGCTATACCTCAGAATCCAACCTATGACTAGACTTTCTAATAAAAACATTTAGGACAACAGTGTAAAAGGTTATACTCTTTTTATGTGGTTTTCCATACATTTGTCAGCCGGATTCTACGTGAGTGCTCTAGGTGTCTCTTGAGATGTGCATTCACATAAGACATGCTATCTCTTCTTCTAGGGGAGCCTGTCTGGTTTCCCTCTGACACGCTCTTATGCGGACTGACTAGTGTCATTCTGAGGCTCCTATTCACTGGGGCCTGGAGCACTGGTTCTTCACGGAGTCTGGAGCATACCAAACTGTGCAACTATAGCATTGGTTCTCCTGGGTCTTCAGCTTGCCAACTGCAGATCTTGGGACTTATCCATCTCTGTCACTGTGTGAGCCAACTCATTACAATAAAACCAGTCAGTGCCCCCCTCCCCACCCCCATATGTATGTCTCCTAATGGTACTGTTTCTCTAGAGAACCCTAATATAATAAAGTCTTCAAGGCTTTTATGATTTGACATGTTTACATCTCCAGGATTTTTGCTCAATACATCCTTCTTCTATTACATTTTTCCTTTGCAATTAAAATCTTTTCGTTGTGAAAGATATCACAATATATGCATATATAAAGAGTAATAATAAAATGAACACTGTGTATCAACTGCTCAAGTTAAGAAACAAGAGTCCAGCACTTTAGAATGCTGGCACTCAAAGTATTGTCCCACAAAAGAATGAGCATCACCTGGAATGTTTAAAAAATGCTGACTCTCAGCCTCCTCCTCTGCCCTAGAATCTGCGTTTTAACAGGATCTCCAAGTGATTCATATGCACATTAAGTCAGATTAGTGCTCCTTAGAAGCCCGTTTCTCTTCTCTTCAACACTTGCCACAAATAATTAATATCCTGATTTTGTGTTAATTGCTTTTAATAATAGTTCTGCCCCCATCATGTAATCTATCCCCAAACCACATAGCACCTAGTCCTGACAATGGAGGGCTAGCGAACACCAGCCATGCGAGGAGAGGGCAGCACTGCCCCCACTGGACAGAGGCTCCAGAAGGAGGGAATCAGAGCAGTCTCGGGTCATGGTCTGACTTCCGCTTCCATGGAAGCTGACAAGGCCCCCTCTGAGTAAGATGCAAGCAAGGTCACAAGTCAGTCTTGGGAAACACAGGGTTTTCCACAGTTGGGTACCTGCCAAGACAAGCAGCATGCAGGCCAGGCACTGGACATGCAGCAGGAGTCTGGTCTGTAAGAGTGGGCTGATCTGTACTTCGGCTTGAGTCCAATGTGTCCTACTTACTGGTCTCAGGGAAAAGTTGAAAACTTCCATGAGTGTCCTTGGCAAAGCTTGAAAAGAAGACATGATCAGGATAAGCCAGGTACTGATGAGAATCTGGGCCAAGTTCTTTTGGCATTCTGTCCTCAGTATGGAATTGGAGATCTTAGAGCTGACAGTCTATGCGCTGGGTCACACTGCAGCAGTGTGGCTCAGCTGCCTGTCACACCTGATGCAGAGCTGTCATGCTGGGATCACTTTTCATCCTCCTCCAAGTGAAATCTTGCCGTTTTTTCCTGCTGGATCTCTTATTTTCTTTGTCTCATGTTTTACTCTTCCTTGATTTGTTCTTTCAATTTTGATGGCATATTTCTTACAGTAACTTCTTAAGAAAAGGTATGTGACAGTTAAAATTTTTTAAATCTCTGATTTCTGAAAATGACTATTCTATACTCATTCTTGTTGTATACTTTGGCTAGGTATATAATCCTAGGTTGGTAATCATTTTACTTTAGAATTTCAGCATTATACTATTGCCTTCTTGATTCCTATGTTGCTGCCAAGAAGTCCAAAGATACTCTCGATTCTTTGATATGTGACCTAGTACCCTCCCCATGATGGAAGTTCTCTTCTTTAAACTCAATGTTGAGAAATTTTATGACTGCCATGGATCTATTTTCTTCCCCAGTGCTGAGTACAATGTGCCCTTTTAATCTGGCAACTCATGTCCTTAAATTCTCAAATTAAATCATTTCTTTCTTCCAGTAATTTCTATTTTTCTGATGTTCAATCTCCTACACTGGTCCTCAAATATTCTTATTTTTAGCTTTTTCTCTTTTTTTTCTTTACTTTTTGGGAAAATTACTTATACTTCATATGTATAATTCACACATATATTTCACATTTTATAATATTTCTCAGCTTTTTTCTGAATTAAAAAAAGTTACTGTTTCATAACATCTCATTGGCCAAAGCAATTCATAAGTCCAAGCTCCAAATTAAGGAATGGGGATGTATACTCTGCCTGTTCTGAAGCTATGGCAAGGATGCAGGTGTATAATATGACCCAAAGAGTGAAAAACTGAGACCAAACATTTAAGCTATCCCCACACAACTAAGGGATATGACACATTCCCATCAACAAGAGTGACTCATTTTAGCAGTGATAAGGGATGAAAGTCAAGGGAGAGGTGGAAGAGGGAGGGTATCTGCAGACAAAAGAGATATATAGTTAAAAATGCCCCAAGTACTGCAGTCCCCTCCTTACCCACGGGGTTCCACCCCCAGCGGATGCCTGAAACCAGGGATAGTACTGAACTCTGTCTCCTTTTCACTTAAAGGAAGTACTTCACACCTTCTCTTTGGCATCTCTAAATTTCCTGCATCACTACCCTTCTGTTTTGGGACCATTATTAAGTAAAATGAGAGTTAGATAACATACCACTTAAATACCAGGACAATCAATCTGATAACCCAGATGACTAAGTGACTACAGGGTGTGTCATGTACACAGCATAGATATGGGAGACAAAGGGATGATTCATATCCCCAGGCAGACAGAGCGAGACAGCACAAGATTTCACACACTACTCAGAATGGCACATGATTGAAAACTTATGATTTATTTCTAGAATTTTCCATTTAATATTTTCAGACAATAGTCGACCTCAGGTAACTCAAACAGTAGAAAGCAAAAGTGCAGTTAAGTGGGACCATTGTAATTCTGATATACATGACCCTCTGCCACAGAGTATCTTTGAAAAATCATTGTACTATACTAAATAACATATTAACCAATTTGTTTCTAAAAAAACATCTAATTTTTATGAAACTCTTTCTCATGCAGGATCTCATCTGCAGAAGCCAAATGGCACGGTAGAAGGATAGAGTTTTGGCACTGGAGTTTGGTCTGAATTTCTGGTCCTACCACTGAGCTGGCAATCTTGGCAAGTTCATCTATGAGTCTTAAGTTTCCTGACATGTAAAACTGGATATAATATCTATCCTGAGACTCCTATGAGGACTAAACGACAATAAATTTAAGTGTCTGGTTCTTTCAAAATTCTCTTGACATGACCAGCTAGGTTACCTGTATCAAAGCAGACCTGACTGGATGCCATGATCCCAAAACAGGCAAATTACATATAAGCAGCAGAGGCAGCTGAAGGCAGAATCCGAAGACAACTGCCCCTTACACAGTAGATGATCTCCAGCCAGCCTATGGCTTCCTTAGTGGAAAGGCCCTGGTATCATTAGCAACACTCAGAGATTCTGCTTTCCCAATGAGGGATAAGATGGTTTGTGGTCTTCTGGTTTTAAAAAGATCATCCAATTTTTCCTCCCCTGAACCACTCACATCCATGCCTCAGAGCCTAGACTATGCTAGACTAGTTTCCCTCCTTTGGAGGTAAAATTTTTCTACTCAGTTCACATTTTTGGTCTCTTAAGAGTATTTCCTTAATAACTTTGAAAGGTAAAAAAGTTGGAGCAGAGAGTAAGCGCCATGCTTGAAATCACACAATTTGTTGTTGTTCAGTTGCTAAGTCATCTCTGACTCTTTGCCACTCCATGGGATGCAGCACACCATGCTCCCCTGTCCTTCACTAACTCCTGGAGTTTGCTCAAACTCATTTCCATTGAGTCAGTGATGCCATCCAACCATCTCATCTCTCTGTCTCTGCCTTCTCCTCCTGCCCTCTATCTTTCCCAGCATCAGGGTCTTTTTCAGTAAGTCAGCTCTTTGCATCAGGTGGCCAAAGTACTGAAGCTTCAGCATCAGTCTGTTCAATGAATATTGAGGATTGATTTCCTTTAGGATTGACTGGTTTGATCTCCTTGCTGTGCAAGTGCCAGGAGCCAGCTCACAAGATCCCACCCATGACAAAGTCATGAGGAAGAGGACTGATCTGAGCACGGCTTCTCAGGCCTCAGGGATTCTCGGAAGGCTGCCTCAGCACTCACCTTAAAGATGGTATCTGTCTTTCTGATGTTTGCTACAATAAACCTCTTCTTATTTTCTGTGACTTAGAAAGTCTTGTAAAGACTCTTGTAAAATAGATCAATCTGAAAACTCAATCAACAAGGCCCCTGAACGGTAGCACCCTAAATAAAATTATCTGGGATATAGAGTATGCTGATCTAAATTCCTTTTGCTAACATATTGGTTTGTTTAATAAATGTACCTGTGCCTTTGGAGCTAATGTGCATAACTGCTCCTTAATAATAAAACAGCATTGAGAGCCTCCGCACAGAAAGCCCCTATGGGCACAAAACCCTTCGCAGGAAAAAAGGCTTGTTAGGAAATATAAGAAATATTGCTTTATGAAACTGTTACTTAGTCTATATTTACTCACTATGTTTTTACTCTTAACATATTTAGCCTATATAATGAAAGCATAATAGTTAGAGATTTATATAAATAGAAGTTTAGCTTTAATACAAATAATAAGACAATTGTTGATTTAACTGATGATTCTTACTTAGAGCTGACCTTCAGCTTGCTGTTCTATGACTTTATGGAACCACATTTTTTTCTGTTAAGCTCAAGGCGTAGGATACATTACCGAAAACAGGTTTTACCTTGAAACTTTCTATTGATGAATTCTTTCCTGCTGTGCCTGATACAAAAGTGTTCTGACTGATCAACCCTTATCAATAGGAGAGTCACAAGATGTTAGCAGGCCCCCAGGCCAGAAGATGATGTAAACAAAATGAACTAAGATATGCAAACGATGTCGGTAAAGGTCAACACTGTTGACCCATTAAGCTGATTTGGTATGACTCTATACTTTACATTTGTTTCTGCTGCTGCTGCTAAGTCGCTTCAGTCGTGTCTGACTCTGTGCGACCCCATAGACGGCAGCCCACCAGGCTCTGCCATCCCTGGGATTCTCCAGGCAAGAATACTGGAGTGGATTGCTATTTCCTTCTCCAGTGCATGAAAGGGAAAAGTGAAAGTGAAGTTGCTCAGTCGTGTCCGACTCTTAGCAACCCCATGGACTGTAGCCTACCAGGCTCCTCTGTCCATGGGATTTTCCAGGCAAGAGTACTGGAGTGGGGTGCCATTGCCTTCTCTGACATTTGTTTCTATGTACCACTAAAAATATAAAAGCTGTCTTAAGAACAATAAAGTCAGGAGACACTTGGAAACACCGAGACTCGCTGTGTCTTCTCATTCGCACCACCGACGCCGTCCATCCTGAGGGAACCCCAGGACCTGCTGGAGCTGGACTCCGGCATGCAAGGGACTCTCAAAAGTCTTCTCCAGTTCCACAATTATCAATGCTTTGGTGCTTAGAATTCTCACAGTCCAACTCTCACATCCACAAAAGACTACTGAAAAACTCATAAGCTTTGATTATACTGACTTCTGTTGGCAAAGTGATGTCTCTGCTTTTTAATATTCTGTCTGGTTTGTCATAGCTTTCCTTCCATGGAACAAGTGTCTTTTTAAATTTCATGGCTGCAGTCAGTGTCCACAATGATTTTGGAATCCAAGAAAAGAAAATCTGTCACTGTTTCCACTTTTTCCCCATCTATTTACCATGCAGTGATGGGACCAGATGCCATGATCTTAGTTTTTTGAATGCCGAGTTTTAAGCCAGCTTTTTCACTTTCCTCTTTCACTTCATTAAGAGGCTCTTTCATTCCTTTTTACTTTCTGCCATTATATTGATATCATCTGCATATCTGAGGTTGCTGATATTTCTCCTGGCAATCTTGATTCCAGCTTGTGATTCATTCAGCCCATATTTTGCATGATATACTCTGCACAGAAGTTAAATAAGCGGGGTGACAATATACATACTTGATGAACTCCTTTCTCAATTTTGAACCAGCCTGTTGTTTTCTGTCCAGTTCTAATTGCTGCTTCTTGATCTGCATACAGGTTTCTCAGGAGACAGGTAAGGTGGTCTGGTATTCCTATCTCTTAAAGAATTTTCCACAGTTTGTTATGACCCACACAGTTAAATGCTTTAGCAAAGTCAATGAAGTAGAAGTAGATGTTTTTCTGGAATTCCTTTGCTTTTTCTATGATCCAACAGATCTTGGCAATTTGATCTCTGGTTCCTCTGCCTTTTCTAAGTTCAGCTTGTACATCTGGAACGTCTCAGTTCATGTACTGCTGAACCCTAGCTTTAAGGATTTTGAGCATTACCTTGCTGGCATGTGAAATGAGCACAATTGTATGGTAGTTTGAACATTCTTTGGCATTGCCCTTCTTTGGGATTGGAATGAAAACTGACCTTTTCCAGTCCTGTGGCCACTGCTGAGTTTTCCAAATTTGCTGACATGTTGAGTGTAGCACTTGAACAGCATCATCTTTTAGGATTTGAAATAGCTCAGCTGGAATTCCATCACCTCCACCAGCTTTGTTTGTATAGTAATGCAACCTAAGGACTACTTGACTTCACACTCCAGGATGTCCAGCGCTAGTTGAGTGACCACACCATCATGGCTATCCAGCTCCTTAAGATCTTTTTTGTATAGTTCTGTGTATTCTTGCCACCTTTTCTTAATCTCTTCTGCTTCTGTTAGGTCCTTGCCATTTCTGTCCTTTCCTGTGCCCATCCTTGCATGGTATGTTCCTTTGGTATCTCCAATTTTCTTGAAGTGATCTCTAGTCTTTCTCATTCTATTGTTTTCCTCTATTTCTTTGCACTGTTCACATAAGGCTTTCTTATCTCGCCTTTCTGTTCTCTGGAACTCTACATTCAGTTGTGTATAACTTTTCCTTTCTCCTCTCTTCTCTTCTCAGCTATTTGTAAGGCCTTCTCAGACAACCATTTTGCCTTCTTGCACTTTTCTTTGGGATGGTTTCAGTCACCGCCTCCTGTAGTGTTACTTCCCTCTGTCCATAGTTCTTCAGGCAGTCTATCAGATCTAATCTCTTGAATCTATTTGTCACTTCCACTAAATAATCATAAGGGATTTCATTTAGGTCATACCTGAATGGCCTACTGGTTTTCCCTACTTTCTTCAATTTAAGTCTGAATTTGGCAATAAGCAGCTCATGATCCGAGCCACAGTCTGCTCCCGGTCTTGTTTTTGCTGACTGTATAGAGCTTCTCCATCTTTGGCTGCAAAGAATATAATCAATCTGATTTCGGTGTTGACCATCTGGTGATGTCCATGTGTAGAGTCGTCTCTTGTGTTGTTGGAAGAAGGTGTTTGCTATGACCAGTGCATGCTCTTGGCAAAACTCTGTGAGCCTTTGCCCTGCTTCATTTTGTACTCCAACACCAAACTTGCCTGTTACTTCAGGTATCTCTTGACTTCCTACTTTTGCATTCTAATCTCCTACGATGAAAAGGATGTCTTTTGGGGGTGTTCTATAAGGTCTTGTAGGTCTTCACAGAATGCTTTCGACTTCAGCTTCTTTGGCAGTAGTGGTTGGGGCATGGATAACTACAATGCTGAATGACTTGCCTTGCAAACAGAGATTATTTTGTTGCTTTTGAGATTACCCCCAACTACTGCATTTTGGTCTCTTTTGTTGACTATGAAGGCTACTCCATTTCTTCTAAGGGATTCTTGCCCACAGTAGTAGATATACTGGCCACCTGAATTAAATTTGTCCATTCTCGTCCATTTTAGTTCACTGATTCCTAAAATGTTGATGTTCATTCTTGCCGTCTCCTGCTTGACCACGTCCAATTCTACCTCGATTCATGGACCCAACATTCATTCTAGGTTCCTATGCAATATTGTTCATTATAGCATTAGCTGTAAGTGCCATAACTAAAATCACAAGATTACTTTAGGCCAAAATTTTCACTGCATGCAGGTTTTTTGACTCCTGGCCCATAAACAGCTTTATCTTGCCTGCATGCATTGTGCTCATTAGCAGCATCAACCTTTATTTTTGTTTAGACTAACAGACTTTATTCATATATGGTAATAAAGATACTGTATAGAAATAGAGATACATACATATAAGGTTCTTCCTTGTATTATATTTAGGCAGAAAATCATAGCATCTATCATATCTTGCTTTATTAATATGTATTAATACTTTAAAAATGACTCTAGTCTTCCTAGTGTCACTGACAAGCCTTACTCTTTCTTTTGGTTGCACCCGGTCTTCGTTGTGGCATGAAGGCTCTTAGCTGGAGCATGCGGGGTCCAGTCCACCTGCCCATCCAGTGGTTAGGACTCCACTGTCCCAATGCAGGAGGCTCAGATTCATCCCTGGTCACAGAACTAAGATCCCACATGCTACATGGCGTGGCCAATAAATAAACAAATAAAACCCTTATAACTGCTAAAAATTTTCCAGGCATACGACTTGGGAAATTATAGTTTTTGTCTTGTAGTTAACTTTTTAAATACTGTGGTCACAAATGAACCTATCTATGAAATGAAAATAGAATCAGGGACACAGAGAATAGACTTGTGGTTCCCAAGGGGGTGGGGAATGGGAGAGGGCTGGACTGTAAGTTTGGGATTAGCAGATGCAAACTGGTAATATATAGAATGGATAAACAGGGTCCTACTATATAGCATAGGTAGCTGTATTCTATATCCTGTGATAAACCATAATGGAAAAGAATAGGAAAAACTGTGTGCATGTAAAACTGAGTCACTTTGCTATACAGCAACAAGTAACACAACACTGCAACTCAACTATACTTAAAAAAAGGTGGTTAAAAACCCTTATCATGAAAGTCTCTGTCTTGAGCTTTCTTATGTGTACACTACAGTAGCAGTGTTCACTATACGCACACTGCTGTGCAACAAATCTCTAGCGCTCTTCATCTTACAAAACGGAAACTGCACATCCATTAAATAATTCTCCCCTTCCCTCCAGCCCCTGGCAACTACCATTTTATACTTTCTACGAGTTCAGCTATTTTAGATATCTCAGATAAATGGAATCATGCAGTGTTTGTCTTCCAGAAATTGGTTTATTTCATTTAGCACAATGTCCTTAAGATTCATCCGTTTCAACATATGACAAGATTTCCTTCTTTTTTAAGGCTGAATAATAGTCCACTGTATGTATACATCACATCCTCTTCATCCATTCATGTGCTGATGGAAACTTAAGATTGCTTCCACCTCTCGGCTACTATGAACAAGGCCATATTGAACATGGCAATACAAACCAGGGTCTACCGTCACCTCTGTTTACTCCACCTCTGAAATGACTCCAGCCTAAAAACATACAGCTTCTGACTCCCAATTCACAGCTCCTTCCACAATATCATTAACATTTATTCAACAAATGCTTGCTGACTGCCAAATATGTAGCAGGTATGTGCTACGTTATTGGTCTTGCTCTCAGGTTGCTCACAGGCTAATGGAAAGCTGCTGCTGCTGGTAAGTCTCGTCAGTCGTGTCCGACTCTGTGTGACCTCAAAGACGGCAGGGCACCAGGCTCCCCCGTCCCTGGGATTCTCCAGGCAAGAACACTGGAGTAGGTTGCCATTTCCTTCTCCAATGCATCAAAGGGAAAAGTGAAAGTGAAGTCGCTCAGTCATGTCTGACTCTTAGCGACCCCATGGACTGCAGCCTACCAGGCTCCTCCGTCCAGAGATTTTCTAGGCAAGAGTACTGGAGCGGGGTGCCATTGCCTTCTCTGTGAAGAGCAGCAAACACACTAATTAAAGTACAGTGTGATTGTTCTGGCAGAGGTTAAGTACCCAGTCTGGCTAGAGAAAGGACTTAGAGAAGAGGTCCTAGAGGAGATGACACATGAGCAGAGTTCTGAATGGTGAGTAGGTATCAGGCATTATGTGACTAAGGAAGGGCATACATGTGAAGACATCTAGCGAAATTAGGCCATTTTAAAAGAACTGCATTCAAAGCATTTTAGGGATCTTGGAGTGCTGCATATGGGCTTCATTTCCATGGTGCCAACTGCTGTAATACCTCAATGACAGGCTGCTCCACCAGGCCAGCAACACTGATGCTGCTCCAAAGTTCACTGTATACCACAGTGTCTTAACACTGCTCTGCTAGGCACAATAGTTCTTCACTAACTTAAGGGCCTTGAATACTTAAATTGCCACAGTTTAGCCTGTGAGTTGGGATGCTTTGAATTAGACTGGGCAGAGTGGGCAGCCAGAGTGCTGATATTTTCATCATAAAAACATCATTCTTCCATCCTCAACTAACCAATAACATACAGCTCTTCAAAAGAATGCTTAATATGAGTAAGATACATGCAGGCAATGCACAGTATTTGACGAGACAACAAAACTCATGACAAGGCTCCATACTGTTCAACTCTCTCCCTTAGAATTCAGAAGTGAGATGGTACTCATGGGGATGTATAGGATTATGTGTATTTGAAAAATGAAGTCAAACTTTTTCTGACAGAAAGCTGATTAACTTGACAATGAAGACTGATTTTGCCAACTGGGTTACCTGGTAGACACTTTTCATACAGTAAACAAGCTACAGTCACAGTTTTAAGGTTTTGATGAAAACATGTCTGAAGTGGATAAAAGTATTTATCAAAAACTACTGGCAAAGGTGTATTGAAGTGAACAATATTTTTATTTTCCCAATCAATTTGAGTATATTAGGTTACACAAGGTCCTTCTAAATGAAAGAATAACAGATATAATCGACAATCAATTGATAAGATTTGGTAAAGCCTCTGTTACATTTCTTAGTGAGAAAGTGAATGACTGATGATGAGATTATCCTCTTAGAAGTCACATGGTCTCTAATTTTCTGCTTTCATTAAAATTGACAGTGTACCTAAACAAGCTGTCATCTAATTAAAAAATTAATTTTTGATGATATATATCACTATGTGATTTCAGGCATACAACTAAAATTTCAAAAACTTGAACATTATTAAAATTAAATTTCTTCCTTTCTTTTATACGTAGGCAAAAAAGGATTTCTGGAACTTAAATTTGTAAAGACAAAAAAATAGGAATAGAATTAAGAACTGTCATTTTGTCAATAAGTAATATTCACCCACAGTTATACGAACAAATTTAGGTGGAAAAGCCTCCTCCATTTCACTGAGAGGCAAGTCTAATAAACCTGTACTTTTTTTTTTCTTCAGGGGAAAACGTGAACACAGTCCCCCACTACCACAGATTATGCAGTCAAACTTCCCACATTTGGGGAAATCGCAGGAGTCAGCACATACAGAGTGCAAAGGATTAACCTGGGAAAACCACCTTGGTGATCACTGTTATCTCCCTTGCCAGGTAAGTATAAGTATATGCAACTTTTTTGCATAAGTTATTTATAAAAATTTATAATGCATGTTGTTATACACTAATTTACTATATTATTAAAATATTAAATACATATAACACATAGAATCTTATAAATGCTACATATATTCTTTTGTATCAATCAACATTTTTTTTGGCCGCACCATGGGGTTTGTGGGATTTTTTCCTCTGCCAGGGATCGAACCTGGGTCCTCTGAAGTGAAACAGCAGAGTCCCAATCACTAGACCACCAGGGAATTCCGTATAAATTGACTTTAATAAGAGCAGAAAGGGACTTTACTGCATAGTTTTAATAACCTATAAGGAAAAAAGAATCTGAGAAAAAAATATGTGTGCATAGCTGAATCACTCTGCTATGTGCCTGAAACTAGCACAACATTGTAAATCAACTATACTTCAATAAAGAAAAAGAAAAGAAAAAAGAAATGCAAGTTTCTGGGACTTCTTTGGTGGTCCAGTGGTTAAGGATCCACCTGCCAATGCAGGGGACACAGGTTTGATCCCTTGTCCGGGAGGATTCCACATGTCTCAGAGCAACTGGGCCCTTGCACCACAACTCCTGAGCCTGCGCACCCTAGCCTGGGCTACACAGCAAGAAGGGTCACTGCAACGAGGGGAAGCCTGCACACCATAACTCGAGAAAGCCCACATGCAGCAAAAAAAGACCCAGTGCAGCCAAGGAAAATCAATTCATTGAAAAATAAAATTTGTTATAGAAAAGCATTCTTTAAATGGCTGACAAAAGCACATCACTAAGGTTTTCAGATTCCACTAGACATTTTTAAAAAGTGATGTTCAGTTCAGTTCAGTTCAGCTGCTCAGTCATGTCCGACTCTTTGCGACTCCATGAATTGCAGCACACCAGGCCTCCCTGTCCACCACCAACTCCCGGAGTCTACCCAAACCCATGTCCATCGAGTCGGTGATGCCATCCAACCATCTCATCCGCTGTCGTCCCCTTCTCCTCCCGCCCCCAATCCTACCCAGCATTAGGGTCTTTTCCAATGAGTCAACTCTTCGCATGAGGTGCCCAAAGTATTGGAGTTTCAGCTTCAACATGAGACCTTCCAATGAACACCCAGGATTGATCCCTTTTAGGATGGACTGATTGGATCTCCTTACAGTCCAAGGGACTCTCAAGAGTCTTCTCCAACACCACAGTTCAAAAGCATCAATTCTTCGGCGCTCAGCCTTCTTCACCGTCCAACTCTCACATCCATACATGACCACCGGAAAAACCATAGCCTTGACTAGACGTACTTTTGTTGGCAGAGTAATGTCTCTGCTTTTAAATATGCTATCCAGGTTGGCCATAACCTTCCTTCCAAGGAGTAAGCGTCTTTTAATTTCATGGTTGCAATCACCATCAGCAGTGATTTTGGAGCCCAAAAAAATCAAGTCTGACACTGTTTCCACTGTTTCCCCATCTATTTCCCATGAAGTGATGGGACCAGATGCCATGATCTTAGTTTTCTGAATGTTGAGCTTCAAGCCAACTTTTTCACTCTCCTCTTTCACCTTCATCAAGAGGCTCTTTAGTTCTTCTTCACTTTCTGCCATAAGGGTGGTGTCATCTGCATATCTGAGGTTATTGATATTTCTCCCAAAATCTTGATTCCAGCTTGTGTTTCTTCCAGCCCAGAGTTTCTCATGATGTACTCTGCATATAAGTTAAATAAGCAGGGTGACAATATACAGCCTTGACGTACTCCTTTTCCTATTTGGAACCAGTCTGTTGTTCCATGTCCAGTTCTAAATGTTGCTTCCTGACCTGCATACACGTTTCTCAAGAGACAGGTCAGATGGTCTGGTATTCCCATCTCTTTCAGAATTTTCCACAGTTTATTGTGATCCACACAGTCAAAGGCTTTGGCATAGTCAATAAAGCAGAAATAGATGCTTTTCTGGAACTCTCTTGCTTTTTCAATGATTCAGCGGATATTGGCAATTTGACCTCTGTTTCCTCTGCCTTTTCTAAAACCAGCTTGAACATCTGGAAGTTCACGGTTCACGTATTGCTGAAGCCTGGCTTGGAGAATTTTGAGCATTACTTTACTAGCATGTGAGATGAGTGCAATTGTGCGGTAGTTTGAGCATTCTTTGGCATTGCCTTTCTTTGGGATTGGAACGAAGACTGACCTCTTCCAGTCCTGTGGCCACTGCTGAGTTTTCCAAATTTGCTGGCATATCGAGTGCAGCACTTTCACAGCATCACCTTTGAGGATTTGAAATAGCTCAACTGGAATCCCATCAGCTCCACTAGCTGTGTTCGTAGTGATGCTTTCTAAGGCCCACTTGACTTCACATTCCAGGATGTCTGGCTCTAGGTGAGTGATCACACCATCGTGATTATCTGGGTCGTGAAGATCTTTTTTGTACAGTTCTTCTGTGTATTCTTGCCACCTCTTCTTAATATCTTCTGCTTCTGTTAGGTCCATACCATTTCTGTCGTTTATCGAGTCTATCTTTGCATGAAATGTTCCTTTGGTATCTCTAATTTTCTTGAAGAGATCTCTAGTCTTTCCCAGTCTGTTGTTTTCCTCTATTTCTTTGCACTGATCGCTTAGGAAGGCTTTCTTATCTCTCCTTGCTATTCTTTGGAACTCTGCATTCAGATGGGAATATCTTTCCTTTTCTCCTTTGCTTTTCACTTCTCTTCTCTTCCAAGCTATCTGTAAGGCCTCCTCAGACAGCCATTTTGCTTTTTTGCATTTCTTTTCCATGGGGATTTTCTTGATCCCTGTCTCCTGTACAATGTCACGAACCTCTGTCCATAGTTCATCAGGCACTTTGTCTATCAGGTCTAGTCCCTTAAATCTATTTGCCACTTCCACTGTATACTCATAAGGGATTTGATCTAGGTCATACCTGAATGGTCTAGTGGTTTTCCCTACTTTCTTCATTTAAGTCTGAATGTGGCAATAAGCAGCTCATGATCCGAGCCACAGTCTGCTCCCGGTCTTGTTTTTGCTGACTGTATAGAGCTTCTCCATCTTTGGCTGCAAAGAATATAATCAATCTGATTTCGGTGTTGACCATCTGGTGATGTCCATGTGTAGAGTCGTGTCTTGTGTTGTTGGAAGAGGGTGTTTGCTATTACCAGGGCGTTCTCATGGCAAAACTCTATTAGCCTTTGCCCTGCTTCATTCTGTACTCCAAGGCCAAACTTGCCTGTTACGCCAGGTGTTTCTTGACTTCCTACTTTCGCATTCCAGTCCCCTATAATGAAAAGGACATCTTTTTGGGGTGTTAGTTCTAGAAGGTCTTGTAGGTCTTCATAGAATCGTTCAACTTCAGCTTCTTCGGCATTACTGGTCGGGGCATAGACTTGGATTACCGTGATATTGAATGGTTTGCCTTGGAAATGAACAGAGATCATTCTATCGTTTTTGAGATTGCATCCAAGTACTGCATTTTGGACTCTTTTGTTGACCATGATGGCTACTCCATTTCTTCTAAGGGATTCTTGCCCACAGTAGTAGATATAATGGTCATCTGAGTTAAATTCACCCATTCCAGTCCATCTTAGTTCGCTGATTCCTAGAATGTCAACATTCACTCTTGCCATCTCCTGTTTGACCACTTCCAATTTGCCTTGATTCATGGACCTAACATTCCAGGTTCCTATGCAATATTGCTCTTTACAGCATCGGACTTTGCGTCTATCACCAGCCACATCCACAGTTGGGTATCGTTTTTGCTTTGGCTCCATCCCATCATTTTTTCTGGAGTTATTTCTCCACTGATCTCCATTAGTATATTTGGCACCTACTGACCTGGGGAGTTCATCTTTCAGTGTCCTATATTTTTGCCTTTTCATACTGTTCATGGGGTTCTCAAGGCAAAAGAATACTGAAGTGGTTTGCCATGCCCTTCTCCAGTGGACCACAATCTGTCAGACCTCTCCACCATGACCCATCCGTCTTGGGTGGCCCCACACGGCATGGCTTAGTTTCATTGAGATAGACAAGGCTGTGGTCCGTGTGATCAGATTAGCTAGTTTTCTATAATTCTAGTTCACTGTGTCTGCCCTCTGATGCCCCCTCGCAACACTTACCGTCTTACTTGGGTTTCTCTTACCTTGGGCAGAAGCGAGGCGGCTGCGACGGCTCGGCGCAGAAGCGTGGCCGAGAGGAAGTAGGCCGGGCCGGGGGCTGGGAGCCGGGGGCGGCGGCCGAGAGGGGCTAGGCCGGGCCGGGGGCCGGGGGCGGTGGCCGAGAGGGGCTAGGCCGGGCCGGGGGCCGGAGGCCGGGGGCGGCGACCGACAGGGCCAAGCCGGGCCAGGGGCCCGGGGGCCGGGGGCGGTGGCTGACAGGGGCTAGGCCGGGCCCGGGGCTGGGGGCTGGGGGCCGGCGGCGGCGAGAGGAATTACCCAAGGCCCAAGGTAAGAGAAAAAGTGATGTAATCATTTTTAAATGTTAACATTTATGATTCTCTGTAAGTTATATCCTCTGCCCCTATAAATAGCATTTTTGCCTTTTTCTCTTTTTAAAACAGCTGATTCACATTAAACATACGAAGTACTTAATGTGTTACATAAATTTTCTTAGTTCATATATTTCATTTAAATTGAGTTATGGTAATTTAGTATACCATTGGTCAACAACAAATGTATTATAATTCTGACAAGCTTAAAATGTCAACAAAAATCTGTCAGGGAGGTTTGCAATGTTTCAAAATTATTTAGTCCAAACACCCAGTATCAACCATTAAGCTTTTTGTGATACGACTCTTACCTTTCCTTTTTCATCTTCCAGCCTCTGGCACTTAAAAGTCTCAAATTCAAAGAATTATTCACTACCACAGTTTTGTGCTTTTGCTTAGTTTTCCAAAGGGATCAAAATCCAATTAGATGCCCCCTGATAAGTGCTCAAGCCCACATGCATATTAGGCTATTAAATGTTTGGAAACCTCCTATAAAATAAAGGAAACTGTTTAAATTTGTTTATTCCAGTATCACCCAAATATGTGCAACTCTAGAACTCTTTTAATAGCCCATGAAATTAGTGCTTCATGTAACATCCTTTGGGAAAACATCTGGCAAAATATTAAGAGCCACTTTAAAAGTCTGTAACACTTTCCAAACTTCACCCAAGGGGCATCCCTTTCCCAGTATTCCCATAGGTTTTACAGCCTTCAACAGGGCTTTGCGATGACTACATGACATAGGTCTGGCACCACAATTCTTGGTTCCCAGCAGGAGTTCAATGTTGGGTGAACAAATGACCAACTTAAAGATGGAAATAGGGACTACCCTGATGGTACAGTGGTTAAGACTCTGTGCTCCCAATGCATGGGTTCGATCGCTGGTTGCAGAACTAAGATCTCACATGCTGCAGAACACAGCCAAAAAACAGGGGGTGGATAATTCCAAAGTTCCTACTTTAGTTGACTGGACTAGGGAAAATACTCTGAAGAAATATAAGACTGGCAAGAAAAGCGGAGAGTCCCTTTTGGATAACATGGGAATCAAAGTGGAAATGTGCAGTACACAGGTGCATTTGACCCTTGGTAGTACTCTTGCCTGGAAAATCCCATGGACGGAGGAGCCTGGTAGGCTACAGTCCATGGGGTCGCTAAGAGTTGGACACGACTGAGCGATTTCACTTTCACTTTTCCCTTTCATGCAATGGAGAAGGAGGAAATGGCAACCCACTCCAGTATTCTTGCCTAGAGAATCCCGAGGACAGCGGAGCCTGGTGGGCTGCCGTCTCTGGGGTCGCACAGAGTCGGACACGACTGAAGCGACTTAGCAGCAGCAGCAGCAGCAGCAGCAAGAGATGTGAAGAATCTATTATAGGTGATAGATGCATGAAAGAATCAATGACATTAACCTTGGAAAAGAAAATTGAGTGGAAAACAACTAGGGAACATGAATATTTAAAAGTGTCCAAAGAACGTTTCTCAAGCCAAAAAACGTGGAATTCCCTTCAACTCCTTCCATTTGCCTCCAATCCAATGCATGTAGTCGATCACCACCCTCTGTCACCTCTACCTTCAGAGCTATCCAGAATTGACCTCCTCCTCTCCATCTGCACTACCACAGTCCCAACATAGACCACTGCAAAAGCCTGAAATGCATCCATCCACTCATGCCCAGACCAACCCCAGATACCCTCCGTCTAGCATCAGAATGGCCTTTAAAAAATGTTAGATCATGTGAAGTTTTTCCTTAAAATCCTGCCATTGCTTCCCACTGCACTTGATCTGATCCTTGCTTGCCCATCTCTCATACCAGCTGACTGCCTGCTGCTCTGCCAATACTGTCCCTCCTTTCTGTTCTTCAAGCAAGCTCAGAAGGGTCTTGCCTCAGAAACTTTCTGGTGGTAGTTCTAACTGGAATGTTCTCTTCTGAAACTTTCAGCTGACTCATAACCTCCTGTCATTCAGCCCAAATTAAGACAGAGCTGCTACTATCATATCTAAAACTGCTACTATAAATCACTCAGTATCACAGCACTTTACATTTTTTCTTAGCATGTATTATAACTTAAAATTAGTTTTAAAAATTATTGATCTCTCTCCATGAGAGCAGAGTTTCAATCTGTCTTGTTCACAGCTATATCCCTAGTAACCAAAAAATGTTCTGACCTACAGTGGGCACTCAAATATTTTTTGCATGAATTAATAAAGGAAAGCAGGAAGGAGACTGAGGAAAAGTCAGAAAGCTGGAAAGAAAATCAGAAGAGAGTAGAAGCTAACAGAACAGTCTTAGGAAGGAGGAAGTCAAAAAGAATGATGACTAAGAAGCCACTGAATTTGGCCAAGTCCATCTTTGGTGTCTTTTAAGGGGGCAGCTTCAGAAAAGTAGAAGAGGTAGAAGGCAGATTACAATGGGGAAATGAGTAAATGGGAAGTGCAGTGGAAAGGGCAAAGGGAAGGAAGGAGATAGAACACTATTTTGAGGGTGAGAAAAGACAAAAGAAAGGAGAATATTTGTTCATGTTTCAAGCTAAAGGCAAGGAGGACCCAGTGGAAAAGGGGATACTGATAAAAAAGGAAAGAAGATGCTAGGACAAGGTCATGAATGTTATAGGAAGAAATGCAACCTAAAGCCACATTACTCATCTTTTCTCTAAAATTATCCCACAATGTCTGTTTCATGTTCAGAAATATCTACTCTCTGAAAATAATTTATATTTACATAATTCTTACATAGGCTCAGTCTACAAAATAATTATTAAAATTTTGCACATCTTTTACTCTTAGAAGGTACACACTGGGGTGTCTGGGGTAGAGAGTCAGGTGTGCAGTGTCTTCACAGATGGTTCAGAGAACAAAACTTTTAGGGGGAGAGAGAGGTAGAGAGGAGTGAAAGAGTATGTGTGACATGATAAAGCAAATAAGGCATGATGATGATAATGGGTAGATTCTAAGTAAAGGTAAGCAGATATTCTTTGTACTATTTGTGTAGTTATGTATAGATAAAAGTTAAAAAGAGAGCAACAAAGAGAAATATTATTTCCTAAACAATTAACAATGTATTGGTAATTCTTTCCTAACAAACAATATAATTTCCTAAACTAAGCAGGAAAGGCAACTTCCATGAATGGTTGACACAGAACTGTCAAATTTCTTGGTAGACTATTACAACAACCTAAGAAGTAAGCAGCAAAAGTATGACAACGCTGTATAAGGGGACCAGGCATAAACCTTTATAACATTTTACCAAAAGAAAATGTTCAAGCTATTGTAGAAGGCTATTTTCATGACAGAATTAATGTTTGTATAAAGTGAGTGTTAATTGTCTATTATTTGGCATCCCTAATAAATAGAAGTCAATCCTGTCACTAGAAAATTACTATTTGGTTTTCAATGAGCACATGCAGTACAAAGAACACCTAATAAGGTCATTCCTTGACAACTAGAGTAGAAAAAAGTCTCAAGCACAGTTTCTGATTCATCTGTAACAATATCTACCGTAAATAGATATTGGTCAAGATTTTGCTGTAGTGGAATATCCTAAGAAGGGGGAAAAAATAAGCAGAAAGTGGACTTTACTAGTAAATTTGATTTGATCCATTTTCACTTGTACAAATGGTTTGCTGATGGTAACTTTGCTAGGAAACGGATGCCTAAGAGTATTACAGGACTTTTGGAAAAAATAAGAATAATATTCCTTACGTAAGGAGTATTGGGCTTCCCTGGTGGCTCAGCTGGTAAAGAATTCACCTGCAATGTGGGAGACCTAGGTTCAATCCTTGGGTTGGGAAGATCCCTTGGAGAAAGGAAAGGCTACCCACTCCAGTACTCTGGCCTGGAGAATGCTATGGGGTCCGCAAAGAGTCCGTGGGGTCGCAAAGAGTTGGAAACGACTGAGCGACTTTCACTAAGAAATATTAATTAGATCAAATACATATAGAGAATTGTCAAAAATAATAATGACTTTCTCTCCTCCATCTCTCTGGGCAAAGCTGTGCTTTCTCTCAAGGCCAAAAGGCAAGAACTCTCCCCCCTCTCTGAACTGAAGGAGCCACTAAAATGGGTTCTACTAGACACTCATTTTCCATACCTAAAACTTCACTCCAAAGCCAAAGAGCTCACCTAGAATCATATGGAGACTGAAGTTAAAAGGGTCCCTCTTCCTAGTAAGGAGGCAGTGCAGCAATTCCATTCTAACATTTAACTCATGAAATCCATGGGTCAAGGTTTAATGTGATAAGACATTAACATAACACGACACACCTGATCACCCAAAGGAATGACTAACAGGCCAGACTCAAGTTCTAACACACTCAGAATTAATTTCTCTTCAAACAGCATGTCCAACTTCTCTCTAGTAGTTTAGGGCTAAAAATATCATAGAGGATCTAAATTCTTACTCTTCTTAAACAAACTGAATCACTACTAACATATATATTCTAGTGGGAGTTCAAGGCAACTATTTGTGTGTAAAACTTGAGTTTTTTTTTTATGGGCTTTCACTATTTACTTAAATGGAATGACCACTCAAAACTTGAAGTCTTTCCTTTGAGCTGCATCCCTCCCTGTCTCCTAGGGCTTCCAGTCTCGTTTTCAAGACACATCTAAGGTAGCATGCAAGGATGTGCTTAAAATATTTAAAATAGCACAGGCAATGCATTTCCTTAATGTTTTGACAAAGGAGATTCTAATTGCGGTGGGGCAGGGTGAAAACTGGTTTTAAAGAGGAAGATGAACTGGACCTGAAGGATATCAGGATTCTGAAAGGTGACGGGGGAGGGTCTTACAGGCAGCCTTTCCGTTTATGAAGTTATTTTCACCTCGACCCTCATTTCTTTTGAATCTTACAAGAATCCCAGAGGAAGTCAAACACATCTTTAATTTACAGAGAAGAAAAGTGAGGACGAGAAGTCCTGACTACATAAAAATTGATAACAATAAGCAATGAGATGTCCAGCAGTCCAGGCTAGTGTGGGAGAGAATAAGAAAAATAATACAAACAGAGCATTAGGGCCTGTGAGGCTCATAGCATTTAAAGCGTTAAAGAGACTAAATACCTGAATACTAATTAGGGAAGAGTACTGCAACAGCCCGGTGAGACCTAATAAAGGCGTGAATTATAAAAATACACAGAAATTAAATTGGTAGCATTTGTTCTAAACTTTAAATTACAAAGAAAACAATAGCAACGAACCTTATAAGTAGTTTCAGGAAGGAAAACCTCTAACCAACAAACTTCCCTAGCACTACTGAGAGCCCAAAAGGGTGTAATAATTTACCAGCAAACTCTAATATCATCAGAGGTTTTAAATAGGCTTCTAATTAAAACTAGAACCGACAACAATACTGCTGTAATCACAAATTCACAAATTTCAGAGTTGCCTAAACAAGGAATACTTTTGTACATTTCAATGAGCAACACTATGTCTTTATGAAAATTTCCAAAGATTCTTGACTTTCCATTCAGAACAGTTTGATATGGTCAACTGAAGTCTGTCTTATTTCCATATTTAAGCTCTGACCCTGCAAAAAGCAAGAACTCAAAGAACAGCTGTAGAATAAATGAAGCCATTATTACAGGCAACTTTAATGCCAGTCTGTTCCAAAATAGAGTTCTCAGAATTTCGAAATCAAGTCTGGAAGAAAACTCTTTCACCGACCGTTCACCAGGCTTCCCTGCCGTGGCCTTAAGGTCGGTCCTCAGGATCCTGTTTTCCCAAAGTAACGCCACAGTGCCATTTCCCGCAGATGACAACCGCTCAGTCCCAGCCATGTTAGCCTCCCCGAAGCGAGACCCAAGGAGTTGCGGGCACTGAGAAAGTCTCAAAGGGCCCTGGGCAGCGTCAGGGGCAGCATCTCCCGAGAAGGCGCTGCTCCCGGATCCTACTCACCGCGACTGGGAGGCCGTGCTCAGGGCCGTCGGCAGCATCGAGGCGGGGGGCCGCAGCTGGAGCCGGGGCCGCAGCTGGCGCCGGGGCGGGCGGCTGCCGGTGCTTGCCGGCGCGCTTGGCCTTGGCCTGGATGCAGCGCTGATGAAGGGCAAAGGTGTGCTGGCGCTCGAGCTCCAGGCGCTCGGGCGATACGGCCTCATAGCGGGCCTCACAGGTGCTGTGGTGGCGCCGGCACAGCTCGATGCGCCGGCGGAGGCGCTCCATGACCGCGCTGTGCCGCGGCAGCGCGAACTCCGCCATGGGGCAGGTGGGCAGCACCATGGGCCGCGGGCTGCACGGGCCAGGCCCGAGGCGGGCCTCTCGGGCCGGCTGGCACTGCACGCTCCGCTCCCCGCCGGCTGCCCGGCTGCCTCACGGCCGCGCCATGGTCCCGCGAGCTGCGGAACGGGCTCGCGCGCGGCGGGGGTCTTCCTCTGGCCCCGCTCGGCCCAACCCGGGCAGGCGCTCGCTGCCCACCTCAGGCCTCGGCCTGTCCCCGCCGGCCCGGCCCCATTGTTTTCCGCACCGCCGCCGCCGCCATCTTAAAATTGTTTTCGGGGCTCTCGAAGAGGGCGGGGCTCCGGCAGGCGACCCTGCCGTCACAGCTGACGAACAGACACTGCGGCCAATTAGAGAAGGAAGAGCGGGCCGCCCGAGGGGCGGGACCGAGCACACTAGAGGCGCGCTGGGGCTGTTCCCTTGCGGAGTTTAAAAGGAACTCTCAAGTGAGGCGGAGGGAAGCAGCTGGGCGGGCTTCAGGGCTCAACACTCAGCTGAGTGTGACCGACAGAAGCTGGCTCTAAACGCCGCCTCACGCGAACAGGCCCTTCCGGGTCCGCCGCGGAGAGGGGCAGTAGGCGCGGCGTAACCCGCCAGACCCAGATGCTGGTCTGGCAGCATAGCGATTCACCATTTTCCTACCGCTTCATAAATTCGGGTTTGATAAGCTCAACAGTAGCCACGCTTTTTCAGTGTTATCGGTCTTTCTTCGACCTGACTCGTCACATTCAGCCTCACAGTTGGTAAGAATTGTACTCGAGCTGAAGACGTCTCTTCATGGCGCTATTCTGAATCCAGAGTATCTATCTGCCCTTATATGAAAGTATTTCAAAAGTTACAACTGCTAAAAGAAAAAAAGCCGACATGAGGAAAAGGATGTGAAGTCTTCTGGGGGAGGGGGTGGGCACAGTAGAACTGCAAAGGATGATGCTTTAGTAAAACACAAAAAACGGGGAGCCTGGCTTGCGAGTTTTACGTTTAAAAGATGGTCTGTTAGGTAAAGCTGAATCACACGACAAAATCCAACTAAAGACAATTACACTCTAGTATTATACCTAGTAGGCAAAGGAAGTGGGAGACTAGGGGGAAAAAACAGGAGCAATCAAACTAGACAGTCTGTTGGGTCAAGAGAAACTAGAAACAGGTATTGGCACCCTAATGCTAAAAAGAAACAGGAGGTGCCAAAAGGCTACAAATTGATACACCATTGACAGCTCAAACATTTGGTACAGTAACTTCTTACTAGGCCAATGAAAATGTTTTAAAAACAAGAAAAAATTGAGTCTTTATTCAAATAGTACTTGTTTTTATACAAATGCAGTAAAAAATACAAGTGACCCACCAAAGCAAAAGTGCTTAGGGCTCACGAACACCGTAAGAGTCCTTCTTTTACCATTCTTCATAAATTTTACACCAGAATTAAAGTTCCTTTCTAATGGGAAAGATAATTGTAACTAGGAGCACTACATTTTGTGTACTCTTCAAAAAGCAATTCAAAAGCCTAATACTACATAAAAAAAGTTTTGACCTATCCCTAAATAGGAACATAAAAGATGGAGTCTGATTCCAAAAGTAATTTAATAAAAATTTTGAAGTTAAATGGTTTCCATCATCTACAAGAACATTATCTACAAATCACCCCTCTTCTTCTGAGCTGCTAGTCATCTTATACAACTGAAACTACTGAACCCCAATCCAACAGGAAAAAGATGCAAAGCCTACTGTGAATTATATTCACCTTCATGTGGTAAGATGAAGTAACTATTTCACTGTTCATAATAGTTTGTGTATTAGCAAACTTTCATGTAGTAGCCAATTAATGGAAGATTAACCCACTACTGAAACAGTAAAACAAATTGAAGGTTATTTATGAAGTTCAGTCAAAAGCAGATGCTTAACACAGGGCTTTAATGTAACACCATTTAGTAATGCAACAATCTGAGAAAAGTGGAGTGTTATGGATAAGAGAAATTGAGGAACACATCTGATGCAGTGGGCATTTTATATCAATGGGGCAGATAACCAGCATATAAAATAAGTGCCTTTTAAAGAGATGAATACTGCTGCTGTTCCTTCATTAATGTCAGATTTCTAATTAGGAGGCTGCATCTTCAACAAAGTGAAATACAGAACCAAGAAAAGACTTTTTATTTATCTTTGTTTTTTGGTGGTCCCCCCCCACCAAGGACTGGGGGAGAGGGGAGACAGACGTTGCTAAATTACCTTGGATATGATAAATTACCCTGCAAATGAACAATCTACTGATTTATTCTCGTTAGTCCACAGCTCAGCTGGAAGAAACTGTAAGGGAAGCATGACATACAATGTCAATTTAGGGTGAAGAAGGCAGACTTCTACAAATGCAATGATCCCACACACTTACTTCAAGGAGAAACCTGCAGACATATTTTCAGGTCTTGCTAAGTAACTGTTTATTTGCACTCAATACATTTGGGAAAGTCTGCTACATAGCTAAGGTCACTGTGACCACAGAACAACAGATGAAAAGTAATAAAGCACTGAACAGCAAGAAAATGCATCCCACCCTCATAAGAATTTAAGTGAACAAGTGAAAAATTGAAGATAAACAGATACAGCCTTCATCTTTTACGAATATACTTCCTCCCCAATATCTCCCCAATATAAACACTCTAGAGTGTTTATATATTCAGTGCAAGAAACAGTATCATCAGTACATTTGCAACACCTCTGAAGAAACAATAAAGCTAAAAAAAAAAATCTAGTTCTGAATACATTTCAGTGTGGTGTAATAATGATATTATTACACTATAGTGATGGGGGAGAGGCTCTGATAGCACCCATCTGCATTCCACATGAAAAAACAGACCTAAGCTCATTTATTAAAACTTCTACAAGCCACATAACTTAAAAAAAACAATTGAACAGGACTGCTTTATCATGTAATTTAAGACACAACTGTTACATGAACTGCAAATAAAGATTTAAAAGGTTTAGCAGCTACAAAAATCAGAAAACTCATGCTAAAAGTCACTCCCCCCATAAATACTTTAAGCCTGTGTTCAATTACAGTCAATTCTGAATTGGCTCAACTCTGGATTAGACTTCTGAAGTCTTTAAACGGAGTAAAAGAAATGGTAAAGAAAGAAATGGTAAAGATGAAGGACAGTATTCTATCCTTTGACCCTGGGAAGGTGTGGGTCTGCTTACCAAAGAAAGAAGAAACAGACACATAATCACAATAAAGCTTAACACTATGCAGAGCTTATAATCATTTTTAGCAATGGACTGCAAGCTGCGCTGTGAAGACAAAATGCATAGCAGAGGAGAAAGCTCTTGGGAATTTGGGGAACTTGAGAAGGTAAGACAGTGTCAACACAGTGGAAGATGTGATGAAAACATGTGCATCTACTCTGGAGCTCACACATGGTGGTAGCTCCTTGAGAAGCCACCTGCTTGAGAAGACTGGAGCTGACACTCCTGGCGTGTGAAGAATGAATGCCTGAGTGCCGTATTATGCCACCTCTTCCACTAACTGCAAAGCTGTGTGGGAACTGAGCTGTTCCAAGGGCAAGAGAACACACATACTTTATGGTCTAACCAACAAGTGAAATGTTTTTTCTTTTTGTATGTCTATTTTTAATATAACTTAAACAGAATCTTTATTTGAATTTGGGCTTCCATCCAATCACTCTCAATTTCCTTAGGAGGAATTGAATAATGGAAGCAAGCAAAACAAGATTATAACCACAAATGACTGCATTTTAAACATGATTATCAATTAGGGGACAAAGACACTTAAATGCTTTGTAATACCAAACTTAAAATCAGTTACCATTCACCAACTTCAAATTCATCCCCCTAACATTTTTAAAGGTTGGTTTTATTTCTGCACGGACAGATTAATATATTAAATTAAGCCAAGATTTTTAAAGACTGGCAAAGTTCTATCACTCTATTTTAAAAAACAAAGATGTTTAAAAACAAAAAAAATTACAAGTTAGTTGCTTCATGTTACATTTCACAACAATTATGTTAAGCTTTTCTCTCTACAGAAACAGGGTCCTTTATGTCACAACTCCAATTATTTACTGCTAGATGTTTAAAATTATATGGGCGAGTGTTTAACTGGAACCTGTTGATGGTAATACACCTGAAGGTTTTTTGAGTTTCAACCTAAGGTGTGCCAGGTCCTCTGCTAGGACCCACACTTGCAGGGGAAAGGGAGGGAGAGAAAAATCACAGATCAAGTTCTTAAGATTGTTTCATTCTCTTCTCGGCTTTCTGTTTCTTGGTGATCTGTTCAAAATTTCATCCTCCTGTTGGTTGAAAAAACAAGAAATTCACTATAATTAGCATTTTTTTTTTAAAGTAAAAATTCACCAAGTTTTCAAGATCATCCAGCTGCATATAACTCATTTGAGGAAAAACAAACAAAAAAATGATTAGAAGAAAATGCACCAAAAAAAATAATTGGCTCAGTGGTGGTAGAATTGTGCATGTGTTATAATTAATTCAGTCTTTGTTTTCCATAAATACGCACTTTTCCTAAACCTTGTTCTTTAAAAAGGACCAAACACCAGGTTATCATGTGTTATCCTGCTTAATCCTGAATAATCTACTGGCCTATAGACATATTAGTCCCACTGTGAGGCTGAGAAAGCATAGATTCATGAGGACTAACGGAGAAGGCAGTGGCACCCCACTCCAGTACTCTTGCCTGGAAAATCCCTGGACGGAGGAGCCTGGTAGGCTACAGTCCATGGGGTCGCTAAGAGTCGAACACGACTGAGCGACTTCACTTTCACTTTTCCCTTTCATGCACTGGAGAAGGAAATGGCAACCCACTCCAGTATTCTTGCCTGGAGAATCCTAGGGATGGCGGAGTCTGGTGGACTGCCGTCTATAGGGTTGCAGAATCGGACACGACTGAAGCAACTTAGCAGCAGCAGCAGCAGCATGAGGACTAAAGGCTATCCAAGCCCAAGCTGAGTCCATATAATACTTAAGACTACAAGCCCAGGGACCTTAAGACTCCATGCTGCCAGAGCAGGGAGCACAGGCTGGAACCCTAGCTGAGGAAATAAGATCCCACATGCTGCATGGCATGGCCTAAAAAAAGAGAAAAAAGGACTACAAATCCAGTGCTCTTTCTCCTCTACACCCACTTATTGTGTGAGGAATTTGGGGGAATATAAAAATAGACTGGCCCCTACCTGAAAGACAAAATATATACATTGAAAATATAAACAGCATTGACCTTTATCAATAGAAGGGCAGAGTTGTGGTAGCTGGAAATGAAAACTGGGTAGTTTCCAGAAAGGATCAGAGTGAAAGGGAAGTGCTGAGAAAAGGGACGTTGGTGAGAATGATGTGGACTATTCTCCTTCCCTCATACCTCATATCCAATCCACCAGATTGGATCAGATCCAATCTGATCAGAAACTCATGTCCTTCTCTCCTATCACCCTGCTCAGAGCTACCATATGTTGCCTGGATTATTACAGTAATCTAACTAGGCTCCTTGATTCTTCCCCCTGGTCTGCAGAAAACATCAAAGCCAGAGTAATCAGATCCCATCAGTCCTTTGCTCCATAGACTGTGATGCCTGCCTATTTCACTAGCAGGAAAAGCCAAGTCCCATACAACAGCCTCAGAGGCCTCACCTAACCTGGAGCCCTCCCCATGTTCTTTTTCTCCATCCTCTTAATCTACTGGCCATACTGGCCTTCTAGACTACCATTTCAGGTCCTTTTAGTGGTTGTTCTCTCTGCCAGGAATTCTCTTCCCATGGACATCTCCATGGCAAAGTCTTTTACCTCTTTCAAGTTTCTGCTACACCGAGGCCTATCTATCATCTTTAAAATTACGTACAACTCACTCTGCCCCCAGTACTTCCAAAACCTTTTTCTGTCCTCTTATTTTTCATAGCTCATTGCTTTTTATCATACTGTTCATTTACTTCCTTAAAATGCCCATTGCTTACTGTTTCCTTCCACTAGAATTAAGCTCCCCAAAGGTAGAGTATTTTTGTCTTGTTCACTAACAATGCCTGGGACACAATGACTCCAGAAATATTTACTGAATGAATGAATGAATGAATTCATCAGCAAGAGGGACAAAAATTTTAGAATGCAGTGATTTGTCCAAGAAATAGTTTTAAGGGGACAGTGAGGAGAGACAGATGATGAAACAGGACTGTAAATAACCCGCAGCTGCCATTATTAGAAAGCCTTTGATTCGTCTTCCCTTGCCTTTTGCTTATTACAGAAAACCATTTTCAGCACAGAAAATATTTTTGAGATTCAGATATAATTTAAAAACTGAATTTTTTAATGCTAAGAATTCCACTTTTACAAAATTGGCTGTAACAGAATTTTTATTGTTATAGCCATTGAAAATTATCTTATGAAAATACTCTGTACTTAAATGTACCTTCACCTGAGCTGCTTGAAACATAAAATATATTCTCCCCCCACTTTCTATTACCTCTGCTTTAGGTTTCCTGTCTTCCTCCTCTTGACTGACAGTGTCACCATCTTCTTCAACATCACTTTTTTGCTTCTCTTCTAAGAAGTCAAAGTAAAACAACTGAGCAAAAATCTTACACTTATTTTTTGGTAACTAGAAAATTAGCATTAGAACACACTTCTAGAGTCGAAAACAATCCTGACAGTAACTGCTTATAAGGGTTTGAAGCAACATCTTAGGGTGCTGGCTTAGAGGAGATATTTTGGGGTCTACTTCTTACCAAGTTTCTCTTCACCTTCCTCCTCCTCATCTCCCTTTTCCTTCTCCTCTTCCTTTTCTTCTTCATCCTCCTTCACATCTGGCTGAGGAGCATCAGTCTTTTTGTATTCCACAGGATTGGCCTGTTTCTGAAATATTCCCCCAAAAGCACAACAGGTTTGTTCATATTTTATGTATTATATGACCATGTAATTATTGCCTATGAGCAAAGTTCTGTACAAGTGGTATGCTACAGTAGATACAAAGAAATGTCTAAGAAGGAATTCCTGACTGAGAGCTTCCTCTTCAGTGAGCATGTGTGGTTCAAGGTAGAAGAACAATAGAAGCAAAGGGGTCAGGCAGGAATGTGCAAGTCTAACTAGTCAAAGGTGACTGAGGTAACAAATATGCAGAATAGTGGTGGAGGATAAAGCTGGAAAAGATGATTGGGGATCAGGTTACAAAACGTCTTGAATGCAGTATGAAGCACAAGTCTTCTTTAGCAGAAGTAGAAGGCCTAAACAAAGTTTTTTTTTTAATTGCATGTAACAAAGACTAAACAAGAAAAATTATAATAAGACTGTATTACTCCTGTATGTGGTGTTTGGGGGAAAGGGGGAATGCTTAAAAGAGAAATGGATAACAAGAAATCAAAGATTGAATTATGAAGTATATGAACAGAAACAGGTATGCCAGCAGGAAAAGCTAGTTTGTGCCCAGATGGGTCAGTTTTATACCTAAGTTTTTTGTTTTTTTTTTCTTATTCTTTTCTTTCAGAAAGCTGCTGCCAAATATGAAGGAAAGCAATACACTAGACTAGCAACTGAGGGGCTAACAATCCTATTTCCACCTGGGCACAATAAATGGCCACTGAAAATAGTGAACAGGGTTTCAAAAGTCAGCACCAAATGTGGCCCAGTCATTACTGAGCTGCTACAAAGAAAACCTCTGGCAATATATCTTGGTTATTTTTAACATGGGAAGAGTGAATCAAAATAAAACAAAACAAACCAACAACAACTCATACCTTTCCAGAACAGCAGAAGAGGATGACAAGAAACACAGGCAGAGCCACAGTCAAAATGTAGACCACCCAGAGCCATGGGCGCTCCTCAGCTGCCTCAATCATCTGCCCCACTACACCTGGCTGAAAAACAAGACAGGACTCATTTCAAGTTCTGGCTTTTGACACTAAATACAGGCAGTACTGTCCCACTCTTAAATTACTGCATGGCACCGCTCAGATACCATTTTCACAGGATTCAAGACTAGATGTCCACACAATGTAAAGAGGAAATAAAAGAAAGGTCTCAATTTTCCTGCTGTCTTTATCATCAAAGGTATTTCTCTTTCCTAGGTGTGAAAGCTGGCTTCCCAATTACCTGCAAAGTTTCTTAACCTCAGGGACCAGTAAATGAAGAATTTCTTTATCTTAGTGTGTCTCCAATTTTCAATTTGGCCTTATGACCAATTATTTGAAAATTCCGTTTATTTAATAAACCAAGATTCAATATTTAAGAGTGCATTAAAATAGATCCTAAATGGAAAACTTTGTTAAATTTTTTTAAAAAATTGTTTAAATTGGAGGATAGTTGATTTATGATCTGTTAGTTTCTGCTGTACAGCAAAGTGCGTTAGTTATACATATCTACTCTTCTAGATTCTATTCCCATATAGGTCATTAAAGAGTGTTGAATAGAGTTCCCTGGGCAGTACAATAGGTTCTTATTAGTTATCTATTTTATATATAGTAGTATATATGTCAATCCCTGTTAACTATATTTTAACACAATTTTAAAAGAAATATCATACATATAATACAAATATAGACTCTAAAACCTTTGTATTAACCTAATGAAGTCATGTCCAAAACCCCAGTATTTTGTCTTTAGTAAAGACAGGTCACACTTTCTATGACAACATTCCCAAATAAGGGAAAAGACAAATCTTAGAAGATCGCTCTTCACAACAGTAGCAATTAGTTACCTATAAAAGACATAAATGCACAAGAAACAAGGAAGCACAAACCTCAGAAGCCCCATCTGCAGCTTTCTTCAGACCCCATCCATCATTGGCCCAATCGTCAACTACTCTTCGATCACCACAAACGATAAAGTTGTCAAAAAAAATGTCCGAAGTCATAGACCACAGTTCCAAACCAATAGCACTAAAAGGAGTCATTTTGAAAGGCTCTAGATCCTCAAAGAAATCTGGATTTGGTATTTTCCGTGGTTTCCAGATTCCCTAGAGAAAAGTATTTTAAAAAATAATTTCAGATAATGATCAACACAAATTTATAGTGAACCTAAATAAGATGAATTCTGCACTATCTGTGAAGTAAGTGCTGACTGTGTGAAACTTAACAGGAGGATAACAATAAATGCTACTAATGCCTCTAAGAGGGCTGAACTCCAACTACTTCCAATTTCTACTTTCAGTTTCACCCATCACCTTGATTCAGACCAACACCTTGCTCTACCTGGCACATTCCAAGACCCTTCACTCTTATCAACTAACTGCTGGTAGGAGTGGGAACATAAATCAGTACAGACTTCTTCAGTGGTGAAGTGTACACGATCTTCAACCAGATATATCCCCTCAGACAACTACCTAGAGACATAGTTACCACATATACTCAGACAAGTACAAGAAAAATGGCTGCAGCAAGGATTCTAAAAGCAAAAATGGCAATTCTCCTAAATGGCTGTCGACAAAACAGCTAAGGGGCAACTTTTCTTATTGTCTGCACAACTAAAAATACACTTAAAAACAGAAAAGTATACACAGTCTATATGTAGAGATACAACTTACATTTCTAAGTAAGTTGTAAAGTAGAAATTAATGATTTTAAATAATCTGACTAGAATACAAACAGAAGTAAGCCCAGGGTCGGAATTGTTACAGAGCCACAGTAAACGTGAAGCTTTAAGGTATCACCACCAGTATTATCATCTTATTTGAGCTTCAGAGTCTTTTTATAGCTGAAGATACCGAGGTCAGGCAATGAGCTAACTCATGGTCAGGAAACCAGCTCTCATCATAGTCCTCTGTCCATGCTCCCAGAGACTGCCAGTTTGAATATTTATGGCTGGTGCACCCTGCCACATGGTAGCAGGGTGTCCAAACCACAAGTTTTCATTTTTTGTTTGTTTTTAAGTTATAATGCAATTATGAAAGCTCGTCTTTCCACTTTCTATGTTTATCTTTTCAACATAACACATAAGTTCTCTCTTAATTCTGAAGTTTACTTTGTTTTTAATTCAATTGTTTGAATATAGAGGATCAACCTGTGGCAGCCTCACTACACATTCTAGAACTATCTGAACACAAAGAGCTCAATGAAGCAGCTCAACCATCAGGAGGTACCAACCTGGTAGTTAGGGTTGTCAATCATGGGGGGCTTCCATCTGCCCTTATAATTAGGGTTGTCAATCATGGGTCGCTGCCAGACCCCACACCCAGGGGCTGACTCACACTTAGGGTTGGCAATCTGAGGAGCCTCCCACTCTCCATCCATATCTTCATCCCTGTGGAGACATAAACAAACTACAAGTGGGTTCTGTGATGCAGGACTGTGAAAAGCTACCCCAGGGCTTCCCTAAAATCCTGCAGGAATATTCAGCGTTGTACTACAAAGCATCATTTTGTTTCTGCATTTCCAGTAACAAAGGATTTTTTTGTGACAGATACATTAAAAAGAGAGATGAAAATGTAGTCAATTTAGTTTGTTGAGCTTTACACTTAAGTTTGAGCAGTTGAATACTGGAGTGGGTTGCCATTTCCTTCTCCAGGAGATCTTCCTGACCCAGGGTTGAACCCGGGCCTCCCACATTGCAGGCAGACGCTTTACTGTCTAAGCCACCAGGGAAGTCCTGGCTGTATTTAAGTATTAACTTTTACTTCAATAAAAAAGCAGGCCATGTTAAAAGTTAACCAACGCTCATACCAGTCCTCTGGCTTCTCTGCATCTGGATCAGGTACATATTCAGGCTCATCATCTAACCAGCCTTCGGGCTTTGTAGCTTCTTCATCTGGAATCTTAGCAGGGGCATCTTCATCCCTTAACACAAAAGAAAAAGACAATTAATAACAACACTAGTCACAGAATTACAATGTGGTCCCATTTTGTGAAATAGCTCCTCCTAAAAAATATCTAAAATCATATGCAAAGGCCTAGTATGCAGAATATATAGAGAACTCTTACGATTCAATAATAAAAAGACAATTTAACAACCAATAGAGGATTTGAATAAACATTTCTTCAGACATACAAATGCCCAAAAAGCACATGAAAATATGTTCTACATCACTAGTCATCATTTTGAAATGCAAATCAAAACCACAATAAGATACCACTTCATACCCAGTAGGATGACCATAATGAAAAAGGACTGGTAAAACTAAGTATTGGCAAGTATATGGAAAAAAATGAAACCCTCATATATTGCTTGTGAGAAAGCAAAATGGTGCAGCTACTTTGGAAAACCGTTTGGCAGTCCTTCACAAAGTTAAACATAGTTACCACGTGACCTAACAATTCCACTCCTAGGAATATACCCAAGAGAAATGAAAATGTGTATTCCAGCCCAAAACCATTCATTTGAATGTTCATAGCAGCGTTATTCACAACCATAGCCCAAAAAGGGAAACAACCTAAATGTCAATTAAACAAGGAATGTATAAATGAAATGGGTATTACCCACAGGATGGAATATTATTCAGTCATAAAAAGAAAGTATCGATACAAGGTTCCACATGGATGAGTCTTACAGTCTTAAAACTATTATGCTAAGCCAAAGAAGCTAGACACCAAAGACCATATATCTTATTAATCCTATATCCAGAATGGTCAAATCCATAAGACAGAAAGTAGATCAGTAGTTGCGAGGGGCTGGTGGAAGGGAGAAATAGGGAGGAAGTAACTGCTTCATGGGTATGGGCTTCTTTTTGGGTGATAAAAATGTTCTGGAATTAGACAATGGTAATCGCTGCACAACACTGTGAATATACTAAACCAGTAACTGTACATTTTAAAAGGGTGGATTTTAGCATGTGAATTATGACTTTAACAGTCCCTCTTCTAAGTTTATCAAGAAGTACCTAATTTCAAAGCTTTATGCAGTTACTGTAAGACAGTGCCACTTTAGGTGGTAAGCAAGGACATCTCCTATTCTTAGTCAGGGTTATGCTTGTTTTAGAACTATGCTAGTTTAAAATTGTGTTAGGACTAAAACCTATCATTCAGCTGACCTTTTAAGCTGAACATTTACTTCTCCTGCCCCAAAACCAAACAGCTACTGAACAAAACAAAACAATACTGAACAAGGTGAGCCCAAATCTAATGTTCACCAAACATACAAATAAACTCACCCTTTACACCAGTGCAGCATATAAGTATCAACTAGAATTTTACTATGAAACCTAAGGGGATGCTTTTACAAATGGAAGATCAGTTTTATCATCTCTCTTTGTTCACTTTCTAACATTTCCACAAGTCAGCATACCAAGAGTTCAAACAGGGTCATATACAAGAGAACAACCCACCTATTTTCATTTCTTACCACTCTCCAATTTGCATCCTACATAAAAGACCGCTCAATTTCCCTCGTATGTGTTAAGCTCGCTCCTGCTCCTCTACTTTTGCACATGATCTTCTCCTTCAACCAGGAAATACCATTTCCCATCTTTATCAGTTAGTTACCTCTTGCCTACTTTCAATTCTCAATTTAAAAATACTGAAGTTTGGTATACTTGGTGCTCTGATCCCCATGGAAACACATGTTAGATCATTCACCACATGCATGCCAACTTCAGTTGACTGTCTCACAACTGCAGTGGGAGCTGTGCAGGCAGCTGTGTGCCTGTGGCTTTGTATTCCAGTGCCCAACAGACAGCAGAGATCTCCTGAGTACTGTTTAATAGGAGAAAGGTTACTTTTCAAATTAAAATTTTAGGACTCCAGCTTTAAATGTAAATTATAGAAGAATGGGAAAGGCCAGGCCAAAAGATGTGAAGTTTCGCCACAAACCAACTGTGTTGCCACAGGCAAACCCTATCATTAGTTTCAGCATTTAGTAGCTTGTAAAATGGTGTGAGGCAGTCCAGAAGATCATGACAGCCCTGGTGATCACTATGTGGTCACTACGATTTTCAGCTACAGTAGTCTGCATTTTTCCTAACATTTAGACTACGTCACAGATTATTCAAATTATCAGATTTCAACCATCATAAGATTGCTTAAGCTACATGGAATATATGAAATGCTCCACTGCATTCAAAAAAAGGTACCAAAGACTCACCAGTCATCTGGTTTGACAGCATCAGGATCCGGTATTTTTGGTCTTTCATCCCAATCTTCAGGCTTCCGGTCTTCTGGGTCCTCAATTTCACGTGAAGGATTTACAGGAGGAGTCATGTCATTTAACAGATTCCCGCTGTTCACAACAGATTGGTCTACTAATATTTCAAAACTATTATCTGGATTCAAGACTGAAAAAAATTAAATGCAATTTAAAAAAGTTAATTAGCCACTCATCCCCAAGTTTTCTTTACCACAAAAGATCATATTTCTAACAGAAAGCAGAAGGATGGAGTAATGACTTTGGGTATTAAGAGTCGGAACATGGTCATGGAGGCTTAGGCAAGTTTGCACTCTTTTCCTTATCTGTAAATCATAAACATTAGTTCTTCAGGTTTTTAGAAGTTAAACAACAGGTAAAAATTTAAAACACCAAAATACTCCATGTATGAACATAAAAACATCAAAAAACCAAAGGTATGCAAAGTAACTGCAATATTGGTTTGTCACAAATGGTTACACACAGGTCAACAGGCAAATAAGTTTATTATAACTGTCCCCCAGTAGAAAAGGCCCATTTCCTCATTTTCTGAGTTGGTATTACCACTATCTATGTTGCCAATAGTTCCAATCACACAAACCTTGTATTTATTAAACCACAAATCTATTCAGGTTGTACTTTTGGAATGCAAAGAAGAATGCAAACATAATTTTAAATCCATAAAGATATCTTAAGTGGAATTATGCTAAAGCCTGGATCCTACAACTAAATGTCTAATAGGCAAGTGACTAGATCACAGCACATCCAGAATACTGTGGAAGATAACAAGAGTACTATGCTGGTATCCTAAATGGTAATGAAGGTGATCAATGTTATCAATGAAACATACTCTCATAGAAAATTCTCACACTTTTGTGAAGAGAAAAAATAAAATATACTTAACCTTTAATATAAAATTATGTGTGTTTACACATATGTATATGTTTATTCACATATGGTCAAATACATATCACAATGTTGATATTTCAGATACTTTAAATGTCTTCTTTTTTCCTTTCAAACTTCTATGCTGAATATGTATACTTTTGTTATAAAGAAAAAAGTTATTGCATTCTTTAGGAAAAGAGGCATGACTATATGTGATCTCACAGCAGCAGAAAAAGCCTTATGAATATAAAAACCCCATTCCAATGTCTGAATGATTATACTCAACTGTCTAGGTGTTGGAGCATCCAAACAAGTTCAACTAAAAGACACTGAGAAAAACTGTGCACATATTTCTATTGTATGTTCTATTGCTTAACGTTCTATCAACAAGAAAATAAAGGCAGGAGATGAGTGGAGATCAAGCAAAGAATCTCGTTACGGGACATACAAGCTTTTCTTAAAACCTATTTCTCAGTTCAACCTAAGGAAGAAACATTTCTTTTAGTGCTGAGAAACTAAGTTCTTCTCACCACTAATATTTTAAGTCAACAGAGATGTTATTTGCAGGTTTATAATCTTTAGAAGGATGATAAATGGGTAGTGCCATAAAACCCCCAAATTAATTAATAGTTTTCCTTACTTAATGTATAAAGATGTGTTTTCTTATCAGTAAAATAGGTCTTCAGATCTGCATCTGGCCTCTTAGCATGCTTTTCTTCATATACACCCGTTTTGGGGTTTTTGTGGCGGAAGATAAAGTGCAATTTATAGTCCTCTCCACATTTATCTGGACCAAACATAATGGTATAAGGGGTCTTGTCGTGGAACTGATCCTTCAGAAACAAAAACGAATTACGTAACTCAAAGTGTTGAAAAGCAACTTTTCAAAAGTATGATATATCCTCTTACAAAATCCCAAATAGTGTCCTATTTAAGGAAAAGTTTATTCATTTATGATATTTGTATAGGTACCAGTGAAAATAACCAGAAATTACCAGAAATTTTACTGAGAATGTATGAAAGTGATTAAAAGCATAAAACAATGCATTTATCTAGAGAGTTACTGTTTCTTTTATTAAGTTTGCTAAAACTAAAAATTACATAGGACAGAAACTAAGAAACAACTTCGAAATTTACATTTCAAATAAAAAGCACAGAAATGTCAAAGTCGATATTTTCAACTTCCAAAATATTTCAACAGCAGGAAAGAAGACCTTTATTTTCACATGTCTTAGAAAATTTTCTTTCATTCTCTGAAATTCTTAAAAGGTAACTGGGTGGCCACATCAGAAAGTACTCACCAGATTGAGCTCTGGGGTTTTGGAAAGCAGTTTCACATAGGCACCGCCACATTCGATCCCGTTTTGGAAATTAACCTCATACCTAATTTTAGAAAAAAAAGCAGAAACCATATGACATTAATTTATTTCCCCCTTCCCTCATTTTGATCACATGTTTTATGACAGGTTATATGTAAAAATCCCATCTTCTATTGTTATGTCCACCCAATCTTCCAAAATTAAGCAAGTAAAAACAAAAAACAAACAAACAAACAAAAAACATAATGTAGATTTGCAATAAATACTTTCTGCAAAATCCAGAAGTTCATTTGGTATTAGGAGGAAAAATGGCTGATTTATTTCAAAATAATTTATTGGGCATGAAAAATAATGTTACAAGATGCTGAAACACATCCTAAAATTTCTATTGCAACATGTAATTATTCTCATTATTTTTTATACAGAGTAACAGTTTTATAACATGTATCATTCTTCCTAGAAAGCTTCTATCAAGCAAGTGTTTTACTCACTGAACAATGAGAGGCTTGGTATCAAAGATGAAGGGCTTGTTCAGTTTAGTAGAGATAGCATGGTGTTTGGCCCGAGACATCAATACAAGTCCTTTATCGCCTGGAAGTTTTGTTTCCTTCATTTCATCTACCTCCCATTTTCCTGCAAGACACACAAAAAAGTTCCACTCCTTAACTACATCTCTGAAGATCCTTAAATGGTAATAAATAAAAACTCCGAGTTGTATAAATTTATCACACGGACAAATGTTTAACATGTTCCATTTACCTCTGAGAGCTGTTCTATTAATATTACACACGATAACTGATAAATATTAGAATCTAGTTTTTAAAAACCCATAGCACATGCATTTTACCAATGCCTAGAAAAGACCTTCCATGTCCAAAATACAGCACCATGAGTAATAAATTATTTTTCTACTTTATAGTATAGAAATTAAACAGGTCTAACCCTATAAAATATAATGGGACACACAAAGATAGCAAACTTCCAAGGAAAAACCTTAAAATGTATACATACTCCTTTTAAACTAGTCTTGAGAGATACTATGGAAACATACCGTTATCTCAATCTATTATATCTAAATCAAATGCAACTCTCACCATCATATTTGGCAATTTCATCATCAGTGTCATCTTTCTTGGCTTTGGATAAAATCCACCTGTAATTAAGACATCCCCCCAAATTAAGATTCAAATTATAGTTGGCCTATAAAAAGAAACAATGTAAATAATAATAAAAACAGGGACTATCCAGCTTTTCTTAGCCCACCTAATCACTCTACTTTCAACTTTTAAATATCTCTTTCAAGTAGTGATAATATATTGTACTCAAATCAAAAGTCTGTAACAAAAAGTACCAAACTCATGAGATAATTTCACTTTTTAAGACTCAAGAGAAAAAAAAGAACAAAATACAGGGTGAAGGGAAAAGAAATGGAAGCAAGAACCACGTGTTCTAAAAGATTTTTCCTAATGGGACTGAAAATATAAAATATTATCTAAAAAGGAATCCACTATTCTATCTTATTTACATGATTTACATGATGTCTGCCTCTAAGATTTTTTTCCCCCTAAGAAACACTTACCCTGACAGAGTTCCTCTGTCAAAGGAATCAGCAAAATACACTTCCCCGGTTGGAACCGGAGCTTTGTACGTGACCTGTGTTAAATATAAAAATGAATTAAGAATTAAAATATTCTCAGTAGGATCTATTCTCTTGGTTTGCTTTCAAACTTGCATGGCTGGCCCTCAAATTCAATCCATACATTTATCTTTGGGACAATATAACAAAGGTTGACAGAGAGAGCAATAAGTATTTTAGCAAATTTTGCTTTCCCTGTGGTAAGGATCCAAAATTTACCTTCATCTTTTGATTATCTCAAGAGGCAAAACGAACAGATTCAAAGATCACATCAAACCTTTGGTGACGGCAGACTGCTGGCATCTGGTTTCGGTTTTGAGTCTTCTACCTCTTCAATGACATCATCAAGGTCATCCTCAATGTCAATCACATCATCGTCATGTCCATCATGAGCTTGAACAAGAGCAGTTCCAAGGACCAGTAACATACACAGCAACCACTTCCCTTCCATGATCTAAATATGTTTTTAAAAAAGTACAGTTAAATGTATCACCTCCTTTCAAAAATTTTGAACCCCTCTCTTATTTAAAATTAAGGCTTTCAAATCAGAGCTGAAAGGAACTTTTTATAGATAAAGAAAGTGAACTCAGAATAACAGGTTTTCCTAAAATCAGTTAGTTAAAAGATCCAATTTCAAGAAAAAAATTCAAAATATAACTCAAACATAAACAATTGTCCCCATATAGAATATCGTGTTTGCTACACAGACCTGGGGTGTTCAGATACAATTTCAAAATAACTTCTTGCATTTGTAAAGAGCTTTACAATAGACATGGAGAAGGCAATGGCACCCCACTCCAGTACTGTTGCCTGGAGAATCCCATTGACGGAGGAGCCTGGTAGGCTGCGGGTCGCTAAGAGTCGGACACGACTGAGCGACTTCACTTTCACGCATTGGAGAAGGAAATGGCAACCCACTCCAGTGTTCTTGCCTGGAGAATCCCAGGGACGGGGAAGCCTAGCGGGCTGGCGTCTATGGGGTCGCACAGAGTCGCACAGAGTCGGACACGACTGAAGAGACTTAGCAGCAGCAACAGTTACAATAGACAAAGCCCCTTTTACAGAATAGTTTAAATGAGTTAAAACATTACAATGAAATAACAGAGGAGTTAGCTTGCCTCACATTAAAGACTTAATTTAGATTAGATGCTGCTGTTCTTGTCCAAAGATCAACAAGCATAGGTATGGTTTTTAATTAGTGTTTTAAGGGACTTCCACTGAACCTCCTGCAAAGCAGGGGACTTGAGTTTGATCCATGGCTGGGGAACTAAGAGCCTACATGCCTCGGAGCAACTAAGCCCACAGGCCACAATTAGAGACTCCATGCTCCTCAACAAGATTCTGCATTAAAAAAAAAAAAAAGATTCTGCATGATGCAATGAAGATCCCACCTGTCAGCAACTAAGACCCAATAAGCCAAATAAATAAATAATAAATCAGTGTTTTAAGATTCAAGAAAAAAATATATTAAACCACAGACCAACTATTTTTATCTATTTTTTCTAAGCCTTTAAGTGTCTTATATATTATATTAGATTGTCATGAATGGTAGTCAATCCTCTTTCCAAAACCACAGATCTAAAGCTATAAAAACTGAGCTACATGGATGCACAAAATGATTTGGTAGTAGGTAGTATTTTAATTCTGCAAGACAAAGAGTTCTGGAGATGGATGGAAGTGAAAGCTGTACAACAATGTGAACGTACTCAATGTCACTGAACTTGATGGTTAAGATGGTAAATTTTACAAGTATTTTCACTATAGTAAAAAAGATTTTATAAAAATAAAGAAAATAGCTTAATTTTTTTGGTCACTTGTAAATCAACTTATTCTAATGCTGAATTTAAGGCCTAATTCCTTATAAATACTATAATCCTTTGAAGTGAGTAACTATATAGAACTAGATTTTCACATATCATTTGGTGGTATTTATTTATAAATCTTGGGTACTGTTTTCACAAAATGAAAGAAAGTAAAGCTCACTGGATTCCTAGGCAGCACAGAAAATAAAAGAAAAGATTTTTACAAAAATAAAAAGTCACTCATAATCTTTCTTAGGACTGGTATTAGAGTTTACGAAAAACTCTCAATGTCAAAATTCTGCTATGGCTTCTTATATACCAAGAAATGCCAGTAATTTCAATTTTTCACTGGTAAGGCTTCTATTCTCTACCACCAAAATAATATACAATGGCATAGCAATATTGCTTTGATTTACAACTACACTGGATTCTCTGAAACTAAACAGGCTGATTCAACACTTTTATCTAAGTCAACTGTATACAACCTTATAAGTCCTCACAGAAATAATACTATAAATGGTAGTTGGGTTCCCAGGGATAAACTAAATCAAATTAGCCCACAAAATAGTTAAAACAATCTATGCATACAATTATTACAACTTTCAAAAAGGCAAAATGTGATAAGCCTAGTAGCAATTAAGTGAATCACAAAACCAATGCATTAATAAGGACTATGTATTGATGTTAAAACACTGCTGCTCAAGGAAAAGCTAATCACGGAGATGAACTACTGACCTTTCAAAAATGGGATTCAGGTAGGGTTTAGTGAGGGAGAGTACAACTGCAGAACAGGAAGATTGATTTTTTTCTCTTAATTTTTAATTTGTTGATATACTATTGTTATGTTATGGGCTTCCAGGTGGCTCAGTGGTCAAGAATTCATCTGCCAATGAAGGAGATGCACATTCGATCCTTAGGTCGGGAAGATCCACTGGAGAAGGAAATGGTAACCCACTCCAGTATTCTTGCCTGGGAAATCCTATGGAGGAAACTGGCAGGCTACAGTCCATGGGGTTGTAAAAGATTTGGACAAGAGTGAGCAACTGAGCATACATACACATACAACATATACTGCTATTATGGGCTTAACTGTGTCTCCTACCTCAAATCTGTATGTTGAAACTCGAACTCCCAACATAACTATATTTAGAGATAGGACCTGTAAGGAAGCAATTAAGGTTAAAAGAGGTCATAAGGTTGGGGCCCTAACTGATAGGCCTGGGGTCTACAATAAGAGGAAGAGAACCAGGAATCCATGTGCACTGAGGTTTGGTCCACACGAGGACACAAGAAGATGGTGGCCCTCTGCAAGCTGATGAGAAAGGCCACCCAAGAAGCCAGCTCTGCCATGCCTTAATCATGGACTTCCAGACTGTAAGAAAAAACTTCTCTGTTGTTTAAGCTACCCGGCCTGTGGTACTGTTATGGCAGTCCAGGCAGACGACAATTCTCCTTAGGTTAAGTATAATGTCACAAGGCAGTTCTTCTCTAACTTGAGCATGCATCAGGGGGCTTTTTAAAACAGACTGCTGATTCAGTAGGTGTGCACTGGGCCTTTACATTTCTATCAGGTTCCAGGGGATGCAAAGGTTGCTACCTTGAGAACCACTGATTAGGGTTTATGAATAATCAACTTGTGTTTTGTTTTCCAGTTTATAAAAGCACTTTCACATAGTTACATTATTTTGTACACCTCCCTTGAGGTATTACTAAGATGTAGTGAAATGAAAATAACCCAATCATTTACTCAATATCACAACCAATAAGTGAGAGTCAAAGAATTCAAATCTCCTATTTCTATTACACTAGACAAAATGTAGCTGCCTACCGAACATGTGTGATAGAGACAGGATAGAAAGACTAGTCAGGAAGGGTCCTGAAGGGATGGTCTGGAATGGAGGATTCAGGTAGGGTTCAGTGAGCAAAGAGTGTGACTGCAGAACAGGTTATTGGACCAAGGAACTTAGGAAAGGTGGCATCTGTGTGGGGGAGGCTGAATAAAAGTAAAACTTTTCCGGTAGCAGAAGGCTACCATCCCAGTCAGGAACAACAAAGGGATCTGGAGTCTCCCGCAAACTTCAGGAAATGCAATTCTCTCCACCACCACTTCCCCTACACCCTGAGTTTCAGGAGCTGGTTTTTCAGGTTTGAGAACTCTCAGGCACTTATCTGTTAACTTTCGCATTATCTAGAGGGTTGTTAAAGCTGTGGAGGAACCACTACTGCCAAACCATGACAAATCAATTCTCATAGCTGTGTGTTTATGAGCCTAAGAGACTGCTAGTTTTACATATGCTATTTCAATATTTGTCAAAGTAATTTGCCAATACTCCCAAGAAAATGCTACAGTAAACAGGTCTAGTTTCAAGAGCCACTATTAAGCCAGCCCAAACAGTCCAAGTTTTGTTAAAGATTTGGTCACACTTAGAAATAATTCAAAACAATATATTTTAAGGTGATCTTAATTCTCCACTTCATTAATGAAAATCCAACATTACCAAGAGACAAAACCCACCCTCATTTCAGTCCTCCTACCCACACTCCTTGTATCAAAAAGGATGTTGCACTATTACGATTTCTATAAGAAAACACAGGAGAAATTTTAAGCAATCTTGGGTTTGACAAAGAGCTTCCAATACATCAAAAGATACACAAAAGAAAATAATTGGTTGAACTTACTTCAACTTTATGAAAGAAACTTGAGAATTAAAAAACAAATCAAGCTAGAAGAAAATATTTGCAAAATATACATCTAATAAAGAAATGGTTTCCAAAATGTACAAAGAACACAAACTCAACCAGTAAAAAAACAGACCACCCAATTACAAAATGGGCAAAACATCTAAACAGATACCTCACCAAACAAGATATTTAGGTGGCATATGAAAAGATCAAACATCATCTGCCATTGCTAAGTCGCTTCAGTCGTGTCCGTCTCTTTGCAACCTACAGTACTGGAGTGGGTTGCCGTGCCTTTCTCCAGGGGATCTTCCTTGACCCAGGGATCGAATCTGTGCCTCCTGTAGCTCCTGCACTGCAGGCAGATTCTTTACCGCTGAGCCACCGGGGAAGCCCTTTCATCTGCCATTAGGTAACTGCAAACAACGAGATACCACAATACACCTATTAGAATGGCTGAGATCCAAAACACTAGCAAGGATGTGAAGTAACAGGAACTCATTTCACTGCTGGTGAAAATCTAAAATTTCAGGCACTCTGGAACATACTCTGGCAATTTCTTACAAAGCTAACCATAGACTTACTATATGATTTGTCAATCATGGTCCCAAGTTCTTGCCCAACTGATCCGAAAGCTTACGACTGAACAAAAACTGTCACACAAATGTTTATAGCAGCGTTATCCATAATAACTCAAAACTTGAAGAAACCAAAACGTTCTTCAGTAGGGGAATAAGTAAACAAACTGTAGTACACCCATTCGATGAAATATTGTTCAGAGATTAAAAGATGAGCTACCTAGACTGAATCACTTTGCTGTACAGCAGAAATTATCACAACATTGTAAACAAACTATAAACTATACTTCAATAAAAAAAAAAAAAGATGAGCTATTAAGCCAAAAAAAGACTTTGATGAATCTTTAGTGCATACTGCTGAGAGAAGGCTAACTGAGTCTGAAAAGGCCACATGCTATATAATTCCAATTAGATCATATTCTGAAGAAGGCCAAACCCTAGATAGCAAAAGAAAAAAAAGAAAAATCAGAGGTTTAGAGGAGGTGGTCAGGTTGAATAGGTAAGCACAGGGGACTTTTTTAGGCAGAGAAACTATTCTGTATAATGTAATTATGGATACATGACACTACACATTTTTCAAATCCCATAAAACTGAACAGCACAAAGAATGAATCTTGATGTATGGAAATTATAAAACATCATTTAAGAGGTTGAGTGATCCAAGGATAGACACAGGATGTGACAAAACAATCCAACTGTATTACAAATATATGAAACAACCTCAATGAAAGAGGTGGCGGGAAAAGATGTTAACCTAAGTAACTCTGGAAATCAGTGAAGTCTGTAAAACCAGACTATACAAAAGCACTATACAAGTTAAGTTGATTCACATGAGTATACAGGTTAACAATTTGGATACTGCTATACATATATATCAGAATCGAACTATTAAGGAACTGGATGGTGTGTGGTAGGAGCCACTTTCAATGCTGAGCATGGAAACTTTACGGACAAGCAATGCAAAGAGGCTAAGATAATCCACATGGTAATGGACAAGAGTTAAGAGACTACAGTATGAACTCATGTTTATCTTAATATACAGAGGGTTACGTACGAAATATTTATAGATATGTGCATATAAACCACTTAGTATACATACATTTTCTTGCTCTATCAGCTAAGAGGGCATACAAGAAACTACTACACCTCAGTAGCAATACAATAAATACCCTAGTACCAAGGATTTTGGTTTCCAGTATCATCTCCAATAAAAGGAAACAGGGTTCCTTGGCTGATTCTAGGATTAGGGCAGCAAACATATAAGACAAGCCTGGAACATCTTGTACTGCCAGAAAGTGACAAAATGTTCAAAACAAAAACACTCACAATGATGGGGGGCTATGTCAAAGGAAAAAAATAAAGAGCAATGGCCAAAGCTGGAACAATATGAGCAATAAAATAAGTGGTATTGGATTATATTCCAAAGCACAAAATAATGCCCATGAATCTACACATTACATTACTGAATAAATACATGAGAGTAAATAAATAAGAGGCAAATTTCCCAGGCAGAAATATTCCAAGTAACAGATACAGATAGTCCACTGTCAAGGAGGAGAAGCATAACTCCTTGCCCTTACATGTGGGCTACACATAGTGATATCCTTCCTGTATGGGAACAGGAAAAGCAGGAATTTTACAGTGGAGAAACCCAGAAAACACTACTTCAGCCAGGTGCTCAAGGTAAAGATCAAAAGTGATGTCATGTTGACAGCATGTACCCTTGATAACCATGTGATGAAAATAGTACTTTAACCTCTGTGGTCTTTCTCCCCAAAATCCATATTCCCTCTAATCATGAGAAAAACATCAAGGAAATCCCAAAAGGGGGACATTCCTCAAAACAGCCTGATCAGTAGTCCTCAAATATGTCAAGGACATCAAAAACAAAGAAAATCTAAAAAGCTGTCACAGCCAAGAGGAGTTTAAGGAGACATGATGACTAAATATAATACGGTACCATGGAACAAGAGCAGCAAGTAAAAACAAAGGAAATCTGAATTAAATATGGACTTTGGTAATTACCATTATCCGTTCATTAATTATAATAAATGTACTATACTAATGTTGTTAATCATGGCAGAAATGATTCTGTAGATTTAAAACGATTCTGTAAAAAATTCATTTTTTAAAAAAAGGATGTTCCACTATTATGCATCAAATATTTATCTCCTATCCCTCCAAAAAAAATTTCAGGGCTGAAATATATACTATTGGAATCTAGTCTAATCTCTTTTCGGAGAAGAAACTGAGGTTCAAGAGACTGACTTGCCAAAAACAGTTATTGGCAAAATCAGGAGCAGAGGCCAAGTCTCCTGTTTCCCATACTTAATAATTTTATACCACTTTTGTCTTAGAAACAAAATGATTTTTCACACACATTAATGTCCAGAAGACGTCTGAGAAGAAGCTTTTTCTCCCTTTAAAACTCCTCAAGGCCTTCTCTGGTGGTCCAGTGGCTGAGAGTTCACGCTTCCAACACAGGGCAGCTGGGTCTGATCCCTGCTCAGAGACCTAGATCCTGCATGCCACAACAAAGACCCAGCACAGCCTAATTAATTACTTTGGGAAAATAAATAGAACTCTTCATGTGTATTAACACTTAGAAACTCCTAAGCAGAGAGTGTAAGCGCTTCCCAGGTAGCTCAGTGGTAAAGAATCTGCTTGCAATGCAGAAGATGTGGGTTCAATCCCTGGGTCGGGAAAATCTCAACCTAGAGAAGGAAACGGCAACCCACTCCCAATATTCTTGACTGGGAAATCCCATGGACAGAGAAGCCAGGCGGGCTACAGTCCATGGGGTCGCAAAAGAGTGGGACATGACTTAGCAACTAAACAACAAAGCAGACAGCGTATTTCTCTGTTGTCACTATTTCTAAGATTAACAGGAAATATGTAACAAGAAGCTTAACAACAAAGCAATAATGCTGTAAACAAATAAATAGCACACTTCCCCCACTGCCAACTTCCCCAAAGTCACAGAGCAAATGACTCCTAGATCTAGAATGTTCAAGAAAAAAAGTGAAGAAATTATGTGCCTTTAAAGCAACAGTTAGAACTGGACATGGAACAACAGACTGGTTCCAAATAGGAAAAGGAGTACGTCAAGGCTGTATATTGTCACCCTGCTTATTTAACTTATATGCAGAGTACATCATGAGAAACGCTGGGCTGGAAGAAACACAAGCTGGAATCAAGATTTTGGGAGAAATATCAATAACCTCAGATACGCGGATGACACCACCCTTATGGCAGAAAGTGAAGAACTAAAGAGCCTCTTGATGAAGGTGAAGGAGGAGAGTGAAAAAGCTGGCTTAAAGCTCAACGTTCAGAAAACTAAGATCATGGCATCTGGTCCCATCACTTCTTGGGAAATAGATGGGGAAACAGTGGAAACAGTGTCAGACTTTACTCTTTTGGGCTCCAGAATCACTGCTGATGGTGATCGCAGCCATGAAATTAAAAGACGCTTACTCCTTGGAAGGAAGGTTATGGCCAACCTAGATAGCATGTTTAAAAGCAGAGACATTACTTTGCCAACAAAAGTCCGTCTAGTCAAGGGTATGGTTTTTCCAGTGGTCCTGTATGGATGTGAGAGTTGGACGGTGAAGAAAGCTGAGCGCCGCAGAATTGATGCTTTTGAACTGTGGTGTTGGAGAAGACTCTTGAGAGTCCCTTGGACTGCAAGGAGATCCAATCAATCCATCCTAAAAGAGATCAATCCTGGGTGTTCTTTGGAAGGTATGATGTTGAAGCTGAAGCTCCAATACTTTGGGCACCTCATGCGAAGGGTTGACTCATTGGAAAAGACCCTAATGCTGGGTAGGATTGGGGGCGGGAGGAGAAGGGGACGACAGAGGATGAGATGGTTGGATGGCATCACCGACTCGATGACATGGGTTTGGGTCGACTCCGGGAGTTGGTGATGGACAGAGAGGGCTGGCGTGCTGCAATTCATGGGGTCGCAAAGAGTCGGACACGACTGAGCGACTGAACTGAACTGAAACCAAGTCAACACTTTCCAGCAGTAAAGAAACATTAACATTGTCTAAGTCTCTTCACAGTTCATGGTCACTAAGCTACATCACCTCTTCCAGTGCAAGATTTCTCATAGTCCCGAATGCCATTAGAACAGTTTCTCTCATACTTTCTGCTTGAAAGCCATCATTTTCCTGGAGTACTTCATTTCCTGATTTTCCTCTAAGAGTCATTTCTCTCTCTCTCTTTTTTTTAATCACTGCAAGGCTATTACCTTAAACTCTACCGCGGTGCCCCTTTGAGCTTGGGTGCAAATGCTAGGTGGGTGTCTAATTCATGACTACTGAGTGCCACAAACCGTCTCACAGCAGGCTCATGTAAATTCCTGTCTTGGCCAAATTACAAATTACTTACAGACCTCCAGGAGAGTAGCAATTAAAAATCAAAACCACAAACAAGAAAATCTTTTATCATTCATGAGTCTACCAAAGTGAACTTTTCTTAAAAATACCCTTAAATTATATGTAAATATAGTTTTGTGTGGCTTTATCGTACAGTATCCCTTAACCAGAGCAAAAGTGAAGTCAATAAAACCAATACTATGGAGGGCCAAGACTATATGGGCCAAGTTCTGATTTCCGTTGATCCAGAACTTGATCTGCAAATAAAACTTACAATTTCTAGGTTCCAGAGAAGTGAACAGACTGCACTTCCTTCAAATACTCATTACATATTTCTCAGCTACATTTTTTTTCCCCCCTTTGGCCGTGCCTCATGGCTTGAGACATCAGCGATCAAACCCAGGCCCCAACAGTGAAAATGTCTAGCCATGAGACTGCCAAGGAATTCTCTCAAATGGACTTTTAATAAATACTGGGTGGCAGGGTTCAAGACTGTTTCCTGGCAGTCACAAGACTGAAGTGTGACAATTCTGTATTACAAAGGGTTAAAGGAGAAAATGGGTCTAATGCCTATCAGCAAACCTGGCACATATTCAACACTAAACGAATGTTTGCTAATAGTGGTCAATTCCATGAAGGCCAACTAGTTATCAAATATTAAAAAAAAAAATCTCTGACCTTCAGGATCAATAGTGTCCTTAAAGTCTGGAAACATAAAATGTATTTGCCCATGTTTTCAGAGTTCATGAATATTCAGGGGGGTTGGAGGTGGATAACATAAACTCATAATCTTTTATCTAACTAGGAAAAAACATGCAGAGATCTGTTAGTACTACTTAAGACTCCAGCCTGAATATTTTGTCTATAAAAAACACCAAAAAAGCAAAAATTTTAAGTATCAACTAGTGTCATGATAAAATTGTACATAACTATATACACCCAAGGGCAGGTAAAACCTGGAGAAATCCAAATATGGTCTGTAGATTGTACCAATGCAATTTTTTCCTACTTCTGATATTTTACTATAGTTATCTACCTATACTGCTATTTGGGGAAGCTGGGTATTGGGTACAAGAGATCTCTCTGTACTATTTTGCATCTTTTGCAGGTCTATAAGTATTTCAAACCTGAAAGCTTCTTTTAAAAAATGTATTACCGGATCAGTATATCTGGTTCCTTAGACTTGATCAAAGTTGTATAGAAACCAGCTTTAAATCGACCCAGTCTTTCAAAGCACAGAAATAGAGAAAGACCCAGAAATGTGAGTTGGATTAGAAATCTGAACATCTTGCCCCCTTCCTGTCCAGTTAGTAAGTGTTTTGCTTTTAATAATCAAATATAATTATCAGCCTATATCCAAGGCAGAGAATCTCTACCCCTGGGATCACATGGACAAATGTACACAAAGCCAAGAAAATATATGCATATTTGTAATATACATTTATAAGTAATATAAATGATTTCCAACTTGCGTCTCAATTTTCCAAGGACAGAACAAAAAGCCCAGTTCTCAAAATCTCAGAGTCAGAAGGATTCTTCAAGAGACCTTAATCTATTCACTCTTAATATTTCAGTTCACTTTTTAACTTTTAAGAGTGAATTTACTTTGAATTCTAGAAATGGAAGTATTCTATTTTAAAACTGACGATTCAGAAAATTAAGACTTTATGCAAAAGGCAGTTCAGTGTATGTGATGGTGTAAACTGTCATGTCAGAGAAATCTGGGTTCAAGACTTTCTTGATCCTCTTTGTGGCCTTGGTCAGCTTATTGAACTTACAGGAGTCCTTCTTCCCTATTTTATAAATGTAGCTATTAGTACTACTGGCTCAAAGGCTTGCTGTGAAAATGCAAAAAGATAATACAAAGTCTATCAGAGTCCAGTACTTCATAAGTACACAAATGGTTTGTTCTTTTGATACGCAATTAGTACAACCACATCTTCAATTCCAAGACGGCCTACACCTCCTACATATCTCAACAAAGCTGAATGATTTTATGTAACAAGAACTAGCTTTCTTCTCGTTACATTCTATGATTTTTTTTTCTTTAACTCTTCCTTGCAATGGAGCATTTGGACAGGGAAACATCCCTGTTTATCTGTGATTTTTTTTATTTCCTGCTCTGCCACCAATTTTATGAATTCCTCCAAATTTATTTTTGGTTAATGGTAACTCTGTTCTCAGGACACATTCTAAAGAGTCCTATTATTTTACTATATATACTGAATAATACACATGAGACTTCAACTGAACACAAAAAATTCTATTAGAAACATACACATTCTGCATTGAATTTCAACAAATCAAAAACTGATTTAGAGCAATTTTAGGAACTGGCAAACACTAAAGAAATATTAAATTTGTCACCTCTCATAGGCAGTATCTTTATGCTCAGTAAGGGGCCATTCAAAAAAAAGTTTTAAAACAAATGGAGTCTCAAATTATTTTTAAATTTAAACTTTTAATATTTTCAAGATAGTCTATTTTGCATCTATTTTCATAAACATATTAGTCTATGGCTTTCTTATGAGGTCTTTGTCTAGTTTTGGTATCAGGGTAATAGTGGCCTCATAGAATGAGTTGGAAAGTGTTCTCCTCTATTCTATTTTTGGAAGAGTTTGTGAGGGATTAGTGTTAATTCTTCCCTAAGTATTTGGTAGAATTCACTAGTGAATCCACTTGGTTCTGGGCTTTTCTTTATAAGACTTTGTTTCTTAAAAGTAGTTAGGGAGACGTCCTTGGTGGTCCAATGGCTAGGACTCTGTGCTCCCAATGCAGGTGGCCCCAGACAGTCAGGGAACTGGATCTAAGCAACTAAGACCCAGGGCAGCCACATAAATCATTTTTTTAAGTAGTCAGGAAATTTCACTTCTAATTCCTTTAATCCATGAGAAATTAGAAAGGAACAAGAAATCTCACAAAAGGAATTTGTCTCTTTGGAGGGTCAACGAAGTTCCCTTATATTTCTGGTTTGTTGGGGGCTTCTATCATGAAAGGGTGCTGCACTTTATCAAACTGAGACGATCATGTAGGTTTTTTGTCCTTCATTAATGCAGTATATTAAATTCTTTATTGTATGGTAAACCAATCTTACATTTCTGGGTTAAATCCCACTTGGCTGTGGTGTGTAATTCTTTTTTATATGTTGCTCGATCCCATTTACTAGCATTTTGGGGACTTTTGTGTCTATTTTCTTAAGGGATATTGTTCTATGGTTTTCTTGTGAAGTCTTTCATTTTGCTATCATGGTAATATTGGCCTTAAAGGATGAGTTAGAAGTGTTTTCCTTTCTTCTATTTTTTACAAAAGTTTGTGAAGGATTGGTATTAATTCTTCCCTAAGTATCTGGTAGAATTCACTAGTGAAATCATTCGGTTCTGAAGCTTTTCTTTTTGGAATTTTATCTCTTAAAAGTAGTTAGGAAATGTTACCTCTAATTCCTTTATTCCACGAGAAATCAGAAAAAAGAACAGAAGTGACCTAGCTGGCAGAACTGGTTATTTTAAAAAAGTGATTTTTCTTTTCTTTTGACTGCGCAGCTTGCTGGATGTTAGTTGCCCAACCAGGGATTGAACTCGGGCCCCCTGCAATGGAATATGCAAGTCCTAACCACTGGCCCACCAGGGAATTCCCCAAAGTGATTTTTTTTGAAAGGCTGTAAGTAATTAAAAAATGAAGCAGTCTTTCCTTCATGTAGGCTATCCATTTATCTACCCTTTTAAAATGTTATGTCTTATCGATTTTAGACACCTTTAGATTGTCTAATTTAATCTTCATAAGATCCCCAGGAGGTTACATCATCCCATGTGACACAGGAAACTAAGGCTAAACTGTCCAAGGTCACAGTTAAAAGTACAGTTAATGAGCAGGATGGGCTTCCCATGTGGTTCAGTGGTAAAGAATCCACTGGCGAAGCAGGAGATGAGGGTTTGATCGCTGGGTTGGGAAGATTTCCTAGAGGAGGGCATGGCAACCCATTCTCGTATTCTTGCCTGGTAAATCCCAAGGACAGAGGAGCCTGGTGGGCTACAGTCCATGAGGTCACAAGAGTCAGACACAACTTAGCTCCTGCGCAACAACGAGCAGGAACTCAGAAGTCACAATCCCTAATCTTCTGCTTAATAACTTGGCATATTGGGTAAATTACTAACTTCAGGGCCTCAGTTTCTACATCTCTAAAATAACAACACTGTGTACTTCTTAGGATAGTCACATAAACAAAATGCATGCAATGTGTTTATATCAGTACCTGGCTTACAGAAATGTGCAACATTATCAGTGATTTCTACTATTACTAGGTATTACCCAGTGACACCGTTTAAGCTTTGATGGTCCTAAAACGCTGAGTTTTAACGGCGATAAGAAACTTGAAGTCTTAGATTGAAAAGGAACCACTTGAAAGAAATTTGATTCCAGTCACAGATAACCATTTTACTACTACTTTCCATTCCTCTGGTATCACTACATCCAGTCAAAATATAAAAGCACTTAATAGTGGGAGGGAAGTACATAAAATTCAAAGTGGTCCTTACTGTAAATGCTCATCCACTAAAAAAAATAGATGTACACTGCCTAATTCAGTTCTGAATTTTGCTTTTCATTGACAGGAACATTAAAATGTATTTTTCCATAGCACTTTCCTTTTTCTTATAAACTAAGTAGATTTAAAATGTGGATTTCCGAAACATTGCTGAAGATTCTAAGTTACTTAAAAAATAAAATTCTCCAAATAATTTTCACAGTTAAGCTTAATTTAAAACTCATCTGTTATAGTTAACAAAGCATTCAGCCTGCACTTTTCTGACAAAGTTCTACAGTAAGCTGTACAGGTTGTACCTGTGTTCAGGCACTGTTATTATTTCCTAGGAGTTGTTATGAGCTGCCAATTCTTCTACTTGCATAGCTCATTACCCCATTCAAAGTAGTTTCATGTTCACCATCTTATTTGTCCCTCCTAAAAGATCCATAATGGTAAGGTATCTTGGGCACTCATTCTATTTTAAAGATGTGGAAACTAAGGTAGTTCATTAAGCTCATTACCTTGCTGGGCCTGGAATTCAAGTATCTGCAGCCTGCATTTACGCTTACCAACTGTCACTTCATCCCCTTAAGCTATCTCTCAGGGCAAAGTGAACACTGAAAGGATGCAAGGGCATGATTGCCAAAACTGCAGCAACAACTTCTGTCAAAACGTTTACCCCTCAAAGTCCTTGGAAGATAATGTGCTAGTTGAAACTGTTGAGTTAAGATAGTAAGGTAGGGAGTTGCTGACACTCGTTATCAGACAGGTCAGGAAATGCATTTGCTGTGCGACACATTTACTCCAATACACCGTTCATTCTGGCCATCTCATAATCCAGTTCCCTGACTTATTTGCTTGTGCTCATGCACAGAACTCCCACACAATTCTCTACCTCTGCTCTTACTACAGCAAATGGACAACTCAGCAGTGATTCTATTCATGGCACTTAAACACGCCATTAAAAGACTGACATACAGAATGATTTTAAAGATCAATACAGTTCCTCCCTTAAAAAAAAAACCAGAAACAAAACAAATCCTCCCACCCACTAATTCTTATTAAAAAATTAAGCAAAATGTTCCATTTCCTAACTTAGAGGTAAAGAAACCTAACTGGTTCACCTTTGTCCTCCCAAGCTTTTAATATTCAGCTCAGTTGAACTTCCTCCAGCCAGCAATCACTTCTGTCATACCCAGCAGTTAATCCACTAAGTCCAGTTTCTTCCTCCTATATCCATAAAGGTGACTTCAGGTCCCAGGACTTAACCAACTCAAAAAGGATGTTGGTATAGTGGACCAACATCATTCAGGCCTTAATTTATTTAAATCATTTATCAAGTAGTCAGAGTGTCTCCTGTCCTTTTTTATACACAGTTTAGTTCTAACAACAACACCATCAGATTTTATATTCATTATTTGGAGAGAACTGGGGTACAGAGGAGAAGTAAACTGCCTAAGTTCATATAGCAACAAATGACAGATTAACGACTTGAACCAAGACCTTAGCCTTCACCACCACATCAAAACTGCCTCAACTAAAACTCCAATGTGATCATAAAATTAATCCCATGACCTTGAGCCAATCATTTCAGAGCTGTGGGCCTCAAGTTTCCTCCACTATAAAATGACTTGCCCACAGAGCGCTTCTGGGTGCTTTCCTGCCAGTCTTTGTGAATTTACAAACCAGATTACTTACTCCTTATCCATGAAGAGATGTAATTAAATGTTAGGGCTTAAGTGTTTCAGCCACTGCGCGTTCTAGCACATTCTCCATACTCCATTATTCACTCTGTGGTTTTAATTTTCAAATACTGAATCTCTAATGCTAAATATTCTCTCTCGGCCCACTACCAACTCTTCCCCACTACGAGGGACATCGACTAGGCCCGATCCTATTCCAAACCTTTACCCAGTTACTCCAGGCCACTTCCCAGCTTCACAGGTAGCCAGCAATAGGCATAAAAAAGCCCTAGAAGCAAAGCCAGAAGGAGAAGTTAGCTTTCTCAGAGGTCAAAAGAGGTTCTAAGGCACCTGCCACGCCTCCCGACCCCGGTGGCGCGGCCTGGGCCTGGCTCCCTAACTCAAGCGGCCCAGGTCCCGGCCTCAGAGCACACGGCCGGGGCGTCAGCCTGGGCCTGAGGTTTCGAAACCCAGCCGGACCCCTCGGCCCCGGCCACGCCCGGCTCTTCGGGCCCTCGGTCGCGGCGCCGCGTATCCAGGTCCCCAAGGGTCCTCTCAGGCCCGAACACAAGCAGGCCTCCCGTCTCACCTCGAGCCTCAGTGGGACGGCCGGTGGCGCCCGCGCCTGCTCCCACCCGCACAAAAGGCCCCGCGCCGCAGAGAATACAGAAGCTGAGGCGCCTCAGCAGCAGAAGGGGCACGACCGTCACGTGCCGCAGAACCAAGAGGCCTCGACTCCCGCTGCCGCCGCGCTAGCTAGCCCCACCGCACGAAGCCCGGCCCTGAGCCCACCCCTCGCGCCTGAGTAGCTACGGCTAGGGCCAGCGCCCGACCCCCGCGCAAGCTTCTGAACTCAATTGGTCAATGCAACCATCGCTCTAAGTGCTTTCCCATACGCCCCCTAGGGCTATTCTTCGTGGAGCGTGAGGATTGGCTGGGAGTGAGGAAGGAAGTGACCGTTGGTTGGGCGGTAGGGAAGGGGGCGGGCTGCGACGGAAAGGAATACTCCCGGGCGCGCGCGCCCTGAGGCGGGACCGGCCTTTCGGGAGTTCCCGCGCACGGTTGCGCTGGTTCCTTAGTGGGCGCACTTCCAGGAGTTGCATCTCTATCCCTATGGTTCTCATACCTTCTGTGCCTAGACCCGGGCCTCGGAGTCTGGCATTCCGTTCCCTTCTTTGGGGGTCAAATGTCAGTTGGCAAGAAGGAGTGGGAAGTCTGGTAAACCATCGGGAAGGGCCTTGCCCCCGATGCAGCGAGTGCGCAGCGCTAACGGAACCCGTCACAGCTCCCTCGGTCCGGCCTAAAGTCGACTGCACAGCGCTGTGTAAGCAGGCTCCACGGTTCCTGCAGTGTCATTGCTCTAAGCCCAGCAGCCTGAGGCCACCTTGTTACCCAAGCTCAAATACAGTCCAGAGTACTACACTCCAGGTTTATTTCAATTTTCAATTTGTGATGTTTTCTTAAGTAAAATTAGACATAAAGGGCACAGAGACACACTGACAACAATATTGAGAGAAAAAGATGGTGCAATGGAAAGATTTCAAACACACCACAAGTTTTGTAACTCACTTTTAGCATATCTTCAGTTTTCAATATGCCGAGAACCTCAGAAAATGGAAGTGGTCTGTGGTTTTTTTAGACCTTTATATGTCCTGGATTCTGTCGTCCATTTGTTTGGATACCCAAAGGCTGAATGGTACGGTGAAAAAAACTGGATTTGGTAAGTGTAGCAACTACCGTGGGCTTCCTAGGTGGTGCTAGCGGTAAAGAACCAGCCTGCCAGTGCAGGAGACATAAGAGACCTGGGTTCCATCCCTGAGTCCAGAAGATCCGCTGGAGGAGGGCATGGCAGCTCACCTCATCCTTTCCTGGAGAATCCCATGGACAGAGGAACCTGGCAGGCTACACTCCATCGCACAGAGTTGGACAGATCTGAAGCAACGTACACACACACACACACACACACACGCTACACTCCATCGCACAGAGTTGGACAGATCTGAAGCAACGTACACACACACACACACACACACACACAGGCTACACTCCATCGCACAGAGTTGGACAGATCTGAAGCAACGTACACATACACACACACACACACACACACACACAGGCTACACTCCATCGCACAGAGTTGGACAGATCTGAAGCAACGTACACACACACACACACACACACACACACACACAACACCACAGTTCAAAAGCATCAATTCTTCGGTGCTCAGCTTTCTTTATAGTCCAGCTCTCACAACCATACATGACTACTGGAAAAACCATAGCTTTAACTAGATGGACCTTTGTTGGCAAAGTAATGTCTCTGCTTTTTAAAATGCTGTCTATGTTGATCATAAATTCTCTTCGAAGGAGCAAGCATCTTTTAATTTCATGGCTGCAATCACCATCTGCAGTGATTTTGGAGCCCAACAAAATAAAGTCTTCACTGTTTCCATTGCTTCCCCATCTATTTGCCATGAAGTGATGGGACCGGATGCCATGATCTTAGTTTTCTGAATGTTGAGCTTTAAGCCAACTTTTTCACTCTCCTCTTTCACTTTCATCAAGAGGCTCTTTAGTTCTTCGCTTTCTGCCATAAGGGTGGTGTCATCTGCATGTCTGAGGTTATTGATATTTCTCCCGGCAATCTTGATTCCAGCTTATCCTTCATCCAGCCGGGCATTTCTTATGATGTACTCTGCATGTAAGTTAAACAGGGTGACAATATACAGCCTTGACAGACTCCTTTCCCTATTTGGAACCAGTCTGTTGTTCCATGTCCAGTTCAAACTGTTGCTGCTTGACCTGCATACAGATTTCTCAGGAGGCAGGTAAGGTGGTCTACTATTCCCATCTCTATAAGAATTTTCCACAGTTTGTTGTGATCCACAGAGTCAAAGGCTTTGGTGTAGTCAATAATGCAAAAGTAGATGTTTTTTGGAATTCTCTTGCTTTTTTGATGATCCAACAGATGTTGGCAATTTGACCTCTGGTTCCTCTGCCTTTTCTAAATCTAGCTTGAACATCTCAAAGTTCACGTACTGTTGAAGCCTGGCTTGGAGAATTTTGACCATTCCTTTACTAGCGGGTGAGATGAGTACAATTGTGCAGTAGTTTGAACATTCTTTGGTATTGCCTTTCTTTGAGATTGGAATGAAAACTGACCTTTTCCAGTCCTGTGGCCACTGCTGAGTTTTCCAAATTTGCTGGCATACTCAGTGCAGCACTTTCACAGCATCATCTTTCAGGATTTGAAATAGCTCAACTGGAATTCCATCACCTCCTCTAGCTTTGTACATAGTGATGCTTCCTGAGGCCCACTAGACTTCGCATTCCAGGATGTCTGGCTCTAGGTGAGGAGCCAGCTTTATTCCCTCCTGCCATCTTGGAAGGGAAAATGAGAAGGTAAATGTTAAAAGATGGCAATACTAAAGGGAATTTAAGGGAATTTTTAGTTGGGAGGGACTGCTTTCTTCTAGAATGGACAGGGAAATATGTGACTTGAACTGATACGGTAGGATATGCAGGATTTCTGTAGGTGGAGAGTTGGAGAAAGGCTTCTTTAAATATGGAAAAGCATATGGAAAGGCAGGATAATGGGTATCATATATTTGGGGACATCATGTAGTTTGGCTGGAGAGAGGTGTTCATTAAAGTAATGAGAGCTTGCTCAGCTCGAGAGTTGGGTTAGGACCTAGCCAATGAGTCTTTCAGGATTTAGGTTAAATTTTAAATTTCAGTTATGATTTAGATACTTAGGGAAGCATTATAATTATTATTTTTTTTAATTTGGACACAGCACATGCCATGCAGGATCCTAGTTTCCCAACCAGAAACCCAACCCGGCCCTGACAGTGAAAAAGCCAAGTCCTAACCACTGAACCAACAGGAAATTCCCTAGGGAAGCTTTAATATTATTCCAGGGAGTCTAAAAAAGAGAGAGACTACCAGCGATGAGTCTGGTTAGGAAACTACTTCTTGAAGTTGATTAAAGGGCAGAATTAGGGAATGACAGATGTCTAGAAACAAAAGCATTAAATGTTGATGCTGAAGAATGCACCATAGGACTCAGAAATCTAGGAAAAGAAGAACCAAAGGCAACAATGAGAGTGTGAGCCCAGATGACTGGTGGTAAAGTATAGAGCCCTAAAAGAGGGAGACTTCAAGCCTAGCTGATCCTGGGAATCTTGGGTCTGGGCCCAAGACAGAACAGGACTGTTGGTCCTGCTAGGGATTTTTCTGCTAAAGCATAATGTTCTTAAGAAGTTGAGGACAAATCCCTGCAGGCTGGCCATTCGAGAAGATATTTCTAAGATTAATGGCCTTTTTTCTTTACCTCCTCACCCACCCACCTCTGTTCTGTAAAGAACATCCAAACCCAGATAAGATGGTAATTTTGAGACATAAGTCTGCCATCTTCTAGGTCTACCAGGCTTAACACCTCATCTTGTGGACTTACTGGTGTGTCCTGTGGGCCAAGCAGAATGAGCATGGACTTGGTAACAAGTTCAATTCAATTTTGATGCTAACTACCCAGTTAATCTCAGACACCACAGGATTAAAGGCTAACACTGCCCCCACACCAGATGCTCAGCTGCAGATGAGGTATACAGGCTACCCACAGGTCGCCTTGACCAGCTACAAATTTGGGGGTTCCCATGACCACCTCTTCAGGTTCAGAGAACAACAAGCAGAACCCAAGAAAATACTTTGCTATCACAGGTTTACTAAAATAAAAAGCTACCACTAAGGAACAGCCAAATGGAAAAATGCATAGGGCAAGTTATGGGTGTATATGTGTGTGAATGTGGCTTCTATACCCACTCCAGGCATGCCAACCTCCCAGCACCTGCATGTGTTGTACAAGCTAGAAGCTTTCCAAACCATTACTTAGGGGGTTTTATGGAAGGGGAATTACAGAAGCACAATTGCACTCATTTCACTTGCTAGCAAAATAATGCTCAAAATTCTCCAAGCTAGGTTTCAACAGTACATGAATTGGGAATTTCCAGATGTTCAAACTGGATTTAGAAAAGGCACAGGAACCAGAGGTTAAATTGCCAACATCTGTTGGATCAAAGAAAAACAAAGAATTCCAGAAGAACATCTACTTCTGCTTTATTGACTGTGCCAAAGCCTTTGACTGTGTGGATCACAACAAACTGGAAAATTCTTATAGAGATGGGAATAGTAGACCACCTTACCTGCCTCCTGAGAAATCTGTATGCAGGTCAAGCAGCAACAGTTTGAACTGGACATGGAACAACAGACTGGTTCCAAATAGGGAAAGGAGTATGTCAAGGTTGTATATTGTCAACTTGCTTATTTAACTTACATGCAGAGTACATCATCAGAAATGCTGGACTGGATGAAACACAAGCTGGAATCAAGATTTCTGGGAGAATAATCAGTAACCTCACATATGCAGATGACACCACCCTTATGGCATAAAGTGAAGGGGAACTAATGAGCCTCTTGATGAAAGTGAAAGAGGAGAGTGAAAAAGTTGGCTTAAAACTCAATCATTCAGAAAACTAAGATCATGGCATCTGGTCCCATCACTTCATGGCAAATAGATGGGGAAGCAATGGAAACAGTGAAGACTTTATTTTGTTGGGCTCCAAAATCACTGCAGATGGTGACTGCAGTCATGAAATTAAAAGATGCTTGCTCCTTGGAAGAAAAGCTATGACCAACGTAGACAGCATATTAAAAAGCAGAGACATTAAAGGTCTATCTAGTCAAGGCTATGGTTTTTCCAGTAGTCATGTATGGATGTGAGAGTTGGACCATAAAGAAAACTGAGCCCTGAAGAATTGATGCTTTTGAACTGTGGTGTTGGAGAAGGCTCTTGAGAGTCCCTTGGACTGCAAGAAGATCCAGCCAGTCCATCCTAAACGAAATCAGTCCTGAATATTCATTGGAAGAACTGATGCTGAAGCTGAAACTCCAATACTTTCGCCATCTGATGCGAAGAACTGACTCACTTGAAAAGACCCTGATATCAGGAAAGACTGAAGGCGGGAGGAGAAGGGGATGATAGAGGATGAGATGGTTGGATGGCATCACCAACTCAATGGACATGATTTTGAGCAAGCTCAGGGAGTTGGTGATGGACAGGGAAGCCTCGTGTGCTGCAGTCCATGGGGTCACCAAGAGTTGGATAGGACTGAACAACTGAACTGGACTGAACTGATGGAAGTCTTCTGAGTAGGCATGATTAATAAATCATTGGCCACTGGTGATTGCACTCAATCTCCAACCCTTTCCCCTCCTTTGAGGTCAGAAGTGGAGCTGAAAATTCCACTCTTCTAATCACTTGGTTTGGTTTCTCTAGCAACCAGCCCCTATCAGGAAGTTATCAAGGGACCCAGCAATAACCACCTGATTAGCATAAACTCAGGTGTTGTTGGAAGGGGCTCATTATGAATAACTTAAAAGATACTCATCACTCAGGAAATGCCAAGGGTTTTAGAAGTTCTGTGCCAGGAACTCAGAATAAAAACTAAATATTTTTTATTATATCACATAATATTCATTCCATTCCCACCACTAGCATTGGGCAAAAAATTGATCTGCTTCCTTTTATTATAGAAAAGATTGGTCATTTCTAGAGCCTCATATAAATGTTATTATATAGTATATAGTGTTTTCTATCTGGCTTCCTTAACATATTGTTTGCAGATCGTCATCTGTGTTGTAACATTTATCAGTAATTTGTTGCTTCTAATTGCTGAGTAGTGGTGTATTGTACAAGTATGCCAGTTTCTTTATATATTAACCAGGTAATAGACATCTGGGCTGTTCCCAATTTCTGGCTATATGATATAAAACTGCTATGGACATGGTGTACCACTCTTTGTATAAATATATATTTTTCCCTTAAAACCCAACATCTTCACTTTTTCTTGGTTTACTGCCTCAATTGATAGTTACATCCATCCAAAGAAAGTGTAGTAATTGTTTTTGAAATCTTGCACATCTAAAAGTATTTTTATTCTACTCACATAGTTCAACTTTATTGAAATATAATTACCATACTATAAAGTTTGCCCACTGTAAGTGAATGATTCATTGATTTTTAGTTAATTTATGGAAGTTACCAATCCAATTTTAGAGTAACTCCATCATCAAAAAGTTCCTTGGTCCCCATTTGTAGTTAATTCCCAGCCAACCAAAGCAACCATGAAACTGCTTTCTCCCTTTTCTAGATAGTTCATGTAAATGGAATATCTGACTTCTGTCACGTATCATGTTTCTGCACTTAATTTATGTTGTAGCATGTATCAAGGATTGATTCTTATTACTGAATATTACATTGCATATGTTGAAAAAAATTTCACAGTGTGAGAGTTATAAGTTAAGGTTTTATTTGGGGGAAAATGAGGACTACAGCCCAGGAGAAAACATTTCAGATAGCTCTGAGAAACTGCTTCAAAGAGGCAAGCGGAGGAGCTAGGATATATAGGAGTTTAGCAGCAAAGGGTGGGTAGTCTGGGTACATCAAAAGATTACTGTTAATTAAAGAAACCAGCTATGTCAAATTAAGGAACTTAGCACTTTTCTAAGTATGGAAAGATGCAAGAGTCTGGACTCACTGAATCATTCCTTTGATATGTTCTTCAGCCATCTGGGACTAGTATCCTATGTTTTCACATCCTGCGTTTCCTCAGGGCTCGCCATGTGGAATGGCTGCAGTCTGATGGCGGCTAGATGACAGGTATTCTTTTCTTTCCTGAGTTTCCTCAGGGCTCACCGGCTCACTCTGGAGGGCTATAATTGCTGATGACTGTGACATCCCTGTTTACTGAACAGTCTTTATATGGATATGTTCTTTTGGGTAGTACATAGGAATAGAATTGCTGGCTTGAATGCTAAGTTTATGATTAACTGTTTCAGAAACTATCAAATTGTTTTCCAAATTGGCTGCTCATTTTACATTCCCATGTTGGAGGGTTCCAGTTTCTCCACGTCATCACCAACACCAGCTATACCCTGTCTTTTTGATTATACCCGTTCTGGTAGATGTAGAGTGGTATCTCACTGTGATTTGTTTCAGATTATGTGAGCCCCCCTCAGGCAGTGAAGCTGCTGATTTGTGCAGCCTCTCCAGTTCTGAAGAGAGAGACCCGGAGGAGGAAATGGCAACCCACTCCAGTATTCTTGCCTGGAGAATCCCATGGATGGAGGAGCCTGGCAGGCTACAGTCCATGGGGTCGCAAGAGTCAGACACGACTGAGCGATTAAACCACCACCACCCAGTTTTGGGACAGCTACCCTCATGACCAAGCTATGGGAATGTGAGCAGCCCCAGGCAAGAATGCCACAGATTCTCACTGTTTCAACCAGATTTCATAAGTTTTTCATGGATAAATAAATGCTTCTGAATTCCTCAATTACTTTTGGTCAATTTCCAGAACCTTAAATCTTTCCAAAAAAAACCACCCCCCCTCCCCATTTCATAGTTATTTTCTAGGGAGAAAATTTGCTGATTTCCTCACTGCACCAGACCACTTTTTAATTGACAACATTTTTCTCTATATGTTTTCTCTCAGCTTTTTTCTGTTTCCATGCTTTGGTCTCTATGTTTTACATTTTAAGGTTTTTGCTTTGTTTTTTGCTTTTTGCCTTGGCTGCACACTGGAATTACCTGGAAAGCTTTTATTTATTATTTAGTTATTTTGGCCATGTTGTGAGGCATATGGGATCATAGTTCCCCAGGTAGGGGTCGAACCTGTGTCCTCTGCATTGGAAGCACTGAGTCTCAACTGATGGACTGCCAGCGAAGTCCCCTGGAAAGCTTTTAAAATCCCAGTGCACAAGCTATACCTCTAGAACATTACATCAGAATCTCTGGGGGAGGGCCCAGCCATCTGAGAATCAAAATAATTAAATGAACTATAAACCACTGGAAAACAGAACTGTAAGCACATTTTTAAAAAGGAAAAACATACATTAATAAGTCTGTAAGTGTTAGTCATGTCCAACTCTTTGTGACCCCATGGACTGTAGCTCACTAGGCTCCTCTGTCCATGGAATTCTCCAGGCAAGAAACTGGAGTGGGTAGCTGATGCCGAGCAGGACCCTGTGGGACTCCAGGGCATGGAGACCTTTTTGTCCCCGATTTCTTATATGGAAGACTCCAGCCTTCATGACCTCTCAGTTCCAAAAGGGCAGAACAGTGGCTAATCAAAGGAGGAACAGCAATGAAACCACCTGGGGCAAGATTAAAGGATCAGAGAGGCTCATCAAGATTGGGAAACTAGACCACCTAGGACCCTGCACACACCCTAATTTGACAGCAACCCTGTGCTTTTGAAACTTTGCAGAACAAAGAATAGACTGTTACTGCCTTGATCCTTAATCACATAGTCCTGCCTGACTATATAACCTTTCCCTACTCAGCAGAGAGGGGCTTCCCTTGTGGCTCAGCTGGTCAAGAATCCGCCTGCAATGCAGGAGACCTGGGTTTGATCCCTGGGTTGGGAAGATCCCCTGGAGAAGGGAAAGGCTACCCACTCCAGTATTCTGGCCTGGAGAATTCCATGGACGGTATAGTCCATGGGGTCGCAAAGAGTTGGACACGACTGAGCGACTTTCACTCACTCAGCAGAGAGAGAAGCACAACTCTTGAGGTGGTAGGCTACTGTGTTCCCCCTTTGCCTGGCAAAATAATAAAGCTACTCTTTCTCCTCCATAACTGTTTCCGTATTTCTGTTTGGCACTGGTGCACAGAGAGCCAAGATTTTGGCAACACAGCCATTCCCTTCTTCAGGGGATCTTCTGGAATGAGGGATCAAACCCGGGTCTCCCACATTGCAAGCAGATTCTTTACCATCTGAGCCACCAGGGAAGCCTTAATAGGTCTATATCTATAAAGAAAAAATTAAGACTCCTCCTGTGTTTCTTCTTTAATGTCACACTACCACCACATTGCAGCCATGAAATTAAAAGACGCTTACTCCTTGGAAGGAAGGTTATGGCCAACCTAGATAGCATATTTAAAAGCAGAGGCATTACTTTGCCAACAAAAGTCCGTCTAGTCAAGGCTATGGTTTTTCCAGTGGTCATGTATGGATGTGAGAGTTGGACGATGAAGAAAGCTGAGCGCCGAAGAATTGATGCTTTTGAACTGTGGTGTTGGAGAAGACTCTTGAGAGTCCCTTGGACTGCAAGGAGATCCAATCAATCCATCCTAAAAGAGATCAATCCTGGGTGTTCATTGGAAGGTATGATGTTGAAGCTGAAACTCCAATACTTTGGGCACCTCATGCGAAGGGTTGACTCATTGGAAAAGACCCTAATGCTGGGTAGGATTGGGGGTGGGAGGAGAAGGGGACGACAGAGGATGAGATGGTTGGATGGCATCACTGACTCGATGGACATGGGTTTGGGTAGACTCAGGGAGTTGGTGATGGACAGAGAGGCCTGGCGTGCTGCAATTCATGGGGTCGCAAAGAGTCGGACACGACTGAGTGACTGAACTGAACTGAACCACCACATTCACAACACTTCCTACACCAGATGTATAGGAATTTTCCCCACGCCAAGCAATTCTGTGACACCATCCGGGTCCTGCCATTTAACTCAATTCTGACACTATCCACCTGGAGATAGCTAGTGTCAGATCCTACAGGTTAAGGACTTAGTTCCATAAGACTGACTGCAATTCAGATGCTAATCGAAAGTAGTGAATCCTCAAGTTACCCACAGTTTCTGTCTGACCTGTCTATAAATTTGAGGTATCCATGACTTCCTCCCCTTGGATTTGATTATTTACTAGAACAGCTCACAGAATGCAGAAACACTTACATATATCAGTTTATTAAAGGCTATGATAAAGGATACTAATGAACAGTCAGATGAGATAAACAGGGTAAGGTATGGGAGGGTCTGGAGCACAAACTTCTGTCCCTGCCACCCTCCCAGAACATGAACGTGTTCACCAACCTGGAAACTTTCTGAACCCAATACTTAAGGGATTTTTATGGCAGCATGCTCAATCATTAATTCCATTTCCAGCCCCTCTCCTCTCTGGAGAATGGCGGAGGAGAGGAGGGGCTGAAAGTTCATGGCTTGGTCTTTCTGGTGAGTAGCTCCCATCTAGGAGTGCACCATGACTCACTTCATTAGACCAAAAGACACTGCTGTAACTCAAGAAATTCCAAGGGGTTTAGAAACCGTGTCAGGAACAGGGGTCAAAGACCAAATATTAAAACAAAAGATATGCCTAATGCTCTTAACACTTAGGAAATTACAAGGGCTTTAGGAACTCTGTGCCAGAAATCGGGGGCAGAGACTGACATATGTATTTTCTATTATCTCGCAATACCAACAGAGGAGAAGGAAGAACTCTTGCTTACAGTAGAACGCTGAGGGCCAACTGATAAGTATAAAGTGAATGCTAGTGTTGGAAAAGCATAATTTGGCAATTATAAACATAAAGATGGGATCACGTAAGAGTCACCAAAGGATGCTAACTTTAGGGGGAATTTTGAGGAACAGGACATTTAAATGGTCTTAAAAGTACCCACAGTAGGGAATGTTCCTTTGCAACATTTAAATGCAATGCCTGTCCCTAGACAGGATCCTGTCCTAGAAGGAAAAAATGCTATAAAGGACATTAGTAAACAGACAAAATTGAAATATGGATGGTTGATTATAAAGTAGTATATCAACATAAATTTATAAGGTTGGTAACTGTATCTTGGTTATAACTGTGTATCGTGGTTATACCTGTATCGTGATTATGTACGAGAGTACACACACAAGTATTTAGGTGCAAAGGGCCATGATGCATATAAAAGGTTCAGAAATGATAAAGGAAATAGGGTAAAATGTTGACTGTAGGAGAATATAGATAAAGCGTATATTGTTGTTCTCTGCACAAGTTATCTTTAAAAAATTGTTTTTTCCTTGCATAATTTTTACTTATTATTTATTTATTTTTGGCTGTACTCAGGCTTTTTCTAGTTTTGCTCAGTACAGGTTTCTCATTGCATTTGTTTGTCTTGTTGAGCACAGGCTCTAGGCATGTGAGGCTTCTAGTTGCAGCATGCGGGCTCAATAGTTGTGACTTGTGACACAAGGGCTTAGTCGCTCTACGGCATGTGGAATCTTCCTAGAATGGGGTTCAGACCTGTGTCCCCTGCATTGGCAGGTGGATTCCTATCTACTGTGCCACCAGGGAAGTCCTCCTTGCACAATTTTTAAATTCACAATGTGAAAAACAAAGGCCAGGGGAGCTCCCTTGTGGTCTAGTGGTTAGGATTTAGTACTTTCACTGCTGTGACCAGGTTCAATCCCTGGTTGAGGAACTGAACTGAGATCCCACAATCTGCACAGCATGGCAAAAAAAAAAAAAAAAAAGCCAGGTTCTCACAATTCAAGATGATTGTTCAGTTATTCATAGCCTATAGAGCCTATTTTGAAAGTTAGAAGCCCCCAAATAATTCTGTTTTCTGCAGAAAGCCTCAGATTTTTATTTAAATGGTAATAGGTCTGTATAAAAAGGAATATTCAGGACAACTATGTACGGGCTAATCAAAATATTAACCCACCACACATTCTTGTTTAAATGCCTTATAGGCATAAGCATACCCTACATTTATTACAGCTGTTACACAAACATAAAACCATGATTGATAAATTACCTATAAAACATTCAAATTAATACTTATATAGGACAACAAAAAATGTTTTTCTGCTGAAAATAAGTGCTATTTGACTTGTCATCTGCTCCCAATGCCCTGAGGCAAATGTTTTCAAGTTCAGCTGGCACACGCTTTGTGCTGTGCCATGATGCACATTCTCAGTCGTTTCCACTCTTCAGAAGACCTTGAAATCTTCCATTCATAGGGAAATTCAGTGCTCACATGCCTGTCTGCTTGCCTTCCCCTCTGGTTAGCCAACACCACTCAAACCCAGGTGAAAACTCTCAGGTTCTGGGGCACTTCCTGGTGGTTATGTAGGGCAGACAGAACATCATCAATACTTTTTTTCAGTTATTTTTTTAAAACAGAAAATTTAAACATTTTCCACAGAGTGCTGCAGATTCCCAAGAACATGGGGGTAACTAATTTTAAGGCAGCATAGGTATGAGAGCAATAGCAACCCCTAGATCACCACCACAGTCCCCCCTGGTACTGCATCTCAGCCCTGCTGAAATCACCAAGCCCAAGAGGAAAGCTGAAGGAGAAGCTAAAGAAGAAAAAGCCCAAGGGAAGTGTGAACCAAATAGGGGATGGGCATTTTTTCCTGCTAATGTTCTTCCTAAAAAGGCACCTTGCAGAAAGTGGAGGCACAAGGTGAAGCATGTGTATTTTGGTTTTTACTTTTATTTGCATTTATTTTTTGTGGCATTTATTCCCGGGCCATAAGTTTTTGTATTTTCAGCTTCTTCTGGGATATCTTTTTGTTCCGTGCAACCTCCTCTTCTGGTTTAGGAAAAATCTGTTCTTTTTCAGTAAGGGTCATCTCCATGTGGCAAGGAGAGGTCATGTATGGGTTGATCTGACCATGAGCTCTGGAAGTTCTGCGGGCTTTATTCATCTGGATGTACTCAATGACCAGAGATAAGCCCTCAAGCTCAGCATTACTCTCTGCATTTTTGAGCATGTACAGTAAAACTTCAGCACTCTTTTTGGGCCACCGACCCCAGGTCCAGCCCCACTGTTTGGCCTGTGCACACCTACCAATTCCACCATTGTAATGATGGAATGGTACACATTGCTTCTTTAAAGTGACTTCCTTCAGATACTTGGTGGCTTTTCAGATATGCACACCCTTAATGGCCTGGGCAGTTTCACGAATGTTCTTGAAGTGAACACAAAGATCTGAACCTCTTGATTTGCATGATTTTGTGAGGTTTTCTGGGTCAAGTGAATAGGGTATCATTTTTAGAGGTCACCTCAGGCAACTGATTGGAAAATGAAAGCATGTGTATTTTGTATAACTATGTTTTTCTTTTTCTGTACTACTTAAATTACTGTTTCTATCAGATTTTATATAAATGCAAATATTTATGTTTTTCAAAGCTACTATTAGGACAAACAACCCTTCATTGTTTCAAGGGAGGATAAATATTACTAACAGATTATCTTAGAAATTGGGTTGAAATGATCATGAGGGTGAACAGATTTTGCTTTCATGGCTTTAGAAGTATTCTTTTTGGTTGCTAAGAGAAGGGATCCATTGATATTTATAGCTACTATAGCTGTGAAGAAAAGAAAATTCTTTTTAAGGACCTCTCTCCTTTACTCTGTGCCATCAGGATGACCTTTATGTCCTTAAACTCAAGCCTGTCAAGACCTGACACTCCTTTCCTCACAGGCTCCAAGTCTGGTCTTTTCAGTGAGTTGGAGACCAAGTCCCTCAAAGAAGCCAGGAACCATTGTTATTGATTGTGGATCTTTAAATTCTATAGTTTTCAGGACTTCCCTGGCAGTTCAGTGGTTGGGACTTCACACTTCTACTTTTGGGGGGAAGGATGGGTTTGATCCCAGGTTGGGGAACTGTGATCTTGCATGTAGCACCGTGTGGCAAAAAAAAAAAAAGAAACAACTATATTTTTCATTAAATTTCCTCAAATGTAAGGTCTGCTTGTGAAAGAGTTAACATGTTAAGTGGGAATTATCCCTCTTCTAATCTTCTTCTGTTCAGACCATCAAAAAAGACTTTCTTGGGTTTTGTAGCTTTTCCTTTTTTGCAGACCATGGGAATAAGGGAAATTTAATGTTGCTGTATACCATTCCTGATGACCTCTCAGGATCTTGCTGAAATGTCATGAGTATAAATGAAAATTAGCTTTAATAACATAGACACAACTAGGGGGGAACAGAAGAGGGGCTGAGGAAGAGAATGGGAAAGTATGACTGGCTGGATTAAAATATTCCTGGGCTCTGATTCCATGACTATTAGAAAACCTTCTGAGGGCTGATTCAAGCTTATCCTGATGATAAGAGCGAACTCTGAACAGTGAGCATAAGGATTTATTTGTGGAAACTGACATTCTAATTCTAAAATTAGGACAGAAATTCAATTATATGGAATTAAAATTATATGAAAATTCCAAGGACCTAGAAAACTAAAGCAATCTTTAATAAAAAATTTTGAAGATTTACATTCCAAGATAAAGATTTACTGTAAGCCACAATAACTAAGAAAATATGGTATTGGTATAAGAATAAAAAGATCAATAGAGGAGCATGTGGAGCCCAGAAACAGTCATACATACAGTCACATGATGAACAAAAAAGACATAACAGCAAATAGTGAGGGAAGGCTAGTCTTCTCTAAATGGTGCTGAGTCAACTTGTGATGCATATGAAAAACACTATCAACAAAAATTAATTGAAAATGGACCACAAAATGTAAAGTTAAACAGTGAAATGTCTAGCTTGGCAAAGCATTCTTAAATATTACATGAAAAGCATGACTCTCAAAAGTAAAGATTGACAAACTGGACTTTATTCAAATTAAAAATTTTGCTTTAATAGGCAAGTCAGAGACTGAGAAAAAATATTTGCAAAACATATCTGACAGACTTTTATCAAGCATTAAAGAACTCCTTATACTCAATGAAATAATCTATTTTAAAAAAAAAAAGGCAAAAGACAGAACAAAGTCCAGTTTATCAATTTTTACTTTTGAGAGTCATTCTTTTTGCGTAATATTCAAGAATGCTTTGCAAAGCTAGACATTTCACTGTTTAACTTTACATTTTGTGTTCCATTTTCAGTTAATTTTTGTTGATAGTGTTTTTTCATATGGATGACAAGTTGACTCAGCACCATTTATAGAAGACTAGCCTTCCCTCACTATTTGCAGGTATGTCTTTATAGTTCAGAATGCGAAGTCAAGTGGTCCTTAGGAAGCATCACTACAAACAAAGCTAGTGAAGATAACGGAATTCCAGTTGAGCTATTTCAAATCCTCAAAGATGATGCTGTGAAAGTGCTGCATTCAACCTGCCAGCAAATTTGGAAAACTCAACAGTGGTCACAGTACTGGAAAAGGTCAGTTTTCATTCCACTCTCAAAGAAAGCCAATGCAAAAGAATGTTCAAACTACTGTACAATTGCACTCATCTCACACACTAGCAAAGTAATGCTCAAAATTCTCCAAGCCAAGCTTCATCAGTACGTGAACTGTGAACTTCCAGATGTTCAAGCTGGATTTAGAAAAGGCAGAGGAACAAGAGATCAAATTGCCAACATCTGCTGGATCATCGAAAAAGCAAGAGAGTTCCAGAAAAACATCTATTTCTGCCTTATTGACTATGCCAAAGTCTTTGACTGCGTGGATCACAACAAACTGGAAAATTCTTCAAGAGATGGGAATACCAGACCACTTTACCTGCCTCCTAAAATCTGTATGCAGGTCAAGAAGCAACAGTTAGAACTGGACATGGAACAACAGACTGGTTCCAAATAGGAAAAGGAGTACGTCAAGGCTGTATACTGTCACCCTGCTTATTTAACTTATATGCAGAGTACATCATGAGAAACGCTGGACTGGATGAAGCACAAGCTGGAATCAAGATTGCCGGGACAAATATCAATAACCTCAGATATGCAGATGACACCACACTTATGGCAGAAAGCAAAGAACTAAAGAGCCTCTTGATGCAAGTGAAAGAGGAGAGTGAAAAAGTTGCCTTAAAACTCAACATTCAGAAAACTAAGATCATGGTATCTGGTCCCATCACTTCATGGCAAATAGATGGGAAAACAAAGGAAACAGTGAGAGACTTTATTTTGTTGGGCTCCAAAATCACTGCAGATGGTGACTGCAGCCATGAAATTAAAAGACCCTTGCTCCTTGGAAGAAAAGTTATGACCAACTTAGACAGCATTTAAAAAGCAGAGACATTACTTTGCCAACAAAGGGCCATCTAGTCAAAGCTTTGGTTTTTCCAGTAGTCATGTATGGATGTGGGAGTTGTACTATAAAGAAAGATGAGTGCCAAAGAACTGATGCTTTTGAACTGCGGTGTTGGAGAAGACTCTTGAGAGTCACTTGGACAGCAAGGAGATCCAACCAGTCCATTATAAAGGAAATCAGTCCTGTATAGTCATTGGGAGGACTGATGCTGAAGCTGAAGCTCCAAAGCTTTGGCCACCTGATGCGAAGAACTGACTCATTTGAAAAGACCCTGATGCTAGGAATGATTGAAGGTGGGAGGAGAAGGGGACGACAGAGGATGAGATGGTTGAATGGCATCACCAACTCGATGGACATGATTTTGAGCAAGCTCAGGGAATTGGTGATGGACAGGGAAGCCTGGTGTGCTGCAGTCCATAGGGTCACAGAGTTGGACAGGACTGAGTGACTGAACTGGACTGAACTGAACTTTATTGTTCATCATGTGACTGATGAACAGCAAGTGAAAGTGAAAATGAAGTCGCACAGTCGTGTCCGACTCTTTGTGACCCCATGGACTATAGCCTACCAGGCTCCTCCATCCATGGGATTTTCCAGGCAAGAGTATTAGAGTGGGTTGCCATTGCCTTCTCCGTGGGTAACAAATAAACACATGAAAAGACACTCAGCCTTATTAGCCAAGAGGAAAGAAATCAGAATCACAATTTAGATACACCCACTAGAATAACTAAAATTAAAAGGATTTACCATTCTAACTGTTGGCAAGTATGTGGAGGAACAGGAAGAGAAACTTTTTCACTGCTGGTGGGGATATGGTACAATCATTTTTGGAAAACTGGTAACTTCATAAAAAGGTAAACATACACATCATATTACCTAGCCATCCTATTCCTAGGTATTTACTCAATAAAAACTGAAGCATATGGCCACACAAAGACATTATACATATATTTATAGCAGCTGTATAGCCCCTCAGATGGGAACAACCCAAACTTCCATCAACAGGTAGATGGAAAAACAAACTGTGGTATTTCCAAGTAATGGATTACTACTCACTAGAGAATGAATGAATAAATTTCAACCTAAAATAATTATGCTGCAAGAAGCTGGTGGAGAAAAAAAAGTACATACTAAATAATTCTATTTATATAAAATTCTAGAAAATACAAACTAATCTATAAGGTCATGGGAGCAGAGGAGATTTCTGAAAGTAATGGATATCTTCATTATTTTGATTTTGGTGACAATTTCTTACATCAAATTATCCAAACATATCAAAGAGTACATTATAAATATGTGTAGTTTATTGTGTCAATCATACCTGTTCAAGAAAAAAGTTTTCTGGGAGGTGGCCTACCATTTGGTTCTGCTACACTGTGAGCTCCTCTGGAGCTGGGTGACTCCTTCTAGAGCCATCAGGACACTGAACGCCTCTGTAAGAGACCCTTAGGAAAGCTAAGTAGAGGTGATGGCAATTGACTGAGTGTGTCTGGAGAACAGGGCTGACTTTATTTCCTTCCACTGCTCAATACAGCACTTGTCTTTCAGATAAGCCCAGCTCCTTTGAACCTTTAGCCCCTTCTCATATTCAGGTCTAGGTATGAATATCAAGTGCCTTCACTGAGTGCCGATTCTAAATTGGTTCCTATCCCTCATTTTGTCCTAAAGTCACTTCCTGTATTTCTTCATGGCATCTATCACAATCACAAATTCTTATTAATGTAGTTATTTCCTTTCATTTTAATTATCTATTTGCTTCTTCCCTCTTTTATGCTGTTGATATCCCACAGATCCCTTTACTGGAGGTGCACCCACCCCATAGGTGCTTAACTGTTGGTTGACAACTCACAGCTGCCCCTGCCAATGACTGATTGAAATGAGAGGTGGGTGGGGGCACACAAGATTGGCTCCTTTGCAGTAAGGAGACCTAACTCTGTGGCACAATTTTGTACAGTTCCCTGTGAGATCTGACTAGAGCTAGTCTCCACTTGAGGCCACATTCTTGCTTAGCTTTACCTTTTTTCCCTGCCCTGTCCTGCTTTCGTCACTTCCCCAATAAATCCCTCAAAAAATTCTCATCTCAGTCTCTGCTTCTGGGAAATCTTACCCATGACACGCTCGGTTAGCTTCATGAGGGAGACTATTTTGTTCATTCCCCTGGAACATATTCCTATCTTAGTTTCTGCTTATGACCTTCTTCCCACCTAAGAATAATGAAGGAATATCTTTGTCACACCCTAAGAACAGTGCCTGGAACACAGAAGGCCCTCAGTAAGTGTGCTGAATGAATACAGGGGAGTGCCCTGGGGTTTTATAGCTTAGCTGATCTGGCCCAGAGGCATTGTGAGTCATAGCTGGTAAAAAGCAACTGAGTGGTTCAGAGATGGGGCCAGGCCTAGGACAGCAGCTTGGCATCTTTGACACATCCTCCAGGTGAGGCACGACATGTGAGGATTATGGGGGAAGGGTCCTCTGGAAAGATGCAACCTCAAGGGTGGGCCTGGTTCTATCCTTAGGACCTATGTGGTCTTCCAGAGACATGTCCCTGGAGCCAGATCTAGGGTACAGTACTGCCCAGGTTTGTGTGAAAAATAAGTGTGTGTTGAATTAATGGAGGCCTAATAGAGAGAACCCTGCCCCAAGGTTCTTTTCACTCTCCATGCGGCGAAGAGGAATTTAAAAGAAAACGTAGTCCTTTTTCTCACACAACAGAATCAGCACTTAAAGTAGTGAGGAAAGGGAAAATGGGACATGTCTGTTATCAGGACTACAGCTTCCTTGAGCATGTAGTCTGCTTGGGATAAAAGTCATGCCCAGTCTGCACAACCACTGTTGGCTCAAGTCCTAAGCATAGGTCCTAGCCCATGGCACATGCCTCCACCGAACTGACTACAAGGGACTGTGATCTAAACACACACATCAGGCTTCCCAGATGGACCAGGAATATCTTGAGGGCAGGTGTGGGCTATGCTTAGGACCCTCTACCCAAACCACGGCCTGGCACAAAGCAGATGTCAGTCAGTTCAAAGTTGTAAAATAAGTGAATGATAAGGGCAATAACACTGTTGGGTATGCTAGACAACCGCCAGATACTTTTCAGAATGTAGATCTAGCCCTGCCTTTGTAGTCCTTCAGTAGCACCCTCTAACCCACAGAAGGAAATCTAAACTTTGGAGCCTGCCTGTACAGCACCCTCACAGAGCGCCCTGGTCTCCCTTTCCAGCTTCCTCTTCTGCTATTAATACCCTACACGGACCCTACCCCAAGCTCTTCCTCACATGCACAACACTGGAGCCTTGAAGAGCCCTTCACTCTGCCTAGAGGCTCTCCCTTATCCACCCTCAACGTACCTGTCAAAACTCGGTGCATCTTTACTTGCCTCTGCTAGCATTCTCTCCTTCCCTAAGGGCCTATTAACCCGTTCCAGCATCCACTCAGCACTCAAGAGAGCAGGGCTTGGTCCTTAATCAACCTATCTAGCCCCAAGACCCGAAAGTGGTCTTTGGAAATGTGTCCAGGAAGACTGTTGCTAGGCGAGTGGGCAGGGATGGACTCCTCAGTGGCCAGCAGCTTGTTAGCTCCAAGCGCCGTCGCAGGCCTGAGCCCTGCCCACAAGGCCTCGTGGTTTGGGGGAATAGGGGGTAGAACAGCTCGCCTGAGCAGGCTGCTCACTCATACTCTTGCTCCCCAGCAGTGCCCCTGGCTCGCCTTCATCATTCTGGACATCGGGGCTTGAGAGCCAAGGGCGCAGCCCAAGTCACCCAGGTCCTCGTGGCTACGCTCCGGGCATCCGTGCGCCTGACGAGGCTCGCCTGGCCCTCGCCCTGGAGGCCCTTGGGTATCTGGCCTGGGGCTACGTCAGCCGCCTGTGGGAGCAGCTGCGGCAGTTCTGGACCGACCACTGCTCGCGGCGCTTCTCACCGCGACGCCCGCCGCTGCGCCGCATCTCCTCCATGTCCACCTTCTACCTGCTGGACCACCAGACGCGCCAGGCGGAGCTAGGCCTCAGCTACGGCTCCCCTCGCACGCGCCTCAGCGACGAGGCCTTCGTGTTCCGCGGCGGACGGTGGACCGCCGAAGGCCAGCCTGTGTGGTCGCGGCCGCAGCTGCCTTCGCAGACCATCGCCGGCTGGAAGGCACAGGTGCAGCGAGTCAAGAACCAAGTGCTGCTGGAGGAGAACAACTACCTGAAGCTGCAGCAGGAACTTCTTATGGACATGCTGACGGAGACCACAGCCCGCATGCACCTGCTGGAGAAGAAGCTCGACCACGAGGCAAGCCCGGCGGCCGCGGCGCGCGCCTGGCAGAGGAAGATGCGCAAGCGCGAAGGCGCGGGCAGCCTGCCCATGCTCGAGCCGCGGGCTCCGGAGTCGCGGTGACGCAATAAAACCCGTGCGGCGCGTGCGCACCTCGCTCGTCACCTCGGGCGCGTCGCTCCGGAGGGCAGGCACGCACTAGGCTCCCGGTGAGCGTTGCGCGCGCTGCGCGCGTGCAGGGAAGATCACTTCCGGCCTGGTGTGGACCCGGAGCTCACCCACCTCCGGTCTCGGGAGGATGCGCTAGGGCTGTGTAGGAACATGTTTGCAGCCCGCAGGGAACGCGGAGTGGGAGCCAGGCTGGCAACAGGCAGTGTCTAGGGGGCGAGGATGGCAGGCGGTGAAAGGCAGGGACAGCGGTGGCTTTCTTGGCCTAAGGGACGGAGGACAAAGTCCGAGAGGCAGGGAATCCCGGGCTCAGGCGTGGAGGGTGCGGTTGGGCGGGCGGGGTCAAGGACTTTGCACTTGGCCCTTCCCTCCTTGAGGCGCTCCCTGGAGGGGTTTCAGCCTGAGTTCAGGATAAGAATGTATTTTAGAACCTGTAAACTGTTTCGAGACAGAATCCTGCTCGAAACTTTGGGCTCTGCCTCCCCATCCTGGCCGTACGGCTTTTGGTGAGACACTTTACCGCCTTCTTTCTAAAATGACTGTTCGGAGGTACAAATAAGCGCTCTCTAGAGCTAATCTAGTGCAGATAGGATTTGCTCAATCCACTTTTTTATAGTTTTGCGTGAGTTGCCAACACTTACGGATTTGGATGTTTTGCATTAAAAATCCAGATCTTCTGTGTTCTCCTGAAAACCTAGGAAATTTAGCCATCACAGACCTTGGTTTTGCCCAACAGCGATTGCCTGACTTGTGGCTGTCACCTCCTGGCCACCTTCACTCGTTTCCTCCTATAGATGTCTGTTTTTTGATCTGCTTCTAGATCCGTTCCAGATGGGTGTTCTCTCCAGGAATATGGGGGCTCCCTCTCTGTGCCCAGGGTATCGTATCAGATGCCTTTGGTGAGTGTGTTGTACTTGTGAGTGATGTGGCTGCACAAGGAGGTGATGACACCGGTCCTTGGTATCTGCATCCTTTCCTTGGAATACAGATAGGCGATGTCAGCATCCAGTAAGTCCAGTAAGATTACAAAACATTTCCCTAGAGCCACGTTAAATCTTTGAGAGAAGTGGGTGTCCTGCCTTACCCTAACTTGCTTTCAGGAGAAAGACTAGGGGTTACTAAACCATTACTTTGTACAAAATGTGGCCAAAACAACACAGAACATGTCATTAGACATTAAGCTTAAAAACATTTCTTTTGAGTAGTACTCTTTTGTATTTTAATAATTCTGTATTTATATAGTTGTTGTTCAGTCACCCAGTTGTGTCCACCTCTTTGTGACCCCATGGACTGTAGCATGCCAGGCCTCTCTGTCCCTCACTATCTCCTGAAGTTTGCCCAAGTTCATGTCCATTGTATCAGTGATGCCATCCAGCCATCTCATCCTCTGACGCCCTCTTTTCCTTCTGCCCTCGATCTTTCCCAGCATCAAGGACTTTTCTAATGAGTCAGCTGTTTACATCAGATGACGAAAATACCGGAGCTTCAGCTTCAGCATCAGTCCTTCCAATGAGTATTCAGGGTTGATTTCCCTTAAGATTGACTGGTTTGATCTCCATACTGTCCAAGCGACTCTCAGGAGTCTTCTCCAGCACCACAGTTCCAAGGCATCAATTCTTTGGCACTCCACCTGCTTTACGATTCAACCGTACGTGAACACTGGGAAGACCATAGGCTTGATTATATGGACTTTTGTCGGCAATGTCTGTGCTTTTCAACACACTGTCTAGGTTTGTCATAGCTTTCCTGTCAAGAAGCAAATGTCTTCTGATTTCATGGCTGCAGTCACCATCCGCAGTGATTTTAGAGCCCAAGAAGACGAAGTCTGTCACTACTTCCACCTTTTCCGTATTTGCCATAAAGTAACGGGGCCGGATGCCATGATCTTAGTTTTTTTAATATTTAGTTTTAAGCCAGCATTAATATTTATATTAACATGGATTAAAATACTTTGAATAGTTGTAGTGGTGAAATAAAATTTTCTTTGAGAATAACTTAGAAAATAAAAAATATGCAGAAAAGGAAATGAGAAGGGAATCAAAACAGTACCCAAAGAGGGGGAAAACACAATGTAAGGCACTGATGGAGAAACTAAGTGGAAGAGGCCAGATACACAGGACCACATGTTGTATGATTTTGTTATATAAAATATCCAGAAGAGGCAGATCCATAGCTGGTGGGGTGGGGGGAGTGGGAAGGAAGGAGTGACTACTTAACAGGAGCAGGCTTTCCTTTTGAGTTGAGGAAAAGTGTTTTCGAGGTGTAACAGTTGGTTGTACAACATTCTAAATGTTGTACATTCTAAAAGCCACTGAATTGTACATGTGAGTGACTTACGTGAATTTTACTGCAAAAAAATGTTTTTAAGGAGGAAAGTACTTCACATTAAAACCTGAGATAAAGACTATTCAGTATGGGCAAACAGCAAAAATCAGGAAGGTGATCCGAGAGTGCGTGAAGTTGAGGAATGCTGCTTTGGTCAGAGCACTTTAAAACAAATAGTTGATTCTCTAGAACAGAGAAAAATATCTGCCCTGACAGAGCAGCAACAGATGGAGAACTCTGTGTTTAGGGAAGGGCATCTGAGTGGATAAAGGACCCAGATCAAATGGGGAGGACGATATTTTGAGATACCTGCCTTTGTTCTTTCTGCTCTGGAGTTTCACCCCTTGACTAAGGCAGCAAGCTCATTGCCCCAGGCAATGTGACAGAACCGAAAGTAGGAACACAGGACTTTTTGTGGCTTTCTTCTTCTACAGCTCAGAACTCTCTGGGGAACAGCTTTGCAAAAATATTTTATGGGCTTGAGGAGAGAAGTGAAAAAGGCTGTACATTTGTCTAACGAGGAAAGATGAAGGGAAATGGAAATAGAGATCCTGGGAGGTCTTCCATTTAGGAAAACAGTCCTGTCTTGATCCTACATTACCTTTCAGCTACTGCCCCATTTCTCTGCTTTCCTTTGTTACTAAACTCCCCAAAGTTGTTTATATTCACTGTCTTCAATGCCTCCCTTCCCTCTTTGCTCTTAGTTCCCCTCAGCTTTGAATCTCACCTCCAACTGTCCCCAGCCCGCTCCTGTCGAGGATAACGTTGACTCCAGTCCTTTGTTCAGTTCTCCCTCCTCATCTAGGCCTGTCAGCAGCATTTCTTACAGCGGACTCCTTGTCTTCACTCGTCTTCTAGGGCACTACCCTCTTCTGATTTCTCTCCTACCTCACAGTTGCTCCTTCTCAGTGTTTTGCTGATTTTACTCACTTCCTTAAGGTGTCTACTTAAATGTCACATTTCAGTGAAGTTTTCCCTAACGACTTTATTTTAAAAGAACGTGAATTCTGCCCACACCCAAAAAAACCAGCTCTACTTACCCTCCTTTCTTGCTTTGTTTTCTAGCCTTTATCACCATTTAACATGCTATATATTATATCTTAATCTCCCTCCACCCATTCTGCCCCAGCTGGAGTGTAAGTTTCATGTGTGCACGCTTGTGTGTGCGTGTGTGCTCAGTCACTCAGTCATGTCCTTTGTTTCCCTGTGGACTGTAGCCCACCAGGCTCCTCTGTCTATGGGATTTCCCAGGCAAGAATACCAGAGTAGGTTGCAATTTCCTTCTCCAGGGGATCTTCCCAATGCAGGGATCGAATGCGCATCTCCCATGGCTACTGCATTGGTAGGCAGTTACTTTACCATTGAGCCGAGGGTTTTTTCCTGTATTTTTCCTTTGTATCTTAGTGTAGTAAGTGCCTTTCTGCTTCCGGGCTTTCTCCTAAGCCTCAACAGCTCTCTCAACCCACAAATGTAGCCTGAGAATGTAGGAGAGTTAATGCCTTCTGGGGCAACCTCCAGTAGAAGACAGATACCAAAACACACTTTGTTGAATTTTCATTCTACTATTTTCCTCACTCTTTCTCTCTTAGTTCCTGGGATATCTACCAAATAAACTGCACCCAAGATCTAGGCTTTGGCTCTGCTTTTATGGGGATTGAACCTAAGACAATAGGAAGTAGCACTAGAAGGTGGGCCATACGGAAAGGAATCTACAACTAAATCACCCACCATTCACAAGGCAACAGAGACCTCTCACCACTGTTGGTGAGTAGGATGCTAGTAACCTCTAGCATAAGACTCTTATCTTCGGTAGACTGGAAGGAGATAGAAGTTGAAGAGAAAGTTTGGCTTATTTAGTTAGTAGCTTGGGTACTTGAAAGATATAAAGGCAGCTGTAATTACAAGTATTATGAAGGTGGTTAACTTTTCCAAATTACCTTAGAAGATTTGAAGAAAAAATGAAAGGCTCTTAGCCCACTCCACTCAGGGCCTGATGTGAAAGCCAGAAAGTCTCCAAAGGCAACGTGTAAAGAAATGCTCACTTTTGTGGCCAGGAAGTTAACTGTGATGAAAACAAGGCTCAAGATTTAATCAAGGGCAACAAAGCTGCAGAGGAGACCTGTGCATCCTTAACAGCTTTCCTGTACTAAATTCAAGCCTTTTAAAAAGAAGGAATGGGACCCTAAGGCCTGGCATGGGGATATTTGGGTGGACGTATCTAAGAACCTTGAGCCCTCAGAGCTCCTGAACCCTTCTGGCCAGCATCAGCTACTCCTTCACTTGATAGAAAAGAACAGCCTTATTTTTCCTGGAGACAATGCAACGATCTCACCGAGGTAGACGAGGTAGACATCTTATAAAACAATGCTAATCCTTCTGAACCTCCACCTCTCATTGCCGCTAGACCAGTAACTAGCATTGAGTCTCGGCATACCCAAGCCATGAAGCACAGTCCCTACTTGATCACCCAAAAGGTTGCAGGACATGTCTAACCACAGGACCTCTGGGGTAATGGATGAGAGAGGGGATCTTGAGGGTAACTGATGGGGGTGAGAGGGTATATAAGACTGGGTAGGAAGTTGATTGCAATAGGAGCATTTCCTATGACTCAAGATGTAATGGGAGAAGGCAATGGCACCCCACTCCAGTACTCTTGCCTGGAAAATCCCATGGACGGAGGAGCCTGGTAGGCTGCAGTCCATGGGGTCGCTAAGAGTCAGACACAACTGAGCGACTTCACTTTCACTTTTCACTTTCATGCATTGGAGAAGAAAATGGCAACCCACTCCAGTGTTCCTGCCTGGAGAATCCGAGGGACAGGGGAGCCTGGTGGGCTGCCATCTATGGGGTCGCACAGAGTCGGACATGACTGAAGCGACTTAGCAGCAGCAGCAGCAAGATGTAATGTTCTGCCAAGAACACGCAGAACTCATCCTAATGTGCTGCTGGATGACTCTGGTAACTTGGACATGATGGTAGCCTAAGGTCAGTGAGGTGGAGATGCCAGAATTGCCTGGGCTGAGTTCTTTAAAGGGGTCTGAAGGCTACAGGGAAGTGGAAATGGGTAAGAAATGCTCCAAATAGACAAGTTTTTCCATCACTGCAGTAGAGTGGCAGGTTTGACATACAAATTGAGTTATTGAAAAACACTTAAAAACCAGATATCTTCCATACCCAAGAACATGGAGCAAGATCTGTACCAACCACAGATATCAACAAGGAGACTGGGCAGCTGGTAAAGAATCCGCCTGCAATGCGGGAGACCTGGGTTCAATCCCTGGGTTGGGAAGATCCCCTGGAGAAAGGAAAGGCTACCCCCTCCAGCATTCTGGCTTGGAGAATTCCATGGACTGTATAGTCCTTGGGATTGCAAAGAGTCAGATACAACTGAGCAACTTTCACTTCACAGTTGATCTAGGGTGTTTCCCAGAAAACCACCTGTTTCCCCTGTGTCTGGCTGGAGGAAAGTGTTCCCAGCTTCACCCCATTTCTCTACTTTTCCTGTTCCCATCTAGCTTAGCTCTGAACAGCATCCTGTTGTCACTTACCATTGCTCCTGCCTCACCCACCAGTTTCATGTGTGTCTCCTACCTCGTACTCCTGGGGCCACTCCTACCAAGACTGATCTCCGCTAGTCAGTCTGTGCATGGCCGTGCCTGCCTTTGATTTTCAGACATGTCTAGCACATGGAGCAGATCACTCAGAAGCCTGTGCCCACAGGTGTTCTGTGTGCACCTGTACATGTGTGGGTAGGATTACCACAGAAGTCCGTGGCAACCAGAGGGGATGGGCAGGGACCAAAGGCCCACAGAGCCTGCTTGGTTACTAGGAATGGTGCTGACAGAGAAGGAGGGGGCCTTGCATGGGACCCTGGAGCAGGAGTGGGCTAGGGCAGGAATCAGTACCAGCTGTCTCTGGAGCACAGTTTAGGTCCTTGCATGCTTGGGAGCCACCACCGGTGGTGTGTCTGCTGCTTTCTGTCCTCTCCTAATATACTGCACCTACAAAAGTTTAACAATACTATAGTATCATCAGTCTGTTTTCAACTGATCTATCTCCAACCTAGCTCTAATCATCCAGGGCTTGCTTAAAGTAAGGGAAACAGGGTCACGGGGCCTCTGTGTATTCAACAGGGACTAGGGAAAATCCCATGGACGGAGGAGCCTGGTAGGATGCAGTCCATGGGGTCGCTAAGAGTCAGACATGACTGAGCGACTGCACTTTCACTTTTCACTTTCATGCATTGGAGAAGGAAATGGCAACCCACTCCAGTGTTCTTGCCTGGAGAATCCCAGGGACGGGGGAGCCCGGTGGGCTGCCGTCTATGGGGTCGCACAGAGTTGGACACGACTGAAGCAACTTAGCAGCAGCAGCAGCAGCAGGGGTGGGTTTGGAACTTTGGTCCCACAACGCTCCAGAGAGAAAGCAAAGGCAAGTCAATGGCTTGGGGTGCAGCCTCTGTGTAGCATAAAAAGTGAAAAGCAGATAGGGGAGTGGGGCCTAACCCTTGAGCCATAAGCTGACCTATAAAGAAACATATCAACTGGTTACAGTGAATGGACATTATTTGGTTCCTGACTTCAAGCAAACCAACAACAAAAAACCCACTACCAAAAAAAGTAATGCAAAACAATAAGGGAAGGATTAGAAACAGACTGAATATTTGATAATATTACAGAATTGCTAGGAAATTGCCTGGTGGTCCAGTGGTTGGGCCTCAGCCCTTCCACTGTTGGGCACCTGCATTTGATCCCTGGTTAGGGAACTAAGATCTCACAGGCCACATGGTGTGACCAAAAAAAAAAAAAAAGAATTGCTAAATTTTTGTAGGTGTGATATGTAAGTGTTAGATTATTTTTAAAAAATCTTTAAGAGCAATTTACTGGCATATTTACAGATAAAAAGATAAGATGTCTGGAATTTGTCTCCAAAGTCTTGGAGTGAGTAGGTATAGTGGGTAAATGTACAGATGAAAAAGATTTGGTCTTAAGTGTTACAGAAGCTGGGTGATGGGTACATGAGGGTTCATCAGACTATTCTGTAATTTTGTGTATGACTGATATTTTTTTTCAAAGGAATGAAAAAAGAAGCCTTAATTTTCCTTGTAACCATTACAGAGGTTTAATTAGTAATTAGAAATTGCCTCACAAAAAAAATACCAAACCCAGATGTCTGCATAGGCGGGCTGCACCAAACTGTCAAGGAACAGATCATTCCAACCATAAAAGAACAAACTTATCTGGAGAACAGAAAGAGAACATTCCTCAGCTTTGAGGTCAAAACCAGCCAAGGACTGTATGAAAAAGAAAACCACAGCCCATTCTCACCGGAAGACAGAAGCAGTTAAATTAGAAGTTAGAAAGAAAAGATAAATGCAAAATTTCCCAAGAATTAACAAATCATCAGTGCATTAAAATTACAATGTGTCATTATTAAACTTCATTTATCCCAGGTATACAAAGATGAATTAATGTTAGAAAGTCTATAAATGTAATATACCATATAAACAGATTAAAGGAGAAAAAGTGTAGGATAATCTCAATAGATGCCAAAAATGTATTTGATAAATACTTTGTGCTCATGTGTGCTCAATTGCTTAGTTGTATCCAGTTCTTTGTAACCACATAGGCTGTAGCCTGCCAGAGTCTTCTGTCCATGGAATTTTCCAGACAAGAATACTGGAGTGGGTTGCCATTTCTTACTCCAGGGTATCAGACTGGAGTCTTCTGAGTCTCCTGCATTGGCAGGCAGATTCTTTACCACTATCTCATCATAAACTAAAAACAGAAATAAATTTCTAATTTGATAAAATATATCCTCCAAATACTTAAAACATTCATTGTTTTTAAAATTTTAAGAATTATTTATTATCTCACCTACTTTTTGTAAACAACTGCACATATTTAAAGTATATAATCAGATGAGTTTTGGCTTATGTATATACCCATGAAACAAACAACACAATCAAGTCATGAATATGTTCATTACCCCCCAAACTTCTTTGTGTTCCTCAGTAATTCTTCCCTCCTACCCCTCCCCCAGGACACTACTACTCTACTTTTTGTCACATATAGATTATTAATAGTTTTCATTTTTTAGAAATTTCTGCAAATGGATTTATTCAATATGTTCTTAAGAAAACCCTCTCTGCTTTCTTTTACCCTGCATTACTATTTTGAGATTAATCTATATTGTTCTGTACATCAGCATTCCTTTTTACAGCAAGTGATATTCCATTGTATGGAAATACCACAATTTGCTTATCTATTCACCTATTGCTAGCAATTTGGGTTTTTCCTAGTTTTGGGCTATTAAAAAAAAAAAGCTGCTAAGAACATTTGTGTACAAGCCTTTATGTGGACACGTGTTTTTTCTTTTTTTTGAAAAAATTTTTATTTTGTATTGGTGTATAGCTGATGAACAGTGCTGTGATAGTTTCAGGTGAATAACAAAGGGACTCAGCCATACATATACATGTATCTATTCTCCCCTAAACTCCCCTGCCATCTGAGGACATGTATTTTCATTTCTCTTGAGTATGCTAATTCTGTGTCTAAATTTTTGAGGAAGTCAGGCTATTTTCCAAAGCAGTCATTTTACATTCCTACCAGTAATGTATGAAAATTCCAGTTTCTCCACATTCTCATCAATACTTGCTATTTTCTGTGTTTTTTTAATACCCACATCAGTGGACAAAATCTCAAAAATCACTATTCATACTCCTCTGAGGCTATGGCCATGCTTACTAAGACTGCAGAGAAATCAATCCAACTAATTCTATATTGATTAAATCAAAACTTGTGTGCACATTTATATGTTTCCAGAGACAGAACTATGAAGCAAGGTGTGTACATATATGTCTGGTTATACCCTTGTACCTTCTACCATGATCCTTCCTCCCCGTCTAGGTAAATGTTTATGTTAAAATTTTAAATATACTTCTGTTATTTCTATTTGAAAATATAAGTATATATACTTACATTCCTTTTCTTTCTTGGATATTGCAGCATATGGTAAAATCTGTAAAGCCCCTTTGTAAAGTCAGGCCACTCAAAATGGCTGTTCTTTTGCCCTCTGTACATTTCCTGCTTGACCAGTCCTTGCTTCACATACACCCTACTCACCTGACTATCCAATTCTCTTAATCATAGGGCTTAGTAACTGCCTACGTACTTGTTGCCTGCCCCATTCACTGGTTTCCCTGGTCACTGATGAACCAACCTAATGTCAGTTCCCCCTTATCTGTAGTATTCTCCTTCTCCCCCCAGAAGTGAAGACTGCTATTCCTGTCTTTTTGCCCTCTGCTGCACACAGTGGGATGTTGCTCCAGGACTTTGCTTGAGACTTTTAAGATTCCCTACCCAATAAATTGTTGATGTTTCTGTCACTGTTGCTGGGCTCTTTCTTTAGGCTCACGGCTGGGCAATTACAAGGCAAGGCAATGGCACCCCACTCCAGTACTCTTGCCTGGAAAATCCCATGGACGGAGGAGCGTGATAGGCTATAGTCCATGGGGTCGCTAAGAGTCGGACACGACTGAGCAACTTCACTCTCACTTTTCCTTTTCATGCACTGGAGAAGGAAATGGCAACCCACTCCAGTATTCTTGCCTGGAGAATCCCAGGGACGGCGGAGCCTGGTGGGCTGCCGTCTATGGGGTCGCACAGAGTCGGACACGACTGAAGCGACTTAGCAGCAGCAGCAGCAGCAGCAGGCCTGTGGGTTACAGCCCAACACCCTTACTTTTTTCACTGAATGACCTATCCTGCAGGTAATGCCTCAGCAGGACATAGATACTCCTTTTTCCCTTTCACAGCTGCTGTGTATTCTATCGGGTAAAAGTGAAAGCTGCTCAGTTGTCTCCAACTCTTTGCAATCCCATGGACTATCCAGTCCATGGAATTCTCTAGGCAAGAATACTGGAGTGGGTAGCCTTTCCCTTCTTCAGGGGATCTTCCCAACCCAGGGATCGAACCCAGGTCTCCCGCATTACGGGCTGATTCTTTACCAACTGAACTATCAGGGAAGCCCATTCTATTGGGTAAGGGTTGCATAATCTATTTCACTACGTATTTAATGTTTAGATTTTCTTGTCTCTTTTAAAATTGTGATGAAATACATGTAAAATTTATCATCTTAACTATTTTTTAAATGTATAGTTCAGTGGCATGAAGTACATTCACCTTCTTGTGCAACTGTAACCACCATCTATTTCCAGAACTCTTCATATCACAAAGCTGAAATTCTGGGACTTCTTTGATGATACAGTGGTCAAGAATCCACCTGCCAATTCAGAGGACACTGGTTCAATCCCTGTTCTGGGAAGATTCCACATGCCGCGGGACAGTTAAGCCCAGGTGCCACAGCTACTAAGCCTGTGCACCACAACTTCTGAAGTCCACTCACCCTAGAGCCCATGTTCTGCCACAAAAGGAGCTGGTGCCCTTCAGCTAGAGAGCAGCCCTTGCTTGCTGCAACTAGAGAAAGCCCACGCGCAGCAACAAAGACCCAAGCACAGCCAGAAATAAAAATTTAAATAAATAAAATTACTTAAAAAAAAAAAAAACCTGAAATTCTGTAGCCATTAGACAACAACTTTCCATTTCTCCCTCCTCCACCCAGCCCTTGGTAACTATCATTCTATTGATACTTTCTATTTCTATGAATTGGTCTAAGTACCTCATGTAAGTGGAATCATACAGTATTTATCCTTTTGTGACCAGCTTATTTCACCTATCACAATGTCCTCAAGAGTCATCTATGTTGCAGCATGTGTAAGAATTTCCTTGCTTTTTAAGGTTGAGTAATATTCTGTTGTATAGCTGCACCACATTTTGTTTATCTATTCATCTGTCAATGGTTATGTGGGTTGCTCCCACCTTTTGGCTGTTGTGACCAATGCTGCATGACTATGGATGTGCAAATATCTCTTTGAAACTCTGCTTCTAATTCTTTAGGGTACACACCCAGTAGAATTGTTGGGTCATAAAGTAATCCTATGCTATTTTTTTTAAGGAACCGCTATTTGCCATAGTGGTTGTATCATTTTACATTCCCATCAACACTGCATAAGGGCTCCAATTTCTCCACATCTTCACCAATGCTTGTTATTTTCTGTTTTTGTTTTGTTTGATAGTTGTTATCCTAATGGGTGTGAAGTGATCTCTCACTGTAGTTTTGTATTTCTTGTAATTAGCTAACATAGTTAATATTGCAATGAAGGGCCTGCGTGTGTGCGTGCTAGGTTGCTTCAGTCGTGTCCGACTCTTTGTGACACTTTGGACTGTAGTCCGCCAGGCTCCTCTGTCCATGGGATTTCCCAGGCAAGAATACGGGAGTGGGTTGCCATTTCCTTCTCCAGGGGATCTTCCCAACCCAGGAAATGAACCCGTGTCTCTTATGTCTCCTGCGCTGGCAGGCAAGTTCTTTACCACTAGCACCACCTGGGAGGCCCAGTGAAAAGCCTAGTGCCATGAAAATTCTTGTGCACAAGTTGGTTGCTCAGTTTTGCTCATAATAACAGAAATACAAAATGAAAGTGTCCTAAGATGCATTTCTCACCTGCAAGACCAGCAAAAACCCATGTTTTTGCAACACATTTCGTTGGCAAGGCTGTGAGGAGTCTGGCACATAAATTGTTGGGGAAAATGCAAAATGGTACAACCGTCTGAGCATGAAGATTTGACATATAGTATTGATAAGATTGCACATGCCTTTACCCTTTAACCAGGCAACGCCACTTTCAAGAATCTATCCCAAGCACAAACCAACTCTCCCCTAGTATAAATGGCCCTGATATGAAGAGCTGGGTAGTAATTGTGCTTCCTTAGGGTTCTCTTGCTTCCTTCAGGTTCTTAGCTCATGTGCACCTCTTCAAACTCTCTTAACCTCACTCATTTTTATTTTAGCCCTCACTGGGAGACCATCCTAAGCAGGTTTTGCACAGGTACGACTGGACAGAAGCTCCCTTTAGACGTGCTGGAAGAAGGGGTCAGGAGCCAATGGATAAATTCCTTCTCTCCGGATTTTCCTGGTGGTCCAGTGGTTAAGAATCCACCTGCCAATGCAGGGGACACGAATTCGATCCTTGGTCTGAGAAGACTCCCCAAACCATAGAGCAACTAAGCCTGTGCATCACAACTACTGAAGCCTGGTCTCTGCAACAACAGAAACCGCCACAATGAGAAGCCCATGCACCACAGCTTGAGAGTAGTCTCTGCTCACCTGCTTCAACTAGAGAAGGCCCGAGTGTGGCAACAAAGACCAGCACAGCCAAAAATAAATAAATTATATCTCTCCTCCCTAGCAGGATGGTTTGGAGACATTTCATGATGTGCCCCAGAATGACCTAGGGGACTGAATGCAAAGACCAGTTTGGTAACCAGGGGTTACGTTGGTTGTCTCTCTACTGCTCACTCTCCTTATGGTCACCTGCTCAATCAGCAGCCCCTAGGTTCTGCTTTCAGAGGAATCCAGGCCAAGTCAGATACAGAACACATCCTCTATCAAAATGATGTGTCAGTCACTGAGTTGTATCCAACTCTTTGCGACCACATAGACTGTAGCCAGCTTGGCTCCTCTGTCCATGGGATTCTCTAGGTAAGAATACTGGAGTGGGTTGCCATTTCATTTTCCTTGTATCAAAATGATACAAGTTTATAAGTGTGTCAAACAGTATGTTTAGTGTTTAAAGAGCAGTGGTCCTTATCTTGCCCCAGCGCAATTCCACAATGGTAACCAAGAACAATGGTTTCCAACCATTTTCAATGCACTAACAAGGAAAGGACTTCCAGGGCTGAATCAAGTCCCCAGGCCCAGCCTACCTTCAGGGTTCAGGTGGGAGCATGGGGATGGGGCACCCCCTGCTGATTTCATGGAGTCTTGAGTGGTTTGTGCCTCTTGGAGGGGCAGCACGTAGCTGGGTCTGGGTAGGACTCTGGATTAGTTTGCATGTTCCTGCTCCTGAGACTTCTTTGAGCTTCTGGGCGACTCCTCTTCCTGGAGTCAGCCAGAAGCCCAAGACTTGTCCGTCACAACAGTCCTGGAGTGTAGTTTTACCTTCTTTGCTGGAGGTTGCAACTAATTTGGTGTTTCTTTGGGCCAGATGCCCTTGGTTCTCCCACTGGCTGGAATGGAGGAAGGGATATGGGTTTTGGACATGTCCTGGAGTCTAGTTACACTATGCCCACTCATTGGATCTCTGACCACGCACATGTTTGAGCCCGTTTCTTGGAGACTTGGGCTTGTTGAAAGGCCCCATTGAGACAGGGATGGTGAAGCACTCAGAAATGAGGTTTGGCCCTGAAACAGTCACTGAACCCAACTGCTTGAACTTTTATAACCCCCTTCTACTCTTTCCCAACCCTGGTCCCCTGGCTTGTGACTATCCCCCAAACATTGGCTCGTCTGCTCAAGTGGAAACCCCCAACCCACTGCCAATATCACTCCAAGTGACTTTGCCTAACCACGGGCCTCACTTTTCTTTTATGCTAGCCCAGGGACATAGGGCAGTCTTACATTTCTCACACTCATGTGACTTAGTAATATGAGTAATATGAGACTCTGAAATAACTATTTGTCAAATTCTAGGACAAAAACACTGGGGTATTATCAGTTGGCAGATTTAGCCCTGAAAGGGAAAAACCCAGGGGTGGAGTATACGAAAAGTGAAAAGCACCAGTGCTTTAGTGCAGTGTGGGTTATTATTTCCAGCTGTGCTGGGTCCTCGCTGCTGTGCAGACTATTCTCTAGCAGTGGAGAGCAGGGCTGCTCCCTAGTTGTGGTGCAACTCACACCTCTTCTCTTGTTGCCAAGCACAGGCTCTAGGTGCGAGGGCTCAGCAGTTGTGGCTCACAGGCTGTAGAGCACAGGCTTAATAGTTGAGGCACATAGGTCTGGTTGCTCCACAGCATGCAGGGGCCTCCCAGATCAGGGATGGAACCCTGTGTCTCCTGCATCGGCCGGCAGATTCTTCACCACTGCGCTAACAGGGAAGCCCCCACTGTTGGTGTTATTGACTTGCCTATGCTCTCTGGGGATGCTGCTTTGTCTCCTGACTGATTGGGACAGAATGTTGGCTGTGAAGTGAATTGTTCAAAGGCTAAATGAAACTTAGCAGAGCCACCAAAAGAGTGTTTGGCATTTCCTCTTCCATGTGTGGTTATAAATACAGACATCTTACCTAGTGGTCATACTTATCGTTCACTTAATATTTCTGGTTCTTCTCTTTCCAGGCTCATCAGATTTCATTCCTGGTGTCAGCTGGGAAAACAACAACAGAAACACAATGTAAAAACAGTGAGTTTCAGTTTTATTCAGGGACCCTTACTGAGGACTATAGCCTGGGAGACAGCCTCTCAGATAGCTCTGAGGAACTCAGAAGAGGTAGGGGAGGAACTAGTGCATATATGAATTTTATGACTGAGAAATATAGTTATGCATACATCTTGGTAAAACATTACTGCTAATCATAGAGAACAGACATCTCCAGTTAATAATTTTAGTGATTTTCTACATATATGAAGATGCAAGAATCTGGGGTCATTGAAATTCTTTTTTCTTTTCTTTTTGAAATCCTTCTTTAGATATACATCTTAACTGTCCAGGAGCCACAGATCTAAAACAGAGACTTCCTCACCGATTTTTGTCCGTCCTGAATTCTCCTTGGGGCACATGTTGGGGGGCAACTGCAGTTGTGGGTTGTTGACTTAACTGTTTTTACAAGTGGATGATGATCAAGACTCTGTGTTCTTTTATGTTTACATTGGCCTCCTGAGGAAAGGCTTGACCATGTGACCTATTTGGTTAATGAACTGTTAGTAGAAGTATACATGTCATTGCTAGACAGAAGCCTCTAAGGGCCAGAGTGGTGGTTTTGGATGGTGGAGCCTCCATCAGCCTAAGTCCTTGAAAGAAGCAAGATGGAGTAGAACCCTGTAAAACTAAGATGAATGTGTAGTATGAGCAATGAAAAATCAACTTTTCTGTGTTGAGCTACTGAGATTTGGGGTTGTTATTGCAGGATGATGTAGCACATCTTGACTAATGGACGCTAAATCCTTTCTAAAGCTCCAATACTTTGGCCACATGATGCGAAGAAGTGACTCACTGGAAAAAACCCTAATGCTTGGAAAGATTGGAGGCAGGAGAAGGGAATGACAGAGGATGAGATGGTTGGATGGCATCACTGACTCGATGGACATTTTGAGCAAACTCTGGGAGTTGATGATGGACCCCTGGCATGCTGCAGTCCATGGGGTCGCAAAGAGTTGAACACGACTGAGTGACTGAACTGAACTGAACTGAAATCCTTTCTGAGACAAAACAGTACAAACAAGCAAGCAGGCTGATTATTTCCCTTGAGACTGTGAGCCCTGAGAATCTAGAATTCATTCTTGAACAATGGATGACAGGTCAAAGTATCCTCAAATTCAAGCATATCCTGTTCTGAGCCCCATTTCTACTGAAGGGAAACCAAGCTAACCTGCTCTTTAGTGGTGACAGTCTCTCTGGATTTAGTCTTTGAGGGGATAATTCCTCAGTCTTTCCATTTTTCTTCCTTTCCTTCTTCTCATTCTGTAGCAGACACTGGGTTGCCTGTGTAATCTCTATTCTCTGCTTCTTTGCCTACAGAATTGTGACTGGGTTCCATCTTTGGAGAAGGTGCCCCTTATCCTGGTTCAGGGATAAATCCTGACTTGTCTAAGGCAATCACAGCAGAATCATCCCCCTGCCCTTGGTTGGTTGGGGCTGAGAACGCGACAAGGTTCTGACTGTGGAGACAGTGTGCGGTGGGGAGGTATTTGCCTTCGGGCTTTTTTCCCCCCCAAATAAAACAAAACAACAAAAACATAGGTTAAGAAATTGATTTTGTTATCCAAACATTCTCCCAAAGAAAAATTCAGGCTCAGATGATTTCACTGGTCAATTTTATTGAAGTAGAAATAAACAACAATCTCATACAAACACTTGCAGAAAACAGGAATGAGGAACACTAAAGAAACCTGTTCTGAGGCCAGCATTACCTATGAAGTCATTACAAAAAGAAAATTGTAGACCAATACCTGTCATGAATACAGACTTAAATATCCTTATAAAACATTAGCAAATCAAATCCAACATTCCATAAAATATAACACATTTATGACCAAGTAGGATTATCCCAGGGATGCAACGTTGTTGTAATACTTGAAAATTAGTCAATATATACTTCTCTCACTGACTGCATCCTTGTCAGCTCTGGAAATTACAGATCTATAAACTCTTATTCAAAATCCTTATGTTTCAGAATACAGAATTTTTTGGATTTTAGGAAATTCTATGACACTCCCAGCAGGCTCTGAGGTAGCATCTCCTAATCAAACAAATTAATGGTTCTGTAGCAGGATATAAGGAATAGTCTCACCAAACAAGTCACGTCAAGACTGCAAAGAGCCTCACAGTAGCTCAGGTTAAGTCCTGCTGCTTAATGAGCTGGCCTCAAATTTAACAAAGCCAAAACATCTTTCAAGTCTCCAGGAGTTTATGAATTTTGGATTGGGGATGAGTAAGGGGTTGTGGACACAAACTGCCCTTTAATTTCAGCCAATCCTGCTGCTGCTATACTTTGCATTCCTCTACTTGTTAGGTTGAACCCCTATTCATAAACTGTATGAGTAAAGTTCATAAACCCCTATTTGTAAAATATTTACATATCCTGTTTTTTTTAATTTGATCTGTTAAGAATTGTAGTATAATCACATATTAGGGCTTTTGACTTTTTCTCTTTCACATATTTTATAACTATTTTCTCATTTGCTTATATATTTTATTTTCTACTAGAAAAACTCAAAATTTATGTGCAGTCAAAAAAAACTTATATATAAGAAGAGAGAGGCTTCTTGGTTTCCAGACTTTGGGAGGACTTTCCACCCCAAAGTTATATATTCTTTTTTTTTCCCCTACTATCTTGTTTTATATTTAAATATTTATTAGAATACCAGACCATCTGACCTGTCTCTTGAGAAACCTGTATGCAGGTCAGGAAGCAACAGTTAGAACTGGACATGGGACAACAGACTGGTTCCAAATAGGAAAAGGAGTACGTCAAGGCTGTATAATGTCACCCTGCTTATTTAACTTATATGCAGAGTACATCATGAGAAATGCTGGGCTGGAAGAAACACAAGCTGGAATCAAGAATGCCGGGAGAAATAGCAATAACCTCAGATATGCAGATGACACCACCCTTATGGCAGAAAGCAAAGAAGAACTAAAGAGCCTCTTGATGAAAGTGAAAGAGGAGAGTGAAAAAGTTGGCTTAAAGCTCAACATTCAGAAAACTAAGATCATGGCATCTGGTCACATCACTTCATGGGAAATAGATGGGGAAACAGTGGAAACAGTGTCAGACTTTATTTTTTGGGCTCCAAAATCACTCCAGATGGTGACTGCAGCCATGAAATTAAAAGACGCTTACTCCTTGGAAGGAAGGTTATGGCCAACCTAGACAGCATATTTAAAAGCAGAGACATTACTTTGCCAACAAAGGTCCATCTAGTCAAGGCTATGGTTTTTCCAGTAGTCATGTATGGATGTGAGAGTTGGACCATAAAGAAAGCTGAGCGTCGAAGAATTGATGCTTTTGAACTGTGGTGTTGGAGAGGACTGTTGAGAGTCCCTTGGACTGCAAGAAGATCCAACCAGTCCATCCCAAAGGAGATCAGTCCTGGGTGTTCATTGGGGGATTGATGTTGAAGCTGAAACTCCAATACTTTGGCCACCTCATGCGAAGAGTTGACTCATTGGAAAAGACCCTAATGCTGGGAAGGATTGGGGGCAGGAGGAGAAGGGGACGACAGAGGATGAGATGGCTGGATGGCATCACCAACTCGATGGACACGGGTTTGGGTAGACTCTGGGAGTTGGTGATGGACAGGGAGGCCTGGCGTGCTGTGATTCACGGGGTCGCAAAGAGTCGGACATGACTGAGCGACTGAACTTAACTGACTTAACTGAACTGAACTTTACTACATCAGAAAAGTATTTAGGTGTTTTGTGTTATTTCAGAAAAGTTTTCTAAACCATAGCACTACTGACATTTGGAGTTAGATAACTGTTTGTTGTGGGGGCTGTCCTGTGCATTGTATGATGTTTAGCAGCATCCCTGGCATTTACTCACTACATGCCAATAGCATGTCCCAGTTGTCACAACCAAAATGTCACCAGACATTGCCAAATGTCCTTTGGGGGTAAAGTCCCCTCTAGTTGAGAACTGCTGGGTTACAGCCCAGCCTGGCTTTTACTTCTTTTCCCTGTAATCATGGCTGATAATGTCAACATCTTCTATCAGATTAATCATCTTTCCACTCAACAGTAGTGCCGTCTTAGCCACATATTAATTTCCAAAATGTATCTGTAGCTGTTTCTGAATTCTTTTTGTCCTTTTCTTGGCCAGTTCTACTCCACTACCATTCTTCTAGTCATGGTATTCTGGGATCTACTCAGGCATTTGCTCTTCCTGTTGGACTTTATTATTTTATTTACTTATTTTTGGCTGCTCTGGGCCTCTGTTCCTGTGCGGGGGCCTTTTCTTGTTTCTGGGAGCAGGACCTACGTTCCTTGCAGTATGCGGGTCTCTCACTGTGGTGGCTTCTCTTTGGTGTGGAGCATGGACTCTAGGCACATGGGTTTCAGTAGCTGCTCTAGAGCACAGGTTCCACAGTTGTGCTGCACGGGCTTGGTTACTCTGCAACATGTGGGATCCTCCCGGACCAAGGATGGAACCTGTGTCTCTTGTACTGGCAGGTGGATTCTTTACCACTGAACCACCAGGGAAGCCCTCCATTTGGACTTTGAGATCATTTACACCAGGTCTAATTGCATGGTCTAGCTAGACCCTCCAACACAATTTTAAGAAGTAGTGGGCGTACTTGTCTTGATCTGAATTTTAGTGGAAACAACTTTGATACTTGTATTTAGTTTGCTTCATACTTTTGAGTTTTGGTAAAAAGTCTTTTTTGTATTTAAGTATTTTATTTCTATTCCTATTTATGATTTTATTAGGGATAGAGATCTATCCATTAATCCTATTTATGGTTTATGGATATATGTAATCATATGATTTTTGTTTAATTTGCGAGAAAATGAGTGATTCCTGGAATAAACCTTGTATTAGTTTTCTGATACTGCTGTAACAAATTACCAGAAATTCAGTGGCTTACATCAACATATCTTTATTATATTATATTCTAAGAAGGCTGGTATTGCGTATGCCCTCCCTTAATCTTCTCTGTGTTTCTAGTCTGGCTTCCTGTCTTTCTGCTCAACCTAAACTGCTGTTGCAAAGGCACCAGAGACGTATATTTTGGGGCTTTGTTTCCTGGATCTTCTGAGTCCTTTCACTATAATTTTATGCTGTTGACCACACTGTTTCACCTGAAACCCTGTCCTTTGTTTCTGTTACCCTAATGCTTCCCAGGCTTTGCCCATATTTCTGGTGACTCCCTTTCAGCCTCTTTTGCTGTTTTCTCCCACTGATTCACTCATTCTTTCATTGACACAGACTCCCAATCTGTAATGTGTGTGATACCTGGTGATGGAATCCCTAAGAGCCACTTCTCAAAGTTAAGCTCCTTAATTCATTCCTAAGATTTTAAATATCATCTGTATCCTGTGAGGTCCACATTTTATATCCCATCTAGATTGCTTTTTTTAACTTTAAACTCATAAAATGTCAGCTAAGCTATGACATCTCCACTTGGATATCTTGGAGGCATTTCAAATTTAACATGTTCAAAATGGATCTACTGACTCGCCCCTTCTGTCTGCCTCCAGTTTTCTGCATCTTTATCTACCTCAATGTACTGACCTTCACGTGTCCTTCTCCCTCCTTTCCTTAATTCATCTCTCAGCCAACAATTACTTGTTCATGCCTATTACATACCAGGCACTCCATCTGGTGTTAGCAACAGAACCAACATTCTAGTGTGGGGAACAGGCAATAAAAAGTAATTACATAAATAAATAAGATAATCACGGAGTGCAGAAACACTATGAAGGAAATGAATAGAGGAATTTGATAGAGAAAAGCCTGAAGAAGGAGTTAATGAGGATGAGCATTTGGGGAGAGTGCTCCAGGCAAAGGAAGTATCATTTGCAAAGGCCTGTGGGTAGAAAAGAGCAGAAAGGAGGTCAGTGTAGCTGGGGTGTAGAAAAGGTGGTAGAAAAGTAATGGGGTGATGGAGAGGTACACAGCACCACATCATGCAGGACCCTGAGGACCATGGCAAAGAAATGGTCCTCTTAACTTCAAGTGCAGTGGGAGCCACTGAGGATATAAAGCAAGGGAGGTATGTGATATGATTTGCAGTTTTGAAAGATGACTCTGGATAATGGGCATGAAGCTTCTTTATGGGGTGATGAAAATGTACTAAACTTAGAATGTGATGGTTGGACAACTCTGTGAATATATTAAAAAAAAAACTGTGGACTTCCCAGGTGATCCAGTAGTTGGGAGTCTGCCTGCCAATGCAGGGAACGTGGGTTTGATCCCTGGTTTGGGAGGATTCCACATGCCTCAGTTCAACTAAGCCCATGTGCCAGAACTACTGAAGCCCACGAACCCTTGCTTTGCAACAAGAGAAGCCACCACATTGCAACTGGACAGTAACCCTTGCATGCTACAACTAGACAAAGCCTGTGGGAAGCAATGAAGACTCAGTGCAGCCAAAAAAAAAAAAAAAAAAAAGGTATGGCATGTGAATTTTATCTCAGAAAAACTATTGGCAGAGAAAAAAAAAATCTTTCTTACTGTGATGAGAGTGAGCAGACAAAGGCCAAGAGTATAGTCAGGGAGATCAGTTGTATTCATCAGATGACTGGGGGACATCAGATGCCCAAAGTGATGCCTATGGACATGAGGCAGGATGTGGATGAGGTAGGGGGAAGAAGGAGGACTCCTTACAAAATTATTCCCAGCATAGAAGTAAGACAAAGCTTGGAAGTAAATAAATTGGATTGTGTCACCGTACACCTAGAGCCTTCAGTGGTTTCCCTCTGAAGGTAGAAGGAACCCCTCCCCGCTCATCTGGCCTTGGGGTTGCCACTCTTGCTTTGGAGTCTCCCACCCTCAGAGTCTCCCCTCTGCCAAATCACCCTCTTCTAACCAGGCCTGGTCACCTGTCAAATCCCAGTTTGAGTGCCACTCTCTCAGCAACTTTCTTATCCCTCAAATTACACGAAGAGCTCCTGCTATGATGCACAGCACTTGGCACAATCTGTAGTCATGGACGGAGTTGTATATTTATTAATTTTTGCTCGTCTCCCCCTCTGGACAGGGAGTTCCTAGGGCAGGGGTATTTTCTTCTGTGATCATGCCTCTAGGGCTCATCCTAGAGCATGGCACAGGAATTATACTGGAACATTTGTCGGGTGAATAAATTCATGAATAGAATCCATATGTGAAAGCTAGTAAGCAGTGGATGAAGGAACCTTTCAAAGGGAGAATGAAATTAAAAAGACTCAAAAATGTAAGGGGCAAACCACAGAATGAGAAAATCATTCTATGCAAATGCAAATCATTATCTGACAGGGGATTAATATCCAGAATATAGAAAGAATGCTTAAAACTCAACAACAGAAAGACTAAAGAACCCAATTCAAACATGGACAAAGGACATGAATAGACTTTTCTCCAAAGGAGATATACAAATGGCCAATAAGCACATTAAAAAAATGCTCAATGTCTCTAAACATTAGGGAAGTACAAATTGAAACCACAGTGAAATACTACTTCACGCTCTTTAGGAGAGTTACTGTCAAAAAACAAAAATAAACCCAGAAAATAGCAAGTGTTGGTGAGAATAAAGAAAGACTTCCAAGCCCCATGTATTGCTGAGAGGGACATCAAATATTAAAACTAAGAATGGAATTGCTGAATCATATGGTAATTTTTTTTCATATGGTAATTTTATGTTTAACTTTTTGAAGAACTACCAAACTGTTTTCCATACAGACTGAAAGAATAGAAAGCAGAAAATCAAAAAGATAGTTGCACATCAAAGTTCAAAGCAGCACTATTTACAATAGCTAAAAGGTGGAACCAACACTTTAATGAATTAATGGATAAGCAAAATGTAGTATATATATGTATATAATATATATATACAACAGAATGTTATTCAGCTTTAAAAGGAAGAAAACTCTTGAGGACATGGATAGCCCTTGAAAACAGTGTTAAGTGAAATAAACCATACACAAAAGGACAATTACTGTATGATTCCACTTATATCAGGTATTAGGCAAATTCCTGGAGACAGATAGTAGAACAGAGGTTACCAAGGGCTGAGGAGTTAAGCATGTAAATGGTACAGAATTTCAGTGGAGAAGATGAAAAAGTTCTATAGATGGAGAGTGGAAATATTTGCACAACATTGTAAATGTACTGAAAACCTCTGAATTGTACATTTAAAATGGTAACTTTCATGTTATGTATATTTTATTAAAATAAAACATTTTAAAAGGTAAGTAATGTTGTTAGTTAGGCTCAGCTCAGTGGTAAAGAATCTGCCTGCAATGCAGGGGACTTTCAGGAGACAAGTTTGATCCCTGGACTGGGGAAGATCCCCTGGAATAGAAAATGGCAACACTCAGTATCCTTGCCTGGAGAATTCCAAGGACAGAGGAGCCTGGTGGGTTATAGTCTATGGGGTCACAAAGAGTCGGACACGACTGAGAGACTAAACAATAACAATAAAGACACTAGTCATCAGTACATTTTGAATTCATGGCTAAAGGATTCAACCACAGTGAGTGTCCTGGCTGAAGCTGTGGGAAGCTTCAATATTCAGTATTCAGTAATCAGAATATTCTCAATATTCAGGGCCAATACCTTGAAGGTTCAAAGCCAATGGCAATCACATTCTGCCCAAAGGACACATGCTGAGTGAACTGAAGAGAGGGTGTTAAGATCCCCTCTCCAGGTGGCCCCAGTAGCTGACTTTACTCCATCAGGAGCACAAGTCCCTCCCCTTGGCCAGAATGCTGGGCCTTCCTATGCAGGACTGGCTGTGGGGAATCCTTTGTTTTTCTATCGCATGTAGAAAAAGTAAATGTATCAGAATACACAGAGTGGTTTAAACGGTTTCAAAGCCCTCACCAGGTGTTGGAGGAGCTCTTATTTAAGACAACTATGATTATGCTGACAGGGTCGAGCCTTGCTGCACCGGGTTGGGGTGGGCTTGAGACTCTGTACCTAGGTTCTCACAACTGAACCACAGTCAGCAGTTGATGCTATGGTACTAGGAGGATGGGAGGAAACACATCTTAACATTCTCAATCCTTACCACTCAGAAAATGGTCAAGTTTTAAAGCTACAAGTAATGTGTTTAGTGCTGACAACTGAAAAGCAGAGAAGAGGGACTTCCCTGGAAGTCCAGTGGTTAAGAATCCCCATTCCCACTGCATGGTGCACGGGCCCAATCCCTGGTTGGGGACCTAAGAGTCTGTGCACACCTCCGTGCATGGCCAAAAAAAAAAAGAGAGAGAAAATACACAGAAGAAGAAAAAACTTACCCATGCTTCTATCACCCAAAGTCCCTGTAAACATCTGGGATTATATCTTTTCCATATATGTATAGTTTCTTTCCTACGCATGTGCATAATTATATTTCCAGGATGTTGAGCCATACTGTATTATTGCTTCATAAGTGAAGTCACTCAGTCGTGTCCAACTCTTTGCGACCCCATGGACTGTAGCCTACCAGGCTCCTCCATCCATGGGATTTTCCAGGCAAGAGTACTGGAGTGGGTTTCCATTTCCTTCTCCAGAGCATCTTCCCAACGCAGGGATCAAACCCGGGTCTCCCACATTGTAGGCAGATACTTTACCGTCTGAGCCACCAGGGAAGTCTTAATAATGCATAATAATGTTTCACTGTTTTTTTCCACTCAACAAATATTGTAAACGTCTTTCCAAAAACATACTTCTAGTCACCATTTTTAATAACTGCAAAGTATTCTATTACATAGATCAGTTTTTCTCAACTTTTTTTTCTCCCCGACGTGAAATATTAATAGCACAGGTACACTGTACCTTTAGGTTCTGTGGCCAAAAATCATTGTAATAGCTTAGTCGTATGCTGGAATCAAGATTGCCGGGAGAAATATCAATAACCTCAGATATGCAGATGACACCACACTTATGGCAGAAAGCAAAAAAGAACTAAAGAGCTTCTTGATGAAAGTGAAAGAGGAGAGTGAAAAAGTTGGCTTAAAGCTCAACATCCAGAAAACTAAGATCATGGCATCTGGTCACATCACTTCATGGGAAATAGATGGGGAAACAGTGGAAACAGTGTCAGACTTTATTTTTTTGGGCTCCAAAATCACTGCAGATGGTGATTGCAGCCATGAAATTAAAAGACACTTACTCCTTGGAAGGAAGGTTATGACCAACCTAGACAGCATATTTAAAAGCAGAGACATTACTTTGCCAACAAAGGTCCATCTAGTCCAGGCTATGGTTTTTCCAGTGGTCATGTATGGATGTGAGAGTTGGACAGTGAAGAAAGCTGAGTGCCAAAGAATTGATGCTTTTGAACTGTGGTGTTGGAGAAGACTTGAGAGTCCCTTGGACTGCAAGGAGATCCAACCAGTCCATCCTAAAGGAGATCAGTCCTGTGTGTTCATTGGAAGGACTGATGTTGAAGCTGAAACTCCAATACTTTGGCCACCTCATGCAAAGAGTTGACTCATTGGAAAAGACCCTAATGCTGGGAAGGACTGGGGGCAGGAGGAGAAGGGGACGACAGAGGATGAGATGGCTGGATGGCATCACTGACTCGATGGACATGGGTTTGGGTAGACTCTGGGAGTTGGTGATGGACAGGGAGGCCTGGTGTGCTGCGATTCATGGGGTCGCAAAGAGTCGGACACGACTGAGCAACTGACGTGAACTGATTCTCTCCTCCTCACACTCAAGAACCAATTTTGCCCCTGGTGATGATGCATGATAAAGTTGTACCATAATTTATTCAAGACACCATTAGACATTTAGGTTGCTTCTAAAATTTACCTATTTCATGCTGTGATGAAAATTCTCGTGCAAAAGTGGAAATGGAATGTATGGGTCAAATGGGATGTATATATATTTTTTCAAACTTTAAACTTTTTATTTTGTATTAGGATATAGCCGACTACGGAGAAGGCAATGACACCCCACTCTAGTACTCTTGCCTGGAAAATCCCATGAACGGAGGAGCCTGGTAGGCTGTAGTCCACGGGGTCGCGAAGAGTCGACACGACTGAGTGACTTCACTTTCACTTTCACACGTTGGAGAAGGAAATGGCAACCCACTCCACAGTGTTCTTGCCTGGAGAATCCCAGGGACAGGGGAGCCTGGTGGGCTGGCGTCTGTGGGGAAGCACAGAATTGGACACGACTGAAGCGACTTAGCAGCAGCAGCAGCAGCAGCAGAGTCGACTAACAATGTGTCGTAGTTTCAAGTGACAGTGGAGGGACTCAGCCATATGTGTATCCATTCTCCCCCAAAACTCCCTCCCAAAGATGTGTATTTTTTAAAGATTTTGAATATATATTGCCAATACCCCTCCAGTGTACCAGTCCAATGTGCGTGGAATCTCACATCTTGGTGACTTCAGTCAAAATGCCCTCTATTCTCCTCTAGCTCTGTTTGCAATTGAGGGCAGGCAGCATCATTCACCATGCTTGTCCCATCTGAGTCGTCTTCACACCCAGCAATAATTTTCCTTTTCAAACAAGTCCTATTGTGCCCTGCTGAAGACCTGCCAAAGCCTTCCCTGTTTGGAGTTATCACCATTGCTAAGGCCAAGTGGTCTTTCAGGATTCGGCCTTGCCTACCGCTGTGACCTTATCTTGGGTTATCTTCTTCCTCTATTCAATTTCCTCTCCAGCTTTCTCAAACCTGTTAAAACTGGATAGTGGAGTGTGTTACTTCCCTTGCCTCTTAGCTTGTTGGGGATGGTAACCAGGACCAGTGTCTACCTGTCGCCTGCGCCTGCTGATCCGTGGCCCCCATGTGTGAGTGCATCTCCATCCGCCTTGGCCAGGCTGGTGTCTGGATCCGCAGTGCCCGCTGGGAACTCTACTGCCTGGAACACGGCATCCAGCCTGATGGCAGATGCCAAGTGACAAGACTGTTGGGGGAGATGACTCCTTCAACACCTTCTTCAGCGAGACAGGTGCTGGCAAGCACGTGCCCAGAGCAGCGTTTGTAGACTTGGAACCCAGAGTCATTGATGAGGTTCACACTGGCACCCACTGCCAGCTCTTCCACCCTGAGCAGCTCATCACAGGCAAAAAAGATGCCGCCAATAACTATGCCCAAGGTTACATCACCATTGGCAAGGAAATCATTGACCTTGTCTTGGACCGAATTCGGAAACTGGCTGACCAGCACACAGGTCTTCAGGGCTTCTTGGTTTTCCACAGTTTTGGTTCTGGGTTCACCTCCCTGCTGACGGAAAGTCTTTCTGTTGATTATGGCAAAAAGTCCAAGCTGGAGTTCTCCCTTTACCCAGCCCCCCAGGTTTCCACAGCTGCAACTGAGCCCTACAACTCCATTCTCACCACCCACACCATCTGGAACACTCTGATTGTGCCTTCATGGTAGACAATGAGGCCATCCATGACATCTGTCGTAGAAATCTTGATATTGAGTGCCCAACCTATCTGAATCTTAAACTCCTTATTAGCCAGATAGTGTCCTCCATCACTGCTTCCCCTGAGGTTTGATGGAGCCCTGAATGTGGATCTGACTGAGTTCCAGACCAACCTGGTGCCCTATCCCTGCATCCACTTCCCTCTGGTCACATCTGTCATCTCTGCTGAGAAAGCCTACCAGAGATCACCAATGCTTGCTTTGAGACAGCCAACCAGATGGTGAAACGCAACCCTCACCATGGTAAATACACGGCTCGCTCCTCCTGTTGTACTGTGGTGATGTCATTCCCAAAGATGTCAATGCTGCCACTGCCACCATCAAGACCAAGTGTAGCATCCAGTTTGTGGATTGGTGCTCCATTGGCTTCAAGGATGGCATTAATTACCAGCCTCCCACTGTGGTACCTGGTGGAGACCTGGCCAAAATAAAGCGAGAGGTGTGCATGCTGAGCAACACCACAGCCATCGCTGAGGCCTGGGCTCGCCTGGACCGCAAGTTTGACCTGATGCATGCCAAGCATGCCTTGGTTCACTGGTATGTGGGTGAGGGCATGGAGGAAGTAGAGTTTTCTGAGGCCCGTGAGGACATGGGTGCCCTCGAGAAGGATTATGAGGTTGTGTGGATTCTGTTGAAGGAGAGGCAGAGGAAGGAGAGGAATACTAATTACCATTCCTTTGAGCCCTGCAGCATGTCATACTCAAGAGCTTCAGCATTAGCTAGCTTACAGGCATAAAAACTTTTACTAGACTGTCTTCGCTTTCAACTGTGATCGTGGATTGCTTTTCCATGTGTATCTGTAAGACTCCTGTCCTGTCTCAAAAGTAAAGATTTTAAGAAAACAAAAAACTGGATGTGGCTTCTACACCATTCCAGGAGCGAAAACATGTTTTACTTGTATCTATCCACGGTGGTACTCAGACAGACTTGTGCTGTGTTACCCCTGGCTTGAGGACAACTGGGATCAGACAAGGGGAGGACTGGGAGGCAACAGGAATGGTCCCAGTTTCTGCAGTGCTGCAGGAAATCAGGAATTATCACTAGTCTCGAACATCACTAGTGTCATATGAGCACACGGGGTGACCCACCTGGGGGAAATCCATAACGATTATCTGCTTAGCTTTGGGAAATTAAGCGGGAACCTGTTCGAGAGGGAAGTCGGGCGTGAGCCGGCGGCTCAACCTGCGCTCACGAGGCGCGGCAGGAGGCGGCATCCGGGGCCCCACTCTCGTGCGAGCGCCCCGCCGGCTGACCCGAGGCGAGGAAGCGGGGGTCGCAGGGTGGGAGTTCGTTAGGGCAAAAGCGGGGTACGGGACTGAGGCACGGGCACGGAGACCCCGCGTGGGTCCAAGCCCTAGGCCCAACGGCGGCAGGTAAGGGGCAGTGGCGGCGCGAAGGCCTTGAATACGCTCCGCGTACCGCGGAGGTGGCTTTGGGCGCGGAAGTATGCTGCTGCTCCGCAGCGCCCGGTTGGTCACGGACTGGCTCTAGGGAGGAGTACTGGCGGCGCGAGGGCGGGGAGTCTCTGTACCTTCAGGTCGGTCAGGACTGAGGATAACATGCTAGGGACACCTCATCACAACCCAGAGCCCGAAACTCTTATACAGCTCCTATAAAGAACGGGCCGCCGCCATTCCCCTCCCCCTTATGACGGGTAAGTCGAGAGCAGTTTGAAGGAAGACGCATGCGCGAGACACAATTAAACCGCTAAGGCTCGCGTAATCGCGGTAAGGCGCAGGCGCAGAACAGCCTAGTGGGTTTCAGGAGATGGGCGGGGCTGAGCCAAATGCGCATGCGAATAATAATTAGCCCGCTGGAGTGGGCCAGCTCATGAAACTGCGCATGCGTCCGAGCTCTGTGTGACGCAAGAGGGCGGTGCGGGCACCTGGCTGCGCATGCGCAGAGCTTGTTCAAAGGGCCTTATTTAGGTTGCGCAGGCGCCCACTAGCCATTTCGTCTCAGCCGCGCAGAAGTTGTGTGTGCAGGTGAGTGCTTGTTGTTTGGTGTTTACCACCCAGCGTCCCCCGAGGCTGTCGGTTTTGCGAGGATTGCTTGCCCCTAGGTCTGTGTAGAGCGTGAGGGTCTTTGGCAAGGTGCGGGCTCCCGTTAGGAGCTAGGAATGTTTCGCCGAGTTGCGGCAAGGCCGCTGAGGCCTGCAGGCCGCGCCGACTCTATTGTGTGAGATGTCGGAGGAGGCGGAGCGGAAGCGACCGCCGCCATTTCCTAGCCTCCACGCTGGCGCTAGGCCGGGTTCCCCCTCAGTTTGGGGCCACGATACCTGGTGCGCGGAGCGGCTTCGGGCGTCCGGCTGCTGGCAAGTGGGGCACTCGTTGTTCCATTCGCCGGGGTCGGAACGTCCTCACGGGCTCGACCCATCCTGAGGCTCCGCGGGCAGGCGGCCGTCTCGAGAGCGGAGGGCTGTTTCGTTTTAACGTTTCTCCAGGTCTGACTGCCGTCCCCCGTCTTGCAGTCTGATTCGACGCCAGCACCCACTAAGATAGGATGATGTTGGGCACCGAAGGCGGTGAGGGGTTCGTGGTGAAGGTCCGGGGCTTGCCTTGGTCTTGCTCTGCAGACGAAGTGCAGCGGTTTTTTTCTGGTGAGTCTGAAACGGAGTCTGGAGTTAAGCACCTGGGGCCGCAGGGCTGGCGAGCGAGCGAGGAGGCGACAGCGACAACGGCGGGGCCGAGCCCGTGGCGCCCCCTAGTGGGGCGCGGGCGGCCCTGTTGCCGCGGTCTAGCGCACCCAGCTGGCTGCGGTTACGCAATGAAAATTGCGAAAGCTCCACCCGCCGGGCGCTCCTGGGGGGAATGCGGCCTCTGGCGGAATTTTTGTTTAAGTATTTTTCTGTGGATGCCTTTCTTAGAAAGGATGAATGGGGATAGACCGGATTTTCCCCCGCAATCTTGGAAAAATTTGCCTAGCAGCTGAGCAAATACCTTACAAATTTAAACTGTTAAACACTTTAAAAAAATTTGGGTATTGATTTGAAAAGGGGCATTCTGTTTCGGAAAAAGAAAATATCGCTTCATAATGTAAGACAATTTTCCTAATCAGGATTTGGTAATTGAAGAGTTTGTGGTCTGGCTCACTTTACAGCTGAGGGCACTGAACCCCAGCAAAGTTTTCTTGCCTATGTAGCTTTTTTCCAGTATGTAGCTTTCCTTGAATGTCTGCCAAATGCCCTTGTGCTCATTATTAGTGTAAGATTAGACTGAAAGATAATATTTGGAAGAAATTTATAGGTTGGAAGGATATTTGTAGTATTGACTTACTATCTGAATTTAGTGTATGTAACGGAAAACGACCTGTAAAACAAGAAGCAAGTACATTGGAAGCCACCTTGCAGTGAGCAAGACTGGGTTTGGCTTCAGCTGTGCGTTTGGAGCATTTTAGCTTGGTAACATTGATCCCCTTTCAGGTGAGTATTGGCCCTGCAATTTGGATTTGAGCAAGAAACTGATGTTGCTTCTAGTAAGGTAAAACTGTCAAATACCCCGAATCAAAAGTCCAAACCAAGTGTATTCAGAAAAGACCATAAAATCACAAAGTCCTGATTGAAAAATTTGCTGAGGAGTTATTAAAAGTATGTTTAATGGACACACTTGAGTAACGAGTTGGAGATAAGTTCAGTAAGAAACAGGTTTGAATATTGGATTTTCTTGATGGATTGGGCATGTATTTAGGGGAATAAGAAAGTTTGGTCATGAGAGGAAAACTGCTTAATTACTAAGACACCTTAGGAGTTAGTAATAATCTTTCTCATTCTAGGTTTTGCAAATGATTTTCTTTGTAGTGGGGTTATGTATAGGCATTTCATTTGTATCACCCAGAGTTGGTTTTTAGTTTTAAACTCTGTATTAACGGTTGTTTTCTTTCCAGACTGCAAAATTCAAAATGGGGCTCAAGGTATTCGTTTCATCTACACCAGAGAAGGCAGACCGAGTGGCGAGGCTTTTGTTGAACTTGAATCAGAAGATGAAGTCAAATTGGCCCTGAAAAAAGACAGAGAAACTATGGGACACAGATATGTTGAAGGTTTGATTTACATTGCCCTAGTAACAGTAAATAAAACATTAAACAAATAGAAATCTATCTTACCCCTTCTGAATTTTAGGTATTTGACCGCATGGAAATGGTCATCTAAGAGTTTATGGCAGCTCTTCCTAGATTATCTAAAGACCCAGGAAGTCTGAACATTGTTCTATAACTTTCCGAAGTTGACTAATTCTAAGCACCTCTTTCAGTATTCAAGTCAAACAACGTTGAAATGGATTGGGTGTTGAAGCATACTGGTCCAAATAGTCCTGACACGGCCAATGATGGCTTTGTACGGCTTAGAGGACTCCCCTTTGGATGTAGCAAGGAAGAAATTGTTCAGTTCTTCTCAGGTATGTAGTCGTGTTTGTTGTTGAGCAGTGAGTTCTGGCTAGCAGCTGGCAACATGTGATTGAATAGACTTGAAAGTTGAGAAGCTTAGATATTTAACTAGGTTGTGAGTATATGCAGATGTTTTCTTCTTCCTGGAGACCTTCAAATAATTTAAGCCCATCTTAAAGGTGGATTAATTATTTCCAAAATGCTAACTTTGCTTATATTTAGTATTGTAGTTCAGAGTAGATCTTTGAGGATTGTCCTCAACAACTTAACTACTTTCCTCACATTGCTGTTCAGCAAAATACTTCAAGTTAAAGGTAAGATCCCTTAACATTAGATTAGTATGTTAGGCTGTTGTAATTTATGGCAGGTGTCTATATTGTAAGACACAGGAGGTACTGGGGCCAGAAATGTCTCTAATGATCTCATTCTGTTTATGCAAGAAAAAAAAAATAGGGGAACAATTGGTTTTAGCCAGGGAATTAAACTTACTGAAAGGAAGTGTAGGTTGAATGTAGTGTTAGTATCTGAAGTACAGAAAGTGTTTTGAAATTGTTTTGGGCCTAAAGTATTTGAATGTTTAGCAGAATGTTAGAGCATATATTTTAAATACTGTTGCTTAATATTCATGATGTTATAAATTGGAATTAACAAATCCTTTCATGGTTTAGTGTAGTATGTATTAAAATTTTGATTATTAGATATGTATCAAGTCCTAATGTTTTGCCAGAATTTTTGAAATCAAGTCTATTTTTACTGTTTGTGTCTAAATTGGTGAGAATTGAATGCTATCTGTCAACATCGTTAAATATGAACATAATTTCATATCTTCTAGGAAAGTGCTTTAAGTCCTTTTTGTAAGCTTGGGAATGTATCCACGGAAAGGATTTTTCATAGACGGAATTTCCAGAAGTGAATCATACTACTGTTAGAGAATAAGAGTGCATGATTGTGCTGTGTTAGATCAGTTGTTTGTTGAAAGCTTAGATTGTATGTTTGTCAATTGTATGACTAAGCAATGTTTCAATTTGTATATAAAATGTTTAAATATGTAATTTTTTAAAATTGAAGTTCCACTAACTTTTTTAAAACATTGAAAAATATGAAATGAGGTAAAAGGTGTATCTTTGAACTTAGCAAAACGATTGTATTTAATGCTTGAAAATGTGTATAATTCTTGTATAATTCAAGATTAAGTTGCATAGATAAATAAGTGTTCTTAATTGTTGAATTCTTAATGCATCCTGTGTTTAAAGTTTTTTCTTGTATACCATGTCATGGGATGTGTTAAGAATTGAGTTATAGTTTGTAATAATGGAACTTCATATTACTGCAATGCTTTTTTAAAGAGTACTTGTTGAAAGCATACCATTCACCTAAAGTTAAAATTCTGGTTTATTTAAAGCTATAAGAAGAATCATTTCTGGGCTTGTGATGTTAATATTGCCCCCCTACTGGGGTTATTTGTCCTTGGGTTGAAGGGTTGGAAATCGTGCCAAATGGGATAACATTGCCGGTGGACTTCCAGGGGAGGAGTACGGGGGAGGCCTTCGTGCAGTTTGCTTCACAGGAAATAGCTGAAAAGGCTCTAAAGAAACACAAGGAAAGAATAGGGCACAGGTGGGGATGGATGGTTGGTTGGATTTGTCACTTTTCTTATGGTAAACAATTAAATCCATATTCTCTCTGCTTAGAATGAAGGGAAAAAAAAATCTGATTTCATAGTCTATTTGATATTTTGCCACAATTTTCAAACTTTTCCAATGTCAAAGTCCGATAGTACTTTCAGATGAAATTTTAGATTTTAAAATTGTCCCCAGTTAATTTGGTCTACTTCACAATTTTGTAAGATTCCTAATTAACCCCAGTCAGTGGAGTTGAGAGACTATGGTTTTAAAAATGTCAATGCAAACCTGGCTTTAGCTGTAATAACACACACCTAGTAAATTAATATTACCATAAGAAAATGTGATACTTTCTGATCTTGTTTTTAAAGTTGAAATGCAACAAACTTTTTCTTGCTGTATAAATATTCTGCATATGTATTAATAAGCATAGCTTTCAAGAAATTGTCACAAAAGGTTTTATTCTCTTTGCTTGTGACTATTTTTCATTGAAGCATGCGCTTACCTATGCTGATTCCTACTAAAAGCATAGGCTGGGGAATTTATTGGCAGAAGGAGATGTGTAGTGTGGGCTAGACTGTTGGTGGAGGCTGGCTTTTTAGCCCACTTGCTATACATGATGCCAATGGATTTAAGACATGAAATGTTGAAAGTTGAGTGGAATTCTTTCCCTCCTAAGACATTTACAGTACTCCTCTCTACCCCTAAGGTTGGGCTCTCTGCCTCAGAGGAGTTTTTCTCCTATAAAGTTTACATTAAATCTTAAAATTGAGTGAATTTCTGGTCATTGCCTATGCAAATATAAGAAATCTGGCTTTAAATATTAGTCAGTTTCATGGCTATGACTTCATTGTTTTCTTGTGTAACTAAATACCTGTATGAAATGAACTAATGTTTTCTCTCCCTTCCCCACCCCCCTTCCTCATGAACAATGCTTTAGGTATATCGAAATCTTTAAGAGCAGTCGAGCTGAAGTTAGAACTCACTATGATCCACCACGAAAACTTATGGCCATGCAGCGACCAGGTCCCTATGACAGACCTGGGGCTGGCAGAGGGTATAACAGCATTGGAAGAGGAGCTGGCTTTGAAAGGATGAGGCGTGGTGCTTATGGTGGAGGTATGTGGACTGTGCAAGTGTCATGAGGTCTCTTCTTTGTGAGTGATTTCATGTAGTGATAGTACTTTTTGTCTTTCAGGTTATGGAGGCTATGATGATTATAATGGCTATAATGATGGCTATGGATTTGGGTCAGATAGATTTGGAAGAGGTAAGGTAAGAATTGAATTTCTCTTCTGAGGGATACTAACACTCTTGTTCATCTAGACCTCAATTACTGTTTTTCAGGAATGTCAGACCACAGATACGGGGATGGCGGCTCTACTTTCCAGAGCACAACAGGACACTGTGTACACATGAGAGGATTACCTTACAGAGCTACTGAGAATGACATTTATAATGTAAGTGGAGGATAGATTGATAAATTGTTTATTTCAGTACAGCAGTAAAAACATGGTTGTTATTCTACTTAAGTGAAGCAGCAGCATGTTAAGATTTTGTTTCTTGTAACAAGGTTTGATTTTGATTCTTTGAAATACCTTGTATTTAGTTTTTTTCACCACTCAACCCTGTGAGAGTACATATTGAAATTGGTCCTGATGGCAGAGTAACTGGTGAAGCAGACGTCGAGTTTGCAACCCACGAAGATGCTGTGGCAGCTATGTCAAAAGACAAAGCAAATATGCGTAAGTGTGATTTAAGGATTTTGGGGTCTCTTTACAGACAGTTGTGTGACTAATGATTATAATGGAGGAATACTGAGGATGTGAAAATTTTTTAATCCAGTGATAGGGTTCTGTGGATCTTTAAAAAGTTCTTGGGGCTGGTATGACTAAAACGAATTTGATAAGACCACTGACTTAAGGTGTATGCTTGATTGACAGACTTAAGTGATTTAGATGAATGCTTGACTGCTTTTTAAAACCTGCATGAAGTACATCACTTGAAAAAGCAGCTAGAATTTTTTTTACTAAAAGTAATAAGTTCACAGATCTGCTTAAAAGAACTTAAAAGAGCTTATCTTTCTTTCACCAACAAACATTTTCAAACTTTTTTTTTCTCATTTCAGAGCACAGATATGTAGAACTCTTCTTGAATTCTACAGCAGGAGCAAGCGGTGGTGCTTACGGTAGCCAAATGCTAGGAGGCATGGGTTTGTGTAAATATCACTTTAGTGTCTTTTTTTTAAGCTAACCTTGTATGCCTTTTCTCTCATTTCAGAACACAGATATGTAGAACTCTTCTTGAATTCTACAGCAGGAGCAAGCGGTGGTGCTTATGGTAGCCAAATGATGGGAGGCATGGGCTTGTGTAAATATCGTTAGTTTTTTTAAAAACCAAAACGTTTATATAAGTCAATTTATATAAGTTAAGTTAATTTATATATAAGGGGTTTAGCAAAATTTAGGCAAAGAAAAGGTTTGATTTGAATAGTATGCATTAAATGTTTGTGAGTTATATAAAATACTTAGAATAGATAAGTTGGTTTGAAGTACTTTTGGGGGAGGGGACTGTAGAAAGAAACTAGTTGAATTGTTTAAGTATGAAGTATAAGCCTAAAACATTTAGCAAAAAGCACAGGATCAAAATAAATTGTTGGGCATAATTAGGTGTTCGGTGATACCTGTGTATTGAAACACCCTTAATATATGGCATCATGGGGGAAAATCCCATTAAATCCAATTAAGCAGTTTCATAAGGTGTTGTCAAAATGCCTCTACTTAAGGAAACGTGGATTCAGTCCTGCTGATGTGTATACTTTTGGCCTTGTGGTTTTTAAGTGTTTTGACTAGCTCATATGATGGATAGAAAGGTAGTCTGATCCTAGGCAATAGGCAGAAGGTGGTACAGTGGGTTCTAGCGATACTAAGATCAAGACTGGAAAATAATAGATTTAGAATTACAAGCCGGGTACCACCAGGTACCACATTCCATAAGAAACAAGGTTCTAATGTTCTCTTAACTTAACAGCAAACCAGTCCAGTTATGGTGGCCCAGCCAGCCAGCAGCTGAGTGGTGGTTATGGAGGCGGCTATGGTGGCCAGAGCAGCATGAGTGGATATGGTAAGTGTTTTTTTAATATACTTAAAATAAGTTTCAGGCAGGTTTCTTTAGTTGGGAATGTTCAGGCCCCTTTTTTGGTAAAATTGGGTTATTAAATGTATGTTCTTGATCCTAATATAATTATTCAAATAGCTTAATTTTCAGAATCAATGATTGGGAGGGGGAAGTATTCTATGAATTCAAAATAGTCAATATTGCAACTTTGAATAATGTCGAGCCAGAAAACATCTGCCTCCGTTTGTTAAAACCTTAAAATCATTCTTTTTCTGTCTTTTTGTTAGCAGTAAATCCGTGTTAGATGGAGGGAGAATTTAGAATGGTGGTTGGGTTCAAGACCGTATTTATTAGTCAGTTAACCTAGGATTGGTTTTATTAATTAATTTTTTCAGTTGGTCTAAAGAATGGTGATTTTGGTATTATAGTCTTACCCTACAAAATCCTTTTGCAGACCAAGTTTTACAGGAAAACTCCAGTGATTTTCAATCAAACATTGCATAGGTAAATATTTTCTCAAAAAATATAATTTAAATTCCCAATAGCAAATATTGATATGTTGTAATAACACTTTATATAGCAGTCAATGGCTCTTATTTAACTCCATGGAGGCTGCCATTTTGGGCACAGTGAGTTGCCTTTAGTCCAACTGTTGTCTCACTTCCTGCCCACCATGAATAGGAAAAGCAAGAGATTGCCCCTGTGCTCCCTATTCATACATGCCATTCGATGGACACATTGTGAATGTTTACGGTAAATTTTTTTTTAAAATGCTTTGTTTAGCTTTAAAAACAACATGAAGTAATTTTGCAATTTTTGAAAAACACTAGTTTTCCTTTAAACTTTTTTCAACGTTGATCCTGAAGCATCCAAATAAATGGTAGCACAAGAGTCTGGCAAGTTGGTACTGCAGAGAAAAGGGGTTTATTGAGACTTGTTTGGAGTCGGGAGTCCCTTTTCCCAAACATGCTTCTCGCCACTTGGACAGCAGCCATTTGTACTCGTATACTTTTTAAACTTTTTTTTGGAATGCTATATTTTAGTTGACTGCTAAATACCCTTATCCTGACTTGTCAAATTGATCTCTTTGCAGGCAGCCAAGGAGCAGTGAACAGCAGCTACTACAGTAGTGGAAGCCGAACATCTATGGGAGTGAACGGAATGGGAGGGATGTCTAGCATGTCCAGTATGAGTGGTGGATGGGGAATGTAATTGATCCTGATCACTGACTCTTGGTCAACATTTTTTAAAAGAAAAACTTAAGTTTTAACAGTTTTGCAATACAAGCTTGTGATTTATGCTTACTCTAAGTGGAAATCAGGATTGTTTTAAAGACTTAAGGTTCAGTATTTTTGAACACACATTCATCTAGGAGTAACAACTAGGTTGAGTAAACTATTACTGTTAAATAATTTTCAGCTTTTCTCAAGTTAGTTCTATTGTAGGATGTACTTAAGCAGTAAGTGTTTAGGTTAAAGCAGTTGAATTATGTTAAATGTTGCTCTTACATCACATTACATTGAACACTGTCTGGATGCATGTTGAAAGACATGCTTTTTTGTAAAACTCAATATAGGAGCTGTGTCTTACAATTAAAAGTGAAACATTTGGCATGTTTGTTAATTCTAGTTTCATTTAATAACCTCTATGGCACGTAAGTTGAAGCTTTTTTTTAAGTTAATGGGGGAAATTTGACACGCAATACCAATACTTTAGGATTTTGGTCTTGGTGTTTGTAAGAAATTCTGAGGCCTTGATTTAAAGTTTTCATTGTATTGTGATTTTCCTTTTAGGTGTATTGCTCTAAGTGAAACTTGTCAAATAAATCTTCCTTTTAGAAACTGCACTTTGTCTGGTCTGTGCTTCAGTGTCATGTGGACGGTTTCTTGGTGCTTTATTGCTGCTTGGGGCGTAGGTGAACAGTGACCTGCATCTCTGGCTGTGGCAGACAGGCTTGGCAGTTGTGGCTGTTGTGTAGATGTCTTCAGACTTCTCCTTCCAGTACAACTGAAGGTAAATTAAGCTTTGGGGTCCTGTGGAAGGTCTGTGTGTTTGGCTGGCTGCACAGGACGTGATCTGAATTGCCTTTGACTTGCTAAGCACTTGCACAAGGCCAAGGGAGAAGCAGAGGTGTTCTTGGTTATGCTCTGCATGTCTTTGGAAGCCTTTGAGCATGGCTGAGGAAGTGGCAGAGGCAATCTTGTGGCATCTTTTGAATTTTGCTTCTATGAGGTACCTTCTAGAAGGAGCTAGCTCATAGAGGACTTTGAAATGAGATTCAGTCTTATTTTTGCTTCACTCAAGATCAAGTCTGCTTAGGAGCAAAGTTATTTAATAAAGTAATTTATAAAGTATAAAGCTATCAAGTGCTTCTGAGCACGAATGATTAGTTTAACTCTAAATTAAAACTCAATGGCATTTGCTAGGAAAGTAGTAAGCAATACAGGTATAGTTATAGAATTACCTTCAGACACTTAACACTAGTAATTTGGGAATTGCCACTCATTGATCACCCTAATAGAAATTAAGTTTGCTGCATTGAGGTTAGAATTCAGAATTGGAGCTGTGAACATAGGCTTGTGCTATTCAAAGCCATTTTTATTTGCTGACAGTGCTGAAGGTTTCCTCCTGGGTGTGGTTAGTATGGTGAACGTAGAAAATCGGCTTAGAATGGTAGCAGTTCTTGAAGATTGTAGTTGGTAGCAGTACACGAAGATATACTGAAGGACTCTGCAGATGCTCTTGCCCTTCCACATGCTCTGAAAACGGTGCATATCTTCAGTTGGGTTGGGGATACAGAAGTGTTGTGATGTTACATAAATTGTCTTCTGCAGGTTTAGAGAGAATTTTCTGGGGATGCACTGTTAGAGCATTGGTGTTCTAAACGTAGTAATGGCCTTGAGAATCTTTACTTGGTCTGTGTCTGGGGAAATCAGGCAAAAGGAGTGTTCCTTCATTTTCCCTGGTCTTTTATAGTTTTTTTTTTTTTTAAACAAGGAACATCTTTGTTGAAGAAACTTGGAAAAAGTACCCAGAAACATTGTGTTTCTTTGGAACACGACTTCACGGATCAGCATCATCACCTGGGAGTTTGTTAGGAACGGTCAGAGTCTCCAAACTTGGTGTCATTTATCATAACCCTTACCCCTCCACAATCTGCATTTAAGCTGGAGAAACACTGCCTTTTATCCGTCTGTCGTTTGCCCAAGTAAGGGGAAGTTTGCCAAACAAACTGAGGGTTCCAAAGTTCAGGTGCATAATTGATGTCTTAAATTCCTTTCCATGCAGCTAGATATTTAGTATCCAGCACAAGCATCCTTTGTGAATAATGCTTGGGGCATGGCAGGTGATAAAGGGAGGAGCACTTAGTGTGGTATAGTGGTGGGAACTGTCAGAATGGTCTTGAAGTAGGAAGGTATCCTGCTCCCCTTCTGTGTGCAGATGAGAAAGGCTGAGAAGTGACTTACCTAAGGCTCCCCAGCAAGTTGGAGTAAAAATTGGGACACTGAAAACAAGATCTAATGCTAGACCAGTTGGTGGAAGTGTGGTGTGTAAACTTTGGGAAAAGTTGGGCCCTGAATGAGGTTAAGAAAGCTGCTCAGATTAAATTAGGGAAGAGGAGAAAGTCCCTTTTTGCTGCCATGTGCTTCCTTAAATAGGACTCAAAAATCTGCACTTTGGAATGAATGTAGCTTTGAAGCAGAGCACACAGTTTTGGTCACACAGATCTGGGACCTAACGTCACTGAACCTTCCATGTTTCCCACCCATAATGGGTCTATTTAAGGGAGCAGATGTGGGATCAGCCAGACTGTCGGTGTGCCTTGTGCTAGGACAGAGAACAGAAGAAAGAGCCAGGCTCTCAAGCAGAGGCTGGACAGCTAAGACAGGTCAGAGAACTGGTGGGAGGTGGACACAGGCACTGAAAAGAGGCCTTGCATACAGAGGGGCTGACCTGTCTGGATTGCGTTACACGACTTGTGAAACTTCTGTAGCCTGAATACTCAAGGCCATTAACTGGTGGAGGGAAGTTAGGGGGTGTGTGTGTGTGTAGGGAAGTTAGGGGTATGCGTGTGTGTGAGGGAAGTTAGGGGTATGCGTGTGTGTGAGGGAAGTTAGGGGTATGCGTGTGTGTGAGGGAAGTTAGGGGTATGCGTGTGTGTGAGGGAAGTTAGGGGTATGCGTGTGTGTGAGGGAAGTTAGGGGTATGCGTGTGTGTGAGGGAAGTTAGGGGTATGCGTGTGTGTGAGGGAAGTTAGGGGTATGCGTGTGTGCATGCACGTGCGCTCAGGTGGGGATCCAGAGGAAGGCTCACAGCCCACAAATACTTTGAAATCCAGAATGACTGCCTGGCAGGCGTTCCCTATAGGTGCCTCCATCTGTAATTAACTACACTAACTCCCTTTTAGATAAGGGAACACATTCTGAGCTTTGCTGAGATACTTCCTCTATGCCTGCTGATGAACTTTAACTGCTCAGCTTGTCCTTTATTCAGCTGGGCAGCAGCCTGCACCCCAGAACCCAGCAAGCTCAGGCCTCTACTTCAGATGCAGCCACCCTCACTTAGGGCCTCTAGTCCTGAAATGGGGGTTGTTCTGGGCATTCTGTGAAGCTGACATAAGCTCCTTCATTATTTATACCAGAATGAAAAATAAACAGTTTTATTGCAGGGCTAATGATGGATATTCACAAGGATGTGAATTTCTTGACTCTGAAGCAGGGAAGGCATGCTGGGGTGGTGGGGAGGAAAAGGAAGTGATTATTACTAGTTGGGCTGTTGCAAAAGAGGTTAATTCTTTGGAAACTGAAAAATGATAATAGCAAAATCATGAAGTTAACATCTGAACCAAGGCCGGTGGTGTCAAGTGAGAATTTCAGTCCAGAGGAGTTGATTCCATACAACTTGGAAAGGAGAGGCAAGTGCAGCTTCCAGTCCTGCGTGCTGTTCCAGAGGGCCAGCAGCCCAGCTTGGGAAACCAACCTTCCAAGTCTAGAGCGTTTGGTACTGTTCTGAGGCTGCCCACAGACATGAAGGTAGGCTGGCAACTGGTCCAGAAAGCAGGCCCTGCTGACGCTCCTGCCTTAGGAGCTGGTGGAGGAGGAGCACCGCTGAAGGAGCAGGGTGTGGCAACTGTCGCATACTCGGACTGGTTTGGGGTAGGAGGGCAGGGCCAGCTCATTACTGGAGCATGTATTGCAGAAGATGTGGCCACAGTTCCTGCAGTGGTGCTAGAGGATGGAAAAGAGGCAGTTACAGAATCTGCTGTGCTGCCTGGGTCTGCACACCCACTCTAGTTGACCAACCTTTAAAAGTTTAATACTTTAAAATCCGTCCTCCAGAGGCATGTATCATTTTGAAAGGGGTTCTGCTAGACCTCTTGTTTCTACATTTCTGTTCCTGTAAAATCCGTGGAGTGTTGGAGGGGGTGTCCACTGGCATGAGGAAGTTTCTTTTTCATTGTGTTTTATTGGACTTGACAACTCTCAGTGAGTTGGCAGTCAATGATCCTTACAGTGCCTGGGTATATTCCCTGTAACTGCTGCACTCCATGGTGGTGACCCAAGGTTTCTTTAGCCAGCCACTCATGAGAAGTCCTTTAATAAAGGCTCTCTATTTTGTGTGACATCTGTATTTTGGCCTGCCCAACTGGTCAGTGAAGGCCGGGTCAACCTTGGACTGAAGGCTGGGCCCAAGACCTTCTGTTCCTGGAACCTGAAGGCGGGCTACACAGGCAGAGGTAGATTCACTGGATGCAAGGGCCCTGCCAAGATTGCCACCTGGATGCCTGTCTTAAGACTTAATGCCCATCGGTTACCCATAGATTCTGGTTTTGCCTAACTAGGCCAGATTTTGGTCCTATTGCTCTCAAAGAATTTTCAGCTTATACACACACATCTAGACCACTTCTGCAAACAAGCAGCCCCAATTCCCAAATCATTAACAGGACTGGTGGAGACAAGGCCTGTGCTAACTGGCTGAGGTCCCTGAAAGGGGGGGGGGGGGCAGGCTGGGAAGTCATCTGCCAGCAGACAGTGAGCATGAACCCAGTGCAGTGGGCCTAGTCCTACGGGCCTTATCCAGAACCAGAGCCCAGGCAGGGTACCAACTTAGTTCCTGGGTGAGCAAGTGGAGGGCTACCCCACATACCTTTCTCCGGGAAATGGAGAACTCCTTTTCACACTGCTTACAGTGTGTTGCTTCATCGTCTTTCAGCCAAGTATGGCCCTGAGGAAGAAAGAAGACACAATCCTATTTTATGGCTTGGCTCCCGATGAGCCTTTAGCTATGTTCATCCTTCAGCCCAGCATCCACTGTCCCTAATAGCACCTGGTTTGCTTTTGAGAGACTGCCTCTTGTCCACTAGAAGTGGTCCCAGGATTGTCCCCCGACTCTGACCACAGCTGGAACTCAACGTGCTGCAGCCTGCCTGACCTGTGGCTTCCTTGTCTGCAGGTTGCCAGATTCTCCAGCCGGGCAGTAACCTGAGACTCCTCCATTCCCTTTCAGTAAGTGCCCTAGGGCCGAGGTGATCAGAATCAGGGTCTGGTGCTTGTAACTTCAACCCTGGCTGAGACATTATCCAAAATGCCCCCCAAACTGGCAGGAGGAAGACGGGCCAACCCTGTCAGCCAGACTGGAAACTGACAGCAGTCCCCGCTAAGAAGGCCAGCGTGCTGCGGAAACAGGAAGCGCTTCTCCACACACGCCGACGTCCTCCTTCTCAGAGCAGAGGAGGCAACTGACGCCTAGAGAGAGGCCTTTTTGGAGGTCTTTCTAAGGGAAAATGGGGATACGCCTATTCAAGGGTCAAGTGCCCCGGGTACTTTAATGGCTGCTTGGCTTCTGTTGACTACCACTTTACTGATGACACAGACATGACTGGGAGGTGCAGCGCATGCCCACCATGCTAACCTTGTGTTCAACAGCTCCAGGAAGCTGTAGGCTCCCATTTTATGACTTATCCTCCCTCTAGCACTGTCAGCTGACAATTTGCGCAACACTTCTTTATATCTGCAGGGGATAAAAACAGCTCACAGCAATGACATCTAAGGAGTTTTCCAGTGTACAAGGAAGGATAAAATAAAACTGATGTGAACTTCAAGTCCAGGCTTCTGTTAGTTGCTGTGACAATTTGCTGCTTCTGACCTGAGGCGGCCTGGTAGCCAAGTGCCTAGAGACAAGGGTCTCTGCTCCAGCATGTGCTGCAGGGTGCCTTGGGAAGAGGGCTGTCTGTACACTGCTGCCAGAGCGGAGCTGAGGCTGAAGGTCAGAAACTCCTGCCCTCTCCTACTCCACTCTCGGCCCCAGCAGGCTAGCTCAGCACCATACTGGGTCACCTGGACCACATGTTCCTGCTCTCTTAAGTGGCATATGCCATTCTGCCCTCCCCAGAATGGTTCAGAAACTTGGCCCAGCTGAGGGCTCAAGTTTTCCCTGGATATGGCACAGGGCACTTTAATGGGCCAATGTGGCCTCTAGCACCTCACCTGGAGGGAAAGGTCTTACTCTGATCATTAAAGAAAAAAAAAAAAGACAACCTGGATTTCTTTCTGCCACTTTTCATTTCCTTCATTAGGGCACCTATGATCTAGGTCTAATGTCAAACTACAGCTGACAGCAGAGAAACCAGAACCAGCGGACCTTGATTCCTCCAGGACCAGTTTAGGCCCTGCCACTTGTCCACATCACCATCTCAGCCTAGATACACAGCTCTGGGCAGCATTTTCTTATTTGTAAATAAGTGATGATAACCAGGAATCAACCACATATTCTCACTTGACTGTTCTGAGAAAACCTAAGAGCATGCTAATATATTAGCATGAGCTGGTAGCTACTAGTAATGATTCTTAATAACATTAATAGTCCAGTACCTTCAGTGCCTTATTTACTTCTTTGATGTCTTCCATCTTCAGCTTTGACCTTAAAAAAAGAGAGAGAAATTCATAGCCTCACTAAGAGGGACTTTCAAACTCTCAAGAAGTAAATCCACAATAACTTTGGTTTTGTGAGGGCAACAAGACTGTAAGAGAGGAACGTGATAACATGAGTTCTTATAGAATAACTTCTTTCCACCTTTTTATGATCCCAGAGTCATCTCACTGTACTGGCTCATGTCTGGGGCAGTCTTGAGGCTGAGCCTCTGGACCAAATCTGGCCCAAGATATAAACTATTGAGTTGCGGCAAGGATTTAAAAAGGCTTTGAAATAGCTGCAATCATTTAAAAATTGAGAATTATCTCATAGAAGCCCATGTTTCTGGCTTCTCCAAGCAACTATTCCTGCCTGTGACATGTGCGAGGAGCAGTGTGCACTCCCTTATCAGGTGTGGATCCCTCATCTGTAGGCCTCTCGCTAGCCCCTTTCTTGCTGCCTGCTCTGTCTAGAACAGCCAGGCTCAGGGGACACAAGTGTTTGTTCTTGTTCCATCCTCATTTGTTAGTGGAAGAATAATTCCTTAGTTCTCCACATAGAAGGCAGGACCGAACATGGTCTAAAATGGCAGAATTAAACCAGGTAAAGCAAAACACTATGTATATGTGAAAGCTCTTTTTTAAAAGCTGACGTTAGCTTAAACTGTCACTGGATTAGCCTAATCTAAGTGTCAGAGAGGCACGTCTCCGAGTCACAGAAGGAAACCAAACATCAAAGCCATTGAAAGAAAAAACCCTGTGTCCTCCAGGAATGCTTGCAGGGGCTCCTCCCCTCCCCTGCCCGGCTACAGAAGCAGGTGAGTAGACTGATAGGGCCAGAGGCTGCCTGAGATGGACAAGGTCAACAGGTAAGAACTTCCCTGGGAAATAACAATTTGAGAATCCAGATGTTCCCAAGATAAAACTGGGCAACTGTGTCTGTAGCTGGTGGAGGCATCTGAGAGTAGGCTTTTCCTTCTCTGTCGTCTGGTGTGGGCTTGCATAAAGAAGGGAAAGGGGAGAAAACGCTGGTCTTGCCTGCACCACTGACACACCCCCGCTGTGAAGGACATTCTGAAGGTGGGTTGGGCAGCAGCACTGGGAGGCTGCTAAGGGTAGGGGTGCCTTTCCAAGACCAGAGTTTGTCTGCCTTTCTGAGGCCTCTGCCATACTAGGAGTGTGTCTCTGACTCTCTGCTGTTTGTCCAACGTGAAGAGGACAGGCAGGAGAAAAAAAATGGGGCTAGCCATGTGAGAAGGTGGAGGGAGCCCTGAGGATGGCTCCCTCTCCCTCTCTCTAAATACCACTCAAATCCAAAAGCTAGCACCACGTCAGCTTCCACAGCTGGTTCTCAGTAGTTTCAGGGAACCCTCAGAGCTGGCCAGTGCTCTGAGCATGGGGCAGACACCCGGCCTTGTCTGCTCTCCTCAGGTGGGGGCAGCGGTCCAGCACACCCACCTGATAGGGGGCGGGCGGTCCTCAGGGGAGGGGCCAGCGGCACTGAGGTGGTCTAGAAAGATCTGGTGAATGGGAGAGGATGGCAAATGGGCAGCATCTTCATGTTAAACGACTGAGAAGACCACCTTCTCATCAGAGTCATAACGTTCTTCTTTATACTTCTGTGGGCCAGCCCACCGCACTGCTTGAGACCTTCCAACTTTCCAGACAGAAAACTCCCAAGCTTGTGCACACAGGTGTACTACTTTAGTGTCTCTGGTTTACTCTCATGTGAGTTCCCATCTCTGATCACAGTGTGTTCTGCACTGGGCCTGAGCCTGGGCTCTGCTGCTCACTGAGCCTGCATCAGGACTCAGGTAGGAGCAGTGAGTCAACCTGGGATCTCCGTGGGAGTGACAGGGAAAGAGGAACTCTCATTTCCCTGACAGGCAGCCCTGCTGGGGGCCAGACCCACCTGTGAGGCAAGTGACAGAGGTGGGAGGTAGACACTGACTCCTGATGACTTTTTTTGCTTAAGCCAGTTTGAATTGGATTTCTATCACTAGCAACCAAAAGAGTTGTGACTTGAGGAGAAAAAGCTACCCACTTTGTTTAAAAATGCCATAATCACACAAATGGGCAAGTTCCACTGTCCGCGGTGTGACCTACCAAACTGTCCAGAGCAACCCGGCAGGACTGGGACATCAAAGAGGAGAAGTGTTCAGTCAGAGGGGAGACAGAGCTAGCAGGGTGTGCACTCCTGCAGTATCACCCACTGGAGGCAGACAGACTCTGGCAGATGCGAGTATACAGTCTCCAGGGAGGGAAGTGGTCACCAGACTTGTACTGTGGCAGGTTCACAGTCTGAAGCCACAGTAATCCCTCTGGAACTAAACACACAACCCTCTTATCACCTATCTGGTTCCTCTGAGATATAGACACTCAGTTTGTGACCATAAGAGTTCTGGTCACTAGAAAAGGATGTTCTCAATGAATTAATTAACCCAAACCAGTGCTGTGTCCCTGAAGCCTGACTTCTTGGGCAGGGGATTCCCCATGAACAGTTGGCAGGCCTCCCTGATTCCCCTTCCCTGCTTGGACAAAAGGACACAGGTTTGGGGCTTGAGTGATGCAGGTGCAGTGGGCAGGCTTGTGTGACTCTCTAGGGGGAGGGGGGCCCAGTGGCCCTGATGTGGGTGGTAGACAAGGGGAGTGGGTTTCTTACTGGCTGAGGTGCAGACCCATTTCCTGGAGGGCTTGTTCCTGCTCGTCACAAACCTTCTGTAACTCTGCCTTCTCGTCCTGGAGCTCCCGCAGCTCCTAAAACAAACAAACCAGATCCCTGACACAGAACTGAAAGTCCTTTTTTAAAAAAAAGTTTTAGTCATCACAGTGACAAGCAGGTCGGAATGTTTTTCTTTTTTTCCTATATTTTATTTTGGTCATGTCGCATGGCATGCAGGGTCTTAGTTCCTTGACCAGGGATTGAACCTTCACCCCTCTGCAGTGGAAGCACGGAGTCTTAGCCACTGGACCACCGGTGCAGTCCCTAGAATGTTTTACAAGAGCAAGAAACAGTTTTGTTGTATCAGTCTCATTCACAACAGGGTTATTCCAAGGAACACTTGTGTGTTTCTCCAGAATGGACAATTGGAAGGGAAGCGCTTCATGAGTGGCTCTGCAGTGTGGAATGTGGGGCAGGAAACATTCAAACAGATTGGCACAGCACAAAAAAAGTTTTTTCTGTTTCTATTAAAAGACAGATTTGTATCAGGGAAAGCTAATTTAGGAATAAACTGTTCTTTTGGGAAGAGCTGGTCAAAATTTTCTGAAAATAAATGAGCAAGGCTGATGAAAGCCAAGATCTGGGATCTCTTTCACGGCTCTGAGGGTGGCAAGCCCTTCCAGGGGCCCTGAGCCATGGAGTGAAGCTCAGCGGGGACGATGCTGATGACTCTGTAAACTGGGGTGAGCACACCTTGAGGACACAGGCTGGTGAGGGCAGAGACGAAGACCCGGAAAAGTAACTTGCGTTTTCAGGGCTGACTCTTGTGTCTTCAGGGCTGATCCCAGGGCTAGCAGTAGGGTCTAAGGCCTGAGTGGTGGACAGTTCCCACCTCGGCCACCCCTGGGCCTTCTGTCCCAGAGACCGTCTAACACAGGCTCACAAGGGCATGCTAAGGCTTCCCAGTGAGGTTAGGTATGCTGTTTTTTTTATTTTGCAGGGTGTGTGTAATTCAAATCTTAGACCAAAGTATTTTGAAGTGAAGGGGGAGTGTTCCATCTTGCAGAACTTCCTAGAAGTCTTTTCCTCCCATCTCTGAGCTTGAGTGGCTCCTGGAAGCTCTCTCCTCACTAAGCAACCCCCACGCTGGGCCTAGCAGGCTCTCCCATGAGGGACTCTAGGTACTTTCCAATAGAAATCAAAGGGCTTTTATCTCAGACTGCAGTGGTACCCATTACTGTGCTTAACAAGACAAAACCCATGTCTGGGAACTGCCCCAGTGGCACAGGAAGGCCGTCTGAGGTCGCTGCTCAAGCCCTCCTTCCTCTGCTGCCACACCCAGGCCACACAGCCCTTCTTTCTGGTCTTTCACTGTGACGGTCCCTCACACTTCCTGGTGGCTCTGCATGGCCAGCCCTTGTTCACCATTCAGTTCTCTACTTAACTATCACTCTCTTCCCAGGCCACCCTCCACCCCAGTGTGGGGATACTTTCCTGTTTTCTTCTCTTCATAGCCCTCATCACTGAATTTCTCTGGTTTGCTCGCTGGCTTATGATTTGTCTTTGTCTTTTCCTCCTGAAGCAGAGGCTCCAAGGATATGGGAACAGTGTCCCAGACCTCAGTGCACAGTGGGGACTGACTCTGCAGCCGCAGACTGAAAAGCCATGCGTGTGTCTCACTTGCTGGCTGGGAGGCTCTTGGGCAGGAGTTTCTGGAGATGTAGAAGCTCTTTTTCTCCCCAAGACAGTCCACCTTACCTTTTTTAATCCTTCTACTTGCTGTAGCTCTGCTCGGAGTAAAGAGGAAGTGTCTTTCTCATGCTGTAACTCTCGCTGAAGAGCTTGTCTTTGTTCTTTTTCTGATTTCAACTCTTTCTCTAGACTTGAGCTGTTTTTGCACAGTGAACTGGAGTTAGTCTCAGTGAGAGATCTTCATGGAAATGCACAATCCACAACCCAAGTCACCACATAAGAAACAGGGGATTCACAGGAATCTGAATTGTGAGGTGAGCATACTTCCACAAAGTATAGAAATAAGGCTCCGTCTCCCCCAGGGCTATCTGCACCTCCATAAGAAAGACCAGGAACATGTCAAGGAAAGCAGACACAGGCACACATTTGACAGTTACATAAACGGAAAGGGAGGAAAAGAGTTCTAACACTTGTGGCTGCACACATAGAACCTACTACTGAGATGGAGACATTTATTCTGCAACATTTATCCTGCTTTTTAAAGGAGCCAGCTAACAGTGGAGGATACTGGGGGGCTCGGGACAAGGAGACAGCTACTAAGGGGTGGGGGTGAGCTTCAGTTGAATCCTGATGCCTTTCTCACCAGCTGAGTAGCCTTGGGGACTATACTGTGCCCCCATGAAGTCATTTTTCTCATTTGTGAAGTGGGAAATAGACACCTCATCTCTCATCCTAATCCTAGCCTTGCAGGGGTCACCTGTGAAGTGGGACACTGTCTGCCCCACTTGGGAGATGGCCTCCCCAGTTCTTGCCACACCACGAAGCCACCTGCTGCCTCCAGGGCTCCTACCACTGCTCGTGCAGCTGGGCAAGCTGCTGCTGCAGAGCGCTGCTCCTCCCACCGAGCTCCTGCTGCAGCTTGCGGCTCCGTTCCTCGGCCCCCTGCCTCGCCCTCTCTGAGTGCTGTAACCTAGACCAAAGGAACCAAATATGTGTAAGGAAAGGATCACTCCTCACATTTACCACATGATTTTTGCACATCTTTGCTGGCTTTCTTTTATTTAATTAATATATGATAAAATTGACTCCTTTGTGTGTATAATTCTATGAGTTTTTAGCACAGGCATAAATTCATGTAAGCATTACTACAATCCATTCTAACAGGTGATACAGACTATTTCCATCACCCCACAAAACACCTTAACACTGCCCCTTTGAGTCAAACCTCTCCACTCCAAATGTCATATATTAATACACGGAATTATATTTCACACAACCTTTTGAGACTGGCTTCTTTCTTTCAGCATATCTTTGAGATCAATCCAAGTTTTTGCGTGTATTAGTGGTCATTCCTTTTTATGGCTGGGTAGAATTTCATTGCGTAGATGTCCCATTTATCCATTCGCTTGATGAAAGACATCTGAGTTGCTTCTAGATTTTGGCAATTATGAATAGAGATGCTATAAGCATTTGTGTACAGGTTTTTTTGTGAACATGGGTTTTCACTCCTTTTGGGCAAACACTCAGGAATTGGATTATTGGATCATATGATAAGAGTATGTTTGGCTTTTTTCAGAAACTGTTTTCCAAAGCGCATTCCCACTAGTAATGTATGAGTGTTCCAGTTGCTTTGTAGCCTCACCAGCACCTGGTATTGTCATTAAAAAAATATTTAGCTGTTCTAATAGGTGTGCAGTGGCATCTCATTGTGATTTTAACATGTACTTCCCTAATGGCTAATGCTGAACAATTTTTTAAAACAGAAATATAGTTGATTTTGGAAGAAAAGTTCTGACCAACCTAGATAGCATATTTAAAAGAAGAGACATTACTTTACCGACAAAGGTCCGTCTAGTCAAAGCTATGGTTTTTCCAGTGGTCATGTATGGATGTGAGAGTTGGACTATAAAGAAAGCTGAGCGTCGAAGAATTGATGCTTTTGAACTGTGGTGTTGGAGAAGACCCTTGAGAGTCCCTTGGACTGCAAGGAGATCCAACCAGTCTACCCTAAAGGAAATCAGTCCTGAATATTCATTGGAAGGACTGATGCTGAAGCTGAAGCTCCAATACTTTGGCCACCTGATTCGAAGAACTAACTCACTGGAAAAGACCCTGATGCAGAGGATGAGATGGCTGGATGGCATCACCAACTCGATGGACATGAGTTTGAGCAAGCTCCGGGAATTGGTGAGGGACAGGGAAGCCTGGCGTGCTGGAGTCCATGGGTTCGCAGGGTTGGACACAACTGAGTGACTGAACTTAACTGAACAAGATATTGAATATAGCTCCTTGTGCTATAAAGTATCAAAAATCACTGTGTTTATCTAGTTTAAAGTGGTATATATCTGTTAATCCCACACTCGCAGTTCATCCCTCCCCACTTTCCCATTTGGTAACCATAAGTTTGTTTTCTGAGTCTGTTTCTGGTTTGTAAATAAGTTCATTTGTAACTTTTTTTTTTAGATTCCACATATAAGTGATATCATATATTTGTCTTTCTCTTATTTTACTTGGTATGATAATCTCTAGGTTTATCTATGTTGCTGCAAATCAATATTTCATTAGTTTTTATGGCTGAGTAATATTCCATTGTATATAAGTACCACATCTTCTTTATCCATTCATTAACTGATGAACATTAAGTTTGCTTCCATGTCTTGGTTACTGTAAATAGTCTGCTATGAACACTGGGGGTGTACAGAATTAGAGCTTTCATCTTTTCTGGATATATGCCTAAGAGCGGGACTGCTGGATCATATGGCAACTCTACTTTTAGTTTTTTAAAGAATCTCCATACTGTTTTCCATAGCGGCTGTACCAGTTTTTAATTTCCACCAAGTACAGGAGGGTTCCTTTTTCTCCACACCATCTCCTGCATTTATCTGTAGACTTTCCATGTTGGCCATTCTGACTGGTTTGAAATGACACCTTACTGTAGTTTTGATTTGCATTTCTCTAATAATTAGCCATGTTGAGCATCTTTTCATCTGTCTTCTTTAAAGACATGTTTATTTAGGTCTTCTGCTCATTTTTTTTTTTTAATGCAATAACGTCTCAATTTTTATTGGCCTCCTGCTCCACAGGGCACACTGCTTAATAGAGTCAATGTCTCAAAACTTCAGCATCTGAGGCTTCAGACATCATTTTGCTATCTATGAGCCTGAGGGTGGTGGTCTTCTGGATGGCTCGCATGGAGTTGCTGCTGTCCAGAGCATCATCAAGACTGAAGTCTTCCCCACCTTCCAGCAGGTGGCAGGAGGTGTTGATCTCAGCCTCCAGCTTGACCTTGATGTTCAGCAGGGCCTCGTATTCCTGGGTCTGGCATTACCCCTCTGCCTCAGTCTGGGCTAGCTCTGACTCCAGGTGCAGGAGGACCCCCATGGCCTGCTCCATCTGCATGGCATAGTGGGCCTCCACCTCCAAGCTGGCCTTCAGATTTCTCATGGAGTCCAGGTTGGTCACCAGGGACTAGCTGGTGTCTCAGCTCTGAGAAAGTCATTTCAGGAGCTCCTACCTCAGAATGTGTAAAGTGACCACTGTGGTGCTCTCCTTCATCTGCTGGGACCAGTACTGGTCTGGCTCCTCCTGGTTCTCCTGAGCCAGCTCACTGCAGAGGGCACAGTGTCTGCCATGATCTTGTTGAGGTCCTGAGGTTTGAGGGCATCCAATTCTATGGTAACCCAGAGTTGGCAGTCTGGTTTTGCAGACCCTTTACTTCTTCCTCATGCTTCTTCTTCTTCATGAAGAGCAGCTCCTGCTTGAGAGCCTCAATCTCAGTGTCTGGCTGCAGCTGGGTGACACAGGTGTCATCAATAACCTGTGGAGTCTGTGGATGTCACTTTCAACAGACTGGCGCATGGCCAGCTCTGTCTCATACTTGACTCTGAAGTCATCAGCAGCAAGATGAGATGGGGCATTGTCAGTCTGTAGAACGATGCAGGCATTGTCCACAGAATTTGGAGAAATCTGAGCCTTAGGTCCTCAATGGTCTTCAAGTAATTCCCCCCACTTCCCTGTCTCCTGAGAAACCTGTACGCAGGTCAAGAAGCAACAATTAGAACCAGACATGGAACAATTGATTGGTTCCAAATCAAGAAAGGAGTGTCACAAGGCTGTATATTGTCACCCTGCTTATTTAACTTATATGCAGAATACATCATGCAAAATGCTAGGCTGGATGAATCACAAGGTGGAGTCAAGACTGCTGGGAGAGATATCAATAACCTCAGATATGTAGATGATTCTACCCTACTGGCAGAAAGTAAAGAGGAACTAAAGAGCCTCCTGAAAGAGGACAGTGAAAAAGTTGGCTTGAAAAAGATTAGAAAAACTAAGATCATGGCATCCAGTCCCATCACTTCATGGCAAATAGAGGGGAAAAAGTTGAAGCAGTGACAGATTTTATTTTCTTGGGCTCCAAAACCACTGCGGATGGTGACTGCAGCCATGAAATTAAAAGATGCTTGCTTTTTGGAAGGAAAGCTATGACCAACCTAGACAGTGTATTAGAAAGTAGAGATATCACTTTGTTGACAAAGGTCTGCATAGTCAAAGCTATGGTTTTTCCAGTAGTCACATACAGATGTGCGAGTTGGACCATAAAGAAAGCTAAGCACCAAAGAACTGATGCCTTTGAATTGTGGTGCTGGAGGAGACTCTTGAGAGTCCCTTGGACTGCAAAGAGATCAAACCAGTCAATCCTAAAGGAAATCAGTCCTGAATATTCATTGGAAAGACTGATGCTGAAGCTGAAGCTCCAATACTTTGGCCACCTGATGTGAAGAGCAGACTCATTGGAACAGACCCTGATGCTGGGAAGAATTGAAGGCAAAAGGAGATGGGGGCAGCAAAGGGTGAGATGGTTAGACAGAGCATCACTGACTCAGTGGACATGAATTTGACAGACTCCAGGAAATAGTAGAGGACAGTGCTACAGTCCACAGGGTTGCAAAGAGTTGGACATGACTTATTAGCAACTGAATAACAACAGCTTACATTTAAGTCTTTAAACCATTTTGAGTTTATTTTTGCATATAGTGTGAGGGAGTGTTCTAACTTCACTGGTTTACATGAGGCTGTCCAGCTTTGCCTGAGAAGGCAGTGGCACCCCACTCCAGTACTCTTGCCTGAGAAACCCCATGGACGGAGGAGCCTGGTAGGCTGCAGCCCATGGGGGTCGCGAAGAGTCGGACACGACTGAGCGACTTCACTTTCACTTTTCCCTTTCATGCACTGGAGGAGGAAATGGCAACCCACTCCAGTATTCTTGCCTGGAGAATCCCAGGGATGGAGGAGCCTGGTGGGCTGCCGTCTATGGGGTCGCACAGAGTCGGACACGACTGATGCGAATTAGCAGCAGCAGCAGCAGCAGTCCAGCTTTGCCAACACTTGCTGAAGAGACTGTCTTTTCTCCATTGTATATTCTGGCCTCCTTTGTCAAAGATTAATTGATGTAGGTGTGTGGGTTTATTTTTGGTCTCTGTATTCTGTCCATTGATCCACATCTGTTTTTGTGCCAATACCATACTATTTTGACTACAATCACTTTGTAGTATTGTCTGAAGTCTGGAAGGGTTATGACTCCAGCTTTGTTCTTTCCCTTCAGGATGGTTTTGGCAATTCAGGGTCTTTCATGGTTGCATATAAATTTTAGGATTATTTGTTGTAGTTTTGTGAAAAATGTCATAGGTAATTTGATAGGGATCACATTAAGTCTATAGATTGCTTTGGGTTGTATGGTCATTTTAACTATATTACTTCTTTCAATCCAAGAACATGGGATATCTTTACATTTCCTTGAATCATCTTCAAAGTCTTTCACCTCCTTGGTTAGGTTTAGCCCTAGGGTTTTTTTTCTTTTGGATGTGATTTTAAACAGCATTTTTTTTCTTACTTTTTCTTTCTGATATTTCATAGTCAGTGTAAAGAAATCCAACAGATTTCTTGACTATCTTTTTGTGTGCTTATTTGCCCTCCAGACGTCCTATTTGATGCAGGGTCTTTTCAAGTCTTTTGTCCGTGTTAGACTGGATTGTTCATTGAGTTTTGAGAGTTCTTTATATATTCTGGATATGAGTCTTTTGTCAGATATGGGATTTTTATTCTCTTAGCTGTGTCTTCTACTGAACAAAAGTTTTAAATTTTAAGGAAGTCCAATTTATCAAGTTTTTCTCTTATGAACAGAGCTTTTATGTCACATCTAAGAACTCTTTGTCTAACCCAAGGCCACAAAGATTTTCTCCTGTTTTCTTCTAAAAGTTTTTAGTTTTAAGTTTTACATGTAGATTCATGATTCATTTTAATTTTTGTATAAAGGTGTGGTCTAAATTGAGGTTCATTTTTTGGCTTATGGCTACCCAATTGTTTCCAATATCATTTATTGAAAAAAACATCCTTTCTCCATTGAAATGCCTTTGTACCTTTGTAAAAAGAAAACAAGTCACCTATATTTGTATGAGTCTTTTTTTTTTTTTTTTTATTGTATTTGGATCCCTTACTGACCTATTATTTATTTTATTTAATGTTTATTTTTTGGTCACGCTGTGCAGCATGCAGGATCTTAGTTCCCTGGCCAGGGATCAAACCTCTGCCCCTTGCAATGGAAGTGCAGTCTTATCCACTAGACTGTCAGGAAGTTCCTGACCTGATTTAAATGTGAGCTCACTGGATAGTTCTGACTCCCTGAGATGTCAAAGTGATATAGTAGCCCAAAAGTTGAATAACTGAATACATGCTTAGGCAAAACTAGGGAATCCAGTTCCCTTTCCGGGGAAGACTAAAGACCTGAAGGAAAGTCATTCCAACTTGTCTGTACTTTTGAGAGAGACTCTGAGTAAGTCTCCAGGCCCAGACAATGCCTAGTACCTTCTAGGGAATATCTGCCAGGAGGAAGTGTTTACCTTTCTTCCATTTGTTTCATGCTCGACATGACTTGATTGGTTTTTTCTTCAAAAGATGTAATGACTTCATTCTTCTGTTGTAAACTGCTCTCTGCATTCTATAAAAGCAAGGAAAGAGAGTCATTTTCTACCTCTGTCTCACCCCCCTGCCTGTCCTGGATTAAAAGAGGGTTCAACTGTTCTCTTGGTACTTTTTTAGTAATACTTTCAAGAGTGTTTCATTAATTGCTGCTCTTCGCTAGAGCCCTGGAAGACAAGCTAGGTCAATGCTCCCAGTGTCATCAACATAAAGAAAGGCAGAGGGGGAATTTCCTAGTGGTCCAGTGGTTAGGTCTCAGCATTTTCACTGCTGTGGTCTGGGTTCAGTCCCTAGTTGGGGAATTAAGATCCCACAAGTCATGCAGAGTGGTGAAAAAAAGGCAGAGAGGGAGGTAATGAAGCCCTGTGTTTGAACAGGCCAAGTCCCTTTTTGGAAAGGAACTTCAGAGTCAGATCTGACTCAACATTATGGAGCCTTCTCATGTGCCAGGCGCCTCCATGAATTTGCATGAGTCGTGCAGGGTTCTCATGGTGGGCATTGTGAGCCCCCACTTCTCTGAGCAAGAGAGGGAGGCTCAGAAGTAGAAAGCACCTGGGTAAAGATTACAGTATAAATGTGCTGCAGCTGGGTTCGTACCTGCACCCATGTGACTTTCTCAGTCCAAGCTTTTAACTGTGGCAGATGCTGAGTGACCAGGAGGCAGCAAAAAACAAACAAAGTTTCTGTGTGTCTACAAGACACTTAAATACAAGGAAGCAGAAAGACTGAAGACAGAAAGAAGCACTGATACAGTCCTAGGAATACATAGACTGTATTTTCTGGCTTTAATGTAATAAAACTAGATGTAAGCGATGAAAGAATAGCTGAAAACCTCACATCTGGAAATGGAATAGCATATTACTAAAATACATTGAGCTAAAAATATCAGAAGAGAAATTATTAAATACTTAGAGCTGAAAGACAATGAAAACACTGCAGTATTTCATTACATTGACGATGTATCCTAATTTTATATACCACTAAGAAAGGCAAAAACTGCTACTTGAAACATGTCATGACATTGACTATAAGATGTGTCTTAATTTCAGAGATGATAGATATGAAAAATATGCTTCTTATTGGGTTGGCCAATAAGGTACTTTGGTTTTTAGGTAAGAAATAAAAGACACATTTTTCATTTTCAACAAGAAGTTTATTGAACAACATGCTGTTTTGTTCCACTACCTTCTGTCATTTTTCAGGCAACTTCATATTCCATCTTCCCCAAACTTTTATCTTTTTGAGCAAAGAAGTGTTGCAGGTGCCTTTTACATTCTTCCAAGTAACTGAATTTTTTTCCATGAAGAGAATTTTGTAAAGATTTAAATAAATGGAAATCTGAAGATGCAGTGTCTGGTGAATACAGTGCATGAATCAGAACTTCCCAGCCAGGGACTTCCCTGACGATCCAGTGGCTGAGACCCCAGTGCCAGGGGCCCAGGTTCGATCCCTGGTCAGGGAACTAGATCCCACGTGCTGCAACTAAAGAACCTGCATGCCACAGTTAAGACTTGGCACAGCCAAATAAATAAATAAAACCAAACAGAACCCTGTCTTTTTAAAAAAGAACTTCTCAGTCAAGCTGTAACAGTTTTTGCCTGGTCATCAAAGAAACATGTGGTCTTGTGTTATCCTGATGGAAGACTATGTGTTTTCTGTTGACTAATTCTGGACACTTTTCAGCAACAGCTGCTTTCAGTTGGTCTAACTGGGAGCAGTATTTATTGGAATTAATCATTTGGTTTTCTGGAAGGAACTCATAATAGAGGACTCCCTTCTAATCCCACCACATATACAATATCACCTTCTTTGGATGAAGACCTGCCTTTGGCGAGGTTGGTGATAGTTCATTTTGCTCACCCCATGATCTCTTCTGTTCTATGTTATTGTACAGTATCCACTTTTCATTGCCCTTCACAATTTGTTTTTAAAAAGGAATGTTTTCATTACGTTTCAGTAGAGAATGACATGTGGAAATATGGTCAAGAAGGTTTATTTTGCTTAACTTATGTGGAACCAAAGCCATTAAAATGATTAACATAACCAAGGGGGTGCAAATAATTTTCAACACTTCATTTGGATATTTTGAGTATGTCAGCTATCTCTCATGTAGTTTAACACTGATTGTTGTCAATTGATGTCTTGATTTAATCTCTATTGACTTCAACAGGTCTATCTGACTGGGGAGCATCATCCAGCAAGAAATCTCCAATATGAAACTTCACAAACCACTTCTGACAAAATTGACCAGCACTTTCTCCACACACTGCACACATACATTTTTTTGCATTTCAGTTGCATTTTTATCTTCCTTGAAATAATTAATAATAACAATATGCCAAAAATGCTGCTTTTTCCCTTCCATCTTCAATATTAAAATAGCTTTACAATAATTCACAAATTTTGCTAAATTTTTTGAAAATGCAGGCCGATATGACAACTGTCTTGATACAATCTAACAAAACTGTTTTGAATGAAGTTAAAGACTAAATGTTGCGAGAGCTGTCTTATGGAAAAAACCAAACAAACCTTTTGGCCAACCCAATCAATGAAATGCTTTTGTCAAAATTTGAGTGCCATAGCTAAAGCAGTGAAGTGAAGTGAAGTTGCTCAGTCATGTCCAACTCTTTGTGATCCCATGGACTGCAGCCCACCAGGCTCCTCTGTCCATGGGATTTACCAGGCAAGAATAATGGAGTGGGTTGCCATTTCCTTCTCCAGGGCATCTTCCCGGCCCAGGGATCAAACCCAGGTCTCTCTCACTACAGGCAGACTCTTTACCATCTGAGCCATTGGGGAAGCCTAGCTAAAACAGTACTTGTGGGCAATTTTAAACTTTAGAAAAAATATTTAATGAAATTAAAAAAAAGTAAAACAGATGAGCTAAGTATGCATTTCAGAAGCTGAAAATGAGCCACAGAGTAAACCCTAAGAAATAAGAAAGAATATAATAAAAGTGAAGGTAGAGATCAATGAAATAAGAAACAATAAGAATACACAATAAGGAATATTAGAAAACAAGCCAGTTATTTGAAAAGATTATTAGAACAGACACAATTCTGGCAAGATTAGATAAGGAAGAAAGACAGAAAATGCAGTAAGAAAACACTGAATTAAAGAGATCTAAAAATTCTGCAAAAGAATATTATAAACAATTACGAGCTAAAACACTCGAAAACCTAAATAAAATGAGACACATTTTGGGAAAAAGTATAAAATATACCAAAATTGGTCTGAGAAGAAATGGAAAATATGAATAAACCAGTAAGCATTCAATAAATTGAAATGGCAGTCATAGTCTCCTTGACCCAAAAAGCCCAGCCCAGATGAATCCTATAACATGGATGGGATTCTCAAAACTCTTGGAGAATAGATACTTGCTATCTTATAAGAGTTACTTCTAAGAAAGAGAACAGGAAACCTTATTTTACAGTACCAGTCCAACCATGATTTTGAAGCCAAATAAGGTCAGTAATAGGAAAGAAAGTTAGAGGTTTCTCTCATGTATAAACATACATATTAGCTACATATTTAAATATATCACAATCAAGTAGGAATCCAGGAATGTAAATCTATAAATTGCTATATAAATAAGGGAGAAAAAGAACTGTTCTGGGAGAAAAAGAACTGTTCTATCACAATAGATTGGAGAAGGCAATGGCAACCCACTCCAGTACTCTTGCCTGGAAAATCCCATGGACGGAGGAGCCTGGTAGGCTGCAGTCCATGGGGTCACTAAGAATCGGACACGACTGAATGTCCTTGCTTTCACTTTTCACTTTCATGCATTGGAGAAGGAAATGGCAACCCACTCCAATGTTCTTGCCTGCAGAATCCCAGGGACGGGGGAGCCTGGTGGGCTGCCGTCTATGGGGTCACACAGAGTCGGACACGACTGAAGCGACTTAGCAGCAGCATCACAATAGATAAAATGCAAAAAAGCCTAAAATATTTAATAAAGTTCAATACTCATTTATAAGAAAAATCTCTGAGCAAACAAGAAATAAAAAAGAACTTCATGGACTTCTCTGGGGGTCCAATGGTTAAGAATCTGCCTGCCAATGCAGGAGACAAGGGTCCCATCCCTGATCATGGAAAATTGCTCATGCCACGAGCAACTAAACCCGAGCGCCACAACTGCTGAGCCTGTGCTCTAGGGCCCACGCACCGCAACTACTGAAGCCCACAAGCCCCATGCTCCACAACGAGAAGCCACTGCAATGGGAAGCCTGTGCTCCACAATCAGAGTAGCCTCCGCTTGATGTGGTGAGAGGAAGCCCATGCACAGCAACATAAATAAATAAATTGAAAAAAAAAAAGAACTTCTTTAATTCAGTAAAGATTATACACCAACCATCTAGTAAGCATTATTCTTGATGGGGAAATCTTTTTTAAAAATAATTTTATTTATTTTTGGCAGTGCTGGGTCTTTGTTGCTGTGTGGGCTTTCCTTTAGTTGCAGAGAACAGGGGCTACTCTCTAGCTGCTGTCCTTTATCGTGCCTATCCTTGCATGAAATATTCCCTTGATGTCTCCAATTTTTTTGGAGGTCTGGCATGCTGCAATTCATGGGGTCGCAAAGAGTCGGACATGACTGAGCGATTGAACTGAACTGAACTACTTTACAATATTGTGGTGGTTTTTGCAATACATCGACATGAATCAGCCACAGGAGGGGGATTCAGGGTGGGGGGACACATGTGCACCTGTGGCTGAATGCTGAGTTTTAAGCCAGCTTTTTCACTCTCCTCTTTCACTTTCATCAAGAGGCTCTTTAGTTCCTCTTCGCTTTCTGCATTAGAATGGTATCATCTGCATATCTGAGGTTGTTGATATTTCTCCTGGAAATCTTGACTCCAGCTTGTGATTCATCCAGTCCAGCATTTTCCAAGATGTACTCTGCATAGAAGTTAAATGAACAGAGTGAAAATACACAGCCTTGTACTCCTTTCCCAATCTGGAACCAGTTATTCCACGTCAGGTTCTAACTGTGGCTTCTTGACCTGCATACAGATTTTTCAGGAGCCATGTAAGGTATTCTGGTATTCCCATCTCTTTAAGAATTTTCCAGTTTGTTGTGATCTACAAAGTCTCAAAGCTCAACGTTCAGAAAACTAAGATCATGGCATCTGGTCCCATCACTTCATGGGAAATAGATGGGGAAACAGTGGAAACAGTGTCAGACTTTATTTTTTGGGGCTCCAAAATCACTGCTGATGGTGAATGCAGCCATGAAAGTAAAAGACGCTTACTCCTTGGAAGGAAGGTTATGACCAACCTAGATAGCATATTTAAAAGCAGAGACATTACTTTGCCAACAAAGGTCCATCTAGTCAAGGCTATGGTTTTCCCAGTGGTCATGTATGGATGCGAGAATTGGACGATGAAGAAAGCTGAGCGCTGAAGAATTGATGCTTTTGAACTGTGGTGTTGGAGAAGACTCTTGAGAGTCCCTTGGACTGCAAGGAGATCCAACCAGTCCATCCTAAAGGAGATCAGTCCCGGGTATTCATTGGAAGGACTGATGTTGAATCTGAAACTCCAATACTTTGGCCACCTCATGCGAAGAGTTGACTCATTGGAAAAGACCCTGATGCTGGGAAAGATTGAGGGCAGGAGGAGAAGGGGATGACAGAGGATGAGATGGCTGGATGGCATCACCGACTCAATGGACATGGGTTTCGGTAAACTCCGGGAGTTGGTGATGGACAGGGAGGCCTGACCTGCTGCGATTCATGGGGTCGCAAAGAGTTGGACACGACTGAGCGACTGAACTGAACTGAACTGACAAAGTCTTTGGCGTAGTCAATAAAGCAGAACTAGATGTTTTTCTGGAATTTCCTTGCTTTCTCTATGATCCAATGAATGTTGGCAATTTGATCTTTGGTTCCTCTGTCTTTTCTAAACCTGTCTTGTACATCTGGAGCTCTTGGTTCATGTACTTCTGAAGCCTAGCTTCATGGATTTTGAGCATAACCTTACTAGCATGTGAAATGAGCACAACTGACTGGTAGTTTGAACATTCTTTGGCATTGCCCTTCTTTGAGATTGGAATGAAAACTGACCTTTTCCAGTCTTGGGGCCAATGCTGACATATTGAATACAACACTTTAACAGCATCATCTTTTAGGATTTTAAATAGCTCAGCTGGAATTCCATCACCTCCTCTAGCTTCGTTTGTAGTGCTAAGGCCCACTTGACTTCATACTCCAGGATGTCTGGCTTTACGTGAGTGACCACACCATCACGGTTATCCCAGTCATGAAGATCTTTTTTGTATAGTTCTGTGTATTCTTGCCACCTCTTCTTAATCTCTTCTGGCTCTGTTAGGTCCTTACTGTTTCTGTCCTTTATCGTGCCTATCCTTGCATGAAATATTCCCTTGATGTCTCCAATTTTTTTGAAGAGTTCTTTAATCTTTCCCATTTTGTTGTTTTCCTCTACTTCTTTGCACTGTTTATTGAAGAAAGCCTTCTTATCTCTCCTTGATATACAAAAAACTTACATAGCTTAATATCAAAAAACCAAACAACCCAATCAAAAAATGGGCAGAAGACCTAATTAGACATTTCTCTGAAAAAAGACATACAGATGGCCAACAGGCACATGAAAAGATGCTCAACATGGCTAATTATAGAGAAATGCAAATAAAAACTACAGTGAAGTATTACCTCACGCCAGTCAGAATGGCCATCATCAAAAAGTCTACAAATAATAAACGCTGGAGAGGGTGTGGAGAAAAGGGAACCCGCCTGCACTGTTGGTGGGAATGTAAATTGGTACAGACACTGGAAAACAGTATGCAGATTCCTTAAAAAACTAATAATAGAGTTACCATAAGATCTAGCAATTCCATTCCTGGGCATGTATCTGGAAAAGATGAAGGGTCTAATTCAAAAAGATATATGTTCATTGCAGCACTATTTACAATAGCCATGGCATGGAAGCAACCTAAATATCTACTGACAGATGAATGGATAAAGAAGATATGGTGTGTGTATGTGTGTATATATATATATAGTGCATACAGACACACATACAATGGAATATTGCTGTTGTTTAGTTGCTAAGTCATGTCTGACTTTTGCATCCCCATGGACTGTAGCCCTCCAGGCTCCTCTGTCCATGGGATTTCCCAGGCAAGAATACTGGAGTGGGTTGCCATTTCCTTCTCCAGGGATCTTCCTGACCCAGGCATCAGACCTGAGTCTCCTACATTGGCAGGTGGATTCTTTACCATTGAGTCACCAGGGAAGCCCTACAGAGCCATAAAAAGAAAGAAAGAATGCCATCTGTAGGAATATGGATGGACCTGGAGATTATCACTCTAAGTGAAGTAAGTCAGCCAAAGACAAATATCATACCACTTATATGTGGAATCTAAAAAAATGATACAAATGGACTTATTTACAACACAGAAACAGACTCAGACTTGGAGAAAAAACTTATGGTTACCACAGGGGAAAGGGATAAGGAAGGATAAATTAGAAATTTACAGTTAACAGATATGTATCACTATATACAAAATAAAGACCTATGGTATAGCACAGGAACTATATTCAATAATTTATAATAACCTATAATAGAAAAGAATCTGAAAAAGAATCATTTTACACTGGAAACTAACACAACATTGTGAATTAACTATACTTCAATTTAAAAGAAGATAAAAAAGAACAAACATTTTTAAATAGATAAGTCAATCAGAAAATGAAGAGAGAAAACAGGGGGAAACATGGGCAGGCTTGACCAACGTTATGGGTTGAGTCATGTCCCTCCCGAACCTGTTATGTTGAAGTCCTAACCCTCGTATGACCCAGGACCTCATTTGGAAGCAGGGTCACTAACTGCAGACATAATTAAGATGAAGTCACAATGGAGTTGGGTGGGCTCCCAATACAATACGACTGGTGTCCTTATACAAAGGGGAAATGTGGACAGAGGCATGCACACACAGGGAAAATGCTGTGTGACGATGAAGGCAGAGATGGGGTGATAACTCCTTCAAGTGAAGGAACCCCCAAAATTGACAGCAACCACCAGAAGCTAGGAGAGATGGATGGGACTGCCGTTCTCACAACCCTCAGAGGAAACCATCCCTGCCAATGCCTGACACTGACACTTCTGGCCTCCAGCTCCGTGAGATGGCAAATTCCGGTTAGGCCACTCAGTGTGTGGTGTTCTGCGACAGCAGCCGGAGCAGACTGACAGAACCAATCAGACATTAAAACCCACTATAAAGCACGGCAATTAAAACAAACGAACCATCAGGCAGGACAGAGGCCTCAGAGATAGTTCCATTTATTTACATAGGAACTTGATACACGATAAAGGCGGCTGCTCCTAAGTCGCTTCAGTCGTGTCTGGCTCTGTCAACCCCACAGACGCCAGCCCACCAGGCTCCCCTGTCCCTGGGATCCTCCAGGCAAGAACACTGGAGTGGGTTGCCATTGCCTTCTCCAATGCATGACAGTGAAGAGTGAAAGTGAAGTCACTCAGTCGTGTCCGACTCTTAGCGACCCCATGGACTGTAGCCTACCAGGCTCCTCCATCCATGGGATTCTCCAGGCAACAGTACTGGAGTGGGTTGGTTGCTATGATAAAGGCGGCACCACATACCAATAAGCGAACTTTAAGCAGTTTACTATGTGGACAAAAAGAAAACTGGATCCCTAGGTAATGCCATATACAAAGGTTAACTTTTGATAACATTACAAACCTAATGCGAAAGGTTGAGACAACTAGTGTGGACTATCTTTGACACCTAGGTATGAGAAAGTTTCTAATACAAAACCTCCAAGGTGCAAAGAAAGAAAGTGACAGTGAAAGTCGCTCAGTCGTGTCCAACTCTTTGCGACCGCATGGACTATACAGTCCATGGAATTCTCCAGGCCATAATACTGGAGTGGGTAGCCTTTCCCTTCTCCAGGTGATCTTCCCACCCAGGTCTCCCGCATTTCAGGCAGATTCTATACCAGCTGAGCCACAAGGGAAGCCCAAGAATACTGAAGTAGATAGCTTATCCCTTCTCTAGTGGATCTTCCGGACCCAGGAATAGAACCAGGGTCTCCTGCATTGCAGGCGGATTCTTTACCAACTAAGCTATCAGGGAAGTCCCCAAAGTGCAAACCATATGTGAAAAATCAACACATTAGACTACATCAAAACTAGGGATTTAAGGATAATAGATGACTAGGAGAAGATACTTACAATCTGTAGACCAGTAAAGGACTAATATTTACACTATACATTACTACTCATCAACAAGGAAAAGACAAAACCCAAAAGAAATAAAGCACAAAAAATATGAACAGGTAAGCCACAAAGAGGAAACATAAATGGCTAATTGCCATATGAAAGGATGCTCAAGCTCACTAGACTGAGAAATAAATATTAAAACAATTGTACACTCACTCACAATACAGGTACCACATGACACAGCTGGAAGGAGTGTATGTTGGTACAGCCCTTCTGGAAAGCAGTGTGGCTGGACTCATGCAAACCAAGAACACAAAGGAAGAAAGAAGTGTCTGGCTGGGAGGACACTATGATTACGTCTGCCAGAGAGATTCTCCCAGGTTTCAAAGGGAGATGGGTACACTACTTGCCAGGGTGTGGCTTGTGCTAGCATAGTGGAGGAAAATCGTTTGTCCGTCACTGGGCAAGAAAATGCAGTGGGTACACACACTGGGAATCTAAACTGTGTTAAGAAGCCAACACCAGATAAGTATGCAGGTGAATGTCACTCCGAGGCAGAAAAAGGAACAGGAGAGCCACAGCATGATACCACTGATGTAAACTAAAATTTGTATCTCAGAATGATACATGTTTTAGAATGATAAATATAAATGAAAAGATTAACACTTTCGAATGTTGGGCTATAGAAGGAGGATGGGAGTGGGGTGGGGGATAAAAGGAAATAAGAAAACAGGAGGGATGTTTTTTATAGTGCTCCAACCAGGGATACAAGTGTCAACTCAACCTTCTGCATCTGAAGCCCAGAGGGAGAAAGAGTGTGAAGCCAGAATTCCCTCTAGCAGAATTCTAGAGGGACGTGGGGGTGATCCTTCCCTGGGGAATCCAACTATGCTGTGCTGACTCTGCAGACAGGGGTTTGGTGATGCCAAAGCAGATGTCATGAGCCTTGTTAGTTATGGCCAACATTAAGTCAAACTGTCACTTGCCCAAACTTGGAAGACAGAATCCATGCCCACTGTGTCAGGGCTTTGTGTGATGTGGACACAAAGTCAATTCCCACCTGAACTTTGTGAAACATCTGTAAATTAATGGCTTTGACTTCCTCCAGCTGCTGGCGCAGCGCGACTAGAGTGTCCTGCTTTTCATGGGTGTCCTTTTCTAGTAGCTTCATTGCAATTTCCATTTCGGTTTTCATTCCAATTTGTAACTCCAGTTCTTTTTCTATTTCCTTAAAGGATATAACAAGGAGAATATTATTAAAGTAGATCACAGAAATGAACTTAACTGATACTGTATTTTGGGCAGTGGTGAAAATACAAAAGTCAGAATAGGTTAGAGAGATGCAGACAAGTTTGTCTGGAGCACAACTATATTTAATTTTACCCCTTTTCTCATTTTACAATGAACACTGGCTCAGCATCAAGTCAACAGAAAGTAGGTAGGTGGCAATGAGGAATCCTCCAGGAATATTTTTTTAACGTGTTAAAAGCCTTATTTACATAAAACTAATTCGTTTTAAAGAAGGCTGCAGCATGTGTCTGCAGAGTGTTGATAGAAGTTAGCTTTCAGGCAATGAACTGGGGAATCTTTCTGACGACTCTCAGGCTCACACACTCACCAAACGGGCTTTCCTCTCCTCCTTCAGCTGCTTCCACACATCATTGTACATTTCATCCAGACCTTGCCGAGTCTGCTTGTAAGTCTCCAGTTCAATTTTTGTATCTTGTTTTGTTATCTGTGATCAAACAAGAGCACCAGAGGAATGGTTTGCTTACAGAAGCAACCTAACTACTGGGCTGGCCAAGTACAAAGTATTTGAACACATTATTGACTGGGGAGTTATTGCAGAAACTAATGCCTGTGACTGGTGATTTGTTATGTAAGTGAATAATGAAACACTCTGGTCAATAACATTCAGGTTACAAAAGATATATTAACACATCTCTGGTCAATAAGTTGCTAAAATATACCAAATATGTGTTTTAAAAAGTAGCATAATTTCTAATTTCTATTTTTTAAAATAATAATAGAGAAAAGTTAAAATTTTAAAGATATTTTAATATGTTTGAACTTGAAGGATGAAAGCAAACTAATAGATTTTTGAAAAGGTGGGCTCAGAAACAATTTAATTTTCTTTAAAACAGAAGAGTCGTTCTGAGTGGGAAAGGTCCCCATTCAGTATTTATCTAGCATAATTTTTAGCACTGGGTAAATTTCGAGATGAATCAGATACGGTCTCTACCCTCAAGTCATTAGGTGAGACAGCTGCAAGTGAGCAGTTCTACAAAACAGCAAATGGATTCTATAATGGAAGGAGATGCAACGAGTGATGAGAACATGGGAGGAGACGGGCCTACTGATGGGCACCAAGGGCAGCATCACAGGGCACTGGTCTCACAAGAGAAGCTGAAGAGGGAACAGTAACTTTCACTTACAAAGGCCTAGAGGCAAGGGAGCAGTGCACTTAGGAAACCCCAAGTGGTCCAGCTGGCCTGAGAGTGACATGAGGGTACCAAGGCATCTTTGAAACAGAGCATCTTTGCACATTTTGAGCTTGAGGTCTGTGATGGACATGTCTGAGTGCCTGCAAGGCCTATTTCTCACCTCTACGCTTTTTTCGCTTTTCTCACGAATTAATTCATTTTGTTCTCTTAATTGTTGCTGTTCTTCTTGGAGTGAACAAATTCGGTCTGTTGCAGCTGAAAGCTTATTAAGAAAGATTTTTATATTTCTTAACATCAAAATGAATCTTACAGCTCAAATTAAAAGCTAACATTCAGCATCCTTGAAATTGACAATGCATTTTTACATATGTGAAATTTTATTTTTTATCCTTGTTTTGAATTAGGTAATACAGTCACAAAATTCCAAAGGTAAAAAAACAGTAAAATCTCTCTCCCACCCTTGCCGCTAGTGATCTCTGCCCTCCCCAGATACTCTTTCACAAAAATGACAATATACCATCTATTTCACATGGGCAAAGATTTATGGACACAAAATATTAGAAACAGCCTGAATGTCCAATACTAGAAATGGTTTAACAAATCACAGTGAAAGCAAAAAAAGAAACAAGTAGTTATTAAAATATTTATAAAAACTTTTAATGACTTGAGAACATACTTGTGATATAATATAAAGCAGGTTATAGAGTATGTTCTCATGTCTAGTTTAAAAAAAAAAAAACAATAACTGGGCTTCCCTGGTGGGGGTTAAGACTTCGTGCTCCCAATGAAGGGGACACGGTTTGGATTCCTGGTTGGGGAACTAAGACCCCACATGCCACACGGCGCGGCCTAAAACAAAACAAAACAAAAAACCCCACAACTTAAAAATGCTTAAGAAGAAAATCAAAAGCAAACAAACAAAAAAAACTTAGGAAGAGATGGGGACGCTATATACCAACTGTTAAAAATAGCTGTCATTTAGCCAGGGGATTATGGGTTTCCTGCCCCCACCCCATTCTTTTTTTCTAGCCAATGAGCAAAAATATATCTTATCACTAGAGAGATAATTAAAGAATCTGGGAGTGGAATCACAACCAAACCACTAAAAATGTGCCTGAGGAAAACATCTTCCTTGCCTTGAATGAGTTAACATGGTTTAGGGAAAAGTATGTAGGAGCAGGTGCCTTCATGGACCTGTTGAGGAGAGGCCAGCAGGAAAGACAAGGTAGAGGAGTAAATGTCCCAACCAATTTGTCCTTATCCAGCTTCTGAACCAGTCTCGAGAGAGAAGGTGAGGCTGGGTAAGGAGAAAGAAGCAAGACTTGTGCCCTCAATGTGTGGCTATGCTCTCAGCGTCATTCACACATGGGGGGCCCTGAAGCACAGAGCCCCTCACCTTCTCTTAGTCAGTGCATCTAGGTCCACTCAGACTCAGAAGCCAGGACTGAGGTTTCTAAACATAACTTCTGTGCCCAAGCTAAAAACTTCAAGGCTTGAAAGGAGGTGCTAGTTGCTACAAGGGAAGAAGCAGGCAAAAACCATATGCTAATTCCAGTCCTACTCTCTGACGACAGAGAGAGCATACTCTGAGTGAGAGGTGTACTTTTCTCTAAGGCACATTTTCTATTACAACTGTTTGCTTTTGAAGAAAAAATAACCCAGTTGTTCAGTTTCAAAAGCTAAATTAGACCTTCATTCAAAGTGTGCCAACTCCCCTCAGAGTGGGAGAAAATATTATGCAAACAAAGTAACTGATAAGGATTAATCTCCAAAATATACAAACAACTCATGCAACTCAGTATTAAATAAAAAAAAAAATCCAATCAACAAATTGGTAGAAGATCTAAACAGACATTTCTCCAAAGACACACAGATGGCCAAAAAGCACATGAAAAGATGCTTAACATCACTAATTATTAGAGAAAGGCAAATCAAAACTACAGTAAGATATCACCGGTCAGAATGGCCATCATAAAAAACCTTCAAACAATAAATACTAGAGAGGCTGTGGATAAAAGGAAACCCTCTTATGCTGTTGGTGGGAATGTAAATTGGTACAGCCACTGTGGAGAATAGTATGGCGGTTCCTTAAAAAACTATTAGTAGAGCTACCATGACCCAGCAATCCCACCTCTGGGCATGGAACCAGAGAAAACAATAGTGCGAAAAGATTCATGTATCCCAGTGTTCATTGCAGCATTACTTACAATAGCCAGGACACAAAAGCAACCTAAATGTTCATCAACAGAGGAATGGATAAAGAAGATGTGGTACATATATATAATGGAATAAAAAAGAATGAAATGATGTCAATTTTCAGAAAGATGGATGGACCTAGAGACTGTCATATCGAGTGAAGTAAGTCAGACAGAGAAAGACAAATATCATATGATATTGTTTATATGTGGAAAATATAAAAGGGGTACAAATGAACTTATATACAAAATGGAAAAAGAGTTACAGATGTAGAAAACAAACTTATGGTTACCAGGGGTAAAATGGGGAGGAAAGGGATAAACTGAAAGATTGAGACTAACATATGCACACTACTACATATAAAACAGTTAACTAATAAGGACCTACTGTATAGCACAGGGAACTCTACTCAATACTATGCAATGGTCTATATGGGAAAAGAATCTAAGAGTGGATGTATGTATTTATATAACTAATTCACTTTGCTGTACACCTGAAACTAACACAACATTATAAACCAACTACACTTCAATAAAAATGATTTAAAAAACCCTAAAACAACAACAAAAAACAAAGCATGCCACCTCATCTGGGAGAACAAAGAGTGAATGTGCTTGTTCTGAAATCAACTTAGGTCTCTTTGAGTGCCTCCACATGCCAAGCGTCAGGCAAGGCACGTTTATATGATATTAACCTAATTTAATCTATACAACACTATTGTAAGGTATGAATTATCACCCAACTTGGAGATGAGGAAAGTGAGGCCCAAAGGCCCACTCCATCCCCAGAGGAATTTGAGTCCTTCAGTTCTAAGTGCGATGAAGTCTCTCCTGTGACACTCATCTTTGAATTTCTACCTCCTCTCACAAATCTGAGCTCCTCTCCTGAAAGCTGCTCAGGTCATGGCCCTCAGAAGAGTGTAGGAAGTTTAAAGTGTGCCTTAAACTGGAGTCCTTACTAACAGGCGTGCTCCGCGACTCTCCTCTTGGCTGTAACCTGCCTCCACACCGTGTGGGCGGCCGTCCTTCGGCCCCTCTCACAGCCCCCTCCTTCCCAGAGAGACCTGGTGGGGAGGCCCGGGCAGCCAGGGACCGCTACCTGTGGGAAGCCTCAGAAAGGGCGAGCAACCTGCCTCCTGCTAGCAGGAGACAGGATGTGTCCACCAAGGAGACTGCCGGGCAGCGGGCAGTGAGCTCTTTTCCTCGGCCTCAGCCCTCCTTCTTCCTGTCCTTTCCTTCTCTCTCTTCCTAATGAGAAAGCAGAGAAAGACCACACTGTGGGGAGACTGGCTCCGCACTCCTGAGAGGCCGAAACACGGGCACTTTCACCCCACGACAGAGCCTGCGCCTTCTGGACAGCAGGGAGACACGCTACACCACAGGACCGTTGATAAAAGAGGAAGATAAGAGGACCTGGACTTGTCTCCTACTGGACCGCTGTAGGTAATGAAACCTGAGTCACGTAGAACTGGCTCATGATCAGCTGCACTGACTCATGGGAGCCCTGGCCAGGGCAGAACAGACATTCTGAGGATGTGAAATCCTGAGAACGTCTGTCCTGTGTGCAGCTCAACCCAAGGTTAGCAATTCCCATTCCTACCAGTGAGAAGCTCTGGTCAGATATATCAACCATACCATTTCTCTTAGCCTTGGGTCATTCTGTTTTAAGCATTTCAGTAAGTTACAAACCTCTTCTTGAAGCTTTGAATTAGTCTTTTCCAAGCTATCTATCTTGGTTTGAAGATCCCCAACTGTGCAGCTGTAAAACAGAAAATATTAAGTAAATGTGAACTTATGAAGGCTGTCTTCCCGATTTGTAAACAATAAGAATAGAGATTTCCAGATTTCCTGTATGAAGTGGAGAGTCAAAGCGTTTCCAATTAACTCATAGATCAGGATTCTAAATATATATGTATATCAATTGAAAAGTTTTCAATGTTTTCTTCCCCAAATATGCTACCCATTTGTTTTTTAGCCAACTGGAAAGAAAACAGAGTTTCTCCCAACACAATAGATGGGAACCAAAATGCCCTGGCAGTCATACATCTATATTCATAACACAATATTGGTACTTTTGGGTAGTAGCTTCAAAGTTGATTTTTATACTGTGTCCCATTTTTCACATACTCTTTAAGTAACATGCTCTACTTTCATACTGAAAAATACACAAAAAGCTAGTGTAGACTTGATAAACAACAACAATAGCTACAACAATAATAGTAGTAATCTTCTTTTTGGACGATGTACCAGGCTCTCTTTTGTTCTAAGCATTTTAAATGCATCAACTTATGTAATCCTCCCCATAGTTCTGTGAGGCAAATTTTATTGTTAATCTGTGTTACAGATGAGGAAACCATAACTTTACATTGAAAAACTCACTAAGTTCATACCCCTATGAACCCAGGAAGTCTGGCTCTAGAACCTGCACTTTTAGGCAACAGACCCTACTACCAAAAACTGGTGTTTTTTGCCATTGAGGGGGGTACCAAGAAACAAATCTTTCAAGGCTAACGAACCAAGGTTCAAGGATTGGGTGGGAGAAAGATAAAAATACAAATTGACACAAAATGAAAAAGGCAACAAAACAAAAGATATGGAAGGAATTACAAGTTTAAAGAGTATGACATTTTCAATTCTGTACTGACTATATAACTCACAAAGTATCAATAAAATTGCTATTTTTCCTTAGGAAACATAAATTACCAAAAAAGATATATCCTCAAGAGGAGAAAAGCTAGATGAACTGACAACTAAGAAAAGACTGAAAAGCTGGCAAAGTACTGCCTCTATACAGGCTTGGAGCTTCAAATTTTCAAGGAGCTCATGAACTAGAAGGTGTTTCCAGGCACAGAAATAAGGCAAAGCTTTCTGATTCATGTTGTGAGGCTGCATAATCTTGAGACCATGCCAGAGGGAAAACTATGGAACAATTACATTAGATTACGCCTTAAGAGAATGATTAAATTATTAAAGCTATGATCAAGTAGTTTATCCCTGTGGAAAAAATATATTAGTAAACTATGTCAATAGATTAAGGGATAAAAGTCAAGATTAACTTAATGAATGCTAAAAGGCACTTGATAAAATTCAACATCTATTTCTTACAAATGTTCTCAATAAACTAGGAATGAATTAAGAATCTCTCTCTCAAAACAATAGTCAGCATCATACCTCAGAGAGCTCAGAAATGCACTTTTTTAGGTATGTTCTAAAGAACACGCCAGATCCTTTGCCTGTTTCATTGGCTTTGGGGGTCACAGAGGCTGCTCCCATAGAGCACTGCTAATGTGCACAGTAAATTTTCTAAAGGGGTTGAGGGTTCAGAGAGAGAATTATAACTCCCAAAAATGTTAGGCTGAGAATCTCCATCTGTTCCCCTCAACAGCTGCAACAACCAGTGCTTCATGACACACAGGAGCAGCTTTCCAATTAAAAAGAAAACTCAAGATAAAGATACCCGCTTTCAAAAAATACATATACTTGCTATTAAATCTCTACTGAATTGCTTTTGAAGGTCTAACCCAGTGGTTTTCAACTCCTTTTCCTGCTCTGCACACTGGAGGGATGCGTGCTGATTCCCAGCAGCAATAGTGCTTTCTAGGCAGTGATTTCCAACTAAGTTGCTGTAGGCTGAGGGGTGGAGAGTCAGGTTTCATTTATTACTCTCTAAGTTGCATAACTACACAGAACAAAGGACCAAAGGACTCCCAAAAGCTCTTTATCAAGAAATCATACTTCTATAGCCTGTACACATGAGCACTGAATGACAATCTTTCTTCCTGATTAGGAAAAAAGTTAGTTATAAATATATGGCAACTCAAAAAAGTTCCATGAGGCAATTATTGGGCACTGAGAATGAACACTGGAAAAAGAAGGGAGTCCTACCTTAAGTGCCGGTTAAGTTCCTCCACATAATTTTTTTGATCAAGGACATCTGTGATTCTTTCATGCCTTTAAAAAAGAGCATAAAAATAGGGAAATTCTTTTTCTGTAATGAATATTAAAAAAATGCATTTACTTATTTGGCTGCATTTGGTCTTTTTGATATGGCATATGGGCTCTCCAGTTGTGGCGCATGGGCTTAGCTGCTTCCTGACATGTAGCATCTCAGTTACCCGACCAAGGATCGAACCTGTGTCCCCTGCATTACAAGATGGATTACTTTTTACCATTGGGATACCAGGGAAGTCCCAAGGAATTCCTTTTACTCAGGGTTAATACTTTGTAATTGTCCCCCAACCTTTCAATCACCAATGTCATTAATGCCATCAGGAAACCAAGAGACAGTCAGAGTGTAGTAACGTCTACATGGTCCTGAGTGAACCAGCACGACTGGCTGTGAAGACATGGAACACACTGGAAACGCTAGCCGGAAAGGATCCTCCCTACAGACGCTCCTCCCACCTCATCCCTAGCATTCGAGAATGCCACCAGGATGCAAGGTGGCACCAAAATCCATATGTGAATGGCTCCCAAGGTAGGGAGATGAAGCAGCCCTTGGTATACTGAAGAAAAAGAAGCTGGCTCATCAGAGAAGATCACAAGACTCTTCAAAACATAAAGCTGATTAGTCTGGGTTTGAAAAAAAAAAAGACTGGGAATGCCTTGGTGGTCCAGTGGTTAGGACTCTGCTTTCGATGCCAAGGGGGTGGGTTCAATTCCTGCTTAGGGAACGAAGATCCTAAAATCCATGCAGCGTGACAAACAAAACAAAAGAACAACAGCAAAAAACTTCATATATATTTATATATATAAAAAAGACTTTAACATTTTAAAGTTAGCCTCCCCCCACCAATTTCTTTACATACATATGTATGTAAATGAGATTATTCAACTCACACTCATGCCACAGGTGCTGGATTTGTTGGTCAGTACAGTTTTTTTTTTTTTTTTTAACCTTTCTGCCCTCACACAGCTTTCCCAGGTGACACATACTGACAGCTTGTTGAGTAGCCTCTGTGCATATAATCATAATATCTATCTATATTTTTATATATAGTATATGCAATTAAAATAGAAAAGAGATTTGGAGGGTTTTAAAAAATGGAATATCTATACTTCTTAGTATTACACTTTTCTCACTCAATAATACCTGTGGAAATCCCTCTAAATCTACTATACACTGGGTAAAATTTGCTTTTTCTCATGTCTGTATAATATACCACAGTGTGGAATATTTCAGATGTTCCACAATTCATTGAATTACAGATGTCCCTAAGTATCCACAGGGAACAGGTTCCAAAACCTCTGTGGATACCAAAATCTACAACTGCTCAAGTCTCTCATACAAATGGCATAGCACTGCTGACCCTCTATATCTGCGGGTTCAACATCTGCAGGTATGAAAGGCTGACTGCATTCCCTTAAGGGAGGATAATCAGCTCATTTCCAGTTCTTTTTGACATTAAGAATATATTTTTAATTCCAAGTGAGCAAATCTTAGTACTTTGGGTGCATAAAGCATGCCTCCCTTGGTAAGGTATACTGCCAGGACACTGAGACCAGAAAAGTCCTCAATATGAAGATGTGTGAAAGACAAGTAATAGATGTTTCTGGTAGAATACTCAAACACAGCCCAAGGGTTTACAGTGAGACTCCCTCCCACACCTGTCTCCTGACCTCTTCCCCACAGGCAGCCATGTGTTCAGGTCTATGTGCCTCTCTAGAAGTGATCCATGTATATGGAAGTACAACATATAAATACAAGTGTTATGTCTTCTTTATTATAACATAAATTTTAGCATGTTGTACACATTGTTTGCTTTTTTTTCTTTTCTGTCTCTTTTTTCAGGGTAACTTCTTTTAATGCTCTTGTTAACAAGGATGAGGTCGAGTTACATGCGGTATGAAAAGACATCCAAGACACACTGTGAACAAACAGTAAGTCCAGTGGCAACTTAAATATGTAATAGTGTTTTTCCATTTACATCCAAACAAACCATAAAGCAAATTACACTACCAACAATTATACACCTGCAAGGCATTAAAAAAAAAAAGGACTTGGAAGGAGTCATGCATGAGTAGCTTCCTCTGAAGAAGGAGGCGGGGAGTGGGACTGAGATGGAGACTGGGGATGGTGTGAATGCAGACATTGCCCTTGTGCTCTCTATTCTTCCTCAGAGCCTCATTCCTTAAACAACGGGAACAGCAACATATTGCCATTGTAATTAAAAACAGCTAAATCAAAACTAAAATTTCAAACAATGCAAAAACAAAAGTAGCATTCTTTGTCAGCAGTTACATGAAAGGATGCTCAACATCACTAATCATCAGGAAATGCAAAACAAAACCACAACATGGTAACACCTCATACCTGTTAGAATGGTTATCACCGAAAAGACAAGAAATAATAAGTGTTGGCCAGGAAACAGAGAAAAGAGAACCCTTGTGCAGCGTTGGTGGGAATGTAAATTAGTGCAGCCACTATGGAAAACAGTATGGCAGTTTCTCAAAAAATTAAAAATAGAACTACTAAATGATCCAGCATTCCACTTCTGGGTATTTACCCAAATAAAGTGAAAACTAACATGAATACATATATGCATCCCCATATTCACTGCAGCATTACTTATAATAGCCAAGATATAGCAACAACCTTCCTAATAGCTCAGTTGGTAAAGAATCTGCCTGCAGTGCAGAAGCCCCCATTTGATTCCCGGGTTGGGAAGATCCACTGGAGACGGGATAGGCAACCCACTCCAGTCTTCTTGCCTGGAGAATTCCATGTACTATATTTTCCATGGGGTCGCAAAGAGTAGGACACAACTGAGCGACTTTCACTTCACTCCTTTATAGCAACAACCTAAGTTTCCATCAATGGATGAATGAAGAAAATGTGGTATATTTATATAATAAAATATTATTCATCCATAAAAAAAAAAATCCTACCATTTCTGACAACATGAGTGGATTTGAGGGCATTATGCTAAGTGAAATAAGTAAAACAATGAAAGACCAATACCTTATGATCTTACTTATATATGGAATCCAAAACAAACAAACACAGAACCAAACTCACAGATACAGGGACTGGTGGTGGCTGCCAGAGGTTGGGGAGTGGGGGAGAAGGTGGGGTCATAGATACAAACTTCCAGTTATAAAATAAAGAAGGCTTAGTGATGCAATGTGCAGCGTGATGACTCTAGTTATTAGCATTTTATATATATAGTTAATGTATATAATTAAGTATAGCTAATGACTATAGTTAATAGTAAAACTGCATATTTGAAAGTTGCTAAGACAGTAGCTCTGAAAAGCTCTTGTCACAAGAAAAAAATTCTTTTGTAACTATGTTAATTAAGGTCATGGATGTATACTAGATGTACCGTGGTGATCACTTTACAATATATACAAATATCAGATCATTATGTTGTACACCTGAAAATAATACAATGTTATATGTCAATTACACCTCAATTTTTAAAAAAGTAGCATTCTTTGCTAGAATTTCATTAAAATCATGAAGAGCAGCATACATTGCAGAACTTACTCTTTGCCGCCATCTAGATCCTGCACATCTTTAATGTAGAGAGAAAAATCGATCACTCCAACCTAATTGAAAGAAAACGCACCAGTTTAAATGAAAGATAGTTTCCCCACTTTCCACAAATCTTACTATCTTTAAAATTCATGGTATTTCTACTCCTATCTCCTTCCTAACCAGTCAGTTAGATGGATCAGCTTAAAGTAGCAATCGAGCAAACAAACCGAAAGAAAAACAACCCCATCATCTTCTAGAAGAAAAACTTACTAAAAATCAGAATTCAAGGGAATATTCTGAAGTTTTACCACTTAGTAATGATTAGTTTTTCTGTCTTTATTCAACAATCAAATTGTTGACAAAGATCAACAAAGTTCTTTGGGTACAAAGTAATAAAAAAAAAAGAGAGAGAGATCTGGATCTTTAAAGTGGCGACCTCAACTGGTAACTTTGACCAAGTTGGGGTGAAAAGGTCCAGTCACTATTTCAGGGAAAATTCTCTGCTATAGGGAACTAGGGCGGTCCAAAATCCCTCAACATTTCAAAGTTAGGCGCTTTGTCCAGAAATAAAGCACTTGAGAGAGAGTGAATGAGAGCCCTAGCCTGCTACCATTGACTCCAGTGAAAGTGAAGCCATTCCTTTGAAATACAGGATAATTGGGTCCATCAATACAGAAATATTTAAATCAACCACATTATAGCCATATTGCAGAACCCTATGCAACCATAACAAAGAATGTAGGGAATGAAAATGTAATGAAATGAAGAAAGCTCCAGGATAAAATTTTAAGTCCAAGAATACTATGTACCGCATTAACTCCTTATAGTAACCCCACTTATGTTAAAAACCAAAGCTATATGTGACGTCTTTTGCAACTTCTCTGTTGCGCCTCCCACCAATCTCCATTCCCAACCCTTGAACCTGGGTGGCCTTACGACCTGTCTTAATGAGCAGAAAGCAGCAGGAAGGATGCTGTGACTTTTGCAGTTAGGTTAACAAGGGCAGTACATGCTTCATCCTGGCTCTTTCCCTTGGGCACATGCCTCTGAAGTTCTGAGCTTCTACGGGAAAAGTCTGGCTACCTTGAGGCACCACGCTGGAGACCATGTGGAGAGACCAGATGCAGACAGAGATGCCCGAGAAACCCCTGCTGCTCCAGCGCCCGCTCACTATGCCTTCTCAACTCAGAGGGCAGTGAGAGCACATGCCTTCAGCCACTCTAGTCCTAGCCACCAACTGCCTATAATCACAGGTGTGCTTCAGAATCAACTTGCTGAGCTCAGCTAACCATCAACTATGAGTAATTGATATTTTTAATGTAACAAATTAACATTTGTTACACCGCAATAGAAAGCCAGGAAAGATTTAGTTAAAAACAAGAACCTATGTATACATAAATGCATAGAAAAAGTAGTCCCTCAAGGTTTTACCATTACCTGTGGGGACAAAAGTGGAACTGAAGGGGGAGGAGAAAAGGGAAGCTTGAAGTTCACTTTTCACTTCACATGCTTCTATAATTGCTTAATTTTTTTCAACAAGCATGTACTTCTTCTATAATACAAAAAGACTGGAAAAAAGGAAACAATAGAAAGAATGAGAAAGAATTAATACCTAAAGTAGAAATTAATGGACTAGAAGACAGATAAAGTCTTCTTCCCAAAGCAGAAGTGATGAGTAAAGAGCAAGATCTGGGTTTCAAGCTCAACACAGTAGACAAACTCTATCATGTGCACAATATTACAATTTGGAAAAGTGAGATTTTAAAAAGCTACAAGAAAAAATGCAACTAACAGGAGATCTGAATGAAATAAATGATTTCTGGAAAAATATAAATGACTAAAGGTTTATATAAGGCTTAGGAAACCAATAAATTGACCAAAGCTATGCAAAAATAAAAGTGGTCAAAGTATGCAGATCATAAAGAGCTGAAATGGTTATACCAACAAGTTTTGATAAACATTTAAAGAAAAATAATTCTTGCTATAACAAACTTTTGTAGAAAATAAGAACAAAAAGAATATTATCCAGCTTATCTTATGAGGTTATACAATCCTGACACTGAAAAGTTACAAAGACACTATAGAAAAGGAAGATTCAGACAAGTGTTATTTGTAAGTGGAAACACAAAAATCCCAAATAAACCACAGACATTAAGTCTAGCAGTACACTAAAAGTATATGTATGATGACCAAGTAAGATTTATTTTAAGAATTCAGGAATAATATCACAATAAGAAGCCCAAGAATTAATTCAATTATAATTATGGGCTAAAAATGGATATGACATCTCAATAGATGCCAAAAAGGTATTGGGTAGCATTCAGTATTCATTTTTTAAAAATTAATTTATTTAATTGGAGGCTAATTACTTTACAACATTGAGGTGGTTTTTGTCATATGGGTTTGGGATGGGAGCACACATGTACACCTGTGGCTGATACATGTCAATATTCATTTTTAAATAAAAATGCAAAGTTAGAAGAGAACAGCACTTTCTAAACATGAGAAAGAGGATCTCTCAGATAGCAACAGCAAATACTCATGCTTCATAGTGACATGTAAGAGGCATTATATAGGCCAGAGGCTCAATCACATTTATTATTTAATAAAAATCCCAGACAAATTTTTATTTTGGAATCTAACAAAATGATGTTCAAGGTCATCTGGCAGAATGGAAAATGGACAGCCTCAACTAAATCTGATAAAGTGGTATAACAAAGTAGGTAGGAGGTGAACTGCACACACTATATGGCTTTGGTAGTTAAAAGACTATGTTACTAGCATAGAAATAAAAAGATCCAGAGACTAAATAGAGAGTCTACAAATAAGCCTCTGAGTATAATGGATATTTCAACACATGATAAAGGCGGAATTTCAAATTAGTAGGCAAAATAATAATATTTGTTATATGGTATTGAGAAAACTGGTTTACTACTGTACTTATATAAGAAATCTGGATTTCCACTTCATACTATGTCAAAAAGAATGACAGGCAGATTATTTAAATGTAAAATATATACATGTGATTTAAAAATCAAGTTAATTTTTAGATGTGGAAGGACCTTCTAGGCACAAAAGTTTAGAAGGTATAGAGGAAAAGTCCATTAAATACGACTGCAAAGAAACAAAAAAAAGGTCTATAGGGAAAACAAACCCTGAGCGAGCAGAAAAAAATTTTATAACAAATATTCTGACAAATGGTAAATATCATCATCTATAATAAAGGAGTGGAAAAAGATGGAATACTCAAAAAAAATGGGCAAAGGATATGAACAAGTGAACCACCAATGGCTTGTTTAACATTTGTAATACAACATGAAAAAACCTTGTATAATATTTATAATAAAACATGAAAAAAAAAACCCTCCATCATCCTAGTTCTCAAAAACACAAATTTGAGATGACGAGTTTTTTCTGTCTGATTGAAAAAGACTGAGAACGCTCACATGCTTTCACAACACTCATGCAGAACTTGTGCACTCTGACACAGAAATCTCAAAACTTATCCTAAGAAAATAACCTGACAAGACTAAAAAACAAATATAAGGATATTTATAACACTGTCATTATAACATGAAAGTGACTTACATTAATAAGTATTGGTTAGGGAGGGAGAATCAAGAAGGAGGGGATATATACATTATATATATACTTATATGCATATATATATAAAATTATGACTGAAAATTAGAGATACGAAGGGAACATTTCATGCAAAGATGGGCTCGATAAAGTTCAGAAATGGTATGGACCTAACAGAAGCAGAAGATATTAAGAAGAAGTGGCAAGAATACACAGAAGAACTGTACAAAAAAGATCTTCACGACCCAGATAATCACGATGGTGTGATCACTCACCTAGAGCCAGGCATCCTGGAATGTGAAGTCAAGTGGGCCTTAGAAAGCATCACTACGAACAAAGCTAGTGGAGGTGATGGAATTCCAGTTGAGCTATTTCAAATCCTGAAAGATGATGCTGTGAAAGTGTTGCACTCAATATGCCAGTGAATCTGGAAAACTCAGCAGTGGCCGCAGGACTGGAAAAGGTCAGTTTTCATTCCAATCCCAAAGAAAGGCAATGCCAAAGAATGCTCGAACTACTGCACAATTGCACTCATCTCACATGCTAGTAAAGTAATGCTCAAAATTCTCCAAGCCAGGCTTCAGCAATACGTGAACCATGAACTTCCAGATGTTCAAGCTGGATTTAGAAAAGGCAGAGGAACCAGAGATCAAATTGCCAACATCCTCTGGATCATCGAAAAAGCAAGAAAGTTCCAGAAAAACATCTATTTCTGCTTTATTGACTATGCCAAAGTCTTTGACTGTGTGGATCACAATAAATTGTGGAAAATTCTGAAAGAGATGGAAATACCAGATGATCTGACCTGTCTCTTGAGAAACCTGTATGCAGGTCAGGAAGCAACAGTTAGAACTGGACATGGAACAACAGACTGGTTCCAAATAGGAAAAGGAATACGTCAAGGCTGTATATTGTCACCCTGCTTATTTAACTTATATGCAGAGTACATCATGAGAAATGCTGAGCTGGAGGAAGCACAAGCTGGAATCAAGATTTCTGGGAGAAATATCAATAACCTCAGATATGCAGATGACATCACCCTTATGGAAGCAAGTGAAGAAGAATTAAAGAGCCTCTTGATGAAGGTGAAAGAGGAGAGTGAAAAAGTTGGCTTAAAGCTCAACATTCAGAAAACTAAGATCATGGCATCTGGTCCCATCACTTCATGGGAAATAGATGGGGAAAGAGTGGAAACAGTGTCAGACTTTATTTTTTTGGGCTCCATAATCACTGCAGATGGTGATTGCAGCCATGAAATTAAAAGACGCTTACTCCTTGGAAGGAAAGTTATGACCAACCTAGGCAGCATATTTAAAAGCAGAGACATTACTTTGCCAACAAAGGTCCGTCTAGTCAAGGCTATGGTTTTTCCAGTAGTCATGTATGGATGTGAGAGTTGGACAGTGAAGAAAGCTGAGAGCCGAAGAATTGATGCTTTTGAACTGTGGTGTTAGAGAAGACTCTTGAGAGTCCCTTGGACTGCAAGAAGATCCAACCAGTCCATCCTAAAGGAGATTAGTCCTGGGTGTTCATTGGAAGGACTGATGTTGAAGCTGAAACTCCAATACTTTGGCCACCTCATGCGAAGAGTTGACTCATTGGAAAAGACCCTAATGCTGGGAAGGATTGGGGAGAAGGGGACAACAGAGGATGAGATGGCTGGATGGCATCACTGACTCGATGGACATGGGTTTGGGTAGACTCCGGGAGTTGGTGATGGACAGGGAGGCCTGGTGTGCTGCTATTCATGGGGTCGCAAAGAGTTAGACACGACTGAGTGACTGAACTGAACTGATGGCAGAAAACAACACAACACTGTAAAGCAATTATCTTTCAATTAAAAAAAAGTATTGGTTAAATAAATTATGGTATATTCATAAAATAGATGACCACATGGTTATTTAAAATGGTTTGTGTCTCTTGACATCAAGAGCTATGTGGAACACATTGTTAAATAAAGAAATTGCAAAATGGTGTTCTTGGAATAATCACATTTTGGTTTAATGAAAAAAGAAAGCTCCAAACATCTGTCTCTGAGGTACAAAGACACAAACACACACACACACACACACACACACACTCACACACATTCACACCTTTTATTTATGTGCTGGAAGGATATATCCCAAAATGCAACACTGAATTAGCCATTTCTGTGTAACAGGACAATATGTGATACTTTGTTTCTTTTCAGAAAAAGTCTTTATATTTTTTGAAAAATATTCCACAGGCAAAAACAAGAAAACTACTGGCGAAAAAAAAAAGCTGCTCTGGTCATGGAGGGATTGGGGAAGCTTTAGAGTCATGTCCAAACATGTAGTGGGAAGAAGGCAGGGCAGTGGCCCAGCCCTGAAGTGGGGTGGAGGTTAAGGCTGGGGCAGAGTGTCTGGATTTACAGCCTCTACCACCATGAGCTTAGGCCTCAGCCGTGGTTCCTGGCTCTCGTGCAGGAGGAAAAGCCCATCACAAGAAGGCTGTCTCCAGCAAGGGGCACTCCGCACCTCAAGGCCTGAAAATTCATGCTCCATTTTACCACTTGACTTTCCAAATCTCTGCTGAGTCTGTTTTCCCACTCCTCATGCAGACTTGTCTGCCCCAGACTTCCTGACTTATCTGCTTCATGTTTCTGCATTCCCCATTCTTGGCTGCTTCTAACTCATGACCTGGATGGTTGCTAGCTTCAACTTTCTCAGTCTCAAGCCTGACCATTTCAGTGTACTGCTTAAAAACCTCCAATGGTTCCCAAAGTTTCAGGGACAAAAGCTAAAGCCTCTAACATGGCACTGATGATGTAACAGCTGGGCCAGCCTCCACCTCCACCTCACTCACTGAGCAGGCTGTGTTCTAGCCATGGAGAACTATTTCCTGTTCCCAGACATGCCATGCTCTCTGTGTGTGCCTCCCAAGCTATTTTTTGCTCTTCCCTGAGACTTTTGCCAGCTGTTCCAGCTTTGGTCCAGCACAGCACCCTGCATGGCTCTTTGCCAGATACCCCCTACCATCTGCCCCTTCCTGCACATGTCTGCAGATCCAATGTAAAATCCCTGGCCCAAATAAGACATTTGATCTAGGGTCAAAATTCCCATCTTACCTGAGAATCCAAGTCTTCTCCTTTTAAGCAGAGGTTGGCATCAAGCACGTTGAGTCCCACCAGCAGACCGACAATCACTGTCCCTTCCTCCTCCATCATTAATGCCTCAGGCTCATAGAACTCACTGAAAGAGACGGATATGACAGGAACACCTTCACCACCCTTCTATGGGACCTATCCTGCCTTTTCACCTCTTAGCTCATGGCCTGGCTGCCAGTTTCACCAGGAGCCAGAGGCTGCCTTGTGTGCATTCCCGTCTGCCTTTTATTCCCTCTCTCACTTTAAGTTCTGTGATCTCTTCTCTGGCCTCTCCTCTCTTCCTGGGGCTTAGGATGGACCCCTCCCACCTCTGGTCTAAGGTTAACTTCTCTAGTTGGACCCTGGACTCCAGCTCTTCTCATCTCTAGGCCCCTGTGTTTCTAAACGCCATTCTGTCCCTCTTGTCCACCTGGCTTTTTCTTTTGTCTCACTATGTGAACTACTTCTACACTTACATTCATGTCAACATGAAGTGCGATCCTACGATCCCCAACCCCCCAACCCAGAACAATACTCTTCCTTCTTCCTTGCGTCCCAGGGAACAACACTGCCTGCTTTTACTTCCTTATCTCCCAGTCCCCTTGGCCATGTGCAGTGAGGCTCCACCCGTCACTGCTCTGATCACCAGCGATTAGCTAATATACCATTGTGTGTGTGAGTGCATAAGAACTTATTATCCTCCGAATTAGATGTTTATTTATTTATTATCATTTTATTTTTGGCAGTGAGCCATGTGGGATCTTAGTTCCCAGATCAGGGATGGAAGCTGTGCCTTCTATAGTGGAAGTGTGAAGTCTTCACCACTGGACCACGAGGAAGTCCCAGAACTAGTTGTTTAGAACAAAATCTGTGCCTCAAAGTTACTCAGTGTAACGGTACTCAGAGAATAGTACAAGGTATGTAAATTATTTGAAATAAGTATTTATCATGAAAAGATTTGTTCAGTAATAAGCCATGACTTGAAAACAATGGAAAATTTTGGATGATAGGCTATCCTGTAAAAGATATTTTTATTTCAGTTAGATAAAGAGTTTTTCCTCATAAACTCGCATATCATAGAGAAAATTCCTTTTGTAATGATTTCTTTTGTCTATAAAGTTATAAATATAAAAAATGAACCCAGTCATAAATTTCAGAGATAGACAGTTTGTCTTTACTGATGCCAAGAGACATAAAAGTTTACAAACTGAATATGGAATCCTAAAATAGGTAATCTAGGTATGTTCTCTTATAAAAGGCAGGGTTTTATAATTTAAAATTGCCCATTGAATCTAGTTCAAGTCATTTTCCCCCTATTATCACCCAATCAAATACTATTTTGTTGAAACGTAATGGAGTATGCTGTCAGTTACCTGATCTTAGGTATTTTGGAAGAATTATTTTCAAAATGAAAATATGAATCTTCATTCATAAAGACTTTCAGATATCAGTGCTCAAAAAATAAAATTCTGCTATTTTAAAACTAAGCCACAGAATAATTACACTTCATAATAATCTGAATAAAAACTACAGACTTGTTCAGGTTTTTCCATTAACATCTTACAGAGAAACATGAATGAACCATTTGGCCAAGTCAATACATTCTTGTTTTAATTCCTAATGATGTACAAAACTATGTTCTAATTACGAAGCAAAAACTAAGCGAAGATAGGTGATGAAATACCTCAAGAGATTTTTATTGTCTACAAGCACTTTCAGATAGTCTGCCAGTTTCTTCTGCATGAGTGCAAGATAAAGCCAAGCTCTGCCCCTTCCCACAGCTGTCCTGTAGTTCAAACAGAGAATCAGACTATTAGAGCATAACAACAACAAAAACAAAGGGAAAAAAGCCAACTTAGCCAAGGAGAAATATAGTCACACACACATACACACATGCACACACGCTTGTGAATGCAAAGTTGCCCTGGGGGTTACGGGAACACTCTGGGAAGGTTGAGGAAATCCTCACTGCATTCTTTTCGGGACTATTTGAAGTCTGTATCATAGGCATATATTTCCCTCCCTCTCCCTCAAAAAAAAAAAACACAATAAAACCAGCAAAAAAATTTAAGCCAGAAACATCTGATTTCTGGAACAAATACAATTAGATAAAACTCTGCCTATATTCATAAATTTCACAGAAAGCCATGAAATACCAGGTTAGATTGTATCATGGATAAACATTCTTTCAACAGGTGAATATAGAATATAGTTATTAAAGTACTGAACTCACAAGATTTCTAAGGCATTAGCTTGAAATTTATTACATCAAGTTTATTTTTGACACAGTAAAATACACATAACATGGAAGTTACCACCTCATCCATTTTTAAGTGTACTGTTTAGTTGTGTTAGGGACATTCACATGGTTGTGCAACCAGTCTCAAAGGTGCAATTCTGAAAAGACCTGTTTTAAAAGAAAAAAAAAGCCTCCCAAATATAGAGCTAGCACTATTTAAGGAAAAAAATACTGTTCTAAGCAGAGTAATTGCATTTGTAATATCCAAGAGAGTATTAGAGGTACTGCTGTAATCAATATCTGCCTCAAAGGGCTAGAAGGCACCCAACTTAATATAAAAGGCTTTGGATTGCCCCCACCTTTCAATAAATGATGTGAAGCCAGAGTAAAAGAAGAAACGAAAAGGAAAAAAAAAAGACATATGATGTTGGCATGATAGGGAAAATGGACACTGACATTTTCTGCTTGGTGGGAGTACAAACTGGTACAATTCTTCTAGCAGGCAATTTAATGCCAGCAGGTTATCAAAATTCTACATCTAGCAATATAAGGAAATAATTGAGGATGTACACAAAGATGTCTGTTGGGGATGGTCAGCACTGTAGTTTGGACAATGAGAATTTGAAGACAACCACAAAGCCCAAAGTGGGAGGAGCTAAACAACAGAATGCTATGTGCTCATTTCAAAAACAAAGTTGTGGATGAGTATTTAATATGGAAAAAGGTTTAAAATTACTACCAAATGGGAAAAAAAACTACAGTATGTACAGTTTAATACTTGATTTTTTCCCCAGTTCTCCTTCTCTGTTCATTAATATACTACTTCTAGTTTAGGTTCACTTCTGAAACATTTTTCTGCATTGGAAATAAACATTCTTATTTTTCCTCCCTTCTTACAAAAATATTAGTATGCTACATATGCCATTTTGCAACTTGCTTATTTTACTGAATATCTGTCATTTTGAAATTCTTTCTGTACACAGGGAATTTCCTATTCATTTTTTCATAGTTTTAAGGTGTTTCACTTTTGGACTGAGCCATGATTTATTTACCTAGTTTTTAATCTAGGCCATTTCTAATCTTCTGCTGTTACAAATAATGCTGCAACAGATATTTCTGTACATGTGTCATTTTCACATTAGGTCTACGAGATAAAACCCCTAGAAGTAGAATTACTGGGTCAAAAGGTAGATGCACTGGTGGTTTTGGTGGTTAGTGCCAAACTGTCTTCCATGAGGAATGCAACAGTGATGCCACTGGGGGAGGTGAAGGTGAATTAAAATAGAATCTTCTCTATTTGTCTGTCTGACTTTGTACTGAAAGGATCTACAAGGATACTGACCAACATATTAATTGTAGTTTTGTTTTTTCTGAGTAGTAAGCTAATAGAAGCATCTCTTTTGGTTGTTCTTGTTTTCTAATTAAAAATTATGTAATAAGAAAAAAGATCATTTTTAATTTTCAAAAAAGGAGAGAACCTTGTCTGTTGTCTGGGTTTAAATGCCAATACGTGGAATCGTATTTGTTGTGTAACCGTATATTTAATAATAAACCATGATAAGAAAACAATGAAAAGTTCTGGGTCCTGGGCCATACTGTAAAAGATATTTTTATCTCAATTAGACAAGGAAATTAAACTCCAGAGAGATGACTCTCAGGATGCAAAGTCTGTCCTGAAAGTTTCAAACTACCTCAGAGCAAACAGTCTCTACTCTCCAAAAAATACTAATCAATCCTAACTTCCAAAATACTGTAGAAATTTTAGAACTTTTGCTTCTGTTTAATGAAACAGTAAAAACACTGCAGCTCTCTATGGAGCAAAGCCAGTAGTCTTTTCTCACATGGCTCCCAAATAGACTACTACTCCAGAGGCATTAAGAAGAGGGAGCTACTCTGTATTTCCTTTCTGGCAGACAAAGGGAGGATTTTGATACTTAAACTAGTTACTTGTTTAGCATCCACGGGGTTAATGAGGGAACAGAAGCAGTGAGTTCAGCTGATAAGAAGCTCTTTGTTAGCACAACAAGACTTCAAAAATGCCCCTGTGCCTAAGTGGAAATAGAAGGGTGAGTGCAGGAGAAGGCAGAACTCTACTCCATCCAATCAGACCACCCAAGGACAGGGTCTCTTGAGGGAGTGAGCGGGCTGGAAGGGATGGACAATAAGACCACATATAGAACAACTGAAGAAATAAGGCAGATGTGGGAGGTTCATGAAAGTGAAAAGTAAAAGGGTTAGTTGTTCAGTCATGTCCAACTCTTTGCGACCCCATAGACTATAGTCTGCCAGGGTCTTTTTTGCCCGTGCAATTTTCCAGGCAAGAATACTGCAGTCGGTATCCATTTCCTTCTCCAGGGGATCTTCCCCACCCAGGGATCGAACCCGCATCTCCTGCATTGCAGGCAGATTCTTTACTGTCTGAGCCACCAGGGAAGCCCAGGAAGATCATGGCTGGGGCAGGGGGTTGGGGGTGGTGGTGGTGTCACCAAATAAATATATGAAAGTTTGTCACCTGCTATAGGCTTTCACCTTAGGTGGCATAGGCCCACAGGGCTGAACCCAGATCAGAGACAGAAGGCTTAAATCCTATGAACGCATGGGGTTCAGTAGCAAATGAGTTTAGCAAGATGTAGAGGGTTTCAGAGGCCAGGAGACCTGTGTTCTCTTCCTGATTCAACCACTCAGTTGCCAAGGGACCTTGGGCAAGTTACTTAACCACTCTGAGTCTCAGTTTCTGCACTTGCAGATGGGAACACCAACAGCTTAGGGATTTGTCGAGGATGAAATTAAATAGTGAAATGTCCTTAGCACAATGCCTGGCACTTGGCAGGGCCTTAGTCAGTGGTGGTGGCTATTGTAATTACCCTAAAATGGAATGGGCTGGCTCTGCAGGAGAAGGTCAAAGAGAGTCTGGACAGTTGAGTTCCTTGTGGAAGACTCTGCAGGGGGCTCTTCTGTATCGACCTCAGGATCTCCTTCTCCTCAGGATCTCCTTCTCCTCTTGTAACTGCTCTTGCAGTAACAATACCTTTTCATTACAGAACCTTGTACGACAAGCAGGAATCACTGTCTTCATTTGAAAGAAAAGGAAACTGAGGCTCAGAGTGGGGCAAATTTTGCTCAAGTTTATGTGGAGATTGAGCAGCAGAGCTGAGACTAAAGTCTAAGTAAAGTGTGGCTTGTGCTACAGTTTGTTCTAAATTAGAAGATGCTTTATTAGCAAGGAATTGAGAAATGGATAAATACAAGGGAGTTTTTTTGTTTTTTTTTTAAACATCAAATTGATGTAACTACTTCTCACTCACTTTAATTCTGGTAGATTTCTGACACTAGTGGCTATATCTGATGCTTCTGGACAAAGTTTCTCCACCAGCTCCAAAGGACCAAAGAAAGATTTATTTTGGCCAATAAAACTCTTCTTAACTAAAAGGGAAAACAGAAGTATTATTCATGAGAACAGTTTGCAAAACGTCTTCAGGGACCCTCAGTCTCTCTCCCAAAAGCCAAATGAAAGCTATGGAGCTGCACTGCTTACTCCTTCTGATTCAGTCTTGGGGACTGGGAGAAGCCAAGTACCAAATGAGCTCTCCCTGCTTCTGATGACAGGGTTTCTCTGCTATACCCATTATGTTCCCTCAAGTATTTATTGCCCACAAAATAAAACAAGTGCTCAAATAATCATCTATGAAATCCTTGCCCTTTCTCCCTCTTACCTGATGTTAAAGTGAATTCTTGATTGACTTTGTCAAATCATCATCACCATCCCTTATCTGAACTGCTGCAATAACCTCCTAATGGGTTTCCTTGCTCCTAATATTGTTAACCACCCCACCTTTCTAATCTGTTCTCCACATAGGTGAAAGCTTTTTAAAAATGTAGGTTAGATCTTATTTTTCCATTGCTGAAAAGCCTCCAAATACTCATGAAATAAACTCCAACTCCTAACTTGACCTTTAAAGGCCAACGTGATCCACCCCATCCCAACCACCCTGACCTCCCCTCCTCCTGCTTGGCATGCCTCACTTACCTGGTGTCTTCCTCAAACCAAGGTTGGTCCCACTCAAGACCTCTGCACCTGTTTTGTTTTTCTAGAAAGGCTCTTGCCCCAAACCTTTGCATAGTTGACTCCTTCTCTCCTTTAGCTCTCAGCTCACATTTCACTCCCTAGAAAGACCTTCCCCTCTTACCCTAACTGGAAAGATTTTCCCTTGATTCTCTATCTTTTCACCAATCTTGCATCCCTGAATTAGTAGCATTTTGTAACTATTTTGCTTCTGAATTTGTTGTCTGTCTCCTCTCTAGAACTGTGCTGTCCAAGGTAGTCACTAGCCACAAGTGGTACTGAAATGTAGCCAGTGCAATTGAGATGTGCTGTAAGTGTAAAATACACAGTGGATCTTTAAGCCTCAGTTTAAAAAAGAATGTAAAATATCTCATTAATAAGGTTTATACTGACTATATATGTCAAAATGATACTATTTTGGCTATATTGGGTTCAATAAAATAAATTACTAAAACTTCATGTGTTTCTTTCTGGTTTTTAAAAACGTGGCTACTAGAATATTAGAAATTACACATGTGGCTTGCATGGCATTTCTATTGGACAGCGCTGCTCTAGAGTATCATGTCTTGTGGGCAGGGATCTTGTTCGTTTTGTGCACAGCTGTTATCCCAGCACCCGGAACAATGGCATTGAAGATGCTGAGCGAACAGTTAGCCTGAATTTTCACGCTCCCGAAGCCCCACCCCCACCCCCCCGCCCCGCCGCCGCGGCTCACCTCTCAGCCCATGTTTAAGGCAATGCTCCATCACTACAAAGAACTGCTGCAGGGGGGCATGATCTGCATCCAGGCTGCGGCCCAGGCTCAGGGCAGACTGGAGCAAGACCTTGATGCTGAGTTTCATCATGTGCATCAGGTTGACACGCTCCTCCATCATCTGGCACTTGGAAGCTGTGGAGTGGAAACAGGGACAGCTTCGTTAGTGCACTAAATGTAGCCCCGGGTGAGGAGGCTAGACGCAGAACAATGAAGGGAAGACCCGTCAGCCGGTCTGCTCTGAGCACTCAAGTGCGGATTAACCGGAGCTCTCAGCCAACCGGCCCCTAACCCCGGGAGGTCACAGCCTCACCCGGGCGGCTGAAGCCGTGGGTCATACTTCAAAGGCCTCTCCCAGGAAGCTCTGCGCGTTGCTACGGCAACTGCCCTACCAGCACTCCCTGCGATTGGTGTCTCCCACGCCCTCATTCCATTTTCGACCAATGGAACGATGCATACTCCAGAAAGCCTCGCCCTAAACTAGAAGGCTTGCTGGGAAAGTGCTCCACCCCGCCTCGTTTCTATTGGAGGAGTCCAGCTCGAGGCCACGCCCCTAGAGCTTGCGGGCGCCATTTTGACTTCTCTGCCAGGAGGGAGGTAGCGGCTTCCGGGCTTGCTTGGAGTGGGTAGTAAACTAGCTAGAGGGATTCCTGAGCCAGCTGTTTTGTCTGTGAGTGCCACCCGGAGCGTTTGGGGAAGCATCCATTTCTTGGTACAGGGCTCAAATTCTCGTTGCCCGTCTTTCGTACACAATTAGTGGACTGTTACGAGTTTCACACTTCTTTTGTAAGGTAAAACCGTTAGAATAAAATGAACTTAGTACACTTAAACTCAATTAGTTTCGTCGCTCTGAGAGTAAAAGTTTGTAATCAATATCAGATATCCATGACAAAATTTTTTAGGTTAATTTGTGCTTTTATCTGCCAGTATAATTTCAGTGACCTGCAAACATTTTTTTTAATCTTAAAAAATACATTTTACATTACAGTCCAACAAGTACGCATATATTATGTTGTTTAGTGGTAAACTGTGTCAGACTTTTCTGTGACCCCCGCATGGACTCTAGCCCGCCAGTCTCCTCTGTCCATGGGATTTTCCAGGAAAGAATACTGGAGTGGACTGCCATTTTCTCCTCCAGGGCATCTTCCCAGCCCAGGGATCCAAGGCCCCTTTCCTGCATTGGCAGGCGGCTTCTTCACCACTGAGCCAAGAGGAAAGCTCATATAATATGTAAAAATGTATAAAGGTGAGACAAAATTTTGCTAAAAAGTCTACCCTGAGTTAATTTTTTTTGGGGGGGGGGAGAATTTTTTTTTTTAAAGCAGCAGCAGGTTTACAACAAAATTGACAAGAAGGTACAGAAATTCCCTTCCCTCACAAGCATCAGTTCAGTTCAGTGGCTCAGTCGTGTCCGACTCTTTGCGACCCCATGAACCGCAGCACGCCAGGCCTCCCTGTCCACCAACTCCCGGAGTTTACCCAAACTCGTGCATTGAGTCGGTGATGCCATCCAACAATCTCATCCTCTGTTGTCCCCTTCTCCTGCTCTCAATCTTTCCCAGCACTAGGGTCTTTTCAAATGAGTCAGCTCTTCACATCAGGTGGCCAAAGTATTGGAGTTTCAGCTTCAACATTAGTCCTTCCAATGAACATGCATAGCGGTTATCAAGACTGGAACTTTTTTTTAAATAAGGGTGAACTGCATTGACACATGATAACCAAGGTCCCAGTTCATCCTCTATGTTCACTAATGAAGTAAGTAGTATTGCATCTTCTATGGGTTTGGACAAAAGTATGATATATGCATCATTATAATGTCATTCAAAGTATTTTCACTGCTCATAAAAACTTCTGTACTCTGTGTATGCATCTCCCTGCTAACTCCAGGCAACCACTAATCTTTTTATTGTCTCCATAGTTCTGCCTTTTCCAGAATGGCATTTAGTTGGAATCTGTTTTTCTTTTTTTTTTCTCCTTGACAGGTTCAAAGCCTTTTTAAGACCACTCATGGCCAACCCATGCATGGACCAGAATGGCTCTAGGTAGCAAGCTCCCTGACTAAGTACTGCAGCTCTTCTTTCAATATTGAGCCCTGTCCCACTGGTCCTGCCCAGCAGCCACATGGAGGTGAACAGGGACACAGTTTGGATATTTGTTCATTGAAACAGCAGAAGTTTTGTGCCTCTTGTCACAGTGAACCCAGATTCCTGTCTGGTGGATTGTAAATAGATGAGCCATTTATTTAGGCCCTCTGCTCTACGCACAACCCAATCCATGACAAATTCTTACCAAGTGACCTCTCAAGCCCAGGAAACTGTCACTCTGGAAATTAAAACTATTATAGACCCTCAAAAACTATAACCTAGTTCCTGCAGGAAAAATAAGCCCTGGTTGGTGCACCCCTCTCTGCACCAGTGCCACCTTTTGGTCTTTTAAATGTTTGCCCCTTGGATTGGAGGATGGGGTGGGGAGTGTATTGTTTTAGTTTACCAGTTGTTCATTATATATGTTAAGCAGATTTTCATGTTGATTGTTTCCTAGTATTCTATGACTTGCCTGTTAAATCTTTTAACTTTCTTGATTAGTTTGCTTTTGTCTTATGGGTCTGTATATTGTGGATATTAATCCTTTGTTTATCTGCTTTCTTTCATCAGCAATAATTAATATGGATATATAGTTAAAAGAGCATATATGTGTATAGCTAAATTGAAAAGAATGATATTATGACTGTGAATTTATAATACAAGTATTAAGTAAATTTGAATGAGACTTGAGACAGCCTGGGACTGAGAATTCTAAATTCTCAGCAAAACCCAAGAAGACAGCCAGTGGGAAAGAAAAACTGGTCTAAATATTTCATCTTGGTTTTGGAAAAAGAAAAATGGATTTTAAGTAAAGCATCTGGGTGGGGATGGTATATTTTAAATATTGAGAGACTCCTTTGTATTATTTATAAATTTGAAAAGTTTAATGAGATGGGTGATTGGGTGCAACCTCAAAAAAGACAGAATGATCTCTGTTCGTTTCCAAGGCAAACCATTCAATATCACAGTAATCCAAGTTGATGCCCCAACCACTAATGCTGAATAAGCTGAAGTTGAACAGTTCTATGATGACCTACAAGACCTTCTAGAACTAACACCAAAAAAAGATGTCCTTTTCATCATAGGGGACTGGAATGCAAAAGAAGGAAGTCAGGAGGTACCTGGAGTAACAGACAAGGTTGGCCTTGGAGTACAAAATGAAGCAGGGCAAAGGCTAACAGAGTTTTGCCAAGAGAACTCACTGGTCATAGCAAACACCCTCTTCCAACAACACAAGAGACAACTCTACATATGGGCATCACCAGGGGGTCAAAAATGAAATCAGACTGATTATATTCTTTGCAGCAAAAGATGGAGAAACTCTATACAGTCAGCAAGAACAAGACTGGGAGCTGACTGTGGCTCAGATCATAAACTCCTTATTGCCAAATTCAGACTTATATTGTAGAAAGTAGGGAAAAACACTAGACCATTCAGGTATGACCTAAATCAAACCCCTTATGATTATACAATGGAAGTGACAAATTGATTCAAAGGATTAGATCTGATAGAGTGCCTGAAGAACTATGGATGGAGGTTCCTGATGTTGTATGGGAGGCAGTGATCAAAACCGTCCCCAAGGGAAAAAATGCAAAAAGGCAAAATGGTTGTCTGAGGAGGCCTTACAAATAGCTGAGAAAAGAAGAGAAGTGAAAGGCAAAGGAGAAAAGGAATAATATATCCATCTGAATGCAGAGTTCCAAAGATTAGCAAGGAGAGATAAGAAAGCCTTCCTCGGTGATCAGTGCAAAGAAACAGAGAAAAACAGTACAATGGGAAAGACTAGAGATCTCTTCAAGATAATAAGAGATATCAAGGGAACATTTCATGCAAAGATGAACACAATTAAGGATAGAAATGGTATGGACCTAACAGAAGCAGAAAATATTAAGAAGACGTGGCAAGAATACACAGAATACATACATGAAAAAGATCTTAATGACCCAGATGGCCACAATGGTGTGATCACTCACCTAGAGCCAGACATCCTGGTGTGCGAAGTCAAGTGGGCCTTAGGAAGCATCACTATGAACAAAGCTAGTGGAGGTGATGGGATTCCAGCTGAGCTATTTCAAATCCTAAAAGATGATGTTGTGAAAGTGTGGCACTCAATACGTTAGCAAATCTGGAAAACTCAGCAGTGGCCACAGGACTGGAAAAGGTCAGTTTTCATTCCAATCCCAAAGAAAGGCAATGCCAAAGAATGCTCAAACTACCGCACAATTGCACTCATCTCACATGCTAGTAAAGTAATGCTCAAAATTCTCCAAGCCAGGCTTCAACAGTACATGAACCAAGCACTTCCAGATGTTCAAGGTGGATTTAGAAAAGGCAGAGGAACCAGAGATCAAATTGCCAACATCTGTTGGATCATTGAAAAAGCAAGAGAGTTCCAGAAAAACATCTGCTTTATTGACTACAGTAAAGCTTTTGACTGTGTGGATTACAACCAACTGTGGAAAATTCTTCAAGAGATGGGAATACCAGACCACCTGACCTGCCTCCTGAGAAATCTGTATGCAGGTCAAGAAGCAACAGTTAGAACTGGACATGGAACAACAGACTAGTTCCAGATTGGGAAAGGAGTACATCAAGGCTGTATATTGTCACCTTGCTTATTTAACTTCCATGCAGAGTACATCATGTGAAATGTCGGGCTGGATGAAATCACAAGCTGGAATCAAGATTGCCAGAAGAATTATCTATAACCTCAGATACGCAGATGACACCACCCTTACGGCAGAAAGCGAAGAAGAACTAAGAGCCTCTTGATGAAAGTGAGAGAGGAGCATGAAAAAGCTGGCTTAAAACTCAACATTCAAAAAACTTAAGATCATGGCATCTAGTCCCATCACTTCATGGCAAATAGATGGGGAAACAATGGAAACAGTGAGAGATTTTATTTTCTTGGGCTCCAGAATCACTGCAGATGGTGATTGCAGCCATAAAAAACACTTGCTCCTTGGATGAAAAGCTATGACCAGCCCAGACAGCATATTAAAAAGCAGAAACATTACTTAACTGACAAAGGTTCATCTGGTCAAAGCTATGGTCTTTATGTAGTCATGTATGGATGTGCGAGTTGGACCATAAAGAAAGCTGAGCACCAAAGAATTGATGCTTTTGAACTGTGGTGCTGGAGAAGACTCTTGAGAGTCCCTTGGCCTGCAAGGAGATCAAACCAGTCAATCCTAAAGTAAATCAGTCCTGAATATTCACTGGAAGGACTGATGTTGAAGCTGAAGCTCCAGTACTTTGGCCACCTGATTCAAAGAACTAACTCACTGGAAAAAAACCCTGATGCTGGGAAAGATTGAAGGCAGGAGGAGGAGGAGGGGACGACAGAGGATGAGATGGTTGGATGGCATCACCAACTCAATGGACATGAGTTTGAGCAAGCTCTGGGAATTGGTGATGGACAGGGAGGCCTGCTGTGCTGCAGTCCATGGCATTGCAGAGTCAGACTCGACTGAGCGACTGAACTGAACTGATCCTTAAAGAAGATACCAATCCCTGGGCTATAAATAAAGTCTGCTGCTGCTGCTGCTGCTGCTGCTGCTAAGTCGCTTCAGTCGTGTCCGACTCTGTGCGACGCCATAGACGGCAGCCCCCCAGGCTCCGCTGTCCCTGGGATTCTCCAGGCAAGAATACTGGAGTGGGTTGCCATTTCCTTCTCCAGTGCATGAAAGGGAAAAGTGAAAGTGAAGTTGCTCAGTCGTGTCCGACTCTGAGCGACCCCATGGACTGTAGCCTACCAGGCTCCTCCGTCCATGGGATTTTCCAGGCAAGAGTATTGGAGTGGGGTGCCATTGCCTTCTCCGTAAATAAAGTCTAGTGGTCTTTTAATGGAAATAAATATACAGGAAGTCCTGCAGAGGGCTAGGCAGGTCCAGATATTTTGAGGAAATTTATTTTTAGATCCTCAAGTTTCACAGGCACTCTCTCTTTTCCCACTCTATGGAAGAATCGCAGTTCACTCCTTGTTCCGTATCTTCCTCCTGAGTCACTGAACTTGAGGTACAGAAAGTACCACATATCAGATAGGGGTGAAGCTTCCTTTGATGATTAATCAAATCACCAAAAACATGAAAAGATTCCAGTCTCTCATTTGCTGAACTTAGTTAAAGAAACTTGATCTTGGGGGAGAGGAGTGGTTTCTACCCCTCTGCTGGGTATCCTGAATTTAGAAAGTTTTAAAAAAAATTTATCTACAAGTAAAAATATATGTAATTGTTTTCAGTTGGTCTCAATACTTATTCCTTGGATGTTCCATTAACTTGATGGACATGTTCTATAAATTAAATGAGCCAAACTGCAGCCCTTGAAGAACATGTACACTAACTTTTTTATTAATTCTGGCCACATCTTGGCATGGGAAACCCTAGTTCCCTGATCAGGGATCAAATCCGTGTCACCTGTGGTGGAAGTGCTCAGTCCAAACTACTGGACCACCAGGGAATTTCCTAAACTCTTTTTGTCAAAACATAATGTATTGGCAAGATGTAATGAAATAAGCAGTGTTTAGATGTCTCCAACCATTTTGAGTGTCTAGGTTAAACAAAGTGAAAGAATTATAAGGCATAATTATCATTTGATAGGTCTTAGTAAAGCCTTTTTTGGAGAACTTCCCAGAAAGAGAAATATCTTTAATGTCTGTAAGAAAGGTGATTTTCATTAGAACAAAATGAGAATCTGAACAAAAAATTTTTTGATCAATAAAATGTTTTTAGATCAATGCGATTTGGGGCGTATAACTTAGAAGGAGTTCAAAGACCTCAAATAACATTACTATAACAAAGCTGTCCATTTCATATCTGAGTTACTTTATTGTACAGGAGAAATTAACACAACATTGTAAATCAACTGTACTTAAATAAAATTTTTTAAAATGTTTGGTAGAATTTATCAACGGGGGGAAAAAAAAACAACCTGTCCAGTTTTGTTTCTTATTTATATGAGTCAGAGTTCTCAAGGATCAAATCTATAAAAAAAACCAAAAAATGGGGATAAAATTGATGCTGAGTTCCATCACATTTACTTCAGTAAATCATGTATATTCATCTGCATTTTTTAAATAATAATAAAAAAAACCCATTTAGTTTATTAAGAGAAGTAATTTCAAGAAAAATTTATATATAATTACTTATGAAATTATGTTTATATTCCTTTAATCAACTTAGCATTACTAATAATTTTAATGGTAATTCATTATAGAAGAAAAAATTTTTTATAAATTCAGAGCTTTAGTCACAAGAAAAGCTTATATTTTAATTAATTTACATTTTTTTCCTGAGATGTATGATAGGATGACTAATAAAAAAATTTTAAACATACATTTAGTGGATTGGAAATTCAAGGAATAAAAGGGAAAAATGTAAAATTTACAAGTATTAAATAATTTTATTATTTATTTTATTAACAAGATAGATGGTAGATTTATCAAGTTGTTAAGGTATTTATCACTTGATACACTTAAAAGAATGATACAGTGGTTTTATTTTAAAAAGTCAATTTTTACAATAAGCCAGAAAGTATATTCTAAGCTTGAAAATTATGATGAATTTTATGTATCAACATTAAAAGTTGAAGATTTTTTTTAGGGGGTCATGTGAACAAAAAATGTGAAGACTAGTGTTTCAGGAAGTGGCTCCTACAGTCATTCTTGGGAACACAGTAGTGTTTTGCAGCCATCGCATCCATTCCCCAGTTAGGTTAGTCACCAATTCCCATTCGAGCTCAATTTAGAGTCATGGAAAATTTGACTGGAAGGATCTTTAAGTTGTTTCATTTCTCCATATTACTAGCTTTGTGACCTTGGCTAACCTATTTACATCTCTAAGCTTTAATAATAGTTCAACACAGCACACAGAATATCATAAAATTCTACACTTATTGAATTGCCAAGTAAATGGTCTGATCTGGGATCTCGACCTTGACTGTTACAGAGGGGCTGAGCCTGTATCATAAAAGAGTGACCGAGTGAGAAGAAAAGCTGGAGAGGACATACAGACACCTTGCTAGAGGAATGCTAACTGATCATGTGTGCCAGTTGGGAGTTAGGAGAAACTGGTGATCTGGATTTTTATAGAAAACCTGGTAATTGGCTAAAAAAAAACACTAAATGCTTTTACACTGTGCAGGATAGGAAAAAAAAAAATGCAGTTACCAGCACAAACATCTCAAAGGGCTGCCAGTTTGTTGTAACCTTTGGTATAGAGAATAAATATTCAGAAGAGTGGGCTCTACAGATTTTTTTTAATTGGGTTCTGAATTAAAGAAAAGTAACTAGATTCTTTATAAATTTGAGTTTTAGTTTTGATTAGCCCTTTGGTGTCTCAAAAGATCTTATAATACAATATGGTGTTACACTGTACTGACAAGAAAACCATTTTACACTTTCCTAATTTTCCAGAATTTTCACTTGTCATCTCACTGGCTAACTTAAGGAGTTCAGCAATATGAAATGAAAAAGGCATTGTACTTCATTTTGGAAGGAGGCATATTACTTTGTGCAGTGGAGCTCTAACACATAGAAAATAAAATTTGCCATTGGAAGACAACAGAGAAAGGCATAATATAATGCCACTTACCTAATGGCAAATATATATCTAAATACTTTTAAAATTAAAGAATGACTTCTTCAGTGAGTTTTGTTATTCATCCTTTAGAAAAAAAATACCCCCAAACCAAACAACTACAGAGAATGCAATCATTGTGGCAAGCTGCGCTACCAGACCCCATATGGGTTAACATTTTAATACAAGTCATTTCATGACATTCCACAGCATCTTCCTTAAACCTGGATCACCACAGCAAGTATGTGGCAAGAGTGCTGCTCATATTCAGTCTCTGCTCCTTCACTGCTCCCTCTGAACAATCTCTGACCTCACTGCTTTTGTAAGCAGATAAGCAGATCAATGGAAAAGAAATGAAATGAGCCAGCCCTGGCTGGAGTGGTAACCACTATCTTCTGACCTGCTTTTCTGAGGCCTTTGCAGAGCATGCTACCTGGGGTTCAGTTCCTTTTCCCCATTCCCACTCCTGCTCTATCTGATGACTTCAAATCTGGCTTACCATTGGGAAACGTCACATAGCTCATGCCAGCTGTTCCCCACTCTTTTGGCCTCAGTAAGCCATGCTCACAATTTTTGCCAGATTTGAGTGGCAGTTGTTTACTTAACTGACTAATTAAAAAATCCATATGTATATATTACAGCATATTACTTACAACATTATTTAAAAACATCAAGGCATTGAGGTGATGTAACTAAGCACTGACTTGAGAGGTAGCTTGTCTTGGTTCAAGTTCTGGCTCTGCCATTTCTATGTAACTTGGTCAATTTACTTTTTAATTCAGCCTCCCTCTTTATAAACAAGGAATAATAATGGTACCTATCACATGGGACAGGCTACATGAGTGGAGGCACGAAGTCCACCCCTCCTTCCCATGGCCCTAAGGGACTGCAATTTCCTGCAGGGATGCGGTCCCCATATGGTTGGGTGGGTGAGAAGTCCCTGCCCAGTTCCTGCCTAATGTGCTGTGGTGCTGCCAGCCTGCGGCAGGCCAGTGGACACCTGGCCCTGCCCTGAGAGTCAAATGGCATAACATCAACCCTCCCTGGGGCAGCATGGTCATGCAGTATGTCAGGGACAGGTAGGGGGAAGCCCGAGGGAAGTTCAAGTGGACAGAGTGGCAGAGAACCTGTCCCACGGAGATAGTGGGAGATGGGACCACACAGGAGCCCAGCTCCATGGCCCCATACCTGTTCCTTTGTCCCATCAGACTTTACTTAACACAAATTTAAAGATAAGAGTTTCTATCGTCGGCACTTCTGAGGGCCTGGCCCTGCACAATCATACTGATTAAAGCCTGCACTTCATGAACATCATGAAGCCAGTTCAGCTACCACCTAGGATTACTGTCAAGATGAAATGAACTAAGGTATGTACAGATTTAAGACTAATATCTGGCACCTAGGAAGCACAATATAAGTGCTGGCTATTATTTATAGCATTACCATAAATAGAAACGTATTTTTCAAATATTTGTTCAGCAAATATTATTCTGTGCTAGGCACAGTTCTAGGCACTCGCACATTTCCTCAGCCAAGAGCTAACATTATCTGCTTTACTAACAAGCCTCTAAGAAGACCTCAAGCCTTGACTCTCCAGACTGAACACCAGTGGGTGGGCATACAGTCAAAACGTGTGTAAAGGTGGCAATTTAGTGGGAACTAGATTCTTGAGTTAAATAGGTTCCTTCATTACCTTCTAGTCCTACTTTCTATTGCCAGAGAAATATTGTTTCCTATCTCAAAACAAGTGAGATTTTAAACTTTATCAATCTTTCTTAGCCATTGAAACTATCACAATTCACTATCCGTGCTTTCTACATCAAATATACATTGGATAGGATAGAATCAAGAAACCTCAAAGGTACACTATAATACTTCTTAGGGAGTACTTCACAGTCTTTAGTGAACTTTGCCCCATAGCACTATGATGAAATGTTCTCAGTTCACAATCTACGTGTAGCCACTAGCTACACGTAGATTACTGAGCACTTAAAATGTGGCTGTTGTGACTGAGGAACTAAATTTTTAACCGTTAAACATCACATGTGGGTCGTGGCTATTGTACTGGTTGGCACAGCTCTAAATATTTGGCTTTCCAGGGCTTTCTAAGTCACACTCTATCAATCATTTGATGTTTCCATTCTTACTCATGTGCTGAAACTATTCTAGATGACAAAGGCTTAAAAGAGTTGACTATAAGAGATCATTGAAGGCTATAAGAACTTTGTGAATCACAAAATTCCTATTTTACAGACTGGAAAATGTGATGACTTGCCTGTATCACACAGCTTGTTGGTTGTAGTGGTCGCCTGGAATTAGAATGGGAAAGACTAGAGATCTCTTCAAGAAAATTAGAGATACTAAAGGAACATTTCATGCAAAGATGGGCACAATAAAGGACAGAAATGGTATGGACCTAACAGAAACAGAAGATATTAAGAAAAGGTGGCAAGAATACACAGAAGAACTATACAAAAAGATCTTCATGACCCAGATAACCACGATGGTGTGATCACTCACCTAGAGCCAGACATCCTGGCGTGCAAAGTCAAGTGGGCCTTAGGAAGCATTACTATGAACAAAGCTAGTGGAGGTGATGGAATTCCAGTTGAACTATTTCAAAGCCTAAAAGATGATGCTGTGAAAGTGCTGCACTGAATATGCCAGCAAATCTGGAAAACTTAGCAGTGGCCACAGGACTGGAAAAGGTCAGTTTTCATTCCAATCCCTAAGAAAGGCAATGCCAAAGAATGTTCAAACTACTGCATAATTGCACTCATCTCACACATTAGTAAAGTAATGCTCAAAATTCTCCAAGCCAGGCTTCAACAGTACATGAACCTAGCACTTCCAGATGTTCAAGCTGGATTTAGAAAAGGCAGAGGAACCAGAGATCAATTCCCAACATCTGCTGGATCATTGAAAAAGCAACAGAGTTCCAGAAAAACATCTATTTCTGCTTGATTGACTATGCCAAAGCCTTTGACTGTGTGGATCACAACAAACTGTGGAAAATTCTTAAAAGTGATGGGAATACCACCAGACCACCTGACCTGCCTCCTGAGAAATCTGTATGCAGGTCAAGAAGCAACAGTTAGAACTGGACATGGAACAGACTGGTTCCAAAGAGGGAAAGGAGTATATCAAGGCTGCATATTGTCACCCTGCTTATTTAACTTATATGCAGAGTACATCATGCAAAATGTCAGGTTGGATGAAGCACAAGCTGGAACCAAGATTGCTGGGAGAAATATCAATAGCCTCAGATACGCAGATGACACCACCCTTATGGCAGAAAGTGAAGAAGAACTAAAGAGCCTCTTGATGAAAGTGAAAGAGGAAAATGAAAAAGTTGGCTTAACTAAGATCATGGCATCCAGTCCCATCACTTCATGGCAAATAGATGGGGAAACAATGCAAACAGTGAGAGACCTTATTTTGGGGGGCTCCAAAATCACTGCAGATGGTGACTGTAGCCATGAAATTAAAAGACCCTTATTCCTTGCAAGGAAAGCTATGACCAACCTAGACAGTACATTAAAAAGCAGAGACATTACTTTACCGACAAAGGTCTGTCTAGTCAAAGCTATGGTTTTTCCAGTAGTCATATATGGATGTGAGAGTTGAAGTATAAAGAAAGCTGAGAGCCGAAGAACTGATGCTTTTGAACTGTGGTGTTAGAGAAGACTCTTGAGAGTCCCTTGGACTGCAAGGAGATCAAACCATTCAATCCTAAAGGAAATCAGTCCTGAATATTCATTGGAAGGACTGATGTTGAAGCTGAAACTCCAATACTTTGGCCACGTGATGTGAAGTACTGACTCATCTGAAAAGACCCTGATGCTGGGAAAGATTGAAGGCTGGAGGAGAAGGGGACGACAGAGGATGAGATGGTTGGATGGCATTACTGACACGATGGACATGAGTTTGAGTAGGCTCCGGAGTTGGTGATGGACAGGGAGGCCTGGCGTGCTGCAGACCATGGGGTCTCAAAGAGTCCGACACGACTGAGCGACTGAACTGAACTGGAACCCTCACCCTCTAAACTCCACCCGGTGCTCTGACTCCGCGTCAACAACTGGAGATGTGAGCTGGGAGGGAAGTTTAAGATTTAAAGCAGAGAAAAGTACAGTTTCATTTCCTAAGTAAGTCCTTTAAAAATAAATAAGGACTAACTAAGCTTAAGCCCGTCCATTTTTTAGAATAAAGTTTACCAATGAGAATAAGAATGCTGTCTGGGGCACACCATAGGAAGTGAAATTGCTCCAGTCTCAGGCCACCCACGCCCAGGTATTTATCTTGACTCGGACACACGGTGTAAAGAAAACCGACGAGTAGTTACCCGTGTTAACAACCTGTCTAACAAGCTGAGTCAGTTAAACAGGCTTGCTAGCCTGGCTCCCGTGGCAAAACAGCCATCTGTCTGACGGAAAGCTCACGCAGCGTGCACGGCCGGAGCCTACCTGCGCGCGCCGCGTCGTCCGCGCCGCCGTCCGCGCCGCCCAGACCCGCGGCCGCGCGCAGCGCGCTCCCGCAGCTCGCCGACAGGGTGCCTGTGGCCCTCCGCGCCAGGGTCAGGATGGGTGCGGACCAGCCTTCCGTCGCCGCCCGGGACTTCGCCGCCCTCCGCAGTTCGCCTGGGCCCGGCACCTGGCTCCGGTCCACGATCTCAAACTCTTCTCCCGGCTCCGGCCCCGGCTCTTGCTCCGGCCGGCAGCCATCGTCCCCGTCAGCCATTTTGGTCGTGTCACGTGCCCTCGGCGGGCGGTGGACTAGGCGCTGGCGGGCGCGCGGGAGGGCGCTTTTACGTCCTCGCTGCACATTTTCGTGTTCGCGCCGCGTTTTCTTCCTCTTTACGGTTCTACTCTCCTTTCTTTCAGTTTAGAAAAGCTCGGGGAGGCGCAAGTCATAAAATAAGCATCCACGTTCTCATCAGCTGGGAGGACTTCTTTCCGTGAAGTTCCTCTTGGGTTTTCTCCCTTTTTCGTGGTGCCTCCTATCTGGCTTATGAATTGCAGGACACCAGGTTTCCCTGCCCTTTACTGTCTCCCGGAGTTTGCTCAAACTCTTGTTTATTGAGTCACTCGATGCCATCCAACCATCTCATCCTGTGTCTCCTTCTCCTCCTGCCTTCAATCTTTCCCAGCATCAGAGTCTTTTCCAGTGAGCCAGCTGTTCCCATCAGGTGGCCCAAGTATTGGAACTTCAGCGTCAGTCCTTCCCATGAATGGTCAGGGTTGAGTGCCTTTAGGTATGACTGGTTTGATCACCTTGCTGTCCAAAGGACTCTCAAAAGTCTTCTCCAACACCACAGTTCAAAACCATCAATTTTTCAGCACTCAGCCTTCTTTATGGTCTAACTCTCACGTCCATTCATGACTACTGGAAAAACCACAGCTTTGACTATATGGGCCTTTGTCGGCAAAGTGATGTCTCCACTTTTTAATACGCTTTCTAGGTTAGTAGTAGCTCTTCTTTCAAGGAGAAGGCGTCTTTTAATTTCATGGCTGCAGTCACCATCTGCGGTTGTTTTGGAGCCCAAGAAAATAAAGTCTCACTGTTTCCAGTTTTTCCTCATTTATTTGCCATTAAGTGATAGGACTTGATGCCATGATCTTAGTTTTTAGAATGTTGAGTTTTAAGCCAACCTTTTGGCTTAAAAAGAGAAAGCCAACTCTCCTCTTTCACACTCAGCAAGAGGCTCTTTATTTTTTTAAAAATTTATTTATTTTTTAATTGAAGGATAATTGCTCTACAGAATTTTGTTGTTGTCTGTCAAACCTCAACATGAATCAGCCATAGGTATACATATAACCCCTCCCTTGTGAACCTCCCTACCATTTCCCTCCCCATCCCACCCCTCTGGGTTGATGTGTGTGTGTGTGTGTGTGTGTGTGTGTGTGTTTTAGCTGCTCAGTCTTGTCCGACTCTTTGCGACCCCATGGACTGTAGCCCACCAGGCTTCTCTGTCCATGGAATTCTCCAGGCAAGAATACGGGAGTGGATTGCCATTCCCTTCTCAAGGGGAACTTTCCAACCCAAGGATCAAACCCTGGTCTCCTGCATCACAGGCAGATTCTTTACCGTTTGAGCTACGGAGAAGTCCCAGGTTTATACAGAGTCCCTATTTGAGTTTCCTGAGTCATACAGCAAATTCCCATTGGCTATCTATTTTACATATGGTAATGTAAGTTTCCATGTTACTCTTTCAGTACATCTGACCCCTCCTTCCCTCTCCCCATGTCCGTAAGTCTATTCTCTATGTCTGTTTCTCCATTGCAGCCCTGTAAATAAATTCTTCAGTACCATTTTTTCTAGATTCCGTATATATGTATTAGAATATGATATTTATCTTTCTCTTTCTGACTTACTTCACTCTGTATAATAGGTTGTAGGTTCGGCCACCTCATTAGAATGGACTCAAATGCATTCCTCTTTATGGCTGAGTAATATTCCATTGTGTATATGTACCACAACTTTTTCTTTAGTTCCTCTTCACTTTCTGCCAGTAGGGTGGTGTCATCTGCATATCTGAGGTTATTGATATTTCTCCCATCAATCTTGATTCCCGCTTGAGCTTTGTCCAGCCTGGCATTTTGTATGATGTAGTCTGCATATAAGTTAAATAAGCAGGGTGACAATATACAGCCATGACACTCCTTTCCCAATTTTGAACCAGTTCGATGTTCCATGTCTGATTGTAACTGTTGCTTCTTGACCTGCATACAGGTTTCTTAAGAGGCAGGTAAGGTGGTCTGATATTCCCATTTCTTTAAGAATTTCTGACAGTTTGTTGTGATCCACACAGAAAGAAGGCTTTAGCATAGTCAATGAAGTAGATAATTTTCTGGAATTCCGTTGCTTTTCCTATGATCCAACAGTTCAGTTTAGTTCAGTTGCTCAATCATCTCCGACTCTTTGCAACCCCATGATCTGCAACATGACAGACCTCCCTGTCCATATCACCAACTCCTGGAGTTTACTCAAACTCATGTCCAGTGAGTCGGTGATGCCATCCAACCATCTCATCTTCTGTTGTCCCCTTCTCCTCCTGCCTTCAATCTTTCCCAGCATCAGGGTCTTTTCAAATGAGTCAGCTCTTCATATCAGGTGGCCAAAGTATTGGAGTTTCAGCTTCAACATTAGTCCTTCCAATGAACATTCAGGACTGATTTCCTTTAGAATGACTGGTTGGATCTTCTTGCAGTCCAAGGGACTCTCAAGAGTCTTCTCCAACACCACAGTTCAAAAGCAGCAATTCTTGGGCGCTCAGCTTTCTTTCTAGTCCAACTCTCACATCCCTACATGACTACTGGAAAAACCGTAGCCTTGACTAGATGGACCTTTGTTGGCAAAGTAACGTCTTTGCTTTTTAACATGCTGTCTAGATTGGTCATAACTTTCCTTCCAAGGAGTAAGCGTCTTTTTATTGCATGGCTGCAGTCTGCATCTGCAGTGATTTTGGAGTCAAGGAAAACAAAGTCTCTCATTGTTTCCATTACTTCCCCATCTATTTGCCATGAAGTGATGGGACCAGATGCCATGATCTTAGTTTTTTGAATGTTGAGTTTTAAGCCAGCTTTTTCACTCTCCTCTTTCACTTTCATCAAGAGGCTCTCTAGTTCCTCTTTGCTCTCTGCCATAAAGGTGGTGTCATCTGCATATCTGAGGTTATTGCTATTTCTCCTGGCAATCTAGATTACAGCTTGTGCTTTATCCAGTTCGACATTTTGCATGACTACATATAAGTTAACTAAGCAGGGTGACAATATACAGCCTTGATGTACTCCTTTCCCAGTTTGGAAACAATTCACTGTCCATGTTCAATTCTAACTGTTGCTTCTTGACCTACATACAGGTTTCACAGGAGATCGGTAAACTGGTCTGGTATTCCCATCTCTTTATGAATTTCCAGTTTGTTCTGATCCACACAGTCAAAGGCTTTGGTGTAGTCAATAAAGCAGAAGTAGATGTTTCTCTGGAACTCTTGCTTTTTCTATGATCCAATGGATGTTGACAATTTGGTCTCTGGTTCCTCTCCCTTTTCTAAATCCAGCTTGAACATCTGGAAGTGCTTGGTTCATGTACTGTTGAAGCCTAGCTTGGAGAATTTTGAGCATTACTTTGGTAGCGTGTGAGACGAGTGCAGTTGTGTGGTAGTTTGAACATTCTTTGGCATTGCCTTTCTTTGGGGTTGGAATGAAAACTGACCTTTTCCAGTCCTGTGGCTACTGCTGAGTTTTCCAGATTTGCTGGCATGTTGAGTGCAGCACTTTCACAGCATCATCTTTTAGGATTTGAAATAGCTCAACTGGAATTCCATCACCTCCACTAACTTTGTACATAGTGATGCTTCCTAAGGCCCCCTTGACTTCGCACTCCAGGATGTCTGGCTCTGGCTCTAGGTGAGTGATCACACCATCATGGTTATCTGGGTCATTAAATCTTTTTTCTATAGTTTTTCTGTGTATTCTTGACAGCTTTTCTCCAAAAGGCTCCAAAATCACTGCAAATGGTGATTGCAGCCATGAAATTAAAAGACGCTTACTCCTTGGAAGGAAGGTTATGACCAACCTAGATAGCATATTTAAAAGCAGAGACATTACTTTGCCAACAAAGGTCCATCTATTCAAGGCTATGGTTTTTCCAGTGGTCATGTATGGATGTGAGAGTTGGACGGTGAAGAAAGCTGAGTGCTGAAGAATTGATGCTTTTGAAGTGTGGTGTTGGAGAAGACCCTTGAGAGTCCCTTGAACTGCAAGGAGATCCAACCAGTCCATCCTAAAGGAGATCAGTCCTGGGTGTCCATTGGAAGGACTGATGTTGAAGCTGAAACTCCAATACTTTGGCCACCTGATATGAAGAGCTGACTCATTTGAAAAGACCCTGGTGCTGGGAAAGATTGAGGGTAGGAAGAGAAGGGGATGACAGAGGATGAGATGGTTGGATGGCATCAGTGACTCAGTAGACATGGGTTTGGATAAACTCCAGGAGTTGGTGTTGGACAGGGAAGCCTGGCGTGCTGCGGTTCATGGGTTCGCAAAGAGTTGGACATGAGTGATCGACTGAACTGAACTGAACTGATGGACACTTAAATTGCTTCCATGACTTGCCTATTTTAAATAGCCCTGCTATGAATGTTGGGGTTCATGTGTCTTTTCAAATTAGAATTTTTGTCTGTTCTGAATACATGCCCAGAAGTGCACCCCAACATTTTTAACAAATGCCTTTTGTGTGGTTAGGCTTAGTCCTTTTTCTCCTTTCTCTGACTTATTTCTTATGCCTTGGGTTTCGTGCGTCTGCTCCTTCTTCCTGAGTCTGATTCCATCCTGTGCCCATTGCAGTCACTCTTACTTAAAAAAAATCTTTTGGAGGATTCTCATCACATTTCTTAGACCCTATCTCTCAAATCAGGCCCTGCACTTCTATGCCCAGTGCCCCGGCCTGAGTAGATTCTTGCCTGGTTTTAGTCACTCTCCAGGACATTTCCTTGTGCCTTTGGGCTTTACTCTCAGCATCTGTCCCAGCTCAGCCAAGGACTTCCATGACCCAGGGCTGATCCTTTCCTTCCTGTTTTCAAACCTCCCTTTGCTTCCCTGTGGCAGGAGGCTTTGTCTTGTCTACATGCTGGAGTTTGCAGATTGCTCATTTTCTCCTTGGCATGGACTAGATATCGAGTTATGCAGCATCCCAGGGTGGTTGGGTGATTTGCCTGAGACCAAAGTGAGAGCCAAAGAGATGGATCCTTGTGGCTTCAGTAGGATTGCAATTGGCCTATCAGTAGACAGTGCTTTACTAATTGTGTCTCGTATGTGTATAATTTGTACACTTTGATTGGCATTTTATAATCTAGGTGAGTCTCACTATCTGGACATAATTGGTACCCTGTGCCAAGAATGGCCAATTAAGGTCAAATCATTTTTCTGAATAATACAATATGCCATTGGCTGTGGTCTTCTGCCAAAAGTGTTTACCTAAAGCAAAATATGTTTTTTTAGCAGCACTGTCTGATATAACCCTTAGATGTAAATGTTCTAGAACTGTGTTGTTCTGTACAGTGGCCAGGAGTCACAGGCAGCTGCTGAGCACTTGCAATGAAGATCATGTGAGTGGGTTATAGGATATGTAGGGGAGAAAGGAAGAAGAGAAACAGCACCTGTAGTAAACAGTGAGACATTCTTACAACGGGCAGCATCTACCATGACTTGGTAGAACAGGCAACCCTGATGAGACTGGAACTACCTTCTGGAAAGACTTCTTTCTAGAAAGTCAAGAAAGTATTTGGTGCAAACGTGGCAAGATCTTGACAGTTTTGAAATCTAGGTAATGAGTGTAAGAGAGTTATTATTCTACTTTTTTGAATGTCTGACTTTTCATAATAAAAAGTAAAAAGATATATAAAAAAGTGAATCCATATGAAATGGGAACCAATGTGTCATAAAGACTGAAAAATCCTAGGGAATTCCTTGACAGTCCAGTGGTTAGGACTCTGCACTTTCACTGCTGTGGACCTGGGTTCAATCCCTGTTTGGGGATCTAAGATCCTGAAAGCTGCATGGTGTGACATAAAAAAAGAAGACTGAAAAACCCTCAAAAAAGTCTTGACAGATGAACATAGATGCAAAAATCCTCTACAAAATTTTAGCAAACAGAATTCAGCAACATATCAAAAAGCTCATACACCATGATCAAGTTGGGTTTATTTCAAGAATTCAATATACACAAATCAATCAATGTGATACACCATATTAACAAATTGAAAGATAAAAACCACATGATAATCTCAATAGATGCAGAAAAAGCCTTTGACAAAATTTAGCACCATTTACAATTAGAACTCTTCAAAAAATGGGCATAGAAGGAACCTACCTCAACACAGTAAAGGCCATATATGATAAACCTACAGCAAACATTATTCTCAATGGTGAGAAACTGAAAACATTCCCCCTAAGATCAGGAACAAGACAAGGGTGTCCACTTTCACCACAATTATTTAACATCATTCTGGAAGTCCTAGCTACAGCAATCAGAGAAGCAAAAGAAATAAAAGGAATCCAGATCAGAAAAGAAGAAGTAAAGCTCTCACTGTTTGCAGATGACATAATACTGTACATAGAAAACCCTAAAGATAGTATCAGAAAATTACTAGAGCTACTCAGTGAATTTAGCAAAGTTGCAGGATACAAAATCAATACACAGAAATCCCTTGCATTTCTATATACTAACAATGAAAAATCAGAGCAATTAAGGAATCAATCCCATTCACCATTGCAACAAAAAGAATTAAATATCTAGGAATAAACTTACCTAAGGAGACAAAAGAACTACACACAGAAAATTATAAGACACTGATGAAAGAAATCAAAGATGACATGAACAAATGGAGAGATATTCCATGTTCCTGGGTAGAAAGAATCAGTATTGTGAAAATGACTCTACTATCAAATGCAATCTACAGATTCAATGCAATCCCTATCAAATTACCAATGGCATTTTTCACAGAACTAGAACAAAAAATTTCACAATTCGTATGGAAACACAAAAGACCCTGAATAGCCAAATCAGTCTTGAGAAAGAAGAATGGAGCTAGAGGAATCAACCTTCCTGCTTCAGATTATACTACAAAGCTACAGTCATCAAGACAGTATGGTACTGGCACAAAAACAGAAATGTAGACCAATGGAACAAGATAGAAAGCCCAGAAATAAACCCATGCACCTATGGGTACTTATTTTTGACAAAAGAGGCAAGAATATACAATCAGGCAAAGAGCATCTTCAATAAATGGTTCTGGGAAAACAGGACAGCCACATGTAAAGGAATGAAATTATAACATTTCCTAACACCATACACAAAGATAAACCCAAAATGGATTAAAGACCTAAATGCAAGACCAGAAACTATAAAACTCGTAGAGGAAAACATAGGCAGAACACTCAATGACATAAATGTAAGCAAGATCCTCTATGACCCACCTCCTAGAGTAATGGAAATAAAAACAAAAGTAAACAAGTGGGACTTGATTAAACTTAAAAGCTTTTGCACAGCAAAGGAAACTATAAACAAGGTGAGAAGACAATCCTCAGAATGAGAGAAAATAATAGCAAATGAAACAACTGACAAAGGATTAATTTCCAAAATATACAAGCTGCTCATACAACTCAATACAAGGAAAACAAACAACCCAATCAAAAAGTGGGAAAAACAGACCTAAACAGACATTTCTCCAAAGGAGACATACAGATGGCTAACAAACACATGAAAAGATGCTCAACATTGCTCATTATTAGAGAAATGCAAATCAAAACCACAATGAGATACCACCTCACACCAATCAGAATGGTCATCATCAAAAAGTCTACAAACAATAAATGATGGAGAGTGTGTGGACAAAAGGGAAGGCTCTTGTACTGTTGGTGGGAATGTAAATTGATACAGCCACTATGGAAGATGGTATGGAGATTCCTTAAAAAACTAGGAGTAAAGCCACCATATGACCCAGCAATCTCACTCCTAGGCATATACCCTGAGGAAACCAGGGTTGAAAAAGACACATGTATTCCATGGTTCACTGCAGCACTATTTTCAATAGCTAGAACATGGAAGCAACCTAGATGCCCATCAACAGATGAATGGATAAAGATGTTGTGGTACATATACCCAATGGAATATTACTCAGCCATATAAACAAATGGATTTGATCTAGTTCTGATGAGGTGGATGAACCTATAACCTATTATACAGAGTGAAGTGAGTCAGAAAGTGAAAGATAAAAATCGTATTCTAACGCACATACATGAAATCTAGAAAAATGACACTGAAGAATTTATTTATAGGGCAGCAGTGGAGAAACAGACATAGAGAATAGACTTACGACATGGGGAGAGGGGAGGAGAGGGTGAGATGTATGGAAAGAGTAACATGGAAACTTACATTACCATGTGTAAAATATATAGCCAACAGGAATTTGCTGTATGGCTCAGGAAACTCAAACAGGGGCTCTGTATCTACCTAGAGGGGTGGGATGAGAAGGGAGATGGGAGGAAGGTTCAAAAGGGAGGGGATATATGTATACCTATGGCTGATTCATGTTGAGGTTTGACAGAAAACAAAATTCTGTAAAGCAATTATCCTTCAATAAAAAAAAAGTCTTGACTGAGATTTTATTTTCATAATAAAAACAAAAATGTTTCTTTTATCTTATTCAGTTCAGTTCAGTCGCTCAGTCATGTCCGACTCTTTGCGAACCCATGAACTGCAGCTCGCCAGGCCTCCCTGTCCATCACCAACTCCTGGAGTCCACCCAGACTCATGTCCATTGAGTCGGTGATGCCATCCAACCATCTCATCCTCTGTCGTCCCCTTCTCCTCCTACCCTCAATCTTTCCCAGCGTCAGGGCCTTTTCAAATGAGTCAGCTCTTCGCATCAGGTGGCCAAAGTATTGGAGTTTCAGCTTCAACATCAGTCCTTCCAATAAACACCCATGACTGATCTCCTTTCGGATGGGCTGGTTGGATCTCCTTGCAGTCCAAGGGACTCTCAAGAGTCTTCTCCAACACCACACTTCAAAAGCATCAATTCTTTGGCACTCAGCTTTCTTCACCGTCCAACTCTCACATCCATACATGACCACTGGAAAAACCATAGCCTTAAATAGATGGACCTTTGTTGGCAAAGTAATGTTTCTGCTTCTTAATATGCTGTCTAGGTTGGTCATAACTTTCCTTCCAAGGAGTAAGCGTCTTTTAATTTCATGGCTGCAATCACCATTTGCAGTGATTTTGGAGCCCAGAAAAATAAAGTCAGCCACTGTTTCCACTGTTTCCCCATCTATTTGCCATGAAGTGATGGGACTGGATGCCATGATCTTAGTTTTATCTTATATGTAACAGAATTTAAAATGTTTGCAACCATGTACTAGTTTGTATAATGAGTAAAGAAGGAATAAGTGCTAATTTTCTTTGCACAATTTTTCTGAAGAAAATCACATTATATAACATTATTTATTTCACATCTGATTCACAATGGAGTCAGAAAGAGGGTCCAAAAATATTTAGGCTTCATATTTTTTCTCAAGGCCCCTTTAATCCTGTGGTAGATTAAACCACACCCTATTTTGGCTACCTTTTCATTTTACTTGTATCTCTTTGCATGTACACAGAATTCAAGCTAGTTGGCCCAAAGTGATAAAGTAATTATCCCGTTTATCATGCTATTCATCCTTCTGGATATTTTGGTGGGATATCTCATCGGAAAAAACAAGCCATTTTGCCCATCTAAGCTCACTCTTCACTTTTCATATGTTTTAAATTTACTATTTTTTCCCAACTATTCTCTTTTGAAGCTCCTATTGGATCAGCAGCATTAGTTTTCTTTTCTGCTGATCTTATATGTCAGTGGCTTTGTGTAGGATTGGCTGGGACTTTAGTATCACTTTTGTTTACTCCGTGAAATCTTGCATTGTGTGCAGATTTATAGCTTCACTGTACAATTGATTTGCATTGTAGACATCTGACAACCAGCCAGAGACTGGCTAGCCATTGGCTCAGTACATGAGGTATGATACTTTGGGGTTCAGCAGGAAGTGAGCTTTGAGCAGGGATGGGTTTTATAAGTGATAATACTAATATACTCATTAGTAAATATTTTAACATTTTAAAGACTTCTGCTTCTCTGAATGGCCTTGTAACTACAGGGACTTGGGTAAAATACCCTACGATGAGAGGTTGAATTGTAGAACTTGTGGTGGTAGGTTGTAACTGAATGGGATGTAAGTGCTGTTGCTAAGATGGCATCAAAGTATGACAGTTTAAAGGGTAACCAACTGAAAGGAAAACTTGTCTTCCTACTCACAGTACTTCTGACATTAACTGCCTGGAGTTAGTGTGGATCCCATAGGGTGAGGGCTCAGTCCCATAAGACTGTCCCCTCCTATGGCTGATTCATGTTGATGTTTGACAGAAAACAAGAAAATTCTGTAAAGCAATTATCCTTCCATTAAAAAAAAATAAAAAAAGACTGTCCCCTCAATTCAGAGGCCAATCTAGGCCTCCAGTGAAACTGAGTTCCTCTAAAACTGAGTTCCTTTACCGAGTTTGTGATTAATCTCTCTATCCAAAACTTTATTCCCTTTCTTGTCCCCTCTGACCTCAGTCCTACGCTAACTGAACCCTAATCAACCAGAGTCAGATGACTAAAATTGCTCTTGTCAATAACATTGTTGAAGTACTAAAATTGCTATTGTAGATATCATCATTAATGTAAAAACTCAGGTTGTTTCTCCAGGGCAATGTGAGCTCACAGACCCCTGAGCCATGGACCACACATGGCTAGAGAATCTTAAACTGGAGATATCCTGACCTCTGAAATTATGATTAAGAATTGTCACAAGATAATGTTTAAACTCAGCTTCTTTGTTCTTCCCTTTAAAAAACACCCCCAACCTGAAGATGGGGTTGGAGTATATCTGAGGCTTGTCTCCCACTCCCTTGCTTGATGCCCTGCAAACACACTCTCACTGTCCTGCAGACACCTGCTGTTAGGGTTCGGCTGTCTGTGCTGCGGGCACAGCTGTGTTAGTGACACAAGTACTTCTAACTGGCTGGCTATCAGTAAGTGTTCCCACTAACCCCAGCTCAGGTTTCATAACTTGCTAGGATGACTCATGGAACTCAAGACAGTGCCTTACTTAACTATTCCTCTTTGTGGTAAGGATATAACTAAGAAACCAATGGAAATCAAATGAAAGAGATGCGTGGGGCAACGTACATGGGAAGAGGTTTGGAGCTTCCATGCTCTCTCTGGGTGCATTACCCTGTCAGTACCTTGATGTGAACCCTGCTGCTTAGGGTTTTAGTGGAAGTTCAGTTAGATAAGAATGATTGATTATTAACCATTGGTGATTGAACTCAATCTCCAGCCCCTTACCCCTCCCAGGAGGTGGGGGTGGGGTAGGCATGAAATTTCCAACTCTCTAATCAGAGGGTTGGTTCCTCTGGCAACCAGCCTTTATCCTCCAAGAGTCACCTCATTAGCATAAACTCAGGTATGGTTGAAATGGGCTTTTTAGAAATAACAAAAGATGTTCCCATCTCTCTTTCACTCAGGAAATTACAAGTTTTAGCAGCTCTGTTCTGGGGACCAGGAGCAGAGTATCAAATGTGTCTTTCTTATTATGCAAAACAGTTATTCTAGGAAACTAATCTTGTATTAATTTAAAAATAAATTGTTGTTGTTTAGTCACAAAGTCGTGTCCAACTCTTTTGAGGTCCCATGGACTGTAGCCCCCTAGGCTCCTCTGTCCATGGGATTTATTTCCCAGGCAAGAATACTGGAGTGAGTTGCCATTTCTTTCTCCAAGGGATCTTCCTGACCCAGGGATCAAACCTACATATCCTGCATTGGCAGGCCGATTCTTTACTGAGCAAACGTGGTGCTAGTGGTAAAGAACCTGCCTGACAATGCAGGAGACTTAAGAGACACAGGTTCGGGTTGGGAGAAGATCCCCTGGAGGACGGAATGGCAACCCACTCCTGTATTCTTGCCTGGGGAATCCATGGACAGAGGAGCCTGGCAGGCTACAGCCCACAGGATCTCAGAGAGTCAGACACGACTGAAGTGACTTAACATGCATGCATATCTTTGCGTACTTGTCTCCTAAATAACTTTCTGGAAATGGAATTTTTGGGTCAAAATGTGAACATTAAAAAAAGATCTTGGGACTTCCCTGGTAGTCCAGTGGTTAAGAATCCACCTGCCAATGCATGGGACACAGGTTCGACCCCTGGTCTGGGAAGATCTCATATGCCTCAGGGCAACCAAACCCATGTATCACAACTACTGAGCCCACACTTTGTAACTAAGGAAGCTTGTACACCCTAGAGCTTGTGTTTTGCAACAAGAGAAGCCTCTGGATGAGAAACCCGTGCACTGCAACTAGAGAGTAGCTGGCATGCAACAACGAAGAACTAGCACAGCCAAAAATAAATAAATAAGTAAATAAAAAATCTTGATTTGTAGTAGATGGTGAGATGAAGACTGTACACTTCTACCAACAAGTTATGAAAATGTTCACTTTCCTCCATCTTTCCAACACTAGATATTATCAACCTTTAGAGATATGAGCCAATTTGATAAGCGAGGAAGAGCTCTCCTTTTGTTTCATTTCTTTGTTTATTAGTATAGGTGTTCTTTTTTTGCTAAATAAATGCTGATTTTGTTAATAGGATCAACCCTAGGTGGGATACTGATGTTTATTACCTCCCTGGCAGCTAGACATGCCATGTAGCATAATTCTGACTAATGAACTGTAACTAGTGTATTGGGGCTTTTGGGAAGTCTTTTGCTTTTCCTGATAAGTGGGAAGCCATATAATATTTACCAGGTCTATCTATGTATTCACCAACTGATGATCCACTTCCTTTTCCTTGTTTCCCTGCCTTGAATGTAGACACGATGCCTGGAGCTATGGCAGCCATTTTGGCATCATAATGTGACAAGCATGACGGTAAATAACTCTGTTTAAGCCACAGTAAATGGCTTACTTTCAGCTTGCAGCTGAAAGTATTCCTAAGTGATGTACTGGGTGAACCTGAACTTCATTTTGTGTGCTAGTTGCACAGTGTATTTATTGCTGTATGATAGTATTTGGTCTGGCTGGCTGGCTTCTCTCTACAGTGGGAGCTCCTTGAAAAAGGGGCCACCTGACAATAACACTCACTTCTATATGGCAGAGAAGACACAGATTGAGTGTTCATTAAGTATGTTTGGAAGGAATGTATGATATTATTTAATTACATATGCAAATTGTTTTTAAAATGGAGAGCTCAGGATGGATATTACTCTTTCAGGTAGATGGCTGCTCCAGGTCATTTCCTGAACAAGCGTTCTCAAACTCTCTGGTCTTTGTACTCCTTTATCAGTTTGAGAGATTCTCATTAAACCTGTGCTTCTTAATCTTTTTCATGTCATGAATCACTCAGAACATGATAATGTTTGTGGTAGAACACTGCATTGTAAATGAATGGAATATTTCTTGCTGCAGAAGTAGCACTTGGGGAGTCTCGCTTCCTCAGACTTCACTGGGTCACCCCTGGGCCAAACATATCAGCATCTCTGAACAGCTAACTGCCAAGTAGCCTCATTAGTCTGGACGCTCTGCTCTGCTCTGTGGAGAGATGAAGGCTTTTCTACTTCCCAATAGGGAATATCATGAATACTTTTAAATTTATGCCGAAAGACACACATGACTATGTAACAAGTAACAGTGTTTGGCTCCATCTAGTGGTCTAAAATGGATTGGGTTTCTAACAATCCAGGATTTGACAATTTGCATCCATTCATCTATTCTTGTTGCTGTTCAGTCACTAAGTCGTGTCCGATTCTTGGCAACCCCATGAACTACAGCACGCCAGGCTTCCCTGTCCTTCACTATGTCCTGGATCTTGTTCAAACTCATATTCATTGAGTCACTTGATGTCATCCAACCATCTCATCCTCTGTCCACCCCCTTCTACTCCTGCCTTCAATCTTTCCCAGAATCAGAGTCTTTTCCAATGAGTCTGCCCTTCGGATCAGGTGGCCAAAGTACTGGAGCTTCAATTTCAGCATCGGTCCCTCCAGTGAATATTCAGGACTGATTTCCTTTAGGATTGAATGGTTTGATCTCCTTGCAGTCCAAGGGACTCCTTAGAGTCCTCTCCAACATCACAGTTCAAAAGCATTGATTCTTCCGTGCTCAGTCTTCTTTATGGTCCAACTCTCACATCCATACATGACCACTGGAAAAACCATAGCATTGACTAGATGGACCTTTGTTGGCAAAGTGATGTCTCTGCTTTTGAATATGCTGTTTAGGTTTGTCATAGCTTTTCTTCCAAGGAGTAAGCGTCTTTTAACTTTGTGGCTACAGTGGTCTGCAGTGATTTTGGACCCTAAGAAAATAAAATTTGTCACTGTTTCCATTGTTTCCCCATCTATTTGCCATGAAGTGATGGGACCAGACGGCATGATCTTCATTTTTTGAATATTGACTTTTAAGCCAGACTTTTTCACTTTCCCCTTTCACCTTCATCAAAAGACTCTTTAGTTCCTCTTTGCTTTCTGTCATTAAAGTGGTATCTGCATATCTGAAGTTGTTGATATTTCTCCCGGCAATTTTGATTCCAGCTGGTGATTCATCGAGCCCACATTTTGCACGATGTACTCTGCATATATGCTAAGTAAGCAGGATGACAATATACAGCTTTGTCGTACTCCTCCTTTCCCAATTTTGAACCAGTCCATTGTTCCATGTCTGGTTCTAGCTGTTGCTTCTTGTCTTGTATACAGGTTTCTTAGGAGGGCGCTTCCTTTTTGGCTCAGCTGGTAAAGAATTCGCCTGCAATGTGGGAGACCTGAGTTAGATCCCTGGGTTGGGAAAATCCCCTGGAGAAGGGAAAGGCTACTTACTCCAGTATTCTGGCCTGGAGAATTCTATGGACTGTGTAGTCCATGGGGTCGCAAAGAGTCCGACACGACTGAGCGACTTTCACGTCTTAGGAGGCAGGTAAAGTCAAGTGGGCCTAAGAAAGCATCACTACGAACAAAGCTAGTGGAGGTGATGGAATTTCAGTTGAGCTATTTCAAATCCTCAAAGATGATGCTGTGAAAGTGCTGCACTTGATATGCCAGCAAATCTGGAAAACTCAGCAGTGGCCACAGGACTGGAAAAGGTCAGTTTTCATTCCAATCCCAAAGAAAGGCAATGCCAAAGAATGCTCAAACTACCGCACAATTGCACTCATCTCACACGCTAGTAAAGTAATGCTCAAAATTCTCCAAGCCAGGCTTCAGAAATACGTGAACCATGAACTTCCAGATGTTCAAGCTGGTTTTAGAAAAGGCAGAGGAACCAGAGATCAAATTGCCAACATCCTCTGAATCGTCAAAAAAGCAAGAGAGCTCCAGAAAAACATCTATTTCTGCTTTATTGACTATGCTAAAGCCTTTGACTGTGTGGATCACAATAAACTGTGGAAAATTCTGAAAGAGATGGTAATACCAGAACATCTGACCTGTCTCTTGAGAAACCTGTATGCAGGTCAGGAAGCAACAGTTAGAACTGGACATGGAACAACAGACTGGTTCCAAATAGGAAAAGGAATACGTCAAGGCTGTATATTGTCACCCTGCTTATTTAACTTATATGCAGAGTACATCATGAGAAAGAAGAAACACAAGCTGGAATCAAGATTTTGGGAGAAATATCAATAACCTCAAATATGCAGATGACACCACCCTTATGGAAGAAAGTGAAGAACTAAAGAGCCTCTTGATGAAAGTAAAAGAGGAGAGTGAAAAAGTTGGCTTAAAGCTCAACATTCAGAAAACTAAGATCATGGCACCTGGTCCCATCACTTCATGGGAAATAGATGGGGAAACAGTGGAAACAGTGTCAGACTTGATTTTTTTGGGCTCCAAAATCACTGCTGATGGTGATTGCAGCCATGAAATTAAAAGATGCTTGCTCCTTGGAAGGAAGGTTATGACCAACCTAGATAGCATATTTAAAAGCAGAGACATTACTTTGCCAACAAAGGTCCGTCTAGTCAAGGCTATGGTTTTTCCAGTGGTCATGTATGGATGTGAGAGTTGGACTATAAAGAAAGCTGAGTGCCAAAGAATTGATGCTTTTGAAGTGTGGTGTTGGAGAAGACTCTTGAGAGTCCCTTGGACTGCAAGGAGATCCAACCAGTCCATCCTAAAGGAGATCAGTCCTGGGTGTTCATTGGAAGGACTGATGTTGAAGCTGAAACTCCAATAGTTTGGCCACCTCATGGGAAGAGTTGACTCATTGGAAAAGACCCTGATGCTGGGAAGGATTGGGGGCAGGAGGAGAAGGGGATGACAGAGGATGAGATGGTTGGATGGCATCACTGACTCGATGGACATGGGTTTGGGTAAACTCCGGGAGTTGGTGATGGACAGGGAGGCCTGGCATGCTGCAATTCATGTGGTCTCAAAGAGTCAGACACAGCTGAGTGACTGAACTGAACTGAAAGTGATCTAATATTCTCATATCTTTAAAAATTTTCCACAGTTTATTGTGATCCACACAGTCAAAGACTTTAGTGTAGTCCGTGAAGCAGAAGTAGAATTTTTTTTTTTTTGAATTCCATTCCAAAAGGAAAGGAATTGCTTTTTCTATGATTCAGCAGATGCTGGTAGTTTGATTTCTGGTTCCTCTGCCTTTTTGAAATCCAGTTTGTACCTGTGGAAGTTCTCGTTTCACGTATTGCTGAAGACTAGCTTGAAGGATTTTGAGCATAACTTTGCTAGCATGTGAAATGAGTGCAATTGTGCAGTAGTTTGAACATTCTTTGGCATTGCCTTTCTTTGGGATTGGAATGAAAAGTGACTTTTCCAGTCATGTGGCCACTGGTGAGTTTTCCAAATTTTCTGACATATTGAGTGCAACACTTTCACAGCATCATCTTTTAGGATTTGAAATAGCTCAGCTGGAAGCTTTCTTTCTTTATTTTTCCTTTCCTCTTTTCCTTCCAAGATTCCTCCCTCCTCATTCCCTCTCTCCCTTACTCTTCTCTCTCTTTCTTTTCATTTCCATTATAGTTGGAGAACAGAGGTGTTATGATATTGAATTTTTGGAATTAAAGTGTACTTTGAGGTGCAATCATATGTGTAATTCTTATAAGTGTTCTGAATTACATAATTACATATGTAATTACATAATTGTTTATTGTGGATATAGACACATACATATAAATTTAAAAAGCATTTTGTAGGTCTTTCATATCTCTGCTTATTGTTTTATCTGCTGCGTTTATTGGTTTCCAAGACAGATATGTTAAAATTATTGATTTAGCTATTACTCCCTACAGTTCTATCAGTTTCTGAGAATGTATTATTAACTTACTATTTCTCTTAAAATTTCTTCCAGTTGTGGCTTTCTCCATAACTAGAGAAAAAATTAAGTTGATTTTGCATACATATTTCAAGCCAAGTTTTAAGGTATTGTATACCTTAAACTAATACAATGTTATATATCAATAATATCTCAGTACCGCTGGAAAATTTTCATTCCTTTTTATGGTGCAATAGTATTTCTTCATCAGCTTTCATCTCAACAGAGTTTTACACTGCTCTGACACCACCTTACAATCTGTAACACCCATGGTTTAACCACAGGTTTCTAGGAGGACATGGTGTCCCAAGGAAATGGGTGGGTTGGGTTCTGGGGGATGGAGTAAAAAGCTCTACTTCAACATGCCTTCTCATGACAACTTCTGCCTTTACTTAAGTTTTAGTCTTTTCAGAGCTTTCTTGGGGATTATTTTTTTGGGGGGGGTGGTTAGTTCCTGGTATTCATGTTTCCTTCTCCATTCTGGGGAGCAAGTCTGAAGCCTTGGTTTGCCAAGTTGGCAGAAAGTAGGGCTGTGTGGCCTCTAGATTTCTTTTATTTTTAAAATTCCAATTTTATTGATTTATTTTTTAATTTCAGTTTTATTGATATATAATTGACATAGTCCATTGTGTAAATTTAATATATGCAGTGTGATAACTTGACTTACATATATTGCAAAATAATTAACATGATAAGTTTAATTAACATCCATCATCTTGTATAGATACAAGAAAAAAAGGAAAAAAGTTTTTTTCTTGTGATGAAAACTTTTGTCAGCTTTCCAATAGATTATACAGCAGTGTAAACTAATCATCATGTTGCATATTTCATCCCCAGTGGATTTTGAATTATGATTTGAAAGATCATTCTTCCATCTAGTGGACACTTTCAACCTGAAAACTCGTATTCTACTTTTCTGGGAAGGGTTTCACATTATTTCTTTGATAAACCTGTCTGCTTAGTTTTCTTGGATTTCTCTTTCTGGACCTTATATTATTCTTTTATGTCTTTGCAGTTTTTTTAACTCCCCCCACCATCTCACAGAGAAGGCAATGGCAACCCATTCCAGTACACTTGCCTGGAAAATCGCATGGACGGAGGAGCCTGGTAGGCTGCAGTCCATGGGGTCGCTAAGAGTCGGACATGACTGACTGACTTTCACTTTTCACTTTTATGCATTGGAGAAGGAAATGACAACCCACTCCAGTGTTCTTGCCTGGAGAATCCCTGGGACGAGGGAGCCTGGTGAGCTGGCGTCTTTGGGATCGCACAGAGTCGGACACGACTGAAGCGACTTAGCAGCAGCAGCAACACCATCTCAAGATTCTAAACCCTTACTCCTATATTTTGCTTTAGTAGTATTACAATTTTATTCCTTATATTGATATATTGATCTGTATGGAATTTATTTTGGTGTCTGATATAATACAGGTACTTAACCTCTCCCCTAAATGTTAGCAGTTTATTCAAACACTGTTTATTCACTAGTTCATCTTTCCTCCACTTACTTGAAATGTAAAATATTGATTTTTTAGTATGTTGTGATATCTTTCTACTTTATTCTTTTATTAATTATTCACCTATCAATTGATCCTCTTGAATTTTCTAGGTAGGCAATCACATCTTTTGCAAAACAGTGTCAGTTTTTTTTTTCCCTTTTGTAACATTTATGTCTTTGTCTTTTGCTCCTATTATTACTGATTGATTGGTTCAGACTATGGCATTAGTTTCTTGTTATAGATTTGTGGGGAGACATTTTTTTAATTTCATGAAGTTAAATAAGCTTCTTTCTATTCTTCAGCTTCAAAATAAAGTCAGGAATGGTATCAAACATTATAAAATGCTTTATAGACACAGGTATCCCCTGCTTTACACCACCTCACTTTTACAAAGACTTACCTTAAAAAGACCTGTTTTTAACCTATTTTTAGGGCGGGAATAGAGACAAACATGTAGAGAATGTACTTGTGGACACAGAAGGGGAATGAGAGGGTAGGACAAGTTGCGAGAGCAGCATTGAAATATATACATTGTGTGTGTATAGTATGCCCATTTGTGTCTGATTATTTGCCACTCCACGTTCTGTAGCCCGCCAGGCTCCTCTGTCCTTGGAATTTTCCAGGCAAAAATACCATATGTAAAATAGATAGCTAGTGGGAAGCTGCTGTATAACACAGGGAGTCCAACTTGGCTCTCTGTGATGACATAGAGGGGTGAGAGGCTCAAGAAAGAGGGGATATATATACACACACACACACTTATATGTGTATACATACTTATGGCTGATTCAAGTTGTTGTACGGCAGAAATCAATACAACAGTATGAAGCAAGTATTCTTATTCAATTAAGAAAAGACCTGTTTTTGCTTTGAACTGAAAGAAATCTGAAGAGGATTTTTGCTTTTACAAAAAAGGCAAGAAGCTAAAACAGCATTCAGCCTTTTATGGTAGCCAGGTGAGTCTGTATAGAGGCAGTTGAATCCCAAGCATAGAGTGGCTCCGCCCAACTCCCTCCTTGGGAACCGCTTGGCACCTCAGCAAGGAGCTGCTGAAGCTGTGAACCATGTCTGTGAGCATCTGTGCTTTAGCTAGATGTATTTTGTGTGTCCTTTAGCAAGATGTATCCTGAGGTAATCGCTTCTAGCTTTATTGCCCTTTTTTAAGTTTTACAAAAGGTTTCATAGGAACACTCTACTTTTGGATAGTGGGAGAAACGTGTTTATCAGGATAGAAGTGAACTTTTTCTCACTAATCTGTTAATGTGGTAAGAAAATTTCTACTCTTGAACCATTCTTATATTCTTGAAATAAGTTCCACTAGATTGTTATTGTTATTCTTTTAATAGAATGCTGGATTCCATTTACTGATATTTTGTTTAGAAAATTTGCATTTGGTTTATAAGGAGTTTTTTTCTCCTTTCCCATTCTTTTTCCTTTCTTCCTGTGTTCCCTTTCTTCCTTCCTCACTTCTTTCTTTCCTTCTCTTACTTCTTCGCTCCTTCAATGTTTCTTCCTTTTAAAAAATATTCTAGTTTGTCTAATTTTGATGTCATGGTTATGGCAGCTGCCAAGAATATTGTGGTCAGGGAAAGCACATTCATACACCGAATCTATGTCTGTCTCTGTTAGGACAAATTGCTATTCCCTTCATGACAGAAGTGCCCAGTGTGAGCACCTGGAGTGGGCTGGTCCCCTTCATGACAGAAGTGCCCGGTGTGAGCACCTGGAGTGGGCTGGTCCCCTTCATGACAGAAGTGCCCGGTGTGAGCACCTGGAGTGGGCTGGTCCCCTTCATGACAGAAGTGTCCGGTGTGAGCACCTGCAGTGGGCTGGTCCCCTTCATGACAGAAGTGCCCAGTGTGAGCACCTGCAGTGGGCTGGTCCCCTTCATGACAGAAGTGCCCAGTGTGAGCACCTGGAGTGGGCTGGTCCCCTTCATGACAGAAGTGTCCGGTATGAGCACCTGGAGTGGGCTGGTCCCCTTCATGACAGAAGTGCCCACTGTAGAAGTGCCCAGTGTGAGCACCTGGAGTGGGCTGGTCCCCTTCATGACCGAAGTACCCACTGTAGAAGTGTCCAGTGTGAGCGCCTGGAGTGGGCTGGTCCCCTTCATGACAGAAGTACCCACTGTAGAAGTGCCCGGTGTGAGCACCTGGAGTGGGCTGGTCCCCTTCATGACAGAAGTGCCCACTGTAGAAGTGTCCGGTGTGAGCACCTGGAGTGGGCTGGTCCCCTTCATGACAGAAGTACCCACTGTAGAAGAGCCCGGTGTGAGCACCTGGAGTGGGCTGAGTGGTCTTCCTGGGAACTGGTGCCATCACTGCATCTGCCTTTGGCAGAGTAGGCACTCAGCAGCAGTTGTGGCCAGAGCACCCTCTATGAGGGAAAGTCCACAAAGAGCCTCCATCTTGTTTCCATGGCCACTTTGTACCTAGGCTTCATGAACAAGCCCTGGGCAGTTGGGGAAGAGGCTGACTGACATTTATGAGAACACTCTCTTCAGGAGATGGATGCTGTCTTCTAGGTAGTCTACTTCTTTCCAAGTCCTAGACGAGCTGGCCAATCTATTAGCCGCTGCACATGAACGACTGTAGACCCATATCAGCACAGACCACCAGATGTCTTGTCTGAAGTTCTGTCTTTGGGAAGATCTCCAAATACTGTTTTCTAGGGTTTTTAGGGTTTTCCCTGAGTCTACTTTAGGCTGGTGCTGGCATATTGCATTTTTTTCTCTTCATTTTATGGTCATAGGGAATACCCATGAGATAACAGAATAGTGGCAGGCCTGGCAGCAAAGCAGTAGGGGCAGGTCCTGTGGAATCTAACACACACACAAGTATTTTATTTGGGCCTTCTGGAACCACTCAGACCTGTCTAGTATGTACCCCTTACATGTCATAATGAAATGCTTCTGAACACATCTGAATTTTTGATTTGATGGTTCATATAACACCCAGTTCTTAATGGGCAGTTTAGTAAAATTATTTCACAAAGCAGGTTATATTTTTAATTAGGTTTCTCATTCATCAGTATTCCTTGTATATATTGTCTTCTCTTGTCTTGAGGTCACTGTTCTGATTTAATTGTCATGTTCATGAGACTATTCTTGAGTTATTTCCTTAGAAAGGAAATGTTTATGATAGACTGTGTGAGAAATGCGTTAGAAGTATGGTTATCTTTGGCAAATAGTCTGTTCTTTCTTTCTGGAAGCTCCTAAGATTTTCTTTTGACAATTACCTTTCAAAAATTTTACACGAAATGTCATATTTATGACTTTAAATAATTAACTCTGCTTGGTTCTTAGCTTGGCATTTTCAATCAGAAAATTCAAGTCTTTTTTTCAGATAAGGGAAGTTTTCATGTATTATATCTTATCTTATTACTTTCTCTACTGTTCCTTTCTTTCATTTTGGAACTAATATTATTCACTCTTTTTTTCTCTGTGCATCTTTTCTTGTCATGAATATATGTTTGTGGTGTTATTTATTTATGTATTTACTTAACAAACATTTTTGAGCACCTCCTCTGTGCCCAAATTCAGGCACTTGGGTTATATCATGAATAACACAAAGAACCCTGCTTGCAAGGAGCTTGCATTTTAGTGAGAAGAGATAGATGATAAAGAAGTAAATCCATAATATATTTGAAGATGATGACTACTATAGAAGAAAGAGACAAGTAGGGTAGGGCAAGGAGAGTTGGGAGTGGTATTAATAATATAGGGATGATCTGCAATTTTAAATGGGTTGTTCAGGGTAGGCCTCTTGAAAAGGTGAGAATTAGTAAAATAAGGTAAGGGAGTGAGCCTTGCAGGACCTGGAGGAGAACATTCTAGGAGGCAGCTAGTGCAAAGTTCCTGAGAAGGGAGTGTACCTTGTGTGTTGGATGAAGAGCAAGAATGATGGTATGACTGGTACAGAGTGGATATGGAGATTCTGATGGATAACAAAACCTATAGGGTCTTATAGACCACAGTAAAGATTTTGGATTTACTCTGGCTAAAATGGGAAGCCATTGAGGGGTACTGAGACAGAAGAATAACTTGATCTGGCTTATTATAAAAGGGGGAGAGGGTCAGGGGAAGGATAGAATAGAGGGTTGGAGTTAGCAGATGTAAGTTATTATATCTAAAATGGATAAGCAATAAGGTCTTACTGTATAGCACAGAGAACTATATTCAATATCCTGTGATAAACCATAATGGAAAAGAATATGAAAAACAATGTGTATGTATATAACTGAGTCACTTTTCTGTACAGCAGAAATTTATACAACATTGTAAATCAACTATACTTCAATAAGAAAAAAATTTTTTAGTATAGTTTCATAAAAAATAAAAAGATCTCTCTGGCTAATCTGTTAGGCATAGATTGTACAGGTATCAATTGTATAGGAATAGATTGTAGAGGTAGAAGTGGGAGAACTAATTGGAAGTGATTCTTTAACAATGAATGTGATAGTGGCTGGGATCAGGGTGGTAGCAGTGGAGTTTGGTAGCAGTGGACTATAATGGCTAGCAGAGTTTCTACTAGCTGCAAGGAGGAATGCTATGAGAGTAAAATCAATAATTTGGTTTGGGATATGTTAAGTTTGAGAAGTCTAATGTTTCAAGTGGAGATATTGAGTAAATAGTTGGATATTTGAGTCTAGAGTCCAGAAGACAAATTTGGCAAAATCTATAAATTTGGGAGTAACTGGCATATGTAGTTAAGTAGTTAAAGCTATAAAACTGATGAGGTAACTGTATTGGTCAGAATAGATGAGGCTTCTGCCTTGGTAACGAATATCTCCCAAATTCAAGCAATTGATACACAGATGTTTGCTCAATGATATGAAGCTTGATGCAGGTCTGGGCTCATTTCCAGGACATCTGTCTTTTATAGAGTGACTCAGTGAACAGGCTGCTTTGGTTTTTTGGTCCCACACATCAACATGAGGAATTCTCTAAATAGCTACAGCAGGAGAAAAGACAGCTGGAAAATTTTATGCCAGGCTTTGCTGGGAAGTGACCTGTCTCTTCTACTCAGTCTATTGGCCAGAACTAGTCACATATGGTCTTCTAGCTGCTGGGAAGGAGTGGAGGGAGATGTGGATGTCATCAGGGAAGCCAGGTAGTTAGAGGGGAAAAGAAGGTCACGGAGGGGTGGGGAGCCAGCAAAGGAGACAGAGAAAAAATGTTCAGGAGATGAAAGGAATTCCAGGAGATGGTATCCTGGAACCCAAGGATGAAAATGTTACAAGCCTGGAAAGGTGGCCATGCTGGGACAGTGAGATGAGGACAGGCCATGGGATCTATGTGGAAATGATCTGTAACATTGAGGAGAGCAATTTATTACTGTCACACGTAAAAGCCTGATTGAAGTGAGTTAAGGAGAGATGGTGGATGGAGAAGAATTTGAGACAAGTACAGACAAGAAATGGGACAGATGTTGGCAGGAGAAGTAAGTTCGAGACTAGGGTGTTTTAAGGCAGTCCAGTGGTTAAGACTGCATGCTTCTACTGCAGGGGGCATGTGTTTGATCCCTAGTTGGGGGACTACGATCCCACAAGCAGTACTGTGTGGCCAAAAAAACAAAAAACAAAAACAAAACTGCAGTGTTTTTTTTTTTTTTTTAATTATTTTAATTGGAGGATAATTGGTTTACAATATGTCATTGGTTTCTACCATATATCAACATGAATCAGCCATAGGTATATGTATATCCCCTCTCTCCTGAACCTCTGTTCCACCTCCCACCTGATCCCACCCCTCTAGGTTGTCACAGAGCACCGGATTTGAACTCCCTGCATTACACAGCAAATTTCCACTGACTATCTAATTTTACATATGGTGAAAGTGAAAGTTGCTCAGTCGTGTCCGATTCTTTGAGACCACATGGGCTGTACAGTCCGTGGAATTCTCCAGGCCAGAATACTGGAGTGGGCAGCCTTTCCCTTCACCAGGGGATCTTGCCAACCCAGGGATCGAACCCAGGTCTCCCACACTGCAGGCAGATTCTTTACCAGCTGAGCCAACAGGAAGCCCAAGAATACTGGAGTGGGTAGCCTATCCCTTCTCCAGCAGATCTTCCTGACCCAGGAATCAAACTGGGGTCTCCTGCATTGCAGGCAGATTCTTTACCAACTGAGCTATGAGGGAAGCAAGGGGCTACATATGGTAATGTATATGTTTCAATGCTACTGTCTCATTTGGTCCCACCCTCTCCTTCCCCGCTGTGTCCCCAAGTCTGTTCTCTATGTTTGCAAGACTAGGGTGTTTTTGCTTGTTCTTTTCAGCTGGGAGAGGTAACAGCATTGTTATATACACTTGAAGAAGATCCAGTAGCATGAAGACTGATGATGTAGCAGAGAGAGAGCAATGTTGTTGGAGCAGGACCCTTGCATCAGTTAGGAGGGACTGGCTGTGGGTGGCAGCTTGGACGATCCATCTTAGGTTGTGGGTGGAAGGTAGAAAAGGTGGACAGACTCTGGTGGAAGGGGGCTGGCAAAGGCAGAATATTGGGGGTTTGCAGTGAGAGAGGAAAGTGAGAAACAGCCTCTGGAGACTGGGGAGTGGACAGATGAGGGAAGTACAACATGACCTGGGCAGGACAAACTGCCTCTTGAGGTTCACAGTCAGGGATTGAAGTGAAGTCCATCCATGTGACTTGTGATTTTCCCAGCTATCTTCTGCTGGAGATTTGGATTTAACATGGCTAAGGTTTCATTAAGAGAGTTCAAGGAAGTTAGGGGCAGGAATTTGGGGTATGTGCATGGGAGTGATAATTATGATAATGCTAGATCATCCATTTTGTTTTTCATTACCTCTGCTGAATTTTTATAATTTGAATTTATGTATATATGTTCTGTATGTATGTAGAATAAAAACTGTATTAAAAATAAAATATTAAGTATAAATTATTATACAATATATACAATTATATTAATTATATATAATATATAATTATACATATATTGTGTGTAATTATATCTATAATATATATAATATACATAAATAAAATATATAAATATATATAAATAACATAAATAATATAATATATATATAATATATTTATATATTATATATAATTATAATATATAATACATAGAAATTAAATATAAAGTATAAAAAATAAAATATTAAAAATATAAAATGTAAAAATAAATATATAATTATATATGTAATATAAAATATATTATGTATAAATATATCTTATATAATATATACTAAATTTATATTAAATAAATTAAATATAATATATGATAAATATATATTTAATATATATTATATGATATATTTATATATCATATAATATACAAAATATTATATAATATGATATTATATAATTATATTATAATAATATAATTATATAATATGTAATATATGATATTATATAATTATTATAATATAATACAATATATTATATTCACATTATATTATTATTATGTATTATATATTATTATAATCATATAATTATAATAGGATATATAATATATATACAATATTATATAATATATAGTTATATATTATATAATAATTTATATAACTATTATTTTATATAATATATATTATATATAATAATTATATGAAAAATTATGTATAATTAATATATATTTATTTTATATATTATATTGTGTTATTATGTGATATATATTATATAATACTAATTATATAATAATATTTATATATATTATATATAAATATATAAAAATATAATTTATGTAAATATATAAATGTATGTATAAGTATTTATACATATAATTTATATAAATATATACAAGTAATATATAATTATGATTATATATTGCATATTATATATCATATATTATAATATATATTATATATAAAAATTAAATATAAAATACAATAAATAAAATTTTTAAATGTAAAAATAAATAAGTTAAAATTATAACAAAAATCTAGAAAACAATTGTAATGAGAGCTCTTATGGAGAGTCAGGTAGTTATTACTAAGAAACAATAAGAAAAAAGGAAGATTTTGGAATGCATCCATACCAAATCTGTATCTAATTTCTCTCTCCCTATCTATCTGTGTAGACCTATCTCCTTAAGGGTTCTCATTACAGTGTTCCTTGTGTTACTCTCAACGCTATTTTTGTTTCCTTTCTGAACTCTGCCTCTGCTGGGGACACCTCCTCTGATGGTTGGCCTCTGTCCCCTTCCCTCAAGCCACCAGGTCCTTTGAATTAGTGTTCTCACTGTGATCCTGGGCCAGGGCATTAGTGTCACTTGGGGGCTCTGTGGGAATGCAGATGCTCAGGTTCTGCTGGAGACCCCCTGAATCAAATATCTGGGGGCAGGGCCCAGGAACAGGTATGTTAACTAGCTCCGCAGGGATTCTGTTGAGAACTGCTGCTTCTATCCCTGTGGCCTTTGCTTTCCTACTCATGTGAGGGATGTGGGTCCCTCCAGACCTGCACTGGTACGATTTGGGGGCTCTTGGCCAACCACACTGGGGAGTTGGCATGAGGCATGAAAGCAAGTCTCAGTAGGTGCTAGTTAATGTCTTTTCGAGTAGCCTACATATGTGCCTACACACCAGTGGAAAGGGTAATGGAGCAGAGAAACTGCCCAGGTGATGCTGTCACACTATTTTCACTTGGAAATTTGTTTGCCTTTTAACATATTTTGGATCATATCATATAGATGATTTTTACAACTTAGAAGCAATCATTAGTACAGATGATTAAATTCCAAGTTGATCAGAAGACCCAGGTCTGAATCCTAGGTCTACCACTCACTAGCTGTGGAGCCTTGAGCAAGTACTTTACCTCCAAGAGTCTTCCTTGTCAATGAAGATAATGCCTCATTCATGAAGCTGGTGGACACCAATGAATGTCTCTTGAGGGCTTACACCTGCCTGGAGCTGTGCTAGGCAATTTAATAGGTGTTTTTAAAATGTTGAACAATTAGTACAGGGCTAGGTGCATATGCCAAAGACAGTGAAAGAGCAACTGTTCTCTCATGTTCACATACCACACACACAACACATGCGTATGCACCACAAACACACAATATGGGCACTGCAGCAGTACATACTGCAGGCATACATTCCACACACATTCTCACCATATACTCGGTGTATTCACACACACAGACACCGCACGCATGCATGTCACACAAAGACATGCCACAACCTCACATGTACCACATACTACCCCCCCACACTTGTGTCACTTGCATGCTCAGTACACTGCATCACACACATGACCTATGTGAACACATACCTGCATACACACTCCACACACAAAGTGCATACACACGTGTGGTAACCAGTACTTGCAATAATTAGAGATACCACCAGGTGGCATCACGACACTTTTATTTGGGCATTTTTACTCGTCTATATAGTAGTTCTCCAAGTGTAGCCAAGACTATTTTCATAATAATACTAAGATGTCATTTGCCTTTTTTTACTCTTTCTCCCAGGAGTATACAGTGGAGTTTTCAGGAGACTACATGATGTATGACACGGTAACAGATTGAAGGCTGAAGTAGATCTGAGAATCCAGCTGTCATCTACAAAGCTAGACCTTAAAGAGATTTGTAAATGTAAGACAATATCACTACATTTTTAGAAGATACAGTTAATTTTCATAAAACTTATTTTATATTAACATACACTAGGTTTATTAACACTATTTTAAAATAAATAAATATCTCAAGATCTCCTCAGTTTCACTATCTAATACAGCTAAAATTAATAGATATAAACTCTCATAACAAAAGTTATTTTGGGGGTCTGCAATATAGTTTTTTAAGAGTATCCTGAGGCAAAAACATCTGAAATCGCTGTTTTATGTGTAATCACATATCCACAGACACATTTCAAAGTTTTTCTTTTTCTTTTTTTTTTTAAGTCTTTATTGAATTTGTTACAGCATTGCTTCTCTTTTATGTTATGGTCTTTTGGCCTAGAGGCATGGGGGATCTTAGCTCTTTGACCAGGGATCGAACCCACACTCTGCACTGGAAGGCAAAGTTCCAACCACTGGATCACCAGGGAAGTCCCAAGGACTTTTTTTTATTATAAATTTGTAAAGAACCAAAACATTACAGAGAAGAGGAAAATCACTTTTAAAAATACATATTTCATTTTTTATTACCAATAAAAAATAAATTCCATATGCATGTATGGTATGGGTGTGCTCAGTCGTGTCTGACTCTTTGCAGCCCCATGGACTGCAGCCCGCCAGGTCCTCTGCCCATGGGATTTCCCAGGCAAGAATAGTGGAGTAACTTGCCATTTCTTCCTTCAGGGAATCTTCCTGACCCAGGGATTGAACCCATGTCTCCAGGGTCTCCAGCACTGCAGGCGGATTCTTTACTGCTGAGCCACTGGTGAAGTCCCTAAATTTCATACATTGTTTCGCAAATGTTATCATTGTTTTGTGACAAGACACAAGCATTTTAACAACAAAACTCCCTGAGAGTCACACTCATGACAGTGCCAAAGTAAACTGCAAAATCATACAAATTAAGGTCTTATGCAAGACAAATATGAGTTATTTGCTATGCTGGCTGTGTCTGGCCTATCCATTTGGAGGCCACTTGGGAAAGTCTGTTCATGGGCAGACACACAGGGTGGGCTGGTTCCAGGGTATGGCCAAGAGACCAGAGACAATCACTATTGATGTCTTGCCATGTTTTGTCCCAGTGTTTCTGCATGTATTTCTGCACAGTTGAGGTGTTCTGAGTATAAACTCGGAGTCCCAGGTTGTGTCAGCCAAGTCGTGTTTTGCTGACATTGCCATGTGTATATGGCTGCTCGGAGCCTTCACCTGCTCATGCTGCCGCCCGAGACCTGGTGGGCCCTGCCCCTCAACATCTTTATGGGCCTTACTTCAATGACCCCAGCGGCCTCTAAGGTGTCACCTGTGGATTCTGGCTGAGGTGTGTCCCCAAGTGTTTCTACCTCCGAACAGCAGCCCTCAGCCCTCCCACCTGGGTCCCTCTTGGCCTCTGGGATGTGGAGGGTATCTCCCACCCTGTGAGGCCCCATGGCCTTGTGGTGCCTTGTTCCTGCTCCTCTGACCTTTGCTTGCTCTGCCCTCTCAGGTCAGGGACACAGCCGTGACCTGCTGCTCCGCTGACACTATTTCCAGACTCTGTATGGGCCCCAGTGTGTCCACTTCTTTAGTACCTGTATTAGGGCCAGCCCCCAGGATCTTCCCATGCATCTCTCTCCTATGACAGCGACGAGAAAAGCCTGCATGGTCCACATTCACCTCTCGCATGGGAAGGATTGCTGGAACTACAGTTACATAAAACTCTTGGCGAGTAGGGTGGGAAGGAGGTTCATTGAACAGACTAGCCTGTGAATAAGGGCTCTCCCCTGCCTCCCCAGGGCCCATGGGACTCTAGGCAGGGCTCCCCCGGAGGGTTTGGGGCCTCTGCTACTTCTGCGTGCCAGCACGTGCCCTGTTTTTCCCTCTGCTCACCTGCCTTCTTCAGCCTCCTTCCCAGGCAGCAGATATCTTTCAGTGCAACTGTGAGCCCAGTTGAAGTTCTTTCCCATGATTCATCTGGGCCCTCAGAAATATCTAGAGATGTGCCCAGACCCTGAGCCCATGAAAAGTGTTCCAGAGTCTTCATGAGAGTGCCAAGCTTTGTCTACCTGGAGCCTGCTGAGTGCTGGGGGCTGTCCAACTCCACAGATGGGCCTTTCTGTCCCTCAGCTTCAGCCGGATGTCATATCCAACTCCATACATATAAATTTTAAAACTGAGGTATAGTTCAGTCAAATGCACACACCTTAAGTGTATTTAGATCAATGATTTTTTACAAATATTTGTATATCTGTGTGGCCAACACCCCAATCAAGTTATAGAACATTGTTATCACCTTAGAAAAAATCCTGCCTGTCCCTTTCCAGTCTGTCTCCTTCCTGCCCCCATCTTGCTCCCCAGGCAAACACTATTTTGATTTCTATTCCAACAGACTAGCCTTTTTTTCTAGTTTTGGGCTCCATATTAACAGATCATAAAGTACACACTCTTTTGCATCTCATTTAGCTCAAAACACAATTTTTAAGGTTATTCTTTGTTTTTACTTGTATTAGTAAACCATTCCTTTTTAAAACCGTCAAGTAGTATTCCACTGTATTGTTGTCACTGTTGTTTAGTCGCTCAGTCGTGTCCGGCTCTTTTGCAACCCCATGGACTATAGCTTGCCAGGCTCTTCTGTCAGTGGCATTTTCCAGGCAAGCATACTGAAGTGGGTTGCCATTTCCTTCTTCAGGGGATCTTCCAAACCCAGGGACTGAACCTGCGTCTCTTGCATCTTCTGCCTTGGCTGGCAGATTCTTTACCACTGAGCCACCAGGGAAACCCATACCACAATTTACTTATTCATTTTCTTGTTGATGAACATTTGAGTTGTTTTCAATTTTCCTATTATGAATAAAGTTGCAATAAACATTCTTGTACAAGAATTTGTGTGGACATGTTTCCTTTCTCCTGGGTCAATATGTAGGGGTGGAATTGCTGGGTCATAAGGTAAGAGAGGGCTTCCCAGGTGGCACTAGTGATAGAGAACCTGCCTGACAATACATGAGACATAAAAGATGTGGGTTCGATCCCTGGGTCTGGAAGATCCCCTGGAGGAGGAAATGGCAACCCACTCCAGTAGTTTTGCTTGGAGAGTGCTATGGATAGAGGAGCCTGGTGGGCTACTGTCCATAGGGTCACAGAGTTGGACATGACTGAAGTGACTTAGCATGCACACAAGGTAAGAGAATGTTTAACAGTATAAAGAGCTGTCAAACAATTTTGCACAGTACTTATATCAATTTATACATCTTTTTAATGTGAACATCTTAGTGTGTATGTAGTAATGTCTTACAGGTTTAATTTGCACATATGTTTGATTTCATATATATTTATTTTTACTTATTAATGTATTTAAACTCTGCCTTATTCTAAGAAGGATTTTAGGCAGTTAATTTGCTTTCTATATTTTTTCTAATATTCCCTTATAACATAAATATATTTTCAAAGTGTTTAAAAAAATGATTATGTAGTTTTTAATAGTTCATACCTCTTAATTCCCTATCCCTATAGTGCTCCTTCCCCCTTCTCTCTTTCCACTGGTAACCACTATAAACTTTGTCCTTTATATCTGTGAGTCTGCTTCTTTTTTGTTATAGTCATTAATGTGTTGTATATTTTAAATTCCACATGTAAGTGATATCACATAGTATTTGTCTCTGACTTATTTCACTTAGCATAACAATCTCCAAGTCCATCTCTTTTGCTGCAAATGATACAATTTTATTCCTTTTAATGGCTGAGTAGTATGTCATTGAGTGTGTGTTATATATGTATGTATATATATATATACACACACATACCACATGTTGTTGATCCATTCATCTGTTGATGGACACTTATGTTGCTTCCATATCTTGGCTATTGTAAATAGTGCTGCTATGAACATTGGGGTACATGTATCTTTTCGAATTAGTGTTTTTTTTTTTTTTTCCGAATAAACACCCAGGAATAGAATTGCTGGGTCATATGGTATTTCTATTTTTAGTTTTTTGAGAAACCTCCACACTCTTTTCCACAGTGACTGTGCCAGTTTACATCCCCACCAATGGTAGGTGAAGTTTCCCTTTTCTCCACATTCTCGTCAATGTTATTATTTGTGTACTTTTTGATGATAGCCATTCTGACAGATGTGAGTTGATATTTCACTGTGGTTCTGATTTACATTCCCTAATGATTACTGATGTCAAGCATCTTCTCATATGCCTGTTGGCCATCTGCATTTCCTCTTTGGAAAAATGTCTGTTCAGTTCTTCTGCCAAAAAAAATCAGTTTTTTTTTTTTTTGATGCTGAGCTGTATGAGGTGTTGTATTATATTAGGGGTTAATATTAACCCCTTATCAGTCATATAATTTGCAAAAATTTTCTCCCATTCATTAGGTTAACTTTTCATTTTTCTGTGGTTTCCTTTGCTGTGTAAAAGCTTTAAGTTTACTTGGGTTCTATTTGTTTATTTTGGCTTTTATTTCCTTTGCTTTAGGAGATGGACTCCAAAAATATTGCTACAATCTATGTCAAAAGTGTTCTGCTTATGTTTTCCTACATGTTAGAGAATGTTCTAATTTTATTCTTTTACATGTTTCTCATAAGCGGTGACTTATTGAAGAGAATGTCTTTTCTCCATTGTAAAGTTTTGCCTCTTTTGTTGTAGTTTAATTGACTATAGTGTGTGGATTTATTTCTGGGGTCTCTATACTGTTCCACTGATCTATGGGTCTATTTTTGTGCCAGTAGTATACAGTTTTAATTACTATAGTGTTGTAGTATAGTCTGAAGTCAGAGAGTGTAATTCCTCTGGCTTTGTTTTTCTTTCTCAAGATGTTTTGGCTATTTGGAGTTTTTTGTGCTTCCATACACATTTTAAAATTATTTGTTCTAGTTCTGTGAAAAATACCATTGGCATTTTGATAGGAATTGCCTTGAATCTGTTGATTGCCTTGGATAGTATGGTCATTTTAAGAATATTAATTGTTGTTATCCAAGAACATGGTATATTTTTCCTTCAGTTTGTGTCAATTTATTTCATCAATGTCTTATACTTTTCAAGGTCTTTTACTTCCTCAGATAGGTCTATTCCTAGGTATTCCCAGGGATACAAGGATTTTTCAATATTCTCAAATCAATTTATATGATACGCCACATTAACAAATTGAAGAATAAGAAGCATATGATCATCACAATAGATGCAGAAAGACTTTTGACAAAATTTATGATAAAAACTTTCCAGAAAGTGAGCATAGAGGAAACATACCTCAAAATAATGAAGGCTACGTATAACAAATTCACAGTTAACATTGTACCCAATCTGAGATGCCATGTGTGCATGCTAAATCACTTCAGTGTCCGACTCTGCAATCCTATGAACTGTAGGCCCACCAGGCTCCTCTGTCCATGGGATTCTCCAGGCAAAAATACTGGAGTGGGTTGCCATGCCCTCCTCTAGGGGATCTTCTCCACCCAGGGATTGAACCAGCATCTCTTATTTCTCCTGCACTGGCAGGCAAGTTCTTTACCACTAGCACCACCTAGGAAGCCCTAACACTATACCCAATGGTGAAAACTAAAGGCGTTTCTTCTAATATCAAGAAAAGGACAAGGATGCCTACTTTTACCCCTTTTATTCAACATAGTTTTAGAAGCCCTATCCACAGCAATCAAGGAAGAAAAAGAAATAAAAGGAACCTAAATTGGAAAGGTAGAAGAAAAACTGTCATTCTTTGAAGATGACATGATACTGTACATAGAAAATCCCAAAGATGCCATCAGAAAACTGAAAAGTTCATCAGTGAATTTGGTAAAAAATAAATAAATAAAACAATAAAGAAAATTAGTAAACAAATTTGGTGCATTTCTATACACTAACAATGAACTATCAGAAACAGAAATGATAGAAACAACCTCATTTACCATTGCATCAAAAAGAATAAAATTATTGTGTGGTTTAAAATGGCTGCATAATATTCCAGAGCGTGAGTGAACTGCATACTTTCTTTTGGCTGTTTTAGGCAGTATAGCATGAAGGTTAGAACCATGGGCCCTGGCACCCACAGTCCAGGTTTGAAGGGAAAGTGCTAGACTGCTGGTTCCAGGACACATGGTCCTAACCTCCATGTCATACTGTCTACAGCGGAAACTAACACTATACTCCAATTAAAAAAAAAAAAGAAAATGCATGTGGAAAGTTTAGTGGGATAATTGCAGTAAATGCTTCTTTTTTCTTTTGTTATACACCAACATTACCATCTTGTACAAAGCTTTTTTCCTTATTTAAGATTACTCTTTTAGGATCAATATTCAGAAGTGAAATTACTGGGTCAGTAGATGTGAACATTTTTAAGAATCTTAACATCTATGCCCAAATTGCTTTCTAAAAGGATCCATTTACCCTCCCACCAGCAGCATATGAGAGTGTCCTTGTCACCACAATGCTCCTGAGCAGCTGGTTTTAGAAAAGGCAGAGGAACCAGAGATCAAATTGCCAACATCCGCTGGATCATTGAAAAAGCAAGAGAGTTCCAGAAAAACATCTATTTCTGCTTTATTGACTATGCCAAAGCCTTGACTGTATGGATCACAATAAACTGTGGAAAATTCTGAAAGAGATGGGAATACCAGAACATCTGACCTGTCTCTTGAGAAACCAGTATGCAGGTCAGGAAGCAACAGTTAGAACTGGACATGGAACAAAAGACTGGTTCCAAATAGGAAAAGGAGTACGTCAAGGCTGTATATTGTCACCCTGCTTATTTAACTTATATGCAGAGTACATCATGAGAAATGCTGGGCTGGAGGAAGCACAAGCTGGAATCAAGATTGCTGGGAGAAATGTCAATAACCCCAGATATGCAGATGACACCAGCCTTATGGCAGAAAATGAAGAAGAACTAAAGAGCCTCTTGATGAAAGTGAAAGAGGAGAGTGAAAAAGCGAGCTTCAAGCTCAACATTCAGAAAACTAAGATCATGGCATCTGGTCCCATCACTTCATGGCCAATAGATGGGGAAACAGTGGCAACAGTGGCAGACTTTATTTTTTTGGCCTCCAAGATCACAGCAGATGGTGACTGCAACCATGAAATAAAAAGATGCTTACTCCTTGGAAGAAAAGTTATGACCAACCTAGACAGCATCTTAAAAAGCAGAGACATTACTTTGCCAACAAAGGTCTGTCTAGTCAAGGCTATGGTTTTTCCAGTAGTCATGTAGGGATGTGAGAGTTGGACTATAAAGAAAACTGAGCGCCGAAGAATTGATGCTTTTGAAGTGTGGTGTTTAAGAAGACTCTTGAGAGTCCCTTGGACTGCAAGGAGATCCAGTCAGTCCATCCTAAAGGAAATCAGTCCTGAATGTTCATTGGAAGGACTGGTGCTGAAGCTGAAACTCGAATATTTTGGCCACCTGATGCGAAGAGCTGACTCATTTGAAAAGACCCTGATGCTGGAAAAGATTGAAGGCAGGAGGAGAAGGGGACAACAGAGGATGAGATGGTTTGATGGCATCACAAACTCAATGGACATGAGTTTGAGTAAACTCTGGGAGTTGGTGATGGACAGGGAGTCCTGGTGTGCTGCAGTCCATGGGGTCGCAAAGAGTCGGACATGACTGAGTGACTGAACTGAACTGAACTGATGTAAAGCTAATTTTCATTGTATTGGGATAACCTATTTTTTCTCTTTTGAAGCTAGTAGGATTTTCTTTCACCCTTGGTGTTCCAAAATTTTACCACAATATGTCCAGATTTTTGAAATTCAATTTTATTTTTCATTCACTCTGCTTAGCACTCAATGACCCCTATTAGTCTGAAGACTAATATCTTTCTTCAGCTCTGGAATTACCATCCACCATCCCATTATTTCTTTGAGTATTTATTCACTTCCATTTTACTTGTTCTTTCCTTTTGGAACTCCTGTTACACACATACTGGAATTTCTCAGTCTACTCTCCATATCTATGACTCATATTTTCTATTTCTTTGTCCTTCAAACTTAGCTTTAGGAGAATTTCTTGTTTTGATCTTCATGTCACTAGTTTCCCTCACCTGTGTTATTCTGATAACACCTTATTTTTGAAGTTAATCTTCAGTTTTTGCTATATATTTGCAATTAATTTTTATGGGTAAAATATCTCCTCATCTCTCTGAAAATAGAAATTCTAGTTACTATACTTTTTTTAAAGAAATAATTTAATTAATTTATTTATGAGTGTGCTGGGTCTTCATTGCTGTGTGGGCTTTTCTCTAGTTGTGGAGAGTAGGGGCTATTATCTCCTCACTGCAGTGTGCAGGCTTCTTATTGTGGTGGCTTCTCTTGTTGTTTCCAGGCTCTAGAGCACAGGCTCAACAGTTGTGGTCCACAGGCATGCTCCAAGGCATGTGGATTTTTCCCAGACCAGGGATCGAACCTGTGTCTCGTGCACTGGCAGGTGGAGTCTTTGCAAGAGAAGTCCTATAATGCCTTTGTGTCCTCTATTGATTGATTGTAGTTCTTCCATGCTATGTTTGATTTTATCATGGTGTTGATTTTTCTCAAGTGTTTGGAGATTCTTGGTTAGCATTATGTACCTCTTTTTCCTTTCCTTTTCTCCGCTCTCTTGTTTTTTGCTTCTGTTAATTAAATGAGTCTTTTCTGTCATTTATAGGATTTTGATTAGGAACGAGGTCAAATGGGGGTGCTTGATCTTCCATCTGGGTCTGATCTGCATTTTTAGCAAAGCAGCTAAGTTTGGCAGCTTGAAACTAGAGACACTAGGGCTGAGAGATTTCTTAGTGTAAATATATTTCAGCAGAGTTAATGAAAACTTGGAGTGCTTACAAAGTTGGATATATTACATGTGTGACAAATTATATATAAACCAGATTTCATTTCCTGTTTTTTTTTTTTAATCAGCAAAGGAAAAATGGCAAGAGACCTAAATCTCTTATGTTTTAGCTATACATTTTAAGGGATAATATATATTTAAGCATTTCCAGCATTTGCTGTTAAAATGAATAAACCTTTACAGTAAATACCCCCCAGCATAAGTTCTAGCCAGTGATGAGCCCCTTGTTGGATACAGCCCAGGTTTTGTTCAGAGGGCCTGCCGGCCGCAGGCTGCTGCTGTTAGCAACCGCAGAGCCATCTTTCTCACTTGTCTCTCATCACTATGGTGATTCTTGTTAAAGAAAGTGAACAGTCCTGACCGTGTGCACTGGTACCTTATTTCGTGTATTATCTGTGGCTGTCAGTTTCTACAAACAGCCGCCATCTAACCAATAAATACTTGTGAATGCCTACTGTAAGCTTGACCTAGAGACACAAATAGGACAAAATGCTTTCCCTCAAGGGAAGAAAATGCAAAATACGTAGATTGCATGGATCATCCAGCAAGTGGAGCCAAACTTGATACATTTTTGTGGTTCCTGAATTTAAAAATGTTTTGTTTGCGTAGGTATAATCCTTTAAAAATCATGTCTAATTTCAAACAGGAGATAACTTATAGGGTTCAAAAATCAAAATGACATGAAAAGTTATCCCCATTCACACTCTTTCCTCATCTGCCACTCCTCTAGGTAACCTTTTTTTTTTTTTTATTAGATTCTTGTTTCTACTAGTGTTTTCTTATGCATTATATATGATACATATTTAGATTTTTCTCTTCTTAACAAGGGTGACATGCAATATATTTACCAATATACCCTGGAGATCTTTTCATATTGGTCCATAAAGATCTCCCTCATTGTCTTTCACAGCTCTAGGTGGTCCCCTTGGTTGATGTATCATAGTACATTAATGAGTCCCCTAGTGAGGGACACTTGGGAAGTTTTCAATCTTTTGCCATTACAATGCACACCCCAGTTAATAATCTTGTGTCTGTCATTTGTATGAATGCAGGAGTATTTGCAGAATTGTTTTCCAGAAGTGATACTGGTGCATTAAAATGTACTTTCATCTATACTTTTCGTAAGTTTTGCCAGCTGTCCCTATAGAGCTGCCCATTTACATCTTTCCCTCTCTCAACAATGTCTGAGAGCACCTCTTTCTCCTGGGTAAGACTATGTCTGATCCTTTCTCGTCTTCTCAGTTAAGTCACTCGGTTGTGTCCAACTCTTTGCAATACCAGGCTTCCCTGTCCATCACCAACTCCTTGAGCTTGCTCAAACTCGTGTCCATTGAGTCGGAGATGCCATCCAACCATCTCATCCTCTGTCGTTCCCTTCAACTCCTGCCTTCACTCTTTCCCAGCATCAGGGTCTTTTCTAGTGAGTCAGTTCTTCCCATTAGGTGGCCAAAGTATTGGAATTTCAGCTTCAGCATCAGTCTTTCCAATGAATATTCAGGACTGATTTCCTTCAGGATTGACTGGTTGGATCTCCTTGTAGTCCAAGGGACTCTCAAGAGTCTTCTGCAACACCACACTTCAAAAGCATCAGTTCTTCAGTACTCAGCTTTCTTTATGGTCCAACTCTCACATCCATACATGACTACTGGAAAAGCCATAGCTTTGGACTAGATGGACCTTTGTCAGCAAAGTAACATCTCTGCTTTTTAATATGCTATCTAGGTTGGTCATACCTTTGCTTCTAAGGAGCAAGTGTCTTTTAATTTCATGGCTGCAGTCACCATCTACAGTGATTTTGGAGCCCAAGAAAATAAAGTCTCTCACTGTTTCCATTGTTTCCCCCCATCTGTTTGCCATGAAGTGATGGGACCGGATGCCATGATCTTCGTTTTTTGAATGTTGAGTTTTAAGCTCGCTTTTTTACTCTCCTCTTTCACTTTCATCAAGAGGCTCTTTAGTTCCTTTTCACTTTCTGCCATAAAGGTGGTATCATCTGCATATCTGAGGTTATTGATATTTTTCTTGTCAATCTTGATTCCAGCTTGTGCTTCATCCAGCCTGGCATTTCGCATGATGTACTCCACATATAAGTTAAATAAACAGGGAGACAATATACAGCTTTGACATACTCCTTTCTCAACTTGGAACCAGTCCATTGTTCCATGTCTGGTTCTAACTGTTGCTGCTTGACCTGCATACAGGTTTCTCAGGAGGCAGGTAAGGTGGTCTGGTATTCCCAGCTCTTTGAGAAATTTCCACAGTTTGCTGTGATCCACACAGTTAAAGATTTTAGCGTAGTCAGTGAAGCAGATGTTTTTCTGGAATTCTCTTGCTTTTTCTATGATCCAGGGGATGTTGGCAATTTGATCTCCGATTCCTCTGTCTTTTCTAAATCCAGTCTGAACATCTGGAATTTCTCAGTTGACATACTGTTGAAGTTTAGCTTGAAGAATTTTGAGCATTACTTTGCTAGCATGTGAGATGAGTGCAATTGTGCAATAGTTTGAACATTCTTTGGCATTGTCTTTCTTTGGGATTGGAATGAAAACTGACCTTTTCCAGTCCTGTGGCCACTGCTGAGTTTTCCAAATTTGCTGGTATAATGAGTGTAGTACTTTCACAGCATCATCTTTGAAGATTTGAAATAGCTCAGCTGGAATTCCATCACCTCCACTAGCTTTGTTCATAGTGATGCTTCCTAAGGCCCACTTGACTTCACACTCTAGGATGTTTGGCTCTAGGTGAGTGATCGCACCATTGTGATTATCTGGGTCATTAAGATCTTTTTTGTATAGTTCTTCTGTGTATTCTTGCCACCTCTTCTTAATATTTTCTGCTTCTGTTAGGTCCCTACCATTTCTGTCCTTTATTGTGCTCATCTTTGCATGAAATGTTCCCTTGGTATCTCTAATTTTCTTGAAGAGATCTCTAGTCTTTCCCATTCTATTGTTTTCCTCTGTTTCTTTGCATTGATCCCTGGGAAGTCTTTCTTATCTCTCCTTGCTATTCTTTGGAACTCTGCATTCAAATGGGTGTATCTTTCCTTTTCTCCTTGCCTTTAGCTTCTCTTCTTCTTTCAGCTATTTGTAAGGGTGAATCCTTTCTTGTCTTCCAGTACCAAATCGTATTTGTAGATTTCCCCCCTTCCCTCACAGTGTTGTCTTTTTTCTCCAGTATTGTTCAACTCATTTTTAGCAGAAGTTTCTTACAGACGCTTATAAGTAGACAGAGTGTTACATTTACTGTATGGTGCACCAGATGAAGAATTGTTGAAGGAAACCCAGAATATTTAAGGGATGATGTGGAATGCAGGTGGCTGGGGTCCAGGTTCAAGCTGCTGAGTAGTGTGAGGAAAGCTCAGGGACATATTGTGGAGAACTTGGGCTGCCAGACACCAAAAGATTTGGACTTTTCCTGCAGGCAACAGGCAGCCATTGAAAGTTTCACAGTAGAGGGAGAAGATGGTCAGAGCCATGTCAAGGCAGATTAATTCCAGTGGCCTCAGGATGGGAAGAGACTAAATAAAGATCGCAATTTTTAATTCTTACATGTACCTGCTGTGGCTTGCTATGGTAAGAAATGTGTAATATTGCTATTTACATGTGTTACATCACATGCAGTGGTTTGGGGAAGAATTCCTTATCCAGAAGGGATAATTTCTCCATTAGCTTTCTGACTGGAAGCGGGGAAGGGTCACTTTCCCATTGGCCCCTCAAGGGTTGTCCACATCATTGTCATTCAACTCACAGTAACTGAAACACCAGTCCCTTTAAGCTCACAGAGCAGCTGCTGCCTTTGAGCCGAGGTTTCTTATCTACTGTTTTTTCGATATTATTTCCCAGGGAGAGGCGGTCCCGCTGGGGCAATCCCCCCTTCCAGACATAAGAAGAGAGACTGTCACAACCACGAAAAGAAGGCAAGCTTCCCAAGGTTTCATTCAGCTGTTTTCTATCCACCGAGTGGCCTTGCCAAACACTGTCACCTGCTTGGTGAGGGTGCGAGGGGCAGCGATGCTGTGAGCGGTTTCCATGGCAGTGGGTTCCCGAGGCCTGCTGTGACCCGCCAGGTGGCTGGTTCACTCCCACTCCACACGGCTCAACTGCTTTGCTCTTGGCAGCTGCCCTCTTCGCTCCTCTTAGTTCCTGGAGCTTTAGAATTTCTTTTGTTACTCCCTTTATGAGTCTGGTCTCTGTGTGAGAGAATCTTAAAGTTCTGAGCTTATAAAAAGTGCGACTTTGTCTCTGAGCAATTGAATGGCAGGAATTCAGAATGCGAGGGTGGAAAGGTACCAGGAGATGGAGCGCTCTGAAAGGAGGCTGGACCTCCGAGGTGAGGCTGATTCTAAGACTTTAACTTCCTGCGAAGTGTGGTGGGAGGACACATTCCATAGCAGAAAGGGTCACCTCTAATGCATATATATGGAATCTGAAAGATGGTAACGATAACCCTATATGCGGGACAGAATGAGAGACACAGATGCATGGAACAATTTTATGGACTCTGAGGGAGAAGGTGAGGGTGGGACGTTCTGGGAGAATGGCATTGAGACATGTGTATTGTCATATGTGAAACAGAGCACCATTCCATGTTCGATGCATGTGACAAGGGCTCGGGGCCGGGGCAGTGGGATGATCCAGAGGGATGGGAGGGGGAGGGAGGTGGGTGGGGGGTTCGGGAAGGGGAACACATGTAAACCCATGGCTGATTCTTGTCAATGTATGGCAAAAACTATTACAATATTGTAAAGTAATTAGCCCCCAAGTAAAATAAATAAATTTATAAAAAAATAAAAAAAAAAAAAAAAAAAAAAAAAAAAAAGGGCCATGGGATTCTCCTCACAGACGTCATTGGCACACAGGTTGTTAGAATTCAGAGTCTGTCCATCTTTGTCTCATCTGATCTCTTCATTTAATTAACTTTAGGGAATTTCCTGGCTGTCCAGTGGTTAGGACTCTGCCTTTCCACTTCAGGGGGCCTGGGTTCGATCTGCAAGGGGTTCAATCTGCAAAAGTAAAGGTTAAATTTACCTTTAGAAGATTGTATGTGTTGCAGTTACTTGCTGACAGAAATGTTTGCTTAATCATTGTCCATAACTTTTCAGTGAGGACACAATATCACATGATTACTAGGAATTCGGGGTCATGGATGGGAAATGAAGGATCTTAAATAGAGAAGGATGTTAAAGTCAAGTGCAAGTTCACGCATGCTATTTTAGCAAGTGCTTCTGGTTTTCCTGTCAGCTGTGTTTTCTGATGCTGTGTCTTCAGCCCTTTGGTGTGGGGACCAGCCAACCTCACAGGCCGGGGACCCTGTGGGCTCTGCCCATCAAGGACACCTGGCTCTGGGCTCTGCCTTGAGGGTAAGTCCTGGTGAACCAGGCTTTACCTCCAAGTTAACACTTAGAAGAATTTCATGGCAGGGATGGACACAAAGGCTTGAGGTAAGGGACAAGACTCTGGTTTGGGAAATGAAGATGCTCCGGATGCATTCTATCCAAATCGGTCATGATGGCAACAACAGTAGGGGCTGCCGGGACGTGGAGTTCTTCTAACTGCTTATGGCTCTGAAAAAGTGGCCCTGAAGCCACATTTTCTTCTAGGACATACTGAAGAATCACTGAACAGAACATATTTTAGTATCAAGTGCTACTGGAAAACAAAAGAGTTAAACTCAATTTAAGCCCCAAATGAGTCAAAGCAATTTATTTAGTTTTCTTCAGGGGCAAAATATTCTTTGTCCTAAATCATCTGCAGTTAAGTCATAAACAAAGAGAATGAAATTCCCTTTAGTAACCCCCTAAGCTAATTAAATGCATTTCTTTGGTTCCATATCATGAGCAACAAAAGGGAAAGGAAAGAAGGAAAGAGCGAGTAAATTAGTCCATGTGATGACTCTTTGGTTAGTTATGTTTTTCAGCACTTACTGTGGGTCTTGACTCCGAAAAAGGAACTGAGTGAAGCCAGCTCAAACCCTTGCCACCAGAGGCTGAATTTGCTCGGGATTCAGGGAAGCAGGCAAACAGTCAAGTGATAGTCCAAGGCTTGGCCACTTGGGCTTGGCTCACTGGAGTAGTTGGGGAGGTGGGGAAATTGAAGACAAGGTGCAGAGGTGAGAGAGGGAGGCCCATTCCAGGCGTGGAACTGAGGCCAGAGGAACTGAAGTAGGAGGTATGGCGAGAGGTGGGCAGAGCCCACAGGCTTGGGGATGTGGACTCCATGCTTGCTTGTGGAGAGGCCTTCAGATAGGGGAAGTGGGTTTCTTAGAGGACTCTGGCTGGTCAGTGAATAAGGAAGGTGAAGTTGTCATGGGTGCAGGGAGTCCAGTGAGACAACCACGGCCAGAGCCAGAGGGAAAAGAGATTAGAGTGGGGTTGGAGGGAATTATACTCCCCTGCTCTCTCCTTCCAGCCAGCTGACTGAGTATAGGAGGAGCAGGAGGGAGGAGTCAGCTCACATCCCAGGGCTTCTGACTTGGGGAGCTGCCAGGCAGGCCATGCAGTCCATCAAGATAGGACCGTGGGAGTGTGCCTGGGTGGGCTTGATGGTGGGGCAGAGGGAACACGAGTAATGAGTTTGAGTTTAACTGATGGTATTAGGCAATGTATCAGTCAGGGTTCTGCCAGAGAAACAAAATCAGAAAGATATTAAAGAGAGAGAGAGAGGTCGATTTATTGCAAGGCTGACATGTAGGGCTGCCGAGGCTATTTGAAAATCCGCAGGGCAGGCTGTGAGGAAGTGTGGGCTGGGGCCATCAAGGAGGACCTGACACTGCATCCACAGGCAGAGTTTCTTCCTCAGGGAATCCTCAGTTTTACTCTGAAGACTTTCATCTGACTGGATGAGGCACATCCAGGTTACCAAGGATAATCTCCCTTACTTAGTCTCTAAAGAGTGTAGAGATAAATCCTATCTGCCAACTATTTTCACAGTGATATCTCAATTAGTGTTGGGCTGAATAATTGAATACTACAGCTAAGCCACCAGGACTTCCCTGGTGGTTCAGACGGTAAAGCGTCTGCCTACAATGCGGGAGGCCTGGGTTCGACCCCTGGGTTGGGAAGATGCTCTGGAGAAGGAAATGGCAGTGCTCCTCCGTATACTGGAGGAGTGTGGTAGGCTACAGTCCATGGGGTCGCAAAGAGTCGGACACGACTGAGAGACTTCACTTCTTCACTTTCACAGCTAAGCCAAGTTGATACATAACACTAACCTTCATGGATAGAAAACCATAGAATCGTGAAATATTCAAGTAGTAAGGAATGAGTAAAGTAAAAATGGTATTCCTCTCATCCCAAACTCCTGGAACTTCTCCCCAGAGGAAACCATAGTTAAGAGTTGCTGTGTCTTCACTCAGATGGAAGAGGGACCTGGGCAGGAAATAGGGGTCTTTTAGCATTTGGGTAGGATGCAAAGCCATAGGACTGGGTGGGAGCACCCAAGGAGAGTATGAAAGTCACACAGGAAGTCAAGGGCAGACTCTGAGGATACCACAGATGGGGACTTGGCAGGCAAGAAACAAGACAGAGGGCATGTGGAGCCTTGTCCTACAGAATCCCAACCAGCTTATGCATGGCGAGTGAGTCCAGAGCAAACACCCAAGAATTCAGGCTGGGTGAGCAGCAGAAGAACAGACAGCAGAGCCCCAGGGAGGATGGCCTTCTTTGTCTCTGGTCTGGCGGGAGGAAGCACCTTACCCTCGCCTATCCTTGCAGCTGGGGCCTTGTGTTGAGGGAGCAGGAGGTCAAAGCTTTCTCTCCATGCTGCTGAGAGCAGAGACCAAGGGTTCTTGGCGTTTTGCTTAGGGTTCACCTTGCTGAGTTCTTAGTTGAGCAGAGGTCCTGGAGACTCATTTGGGATTGTGTACAGGAATTTGAGCATAAGAGGCTGGTACTGTGGGAGGAGAGAGGAGCAGACCCAGGTCATGGCAAGAGGGAGCGTGAGTAGGAGAGATGACCTGTGAGCCTTTTGCAGAGGGGCTTTTGCAGACAGTGCGCTTTTGATGCTGTATCCTGTTGTAAACCTGGAGGGGCAGAGTTGGCACAGACTGACAAAATGTTTACTTACTGTGCTTTGAGGTCTGGGCATTGAGCTGGGCCCCTGTGAGTTGCAGTGATCCTCAGAGGTCACCTCTTTCCTTCCCTGAAGAAGGATGTTTTCAAGCCCCAACATATGGGAGCCCAGAACACTTTCAGGAACAGTAGCCACTGGCTTACACGCTAGTCCACTGCAGTATCAGAGGGCTTCAAGGAGGAGGAACATTTTCTCCTAATGATCAGTCCGTGTCCTGGGCCTGGCATTGCCTGTTCTTCTGAGCCCAGAAGAATAAGTAGCTTGTAGCTCCTTATGGACACAGCTCTCTGGTCTGCCATCCTCTCATTCACAGCCTTCTTTCTTGGTCTCCTTGACGGCTCTGAAGACACTTTTCAGTTTCCCACTCTCTTGGGCACTCTTATCTGGTAGTCCTTATGTCCTATGATAAAAATTTGTCTTGTTTTGTTTTGAGTTTCCAGGATGAAGCTTCTGAATTCTTGCAGTTTTCCAAATGACAGGAAAATCTTTGTTATTCATGGTGGCTCTTGGGTCATACCTGAGTTTATGCTAACAAGATGATTCAGGATAGGCTGGGCATGCCAGTCTGACCATGGGACTGGAGCTTTGAGCCATGATATATCATCCTAAACTCCCATTCTCTGGGGATGGAACAGGGGCTGGAGATTGAGTTTAATGACGTGGTTGATGATTCAGTCAACCATCCCTATGCAATGAAACCCCAATAAAAACTCTGGCACTGAAGCTCAGGTGAACTTCCTGGGTGGTGAGCACTTTGATGTGATAGATGGGTGATGTGTCCTGATTCTAGGGGAAAGGATATAATATATAATATATATATAATTATAATTATATTATATAATATATAACATATATTAAATCTATAAATAATATATATGTTATTTATATATGTTATATATGTTTATATATATTATATATACATATTATATTATTATATATAATATGTATATATAATATATATTAGAATTATATATATTATATAATATATAATATAAATAAATATATAAACAATATGTATATTATATATAATATACATATATAATATATAATATACATATATAATATAGTATATATTACATATATTAATATATAATATAAAGTATAATAATATAATATATTATCTATACAATGTATAGTATCTATTATAATAATATAAATATGTAATATATATTATATATTATATAATATATAATATTAATTAAATATATTAATGTTATATATAATGTATAATATATATTATATTAATTATATATAATATATAATATATTATATAAATAATTGTATAATAATTATATATAAATAATTATATATTATTATACTTATATATAATTATGTTATTATATTATGTAATTTATAATATATAATATAATATTATATTATGTATTATATAATATAACATATGTATATTATTATATAATATATTATATTATATAATACATAATATAATATATGTCGTATAATATATTATATATCAACAATTAACTATATATTAATTATTAATATATATTAATAATTAATAACAATTAATATATAATGTGTTATGTATGATATATTAATATACAATATATCATATATAATATATTATATATATCATATTATATATTATATATTATCTATAATATAATATATATTCATATATATTCTATATATAATATAGTATATATATTATAAGATAATTATAATAATATATAGAATACATCATATATAATTATATATTATTATACTTAAATACAATTATGTTATTATAATATATTATAATAACATAATTATATATAAGTTATATATTATATATATAATATATAACTTATGTATATAATATAATATATTATATATTATATATAACTTATATATAATATATATATTATAATATAATATAATATAAATAACAAAAGAGGAATCTTGGAACATCAGAAGAGAACAATGTAGATAAATACAGAAAAGAACAAAAATGTCGATAAATACAATAGACTTACCTTCTTGAGTTTTTCAAATTGTTTTTGATGTTTGAAGTAAAACTTATGACACTGTCTAATGTGGGGCTCAGTGTTTATAGAGGTAATATTTAAGAAAACTGCAAACAGTGTAAGGTAAAGGGATTTTAAAGGAGGTAAGCGTTCTTCCCTTCACTCAAACTGGTAAACTGGCAACACCATCCAGTTCAGTCAGTTTAGGCGCTCAGTCGTGTCCACCTCTTTGTGACCCCATGGACTGCAGCACGCCAGGCTTCCCTGTCCATCATCAACTCCCGGAGCTTGCTCAAACTCGTGTCCATAGCATACATGATGCCATCCAACCATCTCATCCTCTGTCGTCCCCTTCTCCTCCTGCCTTCAATCTTTCCCAGCATCAAGGTCTTTTCCAGTGAGTTAGTTGTTTGCATCAGGTGGCCAAAGTATTGGAGTTTCAGCTTCAACATCAGTCCTTCCAATGAATATTCAGGACTGATCTTCTTTAGGATGGACTGGTTGGATCTCCTTGGAGTCCAAAGGACTCTCAAGAGTCTTTTCCAACACCACAGTTCAAAAGCATCAATTCTTCTGTGCTCAGCTTTCTTTATAGTCCAACTCTCACGTCCATATATGACTACTGGAAAAACCATAGCTTTGACTAGACAGAACTTTGTTGGCGAAGTAATGCCTCTGCTTTTAATATGCTGTCTAGGTTGGTCATAGCCTTTCTTCCAAGGAGCAAGTGACTTTTAATTTCACAGCTGCAGTCACCATCCACAGTGATTTTGGAGCCCTCCAAAATAAGGTCTGTCACTGTTTCCATTGTTTCCCCATCTATTTGCCATGAAGTGATGGGACCGGATGCCATGATCTTCGTTTTTTGAATGTTGAGCTTTAAGCCAGGTTTTTCACTCTCCTCTTTCACTTTCAGAACTAAAGGGGCTCTTCAGTTCTTCTTCACTTTCTGCCATAAGTGTGGTGTCATCTGCATATCTGAGGTTATTGATATTTCTCCTGGCAATCTTGATTCCAGTTTGTGCTTCATCCAGCCTGACATTTTGCATGATGTACTCTGCACATAAGATAAATAAACAGGGAGACAATATACAGCCTTGACATACTCCTTTCCTGATTTGGAACCAGTCTGTTGTTCCATGTCCAGTTCTAACTGCTGCTGCTTGACCTGCATACAGATTTATCAGGAAGCAGGTAAGGTGGTCTGGTATTCCCAGCTCTTTGTGAATTTCCACAGTTTGTTGTGATCCACACAGTCAAAGCCTTTGGCATAGTCAATAAAGCAGAAATAGATGTTTTTCTGGGACTCTCTTGGTTTTTTGATGATCCAGTGGATGTTGGGAATTTGATATCTGGTTCCTCTGCCTGCTGTAAATCCAGCTTGAACATCTGGAAGTTCACGGTTCACGTACTGTTGAAGCCTGGCTTGGAGAATTTTGAGCATTACTTTGCTAGTGTGTGAGATGAGTACAATTGTGTGGTACTTTGAGCATTCTTTGGCATTTCCTTTCTTTGGGATTGGAATGAAAACTGACCTTTTCCAGTCTTGTGGCCACTGCTGAGTTTTCCAAATTTGCTGGCATATTGAGTGCAGCACTTTCACAGCATCATCTTTTAGGATTTGAAATAGCTCAACTGGATTTCCATCACCTCCACTAGCTTTGTTTGTAGTGATGCTTCCTAAGGCTCACTTGACTTCACATTCCAAGATGTCTGGCTCTAGGTGAGTGATCACACCATCGTGGTTATCTGGGTCATTAAGATCTTTTTTGTATAGTTCTTCTGTGTATCCTTGCCACCTCCTCTTAATATCTTCTGTTTCTGGTAGGTCCCTACCATTTCTGTCCTTTATTGTGCTCATCTTTGCATGAAATGTTCCCTTGGTATCTCTAATCTTCTTGAGGTGATCTCTAGTCTTTCCCATTCTGTTGTTTTCCTCTATTTCTTTGCACTGATCACTTAGGAAGGCTTTCTTATCTCTCCTTGCTATTCTTTGGAACTCTGCATTCAGATGGGTATATCTTTCCTTTTCTCCTTTGTCTTTAGTTTCTCTTCTTTTCTCAGATATTTGTAAGGCCTCCTCAGACAACCATTTTGCCTTTTGGCAGTTCTTTTTCTTAGAGATGGTCTTGATCACTGCTTCTTGTACAATGTCATGAACCTCCATTCATAGTTCTTTAGGCACTCTATCTATCAGATCTAATCCCTGAAATCTGTTTGTCACTTCCACTGTATAATCGTAACGGATTTGATTTCAGTCATACCTGAATGGTCTAGAGGTTTTCCCCTCTTTCTTCAATTAAAGTCTGAATTTGGCAACAGGAGTTCATGATCTGAGCCACAGTCAGCTTCCAGTCTTTTTTCTGCTGACTGTATAGAGCTTCTCCATCTTTGGCTGCAAAGAATATAATCAGTGTGATTTCAGTATTGACCATCTGGTGATGTCCATGTGAAGAGTTGTCTCTTGTGTTGTTGGAAGAGAGTGTTTACTATGACCAGTGCATTCTCTTGGCAAAATTCTGTTAGCCTTTGACCTGCTTCATTTTGTACTTCAAGACCAAATATGACTGTTACTCCAGGTATCTCTTGACTTCCTACTATTGCATTCCAGTCCCCTATAATGGAAAGGACATCTTTTTTGGGTGTTAGTTCTAGAAGGTCTTGTAGGTCTTTATAGAACCGTTCAACTTCAGCTTCTTCAGCATTACTGGTCGGGGCATAGACTTGAGTTACTGTGATATTGAATGGTTTGCCTTGGAAATGAACAGAAATCATTCTGTCGTTTTTGAGATTGCATCCAAGTACTGCATTTCAGACTCTTTTGTTGACTATGATTGCTACTCCATGTTTTCTAAGGGGTTCTTGCCCACAGTAGATATAATGGTCATCTGAGCTAAATTCACCCATTCAAGTCCATTTTAGTTCACTGATTCCTAAAATGTTAGACTGTATAAATTATGTACATATAATGTAATATAGCAACCACCAAAGAGCTATACAAAACTATACATTCAAAGACCTTAGTGATATGTCAAGTGGAATTCTGAAAAAATCCCAGTTACCCAAAGGAAAGTGGGAATAAGAAAACGGAAATGAAAACCAGAGAGAATAAGAAGAAAATATAAAATGGCAGACTCAAGCCCTAACATGTAAACATTTACATTAAATATAAGTAGTCTAAATATGTCAACTACAAGGCAGAGATAGGCAAACTGGATTAAAAAACATGACCCAACTATGCACTATTTACAAGAAACTTATAATGTTTATAATGATATAGTTGAAAGTAAAAGGGTAAAAAATATATACTATGCAAACATTAATTAGAAACACAAGAGTGGATATATTTATATTAAACAATATAGACTTCAGAGTAATATAGACTTCAGAGCGAATAAAATTATCAGGGATAGAGAGAGAAATCATGTGATGGTAATAAAGCTAATCCACCAAAAAAAGGACCAATCTGTCAAAAAGACATATCATAATAGACACATGAAAAGATGCTCAGCATTGCTCATTATTAGGGAAACGCAAATCAAAACTATAATGAGATATCACCTCACCATCAATCAGAATGGCCATCATCAAAAATTCTACAAACAATAAATCTGGAGAGAGTGTGGAGGAAAGGGAACCCCATTGCACTGTTGGTGGGAATGTAAATTGATATAGTGTCTATGGAATACAGTATGGAGATTCCTTTCAAAACTAGTAATAAAACCACCATATGACTCAACACTCCCACTACTAGGCATGCACCCTGAGGAAACCAGAATTGAAAGAGATACATGTACCCCAATGTTCATTGCAGCACTATTTACAACAGCCAGGACATGTAAGCAACCTAGATGTCCATCGACAGATTAGTGGATAAAGAAGCTGTGGTATAGATATACAATGGAATATCACTCAGCCATAAAAAGGAACACATTTGAGTCAGTGCTAATGAGATGGATGAACCTAGAGCTTATTATTCAGAGTGAAGTAACTAAAAAAGAGATAAGCAAATATCATACATTAATGCATATATATAGAATCTAGAAAGATGGTACTGATGAGCCTATTTGTAGGGTAGCAGTGGATACGAAGACATAGAGAACAGACCTATAGACACGGGATAGTGGGTAGGAAGGAGAGTGTGGGACGAATGGAGAGAGTGCATGGAAACATATACATTAACATACGTAAAATAGATAGCCAATGGGAATTTGTTGTATGACTCAAGGAACTCAAACCTGGGCTCTGTGACCACCTAGAGGGGTGGGATAGAGTGGGAGGTGTGTGGGGGGGAAGCAAAGGCCGATATTATAAGAATCTGCATAGATGTGGGGGAGTCTAGTGGGAATCCAGGTGGGGAGTCATGTGAATAAAACGGTGGTGCTGGGAGAATCTTGTCCCAGTGGGTAACTTCAGAGGCATTTCTGATAGGAACAGAAAGAACCTGAGAGAGAAGGATGGAGTCCAGACCAGAGTGGTAGAGATAGCTTGAGTCATAGTGGAATGTCAACACAAATGCTTTTTTCCAAACTTCATCAGTGGAGAGTGAGCATTTTGATTTTCTAGATGAACTGAATGTTTCTGAAAGTCCCTTTAGGAAAATGGCCATTTGAACCCCTCCAACAGACCCTTTCTCCAACAGCGTGCAAACTCCTGGAACTCCTCCGCCACAAATGCGGAGTTAAAGTTGAGAATTAGTTAGAAAAGGAAAAAAATCTCTCAAGTCAAAACACATATCTCACAACCTATTATAGCATTAAAATTAGCATTAAAGAAAGTTGGAAACGGTAACGTTTTAAGCACAATTTATAAGTCAGATTTCCTGTGTGTCACTCTCAGATAATAAATGTTTTTCCTTCAAGTTGAAAAAAAAGAGAAGAGATATCAGTCCTAAGTGTATATGTATCAAGCAGCAAAACTGTAAAATATGTGTAGCAGAAACTGAAAAAGTGGAAAGAATAGACAACTCTACAATTATAGAGTCTTCAACACCCCTCCTCAATGATTAATAGAACAGTTAGACAGAAAAGCATTAAAGATATGGAAGAATTCAGCAACACCATCAATCAACCTAACTGGCATTTATACAACATCCCACCCAATAACAGCAAAACACACTTTCTTCTCAAGCACCCACAGATTATATAATAAGACAGACCACATCCTGTGCCATAAAATGAACCAAAGCAAGTATAAAATAACTGAAATCATACAGTGTGTTCCCCAACTATTCTGGAATCAAACTAGAGATCAGTAACAGAAAAACAACAGGAAAATCTCCAAACAGAAACTAAACAATACACTTCTAAATAATCCCTGGATTAAAGAGGAAATCTTAAAACAAATTAAGAAGTACATTAGAAATGAAAATATAGCATCAACATTTGTGGGATGCTGCTAAAGGACTATTGAAAATAAGTTTGTAACACTAAATGCATACATTAGTAAAGAGGGAAAGTCTCAAATCAGTAGTCCAAGTTTTCACTCAAGAACTTAGAACAACAAAAATCCAAAGGAAGCAGAATGAAGGAAATAATAGAGATAAGATCTGAAATTAGTGAAGCTGAAAACAGGAAAACAACAGAGGGAATCAATTGACAAAAAGCTAGTTCTTTGAAAAGATTAATAAAATTGACAAAGCATTAGCAGGGCTGACAAAGAAAAAAGAGAGATGACATATATTAATAATATTACTAGTATCAGGAATAAAACAGACCTTGCAGACACTGAAGGAATGAAAGGGGAATACTGTGAACAACTGTACACACATATATTTGACAACTTATATGAAATGGATCACTTCTTTGAAAACACAAATTCCACAGTAACCCCATATGAAATAGTTAATTTAATTAACTCTATCACTATTAACTTCCCAGGTGACGCTAGTGGTAAAGAATCTGCCTGCCAACGCAGGATACATAAGAGAAGCGGGTCTGATCCCTGGATTGAGACGATATCCTAGAGAAGGAAATGGCAACCCACTCCAGTATTCTTGCCTGTAGAATCCCATGTTCAGAGGAGCCTGGTGGACTATGGTCCATAGGGCTGCAAAGAGTTGGATATGATTGAAGTAACTTAGCACACAGCACATCACTATTAACAAAATTTAGTTCAAAATTAAAGAATTCCCCCAAAGGAAATCTCTGGGACCATGATTTCCCTCCTGAATTCTATCAAACATTAAAAAAAAATTAACACTCATTTTATACAATCTCTTTCAGGAAACAGAGGAGGAAAAAATATTTCCTAACTCATTAATGAAGTCAGTATTACCCTGAAACAAAGACGGTGCCAAACAAATGAAAAGAAGAAAAAGAAGAACCTAGAGACTAATATATACATTGTTCATGCATATAGACATAATGTGTCAATACATATTCCCTCATGCATATAGATGCAACAATTTTTTTTCTCTGCTAATTTAGTTTTATTTTAAAATTTCAACTTTATTGATGTATAATTGACATTAGAATTATAAGATATTTCAAAAACTCTTAGCAAAACATTAGCAACTAGAATTCAGCAATATATAAAACCAATTATACTCTATGACCTTGTGAAGTTTGTTTCAAGGATGCGAGGTTGGTTCAACATTCAAAAATCAATTAATGTAAAAAAAATCAATTAATGTAATCTGCTATATCAACAAAATCACATGATCATATCAATTGATACAGAAAAGCATGTGACACATTTTAACATCTATTGATGAAAGTGAAAGAGGAGAGTGAAAAAGTTGGCTTAAAGCTCAACATTCAGAAAACTAAGATCATGGCATCCGGTCCCATCACTTCTTGGCAAATAGATGGGGAAACAGTGGAAACAGTGGCTGACTTTATTTTTGCAGGGGCTCCAAAATCACTGCAGATGGTGATTGCAGCCATGAAATTAAAAGATGCTTGCTCCTTGGAAGGGAAGTTATGATCAACCTAGACAGCATATTAAAAAGCAGAGACATTACTTTGTCGACAAAGGTCCGTCTAGTTAAGGCTATGGTTTTTCCAGTAGTCATGTATGGATGTGAAAGCTGAGTGCCAAAGAAGTAATGCTTTTGAAGTGTGGTGTTGGAGAAGACTCTTGAGAGTCCCTTGGACTGCAAGGAGATTCAACCAGTCCATCCTAAAGGAGATAAGTCCTGGGTGTTCATTGGAAGGACTGATGTTGAAGCTGAAACTCCAATACTTTGGCCACCTCATGTGAAGAGTTAACTCATTGGAAAAGACCCTGATGCTGGGAAGGATTGGGGGCAGGAGGAGAAGGGGACGATGGAGGATAAGATGGTTGGATGGCATCACCGACTCAATGGATATGGGTTTGGGTAAATTCCAGGAGTTGGTGACGGACAGGGAGGCCTGGCATACTGCAGTTCATGGGGTTGTAGAGTCAGACACGACTGAGCAACTGAACTGAACTGAATATCTATTCATGATAAAAAACCCCTAGGTAGCTAGAGATAGAGGAGAACTTCTTTAATGTGATAAAGAAATTTACAAAAATCCTATAGCTAACATCGTGCTCAATGGTGAAAGATTAGATCTTTCCTCCTTAAAATCAGGAATAGGCAAGGATGTCTGCTCTCAATATATTATGAGAGCACTGCTATTCAATATAATATCAGAAGTTCTAGCTATGCAAGTCAACTATATTAAATAAAATGTATACCATTGGAAGGGCTTCCTTGGTAGCTCAGTGGTAGGGAATCCACCTGCAATGCAGGAGAAGCAAGAGATATGGGTTAGATCCCTGGGTGGGAAAGATCCTTTGGAGAATGAAATGGCAACCCACTCCAGTATTCTTGCCTGGAAAATCCCACAGACAGAGGAGCCTGGTGGGCTGCAGTCCATGGGGCTGCAAAAGAGTCAGACATGACTTAGCAACTAAACAACAACAACAACATACTATTGGAAAGGAAGAAATAAAACCGTTTCTATTTATAGACAACATTTAGGGACTACATAGAAAATCTCAATAGCCTGCAAAAACCTCTAAGTAATTTCAGCAAGGTTATAGAATACAAAATCTACTGTATTTCTACAAACTAGCAACGAACATGTGGGCATTGTAATTAAAATTCAATATTATTTATAATCACTTAAAGAAAAAGAAATACTTAGGTGTAAATCTAACAAAACACGTGCAGGATTCAAGTGCTGAAAACTGCAGGGTGCTGACCAGAGGTGTCAAAGAGGATCTACATTTTTTTGGCGGAGGAATAGGACGGGGAGACCACTCTCTCCTCCACAAATTTATCGAAAGAACATCTGAACGCTGACCAAACTTCACAAAACTACTTCTGAAGGCCGGCTGAGGACGTCAGGCTTCCACAAAAACAGCGCATTATCTTCAAAAGAGGTAGGAGAAATTATAAAAGATAAAAAGAGAGACAAAAGAGTTAGGGACGGAGACCCGTCCCGGGGAGGGAGTCGTAAAAGAGGAGGAATTTCCAAGCACCAGGAAACCCTCTCACCGGCGGGTGTGGGGGAGGATTTCTTATCTCGGAGGGCAACGTAACTGGGAGGAAAAAATAAATAAAATCCACAGATTACGTGCCTAAAGCAACTCCCAGCAAAGAACCCCAGACGCTCGCATCATCCGCCACCAGCAAGTGGGGGCTGAACGGAGAGAAGCGGGCGGCATTGCCTAGGGTAAGGACCGGGCCCGAGTGCCCCGAGGGCAATCTGAGGGAGCTAACGTGAGATAGTAACCTAAACTGTGGGACAGCGAGAGAGAGAGAACTATCCCGCGAAAAGCCCAACTCTAAGGCACTGCCGGCCCGCTCACAGAACAAAGGACTGAGCGATACCAGAGGAGAGCTAGCCGGCTGCGGACCGCCCCATCCCCCGCCGGACACAGCGGGCAGGCGGGGCCCGCCAGAGCCGGAAAGGGGCAAACTCGGCTCCAGAGAGGGCACCCCCTACCAAACTGCAGACAGGCTCCCAGTTTCTAAGCAAAGACTGCCTGAGATCCCGGAGGGTTGACAGCCGCCGGGAGGGTCGCAGCCAGAGACCAGCTCCCCAGAACCGACACAAAGCACACCGGAGCCAGGCGCGCCCGTAAACCAAGGCGGGGACCAGGGAGGTGATAAGCCGCACCGCCCCAACAGGGGGGAGCGCGCTCGCCAAACTCCTGGCCGCCTGGGCAGCTCCGACCGGGAACGGCACAAGCCGCGGGCGAAACCGAGTCTGCGCCTTTGTGGAGTAACCGGGAGCCTGAACCTGAGCGGCTTAGACCTGGGAAGTGCACGCAGCTCAGGGCCCGCTCCCCGGCCGAGTAACCTGAAGCCTGAGCAGGGTAGACGGGGAAAGCACACACGCCGTGAGCGGGGGCGAACCCAGTGCGGCCGAGACGCTGCGAGCTTACCACACACACGCCAGATTTGCAGTGTTCCTTCCTCCCCACAGCACGATTGAACAAGCGAACCTAAAGAGATCACCTCCACCGCTTTGTTGCAGGGCGGAAATTAGATACTGAAGAGATCTCCAAACAGAAGCCAAATAAACAGAGGGAAGCGCTTTGGAAGGGACAGGCCAACAGATTAAGATCCCTGTAGTTAATACCGACTGCATTGAAAAGGACCTATAGATCTTGAAAAGTATAAGCAGGAATAAGGATCTATCTAAAGCTGAGCAGATCCCACACTGCTCACAACAGCTCCAGAGAAAGTCCGGGATATATATATTTTTTACTATTATTTTTTTTTTTTTTAATTTTTTTTTAATTAAAAAAAATTTTTTTTCTCTTCTTTCCTTTTTCTTCAAGTCCTCTATTACACCTTTAACTTTCATTTTCATAACCCACTATTAACTTGCAAAAAAAAAACCCTATTTTTGAAGCAAACTACATACATATATCTTATACCTTTTGTGTTTTCTTTTTTTTAAGGTTTTTTTTCCTGTTCTACATTTTTTTACTGTTTCTTTTTTTTACTGTTTTTTTTCTTTTTACACTGTTTCCTTTTTTCTTTTTTTTTTTTTTTAGATTGTAAGTTTTATAAGAGTCTAACCTCTACTCTAGATTTTTAATCTTTGTTTTACATATTTGATATCAATTTTGTACATTTAAGAACCCAATCTTTAGGACCCATTTTTACTCAGGAGTGTGATCACTGGCCTGATCACTCTCTCCCCCTATTGATGCTCTTTCTTCTCCCTCAGGGAACCTCTATCTCCCACCCTCCTCCTTCTCTTCTCAACCCAATTCTGTGAGTCTCTGAGGGTGTTCTGGGTACCGGAGAACACTTCAGGAACAGGATACTGCCCAGATCTCTCTCTCCCCTCTTAATTCCTCCCTTTCTACTCATGCTCACCTCTGTTACCTTCCTCCCCCCTCTCTATGTATCTCTGTGAATCACTCTGAGGGTTCCAAACTGTGGAAAGCACAGAGGGAAGTGCTTACTGGCTAGATTGCTCTCTCCACATTTGAATTCCCCTCTTCCCCTCCTGGTCACCTCAACCCACCCCCCCCACCTCATCTCTCCATGTAACTCAGTGAACCTTTCTGGGTATCCCTCACTGTGGAGAATCTTTTCACCATTAACCTAAAAGTTTTATTATTGAGGCTGTATGGAAGGAGAAGTCTTGAGGCTACTGCAAGAATAAGACTGAAAGCCAGGGGAAACATTAATTAATAAGAGACCATCCAATAGCCTCCATAAATACACTGAAACCAAGGTCCACCCAAGAGACAATAAGTTCCAGAGCAAGACATACCACGCAAATTCTCCAGCAACGCAGGAACATAGACCTGAGCATCAATATACAGGCTGCCCAGAGGCACACCAAATCCATAGACATCTCAAAAATTAATACTGGTCACTCCATTGCACTCTAGAGAGCAGAAATCCAGCTCCACCCACCAGAACACCGACACAAGCTCCCCCAACCAGGAAGCCTTGACAAGCCACCTGTCCAACCCCAACCGCAGTGAGGAACCTCCACAACAAAGAGGAACTTCATACTACCAGAATACAGAAGGGCCACGCCTAACACAGCAATCTAAACAAGATGAAAAGGCAGAGAAATACTCAGCAAGTAAAGGAAAATGAGAAATGCCCACAAAGCCAAACAAAAGAGGAGGAGATAGGGAATCTATCTGAAAAAGAATTTAGAATAATGATAATAAAAATGATCCAAAATCTTGAAAGCAAAATGGAGTTACAGATAAATAGCCTGGAGACAAAGATTGAGAAGATGCAAGAAATGTTTATCAAGGACTTAGAAGAAATAAAAAGGAGTCAATATAGAATGAATAATGAAATAAAGGAGATAAAAGACACTCTGGAGGGAACCAACAGTAGAATAACGGAGGCAGAAGATAGGATAAGTGAGGTAGAAGATAGAATGATGGAAATAAACGAAGCAGAGAGGAAAAAAGAAAAAAGAATCAAAAGAAATGAGGAAAACCTCCGGGACCTCTGGGACAATATGAAACGCCCCAACATTCGAATCATAGGAGTCCCAGAAGAAGAAGATAAAAGGAAAGGCCATGAAAAAATACTCGAGGAGATAATAGTTGAGAATTTCCCTAAATTGAGGAAAGAAATAGTCACAGAAGTCCAAGAAACCCAGAGAGTTCCAAACAGGATAAACCCAAGGCGAAACACCCCAAGACACATATTAATCAAATTAACAAAGATCAAACACAAAGAACAAATATTAAAAGCAGCAAGGGAAAAACAACAAATAACACACAAGGGGATCCCCATAAGGATAACAGCTGATCTTTCAATAGAAACCCTTCAGGCTAGAAGGGAATGGCAGGACATACTTAAAGTAATGAAAGAGAATAATCTACAACCCAGATTACTGTACCCAGCAAGGATCTCATTCAGATATGAAGGAGAATGCAAAAGCTTTACAGACAAGCAAGAGCTGAGGGAATTCAGCACCACCAAACCAGCTCTCCAGCAAATGCTAAAGGATCTTCTCTAAACAGGAAACACAGAAAGGATGTTTCAACACGAACTCAAAACAACAAAGTAAATGGCAACGGGATTATACTTATCAATAATTACCTTAAATGTAAATGGGTTGAATGCCCCAACCAAAAGACAAAGGCTTGCTGAATGGATACAAAAACAAGACCCCTATATATGCTGTCTACAAGAGACCCACCTCAAAACTAGGGACACACACAGGCTGAAAGTGAAAGGATGGAAAAACATATTCCATGCAAACGGAGACCAAAAGAAAGCAGGAGTCGCAATACTCATTTCAGATAAAATAGACTTTAAAATAAAGGATGTGAAAAGGGACAAAGAAGGACACTACATAAAGATCAAAGGATCAATTCAAGAAGAAGACGTAACAATCATAAATATATATGCACCCAACATAGGAGCACCACAATATATAAGGCAAATACTAACAAGTATGAAAGGGGAAATTAACAATAACACAATAATAGTGGGAGACTTTAATACTCCACTCACGCATATGGATAGATCAACTAAACAGAAAATTAACAAGGAAACACAAACCTTAAATGATACAATAGACAAATTAGATTTAATTGATATTTACAGGAGTTTCCACCCCAAAACAATCAATTTTACCTTTTTCTCAAGTGCACATGGAACTTTCTCCATTATAGATCACATCCTGGGCCATAAATCTAGCCTTGGTAAATTCAAAAAAATTGAAATCATCCCAGCCATCTTCTCTGACCACAATGCAGTAAGATTAGACCTCAATTACAGGAAAAAAACTATTAAAAGTTCCAACATATGGAGGCTAAACAACACGCTTCTGAATAACCAACAAATCACAGAAGAAATCAAAAAAGAAATAAAATTATGCATAGAAACGAATGAAAATGAAAACACAACAACCCAAATCCTATGGGACACTGTAAAAGCAATACTAAGGGGAAGGTTCATAGCAATACAGGCGTACCTCAAGAAACAAGAAAAAAATCAAATAAATCAACTAACTCTACACCTAAAGCAACTAGAGAAGGAAGAAATGAAAAACCCCAGGGTCAGTAGAAGGAAAGAAATCTTAAAAATTAGGGCAGAAATAAATGCAAAAGAAACAAAAGAGACCACAGCAAAAATCAACAAAACTAAAAGCTGGTTTTTCGAGAAGATAAACAAAATTGACAAGCCATTAGCCAGACTCATCAAGAAACAAAGGGAGAAGAATCAGATCAACAAAATTAGAAATGAAAATGGAGAGATCACAACAGACTCCACAGAAATACAAAGGATCATAAGAGACTACTACCAACAGCTATATGCCAATAAAATGGACAACTTGGAAGAAATGGACAAATTCTTAGAAAAGTATAACTTTCCAAAACTGAACATGAAGAAATAGAAGATCTTAACAGACCCATCACAAGCACGGAAATCGAAACTGTAATCAGAAATCTTCCAGCAAACAAAAGCCCAGGACCAGACAGCTTCACAGCGGAATTCTACCAAAAATTTAGAGAAGAGCTAACACCTATCCTACTCAAACTCTTCCAGAAAATTGCAGAAGATGGTAAACTTCCAAACTCATTCTATGAGGCCACCATCACCCTAATTCCAAAACCAGACAAAGATGTCACAAAAAAGGAAAACTACAGGCCAATATCACTGATGAACATAGATGCAAAAATCCTTAATAAAATTCTAGCAAACAGAATCCAACATCATATTAAAAAGATCATACATCATGACCAAGTGGGCTTTATCCCAGGAATGCAAGGTTTTTTAACATCCGCAAATCAATCAATGTAATACACCACATTAACAAATTGAAAGAAAAAAACCATATGGTTATCTCAATAGATGCAGAAAAAGCCTTTGACAAAATTCAACATCCATTTATGATTAAAACCCTCCAGAAAGCAGGAATAGAAGGAACATATCTCAACATTATAAAAGCTATATATGACAAACCCACAGCAAACATTATCCTCAATGGTGAAAAATTGAAAGCATTTCCCCTAAAGTCAGGAACAAGGCAAGGATGCCCACTTTCACCACTACTATTCAACATAGTTTTGGAAGTTTTGGCCACAGCAATCAGAGCTGAAAAAGAAATAAAAGGAATACAGATAGGAAAAGAAGAAGTAAAACTCTCACTGTTTGCAGATGACATGATCCTCTACATAGAAAACCCTAAAGACTCTACTAGAAAATTACTAGAGTTGATCAATGAATATAGTAAAGTTGCAGGATATAAAATTAACACACAGAAATCCCTTGCATTCCTATACTCCAATATTGAGAAAACAGAAAGAGAAATTAAGGAAACAATACCATTCACCATTGCAACAAAAAGAATAAAATACTTAGGAATATATCTACCTAAAGAAACAAAAGACTTATATACAGAAAACTATAAAACACTGATGAAAGAAATCAAAGAGGACACAAACAGATGGAGAAATATACCGTGTTCATGGATTGGAAGAATTAATATAGTGAAAATGAGTATACTACCCAAAGCAATCTATAGATTCAATGCAATCCCTATCAAGCTACCAATGGTATTTTTCACAGAACTAGAACAAATCATCTCACAATTTGTATGGAAATATAAGAAACCTCGAATAGCCAAAGCATTCTTGAGGAAGAAGAATGGAACTGGAGGAATCAACCTGCCTGACTTCAGGCTCTACTACAAAGCCACAGTCATCAAGACAGTATGGTACTGGCACAAAGATAGAAATATAGATCAATGGAACAAAATAGAAAGCCCAGAGATAAACCCACGCACATATGGACACCTTATCTTCGACAAAGGAGGCAAGAATATACAATGGAGAAAAGACAATCTCTTTAACAAGTGGTGCTGGGAAAACTGGTCAACCACTTGTAAAAGAATGAAACTAGAACACTTCCTAACACCATACACAAAAATAAACTCAAAATGGATTAAAGATCTAAACGTAAGACCAGAAACAATAAAACTCCTAGAGGAAAACATAGGCAAAACACTGTCCGACATAAATCACAGCAGGATCCTCCATGACCCACCTCCCAGAATATTGGAAATAAAAGCAAAAATAACCAAATGGGACCTAATTAAAATTAAAAGCTTTTGCACAACAAAGGAAACTATAAACAAGGTGAAAAGACAGCCTTCAGAATGGGAGAAAATAATAGCAAATGAAGCAACAGACAAACAATTAATCTCAAAAATATACAAGCAACTTCTGCAGCTGAATTCCCGAAAAATAAACGACCCAATCAAAAAATGGGCCAAAGAACTAAACAGACATTTCTCCAAAGAAGACATACAGATGGCTAACAAACACATGAAAAGATGCTCAACATCACTCATTATTAGAGAAATGCAAATCAAAACCACAATGAGGTATCATTTCACACCAGTCAGAATGGCTGCTATCCAAAAGTCTACAAGCAATAAATGCTGGAGAGGGTGTGGAGAAAAGGGAACCCTCTTACACTGTTGGTGGGAATGCAAACTAGTACAGCCACTATGGAGAACAGTGTGGAGATTCCTTAAAAAACTGGGAATAGAACTGCCATATGACCCAGCAATCCCACTGCTGGGCATATACACCGAAGAAACCAGAATTGAAAGAGACGCGTGTACCCCAATGTTCATCGCAGCACTGTTTACAATAGCCAGGACATGGAAGCAACCTAGATGTCCATCAGCAGACGAATGGATAAGGAAGCTGTGGTACATATACACAATGGAATATTACTCAGCCATTAAAAAAAATACATTTGAATCGGTTCTACTGAGATGGATGAAACTGGAGCCCATTATACAGAGTGAAGTAAGCCAGAAAGAAAAACAACAATACAGTATACTAATGCATATATATGGAATTTGAAAGATGGTAACGATAACCCTATATGCGAGACAGAATAAGAGACACAGATGCATGGAACAATTTTATGGACTCTGAGGGAGAAGGTGAGGGTGGGACGTTCTGGGAGAATAGCATTGAAACATGTATATTATCATATGTGAAACAGAACACCATTCCATGTTCGATGCATGTGACAAGGGCTCAGGGCCGGGGCAATGGGATGATCCAGAAGGATGGGATGGGGAGGGAGGTGGGTAGGGGGGTCCAGGAAGGGGAACACATGTAAACCCATGGCTGATTCATGTCAATGTATGGCAAAAACTATTACAATATTGTAAAGTAATTAGCCCCCAACTAAAATAAATAAATTTATAAAAATAATAATAATAATAAAAAAAAGAGGATCTACATTTTTTTAAAAAATTAATTTTTATTGGAGTATAGTTGCTTTACAATGTGGTGTTAGTTTCTGTGGTACAGGAAAGTGAATCAGCTCTCTATAACACCTCTTTTTTGGATTTCCTTCCTATTTCAGTCACCACAGAGCACAGAGTAGAGTTCCATTTGCTATACAGTAGGTTCTATTTTATACATAGTAGTGTGTATATATCAATAACAATCTCCCAAGTCATCTCCACCCTCTCTTCCCCATTGGTATCTGTATGTTTCTCCAACTCTTTGTGACCCCAAGGACTATACAGTCCATGGAATTCTCCAGGCCAGAATACTGGAGTGGGTAGCCTGTCCCTTCTCCAGGGGATTTTCCCAATCCAGGGATCGAACCCAGGTCTCCCGCGTTGCAGGTGGATTCTTTACCAGCTGAGCCACCAGGGAAGTCCATGTTTGTTTTCTACATCTGTGTAAATAAATGAAAAGACAGATCATGTTCATGAATTAAAAGATTCAACATAACAAAGATATTAGTTCTCCTTAAACTGATATATAGGTTTAACCAATTGTTATAAAAATCTCAGTAAGATATTTTTTAGATATAGGCAAGATTATTCTTAAATTTATATGGAAAGGAGAAGAAACTAGAATAGTTAAAGACAATTTTGATAAAGAAGAATAAAGTGGGAGGAATCACCACTTTTTTAAGACATAACTAAAATAATCAAGGCAGTATTGTATTGGTGGAGGGATTAATGAAACAAAATTGACAATCCAGAAGTAGCCCCAAGTAAGCATGGCCAAGTGATTACAAACAAAAGTGCAAAAGCAATTAGACAGAGGAAAGATAGTTATTCAACGGATTGCTAGAACAATGGGCATCCATAGGCAAAAAAAAAGTTGATTGACCTAAATCTTACACTTTACATGAAAATTAACTCAGGATGGATTAGAGAATTAATTATAAACTGTAAAACTACACAGCTCTCACAACATAACATTTAGAAAGATCTCAAAGGCCTAGTTCTTGGTAAAGATTTCTTAGACATGGCACTAGAAGCACAATCTGTTAAAAAGAAGAGATAATCTTTGACATTCTCTGGTGTCAGATTCTGGGAGTTAGGATTAGGGCATATCTTTTTGGAGGCCACTATTTGACCCCTTGCAGATGGAAAAAACAGATGAGTGGTTGCTGGGGTTAAGTATGGTGGTATGAGGGCAGTGGGTCATGACAATGAGAAACAAGCAGATCTTTGTGTTGATGGGCAAGTTTTGTGCCTTGATTGTGGTAGTGGTTACATGAATCTCTACACATGATAAAATGACACATGTGATACCAATGTCAATTTTCCTGACTTTGATGTTTATTGGTTTTGATATTTTCTGGTTTTGATGGGGTTTTTTTTTCTCTTTAATTGAGATTTATTTATTTATTTTTTAAATTAGTTTACTTTCTATTTTTTAACTTTACAATATTGTATTTGTTTTGCCATACATTGACATGAATCCACCATGGGTGTACATGTGTTCCCCTTCTAGAACCCTCCTTCCACCTCCCTCCCCATCCCATCCCTCTGGGTCATCCCAGTGCACCAGCCCCGAGCACCCTGTATCATGCATTGAACCTGGACTGGCGATTCATTTCACATATGATAATTTACATGCTTCCATGCCATTCTCCCATATCATCCCGCCCTCACCCTCTCCCATAGAGTTCATAATACTGTTCTATTTATCTGTGTCTCTTTTGATGTCTCGCATACAGGGTTATCTTTACCGATTGACTAAATACCATATATATGTGTTAGTATACTGTATTGGTGTTTTTCTTTCTGGCTTACTTCACTCTGTATAATAGGCTCCAGTTTCATCCACCTCATTAGAACTGATTCGAATGTATTCTTTTTAATGGCTGAGTAATATTCCACTGTGTATATGTACCACAGCTTCTTTATCCATTCATCTGCTGATGGGCATCTAGGCTGCTTCCATGTCCTGGCTATTATAAACAGTGCTGCAATGAACATTGGGGTACACGTGTCTCTTTCAAGTCTGGTTTCCTCAGTGGGTATGCCCAGCAGTGGGATTGCTGGGTCATATGGCAGTTCTATTTCCAGTTTTTTGAGGAATCTCCACACTGTTCTCCATAGTGGCTGTACTAGTTTGCATTCCCACCAACAGTGTAAGAGGGTTCCCTTTTCTCCACACCCTCTCCAGCATTTATTGCTTATAGTCTTTTGGATAGCAGCCATTTTGACGGGCGTGAAATGGTACCTCATTGTGGTTTTGATTTGCATTTCTCTGATAATGAGTGATGTTGAGCATCTTTTCATGTGTTTGTTAGCCATGGTTTTGATGTTTTCTGATGTTAACATAAGATCTTATTATTGGGAGAAACCAGGTGATGAGTCCAAGGGGAATTTGTATTATGATTGCAACTTCTTGTGATTATATAATTGATTCAAAATAAAATATTAAAAACACTATACACATATACATAAATATGAGCAAAATCAAAAGGCAAATGATAAACTGGCAAGAATATTTCTAATTAATTTTGCCAAAGGATAATCTATCCAATGTAGATGTAGGTGACAGATGGTCTTAAAAGATGCTGCCACCAGCTCTTGTTTCCTGTGCCCCACCCTACTCCCCCAAGCCAGAGGTAGAGTCTATTTCCTATCCTTTGAATCTGGCCTGTAGCTTTCTCTGACTAATACAATGCAGAAGTGGTGTTTTATGACTTCCGAATCCATGGCATGAGGACTGGCAGCTTGTTTCCTCCCTCTTGAAAAATTAACCATAATGGAAGAAGGCTGGCTTCCTTGAGATCTTCATGTGAAGAAGCTCAAGCCAGCCAGCCACTGGAGAGCCCACCTAGGGATGACAAACACATGGGACAAGTAAGTGATGCCTTCTTGGGCTGTCCAGCTTCTTGGACTGTCAGCTGCCAGATGAATGTAGCCATGTAAGCCCACTCCTCCGCACACTTTAGACGCCAGTTGCAAGTCCAGATTATCACCTGTGCTTCTAATCCACTGGCTATAGATTAGAGGTTCCAATGACCCACCTCCTTGGGTTTGCAAAGCTTCTATACTTTCTCTGAGCAAATTCTCCCAAATTTTCCACGTGTTCACCTGCCTGGAAACTCTCCAAACCCTGTCTTTTTTTTTTTTTTGTAGTGGCTTCATTGATTACATACATAGGTATCATGCCTACAAAGGCATGAGTAAGTAAATCAGACCATTGGCAATTGTTCCAGCTCCTTGGAACTGGAGCTGAGAATTCTCACACACACACTCCCGCATGCATACTCATTTTCACACACACTCACATATTCACACACACACACAGACACATGTTTGGTTCTCTTGGCAGTCAACCCCATCCTAAGGTGGGGGGGCTAAAATCACCTCAACATAACAAAAGATGCCTTTGGCAACTCTCATCACTTAGAAATTCCAAGGATTTTAGAAGTTCTGTGACAGAAATTTGGACCAAATTCATATACTTTTTATCATAAAGCCTGGGCTTCCCTGGTATCTCAGATGGTAAAGAACATGCCTGTATTTGGGAGACCCAGGTTTGATCCCTGGTTCAGGAAGATCCCCTGGAGAAGGGAATGGCAACCGACTCCAGTATTCTTGCCTGGACAATTCCATGGACAGACCATGAGGTGGCAAAGAGTTGGACACAACTGAGCGACTAATACTTCCCATGTCACACATAGCAATAGATAATCTAAACAGAGTGTTTTCTTTTGTATGAAGAAGACCAAGAACCCAATAGAAAAATGGGCAAGGAAATAATAGTTCATACAGAAAGAAATGATCTTTAAACATCATGAGATGTGAATCTCACTCATAAGAAAGATGCAAATTAAACTCCACTTAGACACCATTTCTCACATGTTAGATTGGCAAAAATCACAAAAGAAAGGACATAGTTGGTATGGCTGTAAAGAAATAGGTTTGGTGGTGAAGAATGTAAACTTGTACAGCCCTTGTGGGCAGCAGTTGGCATTTATCCTCTGACCCAGCAATCCCACCTCTGGGACTCTATTCTACAGACAGAAAGTCATAGGTATGACATAACCCATGAACTATTGCATTGTTTACAATGGCAAAAGACTGGAAAGAAGCTGAGGGTCTGTCAAGAGGGAACTGCTTAAATAAACAGGAACCGTCACTGTAGGAAGGGCTTCCTTGGTGGCTCAGATAGTAAAGGGTCTGCCTGCAATGTGGGAGACCTGGGCTTGATTACTGGGTCGGGAAGATCCCTGGAGAAGGGAATGGCTGCCCTCTCCACTATTCTTGCCTGGAGAATCCCATGGACAGAGGAGCCTGGTGAACTATAGTCCATGGGGTCACAAAGAATCGGACCTGACTGAGTGACTAACACATACACATCACTGTAGGAAAGAAAGAGGATATGCTGTAGGATATAGTAAATGAAATAGAAAGGTGCACAATACTTTGTAAATTATGTTATCTTTCTGTAAGGAAAGGATGGAAAACAGGAATAAATACATTTGCATTTCCTTGTGTTTGCATAAAGAAATATAGAAAAATAAATAGAAAACCAAAGAAATGATTGCCTATAAAGAGGGGGTGGGAGTTAGAATTCCCTGTATATGTTTTTATACCCGTTTCATACGTCTTAATGTTCTTTTGACTTTTGGATCAACGTAAACATATAACATATTAAAAGCCAATGCACGTGGTAAGGAGGGAGTTGGAGTGGGAAATGACTGTGGATGTGCTTCCTGCTGCTGCTAAGTTGCTTCAGTTGAGTCCGACTCTGTGCGACCCCATAGACGGCAGCCCACCAGGCTCCGCCGTCCCTGGGATTCTCCAGGCAAGAGTACTGGAGTGTGTTGCCATGTCCTTCTCCAGTGCATGAAAGGGAAAAGTGGAAGTGAAGTCGCTCAGTCGTGTCTGACTCTTAGCGACCCCATGAGGTCTCTCTTAATGTTGAAGTGTTCTAAAATTAGATGATGGTGATGGTTGAACAATCCTGTGAATATGTTAAAAAGCACTGAACTCTAATACTTTACATGGTGAATTTTATGGTGTGAAATATATCTTGATAAAGTTGGAAAAAAGGGCACACATGAACACAAAAATTTTCAGGAATAAAGAGAAGACAGACTCAAGATAAAGCTAAGATTAAAATGACAGTAGGAAAATAATATGGATGACTCAATGTCCTTAAATGCAGAACTTCCTAAGAACATCTAGAAAATTAAATTAAAAAACAATGGTTCAAGGAGAAATTAAAAAACCTAATAATATTTAAAGAAACTGAATTATTAGTAAACAGTCCTTCATAAATGAAACAGCAGACTGTGATAAATTTAAGATAACTTTGAAGATCATTTCAGTGTTATATAAAGTCTTCTGAAAAAATACTCTACAATTCACTTTTTAATACAAAAAATAACCTAGATACTCAAACTAGACAAAATTAGGAGAAAAATAAATCATAGGCCAATCTACTCCTGAACATGGGTACAAAACTTTTCTAAGTAAAATATCAACAAACTGAATCAAAGCAACATATATAAAGATATAAACATGTCAAAGTTATAATATTTCAGAAACTCAATGTAACATTAGAAAATCTACTAGTGAATTCAACACATTAATAGGCTGAGGGAGAAAATAGTGATAGTGAAAGTCACTCAGTCGTGTCCAACTGTTTGTGACCCCATGGACTATACAGTCCATGGAATTCTCCAGGCCAGAATACTGGAGTGGGTAGCCTTTCCCTTCTCTAGGGAATCTTCCCAACCCAGGCATTGAGCCCAGGCTCCCACATTGCAGGTAGATTCTTTACTGGCTAAGCAAATAATATTCTCAATAAATGCAGATGAAGAATTTCATAAAATTCAAAAGCTGCTCATGATTAAAAAAAACAAACAAACGAACTTTCGGCAAATTAGAAGTAGAAGAAGTTGCATATTATAATCTATGGCAAACATCATACTCCAGGGTGAAATGCTAGAGGTAATTCTTAGCCAATCAGAAATAAGATCGAATACACAATGTGCCCTTTAAATCCAATATTGTCCTGTAGGTCCAAGACAATGTAGACAAAGAAGAAAAACAAATTCAACATACAAGGATTAGAAAAAATAAAACCATATAGTAATTGGTGTCTGATGATATGCTTGTATAAATAGACCCCCTCCCTCCATTTACAAACAGAAGACAGGAATCAATAAGGTAATATAGGACTACTAGGACTTGAAAAGGTCAATTTTCATTCCAATCCCAAAGAAAGGCAATGTCAAAGAATGTTCAAACTATCATACAATTGCACTCATCTCACACGCTAGCAAAGTAATGCTCAAAATTCTCCAAGCTAGGTTTCAACAGTACGTGAACTGAGAACTTCCAGATGTTCAAACTGGATTTAGAAAAGGCAGAGGAACCAGAGATCAAGTTGCCAACATCCATTGGATCATAGAAGAAGCAAGAGAATTCCAGAAAAACATCTACTTCTGCTTCACTGACTATGCTAAAGCCTTTGAATGCGTGGATCACAACAAACAGTGGAAAATTCTGAAAGAGATGGGAATACCAAACAACCTTACCTGCCTCCTGAGAAATCTGTATGCCGGTCAAGAAGCAACAGTTAGAACTGGACATGGAACAACAGACTGGTTCCAAATAGGAAAAGGAGTACGTCAAGGCTGTATATTATCACTCTGCTTAATTAACTTATATGCAGAGCACATCATGTGAAATGCTGGGCTGGATGAAGCACAAGCTGGAATCAAGATTGTTGGGAGAAATATTACTAACCTCAGATATGCAGATGACATCACGCTTATGGCAGAAAGTGAAGAGAAACTGAAGAGCTTCCTGATGAAAGTGAAAGAGGAGAGTGAAAAAGTTGGCTTAAAACTCAACATTCAAAAAACGAAGATCATGACATCTGGTTCCATCACTTCATGGCAAATAGATGGGGACACAATGGAAACAGTGAGAGACTTTATTTTCTTGGGCTCCAGAATCACTGCAGATGGTGACTGCAGCCATGAAATGAAAAGACGCTCGCTCCTTGGAAGCAAAGGTATGACCAACCTAGGCAGCGTATTAAAAAGCAGAGACATTACTTTGTCAATAAAGGTCCATCTAGTCAAGGCTGTGGTTTCTCCAGTAGTCATGTATGGATATGAGAGTTGGACCATAAAGAAAGCTGAGTGTCAAAGAATTGATGCTTTTGAACTGTGGTGTTGGAGAAGACTTTTGAGAGTCTCTTGGATTGCAAGGAGATCAAACCACTCAATCCTAAAGGAAATCAGTCCTGAATATTCATTGGAGGGACTGATGATGAAGCTGAAGCTCCAATACTTCAGCTAATTGATGCAAAGAGGTGACTCATTGGAAAAGACCCTGATGCTGGGAAAGGTTAAAGGCAGGAGGAGAAGGGGACAACAGAGATGAGAAGACAGAGATGAGAAGGCTGGATGGCATCACTGATCCAATGGACATGAGTTTGAGCAAGCTCCAGGAGTTGATGATGGACAGGGAAGCCTGGTGTGCTACAGTCCATGGGGTCACAAAGAGTTGGACACGACAGAATGACTGAACTGAACTGATAGCAAGCTGCTTGATATGTAATCAATAGAAAATTCAATTGCCTTTGTACACTCCAAAAACAATGAAATAAATAAATTTACTGAAACAACAAAAATATGGGGTGCCTAACAATAAAGTCAACAAATATTTTGCAAGGGACTTCTAAACGTCATAGTTGCAACAGCCTTGGGTCCAATTCAAGCATGGCAATGGGAGAGATAAAAGGAGGAACCGGAGCCTGACATCTCAGACACAGCCTTCTGCTGTGGGCTTTTCTGGTGCCAACCTCCAAGATAGAGTCAGAATGTCTTGAGTTAAAGAGAATATTAAGCAGAGAGTGTAAGAAGCTGCCCAGACTATCCTAAGAACTGCATCACTTCATCCTGTTTTCCCAGTTGCAGCTGGTGACATTGACCCAGAAGGGCCATCTCCAGCCATATCTGGACCACTCTCCCTCACCAGACAAGCCTTCCCAGTTCAAGGGCAATAATGGGCTTTGGCGGCCAGCCCAATATGTTCCAGCCTCATGCTTCTGTCCATATTTTTTTTTAATTTTATTTTTTGATGGAGGATAATTTTTACAATGTTGTGTTGGTTTCTGCCATACAATGACATGAATCAGCCTTAAGTATATGTATACCCCCCTTCGTCTTGAAACTCCTACCCAACTCACCCTCTCCATACCACCCATTCTAGGTCATCACAGAGCACTGGGCAGAGCTCCTTGTGTTAAACCCCAGCTTTATATTGGTTATCTATTTTACACATAGTAGTGTATATAAGTCTGTGCCACTCTCAATTTGTCCCTTCCTTCCTCCACTGTATCCAAGTCCATTCTTTACTTCTGCATTTCTCTTCCAGCCCTGCAAATAGGTTCATCAGTACTATTTTCTATATTCCATATATATGAGTTAATATACTTTATCTGTTTTTCTCTTTCTGGCTTTTTTCATTCTGTATAACAGGCTCTAGTGTATCCACCTCACTAGAACTGACTCAAATTCATTCCTTTTTACGGATGAGTAAAACATTGTATATATGTACCACAACTTCTTTATCCATTCACCTGTAAATGGACATCTAGGTTGATTCCATGTCCTGGATATTGTAAATAGTGCTGCAATGAACATTGGGATACATGTGTCTTTTTGAGTTATGGTTTTCTCATTTGTGAGTGTGTGTGTGTGTGTGTGTGTGTGTGTGTGTGCGCGCGCGCGCACGCCAGTTTTTTGCCTGAATTGATTTTTTTTCAAATTTTGTTAAAATTTTTGTTTTTGTTGTTAAGTCACTAAGTCATGTCTGACTCTTTGTGACCCTATGGACTGTAGCCCACCAGGCTCTTCTGTCCATGGAATTTCTCAGACAAGAATACTGCAGTGGGTTGCCATTTCCTTCTCCAGGGGATCTTCTTGACCCAGGGGTCAAACCCTTGGCTTCTGCCACGTCTTCTACATTGCAGGTAGATTCTTTACCGTTGAGCCACTGGCGAAGCCCTTCAATTAAAATTTTTAATTGAAGGATAATTGCTTTACAATATTGTGTTGGTTTCTGACATACATCAACTTGAATCAGCCATAGGTATACATGTGTCCCCTCTCTTAAACCTTCCTCCCAACCCCTAGTTCTTTAAGAAATTTTAAATTTAGTCCTAGTTTTTTTTTTTTTTTAATCCCCCACCCCTAGTCCTAGTTTTTTAAGGAATCTCCATACTGTTCTCCACAGTGGCTGTATCAGTTTATATTCCCACCAACAGTGCAAGAGGGTTCCTTTTTCTCCACACTCCCTCCATCATTTATTGCTTACAGGCTTTTTGATAATGGCCATTCTGACCAGTGTGAGGTGATATCTCATTGTACTTTACATTTGCCTTTCTCTAATAATGAATGATGTTGAGCATCTTTTCATGTGTTTATCAGCCATTTTGGAGAAATGTCTGTTTAGGTCTTCTGCCCACTTTTTGATTGAGTTGTTTGTTTTTTCTGGTGTTGAGTTGCATGAACTGCTCATATATTTTGAAGATTAAACCTTTGCCAGTTGTTTCATTTTCTGTTATTTTCTCCCATCCAGAGAGCTGTCTTTTCACCTTGTTTGTAGTTTCCTTTGCTGTGCAAAAACTTTTAAGTTTAATTAGGTACGGTCTGTTTATTTTTATTTCCATTACTCTAGGAGATGGGGCATAGAGGATCTTGCTATGATTTGTCATGGAGTGTTCTGCCTATGTTTTCCTCTAAGCGTTTTGTAATTTCTGATCTTACATTTAGGTCTTTAGTGCTTTTTTAGTTTATCTTTGTGTATGGTGTTAAGAAGTGTTCTAATTTCATTCTTTTACACATCACTGTCCTGTTTTTCCAGCACAATTTATTAAAGAGGCTATCTTTTCTTCATTGTATATTATTTCCTCTTTTGTCAAAGATAAGGTTCTCACAGGTGCATGGGTTTATCTCTGGGCTTTCTATCTGTTCCATTGGTCTGTATGTCTGCTTTCACGCCAGTGCCATACTGTCTTGATGACTACAGCTGTGCAGTATAGTCTGAAGTCAGGAAGGTTGATTCCTCCAGCTCCATGCTTCTTTCTCAAGACTACTTTGGCTATTTAGGGCCTTTTGTGTTTCCAGAAGAATTGTGAAATTTTTGTTCCAGTTTTACCAATGCCATTGGTGATTTGATAGGGATTGCACTGAATCTGTAGATTGCTTTTGGTAGTGTAGTCATTTTCACAATATTGATTCTTCCAACCCAGGAACATGGAATATCTCTCCATCTGTTTATGTTGTCTTGAATCTCCTTCATTGGTGTCTTAAAATTTTCTGTATACAGTCCTTTTTTCTCCTTAGGTAGGATTATTCCTAGGATTTTTATTCTCATGGTTGCAATGGTAAATGGGATTGATTCCTTAATTTCTCTTTCTGCTTTTTCATTGTTAGTGTATAGGAATGCAAGTGATTTCTGTATATTGATTTTGTATCCTGCAACATTACTAAATTCACTGATTAGCTCTAGTAATTTTCTGATAGTACCTTTTGGGTTTTCTATGTGTAGTATCATGTCATCTGAAAACAGTGAGAGTTTTACTTCTTTTCCAATATGGATTCCTTTTATTTCTTTTTTTTTCTCAGATTGCCATAGCCAGGGCTTCCAAAACTATGTTGAATAATAGTGGCAAGAGTTGTCACCCTTGTTCCTGATCTTAGAGGCAATGCTTTCGGTTTTTCATCATTGAAAAACTGTAGGTTTATCATACATGGCCTTCGTTATGTTCAGGTTCAGTTCAGTTCAGTTCAGTCGCTCAGTCGTGTCCAACTCTTTGCGACCCCATGAACTGCAGCACGCCAGGCCTCCCTGTCCATCAACAACTCCCGGAGCCTACCCAAACTTATGTTCATTGAGCCGGTGATGTCAGCCAACCATCTCATCCTCTGTTGTCCCCTTCTCCTCCCGTCCTCAATCTTTCCCAGCATCAAGGTCTTTTCAAATGAGTCAGCTCTTTGCATCAGGTGGCCAAAGTATTGGAGTTTCAACTTCAGCATCAGTCCTTCTGATGAACACCCAGGACTGATCACCTTTAGGGTGGACTGGTTGGATCTCCTTGCAGTCCAAGGGACTCTCAAGAGTCTTCTCCAACACCACACTTCAAAAGCATCAATGCTTTGGCACTCAGCTTTCTTTATAGTCCAACTCTCACATCCCTACATGACCACTGGAAAAACCATAGCCTTGACTAGATGGACCTTTGCTGGCAAAGTAATGTCTCTGCTTTTTAAGATGCTGTCTAGGTTGGTCATAACTTTCCTTCCAAGGAGTAAGCATCTTTTAATTTCATTGCTGTAATCACAATCTGCAGTGATTTTGGAGCCCCTGAAAAAATAAAGTCAGCCACTGTTTCCCATCTATTTGCCATGAAGTGATGGGACCAGATGCCATGATCTTAGTTTTCTGAATGTTGAGCTTTAAGCCAAATTTTTCACTCTCCTCTTTCACTTTCATCAAGAGGCTCTTTAGTTCTTCTTCACTTTCTGCCATAAGGCTGGTGTCATCTGCATACCTGAGGTTATTGATATTTCACCCAGCAATCTTGATTCCAGTTTGTGTTTCATCCAACCCAGCGTTTCTCATGATGTACTATGCATATAAGTTAAATAAGCAGGGTGACAATATACAGCCTTGACATACTCCTTTTTCTATTTGGAACCAGTCTGTTGTTCCATGTCCAGTTCTAACTGTTGCTTCCTGACCTACATACGGGTTTCTCAAGAGGCAGGTCAGGTGGTCTGGTATTCCCATCTCTTTCAGAATTTCCCACAGTTTATTGTGATCCACAAAGTCAAAGGCTTTGGCATAGTCAATAAAGCAGAAATAGATGTTTTTCTGGAACTCTCTTGCTTTTTCAATGATCCAGCGGATGTTGGCAATTTGATCTCTGTTTCCTCTGCCTTTTCTAAAACCAGCTTGAACATCTGGAAGTTCACGGTTCACATATTGCTAAAGCCTGGCTTGGAGAATTTTGAGCATTACTTTACTAGCATGTGAGATGAGTGCAATAGTGCAGTAGTTTGAGCATTCTTTGGCATTTCCTTTCTTTGGGATTGAAGTGAAAACTGACCTTTTCCAGTCCTATGGCCACTGTTGAGGTAGTTTCCTTCTATGTCCATTTTTTGAAGAATTTAAAAAAAAAAATCATAAGTGGGTACTGAATTTTGTCCAAAGTGTCTTCTGCATCTATTGTGATTATCATGTAGTTTTAATCTTTCAATTTGTTAATATGGTATATCACATTGATTGACTTGTATATATTAAAGAATTCTTGCATCCCTGGGATAAATCAGGCTTGATCATGGTGTATGATCTTTTTAATGTGTTGTTGGGTTCTGTTTGCTAGAATTTTGTTGAGGATTTTTGCATCTATATTCATAGTGATATTGGCCTGTAATTTTCTTTTCTTGTGATGTCTTTATCTGGTTTTGGTATAAGTATGATGGTGGCCTCGTAGAATGAGTTTGGAAGTGCTCCTTCCTCTGTAATTTTTTGTAAGAGTTTAAGAAGGATAGACATTAACTCTACTCTGAATGTTTGAATAGAATTCCCCCCTGAATCCATCTGGCCCTGGGTTTTTGTTTCTTGGGAGGTTTTTGATCACACTTTGATTTCAGTGCTTGTTATTGGCTTCTTCATAATTTCTGTTTCTTCCTGATTCAATCTTGGAAGCCTGAACTTTTCTAAGAATCTGTCCATTTCTTCCAAGTTGTCCATTTTATTGGCATATAGTTACTCGCATATAGTCTTTTACGATCCTTTTATTTCTGCATTGTCCATTGAACTCTCCTTTCTCATTTCTAATTTTGTTGATTTGATTTTTTTCCCTTCTTCCCTTGGTGAGTCTGGTTAATGATTTATCAATTTTGTTTATCTTCTCAAAAAAACAGCTTTTAGATTTATTCATCTTTACTATTGCTTCCTTTATTTCTTTTTCATTTATTTCTTCTCTGATCTGATTTCTTTCCTTCTACTAACTTTGGGGTTTTTGTTCTTCTTCCAGTTGTTTTTAGATGCAAAGTTAAATTGTCTATTTGATGTTTTTCTTGTTTCTGGAGATAAGATTGTATTGCTATAAACTTCCCTGTTTGAGCTGCTTCTACTACATCTCATAAGTTTTGAGTCATTGTGCTTTCATTGTTATTTGTTTCTAGGAACTTTTGATTTCCCTTTTTATTTCTTCAGCAATCTGTTATTTGTAAATGTGTTGCTTAATCTCCTGTACTTTTTTTTTTAAACAGTTTTTTTCCCCTTGTAAATGATATCTAGTTTCATAACACTGTGGTCAGAGAAGATGCTTATACAATTTCAATTTTTTAAATTTTCCGAGGCTTGATTTGTGACCTAAGATGTGGTCTATCCTGGAGAATGTCACATGTGCACTTGAGAAGAAAGTGTATTCTTCTGCATTTAGATGGAATATCCTGAAGAGATCAGTTAGGTCAATCAGGTCTAGTGTGTCATTTAGGGCTTGTATTTCCTTATTAAGTTGCTATTTTGATGAGCTGTCCATTGGTGTGATTGGGATGTTAAAGTCCTCTATTGTTACTGTGTTACTGTCAGTTTCCCCTTTTATGTCTGTTAGTGTTTGTCTTATGTATTGAGGTGCTCCTATGTTGGGTGCGTTAATAATTAAAATTGTTATGTCTTCTTTTTGGATTGGTCCCTTGATCATTACATAGTGTCCTTCCTCGTCTTTTGTAATGGTCTTTGTTTTAAAGTCTATTTTATCTGATCTGAGTATTTGCATGGAGTATCTTTTTCCATCCTCTCACTTTTAGTCTGTGTGTCTCTATGTCTGAAATGGGTCTCTTGTAGACAGCAGATATATGAGTCTTGTTTTTGTATCTATTCAGCCAGTCTGTGTCTTTTGGTTGGAGTGTTTAATCCATTTACACTTAAAGTAATTATCAACATATACGTTCCTATTGGCATTTTTCTTTATTGTTTTGAATTTATTTTTGTAAATCTTCTCCTTCTTTTGTGTTTTCTGCCTATAGAAGTCCCTTTAACATTTGTTGTAAAGCTGGTTTAGTGGTACTAAATTCTCTTAACTTTTGCTTGACTGTAAAGTTTTTGGTTTCTCCACCAATCTTTGAATGAAATCCTTACCAGGTTGAATAATCTGATTGTAGATGTTTTCCTTTTTAGTACTTTAAATATATCCTGCCATTCCCTTCTGGCCTGCAGTTTCTGCTCAAAGATCAGCTGTTAATCATATGGGGTTTCCCTTGCATGTTACTTGTTGCTTTTTCCTTGCTGCTTTTAATATTCTTTGTTTGTGTTTAATCTTTGTTGATTTGATTCCTATGTGTCTCAGTGTGTTTCTCCTTGCATTTATCCTGTATGGGACTCTCTGTGCTTCTTGGACTTGATTGACTAATTTCCTTTCCCATGTTAGGAAGTTGTCAACTATAATCCCTTCATAAATTTTCTCAGACACTTTCTTTTTCTCTTCTTATGGGACTCCTCTAATCCAAACGTTGGAGTGTTTAATATTGTCCCAGAGGTCTATGAGACTATCCTCAATTCTTTTCATTCTTTTTCCTTTATTCTGCTCTCCAGCAGTTATTTCCACCATTCTATCTTCCAGTTCACTTATCCATTCTTCTATCTCAGTTATTCTGCTATTAATTCCTTCTAGAATATTTTTAATTTCAGTAATTGTGTTGTTTGTCTCTGCTTGTTTATTCTTTATTTCTTCTAGGTCCTTGTTAAACATGTTAGTTGATTCTTTCATTTTCTCCAGTTTATTTTGGAGGTTTTGGATCATCTTTACTATCATTACTCTGAATTCTTTTTCAGGTAGTTTGCCTGTTTCCTCTTCGTTTATTTGATCTTGTGAATTTTTACCTTGTTCCTTCATTTGCACATTATTTCTGTGTCTTTTAATTTTATCCCTAGCTTACGGTGATTGAGGTCTTCTTTTCCCAGGTTTAGGGCTGTATTCTTCTTCCTTTTGGCTTTGGTGGGTGAGGTTGGTCCAGTAGTTTGTGCAGGTTTTGTATTGGGAGGCACTTGTGCTTGCATTCTGGTGGGAGGAAATGAGTTTTTTCCCTCTACTGGGCAGGGTTGTTTGAGGCAGTATGTCTGGGGTGTCTGCTGATGATCAAGTTTGTATTTTTGTCTTGCTTGTTGTTCGGGTGAGGCATCCTGCATAGGATGCTGCCAGCAGTTGGGTGATGCTGGGTCTTGGATATAGATGGAGGCCTTTGTGGGAGTTCTCACTGATTAATACTCCCTGGCATCAGGAGTTCTTTGGCAGTCTAGTATTTTGGACTCAACACTCCCACTCCAAAGGCTCATGCCCAATCTCTGGTCAGGGAACTGAGATTCCACAAGCCATTTGTTATGGCATTAAAGTGGATTAAAACAAACATAGAAAAACAAAAAACAAAACAAAGCAAGAAACCCTAGCCAAATGGTAAATACAAAATCAGACAAAAAACAGGAAAAACAAAGGAACATACATATACACACACAAACAAAACCAAAACAGTCCGGAGAGAAGAAAGTACCAGAGAGTCACTTGGCTGGCAAAGAAAACCCAAAATGATATCAACCAATTAAAACCTAAACTAACTAAAACACAAGCCAGAAAACAAGACCAAAGCAGAGTGCCAACTGGGGAATAAAGCAAAGAAAGCAAAACACACTAACAAACATGGTGAAATAAAGAAAGAAAAGGATGAAAAGAAGAAAAATAGAAAAGCAAAGTTAAATAGAAGCATATAAAAAGATTTATATGTATTGAAGAATAACTGCAGCAGGAAAAGAATAATAAGAAAAACAAATAAAAAACAAACAAAAAAATTTAAGTAGGAAAAAACCCCATAGAGCCGCAAAAAGCCAATGTATAGGTATAAGTATATAAAGGAAATAAAAAGTGTGCTTTAAAAAAAAGTTCTCAAAAGCTTAAATAGAGTTAATAGTAATAATAAAATCAACAACCTCAGCAATGGAAAAAGAAAGAAGAAAAGAAAATCCAGAACCAGTTCTTTTGTGAGAGCTCTCATTGTCCTTTAATATATTCCATGGACACAGAGTCTGCCTAGTTGATTCTGGGGATTTAATCTGCAGCTTGTACAGCTGGTGGAAAGGTTTTTGACCTTCTTCCTTAGCCATGCTGCCCCTGGAGTTCAGTTGTGGTTTCATCCTCACATGCATGTGGATCATCTACAGGAGTTTGCTCCTGAGGCTGTCCTAGAGGACTTAGGTCTGCCTTAGTGAGGACTGGGTTGGAGTTGGCACATCTGATAGGATTGCAGGGATCCTGGAAGCAACAGGTATGCAGGGGAGCTGACGGCCACAGGAACAGGAGGTATGGTGCCCTTAGGTTTTTTTCTAGCTCTAGCTGCTCTGCCCCAGTGAAGATGGTGCACAGAGGTGGTGTGGCTGCTTGGATCATGGGGATCCTGACAGCACCAGGTATGCAGGGGAGCTGGCAGCAGTGGGCACAAATGATACGGCACTATTAGGATCTTTCTCTAGCCCTAGCAGCTCTGACCCAGAGAGGATTGAGCATGTACGTGGTGCAGCTGCTTGGATGATGGGGACCCTGGCAGCCCCAAGCATTCAGAGACATTGGTATCTTCAGGCGCAGAAGCTATGGCACTATTAGAGTCTTTTTCTAGCCTCTGGCAGCTGGCATTCAAAGAGCCTCCCTGTCTGGTCCTTCTCTGTTGCTTGGAACAGCAGGCACTCAAAGGCACCCCTCCGGCTGGAGTACTTCTCTATTGCTCAGCATATCAGGCACTCAAAGGGCCACCCTTTCTAGGGTTTTTCTCTATTGGTCAGCTGCTGAGGCTAGTGTGTGGAGTGAGAGAGGCTACAGTGATGGCTCCACCCCCTGCATGTGACTCAGCAGTATTGCCTTGCCTCCATGGCTGCCCAGCTTTCCTCCAAAGGCATTCCCCACTGAGATCTCCTCCCTCCATCCCCTCAGGTTGTCTCCTCACAGTCAACAGCTGACCTTGCTCTGGGCTTGCTCTCCAATCCCTATGCTCCAGCTCCCAGCCTCTGGGTGTTCCAGGGTACTTATGTCCCTGTCTGGGATATATAGAGCTGTGGCAAGGTTTGTCTGTGTGGTTCTCATTCCATTCAGACTGTCACAGATGAGCTGTTGCTCTCTCCAATGGCTCAAATGCTTCCTCTCCATCCCAATGTTTGCCCCAGTGTGGGGATGTCACCCCCACGTCAGTTCCCCCACCCCATGGTTGCAGGTCCAGTCCTGCTCACTCTCTTCTTTTTCCCTTCCTTCCTTCATCCTACTGGGTTATTCATGAGTCTATATACTCCTTTCCAGTGCTCAGGGACCCTTGTTTTTTCTCAGCTGGTGTTCTGCAAGATCTTCTACATCTGAAGGTTTATTTATTCCTGATGCATCCGTGGAGAGAGATGTACTTCATGTCTACCTACTCCTCTGCCATATTGTCTATCCCCACCTGAATTTCTCACCTATTTTTAAGATGAACTTAATTTTGTGAATAGGTAATACATTTGTATTGTCAACCAAACCAAGCACTTTGGTGATGGGTTACAGATAGGACACAGAACTTGGAGTAGGAAGCAGTTTATTTGGAGCAAGCATCACTGGCTATCTCAGGGCCACTGTCCCAGCATCTCTTTCCTTTGCAGTTATCTCTGACTCCATTCTCTTACTCTTCCTTTTATCCTTTGACTCTATCTCCCCTAAAAACTGCGTTCTATGACAATCTCCTAGAGGAAGCAAGAACAAAGATGGTGTCTTTGTAAATACTTTTTCCACTTGAGAAGATAGCCCAACTTCTCTTGTTCCCTGGGCCTGATGTGACCAAGAGGTGGGAAATGGGTCCATTGATCTTCAGGGCATATTTCCCCTTGTTTTCTTGACCCTGGTCCCACTCCATGAACCATTATTGCTTTGTCTACATGGGGGGACAGGTAATGGCCAATCAGGGGAACACAACTAGCCTGTCAGGGCTATCTACATGAGAGACCTGGGGGAATCCTAGAATAGAGGTGGCTAATCTTTGGTTGATGGGGTACTGGTGAAGGAAGCTGCCGTGAGGGTGCAATCCTGTTCTAGAGGCAGATGAGAAGGGGCATTTAGGTCCAGAAACAGTGTCTGCAAAGGTATGAAGGGCAAGTGTGCTTGGGGCCCACATTTCAGACTAGGTTCAAAGCCACCCTGGTCAGGAATGCACAGCCTGACTTACGCAGAAGGACAAGGCCAGCTGTAGTCAGAGCATCTCTTCCCTGTGTGTGCTGCCTCCTGGGGACCTGGGAGGGACTGGGGAGGAGGCATGTGCAAGTGGCCAAAAAGCCATAGCCACAGGACAGAAGAGCCTGGGAGCAGAGATCTGGCAGAAAGCCAGGAACCTCTTCCCTGCCAGTCAATTGGATCCTCTTGGGACCCTGGGATCCCGGGCAGAGGTGGCAGCTAGTTGTCACTGTGGGCTTGTGACTGAGCCTGAGCAGGTCTTAGGACTCTGCCCACCCAGCCATCTGATCTTGTGTGGCCCGGTGAGTTTCTGAACCATATGCCAACTGCCCCTTAATAGCCCCCAAATTGTCCAGAGCAAAAAGGTGGTTTGTTGTGATCATAGCCTCAAATTTTAGGAGTGGGCAGTGGCCTTGGGTTGTTGGCCTTGCTATGGCCTTGTTATTCCAAGAACAGGGAGACAGTTGTCTCTCTTGGGGGTGAAGGATTAATGACAAACCTTAGGAGTTGGGTCTCCTTGCCCTTTAAATCAAGCCCTGGCATAGAATTTAACATTTTCATTCTGGTTGGAATTTGTGACTTATTACTGCCACTAGCACCATCCCAGAGAGTGTGGCTTAAATGTCAAGGTATATTTTTCACATGCATAAGACACCAAAGATCACAGCTCTCTGGAAGAGTGAATTTTAATTAGCAAAGGGATACCATCAAATCTCCCCATCCTTGATGAAACAGTGCTGCCGATCTTTATTCAGCCCTGGTGTTCATTACAGACTCAGATGGCTGGTGATAGTATCCAAAGGACCTCGGGACTGTGTTAGTGGGAACGGTTTTAACTTTCAAATCTTATCTGTCAAGTCTCTTATGCCAAAAACCTCTGTAGAAAGAAAGAGGGCTACATAAAGGCACTTTATGAATAGTTAATAGTGTAGTGTTGTCCCTAGGGACTTCCATGCACTGTGCTCCCTTAGCAGTTAATTTAGATGGTCTAGAAAGAGTTGTTCTTTGAGGGCTTGGGGAGCTACTCAAATTTGGAAAGGAGCCCCTTACTAGTTCTTACTTTACTTTCCCTCATACCAGCTTTCTCTATTCCCACTCTTTGCTCCTCAGCACTGATAGAGAAAGCCAAAGACATTCCCTCTTTGATGCCAGCAAAGACTCATCAAAGACTCAGTGACAGTCCAGCCACCTCTGCTCTGGTAGCTGGATACTCAGAGATGGATGGGGTGGTCTTAACCTTTGAAGAGCTCACAGCCTCCTGATATGTAAGCAAGCTGACTGTGACACCAAGTGACAAGGTGTCCTAGTTACAGTATGAATGAGGTAGGCTGTGAACACAGAAGAACACTCAGGAAGGTGTGTGAGTATGTGTGTTGGGAAGGTGGTGAACTCAGTAATTCAGTAATAGCTGGATTTTAGAGGATAATTAAGATGACATCATAGAAAAGATTATAAAGGAAAACTATGAATTTGTCAATATACTAGATAACTAGTATATATATATATATATATATATATATATACACTAGATAACTTTAATGAACAAATTCTAGGAGACAAACTACAAACAGTGACTCAGGAGTAACTTGAAAATCTGACTAGACCTATAGCACATAAACAGATTGACAACCAAAACACAGGCAACACAAGGAAAAACAGGTAAATTGTACTGTGTCAAAATTAAGAACTTTTGTGTTGTGAAGGACACCATCAAACATGTAAAAATATTTACATATATGGTAGGGACATGTATTTAAAATATATGAAGAACTCCTTCATTTTACTAAGAAAAGATAAATAAAAATTTGCCCATTAAAAATGGGCAAATGAGGGATTCCTTGGAAGTCAGGTAGTTGGGACTCTGCACTTCCACTGCAAGGGTCATGGCTTCAGTTCTTGGCTGGGGAACTAAGATCCTGTGAGTTCAGAAAAAGGGTAATGATCAGAATATACATTTTTTTTTTCAGAGAAGATATACAAATAGCTAAAAAACACATAAAACGATGTTCAACATCATTAGCTATAGGGAAATGGAAATTAAAACCAGAATGAGAATCACTTCATATAGCCTTATACTAAAAAAACAATGTGTATACTTCAATTGAAAATACTTTATTGCTAAAAATGCTAACCATCATCTGAAGGAGTTGTAATCATTTTGCAATAGCAATGTCAAAGATCACTGATCACAGGTCACCATCACAAACATAATAATGAAAAATTTTGAAGTGTTGGGAGAATTACCAAAATATGACAGTGACACAGAGACATGAAGTGAGCAAATGCTGTTGCAAAAATGGCACCAATAGACTTACTCAACACAGGGTTGCCACAAACCTCCAATTTGTAAAAATTTCAGTGTATGAGAAGGCAGTAAAGTGAAGTGCAATAAAATGAGGTACACTTGTAGAGAAGTATTCACAGTAGCTTTATTCATAATAGCCCCAAAGTGGAAACAACCCCCAAAATCCATCAGCTGATGAATGGAACAAAATAGGATATATTCACACAATTGAATATTATCTGGCAATAAAAAGGAATAAAGTATTGATGTATGTGACAACATGGATAAACCTTGAAAACATTATGTTAAGTGGAAGGAATAATTCATAAAAGATCAACTATAATATTCCACTTACATGAGGCAGATTTACAGAGACAAGTAGATAGATTACTGTTCTTTTAGGGCCGGAGGGGAAAAAGGGGTGAAGGCTAGTAGGTATGAAGGTTTGGGGGAAAGTCATGAAAATGTTCTAAAATTGATTTTGGTGATGGATCGTAATTCTCTGTGAACACACTAAAAACCATTGAATTGTACACTTTAAAAGGGTGAACTTTATGATATGATATTTATATCTCAATAAAATTGCTAATAAAAAAAGAATTCCCTAGGTAGTGGGAATGGCATACTGTGCTGGGGGACAGCATAATAAATGAGAGTGTTAGGGACTTGGAACTTTTGATGTGCTGATGGCAGCTGGCAGTGAGTGGAGGGGCAGAAGATGTGAGCAGTGGGCCTGGGCAGGAGCACACAGGATGTGATGCCTGAATTTTCTCTGAAGGCCGTGGTGGGCCAGTGATCAACATCAACAGGAGGGTGGCAGGCAAAAGAAAGACTACTCCAGAATGAGAAGCACATGGCTGAAGCTAGGACTGGATAGGGATAGTGGATGCCAGGCTTGGGGAAGAGCAGGTGGCTCTGAGAGCTAAGTGGAAGGTACGAATCTTTTCACAGATTTCTTGATTTTATTTGGAAAAATTCAAAATGACGTTTGAAAGTAAACCAACAAATGAAAAGCCTCTGAACAGTCTTCCTTACCTTCAGAGACTGTTTTATTTTTTTTCCTTTGAGAGCTGTGGCTGGGGGTAACTGTCAAGCTACTTAACTTTCTTGTTTTTAATTAATCAATTTATTTTAATTGTAGGCTAGTTACTTTATAATATTGTAGTGGTTTTTGCCATACATTGACATGAATCAGCCATGGGTGTACATGTGTTCCCCATTCTGAACCCCCCTCCTTAACTTCTTTGTTAATTGTTTTTTTTATTGACATACAGTTGTTTCACAATGTTGCATCAATTTTTGCTGTATGCAAAATGGCTCAGTTATACACATATACACATTCTTTTTTATATTCTTTTCCGTAATGGTTTATCCAGGATATTGAATACAGTTCCCTGCACTTTACAGTAGGATCTTATTGTTTATTCATTCTATATTTAATAGGGTTTCCCTGATAGTTCAGTTGGTAAAGAATCCACCTGCAATTCAGGACACCCAGGTTCGATTTCCGGGTCAGGAAGATTAGCTGGAGAAGGGATAGGCTACCCACTCCAGTATTCTTGGGCTTCCTTGGTGGCTCAACTGGTAAAGAATCTGCCTGCAATGTGGGAGACCTGGCTTCGATACCTGGGTTGGGATGATCCCCTGGAGAAGGAAAGGCCACCCAGTCCAGTATTCTGGCCTGGAGAATTCCATGGACTGTATAGTCTATGGGGTCTTCATCTACCAACATTAAACTCCCAGTCCATCCCTCCCCCAACCTGGTTTCCTTTGGTAACTGTGAGTTTGTTCTCTATGTTTGTGAGTCTGTTTCTGTTTCATAGGTAAGTTCATTTGTGCCATATTTTAGATTACACATGTAAGTGATAACTCTTTCTGACTTACTTCACTTAAGATGATACTCTCTAGTTGCATCCATGTTTCTGCAAATGGCATTATTTTGTTCTTTTTCATTGCTGAGTAGTATTCCATTGTAGATATGTATCACATTGTCTTTATCCATCCAAGTCTTAGATATTTTGAATAATGCTCCTATGAATATAGGGGTGTATGTATCTTTTTGAATTATAGTTCTGTCCAGATATATGCCCAGGAGTGGGATTGCTGGGTCATATGACAATTCTATTTTTAGTTTCCTGAGGAATCCCATCTTGTTTTCCACAATGGCTGCATCAATTGACATCCTCGCCAACAGTGTCGGAGGGCTCCCTTTTCTTCACACCCTGTCCAGAATTTGTTATTTTGTAGGCTTTTTATGATGGCCAATCTGACAGGTGTAGTTTTGATTTTTATTTCTGGTGCAGTGGTAATCTGCTTGCCAATGCAGGAGATGCAAGAGATGTGGACTTGATCCCTGGGTTGGGAAGATGCCCTGGAGTAGGAAATGGCAACCCACTCCAGTATTCTTGAATGGAAAGTTCCATGGACGGAGGAGCCTGGCAGGCTACAGTCCATGGGCTGCAAAGAGTTGGACATGACTGAGCAACTGAGTGCACACCTGTGTGCGTGCACACACACACACAATAATTAGCCATGTTGAGTATTTTTTCACGTGCCTATTGGCCATCTATACATCTTCTTGCCTATTTAGGACATTTTTCAATCGGGTTGTTTGTTTTTTGTTGTAGAGTTGAATGAGCTGCTTGTATATTTTGGAAGCTAAGCCCTTTGTGGTCACATTGTTTGCAAATATTTTTTCCCATTCCATAAAATGTCTTTTCAATTTGTCAATGGTTTCATTTGCTGCGAAAAAGCTTGCAAGTTTGATTAGGTTCCATTTGTTTATTTTTGTTTTAATTTCTACTGCATTGGGAGAATGACCTAAGAAAACATTGGTACAATTCATGTCAGAGAATGTCTTGCCTGTAATCTCTTCTAGGAGTTTTATGGTGTCTTGTCTTTAAGTAATTTTGAGTTTATTTTTGTGTGTGATGTGAAGGTGTGTTCCTTCCTTCGTTGACTTACATGAAGGTGCCCAACTTTCTCAGCACCACTTGCTGAGAGACCATCTTTTCCCCATTTTATATTCTTGCCTCCTTTGTCAAAGATTAATTGACTACAGGTGTGTGGGATTAATTTCTGGGCTTTTTATTCTGTTTCATTGATGCATGTCTGTTTTTGTGCCAGTGCCACACTGTTTTGATTGCTGTACCTTTGTAGTCTTGTCTGAAGTCTGGAAGGGTTATGCCTCCTATTTTGTTCTTTTCCCTCAGGATGGCTTTGGCAATTCTGGGTCTTTTATGGGTTTATATATATTTTAGGATTATTTGTTTTGTGAAAAAGTGTCATGGGTAGCTTGATAGGGAACACATTAAATCTGTAGATTGCTTTGGGTAATATTGCCATTTTAATGATATTAATTCTTTCAATCCAAGAGCATAGGATATCTTTCCATTTTTTGAATCCTTTACTTAATTTCCTTTACTGCTGCTGCTGCTGCTGCTGCTAAGTCGCTTCAGTCGTGTCCGACTCTGTGCGACCCCATAGATGGCAGCCCACCAGCCTCCCACGTCCCTGGGATTCTCCAGGCAAGAACACTGGAGTGGGTTGCCATTTCCTTCTCCAATGCATGAAAGTGAAAAGTGAAAAGTGAAAGTGAAGCCATTCAGTCGTGTTTGACTCTTAGTGACCTCATGGACTGCTGCCCAGCAGGCTCCTCCATCCATGGGATTGTTCAGGCAAGAGTACTGGAGTGGGCTGCCATTGCCTTCTCCGAATTTCCTTTACTAATGTTTTATAATTCTCAGCATATAAATCTTTCATCTCCTTGGTTAGGCTAATTCTTGATGCCTCAATGTCCTTGTTTGCAAAACTTACCTGCCTGAGCATTGTAGTGAAAGTTAAATGTGAGTCACTTAGAACTGGTCCTGGCATAAAATGAGGGCTGAATAAAGACACATTCTTGTTTATACATGTGGCCACTTCTTATATATTTGTAAGGATGAGATGGATCTCATTTTGAGTCCTTATTTCCTTTAATCTTATGTGTTTTGTTTTTCATGCTGTGTGTATGTGCTTCTGTTTGTGCTTGTTGGTAGATTGAGGAGTTTTTTTTAAGTGGAAAGATGCACACAAGATACTATTTGCTTTAAGCTTTTAGTTACTTTTATTAACTAATTAACCCTTATTTTGATATCTTGCATTGTCTTGGAAAAGAGATGTGGGCTTAAAGTTTTAATATTCATGTACCTATTATTCTTTGTATCTTCTATCATTTTTGCTTTATGAATATTGATGCTGTTATTTGTTGTTTAGTTATCATTATCTATGTTGAGAATTGTACCTTTGACTGTAACAAAGGGCCAGTTTTCATATTAATTAATGCTTTTTGCCATGAATCCAAACTTCTTTATACACTTTCTGCTGCATTTCCAATATAACTTGTTTATACTTTTGTTTTACATTTCTGAGCTATTCTTAGTTATATTTTTTGTACATAGTGCAGAATGGGATGTCGCTTTTGGGGACATTTTTGATTGTGTATTAACCTACATATAGACCACGTGACAAATATGTTTTGTCTTGGTTATGTCACATAATTTATTTTTGAGGGCTGTTGAAACTCCCTGAATGATCTGTCTTTTTGTGTGCATCCCTTCTGATAATCAGAAAGATATCTATTATTGTTTTTATTGAGATATAGTTGACACGTAACATTGTATGAGCTTTTGGTGTACAACACAATGATGTGATACATGTGCCATTTCATCTTTATATCATTTTAAACCCACATTCCATTCTATTGTGCTGATGTGTCATCATTATTGCTTTGTAGTAAATCTTGTGTGGTAGACTGAGATTGTCTCTAATTTTGCAAAGATGCTTTAAGCATCTCTGTGTTCAGTCCTGGTTTCAGTCAGGGGTCTTTAGTTGCAAGTGACAAAGATGACTGGAGTAGCTGAGGGAAATTGGTCTGGAGAAAGGGCCGTGCCCAGGAGCCCCATGGGTATCAGCACACAGATTTCATTGTGCCCTTGCCAGTATCCAGAGCTATCATTTAGCTTTCTTATTATTTGCTAATTTAATGGGTATAAAACAAAACTTCAATGCTGCTTTAACTTAGATAGCAGGGGGCAAAGATGTCTATGGCTCTGTTTGGTGTGAGTTCTCTCCCTTGTGGTGGTAGCTATGATTATTTCTTAGCTCACTGCACATGGGGCTGCTTTCAGACTTGCTGGAGAACTGGGGCTCAGGGCCGGGCCTCCACGTGGTCTTCCTGCTTCTCAAGAACGTACAGAGCATGTCTCCAACTGTGCAGGGAAGGCCAGTGTGTTCTGCTCCCACTGTGGGGCCAGCTCTGTTTCTGCAGCCTGCCCGAGAGGGGCCAGGGAAGTGATAAGTGAAAATCCATCACAACTTCTGGAACTCACTCAAAGGACACGCTCGTCTGCTGAAATACTAGCAGGATTCGGCCAAGCTCAGCAATGTTGTCAGGAGAATGATTCCATTTCAACAGATACTGTCCTTGTGGAAGGAGGTCTTTGGAGGATAGCTGACAAAAAGAGTAAAAAACCGTCTAAACAGTATTTGTGTAGGAGGAGAAAAGAAAAAGGGAATGTGTCTTTTGCTTGAACCCAGTCTCCTTTGTGTCCCTCTCTTGGGGGTGTCTGTGCAGTAGCTGCACTCTCAGTTATTTCCCTTTTGGACAGAGTTGTGAGCAAAACATGACAAGTGGTGCTTGTTGCGGCAGGAGTATAAATCGGTGAATTGTACATTAATTTACATAGTGTCTTATATAATGTTATATATGTCTTATATATTGGTTTATCCAAATAGCAACCTTTCGACTTCAGGAATTCATGAGCTTGCTTCAGTTTTCTAAAATCTTTGCAAATGGAAAATGGTTTATAAGATGAGTAGAACATTTTACCTGATTATTAATATTTTTCCTTAATAGAATGTTGGATTGGATTTCATCTCTGAGAAGCCTTCTAATTGCAGGCACATGCTTTGGGTCTTAGGTATGTTTGGGTGTCCAGATCCGTTTGCAAGAAGCACCAAAGAGGTCTGATGTGAAAAATAAATCCTCACCCAAAAATGAAACTCCCTGTGCTCTGATTTCTCTCATAAGTTGGGTCTTATTTGCTTTCTATTTTTCAGAAATTCCTCTAAGTATATGGTCCATCAAGGGCATCATTCTTGCTTCCTCATGTTTTTTGGGGGACCTGTTCATTTGCAAATGATGTTTTCTCCTGCCATTTCTAGCTATTTGGGAAGTAGAGGATATGATAAGTATACAGTTCACAACCTTGAATTGACCATCTCTGTTTGATTCATTTAGCTTTAAATATTTGATCCATGAGAACTTTATATTACTGAAAGGAATATGGTTGTGATTTGGCATTAATTTTTTGTATTGTTTTTAATTGATTAATTTTCTAGTTGTGTCAATGCCTTTTATTGAATGAGGCATTCGGTGGTTCTCCTCTACCACATTTCAAATCCCTGCTTGTACTTAAACTGTTTTTGAATTCCCTTGTCTGTCCCGATTTCTTCTTCTTGGCAGTGGTGCCAGGTAGGTTCATCACATCCAGGAGAGAGTGATAGTCCTGCTTTGTTACTTTTTCTTTTCAGAAGTTTCCTAGATATAACTAACTATATTTTCCTTCTGATAGACTGACTTTTAAATATCTTCCTTTTCCAAAAAAAAAGAGAAGAAAAAAATAAACACGATACTATCCTAAACCAAAAAGAAAGAAAGGGAGGAAGAAAGTACGCAAGGAAGAAAAAGTCAAACGAAACCAAACTACAAACCCAACCAAATAGGATTTTGATTAGGATTGAATTAAGCTTGTAGTTTATATGGAAGAAAACTGGCATTGTATTAGTTTTCTAGACTGCAATGATAAATTGCCACAAAATACATGACTTAGAACTTCCCAGGTGGCTCAGTGGTAAAGAATCCACCTGGCAGTGCAGGAGACACAGGAGATGTGGGTTTGATCCCTGGGTCAGGAAGATCCCTTGGAGGAGGAAACAGCAACCCACTTCACTATTTTCGCCTGGAGAATCCCATGGACAGAGGAGCCTTGTGGGCTCCAGTCCATAGCGTCACAAAGAGCTAGACACGACTGAAGTGACTTAGCATGCACATAGGAATAATTGGGTCTTCCCAAGTGGCACAGTGGTAAAGAATTTGCCTGCCAATGCATGAGGCACAAGAGACACCAGTTCAATCCCTGGGCCAGGAAGATCCCTTGGAGAAGGATATGGCAACCCATGCCAGTATTCTTGCCTGGAGAATCCTATGGAAAGAGGAGCCTGGTGGGCTACAGTCCATGGGGTTGCAGAGAGTTGGACACGACTGAGTGACTGAGCAAACACACACATGACTTAGGACAACAGAAGTCTAATCTCTCACCATTCTGGAGGCCAGAAGTCTTAGATCAAGATGTCAGCAGGCCATGCTCTTTCTGAAGTCTCTAGAAGAGAATCTGGTCCTTGCCTTCCTCTTAGTTCCTGGTGGTTACTGGAAGTTCTTGGCATTTTATTGACTTGTAGACACATGATTCCAATCTTTACCTCTGCCATCACATGGTGTTCTCCCTGTGTCTCTTTCCCTTTTCTTATGACACCCGTCACTTTAAATAAGGACACACCCTACTCTAGTATGCCCTCAGCTTAATTAATTACATCTTCAGTGACCCTATTTCTCAATAAAATCACACCTGAGGATTCAGGAAGGACATGAATTTGGGGAGGATACTGAAACCCAGTAGAAAGTTTTTAGAATTTGTATCAATATTGTTTTCAAGAAAGAGGTATGTCAATTTATTCAGGTCCCCCTTTACCTCATTTAATATTTTTTTCATACATTTCATTCCTAGTTGAAAATTTTTTTGTCCTTTTGGTGAGTGATATAGTTTCTTTTGTTGCACAATCTAGCTGTCATTATTTCTATTTCTTATAACAAACTATAGGAAATCCATCTTGTTTTGGAAATAGATTTTTTAACTCACTGAATTATCTTATTTTTAATAACTTTAAGTCTGTACTTTGGAGTTTTTCAGGTGTGTAATTGTATCATGTACAAATAATGATACTATTGCTAACTCATTTTGAATATTCAAACTTTGTATATTGTTTTCATATCTAATTACATGGTCTTACAGTTGAACAGCAGGTGAATACAGCTGTGGGTCTAACTTGTGAAGCTTGACTTAAGACAGAGATTAATAATGTGAATATTTTTTGAAGTGTCTTCTGGTTGAAAGTGGCAAACTTAACTCTAGATGACATAACTGCAAAGGTCTTTATTAGCTCATGCAGTGTAAAAAATTGTAAATTGTAACAATGTTACTAGAGAGTGATCATTCTTAGTCCTAGTTTCTGATTTTGAGGGCCAGTGGAGGGTGGAGTCAGGAAAATGTGTAGGAAGCTGCACTGCAACTGAGGCCAGACTTTGGCTGCTGCTGCTACTGCTGCTAAGTTGCTTCAGTCGTGTCTGATTCTGTGTGACCCCATAGACGGCAGCCCAGCAGGCTCCTCCGTCCCTGGGATTCTCCAGGCAAGAATACTGAAGTGGGTTGCCATTTCCTTCTCCAAGACTTGGGCTAAAGGGGTGTTTTGACATCTTGCCCTTTTTGAGTCACTTCTCACCTGGATGGAGCCTAGGGTGATGAGAAGACAGCTCAGGCTTTCTGGGTAAGGCAGGCCACTCCTCAGGTCAACCACTGTCAGCGTCAGAATCCACCAGGCCGTCTGGGAGCTATTCCCACACCCCTGACAGGCAGGCACCGGAGGCAGACAGCTGCTTATGCCTGCCCTGTGCCCTGCCCTGAGCGCTGCCCTGCACCCTGTGCCCTGAGCCCTGCCCTGTGCTCTGTTCTGCGCCCTGCCCTGTACCCATGGCCTCTTCCTTGGTAGCAGATCTCATGCCTCCTCCATCCAAGTCCACGTGGTTTAGGCTAACTCTAGTATTTTGAGTATGGCCAACCACTGTATTCCATTCTGTGTGAATGGCAGTTGGTTTGGGGCAAGGGTGGAAGGTTCCATTCAACTCAAACCAGGCCTAGGCAAGCTAATTTGGGGGCCTTTTGTATGAGAAAGCCTTGGGGACCTGAGATAGGGAAGGAGTTGCCCTGAAGCTACTAGCGTTACACATGAAGAACAGCTTGCCTGAGGCTCAAACTAGCAATGACACCAAGTTATAACAGCATCATTTGATCTGGATCCAGCCATACTTGCAGCTAGTTACTCTTAGATTTTTAAGATATATGAGTCAATAAAGACCTTTTAAGTCTTGTCATCTTGAGTTAAGTTCTCCACTTTCAACTAAAAGACACTTGAAAAATATTCACCTTATTAATCTCTGTCTTAAATCAAGCTTGAGAAGTTAGACCCAGAGTTGTACTCACCTGCTGTTCAAAAACAAATGCTCAGGGCTGGGGCAATGGGATGACCCAGAGGGATGGGATGGGAAGGGAGGTGGGAGGGGGGTTCAGGATGGGGAACACATGCAAACCCATGGCTGATTCATGTCAATGTATGGCAAAAACCACTACAATATTGTAAAGTAATTAGCCCCCAACTAAAATAAATAAATTTATTAAAAAAAAAACCCACTATGGTCATGAGACATTTTCTATTTACTCACTCAAGTAATATGTGTTGAGCTGCTACTGCGTACAAGTGCAGTTCAAGCCCTCGGGATATGTCAGGAATCAAAACAGATGGTGACTGCTGCCCTCAGTGGAGCTCACATTTTAGTGGGGAAGGCAGGTAATAAACATGGAAAATTAATGAGTAAATAATCTAACATGCTAGAACGTGATCAGTGCTGTGGAAAGGCAAAGAAGGGTAAGGTAAGAGGGATGAAGAGGTAGTTTTTGGCACCAAAAAGGGTGGTCAGTTCAGGTCTCATTGATTGAAAAGGTAGATTTGGGGCAATGGTAGGTGGGGTGTGAGGTCTGTTGCTGGCAGCTTGGGGCAGGGAGGGGGTGGTAGGGATGGAGAATCAGGTAGGTTTGTGGAGGATAATTAGGAGCTGGAACTGGTAGTATTGTGTAATGAGCGGTAGTATTGTGTGTGTCACCTGGGAAGAAGACAGGGAGGTTTGAAATGACTCCTTGCTCTGGACCTTTTGTCAGATGTGTCTGGATGGAGCAGGGATCTCCTGTCCTGAGGCAAGAGCTGAGTGTGCTGAATTGCAGGGTCCTGGAGACACCTGGATCTGGGACAGCTCCTGCCTCTCAGGGGGCTGGCCCAGTGGACTGGACCCTGATGATCCTTTCCCCAGTATCTCAGCTGCTCGCTGTGTCTGGTCAGCGTCCCTCTGTATGTGTGGTCACTCGAGCTGGGAAGTGGGCTGGGCTATTGGGGGCCTGGTTTTGGGCCTGTCAGCTCCTGGTCCACGTTCACACTCCCTGCCCACTCCTGTGCTCAGTTGTGGCCCAGGCTCAGCCTCTACCCTTGTGTCTGGCCTTGGATGGGGCCCGGGAGCCTCCTCTCCTTCTTGGGATGCCTGGGTAGGCAGATCCAGAGCACCTGGGCTGAGAGGGCCAGGGCAGCGCTGGTGGCCTCCCTGGCCTCCTCTCCCTCTCCGCTCTCCTCCGTCAGCCAGCGCCTACGAAGTCCACGCTCCTGTTCACGTTTGTTGTTCTCATTTCTCTGATGGATTTATTTGCCCTCATTTGCATAAGAAATACCATACTCCCCAACTTAATGAGCAGGCACATCTGGCAGGGCAGGCTTCCTCTCGGCTGAGATTTGCGTGGCCAGGAGCTGTTATAATTAGTTTGTTCCTTTCCAACATTGAGGAAGGAGCAGGTTCTTGACACAGCCCCTGGACCAGGGCTCTCCACAGTGGGCCAGAGCTGGCTTCCTGGGCCGCCAGCTGTCTCGTTTGTAGGTCCATCTGTGTGTGTTGTCTGGGTTGGCCCTGCCTCTCCCGAGCTGCCCTTGGCTGGGCCAGGGCTTGGCCACCATCAAAGCAGGTATTTCATAGTAACGCTGCAGAATCGAGCTGGGAGCATCCTTGTGGCCACTTGATTGAGCTTGTCCCAGGCTGGAAGTATTGGAATCCTGTAATATGGTATCATGGAATGGACGCTCTGGAAATTCAGCTCTGGGCAGAGCTTAGCTGAGCTATGTCAGAGGTGACACACCAGAGAATGTTCCCTAATCTCTCAGATGTCACTCTGATGACTTCCATACTAACACCTATCCATCCATACTTCAACCCACAGTGGTCACTGCCCACTCCTCTGTGCCGAGTAGGCTCTGCACTGGCCTCAGAAGAGGTGATAGGCTTCTGCCTCACGGGGCTGTGAGCCACAGGACACAGGCATCCCGCATGATGTCAGACTGCTAGAATGGGTTGGGGGTCAAGAGAGCTTGGCCAGAAAAACATCTGTGTCTGATCTGAGTGGGCCATGCCTGGTCTGCATCGAGGGGGTGTCCCCCAGGTCTCCCTGTCTGTGTGCAGAGCACCAAGCCACCGTTCTCTCCCCAAGGCCACCTTCAACTTTGGCTTAATCACGACCATCCTGGCTCCACTCCTGCCCGCTTCTCACTCCAGGAGTAGCTTCTGTGCGCTTAGTGAGCACCTTTTGCCTCATTTCCAGTAATGAGGTAAAAATTCATACCGTTAAATGATTAGCTTCCAGGAAGGGGTGATGGAATCCTCGAGTACCCTAGGACGGTGGGACAGGGGAGAGCCATGTCTGGGGAAGGTGGTGGTGGGTGGCACCCTGCAGGAAGGCTCAGGAGAAAGAGTCAAAGGGAGGATTGCTAAGTTCTAAGCTGGCAGCTGGAAACAGACTGGAGGGCTCCCGTGAATGAGTCAAGCTGTCTGGAGGCTGGAAGGGGATGGAACTGTGCCTGGAGCCCTGGGCCTGAAGTCTGGGGGTAAGGAGGAGGACTCTGTTGCTGGAAAGAGCATGAACCTGAATGGTGACCAGTGAGAGTTAGTGAGTTCCCTTGTCTTTGTGTTTCTTACAATTGAATTCTATATTTGGAGTTTTAGAAAACTGAGGTATCATGACAAAATGCATCAAGTGCACTGATATCATGACTGAACAGGACCCTATAGGGCCCTCCTGGGAGAGGTTCCCCCTCTCCCCTCTCCTCTGCCTGTCTTATGTTTGTAGAAAATCTTTAGCCTCCTAGGCCTTCCAAAGAATAAATTTAATCAGAGAAGTGAGAAAATGTAGAAACAAAACAAACAAACAAACAAAAAAAAACAAAACAGTCAAACAAGACAAAATATTAGTTCAGCTGTTAAAAGAAGTCAAGGACATTTAATTTCTCCTCAAGGGATATGGATAATATTCTGAGTCGTATCCCTTGAGTTATTTTGCAGGTACTGAATCTCCCACCAGGTGGAAGAAGTTAACTGTGTGTTGCCCACAAACAAACAGACCCCAGATTGTTTGGAACCAGAAGGTTGATGATGTTGACTCCCAATTACCTCACCATCAACTAGTCAGAAGAATGTCTGTGAGCTGATCACACATCCCACAATACACTCTCTCATCCTGATTTTAAAAATCTTTTTCTAAAAGCCATTGAAGGTTCTGGTCTTTTGAGCATTAGCTGCCCAGACTCCTTGTTTGGTGCCTGAAATATACGCTGCACTTTACTTCACCACAAACCAGTGTCAGTAGGTTGGCTTTATTGCACATGGGCAAGCCGATCCAAATTTGGTTCAGTAACAGTATTAAGCAGATCTTTATGGCAAATATTTCTACATAGATAGAGAGGCTTATCAGTATTCTGTAAAGCTCCTATATTAATTGAATCTTAAGTTTTCAATATTTTATGATGCTTTGACATCTTCTGTTGTTTTACTAGCTTGGGGAGACTGCCCCTTCCAGCCTAAAGACAGCAACTTACCTACAAGAGTGTCTTTTACATGCAAGCCAACCAGTCCAACTCACAGGCTAAGCTAGTATCCCCCCCTGCCCTAAATCACCACAGGGACAGATACCAGACAACTAGATATGATACCATCCCCATAGTGCAGAGCTTGCCAAAATAATTCAATCTATCCAGTTCTAAACTTGCTTAAACTTGCCAATTGCCTCTCCCATTTCTTCCCTGGAAATCACAGTGTGAGCTCTGACCTTCTCTTTTCCTGGGTCCTTCTGCCTCATTTCCAGTAATGAGGTAAAAACCTGGCGCTTCCCCAAGTGGCCCTGCGTGGCGTGGCATGCCCTCTTCTCTTGGAAACTGTAAGTAGCAAACTCTTCTTTCAAAGACATTATCTCTGTGTCTGTTACCTTAGCATATCTGATTAAAACAAAATTTCGTTTCAAGACAGCCCCCCCTCATGTCCCTTCCTAGTCTATACATTCCTCCATCCCAAGAAGTACCACTGTTGTGATTCTATAATGACAGAGCTTTGCCTGCTCTTGTCCCTTACATAAATGAAGTCATTCAGCATTTTCTCTTTTGTGTGTGGCTTCTTTCACTCAGCGTGATAAAATTCATCCATGGTGCTGAGAATATTTCTCTCTTTGTTCCTCTCTCTCCCTTTGGTTGTAGTATTCCATTATGTACACAGGCCACAATTTACTCATTTCTTTGTTGATGGGTATTTGAGTTTTTGACCGTTTCACTCCCACTCCATGCCTATTTCTCATAGAGTTTCACATTTCATTGTTATTAGACTCTTTTGCAACTATGAAGTAAAATTGCAAGTATCTTACAAGTTGTGACTGTGTGTGTTTTGTATTCTGTCTCCTAGATCCTGGTGCCCAGTGACAGCTGTTACCCACTCATTTATCAAACAGGTCTTGAGAACCTGCCATGTGCCAAGGTGCTGTCCTAGGTTCTGGATTTCCTCCCACAAGGGGCATTCTAGTAGTGATGTCAGTAATGGGAAGAACAGATAGCAAATAAACAAGACAATAGATCACATAATTTTAAGAATTGATATACACTAAGGAGAAAATAAAGCAGGATGAGGGTATTCAGTGTATATGTGGCAGTGGTTATTACAGGCCAGGAAGTCAGGGCAGTGCTCTTTGAGAAAATGATTTTATTTTATTTTTTAATAATTTTATTTATTTTAGTTGGGGGCTAATTACTTTACAATATTGTAGTAGTTTTTGCCATACATTAACATGAATCAGCCCTGGGTTTACATGTATTCCCCATCCTGAACCCCCCTCCCACCTCCCTCCCCATCCCATCCCTCTGGGTCATCCCATTGTCCCAGCCCTGAGCATTTGTCTCATGCATCGAACATGGAATGGTGTTCTGTTTCACATATGATAATATACATGTTTCTTTCTTTTTTTTTTTTTTTTTAATAAATTTATTTATTTTAGTTGGGGGCTAATTACTTTACAATATTGTAATAGTCTTTGCCGTACATTGACATGAATCAGCCATGGGTCTACATGTGTTCCCCCTCCTGGACCCCCCACCCACCTCACTCCCCATCCCATCCCTCTGGGCCATCCCATTGTCCCAGCCCTGAGCATTTGTCTCATGCATCGAACATGGAATGGTGTTCTGTTTCACATATGATAATATACATGTTTCAATGCTATTGTTCCAGAACGTCCCACCCTCACCTTCTCCCTCAGAGTCCATAAGACTGTTCTATGCATCTGTGTCTCTTATTCTGTCTCACATATAGGGTTATCGTTACCATATTTCAAATTCCATATATATGCATTAGTATACTGTATTGGTGTTTTTCTTTCTGGCTTACTTCACTCTGTATAATGGGCTCCAGTTTCATCCATCTCAATAGAACCGATTCAAATGTATTTTTTTTAATGGCTGAGTAATATTCCATTGTGTACATGTACCACAGCTTCCTTATCCATTCGTCTGCTGATGGACATCTAGGTTGTTTCCATGTCCTGGCTATTGTAAACAGTGCTGCGATGAACATTGGGGTACACGTGTCTCTGAGAAAGTGATTTTAAAAACAGATATCTGAATGCCTTGGGGGAGGAAGTTCTCTGGGAGAAGAGCATTCTAGACAGAAGGGACTAGCATGTGCAAAGGCCCTGAAGCAGAAACATACTCTCCTAAGGTGTAACAAGAGACTGGGAGGACATGGAGAAATAGACATGAGGGGAAAAGTGGTAGAGGTGTGATCATGTGGCCCTGGACTTTTGAAAGAGTGACTGATAGACACACCAGGGTTATTCAGATGTGTGTGTGTGGAATACAGGGCTTCCCTGATGACTCAATGGTGAAGAATCCACCTGCCAAGCAGGAGATACAGGTTTGATCCTTCGAGAAGGAAAAGGAAAACTGTCCCAGTATTCTTCCCTGGGAAATCCCATGGACAGAGGAGCCTGGTGGGCTATAGTCTATGAGGTCACAAAAGAATCAGACACCACTTAGTGACTAAACACCACCACCACCATATGGGGTACATTCTATTGAAAATGATCTAAATTAGCTTGTCTGTTCAAATAAAACAACTGAGTGCATTTATAGTTAAAGAGAAAATTTAAACTTTCAAGTGAAAATTAGAAATTTGGGTAACGTGTACCTGTCACTGTGAGTTTAACAGCTTCTCAACACAGGAAGACTTTTCTGATGAGATTAATGATATTAATGAATGTGATTTTTGATATTGTTTAAAGCAATATGTCAACATTTGGAAGCTCCCGCATGTCTCAGAGAACCAGCGTTTTCTGAATGGCCATGCATCATCTTCCTGTTGAGAAGTCAGTCCTCCACTGGGGCTTGCTTCCACTCCTGCAGGTCTCACTGGGTGTGCCAAGAATGGAAGACCTGACTCTCTCTTTAGTCAAGCTATTTCTCAGAAGTGTTTGTAGTGAGCACATTGTCTCCCTTTAGGTCAAAGAGCAGGCTTGCTTACTATGTGCTGTAAAAAACATTGGTCCCAAAGCTCAGGGTCTGTCACTTGCAACACAAACCTGCTGCTTGTGTAGCTTCTATCCAGGAGCTTCTGCATAACCTCTGCGGGACTTGAGGGGCAAAGAGAAGTGATGTAAACAGGCTGATGCTCACTGTGCTTGCTGTGGAAGCATGCTATGAGTAGTAAAGTCCTTTGTCACTGACAAAGGAATCTCATGTCTTTTGCCAACATTTGTGAAACAGCAACAAGTTAATTCAGTACTTAGTAAGTAGAGTAAAATTAATCCTAGTCCTGATAGTTACAAAATCATGCATGAACAAAAGACCCATTCAAACTACAAGACATAAAGGGGATTTTAATGGAACAGAGTACAAAACAAAGCTTATTGCTTAAGCTTTGAAGTTCTCATTCAACCAGCAGGCCTAGTGTTAGGTGAAAGGAATGAAGTACAGGCACCTCACACCCCTGAGAATGAGTTCTCCTTGAGTTTGTACCCTGAGTGCCTCACTTACCCTTTTTCTAGTCCTGGTAACTAATCCTTAAGAAACAGCTTCTTTAAAAAATTTTTTGAGTAACCCCATACTGTCTTCATACATATATGTGAAATCTGAAAAAATAAAACAGAAACAGATCACAGATACAGGGAGCAAACTATTATCAGTGGGGAGAGGGCTGAGAGGAAGGGCAAAATATGTGAAAGCGATTCAGAGTTACAGAATTCTGTATATAAGATAAATAAGCTACAAAGAGGAAATGTGTAGCACAAAGAATAGAACCAACATTTTGTAACAACTAAGGAGTATAATCTATAAAATATGGAATTACTATGTTGTACACCTGAAGCTAATAAAATATTATAAATTAACTATACTTCAGTTAAAAAAAAGAGAATGAAATGCTTGTTGACTTCTAGCATAGTATCAAGTAAGAACATCTGTAACTCTCTGAAAAGGCTATTAAAATACTCCTCTCTTACTGGTTTTATCTCTGTGGGAATCCTGAGTTTCTTCTTATGCTCCAACCAAACAACACGTCATAATAAATGGAAGCAAGAACAAAGATGAGAACCCAGCTGCCTTTATTAACATAGGCATTAAGGAGATTAGAAAAACTGACAGACAGTGGCACACTTTGTGCTACATTTTCTCATTTGTCTTGGAAAATTAGTTTTTATTTAAACATGTGTTATTTATATTACCACACAACAGGCTTATTATCATTATTTTTATTTTTTTAAACAAATTTATTTATTTTATTTGGAGGCTAATTACTTTACAATATTGTAGTGGTTTTTGCCATACATTGACATGAATCAGCCATGGGTTTACATGTGTTCCCCATCCTGAACCCCACTCCCACCTCCCTCCCAATCTATTATTATTTTTAAAACAAGTTAATGGATGAATGTTTTTAAAATGTCTCAGTTAAAAGTTTTAATGTGGTAAACACTGATGGGTGTAACAAACAAAACAAGAACTCTTTGGAGTTCTCAATACTTTTTAAGAAAGTAAAAGTGTCTTGAGACCAGAAAGTTTGAGAACTGCTAGTCTAAATGTTTGAGAGTTATGAATCAAGTTAACAAATTGGTAAATAAAATATGTTGTTGCTCCAGTCTTGAAAGATTTATCTTTAAAACAACCTGGAAAGCCAGATTCAAATTGAAAATTCTTTTTTTTTAAAAAATAAGGTAAATTTATTTCTTTTGGCTGCACCCCATGGCTTGCAGAATCTATGTTCCCTGACCAGGGATTGAAACTATGCTCCCTGCAATGGAAGCATGCAGTCCTAACCACTGGACAACCAGGAAATCCCCTGGATTGAGAAATCTTGAACTCATCAGAGTTCTGTGCTGGAGTGTGGTGGAGAGGGGCTCTGTGGCCTGGTATAACCCTCTCTCTTCACCCCAGGCTCCAGGCACCCCTGAAAAAAGAGGTTTTTTGGCCACCCTCAAGGACAGATCTATGCAAGAGGACTACTCAGGTCCTGAAAGTGAAGTTGGGCTTTGGAGTCAGAACCTGTGAAGTCTGGGCACTTCAGACAGAGCACAGTCTGGAGTGTGAGGGAGTGGGCTCGGGTGGCCATCTCCCCTTGACCCAGTAGATACCTCATCCCATGAAAAGGGACATGGCTAGAAGTTAAGTCTCATGAAGGAACGGGGTTTGTTCTAACAGGGATCCTGCTCCTTAGTGGCTGTCTCCATAATTTGTTGTTCAGTTGCTAAGTCATGTCTGACTCTTTGCAATCTCATGGACTGCAGCATGCCAGACTTCCCTGTCTTTCACCATCTCTTGGAATTTGCTCAATCCTTTGAGTTGGTGATGCCATCCAACCATCTCATCCTTTGTCGTCCCCTTCTCCTCCTGCCTTCAATCTTTCCCAGCATCAAGGTTTTTTCCAATGAGTTGGCTTTTCACATTAGGTGATCTCGGTACTTAGCACACAGTATAAAGCCTTGAACAAGTTGGAATCAAGAATGCTGGGAGAAATATCAATAACCTCAGATATGCAGATGACACCACCCTTATGGCAGAAAGCAAAGAGGAACTAAAGAGCCTCTTGATGAAGGTGAGAGAGGAGTGGAAAAAACTGATTTAAGACTCAACATTCAAAATGAAGATCATGGCATCCAGTCCCTTCACTTCATGGCAAATAGATGGGGAAAGAATGGAAACAGTGAGAGACTTTATTTTCTTGGACTCCAAAATCACTGCAGATGGTGACTGCAGCCATAAAATTAAAAGATGTTTGCTACTTGGAAGAAAAGCTATGACAAACCTGAACAGCATATTCAAAAGTGGAGACATACTTTACTGACAAAGATCCATATAGTCAAAGCTGTGGTTTTTCCAGTAGTCATGTGAGAGTTGGACCATAAAGAAGGCTGAGTGCCAAAGAATTGATGCTTTTGAACTGTGGTGCTGGAGAAGACTCTTGAGAGTCCCTTGGACTGCAAGGAGATCAAACCAGTCAATCCTAGAGGAAATCAATCCTGAATATTCATTGGAAGGAGTGACGCTAAAGATAAAGCTCCAATACTTTGGCCACCTGATGCGAAGAACTGACTCATTGGAAAAGAACCTGATGCTGGGAAAGATTGAAGGCAGGAGGAGAAGGGGATGATGGAGGATGAGAAGGTTGGATGGTATCACCAACTCAATGAACATGAGTTTGAGCAAGCTCTGGGAGTTGGTGATGGACAGGGAAGCCTGGCATGCTGCAGTCCATGGGTTCACAATGACTGAGCGACTGAACAACAACAGCAACAACAATAAAGCCTTGCTGACTGGAAGATTCCAGGGAAGCACTGGAGCTTATGTTCTCTATGTCTGCCATGAAGGCCCTTCATGACCCTTGTCTGGCCACTTCACTTCTCCAGATCTCCACTTTCTTGTGTTAGACTCCGAGGGTTGATATGACTGTCCCCAAGAGTTCTCCTGGGAGTTACTTTCTTTCAAAGAGTCTATGATTTCTAAATTGTTGTTGAGAGATTGATAACACATATGCTGCATGGATTTAGATGGTTGGTTAGAGAAAAAGTGCCTTTTCTTTTTAGTGGGAGAAATGAATAGAAATATTTATGAGGACTCTTTCTTAATATAAACTGCTCTCTTATTTAGCACAAGAGCCAAAGGAGACTCATACTAAACTGGAAAAAGACGATTTCTCTTGTACATGTGTTTAGTTAGTTATGTTTCAAAAGTACGTTTTAAAGGATACAATCATCTTCAGAAAATAACCTGTAAGTGTAATTTGGGTGGATGGGCATTACAAAATCATTTCTCCAGGTTTTCATACAAATGCTACAAGGTACGTGTAAGATCTGAGGGCAAAGTCTGGACACAGTCTGTAACAGTTAAGAAATACTTTGTGAAGCCTGTTTTGTGGAATTCACTGTGGATGAAAACAAAGAAATGAAAAGAGACTGACATATCTTCGAAAACTTAGTCTCTCTCTCTTTTTTTTTTTTAATTTTATAAATTTATTTATTTTAGTTGGGGGCTAATTACTTTACAATATTGTAATAGTTTTTGCCATACATTGACATGAATCAGCCATGGGTTTACATGTGTTCCCCTTCCTGGACCCCCCACCCACCTCCCTCCCCATCCCATCCCTCTGGGTCATCCCATTGCCCCGGCCCTGAGCCCTTGTCTCATGCATCGAACATGGAATGGTGTTCTGTTTCACATATGATAATATACATGTTTCAATGCTATTCTCCCAGAACGTCCCACCCTCACTTTCTCCCTCAGAGTCCATAAAATTGTTCTATGCATCTGTGTCTCTTATTCTGTCTCGCATATAGGGTTATCGAAAAACTTAGTCTCTCTTAACGGAAATCCATCTATTTATCCACCAGTCCATCCATCCATCTATCCATCCATATCTCAGTCTTCCCATTTGTTTATACATCTACCTATTCTCCCCATCTCCCATCTACCTATCACCTACTCATTTGCTGTTCATTTATTTATTCTTCTATTTACTTCATCTATCTAACCATCCAACCACCCATCAATTCATCTGTTTATTCCATCCATCCATCAATCTATCTATCCAACAGATACTTGGATCCCCTATCTGAAAGGAGACTTCCCTGGTGGCTCAGACGGTAAAGCGTCTGCCTGCAATGCGGGAGACCCAGGTTCAATCCCTGGGTGGGAAGATCTCCTGGAGAAGGAAATGGCAACCCACTCCAGTACTCTTGCCTGGAAAATCCCACGGACAGAGGAGCCTGGTAGGCTACAGTCCATGGGGTCACGAAGAATTGGACACGACTGAATGACTTCACTTCACTTCTGAGAGGAGCCAAACCTCATAACGGGTCATGTGGTTGGGTGATTAGAAAATCCCTCTGGGTTTGTAGGAACTGGGTCTGCTCTGGCTCCTTTTATTAAGTTTCATGAAGGAAGTCACTGTAGCCTGGCACAGTAGGGGTAGATGTGTCCTCTCCTTTAGACAAAGGAACAATCTGGTTATTAGCTCAATAGGTAAAAATGTGTCATGTGACTAGGAGCAATATTTATTTCTCATATTGACTTGATATTGGAGAATGAACAACAACAGCAACATGACTTGACTTTGGATATTCTGGAAGTGAGCAATCTGCATCCCAGAGGGGAAGACCCCACAACTCCTACCCTTTCCTTGCCAACAGGCCCAGAAATATGACAACTCCAGACTCAGCAGATCATGAAGCAAGTATCTCAGCAGTCTGGGAATACCCAAGGGTCGCTGAGCTTGGGTCTCTGCCACTCATGGGAGCAGGGTCAGAAGTAAGGAAGTTGCGGGATACATAAATGTGCCAAGCTTGAGATGCAGCTCACCTTTGGGGCAGGAGGGGTGGGCTCAGTATCCGTTCTCCCTCAACTCAAAGGTCTGAGAATAATCCCCATGGAATGGTGGAATGGCCATCCCAAAGAAAGGGACGTCAGGAGACGACAGCATGTTCACACCCTGGTCACCTACGGGCACAAATTCCACCAGAGGACCCCCATCCAGGATCTGCCCGTGGATCTGCACTTGAATCCTCACCCTGCCTCCCAACTGCTAACATGTGGGCACAGCTTGTTCTACATATTACTGTGGGTTTTTGTATCAATCGTTGCCTCCCTGTGTAGGTCACATCCCAGAAGTCTCTCCCCACTGTCCTGGGTCACCTTATGCAGCTGGAGAGAAGCCATGACTTGTTTCTCTTGTCCCTGAGGGCAAGGGGCCTTTTAGACCCTTCATCCATTCATCCCTGCAACGTCCCAGACTCATCCAGCCTCAGGAGGGAGACGTGACAGGTAGGTGGCAGAGTGCTGGCATAGTTCTAGACTAGGGGCTTGTACCCGTTGTCCAAGGCTGATTAGTATTTACTGAGTAAAAGTCATTGCCCTGGAGACACGGGCTGTATTGACATTGAGAGATGGAACTCTGTCTGGTCTGTGGGTCTGCAGAGAAATCCTCTTGTGTTTCTGTGCAGAATCTCAGGGAGAAGATGCCTGCCAGAGGCTGGCAAAGCAGGGGGTATGGGACGGAAGTCGTGAGTGGCTGGGGGTGGCCTGGACACAGGCAGCAGGTGGCTGTTGCATCTGTGCTCTGAAAAACCTGGGCTCTAGGATGTGCAAGGGTGATGTTGTCTAAAGATTTGCCCTGAGTGGCTAATCTTGGCTTCAGGGTCTGCTTTCTCCTCATTTCCCTTTCACCTGGGGCAAGCTCTGCCCTGGTCCCTTCACAACCTTCAGTGTCAGATCCAGCTCTAGGTCCTAAGAGGGAGGGTCTAGGGATACCCCAGTTCCTTACCTGGGGTCTCTGACCTTGGTCGTGGGCCTTGCCCTGGGTCTCCCAGACACCCCCCTCAACCTTTAGAGTGCCTTTCGTGAAGTTGTCTAAGTGCCTGGGATCAGCTAGGCTGGCAGAGGTACCCAGGGGGTGCTCTCCAAGTCTGAAGAGGACCTGGGTGGGCCCTGGACCCCGTTTTTCTCTCTCCGGCACTGTCTGGCCCTGCAACCAATGTGTGGAGTTGACCATATGCCTCAAGTGGCTCCAGGACTTGGGCTGATGGTCATTCTGTGGGCCCTGTGGCTGGACCTTGGTTCCAAGAAGGTGACCTAGTAAGTAAATGCTTCCTGCTAGCTGGTGTGGTCTTCCTTTTATGCAATCATATGAGGTTGGATTGCCAGAATGATGCTGAAATGCAGATTTGGGGTGACTCAAATAGTTTACATAAGCAGAGACCCCACAGAAAGTATTTTCCCAAGGGCCTGCATACTTTCATTTGCAGTAACTCACAAGCTGTTTACATGGTACCAGTAATGCCTAAGCACCTCATCATCTTCCCTCATACTTGACTCCTCTTTCCAACACAACCTCTGGGCAGACTGTTGGCTACTTGCCCAATGGCCATTTTTCTACTCTGAACCTTTTTCTTGTGGCCATCACCCTGATTTTGGTCAGAGGAGTTCTGGTGGGTCCCAGGCAGTTGTCACCCCCGTTAGCCACTCTCTGCTCCTCTCTTCTCTAAGCCTGGGCCCTGCAGTGCCCACAAATGGTTGATGTCCCTATCTGTGTCCAATGGGTGTCTGCACTGGCCACCTCCCTGGGCAGCTACGGGGTCTGGGCAGCCTTTGGTGCCATGGCCAGCCTGCCCCAGACATTGGTGTCTGATGTGTGCAGGGGCCACAGAGTGGAAACTTCACCTGGGTGACAGATGCTTCTTCCCAGACAGCAGATAAAGGTTGCTCCTAAATTCTTGAAGAAAAGCATCCACTTATCTGGAAAATGTCAGAAAGAAGAACGGCTGCCCTTTGCCGAGCTCAGCCCTGCAGGGTTCGGGAGAGAACTTAGGAGGGCGAGACACCTGCCAGGTTGGCTCAGGGGAACCACTTGCTCGCTCAAGGAGGAAAGGCCAGCAGATGACCTCTCCCACAGGCTGGGTTTGTGTGTTAAGAAAGGGGGCAGCATGGTGGGAGAGGCAGTGGGTGTGCCACATCTGGCCCGAAGACCTGTTCTGCTTGCTGCACCCACAGTGATAGATTGCTAATGTGATATCCAAGCCTGGTGTCTGGCATCTCTGAAGAGGGCAGCCCTGGGCTGACATTCTGCAAGCTCGTTGGCAGGAGCTGGGGAGGGGAGCCACTCGCGGGGAGCCATGGTGGGCTCTACTGCCTGCAGCCCCAGGCCAGGCTGCCTCCCTGCCTGCTGGCCTGCCTGGTCCCCTTGGGCATCCTGGCCTGAGGCCCAGTGCTCAGCTCTGAGCCCTCCACCAGGCAGGTGGGCTCCGGGTTGGGCCACTCCATTCCCACTTCTGTGCCTTTCTCTCCAGACGGGCTCTCTTTCTGGACCTCAAACCGTTTCCTCTCCACCCCAGTTCTCACCATTTAACACAGCTCTTCTGGGTTCTGAGGCTTTGGGGGTTTCTTTCTTGCCTTGCTGTAAGCTTCCCCCAATATCTCTTTGTCTAAGGATTTTGGTCCAGAGTCAGATAGTGCTAGAAGCCCCACCCCTTCCAGGATCTCCCACATCTCAGCAGAGTCAGGAAAACCTAAAATGCCCAGGGTCTCTCTTTCTGCCCAATGCCCTTTCCCAGGCAATGCCCAGGACTGCATGTGCTCCCTTACCAGCACTGAAGGCCCAGCGTCACAGCCCTCTTAAGTATGATTGGTGACAGGTGCTGGATGCCTGGAGACTAAGTTCTATGAGGGCTGGACCTGCATACTATGTATCCCATGCCTGGAAGTGTGTCATAGGTGCACAGGAAATGTTTGTGGGAGGGACTGCTACAGAAAGAGTGCAAGGGTCTGCATTAGTCTGCTTGGGCTGAGTTGCTGAGGCAACAGAGATTTATTTTCTCACAGTTGTGGAGGGTGGAAGTCCAAGATCAAGGTGTCGGCGGGGCTGGTTCCTTCTGAGGGCTCCTTCCTCGGCTTCTGGAGAGCTGTCTTCTTCCTGTTTTCTCACGTCATCTTCCCTCTGTGCATGTCTGTGTCCTAATCTCCCCTTTGTAGAAAGACCCGAGTCATACTGGATTAGGAGCCACCCACATGGCTTCATTTTACCTTAGTTACCTCACTGAAGACCCTATCTTCAAATAAGGCCACATTCTGAGTGGGCCTGAGACTTGGGGCTAAGACTTCATCATGTCATTTTTTGCTGGGGGCAGGGAGTGACCCAGTTCAGTCCAATAACCAACACTGGTATGGTGTTCTCCTCCCCGGCTCTTCAGATGAGGAGGGCACAGAGGGTGAGAGTAACTGGTAGGAGGCACTCAGCGTTGCCTGGGAGCAGGCAGGGTGTTGATGGAGGTGAGCAGGTTTCCCAGGCCATCCTTCCCCTTGCTCATCTCTGGGCTCAGTTCTTGCTGGAGACAAGGCTCCTGATGCTGAGCCCAGGTCACAACAATGAGCAACCCCTCCTAGGGGCTCCAAGCACGGAGATTTGGATCACAGCTCCGGCACAGAAGTGGGGCTAGGAGCTCACAGACTCAGTGCCAACACTCACAGTGCCAGGAGGATCTGTGGTGCTCCTGGCAGGGACCCTCCGAGACCTCTGGAGCAGCAGCAGGGACCAGCATGTGCTGCAGGGTGGCCGCAGAGGAGTGGCTATGTAGGTGGGGCTGTCACATACCACTAATGGCCTCTGCTCCTGCCCTCAGTGACAGGGCAGCTGACATACTGTGGCTGGGTGGGGACCTCTTGGGTGGTTGAAGTGGTGTGGACAGCTGGCTTGTGCATGAAGCCCCGCTCCCCACCAAGGGGCTGAAGATGCTGCCTATGTTCCACTTGCTTCCAAGTTCACCCTGTTAATGTAACTCCATCAATGATCTCCTTGCTTTGATGAGGTATGGAGAGGTTCTTTTCAGTATACATTTGGTTCTTGTCATGATACATTTGGGGGGTGCCTTATGTCTCCATTACTTACCACTTCCAAACTCATGGACCTCTGTGGACAATGAGAAAAATATTAAACTCCTCCCTCTTGAACTTTCAATGAACATGTAGCTCTTTCATGAGAAAGATGCGTTTCTGCCATCATATAAATGAACACACGTGTGTGTGTGGTGAGCAAGCATCTGGTTTGGTCTTTATCACTAAGTCGTGTTGGATTCTCTGTGACCCCAGGGACTGTAGCCCATGAGGCTCTTCTGTCCATGGAGTTTTCCAGCAAGAATACTGGCGTGGGTTGCCATTTCCTTCTCCAGGGGAATCTTCTCAACCCAGGGATTAAACCCCTGTCTCCTGCATTGACAAGTGGATTCTTTACCACTGAGCCATCAGGGAAGCCCAAATGAACACATACATAGACACATGTTAGTCAGCAAAATTTGAAATGTTGAGCTGACGTGAAAGACAAATGCCTACCCTGTATTTGGTGTCAGCACAAGATGCTGTCTGTGTCCTATTTCACTGAATGCCTAAAACAGCTTTGTGAGGCAGATGGCATTTCCATTCCCATTTTGTAGACAGAGAAATTGAGGCCTGGCAGGGTTAGGCACCTTTCTGAGGTCACCTGGCCAAAGAGTACTGGGGCCCAGCCTCAGCCACCAAGTTGCCCCGTGAAAGATAACAAGGACCAGCATGGATGGGGGAGGCTGAGCTGGAGGAGCTGCTGCTGCAGCCATGATTTAGGACTTCATGGCGGAGCTTCCTCTGAAATATCTGAGGGCAAATCCCAGACCTGGGTTCTCATTTCGGGCTCCCAGCAGGCTCTACTGACTTGAGCTGGTCATCATGCCAAAGTTCAAGCTGGCAGACAGAGTTGATTAGATTTGACTTTATCTCTGACTTTGAATTATTCATGCCTCTACCCTAATCTCCCCAGGAATAATTTAATAATGCACAGCAGCAGGAGGGCGCCTAAGTGGGTGGCTCCTTGCCAGGCAGGCCTAGAACTCCCACAGTGTTTGCTGGGCAAAGGCTGCCTTGAGACATCTTTCCTTAAAAGCAAATCCCACCTTGAGTGCACAGGACTTGGAGATCCTGCCTGGGTAACCCAGAGTTTCAGGGACCCCCATCCTCCTCTGTCCCTGGCCCCTGAGAATTCGGTCCCCAGCCCTGCGTCCTGTCTCCCTGCAGCGCTCCTGTGCTCAGCACCTGGCCATGCTCCTGAACCCCTGGACTCCACTTCTGTTGTCCCTGGTCCAGGCCACACCCTCCACAGCCCCAGAATGTGTGGGAAAAACCTCTTCAGTCACTGTACTCTCCTGCACCAGACCCTTCTGGTGCTCCTGCCCTGTTTTGGGCAAAGGTCAAGCTTGTTAGCTTGGCATTCGGGCCCTAGCCTGTGGGGGCAGATACCTTCCTGTCCTGGCTCCCACTGCAGCTCTTGCTCAAGGGCAGCCTCTTCCTCAAGAGGAGCATGGGGCCTGGTTGAGGGCCACTGGCCTTGACCACAGAGTTGACTTCAATCCTGGGCTGCGGAGGGTGGGCAGGCTCCCGGAAGGCTGAGGGCCCAGCCCCTCAGGCCCTGGGGAGCGGGCATCCCAGCTTCTCATTCTGCCAGGGCCCCTGATGCTGGGCCAGCCCTCCCACCTGCTCGGGAACAGACTGAGGGCCAGAGCAGGAAAGAATGCTTTTCTGTGGCCTTCAGGGGGAGCAGAGAGGCACAGGGCGTGCAAGAGACAGCCAGGAACAAAGCCAGCATTTTTCAGTGGTTGCCTTTTGCTGGGAGCTACAGTGAAGTCTCTTCATGGATTGTCCCACTGACCTGACAACTGATGAAGGGAGTACTGCTGCTGCTCCCATCTCATTGAGGGGAACACTAAAGCACAGAGAGGTTGAGGGACTCCTCCAGAGTCCTGCAGCCATGCAGCCAGAACCTTGAGGCGTCTGATTTTGAAACTCTCTCTGTGGGTGGTTACCAGGAAGTGCTAGGAGAGAGAGAGAACTTCAGTGTCCTCATCTAGAATTGAGAGTACCGGGCTACAAGTTTTGTTTGCTTACATCCATCTTTTCTCCTTCTCCCCCATGCTCCCTTCCTTCCATCTGTGAATATGTTGGTCGCTCAGTCTGTCTTGACACTTTGCGACCTCTGTGGACTGTAGCCTGCCAGGCTACTCTGTCCGTGGGATTTCCCAGGCAAGGATACTGGAGAGGGTTGCCATTTCTTCCAGATCTTCCTGACTCAGGGATCAAATCTGAGTCTCTGATGTCTCCTGCATTGGCAGGTGGATTCTTTATCACTAGCACCGCCTGGGAAGCCCTTCCTTCCATCTATCTCTCCTTTACCTATCCATCTACCCATGCATCCATCCCTGTAACAGTTATTGAGCATTTACCACATGCCAGGTTCTATAATGGGTACTGGGAATCTAGACATGAATCAGACCTGGTCCCTGCCCATGGGACCCCCAGGATGGGCAGATAAAATAAAGCCTGCTCGGAGCTGAGGACATCCCGTGAAGTGCCTTGGTAAAACAGGGCATGGTCTCCCTGGAGAAGGTGTAATGGCAGGGCTGGCTCTGACCCTTCACTCTGGAAGGTGCCCAGGTGGTGAGCAGTCACTAGTCAGGGCTTGGCACCTTGTCCTTCCTCCTGTCCAGTTCCCCTCGCTGACTCCACATACACTCCTGTCCCTGTGCTTGCTGACAAGATGCAGCCTGCATCTGAGGACACTTGTCTCTTTTGTCCCCAGGCTAACCTGGCTGCTGGAGAGGATGGGGAGGCTTATTGGATGAAGGGGGTGAGATACAGAGCTTCCTTGAATGATGGCTGAGACTTGGTGATAAGAACACTGTAGCAGGTCATAAGAGGACAGTGGTAAGTGGGAGGTCAGTACAGGATGGGGTAGCCTCAGGCCACAGGGCATCTGATGGGGGGGGGTGACTCTCAGTCCTTGTAGGATAGGGGGCTTGTACCAGGCTGGACAAAAATGGACCCTGATAGGTGGCTGATGAGGAAGAAATCCTGGTGTGGGGTGGAGGAGGGGGTGTGAGGGACAGTGCTCCTGATGGACACAGGACTCTATTGTGTAGGGATGTCACAGAGCATCTGGAGGAGCAGAACCACATAGTGGGTAGAGAGCAGAGGCCCAGGCTGATTGTGGAGGATGAATAATGGTCCCCTCCCTAAGAAGTCCCTGTTTGGATCCCAGGAACCTTGGAATGTTACCTTGTATGGCAAAAGAGACTTTGCAGATGTGATTAAGTTAAGGATCTGGAGGTGGGAAGATAATCTTGGATTATCCAGATGGGCCCTAAATGTAATTATCCAAGTCCTCATAAGAGGGGGGCAGAGGGAGGTGTGACGACAGGAAAAGGAGACGTGGCAGTGGGAGCAGAGACTGGAGCGATGTGCTTTGAGAATGGAGGAAGCCAAGGGGGCCACCAGAAGCTGAACAAGGTAAGCAATGGATTCATCCCAGAGCCTCCAGAAGGACCCAGGCTGCCCACAATTTGACTTTAGCTCCATGGGACGGATTTTAGACCTCTGACTTCCAGAGGTGTAAGAGGATAAATTTGTTTTGTCCTAAGCCTGGAGTCAAGATTGCCGGGAGAAATATCAATAACCTCAGATATGAAGATGACACCAGCCTTATGGCAGAAAGTGAAGAAGAACTAAAGAGCCTCTTGATGAAAGTGAAAGAGGAGAGTGAAAAAGTTGGCTTAAAGCTCAACGTTCAGAAAACTAAGATCATGACATCTGGTCCCATCACTTCATGGGAAATAGATGGGAAACAGTGGAAATAGTGTCAGACTTTATTTTTTTGGGCTCCAAAATCACTGCTGATAGTGATTGCAGCCATGAAATTAAAAGACACTTACTCCTTGAAAGGAAGGTTATGACCAAACTAGATAGCATATTTAAAAGCAGAGACATTACTTTGCCAACAAAGGTCCGTCTAGTCAAGGCTATAGTTTTTCCAGTGGTCATGTATGGATGTGAGAGTTGGACAGTGAAGAAAGCTGAGCGCCGAAGAATTGATGCTTTTGAACTGTGGTTTTGGAGAAGACTCTTGGGAGTCCCTTGGACTGCAAGAAGATCCAACCAGTCCATCCTAAAAGAGATCAGTCCTGGTTGTTCATTGGAAGGACTGATGTTGAAGCTAAAACTCCAATACTTTGGCCACCTCATGAGAAGAGTTGACTCATTGGAAAAGACCCTAACGCTGGGAAGGATTGGGGGCAGGAGGAGAAGGGGACGATGGAGGATAAGATGGTTGGATGGCATCACCGACTCAATGGATATGGGTTTGGGTAGGCTCCGGGAGATGGTGATGGACAGGAAGGCCTGGAGTGCTGTGATTCATGGGGTCGCAGAGAGTCAGAGACAACTGAGCGACTGAACTGAACTGAAGCCATTGAATCTGTAGTAATTTGTTACAGTGGCCAACAGGAAACAAATACAGTGACCACATTCAGGGTGAGACAGTTGTGTGAGAAAGTCACATTATACGAGGCAGAGAGCTAGTGCAGTGGAGGGCGTGGTTGCCCTCTGTGCACATCGCTGTTGTCTCAGGGTTTGGGCATAGTCCTGGACTCTATGCTCTGAGGGACAGAAAAATTGGAAGGAAATGGCCATCTTTGGGGGGTGTTTGTCCAACCTCTCTCCTTTGAGAACTGCTTCCCACTCCTCCCAAGGAGGGGCTGTGGTGACTAAGCTTTTGCCACATATTCCTGTCACTGTGGCCATCCTCGCTCTAGCCGGGATGGACAACTGACCCTAGCTCAGTTGAGTAGATGCTCTCTTCTGAAGTCTGTAACTGAAGCAGGTTCTTGTTGAGTCTGGGTGGTTGGTGAATTGAAAGTGAAAGTCGCTCAGTCATGTCCGACTCTTTGCTACCCCATGTACTATACAGCCCATGGAATTCTCCAGGCCAGAACACTGGAGTGGGTAGCCTTTCCCTTCTCCAGGGGATCTTCCTGATGATGAGGTGTTGTGAGCTGCAGAGAAGGACCTGAGGCCCATGGCCCTCTGCCTCACAGGCATAAATTTTTTTGTGATAGCCTCGCATCTTTTTTTTTTTTGAAATTTTTTATTGAGACAAAATTCTCATAACATAAAATTCATAAAACTCACTGCATGTTTCAAAGCCTACAATTCAGCAGATACTTAGAGTGTTGCGTATCTATCCCCTCTACCTAATTCCAGAGCATTTCATCACCACCCAAAGACTCATCAGCAGTCATTCTCCCTTCATTCAGCCCCTGGGAATCACTCAGGTATTTTCTGTCAATACAGATTTGGGCATTTCTTGTAAATGGAATCAGGAAACCTACAGCCTTTTGTGTCTGACTTCTTTCACTTAGCATAATGGTTTTGAGGTTCATCCATGTAGTAGTGTGTGTCAGTAATCCCGTCTTTTCTATGATTGATTAATATTCCATTGTATGAATAGATCCCATTTTGTTGATTCATTCATTCATTGATGAACATTTGACTGACTCTCCTTTTTTACTATTGTGAATAAAGCTGCTATGAACATTTGTATGCCAGTTTCTGTGTGGATGTGTTTTCAGCTCTTTTGAATAAATCCCTGTGAATGGAATTGCTGGATCATATAGTATCTCTGGGCTCTGGTGGGTCAGATGCTAAACTATCTGCCTGCAATTCAGGAGACCTGGGTTCGATCCCTGGGTTGGGAAGAGCCCCTGAAGTAGGAAATGGCAACTCATGCCAATATTCTTGCCTGGAAAGTTCCATGAACAGAGAAGCCTGCTGGGCTACAGTACTTGAGGTCGCAAAGAGTCAGACATGACTGAGAGACTAACACGCTCTATATATATGGTAACTCTATGTTCTCTGTGTTTAACCTTTTGTCCTCTTGTCTTTTGAACGTCTGTAAGATCTTTAGTGATATGTTCTTTTCCATTTCTGACATGATTTTCTGTTTTTTTTTCTTTTTTTGTTTCTCAATCTCTGCAAGGTTTACCAATGAACCAAATTTTGGCTTAGCCGATCCTTTTTATTGCATACCTTAAAATTTTAATAAACATATATTATATTTTATTGTCTCTTTCCTTTTACTTTCTTTGATTTATTTAGCTGTTATTTTCTGCCTTATATTTTGTAATACTTGTGTTTAAAACCATAGTTCCAAGTAATCGTGGCTTCAATTACAACCTTACAAATTTTCATACATAGTATTTTCATTAACTCCAACATATTTTCTAACTTACGTTGTGATTTTTCTCTTTGATCCATGAATTATTTCAATGTGTGTTTTTCAGTTTTCAGAGAGCAACCTCTGGCCTCAATTCCCTCTTGAAGCTGTCCAGGTGTCACATAAGGTCTTAGCTGTCTCCTTAGGAAGCAATGAATGTATTTGTTTTCAAATGGCTACAAATTTAGCTGCTTACAGTGGGACCTGTTCATTAGTTCACAGATGTGCAGGTCAAAGGTCTGGCACTAGGGGATAGGATACCTCTGCTCATGGTCTTATCAGGCTGAAATCATGTTGCTGGCCAGGTTGGATTTCATTTGGAACGCTGTGTCGGCTTTCAGCCTCATTCAGTTCTTTGGCAGAATTCATTTCCTTCTGTTTGTAAGACTGAAGTCCCTTGCTGGCTGCCAGCCATAGGCCACCCTCATCTCCTAGAGGCTGCCTACATTTCCTGCAATAGGGCCCCCTCCATCTTCCAAACCAGCAAGAGACTCTTCTGCCACATTGAGTCTCTCTCACACTTTGAATCTCCTTTGCTAGGAACAACCCTGTCCCTTTTAAAGATTCATCTGATTAAGTCTGGCCCACCAAGGATAATCTCCTGGTTAAAGATAGACTGATTCGGGACATCAAACACATTTGCAAAATCATTTCACAAAAGTGCCTAGATGAATGCTCTAATGAAGGTAGGTGAATACCAGGGGCAGGTATCTTGGAGCTGACTTAGAATTCTGGCTACCAAAATGGGTAGCAATGGGTACACTTCTCAGACCTCCATCCTCTCCCAGGTACTGGCAAGGGAATTATTTATTATCTTGTTAGTGTTGTGATGCAGTCTAACAGATTTTGAAATTTTTGGTTCAGTTTTTCTGCTCTGCTTCAGTGGAAGGGTTGGACCAAATTACATACCCATCATTATTGGAAGTAGAAGCTCTTGTATTCCTGATTAAAAAAAAAAAGAACCCCCCCCCCAAAATAAACTCTAAGGAATGAAAGAAAACTTTCTTAACTTGGTAAAGAATGTCTTTCAGTAATCTAAAACAAATATCACACATAAAAGTGAAATATTAGGCTGATTCCTATTAAAATTGAGGATGGAGATAAGTTCAAGTTCTCTGTCACTAGGGCAAAAACCTGGAATCTTGGCAATAAAACAGCTGATGTTGCAAAGGAAGAGAAAAAAACCCTCTCATTATTTGTAGGTAGATATGATCCTCTACCTAGGAAATTCAAGAGATTCAATCACCTGTCAAATTATTAGAGTTAATTAGAGCATTCAGCAAGATGGCAAAATAGAAGATCACCCTAAACATCAAAGCATTCTTAACTGCAGGAATAACTAATCAAAAGCATAATACAAACGAAATACCAATGACAATAGCTACAGAGAACAGGAAACGTCAAGGAATGAATCTAACAAAATATGAGAGGATTCAAGTGTTGGACATCATAAACCCTTTCTGAAAAGCATAACAAAACCTCACAGTTAATGGAAAGAAATGTCACATTTAACAATGGAAATATTCAATATCCTGAAGACTTCGTTCTCTTCAAATTAATATAAGTTCAACTCAATCAAAATCTCAGTATGGAGGATTTGTGTGTGTGTGTGTGTGTGTGTGTGTGTGTGTGTGTGTGTGTGAAACTCATCAAACTGATCCCAAAATTCATGTGGAAGATATCATGGGTATGAAGGAAATGTTTGTGAAAAAGAATGACAGTGGGGTTCTTCCAGGTCTGTCTAGAGAGTGAGGGTCTGAAGAGTGTGCAACAGTGTGCTGCTGGCACAAGAAAAAGGACAGTCAACGGGCTCGGAGGAAGCCAGAGCAATCCACACACTTATGAGCATTTAGTGCAAGATAGAAGTGGCATTTCCAGCCCAGGGGGAGAGCTTTTATTCTTTTCTTTTTAAACAAATAGGGTAAGGCCAATTGGCTCTTTGTATCAGTCACAGCATACTCAGGAAAGGAAAAGAGTTTTCACAATAGAAGCAATGGAATGCACGGAACTAGTTACACAGGTGATGAAAAGAGCAGGAGGGGCCAGAGGTGCAGCCAGGCCTGGCCTCGGGGGGGAGAAATCAAGTGGATTGGGGTCGGCTGGCTGAGGCTGGGTGCACAGATGGCTTACTCAGGCAGAGCCAGAGCCACAGAGCAGACGCTGATTGTTCCCAAGAGGCTCCTGGCCAGCGTGGGAGGGGAAAACACCCCAGCTTTCCCTTCCTCCTGCCCTCCAGTCTCGTGCCAGTGCTTTCTCTGGCCTGAGCCCGGCTGGAAGCTAGGTGACACCGCGGCCTAGGGAGATGAAACTGCAGGGTCAGTGCCCCACAGGGCAGGGTGAAGCAGAGGAAGGGCCAGGATGGGGCTGGAAGTAAACAGGCCAAGACTGCAAACTACCCTCTAGGGAGAAAAAAAGTTAGATCTATAGTTCATGGCTTTAAAAAAATAAATTTCAGATCAATCAAAGGCCTAAACATTAGAAACAAAAGAATTGAAGCATTAAAGAAATCTAGGAGGATATGGTTACAGCCCCGGTGTACACAATGCCTTAAAGAACATACAAATTAAAAATAAACCATAAAAGAAAGGACCAAGACAATTTGTATTATGAAACCGAAAATCTGTTTTATGACAAAGGATGTCATAAACAAATGAGAAAAATGACAGATGAGGATAAAATATTTGCAACATAGAGACAAAGGGACTTCCCTGGCAGTCCAGTAATTAAGATTCTGAGCTTCCTCTGCAGGGGGCAGGGGTTCAATCCCTGACTGTAGAATTAAGATACCACATGTCATGTGGCACAACTAAAAAATTATAAAAAGACAAAGGATTCTCCTAGAATATGTAAGTAGGCACTTTTACAAATTGATAAGAAGACAACACAACCCAAAAAGGAAAACTGGCAATTCCAAGAAGAGAAAATAAGAAAGTTCTAAGACGGAAAACTACAAAAAGACAATAAAAATGAAATGATAGCCAATTTCAGTAATTATTGGGAAAGTGAAAATGAAAACAACAGTGAAATACCATTTTAGGTAAACACAAGGGATGTGTGTGATGGAGATCATTACCCAAGTTACCCTGTAAACCCCATTATTCACATCCCTTTTTTTTTGACAATGAGCAGACTCCTCACTTTCTGTTTCACACAGGGCCACCTAGAAGAAAGGCTGCGTTTCAGTCTCCTTTGCAAATACGTGCGGCCACATGATGAAGTTCAGGCAATGACATGTAAGGAGAAGGGTAGAAGGGCAATTTCTGGAATCTTCCTTGAAGATAGTCAGGGTGCTCTTTGCCCCTCTGTCTTTGTCCTTTCCTTCTTCCTAATGCTGGCAATGCAGCTGTGATGGCCAGAACTGGAGCTTCAACTGGGAGACCTCGGGAAGTGGGGCCAGGTGTGACGGAGCCACCAGGTGGTTCCCTGGGGACTTGGGGAAGCAGAGCTGCTAGTCAGCCCCAGCCTGCCCACCTCTGGCCTTTAATTTGAGAGAGACTTACACTCTTGCCTTGTGTGTTTTCCGCTCCTGTTACTCATAGCCAGATGGATTCCCAGTTGGTACAGGGCATAGATGAGGACACGATTGTTATAGGTTGAATTGCGTGTCTCCTCTAAACTTCATGTGTTGAAACCTTAGCACCCAGTACCTCAGAATGGGACTGCATGAAGTAAGAGTGAAGTCACGTGAGTGTGCACTAATCCAATATGACCAGTGTCCTTACAGAAAGAAGAGAGGGACACGGCCATATCCAGAGGGTGATCGTGTGGGCTCACAGTGAGAAGGTGGCCATCCACAAGCCAAGAAGAGAGCCCTAAGCAGAAAACCACCCTGCCGACACTTCAATCTTGGACTTCCATGCACGCAAGCAGACCTCAACCTCCCCCTCTCTGCTCAGGAGCCCTGGGCAGTGGGCACGACACAAGCTATCCCTGGCTCACAACTGCCACCATCCTGTCCTGAGCTGAATTTTGGGCATGCTTGGGTTGGCTTGGCCAGAACTGGGACACTGGCTCTCCATTGGGTCCGCATGCTTTGGAAGGCAGGGTGCCTTCTGATTGGCATCTGGAGTGGGCAGTTGGGTCCTCATGCCTGCCCACTACACCAGGTGGGGACTCCCATCTGGTAGGGCTGCTCAGGGTGGGGTGGGGCAGACGGTGTTGGCCCATCGCCCACAGATCTGACCTCCTCCCTGGCTTCCTTGCCTCTCCCAGTCATGGAGTCTGCTCTTGGCAGGCCGGTCTCTGAGCTGCCCCCTGCCCCTCTGGCCTGGAGGGCTGGCTTTCCCCTTGGTACACTTCTGCTAGAGTTCACAGCCAGATGACAATCCAGGGAGCGTGGCTGGAAATTTACAGCACCCACCAACTTCTAAGGGCCTCCATAGCCAGAGATGAGATGCTGGCTGAGTCATACACTGGGATTTCAAAGGAAATCTCTAAAGCCCCTGTTTTCTTTCATGCATAACGCAAACCTCGTGGGTTCATGGCATACTTGCTGAAATTCAAACTTTGAAGGTGAGAGTCAGAGCAGATGAGGTGGCTTCCCAGGCCTGGCCCTGAAATGGTCCAGGGATCTGTGTCCACAGACACTCCTGCCGGCCAGAGGGCAGAAGAGTGGGGGCAGTGCTCCAGCTGGACAGCTGGCCTAGGTGAGCACCTGTCACAGTAGGGGCTGAAAGCCCTGCCATGATGACTTCAGTGGGGCCTTGAATTACTCCACAACTCACATAGAAGGTCAAATCAACCCCAAATCTCCTGCCAGCCAGCAGGAAAAAGAATTAAGCAGAAAATAGCAAATGAACTCATTATTTCCTCTCTCCTGTAGGTCTAGGGGTCTGGAGGACAGGAGGGGACATGAATTGCTGACTCCTTTGGCCCAGAAGTCACTTTCCTCTGGGAGTCTCATCCTGCCCCATCTCCATGCCCTGAAGCTGCTGGGGCAAGAGAAGCTACCATCTGGGGGTAGCTGTGCTTCTCTCTCATCCTGTAGCATGAGTGTGTGGCCAGCCTCTGCCTCTGCCTTTCCAGATCCCCTGATAACTCCAGATCCTGGACCCCAGAGAGCCTGGGCAGGAGGATTAAGCTGGCAGTGTAGCCCTGGCTGAGTGGGAGGCTGAGCCCTGTGTGTCCATGATGCTGGCACCCGGGGTACCCTGATCGGATAGGAGCCGCTGCCCTGCCTGGAGCTACGTCCACAGCACCGGCCGCCCCCTCAGTCACTAGTGTTCTGATGGCCCTGCAGTTTGTGCTGTGCCTCGGCTTACCCCATGGTGCTTGTCACTTGTCGCTGGCTGGGCCCGATCTAGTGAGAACCACCTGGGTCACGTTCCAGCCCTGAAGGTCCCCCACTCCATCCCACAGCCTCCTCAGAACCAGCCTACCACTACATCTTGTCTGGAACACTAGGAAGTGGGTACCCTCTCCTCATTAACCCAAATAGCTGTTTTGATTGGGTCCTGTCTGGCTGCCATCTCTCCTGCCCACATGCTAGACAGGGCTGCACTGGGGCATGTCCCCTTCTGCTTGGGGGGGTCTCATGGAGGAGGGTGGGGGCAGAAACTGGCCAAGGATAGCATGGTCCCTGGATTCTGCCACTTGGGCAGTGGGACAGGAGCCTCCCTGGATCCAAGACAAGCCAGAGTGACTGCCCTTTGGGGTGATAAGAGGAGGAATGTAGCTGGGGGCTATGCTGCCCAGGACTGCTCAGAAGGGCTTCTCGTCCAGTGGGTAGTGAGGGGCAGGTCTCTGATGGCCAGGTGGCGAGGACAAGCAGGGTCTGAGAGCTGCTTCCCGGCCCTGAGAGGGGCAGGCCCAGGGAGGCTCCTCAGGGCCCTGGGAGCTGCGGGTCCTGGTGGGGACATTGTGGATGTGAAGCTGAGACTGTGCGCCAACTACTGGCTGTTGCCAGGGAAGCAGGACTGGGCTCTCTGAGCCTTTACTTTCCCATCCATGGAAAGGGGTCAGTAACATTTACTTTGGATTTGGTGCTACACTTCAGACAGCTAAAGGTTATGAAGTCTCCAGCACTGGCCTGGGGCCAGAGGACCCAACCAGCCTTTCAGCAGGGAAGGCAGAGGCTCAGAGATGAGTTCCTTACAAGGAAAATCTAAGTCCCACTCAGGCTGACCCTTTTCCCAGGTCCCTCCTGGCATCTCACCCTCTCTGTAACGGACATTATTGGGTGTACCAGGCGGACACCTGCAAAGAGCTTTACCTACAGCTTCTCAGTTGCTGCTCCCACAGACCTGGGAAGTGGGGGCTAGAACACTCTTGGTCTTACAGATGACACCCCTGAAAGTCAGTCAGGAAGGCTCTGCACCCTGCCAGTGGTCATTTTGTGTGGACGGGCAGAGGTGAATTTGAAAGCCAGCAACGTACCCGAGGAATTAAAGGCGGACTAGCCCAGGCAGAAGCGCCCAGGAGGAGACTTGCCCACCGGAGGGGCTTGGGAGCCCCCTTCTGTTCTGGGAGGAGGAGGTGAGACAGGGAATGAGTACTGTGTGTGGAACCCCAGAGGCCCTGTGAGGGCTCCAGAATGAGCATGTGGGATGTTCTGAAAGCTTTCAAGCCTCTAAGGGTCCCCAGAGAGGCTCTGAGACTAGAAGTGATTTTTTTTTTTTCCCCTTGAAACTAATTACTATTTTGAGATTCAGTGAATTAGAGCTCATGGAAATGTTTAAACCCCCGGGAGTGGAATTCAGGCATCTCTCCTTTGCTCCTGTTTGAAGACTGGCTCTGAGAATCCTTCCCGCTCCCCTCGTGAGGGGCTCTGGCTTCCTGAGCCAAGGGCAGAAGATGCTGACTTGGGAGAGCGCAGCATGGCTGTGCCCAGGTACCTGGCAGGGATTGGTGCCCATAGAGAGGCCTGAGTTCTGGCAAGGTGAGCAGGGCAGGCTTGAAAATGCAAGAGTGGACTGAGGAAAGCCCTTTCTTTTCCTGGACCAACAACTACCTTCATCAGCCTGTGGGTCCTAACAGTGTCTCTGTAGGCTCATACACACAGATGCAGCTGTGCAGTCTCCCTCTCCCACCAGCTTCCTAATGCAGCAGGCTGCTACAATACACTCTTACTTATATGGCACCCTGGAAATCTTTCCAGTCTGATACCTAGAGTGTGTCCTTGTCTTTTTTTTTTTTTTTTTTTTTTTTATAAATAGCTACTGCATTAGTCAGGGGCCTGGCAGGAAACAGATGGCTCACTTAAATTGGGCAATTTGAGGAGTGTTTACTGAAAGAGATTCTTTACAGAGGTGTGGGCAGGACATAGGGAAGTCATGAGGGGTGGCCTTCATTCTTATTGCCCAAGGCCGGAGAGGTGAGGGGAATGCGGGAGAGGGAAGCCAACAGGGCTGCCTGCCAGGAGCCATGACCTCTGGTTAACCGAGTGCAGCCTGGTTCAGGTGACCCTGCTGGAGGGAAAAAATACCTCCATTTCTTTTTCTTCTTGCCCTCTCTGTCCACTGACTGAACTACTGAACTAGACCTGAAGTCAGAGGGCGATGGAACCGTTGTCTTAGTTACACAACAACTTCCAGAGGCCCTGAGCAGGGTGAATGGTGGACGGTGAATCTGGCAGGCAAATGGGACGATTTCTGGGTTTTTGCATGTCTTTCTAGTTTGTTGGGCCATACATTTTTTTTTTTTTAAACAACTGACTTTGCTTAGCTTTGAGATCTGTTGCTCTTAACACATGCAGGCCTATGTCAAGGCTACATTTCCAGAAGTGAAATCGCTAGGTCAGAGGGTAAATGCATTTGCTGTTTTGATAGCTGTTGCTGAATTGCCTTCTGTGGACAGGTACCTCTTCCCACATTGTTTCCCCAGCAAAGGGTGTTTTCAAATTTGCATTTCTGCCAAGCTGATACTGAGAAGCCACAGTAGGGCTAATCTGTATTTCTCTTCATAAGTGAGTTGGGTATCTTTGTATGTTTGAGGTCCCTTTGTATTTCACTATCTGTTCCTGTCCTTTATCATTTTTTCCCTATTGCATTATTATTATTATTTTTTGGCACACTTTTGTTTTGTTTGTTTTGGAGGATAATTGCTTTACAATATTGGGTTGATTTCTGCCATACATCGATATGAATCAGCCACAGGTATACATATGTCCCCTCTCGCCTGAACACCCCTCCCATCTCCCTCCCCACCCCACCTCTCGAGGTTATCATAGAGCACTGCATGGAGCTCTCTGTCACACAGCAAGTTCCAGTGTATGGACACTAAGCAGCTTCAGTCGTGTCTGACTCTGCAGCCCCATGGACTGTAGCCCGCCAGGCTCCTCCCCCCATGGGTTTCTCCAGGCAAGTATACTGGAGTGGACTGCTGCACCCCTCTCCAAGCAAGTTCCCACTTGCTGTCTATCTTACATATGGGATCCTACTGCATTATTGATTTTTTTCTTATTAGTTTCCAACAGCTCCTCATATATTATGAATATTAGCTCTGTGACAGTGATCTGAGCTGCAAGTATTTTTTTCCCAGATGGTTTCTCCTTTTTAAAAAAAAAATATTTATTTTTAATTGGAGGATAATTGCTTTACAATGTTGTGTTGGTTTCTGCCTTACAACAACATGAATCAGCCATAGGTATACATATGTCCCCTCCCTCGTGAACTTCCCTCTGACCTCCCACCCCATCCCACCCCTCTAGGTTGTCACAGAACACCAGGCTGAGCTCCTTGTGTTATACTCAATTTCCCATTAGTTATCTATTTTACATATGCTAATGTATATATGTCAGTGCTACTCTCTCAATTTCTCCCACCCTCTTCTTCCCCTACTCTGTCCATAAGTCTGTTCTATATGTCTGAGTCTCTATTCCTGCCCTGCAAATAAATTCACAATACTATTTTTCTAGATTTCATATATATGCATTAATATACGGTATTTGTTTTTCTCTTTCTGACTTACTTCACTCTGTATAACAGGCTCTAGGTTCATCCACTTCACTAGAGCTGACTCAAATTTGTACTTTTTATGGCTAAGTAACATTCCATTGTATATCTGTACCACAGCTTATTTACCCATTCATCTGTTGATGGGCATCTAGGTTGTTTCCATGTCCTGGCTGTTGTGAGTAGTGCTGCAATGAACTGTGGGGGTACATGTGTGTTTTAGAATTTTGGTTTTCTCAAGGTATACGCCCAGTAGTGGGATTGCTGGGTCATATGGTAGTATTATTCCTAGTTTTTTAAGAACTCACTATTTTATTCTCCATAGTGGCTGTATTGATTTATATTTCCACCAACAGTGTAAGAGGGTTCCCTTTTCTCCATATCCTCTCCAGCATTTATTGTTTGTGGATTTTCTGATGATGACCATTCTGACCTGTGTGAGGTGATATCTCATTGTAGTTTTGATTTACATTTTTCTGATAATAATAATGACCCCATGGACTGTAGCCTACCAGGCTCCTCCATCCAGGGGATTTTCCAGGCAAGAATACTGGAGTGGGTTGCCATTTCCTTCTCCAGGGGATCTTTCCAGCCCAGGGATCAAACCCAGGTCTCCCGCATTGCAGGCAGATGCTTTACCGCCTGAGCCACAAGGAAAGCCCTTAAGGTGAAAGTGAAAGTTGCTCAGTCGTGTCTGACTCTGTGACCCAATGGACTATACAGTCCATGGAATTCTTCAGGCCAGAATACTGGAGTGGGTAGCCTTTCCCTTCTCCAGGGGATCTTCCCAACCCAGGTATCGAACCCAGGTCTCCTGCATTGCAGGCAGATTCTTCACCAGCTGAGCCACAAGAGAAGCTCAATAATAAAAGATGTTGAGCATTTTTCATGTGTTTATTAGCTATCTCCCAAATGGTCTCTTGACTTTGCTTAAGTGATTTCTCTGCAGAAGTTTTTGATCTTTGTGCCATCTATCAATCTTTTATAGTTGTTCAATTTTAAATCATAGTTTGAAAAGCCTTCCTTGCTTCAGCTTGTAAAGTTCGATTCTTCCCATACTTTTGTAGTTTCATTTATACATTAATTTTTTTTGATCCATTTAGAGATTATCCTGAGGTATGGTGTGAGAGATGGATCCAACCTGATCTTTTTCCAGAAAGCAGCTAATCACTTCCAACATCATTTATTCAAGAGTTCATCGTTACTAAAGGAGATGCTGCCTTTATCATTGACCTCCTGTGTATGTTTGAGTCTCTATCTGCTCTCTTGATCTGTCTCCATTGTACATATTGCCACACTGATTTGATATTAAAGTGATAGTGTTTTATTATCTGATAAGGTGGTTTCCTCTCATTGTTTCTTTTTAGTGTCTCAGGTGCTTTTAAACTTACCTTTGCAAACTGCACATGTGCGTGCGTGCGTGCTAAGTCACTTCAGTCATGTCTGACTCTTTGTGACCCCACAGACTGTAGCCCACCAGGCTACTCTGCCCACAGGATTCTCTAGACAAGAATAGTGGCGTGGGTTGCCATGTCCGCCTCCAGGGCATCTTCCGACCCAGGGATGGAATCTGCGTCTCTTACGTCTCCTGCTTTGGCAAGCGGGTTCTTTACCACCAGCGCCACCTGGAAGACCTGATTAGGCACATGCTTTTCTCATTTCCCTGGGACAGGCCTCCCTGCCCTTCTGCTCCAGGTGGACATCCAGCGGCAGAGGGTGTCTTTAACTGGGAAGTTTATTTTTCAGCTGCATTATATTCTGAACTGAATAAGGAAGAAGAAAATAGTGGTTTTGGAAACCACATTTGTAATGTAAGAAGTCAGCTGGCCACACCATGTCCAGCCCTGTTTCCCTGCCTGTACTCCCTCACCCTAGCTCTCCTTGGGCACTGCAGACGTAGCCAGTACCCTCCCCTGCAAGGCCTGCTGTTCCGCTGTTTCTAAGGCCTCCCTCAGCAGGCCTCTGCCTTAAAGTCCTTCTCTTGGAGGTCATTGTCCTTTACCTGCGTGATTATTCAGCAGCTGTCTGTCTCCCTGTGTGGGGCTTCCTGGGGAAGGTCCATATCGCTGGCCCAGGGTGTCACGCGATGCCAAGACGGCTCCGTGTGCCTGCCCTTGCTCACAGCTGTTCTTCCCCCAGCCCGTGGTCAGTCCCCATCGGCTCCTCTTCTGTGGCCCTCCTCTCCCCCCGGGGCTCCTCCACTCACTGGCAGCTCACAAGGCCCGCATGCCACCCTCTATTGCCCTCTGCTACTGCTCACCCCATGTCCTGTGCTCCCAGCTCCACCTCTGAAATGCACCTTATATGGGAATCTCTCCTTTTATCTGCATGGAACTTCCCCTGACTGGACACCTCCTCCTCCTTCCTGAATTGCTTCTTTCTGCCAGGAGCCCTTCTGGTCTGCTGTCCGGAGGCTGTCAACATGATCTTTCTAGAAGGCACATCTATTGGTGTTGTTTCCCTGACTAACTCTGCTCATGGTCTCCTAATGGCTTTCAGGACGAAGTTCAAACCCAACGGCTTGGCATCCTTGACCTTTGGTGGCCTGGACTCGGTTTACCTCACCAGCACCCTAGCCCATCTTCACCGAGGCTTTCTCCTCACCCCTCAGCTGACCAGTAGCCCCTCAGCCTTCAGGTCTCGGGGTCTGTGTCACGTTCTCTGGGAAGACCCTTCTGGCTCACAGGTCTGGGCTGGAGGCCCCAAAGCCCACTGAGCACACCACAGAACCATGGCCTGGGAGGGCAGATCCTTACCGGACAAGCTGGATCCTGGTGCCCGGCATGTGCAGGAGCTTATTCTTGCCTAAATGAAGAAATTAAAGTCCTGAAATCAGGACAGCAGCAGTAGATAGAGAAATATAACGTTTTTTAGGAACATCTTTGGATCTGCCCCTTGGCACTGAAATACTCTCTCAGCATCTGAAGGGCTTAAGGAAGAGTGGGCACCAAGCCAACCCTGTAGACAATTGAAATGAGCTTAGCAAAAGCTTCCATAATGTGTGTGCCACACCGCTAGTCCCCAGAGATCCACGAAAGGATAGATTATGTTTTCAGCAGGAAGAAAAGAAATTTGTCATCTCCTCTAGTGCTGGGAGCCAAGGTCACCCTGACTGTGGAGTTGCCTCCTTGACGACACCACGAATGTCCCTCAGGTGCTGAGAGAGACTGCGGGCCTGGGAGGCCGATGGGGCGGGCACCTCAGATCATCACTACCTCCTGGGAGGGGAGACATGTCCAGAGGGTCCCCAGCACAACTGAGGAAGGCCCAGGGCAGCCCTCCTCCCAGGAGGCCTTCCCTGTATGTGTACCCTTCATCTGTGGTGGTAGCATCTCCAGAGAACCATGGCCCTCCCAGGCCAGCTCCTGGTTCTGTCAGGGTCTTGGTGAAGACCGTGTTCCCCTCCCTCCTATGGACAAGAGTTGCCAACACAGAGCGCCCAGAGAGTGTGGCCTAAAATGGCCAAGGCTGGACAGGTATTGAACGTGGCCTAAAATACAAAGCGTCACTCTTAAAGTCCTGACGTTGCTCTTCACTTAACTGCCCCTGTTCCTCTTCCTCCTTGTCTGTCAACTCCAGGGGCTTTACCCTCCTCTCCACTCAGGCTCAGTTTTTTATAGAGAACACTCTCAGTTGGAAGTTCAGCCTGGGAGCTGCTCCACTTCTGAGGCTCAGCATCCCCATGGGAGCAGGCAAGAGGCGGGTACAAGCTTGGGTCTGACACTCAAACAGCTGGCTGACAGGAGGGAGATTTCCCTGGTGCTCACGGCTCCCAAGGGGCTTGGGGCAGGGAAGGAATCTCAGTCAGTTTGGGAGCACTGACTGGGCAGTAGGTGCCCAGTAAACATTGTTGCCCAAGGGTCCTTTGGTGTGGGGACAGTGGCCAAGCCTTGGGCCTGGGGGATAAAGCGAACAGTTGGTGCAGATGGCGGGGTACAGGCATGCAGATGGTGACTATAAGCAGGACTAGAGCAGCAAGGGCTCCAAGCCGAGTGTGGGAAGTCAAGAACGACTGCCTGGTGGGAGGGCCAGGCAGGGTACTTGACCTTGAAAGATGGGGAGATTTTGACAGCTGTGAATGTACAGGGAGGGCTCTTCGGGCCTAAGCAAAGAGGAGGGGAAGGAAGGCACTGGGTTTGTATGGATACACAGATGGGTGATTTGCGTTAGAGGTGAAAACAGACAAGAAACATACGAAGAGATCTCAACCCAATTATAATCAAAGGATGCAAATTAAAGCAATAAAAAGATGCCTCCCCCTGCAAATGTTAAGTAGGCAAAGATAAAACCAAATTGGCATCCAGGCTTGGAAGGGGGTTGGGAGATGAACCCTCATATTAAAGTAGGCTGAGTCAAAGCAGAGATGGATATAGGAAGCCAGAGAATGTCTATATTCCCTACACAATTTCCAGGATAGTTTTCTAAGGATGTAATTAAGACAGGCATCAACAATTAGCTCTGCTGATTTTCATCAAAGCACGGCTGAGGACCACAAAAAAGTCTCAAATGTTTGATGGGGAATTGGTTAACTTTTTAAAAAAAATTGGGCTTCCCTGGTGGCTCAGAAGGTAAAGTATCTGCCTGCAATGTGGGAGACCCAGGTTTGATCCCTGGGCGGGGAAGATCTCCTGGAGAAGGAAATGGCAACCCACTCCAGTACTCTTGCCTGGAAAATCCCATGGACGGAGGAGCCTGGTAGGCTACAGTCCATGGGGTCACAAAGAGTGGGACATGACTGAGCGACTTCACTTTTTAAAAATTTATTTATTTTTAGTTGAAGGATAATTGCTTTACAGAATTTTGTTTTCTCTCAAACATCGACAAGAATCAGCCATAGGTACACCATGTCCCCTCCTTCTTGAACCTCCCTCTGATCTCCTGCCCCATCCTGCCCCTCTAGTTTGATACAGAGCCCCTGTGTGAGTTCCCTGAGTCATATAGCAAATTCCCATTGGCTATCTATTTTACATATGATATTGTAAGTTTTCATGTTCTCCTCCTCTCTCCTCGTGTCAGTAAGTCTGTTCTCTATGACTCTTTCTCCTTTGCTGCCCTGAAAGTAAATTCTTTGGCATCATCTTTCTAAAATCCATGTATATGCGTTAGTATATGATACTTATCTTTCTGACTTACTTCACTCTTTATGATAGGCTAGATTTGGTTAACTTTTATCATTAAAAACCTGGCAGTCAAGAGCAGTTGGGCTTCCCAGGGGGCACTAGTGGTAAAGAACCCACCTGCCAATGCAGGATTTGCCCTAGACAAGGGTTCCATCCCTGGGTTGGGAATATCCGCTGGAGGAGGGCATGGCAACCCACTTCAGTATTCTTGCCTCGAGAATCCCCATGGACAAAGGAGCCTGGCAGTTTGCAGAGTCAGACACAACGGAAGTGACTTAGCACACGCACGCAAAAGAGCAGTTATTAAGAGGAGAGAATGTTCCAGATAAGCTGTTGGGTGGGAACTGCAGGCTTTAAAACAGGGTGAACAGAATGAGGTGGGTTTTGTAGAAGTGGATGTGGCATGTGTGTATGTGCACGCATCTCTCTCCCTTCCAGCAACAGGATGGGGGTGCTGCAGGCCCCTTCATCTCCCCTTGTCCTTGAGTGAGTGACTCTTTCTCTCTTTCTCTGAAGTGGCCACAGATGCCCACTGAGCAGGGACTGTCCTGCCTCGCCTTGCTGGTGCTTTGGAGAGCTGATGCCCTGCCAGGGGAGTTGGGAATACATCTAGTTAATAACACAAGGTGCACTTTGGTTGGCTATGTGCCACTGTCCCTCCCCTTCCTACAAGCTTCCTTGAAAACCTTGTGGGCAGGGGATGGCTGGGCTCAGGAGAGGTTGTAGTATTTCCCAATCCTGCTATAATTTATGCCTATAATTTTGAATATGTACTTTCTGTTTTGAAGTTCAAAAGGCACCAAAGAATGTAGAGTGAAAAATAAGATTTATAACCATGTCTTCTAGTCTACCCAGAACTATCAGTTTCTTGTGTAGCCTGCTAGAAATGTTTTAGAAATTTGAAGAGTATTCAGACAATTACATGTATGTAACCTCCTCCCAAGGCATCCCAGGTGGCTCAGTGGTAGAGAATTTGCCTGCCAATGCAGGAGACACAGGAGACTTGGGTTTGATCCCTGGGTCGGGAAGATCCTCTGGAGAGGGAAATGACAATCATCTCCAGTATTCTTGCCTGGGAAATCCCATGGACAGAGGAGCTTGGCAAGCTACAGTCCATGGGGTTGCAAAAGAGTTGGACACGATTTAGTGACTGAACAACAACAACCTTCCCCAGCTGCTTTCACATGACTGAGAGTGTATTGTACATGCTGCTTTGCACCTGTCTTCTCACTTAATGATGCAACTTGATGATAATTGCTTACTGGAGAGGGTCCTTGTTCATGGCTGCATAATATTTCACGACACAGAAACACCATTATTTTTTTAACAATAGACGTTTACGTTGTTTCCCATCTTTTGCTATTACAATGAAGAAGCCTTTGCACAAGCAGATTTGAACATCTGTGACTCACTCTGTAGGATAAGACCCCAGAGGTGGCCAAAGCTTTGTGTCTTGGAAATTTGGGCCAAAATTACCAAAGTATCTTCCACAGATGATGTACCAATTTATACCCCACCAACCATTTCTCCACCCCCTTGCCAACACAGTCAGTCCTCAGACTTTTTGGTCTTTATAAAATAGTTTAAATTTTTTCACTTATCTTATTATGAATGGGAACATCTTTTAATTTTTTTAAAATTGTGAATTATAGCATGTATAGAGAGAATTATACAAAACATTTGTACAGTTAAAATGAATAATTATGAATGAAACACTCAGATAACCAACAAGTAAATCAGGAATGAAAAGAGATCAGCACCCTAGGATCCACTCCCATGCTGTCTTAACCCTTTCCTCACCCATTGGGAGCCAATCTCCTTAGTTCTGTGTAGTTCTATTCTTTTAGTGGTCCCCCTGGAAATCAGGACGGTTCTTAACTTTTCAAAGCCTGTGGCTAATCAATATCTTCATCTTCCTCTCAGATGACACAGACCATTGGACACTTTAGTATCATTTACCTCTACCCCCGACTTATGCATTGTTATGGCAGTGCCTTTGAACTGTCTCTCTCTCTTTCTTTTTTTTTTTATTCTTTTTTCTTTTTTTAAAATAAATTTATTTATTTTAGTTGGGGGCTAATTACTTTACAATATTGTAGTGGTTTTTGCCATACATTGACATGAATCAGCTATGGGTTTACATGTGTTCCCCATCCTGAACCCCCCTCCCACCTCCCTCCCCATCCCATCCCTCTGGGTCATCCCATTGCCCCAGCCCTGAGCATTTGTTTCATGCATTGAACCTGGAATGGTGTTCTGTTTCATATATGATAATATACATGTTTCCATGCTATTCTCCCAGAACGTCCCACCCTCACCTTCTCCCTCAGAGTCCATAAGACTGTTCTATGCATCTGTGTCTCTTTTTCTGTGTAGCATATAGGGTTATCGTTACCATCTTTCAAATTCCATATATATGCATTAGTATACTGTATTGGTGTTTTTCTTTCTGGCTTACTTCACTCTGTATAATGGGCTCCAGTTTCACCCATCTCAATAGAACTGATTCAAATGTATTCTTTTTAATGGCTGAATAATATTCCATTGTGTATATGTACCACAGCTTCCTTATCCATTCGTCTGCTGATGGACATCTAGGTTGCTTCCATGTCCTGGCTATTGTAAACAGTGCTGCGATGAACATTGGGGTACACGCGTCTCTTTCCATTCTGGTTTCCTCGGTATGTATGCCCAGCAGTGGGATTGCTGGGTCATATGGCAGTTCTATTTCCAGTTTTTTAAGGAATCTCCACACTGTTCTCCATAGTGGCTGTACTAGTTTGCATTCCCACCAACAGTGTAAGAGGGTTCCCTTTTCTCCACACCCTCTCCAGCATTTATTGCTTATAGACTTTTGGATAGCAGCCATTCTGACTGGTGTGAAATGGTACCTCATTGTCGTTTTGATTTGCATTTCTCTAATAATGAGTGATGTTGAGCATCTTTTCATGTGTTTGTTAGCCATCTGTATGTCTATCTCTTTCTTAATGACTTCTAGGATCTTTTTGTGTATTAGGAAATTAGCTCTTTGTTGGTGATATGAGTTGCAAATATTTCCCCCCTCCAAGTTTCTCTTTTAAAATTTTAATTTTGGCCATGGTGGTTTTACCATGCAAATTTTCCAAAATGCACGTGTGAATTAAAAGAGACTAGCACACCAGAAGGAGAGCAGCCCTAACTGCTGCTGGTGGGGGAATTATGGCTCATTTTTTTGTTTTCCCTTTGCCTTTTTAAAGGTTGTTTGTTTTTTTTTCATATTAAGAATATATTACTTTTGTAATCAGAAAGAAATAGGTCAGATGCCAGAAAAGTAGAGTTGCTCACCTATTGCAGGACTGTCCAGGGCCTTGTGAAGCTGGAGGTGCTGATGGAGTCACTATGCATTAAGGCTCTGCCTTCTTCCCCCACTGGCTACGGCAGAGCCCAGGGTCTCGGCCTCTCCCATGCTCTCCCCAGCCATTTCTAGGAGACCTAAACTGGGATCTATAAGGCCTCCAGCTCTCAGTCCAAGATGCCTCATGCCGCTGGCATTTGCCACCTTGAGCCTCTCTACCAGGCAGCCCTACACATGCCAGCACCCTTGGTCCTCAGAGGACCCTCCTGAGGTGAGTCACAAGATGTGGGTGCCCTTTGACTCTGCAGCACCTCCTGAAGGCCAAGTAATTGCGGACAGCTTTAGTCGGAACTTCCTTTTTCCTCTATAACCTTTACAACCCCAGGCTGTGCCCAGCAGTTGCTTAGTTAAAGCTTTCAGACTAAAATATGAGGGATTGAAGATCTGGGTGTCCAAAGCAAGAGTGGATGGGACTTGCAAGGTCTAGTGACGCCCTGAGGGGGGCTGGCTGGCATTCCACTCCACCAAGCAGAAGGGGCCTCTGGGACAGTCATTGGAGATCTCTCTCCAGAGGGTGGGGTGCCATTCTGAGGGTGTGGGTAGGAGTAGGAGAGGCTGGATGCCATTCCCAGAGCATGGCAGCTATTACAGTCTCCTCACTGTCCAGGTGTGGGAAGCAGAGGGGCTAGAACCTTCCTTGTCCCACCCACTAACTGCCACCCCACCCCCTGCTACTTCCAAGCTCACAGCTCAGAACGAACGCCCATCAATTCTCACCTCCCATTGTCCTTGCACTGCCATCCCTTGGGAGACGTTCCTGGGAAACAAACCCTGGGTGTCTCCTGGGTAATCGTGTATGCTTTTTAATGCAACCAACCCTGAAGCTTCCATCAGACAGGTTTGCTTTTTTCTGGTGAGCTGCTAGGAAGCATTGGGACACATTTGTTTTTCACCGTAGCAAGCGCACATAGCAAACATAGCGCTCATTTGGCCTTTGTTTTCCAGTTAGCTTTCTTTCCTGTTCCTCTTTACGTCCCTATCCTTGTTTTTCTTTCTTTGTCTCCCACGGTTAATTTATGCTGTCTTGTTATATATGTGTATCCTCGTAAGCACCTTAAATCCTTTCCAGAAATGTTGGGTAGAAATCATAAATACCATTTCTATCTTCCTCCGGAGTCTGGAGGTGGGAAAACATTTCAGTGACAGCCAGTCTTATTAACCATTAGCTGGACAAGCATGGCAGTGACTCCCAAACAGAGCAGACTGTGGGGTCTGGAAGCTTCTCCAACAGTCTTCGGAGAGGTCCTGAAGGGGAGGCTGGTGGAGGGGAGCACCCACTTCAGGTTGAGTGAAGGCACTGGGTTTGCGTGGAGACTGTGGAGCCTAGGCGCTGGGCATGGGGCTGGGCACAAGTGCTGCCAAGGACTGCTGAGGACTCTGGATTTCTGTAGCCTCAGCCCTCAGAGTATTTGAGAAAAGACACATTTTCATTGATCTAAGATAGGCTTGTTTGGCAGAAGGGTGAGACAAAAGGTTGCTATGGGTGCTGGCAGGAGAGTAACTGAAGAGTATCTGAAGGGCTCAGCCTCTGTTCCTGCCCAGGCAGGGCTGGAGGAGAGGCTGGGGAGTGTTGATAAGACCCGACAGGGTCGGGGGGGAAGCCCCACTGGGTGGGGTGCGGAGTTCAGGATCACTTCCTAGGTGGTGCTGTCCTGAGTGATGAGAAGGTTTTGGGCTGGCCTCAGAAGAGGCTGGCGGAAGTGGTGTGGCAGGACAGCTACTGGCCGTGTGGATAGGTCACCTATCTAAACGCTGATCCATCCTCAGGGGCGTCAGGAGCAGGTGGGTCAGTGAGGAAGGGTACAGGGTGGTACATCTGGGTGGGCAGTCCTCCTGGGATGGTGGAAGGACACTGTGGTTGGTCTATGAGCTTTCCCGTCCAGCAGCTGTTTCCCCCTTCTCCAGGACCAGTGCTGAGATGTCTCTGGGAACTTGCCTCCCCTCCCACCTCAGACAATATAGCCTCAGTACAGCTCTGCCTCTTTTCCAGAGCTGAAGTGGGAGGCCCGTCCATCAAGCTGGTTCAGTTGTATGGAATTCTGGGACTCAGGTGGGAACTTCTTGGAAAAGATGCTGTCTTTCTTATTGAACTTGAATCTGGGAAGATGAAGCCCTGAAATTCACAGGCCCATTGTTATCATGAGAAGGCTGAAAGCAAAACCATGTGGAATAGACCGGAGAAAGGAATAGAGAAACTAGAGGAATAGGGGATGTTTGAACCTCCAAATTCAGCTGTACCAGAAGATAATTTTTTTCTTTTTTAAAAAAATTGAAGTATAGTTGATTTACAATGTTGTGTTAATTTCAGGTGTACAGCAAATATATCCTGGAGGAGGGCATGAAACCCATTCCAGTATTCTTGCTTGGAGAACCCCATAGACAGAGGAGGCTGGTGGGCTACAGTCCATAGGGTCACAAAGAGTCAGACATGACTGAAGCGACAGCACAGCATATAGCACGTATATAATACATAATATATATGGGAAAAGATCTGAAAAAGAATATACACACACACACACACATATACATATAAATATATTTTTTCAGATTCTTTTCCCATATAGGTTATTATAAGATATTGAATACCATCCCCAGTGGTATACAGTACTTCCTTGTTGTTTATCTATTTTATACAATACTGTGTATATGTTGATTCCAAACTTCTGATTTATCCCTCCCACTCTTTCCTTTTTGGTAACCATAAGTTTGTTTTCTATGTCTGTATGTCTTTTTCTGTTTTATAAATGAATTCTTTTGTATTTTTTTTTAATTCTACATACAAGTGATAGTATATATTTGTCTTTCTCTGTCTGGTTTACTTCATTTAGTATCATAATCTCTAGGTCCATCCATATCACTGAAAATGGCATTATTTCATTCTTTTTTAATGGCTGGGTAATATTCCATTATATATATTAATATATATACATATATGTGCTGTGTTGTGCTTAGTCATTTCAGTCGTGTCTGACTCTTTGCAACCCCATGGACTATAGCCCATTAGGCTCCTCTGTCCATGGGATTCTCCAGGAAAGAATACTGGGGTGGGTTGCCAGGCTCTCCTCTAGGGGATCTTCCCAACCTAGGGATTTAACCTAGATCTCTCACATTTCAGGCGGATTCTGTACCATCTGAGTCACCAGGGAAGCCCAAGAATACCGGAGTGGGTAACCTATCCCTTCTCCAGGGGATCTTCCCAACCAGGAATTGAGCTGGGGTCTCCTGCATTGCAGGCGGATTCTTTACCAGCTGAGCTGGTAAAGAATATATATATATATATACCACATTGAAGACAATTTATTGCATCAAAAAATCAAAATCTCCAGTCATAGACTGGATCCCTCAGAAAAGACTTGAACTAACAGCTCAGTGATATTGCAAATCCATCCTAGCTTTTCACCTCCTGTGCTGTTGGCATTATCTTAGACTGGGTCTCCTCTTGGTGATACAGTGGCTGCCAGCGGCATATGAGGTCATGTTCTCTATCATTGAGAAAGAACGTTTCCCCAGAACCTCCTGTAGACTGAAGAAGCATCTTTCCTGGGAGACCTCAGCAACTTCTCCCCCTATTTCGCTGGCCTGACTTGGATCGCATGCCTACCGTTGGACAAATTCCTGCTGTCAGGAGGCTGAGAGGCCCTCACTGGCCAGTAGGAGGCCAACTTGAAGTTGGAAAATTTAGGTATCTGTTAGGAAGGGGAGGATATACATGGGGAGGTAGCCAATACTGCATATCTCAGTCAGCTTGGGGTGCTGAACCAAGAGCTGACCTGGCTTCCTGTGAGGTCTGAAGTGATTACTGGCTGGATTGCTGGGCTTCCAGTCCCCTCTTCCAATGTGCTGGGGCTCGTGGCAGCAGACCTGGTAAATCTGGGCTCATCTGGACTCTGGGTCAGAGTCTTTGGATCTAATCCCAGTTATAGGAACAAGTGGAGACAATCCTGGGGCTCGAGGGGGCACCCCATTCAGAAGGAGGCTTAGAGAAGTCATCAGAGGGACTGGAATGACAGGGCAGGGGAGTTTGTCATGGCAGTACTACATTTGCCTTCCTCAAGAAATTTTGTTGAGAGACGCAAGCTGCATACACAGTCTGGAAGCAGGGGGTATGTATCAGGAGCCATAGGTCACTGCCTTATTTACTCCATGAACTAATTCCCATCTTCCGTGCCACACATATTACTGAAATTCTCTGTTGAAACATGATTGATTCGTATCATTGTGGTTTGTACTGCTTTTTCTGATGTGATGAAACTAGTGTGTGTTAGTCGCTCAGTTGTGTCCAACTGTTTATGACTCCATGGACTATAGCCCGCCAGGCTCCTCTGCCCATGGAATTCTCCAGGCAAGAATACTGGAGTGGGTTGCCATGCCCTTCTCCGGGGGATCTTCCCAACCCAGGGGTCGAACCCAGGTCTTCTGCATTATAAGAAGTTTCTTTAACATCTGAGCCGCAAGGGAAACCCCGATGAAATTAGTAACCTTGGCTTAATTGATAATGGATTAAAAGTAACTTATCTGTCAAAGACCCGTTGCCCCATCAACTCTGAAGTCTTTTGGGGTCATTAACTGTGCCAGTAGGGCTGAAACTCAGCTTAGGCTCTGTCTTCTCCCAGAAATGGCTTCCTCTGATGACCAGCATTGAACCTCTCTCTGAGAGAGACCTTCTTGAACCCTGTGTCTGGTAGAGGCCTCCTGCCTGAGGCTTGTAGCAGGGAGGGAGGAGGGAGACCCTGGGAGTGAGTCTGAGGGTGGAGGGGGTGGTCTGCTCTCAGGGTCACAGCCTGGGGGGTGTCTCTTTGCCTCAGAGGTGTACAGAATGATAAGCAGGGGCCATGCTGTGGCTCTCCGGACCCCTCTGGGCTGGGGAGGGGCCTGCACTTCCACCACCAGAACCTGACCTCCCTTTCCTCCTTGCCCCTCCCGTGGGGTTTTGCTCTGGGCGTCAGGCTTGGTGTTTCCCTGGAGGTCATGACTTGGTGCCTTTGGCACCATGATACCTCCTGTACCACGTCTCACCCTGCTTCCAAACCAGTCTCTGCTCTTGTCCCTCCACCAGCGCTTCTGCTTTCCTCATGGTAACTTCCCTTACTAACCTCTTCTTTCTCCCCCTGGATGGTTGTGGGGCCTGAGAGCCCCAGACCTGGTCCTGACCCTCCTCAGTGCTGGGTGTGGAACAGGGTGGTTCACAGAGCAGGCACAGTCCCTGCTTCCTGAAGCTGATCTTCCGAGGGGATGCAGACTGCAGTAGCCTGGCATGCCGTCAGGGAGGTGGGGGCGGGAGGCTATGCTGGGGACGGTGAGACAAGAAGGCACAGCGCACAGGCAGGAGGTGGAAGCTCTGTTGGGGGGTAGATCAAGGCCTGGAGGAGTCAAGGTTTTGGGTGTAGTGTTAAGCCATGGATAGCTTTTCTAAAAACCGTCTTGGTTGAGGAGTAATTTATGGCTAATAAAATGTACCATTTCTAAGTCTGCAGGTTAATAAGATGACACAGATGTGTATAGTAGTGTGGCCAACACCTGAATCAAGAGAGGGGAAATTGCATCACCCCACAAAGTTCCCCTGCGCCTCCTTCAGTGAATCCCTCCTCCCCAGCCAGAACTTACCCCTAAGTAGCTCTGATCTGCTCTGTTACCAGAGACTAATTCTGCCTGTTCTAGAACTCACTTCTTTGTTGGGTCTGGTTTCTTTCACTCAGCAAAATGCTTTTGAGATTCATCCATGTTTTTACGCGTATTAGTAGCTTTAAAAAACTGCTGAGTAGCATTCCATTTTGGGCTTCCCTTGTGGCTCAGCTGGGAAAAAATCCTCCGGCACTGCGGGAGACCTGGATTCCAACCTTGGGTTGAGAAGATCTCCTGGAGAAGGGAAAGGCTTACCCACTCCATAACTCTGGCCTGTATAGTCCATGGGGTCGCAAAGAATCAGACACAACTGAGCCACTTTCACTTTCATTCCATTTTATGAACTATCCTATTGTGGACATGTGAGTTATTTCCAGTTTGGAGCAATTACGAATAAAGACTAAACGTTCTTAAGCAAGTTTATTTTGTGGAAATGTTTTCATTTTTCCTGGGTAACTGCCTAAGAGTAGAATTGTTGGCTCATGAGATAGGTTTATGTTACACCATTTTCTTGTTAACTGCAGGGAATTGATTCCAAGACCACTGTGGATACCAAAATCTGCAGATGCTCAAGTCCCTTAGGTAAAATGGAGTGGTATCTGCATATAATCTATGAACATCCTCCTGTATACTTTTGACAGAGTCAATGCCTAGGCAGATTGATAAGAAATCTGGGTGTCCCTGAGGAGAGAGGGGTCTGGAATTCTCAAGGAGGAGAATTCTTTACATTCCTTAGTCTTATCACATAAAACCTTTTTTTTCTTTAAGCCAGGAACTGATGATTACGCAACAAACAACTCAGTTTAAACTCTGTACTAAGGATTGTATAACAACAATGTATCCTGCTTGAGGACAGTTTCTCCTCCCTGAAAACCTTCTGGCTAATCCTGTTATCCTAAGACGTAAATTGTGGGTGTGGGTCTGGTAAAATATTCACGAACTTGAGACATTCTTTTGATTTATTGTAATAATTAATTAAAAAGTATGTAACTCTCTGGCTAACACTAGCAAGGGGGGCATTCTCCGTCCCCCTTCTGATGTCTGTGTCAGAAGCTTTCTCTGTGTCCCTTTTCTTACTTTAATAAAACTCTGCTACACAAAAGCTCTTGAGTGATCAAGCCTGGTCCCTGGTCCCGAAGCTAAATCTTCATCTTCAAGCTATCACTTTAAATCATGTTTACATTACCATGCTTGTGTAAGTAGTTGTTCATACAATGTAAACACTATGTAAACAGAAAAACATCTACTTCTGCTTTATTGACTACCCCAAAGCCTTTGACTGTGTGGGTCACAACAAACTGTGGAAAATTCTTAAAGAGATGGAAATACCAGACCACATTATCTGCCTTCTAAGAGATCCATATGCAGGTCAAGAAGCAACAGTTAGAACTGGACATGGAACAATGGACTGGTTCTAAACTGGGAAAGGAGTACATCAAGGATGCATATTGTCACCCTGCTTATTTAACTTATGTGGTGAGTACATCATGCAAAATGTCGGGCTAGATGAAACATAAACTGGAATCAAGATTTCCGGGACAAATATCAATAATCTCAGATACGAAGATGAGACCACCCTTATAGCAGAAAGCAAAGAAGAACTAAAGAGCCTCTTGATGAAAGTGAAAAAGGAGAGTGAAAAAGCTGGCTTAAAACTCAACATTCAAAAAACTAAGATCATGGCATCCAGTCCCATCACTTCATGGCAAATATATGGGGAAACAATGGAAACAGTGACAGACTTTATTTTCTTGGGCTCCAAAATCACTGCAGATGGTGACTTCAGCCATGAAATTAAAAGATGCTTGCTCCTTGGAAGAAAAAATATGACCAACCTAGACAGCAGATTAAAAAGCAGAGACATTCCTTTGCTGACAAATGTCTGTCTAGTTGAAGCAATGGTTTTTCCAGTAGTCATGTATGGATGTGAGACTTGGACCATAAGGAAAGCTGAGTGTGGAAAAACTGATGCTTTTGAACTGTGATGTTGGGGAAGACTGTTGAGAGTCCCTTGGACTGCAAGGAGATCAAACCATTCAATCCTAAAGGAAATTAGTCCTGAATATTCATTGGCAGGACTGATGCTGAAGCTGAAACTCTAATACTCTGGCCACCTGATGTGAAGAACTGACTCATTGGACAAGACCCTGATGCTGGGAAGGATTGAAGGCAGGAGAAGGAGACAACAGAGGATGAGATGGTTGGATGGCATCACCGACTTGATGGACATGAGTTTGAGCAAGCTCCAGGAGTTGGTGATGGACAGGGAAGCCTGACGTGCTGCAGTCCAAGGGGTCACAAAGAGTGGGACATGACTGAATGACTGAACAGAACTGAAGCACTCTGTAAATACCATATACCAAATAGATGGTTGCTGGTGTGTGGCAATTCAAGTTCTGCTTTTTGAAACTTTCTAGAATTTTTTTCCTGAATGTTTTTGATTTGTGGTTGGTTGAATCCTTGGATGTGGAACATGTGGACATGGAGGGCCGACCATGTAACAAGATGCCAAATGATTTTCTAAAGTGCTTGCACCACTTTCACTCAAGCAGTGCATGAGCGTTTCTGTTGCTTTACATCTTCATCAATACTTGATATATCAGACTTTTAAAGTTTAGCCAATTTACTGGGCGTGAGGTGATATTTCCTTGTGTTTTTAATTTGTGTTTCTTCAGACAGCCTTGAACACTGGAAGAGTAGACATGGACAGGGCTTCTAACAAAGTCTCTATGTCAAGGGTCTCCTGAAGTAACCTGGGGTACTGGCCTGGTTGTCCCACCTGTTTCTATCGAGATTCTGGCTCCCTGAGCTCCCAGCTTTTCTCCCCCGTTCTCCCCACCTCCCAGCCCCTCCTGGATGGAAGTGCAGCTCCAGCACCTGCAATTTGGTTTGCATGTCCACTGAGAAATAGGGGCCAAAGCCTTGGTCAGAAGCTTCTCAGGGAAACAGTCCAGGGAACCTAGGGACTCCAGGTCAGCCCAGTGCAGTGGTGCCAGCCTTCGGTGGCTGCCGACCCCCAGGAGGAGGATCTGGGCTTGTTGTCAGAGACAGCGTCTCAGGGCGGTTTTTGCTGGCAAGTCCACTCCATTCTGGGGCTGCCACGGTCCCTGTGGGGCCCTGGAGAACCCTCAGCTCTGCCCTGGTTCCTAAGTCTCATGTGCTCCTAGCCTTCCTCTCTTTCAGAGCCCCTGGATCCTCGAGCCTCCCATGTAGAGGCCCTTCTCCTTTCTCAGCTTGCTTCTTGGTGGTCTAAACTCAGACTCTGGGTTCTGAGGGCCTAGAGGAGCCTGCAAATCCTCTGCACCCCCATTCAGGAACTGGGGGTGGCTGGGCTATGTGCTTGGCTCCAGGCCTTGGTTTCCTTGTCTATAGGCTGGGGCAGTGACAGTCTTTCTTATGGGTTGATGTGGGGATTAGAAGGGACCCTCCCACTGCAGAGAGTGCACGCCTCTGGGCCACTTCTAAAGCCAGACTGTGCAGACGCAGGGCGCCTCATCGTCTGACAGCTGGAGGCCAAACACTGAGGCTGCTGGGGGTGTCTCCACCATGGGCTGCGAGGGGTACGCCCCTCTGCCGCTCATGGTGATTTCCTGCATCCGTCCTATGGTGTCCTCCGGAATCGCAGCTTCTCATCTTCTCAGCTCCCCATGCCCTCCTCACTCTCGCGTCCTGACACGCCTGTGCTCTTCCTCCTGCTTCCCCTTCTCTTCTCCTGTTCCCGCTTGTCTCACCTGAGCCAGCTGTCATCCTTGAACCCCCGTCACACCCGACCCAGCTGCCTTGTCTGACCTACCTGTCTCTCCTGATCCACCTGTCTTACCTGACCCAGCTCTCCTGTGAAATGGCCACCTCTGTGCCAGCCAGGCTGAGCTCAATCCACTGCAATCATGGAGATTGCTGGTATCTGGTGCGTGGGTGGGGCCTAGCCTTAGTGTGTGCCCCCTGCACCGGCTCAGGAGCCTTTTCCCTGTGTCCATGCTCAGGTCCTTGCTCAGTGATGGTCAGGAGGCTGACTGGGAGGCATCTGTGGGGGCCTGCAGGGCCCTGAGGGGCAGGAGAGCCCTGGCGAGCCAGGGCGTGGGGGCAGCATGAGACCATGGTGAACTCATCTTTCACAGTTCACGTTTTCTCTTCCATCTCTTTCCAGAGCCTCGGAGGACAGGCCCATGGCAGACAATGGGGTGCCCCATTTCTTAGAGAATTGCCCCAGAATGTGCTGGAGGGAGCAGACCTTAGGGCTCCTCCCCTGACCCCCACCAAGCACCTGGCCTGGGGGGACTCCATCCTGCTGGCCCCTGTCCTAGGGCAGGGCCCACCCCACTCTTCTCCTTTTGGGTCCCCAAGGCAGAGGCTCTGGGGAATGGAGAAGGGTGGGAGTAGAGATGGGCGGAGTTGGGGCTGGGTGGGAGTGTGTCAGCCTCCTTTATTGACTTGGATTTGTATTTTGAAATTGTGTTGCAAGGCCCACCTAAGAAAACTAGCAGTGCCAGAACCCCTATAGAATTCCTCTGCTAACCTGACTGTGAGTCCCCCACCACCCAGAGCCCCCAGAGACCAGGAGCCCCACAGTGGCTGTCCCGCAGATCTTGCTGGGGGTGGAGTCTGCTCTGGAGGAGGTGTGTGAGAAGGTGAGACTTGCGTGGCCTTCTCTCAGGCACTGTTGTGTTGCGGGGGATATGCCTATGGCAAATCAACAGATGAACTGGGCCTGCCCTTGAGGCGTTAAACCATCTAGAAGGGGAAGCATATACTGTCTGGCCTGCCTGATAGCCAACATTTGAGAGCCACAGAGTGCATGGGGTTGGGGACAGGAAATGGGCTAGGGACAGGTGCAGCCCTCCAGCGAGCAAAGGGACACTGATGGGCAGATGGAGCATGTTGAGAGTCCCTGCAAGGCCACCCCTGGTGCTGTTGGTCCTGGCCTGCATGGGCACCCAGGGGCATCAGGACTCCCTGAGCTCTGCCACTGTGAGAAGCAGCTAATCCCAGGGGTGTGCAGTGCTGCAGCTGGGCCTTCACTCAGGGCTGAGTGGGAAAGTCAGAAATGTGGAGGTTGTTTCACAACGTGATGTCAATAAGAGACTCTCCCTCCGCCTCTCACAAGGACATTCAAAGTACAAAGACACACAGCAAAGACCCCAGGTGCTGGCTGTGGAATGTAAGGGGTGTTGGTGGGATGGGAGCAGGGATGCAAGGGGAAGCAGAAATCACAGAATGAGTCATGAGCCTGTGGAGCCTTAAGAGATAGAGGCCATGTATTGAGGAATCTGAACTCAGTGAAAGCGAAAGTCACTCAGTTGTGTCCGACTCTTTGCGACCCCATGCAAGTCCATGGAATTCTGCAGGCCAGAATACTGGAGTGGGTAGCCTTTCCATTCTCCAGGGGATCTTCCCAACCCAGGGATTGAAGCCAGGTCTCCTGCATTGCAGCTGGATTCTTTACCAGCTGAGCCACCAGGGAAGCCCTTCCCTTTAAAGCCCAAAACATGATGAACAAACAAGCAAGCAATTGTAGATCTCACGATTACTTGGAGAAACTCAATGTGGACAGAAAATGATGGGAAGAAAGCATGGGAGGCGAGGCCACAGTCAATGGGTTGTCAGGGAGCATCTGAGTGGGGTGGTGGTAGAAAGCCTGACTTTGGAGGCCCAGTAGAAGACCAGGGGCTGGGACCCGAAGTGTGTGCAAGAGGAGCTGCGGCTGAGCAGGTGAGGGACATGCAGGGGCCCCAAGAGCTGTGTGGACTCAGGCTGGGCACGGGCAGCCACCAAGTATCCTTCTGTTGGGAGACTTCATGTGTCACTAGCTGCTGGGAAGGCTGGCTTCTTCCCATCCTTCATACTCTCCCTGCTTCTCCCATCTCAGGTTCCAAGTGGAATTGTTATTTAATCTTCCCTGACTCCACAAATGGGGCATAGGCCTCAACATAAAGGATGTTGTGTATTCAGGTCTCAGAGCGGTTTTCTGTCAAGTTAGAGTCAGGGCTCAACCTGGGATTCGGTATCCAGGAGGTAACTTCACCCTGGAGCTTCACCGCTTCCCTCGGTTTGGTCCTGGCCTGCCTGCTTTCCCAGAGCCCACCCTCCTGCTGGTGACAGGGAGGTGGGTCCTTGGGTTTCAAGGTCATTAGGTGGGTCAAGGCCTCAAAGCTGGCTAAGCAATAGTTTTGGGGATTGCTGTGGCTTCTGATAATATCAGCAAGTGGACCAACCTCTCCTGGGGAACTTTCATTTGTGCCATACATTTGGGGCTCACTCCTGCCTGTGCATTCCTGTCCCCATGTCACTGATGAGAGAGCTGAAGCTCAGTGGGGGAGGGCACTTGGAAAGGCTACCAAAGCCAAGGGAAGTGGTCAGATTGGGTGTGAGGCTGCCGTTGGGGCCCTCACCAGTGGCTTGTCTGTCCCAGGCTCTAGGCTCATGGCCGGGGGGAAGGCAGTGAGGCTGCCAGCATCCCAGGAGTGGTGATAAGCTGTGATGGAGCTGTGTCCCAAGCCTGCTGGGTCCAGAGCCTCTAATTGCTGGGAGCCGGCCAACCCAAAGGACAGGGTGGTTATTGCAGACCTGGCGGAGTGTCCCGTTCCTTTGGGCTGGTTGTTTTTTTCCACTGCAATTGAAACAACTCCACTCTTTCTTGTGGGGCTGGGGCTGGCCTCTACTGGCCTTGAACAGCTGAGCCAGCCCAGGGAAACTCTGAGTTGCTTAGGCTGCCTGGAAGTGTGGTGTTTTCACATCTTCAGCAGCTGGCCCTGCCCCTGGTGGTCACTTCGAGGGTGGGCCCCAGCCAAATACCTAGGCCTTGGGCTGGCCTGGGTCTGGCTTCCTGGTCCAGATTTCCTGCCAGGGCCAGCTGGGGTACTCACCTCTGCCCCTCAGGGAAAATGCCCACTGACCGGGACGCCCATCCTGCTCAGGGGACCCAGCTACAGGGAGCTCCAGCCAGGGCCTGGCTGCAGCTGCTGGACCTGCCTTCTCGTCAGCCCGAGCAGAAGGCAGGACCCCAGACCAGGAGGATGAAGAGAGGAAGACATCCTGGCTCAGTCCAGTCCATCCTGGGCACAGGGGTCTCAGGCTAGGATCCTGGCTGTGGGGCAGGCGGCATGGAGACGTGTGTGCTCACTCCTGCCTGGCGCAGCTCAGTGTGGCTTTCCTGGTGTGGGTGAGGATCTGGCCTGCTGCTTGCTCTTGGGTGCTCCTGCAGAGGTCTGGAACCTGGGCCTCCCTGGAAAAAGCTGGCCTGTGCTGAGCCTCAGCTACAGCAGGGCCTGTGAGTCCGGGGATGATGACAAGGGAACAGTTATCTGCACAGCTGGCTGTGTAGAGCTGGAGTTCTGCCACCAAGAGCCTAGGGAGAATCTGCAAAGGACCACTCCACATCTCTGAGCCTGCCTCTGCCATCTCTGGGATGTTCCGAGTGGACCCTTAGTCCACTGCAAGGGCCTGTTTGGAGCAATCACCCTTCCAGCAGGAGGCAGGGTCCACTCCGAAGGAGCAAACAGAGGGAGAGGAACGAAGGCACCCCTCCAGAGTAGGGGGCACTTGGGGCTGGAGCAGTGAGGGGCTGGGACCATCTTGGACCAGCAGGGTGAAGAGAAGAAGCAGGGTTGACCGGGAAACTTTTAATTAAATGTATTTCTAGTAAGTTTAGATAACTGGTTTCTAAAATGGAATAGCTGAGAAGCAGCAAATTTGTGTGTGTGTGTGTCTATATGAGTATGCCCGTTAGGTATGAGTATGCAGGCCTGGGACATGCTACCCCAACCCACACCCTCCACTCTCCCACCAGCCCTGTTATCCTCATATTGGATTCAGAGACTGGCACTGGGTCCTTTGATTCCTCTGTGCCTTCCCCAGGATCCTGCCCATAGTAGCTCATCTGAGAATATCTATAGAGTAAATGATTCAATGAATACATATGTTAATAATTACGGCAAAAAGGGAAAAGTATCAGTCTGATATGTGAGAAAGAAAATAAAAGGAAAAAAGCCAATAAAAGCAGATGAGAGAAATACAAAGGCATTACAATGTGAGGCTGATTGGAGCAGAAGTCAAACATTCTATACAGCTGGAAGGATCCCGAGACAGGCCTCGTTAAGCATTGGATTGATGGTCAGTTGGAAGCCATATTTCATTGCCTCCTCTCTCTTTCCTGCCTCTTTCATTTGGTTCTCAGACATGCTCACTTCTTCCTTATGGTCTGAAAATGCCAGCAGTTTCTTGTTACCTGGCTGCTGCTCGTGCTGTTCCTTCTATGTGGCATATCCTGCCTTGTTGACCTTCTAAATCCTCCTTCAAGATGAAGTCAAATGCCTTCTGCTTTGTAGAATACAGCTCCCACTCCCTATTCATTCTTCCCCTGGGGCCCTGCCATGGACTTATTCCCACTGCAGCAACTTAGACTTCTAGCCAGGCATTTCCACAACTCACTGCAATTGTCTGGTTTTATGTCCCCTCTCCCATGAGTTCTTCAAGGGCAAGGGCAACATCTTACTCTTTTTGTAGAAATGCAACAAGTTTGTTGAAGCAAATTGGAGTCTGGCTATTAAAGTGCCAAGTCTTTCAGACATTTGGCTAGTGAGAGAACCATGCCCCAAGTATCCAATGTATTTGAAGTTTTCTTTCAAAGGTTTAGAACATAAGATCTGTAAAGAACAGGCTTAAGCCATTCCAAGGGAATTTTTCCAACATTAGACCAAGATGCCTTACAGGAAAGAACTATTTTTCAATAGAAGGGACTTCCTGAGCTGTTAAATTGGACATGTTGGAAGCCCAAGGCTACTCATGTCAGTTTTACTTTCTTCCTCTCTCATTCCCTAGCTTTTAAGAGTCATCCATTGTCGTTAAATTTAAAATAGTTTCCAACCTTCATGCAGTTGAATTCAGTCAGTATTTACTGGGTCCTGAGTTGGGCCTGCTCTGGATGTTGAGCTTAGAGGTGTGGGAGGCCTGCTTCTGGCAAAGCGCTGCTCACCCTCAACTGGGGACCTGGGAGCTGTGGCGGGAGGGGGTGGGTGAGCACACAGGTTGGCTCAGGGGAGCCTTCAAAGGCCGAGGTGTCTGGGCCTCTGAAGTCTGGGAGACTACAGTGATTGCTGGCTGCAGGAGGCAGCCTGGTGTGGGCACGGTACAGAAGTTGGTGGACTCAGGAAGACAAAGGTTCAAAGCCTGGCTCCCAGGCTGCTGGCTGGTTGAGGCAAGTGCTCTCTGCTCTGTGCCTCGGTGTTGTCATCTATAAAGACAGTGAATGTGATGGAGTGCTTAGCACAGGGCTGGCACTGGACAGGACTGAGACACAGGGCTGTGCTTGTTATGCAGCTGTCTGGGATGACATCACTGGGAGGTGGCCTGAAGCCTCATTGTAGCCTGAAGATGAGGCCACGTGCTCAGCCTGACTCTGTGACCCCGCACAGCCCCTCGCCTCCCACCCACGAGCCCAGCTCTGTTGCCAGGGCTCTGGGGCAGGGTCAAGCCTGGTGGGGCCCAGGGTGTCACCCTAAAGCAAATGACAGTCTCTGAGTGTGTCTGTGCTTTGGGCCCTCTGGTGTTCAGGCTTCGGGGAGGCTGTGAGAGAATCCACTTAGGCCCTCAGGGAGGGTGAAGAGGAGGCCAAGCTGGAGGAGTTGCTGGAGCTTGTCTTAGTGTCTGTCATGGCCAAGACTTCCCTCTCCAAGATGCCATCAGGAATTCAGGGCTTCTATCTCATCCCTGGTCATGCTTGCTCAGAGGCCCTGGCTGTCTTCTCCCCTTCTGGAGTTCGTGCAGTGCCCAGACCCATCTGGAGGGGAGCACTGCTGTCCTTGCAACGCTAGGGTCTCAGGATTCCTGTGGGTGGACCTGATGCTGCTGTCGTGCTGTGTATTGGGGCTTCGGAATCTGTGGTCTTCCCAAGATAGGCCTCTGAGGGTGGCTGTCAGTGATGGAGAAACCTCTTTTTTTTTTTTTTTTTACAGATGGAAGCACTAATTAAGACATTTGAATGTCTTCCATATTCCTAATTCTTTGTTCTTTTCCTTTATGTAATAGAGAAGATCCTGCTTAGCTCATTACCAGCTGGTCTAGTAAACATCTAGAGACTATAAGGATATTTTATTTTAATTGCCTGAGCCTCAGGATTATGGAAACAAGATAGTAGGGGGAAGGGCTCTGCAATGAGGCTGGAAAGAAATGCTCTTCAAGAAGTAGTCCCTTGGAAGCAAGTGGTCAGGTTACTTTCTTGGAGCGATTTAGAGGTTTTGACCTGGACCCAGGAAAGATTGAGACCAACTTGAAGGAACAGATGGGCGGAACCCAGTTGACGGGAAGGCAGGTTTGAGCCAGTCAATTCAACACATTTCTCCTTAATAAATGTGGCAAAACTGCATGAAAATATGTCTTATTTTCTAGGTTGCATGAATCAAAGTCTGGCAAGAGGCCTGAGAGGCAAGAGCTGTTTGCTCTGTGACAGACATGCACACAGACTCTGGTGCCGGCGCCGGGTTTAACTTGCACAGGGAACGTGGCCCGCTTTCCAGAACAGGGCTCCCGAGGCAGTCAGGGGAGCCGGGGAGGGAGTGGATGCTGACCCACAGGCCAGCAGAATAAGGGCAGGTTCCGTGGCAGGAGTAAGGTCGCCCACTGAGAGGAGCCGTGGATGAAGGGCCACAGGCAGGCCTGGCCCCAGCTCAGCTACGTGGATCCCAACAGGGTGAGGCCTTGAGGCCACGTGTCCTGGGCCCAGGGCTTGCCCCACCAATATGTCCAAGAGGCGCAGCTTTTCCAGTGCAGGCTGAAGTGGGCTTGCAGAGGCCCAGCGAGAAGGCGGAGGCCAGCAGCTTCCTCCATTTCCTCCTTGCCAGCCATTCCCAGTCTGACCCCCTTGCTGGGAGAGCAGCCTCAGGCAGCAGCCTGGTCTGCTAACATCCAAGGGGAGTGAGGCTGTCCCGCTTCCCTTGGTCCAGCAGCAAGGGCCCACCCTATGACCTGGTGTTTGGAAGGTTCTAGTACCTCTCTGACCAAGCCTGCCACGTTATTCTCAAAGTGAACACCCTTAGGATGTCACTACGCAGAGGGGAAGCAGGCTCAGTGACAGCTGGGCCCCTCTGTTGCATCCCTGTCTCACCTGCCATGAGTGCTCCCTGGAGACACCCAGCCCTCTGCACCAGCCTCATAGCTCCAGGAGGGAGGGAGGGCTGGGACTTCTGCCCACACTTCCATGGGGTCAGGGCTGGCTCCTGCACGGGAGAAGCCAGAGGTGCTATGAGCTGTCCCACTCCACTCCCCACAGGTGGCATTGCTCTCTGTTTTGCTGGCTGTAGAGTGCAGGCCTGGCCTTATTAAAAACTGGGATCCAACCATAAATGCCAATTCCTTGCTCTTAACTCACAGCGTAGTGTTTATAGTGGAGAGGAGCTCATTAGGGCCAAGCATTTCCCAGGCTGAGGAAGTGCAGGTCTCATTATGGAGGCCAGATCTGTTCTGGTGGTTCTAATGAGCTGTGAAAACTACTCAGGACCAGGAGGATCAGCAGAGAAGTTGTCTTCAAATTCCCACAGGAGAGTTTTCTGCCCAGTTTTGGAGTCTGCAGGCCAAGGCATTTGATGAGAAGCGGGCTAAGAAACCTGGCCCTGCCTTTCTGCACATCTACATTGGGCCTTGGGGACAAAATTCTCCCACAGAGGAGTGCCACTACCCTGGGTTTCCCAGATTTTGGTAAGGAAGGAGAGATGAGGTGGGTGGGGATGGGGGCCAGGCAGGGGGGCTGCCAGGTCCTCAGAATAAGGTGGGGCACTCAGGCATTGGGACTGAGGGATGGTACTTGGGCAGGGATATGGCTGGGGGCCATTAGGAGTGCGGACATGGCCTGCCTGGCCAGACTAGGGCTCTGGCTAGCTCCTGGGTCAAGGAGGTGGGTCCAGAGGGAGAGAGTTCCCAAAGGGTAGGGTGTGAGATCTGTGTCAGCTTATTCTCAGAGACCTGCTACTGATGACTTTAAGGGGGAAATGTGAGCCAGTAGCAGGAGAGGCTGGTGTAGCCAGGCCACGTCTTCTCCTTTGTCAGCAGGGCTCAGTTTCCCAGTCCTTCTCAGCCCCATGAGCCTGAACTCTCTGCAGCTTCTTCAGGGATACGCTCCCCACGCTGGACCTTGGGAGCTCTGGCTCCTGCTCCTGCCTTACTCAACCCAGTGGGTGGAGAGTGCCTGTTGCTTAGAACTTCAGGGAATGTCCCAATCACGAGACTCATCACCTAACTGGGGCCACTGGCCATCCCCCCCCCCCATCTGGGGGCCAAGCTCAGTCACACTGTTGATTCTCATCTGGAAGGGAGGGGGCCGTGCACACTGGTGAACCAGCCCAAAGTGACCCTTTAGCAAAACACTGAAATCCCTGCAGAACTTCTGGTTCTCCCACTAAAAGTCCACTGCAGGTAGGGGCCCACAGGGCCTGGGGGTAACCAAGCATGCAGGGGGCAGGTCTCATTCCTGGAAGGCAGGCAGCTATTTTCCAAATACGGGTGGCCTCCTCCCTTACCCAGGGCAATGGTATGTACCCCTTGGCCCAGGTCAGCATGCACGAGTGTCTGTGGGTCTTGTGACCAGAAGGCCGTGTGCTCCCCTATGTATAAGTGATGGCAAGTCTCCAACTCATAGATCCATCTGTGACCTCTTGTTTCTCAGCTCATAGACCCTCCATGGAATCTCTCAGCTCACAGACCCTCTGAAGAGCTTCTCCCTTTATTCTCTTGGTGTCCCTGATATAGGATCCTACTATGTTTTTTTCCACTCTGTTGACTGCTTCTTCTCAGTCTCCCTTTCTACCTCTTCTTCCTTTACACAGTTTTAAAATGAGCCTCAGTCCTTGGTTCTCTTTGCTTCTCACTTTAAACCATCCCCAGGCAAAGCTATCCAGCTGTGACAGTAAGACCATCTATAGGCTGATGACCCTTTGTATCTCCACCTTTGAGCTTTGGACTCACCCACTGGACATCTCAACTGGTCCCAAACTTGAACTTGCTTTCTCCTGTCCCATCTGTTCCTCTTCCTGTCCTCCCCTCCAGTTGCTCCATCTGGTTCCTTCCCCTCTATGAGCTGGCTGGGGCTGCCAGCCTGGAGCTGAGTGCTGCAGTGTTCCCAGGTTTGCAGAGGCATGGCCCAAAACAGACCTGCCCTGGGGTGGAGCTTTCCAGGATCATCTCTCCTAGTCTCTGTTACCTTATTAGCACCTCCAACAGGCCACTGAGGAAGGGGATTCTGAATGCAAGCAGCTGAAACAGGAAAAGGATCCAGAGGGTCGGGGGCTTCCTGGTACCCAAGTAAGGACATATTGGCTTGTCAGTGCTGGTTCTTCCCCTTGGCCTTGTCACAGAGGTTGCCAGAGTGTACCAGGAAGTCACCCTGCACACCTCTTTGCATAACTGCTCATGTCCAAACAACCCCATGTTCTGTTTATCTTACCTTTCAGATGGATCTCAGACTCACCCTTTCATCTCCTCTCCTTGTGACCTCTGGGCCAAGTCATCCTTCTCTCTCTCCTGGACTCTGGATGGCCTCCAATTCATCTCCCTGTATCTTCTTCAGTCGGTTTTCCACTTGGCAGTGAGCACAGCCCCTGGCACCTAGTGGTGCTCACTTAGTGTTTATGCCTCAGAGGGACAAAACTGCAGGACCAAGAGGATGAGCTTTGCTGCTAAAGATGTATATCATGCCCCTGAATGGTGGGGATTATTGTTACTATTTTTGGCTAGGAGGAAAAAGAACAGCTCTTTGTTATTAAAACCAAAGAGGAACTACTGGTTTGTCAGAGTGGCAGGAATTCCAATGAGGACACTTGGTGTGTCTTCCACAGGTCCACAAAGTTTGTGGTTGGTGATTTTAATGATCTCAGCATGTGTCTTGTCCTAAGCTGTTTTTAACTTTTAATTTTGAAATAATTAACAGGAAGTTGCAAAAATTGTAAATAGAGTACCTGTGGGATTGTCTCAGCTTTCCCCAGTGGTAACATCTTATATAACTGCAGTGCAATATCAAAGCCAGGGAACTGACATTGGTGTAACACTGTTAACTAGACAGCTGAAACAGGTTCTGACTATTAAAAACTGAATAAAGTCTGTAGTTTTTACAGAACTTTGCAATAATCTGTGTGCGCGCGCGCGCGTGTGTGTGTGTGTGTGTGTATAGCTCAGCAAACACCACCACAGTATCACCACTATCAAGACACAGAACTGCGAGACGCCAGTAGCTGTAGTCTCGGGCGTACAAAACAAGTCACTGAAGGAATTTTCTCCATGTTAGCGTTACCAAGAAAAGACCAGAAGCTACAGAGTTCATGTAAATGAAGACAGGTTCCCATGCAAGATATTCCTCTATTAAAATAACTGCTAATTTTGCCTGAGAATGAAATACTCATTTTCGTGTTGTTTTTCAGATAATCATATTCTCTTCCTTCAGTTACATCATTTGATGCTAAGCCAGAGTATGTTGTATGAAAGAGAAGAAAAAGAAGAAAAAGAGAATAAGGTATCTTTTCTATAATTATTGTGGGGGAAAACGCTTTACAAAAAAAATAATAATAATAGTGAATACCTAGTAGTGTTTACTGTGTATTCAGGCACAGTCAAGTATAAAAAAAATCCATCATCACTAAAGAACTCCCTTGTATCACCTCTCTGTAGTCACACCCCTACCTCTCCTCTCCATTTCTGTCCCCAGCAACTACTAGTCTGTTCTCCTTCTCTATAGTTCTGTCATTTGAGAATGTTATATAAATGGAATCATGTAGTGTGTACATTTTGAGATTAACCTTTTTTCCACTTAGCATAATTACCTTGAGACCTATCAGGCGGTTGCACGAATCAATAGTTTATTCCTTTTATTGCTGAATAATGTTCCTTTGTATGGATGTATCAGAATTTATTCAATCATTGAAAATAAAAGGTTCTATGGACCATAAAGAAAGCTGAGCACCGAAGAATTGATGCTTTTGAACTGTGGTGTTGGAGAAGACTCTTGAGAGTCCCTTGGACTGCAGGGAGATCAAACCAGTCAATCCTAAAGGAAATCAGTCCTGAATATTCATTGGTAGGACAGATGCTGAAGCTGAAATACTTTGGGCACCTGATGTGAACAGCTGACTCATTTGAAAAGACCCTAATGCTGGGAAAGATTTAAGGCGGGAGGAGAAGGGGATGAGAGGATGAGATGGTTGGATGGCATCACCGACTCGATAGACATGAGTTTGAGCAAGCTCTGGGAGTTGGTGATGAACAAGGAAGCCTGGCATGCTGCAGTCCATAGGGTCACAAAGAGTCGGACACAACTGAGCGACTAAACTCAACTGATGACTGTTCATGTACAGGTTTTTTGCAAACATCAGTTTTCATTTCTCCGATATAAATGTCCAAGTATGCAAGGGCTAGGTTGTTGCTAAGTGCATGTTCAGTTTTGTGAGTAACTGACAATTTTCCAGAGTGGTTGTACCATTTTACATTCTCACCAGCAATGGATGAGAGATCCATTTCTCTGCTTCTTGTTAGCATTTGGTATTATCACTGTTTTTAATATGGTGTTAATATGTATAGAGTGATATCTCACTCTGATTTTAACTTACATTTCCTCAATGGCTAATAGTGCTGAACATTTTTTTTTTCATACTCTCACTTGCTCTCTCTATATTTGGCAAAATATCTGTTCATGTTTTTTGCCCATTTTGTAATTGGGTTGTTTGTTTTGTTCTTTTACTGTTGAGATTTTTTTTGTAGTAAAATATACATACCAATAACCAATAAAATTTTCTTCTTTCTTTTGATATTTTTTGCAGTGATATAAGCTGATATACACCCAGAAATGTGTGTAACATGCTCACATCAGGGATTAGTTAGGGTGAGTATTGGTAGCTGATATAATAAATAATCCCCAATTTGAGAGTCAGACACAATGAACATTTATTTCTTGCTCACACAAAGCCAGACGTGTGTTGTGTGGTTCTTTTTAACATATTTTGCCAAAAGGTGACTGTGGAATCTGGGTACCTTCCATCCCAAGACTGTTAGCTGGATCACATGGCCTCCAAGGTAGCTGTGGAGAGGCAGAGAGAAGGGAAATACACAGGAGGTTTTATTTTTCATGACCAGTTCTAGAGGTTGTGTACATTCCTCCAACTTACATCTCATTGGCTAGGCTTTAGTCACCTGATGGCAAACCAGCTTCCTGTGAGACTGGGCATATTCTTCCTGTGTGTCCCAGAAGACATGGTAGGGTGGGTGAGCATTGGTCCCATTTCTGTCATTGAGGCATAAGATGGAACATTGTGGAACACACCTCGCTTGTTTGGGTGATACATGACTCACAGTTCTAAGGTGACTGTGGCATCAAGTCTTGGATGAAAGAGGTTATCCTGTTCCATCTACTACTTTTTTAAAAAATTGCTTTTATCCATATAAGTTTATATTTTATTTTATTTTTAAAGACTATTTTATACTGGAGTAGAGTTAATTAATCATTTTATTTTCAAATGTACAGCAAAATGATTCAGCTATACATGTATCTATTCTTTTTCAGATTCTTTTCATGTATAGGTTTTTACAGAGTATTGAATAGTGTTTCCTGTGCTATACAGGAGGTCCTCATCGATTAGATATATAATACATATCTTATATACAGTAGTGTATATATGTTAATCTCAGACCACTAATTTATCCCTTTCTCCACCTTCCCCTTTTGGTAATCATAAATTTGTTTTCTAAGTCTGTGAGTCTGTTTCTCTTTTGTAAATAAGTTCATTTGTATCATTTTTTAAAGATCCCACGTGTAAGTGATAGCATATGATATTTGACTTTGTCTGACTTACTTCATTTAGTGTGATAATCTTGAGGTGCATTCATGTTGCTGAAATGGCTTTATTTCATTCTTTTTAATGGTAGAATAATATTCCATTGTGTATATGTACCACATCTTCTATATTCACTCATCTGTCAGTGGATGTTGAGGTTGCTTCCAAGTCCTGGCTATTGTAGATGAACACAGGGCTGCGTGTATCTTTTCAAATTATATCTTTTTCCCAGGATATATGCCCAGGAGTGAGACTGCTGGGTCATGTGTGTGCATGTGTGCTAAGTTTCTTCAGCCGTGTCCGACTCTGTACAGCCCTATGGACTATAGCCCACAAGGTCCTCTGTCCACAGGATTTCCAGGGCAAGGATACTGGAGTGGGCTTCCATGCCCTCCTCCAGGGGGTCTTCCCAACCCAGGGATCAAACCCACATCTCTTATGTCTCATGCATAGGCAGGCGGATTCTTTAGCCTGAGCACCACCTGGGAAGCCCTTACTGGATCATATGGTAGCTCTACTTTTAGTTTCTTAAGAAACCTCCATACAGCCCTCCACAGTAGCTATAATGACTTACATTCCCACCAACAGTGCAGGAGGGTTCCCTTTTCTCCACATCCTTTCCAACATTCATTGTTGTATATTTTTTTGATGATGGCCATTCTCATTGGTGTAAGGTGATAATTCATTGTAGTTTTGGTTTGCATTTCTCTAGTAATTAGCAATTCTAAGCATGTTTTTATGTGCTTTGTGGTCATCTGAAAGTCTTTTTTGGGAAAGTGTCTATTTAGATCTTCTGCCTATTTTCTGAATGGGTTGTTTATTTTTTTGACATAGAGCTGCATGAGCTGTTTATATATTTTGGAGATTAATCCCTTATTGATTGCATAATTTGCAAATATTTTCTTCCATTCTGTGAATCACCTTTTCTTTTTGTTTCTGATTTCCTGTGTTGTGCAAAAGCTTTTACATTTAATTAGATCCCATTTGTTTATTTTTTCATTACTCTATGAGGTGGATCCAAAAAGAAATGTTTCAGCTTATTTCAAAGAGTGTTCTGCCCATGTTTTCCTCTAAGAGTTTAGGTTTTGAATTTATTTTGAGTTTAATTTTGTATGTGATGTTAGGGAATGTTCTAATTTCATTCTTTTACAAAAGGCTGTCCATTTTCCCCAGCCCCACTTATTGAAGAAACTATCTTTTCTCCATTTCTCTAAGAATTTGTCCATTTCTTCTAGGCTGTCCATTTTATTAGCATGTAGTTGTTTGTAGTAGTCTCTTATGATCTTTTGTATGTCTGTGGTGTTTGTTGTAACTTCTCCTTTTTCATTTTTAATTTTATTGGTTTGAGCCCTCTCTCTTTTTTTCTTGATGAGTCTGGTGAAGGGTTTATGAGTTTTTCTTATCTTTTCAAAGAACTTGCTTTTAGTTTCATTGATCTTTCCTGTTGCTTTCTTCATCTCTATTCCACTCATTTCTGCTCTGATCTTTATGATTTCCTTCCTTCTAGTAATTTTAGATTTCATTTGTTCTTCTTCCTCTAGTTGCTTTAGGTGTGATGTTAGTTGGTTTATTTGATACTTTTCTTGCTTCCCAAGGTAAGATTGTATAGCTGTAAACTTCCCTCTTAGATATTATCTCTTCAAATGTTTTCTCAAGTCCTTTCTCTCTCTCTTCTTCCCCTGGGACCCCTATAATGTGGATGTTGGTGCATTTAATGTTGTCCCAGAGATCTCTTCAGCTCAGTTCAGTTGCTCAGTTGTGTCAGACTCTTTGAGACCCCATGGAGTGCAGCACACCAGGCTTCCCTGTCCATCACCAACACTTCGAGCTTGCTCAAACTCATGTCCGTCGAGTTGATGATGCCATCCAACCATCTCATCCTCTGTCATCCCCTTCTCCTCCTGTCTTCAATCTTTCCCAGCATTAGCGTTTTCCAATGAGTCAGTTCTTCACATCAAATGGCCAAAGTATTGGAGTTTCAGCATCAGCATCAGTCCTTCCAGTGAATATTCAGGACTGATTTCCTTTAGGATGGACTGGCTTGATCTCCTTGCAGTCCATGGGACTCTCAAGAGTCTTCTCCAACACCACAGTTCAAAAGCACCATTCTTTGGTGCTCGGCTTTCTTTATAGTCCAAATCTCACATCCACACATGACTACTGGAAAAACCATAGCTTTGACTAGACAGACCTTTGTTGGCAAAGTAATGTCTCTGCTTTTTAATATGCTGCCTAGTTTGGTCACAGCTTTTCTTCTAAGGAGCAAGCATCTCTTAAATTGTCTTAATTTCTTTTCATCCTTTTTCTTTATTCTGTTCTGTGACTGTGATTTCCCCCATTCTATCTTCCAGGTCCCTTATACATTTTTCTGCTTCAGTTATTCTGTTATTGATTCCTTCCAGTGTATTTTTCATTTCAGTTATTGTATTATTCACCTCTGTTTGTTTTTTATTTCTTCTTGGTCTTTGTTAATGTTTCTTGCATCTTCTCTATCCTTGCCTCCATTCTTTTCCTGAGATCCTGGATCATCTTCACTATCATTATCCTGAGTTATTTTTTTTTGTATATTGCCTATCTCCACTTCACTTAGTTGTTTTTCTGGATTTTATCTTATTTTTCCATCTGGGACACATTCCCCTGTAATTTCTTTTTTTCTTCTTCTAATTTTCTATGATGTAGTTTCTGTTCCAAGGCTGTAGGATTGTAGTTCTTCCTTCTGCTGCCTGCCCTCTAGTGGATGAGGCTGTCTAAGAGGCTTGTGCAAGCTTCTTGACGGGAGGGACTGTTGGTAGGTGGAACTCAGTCTTATCCCTCCTGTGGGCAGGGCAGTGCTCAGTAAAATTTTTATCTGCTTGCTTGGTAATGTGTTCTCACCTTGTTACTTGTTTAACCTGAGGTGGCCCAGCACTGAAGCCTGTAAGTTCTGGTTGGGCTAATAGTGGCCTCTGGGAGGGCTCAAGTCCATGAGTATGTTTCTGAACTGCTGCTGCCAGTATCTCTGTCCCTACAGTGAGCCACAGCTCCCCACCTCTGCAGGAGGCCCTCCAGTACTAGCAGATAGGCCTGGCCCCATCTCTTATGGGATCATTGCTTTTTCCCCGGAGTCCTAGTACACATGAGGCTTTATGTATTTTCCAAGAGTGGAGTTTCTGTTTCCCCAAGTCCGTGGAAGTCCTGCAATCAAACCCTTCTGGCCTTCAAAGCCAGATACTCTGGGCACTCCACCTGTTGCTGGACCCCTCGGCTGGGAAGCCTGACATGGGGCTCAGAACTTTCACTTCTGTGGGATTATGTCTGTGGTATAATCATTTTCTGGTTTGTGGGTTGCCCATCTGGTGGGTTTGGGAATCGATTTTATCATGATAGCACCCCTCCTACCAGGTTGTTGTGGCTTCTTTTTTGTTTTTGGATGCACAGTATTTTTTTTTTGGGGGGGGGGTGGGTTCCAGTATTTTTGGCTAGTGGTTGTTCAGCAGTTGTGATTTTGGTGCTTTTGTAAGAATAGGGTGGGCTCACATCTCTCTACCCCATCATCTTGAGACCAATCCTCTTAAAGAATCTGGGAAGAGTATTTGTGGTTGCAGCTTTTCCCCTTTCATCAGTTTAAATGTATTGTGCCACTCCCTTCTAGCCTGCAGAGTTTCTGCTGAGAAATCAGTTGATAATCTTACAGGAGTTCCTTTGTATGTTATTTGTTGCTTTTAATATTTTTGTTGTTTTTAATTTTTGCCAGTTTGATTACTATGTGTCTTGGGGTGTTCCTCCTTGGGTTTATCTGGCCTGGGACTCTCTATGCTTCCTATACTTAGGTGACTGTTTCCCACATTATGGAAAATTTCAGCTATTACCTCTTGAGATATTTTCTCTGGTCCTCTCTCTCTCTCTTTCTTTTCCTACAACTCCTAAAATTTGAATGTCATTGCATTTAACGTTGTCCCAAAGGTCCCTTAAACTGTCTTCATTTCTTTTCATTCTTTTTTCTTTATTTGGTTCTGCAGCAGTAATTTCCACTCTTCTGTCTTCTGGCTCACTTACCCATTCTTCTGCCTCACTTATTTTGCTAATAATTCCTTCTAGTGTATTTTTCATTTCAGTTATTGTGTTGCTTGACTGTGTTTGCTCTTTATATCTTCTTTGTCAAACATATCTTGTATCTGTGCCTCCACTCTTTTTTCCAAACTCTTGGGTCCTCTTCACTATCATTACTCTGAATTCTTTTTCAATACTGGTATATTGCCTACTTCCACTTCACTTAGCTGTTCTTCTGGGGTTTTGTCTTGTTCCTCCTTCTGGGACATATTACTCTGCTGTCTCATTCCATTTAACTTTCTCTGTTTGCAGTCTCTCTCCCACAGGTGCAGGATTGCATTTCCTCTTGCTTCTTATGTTTGCTCCCAGTGGGTGAAGCTGATCTAAGGGTCTTCTGCAGTCTTCCTGGTGGGATGGACTCGTGCTTGCCAACTGGTGGATGGAGCTGGGTCGTGTGCCTCTGATGGGCAGGGCTGTGTTAAGGAGTTCATTTAGAGGTGGTTGTGGACTCAGGAATATTTTAGGCAGCCTGTTTTCTGATGGGTGGGGCTGTGGTCCTGCTCTGTTGTTTGCTTGGCCTGAGGCACTCCAGCACTGAGGATGTTTTTTGTCAACAGATTTTGCTGTCCAAATGGCAGCCACCAGGAGAGTTCACACTGATGAATATTCCCTAGTACGTTTTCCACCTGTGTCCTTGTCCCCAGAGTGGATCACAGCTGCGCCTGCACCCCATGAGACCCTCCAAGACCAGCAGATAGGTCTGGCTCAGGCTCCTATGAAGTCAATGCTTTTCTTCCAGTTCCTAGTGTGCATGAAACCTTGTATGCACCCTCCAAGAGTGGAGTTCCTTGCCCCCCTAGTCTTGTTTAATTCCTGTGATCAATCCCACTGGCCTGGGGGACCCTCTTCCCAATGCCAGACCCCTAGACTGGAAGAACTTGCTGTGGGGCACACAATTCTTATTCCTTTGAGGAGAACCTCTGTGATATATTTATTTTCCAGTTTGTGGGTTGGCCTCCTGGCTGGAATGGGATTTGATTGTATCATAAATGTGTTCCTCCTACCTCTCATTGTGTCTTCTTTGTCTGTGAACATAGTATATCTTTTTTTTGGTAGGTTCCAGTATTTTTTCTTGTTTTTTTTAATGACTATTCAGCAGTTAGTTGTGATTTTGATGTTTACACGAGAGGAGGTGATCTCTTTTACTCTGCCATCTTGTCTTTAACCTCTGCTTCTTGTTGCACTAGTTCCCAGAGAGGATGCTGGGCCTGGAAAAGGGCTTTTATTGAACCAAGTAAGCAGTTGGGAAGATGGTTATTGGTGTCATTGTTTTCTTTCTTTTTTCTGGTATCTATATCCAATAAAGAGCCTTAAAAGTGTATCTGTTCCTAAGAACATATAATGCAATCATCCAACTTGTATGGGATCAGAAGGGTTGGGGAATGCTCTTCCTCATCCCATTGATTCTCTAGCTCAGTTTGCAAACTAGTAGCACATAAGTGTCATGTAGTTAATAAGTATGCTTTATTTGTCCTATTTGTGTGTTTATATACTGGCAACTCCAGAAATAGCAAGATTAGAACCACCAGATTAGTAAAATCATGTTTAGTAAGCATTTATTGTGTATATAAGAGCAGTTTGTGAACCTGGGTTTCTCTAACAATGGAGTGAGGCACAGAGGTATGCTATAGGACAGTTTACATAGTGAAATGCAGAGGGTGCTTATGATTTACAATGATTTGTTATATAGCTTAGAGTTTTCTGCCAATTGTGGGTGACAGTCTAAGTTTCATTTATGCTTTTCAGGGTAAAGAGTCTGCCTGTAATGTGGGAGACCCAGGTTCAATCTCTGGGTCAGGAAGATCCCCTGGAGAAGGAAATGGCAACCCACTCCAGTATTCTTGCCTGGAAAATCCCATGGACTGGAGCCTGCCAGTCCAAGGAGCCTCAAAGTGTCGGACATGACTGAGTGACAAACACTTCACTATATTCTTTAGAGACATTATAAGAAGTGGCCCAGGTTGTTTTTACCTATTGTCTAGAATAAGATTAATGTTTTTTTCTGCTCAGGAAATTTACAAGTTTGCTTTCCACTTTGTATTTTACTTTGTATCTATCTACCTACAATTATTGTTTATTTGTTTATACACCCGTGTAACTACCATCTCAATCGATAGAGAACATTCCATTATCCCAAGAAGTTCCCACATGTCACTTCCCAACTAAACTGAGTTAAACCTCATTTTTCCAAGGAAAGAACTGTTCTGACATCTACATCACAGCTTAGTTTTGCTGTCTTAGAGCTTCATGTAAATGGATTGCAGATACTTATTTTCCCTAACTTCTTTCACTCATCATGATGTTTATCATCCATGTTGTTGCATGTATCAGTACTTTGATTCACTTAACTGTTGAGTAATATTCCATTGTATGAACAAATGCAATTTATTTGTTTACTTGATGATAAACATTTGGGCTGTTTCCAGTTTTGGGCTATTTTCAATTAAGTTTCTATACAACATTCTATGCAAGTCTTTTTAAAAAATTGAACCTCCATACTATTTTCCATAGTGACTGCACCTATTTGCATTCTCACCAAGAGTGTATGAGTGTTCCCTCCTTTCCACACCTCTAGCATTTATTGTTTGTGAATTTTGATGATGGCCATTCTGACAAGTATAAGGTGATACCTCACTGTAGATTTGATTTGCATTTCTGTAATAGTTAGTGATGTTAAACATCACTTCATGTGCTTTTTGGCCATCTGTATGTTTTCTTTGGAGAAATATCTATTTTGATCTTCTGCCCATTTTTTGATTGGGCTTTTTTAAAAAATTATCTTTTAATTGAAGGATAATTGCTTTACAATATTTTGTTGTTTTCTGTCATACCTCAACATTAGACAGCCATAGTTATACATATATCCCCTTCCTTTAGAACCTCTCTCCCCTCTCCCTCTCCATCCCACCCCTCTAGATTGATACAGAGACCCTGTTTGAGTTTTCTGAGCCATACAGCAAATTTTTGTTGGCTATCTATTTTACATATGGTAATGTAAGTTTACATGTTACTCTTTCCATGCATCTAACCCTCTCCTCCCCTCTCCTCATGTCAATAAGTCTATTCTCTATGTCTGTTTCTCCATTCCTGCCTTGTAAATAAATTCTTCTAGATTCCATATATACGTGTGAGAATACAGTATTTATCTTTCTCTTTCTGGCTTACTTCACTCTGTATAATAGATTCTAGGTTCATCCACCTCATTAGAACTGACTCAAATGCATTCCCTTTTATGGCTGAGTAATATTCCATTTTGTATATGTACCACAACTTCTTTATCCATTCATCTGTCAATGGACATCTAGGTTGCTTCCATGTTCTAGCTACTGTAAAAAGTGCTGCAATGAACAATGGGATACATGTGTCTTTTTCAATTTTGGTTTCCTCAGAGTATATGCCTAGGTGTGGGATTGCTGGGTGGTTTTATTCCTAGTTTTTTAAGGACTCTCCATACCGTCTTCCTTAGTGACTGTATCAATTTACATTCCCACCAACAGTGCAAGAGAGTTCCCTTTTCTCCACACCTTCTCCAGCGTTTATTGTTTGTAGACTTTTTGATGATGGCCATTCTGACTGGTGTGAGGTGATATCTCATTGTAGGTTTGATTTGCATCTCTCTAATAATGAGCAATGTTGAGCATCTTTTCGTGTGTTTGTTAGCCATCTGTATGTCTCCTTTGGAGAAATGTCTGTTTAGGTCTTTTTCCCACTTTTTTATTGGGTTGTTTGTTTTTCTGGTATTGAGTTGTATGAGCAGCTTGTATATTTTGGAAATTAATCCTTTGTCAGTTGTTTCATTTGCTATTATTTTCTCCCATTCTGAGGGTTGTCTTTTTATCTTGCTTATAGTTTCCTTTGCTGTGGAAAAAGCTTTTAAGTTTAATCAGATCCCACTTGTTTACTTTTGTTTTTATTTCCATTACTCTAGGAGGTGGGTCATAGAGGATTTTGCTTTGATTTATGTCATCGAGTGTTCTGCCTATGCTTTCCTCTAAGAGTTTTATAGTTTCTGGTCTTGCATTTAGGTCTTTAATCCATTTTGAGCTTATCTTTGTGTATGGTGTTAGGAAATGTTCTAATTTCATTCTTGTACATGTGGCTGTCCAGTTTTCCCAGCACCATTTATGGAAGAGGCTGTCTTTGCCCCATTGTATATTTTCGCCTCCTTTGTAAAAAATAAGGTACCCATTGTTTGTTTGTTTTTTTGACACAGAGCTGCATGAGCTGTTGTATTTTGGAGATTAATCCCTTGTTGGTTGCATTGTTTGTTCATATTTTCTCCCATTTTGTGGATTTTCTTCATTCTGTTTATGGTTTCCTTTGCTGTGTAAAAGCTTGCAAGTTTAATTAGGTCCTACTTGCTTATTTTTGCTTTGGGAGATTGACTTAAGAAAACATGCTATGATGTATGTCAGATAATGTTTTGCGTATGTTCTCTTCTAGGAGTTTTATGGTGTTAAGTCTTATATGTAAGTCTGTAAGCCATTTTGAGTTTATTTTTCAGTATAGTGGGAGAACATGTTCTAACTTCATTGATTTATGGTGGTTGTCCATCTTTCCCAACACGACATGCTTGTCTTTCATTCATTGCATAGTCTTTCCTCCTTTGTCAAAGATGAATAAATTGTAGGTGTGTGAGTTTATTTTGGGGCTCTCTATTCTGTTTCCCCTTCATGGATCACAGCCTTGTTGTGGTGAAGGGGCTTGTGTAACTCAGCGAACCTATGAGTCATGGCGTGTAGGGCCACCCATGATGGACAGGTCATAGTGAAGAATTCTGACAAAGCATGGTTCATTGGAAGAGGGAATTGCAAACCACTTCAGTATTCTTGCTGTGAGAACCCCATGAACAGTATGAAAAGGCAAAAAGATATGACACTGGAAGATGAGCCCCCTAGGTTGGAAGGTGTCCAATATGCTACTGGGAAGAGCAGAGGGCAGTTACTAACAGCCCCAGAAAGAATGAAGCGGCTGGGCCAAAGTGGAAATGATGCTAAGTTGTGGATGTGTCTGGTGGTGACAGTAATGTCTGATGCTGTAAAGAACAATATTCCATAGGAACCTGCAATGTTAGGCCCATTACTTAAGGTAAATTGGACATGGTTAAAATGAGATGGCAGGAGTGAACACTGACATCTTAGGAATCAGTAAACTAAGATGGATGGGAATGGGTGAATTTAATTCAGATGACCATTAAATCTACTACTGTGGACAAGAATCCCATAGAAGAATTTGAGTATCCCTCATAGTCACCTCTTCTACCTTGCAGGCAGACGCTTTACCCTCTGGCTCAGAGGGTAATGCGTCTGCCTGCAAGGTAGAAGACCTGGGTTCGATCCCCGAGACCTAGGTTTGATCCCTGGGTCAGGAAGATCCCCTGGAGAAGGAAATGGCAATTCACTCCAGTACCCTTGCCTGGAAAATCCCATGGATGGAGAACCTGGTGTAGGCTATAGTCCATGGGGTCACAAAGAAACCTTGTGTAGGCTACAGTCCATGGGGTCACAAAGAGTTGGACACGACTGAGTGACTTCACTTTCATTCACTTTCATAGTCACCAGAAAGGTCCAAAGTGCAGTACTTGGGTGCAATCTCAAAAATGATAGGAAGATTTTCATTCATTTCCAAGGCAAACACTTCAACATCACAGTAATCCAAGTCTATGTCCCAACCACTGATGCCAAAGAAGCGGATGTTGACTGGTTCTATGAAGACCTACAAGGCTTTCTAGAACTAACACCAAAAAATGGATGTCCTTCTCATCATAGGGGATTGGAATGCAAAAGTAGGGGGTCAAGAGATACCTGGAGTGACACACAAGTATGGCCTTGGAGTAAAAAATGAAGCAGGGCAAAGGCTAACAGGGTTTTGTCAAGAGAATACCCTGGCCATAGCAAACACAAGAGATGATGTTACACAGGGACGTTGTCAGATGGTCAATACTGAAATAAAATTGATTACATTCCTTGCAGTTGAAGATGGAGAAACTATACAGTCAGCAAAATCAAGACCTGGAGCTGACTGTGGCTCAGATCATGAGCTCCTTGTTGCAAAATTCAGGCTTAAATTGAAGAGAGTAGGGAAAACCAATAGGGCTTCCCTGGTGAATCAGTGGTAAAGAACACACTTGCCAAAGCAGGGGACACAGGTTCAATCCCTGGGTGGAGAAGATCCCTTGGAGAAGGAAATGGCAACCCACTCCAGTATTCCTGCCTGGGAAATCCCACGGAGAGAGGTGCTTGGTGAGCTACAGTCCATGATGGGTCACAAAAGAGTTGGACACAACTTGGCAACTAAACAACAACAATAACAAAGGGAAAACTGCTAGGCCATTCAGGTATGACCTAAATCAAATATCTCAAAGGAGAAAAGGAAAGATATACCCAACTGACTGTAGAGTTCCAGAGAATAAGTGAACAATGCAAAGAAATAGAGGAAAACAAGAGAAAGAGAAAGACTAGAGATCTCCAAGAAAACTGGAGATATGAAGGGAACATTTCATTCAAAGATGAGCACAATAAAGGAAAGAAATGTCAAAGACCTAACAGAAGTAGAAGGGATTAAGAAGAGCTGGCAAGGACACACAGAAGAACTATACAAAAAAGATTTTAATGACCCATATAACCACAATGGTGTGATCACTCACCTAGAGCCAGACATTTCATGTGTGAACTCAAGTAGGTCTTGGGAAGCATTACTACAAACAAAGCTAGTGGAGGTGATGGAATTCCAGCTGAACTATTTCAAATCTTAAAAGATGATGCTGTTAAAGTGCTGTACACAGTATGGCCACAGGACTGGAAAATATATTTTCATTCCAATCCCAAAGAAAGGAAATGTCAAAGAATGTTCAAACTACTGTACAATTGTGCTCATTTCCACATGCTAGTAAATTCATGCCAAAAATTCTTCAAGATAGGCTCCAGCAGTACATGAACCAAGAATTTCCAGATGTACAAGTTGGGTTTCAAAAAGAAGAGGAACTAGAGATCAAATTGACAACATTTGCTGGATCATAGAGAAAGCAAGGAAATTCCAGAAAAACATCTGCTTCTGCTTCATTGACTATACGAAAGTCGTTGACTATACGAAAGTCATTGACTATGTGGATCATAACAAACTGTGGAAAATTCTTCAAGAAATGGGAGTACCAGATCACCTTACCTGACTCCTGAGCAACCTGTATGTACATCAAGAAGCAGCAGTTAGAACCAGACATGGAACTATGGACTGGTTCCAAATTGGGAAAGGAGTACATCAAGGCTGTATATTGTTACCCTGTTTATTTATCTTAAATTCAGAGTACATCATGCAAAATGCCAGATTGGATGAATCACAAGCTGAAATCAAGATTGCTGGGAGAAATATCAGCAACCTCAAATACTCAGATGATACCACTCCAAAGGCCAGTTTTGAAGAGGAACTAAAGAGCCTCTTGATGACGGTGAAAGAAAATAGTGAAAAAGCTGACTTGAAATTCAGTATTCAAAAAACTAAGATCATGGCATCCGGCTCCTTTCCTTCATGCCAAGTAGATGGGGAAAAAGTGGAAACATTGACAGATTTTATTTTCTTGGGCTCCAAAATCATTGTGGACAGTGACTGCAGCCATGAATTAGAAGATGCTTGCTCCTCGGAAGCAAAGCTATGACAAACTTAGACAACATATTAAAAAGCAGAGACATCACTTTGCTGACAAAAAGTCTGCATAATCAAAGCTATGGCTTTTCCATTAGTCATGTAGAGATGTGAGAATTGGACTGTAGAGCTAGCTGAGTGCTGTAGAATAGATGCTTTCCAGTGCTGGTGCTGGAGAAGACTCTTGAGAGTTCCTTGGGCTGCAAGGAGATCAAACCAATCAATCCTAAAGGAAATCAACACTAAATATTCATTGGAAGGACTGATGCTGAAGCTGAAACTCCTGTATTTTGGCCATCTGATGCCCAGGGTCAACTCATTGGAGAAGAGTCTGTTGCTGGGAAAGTGTGAAGCCAAAAGGAGAGGTGGACGGCAGAAGATGAGATGGTTAGATAGCATAACTCTCTCAATGGATGTGGATTTGAGCAATCTCTGGGAAACAGTGGAGAACAGAGGAACCTGGCATGCTACAGTCCATGGGCTGGCTCACAAAGAGTTGAACATGACTTAACGGCTGAACAACAACAACAATTCTGTTCTGTTGATTCTTTTTTTTTTTGGTTTCTTTTTGTGCTGATACCATACTGTCTTGATTACTTTAGCTTTGTGGTATTGTCTGAAGTGTGTGGAAGGATTATGCTTTCAGCTTTGTTCTTTTTCTTCAGGATTTTTGGGAAATTCTGGGTCTTTTGTGGTTCCAATAAATTTTAGGATTATTTGTTCTGGTTCTGTGAAAAATGTCATGGGTAATTTGATAGGAATTGCATTAAATCTGTAGATTTCTTTGGGTAGTATTGCTAAACTATATTAATTCTTCCAGTCTAAGAGCATGGGATATTTTTCCTTGAATCATCTTTGATTTCTTCTATCACTGTTTTACATTTCTGTGTGTGTAAGTCTTTCACTCCCTTGGTTAGGTTTATTTCTAAGTATTTTATTTTTTTGATGCAGTTTTAAATGCTTTTTAACTTTCTCTTTCTGATATTTCATTGTTAGTATAAAGAAATGCGAGTTCTCTGAGCTCACAGTACCTCTCTCTTTCCCTGGGAGGATTTTTGGCTTTTTTTTCCCCCAGCATGGCCCCCAAACACCAGTCTTCTCTTCCACCCCAAGCGAAGAAACTGAAGAAAGCCAGGCCTACTCCTGCTTCCAGGCCAGACGAGGCATCTGCTTCTTCAAACTTGCCGAAGGAGGAAAAAGAACAGCAAGAAGCAATTGAACATATTGATGAAGTACACAATGAAATAGACAGACTTAATGATCAAGCCAGTGAGGAGATTTTGAAAGTAGAACAGAAATATAACAAACTCCGCCAACCATTTTTTCAGAAGAGGTCAGAATTGATCCCCCAAATCCCAAATTTTGGGGTAACAACATTTGTTAACCATCCACAAGTGTCTGCACTGCTTGGGGAGGAGGATGAAGAGGCGCTGCATATTTGACAAGAGTTGAAGTGACAGAATTTGAAGACATTAAATCAGGTTACAGAATAGATTTTTATTTTGATGAAAACCCTTACTTCAAAAATAAAATTCTCTCCAAAGAATTTCATCTGAATGAGAGTGGTGATACATCTTCAAAGTCCACTGAAATCAAATGGAAATCTGGAAAGGATTTGACGAAATGATCAAGTCAAACACAGAATAAAGCCAGCAGGAAGAGACAGTATCAGGAACCAGAAAGCTTCTTCACCTGGTTTACCGATCATTCTGATGCAGGTGCAGATGAGTTAGGAGAGGTCATCAAAGATGATATTTGCCTAATCCACTACAGTACTACTTGGTTTCTGCCATGGATGATGAGGAAGGGGAAGGAGAAGAGGATGATGACGATGATGAAGAGGAAGAAGAATTGGAAGATATTGATGAAGAAGGGGATGAGGATGAAGGTGAAGAAGATGAAGATGATGATGAGGGCGAGGAAGGAGAGGAAGATGAAGGAGAAGATGACTAATGGAACACTGATGGATTCCAACCTTTTTTAATTTTCTCCAGTCCCTGGGAGCAAGTTGCAGTCTTTTTTTTTTTTTTCTCCTCTTGTGCTCAGTCGCCCTGTTTTTGAGGTCTCTTTTCTCCTTTATACCATGGTTCACAACTTACTTGGAGGGCGGGGAATACCTTGAGCAGAATTCAGTGGGAAAAGAATCTCTACCCCTTTCTGTTCGAAATTCATTTTTATCCCTTCCTGTCTCAACAAAAACCATGGAATCAACACCACCATGCTCTGTGGGAAAAAAGAAAAACCTTCTGCTCTCTTAGCTCTGCTGGAAGCTGGAGGGTGTTAGGTCCCATGTAGTAGTGCATAGAATTCTAGCTTTTTTCCTCCTTTCTCTGTATGTTGGGCTCAGAGATTACACTGTGTCTCTGTGTGAATATGGACAGTTAGCATTTACCAACATGTATCTGTCTACTTTCTCTTGTTTAAAAAAAGAAAAAAAAAAACTTAAAAAAATGGGGCTAGAGAAGGTCAGCAAAGGGTGGGTTTGAGATGTTTGGGTGGGTTAAGTAGGCATTTTGACAACATGGCTCCTCCTTTGGCATGTTTAATTGTGATGTTTAACGGACATCCTTGCAGTTTAAGATGACACTTTTAAAATAAATTCTCTCCTAATGATGACTTGAGCCCTGCCACTCGATGGGAGAATCAACAGAACCTGTAGGATCTTATTTGCAATCGACATTCTCTATTGTAATTTTGTTCCTGTTTATTTTTAAATTTTTCTTTATGTTTCACTGGAAAGGAAAGATGATGCTCAGTTTTAAATGTTAAAAGTGTATAAGTTGCTTTGTTACAATAAAACTAAATGTGTACACAAAGGATTTAATACTTTTCTCTCAGATAAACAACATGACCTTTCAAAAAAAAGAATAGAAATGCAACAGATTTAAGTATATTAATCTTGTGTTATGTTACCTTCATTGACAAGTCTAATAGTTTTTATAGAGTCTTCAGGGTTTTCTATACAGTGTGTCATGGTATTTGCATATAGTAACAATTTTACCTTTTCCCTTTTGATTTGGATATATTTTATTTCTTTTTTTTTAAGTTGTATGATTGCTGTGGCTAGGACTTCCAATACTGTGTTGAATAGAAATGGTGAGAGTGGGCATTCTTGTCTTTTCCCAGAGTTTAGTGAGAAAACTTTCACCTTTTTGTGATTTAGTATTATGTCAGCTATGAGTTTGCCATAAATGACTTTTATTATGTTGAAATATGTTCCCTCTATACCCACTTTGGTGATAGCTTTTTTCATGAACTGATGTTGAACTTTATCAAATAATTCTCCTGCATCTGTTGAGATGATCATGTGGTTTTTGTCTTTTCTTTTGTTGATGTGTTGTATCACATTGATTTATTTGCATATGTTAAAATATCCTTATGACCCTGGCTATTTGGATATCCAAAGTGGATCAAGATGAGTCCAACTTGATTGTGGTGTATGATCCTTTTTATATGCTGTTGGAGTCAGTTTGCTAACATTTTGCTGAGGATTTTTGCATCTATATTCATCAAAGATATTGGCCTGCAATTTTCTTTTTTGTCTTTGTATGGTTTTGATATCAGGGTGATGGTGGCTTCATAGTATGACTTTGGGAGTTCTCCCTCCTTTTCAATCTTTTGGAAGAGTTTGAGAAATATAGATATATGTTCTTCTTTGTGTGTTGGGTAGAATTCCCCAGTGAAGCCATCTGATCTTGTTTTCAGGGAGTTTTAAAATTACAGATTATATTTCTCTTCTGGTGATCAAGCTGTTGAAATTATGTGTTTTTCTTGATTCAGTTTTGGCAAGTTGCATATTTCTGGAAACTTGTCCATCTCTTCTGGGTTTTCCATTTTGTTGGCATATAACGGTTCAAAAATATTTTCTCATGGTATTTCACATTTCTGTAGTATTGGTTGTTTATTTTTCTTCTGTTTTATTTCTTATTTTGTTTATTTGGGTCCTCACAGTGTGAACCTGGCCAGAAGTTTGTTGATTTAGGTTCTTGGTTTTATTGATTTTTCTTCCTATTTTTTAACCTCTATTTTATTTATTTCATTCTGATCTTTATTATTTCCTTCCTTCTGCTGACTTTAGGTTTTATTCATTCCTCTTTTTCTAATTATTTTAAGTGCTAGGTTAGGTTGTTTATTGAGATTTTTCTTGTTTTTTTTTTTTTTTTTTTGAGGAAGGGCTGTATTGCTGTGAACTTCTCACTTAGAACTGCTCTTGCTGCATGCCATAGACTTTGTATGGTTGTGTTTTCATTGCTGGGTGCTTTGGTAGCATTTAAACAATTTTCTCTTGATTTCATTATTGACATTGGTTTTTCAGTATCTTGTTGCTAGTCTTCATGTAATCCAATTTTTTCTTGTTTCTCTTTCTATGGTTGATTTTTAGTTACATGCAATTGTGGTTGGAAAAGATGCTTAAAATAATCACTATCCTCTTAAATTTGTTACAGCTTGTTTTGTGTCCTAGTATGTCATCTATCCTAGAGAATGTTACATGTGCACTTGAAAAGAATGTAAATCCTGTTTCTTTTGGATGTAGTTTCCTGTAGATATTAAGCCTAACTATTCTATTACAGCAGCTAGGATCTCTGTTGCCATACTGATTTTCTATCTTGAAGATCTGTCCATTGATGAAAGTGGGATGTCCTACTATCATTACATTCCCATCAGTTATTTCTATATATCTGTTAGTATTTTTAAAAATATACTTGTGTGCTCCTATATTTGGTACATATACATTAATGAGTGTCAGAGCCTCTTCTTGTATTGATCCTTTTATCATGCTGTAGTGTCTTCCTTTATGGTCTTTGTTTTAAATTCTATTTTGTCTGATGTGAGTATTGCTATCCTTACTTTCTTGCTATTTCCATTTGCATTTTCCATCCATTCACTTTAAATCCATGCGTGTCTTTCTCTCTAAAGTGAATCTCCTGTAGGCAGCATACTGTAACTTCTTGTTTTGTTATCCAATCTGCCACTCTATGTCTTTTAATTGGAACATTTAGTCCTTGGCATTTAAAGTAATTATCAATAAGTATGTATTTATTGTCATTTTAAAGCTTGTTTTCCAGTTGAGTTTGTATTTCTTCTTGGTTCCTTTCTTCTTTTTGTTTTTCCTTTTGCATTTTTATTAAAAAATTAATTGAAATATAGTTGATTTACAATGTTGTATTAGTTTCAGGCATATAGCAACATGATTCAGTTATACATATATGTATATGTATATCACTTTGCCAACAAAAGTCCATATAGTCAAAGCTATGGTTTCACAGCCACAGTAGGACTGCCAGTAATCTTGTATATTATTTTCATTTTTTTAAAAAAATTTGTCTTTCTGGGAATTCCCTGGTCCAGTGATTAGGACTCCATGCTTCCACTGTTGGGGACCTAGGTTTAATCCCTCATCAGGGAACTAAGGTCCTGCAAGTCATGTAGCATGGCTAAATTAATAAATTTGTCTTTCTGTCTGCTGTTCTGATTGGGTGATTTCCATTATTCTCTCTTCTAGATTACTTGTTTGTTCTTCTGCTTTATTTAGTTTGGTATGTTTTGCGTTTAGCTCAGTTTCACCTTGATAATTGAGTGGTCTAATTTTGAGCATTCTTTATAGTTTCCTGGCTTCCCTGGTGGCTCAGTTGGTAAAGAATTTGCCTGCCTGATTAGTGTTGATGTTTGACAAAAAACAACAAAATTCTGTAAAGCAATTATCCTTCAATTAAAAAAAAAAAAAAAGAATCTGCCTGCAATGCAGGAGGCCCTCTTTCCTTGTCACAGTGACTTGCATTTCTAACAGCAGTCTTTCTTAACTCCTTCATCATTGTTATCTTCATTTTGAACTTGAGGTTTGATGGACTGGAAGCCCAGGCATCCCTTCCCAATAAAGTCTCTTGTTTTGTCAGTGTGTGTGTCTCTTCAGACAATTCATTTCTGAGCATTAGGCAAGAGCCGAGTCTTGGGCCCTGGAGGGGGTTTCCCTTCCTGCAATGGTTGACCACTGAACAACAGTCTTTGAAGTGGAAAATCTGAGTATAACTTTACAAATGTCCCTCTGTGTCCATGGTTCTGTACTGGCAGAGTCAATCAACTGTGGATTATGTAGTTCTGTAGTCTGTGTTTATTGAAAAAAAATCTGCCTATCTGCTCAGTCCAAATCTGGGTTGTTCAAGGGTCAACTGTAAGTTGAATTTGCAGATCAATTTGGGGAAGTTTGATAGCTTAACATTATTGAACCTTCTGATTCATGAATGTGGTATGTATTTCTATTAGTCTCCTTCCATTTCTTTCTTTTGGTGGGGAGATCTAATTATCTTTATTCAACAGCTCAGGAGTCAGACAGCGTCCAATCTATTAAATAGAGGGATGCTCAAGGAGTTGCTTAAAATGGAAGGTTTTTATAGGTAGAAGGAAAGTAGGGGAAAAGGTAGTAGCAAAAGAAAAGAAAGGATTTTTTTTTAAAGCCAGGCCATGTTCACTTGGAGGGAAGGAAACAGAAGAGGTCTTTACCATGTAGACTACTGAAATTTCAGGTTACATATTTAAAATTCACTTTCCTAGCTCTTTTATGTCCAGTGCAGTCATGGCTCATGGTCTCAAGAAGCACCTGAAGTATGTAACAGCTCCAAAGCATTGAATGCTGGATAAACTGACTGGTGTGTTTGCTTCTCATCCATTTACTGGTCCCCATGAGGTAAGGGAATGTCTCCGCCTAATAATTTTCCTAAGGAACAGACTTAAGTATGCTTTGACAGGAGGTGAAATAAATATTTGTATGCAGTGTTTCATTTAGATTGATGGCAAGGTCTCCACTGATATAACCTTCTCTGCTGGTTTTATGGATATCATTAGCATTGACAAGACTGGAGAAAATGTTCGTCTTTTGCTGTTCATTGCATCACACCCAAAGAGGCCAAGTATAAGTTGTACAAAATGAGGAAGATCTTTGTGGGGCAGAAGGAATCCTGCATCTGATGACCCATGATGTTTGCACCATCAGCCACCATGAGTCCCTCTCAAGGTGAATGACACCATTCAAATTGATTTGGTGACTGGCAAGATTACTGATTTCATCTAATTTGACACTGGTAACCTGTGCATGGTTTCTGGAGGTGCTAACCTGGAAAGAATTGATATGATCACCAATTGCGAGAGACACCCTGGTTCTTTTGTAGTTCGTGTGAAAGATGCCAGTGGCAACAGCTTTGACACTGGATTTTCCAACATTTTCATTATTGACAAAGGCAACACCATGGATCTCTCTTCCCCATGGAAAGAGTATCCACCTTACCATTGCTGAGGAGAGAGACAAGAGACTCATAACCAAACAGGAGTGGATAAAATGATGTCTAGGTGACATGATTGGAAAAGTCTGTACTTAATTAAAGATAATGCCACACAAAAACAATAAAATTTCATATCCCTAGGAGATGTTGAAACTGCAATGAGGTTGTGGTTTGATGTTCTGGGAGCAAATCACTCCATTTTGTATTTATTTTATTATTTAAATTTTTATTAATTTTTTAACTGGTGGAAAATTGCTTTAGAATTTTGTGTTGGTTTCTGCTGTAGAACAGTGAGAATCAGTTATAATTATATATATATATGTATATGTATATAATATATACACACACACACACACATCCCTTACCTCATGAACCTCCCTTCCTTACTCCCTTCCCACCCCTGTAGGTCATCACAGAGTGCCAGGCTGGGCTCCCTGTGTTATTTAGCAACTGCCCACTAACTATTTTACATGTGATAGTGTCAATGCTACTTTTTCAGTTTGCCCCACCCTTACCTTCTCCGACTGCAACCACAAGTCTGTTCTCTACTAGGTTCATCAGTACCATTTTCTAGATTTCATATATATACATTAATATGCTATAGTTGTTTTTCTCTTTCTGACTTACATTACTCGTATAATAGGCTCTAGGTTCACCTACCTTACTACAAATGACTCAGATTTGTTCCTTTTGTGGCCGAGTAATATTCCATTGTACATTTATATGTACTGCAACTTCTTTATCCATTCATCTGTTAATGGACATCTAGGTTGCTTCTATGTCCTGGCCACTGTAAATATTGCTGCAATGAGCATTGGGTTACATGAGTCTTTTATAATTATGGTTTTCTCAGAGTATGTGCTCAATAGTGGGATTGTTGGGTCATGTGGTAGTATTATTCCTAGATTTTAAAAGGAATCTCCATACTGTTTTCCATATGATTGTATCAGTTTGCATTCCCACTAACAGTATAGGAGGGTTCCCTTTTCTCCACATCCTTTCCAGGATTTATTGTCTGTAGACTTCTTGATGATGTCCTTTCTAACTGGTGTACAGTGATATCTCATCATAGTTTTAATTATTAATGTTAATCTTTTCACATGCTATTGGCCATCTGTATGTCTTCTTTGGAGAAATGTCTGTTTAGGTCTTCTGCCCATTTTATGATTGGGCTGTGTGTGTTTCTTATATTGCATGAGCTGCTTATATATTTTGGAGATTAACCCTTTGTCAGTTGCTTTGTTTGCAATTATTTTATCACATTCTGAGGGTTGTCTTTTTATCTTATTTATAGTCTCCTTTGTTGTGCAAAAGCTTTTAAGTTTAACTAGGTCCTATCTATTTATTTTTGTTTTTATTTCCATTATTCTAGGTGTGTCAGAGAGAATCTTGCTACAATTTGTGTCAAAGGGTATACTTCCTATGTTTTCCTCTAAGAGCTTTATAGTTTCCAGCCTTACATTTAAGTTTTTAATCCATTTTGAGTTTATTTTTGTGTATGGTATTAGAAAGTGTTCTAATTTAATTTTTTAAAAAAACACATAGCTGTTTAGTTTTTCCATCACCACTTGTTGAAGAGACTATATTTTCTGCATGGTATATTCTTGCCTCCTTTGTCAAAGATAAGGTGCCCATAGGTGCATGGGTTTATCTCTGGGCTTTCTGTCTTGTTCCATTGGTCTATATGTCTGCTTTCATGCCAGTGCCATACTGCCTTGATGACTGTGGCTTTGTAGTATAATTTGAAGTCAGGGAGTTTGTTTCCTCCAGCTCCATCTTTCTTTCTCAAGATTGCTTTGGCTATTCAGGGTCTTTGTGTTTCCATACAAATTGTGAATTTTTTTGTTCTAGTTCTGTGAAAAATGCCACTGGTGATTTGATATGGATTGCATTGAATCTGTAGATTGCTTTGAGAAGCATAGTAATTTTGACAGTATTGATTCTTCCAGTCTAAGAATATGGTACCTCTCTCTGTTTGTGTTGTCTTTGATTTTTGTTTTATCAGTATCTTATAGTTTTCTGCATACAAGTCTTTTGTTTTTTTATTCCTGTTTATTCCTAGGTATTTTCCTCTTTTGTTGAAATGGTAAATGGGATTGTTCCCTTAATTTATCTCTTTGGTATTTTTATTGTTAGTGTATAGGAATGTAAAGGATTTCTATTTTTATCTTCTTAACAATGTCAGTTATATCTAAAAAAAAAATCAGTGTGCCTCTAGTTTTAATGTGTGAAAGAAGGTTTCCTTTAATTTCTGTTAGCAGTGTTTTATAATTTTCAGTGTGACAGTCTTTAGTATCTTTTGTTAGATGTGTTTCTATGTATTTAATTTATTTCATGTTATTGTAAATTAAAATTTTTATATTCCAATTTTTATTGCTAGCATAAAAATGTAATTATTAATATTTCTGTCTTTTATCTTGTATCTGTGAGTTTGCTAAACTTTTTTAATTTTAGTAGTTTTTTGTAGACTCTTTAGGATTATCTACATAGACCATCACATTTTCTATGAACAAAGGCAGTTTTATTGACTTCCTTCCAATGTTTTTGCCTTTTATTCACTTTCCATGCTTTATTGAAGTACACAGAACCCCCAGCATAATGTTCAGTAGAAGTTGTGAGCGTGGCATTCAGTATATCACTACTTAGTATGATGCTAACTGTAGCTTCTCATAAGCAACAGTTATCAAACTGAGGAAATTCACTTTTATTTCTAGTGTGCTGAGAATTTAGGTCATGAATTGATGTTAAGTTTTGTCATTTCCCCCCTGCATCTATTAAAATAATTATATATGATTTTACTCATTTATTTCATTAACAGGATGAATTATAGATTCACTTTTGAATCAACATTCAAAAACTTGCATTTCTTAGAATCTACTTGGCCATGATTTATTATCACTTTTATATGTTTCCAGGATTCTATTTATTGATATTCTATTGAGGATTTATTTGTTTTTGCATATGTGTGTACATGCGTGCATGTGTGCTCAGTCACTCAGTCATGTCTGACTCTGTGACCCATGGACTGTAGCCTGCCAAGATCCTCTGTCCATGCGAATTTCCTCTCTCCAGCAAGAACACTGGAGTGGGTTGCCATTTCCTTCTCTAGGACATGTTCTCAACCCAGGGATTGAACCCATGTCTCTTGTGTCTCCTGCATTGGAAGGTGGATTCTTTATCACTGAGCCAACTGATAAGCAAGGAAGACCACTAGGTATGTAAGATCGATAGCTTTCTTCCTGAAATATCTGATAGGACTTACCAGTGAAATCTGTTTCTATGCATTGATCACTGAGGAAGGCTTTCTTATCTCTCCTTGCTATTCTTTGGAATATAATGGGAAAGACTAGAGACCTCTTCAAGAAAATTAGGGATACCAAGAGAATATTTCATGCAAAGATGGGCACAATAAAGGACAGAAGTGGTATGGACCCTACAGAAGCAGAAGTTATTAAGAAGAGGTGACAATAATACACAGAAGAACTATAGAAAAAGATCTTCATGACCCAGATAATCACGATGGTGTGATCACTCACCTAGAGCCAGACATCCTGGAATGTGAAGTCAAGTGGGCCTTAGAAAGCATCACTACGAACAAAGCTAGTGGAGGTGATGGAATTCCAGTTGAGCTATTTCAAATCCTCAAAGATGATGCTGTGAAAATGCTGCACTCAATATGCCAGCAAATTTGAAAAACTCAGCAGTGGCCACAGGACTGGAAAAGGTCTGTTTTCATTCCAATTGCAAAGAAAGGCAATACCAAAGAATGCTCAAAGTATCGCACAATTGCACTCATCTCACGCTAGCAAAATAATGCTCAAAATTCTCCAAGTCAGGCATCAACAGTACATGAACTGTGAACTTCCAGATGTTCAAGCTGGTTTCAGAAAAGGCAAAGGAACCAGAGATCAAATTGCCAACATCTGTTGGATCATTGAAAAAGCAGGAGAGCTCCAGAAAAACATCTACTTCTGCTTTATTGACTACCCCAAAGTCTTTGACTGTGTGACTCACAACAAACTGTGGAAAATTCTTCAAGAGATGGGAATACCAGACCATCTGAATTGCCTTCTGAGAAATCTGAATGCAGGTCAAGAAGCAACAGTTAGAACTGGACATGGAACAATGGACTGGTTCCAAATTGGGAAAGGAGTACATCAAGGCTGTATATTGTCACCCTGCTTATTTAACTTATATGGAGAGTATATCATATGAAATGCCAGGCTAGATGAAGCACAAGCTGGAATCAAGATTGCTGGGAGAAGTATCAATAACCTCAGATATGCAGATGACACCACCCTTATGGCAGAAAGCAAAGAAGAACTAAAGAGTCTCTTGATGAAAGTGAAAGAGGAGAATGAAAAAGTTGGCTTAAAACTCAACATTCAGAAAACTAAGATCATGGCATCCAGTCCCATCACTACATGGCAAATAGATGGGGGAACAATAGAAACAGTGACAGACTTGATTTTTTTGGGCTCTAAAATCACTATAGATGGTGATTGCAGCCATGAAATTCAAAAGACACTTGCTCCTTGGAAGAAAAGCTATGACCAATCTAGACAGCATATTAAAAAGCAGAGACATTACTTTGACAACAAAGGTCTGTCTAGTCAAAGCTGTGGTTTTTCCAGTAGTCATGTATGGATGTGAGAGTTGGATTATAAAGAAAGCTGAGCACCAAAGAACTGATGGTTTTGAACTGTGGGGTTATATAAGACTCTTGAGAGTCCCTTGGACTGCAAGCAGATCCAACCAGTCCATCATAAAGGATATCAATCCTGAATATTCATTGGAAGGACTGATGCTGAAGCTGAAATTCCAATACTTTGGCCACCTGATGAGAAGAGCTGACTCACTGGACAAGACTCTGATGCTGGGAAAGATTGAAGGCAGGAGGAGAAGGGGATGACAGAGGATGAGATGGTTGGATGCCATCACTGACTTGATGGACATGAGTTTGAGCAAGCTCCAGAAGTTGGTGATAGACAGGGTAGCCTGGCATGCTGCAGTCCATGGGGTCACAAAGAGTCAGACATGACTGAGCAACTGAACTAAACTGAACCACTGAAATCATCTAGGCCTTCAGTTCTGTTTTTTTGGGGGGGATGTTTTTGGTTATGGTTATTTAATAGATTTAGGCTGTGGTAGAGGATCTCCAAACTGGGATGCTATCCATTTCTTACCCCTCTGTGTGCACTCCTTTGCATACATCTCCCTCTCTTGAGGCTGGTGTGGGCTTAAGACTTACTTTGACAAATAGAATATGGGAAAATGACAGTTTAAGTTCTGTCCCTTAGGAGCCCCAGGAGCTCATGCTTTCCCTCTTGAAGTCAGCCACAATAGAGAAAATATGACTGCTCTGAGGCTGCGTTGTTAAGAGGGAACTCAAGAGAAGAGATCATCTGAAGGAGCACTGAGGTACCAGACATGTGAGTAATGCATTCATGGACTTTCCAGCGTGGCCCATCTGCCAACTGAAAGGGGCAGACTGAGTCATCCCAGCCAATACCACTTGGATGGGAAGAAACACCCAACTGAAGTCAATTAATTTAGCAGCCACAAAATGATTGTTGCTTTTGTTATTTTAAATTGCTAAGTTTTGGGACTGGCTGTGAAGCAATAGGATACTAAAAAATAGGGCTATTCATATTGTCTCTTTTTTCATGTGTGTCACTTTTGGTAAATTTTGTTTCAAGGAATTTGTCCATTTCATCTAAAATCTTGAGTTCATTATTATAAAGTTGCTTATAATAATTCCTTGTACTTTAAATATCTATTGGCTCTGTAGTGATGTCTTGTCTTCTATTTTGGATATTTGTAAGTTTTTCTTTTTTTCTTGATTAGTTTTGCTGGGTTTTTCAAATTTTTTTATTAATCATTTCAAAGAGTTATCTTTTGGCTTTATTATTTTTTATTTATTTGCTTGTTTTTATTTAATTGATTTTGGTTTTTATTATTTCTTTCCTTCTACTCATTGTGGGATTAATGTTTTCTCCTTTTTAGACTGGTAAAGTGTAAATTTGAACTATCAATTTTTAGTCTTTGGTTTTTTCTATTATAGACTTTTATGATTGAATATTTCCTTGTAGGCACTGCTTTAACTTCATTCCATAAAATTTGTTACTTTTTATTTTCATCATCATTCAGTTAAAATATTTTCTAATTTCCCTACTAATTTTTTGTCATGAGTTATTGGGTCAGGAAGATCCGCTGGAGAAGGGATAGGCTACCTATTCTAGTATCTGTGGGTTTCTTTTGTGGCTCAGCTGGTAAAGAATCTGTCTGCAACGTGGGACACCTTGGTTCGATCCCTGGGATGGCAAGATCATTCGGAGAAGGGAAAGGCTACCCACTCCACTATTCTGGCCCGGAGAATTCCATGGGTTGTATAGTCCAAGGAGTTGCAAAGAGTCCAACACGACTGAGCGACTTTCCCTTTCATTTAGAGTGTTGTTTACTTTTCGAATATTTAGGAGGATTTTCCAGATATCCGTTGTTCTTGGCTTTTAATTTAATTCCATTATGCTCAGAAAACATATTGTAAGATTTTAATCTTTTGCACTTGATTGAGATTTATGACTCAGTATATGGTCTATTTTGGTAAGTGTTCATGTGCACTTAAAAAAATGTGTATTTTAAAATCGTTCAGTGAGATATTCTTAAAATGTCAGTAAGATCAAGATCATTGATAATATGGTTCAGATCTTTTATATGATCACTATTTCTTTTTTTTGTCGCCTCATTCTGTAAATTATTGAGGTAGAGGCGCCAAAATCTCCAGCCATGATTGGCAAATTTTTTATTTTTCTCATTCTGTTACTCAGTTTTTGCTTTATGAATTTTGAAGTTCAGTTATTAGGTGCAAAGTTAAGATTTTAATGACTTCCTGCTGAGTTAACTCTTGTGTTATTATGAAATGTCTCCCTTTATCTGCGGAAATACTTTGCCTTGAAGTCTGCTTTGTTTTACTTTAATGTAACCATACCAGTTTTCTTATTCTTACCATTGTCATACTTTTCCATCCCTTTATCTTTAATCTGTGTGTTTATATTTCACATTTATATAGTTGGGCATTGTTTTTATTATTTATTTATTTATTTATTTTTGGCTGCACTGGGTCTTCATTGCCCAGTGAGGCCTCTCTCTAGTTGTGTGTGAGCTTCTCTTGTTACGGAGCACAGGCGTTAGGTGCGCGGCTTCAGTAGTTGAAGCACGTGGGCTCAGTAGTTGCAGCATGCAGGGTCTAGAGTGTGGTGGGCTCAGTAGTTGTGGTGTATGGACTTACTTGCCCTGCAACATGTGAAATCTTCCCAGACCAGGGATTGAACCTTGCATTGGCAGGCAGATTCTTTTCCACTGGACCACCAGGGAGGTCTGGGCATCGTTTTTATTGTAAAGCAAAATAAATAACTTTAATAAATAAATTTATTAAATTGACAATAAATTTATTAAATTGATAATAAATTAAATTAATTTATTAAATAAATTTATTAAAATAACTTAATTAAAAGTCTACTCTGACAATCATTTCCTTTTAATTACAGTATTCAGCTCATTTTTACTAAACTATATAGTGAGATTTAAGTATGACATGTAATTATTTGTTTATATCTGTCCCAACTGCTTTGTGTTCTTCCTCTTTTGTGCCTTCTTTTGGATTAATTGAATACTTTGTATTCTTTTTTCCTTCTTCTTTATTGGCATCAAAGCTATTTTTCTTTTTATTTTTTATTAGTTCTCATAGGGTTGCACAGAGTCGGACATGACTGAAGCTACTTAGCATGCATGCATGCATTGGAGAAGGAAATGGCTACCCACTCCCATATTCTTGTTTGGAGAATCCCAAGGACAGAGGAGCTAGGTGGGCTGCCGTCTATGGGGTCGCACAGAGTTGGACATGACTGAAGCGACTTAGCAGCAGCAGCAGCAGCAGTTCTTTAAGGATTATGTGTTATTAATTCATCACAGTCTAATTATAACTAATATTGTTTCACTTCCCACATTGTTATTCACACTTCACAAATTTAAGAAACTAATAGCAGTATGTGGGGAGAGAGCAAATTAGCCAAGATAGCGTGTGTATTCAGGCTCTTTCACCCCGCATTTTGTAAATAATGACTATGCAACAGCTGAGATCATTTGTAGCACTGCGCATGCACGTCACGAGGTCCTTGCTTAGGCACGGGCTGGGGGCTGTACATATATGTGACCCCCACCTAAAAAGCGGAGGCACTATTGTTGCTACATGGCTGTGTCTGTTGGGTCAGCCACGAGAGGAGAGAACTGTAGTAAGAGTGCTGCGTCAGCCAGGAGCGAATACTGTTACGGCTGCTGTGTCAGCCGGGAGAGAGGTTGTGTTGTGTTAGGTTACGCTGTGACTGCTGCTACACCAGCCAGGAGAGAATAAATGTGTCTCCAGTTCCTACGGCTCCTCAAGTCTTCTTCCAGCCTCTTAGCTCGCGTCTTGCCTACCCTGGGTAGAGCAAACAGCGTGGACAGTGTGAACAGCAAGACAAATGGCGTCACGAACAGGATGAAGAGCATTACACAGTATAACTTCATTTTCCTCTCCATCCTTTGTGATATAGCCATAATTTTAATTTGTGTATATTATAAACCTCAATTTATAATGTTACTATTTTCACTTTTCATGGGCATTTGTCTTTTAAGTAAATTAAGGGGAAATCTAGTGTTTTAAATTTACATGTAACTTTTTAAGTGTGTGTCATTTTTTCCTGTAGCTCTGTTTCTATTTGGTATCATTTATCTTTAGCCTAAGAACTCTTTCCAGTAGGTCTTATAGTGCATATCTGCTGGTAACCATTTCTTTCAACTTTAAAAAAATCTGAAATGTCTTTATTTTGCTCTCCTTTTAAAGAAGATTTTTGTTGGATAAAAATTCTTAGAATACAGTTTTTTCTTTCTTCATTTCAGTGTTATTCTGTGACCTTCTGGTCTCCATCATTTCAATGAGAAGATAATTGTCTTTGTGTCATTCCTCTCGTGTATTTATTTCGTCATTTTTCTCTTGTTGCTTTCAAAGTTGTCTCTTCATCTTTTGTTTTCAGCAGTTTGATTATAATGTACTTACTTGTGCTTTTCATTGTATTTATCCTGCTTGGGGGTTCATTTAGTTTCTTGAATTGGCAAGTTAATGTTTTTCACTACATTTAAGAAAATTTCGATCACTATTTTTTTTTAAATTGTTTCTTTCTTGTTCTTTCTTTGCTTTCCTCTGAGAGCTGAATTGGACTTATGTTAGACTATTTAACATTGTCCCACAGGTCACTGGGACTTTGTTCATGTTTTTAAATTTTTAAAAAATCTTTCTTCTTCAGAGTGGAAATTGTTATGAATCTGTCTCTAGTTCACTTGTTTTTTCTCTTGCCATCTTAAATTTGCTTTTAAGCCATCTAGTAAATTTTTGAATTCTGATATTTTCTTTTCAGTTATAGAATTTCCATTTGCTTCTGTTTCATAATTTCTGTTTCTCTGTGGGCTTGTCCTCATATGGTCACTCATTAGGACTATATTTTTCTGTAAGTTTTTAACATAATTTTAATAGCTTTAAAGAAAACCCTTATGGGGTGATTCCAATATCTGGATCATCTCAAGATCTGTTTCTAACTGCTTTAAAAAAATTATGAGTCATTTTTTTTCATTTCTTTGCATGCTTAGTAATTTTTTTTTTACTGTATTCCCAAACATTGTAAATTATGCATTTTAAGGAATCTGGCTTATTTATTTTTTAAAAAGAGTTTTGAGTTTTGTTCTGGCAGACAATTAACAAGACTTAGTTTTAGGCTTTGCTAGGGCAAGATTGTTGTGTTTATCTATTGCTGTGTAATAAATTACCCCAAAACTTAGCAGTTAAAAACAACATTTATTATCACACCATTTCTGAAGATCAGGAATCTGGGAGTGACTTGGCTTCATGGTTCTGGCTCAGGAACTCTTTATGAGGTTGCAGTGAGCCATCATTTGGGGTTATAGTCATTTAAGACTCCAACATAGTTGCAAAATATGCTTTCAAGAGTACTCAAGTGCTTATTGGCAGACCTGTTCTCATTTCTGGCTATGACAGAGACCTCTGTCCTGCTTCATCTGAGCTTTTCCATGTGGGTGGGTGGGAACTAGACAAAGGTATGAATAATAAGAGGCGAGGATCACTGGGGAGGCTAGCTACTAGCTTTTGCAAAGGTCTAGAGTAGCACTTATTCTAGGGTGGGGTTTCTCAACCTTGACACTGTTGGTATTTTTAGGCTGGAAAATTCTTCGTCGTGTGTGATTATCTTATGAACTGTGAGATGTTTAGGAATATCCCTGGCTCTGCACACTAGATGGCAGTAGTACTTCCCATCCCCTGAAGAAGGAAATGGCAATGCACTCCAGTATTCTTGCCTGAAAAATCCCATGGACGGAGGAGCCTGGTGGGCTATAGTCCAAAGGGTGGCAATAAGCTGGACGCGACTGAGCGACTAAGCATATACAGTACCAGTATGTCTCATCATGACAATAAAAAAAAGATCTCTAGACTTTGCCAGATGTTCTTTGAGGGAGGAGAAAAATCACCTCACCCTTCCAATTTGGAACCACTTCTTTAGGACGTGAATCTTACTTGTGAGATGTTGGAATGAATATTATGTCTCAGATGAATGCCTTAATGAGGTCTCTTTCACCTGGTTGGACCAGAACTCCAGTGTCTGCTAGTGTGACGTTTAGTATCTCAACTCTGCTTTCAGCCAGGTCAACTGCTTTCTGCTGGGTCTTTCGGTCTTTCTCTGTACATGTGAAGAGAACTGGCTCCCAGCCAGTTCCCTTCTCTATGTTGCTCAAGTCTTTACATTTTAGGTGTTTCAATGGCTCTAAACTAACCTCTGCCTTCTCAACTCAGCATTTGTGCTCTCTTTGGTAGAAGAGGTTGGACTCCTTCTTTTTTTGTGGTTAGGAAATTGTCCTAACCTGGGCCAGGCAGTGCTTGAGGCTCACCTGATGTGCTTCCTTCTCTTAGGGGTTGCAATCCTGAGCTGGCTATAACAATACTTCACAGCATTTTCCTTATGTATTTTGTTCCATTAAGTCTGTTTAAGACAGAATGGCAAATGTGATGGCAATTATTCCATCATGACTGAAGGTAGACAGTACCAACACAGCATGGTGGTGGTTGTTTTTAAATGAACCAACGTTAAAAAATCAGAAGATTTTATTGCTCTGGAGAATCATATCTGTCTACTTGGAATTGACAGATGGCAGTATTTGTCCAGACTGATGGTTGCTGTTCATCTTCACATTTTTGCTGTTGGTTTTCTCATTTCTGTGAATCCAAGTGCCTCCACCTGTGCCTGTTACAAAAATGGAAAGATATGCTGAGCGGACAGTGTGGTTTTTCTCACACATGTCAAACCTCACTTGTTTCTGTCGTCCATGCTTCAGTTGGTGACCCCTCTTTCTGAAATTTAAGGGACAATGAGATCCAGGGGAAGAGAACATTCTGGTGTCATCTGTTTTGTCCATAAATAAAGCTCGGAGGCTGTTTGATTCGAGCCAGCACATCTCTCATGAATTCACCAGGCTGGGGTTAGCCACAGGGGCACCACCAGGCAATTATATGAACAGACTTCCCAAGGGGTTGGCTCTGATGTGGTTGTCTGAGTCTACTCAGAAGCTATTCATTTTCCCAAGGGCTCTGGGAAAAGACCCTTCAGTAGTGAGTTACTGAAAGAAAACTCAAAGGGAGAAGAACTGTGCTTTACACACAGAAGGGTCATCTTCTAATTCAGATCCGATCCTCACCCTGTCCTGACAAAGCAAGAACAGCCTCTATCCTAAATGGAGATCATGTGGATTGTCTCCTGAGGGGACCCTGTGTGCAAAATCAGAACAACCATCATTGAATCCATAAAAGCAGGAAGAGCCTTGAGCTGTGCTTAAGTTGGGTTTGCACACTGGAATGCCCAGAGGGGCCAGATATGCAACATAAATGAATCAAGCTAGATATTGAACAAAATAGAGTGGAGGGGTCTGTGGACACTGGAGACCACCTTCTCTGGTTGAGCAAACCATTTCCAGAAGCTTAAAAACATGGAGCCAGTCAAACAAAGCCACATGTGGGTTTGCCTATGGACTACAAGTTTACAGATCTGGTTCACATTCTTTATTAGTTCAGAGAAAGATGTTTGTACTTAGTTGCTCAGTCATGTTTGACACTTTGCAACCCCCATGGACTGTAGCCCAGCAGGCTCTTCTGTCCATGCGTATTCTCCAGGCAAGAATACTGGGGTGGGTTGCCATGCCCTCCTTCAGGGGATCTTCCTGACCCAGGGATCCAACCCAGGTCTCCTGCATTGTGGGCTCATTCTTTACTGACTGAGCCACCAGGGAAGCCCCAGTGAAAGACACCATTGCCAGTTCTCCCTGGGGCATCACACATCTTTCGAGATGGGCACAGTATGGAGAGGCTAGTTTCAGTACCTTGGGCCACCTCTGGGGGGTTGGGGACGTGCCCCAGTGCAAAGAGCCCAGTGTGGGCTCCATGGTCTGGGCTTGGTGGCTACTCTGAGCTGCCTCCTGAGTAAGGAGTCCTGTCCCTAACGCACCTTCTGTAGTGCACTAGGGAAGGCACTCTTCTGAGAACTTTTCTCTTTGGTTGGAGTTGTCTGGTGCTCAGTGAGTGCGGGGCTGTGGAGCGGAGTGACAGAGCTCCAGGCCAGCCAGCCATTCACCCTGAACTGACGCTTTTCTTCAGGTCACCCTGGTGGGCCCGACCCCAACCCGCCCAGCTGTGATACACACCAGTGCTGCAGTTCTGGGCTGCCTGTGGAGGAATGGGGGGCAGGCCCACCTGAGCCCATGGGACCAGGAGGAGCGGTCACTCTGAAAGCCCTTCACCCTGTTCCTTGGCCACAGCAAGCGGCGCTCCCTCACCCTGCAGCCATCTCTCCTGTGCTTGCAGTCAGAAAGGCGCTCTTGTCCCTGAAGTCTTACTTTAGTTCTTTACATGCAGAGGTGTCTCCACTTCTGCAAAGTGTCCCCAGCAGGGCTGGGATAGAGCTCATGGCCCAGGCTAGTTTTTCATCCTCCCCACCTGATTGGGTACCTTACAGTGTCTTCCTGGCTTCTCCAGATTTTTCTGGGTATTCATGAGAAAAATGTGCACACTTGTCTTTTATATATTATATGTATATATATATATATATATGTATATATACATATATTATTTAAACCATGTAGTAAATCTTTACTTTATGAGGAAAATGGCTTAGGTAGTCAATAGGCATGCCTGCTCAGTTGTGTCTGAAACTTTGAGACTCCATGCACCATAATCCACCAGATTCTGCTGTCCATGGAAGTTTCCAGGCAAGAATACTGGAGTGGGTTGCCATTTCCTACTCCACACTTAGTCAATAAACACTTATAAATGCTATTATCAAAGCTGCATTTGAAAAAGTGATCATTAATTTCTTTAATAGATGGTAACATTGGCATAAATAAAATTAAATATTATATTTTTTAATGAAGTGCTGATCTTAATTATTTTACCAGGTTCAGAAAAACACTCCAATGCTTACATATGATTTTTAAAAAACTATCATAAAACTAGGAATAGATAGAAGCTTCTTTACCTTCATAACAACTACTATATTTCAAAAGCCTACAGCAGACAAGATACTTGGTGAAAGCATTTGCACTATGAGCAAGGCTGGGTGATGAGGCCCATACCATCCCCACTGTTAACATCATATTTGGGGTTTTGGCACCAATACTCTCTGGAATGGAAATGACATAATACTTGTCAGAATTGGAAGGAAAGAGATTAAATCCTCATTACAAGGAGGGAATAACAGTTACATATATATTAAACTCAATCCAATCAACAGACCAAATAATAGAACCAACAAGTCACTTAAGCAAGTTTTCTGGATGCATAATCAGCTTACAGACACCAACAGCCTCCTGCTATATCAGCAACAACCATCTAAAAAATAAGTCCCAGTGGCCATGTTGAGATGCTGGGAGGGTGGTACATCTGGATAAAGCATGGAACTCTCTCCCCACACATCCCCTAAAGTATCTATTCCATTCAATTGTTCCTGAGTTGTGTCCTTTATAATAAACTAATAAACAGACTGAGGGAAAGCCTGTAAATATTTTTTCTAAAACATGGAGTTCTGTTTTTATTAATTCAATTTTGGAGTGGAAAATACAGAAGGCTCCTTGGTTTACACATAACTTTATAAGAGAGTCAGTACTTAATGATCTATTGAAATTCCAGTTTTTGAAGCAACAGCAGAATTACCCCTAGACTACAAATTTATAGGGTTCTCTTCAAACAATCCAAAAACAGCTGGCTACTAGCCAAACCCTCCACTGGTCTTATCAAACAATGAGCCATTATCAACCAAACAAATTATCTTTACTGAAAAAGAACTGAGGAAACATATATGCAGGAACTATTCAAAAATGTCTTAAAATGCTTTATAGGAACAAATTCTTAATGAAAAATGATCCAGAAATTTTAAAAAGTCACCATTTTCAATGGCAAAAAAGCATCCTGAGTTCAATCTAGCAAAGAATATAGAGGATTATCTGTAGAAAAATGGAAACTTCTAGTATATGACATAAAAGGAGAGATTACTGTGTGTATGGGTGAGATTTCTTACTGTTACAAGGCTCTCAACTCTCCCAGATTCATGTAGGCATTATATGCAATCTAGATCAAAATTTCAGCTGGAATTATTGAGGAAATCAACAAACTCATTGCCAAATGTATATGGAAGAATCAAGGAATGAGAAGAGGTAAGTCACTCCAAGCCAAACACATGTAGGTCTTCCACTATTTCTCATGTGATAAGGTTTCCAGACCCTACATCATCCTAGATCTCCACCTTAGTATATACTCCAGTTTATCAAAATTGTTCATAAATTGCTGTTGTTGTTGTTCAGTCATTCTGCAGTGTCTAACTTTTTGCGACCCCATGGACCCTGGCAGGCTTCCCTGTCCTTCACTATCAAGTATCAATTTCAATCCCATTATGGTCACCACAAAGTGGAGGAGGGCCATGAGCCTCACACTAGGTGCCCCGGAGTGAAAGGAATGGCAGAAGCCTTGGAGTCTTGGGAGATGTGGTGGGACGCCCTCCCCCCAGCTTTGATCCAGTGTCCATCCGCCACTCAGTCTACATTCCAAGGAAGTAAATTTAGCAACCTTACCATTTTCATCCTTTCTTTTCTTTCACATTTAATCCTTTCCTACTTTTTGTCTCCACATATTACTTGATTCTTTCCATCTTCTTTCTTTTTGAAGGAGGCAGAAATATAAAAGCAAAAAAGGATGTGAATGAGAAAGGAATATGAGCAGATATGAAAAAGTTTTTCATTTCTTTTTTTATAAAAAAGAAATTAGGCAAACAGGGTGCTTCCAATTACTAAATAAACAGTAAATCTAGTTTGCTAATCAGACTTCCTCAAGGGCATCATGAAAGTCCAAATGGAAGAGCACAGAACTCTTTGCATATGAAAAGAACACATCTGCCTACCACCCAGTGAAGCCAGGAACAGTCAGGTGAGGGGAGGAACTGCTGGAGAATTCCCGGCTGGGAAAAACCCTGCTTGGGCAGAGCAAGGACAATTGAGGAGAGAGAGAAGGCTTGCAGGGTAACAGCACTTTCCTCAAGGTCCCTGGCCCTCTGCAGCACTCGCTGAACCAGGTGAAGATTGAGACACATTAACCAAGATATTCATGGTATCTTGAATAAAGAATTTGAGAACTAAGTCTCATAGGTCTTAACTGTTGTAGACAAGTAATAAATCAGAATGTTTGTCAAAACAAAAAAACAAAAGAAGAGGTAAGTTGAGCTTTCAAAATTTCTCTGTCATGGCATGTCCTGGAGGCTGTGGTCCTGGTCATGGGATAGACTGGGATGTCAATAGCATGAAATAGAGAAATTGAAACAGACCTGGTGTACATGGGAATTTGGAATATGGTACAGGTGGCATCACAAAGAAAGGGGGGAAATTTAGGCTATTTAGTGGATGAAGCTGGGAAAATGAGCTTTAAAACTGGACTCTACTTCACCCCAATATCCTAGGTGGTCTCTGGATGGATTAAAGGCTGACAGATGGAAAGTAAAGCTTTAAAGCCGGCAGAAGATTATGCAGGATAACCTCTTTTGAGATCTAGAGTGGTGGAGAGACTTTTTTTAAACAAAGCTCACCACAATGCAAATCAGAGGTGAAAAATTGATGCTTTTGGCTAAATCAAAGTTAAATATATCTGTTCAACGAAGAACTCTACAGCCCAAGTCAAGAGAGTGCAGACTGGGAGGTGACATTTGGGATGCTCACAACTGCTAAGGGATTACTTTTTAGAATATAGAAAGGTCTTCTGCCAGTTACCAAGAGAAAGACATGCAGCACGATAGGAAAATGGGAAAGGAGAGGAAAAGACAGTTCTTATAAGGAGATGATGCCCAAATGGCCAACAAGTGTTTGAAGAGATTTGAACACACCAGGGGTCAAAGAAACACGAGTGAAAGCAACAGTGAGATGCCACCGGATACCCAGCAGAGTGGCAACATCGGAAAGGTGGATGATACCAAGTATCAGTGGGATGTGTGCTGGGATTTTCAGGAATGGTTGATTGGGGGTGTGCTTCTGGCGACAATTTCAGAGTTTTGTGAACGTGTCCTCTGGCCCAGGAATCCTAGAGACGCTTCCACAGGGATGCCTGAGGGGACATGCATGGCCATGTTTATTATGGTATTGTTTCTGATAGCAGAATGCTGGAGATTGCTCCAGGTTCACAGCCAAAGGCACATGACAAGTTCGACATGCTGAGTGCAAACTATTGTGTATGAAGCAACATGAAGGAACTGTGGACCAGTTATTCATGCAGAACCATAAACAGGGCTCAAAAACTGTGTTAAGAGAAGAAAGTAGGATTGGAGTGGAGTTTGTAGCTCAAAATTGTTTATGTAAGGCAACATGAGGAGGGTTCCATGTGTATTTCACGGGGAAGCCTGCATCTTTAAGGTTGAATCAGACAGAGCATGTGCCTGTGGAGGGAGGCAGTGAGAAGAGTAGATGGAAAGAAGGGAAAAATTAAGTGGGGTAAAATTAATCAGGGGCTTGCCTGCATCTGTGTTAACAAAGCTGTGATCTGAGGAGTATGGTTTTAGCATAAATATCTGAAGCTGAAGTTCAAATATTAATAAATAAAGAAATGAATAGGCAAGCAATTTCCGGGTTTTAAAATAAATTTACAAGTCATATGTCCCTGTATGGAGGAACCATTAAATAAATGTAGGTGGGAAAATTGGATTTTAATCTAGGGAGAAAGGAAATCTTAACCCAGTCATATCCCAGACATTATGATAAATTCCTCATGATTTCAAATTTAAATTAACAAGTGATATGGCAAAGTGTTTGCATGTTGTCTCAACTCTGGAAGGAAGAAAAGATTAAGTGACAATGGTGGTAATATGAAAATGTAAAAATGCTTACTATGTGTTAGGAACTATGTACTGTGCAATGAATTTTACATAGATAGTTCTTTATATTGCTCATGGCCAACAGCTACTATTTCCATTGTACAGGTGATGCTCCTGACTAGGGAGGTAAGGATCTTGCCTGAAATTGTGGTACAAGGGCTTCACCAGCTTGGAACTCAGTCCACCAGCCTCAGAGCCTGTGCTTTGACCCAGTGATGTGACGAGTGACGGGAAAACAGCAAAACAAAAGCGGCTCTGCAAACTGAAATGGAACACAACCAAGATAAAAAGCAACAACAGATGGGAAATAACAGGTTCCATAAAGACGATGGGAAAATTCATATAAACTTAAGGGCTTGTTACAACTCTCATCCTCCAGGACACAGTGTCCAAAGCAAGCAGAACAGGAACTTTACCTAAATGGAAACTAAAGCAATAAACCAATGTCTCAAGAAGTTTCACTTTAAATCATTAAAAAATGCCAGCCAATAATGCATTTTCACCTTTCCCAGTTATTGTTATAAAAAAATAAATGCATGCCATAAAACTTTGTGCTGGTGAGATGTGGGGGTCAGGCACATTTATGCACCACTGGTGGAAGCCAAACATGTATGCAACTAATCTGGGGAGCAAACTCCCTGTGAAATGGAATCAAATTGCAACAGTGTTTTTCTCCTACTTTCCTCTTAATGTGTACTTGGTTGGAGGACACCTTGCCCTCTCTGGATGAAAATGCGGGCAGGTCTCACGTCCTCTCAGCTCTCTTTCAGGTGATGGGTCTCTCACAGACTTCATCCCAAAATCAGCACGACCAGTTCAAGGTTGTGACTAAACCCTTAATTCAGCAGAATGGCCCAACTTCTGCCTGTTGCCCGGCTGGGCTGACTTCTGGCTGGAATCCTGTGGTGGGAACTTGGCGAGGTTGCCCTCTGTGCTGTTTCTCCCCGTGGAGCTTCTCCCCCCACCTTGCCAGTCAGGGTGGGCTAGCTGCCTGCTCTTGGCCTGGCCATTGTCGGGCTCTCTCTCTCACGTGTGCTGTTCAATGGTTACAGGAAGTTTCTAGCTCCATGACTGTGGGGGTCCTGGGGTGCAAAGTCCCCTATCTCATGGGTCCCTCAGGAAGAGACAGAGCTCTTCCCCAGGAGGGTGTGGGATGGGGTGGATGCTCAGGGCCCACTGCAGCTGCTTAGCAGGTGAGCCGTGTGCTTTTTCCTCCACTGGCCTCCTTTCTTGTCCCCATGGTTCCTGCAGATTCATTGCGTGCAGACTCCCCTTGAGCTCCACATCCCCTCAGCCTGGGGGTTCCATGACCCACCACATCTGGTCCAAGGAGCATCCTTGGCCCTGGGGCACTGGGAGGCAGGGTGGTCCTAGTACATCAATTCCCTCCAAAGGCTGCTTCCATGAACATGACACTGGTCTCTCTATTGCTGGCGCTGGCTCCCAAGAGGGGGGTCAGACCTCAGTCTTCAGTGTCCAAAGCCTTCAATTGACCCCATGAAAACGCCCTCAGTAGACTAGAGGTGAAGAGGGTAGCACACCACACCCCTCTACATTGGAGGGGGCTGCATTCGTAGTATGAAACAGAAGCTTCCAGATGCACCCCAACTCTCTTTCAAAATCCTCTCTCAGCACTTGCATGTTCTTCTAGTTGGTGAGGGGGTTCAGGAGGAATCGGGAGGCTGAATTTTGGGGTGTTCCCCTGCTTGAATTTCGAATTGCTTCCATCTGAGATTGACCATTAATTAAGCTTACAGATTGGAGCACTGTCACCAGAAGGTTCTGAGTATTCAAAGCTGCCTGTGATATGGCCTTTGTCTTGAGCATTCAAGGAAGCAGAGGGGATGGGGGGCAGGGCAGGGCCTAAGAGACGTGTGCCCCAGGACCCTGGATGAGTTCATGGAGTTGATGGTATGTGTACCAGGGCCATGCCCAGGGTTGGGGTTCCTGAGGGTTCCACTGGGAATTTCTGTAAGTGACAGAAAATCCTACTTAAACTGGCTTAAGCTCTAAAGGGAATTTATTGGCTCATGTTACTGACAAGTCCAGAGAGGCTTGCAATGACGTCACTAAGAACCAGCTCCAGTCCTCTGGGATTCTCTTGGCTCTGCTCCTTCTGAATGCTGGGTTCATCCTTAGCCAAGCTGCCCTCTCCCCACTCCGTGGAAGCAGCTCCTAACCGTCCACCTTCACACCACTCCCTCCTGGAGACGAGCTCCATCTCCTCCCAAGGCACCCGAAGGATAGAGGGACTTTCCATTCCAGAACACTGAGGGTCACTCTGATTGGACCCACTAAGGCCAGGGACATGGCTGGCTCTCTTAGGACCTAGTTTCCTGCTTCGTCCCAGTCAGGGGCAATTGGGAGAATTGACCAGCAGTGGGCAGAAGCAGCAGTGGGAAGCCTGCTGGTGTTGCAGCAGAGTGACTTTTACATCATGGCACTACTTCTCCATCTTACAGGCAGGTAACTGCTTTGCCTAAGGTCGCATCAAGAGTTAGTTAATGTGGACATAGGCCTGAAGACCCTGTCCTTGGAGAACAGGAAGGCATGTGGAGCTGGTGGTGGTGGGGAACCCAGGAAGAGTGGTCTAAGCTGGATAACAGACCTTGAAGATCAGGCTAAAGCAGTTGCCCTGAATCTTATAGGACTTGGGTTTCAGTGAGGAAGTAGAGGGACTGGTTCCAGGTTTTGCAAAGTGCACCAGGATTCTGGGTGGATGGATAGGAGGTGGGGTGGGTACTGAGACACAAGGGCTGTGGTGGCACCTGGGCACATATACCTGGGCTCTTCCTCCTGCAGCTCCCTGTTACTTCTGTCCACAGCAGCAGCTCCAGCTTGCCTAGCTTGGTTTGGATGTAGAGATTTTGCCCGATGCTGAGCTCTAGGGGTTCAACCACTACTGAGTCCCTGACAGTCCACATACTATCGATGCTGAAATGTATGTCTATTCTCTGTTACCGATCAGGGGATGTTCTGTGTCCATCCCACGCCCTACTTCTGGGTCCTGTGGTCTGTGTCCTGCCCTGTTAGTCTACTCTGCATGCTGCTCACCAGCCTGAGTAGATGAGAAATTTTTTCCCAAACAATTATATGAGATCTAGTATGTTCTTTCCTAACACAATGGAGAAATTGTGGTTAAACTGAGGACATTCAATCCCTCTCCTGCATTCCTGACAAAAATCTACTCAGGGTGACATCCAAACCACTTAGGCTAGCTGAGTCACCTCCCATCTCCAGCTTCACCCACAGCCCTGGGTGGCTTCATGTTGAAGGCTTTCAAAACTCAGCTCCCCTCCCTTGCCATGCTTGTCCCATGCTTTGACACCTGCCTGCCTTGGCACAGGTACTCCACCAGAGAGGGACCCTGCAGGAACTGTGTGTCTGTTCTCTTCTGAAGTTGCAGGCCATTTTATGAAAACCAGGCTCCTTTGGGCACACCTCTTGCTCTGTAATGAAGGTCTCCTTTGGTCACATAAATGGGAAATGAGACATCTTCATGCTTCTGGGACCTAGTCACCAGCTGAAGTCCTCCCTTTCTAGACCAGCCCCTGCTGGGCTCCTTCCCCTTTACACCCAGCTCAAAGACTCTCAGAATCAAACTGTGGCTGTACCCAGGCGACCTTGGACCTAGGCCTGGCATGCCCAGATCCTCCTTTGTCCACCACTGGGGTCTCCCTCAGGCCAGCTTCTTTGCCAAGGGTATGCCTATCTCCTTTTATCATATAAGGAATCAGGTTCAGAGACCTAAAGAGACCCTTAGAGGCCAGGTCTCCAGCCTGCAGAGTCATATCTGGGTCAGGGTCTGCCAGCCTCTCAACCTGATTCTTCCCTCCAAAAATGTCATTCCCCATGGCTTAAGTCATTCTTGGAAATCAAACAATAAATTGTAAAAACAAGATAAGGGAAACACTCTAGATGAAATGAACTGACAGCTTCCATGATAAAAGGCTGAGATAAAACAGGAAAAGGGCTACAGAATTTTTTCAAAGTTAAAATTATAGGAGTAAGTAGCATTTGTTGTTGTTCAGTCAGTAAATTGTTTCTGACTCTTTGCAAAACCACGGACTGCAGTACACCAGGCTTCCTTGTCCTTCACCATCTCCTGGGGTTTGCTCAAACTCATGTCCACTGAGTCGGTGATGCCATCCAACCATCTCACCCTCTGTTGCCCGCTTCTCAATAAACAAGACAGAAGAAAGAGTAAAATAGGGAAATTAAAAATACGTGACTCTGGGTGAGGAAGGGTGGGAAGGGCCCAGAACAGTCCAGATGAGTCTGGGGTGGGCTCCTGCTATCTCCCTCCTCCCCCAGGGCCAGTGGCTGGCAGCCCCCCTCAGCAGGGCACCAGTGGAAGGTCGTGCTGCTGATCAGGCTCCCTGAGCCCTGGAACTAGGTACGCCAGCCATACAAGCTGATATCCAGCAGCAGCTCTGACCAAACAGGGAGGGGATGGCCTGGGATTTCCCCGGGGGTCTGGGTTAGTGCTCACTTCTGTAGCTGGTCTCTCTGCAGGATAATGATATCTTTCTGATTCAAGCAGCTACATCTCCATAAAACAGCTTGCATATGCATTTATTTGCAGGCTCAAATCGTAGTTGCTCACATTTTAGGGAGTCCTCCCTGCAATTTACCCAGATCTAAGATGATTTCCCACCTGCTTGGAGGGCAGCAGAACACTGGGGCCCCACTTTGTGGAGTCTTGGGCCTGGACACATTTCTCAGCCTTGCTTGCTGAGGGTCGGCCTCCGGCCCCGGAGGGGAGCCCAGGGGAGCCCTGTGTGGAGGCTGCAGGCTCAGTGGATCCAGCTGGAACTGGCTGGACTCCGGCTTCTGAGAGCAGCATCTCCTCAGTAGCCTGCAGACAAGAGGATGCGCGTGTCGTTGCTGGGATACGGTGGAGGCCCAGGAAGAAAGGCCGGACTGCTCGCCAACCAAGGCATCGATTTTTACCAAGGGGCTCTGCAGGCTCCTGTGTTTGGGCAGGCCTGGGGCTGGAGGGCTGAGGCAGGCTGTCAGGGGGTTCAGCTCTGAGCCAAACTTTGAAAGAGAAGCCTGTTGTGAGGGCCACATTCCTTGAAGGGCAAGGACGATGTTAGCTTGAAAATGCCCACTTCCTTATCTAACACCTCTGTGCTGACATCAAGGAGGGAACAGTCCACTCCTACCCTCATGGAGCCTACTCCTAGTGGAGGGACTGACAAGGTGCATGCACTGGGGGTGCTGAGAAGGTGGTGGAGAAAGCAAGCAACTCCAGTGCTGAGAGGTGGGCAGCACTATGGCTGGCTGACCTGGGATGATTGCCCTGACCTCTCTGAGCCTCAGTTTTCTCATCTGTATGATAAAAATAGTGTGTGCCTCAGAGGCTTGTGGAGAGAATTAAATGAGACAAGGGGAAAGGCACTTAGAATATTGCCCACACATACCAAGTGCTCAGCAAGTGTTACAGGTTGAGTTGCGTCTCCAAAATTCATATGTTGAAATCCTAACTCCTAGTACATCAGAATGTGACTGTATTTGGAGATAAGGTCTTTAAAGAGGTAGAAAAATTAAAATGGGGGTATTAGGATAGGCCCTAATCAAGTATGACCAGTGTTCTTATAAGAAGAAATTAGGACACAGGCACATTCAGGGGAAGGATCATGTGAGGACACAGGGAGAAGACAGACATCCACAAGCAAGGAGAGATGCCTCAGAGGAACCAATCTTGGCCACACCTTGGTCCTGGACTTCTAGCTTCCAGAACTGTGAGGAAATAGATTTTTGTTGTTTAAGCTACCTGATCTGGTACTTTATTAGAGCAGTCCTACGAATACAAGCATTAGCTACAGGCATATGTTGTTTTATTGTGCTTTGCTTTATTGCAACTTTGCAGATACTACATTCTTTTTTTTTTTTTTTTGATGTTCAAGCTGGTTTTATTTTTATTTTTTTAAATAAATTTATTTATTTTAGTTGGGGGCTAATTACTTTACAATATTGTAGTGGTTTTTGCCACACATTGACATGAATCAGCCATGGGTTTACAGATACTGCATTCTTTACAAAGGGAAGATTTGTGGTAACCCTGTGTTGCTGCGAGGCGGCTGCGACTGTCCATGCAGAAGCGAGGCGGCTGCGACGGTCTGCGCAGAAGCGAGGCGGGGCGGCGGCCGAGAGGAGCTACCCTGGGCTGGAGGCCGGGGCTGGGCGTGGGGGGGCGGGTGGCATGTGGTGGGGCAGTGGCCCAGAGGAGCTAACCTGCACCCGAGGCCAGGGGCGGCAGACGAGAGGAGTTACCCCAGGTCCAATGAGCGGTGGCTGGGTGGGCACAGGAGGGCCGAGAGGAGTTACTCCACATTCTAGGTCAGGAGGGGCCGTCGTGAGTAGATACCCATTGTCCAAGGTAAGGAGCAATGGCTGCACTTTGCTGCAGCAGCCGTGAAGAAATACCCCACGTCCAAGGTAAGAGAAACCCAAGTAAGACGGTAGGTGTTGCAAGAGGGCATCAGAGTGCAGACACACTGAAACTATAATTACAGAAAACTAGCTAATCTGATCACACGGACCACAGCCTTGTCTATCTCAATGAAACTAAGCCATGGCGTGTGGGGCCACCCAAGACGGATGGGTCATGGTGGAGAGGTCTGACAGAATGTGGTCCACTCGAGAAGGGCATGGCAAACCACTTCAATATTCTTGCCTTGAGAACCCCATAAACAGCATGAAAAGGCAAAAAGATAGGACACTGAAAGATGAACTCCCCAGGTCGGTAGGTGCTCAATATGCTATTGGAGATCATTGGAGAAATAACTCCAGAAAGAATGATGGGATGGAGCCAAAGTAAAAACAATACACAGCTGTGGATGTGACTGGTGATAGAAGCAAAGTCTGATGCTGTAAAGAGCAATATTGCATAGGAACCTGGAATGTTAGGTCCATGAATCAAGGCAAATTGGAAGTGGTCAAACAGGAGATGGCAAGAGTGAACGTCAACATTCTAGGAATCAGTGAACTAAGATGGACTGGAATGGGTAAATTTAACTCAGATGACCATTATATCTACTACTGTGGGCAGGAATCCCTTAGAAGAAATGGAGTAGCCATCATGGTCAACAAAGGAGTCCGAAATGCAGTACTTGGACGCAATCTCAAAAACGACAGAATGATCTCTGTTCGTTTCCAAGGCAAACCATTCAATATCACGGTAATCCAAGTCTATGCCCTGACCAGTAACGCCGAAGAAGCTGAAGTTGAACGGTTCTATGAAGACCTACAAGACCTTTTAGAACTAACACCCCAAAAAGATGTCCTTTTCATTATAGGGGACTGAAATGCAAAAGTAGGAAGTCAGGAAACACCTGACGTAACAGGCAAATTTGGCCTTGGAGTACAGAATGAAGGAGGACAAAGGCTCTTAGAGTTCTGCCAAGAGAACGCACTGGTCATAGCAAAAACCTTCTTCCAACAACACAAGAGAAGACTCTACACATGGACATCACCAGATGGTCAACACTGAAATCAGACTGATTATATTCTTTGCAGCCAAAGATGGAGGAGCTCTATACAGTCAGCAAAAACAAGACTGGGAGCAGACTGTGGCTCAGATCATGAACTGCTTATTGCCAAATTCGGACTTAAATTGAAGAAAGTAGGGAAAACCACTAGACCATTCAGGTACGATCTAAATCAAATCCTTTATGATTATACAGTGGAAGTGACAAATAGATTTAAGGGCCTAGATCTGATAGAGTGCCTGATGAACTATGGACAGAGGTTCGTGACATTGTACAGGAAACAGCGATCAAGACCATCCCCATGGAAAAGAAATGCAAAAAAGCAAAATGGCTGTCTGAGGAGGCCTTACAAATAGCTGGGAAAAGAAGAGAAGCAAAAAGCAAAGGAGAAAAGGAAAGATATTCCCACCTGAATGCAGAGTTCCAAAGAATAGCAAGGAGAGATAAGAAAGCCTTCCTCAGTGATCAATGCAAAGAAATAGAGGAAAACAACAGATTGGGAAAGACTAGAGATCTCTTCAAGAAAATTAGAGATACCAAGGGAATATTTCATGCAAAGATGGGCTCGATAAAGGACAGAAATGGTATGGACCTAACAGAAGCAGAAGATATTAAGAAGAGGTGGCAAGAATACACAGAAGAACTGTACAAAAAAGATCTTCACGACCCAGATAATCACGATGGTGTGATCACTCACCTAGAGCCAGACATCCTGGAATGTGAAGTCAAGTGGGCCTTAGAAAGCATCACTACGAACAAAGCTAGTGGAGGTGATGGAATTCCAGTTGAGCTATTTCAAATCCTCAAAGATGATGCTGTGAAAGTGCTGCATCCAGTATGCCAGCAAATCTGGAAAACTCAGCAGTGGCCACAGGACTGGAAAAGGTCAGTTTTCATTCCAATCCCAGAGAAAGGCAATGCCAAAGAATGCTCAAACTACCGCACAATTGCACTCATCTCACATACTATAAAGTAATGCTCAAAATTCTCCAAGCCAGGCTTCAGCAATACACGAACCGTGAACTTCCAGATGTTCAAGCTGGTTTTAGAAAAGGCAGAGGAACCAGAGATCAAATTGCCAACATCCTCTGGATCATCGAAAAAGCAAGAGAGTTCCAGAAAAACATCTATTTCTGCTTTATTGACTGTGCCAAAGCCTCTGACTGTGTGGATCACAATAAACTGTGGAAAATTCTGAAACAGATGGTAATACCAGAACATCTGACCTGTCTCTTGAGAAACCTGTATGCAGGTCAGGAAGCAACAGTTAGAACTGGACATGGAACAACAGACTGGTTCCAAATAGGAAAAGGAGTACGTCAAGGCTGTATATTGTCACCCTGCTTGTTGAACTTATATGCAGAGTACATCATGAGAAATGCTGGGCTGGAAGAAACACAAGCTGGAATCAAGGTTGCCGGGAGAAATATCAATAACCTCAGATATGCAGATGACACCAGCCTTATGGCAGAAAGTGAAGAAGAACTAAAGAGCCTCTTGATGAAAGTGAATGAGGAGAGTGAAAAAGTTGGCTTAAAGCTCAACGTTCAGAAAACTAAGATCATAGCCAAATTCACTTCATGGGAAATAGATGGGGAAACAGTGGAAACAGTGTCAGACTTTATTTTTTGCGGCTCCAAAATCACTGCTGATGGTGATTGCAGCCATGAAATTAAAAGACGCTTACTCCTTGGAAGGAAGGTTATGGCCAACCTAGATAGCATATTTAAAAGCAGAGACATTACTTTGCCAACAAAGATCCATCTAGTCAAGGCTATGGTTTTTCCAGTAGTCATGTATGGATGTGAGAGTTGGACGGTGAAGAAAGCTGAGCGCCAAAGAATTGATGCTTTTGAACTGTGGTGTTGGAGAAGACTCTTGAGAGTCCCTTGGACTGCAAGGAGATTCAACCAGTCCATCCTAAAGGAGATCAGTCCTGGGTGTTCATTGGAAGGACTGATGTTGAAGCTGAAACTCCAATACTTTGGCCACCTCATGCGAAGAGTTGACTCATTGGAAAAGACCCTAATGCTGGGAAGGATTGGGGGTGGGAGGAGAAGGGGACGACAGAGGATGAGATGGTTGGATGGCATCACCGACTCGATGGACATGGGTTTGGGTAAACTCCAGGAGTTGGTGATGGACAGGGAGGCCTGGCGTGCTGCGATTCATGGGGTCCCAAAGAGTCGGACATGACTGAGCGACTGAACTGAACTCAACTGTGTTGTTGAATTACAGTTAGAAATTTTGGGCAATAAAGTGCTTTTTTGGTTAAGGTATGTACATGTAAAAAATATAATGCTGTGGCACACAATAGACTAGAGCATAGAGTAAATGTAAGTATTATGTGCACTGGAAAACCAAAACAAATCCATAGGACTTGCCTTATTTCAGTATTTGCTTTATTGGGATGGTCTGGAACTGAACCCTCAGAATCTCTGAGGTCTGCCCATATTACTGTTATTTCCAAGCCCCAGCTCTCAGCCCAGGGACACAGAGCAGGCAGGGCGAAGTTTCTGGATGGAACCCTCAAGAGTACATGACCCTATAAAGAGGCAGTGAGGTGAACAGCACCGGAGCCCTGGTGAGCCAAGGGCCCTCCTTAGAGTGGGAAAGACAGGCTCCCAGGGGCATGGCCCCAGGAAGGAGGAGGAGGTGAGGAGCAGGGCGAGGAGGGGGCGGAAAGGGGAGAGGTGCGGAGTCTTCTGTTGTTGCTGTCTGTCAATGGCATCATCTACACTGCAGCGCTGTGACTGTGGTTACCACACAGACAGCAAGAGTGGGGGATCTGTGCTGGTTGCCTGCAGCTTCTCCCTCTGAGTGTGGGGGGCAGCATATCCAGCTGGTCTGCTGTGGATTGGACATCGCTGTTGCTTCTGTTATTCTGCTCTTATATACAACCCTGAAGGGAGCAGGCTTGCCCAGTCCCCCTTGGGCACACAGGCAAGCCTTTTCTCATTCAGGTGAGTATGAAGAGCTACTGGATCATGGGGCATATGAATTGTTCATTTTAATTTTAATAGACTTCTCCTTTAGACTCATCTTGTTAATGGTATCCTAGAACTCAGGGGAGCCAGTAGAGCCTCTGTGCTCAGCAGCTTGGTGGAGGTGAGACCCTGACATTCCCCAAGCAAATCACTGCAAGAAGGCATGGGAAGGGGCTCCAGGCCCCTCTCCCACTTCTTCATATAGTATTGGTGGTTGGGGACCCTGTGGGTAACAGAGGCAGGAGGTCATTGCTTCCAACATATGGAGAGATGCTGGGAACTTGGGGAAAGGAACTGCTCAGCCTCCCTAAAATCTGCAGTGGCACCTCCATCACCTCTCCAGCTTGTGATCACTCCCTTCTAGCTGGTACCATGCTTATGATCATCACCCTGGGTGATGACCAACCAAGAACAGGGCTGGTCACTGCTTTCCATAATGTCCATTGTATGTCAGACCTGGATTCGGAGACATCCCCCCTCCTTGCTCTCCATGTGAGGGATGCTGAGGTGGGCATGTACTCCTTGCACCCAGGAAGGACTTAAGACACCAGATGAGTTCAAGGAGATTCAATAGACTAGCTTGCCCTGATATATATTTCCTCAGCAGCTTGAGGGAGGACCATTTCCCAAGGTCTGGCGATGTCATTCTCAGCTGCAGAGTGACACATGCCGGGAGGTAGTCTGTCTGCACATCCTTGGTGATGGGTGAGGTCCTGAATCTTTGTCCTGCTTTATGTGGGCCTTTTCTCCTGTTGAATGGGTAGGACTGGGGTAGACACTAGAGGTGAGAACTCCAGGTGGAAGAAGCAGCCCAGGTAAGGCAGAGAGGCAGGGACACTTGAGATGTCTTAGAAGGACAGGCACAGTGCTGAGGGCTGGAACTCGAGGCCAGTTTGAGGCACAGAGGGAGGGTAGAGAGGCAGCAAGCAGGTCTCTCAGTGCAAGAAAGGGTCTGGGCTCAGCCCTGAGGGCAGAGGGAATTAGGGAGAGGAGAAAGTGGAGTGGACTCTGGGCTGCTGCCAGGAGCTGGTGAGGAGAGGGTGGAAGCAGCGGCCTGCCTGGAGCAACTGCGGGTGGCTCGGCAGTGGGACCGTCAGCGGAGTGAGCTGAGAGGCCATGCAGAGGCAGCCCCGGGGGCGACAGTTGACAGACAGATGGTGAGCTCTAGGCAGTGGGGCTGAGGCTCTGACTTGCCAGCAGCTCTGTGCACCACTATCCCAGAGGGCCACTCAATGCTTCCTGGAAGGGCTGGCCGTTACTTCCACTGGGCCTAGCATGGCCTGCTGGGAGTGGCTGGTAGCTCCAGCCAGCAGCTGGTGCTATGCCCAGACTGACTGGTGCCCCACAAATGACTGGGTAGCCTCCCAGGTGGCACTAGTGGTAAAGAACCCACCTACCAACGCAGGAGACCCGCGTTTGGTCCCTTGGTTGGCAAGATCCCCTGGAGGAGGGCATGGCAACCCACTCCAGTACTCTTGCCTGGAGAATCCCCACGGACAGAGGAGCCTGGTAGGCTACAGTCCATAATGCCACACAGAGTCGGACACGATGGAAGCGACTTAACATGTGAGTCCACGAATGAGGCAGCCCTGTGCCTGCCCCGAAGAAGGGAGTGGGGTCCCTGTCCAGCCACGTTCTGTTTGTCCAGCAAGGGTAAAAGAGGGCAGAAGCTGCTGCAGCTGCCTGGGGCTAAGTCTCTCTCATCTGCAGTGGGAGGCCTTGTGGAAACAGCCCTGAATTAGGCTCTTGGAGCCTCCAGTCTAGAATGGCCCTGGTGAGACGTGGGAGCCTGGGAGGAGAAGCCTTTTGGGGTGGGAAATGTGACTTTAGAGCCTGAGAATTGTTGGTGGCAGATCAGTATTATCTTGGGAATTCTGTGTCAGGGAATTCACCAGGATCACTGCCTTGGTCATGGAGAGGGCTGAGTCCCCCCTCGCACCTGGGATAGGCTGGCAGGGGAGAAGGTCAGCAGGAGTGTGTTTCCTGGGGGGCACCTGGTGCTGTAACTCTGCCCCATTCTTTGTTGAGGTCTGTTGTCACAGCCCCCAGGTCAAGTGGCCCTGCATGGCGGTGGTGGGGGAGCTCAAGCCTGGTGGAGATGGAGTAGCGTTTCTTGGGTCCAGGCTCTAGCCATTTTGCTGCATCAGGACACGGGCCCTTGGATGTCTACTCTTGATAGTTTAAGAGAAGCTGCAAATCCAGATTTCTGGGTGAAATCCTTTTGTATTCATTTGCCAGGCTGCCATAACAAACTACTATAGACTGGAGAACTTAAACAATAGCAGTGTATTTTTTCATGGTTCTGGAGGCTGGTGGGCCAAGATCCAGGTGGCGGCAGTCTTGGTTCTTCTGCAGCCATTTTCCTTGTCTTGCAGGTGTGTTTTCACTGGGTCCTCATGTGGTCAGCCCTCTGAGTGTACCTTTCTGGTGTCTCTCAGTGTATGAAAATTTCCTTTTCTTATAAGGACACAAGCAAGATAGGATTAGGGCCCATCTACATAACCTCATTTTACCTTGAAAAGTGAAAGTGAAATGAGAGTGATAGTTGCTCAGTTGTGTCCAACTCAAGAATACAGGAGCGGGTTGCCATTCCCTTCTCCAGGGGATCTTCCTAACCCGGGGATCAAACCTGGGTCTTTTATGTCTCTTCCATTAGCAGGTGGATTCTTTACTACTAGTGCCACCTGGGAAGCCAGAGAAGGCTAAGTGAGAAAGAGAGAATGTGTCAGTTGCTTAGTTGTGTCTGACTCTTTGAGATCCCGTGGATTGTAGCCCACCAGGCTTCTCTGTCCATTGAATTCTCCAGGCAAGAATACTGGAGTGGGTTGCCTTTCCCTTCTCCAGGGGATCTTCCTGACTCAGCGATTGAACCTGTGTCTCCTGCATTGCAGGCAAATTCTTTACCAGTGAGCCACCAGGGAGGATACCCATTTTACCTTATGCCTCTTTTTTAAAGACACTGTCTCCAAATAGTCATTTCTGAGGTACTGAGGTTCAGGACTCCTATGCATGAATTTCTGGGGGAACACAACTCATGCACAACATTCCCTAATGGTTAAATGTTGGTTTTCATTTAAAAAATTCAAAAACTCTGAAGGGGCAAACAAACCAGCCCATGAACTGGATTGGGCTTGTGAATGGTTTGTTAGAAGCCTCTAATTTCAGGTCTGACCCCAGACCCCCAGGAGCTCCGACGTGCGATCTGGACATGTGCTCAGGTACCTTTAGCCCCACCCATGAGGTGTTGTGGATTTGAGCTCTGGGCTGTAGGCCTGGGAGGAAGAGATGGTGTCTGCAGATGGGGGATGAATATCCTGCCCCCACTGGTGAATAAGCTGAGGAAGGAAAGAGTTGGAGGGGAAGGGAGATAAACTGAACACCCACTGTGTGCGGATGCTGTGCCAGCCACTGGAGACCCACATGTGTGTCAGACACTCCTGTCCCATCTGAGGGGCTTCTCTGGAGGCCTGTACAGGGCGTGGTGGGTGCTCAGATGAGCAGGAGCCTAGTACGACCTTTGTGTGGGGCTGGGGTAAGAACGGCTGGATCCTGGGACAGTGAGAAGCCTGGCTGGATGAAAGGCAGGACAGTGCATCTTCTCATGTGATCTAACCCATCCAAGGCAGGCTCCAACATCAGTCTCAGAGCCTCCTGATATTCTAGTCTAGGCTGCTGAAATGAGAGGCTGGAATAGACTTTTCCCAGGTCCCACAGGATCCTCTCACATATCTCTGTGCCGGAATGGACACTGGGAAGTGGAGAGGAGTGAGCAAGGTCGACCAAGCGGGCCAGGACAGGGCTGAGCATCACCCATCTCTGAGCACCCTACCTGTGAAACCTAGAGAGATTATCAGTTAGATCCAATACAACTGTAACCTGCCTTTGCTGATCAAACTCACCTTAATTTTTGCTAGAAAAAACTTGTGGGTCCCCCAGGAGCTCATGCAGCCTAAACAATGTTTGCCTGAGCTGTTTTCCAGGAACTTGAAGTCAGCTGTGCTGGTTCAAGCTCCGACCAGCTTAAGACCACTGACCCTCCAGCTGGGCCTGTGTGAGTGTCCACTCAGTGACCTTTTGATGTCAGAGGGTTAAACACTCCACTCTTTGTGAGCCACGCTGCCATATTGCTTCTGAGTGCATGTCCCATGGAGAGGCCTGTTGCTAAGCTGAGCCTGTGTAGAATCAGATTATCTCGACTTTCCCTTAGCTCCAATTACCTTTCCCCTTTCTCCTCATGCCTCAGATCAGCCTGCTGCTTTATGCCTTAAATTCCTGAGCCCCTAGCCTTCCAGTAGGTCAATCTAAGATTTGTTTTCCTATCTCCTTGCTTGGCTGCCTCATAAATAAACTCTCTGCTGCAAACCTCAGGGTCTCAGCATTTGCCTTGTTGTGTGTTGGCTAAACACACCTAGTATGGTAACCGGGGTCTCAGGCTGGGCGAGGCCTGGAGCTGGGCCTAGCAAAGGCATAGGAAGGAGTCCCTGACTCCAGCCAAAGGGCACGCGAGGCTGCTCCTGGGCAGAGAAAGAGATGCATAGGGATCACTCGCTCACCTGGCCCTTCCCAAGCCAGTGTCTGGCTAGCGTGCGAGAATGGGAGACAAGGTTCAATCTCCTCGCATGACTCAGGAGCTTAAACTGGACAATTCAGGCTGTCAGAGTGAACTTCTTTTGTAATTTAACAGTCTCACTCTAAGTCAGAACTGTTAGGGTGGTACAGGGGCCACTTATACCCCTTTTCTATGGATCATGTAGTTAGGGTGAAGTTGACCTAGCCCTGGTTTAAAGGGTGAATCACATGGCCCAGGCCTGGCCTCTCTTGACCAGGGGCTGGATGGATGGATTCAGGAATGGGTATCTGACCCCTTTTGGGCCCATCAGATAGTTGGAGCTCAATCTGAGCTCTTGGAGCAGCAAGGGTTTTCCCCCAGATTTTGAGGTTGTGAGAGTGTGAAGCTGGAGCTGCAGCAGCCCTCTTGGCATCATGAAGAGACTTCTTGCCTGTGAAGGGAGTGACCCAAAGGAAAAGGAGAATTAAGTTAGAGGGAAAAAACTGGGCTCTAGGGACATCATTTTATATGTCCAAGGCCAAACAACCCCTGGATTTTTAATTTGTCAAACAATAAATTTCCTTTTTTGCCCAAGTCAGCCCAAGTCAGTTTCTGTCACTTGTCTTATAGCCATGGGTGAGCCACCAGTTCTTGTCAACCTCTGATCCTTCCTGTAGTTGGGTGGGGCCTCTCTGCTGTCCTGACATGGGGTGGGCTCCCTACTTACCTAGTGAATAGTTTTGGTACCCAAGTATCTTTCTAACTTCCAGTCCTTGGGCTGAAGCCAGCCTGTGGGTGAGAATTACAACCAACCTCTGAGAACTCTGCAGGAGGAAGACGTGTTGAGGGAGGAATATCAGAGCATTTCCCTTCAGGAAGGCAAGCCGAGTGTTGAATCTCCATGGGCAACTTTAATTTAACTGGAAATTAAAAAAATCAAAACCAGAGTCTGGGGCATTTAGAATGTCTGTCTTTCTGGTTTAATTTCACTGGGATTGTATTATTGCTTTTGATAAAATGTTTCATTTTGAAGGACTGGTTTCATCAAAGCAGGGCTTTCCTTTACAGAGGCAGCTCCACTGATAAAAGATATTTTCATTAGGAAAAAGTGACACCTGGCTTGGACTTAATTGTGGATTCAGAGAACAGAAGGGAAATGTCTGTGCCCTTTGGTGATCCCTCATGGTCTCTGAGGAGGCAATATAACTGAAATCTGGAGTAATTTCTTGGACACACCATGCATGTTCACACTGCTTGCCTTTGTCCATGCTGCTCACTGCCTCTCCCTGGACGTCTTCCCTTTGCTCCTGGTGGGCAAGATCCCAGCTTGCTGACTTGCCTCTGCCTATTCTGGATGTGGTCTTGGCCAACTCCCATGGTTTGCCAGGGCTGGTTGGTTGCAAATGTTGAAATGTGACCTTATTTGCAGATATGATTAAATTTGAGGACTTCAGATGAGAAGTTGTCCTGATTTATCTGAATGGGCTCTAAATACAAGCACAAGTGTCCACATAACAGGGAGACCAAGGGAGACTGGACACGCACACAGGCAATGAGATCAAAGAGGCAGAGATGGGAGCGTTGCAGCCACAAGCCAAGAAATGCTGGCAGTCACAAGACGCTGGCAAAGTCGAGCAATAGAATCTTCCCTAGAGTCTCTGGGGAGAGGTTGGCTCTGCTGATGCCTTGATTTTGGCCTCTGGAATTTTGGTCTACTGGGAGAGAATATATTTCTGTTATTTTGAGCCACCTGTTTGGTGCTGATTTATTTGTAACAGCCACAGGATACTAATACAGAAGGGAAACCATCTGAACAAACTAAGAATTTTGTGTTGAGCATGGTTGGGGGGGATTGTAATTCATGAAACCCAGAGTGGGAAGAGCATTCCACTCTCCTGTGGATTAGAAGCAGGACCAGAGAGTTGCCCGGCAAGCTGACAGCCCTTTCCTTGCTTCCCTCCTGCTCCTCCTTACTGTCCCTGGCTTCCCCAGGTATTGCATGATCCATTCTTTTCTATCCAGAAGGAGAAGAAATTGGGAGGTTCACAGGGAAGAGATACTTGTTTTTTTTCCCACATGATTTGGAATTGTTTCACTTGTTACAACAACTAGTACTTTCATAATATGAAAGATGTCAGATAAGGAAAATTGAATCTAAGATGTGTTGGATTGCATCATTTTTCCCAGTTCCTTACCCATCTCTTTATCCACACCTTGTGCTACGTCACTTTGCAACTTCTCCATCTAGAATGGAGTAGGTGTTCTGCCCCACTCATGTGGCTTTCCAGGCCCATGGAACATGAGTGGAAATGAGCGTGTGCTGGTTTGGAGCCCAGTCCACAGGGGTCATCATGCTTTCATGCTCCTCCTAGAAGCTCCTGGCCTCCTCCATGAGATGGGCTTCCCCTGGACCCAGGGTGCACATAGGGAGGGCAGAGCTGTGGGTCTGAGCAAACGTTATTGTTGTTCTGAGTTTCCAGGGTCTAAGGTGGTTTAGTATCCAGTGTTACTGTGGCAGTGGGTAATGGCTACAGAAATTGGTACCTTGAAGAGAAACCTGCAATATGTGGCATTGGCTGTGGAACCAGAAACTGTTATTGGAGGCTGAAAAAATGATGGCCTGTGTTATGGAATGGTGGGATATTTGCTAAAAACTGTCACTTGAAATAACTTGGAGGAAGGAAAGTGTACCTAATATACTGGTGGCTTTGGGCTGAGAATGTCCAGGTAGAATGTTGCAGGCATGAGCAGGCTCCTGCTGCCTGCCTTTAACATGGAACTACGAAGAAGAATCAGCTCTTCTTGACTGGTCAGATCTCAGAAAGAATTAGAGTGAAGAAAAAGAGTCTGGAAAATCTGAGACTTACTGTGTTGAAAAATAAAACTATTTTTAATCTCCATCTTCTCCATTCAGTAAAAAATTCTCAAACATAGCCTGAGAGAAAAGTCAAATCAAGGGTATGGCCATTAAGATATAGCTTGGGGTCTAGAGTGAATCAAAGGCATAGCACCTGCACTTGTGAAGGCCTCTGGAAGAACTAGATGGTGCTTAAAGCTACTAGAAAGATCAGTGATGTGGTCCTTCAAATCAGCCCGAGCTGCCCACAGTACTTGCAGAGACAGACATGTCTTGAAATGAAGTGGGACTATGGCTTTTGGCACATTAAATCAAATACATAGGAACTCCACAAGAGCTGAGAGAGCTGTATTGACAAAAGCCCCCCAGATCAGTTCAGTTCCATCATGTCTGACTCTTTGTGACCCCATGGACTGTAGTACCCCAGGCTTCCCTGTCCATCACTAACTCCCAGAGTTTACTCAAACTCATGTCCATTGAGTCGGTGATACCATCCAACTATTACATCCTCTGTCATCCCCTTCTCCTGCCTTCAATCTTTCCCAGCATCAGGGTCTTTTCTAATGAGTCAGTTTTTCACATCAGGTAGCCAAAGGATTGGAGCTTCAGCATCAGCTCTTCCAATGAACATTCAGGGTTGATTTCCTTTAGGATTGACTGGTTTGATCTCCTTTCAGTCCAAGGGACTCTCAAGAATCTTCTCCAACACCACAGTCCAAAAACATCAATTCTTTGGCACTCAGCTTTCTTTATAGTCTAACTCTCATATCCACACTTGACTACTGGAAAAACCATAGCTATGACTAGACAGACCTTTGTTGGTAAAGTAGTGTCTCTGCTTTTTAATATGCTGTCTAGGTTGGTCATAGTTTTTCTTCCAAGGAGCAAGTGTCTTTTAATTTCATGGCTGAAGTCACCATCTGCAGTGATTTTGGAGCCCAAGAAAATAGTCTCTCACTGTTTTCATTGCTTCCCTATTTATTTGCCATGAGTGATAGGACCCGATGCCATGATATTACTTTTTTGAATGTTGAGTTTTAAGCCAACTTTTCCACTCTCCTCTTTCACTTTTATCAAGAGGCTCTTTAGTTCTTCTTCACTTTCTATCATAAGGGTGATGTCATCTGCATAGCTGAAGTTATTGATAATTCTCTTGGCAATCTTGATTCCAGCTTGTGCTTCATCCAGCCTGGCATTTCATATGATGTACTCTGCAAATAAGTTAAATAAGCAGGGTGACAATATACAGCCTTGATGTACTCCTTTCCCAATTTGGAACCAGTCCATTGTTCCCTGACCAGTTCTAACTGTTGATTTTTGACCTGAATACAGATTTCTCAGGAAGCAGGTCAGGTGGTCTGGCATTTCCATCTCTTTCAGAATTTTCCAGTTTGTTGTGATCCACACAGTCAAAGGCTTTGGCATAGTCAATAAAGCAGAAATAGATGTTTTTCTGGAACACTCTTGCTTTTTCGATGATCCAGCAGATGTTGACAATTTGATCTCTGGTTCCTCCACCTTTTCTAAATCCAGCTTGAACATCTGGAAGTTCTCAGTTCACATACTATTAAAGCTTAGCTTGAAGAATTTTGAGTATTACTTTGCTACTGTGTGAGATGACTGCAATTGTGCAGTTTTGAACATTCTTTGGCATTGCCTTTCTTTGGGATTGGAATGAAAACTGACCTTTTCCAGTCCTGTGGCCACTGCTGAGTTTTCCAGATTTGCTGGCATACTGGATGCAGCACTTTCACAGCATCATCTTTGAGGATTTGAAATAGCTCAATTGGAATTCCATCACCTCCACTAGCTTTGTTCGTAGTGATGCTTCCTAAGGCCCACTTGACTTCATATTCTAGGATGCCTGGCTCTAGGTGAGTGATCACATGATTGTGGTTATCTGGGTCATGAAAATATTTTTTAGTTTATAGTTCTTCTGTGTATTGTTGCCACCTCTCCTTAATATATTCTGCTTCTGTTAGGTCCATACCACTTCTGTCCTTTATTGTTCCCATCTTTGCATGAAATGTTCCCTTGGTATCTGTAATTTTTTGAAGAGATTTCTAGTCTTTCTCATTCCATTGTTTTCCTCTATTTCTTTGCCTTGTTCACTTAGGAAGGCTTTGTTATCTCTCCTTGCTATTCTTTGTAACTCTGCATTCAGATGGGTATATCTTTGCTTTCACTTCTCTTCTTTTCTCAGCTATTTGTAAGCCCTCATCAGACAACCATTTGGCCTTTTTGCATTTCTTTTTCATGGGGATGGTTTTGATCACTGCCTCCTGTACAATGTCGCGAACCTCTGTCCATAGTTCTTCAGGCACTCTGTCTATCAGATCTAATCCCTTGAAACTATTTGTCACTTCCACTGTATAATCATAAGGGATCTGGTTTAGGTCATACCTGAATGGTCTACTGGTTTTCCCTACTTTTTTCAACTTAAGTCTGAATTTAGCAATAAGGAATTCATGATCTGAGCCATAGTCCGCTCCTGGTCTTGTTTTTGTTGACTGTATAGAGCTTCTCCATCTTCGGCTGCAAAGAATATAATCAATCTGATTTCGGTATTGACCATCTGGTGATGTCCATGTGTAGAGTTGTCTCTTGGGTTGTTGGAAGAGGGTGTTTGCTATGAGCAGTGCATTCTTTTGACAAACTCTGTTAACCTTTGTCCTGCTTCATTTTGTACTCAAATGCCAATTTTGCCTGTTACTCCAGGTATCTCTTGACTTCCTACTTTTGCATTCCAGTCTCCTATGATAAAAAAAGACATCTTTTTTTTGGTGTTAATTCTAGAAGGTCTTGTAGGTCTTCATAGAATTGTTCAGCTTCAGCATCTTTTGTATTTGTGGTTGGAGCATAGACTTGGATTACTGTGATATTGAATGCCCTACCAATCTGGACCAGAAGACACTGAAACTGTTCAAGATGAAAAAAACCTCTGGGCCACTAATTTGTTATGGGCAAGATGCAGGTTGAGAAAACATTCAGCTTCTGTGAAAGCCATATTTTGGAGCATCCTTCTCAGAAGTAACCAAGAAGAATGATGTGAACAAGAAGTGACCAGGGAGAATGATGGAGAAGGAAAGACATTGTAGGGAGTAGAGCCAAGAACCACAGCTCCAGGGAGTAGACTTGGAGCCTAATTCCACAATACTCTCTGTGCCAGGGTAGAAGTTCCTGGCAATGTTTCTCCAACAGGATGTAAGAATTGTTGTGTACTAGTGGACCAGTGGGGCTTCCCTGGCAGCTCAGATGGTAAAGAAGTCACCTGCAATGCAGGAGATCCGAGTTCGATCCCTGGGTTGGGAAGATTCCTTGGAGAAGAAAATGGATACCCACTCCAGTATTTTTGTCTGGAGAATCCCGTGGACAGAGGAGCCAGGTGGGCTACAGTCCACAGGATAGTGAAGAGTTGGATATGACTGAGTGACCAACACACACATGTGAGTGGGCAATGGGCTTTCCTGGTGGCTCAGATGGTAAAGAATCTGCCTGTAATGCAGGAGACCCAGGCTTGTTCCTTGGGTCTGGAAGATCCCATGGAGAAAGGAATGGCAACCCACTCCAGGATTCTTGCCTGGAGAATCCCATGGAAAGAGGAGCCTGGCGGGCTACAGTCCATGGGGTTGCAAAGAGTCAGACATGACTGAGCAACTAGCACGTTTACTCACAGTGACTGTTTGGGGCCTCCTGTCCTTCTTTCCTTCTTTAAATCAGAGTATGGTTGCATTACCCTGCTGTGGCAGTTTCTACTGTCCAGCAAAGTGAATCGGTTATACATATATGTATGTCCACTCTTTTTTAGATTCTCTTCCCATTTAGGTCGTCACAGAGCATGGAGTAGAGTTCCCTGTGCTCTACAGTGGGTTTTCATTTGTTATATATTTAAAACGTAGTAGAGTGTATTTGTCAGTCACCGTCTCCCAGTTCATCCCACCCTGCCTCTTACCATTTGAATGGGAGTGTTTATTGCATGACATGTCCCTGTTCCATCATGGCTAACTTGACTTGTGTGAGGTGTTGGAGGGGAGGAGGGCCACAAACAACTTCTCCTTTTGTTCTTTAGGTCCTAGGAACAAGGGGAGCTGCATTTGGATCTGACTTAGCATAGCATAGCATAGAATACAAGAATCTCAACTTCAAGCTTGACACCATGATTGGGTGTTTTGAATGAGAATGAGTGTATTTTGTAAGTGGGAGGGTAACTGTGTCCAAGAGGGCACTTTGTGGTAGATTTTATCATCGTTCCCAATTCCTTACCAATCTTGTAGTAGTTTCCTAGGACTGACATAACAGATAACCACAAAATTGGGAGGCTTTACATGACAGAGACTTATTGGCAGCCAGAAATCTGAAATCAAGGTGTCACCCAGGTTAGTTCCTTCTGCGAGGGAGAATCTGTTCTGTGACTCTCTCTTAGCTTCTCCTAGCCAGAAATCCTTGGTATTTCTTTCTTTCTTTTTAAAAAGAATTTTCTGAGCCTGTTTTGTTTTTTTTAAATATATCTTTATTTATTTATTTTTGGCTGTACTGAGTCTCCGCGGCTGCGTGGACCCTTTAGTTGTGGTGAGCAGGGGCTACTCTCTAGCTAAAGTGGGCTTCTCTTGCTGCAGAGCACAGGCTCCAGGGTGCATGGGCTTCAATAGCTGTGGTTCCCGGGCTCTAGAGCACAGGTTCAGTTGTTGTGGTGTTTGGTTAATCTGTGACATGTGGGGTCTCCCTGGATCAGGGATCAAACTCATGTCTCCTGCATTGGCAGGCAGATTCTTTACCACTGAGGCACCAGAGAAGCCCGGCATTTCCTGAGTTGTAGACACATCCCTCCAATTTCTGCCTCCAACTGTCACATGGCAATCTCCCTGTGTGTCTCCACTTCCCTTCTTATAAGGACATCAGTCACATTGGATTAAGGGTGCACTCTGATCCAGTGTGACTTCATCTTAAAGAATCACTTCTGCAAAGACCCCATTTCCAAATAATATCCCTTTCTGAGGTTCTGGGTAGACATGCATTTTTCAGGGGAGCATTGCTCAGTCCACTACATGTCCTGTATCTACATCCTTTGCCCCGTGACTCTGCAGCTTCTCTCGCCAGGATGCAGAGTTATCTGCCTCATTCATGGGCTTGGTCCATATGTCTCATGTGGCCTAGGGCAGGTGGGCCAGTTTGGAGCCCAAGTCTTAGAGGCATCGTGTACTCATGCTTACCCTTTTAGAAGCCTCTGATCCCCTCCAGAAGATGAGCTTCTCCTTAGAGCTGCTGTCCCTGCATCGTTTACATATGAGCTGCCCCAGCTGTCCCCAGACCTGCCCTGTCAGGAGAGCTGCCTTGGCCAAGCTGTAGAGCTGTAAGCCCACGGGTAACCCTTGTTGTCTTTCTCCAAAAGAAGACAAGAATCCAGATTTCAAATCCTTAATCTCCTAATTTTTATGTGTGTTTCTGACTCAATTAAAAATGTCACTGTGCTGTCCCAACCAAACGCTCCTGTGAGAAGAATTCTGCCTGTAATCTTCCAGTTTATGGTCTGGGGTGCAGATTGGCCAGGCCCAGGGATCCCTCTGCTCAGCTGCTTCCTGTCAGAGGCACCATCCTGGGAAGATCCTTGCTCCAGGAGGAGAAGGTCTTTCTGTGTGACACAGAACCCAAGTGGGCCCTGCAGCAACCGAGGAGGGAGGGAGTACAGAGCCCACCTCTGCCGGTGGTCGTGCACAGGACGACAAGGCCATGGAGGGGGCCTGTCATCTTGATGCCTTTCTGCCCTTTCCAAGGCATCTCAGATGATGCTGTTTCAAGAATATTTGGCAAGAAGATGCCCATAGTGTTTCTTTTACAAAAATGGTGGCTTCTTAGGGATTGCTCTAAAAAACCAAACCGAACCAAATGAAACCACACCAAACCAAAACAGTTACGGAGAACAGGGAAATCAAACTCCACCAGGTTGAAAATGATTTTACTGGATGAACTTCTCACTTTAAATTGAGTCCAAGTTCGTTTTCTCTCCCAGACTTCTAGAAGGCAGCATTCAAAATGTTTACACTTGTTTCATCTGCCTTTTTGCTCAGCCCTGGTCCCCCACCTCCTTTCCCTCACTTCACACATACTGTTTCATTGCACACATATGCTCAACTTTATATTAACATGTATCTAGTTTTTATATATGGCTTGTGAAATATGCCAGACAAAGAATGAAATAGTCCTGAAAACAGCTGGAAAATTATGCAACAGAGGAGATTGGGCACATGCACATTCTGTACTGCAAAGTTGCACAACAGACCAAGTTTGTTATAAGTGAAGCTTGGAGGTTTTTATTTTTTCTCCAGAGTGACAGCTTGCATGGTGGAGTAAGCCTTCTGCAGAAGGCATTTCCTCAGGCGCCTCAGACTCTCAGAGGGGAGAGGCAAGGCTGGAGCTATATGGGGAGCACAGAGGCTGCAGCCCAGGGGAGTCTGTCGAGGGGCTAGAGGCAACTCTTGGGGTCTGGTCAGGTCAAGGCCAGGGGCCAGGGTAGGCCAGGACATGGCAGAGGCCATAGGCCAGACAAGGTTGGGGATCCGGCAAGGCCAAGGTCCAACAAAGCTGAGACCCAGTTTCCGGTGAGAGGAGGACAACTTTTGGAGGTGTCCATGTCTCTGCTGCCATCTGTTGGGAAATCCTGGTGGACAGATAGCCTCAGATGGATCTGGAGCCAAATGGTCCCTCACTGTCTGCTGCTCCCAGAGCTAAGTCTCTGTTTGCCCAGCTCCACCCTGGCTCTGCAATTCTCTGGGCTCTCCCGTGGCCCAAGAGGATTCAGGAGAGTAGGGCCTCGGCCCCTCAGCCCAGAGCTGAGTCATCCCTGGAGCCACCAGTCCCTGTGACACTGTTGGCTGTGCACCTTATTGTCTCACAGGTTAGAGTCAGTGAAAACCACACCTGAGCTCAAAATCTCTATTGTCAACACCCAGTGGAGGGGAAGGCTTTACTCTGCTATTAAAAAGATCCAAGTGTCTCAGTCAGCCTGAGGTGTAACAAGATGGCTGATAATGTGATCTGTCTGCTCCACAATTGAAGATAACATTATGGCCAGCAGTGACCTGTCTGGGCTCAGTCTGGGAGCCTGTGTGGACAGGGAGTTCTGGCATATGCTGGAGGAGGGGCTCCTGAGCAGGTCAGGAGGAGGACAAACACCACAGCCCAACCCTATGTGGAAGATGGAAGGGAAGACCCTCTGGGAAGCTGGTGCCCAGCCCTTGGTACAGGGCTTGAATTTACCCAGAGGTTTGGGCAGGGCAATTTGGCTCAATAATGGTGGAGAAAATCTGAGGCCCTCTGCTGTGAGGGGGACCTTGGCTGCCTGGGCAAGCAGGCCGGTGGCTCCTACCGTCACCACAACCTCTAGGTAAGCTGGCACATTCTGTTTACAGCCCTCATGCCCAGGGCAGGCCATGACACGGCAGAGCCCACAGGCCTGCCACGGCTGGGGATTAGCTGCAGAGTGGAGGGTTGCTAAGGAATCTGGGGCTCAGCTGAGCACCTGGCTGCTGCAGCCACTCAGCGCAGAGATGGGAGTCGCCGTGGGGGAACTGTGCTGCCCGGCTCATTTGATTTTCTCTTTCCCCTTTTCAGAAATGCAATTAGGGAGGCCAAGGCACTGCATGGGCTCTGGAGCGAGTGTCTGGGTGTCTGGGTCTGGGGTGTTTTGGGGTTGTGCTCATCCGTGGCATGGTGTGTGTGCGCATGTGTGCACACATGCATGTGTGTGCACAGGTGCAAATGAACACTTCACCTTCTATCTCCTGGAACAGTCATCCCCAGACCTTGAAATGACAGCTCTTGGCACTCCCCAACCCCTGCACCCCATGTACCCTCCACTCCTGCTCCCAGGAGCAGCCTGTGCTTTCAGATTCATCTTTGTGGGGCTGTGTATTCTCAGCTAGGGAGGATAATCTCCTAGTGGGTAGCAGGGGGCCAATGGTGCCATGTGGGGACCACAAGAAGGAGCATACTGGAAAGTTCCAGCCACCAGAGGACCTCATGGAGGTCCTGAGTGAGCACAGCAGAGAAGCCAGGAAGGAAAAGCAGATGCAAAGGCAGTTTGCTGCAGGAGAGCAGCCCCCGTAGCCGGCAGGTGCCTCCCAGGCTGCACCAGGGCCACCCGAAGGCAGAAGCACTTGCTCTAGCTTCCCTATCCACAGAGAGCAGCGGTGGGCCCTGCGGGGTAGGTGGAGGCCTTGCTGCCTCTGGGCGGAGCCGGCCGGGAAGCCTTCTGGTGGAAGCCAGCCCTCTGGGTGGGGGCCAGGAAGGTCAGAAAAGCATCTAGATGCTGCGCTACCCCTCAGACCCAGCTCGGCTCTCCATATGGCCTGCCATGCCCAGTGTGGTCAGATGTGCTTTTTTTTCCCAGGAGAAGCCAGAGGGGCATATTTTAATGGAGCATCTTTTGATTCTTAAAAAGTTTTAGCAAAGAGTTTGAGTTAACAAACAAAACTCTGTGGGCTGCTAGTTGGGAGCCCCTCATGCATCAGTTATGTTACTTGACTCCACTGCTTTAGGCAAAAAGTAGGAATTGGTAGAAAGGATGCTCAGGTTCACATTCCAGAAGGCTTCACAGGAGCACCCGGAGAAGTTCACCTTGTGGGTGATGAGTGCTCTGGTTCTGAAGCAGGTCCTGAGGTCTGGTCTGGCTCTGGCCCCAGGTGTTATCATCTCTAAGGCTCAACTTCTTCAGCTGAAAGTGGTAAGGTTGCAATTTCACCTGAAGGGATGTTGTAAGGATAAAGGGAGGTGTTCACTTAAGAGCTCTGCTAATTCACCAACAGAGCTGCGAGCTTGCAGGAAATACTGTGATTGACAAAACACAGCCTGGCACAAGAGGTGCTTCCCAAGGGCACACTGACCACAGTGTCTTCACTGGGAAGAGGAAACTGTGGGCCTCAGGTTGGCCAGTCATACTTGACCAGGGCACGGGGGATGGCCATGGAGCACTGATGTGTGAGACCCTTTTCCTGAGAAGCGAGTCAGGAAGCTCTGGTTCAGTGTCCTGGTGAGTGCTCCCAGCTCCCAGAGCTTTTCGAGATGAACACAATCTTGCTTCATTCTCCTACTTAAATCTTCCATTTAGAACAAAGTGCAGCCTGCAAGCTGAGAGCTGCAAGGCCCTCCCTCATCTATGGTCCCCTGGTTGCCTCTCTCACTTCATCTCTTCCTTCTTTTACCACCCTCTGGCTTCACTGCTCTTCTTTCCCTGGAGCAGTAAAATCTTTTCTGCTCAGGGCCTTTGCATGTGCTGGTCTCTCTATTTGAGATGCTCATTGCTAGACTGCCCATTAGGATTCCTGGTGGCTCAGATGGTAGAGAATTTGCCTGCAATGCAGGGTTTGATCCCTGGGTTGGGAAGATCTCCAGAAAAGGGATGGCTACCACTCTAGTATTCTTGCCTGGAGAATTCTATGGACAGAGGAGTCTGGTGGGCTTCAGTCCATTGGGTCACAGAGAGTCGCACACAGCTAAGTGACTAACACTTTTTTTCCCCCAACACTTAGACTGGTAACTTCTCTCTGACCAGCTTTTAACTTCCCCTCCTCTTCCTCTCCTTTGTCGCATGTGTTCTGTATTATGAGCCTCTGTTTATTTTCTTCATAGCATCTATCTTTGAAATTTATCTTATTTTTTAAAATTCACCCTGCAAATATTTACTGAGTGCACACTATGTTCCAGTCTGTTTTGTCAATCACAGTGTTTCCTGCAGTTCTTCAGCAAGGTTCCTTATTAGGCCACATTCAACCCTGGCATGCCAGCCACCCATCTCCTGCAGAACAGCCAGGGTGGAGTTCTAAGGTCAGTGAAGATATCAAAAAAGCACACAGTGAAAATACTCTGGAAAATTTCCAATGAATAAAGTTTTGCATCTATAGGCCCATGCTGAACTATGTACAACTGGGTACAGGGAGTGATGGAGAACAAAACCAGCTAAAGTATGGACAGCTTCATATGTGTTAAATCATTTAATTCTCCAAGCCATTCTGTGAAGTACATGATACGACTCTGCCCCTCATAAAGTTTAAGAAACTGAGGTGTGCGGAAGTTAAGTAAGTTTCTCAAGGTCACATGAGTGGAGAGTGACTGACTGACAGAGCCCTAGCAGCCCGTCTCTGGTCTGCTCTGGGGAGTAGAGATTGTGTATGCTGGGGGACCATCATGTAATCCCCCTCTCAGCAAGCCTCAGCGAGCAAAGCCTCCACTGCCCAGGATGGCAACCCTGTCAGGGTAGGGAGGGAACATTCTCATTAAGCGATCTCATTATCCCAAAGTAACACATGTGATTTCAGCTTCCAGTATGTGTTGGGGGCTCTTACATTCATTCTGCTTTGAAAATGGGGATGAGCCAGGCCCCGAGCTCTTCCTGGCCCCGGGCCCCAGCCTTGCAGATGAGGAAATGGGTAGTGGAGAGACTGGGCAGCATGTGTGGCCACGGTGTGCAAGCTGTCAGAGATGCCGCACTGACTTTCAGGACAGAGAGTCACGAGAGTTAGCGGTTCAATTTCAGGTGTCCACTACCCAACTGAAATGATGCTGAGGGTACTGCCACCATGTCCGAGACAGGTGGCTAGGCCTGGCCTTGACAGAGTCTCAGGGAAGAGAGGTAAATTCCTCCTCCTAATGAGAGGGAGATGGAGAGCTGACTGCTTTGCTGTAGGGGTAAGGAAAGAGAAAAGCAAAGGAATTCCAGAAAAACATCTGCTTCTGCTTTGATGACTATGCTAATAAAGCCTTTGACTTGTATGGTCACAGCAAACTGTGGAAAATTCTTCAAGGGATGGGAATATATCAGACCACCTTACCTGCCTCCTGAGAAACCTGTATGCAGGTCAAGAAGGAACAGCTAGAACTGGACATGGAACAATGGACTGGTTCAAAATTAGGAAAGGATATGTCAAGGCTGTATATTGTCACCCTGCTTATTTAACTTATTTGCAAAGCACATCATGCGAAAAGTCAGGATGGATGAAGCTCAAGCTGGAATCAAGATTGCCAGGAGAAATATCAATAACCTCAGATATGCAGATGACACCACCCTAATGGCAGAAAGTGAAGAGGAACTAAAGAGCCTCTTGATGAAAGTGAAAGAGGAGAGTGAAAAAGCTGGCTTAAATTTTCAACATCAAAAAACTAAGATCACGGCATTCACTCCCATCACTTCATGGCAAAAAAAAAACAAAAACAAAAACCAACAGTGACAGACTTTCTTTTTTGGGCTCCAAAATCACTGCAGACAGTGACTGCAGCCATGGAATTAAAAGATGCCTGGAAGAAAAGCTATGATAAACCTAGACAGCGTATTAAAAAGTGGAGACATTCATTACTTTGCTGACAAAGGTCTGTATAATCAAAGCTATGGTTTTTCCAGTAGTCACGTATGGATAAGAGAATTGCACCATAAAGAAAGCTGAGCACTGAAGAACTGGTGCTTTTGATCTGTGGTGCTGAATAAGACTCTTGAGAATCCCTTGGACAAGGAGATGAAACAAATCAATCTTAAAGGAAATCAACCCTAAATATTCATTGGAAGGGCTGATGCTGAAGCTGAAGCTCCAATACTTTGGCCAGCTGATGTGAAGAGCCAACTCGTTGGAAAAGACCCTGATACTGGGAAAGATTGAAGGCAGGAGGAGAAGGGAACAACAGAGGATGCGATGGTTGGATGGCATCACCAACTCAATGGACGTCAATGTGAGCAAACTCAGGGAGATAGGGAAGGACAGGGAACCCTGGCTTGCTGCAGTCCATGGGGTCACAAAGAGCCTGACACAGCTGAGCAACTGAACAACAACAAAAGGAAAGAGATGGGGCTCAGATACCCCTGGTGCCCATTGGAAGAAGAGATGCCAGGTTTGAGCCCAGGAGGGTGGGGGTGGGTGCAGATGGGGGCTGTGCAAAGCTGACGCTCTGGGACACATTGATGAAGATGCCTAGGGGTTGCCACATTTGGGTGGAAGGACCTGTCTGGGTGGTCTGTGCATAGACTCTTGAACACACGAGCAAGGCTGAGGACATAGCTGAGGAGGAGTCCTGTGTATGGAGACAAAATGGCATCCATTGGGACCGGCCGTGAGGAGTGGCCAGAGGCTTTGGGGACATGTGAAGGGTCCTCTTGTGAGGTGCTGCTTGGAGCCAGATTTTCAGAGAGCCTGCAAGGGGCTATTTATTTCATCCAAAACAAAAACTTCAAAACATTGCACTAAAGACACGGGTCTATCTCTTTTTTGGAATGAGCAGAAGATGGGGACACTATTTTGCAGGGGGCAGAAGTGACTGTTCCTCCATAAACTCCACACTGGAGTGGACTTTGTGTCGAGTCTCAGCATTTCTGCAGAGGAGGGACCATCTGGAGCTGCTGGGAAGGAGATTGTCAAGAAAAACCCATCCTACTAGTGATGGGGACCTTGGTGGGGTACAAGCCTCCTGACACCCCTGGAGGAGTGGAGGGTCTCGAGGGAGTCCCCAAAGGCTGTAGTGATGGTCAAAGGCCCTCAACCCCATGTCCAGAATTTCTTCTCACTGAGTCTCAGCCTTGGGATTCCATGGTTAGTGCTACTGCCAGACCCAGCTAGAAGCTTTGGCCTCTTCGAGGCCCACATCCGAGATGGTGCGAACCCTGCTGGGGTGGGCAGGACTGGAAGGAACTTGACACGAAGGGAAGGCAATCACAGGAGAACAAGGCTCCGAAGGCCAGGGTCCCAGGTTTGCCAAGGCATTGGCCAGGGCCACCCGCTGACATTCCCTGGATTGTCCAGGGAAGAAATGTCCAGGGAAGTTTACAAAGCATTTGAACACAAAATGCTGCAATGTAATAGGATTGTACAGTTCACAGTTACATACAGGATTTATATGTAAAGAAATTAATTCTCCAGTCTCTAGAGAGGATGTCATCTGGGAATGGTGAATTCCAGTGAAGAACATCCTCTTTCACCAGACAAGGGAGAGCCTGGGATCTGCCATGCTCTTATTTGGACATAAAGGCAAACAAAGTGCTGGGGGGACATTGGAGCTAACCCCTAACATGTTTCTGCCCCCGATGGTTAATCCAGGCTTGTCCCAGTAATACCACTGCCCCTTGTCAGCAGCTGGTTCAGCAATTGCCATATGACCCAGTCTGGAGCCCACATATCAGAGGGGAGTCAGCTGGTCCATCTGGGAGAGATGAGGACACCTGCATGTGGTTTGGTCATCTTGCTACCTGGTTGAGCTCTGGAGCCGTCATACCCGTAGACCTCCTACATTTCCTTATGGCCTAAGTGGGCTGTGAAACTTGTGTCCAGGGGCATCTTAAGGGGCCCAGAGGCATTTCTCAGATGAGAAGCTTGGAACAAATGTGGCTCTTGGCCTGTGTGAGAGGCCAGACACAGGTCTAGACCCTGATTCCAGGAGACCCAGAACATCACTACTTGCCACACCCCGCATCACTTTGAAAAGTCTTGGGACTCACTGCCTCTCTGCGAGGTGGAGCACACATGGGCAGTCAGAGGTGGGCACTGAACTTTCTCCTTCCCCAGGTCTTTATTGCATAGATTGAGCCCGAGCCTCCAGCTTGTGTGTCCAATGTAAAAGTATTGACCAAGCCTAGATCCCGAAGCCTCCAAACCTCAAGCACTTCGCTTTTCACTTCTAGGCAGAACTGACTGTAATGGAGGTGGGACTCCTCTGTGTAGAACATGGCAATGAAAAAAAATGTTACCTGGACACCGCCTACATCTCCTCTTTTGCCTAACACAGATCCCTGTCAGTGTACGTGTTGGGGGGGATGCTCAAGAAACTGCAAGAACCACACCCCTAAAGGCCACTCGGCTTGCATGTTCTGTTTAATAGCATTCCCCTGACATATTGCTTACCAAGGCTGCTCCCTGCCAGAACTCTGCCTGTGCGTCTGACGGGGCCATTGCACCTGCTGTTTGCCAATAGCAGAGGAGGGTAGAACTGCTGTCTTCAGAGGCCCTTTGACAAGGTCACCAAGTCGTCACGGCTTGTTATGCTCAGCATATGGGTCCCCAGAGGACTAGAAGAGTCCAGATCTTGCCCCACAACCCCTGGGATCTTGCCTGTCGGGATACAGGAGAAGGAACTCTCACGACGTCCATCTGCTTGTAGCCTGCAGTGCAGGCAGGGCCTGCCAAGGATGGTGACCTCGGCAAAGGGCAGAAGCACTTCTGGTTTCTGTGTGGCCACAAGGGGACAGAAATGGCTCTGATGAAGTCTGTCCTGGCACATGTAACCCAGAAGTCAGAGGTGGGCTGAGAGCCTTGCTTCTCTTCTTCAGGACAAGGGGACACTGCTCCCACCAGCTGGGGCTGGCACAGGGCAAGAAGCTCCTTGCTTAACGTCCCTACTCCAAGGCAGGCGCTGTGACTTGTGATACCCAAAATGACCAGAAAAAGTCCCCATTTCTTTCTGTACCTCATGTTGTTGGGAAGATTTTAAAGGGATTGGAGGGCTCAAGCTCACTCTGAGCTGTTGTCATGGTTTGTCTACATCATGGGGTTGTTATAGATCAGGGTCGCAATTCCAGTTCTTCAGGGATCAGACTGGACACAGTTGTGAGCAAAAAGCAGGTATAGGACAGCAGGGAGTGGTGGGGACGGTCAGGTAGGAGAGTGCAAGCCAGACCTAAGGACACTCAAGTTCGGCTAAAGTCAAACACACAGGACATACACTTAATACATGTTCTAACTGGACTGGATCTAGACTATAACGCAGAATTCAGTGAAGAACCACTGTGCACTCCTCTGTTCCACTTTCACCCAGAGGAGAAGAGGGGAACAGAAGGAGAGGCAACTACCTCAGTTGTGGCAGCATTTTCCAGAACAGGAAAGACCTGAGCCATGGAGGTTTGAAGAAGTAGGAGTGACTCTTTTCTTTTTCTGAGCTGAGGACAAGTGATCAGAAAGCTGGGATGAGTCCACAAGAGCTCAAGAATTCATCCATGAATTTTGATGCGTCTGTGCTTGGTTCTTCCACTCAGCCTAGAGAGGTGTCATTGTGGGGACTAAAGGATGGGTTGGTTAAGGGTAGTGGTCTGCCTTCCACTCATGAGGAGTCTCTGTCTGGGTGGAGCCCCAAGAAGCTTGGGGTGATGTGGGAAGGAATAGTTGCCAGGAGTGACTCAGGAGTGTCAGAGAGGCAAAGCTGCTTGCCAAAAAGGTATTCTAGAGCTGATTTTCCAAAGTGCGCAAGATAATTTAGCTACGTGGACCTGTTAGAAAATATCAGCTCGCAAGGTGAAAGAGTCGTTCATTTTCAATTCTCCTTTCATTCTTCTGATCTCATCAAAGGAAAGGGCTTTGCTTCTGCTAGTCTGTCTTACCACTTTTTCAACACTTGTTAATCATCTTCAGCCTCAATGCCTTTTGCAGGCAATAGTATTTAGAGTTTGATAACAGCTTTTTGTTTTATATATTTATTTTTGGCAGTTATCTTTGATTTATGGTAAGATTTTGGCTTTCCCATGGACAGTAGTGATTTAAAGTATCCTTTAAAAACTCAAGCACAGGATTAAGTACAGTATAAAGAAATAATGGTGGTGGTGGAAGGATTATGGTAATGACCATAAACCTGTCAGGGAAGTGAGTGAGGTGATAGAACATCACCCTCATCAAGTAGGTGATGCTGCTGCTTGGGTCTCATTCATCTTTTCAGGAGAATGAAGGCACAAAAACCACAGGGGAAATGAGTGGAAGAGAGTCATGGGTTCCAAGACAGCACCTAGCTGAACCCAATTCTGGGCTGCTTGACTTCCTCAGCCTTCAGGTTTTGACCCATGCCACTTCTTATGGGAAGTCCTCCAGGATACCCGGCTCTTTTCTCATACATTGATCTCCATCCACTTAACTCTGGAAGCATCAGAGGTCAAAAAAGCGGACAACTTTTGGGGGTAAGGGAAGGACACCTACAGTAAACTGCAGAGCATTTGCTTCATTTATTGCTGATAAGTAGAAATGCAGGCCCAGCGTGGTCACACTTTCCAATTTCTCAAGAGAAGTCAAAAGTTTAAATTTTTAGGTGAAATGTCACCGTTTTAAACACTGACAACAAATGTTCACCATCCCTGGGGGCTGGATGCTGTGTTGGGCACCCTCGGTGACACAGAGAGAAGCTTCCATGTGAAGATGACCGTCAAGCTGCAGTGCCCAGTCACCCAGGTCCTGGAGATGATGGAACTGAGGATATGAAATCACAGCTAAAGCAAGTTGCCTGTCATGTGTTTTCCCCATAAGACTGGGCCCTTCTGGTGGGCAGGGAGGGATCTGAGTCATCAGGCCCTGCCTGGCCAAGCCAACCCCAAAGCCCTGGCCACTCAGGCTGGGGGCAGGGTGAATAAGAAACTCCAAAGGGACATGTATCTACCCTTCAGGGAATTGAGGCAGGGGTCACATAGCAGAGGTGTTCCCATAGACACATGTTTGGAAGTGGGTTCCTGGGCAGGACCCGGGGAGAAGGTCACTGTGCTGGGGGACAGTAGACATGGTAAGATGGTGACTCCAGGCAGCGAAAGGATGAGGAGGGAGTCCAGCTGGGGATGGGCTTTGACAGCAAACTGGCTCCAGGCTGGAGAGGGACGCCTTGGATGCTGAGTTGGAAAAGGTGAGCAGAGTGTAGAGAGGCTATTTCGGGCAGAGCCTGGGTGAGTGCAAAGACCAGACTTGCAGAATCCCATGTAGGATTCAGGACAGGTGAGGGAGTTAACCTGACTGAGCTCTAGCGGCAGAGCCCTGGTCTACGTGGGGAAGACTGTGCTCACAGGCTGCAGTGGAGGGTTGGGGAGGGAGAGGACAGGGTGTGTGTGGGGGGACCTTAAGGCAAAGAGGAACTGGGGACTGAGGGAACCTTGCCTCTCTCTGGAAGCGTAAAAGTTATCTTTGGGGAGGCTCCTGTGGTGCACACCCCCTCCTGGAAAACTCTTCCAGTCCCTGGGGTCTCCCTCCAAAGGCCTGGCTCAGCCGCCTGGTAATCAGGCCTCTCCGCCCACCTCTTGCGCCCCGAGACTGACGGCTGGGACACGGGGGCCCCGAATCCTCTTTGGGCGGGGAATTTGCTCCTTTGAGGTGGCGCGCCACGAGTGCGCTGGGCGCGCCGAAGGTGGCCGGCCGCGGGGCTCCCCCGACCCGGCCCGCGGCGCTTCTCTGCCGCCGCCTCGGGGTGTCTCTGCTTCGCTAGGGAACCGCGGCTGCGACGGCGCGAGGAGGGGAGAGGGCGGCGGCGGCGGCGGCGGCCGCGCCAAGAAGCGCCGGGTCACCGCAGGCTGAGGCGCCCGCCGTCCCCGCCCTCCCCCTCGCTCGCCTTCTCCTCCCTCCCGCCTCCCTCGCTCGCGCTCCTTCCCTCTCCCCGCCTCCCCTCCGCGCTCCCCCGCCCTCCCCTCCGCGCCTCGCCTCCTCCGCCCCGCGCCCTGCGGTGCTGCAGCTGCGGGCGGCTCCAGCTGCCCCAGATGTGGGCTGGGCGGCGCGCGGGGAACTTTCGCGCCGGCTCCGAGTGCGGGGCCCCGGCTGTGGTCCGGCTGCCATGGATCCGCCGGCGGGAGCCGCCGGCCGCCTGCTCTGCCCCGCGCTGTTGCTGCTCCTGCTGCTGCCGCTGCCCGCGGACGCCCGGCTCGCCGCCGCCGCCGACCCCCCAGGTAGGTGCGGCCGAGTCCCTCCGCCTCGCGACCCCAGTCGGCCGGGCTCCGCCCCGTGCGCCCCACCGCCCCCTCCCCAGGCGTCGTCCGGCTCGACTTGGGCAAACTCCGCGCGCCCCGCCCGGGGCCAAGTTGGCCAACTTCGGGGCCGGGTTGGTCGGGCAGGGGGCGCCCTGCGGCGCACCCGGGAATCTCGGGCCGGGGGGAGCCCCGGAGCGCTAGCGGCTCGCGGGACGCCGAGCATGGAGACAGAGGGCCGGGAAAGCCCGGCGGCGGCGAGCGCAGCATCAGCACCAGCGGGTCCGGGGGAGCCAGGGCGAGGCGGCGCCCCGGCTCGCGTCTGGAGACGCTCGGGAGCAGTCGGGTGCACAGCGCGCCGCCTTGGGCCTTGAGGATTGGTTGGGGCGCCCCGGAGGGGATCCTCGAAGATCTGAGGGACCCTGCTCCACCCCTCCCTATTCTCGGGCACGCGGGGAAGGCGGCCGGCAACGGGCTAACCTGGAGCTGTACGCGGAGGACAGGCCGCCAGTGCTGGGGGCAGCCGAGTCCTCGCAGCTCCGGAGGCGAGCGGTGAGGGCAGTCGCGCGGCGGGGACTGCTAAGAGGTGGAAGCGCACGGGTAGGGAACCAACCGGGAATGGCTTCAGAGCAGCCCCGTGTCCTGCCAAGGACGGAAGGTTCAAGGGGCGGGGGACTGTCTGACCCGGCCAGCCCCTGGGGAACTGTGAGGAGCTGAGGAACCCCAACTTGGAACGGGGCAGGGGGCAGAGCTCTTGGTTGGGAGGGTCTCAGAGGGGTCGACCGGAGGTCGGAGGGGCGCCAGCGTGGTAGCCCCGTTAACGCCCCCCCCCCCCCCCCCCGGTTGGAAGAAGGCCGGGGAGGTGCAGGCTAGTTTCTGGGGGATGCCTAGTGGAACGCCCTTCCCTTCGCAGTGGGGCGGGGTTTGGGAGGATGCTGTGCTCGATGGCGGGGCCCCGGGGCTTCCCGGTCTCGGCTGGTCTAACGCCCCTTCCCTTTGCAGGCGGGCCCCAGGGGCACGGAGCCGAGCGCATCCTGGCGGTGCCGGTGCGCACTGACGCCCAGGGCCGCTTGGTGTCCCACGTGGTGTCGGCGGCGACGGCCCAGGCTGGGGTACGGACCCGCAGAGACGCCCCTGCCCAGATCCCGGGGCTCTCTGGAGGCAACGAGGAGGACCCCGGTGGCCGCCTCTTCTACAATGTTACGGTCTTTGGCCGAGACCTGCACCTGCGGCTGCGGCCCAATGCCCGCCTCGTGGCTCCCGGGGCTACGGTGGAGTGGCAGGGAGAATCGGGTGCCACCCGCGTGGAGCCCCTGCTTGGGACCTGCCTCTACGTCGGAGACGTTGCGGGCCTGGCTGAAGCCTCCTCCGTGGCGCTCAGCAATTGCGACGGGCTGGTGAGTACGCGCTTCTCTCCTTTCTGTCTGTCCACTGCTCTCACGTGGGCTTTGAAAGCCGGTTATCTGGGAGTGCGCTGGGAGGGCAAGGCCTGTACTGAGGACCTTCTCTGCACCCCTTGTGCTTAGGGACCACCGAAGGGGTTGGCTGGAAGGCAAGTTGTTTTGATTGGACCGAGAGGGTGATTTATGTAGGGGGAGGGCCATATTTCCAAAGTATTTAGCAAGTAGCCAACTGTGGTCCCCCTTAAGCCTACAGGAACTGGTTTTCCCCTTGCATTCAGGTGTGTGTATATCTTGGTGAGTGCATGCATCTGCACATGTGTTTCGGCATGGGTGCTAGTATCTAAGTACATGTGCACTTGTGTGAACATGTGACTGTGTCATTGTGTCTAGTGCATGTGTGTATCCACAGGTTTTTGCTCATTTGTATGTCAGTGTCTGTTCAGTGTGTTGCTGTGCATTGTCGCATGTGTGATATGTGTGTGGGGCACATATGCAGGTGGGTGGTTTTCTCATTTCTGTGTGTGCAGTGGTGCCAGCCTGGCGAACGGGCAGTGGTGCTGAAATGCCCAGTTATCCCTCTGGCCCCTGGCTGATTTTTTATGCTGTGGTTTCCTGTTGGATTTCAGCTGGTTATTTGAAAAGTTAGTTTTCTCTCTCTATTTTGAGCCAAGGGGAGCATTTGGAAATGTAGTCTCTGGTGCCCCCGGGCAGACCCTGAAGGACAGGAGAGGCTGGGTAGTCGGACCCTTCTGGGACTGGCTGGGCTGCTCAGTGTGACCAGAGCTCTGGGAAGTTCTCCTGCTTCCAGGAGCCTAGAGGGACCATGGCTTTGCATAAGAGATCCTCGGAGGAAGCCTGGATCAATGCTCAGGGAGGAGGCTGACATTGGTAGTGCTCTGTCTGGCCACCCCGGGGCCTGGCACGTGGCAGAAGCCACTGCAGCTTTCTATTTTGGATTGGCTGTGTGGTGGTCAGGCTGGCTGTGCTGGCCAGACATCTGAAGCTGCCCACCATGGGTTCCGCTCTAATTACTACTCAGGGGACTCCTGCTCGGAGCAAGTGGCCTCTCTCCCAGCCCTGGTGGCCCCCAAGCCCCCATCCTCAGGCTTGCCCTGCGAGTTGCAGAGCCAGCAATTACACAGAACTCCACAACCGGTGGTGTTCTTTTTATGGACACACAGGAAATGTCACTTGTTGCTTCGGAAAATCACTGCCTTTGGCTGGATTTAGTTAGAACCCAGACATATTGCAAACAACTGTGAATGTCCTTGGAATAGCTGGGTTAACATGGTGCAGCCCTTTATATCCTTGTTGCCTCTGAGGATGTCCCAGACTTCATAAGTGTGTCTTATTTTACGCTGGAGGTGAATTTCCTAAATAAAAGGAAATTGGTGTTGGGGGCTTGGAATGGGGTGGTGGTGGCCTGAGCTGGGGTGGGGGAGTTGACATAGAAGTGGTCTGTTGTTAGTCGCTCAGTTGTGTCCGACTCTTTGTGACCCCATGGACTGTAGTCTGCCAGGCTCCTCTGTCCATGGGATTTCCCCGGCAAAAATACTGGAGTGGGTTGCCATTTCCTCAGTCTGTTGTTGAGCAACTCCTGTGTGCTGAGTAATTCTTGATGGGAAGCATTTCAGAGAGGCTCTGATCATGTATCATTCATTCATCTGTTCATTCCGTGATTTGTTTTTTCAGCTAGTACCTCCAAGCATGGTTGTCTGCTGTGCTGATCAGAGATGTAGCTGGCCTGGTGCCTGCCCCCACGCCCCCCAGGGCACCATGCTCAGCTAGTGGTCTTGGGCCCACTCTGGTCAGGGCTTGGAAAGCATGCTCCTGGGGGCTCTTTGAGCATGAGTTGCCAGGGGGCAAAGGCCCAGAGGGAAGAGCATATGCAGAGAAGTACCAGGTGTGTATTGGCTTGGTCAGAACAGGCACAGTGACATGTCACGTGTACGGGACACGCACCAGCAGAATTGCAAGATGCAACTGGAGAAAAGACGGGGCTGAGAGAGGGGCTGGGGTCTGCCAGTGTGGCCTTTAATGCGGTCAGTGAGAATGGCATTGAGACAGTGGGGCAGCATCATTAGTTCTTCTTTCCTTTTCCTTCTTTCTTTTTGGTGTGTGAATGTCCTGATTTGATACCACTTAATTCCTTAACCATTTAAGTCCCTCTTTGCATCACTGATGGGCCGATTGCGAAGCGCCTAGGGTTTAAACATCATGTTTCTGGTCCACAGCAGCCCTGTAGTGGGAGGGATTCTCATTCCTCATTTACAAATGGGCAGCTGAGGCTCTGGGAGATTGCATGGCTTGCCCAAGGCCACACTGTCTGTGGTGGTAGGAGTTTGGCCTGGTTCTGTCCAGCCCCTTCTGCCATGGTGCTTCCAAGTCTGGGCAAGTAGAAGACCTTGATATATGGCAGTAGAACTATAATCCCAAGCCATTCCCTCTTACATTAGTCCTACATGCATCTCATCATCTCAGCAGCTGTGCTGCACAGTACCCCTTCCTCTGAGCCCTGCTCTTCATTCATAGATAGTGAAACACACAGAAGCAGGTGTGTCAGGGTGCAGTGTATGTGGAGATCCTCAGGGATCTTGTTACAATTCAGATTCTGAGTCAGCATGTCTAGGGTGGGGTTCAAGGTTCTGCATTTCTAATGAACTACCAGGCTGATGCTCCTGGGCTTCAGGACTGCCCTTTGAGGAGCAAAGTATTTCACCCTATTTTCTGCAAAGGAGTTCTACAGGATCACACCACAAGTTTCTCTGAGCAAATGTGGTTCAGTGGACAACTGGCGTGGGAAATGCTGCAACTTGCTTTCAACCTGGGAGATTCAGGGAGGCCCATTGGGATCTCTGAGAAGCTCTGTAATAAAGAAACCTCTTGAACTTCGTGTAATGTAGCACTTCCCATGCAGATGCTTCTTTGCAGGAACCCCAGGAATGTGCATTCCTGGAAGACAAGTGGAGAAACCATGAAGCAGGGTCACAGCAGGCAGCTGGTGGCTTACAGCTTAGGTTGAGATGCTTAGGTGTTTAGGTGGGACGAGCCTCTCCCAAGAGCCATAGGTCTTTTCAGGCCTGTTGTCCTGCTTCTGGCCTGGGACACACATCTGCTCATCTACTTGCTTGGTCCTGAGTTTTTCTCTGCCTTAAAGGCAGGCAGTAGTAGCTCTGTTTCCTGTGGGCAGCAGTCTTCTTTTCTGTTTAGCATGAGGGGATTCTTATGGTCAGGATCCTTTTAGTCATGAGTGAAGGAAACACAAGTCAAATTATTTAAACAGAAATGGAAACTTAATGGCTCACACGATGTTCGGCCTTTAGGCCTGGCTGGATCCAGGTGCTCCTCCCAAGTTGTCTCCCTGCCTCCGCCTTCTTATGTGTTGGCTTTGTTCTCAGGTGGAGTCCTTCTGTGGTAAGTCAAGGGCCCCAGTGGTGCTGGCTGATACTCTTTTTCTGATAATTCTGGCTGACTCCTGGGCAGCACTCTATTCAGGCTGGGGTCAGATGCTCCCATGAGAATCAGAACATGAGGTTTGTAGAACCCCATGGATGAACAGTGCAAGGGGTGCTTGTCCCTGGGATGACATGAGGTGAGGACCTGGGCCTGCCAAGCTGAAAATTCTAGCTGAGTCAGGTAGAGGTGTAGATTCAAGAACTGCCACATGCTTCATGTTGTTCAGTCACTCAATCGTGTCCGACTCTTTGTGACCCCATGGACTGCAGCACGCCAGGCTTTCCTGTCCTTCACCATCTCCCGGAGCTTGCTCAAACTCACGTCCATCAAGTTGGTGCTGCCATCCAACCATCTCATCTTCTGTCGTCCCCTCCTCCACCTGCCTTCAATCTTTCCCAGCATCAGGGACTTTTCCAATGAGTCGGCTTTTGACATCAGCTGGCCAAAGTATTGGAGCTTCAGCTTCAGCATCGGTCCTTCCAATGAACACCCAGGGCTGATCTCCTTTAGGATAGACTGGTTGGATCTCCTTGCAGACCAAGGGACTCTCAGGAGTTTTCTCCAGTACCACAGTTCAAAAGCATCAATTCTTTGGTGCTCAGCCTTCTTTATGGTGCAACTCTCACATCCATACACGACCACTGGAAAAGCCATGTGCTTCTTAAGACATACCATACATTTTATTTACAGAGAGGTTGGTGGATGTAGCTTCCAGGTTCTCTTATAGCCACTAGATAGATATTGTTCATCATATTCTTGGGGGAAGGTTAACATTTGCCTTTTCACAATGTGTGAGAAAATGATGCTTAACAAAGGATACTTATATATCTCACTGCTATGGAAGAATTCTCTAGTGCCTCTCAGGCCACATGATGTGTAATTTCACATCATTCTTACATGCTCGTTAAAGACCCATGAGAAGCCTGTTGACAAAAAAATAATAACAGAACGTCAGTTTACTGTGCCCATGTTACGTGTCAGGCTTTCTGTTGAGCACCTTATGCTATATCACCTTGATTAATCCTCACAACACCCTATAGTGTGTGACTGATATTATTCCCATTTAACAGATGAATTAACTGAGATAGCTTGCTTCAAGCTTTGCAGGTCTGTGTTTAAATACACATCTGTTTGGTTCTAAGACTATGCTCACTACATGTTATTGCCTTTATTGCGTTCCAAAATAAAATAAAATAAAGAAATGAATTTCTTTAAAACATTTCCTACCTTTTCTAGTCAACTCCTGGAGACTTTCTTGGTCAGCAGCATTGACTGTTGTCAGTGTCAGTGAGTGGGAGTTGGGGTAGGTCTGGTGGCCAAGTGGCTTGGTGACTTGTGACTGACATGCTCTGGGCTGCAGCTCCTTTCAGGTGGCTTGAGTCCTTATGGGAAGGTAATGGCAGTGGAGACTCCAGTAGGATGGAAGCACCCTGCCACACCTCTGTCTCCTGCATGCATTGCTGCTCAGGATGTGAGAGTTGGACTATAAAAAAAGCTGAGCGCCAAAGAATTGATGCTTTTGAACTGTGGTGTTGGAGAAGACTCTTGAGAGTCCCTTGGACTGCAAGGAGACCCAACCTAAACGAGATCAGTCCTGGATATTCATTGGAAGGACTGATGCTGAAGCTGCAACTCCAATACTTTGGCTACCTGATGTGAAGAGCTAACTCATTTGAAAAGACCTTGATGCTGGGAAAGATTGAAAAAGGGAGGAGAAGGGGATGACAGAGGAAGAGATGATTGGATGGCATCACCAACTCAATGGACATGAGTTTGGGTGGACTCTGGGAGTTGGTGATGGACAGGGAAGCCTGGCGAGCTGCAGTCCATGGGGTCGCAAAGAGTTGGACATGACTGAGTGACTGAACTGAACTGAACACCTGGGGAGTCCTTAGGTTACAGGCCCACCTTTAAATCAAGCACTGTGATGTGAGCCTAGCCAGAGTCTCTTGCCTATCTTTGGGGTTGAGAGTGAGGGTCAGATCCCCGAACTCTGGAACGGATTGGGGTTTTATCAAAAAGCAAGGGGAAGGACCAGTGTGCTGGGCCACCACACTTCACCCAGACTTCAGGTCCCGCATCTCTTCCTGTGCTCCAGACTTGCCTGCCCAGCTGCCTCGTGGGCCCCTTCCCTGAGTGACCCATGCTTCTGAAATGGAACGTGGGTCTCTCTACTCTCCTTAAGACCTCATGGTTCACCTGGGCAGGAATCCCAGGATTGTCCCTCCCTGCTCTCTCCATGACCCCCACATGCAGCCAGCCATCATCCTAGACATCTCCAGACTTCGTCTCAGTTCATAGGTTTCTACCACGCCTTACTCCAAGCCCTGTGATCCTTAGGGACTCCAAACTGGAGCAACTCTCTCCCCACACAGCTACCAGACTAATTTTTGTAAACCATATATTCAATCATGTCACTCCTTTGCTTAAGATTTTTCTTAAGTAGTGGTTTTACGTGGTTCTGATTGCCCTTAAAAAATCCAAACTCAGAAAAAAAATTCAAACACACTGAAACTGTTAGTCACTCAGTTGTGTCTGACTCTTTGTACCCCATAAGCTGTAGCCTACCAGGCTCCTCTATCCATGGGATTTCCCAGGGAGGAATACTGGAGTGGGTTGCCATTTCCTTCTCTAGGGGATCTTCCCGACGCAGGGATCGAACCTGGATCTCCTGTGTTTCAGGCAGGTTCTTTACCGTCTGAGCCACCAGGGAAGCCTGGCTTGGCATAGAAGGCCTCCCATGACCTGACCCAGTAGTCTTCAGCCTTGTCTGTCACTGTGTCCCCCCTCATGCCTGTGCTACAGTCACATCAAGCTTTTAGTTTCTCTGCCACTGGACACTCCTGTCTTAGGCCCTTTGCGCAGACTGTGCCCTTGCCTGGATGACTCTTACCTCTCCCTCTTTAGTTGGCTCACTCTATTGTTGTTCAGTAGCTCAGTCCTGTCTGACTCTTGGTGACGCCATGGACTACAGCATGCCAGGCTTCTCCTGGAGCTTGCTCAAACTCATGTCCATTGAGTCAATGATGCCGTCCAGCCATCTCATCATTTGTTGTCCCCTTCTCCTCCTGCCTTCAATCTTTCCCAGCATCAGGGTCTTTTCAAATGAGTCAGCTCTTCATATCAGGTGGCCAAAGTATTGGAGTTGCAGCTTCAGCATCAGTCCTCCCAATGAATATTCATGATTGATTTCCTTTAGGATTTGATCTCCTTGCAGTCCAAGGGACTCTCAAGAGTCTTCTCCAACACCACAGTTCAAAGGCATCAATTCTTCGATGCTCAGCCTTCCTTATGGTCCAGCTCTCACATCCATACTGACTTACTGGAAAAACCATAGCTTTGACTATACAAACTTTTGTCGGCAAAGTAATCTCTGCTTTTTAATATGCTGTCTAGGTTTGTCATAGCTTTTCTTCCAAGGAGCAAGTGTCTTTTAATTTCATGGCTGCAGTCACCATCTGCAGTGATTTTGGAGCCCAATGTAGTCTCAGCTACATGGCATTTCATCCAGGAAGCTGTCCTAGACATTCACATGCCACGTTGTACCCCATGCTTCTTTGGTGACTTGTACTGTAGGCAATTTGTACCTGGGTCCATAGGGCCCAGCTCCAGCTGGGTGGGGCTCAGCTAGGGGCCATGAAATGAGAGTGTCTGGGGAGTGGGGGATAGAAGCCTGTGCAGTTCTTTGCCCCTCAAGACCCTGTGCCCCATACCCAGGAATGGTCCACCTCTCCATACCCAGGGATGGGGTATGTGGACATACCCCAGAATGTCCACACTCAGTGGGGTAGGCCCTCTAGAAGAATGCCCAAAAGCTCCTTTTCCTCCTTTTCTGCAGGATAGCGTTGTGTACTCATGTGGTTTTGTGCAGTTTTCTTGCCCCCACTTTGGAGTTCATGAACCGTAAGTTGAAAACCCCTGGTCTAAATGAAACTTAAGTAAGGGAGGGACCCCCTCTGGGCCTGAAGAGACTGGGCTCTGGCAAGTCACCATCCAGCTTTGAGCAATGAGCTTCAGTTTGTTTAGGTGGCAAGTGGGGCTTGAACAATCATTTCTGAGACCTTTATAAAGCAACTCTGGGTGTCTTGGCACCAAATGGGGATCAGTTGAGGGGACTGGTTTGGTGGAAGGAGAGGTGGGGACCATGGCCAGTCTGTGCCCTGCATTCCTTGATAGATATTTGGTCCTTAGGAACACAGGCTCTTTGCTGCCAGACATGCAGATGTTTCTTCAGAGAAGCAGCATTTCTGAGTCTGTTGATATTACATGAGCAAATGAATCCAATGTGAATCCAGGGAGCTCTGAGGTCTTGACCGGGCCTCCAGAGACATATGTGGAAGTGTTGAGAGCTGCACTGGCAGCCGGATTAGTAGATGGGCAGGGCTTCCTGCAGGCAGGAGTTTTCTTTGAGAACTTGCTGAGAACCCAGGCTTACTTCATCACAGATACCCCCTGGTCTCCTCTGGGGCATCAGCAGATGGATGGCCTCCCCACTGCTGCTCACCTAATGCCATTTGGTGGGAGGGAAGGAGCTTCCCAGGGGGAAGCTCCCTCTTCCCTGCTGGGACTGGGGAGGAACGTGCACTGACCTGCGGCTGGTGGAGGCTGGCTTGTCAGGGGTTTGTGCTGGAAGCAGCAGAGCAGCAGCCCACGGCCCCTGCCCGCCTCGTGGTGGCCCACTTAGAATGGCGTAGGCAGGTCTGTGGTCGGAAATCCAGACTCACCAGGCTTCAGCCAATATGGCATCTGAAGGCATTTTTGATTATCAGAATCTTAGAGATGGGGTAGAGTTGTAAGTTGTGGCTGTCAGGAGCTAAAGGAGGAAGACAGAGCGTTGTGGATACAGAACTTCAGTTTTACAAAAAGGAAAGAGTTCTGGAGATGGATGGTGGTGATCATTGCACAACATTATGAATGTATTTAATGCCATCAAAGCATACACGTCAAAGTGGCTAAGATGGTGAATATTATGTCATGTGTATATTTTATCATGCACACACAAGGGGACTGGTAAGGCTGTGTAGATAATTCAGAGGTGGAGTCGTGTCTCCGCTTGCCCAGCTCCTTCTCCCCAGAGTGACTCTGTTCCCTGGTGAACCATTGGCTGTAGCTGTACACACTCCTCACACCCCACAGGCATAACCAGCTTCAAAAAGGGAACAGTCTGCTTTTTGGAGGTTCCTGCCACAGTTCTGAGCTCCATGTGGAATAGACGGGCTTAGGTCATGGGACCTTTCCATAGCCAATCACTGTGGCCTGGCAATGCATAGTGCAGGAGCAGAGTGGAGTCTGACTGGGCCGCTCCTGGAGGTCAGCATAGTTGCTTACCAACCTCTGAGTCTCAGGCCGAGGAGGCCAGCTCTTTCCCGACCACCTTCTGTCACATCGCCACCCCTGCCCTGACTCCACTGACTGCTTCTGTGTCTCTGGCATTAGTTGCGAGGCTGCTGCTCCCTTACGTGCTGGCAGGTTTCAGGTTCCCTGGCCTGATGGCCAGCCTTGACTGCCTGTGCCCCCATGTCCCCAGCAATTAGTGAGTGAGGAGTGACCAGCGTCAGGGGGGAGGCGAGGAGAGGCTGGGTCTTCACCCAGGCCTCCCGTGAGGACCACAAGTGCCACAACCTCCATGAGTAGAGGAGTCATCGAAGAGCTCACCCGCTCTGAGCCACAGGAGTGCTCCCCCACCCCCACCGCGGCCTGGGGTGTCAACTTCAGCATCAAGGGGGGCTTTGCTGTGTGGTGGCCCGAGCTGTGGCCTGGGCCTCCTCTTCCGGTCTCTGAGATATGTAGGGTCAAGTATTTTGGAGGCCTCTGCTGGGACTGCAGGTCTATACTGACAGGCAGACACTCCTGTGATCACCCCTATTGCCCTCCTCCACTTGGGCAAGCAGGGGGATTTTGTATTATAGCCTGAACCCAGCAGGCTGCTGGTATATGTGAATGTGTGTGCATGTTCCCATCCATGGGGATATGTGTGCATGTGTATGCATATCTGTATGAGTATGGTGTGTGTGCATATGAGTGTGTGTGGGTATCTGTGTGTAAGCATGTGTGCGAGTGTGTGCACTCAAGTGTGAGTGTGTGCGTGTGGTCATGTATGTTCTCAGCAGGGGTGTCTTGCAAGGGAGGGGACTGAGGTGGGATGGAGGGACTGAGGGGAGGGCATGACTCCAGCCCCCTGAATCTGGGTGCTGCCTTGGGCCCCCCTCTCCCCACCGGCCGGTGTTCTCGAATGGGAGGGCCCAGGTAGGAGCCTCTGGCTCTACTGCATATGTTTCATATTAAATGTCAGCTGTCCACCAGCTCTGCTGTGCTGCCATTAATATGGAGAAGTTATTACTGAGTCTGGAGCCGGCTCCTCGGTCTCATCCGTGAATTTCAATTGCACTACATGTCTCCTCCAGGGCCTGTGGAGGGGGCACACAGCTTCCGCTCTGAGGCGGAGGAGGCCCCAGCGTCCAGGACCAAGGCTCAGCAGGCTCTGCACTGCCCCACCCTGCCATGCGTGTTTCAGTGAGCACCATGGGGAGCAGTGGACTTAACGTGGGCTGGAAGCTGCCATGTCCCATGGTTAGCTTTGTCCCTCACAATTGGGCAGCCTTGACAAGGGCCACAACACTGCCAGTGTTCGTATTGCCCGAACGTTGCCCGTTCTTCCGATTGGCCCCTCACTGGGCTTTGGAAGGAGGGGTGTAGCAGCTCTTATCCCAGGTCGATGATTTGGGAGATGTGGGCCGTTTCTGAGTTTCATTGTGTTTAAGGTGCCATCAGTTAGAGGACACAACGGGAAGGAGAGGACATGCCCAGCTAAACTGTGCCGTTGCGCCTTAACCTGGTCTCGTGGAGTGTAGGCAGCCGCCCCCCTGCCACTCGCTGCTCTGAGTGGCGGCTCCAGCCTCACTCTCCTGCTTTGCTCACTTTGCTTACTTAGTGTGTGACTGGCTTCATCTACTTCTGTTGTCTTCCTCTCTTTAATAAAGGAATGAGGTCTTGGTCCTTCCTCCAGGGACATTCCTCTGGATGCCAAAGCTACACACTCTGTTGTCTCTGTGCCTTTCTGTACACACTAATTTTTGCATCACGGTGTGACTTCTTGAGGACATGTTGGGTGGCAAGAGTCGCTGACCCTGCACATAACTCAGGTGAAGGGATGGCAATATGAAACACTGTGGCAGAGTTGGTATGTGCCAGGCAATGCCAGCCACCCCACAGCTGCTGCCAGCTGCCAGCAGTGAAAAGACCCATGGATTTCATCCTGAGTTTGGATGTGCTAAATGTGACAAATGTGTGTCTTAGAGTCCTGGACATGTGGTTTTGTTATTTTGATGATGTTACACATGATTAATGGTTTTAGTCCCTGAGAGCCGGCATGCAGTGTCCATGCTAGGGCACCAGGGCAGCGGCAAAGCCTGGGTTGCCCATACTGGAGAGACTAGCCCTTGCTGGCTCTATGAGAAGAATGTTCAAAGATTCATCTTTAAAGCTGGATATTTCTCCTTTGAAAGCAGGAATTGGACCACATGGCAAATAAGATATATGTTCTTGTACCAGGACTGAATTATGTTCATTATTAGAGCTTTAAAACTACAATATGTAAAACATTGGCTATTTGACAACTATGCTGTCCGTTATGGTAGCTACAAGCCACTTAAGGCTGTTGGCTATTGGAGATGTGGTTGGTCTGGACTGAGAAGTGCTCTTGAGTGCAAAATATACACCAGAATTCAAGACTTAGCACCAAAAAAAAGAATATAAAATATCGAATCGATAAATTCAATAATGACTGCAAGTTGATATGATAATAGTTTGGATATATTGGGTTAAGTAAAATATATTGCTGAAATTAATTTCACCTTTTTAAAAACATGGCTGCATGTAGCATTCATATTCCATTTCTGCTGGATTGTGCTGCTTTGAAACATCTGACTGGATACTTCCCATTTTGCTGTTATTCTTTTGCAAAATTTTCCTGGATGGTCACATCTGTTTATTCATTCAATTGAATTTCAGAATTGTTTTGTCAGGTTAGAAACATCCCTTGTGAATTTGATTGACATTAAATTAAACTTAGACACCAGTTAAAGGGGGAATGGACATAATTTATAGTATTTACCAGGAATATGGTATATTTTTGATTGATTTGATTCTGCTTTGATGTTGTTTAGTAAAGTATCCCACGTTTTTTATATGGGTCACCTATTGTTTAAAACCAGGGCCATTTTAAGGGTTTTTTTCTTTTTGCCATTGTGAATTAAAGCATTTCCGTCTATTGCTGGTATACAGGATGAGTATTGATTTGTATGCAGTTATCTTTTATCAGTCTGCTTGATTGAACTCAATTCTCATATATCTTTGTGAATTCCCTTGGGTTTTCTGGGTAAACAGCTGTGCCGTTTGTGGACTATGATAATTCTGGAGCTTGATTTTCAATCTTTGCTATCGAGAACCTTCGGAGTAGCGTTAAGTGCCCGCAGTGGCTTTGTGTATTGCTTTCTGCGCCCGACTCTGATGGGAACGCCCCTGGCATTTCTCTGCTTAATACAATGCTTGCTCGTGGACTAAGATGGATTTCATGCAAAGGCAATATCCTCTGAATTCTAGGTTTCTAAGATCCCCTTTTCATCAGCAAAGGAACCGAAATCGAGGTAAAATGTGTCTAACCCCCATACCACCACCAGCCTCCTTAAAGGCTAACAGCATTGTAGTTCCCAGAGGCTGGGCCCCTGCCATCCTGGACTTCAGGACTGCTGCCTAGTCCTCTCAGTTGCAAGGTTGCTGGCCCCGAATACAAGCTGGCCCCTGTGTACAGCTGTTGACTAGTCACAGGAAGCCCTTGTGGGGTGCGGGAAGGTGGGGGAGGCTGCACTGCCCAGCCGTGCCGTGGTTCCCTGAAGGACAGGGACCGGTTCTCAGAAAGGCCACCTGTCACTTTGACGGCAGGTTCCCCTCCTCTCAGTGACGTCTCTTCCATCCTCCAGTTTCTTGGGGCAGGCCCCCTGGTGCCACCTCTCTTGAGTCTCACAGAAGACTTTTATCCCCCTTCTGATTCACTGATACTTGCAGGCATAGACCTCCTACCTCCCATGGTTACCTTTATTCCCTCACGCTTCTAGAAGGTCTTTTTCCAAAGACCATTGTCCCCTTAGAGGAAATCTGTGGCCTGTAAAAATAAATTTGTTTTCCATCATCTTAGCTGTCTTCCCACAGACAGGCATGGATTTGGGGCAGTTTGAGCAATGCCTGTGCCTAGGTCCCACTCTGAGAGAGTCTGACTCATCAGATCTGGGCAGGACCTGGGGGTCGGGAGGCCTGAGGTCACACAGAGCCAGGTTTGGGGCCCTACCTTTCTTTCGCTGGCCTGTGACCCTTAGTTTCCTTCCTTGCCATGCCACCCGCCTTGGAGGGCATGTGTCTGTGAGGGAGCAATGGGAAACGAGTCTGGCTGGCCTCAGTCTAAAGGAATATTGTGGAGAGATCAGGGTGAAAGGTGATGGCCAAGAGGGACAGCCAGGCCTCCAGATGGCCTGGGACCAGGGGAGCTGCCTCCTGACCCCTCTGCCCTGGGTCCCCCACCTAGGAATTCAGAATCTGGCAGAGGGAGGGTGTCCTCCCTTGCATGGCCATCTCGAGGGCTGGCTGCTCGCTACAGGCATGTGGAACTCAGTGGGTGTGACACTGTAGACCCAGTGGGCAGGGTGGATGCAGGGTGTCCTCCTCGTGGTGCTCACTGATGCCCCCAGCCAGACCACAGGCCCCTGAGGCTCCTCGCCTGCTCCCCTCCCCTCTGCTCCCTGCACCTGCCAGCTGTCCATTAGCCACTGGTCTGAGCTCACTAGCCCCAGGCTGGGGTCTTGGCCCCCTGGGGTGCAGGGTCTGTCACTGCCTGGAGTGGTTTGTCTGAGACCTGCCTGCACAGAGCAAGGAGGTCCCGGGCCAGGGCTCCACTCAGCAGACAGAGGGCGGGCCAGTCTCTCCAGAGCAGCTCCAAGCAGGCAGAGGTTCAGGGTCCTGTGGTTGCGCTGGGTCTTGGCTCAAACTACCCTGTCCCTCTCCCTTCCCTGCCTCACCCCTCCCAGCCCTCCCCTCTTGTCCCTTGCTTCCCCTCTGTCTCTCTTTCCCCCTCATCCTTCCCTTCCTTACTCCCTCCCTCCTTACCTCCCTCCCTCTCTTTTCTCTCTTTTCTTTCCTCAGTTCTTTCTACTCCCTCCCCTCCCTACCTTCCCCTTCTCTTTCCTCCTCTGTCTGTCCTCTCCTTCTTTCCCAGAGTGAGGGGAGCTCCCTTCGTTGCCCTGGATGACCCTTCCTGGGTAACCTTCCTGGGCAGTGGACTCTTCATCTCTTCACACTCAGCTCCAGGTGGCACGCGTGTTCTGTTTACGTTCACCTCCTGTGATGCTCACAAGCCCCCACTGACAACAGGCACAGTCAAGGAAGGCAACATGATCCCTCTGTACTTGGAGGAAAGCAGAGCTCAGAGAGGGCAGTGACATACTCCAGGTCACAGAGAGTGGAGAGCCTGGGCCCCTTCCGCTGAAGCTCTAGATAAAGCCCTTTTGATCTCAGAGTACACATCACCCCTTGACCATCCATACAGGCAAGGTTAATTGCTTCCAGGGAAGAGCTGAGTTCTTGGTGCATTTCCCAGCAAAGAGGTCAAAGCCTTGCTCTGCCTTGCTGGAGTGGCCCTCACTTCAGATAGGGTGGCCTGGCCTTTGGGTGCCATCTTTTCTGCCAGGGTTCCCAGGCCCTTGCTGACTCTGTCCTTACTAGGGAGGCCGGTTGGGCCTAACTGTGCTCTGCTCGGGGTTGCCATGAAAAGTTGTGCAGGTGGTGTCCTGCACAAGGACACTTGAGCCAGGAGACGGACGTGTGAGCAAGGAGATGAATGAGGCTGGCTCCTGCTTAAGTTTGGGAGTGGATGGAGTAGAAGGCAGGGGGCGGCCAAAGCTGGGTGGGGATGGTGGACTTTGGAGAGGCAGGAAAAGTGTGCCTGGCATCTGCCCCCACCATCAAGATCACTGGAGTCGCTGCATTCTTCTCTTTGAAGAGCTCTTGGGTCTGTAGGATTTGGAGCATAAGAACCAAAGCCAGGCCAGTTGCAGGGAACTGATGGCTGTAGATGATGGCTTTGGTGACCGGAGTGGATCCTCTGGGACTGGGCATGGTGGAGGAGCACAGATGCTGGCAGATGTTCTGTCCAGGTGTCAGCCTGTTCTGCTCAGGGGCAGGGTCCTCGAAATCCTCCCCAACCTGAAGGTGCTCCTTGCTTCCAGTGGGATGAGCTCTGCTCCTGCTTGCAGGGGGTGGACTGGGCCCCTCAGCCCTGGGCGTTTGCTTTGGGTTAGTTATATGGGTGTGGGTATGATCCTATTGTTGCTAAATCTTTTCCTCTTCTGGAGCTGGCTCGTCCTCCTTGGGGCTAAACATTAACCCTTTGTTAGCTTGGGCAGACATATTCTTAAAGTTTTCTTTCTTATTTTACGTTGCTGACTTTGATTTCTTCTGGTCAACTCTGTGAGGTCCCTCCTGTTGATTTCTGTTTACTTAGGTTTTAGAAAATAATCAGCCTTTCAAAGAGGTCCTTCATATGTTTTGATTTTTTTTTCTGATTTGAATTTTAAGTATTTAGCTTCTTTACTTCAAGTGGATTGTTTCCTTTACTGTATATATTAAAGATTTTAAGTGTTTATTTTTTCTAAATTGCCACTCTGTGGTCTCAGCACCCTTCATTTCCTAACTCACCCCTCCTCCTGACTTTGGGGTGCATATGTCCTATCTCTGAAGTTCATGGAGGTGATCTGGCTCATTTCTTACCTTTCTGTTATCTTTTTTGCATCAGCACTAGAGTCTTAGAATTACTTTGCTTAACAGTATATTCTAAAACCATATAGGGCAAGAATCACCATCGTGACTTAAAATGTTTTGGCTACTTTTGTCCATTTACCAAATGTCTTTTGGGTTTGTTTTCTTATGGTTTTTAAACAATATCATGAGGATCTTTATTTTGGGTGATACTGCTGCTTAAATTTGTGTCCAGCATTCGACGGAACTGCAGCAAATATTAGCTGAAAACAAGTGATTGACATTTTCAAGATGGGTATTTTTCTCAGGGAAATAAGAACATTTAATTCATACCTTTTAAAATATATCCCATGAGGTTTACTACCAAGAGTTAGAATGTTATTACCATTACAAATAGGATCTTTTCTGTTATGTTTTATAGTAAGTTGTTATAGATATCTAGGAATATTTTTAATCTAGGATACAGTAGATGATCATTTACTCAGAATACCCAGGACCTACTTGTTCCAGATTAATGATATCCTCAGAGTTTCAGTTCAGTTCAGTCGCTCAGGTGTCTGACTCTTTGTGACACCATGGACTGCAGCACACCAGGCTTCCTTGTCCATCACCAACTACCAGAGCTTGTTCAAACTCATGTCCATCGAGTCAGTGATGCCATCCAACTGCCTTAGAGTTTAGACACCTTCATTCCCAAAGAGCCAACAGAAATATAACAGCATGTTAGTACAAATTATGTACGTATTTGCATAATTGCTGCTAAACACAAGACAGCCGCCGTTGACCTGGCAAACCCAGACCCCATCAGGCCTCACCTGTTCCTCGTCATTTGCTCCTGATGGCTTGCATCTTCCTCTTGCGCTTCAGCAAAATCAGTCTTCTACTATCATAGTGGCACAGATACAGAATGTGGATAATCACACAAAAAACCCTTTTAAAGTAAATCTCTTGATTGGATGTTTCCCATGTTTGCACTACGGCTGCACAAGTTTCTATATTTCACATCTAGGAGAATGCAATGGCAACCCACTCCAGTACTCTCGCCTGGAAAATCCCATGGACGGAGGAGCCTGGTAGGCTGCAGTCCATGGGGTCGCGAAGAGTCGGACACGACTGAGCGGCTTCACTTTCATGCATTGGAGAAGGAAATGGCAACCCACTCCAGTGTTCTTGCCTGGAGAATCCCAGGGATGGCAGAGCCTGGAGGGCTGCCGTCTATGGGGTTGCACAGAGTCGGACACGACTGAAGCGACTTAGCAGCAGCAGCAGCAGGCATTTTCATGAACTTCTGTGTTATTATTTTTGTCCTGTTTGTTGGATTTTTTTTTGGGGGGGGTGAGAATTTTTTACCTACGCTATTATCTTCTGCAATTCATAATATTTTTGCATTTTCTTTTTCAATGTTTATTCATTTTATGTCTTATTACATTGGTTAGAGTATAACACTGAATTTTAGCAATTCTGTGTGGGAGCCACAGCCGTGTCTTCAGAGCGTCTGGCCTGCCGCCATCCGTGGGTGAGCAGGACCCGATCCTGCCTGTCTCTGTGAATGCTGCAGATGGCAGACCGGAAGTGGACATGTCTGGGAAGAGGTGATCTCCCATCTTCACTTTCCCTTGGTGGAGCAACTTCTCTTTCTCCAGTCTATTGCGTTAGGTAGAGCTTGAGCACAGAACGTGGATGTATGGTGGTTTCTGGGGGGATGAGCAGCAGTGACTGGCAGGCCCCCATTAGTCAGGGAGTCTCTCTCAGCCCCATTTGGCCTGCTATGTTCCCTGCAGCTGAGGGACAGTGCTCCTGAGCATCATTGTTTGCAAGGCTGGCAGGAAAGGCACAGTCTTTGAAAGACTGTTCTGAATTTCAGCTGGGGAAGCGGTTCAGTGAAACCCTTTCAGGAGAAGGCTGGCAGGTAGATCCACATGTATAACCTGAAACTCTGAATGAATCTGGACTTTGAAACCTCGTTTTGAGCCCCTGCCTTGCCCCTTACCAATGAAATGGCTTCTGAAGTTGTGTTCCCATCGTGCAGGGCGGAGCTTGCGAGCGGATGGGCTGCGTGCCATGTCCACCCACAGATGAGTTTTGTTTGGCCTTCTCAGTGTTTGACAAATTTCTCAGAGAGCTCCAGATTTCCCGTTTCTCTTGAGAACCTGGGAGAGCTGCTCGGCCTGTATTTCTGAGGGCTGGAACTGAGCAGGGCCAGAGCCCTCGAGAGGGATCTCACGGCCTCAGGCCCCACAGTCTCCACCGCTGGCTGTGATCACCACCGCCTCCGTCACTTCCATTTCCCGCGTGGCCCCTGTGCTGGCACCTGGCTTTCTCGTGTGTTGAGGTGGGATGCCAGAGGGAGTCTGCGCCCAGTCGTCTCCTCCTCCTGCCTCTAACACATGATTTGGACTTATAGAGCGTTGTCTCTGTGTGGGGCCCTGTGCGCTGCAGTCAGACATGGTCCCCTCCCCGACAGAGCCTCCTATTTCTCTGTGAAAGGTAAATCTGATGGCAGCAAGCTGTCTGATGGGTTATGATGAGGATTCAGTGGAGTAGGGCCCACAGCTGGCATTTAGTAGCGAATGGCCCTTGTTACTATGAGGTAGTATTTTCCTTAGGGTGCTGTTAGAAGAAATCAAAGTGTGAGAAGTACTCAGAGACGAATGGAGCGCAGTACAGACGCTCATCATTTCCAATTGCTCCATGGGCTGAGCTTGGGCTGGGCGTGGAGAGGAGGGAGGCAGGGCTGTGGGCCACAGGCCCCTGAGTAGGATGCTCTCCCTGCCCCAGGCCATCACTGGCCTGGGACATGTTGCCAGATGCGGCCGTGACTATTCTGAAATGGAATTCCTGGGTCAGAATAAGGAGACCAGATGTTTACTGGATGAGGCCAAGAGCCACTGACATCACCGAGAGCCCGTCAGGACACAGACTGCGGCTGAGGGTCCTCCGTCCCTTCCTGTCGGCACAGCATTCCTGGGACAGCTGCCAGGGCTGGGGGCGGAGACATACACACACATGCATGCACGCACACACTCACATACACGTACATGCGTGCGCACACACACACACAAACACGACATTTCTTCTGCCAAATCCTCCCCACCTGAATACAATTAGCCAGGATGTGGGAAAGATTTCCAGCCTGGAAGAAGAGAAGGGCGTCTTGTTGCAAGCAGGCTGGGGAGGGGAAAGGCACGCCAGGTTGGTGAGTGGCCTACTCTGTAAGACGGAGGAGTAGCTTTTGGGGGTGAAGAGCTGTCTGGAGCCACTGGCCAGGGAAGAGGGGGGAGAGCCTGTCCTCTAATTTCTTCCTACCTTCCCTTCCCTTCCCTTCCGTCCCTTCCTGTCTTCCTTCCTTTCCCTTCCTGTCCCTTCCTACCACAATCCCCTGAGGGGGAGAGCTTGTCCTCTAATTTCTTCTTTGAGCATAAATCTGGAGGGTATGACTGTGAGGCTGAATCCTTGTTCCTGTCCTGTCACCAGCACGTGTGTAGCTGATGCTGCTGCCCTGTCCCCCCGCCGGAGGGCCATCCCCAGGTCCAGACCCCTGCCAATGCACGTACAGAAAACCCCGTGTGAATCATTTCAGGCCAGAAGAGGATGCTCAGGCCTGCTGCCCTCTTTCAGCTCCGCTTCCCTCCTCCTTGGCATGACCTCAGCAGGCACTCCCCAGCACAGGGCTGCAGGCTCACCTGCCACCAGCTTCCAGCCCAGCAGAAAGACCTTCTTTCCCCTGGGGTTTCAAGTGTCCTGAGTCTAGTTCTTACTGACTTAGGTATTGAGCAATCGCTGTGGCCAGGGCAGGGAGCAGGGCTTCCATTGGCCAGGTCTGCTCACTTGTCCACTGGCTCCAGAGGTAGAGTCTATGGTCTGAAGCGCTGGGACACAGACAAGGAGGGCTGGGCACCCAGTGGGAAGCCAGACTGCTGTTGCTGGGGATAGTGGCAGGGCCCACTGCCTTCTCTGTCTCCCAGATCTTGGCCTGTCTTGCCCCTCCTCCTGCCTCCCATTTCTCCTGCTCTAGTCTGTCTTGCTGTACCTTCCCCTGAGCGCCTTCTTCATCCATTGGGTAAACCACAGGCCCAGAAACCAGCATTCAAGATCCCTTATGACTTAGTTTACCCACCTCCCTCTCTTCTATCCTGTGGGCCTGGGACGAGCTTTCAAAGATCATACATTCTCACCAATGGGAATGTAGGCTCTGCCCATGTTGAAAATAGCCCTTGTCATGGTACTAGGAGGGAGATGATTGTCTAGGTTGCAATTAGACCTAAAGACAACCTGAAGGTGAGAAGTTTTAACTGGGGCCTAAGACAAGTCAAAGGTGTGAGTGGGCAAGGAAGCTGGGACTCCATGGGCTCATCTGGGGTTGTATTAACAGAACAGATGGAGTGGGGGGAGTCTCCAAGGACCTCTGTGCCTTTGTCCTAAGTGTTGGGAGTCCCATATGCCTGGCTGACTCCTCACTGTCCCAGTTTCAGGAGGCCCTGCCTATTCTCTTTGTCATGGCAAGTGACACAGCTGCATCACAGCACACATGTTCTGGCCTTCGTCCACCTCACTCTGTGTCATGAACCCTGGTAGTCTGTTGAGGCCCACAGACCCTTCATCAGAATAATGTTTTTAAGTCATAATTTAAAATACAAAGAACACCAATTCCATTGAAATAAAGCTATTAACATTGAAACAGTTTATAATACAGCAGCGCATGTACTTGTAAAGTTTTTCTTGTCATCATGCCTTTTTTTGGGTGATGACTTATTGAGATATAATTCACATACCATATATTTTACCCATTTAAAATAAAATTCAGTGGCTTTAGTAGGTTTATAGAGTTGTGCAACCATCACCAATTAGTTTTAGAACATGTTCATCACCCCAAAAAGAAACCCCATACCCTGTGGCCATCAGACTCAATCGCCCTGTCCTCTTAGTCCCTGAGAACCACTATTCTACTTTCTGACTCAGGTTTGCTTATACTGTGCTTTTCACGTAGATGTGATCACACGATGTTTGTCTTCTTGTGTCTGATGACTTCTTTCAGTTACTGCTTTCGAGGTTCTTCTGTGTTACAGCATGTGTCAGAACTTCTTTACTTTTTCTGTGTCCATTCCCTTTATTTTTTACCTTTATTATTTCTGTGCCCATTACCTTCACTGAGCTCCTGAACTGACCTTTATTTATTTATTTTGACTGCTCTAGGTGTTTGTTGCTCTACACGGGCTTGTCTCTAGCTGCGGCCAGCAGGGGCTAGTCTTCGTTGCGGAGTGTGGGCTTCTCGTTGCGGGAGCTTTTCTTGTGGCACAGGAGCTCAGTACTTGTGACTCACGGGCTCTAGAGCTTGGGCTTAGGAGTTGTAGCACATGGGCTTAGTTGCTCTGTGGAATCTTCCTAGTCCAGAGATCAAAGCTGTGTCCCCTGCATTGGCAGGAAGCTTCTTATCCACTGTGCCACCAGGGAAGTTCAGAACTTTATTACTTTTTGTTGCTGTCATTTAGTCGCTCAGTCGTGTCCAGCTCTTTGTGAACCCATGGGCTGCAGCACGCCAGGCTTCCCTGTCCTTCACTATCTCCCAGAGTTTGTTCAAACTCATGTCCATCGAGTTGGTGATGCCATCCAACCATCTCATCCTCTGTCATCCCCTTCTCCTCCTGCCCTCAATCTTTCCCAGCATCAGGGTCTTTTCCAGTGAGTCAGCTTTTCGCATCAGGTGGCCAAAATATTGGAGCTTCAGCTTCAGCATCAGTTCTTCCAATGAATATTCAGGGTTGATTTCCTTTAGGATTGACTGGTTTACTCTCCTTGCTGTCCAAGGGACTCTCAAGTCTTCTCCAGCACCACAGTTCAAAAGCACCAATTCTTTTGGTGCTCAGCCTTCTTTATGGTCCAACTCTTACAACCACTGGGAAAACCATAGCTTTGACTAGACGGGCTTTTGTTGGCAAAGTGATATCTCTGCTTTTGAATATGCTGTCTAGGTTTGTTATAGCTTTTCTTCCAAGGAACAAGCATCTTTTAATTTCATGGCTGCTTTTTATGGACAAATAGTATTCTATTGCGGGCTTCCCTGGTGGATCAATCAGTAAAGAATCTGCCTGCAGTGTTGGAGACATGGGTTTGATCCCTGGGTTGGGAGGATCCCCTGGAGGAGGGCATGGCAACCTATGCCACTATTCTTGCCTGGAGAATCCCCATGGACAGAGGAGCCTGATGGGCTGCAGTCCATGGGGTTGCAAAGAGTCAGACACGACTGAGTGACTAAACACACAGTCCATTAATGGATAGACCACAATTTGAAAAGCCCATTCATCAGTTGATGGATAGTTGGGTTGTTTCCACATTTTTGACTCTTATATATGGTGCCACCATGAGCATTTGTGTACCAGTGTTTCATGTGCTTTTCAGTTAATGCGGGAAATAACAAGAGGCAGCGGCACGTGTCACAACCTGTCATTTGAATCATGCTGTGTGTAAATACTGCTTGGTCTCATCCATGCCGGTGGAAGTGAGAGATGCATAGCTCAGTCATGGCTGTCTCGATGGGCACAGGTTCTGCCACTTCTGCTGGGCTTGCAGTGTCCACCCAAGAGAGGAAGGAAATGTTGACAGCTTTATGGAGCCGTTCAGGAGCCTCCCTGAGGGCAGTGGTGGACTTCCTGCCATGGTCGCCCAGTGTCTGCTCTGTGGTCCTGGCCCGGAGAGGCCTTGGTGACCTCTGTGGCCTGAGGTGGGGTGCGGTGTCCAGGTCAGCGTGGTCACTCTCCTGCTCTCCTGCCCTGCTGTGAGGGCTCATGTCCTGCTACTCTTTGCTCCCCTCAAGTGTTCGCTGGGAGTCCTGCAGCCAGGGGGTGGGGAGGCCCAGGCCCCCCTCGACTGCTGGGGACCCCCCTTCACTGCCTTCGCTTCGGACCGGTCATTTCTGTTCACAGCTGCTCAGGTGCGAGGACCGCCAAAGGGTCAGCAGGGGACCACTGATGACTTCACGCCACACACAGCTCATGCCCCCAGCTGAGAGGGCCCCGGGCCTCTGTCACTTCACGGAGCTGTGTGGGGGCCGCGGGTGCTGCCTCCTGCCTGTCTCTGTCTACGGCCAGGACCCAGTGCTCTTGGCCGCATGTGTGCACTAGGGAGAGAGAGTGCCCACAACTGGGAGAAGCCTTGCCAGACGCCTTTCCATGCGGTCACCTGCGGCTGAGGCTCAAGCTTCAGTTGTATTTGAGAGACAACCCTCCCTCTGGGGCTCCTTCTCAGACCCCCGCTGGAAGGGGCTGTTGCCGCTCTAGCTCCTCAAATGCCACGCTTGGGTTAATGCATCACCTGGCCTGGGCCCCACCTGCCCATGGAGCTGCCAAGGTCCTTGTCTCCCAGAGGGGCCTCCTGTCCTGCTCCTTGTATTTCAGGGGCATCCAGAGGCCTCTCTGACTCCTTCGGTGGTGGCGGCCTTGCTGAGCCCACTAGAATTGGCTCCCAGCCTCCTTGTGTCCCGTGGGTGTCTTATGTGGCAATGCAGCTCTATTTCAGGGCCTGTGGGAGCCCTGGGATGGCTCCAGGGGTTGCCTCGAACTGAGGAAGGAGAGCCTGTCGTGGAGACTTGATGGTAGAGGGAGGACTGGGCCCTGTGCTCACTGCCTTGTGACCTCAGGCAGGTCAGCTCACTTCTTGGAGCCTCAGGGCTTCTGTTGCGAGGTTGCAAGTGAGGACTCATCCAAAGAAGGGATGCAGTGGGGCACAGCCTCGGATCCTCTCCCCACTGGTGCGTCTTTCATTGGATCTTGAAATGCCCTGTGCCAGCCGTCCTGGGATTGTTTAAAATGGTTTACAATTATTTTGTCTATCTGTTTTAAATCCAAGAGTGCCTGTGCACTGAAGAAAGCAATGCATAAATAAGCCAGAAGAAGAAAATTGAAATCCCTTGTAATCTTACCAACTTTTTCCTGTGTATTTTTCACATATATGCATATGTGTAAAAACATAAAAAAGCCTGTATTGAACACCATCCTGCAATCTGCTTTTGTTCTGGATGACTTTTGAGGGTTTATTTTTTGTTTCATAATCTAATTAGCTAATTACGTTTTGGCTGTGCTGGGTCTTCGCTGCTGTGCGGGCTTTCTCTGGTTGCGGAGAGCAGGGGCTACTCTTGGTTACGGTGCATGGGCTGCTCTCCTCGCAGGGCATAGGCTCTGGGGCCCGCAGGCACAGTACTTGGCGCTCATGGGCTTAGTTGCTCGGCAGCATGTGTGGCCTTCCTGGGTCAGGGATCAAACCCCTGTCTCCTGCATTGGCAGGTGGGTTCTTTACCACTGAGCCATCTTCTGGATCATTTCATGTCCTGCCTTAACGTTTGGGTCAGGGGAAGCAGAATCTGTTTAGGAAATGTGGACAGGACAGTGTCTCTGGGTGCTGGGAGATGTTGGCCTGGAGGGGCAGGGAGAGGATGGGAGGAACAGTCCCAGGCCTCTGCCTCGGGCGGGAGGGAGGAGGCAGACAGGTGTGCTGGCCAGGAAGGAGGGCGGCTTGGAGGAGGGTGTGTGGTTGGGGTGGCTTCTCTGGAGGAATCCTGAGGTAGCTGGAAGTGCAGGTTCAGTGTGCAGGAGCAGGGTCTGGGCAGAGGGCAAGAGGGAGCTCTCTGTGCAGAGGGCTGGGGCGCCAGTGCCCAGGGAGGGTGAGCTCTGAAGGAGAGAGAGGCAGGAAGGGGGCCGCGCTCCTCGGCATGCCACCACCTTGGGGACAAGTAGAGCAGGCAGTGGGTACCTGAGAAGGGAGCTGCTCCTGTGCCAATGGGTGAGAGGGCGGGCCTCCCCGAGGCAGTAGGCTCCCAAATGCCGTGTGCATGAGGGCCAACACCAGAGACAGGGCTTTGCAGATGTCACGGCCAGGGTGTGGGAGGGGGTGGAGGTGAGACTGACCACGTGTGAGGCCAGTGAGAGGCCAAGGAAGTAGAGGAAAGAGGGCAGGCACATCATGGGGATGGATGTTGTAGCGGGGGAGACATCTGGGTGCAGAGGATATTTCCTTCTAGAAAGATTGGAATATACGTATGTGCATGTAGTAGTAACATGTGCACATGTATATGTGCGTTTGAACTCTGCCTCTTTGTACAGAGGATTTTTTTGGACATTTTACAATTTTTAAAAAAATTTTATTTTTTATTGTGATACAACTACATACAATATTGTATTAGTTTCAGGTGTACAATATAATGACTCAATTTTTGTATATATTGCAAAATGATTATAAGTCTAGTCCATATCCATCACCATGATTACATACTCAGAGGATTTTAGTTGGCTTGAGTTTGGTGATAAATGGAGGACAGGATTTAGGAGAAAGGGGAAGTTTGAAGATATGGGAGAGAAACAGCATATTAGCCAGGAGTCATTCTGCAAGTGTCACAAATCCAACTGAAACTAGCTTAAAGAAAGAAGAATTTATTGGTTGCTAAATCTGAAAAAGAAAAATCCAGAGCTCTCTAGCTTCAGGTGTGGCTGGATCCAGGTAACCAAATAAATTTTTAGTCTCTTACTTTCTCCAGCTCTTGGCTGTACTCCCCTCAGTGTTGATTTCATTCATGCTGTTTTATTCATCTAAAAAAAAAGGCTGAAGGTAGATGCTTCCTCAGGTTTGTACATTTTAACAACCCCAGGGAAACAGCTTTTCTACTTACAGCATTGTTAGTTGCTCAGTTGTGTCTGATTCTTTGTGACACCATAGACTGTGGCCCACCAAGCTCTTCTTCCATGGGGATTCTCCTGACTCACGCCCTCCTCCAGGGCATCTTACCAACCCAGGGATTGAACCTGGATCTCCTGCATTGCAGGCAGATACTTTACTATCTGAGCCACCAGGGAAGCCCCAGTTGCAGCAGGAGTTTCTGGATTTAGCCCAACAGACTGACTTGTGGCAAGTCCTTGTCCCGAAGCCTGTGTTCACCGCACCCAGATTGTCCTGCCTGGGTTGTGTGACCCTTTACCTCCACGGGACCTGCGGGAGGGTGGTGGGGAGTGGCTCCTGACGAACACAGGGCTGTGTTCTCAGAAGGAGGGCAGTGGACTTTGGGCAGGCCCAAGGTCCCCAAAGAAGAAGCAGGGCAGGTGCTGGGAGCCCTAGATGGCTGGAGGAGGCAGCTTCTGCCCCACAGGATGGAAGGAAAGAGAAGCATGTGGGTGATGATATGGGGCAGGAGGGAGTTTCCTCTGGGGCCTCCCCTCACTTGCTGAGCAGGGCAGGGACACTGAGGTTGCCAACCAGGCTCCGTAACCCTCCTGGAAGCTGGCCAGCCCTGGAAGGAGAGTGTTAGGCGGGAGGAGGCTGACCACCCACTGGCTGCCTTGGGGACCCTCAGGCTGGGCAGCTAGAGTGTCCCGAATGCAGAAAAGTGAGCACTAGGGCCAGGCAGGGAGTCCTCCTCCCTCATGAGTCAGAGACCAGGAATTATCAGGGCCTGTTAGAGGTGGGTCACACACGTATGGACCCAACAGAAGCAGAGGGTATTAAGAAGAGGTGGGAAGAATACACAGAACCACTATACAAAAAAGATCTTAGTGACCCAGATAACCACAATGGTGTGATCACTCACCTAGAGCCAGACATCCTGGCCTTAGGAAGCATCACTATGAACAAAGCTAGTGGAGGTGATGGAATTCCAGTTGAGCTATGTCCAATTCTAAAAGATGATGCTGTTAATGTGAAGCACTCAAGATGCCAGCAAATCTGGAAAACTCAGCCGTGACCACAGGACTGGAAAAGGTCAGTTTTCATTCCAATCCCAAAGAAAGCCAGTGCCAAAGAATGCTCAAACTACTGCACAATTGCACTCATCTCAAGCACTAGCAAAGTAATGCTCAAAATTCTCCAAGCCAGGTTTCACCAGTACGTGAACCAAGAACTTCCATATGTTCAAGCTGGATTTAGAAAAGGCAGAAGAATCAGAGATCAAATTGGACATCCGTTGGATCATAGAAAAAGCAAGAGAATTCCAGAAAAGTATCTACTTCTGCTTTATTGATCATGCCAAAGTCTTTGACTGTGGGGATCACAACAAACTGTGGAAACTTCTTCAAGAAATGGGAATACCAGACCACCTTACCTGCTTCCTGAGAAACCTGTATGCAGGTCAAGAAGCAACAGTTAGAACTGGACATGGAACAACAGACTGGTTCCAAATTGGGAAAGGAGTACATTAAGGCTGTATATTGTTACCCTGCTTATTTAATTTATATGCAGAGTACATCATACGAAATACCAGGCTGTATGAAGCACAAGCTGGAATCAAGGTTGCCGGGAGAAATATCAATGACCTGAGATATGCAGATGACACCACCCTTATGGCAGAAAGTGAAGAAGAACTAAAGAGCCTCTTGATGAAAGTGAAAGAGGAGAGTGAAAAAGCTGGCTTAAAACTCAACATTCAGAAAACAAAGATCATGACATCCGGTCCCATCACTACATGGCAAATAGATGGGGAAACAATGGAAACAGTGACAGACTTTATTTTCTTGGTCTCCAAAATCACTGCAGATGGTGACTGCAGCCATGAAATTAAAAGATGCTAGCTCCTTGGAAGAAATTCCAGGAGGGAATTCCAGAAAAACATCTACTTCTGCTTCATTAACTTCCCTAAAGCCTTTAGCTGTGTGGATCACAACAAACTGTGGGCAGGTAGAGTGGGGGAGACAGGAATGAACATCATTTCAGATAGTGGTAAGAACCATGAGAATAAGTAAGCAGAGAATGAATCCAAGAGCAGCTAACAGGGTGGTTGTCTGTGCATGCAAGTGCCTGTAGGTACATGTGTGATACACATGCAGGAACGGCACATACATGCACACGTGTAAACACATGTGCACGTGTGTTGGATTTCTGCATATGTGTAGTATGTTGTGTGGGCTCACATGTGTACGTGTGATGTGTGTTTTGCATGTGGATACATGTGTGAAGCGTGTAGGAGTACACGCAAGTGTACATTCACATGTGTGTGTGGTGCACATGTGCTTGTCAAAGGTTACAGCTACTGGGCACCCACCATCAGAAGTGAGAACAATCTGTAACCTTTCACAGCATCTCACTCATGGCTGGAGGAAAACAGAAGAGAAATAACACACAGGGGGAAAAAGTCAACATAGCAAGCATTGACCCTTTCCCAAGCGCCCAGCTGAAGAAGGCTTTCCTGCCCAGTGAATGGTGCTGTCTGTGACCTGCTCCTTTGGGCTGGCTCTGACGTTCCTGGATAGCCCTTCAGCCTTCTCCCCCAGGAGAGGACAGGGCTCAACATCTCAGTGTCCAAGAGAGTAACATTAGTGCTCCTCCCAGGAAATTGCCCTGGTGGACAGCCCCCGCCTGAGTCAACGGCCTCAGCCTGGTCCCTGACCTGCATCCAGGGAGGAGCTGTCCTCTGCCACGTGGGAATGAAGGCTGGGCTGTGCCCTCTGTGTCTCCCTGTTAAGGTTCATGGAGAGGAGGCCCAGTGTTGCTGCAGCCCCTGCAGTGTGCACTGGGTTTATCCCCCCTCCCAATCTTGTTGAGAAAGGACTCGAAGCAACTGCAGCAGGCACATTCAAAAGGGGTTTACGGTGGGCCCCTCCCTGCGACAGCATCCATGGCCTTGCTGGCCCTGTCTGCCCCGCGTCTCTTCCTGACTGCTGACTCCCGCTCTCCTAGTCTCAGGTCTGGCTCCCCCTCTGCCTCTGCTCCCTCTCCCGGCTTTAGTCTCATGCCGTTTTAATGAGGGCTTGGCCTCCTGTGTGGGGCGGCTCAGCAGCAGTGCATTTAATTAATAATCTGACATTGCAGTTCTTCCGAGTAAATTCTGCCATTTTATTCTTCACTAATTGGAAGAGGCTAGTTAAGCCCAGAGATGAATGGCCTTTTCTGCCAGGGATGTATTAGTCTAGGATCTCCTTCTGTGTGGCTGTGCCAGGGAGGGCACTGTGGGCTCTGGGCTGGGGCTCTGAGCTTGGAGGACAGAAGGGCTGGCTTGCCCCACCTGCCTGCTCCAGGGAGGGCCTTTTTGCAAGGAACCAGGGCAACCATCAACCCAGTGTCAGCACCCCCGAGACCTGGGCAGGGCTTTCAGGTAGGGATCCTGCTGGGAGGCAGAGATCGGACTTCCTGTTGCCCATTCCTCTTGTTCTAGCTCCGTGTCAGCCGTGGACAAGGCCCTCAGAGACCCTAGAAGGCCTCAGTCTATCCCTGTCATCTACTGCTGACTGGGACCCTGGCATATCTCCCCTCCGCACACCTGCACCGCTCTCCTCACCTGGCCAGGATATCCTGCCTGGTGCTGGCCACACGGTCCTCAGTGAGACACGTGCTGAGACAGATGTTTGTTAGCTTGTGTCTAACAAACATAAACTCTGAGTTGCCTTGGCTATTAGAGAAACATCAGTTACCCCAGTGCTGCCATGCTGTTGGTCCCCTGTGGGTAGGCAGCAGCGAGGCAGCAGGTCTGCTGTGTGTAGGGCAAAGACCCTCTGGGTGGGCACCCATCCTGTGCTCCAGTCCTTGAGATTTCCCTGAGACATAGATGCAAAGGGCACCATCCTACAAGATAAGATGTCTAAAAGTACCTCCATGTCTGTCCAAATGAATTGGATCCCCTGAGTTGAGCAGAGGGCTGTCGAGGAGTGAGGTGGAAGTGTGGGCGCAGGGGTGGACAAGAGTGGACAGGTAGACGTGGAAGGGAGGAGCAGATGGCAGGGTGATGCACAGGAGAGTATGTTGACATAATACTTATATAATTAATACAAGAAAGTAAGTAAGTTTTCCTCGTAATTATTGGGGCCCATGGCGTTGAATGCCAGAAGCATTCCTGGAAAGTCCCAGGGTGCATGACCAGCCATGAGCCCAGTGGTCCTTGACGGCTGCAGAGCTCTTGGCTTTGCTCCAGGGCATGAGATCCTGTTTCTTTCCCTCAGTTAGCCTCCCCTCTGGACAGCTGGGTGGCAGCAGGGAGCTGTGACAATGGGGGGAGGGATGCCCACTCATATCCCTGGGGTCTCACTCCCCATGGGTAAGGTTCACTGCAGACCAGTGTTGTTGCCTCCCTGGATCCTCAGCTGTTTGTGTGTCTCTGTGTGTGTGAAGATGCACTGTGGGGTTTTGGAGGTCTTCATGCTCCCTCCTTGTTGCATTGAAGTCAGAAATTGGGGTCCGAAGTGCACCACCCGAGCAGGCTGGCCCTGTAGTGTGATGTTGTGTTGTAATGTCAGCTGCTCTGCCAGCTGAGCCAGACTTCAGGGACAAGGACAGCTCAAGCCAGAGCCCAAGCTTGGTTTGTGAGGAATTCCCTGGAAGCCAGCAGGAAGAAAGAGACCGAGGTGCTGGGGCAAAGGGCTGAGGCTGCTGGCTGCGGGCTGGCTGCAGTGGCCCCCAGGTGGCCCCCCGAAAGAGCTGGCGGGAGGGCTGGGGCTCTGCTGCTGTCCTTACATCCCTGCACTTGTATGTTGCTGAGAATTAGCTGAGATTTCTTTCTTTCCTTCCTTTCTTGTTTTTTTTTTCTTTCATCTTTCCTTCTTGTCTTCCTTTCCTCCTTCTTGCTTCCCTCCCTTCTTTCTCTTTCCTTCCTTCCCTGCTCCTCCTTTGTTCAACCGCATTTCTCTGACCTTCCTTGGCCAGGCCCTGTGGACACTGTGAAGAAGCAATGTCCTCCAGAAGCACCCAGTTTCCTGGAGACAGCATCAGGAGGGTCTGAAATGCCATCCCAGGGAGCGAAGGCGGGTTCTGCAGTGGGGAGCCCTTAAGGGGCTTAGGCAGGAACCTCACATGCTCACTGTGGTGTGAGTCCCCTATTCTGGCTGTTTAAGTGTCCCCCAAGATGCTGACCCGCTAGGTCAGTGGATCTCGTCTACTCTGCTGTGGCCTCTGCCACTGCCCACCTTCCCGAAGGGACTTAGATGTTCTCCGCTGTGTCTGCTGTCACTTTGGCCTTAGGGAATGGGCTGTGTCCCTCCACCCGACTCCCTTTGAGATCCGTTTCTTGAGTTCTTTGCAGATATTATTGCCTGATACTAGTCTCTATCTGTTGCCTCTGGTGCTTGATCCTGATCCTACACTTGCATATCTGTCTGAAGACGCTTTCCTCTGCACTGATCTGCTCTTTCCCTCTGGGAACTGTCAGAAGGTTCTTTTTGTCTTTGATATTCTTGGGTTTAAGGATACTGTATCTCAGTGAGTTTTTTCCTTAGGTATGTCTTGATCTGCTCTCTATGAACCCATTTAAGTTGAAACATTTCATCTAATTTTGGGAAATTTCTTCTTTCTCCCCCTTTTCTGCGTCACGTGGATGGTATGGGTTCATCTGCGTCACTTGAGTTTTCCCATATGCCTTCTTTGGCGTGATCCCCAAGCATCCAGAGGGAGTGCTCCCACCACACCCTCAGCTTCTGAGTTGGTTGGTTGGCTCATTCTTTCTGCTCCTCAGTTCAGTAACTAGGTGTTTTTCCAATTAGAAACATTTGTCCTAACTAGGTTTTTTGGTAGCTGATCATTCCTGCTCCATGTTCCCAATGTTGTTTGTTATCTCTATGTGAATACATGATGTCTTTATTTCAGTTCTCTCTCATCTCTAGGCTGTTTTGGGTATGGCTTTTCTTTTAAAGTACTGATCAAACGTGACCTCTTATTTCCCAGGGAGTATGACCGTGGCTGGTTATGTGGGTGGAGGGTTTGCGTCCCTTCTAGTGAACAGGACAAGGGAGGTGAGGAGGACTGTCCCCGGAGCTGGCTTTCCTCCTACCCCAGCAGGCACCTCCTGACCCCAGCTCCTATTCCCTGACCCTTGATACTGGCTCTCTGGATTAACAACGGAGGGAAATGAATGCTCTTGGGGACACCTACACTTTACCAATGGGAGTGCAGTAGGCTGGCTCCAGGACTCTGACATGACCCTCACACAGTGATCTGGTTTCAGTGTATTCTGGAATGTGGGGTTATTTCATCTTATCCATGGTTACCTTGTGATGTGTATCTTGGGAAGAGCTCTCTGGGGTTGGGAAGAGACTGTGCCGGATGGACAGGGCCTGAGTTGGCACCCTTGAAGGAATAGAAGAGAGAGATGTGGCTCTCTAACCTTAACCTGAGGAAGGGACAGGGAGAGGCAAGACGGTGGTGATGGATAGTTGAGAAGTGGTAGAGTTGAGCCTTGGGGAAGTGAGTGGGAGGGAGGAGTAGCCCAGGACAACCTCCAGGCTCCTGGCTTGTGTGACTGGGAGGAGGGCACACGCCCGACTGTGAGGGAGGGGAGGAGCAGGGTGTAGAGGAAGGCAAGAGTTTCTGGCTGGACAGGCTGGGATGGAGCCTCTTCACACCGTGCTGAGGGGGCCTCCTGTGTTCCCATGGCTCTTGGTTGGCCCTGGCATAGCAAGGTATGGGGGGACTCAGCCCATTGGTTGGAGAGTCACCTGGCATGGACGTAGAAGCAGGACATGACCTGGGTGTACAGACGCCATGAGGGCTGGGTGGAAGGGAGCAGAGTCCAGAGCCGGGGGATTGGAGTCTGGCCAGGATCACCTCCTATGGTCTCTGTGACCTGGCAGGCACATTGGCCTCCGCGGGCTTTGTTTCCCTCATCTATAAAATGGGGCCATAATTCAGTGAGGATGTGGCAGAGTACACACTAAGAGAGGAGGGACATGGCCTTGGGCCTGCACAGGGCGAGAAGGCAGGAGGGCTTGTGAGCCCAGGGAGCTCTGAGTAAAGCTTGGTGGATTTATTACTCTTATTTCAAAAGAGATGGGAAAACAGTGTCTGTCCCAGCCGCGATGCGGGAGGAGGAGCAGCCCTGTCTGTGCTCCCTGCACTCCCCTTCCTCCGCCCGCACTCACTTAGCTCAGAGCTGGCACCCGCCCAGCTCCGAGTGAGACGTGGCAGCCAGGAGGCTGAGGCTCGGCCAAACCCCAGATGGCTGGCGAGAGGTGCTTCCCGAGAGCTGAGTAAGACAAGGACAGGAGCCGGCCTGGTAGGGGCAGGAAAGGGCCTGGAGCCTGGCGAGTGCCATCCGTGGCCCTGGCTTTGGCACAGCCCAGCCTGCTCCAAGTGGGTGCAGAGGCACAGTGCTGGGGGAGGGCCGTGGGTGGCCTCGTGTGTCCTGGGTGCAGGGGGCTCTCCTCAGGGTCTGGTTGGGACCCATAGTGCCAGAGCTGACAACCTGGCTCTGGTGAGGGGTCCCTCTGGCTCCCCTTCTGGTGTGGTGTGTGAGTGTGTGTCTGTGTGTGTAGATGCGAATGAATTTGAGGATGCATGCAAGTGTGACAATGCATTTTGAGTGCATGTGTGTGTGTGTATGAGTGTGTGACTGCTTCTGTGTGTGTGTGTGAATGTATGCAAGAGAATGTGGGTGTGTGTCCCTGTGGATGAGTGTGTGCCCCTTCCTCACAGGCCATTCCCAAGAACTGGGCCCACAGAGGGTTTTAGGCTGTGGGTTCCAGCAGTCGCCATCATGTCTTTGAGTACATTCCTGGCACCGTTTCTTGGAGTATCAGGTTTTGACATTATCTATTGACTTCCTGCCTTAGAAGATGAGGATTTAGCTGTCTGACAACCCTCCTGCCCCTTAACTGCCCCAGTCTTCCACAGTATTTCTTTCACCAGTTTAGTCCGATATCAAGGTTCCCTCTTTTATCAACTTTCTGTCTCTGAATGTAACAAATTACCTCCAATTTACTGGCTTAAATAACAGACATGTATTCTCTCCCAGTTCTGGAGTGGAGAAGGAAATGGCAACCCACTCCAGTGTTCTTGCCTGGAGAATCCCACGGACAGACGAGCCTGGTGGGCTACAGTCCATGGGGTCGCAGAGGCAGACACGCCTGAGTGCTAACACCCAGTTCTGGAGGCAGCAAGCAGGGTGTTGGCAGGGCTGCGCTCTCACCAGTGGCTCTAGGGGAAAATGCATTCCTTGAGTCTTTCAGTTTCTGGTGGCTCCAGGCATCCCTTGGCTTGTGGCTGCATCACTCCTGTCTTCAAGGCCAGAATTTTCATTCTCTCTTCTCTGTCTTTGCCGGGCCTTCTCCTCTGTGTGTCTGGTCTCTCTGGCCTTCTTCTTATAAGGAAATGGACATGTGATTGCACTGAGGGTTACCTTGATAATTCAGGATTGTCTCCTACCTCCAGATTCTTAATTTAATCACATATAAAAGTACTTTTCTGCCATATGAGGTAAGAACATTTACAGGTCCTCAGAGGTTAGGACTAGGGTATATCTTTGGAGCTGACCACACCCTGTGGACCTTTCAATACCATGTTTGCATCTTTGCTTCTTCTGGCATCAGCCCAGGGCAGGGGGTCTGGAGACCTCTCTTACTGTGATTGGGGTCCCCAGTGCCCACTCTGTCCCCTCCCCACTTCCGTCATCTCTGCCTCCCCTTCTGCATGGCAAGGTGTTCACTGTTCACATTCTTCTCTGTGGCTGGGCCTTTGCCAGCAGATTTATATTAGTTACCCTGATTCTTTGTGTGTTACTTGCAGCCAGTTGATCCAGGCCACTCATGGCATTTCCACGCAGGGCCTGCGCCTGCCCTTAGGTGACTGAGAGCGGTGAGTGCTCTAGGAGAAGGGCTGGGCTTGCAGCCTGCCTCAGGACAGCCCAGCACCAGGCCCTTCCAGAGGTGTGTTCAGCCAGAGGCCAGCTCCTCTGGGGCTGGGAGGGCCGGGTCCTGAGCAGAAGTGGGGAAGGCTTTCCTGCTCAGAGGGCTTGGGGAGGCTCGACATCTGAGCAAAAATCTGTTGAACATATGCATCTTTCCCTTATAGAATCTGGTTTGGAGAAATTGTTTCCTGTTCTTGTTGAGATGGTGGATGGCAAACACTGGTCCTGCCCTCATGGGGATCCTTGGACCCACCCCAGAGTGGAAGACAGGGGGCCAAGGCCAGGAGGAAAGAGGTATCTGGTAGGGGACAGTGTGCTGGGGTAGGTGGGTGGCTTGGTCCTGGGTGCTGCCTGGTGAGGCTGGGCAGCTTGCCCAGGTTAAGGCCGCCCTGACCCCACAGTGTCCTCTGTGCAGTGTGGTAGCCCTCTTACCATCACGAGGAGGCCAACCAAGGCCCTGGGGCTCCCGCTTCTCCAGGGATTCCCAGCTTCCTCTCCCTGGCCCTCCTCTCCCTTGGGCCTTTGCCAACCTGAGAAAGCCCTCTCATTTTACTGCTGGGGAAGGAGACTCGGTACACAGGAAGAGCTCACTGCCCTGGCCACACAGCTGATCTTTGAGAGGCCCTGGAGAGTGTTGAGTGGCATGTCCCAGGCTGATCTTAAGTTAAATTTAATTCTTTTAAAATAAAACTTGTATATATTTAAGGTATACATGATGATTTGATACACACACATAGTAAAATGATTATTAAAATGATTATACAGATGAACGGATGGATAAAGAATTGTGACATATATATATACACACACACACACAATGGAATATTATTTGCTTTTACAAAAGGAGATCCTGCCAAGTGGATGAACCTGGAAGACATTATGCTCAGTGAAATAAGCCAGACAAAGAAGAACACTACATGATCTCACTGATATGCGTAATCTAGAAAAGTCAAATACACAGAAGCGGAGTGTAGAGCAGTGGTTAACGGGGGGTGAGGTGGTGGAGGAAATGGGAAAATGCTGATCAGAGGTATAAAGTTGCAGTTATGCAGGATGAAAAAGTCCAGAGATCCAATGAACAGTATGCATGTTAGAGTTAATAATACTGTACTCAGTATTGCAAAATGGCCAAGAGGGTAGATTTCAGGTCTGTCACAACACACACACACACACACAGGTGAGTATGTCCCAGACTTTAATAAGCATCAGTTCACTTGGGAGCATGCAGCAGTACAGGTTCTGGTTTGAGGATCTGGGATGAAACTGGAGTCCCTCCCTTCTCTCAAGTACCCAGGGGACACACTGTTATCTGGGGCTGCTGACACACCTTCTGGGCCCACCACCCAGAGGAGGAGTCCTGTCTCTGGGAGTGTTCAAACCTTCACTCCCTCCCTTCCCATTGATGCACATTTTGGGACAAGTTATTCTGTGAATACAGTTTAAAAAATTCCTTCAAAGTATTTGTCTAAAAAAGGAAAACGAGATGATCTGTTGCGTGGGGTCTGCAGGGGTTCGGTTCCCAGTGGTGGCCACATGGTGCCCACCTTTTGCCTGCCCGTGGGGCTACACAGCTCCGCTTCCAGCTGGTGCATACGACCTTTCCAGCTGGCATTTCAAGTGCTCTCTCCCGGCGCTGCTGAGTTCTGCAGATCCCCGAGGTGGTCATTTGTCAGATGGTCCTGGAGCCTCCCGACATCCCTTCAGATTCTCCTGCTGTTAAGATAATCTGTGTCAGACAACTCCCAGTGCCTGTCTTCCCACCTCCACGCAGGCAACCCGAATATTTTATAAACCAGAGAGAAATCAGAGCACCAGAATTCTCAACATAAACATTTCTTTTACACCTCCTCTTATGCTCTGCTCATGCTGAAAGGCAGTAAACTTGGCCCATTTTGTGAAACTGACCTTAAGAAGGAAGCCTCATGCAAGTAGGGGAAAGAGAGGCTCCAAAGGTGAAGCGATTTTCCCATGTTTATTGATGACCTCTGAGGTGCTAGGCACTGATCTGGGGGCTGTGGATCCAGTAAGGAAAACTCCACTCTGCTGAGATCTTCTGGTTGGAAGACAGACAGTGACCCAATAAAGAACCCATATGTCGATTACTGGGAAATGGTTTTATGGAAAAAAATAGAACAGAATGGCAGGATAGAGAGTGACAGAGAAGGAGCACTTATAGCCAAGGTCTTTCAGAGGAGGAGACGTTTGAGTTGAGACCAGGACTTCAGCAGCAGGTGTAAAGGCCCTGGGGCAGGAATTAAGCTGAAGTGTGCCAAGGACAGAAAGACGGCATCTACGGCAGGAACTCTGAGTGAAGGAGAAGTCAGGTGACAGGGCAGTCATGTTGTGGGAAGCCTCTGGAGGATATGGAGACGGGTTTGCTTCATGTTTCAGAGATTCCATCACACAACTATGTGGGAATGGAGGTCACATGGGCTCAGCAAGCCCTGGCTCCCAGCCTGGAGTGCTCCATGGCACTGTCACCAACAGCGCAGCCTGGCCCAGGAAACTCCTGAAGGCTGGTGGGCACCAGAGCTGGCTTATTAAGCTGCCGAGCCCTTGTGAGCAAAGTTTCTGCTGTACCACAAAGCTTTCCTTGCATGGTGAGCAGTGCCTGGTGCTGGCACCAGGGGATGGCTGATGGTCTCTGTGGAGGGTAGTGATCCCTTCACAGCATCTGCTGGGGTGGATGGCAGGGCACAGCAGGGAGAGATGACCTGGGGGGAAGGATGCCATGTGGGTGCTCATGTTTGCCTCTTGCTGGCAGTGAGGGTTTGGGCTGGGCTCAGGCTGGCTGGCTCCTGGCTCATCTCAAGGTTCACTTCCCTTGGCTGCCCCTGGTGAATGCTTATCCTCTGCTATGTACTGGGCTCCCCATCAGCCCCAAGGACTCAGTTCCAGGGCTGAGGCTTCTGGGACTGGCTGCTCTGACCTCAGGCATCTGTGAGTGTTGGCAATGTGTGAATGTGTGTGTGAGTGAGCATGATCATGTGCCCTGGGAGAATGTGCAAACATGTGTTCGACTGTTGTGTACAAATGTGTACTTATGTGTCTATGAGTGTGTATGTACACATGTGAATGGTGTGTGAGCTTGAATTTGTGGTATATATCTATGTGACTGAAAGTGGTATGTGTGTGAGATTCTGCACTGTGAATGTGTGTGTGTGAGTGGTGTGGGTGTAATGTTTATGTATGTACATTCATGTGAATGAGTGTATCTGAGTATATGTTTATGTGATTATGATATGTATTTGTGTGATATGTGTTTGTATGTGTGTGTACATATGATTGTGTGTGTATGCATATGTGAGCATATGTGCATGTGGGTGTTCTAAGCTGCCAGGCCAGCTTGCTCTCAGACAAATCTGATTGTTCCCTGTGGCCTGGTGGGGCCCCTGTACTGAGCCTTCCTTTCTCTCACACCAGTGCAATCTCATCTCATGAGAGTGAGGACTGGGAACCTTGTGTGTGCACCCTGGCCTTACCCTACGAGGCCCTGGCCACAGGTACAACCTTGGAGATTTCATGGCAGGGTTTTCTTTATTGAGAAAAATTCTAATTTTAATGAATTCATCTACTTTCATTATATTTTAGTCACCTAAGTTTTTTGAACATGTTCTCCTTGTAAAACCTACACCTGTGAAGATTAGGCCAAGGCTCTAGTTTGCCACCCCCCAGACTCTTGGCCCCAACCCCTTTGAGGAAATGAAAAATATACTTCTAGATCTTTTTTTATGTTTTTACACGCACTTAAATGTACTTTGAGAAAACTATATAAAATTGTTTGTGTATTTCCTTTAAAAATTACATATATATTTAAAACACATTCTGTAATTATCACCCTGTAATTTGTATTCTTCACTCAAAAATATATCCTGGGGACCTCACCATGTTGATGTGCAGAGATTGAACTCATTTTACAAGCCCTCATCCAGCATTGCACCATGCAAACACCTCGTGGAATATTAAATGGGCCCCTGTGATTGGGTACCTGGGTCATTTCCAGCTTTTTGCCATTAAAAGTGAAACTCAATGAGCCCAGCTCCTGGTGTTCTGAGGTGGCATGGTGTCTGGGGTAGATGTCATGAATGGAACTGCTGGAACAGAGCATGTGGGCATTTTAATGATCAGAGATTCCGTGCAGTGGGCTGATTCTTGAAGGTCTGGCTTTCCCATGTGTGAGGAGTGGGGGTACTGAGGGTGCTGTTTCCAGTCTCTCGCACAGCACATTATTTGCTGACTGAATTTTATTACTTCTCTCCTTGCCCTACTCCTCCTCCAACTTTCTGTCTAGGACCAAAGTTGTATTTGTGGAAGGAGGAAGAGGACATTGGAGTTGGGCCCTGAAGGTTGAGTAGGAGTTTTTCAAGTGGGAATGAGGGTTAGGGTATTCAGAAGCGGTGCAGAGGCAGCCAGACTTTTAGTTTTCTGAACCCCAGAAGAGGGTCGTGGAGAGGTATAGAGTGCAATAGGGCTTGAGAGGCAGAGGCCTAGCACGCCGGCCTTGAGTGTGGGAGACTGGGCCCTGCTATCAAGTGGTTATCAACCTTCTGTCCCTCCTTTGGACACCAGTGAAGCTCACAGACAAGGTCTACTTCTGGACATGTGTGGGCACAAACTATTCTCCCTGGCCTTTCTCAGGACAGTTGCTGAGAAAGCCACCGAGTAAGTGTGGCAGGTTTCAGAGCCATCTTTGACCTATGTGCTCTGGCTGTGTCAAGTCAGAGTCAGCGCCACTCTCCTTGTGCCATGCCTCTACGTTCTCACTGCATCACCTGGGAAGCTGCAGCCCTTGGCTGAGGTGCATGGTTGCTATTCTCTAGGGACATACACCTGGGCTCTGGCCACATCTGCTGTCTGCAGAGCCCCCATTAACCTCAACCAACACTGTCTTGATTACTAAATCAAGCTAAATGGCGTATAGCCTAATGGCTTATTTTGTCTATATCTGTAAAAAATCCTTCTCATATTTCAGTTGGAACCACTTTAACTCTACAGACCAATTTATGGAGAACTGACATCTTTACTATATTGAGTTTTTCAATCCATGCACATACTGTGTGCTCAGTCACTTCAGTCATGTCTGACTCTGTGTGACCCCATGGACTGTAGCCTGCCAGGCTCCTCGGTCCATGGAATTCTCCAGGCAAGAGTACTGGAGTGGGCTGCCATACCCTCCTCATGAACGTAGTATATCTCTTCATTTATTTACATCCTTTAAAATTACTTTTTATCAGCATTTTTAGTTTTCAGTATACACATACTGCATGTGTAGTTTAGATTTATATCTAAGTATTCTGTTTTCAGTGTTGTAAATGGCTTACTGTTTTTTGTTTGCAAGAGATTATTGCTGAAATATAGGTATATGACTGATTTACTATGTTTTGACCTCATATCTTGTTACCTTACTCATTTGTTATTTCTAGAAGTTTCTTTTATAGATTCCTTGATATATATATTTTGCATACACAATCATGTTATTGGGGAATAGGGCAGTTGTATTTCTTCCCTTCCAGTCTTGTATGCCTTGTATTTATTTTTCTTGTCTTATTGCACTGTTTAGGACTTCCAGTACAATGCTGAATAAGAGTAGGATGAGTGTGTTTCCTTCCTTAGGAGATAAAATAGTTAGTTTTTCAAGACTGAGTATCATATTAGCTTTCCAGCTTATTGGTATATTCTCTTATCAAGTTGAGAAAGTTCTTTTCCATATTGGTTAGCTGACAGTTTAAAATTTTTACTCGTAAATGAATGTTAAATTTTATTAAAATTTTTTCCTGCAACATTTGATATGACAATGTTTTTTTTTCTGTTAATATGGTAGATACATTGGCTTTTAAATATTGTGCCAGCCTGCATTGCAGGGTAGATTCTACTTGTGATATGTTATACTTGTTATGCATTGCTGGATTTGATTCAACACTTTTTGCTCAGGATTTTTGCATCTGTGTTTTTGAGGGAAATTGGTCTATCATTTTTTTCCCCTGAGCTATATTAGTCTGATTTTAGTATCAGGGTAATATTGGCTTCATAAAAGGAATTGAGAAATATTCTCTCCTCTTCTATTATTTTCTAAAATAGATTGTGTAGCATTGGTGTCATTTCTTCCTTAAATATTTGGTAGAATTTGCCAATAAAATAGTCTGGGCCTAAAGATTCCTTTCTTGGAAGCTTTTAGACTATAAGTTCAATTTCTTTGATGGTTATAGGACTTTCAGGCTATCTATTTTATCTTGGGGTGAATTTTGGTAGTTTGTGGCTTTTGAGGAAATCATGAATTTCATCAAAGTTGTATTATGTGTATAGTTTTGTTTGTGGTAATCTTTTATCTTTTTAATGCCTGTGAAGTCTTCAATGATACCCTTCTTAAAAATTCCTGATATTGTTAATATACATTTTTTCCCTTTAAAAAATGTTAGTCTTATGGAGATTTATCGATTTTATTGATGTTTACAAAGAACCAGTTTTTTCTTCATTGATTTTTCTCTGTTATTTTTGTGTATTCAGGTTTATTGATTTAAAAAATAATTTTATTTATTTTTTTATTTGTGGCTGTGCTGGGTCTTCATTGCTGTGTGGGCTTTTCTTTAGTTGTGGTGAACTGGCGCTGCTCTCCAGTTGCAGTGTGCAAGCTTCTCACTGTGGTGGCTTCTCTTGTTGTGGCACACAGGCTTAGGATGTGCAGGCTTCAGTAGTTGCAGCACATGGGCTCAACAGCTGTGGCTCTTGGGCTCTAGAGTGCAGGCTCCAAAGTTCTGGTGCTCGGGCTTGGCTGCTCCATGGTATGTGGTATCTTCCTGGATCAGGGACCGAACCCGTCTCCTGCGTTGGCTAGTGGATTCTTTACTACTGTGCCACCAGGGCAACCCCAGGTTTATTGATTTTCACTCTTATTTCTATTTCCTTCTTTCTGCTTGCTTTGGGTTTCTTCAACTTTAATATTTCTAACTACTGAACTGTTTTGTTTTTAGAATTTAAACTTATCTGTGTGTGACTATAACTGTTTGTGTAGCTGTTTTGCTGATTGCTCTAGGGACTGCAATAAACATACTTGATTTTTCACTGTCTACCAGTTCCAATACAAGTTGAATGTTGAAACTTTAGCATCATATAGGTCCCATAACTCCCTTTCTGTTCTAGTTATGTTTTCAAATGCATACAGTGAGCCATCAGACAATATAATTCCTACTTAAGAGAATAGTCTATTATATTTTTCCAGATGTTAGCTATTTCCATTGTTCTTCTCTTATTCCTGATGTTCAAGATTGTCTTCTAGTATCATTTCCTGTCTGCCTAAAGAATTTCCTTTAGCACCTATTGTCGGGTAGGTCTGCTGGTAATACGTTCTCTCTGTTTTTCTTCCTCTGGGAATGTCTTTATGTCTCCATAAGTCTTGAAGGATATTTTTTGCTGGAAATGTTAGAATTCTGTGTTGGTAGTTATTTTCTTTCAGCATGTTAAAATTGTTTTTCCACTGCCTTTGGACTCCATGGTTTTGATGAACTATCTGTGCTAATTTGAATCATTTTTTTCCCTATAAGTTATGCTCTGTTTTTCTCTGGCTGCTTTCAAGGCTTTTCTTTGTATATAGTTTTCAGAAGTTTGATTATAACATGTGTAGGAGTAGAATTCTTTAGATTTGTCTTGTTTGAGGTTCCCTGTGTTGTTGAATCTGTAGGTTTGTATTTTTCACTAGATTTGGGGATTTTTCACTCATTTTTTTTTTTTCTTTAAATCACTATACTCATTCTCTTCTCCTGAAACAATGATGACAATGTTAGATTCTTTTGGTATTTTATCAGTCCTTAAGGCTCTTTTCTTTATAAAAATGTTTTTTTTCTCTGCTGTTCAAATTGGATAATTTCTGTGAATCCGTCTTCAAGTTCACTGATTCATTCCTCTGTTACTCCGTCTTCCAGTTCACTGATTCATTCCTCTGTTACTTCCATTCTTCTGTTGAACCCATTCAGTGAGGTTTTTTTTAATTGCTTATTGTATTTTTCAGTTATAAAGTTTCCATTTTGTTGTTTATTTTCTATCTTGTATTTCTTGCAGAGACTATCTTTCCATTCATTGCAAGAGGTTTTGCCCTTACATTATAGAGACTTTTTATGATAGCTGCCTAAAAATATTTGTCAGATAATTCTAAATATATGTTATCTCAGTGTTGATATCTGTTGATTGTCTTTTCCCATGCAAGTTGAGATTTTCCCGGTTCTTCAGATGCCATGGAGAAGGCAGTGGCAACCCACTCCAGTACTCTTGCCTGGAGAATTCCATGGACGGAGGAGCCTGGTAGGAGCCTGCAGTCCAGGGGGTCACTAAGAGTCGGACACGACTGAGTGACTTTACTTACTTTGCAGATGCCAAGTAATTTTGGATTGGATGCTGGACATTTTGATACTATGCTATGAAACTTTTGGTTTTGTTTAAATCTGTAGTCTTATTTAGGTCCTATGGAGAAGGTTGATATTTTTATTTTATCAGATAATTGACCCAGCTAGGTTCAGGTTACAAGTTGTAACCTGCCTTCTATGGATTATAGTTTCAATGTCAGGTACATTTTTGAAGACCGTGCAGTGATATTTGTATTAGTTCCCTGTGTGCAACACCCACTGGCCATTCTGGGACCCAGGCATTGTTTTATCTCATAGATCAGTTCCCAAAGCCTATGGTATGCTGTTTACAAGTCAGAACTATGGATGCACAGCTCAGGGGTGAGCCTAGGAGATTATAAACAACTTATGACCTCAGTTTCCAAAGTCTCACTTTGTCCACCATCTCCCTAGTGTTTTCCAGTTTCCTGGTGTTCCCTAAGGCTCTCTGACCACCAAGTTGGGGCTCTCTTTACCCTGCTCTGTTGTACACTTCCTGAAACTACATGAGAGGATACAGAAAGAAAAGAGAAACAGATGTTTGGTTCACCCTCCTGGGATCACAGGTACACCAATTAGAGAGTAATAAGGCTCCCTTCGTAATGCTCAAAATTCTCCAAGCCAGGCTTCAGCAATACATGAACCGTGAACTTCCAGATGTTCAAGCTGGTTTTAGAAAAGGCAGAGGAACCAGAGATCAAATTGCCAATATCCGCTGGATCATTGAAAAAGCAAGAGAGTTCCAGAAAAATATCTATTTCTGCTTTATTGACTATGCCAAAGCCTTTGACTGTGTGGATCACAATAAACTGTGGAAAATTCTGAAAGAGATGGGAATACCAGACTATCTGACCTGTCTCTTGAGAAACCTGTATGCAGGTCAGGAAGCAACAGTTAGAACTGGACATGGAACAACAGACTGGTTCCAAATAGGAAAAGGAGTATGTCAAGGCTGTATATTGTCACCCTGCTTATTTAACTTATATGCAGAGTATATCATGAGAAACGCTGGGCTGGAAGAAACACAAGCTGGAATCAAGATTGCCGGAAGAAATATCAATAACCTCAGATATGCGGATGACACCACCCTTATGGCAGAGAGTGAAGAAGAACTAAAGAGCCTCTTGATGAAGGTGAAGGAGGAGAGTGAAAAAGTTGGCTTAAAGCTCAACGTTCAGAAAACCAAGATCATGGCATCTGGTCCCATCACTCCATGGGAAATAGATGGGGAAACAGTGGAAACAGTGTCAGACTTTATTTTTTGGGGCTCCAGAATCACTGCTGATGGTGACTGCAGCCATGAAATTCAAAGACGCTTACTCCTTGGCAGGAAGGTTATGGCCAACCTAGATAGCATATTTAAAAGCAGAGACATTACTTTGCCAACAAAAGTCTGTCTAGTCAAGGCTATGGTTTTTCCAGTGGTCATGTATGGATGTGAGAGTTGGACGGTGAGGAAAGCTGAGCGCCGAAGAATTGATGCTTTTGAACTATGGTGTTGGAGAAGACTCTTGAGAGTCCCTTGGACTGCAAGGAGATCCAATCAATCCATCCTAAAAGAGATCAATCCTGGGTATTCACTGGAAGGACTGATGTTGAAGCTGAAACTCCAATACTTTGGCCACCTCATGCGAAGGGTTGACTCATTGGAAAAGACCCTAATGCTGGGTAGGATTGTGGGCGGGAGGAGAAGAGGATGACAGAGGATGAGATGGTTGGATGGCATCACCAACTCGATGAACACGGGTTTGGGTAGACTCCGGGAGTTGGTGATGGACAGGGAGGCCTGGCATGCTGCGGTTCATGGGGTCGCAGAGAGTCAGACACGACTGAGCGACTGAACTGAACTGAAGGCTCCCCTCTCTCATATTTTTTGAGTGTACTCACAGGTGTGAGAGAATGTGAGAGGGAATGGAGAAGAGTGTGAGAGAATGGAGAAGAGAAAAATGAAATAAGAAAGAAAAGTTGGGTATTTCCCCTACTCTGAGTGTTAGAAAGTCCTTTCTTTCTCCTTGAGCCACAACTAGAGGGCTTCTCTCAGTTATCTGCACCCCAGTGCCTACTTCTGGGGTTTCACCTGCCTTATACCCAGACTGAGAGATACTGGAGGTTAAAAAAATAGTAAACTCACTGTCAGTTTGGTGGTACTTCAGATTCTGGTCTTCTTCCTCCAGTTGCATGTTATTGTTTACCTTTTAGAGTCCTCAAAAGCTGCTCCATGCCTTCAGTCTATGGTATGTAGCTGCATTCAACGGGAGAGACTAGGTGAAGTGTGCTCACTCTTGCTTAGGAGACCTTTTGTGTGTTGGGTGGTTTCTAATCTGGGGAGGGACTTTTCCACCTGGATAAGGGCATTTGATAGAGAGGGGAGGGAGGATTTGTGCCTCTTCCTCACTGACCCCCTGCTTTCATATTGCTGCCCTGAAGTTCTTGCAACATGCCCAGAGCAAATGAGATGGGAATCAGATCTTATCAGCCACTGCCTAAGACCTCCCAGGGGTTTCCCACTACAGAGAGGAGAAATGGGAATTAAGCACAGCTGATGAGGCTCTACTTAATGGGCTGGCCCACCTCTCATGACCTCATGACCTACCCACTGTCTAATCACATTGGCTTTCTTTCTCTTCCTCAAACATGTCAAGTTTATTCTGGCCACAGGGCCTATGCATTTGCTGTTCCCTCTGCCTGGAACCTGCTTCCCTAGATCTCTTTATAACTGGCTCCTTTTTGTCATTTAGCCAGGCCTCAGCTCCAATATCACCTCCTCCGGGAAGCTTTCCTTGTCATTCCCATGACATTGCCCTGCACTGTTGTCTTCATGGTTCTGTCACTGTCTTGTTTCCCCTATTTCCTGCTTGCTTGTTTGCTGCCCATTTGTGCCATTAGGAGGTGGTCCCCATGGTCTGCATCTAGCTCCAGGTCACAGGCATTGGCCATGTGTGTGAATGTGTGGGTGTATCTCTATGGTACTGCTGTCAAGGTGAGTTTGGGGAGCTGGATGCTATGGACCCCAGGACCTCCAGGATCCTTTCTGATCTAGGGGACCCAAGTAGGAGGCAGCACTCCTCTGCTGAGAATCTTGGTGACCTCAGCTTGGGGTACCTTGGCCTGACCACCCCATCTATTTTCATGAATGTGTTTGGATAAGAAGCAGACATCCTAGCAGCCCAACCTCTTCTGAGGGCTTTGCCCCAAGCGATGCCTGCATGGGCTTTCAATTCACTCTACGTTTTCCTTCCTAAAACTGGCCAGAGGTTGGCCAGATGCTGGGCAGGTCTGATTTTCCAAGCTCCTTTCAGGGAGTCCCTGAACCCAGAGCCAGGGCTGCTTCCGAAGGGTGCCCACAGGCTGAGTGTGTGGACCCAGCTTGTCTGGAGCTATAGGAGGCTTTTCCCCTCTCCTTTCCCCAGTACTCCCCACTGCTGTCTAGGTCTCTGGCAGCTCTCTCCTTAAAGTCTCCGTTGGGCAACAAGACACTACTAGGGGGATTCTGTCTTAATTTGTATTCCTTTCCCAGGAGGTGGGTTGGCCTCAAGTTCTGCATCAAATCCTGAATTCAGCATCCCAAAACCAAAGCATTCATGAAGGAGACGCTTTAAATCCTCTCCAGTCCCTCAGTTACTCAAGTGCTACTATGAAGAGGGAGGTCTATGTACAGCTTTTCGTCTGGGTGGGATGCCTGAGCCACAGGGGCAGCCCCATGGGGAACCCCATCACAGTATTTGGTGGAGGAAGAGTCAGCCAGTCATTAGCTGCCTGACCCTGAAAGAGTCATGTAATCTTACTGAGCCTCAGCTTCCCAATCTGTAAAATGGGAATGATACTCCTCTCACTAACTTTGCCTCATCATCTTATTTTTATTCCTTAACAACTCTATAAAGTAGATAATATTGTGCCATTTTACATGTAAAAACACCGAGGCTAAAAGAGGTCAAATAGCTCGGGAATGACAGGGCAGGGATTTGATCTAAAAGTCTCATACAAGTCTCAGCTTGGCCAGTTCACACTTTCCTCCAGCCTGGATTTGGGGATGGCACGGTCAGATTGAGCCTCTGAGCAATTCCCTCTGCTTTCTGGGGCTTCCCACTGGGGGGTCAGGGACAAGCTAGGTCCCCAGAGCCTAGCTCAGGTCACAGTGGCATGTCCTTCTTGGTCAGGTTGAGGAGTTAAATGTTTTTTGGAAGCCTTGTGTTCTGTGGGGCCTTCTGGCTTTTAACATCTCTGTTCTGGCTCTATTCAGAGGAAGGGTTTTCTCCAGAGCCCAAGCAATAACACGTTCTCTGTCTGCTGGCTTGCCTTTTCCAGACTGCTTCTGCATTAAGTTCTACATATGAGGACTTGTCAGTAATATCATTGTGTTTATTTGGATGTCGGCTTTGAAGCGCATTTTTGAGTGTACACATCATTCCCCCAGAACCAGTCTTCTTGATAAAGGGATTTATCCTAAGTTCAAGAAATGTTTGCTTAAGCCTGCTGTGCTAAAAAAAAAAAAAATGCCTGTGCCTGGCGCTAGGGACACAGGAAGGAAAAGGTCTGCCCTGTCCTTAGGCAGGTCACAGTTAGGGGAGAAAAATAGAAAAACCAGCCAAAAAATGGTGTTGCAGAGGTGCTATCAATGGGGCATGAAAGAGGAATTATTATTTCTTTTTTCTTGTTTCTTTTTTTGTTTACTGTTATGCTCATTATTAAAAGTTATTTTTTTGAGCATGTAAGTATAAGCTTATTGTAAACCAAAAACATCCAACAGTGTAGAAAAGTATAAGGAAGGAGATTAAAAACACGAAATCCTACCATTTTGACATAGCCACTGTGGGAGGCAGAATAGTAGCCTCCAAAGATCCCATGACCCTGTCTTTGGGACCTGTGGACATGTCCTGCTAGGTGGCAAGGGGGAATTAAGGGTGCAGGTGGAAGGGAGGCTTTAATATGCCGAGTTCACAGGAAGAAGACGCTCCAGGATTGTCCAGTGTCCCACTGTAATCACAAGTCATCTTAAACATGCAAGAGGGATGCCAAGGAGGAGATCAGAGTGAGAGAGAGACTTGAAGATGCTGGCTTTGAAGATGGAGGAAGGGATCACAAGCCAAGGAATGTGGTGGCCTCCAGAAGCTGGAGAAGGCAAGGAAATGGATTCTTCCCTAGAGCTTCAGGAGGAACTTAGCCCTGCCAATATCTTGATTTTAGCCCAGTGGGACACATATTGGGCTTTTGACCTCTAGAACTGTAGAATAATAAAATGTGTTTGCAATACTTGGTTACAGCAGCCATAGAAACGAGTTTAGCCACCACTGATATTTGCGGGGCCATTCTCCTTTTTTTACAAAGATGTATTTTTCATAAATGGGATTCATATACATGTTATTTTAATTATTTACTTTAGGTTTATTTTTTTCTTTCTGCCTCTTGAGTGCCTGCTTTGTTTATTATCATTCTGTTTTATAATTGTGGAGCATTTGAGGCTGTGAATTTGCTTCTGGTGACACCCGTGGTTTTTTCTACTAATTTTGTTATGCTGAATTCTCATTGTTATTTTAAAAAGTATCTGTGCTTTGGGAAGGGGGTTGGGGGAGGATGGATACATGTATATGTGTGGTTGGGTCCCTTCACTGTTCACCTGAAGCTATCACAACGTTGTTTTTTAATTGGTTATCTTGTTGTTCAGTCGCTCAGTCATGTCCGACTCTTTGCTATCCCACGCCAGGCTTACTTTGCAGCACGCCAGGCTTCCCTGTCCTTCACTATCTCCCAGAGATTTCTCCAACTCATGTCCACTGAGTTGATGATGCCATCCAACCATCTCATCCTCTGTTGCCCCCTTTTCCTCCTGCCCTCAATCTTTCCCAGCATCAGCGTCTTTTCCAATGAGTTGCCTCTTCACATCAGGTGGCCAAAGTTTTGGAGCTTCAGCTTCAGCATCAGCTCTTCCAATGAATATTCAGGGTTGATTTCCTTTAGGATTGATTGGTTTGATCTCCTTGCTGTTCAAGGGACTCATAAGAGTTTTCTCCAGCACCACAGTTCAAAAGCATCAATTCTTTGGCGCTCAGCCTTTTTTATGGTCCAACTCTCTCATCCGTACATGACTACTGAAAAAGCCATAGCTTTGATTAGACGGACCTTTGTCGTTATGTGTCTGCTTTTGAATATGCTGTCTAGGTTGGTCATAGCTTTCCTTCCAAGGAGCAAGTGTCTTTTAATTTCATGGCTGCAATCACTGTCTGCAGTGGTTTCGGAGCCCAAGAAAATGAAGTCTGTCACTGTTTCCATTGTTTCCCCATCTATTTGCCATGAAGTGATGGGACCAGATGCCATGATCTTAGTTTTTTGAATGTTGAGCTTTAAACCAGCTTTTTTCACTCTCCTGTTTCACCTTCGTCAAGAGGCTCTTTAGTTCCTCTTTGCTTTCTGCCATTAAGGCAGTGTCATCTGCATATCCCAATACAAAATAAAAAGTTAAAAAAAATATTGTTTTGATTCTAATAACCTGAGTTATTTAGGAGAAAGTTTAAAAAACTTGCAAGTGATTGGGTGTTAGGTTGTTCCTTTGAAGTTACTTCCTAGTACAGCTCAAATGTTTTTAGGTCTCAGTGCCTGTGGGTTTGAATCAGGTTTCTGTACTCATTCAATGACACCCACTGCTAGCCACCCCAGACTCAAGTTTCCTGCAAGGGCCCACTTCTACTTCCACTGCAACATGATCAAATGCTTCTGGGCATCTCTGGATTCTCTTTCAGTTCCAGAGAGCCTGTCTGCACCCTCCTGCCAGGTGTCTGGACATCTATAGTCTCCCAGCCAGCACCCCAGGCTTCATGGAGCTCCAGGCACCTTCCTCAGCTGCCAGACTCCAGAGGAAGGAGAAGAGCCAATCTCCATGGAGACTTGGCAGAGATGCCATGGTCGAGGCCAGCACATTCTGAGTTATGAGCATGGCAGATGACCTGGGTGCTATGAGCCTCAGTGAGTTTCTGAAATTGTTCTTGTCTCTGGCGTTTGCTCAGCTTTGTAAATGTTAGTGGACTTTCAAGGAAATGTACGTTCTCTGTCTCAGGGCAAATACACTGCGAGGAAACCTGTAGCCCCTGGTGCCATGGGAACTTAACAGCACCAGAGAAAAGCTGAAAGAGGGCGGTGAGCAGTCCCTGAGGGTGGGGCAGAGGGCATGGGTGCTGGGTGTGCAGCACAGGGCATTTAAATCTGGGACCAGCACAGGCCAGTGTGCTGGGAAGAGTGGATGGAGGGGAGCAGGAGTTGGTGGTGGTAGCTGGAGGGAGAGGCAGGGTTTTCTTGCTTAGAACTGGACAGGCAGACCCAGGTGTGCTGCTGGCCCTGTAGAAAGAGTCCTGGAGTGGAGGTGGCTGAAGAGGCACCTGGCTGAGGGACAGGGAATGCCATGCAGCTCTTGATCAGGTTAAGGTGGTGGAGCAGTGTGCGGTTTTGACTCAGATGACTTTCCTCCTCCTCTGAGACTGCATGAAAGGGGGTGAGGGGCCCCTGAAGTGGCTTCATCAGTTGAAGGGTGGAGAGTTGGGCATTATGCTCCATGGTTCCAGAACTGGGGTTCTGGAGGGAGGGCTCTAGGACACATCCACAGGGCTCTGGGTGTTGGGGCAGGGGGTGTGAGGAGGCAGGTCATGAGACAGGCCTGGCAGGCTCTAGTGGGGGGTGGGGAGCTTCTGATCAGGAGTATAGACAGGGGAGGAGCCCGGTGGAGACAGCCCTCTCACCTCTCAAGAGGTAGCAGCTGGTAGGGGTCTAGGCCGTGGCTTTGTGTGGCAGGGGGTTGCGGTTCCAGGGTGGCAGGTCAGGGCATTTAGTCTGGGATGGCTGAGGTGGCTGGATCCATTTTGGTAAATGTTTCCATGTGCTTTCACAAGTAAGTGAGCCCAACTTGTTTCATTATTGAAATACCCCGTGCCTCTCTGCTCCTGTCAGACAGTCTGTCATCAGCAGAGATAGGCCGTGAGAGGCCCACCAACACCATTGTTTGGTCGCTCTCTCCTCACAGTTCTCACAGAGGCAGAGGCTGTGTCACTTGCTTTGCAAACTTTGTGGCTGTGTATTTTCATCATGAATTGTCGGTAAAACAAGGGTCTCTCAGATATTTCATACTTCTTTTTAAATTTTTTAATTGGCGTGTAATTGCTTTACAATGTTGTGTTGGTTTCTGGCATACAATGCAAATCAGCCATAACTATATACATATAGAAACATATATGTATCTGCCCTCCCTCTTGAGCCTCTCATCTCCACGCCCATCCCACATCTCTAGGTTGTTGCAGAGCTCCAGGCTTGGATCCCTGTGCTATGCATCAGCTTCCCACTAGCTATCTATTTTACACATGATAGTGTGTATTTGTCAATACTACTTTCTCAATTCATCCCACCCTCTCCTTCCCCCATTGTGTCCATTATTTATTATTATTATTTTATATTGTATTATTAATACAATAGTCAGGACATGGGAGCAACCTAGATGTCCATCAGCAGATGAATGGATAAAGAAGTTGTGGTACATATATACAGTGGAATATTACTAAACCATAAAAAGAAACAAATGTGACTCAGTTGAACTGAGGTGGATGAACCTAGAGCCTGTTATATGGAGTGAAGTAAGTCAGAAAGAGAAAAACAAATACCATATATTAATGCTTAGATATGGAATCTAGAAAAATGGTGCTGATGAAACCATTTGTGGGGAAAGAATGGAGATGCAGATATATTTCATACTTCTTGATCTGAATTCTGTTTGTGATACTAAAGATTCCTTGCTTTCTGTGAGTACATTTTCTTTGTTTATCTTTTGGCATTTTTACTTGTTTTCAATTGTTATGTATTTTAAGGTTTTTTTTTACGTGGAACATTTTAAAAAGTCTTTATTGAATATTTATTGAATATTGCTTCTGTTTTTTATGTTTTGGTTTTTTGCTTTTTGGAGAGGAGGCATATGGGATCTTAGCGCCCTAACCAGGGATTGAACCCACACCCCTGCATTGGAAGGTGAAGCCCCAACTGCTGGACTACCAGGAAAGTCCCTTTACTTATTTTTTTTAAACAGCATTGTCATTTAGTTTTTAAAACTTAAATTGAACCTAATCACAAGGAGAGAAAATTGAAACTATATGAGGTCATAGATATTCAGTCAGTTCAGTTCAGTCGCTCAGTCATGTCCAACTCTTTGCGACCCTGTGGACTGCAGCACGCCAGGCCTCCCTGTCCATCACCAACTCACAGAGCTTGCTCAAACTCATGTCCATCAAGTCGGTGATGCCATCCAACCATCTCATCCTCTGTTGTCCCCTTCTCCTCCTGCCTTCAATCTTTCCCAGCATCATGGTCTTTTCCAATGAGTCAGTTCTTTGCATCAGGTAGCCAAAGTATTGATATTAACTAAACTTATTGTGGTGATCATCTTGAAATACCTGTATTTCAAGTCATTATGCTAAATACCTCGAACTTGTACATTACTGCATGCCAATAGAGAAAAAAGCCCTAACTGATCTATAGCCAAAAAGTAAACCCACTGCTAGTTGTTAGTGATCCACGCGGTCTTGATGTTGTCATTGTTTCTTGGCCTGTATCTCTAAGTGTGACTTGTTCTTCCTGACCCCCACCCGCCCCAGTTGTGGGGGTCACAGGGGAGCTGGTCTGACACCAGATGCTGCACGCTGACACTCACTTTGAAGTCACCCCCCCACCAAATCCCACCTCTGTCCTGCCCTCTCAGGACCCTGTTCACCCAGCCCCGCCCCATCTCCACCTGCCCTGCCTTCATGTCCTTATTCATCCAACCTGGACACCACAGCTTGTCTTTATGGTTATGCGTCCCCATTCCTTGTCGTCTTCGATGAATTACTGAGCCAAACCCTATCCAACCCGCTCACTTTCCTGCCTGCAGGCAGAGGAAACTCTCCAACTTAGCTGAAGAAATTTACCTTTAACTTCCTGACTGCAGGCCCCTCCTCCACTCCAGGTCCCTGCCCACCCACCTGCCCAGCAGCTGTTCCCTGCTTCTCCCTTAGTTCCCTCTAGAAGCCCATTTCCCACTTCAGGGTACATTAGGCCCTGGTACTGCTCCTAACCTATGGTCCGCCTGTCCCTGGGGCTACTGGCCAGTTCCCAACTTTCTCAGAAGCGTTGCCTCCATCCTCTACTCCCTCCGCTACCCCCTTGTATCACTGTCCAGATACAGTCCCCCCGTCCACGGGATGTGGTCATTCATCTGTCCTGTGTCTCAGGCTCCCATGTTCCCTCTGTGCCACAGTACTGACCTCGGCACTGCTGGCTCCTGACTTTCTTCCCGTGCCACTGGCCCTCTTCTACTTAACTTGGATGTGGTGGAAGTCCTTGGGTCTTGACCCATTCTCCTTTCCCTGCATCTCCTCTCAGGGCCATCATGACCATCCTCCAGCATTGGCTGGCCTTTCCATGTCAGTCTTGACTCTCTGTGTGCCTGCTTACCCATTGATGAGGGAAGGAATTCCAGAACGGAAGGATTGATTCCTCCCCTCCAGCTCCTTTATTCTCAACCCCCAAATTGAACCAAAAACAAGACCCCAGTCCTGCCTCTAATCCTGAACTGTCACCATCTTGGTAAAGGGCACCCCCTATGCACGGGCTTCCACGAGGGACCTTGGCCTTGGTCTTGATCTCCATCATCCCTGCCCCACCACTGGCCCTTAGCAAGTCTCCTCATGTTGCCTCTGAAGAGTGCCTTGAAGCTGGCCCTTGCACAGCTGTATCAGACCACCCACCTCTCCTGAAGACACTCTCTTGCCTGCTGCTGCTTTCAGAGGAAATCCCACAGCTCTGGCCAGGGCCTGGCTGTGCTCCAGCCATCTCACCTCCCCCTCCTCTGTATAAATGTCACAACTCAGCTCTGTCCAGCTCCTTTCTGCCCCTGGCCTTGGTCTTCCTTAAGTCTCAGCATAGATTCGTTAATTTGTGGTTTAACAATTTTTTTCTTGTCTTTTGTTATCTGTACTATGTCTTCTATTTTGCTCCATTCTACAGTAACTTAGAAGATATACATCCTATTTTTATCCTGCTAGCTATTATTTTTCAATTTTTAAAACCTTCTTAAACTTAAGTTGCCCTAAGAATTAGACAAAGCTCTGGACTATTTCCGGAGAAGGCAATGGCACCCCACTCCAGTACTCTTGCCTGGAGAATCCCGTGGACAAGAGGAGCCTGGTAGGCTACAGTCCATGGGGTCGCTAAGAGTCAGACATGACTGAGCAACTTCACTTCCACTTTTCCCTTTCATGCACTGGAGAAGGAAATGGCAACCCACTCCAGTATTCTCGCCTGGAGAATCCCAGGGACGGTGGAGCCTGGTGGGCTGCCGTCTGTGCAGTCGCACAGTCAGACACGACTGAAGCGACTTAGCAGCAGCAGCAGCAGCTGGACTATTTCTCTTCAAAAGGACTAGAGCATCTCACTCCCAACTATATACAAACCGAACAAATTTCACTGTGGTTAGAGGGACATCTTGTACATGTTATACCACCACTTTTAAAAATTAATATGCACCTTCCATTTTCACAGTTTGATTTCTGTGTCAAGTCTCACAGCGGCTTTAGGATGATCTAGACCTGCATAGACCCAGGCAGTTGTTTGCATTGTTACTCAGGCCTCAGTCTTCCCTGTCTGCCTGTTCATTCTCTTTCCTCCCAAGCTGGCTGGGGGCCTTCCCCGTGGTGGGGAATCCCTCTTCTAACCAGGATGGTGACCCTCTGTACAGGTCATGATACCCTTGCAGGCCTCTTGGCCATATTCATGGTCCCCACACCACTGTCCAGAAGGGGGTTTGCTCCTGGGGTGGGGCGTCCTGGGTTGGAGGGTCCTCTCCTCTTCATGGGGCAGGGTCCTCCCTAGGCCCACGTCTACATCACCCCCTTGCTCCCAGCACAGATCTATCTAGTTGTTTTCAGTTGGGAGGAAGGTTTAGGGCCTGTGTGTGGAGGGTGGCCTCAAGGGGCCGTCCCAAAATCCCTTCCAGAGCATCCAGTCATTCCCCTCTGACCCTTGCCTCCTGTCTGGAATGGCCCTCAGCAGCACAGAAGGTGGGGCAGGTGGGGTGGTTCGCGTGCCGTGTTCAGCATGTTCTGGGTGACCTTGGATTCTGTCTGCCTGAGTCTGCGTGGTTGCAGGGAGCAGGCTAACCTTGTGTCCTTAAGGGCAGGAATGGGGCTGGAGTGCGGGAGTCCCATCCTGAACAAGAGACAGTGGAGCTGTGTGGGCCCCAGAGGGCCTGGGGGTCCGCTGCACACCTCACTGAGCCTTGGACATGATTAGGGGACCCGTGGCGGGGATGCAGCTCAGGGACCAGCCACAGTAGGAGCCGAGACTGCAGCTGTACCTGCGGGGCCGAGCAGAGAGAAAGTCACTCTCCAGCCCCTGACTTCCTGTTGCCACCTCCCTTGGCCAAGACAGCCAGGGAGAGGCTGCCAGCCTGGTCCACGTCCAGCGCAGGGCAGGATGGAGGTGAAGGGGGTTGGCAGGCAGAAGGAGAACAGCCAGCCCCGAGGTTCAACCTGAAAGGAGAGAAGCCGACTCCATTCTCTCTGTCTTTTCCAATTTAGCTTTCCTTCTCCATCCGGAGCTTATTTATTTAGCACTGGTAAGTGCTGGGTCTTTTGCTAGGTGCTGTCATACTGTGAGGATGACAAACCAGCCTCCGGGAGGGTGTTCCAGGCCTGGTTTTGGATCAGAAACCAAGGGACCATGGAGCCAGCAGAAGCCTTTCCTGATCGCCAGGAGGCAATAGTGACAGGCAGACAGAAAGGGTAGCAGCTCTGGACATCTGCACGTGGAGTTTCTTTTCTTCCTTCTTTATACTGCTTTGGTGGGTCTCCACATTTGTGTGCAAAACAATGAACATATTGAGTGCCTATGAAACCCACATCTACTTGACCTGATGCGGGAGTTGAGGGCTGTTCAAGGATAATCTTGACATTTGCTTCTGGTGATATGCCTTCCTACTCAGCCAGCAAGCCCTCCTGAGAAGCTGGAGCGCTGCACTGAGGCTACCCTGCAGGTTCTGCTGCAGCAGTGCTGCAGGAAGGGGACAGGGCCGGGGCCTCGGGCGGCCCTGCCGCTTCCCAGAGCCTGTGGTGCCAAGGGTAGGGGATCTGAGGGCCACCACTCCTGAGCACCACAAACTGCCCACTCGAGGATGTGCTGAGCAGATCAGACCAGCCGGGGCTGGTTGGCAACCCTGGGCTGGGCTGTGCCCAGCATCTCCAGTGTCAGGTCCTAGCACTGCTAGGATCGTGCTCAGAACCTAGAGGAGCTTCTAGTTAGGCTTCCTGCGTCCCTGTTCATGGGATCGAGTTGCTAAGGAAGGAGCATCAGCTGAAGATAATTGGCTGGCTGGATGTGTTTCTAGGCTGTCGGCTCTGGCTACAGGCCATACACCTTCATCAGCTCCACACGCCCAGATCTCAGGGATAAAGCTGAGTGCTCAGGAGGCACCAGCATCTCAATAAAATAACTAAACAAAATGAGACAACTCGGGAAGGCAGATTCCAGTTCCCACCGGGGCCTGGGTCCTACCAGTCCTTCGGCTCATCCTGGTCCACGGCCATGGAAAACTCACGTCCTGCTGTGTCCTGCCAGCCGTTGCCATGCTCTGGTCCACAGTGAAGGGAAGGAATGTCCAACATGTGTCTGAGCCCCGGGATCTGAGTCGCTGTATTGTGAGGGAAAACACTCTTCACACTGAGATGTCAGTTTTCGCTTCAAGTCTAATTTCTGACCTGTAAACAAAGCCTGCAAGAATAAGAGGCTCCCCATATGTGAATTGGCTAATTAATCTGACTTACTTAGAGGGACGCACAGCACCCTGGACTCTTTGGTGAAGATTAGCACTTTCTGAGGAAGTGTGAATCTGTAGGGACAAAGTAACATGATGGCCGTTTGTGCCCCCTTTTTGGGAGAGCAGGGGGATGAGGGGCCAGACTGTTTTCCCACATCTACCTCTCTGCAAACAGGGAGGGAGGCAGTGGGTTAGCACCTACTCCAGGCGTGAGAGAGGATCCGTGGGCCCTCACCGGGGAGCTCACGGTGCCGGGAGCTGCAGGAGGCACAGCTGGGGACCGCTGGAGCTCAGAGCCCCTGACAGCCTCCAGGAAGACGGGAGCAGAAGTTGGCAGTGTTGGCCTGATTCAACTCGCTTAAGCAGAAAGGAATTAAAGGCAAGCCTGGGGACTGGTGATGGAGACTTAGAAATGGAAAGCTGCTTGCACAGTGGTCAGGGCACCAGAGTGGGGTGAGGGGTGCGTTTGGCCACGCTGTGGTTCTGTCTCAGGTACGTTCCAGGAAGAGAGCGTCAAAAGAGAGCTGGCTCCTGCCTCTCCTCACCTGGGCTCCTTAGTAACATTTCTAGACGGCTTCCAGCGGTATGGCTGTTTCTAGGGTATTTGGGGGGTCCTGGGCAGATTTTTTTTTCTGTATAAATAATTTGATTAAAGTGTGTTCCAAGATCCACAAGACCATGGGCGGAATTGTGATGTACTGATGCAGATTTAGAGGAATGGGGGAGAAGGGGCGCCAGCCTGGTAGTTGACTGTCCAGTCAATGCAGCAAAGATCCTTCTTAGGGTGTGCTCACTGTGTCTTCCTGTTTGGGTCGAAGACCCATCTCTTTGTGTTCTTGGTTATTGAGTGTTCTCTTCCTATCTAATTTCATATGTCTCCCATAGCAAGGGAAAAATAGCCCTGTGGTTATTACTCACAGTGCATAGCTCTATGGAACCTGCTTCTCTAGATCTCTTGCTTTTGCGTTCCCGAATTCTATGCCTTTAGTGCTGGCTATGGCACTCCTCCTGACTCAGTTCATCCATCCGTCTGGGAATCCTGTGGCGCTCTCATGCTTTGCTGGTGATGCCCACCAGAGCCGTTCTGACCCAGGCTATGCAGGAGACTGAGTCACTGTGCATTTCTGGTCATATTAAATTTACTGCTGGGAACTTTATTGTGTGAGTGAAGAACCACACATCCAGCCACATCTTCCATCAGACCTTGGGTGGTTATCCTGCACCCTGGAGTGGTCCTCCCTGCCTTCTGCCACCAGCAGGTGGAAAGAAGAGCGCCCCATCCATGCGAGGCTTGCCATCCCTCTGTGGACCCACCTGTGAGAGTGTGGCATCCAGTGGGGCTCAGAGGCAAGAGAGGATGCAAGACAAGAGCTCCCATGGCCCTCAAAGCTGCTGCGTGTGGCCAGCCCCTGAGGACTGAGTGCACATGGCATGGAGTCTGTGAGCCACCCAGGGCAAACAATGTCTGCTGCTGGGTGCTATGGGACAGAAGTGCCGGCGAAGCTGAAGCTTGGCTGGGTGAGAGCCAATACCCAGGCCCACACATGCAGCTCAAGTGGAAGGCAAGCCATGGGCAACAGAGCCCAGAATTCTGGCCTCACTCTGCGTCTGGTGTGAGGGTGAGTCACCCAAAGAAAGCTGCCAGCCCCACTCTGGTGCTCAGTCCCACACAGGTCCATGAAGGTGATGTCACTTCAGCTAGAGGGAGTGGCTTTGCTTGCCCAGGACCCTTGGACAGCCTCTCAGACATGAACCTGGAGCTCTTGGGGCACCTGGTGGGCCGCATGTCTAGGTCAGAGGGTTGGAGAGTGTCCAGCAGGCAGCAGCAGGGCCCACGTGGGTACCGGTCAGGTGTGGACCTCTGCCTGAGAGCTCTGCTTTGGCCACAGACTTTTCTTTGGTGTTTGTGGAGCGTGCCAGGCTTCCTTCCTCTTCCTTGCCTTTGCAGTCCCCACCCTGTCCCCTGGAACTCACCACTCTGGCTGGGCCCCCACCAGACTCAGGGTGCTCGAGTGAAGTCCCATGTGTCTGTGCCGGAGGTGAAGGCGGCTAACACACGCCCATCAGGTGTCTAGTGATTGGTGAGAACGAAACTAGTCAGAGGGTGCCAACAACAACGAGGGGGGCGTGCTCTTTGATGTGCTTAACCTTCCTGTTTTAAAATAGCTTTAGACATAGAGAAACTTGCAGAAACAGCGCAGAGATTTCCTGGGTGCCCTTTCCTTAAGCTTCCCTGTGTTAACATGTCTGTGACCCGGAACAATGATCGAAACCAGAAGGTTCACCCTGAACAACCTCGTGTTGTTACTTAGACTCCAGACTGTGCTTGCCTTTCACCTATTTTCTGACTCCTGTCTTTTTTTCTGGTTCAGGATCCCAGGCAAGATCCCACGTGGCATTTAGTAGTTGTGTCTCTGAGGCGTTCTCCTGTCTGAGATCCTCAATCTGCCATTCCTGGCCCCGGCTCTTTTGAAGAGGACCAGTCAGTTGTTTTGTAAATGGCCTCTGCATGGCTCTGTCTGATGTCTCCTCAGGTTAGATGAGTTACACGTTTGGGGCAGGGATATCACGAAAGGGTTGCCTGCTCCACATTGTGCTCAGCTCAGTTCAGTCGCTCAGTTGTGTCTGACTCTTTGTGACCCCATGGACTGTAGCACGTCAGGCCTCCCTGTCCATCACCAACTCCCAGAGTTTGGTCAAACCCATGTCCATCCAGTCGGTGATGCCATCCAACCATCTCATCCTCTGTTGTCCCCTTCTCCTCCCGCCTTCAATCTTTCCCAGCATCAGGGTCTTTTCATATGAGTCAGTTCTTCGCACCAGGTGGCCAAAGTATTGCAGTTTCAGCTTCAGCATCAGTCCCTCTAATGAACACTCAGGACTGATCTCCTTTAGGATGGACTGGTTGGATCTCCTTGCAGTCCAAGGGACTCTCAAGAGTCTTCTCCAACATCACAGTTCAAAAGCATCAATTCTTTGACGCTCAGCTTTCTTCACCATCCAACTCTCACACCCGTACATGACCACTGGAAAAACCATAGCTTTGACTATATGGACATTTGCTGTCAGAGTAATGTCTCTGCTTTTTAACATACTGTCTAGGTTGGTCATAGCTTTTCTTCCAAGGAGTAAGCGTCTTTTCATTTCATGGCTGCAGTCACCACCTGCAGTGATTTTGGAGGTGAAGAAAATAAACTCTGTTACTGTTTCCACTGTTTCCCCCATCTATTTGCCATGAAGTGATGGGACCACATGAAGTGATGGGATCACACTGTGCTGTGTGATGTCAAATTGTCTGGCTGTTAGAGACAGTACTCTTCATCACTGTGAGGAACCTCCTTCCCCCACCGCCTTCGTCTCCTGGGGCTCTCCTCTGTAGACCTTCAGGTTTTTCCTTTCTAACTCATAAATATCTTGTGGAGAGATATTCGGAGATTATGCAAGCATTCTGTTTCTCATATTTCGCCCACTGATTTTAGCAACCATGGGTGATTCTTATCTACAATGATCCTTTACTGCAGTGTTTACCTTGGTGACTTTCTGACTCCATCATTTCTTCTACATTTGCTAATTACATTCCACTGTAAGGAAGAACTGTTCGCTCTTCCTTGGTGATTTAGTCCCTAAGTCATGTCCAACTCTTGGGATCCCACGGACTGTAGCCTGCTGGCTCCTCTGTCCATGGGATTCTCCAGGCAAGAATACTGGAGTGGGTGGCCATTTCCTTCTCCAGCGGATCTTCCCAATCCAGGTATCAAACCTGAGTCTTCTGCATTGCAGGCAGATTCTTTACCAACTGAGCTACCAGGGAAGCCCTTATTCAGTTATTTATTTATACCAGTATGGACTTGTGGATATGTATTTTATTCGATGAGTTTTAGCCTATTACTATAATTAGTTGTTCTTTTATTAAAGTTACCTGATTTGGCAAATGAGAGCATCCTCAGGTTGGATCCTCTATCCTTTTGATATGCTTAGGTGTGATTTAAGAAGTTTTTTCATTGTGATAAAATACACTTAACCTAAGATTTACCGTCTTAATAGTTTTTAAGAGCACAGTTCAGTGGTGTTAAATACATTCATATTTTTGTGCAACTGTTACCACCATTCATTCCTGTCACTCTTTTCATCTTGTGAAAGCAAAACTCTCTACTCATTAAACAGTAGCTCCCCGCTTGTCCATTCCCCACAGCCCCCGGCAACCACTGTTCTGCTTTCTGTCTCTATGAATTTGCTGCTCTAAGTAACTCATATAAGTGAAGTCATACAGTGTACTTTTGTGGTTGTCTGGTCTCACTTAGTATAATGTCCTCAGGATCCATCCAGGTTGTAGCATGTGTCAGAACCTCTTTTCTTTTTAATATATTCCATTCCATGGTATGTGGATGCCACATTTTGCTATCCATTCCATCCATTGAGGGACATTTGGGTTGCTTCCACAGTTTAGCTACTGTGAATAATGCTGCTGTGAACATGGATGTACCAATAACTTTCTGAGACCCTGCTTTCAATTCTTCTGGGTATATACCCAGAGATTTCTGGATCATATCATAGTTCTATTTTTAATTTTTTGAGAAACAGTCGTACTGTTTCTCACAGTGGTTGCACCATTTCACCTGGGGTGGTGAGGTAATCCATCTATGCAGAAAGAGCATTGCTGTGAGTGGAACCCTGAAGGAGGGGAGGCAGTCTTGTGGTGGGGAGAGCTGGCTGGGGCAGCAGTCTCCTCATGGAGTTGGCCTGCAGTATGTGTGGTCTCTGCCTGCTTGAGCTGCCATCAGCTCAGCTGCTGGCCTCCAGTGGAGGCCTTGAGAGCCCAGGCCGGGCCCCATTGGTAGGCAGGCTGGGTTAGTGTGAGGTTTCCATGCTGTGCCTGGAGTTTCCACGGATGAATTTTGATCCAGGAGTGGGTTGGACATCTGTCTGATGTCTCCGTTCATACTCTTGGACTCTACCACTGTCTCCCAGTGGGGCACCTGGTGGCCTGGTCCCCTGTCCGGAGCAGGATCCCACAGGGCACTTGATGCCATGTGTGAACTTCCCCTGAATTTCCCACAGGGACAAGAGTCAGTGGGCCCACTGAGCCTTTATTTTGGATGCAGTCCCTTTGGTCATTGCTGGCCTTGCTGCTCAGGCTCCATATCTAGGCAATGATGACCCACAGAGGGGTCCAGGGGCATATGGCTGCCATCCTGGCTCTGGAAATAATCAACATCCCAAGGTGACTGTGGCAGGGGCCCAGCCTGTCACCCTGGACATCAGTGCTTCAGAAAGGAGGATGCAGCCTCCAAGGGCCTGTGGAGGAGCTTGGCTGCCGCCCAGAGAACCTGGCCCTCCTAGCCCTGTCTCTCCCCACAAATAAGCCAGACGAGATTCTTTGTCAGATGGTGTGGCCTGATTTTTGTTTTGGGAAATCTGGACAAGAAGGGACAGTGGAGAGCCTTGGGCCCTGGCAGGGCTGCCTGCCCGATAGAAGCAGCTGGGCAGGCGGGCAGAGGACGGTTGGCGGTCAGCCTGCCCCGGATACCACCACAGGCCCTAGAGATCCAAGTAGGAAAAGAAGCCGGATTTGAAAGAAACAAAAGTCAGGCAGGGCGCCAGGCTCTCTGTGAGCACGAGGCCTGAGATGTCTGGAGAGGGACTGGTTGCCCAGAGACCTAGGGAGGCGATGGACCATGGTGAGCACAGAAAGTGAGGCTCCTCTGCCTGGAAAACTTGAAGACCTGGGTGCCCAGCAATTGTTTGCACCTAGGATATCCTCAACCTGCCCTCTGTGACACTGAATTCTACCTTGGGAAACAGGCCCAGGAAGCGGAGAGCTGAGCCAGCGCTGCACAGCGAAGTGCAGGAACTTGCTCTGGGGTCCAAGTGGCAGGCAGCGCTTTCCCTAACAGGGATTTTGTGTCTCTGAGGGACACACCCACTGGGCAGTGCATCTTCCTCCCTCTGCTCTGAGCCTGACCTAGTATCCCTGCTTCCTGCTGTGGCCCTGGCTGCCCCCGCCCAAGTCCACCCCAACCAGATGTGTGTTAAGGGGAGCCTGGGTTAAGGCTGCAGGCTTCCCCTGTGTCTAGCTTCCCTATAACTGTCTGGGCAACAGGCCTGTCCACCAAACCAGCTTTTGTCTACCCGTCAGCCAGGCCGCTGGGCCCTTGGTGAGCCTGTGTCTTCCCCCGGTCCTGGAGGAGCATCCCATGTAGGAGGGAGCAAGACACAGCTTCCTAGGCCCCTGGAACTGAGGATTTCCTTCCTGGAAGGGGTGTTGCCTCTCTGTTTTTTTTTTTTAAATAAATTTATTTATTTTAGTTGGGGGCTAATTACTTTACAATATTGTAGTGGTTTTTGCCATACATTGACATGAATCAGCCCTGGGTTTACCTGTGTTCCCCATCCTGAACCCCCCTACCACCTCTCTCCCCATCCCATCCCTCTGGGTCATCCCATTGCCCCAGCCCTGAGCATTTGTCTCATGCATCAAACCTGGAGTGGTGTTCTGTTTCACACATGATAATATACATGTTTCAATGCTATTCTCTCAGAATGTCCCACCCTCACCTTCTCCCTCAGAGTCCATAAGACTGTTCTATGCATCTGTGTCTCTTTTTCTGTCTCGCATATAGGGTTATCGTTACCATCTTTCAAATTCCATATATATGCATTAGTATACCATATTGGTGTTTTTCTTTCTGGCTTACTTCACTCTGTATAATGGGCTCCAGTTTCACCCATCTCAATAGAACTGATTCAAATGTATTCTTTTTAATGGCTGAGTAATATTCCATTGTGTATATGTACCACAGCTTCCTTATCCATTCGTCTGTTGATGGACATCTAGGTTGCTTCCATGTCCTGGCTATTATAAACAGTGCTGCGATGAACATTGGGGTACACGTGTCTCTTTCAATTCTGGTTTCCTCGGTGTGTATGCCCAGCAGTGGGATTGCTGGGTCATATGGCAGTTCTATTCCCAGTTTTTTAAGGATTCTCCACACTGTTCTCCATAGTGGCTGTACTAGTTTGCATTCCCACCAACAGTGTAAGAGGGTTCCCTTTTCTCCACACCCTCTCCAGCATTTATTTCTTGTAGCCTTTTGTATAGCAGCCATTCTGACTGGCGTGAAATGGTACCTCATTGTGGTTTTGATTTGCATTTCTCTAATAATGAGTGATGTTGAGCATCTTTTCATGTGTTTGTTAGCCATCTGTATGTCTTCTTTGGAGAAATGTCTGTTTAGTTCTTTGGCCCATTTTTTGATTGGGTCATTTATTTTTCTGGAATTGAGCTGCAGGGGTTGCTTGTATATTTTTGAGATTAATTGTTTGTCTGTTGCTTCGTTTGCTATTATTTTCTCCCATTGTGAAGGCTGTCTTTTCACCTTGCTTATAGTTTCCTTTGTTGTGCAAAAGCTTTTAATTTTAATTAGGTCCCATTTTTTTATTTTTGCTTTTATTTCCAATATTCTGGGAGGTGGGCCATGGAGGATCCTGCTGTGATTTATGTCGGAGAGTGTCTTGCCTATGTTTTCCTCTAGGAGTTTTATAGTTTCTGGTCTTACGTTTAGATCTTTAATCCATAAAACACTGATAAAAGAAATCAAAGAGGACACAAACAGATGGAGAAATATACTGCGTTCATGGATTGGAAGAATTAATATAGTGAAAATGAGTATACTACCCAAAGCAATCTATAGATTCAATGCAATCCCTATCAAGCTACCAATGGTATTTTTCACAGAACTAGAACAAATCATTTCACAATTTGTATGGAAATATAAAAAACCTCAAATAGCCAGAGCAATCTTGAGAAAGAAGAATGGAACTGGAGGAATCAACCTGCCTGACTTCAGGCTCTACTACAAAGCCACAGTCATCAAGACAGTATGGTACTGGCACAAAGATAGAAATATAGATCAATGGAACAAAATAGAAAGCCCAGAGATAAATCCACACACCTATGGACACCTTATCTTTGACAAAGGAGGCAAGAATATACAATGGAGAAAAGACAATCTCTTTAGCAAGTGGTGCTGGGAAAACTGGTTAACCACTTGTAAAAGAATGAAACTAGAACACTTTCTAACACCATACACAAAAATAAACTCAGAATGGATTAAAGATCTAAACGTAAGACCAGAAACTATAAAACTCCTAGAGGTGTTGCCTCTTTGGATGTGCTGCCCAATTAGCATTGCATTACCAAGTCTTCTGCAATTGTGAAGACTCAGCCTTGGGAGCCCCTAAAATTCTGGGATGCTGTGGGCATGGGGGGAGCCCCTTGGCAAGAGGCCTATCTCCTCTCTGTAGGCGTGGAGGATCAAGGGCAGCCTGGACCTGCCCCAAGTGGGGCTCTGGGGCAGGGCTCTTTCTGGTTGCCAGGATGGGGGCTGGTTTGAAAGACAGGGTCCTTGTGCATGCTGTGCAGCTTTCCCACCCCCGTGGGCCTGCACTCACTGCTCTGTGTCATGGGAACGAGAATGTCCACTCTAGAAGGAGGGAGTGTCAGGAATCCCACGAGGTCAGCCTTGGCTGTGCTCCAACTTGCCTGAGTGCTGGCCGACTTAGGTGTGACTCAGGGGGTGACCTCCTTACTACCGCCCAGAGTCACTCCCTGAGCAGCAGCCCTGCCCAGCTCTGTTATTCTGAGCCCAAGGACCACCTGGCACCCCTATCAGCAACCAGCTCTGAGTCTGGGCAGCGTTGGTGCACAGAGGCTGTTCTGGGCTAAATTGTTAGTAACTCTGTCATGTCTGACTGTGACCCCATGGACTGTAGCTCACCAGGCTCCTCTGTCCATGGGATTTTTCCAGGCAAGAATACTGGAGTGGGTTGCCATTTTCCTTCTCCAGGAGATCTTCCCGATCCAGGGATCGAACTGGAGTCTTCTGCATTGCAGGCACACTCTTTACCATCTGAGCCACAGGGAAGGCCCCTCAACCCACATTCATATGGCAAATCCTAACCCCCCAGTACCTCAGAATGTGACCCCAAAACAGGAGATAGGACCTTTCCAGAGATTAACTAAGTTCCATTAGGGTCATGTGTTCAGTTCAGTTCAGTTGCTCAGTCGTGTCCGACTCTTTGCGACCCCATGAACCGCAGCATGCCAGGCCTCCCTGTCCATCACCAACTCCCAGAATTTACCAAAACTCATGTCCATTGAGTTGGTGATGCCATCCAACCATCTCATCCTCTGTCATCCCCTTCTCCTCCCGCCTTCAATCTTTCCCAGCATCAGGGTCTTTTCAAATGAGTCAGCTGGGTGGAGACTTAGTCCAATGTGACTTCCTTATTAAGAGGAAATTTGGACATAGACTCACATAGAAGGGTGACCACGTGAGGACACGTGCCACCTACAAGTCACGGAGAGAGGCGTCAGCAGAAACCACCCTGCGGACAGCCTTGCTGACTTGATCTCTGACTTCCAGAAATCAGGAAGATAAGTCTCTATGGTTGAAGACATGCAGACTACAGTATTTTGCTGAGATGAGCAGACGAAGGCAGAGGCAGGGGAGGAGGTGCTGGCCCTGGCGTCTTGTGGGAGGAAGCTGGCCAGTGTGGAGCGCGTCTGCTTGAATGCCGAGGGATGGCTGCCAGGCACCTGGGCCCTGCAGTGGGACCTCGTGTGCTCTGCTTGCCAGTGTACGTCTCTTGGAGGCCAAGGACGACTGAGTGACAGTGTGGGCAGAGTCTGGAGCTCTGTGGGTGCAGGTGGCTGGTGACTCCTTGTCCAGGACCCCAGTCACCTGTGACATTGCCTATGGGGGTGTTAGTGCCTTCATAATGGCACCTCAAAGAACACACATCTGGGGCAAAAGCAGATGGTGGGGCTCCTAGACAAGGGCTCCAGTTTCCCAGCCCCTGACCAGACTATGTCTGGACCAGGCTAGGGCTGGTGGGCCTCAGACATGCTGGTCCCAGACAAGTCAGAGGAGGGGAGGAAAAGCAGTGTGTGCATGGTCTCCAAAGAGGCTGGACATCAGCGCAAATGTGTTGGGTTTTATCTGCTGGTATGTGTGTAGTACTCTTGCCTGGAAAATCCCATGGACGGAGGAGCCTGGTAGGCTGCAGTCCACGGGGTTGCGGAGAGTCGTACACGACTGAGTGACTTCACTTTCACTTTTCACTTTCATGCATTGGAGAAGGAAATGGCAACCCACTCCAGTGTTCTTGCCTGGAGAATCCCAGGGACCAGGGAGCCTGGTGGGCTGCCATCTATGGGGTCGCACAGAGTCGGACATGACTGAAGTGATGCAGCAGCAGCAGCAGCAGCATGTGTGTTGTGCGGGCTGGGATGCCCTAGGGCTGGGTGCCAGCTCAGGGGAGGATCTGTTAACAGGTTGAACAGGGAACTTGGACTTTATTCTATTAGCTCACCTCCACCTCATGTCTCAAGGCCATAGTCTGCTGGGGCCCAGCTGGTGATATATGGAAGCTCAGAAAGAAAAACTTCACTTTTTGGTATTTTGGCAAATGTTCCTACAGCAAGAGTCATTTTTCTTCTTTTCTAGAGAGTGCCTTGTTATTTATGTGAATGTTAATTTGTGACTGGGGACATTCCCCGACACAGTCTTCATGCTGAGTAGAACCTGGGAAATGTCAGCTAGAGCATCTGGCAGGGGTGGGTGTCAGTCCTTGTGATGGATGGGCAGGCCTGTCGTGGTCCTGGGGTCTGGGCCTAACCTGCTGACCCCTCTCTCTTCGCCTGGCTGGGAGACCAGCTCCTGGAGGCCCTCCCTAGCACTGGTGTGGACTCTCACAGACCAGACAGGCCAGCTCCCGTGGGAGCCGTCCTGGCGCTGCTTGATTTAGTGAGAAGACTGGCAGGCTGGCCTCTGCTTTGGTCCCTGAGAAGCATTCTTGTCAGCATCTTGTTTATCCCATTTTTTTTTCTCCCTTATCTTTCTTTCCCTGCCCATTCCCCCTTTTCCTGCTCCTTTCTTTAAACAAATTGCCTGTTTTGATGTGTGCCTTTTGTAAAAAAGAAAAAAATCCTAAAAAAATACAAACAACACTGATAAAAAAAGCAAAACACATTCCAAACCATGGCTCTGTTAACTCTTTGTTAATTCTCTTTGTGTGTCCACACAGCTTTCCTTTGGTCTTACTAATAAGGATGCTATTGGCTAGTTTATTATGTATGCAGTGTGCTCAGTGCTTTACCTGGTTTAACCCTCAAACCAACTGTGTGAATATTATAATTACCCTTATTTTATGCTGGAAACACTGAAGCCGAATCTAGTCAGCCAGTGCTGAGGCAACATTTGAATCAAAGCTGAGTAACTTCGTGGGCTTGCCCTGCTCTGTTAGGTTGTGCTGACAGTAGGCACGGAGACATATATGACTTTACCTAGGTTCATCATCACAGTAGAGCTGGGCCTGCCTTCTTAGGCAATGATATGCCATGGATATATTTGTTGTTTAAGTGGTGAAAAGTCTTATCTGTAAAACTCTTTTGGTCTAGCATGAATTTTGTCTTTTTGGCAAGTCATAGAGATTTTTGGAAGTAATCTGAGCATTTACATTTATTGTTATAACAGATATATTTGTTGTTACTTCTGTCATCCTGCTTACATTTTTTTATGCTTTTTTTTTTTTTTTTTTTGCTGTTTTTCTATTTTCCATTCTCCATGTTCAGTTATTTGGAAGGGATATATTAATTTTTCTAGTTATGGCTTTTTTTAGTATTCTTAAACTTATGGCTATCAACTTTACCAGCTCGTCAGTAACTATTGATCCTTTTATGTACATTTAAGAAATTAATACAGTTAGACTACTTCTTCTACCTCCTCTACCCTTTTCTTTCATTTTTGCTGACTTGTTTGACAGTTTTTGCCCCAAGTTATTAAAGTTGAATTATGAATTATTTTTTACATTGCATGGATTTCCTTTCCAGAATATATGGTAAGTGACTTCAGGTTTGTAACCATAATTATTGCAGTGGAATAGATGAAGAGGTCAATTCTGATACTTTTAACCTGTGATTTCCTTATCTGTGGGGACTAAATTTTTAATTCAAGTCTGGGCTGCATTAAGTGGCAGGAGAGGAATGATGAAAAGAGATATAAAGTGGAGTTGAGGTGATGCTATTGAGAAGATTCTATCTAGCAACAGAGGTGGTACAGTGCCTCTGTACACTGCAGCTTCCTGAGGCTCTGATTTGCTCAACGTCACACATCTGGTGAGTCTGCAGAGTTAGGGTTCCCCTCCCAGTCTCTTGGTTTCTAATGCCGTGTTCTCTCTAGGCCAGCATTCCTCAAGGATTGGCATAAGGGTGAATCAGTGTGACACCACACATGATATTAAAAGACATTGTATTCTATCACAATCCTAGTTGGCTTCTTGGCAGGAACTGACAAGCTAAAGTTCATATGAAAATACAAGAAACCTGAAATAGTCAAAACAATGTTGAAAAAGAATGAGGTTAGAGAACTCACACTTTCTGATTTCAAAACTTACAAAGTTATGGTAGTCAAGACTGTGGTACTGGCAGAAGGATAAACATATAGATCCATAAAATAGAACTGAGAATCCAGAAATAACTCTTTGCATTGATTTTTAAAAAGAGTGCCAAAACATCAGTGGAGGAAAGAATAGTCTTTTCAGCAAATGGTATTGGGACAGTATCCACAAGCAAAAGAATGAAGTTGGACCCCTATCTCATGTCATATAAAAATTAACTCAAAATGGATCATAGATCTAAATATAAGATCTAAAACTATAAAACTCATAAAAATGTAGGAACAAATCTTTATTATTTTGGGTTAGGCAAAGCCTTAGATATAACACCAAGAGCACAAATGATAAAAGAAAAAAATAGATAAGGTGTACTTTATGAATGTCCTTTATAACTTCAAAGAACACCATCAAGAAAGTCAGAAGATAACCTACAGAATGATAGAAAATATTTACACATCATTTATCTATTAGGGAATTATATCTAGAATAAAGAACTCTTACAACTCAAAAATGGAATTAATCCAGTTAAAAGATGAGCAGTGAGACTGAATAGTCATTCTTCCAAAGAAGAGAAACAAATGGCCAATAAGCACATGAAAAGATGCCCAACTCCTTAGTCATCAGGAAAATTGTAATCAAAATCACAATAGGACATCAATCCGTACACATGGGGGTGGCTAGAAGAAAAAAGGTAGATAATAAGTGTTGGTGAGGATGTGGAGAAATTGGAACCGTTATACACTGCTGGTGGGAATGTAAAGTTGTGCAGCTAGTTTGGCATAAAGTTGCCATATGACCCACTGATTCTATGTCTAGGTCTATACTCAAGAAAAATGAAAACATATGTCTACACAAAAGCTTGAGCATAAATGTTCAAAGCAGCATTATTCATAAAAGCCAAAAAGAGTGGAAACAATCCAAATGTCCATCAACCAGGGAATGGATAAATAAAATGTGGAACATCTGTAAAATGGAGTATTATTGGACAATAAAAATAAACTTAAGTGCTGACATGTTAGGAATCTTGTAAACATTTTACTAGGTGAATGAAACCAGTCACAAAAGATCACATACTGTATGATTCGATGTATATGAAATGTCCAGAATAAGCAAATCCATAGAGAAATAAAATAGATTAAGAGGTTGCCAGGGGCTGATGCATGGCAGCAGGGTCGATGAGGGGACTGGTAGAAAATGGGGACTGGCTGCAAATGTGTATAGGATTTCTTTTGGGGATATGTTGAAAATCTTCTAAAATTGTGGTGGTAGTTGAGTTGTATGGTTTAAGTGAATGAATTATATGATATATGAATTACAGCTCAGTAAAGCTCTTTCATATTTTAAAAAGCATGAAATTCATAGTGAGAAAATTATTCCCTTTTCAGATCTATTTTAAACTTTCTGATTGAATCAAAGATAGTCTCGGTTTGATACTCACAGATTTTTAATACCTCTCTAATTGAACAGTATGAAAAGGCAAAAAGATAGGACACTGAAGATGAACTCCCCAGGTCAGTAAGTGCCCAATATGCTACTGGAGATCAGCGGAGAAATAACTCCAGAAAGAATGATGGCATGGAGCCAAAGCAAAAACGATACCCAGTTGTGGATGTGACTGGTGATAGAAGCAAAGTCCGACACTGTAAAGAGCAATATTGCATAGGAACCTGGAATGTTAGGTCCATGAATCAAGGCAAATTGGAAGTGGTCAAACAGGAGATGGCAAGAGTGAACATCGACATTCTAGGAATGAGCGAACTAAGATGGACTGGAGTGGGTGAATTTAACTCAGGTGACCATTATATCTACTACTGTGGGCAAGAATCCCTTAGAAGAAATGGAGTAGCCATCATGGTCAACAAAAGAGTCCGAAATGCAGTACTTGGATGCAATCTCAAAAACGATAGAATGATCTCTGTTCGTTTCCAAGGCAAACCATTCAGTATCACAGTAATCCAAGTCTATGCCCCGACCAGTAATGCTGAAGAAGCTAAAGTTGAACGGTTCTATGAAGACCTACAAGACCTCCTAGAACTAACAGCCAAAAAAGATGTCCTTTTCATTATAGGGAACTGGAATGCAAAAGTAGGAAGTCAGGAAACACCTGGTGTAACAGGCAAATTTGGCCTTGGAGTACAGAAGCAGGGCAAAGGCTAATAAAGTTTTGCCAAGAGAACACACTGGTCATAGCAAACACCCTCTTCCAACAACACAAGAGAAGACTCTACACATGGACATCACCAGAGGGTCAACACTGAAATCAGATTGATTATATTCTTTGCAGCCAAAGATGGAGAAGCTCTATACAGTCAGCAAAAACAAGACCGGGAGCAGACTGTGGCTCAGATCAGGAACTGCTTATTGCCAAACTCAGACTTAAATTGAAGAAAGTAGGGAAAACCACTAGTCCATTCAGGTATGACCTAGATCAAATCCCTTATGAGTATACAGTAGAAGTGACAAATAGATTTAAGGGACTAGATATGATAGACAGAGTGCCTGATGAACTATGGACAGAGGTTCGTGACATTGTACAGGAGACAGGGATCAAGACAATCCCCATGGAAAGGAAATGCAAAAAAGCAAAATGGCTGTCTGAGGAGGCGTTACAGATAGCTGGGAAGAGAAGAGAAGTGAAAAGCAAAGGAGAAAAGGAAAGATATTCTCATCTGAATGCAGAGTTCCAAAGAATAGCAAGGAGAGATAAGAAAGCCTTCCTCAGCGATCAGTGCAAAGAAATAGAGGAAAACAACAGATTGGGAAAGACTAGAGATCTCTTCAAGAAAATTTGAGCTACCAAAGGAACATTTCATGCAAAGATAGGCTCGATAAAGGACAGAAATAGTATGGACCTAACAGAAGCAGAAGTTATTAAGAAGAGGTGGCAAGAATACACAGAAGAACTGTACAAAAAAGATCTTCACGACCCAGATAATCACGATGGTGTGATCACTCACCTAGAGCCAGACATCCTGGAATGTGAAGTCAAGTGGGCCTTAGAAAGCATCACTACGAACAAAGCTAGTGGAGGTGATGGAATTCCAGTTGCGCTATTTCAAATCCTCAAAGATGATGCTGTGAAAGTGCTGCACCCAGTATGCCAGCAAATTTGGAAAACTCAGCAGTGGCCACGGGACTGGAAAAGGTCAGTTTTCGTTCCAATCCCAAAGAAAGGCAATGCCAAAGAATGCTCAAACTACCACACAATTGCACTCATCTCACATGCTAGTAAAGTAATGCTCAAAATTCTCCAAGCCAGGCTTCAGCAATACGTGAACTGTGAACTTCCAGATGTTCAAGCTGGTTTTAGAAAAGGCAGAGGAACCAGAGATCAAATTGCCAACATCCACTGGATCATCGAAAAAGCAAGAGAGTTCCAGAAAAATATCTATTTCTGCTTTATTGACTATGCCAAAGCCTTTGACTGTGTGGATCACAATAAACTGTGGAAAATTCTGAAAGAGATGGGAATACCAGACTGTCTGACCTGTCTCTTGAGAAACCTGTATGCAGGTCAGGAAGCAACAGTTAGAACTGGACATGGAACAACAAACTGGTTCCAAATAGAAAAAGGAGTACATCAAGGCTGTATATTGTCACCCTGCTTATTGAACTTATATGCAGAATACATCATGAGAAACGCTGGGCTGGAAGAAACACAAGCTGGAATCAAGATTGCCGGAAGAAATATCAATAACCTCAGATATGCAGATGACACCACCCTTATGGCAGAAAGTGAAGAAGAACTGAAGAGCCTCTTGATGAAAGTGAAAGAGGAGCGTGAAAAAGTTGGCTTAAAGCTCAACGTTCAGAAAACTAAGATCATGGTATCTCGTCCCATCACTTCATGGCAAATAGATGGGGAAACAGTGGAAACAGTGTCAGGCTTTATATTTTTGGGCTCCAAAATCACTGCTGACGGTGATTGCAGCCATGAAATTAAAAGACTCTTACTCCTTGGAAGGAAGGTTATGGCCAACCTAGATAGCATATTTAAAAGCAGAGACATTACTTTGCCAACAAAGATCCGTCTAGTCAAGGCTATGGTTTTTCCAGTGGTCATGTATGGATGTGAGAGTTGGACGGTGAAGAAAGCTGAGCACCGCAGAATTGATGCTTTTGAACTATGGTGTTGGAGAAGACTCTTGAGAGTCCCTTGGACTGCAAGGAAATCCAATCAGTCCATCCTAAAGGAGATCAATCCTGGGTGTTCATTGGAAGGACTGATGTTGAAGCTGAAACTCCAATACTTTGGCCACCTCATGCGAAGAGTTGACTTGTTGGAAAAGACCCTAATGCTGGGTATGATTGGGGGCGGGAGGAGAAGGGGACGACAGAGGATGAGATGGATGGATGGCATCACTGACTCGATGGACATGGGTTTGGGTAGACTCCGGGAGTTGGCGATGGACAGTGAGGCCTGGCATGCTGCAATTCATGGGGTCGCAGAGTCAGACATGACTGAGCGACTGAACTGAACTGAACTGAATTGTTTATAAGAAGAGAGATTATTCATCAGCAGGAGGGATGGCTCCCCAAGAAGAAGGAGGATTTGGATGGCACATGGCAAGGGCTACCTGTCCACCAAGTGAGGCAGAGAGCAGGGGAGGCAGGGACTCTTCCACTAGGGCATCCACAGACAGACCCCTCCAGAAGGTGATGTTCTCCAAGGGGCAGAGCAGTAGCTGACAGGCAGGGGAGAGGACAGATGCATGCTTATCAGATGCCAGCATTTTGGGGGAATTCCGGTGGCAGGAATGTGTGTGTGTGTGTGTATCACATGGACATGTGCGTATACACAGAGGCATGTATGCTTCAGAGCAAAGTCAAGTTTGGGGTATCTGTGAGCTGCTGCAGTCACATGCTGTCTTGTCCTCTGTCACAGTCTGGATCCTTCTGTTTGGGGACCAACTTCTTTTTTTCTTTCTATTCTCGATCATCACTACTGCAACCCTGACAGACACATGGCAGTCATGGTACTGAATGTTGCAAGAATGACAAGGCTGAGTGACAGACCCGATCCCTGTCCCGCACACACAGGAATCTGCCATGTATTGCAGCCTGTGGCTTCTGCTGAGGGAGCCCCTGGGGATGGCAAACCGGGCCCCTCACACATGGAAACAGGATATACACTCGCCTTCTGTGAGACCGCAACCCTGAGAGTGTCAGTGTCTCTAGTGCTTAGAATTCAAAGTAACAGAGGGTATCTGTCAAGCCTCTTGATTCTGACAAATGTTTGACTTTTAGTTTCCATTTCTAGTCCCTACTTCATCAAAATCCAAACTGCAGGAAATTCCCTGTTGATCCAGTTATGAGGACTTGGTACTTTCATTGCTGAGTCTCAGGTTCAATCCCTGGTCAGGGAACTAAGATGCCACAAGCCATACTTGTGAAAAACCAAACAGCAAAAGAACAGGGCCTAGCGAAAGGAGGAAAAAGGACAGGCATCTTACAATTCACCAAGATCTGAGAACTAGTGATTTGATGATCGAAGCCCTGCCAGGTCTCACTGGTGGACCCTGAGGGTCAGGGACAGAGTCCTCCCGTGAGCCTCCCTCCTGGCCAGCTTAGGCTGACAGTCACAAAGCTCAAAAGCAGAGTGGGTTTCAGGTGAGAGCCAGCCCCTCCATGTAACATCAGGCTGGACAGACATGGGCAGGCTCCTGATTGAATGCCCTTCACAACATGTGCTTCAGAGACTTCTTTAATATTTATTAAGTAGGGAGAGGAAAATGATTCTTATTAATAAAAATTACATGTAAAACCAGATATATTTGCCACTGGCAGCAGGAAAATCAAAGTCCTGGAGAAAACTCAGCAAAACATACCCCACGTTCTGTACCTTGTTCTTTTGTCAATTTTCCTCTGCAGTTTTTCAGACAGATTATTCCTGGCATGCATACTAAAATGCCTGAGAATCAGGCAATGAAGGGAACCCCACTTTCCTTGTGGAGAGCCCCTTACCAAGCAGTACTTTGGCTGGTGGTCTTGAGGGGTGATCGGCCACTGGGCTTGGGTGGCCATCTGTTGGTCCTGGGACTGGCAGTGCTGGTCTTGAGGTGGGCAGCCTCTGATCTCAGGGTGACTGAATACTGGCCTGGGGTGGTCACCCACCAGTCTCGGAGTGGTCAGCTGCTGCTCTTGGAGCAGGCCCAGCTTAGACATCAGTGTGACCCGGCGTTTGTTCCTCAGTACTTGTCAGAGATGGGCTGATGCTGGTGAGGGATGTAACTTCTCCATGAAAGAAGTGCCCGTTTAGAAGTCCGGTTGCCTGAGGACACCTGAGGAAACTGGTGCCATACTCCAGATTTACCTCAGAGCACTACAGCGCCCTTCAGATGGCACTCTGGAGGGCCCCTGCCAGGCAGCTTAGCTAGCTTGGATCCTGGCTTCTGATAACAGCAAGGTGGAGGTCAGCATCAAACAGATCCAGTGCCCTTTCATCAGCCCCATGACCTTCGACCAGAAAAGTCTGGTCAGGGAAGCGAACCCGATCCCCGTGGACAGGGGGACCCCAAACAGTCCTGGAGTCTCTCAAGCCAGAGAAGACCGGCTCCTCCGCAGACTAGGTTCTGGGTCATTGTCACACTGGGTCCCTCCAGAATGATCCCAGGAAGCTGGGCCTGTGGCACAGGTGGCTCTGACTCTGGGGTCCAAGTTTCCCTCCAGAAGAGGGGGCTGCCCTGCTGGACACCGATGCCCCAGTTCATGCATACAGGCTCAGTGTTGTCTGACTCCTTGTGACCCTATGGACTGTAGACTGCCAGGCTCCTCTGTCCATGAGATTTTTCTGGCAAAAATACTGGAGTGGGTTGCCAATTGCTACTCCAGAGGATCTTTTCCATGCCATGCCTTAATAAGGCAGGATAGGCCTGGGTCTCCACCTAGGAGATACTCATTCCATCTAGGGTCTGGGGTTTGAATCTTGGACCTCGTGTGTCCCTGGCAGAGCTTCCTGCCCACTGGTCTCAGTTCAGGTAGATGACATCACTTGGGTTGCAGAGTGCTGCCTATGTGTGCCCTGATTCTGAGTGCCTCCTAGGTTGCATATGTACCTGCAGCAACCATGTGACAAGTATATCGAAAGCCCAAGAGCTTTGACACCTGGGCTGAGGCCACCTGGTCAGACAGAAATGGTGCCGGGAACTCAGAACACCAAACTCCCAGACCACTCACCCACTGCCACCCTGCCACATGTCCTTGGATTCCATCAGTGAGATGGGTTCGAGACACCAGAGTGCCCCCAAACTGCAGACATGGGAAAAGTCAATGGCAGCATACAAAGAGGTCTGCTGGTGTAAACGCTATTAACCATGTGCCAGTACAAGGGGCTGGCCCGCAGCATCCTTGCCCTGCCATCTGTCTTTCTCTCAGAGGACATGTCCTGCTGCTTCGGGCTCATTCACTTATCTCACAGATATTTGCTCACCCTCTCCAAGCCTGAGGCCCTAGACTTGGGGATGAGTCAGTGTGGGGGCCTGCAGGGTTCCCATGGATCTCCTCTCTCTTCCCACAGACGGATGATCTTGGTGTCCCAGTCTGGCTCTCATTCTTCCTGCCCTTCCTCTTTGTCCTAGAACCCTTCCCCAGAAGTCCAGGATGCCTCGAACCTGTGTCCTCAGGGGTCTGCAACTCCTGCGCCCCATCCTGTGGCCCTCAGAGAATGGCCACCCACCTCGCCCCTCTGCCCGCCGGGACCCTGTATTAGCTTCCTGCAGCTGCTGGAAATTACTGAAGACAAGAGAAACGTCTTTTCTCACGTCTGGAGGCCAAGGTAGTTATTAGCAGGGCTGTATTCCCTCTGGAGGCTCAAGGGGAGAACCCTAGAGGGAACCTCTGGCCACTGCCAGCTAAGCTGATGGGAAACAGGAAATGCCAGCCTTTCTGATGCTTTGAGAGAATCTTGAAATCTGTCCATTTATGTGGAAACTTCTGATTCTTAAGTTGGAGCAACTAATTCAAGCTTTTAAAACTCCTGAGTGAAGTCACTAAGTGGATGTGTTAGGTGATCCCAACCTCCATCCCTCAGCAAAGATGAACAATTAAACAGCTATCCATGAACAGAATCAGCTCTAGGAGAGTTCTGGAGTCCACTTAAAAACTTCAGTGACACAGTGGAACCAAAAACACCCCGAGAATAACAGCTCAAGAAGAGAAGGAAGATGGAATCATTCTGCATGTGTCATCCTATCATCCCCAGCAAGAACGTTTCCCTCACTGGGGAAAGGAGTGGTGTGAGTCATCAGCTTTCCTAGCTTCTTTGGGTAATGCACAAAGGACCAACTTTGGTTTCACCCAGAGACTGGCAAAACAGAGATGAACAGAAACAACTGGGAAGAAGAACAGGGGCTCCCATGAGCTGCGTAGTGGGAGTGACCGCATTTCTCAGTGGCCTGCTCTGCAGAGGAGCCCAGCAGCTTTCACCGCTAAAGAAACACAGCTGCTGCATACCTCCTGAAGATTTTACTGCTGAGGCTTTGCTCTATGGGTAATCGCATTCACAGACCCAAGGCACCCGAGCCCTCCTGCTGCCACCCTCCCCTTCCCCACCCTCAACACAGGATGGGCAGCTGGCCCAGGCCTTTACAGCTACATAAGTGCAGAACATAAGGACATGGAACAATAGACTGACTCAAAATGGGGAAAGAAGTATGCCAAGACTTTATTTTTGTCATCCTGCTTATTTAACTTTTATGCAGAGTACATCATGTGAAACGTAGGGCTGGATGAATCACAAGCTGGAATCAAGATTGCCGGGAGAAATATCAACAATCTCAGATATGCAGATGATACCACTCTAATGGCAGAAAGCGAAGAGGAACTAAAGAGCCTCTCAATGAGAGTGAGAGACGAGAGTGAAAAAACTGACTTAAAACTCAACACTTTAAAAACTAAGATCATAGCATTCAGTCCCATCACTAAATGGCAAACAGATGGAGAAAAAGTGGTAACAGTGACAGACTTCATTTTCTTGGACTCCAAATCACTGCAGATGGCGAGTGCAGCCATGAAATTAAAAGACGCTTACTCCTTGAAAGAAAAGCTATGACAAACCTAAACAGCGTATTCAAAAGCAGAGACATCGCTTTGCCGACAAAGGTCCGTCTAGTCCAAAGGTATGGTTTTTCTAGTAGTCATGTACGGATGTGAGAGTTGCACCATAAAGAAGGCTGAGCTCCATAAGAATTGATAACTTTCAAACTGTGGTGCTGGGGAAGACTCTTAAAAGTCCCTTTGAAAGTCCCTTTCAAAGACTGCAAGGAGATCAAACCAGTCAATCCTAAAGGAAATCAATCCTGAATATTCACTGGAAGGACTGATGCTGAAGCTGAAGTTCCAATATTTTGGCCACCTGATGCAAAGAGCTGACTCATTGGAGAAGACCCTGATGCTAGGAAAGATTGAGGGCAGGAGGAGAAGGGGACGACAGAGGATGAGATGGTTGGATGGTATCACGGACATGAGTTTGAGTAAACTCTGGGAGATAGTGAAGGACAGGGAAGCCTGGCATGCTGCAGTCCATGGGGTCGCAAAGAGTCAGACATGACTTAGTGACTGAACAACAACAACAACAAGTGTGGAATACCTGCCTAGACCATGTTTAACCCCCACCAGTGTTCATATACTCAGGATTAGCCTCCAGTTGTGCACATGTTTGCCATCAACTTGATTTCCATCCTCAGCCTCCACTGCCACGTGTGCCCCTATGGTGAGACCCTGCAGCCATAGGAGTGCATATCAACAGCTAGGGCTCAGGTAGCTGCCCGTGTGCCTTCAGTTGGCCCTTCCTGCTGGCCCTGATCCTTGTCATGAATGCCAAGTGGACACTGCCACTACACAGGCCCTGAAGCTGGCCCCTGAAGCTAAGAATGTGCATACTGCTTGTTCTGGCTACCACCACTGCCAGCTCTGGTAACTAGCTGCTGAACCCGTAGGCCCCACTGAGGACCCCAAGAGTCCTTGCAACCATTATGGACTCACTGCAGTAGCTGTCACCAGGGACCACACAGTTGTTGATGTCATGGATCCAGCAGCCTGAGCCAATGAGATATCAAGTCCCCTCTGGACCCAGAGCCACCATATTCCCCCACACTTGGTGCTTTGCACCAGTAGGTCCAGTGTGCCCTCCCACCAACTGCAGGTGAAGGTCTTTCTTACTGAAGTCAGTCTATAAAATCTGGAAATGTGAAGAAAGCTATGCAAGGCACAAAGATTTTGAAGAATTGAGTAAACATCACATCATTAAAGGAATGCAGTGAATTTTCAGTAGCTGACCCAAAAGAAATGAGATACATGAATTGCATGATAAAAAATTCAAAGTTATTGTCCTAAAGAGAATCCGAAAGCTACAAGATAACTCAAGACAAAAAACTTAATGAAATCAGAAAAACAGTGCAAGAACAAAATGAAAATTTAAACAAAGAAATAGAAAACATAAAAAGAACCAAACAAAATTTTGGAGCTGAAGAATACAATGACTAAATGGAAGAATTCAATAGAGAACACAAAACAGAGAATCAGTGAACTAGAAGACATATCATTTGAAATTATCTAATCAGAAGAGCAAAAAGAAAAAAGAGTAGAAAGGAATGAGGAAGCTTATGGGACTCATTAAGAGAAATAATCTATGCATTACTGAAGTCCAAGAAGGAGAAGAGGGGGAGAAAGTGGCAGAGGGTTTATTAAAATTCTTTTAATATACAATTGCTGAGAAGTTCTCAAACCTTGGAAAGAGATTTGGACATCTAAGTTCATGAAGCTACTGCTGCTGCTGCTGCTAAGTCACTTCAGTTGTGTCCGACTCTGTATGACCCCATAGATAGCAGCCCACCAGGCTCCTCTGCCCTGGGATTCTCCAGGCAAGAATACTGGAGTGGGGTGCCATTGCCTTCTCCTTCATGAAGCTACTAGGTCACCCCAAAATGACCTTCTTCAAGACACATTATAATAAGCCATCTAAAAGCAAAGACAAAGAGATACTTTTAAAAAGAGCAAGAGAAAAAAATTTCTCTCATGTAAGAGAATCCCAATGAGGCCATCAGTGGATTTCTCAGCAAAAACTTTGCAGGTCAGGAGAGTGGAATGATTTGTTCAAAGTGCTGAAAGGAAAAAAAAAAAACACCCATGAAGAATGCTTTACTTGGCAAAGTTGTCTTTCAGAAGTGAAGGCAAGAAAAAGACCTTCCCAAACAAATGCTGAGAGAGTTTATCACTACTAGATCTGCCTTATGAGAAATGCTGAAAGGAGTTCTTTAAGCTGAAAGAAAATGACACTAATTAGTAATATGAATATGTGAAAGCATATAACAGTGTGTATATAACACAGTGGTAAAGGTAGATATATGGTCAAATTCAGAATACTTTAATTCTGTAATATGGTGGTATGTTAACTACTTTAGTATACAGGTTAAAGAATCAAAGTATTACAAATAGCTATAACTACAGTAATTTGTTAGTGGATACACAATATAAAAAGATGTAAATTATAATGTCAAAATATAAAATGTGGAAGTGAGGGATAAAAATACAGAGTTTTTGCATGTAATTGAAATTAAATTATTAACTTAAAATAAACACATGTATCTATAATATGTTTCAAATAAGCCTCAGTAACCACAAAACAAAAACCTTTATACACACAACATGAACATATTTATAAACTGAAGAGAAGAGAATCAAAATATGCCACTACAGAAAATCATCAATTCACAAAAGAAGACAGGAAGAGAGGAAGAAAGGACTATAAAAAAGTCAGAAATTAATTAACAAGATGGCTTTGATAAGTCCTTACTTATCAACAATTACTTTAGTGTAAGTGGGTTAAATTCTCAAATCAAAAGACAGAATGACTGAATAGATTAAAAAACAAGCAAACAAAAGCAAGACACAGCTATGTGCTCCCAACAAGAGACTCACTTTAGCTTTAAGGATACACATAAACTCAAAGTGAAGGAATGGAAAAAGATAGTCTATGCAAAGGGAAGCCAAAAGAGGAAAGGGGTAAGCTCTACTTATTAGACAAAACAGACTAAGTCAGTACTGTAACAAGAAACAAAACAAGTCTTTGTATAATGGTCAAGTGGCAATTCAGCATAAGAATATAACAATTGTGAATGTATATGCACCCAACATCAGAGCATCTAAAATTTTCAGTCAAATAGTAATAGATCTGAAAGGAGAAATACACAACAATCCAATAATAGTGGGAGACTTTAGATCATCCAGACAGAAAATCGATAAGAAAACATTGGATTTAAGCTATACTGTAGGCCAACTGGACCTAGCAGACATAGGACTTTCCACCCAATATTAGCAGGATACATATTTTTCTCAAGCCTGCATGCAACAACTTCCAAAAGAGGTCATATATTAGGTCAAAAAACAAGTCTTAGCACATGTAAAAGACTGAAAACATACCGAGTAACTTTTCTGACTACAGTGGTTGAAACTAGAAATTAATAACAAAGGAAAACGGAAAAATTCACAACTCATAGAAATTAACACACTGCTGAACAACCAGAGGGTCCAAGGAAAAATCAAAGGGAAATAAAGAAAATGTCTTGAAACAAACAAAAATGGAAACACAGCATACCAAAACTTATGTGGCATAGCAAAAGCAGTTCTGAAATTTTATATATGTTCTGAAATTTTATAATATAAGCAGTTCTGAAATTTACATGTAAAGTTTATACATATTTATAAATATATATATGAAAGTTTATAGCAATAAAAGCATACAATAAAAAAGAAAGATCTCAAATAAACTACCTAACTTTATACCTGAAGGAACTAGGAAAAGATGAATAAACTAAGCCCAGAGTTAGTGGAAGGAAAGAGATAACAAGGATCAAAGCAGAAATAAGTGAAATAGAGAATAGAAAAACAGTGAAAAAGGTAAACAGAACTAAGAGTTGGCTTTAAAAAAAAAATTGACAAACCTCTACATAGACTTACCAAGAAAAAGAGGACTCATAATATGTGAAAGAGGAGACACTGCAACTGGATATTGCAGAAATATAAAAGACCATAAGAGACTACTATGAATAAGTATATACCAACAAATTGACCAACCTAGAAGAAATGAATGAATTACTAGAATTACACAACAACCTACCAATACTGAATCATGAAGAAATAGAAATCTCAATAGACCAATAATGAGTATGGAGATTGAGTCAGTAATCAAAAATCTCCAAACAAAGAAAAGCCCAGGACTACATGACATCACAGGTAAATTCTACCAGACGTTTATTGAAGAATTAATGTCAATCCTTCTCAAACTCTTCCAAAAATTTAAAGAGGAGGGAGCACTCCTAAACTCATTTTTGTGAGGCCAACATTATCCTGATACCAAAACCAGATGAAGACACTATAAGAAAAGAAAACTACAGGCCAATATCCCTGATGAATATAAATGCAAAAATTCTTGACAGAATATTAGCAAACCAAATTCAACAGCACATTAAAAGGATTATACACCATGATCAAGTGAGATTAATCCCTAGGGTGCAAGGTTGATTCAACATATGAAAATCAATAGATGTAATATACCACCTTATAGAATGAAAAATAAAATTTATATTAATACGATCATTTCAATATGTGCAGAATAAGCATTTGACAAAATTCAGCCTTTTTCATGATAAAAACTCTAAACAAATTAAGTGTAGAAGGAACATACCTCAACATAATAAAGACCACATGTGACAAGCCCACAGCTAATATCATGCACAATAGTAAAAGGTTGAAAGCTTTCTGTCTGAGATCATGAATAAGACAAGGGTGCCTATTCTCACAACACGTTGAAAATAATACTGAAAGTTCTAGCCAGAGCAAGAGAAAGAAATAAAAGGCATCCAGATAGGAAAGAAGTAGTAAAATTGTATCTGTTTCCTTATTGCATGATCTTGTATATAGAAAATTCTAAAGAATCCATCAAAAACACTGTTAAGAACTAATTAATAAATTCAGTAAAGTTTTAGGGTACAAAATTAACATACAAAATCGCCAATAGTGAACTGACAAAGAAATAAAATATTTCCATTTCAATAGCATCTGATACTGTAAAATACTTAGGGATAAATTTACCCAAAGAATTGAAAGATCTATGTAAAGATGCTAATTAAAGATATTGAAGAAAACACAAATAAATATAAAGGTATACTGAGTTCATGGATCAGAAAAGTTAATATTTATAAAATGTCCATAGTGTCCAAAACTATTTAGAGATTCAATGCAGTCCTTATCAAAATTCCAAATTCCAATATAAAAAAATCCTAAAATGTTTATGGAACCACAAAAATACCTCAGATACCTTGAGACAGAACAAAGCTGGAGGCATAACACTTCCTGATTTCAAAACATACTACAAAGCTCTAGTAATAAAAACAGTATGGTACTGACATAAAAACAGACACATAGACCAATGGATCAGAATCAAGAACCCTGAAATAACCCTATGCATATACAGTCAATTTATATTTGATAAGGGAGCCAAGAATGTTCAATGTGAAAAGATAGTGTCTTGGTGTTGGGAAAACTGAATGCAAAAAAATGAAATTGGCTTAATCACCATGGAAAACAATATGGAGGTTCCTCAAAAAATTAAAATATAACTACCATGTGACCAACACTCCCACTTCTGGGAATGTACGCAAAGAAAATAAAAACAGGATATTGAAGAGGTATCTGTACTCCCATGTTCATTACAGCTTTATTCACAATGGACATGGAAACAACCCAAATGTCTGTCTGTGGATGACAAATTGATAAAGAAATGTGGTACTTATGTACAATGTATTCTACAGATGCTGTTGAAATGGAAATATTTTTATTCAGCTTTTATAAAGAAGGCAATCCTGCCACTTGCACAGAATGGCTGAAACTGGAGGATATTATGCTAAGTGAAATAAGCTAGACATAGAAAGACAAATACTGTAACACCTCACTTATGTGTAGAATCAAGAACAGCCAAACTCATAACCACAGGTTGTCAGGGGCTGGAGGGAGGAGGAAATGGGAGGTCATTGCCAAAGAGTAAAAAATTTCAGTATGCAAGATAAGTAGGTACTGAAAATCTTTTATACAGCACGGTGCCTATAACTAACAATGCTCTATCAAAAATAGTCTTTAATATACTTAAAATTTGCTAAGATGATTTTACATATAGTGTTCTTATTTCAGAAAAAATGATAACAATAAAAAGTGTAGGGGGATACTATGAGAGGTGATGGATATGTTTATGACCTTCATGGCGGTGATGGTTTTACGAGTATATGAAAGTCAAAATGAAAGTGTTAGTTGCTCAGTCGTGTGCGACTCTTTGCAACCCCATGGACTGTAGCCTGCTGGGCTCCTCTGTCCTTGGAATTCTCCAGTCAAGAATACTGGAGTGGGTTGTCGTTTCCTTTTCCAGGGGATCTTCCCAACCCAGGGATCAAACCTGGGTCTCCTGCATTGCAGGCAGATTCTTTACCATCTGAGCCACCAAGAAAGCCCTCATGAGTGTATACTCATTCCCAGACTTATTGAGTTGTATATATTAACTATGTACCATCTTTTTACGTGTCAGCTCTACCTCAAAAAAGTGGTTTAAAAAATTCCAAACCATGAGTAGTTCATAAGTATATGATCTAAAGAAAATACATCTGCAGCTTGACACAGTGGAGACTCCTACTGTGACAATTGGTTTATGGAATCAAAAGTATGGGAGCTGAATGGGGCAGTGATGGTGGGATGGCCTCAAGGGGAGGGCAGGGCCATGTCGCTGCAGTTGGAGGGTGGCATTTGAGGGGTCTGAGCCAAGCCTTGGAGAATTAGAGTTTATCAGATGGCCAAGGGTGGGTGAAGCAGCAGGTCTTCCCTAGCTGAGGGCTCCGTGGATTCAGGAGCCTGAAGGCTGGGTGGTCTGCACTGTATTGGAAGGACGGGACTATTTTAGGGACTGGTGTGAGGTGTGTGAGCTGGGGGCAGAGAGGACAGCTGCAGGCTGAGCGTCTTGGATGCCAGAGTATAGAGCGGCTTGAACCCTGATGGGGACGGGGGGTCCTTTGAGGGCCTTACAGCGGGAAGGCCACCTGTAAGGTGGAGGCAGCGGTTCAGTTGCTGCAGTCTGGGCTGCCGACTGTCATGAATAAAAGGATGTGCAGTGGGGACTATGGCCTGCAGCTGAAGGGTGTGCTCCATCCATGGGTCCACTGCTGGGCACCAGGCACTCTAGTCAGAGTCTGCATTTTCCAAGGGAAGATGGAATTCCATATGTGAAACATGAAATCATATCATTTTGAGGGTTGGTTTCAGAACGTTGAAAATACTATTTGTGTCCAACTGAACATATCTGTGGCAGATTCAGTCCCTGGCTGAGAGTTTTGGCCTTTGTCTTGGACTTTGAGCTCCGGGGGGTGGGGGTGGGGGTGGGGATGAACCAGGCAAGAATCCCTTCCTCAGACAGGGTTCACCACTCCCAAATGGCTCTGGCCTTCACGGCTGTAAGTGGAGGCTCTTGCGTGATGGGGCCTCTGTAGCCACCTGTTCATGCCCTTCCTGGCCTGGGGTTCAAGCCTCACACTTAGCTGGGGTTCACTGGGCCCTGCGCAGCCAGGTTAGAAGTTCTGCTCTCTGAGGCCCTCCTGACTGCTTCCGCTCCTTGGTCTGCTGCGTTCTGGGAATTTGAACAATCTCATCTTTGCCCTGCAGGCTGGCCTGATCCGTATGGAAGAGGAGGAATTCTTTATTGAGCCCCTGGAGAAAGGTCTGGCGGCAAAGGAGGCTGAGCAGGGCCGTGTACATGTGGTGTATCATCGACCGACCACCTCCAGAGCCCCTCCTCTAGGGGGGCCACAGGCCCTGGACACAGGTAAGGCTGCTGCAGACGGGAGGTTGCACAATAGACCTTGAATGTTCCCCTGGGGGGATCCAGGCATCATTTCTGTAGGTCTGGTCCCGGGCCTGGACTGAGACCATCCTTGCTGACCGCATAGCACAGTGTAGGTGCTAGAATGCTGAGTTGGGGACCTCTGATTTGGGTATATGTGGGCCATAAACCTGTAGGCCTGAGGCCTCCATGAGAGTGTGTGTGTGCCAAGTCGCTTTAGTCGTGTTCGACTCTTTGTGATCCCATGGACTGTAGCCCGCCAGTCTCCTCTGTCCATGGGATTCTCTAGGCAAGAATACTGGAGTGGGTTGCCACACCCTCCTCCAGGGGATCTTCCCGACTTAGGGATTGAACCCATACCTCTTACGTCTTTTGCACTGGCAGGTGGGATCTTTACCACTAGGTTCACCTGGGAAGTCCTAAGCAGGCAGTAAAAGCTGCCTGAGGGTCTTACCTAGTGTCAGGGAGCAGGCAAGACCCAGACCAAGCCTGAGTCCCGTACCCAAGTCTGGGAGCCTGTGCCTCAGCTCACAGACAAAGGCCCTGAGTGTTTCTTTGGCCCCAATTGGATCCTGCTCCCTCTGGGAGGCAGAAGGGGAGGGGCGTGCTCCACAGAGAGCCCAAAGGTACAGCCTCAGTAACCTGTGCACACACTTGTGTGGTTTTATCTGTTTCAACTTAGAGCCAACCACGCTCTTGGGCCCAGGAGTGAGGAAGGAGCTGCTAGACAGGTAGTACGGCCCCTCAGAGCCCTCCGGGAGGCCAGACCTACGACCTTTGGCCCAGATCTCCCCAGTGTTCTCAGAATCTCAGGTCCCTGGCTCCAGCGAGGCCAGGCTGGGTTCTGGCCGTGGTCCTGGTGGGCCTCGCTGTGCCCAGTCTCTGTGCCTGGCTCTGGTGGGGTGGGCTCAGCTCTGAGTTTCCAGTTGTAGATCCCTGGCTGCACTCAGTCATGGCCACGGCAGGTGGCAGCAGACAGGGCACCGAGGCCGGGTCTTGAGTTAAACTCATCTGCATGTTGACAGGAAACCCCAGAGGCCACACTGGGCCGGGCCAGCCCAGCCGTGCTGTGATTAGCCAAGACACTCCCATTGCCCCCAGGCAGCCCCGGCTCATTTAATTTAGGTCTCTCTGAGTTCCCAGCTGACAGATAAATTGGGTGCAGCCTGGCAGGGCACCATTCTAATTTCAAGGAATGGTATCAGATACTTTTGCAAAGGAATTGTTCCATCAGGAAGCCCAGTGTTCTGTAAAGTCGATCAATACTTCTGGCTGCCCCCTCTTCCCAGATGATGAATTGCAGGCCGTCTGCCAACAGTGGAGAGGGTCCCCAGGCGCTGCCTTCCTGGCCTTCCCAGCTTCAGCCCCTCCTATCTCTCCTACCCTTGGGCTTCTCTGCATGGGGAGGAATGGAGAGTAACCCCACTGGGTGAGGGCAGGAGTGGAAATGGGGCAGGCCTTGTGCCTCAGATCAGGGATCAGGGCCCTGGTGTTGCTCCTTGCTGGCTGGCTGCCCTTGGGCAGGTTTGGGTCTCTGGCCTCTGCTTTCTCATCTGTCCAGAGTGATTAGAAATGCCTGTGCTTCAGAGAGCTGAGGGCTGGCCACTTTGGTTTTGGTGCTTCTGGGCTGGCCTTTACTGGAAGATTCAGGGGGTTTCCTGGTGGGGGGGGTGGGGGGACTTAGGCCAGGTGAGGTGGAGCCTGCACAGTGAGGCTGCCAGGTGCCCGGGTCAGGCTGCCAATCCCTAAATCCATGTGCTACCTTGTCTCGTGAACATGGCCATCCTCGTTCATGGTCTGGCCTTCTTTCCCAGGCTTCTGCTGGCCTCTGACATCTCTCGAATCCTTTCCCTAACCTCATCTGCCTATCTCTGGTGAGAGCTTAAACTCAGAACACAGGAAAGGGATTCCAAACTCAGAACAAGCCAAGAAACCATTGACCTTAGAAGATTCTAGGGAAGGCCAGTTGCTCAGGTCTGGCACTGAGGCTGCGCTGAAATGGGGTGGGGGTGGAGGGCTCTCCGGACTGAGCTCTGGACCTCAGCCCGGGGCTGTGGGTGTGTAGGCTGAAGGTAGTAGGTCTCAGCCAGAGGCCCAGAGTCTGGCACCAAGCCTCCTTTCCTTGGTGTCCCTGCCTGGTGTCCACGTGACCCTGTGTGGACGACGTCCACAGAGAGCACATTTCTCCCTGCATGTGCCTGATCGTTCTCCTGCGCCCAGGTTTGAGGCCCACTCACTAGCTGGAGGTGGTCCAGACACATTTTTGCTGTGGCTGGTCTGAGGGCCTGCGGTGACCCCAGACGGTCCCACTCTGCGTCTGCCCCAGCCTTGTCAGGGCCCGCAGTGGCAGCTGGTAGACACGTAAAAGCAATGCCCTTGTCTGAGCATGTTTGCTCCGTGCTCTTTCCTGCAACACGACATGACCTACTGGGCACAGAACACCAGGGCCTCTGTGCAAGGGCTTTCAGTGTGTGTGTGTGTATGTATAAGCTAGGGAATCTTTTCTTCTCATGAATTCTGATGTGTGCCTCCGATCAAAGAAGGCAGGAGGTACTAACTGGAAGCTTCTTCCTGCCCCCCACGAGGCAACTTCTGTAAGCATGTTTGAAATACCCTGGCCATTTATCAAGGACAATGGATATAATGGGTCCTCTGAGAAAGGGGAAGGGGGGACACCTGTCCTGAGCCTCCTGGTCTGGGAGATTAGCATCTCCCAGTGTAAGAGTTGGAGTGGGGGTGCCTGTGGAGGGTGGTGTGGTTATGGGTGAGGGTTCCTGTGGGGGATTGGTGTGGCTGGGGTGAGGGGTTTGTTGGGGGGTGTTATACACAGCTCTTCCAGAGCATTGAGACACACTGTCACTGCCTTGGCTTCCCTGAGCAGCCAGTAGACTTCCTGGGGTGGTCTCAGGGGCTCTCAGAGCCTCGGAGCATCCTTGTCACCAAGTCCCCATCATCTGAGGTTAGCTACTGGGTTGCTGACTGCCCAGGGAAATGGATGGAAAGTGAAGGTTTTAGAGTGTCTTCCAGGACTCAGGCCAGGGTTGGAGGTTGCCCTGGGCAGCTTAGTCCACACCTTCAGACCCTGGAGGAGGGCACTAGGGTAGGCAAGGGACTGAAGGAGACCAGGGTGACTTTTCCCCTCACTGGCCTCATAGGTATTGCAGAAGTGTCTCTGCTTGGCTCTGCTGGGCCTGGGAGCCTGTCTGGGCCAGAAAGGCAGAGCTCCAAGGCCAGGGTGCCATTGTGGCCTTTTGGGGAGAGGAGGTTCGGGTGTCTCTAGGACTCCTCTGGGCTAGACCTTTCTCCAGCACCCCAAGTGCCTTTCTCAGTCTTCCTCAGAGCCAGACTTGTGCCCAGGGCAGTATGTTGGGAGGTGTGCTGTGTAATGTTGGCTTCTCTGGTGTTTGCACATGTATGCATGCATGTGTATTTGCATTTACACACAAGCATGGACAGAGCCTCACTCCCAAGTTCTAGGGCCCTGCCTGAGCACTGCCCTAGCTGCCATCTGTTAACCCTGTCTCAGGTTGTTGAGGAGTAGCCAGGGCCAGTGGGTATAGGGGATGAGGAGCCCCAGCCCAGCCTGGAAGCCCTGCTCAGAGCTCATATGCGTGATCCTGGCATGTCATGCCCCAAATCTCAGGCTGCTTGTTACCATCACCTGGGTGGCTTAAAACAGCAGTTAATTCTCTCATTCTTTTCCCTTTTCTGGGAGGACAGAATTCTGGAGTCAGTGTCACTGAGCTGAAGTCAAGGTGTTGGTAGGACTGTGTTCCTTCCCGAGGCTCTAGAGGCAGTCTGTTCCTTGCCTCTCCCAGGTTCTGGGGGCTGCCAGCATTCCTTGGCTTGTGGCTGCATCACTCCAGCCTCTGCTCTCATGGTCACAGTGCTTCCTCTGCTTCTGAGTGATGTCAGTCTCCCTCTTTTAAGGGTGCATGTGATTGCATTTGGGATTCACCTTGATAATCCAGGATGATCTCCACCTCTTGAGATCCATAATTTTATCATATCTATGAAGCCCTTTTTTGGTCATATAATACTCACAGGTCCTGGTGATTAGGACCTGGTATCTTTGGGGATCACCAGTCTATTTGTTGTTGTTGTTGTTCAGTTGCTAAGTTGAGTCTGACTCTTGCAACTCAGGCTTCCCTATCCTTCACTATCTCCTGGAGTTTGCTCAAATTCATGTCCATTGAGTCAGTGATGCCATGCAGCCATCTCATCCTCTATTGCACCCATCTCCTCCTGCCCTCAATCTTTCCCAGCATTAGGGTCTTTTCCAGTGAGTCGGCTCTTCACATCAAGTGGTCAGAGTATTGGAGCTTCAGCTTCAGCATCAGTCCTATAGGAAGTAAGAGAGCCTCCCTTACAAGGCTGACTGTGCCATGAATGGGGCTGCACATCTGTGGAGGAGTAACACTGCAGGCATGCTTCACTCCTTCTCAGGGGACGATGTTCAGGCACAGCCCAGGCAGTCCCCATGCCCCTCTTCTGCATCTGCTGGAACCTAGTGCAGTCTCAGCCAGACTGTGGGGCCTGGTGTGCTATAGCTGGTCTGACCCTAAGATGAAGTATACTGAGATACTGGCCTTACTGGTCGCACCAAGGAGGGCTGAACTTGGGACCCTGGGAAAGTCCCCACTGAGTGGGAAAGGTCCTTGGGTCACACACTGAGCAAGTGGTCTCACTCTGCTGGGCACATTTGCAACAAGTCCTGCTGTCTCAAGACAAGGGCTGCAAACTCAGAGACCTGCAGGGCCTGACAGGCAATGCCAGTGAGGGGAGTGGCAGAGGATAAGAAAACAAATTACCCCACCCTTGGCCCGGTGTTAATTTTCCTTCTTTTGATACAAACATGAAAGTCTCTGCTGAAATGGATACAACAATGACACGTGGCATTTGGCCCTGGTCTCACCGTGGGCACAGGACAGACGGTAGACTTCGTCCATAGGGGCAGTCTGTCCTCAGCTCCCCTGACCAAGACCTGGTGGGAGTGTGCGCCTCGGGCAGCCAATCCTTTTGCTGTTAAGGGAATCCAGACATCAGAACTTTGATGTGAACTCTCCTGATTTTAAATTGTTGCTTCAGATTTCTGAAAAGCACCATATGGGCCAAATAAAACAATGACCCCTATTGACCGCCTGTGTTTTCAGAGACGTGGAGGTGGAAGTGTTCTGTGTCCTCCTCCACAGGCTTCCTGCAGTCCCTGGGCATGGCCTCAGGACAAGGAGGGGCTCTGAGCTCCTGCTGAGCTGCTAGTGGGCTGAAGAGTCTTCCACTCTGCCTTACACCTGGCCCTGGGCTGAAGGCAGAGAAGGCAGACAGCACAGTGCCTGTGACCTTGGCTGCCTCACTCTCGGAAACAGCTCGTGCCAAGCCTCTGCCTGCTGCTGTCAGGCTGCACCATCCTCCCTGGAGGGGCAGAGGAGGCATGGTGCCCTCAGGAGTGCTGTGCCCTGCTGCTGCCAAGGAAAGCCTGTGAGGAGAGCGAGGACAAGATGCCAGCACTGCATGGCTTCTCCACGTGGCCGAGTGTGGCCCGCCTGCACAGTCTCCACCTGGCGGCCAGCAGCCTTTCCTCCCCTCCTGACCTGCTGCATGTCTCCGCCCTATTTCCCTGAGCCATAGAGTTTTCCAGACGACTAAGGAACCAAGAGCAAAGCTCACAATGGGCACTCAGGGCCGGGGACCAGAGGGCTGGAGCTGATGCTGAGAGCTCACAGGGACTGCGTGATGTCCTGCAGGCAACCCCAGCAGGGAAGGGGACTGACAGTCCTGTGTTGTAACCAGCCTGCTCTGGTCCAGGCTGGAGGCAGGGAGCCTAGAGCAGTGATGCAGGGAGAGAGCATAGCCCTGTCAGAACAGGACACTAGTGGGAAGTGGGCAAGGCTCCACTTGGTGGCAGGTAGATGGCCAGGCCTACCTTGGTGATGCAGTGGGTGTGAGTCATAAGGGAGAAGGCTCAGTCAAGAATGAGGCCTGGTGGAGGGGGTGAGGGGTGAGTAATGGGGTAATGGGGTGGGAGATGTGGAGGGGGCACTAACTTGCTGGAAGCCCTTTGGGGGAAGCTTTCTGCTCTGTGGTTTATGTCCTATTGCCACTGTAAGAAGTTACCACAAAGTCAGTGGCTTATTCTCTTCTGGAAGTCAGGAGTCCAAAATGAATCTTAAGGAGCTAATGTTAAGGTGTCAGCAGGGCTGGTTCCCTCTGGGGCCTTGAGAGAGGAATCCATTCCTTGCCTCTCCCAGCTTCTGGGGGCTGCCAGCATTCCTTGGCTTGTGGTTGCATCACTCCAGCCTCTGCTCTGTGGTCACAGTGCCTTCTCTTTTGTCTGTAGTAAGTTTCTCCCTCTTATAAAGACACTTGTGATTACATTGGGCTCACTGGGATACTCCAGGAGAATTTTCTCATTTTAAGATCTTTAGCTAAATCATATCTGCTAAGTCTCCTTAGCCATATGAGGCTATCCTCACAGGTTCTGGGGGTTAGGATGGGACATCCTGGGGGCCATGATTCAGCCTACATGATATCAGAGTGTTGAAGGCTGAGGTCCTAGCAGAAATGGAAGAGAGGTCAAGAGAGCCCTGGGCAGGCTTTGCATGCTGAGCCCCAGACCTGGCCAGTGTCCAGGTGCTGGGACCCCTCTCTATGCCATTTGCGGGAGCCTGGGGCCTGGTGCGGTGCTCTTAGGCTGGTGACTCAAGGGCTCTGCTACTGGGCTTGGCCCATGCTCTGCCCAGCTGGCTGTTGCCAGCTCGCTGCATTGCAGCTGAAAGTCTGGGCACCTTAGTGCTTTATGCCCAGGGCCCTCTCGGTTCTTCCTCTTCATTCTACCCTGGGCTGTGCCTATGGCTTGGGGGCCAGAGGAAACCCAAAGAGAAGTCCTGATTGTGAAACCCGAAGCGATTGGCCCGACTCCGGGAGGCATGTTTCAGAGCTGAGTGTATCCTTGGCAGAGGCCGCGGTGCTCCCGCTGCCCTGCGGTCAGCCCCCTGGATGGCTGCCGGAGATGCCAGTGTGCTGACGTGGCCTCACACTGGGGAGGTGGGTGGGGGCCTGTGCTGGGTCAGCTGAGGCCTGCTGATATCTGGGGTCAGACTGAGGAGACTGCTGCAGAGCTGGCGGCTGAGCTGGGGTCTTTCTGACTGGGCTCTGTGGCCTGGGGGCTCTGCCCTATGGGCTGTGAGGGCAGAAGTGAGGCCTGCAGCCGGACTGGGGCTTGGCCCACCTCCTCCTGCAGTGGAGACTTGCCCAGCGTGCCCCCTCCTCCCAGACTCCACAGATGCAGTCTGTGACGGCACTTGGCCTGGTGGGTGCAGACAGCCCACGCGCTCAGCTCCTCTTCTCAGACAAAAATGTAGTGATCCTGTGTCTCAGGTCTACCCTCTCCGGTTCTTCTCTCCTCCCACATTCACGTGCAATCTGGTTCAGGGGTAGTTCTGGCCTGGTGAGCGTGGCCCAGGAAGGACCTGGATCTTTGCTGGAGCACCGTGAACAGATGACTAATGTGACCCAGGGATAGTGCTCTTGGCCTTGGCCTGCCTGAGGTGTAGGGGACAGTTCTTAGAGGAGCCACCTCAGCACATCAGTAGCTGCTCCCAGCACGGAGGCCAGGGGCAGTTTGGTTAGGGGTTGAGTGTGCCCAACCCCATCACGTCTCAGTTTTCTCATCTCTAAAATGGGTATAATGCTGCAGGGCCTGCTAATCCTCACCTCACCCTTGGTATGGTGCCCACTCTGTGCTTGCTGTCACATATGCTTAAGATCATGGGCTGTCTCGGGCCTTGAGGTCCTCTCTGCTCTTGCCACCCCATCTTTGAGGAACTCTTTTCCACAGACCCAATTCATTGATACTCTTTTCTTTTTTTCCCCTTGGATTGTGTAGTGAATGTCCCCTAAAGAGCTTTCTGTTGGCACATGGTAACTATGCCTGGCTTCCAGATAACACACCATCTCAGAAGCAAAGTCGTGCTCTGCTCTGGGTGCATCTGGAGTTAAATTAGCGAAAGTGGTGTGTCTGGCTGTCACAGCAGCCATGGCTCTGCAGACCTGCTCTTTGCTGGCCTCTAGTGAAGCAGACCGGGATGTTCCTGGGAGAGATATGATGTCTCCAGTGGCCACTTTACATGTCTGTGACGCTTTGTGCTTCAGATGTGTTAGCTGGCGTGCCAGGGATGGGAGCAGCTGGGCCCCAAACATCCTGACACGGTCCCTCCACACCCCATGGGACAGCTGTGCAAGAGATCTGGGCTTTCTGCCTAATAGGGGGCAGAGGGACAGGTGTCCCACGAGGGATCCCCGGACAGAGGCCTCTTGGTGAAGCAGAGGGATCTGAGGACAGGGGAGAGGTGCTGGTCCCAGCATCAGGGGATCGGGCTGCAAAGACAGCTCTAGGGCCGTCCAGCAGGGAGAGAAGCCCTTCCCCGGAAGCAGTAAGGCCAAGCATAGCCCAGAAGCTCTTTGGGCCCGAGGTCCACATTCTGCAAGTTTGTACCAGCTGGAGGGCTCTAACCAAGGCCTGTTTCCTCTCAGAATTCTCTGCAGGTTGACAAACACTTCAGCCAGCTCCAAGCCTGAAGTGTTTTCTATAAAAAATTTCCAACTTTCCTTGACCCATTTCTCTTTCAAATTAATACCAAGCAGTGCTGTGTACTTGGCCCTGAAGGAACTCTGAGCTGGGAAAAGGTCATGCAATTAGATGGAAGTGTTCGTGTCTGGCTGTCTCTCCCTCCGCCTGCAGGCTTTATGCGTCTCTCCCTCAGTCTGGCCCTCTCTGTTGTGCACACAAACTCCCACGCATACATGTTTGGAACTTGGGCTGGATTCTTGAGTTGGGGTGTTTCTGCCAGAGCTCTTGACCTGGCTCCACTGGCCTGGGCTCAGTCCTGGGGTGTGGGCTTCACCTTGACCTGGAACAAGGAAGGCCTCAGAGAGTTACGAGTGGAGCTCATGGGAGAACCTGGTGGCAGAGTCCAACTGGTATTCCTTTTGAGGGATGTGCAGGCAGGACAAAGTTACACACTTGGGATGAAGTCAAGGCTCAGGTGAGAGCTTGCAAGATGGCACAGGATTTGGGGGAGTCCGGGGCCAGGTCCTGATGGAAGAGGTGGCCTGGGAGCTGGGCCTGCATAGGCCTGATCTGGGCTGGAAGGGGCCAGGCTTCTAGTGATGTTCCCAGTCACTGGGGGAAAACCACAAACAACAGTGGGACTGCTGGATGGAACACTGAGGCTAAGAACAGGCACCCTGCCCACTGCTGCAGAGAGGGGTAAAGCTGTGAACAAAGCAAAACCCAGGAAAGGGTGAACTGAGTTGGGGGAGGGTCTCTGGGTCAGAGACCAGACGCACTTGGCTGGTGGGAGGGCCCAGCCCAGGACACTGCTCCACTCCCTTTAATGGGAGTCAGCCCCGTGTGGCTGAGGGGCAGAAAAAGGGCCACGTGCCTGGAGTGAGGGAGTAATGGAGAGAGAGGAAGGGCAGGGCCCAGGGAGGTGGGGAGGGCTGATGGGGTTGAGTCGTGGAGGAGGTAAGGTCTTATTCTCCTAGCAGTGGGAAGCCTTTGAGGACTGTCAGTGGGAAGAGTGGCTGCAGGGAAGGCTGTACCCGAGGGGGCTGGGGGATCCTGATGGCCAGCGCGAAATGGCCTGGTGGATGAGCACAGGATGCTTTTGGAGGCAGGGCTCACAGGACATGGGTGTGAGGGAGAGATCGAAGGCAGCTCCTGACTTTTGAGAGGCCTGAGCTACTGGGAGGATGGTGGATGGGTGTGATGCAGCCTGGGGTGGGGAGGCTGGGGGAGAGGCAGGTCAAGTGCAGAAGGCAGAATTGGGGCCCAATCCTCTGACCTCAGAGTTGTGCCCCTCCCACTGTTCCTCCCTCCCCTGGCTCAGAGGAAGGGATTTCCCAGAAGAGATAGTGCTGGCCATAGGCCAAGCCCACTTGGCTTCCAGACTCTGGCAGTGGGGACAGGGACCCCAGACTTGACCCCACAGATGGACAGGTTCTGGAGTGTGCTCGCGGGTCCTCTTGCCCTGGGAGTCAGAGGCCCTGCTCTGTGGGATGGGGCAGCTGAGCATAGTGTAAAGTCCAGGGACCCTTGGACGTGTGTGTGTCCTGGCCTTTGTGGTGAATCAGGTCCTCCTTCCCAGCCTGCTGCCTCGGAGGGGGCCCCATGCTGAGGTGGATGGAAGCTGATGACAGTGTGCGTGATGGGCTGTGCGCGCCTGCTTCTCAGGCCCTCCAGGCGGAGGTCTGCTGTCCACCCAGCCAGGCTGGAGGCAGTGCTGGCCAGCTGCTCACACAGCCAGGATGGTGGTATTGACCCTGCCCTTTGTGCAACCTCCCTTGGAATTTGAATTTGAGGCCCTCCTGGCCTCAGTTCTTCTGTGAATAGGTATATATTGCTAACCCTGAAAGGCATGATGACCTGGATCCCCTCGAGCCCTGGCTCTAAGCAGGGAGAACTTGCTACATGACCAAAATAATTATGGGATCCAAGGGCAACAATCCAAGATACACAGTCCTGGGGCACAGCCAGGCTGGTTTCCCACCTTGGCTCCCAGAGTCACCATGTCCTCCCCAGCACAAGGGCTTTGCTGACTGATCCTTTGCTGATCCCTGGTGGCTCAGCTGGTAAAGAATCCACCTGCAATGCTGAAGACCTGGGTTTGATTGCTGAGTGGGGAATATCCGCTGGAGAAGGGATATGCTACCCACTCCAATATTCTTGGGCTTCCCTGGTGGCTCAGCTGGTAAAGAATCCACCTGCAATGTGGACGACCTGGGTTTGATCACTGGGTGGGGAATATCCTCTGGAGAAGGGATAGGCTACCCACTCCAGTATTCTTGGGCTTCCCTTGTGGCTTAGCTGGTAAAGAGTTTGCCTGCAATGCGGGAGACCTGGGTTCAATGCCTGGGTCAGGAAGATCCCCTGGAGAAGAGAATGGAACCCACTCCAGTATTCTTCTTGGAGAATTCCATGGACAGAGGAGGCTGGTGGGCTGTAGTCTATGGGGTCACAAAGAGTCAGATATGACTGAGTGACTAACACTTTCACTTTGCTTCACAGTGAAGCAGTGCTGCTTTTTGCTTTAATTTGTGCTGCTTTGATGGTCAGTGAGGATGAATGATCTCCCCGAGTTTGATTACACTTTGTATGTCTTCCCTACCTGTTTAAGTCCTTTGCCCGTTCATCTCCTGGGGTCTTTTATATTGGGGTAAGCCCTTTATCTACTTTAGATATTGACTTTCTGTCATGGTTGATACAGGCCTTTTCCCCAGGCTGTAGTTCCCTTTTCCTTTTCGTTATTTAGTTTTTGTTGCACAAAAGCCAGTTTTTCTGTAGCCCAGCCTGTAAGTGATTCTCTTCCTCTCCTTGGAGGTGGTTGGTGGCCTGGGGACGTGTGCCTTCATTGAAGGCCTATGTGAGGATAGGCACCCTGCATCTGTGTGTCATTTAATCTGCACGGCGGCCCCGGGGGCAGGCAGAGAACAGGGCCCAGGGGCACTGCCGTCTGAGCAATCCTGAGAGTCCGGGGCAGAGGAGAGCAGAGCGCCGGCGGAGCTCCCCTGGGCAGGGGTCCCCAGAGCGCTGCAGGTGCGTCAGCTCATGGATTCCTGTAAGCACTCCGTGAGCTTGGTTGGTGCTGTCATTATGCTCACTTTGTAGATGAGGAACCTGAGGCATTGACTGTCACAGCTCACGAGTTGTCGAGCCACAGCTGAAGCCAGTGGCAGTTCACTCCTGCCTGGGCAGGGAGGAGCAATCTGGGACCCAGGGTTTCCCGGGCCCTGCCTGAAGGCTGGCCATCTTTGGGACACCTGGGGCTTTCCTAGCGCTGAGGCTCTGCCTACGGGGTGCAGAAACTGAGGCGCGGACATGGGGAGTTAAGGGGTGTCTCAGGTTGTTTAGTATAGCGGCTGTGGGGAGAGTCTTTGACTTGTTGTGAAACCCCCAGCACTGGGTGGAGTGCCTGGCATGCAGTTGACGCTTCAGTATCCATGAAAAGAGAGAGTGAACTTGTTGCCTCGGAAGCCTGGCCTGTGTTCCTCATTCCTGAGGACACTGCTGCCCTTGGCAGACATTTGAGGGCTCGTCACTGAAGGAAGCCCCCTTTTGTTGCTGCAACAGCTCTGGTACTCCTGGGTTTGGATTTTTTGTGCAGGTGGGACCTAGCTGGGGCCTCAGGCCTCCTGGGATGTCAGGTAGCTGTGTGCCTTCCCTGCTGCAGTGGGGAGATGAAGCAGGCAGCAGTGCCCAGGGGCCAGGGGAAGGTCGGCCTCGCTGGGCCCTGCACACTCTGGCTACTGTTCAGACAACGTGCTGTTGTCTTTCAACATGTGCCCTGTGGACACCATATCCCAGGTATCATTTGTTCAATTCATTCAGCTGATAATTTACTTACGGCCGACACAGGGCCTGGCACTGGCTGGGGTCTGCAACCCTGGGAAGCAGACAGACATAGCAGCCCCAAGCCCAGTGTCATACCTGTCATACATGGTGAACAAGTGGGATGGCTGCACAGGAACAGTGGGAGATGCCACACAGTGACCACACAGTACCCAGAGGCTGGAGTTGACATCTGGACTGTGGATTGCAGTTCACTATGAAAGCAGGGGTTGAGGGAGCAGGGGCGAGTGACCTTAGGGGAGTGGTCTTGGCCTGTTTGGGGGTCTAGCAGAAAGGACCAGTGAAGACTAAGGCTCTGAGGGGCAGATCGTGGTGGGCTGTCTTGTGGGGGTTGGAGGGAGGGTGGTTTGCTCTGCTGTAAGTAGAGAAGCAGTATGGCCTAGTTACTATGGAGGTGGGTGAGAGGGGAAGAGGCAGGGAGCCATGAGAGGCTGCTGCCGTGAGGCTGGAGAGACTGTGGCCTGGGCATGGTTGCCCTGGCAGTGAAGAGGAATTGTTGTTGTTCACTGGCTCAGTCATGTATGACTCTTTGTGACATGATGGACTGCAGCATGCCAGGCCTCCCCGCCCTTCACAATCTCCTGGAGTTTGCTCAAACTCACGTGCATTGAGTCAGTGATACCATCCAACCATCTAGTCCTCTGTTGTCCCTTCTTCTCCTGCCTTCAATCTTTCCCAGCATCAGGATCTTTTCCAATGAGTCAGTTCTTCACATCAGGTGGCCAAAGTATTGGCGCTTCAGCTTTAGCATCAGTCTTTCCAATGAGTATTCAGGGTTGATTTCCTTTAGGACTGACTAGTTTGATCTCCTTGCAGTCCAAGGGACTCTCATGCATTTTCTCTAGCACGATACAAAAGCCTCAGTTCTTTGCCACTCCACCCTCTTAATGGTCCAACTCTCACATCCATACATGACTTCTGGAAAAAGCATAGCTTTGACTATATGGACCTTTGTCGGTAAAGTGGAAGAGGCATGGCCAGATGCAATATGGAGTGATGGAGCAGCAAGGATCTTGGGGGTCCTGTTAGGTAGTCCCCATGGTGATCAGAGCGGGGCACTGCCCACTGGGCAGAACCACATTCCCATCCAGGATGGCAACATCCTCCCAGGGTCAGGGAGGAGCAGAACCATAGCTCCCAGCCGGGCCCTCTCGTCTGTACCTCTTCCCTGCTCTTCCTGCAGACCCAGGTTGACACTTACCAGAATCATCTTTGCTGAGGTGCAGGCCTGGGAAGGTCTTTGTATGTTTGAGCTTTTTTTTTTAAGGCTTCTATCCAGATCTCTCTGAACTCACCTTTGGGACAAGTGAAAAACGCCATCTGCGGATCCTGGCTGAGGAGAAATGCTAACTCGGTGTGGGGGATTTCTTTGCCCAACTGCCTCTATGGGGTGTGTTCCAGGGGCCAGATAACGCTGTTTATTCTCAATGCTTTGACAGTTCATGGGCCAGTGTCAGGGCTGGCCAGGCATATGGGGACAGGTAGGCTTTGGCAGGTGATGGAGTTGGGAGAACAAGGAGCTGGCGCACCAGGCCAGTCTGCTGATGTCCAATGGGATGAGGGACCAAGGGCCGTTCTGGGATCCCCAGAGCCTCCAGGCACAAACCTCTAGTGGCCTGTGGGGAGTAGTCTCTAGGGGGTCAAGTCGACTGAAGTTCAGTACAGATCAGGTCATGAGCCGAGGGCTCTGGTCAGGGACAAGGGGTTGCTCATTCCCACCCACCAACCTATAGAGCTGCAGTTGTGGGCAGCCACAGGCTGGAGTGCAGGCACCGTGTGCCCAGTGACCAGGCTCAGGAGGGGCAGGCTGGGTGGGCGGTGACACGGACCCCAGATGGGCCAGGACCCCAAGGACAGGGGTTCACTGCCCTGCCGCCTTGCGCAGAGCCTGGGGTCAGCTGGCTGTGGAGAGCGTGTGTTTCTGCTGGGGTCTCCCCTGCCAGTGTTGCCAGGGTGCGGGCCAATGTGAAGTCAATCTCAGGAGGCCTCTGGTTTCTCAGGAGCAGCCGGAAATTGTGATTTTGTGTAAAACCTTTTCATTTTAAAATGTTGGCAAGCTAATTCAAAATTTTCAAAAGCTGCGTGTGAAGCACGCAGGCCTCTGGCAGCAGCAGCGGAGGCTCGAGGGTCCTAGGATGGCTTCAAGTGCCGGGACCCCAGCCCATGGGAACCTGGCAGCAGCTGGGCCAAGCGCTCCATGTGGCTGGTGATGCTGCAGAGCTGAAACGCGCTCAAGTGGAATTTTTATTTTCCTTTCAAGAATATTGCGAGAGACCTTTCCAGCAGTTCCACTTCTATGAGATCTGCTGTCATCGTGGTCGTGTTTTTCTTGGAGGCCAGTGGCGAAGCCCATCTGAAGAGCATTAGTGGGGAGGGCGTGTGGCTGAGAAGGCTCTATCCAGGCCACCAGACAGAGTCTGGGATGGGTGGGGAGGGAAGGGCGTTTGGTTGGGATCAGTTGGCAGACCCTTGGAGACGGGCCCCTGCCACAAGCGCTAGGGTCACCACCTGCACTGGCCAGGCCTGAGGGGCTGAGGGGGTAGATCTCTGCTCAGTGCAGCTGGGTGCTGCGTCCCAGGGTCCTGTGTTCTGCTTTCCCAGCATGCTCGTCCTTCTCAGGGTCCCTGCAGCTTGGGGAGCAAAGATCAGTTGAAGGTGCAATAGGACTCTGGTCAAGTGACTAAGCTCCTCTGTTCTGGGCTGTGTCCCAGAAGCTACTTACATTCTTGGCAAACTCACCAGTAGGACAAACAGGGCTTGTCCTTGTCCTGGAACCTTGGACTGAAAAGGACGCAAGGTCTTCACATGCCGAGGAGAGGACCCACCTGGGGCAATCTCAGAAAACTCAGTTTGGGTCCTTGGTGACAGCGACGGCCACAGCCAGGGCCCCAGTCCCCCTTTTCTCTGTGTCTTTCAGTTCCTGAAACATGTGGGTGCTTCCCAAGGGCTGTGGCAGCCCCGAGAGGGTGAGGGAGCCAAGGGGCTCAGCCTCAGTTTCCCCATTTACAAAATCAGGGGTGTTGGGCCAAAGCCGGGCCTGACTTGTAGCTTACAGGCTGTACCCCTCTCCTCACATGTTTTATTTGATTTACACAATGTCTTCAAATACTGAAAGTGAACACTTAAAAGTCAAGAGGTTTCACATTAAAATCTTAGTTTTCAGTTTCTCAGAAATATCAGAAGGCCCAGTACCCGGGGCCTGTTCCTGAAGACAGTGTTTGCAGGGATGTGCCAGACCGCTTCTACCCCGCAGTTTCCTGTCTTGCCCCCTGACTCACTGTGGCCTTGCCTGCTCTGGTTGGTGATGGAGAGAGACTCTAGGAGGAAGATGGCCTCTGGTGGGTAGTTATACACTCACAAGCTCTCTCTCTCTCACACACACATATATACACAGATGTGTCCATGTGAACACACGTGTGGTGCACAAATGTACACGTGCATACACCTGCACAACACAGACTTGTTTACATCTTCCTGGAATGAACCTTGGGACCTGGAGGGGTTTCCCAAGTCCTTTTCCCTTTGGGCAGCCAAGACCCAAGTTGGGGGTCACAGGACTAGATAAGCCAGGACAAAGGGCTGAGCTGCCTGCTGAGCCCTCGGCCTGCGTGAGAGGCACCTGTGCTCCCTCCTGAAAGGGGACCCGGGGCTGCAGTGCTCTGACGCCAGAACAAGACCCTGCAGGCCTTCTGCAGGAAGGACAGCCTCAGAGCGCACTCACCTTGGGTGGGCACAGGCCACACAGTGGGAGACATTAGTGAGGGGAAGTGATGGAGAGCTCATGGAGTGACTTGCCAAAGCTTACGTGTGGTCAGGTAAGCCACCCCTGGGCCTGCCAGACTGGCCTGGCAGTTTCTGTGCAAAGGACCTTGGTGGGGCAGGTAGCCTGGGAGGTGGAGGGTGAATGTGCCCATGTGTTGCCGGCAGAAGCCTGGCCCCGCGTCGGCTTCTACAGAGTCACCTGCTCCCTTTGGATGCTGGTAGCAGGAGACAGGGAGACTGGCCCTGTGTTATTAGTGACTCTGTCATGTGTGGCTCCTGCAGCAGCTGAGGGCCAATCCCAAGGGAACACAGCAGTTTTCCCACCTGCTGAGAGGAGGCACCATGAGTCCAGGGCCCACTGTCTTGGGAGCTGGCCGTGCCTCAGGGGGTTGCAGACCTGCTCTGAATTAGGACCTGGTTGGCTCTCAAGAGAGGAAATAGTAATAGGGGGACTCCAGGGCTGAATGGTGGGTAGAGCCTCACCCCACTGATGGATGGACGGAGGGAAGGCGGTAGAGAAGGTGGATCTAAATCCAGCCCACTCAGACCCAGAGGCCACATCAGTTGCCCCAGCCCTGTCCCCTCTCCCCAGCTTCAGACCCACACCCCAGACGCCCTCCTGGAGGTTTTCACCAGGTGCTGTGAAGCCTCAATCTTGAGTCAGACACCCCCAGACCCAAATCCAAGCCCCAACTCTGAGCCACTGAGCGGTTCTCTGCTCCCTCCTCGGGCTCTGGGGTTGACCTGCCTTGTTGCTTTGAGTTACTGCGGATTCCAAATTCGGGGGCGGGGAGCCCTGCAGGCCTGGCCTAAACTGAGTGCACACCAGTGGGGCTCAAGTTCGAATCTCCCCTCCCTGATGGGCGGGCACCTTCTTCTGTCCTGCTTCAGTGACTGTCTTGGCATTGCTGATCTCTGAAGAAAGTGTCCTGGGCTATTATCTTCAGCCTCTCCCTCACCATCTGGAGCTGATCTGTGAACAAGCCTAACCAGTTCTACCCCCAAAATGCATAGAAATCACACTGCCACCATCCCTGTCCCTGACTTTGTTGCCTGATTCAATTGTCACAGGCACAAAGAATTCACTTTCCAGTGCCAGAGTCCATTCACTCATTTGTTCATTCACTCACCCATTCATTCACTCATTCATTTACTCATTAATTCATTTAGTCACTCATTAGTTTATTCACAATACTTTGGCCACCTCATGCAAAGGGTTGACTCATTGGAAAAGACCCTAATGCTGGGTAGGATTGTGGGTGGAAGGAGAAGGGGACGACAGAGGATGAGATGGTTGGATGGCATAACCGACTCGATGGACATGGGTTTGGGTGGACTCCGGGAGTTGGTGATGGACAGAGAGGCCTGGCGTGCTGCAATTCATGGGGTCGCAAAGAGTCGGACACGACTGAGCGACTGAACTGAACTGAGTTTATTCACTCACTCATCCATCCGTTTATCCATCCGTCCATCCATTCAACAAGTGTTTTCAAGCACCCCTGTGCCAGCCCTGTGCTGGGCGTTGCACATGCACAGTCTGGCCTTTGCTTCTGAGGAATCCTGTTTGAAGGGAGAGGCAGACAAGGGGATGAACCGTGCCAAGTGCTGCTAACACACTGTAGAGACCCAGGGAATGAGCAGCTGATGTTATCCTGCTGGGGTGAGCTCCAGGAAGCTTATCAGAGCGTGGTTGCCGGGCTCTAAGGCCAAGCGGCTGTGCTCGGGTTCCAGGGACAAGGAAGGACAGGGTGTGCTAGCTCAAAGCACAGACTCTGAGCTCTTGCTACCTGGTTTAAATCCTGGCTTCTCCTTCCACCTCTGTGCCTCTGTTTCCTCATCAGAAAAATGGAGGTAGGGGATTTCCAGCAGGTAGAGTTGTTGGGAGGATTAGTCCCCATCAAACTTGTGAAGAACGCAGTATGGGTCCAGTGTGGACCCAGTGCTGAGGAATGAAGCATTGCCTTGAACAGAAGGGAAAGCTCCATCCCATCTGTGGCCACCAGACAGTCAGGCTCTCTCTCACAAGCTGCTGCCCACACACACTACATTTTTTCGGCAGATGGTTGCTGGGCTGCTGTCCCGTGCCCATTTCAGGTGGGCCCTGGGTGGGGAAGTCTTGTTCCAAACTGATTCGCTCTCCTGCTTCGTCAGGTCAGGTGAGGGGAGCAGGCACGGTGTAAGGCCATGGCTCCTGAGGTAGGGGGTCACTGAGGCCCTGGGGCAGGTTGGGGGGGTCATCAAATCTGCTGCTGCACCAGGACAGGCATCCAGGGGAAGCTGGCACTGGGTAGTCCTGAAACATGGTAGAACCTTTCATTGGAGCCTTCCCTGTACACCCCAGACCTTATACACTGGGTGGAAGATGAGAACTGCCAGCCATAGGTCTTGTTGGACACTGTGGTATGTTTGTCACAGTGTTACACAATAAACTGAACAAACTGAACTCATATTTGAGAGGATCTATATACACATGGATTTCCAGCTTTCTGTGAGAGATTAGGACCCCTGGCCACACTGGGCCTGTACTACTCTCCCGTGGCTCCAGTGGATGGGTGCTAAGGGGCCCTGCGGGGTGGAATGTGTGCGCCTTTCTCAGTCCCCAGTATTTCCACTGACTCCCCGGGCCAGGAGTCTGAGGCTTGGGATCCTTCATCACTGTGCCCTATTGTGTATTTTTTTAAAGCCAAAATATATTTCTCTGGCTTAGAGAGGGCTTGATCTGCGACCTTCCAGCTGCAGTCTCTCATTTCTGTCTCCCCTGGACTCCTGTTAGCATTTGAATTTCTGCTGATCTTTATTTCTGTGGGCTTCCCTGGTGGCTTAGACAATAAAGAATCTGCCTGCAATGCAGGAGACCCAGGTTCAATCCCTGGGTCAGGAAGATCCCCTGGAGAAGGAAAGGGCAACCCACTCCAGTACGCTTGCCTGGAGAATCCCATGGACAGAGGAGCCTGGCGTGCCGCAGACCATGGAGTCGCAAAGAGTTGGACACAACTGAACAACTAACACTTTTGTTTAACAATTTATTTTTTGTGACATAAAATTCACCACTTTATTTTAAAATGTATATGTGCGTATGTGCATGCTAAGTTGCTTCAGTCATGTTTGACTCTGTGCAACCCTATGGACTAGCCCACCGGGCTCCTCTGTCCATGGGATTCTCCAGGCAAGAGCAATGGAGTGGGTTTCCATGCCCTCCTCCAGGGGATATTCCTGACCCAGGGATCGAACCTGCGTCTCTTTCATCTCCAGCATTGGCAGGTGGGTTCCTTATCACTAGCTCCACCTGGGAAAACAAAAAATGTATATAATCCACTGCTTTTTAGAATATTCTCATTGTTGTGCAACCATCATTATCGTTTAGTTCCAGAACCTTTTCATCTCCCAGATGGAAGCCCTGTACCCACTCGTAGTCCCTCCCCATGCACCCTCCCCCAGCCCCTAGCAAATATTAATTGACTTTCTGTCTCTGTGGATCTACCTATTCTGGACACTTCATTTAAATGGACACATGCAATTTGTGGCCTTCTGGGTCTGGCTTTACTCCTGGTCTTTTAAAATAATCTGGTATGCAAGCCCATGGTTTATTCCGCGCCATGCCAACCCGATCTCGTCCCTCGTAGGTCTCTGAGGCCCTTCCCTGTGCCCTGGCTCTCCTGGGTAGTTGGCCATGCTATGTCTTCTGGAGCCTGTGCCTGCAACACTGACCACTCTTCAGTCTCCTGGCAGGGCCCGTGGGCCAGCCTCCTGGCTCTTTCTTCTGACTTGCCTATGACTATAACCTCTTCTCTATTGATTCTAGGTACTCTCCAGAAACAGGCTCTGTCACATACGTGACAGTATAAAGGCTCTGTCACATACGTTTTCTAGGCTAGTTCCCAGGGAGGGTGTGGAGTTCTGGAGTCCCTCTTTATGGGAGTATAAGGTGCCCAGTGACATGAATGTAGAAGACCACTACTACTGCTGCTGCTACTACAGAGCCACAAAATAGCACTCAGTGCAGAAGGAAGGTGCTGCTGGGTATGGGTTCAGAGCCTGCCTGCATCTCATGTGCCTAAAATAGGCAGCAGTGTGCTTTTGTGAAGCCCAGGGGCGTGACACTGCAGTAGGGAGCAGTGGGGACTGTGCTGTGATAAAAAAACTCCAGCACTTTTCCACTGAAGGAGTGGCTTCCTTACCACTCCTGTGTTGACTCTTAAGTGGCACTGAGGTTCCTCCCAAGATGACATTCTCGCGCTGGTGTGGATCAGCTCTGGACAAGCTGTTAACTGGGAAATGTGGAATCTGAGAAATAACACCTCCATCCCCCACAATAACCCCGTTCCCAAAGAGAAAATGCCAAAACCAAGAGAGCCTGCCGTGGAGACCAACCTGGTGCTGATCTTCAGATCTGGAGCTGGTGTGGGCGTGTGTGTCTGTGTGTGCCCGTGTCTGTGGACTGCCTGTCAGGGCCCGGCCGGCCAGCATATCCAGGAGAGGGCGTGTTGGAGGAAAAGGAGTCATGTTTTTAAAGAAAAATTAGAAAAGAGAACAGGGAAGCCAAAACAATGAAGCAGAATGATAGAGGAATATGGGAGAAACACATCCAAATTGATCAGTTATCGGAGTAACTGTAAATGGATTAAAGTCACCTGTTTACAGACAAATGTGTTACGTTAAAGAAACTAAGCCAAACCAAGCCCCAGACCTAAACTGTGCGATCACCAGAGCAGGAAAAGGTTAAGAGGAGAAGAGTGGGAGCAAACAGCAGGCAACCAAAGGCAGGCTATCACATCAATGTCAGACTCTGTGGACCTGAGGCATTTTCCAGGAAAGATGGGTCACCATCTAATGAGGAAGGGTTCATTTCCCCAAGATGACAGAACAGTTTTAAAGGTTCACTCATTCAATAAAACAGTCTCAATATATTTGTCATAAACTTTGTTAGAAATAGAGGAATTGACAAATCCATCATCATTTCAGGAGATTTCAGCCTTTTTTTTTCCCAGTTAGTGTTGGATTAAGTAGACAGAAAATCAGCAAAGACAAGGAAGTTCTGAATAACACAAATAATGAGCTTGATTTAGTGGAAGTAGATAGATTTTGCATCTGATGAGTAGAGGTCCCTCATTTATCTCTAGCACATGTACAACTCTCATGAAAAAAAGTGATCAGTTAAGTGCAAGTCTCATGAAAATTAACAGAATACTTATGATGCAGATCCTGTTTCCTCACCATCATGCCTTTAAGCTAGAAGTTAATAACTGCTCAAATAAAAATCTCCATTATTTGGAAATAAAAAACATTTAAGTAATTCATGGATCAAAGAAGGACTAAAAATGAAACTTCAAGGATGCTTAAAGCTGCATGATAATAAAAGCACTAAATATCAAAACTTGGATGGTAATTTGTATGAGGGAAAAAAAGGACTGTAAATTAAAGAAAAATATTTCCAATGTAAGTAGTTAGAAAAAAGCAAAAATTAGTCAAAGGAAGTGGAAGCGGACAGATAATACAAGATCAGAAATCAATGAACCAGAAAACCTCTGTTCTAATGATTGTCGCTGTTACAAGGATGCAAGGTCAGTGTTGTCAGATCTTTTCGTTTTCTAAGGGAAGTCAGAAATTTGTAATTCGGCAAAAAATTTCTGCATTAAAAAATATGATATGGACCATTCTTCAAAACATATATGTAGCCTAACTTGGGTCTGTGCACCTCTTTTATGAGCCCTGCCTTCTCTTAAACAGCCCTCGGAGGGGCTGTTCACCTCACTTAACTGGGGATGACAAGGTGACCTGGGGAGAATGGCCAGGAACTGGGCAGGAACAGAGTCTCAGGTCCAGGCCCTGCGCCCAGGGCCCTAGGAGCCTCTTCTGCATACAACACCTCCTCCGGGGCTGTCTTCTCCTCTGTGAGTTTTTGTGTTGACATATATTTTCATTACTCTTGGGAACAAACCTAGAAGAACTGCTAGGTCATATGGTAACTATGTGTTTATCCTTTTGAAAAATGTACCGGACTGTTTTCCAATGTGACCTGAGCGTGATGTCCACTTTCCCGGGTCTGTGTGGGGGGAGGTGTCAGGGCCAGTTACCATCCCCAGAACATTTCTAGGTCTGTGGCTGTGCATGCAGCTCGCTGTGAGTTCTCAGACTCCGTCTCACAGCTCCTGGGTGGGTGCCTGAGAAGGCCTGCTGCTTGCTCCTCATTAGCAGGAGCCAGCCTCTCCTTGTGTGTGAGGTCCTGCAGGTTTCTGCCTCTTGTCTGAGGACGTGATGTTCTCAGGCATCGGCCTGTTGGTTTTATCCAGAAATTGAGGAGGCAGCAGAGAGGGTTTGAGCTCTGCTTCTTTGGCTGGAGAATAATTTCCACATCGGGTCTGTGTTGAAGTGAATCCCTCATTGGCAGAAATACAATTCCTGAGGCTTTTCTGGGGTAGCAAGCTCAAACCTTCTCTGGCTGCCGAGCCTTTGCACAGCTTTACTTCCAGTGTCATGTGGATGTTCCTTTCCCATAAGTTCATGATGTTCTTTCACAAAGGCCTGGAGAGATGGCGAGAACCCTGTTTATGGGTTGGAAATGGAAGGTTCGGAGATGGCACAATTAGAAACTGGAGCAGCTGGGACTTGAACCCAGGCCCATCTGATGCACATAGTAGGCTCCTTCTGCTTGCACTAGCTTTAGGTAGAGCCCTGGGTGTCTCTGGGTCTTTCTTGTTTAGTCACCCAGGGCCCCTCTGGCAGAAGCCACCTGTGAGGGCAGAGTGGAAAGTGCCCATGGGCTGACTGCAGTGTTGGAACATGAGCAGAAGCTGTTTGTGCAAGGGAGTTAGTATGGTGAGGGAGAGTGTACTTGTCTCTCACCAGGAAGACTCATTTGCTTTCATCTTGAGAACTCAGCTAACTCAGTGGCCTCCCACGACTTTGCACTGTGCAACGCCTAAAAGCCACAAAGCAGAACCAAGAGGCCTCATTAGCTGGTGCCTGGAGAACCCCAGGGACAGAGGAGCCTGGTGGGCTGCTATCTGTGGGGTCGCACAAAGTCGGACACGACTGAAGTGACTTAGCAGCAGCAGCAGCAGCAGCAACATATGGGTGGTCATGTGGTCACCAGCAAGTATCACCTGGAGTCTGGGCTTGACAGGGAATGACTTAGAGAAATTAGGTCATTCTTTTAGCTTTTCTTTATAACAGGTTTTGTGGTGGTTTAGTTGCTAAGTTGTGTCTGACCCTTGCAGCCCCATGGACTGTAGCCCACCAGGCACCTCTGTCCATGGGATTCTCCAGGCAAGAATACTAGAGTGGGTTGCCATTTCCTTCTCCAGGGGATCTTCTCGACCCAGGGTTCAAAACCCATGTCTCCTGAGTCTCCTGCATTGGCAGGTGGATTCTTTACAGCTGAGCCACCACAGAAGCCCTTATAATAGGTTTATTAATATATAATCATATGTATAATTCACCCATTCTAAGGACACAATTCTGTGAGTTTTGGTGTAATCACAGCATCACAATCAATTTCTGAACATTTTCATTGCCCCTTAACACTCATTTCCCATTTCCCCTCAAGAAGTTTTCTTTTCTTCCTTTCCAGTTAGATGGCTTTTGTTGCTTTTTCATGCCTAATTGCTTTGACTAGAATTTTAGTATTATGTTGAATAGCAGTTGCAAAAGTGAACTTCCTTATCTGCTTCCTGATCTTAAAGGAAAAGCTTTCAGTCTTTTTCTACTGAGAATAATGTTAGCTGTCACTTTTATCATGCCTTTTCTCATGTTGAGGGGGTTCCCTACTATTCCTAGTTTATTAATGTTTTTATTATGCAGGGGACAACAGAGGGTGAGATGGTTGATTGGCATCACCAATTCGATGGACATGAGTTTGAGCAAGCTCTGGGACTTGGTGATGGACAGGGAGGCCTGACGTGCTGCAGTCCATGGGATCACAAAGAGTCAGACACGACTGAGCAATGGAACTGAACTGAATGATCATGCAAGGTGTTGGGTTTTGCCAAATATTTTTTGTTGCATCAATTGAGATGATTATGTGCTTTATTTTCCTCTATTCCGTTAACCTGCTGTATTCAGTTCAATTCAGTTCCGTCTCTCAGTAGTGTCTGACTCTTTGCGACCCCATGGACTACAGCATGCCAGGCTTCCCTGTCCATCACCAACTCCTGGAGCTTGCTGAAACTCATGTCCATGGAGTCGGTGATGCCATTCCAACCAACCTGCTGTATTACACTAATTGATTTTTGTGTTTTGAACCACCCTTGCCTTCTTGGAGTAAATCTCACATGGTCATGGTGGGATTTTTTTGGAAGAGTTTGATGAGGATTGGTGTTAATTCTTTAAATGATTGGTAGAATTTACCAGTGAAGCAGTCTGGTCCTGGCTTTCTCTTTATTGGGGATTTTTCAATACTAGTTTTGTCTCTTTACTTTTTATTTTTGTTGTTGTTTAGTCATTAAGTTGTGTCAGTCTCTTTTGTGACCCAATAGACTAGCGCCTGCCAGTCTCCTCTGTCCATGGGATTCCCAGGCAAAAATAGTGGAGTGGGTTGCTAGTTCCTTCTCCAGGTAATCTTCCTGACCCAGGGATCAAACCTGCATCTCCTGCATTGCAGTAGCCACCAGGGATCTGTTTAAATCTATTAATATTTGGGTTGATATTACACTGATTGATTTTTGTGTTTTGAACCACCCTTGCCTGGTTTGTGGTTTGTGTGTTTCCAGGAAGTTTTAAACTTCATCTAGGATATCTAATTTGTTAGTATACAGTTGTTCACTGTATTCTCTTGTAATTATTTTTATTTCTATAAGGTCAGTAGTAATGTCCCCACTTTTGTTTCTAGTTTTAGTAATTTGAGGCTTCCCTCATTTATCTATGTCAGTCTGGCTAAATTTTGTCAACTTCAAAGAACCAACTTTTGGTTCCCTTGAATCTCCCTATTGTTTTTCTATTCTCTGTTTTGTTTATCTCTGCTTTGCTAAGTCGCTTCAGTCGTGTCCGACTCTGTGCGACCCCATAGACGGCAGCCCACCGGGCTCCGCAGTCCCTGGGATTCTCCAGGCAAGAATACTGGAGTGGGTTGCCATTTCCTTCTCCAGTGCATGAAAGGGAAAAGTGAAAGTGAAGTCGCTCAGTCGTGTCCAACTGTTAGCGACCCCATGGACTGTAGCCTACCAGGCTCCTCCATCCATGGGATTCTCCAGGCAAGAGTACTGGAGTGGGGTGCCATTGCCTTCTCCTATCTCTGCTTTAATCTATATTATTTCCTTTCTTCTGCCAGCTGTGGTTTTAGTTTGCTCTTCTTCTAGTTCCTTGAGGTATAAGTTTTTATTGATTTGAGTTCTTTATTTTTTTTTAATGTAGGAGTTTACAGCTATAAATTTTCTGATGAGTACTGCTTTTGCTGTATCCCATAAATTTGGTGTATGTTGTATTTCTCTCAAGATACTTTCTAATTTCCTTGGTAATTTCTCCTTTGACCCATTGGTTGTTAAAGAGTGTGTTGCTTAATTTATGTACATTTGTGAATCTTTCCAGTTTTTTTTTGTTCCATTACTAACTTCTAATTTTATTCCATTGTGACTGGAAAAGATACTTCATTTGATTTAAATCCTTAAAAGTTTATTGAGACTTATTTTGTGGCCTAACATGATATTCTGGAGAAAGTTCCATTGTATTTGAGACGACTTCATATTCTGCTATTTTGGAGGGTGGTGTCCTCTGTTTATATCTGTTAGGTCTAGTAGGTTTATAGTGTTGTTCAAGTCCTCTGTTTTCTTATTGATTTTTTGGATAGTTCTATCCATTATTGAAAATGGAGTGTATTTATAACAACTATAAATGGAGGATAACCCTTAAAAATTGTGAATCACCATATTGTATATTTGTAACATATAATATTGTACATCAATTATAGTCCAATTAAAAAATAAAGTGGAGTGTTGAAGTCTCCTCCAAATATTATTGTACAACTGTCTATTTCTCCCTTCAGTTCTGTCAGTTTTTGCTTCATATATTTTGGAACTTTGCTGTTAGATGCAAATGTGTTTATAATTTTTATATCTTTTTGGTAGATTGGTCCTTTCACCAATATATAATGTTCCTCTTTGATATAAACTCTTTTACTTAAAATCTATTTTGTTTGACATTAGTATAGCTATCTCAGATCTCTTTTGCTTACTATTTGAATGGAATTTGTTCTTCCAACCTTTTATTTTTAACCAATTTGTGTATTTGAATCAAAATTGAGTCTCTTATAGACAGCATATAGTTGGATCATGTTTTTTTAAAAAAAAAACTATTTTGCCAATCTCTGCCTTTTAATGGAAGAATTTAATTCATTTATATTTAAAGTAATTACTGATGAGAAAGGGCTTACTTCTGCCATTTGCTGTTTGTTTTCTATATGTTGTATCTTTTTTTGCACTGCAATTCCACCAATGCTGCTTTTTTTGCATTTCATTGACTTTTTCTATTGTGTTGTTTTGAGTCTTTTCTCATTTCCTTAACTATATTTTTAAGTCATTTTCTTAGTAGTAATCCCAGGGGATTATAATTATTATCTTTAAAATTTTTATTTATGTATTTATTGCCGTGCTGGGTCTTTGTTGCTGTGTGCAGGCTTTCTCTAGTTGCAGCTTCTCATTGTGGTGGCTTCTCTCGTGGATCTCAGGCTCTAGAGTGTGCAGGCTTCAGTAGTTGCAGCACGTGGGCTTAGTTGCCTTGCGGTATGTGGAATCTTCCTGGAGCTGGGCTTGAATCTGTGTCCCCTAGTTGGCAGGCAGATTCTTAACCACGGACCACTAGGGAAATCCTGTAATTATTATCTTAAATGTATAAAAATTTATTTTGAATGAATACCAAGTTAATTTAAACAATATACAAAAACTACACTCCTATACACTTCAGTCTCCCCCACCATTTATGATATTATTGTCATGAATTACATCTTTATGCATTGCGTGCCAATTAACATAGATTGATAATTGTTGTTTTATGCATTTGTCTATTAAATAATATCGGGAAAAAAGAGGACTTACAAACCAAGAATTTGTAGTTTCTTTTATTGCTGTTCTTTATTTTTCATATAGATTTGAGTTATAGTCTGTGTATTAGTGTGCTCAGTCATGTCTGACTCTTTGTGACCCTTTGAACTATAGCTTGCAAGTTATCGTCTAGTGCCATTTTATTTTAACTGGAAGGACTTCCTTTAGCATTTCTTGAATGGAAGGCTTACTAGCAACAAACTCCCTCAGTTTTTGTTTATTTGATAATATCTTGATTTTTCCTTCATTTTTGAAGAACAGTTTTGCTGGATATAGAATTCTTGCTTGACAATATTTTTCTTTCAGCACTTTAAATATGTCATCCCACTGTTTCTCTCATCCCTGCATAGTTCTGATGAGAAATCAGCTGTTAATCTCATTGAAGATCCTGTGTAAATGTGGAGTGGCTTCTCTCTTATTACTTTTAAGATTCTTTTTTTGACTTTGATTTTTGATAATTTGATTATAATGTGTCTCAGAATGTATCTGAGTTTATCCAACTTGGAGATCCTTAGCTGTGCAGGTTGATGTTTTGTCAAATTTGGGAAGTTTTTGGCTGTTGTTTCTTCAAATATTTTTTCTGCCCTTTTTCTCTTGGCTCTCTTTCTGGAACTCCCATTATATGTATGTTGGTGCATTGGAGGTCTCTCTGTGAGGTCTCCTAGATTTCATCCTGGGTAAGTAACCTATCTTTAAGTTTACTGATTTGTTCACATCTCCTGTTGAACCTATCTAGTGAATTTTTCATTTTAGTTATAATCTTCAGCTTCAGAATTTATTTTGGTACTTTTTTCTAGTTTCTGTCTATACTGACATATTCTCTATTGGTGAGACATCTTTATCCTGTTTTGCTTTAGGTCTTTTGTTTATGGTTTCCTTTAACTATTTGAGCATATTTAAGACAGTTGATTTACAGTCTTTGTCTAGCAAGTCCAATGTCTGGACTTCCTCAGGGAAAGTTTCTCTTAATTTCTTTTTTTGCCTGAGAATGGGCCATACTTTCTTGTTTCTTTGCATGCCTCATAAGCTTTTTGCTGGAAACTGAACATTTTGAGTATTGTAATGTGACAACTCTGGAAATCAGATTTGCCTCCCTCCTCAGGATTTGTGGCTGCTTGTTGTGGGTTTTTGTTGTTTCCCTAGTGACTTTTATAAACTATTTTTGTAAAGTCTGTTTTGTTGTGTGTGGCCATTGAAATCTCTGTCCTGTTAGCTATTTGTTTGACATATTTCAATAAATGCTCTGGACCAAAGAAGAAATAATACTCTTTCAGTCTTTGCAGCGGAGAAGGCAATGGCACCCCACTCCAGTACTCTTGCCTGGAAAATCCCATGGACGGAGGAGCCTGGTAGGCTACAGTCCATGGGGTCGCTAAGAGTCGGATACGACTGAGGGACTTCACTTTTACTTTTCCCTTTCATGCACTGGAGAAGGAAATGGCAACCCACTCCAGTATTCTTGCCTGGAGAATCCTAGCGACGGTGGAGCCTGGGGGCTGCCGTCTATAGGGTCGCAAAGAGTCGGACACGACTGAAGCGACTTAGCAGCAGCAGCAGCAGCAGTCTTTGCAGATTGGCTCTGTGTGGCAGCAACTTTCAGTGCTTAGCCAGATTAAATTCTGTCTTAAACTTCACTTCCTACTTTCTTGAAGCTCAAAGGTCAATCAGAGGTGAAAGCTTTGGGTCTTCTCAGGTCTTTTTGAGAATGTTTCTAGTCCTGGTATATGTGTGACCTTCCAGATTCTTTGGCATAAGTGAGAGTTTTCCAAAGACTTTATTTCTCCGAGTATCTCCTTCCATAGTCTCTTCCTTCCCAGGCTTTTTGATTTGTGTATTGTTTGCATTGCCCTGACTGTTGCCCCAGGTGGCTATGGCTAATACATTTGCCTTTAAATGTTTTTAACAAACACTGCCCAGGAATCCACTTTAGCCCTGGGGAAGCGCCAAAGCAGGAGAAACAAAAGTAAGCCCCTGAGCTGATCTTTCAAGGAACAACTAGATGGGTCAAAACACAAAATCACAATTCTTTGGGAATGAGGTTCATATTGCTCTCACTGGTGCCAACAAACAGAATGTGGGCTGCCTTCTTCATGGCCAGCATTGAGGTGGGGAGTAGGAGATGGAAGTGGGTAGATTAAAACACCACAGCGCTCTGTTACTGAAATTCAGCAGCTCCTCTCTTCATTAACCATTTCCCTTGTAAAAAAATTTTTTTATCAAGTTCTGAAGTTAAAAAAAATGTTGATTCTGACAGATTTTACCAGGTTATTTGTTGCTTTTGTGGAGGGACAGATTTTTGGAGTTCCCTGAAAAAAGAGAAAGTGTTGTCCAACTCTTTGCTCAGTGGTGTCTGACTCTTTGAGACCCCATGGACTATATAGCCCACCAGTCTCCTCTGTCCATGAAATTCTCCAGACAAGAATACTGGAGTGGGTAGCCATTCCCTCCTCCAAGGGATCTTCCTGACTCAGGGATTGAACCTGGGTCTCTCCCATTGCAGGCAGATTCTCTACTGTCTGAACCACCAGGGAGTTCCTTACTCTGCTATTGATATTTTAGTGATATCCTATTACCACATACATCTTATCAGAATGCACTTCAGATTTATGCTAACTTGATTCCAGTGAGAAATGTTACTCCTATGTAGCTCCATTTCTCCTTACCCTCTCTGAACTATTACTGCCGTACACCGTATATTAGTTTTCTATTGCTGCTGTATGTCCTTAATGATGTTCCTCCTTTCTCTTAGATTCTGTTCACTTTTCTTCTTTCTTTTTCTCAGTTCTTAAAATCACATAAATGTCTTCTGCCAGTTCAGATATACTCTTGTGCCCTTTGCTAATTGCACTTTTCAACTCCAGAACTCTCATTTGGTTCTTTTTAAAAATTTTCTGTCTCTTTATTGACGTTCTTTATTTGATGAGACAGTGTCACCATACAGAGCTCCTTTACTTCTGTACTGTATGCTTGATTTCCTTTAGATTTTTTTTTAATGTATTTAAAATGGCTCCTTTGAAATATTTGTTACATCCAATATCTGGGCCATCTCACAGGCAATTTCCATTGCCTGCTTCTTTTTCTTGTATTTGGATCACACTTTCTCTTTTCTTTACATTGCTTTCCTTCTCTCTTTCTGGCTTTCAAAAACTGGACATTTTAGGCAATATATTGTAACAACTCTGGATGCCAATTCTCCTCCTCTACTCTGGGGCTTAATTTGGTTGATGTTTGCATATTGATTTGTTCCTTGACCTGGCTAGACCGTTGTAGTGAAGTCTGCTTCCCCGGTAGTGTGAAGCCTCTGATGCTGCTCCTCAGAGGGCACAGCCTTGAGCATGTGCACAGTCACCCTGGGACTGTAACAGTGGCTTTAGCAGGGCTCTTTGACTCTCTCTCTCTGCTCTCTCTGTTGGCTGTCTGCCTCATTTAGGCTCCCTTAATTGATCGCTGATTATCCTATTATTTTTAACAATGCCTGGGAACCATAAATTTCATTATAGTCTGATCCAACTGAATTTTAGTAGCGCTAGTTTTTGAGGCAAGTCTTTGAGATTTGTTCTGCCTGTAGGAGGATTCTTCATAACTGTCTGTTTTCCTGATTATCTTTAGTAAACTAATAGCTTAAATTTGGGCTTCCTGTGTGGCTCAGCTGGTAAAGAATCCGCCTGCAATGTGGGAGACCAGGGTTCGATCCCTGGGTTGGGAAGATCCCCTGGAGAAGGGAAAGGCCACCCACTCCAGTATTTAGCTCATTGTCCTTTTAGAGCTACCAGTCTCCTGTTACCACCAAAATCTCTATTATTATTGAGAGCATGCTCAGGCTTGAACTTGTCCACACCCTAATTCAAATAAATTCAGCCTTTTGGGGAGACTTTCAGAGTATTCTGTTCTTTGGAACTGTTTTTCTCCTTAGGGAAAATGTGTAAGCCACTACTCCAGGTGCTAGGCAGAAGAGGTAGCCTCTGATCTTTTCGGCTAGCCTTTCCCAGCATGGAATCTTTTTCCTACAAACAAAATGGGGTGAAAATTGGGACCCCAATATTCTCACTTTGCTGCCCCTGTAGTAGAGGCTCTTCCCTTTGAATGAGGTTGAGTGGAGGAAGGGAGCCACTGACCTTTCAGCCAGGCTCACCAGGAATTTTGCCTCTGCAACTTGAAGTTGGTGGCCAGCCTATTCCAGTGAGATCCTGTACCCCTTGACTGGGATCTGATGGGAGAGGAAGCTCCATCATCTTGGCCACATCCATGCTTCATGGTAGAGTTCCCTTTAGATTGATTTGGTGAGGATGGGCTGGGCTGGAGTGAAGTAGGGGGTGGGTTATGATTCAAGTGCCACAGACTGTTTCTGTTCTTACTGAGTTCTTTTTAAAACCAAGATTCAATAGATTTCTTGAATATATGATGTTTCTTCTTTGCTCTATGCCCTTAGAACAATTTTGAGAGACTTTAGATTGTTATTATTGATTTTGTTTTTAACTATTTTCACCAGTTACTGTTGTTTTGCTGAGAAAGGGGCCCATAGGATTTCTCATACCATCATTCTAGAACTGGAATTCAAGACAGGTCATTTTTAACCTTTCTTCAGACCACATCAGTGAGGAACATAGAGGACCCTGTATCTGTCAGGGTCCTTCAAAGTGTAAGTGATGGAGTTGTTGTTTTTGTTCAGTCACCAAGTTGTGTCCGACTCTTTGTGATCCTATGGACTGCAGTGTGCCAGGCTTCCCTGTCCCTCACCCTCTCCCAGAGTTTGCCTAAGTTCATGTCTGTTGAGTCGGTGATGCCATCCATTCATCTCATCCTCTGTCGTCCCCTTCTCCTGCCCTCAGTCTTTCCTAGAATTAGGGTCTTCTCCAATGAGTCGGCTGTTCACCTCAGGTGGCCAAAGTATTGAGGCTTCAGCACAAGTCCTTCCAATGAGTATTCAGGGTTGATTTCCTTTAAGATTGACTGGTTTGATCTCCTTGCTGTCCAAGGGACTCTCAAGAGTCTTCTCTAGCACCACAGTTCAAAAACATCAATTCTTGTGTGCTCTGCATTCTTTATGGTCCAGCTCTCACATCCATAGTGATGGAGACACAAATCTAACTAAGGTAAGAAAGGAAATACCGGCACACGTGAGTGAGGCAGTGTGCACAGCTGACCCAAAGAAACTGCCAAGGCTCTGCCTCCCCCTCTCTTTCCTGACTTGGCTATCTTCTGCACAGATATCTCCTCAGGTTGGCTCTGTGTTTAAGCAGCCCCAAGCTGACCTAGGAAGGGAATGTTTCTTTTTCCTAGTGTCCAGAGCTCATGGAGGGCCGCTGATTAGCCTCACTGCAGTCACATATCTACCCTTTGGACCAGTCACTGTGGTGAAGGGATCGAGATACCAAGTTTGAGTTATATGCCTCCCCTGAGCCAGCTGGGAGCACGGTGGGCTTGATTTACACACACACAAGAGCCCCGAGGGCTGCTGGCTTGAAAAATTAACAAATAGCTTTTAACTGCCCCTTTAAAAAATGCATATAGATAGGCACACACACTATTTTCTGTAAATCTCTTCCACATATTCAGAACTTAAAAATAAACTTCCTGAGAGTTATAGCTCCTTTAACTTCATTTTTCATGCAAAAATGATTGGTCACTTCCTGAAACACTGAAACAAATTCAAATTGCACAAGTAAAAGAAAGGGCAAACTTGAATCCCACCCCAAAACAAACTTCTCCAAGAGGCTACCATTATTTGACTTTGATAAACTAAAAATTACAGAATGGCCTTTGACACTGCTATTTGCATGTCATTTTGGACATCAAATTGATTTGAGTCTGTTTTGATGGCCCTGAGACTGAAAACTCTGACTCACGAAAGTACAGAGTAATAGACCGACCCTGCCTGGCCCTGCTGGAGGAGAGGGTGCTTGGCTGGACCGACTTGCTGTAGCTTCACTTTCCATGAGTGTGAGGTCATCTCTGGCAGGCATGCTTCACGGAGGCTGCCCAGAGTGCAAGCACTGCCTGCTGGTCAGGGTCGCATAGGAGGGCTTCCTGGGTCAAGGAAGTGTCTGCACTGTCCTGAGGAGTTTGGTTGACATGGTGATGAGACTTGCTGCTCAGCCCAGCCTGCAGCAGCCTGGCCTCTGGCTCTGCAGGGTGCACCCCTGTTTTCCTCTCACATTTCAGTTTCTTCTTGGCCAAAGGACATCATCGTTTTCCAGCAGCTCCCACAAAGGGCCTGGGTTTACCTCATCCATACAGCTAAGCTCATCTGTCAGCAAAACCAAGACTCAAGCTAAGTTGTCCCATCCAGTCCTCCTGGGAACTGGGTTTGCTTCTCGTTCACAGAACCTGAGGGCCCCTCCCAACTTGGACTGAGTGCATCAGAGTTGTCCTCTGGGAGGTCCCTCCAGTACTGCCAGAAGTTCCACTTCCCTTTCTGGGTGAAAGTCCCTGGAAGAGGTGGGACATGAACCCAAAATTTGAGACTATTTATAGTTTTCTTGATCACTGCTGTGTCAGTGCCTCTCATAGCCCGGCGGAAGGCAGCAAGGCACAGAGAGCTGGCTTCTGCCTCCCAGCACAGCGAGCCTGCACCCTGACACACTGCTGGAGCTCATCTGACAGAGGGCCCAGTTCCTCAGAACTTCCCACCAGTTTGAGGATGGCAGTAGGTTTTGGGGTTTCCAAGATGACTCACGAACTTCCTTTTCCTTTGATGGCATCTGTGGTCATGCCCCAGACTTTGTTTCACCAGTGACCTTAGTATACATTTTGGCATCAAGTTTTCTGCACCCTACCTTCTATTTTTGTAGGCTCTAACAAACCTTCAGCTCAGCTAGGACCTCCAACCCATCCATGCTGTTGCCTTTTCTGTGTCTCTTTCCATCCCTTAAACAACTTCCTTTTCTTAAATTACTTAAGTAATGTTCACTCATAATGATCAATGTTGCTTTGCCGGCATCCTGAACTTACAGAATAAGTTCTGTAACTACTGCAGACCCTGGGGGTGGGGGCACAGAATAGAGCATCAGGAAGACGCTCAGCCTCATGGGTGGTCTCTTTCACAGTGATCATCACAAGACTCCAGTGGGTCTTTAGGCTGCCAGCAATCACACGCCCTGGTCCATTCAGTCTCCCCTCCCCAGGTGCCTTTTCCTATCTTCTCTCCAACATCACCTCCCCATTCTCATGTACATCTGATCACTCCCCTCCCCTACTGGCTGTTGTCACTTTTTTGGCTCCCTTTACCCCAAAACTTCCCCATGAGGAGTCATTGTCCTCAGTTCCTCTCCTGTATTCCCTCTTAACCCTACTTGATCAGGCCTTTGTCCCCATTACTGTCCTCCTTGAGGTCACTGATGACTTCCATGATGCAAAATTCACTGGCCAGCCCTAGTTCTCCTTGGTAGCTGGTCCCTCCTACCCTTGCTGTGGCTTACAGGATACTCCACTCCCCTGGGCTCCAACTACTTTACTGGTCTTTACTGATCCTCTGTCTTTTCTTTTCACTCTAAATGTTGGTGAACCCCAGGGCTCCATCTTTGGAGTTCTTCTTGTCACCCTCAACATGTCTTCCTTGCTGATCTCATTCACCTTACTGCTTTGCATACCATCTAAATGTTGTTAGCTCCTGAATTTGTATCTCTAGCCCAGACCTCTCTCCTGCACCCCAGACTCATATTCCCAACTGCCTCCTTGATATTTGAGTGCTTAATAGAAATATTGAACTTGACATACCCCAGACCAAGCCCCAGAATTACCTACACCACTGCTGTACACACGGAATCCAATCTCTGGGGATGGCAAATCCTCCTTCCATCTGCACAGCCAAAGGTTTCGAGTCATCATTAGCTCACCCTTTCCTCTCACAGCCCCGTATGTGCATGTTCAATTACTAAGTCATGTCTGACTCTTTGCGACCCCATAGACTGTAGCACACCAGGCTCCTCTGTCCATGGGATTTTCTTGGCAAGAATACTGGAGTGGGTTGCCATTTCCCTCTCCAGGGGATCTTCCTGACCCAGCAATCGAACCTGTGTTTCCTTCATTGTCAGGCGGGTTCTTTACTATTGAGCCACCTGGGAAGCCACCCCTGTATAGTCTATCAAGAAATCTTTTGGCTTCACTTTCAAAATCCACACAGAACTGGCCCATGTCTAACCACCTCCTCTGGTCCCACCTCAGGCTGAGCCACCCTCCTCTGCCTGGATGACTTCAGTAGTTTTCTCACAAGTTTCCCTGCATTACCCCAGCCACCTGCCCACCAACCCCTCCCGAGTCTAGCCACAGTGCAGCAGCAAGAATTCTTTTTTCCCTGATGGTTTTATTGAAATATAATTCACATACCATAAAATTCACCTATGTGGTATACAATTCAGTAACTCAGCATATTCTCAGAGTTGTGCAGCCATTAGCATGTCAGTCTAGGACATTTTTATCACTCACAGAAGACCCTATCTCTTTAGGTGTCCTCCACCATCCCTTCCTCCTCTCACCCCTAGGCAACCTCTAATCACCTTCTTGTCTCTATGGATTTGCCCTCTCCAGGCATTTTGTACAAGTGGTGTCTTGCACCATACTGTCCTCTGTCAGTGATTCTCTGATGCTTTCAGTTGGATCACATCTGTCTTCTGCCTGAACCCTCACAATAGCTCCCACTTGATTTGACATAGGAAGCATGGTCTTTACCATCTCCCAGACCTTGGTGATCTGGCCCTTTGCCTCCTTAGCCTGTTTTCCCTCTGGCCTCTCTGCTTTACCTGGATGCTCTGTCCTCAGATGTCCCTATGACTCCCTCCATCTCCTCATTCAGGTCTTTGCCACGTGTCCTCATTAGGTGAGTGTTACCTTGATCACTTGAATATTCTGTAACCTACCTACCCCTGCCCCTACCATCATGGGCCTGGTACTCCCAACCCCTCTGTTCTCCATTTTATTTCTCTCCTGGGCAGCTCTCCACCCTGTTGGAGTCAAGCCAGCCATGGGCAGAAAGCTGGACAGAATGCAAGGCCTGGTGACACCTGGAAGCTAGGGAGTGGCAGGGGGCTTCATGGTTGAGCACTGTTAGATCAGTGCAGCTGGAACAGGAGGACAGCTGGAATCAGGACTCGGGCTGGTGGGCACAAAGGTGACCAGAGGCAGGGCTGAAGTCAAAAGATGTCTGAGAAGGGGCTGGACCAGATGGGGGGGCAACCTGTGCCATGGTGTGTGGGGAGGACTGTTGGAACAATCCTGGTGCAGAAGGATCTACTTTAGGATCTACTGGGGACTACTGCTGGAACCACTGAGAGCTCTGCTTGGGACTAACATGGTCCATGGAAGGTGTCCAGAAATAGAGAAGATCAAATTGGTGGGTGTCAGTACTGGATTCTATCTGTGGTTTGGGAAGAGTTGGTCCACCCCCTTCCTGGCTCCCTTCCCACTCCCCTTTCTCTCCAAAGGCAAGGCCTGGCACCTAAGCCCTTTCAGTGGTCCTGTCTGGACTCCTGGGGTAAGGATGAGAAGAAGGCCCTCTCCTCCATTACCTAGAACTTTTGGCAACACCAACCTCTACAATCTGAGACAAAGGGCAGGTGAGTTTCTTTAAGGCCTCCCAGATGATTCTCTTTGGTGTGCATCTGATTTGTACTTGGCCTTGGCCTGTAACAGCTGGCAGAACCTGGACACACACAGAGATGGGCACTTGGTTCCATAGGCATGAAGGACATCTCTGTTTCATACACCCTGGACATTTCATGGTGTCAAGTGACATGAGGGTGGGCTCCTTTTCTTGCTCTTTGTTTATTTCTTCATGCTGTCATAACCCACTCCAGTATTCTTGCCTGGAAAACCCCCTGGACAAAGGAGCCTAGTGGGCTACAGTCCATAGGCTCTGGAGCCTGGTGGACAAAGAGTCGGACATGACTAAGGCAACTTAGCATGCACGCACACACTCTCTTGTGCGTGTCCTCACTGAGATCTTCCCCTTGGGTAGTGCTGAAGATCCAGTGGTGACTTCAACACACACTTTTATTTGGTGAGCGCGTGAATTTAATCATTCTGTGTGATCAGTGTTTTAACAGAAGAAAGCACAGGGGGCTATGAAACTCTAGAAAAGGGAGTGACTTTCTCTGTTTTCAAGGGTGATGAGCTGGGCATGGAGCTGCGTCTTAAAGACTGAATAGGAGTCTGCCAGAAAGGGTAGGGATGGACATTCCAGGCAGAGCGAACAGTGTTTTCTAAGACCCAGGGTTATAATGCATTGCAGGGTCCTCAGCTGGTCTCCTGGGCAGGAGACTGGCATAAATGGTGACAGGGTGGTGGGACTGGCATGGCGTCAGGCCTGTCAGCAGTCTCTGGCCAGTGAGGCTCCCACTTCTGGGGGTTCTGGGTTGCCTGGGAACCACAGTAGGGCATACGGCAGATGTGGCGAGGTCTGTGAGGAGGCTGCTGCCAACTGGGTGGAGGTAATGAGATGTGACCTCACCCCTTGCCGGGTGAAAGGGGCAGATTTCAAGGAACAGAAGGGGAAAGTGCCAGGGATTCAATGATGTCTTAGATATGGAGGGGAGATGGGTGACCAGTGGCATCTACCAGGATTGGGGTAGGAAAGCTCGCCTGGGGTTTGTTGATATGGAGGTGCTCGGGGGCAGCTGCAGGCAGCTGGTGGCAGGTCTGGAGCCCGAGGGCGGGCTGCAGCTGGGCAGGCACCTTCAGCCCTCACATGGTCCTGTGGGTGGAGGCAGCAGGCATGGAAGGAAGGGAGAGGAGAGTGAGTGTGAAGCTTAGAGAATGTGCAGGCCTCTGTGGTGACTAGACCCAGGTGTGTGGGCCAGAGCCTGTGGGGATTCAGGTTTGCCCCCTTCTCTGAGCTTGGTCTTGCAGAGCTGGCAAGTTCACCTAGGCCTTCCTATCTGGGAGAGGGGAGGCTGCGGGGTCAGAATTCCCTCTAGACTGGGGGTTAAGCCCCAAGGTGCCGGGACCTTGGGGGCAGTGAAGTCCCTGGGCCTGCTGTGGGTGCCTGGGCAGCAGGGAGGTTCTCCGGTGGCAGGCAGCATGAATAGAGTCCGAGCTGGGAAGGTCCAGACCCCCACAGAATTGGTGGAGAGGGAGGGAGCCAGGCTGCGGAAGGACTTGGGAGCCAGGCACCTCAGGTCTGGGCTGCAGGAGGGGCTGGACAGCTGTGAACCCTTTTTGATGAGCCCACGGCTTTTTGTCTCTGGACCACCTGGCTCAGGAGGGTGTCCAGAGGAAGGCTGTGTGCACGTGAGGGACCAGTGTGATTCCTGGGAACAAAGTTGGGGTGCTGATCCAGGAAAGAGGAGATGCTGATCAGTCCCCCAAAACTTAGTGTCTGGTCCTTGGCACCTGCTCAGCACCCAGGCGTCTCCATGTGAGAAAGGACACGTGTGTGCAGAAGTGTGGGTCCATGCACAGAGTACATGGCCATGGACTTGGATATGTGAGAGGCCTGGCCCCCTTCCATTTTTTGAAAGCCCCATCATGTTAAAAAGTGAACGAGTGCCATGTAGGTACATTTTAAGCGTGTGCCTGAGATAAAGCAGTCATGTGTAGATGTGAGAGCTGGACTGTAAAAACAGCTGAGCGCTGAAGAATTGATGCTTTTGAACTGTGGTGTTGGAGAAGACTCTTAAGAGTCTCTTGGATTGGAAGGAGATCAAACCAGTCCATCCTAAAGGAAATCAGTCCTGAATATTCATTGGAAGGACTGATGCTGAAGCTGAAACTCCAGTACTTTGACCACCTGATGCGAAGAACTGACTCATTGGAAAAGACCCTGATGCTGGGTAAGATTGAAGGCAGGAGGAGAAGGGGACGACAGAGAATGAGATGGTTGGATGGCATCACCAACTCAATGGACATGAGTTTGAGCAAGCTCCAGTAGTTGGTGATGGACAGAGAAGCCTAGCATACTGTAGTCTGTGGGATCACAAAGAGTTGGACATGACTGAGTGACTGAACTGAACTGTACCAGGCGCAAACACATTGCCAGGCTTGGTGCCAGTCAATTCCATGGCCTCCAACAGGCAGGAGTTTCAGAGAAGGGACCCCAGGTCTTCCCCTTCAAACCCCACCCTCTCTGTGCACCTGTATGCACAGCCTCCTGGCATAATGTCTCAGGTGTATATTTGATATATATTCGAGGCCTGATTTCCCTCTGGCCTCTGCAGGAGCAGGCCCTGGACAGATCACTATATGAGAATAATGGCCTCAAGACCTCCACATGGTTGTCACACTGAGCCCAGGGCAGCATTTTAGGGTCCATGCCTCATGAGTACCTGGTAGAGCACTTGTAATGCCTGCTGACCCAGAGAGGGACAGGCCATACTTTCAGGCCACTCCACCCACCTGCCTTGCCAGCTAGCCAGCCCTGCCTGCTGCCTGGACCTCCTCTTGCTAAAGCTTTTAATCCTGCAATGTGTTTCCTCTGACAGGCCAGCCCATCGATCAGGACTCTCAGGGACTTGATTACAATGCTTTCTAACAAAGTCAAAAGCAAATTTCCATGAGAGGTTTATAGTTAAGTAATTATGATGCTTGGTATATGTATGCCAAGGCACAGGAATGTGTGGGGCAGGGATGTCAAGAGAAAAGGTCAAAAAATTAAATGAGGGAGAAGGAAGGTGAGCATTAGTGAGAGAGCCTGGCAGGAAGGCAGGGGCTCCCAGCAGCCTGGAGAAGGATGAAAAGGGGAAATTGTAAAAATGAGCCATTTCATGCTCAATTACAATTTCCCATAAGGTACTTATAAAGTGATGATGTGCATTGAACTTGGACAATTAATGTAATTAAACATTCATGGTGCCTGCGGCCCATTTCCTGCCTGGGGATGTCTTTGGAAGCAGAAGTGATTCTTCTTCGAGGTGATTTCAAGAGCAGCCTGGGATGGGGCACTTTCTGGAGGGCTGGACCTTGGGTGATGCTCCCCTGAGCTCCACTTGGGGCAGGACCCCTCAGAAGAGCTTTTCTAGCAGCAGTTGGAGACCTGGACCAGGCTGGATACCTCTTAGCCAGGGGGCAGAGGGGACAAACAGGGGTCTGGTATTTGTGACCAAGTACATTATTTTACTCAGTTCCAAGCCATTTGACTCTGACTCTATGGCTGTCAGATTCCCAGGTGGCCCAGTGGTAAAGAATATGCCTGCCAGTGCAGGAGACTCAGGAGATGCGAGTTCAGTCCCTGGGTCAGGAAGATCCCCCGAAGGAGGAAATGGTAACCTACCCCAGCATTCTTGCCTGGGCAGTTTCATGGAGAGAGGAGCCTGGGGGGCTACAGTCCATGTGGTTGCAAAGAGCATGCACGACTACTCCCCACCTATGGCTGTTGCTTTCTTTCTCTCAATTTTCTGACCAAGGGCGTTTAAAGCTGCCTCACTTTCCCTGAGCCTCAGCTGTTTTATGTGCATTGAACATGTATTCTGTGGGCTTTTGCCAAAATCACTGTGCCTATTTTTCATATGGGGAAACGAGGCCCAGAGAGGGAGTGGTGTGGCCATGTCTCACAGCTGGGAAAGGGCTTTGCTGGGGGCCAGAACCCGGGGTGCCTCTCAGATGTGGGCAGGAAGCACAGGGTCTTGTTGGCCAGGCAGAGCTTGTTCTGTGGGAGACAGTGCTCACTGCCAAGACTTCCCTCCAGACTCTCAGGGCCAGTGTTCACCTTGGAAGTGGTACAAGCTTGACTGGTTGTAGATGTTGAACCAGACCAGAGGTGTGAAGGCATTGCCTCTGGGGTCTGCTGTGGATGCTCAGGATCAGCCTGGCAGAGCAGTGAAACGCCACCTGGGTTTGGTTGGGATCCTGCTGGTGCCAAGGGCTTGGCTGGCAGACCCAGACATGTCTGGTTGGCCCCTCAGCCGTGGGCACACTTGCTGCTCTGAGAGACAGCAGACAGCCAGATGCAAGGAAGTGCTGGGCTGAGAGCTGGGACCGGCGGCAGAGGCTCCTCCCACCTCCCACCTGGGCTGGCCGGGGACTGCGGCAGGTGGAAGGGGCCCTGCTCGTCCTACTGGAGGCATGTGGTGTGGCGAGGTGGCCTCCATCTGGCCCCCCAGGTTGGAGAGGACAGGACAGCCAACTGCCCAGACAGGGATTCTGGGGAGTGGGCAAGAGTCTCTGTCTGCAGTCACTTTGATGTCCTTCCCCCTGTGTGTTCTGGAAGGCAAACCTTGTGGCTGACATATACTCCACCCCAGCCCTCTCTCTGTACCCAGACCCCTCATATTCAAGTGCCTTGTGATATCTGTCTCTGGAGTTTGTATTGCTGATCCTGTTCACAGCACCAGTTATCTTGCTGTGCACACTGTTCCCTGAACCCATGGTGGGCAAGGCACCAGCTAAGAGGCTGGAAGAAAATGCAGGGAGCCGTAGGAACTGCAGATGCGTTTATTCTCTCCTGGCTGATGCAGCAGCTGTAGCAGCAGACATAACACACATACCCACACACAACCTTCAGGGCTTTTCCAGGTGAAGCTCATACAGGCATACCACACAAAGTACCCAGGGACCAGGCGAGTGCCTTGTGACACACATGTGCAGTGCTCTAAGTGATCTCACTTGTTATACTGTCATTATTTACAAAACGTGGGGCGAGAGAGCTTGACCACACTGTCTTGGCTAATTTGCTCTCTCCCCACACTCCACCCCTTCAGGGTCTCTCACCTCATATTCTGTGTCCAGTCCATCTTCTGCAATATTTCCTTGGTGAGTAATGCTGACCCTTGGACTTATATCCTGCAACAGCATTAGCTACAAGTTACATCCCCAATACATAGCAAAACCCAATGCCAGGTATCACCTGGAACTCATGCTGTAGCCCTTGCCCTCACGGGGCTAGAAGAGCCACCCACCACATGTGGAGTGCCTTTATCTTCCATGGCCAAGTCCAGTCCACTGTCTGTCCATGTGAGATTGCAGGAAAGCCTCTACAGGGACAACTCCACCTCTGTGGAGTTTTTATATGAAGGACCCACAAAATCCCCCACAGGCGCTGGGCCCACCCTTTCAAGGAGGGGATCTTTGTGGCATTCACAGCCCACCCACATGATTCCAAATGCTTTCACACTGTTCTAAATCTGCAAGAGGATCAGAGGTTAGTAGCACATCACAGGACACAGCCTTGACAGCACATTTTTCTACTAAACCTACATCACAGGGCACTGTTCTAAATCTAGGACACAGCTTAAATCTTTGTAGTCTAAATCTACATCATTTGGCTGCCATGGCCATCAATGTATGCACTAGGACTGGGAAACTGCTCTGGCTTGCTGTAAATAAGGCTGCATTCAGCACCGGTGTCAACCAGGGCCATTACCCTCTGTACATTAGCTGCTGCTGCTAAGTCACGTCAGTCGTGTCCGACTCTGTGCGACCCCATAGACAGCAGCCCACCAGGCTCCCCTATCTGTGGGCTTCTCCAGGCAAGAACACTGGAGTGGGTTGCCATTTCCTTCTCCAATGCATGAAAGTGAAAAGTGAAAGTGAAGTCGCTCAGTCGTGTCCGACTCTTCGCGACCCCATGGACTTCAGCCTACCAGGCTCCTCCATCCATGGGATTCTCCAAGCAAGAACACTGGAGTGGGTTGCCATTTCCTTCTCCAATGCATGAAAGTGAAAGGTGAAAGTGAAGTCGCTCAGTCCTCAGTCGTGTCTGACTCTTAGCGACCCCAGGGACTGCAGCCTACCTGGCTCCTCCGTCCATGGGATTTTCCAGGCAAGAGTACTGGAGTGGGTTGCCCGTGCCTTCTCCAGTACGTTAGCTAGTGACCAGCAAATTGCAAGTTCTACATGGGGCCTCCAGTCCCTGCTTGGGTTCTTCAGGTTGGCACCTTGGTCTGAGCCCTATTCAAAGTGGAAAAGGGCATCATCTAAAGGAACATCCTTGGGCGCCATGTAATCATTGCACTGCCCATATCTCTTGCTGTGGGTGCTTCCCAAACTTGGGAAACTGCTGCTCTGCTCTCAGTTGCCTCCATAGCTCTAGAAGCAGAGCAGTGGGCTGTCTATTGATTTTATTTCTGTCAACTCCTGCTGCCAGAAAATCAGCCCACATGTACATTCTTGTCACCAGGATGGGGCCTTCACCAGCTCAGGTGCCCTTCAGGGTCTTCACACTTCTAATCCCCTGTGCCTGCCACCATCCCCCTATTTCTCCCAAGCTAGCCACCATCGAGGTCCCCTCATAGATGGGGCACCCCACATAGGGTATAAGAATAGTGGTCAGGGATCCAAAAGAGGTAGATGGGATATTATTCAAAATGGCATCTTGAATGCTCCAGTGAAGTGCTCATCATCTGGGCCTTGGTTATTTGGGTTGAACATTGACTGCTTCATGCCCAGTTCTCTCACCGCTTGGTCAACTTGGCATAGGTATCTCATTTACTCGCAGTATCTGGGCACTCTCCCGTGTTTGAGCACGTGCTGCAGATGGCAGCTTTAATCCATTCCATCAGGGTGTGCATTTGGTTAGGTGCCCCTTCCATGAGTTGCCTAATGTTCTGCAACCTTTGTCTCAACGAGGGGTGAATGGTTATAGATGCCAACCGTTCTATTTCATCCCCAACACATATGATACTGTCCACCCCTGTGTCCCAGAGTCACTAGAGCCATGCTACCAAGGGCTCCCCTTGCTTTTGCCGAAATTGCATACCCAAATTGACCAACTCCGCCTGAGTATATGGTTGAAATGTCATGAACTCAGTCACCCTGGGGGCCCTTTGAGGATGCCTCCCCCAGGCCACATAAGGTGCTCATGCTTTACTTTCTGCTGTACAATGAATAGGCCTCACTGCCAAGTGGGAACCCACAGCCTCATTAACGTTCATCATCACCGTCACTTACTGCCTCGCTGTCAGAGATGCTGAATTCATCAGAGCCATGGGGTTCTTGCTCTAACGCCAATATACATTGCTCTAGTCCTTCCAAGCGTTTCTGCACCTTGCACACTAGCATGGCATCACATAGGGCATGATCCGTATTTCCCTTCAGGGCAGTCAGGAAAATCCACCCCACAGAGCCAGCAGCAGTCTGTGCAGCCTTGTTTGGCAAACGGGAACTCACCGCCTGTAATGCCTTTTCAGTGCTATCTGGTGAACCATCCACCACTTCCCAGTCTTCCACCGGAGCCCACACCAACAGGATCACAAACACATAGTATCACATGCTGTATGTGGCCACTGGTTTCCTCCATCCAGCAGAGCCTCAGGCTCCTCTACTCGCTGGGTATTCTGCTGGCCCTTCTTCTGTGCAGCCTCCTACTCCTCTACCTGCTGAGTGTCCTGCTGACTATGCCAACTGTATTGCTGATCCTGCTCACAGCGCCAATTGTCTCACTGTATCTCACCGTGCACACTGTTCGCTGAACCCATGGTAGTCAAGGCGCTAGCTAAGAGGCTAAAGAAAATGCAGGGAGCTGTAGGATCTGCAGATGTGTTTATTCTCTCCTGGCTGGCGCAGCAGCCATAGCAGCAGACATAACATACCACAACATAACCACACACAACCCTTCAGGCCTTTTGCAGGTGACGTTTATACAGACGTAGCACACAAAGTAACCCATGACCAAGCAAGTACCTGGTGATGTGCAGGAGTGGTCCTCTCAGCTGTTACATAACCACATGTTTACAAAACGTGGGGCAAGAGCGAGAGGCCGTGGGGTAAGACAGCCTGACCATGCCATCTTGGCTGATTTGCTCTTTCTCTACAGGGTTCCTGCAGGAGCCTCAGGCCCAGCACAGCATGCCCCAACTGGGTGCCCCTCTTCCACGTGACTCCTCTCAAGGCTTCCCCTGCAGCAAAGGGCTTCCCAGGGTAGCAGCATACCCAGTTCACCACCCTCATGCTCCCTGCATCACATCACAGCAGTGACACTGCCTCTCAGCCTGTGTGCTTGTGCATAGGCTGTGTCCATCCGCTGCCCCTTTCCATCTCCTTACAGAAGCTGCTGTGACTCTTGCTATGTCCTCCAGAGGAGGCCTAGCTCCTGCACATAGTGTGGCCTTTCTGATGGCTTCTACACTTCTGAGCACCTTCCTTCCTGGCATCACCCCCTCCTTGTCCTTCCATGCCACTCCCTGCTTATGGCTTCCCTCACTCACCACACAGGGATATATTTCTACCAACATGGGCCCCCAGATCCACACGTTTTAAATTTGGCAATCTGAGCAGGTGTTTATTTCTTTTATCAAGGGTGAGGTTGGACATCTTTTTATATAGTTAAAAGCTGCTTGATTTTCTCTTCCAAGAACTGTCCATTCATACCACTTGCCCATTTTCCTTTTGGATTGCTGGGATGCTTCTTGTTGATTTGAAAGAGCACTTTACTTTTTAAAAAAAAAAATTTTTTTTTTAATTGAAGGATAATTGCTTTACAAGATTATGTTGGTTTCTGCCATACATCAACATAAATCAGCCATAGGTATACCTATGTCCCCTCCCTCTTGAACCTCCCTTCAACCTCCCTTCCCATCCCATCCTTCTAGATTGTCACAGAGCCCCCATTTGAGTTCCCTGAGTCATACAACAAATTCCCACTGGCCGTCTATTTTATATATGTTAGTGTATATCTTTCTGTGCTGCTCTTTCCATTCATCCCACCCTCTCCTTCCCCCCTCCCTGTGCATAAGTCTGTTCTCTATGTCTGCATCTCCACTGCTGCCCTGAAAATAGGTTCCATCTTTTAGATTCCATATATATGCATTAATATGCAATATTTGTTTTTCTAACTTTTTTCGCTCTGTATAATAGGTTCTAGGTTCAGCCACCTCATTAGCACTGACTCAAATGCATTCCTTTTTATGTCTGAGTCACATTCCATTGTGTATACATACCACAGCTTCTTTATCTGTTCATCTGGGGATGGACTTCTAGGTTGTTTCCATGTCCTAGTTATTGTAAATAAAGAGCACTTTACTTTTTTTAAGGAAATCAAGCCACTGTGTGTAGTGCATGGCATCTTAGGTGATTCCTTGGCTGTGTGTGGGAATGAGCTAAGACCCTGAAAGAGAAAGAGTCTGGGAGACACTGAGTGCTGCTTGCTGTGTGGATAACCAGCGGGCATCTATTGAGTCCGTGTGTGAAGATTCCATAACGGATCACAGCCGCCAGGGCCTGACTTGAAGGAGAGAGGGACTCTGGTGACAGTGGGTGTGAGTTTGGCCCAGGAAGCTTCAGTCACTGTGATGCTTCAGTCAGTAGACTTAGTCTGGCTTGTTATGGTCCTGACCACAGGCTTCCCTGCCAGGAGGAGCCTCTAGGAAATGTGCTTGCTGGGTGGGGCTGAGGCCTCAGATTGACCTGGGAGCCCAGCTTTGATCATTTCATCAGGCTCACACTGTTTTTAATTGCCTTCTGATATCCACAGAGCATTCTTTGGCATTGCCTTTCTTTGGGATTGGAATGAAAACTGACCTTTTCCAGTCCTGTGGCCACTGCTGGGTTTTCCAGATTTGCTGGCATATTGAGTGCAGCACTTTCACAGCATCATCTTTTAGGATTTGAAATATCTCAACTGGAATTCCATCACCTCCACTAGCTTTGTTTGTAGTGATGATTCCTAAGGCCCACTTGACTTTGCACTCCAGGATGTCTGGCTCTAGGTGAGTAATCACACTATTGTGGTTATCTGGGTCATGAAGATCTTTTTTGTACAGTTCTTCTGTGTATTCTTGCCACCTCTTCTTAATATCTTCTGCTTCTGTTAGGTCCATACCATTTCTGTCCTTTATTGTGCCCCTTTTTGCGTAAAATATTCCCTTGGTATCTCTCATTTTTTTGAAGAGATCTCTAGACTTTCCCATTCTATTGTTTTCCTCTATTTCTTTGCACTGATCACTGAAGAAGGCTTTCTTATCTCTCCTTACTATTCTTTGGAACTCTGCGTTCAAATGGGTATATCTTTCCTTTTCTCCTTTGCCTTTAGTTTCTCTTCTTTTCTCAGCTATTTGTAAGGTCTCCTCAGACAACCATTTTGCCTTTTTGCATTTCTTTTTCTTGGGGATGGTCTTGATCCCTGCCTCCTGTATAATGTCACGAACCTCTGTCCATAGTTCTTCAGGCACTCTGTCTATCAGATCTAATCCCTTGAGTCTATTTGTCATTTCCACTGTATAATCATAAGGGATTTGATTTAGAACATACCTGAATGGTCCAGTGGTTTTCCCTACTTTCTTCAATTTAAGTCTGAATTTGGCAATAAGGAGGTCATGATCGGAGCCACAGTCTGCTCCTAGTCTTGTTTTTGCTAACTGTATAAAGCTTCTCCGTCTTTGGCTGCAAAGAATATCATCAGTCTGATTTCGGTATTGACCATCTGGTGATATCCATGTGTAGAGTCTTCTCTTGTGTTGTTGGAAGAGGGTGTTTGCTATGACCAGTACGTTCACTTGACAAAACTCTGTTGGTCTTTGCCCTGCTTCATTTTGTTCTCCAAGGCCAAATTTGCCTGTTAGTCCAGGTATTTCTTGACTTCCTACTTTTGCATTCCAGTCCCCTATAATGAAAAGGACATCTTTTTTAGGTGTTAGTTCTAGAAGGTCTTGTAGTTCTTCATAGAACCGTTCAAATTCAGCTTCTTCAGCATTACTGGTTGGGGTATAAACTTGGATTACTGTGATATTGAATGGTTTGCCTTGGAAACGAACAGAGATCAGACTGCCAACATCCGTTGGATCATCGAAAAAGCAAGAGAGCTCCAAAAAAAAATCTACTTCTGCTTTATTGACTATTTAGAGCCTTTGACTGTATGCATCACAACAAACTGTGGAAAATTCTTCAAGAGATGGGAATACCAGACCACCTTACCTGCCTCCTGAGAAATCTGTATGCAGGTCAAAAGCAACAGTTAGAACTGGACATGGAACAATGGACTGGTTCCAAATCAGGAAAGGGGTATGTCAAGGCTGTATATTGTCACCCTACTTATTTAACTTATATTTAGAGTACATCATGTGAAATGCCAGGCTGGATGAAACACAAGCTGGAATCAAGATTGCCAGGAGAAATATCAATAACCTCAGATATGCAGATGACACCACCCTTATGGCAGAAAGCGAAGAAGAACTAAAGAGCCTCTCCTCTTGTTGAAAGTGAAAGAGGAGAGTGAAATGGCTGGCTTAAAACTCAACATTCAGAAAACTAAAATCATGGTATCCGTTCACATCACTTCATGGCAAATAGATGGGAAACAATGGAAACAATGACAGACTTTTTCCTGGGCTCCAAAATCACTGCAGATGGTGACTGCAGCCATGAGATGAAAAGACGCTTGCTCCTTGGAAGAAAAGCTATGACCAAGCTAGACAGCATATTAAAAAGCAGAGACATTACTTTACCAACAAAGTCCATCTAGTCAAAGCTATGGTTTTTCCAGTAGTCATGTATGGATGTGAGAGTTGGACTATAAAGAAAGCTGAGCTCCTAAAAATTGATGCTTTTGAAGTGTGGTGTTGGAGAATACTCTTGAGAGTCCCTTGGACTGCAAGGAGATCCAACCAGTCCATCCTAAAGGAAATCAGTCCTGAAAATCTATTGGAAGGACTGATGCTAAAGCTGAAACTCCAACACTTTGGCCACTTGACGCGAAGAACTGACTCATTGGAAAAGACCCTGATGCTGGCAAAGATTGAAGGTGCGAAGAGAAGGGGACGACAGAGGATGAGATGGTAGGATGGCATCACCAAATCAATGGACATGAGTTTGAGCAAGCTCTGGGAGTTGGTGATGGACAGAGAAGCCTGGGGTGCTGCAGTCCATGGGGTCCCAAAGAGTCGGACATGACTGAGTGACTGAGCTGCCTGATCTACAGAACAGAGACTTCACATGCAAATCCAGATTTCATACTTCTTTATAAACATAAGGCCCAGTAACACAGACCTACACACTCCTAGCCACTGCCTTCCACCATTCCACTCCTCCTCCTCCCCCACCCCACTCCTGCTTTGCCCTTTTGTCCCTGGCCCAAGTCAACATTTCCACCTGGCTTCTCTTAGGAGAGAGATATTTCTCAGTTAAGAGTGAAAAAAAAACAAAAGATAAGCCAAGAAGTCCCCCTGTTTCCAGGAAAAATGGGAGAATATATCTCTTTCCGGAAATGCAGACTATTTCTCTGTGTTCAATATGTAAACGGCGTGTGTCTGGGTCAAAGAGAGAAAGGGACGTGGTAACACACCCAGCCTAGCCACCTGCCTGCCCTGCACAGCCCTGGCACAGCTAGGACCCCAGGGCTGGGGAGCCGCAGTGAGGGGCTCTTTGGAGTGCCGCCTGCCTTGTGGCTGGGCCCGACGGTGTGTTCTCAGACGGCTCCCGCAGGGCGCTGGGATGTGCTAGCAGCTTGGCAACTGCTTCCCCAGGAGAAGAGGGAAGATCAGTAGCAACAGCACCAGCTGCATGGCCAAGCGGGCGTGAACACACGGCCCCTAACCTCCCAGCCACACCGCGCATCATCCCCACAACGGGGAAAGCGGTAGACACACCTCCCTTCAAGGTACTCCCTGCAACTGCTCCTCCTGAGGAAATACTTGCCATGGCTGCTGCCATGCCTGCAGCCCCTTAGGCTCTCTCAGCCTCAGTTTGCTCAGATGTATCATAAGAAAGACAGTTGTTTTCCATGTATCCAACAAGTGGTTTTGGCCCCCGGGTTATTGATTTATTTTTGCCAAGCCCTGTGAGAGGTCCAAGGGGGCCTCAATCTTCCAGGAATTCCCCACAGAGTGTGTGTGTTGTAAATGAGCATGTGTGAATGTGTGGTAAGCACATGATTGTGAGTGTGTGAGCTTGTGTGCACACGTGCAAATGTGTGTCAAGGAACAAGTGAAAGCAAGTCAGCAAGTCTGTGAAGGTGATGTAGCCCCAGAGGGCTGTCATGGGGGTGATTCTTCAGATGAAAGGAGTCTATCCCAGATCACTGGGACTGAAATACTGGAGGAGTGGAGGAACGAAGGAAGGAATGAAAACACAGATTTGGGGGGCCAGGTGGATGGCATGGGGAAGGGCAGCCAGTCAGAAACTTCCCAAACAGGAGGAAGGTTGGGGCTGGACCTTCAAGGAGGAGCAGGATTTGCCAGGCAGACAGTGGCAGCTAAGTCTGGCGCTCTGGATGTTTCTGCCCCAGGGAGCAGTGTGTGCAAGCTTCAAGGGTGGGAGAAGCCAGCAAACGGAGACCGGCAGCTGGGCCGGGGCAGGGTCATAAACGGCCTTCCCTGCCCTGCCTGGCGCTGCAGGAGATGGGAGAAGCAGGTGTCAGCAGCCCCTGTGGTGTCTGTGTGCCAGGCTGGTTGGGTGCCTGGTGGGGCCAGGCCAGGGCACTGTGTTCCAGGAGCTGACTTGCACTGACCCTGGCGGGGTCACATCTGCCTTCAAATCAGGAAAGGAAACCCCAAACATGTTCAAGTTTGTGATGATTCTTGCAGTCTCCACCCGCCCAGCCACTGGCCTGTCCTGAGAGCCCTTGGAGTGTCCAGGGCAGCCAGGGCCCTGGTGAGTTGGCCCTGTGCCATCCTCTCTGCAGGAAGGGCAGCCCTCCGTGGCCATGGACTCAGGCCTGGAGTGCAGCCTCCGCCTCCTCACCCGTCGGTTAGGAAAGGCCCCTGTGAGGCTATGTCACAAGCTACATTTACAGCGTTCAGCACTTGCTCTGATTTCTCATTTCCTCTCTTCTTCAGATGAGGCTGATCAAATTAAGCCCCATCAACACTGTCGTCTGATGGGAGGCCTGGTTCTGTGTAGGGAGCCCAGGCAGTGTCCCTTCCTGGCCACGGTGGAAGTGCAGCGGCCCCAGGTCTCCAGGTCTCTCTTGGTGACCGCAGGATGTGGCCTTTTGAGGCAAGGAGCACCACAGGAGAGGGATATGTTCATCAATACTAATCATTGTTCCCCCCAGCCCTACAGGCTTTTGAACCCACTGAGCTCACACAGAAAGGCAGCAGAGGAAAAGTCAGCTTCTGCAGGCATACCTGCACACCACTTCTGGTATGGCTGGGGTCCTCAGTGGGCTGAACTGGGGGCCTTTCAGCACCGTCTCCTCAGTCTGCACCCTGCGATTTACCCATGGCAGAGGTAGGTCTCTTGCTGGTGGTGGATGGAAAAAGTCCAGAAAGGAAGGCTGAGCCTGCCTAGTGGGGAGGGCTGATATGTCCCTGGGACTTGCAGGGAAGCTGGGGGCTCAGGGCTCCCTGTTCCTGGGTCAGCAGTGTTCAAGACAGGATGCACATGAGCTCTGTGTGGAGCACTTCTCTGAGCTGACCCAAAGTGCCCCCTCCTGCAGGTGTCCCTTGCCCACCCAGAGGCGGTGGGTGTGGAGAGTCCCATGTGTCTCCTGGATGTCAGTAGAAAGGCCTCAGCCCCCAGGCCTGCCCACTGCGCTTCTGGCCCCATGCACGAGGGCAGCAGAGGCAGTCCCTGGTCATTGGCTGTGCTCTTTGAGCAGACCCTGAATAGGGCGGACACGAGGAACATCAGGCAGCCGGTCATCTCTCTGGTCAGAAATCCCTGCTCCCTCAGCCTCGCCCAAGCTGGGATCTTCAGAATCTTTCTATTTTTCTGCTCAGTCCATGGAAAGTTTTTTTTGTTTGTTTGTTTGGTTTTGGTTTTTTTGAGTTGTGCAGCGTGTGGGATCTTAGTTCCCTGAGCAGAGATCAAACCTGTGCCCCCTGCAATGGGAGTGTAGAGTCTTAACCACTGGACTGCCAGGGAGGTCCCCAGAAAGGATTCTTTTTTAATTTTTTAATTTATTTATTTTTGGCTGTTCTGGGTCTCCATTGCTGTGTGCAGGCTCTTCTCTGAGTGGGAGCTACGCTCTAGTTTGCCGTGTGCAAAGATCTCTTTGCTGCGGCTTCTTTTGTTGCTGAGCACAGGCTCTAGGGTGAGTGGGTTTCGGCAGTTGTGGCACACGGGCTCTAGAATGGGGGCTCGCAGTTGCGGCACGCAGGCTCTAGAATGCGGCCTCGGCAGCTGCGACGCGCGGGCTCTAGAATGAGGGCTCTAGAATGGGGGCTCGGCAGCTGCGGCGTGCGGGCTCTAGAATGGGGGCTCTAGAATGCAGGCTCAGCAATTGTGGCAGGCGGGCTCTAGAATGGGAGCTCGGCAGTTGTGGCACACGGGCTCAGTTGCCCCGCGGCATGTGGTATCTTCCTGGACCAGGGATTGAACCCACGTCCCCTGCATTGGCAGGTGGATTCTTAATCACTGGACCAATAGGAAAGTCCTCATGGAAAGGTTTTAAAGTGTTAGTCCTGCAGTGTTTGTGCTCCCCTCAAGCATGCACTTATAAGTGGAGTCCCTCCGTTGGAAGGGCACCCCTTTCCCCCAGAACTGTGCAGGGCACCACTGAACGTGATGGCCCTGAATATGGGCCCTCAGTGCCTCCCTACCATCCAGCACACACTCTCATGGAGAACATCTAAAAGTTCCAGTTCAGAGCAGAACAACAACACAAAGAGTGAGATGGGAAGGGGTGCTGAGCAACTAAGGCTACTTTTTGCTGCCATGGAAATGCCATCCTGCCTCGCTGGGTCCTTGTTGGAGTCCCACACCGTGGGCTTTGAGTGGATGTGGTGGGGTGGAGTGTGGGTCTTTGTGCTACAGGGTCCTGGTATGTGTGGCTCTGGGACGAGGTCTCCAGCTTGGCGAGGGACCCCCAGCCCTTTCAGTTGCCTCTTGTTAACCAGCCCCAGTGCAGCTGGCTCTGAGGGGCGCTGTCCAGGGCTCAGGTGCAGTGGGCTGGATCCTTGAGTCAGACACCTTACCTGCTCCCTTTGCTCTGTGAGGTGATGGCTGGACCATGACTTTCCTGGGCTTGTCCCCCTATCCGCACAGGAGGGAGGCAAGCCCTGCTCCATGGGGCTGCTGTGAAGCGTGAATAAGAGATGTCCATAAAGCCCCCATGTCACCAGTGTCATCTTCATCATCATTTTCCCGTCATGCTGCTCATGGGGGTGTCTGGAGAACTCTCGTCTCCATCCTGGGAAGCTGGTTTGGTGCTAGGATGTGGTCCTTCCTGCACTGCCATCCTGAGTCCCAGCATCAACAAGGAGGAGCCCTTTGTCCTCGCCCCAGCCCCTCTGTGTGCTGGGCTCCAGGTGCAGCCAGGAGAGTAATCCCCCAGTCTTGAGGGTGGGGGCTTGGACAGGTGGCTGAGAGCTCCTGCATCAACGATCATGGCCTGGCACGAGAGGGCCTGGAGCAGGGCTGTGCAGCCTCCTGCACCCGCAGCATCTGTTGGCACCAGGCTCCTCTCAGAGCACTGGGACCACCACCCTGCAGTGTCCTTGCCCACCCTGCAAGACATGGGGCTCCATATCTGAAAAGATGAAAAGCCCACGGGGAGAAACAGGTTGGCAGCTGGAGAAAAATGCCTTGAACTTGGATTGGAGAATCCAAAGACTGAGTGGCTGGTTCCTAGCATGAGCTAAGGCAATCACAGAGGGATGGGGGTGGTGGCAAATTCAGAGACCTTTAGGATGAGGATGGAGCTGACTCTGTGAGTGGGGGAAAACCAGGCCCTGTTCCTACTGGGGGCCTGGTGGCTGCAGGTGCCATAGCCCCCAGTGGGCAGTGCAGCTGAAGGGGTGGGATGGCGGTAGAGGAGGCACTCTGTCCTGGAATTCCGAGTGTGGATGCCTGAGGGCCTTCCAGAGAGCTGGATGTCCAAATCTAGGATCTGGAACGCATATGGAGCTGTCAACAGGGATGTCCCTGTTAGTGACACACTTGTACAAGCTGTGCCAGGGTAGAAACTGTGAGGACTGTGGTCCCTTGACGTTGGCCGTCAGCACCCCACTTGCCAGCCTCTCACTTCCTCTACATTCAAAGCGAAATCCCAGGGAATCCTCCCTTCTGTTGGGACCTGTGGGTGTCTGTGTTTTGTTCTGAAGTTCACAGTAAATATTTTCATTAAGCGATCTGCCAGCCTCTCCATTGTATCCCGCCATCTGGCTGCTGAGTGCTGGGGAGTGGCAGTGTAGCGGTAACTCAGGGCCAGTTTCCCTTCCCTCAGCTGACCGCAGCAGAGAGGGTGTTTGGTGCCCTGGAGACTGAGGCCGGTTTTAGGGACCTGCCTGCCTTGACCATGTGCAAGACCTCCCTGCGGCAGGGCTGTCAGCCCCTGGACCCCAGGGGCCTGGTTCCTAAAGAAGCCTCGTGTGTTCCTGGGCCCAGGTGGGCTTCAGAAGCCACCTGGAGCACGGTTCAGGGCAAGCAAGTGGATGCAGAGGAGCTGAGGCCATTCAGCCGGTGTGGGGGTGCAGAGCGGGCCCAGGGTGTTTGGGGCTTCCTGTGTGATGGCTACAGATTCAGGCCCCAGGTCCAGCCACGCTGGGTGGCCCCACGGGTTTGGGCCTAGTCTCTCAGTGGCCTCGACACTTGCATGGGCACCCTTACCTCCAAGGACTGAGATCCTTCCAAGCATCTGTGAGGGACTGAGGCAGACCCTGGCCCCTTTCTCTTGGCCATGTACCTTAAATCCACGGTGGGCTTTCTCTACCCCAGCTACCCTGGGGCCTCTCTAAAGATAGGAGTTGCAACAGAGCAGCACCATGTGATGCCAACAGCCTGATGGTGCTCTGGTTATAAAACCAAAACATGGTGTCTAGCTTAGGCCAGTGTGTGTGTGTGTGTGTGTGTGTGTGTGTGTTGAGGGGGGAGCATGTTAGGACTCTTGTGCTTTCAAGACAGAAATCCAAATGAATCGACTCAAAGAGCTGGAGAGTCCAGAGGTATATCAGCTTCAGGTACGGCTGAAATTAGGACCTAAAGGGCATCACCAATTCCCTTCCTCTCCCTGCTCTGCTTCTCCTGGAAGGAGGTGGTGCCCCACAGCCGCTGGCCCCCTTTGTACACCTCAGCACTCCCAGCAGAGAGAAAGGAGGACATGTCTTCCCAGAGACTCTAACAAATGTTTGGCACGAGGGTTCTTTGGCCTGCTTGGGCCACGTGGGTGCTCCTGGACCTGAGGATCCAGCAGCGTTGACTCCCCTTGTGGACTGGGAGGGAGTGGTGGTTCACCAAAGAAAAACCAGGGAGCAGCTCCTGGAGAAAGGGGGGGGGTGCCATGCAGCACAGCTGTAGGTGGCTCCATTCACCTCCAGCAGGGCAGGGGGTGCTGGGGAGGCCAGGTGTCTCATGTCCACCACGAGGAGCACTATTGCTCCATCTCTGGGAGGACATGCTCCAGGGGCAGCTCCTTCCCCATTCTCATGAGCTCCCACTCCCCCCATGAAAGTGCTACAAGGGTAAGCAGTTCTGGACTCCAGGCAGTTTGCGCATCTCCCAGCCCTTGTGTCAGACTCGGGGCAGCCGTTACAGATGTGGCCCTGGTGGACGGGCGCCAAGACACTGGTCAGGCCCCAGCTGCCCCACCTGCTCCTCCCCTCCACCTTGAGTCAGAAAAATGACACTGGATGGGCTTTGTCTGCCAGAGTTGTAAAAATGAATTCTGATTTGGTAATAAAGTTATAAAGGGCTGGGATGAGATAATCCTAATGAGCTTCTTTTAATAAAGCTCCCCAGTGGGGCTCTGAGCTGACGGCCCCCGTGGGGCTGAGCCTCTTTCTGAAGAGCCTGCTGGCTTCCAAACAGGGCTTTTGCCGTGTCCTAATTATGCTTCTACATAAACATATTTTATCTTAATGATCGTCTTTAGGGGAATTTGCAGTCACAGAGGGCTTGTTTCTCAGTCATTAACAAATGGAGAGGATGACCTTCCCCCAGATGACCTCCCCTGGCTGGTGGCACCGTTGTGCTTCTCCAGGCTGCTGGTGCTCAGGAGTCTGGGCCTGGCCCGTTGCCCCTGCAGGGGCCTGCACTGCTTGCAGAAGGAGAGCTGGGCCGGAATCCTGGAGCATGTCCAGCACCTGGTCAACACCTCAGTCTGAGGAGAGGCCTGTGTTTCTCAAGACTCACTGTGACCTTGTTCACGAGTTCCCCAGAAAGGGCCTTGTCACTTCCCAGAGAAACGGAAGCCATACCAACCATGACCCAAGGCTGCTCCATTCATCTCCTCCAGGAGCCTCCTCCTGCTGGAGGCAGTGCTGCCCTTTCCTTGCGTGGCTGGTGTGTGCTTGCCTTTTGTTTTAATATTAATCACCTTTGATATTCATTTATATATATATATATATATGTATATATATTAAATAGCTGATCAAATAATAAAACGGTAAATAAAATTAGTAGACGACAGGGCAGCAATTCAAAACTGGATGATTTGGTAAGTGGAAGTGGAACAGGTGTGGACATCCTGGAAATCTGGCAATCCTTACTCAATGATTCCAAGAGTCTGTTGACTCAGTAATTTCACTCTCAAGTCTACATCCTAAACACACAGGGTGTCCTTAGAACATCTCAGTCCCCTTCTTGAACTGACCCTTGCCCTGGGGGCTCTTCCCCCCCCCCCGAACTAGGCACACAGATGGTCACAGTCACACAGGTCTCTCAGGAGGAGACTGAAAGCTGTTCCTGGCAATGCTGCTTGGGTAGGCTGGGAGGAGTTGGCAGAAACCTAGGTGTCATCAGTGGACATGAGGGGCAAATCTGGCAGCTGCACTCCACACAGGCTTGACGTTTGACATCCACATAGACAGACAGATCTTGAAGTGGGGAGTGGTGCAGAAGGAAACAGGATGAGACACAGCGCGGCACTGTTTGTCAATTAAAAACAAACACAGTCAAAGAGCAGCACTGACTTTGCAAAAACACCCTAACCAAAGAGTGCCCTTTGATTATCTTAGAGTGGTTGCTCATTGCAAGGGGAAAGTAGAGAAAGCTGGTTGTGGAGATACATGTCTTTTTTTTTTTTTTTTTTTTAATGGTGTTGGGACAACTGTTTAGATAAAGGAGGAAAAAATCAAATCGTGGCTTCGCACCTAAGCAGAAACCAGTTCCAGTCCAATCGGTGACCTGGGATGATGAAAATGAAGTCATAAAGGTGCTAGAAGTTCAGCTAAATGCTTTCTTATGATCCCTTTATTAGGCTGTGAACTCTAATGCCAGTGCACCTTCCGGGTTCCCCTAGGACTGCCTGTTGCTCATGAGCAGCTTTCACACCCCTGGCATGTGGGTGGAGGAACCTGAGTGGATGAGAACCAATCAATCAGTCTCTCTGCCCCAGTGTTCAGGAGCCCCTGAAGCTCAAATCTCTCTACCTCCCTGCAGAGCAGAAACTACCATATTGTGAAGAAGGGGAGAATGGCACTTAGGGAACTAGACTGGGGTCAGAGGCCAGCCCAGCTCTCCTTCTGCCACCAGGGCAGACTCCTGCGGGGGTGGTGGGCCAGGCCCAGAGTCCTGGGCACCACCTGCGCAGGGAGGTCATCCGTGGGAAAGTTATCTTCTCCATTTGCTCTACTGCATCTAATGCTTGTTTGAAAGTGAAAGTGAAAGTCGCTCAGTCATGTCCAACTCTTTGCGACCCCGTGGACCATACAGTCCGTGGAATTCTCCAGGCCAGAATAGTGGAGTGGGTAGCCTATACCTTCTCCAGTGCATCTTTTTGACCCAGGAATAGAACCAGTCTCCTGCATTGCAGGCAGATTCTTTACCAACTGAGCTACTGCTGGTTTGGGGAAGTCTAAAGCCATTCTGCTTCCAGTTCTGTACTTCCGGTTCTTCTGTAACTTTTTCCTCTTGACCCTCTCTTAGTCTCTGTGAAAGTCTGTATAATCTTACTGGTGTTCTGAAATTTCATGATGTGCAGTGGGGCTGGTGTGTTTTCATCTACTGTGTTGGGTGCTAGCTGGGCCCTTTCAGTCTGGGAGCACCTTTTAGTTGTAGCAATTTTCCTGAATAATTTCATTTGTTATTTCCTCTCTGTTTTCTCCTTTCTTTATGGAGTTCCTAGTATATGGACGATACATCTTTGATCGGGTCCTCCAATTTTCTTATCTTTTTTTCCTGATAGTTCAAGCCTTTTGGTCTTACTGCTTTACTTTCTGGGAGATTCTCAACTTTGTCTTCATAATCCTTTCACTGAATTTATTATTTCTGCTGAAATGTTTTTAATTCCAAAGAATCCTTTTGATTGATCTCATTTTGTTCTTGTTCAGTGGATGCAGTATTTCCTTCTAGCTCTCGGGGGTCACTAATAATAGGTTTCCCCACCTTCCTAGGTAGTCTCTGTCTCCTCTATTCGCCTCATTTGGATTGTTGCGCTCTTTCTTGATCTCCATCTGTGGAGTCTGGGGCTTACCCTGGAGAGCTGGAGATCCTTGGCTGGCTGTTCATGTGTAAGCCTGGGCAAGAAAAGAGGTGACTGGGAGCTCGATGCAGGTAGTAGGGGGAGCCATGGACAGTAATATTGCCTTTTGGTCTTTGGTCATATTCCCTAGAGAAGCCTCCTTCCAGCTTTCTGCCTGAGGGATAAAGGCTTGACTACCAACATTCTGGGAGTGGATTGTGGAAGTAGGCTGGTGTCTCAGCATTCATTTCATCCTCCTTTTTAGCATGGTACCTATGCTCTCAGCTACACCTGGTGCCTGCAGCCCAGAGATCTTCTTGAAAGAGAATGAGCTTCCAGACCAATGCAGAATTAGTTAATGGGCTGTTACTAGGATGCAGGGTGTGAGAAAGGGGTTTGGCATTAGCCATCAACTAGCCTTTATTTCAATCCACTCATCATCCCACTTCCAGAGGTACTTGGTGCCTTTGGAGGATTCTGCAATGCAAACTGGAAGCATCTGGCCAGCTTCTCAGACATACTAAGTCCATTGTCATGTAGCCATCTGCTTTCCAGCCTACAACAGTTCTGTTATTTTTTTCCTCTCCTGCTCCCCCTGTCCTTGTTTGCTTGTGATTTAAGAAAAAAAAAATCGTCCCTTTACTAAAGTTACAATGGGGTTCCAAGGAGGAGCAAAATTGGATGTATGTGTTTAATGTACCATTTTTACCTAAGGTCCCTTCTATGCTTAGATTTGTGTTTAGACTTTGTATTCAGTTCCATGATCTGTCTTTCATAACACTCATACCACTATGATCTAATTAATGTTATTTTGTAATGTGTTCTGAAATTTTGAAAGGTAAATATTTCCTGTTATTATTCCTTTTTAATATTTTTCCCAGCTAATCTCCCATATGTAGTCTTCCAGTTGAACTTTGGAACTATATTGTTAGATTTTAACACTTTTTTTTAATGGAGATTGTGTTAAATTTATAGATTAATTTGGAAGAGAATCAGCTTGCAGTCCAGGATAGTGTCATTGTGTCTCCAATTACTGAGGTTGCCTTAGTTTTGACCATATTGTATTACTCTTTGTGTAATCTTTCTACATTCCTTATTTTTGTTTACATCTAGATATTTTGTGGGGTTTATTCTTATAGTCGATAAGCCTCTTTTCCCATTCTGTTTCCTAGCTGATTTCTGTTATGTACAAGAAAGGTATTGATGTTTGCATACTGATTCTATGGAGGATGAGAATTAACTATTTCTTGTAGGTTTGGTAAAACTCTTCTATAAAACCTTCTGAGCTTTTCTTTGACTGCTTTTTTTTTTTTTTCATTTTTTCTGAGATTTATTCAAGTTTTCTACTTGAGCCAACAATTAGAATGTATGTTCTCTATTTAGTCTAGGCTTACTAGAAAGGTGTTTTTAATTTCTGGTGTTTAGGGTTTGAGGGCTTTCCTTCTTGTTTTCTTTGATTTTGCTCTATGATAGCAGCTGTGGGCATGATTTTTGAGTCTCCCTTTTGTCCTAATGTAAGTGAAATTTGGAACTTGTGCTTGAACAGGACACATTCTCTGGTTGTTGGGCTTAAACATTAGGTTATTTTAGTAATTCAGATCTTCTACAGTAATTCAGAGCTTCCCTGGTGGATTAGTGGTAAAGAATCTGCTTGCAGTACAGGAGACAAGAGATGCAAGTTCGACTCCTGGGTTGGGAAGATCCCCTAGAGGAGGGCATGGCAATCCACTTCAGTATTCTTGCCAGGAAAATCCCATGGATAGCCTGGCGGGCTACAGTCGATGGGGTCACAAAGAGCCAGATGTGACTGAGCACGCACAGTAATTCAAATCCTGCCTAATGTTTTACCCAATTCATCTGTTGTTTTCTGGAGTAAATATATTAAAATGTACATAGAACTGTGGCTTTGCCTATTTTTCCTGTATCAGGTTGAAGCTCTGTTAGGTGAATGAAATTTCATATCTTTTATATCTTTTCAATGAATTGTTGATCAGTTTGTACCTTTAATGTCAGATTGTATTTTATCTAGTAAATATCATTATGCCTGGTTCTGTTTTGTTGGCAATTACATGTAACTCTCTCTTTGCCCCATTTGTTTTAATTTCTGGGTAATTTTGTTTTAGTTACACCTTGTATAAGCAATTTACAGCAGGATCTTGTGCCAGCTCATGCTTCTTTGCCAGTCGCCTTACTTTTGCTCTTGCTGCCCGCTCCCCCCATCCCAAGCCTGGGCTTCCTGGCCCTGCTGTGCCTGCCCTCCTTCTAGGGCAGGTACTAGGGCAGGTACTAGGGCAGTGTACTCCCAGAGGCACCCCCTTCCCCCACTTACCCACTGCTGGGTCTCTGCTTCCTCCCATTGTATCTCTATGGTGGCTCCTGCCCTCACAGCCTTGCTGTGTGGTACCTGGGTACATGTGTATATCTGTGGGGTACCAAGGCATACAAGACATTTGGCCCCTGTCTTCCAAGGGGGTCTCCTTCAAGTGGAGTGAACAGGTAATGCCTAAGCAAATTCGTAAATGAGATTCAAGCTGCAGATAGTGGTACATTCCATGAAGGAGGAAAACAGGATGCTGTCAAGGAGACACTGGGGGAAGAGAGAGCCTATTTTAATTTAGGACGAAACAAGGCAAGTCCCCCTGGGGAGAGAACATTTCAGCTGACACCTGGAGGATGAGAGGGAGTAGGTCCAGTGAGGAATGAGGGGAAGATCATTTTCTGGAGAAGGGACAGCAGTCTTCCCCACTGGGAAGTGGCTTCTCAAGGCTCTGTGCCCCTCCTCCCCTTGTAGGTGTGTCCTTGGGGGAGGCAGATGGGGACCACGTCCAGTGCAGGAGGCAGAGGCCTGTGAGCTCTGTTCCCTGTGGACCTTTTGGGGGGCCTCCTGCTGGACCTGATAGGAAGGCTAAATTTGGGCAGGAGCAGCAGCAGCAGAAAGGGCATCGCAGGAGAGATAAGTGCAGCGAAGGCCTGGGCATGGGATTTGCACAGGGACAGCCAGCATCCAGGCACCCTTGAACCCACACCTGCTGCATGGTGCTCCCATGGCATTTATAGACTCAGGTCTCTGGGATTGCTCTTCTCTGAACTAAACACGCTTGCTTCTTTCTCCCAATTTCGATTTCCCCACACCATCTCTTGCTGCTGGTGAGATACACAGGCCACTCCAGGGCTCATCAACAACTTTGGATGCTGTGGCTTGGGCTGGGTCCCAGCCCCTCCTCTGTGGTGTGACTTGTCTGCATCACTTTATCTTCCTGAGGCTCCTTGATGCTCAAATGAGACAGTAATGAGGATGGTGAGGAGCCTCCTACTTGCTGAGGATTGGATGGCTAGACCGTAGTGGAGGTTTGTCAATCTGAAGGGCTGTGCACACGCCCCACCATACCAGGCTGCAGGGGCAGCGGGAGCCGGGCAGGGTCCTGTGATCCAGGCACTGTGGGTGAGCTTGGCTGCTGTGACCTGCTTGCTCCCCTGGAGGGCAGGCACTTCAGGGTTTCCTGGATGCAATTCTGCGTCCCCTTCTTCCATCCTGTCCACAGACTGCTTTGAGGAATTTTGTCTGCTCTCCTGTAGAGACACTCAAATGGGGGACAGCTTTTGGAGGCTTCCTGTTGTATCATCCTTTGCCTGAGACAGAAGCTAACCAGAAGGGTGCCCCCAGGACAGGGAATGCCCATGGTTACCCATTGAAAAGATAGGGTCCTGCCACAGACACCTCCACTCAGGGCAGCCTCGGCCTGCTGGGGTCCAGTCTGCTCCCATCTACCATGGATCAACCCCCCAGAGGGACTGGAGACTTCTCCCTGTGTGGGAGGCTGTGTGCAGAGGGCGACTGTGTCAGGAGCCAGGACAGATTGTCCTCTGTCCTCGGCAGGAGATGGGCAGTGCTGATTGCTCAGTGTCCAGGCCTGGCCGGTAATGAGGGGTCCAGCACAGGGCTGGATAAGCTCTGGGTCACTGAGGCTTGGCCACTTACAAGCATGCAGGAGCTGCAAGGGGAGGAGGGAGAGGGGCCCGAGAGGCGCTGAGGCCTGTAGACCGGACAGGCAGCCCTGTGCAGGCGGACAGGCCCTGAGGCTGGGCTTGGTTGCAAGTAATCGAGAACAGCCCACTGAGGACCTGAACAGGACTCTCAACCTGAGGGGCAGGCCTGCTAGGACCCGGGCACCAGGGCACGGCTGGGATCTCCACGTGGCCTAGCCTTTAGGGTTGGGCCCACTGTAGGAAAGCTGGGAGACGTCCAAGAATGACAAAGCAGAGCGTCAGCCTGGCTGCCGGATCCCGTCAGCGCTCACGTGGCCCTGGGTCTGGGGGCGGCTCCCTGTGCTCTGCTAGGGCTGATCAGGGCTGGGGCTCCCAGGGACCTCACTGCAGGGCAGGGCTGTCACCTTCGAATTGCTTGGGGTGCCCCGTTTGCCTCCCTTCATCTGCCCTTTCCTTTGAATTCAAGCATATCTCTACCGGGGCTGGGTCTTGGGGGTGGTTCTAGGACATAATGTCCAAGTCACCCTCCAAAATTATCATGATTGAGATAATAATGATAACAATAATTAGGCTTGTGGTGAAATTAATGTTTCTCGTGCATTCTTAGGAAACGTTGCTATCTTTATGGACCTGTAACATACAGTTTAGTTAAAGCAGAGTTTGCTCAACAGAAGCAACTACAAGATGTACCCCAGCCAGCCTGACCTGATGGTAGCCCCGAGCCCTCCTCAGAGAATGTCAGGCAAAGTCCCTGCACAGTGGCTTCATGGTTTAGGGTCTGGGGCACACGCTGAGGCCTTCAGAGGTTAAGTGGGCAGTGAGGGCAGCCGGCCAGGAGGGCTGGGGACCAAGGCCTCTGTGCCGTGTCTCAGGCATGGCCATTACTCCACAGCACAGTGTGAAACCCCCTCCCCTCTACAGTGACTCCGTTTCCTAATTTCTTAGACAAGCTGGCTATTCTACATTTTTAACATGAAATCTCAAAATTTGAAATACTGTTGACCAAATGCGGTATTTAAAAAAACACACAGCCCTAACAGGCACCCTTGTGGTCTGGTTTTGCCCAGGGACCACGTGTGAGTGAACCCTGGCTTGACAGGGGCAGAGGGGAACCTCCAGCCTCTTCCTCAGGAAGAGTTCTTTTTTTATGAAAATTATCATCTTTCTGCTTCCCAAGGTGGTTCTGAAGGTGAACTGTCCCTGCTTGTTGAAAATGCAAAGAAATAAATGTGTAAAAATAGAGCAGCCATTCCTCACCCCCTCTGTCAGGTTTAAGTAGCCAGTGTCTCCCCTGGGAGCAGCCAGGATGGCCCTGAATCATCTTCAGACAGCCCAGCAGAAGGATTAGCTCTACACGGGCGCCGTCCCTGGAGCAGCCCTGGGCAGTGCCTGCCGTGTGCATGTGTGCGTGTGTGTGGAGTGTGTGTGTGTGCGCCTGTGCATATTGAGGGGACATGGGGGCCTACAGAACTGTGGCAGGGACACAAGGACCCCAGGAGGTATAGGAATAGCAATAGATACTCAGCCCAGCCCTACCTTATTCCTCTTTTCTGTGAAGCTCTTCCCCTTCCACTGCTTCTTTGCCTCCACTTTTCCTTCTTGGTCTGTCAGCGACCAGGTGGCAGGTTTGTGCTCCAAACCTAACAGACAGCAGGTGTAAAGGAGAGAGTTTCTGCCTGGCTTGGGGGGGCTCTGTCAGTCTTCCTGTCTGTAAAATGGAGTCAATGCCCATCAAAGAGGCCTGTTGTCAGCACTGGATAAGGACACATATGCAGAGGGCCCACTGGTGGAGCAGGACCTTGGTGACAGGCTGCCTTGCTGTACCTCCAGAGGAGGCAGTAGACCAGAGCCTAGGGGACAAGTGAGAAGAATTGTTCTAGAAGACTCTTTGGCAATGTCATGATAACCTGATGTCCTAGGTCCTTCCAAGGGCAAGAGTTTCGGAGACACACCTGTTTCTCCCCTCACTGGGAATGCCAAGGAGGGGAAGACCCTGGGGTCAGGGGCCTGGTGCGGACACAGAGATCCGTGCAGGGGTGTGAGGGGCTTCCAGAGATGTTGGCACTGGTACTTACTGGGCAGTGTGGTCTGTGGCTGCCAGCAATGCTAAAGGTCAGCCCAGCCAACTCAGCTGCAACCCTGAGAGGTGGGGGCAGCATCTCTGGTCCATGGGGGGCTCCAGGCCCAGTGGGAAAGTAGAAGGAATTGGAGACATGCTGCAGCTCTGCAGAAGATGCAATGGCATCCTGAGGTCCTGGCCTGGTGGGATGCAGCCCCTGGCCCCTCAGCATGGCCCCAGGCCCTGGACGGGCTGCCCCGCTCTGAGCCACGCGTTAGTCTGTGCGGGCTGGAGTGAGCCCTGGCCAGCAGACCGTGGAGTAGTTGCCATGTGAGGGGCTCATCCTGGCCTCTGCATGACTATCAGGCAGCCTCTCGTCTCCTCAGCACCTGGCACCAGGGCAGGCACAGGTCTGGCCGGGGGAAGGGTGCCCATGGGCTGGTCCCAGCCCAGGAGGGAGTGGGCGGGCCTGGCTGGGAGAGGATGGACGTTGCTTCAGCCAGGGACCAAGCCAAAAGTCCCAGAGGGGAGCTGCCTGGGAAGACTCTGTGAAACACATGCCACCTGGGCTGGGCCTCAATTTCCCCGGTTGTAAATGGGCTGATAACACCTGGGAGACCTGCCCTTTGGCACTGGGCGAGTATGTGAATGGGTGAAAAGAGCGGGCTCTGTCCACCCAGGCTCCCTCCTCTCTGTTCATCACTGGATGCCAGACCCAGCCTCTGGGATGGCCAAGCTGTGGGTTTCTATGCTACTGGGTCTGAGCTGACTTGCCCATCACAACTGCGCCGTCTGAACCTCAGTTTGCTCTTCCGTGAAATGGGGACAGAATTGCCCTCGGTTACGTGCTGCGATGACGGCACACTGATGGCCACACTGGCATCTTGCAGGGGCCGAGTTGCATCTGAGTGGGGTTTTGTCTGGCTGCAGTGTCCGTGTTGAGCCTGGACTGCTGCTACCGGCCGTGTCCTCTCTCCTCCAGGGGTCTCTGCAGACAGCCTGGACAGCCTCAGCCGTGCTCTGGGAGTTCTGGAGGAGCAAGTCAACAGCTCCAGGCGGAGGGTGCGCAGGCATGCTGCCGACGATGACTACAACATCGAAGTCCTGCTGGGGGTGGACGACTCTGTGGTCCAGTTCCACGGGAAGGAGCATGTGCAGAAGTACCTGCTCACCCTCATGAACATCGTGAGTGGGGGTGCAGTGGCGGGGGAGGGCACTGGGGTGGGGCTGGGAGGCTGGGGGTGTAGGCGGGCCAGGGCACCTCTGCTTGCCACAGTTGCCTGGTGGAGCTGGGCGTGAGTGAAATGGTCCCAGGGAGGCTCTGGGTCTACAGGTAAAACAGGTGACCCTCCCGTCGACCTTATTTAGCCTGACTTTTCTCATCTGCAAATGTTGGTGGGGATTCTGACTTGGCAAAGCCATTTACATGCTAAGGCCATTTTCTAGACGCTCATCATTTGTGTACTAGTTTTCTTAATTTTTCATAATACCCACATTGTGTAGGCTATGTGTTTTCCTATAAATCAACTGATTTTTTAAAAGCTCAAAATTATTTACAAAGGCAGCCTCACTTTATTGTAAACTGAAAGTCCCTGAGAACTGTCCGACTCTCTGTGACCCCATGGACTGTACAGTCTATGGAATTCTCCAGGCCAGAATACTGGAGTGGGTAGCTGTTCCCTTCTCCAGGGGATCTTCCCAGCCCAGGGATCCAGCCCAGGGATCCAACCCAGGTCTTCCGCATTGCAGGCAGATTCTTTACCAGCTGAGTCACCAGGGAAGCTGAAGAATACTGGAGTGGGTAGCCTATGCCTTCTCCAGTGGATCTTCCCGACCCAGGAATCGAACCAGGGTCTCCTGCATTGCAGGTGGATTCTTTACCAGCTGAGCTACCAGGGAAGCCCACTTTATTGTAAAGGTAATCTGAAACTAAAATGCAAGGTGATAAGGGGATGACAGAGGATGAAATGGTTGGATGGCATCACCAACTCAATGGACCTGAGTTTGAGAAAACTCGGGGAGATGGTAAAGGTCAGGGAAGCCTGGCGTGCTGTAACCCATGGGGTCGCAAAGAGTCGACATGACTGAGCGACTGAACAACAATTTCAGCCCCAGCTAGACAGCTCTGCTTTCTCCTCTGCAGAAAGGAGATTAGCATGTGTCAGAGAGGAGGACAGACAGAATAACACCCATCCGAGGTTTCTCCTTGAGGTAATCAGAAGAAATAAAGATTGAAGATAGTATTCGTGTCTCCCTGTGAGGCTGGGCTCCTTGACTGAGTGACTGTGTGCCACCCAAGCCCCCTATGGCATCACAGTGCACCTGCCCCATCACTCTCCAGACAGGTTTAGCCATCGCCCCTCCCCTCATTCCAGCCCCTCCCACCCCAGAAGGTGCAGAGTTCTGACCTTGCAGAGAGTGCAGTCCTGCCTCTGCCCTCAGTGGTGCAGAGGTCCTTCCCCTCACTGCCTGGTGCCTCCTCTGAGCCCTGCTGGGAGAACAGGAAGGGTGGAGGGAGATGTAGTGGGCCTGCGTCCTCCCACGACAGTGTCGTGTAAGGAGTGGATTTGTGGAAGGAAGCCTGGGCTTGCAGGGGGCTGGAGGCAACCAGGGAAGCCCCGGGGATGGGGAGTTATAAAGCAGCAGGGCTGTGTGCCCCAGCCTGTCCGCTCTGCTCTGCTCTGCTTCCTGGGCCATAGTGAGCCCCTGGGAACTCAGTTGGCCCTTGGGCAAGACCCTGCTCCCAGAGCCCCAGTGAAGAGATAGGTCAGGAGCAAGAGGGAAAATATGAGTGAGCTGGTCACTGGACCAGGAGACCCCTGCCTGCCTGCCTGCCTCTCTTCCTCTTCACCTGCCTTAAGTAAGTCACTGACTCTGGAATACAGCCACCTCATCTGCAAAGCAGGCTGGCATCTGTTACATTTGCAGATATTGTTTTATTTTGGAGAGTGTTGTCACACTTAGTCTCACTTACTTTTGAAAATTACCTTTAATGTAATAATAATAATACCATGATGGCTACAAATATTGAGCTCTTTTTTTAAAACTCTTTATCGAATTTGTTACAATATTGCCTCTGTTGTTTATGTTCTGGTTTTCTGGCTGAGAGGCATGTGGGATCTTAGTTCCCAGACCAGGGATTGAACCTGCCCACCCCCCTGCGTTGGAAGGGAGAGTTTTAACTATTTGACTGCGAGGAAAGCCCCAAATATTGAAATCTTAATATGTGATTCTGTGTGGCACTTATCATGTATATCTTTGGAAATCTTCACACTAACTCTATAAAATTGGTAGATATAAAATCTTGTCTGCCTTCAAAATATATGTTTTTCCTCAAGCATTATACCGCTCTCCAACTCAGCGGCCAAAAGGACTGGGGTGGAATTAGAGTGCTGAATCCTGGTAAAGGAAAACTACTCGTTTCTTTTACTCATGCCAACACTTGTGACACTAACTACCGGAATTAGCATAGAAGGTAAAAGTTCAGCCTCACAAGACAGGCCCCGCTTTAAACGCTCATCTCAAGTCCCAGAAGTACACGATGTCAGCTGTACTTCTGACCAACCAACTACCAGCTCTTCAGGTTCAATAATTCGCGAAAATAGTTCACAGCTCAGGGAACCACTCTACTTACTATCACTGGTCATTATAAAGCACACACTGGAGGAAAACTGAGGAACAGCCAGATGGAAGAATGCATGGGGGAGGTGCATGGAGCTTCCATGGCCCCTCTGGATGCACTACCCTGCCAGCACCTTGATGTGCTCACCAGCCGAGAAGCACTCCAAACTCCATTGTTTAGAATTTAATGGAGATTTTGTTTTGTAGGCATGATTGGTGGGAATCACTGGCCATGGATGGTGGTGGTAGTTTAGCCTCCAACTCATGTCCGACTCTTGAGATCCCGTGGACTGTAGCCCACCAGAATTCTCTGTCCATGGGATTTCCCAGGCAAGAATACGGGAATGGGTTGTCATTCTCTTCTTCGGGGCGTCTTTTCTTCCCAACTCAGAGATCAAACCTGAGTCTCCTGCATTGCAGGAAGATTCTCTACTGACTGGGCCACTAGGAAAGCCCATGGATGATTGAACTCAATCTCCAGCTCGTCTCTCTTCCATGAAAGCTGGGAATGGGGCTGAAAGTTCCAACTCTAATCATACAGCTGGTTCCTCTGGCTACCAGCCCAAATCCTGAACAATCTAAGGGCCCACCAAGAATATCTTCATTAACATGAGCTCAGGTAAGGTTGAAAGGGGCTCATTATACATAGCATAAGGTGCTCCTCTCACCCCTATCCTTCAGGAAATTACAAAGATTTTAGAAGGTTTGTGCCAGGAATGAGGAGCAGAGTCCAGATATATGTTTCTTATTATTTTGTATCTGGATTACTCCTGGCCCTACCACTACCAGCTATGTCTCTGAGAATGGGCTTCAGTCTTCTAAGCCTTGGTTTTCTCATCTTTAAAATGGGCAATCATTTTTATCTTGAATTGTCAATGAGGATTAAATTAAATAAATGAAGAGGAACCTGCTTTTCAGTCTCTAAATAAATGTGGTTTTTATTATGACAGTGACAATATTTATTAATAGTTTAGCGATAGCAGGTTTAGAATTGTTCTTCACAAGTCTGACAAGGACCCTGAAGTTGGAGTGTCTTCCTGAGGCTTGTGGACCAAATCTGCCTTTCACCTGGGGTGGAAGCCCCCTCTGCCGCACATACCTTGTGCCCATGAACTGCTAGGAGGAAGTCTAGAACTTTGTCTTGGTTTCACCAGTTAACTTCAGTTTATTCATTTACACCCCCATGGTCCAACTGAACCTCGATTTTGGGTAAAGGGATGGTTTGGTTAGTTTCTTGAAAAGCATGAGAAGTATAAAAATTCTACTGTTGAGACAGATTTTATTATAACAGAAAAGGGACTATGGGAGATGAATTGGAGGAGCTGAGAAAGAGTAACTGGGCCGTGTCCTGTTTCCCCTGTTGCATCCAGCTTGTCCCAGGCTCAGTGGTTGGTCCTGCAGAGGCAGAGGGCCTGGCGGACTCTCCCGGGCTCAGGGAGACACCGCACTGGGAGGTTTCTGAGCCTCCAAGCTGTGCTCACACTGTAAGAATGCAGGGTGGTCGAGGGAGATGAGGCACCCTGCTTGGGTCCTATGTTGCATTAAGTATATTCACCTTATTGTGCAGCCAGTCATCACTACCACCCATCTCCAGAACTCTCTTCATCTTGCAGAACTGCCCCTCTGGACCTGTTAAGCAATAACTCCCCAGTCCCCCCTCTCTCCAGTCCTTGGGAGGCACCATTCTACTTTCCGCTTGCTGTGCCCTGCCTCTGAACTTGACCAGCACGTGGTGCTCAGTGGTGCCATGGGCAGCCGTGGGTGTGGGGGCCTTTAGACCCTGCAGGTGCTGGCCCACCTGAATCTTCAGGCAGAGCCCCACAGGCCCTCCAAGGCCTGGCCAGGGTAGGTCTGCCTCTTCCTGTAATGCACAGCCTATCAGGAGGCGCCCCGGCACTTGAAGCCAAAGCAGCGCCGTGGAGGACAGATGTGGTGGAGGCCGGCCCAGACTGCGCTCCAAGTGAGGCATTTGGTCAGCAGTGAGAATGGCCAGGACCAGGGCAGAAGTGTTCCCAGCTCCCTAGGCTTGGGGCTCGCCCTGGGCGGACAGCCTGTTCCCTGAGGAAGGTCGTAGAGGCTCTGGGAGGAGGGTCTGGTGGGGGTCTGGTGGCAAGAACCTGGGAAATGTGGGCTCCGAGGAGCAACAAGGCCAAGCGGGGCCAGGTGTCGGTGTGGCTCAGCCCCGGCAGCTCTAAACCAGCTTGGGGTCCCTCATCATTCAGTTACTCTGCTTGCAGGACTCCCTCTGGGGTCTCTTTGTGGCAGAGCCTGGGCTGGGACACAGGTCCTGGTGTGATGCAGACATTCCAGATTCATCAAGTATCCACATGCTCCCCTCCCTTCCATTTCCCAGCCTCCCTGGCACCTCATTTGGGGTTGTGGGGCTAGTTTCATCTAACAGCCTGTGTGGAAATGACATAGGTTGCCTCTTGGCTAAGGCAGCTGAGAGCTGCTATGTCCCTTCCCTCCCTCTCTTTCTGCCACAGTGACCTTGGAAGCCACACATCCCAGTAGCTGCAACTACAGAATGGGGCTTTATAAAGCCTTGATGTGTGCAAGAAAACGCACCCCAGCTTTTACTCTACTGAGATGTGGTAGATTCTCTGTTAACTGCAGCACAGCCTTTTCTATCATAATTCACACAGCTCCTGTCCGTGCAGTATGATCAACCAGTGTTGATTGGGCATCAGCTCTATGTCAGAAGTGAAATAGGGCCAATGTGGGAAGCAAGGGGCCCAGGTAAGAGGGGGAACTGGAGCCAAGGAAGGGTCAGTAGAGGGACTTGAATGTGACTATAAGGGCAGTAGGAAATTGTTCAAGGTGTCACTTCCTTCCAAATTAATGGGCAAGACATTTTATGCCCTTTTTTTTGTAGGAAAATGGGAATGAATCCATCCCTCTTTAAATCTCAGAATCTCTGGAGTATGAGGAGGGTTGGAAATATTTGCTGAGTGCTTCAAGAGAGCCACCTGGATTTAGAAAGGGTCTCATGGTGTTCAGAACCCTCCCACCAACCCATTCAAGCACCTCTTGTGAGTTCTAGTTTCCTTCTTTTCCTCCTCAAATCTAGAAAAGTAACATTGTTTTGTTTATTAAAATATGCTGTTTAACATGTCTGATATACTATTTATGATGGAAAATTAGAATATATTCCTATAAGTGGTGAATGTTCTCTCCTACCAATTATTGCCTAGTTCCTCATTTTATTGGTACCTCATTTTATTATATTAAAAAACAGAGACATTACTTTGCCAACAAAGGTCCATCTAGTCAAAGCTATGGTTTTTCCATAGTCATGTATGGATGTGAGAGTTGGACCATAAAGAAAGCTGAGCACCGAAGAATTGATGCTTTTGAACTGTGGTGTTGGAGAAGACTCTTGAGAGTCCCTTGGACTGCAAGAAGATCCAACCAGTCCATCCTAGAGGAAATCAGTCCTGAATATTCATCTGAAGGACTGATGCTGAAGCTGAAACTCCAGTACTTTGGCCACCTGATGCAAAGCACTGACTCATTGGAAAAGACCCTGATGATGGGAAAGATTGAAGGTGGGGGGAGAAGGGGACAACAGAGGATGAGATGGTTGGATGACATCACCGACTTGATGGACATGAGTTTGAGCAAGCTCCAGGAGTTGGTGATGGACAGGCAAGTCCGTCGTGGTGCAGTCCATGGGGTCACAAAGAGTTGAGCACAACTGAGAAACTGAACTGAACTGAACTGAACCTCATTCTAATGATGGCATAACATTGCTCTTTGTGAATATAGCATATTTTTTGTATGATTGATCATTTATATTACTCATGTAGCAGGATTTATTTCCCATATCAGTTCGGCCACTAACAGTAATGAATGTTATAGCTCAATCTATTGCTTATCCTTCACTATTTCCTTAAACTCAGTTCCTAAAAATGTAATCCCTGGTTAGCAGGTATGTGCATTTTAAAGCTTTCTATGTCAGAATGTTCTGTTATGGTTTCAACTATTCATGTTCCATTGAGTAAATGCCCATCTCTTCACCTGCTCACACCGCCAGAATTTTTTTAGCTGTGGCAATTTGATAGCTACAACAAGGATATACTTTTGTTGTAAGTTGTAGATACTTGATGGTAATGAGGTTCCATTTAAAATATATACACATATGTTTTAAAACAGCCATCATCTTATATTTGTATGATTGGTCTCTTCATTTTCTTTATTCTACCAGAATTTTAGCTTCTTTTGTGTTAATTTGAAGAACTGTTAAAATAGGTTAACTTTTTGTCTGATGTATGTGTGGGGAATATTTCCCCCAGTTTTGTTGTTTGCCTTTATTTTGGTTGGGGGTGGCTTGTTAATGGCTTACATTTTTGTTTGAAGTCATGTCCTGAGATCTTTCCCTCCCTGGTTTTTCCCCTTGGGGACTGTCTTCGGCATTTCATGCCCTCCCCAGAAGTTAGACTTCTGGAGTTTCATTCTGGTTGCCCTTAACAGTGACTCCCATGGCCTGTTGTCAGCAGCATCATTTCCCAGACCCTGGCTCTCACTGACCACCTAACTGTTCTTGCTGTACGTTCAGCTGTGGCAGCCCCACACCCAGAATGTCTACTGGGTACAAAACTTCCTGGGCCAAGTGCATATTGAAAATATGGTTCTCTTATTCAAAGAGTAGAAAAAAGTGTCATAAAAGGTACATATATTAATACTAAAGCCTTTTCCTCTATCTCACAGACTTTCAGCTTGTCAAGATTTTTAAATTTTCTGTTTATTGTCACTCTAAGTGAAGAAAAGTTAGGATTTTTAATTATAATCATGAATTTTGCCATTCATCTTTATACTGTACAGAGCCTGTTTTAAATGCAGATATTAGAACATTTAACCAGCATGGGGAATCACCAAAATTAAGATTTGTATTTGTGGCTTATGCCCAGAGGGTACTGCAGGCTGGCCAGAAGCTCAGACAAAGCTTCAGCCAGACTTAGGAAGGTTGGGAGGAGAAATAGAGGCCCCCAGAAGTGGGTCCAGGGGAGAGCACTCCCTCGGGTCCCTGGGTCCTGGCCAGTGATGCAGCAGTGCCCCAGGGCTTGGCAGCTGCCCGTCCCCTGACAACTGCCACTGAAAGAACACAGAGCATCTCTCTTCCATATGGGCCCACCATCTTATCCCAGGCCCTGCCCTGAGATGCCCCAAGGCACCAGTGTCCACCTGGTTCTCCCTGCACCTGTGTACTCCCTGCAGTGGTCACTGAGTGTGGAGCAGGCAGCCAGGAGCCTGTCCTGGGGAGATGGGGCCACATCTAACAGCCTCTCTGTCCAAGCAGATCTCACAAAACACGAATTTAAAGGTAAAATGATGAATTTAAAGATGCTAACCACAGAGCAGTAAGCCCAGGTGCAGAGCCCTTCCGAGCATGGACCCTGGTCACTCACCCCGAACCCAGGAACCTGAGCCTGTGCTTCTTGCCTCGAGACCTGTTCTTATTGCCCATCCCCCTCCTCTGTTCATCTAGAGACTCAGCTCAAATCTACCCCTACCCTCGACTCTCTGCCCAGATGAAGAAAGCTGGGGCCTTCTGAGCACTGGGACCAGGCTGTGGGCTGAGGCCTTGTCTTCTGGGGCCCTCTGCCCTGATTTTTAGTTCTCACATGCCATAGCCTCAAGACTGCTGGTAGACACAGGATGAAGTACTGTCTCCTGATCAGGGAGGCTGGGACCCCCTGGGGAAGGCTACTGGAGAGCCTCAGCCACATGTTTCAGGGAGGAGGAGGCTCAATCCCACCACGAGGAGGCGCTGAGTGTGGAGCTAGGAGTGTGAGCAGATGTGCAGTCCTTCCAGCCATGCTGGCTCCTCCAGGCCCCGTGCCCCACACCGCAGGGCCCCGCCTTGGTCCCCTGCTGAGACGTGCGTCTCCACTGCCGGCCTCCCCCTGCTACCATCCTGCTCCTGCTCCTCTCAAGTTTTCAACTCTGGCTCATCCTCTGACCTTCACTAGGGCCACCCCTGAGGACGAGGAGCTTCCCTCTGCCTGGGCTCCCCTCTGTGCTGGGAAACGTCCTGTTTGACCCCTCTTCCTTGGAAATGTGCTCCTCACTGTGTCTGGTGCTCCCAGACTGGGAGGCCGTCAGCCCTCCTGAACATACCTGCAGCTGACTCTGGTGTCGGGGGGATTACACTGCCAGCCCTTGAGCTAGTCTCTCCTTGCAAACTCAATGCTGTGGCCGTGTGAGCCGGGCATCCCAAGGAGCCACGTGGGGTCACAACCCCCCACGTTCACAGCACCTCCAGTTATCTTGTCAGGCATGGAGAGCAGCTATTCTCTGGGCTCAGCTGAATGGGAGGCTGGGGAGGAATGCATTTGGAGAAAACTGAAGAGCCGTTATCAGAGGAGTATGTTTACATATGCTGTACACTGTGCTTAGTCGCTCAGTCATGTCCGACTCTTTGTGACCCCATGGACTGTAGCCCGCCAGGCTCCTCTGTCCTTGGGGATTCTCCAAGCCAGAATACTGGAGTGGGTTGCCATGCCCTCCTCCAGGGAATCTTCTCAGTCCAGGGATCGAACCCAGGTCTCTCGAATTGCAGGTGGATTCCTTACCAATTGAGCCACGAGAGAAGCCCAAGAATACTGAAGTGGTAGCCTATCCCTTCTCCAGGGGAGCTTCCTGACTCAGGAATCGAACTGGGGTCTTCAGCACTGCAGTCGATGTTTACATATAGGCTTCCCTATTGGTTCAGAGGATAGAGAATCTGCCTGCAATGTGGGAGACCTTGGTTCGGTCCTGGGTGGGGAAGGTCCCCTAGAGAAGGGAATGGCAACCCACTCCAGTATTCTTGCCTGGAGAATCGCATGGACTGAGGAGCTTGGCAGGCTACAGTCCTTAAAGTTGCAGAGTTGGACATGACTGAGTGACTAACATACATACACACGTTTACATATGCACATTTAAAAGTAAAACTTATTTGTGCCAAGGCTTCAAAAAATATAAAATCTTGGGCTCAAGATCAGTGCTTCCTATGTGGCTTATAGCATTTAACTAAAGCATTCATTTCAATCCTACTCCTCCTTGACAAAACAAAGGCCTTGTTGGTTGCCTGGGCTCTCAGGATCCATAGTGACCTAGCGCTGCCTGGTCCAGTTGCCCTCCTTGTAGAGGTGAGGTGGCCAGCCATCCTCTCAGGAGGCCAGTGTCATGAGGCCATGACACAGATGTGAGGTGTCTTTCCGGAAAGTGCCACTTGTTTTAAATGGCAAGATTTATTAAAACATCAATTTTATATGAAATTTACATGAAAGTAAACCATTTATATGAAAGTAAACCATTCAGGTATGACCTAAATCAAATCCCTCACAATTATACAGTGGAAGTGACAAATAGATTCAAGGGATTAGGTCTGATAAACAGAGTGCCTGAAGAACTATGCACGGAAGTTCGTGACATTGTATAGGAGGCAGTGATCAAGATCATCCCCAAGAAAAAGAAATGAAAAAAGGCAAAATGGTTGTCTGAGAAGGCCTTACAAATAGCTGAGAAAAGAAGAGAAACTAACGGCAAAGGAGAAAAGGAAAGATATACCCATCTGAATGCAGAGTTCCAAAGAATAGCAAGGAGAGACAAGAAAGCCTTCCTCAGCGATCAGTGAAAAGAAACAGGAAAACAATAGAATGGGAAAGACTAGAGATCTCTTCAAGAAAATTAGAGATACCAAGGGAACATTTCATGCAAAGATGAGCACAATAAAGGACAGAAATGATATGGACCTAACAGAAGCAGAAGATATTGAGATTGAGGTGGCAAGAATACACAGAGGAACTATACAAAAAAGATCTTCATGAACCAGAAAACAACAGTGGTGTGATCACTCACCTAGAGCTAGACACCCTTGAGTCTGAAGTCAAGCGTGCCTTAGGAAGCATCACTATGAACAAAGGTAGTGAAGGTGATGGAATTCCAGTTGAGCTATTTCAAATCCTGAAAGATGATGCTGTGAAAGTGCTGCACTCAATATACCAGCAAATTTGGAAAACTCAGCAGTGGCCACAGGACTGGAAAAGGTCAGTTTTCATTCCAATACCAAAGAAAGGCAATACCAACGAATGTTCAAACTACCACACAATTGCACTCATCTCACACGCTAGCAAAGTAATGCTCAAAATTCTCTAAGCCAGGCTTCAACAGTATGTGAACCGTGAACTTCCAGATGTTCAAGCTGGATTTAGAAAAGGCAGAGGAACCAGAGATCAAATTGCCAATATCCATTGGATCATCAAAAAAGCAAGAGAATTCCAGAAAAACATCCCCTTCTGCTTTATTGACTATGCCAAAGCCTTTGACTGTATGCATCACAACAAACTGTTGAAAATTCTGAAAGAGATGGGAATACCAGAACACTTTACCTGTCTCCTGAGAAATCTGTATGCAGGTCAAGAAGCAAAAGTTAGAACCGGACATGGAACAACAGACTGGTTCCAAATCAGGAAAGGAGTATGTCAAGGCTGTATACTAACCCTGCTTATTTAACTTATATACAGAGTGCTGCTGCTGCTGCTGCTAAGTCGCTTCAGTCGTGTCCGACTCTCTGCGACCCCATAGACGGCAGCCCAACAGGCTCTACCGTCCCTGGGATTCTCCAGGCAAGAACACTGGAGTGGGTTGCCATTTCCTTCTCCAATGCATGAAAGTGAAAAGTGAAAGTGAAGTCGCTCAGTCGTCTCCAACTCCTAGCGACCCCATGGACTGCAGCCTACCAGGCTCCTCCATCCATGGGATTTTCCAGTCAAGAGTACTGGAGTGGGTACATCATGAGAAATGTCGGGCTGGATGAAGCACAAGCTGGAATCAAGATTACAGGGAGAAATATCAATAACCTCAGATACACAGATGACACCCCAGTTACAGCAGAAAATAGAGCCTCTTGATGAAAGGGAAAGAGGAGAGTGAAAAAGTTGTCTTAAGACTCAACATTCAAAAAACAAAGATCATGGCATCCGATCCCATCACTCATGGCAAATAGATGGGGAAATAATGGAAACATTGAGAGACTTTACTTTCTTGGGCTCCAAAATCACTGCAGATGGTGACTGCAGCCATGAAATTAAAAGACGCTTACTCCTTGGAAGAAAAGCTATGATCAGCCTAGATAGCATATTAAAAAGTAGAGACATTACTTTGCCAACAAAGGTCCATCTAGTCAAAGCTGTGGTTTTTCCAGAAGTCATGTATGGATATGAGAGTTGGACCATAAAGAAAGCTGAGCACCTAAGAATTGATGCTTTTGAAGTGTGGTGTTGGAGAAGACTCTTGAGAGTCCCTTGGACTGCAAGGAGATCAAACCAGTCAATCTTAAAGGAAATTAGTCCTGAATATTCATTGGAAGGACTGATGCTAAAACTGAAGCTCCAATACTTTGGCCACTTGATGCGAAGAACTAACTCACTGGAAAAGACTCTGATGCTGGGAAAGATTGAAGGGAGGAGGAGAAGGGGATGGCAGGGGATGGTTGGATGGCATCACGGACTCAATGGACATGAGTTTGTGCCAGCTCCAGGAGTTGGTGATGGACAGGGAAGCCTGGGGTGCTGCAGTCCATGGGGTTGCAAAGAGTCAGACACGACTCAGCGACTGAACTGAAACTTGGACATATTACTGGGTTTACGCAAAGTCACATGATTTTTTTCAGAATAAACTGGGAGTCTAAAGCAGGCTTGCCAAAATTAGAGCCCAAGAGCCAAATTCAGCTCATCTGTTTTTGAAAATAAAGTTTTATTGGGATGTGACCATGCCCACTCATTTATGAATTGTCTATGGCTGCTTTTGTGCTACCGTGGTGGAGCTGAGTAGTTGGGACAAAGAACACACGGCCCGCAAAGCCACTACCTGGGGCTCAAGAAAGATTTGCACTTTGATCTAAAGAAATCTTCTACTTGCTCAGTGCCCACTTTGAGCTGACAGAGGATGAGATGGTTGGATGGCATCACCAAATTGATGGACATGAGTTTGAGTAAATTCTAGGAGATGGTGACGGACAGGGAAGCCTGGCGTGCTGCAGTCCATGGGGTTGCAAGGATTTGGACATGACTGAGCAACTGAAAAACAACAAGAGCAACACCTTGAGCTGAACCCCAGCACTTTATAGTTTCATTTGCCTCCCACTGTGTCAATGCACTTGGGTGCACGTGTTAGGGAAGCACTGGGCATAGCATGAGGACCAGCTTTGGAGTCAGAAGCAGTTGCGTCCTAATCTTGGCTTTTACCTACCTGGGCAAAGGTCCTGCCTTGCCCTGAACTTGGTTTCTTCATCTTTACACCTCCCACACACCCTGATCAATAAAGACTGAAAGGAAAGGCACTCCTGAGGTGCCCTCAGGAGACAAGCTCCCTCTCTCCCCCTTCAGGGCTCTAAGCCCCTGCAGCTAGAGCAGCCTTTCCTGAAGGCCATTGCAGGGACCTTACACTTGAGCTGAGCTCCATCCTCTCCCTGCTCAGACCCCAGCCCACCCCCACCCCAACTTTGACAGCTGAATGGATCTAGGAAGTCACTTTGGGGATTCTGTTTAAAGCAACTGAGTGAGCATTTTAAAACAACAGAGCAGGAGGAGCAAGATTTCTGGGCAGACATAGCTGCCCCTCCTAGCTAGGCTAACTGCTCATGTTCTGGAAGAATTCCTGCTCCCCCACCCCCACCCCAAGTGTATCTTCTGTCGAGGGCAGACATACTCCTTAGGCTTGTAGAGAACATAGGACCCAAACGAGCTTCTGAGCTTTTGGAGTAGAGGCTGTACCCTTTGACCCTTCCTAGCGTGAGACATTCTCAAACAATTTTTGTTGAATTATTTCTCTCTGTGCCAGGATTCAGATATTTTTCCTCTTTTCTAATTTAATCCAGAAACTGGCCTGGGCTCACCAAAGCCTTGCCAGGATTTGCAAACAATCAGAGGCCCACGGGCTCCATTTCTCACCAATTTCCAAGAATGTTGGGGCCACGTGGCAATGGTAGGGAAGGCCGAGACAGGACAGGCATGTTTTCTGCTGGTCTCGGGGATGATCCCGTGAACTGGCTGCAGAGCTGCAAACCCGCCAGGCGAAAGGCGCAGCCCCAAGTCCCTTTCACATGTCTCTGGTTCTGGTTCCTGCGGAAGAGAAACACATTTCTGAAACTGGACACGAAAGCTGGGTTCCCTGAAGCTGAAGAGAAGCAAGCAGGGCTCCCGGGGCAAAGAGGACATGTTGAGTTTGGGCCTGGGTGTAGCAAAGGGTGTGAGGATGGGTAGAACACTCCCACTGTCACATGGCAGCTCCCCTGGGCTCGGGCTGCGCTCCTGCTGTAGCCACAGCCGGGCGTTCCCAGCACTGTTCCTGTTCCTCATGTTTATCCCACCGGTCTGAGAGCATAGCCCCATGAGCCCCCAGGAGGTGTGACTGCCAGCAAATACAACACTTAGAAGGGGGCAGCACCTCAGATGCTGGTGGGAGCCAGGAAGAAGGCCTAATCTGGGTGTCCGGGCTGTGGACAATAGGGCATGGTGGGGACTGGGGCAACAAGAGAGGCTACACCCCTGGAGATCCCCTCCTGGGTCCCAATATTCACTTGTGGTCATTTTGGAATAAACAGGTGCACCATTGTGAGCCCCCTCCCCCCATGTCCCTTGAGAAGCTGGAAATACAAATTTACAGGAAATCTAATTACTTTTTAATGTTGGCAACAAATTGAAATTAAGACCTCCCACTGCACTAGTGAATCGGAACATGACTGGCTGGTCAGCAGGTAGATGGTTCCTTCAGGCCTAGAAGAAAGGAGGCGACTGCCTGCCCTGCAGTATGCTATGATGGGGGATAATTAGTACCACCTCCCAGGGCTGATGGGAGCATAGCTTGAGTTAAATAGCAGAAACATGCTTAACAGCATGCTGGGCACATGGAGAGCATGCCTTGAGTGTATGCTGTCCCCAGTCTTGTATTTAACTGTTGGGCGCTCTCAGAAGCCTGGTCTAAATTGGACCCCATGCTGGGCACGGGGGGCTTCCCAGGTGCGTGGATGTGTGCTAAGTTGAGTTTGTGACCCTATGGACTGTAGCCCACTAGGCTCCTCTGTCCACGGGATTCTTCAGGCAAAAATACCGGAGTGGGTTGCCATGGTCTCCTCCAGAGGATCTACCCCACCCAGGGATCAAACCTGTGTCTCCTGTGGCTCTTGCATTGCAGACAGATTCTTTACTGCTGAGCCACCTGGCCCCAGAGGCAGAGTCAACCTGCAGGGGAGAGTGGTGTGTGCTGGTGGTGTTGCGGGTGATAGAACAGCATGTGTAAAGGCTCAATGACATCACCACATCACAGATCAAAGGCTGGGGTGCTGGGGGAGAGGCAGGAATGAGGTTGGCAAAGCCTTCTTGCCAGGCTAAGGGGCCTGGGATCCCAACATACTATCAGTGGAGTCATGAGGTTGGTTTGGGTTCTAAAGAGATAGAAACATCTCTCTTAGGGAGTTCGGGGCTCATGCCTTCTGTTAATCCTATTCCAAATACCTCTCCCTGTGGCCTAAGAGGCTGAGTTTTCACACATGTGTAAGGAAGTACTTCTACGATGTCTCTGCATTGCCCCAGTGGCCCCATGAGGTTCCCTTTCCTGGATAAGGTCACTGAGGCTCAGAGAGGCTGGGTGGCATGGCTGGGGTGTGGCAGATGGGATTCACATGCCGTGTGCCCTGGATGCTGGTCCTCTCCCCGCTGCCCATGGCCCTGACTGTCTTTTCCATCCGTGACTCTCCTGGCTTTGCCCCCGGGCTTATGTCTTCCTCGTCTCTCTAGGGTGTGCTCACCCCCTCACCCACTGACTTATTCACTTCACACGTATCTACAGAGCACCTACTGAGAGCACAGTTCTAGGTGCTAGAAGTGTCATGTTAGCAGGCCTGAGGTCCTGCTGCAAGAAGTCACATTCCAGTGGGGGTAGACAGTAGACCGCCTCCCTCCTCCCAGGGCTGACAATGCAGGCAGAGAACATTTTGATGGGGGACGCCGAGGCCTGTCCTTCCCTCTGCCTCTTCTGCCCTGAAGTGTGAGGATCTCTCCTGCCCCCAGGAGTCCCCCACACCTTCCTCCCAGCTCCTGGAGGCCTTCTGACAGGTGAAGAGGGAAGCCTCAGAGCAGCCTGTCCTTGGCCTCCCCTGGGGAGCTGGTGGTTGTCAAAGTAGGAATGTGAGTCCCCATGGATGAGGAAGGCTGGGCAGTGTCACTCCTTGGTGACAGCTCTGGAAAGCTGCAGAGCTTGTCGCCCGCAAATTCCAACAAGGAGGTGACAGTCGAGCCAGAAGAGCAGAGGGTGCCGCTTCCCCCCCGGCTGTCCCTCCCATCCAGGTTCCTCCTTGTCTGCCCCCCGTGCTGCAGGAGTTGTAGCTGAGTGACCCTGGAATCCTCCTCTGCTGCCTGAGGGGTCCCTTGGCGGCATGCCTCAGGAGGGCTGGGTGCCACAAACTTAATGTCAGATTCAGAGGGCCTGCTTACCTGGTTTTGCATGTTCAGCACCTGGTGAAGGGTCAGGCACATAGTAGGGGTTGAGGAAATGTCTTGTGAATAAATGAATCAATGAGTAAATGAATCCTCATAGGATGACCACGGTCCCACAGACTCCCATGAAACACAGGCTCTATTTGTCCATGGAAAAGAAGTCCTAGTAGCATGAATGTTCTTGTCTCTCCTTCCTTGATGCTCAAGGTTGTTTGTCTCCACCATAGATGCTGGAAGTGTGAGTCACCGGGGTGTAGGGATATGCAGTTTAATTTCAGCACTTTCGCCCAGTGCTCTCCAAAGCCTTTGCCCTGTTCCACTCATGCTCATGGGGGCGAGTTTCTCAGTTTCTCTGAGCCTCTGCTCCACAACAGGTCAACGGGGGCAGTAACGCTCACTTGCAGGGTGTGGGAGGTGAAAGGTGGTGATGTGAGGAGTTGCCTGGCACAGGTCTGGGAAGGTCAGAGCTGACCAATGAGGTACAGCCATTGTTTCTTTGTCTATGATGTCTGTCAAGCCAGCCCCGCTCTTGTCGTTGAGAAGCTTGGCTCTCTTGGGGACACACTGGCTTCCTTTCATGCAACAGGAAGGACAGGGTCTCAGCAACTCTGCCTGGCTGGGGAGGTCACAGTTGAGGTGAGTCTGGAACTGGTTTTGACCACAAATTGGCAAAGTGGACAAGTTGGGGAGGGTGCTTTTCTGTGTAGACCTTCAGCGTGTCCCAGGAGGCACGGAGCAGGGCAGCCATGGGGTTGTGGCACAGGGAGGCCTCGGAGGGATAGAGCTGGCCAGAACGGGCGAGCTTGGATTGATCCTGCAGCTTTGGGAGCCAGCCGGGTCCTAGACATTGAGGATGCGGCAGCTAAAGATGCAGAAGAGCCCCCAGTTCTCAGTGGGCACAGACAGGCCCAATGGAGGGAGGTGGTGATTAACAATGTAACAAACAATGGAAGGGACTGGAGGCCGTGGTGGTGCAGCAGAGGGGACAGCCCGGAGGAGAGCAGCATCCGAGGGCACTTAGACCCTTCTGTGGGAGTGTCCGCAGCACACAACAGACTGAGTGGGGGGCAGCCGGGTGCGGGGTGGAGCGCCCGGGCTTGGCAGTGAGACGGACCTGTGGGCTCCAGTTGGCTCCCTCTGATGCTGCAGTGCTCTGGAGCAGTGCCTTGCGTGTCTGAGAACTCAGCCCCTCTGCCTTTGGCTCTGGGCTCTCTGTGTCACAGGGTATGTTCACCCATCTTCCTGGCCATCCATTTGTTCTCTGGTTCCACACTTCTGGGTCCCTGCTCCCAGCCTGGCCCAGGTAGTTAACACAGAGCTCTGCCTGGGGACAGAGGCTGGCAAGAGAGCGCAGCCACCCGAACAGGTTCTTGTGGCGCCAGGCGCCGTGGGCTGCATGAAGGACAGAGTGGCTTCCTACTGTGTTCGAGGAGGCTCCTTACGTGCCAAATGTTAGGAATCATGCTGAGGGATTTCACTTTAGAGGAGGGATATGTTCACAGCAGACAACTCTAATACTACAGGGAGCGGTGCTCTGAAACTTCTGAATTTCGCTGGGAGATCGGGATTCCTGATGACCTCCTGGCTGTGCCAAAGGCACAGGTGACAGTGGGAATGGCCAGGGCTTCCCCAGTCTCTTCTGGGTCAGTCCCTGCTGGGCAGAGCTCTTCCCTTCTTCCTCATCATGTGGGGGACCCTGATGCCCTAGTGGCGGTGGGGAGGCAGGCGTGATGAAGTAAGTAAGTAAGAATTACTCACTCAGTCGTGTCTGACTCTGTGCAACTCCATGGACTGTAGCCTGCCAGGCTCCTCTGTCCTTGGGATTCTCCAGGCAAGAATACTGGAGTGGGGTGCCATGCCCTCCTCCAGGGGGTCTTCCTGACCCACGGATCGAACTTGGCTGTCATCATACGGGGGACCCTTGGGCCCTAGTGGCGGTGGGCAGGCTGGCCTGAGTGCTTGCCCTTTGGGTCGTCAGACCCGGGCCCAGGCTCCTGATCTGGACGGCTCAGGTGTGCTGACCCCACCCGGTCCAGGTCTGGTGCTGGGATGACCCATCCACTCTGCAGCCTCTCCCAGTCCACAGCCGCTATCTCCCACCCAACCAGCTAGACAGGAACTTCTGAGCTCACACACACCTCTCAGGGGCTGGGGGCGGGTAGCGCCAGCCGCTGCTGAGACCACTTTACTCACAGGGTCCCCTCCTGTTTCTCACCTCCTGCTACAGCCACCTGGGGAGGGGACTCTGCTCTTGCAGTGTAGTCTCATCTTAGGGCCCCAGTAGGGAGCAGGGCCCACAGAGCTCAGGTTCTATGTTTGACCCTAAAGGTGTGTGAGAAGCAGGATCGGGGGTTGGGGGGCATAGCCTGGGTCTGCCTTCCTGCCTGTCCTCAGCCACCTCCACTAACCTTCGTCAACCAGGGCACTTGCTGCTTCCCTGTTGCCCTCCCCAGGAACCTCCTAGGTGCTGTGGCCCCCCTCCCCATGATGGCATTTTCCCTCTTCCTTTCCTTGGGTCAAAGAGAGATAGGGAATGAGAAGAATATGAATCATAGGAGGAATGAAAAATCACTGTTTTCACATGCCATGCCAGTGCCCAGCTGCTCACATTGGCCAGGGCCGGGGGAGGGGGTTGGTTATCGTGCTTACGGTCTCTGAGACTGGTGGGGCTGGTGGGGGTGTCACATGGCATTGCCACCAGGACCTCCCCGAAGGGCTTCCTCTAGAGGAGACTCCCCGCCAGGCCCCGGGGCTCGGGTCAGGGAGGGCTGGGGAGCTCAGTGGGGCACAGGGAGGCTGGTGACACCCCAGGGCTCTCCAGGCCCAGGGCCGCTGTCAGCAAGAATCGAGGTCCCTGTCTTTCCCCGCTCCACACTGACCTAAGACAGATCCTTCTGTGTCCCGCAGCCTCGGCAGAGCTGTCCTTCCCTGGTCTGCAGCCTTATCCCTGTTTGATGCGCTCTCGTGGGGAGTGGGAGGGCTGGGCCTCCAGTGTTGGGGTGGCTGTTGGTTACCCTGTGGCGGGGCTGGTGGGGAGAACCCAGGTCTGGGTCACATACAGGTGCCTGGTGAGGCCCAGCATGGGCTTTGGAAAACAGCCTGACTGCGCACTGTGGTCCAAGGAAGCCCCCCCTGGCGGCCCTGAGGACAGCCCTGGCGGGGCCAGAGAAAGAATTCAGGTATTTGACCTTCTGTCATTTGATAACAGCTCTACTGAGTTACTGAGTCTGTGCTATGTGCCTGGGATTTTGCTGGATGCTTTAAATATAGTGTTGAGTTCGGTTCATGGTAACAGCCTGAGAGGTTAGAACTGGTATTGCCTCCATTTCATAGATGAGGAAACTGAGGCTCAAACGGGCAAAATATCAAGCCCAAGTCACAGGGCAAGATGGCAGCCCAGCCCACCCTGGAACCCCTGCAACCTGACCAAGTGACTGGAATGGGCAGCTTCTTGAAAGTAATCAGCACCAACAGGGGCAATGGTTGAAGGCAACTGTTTCTTTGTTTGCACAGTAACCATTTGTTCATCTAGATTCTGGGCATCGAACTACTTGCCTGGGAGTGGAGGAACCCATCTCTACCCTGAAGACCTGCAGAGATGTCCCCAGGCCCAGCAGAGTGTGGCCTGGTGCAGGCTTGAGGACTGAATGGTTTCACCCTCATGGGAGGAGTCACAGTGGGGGACCTGGGGGGCTGAAGAAAGGGCTCTACCTGCCTCCCATTTTTATGCACAATACGATCTTAGTAATTCTTGTCCTGCTCATTTGCATTTCATGACAGTTTGATATTTTGAGCAGAGGCTAGAGTCGTGTTTGTTCTTGCTTTGCCTGTGAAGCATTTGCTGAGAAGCGAGTGGTAAAGAAGATCTGCAAAGGGAATGTTCATTCTCATAGTGAGACTGGGCTTTTGCAGCACATTTATGTGTTATAAGATGGGCACGAATGAAAATGCTCACTGGAAGCCTGCAGACTTTCTGTCCCAGCTTCTACAGCCCTCTCTTCACCTCCACCTCCACCTCCACTGTGATGTACAAGCCTCCTCCTGGAGGGCTCAGAGAGACCTTCTTCCCAGTTATGTCAAAGGTTCCCGAGAAACCACAAAGCAGAGCAGGCTTGTGCCTGCCTCCCAAGGCCTCACAACAGACTCCTCCAGGCCTGCCTTCTCCTCACTGGGTGCTTAGGCTCCTTAGTTGGCAGAGCTTGGCTCAGAGGAAGAGGTGGTAACTTTCCTGATGGTTGGGCATAAGGAATGAGAACCCAACCAGCAGCTTGCCCTTGCCTGCCCCAGTAGGGTCCCACTGCCTGGATCAGCCTCTTCTGTCCTGCCCTGTCCTTCCACCTTGGCAGGGGAGAAGGTCACCTCTGCCCAGTAGCCGCAGGCCACCTGCCAGGGCTCACTGGTGTCCAGGGTAGAAGTCTGCCACAAAGAAAGCCAACTTTTACATTATCAGGCAGAGCCTGCATCCTTTCTTATTTTCTATTCCAGAACAGAAACTTGGCTGCACCTTTGCATAAGCAAAAGGTGCATTACAATGTATTTCCCCAAACAAGAGAGCTGTTGGCCTCTCTCTGCACAGAGAAGCCCTGCGGCTTTGAACGTTTTCCCCAAGGTTTCAAGATTCAAGGATCAATTTCTCAGACAGGGCTCAAGGACGTTGTCCCCGCTTCCCTTCCTCCTGTGGTCTGGACAGAGGTGAGTAGCTTCTCCCCAGCACACAGGAGGCCTCAGGAGGGCAGGGAGGGGTGGGGAGGCTCTTGGGCACTTAGCTTGGTCTTCGATCATTACAGGGCATTGTGCGCCCTGCTGCTGTCACGTTTTTGCCCATTTCCTCTTGTTCCACATTTTCTGGTTATTCTCTCGTTCACTCATTCAAAACTGTTTACTGAGCACCTACTGTGTGCTCAACACTGCTAGGGACACAGGAGTGAGGAAGAGGGGTGCCTCCCGCATCAAGTGCATAGTCCAGTATGGGAGCAACTACTTTTTTTAAATTTATTTTTAACACCAAAAGCATTTTGTATTGGGCTGTAGCCAATTAACAATGTTGTGATAGTTTTAGGTGAACAGTGAAGGAACTCAGCCATACATGTACATGTATCCATTCTCCCCCAACCCCCTTCCCATCCAGGCTGGCACATAACATTGAGCAGAATTCCATGTGCTGTACAATAGGTTTTTGCTGGTTATCTATTTTAAATATAGCAGTGTGTACATGACCTTTCCAGAGTCCTTAACTGTTCCTTCCCCCTAGCAACCATGAGTTCCTTTTCTAAGTCTGTGAGTCTCTTTCTGTTTTATAAGTTCATTTGTATCCTTTTTTTCCTTAGATTCCACATGTAAGAGATGTCATATGATATTTCTCCTCTGTCTGACTCACTTCACTCAGTATTACATTCTCTAGGTCCATCCATGTTGCTGCAAATGGCCTTATTTCGTTCTTTTTAATGACTGAGTAATATTCCATTATATATATATATATATATGTAGGTATACACCACATCTTCCTTATCCATTTCTCTGTCTATGGACATTTAGGTTGTTTGCATGTCTTGTCTATTGTAAACAGTGCTGCATCGGGCCATATTTTTCTCCAGATAGATGCCCAGGAGTGGGATTGCAGGGTCATATGGTAGCTCTATTTTTAGTTTTTTAAGGAATCTCCATACTGTCTGGGAGCAACTACTTTTAAGGGCTCACTTTGAGCAGGGGATAGTTGTGCTGGGGGAAGAACATGAGAAACGGGAGGCACAGCAAGTGCAAAGGTCCCACGGGAGGGTAGGACTCCCTGTTTGAGAAGCTCAGACTGGATCCTTGTGGGCAGGGGGAGGGCAGCCTGAGAAGAAGCGATGGGCCTCCCATTGTAGTGGGAAGGCCCTGCGGTGGGGGCTGCGGGACGCTAACAGGGTGATAACTGCCCTCCTCCTTTGAAACACATTGATTGCCCTTTGCTTTTTCAAATGCTTTTCTGGGTCTTTCAAGAATCCAGAGGCTGGAGAGGGAATTACAGGTACGAACCATTGCACAAGCAGGAGGAGAAGGCAGAGCCGTCAGGAGGGAGGGTTCCTGAAGGAAAGTAGCTGAAGTGGAAGTGGAGCTCAGAGAAGCAAGCCAGGGCCACCTTAGAGAGGGCCCCAAGTGCCAGGCTGAGGTGCTGAGGCCTGTTCCTGAAAGCACTGGGTAGCCATTGAGGGTTTCAGGCAGAGGAAAGAGGAAGTTGGACCTTTTTGAGCGGCAGCCACCATGAAGAATGATCCATGGGGGTGTGAGGTTGGGCCGGACATGGGGCGGAAAGGAACTTTTCCTGTCTGCTTGTTGAGAAAGTAGAATGGGGGTTGGGGAGGAAGGGGCATTGGAAGGGAGATGTTGGGACGCTGCCTCTGCCTTTGTGGCTTTTGTGCCATGTCCATGAGCTCTCTGCTTGGCAGAAACATTGCCGCTGTGTCCCTGTTACTGAGGCTCATTCCCGGGAGTCTCCATGCCACAGTGGGCCCTGCTGGGAGCATCCTGTGGGGAATGGGGTGCAGCTGGCTTTGCAGGGCTGTGGCAATTGCACAACCCGCTGAAAAGTTGGCGTGGCCCTGGGGGGCAGGGCAGGGCCCCCTCCTCAGCACAGCCACCTGCTCCATGCCCTGCAAGCCCTGCATTCTGCTCCTTCTGGTCCTGATGAATCACACTGTGGGAACTGGGAGCCGGACACCAGAGGGGGACCTGTTTGTAGGCGTGAGGGTTCGGCCACACCACCTAATGAGCAAGGAGACATGCCCCACCAGCTGGTCACTGCGGGGTTCTGGGCTGTCAGGAGGGCTTGGGAGTGGGAATCTGGGTTGGGGACCACCTAGAAGGTCCAGCGGCTGCCAAGAGGTGCCTGTGCTGTAGAGAGAGGCTGGGGCACACCCAGCTCAAAGCCCCATTCCCAAAGAAGCACATTGTGTGGAGCTGTGTCCCTGTGTGGAAGGGCGGAGGCTTTTTAGGAGAAACAGAAAGGTGCACCTCAGTGGAGGGGACCAGGGCAGGCAGGGCTGGGGCACCTCAAGAGCAGGCCTGGCTTCCTTTTTGGCTCTCTCCTGGACATGCTCTGGACATGCCCTGTCTAGCTCCTCTGCAGTCCTGGAGGCCCAGTTGGTCTCCAAGGCCAGAGGCAGGCTGCCCAGACCAACTGCCAGGAGCTGGTGGCTGGTGGGCAGCTCAGAAGATACAGCTGGGCTTTGGACAGCAGCCGAACATCCCTAGCCTTGAGCGCCGGGCCCTCACCCCCAGCAGGAGGGGGGTCTTTGCCTCGCAGAGCTTGGCACCCAGTGGTGGAGTTGCTGGGGTTCTGGCCGCCTTCTGTCTGGAATCAGGAGTCAGGGTCAGACCCGCCCACTGTCCAAGAAGAACATCAGACCCCTTCCCCAAGATGAGAGTGGCCACCCTCAGCCCCAGTGGCGGGGCCAGGAGGACAGGAGGGCCTTGATGGTAGGCTCTGGGCCAGCAGCTGAGGAGGGGGCCGGCCCTGCATCTCCTTCCTCCCTCGGGGACCAACCTCAGCTTCCTCATCTCTCAGGAGGGCTTGACACCCCTCCTTCTGGCCCCAAACAGCTGTTGGGAGCATAAAATGAGATAATCCTGTAAACTCAGCCCTGAATCCCTTCTGAACAGCAAGCTACCCTGCCACTGTCTTTGGATCCCCTAGGCGTAACTTGGAGCTGGACTCCATTTCGGCTATCTGAAGTCACCCAGACTTTGGGGACTTGATGTGAACCTGTCCCCTCCCAGGTCCCAGAGAACAGGTTCAAGCTCTCTCTGCTTTCGTCTTCCTCCCAAGTATCAGAACTGTTTTTCTCCTCTCTCCCCTGCCCCCATTCTTCATTCAAAGCATGGCCTGGGAGTCAGAAGTGAAGAGTGAAGCTTGCCATTCACCCCTGTCTCCGTGCCCTCTCTTCTCTCGTGCCCACCCCAGCTCCCTGCCCCTGCCTTCTTCTGTTCTACACCACAACTTTCGGTCAAACTCTGTGAGCCAAATTGGCCAGGCTCTGCTTGTGAGAGAGAAAATGATACTTTGGAGACAAACAAAACAAAACAAAACAAAAACCCTCTCTCTTAAGAAAAACTGACCTTTAGGGTTATTGTCTCACGGTGGACCAAAAAGTCTAGGTCTAGTCTTACCCTCAAAGGTGGTCAAGGACATCCGGGTTTAGAGGGTGTGCACCCTGCCTCTGTGACCTCCTGGGGGCCGTGGGTGACATGGCTTAGCAGCAGTGACAACCACAGCTTTGCTGTTTTCACCAGGATCATCCCATCACATACGTGTGGAAGTCTAGTCCTCACAAAGCAAGTTGAGATGGTCATCTTGTTTTACAGAAGGGAAGGCCCAGCGTGGGTGAGTTGGCTCCACCTTGCCAGTTATAGGTTCACCTTGTTGGCGTGTGACCCTCAGGCCAGCATTCGCTTCACTCCCTCCAGACTCATGCACGAGTTGCAGTGACCATCCTGTAGGCTATTGGTCATCGCTTCCCTGGAGGAAAGCCAGGTCTGGGCAGAGAAACAAATTATAATTGGAAAGTAGATTTGTGGACAGGAGGCTTCCCACAGGGGCCACATGTAGGGCTGGCCAGAGGCGTCCCAGGACCCCTCTGTGTACATTAGCTCTGCCTTCTATTGGTGCCATCTCAACATACAGCAAGGGTGACAGTAATCAGCAGGCTCTTTGTCTAGCATGCCCCATGTGCCTACCAATCCCATCCATCATGAATTGATTTTACTTGCTAACTTTCAGATTTCCCAAAGGGTTTTCCTGCTGTTTATAGGTAGCAATTTCCATTGCTCAGATAGAGATTCTAAAAGTTGGGATTCCGGGGGAGAACGGCCCTGGCCTGAGATGACAGAGTGGGCTCTGGGAGATGCATTTGGCAGGATCTGCCCTCACAAGGGGAAGGTCAGCAGCCTCTGGGGTTTGGTCTGCATACAGGTAGGGCATGCATGACAAGTTCATGCCTCTCCATTGAGTGACGGTATGAGTGGATTTGTTCTCTTGATGAGTGTATCCTGAGTATCTGCTGTGTGCTACTGCATCCTGAGTGGTGGAGACATGCAGGGAAAATGCACAGAGAACTCAGGAAGTAATGGACTCTGATGCTTGCTGGGAAGCAGATGAGATCTGGAGGCTGGGCCTCCAGAAGAGTCCAGTTTGGTCAGGAAGTGAATGAATGAAGTGGATGGTAGTGAGGGCACTGTTCCAGGTAAGATTCTGAGAGTGTGTGAGGGTGGAGTCAGTGGGAAAGGAAGACTTGGTTGGCCCTGAACCCGGGGTTAACCACACCAGTGTTTCTGGAAGGTCATGCTGGCTATGCTGTGGGGAGGGGAGGTTCCTCACCTTTCTTGTGCCGCGGACTCCTCTGACTTCTGGTGAGGCCCACGGGTACCTGTTCAAACAATGTTTGTAAATGTAAAAAATAAAATACATGTGTGTGATAAGTCATTTCGATTGCGTCCGACTCTTTGCAACCCTATGGACTGTAGCTCGCCAGGCTGCTCTATTCATGGAGATTCTCCAGGCAAGAATACTGGAGTGGGTTGCCATGCCCTCCTCCAAGGGATCTTCCCGACCCAGGGATCCAACCCATGTCTCTATGTCTCCTTTATTAGCAGGTGGGTTCTTTACTACTAGCGCCACCTGGGAAGCCCAAAAAAGAAAGTAAAAAATGATAAAATATAAAGGAAGCCAGCTGTGTCAGGTGTAGTTCCCAAAACAGAACACAGAGAGCGCCTTTGTGGTACAGCAATATCTGTTCTTAATTAGCACATTAAAATGACTCCCCTTTCCGAGCTGTGATGAGTATAGATAGTATCTCACAACTACCGGCAGCACCTATGGAGTAATTTCTACCAGCGACAGCCCCAGGATCGCCCCTGCTACTGGGGCTTGTGTCCCCGGTCCACCCTGGCAGAAAAGGCTGGGTTGCAGTTAGCGGCTCCAGCAGTTAGCGTGGGCAGTGTCCACATCCCAGTGCAGGCTCTAGGTGGAGAATCCCTGGGGCAGTCGGAGGGACTGCTGAGGAGAGAGGGGCAGTGTCCTGGCAGTGAGTGGTTGGCCGTAAGGGGTCAGGAGGAGCAGAGAGAAAGGAAGGGATTGATTCAGAGCTGATGGGAATGCCTGGGGATCAAGTGTGGCAAAGGGGAAGGAGTGGAGTTTGTGCCAGGGTTCTACACTGGGGCTGAGCTGGTGGTGATGCCATTTACAAAGCCAGGGCTGGTCTGTGAGCTTGTGGTTTCTGCTGACATATCCCTGGTTGTCTTTCAGGTCAACGAAATTTATCACGATGAGTCCTTGGGGGCCCACATCAATGTCGTCCTGGTGCGGATAATCCTGCTGAGCTACGGGAAGGTGAGTGGGCACTGCAGACTGGTGCCATCCAGACTCACCAAGGCCCCCACCTCTGTGGGATGAATGGAACCCTCCAGTGAGGCAAAGGCCCCCTTTAAAAGCCTTTCTGTTGGCCAAAACCACCTTGCCTCTCCCCAGCTGCCCTTTGTTTCCTATAAGAAACAAGGAACTTGTGAGCCGCCCTTACTCTCCTTTCAACTTCACTATCTCTTTAAAAATTTAGGCTCAGGTTTGGTGAGACCAACACATCAGGAGGTGACTGCCATGGAAAAGCTGATTTTTATGCACAGTTTCTGGCCCTGCAGGGCCGCACAGGGAAGCACCAGGGCTGGTCGAGAGGCCTGGGGAGGAGAGGGCATCTGTGGGTGAGCACTTTATTATGGTTTCCTCAGGAAGGACCAGGTTAATCAAGGGTAAGCAGGCTTAGGATTGGCCAGTGTGAATCATTTCAGTGGGCTCTGGGGACTCAGGGCTGCCTCTGAGTGTCTGGTACCTGGCCCTTGGGGATTTGCTCTGGGGATAGTGGGCTGGAATGTGAGCTCCCGATAAAGGAGATGGCTGGGGCTGTGGACTCTGCATTGGTTGGTTTGCATTTGAAGAGCATATGCTTCAGAGTGAGCTCTTTCCTGACTCTGGCAATTGGTTAACCCTGGGAGGGACAGTTCCTCCCAGGTCAGCAAGGCCCTGGATGTCAAAGCATCAGAAACACAAGGTTGAGACACCCCTCAGTTTGACTCCTGCCTGTGTCTTCAGCCTGGGTCCTTCTCTTCTCAGGCCACGTAGCTGCTGTTCTAACTGAGCAGTCTTGCCCTTCTTACACCCCTTTGCTGTCAGACTTGAAGCCTTTTTCCTATCAGCATGCACAGGTCTGTGCAAGCCGGGTTAGAAAGCCCCCAGACAGAAAGATAACGGGGTGGCCTGAAAGGAGAGCTGGTGAGGAAGGAAGGAGTCTCATGGTGCCAGGCCATTGTGGACTGAGCAAGGCCTGTGCTAAGCAGCTTGGGAGCACTTTAAATGAAATTAACTCAATCCAAGGACAGAGGAGGACGTGGAGCTATGATGATCCCATTTCACAAGTAAGGACTTGTGAAACTTAAACTGAGGTTTAAGGCAGTTTAGTGGCATGAGCAGCCAGTGGCGTGGCTCCTTAGGGGTCCAGCTTCTCACCCTGGCAGCCAAATTCTGGAATCCGTGGTGTGACCTCACTCAGTATGAATAAAGTCAAGTCATATTAAGGTGAAGCCGAGGCACATCAGGCATAGTAATTATGTGGAGGGTTAAGTCCTCTACTCAGAGGCAGAGTCTTAGTCTCACAAAATGAAATTGAACTGCACACAGCACACAAGGCCTACAGTGCAGAAACAACAACAAAGGACTCTGTGGCTGGACAAACGCCAGCAGTGCTGGGCCGTGAGCCCACTTTTCCTACCTGGGGAAGTGCGTCACTCTAAGGTGATACCAGTGATCACTGCACAGGATAGTAGTCATGGTCCCTCAGTGTCCCAAGGACAACGTAAAATGTACCAAAGCAGACTGTCAGAACAAGGGGGAAATCTGCAAAAACCCTAACTGCAGGAGTCTTTCATACCCTTTCCAAGACCTTTAACAGATTACATTCTTAAAGCCATAGGAGTTTCAAATAATACAATGCCCTTGCTTAGTCACTCGGTCGTGTCCGACTCTGCAACCCCATGGACTGTAGCCCACTAGGCTCCTCTGTCCATGGAATTTTCCCTAGCAAGAATACTGGAGTGGGTTGCCATTTCCTACTCCAGGGGATCTTCCCAACGCAGGAACTGAACCCATGTCTCCTGCATTGCAGGCAAATTCTTTACCGTGGAGCTGCCTGGGAAGCACAAATAATATAATGGGTAAAGTTAAATTAGTTATATCATCTTGTCCCCTGGCTATACCTATGGAAAGATATGCCTTCTTTTTGAGGAATCTCAGAACACTTAACAATTACAAATGTACTTTAGGTTGTAAAGAAAATTTTAGTGAATTTCATACTGCAAAAATTGTTTGGACTATACTCAGTGCTCTAAAACTAGATGGAGAAGAGGGATATATAAAAAGAATAAATCCAGTCTCTCTGAAATTTAAAAAAAAAAAAAAATCTCCTGGGAAGAATGCTGTTAGAGCCTCAATTGCAGACTATTGGGAAAACCAATCAAAATGAGAGTACTACAGATCAAAACCTGTGGAGTGTGGCCAAAGCTGTATTCAGAGGCAGGTGCCTTCCAAGATCACACTGAGCGAATGAAACCAAGTTAACTCTATATTCAACTCAGTAAGTTAGAACAGATATTAACAACTACCCAAACCCAAAAACCCAAGGAAAGTAAAAATAAGGAAATAGTTCAGGAAAAGGCAAAAATCAATAAAGTAGAAAATAGAAAGTAACAATAGGATCAATCGAGAAGCACGCCTTGGGAAAAGCAAACCTTTGGCATATTTAGTCTAGAAAAAAGAGAGGAAGCATAAACTAAAAGATCAGAAAGCATGCATATAATGCAACCCACAATGGGATGCTTTTCCTGGCTGAAGGGAAAGCTTTGGGAGCAGTTGCTGCCCTGTACTCAGCTGTTGGGAGATCTCTACCTGGGCCTTTTCCCCACCCCTCCACTCTGACACCCAGTGGTGGTCTGTGAAGGAGGGGCGTGCACACCTTCCTCTTCAGGTAAGCAGGCAGTTTGTGGCAGGGTGGCACATTCTAGGCATGCAGGCACAGCATACAGCCGGGTAAGGCTAGGGTGACCCACGCCCAGAGATATAGTTCCAGCCTCCGTTTACTGACACAGGACTTTGGAATGTCCTATGGGACTTGTGCATCTCCATTAGAGGAGCCATCAACATGTTCCCTGTTCCTCCCCCTCCCCCGCCTCAGGCTGGGTCCCCATTTCCAGGCCTGAGACCCCTCATTAGCATCTTTCAGTGTCTGAGGAATTTTGAGGCTGGTAGCATGAGGGATGGGCATGATTATATCCAACCCTCTCCCCACTTTTTACCTCTGCAGAGGGCAGGGGATAGGAAGAGAAGAGATACCAGGTGGTCAGGGCGCTAAAAAGAAAAACTGGAGGATTGTGTGTGGTTAACCGCTTACCAGTGCTGGCAAAGGTCTAGTTCTTATTTGGCCTACGAACTGTCTGTCTCCTTCCCAATGCTGATTACGCAATGGAACAAAGCCTTGGTTATTTTAACTACTTTCTGACAGACTTTGTGCTGAATTATCCCCACCCAAAGATGTTTCTAGCCCCTGTCGGCCCCCGGCCCAGCCTAGCCCCTCTTGGCCGCCGCCCCCGGCCCCCGGCCCCCAGCCCCCGGCCCCCGGCCCTGCCTAGGCCCTGTCGGTCGCCGCCGGGGGCCGAAGAAAGGCAATGCCAAAGAATGCTCAAACTACCACACAATTGCACTCATCTCACATGCTAGTAAAGTAATGTTCAAAATTCTCCAAGCCAGGCTTCAGCAATACGTGAACCGTGAACTTCCAGATGTTCAAGCTGGTTTTAGAAAAGGCAGAGGAACCAGAGATCAAATTGCCAATATCCGCTGGATCATCGAAAAAGCAAGAGAGTTCCAGAAAAACATCTATTTCTGCTTTATTGACTATGCCAAAGCCTTTGACTGTGTGGATCACAATAAACTGTGGAAAATTCTGAAAGAGATGGGAATACCAGACCATCTGACCTGTCTCTTGAGAAACCTGTATGCAGGTCAGGAAGCAACAGTTTGGACTGGACATGAAACAACAGACTGGTTCCAAATAGGAAAAGGAGTCCGTCAAGGCTGTATATTGTCACCCTGCTTATTTAACTTATATACAGAGTACATTATGAGAAATGCTGGGCTAGAAGAAACACAAGCTGGAATCAAGATTGCTGGGAGAAATATCAATAACCTCAGATATGCGGATGACACCACCCTTATGGCAGAAAGTGAAGAAGAACTAAAGAGCCTCTTGATGAAGGTGAAAGAGGAGAGTGAAAAAGTTGGTTTGAAGCTCAACATTCAGAAAACTAAGATCATGGCATCTCGTCCCATCACTTCATGGGAAATAGATGGGGAAACAGTGGAAACAGTGTCAGACGTTATTTTTTTGGGCTCCAGAATCACTGCTGATGGTGACTGCAGCCATGAAATTAAAAGACGCTTGCTCCTTGGCAGGAAGGTTATGGCCAACCTAGATAGCATATTTAAAAGCAGAGACATTACTTTGCCAACAAAAGTCCGTCTAGTCAAGGCTATGGTTTTTTCCAGTGATCATGTATGGTTGTGAGAGTTGGACTGTGAAGAAAGCTGAGCACCGAAGAATTGATGCTTTTGAACTGTGGTGTTGGAGAAGACTCTTGAGAGTCCCTTAGACTGCAAGGAGATCCAATCAATCCATCCTAAAAGAGATCAATCCTGGGTGTTCATTGGAAGGTCTGATGTTGAAGCTGAAACTCCAATACTTTGGCCTCCTCATGCGAAGTGTTGACTCATTGGAAAAGACCCTAATGCTGGGTATGATTGGGGGCGGGAGGAGAAGGGGACGACAGAGGATGAGATGGTTGGATGGCATCACCGACTCGATGGACATGGGTTTGGGTGGACTCTGGGAGTTGGTGATGGACAGAGAGGCCTGGCGTGCTGCAATTCATGGGGTCACAAAGACTCGGACACGACTGAGCGACTGAACTGAACTGAAAGATGTTTCTTCTGTTTTTCTTTTTTTTTTTTTTAATAAATTTATTTATTTTAGTTGGGGGCTAATTACTTTACAATATTGTAATAGTCTTTGCCATACATTGACATGAATCAGCCATGAGTTTACATGTGTTCCCCTTCCTGGACCCCCCACCCACTTCCCTCCCCATCCCATCCCTCTGGGTCATCCCATTGCCCCGGCCCTGAGCCTTTGTCTCATGCATCGAACATGGAATGGTGTTCTGTTTCACATATGATAATATACATGTTTCAATGCTATTCTCCCAGAACATCCCACCCTCACCTTCTCCCTCAGAGTCCATAAAATTGTTCTATGCATCTGTGTCTCTTATTCTGTCTCGCATATAGGGTTATCGTTTCCTTAAGTATCTCACACAGGTAGAAACCTGGTACAAACTAGTAGAAAACCTGAAGGTAAGATTTTGAGAAACTTTGGGTCAGGGACCCAGAAGATCTTGGGAAATTCAGGATTTCTTGGGGAAATGCTGCTGCTGCTAAGTCGCTTCAGTCGTGTCCGACTCTGTGCAACCCCATAGATGGCAGCCCACCAGGCTCCGCCATCCCTGGGATTCTCCAGGCAAGAATACTGGAGTGGGTTGCCATTGCCTTCTCCAGTGCATGAAAGGGAAAAGTGAAAGTGAAGTCGCTCAGTCGTGTCCGACTCTTAGCGACCCCATGGACGGCAGCCTACCAGGCTCCTCCGTCCATGGGATTTTCCAGGCAAGAGTACTGGAGTGGGGTGCCAATGGGAAACCCCATAATCATGTGGGAACTCAAGTGCTTCACTGTTTTCAACGTTATCTTAAAATTACCTCTAAATAGAGAATCAGATAATCTGTTTTTGCCAGTATATTCTTATTCATTTGCAAGAAATTATTAAGCAAAGATAATGCAATATCATATAAACAATTTCAGAATATATATATGTTCTAAAATCCACCCAATTTCTCTTTCAAGCCAGTATGATTCCTACATGCAAAGTTGCCAAAGGTAGCATGTCTAAGACAAAGTACAGACCTGTTTCACTTCTAAAAATAGATGTAAAAATCCTGAAGTTTTAAGCCTTTCATTCAACAATGCATAAAGAGAAATTCCCATCACAATAAAGTAGGGTTTATTATAGGAAGGTGATGATTGTTTAATATCAGAAAGTCTGTTCATATAATTTATCACATCCATTTGCCTCATGACAAAGCTCATCATCTAACAAGCACTTTTTGAGGGTTTTTGTGCATCTAGTGCTGTCGTGTTTCACTGTCATGGTCCCTGACCTCAGGGGCTGCTCTCGAGTGGAGGTGCAGACAAGGAAACAGTTATAATCGAGGGCTCAGAGACTTGGCAGGGGACAGGTGGGGCAGGCAATCCTTACTTAGAGGTCAAGGCAAGTGACTGGAGGCAGTGACTTTTCAGCCACAGGGAGGGAGTAAAAAGGGAGAGAAACAAGAACAGGGATGTTTCAGGTTAAAGGCAGGAGGAGAGCAGGCTGAGAGCAGGAAGAGAGCAGGCTGTGGGAGGAACAGGGGGCAGCTGAACCTAACTGAAGGGGACAGTGCAAGATGGGAAAACAGCAGAAGCTGATGCTGAGGAAGCTAGCAGGAAGGAGCGGATCCTGAGGGCTCTGTACCTCCTGCCAAGGGGGTTGGTTTTCTCACTAGGGCAGTTTCTAGCAGGAGAGTAACAGGATCCAATTTGCATTTCTAAGAAGATCCCCGGGCTCCAGTGTGCAGAATGGCCGTGGGAGTGGTGGCTTAGGAGAAAGTGGGCAGCATCAAAGGGAGGACAGTCGTGGGTTCTCCTGGGACCGTAGCCACAGGGTGGACGGGGAAGGAAGAGAATTTTTGGAGGCCAGAGCAGGAGGGGTTGGGCGCTATGTGGATGAAGGTGAAAGGACACGGAGCTTGTGCCTTGGGCAGCCTGGTAGGTGATGAGGCCGACCCCTGAGGTGGAGAGCATGGGAGGGGACGTGGCACATGGGGGAGAAAGGCAGCGAGCTCAGAGGAGATGTGTTGGGTTTGGGCGCCTCGTGCCGTTCCAGTAGAGATAGCTGGCGAGACCCTGGCACATAGGCCTGAAGCCTGGAGGGCAGAGGTGTGCATCCTTTGCAGAGGTGGGTGGGGTGCACAGGGGAGCACTCCTGGCAGAGCCCAGGAGCCCCTGCTGAAGGCTCCAGCAGGGCAAGGAGTGTGATCAGCTCCTTGGGAGCTGAGAGGCTGAGAACTGGTAACAGATGGTAACATGACAACCCAAATTTTATTTAAAGGTAGAAAAAGAAACACATTGTCCCTAAAACTGTTCTGCATTGCTAATTTTTAGGATGTTCTTAGATGTTTACATAGGAGAATAGAGGGGTTCCATGGTCAAATGAGTCTGGGAAATGCCTATAAGACAAAGTAAAACAGGTATTTCTGATAACAAAATTTCTCAGAAACTTTACTATGAAAATGTGCAGGGTGAACCTCCATACACATGGTTTCTCAAAACTGTTTCTCAACAGAAGCCTTTTCCTCATGGAATCAATGTTCTACAGAATTTGCTTTGGGAAATGCTGCCCTTATGAGACAGTTACAGTAAAATGGGCAACAAGAATGAGACATATAACTTTGTTACGGAGATTTTGGAAATTCTACACAATATCATATGACACGAAACCAGTATCCAAGGAGAGTAGATACTATTACAATTGTTTGCTGATACTTATGTGCCTGGAAAACCCAAAAAAATCCATTGGAAAACTTTTAGGGTTAAGAAAGGAGTTTAGTGACATGGCCAAAGCCCAATAATTTCTGTGTAAACTCACAATGCCCTGCTGGTTTGGGTGAATGCAGCAGTACACTCTTCCATTTTCGAGTGTAAATGTGTACACATTTCTAGAAGGAAATGTGACAGTTGGTCACTTCCCTTTAAAAGGTTCTTCATGTTTGCCCTCAGTCATTCATTCGTTCCTATGATTCTATTCCAAAGCAGTTAACAGACCTGTGCATGAAGTTTTAGGCCTAAGCCAAAGGTCATGGCCTTATTGCTAAGTGTAAACAACTGGAAACAATCTAAATTGTCTGCCAATAAGGGTCTAATTACATAAATTACAACATATCTCCGTGGTGGGTTATTACTGCTACTGCTAAATCACCTCAGTTGTGTCCGACTCTGTGCGACCCCATAGATGGCAGCCCAGCAGGCTCCAACCTCCCTGGGATTCTCCAGGCAAGAACACTGGAGTGGGTTGCCATTTCCTTCTCCAATGCATGAAAGTGAAAAGTGAAAGTGAAGTCGCTCAGTCGTATCCAACTCTTAGCGACTCCATGGACTGCAGCCTACCAGGCTCCTCCATCCATGGGATTTTCCAGGCAAGAGTACTAGAGTGGGGTGCCATTGCCTTCTCCGGGTGGGTTATTAGACTGGCAATAAATCCCATTTTCAAAGCATGTGTAAGGGCTTTGGGAAATGGTTACAGCATAAAGTCAAGTTGGTTTGCTTTTGGGGAAAGAAGGATATAAGCTTCCAGTATTATGATCTCGATTTTGTGTACAAATATATACACAGAAGGGACTGAAGGAATACATAAAATGTGAACAGTACTTATCTCTGGGTAGTAGGTCATGGATTTTTATTTTCTTCTTTCTACCTTGCTGAATTTGCTTAATGTATCATGATAAGGATGTTTCTTTTATACTTGAGGGTTTCTTTTATATACTTATAGCACATTTTTAATTATGGAAAATTTGTTTATTTTTTTAAAAGCAATAATTTAAAAATGATAGAGTCCAAGTATTTCTGTTTAACTGAACCTGGGAAGGGTCTCTAGTGGCATTCCACAAACGTCGTGTTCAACGTTTTATTTCTGATTTGAAGGAAGATGCAGAAAGGACTTCACGCTTTACGTGGCACCTCTTCTCTGTGATGGCTTGGAGGTAGTGGAGAGGCATCTGTGTTCTTCTGCCCTGTGGGTATTCTTACCTTTCCTGTGCCTGGGCCTGGGACCTCTGTCCCCTGAGTGTCTATGGAAACTTTGGGCAAGCCATCTCGGCTAAAGGGAGGGGTGCAGGCTGCCACCTGTGCGTGGCCTTGCCTGCAGGTGAGGTCGGATCACTGAGGTGTTGCAGGCCCCTCCCTCATGGCCACGGCCAGTCTGGCCACTGCTCCTTATGTTCCACCTTGTCGGGAGGGGTTCTGCTTTGCCATGTTGATACCCTTGGAGTCCCCCACAGGCAGAGTGAGGGTAAGGGGAGTGGGCATGGGGCCCCTTGTGATGCTACAGCCTCCTCTTTCTGGGGATGGTGTAGGGAGGGCAGGCCACAGGGCTGACTGGAGCCCCTGGCCAATGAGATAGGTGGCCGCAGCCCACCTGGGCAGTGGGACAGCTCCAGCGAGACCAGGACCAGTGAGAAGTGAGAGGGCACAGGGGGACTGAGGTCCCCGCTCACCTCCCTGACTTCCTGCTGGGAAGCTTAGGCATCCATGGCGGTGAGGTGACAGGAAGGGAGAAAGTGGGGAATGTGTGCTTTCGGCAGAGTGCAGACTGCACCCGCTGTACCTTAGCAGGGCACAGCTGAGCAGACTTAGGCCTCTGCCAAGGAGTTCAGAGGTGTCAGGAGAAAGGACATGCCAGGATGTAGAGTTAGATCCCCGTATCCACCCCCAGCCCCCGAAGCCTGGCCAGAAAGGCCAACAGGCTGTGCCCCTCTGCCCGGGGCCCCAGGGATGGAGCGGGGCCCAGCCGTCTCCTGCAGCCAAGCCTCCCCACTGCCCTGCCTGCTGTCCCCCACCTCCACACCCCTCCTGTTCTCAGGAAGCCACGGGAGAGGCTGCCGCCCCTCAGAGCCTGTGTGTCCTGCAGGGTTCCAGAAAGTTACAGGGCCAGACTCGGGCCTCCTCAGCAAGTTGCAGGATTGTAAGAGGCAAGTGGGGTCTATGGTGGGACTCTCACTTTCCCCGGGGAGGACACGCTGCAGAAACACAGGCGGGAGGGATAGGAGAGTCAGGAGGACATGGCTGGCCGACCACGTCCAAGAAGGCTGGTGCTGGACGGACATTAGATGCAGAGGGGCTGGGGCCCCAGAGGCTGGCCCTTCATCTCTGGAGTGGGCGTACCTAGCGCGCAGGAGCCCAGGGACAGTATGGTATGCTTGGCTGTGGGCTCAGGGACAACACCCTTGGGAAAGGAAGGGTCACTCCATGGACCTGAAGCAATCCAAAAGTAAGTCTGACAGTGACAGTCCCTGGAGAGTAGGTGCCGGGTCCAAGGGTGCCAGGCCAGACAAACAGAACGCCTCAGAGCCGGTGGTCACACCACTGACCAATATTTCTGTAAGTACATTTAAAAAGAATAACTGGAAAGGGGAAATGTGACAAAACCAAGATTACCCATGAATACCAGCCCCAACTTTTTATTATTAAATTCCATAGACATAAAGTCACTCCATCAAACTGCTATGAACGTTTCCCATGTCTGTACCTATCTCATTGTGGGTGATAACAATTTGTGTCCACTGGTCACAGACTCCACTTGGCACAGTGCCGGGGGTAAGGCCCTGTTTTCAGGGCTCTCAGGGACCTCAGGAAGTGGGAGGACCCATCTCTTGGGCAGATGGATCCTGGGATGTGCTTGCCCCCAGGACTGGGGTACCAGCTCCCCATCAGTTCACCAGTAAACAAGGTCATTTCAGAGTGGTGAGCACCACGAAGGAGATAGAACACTGGGTGCCCTGGGTGGGGTGATCCAGAGGGGACTGCCTGGCTGGCATTCATGAGGAGGGAATGAGCTCTGCTTGTTGCAGGAAAAGCCAGGAAGGGTTTCTGGACGAGAGTCACTAATAGAATTTGGCTCCCAAGGAGAATGGATTCCAATGAGCTGCTCTTAAAGGAGCCACGTGCTTCCTGACAGTGAGTGAGGCCCTGTCCCTGCAAGGCTTGAAGCACAGACAGGCCAAGGGGACTGCACGCTGACCCCTGCCAGTAGAGGGCCCTGAGCTGTGTCTTCCAAGGTCTGCAGAGTCAGGGTAAGGGGGTGGGTCTGGGAGCTATGAGACCGAGACCCAGACTTGGGGCAGAAAGTGGCCTAGGTATTCATATTCTGCTATTCATTCCAAACTGTGATGGAAGTAGACCAGCTTCCCTGCCCTCTGCTCCCCTTGCGCCTGTCCCCAGGCCCCACCGAGGCCCCGCTGGGGATGAAATTGGCAGTACTTGTGCAAGGGACATGTTGTTTGTCTTCCAGCTTATGAGGAGCCTCTGAGTTAGCTCAAGTTTTTCCTAAAACAACATTTTTCTCCATTTCTTAAAAAAAAAAAAAACACAGCGAAGAAAAGAGATTATCTTATTTTACACAATATGCCATCAGCCAGGGAGCAGAACATCAGCAACGCTTGAGGGTTGCATAGCAACTGGCTTTTCAATTGATTTTTTGAGAAGGAACCAAAGCTACTGAACTGTTCTCATTTTAAATATTTCCTAAGATGATGAAAATCAAAGCAAATGGAAATCAGAGACCTGGGGACAATCAAAGAACATAAGGTATCTTGTTGTGAAAGACCAGGTCAAGACAAAGTATGGAATGCTCCTAGGAATTTTTCAGCACTGGAGCAGAAGGGTCTGAGAAATTCTGACTCTGAGTGTGTCAGGGGAAGGCAAGAGAAGAAAATGCTGGGACAAGGCTCAGCATTCGAGGGGCCGGTGCCACTGCCCTCTTCCTGCGTATCCCAGGCCATTGCCTACTCGATATGGACCTCTGATTCCCTGCCGGTGTGGGGGGCTGTGCAGGGGATTCAGAACATCCCAGGGACAGCCCCCTGGATTCCTCAGAGTCTGGGTCCCAACCCCCAAACACTTGGCGCCAGGCCTGGTGCCCAGCCCCTGGTCATCGTGGCCCACCTCCTGAGCCAGAGTCTCCAGGGTCCAGAGAAGAACAGGGAGCAGTGGGGGCAGAGGTGCTCCACAGGCTTAAGCTGGGAAGGTTCACTTGAAGAATCTTGAGCTGGCGGCTTGGCTTTCTCTGGGAATAGATTCCCAGCCTCCGGGAGGACGTCTGGAATGTGCCTTGATGATACGGGAGTCCTGAGCAGAGAAATATGGATCACGCCTTCTAGCCCTCATTGGTGTTGGGATTGTGGATGCCTGTGGTGAGGTTTGAGCTCCAGGTACTCCCTGGCACCCCAGAGCAGCCTGGAGAAGACCCCCAGCCTCAGGGGAGCCCATGCTGCCCCCCAGCCAGGGGGGCTTGGTGTTAATTTTGGCCCCTGTTGATCCTTGTGAGTCATTTACCATCACTGAGCCTTAGGGTCCCCTGTAAGGTGAGGGCACACGAGCAATGGCAACAGGAGCAAGGGTTCCTGCAAGTTTCAGCCTGCAGTGCCCCCTTTGGGTCGGGTCCTGTCTGCAGCCCCTTGTGTGACTTCACTCACCTCACCCTACCCTCACAGCAGCTCTCTGGGGCAGTTACCTCACCCCCTGACCCTACTCCCGCGGACAGGACAGGTGAGTGGCCTGCCGAAGTCACACAACGAGGAGCCAGCGGCTTTGCTCAGGGAGGCCGGGTTGCGCTGTTATTCCACAGGGGTCCTTGGGCATGCTCCCCTTGGGGGTTTCCCATGGCAGGGTTCCCCTCAGAGGGGGAGTTTGCAGCCCCCCACTTTGGGGATGCTCATGGCATCTAGCAGGAAGAAGTCAGGATGCTCCTCAACATCGTTCAGTGAACGGATCAGCCCCCACCGCAGAGAATTACCTGCCTTGCATTTTAGCAGTGCCGAGGTTGAGAAGGGAGCTCTGCTTTCTTGAACCCAGCAGATGTGGACTCCACTCCGTGCACGTGGTCCTGTGTTGTGATTCTTTGGGAGGGCGAGTTTGCGGGGGCGGAGGGGCGGACCCTCTGGGGTCAGAGCATTTGAGAAGGTTTCGATTGGCTTCCGCTGGATGAGAATATTGAGGATGCTGATCGCCGTGGCCGGAAGCACCTGAGCTCCCAGCTGTACGCTGAGGTTGGGGATGGGGCGCCCGGGACAGTGAAGTAGGGAACGTGTCCAGGGGCACAGGGCCGATGACAGCGGAGCAGGCTTCCAACCCTGAGCTGCCCGAGGGAGACCCCCCAATTACTGGCAGGTGCCTTGGTGTGTGGGATCGGTGATCTGAGGGGTTCCCTGATGTACCCTTGAACCCGCGGAGCCTCCGCGCTGCTGGGCCCACTTTTCTCCTGTCTCCTTGACTAAAGGAGGTAAGAGCATAAATAATTCAGTTCATTCTAGAGCAAACAATGGAGATGTCAGAGAGCAGAGATTGGGACAGAACTTTCTGCACAAGTCTTAATTGATTTGTTTAATGTGGGACCCCAGAGTCTGGCTGGGGCCTCCGTGGTACCCTTTGAGCCGGTGGCCGGCGTCTCAAGAGCTGCAGCCTTTTGATCCAGGCGCACAAGGCTCCCGCTGCTGTGCCTGCGGCAGCAGCGCCACCTGGTGGCCATCTCGGCTCTCGCCCTTCCTTTCCTGTCCTGCCTGCGTAGGGGAGATATGGCCCCACAAACAGAACACCTTCAGAGGTGGCCTGGCTTCCAAGCTCCCCTCTGAGGCATTTTATTTGTATGTATTACATCCCTAGAAAAAGAATCCAAAGATTTTTTTCCTCCTGTATGCTTTCGTCTTACTTCTTCATGGTCTTTGATGCCGGCTGAGGTTGTCAGGACAGTGAAACCGAGCTGACGGGGTGGGTGCAGGTTATTCTGCCATTTTTCTAGATCCTTGAGGTGCGCATAAAATCTGAGGCTGACCACTCCACACTCATTCAGCCTGCCTATGAAGTTCACAACTTTCCCAGCTCTGTTATCATCGATGATGTCGAATTTGCCCAAGTAACCATACTTCATTACCATGGTTAGAAGCCTGTCGATGACTTTGGAGCATGGCCTAATGAACACCTGGTGTTTGCCTATCTTTTCAGCACTGTTGATATTCTTGAGAGCATCAGCCAGGACATTCACACACACTATTATGGCGGTGTGGAAAGGTGGCAGCATCTCCATCACTTCTGAAAGAACAATAGACATGTCTCTTGTCCTTGCTTGGATAGGAGTACAGTTCACGTACTGTGTGATACGTGGCAAAGGCATGGGATGGAGGACTGTGAGTGTGATTCAGGTGGCACAGCAGTGTGGGGAGATCCCACTAGAGCCCGAGTGACTCTTGTGGGTGCCCAGACCTCCCTCCTGGGCCCTCTGCCTAGACAACGCTGTCTGTGAAGAGCCCTTCAAAGCAGGCAGAACCTATGGGAAGGCTGGCAGCTCTCAGGAAGGGGGAGAAGTAGGCCAAGGAAGGGTTGAGTCTGGGGTGCAGTCTTCTGCCTAGAAGCTCATGGGTGGTTGTTTAGGGGTGGGGATTGCCTTTGAGCAAGCCTATTTCACCTGGTGTTTTGATTCTTTTGAGCCTCTGATCCACTGACCTTACTTGAATCCCCAGCTGGCTCTAAACTATTCCCCCCAGGAGCTGCACCTGAGAAGCAGGAGAGCTCCCCAAAGGAAAACTGCTGAACTTTTACCAAGGAGGAAACCGGGGCCCAAAAAGATGATCTCTGGCCTGTGTCCCAGGGCACTGCAGACTCTCCCTTTGCGTGCGAGTGTGTGGTCCTCTCCTATGCCTCCTCCACAAGCTCCATGGCCAGAAACCACCCTTCCTCACCTGCCAGCTGACTTGCTTGTCTCCTGCCACCTCACGGTCCTGACTCTGTCCTCCGTCCTCACTGACTCAGCTCTTTCTAAAATGCACACGGGTCTGGCACCGGCCACACAGCACGAGGCACACTGCACCCTCCTGAGCTCTCCAGACCAGCACGGATGAGGATGCCAGCCCTTAATTCCCTGAGAATGGCCAGAGCCTTGAGAGAACTGGGACGTGGGCAAAGAAACGGGAAGTACAAGCAGCTCTGGACTGTGGATGTCAGAATGCTGACATCACCCTCCTCCAGGCCTCCAAGCCCCATCTGGGCTGCAAGTTCCCAGTGCCCAGCACACGGCCACTGCTTTTCTGTGATCTGCCTCATCAGGGCCACCTCGACCCGGTGGAACCCCTCCGAGCCCTTCTTTCTGCCCCTCCCCTTGGGGAGTCTCCTCAGAACCCAAAAGCAGGGAGAGAGTCCCAGAAAACTTCTGCTCTGGGTCCTGCAGCACAAACCCCCGTGGGCCTGGAGAAGAGAAGTGATGGGCTGTTTCTTGGAGTGGGGGAAGGGAAGACAAGGCAAGAACAAAATGCAAATCAATACTTCAATAAATTATCCTGCCACAGCAGTGAGATCACGGTGGCTGCTGAGAGGGGCTAGGAACCTGGGCTGAATCCAAGGGCCTGGTGTCTGGGAGGCAGGAGGCACTCACCAGCATGCCAGTGTTGGGTCCAGCCTGTATGGGCCTCTATTCCAGGGTTCCTTACCTGGTGACCTGAGGGATGTGCTTTCTTTGGTCCATAGAACTTCTTTGTGGGCTTCACAGGTGGCTCAGATGGTAAAGAATCTGCCTGCAGTGCAGGAGACCCAGGTTTGATCCCTGGGTCAGGAAGATCCCCTGGAGAAGGGAATGGCAATCCCCTCCAGTATTCTTGCCTGGAAAACTCCTTGGACAGAGGATCCTGGTGGGCTATAATCCATGGGGTCGCAAAGAGTTGGACATGACCAAGCAACTTACACACACACGCACTTCTTTGTAAAATGTAAAGACTGGCCTGAGAGGTCAGTCTGGTGACAGCTCTGGGCTCTGTTCTTGCATGCCATGCCCATGGAGCTGGTGCTGAGTATTGTTGCCCTGGCATCAGGGCATGGGCTCCTTGGTTTGCCAGTTCTCGCCACTCCTTATCACCCCAACTTCTTTATCATAACAGGGAAATATTCTTCTGTAACCTTCTAAACTGGCAAATAAAAGACAGATTTGCTTTTCTTTGAGCCAACCTGCCTCACTGACTCACATCACCAGCCTTGGCCTGTGGGCACTGGGTTTGCAACACCCATCCATCACTTCCAACGAGCCCACTCCCTAAGCAGTCAGGCCTCTCTCTGAGCCCCCAGACTGCTTGTTCTCACCTCTCTTCAGCCTTTGGCTCTGTCTCCAACTCCATGCCCTTATTCCTGTTCTCTGGCCCTGACACCATGTGTCTTTCTAGTTGGGACTCTTGACTTCTCTTCAAAAATGTGACTAGAGCTTCTCTCCCACTGGTTCTGGACACACTAGCTGAACCCTTCAGCCAGCCGGCCAGTGCACTCAACGGGGCTTCCCACGAATCTCCAAGGAGGAAGTCCACGGCTCGTGGTCTTTCAGCTGCAAGTGACAATAACACAACTCCAATTGACTTTCATGGGAGGAATTTCCTGACACACATATATGAGACACATCTCTGCTGCAAGCAGGCTCTAGGATGGCCCCTGTGAGCCCACATCTTGGTATTTACTCCCTGGTGTGGTCCTTTCCCTGCAGGTGTGGGCAGGACTGATATTGGTCTCTAAATGGACTATGGCTTGTGTCTTGGATATGTGCTCTTAGGTCACTCATGCTGGGGGAAGCAAGCTGCCCTGTGTGACTGCTCTGTGGTGAGGTCCATGTGAGATGGCAAAGAACCCTAGGTCCAGCAGCATGTGAGGCACTGGATCCTGCCAGTAACCACGTGAGTGAGAGTGGGAGTGCGTCCCACCCAGGGGAGCCTTCAGATGAGATTGCAACCCCAGTCTCAGCTGCCAGCAATCTCATGGGAGAACCTTGAGTAGAGGACCCCACTAGATTGCCTTTGGATTCCTAACCCAGAAACCATGAGATAATAAGTGTTTGGGGTTTTTCAGATCATATGTGTATGTGTTAGTCACTCAGTTGTGTCTAACTCTTTGTGGCCCCCATGGACTGTAGCCCACTTGTCTCCTCTGTCCATGGAATTCTCCAAGCAAGAATCCTGGAGTGGGTAGCCATTCCCTTCTCGAGGGGATATTCCCGACCCAGGGATGGAAACAGGGTTTCCTGCGTTGCAGGCTGATTCTTTACCATCTGAGCCACCAGGGAAACTCTTTTCAGATTTCCAAACTTTTCAGATCGTAAAGTTTGGAAATAACTCATTACATTATTGTTATTCATTGTTGTTCGCTAAGTCGCTAAGTCATATCCGACTCTTTGCGACCCCACGGGCTGCAGCAAGCCAGGCTTCCCTGTCCTTCGCTATCTCCTGGAGTTTGCTCAAACTCATGTCCATTGAGTCAGTGGTGCCATTCAACCATCTCATTCTCTGTCGTCCCCTTCTCCTCCTGCCCTCAATCTTTCCCAGCATCAGAGTCTTTTCGAATGAGTCGGCTCTTCACATCAGGTGGCCAAAGTATTGGAGTTTCAGCTTCAACATAAGTTTTTCCAATGAATATTCAGGGTTGATTTCCTTCAGAATTGACTGGTTTGATCTCCTTGCAGTCCAAGGAGCTCAAGAGTGTTCTCCAACATCACAATTGGAAGGCATCAGTTCTTAAGCTCTCAGCCTTCTTTTTTTTTTTTAAATAAATTTATTTATTTTAGCTGGGGGCTAATTACTTTACAAAATTGTAGTGGTTTTTGCCATACATTGACATGAATCAGCCGTGGGTTTACATGTGTTCCCCATCCTGAACCCCCCTCCCACCTCCCCCCCATCCCATCCCTCTGGGTCAGCCCATTGCCCCAGCCCTGAGCATTTGTCTCACGCATCAAACCTGGAATGGTGTTCTGTTTCACATATGATAATATACATGTTTCAATGCTATTCTCTCAGAACGTCCCACCCTCACCTTCTCCCTCAGAGTCCATAAGACTGTTCTATGCATCTGTGTCTCTTATTCTGTCTCACATATAGGGTTATCGTTACCATCTTTCAAATTCCATATATATGCATTAGTATCCTGTATTGGTGTTTTTCTTTCTGGCTTACTTCACTCTGTATAATGGGCTCCAGTTTCATCCATCTCAATAGAACTGATTCAAATATATTCTTTTTAATGGCTGAGTAATATTCCATTGTGTATATGTACCACAGCTTCCTTATCCATTCGTCTGCTGATGGACATCTAGGTTGCTTCCATGTCCTGGCTATTGTAAACAGTGCTGCGATGAACATTGGGGTACACACGTCTCTTTCCATTCTGGTTTCCTCGGTGTGTATGCCCAGCAGTGGGATTGTTGGGTCATATGGCAGTTCTATTCCCAGTTTTTTAAGGAATCTTCACACTGTTCTCCATAGTGGCTGTACTAGTTTGCATTCCCACCAACAGTGTAAGAGGGTTCCTTTTTCTCCACACCCTCTCCAGCATTTATTGCTTGTAGACTTTTGGATAGCAGCCATTCTGACTGGTGTGAAATGGTACCTCATTGTGGTTTTGATTTGCATTTCTCTAATAATGAGTGATGTTGAGCATCTTTTCATGTGTTTGTTAGCCATCTGTATGTCTTCTTTGGAGAAGTGTCTCTTTAGTTCTTTGGCCCATTTTTTGATTGGGTCGTTTATTTTTCTGGAATTCAGCTGCAGGAGTTGCTTGTATATTTTTGAGATTAATTGTTTGTCTGTTGCTTCATTTGCTATTATTTTCTCCCATTCTGAAGGCTGTCTTTTCACCTTGCTTATAGTTTCCTTTGTTGCGCAAAAGCTTTTAATGTTAATTAGGTCCCATTTGTTTATTTTTGCTTTTATTTCCAATATTCTGGGAGGTGGGTCATGGAGGATCCTGCTGTGATTTATGTCGGACAGTGTTTTGCCTATGTTTTCCTCTAGGAGTTTTATAGTTTCTGGTCTTACCTTTAGATCTTTAATCCATACTGAGTTTATTTTTGTGTATGGTGTTAGAAAGTGTTCTAGTTTCATTCTTTTACAAGTGGTTGACCAGTTTTCCCAGCACCACTTGTTAAAGAGATTGTCTTTTCTCCATTGTATATTCTTGCCTCCTTTGTCGAAGATAAGGTGTCCATAGGTGCATGGATTTATCTCTGGGCTTTCTATTTTGTTCCATTGATCTATATTTCTATCTTTGTGCCCGTACCATACTGTCTTGATGACTGTGGCTTTGTAGTAGAGCCTGAAGTCAGGCAGGTTGATTCCTCCAGTTCCATTCTTCTTTCTCAAGATTGCTTTGGCTATTCAAGGTTTCTTATATTTCCATACAAATTGTGAAATGATTTGTTCTAGTTCTGTGAAAAATACCATTGGTAGCTTGATAGGGATTGCATTGAATCTATAGATTGCTTTGGGTAGTATACTCATTTTCACTATATTAATTCTTCCAATCCATGAACGCAGTATATTTCTCCATTTGTTTGTGTCCTCTTTGATTTCTTTCATCAGTGTTTTATAGTTTTCTATATATAAGTCTTTTGTTTCTTTAGGTATATATATTCCTAAGTATTTTATTCTTCTTGTTTCAATGGTGAATGGTATTGTTTTCTTAATTTCTCTTTCTGTTTTCTCATTATTGGTGTATAGGAATGCAAGGGATTTCTGTGTGTTAATTTTATATCCTGCAACTTTACTGTATTCATTGATTAGCTCTAGTAATTTTCTGGTAGAATCTTTAGGGTTTTCTATGTAGAGGATCATGTCATCTGCAAACAGTGAGAGTTTTACTTCTTCTTTTCCTATCTGTATTCCTTTTATTTCTTTTTCAGCCCTGATTGCTGTGGCCAAAACTTCCAAAACTATGTTGAATAGTAGTGGTGAAAGTGGGCATCCTTGCCTTGTTCCTGACTTTAGGGGAAATGCTTTCAATTTTTCACCATTGAGGATAATGTTTGCTGTGGGTTTGTCATATATAGCTTTTATTATGTTGAGGTATGTTCCTTCTATTCCTGCTTTCTGGAGGGTTTTTATCATAAATGGATGTTGAATTTTGTCAAAAGCTTTTTCTGCATCTATTGAGATAATCATATGGTTTTTATCTTTCAATTTGTTAATGTTGTGTATTACATTGATTGATTTGCGGATGTTAAAGAAACCTTGCATTCCTGGGATAAAGCCCACTTGGTCATGATGTATGATCTTTTTAATATGATGTTGGATTCTGTTTGCTAGAATTTTATTAAGGATTTTTGCATCTATGTTCATCAGTGATATTGGCCTGTAGTTTTCTTTTTTTGTGGCATCTTTGTCTGTTTTTCGAATTAGGGTGATGGTGGCCTCATAGAATGAGTTTGGAAGTTTACCATCTTCTGCAATTTTCTGGAAGAGTTTGAATAGGATAGGTGTTAGCTCTTCTCTAAATTTTTGGTAGAATTCAGCTGTGAAGCTGTCTGGTCCTTGGCTTTTGTTTGCTGGAAGATTTCTGATTACAGTTTCGATTTCTGTTCTTGTGATGGGTCTGTTAAGGTCTTCTATTTCTCCCTGGTTCAGTTTTGGAAAGTTATACTTTTCTAAGAATTTGTCCATTTCTTCCAAGTTGTCCATTTTATTGGCATATAGCTGTTGGTAGTAGTCTCTTATGATCCTTTGTATTTCTGTGTAGTCTGTTGTGATCTCTCCATTTTCATTTCTAATTTTGTTGATCTGATTCTTCTCCCTTTGTTTCTTGATGAGTCTGGCTAATGGTTTGTCAATTTTGTTTATCTTCTCGAAAAACCAGCTTTTAGTTTTGTTGAGTTTTGCTATGGTCTCTTTTGTTTCTTTTGCATTTACTTCTGCCCTAATTTTTAAGATTTCTTTCCTTCTAAGGCAATGGCACCCCACTCCAGTACTCTTGCCTGGAAAATCCCATGGATGGAGGAGCCTGGTGGGCTGCGGTCCATGGGGTCGCTTAGAGTCGGACATGACTGAGCGATTTCACTTTCCCTTTTCACTTTCATGCATTGGAAAAGGAAATGGCAGCTCACTCCAGTGTTCTTGCCTGGAGAATCCCAGGGACGGCGGAGGCTGGTGGGCTGCTGTCTATGGGGTCGCACAGAGTTGGACACGACTGAAGCGACTTAGCAGCAGCAGCAGCAACTAACCCTGGGGTTCTTCATTTCTTCCTTCTCTAGTTGCTTTAGGTGTAGAGTTAGGTTATTTATTTGATTTGTTTCTTGTTTCTTGAGGTACGCCTGTATTGCTCTGAACCCTCCCCTTAGCATTGCTTTTACAGTGTCCCATAGGTTTTGGGTTGTTGTGTTTTCATTTTCATTTGTTTCTATGCATATTTTGATTTCTTTTTTGATTTCTTCTGTGATTGGTTGGTTATTCAGAAGCGTGTTGTTTAGCCTCCATGTGTTGGAATTTTTAATAGTTTTTTCCCTGTAATTGAGGTCTAATCTTACTGCATTGTGGTCAGAGAAGATGACTGGGATGATTTCAATTTTTTTGAATTTACCAAGGCTAGATTTATGGCCCAGGATGTGATATATCCTGGAGAAAGTTCCGTGTTCACTTGAGAAAAAGGTGAAATTGATTGTTTTGGGGTGGAAAGTCCTGTAAATATCAATTAAACCTAACTTGTCTATTGTATCATTTAAAGTTTGTGTTTCCTTGTTAATTTTCTGTTTAGTTGATCTATCCATATGTGTGAGTGGAGTATTAAAGTCTCCCACTATTATTGTGTTATTGTTAATTTCCCCTTTCATACTTGTTAGTATTTGCCTTACATATTGTGGTGCTCCTATGTTGGAAGCATATATATTTATAATTGTTAAATCTTCTTCTTGGATTGATCCTTTGATCATTATGTGTGTCCTTCTTTGTCTCTTTTCACAGCCTTTATTTTAAAGTCTATTTTATCTGAAACGAGTATTGCGACTCCTGCTTTCTTTTGGTCTCCGTTTGCATGAAATATGTTTTTCCATCCCTTGACTTTCAGTCTGTATGTGTCCCTCGTTTTGAGGTGGGTCTCTTGTAGACAGCATATATAGGGGTCTTGTTTTTGTATCCATTCAGCCAGCCTTTGTCTTTTGGTTGGGGCATTCAGCTCATTTACATTTAAGGTAATTATTGATAAGTATGATCCCGTTGCCATTTACTTTGTTGTTTTGAGTTCGTGTTTAAACATCCTTTCTGTGTTTCCTGTTTAGAGAAGATCCTTTAGCATTTGTTGCAGAGCTGGTTTGGTGGTGCTGAATTCCCTCAGCTTTTGCTTGTCTGTAAAGCTTTTGAATTCTCATTCATATCTGAATGAAATCCTTGTTGGGTACAGTAATCTGGGTTGTAGATTATTCTCTTTCATTACTTTAAGTATGTCCTGCCATTCCCTTCTAGCCTGAAGAGTTTCTATTGAAAGATCAGCTGTTATCCTTATGGGGATCCCCTTGTGTGTTATTTGTTGTTTTTCCCTTGCTGCTTTTAATATTTGTTCTTTGTGTTTGATCTTTGTTAATTTGATTAATATGTGTCTTGGGGTGTTTCACCTAGGGTTTATTCTGTTTGGGACTCTCTGGGTTTCTTGGACTTCTGTGACTATTTCCTTCCCCATTTTAGGGAAATTTTCAACTATTATCTCCTCGAGTATTTTTTCATGGCCTTTCCTTTTATCTTCTTCTTCTGGGACTCCTATGATTCGAATGTTGGGGCGTTTCATATTGTCCCAGAGGTCCCTGAGGTTTTCCTCATTTCTTTTGATTCTTTTTTCTTTTTTCCTCTCTGCTTCGTTTATTTCCACCATTCTATCTTCTACCTCACTTATCCTATCTTCTGCCTCCGTTATTCTACTGTTGGTTCCCTCCAGAGTGTCTTTTATCTCCTTTATTTCATTATTCATTCTATATTGACTCCTTTTTATTTCTTCTAGGTCCTTGATAAACATTTCTTGCATCTTCTCAATCCTTGTCTCCAGGCTATTTATCTGTTACTCCATTTTGTTTTCAAGATTTTGGATCATTTTTATTATCATTATTCTAAATTCTTTTTCAGATAGATTTCCTATCGCCTCCTGTTTTGTTTGGTTTGGTGGGCATTTGTCATTTTCCTTTACTTGCTGAGTATTTCTCTGCCTTTTCATCTTGTTTAGATTGTTGTGTTTGGCGTGGCCTTTCTGTAATCTGGTAGTTTGAAGTTCCTCTTTATTGTGGAGGTTCCTCACTGGGTGGGGGGGGGGGGTTGGACGGGTGGCTTGTCAAGGCTTCCTGGTTGGGGGAGCTTGTGTCAGTGTTCTGGTGGGTGGAGCTGGATTTCTTCTCTCTAGAGTGCAATGGAGTGTCCAGTATTGAGTTTTGAGATGTCTATGGATTTGGTGTGCCTCTGGGCAGCCTGTATATTGATGCTCAGGGCTATGTTCCTGCGTTGCTAGAGAATTTGCGTGGTATGTCTTGCTCTGGAACTTATTGGCTCTTGGGTGGAGCTTGGTTTCAGTGTATATGTGGAGGCTTTTGGATGATCTCTTATTAATTAATGTTTCCTCTGGCTTTCGGTCTTATTCTTGCAGTAGCCTCAAGACTTCTCCATCCATACAGCATCGATAATAAAACTTTTAGGTTAATGGTGAAAAGATTCTCCACAGTGAGGGATACCCAGAGAGGTTCACTGAGTTACGTGGAGAGGTGAGGGGGGGGGGTTGAGGTGACCAGGAGGAGAAGAGGGGGACTCAAACGTGGAGAGAGCAGTCTAGCCAGTAAGCACTTCCCTCTGTGCTCTCCACAGTCTGGAACCCTCAGAGAGGTTCATGGAGATACATAGAGAGAGGGGAGGAAGGTAATAGAGGTGAGCATGAGTAGAAAGGGAGGAATCAAGAGGGGAGAGAGAGATCTGGGCAGTATTCTGTTCCCGAAGTGTTCTCCAGTGCCCAGAACACCCTCAGAGATTCACCAAATTGGGTTGAGAAGAGAAGGAGGAGGGTGGGAGATAGAGGTTCCCTGGGGGAGAAGAAAGAGCATCAATAGGGGGAGAGAGTAATCTAGCCAGTAATCACACTCCTGAGTAAAAATGGGTCCTAAAGATTGGGTTCTTAAATGTACAAAATTGATATCAAATATGTAAAACAAAGATTGAAGATCTAGAGTAGAGGTTAGACTCTTATGCTATGCTAAGTCGCTTCAGTCGTGTCCGACTCTGTGCGACCCCATAGGCGGCAGCTCACCAGGCTCCACTGTCCCTAGAATTCTCCAGGCAAGAATACTGGAGTGGGTTGCCATTTCTTTCTCCAGTGCATGAAAGGGAAAAGTGAAAGTGAAGTCGCTCAGTCATGTCCGACTCTTAGCGACCCCATGGACTGTAGCCTACCAGGCTCCTCCGTCCATGGGATTTTCCAGGCAAGAGTACTGGAGTGGGGTGCCATTGCCTTCTCCGGTTAGACTCTTAGAAAAATAGAATATAAAAAAAAGGAAACAAAATCACAAAAAATATAAGATATACGTATGCAGTTTGCTTTAAAAATAGGGTTTGCTGCCATATGACCCAGCAATCCCACTGCTGGGCATATACACCGAGGAAACAAGAATTGAAAGAGACGCGTGTACCCCAATGTTCATCGCAGCACTGTTTACAATAGGCAGGACATGGAAGCATGTACATCCATACATGACTACTGGAAAAAATCATAGCTTTGACTAGATGGACCTTTGTTGGCAAAGTGATGTCTCTGCTTTTTAATAGACTGTTTAGGTTTGTCATAGCTTTTCTTCTAAGGTGTAAGCGTCTTTTAATTTCATGGTTGCAGTCACCATTATATAGCAGTAGATAATAAACAGGCCTGTGGCAGCTGGCTTCAGGCCTGGGTAAGCCACATGGTTGTGTGAGGAGGACACTGGGAATCAACCTGTCTCCACCCCAGCCCACTCTGTCTCTTCTGGTTTCTTCCTCCCCTGGAATTCTCTGCCCTGGTGGAAGCTCCAGGCTCATAGTCACACACCTTTTCAACTCCTTGGTCCCAACCATCATGGTGCTGGGAAGGTGCTAGGTGGGGTTGTCTGGGCTTGAGCTCTGCCACCCTGGAGCCTGAGGTCAGACCCAGATTAACAGAGGAGGTATTTTACCAGAGGAAGATTGGGCTGTTGTCAGAAGAACGCAGGCAAAAGTAACTGTACCCAACCAGGGGTTCGGTCCCCTGATGTTTGGGCTGAGAGACATGGCCCTGAAGGAAACAAGGCCCTTTGGCTGGAGGTGGCTCAGCAAGGCTCTGGGCTTTCCTGGTGGCTAAGATGGTAAAGAAACTGCCTGCAATTCAGGAAACCCCGGTTCCATCCCTGGAGAAGGGAGTGGCTACCCACTCCAGTATTCTTGCCTGGAGAACTCCACGGAAAAGGATCCTGGAGGGCTACATACAGTCCATGGGGATCGCAAAGAGTTGAACACAATTGAGTGATCTGCACGTGTCTTGGGCTTTGTGGAACTGGGGGGTCCCCCTCCCGTGGGGGCTCTGCAGCCATCCTTGATCGAGTGGTGATCAGTGGCCTTTGTGGTCAGGACTGGAGTGGCGATCTTAAGCCCAATGGGGTCCAAACTCAAGCACCAAATAAGATCCATCCCTGAAGGTTCCTTCCTTCTCATTCTACTCAAAGTTCCTTCCCTAGAAAAGAGAGTCTTTGACTTGCTTCCTCCTCCAGAGCTGTTCTCAAGGTTTTCTGGAGGCAGTGATCACCTGGTAGGGTTTTGGGCTGACCTGCTTGGATGAGATACAGATGCCATGTCCCTTTCCTTTGCCCCTTCTGTGTCATTTGGGGTGGGCAACACTGCTGCAGAAGCAAACTAGCTCCACGTCCCAGCAGCTTACAACAACAAAGCTTGATTTCTCACTCAATCTTGTGTCATCAGTGTGAATTGGCATCAGACTCTGGTCTCATTTTCACTCAGGACCTGGGCGACAGAGCAGCCTGGTTGCTGTTTCCCATGCCAGCCAGGACAGATCTCTGAAGGCTCAGGCCAGGAAGAGACACACATCACTTTTGATGGCAACTAACTGGCCAGAGGTAGTCACATGCTTTTCCCAGTCACAGGGAGGGCAGTAATGTACCTCTCTTCCCATTTCCCAGCATCCTCTGGGCTGTCCATCTCTGGGGTATGTCCAGTAGGTCTCAGCCACCAGATCTCTCGCTTCTATCTGTGACTGACTTCATTAGGACTCACTGAATGCTATTAAAACAAGTATTCTCATCTCTCAGGAGCAATTGGCTCTGTGCTTAGGATGTGGGAACTGGTCCACCATCTTGTAAACCATTGACTTGGGTAATTCACGGGATGCCCGGCAATGACAGGTCTTCCCTGGCCTTGACTCATTCTTCCGTCTCTGCCACATGCTGGCTTACTAACAGTACCCTATGAATACACCCCAAATCCATTCTACTCATACACACAAAGAGAAATATGTGACTATGCTTGTTGGATTTGTTTATGCAAGAGAAGAGACAAAATGCATGCTTTTGTGTCTACCAAGGAATGCATAGCTCTATTTTATGGACAGATTTGACTTGAGGGAACCACTTTGATGGTAGGAGTATGTGGTGAGAGCAGAAACCAGAATGCCTGCTGTGAGGATTGTGGAGAGAAAAGGGATGAGTGAAGCTTATGAGACCTGATTCTGAGATGATATGGTGTGTGTTTTATTTGGAGAGGGAGTTTAGGGAAGTGGATTGAATATAGACTTTTGATTTTAGGCTTCTTAGCTGTGTGACCTGGGGCAAGTTACTTGACCTCTCTGAGCCTCAGTTTCTTGCCTTTCTGCTTAACTGTGAAAACTGAGTAAGAGGGTGAATGCTAATGCCTTGAGGCAGACTGGCCTGCAATACTGCCAGTCTGGTGGCCAGCCTTGGCTAGCAGATATGCGTCATGATACCAAATGGAATGTGGTTGCTCCCAGTGGCTTCCTGTCCATGGGTCCTGCGGGAATTATCCCAATGGTCCTGTTCCTTATGTGGCTCCTTCCCTGTATGTGCTGCACAGTTTTCCCCTCCCTTGTGTTTTTTTCTGCAAATAGCTTCTATCAAGGGGGAAACACAGGGTTCCTTTCCCCTTCTCTGGGCTTGTAGCCATATTGGGAGTTCCGTCTCCCCTGTCCTGGATCCTGCCAGAGTGTGAACTCTTTGGGGTAACTGAGGTCCATTGCATTGGCCTCCTGGCCAGAGCTTTCACAGAGCAGGTGCTGAGTAGGATGCAGGGACCTTCGAGGTGGGGTGGGCTGAATGGACCCTTTGAGGCTTTGAGGCCTCAGAGCTTTGTTCCTGTGTCTCACCAGAAATCATGCAGTGACTTTGTGTGGAAACTCAGGCAGGTCTGTGTGGCCAGGGAGCTTTTCCACCCACTCTGGAGAATGGAGCCACATGGGAGGGAGTTCTTGCGAGGCCACCTGGGCCAGGTCCCCAGTCTGTGGGGTCTGCTCAGCTCCCACCTGGGCTACCAGATACCAATCCCTCTGTGTTGTCTCTCCTGCCCTTGCAGTCTACGAGCCTCATTGAGATTGGGAACCCCTCTCAGAGTCTGGAGAATGTTTGCCGCTGGGCCTACCTCCAGCAGAAGCCAGACACTGGTCACGATGAGTACCATGATCATGCTATATTCCTCACACGGCAAGACTTTGGGCCTTCAGGCATGCAAGGTGAGTCTCGGGCCTGCGGGGGCACAGAAAGGAGGGAGGCTGAACATGAGTGCCTGACCCTGCCAGGGCCCCCAGGCAGCCTTGGCCTGGGATGAGAAGGGTGTCTGGGCAAGGGGGTAAGTGTGAGAAGGGTGTCCGGATTGAGGGTAAGTGCTAGTCTCCTCCTGGCTCTTGAAGACTACCAGGAACTCTGACATGTTCCCCAGGAAACTGTGTCTCTGGGGACAGGGAGCATCAAAGGGAGTGAAATGGGCAGAGTCTGGGGCTGGTAGCCCAGGGGCCAGACACAATCTGAGGCTGGGTGCTTGCTAAGTCACTTCAGTTCTGTCCTACTCTTTTGCAACCCCATGGACTCTAGCCCACCAAGCTCCTCTGTCTATGGGAGTCTCCAGGCAAGAACACTGGAGGAGTTACCGTGCCCTCCTCCAGGGATTCTTCCCCACTCAGGGATTGAAACCGCATCTCTTATGTCTCCTTCATTGGCAAGTGGGTTCTTTACCACTAGCGCCACCTGGGAAGCCCTTGCTTCCTCCAACTTTTATAAAACAAATTTGAATAAATTTTCAATCTTTAAAAGATAAGGGACTTTACTTAAAAATTCAAACTATATAAGACTGACAGATCTAAAAGAAAAAATGACAAGTCTACAATCATAGTTGAAGATCTCACACAGTGAATGTTAAATAAAATAAGTGAAATAAGACAGTCAGAGAAGAATAGATACTCGTGACTCCATTTATTTCAGGTGTGGAAGTGGGCAAAGCTGATCTGTGGTGTTAACAGTCAGGAGAGTGGGCAGGAGGGAGGGAGTTGCTGTTGGAACCGAGAAGAGGCTTCTGCAGTGTGGGGACAGTTTTATTTCTTGATCACTTTGTGCCTCCTGGTTGGTGTTGCTGCCTCTCCACGGTGAGGGGTTGCTCACTCCCCTGCAAGCCCATCTGTGTGGCCAGCTGACAGAGCACTCTGTCGCCCTTTTTCCAGGTGAGAGCTCTAACAGGGCGCAGAACTGTTCCACAGGAGAGAAACCAACACAACTTTCATATTAAGTGACTTCATTCTTCATTTAAAAATGTGAAAGGACAGCCAAGAATTACCAGATATTTTTTTTAAAAAAAGGAAAGGATGAAAAAGATGGACTGAGATGTAAAATAAAACTAAAAAGCTAACTCCAGAGGAAACAGATAATTTAGAGAAGGGAAAAGTACATTTTTATAAAGTCATATCTCCAGAATGTTTGAGGAAATATATCTGTAAACCCAGAACAGGCTAAAAGGAAGAATCAGAGAAAAAAAAGATTTTCATTAAAGATTTGATGGTGTTGACTAAAAAATTAAATGTCCAACTTAAAAGTTGTGTGTGTGTGTGTGTGTGTGTGTGTGTGTTTTAATTCATCAGAAATGTTTAGCACTTCAATCCTGGGAGACAGCATCTCAAGTAACCCTGAGAGAACTGAACTGCTCTGAGGAGGCGAGGGGGGAGCTAGGATATGTAGGAGTTTTGCAACAAAGGGCAGCTAATAGGAACAAAGCTTACTGTTAATTAAAGAAAACTAAAATCTCAAGTTAAGGAATTTAGTGCTTTTCTATGTGTGGGAGGATGCAGGAGTCTGGGCTCACTGAAATCATTCCTTTGATATGCATCTCAGCTATCTGAGGCCAGTATCCAGTGATCTCACATCCTGAGTTTCCTCAGGGCTCACCAGCTCACCAACCATGGTGGCTGCAACTGCTGATGCTGTGACATCCTTTGTTTACTGATATGGCAGCAATATCCCACTTCTCAGTGGGTGAAATAGAAAATTCAAAAGCTGAAATAAAAAGTCAAAGCACCCAAGAAGATCAAAATATAAGAGAAAAATTGATGTAGAGGCTCAATCCAGGAAGAACACTGTATCTATCTAAAAGGATTTCTGTAAAGAAAATAACAACAAAATAAACTAAAAATGGAGGATATGAAGAAAAAATATAGATACATTTTCAAATCTTCAGATCCTAAACGTTCATGTAATGCTAGTGTGGATGAATGAGAAATACACAGACTGAGGCACATATTCATATGCAAGCTTTGCATACAAAGGATAAAGAGAAGACCACAAAGGTTTGCCCTGGCGCTGATTCAAGAACAAGCATCTCAAAATCTTCAGAGCAAAAAAATACTTTCAGACACATATTTTCCTGTTTATTAGAAGGGAAGTAGACAATGGTTAGGTATATACTGCTTTTAGACAATTCTAAAACCAGCACTCCCTGGTCACACTTCTTCCTTTCTGTACTTTTCTGTTAGAGCACATTGCCTAGGACCTCTCCATGGGGTCTCAGACGAGTGATGCTGAGTGGAGGGACAGTCTGGGCTTCTAACTTTTTGGGTCTTGCTGACTTAAAAAAGTACATGACATGAGAGTTGCAAGTTAAGTTTTATTTGGGGCGAAACGAGGACTATATATAGCCTGGGAGACAGCATTTCAGATAGCTCTGAGAAACTGCTCCAAAGAGGTAGGGGGGAAGGTCAGTACACTTGTGATTTTAGTGAAGAGGGAATACATGCAATCAAGTACGTATTTTTTTGCAGAAGGTTTCTGCTGGTCTCTTGAGAATTCCTGTTAGTCATGAGGAGCAGACATCACCATGAAGGAATTTAGTGCTTTTCTAGTTACAGGGAGATTCAAGAAATAAGCTCATAAAATTGGCCCCTGAAAATAAGTATCTGAAGACCTGTTCTGCCAGTTTTTCCCAGAGCACAGAGTGCCTCATTCCTGATCTCCAGCTGAACTCCTTTCAGGAGGTGTTGAAATTCAGTAGCTGCAGCAGCACCTGATTTAATCCTTGTAGAAGTAGATGGCAAGTGCCCATGGCCAGTGCTGATTTGTAGTTGACAGCCTCTAGGATGCCCAGGTCCTTAAACAGAGGCCCTGTCTGGCACACACAGCTCTGCATACACTTCTGTATCTCACCCAGGGGCAAGTGGTGAGGCTCCATTGTCTGGATTCCCTCCGTCTTGGATGGGATCATCATGCCCTCCCATCCCTCTCCCTCTCCCTGTGGGCAGGAACGTGGTCCTTCCCTGGGGGCATCTTAAGACTCCCTGTGATCAGGCTCAGCCCAGCCAGGGGGGATCATCCTTCTATAGACCAGTCACATCACAGGGTGGCCTTCCCACCTTCCTGGTCAGGCGGTTCAGGCTCCTGCCTCAGCCCTGCCCTCACTCTCTGTCAGACTCCATTCCCAACTTCTTCCTTGGACCACATGCTGTATGTAACTGGGCAGGCAAAACCCACTGTGTCTCCTCCCTGTGACCTATTAATTCAGTGGCTCTTCAGAAGCCCTTGGTGGGTTGAGCGGTGGCTGGAGGGTCATGGTTTCTCATGTCAGGGGTTAACCTGCTGCAGCTGTCCTTCCCCCTGCTGCTCCCCATTCTCCACTTCTGGGGGTGCCTTGCCCAGGACAGACCCTGGACCCCTCAGCAGGAATGTGGTTCAGAATCTCCCAAGTCAGAGCGCAGGGTTCCCAGGCCAAGGGCTCCAAAAGCCTCATCATCTGTGACTGGTCTGCCTCCCCATCTATGTAGTCAGTCTCCTCCGCACAGCTCAGCAGGGCAGTGTAGCACTGCTCTTGGCTGTCCTTGCCTGACTCTGCCCCTGGACAGCTTGGGACCCCCTCACTGCAGCCATCTGTGCACTGTGGAGAATGGTCCAGCCGAGGTCTCAGAGGCCCCAGAGAGGCCCCGAGGGAGCGGGCTCAGCGTATGGTGCCGGGCACCAGGGCCAGAGTGCCTACAGCCCAGGAAGCAGCCTGCTGCCTCGGGGACCGAAAGGCCACTCAGCCAAGTGAGGAAGGAAAGCGGGAGGTGGCCTGCAAGAGAACAGTGGACAGGAGGCTACCAACGTGGCAGAAAGTCTTAGCAGATAAGATCTGGACTCGGGAAACTGAGCTGGCTGCAGGGTGGCTGCTGATGGGCAAGGCTGAGGCCCGCTCCCCTGGGGGAGGGGAGAGGGTGGTCTCGAGCTGTGCCAGCCTCGAGGGCAGTTGGCTGTGCTCGTTTGCTCTGGTTATGCCAGGGGATGTTGGGCTCTGGGCCCCTCAGTGTGGGGAGGGCTCTGAGCCCCCTTGTCTCCTCCCAGGCTACGCTCCTGTCACGGGGATGTGCCACCCTGTCCGCAGCTGCACCCTGAACCACGAGGACGGCTTCTCCTCTGCGTTTGTGGTGGCCCACGAGACTGGCCATGTGTAAGTGGACTCAGCAAGCCCTGCTGTCAGAGGCAGGTTGGGGCTTAAGGGGCCCCGCTTCCCCTCTGTGCCCTGAGAGGGACACACCCTGGGTGGCAAGCCCCTGGGATGTGATGTCCTGACCCCGTGTTGCATTGGGCAGGCGGCAGGCCCACTTTCCACCAAGGGCCAGGCAGCGGCCGGAGCCTCCCCACCCTTTATGCCATCGAAGCACTTGGGCAGGAATGTCTTCCCACCCAGTTCTGTAGATGAAGGTGCAAAGGAGCCTCCCCCAGGAACAGAGAGCTGGAGCTCGGGTGTGCATGCTGCTGGGTGTGTAGGGAGGGCAGTGGGTGCCTCCACCTCCACTGCTTTCTCATGCCACAGTGCTCTGCCTGGGGGACAGGACATCACAGGGGGCTGCCACTGGATGCCCAGCATCTAAAATCTAGCTGGTAGAAAATGGGTACCACCTGGCTCAGGGCCGACCAGGCCAGCTAAGGGCGAGGGGAGTCAGCTCAGGGAGGTCGGGGTCCCCTCCCAGCATCTGGAGGGGGTGGGGCTGCCAGGTGAGGGTCCAGTGAGGCTGTCTTGGCTCCTCTCACAGGCTGGGCATGGAGCACGACGGGCAGGGCAACCGCTGCGGTGACGAGGTGCGGCTGGGCAGCATCATGGCGCCCCTGGTGCAGGCAGCCTTCCATCGCTTCCACTGGTCCCGCTGCAGCCAGCAGGAGCTGAGCCGCTACCTGCAGTGAGTACCACCCTGTCTCCTGAAGAGGAACCTGAAGTGCTGGACTCAGCTCTAGGAGGGCGCCTCTAGCCCGACATGCAAAGGAGGGAGGAGGGGGACAGCAGTACTGATTGGGGGGATCCCATTGTTGGGGGCTGAGTTTTGGATGGAAAATGGTTACAACCACTGCACCTTTAATGAATGCCCAGGGCCCAGACAAGCCAGATCCTGCCTAACCATGCCAAGGGAAAGAGGTGCAACAGGAAACTGCAGCCACACAGCCTTAGGGCTGGGGTGTGCGAGCAGGCCCACCCCGAGGCTCCATGAGGGGCCTCAACTGCCGCCTGGCCTGGACAGCCCAGTCCTGCTGAAGGCAGCTTGTGGTGCCCCCGTGTCCCTTCTCAGCTCCTACGACTGCCTGCGGGATGATCCCTTCACGCACGACTGGCCGGCACTGCCCCAGCTCCCGGGGCTGCACTACTCCATGAATGAGCAGTGTCGCTTCGACTTTGGTCTCGGTTACATGATGTGCACCGCGGTGAGTGTCGGGGCCCACGACACCTCCAAGGGCTGAGCGGGAGCTTAGCCCAGACCTGCCTGGTTTCCTGGGAGGTGGCTGGTGTCAGGGTGACTCCCCGGCACAGGGTGGAACAGCCCTCCAAACATCAGGCTCTCCCTGCACACCTACTGCTTTATATACAGTTGGTGCCCCATGCTCTCCTGGCTGGTGCAGACATGGCTTCGGGAGGGAGGCAGGCAGTGGAGTGTTCAGCCGGGGAATAGCCGGTGCTCATGGGATGCCTGCTTGGGCCAGAGGAATGCCAACCAGCCTTCATGCCAGACACACTGGTGCCCAGCCAGCTCCATGAGAGGTCCAGGCTCCATGAGAGGTATAGCCACCAAGGTCTGGAGGCTCGGGAGGCCCAGCAGCCCCCAGGGACGTGAGGCACTGTCCCTGCATCATATACATTCATGAAGTACGCCCTAAGTCCTCACAGCACTAGAATCACACAGAGCTCAGGGAAACCCTCAGGGCAACCCTCAGGCCTGTCCTGGGCAGCCAAGTCATTCCTGGCTCTGCAGCTATGCGAGAGGACCCGGAGTGACAGGCTGGCAACCCTGGAGGGTCCCCGAAGCGGGAGGCGGCCTGGCTAGCTGCTGCTGCTCTCTTCCAGTTCCGGACCTTCGACCCGTGCAAACAGCTGTGGTGCAGCCACCCTGACAACCCCTATTTCTGCAAGACGAAGAAGGGGCCTCCCCTGGATGGGACCATGTGTGCACCTGGCAAGGTGAGTCAGGGCACAGGGCAGACACTGATGTGCACAGCTCTCCAGGGCCGATCCTGCAGGGCCCCTGGAGTGAGGCCAGGGGTCATCTCAGGAGACCCCTGCCTCCTTTCTAGTAACCCCACTCTCCACTCTCCAGAGCTCCTGCCCTCTGAACCTCTCATACACTCTTCCTTCTGTTGGAGGAAACCTGCTGTCTCAGAGTTCCTCAATGTACTTCAAGCCTCATTGTGGGAAGCCTCTCCTCTAAGGACCAGTTTTGGGGTTCCAGAAGCCTTCCATATCCCCCTGCACACTGTGGGTGCCTGTATCACCTCACCTTGACACCAACATCGGGCAACATTCTGGTGGCCCTGGGATCCTCAGGCTCAGCATCAGGCTTGGCCTTTTTATCCCCTAGCACATTGCTGTTTGGTCCCTGGTGGGCACACTTTTCCCTAGAGGTAGCTGGATGGCCACCTACCAGTGCCTGCCTGCTACCCCTGGCCCACTTCCCACTTTCTGTGGAAGCAGCAAGACAAAGGGCTTCTCCTTCAAGCCAGCTGGGCCTGATTCTCATTGTTGTTCAGTTGCTAAGTCATCTACTCTTTGTGACCCCATGGACTGCAACACACCAGGCTTACCTGTCCTTCGCCATCTCCCTGAGTTTGCTTGTGTCCATCAAGTCAGTGATGTCATCCAACCATCTCATCCTCTGTCATCCCCTTTTTCTCCTGCCTTCAATTTTTCCCGGCATCAGAGTGTTTTCCAGTGAGTTGGCTCTTTGCATCAGGTGGTCAAAGTATTGGAGCTTCAGTTTCAACACCAGTCCTTCCAATGAATATTCAGGGTTGATTTCCTTTAGGATGGACTGGTTTCATCTCCTTGCTGCCCAAGGGACTCTCAAGAATCTTCTCCAATGCCACAATTTGAAAGCATCAGTTCTTTAGCGCTCAGCTTTCTTTATGGTCCAGCTGTCACATCCACACATATCTACTGGAAAAACCGTAGCTTTGACTAGACGGACCTTTGTCAGCAAAGTGATGTCTCTGCTTTGTCTCAGATGTCTCTGACAAACTGTCTATATTGGTCATAGCTTTTCTTCCAAGGAGCAAGCGTCTTTTAATTTTATGGCTGCACTCACCATCTACAGTGGTTTTGGAGCCCAAGAAAATAAAATTGTCACGGTTTCCACTTTTTCCCCTTCTGTTAGACATGAAGTGATGGGACCAGATGCTATGATCTTAGTTTTTCACACTCCTACTCCTTATGCAGATGAGCCCATGAGAGTTCAGCCCGGGGAAGACAGCAGATACAGCAGGATCCTGTGAGGTCCAGGAGAGGATGCCAATGTCCCCCAGTGTCAGGCCTAGAAAGACCCCCAAACCACCTGGGCCTGAGGTTTCTGCACCGCAGGTTTTAAATTCTGCTTTATTTTAGTCCCTGGCAGAGCTTGTTAGAGATATGGATTTCCAGGTCCATCCTGAAGATTTTGATTTGGGATAAGGTTTGAGAATTATTTTGTTTGGTTCTTTATTTGTAAAATTATGTTAAAATTCACATAATATAAAACTCATCACTTAAATCCCTCTCAGTGGCTTTTAGTACATTCACAGTGTTGTGCAACCGTCACCACTCTGGTTTCCAGAACTTCTCATCACCCCAGAAAGAGACCTCACGAACCAGTGACTCCCCATCAGTGTCCTCTCTCCAGCTCCTGGAAACTACTAAGCTGCTTTCTCTGTCTATGGATTTGCCTGTTTTGGAGTTTCCTATAAGTGGAATGACATAATATGTGCCTTTTGTGTATGGTTTTTTTCACTTAGAATAATAACTTCAAGGATCATCTGTGCTGTCACAGATATCAGGGCTTCATTTCTTTTTTATGGCCAAATAGCATTCCACTATATGGATATATCACATTTGTTCACCATTTGGTGGGCATGTGGGCTTTTTCTACCTTTTGGTATCTGAATAGTCCTGCTAATGAACATTCATGTGTATGTTTTTGTTAGAACACTTGGGAATTGGTGTTTTTAAGAGGCATCCAGGTGATTTAGCTGTGCCCGTAGACTAGTCATTGCAAATGGAATGTTGTTAGTAATACTCCAGGGACCTAATAATGCCAGACCTGACCTCATAGCCTTCTTCTCCACAGGACCTCAGTGGAGGAGACAGGGGCTCCAAAACTTGCCGTAACCCCAGTGGGGAGCTCAGTAAATGCTGAACTGGAGAGTGAGACTAGCTTAGCATGGACCCCTACCCCAATCTGCCCCTCCAAGTCCAACCCTGGACTGGAGAGGAGTGGGAGCAGACACTGCGTGGTGTGCTCGTCTGGGGAGGGCGGGGTGTGGTAGGCCTTTCCCCACAGGAATGTTGGCCACTGCAAAATGTGGGCCAGAGAGTGCTTGATCACCGGCCTACTGGCCCACTTCCCCTTGGCGGAGATGGTGAGGAAGGGGGGGCAGGTGTGGCCACAGCACCCGTTCTCACAGAAAGTGCTGACCCAGTGATGACTCTTCACTCTTTTTGCTGGTAGGACCCTTAGCTTATTTAGCCCAGTTGTGCGGATTTAGGGGGAGCTCGGGCTTAGCTCAGTCTGCCCTGGTTCATAAGGAGCACAGGGAGAAAGCTGACCTGGGTCAGGGATTCCTGGTGTGTTTGCAGTGGGGGTGCAGGGGCAAAGTGGAGGAGGGCTCTATCAGAATCCTCTGCCCTTGTGAGTCTATATGTCTTAGTGTCCACTTATGGCAGTGTAATCTTATATCTGGAAAACAGTCAACCTTTCTCTCTCCCTTTCCTCTAAGAACAGCCACCAGGCCCAGGAGAGAAGGTAGTGAGAAGGGAGCAGGGTAAAGTCTAGGCAGGCTGGAGAAATAGCAGGTCATCTGGGGAAGCAGGGCTGTGCCAAGCTCAGCTGTCCCTTTATGCCCCTTGCTGCCCCCACTCTAAGATGCCGGGCAGGAGGTCACACAGCACTCAGGCTCTTCCTGGTCTCCTCATTGTCCGCAGTGGGTCAGCCCAAGCACGTCTTCCTCTCCCGCACGTGCCATTTCCCAGAGACAGAACAACGCATCTTTGTTCTATCCACAGAGATGACCTGGAAAGAGGGTTAAACCTACAGCTGAGCCACCTCCATCCTTTGCCCCCGGTTTCACGGCTTGTTCCTTGTCTGCCTGGGTTGCACTCTGTGGAGCAGAGTGGGAAGGTTGCGGAGCCCATGCGTTGGTGAGGTCAAGTGGAGAGGATGGGCAGTGAGCAGTGAGGGCCTGTGGGCACATAGCTTTCTTACAGAATCAGGAGTTGTGAGCAGGCGTGTTTGGCTGAGAGGGGAGAGGTGAGCTTGCTGTTCTTGGCAGAGATGTGTGCAGTGGACCTGAGGATTAGGCTGGATAGTCACCTCAGCTTCATATTCATCCATCCATCCATCCATCCATATGTCAGGCTTGCTCTTCCATCAGGTGTCACTGTCTGTGATGGTTGGCCATGAACGTGACAAGGCAGCAATGACATGATGGTGAGCAAAGGGGTGGGGAGGGGCCTGGAAGGAGCGCAGAGAGGCTTTCTGGTCAGTGGAGTTCAGCCAAACCCCAAAGAGTGGAGAGAAGTGTGACCAGCGCTCCAAGTGGGGGGCTCTCCTTGGGTGAGAGCATGTGGAAGATGACTGGGGAGGGTGGTTGAGAGGAGCATGGTATTTTAAAAAATGTAATGTACTAATAGAACAGTTGAAGTGTGGTAAGGCTGACAAACCAAGAGAGTTGTCATTGAAAAGATAGTTCCTCAAAAATCCCAAGGAAGTTTGGGGGGAGGAGTGGTCAATCTCAAGGGAAGCTCCAGGATCAGTTGGAGAACAGGGTGGGGGTGGGGGCAGGAACTGCCATTTCTACAGAAAGAAATGCCAAAGCAAGGTAAGCAGGATTAGGATTGGCTGGTGGGAATCATTTCAGTGAGCTTTGGGGCATCGGGCCTGCCCCTACTTGTCTAGTACCTGACTGGGCTTGGAGTGATTAGGATGGTGGGCGGTGGCCTGGAAATTAGGAGCCCTGATGAAGGAGGAGGCTGGGTTGGGGGGGGGGGCGATATGTGTGCTCTGGATTGTTAGTTTCACTTGAAAATTACCCTTGTGGATGAATTGTTTACTATCTCTGGGAGCTGGTTAACCCTAGGAGGGTGAGTCTCTCCAGGGTCAGCAAGACCCATATGTCAAAGCATCAGAATCCAGAAAACAAAAGACATAGTTGACACACATGGCTCCCCAGTGGTGGGAGAGAGGCAGGGACTGTTTGAACTGATGATGACTCTTCCTTAGCCCAAGTCATGTCCTGCGCTGTCCAGGGTGCTGGAAACTTGGCTCAGATCTGCTCTCGACAGGAGCTCCCTGTGGCCACACAGGGATGCCCTGCATCCCCTGGAGACAAGGTCAGGCCAGGCAGAGAGGGTCCCCCCTCCAGGTGCCTCTGTCCTGCAGGCTGGGTTAGTGGGCTCACCTTGCCCTCCTTGCCTGAGCCAGGGTACAGTCCCAACTGGGTCAAGATGGCTCCTGAATCAGAGTGTCCTGGCAGAAAAGAGTCCTCCATGTCTCACATTCACCTGCAGTGTCTTGAGGACAACACTCACCCTAAGTTTTCATGAATTCAGAAGGACTGTTTCAGAAACATGTGCCACGGTGCTTATCCAAGTGCCCTGTGATGCCCTGTGATGCCCCATGTTTTGCTGCACAGTCGACCACTGGCAGGCAGGCATAACGATAGGGATAGCCCAGGGTCTGGGCATGGGAGTTTAAGCCCTCCCTTCCTCCCCATTGTGTGACCTTGAGCCATCCTGTCCCCCCTCGGGTGAGTCACCTAAGTGTCCAACTCAATTATCTTCACATCCCAGGCTCCTGGCACATGGCACCAGCTCAGAACATGCTGGTGGGTGGAGAACGGAAACCCATGACACAGTGGTTCAGAAATGCTAAATGTGCACTTCCTGAAAAGAACAGTCTGCCTTTCAGGCTTTCAGACCAACCTGGCTGTGTTCCTGGCCCTGCTAAAGGGCACCAGCGCTCTCCATGGTACTTATCCTGAGAGGCAGGTCAGGTTTGTTCATGGGTATGTGTGGCTCCAAATTCACTCATGACATGTGACTTTGTGCTTCTAAATGTTTAAGCTCCTCTACTGGATGAAATATTCATAAGCATTTAAACATATGTTTGGAAAACATTTTAATAATATTAAACATGTTTCTTTCATAATAGCACTGAGGCATCAGAGTTTAAAACTGTTCATTTGGTTTGCTTGTACTCTTTTAAGTGCTCGCAGTCATCCAGGAAGAAATAAACCAAAATATTAGAGGGACAGCTTCTAGGTTGTGGAATTCAAGATGATTTTTCTGTCTTTCTGCCTTGTTTTCATATTTTTTATAATGCATATGTGTTGCCTCTCTGCATTTGGACCCAAGTCTGTGGAAGAGGTGATTCATCACACCATGGGCGTGTGGCATGTCCTGAGTTGTCCCATGCCCAGCTCCCCATTTATAAACTGAAGACCAGTTAGTCCAATGGGGACAGGGGACCACTGTGTGGCCTCCTCCATTCCCCCGGTCCTTGGTTCCTGTGGCCACTAGTGATTTAGAGGCTGGCCCCATCACAACTGCAGAGGTGTCAGGACCCTTCCCACCCTCACTGTCTTAGTCAAGTGGGGCAAAAATACCTGAGACTAGGGTGACTTAAACAGCAGGCATTTATTTCATACATTCTGGAGGCTGGAAATCTGAGAGCAGGGTGTCATCATGGTCTTATGTTTTCACTGACTATAATCAATTAGGATCACTTCAGCTTTTACTCCTTCTTCCCCTTTGATACACCTCTCGTGTTGGCTGACATTAAAGCAGCCACAGGTGTTTTGTGGCTTTGGCTAAGGAGAAATTGGATTTGGGGTGTATTTGTTGGCTTATTTATATGATTTGGGGATTTCCCAGGTGGTACTAGGGGTAAAGAACCTGCCTGCCAATGCAGGAGGCATAAAAGATGTAGGTTCGATTCCTGGGTTGGAAAGATCCCCTGGAGGAGGGCATGGCAACCCACTCCAGTATTCTTGCCTTGAGAATCCCATGGACAGAGGAGCCTGGGGACTACAGTCCATGGGATCACAAAGAGTCGGACATGCCTGAAGCAACTGAGCATGTGTGCATATGGCTTTTAATGCCTTATATGTACAGCTGGGTTGTTGATTCTCTCCAGGCATAATTTTAGCTTCTAGAAACACTCTTACTGCCTCTGTACCGACTAACCCAAGGTCACTGAAAAATATGTGCTGTGTTCAGCACAGCCTTCTCAAGTGATTGGAGACAAGGGGCCTCAGCTGTACTAGAGGTTGTGATTACTTCTGTGTTTGCAATAGTTTGTTTCCTTTTGGGGTTTGTCTTGTCGTTGGGACTACGAACATAGATCCAACTTGGATAGTTCTTTGAAAATGCTAAGTTTAACAAGATGATTTGCTTCTTGAAAAACTGCCCAGACCTCCAAACATACATATTACAAAGCATAACAGGCATTAAAAATAATTTTCAAACACCAGGAGAGAAACTTGAATGCAGACAGGATGCAAAAAGTTTGCTCAAAATGTTGATAAAGCTATTACCAGTTAAACTGCTATTTTGAAAATTTTGGCTTACAATTAAGTAAGGGAGAGATGAAAGACTTCTGATTTCAGTCAGTTCAGTCTCTCAGTCATGTCTGACTCTTTGCAACCCCATAGACTGCAGCACGCCAGGCCTCCCTGTCCATCACCAGCTCCTGGAGCTTCCTGGATGAGCTTGCTCATCCATCGAGTCAGTGATGCCATCCATCCAACCAACTCATCCTCTGTCGTCCCCTTCTCCTCCCGCCTTCTATCTTTCCCAGCATCAGGGTCTTTTCCAACGAGTCAGTTCTTCACATCAGGCGGACAAAGTATCGGAGCTTCAGCTTCAGCATCAGTCCTTCCAATGAATATTCAGGACTGATTTCCTTTAGGATTGACTGGTTTGATCTCCTTGCAGTCCAAGGGACTCTCAAGAGTCTTCTCCAACACCACAGTTCAAAAGCATCATTTCTTTGGCACTCAGCTTTCTTTATGGTCCAACTCTGACATCCATACTGACTACTGGAAAAACCATAGCTCTGACTAGTCGGACCTTTGTGGGTAAAGTAATGTCTCTGCTTTTTAATATGCTAGGTTTGTCATAGCTTTTTTTCCAAGGAGCACGCATCTTTTAATTTCATGGCTGCAGTCACCATCTGCAGTGATTTTGGAGCCCAAGAAAATAAAGTCTGCCACTGTTTCCACTATTTCCCCATCTATTTGCCATGAAGTGATGGGACTGGATGCCATGATCTTCGTTTTTTGAATGTTGAGTTTTAAGCCAACTTTTTCACTCTCCTCTTTCACTTTCATCAAGAGGCTCTTTAGTTCTTCTTCACTTTCTGCCATAAGGGTAGTGTCATCTGCATATCTGAGGTTATTGATATTTCTCCCAGGAATCTTGATTCCAGTTTGTGCTTCATCCAGCCCAGCATTTTGCAAGATGTACTCTGCATTTGAATTAAATAAGCAGAGTGACAATATACAGCCTTGACATACTCCTTTCCCAATTTGGAACCAGTCCGTTGTTCCATGTCTGATTCTAACTGTTGATTCTTGACTTGCATGCAGATTTCTCAGGAGGCAGGTACGGTGATCTGGTATTCTTATCTCTTTAAGAATTTTCCACAGTTTGTTGTGATCCACACAGTCAAAGACTTTAGCATAGTCAGTAAAGAAGAAGTACATGTTTTTCTGGAATTCTCTTGCTTTTTTTATGATCTAATGGATGTTGGCAATTTGACCTCTGGTTTTTCTGCCTTTTCTAAATCCAGCTTGAACATCTGGAAGTTCTCGGTTCACGTACTGTTGAAGCCTAGCTTGGAGCATTTTGAGATGAGTGCAATTGTGCAGTAGTTCAATATGTATTAATATACCTTCTTTTATCATTTTTAATTTATGTATTAAATAAAACTCAGGTAAAAATCCATGGAAAATAAATAAGGTTTAAAATGAGTGAAGAAATCAGTAGAAATAAATCTGACTTCAAAAATTTAATTATAACCAAAAAGTTTCAGATCAGACTGAAGCAGTCATTCATTAGGAGGAAGAGATAAATATCCAAGAGAAGTAAGTAACAGAGAGGCTCTTGAAATGTTTGACAATGCAATTAATGAAGAGGAATGAATCTGATGAACACACTGGAAAAGCATTTAGACTTCTTTCTGATTTTGACATGAAATGTTGACATCAAAGACAATGTAAAGCTCAGAATATTGCCTCTACAGTAAAAATGTTGACAGCAACAGTTACTGAGTTGCTAATCCAAAAAGCATTTTAAATCAATCTCTGACCAAGAAAATGTCAAACACCATGAAATCCACATCCAGAAGCACACCAGATAGCAGTTTCCTCAAATTTGGTCATCTAAATATTCGTATAGCATCACCAATAACTTCTCTAAATTACTGAAAATTTTAAAATATTTCTCTCAACATGCTAGAGTGAGTGTTGGCAAGCTACAGCACACACACTAATTCTACCTGCCTCCTGTTTTATTTTCCCATAACAGTTTTGTAAAGATGTGACTCACATTTAAATTCCCTCATTTGAAGTGTCCAATTCAGTGGTTTTCACTGTATTCCTGGAGTTGTACAACCATCACAACATGAGTCACCCCCTCCCCCTCAATCCTAGGCAATCATTGCTTTGTGTCTCTTTAGAGTTACCTCTTCCTAATATTTCATATAAACAACATTGTACAATATGTGGCCTTTTTTGACTGGTTTCATTCAATTAGCATAATGTTTTCAAGGTTCATCCATGTTATACCATTTGTCAGTACTTTATTCCTTTTTATTGCTCGATTATAATCTGCTGTATAGATATACTGTTTTTTTTATCTATCAATTTACTAGCTGATGGACATTTGCACTGTTAGCTACTTTTCAGCTGTAAGAAATGCTGCTGCAAACATTTGTGTGCAAGTTATTCCATGGATGCATCATTTTTCTTGAATACGTGTCTAGGAGTAGAACTGTTGGTTCTTGTGGTAACTCTATGTTTAACATTTTGAGAAACTGCCAAACTAGTTCCCAAAGCAGCTGTACCTTTTTATATTCCTACTAACAATTTCTCTACATCCTCACCAAAACTTATTATCTGTGTTTTTATTATAACCATCCCAGTGGATGTGAAGTATTATCTCATTGTGGTTTTGAGCACCTTTTTGTGAGCTTAATGACAACGTGTATGTATCCTTTTTGGACAAATGTCTATTCATTATCATCTTTGCTTATTTTTAATTGGGTTATCTTTTTAATATCAAGTTATAATCATTCTTTATTCATTCTATCATTCTATATTCTGGATACAAATCCCTTATCAGACTGCTCAGATAAATGGCTTGCAAATATTTTCTCCTATTATTGTCTTTTCACTTTCGTGTTAGTATCATTTGATGCATAAAAGTTTTTAATTTTGGTGAAGTCTACTGTAGATATTTTTTCTTTTGTCACTTATGTTTTGGTGTTGTAACTAAGAAACCATTGCCATTAGATCAAGATCAGTGTATTCCTGTTCTTTCATTTGGATCTGTGATCCATTGTCAGTTAATATTTGTGTAAGGTGTGAGGGAGGAGCCCAGCGTTGTTCTTTTGCATGTGAATATCCATTTGTCTCAGCACCGTTTGTGGAAGGGGCTATTTGTTTCCAGTGAATCATTTGGCGCCCTTGCTGAGAATCAGTTGATCATATGTAAAGGCTCCTTTCTGGACTCTTCTCTGTCCTATTAATAATTTTGTTTCGTTATGCCAGAGCCACGCTGTCTTGTTTATTATAGTTTTGCAGTAAACTTTGAAACAGGGAAGTCTGAGTCCTTCCACTTTCTTCTTGTTCAAGATTGTTTTGGCTATTCCTGATCCTTCGACTTGAATTTTTAGGAGTTTCTCAGTTTCTGCAAAATTCTAGCATAAGTGTCACATTGAGTCACAGATCAATATGGGGAATACAGGCATTCCTCGATTTATTACACTTTGCTTTATTGTGATTTGCAGACATTACTTTTTTTTTTTAAAACAAATTGAAGGTTTGTGGCTACCCTGTGTTTTGCTGAAAGTTTTCACTTTTGTTTCAGGTTCAAAGGATTTGTTAACAAAATAAGCCACTTGTTAATACAAATAAATGACACAAATATTTATTACAGAATTATCTAGCTTGCTTTCAATATACTAACGTTAAAAGAAAAGAGAAATAGAGCAGAGGATACATCACCAAATTGGGTTTTGACAAACATTCAGACTTAATCAGTGCTGGGAAGTCCTGTGTCACAGAACATCTGGAGTTCCAGTTGGGAAAGGTCCCAAGCAGCAAGTCAGCTCTGTGGGTGAGACTTCAAAGATCGCAGTCAGGGGTTCCTGCTTATAATCCCAGGGTGGAAGCAAACTGATATCATCATCAATCTATGACCAAATCGCAAGCCTGGTTACATGTTAATGCTGTTTGTTTTGTCTTGCAAAACTTCCAATGTTGTTAAGCCTGGGACTTGGTTGGCCAGGCCTCCTTCAGGGGCTCAACAATCTCAAGATTGTTCCCCCATCTTACCTAAGCTGCTACAGGTCTTGCATTCACAGCAGGCAGTCACTCCCAGGCAGGGCAGTGTCCAGGCAGGTTAGAAGCAAGGTCAGAGGCCTGCTCTGCTTTGTCTCTGAAGCCTAAACAGGACTATTCATTTAATTTCCCTAACACCCTGCATTATCAGTTAATGGTTAGCATTTTTTAGCAATAAAATATTCTACAGTACGATATGTACGTTGTTTTTTTAAGACATAATGGCACACTTAATAGCTTACAGTATAGTGTAAACATAACTTTTACATGTGCTGGGAAACCAAAAAAAATTCATATGGCCCTCCTTATTTTGATATTTGCTTAATTGTGGTAGTCTGAAACTGAACCAGCAATGTCTCTGAGTATGTCTATGCTGTCATATTAAACTCGGGTCCATGAACATGGGATGTCTTTCCATTTACTTAGATCTTTGATCATTGATCTTTCAACAAGTTTTTGTAGTTTTCAGTGTACTAATGTCACATTTTTTTTCTTCAATTTATCCCTAAAAATTTTTTTGGTCATTTTTTTGATGTTATTGTAAGTAGAATTGTTTTCTTTTTTTTAAACTCAAAATGCTTCTAATTTCTTTTTTTATTTTTTATTGAAGCATAACTGAATTACAATGTTATGTTACTTACTGCTGTGCAGCAAAGTGACTCAGTTACTTATTTATGTAAATGTTTCATGTTTATATAAATATTTATAAATTTTATAACATAAATATTATAATTATATGAATATTTTATATTCTTTCCATTATGGTTTACTACAGGATATTGAATGTATTTCCCTGTGCTATATAGTAGGACTGTGTTGTTTATCCATTCTGTATATACCAGTTTGCATCTGCTAATTCCAAACTCCCAGTCCAACCCTCTCCCACCTTCCTCCCCCTGGACAACCACCAGTCTATTCTCAATGTCTCTGATAGAATTGTTTTCTTAATTTCATATCAGTTCATTCATTGATAGTCTATAGAAATACAATAGATTTTTGTATATTGATCTTGAATCCTGCAATCTCACTGAACTTTTAAAAATTAGTTTTTAGTGGTTTTCAATAGTTTTTAGTAGTTTCCATAGGATTTTCTTCCCTCATAGCTCAGTTGGTAAAGAATCTGCCTGCAATGCAGGAGACCCCGGTTTGCTTCCTGGATCAGGAAGATCCGCTGAAGAAGGGATAGGCTACCCACTCCAGTATTCTTGGGCTTTCCTTGTGGCTCAACTGGTAAAGAATCCGCCTGCAATGTGGGAGACTTGGGTTCATTCCCTGGGTTGGGAAGATGCCCTAGAGAAGGGAAAGGCTACCCGCTCTAGTATTCTGGCGTGGAGAATTCCATGGACTGTATAATCCATGGGTCACAAAGAGTCGGACACGACTGAGTGCCTTTCACTTTCATAAGATTTTCTACATAGAAGATCATTTCATCTGCAAATAGAGATAGTTTTACTTCTTCCTTTCCAGTCTGGATGCCCTTTCTTTCTTTTTCTTGCCTAATTGTTCTAGCTAGAACTTTCAGTACAGTGTTGACTAGAAGTGGTGTGTGCAGACACCCTTTTCTTTCTTCTTATTAGGGGGGAACCATTAATTCTTTCACCATTAAGCATGATGTTAGGTGGGGTATTTCATTGATGTCCTTTATCAACTTGAGGAACTTCTAGTCTTGTCTTTTGAGTGCTTTTTCAGGAAAGGATGTTGGATTTTGCCAGTTTTAGTTTTTGAGTCTTGAGGTGACCATACTGTTTTTCCTTTATTCTTTTCAGATGCTAAACCTTGCATTCCTCAGATAAATTTCACTTGGTAATGATATGTAATGTTTTACTATGCTGTTGGATTTGGCTTGCTAAAATTTTATTGAGGAATTTAAAGTCTATTTTTATAAGAGATACTGTTCTCTAGTCTTTATCTTATAATATCTTTGTTTGATTTTGGTATCAGGGTAATATTAGCCTCATAGGATGAACTGGGAAAAGTCTTCTCTTCCATTTTTTGGAAGTTTGTGAAGAATTGGTATTAATTTTTCTTTAAATGTTTGATAGAATTCATCAGTGAAATAATTGGGCCTTCAGCTATTTTTTGTGAGAAATTTTAAATCACTAATTCAATCTCTTTACTTGTTACAAGTCTATTGAAATTTTTAGGTCTTATTAAATCAGCTTTGGTAGTGTCTTTCTAGAAATTTGCCCATCTTCAGAACTTTCTGTTTTTTTATGTGGATTTCAATTATTCTCTGTTATCGCTTGTTTTCAGCCTGAATAAACCCTGTTAGTATTTCTTTTTTATAACTGTATTGAAATATAGTTGATTTACAATGTTGTATTAGTTTCAGGTGTATAGCATGGTGATTCAGTTATACATACACATACACATATATTCATTCTTTCTCAGTTTCTTTTCCCATATAGGTTATTACAGAATATTGAGTAGAGTTCCCTGTGCTATACATTAGGTCCTTGCTGGTTATCTATTTTATATATGATAGTGTGTGTATGTTAATCCTAAACTCCTAATTTAGTATTTGCTATATGGCAGGTCTGCTAGCAGTGAATTATCCCAGATTTTGTTTATCTAAGAATATTTTTATTTCACTTTCATTGTTGAGAGATAGTTTTGTTATATATGATTCTTGGTGGACACCATTTCCTCTGACCTCCATTATTTCTGATTAAAAGTCAGTTGTTAATCTTATTGGGCTTCCAATGAGTCATTTTCCTTTTCTTTCTTTTGACATTTTAGCTTTGTCTTTCAACAACATTGACTATAATGTGGGAGTGAATCTCTTTGCATTTATCTTACTTGTTTAAATTTCTTGGATGTTTACATTAATGTTTGTAATCAAATTTTGGAAGTTTTCAACCATTATTTCTTTGAATATTTTCTACTCCTTCCTTTGTGTCCTCTCCTTTTGGCACTTTTACTATGCACATCTCAGTGAACTTATGGTCTTCCATATTTCTCAGAGGCTCTGTTCATTTTTCTTTATTTCTCCCCTCTCTGCTCTTCAGATTGTATAATTTCCATTGATCTGTATTCAAGTTCAAATCTTCCAGCTCAAATCTATTACTGAGACCTCTAGCAAAATTTTCCTTTGTTTCTGTACTTTTAAGCTACAGAATTTATTTTTTTTCTTTTTCATTTTTAGTTTCTATTACTTTCTTGATGCTATTTGACATTGTTCTTATACTCCCCTTTAGTTCTTTAAATGTGGTTTCCTTTTGTTCTTTGAATGTATTTATAATAGCTGGTTAGAAATTTTTGTCTACTAAGTCTAGCATCTGGGCCTCCTCAAAGGTAATTTCTGTTGCTTGCTTACTTTCCTGTGTATGGATTACATTTCTTTTCATGTCTCTGTAATTTTTGTTGAAACAGGACATTTTAGATAATACATTGAAGAAACTCTGGATATTGGTTATTGATCCCCCCAGACCTTGCTGTGCTGTTGTTTGCTTGTTTACCTGTTTATTTCTTTAGTGACCTGGCTGCACTGTTTTAATAAATTGTATTTGCCCTGCAGCATGCAGCTGCTGATCTTGCCCCTCGGAGATCACAGCCTTGGGCATAGGCATAGTCACCGGGGCCACACAGCTCCACCTCTACCACCGAAACAGTGGGATTAGCCAGGTTCTCTTTGTCTCTTTCTCTGGTTTTACTGCTAAGCTCTAGCTAGTCTGCCTCTATTGGTATCACACCCAATTAGCTTTCAGTAGGTGCTAGCTGATTGCTGTATTGTTTTTGATAATGCCCTGGGGTACAAGTTGTCCACAGACTGACCCAGTTGAATTCTGGACCCTTCACAGTGGCAGGGTGTTTCCAGTATTTGAAACTTGCTCAGGCTTCTCTGGTGGCTCAGATGGTAAAGATTCCGCCTATAATGTGGGAGACCTAGGTTCAGTCACTGGGTTGGGAAGATCCCCTGGAGGAGGGCATGGCAACCCACTCTAGTAGTCTGGCCCAGAGAATCCCCATGGACAGAGGAGCCTGGTGGGCTACAGTCCATGGGGTTGCAAAGAGTCAGACATGACTGAGTGACTAAGCACAACACAGTACAGATCCCAGAAGTACTCTAGCTGTCTTTTCCCTGGTTCTCTCTGTTACACTTCTAGTTGGTTTACTATTTTACTTGTTGCTTACTAGTATCATGGAGCTACTGGTCTCCTCTTAATTGCTCACTACCAAGATTTGTATTGTTTTTGACAATGCCCTTAGGCATGAACTTCCTCATGCTCTGTTTCAAATAAAGTTAGTCCTCTTAGGGTGAGCTGTGGAGCTCTTAGTTCTACCTCTCCTTCTGCGAAGACCACTGCAGCACTGCCCTGGAACTAGGAGCAGAGTTTTCCACTTCCAGAGTGATACTCTTGGTGTACAAATAGGTCAGTGAATAGGGATAGGACCCTACTCTTCTTGGCTTTTCCCTTTCAGCATAGAACGTCTTCCCTACAAGCAAACCAGGGAAGGGGTTACTAGGGTACAGCATTCTTGGTTTTCCATACTTGAGGTAGAGCCTCCACTCTAGGAGTAAGGACTGGGTGGGCAAAGGGAGTTCCCTGACTGAAACAGATTTTCTGCAACAGAGAGTTGCATGGTATGGGAGATGCCAATGGCCTGCCTTTCCCAGGGTGAAACTATAGCCCTAGACTGGGAGCTGAGGAGACAAGGAATCTCTGTCTTTCAAGTGGTAAAGCCTCCATCACACTAAGATGGGGAAAGAATGGGAGAGGGTTGTGGCTCAAATGTATAGACTGTCACAATTCTTACAAGAATTAGTATATTTTCTCCATTTGTTGTATTGAGCTTAGGACAGTTTCCAGATACCTTATTTTATTTTATTATTGAAGTATTTTGTTGGTGGTGGTGTTGTTCAGTCACCCAGTTGTGTCTGACCCTTTGCTATCCCATGGACTACATCACGCCAGGCCTCTCTGTCCCTCACCATCTCCCGAAGTTTGCCCAAGTGCGTGTCCATTGCATCAGTGGTGCCATCCAGCTATCTCATTCTCTGATGCCCTCTTCTCCTTCTGTATTGAAGTATAGTTGATTTACATTATTGTGTTCATTTCAGGTATACAACAAAGTGATTCAATATTTTTTTCAGATTTTTTCCATTATAAGTTATTACAAGATATTTAATGTAGTTTCCTATGATATAACTCAGTCCTTGTTGTCCAGATAATTTAAATGGTTTGTTTAGAAAATAATTTTCACCAGTTAAATGGTTGTTTTACTGAGGAGAGAGTTCACCATGCCTCTTTCAGCTCCATTCTAGATGTTTCCCTTTGCTGCCTGCTTTTGTAAATGATGTTTTATTGGAACGCAGCCATATCCATCCATTTATGTGTTGTCTGTAGCCACTTTCATGCTCTAATGGCAGAGTCAAATAGTTGCAGTAGAGACCTTGTCACCTGCAAAGATTAAAACAGTTACTATCTGGCCCTTACAGAAAAAGCTTGCTGAGGAATTATCTTTCAACTCTCCCTATGACATACCAGCTGACAAAATTGTTGTCATATGAAGAGGGGATGAAAGAGTATGCAGTTAGAATTGCAGCAAACATTGTGTAAATCAATCAGTTCTAAAAAAATCATTGTTTTCTGTTTTTGATTGTTTGTGGTATTTGTCAATTTTTAAATTTTAAACTTTTTTATATTGTATACTTTCTAATTCTAAATCAATATTCCATTGTGTACCTAATTCAGTATTTTTAACTTTCCAATCTTCTTCAAGTCGATCCTAAACTGCATAAGCTTCCTCCTTGGGGTAAGAAGGGCAGCAGTGTGATCAGGTTCAAGTTGAGTTTCCTCTGCTCCAGTGTTCTACTTCCGACATTCATGAATTTTTACCATGTCAGCATATCACCTGTCCTTCATTGCCATACTTCACTTAAATTGCTTTTTTAACTTAAACAGTAGACCTTGTATATCTCTAGAGTCACTGGCTTGATGTGCCGCTTGCATCTTTATAAATGGCCCTGTGTGGGCACACTGGCCTGGGGGCTTCATCCTGCAGACACGGTGTGGGGTGGGCTCTGGCTGAGGGGACAGAGCAGGCTGAACGAGGCCCTGAGGATGGCAGGAGGCCAGGGTGCTGCTGGTGGGAATCTGGGCAGGCCAATACCTTACCACACCTCCCAAAGAGATTCTGAGCTTCCAGGGGTCAGGAGGGCCTTCTCTCTTGTACCTCCAGGGCCAGGCAATCATCATGGACACTGCAGGCTGAAGGGTGGGGGGCATATGACCTTCTGTCTTTCAGCACTGCTTTAAAGGACACTGCATCTGGCTGACACCTGACATTCTCAAACGAGATGGCAACTGGGGTGCCTGGAGTCCCTTCGGCTCCTGTTCGCGTACCTGCGGCACAGGTGTGAAGTTCAGGACCCGTCAGTGCGACAACCCACAGTGAGTTTGCCCTGATGTTTCCTAGTCTTCCTGGGTGGCAGCTGTGGTCCCCAAGGGCCCTTGCTAGCCTACGCTATCCTGCAAGGCTCCTGTGGATGTCACTTCAGGAGAGGCTGTGAGAGCAGGCAACTCTGGCCCCTTCTCATCTTCCCTGGGAGGGACCGAGACTTAGAAAGGGGAAGGCTCAGTCTTCTGGGGGCAGAGCCAGCCCTGGAAACTCGGAAACCTGGTCTCCTTCCTCCTGGCCTTCATCTTACTCTAGATACTAAGCTACTCTGCTCTTCCTGGTTGAGGGCATCAAGATACAAGGTGGAACAGAGATGAGGCAATGAGGATAGAGAGAAGGGCTCTCTCAGGCCCTGGGAAGCTGAGCGCCTGAGCAGGAGAGCAAACGATTGCAATCAGGCAAGAAGCAGGGTCAGGTAACATGCTACCCATGCACAGCTGCCCAAAAGGAGAAAGTCTGGAGAGGTGTCTGAAGGCCCACCAGGCTCCCACCTCCACCTATGCTCCCTGTCCTGCCTCCCAAGCAGGCGTCATCCCTTGTGCTACCCTCAGAGCTCCCCTGGCTCCTCTCAAGCACCCTGGGGCTAGTACGCTAGCCTCACGTACTTAGATTGACGAGACAGGAAGTTAGAAACTCAGAGGCTACAGGGTGCTGGGCAAGGAATTTCAGGTTCAGGTCCAGGATGCACAGTCAGAGGAGCAGATCTGGCCTGACCACTCCCCTCTCCCCTCACCAGGCCCTGACTCCTCATGGTGCCTGCCTGATGCTGGGTTCTTGGGCTTCAGGGGACTCAGCCCCAGGTCTGGCCCAAGGGGAGACCATGCAGGTTGCAGGTACTCTATCTTCTGTCCCTCCCCACATGTGCACTTTAGGGATTTTTCTGCCCTCTGGCTGGTCCAGCTTTCTTAGGCAGCAAGGGTTGAAGGGCAGTAGTAACATGAACAAAGCTGCCGGAACTACCTGCCAGCCTGTCTGTTCACCAAACACTATCGGCCCTGCCCACACCTGGTTAGCATCAGTGAGCATCAGACAGCACAGATGTGTGCACGGAGCTCTGCCCATGGCTTGCTTGTGCCAGCCTGGCCTGCGTCAGCACCCAGCACCCAGAGCACTGCAGAGCCCAGAGGCCCCAGCACAGCCTTCTGTCGGCAACACCAGGGCACCCCATAGGCCTCCCCTTCCATGTGTCCTCCTGGAGATAATGGCTGGGCCTCACACTGCCCCATCTTTAGTTGCTGCTCCCTGTGCTCAGCAGTTCTTCCTGGGACGCTGGGGCCGGTATGAAGACTTCTGAGGCTCCCCGCTGGGCCCCTGCTCCCGGGCTTGAGTTCCCTCCATGTTCTTTGCCCTGCCACCCTTGTGATTGCAGAACTGCAGCTTGCAGCATGTGCTCAAGCTCTTCAGCTTCTCTTCCTCCCTGGCCTCCCCTGTATTCTCCCACTCACGCTCTCTTTTGGGATTATCACAGATTTCTGTTTGAATATGTCTGTCTCCTGCCTAGGCTGGCCCCTTCCTGCTGTTGCTTGCTGCCCAATGTCCTGGGCTTCCCATACCTACACACCCAGGCCTGCACCCCTTCCTGGTAATGCCCAAGCTATTGATGTCATTTGTCTGTCGTCCCATCAGTGGCCATGATGTAAATCTCAAAGTCACCGTTTCTTTCATGGTCCCATTCAAACACTGAGCCTCTTGGTTCTTACTCCACAAATTTCTGTGATCATTATTTGCACTGACTTCCCCCAAGAACATGGCACTGTGCGAGGAGGCTCATGGAAGCCAGCCCCTTCCATCATCCATTCTACAATGCTGTATGCTGTACATCATAGCAGAGCATGACTTTTGCCCAAGACTCAAGTGGGGCCTCGGGTTCTGCTTGGCCCTGTCACACCTGGCAGATGGCAACACTGAAGCCCCCCGCTCCTCCCAAGGTGGTGGCCTGCCATGCTGCAGCACCCTGACTTCCAGGGGCACTTGCTGGCCATCAGCCAGCACCTTTCCTGTGGGGTTAGTGCTTTGTGGACTGGTGAGGTTCTCAGCAAAGTAAGGAAATTACAGAGGCACAGCCCAAGTTTTCTTGAGGTGGAGGAAACCTGGAGATGTACCTGACACTTGTTGAGAACACTTGTAGCAGGATTCCACTCCTTCAGAATTACTCTGAGTTCTCACTGTGTGTGAGGCCCAGGTCGGGAGGATGTAGGGGAGGCTCACCCAGCTCCTCCACCCTGGGGCTTATGTCTAGGGGCGTGGCAACCCTACACACCCTGTTACAGATCACTGCTTGTTCACAGCCTTAGCTACAGGAGCTGGGGTCGGGCCGGGGCTGCACAGGGGCTGAGTAGATGCTTCCTTCCCTTGTGGCCCCTAAGAGGATTACCACCCTCTCCTGTACTGATGTGCCAAGGCTCTGGGCTAGGGCAGGGCTGGATTCCTTCACTCAGCAGAGCTGCCCCCTCACCCCCAAGGCTCAAGGGTCCCTGCAAATCCCACAGTGGCACTCTAAGTGCTGGCTTCTTCCTGGTGGCACCCAGTTGGAAGGCCTCTCTTCTTTCTCCTCCAGCCCAGCCAATGGGGGCCGCACCTGCTCGGGCCTTGCCTACGATTTCCAGCTTTGCAACTCCCAGGACTGCCCTGATGCGCTGGCCGACTTCCGTGAGGAGCAGTGCAGGCAGTGGGACCTGTACTTCGAACATGGTGATGCTCAGCACCACTGGCTGCCCCACGAGCACCGGGATGGTGAGCCCCGAGGGGAGTGGGCACTCAGTGGAGGAGCCAGGGCTCACTGGGCCACTGATTCTGCATGTGCGTGCCAGGAGAGCCCACCCTGGGCTGGGGGCTCATGGCAGGACTGCAGTCCCAGAAAAGCCAGAGAACTGAGCCTGGCCAAGTATGCAGCAGAGAGGGCAAGCTCCAGCTGGCCCCAGGCGCCTGCAGTTGCCCTCTGTTGGACAAGGCTGGCATTGCACCATTAGCCCCGCTCAGCCGCAGGGCAGGGACAGGCCAGAGTTGTCCAAGGAATCAGGTTACGTTTGACCTCTCATCTTTCAGTGAGAACTCTCTGTTCCAAGTGACTTGAACTGGTTTAAGCACCAAAAGGCATTTGTTTGCTGCTGGAACTGAAAAGTCTTGTAGCTTCAGGCATGAGAGTGTTTGTATTTCTACTGGATCCCACACAGTTTCTGTGCCTTCCAGGCATCGAGCAGAGGAGGGAGGCGGGGTCTGGGGCCTGCTCCGCTGTATCTGTTACCTCAGCTGAGCACATGTTGCAAGCTCCACGTGTGCACGCAAGGAGGTGCCAGAGCAGATAGGACCCCCCCCAACCCGCCGAGAGGGGGACTGTGGTCTGGTCAAAAATCAAATAATGATGAGGTGTCTGAGTGACTTCTGAGATAAATGCTGAGAAGAGAACGTGCCTGGGACCCGAGACTGAAGCAAGGGACATCTTATTTGGGGTTACAGAGGTGGACTGGGAAAGGTTTTCAAGTAGAGACCTGGCAAACAGCCAGCTGCCCTTCCCCTGAATATGGGGTTCTCTAGGTAGGACCCCAGCGATCTGAGACCTGGCTGCACCCACAACAGCCTGGCTCAGCTAAGGAAAGCTAAGTCCCGTACAACAGGGTCATGATTCTCTCCTGGCCCTGGGCAGACATGTGGGGTGGAGGGCAGATGAATCATAAGGAGACCCTCCTGGGTGGGAGTTTCTCTTTGCGAGATGCTTCCCTTTAGCAAACTTAGGAAGGAAAGTACAAGAAAGTGAGCGGTGCAGCCAGCCAGCCAACACCCCCCTGCTTCCCTTCCAGCCAAGGAGCGCTGCCACCTCTACTGTGAGTCCAAGGAGACCGGGGAGGTGGTATCCATGAAGCGTATGGTGCATGACGGGACACGCTGTTCCTACAAGGACGCCTTCAGCCTCTGCGTGCGTGGGGACTGCAGGGTGAGTGCCCCAGGAGCAGGTGCAGCAATGGCTCAGGGCCTCGGCTTTCTGGGGCTTCAGGAAGATTTGGTGAGGTTGAGCATGCAGAGTACTGCAAACCGCACCTAGATCAGGGCAGGCTCTCAGCAAATGTTGGTTCCCAGCCCCTACTCCCTGCTGTCCTCTTCCATGACAAGGGTTCTCAGACTTGAGTCTGAGGAGCCACCTGAGGAGCTCAGGGCCCCACCTCAGAAATTCTGCTTACGTAGGATGAGGCCGTGGCCCAGAACATGAGTTTAACCAGTGCCACAGGTGGCCCTGACACCCTAGGTCCCTGGGGATCCCCTGGTGAAGCACTACCGTGTCCTTGCACTGCGCTGGGTACTGGACAGCTTACTCTTGATCAGGGGAGCCCACCGTGGTTCTTGTCGGCTTGGTTCTTTGTAGAAATGCTGTGGTTTTTGTTACTGTACTGTCTTTGGCTGTCACAAAAAGCAACTATGGGGCACACTCGGCATATTATTAGCAACGTGAGCACAGACCTGCTGCCTTTTCTAGAAATACCAGGGAGCCTCTGTAGCTTGTATAAATGTGACAGACTGTAGTGTCAAAGAGGCTGACTCTCGTCTCACCTTCCTGAGAAATGAGCATCCTCAGGGTATCTCTGGCAGAGAGCCTGCGGCAGGTCCCCTGGAGGAGGTGGAAGAGGCTGGAAGAAGAGAGAAGTGGGGTGTGGAGTTGTGGGAGGAGAGCTCAGGGACTCTCTCCACACGTGTTTCAGTAGGATTGTAGCCAGCAGGGAGGGCAAGCCACGTAGTCTGCTCACACTCCAAACACGCAACCAAATATTAATACTTGAAAACAAAGACAGCAATGTCTCCTCCGTACTCGTGGGATTTTAATTAAGGGAGGTGACTGAATGATGACACAGAGAAGTCAATTGTCATTAAAGAAGAGCTTATTACTTTCATTTTCTGAGGGAAAGTCTGGGCCAAAGCTTTTATTGGGGTTTCCATAGTGGGAAAGGGGAGGCAGGCAGAATAAACAGCTTGGGGTTGGCCAGTTTGAATAATTCTCTATGACTGCATTGCCAGAAACTGGCTCTGTAGCCCCTTCATAGTCTAGAGACCCAGCCCTCAAAGGTCTTTGTAAGACAGAAGTCAGAAATAAAAGCGCAAAGGAAAAGGAAGCAGTCTCACAAGAGGTGGTGATAGGAGGATCTTGAGGGTGAACTGGCTCTGGGCTCCCTGGCAGCCAGGGCAAAGAGGGAAACCTGTGAAGCTACGGTGCACTCTAGAACATGCAGGGAGCAGAGCAGCTAGGAGGAGAGGCTGTCTTCCCTGCTGAGTGTGGTCATGGGTGTGAACGTGGCCTCAGTCAGCGTGCTCAGACCCCAGGTCTGCTCCCCACAGAGCTCTGCGGCCCTGGGAATGTTGGCAGGGCTATAGAGAGTAAAAGGACTGGAATTTGTTCCTGCCTCTACCAGGTGGCCTTGGGCAAGGGAACATCCCTGCTCTGTGTGGAACAATTTTTAATACTAGAGTGGACAGTGTTGAGAGGATTCACTGAGAGAATGAAGGCAGAAGTACTCCTACCAGCTCTTGTGTCCTGCCCACACACCCCAAGACAGACTGAAGAGGACACCATTCCTGGGAGCAACGGGAGGGAGGGACCTGCAGGCCTAAGCTTTGGGTGGGAGCCCTGGAGGGCCGCTGCGTGGATGCCCGGGAGAAGGGCAGAGGCCATGTCTGATGTATGTTCACGAGGACACCAGTGTGCTGTGCCATGGCAGCCTCAAGACTAAGCCCTGATAGCCCAGCTGGTAAAGAATCTGCCTGCAATGCAGGAGACCCTGGTTCAATTCCTGGGTCAGGAAGATCCACTGGAGAAGGGATAGGCTACCCACTCCACTATTCTTGGGCTTCCCTGGTGGCTCAGCTGGTAAAGAATCCGCCTGCAATGTGGGAGCTCTGGGTTCTGTTCCTGGGTTGGGAAGATCCCCTGAAGAAGGGAAAGGCTACCCACTCCAGTATTCTGGCCTGGAGAGTTCCATGGACTGTATAGTCCATGGGGTCTCAAAGAGTCAGACACGACTAAGCGACTTTCACACTAGGCTGTGCAGAGTCCTCTGCAGGTCACAGTGTCCAAATGAGTGGATGAGTGAGCGGGGAAAGGCTGATCCTTGGGTGGGTGTCTTGCTGATCCTGTTTATGATGCCAGTTGTCTTGCTGTTCACACTGTCCGCACCAGGGTAGGCAAGGCATGAGCTGAGAGGCTGGAAGGAGACTCGAGGAGCCGCTGAAACTGCAGACACGTTTATTCTCTCCTGGCTGACACAGCAGCCGTAGCAGCAGACATAACAGAACACAACATAACCGCACACAGCCTCTCTCCTGGCTGACGCAGCAGCTGTAGCAGTATTCACGCTGTATTCTTTCCTCTCGTGGCTGACCCAAGGGACACAGCCGTGAGGCAGCAGTAACGCCGCCGCTTTTTAGGTGGAGCTCACATATCCCTCGGAGAAGGCAATGGCACCCCACTCCAGTACTCTTGCCTGGAAAATCCCATGGATGGAGGAGCCTGGTAGGCTACAGTCCATGGGATCGCTAAGAGTCGGACACGACTGAGCGACTTCCCTTTCACTTTTCCCTTTCACGCACTGGAGAAGGAAATGGCAACCCACTCCAGTATTCTTGCCTGGAGAATCCCAGGGACGGCGGAGCCTGATGGGCTGCCGTCTATGGGGTCGCACAGAGTCGGACACGACTGAAGCGACTTAGCAGCAGCAGCAGCAGCACATATCCCTACAGCGCAAGTAACTCCTCGCGGCCGAGTAAGCACCTCGCGATGCGCATGCGCCTTGCTACAAATACGCTCAGCTGTTACATAGTCATTATTTAACAAAATGTGGGGTGAGAGAGCCTGCACACGCTGTCTTGGCCAATTTGCTGTCTCCCTACAGTAGGCACACAGGGTCTTTCTTTCTTGCTCCAAAGCCCCCTCTCCTTCCTCTGCGTCAGGGACTGATCAGAAGGGGTGCCCACACCTGGGCTGCAGAGGGAGCAGGCGCCAGGGCCCAGTGGGGAGCAGGGTCTCAGCGGGCGCTGCATTTCCCCCACCCCTCTGCAGAAGGTGGGCTGTGACGGGGTGATCGGCTCCAGCAAGCAGGAAGACAAGTGTGGTGTGTGCGGAGGGGACAACTCCCACTGCAAGGTGGTCAAGGGCACCTTCACGCGCTCACCCAAGAAGCTTGGTGAGTGGACCCCTCCCTCCCCCTGCCCAGAGGCCCCGGGCCTGAGGGTCTAGAGCGCCTGACCTGGGGTCTGTGTCTGGGCTCTCAGCTGTCTGGGGAAGCGGGGCTCTAAGTCTGGGAGGGTGAGGTGGAGAGGCAATCTTAGGGGGTCGCTGTGTCAGGCCCCAGGGTGAGTGGGGACAGGGAGAATGCCAGGGTGTGGGGTGCACAAGGTGAGTCTTAAATGTCTTCATTTGAAGGCTCCTTCCCCAGCTCTCCAAGGCTTTCTAGCCACCACTGGCCTCCCTTGCTCTCTGCCCCACCACTGCCGCCCCCAGGCACCTGTGAGCAGGACCTTTGATGAACTAGGCAGGGCAGCAGTGGCCTAGGGAAATGTAGGCCTGTCCCAACAGGGCCACAGGGAATTTGGGGCTGGGGAACTTGTGGTCTCTGGCCAAGGTGGGCTCTGGGAAAACAGTCCTCTGGATGAACCTCCTTCCAGAGTGGTCCCTCCACCTGGCTTTGGGGCTCTGGATGGGCCTGCAGCAGCTGACTGCTCTGCCTCTGACTGAAACGGGGAGAAGCCACTTTGGTGGGCTTCCCAAGTCCTCACTGGTAAAGAAGCTACCTGCCAATGCAGAAGACGCAGGAGATGAGCGTTCCATCCCTGGGTCAGGAAGATCCCCTGGAGAAGGGCATGGCAACCCACTCCAGTATTCTGACCTGGAGAAACGCCATGGACAGAGGAGCCTGGTGGGCTATATAGTCCATGGGGTCACAAAGAGTTGGACACGACTGAGTGACTGAGCACAGAGGCATGCACACAGGCACTTCGGTTCAACTCTTTTGGAAGAAGGGCATGGAGCAAACCTGCCAGACTCCACTCAGAGCTGGTGCTGGGCTTCTGCAAGTTGGCCCTCTACACCGTCCCACGTGAGCAGGCTGTCTTTTGTTTAGGAATTAAGCTGCTGAGGTCCAGGGAGACCGAGCAGTTTGCTGAAGGCCTCTCTCCTGGTTGTGGCATCTTAGCTCCATACGAGGCATGACTTCAGGGCTACTCATGCGGACACCCACCGAGTGTTCAATGGAAGAGGTTGAAGAAGCGCCCGGATTTGAAAATGAGCCAGAGGGCTGTTGCTGTCTGGGATACACTAGCTTTCCCGTGGGCCCCTCTCTCAGTGGGCAGTCAGAGCCCATGAAACACTGGGCCTCTGGAACCACTGTCGAGGGCAACTCCCTCCTCGCATTGTCCGCATTTGACAGCCTCTCTGTGATGATTTGGCTTTGTCTCCCCACATCCCAACCAAGGTTACATCAAGATGTTCGAGATCCCAGCAGGAGCCAGACACCTACTTGTCCAGGAAGCAGACACCACTAGCCATCACCTGGGTGAGTGTCGGAGCCCAGACAATGCAGTGGATCTGCAGCCTGACTCTTCTGGGAGTCGGGGGCCTGACTGGGAGGCATGGGCTGCACCCCTATCTCCTCTGTCCCTGGCTTGGCCCAGCTGATGGGTGGTTCTCTCCTTTAGTAATTTCACAATGGAGAGGCCAGGGGTTGGGATCAGAGGGCTTCCCTCGCAGCAATTTTGGAGGGACGTGTGTCTAAGACATGCCACACCTCCCACTTCAAGGTCAAAGGGGAAGCCCCCCGCCCACTGGAAGGCAGCATGGTTCACAAGCAGTGGGTGCCGAGGCCAGCTGGTAGATGGGCTCCCATGGTGTATTTGCATATTTTCATTTAGTTTCATTTTAAATTCAAGTGATTCTTTTGGAATAGAGATTCCTGGCATCTCTTGAAAATTTGGATGTTCTAACAACTCGGGGTGCCCCTTCTCACATGGCAGCCCCTGTGGTGTTGTGCTCCTGCAGGCTACCTGGAACCCCTCACAGGGGTTCACTCATCCACACCCCCCACAAGTTGCAGGGCCAAAGTAGGAAGTGATGCTGGGGGTCAGTGAGGGGACCCCACACAAGTCCTTTCTCCTAGTTTGGGTCCCATCTTCTTCCCTATGCCCTGGAGGCCAAACTGGGTCAGGGGTTCCATGACTGCAGGCATCTAGCACCCCCGCTGATGTGAGCAAATAACACTCTTTTTTAAAATACAAATGTTTCTTTCTTCCTTATTTTTAGAGGAGACTTTTATGTTGCTATCCCAAAATGGACAGCCAGTACTACTTGTCTTAAGTAGGAGGCAAATATAAAAGTCAATCCCAGAACGTCCCACCCTCACCTTCTCCCTCAGAGTCCATAAAATTGTTCTATGCATCTGTGTCTCTTATTCTGTCTCGCATATAGGGTTATCATTACCATCTTTCAAATTCCATATATATGCATTAGTATACTGTATTGTTGTTTTTCTTTCTGGCTTACTTCACTCTGTATAATGGGCTCCAGTTTCATCCATCTCAGTAGAACCGATTCAAATGTATTTTTTTAATGGCTGAGTAATATTCCATTGTGTATATGTACCACAGCTTCCTTATCCATTTGTCTGCTGATGGACATCTAGGTTGCTTCCATGTCCTGGCTATTGTAAACAGTGCTGCGATGAACATTGGGGTACACGTATATTATCATATGTGAAATAGAACACCATTCCTTGTTCGATGCATGAGACAAGGGCTCAGGGCCGGGGCAATGGGATGACCCAGAGGGATGGGATGGGGAGGGAGGTGGGTGGGGGGTCCAGGAAGGGGAACACATGTAAACCCATGGCTGATTCATGTCAATGTATGGCAGAAACTATTACAATATTGTTAAGTAGTTAGCCCCCAACTAAAATAAAATAAATAAATAAATAAATAAATAAATAAAAAAATAAATGCACAATGAAAAAAAAAAAATTTGTTAGTTTCTTTTTTCATTGCTTTATTCCCCACCTGGCACCTTGCTTTAGTTTAGTTTCCCAGTTTCTGCTTGTTAGTTTTGTTCTTAACAGGTAAATATAATTTTTTATTTTCTTTGTTCAACAGATCAATCTACTGTACTTTATTTTTGTTGGACTGTTTTCACTTTGCTCATGGGTGTGTATGTATATAAAAAAAAAAGTCAATCCCTTTAAAAAAAGACACTTCTTCCTAAACATTGTTTCCTGCCAAGGGCCATTCCTGCATAGGAGGAGGGAGGGTTAGTGACAAGCTGGGGGTCTCCTGGCACTTACCACGGCTCTCAAGGGAGTCTAGGAAACTTGTGCAGGGAATGGTTTCCTCACTGTTATCCCGTAATTTTTGTGCTCCGTCTGTGGCCTCCCTGCTAAAGTCTTCCAGCAGCCCCCCAGTAGCTGCTTTCCACACTCCGGCAAGTGTGGGGCTTTGTGACCAGCAGATTCTCATCTCCTAGACATTCTTTGTGGACGCATAGTGGCCTGGGTGGTCCCCAAGTCAGGTCAGGCCTCTTTGGGATGTAGGGAACTGGTGGAGCACCAAGCTGAGCCACAGTTATCAACAGGGTGGGAAGATGTATGGGACGTATGCTCACCCCAGGGCAGGAAGCTTTGGTGTCCAGCAGGTACCCCTCACCCCGGGAGCTGGGACAGGGAGGGCAGTGGCTCTGAGAGCCCATGGAGTGCTCCAAGTAGACTGTGGCGACGTGGCCCTGATGGCTGCTAAGTCCCTAGCCATGGAGCCTCTCCTCCAGGGCCTGAGAGGCAGATCCAAGAAAGAACCCCAGACCTGGCAGAAGGGAGGGTTAGAGGGAATAGGTCCAGTGCAGAGACAAAGGATAAGGCAGGTTCCCAAGGCGGCTTGGGCTGTCAGTGGGACTGATGGGCCCCTGGAGGAGGGCAGTTGGAAGACAAGGGGTTCTGCTCCCCACAACTCCCCCAACCTGTTCAAAATGGTGAACCCTGCTGACCTCCCGCGGTTCTGCACCCAGGTGATCATGGCTGTCTTCCATCATTCTGTCTTTTATCATTCAGCCGTCAAAAACCTGGAGACAGGCAAGTTCATTTTAAATGAAGAGAATGATGTGGATCCCAACTCCAAGACCTTCATTGCCATGGGTGTGGAGTGGGAGTACCGGAATGAGGATGGCCGGGAGACGCTGCAGACCATGGGCCCCCTCCACGGTACCATCACTGTGCTGGTAAGTCGAGACAGGGGCCAGGCCCGCCACCTCTTGCAGCATGAGGCAGATGAGGCCAGTGGCTGGGGAAGGGGTGGGGGTGGTGCCTGGGAGCCCTGAGCCTCCCTGCGTCCTTCGGGCCATGTTCTGCGTGGCCCCTCCGGCCTGACCTTTGAGCAGAGGCTCTCCATCTCTGTGTCATCCTCTGTGTGAGGAACACACGTGGAGCCACCAGTCTGGCTTTGGGCCCTGGGTCCCTGGGTGACTAAAGACAAAACCCCCTGTAAGAATTTAGGCTTCCTCCACAAACAACTCTGGGTGACATTCATGGCCACCTCTCATCATGCTTGTTCTTGTCTGCTACTGCATTCAAACCCTGAAACTCCCTGGGGGTGACCGATGGGGCTCCAGGAAATTGGACTGCTAGACCCAGGTCACACTAAGACTTTGTCTCTGAGTAGTACTGGACCCCGGGTCTCCAAAGTCCAGGACCACAGGCTGCTCCTGGTGACGGGAACACAGAGGGGGTTTGATTTCCTAATTCACTATTGAAAAAATAATTTCAATTGCATATGCAATATCTTTTATCAGTAAAAAAAAAAAACTAAAATGCTACAGATAAGGCTCAGGTGCCTTTTGCCCCTCTGTCGAGGTGAGCACACCGCGGCTGGGCTCAGCGCCCCACACCAGGGAGTACAGCTAGGGGCATGGGGTGTTCACGTGCACTGTGCACCTCTGCTCACCTTGCCTGCATGCAATTTTCATCCCCAGAAATGCCTCTGGTGACAAAATGCCTTTGTCAGTGCATATACAGTAGGGCCTCAGTACCTGCTGTTTCTGTGTTGGTAAATTCACCTACCGAAAGTATTTCTAATCTCAAAACTGGTACAGACATACCTCAGGAGAAATAGGTAGGTTTGGTTCCAGGCCCCCACAGTAAAGTGAATATCATAGACTGCAAGTCATGCAAATGTGTTTGTTTCCCAATGCATATGACTTATGTTGTACTATCCTGTAGTCTATGAAATGTGTGATAGCCTTAGGTCTAAAAAATAATGTACATACCTCAATTAAAAATAAAAAGCAAAAAGTCAACTACAATAAGAACATCAAAGACCACTTGATCAGAGATCACCATAGTAAAAGAAATAATAATTGTGCTGCTGAAAGAGTTATGTCCTTCTGAGACTTACTTTTGGTTTCAGGTTCAGAGGATTCACTGGCAAAATAACCACCCTAGGCTTCCCTGGTGGCTCAGACTATAAAGAATCTGCCTGCAATGCAGGAGACCCCAGTTCGATTCCTGGGTCTGGAAGATGCACTGGAGAAGGGATAGGCTACCCACTCCAGATTCATGGGCTTCCCTGGTGGTTCAGATGGTAAAGAATCCACATGCAATGCAGGAGACCTGGGTTCGATTCCTGGGTTGGGAAGATCCCCTGGAGGAGGGCATGGCAGCCCACTCCAGTATTCTTGCCTGGAGAATCTCATGGACAGAGGAGCCTGGGGGCTACAGTCCATGGGGTCTCAAAGAGTCGGACACGACTGAGCAGCAAACACACAGCACACTTAGTGAGCAAGAAATAAGGAAGTTTATCACATTAGCAGTAAGTTACAGTATGAGGACAAGTAATATAGTAAGAAATTATTATACATACATCGCCACAAAATATGTATATATATTATATATATTATAATTATGTTATATATTATATATTTATATATTATATACAATATATATAATAGTATAATATAATATATTAAATATTAAATGTATATTATATTATAATACCATATATTATATATAATTATATATAATATCTAATACATTATAATATATAATATATATAAGATATAATATCTTGTATAAATACATTTATAGTGTAATAAAATATTTTATTATGATTTATTTTATAATTTAAGATAAATTTATATTATCATACTATTATTTATTATATATATTATAATATCATAATATATTATATTATTATTTATTATTATATTATATTATATTTATTTATTATAAATTTTATAATTTATTATAATTATTATAATATTATAATATATAATATATTATATTGTATATAATATAACAATATATAATATATTATATTGCTATATTATATATAATATATTTATATAATATATGTTATAATATATAATATAATAATATATATATAATATATAATATAATATATTTTATATTATAATCTATATATAATATATGTAATGTTATATAATATATAGTATATAATAATATAATATGTACATTATATATAATATATCACATATAATAGTATATAGATCATATATTAATATATAATTAATTACATATTAATATATAATATGCATTATATAGAATATATATAATAATAATAAATATATATAATATAAAATATATAAATATAAAATATTTATAATATATAAATTTTATAAATATATAAATTCATAATATATATTATATATAATATATAACATATAATATATATAATATAAAATATTTTATAAATATATAAATTGTATAAATATATAAATTTATAAAAATTTTATAAATATATAAACTATAACATATATATTATAATAATATATATTATCATATATAATTATATAATATAATATATAATATTATAATATTAATTAATACAATATAATAATATATATAAATATATATATGATATATATCACTAAATTGGGAACCATTCAGATCTAATCTGGAGTTCCCAGTACATGGTATAGCAAGAAACAAATGTATACACCCATATTCAAGCAGTGCTGGGCAGTCCCTGGAACAGCAGTCTGGACCCCAAGTTGAGAGGTTCCCGGCAGTTTGTCCCCCTCAACCTCCCATCCCTTCTCCCACCGTTGAGACTTCAGAACTCTGTTCAAAGCAGTCCTGCTTTTATTTCAAGCCGCAAGCACCTTCTGTGTGGAGATGCACCTCTGGCTATTATGTTAAAGCCTTGCGTGTCTATTTGTAAGCCTCAGCATGTCAGCAGATCCCTGGGAATGGGCAGATTCCCAAGGCCCAGGAAGCTTCGTGACTTGCTCCTTTCCTTGTGACTTACTCCCTTCCTTATCTGCTGGCTCCCAAGATCTTTTGCTGTTTCCGCTAGTCAGCAGCTTGGCATGTAACTCCTTTCAGGGTGTCTGTTTAGTCAGTAGCTTTTGAAGCCTTAACAAGAGTACTTCCATTAGCGTGTCCAACAATAACGAGAAAATTTGAAAGATTGTGGGAATTACCAAAATGTGACCCAGACAGACACAAAGTGACCAATTGCTATTGACAAATGGCGCCATTTGTGGGGCTTGTGGGGACTTGCTGCAAGTGGGGCTGCCATAAACCTTTAAGTTGTTAAAACATAGTATCTGTGAAGCACAGTAAACCAAAGCGCCGTAAAGCGAGATCTGCCTGTGCTCTCGGCAGAGCAAGGGAAGTGTGAGCACCTGGCATGCATGCTTCCAGCGGAGCGGAGCCAGGCATGGTTCTGCTTCTTATTTCAGCTCCTACTGTAAACAAGCGTCTTTTCACACTCTATTTACTGCCACGTTCTTTGCATTTTTATGCTTTCGGAAGATAATCTCACCATTTAAAATATCCCCAGTTGTGGTTGTGAAGCGTGTCTGGTGTCCCTCTGCATGGGAGGCTGTGGGTTTGCCCCGTGGAGAGAGAAGAATGCATGGGTTACTGAGCTTTGTCCAGGCACAAGTAACTGGGTGCTGGCTGTGCGTTCAGTATTAGTGAATCAACAGTGTGTACTGAATAAGGTGTCTAAACAGAAACACACAGAGAATACGCTTATGCATAGGCTGTGGATGAAAATGTCATGACTGGAGGTTCGCTGGCCGAGACCCCGTGTTCCCCTGTGAGCAGTGGTTCAGTACTGGCAGAGTCAGTGTTTGCCGGGACTTTCTAGAACCTGACTACTGGGAATAATGAGCCTTGGCCAGGCATGCTCCTCGGGCTGACCTTCCTAAGCAGGTCTCTGAGGGAGGGTGGTGGGGGGCGGGCATATTCACCCCTGTCTCCGGGGCAGGTCATCCCAGAGGGGGATGCCCGCATCTCGCTGACCTACAAATACATGATCCACGAGGACTCGCTCAACGTGGACGACAACAACGTCCTGGAGGACGACTCTGTGGGCTACGAGTGGGCCCTGAAGAAGTGGTCTCCCTGCTCCAAGCCCTGCGGTGGAGGTGAGGGGCCTTCTCAGAACTGGGGCCCCAGAGGAGGTGGGGCTGAGCAGGAAGGGGCTCCTGCTGACTGCCTTGAGTGAGGGCTGTGCCAGCTATGAGAACACTAGACCCAAGTCAGTGACCTTTGCCCAGGTAACAAGGGCCTAACCCCGCCAGGGAGGTGGCAGAGGGTGGACAGGAAGGGCAGGCACTCAGGGCTGCTGGCCAAAGGCAGCAGTGGGGCGTGTGTGGGCTTGCATGACACCAACACCCCCCTGCATCATCATGAGAAGGAGGTCTGGCCTGAGAGGAGGTCACTGTGAGGGTGCTTTGGATAGATTACTGTGACATCGTGAGGCAGGTCACAGGAAAGACTTGGGCCATGGTGGAGACCAGTGGGGAGGCCTCCTCTGCAGGTCCCTCCTAAGTTCATTCAGAAAAGCCTTTCCTTTCTGTGGCAGGGCTGGGTGCAAGGAGGTCCCACCTACCTTGGACCTCAAACTTGGGTGCGACATGACAGATAGGAAGTTCTGATCTGCCCAGTGTATTCACTGCTCCTTGGGGGCTGGAGGAGATGAGAAGCAGGAGAAGACACTCAGCCTGCCACTTTCAGATGCAGGACCATGCAGAGTCCCATACCAAGATGAGATAGGGAGTTCTCCCAGGGCTGCTGCCTAAGTGGGTGGCACTCCAGCCATCCCCTGAGCTGCCCAGCCCTGGATTTTATCAGCATGCCCTGTTGAGTCTCCCTGCTGCATTTCTCTTGGACTCATCTGCTGTTACCATCTTCCCAGTCCTGGCAGCATCCTCACTACCTGACTGGTCCCCACTTTAACCTATTAAAGGGGCAGATTAGACATACCCTTTCCTGGTGTCACAGTTATCAGAAGATCCTTCTGCTCTTGGGATAAAAAACAAAATTCTCCTCATGGCCTCCAAGGTCCAAGCAGCTCTCTGACTTCTCCCTTTGCCACTGGCACTCCCAACCCTTGCTCACTTGGCCCTGTCCATGCTGGCCTTAAGAGCTTTTCTGGACATGCTGTGCTTCTGCCTAAGGGCCTTTGCACAGGCCATCTCCTCCCTGGGGAGCCTCCTTCACTGCTTTCCATGAAACCAGAGCACTGGTATCCTGTATTTCCTGAGGCACCCCCAGACGCCCGGTCTAGATCAGGCTGCCCTGTCATATTCTCTCATGTCTAAGGCACCAAGCTGAGATTTTGAGACTTACCCCAGTTGACATTTTGGACTCTATAGTTGTCTGTTATGGGGGTTATCCCATGATTGTAGAATGTTGAGCAGCATCCCCAGCCTCTACCTGTTCAATGTTGGTGGCATCTCCTTCCCAGTTGTGACAACTAAGTGTCCCAGACATTGCCAGATGTCCCCAGGGACAAAATCTCCACCAGCTAAGAATTGCTACACTAGACTGGCTGAAGGACCTTTGCAGGCTGTGTTCCATGTTTAGTGAGGTTCTCAGTGCATATTTATGGAGAAGGAAATGGCAACCCACTCCAGTATTCTTGCCTGGAGAATCCCAGGGACGGCGGAGCCTGCTGGGCTGCCATCTGTGGGGTCGCACAGAGTCGGACACGACTGAGATGACTTTGCAGTAGCAGTGCATATTAATTCAAGGTATAGTAAATGACTAAATGCTGGGAGAGGGAACAGAACCTTCCCTCCTGTCCCAGGAAGCCACCCGGGAGGCTGCTCTCCCTGGCCTGGTACCCTCACTTGGCCTGGGGTGCTAGGCGGGCACGAGGCTAGACTTGTCCAAACCTGCCCCACCCTCGCCCCATTAGCAGGACAGGGAGAACAGGGCTGAAGTGGCCTGAGGAGCTGCCCCTCCATGCCTGCTGGAGGGCCTATACTGTCCCATTGAGCCCCCTCAAGCTCTCATCTTCAGGGTCCCAATTCACCAAGTATGGCTGCCGCCGGAGGCTGGACCACAAGATGGTGCACCGAGGCTTCTGCGACTCCGTCTCAAAGCCCAAAGCCATCCGCCGGACCTGCAACCCCCAGGAGTGCTCCCAGCCCGTGTGAGTGCCGGGGCTCTCTGGCCCCCAGCCCCACTAGAGGAGGGGGGAAGAGTCGTGGGGCTTCTGTGGACAGCAGTGCAGGATCTTGTTTCTGGGTGGCTCTGGGCCCCATATGCCCTGAGACGTTTCAGAGTCTTTCTCACTCAACGTGTTCTATGGAGTCTAAGGTGTTTCAGGCTGTGCAGTGGCCTCCTCCTTCAGGCTTGCTAGAAGGAAACAATAATGTGCATCTTTGTGACCCCATGGACTGTAGCCCACCAAGTTCCTCTGTCCATGGAATTTTCCAGGCAGGAATACTGGAGTGCATTGCCATTTCCCTCTCCAGGGGATCTTCCCAACCCAGGGATTGAACCTGAGTCTCCTGCACTGGCAGGCAGGTTCTTAACCATTAGGGCCACCTGGGATGCTAGAAATGACAATAAGTACTAATGCTCAGATGGGGAAACTGAGGCTCCGAGGGTGTCGGGCTTGCTTCTGGCCCCATGGTAGATGTTTCCCTCACAGTCCATCCCAGGGGCTGCAGCCTTGACCCTCCAGACCTGGAATTTGATGGGGCTGCATTTCTGGGCCTAGGTTCCTTTTCCAGGGCCCCGAACAGGGAAGATGGTGGGTAGATAGGCAGGTGGGGCCCTTTGAGGACAGGTGCCGAGGGCGTCCATGCTGCTGCCCAGAAGGGTTGGTGAGGTCAGAGGGCAGAGTCAGGAGGCTAAGAAAGGACAAAGACCACCCCTGAACCAGGGTCTCCCAGCAGTGGGCACGCTTGGGGTTCATGGTCTGTAGGACCTCAGGCAGGGGTTCAGCTAGCCTCAGGGCACCTTCCTGACACAGGAAAGATGCGCCTGGAGGAACAGGCGGCCTTTCCCTGTCCACCGGGGTTTCTCCAGGGGCTGACCATGTGCTGTCTGCCCTGGCAGGTGGGTCACGGGCGAGTGGGAGCCGTGTAGTCGGAGCTGTGGGCGGACAGGCATGCAGGTTCGCTCAGTGCGCTGTGTTCAGCCACTGCACAACAACACCACCCGCTCCGTGCACACCAAGCACTGCAATGACGCTCGACCTGAGGGCCGCCGGGCCTGCAACCGGGAGCTGTGCCCTGGTCGGTGGCGGGCCGGGTCCTGGTCCCAGGTGAGCAGTTCCCCAGCCCTATGTCCTCAGCCCCAAAACCAAGCTTGGGTGGGACTGAAGTGGCCAGGGTGATCCACCTTGGCCTGGATGCTGTTCTTGCCCTAGGCCACGTCCTGTAGGTTTCAGGGCACCCATGCTTCCCTGGCTAGTGTTCTGTGTGAAACTCAGAGGGATGTGTATCTTTACTCTGCAGGGCAGAGGCTCCCATGTGCTACGGGGACTGGAACCCCAGTCTCTAGCGGCAGCCTGGGCTCTAAGATGCAAAAGGAGGTCTGGGCTTTTGTCTCTGGGGGCAGAAGTGTGGCTGAAATGGCCAATCAGACTTGCAAGAGGGGACATGAGCAAAGGAGGGCTTAGATCTGGCTGAAAAAATAGTGAGGATAGTCTCAGGGGCTGGAGGAGAGTTCTGGGGGCAAGGCTGAGCTGATGTGAGCACTGACATCCAGCCCACACGCCTGGTGGGTCAGGGGTTGCCAAGACCAGCTCTGGGCTCAAAGATTCCCACAGAAGTTGCTATAGTCATGGTTATGCTTTATTACAATGAAAGTTTTGGTGTTGTTCAGTCACTCAGTCGTGTCCGACTCTTTGCGACCCCATGGACCTCAGCACGCCAGGCTTCCTTGTCCATCATCAACTCCTGGAGCTTGCTCAAACTCATGTCCATTGAGTCAGTGATGCCATCCAACCATCTCGTCCTCTGTTGTCCCCTTCTCCTCCTGCCTTCAATCTTTCTGAGCATCAGGGTCTTTTCTAATGAGTCGGCTCTTTGCCTCAGGCGGCCAAAGTATTGGAGCTTCAGAATCAGTCCTTCTAATGAATATTCAGGGTGGATTTCCTTTAGGATTGACTGATTTGATCTCCTTGCAGTCCAAGGGACTCTCAAGAGTCTTCTCCAACACCACAGTTCAAAAGCATCAATTCTTTGGCACTCAGCTTTCTTCATAGTCCAACTCTCACATCCATACATGACTATCAGAAAAGCCATAGCTTTAACTAGAAGGACCTTTGTTGGCAAAGTAATGTCTCTTCTTTTTAATACAATGTCTAGGTTGGTCACAGCTTTTCTTCCAAGGAGCAAGCATCTTTTCATTTCATGGTTGCAGTCATCATCTGCAGTAATTTTGGAGCCCCCAAAAAATAAAGTCTGTCACTGTTTCTATTGTTTCCCCATCTATTTGCCAAGAAGTGGTGGGACCAGATGCCATGATCTTCGTTTTTTGAATGTTGAATTTTAAGCCAGCTTTTTCACTCTCCTCCTTCACTTTCATCAAGAGGCTCTTGAGTTCCTCTTCACTTTCTGACATAAGGGTGGTGTCATCTGCATATCTGAGGTTATTGATATTTCTCCTGGCAATCTTGATTCAGCTTTTGCTTTATCTAGCCTGGCATTTCACATGATGTACTCTGCATATAAGCTAAATAAGCAGAGTGACAATATACAGCCTTGACGTACTCCTTTCTCAATTAAGAACCAGTCTCTTGTTCCATGTCCAGTTCTAACTGTTGCTTCTTGACCTGCATACAGGTTTCTCAAGAGGCAGGTGAGATGGCCTGGTATTCTCACCTCTTTAAGAATTTTCCACAGATTGTTGTGATCCACACAGTCAAAGGCTTTAGCATAGTCAATGAAACAGTAGTAGATGTTTTTCTGGAATTCTTTCTTTTTCAATGAACCAACAGATGTTGGCAATTTGATCTCTGGTTCCTCTGCCTTTTCCAAATCCAACTTCAGCCTCTGGGAGTTCACGGTTCACGTACAGAGTGGAATCAGCAAAGGGAAAAAGCACTTGGGTGAAGTCTGGAGGAAACCAGGCACAAGCATCCAGGTGTCTGGGGTTCTCACTGGGGATCATTCGTGGAAGCACAGGGTGCCTGCATGACTGGCATCCATCACTGAAGCCCTGGACCCCAGGAGGAAAGCAGATCTCACCACAAATCATATTGTTGGTGTAAACCAACCAAACAAGTTGGTGCAGCCTGATTCAGGACCCCAGGCACACAGGTATGCTCTTACCAGACAGACTATTCCATGAACCTGGCTCTCAAGAGTTGACCAAGGGCCAGTCCTGAAAACAGGCCTTTCTTGGGACTGGGTAGTTTCAAGCAACCCAGTCTGCTGAGTCAGCCCTTTCTCACACATGAGGCAAGGATGTGAGAATCATCCTTTGGCTAGGCTGGGCTGAGTTGTGATGGCTTCTTCTGGCCCCTCCCAGTGCACCAAGGGAGCAAGAGACCAGAGGGAGCGGTGACGGTGCTGGTGGCACAGAGTTTTGTGTCCAGAGGCGGGGAGAGTCCTCTGCCAATGCCTCCTGTACTCAGGCAGAGCTTTCCTGGGCCAGAGACTGGAGGGGGCGGTGAGGGCACTGGTGGTACAGAGCTTTGTGTCCAGAGGTGGGGAGCGACCTCAGCCAAAGCCTCCTGCACACAGGCAGAGCTTTCCTGGTGGTCCCCAGCGCATAGCCGTTTCTCTGGGCCTCAGACAGAGAAGGGAAGCACTCATTGAGAGTCCAGAGGTGCCAGGCTCTATCTGGCCCTGCATATTTGTTCTCTCCACCTCACTTCAGAGCCCGAGAGCCTGAGGCAGCTGCCAGAGGCTAGGGCAAGGCGGGGCAGACCTCCAGCTCACACTCTCCCTTCTGTCCCTCTCCACCTCCCAAGTGTTGTGGGGTCGCCCACTTGGGGAGCCCTTGTAGACCTAGCCTAGTGTGGGAGGTGGGCCCTGACTGGTACTCTCTGTCTGCAGTGCTCGGTAACCTGTGGAAACGGCACCCAGGAACGACCGGTGCTCTGCCGAACTGCGGACGACAGCTTCGGGGTCTGCCGGGAGGAGCGGCCTGAGACAGCAAGGATCTGCAGGCTTGGCCCCTGTCCTCGTAAGCCCTCTGCATGCAGCAGGTCCGGGGAGGGGGGTAGCCCAGGCAAATGCAGCTCTTCCCACAACTGGCCAAATAGAGCATCTGTGAACTTGAAGGAGAAGCCAAGGCCACCCAGGCCTGGTCTGGGACCTTTCTCTGGCAGGAAATGAAAGGAACTGGCATTTGGCATGCTCATCTCCAGGCCAGGCCCTAGTGAAGGATGGCATGGACTCAGCCCATGCCTGCCTTCCTGGCACTCCCTTTTGGTCTGGGAGAGAAACCAGATTCATGGTGACTGCACAGCCCATTCCTGTCTGAGTAGGGGGTACCTGTGTGAGTAGGGGGAACTCATATGAGTAGGGGTTCCCATGTGAGTATAGAGGGTACCCATGTGAGTAGAGGGTACCCGTGTGACTAGGGGGTACCCATGTGAATGGGGTACTCTTGTGAGTATAGAGGGCACCCATGTGAGTAGTGGGTACTTGTGTGAGTAGGGGGTACCCATGTGAGTAGAGATGGTACCCACGTGAGTAGGGGTGCCTCTGTGAGTAGGGCACCCTGTGTGAGTAAGGGTACCCATGTGAGTAGGGGTGCCTCTGTGAGTAGGGCACCCTGTGTGAGTAAGGGTATTCATGTGAGTAGGGGCACCTGTGTGAGTAGGGCACCCTGTGTGAGTGAGGAAGGGTACCCATGTGAGTATAGAGGGTGCCTGTGTGAGTAGTGGGTACCCATGTGAGTAGGGCACCCTGTGTGAGTGAGTAAGGGTACCCACGTGAGTAGGGGTGCCTCTGTGAGTGCAGAGGGTGCTCAATCCCTGAGAGGAGAGCAGCTGGAACACTGACTGCGCTGGGAGCCTTGCCAAGGGCTGGACACACATCCCCTCTCTTGGTCCGCACAACAGTTCATGACAGAGACCCAGTCGGGAGTCCCTGCTACAGGCCAGGGAGCCCTGGCGGTCAGCTGTGTGCCGAGGAGACGGCAGAGCCAGGATCTCTTGTTCCCGGCACTTCTCAAGAGAAGGCGGTGTTGGTGGGGCCTGCATGGGGAGTGACCCTGTGCAACTGAGCCCCAAGATGCTTGGCATAGGACAGGCAGGAGCTGGGCCTGGAGGGTGGCTGGGGCCTGTCTGTCCCTGGGACAGCAGAACCCATAGAGCGCTCCTGTCTGGGGTGGGTGGGTTGGAGGCCCAGACCCGGTACCCTAGCAGCCACAGGTGCCTGTCTTCTCCCTCTAGGAAACACCTCTGACCCCTCCAAGAAGAGCTACGTGGTCCAGTGGCTATCCCGACCGGACCCCAACTCGCCAGTCCAGGAGACCTCGTCAAGTAACCGGCCCGCTTATAACTCTGTCTCTGCCCTCCAGTGCATGCCCTGCGCCCTGTGGAGCTTGCCGTGGGTGCCCCTCCTCTCTGTCTATGGAAAACTCCCCTGACTCTTCCTGAGCTCTGTTGGTGGAATCTGTTTCTCCGGGCGTCTGTGCTCGGCTGTCTCCTTTGGAGCCACCTGGCCGGGAGGGCCAGTCCTGCAGAGGCATGGCCCGGGGCACTGGCCTCTTGTGGGGGGGTGCCAGGACCTGGTGGTGATGGTTTTTAAAGGGGCAAAGATCTGTTGTGGTGCTGGAGGGGCCAGAGGCCAAAGTGTAAATGTGACCACTTTGTGACCGCCTCACAGGGCCACAGCCCTCCAGGCTGGAGCTGCAGGTTGCAAGTTGAGGGGGCGCCCACCTGTCCCCTTTCAAACGCCACCTCCCAGCGAGGGAGCCCAGAGGGGTCTTGGGCGTACAGCTGTGCATCACCAGCCCGGCGCCCGGCCCGTGTCCAGCAGTGTCAGGGGCTCCCCAGCCTCCTCTGCTGTTGCTGCTGCTGCTGACCCTGTGCTGAGTGTGTCCTCCTGACTCGTGTGACCGTGGCCTGCTTCCTGTGGCCTTTGTGTCCAGCTCACACAACCCTTGGCCCCCACACCCGGCCCCTCTTGGGGGTTCAGGTCAAGCGGAGGAGGCAGGGAACGTGTCCCTGTGGTGGGACATCAGGACACACCACCACTTCCATTCTCTGTCCATTTGCTCCAATGGCCTTTCTCATCGTGTGCACATGGCCCCATGCACAGGGGCGAGAAAGTGAGAGTTCAAGGCTGTCTCATGTGGATGTGGCCGCCTACCCGTGTGAACAACTACAGAATTACCTCAATTTTTATTGCTTTTTTGCTTAGATAAAACTATGTAGAAGATGCCTTAATGTTGAAAGGTAACAGAATTGGCTGCTAGCTCCAGCTTCAGAGGGGAGACATGACCCAGGCAGGAGGCAGGCAGTGCAATGTAGAGGCAGGCGGCCGGCTCACCCACCTTTGGCCAAGGATAAGACTTCTCAGTCTGGGAGGCCTGGCTGAGTCCAGGAGTCCAGGAGGCCAGGAGGCCCAGGCCTGTGCAGGGCCTCAGGCGCGGGATCACCTCTGTGGAAAGGAGACCCTCTGGAGGCCCTTTGGCGCTGACTGTTGTTGGAGCCCCAAGCACTTTGCCGCTGGCACTGCCTTACACCAGAGGGCGACTGGCCTGGCCCTTGGTGTGGCCAGTGTAGCAGTCCAGCCGGTCACTCCCCTCCTGCCCCAGCCCTGTCCCCTCCTCATAGCGTCCCCACTGGACAGCGTCCAGCTCTCCCTTGGCACTAGTTAGTGTTATGTAAATACGCGGTGTAACACATACTGATTCTCACGACTGTTAACATCCAACTTTGACTTAGGTGATGCGAGTGACATGAGTGACTCTGGGAAGGTGCAATACAGTCCTGGGCATTGTGCTCTCTGTCTATATGCACTTTGGTTCATCAGGGATATTTTATTAGTGTTTTGTATGTATCTAATGATATATTATATAGGTTCCATTGTCGTTGCTTTTCTGGTTTTTTTTTTATGAGACAACGTTAGTGTGTGCCAAAGTGACTGTGAAAATGACCTTTTACTCTTACTAACAGTGGAAAGACTTCCTGTCATGCATCCCACAAATAAACTCAATAAAAGTTCAGTGAAACTGGATGCTTGGGTCTGGCACACTGCTGCCTCCTTCTTTTCACCTCTGTGACCGACAGTGCTGTAGAGCTGCAGGTGCTGTTCTGGTACATCAGTTCCTTAATTTCTGATTCCAGTGACTTTCCTGTCCCCCTTACCCTGCTCAACATAGATGCTGAGGGCCCCTCCCCGCCCCAAGGCCTATGCCCCCTCCCCAGGCATTTTTCAAAATATGATAGCAGCCCATGGAGACCCCCCACCATGATTTGAGCTTTGAACCTTTAGTGCTAACAGGCACCTTGCAGGAACACCTCAGTTTTCTCCTTGTAGATAAGGTCTCATAGTTGGGAACAGGGCCCATCTTTGGGATCTGAGCCTGTGGAATGGGAATATGTGTTTAGTAGTGGAGACAGTGTCCAGGTCACTGTGCCCTGAGCCACCATCAGGCCACTGCCCTGGCTCCTGGCACAACTCGGAGGCTAGGCCAGCCTCCAGAGAGTCTAGGCTGGGAGAAGGACAAGGCAGCTGTAGGTCTGAGCTCCTGGCCTGCAGCAGTCACACAAGTGTATGCCCAGCCATGCCTACTGTGTCTCCCATGGCCTGCCCTCAGGAACCACAGGGCCTGTGTGTCCACTTCCCTTGCTGACCAGGACCATGCAGCATGTCAAGGTCCAACATGGGACCTCCTAATCTGGACATCTCTCCTTCCCTTTCCCATGAAGGGGTCCTATTCCAGGGCAGAGGGAGTTCATGAGAAATAATGACCTCCCAGCACTGTGGAGATGGGCCTCAGGGCACAGGGTGCCAGGTAACAGCCTTTGGGTGGGGGCCACAGTAGCCATGACTGAGGTCAGCCTGCCCAGAGCTCTGATCATTGAAAGACTCCCAGCTCAAGAGACAGGAGACCAAGACAACTGTGTCTGATGAGCTGCGTCTACTAAGTCTCCTTGCCCAGACGGGTCAGGAGAAATCCCTGCTGAGGGCACCCTGTCTAGAGTTGCAGACAGGCCACCAACAGGACTGCTCCAGTAAAACCCTATTTACAAAACCAGGTGCAGGGACCGACTTGCCAACATGTGTGCTTGGCAGACCCTTACCCTAGACTGATGTGACACCGGCTTCTCAGGATCTCCACCTGGTGAGAGACAAGTGAGGGAGATGCTTAATACCAGTCTTGTTATTGTGTAAAGGAGGAGGCGCAGGTGACAGAAGAGGGTGTCTCTGTGGCGGGGGAGCCCCAGACCCAGCAGCACAGCCAGGCCTGCTCCATCCTTAATGAGACCTAGGCCTCTGGCCTCTCTGCCCCAGCTGATGGCCAGTGCTTGGGGGAGTTGCCACACCTAGTGTTACCAAAGCCCCCCGTGTCTCCCTGAGGGCTGTAGGCATGGTCTTCACGTGCTTACCCCAGTGGCTGCCAGGGAGGGTAAAGAGGCCAGGAGGGAGGAAGGGAGCAGAGGCTCTGAGCTTGCTCCACCCAGCTTCAAACAGGACTGTTCTGATTTCATCTGTCTCAGATCTTGAATATTTATGTAAAATTTTATCCAAGGTTTTAAAACCCTGAAAGCCACATTTCAGGATCTTTTTAGCTTGATTTCTGGAATTGACCCTCTGTGCAAGGCCATCTGCCTTTGCCCTCACATGTTGGCCTGTTTCTCCATCTCAAGGTTAGGAAGACCAGGGCTTTTCCTCAACAGCCCATCTGTCCCTATCTCTTCATGTCATCAGCCCTTGCCCAGTCATGTTTCAGCCACTTAGAAGCTCAGAGTCAAGGTTGGGTCCCTCTCTGATGATATATGCCTCTGTATGTTCTTGCCTGTAGCATTGCTATTCTAACATCCACGAATTCCTTGTTTTGGACTTGCTCAGTTATTCACATCTGTCTTATTCACATTGAACACTTACATATTCTTTGATTCTCTATTCTAGGCTCTGGGATAAAGGGATATCTGGATGCAGTTTTGGGCTCTGCCCTTTGTAGCTTTCAGGATAATGAAAATGTCAGGCATCAGTTACCTTACCCAACAACTAAATGTGGACTTGGTAGCTGGGATGGAATGCTGGAAAGGGGAGACCCAGGCACCACTAGACCACATACTTTGGGATGTCACCTCCAAGGGAGGTCAGGCAATGCTTGACTGAGGAAGACGTGTTTCAGCTGAGCCTCGAGGATGAGAGGAAGAAGAGAGACATGGTATGTGCAAAGGCCCTGCAGCCACAGGGAGCACCCTGCAGAGCAAGGCAATCAAGGCCTGAGTGAGACTGGAGAGGTGAAGGAGACAGGTCCTCATCCTGAAACAATGGAGGGGCATTCCAGGAGCTTCAATCTGGACTGTGATGTGTTCATATCTCCAGTTGAAGAACCATGCAGCAGGATAACTAGATAGGAAGGAGGGAGAATGGAGACAGGCAGGCAGAAAGGAAGCTCTTACCACAGTGCAGCCAAGAGGCAAGGTAGCTTGGGTCAGTGGAGGCAGAAGAGAGGGGAACGTGGATATATCAAGAGCATCAGGGGAAATCCTGATGGACATGGAGATGATCAGACCAGGGGATCCCTGGGGTCTGGCTTGTGTGCATGAGGACCATTCTCTGAGATGGATGATGCCAGTGGATGCCATGGACTTGGGCTGGACATGTGGAGTCTACTTTTGGGACCACAGAAATTGAGGGGTGTCTAGTGGGCAGTTGTATCCAAGAGTCTGAAGCTCCAAGAGTTTGAGGTTGGTGTCCAAGTAAGTGGGTTGCCAGCCTGTAAAGTGAAATTATAAGCTGGAGCAATGGCCATGCAGAGGGCAGATGTCGGAACCACTGACTTTCACATGGGAGAGGGCCTACCTGTCTGTTATTGCAGGAAATTTCAATGAGTTAGCATAGCTTTACATGTAGATGTAGAACATGCCTTGTGTTAGTGCAAAGAGTAACTATGTCAGATGTGGTTCCCACCAGTGGCTACCCCTTCCCTCCTTCCTACCTTCCCATCTCCCCTCTTTTCTTCCTTTCAGTAGGAGATGTCATCTGCCCTAAGGAGACTGAGGGAATAGGAGGGCACAGCAGATGGGAAAAGTCTGAAATGCCCTTTATGAAGAATAGAGAGTGGCTGAGCAGGGAACATAGTTGGAAACTGGGGCCCATTGAGGTCAGTGATTAGGAATTTATGATGGATCAAATATCCCCTGTTATATTGTTAGATGGCTTATTCTTTTATGTTGAATGAATTTTTGTAAATCGTTTCAATAACACCTAATTTATGTGTGGAATTAGATGTTAGCAGAAAGGGAAGCGGGTAGAAATTCGGGAAGAAGACAGAGGCTGAGAACAAGAGATGAATGGGTCTTATTAATACAGCTGCAGACAGGGTTGGAGCTAGGTCAAGAAGGAGATAGCCGTGAGCAAAGAGGAAAAGAGAGAGACAACAGTGGCCTCTGCAGAGTCAGGGTTCTCCATGTACTCAGACCATGCATGGCCAGATCTTGGGTGGGAAAGAAAGGGGCAGATATGCTGGGCTGGATCCACATGTAAGGCTGGATTGGCCTATGTGAAGCCATCAAGTTCTGGAGCACTTTGGAAAATGACCAGAAGCTCAGCTGTGGCAGAGCCGTGTGGTGGATGAAGCAGTGGCAGGACACAGGGTGTCACACAAGTTGAGGCAAGTGGAAGAAATCCCAGACAAGTCTGGATGACTTTTAATTTTATTTAGGCACTTTTCAGAAGCAAAGATCATCTGGGGGGTTTGGATGAAAGTGGAAACAAGATGTGGAAGAGTATGGTGAGGCCATAACCGAGGCTCTGGGATTTGCTTTTTTGGGTGTTAGCAATTGGTTCTTTTAGGTTTAATTTTGTTATAGTTACAGGTTAAAGATGATTGTAAATAGAGTCAAACTGTGCCACAGAACGTCACTGAGGTTACCACTGGGATCTCACATGTGAAGATCTGACACAGCCTGATTCTTTGGGCTTGGAATCACTCCTTAAGAACACAGAGACCTCATTTCTGTCTCCAGCTTTGAGAGATACTGAACATCTGGACTCACTTGGGGCCTGCTTGGAGGAGGGGAGCATTGCTCACACCTAGTGTGACACCACTCCAGGGCGGGGGTCCCCGGATGCTGCCCTGCCCAAGGGCTCCCTCGTATCTAAACCACACAGTTTCTGTGTGAGCTCGCTTGCCTCTGTGCTGTCTCTGGGCTCTCTTAAATGCCTCCTCCAGCAAACTGCTTCCCATGGGGGAATAAGGTCCCCCTTATCTGTCCTTTGGTTATTTGTCCCACTTTTCTCTTTCAGAGGGCCGCTGCCAAGGTGACAAGTCAGTGTTCTGTAGGATGGAAGTCTTGTCTCGCTATTGCTCCATCCCAGGCTACAATAAGCTGTGCTGCAAGTCCTGTAACCCGCACGACAACCTCACTGATGTGGACGACAGGGCAGAGCCACCCTCTGGGAAGCACAATGACATTGAAGAGCTCATGCCCACCCTCCCAGTGCCCACTCTAGTCATGGAGGTGCAACCTCCACCAGGCACACCCCTGGAGGTGCCTCTCAATACTTCCAGCGCCAATGCCACCGAGGACCATCCAGAAACCAATGCTGTGGATGTGCCCTACAAAATCCATGGCCTGGAAGATGAAGTCCAGCCACCCAACCTGATCCCTCGACGACCGAGCCCGTACGAAAAGACCAGAAACCAAAGAATCCAAGAGCTCATTGATGAGATGAGGAAGAAAGAGATGCTCGGAAAGTTCTAATAAAATGGAAAGATAGCCTCAATAGCTTTTTTTTCTTGCTTATAGAGATATTCCATGGCAACTCCTGTGTTGTGGAGATGAAGTCAGATTCCTGACTCCAAAAGGTTTTGAGAAAACAAAGGAGAATAATGTAAATATATAGATATATTTACATTATATATATATATATATACACACACACACACATACACACACATACATATATATATATATATATATATATATATATATATATATATAGTTGTAAGCATGTGGCAACTAGGTTGGTATCTATGTTTCCTAGTCCTGGAATGTTCTAAGTCCTGTACTGGGGTTGGGTGTGGGGTAGAGAGGAATATGGAGGCTCTACATCCCCCATCAATGAGGGACAGCAGGAGGGAGAGAAAACAGAAAACACCTTTGCCCTAAGTTTCTGAGCAGTGGCTGGGAATCTTTCCCTTGTGGTGACAACCCTGCTGGAGATGCAGGACATTTCCTACCAATCTCCAGTTTGAGGTATAAGACCCATAGGACTCTCAGAAGAAAGAGTGATTTATTTACTAAGTGACCAGTCATTAAGATGAATGCAGTGAAGTGGCAGTTATGAATTCCAGTGAACTCCAGTACTGGAGGTGCTGAGGCAGGTGGTGTGGATGAGCACGGTCACCAGCTGGCACTCCCAGGCTCTCACAAGCCTCTCTTTTCTTCACTAACCTTGGCCTTGCTTGTCACCTCTCGCCAGCCTGGCCTCAGGCCTGGGGCTCTCCAGAGAGACTCTCCGCTTCCTCAAGGCACTGGAAGGATGAGGGAGGCATGCACTCTGCTGGAAAATCCAGTGAGTGGTCAGGGCTCATTTTTCTGTGTGTGTGAACATGTAACTTAAACTTCCTGAAATTACAGGACCCAAGCACATTAGCTCCTTAGCTGGGCCTAGCCTGACATGTAATTCTTAACCTTTACAGGAAAGTTTTAAAGACTGTATTCTCACCAGTCATAGATCTTAAAGAACTCTTTCTTGTTTCATTCTCCATTCTGTGGATGAAAATACTAACGCTCAAGATAACACCATGATGTTTATTTTTTGAGTTTTGAGGTGCTAAATACCTTCATCTGAACCTGTGCGTTTGTGTGCGTGCATCTCTGTGTGTGGTCTAAGGGACAGGTTAACGTTGTAGGAAACAGTGAGGGGACATCTGGGATGGTGCCTAACCATCAAATGGGTGAGACTAGGTGTGCCGTCTCCCCAGCACAGCCTACCTCCCTCCCCACTGCCACCATGTTCCACACTTTCTCATACATGTCCTCTTAGGAGCTTTCTGGCTCCTAAGAACCAAACTGGAGGAAACATTCCTGAATACATATCATTAGTATCATTTCTTTAACAAGATGTAGTGTGAAGCACTTCTGCAACCCCACCTCTCTATTATTAGGAAATCGACCCACGGCTTTCCTCCATTGGCTGAACTCATGGCAACTTGTGCTACTCACAGACTGAAGGGCTGGGCAGTGCTTGCTTGGGTCTGTTCTAGAATGTTGAGGAAGCTCTGGACTAGCCCTAGCCAGAGTATTACTCAGTTTACCTTTCTTGGGAGCCACAGGATGGGAACACTCCATTCTCAGCAAAGCAGGGCTGTGTGTCTTAGGGGCTGGAAGGCTTTGGGGAGACCCCCACGTGGGACACTCCCAGGGGGATCTATCTTTTGCAGCAGAAAGAAAGATGCCCTCTGGGAACTAGAGCCCACATGGTCATGGCTCAACATGCCATACTTAGTGCCTTGGGCCATATATCCACAGAGTTCTCTGGATTAGATGGTCCTCAGAGATCTCTCTAAGAAGGCAGTGTTCACCAGCTCTGAGACACTGTAAGTTTCCACTGAGCTTGAGACAGTTGGACAGCTGGCTTAGCAACTGTCCTGAGCTTCCAGAGAGGCTCCTGCAGCCTGGGGGAGGCAGAGGACATCTTTGAGCCAAGGTTTCCTTACACCAGGTTGAGATTTAGAGGTCCTCTTTGTCCACTGCTCTGGAAAGTCAGCTGAGGGGCCCAAGAGTCACTTCATGTTTGTGGGAAGACTCATGCTAGAGTTTTGGGACCTGGCTCTCTGATCTACTCCTTTTGGAAAACCCATGGAATTTCACGTATAAGCCTTTCATGTGTACTTTTAAGGTTTTTTGTTTGTTTGTCTGGAGTATACAAATGGTGCTCAATAGCGAAGTCTTTATCAGATGAAGCATTTTGACTATGTACTCCCTGTCTGACAGGCAGCTGTCGCATGGGCTATCCTGGTGCTGAACTCAATGACAGCATTTTTCTCTCTGATGACAGCAATCAATATATTTGTTTTCTGTAGAGTAAAATTTGGCTCCTTGATTTTATAACTTATTAAAGTAAAAATGTCTGTGTTTTTGCATATCATGCCTGTGTTTGCTTGTTACCTTGACTACACTTGTCCTCCATTCCCAGCTTAAACTTGAGCAGACAGAAGGATGTGCTGCCCTTGCAAAGCCAAAAGGTCTGGAGGGACCAGTATGCAGTGAGCCAAGGTGGGATCCCCTGAAGAGCAAGAGGCACCCATAAGGACTGATCCCTCTCCCAGCCCCCCCATGGAGTCAGTTCTCCAGGAAACATAACTTAGCCAAAGGCTCCCAAGTCAACCTTTAGTTCAAAGTGGAGGTGAAGTATCTCCAGACACTCCCTCCTCCCTGATTACAACCCCTTCTCTCCTGTAACTGGGTTTCCAAGAAGAAAAAAAACTAGATGTTGAGTTAAATTTTAAATTCAGAAAAACAGCAGTGAACTTTTTAGCATAAGTATGGGGAACCTCCCTGGTGGCTCAGTGGTAAAGAATCTGCCTACCAGTGCAGGAGACACAGGTTCAATCCCTGGTCTGGGAAGATCCCACATGCCATGAAGCAACTAAACCTGTGGGCCCAGAACTACTGAGCCTGTGCTCTAGAGCCCTTCTGCTGCAACTACTGAAGCCCACATTCCCTGGAGCCTGTGCTCTGCAACATGAGAAGCCACCGCGATTCCAACTAGAATCTGCCCCTGCTCGCCGCAACTAGAGAAAAGCCAACACAGCAACAAAGATCAAGCACAGCTAAAAAAAAAGACACACTTAAACTAAAAATTATTTATTAAACTTAACTGAGAATCTTGTATTTTTATTTGCTAAATTTGGTAATCCTACTTACAATCAGGATTCCACTTTTAAAGAAAAGTGCATTCTCTCTGGCCCTCTTTGATATTAGCAGATACTGGGGAAGAGGAAGGTTGAAGGGCAAAAGAGGTGATTTCTTCTGCTACCCTGACCAAGTAGGAATCAGGCAGTGTGTACACAGTGCTGGGGAGAGGGAACAATTAGAAATCTTATTAGTTCGGGGGCTTCCTTGGTGACCCAGTGGTTAAGAATCTGCCTTGCAATGCAGGGGACATGGGTTCAATCACTGCTCCAGGTAGACCCCATGAGCCGCACAGCAACCAAGCCTGTGCATCACTGCTGCTGAGCCTGAACTCTAGAGCCTGCAAGCTGCAATTCCTGAGCCTGTAAGCCGCAACAACTGAATCGTGCACACCTAGAGCCCATGCTCCACAACAAGAGAAGCCACCACAATAAGAAAACCCAGGCACTGCAGCAAAGAGAAGCCCCCACTCGCTGCAACTAGAGGAAGTCCGCGTCCAGCAACAAAGACCCACCACAGCCAATAAATATGGAAGTTAGAAACTATTTGGAATGAAATAGTCATTTCATTTTAAAAAATGGTCCACATTAAAAAAAAAAGGTCCATATGATAAAGAAGACATTAATTTGTACAGGGGTTGTACGTGGGTTAGGAATACACAGGATTTCTTCTTGTTCTTGGCTGTAATTTGTTTTGACTCTGTTTTTATAGTACAGTTAGTTATTTTAAATAGGGAAGAGGAAATTGGGATGGGTGTGTGTGAGAGTGTGTGTTAGAAGTGGAGACTTAAGAGGCTTTGGGTAAGCAGGAACTGAGACTAAATATTGGCACAGGTAATTCATAACCCGGAGAAGGCAATGGCACCCCACTCCAGTATTCTTACCTGCAAAGTCCCATGGACGTTGGAACCTGGTGGGCTGTAGTCCATGGGGTCGCTAAGAGTCGGACATGACTGAGCGACTTTACTTTCACTTTTCATTTTCATGCATTGGAGAAGGAAATGGCAACCCACTCCAGTGTTCTTGCCTGGAGAATCCCAGGGACGGGGGAGCCTGGTGGGCTGCCATCTGTGGGGTCGCATAGAGTCGGACATGACTGAAGCGACTTAGCAGCAACAGCAATTCATAACCGGATAACCCAGCGAGGTTATTTTAGAAAACAGGCCCTGGGTTGTAGAAGTGTAAGGAAGGCCCAGTCTGTGCTTTCTGAAAGATGTTGATAAATGGTTCAGTTCAGTTCTGTTCAGTTGCTCAGTCGTGTCCGACTCTGCGACTCCATGAATCGTAGCACGCCAGGCCTCCCTGTCCACCACCAACTCTCGGAGTTTACCCAAACCCATGTCCATCGAGTCAGTGAGGCCATCCAACCATCTCATCCTCTGTCGTCCCCTTCTCCTCCTGCCCCTAATCCTTCCCAGCATTAGGGTCTTTTCCAATGAGTCAACTCTTCGCATGAGGTGGCCAAAGTATTGGAGTTTCAGCTTCAACATCAGTCCTTCCAATGAACACCAGATAAATGGTTAGGAGGAACCAAATGATGTCATTACACAGGATTTGGCCACCACTCCCTCCTCTAGGTACCATGAGAGTCCTTGATTACCATGCACAGAGCAACCATGCCATGGTCATACCCAGGGGTTTATACTCCACTGTGCATTCTTAACCCAGGGGAATACAGTACACTTCCATTTAGAGGCCATGTAGCCTGTTCTCCCTGAACCTCATGACCTCACACACCTGTTGCTCCATCTATGGGGGCTCCTCAGGGGTTAACCTCAAATATACATAAAGATTACACAATGTGTGAGTGCCCCTATGGCACACTGAAGCAACCGATGCCTTGGTTCAAATAAGATTCTTCTAGTTTCTTTAGGTGAACACTTAGATCACTGATTTTCCATCTTTTTAAAAAAATCTTATGCAATTATGGCTATCAATTTCTCTCTCTAGAGCTTTAGCTGTGCCCCACAGATTTTGATATTTCATACATTTTTGTCATTTCATTCCAAATAGTTTCTAACTTCCAATGTGACTTCCTCTTTTACCTAAGGGTTATTTTAAGCATGTTGCTGAATTTCCATACATTAGGGAATTGTCTGAGGAGGGCATGGAAACCCACTTCAGTAATTTTGCCTGGAGAATCCCATGGACTGAGGAGCCTGATGGGCTACAGTCCATGGGGTCACAAAGAGTCAGACACAACTGAAGCAACTTAGCACATGGCACGCACAGGATGTTCTGCTTATGGACTGTTATAGATTTCTAGCTTATTTTATTATGATCAGAAAACTATTTTGGGAAATTTTTCAACCCTTTGAAACTACATCATGGCCCATGATGTAGTCAATTTTTTTTTTTAAGTATTGCACATGTGCTTTAAAGAATATGCCCTGGTAACTGTTGAATACAGTATTTTATATATGTCTGATAAGTCAAATCTGTTAATTTATTATCCAGATCTTTTGTATCTTGATTTAGTTTTCTTCTTGTTCCATTAACTTGATAGAAAGTTGTCTTAATACCTCCCACTGATTGTGGATTTTTCTATTTCTCCTTGCAGTTTTATCAATTTTTGCCTGTCTTTTTAAAAAAATATTTTGACGTCTCATAAGGGCATACAGATTTCTAACTGCATCTCTTGTTGGTAACATTATCCTTTTATCTTTATAAATAGAACAATTTTATTTAAAAAATGATTTGAAACTGTCCCCCGTAATATTCAGTTCAGTTCAGTCGCTCAGTCGTTGAGACCTCATGGACTGCAGTATGCCAGGCCTCACTGTCCATTGCCAACTCCTGGAGTTTACTCAAACTCATGTCAATTGAGTTGGTGATGCCATCCAGCCATCTCATCCTCTGTTGTGCCTTTCTACTCCTGCCTTCAATCTTTCCCAGCATCAGGGTCTTTTCAAATGAGTCATTTCTTCGGATCCGGCAGCCAAAGTATTGGTGCTTCAGCTTCAGCATCAGTCCTTCCAATGAATATTCAGGATTGATTTCCTTTAGGATTGACTGGTTGGATCTCCTTGCAGTCCAATGGACTCTCAAGAGTCTGCTCCAATACCACACTTCAAAAGCATCAATTCTTCAGCACTCAGCTTTCTTTATAGTCCAACTCTCACATCCATACATGACTACTGGTAAAACCATAGCTTTGACTAGACGGACCTTTGTTGGCAAAGGAATGTCTCTGCTTTTTAATATGCTACCTAGTTTGGTCATAACTTTTCTTCCAAGGAGCAAGTGCCTTGTCATTTCCTGGCTGCAGTCACCATTTGCAGTGATTTTTGAGCCAAAAAAAAAAAAAAATAGTCGGTCACTGTTTCCACTGTTTCCCCATCTATTTGCCATGAAATGATGGGACCAGATGCCATGATCTTAGTTTTCTGAATGTTGAGCTTTAAGCCAACATTTTCACTCTCCTCTTTCATTTTCATCAAGAGGCTCTTTAGTTCTTCTTTGCTTTCTGCCATAAGGGTGGTGTCATCTGCATATCTGAGGTTATTGATATTTCTCCCAGCAATCTTGATTCCAGCTTGTGCTTCATCCAACCAGTGTTTCTCATGATGTACTCTGCATATAAGTTAAATAAGCAGGGTGACAATATACAGCCTTGACATACTCCTTTCCCAATTTGGAACCAGTCTATTGTCCCATGTCCAGTTCTAACTGTTGCTTCCGGACCTGCATACAGATTTCTCAGGAGGCAGATCAGGTGGTCTGGTATTCCCATCTCTTTAAGAATTTTCCACAGTTTGTTGTGAGGCATAGTCAAAGGCTTTGGAATAGTCAATAAGGCAGAGGTAGATGTTTTTCTGGAACTCTCTTGCTTTTTTGATGATCCAACGGATATTGGCAATTTGATCTCTGGTTCCTCTGCCTTTTCTAAAACCAGCTGGAACATCTGGAAGTTCACGGTTCACATACTGTTGAAGCCTGGCTTGGAGAATTTTGAACACTACTTTGCTAGCGTGTGAGATGAGTGCAATTGTGTGGTAGTTTGAGCATTCTTTGGCATTGCCTTTCTTTGGGATTGGAATGAAAACTAACCTTTTCTGGTCCTGTGGTCACTGCTGAGTTTTCCAAATTTGCTGGCATATTGAGTGCAGCACTTTCACTGAATCATCTTTTAGGATTTGAAATAGCTCAACTGGAATTCCATCACCTCCACTAGCTTTATTCATCGTGATGCTTCCTAAGGCCCACTTGACTTCGCATTCCAGGATATCTGGCTCTAGGTTGGTGATCACACCATTGTGATTATCTGGGTCATGAAGATCTTTTTTGTATAGTTCTTCTGTGTATTCCGCCAACCTCTTCTTAGTATCTTCTGCTTCTGTTAGGTCCATACCATTTCTGTCCTTTATTGTGCCCATCTTGGCATGAAATGTTCCCTTGGTATCTCTAATTTTCCAGAAGAGATCTCTAGACTTTCCCATTCTACTGTTTTCCTCTATTTCTTTGCATTGATTGCGAGGAAGGCTTTCTTATCTCTCCTTGCTGTTCTTTGGAACTCTGAATTCAAATGGGTATATCTTTCCTTTTCTCCTTTGCCTTTTGTTTCTCTTCTATTCACAGCTATTTGTAAGGTCTCCTCAGACAACCATTTTGCCTTTTTGCATTTCTTTTCCTTGGGGCTGGTCTGGATCCCTGCTTCCTGTGCAATGTCATGAACCTCCGGCCATAGTTCTTCAGGCACTCTGTCTATCAGCTCTAATCCCTTGAATCTATTTGTCACTTCCACTGTATAATTGTAAGGAAGTAGATTTAGATCATACATGAATGGTCAAGTGGTTTTCCCTACTTTCTTCAATTAAAGTCTGAATTTGGTAGACTTAAAGAGTTCATGGTCTGTGCCACAGTCAGCTCCCAGTCTTGTTTTTGCTGACTGTATAGAGTTTCTCCATCTTTGGCTGCAAAGAATATAATCGATCTGATTTCGGTATTGACCATCTGGTGATGTCCATGTGTAGAATCTTCTCTTGTGTTGTTGGAAGTGGGTGTTTGCTATGACCAGTGTGTTCTCTTGGCAAAACTCTGTTAGCCTTTGACCTACTTCATTTTGTACTCTAGGGCCAAATATGCCTGTTACTCCAGGTATTTCTTGACTTCCTACTTTTGCATTCCAGTCCTCTATAATGAAAAGGACATCGTTTTGGGGTGTTAGTTCTAGAAGGTCTTGTAGTTCTTCATAAAACCGTTCAACTTCAGCTTCTTCAGCATTACTGGTAGGGACATAGACTTGGGTTACCATGATACTGAATGCTTTGCCTTGGAAACGAACAGAGATCATTCTGTCGTTTTTGAGATTGTATACAAGTACTGCATTTCAGACTCTTTTCTTGACTATGATGACTACGTCATTTCTTTTAAGGGATTATTGCCCACAGTAGTAGATATAATGGTCATCTGAGTTAAATTCACCCATTCTAGTCCATTTTAGCTTGCTGATTCCTAAAATGTCAATGTTCACTCTTGCCATCTCCTGTTTGACCACTTCCAATTTGCCTTGATTCATGGACCTAACATTCCAGGTTCCTATGCAATATTGCTCTTTTCAGCATCAGACTTTACTTCCATTTCCAGTCACATCCACAACTAGGTGTTGTTTTTGCTTTGGCTCCATCCCTTCATTCTTTCTGGAGTTATTTCTCCACTGATTTCCAGTAGTATATTGGGCACCTACCGACCTAGGGAGTTCATCTTTCATTGTCCTATCTTTTTGCCTTTTCATACTGTTCATGGGGTTCTCAAGGAAAGAATACTGTAGTGGTTTGCCATTCCCTTCTCCAGTGGGCCACGTTTTGTCAGAACTCTCCACCATGACCCGTCTGTCTTGGGTGGCCCTACGTAGCTTGGCTCATAGTTACATTGAGTTAGACAAGGCTGTGGTCCATGTGATCAGATTGGTTAGTTTTCTGTGATTGTGGTTTTCATTCTGTCTGTCCTCTGATGGATAAGGATAAGAGGCTTATGGAAGCTTCCTGATGGGACAGACTGACTGAGAGGGAAACTGGGTCTTGTTCTGATGCTCAGTAAGTCTTTAATCCAATTTTCTGTTGATGGGCAGGGCCATGTTCCCTCCCTGTTGTTTGACCTGAGGCCAAACGATGGTGGAGGTAATGAAGGTAGTGGTGATCTCCTTCGAAAGGTCCCATGCATGCGCTGCTGCACTCAGTGCCCCCGACCCTGCAGCAGGCCACCACCGACCCACATCTCCACCAGAGACTCCTGGACACTCACGGAAAAATCTGGGTCAGTCTCTTGTAGGGTCACTGTTCCTTTCTCTTGGGTTGTGGTGCACACAAGGGTCTGTTTGTGCCCTCCAAGAGTCTATTTCCTGAGCCCTGTGAAAGTTCTGGTGGCTCTATGGTGGGGTTAATGGCGACCTCCTCCAAAAGGGCTTATGCCATACCCAGGTCTATTGCACCCAGAACCCCTGCCCCTGCAGCAGTCCACTGCTGACCCACACCTCCACAGGAAACACTCAAACACAGTTCTGGCTCAGTCTCTGTGGGGTCTTTGGGTCCTGATGTGCACAAGGTTTGTTTGGGCCCTCCGAGCATCTCTGGCAGGTATGAGATTTGATTCTAAATGCAATTTTGCCCCTCCTACCATCTTGCTGGGGCATCTCCTTTGCCTTTGGATGTGGGGTATCTTTTTTTTGGTGGGATCCAACATCCTCCTGTCGACGGTTATTCAGCAGTGAGTTGTAATTTTGGAGTTCTAGCAGAAGATGAGCGCACGTCCTTCTACTCCGCCATCTGTGAATGTTGGTTTTTACTTCTGTGAGAGAGATGTGTTCCAGATTAATGTACCTTAACAGTATGTCAATAGACCACAAAATTAACAATAAATTGGACTATGCGGAACAAGTGTGGAGTTTCTTACTCCTGAACTCACTTCAGCAGAAAATTCTCCAGGTTATAAAGGGTATATAAAGCCAAGTGCATCCTGGAAACCACAGCATCTGGTCTTGTTTTATGCTTCACCTATCAATCCACTGGGGACAGTGTCTAATGTTGTCTCGCCCCCTGGTAGTCTGTGTTCTAGAGGCACCAGTTTTCAGATTTGCTCCCTGGGGACCTCTTTCAACCATGTCTCATTCTTAAAAACTGAAAGACAGATGGTGAGGGGATATCCAAATGTTGCAGCACTGCTTTTTGAAAAGGTTATTCTTTCTCCAGTAAATTGTCTATGGTCATGAAAATTTCCTCATACTTTTTTTCCCTAAAAATTGAATGGTTTTAGCTCTTACATTTAGGACTATGGGGGTTTCCCTGGTGACTCAGATGGTAAAGAATCTGCCTGCAATGCAGGAGACCTGGGTCCGATCCCTGGGTCAGGAAGATCCCCTAGAGAAGGGAATGGCTATTATCCACTCTAGTTTTCTTGCCTGGAGAGTCCCACGGACAGAGGAGCCTGGCAAGCTACAGTTCATGGGGTTGCAAAGAGTCAGACATGACTCAGCAACTCTCACTTTCACTTAGGCCTATGATCCATTTTGATTTACTATTTGAATGTGGTGTGACATTAGGGTCTAAACTCATCTTTTTCATATGGCTATGCAACTGTCATTTGCCTGGGCTTCTCCTTGTGGGGCTTCTCTTGCTGTGTAGCACAGGTTTTAGGCACACGGGCTTCAGAAGGTGCAGCACGCAGGCTCGTGGCACATGACTTAGTTGCTCCACAGCATGTGGAAAGTTCACTTGTAATTTCTTTGGTCCATGATTTATTTAATAGTGCTTTTTAAATTTTCCAAATATTTGAATACCTCTCAGTTTTTAATTTCTATTGATTTTTAATTTAATTTTACTCTGGTTAAAGAAAACACATTTTGTATTATTTCAATCCTTTTAAATGTATTGAGAATTTTTTATGGCCTTGCATATTGTTTACCCATAGTTCATGAATGCTTGAAAATAATATTTTCTGATTTTACTGGGTAGAGTGTTCTATAGATGTCAGGTCAAGTTGGTTGATAGTATTGTTTAAGTTTTCTAGTGGCCATGGTTCACCTTGCTGAATTCTAGTCCTCTCCCTGATATTGGCTAAGAATTTCTAAATATCCTATTTAATTTCTAAATAACTGTTCAATGCTTTGAAGAATTGTGCTTTCCTTATTCAGTCTTTTTAGTTGTTTTTAGCACAGGATAGTTAACCTGAATTATCTAATTTGAAAATTCTAGAATCCCATTTATCAATTTTTAATACAGGGTTGTCTGTTTTTCTCTTTTGGACTTAGACTAGGTACCATTTCTAATAACATGAGGCAAACTTTTAACAAAAGATTTTACTGATAAAAGAGAGTAGAACTCAAAGCCTTTAAATTCCTAGCAAATTGCCCCCAAATAACAACTCTTTATTCCTAAATCAATTTAAACTAATATTTTTATATATAAAGAATTATAATTCTGTGTAGATAGTTGGCTTCCTACTATTAATGTGTCAAAAGACATTACTGGATAAATCATCATATAAATATCATAAAAATGTAAAAGTTCAATTAACCAGGTTAATAGAGCAAAAATTGTCATAACCTCAAGGAGAAATTGACAAAGCCTCCATCATAAGGAGAACACTTAATATGTTTTGTAATTAATAGATTAGCGGTAAACAGAAAACAATAATATACAGAAGACTTGAATAATACAATAAACAAGCTTTATCTAAGGAACATGCATATATCTCTGTTCCCCCAACAACTGAACAACTCATATTCTTTTCAAATATTGATACCATGATGGAAGAATAAGAACTTGAATAGATTTAGCAATTAACTTAATTACAGATAAGTAAATTAGAAATGAATACCTAAAATTTAAAACATATTTAAAATGCAAAAACTCACATTTCTAAATAACTCACAGGTAAAAAAGATAATATTGAAAATTAGGAAATACAGTTGAATATGACTTAGTGAAACTTGTGAAATGCAATCAAGGATATACTTGGAGGTTCTCATAATCTAAAATACAAAAATTAGGAAATAAATTAATGAACTATGTAACAGAGTAAACCCAAAGAAAGTAGAAGGAAATAACCAAGAGTATTTATACAGGTAGAATTTAAATAGAAAAGAAACTTTAAAAGATCAACAAAGCCAAAAACTCATTTAATATTTACCAACTTCTGGTAATGATCAAGAATTAAATAAATAATGATCAAGAATTAAAAACAGCAGAGGAGGCCAAGAAGCCAGAGGAATAGTTGAACATGGAATACATCTCTCCCCACAAATGCATCAACGATACATATATAGATACAACAGTTCTCACAGCACACCAGCTGAACACTGGCAGGAGTCCCTGACCACTGAAAGGATTATATAGATCCATGCATAACTTGGTAGGACAAAAGAAAGGAGGGAGAAGGGGGAGGAGAGCTAGTGGGATCAGACCTGCACTTGGGAGTGAGGAAGCTGAAGCAGGGAAGAGATTTCTGCATCCAGGAAAATTGGTTAGGACAGAGGGGAAGAATCTGAGGCTGTTGGAGGGTTAAGTAGCTCATCTGTGACAGTATGAATAGAGTGAGAACCACACAGAAATCCGGGCCATGGCCCTACATACCCCGGACAGGTACATGTTTCCACTGATGTGCATGGTGGCTAGGAACTGGGGCGTGAGGATTTGAGAGCAATCTCATGGCAAGACTACTGTTGACTGCAGGGAGACTGCCTGAGGGAAAGGGAGGGAGGAAATCTGCAACAGGGAATGCATTTGGAGGAAAACTGTGTAGTCATGGAAGCAGGGCACTACTGCTGAGTCACACGCAGAGGAGGAGCCACCACTATTGCTTTTCTATCTCCACATGCCAGCATTGGCAGCTGAGCAATAGAGAAGGACCCCAGTATGGGGGTCCTTTGAGAACCTGATGTACCAACCAATAGAGAAGGACCAGCCAGGGCTGCCCTTTGAGTGCCAGCTGCCAGAGGCTAGACAAGATTCCTAATACAGCCATATCTCCCGCGCTCACCTGGCACCACTTGGGTCCCTATGATCCAAGCAGCTGTGCTACCTCCAAGCCCAGTCCTCACTGGGGCAGACACGAGTCCTCCAGGGCAGCCTTGGGAGCAGACTCCTGTGGATGGCCCACATGCAAAGAAGGAGATAAAACCACAGTTGAGCTCCAGGTGTGGAGTGACTAAGGAATACAATCAAAAACCTTTCCATCAGCTGCACAAGCTACAGATTAAATCTACACAGTCAACTAGATAGCTTCTGTATGTGTGGAATATATAAAAGGACAATGAGTGTTCCTACAAAGAAAACACTCTAGCTCTGGCAGCTGTAGACATAGGAGATATGCACATGGGGGTGTATGGCCAGATTAGAATATGAGCTGTTCCTACAGCAGGTCCACAGATTAGACCTCCCCAGCACTGAAGGGCCTTCTGGGAGGCACAGGTGGACAGAGGCTCACAGAAGAGGCAAGAACGCTGACAGCTAAGAGACTAGGAAAACATTTATTATTTTTATGTTTTGATTCATTCTCTTATTGTTTCTGGGTTTTCCCCCTTCTTCTTCTCTGTTGTTGTTCATCTTCTAATTTCTATTAAGCCTTTTGGGATTTTTAAAATCATACTTTTTATTTCTTTTACATATTTCTGCTTCTACTTTGGCCTTCTGCTGTTCTGTGGTGTGGCTTTTCTGTTTGTTTTTACTTGTTTGTTTCTTACGGTTGTTTTTTGCTATAGTTTTTCTTTAATATTTCTCTGTGTGTGTTTTTCTATATACTTCTATTTAACTTTGCTTTTATATTTTCTTCAACATTTTTGTTTGTTTTGTTCTCTGCTTTATTCCTCAGTTGGCACTCTGCTTTGGTTTTGTTTTCTGTTTTGTGTTTTAGTTAGTTTTGTTTTTAATTGCTTGATTTCATTTTTTGTTTCTTTTGTTCACCACGTCACTCTCTTGTACTTTGCTTTCTTAGGTCTCTCACAGTTTCTTTTGTATGGGTGAACGTGTGTTTGTGTATGTGAATGTTCCTTTGTTTTTGTTCGTCTGTTTTTGCTTTTCCCATTTTCCTGTTAAAATTTTTTTGTTTCTTTTTTTTTAAATCTCCTTTATTTCTATGACAAATGGCTTGTGGGGTCTTGGTTCCCTGACCAGAAATTGGGACTGAACCTCTGGGGTTGGAATGTCAAGTCCACGATGCTAGACTGCAAAAGGACTCTAGACCCCAGGGAGTATTAACCAGAGAGAACTCCCATGAAGCTGCTGCTGCTGCTAAGTCACGTCAGTCATGTCCGACTCTGTGCGACCCCATAGATGGCAGCCCACCAGGCTCCTCCATCCCTGGGATTCTCCAGGCAAGAATACCAGAGTGGGTTGCCATTTCCTCCTCCAGTGCATGAAAGTGAAAAGTGAAAGTGAAGTTGCTCAGCCGTGTCCGACTCTTCGTGACCCCATGGGCTGCAGCCTACCAAGCTCCTCCGTCCATGGGGTTTCCAAGACCTGGCACCACCCAAATGCCTGCCACACCCAGAGCTGGACAATTCACCAAAACAACAAGCAAGATAGAAACAAAAACCCAATCATCAGACATCAGGCTGCCCACACATCCCACCACACACCACTCCACACGGCCCTGCCCATCAGAGAAAAAAAACTCACCTCCTCTCACCAGAACAAGGGAGAAGTCCCTCTCAACACAAAGTCTACAGGAGTCACTTGACCAATCTCATCCACCAGGGGCAGAGACCAAAAGGAAGAACTATGACCCTATAGCCTAGGGAAAGAAGATTTCTAATACATTTGTTACTGTTCAGTTGCTCAGCTGTATCCAACTATTTGCAACCCCATGGACTGCAGCATGTCAAATCTCCCTGTCCTTCACTATCTACCAGAGTTTGCTCAAACTTATTTCCATTGAGTTGATGATGCCATCCAATTATCTCATTCTTGCCTCCTTCTTCTCTTGCCCTCAATCTTTCCCAGCATCAGGGTCTTTTCCAGTGACTCAGCTCTTTGCATCATGTGGCCAAAGTATTGGAGCTTCAGCTTCAGCATCAGTCCTTCCAATGAATATTCGGGACTGATTTCCTTTAAGATTGACTGGTTGCATCTCCTTGTTGTCCAAGGGGCTCTCAAGAGTCTTCTCCAACACCACACTTCAAAAGCATCAATTCTTTGCTGCTCAGCTTTTTTTATGGTCCAACTCTCACATCCATATATGACTACTAGAAAAAGCATAGCTTTGACTATATGGACCTTTGTTGGCTAATTAATGTTTCTCTTCTTTTTAATACACTGTCTAGGTTTGTCATAGCTTTTCTTCCAAGGAGCAACTGTCTTAATTTCATGGCTGCCGTCACCATCTGCAGGGATTTTGGAGCCCAAGAAAATAAAGTCTGTCACTGTTTCCATTGTTTCCCCATCTATTTGCCATGAAGTGATGGGATTGGATGCCATGATCTTAGCTTTCTGAATGTTGAGTATTAAGCCAGCTTTTTCACTCTCCTCTTTCACCTTCATCAAGACGCTCTTTAGTTCCTCTTTGCTTTCTGTCATAAGGGTGGTGTCATCTGCATGTCTGAGGTTATTTATATTTCTCCTGGCAATCTTGATTCTAGCTTGTGATTCAGCCAGTAAGTTAGATAAAAGGAAAAGACAGAGAAATATTGTGTAGAGACAGGAACAAAATAAAAATCCACAAGACCATATAAATGAAGAGGAAATAGGCAAACTACCTGAAAAAGAATTCAGAGAAATGATAGTGAAGATGATTCAAAATCTTGAAAATAGAAGGGAAAAAAATGCAAGAATCACTTGATACATTTCACAAAGACTTAGAAGAAATAAGAAAGAGTGACAACCAATACAATTATGGAAATTAAAATTACTCTAGAAGGAATCAATAGCAGGATAACCGAAGCAGAAGAATGGATAAGTGAGCTGGAATTTAGAATGGTGGAAATAACTGCTGAAGAGCAGAATAAAGAAAAAAAAATGAAAATAATTGAGGACAATCTCGGAGCCTTCTGGGACAATATTAAGTACATATTTGATTTAGAGGGGTCCCAGAAGAAGAAAAGAAAAAAAAATGGTCTGGAGAAAATAACTGAAGAAACTGTAGTCAAAAACTTTCCTAACATTAGAAAGGAAATAATGAAGTCCAAGAAGAGCAGAGAGTCCCATACAGGGTAAACCCAAGGAGAAACATGCTGAGACAAATAATAATCAAGATAACAAAAATTAAACACAAGTAAGAAATATTAAAAGAAGCAAGGGAAAAACAACAAGTAACACACAAAGGAATATATATGAGATTAACAGCTAATCTTTCAGCAGAAATTCTGGTCAGAAGGGAGTGGCAGGGTATATTTAAAGTAATGAAAGGGAAAAAATACAACCAAGATTACTCTATCCAATAAGGATCTCATTCAAAATCATGAAGAAATGAAAAGCATTACAGACAACAAAAGTTAAGAGAATTCAGCAACACAAAACCAGCTTTACAACAAATGCTCAAGTGACTTCTCTAGGCAGGAAACATAAGAGGAGGAAAAGACCCCAAACAATTAAGAAAATGCTAATAGAAACATACATATCAATAGTTACTTTAAATTACTTTAAATGTAAATGGGTTAAATATTCCAACAGAAAAACACATTCTGGCTGAATGGATACAAAAACAAGACCCATATACATGCTGTCTACAAGAGATGCACTTCAGACCTAGGGACATATACAGAATGAAACTGAGGATTTAGAAAAATATATTCCACGCAAACTGAAATCAGAAGAAAGGCTGAGTAGCAATTCTCATATCAGACAACATAGACTTTAAAGAATACTACAAGACACCAGGAAGGACACTGCATAATGATTAAGGGATCAATTCAAGAAGATATAACAATTATGAATATATATGCACCCAACATAGGAGCACCTCAATATACAAGGCAAATGCTAGTAACTATGAAAGGGGAAATCAACAGTAACACAGTAAGAGTAGGGGACTTTAACACCCTGCTTACACCAATGGAGAGATCATCAAGACAGAAAGTTAATAAGGAAACACAACCCTTAAATGACACATTAGATCAGATGGACCTGATATCTACAGGACATTCCAACCAAAAGCAGCAGAATACACCTTTTTCTCAATTGCCCATGGAACATTCTCCAGGAAGAATCATATATTGGGTCACAAATGAACTCTTGTTAAATTAGAAAATTGAAATTGTATAAAGCATCTTTTCTGATCACAATGCTATGCAATTAGGCTTTAATTACTGGGAAAAAAATATAAAAACATAAACAACACGTGAAGGCTAAACAATACACAATAACCAAGAGGTCACTGAAAAATCAAAAAGGAAATGAAAAATACCTAGAAACAAACGACAATGAAAACACACTGACCCAAAACCTATGGGATGCAGCAGAAGAGTTCTAAGAGGGAACTTTATAGCAATAAAATCCTTCCTCAAGAACTGAGAAAAACATCAAAGAAACAACTTAACCTTACACCTAAAGTAACTAGAAAAGAAAGAACAAAAAAATGTCAAAGTTAGTAGAAGGAAGGAAATCATAAAGATTAGAACTAAAATAAATGAAAAAGAAAACAATAGCAGAGACCAATAAAACTAAAACCTGATTCCTTGAGAAGATAAACAAAATTGACAAACCATTAGCCAGACTCATCAACTATAAAAGAGGGAAGACTCAAATCAATAAAATTAGAAGTAAAAAAGGAGAAGTTACAGCAGAAAATGCAAAAATACAAAGGACCATAAGAGACTATTATGAGCGTCTATATGCCAATAAAATGGACAACCTAGAAGAAATGGAAATCTACAAACAATAAATGCTGGTGAGAATGTGGAGAAAAGGGAACCCTCTTACACTACTGGTGGGAATGTAAACTGATACAACTATTGTGGAGAACAGTATGGAGATTCCTTAAAAAGCTAGAAATAAATCTACTGAATGACCTAGCAATCCCACTACTGGACCTATACCCTGAGAAAGCCACAAGTCTAAAAGACACATGTACCCTAGTGTTCACTGGAGTGCTATTTACAATAGCCAGGACATGGAAGCAACCTAAATGGCCACTGACAGATGAATGGATAAAGAAGTTGTGGAACATATAGACAAAGGAATATTACTCATCTATAGAAACAAATGCATTTGAATCAGTTCTAGTGATGTAGATGAACTTAGAGCTTGTTATTCAGAATGAAGTAAGTTAGAAAGAGAAAAAAAATATTGTATATTAACACATATATATGGAATCTAGAAAGAGGGTATTGATGAACCTATTTGCAGGGAAGGAATGGAGACTCTAATGTAGAGAACAGACTTATAGATACAGTGCGGGAATGAGAGAGTGAGACAAATGGAGAAAGTAGCATCTACACACACACACACACACACACACACACACACATATACACACACACACTATTATGTAAAACAGATAGGTGGTGAGAAGTTGCTATATAACACAGGGAGCCTAGCCTGTTGCTCTGTGATGACCTAGAGAAGTGGCATGGGGAAGAGGAAGGAGGCTCAAGATGGAGGGGATATATGTATAATTATGACTGATTTGCATTGTTGTATGACAGAAACCAACAGAATATTGTAAAGCAATTTTCCTCTAATTAAAAAATAAATTAAAAGTAAATTTTTTAAAAAGAAAAAAGAGAATAATTCCAGGCACACAGTAGGTGCTCAGTAAACAATTATTGAAAGAACGGATGCAATTACTGTGAGTGACTGAATGAATGAAAAAATTCATCCTATATGTGTGCAATGTGCTACGTGCTAAGTCACTTAAGTCGTGTCCAACTCTTACCGACCCATGGATCATAGCCCACCAGGCTCCTCTGTCCTTGGGACTCTCCAGGCTGTGCACTCCTCCAGGGGTGTGCCCTTGCTTATATCTCTGTATGTCATTACACAATACAACACATAACACAAATAATATCTACACTTGTATATCAATTTATCTTATGTTTTTTGGTTATGAAATGACATTTCACACTGTCAGTCAGTTCAGTTGCTCAGTCATGTCCAACTGATTGTGACCCCATGGAATGCAGCACGCCAGGCTTCCCTCTCCATCACCAATTCCTGGAGCTTCCTCAAACTCATGTCCATCAAGTCGGTGATGCCATCCAACCATCTCATCCTCTGTCATCCCCTTCTCTACCTGCCTTCAATCTTTCCCAGCATATAAAATACCCTTTCCCAGGGTATTTTCAAATGAGTCAGTTCTTTGCATCAGGTGGCCAAAGTATTGGAGATTCAGCTTCAGCATCAGTCCTTCCAATGGATATTCAGTACTAATTTCCCTTAGGATTGACTGGTTTGATCTACCTGCAGTCCAAGGGTCTCTCAAGAGTCTTCTCCAATACCACATTTCAAAAGCATCAATTTTTCAGTGCTCAGCTTTCTTTATGGTCCAACTCTCACATCCACACATGACTACTGGAAAAACCATAGCTTTGACTAGCAAAGGAAATGTCTCTGCTTTTAAATACACTGTCTAGGTTCATCACAGCTTTTCTTTCATGGAACGTCTTTTAATTTCATGGCTGAAGTCACCATCTGCAGGGATTTTGGAGCCCAAGAAAGTAAAGTCTGTCACTGTTTCCATTGTTTGCCCATCTATTTGCCATGAAGTGATGGGACTGGATGCCATGATCTTAGTTTTTTGAATGTTGAGTTTTAAACAAGCTTTTTCACTCTAATCTTTCACTTTCACCAAGAGGCTCTTGAGTTCCTCTTCACATTCTGCCATTAGGGTGGTGTCATCTGCGTATCTGACGTTCTTGATATTTCTCCTGGCAATCTTGATTCCAGCTTGTGCTTCATCCATCCCAGCATTTCACATGATGTATTCTGCATATAAGTTAAATAAGCAGAGTGACAGTATACAGCCCTGACATACTCCTTCCCCAATTTTGAACCAGTCCATTGTTCCATATCCAGTTCTAACTGTTGCTTCTTGACCTGCATACAGCTTTCTCTGGAGACAGGTAAGGTGGTCTGGTTATTCCTATCTCTTGAAGAATTTTCCAGTTTGTTGTGATGCACAGTCAAAGGCTTTAGTGTAGTCAATGAAGCAGATATTTTTCTGGAACTCTTGCTTTTTCAATGATCCAACAGGTGTTGGCAATTTGATCTATGATTTCTCTGCCTTTTCTAAGTCCAACTTAAACATCTGGAAGTTCTCAGTTCATGTACTGTTGAAGCCTAGCTTGGAGAATTTTCAGTGTTACTTTTCAAGGGTGTGAAATGAGTGCAATTGTGTGGTAGAGTTTGAACATTCTTTTGCATTGTCTTTCTTTGGGATTGGAATGAAAACTGACATTTTCCATTTCTGTTGCCACTGCTGAGTTTTCCAAATTTGCTGGCATATTGAATGCAGCACTTTCACAGCATCATCCTTCAGGATTTGAAATAGGTCACCTATTTTATGTATGTTTTCATTTCTCTCGAGTATATATTTAGTAATGAAATTGCTCAGTCATATGGTAACTCTATACTTAACCTTTTAGGGAAATGTCACATTATTTTCCAAAGAGGTCACACCATTTTATACTCCCACCAGCAGTGTATGAGAGTTCCAGTTTTTCTCATCATTTCCAACACTTTTTATTATCTCTTTTCTATTCTAACTATTCTAGTGGGTATGAAGTAAAATCACCTTATAGTTTGACTTGTAATTCCTTGAAGGATAATGAGGTTAAGTATCTTTTCATGTGTTTTTGACCATTTCAATATCTTCATTGGAGAAATATCTTTTCAGATCCTTTGCCCACTTTTATCTATCTGTCTTATATATAAGAGCCTCTTGATGAAAGTGAAACAGGAGAGTGAAAAAAGTGGCAGACTTTTTTTGGGGGGGGGCTCCAAAATCACTGCAGATGGTGACTGCAGCCATGAAATTAAAAGACGCTTACTCCTTGGAAGGAAAGTTATGACCAACCTAGACAGCATATTAAAAAGCAGAGACATTACTTTGCCAACAAAGGTCAGTCTAGTCAAGGCTATGGTTTTTCCAGTAGTCATATGACCTGCCTCTTGAGAAACCTGTATGCAGGTCAGGAAGCAACAGTTAGAACTGGACATGGAACAACAGACTGGTTCCAAATAGGAAAAGGAGTATGTCAAGGCTGTATATTGTCACCCGCCTTATTCAACTTATATGCAGAGTACATCATGAGACGCTGGGCTGGAGGAAGCAGAAGCTGGAATCAAGATTGCCAGGAGAAATATCAATAACCTCAGATATGCAGATGACACCACCCTTATGGTAGAAAGTGAAGAAGAACTAAAGATCCTCTTGATGAAAGTGAAAGAGGAGAGTGAAAAAGTTGGCTTAAAGATCAACATTCAGAAAACTAAAATCATGGCATCCAGTCCCATCACTTCATGGCAAACAGATGGGGAAACAGTGGCTGACTTTATTTTGGGGAGCTCCAAAATCACTGCAGATGGTGATTGCAGCCATGAAATTAAAAGATGCTTACTCCTTGGAAGGAAAGTTATGACCAACCTAGACAGCATATTAAAAAGCAGAGACATTACTTTGCCAACAAAGGTCCGTCTAGTCAAGGCTGTGGTTTTTCCAGTAGTCAAGTATGGATGTGAGAGTTCGACTATAAAGAAAGCTGAGCAAGAAGAATTGATACTTTTGAACTGTGGTGTTGGAGAAGACTCTTGAGAGTCCCTTGGACTGCAAGGAGATCCAACCAGTCCATCCTAAAGGAGATCAGTCCTGAATATTCATTGGAAGGACTCATGATGCTGAAGCTGAAACTCCAATACTTTGGCCACCTGATTCGAAGAGCTGACTCATTTGAGAAGACCCTGATACTGGGAAAGATTGAGGGCAGGAGGAGAAGGGGACTACAGAGGATGAGACGGTTGGATGGCATCACCGACTCAATGGACAGGAGTTTGGGTAAACTATGGGAGTTGGTGATGGACAGGGAGGCCTGGCGTGCTGCGGTTCATGGTGTCACAAAGAGTCGGACACGACTGAGCGACTGAACTGATACTGATGTATGGATGTGAGAGTTGGACTATAAAGAAAGCTGAGTACCAAAGAATTGGTGCTTTTGAACTGTGGTGCTGGAGAAGACTCTTGAGAGTCCCTTGGACTGCAAGGAGATCCAACCAGCATCCTAAAGGAGATCAGTCCTGAGTGTTCATTGGAAGGACTGATGTTGAAGCTGAAACTCCAATACTTTGGCCACCTGATGTGAAGAGCTGACTCATTGGAAAATACCCTGATGCTGGGAAAGATTGAAGGCAGGAGGAGAAGGGGATGACAGATGATTGGATGGCATCAACAACTCAACGGAAATGAGTTTGGGTAAACTCCGGCAGTTGGTGATGGACAGGGAGGCCTAGCGTGCTGTGGTCCATGGGGTTGCAAAGAGTCTGACATGACTGAATGACTGAACTGAACTTATCATATTGAGCTGTAGTAGTGCTTTATATACTCTACCTAGTACACTATCAGATATATGACCTGTAAAATTTCTCTCCCACTCTATGGACTATATTTGTACTTTCTGGATCATGTCCTTTGGTATACACACATTTTAAATTTTGGTGATTCTCAATTTATGCATTTTTTCTTTTGTTGTTTGTGCTTCTTGGGTCATATCCACAAAACCATTGCCTAATCCAAGGTCACAAAGACTAATGTCTATAATTTCTTAGAGTTCTATCATTTTGGCTGTTACATTTAGGTCTTTGATACATTTTGAGTTAATTATTGTACATAGTGAGGTAGGGATCCAACTGTACTCTTTTGTATCTAGTTGTCCCAGCATCATTTGTTGAAAGACTATTTGTTCTCATTGAATTATCTTGGTAAAGTCAATTTTCATGATAGGGAACACTAAGCAAAACAGTTATTCTCTCCTACAAAGTATTTGTAAAATATAACAATTGTATTCAATTGTGTTTTGAGTTTCATCATTAAAATTTGTTTCTTTCTTGCAATATAATTATCTATAACATCCTTGATTTTGCCTCTCGGTCCACAGAACCTAGAATATTTACTATCGAGCCCCTAAAGTTTGCTGACTCCCAGTCATTATACAATGTCTTCCACAGTAAATCTTAGATCAAGTACATTCTGTAGGACACAAATTAGTATGTAACTTTTAAGTCACTATTGAATAACTTAATGGAAATTTCAGAAACCACTCATATCAACACTAGTAAATGCTCAATATGATAAACATGCAGTTCATTACAGCACAGGTATCATCACTACTATTTTGGAGCTTAAGTTGCAGAGCCATATACATTCGGTAGGGGGGTGAGGTGGGGGGGGGAGAGCGGGGCTTCCCAGGTGGCACAGTGGTAAAGAACCCTCCTGCCAATGCAAGAAATGCGGGTTCAACTCTGGGTCAGGAAGACCTCCTGGAGGAAGAAATGGCAACCCATTCCAGCATTCTTGCCTGGAGAATCCCATGGACAGAGGAGCCTGACAGGTTACAATCTTAATAGTCCATAAGGGCTTCCTTGGTGGCTCAGTGGTAAAGAATCTACCTGCCAATCCAGGAGACGACACAAGTCTGATCCCTGGGTTGGGAAGATCCCCTGGGGAAATAAATGGCAACTCACTCCAGTATTTTTGACTGGAAAATTCTATGGACAGAGGAGCCTGGCAAGCTACAGTTCACAGAATTGTAAAGAGTTGGACATGACTGAGTGATTGAGCTCACACACATAAGTTCTAGATCAAGAGGAGGATATTTCATATTGATGTTAGGTTGAGGACTAATATGCAGTTACACTGCTTGGGATAGCCTTTAATCCTATAAACTTTTTGTTGTACTGGGTCCCCAGACCCAGGGAGAGTAGTATTTCTTTTCCTCTGGGAGCAAATTCTTCCCTGGGTTTCATCATACTTGCTATCTCATCTTTTCACTGGTTGTAGGTGGGATCGGATTGCCTCTTAGTCCTATACAAGCACTGTTGTGCTGACCCTAAGAGACCATTTCCTTTCCAGAGGGAGCAGCTTTTTTCAAGATGAGCATGGTTCCTCCTGTGTTTTATATGTGGTTCAACTGTTATCCCAGTCTAGGTTTTCAGCTCACTCCTCAGTATAGTGGTGAGTATCCCACCTTGTCACATGGGAAACCAGAATTCGACTCCCCAACAAGGAGGAGTGCTGAACGTTTTGGGGAGCTTCCCTAGTAGCTCAGCTGGTAAAGAATCTGCCTGCAATGCAGGAGACTCCAGTTCAATTCCTGGGTCTGGAAAATCCGCTGGAGAAAGGATAGTCTACCCACTGCAGTATTTTTGGGCCTTCCTAGTGGCTTAGCTGGTAAAGAACTCGCCTGCAACGTGGAAGACCAGGGTTCAAGGGAATGGCTACCCACTCCAGTATTCCGGCCTGGAGAATTCCATGGACTGTATAGTCCATGGGGTAGCAAAGAGTTGGACACGACTGAGTGATTTTCACTTTCACTTTTCAGGTTTTCAGAGTCTCTCTAGTTTCAGCCCCTTCATTACTAGGAAACTTTGTTAAGCATAACATAAAATATAGTCATATTATAATTACAATTATAAAACTATATAGTAAATTATTAAGTATAACATATTTAATGAAGAAAACCCTTTAAAATACGTTAATTCTGGTGTGGTAAATGTGATTTCTGTGGGTGAAGGAAGAAATAACTGGGGGAAGTAGGTGAGGCAGCAGAGAGCAGTACAGCAGAGAGCAGTACAAAGCTACCACAGCAAACAGTATTACAAGTTACCATATGGAGCAAACTAATCTCTCTACCAGTCAAGAGTCCCAACAAGACATAAAAAGGCCATCAGCACCTTGTTTGGTGTATATCATACAACTTTTTTTAATCTTTCATACCAGGACTTCCTAAGTACTAACTACAGGGTAGAGAGAAAGTTATTTTCATCCTGCATGCCTTCTGACAAGGTTTATTCTCACTTATTCTTCCAATCCTCTTTAAAGATCTTTCCTATAAGATGGAAGAGCAAGGGTTGGGATAGGGAACAGGAGAAGGAATTCACTAGAGGACACAGGACATAGATTTTTTAAAAAAAGTGAGAAAGCTTCTTTCATTAAGTTGCATTAATTGCTGGGGACTCAATGCAGGAAATTCTTGGTACAATAATGGTGAAAATTACTCAACAGAAACATAGACAGGTGAGGCAGTTTTCTTTGGCTTAGGATATTTCAATGATATAAATGAAAATATTCTGTCAACTAATCTGGTCCATACCTACATATCTACATATCTCTATGTCTATGTTTTTCACAGATATATAAAAGTAGGATCCAGAAAGAGTATCAGACTTTGCCAAGTTCACAACAGTGAGTGGTACAACCAGCTCTATTAACTCAAGTCTTTTGATTCTGAAGTCAGTGTTTCTTCTACATCTTAGAATTGCGTTTGAAACCAAAACATCTTCATAATGTTTTTCTGTAGATTCACTTGTAAACCCTACCACTTTCCCATATGGGCCATAATAGCCTTCATTTGTAAAATTTCTGTTCTGCTTTCACTTGTCCTCATTAGGTGTGGCCTTGCAGAGTATAAGTCAACTCTATACCAACTTTGCTTTTCTATTAGCTGTGAATTTTGAAATAAATTCAGACTTCTATATTATTTTCTCCTGGTTGCTTTCATCATATTAAGTTAGGCACAACATTCATCTCTTTGGCCTTAAACTGCCTCATGATAGGTTCCTTCATGGTTCATCCACAGTTTAATGCGACATCATGCAGACACATACAAACACACAGGTCCTGAACAGACACAAACGTTTACCTTATTTTAAAAAACTATGCTTAAAATTTACGTATAATAAATTTGCATTTTCTTAATGTCGAGTTTCATTGAGTTTTAACATTTTCACACTATAGATCTGTGCAAGTACTAGAAACAGGATATATAACAATTCTATCCACCATAAAACTCTCTTGTGCTATTCTTTTATAGTCAAACTTTCTCCTTATCTTATCTGTGGTCCCTAGCAACCACAGATTTAGTCTCTAGTTTTTGCTTTTTACGTAGAGGCATATAAATGAAATCAAAGCATATAAGCTTTGTGTCAGGCTTCTCTCACATAGTATAATGTCCTTGACATTCTTCAATGTAGAAGGTATCAACAGTTCATATTTTTTATTGCTAAGTGATAGTCTAATATATGCTACTGCAGAAGAGTGGAGAAATAGCTTAGGAAAGAATGAAGGGATGGAGCCAAAGCAAAAACACCACCCAGCTGTGGATGACTGGTGATGGAAGTACAGTCAGATGCTGTAAAGAGCAATACTGCACAGGAACATGGAATGTTAGGTCCATGAATCAAGGTAAATTGGAAGTGTTCAAACAGGAGATGGCAAGAGTGAACATTGACATTTTAGAATCAGTGAACTAAAAGGACCAGAATGAGTGAATTTAACTCAGATGACCATTATATCTACTACTGTGGGCAAGAAACCCTTAGAAGAAATGGAGTAGCCCTCATGGTCAACAAAACAGTCTGAAATGCACTACTTGGATGCAATCTCAAAATTGACAGAATGATCTCTGTTCATTTCCAAGGCAAACAATTCAATACCACAGTATTCCAAGTCTATGCCCCAACCACTAATGCTGAAGGAGCTGAAGCTGAATGGTTCTATGAAGACCTTCCTACAAGACCTTCTAGAACTAACACCCAAAAAAGATGTCCTTTTCATTGCAGGGGACTGGAATGCAAAAGTAGGAAGTCAAGAGATACCTGGAGTAACAGGCAAGTTTGGCTTTGGAGTACAAAATGAAGCAGGGCAAAGTCTAACAGTTTTACCAAGAGAACACACTGGTCATAGCAAACACCCTCTTCCAACAACACAAGAGAAGACTCTACAATGGACATCACCAGATGGTCAATACCAAAATCAGATTGATTATATTCTTTGCAGCCAAAGATGGAGAAGCTCTACACAGTCAGCAAAAACAAGACCGGGAGCTGACTGTGGCTCAGATCATGAACTTCTTATTGCCAAATTCAGACTTAAATTGAAGAAAGTAGGGAAAACCACTACTTTTTAGGGAGAACTGAATAGGGAGACCATTCAGGTATGATCTAAATCAAATCCCTTACGATTATACAGTGGAAGTGACAAATAGATTCAAGGGATTAGATCTGATAGACAGAGTGCCTGAAGAACTACAGACAGAGGTTTGTAACATTGTACAGGACGCTGTGATCAAAACCATCCCCAAGAAAAAGAAATGCAAAAAGGCAAAATGGCTGTCTGAGGAGGCCTTACAAATAGCTGAGAAGGGAAGCAAAAGGCAAAGAGAAAAGGAAAGCTATATCCATCTGAATGCAGAGTTCCAAAGAATAGCAAGGAGAGATAAGAAAGCCTTCCTCAGTGATCAATGAAAAGAAATAGAGGAAAACAATAGAATGGGAAAGACTAGAGATCTCTTCAAGAACACAGAGACCAAGGGAATATTTCAGGCAAAGATGGGCACAACAAAAGACAGAAACGGTATGGACCTAACAGAAACAGAAGATATTGAGAAGAGTTGGGAAGAATACACAGAAGAACTATACAAAAAAGATCTTCACGACCCAGATAACCACAATAGTGTGATTACTCACCTGGAGCCAGACATCCTGGAGTGCAAGGTCAAGTGGGCCCTAGGAAGCATCACTACAAACAAAGCTAGTGGAGGTGATGGAATTCCAGTTGAGCTATTTCAAATCCTAAAAGATGATGCTGTGAAAGTACTGCACTCAATATGACAGAAAATTTGGAAAACGCAGCAATGGCCATAGGACTGGAAAAGGTCAGTTTCATTCCAATCCCAAAGAAAGGTAACACCAAAGAATGTTAAAACTACTGCACAATCGCACTCATATCACATGCTAGAAAAGTAATGCTCAAAATTCTCCAAGACAGGCTTCAACAGTTCTCTGGCTTCAACCGAGAAATTCCAGATGTTCAGGTTGGATTTAGGAAAGGCAGAGGAACCAGAGATCAAATTGCCAACAGCTGATGGATCACAGAACAAGGAAGAGAATTCCAGAAAAACATCTACTTCTGCGTTATTGACTATGCCAAAGCTCTTGACTGTTTGGATCACAACAAACTGTGGAAAATTCTTAAAGAGATGGGAATACCAGAGCACCTTACCCGTCTCCTGAGAAACCTGTATGCACATCAAGAAGCAACAGTTAGAACCGGACATGAAACAATGGACTGGTTCCAAATTGGGAAAGGAGTACTTCAAGGGTGTATATTGTCACCCTGCTTATTTAACTTATATGCAGAGTATATCATGCGAAATGCCAGGCTGGATGAAGCACAAGCTGGAATCACGACTACTGGGAGAAATATCAATAACCTCGGATATGCAGATGACACTACTCTTATGGCAGAAAACGAAGAGGAATTAAAGAGCCTCGTGATGAAGGTGAAAGAGGAAAGTGAAAAACTGGCTTAAAACTCCACATTCAAAAAACTAAGATCATGGCATCCGGTCCCATCACTTCATGGCAAATAGATGGGGAATCAGTGGAAACAGTGACAGACTTTATTTTTTGGGCTCCAAAATCACTGCAGATGGTGACTGTAGCCATGAAATTAAGACGCTTGCTCCTTGGAAGAAAAGCTATGACAAACTTAGATAGCATATTAAAAAGCAGAAACATTCCTTTGCCGACAAAGGTCTGTCTAGTCAAAGCTACGGTTTTTCCAGTAGTGATGTATGAATGTGAGAGTTGGACTATAATGAAAGCTGAGTGCTGAAGAATTGATGCTTTTGAACTGTGGTGTTGGAGAAGACTCTTGAGAGTCCCTTGGAGAGCAAGAAGATCAAACCAGTCAATCCTAAAGGAAATCAGTCCTGAATATCCATTGGAAGGACTGATGCTGAAGCTGAAGCTCCAATACTTTGGTCACCTGATGGGAAGAGCCAACTCACTGAAAAAGACCCTGAAGCTGGGAAAGATTGAAGGCAGGAGGAGAAGGGGATGACAGAGGATGAGATGGTTGGATGGCATCACTCACTTGATGGACATGAGTTTGAGGAAGCTCCAGGAATTGGTGATGGAGAGGGAAGCCTGGTGTGGTGCAGTCCATGCTGTTGAAAAGAGTCAGACACGACTGAGCAACTGAGCTGACCTGATTCTAATATATGGATGTACCACCATCAGTTTAACCAGTCTATTTCTGGACTCACTTTCTGTCCCATTATATTTATTCCTTCACCAATATCACTGTCTTTATTATTATAGCTTAAAGTTGAGTATTTTGAGTCCTTCAACTTTATTCTGCTTTTTCAAAACTGTTTTGGCTACCCTACTTCCTTTGCTTCTCCACCTAAATTTTAGAATCAGCTTTTCTAGCTACAGAAAAAATCCTAATGAAATTTTTACTGGAATTGTGTTAAATCTGTAGAATAAATTGATGAAAATTGCCATACTAGCTATATTGTCTTCTCACTTGTAAACATATGTTTCCTTAATTCATCTTTTTTATGCCATTCATTAACATTTTGTAATTTGCAGCATGGTGCTTCTCTGATGGCTCAGAGGGTAAAGAATCTGCCTGCGATGCAGGAGACCTGGGTTTGACCCTGGGTCAGGAAGATGCCCTGGAGAAGGGAATGGCTAGGAGCCTGGTGGGCTTTTTTTGCAGTATAGAGATCCTACACATTTGCACATTTGTAGCTATGTATTTCTTTACTGTCCACTTCCTTTTTACTTTTCAGAGTACAGCAAATGGTGTATATTGCTTAAATTTATTTTCTAATTGTTCTTTCATTGTTGTTTAGTCATGTGTGACTCTTTTGCAACCCAATGGACTCTGACTTGCAAGGCCCTTCTGTCCACAGGATTTCCCATTAAACAATACTGGAGTGGGTAGCCATTTCTTTCTCCAGGGTATATTCTAGACCCAGGGATCAAATCTGTCTCCTGTATTGTCAAGCAGATTCTTTATCACTGAGCCACCAGGGAAGTCTGATTGTTCACTGCTAGTACACAAATGCAGAAACTTTTGCATGTTAATCTAGTATCTTCTGACCTTATTAAACTCACTAGTTCTAAGTGCTTTTTTTTTGTTGATTCCTTGGGTTTTTCTAAGAGGACAATCATGTCATCTTTAAACAGAGGCCATTTAATTTCTTCCTTTATAAACTGTACTTTTTTTTTTTTTTGGCTGATTGCATTAGCAAGGATTGGTTAGGAGTGTTCAAGGTGAACATCATGACTTGTCCCTGACCTTAACATCATTCAGCTGATCACCATTAAGCAGGATGTTAGTTGTGGGGTTTTGGTAGATGCCCTTTATTAGGTTAATTTCTCTTTTATGATTTTCTTAGTTTTTATCATAAATACTGTCAAAATCTTTTCTGCATCAACTGATATGATCATGTCTTTGCCCCTTTCTAGTTCAGTTTGGATCTGTGTCAGTCTGTCTTCAGTTTGTGGACTCTTTTCTCTGTCATCTCTATTCTGCTGCTAAGTATGTTCAGTGATTTTTGTTTTCATATATTTTGTGACTGTATTTTTTAGTTTTAAAATTTCCATTTCGTTCCTTCTAATGTATTCAACTTTTAAGTTTCCATTCAAGAATGGTCACATTTTTTGAAACACTGTTATAATGCCTGCTTTTATAATTCCAAATTTGTGTCATCTTGGGGTGGTGCCTTTTGTCTTCTTCCTTATCAACTGTTGAGATTTTCCTGATTTTTACACTTTGTGCAATTCTACCTTATGAGATTCTGGATTGAGATTAGGGGTGAGTCTGGGATTATATACACAACCTTATGAAATTACTTTCCTGAGTTTCCTTTTCTGTCACCAGCCTGACACATTCCAGCTTCCAGGGCCCACCCACTCTTCTTCTGGTCTTTTGATTAAAATACCAGGGCTTTAGGTTCTCCTCTCTGCTACACACCTACTGGATATACCTACCTCCAGGTCCAAGCAGCAAAAAGTGAGAGATGAAAAGCAATGAGGATTCTTCCAACAGTTCTCTGACCAGAGACAAAGGTTGTCCTCTCTGAGAGGTTTAGATGTCTGCTCAATCACCAGTGTCCTCATCACAGAAATGCCTGAGAGTAACAGACTGGTCTTATATCAAAATCTTGTTTCCTTCCCAAATCTGGCTGCTATCGTCATTACTTTTCAGGATCCTCAGGCCACTGTTCCATGCATTCTCTAGGATTTTTAGTCATATTTATTAGGAGATATAAGGTATGTGTTTATTTTATAAGAGGAACCAGAACAAACAATGGTTATTTCCAATGATCACATCCATATAGGATAAACTCTCAAACTGGAAATTTATGAGTAAAGGAAGAATACTGACTGGATGTTTCATATGCATCACTTTTCCAATCAAATTTTTGCTTCAATTTTTTATTAAAAAATGTTAACATAGACAAGTTTACAGAATGACCAATGAACATACTATATCTTCCTCAAAGATTCAACAACAGCTGACTAATTTTTTGCACATTTATTTAAAAATATGCTACAAACATCATGATTCTTCAAATTTGAAAACTTTGGCATGCATTTCCTAAGAAGAAGGGTACTGTCCTTCATACTTCAACAAAATCATCAATATCATACCTCTAGGAAAAATTAAACATACCACATTACCTAATACCCATTCTATCCTTGTATTTCCCCATGTCCCCCTAAATGTCTTACAGTTGTTTTGATTTTCTGAACCAGATGCCAAATAAGAATCACACCTTGCATTTGGTTATATCTCAAGTTTCTCAATCTAGACGACTCCACTCCTTGTTTTATTATATTGGTTTCTTGAAAAGTCCAGACAAGCTATCTTGTACAATAATTCAAACTCTAGACTTGTCTAATTCTTCAGTATGTAATTCAGTTTGTTCCTCTATTCCTTGTATTTCTTATAAACAGGAAGCTAAGTCTAGATACGAGATTTAATTAATTTCCTTTTTTTTTTTTGGCAAGACTACATCACAGGATGATCATGTGTACTTTATACTGCATCTCATCAGGAGTCACATGTCAGCTTGTTCCATTGGTAGAGAAACTCCGTTTAACAGCCAGATCTCTCCATTATAAAGGCATATCTTTCCTCTGTAATTGGTATCTGTGATCTTGACACCATTGAAATAATGTTTGTTGACTTTTTCTCCACATAATAGGGTTTTCCCAACCATTGAACGTGCCTAATTACATTAAGGGTTGTAAAATGGTGATTTTTCTAAATCTATTGCTCCACGTACAATGAAAAGATGACATTCTCCAAATAAGTATATAAAGAGCTTTTCTATTTTTTTCTATTTTTTCATTATAGGATCATTTTATTTAGCATGTTGTAAACAATTACTGTGATTATTCTTTTTGATGTTCAAATTGTCCTAAATTTGACCAGTGGGAGCTCCTTTAGATTGGCCCTCACATCCTTCTGACATTATCCCATTTTTAGTTTTTGAGTTCTTTTTTTTGTTTCACAAAAAAAGTATTCCAGGCATATCTTATATTTTCCCTGTTCCAAACATATGGAATCAGCCATTTCTCCAAGGGGCCCTACTTCCTTTTAGTGAGGAATAGCATTTAGAGACCAAAATCTGCATAATGTGTGGATACTGCTATTGGGTAATCAAATGTGTTTTTATCTGGAATATCTTGCAAATGGCTCTGTATGATGTTAAAAACTGAGGTTTAAAAGCTTCATTTTCCTTATGTGCTAAGTTGCTTCCGTCATGTCTGACTCTTTGCGACCCTATGGACTGTAACCCACCAGGCTCCTTTGTCTGTCAGATTCTCCAGGCAAGAATACTGGAGTGGGTTGCCATGCCCTTCTCCAAGAAATCTTCCCAAGCCAGGGATCAAACCCAGGGAACATCTCTTAGGTCTCCTGAATGGGCAGGCAGGTTCTTTACCACTAGTGCCTCCTGGGAAGCCCCATTTTTCTTATAAACATATCTGAATATGTAAGAAACACCCTCCACCCCACTTCACTTTCTTTGACCATGACACCCAGCTTGAAGGATCTTAGTTCCCTGACCAGGGAAGGAACCTGGGCCCCAGCAGTGAAAGCACCACGTTCTAAAAAACTTGACCAGCAGGGAATCCCCAAGAAAACACTTTCTAATGAGCTAAGACAAGTCAAATGCTGAATGCTTGAGTTTAATTCTAAACTCAAGATAGAGTTTAGATGTCTCAGAAGGTTCTAGCTAATTTTCATATTAATAGAACAGTTTTTTTGAATGATACCCATTGTGAAAGTAAATATAAAACTGAAGGAAGTAGGCCCAGGGGAAAATGAAATCTTTCTGCAAAACATGGAACATGTTTGGATAACCAGTTTATACCAATAATTAGAACGTTTAATAATAAAATACTTAGATATCACTTTACATAAAAGAAGTCCTAAAAGATGTATAACAAAAATAAACAAAAAGGCAATTTTATATGTGAAACCCCCAAATGTAATTCACTATCTGGACTATAGCTAGGTTTTAGGATTTAAGTACAGTTACTATAAAAGCAGGTATAATTAGGGACTGATAAGAAAAAAGCAAAACATGACTAAGTCAATTATTAAGATTAAAATTGAGGGAACTTATCAAACATAAAAATAAAACTGATTAAATTAATGCAATTGTGCCTAACCAGTTTACAAAACAAATAGCTTTGGGACTTGGACTCTTGGGGCCTGAGGTTGTAAATTAACCTATAATTATTACAGAAAACCAGAGCTGAAGATCTAGATTCTGGTCTTAATTGTACTCAAAAAGCTCAGTTTCTTCATTAGTTAAAATGAAAGGCTATAACTAACTAAATTAAAATCTCTCCTGATTTTAATGAGCTACCAGGTATATAATCAGAGTCTGGAAATATATCCCTTTTGCAACATACAAGAAAGTATTTGCATGATAGTCTCTCCACTTGCTTCAGTTTACACCAACTTCTCTAAGATTCTGTTCAGCAATGTAGAATCATACCAAACTAAGAAATAATGTAAGAAAAGAAAAGGAAGAGATACCATTGGACAAAATTTTAATTTTCAAAACTAAATTCTAAATTAATAAAACCACATTTTTAATCATCAAAGAATTTTGAAAAAATATAGTCCAAAACTCTCTCTGTGTGTATATATACACATGAATACATACACACATTTATGTCTATCACTGGTGGCTCAGGGTACAGTAAAGAATCTGCTTGCAAAGCAAGAGACCCAGGTTTGACCCCTGGATCAGGAAGATCCTCTGGAGAAGGGAATGGCTACCCACTCCGGTATTCTTGCCTGGAGAATGGACAGAGGGGCCTGGCGAGCTACAGTCCACAGGGTCACAAAGAGTCAGACATGACTGAGCAACTAACACACATATACATACATGTATATTTATAAATATAAATTACTGGTGAGGCAGTTCATGAAAAGTGAGCTTAATTATTTCCATGTGAAAATCTAAATTTAAAGAATTCCTTATCTTTAGCTTCTCTTTATGAAAGAGAGCATGTCCTATATCTATCGGCCATTTTAGAAAATAAGGCCCCACACTTATTCATGTTATTAATAACTCAGTGACTGCCTTTAAAAGAAAGTTCATATTGAAGCTTACTGTTAGAAAGGCAACAAAGTCTAATGAAAGAAATAAAACTTATATTCCATTGTTTTCATTTTTTTTAAGTTAGGTCTTTTACAATTTTCTGTGAATTTAAAATTTTTATGTTTTTAGAAACCTTAAATTTACTGGTTCTTATAAAATTTGACAAGTCAGTGCTCTTAATATTCATTGGTCAATTTTATCATTACTTAGTGATAACTAGCATATTTTCTCTAAGAGAAGTAAAAAAAAAAGACTTGATCTATCAGAAGTTTGTGCCCTATTTATTATTCTGATTATTCTCCAATGAGAACCCTTAAATTATTTCAGAGATGAATTAAACCTCATAGGCCTTATCTCCTCTAAGAAATCTCTGATCCCATATTCTTTCCATTTATAGAGTTTTTCTTTATTGTGAACTTTTTTGTGTCTACAAAGGTTTGATCTGTAACTGTAGGCTTTCCCACATTCCATACATTTATAGAGTTTCTCTCCAGTATGGATTCTCTCATGTTCAGTTAGGAATGAATACTGGCTGAAAGCTTTTCCACACTGATTACACTGATATGGTTTCTCTCCAGTATGGATTCTCTGATGCCTATAAAGGTTAGATTTGCAACCAAAGGCTTTCCCACATTCTCCACACATGTAAAGTTTTTCTCCAGTATGAATTTTCCGATGTTCATTAAAGGATGAATACTGGTTGAAGGCTCTCCCACATTCATTACATTGATATGGTTTTTGTCCAGTATGAATCCGCTGATGTTCAATAAAGGTTGAGATGCGAGTGAAATTTCTCCCACATTCCAAGCATTTACACAGTTGTTCTCCAGTATGAAGCCTCTGATGTTCAGCCAGGGATGTAAACTGGCTGTAACTTTTCCCACAGTCACTACATTTATAGGGTTTCTCACCTGTGTGGATTTGTTGGTGTCTATGAAGCTTTGCTCTACAATTGAAGGCCTTCTCACATTCTCCACATTTATAGAGTTTTTCTCCAGTATGAATTCTCTGATGTACAGTGAGGGTTGAACACTGGCTAAAAGCTTTACCACATTCCTTACACTGATAGGGTTTCTCTCCAGTATGCACTCTCAAATGTTTGATAAGGGTTGAACTGCTACTAAATGCTTTCTCACATTGATTACATTTGTAAGGTTTCTCTCCAGTATGAATTCTCTGATGGGCAAGAAGTGATGATCTGTGGCTGAAGGTGTTCCCACACTCATTACATTTGTAAGGTTTCTCACCAGTATGAATTCTCTGGTGTTCAAGAAGAGGAAGACTCTGATTGAAGATTTTTTCACATTCATTGTAAATATGAGGTTTTTCTCCTGGGTAAATCTGGTAACATCTCATTAGATCAAAATTCTGTTTAAAATCTCTCCCAAATGTATAATATATACTGGGTATTCTTTCCATAGGAACATTTTGTTGTCTAATAAGAACTGTATTTATAAATAAGCCTTTCCCTAATTCAAGACTTGTCTGGTTTCCAGCTCCACTGATGGTTTTCTTCTGTGAGGCTACCATTTGCCTGAGAGTTTTTTTCTGTCGCTCTTGTTGTGTCCTGCCCTCAAATTCCAAAGCTTCTCCACATTTGATGTCCAACTTAATGGAGTTTTTCATTATTATTCCTTGAGATGTTTCTCCTGTAGAAATGTCCTGTTTGTGAAGCAATGCTTCTATTTCAGGCCATGTTTTGAAACCTGGAATAAATCAGAACAGTGGCTCCTCTGCTAGAAGAGAGTTTGATACCATATAATTGCAAATATGGACTTGAATCTAGAGAAAAACAGGATAGAATGGAAGGAGAAGTGACCAGGAGTAGTGTGGGAGAATATAGTGGACAAATTAACAGTGACAATGAAGATATTGCCACCTGAGAGAAGTAAAGGCAGGGATATTTTGAGACTAACAAAAGTCTACAAGATATGTGAAGTTCTGAAGTATGCCCAAGCCCCAAGCTCAGATCTGATTCTAAAGTGAAAAGATTTAGCTTGAGCTGATTCTAAGAAACTCTGAGTTAAAACCTGGCTTACTTTTATCAATCCATGATTGAAAACAGATTAAAGTTAGATCACTAATTAGGTGACTGTATGTGCTTAAATAAACTATACAAAGTAAATGTAGATTATCTATGTTAATAAAATTCATCTGGTTTTAGTAATAAAAATATTTTATTGAAATTAAATAAGAATAAGAAATAAAGGCTATAAATCTGTATAAGAATATAGATCTTTCTTAATGGTATCCATGGGAAACCTAGCAGTTTAGATTTTCAAGGATCAACCAGGTACTTTCTCTCTTTTTACCCTTTCCCACAATATGATCTTCCCTGTCCATCTAGAAACTTACCCTACTACTCTAATCTTATTTCTTTACAAAAACTCAATTATTTAAGCCTAAATAATCCACCTCTTTCTTCAAATTTCAAAACATATTTTCAAAACAATCACTTAACTTACATATACAAAGTTTGTGAAAATAATTCAAAGTTATTTGTTCAAGTAGAGCAGTAGCTATGTCTTATGATGACTTGTTAATTCTTTACTGTGTACAAGACAAGTACACAATTAGAATGTCTTAGATAAAAAAATAAAGAATGAATGAGCAGAGTGACCAAGTTGGAAAAATTATTATGAAGGGCAGGTAACCTTGAAAATGAAGAGACCTCTCCTCTCTTACTGGACTCCTGAGACTCAGTCATTTATTGAACAAATACTGAATAATTAGCAATAATAATAGGAAAAAAATAAATGGCCAAACAGTAAATGTTCATCTCTCCATGATCGGAGAACACTCTACTGCATAATTTAGATTTGAGGTTTAGAAAATGAGGATACAAATATTAACAATATTGGTAAAGAATGGAAGAGAGACAATAGAGGTGGGTTGGATTTCAATAGAAAAGGAAAAGAGGACCCTGTGAGTCAAAAAGAAGGAAGGTCTGTTAAAGACATCTGTGGGGAAAGTTAACCTATTTAGGGGAGGCTTATTGACTAAAGAAGGGAATTTGAGTTGGAATTAGTTAAAACTTTGGTTAAGCATAGTAAGGCCAAATATACAGTTACTAAATAACTAGTAGAAGAATTTACGATAATATAGATAACAGAAGGTGCTATAAATTCTTAGACAGATAATAATAAGGCAAAAACGTTTATATTTGGTAAAATGGGCAGCTTGGATCAGAGGAAGGACAGAATGGAATCTGAGAGATAATGTAGGTGCAGTGGTCTGGCTGAATTGAGTAACTTGAGCCTCAACAGCACTGAGTTAATCAGAGAGGTAATTTAATTCAATTAAAACAGAATTTAATAATTTTTTTAAAAAAATATTACTCAATCTAATATATCAGATGCTTGAGGAACAGAATTCAAAGACCTGGCTTCTCCCTTAAATATGCACAATCTTATTAGAAAAATAATTAACAAACATAACTACAATTCATTGTGATAGATACAATAATGAATGTACTCCAACTATGTAGAAAGTGCTGTATGAACATAAATGATGGAAAAATTAATGCTGACTGGGAAGTAGGAGGGCTTCCCCGGTGGTGCAGTGGTAGAGACTCTGCCTGCCAATGCAGGAGATGCAAGGGACACAGGTTCAATCCCTGGGTTATAAAGATGACCTGGAGTATAAAATGGCAACCCACTCTAGTATTCTTGCCTGGAAAATTCCATGGACAGAGGAGCCTGGCAGGCTACAGTTCATAGTGTCGCAAAGAGTCAGACATGACTGAGCAAACAATTGAGGAAAGTAGGAAAGATAAGAAAAATCTACAGATAAGAGTGGCATATTAGGTGGACAAATGGATCTTGAAAGATAAGTAGTTTACCAATGGACAAGGTAGGAGAGGTGATTCAAGCTGAAGGAATAACACACAAATGATAGTGAGTATGCAGATGTAGCCAGAACACTGAGATGAAGAGGAAGTGGCCACTGATGAGACCATAAAGAAATATGAAGACAGGCTAAGATGTAGGTTTAATGTCATATTAAGTAATCATTCTTTACTCCATGGATAATGGAGAAATAATGAAGTCTCTTAAGGTACAGGATAAATACCTGAGTTTCAAAAAGATCACTGTGCTCATGGCATGGAAAATGAGTGAGAAAAAAGAGGCTCAGAGAAGGTAGGTAACTTTCCTATAGCTCACGTAAGTAGTGGTAAGGGTAAAGCAAAATTCAGAATGTCTAAATTCAAACCATGATCTTTAGTGCTATACTGTACTACCTGTGGTGGTGGTGTTGTGTGATCAGCCATGTTCGACTCTTTGTGACTCCATGCACTGTAGCCCACCAGGAAAAATTTGCTTGCTGATCCCTGGACTAGAAAGGCTACAGTGGTAATGTTAACAACAGCTGATTGAATATATAACAGTTGGACATGACAATCTAGTCACCAAGAAAATAAGAAATCATAGACAAAGCAATGTTAAAAATACTTTGAAATATGTGGATGGTAAAAAAGAAATGAAAAAATTATTTAAAAAATTCAAAATATGGCAGAAGGTGTAAAGTGTTAAAAAATCTGTCAGACAAGAACATGTGTAAATGCAGATGGAAAAATAACATGAAGATCAAGAGGTGATAGAAGGAAGCGAGTGAGGCTGCAAAGGGAAAGAGGGAAAGAGAATGCAGGGAGTGGTATGAGAAGGAAAATGTCAAGACAAGGACTTTCCTGATGAAAGAAAACCATTACAATCAAGGAGCCTTGTCAGGTGGTCCTGAGCATTTCAATAGAGCTCAGAATTTCCAAGAGAGTTTTCGAACACTCCTCACAACCTGCTTATGTATAAAGACACCCGTGCCCATCTCCCAGTCACTTACTCACCAAGGCAGGTATCTTGAGGGATTTCTCTTTCCACCATACAGGGATCTTCTCCTTGTTGCAACTGGCAGATCAACTTTGGCATTGAAAATGGAATCCCTGCTCATCAGGAAGGAAATGGAGTTTGAACAAATGGCATGAAAAGCAAGCCCAAAACTCACAAACCAGAACCTACAGGGTAGATAAGACAAGTCTAGAGAGGCAAAGTAGGCAGCATAAGCACTCTTGAGAGGACTGAGGCCTTCACGGGGATGGAGCAGGAGGCGGGTCTTGGTTCAGAAACAATATGGGGCCCTGTCTATGAATGACATTAAGATGGGAGTCCTGTGCATTTTTCAGAATCTAAACTGGGTTCCAATCATTGGAGTAGGAGGGAACTATTAGGGAGGTGGAGTGGGAGGAAGGCAGAGGACAAAGAGCAGCATGAAGGGCATCAAAACAAACAGAGATTTAATTCTACAGAGATTTGTCCTTTCCTAGGGCAGAGTACAGAAACCTACAGACTCTGAACCTCCAAGGGAGTCCTCCCAGAGCAGATTCTCCACGACAGGCAAGCCTCCTTACCCAGCGAGACCAGGGTGCTATAGTTCTCCAGCATCACCTCCCGGTACAAGGTTCTCTGGGCAGCATCCAGGTGCAACCACTCGTCCCGGCTGAAGAGCACAGCAATATCCCTAAACGTCACTGACTCCTGTAATTGCAAATCCATTCCTGTTTACCCAGGAACATCTTCTCCCCGGAAGACTTGGTAAGAAGGTGACACTGGGATGTGTAGCAACTATTCTGAAAATGTCTCAGGATTCTAAATATTTCAAAGCAACTATTTATGTTACTTTTGGAACCACCCATCAACTAACAAACAAATATTTATCGAGTACCCACTTGGAGCAAAGACACATGGCATGTTTGTGAGGGCATGGGAAAAAAGGGCAAATTTCCTGCCGAGAGGGAATTTATATTGCACCCTGGGATCTGTCAGAGTCCATTTACCTCCTCCTTCCAACTCAAAATCCAAATTAAGTGAAAAGAAAAAATCAGAGTATGTTTAGAGCAGTGCTGGAAAACTAGGAGAAATATCACTAGTAGAACAGAAATAAAAAGGAATTTCTGAGACATAAAGCAAATAATAAAAATAATATTGGTTAATGTCTATTGATGGGCTTCCCTGGTGGCTCAGATGGTAAAGAATCAGCCTGCAGTGCAGGAGACTGGGGCTGGATCCCTGGTCAGAAAGATCCCCGGGAGAAGACAATAGCTACCCACTCCAGTATTCTTGCCTGGAGAATTCCATGGACAGAGGAGCCTGGTGGGCTACAGTCCATGGGGTCACAAAGATGTTAGAGACTATGATGGAAAGTTTTTAAATAGTAGCCAATTTAAGTTTCATAGATATTCTATTAGGAAGACACTATAATTAAATAGTTTTTCAGGTAAAGAAACAGTCCAGAAAGGTTACAAAATCTTTCCTAGCTAATATTGTTCGAGTGGTGGAGCTCCTAAGTGAATTCAGGTAGACAGATCTCTAGGCTATATGGTCAGATGGGTTCCATTGACTAGAAAAAAATTAAAAGAACTAAAGTACTACACAGGTGCAAAAGGGAAATGCTGAGAAGGTAAGATTTTCCAAGAGAATCCTAGTCAAATACAAAAAATGTAAGAAATCAGACACCAATTTTTTTATGAAAAGGCTGAAGGGAGTGACAAACAGTACAAGGCTTAGTGGGTATTTTTAGAATCTATCAAAATGTAAAAGGTACATCACTATGACTTTGCATTTCTACTTCTAGGATTCTGCTACAAGGAATAATCACACAACTGGGTAGGGATATCTGCTCACGGATGTTCACTAAAACATTACTTGTAAGTTAATGGTTATGGTAGGCTGAATAATAAACCTGTAAACATTGTACCCCTGCTTATTTAACTTATATGCAGAGTACATCATGAGAAACACTGGGCTGGAAGAAACACAAGCTGGAATCAAGATTGCTGGGAGAAATATCAATAACCTCAGATATGCGGATGACACCACTCTTATGGCAGAAAGTGAAGAAGAACTAAAGAGCCTCTTGATAAAGGTGAAAGAGGAGAGTGAAAAAGTTGGCTTGAAGCTCAACGTTCAGAAAACTAAGATCATGGCATCTGGTCCCATCACTTGATGGGAAATAGATGGGGAAACAGTGGAAACAGTGGCTGACTTTATTTTTTTGGGCTCCAGAATCACTGCTGATGGTGACTGCAGCCATGAAATTAAAAGACGCTTACTCCTTGGAAGGAAGATTATGGCCAACCTAGATAGCATATTTAAAAGCAGAGACATTACTTGGCCAACAAAAGTCCGTCAAGTCAAGGCTATGGTTTTTCCAGTGGTCATGTATGGATGTGAGAGTTGGATGATGAAGAAAGCTGAGCGCCACAGAATTGATGCTTTTGAACTGTGGTGTTGGAGAAGACTCTTGAGAGTCCCTTGGACTGCAAGGAGATCCAATCAATCCATCCTAAAAGAGATCAATCCTGGGTGTTCATTGGAAGGTCTGATGTTGAAGCTGAAACTCCAATACTTTGGCCACCTCATGCGAAGGGTTGACTCATTGGAAAAGACCCTAATGCTGGGTAGGATTTGGGGCGGGAGGAGAAGGGGACCGACTCGATGGACATGGGTTTGGGTAGACTCTGGGAGTTGGTGATGGACAGAGAGGCCTGGCGTGCTGCAATTCATGGGGTCCAAAGAGTCGGACACAACTGAGCGACTGAACTTTACTGAAACATTGTACATATGACAAACGGGACTTTGAGGATCTGTTGAAGGATTCTGAGCAGGAGGAGAGATTATTCTGGATTATTATCCAGGGGGATCTGGTATAATCATAACAGTCCTTGTAAGAAGGACACAAAAGGAGTTAGAAGAGAAGGCTATGTAATGATGGAAGCAGAGACTGAAATGACATGCTTTAAAGATGCTTGGAAAGGCCACAGACCAATGAAGACAGGGGCCACTAGAAGATGAAAACAAGACCAGGAAACAGACTACCCCCTCCCCTCGCCCTAGAGCCAAGGCAGAGAGAATCAGCCCTGCTGAGAACCCGACCTGAAGTCAGTGAGACTGATTCCACACTTCTGCCCTCTACAACTACAGGAGAATAAATGTATGTTGTTTTAGCCACTGAATTTGTGATAATTTGTTACAGCAACAACGGAAACTAATACAATGGTGAAATTTTCAAGACAACCTACATTATCTATCAACAAAGGAATAGATAAGCAATTTATACTGCATTTAGCCCATGAAATGTTATATAGCCATTTAACAGAATGAGGTAGATTTGTATGCCTCACATTGGAATTTGACTGTGATATATTATTGATTCATATGAAAAAGCAAGCTCCCAGTCAATATGTGTTGAAAAATTCTTTACCTGTATATGCATAGGTGCATACAAAAATATCTGGAAGAAAACAACAAGCTGTCCCAGATTATTCTTTGATATTTTAAAGAGGGACAGAATGGCAGTCTCCCACTTATATCCTTCATTAAGCTTACATTTTTTACAAGGTGTATGTTTGTTTTGACATTTTTTAAGATTCCACTTTAATTTACATATTCACTTTTTATTTTTTAGCTTTGCATTTTTGGTGGCTGCTGAGAATCATAATATACATTCTTAATTCTTCGCAGCATATTTAGAGCTAATATATGATTTCACATAGAAGGTAAAAACATTGCAAACATATGGTTCTTCTTCATGTTGTAGCTGTTACAAAGTTATTACAAAGACATTCCCAGATCATAAAGTTGACAGGACTCATCAGGTCACTCTGAGACTGCTCATGGAAGGCAAACAGTACAATTTTGTTGTTGTTGTTATTTAGTCGTTAAGTTGACTCTTTTGCAATCACATGGCTCCTCTGTCAGGCTCCTCTGTCCTCCTGTCAGGCTCCTCTGTTCATGGAATTTCCCAGGCAAGAATATTGAAGGCGGTTGCCATTTCCTTCTTCAGGGAATATTCCTGACCCAGGGATCAAACCTGCATCTCCTACATTGGCAGGTGGATTCTTTACCACTGAGTCACTTGGGAAGCCCAAAGGGTACAATGAAGCAAAATAAAAACTGTGTAGGAAAGTACTGGAAGTCAGAGATGCTTCACGAGTCTCCTTATTTGCATGCACAGACTATGCTGTGTCATTGGATCTATTAATACATGAGAATTCTTGGTTTGGGGGAGCTCAAAGGAGAAACACTCAGCAGGGGCTTTTTATGCATCAAGCATGGCTTGACATACCATATAAGCCAGTTGCAAATCAAGTGAAGATGACCCTGAGGGTGGTGAGTAGCATTTAAAGAGTATATCCAGGGCTTCCCTGGTGGCTCAGTGGTAAAGAATCTGCCTGCCAATGCAGAAGATACAGTTCAGTCCCTGAGCCAAGAAGCTCCCTCATGCCTAAGGGCAACTAAGCTTGTGCACAACTATTGAACCTGTGCTCTGGAACCCGGGAGCTGCAACTACTGAGCCCACATGCCATAACTACTGAAGCCCTCATGCCCTAGAGCCTGGGCTGTGCAGCAAGAGGAGCCATCACAGTGAGAAGTCCATGCACTGCAGCTGGAGAGGAGTCCCAACACTCTGCAACTAGAGAAAAGCCCATGCAGCAACAAAGACCCAATACAGTCAAAGAAAGAAAGAAAATAATAAAAAATAAAATAAAATAAGAGCACATCCATTGCCCTTATCTTGGCCAGGAATCAAAAAACAGCCATCCAAGGATCCCTGGAGACAAAACCTTTCCAGTCCAGACCTTAATGAATTCTATATTCACAGCTGTCATATACATTACATCCACTTATACGATAAACTCCATAACACAGGATTATATTTTTGCTTTAAACAATCATATGCATACCAAAGAAACTGAGAGGAAAAATTAGTTATATATTTCTATAATACATATATTTATCCAGACAGCCACCACTTTTAATACTCTTAATTTCCTTCTTAAGATTACATCTGGCATTGTTTCCTTTTAACATGAAGAACTTCCTTTAGCATATCTTATACTGAAGAACTGCTGATGATGAATTACCTTTGTTTTCTTTTATCTGAAAATGCCTTTATTTTATCTTTATTCTTGAAGAATATTTTCATTGTTGACAGAATTTGGGGTTGACAGTGCTTTTCTTTCAGCATATAAAAGGTCATTATTGCTTTCTGGCCACTGTTGTCTCTAACGAGGAGCCAATGGACATTCAAATATTGATTCTGTGTATATAACATGGTTTTTTCCCCTGTCTGCTTTAAAATCTCTGGCTTTTGGTGACTTGTCTATGACTTCTCCACCTGATATTATTGTCACCATCTACAAATGGATGTTCAGTGCTTAAAATGTGGCTAGTTTGAATGTGAGGTGCTATTTATATAAAATACACACCAGAATATTTACTAGAAAATATTTATATATATACACACATACATATATACATATGATACCTCAATAATTTAATACTCATAACATGTGGAAATGTGAGATGTATGGATGTGAGAGCTGGACCACAAAGAAGGCTGAGCGCCAAAGAATTGATGTTTTCAAATTGTGGTGCTGGAGAAGACTCTTGAGAGTCCCTCGGACAGCAAGGAGATCCAACCAGTCAATCCTAAAGGAAATCAACCATGAATATTCACTGGAAGGACTGATGCTGAGTTGAAGCTTCAATACTTCAGCCACCTGATTTGAAGAGCCAACTCACTGGAAAAGACCCTGATGCTGGTAAAGATTGAAGGCAGGAGGAGAAGGGGATGGCAGAGGATGAGATGGTTGGATGCAATCACTGACTCAATGGACAAGAGTTTGAGCAAACTCCAGGAGATAGCGAAGGACAGGAAAGGCTGGAGTGCTGCTGTCCATGGGACTGCAAAGAGTCAGACACAACTGTGCAACAACAACACATGTTGAAATAATAAGATTTGGGGTATACTGGGTCAAGTAAAATATTTATTAAAATTAATCTGCTTCTGTTTATTTTTTACTGTGACTACTAGAAAGTTTATTTTTTTAACTGAAGTATAGTTGATTTACAGTGTTGTGTCAATCTCTGATGTACAGGAAAGTGACTGAGTTATACACACATAGGCATTCTTTTTTAATATTCTTTTCCATTATGGTTTATTATAGGATGTGGAATATAGTTCCCTGTGCTATACAGTAGGACCTTGTTGTTTATCCATCCTGTATATAACGGTTTACATCTGCTAATTTCAAACTCCCAGTCGTTCCCTCCCACATCCTCCTCCCCTTTGGCAACCACGTGTCTGTTCTCTATGAGTCTGTTTCTGTTTTGTATATAGGTTCATTTGTGCTCTTTTTTGATTTCACATGAAAGTGATATTGTATGACAGTTGTCGTTCTCTTTTTGACTTACTTTACTTAGTATGTTAATCTCTAGTTACATCCACGATGCTGCAAATGGCATTATTACCTTCTTTTTATGCCTGAGTAACACTCCACTGTATGTACGTATACACACACAGACGCACACCACATCTTCTTTAACCACTCATCTGTCAATGGAGGTTTAGGTTATTTCCAGTCTTGGCTACTGTGAATAGTGCTGCCATGAACACAGGGGTGCATGTATCTTAAATTAGAATTTTGTCTGGGTATACGCCCAGGAGAGGGACTGCTGGATAATATAGTAGTTCCGTTTTTAGCTTTCTGAGGAACCTCTACACTGTTTTCCACAGTGGCTGCATCAACTTGCATTCCCACCAACACTGTAGCAGGGTTCCCTTTTCTCCACAGCCTCTCCATCATCTGTAGACCTTCTCTGCCACTTTAGGTTTTAACTGCAGGATGATTGCCTTACCAAATTTTGTTGTTTTCTGTCAAACATCAACAAGAATCATCCATGTCCCCTCCCTCCAAAACCTCCCTCCCATCTTCCTCCCCATCCCACCCATCTAGATTGTCACGGAGCCCCTGTTCGAGTTCCCTGGACCATACAGCAAATTCCCGCTCACTATCTATTTTACATATGGTATTGCAAGTTTCCATGTTACTCTCTCCATACATCTCACCCTCTCCCACCTCCCCTCCCCCAGTGTCCATAGATCCGTTCTCTATGTCTGTTTCTCCACTGTTTCCCTGCAAATAAGTTCATCAGTACCATCTTTCTAGATTCCATATATATGTGTCAGTATACAGTATTTACATTTCTCTTTCTGACTTACTTCACTCTGTATAATAGGCTCTAGGTTCATCCACCTCATTAAAACTGACTCAAATGTGTTCCTTTATTATGGCTGAGTAATATTCCATTGTGAATATGTACCACAGCTTCTTTATTCACTCATCTGTCGGTGGATATATATGTTGCTTCCATGTTCTAGCTATTGTAAATGGTGCTGCAGTGAACCATGGGATACATGTGTCTTTTTCAATTTTGGTTTCCTCAGGTTATATGCCTAGGAGTGGGATTGCTGGGTCATATGGTGATTTTATTCCTAGTTTTTTAACGTATCTCCATACCATCTTCCATAATGGCTATATCAATTTACATTCCCACCAGCAATGCAAGAGGGTTCCCTTTTCTTCACACCTTTTCCAGCATTTATTGCTTGTAGACTTTTTGATGGCAGCCATTCTGACCAGCATGAGATGGTACCTCGTTGTGGTTTTGATTTGCATCTCGCTGATAATGAGTGATGTTGAGCATCTTTTCATGTGTTTGTTAGCCAACTGTATGTCTTCTTTGGAGAAATGTGTTTAGATCTTTTTCCCGCTTTTTGATTGGGTTGTTTGTTTTCCTGGTATTGAGTTGTATGAGCTGCTTGTATATTTTGGAAATTAATTCTTTGTCAGTTGTCTCCTTTGCTATTAGTTTCTCCCATTCTGAGGGTTGTCTTTTCACCATGTTTATAGTTTCCTTAGCTGTGCAAAAGGTTTTAAGTTTAATTAGGCCTCACTTATTTATTTTTGCTTTTATTTCCATTACTCCAGGAGGTGGGTCATGGATGATCTTGCTTTGATTTATTTCATCAAGCGTTCTGCCTATGTTTTCCTCTAAGAGTTTTATAGTTTCTGTTCTTATATTTAGGGCTTTAATCCATTTTGAGTTTATCTTTGTGTACGGTGTTAGGAAGTGTCCTGATTTCATTCTTTTCAACATAGCTGTCCAGTTTTCCCAGCACCACTTATTGAAGAAGCTGTCTTTGCCCCATTGTATATTCCTGCCTCCTCTGTAAAAAACAAAGTACCCATAGGTGCGTGGGTTTATCTCTGGGCTCTCTATCTTGTTTCATTGGTCTGTATTTCTGTTTTGTACCAGTACCATACTGTCTTGATGACTACGGGTTTGTAGTATAGTCTGAAGTCAGGAAGGTTGCTTCCTCCAGCTCCGTTCTTTCTCAAGACTTCTTTGGCTCTTCAGGGTCTTTTGTGTTTCCATATAAATTGTGGGCTTCCCTGGTAGAGATGGTAGAGAATCTGCCTGCAATGTGGAAGACCTGGGTTTGATCCTTGGATTGGGAAGATCCCCTGGAGGAGGGCATGGCATGGCAACCCACTCCAGTATTCTTGCCTGGAGAATCCCACGGATGGAGGAACCTGGTGGGCTACAGTTTTATCGTGTCGCAAAGAGTCGGACATGACTGAGCGACTAAGCACACATGAACTGTGAAAGTTTTTGTTTTAGTTCTGTGAAAAATGCCATTGGTAATTTGATAGAGGTCACACTGAATCTGCAGAGTGCATTTGGTAGTATAGTTACTTTCATGATATTGATTCTTCCTACTCAGGAACACGGAATCTCTCTCCATTTTTGATTTCCTTCATCAGTGTCTCATAATTTTCCGTATACAGTTGTTTTGTCTCCTTAGGTAGGTTTATTCCTAGATATTTTATTCTTTTCATTGCAATGGTAAATGGGATTGATTAATTAATTTCTCTTTCTGATTTTCCATTATCAGTATATAGGAGTACAAGTGATTTCTGTGTGTTGACCTTGTATTCCACGACTTTGCTGAATTCACTGATTAGCTCTAGTATTTTTCTGATAGTTTCTTTTGGGTTTTCTATGTATACTATCATGTCATCTGCAAACAGTGTGAGTTTTACTTTTTCTTTTCTGATCTGGATTCCTTTTATTTCTTTTACTTCTCTAATTGCCATAGCTAGGACTTCCAAAACTATGTTGAATAATAGTGGTGAGAGTGGACACCCTTGTCTTGTTCTTGATCTTAGAGGGAATGCTTTTAGTTTTTCACCACTGAGAATAATGTTTGCTGTGGGCTGATCATATTTGGTCTTTACTATGTTGAGGTAGGTTCCTTCTATGCCCGCTTTTTTGACACGTTTTTATCATAAATGGGTGCTGAATTTTGTCAAAGACTTTTTTTTTTTTTGCTTCTATTGAGATGATCATATGGTTTTTATCTTTCAGTTTGTTAATATGGTGTATCACACTGATTGAGTTGTGTATATTGAAGAATCCTTGCATCCCTAGAATAAACCCAACTTGATCTTGGTATATGAGCTTTTTAATGTGTTGTTGAGTTTTGTTTGCTAGAATTTTCTTGAGGATCTTTGCATCTATATTAATCAGTGATATTGGTCTATAATTTTATTTTTTGTATTGTCTTTGCCTGGTTTTAGTATCAGGGTGATGGTGACTTTGTAGAATGAGTCTGGAAGTGTTCCTTCCTCTGCAATTTTTTGGAAGAGTTTCAGAAAAATAGGCATTAGCTCTTCTCTAAATTTCTGATAGAATTCCCTTGTAAATCCATATGGCCCTGGGCTTTTGTTTTTGGGGAGATCTCTGATCACAGTTTTGATTTCAGTGTTTGTAACTGGCTTGTTCATAATATCTATTTCTTCCTGGTTCAGTCTTGGGAGGTTGAACTTTTTTAAGAACCTGCCCATTTCCTCTTGGTTGTCCATTTTATTAGCATATAGTTGCTCATAATATCCTTTTAAGATCCTTTGTATTTCTGCATTGCCTGTTGTAAGCTCTCCTTTTTCATTTCTAATTTTGTTGATTTTTCTCTCTTTTTTACCTTGATGAGTCTGGCTAGTGATTTGTTAATTTTGTTTATCTTCTCAAAGAACCAGCTTTTAGTTTTATTAATCTTTGCCATTGTTTCCCTCATTTCTTTTTCATTTATTTCTGCTCTGATCTTTATGATTTCTTTCCTTCTACTAATTTTGGGGTTTTTTGTCCTTTTTCCAGTTGTTTTATGTGTTAAGTTAGGTTGTCTATTCTATGTTTCTCTTGTTTCTTGAGGTAGGACTGTACTGCTATAAACGTCCCTCTTAGAATTGCTTTTGCTGAATCCCATAGGTTTCGGGTCATCGTGTTTTCATTGTCATTTGTTTCTAGGAATCTTTATTTCCCTTATTGTGTTTCAGCGACCTCTTCGTTATTTAGTAATGTATTATGTAATCTCCAGGAGTTTGTGTTTTTTGCATGTCTTTTCCTGCGGTTGATATCTAGTCTCATAGTGTTGTCGTCAGAGAAGATACTTGATACAATTTCGATTTTCTTAAATTTACTGAGGCCTGATTTGTGGCCCAAGATGTGGCCTATCCTGGAGAATGTTCCATGTGCACTTGAGAAGAAAGTGTATTCTTCTGCATTTGGATAGAAAGTCCTGAAGATATTAGGTCCATCTGATCTAATGTTTCATTTAAGGTTTGTGTTTCCTTATTGATTCTCTGTTTTGATGATCTGTCCATTGGTGTTAAATGGGGTGTTAATATCCCCTACTATTATTGTGTTATTGTTGATTTCCCCTCTTATGCCTGTTAGTGTTTGTTTTATGTATTGACGTGCTCCTATGTTGGGTGAATAAATATTTACAATTGTTATGTCTTCTTCTTGGATTGATCCTTTGCTCATTATGTAGTGTACTTCTTTGTCTCTTATAATATTTATTTTAAAGTCTATTTTTGTCTGAAATAATGATTGCCACTCCAGCTTTCTTTTGGTTTCCATTCGTATGGAGTATTTTTTCCATCCTTTTACTTTCAATCTGTATGCGATTCTAGGTCTGAAATGGATCTCCTGTAGGCAGCATATATATGGGTCTTGCTTTTGTATTTGAACATTCACTCAGTCTGTATCTTTTGGTTGGTGCATTTAATCCATTTACATTTAAGGTAATTATTGATATATATGTTCCTATTGGCATTTTCTTAATTGTTTTGGGTTTGTTTTTGTAGGTCTTTCCTTTCTCTTGTGTTTACTGGCTATGTAATTCCCTTTAGTATTTGTTGGAAGGCTCATTTGGTGGTGCTCAATTCTCTTAACTTTTGTTGTCTATAAAGCTTTTGATTCCTCCATCAATTCTGAGTGAGATCTTTGCTGGGTATACTAATCTTGGTTGTAGATTTTTTTTTTCTTTCAGTACTTTAAATATATCCTGCCATTCCCTTCTGTCCTGCAGAGTTTCTGCTGAAAGATCCGCTGTTAATTGTATGGGTTTTCCCCTCATATGTTACTTGTTGCTTTTCCCTTGCTGCTTTTAATATCCTTTCTTTATGCTTAATCTCTGTTAGCTTGATTAATATGTATCTTCATGTATTTCTCCTTGGGTTTATACTGTAAGGGACTCTGCAATTCTTGGACTTCATTGACTATTTCCTTTCCAATGTTGAGGAAGTTTTCAACTATAATTTCTTGAAAAATTTTCTCAGTGCTTTTCTTCTTCTTCCTCTGGGACCCCTATAACTCGAATGCTGGTGTGTTTAATATTGTCCCAAAGGTCTCTGAAGTGAAGTGAAAGTCACTCAGCTGTGTCTGACTCTTTGCAACCCCATGGACTATACAGTCCTTGGAATTCTCCAGGCCAGAATACTGTAGTGGGTAGCCATTGCTTCTCCAGGGAAACTTCCCAACCCAGGGATCGAACCCAGGTCTCCCACATTGCAGGGGGACTCTTTACCAGATGAGCCAACAGGGAAGCCCAAAGTTCTCTGAGGTTATCCTCAATTTTTTTCACTCTTCTTCCTTTATTCTGCTCTTCAGCAGTTATTTCCACCATTCTATCTTCCTGCTCACTTATCCCTTCTTCTGCCCCAGTTATTCTGCTACTGGTTCCTTCTTGAGTATTTTTAATTGAAGTAATTGTGTTACTCACTTGTTTGCTTATTCTTTATTTCTTCTATGTCCTTGGTGATTGTATTAACTGTGTTAATTGTTTCTTGCATTTTTTTCATTCTATTTTCACGTCTTTGGAGCATCTTTACTATCATTATTCTGAATTCTCCTTCAGGTAATTTGCTTATTTGCTCTTTGTTTATTTGGTCTTGTGAGTTTCTACTTTGTTTTTTCATTTGTGCTGTATTTCTCTGTCTTTTCATTTTTTTTCTAACTTGCTCCAATTGAGGTCTCCCAGGCTTAAGGGTTGTATTCCTTCTTTTGGTTTTTGCCCTTGGAGGGAAAGGTTGGTTGAGTGGTTCATGTTGACTTCTTGTTAGGGGTGACTTGTGCCTGTGTTCTAGTGGGAGATCCAGCACATCAAGCAGGTGATTACAGAAATAATGGGACATATACACACACTTCCACACACACAGTTATAACCAAAGTATTCTAAGAAAAAGAGTACAGGAGATTGACTTGGTGAACAAGGGAAACCAAAAGTGATATTGACCAATTAAAAGCAGAGCTAACTAAAGCTCAATCTGGAAAACTGAGCCTGAGCCGAGTGCAAACTGGGGAACATAGCAAAGAGAGCTCAGCAGTTGAACTTACTTGGTGAAAAAAGAAAGAGTGAAGGAAAAAAGGGAGAAGAAAAAGGAGGGAAAAAGAGGAGAAGGCAGAGAAAAGAAAAGGAAGGGGTGGAAAAGAAGGTTAAAAAAAGGAGAAAAGAAAAAATAGAAAAGCAAAGATAAAGAGACATGTGGAAAAGACTTATATATATTCAGGATTAGCCTGTAAAGAACTATAAGAAGAGCAGTTGAAAATATCAAACACAAAATCAGAAAAATCACAAAAAGGTGAAAAAAAAGAAAAAAATCTTAAAATGAATTTTTTTTTAAATAAGAAAAACAAAGAGGAAAACTCCACAGCCCTGCAAAAGGCTAATGTGAAGGTAGAAATATGTAGGAGGAATAAACAGTGTGATTTATAAGAAGGTCGTAGTTCTTCTTGGTCATGGTCTAGCCTCGTGGATGGGGTTGGATTAGTGTCCTGTGATGTTTTCCTGGTTGGGGAAGCTTGTGCCTGTGTTCTGGTTGATGGAGCTGGATCTTGTCTCTCTGAAGGGCAGTGCAGTGTCCAGTAGTAGGTTTTGGGGTGTCTATGAGTTCAGTATGTCTTTGGGCAATCCTTCTGGCTTTGGCAGTGTTAGACACTTCTATTTCCACAGTCACATTAAAGTGGCCCTTTCAGCATATATTATCTGCCGCCAACCCTCTATTTGTCCCTGGAACCTTTGCCAATGCTTCTGTTCCCTGGTCCCACCCTGTACTATAGGCCAAAGCTTGCTAGGTAGGGGCTTGTGAGGATCTTTTCTCAGCTCCCCAACCATGCCCTCTGGATCTCAGTGACTTGCACGGGCTCAGCTCACTGAGCTTGCCCTCTGTGTCACGGGGCTTGTGTGCACTTGTCTCAGCTCACCAGGCCACCCTCTACTATCGCAGGGCTTATGTGCACTTATTTCGGCTCACCAGCCACCCTGTGCTTCAAGGGGCTTGTGTGCACTTGTTTTGGCTCACGGGCCCAGCCTCTATGCTGCGGGACTTGTGTGTTCTTTTGGCTTCCCAGGCCCACCCTCTGCACCCCGCGGTTTGTGTGCACTGTAAAGGTTTGTATGCTGTGCCACTCTCAGCTACCCAGGCCTGCCCTCTGCACCGCAAGGGTTGTGTGCGCTGGAGAGGTTTGTATGCTGCCTCCCTCTAGGCAACCCGGCCCACCTTCTGTGCTGCGGGAGTTCTATAGGCTTCTCTCAGTTCCCCAAGCCTGTTGTCTGGTCGGGGCCACAGTCCGTGCACCATTTATGGGCTGAGAATTCCAGCTTTCTTTGTTTTCTGCCCTCTTGGTCCCTGCTTTGCCCAGTTTTCTGAGATTCCACCACCCACCCTTGGGCCTGCCTGTGAGGGAGCTTCCCAGTGCACGGGAACTCTTCTTGTTTCAGGACTTCCTCCCTCTCTCAGGGCACATGCTACTGTCCAGAAGTTCTCTGTCTTTTCCCATTTTAATGTCTCCATCCTCTCTATCTTATTTCAGGGAGCTTAGCTTGCCCCCAAATGGAGGCCTGGGGTCTGCTGCTGTCACCTAGAGGTTGTTTTGTAGGGGTTGTTTCATATCTTGATGAGTTTTTCGATGTATTTGTGGGGAGGTTGGCAATCTTCCCATCTCACTCCTCTGTCATCTTCTTCCACTCTCCTGGTGTGATGACCATTCTGACCATTGTGAGGTGGTACCTCACTGTAATTTGATTTGCATTTCTCCAATAATTAGCCACATCGAGCATCTTTTCATGTGCCTACTGGCCATATTTGTCCTCTTTGGAAGAAAGTCTATTAAGATCTTCTGCCTATTTTTTGATCAGGTCCTGTTGCTGTTGGGTTGTTTGTATATTTCGAGAATTAAGTCCCAGCATTTGCGAATATTTTCTCCCATTTTGTAATCTGTTTTGTCTTTTTTTTTTCTTAATGATTTCGTTTGCTGTGCAAAATCTCCTAAGTTTGATTATGTCCTATTTATTTATTCATTTCTATTGCCTTGGGAGACTGACCTAAGCAAACACTGGTATGATTTATGTCAGAGAATGTTTTGCCCATGCTCTCTTCTAGGAGTTTTGTGGTGTCATGTCTTGTTTAACTCTTTAAGCCATTTTGAGTTTATTTTTGTGCATGGTGTGAGGATGTGTCCTAACTTCATTGATTTACATGCAGCTGTCCAACTTTCCCAGTACCACTTGATTTTTTCCTATTTTATATGCTTGTCTCCTTTGTCAAATACTAATTGACTGTAGGTGTTTGAGTTTATTTATGGCTCTCTGTTCTCTTCCATTGATCTGTATGTCTGTTCTATACCAGTACCACACATTTTGATTACTATAGCATTGTGGTATTGTCTGAAGTCTGGGAGAGTTGTGCCCCTGGCTTTGTTTTTTTACATCAGAACTGCTTTGCCAATTCTCGGTTTTACAATTCCATATAAATTTTTGGATTATTTGTTCTAGTTCTGTGAAAAATTTCATAGGCATTTTGATAGGGATCACATTAAATCTGTACATGGCTTTGGGTTGTATTGCCATTTTAATAATATTAATTCTTCCAATCCAAGAGCATAGAATATCTTTCCATTTCTTTGAATCCTCTTTAATTTCCTTTATTAATGTCTATAGTTCTCAGTGTACAAGTCTTTCACCTCCTTGGTCAGGTTTATTCCTAGGTATTTTATATTTAGGGGTGCTATTTTTAAAGGTTATCTTTTCATATTCCCTTTCTGATATTTCATTGCTAGTGTACAGAAATGCAACCAGTTTTTAAATATTAATCTTATATGGCTACTTTGCTGAGTTCATTTATCAGGCCTGGTATGTTTTGTGTTGAGTCCTTAGGGTTTTATATATAGTATCACGTCATCTGCATATAATGATAATTTTACCTCTTCCCTTCCAATTTGGATACCTTTCATTTCTTTTTCTTGTCTGATTGCTTGGCCAGGACTTCTAATACTATGTTGAACAGAAGTAGTGAGACTGGGCATCCTTGTCTTGTTTCAGTTTTTTAACAAGAAGGCTTTTAGCATCTTACCACTGAGTACTATACTGATTGTGGGTTTTATAAATGGCTTTTATTATGTTGATATGCTTTTTATTATATTGAGATATGGCCCATCTATTCCCACTTTTGTACGAGTTTTCATCATGAATGGATGTTGAATTCTGTCAGACACTTTTTTTGCATCTATTGAGATGATCCTGTAGTTTTCTTTACTTTTCATTTGTTAATGTGGTGTATTACATTGACTGATTTGCAAATGTTGAACTATCCTTGTGAACTTGGGACGAATCCCACTTGGTGAGGGTGTATAATCATTTTTATGTCTTGTTGGATTTGGTATGCTAATATTTTGTTGAGAATTTTTGCATCTATATTCATAGATTCTGTTGTCATTCAGTCAAGAACTGTAGCCCACCAGGCTCCTCTGTCCATGGGATTTCCTAGGCAAGAATACTAGAGTGGGTTGCCATTTTCTTCTCCAGGGGATTTTCCTGCCCCAGGGATTGAATCCATGTCTCCTGTATTGGCAGGTAGATTCTTTACTGCTGAGCCACCAGAGAAGCTCCATATTCAAAATATTGGACTGTAAATTTCTTTTTTGGTGATGTCTTTCCCTGGTTTGGGTATCAGAGTGACGGTGGCTTCATAGAATGTCTTTGGGAGTGTTTCCTCCTCTTCAATCTTTTGAGAGTTTGAGAAGAATCAGTATAAGTTCACCTTTGCATGTTTAGTAGGATTCACCTATGAAGACATCTAGCCCTAAACTTTTGTTTGTAGGTAGTTTCTCTTTTAAATTACAGATTCTATCTCATTTCTAGTGATTGGTCTGTTCAAATCATCAATTTCTTCTTGATTCAACTTGTGGTATGTATGTTTCTAGAAAGTTGTCCATTTCCTCTAGGTTGTCAATTTTGACAGAGGAGCCTGGCAGGCTACAGTCCATGGGGTTGCAAAGAGTCAGACACGACTAAGCATGTAGTGTCTGCATGCATGCATAATTGTTCATAGTATTCTCTTGAGGGTTTTTTGCATTTCTGCAGTATCAGTTGAGATTTCTCCTTTTTCATTTCTTATTTAGTTTATTTGGGTTCTCTCTTCTTCTTCGTGGGCCTGGCTAAAGGTTTGTCAATTTTGTTTATCCTTTCAAAGAACCTACTATTGGTTTTATTGATTTTTTCTACTGTTTTTCTTTTTTTTTATCTCGATTTTATTTATTTCCTCTCTGATCTTTATTATTTCCTTCCTTCTGCTGACTTCACATTTTCATTGTTCTTCTTTTTCTAATTCTTTTGGGTGGAAGTTTTAATTGTTTACTTGAGATTTTTCTTAGTTTTTGATGAAGGCCTGTATCACTGTGAACTTCCCTGTACAAATTGCTTTTGCTGCCTCTCATAGATTTTGTATGGTTGTGTTTTCACTGTGATTTGTCTTTAAGGTTCTTTTTAAATATTCTTTTTTATTTCCTCATTGACCCACTGGTTTTTCAGCAGCATGTTGTTTGGTCTCCATGTAGTCATTTGGTTTTTTTTTTTTTCACTTCTTTCCCTGTGGTTCATTTCTAGTTTCATGCCATTGTGATCAGAGAAGATGCTTGAAATAATTTCTATAGTCTTAAATTTATTAAGTTTTGTGCCCTAATGTGTGATAAATCCTAGAAAGTGTTTCATGTGCACTTGAAAAGAATGTGTATTCTCAGTTCTAATGAGGTGGATGAAACTGGAGCCTATTATACAGAGTGAAGTAAGCCAGAAAGAAAAACACCAATACAGTATACTAATGCATATATATGGAATTTAGAAAGACGGTAATGATAACCCTATATGCAAGACAGCAAAAGAGATACAGATGTATAGAACAGTCTTTTGGACTCTGTAGGAGAAGGCGAGGGTGGGATGATCTGAGAGAATAGCATTGAAACATGTATATTATCATATGTGAAACAGATCACCAGTCCAGGTTTGATGCATGAGACAGGGTGCTCAGGGCTGGTGCACTGGGATGACCCTGAGGGATGGGATGGGGAGGGAGGTGGGAGGAGGGTTCAGGATGGGGAACACATGTACACCCATGGCTGATTCATGTCTATGTATGGCAAAAACCACTACAATATTGTAAAGTAATTAGCCTCCAATTAAAATAAATAAATTTAAAAAAATGTGTATTCTGATTTGTCTTTGATGTAATGTCCTGAAAACACTAATTAAATCTAACTGTTTTATTGTTTCATTTAGGCTCTCTGTTGCATTATTGATTTTGTCTAGGAGATCTGTCCACTGATGTGAGTGGGATGTTAAAGTCTCCTACTGTTATGGTATTCCCATCCATTTCTCCCTTTATTTAGTATTTATTTTATGTATTTGGGTGCTCCTATATTAAGTGCATATTAAGTTGATGAGTGTAATATGCTCTTCTTGTATTGATCCTTTTATCATTATACAGTGTCCTTCTTTATAGTCTTTAAAGTCTACTGCAACTCCTGCTTTCTTGTCATTTCTATTTGCATGAAGTACCTTTTTTCCCATCCCTTCACTTTCAATCTATGCGAGTCCTTTGCCCTAAGGTGGGTCTCTTGTAGGCAGCATATCAAACACTCTTGTTCTTTAATCCAGTCTGCCACTCTATGTCTTCTGATTATTTAGTCCATTGACATTTAAGGTAATTATTGTTGTTGTTTAGTCACTAAGTTGTGTCCAACTCTTTGCAACCCCACTGACTGCAACATACCAGGCCCCTCTGTCCTCCACTGTCTCCCAGAGTTTGCTCAAATTCTATCCATTGAGTCGATGATGCTATCTAACCATCTCACCCTCTGTCACCCACTTCTTTTGCCTTGAATCTTTCTCAGCATCAGAGTCTTTTCCAATGAGTTGGCTCTTTCCATCAAGTGGCCAAAGTATTGGAGTTTCAGCTTCAGCAACAGTCCTTCCAGTGAAGGGTTGATTTCCTTTAGGATGGACTGGTTTGATCTCCTTGCAGTCCAAGGGACTCTCAAGAGTCTTCTCCAGCACCACAATTCGAAAGCATCAATTCTTTGGCACTCAACCTTCTTTACGACCCAACTCTCACATCTGTACATGACTACTGGAAAAACCAGAGCTTTGAGTACATGGACCTTTATCAGCAAAGTGATGTATTTATCACCATTCCAAATCTTGCTTTCTGGTTGATTCTGTTTCTTCTTTGTTCCTTTTCTTTTTGTGGTTTGATGACTTCTTTTGTTTTATGTTTGTGCTCTCCTCTTTTTGGTTTTTATGAATCTATTGCATGTTTTTGATTTATGGCTGCCCTGTTTTTCAAGTATGTTAACTCTTTCCTTTATCTGCTTGCTTTACGCTCAGTCATATAGGCTCACACATTCTGAAAAAGAAAGAAAGAAAAAGAATCTAGATTTTCTTATCCTCCTTCCCCACATTTTATGATTCTGATGCCCTTTTCTATGCCTTTTGCTATTTCTTGTGTTTAATCATTGCTTTTCACAAATACGATTTTTTAAAAAAAAATCTGTATACTGGCTACTTTCCAACTGTGATTTCCTCCTTCCTATATCTTCTTGCTTCTTTTCTATTTAGAAAAAAATGTTCAATATTTCTTTTAGGTATTATATTTATATTATAATCCCTAATTATAATTATATTATAGTTTTAAATGTTTCTAGTCTGAGAAATTCTTTTTTTCTCCTACTCTGAATGATAATCATGCTTGATAGAGAATTCTAGGTTGGAAATTTTTCTCTCTCAAGACTGAATATATTTGTCCCTCCCAGCTGGCCTACACTGTTTCTGAGGGAAATCTGCTCATGGCCTTAATGGACTTGTTTGTAATTAACTCTTTGTTTTCCTCTTGCTACCTTTAGAATTCTTTAACTTTTGGCATTTTTATTGTAATGTCTTGGAGTAGGTCTGCTTGGGCTTATCTTGTTTGGGGCTCTATGTGCTTCCTTTATCTGGATATCTGTTTCCTTCCTATGTTTGGGAAGTTTTCAGCCATAATTTCTTCAAATATATTTTCAATCCCCTTTTATCTTTCTTCTCCTTCTGTGGTTGGCCTGCTTTATATTATCTCATATGTCTTTCATATTGCTTTCGTTTTTTCATTTGCTTTTCCATTGTTTTGACTGGGTAAATACCATTATTCTATCTTGTAGATCATTTATTCTTTCTTCTGCATTATTCATTCTTCTATTCTCTGTCTTGAGTTCAGCTTTTATCTTGGCAGATGAATGCTCCAATTTTCCTTGACTCCTCCTTATAGTTTCCACTCCTTTTTACAATAATCTGCATTTCTGCTGATAGTTTTTTTAAGTTAATTCAATATTTTCATTGCCTCCTTTTTGAATTCAGTGTCTGTTAGACTGAAGAGTCTGTTTCATTTATGTTCCTTCAGGGGAATTCTCTTGGTCTTTTAACTGACAGTGGTTTCTTTGCTTCTCCCTTTAGTTTATATTCTTCTAACTCAATGAGTTTCAAAAAAACAAATATCTACTGTAGTCTTGGAGGGCTATTTATATGCAGGAACGTCCCTGCATATCCTGTGTGGGTTTAATATTTCTTTTGATGTGAGGGCTTTTTTTGGTTTGGATATTTGCTGTCTCCTTCCTCAGCATGTGCTGGCCATTATCCTCTTGAAAGAGGTTATGCAAGTGCATGGCCTGCTCCCACACTCCCAGCAAGGCAAGGGCAGTGGCTGGCTCCCAGTCTGGGTCCCTCAGTGTAGGCAGCTGGTTACACATACTCTGGGGAGGAAGGGGCAGTGGTTGGTGCTGGGTTGTGGGACTTTCAGCAGCAGCGATGGGTCACCAAGGGCATACCCTTGGGAAGGTGGGGGCAGGGACCGGCACCTGTTTACAGGACACTTGGCGGTGGCAGTGGTTTGCAGCTGCCTCTGGACTCTAAGATGGCAGCAGTGGCTTGCATCTGCTCCTGTAGTTTGTGGAGGTGGTGCCCTGCTGCCTAAAAGTGCACAGAGAAAGATGCTCCTTTGGAGGGCCTGCCCCTCTCCTTGCATGACTCCCAACAATGGGGTCTTGCATCTCTGGTAGGTCCAGGCTTCTTCCTGGACTCCCCTGGTTCAGGCAAACCACATCATAGACCTTATGGCTGTCTTCATACAGTAAACCCTAATGCTCTCCCCAGGGTCTGACTCCCAAAGCCCAAGTCTCAGCATCCAGCTCCCAACACCCCAGTGGATGAGCTTGTCAAGCTGGGGAGTACCAGTCAACAACGAGTGTCTGTATAGTTCTCTCTTTGGTTTGCCCTCTGCAAACCTGTTACTGTGCTTTCTCCAGAGGCTTCAAAGTTCCCCCGGTGTCCTGGCCAATCTCCCCACCAGTGAAGAGACTTCTCTGTGTGTAGAAACTTTTCCTCCTTCACAACTTTTCCTCCCTCCCAGTGGCACAGGTCCTGTCCTGATTTCTTTCTTTTTTTCTTTTGTCTTACCCAGTTATGTGGAGATACTCTTGTTCTTTTGTAGATCTGAGGTCTTCTGCCTGCATTCAGTAGATGTTCTGTGAGAGTCCTTCCAAATGTAGATGTATTTTTGATGTATATATGGGGAGAAGGTGAGCTCCACATCCTACTCCTTTGCCATCTTGATCTGCTACCCAAAAAGTTTTAAGTTACATATAGGGCTTGCATTCATGGTTCACATTATATTGCTATTGCACAGCATTGATCAGTGATGTGTCTAACTGTGGTTTCCTTTTTTATTTATTCTGCTTGAGGTTGAGTGAGTGTAGTCAATCTGTAAATACATGTTTTTAAACCAAATTTGTGAAAAATTTGGCCATTATTTCCTTTCAATATATTTTCTGTCCCACTCTCTCTCTCTCCTCTTCTAGAATTCCAACTACATGTATCTTAGAACTATAATATTGTTTTACTAGTAACTGAAAGTTTTATCCTTATTCTTCAGATTGGACACTTTCCATTGATACAGCTACAAGTTTACTGACATTTTCCTATGTTCATTTTCCAAAACTTAAGTCTATTCAGTGATCTTTTTGTTTCAGATACTTCATTTCTTCAGTTACAAAATTTTTATTAGTTTTTCATAGTCTCTAGTTCTCTGCTTGAATTTCTTACTGACTTATTCTTTGCATGCATATATTCCTTTAAGTCCCTGCACATAGTTGTAATAGTGGCTTTAAAATCTGCCTGTTGCAGGGAAAGACAAGTATCATATGATACCACTTATATGTGGAGTCTTAAAAAAAAAAGGTACAAATGAACTTATCTACAAAACAGAAATAGAGTTACAGATGTAGAAAACAAACATATGGTTACAGGGGGCAAGGGGGGAGGGATAAATTGGGAGATTGGGATTGACATATACACACTACTATATATAAAATAGATAACTAATAATGACCTACTGTATAGTACAGGGAATTCTACTCAGTACTCTGTAATGGTCTATAATGGAAAAGAAATCTAAAAAAGAGTGGATATATGTTATATGTATAACTGATTCACTTTGCTGTACACCTGAAACTAACACAACATTGTAAATCAACTATACTACAATAAAAATTTTAAAAATCAAATCAAATCTGCCTGCTGATTCCAGCATCTAAGTCATCCTGAGTTTGGTCTCTATTGATTGTCTTTCTCTTGAATATTGGTCACATTTTCCCTTTTCTTCATATGTCTACCTTATCCTGGACACTGGACAGTTTATAATGTAGACTCTGGATTTTACTATGTGTCTTCAAGAAGTACTGATTTTAAATTTATTTCTTTAAGCAGGTAGTTAATTCAGCAGTGCTCAAATTTCAAACTCTGTCATCTCAGTAACAGAGAACAGCAAAACCTCTGTTCAGTTCTTTGTTGGGTTACTGTGAGTCTGTCCTGTACATGGTGTGGTTCAGAGGTCAGCCTGAGATTTAGGCAGTTTATGCACAGAATTTAGGGTTCTCCTCCCTGACTTTCTCCTTTTTAAGGCTCTTCTGCTTTCAGATGCTAAGTTTGCCCCAAACGCTGCCTTGTGATCTTTCATGATAGTAAGACCACAGATTTCTAATCAAGTTTTAACTTGATTAGATTCTGTTGATGCTAAGAATGGCCTACCCCTAGGCAAAAGCTGCAAAAACTAGAGTATTTACCCTGTGACAGTCCCTTCATCCAAATACAGACAATTATCCAGTATTTGTCTGTTCCTAGTTTCTCTTCAATGCTTTCAGATGATTGTTTCTCATATTTTTTCCAGAGTTTGGTTGTCATTCTCAGATGAATTAGTCTGATAGAAGCTATTCTTCTATTGCCAGAAGCTGGAAGCCCATATATTACTTTTTAAATATAAAACAAAATATTTAAAAATATTTAAGTTTAGGCAAGCTCATGAAATATTAAGAAATAACAAAATGATAGAATCCTAGAACTACAGACTTGAAAGATATCAGTCATCTAGATTTGTTGTTCTTAGGAGTGTATGGTATCCTCCTCCTTTCCCAGGACAGTCCTGCACAATGAAAGACTGCTCCATCCAAAATGCTAAAATGATCCTATTTAGAAACACTGGTAATCTTGGCTGTATTTTAAAAATGTAAGCTAAAAATCTGAGTTTTAGCAGGTAGCTTCATAAGAAGTGTACCTGTCAAGTTTCTTCAGTTTCAAGCAACAGAAATGAACTTTGGCTCATGTACAAACAGAAGGGACAGAGGAGCTGCAAGAGCATTGAGTGTCACGGAACTAGGCTTGGAAAATGAGCATAAATCAGGGAGGCCAGGTGACATTCCGGACTAGAGCCAGGATCACACTAGAAAACCAGACTTGCAAGAACATTATTGCTATTGTCATGGAAAAGTGGATGGCACAGCCTTACCACCACCCCCACACCCAGTAGACAGACATTACTTTTGCTGAGCTCCTCCTCTTTCTTCCCCTATAAACTCACTATTACTGCTGCTGCCACAATCACCAGGGAGCACTCTCATTGCTCCTGTTCTGTAACGTCCATAGCTTTTGAGTCTGGGGTGAGTAAATGACCAAACATGGATCACATACCTGTACTTGATTTATAAGGGAAGCTGGAAAATTAAGTATATGGTGATTTTAGCCTCTAGAATGTGAAGTGGGGTCTCTTTCCTACTAAGACTGAAAAAGAGAAGAGTTCTCCAAACATAGAAATATGATTTAGATGTTATATAGTTAAAAAATACCTGCTGTATGCTATCTCCACATTTATTTAACTTATAGTTCTGGGTCATTACCTCCTTGAGAAGAAACGCTTACCTCTGCTGAGACTGGAGCAGGTGATCTGGGTGTTTGGAGCCAAGGTAAACCATAGGCTAAGAGATTTTGCCTCAGCCTACCCCTTATTAGGCTTAGGGACCACCCCTTCTATAACACAGAGATCACAGGACAGGCCTTACAGAGAGAAGCCAGAGAGCTACGTCAAATATATCTGAAATGAAAGAATGGATGGAATGTTAGGAAGAGCAATCTTTCAATGGGACTCAACCAAAAGGGCTTGATTATGAGCTGAATTATGTATCCCCCTACCCAGTTCAATGGCAAGCCACTCCAGTCCTCTTGCCTGGAAAATCCCATGGACAGAAGGGCCTGGTAGGCTGTAGTCCATGGGGTCGCAAAGAGTCGGACATGACTGAGCAACTTCGCTTTCACTTTTCACTTTCATGCACTGGAGAAGGCAATGGCAACCCACTCCAGTCCTCTTGTCTGGAGAATCCCAGGGACGGGGGAACCTGGTGGGCTGCCGTCTATGGGGTCGCACAGAGTCGGACACGACTGAAGCGACTTAGCAGCAGCAGCAGCTACCCAGTTCAAGGGAAACTACAGGCTTCCCTTGTAGCTCAATTGGTAAAGAATCTGCCTAAATGCAGGAGACCCAGGTCCAATTCCTGGGTTGGGAAGATCCTCTGGAGAAGGAAATGGCAATCCACTCCAGTATTCTTGCCTGGAGAATCTCATGGACAGAGGAGCCTGGCAGGTTACAGTCCATGGGGTTGCAAGAGTTAGACATGACTGAGCAACTAAACCACCACCACCGAGTTCATATGTTTAAGTCCTAACTTCTAGAACTCTCAAACGCTGGAGATAAGGTCTTTAAAGAGGTAATTAAATTAAAATATGGTCTTTAGATTGCGCCCTAACCCAACATGCCTGGTGTCCTTATAAGAAGAGATCAGCACCCAGACATGTACACGCACAGAGGGAAGACCATGTAGGAACACAGTGAGAATTGTGGCTTGCCTCCTGCAAGCCAAGGAGACCGGCCTCAGAAGAAATCAAACCTGCCAACACCTTGATCTTAGACTTCTAGCCTTTAGGACTATGAGAAAATACATTTCTGTTGTTTTAAGTCTGTGGCATTTTGTTATGGCAGCCTGAGTAGGCATCTTGCTGCTATACGTAGACTACTCACAGCAACCCCGTATTCTGTCTGTACTTCCGTCCCATCTCCCTGGGCCTTAGAACACTCCCACCAAAATGACATTCTTTTTCCTTTTAAATGTCATTAACTTTTTAAAAAGTGCACAAATTAAACATAAAAACTTCAGAAAAATCAGGAAAAAAAACTGAAAATAAAATGAACAAATATATATCACACTAAATCCTATTATGGTCAAGTTTTATTCATGTTTTAAGAATATATTACAAAATTCATATCCAATTGAACATTCATGTGCTCTTTTGGCCATTTCATTAAACAAAAGGAAAACAGACACATGCTAAAGAATATGAAGAGCACAAAAGAACACAGGGTGATGTGTTTAGTAGCTCCATCCTATAGGTAATGGTATAAAGTTTTTCGTCTTTCTTTCCAGAAATGTTTTGAGCAAATGCACATATGTATTCTTGTTTTTAATGGAAAAATTCTGAATCATGCTTAACTTGTATTGTACAGATCTTGCCATATCTACATATACAAATCTTATTCTTTTTAACAACTTCATGATATATGCCATTATATAGATACCAAAACATAGTTATCATTTCCTTCACTGATGAGTATTTAGATGGTTTCTGTTTCTTGCTATCACATACAATGCACAGTGACCATTCTCACACAGATATCTCTGGGTATGTGTACACCTATATTTATAACATAAAGTGGTAGAGGGGCTCCCCTAGTAGCTCAGTGGTAAAGAACCTCCCACCAGTGCAGGAGACCTGGGTTCAATCCCTGATCCAGGAAGATCCCACATGCCACAGAGTAACTGAGCCTGTATGCCACAACTATTGAGCCAGTACTCTAGAACCTGGAAGCTCCAATTACTGCAGCCCATGTGCCCTAGAGCCAGTGCTCTGCAAGAGAAACCACTGCAATGAGAAGCCCGTGCACCACAACCAGAGAGAAGCCCCCGCTTTCAGCAACTAGAGAAAAGCTGCACAGCAACGAAGACCCAGCACAGCCAAAAATAAACAGATAAAAATATTATTTAAAAAAACATAAACTGGTAGAGATTGAACTACTGGCTCAAAGTACATGTACACTTTTAATTCTGACAGCTGTGGCAGATTGTACTTTCCGAAGATGACCACACCAATACACCTCCCATATAACATGCTCTTCCACAATGCGACATGGACACTTCTCCCACCAAGAAGTGAGGTCTACGTTTCCTTTCTTTGAATCTGCACAGGGGATTCCGGGGGCTATGACAACTAGAGTTCAACGGAGGTAATGTTACGTGACTTCTGAGGCAAGAAGGTACTTTGCACCTGGCTCACGTGATGCCCACCCTTGGAATCTGGCCACCATACTGTAAGCACAAGACTCACATGGACTACAGGTGGCTGCTTTGTCCAGCAACCCTAACTAAGGTCTCAGCCACAAGCTGGTGTCAACTGCAACACATGTGAGTGAAAGATACTTCACATGAGTCCACCCTCTAACCATTGGGCCTTTCAGGTAAGACCCCAGGCTTGTATAGGAGAGATAAACTGTTTCTGCTGTCGGTCTGCATTCTCGACCCAGAGCAGCTGTGAAAAATAAAAAATGATCACTGTTTCATGCCCTTAAAAGTCTTACTGACATACCATATATCACCTTCCCTGTTCAAAATACAACATTTAAATTTGATTACTTAAAATTACCCAATAAATGGAATACCTTCTTTCATGGATCACAGCCTTGTTGTGGTGAAGGGGCTTGCATAACTCAATGAAGCTATGAGCTATGCCCTGCAGGGCTACCCAAGACAGATGGGTCGTAGTGAAGAATTCTGACACAATGTGGTCCACTGAAGGAGGAAATGGCAAACCACTACAATGTTCTTGCTGTGAGAACCCCATGAACAGTGTGAAAGGGAAAAAAGAGATGATACTGGGAGATGAGTCCCCCAGGTTGGAAGGTGTCCAATATGCCACTGGGGAAGAGCAGAGGGCAATTACTATTAGCGCCAGAAAGAATGAAGCAATTGAGTCAAAGTGAAAATGATGTAAAGTTGTGAATGTGTTTGGTGGTGAAAGTAAAGTCTGATGCTATAATAAACAATATCGCTTAGGAACCTGGAATGTTAGGTCCATGAATCAAGGTAAACTGGATGTGGTCAAATCAGTGAAATAAAATGGATGAGAATGGGCAAATTTAATTCAAATGACCATTATATCTACTACTGTGGGCAAGAAACCCTTAGAAGAAATGGAGTAGCCCTTATGGTAAACAAAAAAATCCAAAATTCAGTTCTTGGGTATAATCTCAAAAATGACAGAATGATCTCAATTTGTTTCCAAGCAAACCATTCAACATCACAGTAATCAAAATTGATGCCCCATCCACTAATGCTGAAGAAGCTCAAGTTGATCAGTTCTATGAAGACCTATAAGACCTTCTAGAACAAATAACAACAACAAAAAAATGTCTTTTTCATCACAGGGGACTGGAATGCAAAAGTAGGAAGTCAAGAGATACCTGGAGTAACAGGCAAGTTTGGCCTTGGAGTACAAAACGAAGCAGACAAAGGCTGAAAGAGTTTTCTCAAGAGAATACACTGGCCATAGCAAACACCCTTTCAAAGCACAAGAGATGACTCTACACATGGACATCACCAAAAGGTCAATACCAAAATCAGACTGATTTTATTCTTTGCAGCAGAAGATAGAGAAGCTCTATACAGTCAGCAAAAACAAGACCCAGAGCTGACTGTGGCTCAGGTGATAAGCACTCTATTGCAAAATTCAGGCTTAAATTGAAGAACGTAGGAAAACTGAAAATGAAAGTGTTGGTCGCTCAGTTGTGTCCAGCTCTTTGGAACGTCATGGACTGTAGCCATCCGGGTCCTCTGTCCATGGAATTCTCCAGACAAGAATACTAGAGGAGGTGCCATTCTCCCTCTCCAGGGGATATTCCCAACCCAGGGATCAATCCCAGGTCTCCCACACTGCAGGCAGATTCTTTACCATCTGAGCCACCAGAGAAGCCAAAAGTAGGGAAAACTACTAGGCTAATCAGGTGTGACACAAATCAGATTTCTTATGATTAAACAGTAGGGCTTCCCAGGTGGCACTAGTGGTAAAGAACCTGCCTGCCAATGCAGGAGACATAAGACACATGGATATGATCCCTGGGTTGGGAAGATCCCCTGGAGGAGGAAATGGCAACCCATTCCAGTATTCTTGCCTGGAGAATCCCATGGACAGAGGAGTCTGGTGGGCTACAGTCTATAAGGTCGCAAAGAGTTAGACACAACTGAAGTGACTTAGCACACATGATAATACAGTGGAGGTGACGAAGAGATTCAAGGGATCTGATCTGGTAGACAGAGCACCTGAAGAACTATGGATGGAGTTTTGTAACACTGTACAGGAGGCAGTGACCAAAACCATCCCAAAGAAAAAGAAATGCAAAATGGCAAAGTGGTTGTCTGAGGAGGCTTTACAAATAGCTGAGGAAAGAAGAGAGGTGAAAGGCAAGGGAGAAAGGGAAAGATATACACAACTGAAAGCAGAGTTCCATAGAATAGCAAGGAGAAATAAGAAGGCCTTCTTAAATGGAAAATGCAAAGAAATAGAGGAAAACAACTGAATGGGAAAGACTACAGATTTCTGCAAGAAAAGTGGAGATATCAAGGGAACATTTCATGCAAGGATGGGCATGATAAAGGACAGAAATAGCAAGGACTTAACAGAAACAGAAGATATTAAGAAGAGGTGGCAAGAATACACAGAAGAACTATACAAAAAAGATCTTCATGACCTGGATAACCACAATGGTATGGTCATTCACCTAGAGCCAGACATCCTGGAGGGCGAAGTCAAGTGGGCCTTAGGAAGCATTACAACAAATAAAGCTAGTGGAGGTGATGGAATTCCAGCCAAGCTATTTAAAATCCTAGAGATAATGCTGTGAAAGTGCTGCACTCAATATGCCAGCAAGTTGGAAAACTCAGCAGTGGCCACAGCACGGGAAAAGGTCAGTTTTCATTCCAATCTCGAGGAAGAGTAATGCCAAGGAATGTTCAAACTATGGTACAATTGGACTGATTTCACATGCTAGCAAGGTTACGCGCAAAATCCATCAACCTAGGCTTCAGCAGTGTGTGAGCCAAGAACTTCCAGACATATAAGCTAGCTTTAGAAAAGGCAGAGGAACAAGAGACCAAATTGCCAACATTTGTTGTATCATAGAGAAAGTAACAGAATTTGAGAAAAAAACCTCTACTTCTACTTCACTGACTACACTAAATCCTTTGAATGTCTGGATCACAACAAACTATGGAAAATTCTTAAAGAGATGGGAATATCAGACTATCTTACTTGTCTCCTGAGAAACCTGTATGCAGGTCAAGAAACAACAGTTACAACCTGACCTGAAACAATGGACTGGTTCCAAATTGGGCAAGTTCAGTCACTCAGTCGTGTCTGACTCTCTGTGACCGCACGGACTACAGCACGCCAGGCTTCCCTGTCCATCACCAACTCCCAGAGCTTACTCAAATTCATGTCCATCAAGTCCGTGATGCCATCCAACCAATCTCATCCTCTGTCGTTCCCTTCTCCTCCCACCTTCAATCTTTCCCAGCATCAGGGTCTTTTCCAAGGATCAGTTCTTCGCATCAGGTGGCCAAAGTATTGGAGTTTCAGCTTCAGCATCAGTCCTTCCAATGTATATTCAGGATTGATTTCCTTTAGGATTAATTAGTTTGACCTCCTTGCAGTCCAAGGGACTCTTAAGAGTCTCCTCCAACACCACAGTTCAAAAGCATCAATTCTTCGGTGCTCAGCTTTCTTTATGGTCCAACTTTCACATCCATACAGGACTACTGGAAAAACCATAGCTTTGACTATATGAACCTTTGCCAACAAAGTGATGTCTCTGTTTTTTACACATATAGACTGGAATCGAATGGTTAAAGTCAAAGGACGGCAGATGATGGGAGCTATGATTCTCACTGTTGTTGGAATGGGAGGTTACAGGTAAGGAAGGGGAGCAGGCTAGAAAGATCCCTGGGGTAATAAATTAGAGTTGGAGACATCAGCATGAACTAACACATAGCTTAACACAGATACAAGTGGTTATATAGAAATGTACACACATACACAAACACAGATGGTTACATATAGAAATACACACACAGAGGTTAGTATACACGTATATTTTCTTGTCAGCTAAGAGAATCTAAAAGCAAAGATACCCCGGTAGCAATGAGTAAACCTAAGGCCCAGATCTTGCTTTTTAAAATCATTCTCCAAGAAAAAAAACCAAGGCTACTAGAGAAATAGCTGATTTTGATACTGGGAAGCCTAGAGGATCTTATAGTACCAAAGGTAAGGAAGTGCTCCAAAAGCAAAACAAAAAAAGTACACGTTGATAGTGGTATGTCAAAGGGACAGAGTAAAAAGTGAAAGAGCTCCTACTGGCCAAAGATGGAACAATTTGAGCAAACAAAATAAAGCAGTACTAGATTATGACCTAAAATATAAAGTAAGAATCTGTGAATCCATATTGATATAAACGGGGAAGAAGTGACAACCCTCCATTTAGAATTCCAGATAATTTATGCAGATTCTCTACCCCCAAGAAGATGGAACATAACCCCCTCCTCCTTACATGTGGGCCGCACATAGTGACTTCTGTTCAAAGAGGACAGTGTGGGAAGATGGAAAAATAAAGTTTGCCATAGAGAAACCTGGCAAAAATACCTCAGTTAGGTGATTAGGTCAATATCACCAATGATGAGTTATGTTATTAACATGTAGTTTTGATGATGTAATGAGAATTACACTTTACCTCTGTGTAATTCTCCCCAAAACCTCTAACTTCAGCCGTATATTAAGAAAAACATCAGACATACCATAACAGAGGAACATCCTACAAAACATCTATCTAACCAATACTTTTCAAAACTGTTATGGCCATCAAAAAGAGGAAAGGTGAGAGACTGAGAGCCAGGAGGAGCCTAAGGAAAATACCACAACTAAATGTAACGTGGCAACCTGGATAGGATCCTGGAACAGAAAAAGGACTTTCGAGAAAAACTAAAGAAATTTGAATAAAGCATGGACTTTAGTTAATGACAGTGTGTCAATACTGGCTCATTAATTACAATAAATATTTCATAATATTGCAAAATGTTAGTAATAGGAAAAACTGGGTACAGGGTGTATGGTAATTATGGTAGTATCTTTTCAATCTAAAACTATCCTGAAAAATAATTTTTAAAATAGTGACAATAACAAAAACAAATATTGATTTACTGCAAAAAAAGTTAACTGACAAACTATAAATCAATAGCACCAAGTCCTATGTACCTTTTCCCCAAAGGATAAATTACAGGCTGCATGGAAATAGAAGAGAATAAGGAATATTGGTAAAATCTGGAAATATCCTGCTTTTTCCAAAAATTATGTTTGTTCGCTATTTGATTTTTCTAACAGCAGAGAGAAATTCACCTTTTAGGAAGGTGAATTTTCTTTCTTCACCCTTAATGAAGAAAGAAGTTGAAATTGAGTATTACCACTGAACTGATTCAAATGAAGTAATGAGATCTGTAATTGGGTCACTTCGGCTCTAAGAGACTTAATCAAAAGGGTTATATACTAAATTACTGGTCCACAATTTGCATCTCCACTGGTTCTGCGTCACAAACATACTTCTCTACATCTTCCTTTAGCCAAAATCAAGTAAGTCTCTCCAGCTTGGGGGTGTGGGAAAACTCAGACAGTGGAAGTCCTACCTCTTGACAGAGGGTAGCCCAGGTTACTGCTAGGTTTTGCTTTGCAGTGCATTGTGCTGATTTTATATTCTGGTTTCTGGAAACACCCATCTTCTTCTAACTAAAGAATCTAAGTAAAACCTAGCCTAGAGATTTTAGGACCAAATCTGGCAGATCCTAAAAACATGCTTTTACTGCTCTCGGTGAGGCGCTCCTCCAGTAGCCAGGCAGCATGGCGGTGGTGGAGACACGTGTGTGCGAGACGGACGGTTGCAGCAGCGAGGCCAAGCTCCAGTGCCCCACCTGCATCAAGCTGGGCATCCAGGGCTCGTATTCTGCTCGCAGGAATGTTTTAAAGGAAGTTGAGCAACTCACAAGTTACTGCATGAGAAAGCAAAAGATGAAAAGGCCAAGCAAGAAGTGTCTTCCTGGACTGTAGAAGGTGATATCAACACTGATCCATGGGCAGGTTATCGATATACTAGAAAACTCAGACCCCATTATCCACTGAGGCTAACAAGGCCGGTGCCAAGTTATATTCAAAGACCAGATTATGCTGATCACCCTTAAGGAATGTCTGAATCTGAGCAAGCTCTTAAAGGTACTTCTCAAATTAAGTTACTCTCATCTGAAGATATAGAAGGGATGCGGCTCATATGTAGGCTTACTAGAGAAGTATTGGACATTGCCGCTGAGATGATTAAACCAGGTGTAACTACTGAAGAAATAGATCATGCTGTACACACTTAGCATGCATTGTAAGAAATTGCTATCCTTCACCCCTGAATTATTATAATTTCCTGAAGTCTTGTTGTACTTCAGTGAATGAAGTGATTTGCCATGGAATTCCAGACAGACGACCCTTGCAAGAAGGTGATATTGTTAATGTGGACACCACTCTTTATCGGAATGGTTATCATGGGGACCTGAATGAGACATTTTTTGTTGGAGAGGTGGATGAAGGAGCTCGGAAACTGGTTCAGACCATGTACGAGTGCCTGATGCAAGCCATTGACGCAGTAAAGCCTGGTGTTCGATACAGAGAATTGGGAAACATTATTCACAAGCATGCACAGGCAAATGGATTTTCAGTTGTTCGAAGTTACTGTGGGCATGGAATCCACAAGCTTTTTCATACAGCCCCGAATGTACCCCACTATGCCAAAAATAAAGCAGTTGGAGTGATGAAGGCTGGTCATGTGTTTACAATTGAGCCAATGATTTGTGAAGGCGGATGGCAGGATGAAACCTGGCCGGATGGCTGGACAGCGGTGACAAGAGACGGGAAGCGGTCTGCCCAGTTCGAGCACACTCTGCTGGTCACGGACATTGGCTGTGAGATCCTGACCCGGCGGCTTGATAGTGCGCAGCCTCACTTCATGTCCCAGTTTTAATTTCCCCCAAGATGGCACATCTCAGTTTTACTTTCTGGCTGTACTCCGCATTTTATTGAGAGTACAAAATGGAAGAGGAAATTTTTTTATTACTTGTTTTTTTTGACTATCGATAAGGAAGGACTACAACATCTGACATGTGTCCTCAAGAACTTGTCTTGGGTCTGAAAAGGCCAAGAAGAATAAAGGAAGCATTTCTCAACTCCCCTCTCCCCAAACACACAAAAATCCCTGCACCCCTGTTTTTCTTCCTTGTCCTTTGAGCACTTTTACTTAAACCTGCTTCTAGTTGCTTCTGTCACTGCCACCGCTGGGCCAGCACCACCAGCTGCTTTCCAGGTGAGTGCTGGAGAAGAGAATCCTTGAGACTTCTGTGACATACTTTGCTCCCAGTTTTTTTTATTATTATTATGTATGTGTGGAAGTATATACGTATACATGTTAAATTCCATGTATGTAATTACTGAATACTGTGTGACCTGGGCCTTGTGCTGATTCTGCCCTGCTGAGGTTCTGTAGTGTCAAAAACGGACCCATTGTTTGCAGTGATTTAATTCCCAGCTGGAAATTGGCTTCCCTCCTTCCCCTGCTAATTATTTACGCTTATAATTGTGCATAAGAAAGCACTCGGTCAGTGAGACCCTCCAATGTGGGCTTGGTGTGAGTGAATGTATGTGGCAAAATCCACTTGAGACAAAGGTTATCAGGTTTTTAAAAGTCGAGTTTATGGCAGAAACAGCTGTGCTCCAAGCGGAAGCTGGCTGTTGCAGAGAATGACGTTTTTGTAATACGTTGCTATTTCAGACCTCTGTCTGCTCATAATGGGAGGAAAAACGCTCCCTTCCCCTCTCTGTCCTACTTCAAGGGCATACCTTGGAGAGATACTCAGAGAAGGCTGGAGGTTGCACTGTGAAAGTTGGGGAAGAGACAGTTCTGAAGCCTCTCCAGCAGGGAGCAGAGTCTGGAAAAGCTGGTGGTGGGGCGGAAGGACGTCTCTGGAGGTTGGACAGTTCCCTTGGAGTAGAGATGCACTGTCCTGGGTTTGCTGAAATCACACTTCTCCTTTACACAATTGGGAACCTCATTAGAAATGACCTCCGCTGCCCAACATCTGTGCTTTCAGTAGTTCAGTCCCAAATGGGAGAGTATCCAGTAAAGACAGATCAAAGTCATTGTCATTGGAGAATATTTGATTACTGGGTATCTGGAAACTGTATGCGAAGATAATTTGATTCCACTGACATGTCACACTTGTAAGAGAACATCTTTCCCAGAGTGCCTCAGACCTTTACTGCTTTAAAGGAATTACGATAATGTTTTCATTACTTTTTATTACTTTAATGATTTGGTAATGTGGCTGAATCTGGTATAGACTTTTGGGGGTATGTGTGTGAAGTTTTTTATCAAACTGTAATATTTGTGAATGGAATGCCTTGCAATATAAATGTTAATATAATACGTAAAGGGAGATTAAAAAGTTTGAATGATTAAAAAAAAAATGCTGTTACTAACAATAGTGACAGCTAGCATTTATTGAGATTTAATCTGTACCATGAGCTGTTCTTAATACTTTACATATACTTTTTCAGAGCATGTTAACTGTATAGACTGTCTTGTCTGGGTTCAAAAGTCAGCTGTACTACCGTGAGATCTCTTCAAGAAAATTAGAGATATCAAGGGAATATTTCATGCAAAGATGGGCACAATAAAGGACAGAAAAGGTATGGACCTAACAGAAGCAGAAGATATTAAGAAGAGGTGGCAAGAATACACAGAAGAACTATACAAAAAAGATCTTCATGACCCAGATAACACAATGGTGTGATCACTCACCTAGAGCCAGACATTCTGGAATGTGAAATCAAGTGGGCCTTAGGAAGCATCACTATGAACCAAGCTAGTGGAAGTGACGGAATTTCAGGTGAGCTATTTCAAATCCTAAAAGATGATGCTGTGAAAATGCTACACTCAATAAGCCAGCAAATTTGGAAAACTCAGCAGTGCCCGCGGAGAAGACAATGGCAATCCACTCCAGTATTCTTGCCTGGAAAATCCCATGGACAGAGGAGCCTGGTAGGCTGCAGTCTGTGGGGTCGCAAAGAGTCGGACATGACTGAGCGACTTCACTTTCACTTTTCACTGTCACGCATTGGAGAAGGAAACGGCAACCCAATCCAGTGTTCTTGCCTGGAGAATCCCAGGAATGGGGGAGCCTGGTGGGCCCCCGTCTATGGGGTCGCACAGACTCGGGCACAACTGAAGCAACTTAGCAGCAGCAGCAGTGGCCGCAGGACTGGAAAAGGTCAGTTTTCATTCCAATCCCAAAGAAAGGCAATGCCAAAGAATGCTCAAACTATGCACACTTGCACTCATCTCACACGCTAGCAAAGTAATGCTCAAAATTCTCCAAGCCAGGCTTCAACAGTACACGAACAAAGAACTTCCAGATGTTCAAGTTGGATTTAGAAGAGGCAGAGAAATCACAGATCAAGTTGCCAACATCCATTGGATCATGGAAAAAGCAAGAGAGTTCCAGAAAAACATCTACTTCTGCTTCATTGACTATGCTAAAGCCTTTGACTGTGCATTACAACAAACTGTGGAAAATTCTTCAAGTGATGGGAATACCAGACCATCTGACCTGTCTCTTAAGAAATCTGTATGCAGGTCAAGAAGTAACAGTTAGAACTGGACATGGAACAACGGACTGGTTCAAAATTGGGAAAGGAGTACGTCAGAGCTGTATACTGTCATCCTGCTTATTTAACTTATATGCAGAATACATCATGTGAAATGCCGGCCTGGATGAAGCACAAGCTGGAATCAAGATTGTAGGCAGAAATATCAATAACCTTAGATATGCAGATGACACCACCCTTAGAGCAGAAAGCAAAGAGGAACTAAAGAGCCTCTTGATGAAGATGACAGAGGAGAGTGAAAAAGTTGGCATAAAACTCAACATTCAAAAAACGAAGATCATGGCATCCAGTCTCATCATTTCATGGCAAATAGATGGGGAAACAATGGAAACAGTGACACACTTTATTTTCTTGAGCTCCAAGATCACTGCAGATGGTGAGTGCAGCCATGAAATTAAAACACACTTGCTTCTTGGAAGAAAAGCTAGGACAAACCTAGATAGTATATTAAAAAGCAGAAACATTCCTTTGCCGACAAAAGTCTGTCTAGTCATAGCTATGGTTTTTCCAGTAGTCATGTATGGATGTGAGATTTGGACCATGAAGAAAACTGAATGCCGAAGAGCTGATGCTTTTGAACTGTGCTATTTTGAAAGACTCTTGAGCGTCCCTTGGACTGCAAGGAGATCAAACCAGTCAATCCCAAAGGAAATTAATCCTGAATACTCACTAGAAGGACTGAGGCTGAAGCTGAAGCTCCAATACTTTGGCTACCTAATGTGAAGAGCTGACTCACTAGGAAAGACCCTGATGCTGGGAAAGATTGAAGGCAGAAGGAGAAGGGGACTACAGAGAATGAGATGGTTGGATGGTGTCACTGACTTTTGGACATGAGTTTGAGCAAGCTCCGGGAGATGGTGAAGGACAGGGAAACCTGGCATGCTGCAGTCCATAGGGTCGCAAAGAGTCGGACATGACTGAGCGACTGAACAACAACAACAAAACTGTGATTAAATTAATTGCTTCTCTGTGCCCCAGTTTCCCCATCTGTAAAATCCAGATATTAGCAGTACTCTATTAGCAAGTTTAAACGAGGCATGTATATTACTAACCACACTTACAAATGAGGAAATGAAGCACAGAAGGAGAAAATAATTTTATTTCATCACATTCCTAGTCCGCATGTGAACTCATAAAATCAGCTTCCAGAGTCCACATTTTCAAACTGGGCTACCACTACTTTTTAGAAAAGCAGCCAGTGACAAACAAGGAAAGAAAGTTGGTGTTGGGAGAATGATGGAACTTCTATGTAGAAATATTTCATAAGAGTTTGGGAATGACAGACTGCATCTTTAGGAAAAAGTTCAGGTCTGAGGATAGAGATTCGATAAAGATCCTGAGAAAAATGAGAGTTAAATAACAAAAAGAGGTCTCAAAAGGACCAAGAAGCAAGAGCCGGAGGGGGATCTGAAATAGCAGGGAAAAAATAAAAGAGAAGGAGATGGAGGCACCCAATGGATGAGAGGGACATGAGATGGCTTAGCATCACAGTTGCACAAGGCAGAGAAAGTGCCAAGAAAGAGGGAGTCCTTTGCCCTCCCCAATGCCAGTCTGAGAGCCCAGGTCAAGCTAGATTCCTTCTGTGATGCCCACCAGGTATCAGTCCTAACCTTCAGTGTCAGCTCAAAATAACTCCACTTCTCGAATCTCTTCCCTGAATTTTCTTGGGCATTCGGTCATTTCCTAAGATCAGTACCAAACTCCCTGAGGACAGAAATAACACCTCTCCTCTCTGTACCCCCAGTGCCATGCACACTGTCAGTGCTCAACAAATGCCTGTTGAGGGTGTCTCCTGGCCCTTCCATGGCTTTGCTCCAGTGACACTCTATCACCTGTGAAGATAAAGATTGCCTATACCCCATACTCTTCACCAAGCACCTATCCTATCTGGAAGCCTATGTTCAGAGCCGACTCAATCTTTGGTCATGAAGTGAGTTTGGGGGTGAATTAAGAGTGTCCTCTGTCGCACATTCCTCAGCAACCCCTTGATAAGTCCAGGATCATGGGAAAAACCTATCAGACTCTAGATTCGCCATAGTTTTCACTGGAAAGCAAAGTAGCTGGACAAAGAATGGAAATACGTCCACCATCTCTGAACACAGTGGGAAATTCATGAAAAAGACAAAATTTACTTACTGTCACCTGAGCAGGCAGCAAATCCAAGGCCATTCTTTTCTTCTAAGTTTTCCTGTCAAGGGAGAGTAGAGTGCTTGCCAAGGTAGGTCTGCAAAGAAAAAAAGGTGTCATGAAGAACTCTGGTGTCAAAGCACGGCTTGGAAAAAGGAAGTTACAACTACCCATAATGTCTATTAGGTCTGAACAAAGCCATGCAATATAAATGATGCAAACCAAGTTTAAAAGTGTGCCTATTAAGCCAATTAAGTTCTAAGACAATTTGCCAACCTCCACCTCTGCCTTGTATTAACCATACTTCTAATTTCCATATATAGATGCTTTTTAACATGCACTGGGCTCTATTAGCCACATCTAAGCAAATTGTGACTCATCACAGACTTCTGGAATCCTGAAGATAGCTTTAAACTATACATTCAAACAGTCACAACGAAAATGAGTGTCCCAGACTGCCACTTTCAAACATATCTAGCCAATCCTAAGCCTGTTTGCCTTGCTTCACCATTTCCTTCCTGAAGAACACAATAAAGGAGCTTGCCTACATGTGCCATCTTTTTTTTCTATGGAATTGTTAGGGGAAACACACTGATCGAAACCACCCACCCTGGCCAGGCACCATAGTAACCATCTGCATGAGTTGTTTTACGACAGGAGGTCCTGATAAGGAACAGGGAACTAATAAGCCTCCACCAACCAGAAGAGTTCAGGAAAGGTCAAAAGGAGACACCACCTGTCCGACCACCTCCCAGAATCCTCACTGGTATCCATCTTGGCTGAACAAGGCGTGCACCACCAGGAAGGACTCTGAGTCAGAATGATTGGCTAAGGACAACCCAGAAATTATTCCCCTCATCATAAAACCCGAGACTGCAAGCCATGTGGCAGAGCTGATCTCTTGGGTTCCCTTACCCTACTGCTCTCCACCTGGGTGCCCTTTCCCAATAAAATCTCTTGCTTTGTCAGCACATGTGTCTCCTCGGAAAATTCATTTCCGAGTGTTAGACAAGAGCCCAGTTTCGGGCCCTGTAAGGGGTCCCCCTTCCTGCAACAGAATGACCAACAGGTGCTCCTGAGTGGCTCCTTCCTGGACTGCTGTGTTCTTTCCAGGGAACTGTCACACATAATGCACACCATTTTGGATGCCACTCCTAAACACAAATTCCACAGGTGCCACTTCTTTTAGCATCTACAGCTCCCCAAATCCTTTGTTCTTCATACACAAACCCCAACTGGGAAAGCAAGGTAAGAGAAGTAGGCAGACCACTGTCAGAGAAGAGTGGTGGCCAAGGCTGCCTGCACTAGCCACCTAAGTTTGCAGTAGGCTCTATAGGTATAGCACCTGGCGTGAAAGCTCAACAAACTGAGTATGCTGTGTAATGTCAGCCAGAGAAGGCAAGCTGCTGTAAAAGTACCATAGTTACCCTATGATGCACATCTTCTCCCCATCTTGTATCTTGCATGTATTATTTAATCTGCACAACCACTATAAAAAGTATTGCTACCTCATATTACAGATGTGAGGGAGACTGAGAACCAGGGAGTCTAGTGACCTTCCCCAAGAAACAAAACTGCTAAGTATACAGTAAAGGCAAAAAGGATCATGGTGGAGTCCAAGTCCCCAGTTAATGTGGCAAATTAGCTGTCCACCTGTGCCTCATTTTCTTCATCTGTAAAACACGATCTACCTGTTATCTGAGGCTGAAATGAGTTCATTCATCCAAGGCGCCAGGCTAGTACCTGGCACAGGTAAGGTCTCCATAGGCATTGCTATTGTTGTTACTGTCTGTTTCATCAGAAATCTCTGAAAAGCCAGCCACAAAAGACTCCCGCCAACAGCAGTCCCGGACCACCCCAACTCACCTGACGGGGCGCTCCCTCCCCGCGACTCTCCCGGGGGAGGGGGGGGTGGGGGCAGGGCAGCGACTCCCCTTGAAGCGTTGCGGCCTGGGCCGCGCAGACCGCCTCCAGACCCCCTCGGCCTCGGTATCTCCCTGGTGCCTGCGCGCTGCCCCGCCCGGCCGGCACACCTCCCAGCCCAGACCCGCACACGTGCAGGTTCTGAGCGCCACCGGAAGATGCAGCCGAGAGTTTCTCAGTCCCTGGCAGGCCGCCCTAGCAGAGCCGGGATCACCCGCGCCACGAGCCCCGAGAAAGCCACGAGCCTTCCTTGCAACCCTGCAAACCCAGGAGAACTACGACTCCCGGCATGCCTATGGGCTCGCGCCTACTACACTTCCCAGGGGCGCCGCTGGCGCCGCCCCTTCCGAGACGGGAACATTCTCTCGTGGGGAGCTGTCGGGCCCAGCTGTCCGCTGGGGTTGCAGTGCGAGGGACCAATCACGTTAACAAATAAGGCAGGTGATCTCCAAAATGCTTGCAGCCTAAATCAGCTGCGTGACTTGTTTTGTTAGACAGGCAAAATCATTTGAATAAAAACCCTGAATTTTGACGCCTTTAAGGTGAGTGCTACCTAGCTCCTACCAGCTAGTTTTGATTATTTTTAATTATTTTAATGTGTACACGGAGGATAATGTATGAACAGGTATGTTTAAGTATAATAAAACTGACACCCATATACTCAACATTCTGCTTCAAAAGAGAACTTGACCAGAATCTTGGAAGACCTGTCCACGATGCTCCCCATTTTTCTATACTATGTTAAGCATTTCCTGGCTTAGCCTGATGAATACATCTCAAGTAGGTGCCCCTAAAACAATAGAATCTGCTCTATGTTTTTCTGTAACTTACATGCCAAACTTATTAAGTTCACCTATCTTCATATATGAAAAGTTTACTCATTTTCACTGTTGCATGATTGCATTATTCATTCATTTAACAAAGTATATTTAACACTTGTCTTGCACCTGGCATTGTTGTAGATACTAGAAATAAACCGGTAAATAAAACTGGCACAACCTCTGCATTCATGCAGCTTAAGTTGTCAAGGGGAGAGAAAGAAGCAAAATAATAGCAGAAATAACTCAGCCATTAAAAAAAAAGAATGAACTAATGCCATTTGCAGCAAAATACATAGGCCTAGAGATTATCACACTAAGTGAAATAAATCAGGCAGAGAAAGACAAGTATCATATGGTATCACTTATATGTGGCATCGAAAAAGTGATAAAAATGAATTTATTTACAAAACAGAAACAGATTCACAGACAAAGAAAACAAATTTTATAGTTACCAAAGGGAAAAGGGGTAGAGGAGGGATAAATTAGAATTTAGGGATTTTCAAATACAAACTACATAAACAACAAGGTCCTACTGTATAGTACAGGGAACTATATTCAATATCTTGTAATAAACTAAAGGGAAAATAATCTGAAAAAGAATATGTATAGCTGCATAACTGAATCACTTTGCTGTACACCAGAAACTGACGAAACATTGTAAATCAACTCTATGTAAATAAATAAATGGTATGTATTTAGATACTGACGCATGCTAATAAGAACAAGAAAGGGGACCAGGACCCTTGATGAGAGCGATTTTACACAAAGTAGTTAAGCCATGTTTGACCGACAAGGTCAAACATTTGAAGAAGGACCTGCGGAAGATGAGAAATGAGCCAAACTAAACATCTGGTGGAAAGCTTTCTGACACTACAGTAGGAGCATACCTGGCCTATTGAGGAGATAATAAGATTACAGTTGCTGAAACAGAAATAAGGAGACAGAGAAGTAGGAGATCAGAGGCAAGAGGACTAAATTTATAGGCTCTTATTGGTCATTATGCCACTGTATTTGACTCTGAAAGAGAATGCTCTGGGCACTGCAGAGATAAACCCTTATGTCCATTTTTTTAGTGATCACTGACTGCTGTGCTGAAAATAAACTAAAAGTTCAAAGGAAGAAGTAGAGAGACTAAGACTAGAAGGCTATTGTAGTAAATCTGTGAGAGAAGACAGGAGTTTGGACTGAGTAGAAGTTATGAGAAGTGTCTGGAAATACTAAAATTCAAAATATGGAAAAGAGGAGAATGTTAACATTGGAATATTATGTTTTTCAGCTAGGAAGTATATCTATTCCTTTTAAATAGTCCTGGTAATTATATTATTTTTTTAAAAATATTCTTTATGCTGTGTTTGTCTGATTATAAAAATTAAGAATTAGCTTGTCTCTTAGCCACCGCAATGAGAAGCCCATGCACTGCAATGAAGAGTAGCCCCTACTTGCTGCAACTAGAGAAAAGTCCTGCAGCAACAAAGACCCAGCACAGCCAATAAATAAATCCATTTTTAAAAAAAAAATTAGCTTGTCTCTTGATATCCTTTTGCTGACCTAAAACAAATACACAGCCAGTTTTTTTCTCCAGCAAAATGGGTGTATTCAGGATTAACAAAGAATTGCAATTTGAGGTTTGTAAACATGGCTGTGCAAGTCCTCAGCAAAAATGGAGAAGAGCTCTCTTTTATAGAGGGAAAAGAAGCTGAGAAGGCTATGATAAAGAGTCCATGGTGTTTTCATTGGCTGAGTCCTGACAGACTCTCACTGGCTGATCTCTTGCCGGCAAAGAAGGGGAAGTCTTTGCTTTTCCTGTTGGGTTCTTCCTGTTGTAGGGGTGAGAGCACCCCCTTCTGGTCTTGTATCTCTATTTAATTGAGGTTTCTGTTTATTGCTTTCTTACACTTTGTATTTGGGTTGGCCAAAAAATTCATTCAAGTTTCTGAATATTCCAATATTTTAAACCAAACATAATTTTATTTTCTGTCCCATTTAAAATTTTTAAAATATGAGCTAATAGGCTATCTAATTTTAGTACTTCTGTATTCCATTTTCTCTCTCAACTGTGAATTTTGGTAATTAAGTTTTATAATTTATTTGCAATTAAGTTTATATTTAATCAGTTTCTTTACTGATGATGAGATGCTTGTGCTCAGTTGTATCTGACTCTTTTCAACCCCATGGACTAGCCCAATGGGCCCCTGTGTCTATGGATTTTCCAGGCAAGAATACTGGAGTGGGGTAACATTTCTTTCTCCAGGAGATCTTCCCGACCCAGGGATTGAACCCAGGTCTCTTGTGTCTCCTGCAATAGCAGATGGATTCTTGACCATGTCTATACCATCACTTCCTAATTTTTGCTTTTGGTCTTGACATTTCTGTTTCTTTTTCACATTGTCACAGTCTAGTTTTTATCTGTGCCCTCTCAGTTATTCCATAAACCTCTTTTACTTAGTTTTCTGGAGACAGCTGAAGCCAATCTCATTTTTCTTCTCTTTTAGGAAACCTTCTTCTGTTTATTTCTCTACGTTGACTTATATAAATCTTCCCCCTCTCCCCATTTCCTGTATCTTTAAGTACTTTTTTCTGTTTTTCCCCCTGTAACTAGCACTTGGTTTTTTCCATTATTTTTGTCTGGGACAATAGAAAGGATAAGGCTCAATTCTATTTTTTTCTGCTTTCTTCACTGGCAACATATTAAACTGTTATTCTTGGTGTACAGCTTTCATGACAATGTGAAAACCTCATATTTAATTCTTTGTCCTTTCCTCCATTTTATGGGAGGGGTTTCAAAATTATCTTCCAAATTAAAAAAATAAAGGACTATTCTCCCACTTTCTCTTTTTCTTTCTAATGTAGTTTATTGCTTTAAAAGAAGTGACCATGTACTTTATTTGAAAAAATGTCTGCACTACATACAACATCCATGGAATAGTAAGAAACCTTGACCCAGCAGGCTGCTTTGGTCCACTGTAGTGTAACTGAAGGTCAACTACTTTCTCCCTTCTTTCTTGCCTCCCTTTCTCCCATCTTCCCTTCCTTTTTTTTTTTTAAACAGTGGGAAAATAAGAAAAATTGTAGAAAAGGAAAAAATAGGAATTGTTTCCAACTATTCAAAATTTGAAAGGCTAAAATGAAATATATGTGAAGTATTTAAAATTAAATTACAGTTTCTCTTCCATCTTATTCTCTTAATCAGCTGAAAGATTGAAAGTTTGCTGCTGTAAGCTGTGTATTATGCCAGGATTCGTGACCTCCGGAGGAGAGGATTTCGATCTGGGGTCAGAGACGAGGCTTAACTACTTGGAGCTTTTTGTGTAGCCAAGTTTTATTAAAGTATAATAGAGATAGGGAAAGCTTCTGACATAGACATCAGAAGGGGACAGTGTTCCCTTGCTAATTTTTATCAAGGTGTTTTATGTCTGGTAGAAAGCTATTAATCAAGTAAGAGAGACACCTCAAGGCTGAGGGAGTTTCACCAGGTCCCTCTTCAACAATATGCACTTTTGAGATAGGATGTCACGAGGTGTGTCATCTCCAGCCATAAAACAATTGACAGGAATTCTGGTTTGTTGAGCCCAAGGTTTGAGAAAAGAAGAAAAGTTAGTTAGGTGGAACCATTTTGAAGAAAGGCAAATTCCTAAGCAAATACATAGTTTCATTAACATAAGAAAAACGCATTGGTTAGCTCAAGGCAGAACCAGGTGTCGTCAATATAGAATTGAAAGAAGCCTCTTTTAATTTTGCGTAGAGAAGGAAAAAAAAATCTGCCACTTGCAGTTTATTTCCTCCTGCTGCTTGGGGACCTCTGGCCTTCCTCCCTGTTACCCTCTTAATCTTAATGACATCCATCCCTATATGTACATGTGCAATTGAGGCTGGTGGACTGGCTAGATTTGGGGAACACAAGAGTGCATACTGTTTAAAATGCCATCCAAATACTACTGCAAACCTGAGTGTTATAATAGAAACATGCAATAAGTTATTTATATCTTCCTGTCCTATATATATAAACTCTTAGACGTTTAAAGGATTTTTGTACAAACACATTTAAGAGTGATTGCAAGGACTTCCTTGGAGATTGAGTGGTTGGCAATCCGCCTGCCAGTGCAGGGACATGGGTTCAACCCTGGTCCAAGAAGATTCTACATGCCACAGACAGCTAAGCCCAAGCCCGTGTGCCACAGCTGCTGAGCCTGCCCTCTAGAGCCCTTGAGCTGCAACTACTGAAGCCTAGGTACCTAGAGCCCATGGTCTACAAGAGAAGCTACTGTAATGACAAGCCTGCACACCACCACAAAAAGTAGCCCCTGCTCACCGTAGACAGAAAAAAGCCCGCACACAGCACTGAAGATCCAGCACAGCCAAAAATAAAAATAAAGTGACTGCAAAATTTGTGTAGAAAAAATAACCCACTGACCTAAATGAAGAGAAGTACAAGCTGGATGGTGCTGAAATATAGGGATTCAGGGGGTAATTCTATCCAGGTCTTTCCATCACAACTCTATAAATTTACGGGGTGAGTCATGAAAACCTACAAATGATTTTTATTATGTACAATCTATTTGCTTAAAAGAAATGGAAGCTTTGCTAGCTTGTTTTCCTTTGCCAATATCTTTCTACTGAAGTAGAGATCACAAAACAGATGTTGAAGCTCTAGATTTCTTGCCACAGGCATGACAAGAGTTTGTTCTGCTTAAGAAACAGCAAGTTTTTGGATGTGGCATGTAATAAGCACTTAAAGAATATTTTTGGAATAAACAAATAAAAATCGGATAAAAATCATGTATGGTTGTTTGGATAACAAAAATGTTTCTTTAGATAATTCTTGGAGGTGAGGTAGCAATGATGGTATAATCTACAGCTCCCACCATATCCTTTAAAAAAACAATAAAGGACATGGAACAGAAAAGAGGCAGTGGGGTTGTTAAAATTGATATAAAACCACCACCAGAAAGAGAAAGTACGCCCTATGTGTGAAAATATACAAAAGTTTATTGGTATTTAAGAGAACCATATATTAAAAGTACATGCGGGATATATAAACAACCTCCATAGCTCAATAACAACAGCAAAACCATGCAATTCAAAAACTGGCCAACGTTTTAAATAAACAGTTCTCCAAATAAAATGCATACAATACAAATGGCCAAATAAGCATATTGAAAGATGCTCGACATCCCTAGTCATTAGAGGAATGCAACTCATAACCACAATGAGATACCACTTCACAACTGTTAGAATGGTTATTATAAAGAAAGAGAAAAGAAGTGTTAACAACTGTTGTTGAAGATGTAGATAGTAGAACCCATATTCAAATTAGAACCCTTGTACATTGCTGATGAGAATGTAAAATGCTGCATCCTCTGTGGAAAATAGTTTGACAGTGTCATATAAAGGTTAATATCCACTTCTCAAATGATGATGCAATCCCACTCTTAGGTATTTCAGTTCAGTTCAGTCGCTCAGTCGTGTCCGACTCTTTGCAACCCCATGAATTGCAGCACGCCAGGCCTCTCTGTCCATCAACAACTCCCGGAGTCTACCCAAACCCGTGTCCATCGAGTCGGTGATGCCATCCAGCCATCTCATCCTCTGTTGTCCCCTTCTCCTCCTGCCCCCAATCCTACCCAGCATTAGGGTCTTTTCCAATGAGTCAACGCTTCGCATGAGGTGGCCAAAGTATTGGAGTTTCAGCTTCAACATCAGACCTTCCAATGGACACCCGGGATTGATCTCTTTTAGGATGGATTGATTGGATCTCCTTGCAGTCCAAGGGACTCTCAAGAGTCTTCTCCAACACCACAGTTCAAAAGCATCAATTCTGTGGTGCTCAGCTTTCTTCACCGTCCAACTCTCACATCCCTACATGACCACTGGAAAAACCATAGCCTTGACTAGACGGACTTTTGTTGGCAAAGTAATGTCTCTGCTTTTAAATATGCTATCTAGGTTGGCCATAACCTTCCTTCCAAGGAGTAAGCGTCTCTTAATTTCATGGCTGCAATCATCATCAGCAGTGATTTTGGAGCCCAAAAAAATAAAGTCAGCCACTGTTTCCACTGTTTCCCCATCTATTTCCCAAGAAGTGATGGGACCAGATGCCATGATCTTAGTTTTCCAAACGTTGAGCTTTAAGCCAACTTTTTCACTCTCCTCTTTCACCTTCATCAAGAGGCTCTTTAGTTCTTCTTCACTTTCTGCCATAAGGGTGGTGTCATCCGCATATCTGAGGTTATTGATATTTCTCCCAGCAATCTTGATTCCAGCTTGTGTTTCTTCCAGCCCAGCGTTTCTCATGATGTACTCTGCATGTAAGTTAAATAAGCAGGGTGACAATATACAGCCTTGACGTACTCCTTTTCCTATTTGGAACCAGTCTGTTGTTCCATGTCCAGTTCTAACTGTTGCTTCCTGACCTGCATACAGGTTTCTCAAGAGACAGGTCAGATGGTCTGGTATTCCCATCTCTTTCAGAATTTTCCACAGTTCACTGTTATCCACACAGTCAAAGGCTCTGGCATAGTCAATAAAGCAGAAATAGATGTTTCCCCAGAACTCTCCCGCTCCTTCAGTGATCCAGCGGATGTTGGCAACCTGATCCCTGGCTCCTCTGCCTTTTCTAAAACCAGCTTGAACATCTGGAAGTTCACGGCTCACGCATTGCCGAAGCCTGGCTTGGAGAATTTTGAGCATTACCTTACTAGCATGTGAGATGAGTGCAATTGTGTGGCAGTTTGAGCATTCTTTGGCATTGCCTTTCCCTGGGATTGGAACGAAGACTGACCTCTTCCAGTCCTGTGGCCACTGCTGAGTTTTCCAGATTTGCTGGCATATCGAGTGCAGCACTTTCACAGCATCATCTTTGAGGATTTGAAATAGCTCAACTGGAATTCCATCACCTCCACTAGCTTTGTTCGCAGTGATGCTTTCTAAGGCCCACTTGACTTCACATTCCAGGATGTCTGGCTCTAGGTGAGTGATCACACCATCGTGATTATCTGGGTCGTGAAGATCTTTTTTGTACAGTTCTTCTGTGTATTCTTGCCACCTCCTCTTAGGTATTCTTAGGTATTTACCCAAGCAGAAATGAAAACAATGTTCACAGAAAAACCTGTATGCAATTGTTTGCAGCAGCCTTATTCATAACTTCCAAAAATTGGAAACAACCCAAATGTTCCTCAAGTGGAGAATAATAAACTGTGGTACACTGATATAATGGAGTATCACTCAGCAATTAAAAGGTACAAAATACCAACATGGGGTAATCTCAAATGCAGTAGCCTAAGAAAAAGCAGCCAGACATATGATACTCTATAAAAGGGAAAACTATGGGATAGTAATTGAAACCAGGGAGCCAAACAGATACATGTATGTGGATGTTCATAACAGCATTATTTACAGTAGCCAGAAGGTGAAAGCAACTCAAAAGTCCATTAATTCATGAATGGATAAACAAAATGTGGTCTTCACATACAATGGAATTTTATTCAGCCTTAAAAAAGGAAGGAAATTCTGATAACATGCTATGACAAGGATGAATCTTTAAGACATTACACAAGTGAAATAAGCCAAACACAAAAAGAAATACATTGTATGATTCCACTTATATGAACTAAGTAGGAAAGGCAAATTCATAGAGACAGAAGGTAGAACAGAAATTACCAGAGGCTGGGGAAAGGGTAAAATGGAGAGTGACTCCTTAATGAGTACAGAATTTCTGTTTGAGATGATGACAATGTTCTAGAAATAGATTCTGGTGATGGTTACACCCACATTGTGACTTCACTCATTGCTACTAAACTATACACTGTAAAGTGGTTAAATGACAACTTTTAAGTTATAAATATTTTACCAAAAAAATTTTTAAGTATATGCAGGATGCAAGAGGGCATTACTGGGAAGGTAATGCTTCAGGGGAAGATTGTTAACAGAAAAAAACAGGTGTGGAAACCATATTTCAAGGGAGGAAATATAAGATCCTGCAAAAGAAAAAAACCACTCTAAGTATTTTAGACCCCGCAATTCTTCTCCCCAACCCTCAAGTAATCTAGTCAATAAATCATACTTTGCTACACAGAAAGAACTAGGTGTACTTGAATTAGAAATCTTGGACACAATCCAAACTTGTGACAGAAAGGACACAGACACCACCTTGCTGGGAATCTTAGAGGCTAAGTCTGGGACAATTTCAGCATCAAATTAAATAATGCTATTAGCAGATTACAGTCCACTGATGAAACAAGAACTGCTTCCAGAATCACAGAAATAAACAAAAAATGAAACTCTCCCCTAAAGTAGATAGTCGATTATTACATGTAGAAAAAATGACAGAATTAGAAAATTTCTATTTGAAAACTATTATAATAGTTTATTTTATATAATAGTTTCTATTATATAATATTTTATATATATTATAATATATAATATAATATATATTTTATACAAGAGTTTATATTATATATAATTATAAATATACTTACATAATATATTGTATAATATATATTATATTATACATTATGTGATTATATAATTATAATTATATAATCATATAATTATAATGTATAATAATATACACTTATATTAATATATATTATTATATAGTATGATATAAGTATACATTATTAATATATAATATATAATAAATATAATATAAATGTAAATATAAATATAATAAACATAATAGTAAATATAACAATATTGATTTTAATATTAATATTAAATATATAATATATTATACATTACATATTATAATATGTTGTATATTATATACATTAACAATATATTAAAAGCTTAAAGCTCAACGTTCAGAAAACTAAGATCATGGCATCTGGTCCCATCACTTCATGGGAAATAGATGGGGAAACAGTGGAAACAGTATCAGACTTTATTTTGGGGCTCCAAAATCACTGCTGATGGTGATTGCAGCCATGAAATTAAAAGACGCTGACTCCTTGGAAGGAAGGTTATGACCAACCTAGATAGCATATTTAAAAGCAGAGACATTACTTTGACAACAAAGGTTCATCTAGTCAAGGTTATGGTTTTTCCAGTGGTCATGTATGGATGTGAGAGTTGGACAGTGAAGAAAGCTGAGCACCGAAGAATTGATGCTTTTGAACTGTGGTGTTGGAGAACACTCTTGAGAGTCCCTTGGACTGCAAGAAGATCCAACCAATCCATCCTAAAGGAGATCAGTCCTGGGTGTTCATTGGAAGGACTGATATTGAAGCTGAAACTCCAATACTTTGGGCACCTCATGCGAAGAGTTGACTCATTGGAAAAGACCCTAATGCTGCGAAGGATTGAGGGCAAGAGGAGAAGGGGACGGCAGAGGATGAGGTGGTTGGATGGCATCACCCACTCGATGGACATGGGTTTGGGTAAACTCCAGGAGTTGGTGATGGACAGCGAGGCCTGTTGTGCTGCGATTCATGGGGTCGCAAAGAGTCGGACCCGACTGAGCGACTGAACTGAACTGAACTGAATATTAGATTAATATTAATATAATATTAATATATTATATAGTATAATACAATATTATAATATAATTATACTATATATTTTATAATCATAAAATATATAGTATAATATTATAATTATTTATAATATTGTATATTTATATATAATAATATAATATATTGATATTAATATATAATATTATATATAAATATATAATATAGTAAATATATTATAAATTATTTATATAAATATAAATATATAATTTATAATATATATAGTGAATATATTATAAATATATATAAATATATAATTATATATAATTATAAATTTAATTATATATAATGTAATATTATATAATAGTTTATATTTTAACTATTATAATATAATAATAATAGTTACAACTATACAATTACAATAGTTACAACTATAATAATAGTTGTAATACTATTATAACTATTATAATAACAATTGACTAAAGCAAGTGCCACCAACAAATACTAAAACTAGTGGAGGAGAGCTTGACCAGTAAAAAATATATATGCACACACTCATAGGATTTCCTCTCAAGATACTTGAGATTACAATGAGAAAACTGGTAACTTTACAGTGGGATATCAGGCAGATACCATCTTAATCAACAGAGCAAAGTTAAATTTACCAGCAATAGGTAAACTCAACATCACAAACCTCCTAATGTGATAATATAATGTACTAAAAAGAATACAATCCTACTTTGGTGATTTTCTTACCAAAAAGCATAACATAAATTTAATCATGAGGAAACATTTGACAAATTTAATGGAGGGACAATTGAGAAATAAAATCACACAGATCTTCATGAGAAAACATTTGTTTGATAATGCAACCCAAGCCACCTAAAAAGATGAATATTTTAAATAATCTAATCACTTTGAACACTATAATTATATCAGGCATGTCAATTATTACAAAAATAAAGCATGTTTTGCTTTTCCAGTTTGCTTTGAAAATGGCCTATTAAGAAGATATGAAAATGGACATTTTTCTCTTTTGCTTATATTCTGAACACGTCTCTTTGAGAATAAGAGAAATGAGGCAAAGAAAATCTATTGACAACTTAATGATGATTGTTATTTCTTTGCTTTGTTCTCTTATGATATGCACATATTTGGTTTATGACATGTAAACTTGCAATAGAAACCAATATTCTCTTTCTCTGGTGATCTAGGGAGATGAATAGGAAGGGAAGGTGTAGACAGAAGGAAGATGATGGTTCTGGTAATGAGACACATTTAAATTTAAAGATGGCCTGAAGAATGCTATGATTGTGGTTTTCATTCTGTCTGCCCTCTGAGGGATAAGGATAAGAGGCTTATGGAAGCTTCCTGGTGGGACAGACTGACTGTGGGGGAAACTGGATCTTGTTCTGATGGGCGTGGACATGCTCAGTAAGTCTTTAATCCAATTTTCTATTGATGGGCAGGGCTGTGTTCCCTCCCTGTTGTTTGACCTGAGACCAAACTATGGTGGAGGTAATGAAGATAATGGTGACCTCCTTCAAAAGGTCCCATGCAAGCAGTGCCACACTCAGTGCCCCCGACCCAGTAGCAGGCCACTGCCTACCTACGTCTATGCTGGAGACTGCTGGACACTCACAGGCAAGTCTGGATCAGTCTTTTTTGGGATCATTGTTCCTTTCTCCTGGGTTCTGGTGTGCACAAGGTTTTGTTTGTGCCCTCCAAGACTCTGTCTCCTCAGTCCTATGTTAAGTTCTATAATCAAATCCCACTGCCCTCTAAAGTCAAATCCCCTGGGCTTTCTCAGTCCCTTTGCCAGATCCGCAGGTTGGGAAATCTGCTGTGGGTCCTAGAACTATCGTAACAGTTTGAGAATTTATTTGGTATAATTCTTGTGCAGTTTGTGGGTATGATGAGGTTAATGGTGACCCAAGAGGGCTTATGCCACACCCAGGATGGCTGCACCCAGAGCCCAGCCTCTGCGGCAGGCCACTGCTGACCTGTACCTCCACAGAAGACACTCAAACACTCAAAGACAGGTCTGGCTCAGTCTCTGTGGAGTCTCCTGGTGCACACAAGGTTTTGTTTGAGCCCTCCAAGCATCTATGGTGGGTATGGGTTTTGATTCTAAACGCAATTTCACCACTCCTACTATCTTGCTGGGGCTTCTCCTTTGCCCTTGGATGTGGGGTATCTTTTTTTGGTGGGATCAAACATTCTCCTGTTGATCATTGTTCAGCAGTGAGTTGTAATTTTAGGTTCTCACAGGAGAAGATAAGCGCACATCCTTCTATGCCGTTATTGTGAATCTTCTTCTGAATCACAGAAAACTAATCAAACTGATCACATGGACCACAGCCTTGTCTAACTCATTGTAACTATGAGCCATGCCATGTAGGGCCACCCAAGATGGACGGGGCATGGTAGAGAGTTCTGACAAAATGTGATTCACTGGAGAAGAAAATGGCAAACCACTTCAGTATACTTGCCATGAGAATCCCATGAACAGTATGAAAACACAAAAAGATATGACACTGAAAAATGAAATCCACACTTCGGTAGATGCCCAATTTGCTACTGGAGAAGAGTGGAGAAACAACACCAGAAAGAATGAAGTGATGGAGCCAAAGCAAAAAAGGTGCCCAGTTGTGGATGTGACTGGAAACAGAAGTAAAGTCCGATGCTGTAAGGAGCAATATTGCAGTGGAACCTGGAATATTAGGTCCATGAATCAAGGCAAATTGGAAGTAGTCAAACAGGAGATGGCAAGAGTGAACATTGACATTTTAGGAATCAGTGGACTAAAATGGATGGGAAAGGGTGAATTTAACTCAGATGATCATTGTATCTACTAATGTGGGCAAGAATCCTTAGAAGAAATGGGGCAGCCCTCATAGTCAACAAAAGAGTCCAAAATGCAGTACTTGGAAGCAATCTCAAAAATGACAGAATGATCTCTGTTCATTTCCAAGGCAAACCATTCAATATCGCAGTAATCCAAGTCTATGCACAGACCAGTAATGCTGAAGAAGCTGCAGTTGAATGGTTCTAGGAAGACCTACAAGACCTTCTAGAACTAACACCCAAAAAAGATGTCTTTTCATTATAGGGGAATGGAATGCAAAAAATAGGAAGTCAAGAGATACCTGGAGTAACAGGCAAATTTGGCCTTGGAATACAAAATGAAGCAGGTCAAAAGCTAACAGAGTTTTCCCAAGAGAACACACTGGTCATAGCAAACACCCTCTTCCAACAACACAAGAGAAGACTCTACACATGGACATCACCAGATGGTCAATACCAAAATCAGATTGATTATATTCTTTGCAGCCAAAGATGGAGAAGCTCTATACAGTCAGCAAAAACAAGACCAGAAGCTAACTGTGGCTCATCATGAACATCTTATAGCCAAGTTCAGAATGAAATTGAAGAAAGTAAGGAAAACCACTAGACCATTCAGGTATGATCTAAATCTATTCCCTTACTATTATACAGTGGAAGTGACAAATAGATTCAAGGGATTAGATCTGATAGACAGAGTGCCTGAAGAACTATGGACGGAGGTTCATGACATTGTACAGGAGGCAGTAATCAAGATCATCCCCAAGAAAAAGAAATGCAAAAAGGCAAGATGGTTGTTTGAGGAGGCCTTACAAATAGCTGTGAAAAGAAGAGAAGCCAAAGTTAAAGGAGAAAAGGAAAGATATACCCATTTGAATGCAGAGTTCCAAAGAATAGCAAGGAGAGATAAGAAAGGCTTCCTCAGTGGTCAGTGGAAAGAAATAGAGGAAAGCAACAGAATGGGAAAAACTAGAGAGCTCTTCAAGAAAATAGAGATACCAAGGGAACATTTCATGCAAAGATGGGCACAATAAAGGACAGAAACAGTATAGACCTAACAGAAGCAGAAGATATTAAGAAGAGGTGGAAAGAATACACAGAAGAACTATACCAAAAAATCTTCATGACCCAGATAACCACGATGGTTTGATCACTCACCTAGAGCCAGACATCCTGGAATGTGAAGTCAAGTGGGCCTTAGGAAGCATCACTACGAACCAAGCTAGTGGAGGTGATGGAATTCCAGTTGAGCTATTTCAAATCCTAAAAGATGATGCTGTGAAAGTGCTGCACTCAACATGCCAGCAAATTTGGAAAACTCAGCAGTGGCCACAGGACTGGAAAAGGTCACTTTTCATTCCAATCCCAAAGAAAGGCAATGCCAAAGAATGTTCAAACTACCACACAATTGCATTCATGTCACATGCTAGCAAAGTAATGCTCAAAATTCTCCAAGCCAGGCTTCAACAATAAGTGAACTGTGAATTTCCAGATGTTCAAGCTGGATTTAGAAAAGGCAGAGGAACCAGAGATCAAATTGCCAACATCCGTTGGATCATTGAAAAAGCAAGAGAGTTCCAGAAAAACATCTACTCCTGCATTATTGACTATGCCAAACCTTTGACTGTGTGGATCACAACAAACTGTGGAAAATTCTTCAAGAGATGGCAATACCAGAGCACCTGACCTGCCTCCTGAGAAATCTGTATGGAGGTCAAGAAGCAACAGTTAGAACTGGACATGGAACAGACTGGTTCCAAACTGGAAAAGGATTATGTCAAGGCTGTATATTGTCACCCTGCTTATTTAACTTATATGCAGAGTACATCATGTGAAATGCCAGGCTGGATGAAGCACAAGCTGGAATCAAGATTGCTGGGTGAAATATCCATAACCTCAGATAAGCAGATGACACCACCCTTATGGCAGAAAGTGAAGAACTAAAGAGCCTCTTGATGAAAGTGAAAGAGAAGAGTGAAAATGTTGGCTTAAAACTCAATATTCAGAAAACTAAGATCATGGCATCCAGTCCTATCACTTCATGGAAAATAGATGGGGAAACAATAGAAACAGTGACAGACTTTAGTTTCTTGGGCTCCAAAATCACTGAAGATGGTGACTGCAGCCATGAAATTAAAAGACGCTTACTCCTTGGAACAAAAGCTATGACCAAACTAGACAGCATATTAAACGGCAGAGACATTACTTTGCTGACAAAGGTCCATCTAGTCAAAGCTATGGTTTTTCCAGTAGTCATGTATGAATGTGAGAGTTGGACTATATAAGAAAGCTGAGCGCCTAAGAATTGATGCTTTTGAGCTGTGGTGTTGGAGAAGACTCTTGAGAGTCCCTTAGACTGCAAGGAGATACAACCAGTCCATCCTAAAGGAATTAAGTCCTGAATGTTTATTGGAAGGACTGACACTGAAGCTGAAACCCCAATACTCTGGCCACCTGATGCGAAGAACCGACTCATTGGAAAAGACCCTGATGTTGGGAAAGATTGAAGGCAGGAGAAGGGAATGGTATAGGATGAGATGGTTTGATGGCATCACCAACTCTATGGACATGAGTTTGAGCAAGCTTCAGGAGTTAGTGGTGGACAGGAATGACTGGCATGTGGCAGTCCATGGGGTTGCAGAGTTGGACACAACTGAGCGACTGAACTGAATTGAAGAATGCTGTGACCTTGAGATTGCCATTTGTACAACGTCTGAGGTCATTACATCTTAAACTTTATCTTTAAACTATTTGTTCCTTAAACTTTATGCTAAACTATATGTTCAGCTTATCTACGTTGTTCAGCCATGAAGATCTTTGTTTTATTCTCACTCAGTGCAGAGTTGGACTAAAAATTTATATTTAACTGTTTTTACTGACATACACATTGGCCTTCATATTGATCATCATTGTGACTGGCCTGGGAAGCCTCTTCTTGATGAGGGACTCTCTTTCAGGCATCAAACAAGCAGAGGAATTTTCTGCTCCTTTCCAAGTCATTTCCTTGCCTCACACTCAGAAGTAATTATCATCCTGAATTTTCTGTTTTTGTGGTAGCTAGTCTCCAAATATGGTCAATGAACCATGCTAACCCTAACCCAATGAACCATGCTCCCTGGTATTAATGTCCTTGTATAATTTTCTCGCCTTGAATCTGGGCCAAATCTGTGAGTTAATGTTGTGACTTCCAAAACTGAGTTATAAGATTTGCACTTCTACCTAGGTCTTTCAGGATGCTTGCTCTAGGGACACTGCCTCTCAGAAACTAGCCACCTTTCTGTGAGAAGCCCAATCTACATGGAGAAATCCAACCATGCTCCCAGCCTACAGTCATCAAAAACTGACAGTCTTGGGTATCAAGTCCAGTTGTGCCTCTAGCCCTACCTGCTACTTGAACAGAAACACATTAAGACAGTCTAAGTTAGAATTGTCCAGCTGACCCCAAACATGAAACCAAGACAGAAATAAATAATTTGTTTTGTAAACTGTTAAATTTGAGGGAGAGTCGTTACACAGTGATGGATAATGTGGACCATGAACAATGAAATGGAGTCATTTATGTTCAAGGGATCTAAAATAGAGCCAAGAGGCCATTAAGGAAGTAGAACTTACACACATTCACTCTCAGATGCAATATAAACTTTTGACACGGTCAAAAGTTCCCGAGACCATCTGGAACCTGCTTTCCTTACTCATTAAAGATCACGGATTAGCAAACAATCTGCTGTCCACAAGTGACTGAATGCCACCATATTTCTGCAAAAATACATCTATATAACACCTCTAGAATGCCTTCATCTGTTGCTTTTATAAACCCTAACGTTTTATTTCCCTTGGGAAATAAATATTCCCCTTGGAGCACATTTGAGTTGCTGTTAGCATCTATGCCTCTTGATTGCAATACCTAGGACCTCAAATACTTTTTCTTATTTGCAGTCTTCTATGTTTGGGTGGTTAATTATAACTAAAATACCATCTCATCCAATCACTTGTTTTTATGATCTTTACAACATATCACTTAGTATAAACTTAATTTTGCAAAAAATGTTATCCCTAATGTAGTTTCCCGTGACTTTTTAGAACTCAGTATGTTTTAAAATTCATCTGTTTTGTATATAGCTTTGGTTCATTGATTTTCATTGATGTTTATTGAATACATTCTCCTACTAATGGACATTCAGACTACTTCCAAATATTTGCTTTTACGATCAGTATAAATATCTTTATATATGATTCTTTGTGCTCATATGCAAACATCTATCTAGCATGTACAGGTGCCAGTGTATTATAGCAAGCAAGTGTTCGACTTTGTAAGATGTCAATGATCTGTATTGATTTATACTCCCACTAGTAGGGTATGAATGGCAGTTATTTCACATATATTCCAAAACTCAGTATTGCCATACATATTATATTTGCTCATCTGTACTTATAAAATCATGTCTATGGTCCTAATTTACATTGGTTCTAATGAAATATCTTTTTATATTTTTAGAAATTTCTATTTTCTCATCTATGAAATAATAAGTAGTCATGTATTCAGATCACTTTTTTCTATTAGGTTTTTCTTTTTAATTGATCCATACAAATCATTCAGATTTTCCAGAAAACATATTGGGCATGTTGTAGAAAGATTTCATTCTGTTTTGTGTCTTTTCATTTCCTTTTTGATATATTCTGATAACAAGTTCCTTATTTCAATGTGAGCAAACATTATAAACATTTTATAAAGCTTATTTGTATCCTGTTTAAAAAATCCTTATCTTGTGGTCATAAAGTTATCGCTTACATATTCTTCCAAAAGTCAGTTTTGCCTTGCATTTAACTCTTGATATGGTGAGAGTAGGCATCCAGTTTTTTTTCTATGTGGATGAACCATTTCTGCTTCTTAGAACCATTATTGAGTAATCTATTCTTTCCTCATACTTGTCATGTCATGAATACGTCTAATCTTTTACCATTTTTTTCAGCAGGTTTTTTGGTAAATACCTTTTTATCCAGTTATAAACTTCCTTCCTACTGCTGCTTGGTTAAAGTTTTTAATCATGAGTAGGTGCTGAGTATTTTGGTTGTTTTTCTGCATCTATTGAGACGAAGCTATGGATTTCTGTTAATATTAAGATGGCACATGGCATCTATAAGCTTCCTCATATTAAAACAACCCATGCATCTCCATGAATAACCTGTACTTATCAGTAAAACTAGTACTATGTCTAGGTACTTTTGGGGTCCATCTGCTTATGCTTTGTTTAGGATTTTTACATGTATTGATGGATGATACTGGACTGCAATCTTTCTTGTATTTTCCTTGCCTGACTTTGGTACTGGGTTATATTAGAATCATCAAGCTTACAGATTATCTCCTCTGAAGGATCCTGTTAAAGACATAAACAAGGTTACTGCAAGTTTGATAGGCCTCACCTTAAAAATAACTAGGCTTCATATTTTGTGTGATTTTATTTAATTTTTTGATGATTTTAGGACATTGATACTTATGGAATGCTATGGTCTGAATGTTTGTGTCCCCTTAAAATACATGTTGAAATTCAACCCCAAAGGTGATGTTATTAGGAGGTGGAGCCTTGGGAGGTATCTATCATGAGGCTACCTCCCTCATGAATAGATCAGTGCCCTTAAAAAAAAAAGGCCCCTGAGAGATCACTCACCATGAAGACATGGTGAGAAGGCACCAGAAATGAATCAGGAAGGGGGTTTTAACCACAACACAACCATGTTGATGCCCTGATCTTAGACTTCCCAGCCATAACTGTGAGAAATAAATTTCCATTGTTTATAAGCTGTCCAGTCTCTGGTATTCCGGAATAGTACTCCAAACTAAGAAGCTCTATCTTTCCTAGGAAAGTTATATATCCTAGGAACTTCCCTAAGGTAATCAGAGAATTTAAAAGAATGGTTTTTATGAAAAGAGACATGGCAAGCAGAATACTAAATGACCCTGAAGAGTTTGTTCCTCACAAGTCTGAAACAATGAGACTGATTAGTCCCAAGAGGCAAAGTTGAATTCACTAATTTTTGCTTTACTTAATCTCCACTCCTAACCCTTTTGGAGTTTTTTTTTTTTAAAGCACATTGGCAAATAGAAAAAACTAACAGTTTTTTCAATAAAATGAATATTCCTGTCCTTAAGTGCTTGCCTACTCCTGATAAAATTGGCAAAACTAGATGTTAGCCTTTGTGAAGCTCAACAATATTAGTATGAATTGTTTTTATCTTGTTCAAATTACTGTTCACATTTTAGAAATGGTTTCTGGGATCAATAATTTGTTAAAGGACACAGTCCACTTTTTGGAGGAAAAAGCATCTGAACTTAGAGCCTCAACTTTTGTCTAGTGGTCCTCAGAGTGTGGAAGGGAGCGAGCATCACCTGATGGAGGTTAAAGTAAAATGTAAGTGTGAAAACTACCTTGTTCACTTGACCTAACAGGAGGACAACCAGAGTTCCATGTGTTCCTGGGTCTTCCTGGTGGCTGGTAACTAGAGAACTCAAGGAAGAAGGCACACAGCCTGGCAGCCAAGAGTCATGCTCCCTATGCTTACATTGCAAGATAATTTTTAACAACTCTTATCAGTAATCAACTTGCAAAAGCTGTAGTTGTCTAAATTATCTTTAATTCTCATTGTAATACAACATTGGTAATCAATTTATGAGAAAAACAAGTGGAATACCATGTATTTTGTGATGTGAAATAAAGTGACTTTAGATCTGATTCAGGATTTGGAACAAGTAGTCAGGGAGAACACTCCCAGAACTTAAACCAGTTTACAGAGTGATTTTATTTTCAGGTTAATGGCTTAGGAAGCATGGGAGAAATAACTCAAAAGTTTTCACAACCACCAAGTACAGAAGTTGTTTTTAAACTCTTACAAAAACAAATTTTACTGACAGTGAGGTAGTTCCAGGTCATCTGCTTACATTTCATCTCTAATACACTTTTCTTAGTACAACTGGCTTTGAAACTCAATGCAGTTTCAAAAATATACAATCCTAGACTAATCCAAAGTCTGGATTTTATGGCTGCACTTTTCCATTAATCAACAAGCTTCCCAGTGATGCCTGTGAAAGCTGGTGGGTGTTACCACACATCACTAGAAAAAAAATAAAATACTAAGCCTTTGATCTGATAACTTTTCTATTTTATAGTTAGTAATAAGTTAAGAATGTATGAAGAAACATTTTATAGAAGCTTTCCTAATATTTCTAAGGTTACCCTGCATCATAAGACTCTGATGTTTGGCAAGGTCTAAATCCTGAAGTTTAATGCACAATTAACTACTCCTCATGATTTTCTCCCTAGAATGAATTCTTTGATATTTTATATGGAATGAACTTCAGTTGGAAGGTTTTTCCCCATGCATTTAACTTATAGTTTTTCTCCAGTATGAGTCCTCTGATGATTTGTAAGAGACGAGCTCTGACTGAAAGCTTTCCCACATTCTTTACATTTATAGGGCTTTTCTCCTGTATGAATTCTCATATGTGTCATAAGGGATGAACTTTGTCTAAAGGCTTTCCCACATACTTTACAATTATATGGTTTCTCTCCAGTATGAATTCTCTGGTGCTGAATGAGTGCTGAGCTTTGGTTGAAAGCTTTTTCACAGTCATTACACTTATAAGGTTTTTCTCCGGTATGAATTTTTCGATGAGTATTAACTGCTGAGTGGGAACTGAAAGCTTTTCCACATTCCTTACAATTATATGGTTTCTCTCCAGTATGGATTCTGTTGTGTATATTAAGCCGTGAAATCCAGGAGAAAGCTTTCCCACATTCATTACATTTGTAGGGTTTTTCTCCAGTATGAATTCTTTGATGTTGTATAAGAGCTGAGCTTTGGCTGAAGGCTTTCCCACATTCTTTACAGGCATAAGGTTTCTCACCAGTGTGAATTCTCTGATGTATAATAAGGGCTGAGTGGTAACTAAACACCTTTCCACACTCATTACAATTAAAAGGTTTCTCTCCAGTATGAATTCTGTGGTGTCTACTTAGTCGTGATATTGAAGTAAAGGCTTTCCCACACTGACTACATTCATATGGTTTCTCTCCAGTATGAATTCTATGATGCTGAATAAGAGATGAGCACTGGCTAAAGGTTCTCCCACATTCATTACACTTATAGGGCTTTTCTCCAGTATGAATTCGCTGGTGATTATTAAGGGATGAACTACCTTTAAATGTTTTTCCACATTCATTACATTTATAGGGTCTCTCTCCAGTATGCATTCTCTGATGTCCAATGAGAGATGTAGTGAAACTGAAGGCTTTTCCACATTCACTACATATATAAGGCTTCTCTCCAGTATGAACTCTCAGGTGCTGAGTTAGAGATGAGCTTTGGCTAAAAGCTTTCCTACATTCCTTACATTTATAGAGCTTCTCTCCAGTATGGATTCTCTGATGTTTACTCAGGGAAGAACTGTGGAGGAAGATTTTCCCGCAGATATTACACTTGTAACACCTACGCACTGTGCTGATTCCCAGCTGTTTAAATAGAATTGAATATTGCTGTGAACAAGGTTTCCTTCCTCTGGAAACAATTCTGGGTTTTCTAATAAGTGATAATTTTAGATCAAGATTTTTCCCAAGGTCAATACCTATAAAGCTCTTGTCCTTCATGCATGTTTTCTTGATGGTAACTAAGACTTCCCTCAAAGGTCTGTTTTCTTTGCCTTGTTGATTCTCTAGGGTTTCCTCATTTATGTAGACTTTTCCCAACTTAAAGTCAAAAGGACCATCACCTAAGAGTTGATTCATTACTTCCTGATTTTCTTCTTCAGAAACTCTGGTTTCAAACAAGCTCTCCCATCCTAAAATAAATGAAACATGTAAGTCTCTCTTGCACTGAGAATAGAGAAAAATAACATCAAAATATACAAGGATGGCTAACAAATATATTTATGGAGTCCTTAGAAAAGGCAACGCCAACGAATGTTCAAACTACTGCACAACTGCACTCATTTCACACACTACCAAAGTAATGCTCAAAATTCTCCAAGTTAGGCTTCAACAGTACGTGAACCAAGAACTTTCAGATATTCAAGCTGGATTTAGAAAAGGCAGAGGAACCAGAGATCAAATTGCCAACATCTGCTGGATCATAGAAAAAGCAAGAGAATTTCAGAAAAACATCTACTTTGCTTGACGATGTCAAAGCCTTTAACTGTGTGGATCACAACAGACTGTGGAAAATTCCTAAAGAGATAGGAATACCAGACCACCTTACCTGCCTCCTGAGAAATCTGTATGCAGGTCAAGAAGCAACAGTTAGAAGTGGACATGGAACAACAGACTGGTTCCAAATTGGGAAACGAGTACGCCAAGGCTGTATATTGTCACCCTGCTTATTTAACTTATATGCAGAGTACATCAAGCAAAATGCCAGGCTGGATGAAGCACAAGCTGGAATCAAGATTGCTGGAAGAAATATCAATAACCTCAGATATGCAGATGACACCACCCTTATGACAGAAACCAAACAGGAACTAAAGGGCCTCCAGATGAAAGTGAAAGAGGAGAATAATAAAGCTAGCTTAAAACTCAACATTCAAAAAACTAAGATTATGGTATCCAGTCCTATCACTTCATGGCAAATAGATAGGGAAACAATGGAAACAGTGACAGACTTCAGTTTCTTGGGCTCCAAAATCACTGAAGATGGTGACTGCAGCCATGAAATGAAAAGATGCTTGCTCCTTGGAACAAAAGCTATGACAAACCTAGACAGCGTATTAAAAAGCAGAGATATCTCTTTGCTGACAAATGTCCGTCTAGTCAAAGCTATGGTTTTTCTAGTAGTCATGTATGAATGTGCGAGTTGGACCATAAAGAAAGCTGAGCACCAAAAAATTGAAGCTTTTGAACTGTGGTGTTGGAGAAGACTCTTGAGAGTCTCTTGGACTGCAAGGAGATCCAACCAGTCCATCCTAAAGGAAATCAGCCCTGAATATTCATTGGAAGGACTGATGCTGAAGCTGAAACTCCAATATTTTGGCCACCTGATGCGAAGAACCGACTCATTGGAAAAGACCCTGAAGCTGGGAAAGATTGAAGGCAGGAGAAGGGGATGGCATAGGATGAGATGGTTCGATGGCATCACCAACTTGATGGACAGGAATTTGAGTAAGCTCCAGGAATTGGTGATGGAAAGGGAAACCTGGTGTGCTGCAGTCCATGGGTTGCAAAGAGTTAGACACGACTGAGCAACTGAACTGAACTGAGAAAAGGGTGAGAAAAAGAAGAGCAAGAGAAAGAAGCAGAGTGGACGATCTACCTGGGTGGGAAAACGTCTGAAGAAAACTATATGTGGATGGGCTGAGGAACTGAGAGGGCAGCTCTTCCAGTAAAGGAACCAGGCCTGATCTAGTAACAAAGCAGAGGTGAGCAGGGTATACAGTATTTCTGCATACAGCAGGTTGTATATTATTCAGCTTCATCTTTCAGGTCAGCCACCAGTGCACTCAAGCCAAAACCAAGAGAAAACTGCAGAGGGGCTATAAACAAGTGGAAGAAGCACTGCCTCTATAAGTCTCTTTGAAACACAGCCTCAGCTAGTGAAGTTTCGGGACTCCCTTGAGTGCTATGAATAATGTAATACATTTCACTGACAGTATCTAGTTAGTATCCACTACGTACCATGCAAAGGTCAAGACTCAGGATTACAGAGAACATGCCAGATAAGAGTCCCATTTTCAAAGGGTTTACATTCTAGTAGCCAATACTGATAATGACCAGGTAACCAAATAAAGTACTGGGAGTGATGACAACTGTGAGAAAATAAACAAAAACAAGGTGACATGTACAGCTTGATATTTGAAACTATGATGAGGAAATAAAATTAAAGATTTAAATAACATAAAGAGTTGTCCATGTAAAAATTGGGTAAGAAGAGCAATTATAAAGGCCATAAGGCAGGAATAAGCTCTGTGTGTTTGCAGAATATAAAGAACTAGTGTGGCCTAAGCAAGAGGGAAACGGGGAAGAGTGCTACATGAGGAAGAAATGAGATGGGCGGGGGGTCACATCATGCAAGGTCTTGTAAAATATAGGGCAGTGTTTGGAATTTCTTCTAAGGATCACTGGGGGGTTGGAGGAACATGATAGTTTTGTTTAAAAAAGGAAAAATATGGAGTTGTGTGACAAATGGGCTGTAATTGGGGACAGAAGAAAAGAAAACAAAGACAGGTATAGGGCTGCCAATTAGGAGGCTGCAACAGTCTTCCTGGATGAAGGTTATGACAGTTTGCACTGGTAACAGAGGCAGGCACACTGGGGTATTTTAAAAGCAGAGACGACAGGTATGTTCACCTGTGAATAGGAAGTACAGAATAAGTGACAGGACTCAACAATAATGCCTAGCTTTTGGCTTGGGGTTTCCCTGGTGGCTCAGATGGTAAAGACTCTGCCTGCAATGCAAGACTCAGGTTCAATCCCTGGGTCAGAAAGATCCCCTGGAGAAGGGAATGGCTACCCACTCCACTATTCTTGCCTGGAGGATTCCATTAACAGAAGAGGCTGGTGGGCTACAGTCCAAGGGGTCGCAAAGAGTCAAACACGACTGAGCAACTAACACTCTGGCTTGGGGAATCCAATGGAGATGTGGGCCATATAGTGATACAGGGAACACTGAGAGAGTACATTTTGGAAAATGATTTTCTGTCTGCCATTTTTATCACTTAGAATACTATTCAAGAATGGGGTTACTGATTCAAAAGAAATGAATGTATTTTATAAAAGGAATGAATGTATTTTACAATAGAGCTTTAATATTCTTAACTAAAAAGGAAATATATAATCATTGTAAGAAAAATTAAGAAACTCCAGAAAACTATTAAAATGAAAATGTAGTTCACCCATAAATATATCATGCAAATATAATCAATCACTGCTAAATGTGGAGTTTAGCTCACCAGGATTTTCTATATATAAAGAAAACACTTTTACTTAAAAAATTAAAGTGGGTTGAAACTAACCTCCCTGCACCACTTCACTTAAAAAAAATTATTGTGTGGTACATATATACAATAAAATACTACTCAGCCATTAAAAAGAATGAAATCATGCCATTTGCAGCAATATGGACAGACCTACAGTGTTATACTGAGTGAAGTTAAGACAGAGAAAGAAATATCATATGACATCCCTTTATATGTGGAATCTAAAAAGAAATGATACAAATGAATTTACATACAAAACATAGAGACTCACAGACTTAGAAAAAGGAACTCATGGTTGCCAGTGGGAAGGGATAGTTAGGGACTTTGGGAAGGTCACATACACACTGCTATATTCAAAATGGATATCCAATAAGTACATGGAGCTCTGTTTAACATTGTGTGCCAGCCTGGATGGGAGAGGAGTTTGGGGGAGAATGGATACATGTATGTATGGCTGAGTCCCTTCGCTGTTCACCTGAAACTACCACAACATTGTTAATTGGTTATACACCAATATAAAATAAAAACTTTAAAGTTTGGGAATAAAAATCATGAACTTCTGTCCATGTGAATGACAGTAGGCTGATATCATTTTGACTGGCTACAGAATATTCCAGTACATGAATATGTCACATTTAATAAATCCCCTTCCAAGTCATTTAGCTTTCTTTACTCTGAGTAATGCCTCATGTTAAAGCAAACATTCCTTCACACTATCTTTGCAACTCTACACAATTATGGAATTATTTTCTTAAGAAAAATTCTTAAGCCTGGGATTTAGTGAATAAAGCCATAAATACTTCAATCAAAATCCCACTAAAGATATTGCTTACTGCTCAGAACAGAAGCAAAACACTGGATGTGTATTTCTTAACCTTTTGTAATATTCCCTATTAAAGGGAAAAGTGATGTTGCTTTACTTTTAATTTCTTTGATTTATAATGAAGCTGAGTAGTTTTTCAATCAATCTTTTTAATCATAATTCTTGCCTTGAGAATCCCATGAACAATAGGAAAAGGCAAAAAGATAGGACGCTGAAAGATGAACTCCCTAGGTTGGTAGGTGCCCAGTATGCTACTGGAAATCAGTGGAGAAATAACTCCAGAAAGAATGAAGGGATGGAGCCAAAGCAAAAACAACACCCAGTTGTGGATATGACTGGTGACAGAAGCAAGGTTCGATGCTGTAAAGAGCAATATTGCATAGGAACCTGGAATATTAGGTCCATGAATCAAGGCAAATTGGAAGTGGTCAAACAGGAGATGGCAAGAGTGAACGTCGACATTCTAGGAATCAGTGAACTAAGATGGACTGGAATGGGTGAATTTAACTCAGATGACCATTATATCTACTACTGTGGGCAGGAATCCTTTAGAAGAAATGGAGTAGCCATCATAGTCAACAAGAGAGTCCGAAATGCAGTACTTCGACGCAATCTCAAAAACGACAGAATGATTTCTGTTTGTTTCCAAGGCGAACCATTCAATATCATGGTAATCCAAGTCTATGCCCCAACCACTAACACTGAAGAAACTGAAGTTGAATGGAACCTACAAGACCTTTTAGAACTAACACCCAAAAAAGATGTCCTTTTCATTATAGGGGACTGGAATGCAAAAGTAGGAAGTCAAGAAACACCTGGCGTAACAGGCAAATTTGGCCTTGGAGTACAGAATGAAGCAGGGCAAAGGCTAGTAGAGTTTTGCCAAGAGAACGCACTGGTCATAGCAAACACCCTCTTCCAACAACACAAGAGAAGACTCGACACATGGACATCACCAGACGGTCAACACCAAAATCAGACTGATTATATTGTTTGCAGCCAAAGATGGAGAAGCTCTATACAGTCAGCAAAAACAAGACCAGGAGCTGACTGTGGCTCAGATCATGAACTCCTTTTTTCAAAATTCAGACTGAAATTGAAGAAAGTAGGGAAAACCACTAGACCATTCAGGTATGATCTGCATCAAATTCCTTACAGTGGAAGTGAGAAATAGATTTAAGGGACTAAATCTGATAGAGTGCCTGATGAACCATGGATGGAGGTTCATGACACTGTACAGGAGACAGGGATCAAGACCATTCCCATGGAAAAGAAAGGTAGAAAAGCAAAATGGCTGTCTGAGGAGGTCTTACAAATAGCTGTGAAAAGAAGAAAAGTAAAAAGCAAAGGAGAAAAGGAAAGATATACCCATTTGAATGCAGAGTTCCAAAGAATAGCAAGGAGAGACAAGAAAGCCTTCCTCAGTGATCAGTGCAAAGAAATAGAGGAAAACAATAGAATGGGAAAGACTAGAGATCTCTTCAAGAAAATTAGAGATACCAAGGGAACATTTCATGCAAAGATGGGCTCAATAAAGGACAGAAATGGTATGGACCTAACAGAAGCAGAAGATATTAAGAAGAGGTGGCAAGAATACACAGAAGAACTATACAAAAAAGATCTTCACGACCCAGACAATCACGATGGTGTGATCACTCACCTAGAACCAGACATCCTGGAGTGTGAAGTCAAGTGGGCCTTAGGAAGCATCACTATGAACAAAGCTAGTGGAGGTGATCGAATTCCAGTTGAATTATTTCAAATCCTGAAAATGATGATGTGAAAGTGCTGCACTCAATATGTTAGCAAATTTGGAAAACTCAGCAGTGGCCACAGGACTGGAAAAGGTCACTTTTCATTCCAATCCCAAAGAAAGGCAATGCCAAAGAATGCTCAAACTACTGAACAACTGCACTCATCTCACACGCTAGTAAAGTAATGCTCAAAATTCTCCAAGCCAGGCTTCAGCAATACGTGAATCATGAACTTCCAGTTGTTCAAGCTGGTTTTAGAAAAGGCAGAGGAACCAGAGGTCAAATTGCTAGCATCCGCTGGATCATTGAAAAAGCAAGAGAGTTCCAGAAAAACATCTGCTTTATTGACTATGCCAAAGCCTTTGACTGTGTGGATCACAATAAACTGTGGAAAATTCTGAAAGAGATGAGAATACCAGACCACCTGACCTGCCTCTTGAGAAACCTGTATGCAGGTCAGGAAGCAACAGTTAGAACTGGATATGGAACAACAGACTGGTTCCAAATAGGAAAAGGAGTATGTCAAGGCTGTATATTGTCACCCACCTTATTCAACTTATATGCAGAGTACATCATGAGAAACGCTGGGCTGGAGGAAGCACAAGCTGGAATCAAGATTGCCAGGAGAAATATCAATAACCTCAGATATGCAGATGACAACATCCTTATGGCAGAAAGTGAAGAAGAACTAAAGAGCCTCTTGATGAAAGTGAAAGAGGAGAGTGAAAAAGTTGGCTTAAAGCTCAACATTCTGAAAACTAAGATCATGGCATCTGGTCCCATCACTTCATGGCAAATAGATGGGGAAACAGTAGCTGACTTTATTTTGGGGGGCTCCCAAATCACTGCAGATGGTGACTGCAGCCGTGAAATTAAAAGACGCTTGCTCCTTGGAAGGAAAGTTATGACCAACTTAGAGAGCATATTAAAAAGCAGAGACATTACTTTGTCAAGAAAGGTCCATCTAGTCAAGGCTATGGTTTTTCCAGTGGTCATGTATGGATGTGAGAGTTGGACTATAAAGAAAACTGAATGCAGAACAATTGATACTTTTGAACTGTGGTGTTGGAGAAGACTTTTGAGAGTCCCTTGGACTGCAAGGAGATCCAACCAGTCCATCCTAAAGGAGATCAGTCCTGGGTGTTCATTGGAAGGACTGATGCTGAAGCTGAAACTCCAATACTTTGGCTACCTGATGCAAAGAGCTGACTCACTGGAAAAGACCTTGATTCTGGGAAAGATTGAGGGCAGGAGGAGAAGGGGATGACCGAGGATGGGATGGTTGGATGGCATCACCAACTCAATGGACATGGGTTTTGGTAAACTCTGGGAGTTGGTGATGGACAGGGAGGCCTGGTGTGCTGCTGTTCATGGGGCTGCAAAGAGTCGGACATGACTGAGTGACTGAACTGACTGAACTGACTGACTTGTGCCTTTGTGCTATAATTATTTGGAACTTTCCCTCTTCTTTTTACTTTTATATTCCATAGCCATGACAGCAATGATAGCAATATTAATAGGGAAAATGGGAAACCAAAATTTCCAAAAGGAAGACTGTTTAATAAAATATGGCTTAACAATACACTAGAGTTCTTTCAATGAGGTAGACCTCTATTCAAAGATGGCTAAATAATTGAACATTTATAATTAAAAACAAGCTCAAGAACAATATATACAATCAATCTGTTTCTCTGTGTGTATGTCTTTCTCATATATAAGCACACTCAAATATTCATAGTTTGAAAGAATAGTAAAATATTACCAATGACTCAGTATGGTTGGTAAAATTTCAAATCAATCTTTTCTTTTGTTTTTCTCTTTCTCACTTTTTAACAATACCATACACACCTTAAATAAACTAAAAATATTTTTTTAAATCTTACAAAAGAATATAGTCAATTTGAAATTAATAATTTCTTTGCCAATCAGAAAGCTCACAACCAAATTTGAAACTCATCCAACAGATATATTTATTTCTGACAGCTCTGATTGAATTTCTGTTTTATATTGTTATTCTTACAGTCATGCACCTCCAATGGTCCAGGGAATATGGCAGAATATATGTCAGTATGTGGTAGACAAAAAATCACTGAAATGATAAAAGACTTGGGTCTTCAAAGCAATGGGCCCCATGAATGCCGAATAATATTTAAAACAAAAAAAAACAAACTTTCTTGATATAAGTTAATGAAACTTGTGAATTTCAAAGACGAAAAGGATATCAAAAAATAGAAAAGGAGAAAAGGGTTTTCTAAATGGAAACATAGGTGGTGGGGGAAAGAGAGGACTTATAGTCAACGATACTCAGTGCCCCAAAACAGTGGAACAAAGGTTGAACAATTTCTAGGAAATAAAAACTTATGCCAGAATTCTAGACACAAAACATACTTCTCACAGGAAGGGGAAAAGAATTGATATTAGACATGTACAAATACAGTATATATGAACCTTTCTGAAACATTGGTCAGGAAATACTCTAGTCAAACCAAAGGCAAAAATCTCAAGACAGAACTCATAAATAGAAACACAAGACTGAACTGACACAGAAAGCCTATCTTTTGCCATCAGAATAAATAAATTCCAGGATTTTAGAGATTGAGAGATACATTCTAGCAGCCAGGGTCTGGAACATACTATTTTAAACTGTTAAGAACAGATACTACACTTGATCTTAGCCAAAAGGCCGAGAAGTGATGGAACATGTTATTTTAAAACTGTTTCACACCAAAAGAATGAGGAGAAAGCTATGTTTAATATCTGCAAACCTTCTGCCTAAATTCAGTAACTTACCATTTTGCTAACCTTGCTGTCTCTCTCTTGCATAGTACATAAATATAAATGCATCATTTTGACTTTTTAGCTAAACTATGTGTAAAAAGTTGCAGATAAGTCAAACCAAAAACCCAAGATGGGACAAAGAGGAATGCATTGTAGTGATAAAAGGTTTGTTCAAATTGTAAAAAGAAAATAATTTAAGAAAATAATCAATCCAGTAAAAGAAAAAAAGGGAGAAGATATGAATCACAAACCTTTACACATCACATGATCTGCATTCAAATTACAAAGGACATATGACAAAGTGCAACTCATAGTGGAAGAATTCAACTCCCTCTGAACCTGCTATACCAAGTACTCAAAAAGGTCGAGTGAGGATATGCCCTTCCCAGCATTTCCCACCTATCCTGACACATCAAGGAGGGTCATGGTCAGTATCTCCTCCTTACTGATCAGCAAAGCCCGAGCAGCTCGGAAATGCTATGCCCATTTCCCAATTACTGTCACTCACCTAGATACGTGGTTTGAGAAACTCCATTTTCCACCATCCAGGGGTCTTCCCCTTGTTCTAACTGGAGGATAACTTTTGGTTTGGAAAACAGAATCCCTGTTCATGAGCAAGAAAGAGAATGAATCCATGGTGCAGACATGAGTGGCCAGTCACTCACTCAGATCCAGCCCCAGAGTCTGGGGCAAAGGGACAGTTGAGAGTAAATAGATTTGTTCTGAGAAGGGCTTAAAACTGGGTTCCCAGAGGATGGCCAGGAGGTGGTCTCAGGCAGAAAGTTAGGGCTCTGGCTGGCCAGGAGGTGGTCTCAGGCAGAAAGTTAGGGCTCTGGCTGTACATTCCTCTAAGCTGGAACCTCTTATGAGACCCAGAGGGACAGAGTTCAGGGGGCAGAAGACCGGAAAAGTACAGAAAGGATGCCCATCACCAACTCTACCAAGCTGAGACTTGTCCCTGCAGCTGAGGGCAACCGCAACTGCTATTTTCTGAGTCCACCTGTGGGCTGAACCTGGCCATGCCCTCAAAATGTCCTCCTTGGTGAGGGCACCAAGGTGCTCCCCCAGCAGATTCTACATCACAAGGAAATGTCCTTACCCAGAGAGAACAGGGTGCTGTAGTTCTCCAGCATCACCTCCTGGTACAAGGTTCTCTGCGCAGAGTCTAAGCACAGCCACTCGTCCCGGCTGAAGAACACAGCCACATCCCTGAATGTCACAGACACCTGTAACAGAAACCCATTCCTGCTCACCCAGGACCATACCCCCAGTGGGATGACTGAGCAGCAACCCTGTCACCATTCTAGGTTCTGAGCAATTTCAGGATGAATACTTCCTGACCACCCCTCCTTTACTAAGCACATACATATCTGTCACCTACCTACTGTCAGTGAAGCACTGTGCTCCCAGCAAAATGAAATACAGCAGCCAAACAAGGTAAAACACTTGAACTCGTGGAATAAAATCAGAATGATGGAAACACAGAACTCTAGGCATAGAAAGGTACAATCACCTAGACCAAACTCATTTTACAGGTGAGACATGAGAACTGGGTTTTAAAAGGAGCCTCCAGTACACTCACTCAGGGAGCAATAGGTGTGCTTGGATTCTGTGGTCACCTTGGGCTATCTGTCTCAGATGAAAGGATGCTGCCAGTCACAGTGAAGGAGGCTTTGAGAATGCCCCAGACATGGCTTTCCCAAAAGCAGGCCCAGCATGGTGGGCTGCACAATCTTTGAAGAGCCAAGTGACAAGGCTGCAGTTGGGACTCTCTCTCCCCATCCCAGAAGCCTTTGTTCTACTTCTCTCTGAAACCAAGCAGGAGCCCTGAGGGGCCCTCCTATATACAAAAAGCCTTTCCATGTTCTCCATTTCTTGTTTGTAGGAAAAGGGCTTCAACCTCCTAGACCTTCCTGAATACCAAGGGGCATATTCAAACAGTCACTAATGAGGGAATTGAGGGAATGCAGAAACAAAGGAACAGCAGTCAAGAAACAACAGTGCAGCCAAAAAGCAGGACCCTGGTTCCTACTCAAGGGACATACTTAAGAATATATCTTTGAGTTCTTCTGCAGGAACTAAGGCCCCCACCCAGGTAGAGGATGGTTACTCAAGGCTGAGCGCAACAGTGCTGGAACACTGCCCTGTTACCTCACTATCAACCAGTCAAAAGAAATTTACAGTCTGTAGCCCTTATCCCAAATTTTGCCTAAAAAAACTTTTCCCTGAAAACCATCAGGGAGTTGAGTTTTTTGCATATAAGCCATCTGTTCTTCTTGCTCGGCCCTACGATAAACCTTTCCCACTCCAAACTCTGATGTTTTGGTTTGTTTAGCCTCACGGTAATCAGACACACGAATGTGGCTTTGGGAACATCTCCTGCTTGAGTCTATCACAAGTCACCTGTTTTAAACTGGTGGCTCCTTTCTTTTATTATTAAGAATCTTTTTTAAGCAAATTAGGAATGATCAATAAGCAAAAGAAAAAGGAATGCTGGACTTCCCTGGCAGTCCAGTGGTTAAGACTCTACGCTCCCACTGCAGAGGGCATGGATTCCATCCCTGGTCAGGGAACTAAGATCCTACATGCCACATGGTGTGGACAAAAAAAGAAAAAGGAACATTAATCTAACTTCCTACCATCAAAAACAAGGTTTGTTAACTTCTTGTTGTGTGTTCTTTCAGACTTTTTACATGATAATACGGCTCTAAACTTAAATAAAAATAAAATGTTACCCAGATAACTTTACCCCACTCAATACTTTTTATTTGCTGCCACGTATCTCACTGCATAGATTACTTATAGATTATTAGATGGTTTACTTAACTAACCTACTGGTGGGTATTTAGGTTATTTCCATTTTTGTAACCCTAAAAATACTGGATTGAGTGTCCCTGCACATCACAAAAAAGCTTATTTTCTTAGGACACATTTATAGAGGTAAAAATACTTCCACACTTTATCCCCAAAATCCAGAAAGGCAGTCACAAGGCCGGGGTGTTCTTTGATTGGTAAGGGCAAAAGCAAATTAAAAATAAGAGGCTGTTAGAAATAAATGAAAAGACTCCAACCTCATCCTTTATTTTCTTTCCAAATTTCCCTTACCAAATGTATGTAAGTCTTTTTAATGGCTAAATAAGTCCTCTGCCAGTCTCACAATTCAGGACCTGGTAACCATTTCTTTGAATGTGCTAACATCACCATTTCCTAGGAGGAGATGGGCCTAACTTGTCACCTGACAAATTTCCAAACTGCAAAACTGGGTTATAACACTTTCTGAAAGCTCAGAAAGTGAGCTTTCTGTCTCTGCAATCTCTCTAGTGGATTGCCAGTGATACACAATACATTCTGGTGTAATGTTTACTCAATAATAAAAGTGTTTTCTTTCTCTTCTACCGCTGTGGAAAGGTTTTCTGGGATGGAAAGAGATTATGCTTTTAATTATTGTTTCCCAAGTGAAAGGGCAAAGAAGGGAAGAAATCACTGTGAACCAGATGCTTCCCACCTCAGGGAAGTCTCACTTCCCTGAATCTGTCCCCTCCCCCAAACCACAGCCCAAATTGTAACTTCTTTTCCTTTCAACATCTGTATGAGCCTAATACTGCTCATATGTATAAAACTGCACAATAGTAGGAAGCATCTCTGACCACTAGGTCTTCTTTCTAGGATCTTAGAAAATCACCCTTATCAGGTATTACTGTAGTAGATTAGTTCTCAGTTGATTTCCTAGTGTTAGGGGAAAGACTTGACTCCCCTATGTCTCTGCCCTCCATGGGGCAAAACAAACCTGAATCCTTCACAAAGCTCTGGGCGAGGCAGTGGCATGGGGCTGTGGGCCCATTCATTTCCAAGTCAGCACTAAGTGGTTAAGTGGAAAATTCACAAAGAGGCTGGCCCTGCAGCAAGGGAAATACCTTTTTGGATTTCCTCAATTCCTGCAGCAAGGGAAATACCTTTTTGGACTTCCTCAATAGTCTTTTTGGACTTCCTCAATTCTGGTCCCTCATTGGGCTTCATTACCTAGAAAAGCTCAACAATAGATAATGCATGTTCCCAACCTCTGAACCCAGAAGGCAGTTCAAGAAAGAAGCCTTCACTCACCAGAGCCTGGGCTGGCAGCAACCTTGTGGCCATTTCTCCCTTCTGCTGCTCCTTTTAGAGAGGGCACCTAAAAGGGAGAAACTGTGAGGTCTTTCCATTCTATCTGCACTTCCCTCCTCATTAGGGTTAGACCAGGTTAAGAAGTCTCCACAGGCTGAGCATCCTGTAGAAACCGAGGAAACCTGGAAGCCCAGGCATTTCTGAGTTGGAGGGGACCTGGGCTTGACCACCAAAACCAGGAGTGCACAGTAAGAAGACTTCCAGTCACTGAGCCTGCAACTCTTCAGCCAATGATTTATGAATAAAGATGAATCAAATGAAGGTATTAAAACCACCCAATACAAATTAACACTGTAAACAGCAGTGACACCGGGCTCACAAAGACGTTAAACTAATGAGAAATGACAAATATTCTTCACACCTGCATTTAGGTATTTTGAGCTATAGTAATTAGGATTATAATAATTCTTCAAATGTCATTTTAAGAATTGGTGTCCTTTTCAGAAACAGCCAACCAAAAATTAGTCCTCTTCTCTTCCTCTTGGACGTTGTGTTTCCTTTGTGAAGAAAGTTATCAAACCTCCTTAACTGTAAAAGGAAACATTACCGATTCACCTTCCCTACCTCCACCCTCCTAAAAGTACAAGACTCAGAAAAAATAGCTTCGTTGGCTAGAAATGAATTTAAAATTTAGAGAAAAGGGAGGTAACTTAGCAAGTGGACAAAATTAAACACAAAAGGAAACAGTTAAGTCACTTAGGATTCACCCTAGAAGAACAATGGGAAAATACAAGGTTGGCAAAATCGATAAACATTACGTTTCAACTGTAGGGGGAAAATACCAACAAACGGTAAAAGCTGAAAACCGCCCCAGGGCTCACGAATCCTGAACTGAGACACAGCTCCCTGCAATCTCTCCTCGACAGACATTTCTCTGGGAGCCTGGCCCAGACGGAGCCGCGCCGTCCGTCGAGGGGCCTTGCCGGGGCAACGCCCCCTCCTTCTGCCGCCTTCACCTGCCAAGGCCGCCTGGGCTTGGACGCCCGAAACTGGGACTCGCCGCGGCTGACCCTCTGTCCGCTCCCTGCTGTAGGAGCCTAACACCCCGGGCCCACTCGCAAAGGCAGTCTGTACCTGGGCTAGCCGGGACGTGAGAAGCGGCGGACCCTACAGAAGGTGAGAGGAGCACCTAGTGCAGGAATATTTAGCGTCGCCGCCGCCAGGCCACCAAGCAAAACTGCGCCTGCGTACAGGAGACCCATAGCGCTTTTCCTTTCGAACTATACTTCCCAGAAGTCTCCACGGCATGGCCCTCTACGGAGTCCGAGAAGGTCCAAGGCAGGGAAGGCTAGAGAAAGCAGGCTTGCAAAAGCAAGAGGCTGAAGCCTCTGCTGTAACCACGTGTCCTTTCGTGCACCCGTTTTATTTAAAATTATGATGACAATGATAATAAGTGGAAAAAGTGAGCATGTAGTAGAAAATGTGGAAGACTAGCAGCTTGCTGCTGCTTTTTCTTGGTTATTGAGAAAACTGTTAGTATCTATTTAACGAATTTTTTAATTAAAAAAATTGTCTAAATTTTGTAACCTATAATAACATATATCTTTTTAACTGACACATTGGGTAAAAACAAAAACATAGACCTAGTACTGCCCTTTTCATGACATTCATTACTTCTTTTAAAAGGGTTCCTTTAAATTGCAAAGCTTGTTTTCCAGTATTGAGAATAACCCCCTTCTTTACCACTGCATCTTCATTGTCTGGTACTGTACGTACCAAATAATACATATTCTATAAATATCAAGTGAATGCTTTTTTAAATAGCCACCATTACAGTTTACAAAACCAGGCCTAAAACCAAAGGATACCTTAAAGTAGAAAATAAAGAGATTAATTATTATATACCAGGAAAATAATATGAGAAAGAGATCTGGGATCACAGTGTTACAAAGATCATTTCAAAGCAAAAATAGTCAAGTGCAACAGTACACATTGCTAACCTTAGGGAATTGCAAATCAAAACCACAATGAGCTAGCACTTTACCCATTAAGATAGCTGCTGTCAAAACAAAGACAAGAACAAAATAATTCAGACAGCAACTTGCATTGGTGAGGACTTGTTCAAATTGAATCTTTGTGAACTGCTGCTGAGAATGTAAAATGCTGCAGCTGTTACCGAGTCCAAGTTTGGTCTGCTCGCCTCACCTTAGGCCAACGAACCTGAGCGTCAAGGTGTTGAGGCAAGGAGGAGACTTTAATCCGGGGAATGGCAGACCAAGAAGATGGCAGGCTAGCGCCTCAAAATAACCATCTTATTGGGGTCTGGATGCCACATTGTTTTACAGATCAGAGAGGAAGAAGCAACGAGGAACTAAAATCAAAAGGCAGACTAGAGAAGGAGATGCAATGGGGAAACAAAGTGAAAGGGTCTTCAGTCTTGCAAAACATCTCCAAGGGAATGTCCAGCCTTCAGAAGCAGTGTGTTAATCTCTTCTATTCACAGGTGGACAGGGACAAACTATCTCTCCACCAGTTGAACAAAGGCACTTTAATCAAACAGAGGGGCAGGGTGCTCCAGGCAAGCCACTGAGTATGATTATAGTAATTAAAGCAATGAAAAGCGAGTCAAAGAAACAGTTTCCAACATGGAGTCAAAACTGGCTTCCTCCCTGCAACACAGCTGCTGTGGAAATAGTATGGTGGTTCCTCAGTATTAAAAATAAAATTACTATATAATCCAGCAATTCCACTTCTAAGTATATTCCCCAAAGAATTGAAAGCAAGGACTCAAGCAGGTATTTATACACTACTGTTCACAGCAATGTTATTCAGAATAGTGAAAAAGTAGGAAGAACCCAAGTGTCAGTGAACTGGTAAGTGGGTAAACAAAATGTGGTCTATCCATACAATGAAATATTCAGCCATAAAAAGGAAGGAATATCTGATATATGCTACAATATGGATGAATCTTGAAGACATGAAAAGTGAAGTAAGGCAAACTCAAAAAGACAAATATTGTATAATTCCACCTATACGAGGTGTCTAGAATAGTCAGATTCATAGATGGAAAGTAGAATACTGGTTACCAGGGACTAAGGGAAGGAGGAAATGTGGATTTATTGTTTATTAGGTATGGATTTCAGATTGGGATAATGAAAAAGTTCTGGAGGTGACTAGTGGTGATGATGGCACAACAGTGGAAATATACTTAATGCTACTGAGCCATACACTTAAAAAAAAATGGGTGAACTGGTAAATTTTATATTATGTGTATTTTACCATAATAAAAGTAATAATTTAAAATAAAATAATTGTGAACCATTATTGGCAAGACAGCATTGAAATGTACATATTCTTCATATTCTTTAAAATAAAAACACTTCCATATATAATTTTTAAAGTAGTAAAACCCATACAGGTCTAGGAAAATGCCATCAGAACACCAGAAATTGAAAATCTTGGAAGATGTGAAGCAGATATGTGCCCTGAGAGCCAAAGGCTATCTAACAGAAAGATTCAGAAGAAAATAGAAAATAAAGAGAAAGAAATAATTCCAAATAGATTACATGTAGAGATATAGTGGAAAACATATTCAAACTGAAGAAAGCCTCGGTCTTTCTTCAGATTAAATAGAAGGTGCTGAGCATGACTGGCGGGGGGCCAGAAGGGTGGGGAAACGGAGGAGGAAATACATCCTGGAGAAAATTCCAGAACTTCAAAATCTTAAAAGAGGGAAGAAATACATCCTGGATAAAATTTCAGAACTCTAAAATCCTAAAAGCAGCCAGGGTATAAAAAGGAAACACAAGATATCCTGTATATTACTTGTACAATAATAGAAGACAGGACTGCTCAAATTGGTTTAAATGTAAAGGCATTGAAGGGCTTCCAAGGTGGCGCTAGTGGTAAAGAACTTGCCCACCAATACAGGAGCATTGCATTGCCAGCCAATGCAGGAGACGTGGGTTTAATCGCTGGGTTGAGAAGATCCCCTGGAGGAGGGTTCAGCAATCCACTCCAGATTTCTTGCCTGGAGAATTCCATGGGCAGAGGAATCTGGTGGGCTGTAGTCCATAAGGTTGCACAGAGTCTGACATGACTGAAGCGACTTAGTATGCATGTAAAGGCACAACAAGAAATCTTGGGCCAGACTGTTGTTCAGTTGCTAAGTCGTGTCGGACTCTTTGTGACTCCATGGATTGCAGCACTCCAGGCTCCCCTGTCCTTCACTATCTCCCAGAGTTTACTCAAGTTCGTGTCCCTTGAGTCAGTGATACTATCTAACCATTTCATGCTCTGCTGTTTGCCTTCAGTATTTCCTAGTATGAGGGTCTTTTCCCATCAGTCATCTCTTCACATCAGCTGGCCAAAGTATTGGAGTGTCAACTTCAGCATCAGCCCCTCCAATGAATATTGAGGTTTGATTTCCTGTAGGACTGCCTTTCCTTTAGGATTGATCTCCTTGTGGAGCAAGGAACTCTCAAGAGTTTTCTCCAGCACCATAATTCAAAAGTATCAGTTCTTTGGCACTCAGCCTTCTTTATGGACCAACTCTCACATATTCACATGACTACTGAAAAACCGTAGCTTTGACTATATGGATCTTTATCAGCAAATTGATGTCTCTGCTTTTTAATAGACTGTCTAGGTTTGTCATAGTTTTCCTTCCAAGGAGCAAGCATCTTTTAATTTCATGACTACAATCACCATCTGCAGTGATTTTGGAGCCCCCCAAAATAAAATCTGTCACTGCTTCTACTTTTTCTCATTCTACTTGCCAGGAAGTGATGGGACTGATTCCATGATCTTAGTTTTTTGAATATTGACTTTTAAGCCAGCTTTTTCACTCTCCTCTTTCACCCTCATCAAGAGGCTCTTTAGTTCCTCTTCACTTTCTGCCAGTAGAGTGGTATCATCTGCATATCTGAGTCTGTTGATATTTCTCCTGGCAATCTTGATTCCAGCTTGTGATTCATCCAGGCCAGCATTTCACAAGTACTCTGCATATAAGTTAAATAAGCTGAGTGACAATATACCGCCTTGTTGTACTCCTTTCTCAATTTTGAACCAACTTGTTTCTCCTTGTCTGGTTCTAACTGTTGCTTCTTAACCTGCATACATGTTTCTCAGAAACAGATAAGGTGGTCTGGTATTCCCATCTCTTTAAGAATGTTCCACAGTTTGCTGTGATCCACACAGTCAAAGGCTTTCTCATAATCAACGAAACAGAAGTAGATGTTTTTCTGGAATTTCCTTGCTTTTTCTATGATCCAGTGAGATGTTGGCAATTTGATCTCTGGTTCTTCTGCGCTTTCTAAATGCAGCTTGTACATCTGGAAGTTCTCAGTTCATGTACTGCTGAAGTCTAACTTGGATTTTGAGTATAATCTTACTAGTATGTGGTCCAGACTACAGCTCATCAGAATCAATGGTTCAGTAATGTCATCAAAAAATCAGGTTTCTATCTTCTGTCCACTCCTCAGGAGCTGGTTGGACTATGGATATGGACACAAAATCAGGGTTCTGTTTCTGTTGCGAAATAGGAAGAGGAGAAGGGATGTATATTGGGTAGACAAGAATATCCATACCATTCAGACTCTCACCAGGAGCACTGGGTTCTAGAAAACAGTGTGGAGCAATATCCTCAGATTTCCAAAGTAAAATAATTTATAACTTAAAATTCTATGACTCATAACTTAGTAATTCAGTTGTGAATAAAGCAAAGGTATTTGGGAGCTAAAGGTTTAATAGGGAAGAACAAATTTGACCCTATATTGGACTTGTTCCTCTTTACTTTAACGTTTGTGCTCTGTTACCTGTGCTTAGTCATGCTCCTTCTAAACCTTTTGTAAAATAATGTTGCCTATAGTCTCAAATATACAGGATAGCCTATTCTCAAGGCCCTGGCCTTTCAGAGTGCATTCATATAGAGATTAAAAAGTGCATAAAGGGAATAACATTTGTCTTGTTGAAGCTGAAAGAACAAACATTTCCTACACCAAGAAGCTGGCAACAACTAATATGCCCCTCCCTCACCTTGCCTTTAAAAGTGTTTTGCTGAAACCCTTCCAAGAGTTCAGAGTATGGGGGTCACGAGCCACCCATATCCTTATATGGCCCTGCTATAACGTTTCTCTGCTCCAAACTCTTTCTGTTTGGCACACAAACTTGTATTGGATAGCAAAAGTATTTATGCAGATTATAGTTGCTATAATATCTCTGGTGGGATTAGTTATGCATTTAATCCACTAGAAAATCAAAGAAAGTAAAATTTGTATGGCTTATAAGAAAATAAAGCAAGTAAATTAATCAGTAAAATCTCTGAGTCAAAATAGCGCTTGAGGGATAATGTGAAGGTCATTAATCATAGATCAAAAACCAAAATGATTACAAAAAAGAATGGCAAAGAGAATATAGTATCAGACTACTGTTCTTGTTTATTCAGGGGAGTGATAGATAATTTCAGATGTAAGTTTTTAAAAATCTTTGAATGTGTATGTTAAATATTTAACAGAAACAATTAGGCAAATAGAAATACAGTATATGAATATCTAACCAGTTGCTGAGTGATCTTTTTTTTGTAGATTCAAATTTTATTTACTTTTATAATTTTTATCGGAGTATACTTGATTTCCAATGTGTTAGTTTCAGGTGTACAGCAAAGTGAATCAGTTATACATATAACCACTGTTTTTTAAATTCTTTTCCCATGTAGGTCATTACACAGTATTGAGTAGGTTTACTTGTGCTACGCAGTAAGTATTTGTTAGTTATCTATTTTATATATAGTAGTATGTATATGTCAGTCCCAATCTCCCAATTTATCTCTTCTCCCTGGTGACCATAAGTTTATTTTCTATATCTGTGACTCTATTTCTGTTTGTAAATAAGTTCATTTGTGCCATTTTTTATAAAAATAATCCAGATAGATGCTCTGTCATATGATATTTGTCTTTCTGACTTACTTCACCATGCATGACAATCTCTAGGTCCATCCATGTTGCTTCAAATGGCGTTATGTGGTTCTTTTTTAAGGCTGAGTAATATACCACATCTTCTTTATTCATTCGTCTGTCGATGGACATTGAAGTTGCTTCCATGTCTTGGTTATTGTAAATAGTGCTGCAATGAACATTGGGGTGCATGTATCCTTTTTGTATACATTTAAAAATTAATTTTTATTGGAATATAGTTGCTTTAGCATGTATCTTTCACAAGTATGGCTTTTCTGCGTATATGCCTAGTGGTGGGATTGCTGGATCATATGATAGTTCTATATTTAGTTTTTTAAGGAAACTCCATACTGTTCTCCATAATGGTAGCACCAGTTTACATTACCACCATCAGAGTAGGAGGATTCCCTTTTCTCCACATCCTTTTCAGAACCTACTGTTTGTAGATTTTTTTCATGATGACCATTCTGACTGCTGTGAGGAGATATCTCATTGTAGTTTTGATTTGCATTGCTCTAATAATTAGTGATGTGGAGCAGCTTTTCATGTGTTTGGCAGCCGTCTGTATGTCTTCTTTGGAGAAATGTCAGTTTAGATCTGCTGCCTATTTTTTGATTCAGTTTCTCTTTTATATTGAGCTATGTGAGCTGTTATGTATATTTTGGAGCTTAATCACTTGTCTGTTGCTTGTTAGCAAACGTTTCTTCCCATTCTATGAATTGTCTTTTCACTTTGTTCATGGTTTCCTATGCTGCCCAAAAGCTTTTTAATTAAATCCCATTTGTTTATTTTTGTTTTTATTTTTGTTACTCTAGGAGGTGGGTCAAAAAAGATAGTCCTGCGATTTATGTAAGAGAATATCCTGCCTATGTTATCCTCTAAGAGTTTTATAGTATCTGGCATTACATTTAGGTCTTTAGTCCATTTTTAGTTTATTTTTGTGTATGGTATTAGGGACTGCTCTAATTTCATTCTTTTACATGTAGCTTTTCAGTTTCCCCAGCACTACTTATTGAAGAGACTATCTTTTCTTCTTCACAAATTCTTGCTTCCTTTGTCATACATTAGTTGACCATATGTGTGTGGGTTTATCTCTGGGCTTTCTATTCTGTTCCACGATCTGCATTTCTGTTTTTGTGCTAGTGCCAAACTCTATTGATTATTGTATCTTTGCAGTATAGTCTGAGGTCAGGGAGCCTCATTCCTCCAGTTCCATTCTTCTTTCTCAGGATTGCATTGGCTTTTGGGGATGTTTTGTGTTTCCATAGAAATTGTAAAATTTTTTAATTCTGTGAAAAATTTCATTGGTAATTTGATAGGGATTGCATTGAATCTGTGGTTTGCTTTGGGTGTATAATCATTTTGACAATGTTGATTCTTCCCACCCAAGAACATGGTATATCTTTCTATCTGTTTGTGTCATCTTTGATTTCTCTTGTCAGCATCTTACAGTTTTCAGAGCACACGTCTTTGGCTACTTAGGTAGGTTTATTCCTAGGTATTTTATTCTTTTTGATGTGATGGTGATTGGAACTGCTTCCTTAATTTCTCTTTCTGACTGTTCATTGTTAGTGTATAGGAATGTAGCAGATTTCTGTGGATTAATTTTTACCCTACAACTTTACTGAATTTACTGATGAGCTCTAATAGTTTTCTGGTAGTGTCTTTAGTATTATTATTATGTATAGTATCATGACATTCGCAAACAGTGATAGTTTTACTTATTTTTCCAAACTTGGACTCCTTTTATTTCTTTTTCTTCTCTGATTGCATGGCTTGAACTTCCAAAACAATGTTGAATAAAAGTGTCAAAAGTGGAAATCTTTGTCATGATCCTTTTTCATCATTGAGAATGATATTAACTGTGGTTTTGTTACGTATAGCTTTTATTGTGTTGAAGTATGGTCCCTCTATGTTGCCACTTTCTGGAGAATTTTTATCATAAATGGGTGATGATTTTTTCCTGTACCTATGTAGATGATCATATGCCTTTTATTTTTTTTTAAATAAATTTATTTATTTTAGTTGGGGGCTAATTACTTTACAATATTATAGTAGTTTTTGCCATACATTGACATGAATCAGCCATGGGTTTACATGTGTTCCCCATCCAGAACCCCCCTCCCACCTCCCTCCCCATCCCATCCCTCTGGGTCATCCCATTGCCAAGCCCTGAGCATTTGTCTCATGCATCGAACATGGAATGGTGTTCTGTTTCACATATGATAATATACATGTTTCAATGCTATTCTCCCAGAACGTCCCACCCTCACCTTCTCCCTCAGAGTCCATAAGACTGTTCTATGCATCTGTGTCTCTTATTCTGTCTCGCATATAGGGTCATCGTTACCATCTTTCAAATTCCATGTATATGCATTAGTATACTGTATTGGTGTTTTTCTTTCTGCCTTACTTCACTCTGTATAATGGGCTCCCGTTTCATCCATCTCAATAGAACCGATTCAAATGTATTTTTTTTAATGGCTGAGTAATTATGTACCACAGCTTCCTTATCCATTCGTCTGCTGATGAACATCTAGGTTGCTTCCATGTCCTGGCTATTGTAAACAGTGCTGCGATGAACATTGGGGTACACGTGTCTCTTTTAATTCTGGTTTCCTCGGTGTGTATGCCCAGCAGATCATATGCCTTTTATTCTTCAGTTTGTTAATGTGCTGAATCACACTGATGATTTGTGGGTATTGAAAAAATTTTGCACCCCTTGAATAAATCTCACTTGATCATGGTGTATAATCTTTTTCATGTGTTGCTGGATTTGTGTTGCAAGTATTTTGCTGAGAATTTTTGCATGGGTGTTCATCAGTGATATTGACCTCTAATTTTCTTCTTTGTGGTATATTTGCCTGGTTTTAGTATCAGGATTATTGTAGCCTCATGGAATGAACTTGGAAATGTTCTTTCCTCTGCAATTCTTGAAACAGTTTCAGAAAGATAGATATTAACTCTTCCCTAAATATTTGATAGAATTCACCTGTGAAGTAATCTGGACCAAGACTTTTGCTTGTTGGAATTTTTTAATCACAGCTTTGATTTCAGTACTTGTGATTGGTCTGTTCATATTTTCTATTCCTTCCTGGTTTAGTCTTGGAAGTTTGTACCTTTCTAAGAATTTTTCCATTTCTTCTAGGTAGTACATTTTATTGGGGTATTTTAATGGTTGCTTGTAGTAGTCTCTTATTATCCTTTGTATTTCTGTGGTGTCTATTGTAACTTCTCCTTTTTCTGTTTTTATTGATTTGAGATCTCTCCCCTTTTCTCTGTCTTCAAGGAAGCTAGAAAAAGGCTTTTCAATTTTATCTTTTCTAAGAACCAGCTTTTAGTTTCATTGATCTTTTCTGTTATTCTTTTCATCTCTATTTCATCTATTTATGCCCTGGTCTTTATTATTTCTTTCCTTCTAGTAATTTTGGGTTTTGTTTTTTCTCTTTTCTCTAGTTGCTTTAGGTATAGGGTTAGGCTATCCATTTGAAAATGTTCTTATTTCCTGAGGTAAGACTGTATTGCCATAAACTTCCCTCTTAGAACTGCTTTCGCTGCATCCTATAGGTTTTTGATTGTCCTGTTTTCATTTTCAGTTGTCTCTAGGTATATTTTATTTCCTCTTTGATTTCTTCAATGATCTGTTGGTTGTTTAGTAACATATTGTTTAGCCTCCATGTGTTTGTTTTTTTTTCAATTTTTTCTTGTGATTTATTTCTAATCTCATAGCATTGCAGTTAGAAAATGTGCTTAATATGATTTCCTTTTTCTTAAATTTACTGAGGCTTGCTTTGTGGCCCAAGATGTGATCTATCCTGGAGATTGTTACATGTGTACTTGAGAAGGATATGTAGTCTGCTGTTTTCAGATGGAATCCTGTATAAAAATCAATTAAGTCTATCTGGTCTAATGTGTCATTTAAAGCTTGTGTTTCTTTATTGATTTTGTCTGGACGATCTGTCCATTGGTATAAATGGAATGTTAAATTGTTGTGTCGCTATCAATTTCCCCTTTTATTGTGTGTGTATGTGCTCAGTTGCTCAGTTATGTCCAAATCTTTGCAACCCCATGGACTGTAACCTGCTAGGCTCCTCTGTCCATGGACTTCTCCAGTCAAGAATACTGGAGTGTGTTGCCATTTACTCCCCCAGGGGATCTTCCTGACCTAGGGATCAAACCCATTCCTCTTGTGTCTCCTGGGTTGGCAAGCAGATTCTTTACCACTGAACCACCAGGGAAGCCCTTATGACTATTAGCATTTGCCTTATATATTAATGTATTCCTATGTCGAGTGCATATATATTTATAATTGTTATATCCTTTTTTGGATTGATAACTTTGATCATTATGTAGTGTCCTTCCTTGTCTCTTGTAACAGTCTTTATTTTAAAATCTGTTTTGTCTTATATGAGCATTGCCACTCCAGCTTTCTTTTGATTTCCATTTGCATGGAATATCTTCTTCTATCCCCTCACTCTCAGTCTGCATGTGTCCCTAGGTCTAAAGTTAGTCTCTTGTAGATAGCATATATATTGGTCTTCTTTTTTATTAATCCATTCAGCCTTGAGAATGTTGCATGTGCACATGAGAAGGATGTGTAGTCTGCTGTTTTGGGATGAAATCCTGTGTAAAAATCAATTGTTCATCTGGTCTAATGTGTCATTTAAAGGTTGTTTCTTTATTGATTTTCTGTCTGGATGATGTTTTGGTTGGAACATTTGATCCATTTATATCTAAAGTAATTATTGATATGTATATTCTTATTTACATTTTAGTAATTGTTTTGAATTTGTTTTTGTTGGTCTTCTTTCTTCTCTTCTTCTTGTGTTCTTTTCTCCTGTAGTTTGATAACTATCTTTAATGTTGGGTTTGAGTTGCTTTTTCTTTTTTGTTGTATATCTACTGTTTGTTGCTGTTGTTGTTGTTGGCAGTTCTCATGAAGTTTTGATATAGCTGTCCTTATATATATTATATGTACAAGGTTGTTTTGAGTTGCTGGTCTCTTAATATCAAATGTATTTCCCATTTCCTGCATTTGTACTCTCCTTTTTTCATGATTGCTGGTTTTGATATCATATTTGTGTATGATTATTTCCTACTATTACTTTATATTTTCCTTTAATTGTGAACTTTTTCCATTTGTGATTTTTTGGTTTGTTTCTAGTTGTGGCCTGTTTTTTTCTTTCTTGCCTAGATAAGTTCCTTTGGCATTTGTTGTAAGATTGGTTTGGTGATGCTGAACTCTCTTAACTTCTCCTTGTCTATAAAGCTTTTGATTCTCTAATGAATCTGAGTGAGAGCCTCACTGGGTAGAATATTCTTGGTTGTAAGTTTTTCCCTTTCATCACTTTAAATATATTGTGCCACACTCTTCTGGCCTGAAGAGTTTCTACTAAAAAACTCAGCTGATAACCTTATGGGGTTTCCCATGTATGTTAGTTGTTGCTTTCAATACTTTTCTTTGTATTTAGTTTTTGTGACTTTAATTAACATGTGTCTCAGTGTGTTCCTCCTTGGGTTTATCCTACATGTAATCCTGTGCTTCCTGGACTTGGGTGCCTGTTTCCTTTCTTGTGTTAGGGAAATTTTGCTATAATCTCTTCAAATATTTTCTGAGGCCCTTTTCCTTTCTCTTTTTCCTTTGGGACCACCATAACACAAATGTTGGTGTGTTTGATGTTGTCCCATAGGTCTGTGACACTGTCCTCATTTCTTTTCATTCTTTTTTCTTTATTCTGTTCTGTGGCAATGATTTCCACCACTCTGTCTTCCATGTCACTTATCTGTTCTTCTGCTTCAGTTATTCTGCTATTGATTCTTTCTAGTGCTTTTTTTTTTCAGTTATGGTGTTGTCTATCTCTGTTTGTTTTTTCTTTAAATCTTCTATGTCTTTGTTAAATATTTCATATATCTTTTCAGTCTGTGCCTCCATTCTTTTCTGAGATTTTGAATCAACTTTACTATCACTGCTCTAAATTCTTTTTTAGGTAGTTTGCTGTTTCCTCCTAATTTAGATGTTCTTATGGGTTTTTAACTTGTACCTTCTTTTGCAACACTTTTCTCTTTCATCTCATTTTGTCTAACTTTCTGTGCTTATGGTTTCTTTTCCACAGGTTGCAGGACTGTAGTTTCTCCTACTCCTTGTATCTGCTCCATGGTGGGTGAAGTTGGTCCAGGGGCTTGTTTAGGGATCCTGGTGGAAGGGACTGGTGCTTGTCCTCTGATGGGTGGAGCTAGTTCTTGCCCCGCTGGTGAACGGGGCCATATCAAGGAGTGTGTTTTGAGATGACTATGAGCTCAGTACTACTTTAGGCAGCCAGTCTTCTCATGGAAGAAGCCGTGTATTTCAATCCTGTTTGTTGTATGACCTGAGGCTTTCCAGTAGTTGGTGCCTGCAGATTTCTGGTTTGAGCCAAGTCTTGCTGCCACAATGAGGACTCTGGGAGAGTTCATGCCAATCAATATAACCTGGGTCCTCTGCTACTGACATACTTGCTCCCACAATGAGCTCAGCTGACCCTTCCCTCCCCCAGGGGACCCTCCAAAACCCCTAGGTAGGTCTAGCCCAAGTTCTTGTGGAGGTATTGAGATTGAGGGCAGGAGGAGAAGGGGTCAACAGAGGATGAGATGGTTGGATAGCAATCACTGACTTAATAGACATGAGTTTGAGCAAACTCTGGGAGATAGTGAAGGACAGGGAAGACTGGCATGCTGCAGTCCATGGAGTCACAGAGAATTGAACATGACTTAGTGACTGAACAACAACAACACTGCTTTGTGCTGGGTCCCAGTGCACATGAGACACTGTTTGCGCCCTCCAAGAGTGGTCTTTGTTTTCCCCAGCCCTGTGGAGCTCATGCACTCAAGCCCCACTGGCCACAGAGGCTAAATTCTCTGGGGGTTCTTCCTCCTGATGCCAGACCCTCAGATACTCTTGGAGGGCTAATTTTATGTGGGAATGTCCCTGCGTATCATGCATGAGTTTAATTTTTTTTTCCTTTGGTGTGAGGGCTTCTTTCAGTATAGCTATCTGTCACCTCTTTCCTCTGTTTATGATGGCCATTATCTCCCTGATAGGAGGTATGACTGATGTGGTGACTAGAATTTGCACTATATATTGAATAGTGCCTTCCCTTTGCTCTGTGGTTGTCACTGTCCTGTTAGGGGCAGGGTCTGTTCCCTAGTTATTGAAGTAGAGGCCCACATATATGTGTCTTAGCTGTGTTTCTGATTTGTGGTGTGATGTAGGTGGGATTGGAGCACTTCTACTTGGAGAGAAGACAAGATGTGCTCTGTTATGTCACCTTTCACCCGCTGTGTGAGTTCTCAGACTATACTACTGTTGGTACTGCTCTTGGCCCCTTCTTAATGGTGGGTATGTGAGCAATTGGTCCTGATATCTCTCAGGTATTGTTTTCAGCAGGCCACCAGCATAGATACACTGAAGTCAGGTACCTGGATTGTAGTAATCATGGATCTGGACCAGCTGTGGGTGCAATAGGGGCAGCTCAGATTCTGGCCTGGCCCAAATCCCTCATGTACATGCGCACAAAGTCCACAGTTGCTAAAGCTAGATCTGTCTTGGCTGCAGGAGCACTCATTGTCTGTTCAGATGTTTTGCAAATGCTGAGTTTACAAAGTCAATTATGTTGTGTAGTCATGAGATATTTATGCTCTTCTTCCTTAGTTGCATGGCTTCAAGGGGCCCTCTAAGAGGTGATTTCAGCCCTACTTCTGCATGTGGGCTACCCACTGGCATCTGCTCCCAAGGCTGCTCCAGAGCACACAAGCCCAGGGGTTGGGGAGGAGGAGGAGAAGGCAGCTGCCAGGCATGTGAGACCCCACTATGGTGGGTACCCTTTCTAGTGCCAGGGGAGGCAGGGGGTGGTGCATGGGGATAGAAGCTGCAGTGGCAGACCCATCCTTTGCACACCACTCAACAATGGCACTTAGCTTCTATGACAGTCTGGACCTCCACCACTAGCATTCCTGGTGCTAAGGGCTAGCAGAGTGCCTCACTCCCATCCCCTCAAGGTGTCTCCTCACAGCCAACAGCAGACTTCTCCTTGGATTTTCTTTCTAAACCCCATGTACCATCACCCAGCCCCATCCACACTGGTGGACACACGTCTCAGGTTGGGGAGTGCAGTACTATGACACAGATCATCTGTGAGGGTTTCACTCTGTCCTGCCTGCCACAGACCAGGCTGCACTCTCCTTGGAGCCCCCAAAGCTCCTCTTCTGTCCTAGGTGATCTCCTTGCTGGTTAAGGGACTTCCCCAGATGAGGGAATCTCTATTCTCCTCCAGCTCCCCCCAGGGGTGCCAGTCGTGTCCCACTTCTTCTCCTCTTCCTTTTCCCTTCTTTCTTTCATTCTACCTGGTTATGTAGAGATCTTTCTTGTCCTTTCAGGTGTCCAAGGTCCTTTGTGAGTGTTTAGCAGGTGCTCTGTGAGTATTGTTTCATTTGCAGTGTATTCTTGATGTATATGTGGGGAAAGGAGATCTCCACATCCTCCTACTTCTCTGCCATCTTGACTCCTCTGAGTAATCTCAAACTGCATTCAACATTTTTAAATATAAATTACCTTATTATAGTAACTAGTTCTTCAGAATCAAAAAGTTGTCTTTTCACTATATTTTGTTAACATGAAATTAAATTGTAGTTATAAGCAAAAGTTGGTCACCTAGGGAAGAATAATTATGTATTTAGTTTAACAGAAATAAAAGGATTTGTGTCTGAAAATGCAAGATTAGATATTTGTTATATACCCTCTGCCTTGCAATTACAGTATAAAGAAAAGAAGGTGAAAGTGAAAGTCACTCAGGCGTGTCCAACTCTTTGCAACCCATGGACTATACAGTCCACGGAATTCTCCAGGACAGAATACTGGAGTGGATAGCCATTCCCTTCTCCAGGGAATTGTCCCAACCCAGGGATCAAATCCAGGTCTCCTGTATTGCAGGTGGATTCTTTACCAGCTGAGCCACCCGGAAAGCCCAAGAATACTGGAATGGGTAGCCTATCCCTTCTCCAGGGGATCTTCCTGACCCAGGAATTGAACCAAGGTTTCCTGCATTGCAGGCAGATTCTTTACCAACTGAGCTACAGTATAAAGTAGTTCAATTTCAAAGTGACAATTACTTGTGCAGTTTGAACTTTAAGGGTAGGAATGTTTAATAACATCAACCCCTTAAAGAAAAAGCAAAGTGATCTATGATATGTCTCTCCTGGAATTTAGATTAGCAAGTAGGAATTTAGATTTTCTGACACATGAAAATTTTTTGTCAGATTTCAGTGGGAGAGTCTTCAGCATACCTTATCTAGCATATTCATAGTACTATACGTAGTATTTCTCCTTGCCAGTCTCACTTTCTCACATGTGGAAGTATAGGTTCCCACTTAAGTGACCGGCTCGCTCCTGCTACCTCATGGGAAGTGAGCAAAGTAATCTATTATTTGTTTTTGTTCCCTCACATTCCACTAGTCCAATAAAGCCTTGCCTAAATTTCTCCTTTGACCTCATAAGTTTTTATTAATTAAAGAGCTCAAGAACCAGGTTGGCATCAGTACTACTACTCCAAGAGATGCAGACAACAAAAAATACACTCCAGGGTTTTGGAGATAGTTGAGGGTAAACAACAACACTGATGAGCTAGAATCAGTAAGAATGTCAGGCTGCTAACCACTAAAGGGTTAATTTGCTCCCTGGTTGAAGTCTCTTGGCAAAGGCCTGTAGTCCAAGCCCCTGGTGACTTGGATCCTCACAGAAGAGCCCTTCTTATGGATGTTGTTTCACTCTCCTCAAGTCACTCAAAGCCGCCAGCATTACCTTGAAAGTCTCAGATCCACGACACCAAACCATGGGTGGGTCAGGAAGCCCCAGAGGTTACTTTGTGCAATTCCCATATATGAGCTTCACCTAAAGAAAGTGGCGGCATTACTGCTGCATCATGGCAGTGTCCGTTGGGTCAGCCACAAGAGGAGAGAATATAGCGTGTCTGCTGCTATGGCTGCTGCACCAGCCAGCAGAAAATAAATGGTCTGCAATTCCTATGCCTGCTTGCATTTTCTTCCAGTCTCTTAGCTTGTGCCTTGCCTACCATGGGTTCAGCGAATGGTGCAGACAGTGTGAACAGCAAGACAACTGATGTCACAAGCAGGATGAGAAGTAATACAATTGATATAGCCAGCAGGATAACCATCTGGTAGGGGAGCCTGAGACTCCACTGGATGGAGGAAGCCAGTGGCCACTATATAGCATGTGGTGCCACGTGGCTGTGATTCTCTTGGCGTGGGCTCTGCTGGAAGACTGGGAAGTGTTGGATGGTTCACTGGCTAGCATTGAAACGGCATTACAGGCAGTGAGTTCTTGCTTGCTGAACAGGCGGTCCGGACTGCCACTGGCACTGTGGGGTGGATTTTGCTAACTGCCCTGAAGGTGAATATGGATAGTGTTCCATGATGCTGACCAGTGCACAATGTGCAGAGATGTTTGAAAGAACTAGAGTAAGTTATATTGGCATTGCAAAGAATATAATCAATCTTATTTCAGTGTTGACCATCTGGTGACGTCCATGTGTAGAGTCTTCTCTTGTGTTGTTGGAAGAGGGTGTTTACTATGACCAGTGCGTTCTCTTCGCAGAACTCTATTAGCCTTTGCTCTGCTTCATTCTGTACTCCAAGGCCAAATTTGCCTGTTACTCCAGGTGTTTCTTGACTTCCTACTTTTGCATTCCAGTCCCCTATAATGAAAAGGACATCTCTCTGGGGTATTAGTTCTAGAAGGTCTTGTAGGTCTTCATAGAATCGTTCAACTTCAGCTTATTCAGCATTACTGGTCAGGGCATAGACTTGGATTACCATGATATTGAACGGTTTGCCCTGGAAACGAACAGAGATCATTCTGTCGTTTTTAAGATTGCCTCCAAGTACTGCATTTCGGACTCTTTTGTTGACCATGATGGCTACTCCATTTCTTCTAAGGGATTCCTGCTCACAGTAGTAGGTATAATGGTCATCTGAGTTAAATTCACCCATTCCAGTCCATCTTAGTTCGCTGAATCCTAGAATGTCGACGTTCACTCTTGCCATCTCCTATTTGACCACTTCCAATTTGCCTCGATTCATGGACCTAACATTCCAGGTTCCTATGCAATATTGCTCTTTACAGCATCGAACCTTGCTTCTGTCACCAGTCACATCCACTACTGGGTGTTGTTTTTGCTTTGGCTGCATCCCTTCCTTCTTTCTGGAGTTATTTCTCCACTGATCTCCAGTAGCATATTGGGCACCTACCGACCTGGGGAGTTCATCTTTCATTGTCCTATCTTTTTGCCTTTTCATACTGTTTATGGGGTTCTCAAGGTAAGAATACTGAAGTGGTTTGCCATTCCCTTCTCCAGTGGACCACATTCTGTCAGACCTCTCCAGTCAGCAAAAACAAGACCAGGAGCTGACTGTGGCTCAGATCATAAACTCCTTTTTGCAAAATTCAGACTGAAATGGAAGAAAGTAGGGAAAACCACTAGACCATTCAGGTATGACCTAAATCAAATCCCTTCTGACTATACAGTGGAAGTGAGAAATAGATCTAAGGGACTGGATCTGATGACAGAGTGCCTGATGAACTATGGATGGAGGTTCATGACATTGTACAGGAGACAGAAATCAAGACCATCCCCAAGAAAAAAGAAATGCAAAAAAGAAAAATGGCTGTCTGAGGAGGCCTTACAAATAGCTGTGAAAAGAAGGGAAGCAAAAAGCAAAGGAGAAAAGGAAAGATATAGCCATTTGAATGCAGAGTTCTGAAGAATAGCAAGGAGAGATAAGAAAGCCTTCCTCAGTGATCAATGCAGAGAAATAGAGGAAAACAATAGAATGGGAAAGATTAGAGATCCCTTCAAGAAAATTAGAGATACGAAGGGAACATTTTATGCAAAGATGTGCTCAATTAAGGACAGAAATGGTAGGGACCTAACAGAAGCAGAAGAGATTAAGAAGAGGTGGCAAGAATACACAGAAGAACTGTACAAAAAAGATCTTCGTGACCCAGATAATCACGATGGTGTGGTCACCTAGAGCCAGACATCCTGGAATGTGAAGTCAAGTGGGCCTTAGGAAGCATCACTACGAACAAAGCTAGTGGAGGTGATGGAATTCCAGTTGAGCTATTTCAAATCCTGAAAGATGATGCTGTGAAAGTGCTACACTCAATATGCCAGCAAATTTGGAAAACTCAGCAGTGGCCACAGGACTGGAAAAGTCACTTTTCATTCCAATCCCAAAAAAAGGCAATGCCAAAGAATGCTCAAACTACCGCACAACTGCACTCATCTCACAGGCTAGTAAAGTAATGCTCAAAATTCTCCAAGCTAGGCTTCAGCAATACGTGAATTGTGAACTTTGAGATGTTCAAGCTGGTTTTAGAAAGGGCAGAGGAACCAGAGATCAAATTGCCAGCTCTGCTGGATCATTGAAAAAGCAAGAAAGTACCAGAAAAACATCTATTTCTGCTTTATTGACTATGCCAAAGACTTTGACTGTATGGATCACAATAAACTGTGGAAAATTCTGAAAAAGATGAGAATACCAGACCACCTGACCTGCCTCTTGAGAAATCTGTATGCAGGTCAGGAAGCAACAGTTAGAACTGGACATGGAACAACAGACTGGTTCCAAATAGGAAAAGGAGTATGTCAAGGCTGTATATTGTCACCATGCTTATTTAACTTCTATGCAGAGTACATCACGAGAAACACTGGGCTAGAAGAAGCACAAGCTGGATTCAAGATTTCTGGGAGAAATATCAATAACCTCAGATATGTGGATGACACCACCCTTATGGCAGAAAGCGAAGAAGAACTAAAGAGCCTCTTGATGAAAGTGAAAGAGGAGAGTGAAAATGTTGGCTTAAAGCTCAACATTCAGAAAACTAAGATCATGGCATCTGATCCCATCACTTCATAGCAAATAGGTAGGGAAACAGTGGAAACAGTGGCTGACTTTATTTTTCTGGTCTCCAAAATCACTGCAGATGGTGATTGGAGCCATGAAATCAAAAGACGCTTACTCCTTGGAAGGAAAATTATGACCAACCTAGACAGCATATTAAAAAGCAGAGACATTACTTTGTCAAGAAAGGTCCGTCTAGTCAAGGCTATGGTTTTTCCAGTGGTCATGTATGGATGTGAGAGTTGGACTATAAGGAAAGCTGAGCACAGAAGAATTGATGCTTTTGAACTGTGGTGTTGGAGAAGACTTTTGAGAGTCCCTTGGACTGCAAGGAGATCCAACCAGTCCGTCCTAAAGGAGATAAGTCCTGGGTATTCATTGGAAGGACTGATGTTGAAGCTGAAAGCCCAATACTTTGGCTACCTGATGCGAAGAGCTGACTCATTGGAAAAGACCCTGATGCTGGGAAAGATTGAGGGCAGGAGGAGAAGGGGATGACAAAGGATGAGATGGTTGGATGGCATCACTGACTGAATGGACATGGGTTTGGGTGGACTCCATGAGTTGGTGATGGACAGGAAAGCCTGGCATGCTGCGGTTTATGGGTTCACAAAGAGTCGGACATGACTGAGTGACTGAACTGAACTGAACTGATATTTGCATTAGAGCAAGAACCCTGTGGCCCTGAAGAACCCAGCATCTCTGACAGTGAGGTGGTAAGTGACGGTGATGATAAACGTTATGAGACTTAGGTCTCTGCTTGGCAGAGAGGCCCATTGTACAGCAGAAAGTGAAGCATGAGCACGTTATGGCTCAGGGCCAGCATCCTCATGGGGTACCCGGTGTGACTGAGTTCATAACATATTGACCATACACTCAGGGGGAGCTGGTTGACTTGGGTATGCAATTTCGACAAAAGCAAGAAGAATCTTTGGCAGCATGGGTCTTGCAACTTTGGGACACAGGGGTGGACCCCACACCTGTAGGAGGTGGGTTGCAGGTCTTTACTGAGAGAAGTAGAGGGATGGCATTGGAGATGCCATTGTGAAAGCATAAAGACCCTAAAGGGAGCCCACGCTGGCAGGGGTCCCTTCCTGGTTGTGTGGATGCAAATGTGGCCTGGTTTATGGGGAGTGTACTGTAAAGGCTGTGTTCTATGGTGCATGATGTAGATTTAGTCTGTGTCCTGTGATATAGATTTAGTAGAATGGTGTACTGTAAAGGCTGTGTCCTGTGATGTGCTACTGACCTCTGATTCTCTTGCAGATTTATAAGAATATGAGAGCATTTGGAATCTTGTGGGTGGTCTGTGAATACCACAAAAATCCCCTCTTTGAAAGGGTGGGCCCTGAACCTGTAGGAAATTTTGTGGGTCCTTAATGAGAAATCCCACAAGGGTGGAGTTTCTCCTGTGGAGGATTTCCTGCAATTTCATAAGGACAAATGGTGGACTGGACTTGGCCATGAAAGATAAAGGCACTGCACCTGTGGTGGTTGACTCTTCTAGCCCCATGAGGGCAAGGACTGCAACATGAGTTACAGGTGATACCTGACATTGGGTTTGGCTGTGTATTGGAGATGTAACTGTATGTTGTTGTAGCTACTGCTGTTGCAAGATGTAAATCCAAAGGTTGGTGTTACTCGCCAAAGGATTATCACAGAAGATGGACTGTGCATAGAATATTTCTGTTATTGTACTTTTATTTTATTTTTTATTTTTTTAAGTGCTTCATTTTTAAAATTTATTTATTTTAATTGGAGGCTAATTACTTTACAATATTATAGTGGGTTTTGCCATACATTCACATGAATCAGCCATGGGTGTACATGTGTTCCCCATCCTGAGCCCCCCTTTCACCTCCCTCCCCATCCCATCCCTCAGGGTCATCCCAGTGCACCAGCCCTGAGCACCCTGTCTCATGCATCAAATCTGGACTGGCAATCTGTTTCACACATGATAACATACATGCCTCAATGCCACTCTCTCAAACTGTCCCACCCTTGCCTTCTCCCACAAAGTCCAAAAGGCTGTTCTATACATCTGTGTCTCTTTTGCTGTCTCGCATACAGGGTCATCGTTACCATCTTTCTAAATTCCATATATATGCATTAGTATACTGTATTGGTGTTTTTCTTTCTGACTTACTTCAGTCTGTATAATAGGCTCCAGTTTCATCCACCTCATTAGAACTGATTCAAATGTATTCTTTTTAATGGCTGAGTAATATTCCATTTTGTATATGTACCACAGCTTTCTTATCCATTCATCTGCCGATGGATATCTAGGTTGCTTCCATGTCCTGGCTATTATAAACAGTGCTGCGATGAACATTGGGGTACACATGTCTCTTTCAGTTCTGGTTTCCTCGGTATGTATGCCCAGCAGTGGGATTGCTGGGTCATATGGCAGTTCTATTTCCAGTTTTTTAAGGAATCTCCACACTGTTCTCCATAGTGGTTGTACTAGTTTGCATTCCCACCAACAGTGTAAGAGGGCTCCCTTTTCTCCACACCCTCTCCAGCATTTATTGTTTGTAGACTTTTGGATAGCAGCCATTCTGACCCACATGAGATGGTACCACATTGTGGTTTTGATTTGCATTTCTCTGATAATGAATGATGTTGAGCATCTTTTCATGTATTTGTTAGCCATCTGTATGTCTTCTTTGGAGAAGTGTCTCTTTAGTTCTTTGGCCCATTTTTCGATTGGGTCACTTATTTTTCTGGGATTGAGCTGCATGAGCTGCTTGTATATTTTTGAGATTATTTGTTGTCAGTTGCTTCGTTTGCTATTATTTTCTTCCATTCTGAAGGCTGTCTTTTCACCTTGCTTATAATTTCCTTCGTTGTGCAAAAAGCTTTTAAGTTTAATTAGGTCCCATTTGTTTATTTTTGCTTTTATTTCCATTATTCTGGAAGGTGGGTCATAGAGGATCCTGCTGTGATTTATGTCAGAGAGTGTTTTGCCTATGTTTTCCTCTAGGAGTTTCATAGTTTCTGGTCTTATGTTTAGATCTTTAATCCATTTTGAGTTTATTTTTGTGTATGGTGTTAGAAAGTGTTCTAGTTTCATTCTTTTACAAGAGGTTGACCAGTTTTTCCAGCACTACTTGTTAAAGAGATTGCCTTTTCTCTATTGTATATTCTTGCCTCTTTTGTCAAAGATAAGGTGTCCATAGGTATGTGGATTTATCTCTGGGCTTTCTATTTTTGTTCTAATGATCTATATTTCTGTCTTTGTGCCAGTACCATACTGTCTTGATGACTGCAGCTTTGTAGTATAGCCTGACGTCAGGCAGGTTGATTCCTCCAGTTCCATTCTTCTTTCTCAAGATTGCTTTGGCTATTCAAGGTTTTTTTAAATAATCAAGTGTAAAAGATAATATTCAGTTCAGTTCAGTCTCTCAGTCGTGTCTGATTCTTTGCGACCCCATGGAAGATAATCTTATGTGTTGGTAAAGAATCTGTCTGCAATGCAGGAGACCTGGGTTTGATCCCTGGGTTGGAAAGATCCTCTGGAGAAGGGAAAGGCTACCCACTCCAGTATTCCGGCCTGGAGAATTCCATGGACTGTAGAGTCCATGGGGTCGCAAAGAGTCAGACATGACTGAGCTTCTTTCATTTCACTGCGTTCTGTGGACACCAGTCAATATCTTTCTCTAGTAATCTCAGTCATCACCCAGGGGCTCATGAACAAAGTTGCCTGGTAGCAAAGTTGGGAGTTACATGTCAGCTCAGCAGCACAGACTTCCACTCACCAAGGCCAATGCGACTATGGCCATTGCTGAATGCCCAACCTGCCAGCAATCAGAGACCAACACTGAATCCTTGATAAAGTACCATTCCCGTGGTAATCAGGCAGACTGATGCCTCATCCACTATTATGGGATTTCCACATCGCATTGTTTGTGATCAAAGAGCTCACCTTACAGCAAATGAAGTGTGGCAGTGTACTCATGCTCATGGAATTCATTGCTCTTACTGTATTTCCCACAATCCTGAAGTAGCCAGCTTGATAAAATAGTGGAATGCTCTTTTGAAAGACCTAGTCACATTGCCAATTAGGTGAATACCTTGCAGGGCTAAGGCAAGTTTCTCCCTAAGACTGTACATGCCCTGAATCAGCATCCAATATACAGTTCTGATTTTCCCCTAGCCAGAATTCACAAGTCCAGGAATCAAGGGGGAGGAAATGGGAAATAGTGGGACCCCCCATTATTACCCCTAGTAACCCACTAGCAAAATTTTGCTTACTGCTCCCACAAACTAGATTCTGCTGGACTAGAGGTCTTTGTTTCAAAGGGCTGAAAATTTCCACCAGGAGACACAACAATGATCCTGTTGAACTGGAAGTAAAGATGGCCACTTTGAGTTCCTCATGCCTCTGAATCATCAGGCAAAGAAGAGTTATGATGTTGGCTGGGGTGATTGATCCTGACTACCAAGGTGAAATTAAACTGCTGCTTACAATGGACATAAGGAAGAATATGTCTGGAATTCAGGAGATCCCTTAAGATGTCTTTTGTATTACCATGCCCTGCAATTAAGGTCAGTGGAAAACTACAACCAAATCCAGAAGAGTAAACTCTTCTGGGGAAGAAGTGACTGAGTTGTTAATTGTAGGCAGGGTAGTTGTATCATGCTGGGAGGAAGTCTGACCTTGTTACTGTCTTTATTTTCCCCAAATAGGTGGGGAAACAATGGAAACAATGACAAACTTTATTTTGGGGGGCTCCAAAATCACTGCAGATGGTGACTGCAGCCATGAAATTAAAAGACACTTGCTCTTTGGAAGAAAAGTTATTGACTTAACCTAAACAGCAATATTAAAAAGCAGAGGCATTACTTTGCCAGCAAAGGTCCATCTAGTCAAGGATATAGTTTTTCCAGTAGTCATGTATGGATGTGAGAGTTGGACCATAAAGAAAACTGAGCACCGAAGAATTGATGCTTTTGAACTATGATGTTGGAGAAGACTCTTGAGAGTTACTTAGACAGTAAGGAGATCCAACCAGTTAATCCTAAAGGAAATCAGTCCTGAATATTCATTGGAAGGACTGATGCTGAAGCTGAACCTCCAATACTTTGCCACCTGATGTGAAGAATTGATTCCTTGGAAAAGACCCTGATGCTGGGAAAGATTGAAGGCAGGAGGAGAAGGGGACAGCAGAGGATGAGATAGTTGGATGGCATCATCAACTCAATGGATATGAGTTTGAGCAATCTCTGGGAGCTGGTGATGGACAGGGAAGCTTGGTGTACTGCCGTCCATGGGGTCACAAAGAGTCAGACACGACTGAGTGACTAAACTGAACTGAACTCTTTATTTAGAGACTGGCCATGGTTTAAAGAGATGTATATGGGGGCCAAGTTGACAAAGGGTGTTTAATTTATTGGTTCAATTTGAATAGGCCATAGAGGGCCCTATTATTTGGTCAAACATTATCCTGGATATGTCTGTAAGGATGTTTCTAGATTAGATGAACATTTGCATCGGCAGACGGAGTAGAGCAGATTACCCTACGTGATATAAGTGTGTCTCATTCAGTCAAATGAAGGCTGGAATAGAAGAAAAAGGCTGATTTGCTCATGAGGAACATGGAAATTCTGCCTGACTATCTTAAGCTGGAATGTTGGCCTTTCCCTGACTTCAGATTCAAACTGAAACATGGGCTCTTTTTGGATCTTGAGACTCCTGCTTTCTTTCTGGAATTTATATTATGGGCTCTCCCAGTTCTCAGACCTTTGGAGTCAAACTGAAACTACAGCATCAGCTCTCCTGGTCCTCCAGATTATTGATTGTAGATTTGAGACTTTTCAGCCTCCATAATAACATGAGCCATATCCTTCTAATATACTCATGTTCTGTTTCTCTGGAGAACCCTGAATAAATACAGTAGGCCATCATATCTGTAAATGATGAGAATCATATTTTTAAAATTCAATTATTATGCTTATTTTTCTTGCACTGACTAGTGCCCCCTAATGTGAGTGATAATTGGAATTACAGCTGACCCTTGAACAACACAGTTTGAACTGCATGGGTTCACTTATACAAATTATTTTTCAATGAATTCATACTACAGAACTACACAATCTGGGGTTGGTTGAATCTGTTGGTCAAGATCAGTGGTTAACGGTAAATTTATACATAGATAATTTTTTTAATATGAAGGGTGTCATCATCCCTAAACCCTGTATTGTTAAGAATCAACCGTATTTTTTTTTTCTGGTTTTAAAGGAAATAAATACTTGAAGTGACTCGTCACTGAATACAATATTTTCTAGAGGCTACTGGTAAATGATTTTGCCAGTTTAAAGAACACCCCTAGACTGCTAAGTTTTTAAAATTATGAATGAATATTGGATATTCTCAAGTGCTTTTTCTGCATCCATTTAGATAATCATGTTTTTTCCTTTAATCTGTTAATGCAGTGAATTACATTAGTAAATTCTAAGTCATTAATCTGCTAAAGTGCATTTCTGGGACAAATCAGACTTGATTATGATGTTTTTATGTTCTTCAGCTTGCAAATGTTTTGATAAGGATTTTTATATTTGTGCTCCTTGGTTTGGCTATAAATTTTATCTCTTGTCCTAGTTATGTGCTAGTCTCATAAAATATATCATAACATGTTTTCTTTTTTCTACTCTGAATTTTTTGTGAAGAACATGTTTTGCCACATGTGCTTCTGTATTATGGATTAGTTTGGTATGATGTGGAAGGTTTCCTGGTTCACAGGAGACTTTTCCCTCTAGTACATTAATATTTTACTCTTCAAGTAAGAGAACTCTGCGTACAGGCAAACCAACACAGCTGAAAGTGGTACAATTGGAGAAAGTAGGGCTGTTCCTGAAACACCTTTAACTCTCACAATCTCTCTCCTAACACAGTGTGGCCACCTGCTTTCTCTCTCAGAAACACTTCTGTGTGGTCTTCATGATTCAGTGGCATCAACCCTTCATCACGTTTTCTTTATCTTTCACACGCACACTCCTTTTTTTGGCCGCGCCATATAGCTTGTGGGATCTCAATCCCCTGACCAGAGATTGAACCCAGGCCACAGAAATGAAAGCACTGAATCCTAACCAGGGAACTCCCACTTTCACCTTTCTTTTTTGTTTGTTTTAGTTAATTTATTTTTTATTGAAGGATAATTCCTTTACAGAATTTTGCTGTTTTCTGTCAAACCTCAACATGAATCAGCTTTAGGTATACATATATCCCCTTTCCTTCGACGCTCCCTCCTATCTGCCTCCCCATCTGTATCAACCACAGAGCCCCTGTTTGAGTTTCCTGAGCCATATAGTAAATTCCCGTTGGCTATCTATTTTACAAATGGTAATGTAAGTTTCCATGTTTACTCTTTCCATACATCTCACCCTCTCCTCCCCTCTCCCCATGTCCATAAGTCTATTCTCTATGTCTGTTTCTTCACTGTTGCCCTGTAAGTAAATTCTTCAGCACCATTTTTCTAGATTCTGTATATATGTGTTAGAATTCGGAATTTATCTTTCTCTTTCTGACTCATTTTACTCTGTATAATAGGTTCTAGGTTCATCCACCTAATTAGAACTGACTCAAATGTATTCCTTTTTATGGCTGAGTAATATTCCATTGTGTATATATACCACAACTTCTTTACCCATTCATCTGTCGATGGACATCTAGATTGCTTCCATGTTTGAGCTATTGTAAATAGTGCAGAAGAACTGATGCTTTTGAACTGTGGTGTTGGAGAAGACTCTTGAGAGTCCCCTGGGCTGCAAGGAGATCCAACCAGTCCATCCTAAAGGAAATCAGTCCTGGGTGTTCATTGAGAGGACTGATGTTGAAGCTGAAACTCCAATACTTTGGCCACCTGATGCAAAGACCTGACTCATTTGAAAAGACCCTGATGCTGGGAAAGATTGAGGGCAGGAGGAGAAGGGGACAACAGGGGATTGGATGGTATCACTGACTCAATGGACATGGGTTCGGGTGGACTCCGGGAGTTGGTGTGGGACACAGGGAGGCCTGGTGTGCTGCAGTTCATGGGGTCACAAAGAGTTGGACATGACTGAGCAACTGAACTGAACTGAACTGAAATAGTGCTGCAATGAACAATGGGATACATGTGTCTCTTTCAATTTTGGTTTCCTCAGGGTATATGCCTAGGAGTGGGATTGCTGGGTCATATGGTGGTTTTATTCCCAGTTTTTTAAGGAATCTCCATACTATCTTCCATAGTGGCTGTATCAATTTACATTCCCACCAATAGTGCAAGAGTGTTCCCTTTTCTCCACACCCATTCCAGCATTTATTGTTTGTAGACTTTTTGATGAGGGCCATTCTGACCGGTGTGAGGTGATATCTCATTGTAGTTTTGATTTGCATTTCTCTAATAATGAGAGATGTTGACCATCTTTTCATGTGTTTGCTAGCCATCTGTATGTTTTCTTTGGAGAAATGTCGGTTGAGGTCTTTTTCCCACTTTTTGATTGAGTTGTTTGTTTTTCTGGTATTGAGTTGTGTGAGCTGCTTGTATATTTTGGAAATTAATTCTTTGTCAGTTGTTTCATTTGCTATTATTTTCTCCCATTCTGAGGGTTGTCTTTTCACCTTGCTTATAGTTTCCTTTGCTGTGCAAAAGCTGTTAAGTTTAGCCAGGTCTCACTTGTTTACTTTTGTTTTTATTTCTGTTACTCTAGGAGGTGGGTCATAGAGGATCTTGCTTTGATTTATGTCATCGAATGTTCTGCCTATGTTTTCCTCTAAGAGTTTTATAGTTTCTGGTCATTTAGGTCTTTAATCCATTGTGAGTCTATCTTTGTGTATTGTATTAGGAAGTGTTCTAATTTCATTCTTTTACATGTAGCTGTCCAGTTTTCCCTGCACCATTTATTGAAGAGGCTGTCTTTGCCCCATTGTATATTCTTTGTACAAGGAGACATCCTTTGTACCCATAAGGTACATGGGTTTATTTCTGGGCTTTCTATCTTCTTCCATTGGTCTATATTTCTGTGTTTGTGCCAGTACCATACTGTCTTGATGATTGTAGCTTTGTAGTATAGCTTGAAGTCAGGAAGCTTGATTTCTCCAGCTCCATTCTTCTTTCTCAAGACTGCTTTGGCTATTCAGGGTCTTTTGTGTTTCCATATGAATTGTGAAATTTTTGTTCTAGTTCTGTGAAAAATGCCATTGGTAGTTTGATAGGGATCACACTGAACCTGTAGATTGCATTTGGCAGTATAGTCATTTTCACAATATTGATTCTTCCTACCCAGGAACATGGAATATCTCTCCATCTATTTATGTCATCTTTGATTTCTTTCATCAGTGTCTTATAATTTTCTGTGTACAGTTGTTTGTCTCTTTAGGTAAGTTTATTCCTAGATATTTAATTCTTTTCATTACAAAAATGGTGAATGGGATTGACTCCTTAATTTCTTTCTGATTTTTCATTGTTAGTATATAGAAATGCAAGTGATTTCTGTGTATTGATTTTATATCCTGAAACTTTGCTAAATTCACTGATTAGCTATAGTAATTTTCTGATACCATCTTTAGGGTTTTCTATGTACAGTATCATGTCATCTGCAAACAGTGAGAGCTTTACTTCTTCTTTTCTGATTTGGATTCCTTTTATTTCTTTTTCTTCTCTGATTGCTGTAGCTAGGACTTCCAGAACTAAGTTGAATAATAGCAGCAAAAGTGGACACTCTTGTCTTGTTCCTGATCTTAGGGGACATGCTTTCAGTTTTTCACCATTGAAACTAATGTTTGCTATAGGCATATCATATATGGCCTTTACTATGTTGAGGTAGGTTCCTTCTATGCCCATTTTTTGAAGAGTTTTAATCATAAATAGGTGCAGAATTTTGTCAAAGGCTTTTTCTGCATCTACTGAGATGATCATGTGGCTTCCATCTTTCAATTTGTTAATATGGTGTATTACATTGATTGATTTGCATATATTGAAGAATTCTTACATCCCTGTTATAAACCCAGCTTGATCACGGTGTATGAGCTTTTTGATGTGTTGCTGAATTCTGTTTGCTAAACTTTTGTTGAGGATTTTTGCGTCTATGTTCATCAGTGATATTGGCCTATGGTTTTCTTTTTTTGTGTTGTCTTTGTCTGGTTTTGTTATCAGGGTGATGGTGGCCTTGTAGAATGAGTTTGGAAATGCTCCTTCCTCTGAAGTTTTTCGAAAAAGCTTTAGAAGGATAGGCATTAGCTCTTCTCTAAGTGTTTGATAGAATTCTCCTGTGAAGCCATCTGGTCCTGGGCTTTTGTTTTTTGAGAGATTTCTGATCACAGCTTCAATTTCAGTGCTTGTAATTGGGTTGTTCATAATTTCTATTTCTTCCTGGTTCAGTCTTGGAAGATTGAATCTATCCATTTCTTTCAGGTTATCGATTTTATTGCCATATAGTTGTTCATAATAGTCTCTTATAATCCTTTGTATTTCTGCATTATCTGTTGTAGCCTCTCCTTTTTCATTTCTAATTTTGTTGATTTTATTCTTCTCTATTTTTTCCTTGATGAGTCTGGCTAAGGGTTTGTCAATTTTGTTTATCTTCTCAAAGAACCAGCTTTTAGTTTTATTAATCTTTACGATTGTTACTTTCATTTCTTTTTCATTTATTTCTGCTTGGATCTTTATGATTTCTTTCCTTCTACTAATTTTGGGGTTTTTTTCTTCTTCTTTTTCCAGTTGCTTTAGGTATAAAATTAGGTTGTCTATTCGATGTTTTTCTTGTTTCTTGAGGTAGGATTGTATTGCTATATACTTCCCTCTTAGAACTGCTTTTGCTGCATCCCATAGGTTTTGAGTTGTCACCACTTTCACGTTTCTTAATAGAAGTTCTGTCTGCCTGTCTCTCTCACTTTCTCTCTCTCATATCTATCCATATGTAGGTATCTAGTAAATAATCATGTCTTTTAAATTATGCTGTTATTTTTTTATCAGGACTGTTCCAAACCTGCTATGGTTTGAATGGTCTATTCAAATCCTATTCTTGCCTCACCTCCAATTATATTTTTGTCTGCAATTTTATTCAACAGAAAAATTATATATATATATATGCTGTACTCCAGAAGAAACATCTATATTCATTCCTTGACTAATTCGTGTCACCAGTCTGTATCTGGGGTCTCAAACTGTTGTCTCCTCTGTCTGGTAGATACCCATATTACTTTATCATATTTTTCATTCAGTCTCTGCCCAAGTATCACCTACCATAGAGATCTTCTAAATATCCAACAGGATATTCACTTGCAAAAAAATGGAGTCGGACCTCTGCCACATATCTGAGGCATACCTCAGAAATATAGGTTTGGAATATTGCAGGAAAGCAAGTCATACAATTTTTTGGTTTCCCAGTACATATAAAAGTTATGTTCAAAGGAGACACAGACATAAAGAACAGAGTTTTGGACACAGTGGAGGAAGGAGAGGGTGGGATCAGTTGAGAGAATAGCATTGAAACCTATACATTACCATGTATAAAACAGATAGCCAGTGGGAGTTTGATGTATATCACAGGGAACTCAAAGCCATTGCTCTATGACAACCTATAGGGATGAGGTGGGGACAGAGATGGGATGGGTGTTCAAGAGGGAGGCCACACATGAACACTTATGGCTTATTCATGTTGATGTATGGAAAAACCATCACAATATTGTAATTAGCCTCCAATTAAATAAATAATTTTTAAAAATTATGCTCACACCATACTGTAGTCTATTAAGTGCAATAGCATTAAGTTTAAACAGTGTACATACCTTCCTTAAAAATACGTTATTGCTAAAAATGCTACACATCATCAGCCTTCAAAAAGTCATAATCTTTTTGCTGGTGGAAGCTCTTGCCTTGATGTTGATGGCTGCTGACTAAGCAGACTGGTGGTTGCCAAAGTTTGGGTGGCGGTGGTAACTTCTTAAAATAAGGCAGCAATGAAATTTACATGATATTCTTAATCCTTTGTTGTTATTTCAACAGTCTTCACAGTATCTTTATCAGGAATAGATTTCATCTCAAGAAATCACTTTTCTTGCTCATCCATATGAAAAATTCTTCCTCCATTAAAGTGTTACCGTGAAATTGTAGCAATTCAATCACATATTGGGCTCTACTTCTAATTTTAGCTCTATCCCTACTTGTGCTACATCTACAGTGACTTCCTCTGCTAAATTCTTGAACCTTTCCAAGTCATCAACTTGGGTTGGAATCAACTTCTTCCAAAATATTTTTACAATATGTACTTGCTAAATAATAAGAGTTGAAAGTTGAAATTAATCATCGTTTCATGGGCTGCAGACTGGATAGTGTGTTAAAGGAATGAAAGCAACATTAATCTCATTGTACATCTCCATCAGAGCTCATGGGTGACCAGGTGAGTGTTAAATGAGCAATAATACTTTGAGAAGAATCTTTTTTTTTTTTTTTTCTGAGTGGTAGGTATCAACAGTGGGCTTAACATATTCAGTAAACCATGGGGTAACTAGATATTCTGTCATCCAGGTTTTGTCTTTCCATTTATAGAGCATAAGCAGAGTAGATTTAGTGTAAATTTTAAGGGCCCTAGGATTTTGGGAATAGTAAATAAGCATTGCCTTCAACTTAAAGACACCAGGTGACTGATTCTTCCAGCTTCATTTTTCTTTGCCAGGATTGCTTTGGCTATTTGGAGTCTTTTGTGTTTCCATACAAATTAAAATATTTTTTTTGTTCTAGTTCTGTGAAAAATGCCATTAGTATTTTGAGAAGGATTGCACTGAATCTGTATATTGTCTTGGATAGTATAGTCATTTTGACAATATTGATTATTCCAATCCAAGCACATGGAATATCTTTCCAAATGTTTGTGTCATCTTTGATTTCTTTTATCAGTGTCTCATAGTTTTTGGAGTATAGCTCTTTTCCCTCCTTAGGTAGGTTTATTCCTAGGTACTTGATTCTTGCTGATTCAATGGTAGATGGGATTGTTTCCTTAACTTCTCTCTCTGAACTTTCACTGTCAGTGTATTAGAAATGCAACAGATTTCTGTGTATTAATTTCATATTCTGCAGATTTACTGAATTTGTTGATGAGCTCTAGTACTTTTCTGGCAGCATCCTTAGAATTTTCTATGTATAGTATCATATCATCTGCAAAGAGGGAAAATTTGAATACTTCTTTTCCAACTTGGATTGCTTTTCTTTCTTTTTCTTCTCTGACTGCTGTGGCTAGGACTTCCAAAACTATGTTAAACAAAAGTGGCAAGAGTGGACATCCTAGTCTTCTTCCTGATCTTAGAGGAAATGCTTTAAGCTCTTTGTCATTGAGTATGAGAGTGGCTGTGGTTTTCTCATATATGACCTTTATTATATTGAGTTATGTTCCCTCTATGCCCACTTTCTGGAGAGAATTTTATCATAAATTGGTGTTGAATTTTGTCAGAAGTTTTTCTGCACCTATTGAGATGATCATATGGTTTTTATTCTTCAGTTTGTTAATGTAATGTATCACACTGATTAATTTGTGGATATTGAAAACACCCTGCACTCGTGAGGTAAATCCCACTTGACCATGGTATATAATGCTTTTAATGTGTTATTGGATCAGTTTGCTAGCATTTTGTTGAGGATTTTTGAGTCTATGTTCATCAGTGATATTGGCCTGCAATTTTCTTTGCTTTTTTAATTTTACATCTACTTCTATTTTATTTTTAAAATTTATTTTAATTGGCCTTCAATTTTCTTTTTTTATGGTATCTTTGTCTGATTTTGGTATCAGGGTGATTGTGGCCTCATGGAATGAGTTTGGATGTGTTCCTTTCTCTGCAAATTTTTGGAAGAGTTTCAGAAGGATAGTTATTAACTCTTCTAAATCTTTGATAGAATTTACCTGTGAAGTCATCAGTCCTGGATTTTTGTTTGTTGGGAATCTTTAAACCACAGTTTCAACCTTAGTATTTGTGTTTGGTCTGTTCATATTATCTATTTCTTACTGGCTCATATTTGGAAGGTGGTACCTTCCTAAGAATTTTTTCATTTCTTCTAGGTTGTCTATTTTGTTGGTGTATAGTTGCAAAATTCAGACTTAAATTGAAGAAAGTAGGGAAAACCAGTAGACCATTCAGGTTAAGACCTAAATCAAAGTCCTTACAATTATACAGTAGAAGTGACAAAAGATTCAAGGGGCTAGATTTGATAGAGTGTCTGAAGAACTACAGATGGAAGTTCACAACATTGTACAGGATGCCGTGATCAAAACCATCCCCAAGAAAAAGAAACGTGAAAAGGCAAAGTGGTTGTCTGAGGAGGCCTTACAAATAGCTGAATAAAGAAGAGAAGTAAAAAGAAAAGGAGAAAAGGAAAGACATATCCATCTCAATGCAAAGTTCCAAAGAACAGCAAGGAGAGATAAGACAGCCTTCCTAAGTGATCAATGCAAAGAAATAGAGGAAAACAATAGAATGGGAAAGACTAGAGATCTCTTCAAGAAAATAGAGATACCAAGGGAACATTTCATGCAAAGATGGGCACAATAAAGGACAGCAACAGTATGAACCTAACAGAAGCAGAAGATACTAAGAAGAAGTGGAAAGAATACACAAAAGAACTATATAAAAAAGATATTCATAATCCAGATAACCAGAATGGTGTGATCACTCACCTAGAGCCAGACATCCTGGAGTGTGAAGTCAAGTGCCTTAGGAAGCACCACTATGAACAAAGCTAGTGGAGGTGATGTAATCCCAGTGGAGCTATTTCAAATCCTAAAAGATGTGCTGTGAAAGTGCTGCACTCACTATGAAAGCGAATTTGGAAAATTCAGCAGCAGTCACACGACTGGAAAAGGTCAGTTTTCATTCCAATCCCAGAGAAAGGCAATGCCAAAAATGTTCATACTATGACACAATTGCATTCATCACACACGCCAGTAAAGTAATGCTCAAAATTCTCCAAGCTAGATTTCAACAGTATGTAAACCAAGAAATTCCAGATGTTCAAGCTGGATTTAGAAAAGGCAGAGGAACCAGAGATCAAATTGCGAACATCCGTTGGATCATAGAAAAAGCAACAGAATTCCAGTAAAACATCTAGTTCTGCTTTATTGACTACACTAAAGGCTTTGACTGTGTGGATCACAACACTGTGGAAAATTCTTAAAGAGATGGGAATACCAGACTACCTTACCTGCCTCCTGAGAAATCTGTATGCAGGTCAAGAAGCAACAGTTAGAACTGGACATGGAACGACGGACTGGTTCCAAATGGGGAAAGGAGTACATCAGGGCTGTATACTGTCACCCTGCTTATTTAACTTATATGCAGAATACATCATGAGAAGTGCTGGGCTGGATGAAGCACAAGCTGGGATCAAGATTGCCAGGAGAAATATCAAGAACTTCAGATATACAGGTGACACCACCCTTATGGCAGAAAGTGAAGAAGAACTAAAGAGCCTCTTGATGAAAGTGAAAGAGGAGAGTGAAAAAGTTGGCTTAAAGCTCAACATTCAGAAAACTAAGATCATAGCATCAGGGTCCCATCACTCATGGCAAATAGATGGGGAAACAATGGAAAGAGTGAAAGATTTATTTTCTTGGGCTCCAAAATCACTGCAGATGGTGACTGCAGCCATGAAATTAAAAGACACTTGCTTCTTGGAAGAAAAGCTATGACCAACCTAGACAGCATATTAAAAAGCAGAGACATTACTTTGCTGACAAAGCTCCATCTAGTCAAAGCTATGGTTTCTGCAGAAGTCATGTATGGATGTGAGATTTGGACCATAAAGAAAGCTGAGCACCAAAGAATTGATGCTTTTGAACTGTGGTGTTGGAGAAGACTCTTGAGAGTCCCTTGGACTGTAAGGAGATCAAACCTGTCAATCCTAAAGGAAATTAGTCCTGAATATTCATTGGAAGGACGGATGCTGAGGCTGAAGCTCCAATACTTTGGCCACCTGATGTGAAGAACTGACTCATTAGAAAAGACCCTGATGCTGGGAAAGATTGAAGACAAGAGAAGGGAACAACTGAGGTTGAGATGGTTGGATGGCATCACCGACTCAATGGACATGAGTGACTGAACAGAACTGATTTTTATAAGAGCTTCAGGAAGATTGTTGTTAATCTTTAACTGTTTGGTAGAATTCACCCAGAGAAGCCATTTGACCCTAGATTTTTCTTTCTTGGGAAAGTTTTCATTACTGATTTATAGTATAAGTCTGTTATGGTTTTCTATTTCCTCTTGAGTCAATTTTTGTAGTTTGTTTTTTTCAGCTAGGTTATCTAATTTTTAGAGTGCAATTGTTCATAGTACTCTCTTAAAATGCTTTTTATCTCTCTGAGGTTGATAGTAATGTCCCCAGTTCTATTTCTTCTTGTTTGCACTTTCTCTCTTTTTTTCTTAGTATAGCTAATGTTTTTGAATTTTACTGATCTTTTCAAAAAACCAACTTCTGGTTTTTATCATTTTTCTCTATTTTCCATTTCAATGATCCTTGCTTTAATCTTACTATGTTGTTTCTTCTTTCAGTTTAGTTTGCTATTTTTTTTAGTTCCTTAGTGTATAAAGTTATTAATTTGAGACTGTCTTATTTTTAAATGTTGGAGAAGGCAATGGCACCCCACTCCAGTACTCTTGCCTGGAAAATCCCATGGATGGAGGAGCCTGGTAGGCTGCAGTCCATGGGGTCACTAAGAGTCGGACACGACTGAGCGACTTCACTTTCACTTTTCACTTTCGTGCATTGGAAAAGGATATGGCAACCCACTCCAGTGTTCTTGCCTGGAGAATCCCAGGGACGGCAGAGTCTGCTGGGCTGCCATCTATGGGGTTGCACAGAGTCAGACACGACTGAGATGACTTAGCAGTAGTATTTTTAAATGTAGGCATTTACAACGATAAATTTTCCCCTGAGCTCTGCTTATGCTGCGTTCCAAAAGCTTGGTTATATTATGTTTTCTTTTTCATTTGTCCCACATGTTGGTATTCTTTGTAATATCCTACAGACCCCTGGGGCTCTGTTCATTTTTCCTTATTCTTTTCTCCCCTCTGCCTTACACTGGATAATCTCAATTGTCCTATCTACAAGTTCATTGGTTCTTTGTTCTGCTTTCTCAAAACTGTTCCTGAGCCTTTCTAGTGACTTTTTCATTTTAGGTATAATACTTTTCAGCTCTTGCGAACATGCTAAGTTGCTTCAGTTGTGTCCGACTCCTTGCGGCCTTATGGACCATAGCCAGGGCTCCTCAGCCCATGGGATTCTCCAGGCAAGAATACTGGAATGGGTTGCCATGCTCTCCTCCAAGAGATCTTCCTGACCCAGGGATCCATACTGTGTCTCTTATATCTCCTGCATTGGCAGGCAGGTTCTTTACCACTAGTGCCACCTGGGAAGCCAATAGTTTTCAGCTCTAGACTTTCTATTTGTTTTATTTTTATAATTTCTATCTCAATATTAATATCTTCTATTTGAGGAAACATTGTTTTTATGCTTTATTTTAGTGCTTTAGGTGTGGTTTCCTTTAGCTCTTTGAACATTTTAAAAGTAGGTAGTTTAAAGGCTTTGTTTAGAAATTTCAACGTCTGTTCTCCCTCAGAAAGAATTTCAGTTGATCATTTTTCTTTCCCCCATGAATTGCCATAATTTCTTGTCTTTGCATGACATTATTTTTTTTGTTGAAAACTAAATATTTAAAATATTATAATGTGATGATTCTTAGAATTAGAATTTCCCCTTTCCCAGGGCTTGTTGTTTTTCTTGTTTGTTTGTTGTTGTTTAGAGCTCTGTCTAGTCAAAGCTATGGTTTTTCCAGAAGTCATGTATGCATGTGAGAGTTGGACTATAAAGAAAGCTGAGCACTGAAGAAATGATGCTTTTGAACTACGGTGTTGGAGAAGACTCTTGAGAGTCCCTTGGACTGCAAGGAGATCCAACCAGTCCATCCTAAAGGAGATCAGTCCTGGGAGTTCATTGGAAGGACTGATGTTGAAGCTGAAACTCCAATACTTTGGGCACCTGATGCGAAGAGCTGACTCATTGGAAAAGACCCTGATGCTGGGAAGGATTGAGGGCAGGAGGAGAAGGGGACGACAGAGGATGAGAGGGCTGGATGGCATCACCGATTCCATGGACATGGGTTTGGGTAAACTCCAGGAGTTGTTGATGGACAGGGAGGCCTGGTGTGCTGCAGTTCATAAGGTCGCAAAGAGTCAGACAAGACTGAGCGACTAAACTGAACTGAACTGAACTGAAGTGACTATTTTGAACTAGTTCTGTAAAGTCTGTATTCTTTGTTGTCTGTTGATGAACTTGGTTATCAGCTAATGACTGATGGGGATTCTTCAAACATCTGGAACTAATAAATTTCTCATTCTTTGCCAGAGGGCTTTGTGTGCATGTTGGCACATGCCTTTAGCACTCAGGCAGTTGACAACTCTGCTGTCTGCTTCTGCAGAACCTCAAAGTCAGCCAGAGCTGAGGGCTTAGGGCTTTCTCATATCTTCCCTGAGTATGTGCACAAACTACATGTGTGTGGCCTTCTAGATTCTCAGGAATATGTCAGAGCCTTTCAAAGCTCCAGGAGTCATCTCATTTGTCAGCTTTTTTACTTATTTATTTATTTATTTAAAAATATGGAACACTTCACAAATTTGCATGTCATCCTTGCGCAGGGGCCATGCTAATCTTCTCTGTATCGTTCCAATTTTAGTATATATGCTGCCAAAGCGAGCACTGTCAGCTTTCTTAAATGCTTATTTGGCTTGAAGGAAATGGCAACCCACTCCAGTATCCTTGCCTGGAGAACTCCATGGACAGAGGAGCCTGGTGGGCTACAATCGATGGGGTCGCAAAGAGTCGGACACTACTGAGCGACTAATGTAGATACACACACATTTTTTTTGCCCCAACCCAACTGTTATCTATCAGCCTAGCCTCAATATTATGACATTTGCTTGCAAATTTTTTTGACAAGTGTTCTCCAAGGGAAGATTTTAAGCACTGGTTTAGCACCAAATCAGGTAAAATACAGATAAGTCTTTCAAGTGGAGTCTTCCAGGGAACCATCAGATAGGTCAGATAGGTACACAACTTTGTACCCTTATGTTTTATGTGTGTCCCTTATGAGCAACTTAAACTGAATTTTCTTTTACTTTAACTCAAAATTTTTGTATTTTAACTGAAGCATCTAGTCCAATCACATTTATTCCAATTACTAATGTATTTCAATTTATTAATAGTTCTCATATCTTACTTTTGCTATCTTATTGTCCTAACTTTTCTGTTTTAATATCTTTTAATTGTGAAAAATAACACACATTTTTTTACATGCAAGAGCATAAATGTGTAGCATAACTCATAACTCATTAGCATAAATCAAACCCCTGTATGATCCTTGCCAGCACTAAGTGCCCTCTACCCTTCCTTGCATTTATTATGGTTTTACCACTGCAATATGCATCTCTAAACATTATGATTTACATTGCTTACTTATGAATACTATATAAAATTGAATCACAGTATACTTATTCAACAATATGTAAGATGTGTTGTTATGCATAGTTTTGGCTAACTCATTTTTCTATGTATTATTCCATCCCATTATATGAATATGCCACAAGTTATTTATTTACTCTACTGTTAATACACTTTTGATTTAGTTTTAATTTTTTCTCTAATGAATAATAATACTTCAAATATTCTTTTGCATATATTCTATGCATTCATTTCTCTAATGTTTATACCTAGCAGTAAAATTACTAAGAAATAGGGCATGTATATCTTCAACTTGAGTTATAATGCAAAACTGTGTTCCTGAGGATTACCCTCCAATTAGTAGTATCTGAGAATTCCTACTACTTCCCCTCTGCATTAATACATGGGGTTTTCAGTTAATAGTGGGCCTGCCATGCTTATTATAGTTTTAAGTTGAAGTTTCCTAATTTTTAATGAGGCTGATTTTGTTACTGGGTTATCGATATTTTGATATCTTCTTTTGTGAAGTGACTGCTCAAATCTTTTGCCCATTTTTCTCATGTGTAATTTGTCTTTTTATTACCTTCTAGATATCAGTTATTTGTTGGTTATATGAGTTTTAAGGGCTTCCCTGAGAGCTCAGTTGGTAAAGAATCTGCCTGCAATGCAGGAGACCCTGGTTTGGTTCCTGGGTTGGGAAGATTCTCTGGAGAAGGGGTAGGCTACCCTCTCCAGTATTCTTGGGCTTCCCTTGTGGCTCAGCTGGTAAAGAATCCTTCTGCGATGAGGGAGACTTGGGTTCGATCCCTGGGTTGGGAAGATCCCATGGAGAAGGGAAAGGCTACCCACTGCAGTATTCTGGCCTGGAGAATTCCATGAACTGTATAGTCCATGGGGTCACAAAGAGTCAGACACCACTGAGCGACTTTCACTTTCACTTCAACTTTCACTTCATGAGTTTTAAATATATTCTCCCACTCTGTGGCTTTCCTTTTCACTCTCTTTTTGTTGTCTTTTTCTCTTACTTTCTAGAGAAAATTGCATAATAAACCCATAAATCTAGCTTCAATGATATCAATGTATTTTATGATATTTGATATCTCTTGATAAAATTCTTAAAGTTGTCAAACTGTGCATGCTGGCATGCCAAGTCACTTCAGTCGTGTCTGACTGTGTGACCCCATGGACTGTAGCCTGCGTGGCTCATCTGTCCATGGGAGTCTCCAGGCAAGAATACTGCCATTTCCTCCTCCAGGGGATCTTCCCACCCCAGATATCGAACCCATCTCTTATGTCTCCTGCATTGGCAGGTGGGTTCTTTACCGTTAGCGCCACCTGGAGTTATCATGGTTATTACTTTTCATGTTTATTTTATGGTATCTTTCCCTAAGGTGATAAAGTACTCTCATATATAATTTTTTACCTGCTCTATCAGTTTGCATTTCCCATTTAGGTCAATAATGCCTCTGGAATTGATTCTGTGTACATGGACACACAATTTTTCCACATTATTTATCAAAAAAATTCCTTTATCCAAAGCTCTGCAGTGCCACTTTCCTTACTCACTGTCTTTCTTTCTCTCTCTGTCTTAGCCTCCAGCTGGCCCTCCAGAACCCAAATCAGTTCTAGTTGCGGTTCCTGACCTAAATTAATACTGAGAAGGGATGTCCCATTCTCACAACCAGCTAGTGCCTTGTTTGCATTCCTGGCCATGACCCTTAGGCTGGCTCTGGGAACTGTCTATCACATTAGCAGAGTTGAACACTTGAGATAGAAACTGTATGGTCTGCAAAGCCTAAAATATTTACTAATTGATCTGCACTAGTTTTCTATTGCTGCTGTTACAAATTGCCACAAACTTAGTCATTTAAAACAACACAAATCTATCCTCCTATAAAGTTCTAAAATCAATCTTACTGGATAAAAGTCAAGGTGCCAGTTCCCTCAGGAGACTCTAGGAGACAATCCATTTTCTCATCTGTTCCAGGTTTTAGGGTTGCATTCCTCATCTTGTGGCTCCTATCTACATCTTCAAAGCCAGCATTTAGCATCTTTAAATCTCTCCTTGCTTCCATCGTCACATCATCTTTTCTCTTGTAACGACCCTTATGAATACATGGGGCCCACCAGAATAATCTAGGATCATCTCTCCATCACAAATCCTTAATTTAATCACATCTGCAAAGTCCCCTTTGTCATATAAGGTAACATTCACAGGTCTTGGGGATTAGGACTTGGACAGTTTGGGGTGAGGGGTGGATTATTTGGCCTACCATATGGCCCTTAAAAAAAAGTGTTTTGCTATGATCATACCTTGATACTGTGTATTATGGAGAAAATTCCATTAAATCTAAGTTCCATTAGCCAACAAAAATTTTTTCTGACTGCTGTTCTATACTATACCTGGGAAAACTTCCCTGAGATTCATTCTATGTCTTTCCTCAGTTTGATTTCTCTAATTTTGAAGAAAATGTACACTCTGGTTAAAGGTTTGCCCTTGAAAACAACAACAATTAGGCAGTATCTCCTAATGAATACCCTGCTATTTAGCAAATAATTCCTTTAAAATGAACAGCTTCTCAAGGCTATTTCACATCTGAGTAATATTACTGCGTCCACAGTGCCAAATCCCTGGCTCAAGCTGCCTCCACTCACCTCATGACTCATGTTATCAGTTATTATTGTTCCAAAGCAAAGGGTTTGCAGACTTGGGTGAAAGCTCATTTGCAAAGGTTTTCAAGGTGTGGGCTGAAAACCTGGGCTTATTTGTGTCTCCCTACCCCCAGAAGGCAATGGCACCCCACTCCAGTACTCTTGCCTGGAAAATCCCACGGACGGAGGAGCCTGGTAGGCTGCAGTCCATGGGGTCGCTAAGAGTCGGACACGACTGAGCGACTTCACTTTCACTTTTCACTTTTCACTTTCATGCATTGGAGAAGGAAATGGCAACCCACTCCAGTGTTCTTGCCTGGAGAATCCCGGGGACAGAGGAGCCTGGTGGGTTGCCGTCCTTGGGGTCGCACAGAGTCTGACATGACTGAAGCGACTTGGCAGCACCCTCAGAAATTCATGTACCAAAATCCTAGTCTCCAGTATCTCAGAATGTTGACTTTATTTGAAAATAGAATTGTTATAGAGTTAACCAGGGTGAAATGAGGTCATTAGGGTGGGCCCTGTTCCAATAAGATTGGTGTCTTTTTGGTGCCTCTACACAAGGAGAAGATAGCTGAACAGATCCTCCCCTGAACAGATCCAACACTGCTCACACCTTGACTTCGGACTTCCAGGTTCCAGAACTGTAAAATAATAAATTGGCCGCCTGTTGGGTAAGCTACTAAGTCTGCGGTACTTTGTTCTGGCAGCTCTAGCAACTTAACAAATGTGGTGAGAGACTCTTGCTTCCAAAGGAATTCCAGAGTTGGAATTCCGCAGGAACCAAAAAACCACATGTTCAAAATAAACAAATTGTAATTTCTATAACACTCTCTTCCCTTTCTGTCACGAGTACATCTGCAACAAGCAGGGTCATGGGGTAGAGGCACAAATGTCTAGTTAGAAAGATCTACATGTACTGATGCCATCTGTGTAGCCCAGTTAGCAGTATATCTATATGTACTGAGTCATCTATATAGCCCAGGGCGTAGCCTAGTTCAAGAGTTCAGCCTGACCTGGCTTCACTATCCCAGCTCCATTGCTTAATGTTTGTGTAATCCTGAGTAAGTTAGCTCCTAACCTCTCTGTGCTCCTCAGTGTACGTCTGTAATATGGGGATGATACTGATACGGACTTCATAGAGTGTTGTGAGGCTTCCCAGGTGGTTCTAGTGGTAAAGAATCTGACTGCCAATGCAGGAGAGTAAGAGACCCAGGTTCAATCCCTGAGTTGGGAAGAATCCCCAGAGAAGGAAATGGCAACCCACCTCAGTATTCTTGCCTGGAAAATCTCACAGACAGAGGAACCTAGCAGGCTATGATCCATAGGATCACATAGAGTCGGACACGACAGAAGCAACTTAGCACTAGCAATACACACACACACACACACACACACACATATCACACAATAAATGCAAGCTTTCAACACTCATTGTAATTATTTAATTACTACTCTGGACATTTCCTATAAGTCTCAGAAGACAACTATATGAAGTCTAGACCCTGGTATTCAAAATACTAAACCGAAATTTTAAAACTGTGGTATTTGCCATATTAAACTTCTCCCTTTACTGAATCTAACCAGGAGCTTGACCTATCCTCTCAAATCTCAAATGAAATTCTTGGCTTTCCTGTGTCCAAAGTCAAAGCCTTGGTTTCTGCCTTCCTCTGACCTGCTCAGCCCTGGTCCTGGTCCTCACATTTGCAGGGATGGCTAATCCCTCCTCCCAGGTGCCCCACCCATGATGCCCCTCTTTCCACTCTCAGAGCCATTTCTTCCCCTGGCCTGGAACCCACCTTCTTCTCTCCCTTTCCTGGTCACTCACTCACTTCCCTCATGCACCACAGTGAGGGCTAATGCCCCAGCTCGCTGTTGGTCCAATGGTATGCTTTCATCCTATGAGTCAGAAGCCTGTTTTGTGATGTCAGCTGTGGCCCTGTCTGACTTGTCCTGAGCAGGGGAGGGCTGTGAGGGATTGTGTGAGCCCAGCAGCAGCGCCCTGCCACCTCAAATGCCCAGTTCATACAGACTTTTGCAACATCAAGCTTGGGGCCTAGCACTAGCTCAGTGCCCCATCCTTGCCAACCTTGGTCCAACAGACCAAGCTGGACCTCCCAACTCTGCCAGGCACAGGTGCCTGGATGGCTCTGAAAACAGAGATATTCAGGGCCCTTCTATGTGGGGAGAGAAGAGAGAAGGATAACATGGTTTTTGCTTGTTCCTCTGACAGCTTTACCCAAATCCCCACGGCCGCCCTAATCCACCCTCTAATGGAGCCCAAACCAGCTCAGTCCCCCCTTAGCTCAGTCCCCCTTACTCCCCCACCCCCCTTAGAACTTGCTAATCCCTAGGGCTGGGAGCTCACCACCTGTCTCCAGGATGCACTTTGTTCCTAGTGTCATAAAGGCAAATCCAGGGCCTCAGTTGGGGATGGTGGTAGAAGTATTTTTGGCCAATCCCCGTCACCTTGGCCCAAAACATGAGATGAGGAAATTCAGATACAAAGACCCTCACATGGTATGTCACTGCTTCAGACCCCAGAGCCAAGAAGGCTTTATGAACCACCAAGAGAGTAACTGCTTAGGATTCTACCATCAGATATAAGAGATGGGGGGTGGGAGCGGCCCGGCAAATCTTCCCTGTCCCCCCCTCCATCAAAGGTAGTGAAGGCTGGTCCTTCCACACCAACCTGGGTACCAATCCTGATGCTGACACGTGGCAACTGTGTGACTTTGACTGAGTCATTTGACTCCTTGAGGTGTCCATTTCCCTGTCTGCAAAAAGGGTCTGATGGTAGAAGTTTCTTCTTTGCAGGATTGTCCGTGCTGCATGTGTGTGTGTGTGATAAGCAGAGACCTCGCTACCATTAAATGTCTGCTTGTTCTTGCCTCCTCCTGGCTCAGCCCTGTTCACCCACCTCCTGTTCAGGTGTGCTCCCCTTCACTCAACCTGTGTCCCTTTCTCACTGCACTCATGGGTTTACCGCAGGGTTTTGCAAGGAGAAAGATGGGAAGTACCTCAGGCAGCCTGAGCCAAGACACTGGTGGCCAGGAAAGAGAGGAAGAGTAATAGAAAAAGAGTGAGAGACAGAGACAGTGAGAGAAAGAGACATCAACAAAGAGATAGAAGAAGAGAGAAGGAAGAGGGGTGGGTAGAGAAAGCCAGAAACAAAGAAATACAGAGACCAGCAGCCAGAGAAACGTGTGTGTCAGCCACATATCCAAAGACAGGAAAGAAACAGACCTGAGGAGTAGGAGGGGGATGGAAAGGAGATGTTGAGAGGGCCAGTCCTGTGCACAGGCCTTGCTCAGGACGGGTCTCCGCCCTCAGGGCGGCCTTTCATCCCTTCCCTAGAATCCTTAAATCCTCTCTCTCTCGGGGGCCCTCAGCGTCTGTCACTGAACCGACAGCGGCTGGCGGAGGTGAGTGTAGCTTCAGAGGGGGCTTGGGTGTGCGCTAGGGATGGGCAGGACTGGAGCGCTGGAGAGAGTGGTCGGGCAGAGTGGACCCGGGGGTTGAGGTTCAGAGGGTGTGAGAGCCAGGTGTCCTGGGCAGGCTGGCTGAATTGATGCCTCACCTCTCTTCCAGCTGGCTCGGCCAACATTCATATATTGCGCACCTCCCCTCTCCCCAAGGATTGTGGGGCTCCCTCTTCTTTCCCCCGACCCGGGTCCTTCCTCTGCCCGACGATCAGAGCGTGCTCCCCGTCTGTTCCCGTCCCCGCCCCGTCCTCCTCCGGCAGCCCCCGAGCCGATGGCTGGGGTCCCGGCGCTGCTGCCGCTGCTGCTGGCGCTGGCGCAGGCGGGAGCAGTGGGCGCCGCGGGCTCGGTGCGCCTGGCGGGCGGCCTCACGCTGGGCGGACTGTTCCCGGTGCACGCTCGCGGCGCGGCGGGCAGGGCGTGCGGGCAGCTGAAGAAGGAGCAGGGCGTGCACCGGCTCGAGGCCATGCTGTACGCCCTGGACCGCGTGAACGCCGACCCCGAGCTGCTGCCCGGGGTGCGCCTGGGCGCCAGGCTGCTCGACACCTGCTCGCGGGACACGTACGCTCTGGAGCAGGCGCTGAGCTTCGTGCAGGCGCTGATCCGCGGCCGAGACGGCGAAGAGGCTGCCGTGCGCTGCCCCGGCGGGGTCCCCCCGCTGCGCACCGCGCCCCCGGAGCGTGTGGTGGCTGTCGTGGGCGCCTCGGCTAGCTCTGTCTCCATCATGGTCGCCAACGTGCTGCGCCTGTTCGCGGTGAGAGCCCGGGGGCGCTCCCGGGGTGCAACGTCTCTCCCTTGTCTTTGCCTTGGGCGTGCCTGAGGTCTAGTCTCCTTTCGAGAATTATTCTAGTTAGCCAACAAACCCTGTTCCCTGGGCCAGACGCAAGCCTGTCTGGGAAGGTTGTTCTGAAAATGAGTGTCTAGAGTGCCGGTATAACTACGGCGTCCATTAATTGCACTGCAGCCCATGCGCTTTCCTCTCCCTCCTTTTCTCTGATTTTCCCTCGTTCTCTCTCTTCTCCCTTTCCTCTTTTCCTTCTCGCTCTTCCCCTCCTCTTTCCATAACGTCTCCACACTCCACCCTTTCTCTGTTTCAGCTTCAGACATCTCTGTCTCCCCTGGACCAGTTCCAATTTGCTTCTTCCAGAACCTCCACCTCTCTGACGTTCACACCAGCTCCCACCTGCTCCCTTTTGTGTGTGTGCTGGTTTTGTTGTTGTTTGCTTGTGTCTTTCTTTAACGTGAGGGATTCATCCCTCTGCTCTGCTAGCCTCTCCCACCACCATTCTCCAGTCTTTTTTCACACTTCCTGCCCCCATCCTTTCTCCTGAATCAGCTCAGCCATAATCCCCATCATTAATCACTCTAATGCACAGGGATAAACCCAGTTTCAAACAGGCCCCTCCGTTAGACCAGACACAACCTTCAATCAAACAACCCCTCCCCAGCTCTCCTGCCTGCCTCCTGGGGCTGATGCCCGCCTCCACAGACCACCCCTTTGTGTGAACTGGGGAAACATGTCTTCCTCTGGGGCTGACAGATGTCCCTTTACCCAGGTGAATGCTGCAGCCCAGTGCCTAGCAGCTGCAGACTGGACTTGAATCCCATGTTCCATTAGTCCCACTCACAAAATGCAGGTCTTTCTCCGCATCTTCCAGCCTCTCCATGTGGACAGGCTGCTCCAACTTGCCCCTAGTACTCTGTCCCTGGGTCCTGGGTCCTCATTGCCTTCCCTACCTAGGGCGACTGATCCTCCATCCACAGCTCAGGCATCTTTCCTCACTCTAGATCCCCCAGATCAGCTACGCTTCCACGGCCCCTGAGCTCAGCGACTCCACACGCTATGACTTCTTCTCCCGCGTGGTGCCACCTGACTCCTACCAGGCCCAGGCCATGGTGGACATAGTGCGGGCATTGGGATGGAACTACGTGTCCACGCTGGCCTCTGAGGGCAACTATGGCGAGAGTGGGGTTGAGGCTTTTGTGCAGATCTCTCGAGAGGCTGGTGAGCTTGGGACCAGGGCAGAGGGGGGCTGGTCTGAGACCTGAAGGAGCCTATGCAACAGCCATCAGACAGGGTGCAAGCTGTGAGGTGGGGCTCTGGGTTTATAATGGGGATCCTGGATGGTGCCCCCTGTGGGCAGGCACCCTTTCCTTTGGAAGACTCAGTCCCTGCCACAGTCATGTGTGGTGGTGGCCTTGGTGGGTGAATGACTGACTTTGGCATCTCTGACACCCAGGGGGTGTCTGTATTGCCCAGTCCATCAAGATTCCCAGGGAACCAAAACCAGGAGAATTCAATAAAGTGATCAAGAGACTCATGGAAACACCGAACGCCCGGGGCATCATCATCTTTGCCAACGAGGATGACATCAGGTGGGAGAGAGGGTGTGTTCAGGCACCATGTTCTTCTGTAGCTATTCTTGAAGGCCCTGCTGCCTGGTCTCATGTATCCCAGCCATGTGCATCCTCCCTTCCCCTCTTTCTTCCCCTCTTACCTTCCTGCCACCACATACCTTTTCTACTGTTCTCTCTGTGTCTGCTGGCCCCAGAAATGAACCTGGCCCCCCAAATGCTCCAAGCCTAGCCAGAGAAACAGAAGACTATATACCTACTTCTCTAATTAACAGTGGGGGAGAGACTGGTGGGCACATGTGACAGCTGTCAGGGAACAACTCCCGGGGCAATAGGTTATCAGCAGGAGGTATGGCCCCCAGACTGAATCCCAGCAGGAGAAGGCAGGCCCTTCTTAAAGATAGCATGAAGCGGTGCAGAGAATGAGAGGGCAGGCCTGGAATCAGAGTCTGGCTGGACCTTTTACTATCTGAGGAACCCAGTGTCCTAAAGTCCCTACATCCTACTTTTCCTGATAAACAAGGGTTTACTGAGTGGTGCAGAATGGGGTAGATGGAGAAAGAAGACTGGAAAGTGACCAGGGTTAAGTAGGAGGAGGACCTCAGGGCATCCCTCACCCTACCCTGTTCTTACCAGGAGGGTTCTGGAGGCTGCACGCCAGGCCAACCTGACTGGCCACTTCCTGTGGGTTGGCTCAGACAGCTGGGGAGCCAAGATTTCACCTGTCCTGAACCTGGAGGATGTGGCCGTGGGAGCTATCACCATCCTGCCCAAAAGGGCCTCCATTGATGGTGAGTGGTGGCATGCCCTTCCCTGCATCTCCCATCCATATCTATCCTTCCCCACAATGATCCCCTCTTGGGGGTGCTCATATTCCCCTTCTATAAAATTGTACCATGACCCAGGGTCCCTCCTGGGGTTCCCAGATCCTAGAACCCTGAGATTCTATGAATACATCCCTCCAAACAGTGTTCGAAATGAATTGGCAAATGAGGAAATGCACACACCACTCACTGTACAGGGCGAAGAATTGTTAAGTTTTGTTTGTTTGTTTGTTTTGTTTTGTTTTAATCAATGCCTGCATTTTGGTACTGCCAAAAGCACTCTGATTTGAAGATGAGTGTGAGAGGGAGAGAAAACAAGGACATGGGACTTACTGTCCTACTGATCAATTAATGAGGCCTGCCTCTCCACCCCTCCTCTACCATCCCACCTGTGAATATCTGGAAGAATGCAAAAAAGATGGTCACTTTACACTAGGATTGCTCATTTCCCCAAAGGCTAAACTAAAGACACCTTGTTGAGGTACTTCAGGGCTATTTTATGAAGTACAGACCCTTGTCAATACTGAGCCCTGACTTCCAGGGGCTCCCAGCTTCTTGGAGGTGCACACACACCCTTACACTCTTTCTTTTCCTTAGAATGCATTCAGTTTCAGGCAACAAACTAGACTAAGAGTAGTTTGAGCAATAAATGTATTCCATTACAAGACGAGAGGTCTCAAAGTAGAGGCAACTTCATGTTTGGGGCAATGAGTCAATGATGTTCTCAGAATCTTGAGCTCTGTCCTCCCTTCTGTTCCACCATCCTCTGTAGTTGCTATATGTCTTCTTGATTGTGATGTCTTATTCTCAAAGTGGCTGCTGAAGCTCCACCCATTACATCTTCATAGCAATATCCTAATCAGGAAAGACAAGGCAGAAAAAAATTCTTTATGTGGTGAGGCTCTGAGTTTGAAAATTTACTGCAGAGTCCCTAGATGACTTTGAACTCATTAGCCAGGCCAGAAATTGATCACATGGGCATCCCCAGCTGTAAAGTCAGCAAGTGGTGAAGGGACACAAGTGGTGAGCCGTGGCTGGCTCATCTGGGTGCTTCCCCTCCTTCCTCCTTCCCTCTCTCTCAGGATTTGACCAGTACTTCATGACTCGATCCCTGGAGAACAACCGCCGAAACATCTGGTTTGCTGAGTTCTGGGAAGAGAATTTTAACTGCAAACTGACTAGCTCAGGTACCCAGTCTGATGATTCCACCCGCAAATGCACAGGTGAGAGCTGCCCAGGGTGGGTGGTGAGGGTGGAGAGGGAGAGGGTGGGAAGCCAGGTTGGGCACCTGGGGGCCAGGCACACTTCCTCTGGGCATCCCTAGGACAGGTGAGGAACGCATCGGCCGGGACTCTGCCTACGAGCAGGAAGGGAAGGTGCAGTTTGTGATTGATGCTGTATACGCCATTGCCCACGCCCTCCACAGCATGCACCAGGCTCTCTGCCCCGGGCACACAGGCCTGTGCCCAGCAATGGAGCCCACTGATGGTCGGACACTGCTGCAGTATATTCGAGCCGTGCGTTTCAATGGTGAGTGGGAGCCAGAGCCCCTATGTGTGTGAGGGGAAGCCTGCTGGGTTGGTGTTCTCAGGACCTGGGACAGCCCAGGATGGAAGGAATAGGGGAGCAGAAGGAGATACTGGGAGCACCTGGGCCTGAGAGCTAGAGGCTGGAGCCAAGTTCTGGGAACCAGTTTTTAACACTCCTTGTTCCCCAGGCTTCGGTACCCCCTGCCCCAGCCTGCAAATTCCAGGTTCTGAAGAGCTTGTGTGTGACTCTTTTTGCCTGCACCTCTCAGAGGGTCACACACAACTCTTCACTCCATTGCAGAGTTTGGAATCGTCTGGTCTCTTGGGGCATGCCTGGGGCACAGGGCAAACTGTGCAGAGACGCTGCCTACACTGTGGACAGGCATCCCACTCCAAGCCTCAGGCTTCCAAATGCCTTCCCAGTCAGGCCCTGTGCTGCCTGAGCACAAAGTATGAATCTGTGTCCCCCTCACACCAGTGGAGGGCCTGATACATGGTGAGGGCTCAGAATAGGGGTTTTTGAAAAGGCCCAAATAGACTCAGCCATGCTTATGGTTTGTGGGGAAAGCTTCACATTGTGTTCAATTACTATCCTTTAGAAAATTAAAAACTGTTCTTCCACCAAGTGCTGAGCATCTTCCGTCTGCTAAGCTCCCTTAAAGAGCATGATTTAAGACTTCCCTGGTAGTCTAGTGGTTAAGACCCTGCGCTTTCACTGCAGGGGCCATGGATTTAGTTGGGGAACTAAGATCCCACTTGCTGTGAGGCAAAATAAATAAATAAATAAAATAAAAGAACATGACATAATATCACTCCAGAATAGCCCTCCAAGGTAGTAGAACAAGCTTCTAAAAGAAATAAGGTTTATTGTTCAAATCAGTACCTTTCTAAGTCTGAACTCTTCCTCTTACCTAGATACCTAAGCTTTCTTATTTCTTTTTAATTGTAGTAACATACACAAAGAGTTGGCTTCCCAGGTGACTCTAGTGGTAAAGAACCTGCCTGCCAATGCAGGAGAGGAAAGAGACGTGCGTTTGATCCCTGGGTCAGGAAGATCCCCTGGAGGGGGGCATGGCAATCCACTCCAGTATTCTTGCCTGGGAAATCCCACGGACAGAGGAGCCTGGTGGGCTATAGTATATAGGGTCGCAAAGAGTCAGACATGACTGAAGTGACTTAGCACACATGGACACACAGAATACAGTGTAATGGTGTCACTTGTGCAATCAGTCTCTAGAACTCTTCATTGTGCAAAGCTGAAACTCTGCACCCATTAAACATTAACTCCTCATTTCCCTCTCCCCCAGCCCCTGGCAACCACCATTCTACCTTCTGTCAATATTAATTTGACCACTCTAAGTACCTCAGACGAGTGGAATCACACAGTATTTGTCCTTTTGTGACTGGCTTATTTCACTTACCATAATGTTCTTAAGGTTCATCCATGTTGTAGAATGTGTCAGAACGTCCTTCCTTCTTAAGGCTGAATAATATTCCATTGTATGTGTAGACCACAATTTGCTTATCCATTAATCTGTCAAAGGATACTTGCATTTATTTCTTCCATGTTTTAGCAACTGTGAATAATGCTATTGTGAACAAAGAAGTGTATAAACATCTCTTCAAGTCCCTGCCTTCAGTTTTCTTGGGTATATACCTAGAATTGGAATTGCTGGATCATGTGGTAATTCCATTTAATTTCTTGAGGAACCACCATACTATTTTCCATAGTTACCGCATCATTTTACATTCCCATCAGTGGAGGGTAGGGTTTCAATGTCTCCATACTTGTCAACACTTACTTTCTGTTGTTTTCACAGTGGCCATCCTAAATGGGTGTGAGGAAGAATCTCACGGGGTTTTGATTGCAATTTCCCTGATGATAGGTGATACTAAGCACCTTTTCACGTGCTGGCTAAGCTCCTCCTTTGTCCTGGCCTTGGATGGGCTAGAGAACCAGCCAAGGATGACAGGCTCTCCTTTCAGGCAGCGCAGGAACCCCTGTGATGTTCAATGAGAATGGAGACGCACCTGGGCGATATGACATCTTCCAGTACCAGGCGACCAATGGCAGTGCAGGCAGTGGCAGCTACCAGGCGGTGGGCCAGTGGGCGGAGACCCTCAGGCTGGATGTGAGTGGCACGGGCTGAGCTCTGGGCAGGGAGGCGGGCCTACCTTCATGGAGGCCGGAGTCACAGGCCGCGGTGTCCCGTCCCAGGTGGAAGCCCTGCAGTGGTCAGGAGACCCCCGAGAGGTGCCCGAGTCTCAGTGCAGCCTCCCCTGTGGGCCGGGGGAGCGGAAAAAGATGGTGAAGGGCGTCCCCTGCTGTTGGCATTGCGAGGCCTGCGACGGGTACCGCTTCCAGGTGGACGAGTTCACTTGCGAGGCCTGCCCAGGGCACATGAGGCCCACGCGCAACCACACGGGCTGCCGCCCCACGCCGGTGGTCCGCCTCTCCTGGTCCTCGCCCTGGGCGGCCCCGCCCCTCCTCCTGGCCGTGCTGGGCATCATGGCCACCACCACGGTGGTGGCCACCTTCGTGCGCCACAACAACACGCCCATCGTCCGGGCGTCCGGCCGCGAGCTCAGCTACGTCCTCCTTACCGGCATCTTCCTCATCTATGCCATCACCTTCCTCATGGTGGCTGAGCCCGGAGCGGCTGTCTGCGCCGCCCGCAGACTCTTCCTCGGCCTCGGCACCTCCCTCAGCTACTCGGCCTTGCTCACCAAGACCAACCGGATCTACCGCATCTTTGAGCAAGGGAAGCGCTCGGTCACGCCTCCGCCCTTCATCAGCCCCACTTCGCAGCTCGTCATCACCTTCAGCCTCACCTCGGTGCAGGTGAGTCCTCAGGCTCTAAGTTGGCAGGCTGGCAGATGGGATTGGGGCTGAGGGTACGGGCACTGACCTCCACTTTAAAGATCAGAGTCACTCTTCTATTTTGGTCTCTATGTTTAAAAAAAAAAAAAAAAAAGCCCCAGGAGCTAGGGTGCTGCTGTTTTTGTAAGTAGAACTCATTTAGGAGCAACTGTTTCCTTCTGCTTCATCCTTGGAGGAAATGAATCAGTAAGGTGGGTAGTGTAAGCGTCCAGTGATTTTTCTATAAAACAATGAAATAATTTTCATAAACTGAACATGTTGTTCCACAGTTTGGCTCCCAAGGCAAAGAGATACCTGATGAATTTCCCCTAAGCAGAGAATCTATTTCCATAAGCGGAGTTCCTGCTGCCCAGTCAGTCACTGGGTAACCTGGATGAGAGGCATAGGGTCTGATGATATTACTGTGGAATGAAGCATCCAGTTCCATAAATAGCCAGCATTTCATGCTATATGTACAGCAAAAGCAGAATTCCTTCTGGGTTTCTTCTGAGATGGTAATAGAACATTGGAAATGGCTCCCGTGTTATATAAAGGGTACTAGGAGACAGGTGTGTGTGTGACATTGCAGAGCCAGCCCAATTCTCAAGGCCAAGTGGGGGGCTCAAGTCATTTGGACACAGCTCTTTCTCCACTCCAGGAGAGCTCTTCTTCCTACATAGCTCTGCATCATTCCCACCCATGGGCCTCAGTCCATGCAAATGTCCACAACTGGAAGGCGCTGCCCTCTTCTAGTATATAGAAGGGTTTGAGTGTCCTTTGTCAGGGCCAGCATCTCAGTGCCCAGCCCATCCTCAGAAGGCACCTCACTGCTTCCTGCCTGAAACTCCTGTGGCACCCCTCACCCAAGGATAGAGATGCTTAGACTACATTCAGTGCTCTCCTCTGGCTTCTCCTCTGGAGTCTCCTCTGGACTCCCTGCTTTATACCTCTCTTTCTAGAAATCCCAAATCTTTTCAGAGATGCACACCTTCACCTTCACAAGGTTATTTAGCAACATAATGGATGTGAAAGGATATCTCATTATTTTAATTCGTCTCTCCTTTCTAGTGCAGCTGGCCTTTGTAGTTTCTTCTTCTGTGACGTGCCTGTGCCTGTTCCGGTGCTCTGCTCACTTTCTGTTATTTTATAGGAGTTTGTTATGTGTACTGGATTCTAATTCTTCTGTCAATTACTTAGGCTGCAAACTCAATGTGGTGCATTTTGGTAGCTATGCCCATGTATCACAGGCCTTGAGTTTTCATTTCTCACGGGCAACTTTCTCCCCCATTCAGAGGAGTTATAAGAGGAGCCTCCATGCTTCCTTTCTAGACAGTGGGTAGAGTTTTATTTTATTAGTTCCTTGTTCATGGAGCTTCTGCTTTTGGGAGAATCACAAAAAGGTGCTCCTTCTGGATGTACAAATTCCTTTAAAAACTTCCTTTCCTCTAGGGTCACATAGCCCTACTCCAGATGCACAGCATTGCACTGAAGTGTTGGCTAGGATTCAGCTTCTTTCCTCCCGAATCAAGCATACTTATTCAGTGAATGGCCTGCACAGATGTATAGGACAGCTTTTCCCAGGTCCCACCTTTATGCAGGTGTCTTAGTTCCTACTGCCCAGCTTCCCTTGGCTCAAGGTCATGTGTCCCCTCACGTGAAGGAATTCATTCTCCATCTTCTCCTTGTTAGGGCCTGTGACTGACCCTGACCTCTGGCCACCCAGCATAAGCTTGCATTTGTACCACTCTCCATCCGATGCCTTTCTGTTTGGAGTTTCACTATGCATTCCCACGTGATTTCATGATGTCTTGTTCAACAGTTCTTTGGATCTGGAGAAGGAGGGGGGTCCTCAGGAATGAGGTGTCCCATATGGTTAGATTGGATCCAGCTAGCGTTTTCATATCTGCAGCACACATGATATTGCCTCCATGGTGAGGAACATCTTTGCTGGGCCTTGTTCTAAATTAATGGGACGTGCACTGACTCCTCCCCTAAGCTGTCATCACATCCTCACAACAGATTATGAAGGTTCCCATTTGGTAGATGGAGGAGGTGTGTTTAGGGTCACAGTTCCAGAGCCTCTGCCTGCAGTCACTTTCCCTTGTTTGTTGTTGTTCAGTCACTAAGTCGTGTCTGACTCTTTGCGACCCCATGGACCGCAGCATGCCAGGCTTCCCTGTCTTCCACTATCTCCTGGAGTTTGAAAGTTCATGTCCATTGAGTCAGAGATGCTATCTAACCATCTCATCCTCTGCCGCCTTGTGTAGCCCAGTAAATGGCACTGATAATGGTTGAAATACAGAGGACCTCTAGGCCCCCTTATCCAGTCAGCCCTGATGTTCCCACACATACTTCCATTGCAGCCCCTCCTCCCCACCTGCCTGTGGCACCAGCCTTTGCCCAGGCAGCCCCCTCCTGGACAACCCTGCCCTCTCCGCGGTGGCTCTCAGGCCTGAGCATTCCACTCAACAGGCCAGGAGTCTCGAAGCAAGCATACCCTGCCAGGGATCTCAGTCGAGGGTGAGCCTGGGTGTGTCCTTGATAACCATGTTGCCTCCTGCAGGTGGTAGGAGTGTTGGCCTGGCTGGGGGCCCAGCCCCCACACAGTGTGATTGACTATGAAGAGCAGCGGACGGTGGACCCAGAACAGGCCCGAGGCGTGCTCAAGTGCGACATGTCGGATCTGTCCCTCATCGGTTGCCTGGGCTACAGCCTCTTGCTCATGGTCACATGCACGGTGTATGCCATCAAGGCCCGGGGCGTGCCCGAGACCTTCAATGAGGCCAAGCCCATTGGCTTCACCATGTACACTACCTGTATCATCTGGCTGGCTTTTGTGCCTATCTTCTTTGGCACTGCCCAATCAGCTGAAAAGGTAATCTGGGTCCCGACCTCATTGGGTTTCATGACCTCGTTTGTTTCCTGCTTGTCCATGGTGGGGCTCAATTGTTCTAAGTGCTGGGCCCATATGAATGATTGATTGTTTGGTTGATTGATTGATTCATTCATGTAATCATTTGTCTTTCTAGTTTCCCTCTGGTTGTTCTTCTTCCCTTTCCCTTTGTTCATTCATTCATTTGTTCATCCGTGCCTCTACCCACCAATTAACTTTTTTATTAAGTTACCTTTTCATATATTTATCTCTGCCAATACATCTGTCAGTTCATTTGTTTGACCACTATGCATTCATTTATTCATATGCCCAGTGGAACTTTCGTTTATTCACCTCATGATCCTTTTGTTTGTCCACTTGTTCCTTTATGCAGGTTGTGTTAATCCATTCATTTGTATATTTGAAAACGTTCATTCATTTATTAACATACTGTAGCCCTTTTTAGGCATATGGACTGTTGCCCTAGGTGTGGCTCTCTGTGAATAAACCTCTGAGTGGTCACTTGTCCACTCAGTCATGTGTTGTTTACCCTCCTTCCTGCCTACACCAGAGCCACACTGTTACTGTCAGTTCTTCATGCCATGGGGGCCTTTGTTTACACTGCTCTCGTTTATCATGTGGTCATTCCCATTCACCTGACTGGAATACTCACTTCCAGGCTGTGTGCGGGCGCAGGGTGGGAGAGAGCTGGGCTGAGTCCACCTGGTCCTTTCTTCTGTGGCTTAGATCTACATCCAAACCACGACACTGACCGTGTCCTTAAGCCTGAGTGCATCAGTGTCCCTCGGCATGCTCTATGTACCCAAAACCTACGTCATCCTGTTCCACCCGGAGCAGAACGTACAGAAGCGGAAACGGAGCCTCAAGACGACCTCCACAGTGGCAGCCCCACCCAAAGGTGAGGACACAGAGCCCCCAAGTAGCAAGTAGAGGAAGAATGGGACGACTGCTCCCTTTCCTCTGCTGTTTTTGTTTTCTTGCTTCATAATGGAAGCTGTGAAGAGTCCAGGTCTACAGTGAGCAATCAGGGTGGGGAGTCCACAAAGGCCAGGCCTAGCAGGATGGAGCTGGCCTGGACCCACACGACACATTTTAGCCCCACTTTTCTGTGGGTCTTGGCTTCATGCTTCCTTCTTGCCAACCAGACTTTCTACTCATGGCAGAAAACAGGCACCAAGAGCATCCTATTCTGCAGAGGGATTAAACTTATATTCACTGGTTTGAAGTCAGAGATCATGGTGAAGCCTTGGGCTTGGCCCAGTGTGAGTGGATTTCCTCCACCTTGATCACCCACTAGAATCTAGGGATTGAGCAGCATATGAGAACATGTAGACTCCAGAATGAAATACAGGGTTGGAGTCGGAGAGGAGCAGTTTCCACAAGAGCTCTGTGGCTCTGCATTTTAGACTGTGTAACTTGGGCTTGGGTAAATATTTTGCTGGTACAGAAGAATTGAGCCTTGCATGAGAACCCTGTGGAAGAAGATGGGCCTGCACAGGACAGAGGGGACTGGGATGCCCCCATGAGGTTATTTGTGTCAGAGTCTTTTCCTTGACTTCTTTTCTCCTGGGATCTGGGGGATGTCATACTTAGAGAACAGCTTATTTTTTTCCCCTTCCCATGGGTATTCGCTTAAATTAACCCTGAACTTTAAGAAAATGAGATACACTTGTGTGGTGGTAGTGGTGTGAGAATAAACTATCAATGTGGCGTTTGCCCTCCTTTGATGCCTGTTCTCAAGTTCTAGGTTGGGACCAGTTACAGAGAGAGTTGTGTCCATGGTGAAAATTCATTCCAAGTAGATAACTTGGGATGAATATCCAAACTGTTCTCTCTCAATATTTACTGGGAGATTGCCTTTGAAAGGCATGCATGAGGCATGGGAAGGAAAATGCTTGGACATCAAATGCATTTTTCAGTAATATATTTTTAACAAAAGGTTTGGTTTAAGTTATGGAATTTTATTTCCCTGGGGTAGAATTTGAATTTGTTAAATTGACTCTTTTTATTTATCAGTATGAATTCTCTAGTGGCTAATGTCTTGAACTGATTTTGAAGATTCTACTGTACTTCATCCAATAGAGACTCTTCCCTAGACAGAATCTCTGCATACTCCATTTTGACCTTGGGACCAGGTGTTTCTGCATTCTTTAAAAGGGCTTCTCCTCAGAATAACAGTTTTGGTGTACAGATTCTCCTTCCCCACATTTGTTGCATTCCTAGGAATTCTCTGCAGTGTGAATTATGATATTTCATATATTGCTGGGTGCTTACCAAAATTCATTATTTCATACAGCTTCTCTCCTGTGTGGGTTTTCTGATGTACAAGGAGGTATATTTTCTTGCTGATGGCTTTTCCACATTAGTGCTTTAATAGGGTTTTTCTCCTATATTAACTCTTAGAGAACAATGAGTTCTCATCTTCAAATGAAGGTTTTCCTGTATTTATTGTTTTCTTGCTCTTTCTCTCAGTATAAATTCTCTGTTATGCAGTTCCACAGTTTTTACATTTTTGTGGTTTTCCCCACTCTGAACTCGATGACTTAGAATTTGGATTATTTCTTAGTAAAAGCTTTTCCACATTTAGAGGATTTCTTCACCCGCCCCCCACCCTGCCATATGAAGTTTCTGACTTAGAGTCCTGGCTTCCTACTGAAGACTTTAACACCCCCCAATTTCACTCAAACTGGTCTCTCTGATGTGGATTCTTTGAGGCACAGTGAGTTCTGTCTTCTTCTGGCCTTCTCACATTCAGTCCACACATAGAAGAGCCGTGCACCATTTTGTGTGCAGTGGGGGCATCCTCTATTGCCAAAGGCATTGTCATACTTAATACATTTGTGAGACTTCTCTCCTTTCTGAATTCTCTAATGTGTTCAAAGGTCTGACTCCTGGAAGAGGGCTTTTCCACATTCAGTGTGTACATAAGATCTCCCCCTTGGATCATTTCTTCACTGTTCAGTGGGGGTTGATAGATCCATGCAGGTTTTTCCATGTTATTTGCACGCATAGTTTGCCTTCTCCAATATCCAATCAATTTGAACCCCTGAAAGAAGGTTATTTCTCCAAAATTTGTGTAATTTATAAGGCATTCTGCCTGTGTGTTCCCTTCTCTGTTGAATAAGAGCTGGCCTATACTTATAGGCTTTCTCACATTCATGGCCCTTGAATGATTTCTCCTGTGTGGATTATATGTTCCAGTGAAAATGGGGTTCTGGTTGGTGGTTTTTGCACCTTACAATCGCAGTATTTTCTGCGGTCTGAGTTCTCTCAAGCAGAGTAAGGTTACATTTTGATACAAGCTTTTATTCAGTATGTCCAGTGTGTTGAGATTTGTACAGGAGGGATTTTTTAAAATGTTTCTTTAACCCCAGCAAAACAGCTTTATTGAGATATAATTGACATACAATAAACTGCATGTAGAAGGTACAATTTAGTATGTCTTAGCATATGTAACTATTCGTTAAATCATCACAATAATCAAGATAATGAACAAATTCATAATTTTAAAAAACTTTCATTATGCCCTTTGTAACCTCCCCCAGGAGAGATTTTTTTTTACATTATTTATATTCTTATGCATTTTCATAGTGTGATTTTCTTGGGGACACATTCACTACAACTTTGCCACATTTATTACATTTTGTGATCTTTGGAAAATTCTCTCAAATTCATTACATTCATTGTCTCTCACTTTACTCAGTAATTTCTTATTAAATAAATGTAACTTTTCATAAAAGTTTGATTTGGGTTTTCTGTTGCTTTTGTATATAGGTATTGATTTCCAAAATTCCCTCTAAAACGGAATAAAATGCACAATTCCAAGTGAATCTTTCTACCATCATTTTATAGAAAGAAGCATCTTCAGGAATATTCTGTCATACTGACATATTTGCCTCTAAATATGAAATATTTCCAAGGGTAAATATTTCCCACCTCTTGGGCTTTTAGGGGGAAGTCATCTCCAGTGTGGACATGGCAGAGTACTGAAATCAAGTAGGTTGAGAGTTTCAGAGACACCATTTTAATCTGTGAAGCAAGGACTATGAATAAAGATAGGCTTGGAGAAGGAAATGGCCACCCACTCCAGTATTCTTGCCTGGAGAATCCCATGGACAGAGGAGCTTGACGGCCTAGAGTCCATGTGGTCACAGTCGGACACAACTGAGTGATTGGGCTTTCCAGGGGGCACTAATGGTAAAGAATCTGCTTGCCAATGCAGGAGATGTAAGAGACTTGGGTTCAATCCCTGGATAGGGAAGATCCCCTAGAGGAGGGCATGGCAACCCACCCCAGTATTCTTGCCTGAAGAATCCCATTGACAGAGGAGCCTAGTGGGCTATAGTCCATAGGGTCATGAAGAGTCAGACTCAACTAAGGTGACTTAGCATGCATGCACAGCTCTGAAAGAGGAAGGCTGAGTAGGAGGATTGGATGAAAAAGGAAAACAAGGTTGCAGAGAGGCACTAATGGTGATGGGACTGGGTTTGGACATTTTAAGTCTCATCGTTTCATTCATGGATTACTATGGCAGGACATTAGTCTTTCTGCTTCCTGTGTTTCCCCCCTCTCATCCTGCACGCCAGTGTCAAAATCGTCATGCCAGGGCACCAACTCCCCACATTTATAGGAACACTACTGTGGGTCCTGCCCTCTCCCAGCACCTGCATCAGGCTGTGACTATTCTATTTTACTTGCAGACTCAGAAGCAGAAATCACAGGAAGGGTGTAGTAGCCTAGAGGATCATGGCCTCATGCACTGTTCACTGATATAATCTGACAGATCAAGTATCATTCGGTTATTCTACCAGAGCTCTTGAGTATTGAATTTACCTGTAGTATCAACTTCTGAGTTTTTTCCACTCTGATTTGCTACTCAGAAAATTTCCAGGATCCACAGACGTTGTCTTGCCCCTTCCACCATATACTTCCTTCAGTCAGCTTTCACATCTTGAATTGTACAGAATTAAGGTTAAGACATTTTGAGATCATTTCCAGCTCTGCAACTTGCTAGATGGATAACCTTGTGCAAGATAATTAGCCTCTGCCATAGCCGATCTCAATGATCTCCACGTGCATGATGCTAAGTCACTTCAGTTGTGCCTGACTGTTTGCAATTCTATGGACTATAGCCCACCAGGTTCCTCTGTCCATGCAATTCTCCAGGCAAGAATACTGGAGTGGGTTGCCATTTCCTCCTCCAGGGGATTTTCCCAACCCCGGGGATTGAACCTGCATCTTTTACATCTCCTACATTGGCAGGCAGGTTCTTTACCACTAGCGCCACCTGGAAAGCCCCAATTATTGACCCATTTATCTACTACTGACCCTCCTAGTCCTACCAATCACTGTCCATACAGACCCTACTCATTAAGCAGAGTCCTCAGCTGACCAGTCCCAACACCCCATCTCAGGCCCCCTGGCCCTCTGATTCATTGATCTCTACAGACTTCTCATTCATTGTTGCTCCAACAATTATCATTGGGTTTTTACTCCATGCTAACCACCTGGGATACATCAGTTTATAAAACAGACAAGGATTGTCTCTTTCATGAAGCTTACATACTAGTGGTGGAGACAAACAAGAAATAATACATGAGATAAATAAATTACATATTAGGAGGTGATAAAGTGCTGTAGATAAAAGGAAGCAGAGCAGGGTAGAGAGAACAGAAAAGGCCATAGGGGGTGGGCTACAATAAAGTGGTTAAGTGTAAGCTTCATTGAAAAGGTGGAACTTGAAGGAAGTGTGGTGTGAGCTATGGAATTATCTGGGGGAAGAAGGGTCTAGTGGATAGAGCAGCCACTGCAGCAGCCCTAGGTCAAGGGTATGTCTGTAGATTTGAGGACCCAGTCAAGAGGCTGGCTTGATTGGAGCAGGTTGGAGAGGAGGAAACAATGTGAAAAAGCTAGGTGAGGTATATCAGTAAGAGTTCTCCAGAGAAACAACCAATAGAACACATTGGTTTCTCTGGAGAACCCTGATAGATAGATTAAAGAGATATAGAGAATACATAGTACATATAGATACAAGATAGAAAGGCTAACAAATAGATGGATAGATGTATCTATCTATCATCTTTGTAACTATCTACCTATCTAACCTGTACCAAATAGAATGTGTGTACTATCTATCTATGTGTGTGTAATTCTTCAGGTCAAGAGATATTTTAAGAAATGGCTCCCATGATTGTGGAGGCTGGCAAGTCTGAAATTAGTAGGGCAGGTGGTGAGTTGGAAGCTCAGGCAGTAGTTGATGCTGTAGTCTTGAGGCAGAATCTCTTTTCCACCTGGAAACATGAATTTTTGCTTCCAAGGCTGTCAACACTGGATGATTGGATGAGACCCACTAACATTATTGAAGATATTCACTTCTCTCCCCTTGAAGTAAACTGGTAGTATTAACCATATCTACAAAATACCTTTATGACAACACGTTGATTAGTGTTTGATTGAATAATTGAGTATATAACCTAGCCAAGTGGAGATATAAAACTACCACATGAGATAATGAGGGTAATCACATGGAGCCCCACAGGCCATTATAATTACAGACTTCCTTTTATTCTAGGTGAGAGGAGGAGACATTGGAGGGTTACATAGGAGGGCTTTAAAAGAGGAGCGAGATGGTTAAGTTGAAAGGAACACTGTGGTTACTGTGTTGGGAATATCTCAGAAACACCTTTTGTGCATGAGTCTTTTCACAGTGTATTACATGCAGACTAGTGTGGTGGACACATTCATTCATTGAAATAACACTATTCTCAATCACGTATGCATTAGCATTCTTAGAATCACATTTTGATGTCACCTTACACTGGGGGAAGATGATAAAAAGAAGAGAGAAAAGAGGTTAGCAGAGGGCTCTGGCAGCCAGAATGACAAGGTCTCCAATCCATGACAGTACAGCTTGGTGGTTTGGTTTCTAGACTCAAAAAGACTTCACATTTAAAACACTTACTTTAATGCTGTGATTTAGGACAACTCACAGATTCCTAATCTATAAAGTGAGTATGATAATCATATCCAGCTGATAGATAACCATGTGTCCCCACAAACCTGGGGGTTTGTATAAATTTCTTGACACGATGTACTATTGGAGCCTGACTGAAAGTATATGTTCAGTGAATATTATCCATGATGTGAACATATCTCTTACTCTATGATGGTATGAATAAAAATGACTAGAAAGGGTAAGAAAAGCTGATGGTTATAAAAAAACCTAAAAGATGAAGAGGCGCATCATGACTAACTTCTCAAGGAATAGCCACAGACACTTTCTTTATTGATACTATCATTTAACTCAGATGAATTATTGTAACAGCTGCATAACTGGATTCTCAAGATCCAGTCTCCCCCTAACTTCAGGCACCCACAATATTTTCCTACCACAGGATGTGTTATAGCAGGGCTAAGATACAAATAGCTGCATTTTTTTAACACCTCCACAGTTATTCCTGATAATCATCTTTGCTAACAAACCACTTTCCTAGTGAATATGTGTGATTATGATATTCTCTTCACTTATTTGAGTCTATCCCCATTGCCTACTTAATAAGTTTCAACATACAACATTGGTAACAAAAGCCCTTTAAGATCCATCCTCAGACTACATCCTCATTGATAAAGAATGGCAGAAATAATATAACTGGATGCTGCTGCTGCTGCTGCTAAGTCGCTTCAGTCGTGTCTGACTCTGTGCGACCTCACAGACGGCAGCCCACCAGGCTCCTCCGTTCCTAGGATTCTCCAGGCAAGAACACTGGAGTGGGTTGCCATTGCCCTCTCCAACGCATGCATGCATGCTAAGTCACTTCAGTCGTGTCCGACTCTATGTGGCCCTATGGACAGCAGCCCACCAGGCTCCTCTGGATATTTAAAATTCTCTGGTCTGCCTTTTTTTTTTAATCAGTAAAGAAACTAAAGACTAGAATATATAGGATTTGCCCCAAGTTACACAGCTAGGAAATTCCAGAAATGAAAGGTAAGTCTATGTCTCTAAGAGCACCACCCCTACAAAAACACATGCCTCTCCCAAAAGTATCCATGCATAGCTTCTTCCACATTGCTTACCACCTGATTCCACTTTTAAAGATCTTGCTGTATGTAGCCAAGTTTCATGAAGACTTTGCCAGCACTTCTGTTATTTCTGTGAATTCCAATAATGATTTGTTCTCATATCCTCATGGTGCCTCATACACTGTGGCTGCTTATTATGGTTCATAATAAGCATATATGGGTTCATTCATCTTTTTTAGTCCCCAGTGACTCTGGACATTCATAATTCAAATCTCAGGAGAAAACTATTTGCAAATATATTAAATTTAAATCCTTCATTTTTAAAAAACAATTCTCATCTCTAAAAAATAAAGTGGATAAAACGCAATATTAGAACCAATAGCAGAACTATGTGAACAATAACATTAAGATGGAGGACTTACTACTACTGACACTAAGACGCAGTCATTTTCATTCAGTATGTATTCATCTCAGAATTGTTTTCACACAAAAGTTTCATAACATATAGGCATACAGTAACATCAGAGGCAATATAATTAACTAATCAAGGTTGGCCCCTTTAGAACTGATCAAAATTTAACTTTACGTTATGTTCAAAAAGTATTATACTATTTCTCCCAAATCATGTACCACAGTTTTCTGGAAACACATATTTTCCAAAAACAGGTTACTGAATCTCCTTGTTTACATGAAAGCCAGACACTTCTTATAACTATTCTACTCCAACTTTAAACATTTCTTGCCTAAAAGATGATTTCCATGTAACATATAGACCTATGGAAAGATTCTGATTTGCTACCCTGTTAGATTTCAATGTTGATGCCTGGATATTAACGCCAATTTTAATTTTTAATATAATGTTAGATTTGCACAAGAGTCTCTCACACAGACTGAAGTACAAGTAGTAGGTAGTAGGCAAAGAAAAGAGGTGTAGTATGCCTGGGCAGAGGCAGAGAAAACAAAAAGTTATTTTGAAAGTCCATCTATGTCAACATTGCTTTGCCAACAAAGGTCCTTCTAGTCAAAGCTATGGTTTTTCCAGTAGTCACATATGGATATGAGAGTTGGACTATAAAGAAAGCTGAGTGCCGAAGAACTGATGCTTTTGAACTGTGGTGTTGGAGAAGACTCTTGAGAGTCCCTTGGACTTCAAGAAGATCAAACCTGTCAATCCTAAAGGAAATCAGTCCTGAATGTTCATTGGAAGGACTGATGCTGAAGCTGAAGCTCCAATACTTTGGCCACCTGATGTGAAGAACTGACTCACTGGAAAAGACCCTGATGCTGGGAAGGATTGAAGGCAGGAGGAGAAGGGGATGACAGAGGATGAGATGGTTGGATGGCATCACCAACTCGATGGACATGAGTTTGAGCAAGCTCCGGGAGTTGGTGATGGACAGGGAAGCCTGACGTGCTCTACTCTTTGCATGCCGAAATGAGTCAGACATGACTGAGCGACTGAACTGAACTGAACACCTCTACATTCACACCAGATGCAGAAAGCCATCAACAGACACCTACACACTAGGAATAAGAAATGAGGAGAGTTTTTTTCTTAAAGACACTGACTGGGAAAGACTGAGGTCTTAGATACAGGAGCAGGACATGGCAGGATGCAGGGTGAGGAATGGAACTAGAAACAAAGATATTATTTACAAATCTACTTAGAGAAAAACTCATCTGCTTCTTACCCACTCTTAGAATTCTATAATCAATCTACTACCAATCTGAAACAAAGGCAGAATGAAGACATATTCAGACATGCAAGGATGTAAAGTTCATCTCTTATGTTTCCTTAGGATGTTTTGGAGAATATGCTCCAACAAAAACTACAGAGTAAAGCAAAAAAGAATACATGGGATCCAAGAAGCAATGGATGTAATCCAAGAAATTAGTGAAGAGAAGATCTAGTTGGAAGTTCATTCAGTTCAGTCACTCAATCCTGTCCAACTCTTTGCGACCCCATGGACTGCAGCACACCAGGCTTCTCTGTCTATCACCAACTCCTGGAGCTTGCTCAAACTGCTGTCCATCAAGTCAGTGATGCCATCCAACCATCTCATCCTCTGTCGTCCCCTGTAGGCAATTTAGAAAGCAAGTAGTCTAAATTGGAGGAGGACCAAGGAGTCCAAATGGAGGACTACAGTGTAAAAGTAAATAAGTAGAAAAAATGGCTGATTCATATGACAATACATCTGAAAAAATTAAGGATCTGTGGGAATTAATGTAAACAAAACATTCAGGGGATTAACTTAGGAAAAACGCAATGCTGTATAAAAATAAAAATTTTATTCTAGGTTCCAGTTCTGGATAATTTGAAGTAAGTAGACTCCATTCTCTCTTCCTCTGAATGCTGCTATAAAACCTAGACAGAAAGCATGGAATAACTATTTAAGGACTCTAGAAAATAAATGATAACAGACATATTTGGGGATAAAGCTAAAACCTGAATGTCCCTGAATATTGAAACCTGGCCTTGGGCACCAGAGTTTGAACAAAGTTCCACAATCATCCCTCAAGTTCTGGATCAAGATAAGGATCTTAGAAAGAGGAAGAAAATCACCATAATCCTTCTTTTTTTCCTTCATTCTCTCATACTTCAGTCCCAGACAGTTTTGGGGAGGAAAAATATGATTTTGGATATGTTAAGATTGAGATCTCAATTAGACATCTAGTGGAAACCTTGAGTAAACTGTTACATGAATCTGGGTTACACTGTAGATGCCCATGCTGAACACATAAGACTGGTTGGGAGTCCTCAATCTGTCCTCAGTCTACAGATGGTATTTTAAACCATTCATTTGCATGAATATAAAGAGAAAAGAGAAGAGGTCAGAGGGTAGAGTTGTACTAAGCAGTCAGGGAGAGGAGAGAGAACTATCAGAAGATGTTATTACCATGGAACAGTAGGAAGAAAGTAGGAGGAAATAGCAGGCCAGTAATGCAGGAGGAAAACAAAGAAAATGTGTTGATCTAAAGCCAAGTAAGAGACTTCCCAGGTGGCTGTAGTGGTAAAGAACCTGCCTGACAATGCAGGAGATGTAAGAAACACAGGTTCAATCCCTGGGTCAGGGAGATCTCATGGAGGAGGGCATGGCAACCCCTTCCAGTATTCTTGCCTGGAGAATCCCCTGGACAGAGGAGCCTGGTGGGCTACAGTCCATAGGGTCGCAGAGTCAGACATGACTGAAGTGAGCTAGCATGCAAGCAAAGCCAAGTAAATAGAGTAATCAACTATGTCAAGGGCTGCTGTAGGTGATATGAGCACTGGGAATGGATCATCAAGTTTAGCAAAGGGCACTGTCAGCAAAGGGCGCCTTATCAAAGCAGTTTCAGTGGAGAAGTGGGGTCACCTGACTGGAAGGGTTTGAGAGAACAGAGGGTTCTACCTATTGGGTGAATGAGGACAAGTTTATTCAAACACAAATCTTCTCATTAAAACAATTAAAAGGCACAATAAAATATTTTAAAAATCTTCTTAAAAGTATTGAAAAGCTGAAAAGATCATGAAGATTTACCAGGTCAAAAACTAAGTGAAAATGTGATCCTAGAAGGTGACTGATGAAGTAGCTTTCTGCCTGATGGCATTTGAAGATTCAGGAAGATTTGAAAGCTGGTTTCTGACAAACTGCCGGGGCAAGGTAAACAGAGTTCAAAAGCCACGGCCAGTTTCATGGGGGGCATCTAAAAGGAAACCCTCCCATTTTAAAGCTGGAGACTGAAAGGGCTGCACACTTCAGGGTAAAGGAGAAACCAGAACTAAACGTGTCCCCCTCTCTGTAGCATCCAGAGGGTTGCAAGGACATGTGTGCACTTCAGAGTAAGAGGGAAATGAGCCAGCCCCTAAGATATAACCACAGGACAGTCTTCATGTGGGTGGGCAGCCAGATTCACCTCCCTGAGTGTTCTAGAGTATCCCAGACCATTAGGTGCTTCGCACAAACAAAAGCAAATCTTCCCTGGAAGAACGTGCCTTCAGCTAGGCTTTAGAATTCCTCCAATATAATTATTTGAAGACAAGAAACAGCATAGCACCAAAAAGTAATCAATAAAATGGGGAACTAAGATGCTATGTTAAACAACCAGCAAAAACAATCTGGAGCAAAGACTCCGGATGTTGAAATTATCAGACAAGAATTCTAAAATAACCTGCTTATTTTGAGCCTGGGAAATAAGCCCTTCAACCCCTCCACTAGCATTCCTTCTTCAAAGACTGCTACCTAGAGAAATGTGAACTCTATTTCCCTTATAAAAATATAAATTCTTCAACCAGGCTCCTAGTGACAGACTTAGGTTTCCTAAGTCCAAGATTATTTTTTGTAGCTTTCTTTTTTCCTTTTTTCTTTTATATTAAGCAATAGCTATTGATGACTTCCCTTGAACTATCCACAGTTTCAAGAAAAAATAATAAAATAACCTGCTTACTATGAAGACAAGCTTGAAAATATCATCTGTGAAAGGGATCACACACAATCTAGCATTTTGAGTAGAATAAAAGATCTACTTTAATTTTGCTATGTAACATTTCATTTTGCTATGTAACATTTCTGCAGGGGACAATGCTGCAGTCTGTATATAGTTCCGTAAGGTCAAGTTTGCTAACCATGGTTTTCTATACCATATTGACTTTTTGCCCAATGATTCAAGTTTTTTAAAACAGCAAGAAAAGATAAAGGGCTAAAACCACATAGAGATGAAGGCCCAAGTGCCAAAAATGTGCCCAAAGTAGTAACTCTTGAACTCCATTCAGAGACGCTCCTTAGACTAAGGTGGTTATCAGGCAATTCAACTGTGATGGAAAATGATGTGTATAAAGGTCTGAAACACATCCTTGAAAACTGAGTTTAAAAGGTAAGGTGTAATGAAAGACTAAATCTTCACTGAAGTGAAAGATTTTTAAAATCTTCATTGACATTCTCCCCAGCATTAAAATCAAGTTATAATTATCTTCTTCAGTAAAGTGAAAGAAGATTTTAAGATAAATTACTTCAGAAATACATAAATCTTATTGTCTATATTTTAAGGTCAATCTGTGTTTTAAAGTCATATATATATATATATATATATGTGTGTGTGTGTGTGAGACACACACACACACACACACACACACACACACATAGATAGATACACATATATATCAATCCTGATAGCTCAGTTGGTAAAGATTCCATCTGCAACACAGGAGACCCTGGTTCAATTCCTGGGTTGGGAAGATTCCCTGGAGAAGGGATAGGCTACCCACTCCAGTATTCTTGGGCTTCCCTTGTGGCTCAGCTGGTAAAGAATCCGCCTGCAATGCAGGAGACCTGGGTTCGCTCCCTGGGTTGGGAAGATCCCCTGGAGTAGGGAAAGGCTACCCACTCCAGTATTCTGGCCTGGAGAATTCAGTCCATGTGGTTGCAAAGAGTCAGACAGTGAGCGACTTTCACTCACTTCACTCATTCATTCATATATCAACCTATTAATAAGTCAAAGTACTGACTCATAGATCACAGATAGACCAATGGGACAGAATCCAGAAAGACCAAAATATGTGTGAAATGTGGTAAAAGATAAAGATGACACATTAAATCAGCAGGAGGAAAAGATGGCTTAATTAATAAATAATGTTGTGACACCTGGATAGCTGTCCCAAAAAAATTTAAATTGGCCCTATAATCTCACATCTTATACCAAAATTATTTCAAGGGGTCAAATATTTTAAAGTAAAATATAAAGCGGGAAAATAGTGGATAATTTAAAAAGTAATCTTGGTGTGGATAAGTACTTTTTACCTGTGATTTAAAACTCAGAAGCAATAAAAGAAAAGATTAATCAACTTTGTTTAAGAATCAAAAGCTTTGTAAGAAACAAAAACACCACTATCTACAAAGTCAAAGACCAAAACCCAAACTAATAAAATACATTTGCAATTCATGACAATAGACTAATCACCTTGTTATAAAAGAGAGCCTTTAAATTGATTTCTAGAAACCAACAAGCCTAGAATGAGAAAAACAATGGCTCTTAAGAACACAAAATGATGCCCAGTCTAATTCACAGTAAGATAAGGGCATTCTCAGTTATGACTAAGTGCCAGGATCTAATGTTTAGCATGGTGACTGAATTAATAAAACCGTATTGTACACTTGAAAATTGCTGTGAGAGTAGAGCTTTCATGTCCTGGACATAACAACAAGAGCAAAAGTGTGTGAGGTGAAGGCTGTGTTACCTAACCTTATTGTGGTAAACATTTTGAATGTATATGTACATCGAATCATTACATTGTACACCTTAAACTTACACAACGCTGTAAACTGATTATATCTCAGATTATATTCCAATCAAACTGGAACAAAAACCCATCTTGAGACACCCTTTTTCTCAGACTGGCAAAGATCAAGGAGTCAGCTAACGTTCTGTGCTGGCAAGCTGTGGCGCCCCCACCTCCCATGGCCTGTGGACACACACTACAGCCTCTAAGGAGGGCCAGAGGCCACTGTTTGGCTAAGTTAAAAACTGCAGGCACCCTTTGGACCTAACAATCCACTTCAGGGAGTTTTCCAACCAAAAATACTTGCCAAAGCATAATACTTGCCAATGCACATAACCAAGAGCATTAGTTGCAGCATTTCTCTTTCTTTAATAATTAAAGCAGATGTACAATGTATGTCTGATAGACCACAAACTAGCTGTTTTTCTTTTTAACAGGAGAAAATACAAGGTTTATCTGCCTGTGCCTGAGGAGCTCTCAGTAATGAGTAACTTGTTGAATACTCAGAGGTAAAGGCTTATATATCAACTTAACAAAAGGAGGGGCTTCATTGGGCAAATATACCAGGTTCTGTTGGGTGTTTTGTTTAACAGACCATTTTATACCCTGTCTTTTTTCTTAATATATATATTTTATTGAAGTATAGTTGCCTTACAATGTTTCAGGTGCACAGCAAGGTGATTCACTTATACATATACACATATATTATTTTTCAAATTATTTTCCATTATAGGTTATTACAAGATATTGATTCTAGTTCCCTGCATTACAGTAAACCTTTGTTACATATCTCTTTTTTAATTAGAAATCTAGCATTCTATTTATACTAAGTCAAACAAGTGGAATCAAAATGTCATCAAAATATTTTAGTTAGGCAAAAATTCATGTTTTCTAAAATATATATGTTATACATAGTATTTCTATATTTTTTTTGATGTTCTTTCTCAAGCCTTAAAGAACATTAAAAAAAAAAAAGACGAGATGGAGAAACTGAAAAACATAAACTAAATGAAATGGGAGCACTGAATATCAATAGAAAAAGTGAAACAAATTAGATAAAAGAAAAAGATCATCATTTTAGTTAGCATCAAATTCAAGTTAATTCCTGACTTCCCCATACCTCAATGTGCTCTTATCACATGCAATGGAATATTTTGCAGCTACTGCAAAGAGTCATAATGGAAAGATCTTTGAGATATGTTAAATAAAAGCAAAATGCAGGACAACATATCTAGTACCTGTGTTATAGAAAGTTGATGGTTGTATATGTACAGACTGTCTTTGAAAGGACACATCAGTTTAGTTCAGTTCAATCGCTCAGTTGTGTCCAACTCTTAGCAACCCCATGGACTGCAGCATGCCAGGCCTCCCTGTCCATCACCAACTACCAGAGGTTCCTCAAACTCATGTCCATTGAGTCGGTGATGCCATCCAACCATCTCATCCTCTGTCGTCCCTTTCTCCTCCTGCCTTCCATCTTTCCCAGAATCAGGGTCTTTTCCAATGAGTCAGCTCTTTGCATCAGGTGGCCAAAGTATTGGAGTTTCAGCTTCAGCATCAGTCCTTCCAATGAACACCCAGGAGTGATTTCCTTTAGGATGGACTGGTTGGAGCTCCTTGCAGTCCAAGGGACTCTCAAAAGTTTTCTCCAACACCACAGTTCAAACACATAGAAGCTGGTAACTGCTGTTACTTCTGGGAAGGGAAACTGGAAAGGTGGAAGAATGGGAGAGAGGAAGTTAACTTTCACTGTACAAGTTTTGAATTTGTACCATGTGTTATCAAAAAAGGAAAAAATTAAACCACTTAAAAAGCAGTGATGTTAAAGAAAAAAAAAAAACAGTGATGTATCTACTGAATAACACTCAGAGGATAATGCAGCCACAACTAACACCCCCTCCCTCTCCCACCCCCCCCCCCCTTCGCAGCTTTCTTTCTCCTCCCCAACATTTATTCACAGAGTAACCAGTTGAGTATAGGTTTCCCTTAAAGTGTAGCCCTGGGGACAGAAGTGCATTTTATAACCCAAGTCATTTTACTTTAAAGAGATGTGTCATATCCCCTACAGGCCTCAGCAAATTATTCCTTGGAAATAGTGAGATCACCTGTTTCCTAATTTAACACACATCTGTTGATCCCACTATGTGCTCAACTTGAGTTGGGTGCTGAGCCAAGTTCTTAACAGAAGCTCACAGCCTTTGGGGAGCTAGACAAAGAGACAATGATAAATTAATCTGGAGTGCCAAGAGCTACTAGCAGTTACATTCTGGCAGGGTAAGGTGATAGATGAGGCTGGAGAGGCTACATGGATCTGGTTGTGAAGGGCCTTGAAGGCCTTGCTTTTAAGCAGGTGTGACTGTGGTTGGATCTGTAGGATGGACATATCATGTCACTGGTGGCTGGAATGGGAGATGGACTGGAACCCACCACAAAGACTGGCAGGAGCCTGGGGCAACTTACCAGGAGGAATCTGATATAGGACTGCCTGAAAATATTTACAACTCCTTTATTTTTTGTATCAGGATGGCTAAAAATGGTAAAATAACATCAGGTAATAATCAGAGTTGTGTCAGAGAGTGACCCTGTACCTTGGTTAAGGTATATTGTTAAGTTCAATTAACAATTGAACTTTAGGTGGTTAAACAGTTTTTCTAACTTTAGAATTTCCTATTCACTACAAGGGAAAAAAGTTGGGAAAAAAAGAAAAGCACAATCTTTTATGTGCTGGTAAAATTTATATATCAGTGGCAACTACCTGTAACTTAGAAGTTTGAAATGTAACACCTGAAAACTGGCAGTAGCTTCCTTTGTGTTAAAGTGCCAAAGGTCATCGCACAGGCCGGTCAGGCTATTGAGGTCTTGCCTCTTCCCATACAACCTCATCTTGTTCACATGGTTCCCAACTCTGGCTCCACCCCTACACCTTTTTAAAGGTTCCTAACCAGCCCATGATGGAGAAGGCAATGGCACCCCACTCCGGTACTCTTGCCTGGGAAACCCCATGGACGAAGGAGCCTAGTAGGCTGCAGCCCATGGGGTTGCAAAGAGTTGGACACGACTGAGCGACTTCACTTTCACTTTTCACTTTCATGCACTGGAGGAGGAAATGGCAACCCACTCCAGTATTCTTGCCTGGACAATCCCAGGGATGGAGGAGCCTGGTGGGCTGCCGTCTACGGGGTCGCACAGAGTCGGAAATGACTGACGTGACTTAGCAGCAGCAGCAACCAGCCCATGAAGGGCTTCCCAGGTGGTGCTAGTGGTAAAGAATCTGCCTGCCAATGCAGAAGATGTAAGAGATGCAGGTTTGATCACTTGGTCAGAAGATTCCCTGGAGAAGGGCATGGCAACTCACTCCAGTATTCTTGCCTGGAGAATCCCATGGACAGAGGAGCCTGGCGGGCTACAGTTCATAGGGATGCGGAATTGGACACTACTGAAGCAACTTAGCACGCACACAACCAGACCATGATAGTTCCTACCTCTGAGCTTTCTTTCCCATTTTGCTCATATGTTCACTCTATCTAGAACACTCAAACGTCATTCCTTTTGTGGCTCTTGTCATCAAGTAATTCCTTACTGAGGTCTGCTCCAATCATGCAATCTAAAGCTGGGCCCCTGGCTCTTTTTCATACTATCTTTATTTACTCATTCCACACACTATAATTACTTGCTAAATACTTATATTTCCTTTTATAATACCCATCTTCACTATTTAAGGTTCATGAAAGTGGCAACTATGCATGTATAACCATTGTATACTATGCTTGGCAGAAATTATTAAATGACTATCTTCCCCTTTCTGGTTTTCTGGCCACCAGCATTTCCCTTTCAGAACACCTCTAGAACGGGCATTCCTAATAATAACTCCCTCATTTGGCCTGGGTGGAGGACCTGCTATCATTATCACAGGCTGCCCCATGAGATGTCCCAAGGCCATGCTGTCACGCCACGCTGCCTCTCATCTACACCCACATCAGCCTCACCTTGACATTTAAAGCCAAGTGGCTCTCTAGGGTGGCCTAGAATGTGTCATAAAGGAAGCGACCCAGTGCAGTATGCAGCCTGGATCAATTCCTTGATTCACCCTTTACCAGTTGTGTGACTTCTGACAAGTCTCTAATCCTCTCTTCAACCTTCAGATGGGGATGGTGGAAATGGTCTCACATAATTGTGAGGATTAAGTGAGAATGCTTACAACAGTACCTGGCACCAGGTATACCCTCAAATGTTAACTGTTACCCCCAGTGACTGACGACACAGCTCTTGATATTCCACAGCCTGAGCACTATGCTTTCTGGGGTCAGCATGGGGAGTTAGGGCCACATTGGCCATAAAAAGGTAAACACACTTGGAAGCACAATTTCTAGCCACTCTTAGTGATATCTAATTAGATCACCAGGCAGCTTGCACATCTTAAACACTGCATACTTTTCTCACTTATTTTCAGAAAGACATACTGATTAATAATTCTTATGGAAACATTTTTTTCTGAGGATAGTGATGTGTGGTGTACCGGGTAAGACAAAGAACAAGGAGGGACATGTCCATACAACCAAACCCCGACATGGGTAGAGAACCATCATGAGCACAATGGAGATGTCCTTGAGTGATGGAAATAGTAGAGCCTTGTATTTTTCTTCCCTTCACAAATTGATAGAAAAATATCAAAAGTAAAAATATGATCCAAAATATATTTAGCAGGAGTTGAGGTGGGCACCTTCCCACTGCAGGATAAAGCAGGTAGGAGAGGTTATTTCCAGATTGTCCTGGTGGCTAATCCAGCATGGGCGGGTAGGGCAAAGTACAAAGAGGGTAAGGAAGGGAAAAGAATTAAGACAGCTAGAGGCTGTGCACTCTTAGATTACATTCACGTGTAGGGAACTAAACATGGTTATTTTCTCAACCAAAGGCATGTGTGCAGTTTAGGGCTGTTTGTTCCAAGACTCTGAGGCTGGAAGCCCTAGTCTGCTGCAAGGTCAAGGTGCCATTTTAAAAGCAGTCACTGAACATGGAGAAAGGCAACATCTTGATGAGGTGCTGCTCTCTAAGCTAGGCAAACTTACCAGGGAGAACTCAGGTGCAGGAACTCATCAGCTAGTGGTGAGGAAGTCCTGATGAGAGAACAATCAGAGGAATTTGAGTGGGGAAACTTGGAGAAATTATTTTTCCCTCAGGAGCTGGCACTTTGAATAGCTATTCATGGGAGCCTGGAGACACTGAAGACTATCACAAAAAGTCTACAAGCTAATTCTCAACTCAAACCCTTCCCCAGCCAGAGTAGAACTGGTACTTCCAAGGGCAATTCCAAAAAATTGCTGGGCAGTTCCAAAATGCCCTAGGAAAGCACTGGTGTGGGAGATAGGTTCTAGGTCTGCTTCTGTGTCCTTTTCCTAGAGTCCAGCTGAATGGGATGGGTACACTGGCTCAGCACTTCCTCTGCCATATGTTCAGACTCATTATTTTGAGATGGTATAGACGTGGGTGTGCTGGCAAGTGTTTGTGCCACCAGGGAGTAGTGAGTGATGGGCTGGATGTGCTGAGGATGGAGGGTCCCAGTGATCCTCATCTTCTGTCAGTGTCTACCAGCAAAACTAGAAAAGCGAGTTGCAGAATGAACTGCTCCACCTAGGAGACTTGGGTAAAGAAAAGTCTCTGTCAGTAATTGCTCAACTCTTTTCTAATGCCATGCAGATTGGCTGGCAGAAGCAAAGGTGGCTGAGGGACTCTAAGTCAGAGTTCTCAAAAATGCACTTTTGGGGTTAAGCCAAAGGTCAGACTGCTGGTGTGCAGAGTCATGCTACTTCAGATTTTAAAAGTACAAAATAGCACCCAGGCAACTTCTGGCTCCCTTAGTTGAGAAGGTCATATACATAAGGTGTTAATAATGTGGCAGAATAGTCACTGCTAATAGTTGGGTCAGATGAATCATAAATACATTCAAGTTGGCTCAGGCATTTCTAATAGGCCATTTATTTTTGCCTTCCCAGAAAAGGGAGTGACTAGTCATCTCAGAGGTCTAATTTCATGAAGGCCCAAGACTGACAGGAGTGGTCTCAGGGAAAATAGACTGTCATTGGATGGACGGCCATCAGACTGCACTAATGCTGGTAGAAGGATAGCTGCTGCAGCTGTCACTGGGATGAGTGGCAGCAGGAACCTTAGCCCAATGGCAAGCACACACCAAGGGGCAACAGCTCTTATTAAAAACCAAAGGAACAGTTCAGCTGAGAAATGTGTTTCTTGTGAGGGATTCAAGGTAAGGAGGTAACAGGACCAGTGGGACACAGGGATAGTACTGAAAGCAGATCTCTGTAGCAGTGAGCAGTTTTCCAAGTTTATTGTTGGCTCTGGGGTTGCCAGCCATGAGAAGCTACAGATGAACATGTATGGTCCCAGGGCATGGTGGGTTCCAAGCAACCTCTTGAAATGCTGCTTCACCTGTAGCTCATCCGGTGAGAAAGGATGAGTTGTTGATCACCTAACAGGAGATACCAACCCAAGTAGGTGGTCTTTATTAGGTGGTAGCTGAATTTAGAGAACTTGGGGCTTTAAAGCTACTGGAAGCTTCCAAGTCTATGTTCAACCTGAAGTCCTGATTCCACTATCACAAAGAATATCCTCTCCTGTAACTTGGAGCTGAGGTACAGCTTTCATGGAGGCTGGCAGGTCACCCAACTTGATGGAGAGCACTTTTACAGACCAGGAACCTGCCACACTGCTTCTCAGATGACAGCTGACTTGCTCTTCCACCTTCATGCCTTAGCATGCTCCAGCCTGCAGTAGTGTGGGCTCCCCATTCTTTGTGATAGGGAAGGGAAGGTGCCATGAGAGGCTGTGTTTGAAGGCACATGGATGTTATTTTATCTGTCATCTACTGACAGCACTAAAGAATTAAAGATAGTGAGGGAACTGTACCTGCAGGACTAGAGTATCACTCTGACTTCTGGGGTGGACACAGCCCCTGCCAGAGAATGTCACAGTGCTGCTGACCACTCCATGGAATTACTCAACACTGCTCAGTACTGTCAGAATGGGGTAATCTTTAAATGGTAGAATACCCAGGTGGTAGAGAGGAAATGGCAACTTTTAAATGCAAAATCAGAAATTCAAAGCTCTCTCCATCTTCTGTGAACACAGAGTTGATACCTTCAGAAAAGTGGACAACAGGAAGGCAAGGACCAGGATCCAGCAGTTCAATATTCTGGGAGCAACAAATATACTCTAATGCAGTGGATACAGAGGACTGCCCAGCCAAGGGAAAGAGTGGTTAAGAGCATTCTGACAACTTGCCTGAGGCTCTGCCTCATCAGTTGCACATCATGAAATGGCAAGTCACAGAAGCAAAGGTGGCCCAGAATACCTCTAGTTCTGGGAATCATCACACCCAAAGTTGAGCATGCCCCTGACTGCCATGTGTAGAGTACTACAATGCAGAACAATTGGAAGGGAATGTCTGCACAGACTAGGTCCCTAATTTAGGGATTATCCAAGGGTCAGAGTCAAGCTGAAGCCCAGAGGAACTGGGTAACTCAGGAATTTAGATCAACCTCTGCCTTCCAGACAGGGGTCCCGTGTTCTGAAAGCTGGGTTTAGTGCAATATCCAGAATCATGGACTGTGTATGAGGTCAAGTCACCAGTCTTCAAGGGCAAATTGGTAGTAATTGATGTGATGTTACCAATTAGGAGTTGCTAAATCAAAAAGGGATATACTGTTCAAATGAATTATCCCAGGAGGAGAATACAAGTAAGAAGCCAGTGGACATACGAACCAGAAAAGTCTGACAAAAGGTGGTTTGAAGCAGAAGGCAGGAAGCATAATTTAACTCCTGGGCCAATGCATAGATAACTGTACTTTCTTTACACTGGTGTCAGCAGTAGGGGGTGAGGAAAATAAAGGGTTCCATTAAAGGCAGAAAGCCTCCTACAAGTAAAGTAAAATGCTTATAGACCATTTTCTTTTTTCTTCCTTTGCTTCTCAACCTTAATTTTTACAATTTTATAATTTCTTTTAATGGTGAACTAATTTCTATGTTGTTAATGAAGGTCCATTCTGGTTCTGATACTTGGTAATTCAGACTAATTAAATATCACTGCTATTCAACCAAGATAGTTCCTGAAGTATGAAGAGTGTTTGCCATTCTTAAGGTCTCAAAACCCATATCAGTGTGAACTTTGACTCTCAGTAATAAAATGACTATCTTCAAGTAAGCTTTCATGGTTATTCTGTAGAACAGATTCTCCTGCATTCAATAATTAATACACTCAGTCTCAAGGCTCTTCCATGTCACTTTTCTCCTATATGATGTCTCTGATGCTGAATGAGGTTTGCAGTCTGGTTAAAAGCTTTCCCACATTTATTACATTTATAGGGTTTCTCTCCTGTGTGAATCCTCTGATGTTGAGTTAGGTGTGTACTTCGGATAAAGGCTTTCCCACAGATTTTACATTTGTAAGGTTTTTCTCTAGTATGAATTCTCTTATGCTGAGTGAGGGCTGAATGGTCACTGAAGGCTTTCTCACATATATTACATGTATAAGGCTTCTCCCCAGTATGAATTCTCTGATGTTGGGCTAGGGCTGATTGGTCCCTGAAGGCTTTCTCACACAAACCACATCTATAAGGTTTCTCCCCAGTATGAATTTTCCGATGTCGAGCAAAGGATGAATTATCCCTGAACGCTTTCCCACATTCATTACATTTGTAAGGTTTCTCTCCAGTATGAATCCTTTGATGTTCTGTAAGGGAAGAGTTCACCCTGAAGGCCTTTCCACATTCATTACATTCAAAAGGCTTCTCTCCAGTGTGAATTCTCTGATGCTGAAGAAAACTTGTACTCTGATTGAAGGCTTTCCCACATTCATTACATTTATAGGGTTTCTCTCCACTATGAATATTCTGGTGTTTGGTAAGATGTGCCCTGCACACAAAGGCTTTGTCACATATATTACATTTAAAAGGTTTCTCTCCAGTATGTATTCTGTGATGGTGGGCAAGGTGTATGTTTCGGATAAAAGCTTTTCCACATAAGTTGCATTCAAAAGGTTTCTCTCCAGTATGAATTTTCTGATGATAAGTAAGTGAGGAGCTCACTGAGAAGGCCTTGCCACATTCCTTACATTCATATGGCTTCTCACCAGTGTGAATTCTTTGGTGATGGATGAGGTGTGTGCTCTGGTGAAAGGCCTTCCCACATTCTCTACATTCATATCGTTTCTCTTTAATAACAATTTTCTGATTTGCATTAAGTTTTTCACTATGAATCTTCTGATGTTTATTGAGGGTTGAACTCTTAGTGAAGACTTTTCTACACTCACTACACTCAAAGGCTTTTTTGCTAGATTGAAATCCCTGACTTTGAAGAAAAGATGAGTTCATGGTGCCGTGTTTCCCAGATTCATCACATTTCTGGTCACCAACCACAGATGAAGTTTTCTCATGAGCAAGCACCACTTGCTGCAAGTTAATCTCCTGGCCTCCATGCTGCCATTCCAACAGGCTATCATATTTCCAGCAACTATCTCTAGTGAATCTTTCCTTTATCATCCACTGACCCAATTCTCCTTTAGGAATATCTGCCTTGAGAATAGATTTCTTATTCATAGGTGTAATCATCCAGTCTGAAAAACATCAAAAATAAACATGTCTGTTTTATCATAGTAAAACATCTAGTTGGGATAAGAACATGACCTTGTTTATAATGCTAACAAAGAAGTTGCAATTTTGAAGACTTCTTGAAGTGAATATAGAAAAAGGAGAGAAGAGGTGGATAGAAGACATGGCAGGACTGGGTTGATCAAATATACTATGTATGAAGCAGGAAAATTTGGAGATAGCATTTGGAAATCACAGGACTGAGTACAATATTTATTTTCTTTGTGATTACAGAGAAATTACCTGAATTTTAAAGTCTCAAAAAACCTATACAGACCACAATACGCTAACAGATAAGAAAAAAAAAAAAAGAAACATGCATCTCATGTATTTCAGTGATATGGTCTTTAAAATAACCTAGATGTGGCCTTAAGAAACCATTGCAACTAGAGGTCAACACCTGGTAGAAAAAAAGTTCAGCTTTCAGAGTAACTACTAAAACCAGCATTTATGTTTTGTAAACTCATTTCAGCATTCAGATGGAAAACAAAAAGTTAGGCTGTGAAACACTGATATCTACTAACAAAGTTAGGACTTTCTGATGCTGGTAAGGGCTTCCCAGGTGGCACTAGTAGTAAAGAACCACTTGCCAATGCAGGAGATAGAAGAGACACGGGTTTGATCCCTGGGTCGGGAAGACTCCGTGGAGGAGGAAACTCACTCCAGTATTCTTGCCTGGGGAATCCCATGGACAGAGGAGCCTGGTGGGCTGCAGTCCATAGGGTTGCAAAGAGTCAGACATGAATTGAAGTGACTTCACACACATGCACGCTACTGGTAAGGAAGCAATGTCTTCAAACCTATATGAATGTGACACTGATATGAGGAAAATGTACCATGATGATACATATGTGAGCACAGACAATTAGGAACAAAGCAGAAAATCTGCCAGGATACATCCAGTATGTCTTGCAGGCAAGGCCCTAAATTTGGGGAAAGGACTATACTAGTCATTAGAAATGGGACTCTGCTACTGGGATATGGGCCATGGTCTCATGAGTTGTCTAATAAGATGATTCCTCTCCCTATAAACAAACTCCACACTTACTCAACAACATTCTCACTTGGTCTCATGGTAGCCTGATATTAACAAGCAGAATTCTGAATGCACATTAGTTTTTGGTACATATTTGTGAACATCTGTCTTTTAGTTTGTCTATTTAAGACTTTGTACCAAGAAATGCAATGATAAGCACTTGATATTAACATAGATGATGCAAAGATTCCTGGGAAAGCCTGTCAAGAACAAGCCTCCCTCAACACTTTTCTCTCCTAATCCCTCCAGAAAATCTATAAAGAAAGAACTATAATCATTATCATCATCATCATCTCCTTGTACTTATCTGGAAAAGAAAGTTAAACAGGTACACTTCAAGGCTAAAATCCTTGTGAGCTTAGAATAACATATCCTCACTCAAAAGAAAGAATGTTTAAACACCTGTTTTGCCAAATCTCAAAATCTTAAGATCCAACTTTTGCTTCTGGACCTGATAGAGTGGCCTTGTGGCAGACCAACATTATTGCAAAAAATAACTGAAAAAATCTACATTGAAAAAAGAATCTGTCTAAAGTCATCAGATATCACTTGAGGCCAATTTGATAGTCTAACATTTGAGAGAGAAGGGAAATGCAGAGAGGTGATCCAGTTTTTTTCCTCACAGAATTTGATGAATTCTTAAGTTTCTCAGGGCAAGAAACTAAGCTAAGTAGAAATTCAGAATTCTCTATAGTCTTATAGTACTGTTGAGCCAAAAACTGGAGTTTAGCACCTTCTCAGGGTGGGGTGAGTGGTGGTCACAGTAAACATATAAAGCTCTCAGCTGGGACTCCTGGAGGGCTACAACTCAGTAGCAAGGGCTTCATGAACATTCAACCCAATCTCCAGTTAAAGAGTCCCTGGATGGATTAGGAAGGTTTGGTTTCACTCCAGCTGTCTACCAGAGGGAAGGCAAACTTTCTCCAGAGGGAAAATAACATCATCCAGAGCCTATTCACTCCTTCACACATAATGTCTAGGACTCAGTCTTAAAGTACCAGGAGTACTAAGAAATTATTGAATCAAGATAAAAAGCAAATAATAGACAAAGATCCTCAGAACTCAGATACCAAAGTTATCAGACACGGGGTTTAAAAATAAGTGTGAATACTATGTTCAATAAAACAGATAAGAATAAGAATTTTAACAGAGAACTGGAACCAAAGAATCAAGTGAAAATTCTAGAACTGAAGAATATAATACATGAAATAAAGAACTCAATAGATGGATTTAACAGTATATTATCGGACATAGCAGAAGAGAGGAATGTATGCTGTGCTTAGTCACTCAGTCGTGTCTGACTCTTTGAGACCCCATGGACTGCAGCCCATCAGGCTCCGCTGTCCATGGGGATTCTCCAGGCAAGAATACTGGAGTGAGTTGCCATGCCCTCCTCCAGGGGATCTTCCCAACCCAGGGATCGAGCCCAAGTCTCCCTCATTGCAGGCTGATTCTCTACCGTCTGAGCCACCAGGGAAGCCCAGAAGAGCCTATGGACCACAACTAAAGAATAGCCCCCACTCCCTGCAACTAGAGAAAAGCCTACGCAACAAAGAAGACCCAGCACAGTCAAAATAAAAATAAATAAATAAACAAAATCATTTTTAAAATATGATTGCACAAAATAATACTAGTAATGTCTTGAGAGGTTGAACATATATACATAATTAAAATACATAAGAAAAGGTAACACAAAAGATGAAAGAAAATAAAATTGTTTCAAGTTACTAGCATTGCCTGGGAATTACTTATTTTGGATAGTAATAAGCTGGTGTTATTTATTAGACTTAGCAATAAAAGACAGTTAAAGAAGATACAAGCTCTTATAGGGGAATATAGAACAATAAAAATAGTTGATTCAAGAGAAGGCAAGATAGAAGACAAAAAAGAGATTTAAAGCAAGTGAGTAAAATTGAAAATAAATAATAAAATAGCAGACATCCAATACTATATATATTAGTAACTGGTCTAAATTATCCTATTAAAAACTAAGGTTGTGAGACTGTATTTAAAAAAATAAAATCCAACTATATGCCACTCATGAGAGAAACACCAGAAATATAGACTCAGAAATAAAAAGAAAGAAAAGGAAAGGATGTATCAAGCAAGCACTAACCACAAGAAAGTTGGTGTACCTATACTACTAACAGACAAATCTCATTTAATTACAGAAAAAAGACTTTTAAATTGTTCATATTGACTAAAAGCTTGTTCAGTTATCTAGGAATATATAACAAATCTACACTTTCATGTAACATAACTTCAAAATGTATAAAGTAAAAATTGGGACAATAAAAGGAAAAAAGAAATCTTAACAATGATAGATGTTTGCACACCATTCTCAATAACTCGGAAATCAAACCATTAAGAATAGGGGTGATCTGAGCTATAAGATAAACTTGACCTAAATGAGATACTGAATATTCAGAACACTATACCCAACAATGACAGAGTATATATATTTAAGTCCATACATAACATTAACCAAAATGGAGAAGGAAATGGCAACCCACTCCAGTATTCTTGCCTGGGAAATCCCATGGACAGAGGAGCCTAGTGGGCTACAGTCCACGGGCTCACAGGAGTCAGACACAACTTAAATGATTAAACCACCACCACCAAAGTAGAATAAATACATTTCACAGGACACAGATCATTCAGAATGTGTACTCTGAACTCAGTGGAATTACACCAGAAATAAATACCAAAATACCAAAAAGGTAGTTAGAAAATCCACAGATATTTTAAATCTAGTCCATACATTTTAAAATAACTGATAAAACAAAGAATAAATCACAACAAAAATTGAAAATATTTTAAACTAAATGATAATAGAAACATGAAACATAAAATGCAGCTACAGCATGGTTAGAAGGAAATGTGTATCTATCTATATCAATTATCAATATCAAGAAATCAGAAAAATAGAATATTAAATACAAAGGAGAAAGGAATAACAAAAAATAACAGAAATCAATAACTTAATTAAAAATTGACAGACCTCTATCAAGACTCACCGAGAAAGAAAGAAGGCACATATTACCACTTTCAAGAATGATATAGCAATGGAGACACAGACATAGAGAACAGACTTGTGGACACAGCGGGGAGAAGGAGAGGGTGGGACAAATTGAGAGAGCAGCATTAAAACATAGACATTACCATATGTAAAATAGATCGCTGGTGGGAATTTGCTGTATGACGAAGGGGGCTCAACCAGGTGTTCTGTGACAACCTAGAGGTGGGGGATGGGGTGGGAAGTGGGAGGGAAGTTCAAGAGGGAGGGGACATATGTATACCTATGGCTGATTCATGTTGATATATGGCAGAAACCAACACATCAATGTAAAGCTCCAATTAAAATAAATAAATTTTATTTATTATCCTCCAATTAAAAATAAATAAATTTAACAAAATAATGATAAAGGTGACATCAAAACAGATTCTAAAGAGATTTACAAGATAATAATATAATGAGGAAACTTTATGCCAATAAATTAAAAGACAAAGTTCTAGGAAGGTACAGTGTGCCAAAACGGACACACACAAAGAAAAACCCAGAAAATCTGAATGGTCCTATATCTAATAAATAAATTGAATCTTCAATTTGAAACCTTCTCACAGGGGCTTTCCCGGTATTCCAGTTGTTAACAATTCTCCTGCCAATGCAGGGTACACAGGTTTGATCTTGGTCCCAGAAAATCCCAAATGCCTTCAAGCAACTAAGCCCATGTACCACAACTGCTGAGCCTGTGTTCTAGAGCCTAAGAGCCACAAGAGAGGCCACTGCAATGAGAGGCCCATGCACCACAATAAAGAATAGCCCCCACTGGCCACAACTAGAGAAAGCCCATGTACAGCAGTGAAAACCTAGTGCAGCCAAAAATAAATAAAAATTAAAAAAAAAATCTCATAAAGAAATTTCCAAGCAAATGGCTTACTCATGAATTCTTCTAATCATTTAAGAAGTCCAGTCTGTATACAAGTAGGCCAATGGAACAGATTATAGACCCAGAATCAGTCCCCATATGTATGACAAAGGTAGGTACACTGCATACAATGGGGAAAAATATAGTTTTTTCAGTGAATGATCCTGGGTCAACTGAATACCTATATGGAAAATAAGGAAAATAAATCTTCCATAGAGGAAAACACAGAAGATCTCCATGATTTTAAATGTCTTAAGTAGAACACAAAACACATTAACTATAAGGGGGGAATACCCTGATTAATTGGATTATCCTAGAAATTTAGAACTTTGGTTTATCAAGTAACACCATTATTTCAGATGTGAAATAATATTTACAATATATCTATATGACAAAGGAGCAAACCCCAAATATGCAACCCTACAATATATCAATGAGGAAAAATTAGCCAACTAAATAGAAAATAGGGCAAAGACTTATAGAAATTTTACAAAATAGAATATTAAATGATTAATAAAAAAGTTAAAAGATGATCAACTTCAGTCATAAGTTGAGATACAATAAGCTACTCCATATATCTTCTAGAAGGGTGAAAATATTTAATGACAATACTAGGTATATAAAAGGATATGGAACCCTAATATCCTGCTCGCTAGAGTATAAACTGGTATAACCACTTAAACTATTTGGTTTAAGTCTATTAAACTTGCATACACCTGAACTTAGTACCCCTAGCTATATGCTTAAGAGAAATGTATAATGTACGTTCTCTAAAAGATGTACAAGAGTGTTCATAATAGTTTCAGTACTACTGATAGCTCCAAGCTAGAAATAAAACAAAGGTTTAGCAATAGTAGAATGTACAAATGGTGGTAGGTTTACGCAGTGAAATATCATACTTCAATGAGAATGAACTAACTACTGCTACATATGACAACATGGATGAATCTCAAACATACACCATGGAAGGTAAGAAGCCAGACACAAAAGAGTAGACATGTATGATTCCATTTATTAAACGTTTTAAAACAGGCAAAGCAAAGCTATGGTCAGGGTAATAATTATCTTTAGGACAAAAGAAACAGAGAGGATGGGGGGGTTCTGGTATTTGAGTAACATTCTAGTTCTTAATATAGCTGCTGGTTATACTTACACTTTTTATTGTATTTATATTATAACAATTACACTTATAATTTATGTATTTTCCTGTGTCAGAACTACTTCAATAAAAGCCTACTTTAAAAAACCTGGGAGCAGCTTTCAAAAATAATAATTATAAAAATAATTGTAATAATTATAAATAATAATAATAATCTGGTTCATTAAAAACAATTGTTAGCTTTCCTTTGTTGCAGCTATTAGATAGCTATGTCTATTAAAGCCTTTTCTTAATTGTGATCATAAAAACTTATCACCTATATATAAGAGAAAATTGGCTTTTTAATGCTTTGTGTTACAGGAAAACACTCATCTAATTGTGTATCAACAGGGGGTCAAACACACTCTGGTTCTACCACACTGAAGATGAACTGAGACAGGGAAAGACTGGATCCTCAAGTCAGTTCGCACTGGGGCCCAGGTCACTTCATGGGGGCTGAATTAGGAGAAATACCCATAGCTGCATTGGCCCAAATTAAAAAAAATAAAGTATGGTTTTAAACAATTAATATATAACTCGAGGGTATCAAGCAAGGCATGCAAGTAGTATGATCCAAACCCTACACAACATAGTCAAGAGGTCACACCCAGAGAGGGACCAGAAACTGACCGGATTTCCTCCAAATCATCAGAATTTTCAAGACCTGGCACCATCAGGTACATCCGGGAGTGGCAGTGGGTAAAATAAGGAGTATTGGTCAGTTTGTGTGTGTTAGTTGCTTCAGTCGTGTCCAACTCTTTGCCACCCTGTGGACTGTAGCCCACCAGGCTTCTCTGTCCATGGAATTCTCCAGGCAAGAATACTGGAGTAGGTTGCTATTCCCTTCTCCAGGAGATCTTCCCGACCTGGGGATTGAACCCAGGTCTCCTGCAGTGGAGGCAGATTCTTTACTGTCTGAGCCATGAGGGAAGCCCAAGGTCAGTTTAGGAAGACTTTATTGCCCCCAGGTCTTCCCCAACTCAGAGAAGTGAGAGAGTTTCTCTCTCCCAACTGAGGAAAACCTCTTAAGAGGTTTTTAAGCAATCAAAGAGAAAACCTGAGAACACAGTGCCTATAAAGGGAGATGAAAGGGTTTTTGAAAATCATTATATTTAGAGGTAAAATATTTTAATTGTAAAATGTGAATAAGAGCTTACAAATAACACAAGAGTTCTTGGAAATTAAAAAGGATGGCAGAATTTGAAACCTCAACAGAGAATTCCCACCATAAACAATCGGAAAACCAGGGAAAAAAATGTAACAACTATTTTTAGGCAATGGACAAATGACAGGGAAAGATTGATTAAGATATTTTTAAAATCTCAATAGATGAAATGGAAGACTCCTGTCAAAACTGAAGAAACCTGTCAAAAAGTAGAACAAAAAAATCCATAAAGATGGAAATTTTAATAAAAAGTTAAGGCATACCATCAAGAGAAAATAGATAAAGCTGAAGGTGGAAATTAAAAAATACTAGAAGAAAATGTCCTATGTCCTAAATTCAGAGGGAAAGCTCACCAGTGCTTAATGGATCCAAGTATAGGACCATAACAGGGTCCATCACTGAGAAACACTGGAGTAAATGAGGAGATCCTGCAAGCTTTCAGAGAGGAAAAATGGATCACAAATGATGAAGAACCTGAATGATTTTGGATTTCTCAATAGCAGACTGAGGACTAGAAAATACTAGAGCAATGTCTTCAGAATTCTGAAGGAAAAAAGACTTCCAGTGCTGAATTCTACCAGTGTTATGGTAGAAAAAAAGACACTGACAGATGCTAGGTTACCAAAAACTTATTCCTGTGCATCCTTTTTTTGGAAGCTACTGGAAGATATGTGCCACAAAAAGAAAAGAAAAGCCAAGAAAAAGGATGACATGGGACATGCGGGCCAGGAAAGATGGGATTTGTAGGAGGATGACAGCTAAGTACCTGCTAGAACAGAGCAGGTCAGATTGCTCCAAATGAGAATTTTCCAGGAAAATGAAATTGTTAGGATGACTGCTGATCTAAAATTCTTGAGAAGAGATGCAGACAATGAGAGAAGGTCTGAGATTGCTGCTGCTGCTGCTGCTGCTAAGTCGCTTCAATCGTGTCCGACTCTGTGTGACCCCCTAGACGGCAGCCCACCAGGCTCCGCCGTCCCTCGGGTTCTCCAGGCAAGAATACTGGAGTGGGTTGCCGTTTCCTTCTCCAGTGCATGAAAGGGAAAAGTGAAAGTGAAGTCGCTCAGTCGTCCGACTCTTAGCGACCCCATGGACTGTAGCCTACCAGGCTCCTCCGTCCATGGGATTTTCCAGGCAAGAGTACTGGAGTGGGGTGCCATTGCCTTCTCCGGGTCTGAGATTAAATTAAACTAAATGAACCCCATGAAAGACTGCTTAGGAAAGCAAAGGCAAAAGTCAGAATTACTATATGGGTCAGCTGTGAAAAGTGCTTCAGAATGTAAACACTGACTACTTCTCTGACTAAAAATACACTATACTGGGAGGACAGGGAATGGAAAAGGTAGTAAGATGAATAGTTTGGGAAGTGAGTTTAGTCCTCACTTTTTAGAGAAGAAATTCAGTAAATAATACCTAAAACTGAGGTCAATAGGTAGCAATATAAACACATTCCTTGAAGACACGGAAGCAAATATACCAAATAATCTGCTGAAAGAAGAGAAAATGGTTATTTCTAAAGAGGAGAGAACAGGGATAAACAGGGACAAGAGGCCATCAGTTTTCATAATGAACACTGTAATTTTATTAAACTAAATGTATTATTGTGATGAAATTTAATACTGAAAATAAAGAAAAAGAATAGAATAAACTCCAAAAAAGTCAAAGGAAAGAACTAATGAAGAGCACAATTTAATGAAATAAAGATAAAATAGAAAGCATCAATAAAGTTAAAAATTTATTTATTAAATTTATTAAAAAAGGGAAACTTTGAAAAGATTTATACAGGGAAAAAAAGACAAAAGTAAATATTATTAAAAAACAATTATGCTTTGATTCAACAAATACATAATGGGACCTGGTAAGCTGAAATATAAGAGCAAACATGATCAAGTCTTTCTCTCATGGATATAAGGGTAGAAAGGACACAGAAAACAGTAAAATAAAGGTCATTAAGACTAAGATTGATTAAGAATTTCAGCCAGTAAAGAAAGAGAAAAGATAAGCTATAGACTGGCACACATATTAACTGATAAAGTATTAGATTCCTGAATATCTCCTACAAGCAAATAAGATAAACTGTAACAGAAAAATGGAGGAAAAATATGAATATTTCACAGAACACAAATAATGAACATATGAAAAGATGTTCAATTCCACTAGGAAACAAGTAAGCGCCAATTAAAATCACAATGAGATAACATTTCTCAGGAATTTTGGCAAGTTCATGTTACTCTGGCAAGTAACAGGAATTTGCATCAGGTATTAGTATAATTAGGATCAATTAATTTAATCAGAAATCTGAGTATATACTCTTAAACCCAGTATTTCTACACCTATGAATACACCTAAAGAAACTCCCAAACAAGGCCCATATATTTAAGGAAGCATGTACAAGAATATCTAGGTCAGCAGTATTTAAAAAGCAGCAAAAAGTCTAGAAACAACCTACAGTGTGTCAACAAAACAGATTTAAGGTATAGCCATTGAAGAAGTATCAAGTGCAGTTAAAAATGACTAAAGCTACACATCTCAACAAGGATTTTTAAAATGCAAGCTGTGCGACTTCCCTGGAGGTCCAGTGGTTAAGATTTTGAGCTTCCAATGCAGGTGGCTCAGGTTCGAGCCCTGGTGGGAGAACTAAGATCCCCATGCCACGTGGCTTGGCCAAAAAGTTAAAAAAAAAAAAAAAGCAAGCTGTGGAAAGATATCTATAGTACAATACATATATATCAAGCTTTAAAGCATGCAAAGCTAAACAATATTGCTCAGAGCTATGGATAAATGTGGGCTTCCCAGGTGGTGTCAGTGGCAAAGAATCCTCCTGCCAATGCAGGAAATACAAGAGATGTAGGTTCAATCCTTGGGTCGAGAAGATCCCTTGAAATATGAAGTGGCAACCCACTCCAGTATTCTTGCCTGGAGAATCCCATGGACAGAGGAGCCTGGTGGGCTACAGTCCATGTTTTCGCAAAGAGATGGACATGACTGAAGTGACCTGACATGCATGCATGGATGGATAAATGTGAAGGGCATGAAGAGCCAGCCCTGGAGCTAATGTAAAATTCAAGTTAGGGGCTCTCTGGTATGAAAGGAGGAAGATTTGATGAGGAGAGACATATCAAACTATACAGGTGCAGCTCTGTGCTGTTTCTTAAGCTGGACCATGGAGTGTGGGGGCTATTTGCCTATTCTTCAGACTGTTCAAAATATACCAGTATTTTGGGGCTTTCCTTGTGGCTCAGCTGGTAAAGAATCTGCTCACAATGTGGGAGACCTGGGTTTGATCCCTGGGTTGGGAAGATACCCTGGAGAAGGGAAAGGCAACCCACTCCAGTATTCTGGCCTGGAGAATTCCATGGACTATGGGGTCGCAAGGAGTTGGACACGCCTGAGCAACTTTCACTTTCATGGAGTGTGGGGGCTGTTTACTTATTCTTCAGACTGTTCAAAATAGTACATATTCTGCTCTGTAGACAGGATTACAGTATCAAAATACAACTGTCTGAAGTAAAAAAAAAAAAAAAGGAAATGATAATGCTAAGTGTTGAAATAAAATAATAGTATGAAAGAGAAATAAGAGTTAATTCTCTACAAAACATCGCAACAAATTTTAGAGAAAAAAATGAGAAAGAGGATATAATACAAAATATTAAAATTATAGATGAATACCATGCACAGCTGTAAATGAATACATTTTATAGCTCAAAAAAAGATAATTTAAAGCTAAAAGGGCAAAATGTGCAATTGATATAACAAAAAGAAACAAAAGATATAAACAGATTAATAAATAAGGAAAAAATGTAAAAAGTTACTAGCAAACTACTTAAATTAAGGGATGAGGCAGTTTTCTTCAGGTTTACTCAGCGAACAATTTCTGTATAAGTAAAGCTATTTTGGAGAAGGGTGGAAAATGACACAGTTTGAGGGTCATGCTGGTTTAAGCCTCATCTTGCCTTGCATAGGTTGAAATTAGTTAACCACACAGAAGCTTGTTTTTCTGTAAGTAGAGTTAATCATCTTTGCCTTACAGGTTGTAAGGTTGAAATGGGGCAGCTAACACATCTCCAGAGATCACCCAGCAAGGTGCTGGTCCACAAGGGTTCAAAAGTCAGCTCCCTGTGTGTACCAGCTCACAGCCCAGGGAAGAGAAAAATTTAAAGGGAAGCTACCAGAAGGACTTTTTCTACTATGAAGAAAATTAAGTGTCTGTCTAAACAAGAGTGACTGATGCAACAACAGAAAAGTTCTAGATCCTTTCCCTTGAAAAATCATAGATAAACCTATTATCATTGTTCTATATGGGCTTTTAAGTCCTAGCCAGTAATTAAGAAGTGGAAGAGAAAGAAGAAAACCTAAAACTAAAAATGATTTATTGAATAAGAAGAATAAGAATTGGAGAGTGACATGAGGGGAATAAATATTTGGAAATGACTACCACTTTTTTATAGCAGCAATTTGCAGTTGAAAAACAAAAGGAAAGAGGTTATATTAAAAAACAAAAATATCACTTTAACAGGAAATTGAAGGAACTTTATTGGGGTAATTCCCTTGTGGTCCAGCGGTTGGGTCTCTGCACTTCCACTGCTGGAAGCCTGGGTTTGATCCCTGGTCAGGGAACTAAGATCCCACAAGCCTCATGATGCAAAAAAACAAACAAACAAAACAAACCCCAAAACTATATTGGGAGATATAAAACAAGATTTCTTTCTATGTCTGACTGGCTGACCACTAATCATCCTTCATGAATCAGCTCATGGTTTGGGGTGTCCAGGAAATTCAGAAACAAGAGGTGCTGGAGCAGAGGTTTGTGAAATGCATCTGGGAAGGGCTGAATCACGATCCCCTGGATTTTCATGTCATTACTCACACCTGACTCTAAAATCCCTTCTAGGCATAAAAGTCCTCTTCAGTTTCACAAATGCCCCACAGAAGTACAATAAAGAATTTGTGTCAATGATGAATAATGGAAGAATAAAAAGAATAAATGATGTTATCATGCCAGAGTACTGGGACAGTGGATTAATTTCTTTTAATTCCCATCCCATCTTTTTTTGTTATAACACTGCTTGTATAATACAGAGTGAAATACTAAAAATGCCTTAGTTTGGCTGTAATAAACATACAAACTCAGAATACTACTGAGGCAAGTTAAAAGATTTTGATAACTGAGTTTTGGAGTTAAGACATTTAAATTCTGTGACAGATTAGCTCCTAGACATTCTAGGTAAAGTTATTTACTGTATGTAGGATACAAAGTCCTCCCTACTTCATTGGGTTTCTGTGAAAAATCAGTAACAAAAGGTTTTTAAAAATATTTTACAGTTGGCAAAATGCTGGCAGAAAGTGAAAATGTTATAATGTCTTGGATAAGGCAATAGCTCTCTAGAGTATTCACAGATTTGGGGAGAGGCATCCCTCTCCAGCTCTTGAGCTGCCAGATCCAATGGGTTCCTCAAAATAAGTAACAGCCACTAAACTAGCGTGTTCTCTGTATCCCTAGGCAACAAATCTTTGCCACTTACTAGGTGCCAAACACTTTGCTGGGTATGAGCAAAACAAAACATGCAATAAATCTGGCTATGCTTGTATGGTACTTACAGCCCAGTGCAGCACCAGCAGAAGGTGGAGAATAATAAAATGCTGGGTGTAGGTACATGTGGATGAACAAACATGAAGGTGGCTGAAGAAATCTGCAATGTTTATCTAGAAGAGCTGCCTCAGTGGGCACAGAGTGACTGGCCCTGCTGTGTGTAACCCAGTGCTCCTCCTCCTCACTGGCGAAGTCTGAGCAGAGACTGCATGGTCAGGTGCTTAGGGGACAACAGGACACACAAGCACAGTGCGTGGCATAGAGCTGCCCATCTACGCCAAACAGAGAAAGAAGAAAACTCATGGAAAGGACGGTCCAGAGAGGCACAAATTGCCACAAGAAAGGAGTGCCAAATGCACATGGGGACAAATGTGGCAACAAAGCATTTAGGTGAATGTGAAGGGAAAAGATGCTGGTTTCTCAGTCCACAGGCCTGGTGCACATGCTGAGTTCCCAATGCCTCCCGCATGCAGGATGCTTACCAAGACAGAAGCCTCCCAAGGAGTCCTCTGGCATCCACTCTTCCCCTTTTCCCAACGGGGAAAACATATCTGGTTTGGGTCCTAAGAGTCCTGTTTTTTGAGGGGGAAAAAAAAGGGCCATATCTGTTCATACCAGAGATAAAATCACTGCAAGGATGAGACCTGGAACTTCCTGGAAAAGGTGACGTGATAGGGGCCCAGGGTAGAGAAGAGTTCCCAGGAGGAGGAAAAGATGGTTCAGGAGTGACAAAGCCAATCTGTTCCTGTCCTTCTCCCTGCTAGAAGGGAGGGAGGATTTGATTTCTAATCACCTTAGAGACATCTGCACTTAGACTCCAAAGAGCCCTGTGCCCAGGACAGAAAGGATAGGCATTGACATAACATCCTTAGAACAGCTCACTCCCAATCCAAACTTCTGTATGGAACCAGTTCAAGGATTCCAAAGAAATCTCCCAATGTGAAGATGAGCCTCCAGAGGCTCCCACTTACCCAGGGACACCAGGTTGCTGTAGTTCTCGAGCATGACATCCCTGTACAGGGCCCTCTGAGCAGGACTCAGCTGCGCCCACTCATCCTGGGTGAAAAGCACGGCCACATCCTTGAAGGTCACTGATTCCTGTAAGGGCAAACCCATCCCTGTTGACTGGGGGCTTCTCCCTTATGTGGTTCTCTGGGAAAGGCTCGACCAGGAGCTGGCTGAGACCTGTGGGACTGTTAGCACAGAAGGGGCTGGTTTTCTGTGAGAAGGGAAGCATTTCCTCAGGGTCTCTAAGGGTCGAGCTTTTATCAGACTTTGTTTCCCACTCTGAAGAAAAAGACCTCGTGGAAAAGATACTCTTCCTCAGCACTGGGACTTCATAGTAGCTGTTCGTTTCGTCCAGAACATTTTCTCCCATCTCCATCAAACTGCCACAGCCCTGCCTGTATCCCCACCCCTATGACCAATCATACCCAGGTCTTGGTTTCAATATTACATCTTCAGCACCCCTCCTCAACTGTTCCCGTATCATCTGTGCAGGGTCATTCAAGCACTGCCTCACTTTACTGAGTTTTGGTTTACTTTCTATTTCCCCCACTGTACTGTTAACTCCAAGAAGCTATGGACCATTTCTACTCCTCCTTTGTCTTGCCATCATGTCTTCTAGAATATGGCCTATGTACCCAGCACCCACTATATATGTGTTACTCAGCAATTCCTGTTTTTCTTCAGCTGTTCACCTGCTCACTCTCAATACACACATACCATTCCCATGGAAACAGTCCTTCTGAACAATGTGACCTTATTCCCTCTGATCACAGCTCATCCCTTCTGTGGAAACTCTGGACAAGAGGCCAAGGGAACTAGTGTGCACTGAGAAAGAAGAGTTAAGTAGAGGCCCAGAGAAGAAAGCAAAGGGTCCAAAAGAAAGGACTTTTAAATTATTCTAGACTTTCCCTGCTTAGCTGAAGTACAGCTGCATTTTTGCCTTGACTTTGGGTGATACCCAGTATCCTTCCAATAAAGGCCTGCTTTTGCTTAGTCTGAGTTGGTTTCTGTTACCTGCACCCAGAGCCTTCTACAAAGCAGGCTGAACCAAGAACACTTGTTTGACTGAATCCATGAACCAATCTGTCAGGGCCATTGTTCACCTTTGTATCACAGGCATGGAACATAATATTTGGTACATTTTACACCCCTAACATAAGTCTTTTGAAAGGCAACCAAAGTATAGCAGCCTGTAAACCCAAGACAATTGTGTGACACCAACAATGAATTTGAGGAAAAGGCTAGGGAAGGGAAATATCACAGTGGACTAGATCCGTGAAGAAAGGTGTCAAAGGAAAACCGATGCCTGAGATGGGCTCTAAAGGACAAGCTAGAAATCAAGGAGAAGGGTGAACAACCAGTAAGCTAGGACTGGGTTGACACAGTACTTTCAATCAGCTGGTCAACTCTTCCAGTGATTTCTGCCACAGATTCCTGCCCTGGACAGGTTTTTCATGTGAATGAATTAGAACAAATTCACCAAATTCATCAGAATTTATACACTCAAATGAATGCTGTCTCCTTCAAAGTGGAGTCTATATCCTTATTCTAAAAACGCTAGCACTGCTGAAAGTTTTTAAATAATTTATTGAAATTGAAAACATACCATTTGAAAGATTTCACTGGTAACCAACATTCCTCTCAAGTAAAAAGCCAAATACCGTTGGAAAAAAAAATGTCCAGTAAATCCTACCTTCCTAAGAAACCACTCCGGTTTCACTCTTCTGTCACCATGTGAGGCATCGCCTTTACCACTTCAGACCCTGAATTCTAGCTGCTAGTGTAAAGAGTGCAGGTTTCCACTCTGGACCAATCTGGGTTTCACGTCCAGTTGTGTCATTTATATGACTTTCAGCAAGTTCCTGAGCTCTGACAACCACCAGAATGAGCCCAGCACGGGGGGCAGAAAGTATGGGAAAAGAAGCAAGTGGGTCAGGCTCCTGAGTGAGAGTGGACTGGGAGAAAAGCTTCTGGTCAGGGGAAAGAAACATGTCCACCCTCTTCAACCATTACATTCAAATCTAAGGCCATTTAGAAGGGAAGCCCACAGTGACCCCTCACTCACCTGGACCATGGTGGGCAGGCACCTGACTGCCATTCCTTCTTCTCAGATGAGCCTTTTTAGAGACAAGCAGAGTGGAAATCCTCAGGCTGGAAACACCTTCTACTGTTTATGAGGAGAGGACTGGGTCAAAAGATATCACACAGCAGTCCAGAGGGGGGCTTTGAGCATTCACACCCTGGGAATCCTCCAATACCCCAAACAGTGAATTCTTAGTCCCTATTTGCTCCCAATCCTCTCTCCTCTTTGGGGATATTTCTGCTGGCCTCCACTGTAAAGGGAATAGCTCATCTTGCTGCTATTCCCACTGTTTCCCATCAATTTCCCCCTAGCAATCTGAATCAAATTCTCCGTATCTTTCCTTCTGTATCTTAAATACTTTGACTTTTCCCTGAAAAAAAAAAGCATCCTCCAGCCCGATTCCACACTTTTTACACACCCTCTGGCCTTTTGCCCTTAAATTATGCTGAGAGATCTCAAGAAAATTGTGACTCCTGCCTGGACACCTGCCTAATCCTGGGAGGGGAGTAGAGGAAGTAGGGAAGGACAGTCGTCTTCTTTCTCCTCAAAAAAGAAGCTAAGAAGGCTGCATCTTCACTGTCGAGACGTCTCTCAGGCTATGCCGTTCTCTAGCCTCAGGCCTCGCCTTCTCTGGGACCCGGTTTGGGTGACCTGGAGTGAAAATGTGGGCGAGAAGCAGTGTATATGTGGGGGTCGGGGGAGGGGGTGTTGGGCGCAACGAATTTTAATCGTACAACCCACCCACCGGCCCTCTGCCTCTCAGGTAGGTCCCCTGGGGAGCTGCTGCAGTGGTTGCGCAGCTGCAGACCCGGCCTCAGCGAGTTCCAGATACAGGGATCCGAACCACACAGGGAGCATCTACCACCGAGCGTAAACGGGATTACCGGAGTTGGTTCCAAATCATAAGCCAGTGACCCTGACCGCATCTTTCTCCACATGCACCCGCGGATTCGGACCCTAAACCCGAGAGCCCACACTTGGCCTTTTTGTCTTTGGAATCTAACCTTGGCCACACATTCAGGGAAGTTTGGGGCGTCAGATCAGCGCCCTTCAGAACGGACCACGACCCAGACCGACTCGGTTTTCAACCGCCCTTCCCACCAGGCTCCACCACCTCAAGGCTGCTCCCGCTCTCCCGATACGGCTTTGGCCACCGTGCCTAGTCACCACCGCGTTGCCCTTCGAGGAGCCTCTGCCAGCGGTGAGATCCACAAAGCCACATCGCAGGCAGAACACAATGAGCTGGTCTGCAGTCCGGGTCGGAACTGCGCTTGCGCGTTGCCGAGGGACCGGCTCAGCCGGATTCTCACAGGTCCAAGAGCTGCCGCGCTTCGGCTTCGCAGACTCCACTTCCCAGAAGGCGTAGCGGCAGCAAGCGCCGGCCTCCGCGCTGGGCGGAGAAAGTGACGTTGCGCGCCTGCGCAGGTAGGGTCCCCCACCCCTACCCCGCCCGGGCCAGAGAGGTTTCGGTGCCGAAACTACATTTCCCAGGGCCTCGCCTGGTCGTCAAGGTTCCCCATGCAGGTAGCCCTCACCCCTCCACGCGCTAATCCTCACGTGCGGATTTGGTTCCGTTCTGGTCAACATGAGGAAGATAGAGACCAGCGAAAAGTTGACAAAACGATAAGGGAGGTCACTCCGGGGGAGCGGCACCTGATCCGACGAGGAGAGCGGAACCGGGACGCGCCTCAAGTTCTCAGTAGGAGACAAGTCGAAAAGGAGCGTTCCCGAGTGGAGGACCGCGCGATGACTAGAGAAGGCAGTGGGGCCGTGCTTCGGCCACCGAAACGCTAAGGATGCTAACAGTGGGTCCTGGTGTTTGGGCCGGAGCGTGGTTCGGGCGATGAGTGGGACGCGGGGGCCAGGTCGACGGAGGTGCGGGCAGATGACTGGGGAGGCTGCTGTGGTAGTTCAGGACTCAGCGGATGGTGGCTGGGACCAGAGTGGTGGCCACCGGACAGAGGGCATGGCGCGAGAAACGTCTACGAGGTAGAATAAATTTGGTTCTCCACGTCTTAGCAAGGAGCCTGGATGCCAAAGAGTTTGTATTGTACAAATTGGCTGTTGTTTAGAGAGGTGGTATTTATTTTTGTGGACAGTAGTTTGCGGAGGCGGGCAAGGGTGAGATAAAGTATAGAAAACTCCAATTGGAGATATTTAGTTGCTTTTGAATATGTATTTTCTGGGAGCTCGGGAAGTAAACATGAAACGGAATTAAGTTTATGTCCCTCCCCTCCCCCGCAAAAAAAAAAAAAGCCAATAATGATATCTGACATTTGTCAATTAGGGAACTGTTGGCCACATCTTAGAAAGCAGTGTTTACTTATGGCATTCTGTTTTAGTTTTTATTGACGATTTCAGTCTGTAGACACCTTTGGAGTGTCTACTTGTGTCAGGCAAAATAGTGAAACCGTGGCCTGCTGCGTACATGGGGTAGCAAAGAGACACGACTGAGTGACTGAACAACAGCACTGTTGCAGGTTGAATTCTACTAGAGGTAGTACTCAATAAACAAAATATTTTATTAGGTAGTGATGACACACTGAAGGACTGCTGCTGAAGCCGAAGCTCCAATACTTTGGCCACCTGATGCGGAGAACTAACTCACTGGAAAAGACCCTGAGGCTGGGAACGATTGGGAGCAGGAGGAGAAGGGGACGACAGAGGATGAGATGGTTGGATGGCATCACTGACTCCATGGACATGAGTTTGAGCAAGCTCCGGGAGTTGGTGATGGACAGGGAAGGCTGGCGTGCTGCAGTCCCTGGGGTAGCAAAGAGTCGGTCACTACTGAGTGACTGAACTGAACTGATGACACACTTAGGCTATTAGGTTTAGAGTGTGACTGGGTGGGGAAGTGGGGATTATTTTAAGTAGTATTTTGAGTTCTCTTTGAGGAGGTAACATTTGAGCAGAGATCTGAATGCAGTAAGGAAGGAAAACATGTGAATATTTGGGAAAAGAACAGAAATGCTGACGAGAAATAGAAGCATGCTTGGTGAGTCTGTGGTTTAACAAGGCCGGTATGACAGGAGAGGGCACAGTCAACGAGCGAGAGTGGGAGAGGAGATTAGAGGGCTTAAAGGCCATAGTAAAAAGTTTCGATTTATTCTATATGTTATAGGAAACCATCAAAGGGGTTTTAGCAAAAGAGTGGTGTGGCTGAATACATTTTGACAGAATCAATGGTCTGCTTTGGGGAGAAAAGGCTGTGGTAGAGCTAATACAGGGAAAGCAGTTAGAAGGCTATTATATTACAGCAGTGGGGTAATAGGAGGAGAGAGCCTCCTACAATTATATAACTTTCCTACAAGGCATTTGCTTTGAGAGCCCAAGATAATTGAGATAATTAAAGGCTCTGGATGCCATGCTAACAAGTTTGGATATTGTTCATATATATGAAAATGATAATAGAATATTTATTTAGTACTAAATATGTGTTGGGCACTAAGCATTTTACATCAGTACTGAATGTAATCCAAAGCTATAAGGTCTGCACTGTTAACAAATAAGAAAACGGAGACAGTGATATATTAAGTGCCTTGCCCAAGGTCTCATGTCTAGGGACCAGGAATCCTGCCCCTGCTGGTAGAAGAAAGGTGCAGAATTTTCCTCTTTCCTTGTTGCCCAGGATGGCTGAGCACTGATATATGAGGACCCGAAACTTCCAAAACTCCTGAAAAAGTGAAACCTTCATTTATCTGACCCATTTCTCCTGCTGCTCCCTCTAAGGGTTAATATTTTACCAATTTTGGGTTATCACATCCATCTTATAGGCTTCAGTACATTTTATTCTTCCGCTCCTCCTCGTCCTCTGCCTCCCTTTGAGCCTTTAATTTTGCTACTTTTTCATTTTTCATCTATTTTCTGCCTCTCTGCTTCCTGCTTCCCCTTCATTTCTATCTTTTGAGATCAGGTGGGAACAAGAAAAACAAATATATGAATGGAAAGGAAGAAGCTGGTGTAAGGGAGAGACATTATTTAAAATCTAAGTTTCTGAGGTTATAATTAATTCAGTGTTTCATTCCGCCTTAGTCCTTGCCTTTTTTTTTTTTTTTTAAACTCTGTAGAGGTCCTGTAGCCCACACAGATCAAACTGCTGTAGTTCCAAACACTCGAGTCCATGGGAAACCTCCTCCATTGCTATCCAGAAATATCTTCTGTACCCATTGTTTCTTGATCGCCCCTCTCTGAGTGGAAAGTTTCCTTCCTCCTGTTGAAAAAGATCCCTGTGGCCTCTGCCTCTGCCCTAGATCTGATTTCCCCACTTTGAACTGCATATTCCCTCCTCTCTGTACTTTCAGACTCTCCCATGCAGTGATAAACATGCTCAATTCTTCTGCCTTAAATCATACAAATGCTTCTGGCAGATTATTTGTTGGCTAAATCAACACCTTTCTCAATCCCCCCTTTGCTTGCCTAAACTCCACTACAGAGGCTGGAAGAGCTAAATATTTTTTTCAGACTCCTTTGCTCCTAGCCTCCATGCAACACAGCAGCTATGGTCAATGAGATGTAATCAGAAGTCTGCTGAGGGCTTCTGGGAAAACCTTTCTGATAAAAGGCACAGATGTTGCTGGTGCTACCCACCCCCTTTCTTCCTGCTTTGAATGCAGATATTTTACCTGAACTATGGGAGCCATCCTGTGACATAATGAAAAAGTCATGACACTCAAGGCATTGAATTATTTTGCCTTTGAAACAATGCCAACCACCTCCAGATTAGTTATGGGAGAAAAATAAATCCCTGTTTGCTTGCAAACCATTGTTATTTGGGCTTTCTGTTTGGAGCCAAAAGCTTTCCCTCTCTCAACCAGTCTCCCTCTAGTTACCTTCCTAAATCTCTCCTTTGTCAATCAAGCTATTAAGTCCTTTTCAACCTTTAACTCACTCTTCAACCCACTAAAGTTACAGAGATTATCAAAAACCAAAGGTCATTTTCTATTTTTACCTTACTGTAGCATTTGAAAATCTATCCCTATGCTAAAATTCTTTTACTTCTATGCCACCACCTTCTCCTGATTTTTCTGTTTTTCTTTTTTTTTTTTATTTGCCTGTTTTTTTCTCCTCAGCTTCTACTAATTTGACATCTCCCACTTGTGTGTGCTAAGTCATGTCTGACCATGACCCCATGGACTGTAGCCCACCAGGCTCCTCAGTCCATGGGCAAGAATACTGAAGTGGGTTGCCATGCCCTCCTGCAGGGGATCTTTCCAACCCACGAATCAAAATCAGGTCTCCCTCATTGTGGGCAGATTCTTTAACAGCTGAGCTACCAGCGAAGCTTCTTAGTTTAGCCTTCCACTTACTGCATTTAAAGACAGTACTCCCAGAATACCCTTTTATCACCACCCTTGTACTTATTCAACTGCTTATCAGGAATCTTCATTTGGATACCACTCACTCATAAAATGCCCCCAGACCAAACTCATAATTGCCCCACAAAGTCAGTCAACTTTTTGTGTTAATTATGGCAGCCATCCACCTAAATAAATCTGAGTGCTCACACTTAGTTGATTACCACTATACCTAGATTCTGCCTTATCATTGCTTGAATTCTTCCTTTTCTCTCCCATCCCACTGCTAGTTTCTTAGTTTAGCCCTAGGAAAACAAAGACTATCTTTTTCAGTTTGATTTCTTAATCATATATTTATCACCTATAAATGAAATTGCTTTAACTACTCTCATAACTATAGATCTATAAAATCTCTCCCTCTCCCTATGACTGTTTTAAATATTTTATGAGTTGCAAAGATTTTGTTAATAACATCAGATTTTCATGTCTGTTAGTGTTTAACTTCCTCTCCTTTCCACTTTGATAGGTAAGAGTACAATCCAAAGATGTGTTTGAATCCTGTGTACTCTAAGACTATATTTGTTGTATTGTTTTCTAAATAATTAGCTTATTAACAATAGTTTAATGACTGTTAGCGGAGAATTAAAACAGCATGCTATTGTATTAAGATCTGTACAATTATTCTGTCATCTGGTAGCAACCAGCCAATATTTCAGAGGAGAAAATAAAAGGGTGTAGGGGAGGACATGGAACGATCATAGACGTTGGTGGAGATATAAAATTTTGACTCAACAGATTCAGGGAAACCAGACTGTGGACTAGGAGCATCTAGATAACATATATAAGATGGTGAAAAATCAAGGATTTTCAAGCATTCATTATATTTATGGGATTGTAGTATTTTAGAGCTTATAGCAATCTAGGGGCCTTCTAAACCTAAAAATCCCTCCTTTACCAAATAAGGACACTGGGACCTGGTGAAGGTAAGTGACTTGTCCAAGTTAGTAGCAGAGCAGGACTACATACCAGGTCTTTGGGCTGTCCAGTTAAGCACTCTCACATTTTCTCTCCAGTGGGAAGTCTCTGATGTCCAAAGGAGAATCTGCAGTATAATACAATAGAACTTATCTTCAGCATGAATCCTCACTGCTTAGAACATTAGTTATTTAAACCTTCTGGTATAAAGTAAGTTTTACTTTCTGAATCAAGATTTCTCTCCACTTTTATGTGGTTTCTCTGCGGTGGTCTGTATTTTCTGACATGGTATATTATACTTCAACTAAAAAATTACTGGAATCATTACATTTATTACGTTTCTATATTACATGACTTATCTGATCACCACTGAAGAGTTAATCATGATGAAGGGTCCCATGTTTTCCTCACGTATGAGTTCTCTGATGCCGTGTAAGATTTGTACTCCGACTGAAGGCTTTTCCACATTCATTACACTGATAGGGTTTCTCTCCTGTATGAGTTCTCTGGTGCACTATAAGGGATGAATTCTTAATGAAGGCTTTTCCACACTGATCGCATTCATAGGGCTTCTCACCAGTATGAATTCTTTGATGCTCAATAAGGTATGCACTCTGGCTGAAGGCCTTTCCACATTCACTGCATTCATAAGGCTTCTCTCCAGTATGAATAACCTGATGTACAGTAAGGGATGATCGCCCAGTGAAATGTTTTCCACATACCATACACTCATAAGGTTTCTCTCCAGTATGAATTCTCCGATGTTGAGTAAGAGATGAATTCTTACTGAAAGCTTTCCCACACTGATTACATTCAAAAGGTTTTACTCCAGAATGAAGTCTCTGATGCTCTATAAGGTATGTACTTTGGCTAAAGGATTTCCCACATTTGTTACATTTGTAGGGTTTTTCTCCAGTATGATTTCGCTGATGCAGGGTAAGAGCTGAGCTCTTACTAAAGGCTTTTCCACACTCACTACACTCATAGGGTTTTTCTCCAGTATGACTTCTCTGATGTACAGTAAGATGCATACTTTGACTGAAGGCTTTTCCACATTCATTACATTCATAGGGTTTTTCTCCTGTATGAGTTCTTTGATGCACTGTGAGATTCATACTTTGGGTAAAAGCTTTACCACATTCATTACATTTGTAGGGTTTCTCTCCAGTATGAATCCTTTCATGTTGAATAAGGGATGAATTCTTGCGGAAAGCTTTTCCACACTCTTTACATTGATATGGTTTCTCTCCAGTATGAGTTCTTTGATGAACAGTAAGGTTCATGCTCTGACTGAAGGTTTTCCCACATTCATTACATTTGTAGGGTTTCTCTCCAGTATGAATTCTTTGATGTACAGTAAGTGAGGAACGTTCAATGAAGTGCTTCTCACATACATTACACTTAAAGGGTTTCTCCCCCGTATGAATTCTTTGGTGCTTAAGAAGAGACGAACTCTGGCTGAAGGTTTTCCCACACTCATTACATACATAGACTTTCTCTCCTGCAAACATTCTTTGAGTTTTAATTAATTCAGCATTTTGTTTAGTGTCTTTTCCATGTGAATTCCAATTGTGAGGACTTTTCCCCACAGGAATAGTTTGTTGTATATCAATGATTGAACCCTGACTGGAACATCTTTCAAGTTCATTACCTCCACATGTCCTTCGCTCAGTGAGGGTTTCCTTATGGGTAATGTGTACTTGGCCCAGATGTCTATCCTGGTTTTCCTGTTGCCCCTCTAACCAATTATCAGGTTCCCAGGTTTCCCCTAAAGAAGAATGCCAGAGACCTTCCCTTTCCATTATTACCCCATAAGATAAATCTTCAGTAACTTGGGCTTCGTAGTTGACTCTTTTGTTTCAAGTCTTGGTCTTCCAGTCTGAAAAAAATAAAAATTCAAAATTGTTTCTATACTAGGAGATTGAAAACTGTATAAGATGAGAATGAGACAATGCAACTGAGAATAACTATATGGCACATTTGAGAGCGTCTAGGGATGTCCCTATAATTAGGAAGAGAATTGGAAGGGAGGGAAAGAACAGTGAGCCACCCATAAGTAACGGGAACTAGAAGCAGGGTAAGCAGAGGAAAGAGTGAGCCTATGCCGGAGGCACAGATATTGAAATCACTGACTGTTGGACAAGGATAAATAAGGAAGATGGAACTAAGGGAAGATATACAGACAAGTTGGGATTAAGAGAGGCAGATCAAAAAGCCATGGTACATTTACCAGCAGTTTCTTCTCTCCTGCAGGATGCCTAGAATTCTGATATTAAGTCTTCATAAAACACAACAGTGTGACATAGTGAAAAGATTGTTTACCCTGGAGGCAGACAAACTTGGGTTTAAACACTGGCTGTTAACACTTAACATCTTAAGTACTTACTTGTTTCTCTGACTCTGAGTTTCACAGATATAAAATGAGGATGCAAATAATCTCATAAGGACTAAGTAAATTAATGTATATAAACTACCCTTAGGGTACATACTTGTCAGGAAGATAAAATATCAGAACATACTTGAAACTTAAACTCTCAAGGGAGGATGGCATAATCTCAGAGCTCCTCCCTTCTGCCCAAGGAGCCTGTGATTTTTCTCACTCTCTTTAGGGAAGAGAATCCTAAAGGGCTCTACCCTTTCCTAAACACCCATTTCTTGAAGATAAGAACTAGTGGCAGAGGCAGGTAGGGGAGAATCTGTTGAACTGCTTGAAATGGGGCAGGAGGAAAGGCCTTGTAACCACTCAGACTTTGTTTTCACTGAGCCCATTTCTTATCCCAGACAAAATGGCCTGGAAGCAATGAGAGGCAGAGGACAGGAACTACAGTCTGAGAATCCACTTGTCAGGTTGATCAAAATTACCAGAGCAGAGATCAACAGTGAGCCAAGAGATCAAAGGCCTATGGGCAGAAGGCTTTACTGTGAAAGCAAAAGATATGCATTAACTGGACTTTATCCTTCTAATCTGACCCAGTTACACAGAAGAAGAGAAAAAGTGGAAAGCCAAGCAGGGTCCACCTGTAAAACACACACACCACCAAGTAACCTCAAAGAAGACCTAGCCAGTCAAGTGTGAAGTACCAACAAGTGCTACCCAGTAAACAACACAGAGGACATAGGGTATATATTCACACTGTTAGACAAATACAAAGCCAGAGAGACAAAACTATTGAAAGGAAACTGACACAGAAAATAAAAAATTTGGAAACTAGGTAGAGGTTCAAGAAATGTTTAAAATCATAAAAGTAGAAGAACAAGGGGGGAGCATAAAAATCATATGGGAGAATAAACATTGGAAGACTAAATGGTCCCAATCATCAGAAGACAAAAAAACTTACATATTAGAGAAGGTATTTGTAACACATGACTCAATGACTCAATACACAGCAAATGGTACAGGTCTCAAGAGACTCAGGACCTCTGAAGTGGTTTCTCCCCAAGGTGACACTCATAAAACAAGTCTTTGCAGCCTGATCCTTACCTGGGGAGATGCACCCAGAATGTTCTTTTGTCATCAGGTTCAGTTCTCAATCCAGCTGAGAAATCACATTTGGTTTGGAAAGCTGATGTCCTGTTTGGGAAGAAAAACACTACATTTGAGTTCTGAACTGAGCATAAAAATCACTCCCAGCATGTCTTATCCATTCCCCTTCAGGGCTTCTGAGAGTGTGTGGCTTCTGAGATTTCCCATCTTTCTATTCACTACAGAAAAGACCTTTCACCTTGAGAGGACACCAAGGAACTACCCTAAAATAATGTCCTATAGTATCAGGATTTCAAGTACAAATTCAAAAATTCCAGAGGCTGTACAAGCTGTCAGTGGTAGGAAAGATGGTAATAGGTAGATTTTGAGTTACAAGAAGTCCTTACCCAGTGAAACCAGGTTCCTATAGTTTCTCAGCATCACTTTCCCATACAGGTTCCTCTGAGAAGAATCTAGATGGACCCACTCCTCCCAGGTGAAGTCCACAGACACATCCTTGAATCCTGAAACTATAAATTCCTGCTTAAAAAAGAATTATGCCAATAACACCCTCTGAAGGAAGTAAAACAAAAATAACAAAAAACAAGCAGCATTAGACGAGATAGGATAAAGAGATCTGTGAGAGAAAATGTTATCTTCCAAAAGAAACTGAACATCTGCAACAAAAACAGACATTATTATGAAACAATCAAGGACAGATATAAGGAGTAACAGGGAAAGACATTGAAGGCTGCTCTAGATTAGCAGTGGAGAAGAGTAGATGGTATCCTGATTGTATCCTATTCACCCCACTGATGAAAGGACAGATTCACCACCCTAAATAGCACAAGATGACCAAATACATGACACACAGCACTGGACAGAAGAGATTGACAGAAGTTATTAGTCACATATTCTCACAACCTGGGGGAAGACACTCCACACCATGCAAGACCATTTGGTGGTTGTAATCAGAAACAGTGAGCGAGCATGGGCTGTGGGAGGCAGGCTTTGTACCGACAGAAGGGCGATGTGACCCTTGGCTACCATAGGAAGATGTGATTGGCTTGTTTAAACATTTTCGAGCTGGTAGGAAGATAAAAAACCATTAGGTTGAGGATTAGTACGAGTGTACCTGGCCAGACTGATGGGAGCTAGCTGGGTGGAGAGCCTTTCCCACTAGGTGGGAGCATATCCAGTGAGAGCAGGGGAACTCACAGCTAGGTCTCTGGAGCTCCCTAAGGTTCAAAGTTGTAGAGACAGCACATGGAATTTTAGGCTTTACAGTAACTGGGTGGAAACTCCAGTTAATTGGGGAAAGCATGTGTAAATAGGATAAATCTAGAATGTGGCTGGTCTGTGAGACAACCAACAAAACACCCAGCTTGACTTGAAAATGGCAGTTCAAACGTGTAAGCCCATTTGGGCCTTGTTTTCCATCTCTTAGACAAGGAAATAAAACTCTGTAAGAAATCACTATGTTTGATGAGTGTGATGGTTAATTTCACATGTCAACTTGACTGGGCTAAGGTATGATCGGAGAGTTGGTAAAACATTGTTTCTGGGTATTTCTGTGAGAGTGCTCCCATTTGAATAGGTAGATTGAGTAACAAAAAGGTGGAAGGGCCTCATCCAATCCACTGAGGGCCCACACAGAACAAAAAGGCTGAAGAAAGGTGAATTTGCTCTTTCTGCTTGAGCTGAGATAGCCATCTTCTCCAGCCCTTAAACATAGCTCTCTTAGTTCTTGAGCCTTCAGACTCAGACCAGGACTTAGACCATCAGTCGCTGGATCTCACACCTCTTGGTTTGGAGTAGGACTGCAGCACTGGCTTTCCTGGGCCCTCTGCAGTGCAGATGGAAGGTCATGGGAACTCTTCATCCTCCATAACTGTGTAAGCCAACTCCTCATAACCTCTCTGTTTATCTACATATATAGTATTGGTTCTGTTTCTCTGGAGAACCCTAACTAATACAAGGAGGGAACACTAACTGAGTGGCAGTTACACTAAATGGTAACTCACCTTGTACTTAGTTTTTTACCAAGAAGAGATTCATATGCCTCAGCTCATTTAACCCAAAGGACAACCTGCCAAAGTGATAGAATTAAAGTCATCATTTTACTGATGAGGAATCTGAGGATCAAAAAGGTAAGTATATTCAAGATCATACAGCTTGAACCCAAGGCCATCCAACTCCTCATGTTGTGAGGAGAAGGCCAAGAAAAGATCCCAGCAACTCTCAGCAAGCGCAAGAGTGAGAGAAAGACAGAAAGGGAGATGGAAGGAGACTCAGGACTGAAAGTCAGGGGTTAAAAGGGTTTCAAGGAAGAGGGGCTAATCAACACTATCAGAAGTCAGGTAGGTCGAATAGAATGATGGTTGAAAAGAATGTCTGATTTGAAAATTAGCTAATTTCAGAAGAATGATGAAGGAAGGAGTCAGCCTACAGTGGATAAAAGAATAAATCGGAGATGAGGAATCAGAAGCAGCCAGATGAAATTACTTCAAACTTTTTGTGAAGATGAGAAATAAGAAAGCCATATATGAAATATGAAAAGAAGTAAGGAATAAGTTGTGGAAATAAAGCAATGGAAAAGGTTACATTTAAGGACAGAGAGCACTGTAATATGTGAATAGGCAAAAGAGAGAAAAGGACCGAAGAGTTCAGAGACGGAATGAAACCAATTTCCAAGCAATCTGGATGTTTTACATCCTACTGGCTACGAACTCTAGAAAAAGTGTCGACCCTGAGGCACACAGTTTACTATATTTCTTTCTACCTTGTTATTTATTTTCTCCTAGTACTTTTAAATCAACATATCAAAATAACAAAAACATGTTAAATATTATTGACAAATATTGTTGAGAAAAGTAAAAGTAGCTACTTGTTGTTCAGTTTTCAAGTCATGTCGGACTCTTCACAAACCCATGGACTGTAACACGCCTGGCTTCCCTGTCCCTCACCATCTCCCAGAGTTTGCCCAAGTTCATGTCTGCTGAATCAGTGATACCATCCAACCATCTTATCCTCTGTCACCAAAAGTAGCTACTAGTAGTATATAAATACATGGCAGAAATTCCATTTTATGAAAGGAAAAAAAAGAGAAAAATCATCAGTTTGAAAATGTTCTAAAGAAAGGGGAAGAAACAAGAAAGCATAATAATGATAAATCATTAAATAACAAAAGAAAGACTCAATACATGTATAACAACAAATGTAAATGGGTTGGCTTTATCTATTAAAAGAGAAAAGCAGTAAAATTGGCTTAAAATACAATTATATGGCACATACAAGAGACCCTGGAAAATTACATGGACAGAGGAGCCTGGCGGGCTACAGTCCACGGGGCTGCAAAGAGTCAGTCAGTCACAACTGAGCAACTAACACATACATACATATAAAAGACACACATAAAACACAAACCAAAAAGTTTTAAAAAGCGGGGATGCTAGAAAAAAGACATGGGATTCCCAGGTGGCTCAGTGGTAAAGAATCTGCCTGCAGTGCAGGAGATACAGGAGATGCAGGTTCAACCTCTGGATCGGGAAGATCCCCTGGAGGAGGAAATGGCAACCTACTCCAGTATTCTTGCTTAGAGAATCCTACGGACAGAGGAGCCTGGTGTGCTACAGTCCATAGGGTAACAAAGAGTCAGACATGACTGAGCAACTGAGCATGCACACACACAGACAAGATACAGCAGGCAAAAGCAAACAAAAAACAGGGAGGAGACCGTATCAATAATAGATAAGGTAGAATATATGTGGAAACAAAATATAAGCCCCTTTGTGAAAAAGGTAATAGATCATAAATATGATACCCTCTTTCTGGACTTCCCTGGTGGCCCAGTGGTTAAGAATCCACCTATCAATGCAGGGGACACAGATTCAATCCTTGGTCCGGAAAGATTCTACATGCCGTGGAGCATCTAAGCCCACAAGCTGTAACAGCTGAGCCCAGGCACGGCAACTACTGAACTTTGCATGCCCTAAAGCCTGTGCTATGCAATGAGAAGCCACTGTAATGAGAAGCCCACGCCCCACAACTGGACAGTAGACTGTGCTCACCACAACTAGAGAAAACCGTGTGCAGCCACAAAGACCCAATGCAGCCAAAAAATTAAAAAATAATAATAATAAAATTCATTTTAAAAAAACAATGCATTAAAAAGCAATAATAAATATGATATTCTCTTTCCAAAAAATTAACCTACTTTCAATAAATTAATGAGGCAAAATTAAAAGCCCAAATTTAGACTCTGATGGGTTATATGTTGGTCTTCTCTACCTTCCTAGATTCTTCTCATTCCCTTAAGTGCAGAACCTACTACCCTCTCCACTCCTGCCACATGCCGCAGAGCTTGTCCCTACTATGAAGCATACTATGGAACCCCGGGTAGATTAGTATAGAAAGCCATTTTAAAAAGCTAAAGTGAAACTTAACTGTATCAGTCATAAAATGTATTTGTTGCTAATCTCTTAAGATGTTTTCTTCCTTTCTCCTTTCCACTTATGGGTTTTTTCTCCCCAGCACTACATTAAGCTCATGGTAAATCATGGTATTTGAAATAAGCAGCTTCATGGGTTTATCTCCTTCATGCAGAGGTTTCCTCAAATATAAAACGCAGAATTTTTTGATAGTTATTCTTTAAAAAGGCCAAACATCAAATGGAATAAATAGGGATATTTTAATAATGAAAATATACTTTATAAAGAAGATACAATAGTGATGAAGTTTTAGACACCACAGTAGCACAATATTTTCAGATATAATTCTCAGCAACCCAGTGTCTTAATTTTTTTTTAACCAAGTCACAACTCTGGTTAAATCCAAATCACAATAGTAACAAAAATTGAAACACTTCAGAATACACTTACTAGGAATAAGCAAGATCCTCATGATGAAAGTTAACAAAAGCCATAATGAAAGATCTGAATAAAAGGAAGGGTAATTTTTTTTTACTCAATAGGAAGAATAAATATTGTAAAGATGGTAATCTTCCTCAAATTGATATAGTTAGTGAACCCAAATCAAAACTGCATATTTTTTAATGGTTTCTGTTGAACTTGATAATAGTTAATAAATTTGACCCTAAGGATAAATGTATACGAACAGTACAGTAACCAAAGGAGGTGGGGATGTTCTTTATAAACTAACATAAATTCTAAAACAAATAAAATAAGAGTGGTACTACAGTAGAAATAGAGCAACAGAACAGAATTCAGAAAAATAAACTCAAGTGTGCATGTATATGTATCTGAATGTTATATGTAAACATTTTATATACATATATAAATTTAGTGTATTTTAAAGGTAGTATCTCAAGTCTATCAAGAATAAGCAGAGTACTCAATATATTATTTTGATAGGTGTACAACAGTTTGAATGCCATCTCCTCAAAGGTGCCAACCCAGTTCTGCCTAACTGAAGCAAACACTGTGTCACACTCAGCCAGGCCACCCTACTGTGTGGTGACCACAGCATGTGACAACATCCTCAGTAGTATTTATTCTTCTTCATTGCTGCCTCCTCTTTCTAGAAGAGAAAATCAAGGAGGAAAGGGCTCTGTCTGTTTCATTCACTACTACCTTCCCATCATTCAGAACATTGCTTAGCACATGGTAGGCAGGTGCTAAAAATCTGTTTAATGAAAGGATGGATGATGAAATGCCTCACCACACCATATTAAATGAAGTTAGATTCCAACCTCACATGTATACAATAAATTCCAGATAGCTCAAGAAACTAAATTTAAAATGATAAAAACCAGTAGAAAATGTAGAAAAGTATTTCTATAAACTTAGGCTACAGAAAACCTTTTATAGCAACAATTCCAAAGCCAAACAAAGGAAAAGAAATGTTAACTGCATAAAACTTCAAAACTTATTTGTAGCCGAAGATTATCAAAAAGTTTAAAAGAAAGCTGAATGACAGGGAACAAGAATGGCAATTTATGGCAAAGGACTAATATCCACTTCTTTTATATAAACAACTCAACATAAAAATGGACAAAGGACACAAAAAGGCATCTTAAAAGGCTAGAAGAATGTACATCCACAGTCATTTTTGAGGATTTGAGACCTAGAAGTATATCTTATAACCTTATGACCTTAATTTTTTTTTACAACTATATGCTTAATATTTATATTCAGAAAAAGAAGATAAAACTTAAAGGCAAATACAAGTTATACTTGGGCAATTCACAGTCACAAAACTGGCTAATACAGGAAAGATGAAAATATTAGGAAAGATGAAAGAAGGAATATAGCTCTAATGCTGCACTGATACATCCTAAATCAATCACTATACTCTTTGAAAGTGTCAAGGTCATCAAAGACAAAGACTGAGAAACTGTTCCAGATTAAGGGTGACTACGGAGACAGGACATTTAGATGCCAGAGAACTGGATTAGTTCCTGGATCAGATAAAGGACATTTGTGGCAAAACAGGACTAAGGTCGGCAGATCAGCTAACAGTATTGTATTAGTGTAAGGACATAAAACAGGGTCCTTAACTTTAGGAAACAAATACTTAAGTATTTAGAAATCAAACCAGTGATTGCCTGGGGTGGGAGTTTCATATCGGAAGCAGGTGAAAGCAGTAATTACCTGGGATGGGAGCTGTGGATAGGAAACAGGTGAGGATACTTTTTGGCGTGATGACAATGTTCTATAGCTTGCTTGGGATGGTGGTAATGTTGGTGCACAAATTTGTCAAAACCCAGTGAATTGTATGCTTTAACTGGGTTATTTTATGTAAATGATACCTGAAAAATAAAGCTGACTTAAAATTTTAGTTAGCACTATTAAACTAAATGGGATTCCCTGATGGCTCAGCAGTAAAGAACCTGCCTGCAATGCAGGAGTCACTGGAGATGCAGGTTTAATCCCTGGGTCAGGAAGATCCCCTGGAGGAGAGCATGGCAACCCACTCCAGTATTCTTGCTTGGAGAACTCTATGGACTGAGGAGCCTGGCAGGCTACAGTACACAGGGTTGCAAAGAGTCAGATACGACTGAAGTAACTTAGCATGCAGCATGCATGCATTTTAACTAAATAAAATAAAATCAAGGCTATTGACAACCAAACTGAAGCCTTCATCAACTAAAGTCTTCTGAGTGCTCCCCCCCTTAAATCTTCCTCCTTTCCAGAAATTCTCTCTGATAGTACCTATTTTTGTGAATTATGTTGCCTTTTAAAACTGAGCTTGATAACACTGCGGAGAGAAAGTAGTACAAAGAGAAATCATGACAGCTAATGCTTGTCTTCATGAAATTTTAGACTGGCTCCTTTTATAAATAACCAAGTGACATATTCAAGAGACTCGTAACATATGACCTTATGAATAGATAAAACACCACAAGTCCTTTAGGATGGCAGACAAGGTTAACTATACCTAAACTTAAAAAGTAAAATAAAAAAACACCTAAGAACTTAGAGTTTCCTGGGTCACATCCTCCTGATGTCTTACTTCCTTTTACAGAGAAGCAGTGACTTCAAGTTCTAGCAAAAACTAGTAGATTCCATTTCAAGCAATCTCTCAGAGCAAAAATAGCCTAGGCTCCTTATTCACTTTTTTCCTCTATGATTTTTTCTGCTGCTTCTCAGAAAAGCTCTCATCATGCCAACTCCCTTGTTTAAATTTCTCTGACTCCTCCTCTACTCTCATGCCTATCACCCCACCCAACACACAAACTCCTCCTTCCTGGTACTTGACCCCAACTTTGTCTCTGATTCCCTCTCACTTCCAGTCCCTTGCTACCTTCACTCCACCTGTAAAACTTGTCACCTACAAATTGGTACTTGCCATCTACCTCTACACACGGGCTGCTGCAACTGCTGACCTTCAACACCCCCTGAAAGGAGTTCAGGGTGGACATCAGGAATGAAGCACTCTCTCCTCTGGGAAAAGTGGCAGAACAGGTCTTTAGATAGTTATTTTCAGGAGACAATATTATGAGCCTAGTTCTTGCATCCTGTCATATCTAGAAAAGCACTAAAATCCTTCACAGTGACATCTGCTCCTTGTGACTAGCAGTAATCTTCTGCAAAAAAAAAAAAAAGTGCTTGACTGCATGGACTCCCCCTTCCCCAAAATCACATACATACTAACCTTCCCCCCTACCTCTTTGGAGCAGTTTCTAAGAGCTATCTGATATGCTGCCTTCAGTCCTCATTTTGCCCCAAATAAAACTTAACTCACAATTCTCACGTTGTGCATTTTTTTTCATTGACAAACTCTAAAACACCAAGTATAGTGTCTGGAATAATGCTAAGAATGCCTACAACTGAGCTAGTACTTTCAACATTCCAGGAACCAATGCTGGGCTCTTTTTACTTTATTTCATTTGAACTTTCACCACACCTAGGAAGTAGGTATTATTAAATGAAACAAGTCCAGTGAAATTCTTATCAGTGTCAAATATGTGGCAAACACTCAGTTAATGCTGTTATTTCTATCATCACCATGAGGAACTAATGCTTAGGGAAGTCAAGTCACTCACCCAAGACAGTGCAGCTGTTAAATAATAGTTGGAATTTAACCTTGAGACGCTGTGACTTCACTACGGCAAATCCTCTCCACGTATCCCTACCCAACCCTACTTCTGGTCACCACACAGATCTTCTCTTTCTCCTGACCTCTGGAAAACTTGGGTCCTGGAACTCTGACAACCTGGGTACTTAACTGTACTTGTTCTTATTATCATATATATGTGCAATCATCATGACTGTTCCCTGTAGAAATGTGACCTCTTTTATGTTCCTGGAGAGTCCATAGCCCTAAAAGCACCTATAAGGACCATCTCTCATATGATTTCTGTTCCTTTTTTGACCCCTGAACAGCACCAACAAATTAGCAGGCCAAGGCATCCAGCTGAATAAGGAACTGGCAGCTGAGAACAGAACTGAGAGACATTGAGGGAGGGTTTTGCGGAAAACATCCAACATTCAGAGATCTCAGTAGTTGTTTTCTGTAATGAAGCCCACCTACACTACAGGAGCAAGGAGTAAGGGAGAGGTTTGAGAGAAAAATGAGCTCACCTGAACTCCCAAAAGTAGAGGCCCAGCAGCCATTGCCTTCTCCTTCCTTCCTGTGGTGTCCTTCCCAGAGTATGGGCAGGATCCAGAGAAGATGGAGCTGAGGGAAGCTGAGAAACAAGACTCCTGCAAAAAAAAAACAACAACTGAGAAATGGAATATTGCCTGCCACATCAGTAAACAAAGGATATTATAGTTATCAGGATTGCATCCACCACCAGTGAGCTGGTGAGCCCAGAGGGAAAGAATATCTGCCATCTAGCAGACATCAGACTTCAGCCACTCCCCACAGTGAGCCTTGAGGAAACTCAGGGTGTGAAAACACAGGATACTGGCCCCAGGTAGCCAAGGTGCATATCAAAGGAATGATTTCAGTGAGCCCAGACTCTTGCATATTCCCATTCATAGAAAAGTGGTAAATTCCTTGAGATATCCAGTTTTCTTTAAATAACAATCATCTTTTGACATTCAGACTACCTGCCCTTTGTTGCAAAACTCCTATATACCCTAGCTCCTCCCCAGCCTCCACAGAGCAGTTCTCTCAGGGTTAGTTGAGATTGATGCTGCCTCCCAGGCTTGGGCTTGAGGTCATAAAAATTTCTGCTGAATAAAACATAACTCCCAACTTTTAGGTTGTGAATTTTTTTTGTCTACAATATAATACCTACAGATAAACCAAATAAGAAGTGTATGGTATTTATGTGAAGAATACCGTAAAAATACCATTTTATTTACTGATTAAACTTATTTAAGGAAAGCTGAACAAAGAGAGACATACCATCTTCCTGGATAAGATGTCACAATATCCTAAGTTGTCACTTCTTTGAAATTAATTTATAAACTTAACACATTCCCAACCAAGTTATACCTAAATAATAATCTTGTGAAGTTAATTATGGAAAAGATGATCTTTTTAAAAAGTTAATTGTGTTATGAAACAATAGCCAGGAAATTTCTGAAAGGGAATAGCAAACTTGCCCTCCAGATATTATAGGATTCCCTGGAGGAGGAAATGGCAAGCCAATCCAGTATTCTTGCCGGGAAAATCCCACGGACAGAGAAGCCTAGCAGGCTACAGTCCATGGGATCACAAAGAATCAAACACAACTGACCACATACACACAATTAGAACACAGTGTTACTGCACAGGGAGAATAACTCATTCACCAGATATACTGTTCACCACCTACTGTGTACCAGGGGCCTATTCTTAGGGCAAACAAAATAAACTCTCTACCCTCATGGATGTTCTAGCCTAACAGGGAAAAGGGTCAATGGAATAAATTAAAATCCTAGCGACACAAACAGTTCAGGAAAAAGTTTATACATAAGAATTCAGGATATGAAAAAATATGACAGTTCACATCAATGAAGAAAATGTCGTGGTCTGAGAGCAGGTTGGAAAAGGATTTCCAGACATGAGACAGAATGAGAAGGAAATAAAGTTTATTAGAATGAGAGATGCTGTTAGAACAGTGGGCCAGCCCAAGGGAGAACCAACACTGAACAGGGTCCTTAGTTCACTTTTATACCCAGGGTACAAGGAGTGGGATAGGGGTCTTGCGGGTCATTTGCTGATGGGATGAGGCACATATGCTGGGTGGGTGGGTGGGGGGAGAGGAAGGCAAATACCCTCTCTCTATGGCGTAGGAGGGAAGACAGGTTATACTGCTCAGGAGGACCTAAAATCCGTTAACAGTTACAACACAGGGGAGGAAAGGATGGTAAAGGTCTGGTTTTTCTGTTCCTGCATTCCAAGACCCTCTTTGGTTTTATCTGCTCTTTCATCCTTGGGTTACCACATTCCCCCCTCTCTTTATCTTTAGGGCCAATTCTTTGGCCCCTGTTGATACCCTGCTCATGTCTATCTACCTATTTCCCTTCTCAGGCATTTGGGAATCCAGTCTCAAAGGAAAAGGGGCAATGACCACTCTGGCTTCTTCAGGCTGTACAGGGGTGTTGTGGGGCTCTGGGTTCCCTTTGCCTGCTCTCTGTCAGGGTGCATTTACGGAGGGAGAGGAGAGTCCATGGAATGATAAGGTGGCTTGTTTCAGCATTGTCTGGGTGTTGGTCAGGGTATATTCTTGTCATACTATCACTTGGAGATGTGTTGTTTTCTAGAAGAAGCAAACTTAACACGAAAGTTAAAGGTACGTGGCCCAAAGATTAATAGAAGTCCAGGAGTAGGCATTGGTTCGTGACATTCATGTTTCTCTAGGTGTGAGAAGATGCAAGAATTTGGGCTCATAAAATCTTTACCTGAAAACATCTGATTATCTGAAGGCTGGTTCTTCTGGGTTTTTCCCAGAGCACAGAGTGCCTTATTTCTGATCTCCACCCTGAACTCCTTTCAGGGGGTGTTGAAGGTCAGCAGTTTGCAATGGTCATGATGTAATCTTTGTAGGGGCAGCTGGCAAGTGCCAACTTCCAGTCAGCAGGGTCCCTTCATAGCCATATATCTGATCATGCTTTGGAGGCATTTCATGGCCATTGTGTCCCGCGGTGCTGGGAAGGCTCATTCCCAGGTCTACCGAAGATTCCATGGACAGGCCACTCAGTGTGCTGTTACAGGACCAGACCTTGCAAGTAGCAAAAGTCTCTGGACCATACCTGTCTTACTAGCCTCTTGGTCCAGGAAATGATTCCTCTTGTTGCTTCTTCCCATATCTAGAGTTACATTATTATAATCATTGATCTCATATGGAACTGCATATCAGCATTTTATCACAGGCTCAGTCACACATTTAGTAACGTAAGAAACAATCTTCTGAAACAAGCGACATAGAATATAACATAGTTAGCAGTTATTAGTAAGGTCACAAGTAAGAATTACAAGTCAAGAACTTTCGTTAGGTAGAGTCCAGTATACCACAGGTCATCTGACTTAGTTAAATAATTATAGCCAGGTGTGAATCTCCTGGTTGTACATCTTGGAGCATCTGACCTTTATCCAAAGATTGGTTATTAAGATAAGCTTTAGAAACAAACTTAGAGTGTCCTTTTAAATAACTTAATTAAGTAAACCTTTTAGCAATATAACATAACAACAAGGAACTATCTCAGAAGTAAACACAGACCTTAATTAACAAAACTACAACTTAATATTAAGTGAAATATAATTTTTTTCTCATTGTGAGGGCATTAACCCTGTAGCCAGGGAAGGCTTTAACCCATCAAATAAAAACGAGGTTTGTCAGGGAGCCGGGAAAAGTCAATCGGCCGTTTTGGATTTCACCCATTTTTAATTCCCCAATTTAGCAGTAGACTATTGCCATGTTTTAAGGACATCAGGATAGCAAAAGTCTAACCGTGAGGGCTTATTTTTGTAGAAGCAAAATAAGGTTTCTCTACATGTACCATAATCTTAAATACTGTTTATTTACTTTACCAAAGTAACAAAAGATTTTAAAAACAAATATAAACCACTTAAAGGCAAAGAAATTGATAATCTGTTATCGAAAACTTCATTCTAAGAAAACCTTGTTCTCTTAACATAGAGAGTAAATTCCAGTCTGCTACCAGTTTTCCAGATAACAAACAAAATTTGTTTATCACTTAATCTTAGAAAAGTCTTTTCCATAAATCTTGAAGTAGCAGTATTCTTGCAAAAGCCAACAGGGCGAAACCATAGAAGGTATGTTTAAAATCTGATTAAATTGTAATTGACAATGTAGCCTGGTCATTGCTGTGACTTGTAACACTTTAACATGATAACTAGAATTATAACTGACATTTTATCAGGACATATCAGATTTTCATGAATTACACATAATTTCTAGGATATCTATATTAGTAACATCAACCATACAATATAACCAGAGATGATTCATCACTCTTCTAGCAATACTTCCCATGTAATTTAACATGTCAAATGAACTCAGGTAGTTTAATATCTCTCTTTGGGATGTCTCAGGGGCCCTCTGAAGCATCCCAAAGTTAGCTAGAAGTCAAATGATTTAGGAAGTGTTTTCAATAAATATCAAAAGGGTTTATAACACTCAGTCAGATAGGATCATATAAGTCACAGTGAAACAACAGTTATTCACTTAGCCAAAGTTAACAAAAGATTTCAAAGGTAAACATAGAACAGATCACTTCAGGGATAAAGAAACTTAAAATCCATTATCAAAGGCAGTTCAACATCTCAAGAAAAAAAAACTCTTCCCTTGGGGTCCACTTTCCATAAAACCTTCTTATCACTTTCTGTACCCATTACTCTGTTCTCCCATCCTGAAACAGTCACCTGTAAATCAGACCTACTTCCTTTTCCCTTCATAAAATGCAATCTCATTCCTCATACCTTCTTTACTGAAAACACACATCCTACTAGAATGAAGCAGGGCAAAGGCTAATAGAGTTTTGCCAAGAGAATGCACTGGTCATAGCAAACACCCTCTTCCAACAACACAAGAGAAGACTCGACACGTGGACATCACCAGATGGGCAACATCGAAATCAGATTGATTATGTTCCTGCAGCCAAAGATGGAGAAGCTCTATACAGTCAGCAAAAACAAGACCGGGAGCTGACTGTGGCTCAGATCATGAACTCCTTATTGCCAAATTCAGACTGAAATTGAAGAAAGTGGAGAAAACCACTAGACCATTCAGGTATGACCTAAATCAAATCCCTTATGACTATACAACAGAAGTGAGAAATAGGTTTAAAAGACTAGATCTGATACACAGAATACTTGATGAACTATGGATGGAGGTTCATGACATTGTACAGGAGACAGGAATCAAGACCATCCCCAAGAAAAAGAAATGCAAAAAAGCAAAATGGCTGTCTGAGGAGGCCATACAAATAGCTGGGAAAAGAAGAGAAGCGAAAAGCAAAGGAGAAAAGGAAAGATATTCCCATCTGAATGCAGAGTTCCAAAGAATAGCAAGGAGAGATAAGAAAGCCTTCCTCAGAGATCAATGCAAAGAAATAGAGGAAAACAATAGAATGGGAAAGACTAGAGATCTCTTCAAGAAAATTAGAGATACCAAGGGAACATTTTATGCAAAGATGGGCTCAATAAAGGACAGAAATGGTAGGGACCTAACAGAAGCAGAAGATATTAAGAAGAGGTGGCAAGAATACACAGAAGAACTGTACAAAAAAGTTCTTTACGACCCAGACAATCACGATAGTGTGATCACTCACCTAGAGCCAGACATCCTGGAATGTAAAGTCAAGTTGGCCTTAGGAAGCATCACTACAAACAAAGCTAGTGGAGGTGATGGAGTTCCAGTTGAGCTATTTCAAATCCTAAAAGATGACGCTGTGAAAGTGCTGCATTCAATATGCCAGCAAATATGGAAAACTGAGCAGTGGCCACAGGACTGGAAAAGGTCAGTTTTCATTCCAATCCCAAAGAAAGGCAATGCCAAAGAATGCTCAAACTACCACACAATTGCACTCATCTCACATGCTAGTAAAGTAATGCTTAAAATTCTCCAAGCCAGGCTTCAGCAATACGTGAACCATGAACTTCCAGATGTTCGAGCTGGTTTTAGAAAAGGCAGAGGAACCAGAGATCAACTTGCCAATATCCACTGGATCATCGAAAAAGCAAGAGAGTACCAGAAAAACATCTATTTCTGCTTCATTGACTATGCCAAAGCCTTTGACTGTGTGGATCACAATAAACTGTGGAAAATTCTGAAAGAGATGGGAATACCAGACCACCTGACCTGCCTCTTGAGAAACCTGTATGCAGGTCAGGAAGCAACAGTTAGAACTGGACATGGAACAACAGACTGGCTCCAAATAGGAAAAGGAGTACGTCAAGGCTGTATATTGTCACCCTGCTTGTTTAACTTATATGCAGAGTACATCATGAGAAATGCTGGGCTGGAGGAAGCAGAAGCTGGAATCAAGATTGCCGGGAGAAATATCAATAACCTCAGATATGCAGATGACACCACTCTTATGGCAGAAAGTGAAAAACTAAAGAGCCTCTTGATGAAAGTGAAAGTGGAGAGTGAAAAAGTTGACTTAAAGTTCAACATTCAGAAAACTAAGATCATGGCATCTGGTCCCATCACTTCATGGCAGATAGATGGGGAAACAGTGTAAACAGCGGCTGACTTTATTTTTCTGGGCTCCAAAATCACTGCTGATGGTGACTGCAGCCATGAAATTAAAAGACGCTTACTCCTTGGAAGGAACGTTATGACCAACCTAGAGAGCATGTCAAAAAGCAGAGACGTTACTTTTCCAACAAAGGTCTATCTAGTCAAGGCTATGGTTTTTCCAGTGGTCATGTATGGATGACCATACATGTGAGAGTTGGACAGTGAAGAAAGCTGAGCACCAAAGAATTGATGCTTTGAACTGTGGTGTTGGAGAAGACGCTTGAGAGTTCCTTGGACTTCAAGGAGATCCAACCAGTCCATCCTAAACGAGATCAGTCCTGGGTGTTCATTGGAAGGACTGAAGCTGAAGGATTGAAGCTGAAACTCCAATACTTTGGCCACCTCATGCGAAGAGTTGACTCATTGGAAAAGACCCTGATGCTGGGAAAGATTGAGGGCAGGAGGAGTAGGGGACGACAGAGGATGAGATGGCTGGATGGCATCACCGACTCGATGGACATGGGTTTGGGTGGACTTAGGGAGTTAGTGATGGACAGACAGGGAGGCCTGGTGTGCTGCGATTCATGGGGTTGCAAAGAGTCGGACACGACTGAGCAACTGAACTGAGCTGACTGAATTTCCTTAAGCAATCAAAAACTGACCTTTATATTAGCATTCTATAGATTGGTGAACATAAATACCAGTGATAAAATTCTAAAAAAAATTCTAGAGAACATCTCAGGATGGCATCAAACATTATTCAATAATAGTCCAAAATCTCTAGTTTCTCTGTAAGAGGAAGTTAGTGTTCAGTAATGAATGTTTCAGAATCTTATTTTATTTGGAAATGACCTAGCTATTCAATAAACTTCCATCACTTAGTTTAGCACAACCCTAGAAATCCAGGTTACCAAAATCTAGAGAGACTGTTTTAGACAGACATTTCTAAAGTATAACTATTCTTAATAATTTATCTAAAAGCTCACATCTCATTTACATTTTTTAGGAGTTTTTTTTCTAGAGGTACTTTTCTTGTTGAGAAACTTGTAACAGATACAACAATATTTAACTTATAATAAACCTAGGCACAATGAAAATATTATGCTTAATGTTAATGACTCTTAGACATGTCTATATCAGATTAGCAAAAAAACATTAATACTAGATATTTAATATTGAATATTTCCCAGTTCACATGAATCTGAAATTCATTTAGGTTAATTTCTCTTGTATTTAGAATTGTTTGATCTGTAAGCGCTTACTTTTCTTTAGGCCAATTAAATTAGAACTCATTTACAACTTCAGCAATATTATAAAAAAAACCCAAAAGACACACACTGAGACATACATAAATACAGACAGAGATCCCATAGTTTTCCGCTTGAGATTTAAAATATCTCTTTGATTTCCTCCCTTCCCCCCTTTTGTTTAAATTCTAATTTGCCCAAGGCTGAGGTCTCAGGTAAGGTGGGCTGTGTATTTCAAGGACATGGAAAGGGTTAACTTCAAGCTTTTCCCTAGGCAGGCCTTTTAATAAGCTAGTTGTTCTTAACTGCATATGCAAAAAGAACCGATTTTGCAGTTTCCAAGAAAAAAATTTCATTTTAACCAGTTCTCTCCAGAGTCTATAGAACATCATGGCCATCCTGTGTCAAAAAGTCATCTTTCCTTTCTGTAGTCATAGTTTTATAGCTAAAATATAGACCAAATAGTTCTCAAATTGACTCTGATATCAAGGGTAGATCAGCTGATAAAAAGCTTGGATTGTCTCTCTGGTGGGAAGTGGGGTCTTTGTCGCTTCAGAAGAATCTGAAGGGTTAAGGGAATTTGCAGGAGTGAGGTAAGCTTGGTCCTTCCTCACCCTGAGAAACAAGAGTAGTTAGAAGGGAATTCTTTAGGATGTTCAGGAGTGGGGGAAGCTTGGTTCCCTCCCCACCTGAAAGATAAGCGTCTTTAGAAGGGGATTCTTTAGAATGTTAGGAGAGTTTTTGATCCTTCAGGCTTTTGAATATAGGGAAAGACCTGGACCTAAGGGAACCTCAGAATTCATTCCAAGAGGTCATGTGGATGTGAAAAGTCGAGTAGGGGTCATCTAGGAAATCTGATGGAGAGAAACAGAGGGGGACAGGAGACAGGGAGGCAACAGAACATTGAGTCCTTTCCCTGCTTTTGGCAAAAGCTAGTGTGCCATTCAGAGCCCCTTTTTTTGGGGGGGTCCCCCAGTTTGTATTGGGGCCAGGTCTTCTGCAGGGTCAAAATTTTCCAGTTTCTGAGAATGTGTCCAAGGGGTGAGTCTGAGAGAGGCTCCCAGGATGTACAGAAATTCCTGGGAGCAACCAGGTGACTCACTGTTTGGCGATTCCCTGAAACGTGGAAGCCATTCTTGGGATGGCTCAGAGGCAACACCTAGGCTCCTGTAAATCAATCTGGACTGAAAGGGAAAGAAGTGAAAGTGACAGGGAAGAAGGCTGAGGAATCTGCCTTACAATCCTATCGGGGAGGCGGTGGCCAGGGGACAATGGCCTCTGTTTTGCTTCAATCACTATGTGCCTGACACAGTGCATGGAAGTTGTCTTGCTGCAGGCGGATGCCCTTGTGGCCTGATCCGTTCCGTGTCCCCCTTATCCTCACACAGGAGTCTTCATGTGGCAGGCACCCTAATGGCTTTTAAGTGCCTGACCTGTGCCCACACAATATTGGTTGGCCTAGTCCTCAGTTGGAAAGAAGACACAGGAGAGACCCTCATCCGTTCAGGCAGCAGCTACTGGGGTGCAGTAAGCAGTGGGGCCTTTAGAACACACCAGAGTGTAACCCTGGCCAGAGTTCCTCAGTTGCTTCCATAGCACTTGTCTGTTCGCAGAGGGTCCCTATGAGAAAGGAGAAGCGAGGAGGTGGAGGAAGAGGCCCCAAGGTCCCCGTACAGGCCACTAAAAATGTCGTGGTCCAAGCACGGGTTGGAAAAGAATTTCCAGACATGAGACAGAATGAGAGGGAAATAAAGTTTATTAGAGTGGGAGACGCTGTTAGAACAGTGGGCCAGCTCAAGGGAGAACCGACCTTGAACAGGGGTCCTTAGTCCACTTTTATACTCAGGGTACAAGGAGTAGGATAGGGGTCTTGCAGGTTATTTACTGGGTGGGCAGGGGGATGGAGAGTAAGGCAAATACCTTCTCTATGGGGTAGGAGGGGAGACAGGCTATACTGCTCAGGAGGACCTGAAATCCATTATTAGTTACAACATGGGGGAGGGAAGGACGATAAGGGTCTGGATTTTCTGTTCCTGCATTCCAAGACCCTCCTTGGTTTTATCTGTTCTTTCATCCTTGGGTCACCACAGAAAGGTGAATGATTCAATAACTCAGAACAAGAGCTTACCATTTGGAAAAGAATAAAAATTTGCACATAAAGTGAAACTAAAGTACTAGAAGAAAATGAAGATGAATATCTTCTGACATATGGAATAAAAGACTCCCTAACAATGATGTCAAAGACCCAAACATGAAGGGAAGGTTTGCACATCTGAACATATAAAAATGCAACATTTCTGCATAGAAATTGAAAATATATTTGTGTATCAGACACACAATTTAAAAACACAATGCAAACTGTATATTCACTAACTTTCAAAATGCAAATAGATGCACCTTATTGTTTGCACCTATCAGAAAGTTAGACAACAGTAACACTCAGACTTAACTGTGTGTCAATAAGGTACCCTTACCTTGTGATGTTTATAAACTACTACTGTTCTAGAGAGAATAGGACAGAAGGGATCAAAAACTTTACAGTATGATTTAGAAATTTCACTTGAGAAGATTTACAGAATGAGATAAGAATGCAAAGATAAATGTAGCCAGATGGCCTTTATTGTTTATAATACTAAACAAACAATCAAAAAAAGCCCACAACAACCCTGAGAAAGAACAGTAAGGCCTAAAGAGAGGATTAAGCATGGCACGGATATACTTTTCCTCATATTCATTAATAAGCTGACTTAGCTGTTCTTAAAAATTAGTGTCAGTAGATGGTTTCAAAGTATTGAATTAAAAAAAAACTTTATTCTGCCTCTTAAGTTGTATTACACAGGTAAAAAATCACGGAACTTAAGATTCGCGCACATGTATTTCATAACTCATTTTTTAAAGTAAACGGAGAAAAGGATACTAATATCCACATATTTGTTTAGAAAGCGTTTCTATGTATTATAGACATGCAGATTTTGACAGTTTTCAAATGACTTTTCCCTTTTTGCTCCTCTGAACCTTCTAGTTGTCCTATAGTGAACTTTTTTTTTTCGGTAAGAGAAAAAACGGCTTTAAAAAATAAATAAGTAAAAGCAGAAGAAAAGGATTCCCTCGAGTAGAAATCTGCATAGGATGTCCCTCCCCATTCTTACGGAGAGAGGAATGAAGCGGGGCCCGCGCCACCGCCCCAAGGAGTCGGAAACCACTGAGGGCCGTCCCGAGATGCGGTTTACACAAAGGGCAGGCGCTGGAGCTCCGAGACCCACACCTTGGTCGAGAACCCCCCGAGATTTTCAATGCGGGTCCCGGGGACAGCTCGCGAGGGGGAGGAACCCAGGGTCCGAGCGACTTCCAGAGGCTTCGGCCCCTCACTTGCCCCTCCGACGTTGGGCCCCTTAGCCGAGCTCTCTGCCCTCGCCACTCGGGAGACAGGTGGTTGAAGGACGGCGCCCGACCCCTCAGTTCTTGGTGTTCTCACCCGGCTGGGCTCCCAAGGCGCGAGGAGACAAACCTGGAGTTAAAAGCCTGGCGCTGCGCTGGGTCAGAGAGGTCGCGGCCCATCAGCAGCCCGCCCCACCCCTAAGTGGCCTCGCCTGGCTGCGCTGGACTCCTCCCGCCCAGGCCCCGCGCACCCTCCGGACCGGGCGCTTCCCGCCGCGGCCCCTTCACTCACCCTCTCCCAGAAGGAGCCAAGGCAGCCTGCGGACCGATGACGCCCCTCCCGGCACCGCCACCCCAGGAAGTCGGACTACATTTCCCACAAAGCTTCGGGGGCGTAGCGAGGGCGTAGGAATGCGCAGACGCGGGCCCGCAGTGGGGCGGGGCGAGTCCGTCGCGAAAGAAAGTGGTGGCTGCCAGAATGGCTACTTCATTTTGGTGGGCTTGGGGTTTTGTCAAGCCAGGAGTCAACGGCGCAGTGAAGAAGCAACGGCGCAGCAACCCTGAAGAAGCCCCCTCATTAGAACTTCTGGATTCCTAACCCATGGGTAGGGGAGAAGGGGCAGCCAAACTTTGCTAAGCCTCACTTTTCCTCTTCTGAAATAAAAGGAGCCTAGAGGAGTCCCTTGGAGAAGGCAATGGCACCCCACTCCAGTACTCTTGCCTGGGAAGTCCCATGGACAGAGGAGCCTGGTAGGCTGCAGTCCATGGGGTCGCTAAGAGTCGGACACGACTGAGCGACTTCACTTTCACTTTTCACCTTCATGCACTGGAGAAGGAAATGGCACCCCACTCCAGTGTTCTTGCCTGGAGAATCCCAGGGACGGGGGAGCCAGGTGGGCTTCCGTCTATGGGGTCGCACAGAGTCGGACACAACTGCAGCGACTTAGCAGCAGCAGCAGCAGAGGAGTCCCTTGCAAAGTTGTGATAAGAAAGGGTAGATCGGTAGTTAACAAACCAGATGCGTTTTTCCACGGACGGGGAGAAGGAGGATGGTTTCGGGATGATTCAAGTGTATTACATTTGTTGTGCACTTTATTTCTACTACTATTACATTGTGACATATAATGAAATAATTATAAAACTCACCATAATGCGGAATCAGTGGGAGCCCTGAGCTTGTTTTCCTGCAACTATATAGTCCTATCTGGGGATGATGGGATACTCTGCCACCTGAAGTCTGTTGCTTGTGCCCACTCTCGGTAATCTTGTTTCGGTTGCTGTCACTGAAGAAAACCCTACTTTACAAAGATATGATGTTGGAAATGGAAGCAGGCTTTTCAGTGCTCCTGTGGCAGTCGCAGGATATTCTGCCTTAATTTTAATCCAGAGTGTATGGAGATATGAAGTTGTCTCAAACATACTTTCAAGACCACAGCCATTTGCAACCTCAAGCAGTTGATCCCCTTCTAGCACAGACTAAGTTGATTCACAAATGGGTCACCGATCCGTTCCTTCCCAGTTCAGGGGTCTTTTGTGATGAGGAAGTAATACTCATCACAAACTCTTTTGAAAGCTAAGATAGGGGATCATGCACCAACTAGGAGAAAGAAGACCCTGGTTCTGTCTCTTTCAAGATCTCTTGTTAACGTTTGAAACGTCAAAAATCCCAATGTTCACTCATCATCCCCATCATTACAATTTGGCTTTGAATGCGGTCACTTTATCTGCTGACCCTAACACAGCTGTCATTCTCCCCTGAAGTGAGAGATGGAGTTCGTTGAGCAGGTTGAATATGTCACACAAGTAAGCAAGTTTTGCAACCCATTCTCTGTCACTGAAATATGCTACCAGTAATGACTGTTTTTCTAAAGGAAATCTCTGAAACAGCTCTTGTAGCTCAAGAATTCTGGCCAGTGATCTGCCTTTAGAAAGTCATCTCATTCTGTATTAGAGGAGCATGTGTGCTCTGCTTCCATCTCCTCAAAGAGCTTTGTGAACAGACATGAGTTAAGGGCGTGAACATTAATGTGGTTGATAATTTTAATCACATCCTGCAAAACGTTGTTACATTCAGGGGATGTTTTTTGGCTAATCAGTATTTCTCTATGGATGACACAGTCCATAGACTCACATTCAGAAGCAACCTCTTTGACCTGAGTTGTGAAACCAGTAGGCCATCCAGTCATGGCAGTCACTCCATCTATGCACATACCAACACAAAATGACCAGTTCAGTTTCCTTGATGTGTAATCATTCAAAGACTTGAATAGTTCTGCAGCTGTGGTGTTGATTGCCAATGAAAGTGCTCACAACATATCTTCATGCGCATCCTCCTGAAAAATAAAGCACTGTTGCCTTGTCAACATCAGTAGACTCATCAACCTGGATTGCATACCATAGTGACTCATTAATTCTCTCTAACAATTGTGCCTCTGTATCCTCTTCTGTTTCATCCATTTGTTTAGTTATGGTGCTAGCTAAAAGAGGAACACGTGCTACCTTTTGCACTGCAGCCTCTCCTAAAAGTTCATGACAAATGAACTTTAGCAGCATACAGGATCAACTCTTCACAAATAGTAAAGGACTTCTTAGATTTAGCAATGCAGTTTGCCACTACAAGTGTCCTCTCAGTGCAAACACAGATGATGACATGGTGGCCTTCAGTAATTGCTTCTGTTCTTCATGTTCACATTTTTATTTTTCTTTTGAAAAACTCTGAAAACTTGTCTTTTAGAGCAGGGTGTCTGATCTCAATGTGGTGAAGCAGTTTGGAAGGTTTCATGGCTTCACTGGATAGCCAGTTACCACATACTATACAAAGTAGGCTTGGAGAATGTAAATCACCTGCTGCAACAAACACATAAGTAGAACTCTTTTTTTTTTTTTTTTAATGCAGCTTTCCAGCACTGTTTACAATAGCTAGGACATGGAAGCAACCTAGACGTTCATTGGCAGACGAATGCATAAGGAAGTTGTGGTACATATACACAATGGAATATTACTCAGCTATAAAAAAGAATGCATTTGAGTCAGTTCTAATGAGGTGGATGGAACTGGAGCCTATTATACAGAGTGAAATAAGTCTGAAAGAGAAACACCAATACTGTATACTAACGCATGTATATGGAATTTAGAAAGATGATAATGACAATCTTATATGCAAGGCAGTAAAAGAGACACAGTGTAAAAAACAGACTTTTGGACTATGTGGGAGAAGGTAAGAGTGGGATGGTTTGAGAGAATAGCCTTGAAATACATACATTACCATATGTAAAATAGATGACCAGTGCAAGTTCAATGCATGAAGCAGAGCACTCGAAGTCAGTGCTCTGGGACAACCCAGATTGATGGGATGGGGAGGCAGGTTGTGGGGGGCTCAGGATGAAGGGACACATGTGCACCTGTGGCTGATTCATGTTGATGTATAGCAAAAACCATCACAATATTGTAAAGTAATTATCCTTCCATTAAAATAAATTAATTTTTTACAATTTGGAAATACAAGTACAAAAAAAATGATGCAACTTTCCTTTTGTTGGAAGTCTTAGAGTCTTCTGCTGTCTCATCATTGGGTCTTTTCCCCTTTTCAAAGAAGCTCTCCAGTGACATTTGGTTTTTACTCATTTTGGCTAGTGTTAGCTTATGGGCTTACCGAAACTGTGACTGAGACAAGCATGCAGTACAAGACAAAGGCATGGATGCAAGTGGTAAATAAAATAATGAGCTGGCCACACATGGACTAAAATAGGTGTCAGATTCTGAGTTAAAACCTGCCACCAAATGCAGCTTAATTTTCACTTGCCACTGACTGATAGGGTTTTGATGAGTCTGTAAGCAATTGGTTTATTATGGTCTTAAGAGTCATACCTCTCCGCTACTGATAATCTGTATTTGCAGCCACTCCTCAGTGGTAAGTTACTCATCACCGCCTTAGTGCCACCTCAGATCATCAGGCATTAGATTCTCATAAGGAGTGAGCAACCTGGATCCCAGTTCACAATAAGCACAGTTCACAATAAGCTTTGAACGCCCATGAAAATCTAATGCTATCTGTGATCAGACAGGAGGTAGAGCTCAGTAATGCGAGCAATGGAGAGCAGGCTTAAGTACAGATTAAGCTTCACTCACTTGTCTGCTGCTTACCTCTGCTGTGTGGCCTGGTTCCTAACAGGCCACAGACTCTACTGGTCCATGGCCCAGTGGTTCGGGACCCCTGCTGTATAGAAGGGCTTCCCTGGTGGCTCAGTGGGTAAAGAATCTGCTGCAATGCAGGAGACCCAGGTTTGAAGATCTTCTTTTCCTGGGTCAAGAAGATCCCCTGGAAAAGAAAGTGGCAACCCTCTCCAGTATTTTTGCCTGAGAAATCCCATAGACAGAGGAGCCTTGTATAGAATTCTACAGTATAGAATGCAGCTGTATAAAATGCAGATAAAATCTCCAGTTAAATTTGTGGGCAGAGCAGTCAGTTAAGCTGGATCTGCCACTGGAATCCAGAGAAGTATATGACATTCGGGTCAGATCAACATGGTAGCTTAGACTATAATGTATGGTTTTCTAAAAATAACTGCTAGCTTCATATGCCTCATTCTGTTGATGTGACAAAGACTTAACCCTTGATCAAACTTTAGGAAGGTTTCTTTGAGCCTTCTTTTCTACTAGGCTTCCACTTTGAGCCCTGTCCTTGGCTTGTGGAGCCCAGTTTGAGCAAGAATACTGCTAATTTAGGTACAATCACCTATTCCTAATATCTGATCAAATCCTTCATCCCGTACTCTTGATGTTTAAGTCCTTGGCCTGCTTTTAGCAAGAATCTCCCAAATTTGCTGTCTGTTTTTTGGCGATTTTCCATCCACTGATCCCTTTTACCTTGCTTGTTGGAGCTGTAAATCCCCAGCTGTCTTTGCTGTATTGGAGTTGAGTTCAGTTTTACTGAAACTCCTATTGCAGTAGTACTGACTTAAATATGTCTTCACTGTGTTTACTAGTGCTCAACTGTTTCTTTTTGGGAGCTGTTTGAACTATATCATAATATTTGATGTTGAAAGTTCAGCTTCTCTGTACACCAGTGCCAAATCAAATCTCAGAGGCAAAGTTCTGGGTGAAGTAGAAAGGATAGCTTTATTGCTTTGCCAGCCAAAAGGAGACACAGTGGACTCATGCCCTCAAAACCACATGTCCCAGCATGGGGAAGATAGTAAGAAGTTTTCTAGTAATTATTCAAAGAGGGCATGATCAGTCCATGGACATTCTTCCAATGGGTGGGTGGTGAGGTACTTAGAAGTTAACATCAACAAGCTTCAGGTCCAATTGGTCTGGGGTCTACATGCTTGTGGTCAGGTTATCATCATTAATCAGTAACTTCTCCCACCGGGAGGGGATTTCAGTATCTGTGTGGTCAGTGTATCATCATTAACCATTAACTTCTCCCACCTGGAGGGGATTTCAGTATCTGTGAAATAGCTCAAAGACATTGTTGTGTGTAACTGTTGATGGGGAAGCAGGACCTTGTCACAAGGCTGCTCTTGACTGTTTGTTTCCCCTAGTCTCACATCCTCTTCCTTCCCTAATTAAAAATTGCTTGAATCTGCCCATTGGAACTCAGGGAAGTGACGTTCTGAAGGAAGCCTGAATGAAGGTTTTTCCTTATAATCAAAGAAAAGAGGGACACAGAAATTCTCTGTACCCAGGAGGCTCACAGGGCTCTGCATGGTATCATATTGAAAAACATGAAAATCTTCACAGTTCATTTAATCACGTGAAGGTAACCCAGATTGTAACAAAGTAAAACTCTACCACTGTATTTTTTTTTATTCAAATACCTTGAATCAAACAGTTACTTCAGAATTACAAAGTCATTCTTACATTAAAAGTTGCATGAACATTTTCATCATGGTCTGGTAGAGAAATGGCCCTTGATAAAACCCATAACACAGATTGTGCAGTTTCAAAAAAAAAGCAGACAGAAAATGTAGAATGGGGAGAAGGAGAAGGAACAAAAGAAAACAACCTTCCTTCAAACCCAACAAGCCACTAATATAAAAATTTGGATAAATAAAAAACACATAAGAAGAAGATAGCAATAAATCCAAGTCTATTAGTAATTAGTACATATGCACATGAGCTGAACTTCCCAATGGAAAGAAAAATACTGTCAGACTTACATTCTTATAAATCTAAGATATATGTTAAAACTGTTCATGGAAGGTTATGGCCAACCTAGATAGCATATTTAAAAGCAGAGACATTACTTTGCCAACAAAAGTACGTCTAGTCAAGGCTATGGTTTTTCCAGTGGTCATGTATGGATGTGAGAGTTGGACGGTGAAGAAAGCTGAGCACCGAAGAATTGATGCTTTTGAACTGTGGTGTTGGAGAAGACTCTTGAGAGTACCTTGGACTGCAAGGAGATCCAATCAATCCATCCTAAAAGAGATCAATCCTGGGTGTTCATTGGAGGTCTGATGTTGAAGCTGAAACTCCAATACTTTGGCCACCTCATGCGAAGGGTTGACTCATTGGAAAAGACCCTAATGCTGGGTAGGATTGGGGGCAGGAGGAGAAGGGGATGACAGAGGATGAGATGGTTGGATGGCATCACCGACTCGATAGACATGGGTTTGGGTAGACTCCGGGAGTTGGTGATGAACAGAGAGGCCTGGCGTGCTTCAATTCATGGGGTCGCAAAGAGTCGGACGCGACTGAGTGACTGAACTGAACTGATATGTTAAAACATAAGGATACACAAACTTTGAAAGTGGAAAACTAGCAAAAAATATACCTGGCAAATATTAACCCCCAAAAGTTAATGTGTGTGTGTGTGTACTAATGCACACGCACACACACACACACACACAGAAATTAAGCCAAAAAATATCGCTAGAGGCAGAGAAGGTAATTACATAACAATAAAAGAGTTACTTCATCAAGAAAATAAAATATTCATAAGCTTTCATATATTTAATAATAGAGTTTCAAAATAAATACAGCAACAATTGACAGAACAACAAAGAGAATCGACAAATTCACTGAGTTATTTTTAAACTACCTTTTTCAGGAATTGATAGGAAAATTCCCCTCCACACTTACCAAAATCATTCAGTTCAGTTCAGTTCAGTTCAGTCGCTCAGTCGTGTCCGACTCTTTGCGACCCCATGAATCGTGGCACGCCAGGCCTCTCTGTCCATCACCAACTCCCGGAATCTACCCAGACCCATGTCCATTGAGTCAGTGATGCCATCCAACCATCTCATCCTCTGTCGTCCCCTTCTCCTCCTGCCCCCAATCCTACCCAGCATCAGGGTCTTTTCCAATGAGTCAACTCTTCCCATGAGGTGGCCAAAGTATTGGAGTTTCAGCTTGAACATCAGTCCTTCCAGTGAACACCCAGGACTGATCTCCTTTAGGATGGATTGATTGGATCTCCCTGCAGTCCAAGGGACTCTCAAGAGTCTTCTATAACACCACAGTTCAAAAGCATCAATTCTTCGGCGATCAGCTTTCTTCACCATCCAACTCTCACATCCATACATGACCACTGAAAAAACCATAGCCTTGACTAGACGTACTTTTGTTGGCAAAGTAATGTCTCTGCTTTTAAATATGCTATCTAGGTTGGCCATAAACTTCCTTCCAAGCAGTAAGCGTCTTTTAATTTCATGGGTACAATCACCATCAGCAGTGATTTTGGAGCCCCCCAAAATAAAGTCTGACACTGTTTCCACTCTTTCCCCATCTATCTGCCATGAAGTGATGGGACCAGATGCCATGATCTTAGTTTTCTGAACGTTGAGCTTTAAGCCAACTTTTTCACTCTCCTCTTTCATTTTCATCAAGAGGCCCTTTAGTTCTTCTTCACTTTCTGCCATAAGAGTGGTGTCATCTGCATATCTGAGGTTATTTATATTTCTCCTGGCAATCTTGATTCCAGCTTGTGTTTCTTCCAGCCCAGCGTTTCTCATGATGTACTCTGCATATAAGTTAAATAAGCAGGGTGACAATATACAGCCTTGACGTACTCCTTTTTCTATTTGGAACCAGTCTGTTGTTCCATGTCCAGTTCTAACTGTTGCTTCCTGACCTGCATACAGGTTTCTCAAGAGACAGGTCAGATGGTCTGGTATTCCCATCTCTTTCAGAATTTTCCACAGTTTATTGTGATCCACACAGTCAAAGGCTTTGGCATAGTCAATGAAGCAGAAATAGATGTTTTTCTGGAACTCTCTTGCTTTTTCGATGATCCAGCGGATATTGGCAAGTTGATCTCTGGTTCCTCTGCCTTTTCTAAAACCAGCCTGAACATCTGGAAGTTCACGGTTCACGTATTGCTAAAGCCTGGCTTGGAGAATTTTGAGCATTACTTTACTAGCATGTGAGATAAGTGCAATTGTGTGGTAGTTTGAGCATTCTTTGGCATTGCCTTTCTTTGGGATTGGGATGAAAACTGACCTTTTCCAGTCCTGTGGCCACTGCTCAGTTTTCCAAATTTGCCTGCATATCGAGTGCAGCATTTTCACAACATCATCTTTCAGGATTTGAAATATATATAATATCCAAAGAGCAAAATTAACCAACATTTATTTAACTGACAAACATAAAGAATGTTGCATGCCCAAAGTAATGAAAACACATTTTTAATCACACAGTTATAAAAAATGACTTTGAGCTAGTCTACAAAAGTAGCCTCAACACATTTCAAAGAATTGGTTTCATGAATATCACGTTCTTTGACAACAACGCAATAAGACATTTTTTAAAAGACCAGAAACCAGAGAACAAATTTATGGATACCAAAGGGGGAGGACAGTAGGATGAATTGGGAGATTGGTGTTCACATATATATACTACTGTGTATAAAATAGATAGCTAATGAGAACCTTCTACTCTGCCATCTTGTGATAGCACATAAGAAATGATCTAAATCCAGATCAAATTCAAAGGAAGTTGTGATGCTCATTGCCTTTGTAGGAGTCCACATTTATGAAGAAGCACTGTGGAAAGAGTCAGTTAGTAGCCACCATGTCTTGGGTCCTCTGGATGACCCCCAGTGTGCGACCCTCCACTTGGTGCTCCGATGCCACTGGGGTGCCAGAGACCCACAGGCTGGGTCTTTCCCAGCTCCCACATGCTGGATCCAGGGACTCCCACACGTTTCTGTGGCCCACGGCCATACCCAAAGACGGGCACAACAAAGGACAGAAATGGTATGGACCTAACAGAAGCAGAAGATATTAAGAAGAGGTGGCAAGAAAACACAGAAGAACTATACAAAAAAGATCTTCATGACCCAGATAACCATGATGGTATGATCATTCACCTAGAACCAGACATTCTGGGATGTGAAGTCAAGTCGGCCTTAGGAAGCATCACTAAGAGCAGAGCTAGTGGAAGTGATGGAATTCCAGTTGAGCTATTTAAAATCCTAAAAATGATGCTGTTAAAGTGATACACTCAATATGCCAACAAATTTGGAAAACTCAGCAGCAGCCACAGGACTGGAAAAGGTCGATTTTCTTTCCAATCCCAAAGAAGGGCATTGTCAAAGAATGCTCAAACTACCACACAATTGCACTCATCTCAATGTCAGCAAAGTAATGCTCAAAATTCTCAAAGCCAGGCTTCAACAGTACGTGAACCATGAACTTCCAGATGTTCAAGCTGGATTTAGAAAAGGCAGAGGAACCAGAGATCAAATTGCCAACATCCATTGGATCATTGATAAAGCAAGAGAATTCCAGAAAAACATCTACTTCGGCTTTATTGACTACGCCAAAGCCTTTGACTGTGTGGATCACAACAAACTGTGGAAAATTCTGAAAGAGATGGGAATACCAGACCACCTCACTTGCCTCCTGAGAAATCTGTATGCAGGTCAAGAAGCAACAATTAGAACCAAACATGGAACACCATTGTTCCATGTCCACTGGTTCCAAATTGGGAAAGGAGTACATCAAGGCTGTATGTTGTCACTCTGCTTATTTAACTTATATGCAGAATACATAATGTGAAATGCCAGGCTGGATGAAGCACAGGCTGGAATCAAGATTGCCAGGAGAAATATCAATAACCTCAGATATGCAGATGACATCACCCTTATGGCAGAAAGTGAAGAAGAACTAGAGTCTTTGATGAAAATGAAAGAGAAGAGTGAAAAAGTTGGCTTAAAACTAAACATTCAGAAAACAAAGATCATGGCATCCAGTCCCATCACTTCATGGCAAGTTGATGGGGAAACAATAGAAACAGTGACAGACTTTATTTTGGGGGGCTCCAAAATCACTGAAGATGGTGACTGCAGCCATGAAATTAAAAGATGCTTGCTCCTTGGGTGAAAAGCCATGACCAACCTAGACAGCATATTAAAAAGCAGAGACATTACTTTGCCGACAAAGGTCTGTCTAGTCGAAGCTTTGGTTTTTCCATTAGCCGTGTATGGATGTGAAAGTTGGACTATAAAGAAAGCTGAGCACCAAAGAATTGATGCTTTTGAACTGTGGTGTTGGAGAAGACTCTTGAGAGTCCCTTGGACTGCAAGGAGATCAAACCTGTCAATCCTAAAGGAGATCAGTCCTGAATATTCATTGGAAGGACTGATGCTGAAGCTGAAACTCCAATACTTTGGCCACCTCTTGGGAAGAGTTGACTCATTGGAAAAGACCCTGACCCTGGGAAAGATTGAGGGCAAGAGGAGAAGGGGACAACAGGGGATGAGATGGTTAGATGACATCACTGACTTGATGAACATGAGTTTGAGCAAGCTCCAGGAGTTGGTGATGGACAGGGAAGCCTGGGGTGTTGCAGTCCATGGAGTCACAAAAAGTCGGACACGACTGAGCGACTGAACTGAACTGAACGAGAACCTACTTTGTAGCACAGGGAACTCTATTCAGTGCTCTGTGGTGACCTAGATGGGAAAGAAATCTAAAAGAAGGGGATATATGTATATTTGTAACTGATTCACTTTGCTATACAGCAGAAACTAACACAACATTATAAAGCAACTCTACCCCAGTTTAACAACAATAAAAAAAAGACCAGAAGCCTTTAAAAAATTTTAGGTAAAGAGAATATTTAGAGATTAGGCTTGTCACACTCTAATCAGGCTCCTCTGAGCTCATTTTCAACTAGGCCTCAACTGATGGGTTCTCGTTTTTGTTTCTGCATTGTCAAATTTTAGCAAGAATCCTACTAAATTAGTGTAGCCAGAATCCTCCCTCCCCCATATCTTATCACTCTTGGTAGTGGTGGTGGGGGTTTAGTCACTGTGTCGTGTCTGACTCTTGCGACCCCATGGACTGTAGCCTGCCAGGCTCCTCTGTCCATGGGATTCTCTAGGCAAGAATACTCGAATGGGTTGCCATTTCCTTCTTCAGTGGATCTTCCCAGCCCAGGGATTGAACCCAGGTCTCCTGCATTGCAGGCAGATTCTTTACCAACTGAGCTAATCTGGTAATTCCTCCTCTACCATGCCTCAGGTGATGTCTGCTTTCAGTAAGTATTCTGTTATATTGGGCTTCCCTCACCCCTGACATTTCCTCTTAGTAATTTTCTATTCTCTGACCACCCACCCCTTAACTTGGTTCCTTAGCAATAAATTCCTACTTGTTCATGCTGTGTATGGAGTTGATCCAAATCCTTCTTCCCCACTGCTAGATTCCATTGCAGTGATCCCTATACCCAATCACAATGCCCCCCTTCTTGAATAAACTCTGTCTTACTGTTCTTTGTTGTTGTTCAGTCACTCAGTCACATCCGACTATTTGTGACCTCGTGGATTGCAGCATGCCAGGCTTCCCTGTCCTTCACTATCTCCCAGAGTTTGCTCAAACTCATAGTCCATTGAGTCAATGATGCCATCCAACCATCTCATCCTCTGTTGCCATTAACAGCTTTTTTAACAGGAGGGATAAAACTTTTATCTCTGATAATACACCAAATTTTGTTCCCTTCTGAAACCTGGTGGTTTAGTCACTAAGTCGTGTCCAACTCTTGTGACCCCAGAAACTGTAGCCAGCCAGGTTTCTCTGTCCACAGGATTCTCCAGGCAAGAATACTGGAGTGAGTTGCCATTTCCTTCCGTCACTCCAAATCTTTGTTGTGATGAGACAGAGCCGAGGAGCATACACTTGCCTGACACTTCTCCACTTCTGAAACCTAGTAAAGCCAAAATTAGGGTATTATTTGAAAAGTTAACTCACAAGGTCAGGGAAAATCAGGCAAGGACACATCAGCAACATTTTGGACCTGAAAAGCAGATAGATGTTATTTTCTTAGTAAATCTTGAAAAATGCGAAATCAGACAGCTATAAGAAAAGCTAAAAGCCAATCTGACTTTATATCTCAGAAACCTCAAAATGGTGTAAGAAAGATATGGTCTTTTCTATCAGGGGAGACGCTATAAGAAATAAAGAAGTGATTCTTTCTTAGAATAGTTGAACAGAAAGGTATATAGCCATCTTGTGAATAAGATTCCTAAAATGGCAGCTCTTGCCAATCCTTTGCTGGGTTCACTTCCTGATTCTCCTTCCTCATAAGAACATTTTGGCTAATTTCACAGGCTTTATCCTGGACACGAGCAAAGAACTGAAAGGGTGAGGAAATGAGTTAATATAAATTCTCCAATCAGGAACTTACAAGTACTACTTGTAGTCTAGACCAATCGTCCAATAAAACACTTAGGCAACATCCGGGAAAGATTGTGACTCTGTGGTCATCAACCTATGAGGAGTCAGAGGAGGGAACCTGCGTCTTAGGGATAAAAACCAAGCAGACTTCCCACTCAGTGTGCTTGCTCCCAGCCTTTTGTCTGTAGCACACCCTTATGCAGAAATAAAGACTGCCTTGCCAGGCCATTTTTGATTGTCTGTCTTATTCCTGTGACACTGTTTGAGAGCATTTCCAACAGTGGTAATATCAGATACTTCTGGAACTGAAGGTGGGAGCTAAAATAAAAAAAGGTAAAGAGGGCAATGAGAAAACTTTTTGAGGCAGATCTTTAGATCATCTTTTCCAATCAACATTACAGGCAATATCCCCTCCCCACCAAGTAGATGGGCTTCCTCTGTGGCTTAGTGGTAAAGAAACTGCCTGCAATGCAGTAGATGTGGGTTTGATCCCTGGGTCAGCAAGATGCCCCGGAGGAGGGCATGGCAACCCATTCCAGTAGTCTTGCCTGGAGAATCTCTCGGACAGAGGAGCCTGGCAGACTACAGTCCATAGGGTCGCAAAGAGTCAGACACAACTGAAGTGACTGAGCATGCACACACGCACCAAATAGACATCTAGGTAGTTAGTCTCTGGAGAGGAAATTGGGAAAAAGGAAGTAAGACAGAGGCCAGCCATGTGGCAAGAGTGTTACTGAATCTAAACTTGGTCTGCTTACCACACAACAGGCTAATAATTGGGAGACAAGTTGTTGAGGCAAGGAATAATGACTTTATTTGGAAAGCTAGGCATCTGAGAAGATGTGTCCTAGAGTACCATCTTATCAGAGTCTGGATGCCAGTTTCTTTTATAGAACAGAGATGGAGATGAGGTAAGAAAGTAAAGTAAAACGGCCATTACTCTTGCAAATATCTCCTGGAATGGCCGGCATCATGGAGGAGATACGTTCATTTTTTTTCCTTTTCTTCAGACTTTTACAAGTGGGCAGGGTCAGAATGTCTCCCTGTGAGCTGTGAGCTGAACAAAGGCACTTCAGTTTAACATTCAGGCAGAGGGGCAGGGTTCCCTGAGGTAGCCATTATGTATGCTTAGTTATAGACAGCATGATTTCAGAGATTATAGTAAAAAAAGCAATGGAAAGCAAAGATTTAAAGTAAAAGAAACAGATCCAGCATGGAGTCAGATTCTGTTTTTCCTGTTACGAGAGGTTGAAGCTTTTAAAGAAAGCTGGTCAGTGAGGATTTCTCAGGAATTTAGAGAAATCTTGGGGAACAGTTGAGAAAGCTGATCTCTGTATTCTCCTTGATTTAATTTTATTTTTTAATTAACTTTTAAACAATTGAAGTACAATGTACATACCGAGAACTCTTAAGTGGTGTAAAAGACTGTGAAATGAACCAGAAGATTATTTGCTGTCTTCAGGAGAAAACTATGTGTCTAGAGCAAGCCCTTCCAGGTTATCTGAGTCTATAAGCTACTGAAAGTTTGCTGCTGCAAGCCGTGAACAACCCTGGGATTCATGGCCTCCAGAGGAGAGGAGTTTGATCCAGGGCCAGAGACAAGCCTTGATCATTTAGAGCTTTTTGTACAATAAACTTTTATTAAAGTGTAAAAAAGATAGAGAAAGCTTCTGACCTAGACATCAGAAGGGGACAGAAAAAGTGCCCTTTTTCTAGTTTTTAGTAAGGAGTTGTATACTTATTAGCAAGCTGCTAATTAGAGAAAGGAAATGCCTCAAAACTGAGAGAGCTGCACCAGGCCCCTCACCCACAACATGCACGTTGAGATAGCATTGGTGAGTCATCCCTGGTCATGACTCAATTGACATGAATCTTGAAGAAAGGCAGATTTCCAAGCAAATAACATAGCTTAAGAAAATATTTCCATGAGAAAAACGCATTGGTTAGCTCAAGTTTGAGATCAAGTTAAGTTCAGGTGGTGCCATGACAACACAGGATTAGAAGAGAAACGGAAAAATAAAAAAGTCTGCCACTTGCAGTTTATTTCCTCCTGCAGCTCGGAGAAGGCAATGGCACCCCACTCCAGTACTCTTGCCTGGAAAATCCCATGGACGGAGGAGTCTGGTAGGCTGCAGTCCATGGGGTCGCACAGAGTCGGACACAACTGAGCGACTTCACTTTCACTTTTCACTTTCATGCGTTGGAGAAGGAAATGGCGACCCTCTCCAGTGTTCTTGCCTGGAGAATCCCAGGGACGGGGGAGCCTGGTGGGCTGCCGTTTATGGGGCTGCACAGAGTCGGACACGACTGAAGTGACTTAGCAGCAGCAGCAGCAGCAGCTTGGAGACCTCTGGCCTACCTACCGAGCCTATTAACACTCTCACTATGACCATTTCATTATCTTTAAGCTATTTTAAAAATTTGTAAGTTTAAATACCAGTAGACAGCTAAAAACAATGCAAATTATTCTTTTCCGTAGATTCGCAAATAAATTGTCTAATGGAGGGACAACTGATTTCCCTCCAGCCAGCCCCTACCACAAAAACCAATTCTGAATGTTTGTAAATTCATTCCATGTCTTTTGCACTGTTTGTAACTTTTTGCTTGTTCCCTCACTAAGTAATTTAAAATCTGTGCATTTTATATCTATATAGCAGTCATAATTTTACCTTAAAAAAAAACCCCTCCTCTTTAATAGTGTACTGATTCACAAGTTAACACAGCTATGTTGTTGTAGCCACTCTTTCTGGGAAACAAACTCACTCAGAAGGACAATGCAGGTAGTGGAGTGTAGTTTATTACACCAGTGGGCCCTAGGCAGTCTTCTCTTAGCCAAGGACCCTGCCCAGCATTTGTGAAAATCTTTTATACCCCATGTGTACGTGTCCGAACTCACTACCCCAAATTCTTTGAGACTTACATAAACAAAGGAAGGGTAAATACAATCACCATAATCCCATCATTCATGTGTTATGTGTTCAAACAGTTAAACAATTGGCCAATAATCAATAAGCCCAAGGTTACACTCTGATAGGTACAGAAAAGTTTATGGCCTGTCCGGAGACAAGGGTGATTAGTGTATGTTTTCTCTTAGGCGATGAGTAACCTGGATACGATCTTCCAGGTTCCCTGGTCCGGAGGCGGTCTTATTCTTCATTGTCGTTTCCATAGGCACTAAGCACAGAGTTTAGAGTCCATTAGAGAGGTGGCTGAGCATGATCAGCATGAACAGGCCTAAGATGGAGTCCAGGCCCTATGAATTCCCTCTTCAATATAATTGTAACCAAGCAGGACCCTATGGGGCCGTTCTGGGACAGACACCTCCTCTGCTGTACCTCCTCTCTAAAGTACCTAGATGTATCTGATACATATTTCCTGAGTTTTTTTGCAAATGCTAACACCCCCACAAAATGGAAGAAATTAACTACCTGATGACTATTAGCTTGTTGCTCCCAGACCTGTTAGTGCCTGAGGATTGATGTTAGCCCCTGTAACAACCACCTTGTTACCTCACCACCAACCAGTCAGAGAACTATGCATGAGCTGATCACAGACCCTGGGACTCCTCCTCCCTCACCTGGCCTTTGAAAATGTTTTGTTGAAATACTTTGGGGAATTTGGACTTTTTGAGCACTAGCTATCCTAGACTCCTTGTTTGGTGCCTTATGATAAACTCAGCACTTTCTTTCACCACAATCTGGTGTCAGTAGATTGGTTTACTGCATGAAGGCTAACATAGCGGTCCCCAACTCCCAGGGTGTGGACCGGTAACAGTCCATGGCCTGTTAGTATTGCCAAATCTCGTCCTCTATTTACCAGTGCCAAATAGATACTCAGAGACAGACTTTTGGGTGAAGTAGAAAAGAGTAAATTTTATCACTTTGCCAGGCAAAGCAGGGCACAGCAAACTAATGCCCTCAAGACTGAGTGACCCACTCTGGAGGATATAGTGAGGAGTTTTATGGTGTTCAAGGAACAGGGTGTGATCAACTGATGGACAATTCTTGGATTCGCTGGCATCAAGGTGAAGTTTGAAGTAACATTTGTCCACTGGTTTCAACCAGTCTAGGGTCTATGTTCTTGTGGTTAGCAGTTTTCATCTGGAGGGGGTCTGTTTCTTGTAAAAACAATTTAGAAATATGTGTCAAGCCTTTGTATCTTTCAGGGAACTGGGTATTTGGTGATTTTGCTATGTGGCAGAATTATAGACTAAATTATTACCTAGCCCAACAGCTAGTCTTTGTTTCTACATCTTCATATTTCCCAGTCATTAACTATTTAGTCAGCATTTTACTTCAAAAGGAACTGGGCTGCACAGCAGGAGCTGAGCATCAGGCAAGCAAGCGAAGCTTCACTAACCCAAGTTTGGTTCCATAACATAATCACCATCTAGCTGTATAACCACCATTCAGGGAAATAGAATGTTATCAGTAATCCAGATATTTCCCTCATGCCCTCTCAACAATTACCCCATCCCTTCTACCCAAAGGTAACTTACTGGACACTATTGGTCCCTCCTTGGGGTGCATAGCCGATGAACCCAGCAAGTACTTGCCATTAAAGCAGTATCATTTATTACTTTTGACAAACAAGGAGGCAAGGAGACAGGAAGATAAGTCTCTTCAAACAGCTGGACGGGGGAAGTGTTAAGCCTGGGGGCTACACATATTCATGAAAGGTAGGCATGATAATTATAATGAGGCAAATGTTACTCTAGGTTTGCCAAAAACTGCAAACAAGCAGATGCTTTGTTGTTTGTTAGCAGTGTGGTATCTGGAACATGGTGTATTTGGAACTTTCTGCCAGTTAACTGATATTTTCTGCAAAACAAATCACATTTTGGTTTAACTCTATCCTTTCCCTACTGCTGCCTAACTAACATAACCACTATCTTAACTTCTAACACTGTAGATCATTTTTGCATTTGAAAAACTTTAAATAACTATCTTATACAGTATATATCCTCTTGTGTCTGACTTCATTCAACATTTTATTTTTGAGATTCACTCATACTGTTGTATATTGCAGTCCATTACTCTGTTATGTCACTACAACATAATTTATCCATTCTACCATTGAACATTTGGGTTGTTTCCAATTGTTGAATATTAAGAAGAATGCTGTTATGAATATTATTTTACTTGTCTTTTCATGTTAAATATTAAGAAGAATGCTGCTATGAATATTCTTTTACTTGTCTTTTCATGAAAGAAAAGAAAATGTAAGTAGCTCAGTCATGCCCAACTCTTTGAGACCCCATGGACTGTACAGTCCATGGAATTCTCCAGGCCAGAATACTGGAGTGCGTAGCCTTTACGTCCTCCAAGGGATCTTCCCAACCCCGGGAGCGAACCCAGGTCTCCTGCATTGCAGACAGATTCTTTACCAGCTGAGCCACAAGGGAAGCCCAAGAATACTGGAGTGGGTAGCCTATCCCTTCTCCAGGGAATCTTCCCAACCCAGGAATCAAGCCAGGGTCTCCTGCTTTGCAGTCAGATTCTTTACCAACTGAGCTATGAAGGAAGCCAAATATTATATATATATCTAATAAAAACAAAAGTTGATCCTCTCTTTATCTTATTCACAAACTTACTAGTGCTGTCAAACTCTAATTAGTGTGCTCAATATACAGTGAGGCCAAACAAACCAAAACATCAGAGTTTGGTGTGCAGAGAAAGGTTTGTTGTAAGGGCCAAGCAAGGAGAATGAGTGACTTGTGTTCAAAAAGCCCAGACTCCCCAACACTTTTCAAGGAAGAGTTTTTATAGGAAAAATTTGAGAGAAGGGTGGCAGGGTGTGTAAACTTCCTCTGATTTGGTTGGTGGTGAGGTAACAGGCTGGTGTTCTAGGAATCACAATCATCAGCCATCTAGTTCCAACCAGTCTGGCTCCATGTGCTTGTGCTCAGCCTGAAGTTACCATCTTCCACCTGGGTGGGGACATTTGCCAACAAAGATCTGTATAGTCAAAGCCATGGTTTTCCCAGTAGTCATGTACAGATGTCAGAGTTGGACCATAAAGAAGGTTGAGTGCCAAAGAAGTGATGCCTTTAAGCTTTCTGGTGTTGGAGAAGACTCTTGGGAGTCCTTTGGACTGCAAAAAGATCAAACCAGTCAATCCTAAAGGAAATAAACACTGAATATTCATTGGAATGACTGATGCTGAAGCTTCGATACTTTGACCACCTGATGCAAAGAGTCAACTCATTAGAAAAGACCCTGATGCTGGGAAAGATTTAAAGCAGGAGTAGAAGGGGACGACAGAGGATGAGCTGGTTGGATGGCATCACCAAACAAGAGTTTGAGCAAGCTCCAGGAGATGGTGAACGACATGGAGGCCTGGCGTGCTGCAGTCCATGGGGTCAGAAATAGACATGACTGAGTGAACAACAACAACAATAACCTGGGTAGGGTGCGTGGCTAATTCCTATAGAAGAACTCAGAGACATATTATTATGTATATGCATTGAGGAGGAACCAGGACCCTGCCCCACACTGCACTCTTGTTTCTTTCTGCATTTCCTCACTCCCCTAATTAGTAACTATTTGATTATGTTCTTAGGGAACTCAGGGAAGGTCTAGGAGGCTGAAAGCCTTTTTTCTTACAGATAAGAAATGAGGAGCATGGAACGACTTTGGGTCTAGGAGGGTCCCAATGGGGCCTGCTCAGTTTCAATCTCTTCCACTTTTCTTTGATACTCCTCAATCTTGAGGGGACAGGTGCTAGACAAGAAAGGGAATAACATTTTGGGTAGAGAGGTTAATCATGAGCTTGGCAGAAGAACTCAGCTTTAGGGGGACTCAGTTTCAATAGTGTGTTGACTTTTAAAAAAAGCACATTGTGAGAGTTTCAAGGTGAGTTTTATTTTTATTTGGGACAAAGTGAGGACTGTAGCCCAGGAACAGCACCTCACATAGTTCTGAGAAACTACTCCAAAGAGGTGGTGGGGGGGGGTGGGGTAGAGGGTAGAGGTCAATCTATACCTTATTTTGCTGAAAGGAGAGTTCATTTGATCAAGTACTTTTCTTTGCAACAGTTTTCTGCTAGTCACAAGGAGCTGATGTTACCTTGAAGGGATTTAGTGCTTTTCGAGATATGAGGAGATGCAAGGATTGGGATCATAAAATCATTTCCTGAAAATATCTGATTTCTGAAGACCTGTTCTGCCAGTTTTCCCAGAGGACAGAGTGCCTCATTCCTGATCTCCACCCTGAATTCTTTGCAGGTATATTGAAGGTCAGTGACTACAGTGATTAGTGACCTAATCTTCGTAGAGGCAGATGGCAAGGGACAATTTTTAGCTGACACCACCATACATTAAAATTAGGATTTTCTGTTTATGAAAAGATAGTTAAGATAAATCAAAAGCAAGTGACAGGATAGGAAGAAGTCTTTGCAGTACACTTTCCTCCAAAGGATTCATCCAGAATACATGAAAAACTCCTAAAAATAAAAGAGAAAAAAGCAGAAAATCCAAATTTAAAATGAACAAGTAATTTGAACAGAAAGATACCTAAATGGACAATTAACTTTTTTAATTATTGGGGAAATGAAAACTTTAATCACAACACAATACTGCAGAATGGGAAACATTAAAAGCCTGACAATAGTCAGTGTTCATGAGGATATGCAGTAGCCAGCTGGATACTGATTGAGTACTGCACACAACTTCTTTGGAAAACTCCTCAGCTGTAACTACTCAAAATGAACATTTACATCCTTATGAGCCAGCAATTCCATTAAAAGTTCTGTAAGTCTCTCTGATTTTTAATAGTATGAGTCTATTACCAAAAGTAAGCTCATCTTTACATGCTGTCAGAAAGTCAGTTTGTGAATCTTAAAGAGAACTGTACTCAAATCTGGAAATGCAGTTGGAAGTCACCTCTAAGAGGGCCTTCAGCAACAACCAGCATCCCTTCACCAGCAGTCCTAAAATATGTAACCAACTTAGTAGTCAAGGAGGTAGGGAGACAACTAAGAGAAATTTGGTATGACTGATGTAGATTTAGTTAGGATCCTGAGTTCTCAGTGAAACTTTCAAGATTCACAGTAGGTTTGAGACAAATGAAATTTGTATCACCTAAATGTATTACCAGATACTATAAAACTCTTAGAGGAAAACATAAGCAGAACACACTTGGACATAAATTGAAGCAATACCTTTTTGAATCCTAGAGTAATGAAGTTAAAAACAAAAATAGTAAATGGGACCTCATTAAACTTAAGCTTCTGCACAGCAAAGGCAAAAAGACAACCCACAGAATGGGAGAAAATATTTGTAAGTGATGCAACCAACAAGAGATTAGTCTCCAAAATATACAAACAGCTCATGCAGCTCAATAACAACAACAAAAACCCAACCAAAAAAATGGGCAGAAGAGTTAAGAAGACATTTCTCCAAAGAAGACATACAGATGGCCAAAAAGCATGTGAAAAAATGCTCAACATCACTAATTATTAGAGAAATGAAAATCAAAACTGCAATGAAGTATCACCTCACACTGGTCAGAATAGCCAGCATAAAAAGTATACAGACAAATGCTGGAGAGGGTATGGAGAAAAGGGAACCCTTCTACACTGCTGATGGGAGTGTAAATTGGTACAGTCATTATGGAGAATGGTATGGAGGATCCTTAAAAAACTAAACATAGAATTACCAGCAATCTCACTCTTGGTCATGTATTCAGAGAAAACCATAACTCAAAAGCATGCATGTACCCTCATATTCACTGCAGCACTATTTATAACAGCCAGGATATGGAAGCAACCTAAATGTTCATCAACAGAGGAATGAATAAAAGGATGTGGTACAGATAGACAATGGAATATTTGTTGTTGTTGTTTAGTCACTAAGTTGTGTCCAACTCTTGAGACCCCATGGACTGTAGCCCACCAGGCTCCTCTGTCCATGGGATTTCCCAGGCAGAAATACTGGAGTGGGTTGCCATTTCCTTCTCCAGAGGATCTTACCAATCCAAGGATCGAAACCGCATCTCCTGCATTGCAGGCAGATTCTTTACCATTGAGCCACCAGGGAAGCCCAAAATGGAATATTAATATTACTCAGCCATAAAAAAAAAAAATGAAATAATGCCTTTTGCAGAAACACGAATGGACATGGAGATTGTCATACTGAATGAAGTAAGTTAGAGAAAGACAAATATCATGTGATATCACTTATATGTGGAATCTAAAAAAAAAAAAAGGTACAAGTGAACTTATTTACCAAATAGAAACAGAATCACAAATGTAGAAAACAAACCTATGGTTATTGAGGGGAAAGGGGAGAGGGATAAATTGGGAAATTGGGGTTGACTTATATACACTATTATATATAAAATAGAAAACTAGTAAGGACCTACTGTATAGCACAGGGAACTCTACTCAATACTCTGAAATGACCTATATGGGAAAAGCATCTAAAAAGGAGTGGTTATAAGTATACATATAATCGATTCAATTTGCTGTACACTTGAAACTAACACAACATTGTAAACTAACTATATTTAATTTAAAATTTAAAAAAGCAGCTTAACTGATCAACAAAGGAACATTAGAGACTAACCACTCTAATAAGCTGACATTTAAAAACCTTCAACACAATATTACTGCTGAAATGATTACATAGCATAACCAAGTGAAGTATATTCCAGAAATACAAGGGTGGTTCATCCCAGGTGAAAAATCAATGTAATTCACCACATGAACATGAAAAAAAGGAGGAAAGATATATGATAATTCATATTTATTCAGAAAAATTATCTGGTAAAATTCAACACCATTCATAATGAATTTTCTGAAAATCCCTCTTAGCAAACTAAAAGATAACTTCTTTAATTTGATTTGACATATCTGTTAAATGGACTTCTCTGGTGGCTCAGACAGTAAAGAATCTGCCTGCAATGCAGGAGACCAGAGTTTGATCCCTGGGTCTGGAAGATCCCATGGATAAGAGAATGGCTACTCATTCCAGTATTCTTGCCTGGAGAACTCCACCAACAGAGGAATCTGGCACGCCAGAGTCTATGGGGTCCAAAAAGTTGGACATGGCTCAGGGACTAACTTGATGACTGATCTGTTAAATACCATAGAAAATACCATACTTAATGTGAGTTACTGAAAGCTTTTCCCCTAAAATCAGGAATGAGATCTAGATGCCCACTCACACAACAACAAATTGCATAGAAAAACATCATGACTTTGTAATCCATAAAACTTTATTAAACAGGATATAAATCATGCTTCCCATAAGGGAATGTATTGATAAAGTAAAGTTCATTTAAAAAAAAATTTTACCAACGTTTACCGAAAGATATTCTTTTAAGAAAATGAAAGGCAAGCAGATGAGTGGGAGAAAGTATTTGCTATACTTAAATGTTCACAAAGACTTGAACTCATGAAATAAAAAGGACTCCTCGAAAAACGAAACAAAATAGGTAACCTAATAAAAGGAAGGGCATAAAACATGAAAATTAGGATATCAAAATGGAAAAAAAGTAGGATGTCCAAATGGCCTATAAACATAGGAAAAGGTGCTCAGCTTGATTAGATTCCAGGAGATCATAAGACAAAACCACAATGAGGTACCAATACACACTTACCAGATTCACTAAAATGACAGGGAGCACCTTGTTTGCATTGAGGAAGGAAATATACACTGGTATACTCACATTGTAACATTTTTTGGCAGTATTTATTAAATACTAAAGCTGACATGTATCTACCTTCAGTTCAGGTGATTGGTGTCTGACTCTTTGTGACCCCATGGACTGCAGCATGCCAGGCCTCCCTGTCCATCACCAACTCCCAGAGCTTGCTCAAACTCATGTCCATTGAGTTGGTGATGCCATCTGAAAGTTTGTTTCTGAGCTGTAAAAGACGCCGGGATTCTTGGCCTCTGGAGGAGAAGAATTCAATCCAGGGCCAGTAATGAGGCTTGATTGCTCAGACCTTTTGTGTAATAAAGTTTTATTAAAATATAAAAGATATAGAGAAAGCTTCTGACACAGACATCAGAAGGGGGCGGAAAGAGTGCTCCCCTGCTAGTCTTTAGCTGGATGTTATACAGCTACTAGCAGGCTGCTAATTGGAGAAAGGAAATGTCTCAAAACTCAGAGACTGGCACCAGGCCCCTCACCCACAACATGCATTATGAGATAACATTGGCACAAGGTGAGTCATCCCAGGACATAAAACGATTGACATGAATCTTGAAGAAAGACAGGTTTCTAAGTAAATATATACTTTCATGAATATAGATTAGGAGAACAATGTATGAGTAAAACATACGGGTTTGTTGAGCCCTTATCAGTTCTGAGTTTTAAGCAGAATCGACTTGAAGAAAGAGTCTAGGATAAATGCATAGTTCACTAACATAGCTTAAGAAAAACATTTCCATAAGAAAAAATGTATTGGTTAGCTCAAGGTTTGAGAAAAGTTAAGTTCAGATGGAACCAGGTGCCGTCATGGCAACACAGAATTTTAAGAGAAACCTTTTAAATTTGTATAGAGAGGGGGGAAAAAGATCTAACACATTTGTTTCCTCCTGCTGCTTACGAGAGATAAAAAAATATCTGACACCTGCAGCCTATTTCCTCCATTTGGAGATCCCTGGCCTTCCTGCCTGTTACCCTCTCACATCCAACCATCTCATCCTCTGTTGTCCCCTTCTCCTCTTGCCTTCAATCTTTCCCAGCATCAGGGTCTTTTCCAATGAGTCAACTCTTCGCATGAGGTGGCCAAAGTACTGGAGTTTCAGCTTCAACATCAGTCCTTCCAATGAACACCCAGGACTGATCTCCTTTAGGATGGACTGGTTGGATCTCCTTGCAGTCCAAGGGACTCTCAAGAGTCTTCTCCAACACCACAGTTCAAAAGCATCAATTTTTCAGTTCTCAGCCTTTTTTTTGGTCCATGCATGACTCTTACATCCATGCATGACTACTAGAAAAACCATAGCTTTGACTAGACGGACCTTTGTTGGCAAAGTTAACATCTCTGCTTTTTAATATGTTGCCTAGGTTGGTTATAGCTTTTCTTCCAAGGAGCAAGGGTCTTTTAATTTCTTGGCTGCAGTCACCATCTGCAGTGATTGTGGAGCCCAAGAAAATAAAGTCTGTCATTGTTTCCATTGTTTCCCCATCTTTTTGCCATGAAGTGATAGGACCAGATGCCATGATCTTTGTTTTTTGAACATTGAGTTTTAAGCCAACTTTTTCACTCTCCTCTTTCACTTTCATCAAGAGGCTCTTTAGTTCCTTTTTGCTTTCTGCTATAAGGGTGGTGTCATCTGTCTATCTGAAGTTATTGATATTTCTCTTGGCAATCTTGATTCCAGCTTATGCTTCATCAAGCCCAGCAATTTACACGATATATTTGCATACAGGGTTTCCTTGGTAACTCAGATGGTAAAGAAGCCACCTGCAATGCCGGAGACCTGGGTTCAATACCTGGGTTAGAAAGATCCCCTGGAAGAGGGCATGGCAACCCACTCCAGTATTCTTGCCTGGAGAATCCTCATGAACAGAGGAGACTGGGTCGCAAAGAGTCAGACATAACTGAGCCACTAAGCATAGCATAGCATTCTGCACGTTAAATAAGCAGGGTGACAATAAACAGCTTTGACATACTCCTTTCCCAATTTGAACCAGTCCATTGTTCCACATCCAGTTCTAACTGCTGCTTCTTGATCTGCATACAGATTTCTCAGGAGGAGGTAAGGTGGTCTGGTATTCCCATCTCTTTCAGAATTTTCCACAGTTTGTTGTGATCCACACAGTCAAAGGCTTTGGTGTAGTCAGTAAAGCAGATATTTTTCTGGAATTCTCTTGCTTTTTCAATGACCCAATGGATGTTGGCAATTCGATCTCTGGTTCCTCTGCCTTTTCTAAATCAAGCTTGAACATCGGAAAGTTCACAGTTCGCATACTGTTGAAGCCTGGCTTGGAGAATTTTGAGCATTACTTTGCTAGTGTGAGAGATGAGTGCAATCGTGCGGTAGTTCGAATATTCTTTGGCATTGCCTTTCTTTAGGGTTGGAATGAAAACTGACCTTTTCCAGTTCTGTGGCCACTGCTGAGTTTTCCAAATTTGCTGGCATATTGAGTGTAGCACTTTAACAGCATCCTCTTTTAGGACTTGAAATGGCTCAGCTGGAATTCCATCATCTCCACCTCCAAAGAACGTGATGCTGTGTATATATTGGAGTTGGAAGGGAAATGGCAACCCACTCCAGTACTCTTGCCTGGAAAATCCCATGGATGGAGAAGCCTGGGAAGCTGCAGTCCATGGGGTCACAAAGAGTCAGACACAACTGAGTGACTTCACTTCACTTCACCTCCTCTAAGATAAGCGCTTTCTGGAAAACCAAACAAGTAATTCTAACAAGTACTATTATTCCCAATTATACCAAATGAAAGCAGCACTCATTGACAAGCGTCTAGAATTAGTCAACAGAAAATGCATCATCTTCTATCAAGATAATGCAAGACTGCATGTTTCTTTGATGACCAAGCAAAAACTGTTAACAGCTTGGTTGGTAAATTCTGATTCATCCACTGTATTCACCAGACAGTGCACCTTTGGATTTCCATTTATTTAACTCTTTACAAAATTCTCTTAATGGAAAAAATTTCAAATACCTGAAAGATTGTAAAAGGCACCTAGAACAGTTCTTTGCTCAATAAGATAAGAAGTTTTGGGGAAATGGAATTGTGAATTTTCCTGAGAAATGACAGAAGGTAGCAGAACAAAATGGTGACTATGTTGCTTAATATAGTTCTTGGTGAAAATGAAAAATGTATCTTTTGTTTTTACTTAAAATCTGAAGGAACTTTTTGGTCAACCTGATACAACTCCACCAACAGTGCACATGAGTTCCCTTTTCTCCATATCCTCACTAGCACTTGTTATCTTCTGTCTTTTTATTATGGTCATTCTAACAGGTGTGAAGTGATTTCTCAATATGGTTTTGATTTGTATTTCCCTAATGCTGTGTTTCTTTTCATACACCTATTGACCATTTGTATGTCTTTGCCAAGTTTTTAATTGGATTATTAGTTTTTATTATTGAGTCATTTTCTGGTCTTTAAAAAGAAGGAAATCCTGACATTTGGGGCAATATGGCTGGACCTGAAAGAAATTATGTTAAGTGAAATAAGCCAAACACCGAAGGACAAATATTCCATGATCCTCCTTATGTGAGGCATCTAAAACAGTCAAACATATAGCAGTATACAGTAGAATGATGGTTACAGGTAATAGAGAGACAGGGAAATGAGCTAAACTTCAATAGTTTGTTACACAGATGAGTAAGTACTGACCAAGGTAATGCCTACCATAAAAAGTACAATCAATATAGTTAATTGTGCACCTAAAAATTGATTGAGGGTAGATCTCATTCTATGTGTTCTTACTGAAATTTTAAAAACACACAACAAAGGCACAGAAGAAAAGTTTTGGATGTGATGGATATGTCTATTACTTTGATTGTGGTGATGGTTTCAGGGGGGGTAGGCATGCGTCCAAACCCAACAAATGTGTACACATTAATTATGGGCATTTTTTTTGTGTATCAGTTATACCTCAGTAAACCTCGGAGGTGGAACGTATTTGACCACAGTATCCTTTCTTCATGTAATGCCTAATAAACATTTCCTGAACCTAGCTTTCTCAGAATCTTCCCATGGGAAATATGACCTCAGCCAACAGAGGCATTTTAATTTCTTGAACAGTGAAATGAAGGACAGAACTTGAAGAACACACATCTTGACAGAACTACTAAAAATATGGTGCAGTCAGGTGAGAATGGAGAGTCAGACCTGGTGGTGATGTCCATGATAGAAAAAAAGGAAGGATGAGGAGGTCTACAGGGGACATTTTGATTATGATGGTCGAAGGAACAGATACTAAGGTTAAGTGTCTTACTAACTAACAGTGTGATGCTGGATAAGTGACAGAACATCTGTGAGCCTAGCAGCTTCATCCATAAAAAGGAAAGAAAAATTAGAAGTTACTTATTGGACAGTAGTATGATCAAATAAAATAATCTGAGTAAAACTGCATGAAACCTAGTAAAATCACAATCACTACAAATTACTGGGACTTTCAATCAGTTCAGTTCAGTCACTCAGTTGTGTCTGACTATTTGCGACCTCATGGACTACAGCACCCCAGGCTTCCCTGTCCATCACCAACTCCTGGAGCTTGCTCAAACTCATGTCCATCGAGTTGGTGATGCCATCCAACCATCTCATCCTCTGTCGTCCCCTTCTCCTCCTGCCTTCAATCTTTCCCAGCATCAGGGTCTTTTTCAATGAGTCGGTTCTTCACATCAGGTGGCCAAAATATTGGAGTTTCAGCTTCAGCATCAGTCCTTCCAATGAATATTCAGGACTGATTTCTTTTAGGATGGACAAGTTCGATTTCCTTGCAGTCCAAGGGACTCTCAAGAGTCTTCTCCAACACCACAGTTCAAAAGCATCAATTCTTTGGCCCTCAGCTTTCTTTATAGTCCAATTCTCGCATCCATGCATGACTACTAGAAAAACCATAGCTTTGACTAGATGGACCTTTGTTGGTAAAGTAACATCTCTGCTTTTTAATATGCTGCCTAGGTTGGTCATAGCTTTTCTTCCAAGGAGCAAGGGTCTTTTAATTTCTTGGCTGCAGTCACCATCTGCAGTGATTTGGACCCCCCCGCCAAAAAAAGTTTGTCATTGTTTCCATTGTTTCCCCATCTTTTTGCCATGAAGTGATAGGACCAGATGCCATGATCTTTGTTTTCTGAAAATTTAGTTCTAAGCCAACTTTTTCACTCTCCTCTTTCACTTTCATCAAGAGGCTCTTTAGTTTTTCTTCACTTTCTGCCATAAGGGTGGTGTCATCTGTGTATCTGAGGTTATTGATATTTCTCCCAACAATCTTCATTCCAGCCTGTGCTTCATCCAGCCTGGCATTTTGCATGATGTACTCTGCATAGAAGTTAAATAAGCAGGGTGACAATATACAGCCTTGATGTAGTCCCTTCCCCATTTGGAACCAGTCTGTTGTTCCATGTCTGGTTCTAACTTATCAGGGGATGTTTAACAGGAGGATTTCTACGTGCTGTTTCTCATAAAACCTCTGTCCCTTATCAGTGGGACGAAACACCGCTCCCAGGGCTGAAGTCATGGAATGAGACAGGCTCGGGTCTCCTTCAGTAAACATTCTCCTTACGACAAAACTAGTTAGTCTCGATCCTCTTTCTTAAGATATGGTTTGTCTCCTGACCTTGTGACTATTATTATTCCCTTGTTCCCTTGGTAACAGTTGCTATACGTTTGGTTTTCTGACCTTTATCATTGTCAAAAGAAATTTTTTGTACCACAGCATATATATACTCATAGAAAGATCATTAAAGCACCCTTCCCTTCCTCCACCAGAGGTTTGGGTCCCCGTGTCTTTCTTTTCTCTCTTTCTCTCTTTCGTTTTCTTATCGTTGACTCTGGACCACCAGATCCCAGTCCATTAAAGGACCCCAACACTAACTATTGCTTCCTGACCTGCATACAGATTTCTCAGGTCAGGTGGTCTGGTATTTCCATCTCTTTAAGAATTTTCCAGTTTGTTGTGATCCACACAATCAAAGGCTTTGGGTAGTCAATAAGGCAGAAGTAGATGTTTTTCTGGAACTCTCTTGCTTTTTCAATGATCCAATGGATGTTGGCAATTTATCTCTGGTTCCTCTGCCTTTTCTAAATCCAGCTTGAACATCTGAAAGTTCACAATTCACATACTGTTGAAGCCTGACTTGGAAAATTTTGAGCATTACTTTGCTAACGTGTGAGATGATTGTAATTGTGTGATAGTTTGAATATTTTCTGATTGCATTAATTATGATCACCCAATAGGGAACAGGGCTTCACCAGTAGCTCAGTAGTAAAGAATCTGCCTGCAATGCAGGAGCCTCACGAGACATGGGTCTGATCCCTGGGTGGGGAAGATCCGCTGGAGGAGGGCACAGCAACCCATTCCAGTATTCTTGTCTGCAGAATCTTCATGGACAGAGGAGCCTGGGGGACTACAGTCCATAGGGTCATAAAGAATCAGACAGGACTGAAGCGACTTAGCAGGCACACACAACGGGGAACATCCCCAACTACTGTATATATAAATCTGATACTCGTGGAAATTTGAGTTAAAATTTTCCAGATCCTAAGGATGTGCCTCCTTTTTGCTCATGCCCTGTGTGTCTATCCATGACCATCACAAGGCAACAGTGGCCCCCTCATTCCAAATTTCAACATGGCTCCTATCCTCATTAAATAATGCAACACATATGCCTAGGCAGGAGACCCCAGTTTTTGAGGCCCACGATATTCAGTTTTTCCATTTTCACCTCCTTATCACTGTCAACTGCCAGCCTTCTCCATATGCTATTCATGTATTATCTACTTTGCCACCTGTTTTACAACTTTTCTTAACCTACAGAATTTTCTATGTGATATCATTCTATCCATTGTTTACTTTATTCAATCATTTCTTCATCATCTGATTTATTTTTTCTTTGGGAGTGTTCAGTAGACTCCTTCTCTAAGCCCAATGTACTTCAAATCAATTGTATCATTTTGTATCTTCTATTTGTAGTAATCACCATCAATCTAGTCAGTCAAGTTAAAAAGGTTGAAGTTATTCTGGCCACCTTTCTGTCCCTCATTAATTCGCCACATGAAATAAATGACCAACACCACTCACTTTATCCCCTAAGTATATGGGTATATATAAGTATTAAATGTACCACTTATAAATCAATATATATACATGTAAACATAATGTTTAAATGTATAAATAATACATTCAGATTCTCCTTCCTCTGTCATTACTCCAGTTTATGTCCTATCTTTTCTCAACTGAACTTCTTAAAGTCTCCCTGCTCACCTCCCTATCCCTGCATTTATCTCCTTCACCTCCTCCTCCCACAGAATCTAAAGTGCAAATCTGAGCCATCACTTTCTCACTGACATGATCCAATCACATCTCACTGACCACAAAGGAATTGATGTCCCTGGACCTGGCCCTACAAACCTTCCTTGCAGCCCTGGGCACATCCCCAGCCACTTCGTTTTTCACAGTTCACTGCAGGGCTCTCAATTCTGTGGTTCAATGAACTTGAGGGAAAAAAAAGTAGACTTTTCAAGTTCACCAACCTGTAATAAGGTGTAGCATTTCTTTGGTTATGATTGTAAGCAACAAACAGCAATAAGATTAGCAATACCTATGACTTTGTCACCCACAGAAACCATATTTTCATACATGATTTAAAATAAAGTTTCCACTGAGATCTAAAAATAGCATTCATATATATTTCTGCTGCAAATCATGGTGATAATTAGTCCTGAAATACCTTGGACATGACTGAGTCTTCCCGTGTTTGGGGACACATGCAAAGCAGCAGGACAGCCATGGGCAAAGCTGTGCCCACCAGATGTGAAGCTACATGTTCTCAATTGCATGGCATATCTATGCTTTCTGGTGTCTCTTGTCTGTAAAGTTCTCTGTCCACATATTTGAAAATGGAGTTTTGTAAATACTTGGAAACACCTTAGGACTCTGAAATTATTTGTCTTCATGGCATCAACATTGTGCCATGAATCTGCCATGCTTTTCTTTATCACATGGTATTGATGATGGTGATGGAGTCAGATATGAACTCAGTCTCAGAACTGAATTCTTACTGCTACTGGAGTTCAACGTCTGTAAACATCAAATCAAAATATGAACATGAGGGATAGCCAACATGGCATGAATTGTCACGATGATCTCCCTACACACAGCTTAATGGTCTTCTTCAATTAAGCAGCAACTGTTCTCATAATTTTTTAAAATGTGAATTTGAAATTGCTTGTGTATCAAACGTGCATGCATGCTCAGTCATTAAGTCATGTTCGACTCTTTGTGACTCCATGGACTGTAGCCTGCCAGGCTCCTCTGTCCATGGGATTTTCCAAGCAAGAATACTGGAGTGGGTTGCCATTTCCTTCTCCAATGTATGAAATGTATGTTCTTGTCATTTACTGAGTTAACCAAAACATATATTATCATAATACAAAAGCTTTTAAAATGTATTGCTGATGAAAACATGTCTCAATACAATTGGTTTCTCTTAAAATATCATGTATTGCATTTTAGGCTTTGAAACATGGTTTTTTGGAAAGTAGTCTATGGGCTTCACCTCAACGCCAAAGGGCCCATTACACACATGAATGGAAGCCCTGCATGACTCCATCTGGTAACCATAATAACTCAAACTTTTGCTCACCTGGTTCTCTCTAAAATGGGGACTTTATATTGTAGAGAGGGTTCCTGGACCCTTTCCCATCTGAAACAGAGAACTATTTCTCCATCCCCATAACATCCCATCACATAGCCCCTGCTGTTGCACATAAAACAATGTCTTTTAATGATCACTTTGTCAACGCTGTCCTTTAGGACAACCTTGGGGGTTGGGACAACCTGTTCTTTCTTCTTCATCTTTGAGCATACAACACACAGACCAAACCTGTCATATTGTAGCTGCTGAGTGTTTGCTGACAAAAGAGCACTCTGTTTCAACATAGATACAGAGCAAAACACACCACAGCTTCCTGGAAATGTATGAAGCACTAACAATAAGGGAAGGACAAAGTCTGATTGGGGCAGTGAAGGAAAGCCTGACTGAGTGAGAGATTTTGAGTTAAAATTGAGGGAATTGTCTTAGTCCATTCAGGCTGCTAAAAAAAAAAACAAAAACTGTAGCTTGGATAGCATATAAACAACAGATATTCATGTCTCACAGTTCTGGAAGCTGGAAGTTCAGTATGGTTGGGTTCTGGTGAGGACTTTCCTGAGATGCAAATAGTTGATTTATCACTATGTTCTCACATGGTGGAAGCTATGGGAGATTTCTCTGGAGCCTTTATTATAAGGACACTAATTCCATTCATGAGGACTCTGCCCTCATAATATAGTCACCTCTCAAAGACCTCACTCCTAATATCACCAGGTTGGGGATTAAGGTTTCTACGTATGTGTTTTGGGGAGACACAAACATTCAGACAATAGCAGGGATGATTAGAATTTGTCATTCATTCTAACAAGCAAAAGTTGGGCAATGTAGGTACAAAAGGCAGTATGTGAATAAGGTATAGGGGCATGAAAGGGAAGCATGAACATCCCAAATGTGGTCAGAGATCAAACTAGCTGGACAGCTTCAGAGATAGGCTGTAAAGAAAGGGCAGAGGGCACTGTATGCCGAAGGAACAAACTTCATTCCACAAGACTTGAATTTTTGAAAATCCCTTCTCTGCTGTGTGGATTAATTGGATGGGGGCTAAAACAAAGACAGAAAAGTTAAGATATTAAAATAATGCAGTGAGATCAAAAGTGCCCCAAATGAGATGTTGTCAGAGAGTGCTAAGTCAGGATGGAAAGACAGGGCAGTTGCTACACACCAAACAACTGTGCTTTAGGAAACTATAGCATGTGTTATGGCTAATTTTAGTTGTTAACTTATCTGGGCCATGGTGCTCAGATATTTGGTCAAATATCATTGCGGATGTTTCTGCGAGGGCGTTTTTAGATAAGATTAATAATCAAATATGCAGATTGTGAGTAAAGCAGACTACTCTCCCCAGTGAAAGTGGAACTTATCCAATCGGCGCAGATTCTAAACAGACTAAAAAGGCTGCCTTTCTCCAAGCAAAGGAAAATTCTCCAACAGACTGTCTTCAGGATCCATGCATGACATCAGCTATTCCTCGCTCTATGGCAGATGGCTTTTGGACTAAAGCTTCCACAATCTCATAAGCCATTTCCTTACAATAAATCTTACATAGACATATAGGTGTAGGTATAGATGAAGGTATAGGTGTATATATATTTCTTTGAAGAAAATGGGGAAAACCCCTAGGCCAGTCAAGTACAACGTAAATCAAATCCCCTATAAATACACAGTGGAGATGATGAATAAATTCAAGGGATTAGATCTCGTAAACCGAGTGCCTGAAGAACTATGGACAAAAGCTCGTAATATTGTACAGGTGGCCGCGAACAAAACCATCCCAAAGGAAAGGAAATGCAAGAAGGCAAAGTGGTTGTCTGAGGAGGCTTTACAAACAGCTGACGAAAGAAGAGAAGTGAAAAGCAACAGAGAAAGGAAAAGTACACCCAAGTAAATGCAGAGTTCTAAAGAATAGCAAAGAGACACAAGAGGCCCTCATCAATGAACCATGCAAAGAAATAGAGGAAAACAACAGAAGGGGAAAGACTAGATTTCTTCCAAGAAAATCTGAAATATCAAGGAATATTTCATCCAGAGATTGGCAAAATAAAGGACAGAAATGGTAAAGACCTATAAGAAGCAGAAGAGATGAAGACGAGATGGAAAGAATACACAGAAGAACTGTACAAAAAAATCTTAATGGCCTGGATAACCATGATGGTGTGGTCACTCACCCAAAGCCAGACATTTTGGAGCATAAAGTCAAGTGGGCTTTAGGAAGCACTGCTGCCAGTAAAGGTAATGGAGGTGATGGAATTCCAGCAGAGCTATTTAAAATCCTAAAAGATTTTATTAAATCTTCTATTAAAGTGTTGTGCTCAGTATGTCAGCAAATTTGGAAAACCAGCAGTGGTCACAGGTCTGGAAAAGGTCAATCCTCATCCCAATTCCCAAGAAAAGCAGTACTAAAGAAATGTTCAAGCCACTGGACAGTTGCACTCATCTCCCATGCTAGTAAGATTATGCTCAAAATCCTTCAAGCTAGATTTTAGCAGTACTTGAATAGAGATTGTGCTGGGTGTCCTGGAAAATGATGGTAACACGGTTCACAAAGTTGATGCATAGATGGGTGTCAGAAAAGGCCCTCAAGTCAGTCTTATGGGCCCATCACCTGCCTGGAGTGATCAAGAATCATTCTCTAGGTCATATCTATAAGCAGGAAGATGTGAGATGCAGCTTGGACCACTGGTCCTTGCAAGCAAGTGACCCCAATGTGTGAGGCCGACTGGAGAGAATCTTCTGACACTGACCTTAGTACCAAACTCACCAAGTGTATGATTTGACCTCATAAATAATTGTTTTGAAACTATACAGTCAGTGATAGCCCAAGATGAGCAGTCTCTTTTGAGAACAAACTTTATAGTCAGGATCCTGACTCTGTTCTCAACCAGACAACATCCTTGGCCTACCAGTCCATTTTTAGCAAGAATTCAGCTAAGCCAGTTTATCAAAAATTCCACCTTCGATTCCTAAGCAGGGTCCTTAGTAATTTTTCCTTGTCTCCCTCCTCCCACACACTTGTTGGTTGTAGACTCCCACTTATTCAGAGTTGGGTTCTCTCCCCCCACTACAATATTCTTGAATTAAGTCTTTCCAGCTTAATTTAGTGTAAGATTTATATTTTTACAACACATATAAAATTGTATTCTGGCTCCCTGTGTGGGACACAAACATCCTAACATACTACTTTTTTTTTTTTTTTAATTTTTTTTTTTATTATTATTATTATTTTTTTTAGTTGGGGGCTAATTACTTTACAATATTGTAATAGTTTTTGCCATACATTGACATGAATCAGCCATGGGTTTACATGAGTTCCCCTTCCTGGACCCCCCACCCACCTCCCTCCCCATCCCATCCCTCTGGGTCATCCCATTGCCCTGGCCCTGAGCCCTTGTCTCATGCATCGAACATGGAATGGTGTTCTGTTTCACATATGATAATATACATGTTTCAATGCTATTCTCCCAGAACGTCCCACCCTCACCTTCTCCCTCAGAGTCCATAAAATTGTTCCATGCATCTGTGTCTCTTATTCTGTCTCGCATAAAGGGTTATCGTTACCATCTTTCAAATTCCATATATATGCATTAGTATACTGTATTGTTGTTTTTCTTTCTGGCTTACTTCACTCTGTATAATGGGCTCCAGTTTCATCCATAGCAATCCCACTGCTGGGCATATACACCGAGGAAACCAGAATTGAAAGAGACGCGTGTACCCCAATGTTCATCGCAGCACTGTTTACAATAGCCAGGACATGGAAGCAACGTAGATGTCCATCAGCAGACGAATGGATAAGGAAGCTGTGGTACATATACACAATGGAATATTACTCAGCCATTAAAAAATACATTTGAATCGGTTCTAACATACTACTTTTAACAGTACATGCATTATTCCCAATGCTAGATGCCTTTTCATAGTTAAGACTGACATCTTCTCAAGCTTAACTTGACACTAGTTAAGAGTTACTTTTGCTTCAGACCCAAAGAAAGCAAACCCAGATGGCCTGAAAGGCAGTCACTTTTTGGCACTTGGATACAGACCCAGCCACAAGGCCTCCCATTGCCTGAGTATTCACCCCAATGCAGACTAGAATTACCTGAAACCAGACTGTTCTAGGAATCATTTACAAATTTTGTGACCTGTAATAAATCTTTAATCTCTTATGTGCTTTAGATTCCTCATCTGTAAGAATTATAATCAGCAATCATGTTCTATAGAGTTGTTGAGGAAGCAAAATGAGCTAACATAAGTGACAAGGTTGAAAGAGCACTGGCACTTAGAGTTGCCAATATGCAGTTCTGCCCTTGGTGGAACAGGTTTGTATCTGGGACTTAAGTCGAAAACAGGGAAGACCTCTAACTGGTAGAACCACCTAAAAATGAAATGGCTTATTCATATGGCATGCACTCCTTGCCCCCAGCAACATTTTACCAAGATTTCTTACCACCTTCTTCAGAAGGTTGTGGAAGAAGTCAAAACAAAGTCAGTACTACACTAAAGTAACTATAAACGTTTGACTCTTTTCTGTCCCTGTAAGTCTTTTGGTTTTACCAAACCTGTATTCCAAATTACAATTCTTAAGACCCTAAATAAATCTTTCCTGTTTTTGTAAACTTCTATCTTTTCTTTCACAAGATAGAAGCAGTTTCTGTTCTAATTTTTCTTTCACAAGATAGAAGCAGTTTATGGTGTTGTAAGGTTGATTTATTTTTCTTTGTGCTTGTCACATCATAGCAAAGATCTGAAAAGATGTACCACCTATAGCTCAAATATGCAGGCAGTATTACTAACTACAGCTCAGCTGTTCACTCACTAAGTACTAACCCCAGCTCAATTATTCAGTGATTTAATTACTGTCCTTCACCATCTCCCAAGGTATACTCAAATTCTTGTCCATTGAGCTGGTGGGGCCATCCAACCTTCTCTTCAGTCCGCCTCCTCTCCTTGTGAATATTGTCCAGTGTCAGCTTTTTGCATTAGGTGGCCAAAATATGGGACCCTCAGCACTGGTCCTTTCAATGACTATTCACAGTTGACTTTTAGAAACCGCTTGTTAAGACAGTGCAGCAGGGCGTTGTAATCTGAACGTGCCACGGCACATTTGGCTTCCTTTTTATACTTTTTGTCTCCTCCTCCTGCAACCTGATTGGTTCAATTCAGTTCAGTCCCTCAGTTGTGTCCAACTCTTTGAGACCCCATGAATTGCAGCACGCCAGGCCTCCCTGTCCACCACCAACTCCAGGAGTTTACCCAGACCCATGTCCATCGACTCGGTGATGCCATCCAGCCATCTCATCCTCTGTCATCCCCTTCTCCTCCTGCCCCCAATCCTTCCCAGCATCAGGGTCTTTTCCAATGAGTCAACTCTTCGCATCAGGTGGCCAAAGTATTGGAGTTTCAGCTTCAACATCAGTCCTTCCAATGAACACCCAGGACTGATCTCCTTTAGGATGGACTGGTTGGATCTCCTTGCAGTCCAAGTGACTCTCAAGAGTCTTCTCCAACACCACAGCTCAAAAGCATCAATTCTTTGGCACTCAGCTTTCTTTATAGTCCAACTCTCACATCCATACATGACTACTGGAAAAACAATAGCCTTGACTAGACGGACCTTTGTTGACAAAGTAATGTCTCTGCTTTTTAATATGCTATCTAGGTTGGTCATAACTTTCCTTCCAATGAGTAAGCGTCTTTTAATTTCATGGCTGCAATCACCATGTGCAGTGATTTTGGAGCCCCAAAAGATGAAGTCTGACACTTTCCACTGTTTCCCCATTTATTTCCCACGAAGTGATGGGACCAGATTCCATGATCTTAGTTTTCTGAATGTTGAGCTTTAAGCCAACTTTTTCACTCTCCTCTTTCACTTTCATCAAGAGGCTTTTTAGATCTTCTTCACTTTCTGCCACAAGGGTGGTGTCATCTGCATGTCTGAGGTTATTGATATTTCTCCTGGCAATCTTGATTACAGCTTATGCTTCTTCCAGCCCAGCGTTTCTCATGATGTACTCTACATATAAGTTGAATAAGCAGGGTGACAATATACAGCCTTGACGTACTCCTTTTCCTATTTGGAACCAGTCTATTGTTCCATGTCCAGTTCTAACGGTTGCTTCCTGACCTGCATACAGGTTTCTCAAGAGGCAGGTCAGGTAGTCTGGTATTCCCATCTCTTTCAGAATTTTCCACAGTTTATTATGATCCACACAGTCAAAGGCTTTGCATAGTCAATAAAGCAGAAATAGATGTTTTTCTGAAACTCTCTCGCTTTTTCGATGATCCAGTAGATGTTGGCAATTCGATCTCTGGTTCCTCTGCCTTTTCTAAAACCAGTTCGAACATCTGGAAGTTTATGGTTCACATATTGCTGAAGCCTGGCTTGGAGAATTTTGAGCATTATTTTACTAGCGTGTGAGATGAGTACAATTGTGCGGTAGTTTGAGCATTCTTTGGCATTGCCTTTCTTAGGGATTGGAATGAAAACTGACATTTTCCAGTCCTGTGGCCACTGCTGAGTTTTCCAAATTTGCTGGCATATTGAGTGTAGCACTTTCACAGCATCATCTTTCAGAATTTGAAATAGCTCAACTGGAATTCAATCACCTCCACTAGCTTTGTTCGTAGTGATGCTTTCTAAGGCCCACTTGACTTCACATTCCAGGATGTCTGGCTCTAGGTGAGTGATCACACCATCGTGATTGTCTGGGTCATGAAGATCCTTTTTGTACAGTTCTTCTGTGTATTCTTGCCACCTCTTCTTAATCTCTTCTGCTTCTGTTAGGTCCCTACCATTTCTGTCCTTTATTGAGCCCATCTTTGCATGAAATGTTCCCTTGGTATCTCTAATTTTCTTGAAGGGATCTCTAGTCTTTCCCATTCTGTTGTTTTCCTCTATTTCTTTGCATTGATCACCACGCTGCAACAGCGCAGGAGCGCCAGGCTGCGACGGTGCAGGAGTGGCCAAGAGGAGCTACCGCACATCCGAGGAGCGGCAGCTGCGCGGGTGCAGGAGCTGCTGAGAGGAGCTACTCCACGTTCAAGGTCAGGAGGGGCGGCCGTGAGGAGATACCCCACATCCAAGGTAAGGAGCAGCGGCTGCACTTTGCTGAAGCAGCCGTGAAGAGATACCCCACGTCCAAAGTAAGAGAAACCCAAGTAAGAAGGTAGGCGTTGCTAGAGGGCATCAGAGAGCAGACACACTGAAACCATAATCACAGAAAACTAGCCAATCTGATTACACAGACCGCAGCCTTGTCTATCTCAGTGAAACTAAGCCATGCCATGTGGGGCCACCCAAGACAGACGGGTCATGGTGGAGAGGTCTGACGGAATGTGGTCCACTGAAGAAGGGAATGGCAAACCACTTCAGTATTCTTGCCTTGAGAACCCCATGAACAGTATGAAAAGGCAAAATGATAGGATACTGAAAGAGGAACTCCCCAGGTTGGTAGGTGCCCAATATGCTACTGGAGATCAGTGGAGAAATAACTCCAGAAAGAATGAAGGGATGGAGCCAAAGCGAAAACAACACACAGCTGTGGATGTGACTGGTGATAGAAGCAAGGTCTGCTGCTTTAAAGAGCAATATTGCATAGGAACCTGGAATGTTAGGTCCATGAATCAAGGCAAATTGGAAGTGGTCAAATGAGATGACAAGAGTGAATGTCGACGTTCTAGGAATCAGTGAACTAAGATGGACTGGAATAGGTGAATTTAACTCAGATGACCATTATGTCTACTACTGTGGGCAGGAATCTCTTAGATGAAATGGAGTAGCCATCATGGTCAACAAAAGAGTCTGAAATGCAGTACTTGGATGCAATCTCAAAAACGACAGAATGATCTCTGTTCGTTTCCAAGGCAAACCATTCAATATTACGGTAATCCAAGCCTATACCGCAACCAATAACACTGAAGAAGCTGAAGTTGAACGGTTCTATAAAGACCTACAAGACCTTTTAGAACTAACACCCAAAAAATATGTCCTTTTCATTATAGGGGACTGGAATGCAAAAGTAGGAAGTCAAGAAACACCTGGAGTAACAGGTAAATTTGGCCTTGGAGTACAGAATGAAGCAGGGCAAAGGCTAATAGAGTTCTGCCAAGAGAACGCACTGGTCATAGTAAACACCCTCTTCCAACAACACAAGAGAAGATTCGACACATGGACATCACCAGATGGTCGACACCGAAATCAGATTGATTATAGTCTTTGCAGCCAAAGATGGAGAAGCTCTATACAGTCAGCAAAAACAAGCCTGGGGGCTGACTGTGGCTCAGATCATGAACTCCTTATTGCCAAATTCAGACTGAAATTGAAGAAAGTAGGGAAAACCACTAGACCATTCAGGCATGACCTAAATCAAATCCCTTATGATTATACAATGAAAGTGAGAAATAGATTTAAGTGACTAGATCTGACAGACAGAGTGCCTGATGAACTATGGATGGAGGTTCGTGACATTGTACAGGAGACATGGATCAAGATCATCCCCATGGAAAAGAAATGCAATAAAGCAAAATGGCTGTCTGAGGAGGCCTTACAAATAGCTGTGAAAAGAAGAGAAGCAAAAAGGAAAGATATTCCCATTTGATTGGTTCAGCCCTATGCAAAATAGGACTTGTACCAGCTACCAAAATGGGCCTACACTCAAGGCCAGTCAGAGAAGGGGGTGTGTTTGGGGTATGTTTTCCTGCCAGAGGTTCTCACTCTGGTCCTCCACAGCGTCTTTCTGAGGCTTTTGTTGATATTCTACACATATTTCTGCCTTCTTAGATTCCTTTTTCTACTCTTATCTAATGGTGTCTTTCCATGTTTCAGTTACTTTTGTGGGAGTCAATTGTTGCAGGCAAGATTTAAACTAAGTAATGGCATTTGGCTCTCCCTTTCTTGGAAGTGAAGAGCAGAACACAGCTGTGAAAAAAACTTGTTCTTAATCAGGCCAGGTGCACCTATAAAGGCAGAATGTGTCACTTGCTGACCTCATCCATAAAATTAGTCTTCTGGAGGAGCTTTAGAAATCAGTTAATAAAAGATTTCCAACTGATTGAAAGAGTATTTTTTTTTAATTGAAATGTGAAATTAAAATATGAAACAAGCTGAGTTACATCATTTCCATTTCTAACTGTCTGTAATGTTACTCGGGCCACATTTTTGGTGTTCTAAAGCCAGGTATAAATTGTGAATCTGAGAGCAAAAAACATCCTACGGTATCCTTTTGTTCCAGAGATTGAGCCAAATATAAAGGATGGCATTTGTCAAGGAAATCGGACCTTCAGTTTGTGGTCTTCAATCCAGTCCGATGTCTGCTTATACAGTATTAGGCATAAGTGGCTGGCTTTTAGTATTTCCGTGTTTCACTCACTGTGGTCTCTAAGCTTTGATCTTCTGTGGGGGACGTGGCAGGTGATATTTCGGAGGAAATCTGGGTATTCCAAAGTGGTCGCCCAGCGCACTGCTCTCCAGTGAACCTGGTGGGATGTCATCGCTTGAGGGAGAATTATGACGGCCGCGTGGCCGTGCTTGGTCAATGGGCAGACGTTTCTCGGGCCGCCTGGCGGGCTGCACGGGTGCAACATCCCCTTCAGGGTCTATTCGTATAAGGGAGGCGAGCGGGCTGACTCCGAGGAGAGAGGGGGAACCTTGCGGGTTGAAGCACTCTGGATGTGCTTTACGTGAGAAGAGTTGCTGCAAGACATGCTTTGTTGAAGACAGCACTTAAGCTTTGGGAGTTTATGCATGTTTAGTGGCTTATGTTCTAGGAGTTACTTCATTCTCAGTTGGATAAGCCGCCTTCAGTTTACAACACAAAATAACAGAACCTAGGCTGTGATTTGTGCTGTTTAATTTGTATTTTCTATATCCAGTGTTCATCTTATAGGGACTACTCCCTGCTGTGACCTGTGCCTGTCTTCAGAGGGGCTTCTGACCAGACATTGGGTTGCCAGTGTGAATGCGCAGGCCAGGAGCAAGTTGCAGTGGTAAATCAGAATGTGGTTGGATAGATCAAGCCTAGGATTCTTACAATCATAATGAAATCTGTGAAAATGGAAGTAGGGTTTGAAAATGATGTTTACCCACCAAAGGCAAAAGCAGCCTATTCAATCTTTCTACCTGGAAGCAGGGAAATCTAGATTGGTCTGACTGAAGTTTCCCAGAAACGAAGTTGCCAGTGAACAGCTACAGTTCAGGGTGGGTGAAGCCAGTGAAAAACAAAACAGTCAGAAGCAGAAACCACACCCAAGGACTTTGTTTAGAGCTGTTTTACATGTCACATTAGGAATTTTGCACACAATAAGTCGCCTAGAATAGATAGGTTTTATATATAAGCAGGGGAATTTGGCTTTTTAAAGGTCATGTTGAAATCCAGCCTCCTGAAAGGTGCTAGTGAGGAATTTGTCACGATGTCAGTGATATAGTGTATATGTGAGAGAGGGGATCTGAGAGTGCAACACTAAGAGTCTGCATATGCTTGGGCAAGCATACAGCAACCATGTTCTGTGAGGAAGAAAATAGTAAAAGAATCAATTAATAATTTCTCCCAGATCAACACTATGACACATTTTGCATTCCAATAACTATATGTCTTGCTTTGCATCTGGGAAATCAAATCACTGGGGCTGACAAATCATCAGTGTTTTAGTGAAGAAAAGTCACAAATAATCACAAATTATTGCAGACTTCAGGAAAATTGTCCCCCAAATATAGACCTAAAAGAACTTCAGATGTGGACTAACCCTGACTCCATTCAAAACAAACGTCTTTGTCTAGGTGAGATGCATAGGTTCTGCAGAGAGGAAGATATGAGACCCAAGGCATGGAATTTATCGGCCCATCAAAGTAAAGTTTATTGGCCTATCTCCTTCAGCTGTCAGCAAGCAGAAGGGGAGGAGAAGACACCTGCAGGCCAACCTGTGAGCTGGAGAATGGATGGATCTGGCTGTGCATGCGTGCTCAGTCGCCAGTCATGTCTGACTCTTTGCCACCCCATGGACTGTAGCCTGCCAGGCTCCTCTGTCCATGGGATTCTCCAGGCAAGATTACTGGAGTGGGTTGCCATGCCCTTCTCCAGGGGATCTTCCCAACTCAGGGATCGAACTCACATCTCTGGCATTGCAGGCGGATTCTTTACTTTGAGCCACCAGAGAAGCCCAGATCCAGCTGTATCCAACCTTAAACAGACATGGGAAAGAAAAGGGAGTTCCTATGACATTTCCCCCTGCTGGTACACCTTTACCATCTCTCTGGCCTGAGAATGTGGTCATTTCCCTGGTTACTGCTTCCTAGAAAGACTGGGAGAATGTGATAGTCCTAACATACTTGAGCATACCACCATGCTCCAATTAAAAACCAGGAAGAAATCATAGGGAAAACAGTAATGCATAATCTTGATGACACTTTGCAAGTGAGTTGTGCAGACATATCTTGGCCACCAGGAATGAGGGTGATCAGAGGGCTTGTGTTACTAGCAAGAGATTCAGAGCTAAAGCAGGATTCCCCTGGAGCCTGGAGGGTGGATTCAAGTGTGTTAATATTTTTTATGAAACAAATACTAGGAAATGTGCCCATATTGTTCATTACTCCTAGGACATCCTTCCTTTTCCTTTCCCTTTTATCAACACACAGCTCTTTTTATTCCTCATTGAAATTTTTCCTGACTTTTCTAGACATGAGGCAGTAGCCTCTTCTGAACATTGGAAGTCCCATGCTCCACTGGGGATCGTGCAGTGGAGGGGTAATTGCTCTTCCTTCTGCTGAGTGACCATTCACACCCTACCTTCCCATTTGACTGTGAGATTAGCACAACACAGATTTTCATTTTTGCATCTGTGTTTCTCACTCACTATGCTGAACACTCTGATAGGCACAGAAGAGGGACCCCGTGCACCTGTTTGGAGGGAAGCTGGGCCTTCTCTGGTCTGTCTCACTTGATGCCCTTATAGGAATCCAACAAGCATCCAAGGGTCACATTAGCACTTCTCTGCTGTTAAAGACTAACAAGTCAATTCTTTGAGCGATGCAGGATATTCCTGGCCCTGTAGTTAGTTGGAGTCCTAGTTTGCATGGTTATTTGTTTCTCTAGGAAGGAAATAAAAAGCTTTTCCAGTAATTTAGAGCAGAGCTCTGGAACAAATATCTTCATTGATAATGTTTCTAGCTTCATACCATTTCTCAATCTCCCAAACACATAGTAAAATATGCACCTTTTTTTCTATTATTGTTAGTGGCATAATCATAATGCAAATTGTACACACACAGGACAAGAGTTGTAACATTAAATAATACTGCATTTCCCGTGAATGTGTGGCACTGTCAATTTGCTAATGTTAAATTAGCAAAATCAAACTTTAGTCTGTGAAAAAGTGACTTGTGCAAACAAGGCAAAAAGGAACGTTGTAATATGTGTACAAGTACAGAGAGGGCATGAAATGGAGGGGTTACAGAGTTACAGACAAACAGAATGTTCACCAAAGTGGCCCACTGAAGAAAGATAGAGGAAGCAGTAAATCAAATCAAGATGGCAGTTTTGTTGTCTAAAGCAAGATAAAAATAGCTTGTCCTATCAACTACTAGGAGGGAATATGGAGCAAGATGTTCTGAGAGACAGGAATGTTGGTTCTTAACCAAGAAAGTAATATAAAAATAAGTGTGTGTGTGTGTGTGTGTGTGTTAATGATCAGGTTGCCTCTGGGGCTGTCAGTCCACCCTCTGCTGGTTTTCAACTCAGTAAGCCTTGAGAGAATGCAGGCTGTCTACAGGCATGAGCAGCTGACCAGACAGGAGCCCCTGACACACAGGAGTAATAAGTCAACAGGTGCAAATATGGCTTCCAAGCTGCTGCCTCTGATTCTTCTCGGGCTTCAGACCAAGTTACAAAAGACAGTTTGCTTATTTCATAGTAATGGAACAATTTTGTTTTCTTTGACACTAAGTATTATCCATGAACTTTTTGACAGTGTGCCATATAATTTGCTCATACTTGGTATGAATCCCATATGTGCGGGGTAGCCTGTCATTCTCAGCCAGGAAACAAACCAATTTCATGGTTTTCCCTTGAAATATTTTAGCCTTTCATTCCATCTCCAGTCCCTCCTATAAACGGAAGATATGGAGCTTCCAACCTCTAGCGTTCTAGCCCTTTGATGTTTAGATGCCCCAGGGGAGCCTGGTTTAAAAACCCATCCTGCAAGATCATATTCAGATCATTACAAAGCAGCTTAATATACAATAACTCCGTAAAGTTGGTAATATTATCCCCACTTTTATCAAGACCTGGAAGTTTGGAGGAGAGGGGAAGGAAATGGGTGGTCCACGGGAATAGAGAACCCAATCTTGAAAGCTTGTGTTCCAGGCCCTGTATGTGGACAAAGAAATGAAGCCTAGATCTCCTCCTGAGGTGGGCTCTCCACTCACACACACAGTAGCTCCCTATTTTATCATGGCAGCTAAGAGTTCATCAAATAAGAATTCCAAGCTGACTTGAGTAGGTGACTTCAAGGCCCTCCATCTTTCTGGGCCTTTGCTTCCTCGTCTGTAAACTAAGTGGATTGTGCAAATATCATCTTAGGCTTTGACATTTCATTTAGTCATTAAGCCTTTTTGATGAGGCAGGCACAAGGGACAGAACAACAAACAAAACATGCCAAAAAATAATTTTTAAAAAGCTTTGCTCTTATCCTATAGATAGGAGCTTTAATAATTGAATTAAGTTTGTTTGTAAGTAAAATATCAAGTGGTGTTAAGTGCTATAAAAATGCATAGAATGGAAGGAGGTGGAGAACATGGAAGGTAGGAGTTTCAGTGGGAAGGTCACAGAGGGCCTTATTGATGGCACCCGGGCACACATGTGAAAGAAGTGAACTTGAAGTCTGCCAGAAGGAAGCTAGAACAGAAAAGAACCTCAGAGGATCTGGGATTCCAAAGGATCTAAGACTGGGTCAATAGGAGCTACGCGAGGTTCCCAAGGCTATGGTAAAGCCCCGCTTGTCCCCACTGCCTTGGCAGCTAATCAGCCTTGTATGCATGTGTGCGTGCTCAGTCATGTCTGACTCTTTCTGACCCTCTGGGTTGTAGCCAGCCAAGCCCCTCTGTCCATAGGATTCTTCAAGCAAGAATATTGCTGTGGGTTGCCATTTCCTCCTCCAGGGGATCTTCCTGACCCAGGGATTGAACCCACGTCTCCTGAATCTCCTGCATTGGCAGGCAGATTCTTCACCACTGCACCACCTGGGAAGCCCTAATCAGCCTTAATCAATCCTTGTTGAATCTTGCAGCCTTGCCTGAACTTCCTGCTGTCCCTGGCAAACTGGGCAGGCTTTGTGGATGAAGGAACCAAATACCTCAGTATAAACCTAAGTCTCAGATTGGGAGGTCCCCTCAGCAGAGCTGTCCCCTCTGCCCTGGCAGGGACCTGCAGTGGAGCCAGATCTTCAAGAAGAATGCATACCCGTCTCCCCACCTACCCCAACCCCAAACCCTGTTTTTCTTGTACTTCTTTGCAGGTGTGCAGCACACACCTCCCCGCTCCCTAGCCTCCCTGGGCCAAAGAATGGGAGGTCTGAGGGGCAGACAGGGCCAGCCATGCCAGGCCAGTTGTAGTCCTTGTCTCTGCTTGGAAGCCCATGTCCAGGATGATGGCAAGGTGAGCACAGTGGATGGTGGGCTCTGGGTCTCAGAGGTCAGAACATGGGAGGGGGCTGATCTCTCTCTGGGGATCAGGCCCACAGTGGCCAGTGGGTAGAGGGTCCAAGGGTGGTGTCCTGCATGGCAGGGTCTGGGTGCAGCTGGGTTTCTGTTGAGATCATCAGGGTGAGGTGGAGACTTGAGATGAAGAGATAGGGGTCAGAGGCTGGGATGGAAGGGGTCTGGACTGTCATGAAGACTAGGTAGGATTTGCATCTCACGGTGCATATCCACATGAGTCTACAGCCAAGAATGATCCTGTCAGGCTCTTGTAAAGTAGGAGAAGCAGAGAACCACGTCTAGGCTAAAGCTATCTGAACATATTGTGGGCCTCTGGGCTCCTCTATAGAAGACTGACTAACCACCACTGCAATTCCAGCTCAGGATCTGGCCCTCCCTTCCTGGTTGGTCATGGCAGGGTCTGGTAGACCTGAGTGTCTGAGTGTACCTCTTTCCTTGGGTCAGCCCCCTCCAGGAATGCTCAAAGAACTGGCAACCAAATGGTAGAGCATGCATTCAATCTGGGGTCTGAGTTCCTGCTCCAGAATGAGTCTATCATGTGTAATCTCTCAGATTCTGAGTCATGGTGTTTTCTTTCTTTTTTCATTAATTAACTAATATTTTTATTAAAATAAACTTTTTGTTTCATTTTAATGAGGAAACAATGAAACATGGCAACAATAGAAGCTTTGACAAAGAGACTTCTTTCTTCTCCTTTTCCCAGCTTTCTGAATACCAAGGCCCTTAGACCTGCTGACCTTCATTCCCTGTGATGGTTAACTTTATGTGTCAATTTGGCCAGGCATGGTGCCCAGATATTTGGTCAAACATCAGTCTAGATTTGCTATGAAGGTATTTTTTTAAGAAATGATTAACATTTAAATCACTAGACTTTGAGTAAAGCAGACGACTCTCCATAATGTGGGTGGGCCACATCCAATCAGTTGAAGTCCATAAAAACAAAGACTAAGATTCCCTGAGGGAAAGAGAATTCTGCCTCCAGAAGGCCTGTGGTCTTGAGCTTCAACCTAGACTCTTCCCTGAGTTTTCAGCCTACTTACCTGCTCTGTAGACTTCAGACTTAACAGCCCTGCAATCAAATGAGTCATTTTCTTAAAATAACTCTCTGTCTCTCTCTCTAAACACACACACACACACACACACACACACACACATACTTGATCATTCTTTCCTTTTCCAGCCAGGTCCACATCATTCAGCCATCAGAACAGGGTTTTAAGTCCATCTGGGTTTTAAACCACTTTATAGCTAAAATATGTGTTCAAATGCTTGATTGTTATTGTTGCATAGTTTCTCAGTCATATCCAACTCTTTTGTGGTCCCATAGACTATAGCCCAATGGGTTCCTCAGTCCATGAAATTCTCCAGGCAAGAATACTGGAGTGGGTTGCCATTTACTTCTCCAAGGGATCTTCCCAACACAGGTATCGAACCTGTGTCTCCTGCATTGCAGGCAGATTCTTTACCACTGAACCACCAGAAATGCTTGATTTGGAAATGTATAATTAAAGTGTTACTGCTGCTTTCTCTATGATCCCTAGGCAACATTCTCCTTCCAGTCCATTGGTCTCATATGACCTGTGATAGCTAGGTTAAGATTCATCCCTGGGGCACGCGCTTCTGTGTGTGCCCATTGATCTAATTCTAAGCTCCATGAAACCTGGAGAACCCTTGGCACAGTGACATGCAATAGTCACACAAATAAAATTAAAATGTCTCTCCATCCCTGACTTGTACTGACAGCCTGTGCAGCTTTCCCTGCAGCCACTAACTTTCAGCCTGGTACAAAGCTCCAAGATTTTTATGCCAAGTTCAGGGGCTTGTCCTAGAGATCGACAAGCAGACTAGACTTTCCTTCAATGGCATTCTTTCGGACCTTCTTCCTTTCTTCCCAACTGTGAAATAATAAGAAAATACACATATTGGTTTTTGCTCCACATTCCTGACCCCTGTAAATAGAGGTGCTAGAACAATTTTTTGCTCTAACATTTAGTCTTTGACCCCAGTTCCTGGCCCAGTACTCCTAAATCCCTTGGCATTTCTGGGTGATAGGAGTATCTTTTGTTCTAATGAGGTGACTCTGGGTGAACTCCTGGATTAGGGCTGGTTACCAGAAAGACAAAATCATTAGAAGCTTGGAATTTTCAGTCCCACCCTCCTTCTCCAGAGAGGGGAGAGGGGTTGAAAATGGAGTTAATGATCTATCATGCTTACATGATAAAGCCTCCATTAAGGTCTCAATAGTAGAGGGTTGGGGAGCTTCTGGATTGGTGAACACATCCACTTGCCCGGAGGGTGGTGCACCCCAACTCTATGGGGACAGAAGCTCCGGTGCTTAGGATCCTTCGGATATTGCCCCATATACCTCTTCATCAGTATCCTCTACCACATCTTTATTATACAATAAAAAGGTAAATATAAGTGTTTTCTGAGTTCTGTAAGCTGTTCTAGCAAATGTTTGAATGGGAACCTCTGATTTGCAGGCAAGTCAGACAGAAGTTGTGGGTAACATGGGGCCTTGCTATTTGTGAATGGCATCTAAAGTAGGAGCAGTCTTGTGAGACTGTACCCCTCACTTGTGTGGTCTGCACCAACTCCAGTTAGTGTCAGAATTGAATTTTAGGACACCCTGCTGGTGTCACAGACAATCACCTGGTGTGGGTAAAGCCCTCACATATCTGGTGTCAGAAATGTTGAGTGTGGTATTCGTGGAGAATAAAGAGAAACACACAGGAAGTGCTTTGCCCCACTCACCAGCCATTCTTTTATGCTCATTTTCTGGAGCTCTGAATCAATCCTGTGCATCAGGGTGCCTAGGGAATGGCTCACCATTCTGTGAGCACTGTGTTTAGACGATTTGCTGTGTCACTGTGCACTTTTCCTCTCATTTCATCCTCATGGCTACCTGGTAGGCTTGATGAGTAGAAGTTAGTGAAACCCTCTCTGATTGGGGACATACCAACATTCAGTCTGCAATATTGTAGACTAAATGTATGTCCCCAAAAATCGTATGTTGAAATACTAATCCTCAGTGTGATGGTGTTTTGTGAGAAGTGATTACGTCATGGGGTGGAACCCTCATGAATGGGATTAGTTCCCTTGTTAAAGAGCACATCACCAAGCTTTCTAACCCTCTCCAGGAGAACACAGCCAATAGATGGCCATGAAGGGAACTGGCCTCTCTCTAAAACCTAATCTGCCAGCATGTTGACACTGGCTCCATAACTGTGAGAAGTAAGTATCTATTATTTATAAGCTGCAGCTTGTGGCATTTATGTTATAGCAGCCCAGGTGCACTATGACAATACATATATATGTATTTCTCATTCCCTATATATGTAGATTGTATCTCTATTTACATATATAAATATTTTATAGTATTCTCAACATGTATTTTATATGTAAGTTATCTCTATATAAATTATACATATATATAATATGTAAGTTATCTCTATAAATTATATACATATATATATAATCTCTCTACATATAGATATATAAATTCTATGTACATATACATATATAACTTCTCTCTATATAGATTTTCCCTCTCTCTCTCTCTCTATATATATATATATATATGTATAAATTCTCTCTATCAGTTCAGTTCGACTTTTTGCAACCCCATGGACTGCAGCACCCCAGGCTTCCCTGTCCATCACCAACTCCTGGAGCTTGCTCAAACTCATGTCCATCGAGTCAGTGATGCCATCCAACTGTCGTCCCCTTCTTCTCCTGCCTTCAATCTTTCCCAGCATCAAGGTCTTTTCCAATGAGTCAGTTCTTCACATCAGGTGGCCAAAATATTAGAGCTTCAGCTTCAGCATCAGTCCTTCCAATGAATATTCAGGACTGATTTCCTTTAGGATTGACTGGTTTGATCTCCTTGCAGTCCAAGGGACTCTCAAGAGTCTTCTCCAACACCACAGTTCAAAAGCATCAGTTCTTCGGCACTCAGCTTTCTTTATTCTCTCTATGCATATGTCTAAATATAAATTCCCTGTATATATATTTAAAAATTCCCTCTCTATATAAATTATATATATATAATTTCTATATATATAAAAATTCTATCTATATATACAAATTCTCTATACATTCTATATATAAATTATATATAGATATATAAATTATATATGTATAAATTCTTTCTCTGTCCATATACCTATATGTGTTTGTATGTATTATATATATGTAATCTAGTGGGAATTTCAAGAGAAATCTGCCTTGTTCATGATTAAGCTGAACAGGCTGATTCTCGTGTATCCAAACATACAAGGGGCTTTCTGCCAATGTCCTGAGCTGCATCTGCCCTCTCTTTTGCAGGCAGATCAGGGTAGCTTACTCCCTAGAAGGCAGGACACTTAAGGCCAGTTGCCTACAAGTCCTTAAAGATGGTGAGGGCCTTGAGTGAGCAGCCGCCTAAGGGATTCCTGTCCCCACGGGCATCAGATGGGAGGAACTGTTTCCCAAGCAGACACGGGGATCTCCTTCCCAAGCAGACACTGGCTTCTTTGTGAGCCAGAAGGAAGCAAATTTCTCTTCATACAAATCCACAGTACATTTCCATTACTGTATGGGCGGAAGGAATCTAGGGCTCCCCAAATGACCTAGCAAGTAGGTTTAATTGTTTTATCTCAGATTTAATGAAAACACCACATGAGGACACTCAGTGTCTGAGACCAAATCAAACCTGAATTTCTCCTGATTAGGATGAAGTCAGAATAGGGTAAATACCACCACCTGGAGAATGCAAGTGGAACACTGAGCCGTTTGCAGCACTCATTCTAACTGCTTAACAGTCTTGCATGTAACCATCAGGGTCACACTTGTACAGATAGAGAACCCAAGAAAGCCAGGCTTCATGACAGTCTAGCTCAGAGACAAAACAATTGACCTCAAATCTACCTACTTTGACCCTGAGCATCCACCCACCACTGGCCACGCTGCTCCACGTAATCTCAAAATGGGTTCTGGGACTTATGCAAATACATAAGTGGTATGAGATGAAGCTCCAATCCCTTAAGTGAGATGTTTTCAGGCAGCACTTTCCTCATACAAATATATATATCTCAATTCTTTTTCTATCCTATGCATTCTCAGTAAGAGAAATGTATCCCTCTCATGGGGGCAAAAATTGATCTTTGGGGCTGAAATCAGATACACAGTGGTTTGTGGCCCTCCAAAGGCCCAGCACATAAACAGATACCCAGTGTATCTTTGGTGTGATATGGCGTATTTCACAGCGATGGGAGCAGTTAGAAAACATAATGCCTAAAAAGTCTTAGAGGGACAAAATGATATAAAGGCTGAGAAGAAGTGAAGTGAAAGTCGCTCAGTCGAGTCCGACCCCGTGGACTATACAGTTCATGGAATTCTCCAGGCCAGAATACTGGACTGGGTTGACCTTTCCCTTCTCCAGGGTATCTTCCCAACCCAGGGATCGAACCCAGGGCTCGCACATTGAGGGCAGATTCTTTACCAGCTGAGCCACAAGGGAAGCCCAAAGGCTGAGAAGCACCACTTTATACTATTACTTCTTTTCCCCTTTGGTCTAAGCTGGAATGCAGTGTTTCTCAGGGTGGATTACAGGGACCAAGGAGCATGTATAAGGCAATTTAGAACCTATGTCTCACCACAGACCTACAAGATCAGTTCCACGGGAAGGAGCAGGAATTTTCATTTTTAATAAGTTCTTGTATCAGTCAGCTTGGGCTGCAAAACAAAAGCAAAGATTGAGTGGTTTAAACAATGCATTTATTCTCTCACAGTTCTGGAGGCTAGAAGTCGAGTCAAGCTGTGGGAAGGCAGGTTTTTCCTAAGGCCTCTTTCCTTGGCTTATAGATGGCCATCTTCTCCTTGTGTCCTCAGATAGTTGTCCCTCTGCCAGTATTTGTGTTCTAATCTCCTCTTACTATAAGAATGGGAGTCATATTGGATTAGGGCTCATTTCACCTTCATCACCTCTTTAAGTCTCCATATCGAAATACAGTCATATTCTGAGCTCCTAGGGACTGGGGCTTCAACATATGGATTGGGAGGAACACAATCAACCAGTAACAAATCTCAGGATGTTTCTCACGCACTGAAAGTTTAAGACCTGCTCTGAGGGGTGAGGAGAAACATACTGCCATCACCCACCAGGATGAGCATATGGGGTCACTTGTTCACTCATCAGTGTTTATTGACACCCCCTCCCAAATGTGGAATACAGAGGAATGAATGAATTATAAAAATGAAACCTGGACTTGGAACACCCTCAATGAGCCTATGATATCAGAGAATGAGGGCGATCCCAGTAACAGGAGGTGTGTCTCAGAGCCAGGGCTGGAGGTCCCTTTGTCCAGAATGCTCCGTCAGGGAAGGCACAACCTTGTAGACCTGATGGCTGCCATATTTACGGTGGGGACTGCTACTCATCATTAATCAGCTTTCTCTATCCAAGCATGGTCCCCATGGTATTTACTAAGAGTATAAGTTTCCTAGGGTTTCCCTGGTAGCTCAGCTGATAAAGAATCCACCTGCAGTGCAGGAGACTTCAGTTCAATTCCTGGGTCTAGAAGATTCCTTGGAGAAGGGATAGGCTACCCACTCCAGTATCTTGGGCTTTCCTGGTGGTTCAGATGGTAAAGAATCCACCTGAAATGTGGGAGACCTGGGTTTGATCCCTGGGTTAGGAAGATCCCTTGGAGGCAGGGCATGGCAACCCACTCCAGTATTCTTGCCTGGAGAATCCCATGGACAGAAGAGCCTGGTGGGCTACAGTCCATGGGGTCACAAAGAATCAGACATGACTGAGTGACTAAGCACAGCACAACACATAGGGTTCCTAAGGTTTGATTTGGGGGCACTGTGTATACAAAGTCAAAGCCAGGGAAAAGCATTTCAGATGGAAGGAATAGAAGAAACAGATACACAGGACCATAGTAGCTATCCATAGTAGCTGTATGTGTCAGCATTGCCTTGGTCTCCTAATCTGTAAAATGGGAGTGTTAGGTACATATACCCTCCTCAAAAGATAATCAAGAGGCTTGGTATCAACACCCCCATTTTGTGGGTTGAATGGTGACTCCCCAAAATGACATCCATGAATCTGGGAAGATGACTTCATTTGGAAGAAGAATCTTTGCAGATATGATTAGATGAGGATCTTGAAATGAGATAGCCTTGGATTAGGGTGGGCCCTGAATCCAATGACAAATGTCCTTATAAGAAAAAAGAGGAGACTCATGGAGACAGTCATGTGATGACAGAAGCAGAGTTACAGGTGACTTGGCCACAAGCCTGAGAATACCAGGGCTATCATAGAGTCAGGAAGGATCAAGAGTCAGGAAGAATCCTCCCCTGCAACTCTGAGGGAGCACTGTCTCTCTCTCCCTGACATGCTCTGTCTCAATCTCCTTCCTGTCCTGTTGAACCACATGTTGCTTCCGGAACATAAGCCAGTAAAACCAACTGCAGAATGAGTTGAGACTGAGTGTTCTGGACCTCCCGAAGGGTCTCTCCTTGCCCACTTCCTTGAAGCAGAATTTCCCAGACATAGATGGTAGCTCATTAGTGGCTTCTCAAATCCATATAGTGGATAATGATCAACATTTTTCTAAATGGAATAGGAAACAAGATGTTTCAAACATAGAACGAGGTGAACTTTTCATGCATGGAATGGACCATAGTAGCTTTCTCCATTTGGGCCAGCTCTGCAGGCCTGCCTAGTCCTAGGCTCAGAGAAGATGTGGTGATGCTTCCATCATGATCCCCATTCCCACCACACTGTGTCCACAGCGCCCCTGGGAACCACCTGCATACACTTCAGAATCAGCTTCCCATCAAGCCCAACCCAAAATGTGGGTCATGGAGAAGAACCTTGAAATGCATCTTGTGGCAAAATTCATTGTGCCACCTTTATTTTATTGAAGTAAAATATACACAACATTTACTATTTTAACCATTTTTAAGTATACAATTCTGCAGCATTAAGTACATTCACATTGTTGTACAACTATCACTCCATCTATCCCCAGAATGTTTTTATCTTCCCAAACTGAAACTCTATACCTATTTAAAAATGACTCCTCCTTCCCTGAGCCCCTAGGATCTTTCTGTGTTTATGGCTTTGACTGCTCTAGGGGCCTTATTCATACATGTCGAATCATACAGTATTTGTCCTTTTGTGATTGGCTTATTTGACTTAATATATTGTTCTCAAGGTTCACCTGGTTTGTAGAATGTATCAAAATTTCCTTCCTTTTCAAGAATGAATAACATTCCACTGTGTGAAAAATCCTGGGCCTCCTCCTTATCCAAATCAACTCTACTAAGTTATGGCCAGGTGCTGTGGGAGACCACTGCTCAGGTCAGCAAGGGAACAGGCGCATCCACGAATGAACTTCAATGGATGCAAGGTTCAGGCGCCTCCAAGGTCCAAGCATATGTGAAGGACAAACCAAGTGCCAAGCAGGGAATGACATAGGGACTCTCAATGCCTATCAGCCTATAGGTTATTAGGGAGGGGAGAGTGACAGGAGAAGGGTATGTGTAGTGGCCACTCCCACAACAGAGAAGACCACAAGAACCTGGAGCCGGGGATCCCTGAGCAACTATGGGGAGGAGTTTGTGGCGTGGTATGGTGGAGAAAGTGCTGGGAGGGTGACCCAGAAAGGCCTTTGAAGGTTCTCTTGAAGCAGCAAGACACTGTGGAAGGGCTAGTGGGGAGTGGCCCTATGGAGAAAGGAACAGGAGAGAGGGGCAAGTGACTATTCTAGGGGTCCAGGGAGAAGGGATGCAGGCCCCAGCTGCGTCTATAGGAGGGCAGAATCATGATATAATTCATGCAGTAGAACTTTTATGTTAGTTTTAAATTTTTTTCCTAAAAGAGCACACAAAATTTGCAAAGAGGAGTATAACATTATAAGAGCTATATGTTGGGTCTCTGACCCTCAGTTTTTAACACAGAGCTCCTAAAACCCTGAGACTTTCCTGTGATGAAAAGGGTAAAGGTGTTAATGAGGTGACTTTTGGAAAGCACCAGAGGATTGAGTCTGGTTGTCAGACTCAATGGCAACCATGCTTATTAGAGGGTTGGAACTTTTAGCTGCACCCCTTGACTTTCAGGGGCTCCCCTGGTGGCTCAACAGGTAAAGAATCTGCCTGCAATGTGGGAGACCTTGGTAAGGGAAAGGCTACCCACTCCAGTACTCTGGCCTGGAGAATTCCATGGACTGTATAGTCCATGGGGTCACAAAGTGCTGGACACAACTGAGGGACTTTCACTTCACTTGACTTTCAGTCAGGGGAGAGGGGCTAGAGATAGAATCAATCACCAATGGTCAATGATTTAATCAATCATGCCTATGTAATGAAGCCTTCATAAAAAACCAAAAAGACAGGGTTCAGACAGTTTCTAGGATGGTGATGTCAACAAAAAATAATCAACTTTATTTAAGCCAATCTAAGGATTATAACGTGGAAGCCAGTCTCTCAGAAATTCCATCAAAGCACAGTTTTTGAGATAAGTTTATATGTTAAATGACATAAAGACAGTTTACACAATCCAGATCTGCAGATACAAAGCAAGAAGTGGGTCACTGTGATCCCTTATGAGGTTAAGAAGGAATGCTATCTTCTAAAGAGGTAGAGTTAATGCAGGTGCATAATACACACTGAATGAGGAGGAGGCCCAAAGGGGCAGAAAACAAATTTTACGTGTAAATTTTTCTTGTCTTTCATAAAATATGCATTTTATTCCATCAGTGAACACACATCCACATGCCATGCCAGAGGGGGGTACACTGCAAATTCTACGGGGACAGAAGTTCCTGTACTCAGGATACTTCCAAAGTTCAGAACAGCCGAGTGTTTCCTAGAGCCAGGCTTATTCGCAGACCTAAGGGATTCCCCGGGAAATGACTGGTGTTTGGACAGGCATGCAAAGTTGACATAGTGCAGACAGCTCAGGTTGAAGAAGGCAGAAAGCTGAGGCCTGAAAGCTACCCTCCCTGTTAATGAGAACACAACTGAACAGAACGATAATCATTGTCTGAGACCCTCAGGGTCATGTTGTTAAGCTCTGGGTTTTCTGTCCAGTGCTCTCCCTTTTGAGCAATTTGAGCCTCTCGGAACATCTCCAGGAAAGAAAGGGTTATTGAGTTCCAACCTTCCAATGTAACTTGGTCTTGAGAGGGGAGTGGAGTGTGACTGCTCCTTCTGGGGTGATGAAAATGTTTTGGAATTAGAGGTGGCGGTTGCACAACATTGTGAATGTGCTAAATGCCACTGAATTGTTCCCTTTTAAATGGCTAACTTTATGTTATGTGAATTAGACCTAATATACACACACAAACGGTACAGCAATCCCATGCTCCAGAGCTCAGCTTGCAGACAATACAGGATAGCCAACTGATCATGAATCTTCAAGTCCAGGAACTCTGTTTTTTTTTTAAAGCCCCCTTTTCCATGGGCTGGTGAATTCCCGTGTTCCTAGATTTCTTATCTAATTCCCAGCACTGGCAAGCAAGCACCTACAAACTTCTCAGGCTCTGTCCAAATTCAGAATCAGCCAACACTTATCCCAAGTGAGAAGATTTGGGAAGAGCTCAGACACTTGTGTAACCAGGGACTGGAAGTCAGCAGTACAGAGGAAGGTTGCCTGGATAGTAGTGTCTGCATCCTAGTAGAAACAGTTGTGGTCCTTCTGCACAAAAGATCATCCTGTTAGTTCACGCATTTTCTGTCTTTACTTTTCTCTCCCCTTGCTTTGCCTCCCATATCCCAACAGGGCACACGGACTCCACAGGCAGTACTGGGCCATAACTCCAGGAGACTGGATTGGTCTCACCTTTTAGGTCTTTGTCTCAGACTTCCTTCAGGCCACAGCCACTTTGAAGGACCAGTAGCTTTGCCTACTTAGGGTTCTTAGTTGTATAATTTAGATGTCAATGGAGAAAAGAAGGCAAGTGAGTGAAAGGGGATGGAAAAGTTTTCCTTAGATTTGAATATTTTATGCTGTTTGATGATGAGTTGTGAATAAATATGACAGGTAAGGAGGGTGAGGTAAGTGTAGTGAACAGCAGGAAACTTAGCAAAGCCTGTGTGTTCAGGTTCTTGTCAGAGTCCCTTTATTCTCAGAGATAAGGATTCTCCTTTCCTTTGGGTATTGGGAGGGTATGTTTCAAGTAGGGCCTATGGGAGAAGGGGAAGTAGGGGGAGATCAGAGTAACCTTCCTGTTTCTGCCATTTTCTCAAAGCCCTTCAGCTTAAAATATTCAATATGTCAAGGTGCTATGATCAGCTGTAGCATATCCTGAACCCCATCACAAGCTAACAGAAAGTTTTATGTTCTAGATGGAGTCACTGAAAAAAAAACTGCAGTAAAGGTCTGTGTGAAGCAGTAGGAGGGTAGACCGCAGACTGAGTCTGGCACTGAGCCAATTTCTTTCCCAGGGATGACTTCTGCCCAGGAGTACCAGGCCTGCTGCAAACCAGAGGGCCCTAAGCCATCTTGGGCTGCGTCCCCAGAGAAACCTGTTCTATATCCCATGTCCATATGTGCCTCCAATCCCATGCAGCATTCTTGTCGAGGACTAAGGCACAAAATGAGCTCCAACAGCCAAGGCCCAAAGTGCTTGCTGTGGCCGACGGTGATACACACTTTTCCTACTTAAGGGTGAGGGACATTGCCAGCTGGTGCACCAATCTTTCAGCTACACAGAGGCTAGGAAAGAGGAAGTGATATATCACAGCTCTTCTCCTGGCCATGTGAGTGGCTTTGAGAAGAAACTTTGGTGTCACAGGGCCCTTTGGTGTTGCAGCAGCACGGCCTGGATACTGGAAGCAATACTGTGCTGATACTGTGCTGCCCGATGACCATGTGGCTTTAGCAGCTTGTTGAGCTCCTCACCTCTGTGGAAGGCCAACAGCAGGTGGTGTGTGCCGCCCCTCCCTACTTTGACAACCAGACTTCTCTAGGAGTGCCGCTGGCCAATAGGTTTCATACTTGGAGAGTATGCCGCTGCTGCAACCGCCAATAGGATAAAAGCGCTCTGCAACCTTGTAGCCCCACTGGCTCCTCCACTACAAGCCCTATGGCTTGTCCAATCAGACAAGACCTAAAAGTCACTTCATTTGCATACGGCCTAAGAGATAAGCCGCGGAGTCAGTTTGTGTACGCCCTTCCCTATCGATCTTTGCGTCCCCAGGGCCCAGGCAACCTGGTTGTTTCTGCCGGCTGGAAGGAGGTGGGATGGGCGTTTTGCTCGGCTACACTCCTCAGATCCCTATTCAGTCTCCGGTTTCCTCCAATGCTGTTGGCCCCAAGGGGACAGATGACCGTGCCTGGGAGGCCTGAGAGGGGCCTTCCAGGAGCCGCAGAAACTCCGAGCCCAAGACCAACTGGTCTTGCCACAGAATGTCGCGCCAGACCCCAGGAAGTGGGCGGGACGGGCAGGTGGCTAGTTCTCCGCAGAAGCGCGGGCAGCCATGAGCTCAACGTAGCCCCGGGTAGAGGTGCGGGGGAAGCCTTTGCAGACCTGCTCTATCTCCGGAGACAGAGGCTGGTGTTCAGCAACCTAACCATGAGGATAAAATCTTTAAAATTAACAAGGAGTCTGAGGCAAAAGTAACCAGGAGAGTTTGCTTGTGCGGATGAACAGACTTCTCCACACTGAATGAATTCAGTGGTTGATCCAAGATGTGGGATTGAGAAATGTTACACGATAATCTTGTACTCTTGACAAATAGGAGACATGAGGAGTCTGTATGTATATGACCAATTTTTTAGGTGTTTGACTTCTCAGACCTGCCTATTCTTTTTCACAAAACGTGAGCAACTTCTGTTGGCTGCCTTTTCTGTAGACTCCTTTCCTCCTTAATTGATGCCATCACCTGTGAAAATTTAATTCTGACTGATTATTTGATCATTTGCTGTATTCATGACAATGTTTAACACACATTTCATTTCTAAAATAAAGTTTTATAAATATTTGAAAGATTCATCAAGTAGAAGTGACTCACTAGCACATACTTCTTCAGGAATGAAAGTTTAATAACTCCAAGAGTCCAAAAGGTTATTTTTAAAAACAAAAAGACTGGGAGGCCTTGGGCGCTCCAGCTGCCAACAGTGAGCTAGCTGTCGGCGTGTGGCCGGCCGGCCCACTGCTATGTCAGTGTTATGATGCCATCTCCTACCAACCTGGCTACTGGAATTCCCAGTAGCAAAGTGAAATACTCAAGACCCTCTAGTACAGATGATAGCTACATTGACCTTCAGGGAGAAACTTAACTACTAAAGCCAGCAGATTGTGGGATTCTTCTTTCCTGATGTAACGAGATCCCATTTATTAAAGGTATTCTTTGTGGCAAACATTTAAGAAAAGCCCTCCTAAGATCCCATATAAGGCCATTGCGCTTGCTACAGTGCTGTTTTTGATTGGAGCCTTTCTCATTATCATAGGCTCCCTCCTGTTGGCAGGCTGTATCACAAAGGGCGGGTGGGCGGTGGGGTGCAGACCGGCAGATGTTTAACAAAACAGTGGTCAGATTTTACAGGCCCATCCTAAAAGATGTTAACTAAGCTCACAAGTAACTGTCATGAGGGCATTCTCTTATTTTTCATTTCCTGGCCCTGGCAAAAGCTCCTGACAAGTTTTTCCACATGAATATACATCATAGCAGTATTAATTGTATGGGAAAAGTGGGAGGTTATTCTGTAGTGGAAAGTGTTCTGCCACCACCCTTTTTAGAGTTGAGCATTCTTTTAAATAGTCCTCACGGTCAATATGTTCTTGTGGCAAATGGAAGAATATGTCAGATTTCTTATTACTATTTATTTTGGAAATATTCAAGTGTCTTGTCCCCATACTCTTAACTCCGTGTTCTAGTGGAAGACCTTGCCAAAATCAAGTATCAGTGTGGTGCATCTATAGTATTTCCTACTTGCTTTCTTATTAACAACTAGGAATTTTTTAAACCTGAGCAAAATTTCAAAGTGTAAACACTTTTCTCTGCTCACCCACCCTTGGCCAGCTCTGACCTGGCTCACTGATAGGCTGCCCAGCATATAATTTGGATCATTCTGTCCTGTGTGGATCAAGATGTTCTCTATATCATACCCTTGCAGACTAGACTTTTGGCTGTTTCCTAAGGAAAAAATATAGGCAAATGGTTATTATTTAGAGTTTATAACACTGTTGTTAGCCCCTTGTATTATGATGTTGTTAGAGGAAGCACACTGACTGAAACCACCCACCCTGGCCAGGCTCTCTAGTAACCATTCACATGAGTTGTTTTACGACAGGAGGTCCTGGTAAGGAATACAGAACTAATAAGCCACCAACTGGAAGAGTTCAGGAAAGGTCAAAAGGAGACACTCCGTATCTGTCCATCTCCCAGAATCCCTCTCGCTAGCATCCATCTTGCCTGAGCGATGCATGCACCACCAGGAAGGACTCTGAGTCAGAATGATTGGCCAAAGACAACCCGGAAACTAATACCATCACCATAAAACCTGAGACTGCCAGCCACATAGCAGAGCAGTTCTCCTGGGCTCCCGTACCCTGCTGCTCTCTGCCCGGGTGCCTTCTTCCAATAAAGTTTCTTGCTTTGTCAGCACATGTCTCCTCGGACAAATCTTTTCCAAGTATTAGACAAGAGCCCGCTCTTGGGGCCCTGGAGGGGGGGGCCCCCCCTTCCTACAACAATGTCATTCTGCTGAAGATTTTAAGAATTGGCCTGGATCTCTAGAGGACTTAACTGCCTTAGCTTGATCTGCCTCTTAGCTTGCAAAAAGTGACTTTATTCAAAAGAAATTACAATGTCAAAATCTAAAAAGAAAAAAGACTTAAGGATCTTTATCTTATCTTCAAATTGATCAAGATCCTGTTAGGAAATGCAGCACCTCAGGTTTGTACCACCTGACTTGGCAAAGACTAGGGGTGCCTCAACTGTCAGCCACCTTGTGGCCTTTATCTCCTTCCAGGCCCTGAGGCAGTCCTTGAACCCCAGGTGAGAACAGCTGACTCCACTCCTCCCACACCTGAGGGTGAATGAAGCCCAGACATCCAGGGCACAGGGCTTTGAAGCTGCCATCGCTGGGGCTCAGCAGAGAAGCAGGTAAAAAGAAATGAAGACACTCCAAGGTGAGAGGGCACAGCCTCCCCAAAGAGTCAAAATGAGAATATGGGGGAAGGTCACCTGAAATCTGAGTGAGGTAGACGGCCAGACACACCCACTGAGTCTGTAAGATTAAACCGGAGTGCTTGCACATTAAAGTCTTCTTTGGTCACTTACTGCAAGGGCCCCAACTTTTTCCAGCATGCATACCACCTTAATGTTCCAAAACTTCTAAGGCTCCTTTCACACACCTAGACACCCAGATTTGATAGGAAGCTAGTTACAGAACTAGCTTGCCACTACAGAATCCCAAAAGTGACTTGAAATACTCCGGAACCCAACTTCCTTTCCTAGCATGAAGGCCCGAGTTGAGTGCCCTCAGGATGACCAAAGAATCTCCCCTTTTCATTTTCCATCCCAGTCCTGTGTGTCACCTTGGTTCTTTACCTTTTGCTTGTTGCTATTCCTCATTCCATCGGAAACTACCCTAATGGATTCCATTTACCAGCTTGAAGTATTCTTCCAACCAGGAAGTGTTCTCTGTGCACACGTTAAATGCTGTTTTATACTTCACTTTGTTTGCAGCACGCTGCCACAGTCACAGGCCATAAGCTCCACTATGTGCCCAGCAGCTCTGTATCTCTTTATCTCAGGGCTTTAGCATCCTTTATAGCCTCCAAACCCCGTCTGACCTTCCACGTCCCCCACTGAGGGGCACTGGTGCTCATCCTGCCTACCCCAAGACAATGATGCAGAGGATACCTAAGTGTGCGTCTCCCCGTGGGCCTGGAGAAGACTAAAGAACACCTGGGAGTGGGTCACTGGGTCTAGGGTCACTGTGCCCTAAACCTGATGACAGCTGGCAGCAGTGCTGAAGAACTCAGCAGCAGTACAGGCAACAAAACATAGTAGCTTTCCCATCTCCATTAACCTGACTGTGTGTCATTACGCTTGTGGGCATGTGATTTCTCTGCTACAAAAACTAAGGACTCCTCCTGGGTTGCCGCACTTGCTTGTCCACATCTCTGCTGTGTTTTAACTCCAGGCAATTTTGGCTCTTCATGAATTTGCAGGAACTCCCTGCAGTTTTGGTACAAACCGTGTTGGTCTGGACACTGCAAACATCTACTTCTCCTGTCTATATTGACTCTGGCCATGGGACACTTGGTTGAACGGAGGAGGCATATTTATGAGACCAACCAGCTCACCTGAGGAAACCATTTCCAGCGCCAGATGGTCCCCAGCCTGTCCATTGCTGGCAGAAAAGCAATGGCAGCATTCTCGTCAAACCACTGTGGGTAGTTCCTGTGTTCCTTGACCCACTCCCCCATGGCAGGACAGAGTGAGGAGGGCATCCTACCAACAATGGCAACAATGGCATCAATCCATTGGTCTGCACAGAGCTCTGCCCCTATGCAGGACTGGAAGTAGCCATGACGCCTGCCCCACCCTCTCCAGCAGGTCATACCCTGGGAAAAAGCTACATCTGCATCAAGAGACTGTCAGCAGCCTAGCTTCCCTTGAGTTCTCTTGGACATGAAAATCAAGTTGGGACACCCCTGTGCCCGTCATGTGGCAGAACCAGTTCTACTGCACTGCTCCCCATGCTGGCATCCCCCAATTCCACCTTTCTGGTACCTCAGTTAACACAGACCTGGGTCACCTCCAACCTCCTGATGCTGCAAGTGATTCAGTATCCATCCTGTGCATGTTCCCTCATAGAACCATGCTGGCATCTCTTTGGCACTCCAGCCCAAGGCTGGAACTGCCAAGTCATACGGAAGCAAACACAGTGTAGTCAACCTGGAAGTTACTTCTGAGCTCTGATAGATACACCTGTGGGCCTGGGCCACATTGGTGGTCTGACCTTTTGATGTGTAGCAGGAGTTTGGGGTCCTGTAACTCCATCTCCTGTGGGGTTGCAGGATAGACCAGCCAGGCTTGAGTGTCAACATGTAGATGCAATGGACCCGATGAAGGCTACGGACACCAAGTCAGGTAGCCTACTCACATCCCGCCTGGTCACACACAGATGCTGGAGGTGACACTGTCCTGACTCCACAAGAAGACAATGCAACTGGCACTTTCCCTGATGCGTCTTTCCCCTTGGCTTGATGTTAACCTGTCTCCCCTTCTAGTGATAAACTGTCACCGTGAGCATGAGGGCCTTCAGTGAGCTCTAGGAACTTTTCTAGCAAATTACCCTGCCTGAAGAGGCACTAGTTTCCTCTAAGTTCCCGGCTGGCCTGATTCTCTTTGGTTCAGTCATTCAGTTTAACCCTCTCGGGCTGCTCTCCACAAGGGCAGCAGCTCCAGTCTGTACCCTCTTGGGGAATTCCTGACTCGGGCCTGAGGTCACCCTAACAGCTGGGGCAGCACCCCGCTGGCCTCCTACACGCAAGTCTCTCTGGATCAGAGTGCAAGTATCCCCTCTTATTTTGTCATCATCAATCTGATGAAATAATTCAACTAGGAGTGTGAAAACCACCCTCAGCATTTCCCTCTGCTCCCCTTGGACAAAGGATCCTGACACTGAAAACAGGCCACAAGTCCTAACTATCCATGACTTTCCTATTAAGCTCTAAGAATTAAAAGGAAAGGGATCTAGGTATTGAACAAATAAACAAATTTCTTTGAAATGTGCTTCCTACCGTTTGGCAGACAAAACTCTTCTTATCCACCTAGTCTGGGTTTCCCTCCACTCATGCCTCTGCACTGACCTCAGACATGCAGAGCCTGACATGGTCCTGAACCAGGCAAATGAACCTGGGTTGAGGAAAAGCCATACATTCACTGGGACCCTACTCAACCACGTCCTCGAGGGCAGGAGCATGCAAAGATCCTCCACTGTGAGGTTTCTATAAATACCATTTCAGCAGAGAATTGAAGATGAGGGGACCAGCCATGGAGACATCTGGAAAAGGAACATTATTCCACAGAGAACACAGGACCCACAGCAGAGAGGCCACTGTGACCAGTGAGCAGGGAGCAGAGGGTGAGGGCTGACTTCAGTGAGGAAATGGCAGGGGTTGGCTGTACAGTCCAGCAGACCAACACGGAGCTTTGGACATTCAGAGGAACCGCTAAGCAAGAAGTCAAATCTCACCAGAATCAAAGGCCATCTATGCTGCAGACATTCCTGGCCTGATGGATACAGGCCAGCAGCTCCCTCCTACGTCCCTGCTGCACCTCTCACTGGAGCCAGGGAAGGGGCCAGCAGCATGCCCAGTGCTACCCCTGACCTGAGGAGTCAGAATTAGGGTTATTTGGCCAAGGTCCTATAGCTTGCCAAGAAGATGAATGTGTCTCTCCTATTCAAAACCAGGCAGCTTTTTCTAGCCTTTGCTTGTCATTCTTATGTAGACATTATGTAAGAGCAAGAGAGAGGTGGCCAACGGGCTGAGAATTCTATCCACACACCGTTACAAAGAAACTACATCCATGCTGGTATCAGGACCTCCTATCTCTCCCCAGCACTGGGAACCCAGGGGCTACCACTTTTCTGGACTGCACACCAGCCCTTCATAGCACATCAGTCTTGAAGTAGTCAACTTCGAGGAAAACGGGCAGGCCTCCCAGCAGATCCCTGCAGAGGAGAAAAACAGGTAGCTGGATCTCCAGTCATGGGAAACTGGGGAAGCACCCCAATTTCACTCAGCAGAAGCAGGGGGTGGAGGACTCATCAGAGAAAAGTCCAACTCACAGAAGCCAACATGTCCAAGTGCAGACACAGTGCTTGCTTGGAGACTGGCCAGGGTATGGGGAGGATACAGATGAGGAGCGATATCAAGCCAACTGGCTAAAGCAAGCCCTCTTCAGTAGGCTCTGTGAGTGCCGGCTACCAGCCAGGCAGGCAACTCACCCCCAAGCTCACAGAAACACAAAGGCCCAGCAGTGCCAAAGGCTAGTGACTCCCAGGTCTGAGAGGGTTCATCCAGAAACGGGTCACTGATCACAAATCTGCACTTGCGGGGACAACTCATGGCTTCAACCACCACCCTAAACACCTGTCTGTGTCAATTCTCACACCCCTTGATCTTGTCACTTTATGCTACATTTTTGTCACTTGGAGGAAGCTACACAATGACACTAAATAAAGAGTTTTGCTAATTTTGTCACTTGGAGGAAGCTACACAATGACACTAAATAAAGAGTTTTGCTAAATTCATCCAGCAGAGGAAATACGAAGGGAAGTCAGAAGGACAGGGAAAATGACACACCAAGGTGAGGTCTGGGGATGGCCTGACCCTGACAATGCTCCTCCTGCCCCAGGAAAAATTCTCGTGTCAGTGAGGAGCAGACAAGGCAGATAGAGGGTGATGCTAAGACAGTTTCACGGGAAACCACTGGCATCCAAGGGATGGAAGATGGAGAAGAGAGATGAGAACAGGTTGAGGAGATACATTAAGAGGCAGAGAAGAGACACAGCCTGAAAGACATGCCAGCGAGGGGCTGCAGTGTCCCTGCACACCCCACGGTTCTCATGTTTCTGTGGACAGACCCTGAGCTGCAGTAGGTGTAGGTCTGTGCAACATACGCTGTTCAAGGACCTCAAGCAGAGGTGACAAGTCTGACCGGCCCACCATCCCCACCCAGGCACACTGAGCACTCCTTTCCCTTGACAGTCACCTCAAATTTCACTTGAACTGCTCTGCCCAATGCATGGGTGTGGGTCTGTGGGCCTGAGCGTGCATGATGGGTGGAGCAGCCCCATCATGGAACAGGTCTGCACAGCCCAAGCCTCCTGAAGATGACGACCACGGCAAATCTGATGAGACTTGGGGCAACGAAAAGAACTTTATGGAGTCAGGATACACTCGGGTTAACTTACCCCCAATACAGATCTCTACAGTGAAAGGTTTACAGCCTGGAAACATGAACACCCAGAGGAAAAGGGAACACAAACACTCTTCTGAGGAGCACTGTCATCAGCAACCCCAGAGGGGCACCTAGAGTTCGCAGTCCACATATTCACCTAGGAGAAGACACGCGGGGCTGGGGGTGTCTTGAAGGATGACAAGGGGTCCAGAAGGAGGCAGATGGAGGAGCTGCTTCAGGCCAGGGGTGGAAACAGCTTCCTCTGTCTGCTGCCTGGGCAGGCAGCACTTCACTGCACAGGAGAGAGGGAATGAGTGAGCGAGCTTCTATCCTGCAAGCCAGATGACTGCAGAATCCAGTCCCACCAGACCCTCATGTCTCTTCACCCACAATCAGCAGCCAGTTGGAGCTGAGTAACCACTACTGCCAGAGGTAAAATGGCACCTCTCAGCTCAGAGGAGGGAAGGACAGAGGCTACTGGTTCCAGGATCAGACTCAAGGGTTGCAAAGAGCCCAGAATCCCCAGGTTTAGGCAAGGCTTCAGGGCACAGAGTAAGGAGGACATTCAGGATGAGGGCACGGCAACCACCACCGTCCCCAAGATCCCTGCCTCTTCTGACCTCATGGCCAGCTCCTACCTGTTGAGCCCAAGGACAGGGTAGAGGCCCAGTGCTTCAATATTGGAATGCAAGCACCCCCTCTCCGCAATGTAGGGGGAAGCCAGAGTCTCCTGGATTACTCATTCCTGAAATTCAGCCCCAAATGGAAGCCAGGCAGTGCTGGTCTGAAGGTTTCTCTCTTGATAAGCTACCCGCTTGCCAATTCTTGAATCTGCATCCCCGCTGCCCTCCCCTGACCACCAGAACTGGGTGCCTACCTGGAGCAGCATACTGAGACCCAGGTTGCGGTGCCTCCTCTCTAGCTCCGACACAGCCTGCAGCAGAGACCTGAACCTCTCTGCTGGGTCCTCGTCCTCGTCCTCCAGGGACCCTTCTTCTTTCTCTGCTTCCTGTAGGAATCGCCCTTCTTCCTCGGCAAAGAAAGCCCGAAGCTTCTTGTAGTCAGTCAGAGCCTTCTTCCTCCGGTCCATTACATGTCCCTATAGGAGGGTGGGCAACAGGAATACCCGTGTCCTCAGGCTACCCTGAGACCCCACCCATCCACCACTGACCACTTCAAGGGAAGAGAGTTCCCTGGCCGTCTGACTGTACAGTGCTCAGCTGTGGTCCAAGGCCCTGCCAAACAGGGTCAGGGTACACATCCATGTTTCCTTGTTCACGTGGACTCGAACCCCACCCCACTTGCCTTCCACACAGCAGCAGCGGACTCAGCCTGGCCATGCAGATCCCGAGCATCATTCAGATCTTTCTTCATGATCTCCACAGACCCCTTGTTCTCCTGCAGAAAGATGCTGGTTATGGGGTGTGTGGCCACTTCTGAAAGTCCGGGGCCCACCTAAGCCCAGTCCAGACGGCCATCACACCACTAGAATCCCGTCAGGCAGTCCAGAGGCCCCAGTTCATGATCTTAGCCCATCAAACACCTCAAAACTCTGCAGGCTGCAGAGGGGGGAGCTTAGTGACCCACTATGCTCTCTATAGTCTGAGAGAAATAGTTGTGCTAAGAATCCAACAGGGTGACTACACAAGACTACTCATTGAGGACCCTAGTGTTACCGTCTCCAGCAGAAGGACGGTGCGTGGCCCCTTTAGGATGGCCACGGGCACACACAGTGCCTGCCTAGCTCCATGCACTGACTGGGTGGGTGGGTGGGGTCCTTCACCAGGAAGAAAGTCCAACTCCAGTCCCCTGGCCACATGCTCTAACCCCAAGGAGGCCCCTGGATGCAACATCCCACTGCTTAAGAAGAAGACCCCAGGATCCAATCCCTGACCCATGAACCCTCAAACAGGCTACTCTCTCCCCTCAGGTTGGCACGGACCACACTGACTCTTTCCACTCCAGGGTCCTGGCTGTCTTTATTCTCTCAGAAAGAACGTTGAGCTCCCTCCCTAGCCCCACCCCAACACACACACACACACTCCAGGGGGTCCCTAGGATTACCAGACCTCAGCTGTGACCAGCCTCCAATGGCAGGTTCTGACCCAGAGCCAAGTGCCACATGTAAACAGTTGAGAGCACAGTGGAGAAGGTTCCAGAACAGAGTGGGTGAAGGGACTCAAGAGGGCTCAGAGCAGGTGAGAAGACCGAATGGGAGAGGGGTGCACAGGACCAGAGAGGGGCCAATACCCTCACCCTCATTGCAGTATTCTTGCCTGGGAAATTCCATGGACAAAGGAGCCCGGCAGGCGACAGTTCGTGGGGTCGCAAAGAGTCGGACAAGACTGAGCGACTACCACACCCACTCAGAGGACTTTGCCCGTGGGGGTGGGACTACCACAGCATGACGTCATGCCAGGGGGCAGGGCAGAGACACCGACACCAAGGGGGCTGGAAATGGGGGGGCCCTCAGCAGGGGGGCGGGGCGGGGCAGTTCTACACTGGGCAAGTTACGCGGGTAGCGGGTATGGGAGGGCAGGGAGAGAGATGAGAAAAAGTGCCCCGTCCAGGCGTGGTAAAGGGGGACAGGATACTTTCCAGAGATAGGGGAATAGAGAGAGAGCAACCTCTGGGGTGAGGGAATGGGGGAAACAGGGTCCCGTCCTGGGATGGGAGAAGGAAAGGGGACAGGGCACTAACTGGGGTATGGGGAGGGCAGCTAGACACCGTCCAGAAGATGGGAGACTGGGGGCGAGGGCGCCATCCAGAGAATACGGAGGGGGCACAGGGCGCAGTCTGGTGATAAGAGGGACAGCGCACCCTCCGGGGAAGGGCACCTTGCCGCGCAGCGCCTTCCTCCAGCGGGGCTCCCATTCGGGTGGCTCGGGCCCCGCGGCCATGCGGCAAGCCGCGCACAGCGGGCCCCCGTCGGCGCGGCACAGCAGCTGCAGCGCCGCCTCAGAGGCCGGGCCGTCGCGCGTGGGCGCCGCAGCTGCTTCCTCGAGCGCCAGCAGGCGGCGGCTGAGCGGCGGACGGCCGGGCTCCACAGCGCGCTGCCAGCAGTCGTCGGCGCACTCGGGACACGGGAAGGGCCCGTCTTCCTCCGCCCAGAATCGCACCACGCACGCCCGGCAAAAGCGATGGCCGCAGTCGGCGCGCACCGGGTCGCGGGGCGCGCTCTGGCACAGGGCGCAGGCGGCCTCGCCGGGGCCCGCGGGAAGCGCCAGGGCGGCAGCGGCGGGGCCCTAGAGGGCGCAGACAGCGATGCGAACAGGGGCGCACTGGTGGCTGGGAGAGCCGGGGACCCGGACGCACTAAAAGCGCTGTCGGAGGGCCAAGGGCAGGAATGCGTTGATAGAGATGGAGCGCAGAGACAGAAGACAAGAAATGGCGACTGGAATCGCTGAGCGCCCGGCGCAGGGTCCTGGCAGGGGTGTTCTCCAGGCAAGGTCCCGGCAGCGGTGTACTCCACACACCCCCCCCACCCCCCCGGGTCCTGGCAGAGGCCGCGCCACTCTGCCTGGGTCCTGGCAGCGGTGTACACTTACTCAGGCTCAGCTAGCAGAGATGCGCTTCGCTCCGACCCACGTCCTCGCACGCTGATATCTTACAGGGATTGTCACTTCTCCCATAAACGACTCTTATGCGAAAAGGAAGCAGTTTTTGAAAACTCCGTTAAAAAACGTTTCTTGTAAGCTGCTAGGACCTGAGCTGCAAGCACCTCCTTGCAGCGCAATGCTAACGCGGGGTGGGGACTGTGCTGGAAAACCGCAGCGTGGGACCTCTTGCGTGCAACCCCTCGGGTCAAATCGTTCTGTACGCACCGAGCTGCGTGGGCTTTTCTCGTGTGCGCAGGTTAGACGTGGACTCTCAGGAGAACACGTCTTGTGAGGGCCATCCTGAAACGAGAATCCAGAAACAGCCCGCGAAGGAATGGTCTTCCAGGGACACGCAGATAACTCACAAAGGCAAAGTTGTTTCAAAGCGTAGAAGTATAGAGCTCCCAGCACAGTCACTGAAAGGGGGTAAGCGTTCCCTCAAACCGCGGGAATCACAACAGCTTATATCTTTACTAATGTTGACCCCCTATTTGTTTTTAGTTGGTTTAGGATCCCAGTGTACATAATCCCTGGTCTAAAAATCATCATGTCAGTTTGTCAGTTTTTATGACCCTTTTTTCCTAATCTCCCAGTTCTTGAATTTTCTTATGATATTGAGTCTCCATCCTCTTAACCTTTTCTCGTGACCTCTCCCCTCACCTTTTCTGGTGACCGCAGGCCATTGTCTAAGGACCGTGTTCTTAAAGTTAACGGGCCACCTGGTGTCTTTCTCCTTGATCAGTTGCTGATTGTCCTGTCACAGGTTCTGGTGTTTTACGGCCTTCAGGTCAAGGGAGCTTAGAGGCATTCCCTTTAAATGTCAACAAACTGAACAGCAAACACTTAGGTGAAAAATGAGTGGAGATTGGAATTCGATTTCTAAAGAAGAAATCGAGTCCTTTTTTTTCCCTTTTGACCCTACACTACACTGACTGCCTCATATTTTTCTACCTCAACCCCACCTTAGCAGCTTGGAACCCAGGCCTTCGGTCCACTGTTTGTCCCTGAGCCACAGGAACGAGGAATTCAGCCTCCAGAAAACTCATTAATGCAGACTGAAGACATATGAAAAGACCCAAAGCTACCAGTATCCTGGTCCATACCAGGAAATTTGTTAGCATTTCTTTAGAAAAGACAAAAAATGTTTTGGGGAGGAGCAGTCTAATAGGGTGAGGGTTTTTTTGATTTTTGTTTTTTGGTTGTTTTTAAACAAGCAAGCACGTGGTTTAAAAAAATGTCATCTTCAAAAGTGAATCTTTCAGTCCATATACGTGCAGTCTTCCTAAGTATTGCGTTTTGGTGTTGTGTGTGTTTTTTAACCTGATGTTCACCTAACGAAAAACGCATAATGTAAAAGTTAAATTTTATTCAGGCACCTTACTGATGCCTATAGCCAGGAAATGGGGCTTCCCAGGTGGCTCTAGTGGTAAAGAACCCGCCTGCCAATGCAGGAGACTTAAGAGATGCTGGTTTGATCCCTGGGCGGGGAAAATCCCCTGGAGGAGGACACAGCAACCCACTCCAGTTCTCTTTCCTGAAGACTCCGGTGGAAGGAGAAGCCTGGCAGGCCCAGAGGGTCGCGAAGTTGGACATGACTGAAGCAACTAAGCATGCAAGCACACACATACATAGCCAGGAAATAGCTGTTGACTGAAGAAAATGCACAGCCTAAAAGCTGAGAGTTAATATTCTATTCGGCAGACTTGCTCCAGGAAGAGAGCCTCTCAGAACCCAGGTATATAGGAGTTTTTGCAACAAAAACCAGATAGTTGGACTATCAAAATATTGCTGTTGATTAAAGAAAACCAGGCATCTTAAGTTAATGAATTTAGTGCTTTTTTTAATGTATGGGAAGATGTAGTCATCTGGGGTTATTGGAATCATTCCTTTGATAGGGACCTTAGCTATCTAAAGGGCTAGTATCCTGTTCTCCTTCCTAAATCCCCTCAGGATGTACCACTGGCCAGTCGCTGTGCCACAACACCGTTTGTTTACTGATAAGGCAAGCCTGTCTTCATCCACACAGCCTCTCCTTACCTCTGGAGGAGGAAAGGAGGAATGTGTGTGTGTGTGTGTGTGTGTGTGTGTGTTAGTCGCTCAGTTGTGTCTGACTCTTTGTGACCCCATGGACTATAGCCCGTGTGTGTGTGTGTGTGTGTGTGTGTGTCAGTCGCTCACTTGTGTCTGACACTTTGTGACCCCATGGACTATAGCCCTCCAGGGTCCTCTGTCCATGGGATTTTCCAAGGAAGAATACTGGAGTGGGTTGCCATTTCCTTCTCCAGGGGATCTTCCCAACCCAGAAATCAAACCTGGGTCTTCTGCATTGCAGGCAGATTCTTTCCCATCTGAGCTACCAGGAAAACCTGAGGGGCTGCTTCAAAGAAATAGGGAATGAACCAGTATATAGAATTGTTTTGATTGGTGAATACTTGTAGTCAGACATACATCTTGGTAAAAGTACTGCTAATCACAACAGATATCTCAAGTTGCTGACTTTAGTGGTCTTCTATCTATGGGAAGATGCAAGAATATGGAGTCACTGAAACTATTCCTTAGTTACGCATTTTAACTATCTAGGGGCTTGGTAAATCCAAAATGCAGAATGTTTCATCAGTTTTCCTGTCTTGAATTCCCCTTGAATTTCCCACTGTCAATGGGCAACTGCAGTGGGTTGCAACTTACCCCTTTCCATAACTCTTTATTCTCTTTGTGTACATTGGCATAGACTTGAAAATGCACTAAATGGGCAGTCAGAAGTGTGACTAGTAAACTGAGGTTAGTTCTGTGGAGTGATGGTCAGAAGGAGAAAAGCACTTGAAGAAGAGCCTAGCTGATTTGTTGCTAAACTAGGAACATATTAGAGAGAAAAGTGGAAAGAAAATAAATCAATGAGCAAAGTCCATGATAATCCTGTGAGTGTGAAAAATAATCAGGCACAGTCATTAAAGGAAAACAGCCAAACTAGGAAACTGCCAGCCGAAATATACAGAGTTCATAAAATTGGAACAGAAAATTTCAGTGGAAAAATACCAATGGAATTTGTCATTTAGTTCACAAAAATATAAATAAAAGCAAATGCTGAATAGAAAAATTATACACTCTACCCAGTTACTAAGAAATAAAAATATAAATTGAGACTTTTTTTTTTTCACTATCAAGTTGGGAGACCTTGTTAGTGAACCAAACTTGGCTCCACTTATCTGTCTCACAGCAAAGCCAAGCTTTTGTGTGGTGAAAGAAAGTACATTGTTTATTAGCAGGGCTCCAAGCAAGGGAGGCTTCCCTAGTAGCTCAGCTGGTAAAGAATCCACCTGCAATGCGGGAGATCTGGGTTCGATCCCTGGGTTGGGAATATCCCCTGGAGAAGGGAAAGGCTACCCACTCCAGTATTCTGGCCTGGACTGTGTAGTCCATGGCGTCGCAAAGAGTCCGACATGACTGAGCAACTTTCACTTCACAAGCAAGGAGAATGTTCAAAAACCTCAACTCCCCAGTGGTTTTAGAGAAAGGTTTTGGGGGGTTTTGTTTGTTGTTTATTTTTTTAATGTTTGTTTATTTTTAATTGGAGGATAATTGCTTTACAGTGTTGTGTTGGTTTCTGCTATACAAAAACGTGAATCAGCTATAAGTGTACATATATGCCCTTCCTTGTTAGCCTCCCTCCCACTCCCCTAGGGAAAGATTTTTAAAGACAGCATTTGGGGTAAGCAGTAAGCAGTAAATTCTGGTGAAGTTTCTTCTGATTGGCTGGTGGTGAGATAACATCAAGGTTATGTTTCAGGGATCCTTATCATCAACCTGGTTCCAGCCAGTCTTGGGTCTACCTACTTGTGGTCATCATGTAGTCACCACCCTCCATCTGGGACTAATTTCTGCAGGACAACTCAAAGATACACATCAGATATTCCTTGAGAAGGAACTAAGACTCTGTTCTATTGCTGAACTATTTTTCAAGCTATCTTGCTTTTCCTTTTTAAAAAATTCTATTTATTTATTGGCTGTGCTGAGTCTTTGTTGTTATGCATGGGCTTTCTCTAGTTGTGGAGAGTTGGCTTCTCTTGCGGCAGAGCAGAGGCTTTAGGGCATGAGGGCTTCAGTAGTTGTGGCACATGGGCTTAGTTGCCCCAAGGCCTGAGGAATCTTCCAGGACCAGGGATCAAATCCACATTCCCTGCATTGGCAGGTGGATTCATAACCACTGGCCCACTAGGGAAGTCCATGTTTTTTCTTCATTTCTGCATTCCATCATGTTAAATCCTGCCCCAAGGCCACAGGTACAAGGTCTTGAACCAAGGCCACAGAAGTGGAGCCCAGAACCAAGTTCACCTCAGAAGCTGACTGAGCCCCTTTGCAACCGTTGTCAAAAGCCCCCCTGATCATCACTATCAGGCTTCCTGACCCCAAATTAGGCAAAAATGCCCAGCCCTGTAGTCACCTTATAGCACCCTAACCAATCACTTAATGCCAACCTTCCAGCAGGAATTTTCTTTGTTTTGAGGCTATAAAAATTGGCTACTCACACAGGAAAACGGTCAGCTCTCCCTGGTCTGTCAAGGTCAGCCCACTGTGCTCGCAGTACCCACATTACCTCTGCTCTTTGTTCTTAATAAACTAAATGAAATAAACTTAATAAAATAAATGAAATCCCTCCTGAAATGCTCTGCCTGGGAATTCTTTTCCAACCTGCACTTGGACTTCCTCAACACATCACTTCCCTAATTAGACCCTGAGTCTGCTCTTCAGAACTCAGAGAAGACCTAGGATACTAAAGCCTTTTTCTACAAACAAGAAACGGGGGACATGGAGGGGCTTTTGTACCTGGGGGGGCCCTCCCACTGGGTTTCAATCAAAAGAAAACCCTGATTTTGCAGATATTGCTTCTGGGACAAAATGTAGTAATATGTTTTAAGAATCTTCAATTTTTTCATAACCTTTGGAATACCTTTTCTCAAAATATGTTCTATAAAAATAACCTCAAATGGAAATAAATCCCCTTATCATTTGGTTTGATTTGGAGAAATGATTATCATATCAATAATTGGGGGGGTGGAATCTTGAAGTGCAATAATGGGGAATGACTCAGCAAATTGTACTAGCCATCAATTTGAAAAGGTGTGTATGAAAGAGTTTTGGGAATGAGGAATGGCAAATAGTATTATAATCCATCTGTGATCTGCTCCCAGTTCCAGTGTGTGGAGTTTTCCCCACAGCAGGCAATTCTCTGTTTATGATTTAACATAATTTTGACAGTATCTGGAGATAGCATCACCAGATCAGTTCAGTTCAGTCATTCAATCGTGTCCAACTCTTTGAGACCCCATGGACTGCAGCATACCAGGCTTCCCTGTCCTTCACTATCTCCCAGAGTTTGCTCATACTCATGTCGATGATGCCATCCAACCATCTCATCCTCTGCTACCACCTTCTCCTCCTGCCTTCAATCTTTCCCACCATTAAGGTCTTTTTCCAAGGAGTCAGCTCTTCACATTAGGGTCCAAAGTACTGGAGTTTCAGCTTCAGCATCAGTCCTTCCAATTCAGGATTGATTTCCTTTAGGATTGACTGGTTTGATCTCCTTGCTATCCAAGGGACTGTCAAGAGTTTTCTCCAGCACCACAGTTCAAAAGCATCAGTTCTTCAGTCCTCAGCCTTCTTTATTGGTCCATCTCTCAAATCTTTTGACTATATGGACCTTTGTCAGCAAAGTGATGTCTGCTTTTTAAATATGCTGTCTAGGTTTGTCATAGCTTTTCTTCCAAGGAGCAAGCGTCTTTTAATTTCATGGCTGCAGTCACCATCTGCAGTGATTTTGGGGCCCAAGAAAATAAAGTCTCTCACTGTTTCCATTGTTTCCCCATCTATTTGCCATGAATCTTAGTTTTTTGAATGTTGAGTTTTAAGCCAGCTTTTTCACTCTTCTCTTTCACTTTCATCAAGAGGCTCTTTAGTTCCTCTTCCTTTTCTGCCATAAGGGTGGTGTCATCTGCATATCTGAGATTATTGATATTTCTCCTGGCAATCTTGATTCCAGCTTGTGCTTCATCCAGCCTGACACTTCGCATGATGTACTCTGCATATAAGTTAAATAAGCAGGGTGAGAATATACATCCTTGACGTACTCCTTTCCCAATCTGGAACCAGTCCATTGTTTCATGTCCTAGTCTAGGTGTTGCTTCTTGACCTGCATACAGATTTCTCAGGATATCTGGTATTCTCATCTCTAATAATTTTCCAGTTTGTTGTGATCCACACAGAAATAACTACATGTCAAAATGTGTGGGACCCAATAAGCCATACTTAAAGGAAATGTTTCTTTAAACTTCTTTATGGGTGTGGGGATGGGGGGGAAGAACTAACCAGAGAAGAACTAACCATTTGTTATGGGTTGAATTGAGTCCAGCAAAAAAGATAAAAGAAGTGTTGAAGTTTACTAACCTGAAACAAGCATGAATTTATTTGGGATCAGCAGAGAATTGCAACTTGGGGTCTGCAACGGTGGCAAGCCACATTCATATTTCCACACGACAAAGGAAGAACACTTTTATGAAGAGGAAAAGAAAGTTGGGAGGGCTCCAGTAAACAAAGAGTCCATGTCTTCATTGGCTGAGTCCTTGCCAAAAAAGGAGCATTCTTCTTCCTATTGGGCTCTGTTATCATTTCAGCACAGGAGAGCTCCCCCTTCTGGTCTCCAGACTCGACTTAGGAAACCCAGCAGGACTCTGCAAGGCCTTCCCTGCTGACAGACTCCTAGGCTTCCAACTAGTTCCAAACAACAAACTTAATCAGAGAAATGAGAGAATGCAGAAACAAAGGAAAACAGTCAAAGAAGACAAAATAGTTCAGCCATAAAACAAAGTCAAGAACCTTTAGTTCCTTCCCAAGACCAGGTTGTCTATGCTTCTGAGCCACTTGACTATAGATCAGAGGTTTCCATACCTTCCTCCTCAGTTCCATTAATTTGCCAGAGTGGATCACAGAACACAGAGAAACATTTTACTTACTACATCACCAGTTTATTATAAAAGCATGTAACCTGGAAACAGCCAAGTGAAAGCGTTGCATAGGACAAGATATGGGGAAAGGGTGCAGAGCTTTCATGCTCTCTCTGGGCACACCACTCTCCACATCTCTAGATGTTCACTGACCTGAAATCTCTCCAAACCCCATCCTTTTGAGCTTTTATGGAAGTTTCATTACATAGCCATGATGGATTAAATCATTGGCCACTGATAATGGATTCAATCTCTAGCCCCTCTCCCCTCCCAGGAGGTCAGGGTGGCATTAAAATTTCCAACCCTGTCTCTCTAAGTTGGTTCCCCTGGCAACTGCTCCCATCCTCAAGGACTTTCCAAAAGTCACCTTAGTAACATAGTCTGGTATCATCAACAGGTTTGTTTTGAATATCAAGGCACTTTTATGATTCTCATCACTTAGGAAAGTCCAAGGGTTTTTGGAGCTCTGTGCCAGGAGTAGGGAGGAAGACTAAATATGTATTTATTATATATCACAATATCACATCTTCAAAATATTTCCAGTACTTCATTAGACTTTTTAAAAAAGTGCACTGGAAAGCAGGCAAGCAAGAAAAATGGGCAGAGGGAAGATATTTGGGAATATACATATTTACACATTTATATATACATATATATATCTGTAAATAAACGAGGTGGTGCTTACTCGAATCGATGATAGTAATGAGCCCTGAGCTGTGAAGTGTCATTAGCAACTCAATCATTGTATGAACAGCTGAATATAAATAACAACTGAATATTGTACTATACACTTAAAATCAAGAGTAATCTCATGTGTTTTTTACCAAAATAAACAATTTCAAATTTCTTCCTGGATATTTTAAATTACTCAAACCTGTTCTTCCTTAACTAAAATAAGTCAAATGAATGACTACTGCCTTATCCCACAGAGCTCTTAAATCTAGAATAAAAAATAAATGGGCCAGTTTGCATCAGCTCAAGTAAATACTAGTACAATACTTTAATAAAGTGGCACAAGTAAATTTTCTAGGAAATGAAATCCATTTCATCTTGATGTGTCAGGACCAAAAGTGACAAAGTAATTTGAACCATAGGACTGAAAATGGAGGCGGCATATTCCTCGGCTCCTCATCTCAGCCCGCTTGGATTGTTATAATACCGTAGACTGGGTGGATTAAAAGCAACAGATATTTATTTTTCATAATTCTACAGGCTGGTAGGACTTATTTGGTGTTCCAGCATAGGACTCTAGAAAGAACGCTGGACCAGAACCTAAGGCTGCTAGACAATACCAAAGGAAGGTGAGCCTAGGGTCTCAGGCTCACCTCGAAGGAGTCTCTGGTGGGGGAGACCTGGTGGTGAGCTCATTGCCCTGTCCAAACCTGTGACTGAAGATTTCCAAACTCAACCCATCATCGCACTCTGCTCCCCGCCCCCCCAACTCTTCTCTTCCTAAAGGTGTGGGGGGAACTCAGTCGCTCCCAAAATTCTGGACCCCACCCTCTTGCCAAGACAACGAAAGAAAAGCCAAGGGCACTCAGAAAAGCCCCCCAAGTCACTTGACAACACGGGTGGCCTGAGAACTGCTGTGGCTTTGCCAGCCTCTCTGTCTCAAGACGGCTCTCCGCGGAGGCGCCTCGAGCGGTGAGAGTCGGTGACCCACAGAGTCGCTCCAGGCTGACCTGGCGCTGGGATCCAGAGCGAAGGGGCTTCCTGCACACAGAGCAGCGCGCAGAAGGGCAGCCGGGCTCAGAGTCTGCAGCAGTGCAGCGATGCGGGATACGGGGGCCCGCGGACAAAGGATTGCAAGGGAGCTGGAGAGTGGAGCCCAACGGCGCAGGAGTGTTGCAGTGCCAGGACGCAAGCGGATGACAAGCGGCACAGGCTGCGTAAAGGCGCAGGTGGGGTGGAGGGTTGGGGCCTGGTGGGGGGACTTTCCCTGCAGTGTCTGCTCCACAGTACAGTTGGGCGACTGCCGGGGCGGGAACCAAGTGAGCAGTTGCCTCCGGTATTTCCCACAAAAGGGCCCATGTGGATTGGTTCAAACTCAATCTCGTTCTCCCCTCAAGACAAGGGCTTCCTTAGTGGCTCAGCTGGTTAAGAATCCGCCCGCAATGCGGGAGACCTGGGTTCGATCCCTGGGTTGGGAAGATCCCCTGGAGAAGGGAAAGGCTACCCACTCCGTATTCTGGCCTAGAGAATTCCATGGACTGTATAATCCATGGGGTCGCAAAGAGTCAGACACGACTGAGCGACTTTCACTTTCACTCGCCACAAACCTATTGGCTAAGGCGCCTCTTTGAGCTTTCCAATGCTTTCCCTCATTCCATCACTTCTGCCGCGTCCTTCAATTTAGTGTCTGAGTTTGGAATTTCTTGTATTTTATGCACATTTGTGCCTTAATGTTTTCAACAGTATCTTTGGATATTATCCTGATTTCCTGACGCTCTGGTAACACAGGAATGCTTCTGCTTTGGGGAGGGAGGGGGTTGGGTGAGGAGGGCTTTGGACAAAACCACCAAGGCGAGGCTGGGTGTCCACTGGGTATGCCAAGGGTGAGGCCGTCTGCCCACCCATCCCCCAGTCACCTTTCGTTAACCTCCACTCCGCCCATCTCCCAGAACCCTTCCTAAACCCCTCAGCCCCTAACTTTCCTTACCGAAAAACTCATCACTCCCATCCCTTCTCCCGCCGGGCTCCTGGCCTCCTCCCGACACCTCTGCCCTAGCAGCCCCCAACACCCCGCTCTACAGCCCTCCTCGCACACCCCCAGCTCTCCTTCCCAGGTCCAGACTACGTCTCCTGAAAATACCAAAAATGTAAAATATATCAATAAAATATAGAAAATCATTGCCATAAAATCTCAAGTCGTGTTTTCTGTATTTCCTCAATACTGCTGGATTCAGTTTCAACACACCTTACGACCTTGAAATTAATGTAGTTCGATAGGAGGTAGGAGAAAAACACGGTGTATACATGCGGGAGGGGGTGGCGTTCCCCTGGAAGAACAATCAGAACCGTCCTTGTACCGTGGCTTCGCACGGGTTATGGGGAGGAGCACTGGGTGCTTTCGATCCCACTGACCCCAGCCTTGCCTCTGATGCCTTCTGCACCCCCACGGTCCACCCGGGTGTGACTGTTTCAGCTCAGAAGTAGGTGGGCGAGCATGTCCTGCCTCTGTGTGTCTACATGGGCGCTGAAATGGGAATAAGACAGTCCACAAGCTGTCAGCCCTTTGCTGCTTCTCAGATTCCATTTCTCGGTCCTCTCTCACTTCTGCAGCTGTGATTTCCGTCCTTCACTCACACCTGGCTCTGGGATTAGATTGCAGCCCTACCCTTCTAATTTGCTGAAATAAAATGGACACAGAAATCACTTGGCCAACACGGGCATTTGGAAAAGACTTCAGGAAGCGACCCCAGTCATCTTGCAAAGGATGCGGGCCAGCAGCTTCTGCCTATCTTGCGTCCTAGGCCGTCGCGCGGTTCGATGGGCCCCGGATGCCAACGCTGCAGTGGGAAAGGCACGGGAGACTGGGATCCCCAACCCCGTGCCACGCGGGGCATTCCTCGGTGGTAGCAGGATGGTTTTTGTTCACAGGGTGTCCACTGGAAGCCGTGCAGAAGGACAGACTGTCTAAACCGTCTTTTACTTCTTCGCAATCCCGCAAGCATTGCGTGAAGTTTACCGTTTCTCTGCAAAGCTCCACAGCACACCCCGTGATTTCCACTACCTCCTTTCCTGCAGCACTCAACTGTAAAGAATTAAGACTTTTTTTCAGATAACCTTCGTGTTGTCTTTTCTTTACCTGCGGGGTGCTAGCTCTGCAGAATCTGCCTCCCTCCCCACGGGCTCTGTGTTAACAGCAAGTAACTAGCGATTGCAATCTGGAGAGAAACAACATTCTATAGAGGGAGGGGGAAAAAAAGAAAAACAAAAACAACTATGTGTTTGTCATTGTATTGTTTGAGTTGTATGAAATGCACGTTTGTGAGAATTTTAAAATGATCTGGCTTCTTTGCTGAGTGAGGAGAGAGCTTACTGCACATTCACCTAGGAGGAAAGGATAGCTTCATTCATGCATCACAAAAATCCAGGATGATAAAACTGTGCTCATTTCCAGCATGCAACACTTTACTCAATGTATTTATGGAATCTAGGCACTGTACTCTAGAAATTATAAGTGGGAGGTGTTTTGGGGGGGGGTGCTTACTTGGGGGTGAGGGGTTAAAAATTACCCAAACACCCTTTTAAACTACTTTTACAGGCTATTATTCCCAAGCACTGTCTGTCCCTGGTGTTTAAGCTGGAGCAAAGAATTGCTTTTCTTTCTTTTTCTGTTCTTTGCCTTTCTCTCCCCTGTCTATCTCTTTCCTTCCTTCAGTCACTTTTTCACTCTTTCTTTTTCAAACAATTCATGAGCTTTTGCTTTCATTTCTTTGGCTGTGCTGGGTCTCTGTTGCTTCAAGTGCTTTTCTCTAGTTGCCACCGTTGGGGGAGCCACCCTTCAGTTGTAATGGGTGGGTGCCGGAGTCCAGCTCCAGCAGCCAGGGAATCGGCCTGAAGGGATGAGTGGTGTCGGTGGAGAATGATGCAGCCTCTGACTCAAAGTGTGGGACTGCATGTTTATTTTAAGCATCAGGTTTTCTTTTATACTTTTACAAAAGCATTAGGTCAGAGGTTTGACATCTTCAATTTCCCCTCACCCAGATTTACTGTCTCCATAAATCATTGTTGTCCTTCAGAGTTTCCTCTTAAGTGTCCTTGTGATTACATTGTAACTCATGTTTGTCTCTGGGCTGCACACCACATTCCTCAGTTTATTTCTTATCTTTCTAAATCCTGCTAGCCCCTAGTATCTCAAGCTCATTATCTCCTAAAAAGGCTTCTAGCTATTAGTATCTCTAAAATTCCTAGTCTCAATAAGCTATAGTAAAATATGCCAACACTACAACATACCTTAAACTTTTAGCTTCTAACTATTCTTAATTATTCCTAAACCCTAAACTCTGCAAACTTCTTTTGCCATAAACATTTCCCTCACAAGCAGGTTTCAGATAACAATCCTTGCCATGGCCTCAAGCTGCGGCCTATATGCTCATCCTGGAACATTCTTTGTAAAGATCCTTGAACAGATGTCAATAGTTAACTTTATGGATTATTTCCTGGGCATAATTGCAGGAGGCTTTGTGCTTTCTCATATTCCTTGCAAGAACAATAAGCACCTTAACATAATTTCCAGCCAACTCAACCAAAGGAAGGAAAGGACAAGTCAGAATCACAAGACCTAACTCCTTCATCCTGGGACCGTGAATGTGGGATGAGGAGAGGGGGTTGGAGCCGTGCCTCCATTTTGTCAGTAATGCCTAACGTGGCTCCCGACATCTCCCTCTTTCTTATTTTTTAGAGCGTAAGTGTAAAACTCAGTAGATAAAGCAGAAACACTTCGGTTGAGTATTCTGAAAAGGCCCGGGGCTAATAGACGAATCAGAACCAACAGACATAAGCACATGGCTGCATTAATCATTATTGTAAAAAAGGACCCATGGGAAAGATATTCCTCCAGATTTTTAAAAAGGGAATTAGAAAGCCATTGAGAGGAAAAGTCAGACTCTGCCTTGCCGGAGACCTGCTCCAGCTGGTCAGGGTTCCCTCAGGATGGACGGCGTCGGCGATAAGAATGAGAAGACACAGCGAGTTGTGGTGTGTCCAAGTGTCTTCCGACTTTATTGTTTTTAAGACAGCTTTTATACTTTTAGTTGTACATAGAAACAAATGTAAAGTGTAGAGTCATGCAAAATCAGATCAATGGGTCAGCAGTTTTTGACCCTTATCGGAACCAGGACACTGTTTGCGTTTCTTAGTTACAAAAAGTTTAAAGCTGTTTACATCATCTTTGGGCCTGGAGGCCTGCTAACATCCTGTGACTCCTTTATTGATAAGGGTTGATCAGCCAGAACACTTTTGTATCAGGCACAGAAAGTACCAGAGTTACATTTTTAAAAGAATACAGGCACAGCAGATTATGACAAAGAAAGAATTTATAAACTCAGAGTTTCAAAGTAAAACCTGTTTCTCTGTAATCTATCTTACGCCTTGACCCTAACAGAAAAGAATGTGGTCCCATAAAGTCATAGCACAGCAAGCTGAGACAATGTACCACAAAGGTCAGTGCTTAGCAAAATCACCAGCTGAATTAACAATTGCCTTATTATTTGTATTAAAGCTAAACTTCTACTTAAATAAATTTCTAACTATTATGTTTTTATTATATAGGCTAGATACGTGAAGAATAAAAACATAGTGAGTAAATATAGACTAAGTAAAGTAGTATTTTTTATGTTTTCTAATAAGTCCCTTTTTTCACGAAGGGCTCTGTGCCCATTGGGGCTTTCTGTGTGGAGGCTCTCAATGTTGTTTATTGTTAAGGATCAGTCAAGCACATTAATTCCAAGGGCACAGGTACATTTATTAAGCAAACCAATATGCTAGCAAGAGGAATTTAGATTAGCATACTCTATATCCCAGATAATTTTATTAGGGTGCTACCGTTCAGCGGCCTTGTTGATTGAGGTTTCAGAAAGATCTATTTTAGAAGAGAATCAGAATAGGCCTTTTGTCTAAGTCACAGAAAATAAGAGGAGGTTTGTTATAATAAACGTCAGAGAAACAGATATCATCTTTAAGGTGAGCGCTAAGGCAGCCTTCCGAGAATCCCTGAGGCCTGAGAAGCCGTGCTCAATCAGTCCTTTTCCTCATGACTCTGTCATGGGTGGGATCTTGTGAGCTGGCTCCTGGCACTGCCTGCTTCATATTTTGAATATCTTGATGTAACTTAGAAATATCAATACTAAAGTCTGAGTGATTCCAAACGCCTAAAATATGATTCCTAATGCGTTTCCAAGAATGCACGGAATCATTCACTTGTAGAGCGGTAACACACATCCATTTAAATTCAGCATGGCACCTTAAAGACAACTTAATTTTTAAATTTGTAATTTCTTGCCCTATAAGCAGGACTGCTTCTTCTAAAGCATTGACCTTATTTCCTATCTTCCTATCTATAATTTCCTGTGTAGTAAGAGCTACAGAGACATTTTTGGACAGGTGATCGACAAACAAGGCAGTATGCATTTCTTTTGACAGGGCAACAGCAGAAACCATAACTGAAGCAATTATGGCAATCAAGGCAGTTATTCCCACAATCAGAGCTGCAATGAATCTCTTAGGTCAAGAAATTAAGCCATTAAATTCATACAAAACTTTCAATGCATAATCATCAAACCATTGTCCCTCTAATTTTACAGGAACCATCAAATATGGTGGTTGCTTTACAATCATCACAGCCTTATAATTACTATAATCATTCCCATCAACACAATTTGCTATAAAACAATTCACACATTCAACATTATAAACAGTTTCTCCTTTAAAATCTCCCAGATCATTCCGATTTCTGGCCAACAGAAAGGCATAGGGAGAATGTACACAGGCCCGTACAAAATATCTTTGTGCATTTAAAGGTCTGTGTAAAATCACAGGTGTCATAGCAGCCAATGCTCTCCATAATTCAGGTTGCATGGGATCTGTTCCATCGAAACTCACTAAAGGAGGAACCCATCCATTAACATGCCACCTAGTAACTGCTAAAGGATATGGGATAAATGAATCATTCCATATGGATCTATAAGATTCTTCAAAAATTAAATTCAATCGTTGATCCAAAAGACAGGGGCACCCCCTTTCAATCAGAAAATGTCTAGTGGCAACAATGGGAATAGATAACTTTAGGGCATACATGCATTATTTCCAACGAGGAAAGCCAGAAATTCTGCTTATGCTTTCCCAGCCCTGTAGTCCTTTTTCATCAGAATCCGGCGAGGGGGAGGGGGCAGGGGAGTGCACAGCTTGGAAAATCCTTTAAATGAGGGGCTGCCTGTTTTATGGTATCATATTGTTTTTCTTGCGCCCCCGGCATCAGCAGCTGTAAGGACCAAAAGTCTCTCTTGCCATTGCTTCTCGGAGAATCAGTAAGCATGCCTTTCAAGGAAGTGCTAACACATTCATTCAAAACCGGAGCTGATCCTTGTAAGGAGGAAGGTATGACAAAGCAAATAGGTGGATAAACGGACACGTCTGAAAAATTGAAGGGAGTGCTGACCACTGTTTTATCATTATTAGGATAGATGGAGGCCCCGCCCAAAAGATGAGTATCATTAACAAAAACACGAATGGGCTCATTCATCCAATCAACAGGCTGGAAAGAAGGTGGATTAGGCCAACAGGCCCAATGAATTTTTCTGCGCTGGAGGGCCTCAGCTGACAAGCCAACAAAGCAAGCATAGCCACAAACATTACCAATAGGAGTGGCCTCATACCTCCCCCTTTCTATTAATTCTTCAGCCTGCTGAGTGAGGTGTTTCAGCTGGCCCCATGTTGGCACCGTGCTGGAGGTAGTTGCTTGAGGACGATGACGGTGACGGGGTGGAGCAGAATATGGTTGGACTCGATCAGCACGTCTCTCTTGAAGCACCAGGTGCCGGAAGCAATGTACTAGCAGCGAAGCCTCAGGTGAAGGGTCACTCACCCTTCGGCTTCTCCTTGGTTCCCTCAGGTCAGGACTCGACGAGCTTCTGATCTCCCCATTTTCCCTTGGTCCTGGACTCCAGGGATCTCAGTGACCTCAGGGGTCTTTGTGATCTTGGAGATCTCATGGGGCTGGCCATGTCAAATCAGTCTGTCAGGAATCCAAACAGAAGTGGAATCCTGCGGAAACACACAAGCATACCCTCTCCTGCAAGTTAACAGCACATCTGGCCCTTTCCACTCGACCAGGGGCCAAGTCATAGTCGCTTCAGGAATCCAATGTCTCATCATTGCAGTCTGCCCCTGTGTGTACACGTTTAAATGATTGATTACAAACAAAGCATGGTGTAGAACATGATGTGGAGAGGAATACTTAAATTCTACCTGCAGAGCACAAGCTCTAAGGCACAGGGACTTCAGTAGTATGGTGCGTGGGCTTAACAGTTGAGGCTTGTGAGTTCAATAGTTGTGGTTCCCTGGCTCTAGAGCACAGGCTCAATAGTTGTGGCACACAGGCTTTGTTGCTCCTCGGCATGTGGGATCCTCCCAGATCAGGGATCAAACTATGTCTCCTACATTGGCAAGCAGGCTCTTTACCACCAAGTCACCAGGGAAACCCTCTTTCTCTCTTTCCTGCCTTCCTTATTTCTAGAAAACCTCATGCCTGCACTATAGGGTTCCATCTGTCAATACAAAATATTGCTCTTGATACTGAGGACTGTCCCTTGTCCATTTGGGCTGCTATGACAGAATACTACAAACTGGGGAGCTTAAACAACAGAGTATAGCACTCATAATTCTGGAAGCTGGGAATAGAGAGATCAGGGTGCCAGTAGGGGTGGGTTCTGGTGAAGACCTCTTCTAGATTGTAGATGGCTGCCCTCTTTCTGTGTACTGACCTAGAACAGAGAAAGAAGAAGAGATGATTTTCTATGCCAGATGTCTGGGAGAAATTCTTTTGCTACTGAAAGTGTTCCGGACATATCATCCCCGAATATGCCGCACTTGTCACATTGATTATCTGGGACTGAAATCACTTGAGAAACAGCAAATCCTGTGGGAAACTTTCTCTGAACTCCCCCTAACTGCCTAAAAACAGTTCCTTCAAAATGAATTTAACTGTCATCAATTTCCTCCTGAGAGTTTCATCAGTAGAGGAAGACTGATTCATCACAAGAGAGGAGACTAGATGTCAATGCCACACCCAGACAGACTGTCACAAACTATCATACCTCCTGTCTAGTCTCCTAAGGGCCTGTCATCTTTCCTAATATCATTTACTCTCTTCTATGAGGACTACTTCTCCCCTTCTCCTACTAAGATGGTATATAAGCTCTCAAATCTCATCGCTTTTGGGGTTATTCACTTTTTTCCCCTGCAATAATAATTCACTTTTTCCATGTACATAATATTTAAAAATGAATAAATTTGCATAACTTTTCTCCTGTTATTCTGCCTGTTGTCAGTTTATTCATAAACCTACCTACTGAACCCAAGAGGGTGGAAGGAAAGTTTTTTCTCTGTAACATTACAAACGTATTAACAGCTTCAATAACTACCACCAATGAGTCTTAACTAAGACAGAAAGACCTGCTCAGAACAGTGAGTTTTAAGAATAAAAGATAGCTTTCATTCTGAGAAATCTATACCAACTAGATCTACAGGCGAAACAAGAGATTTTTGTTTGAGTGTACCGCCAGTGCAAGATCAAGCTTCAGACCTCTTCCAAGGGTGAGACCAATCATTTGTATACATTGGTCATTAAGTCTCTGGTATAAAAAAATAATGGTTACAAAAACAGTTTGAATAAGTGATCCAGAAGCAACTATTTGTCTATTTTATAAACGTGTCTTGTATTAAAAAACTATTTTTAAAAAATTGAACTGGATTGGGAATGTGGAATTTAGTGAAATTTCACCTGCAGTTCTTTCAGCTTTCTACTGCAGTAGAAATTTTAAGATATCTGACTGGTGTTTTTCCCTGGAAATTTAAATTTAAACACAAGGGTGATGCATTTTAATATTTTTGTACATATATGTATTATTTGCTCTTCAATATGGTACATATGTATATATAATACATATACATATCAAACGTATTATTCCCTCTTCAAAATGAAATTCCACATCCAAAGCCAAAATAACCTATGTGTGGTTAATGCAAAGCTTGGTACCACTGACCTAATTTCCAGGGCTAGTTATCTCATCAGCTGTTTTACTTGAGAAGTGTTTTTTTTTCTGCCTTTTGCTGTCCCATCTGCAAAATGGAGCTAATAATAGCACATATGTGGAAAGGATGTTGTGAGCACTAACTTGAATTAAGTATTCATTAAGTGGATTCCCTGGTGTCTCAGACAGTCAAGAATCTGCCTGCAACGTGGGAGACACAGGAGATGCAGGTTCCATCCTCGGGTTGGGAAGACCCCCTGGAGAAAGGAATGGCTACCCACTCCAGTACTCTTGCCTGGAGAAATCCATGGACAGAGGAGCCTGGTGAGCTATAGTCCATGGGGTCGCAAAGAGTCAGAGAGGACTGAGCAACAGTTTCACTTTCACTACCACTTGATAATAAGGAGCTCTTTATAAGTGTTTAAGTCAACTACAGATTTTTTAAATAAACAGATAAAATAGTTAATAGTGAGCACATCCAAAGCAGCTCAGCTCACAGACTTGCAGGTAGGGTACACTGCCTCAGCTCACAGACTTATTCATTCAACAGATACTGGTTGAATCACCACTATGTGCCAAGCTCTATGTTCCACGTTAGAGATTTAGAAGTGAAGGACACATCTCTTGCCCTGGAGTTTACAGCTTAGTTCATGTGAATTCATAAGTCCTTCTGTTTCTATCTTGGGAGTCAATACAATAGGGGAGCTTAATCTTCTGTATATAGGAATTAATTTAATAGGGAGTCAACTTAGGGACTGATGACTTCAAATAAAAATAAGATAGGCCCCAAATGGAGTCTCTTATGCTAAGCCCCATATCACCAAGCCAAGACTTGACTTAATTACAAGTTTCGCCTTTCCTAAAAACAGAATCTTAAACCCGCCAATCAGGAATTGCCTGATCAACACCAGTTAGGTAATCTGCCTAATTTGAGCCCTGCCATCTCCTGAAGAGAAGTAACCTTAGAGTAACCAAGCTGCTTTTTTGCCTAGTTCCTGCTTCCTTCTGGCTGTATAAGTCTTTCATTTTGTACAGCCCCTTTCTAACAGCTAGATTGGATGCTACCCAATTTTGAATCATTTCTGCTCAAATAAACTCTAAAATTTTAATATACCTCAATTTACCCTTTAATGGTTCTATAACCTCCATTCTGATGGGACAATAAAAGTATCTAACCCTTGGGGTTATTAGGAGGCTACATGAGGTCATACGTATCAGCCTATAGCTGTCACTTCAAAGAGGTTTGTTTAGTCAGTATTAATAATAACAATATAAAGGACGAATGTTTCCTTTGAAACCCATTCATTTCCTCCCTCCAGTTAAAAATCTGCCTTGTTGCATCCTATGTAAATACCTTAGTTTGTTTTCAGTACTGTTTTCTGTACTTCTGAAAGAACGTTCGCATTTACTCTGAAATTCTGAAAGGAATTCTCTTTGGGGCTTCGGGGGTAAAAAAATGATAGGAAACAAATGACTGGGATGGTGGTTGGAAGCTGCCATTCCCCTCTGCTAAATAAGCACAAGCTTACCGTCCCAAGAAATGTCCCCTTGTGTTTGTCTTCTATCCAGGAAAATCGGAGACGCGGGATTAAGGCGGGTTTTTGTTACCTTCTTCATTTTTTTGTCCGGTAGAGACATGATCATTAAACAAAGACCTAGCTCCAGTTACAACAAAGGGTTTGAATAGAAATCCAAAACCTGACTCGGAAGGCGTGGCGAGCTGCAGTCCATTGGGTCGCAAACAGTCGGACACGACTGAGCGAATGAACTGAACTGAACTGAACTGAACCGGCTCCACTCATGGCCTTCGGATCGGTTGAGCTATTGTCCAATAGGAAAGAAGAGCTGGCATCTACTATTTACATAAAGTCTTTGTAACCAGTCAGAGCGGGACCGACCGTCCAATCCGATTCTAGAGAGTTGGAGCCCTCATTTGAATATGGAGCTAATAAATAGTTATCGCCGCCGCCCGCTGTAGGTCTGGCTCTGTTTCATTTCCACTCCAGAGGCGCTGCCCAAGAACCGCTCCGAGAACCCTGTCTGGGAGGCTTAGGATAAGCGAAAGAATAAGCGCAAGAATAAGCGCAGCCACAGGCAGAGCTAATATATCTATGTGTATAAGGTACTGAAGCAGGTGCTCCCCAGCACAGGTATCTCTCCCAAGGCCATGGATATCTTGAACTCGTTGGTCAAGGGCACCTTTGAGCTCACGCTTCAGCGAGGCCTCGGCGCACTACAAGTGCTCTTACGAACACATAAGGTGAGGCACAGAAAGCTGCACATCAGCTGCTGCCCCTTGCGTAATGTGCCATGCCCGAAAATACCGAGACTGTCAAGGACGGGAGCTCCAAATAGGTGGGCCACAGTGCTCTGAAATTCAAAGGCTCCTTTCACAGCCACTTCAGTGCTCAGAAAAAGAGCCTGCTTCCTGGTGTGGTTGTGAAATGCTGTTCAGTCAGGATTATGGAGGAGATGGAGTGGGCTCCTGAAATAAAGCTAAGCGTTTTTAAAATGGCGTATTCACCAAAAAGACCTGCTGTGTTAGCCTCTGCTGCTGCTGCTGCTAAGTCGCTTCAGTCGTGTCCGACTCTGTGCGACCCCGTAGACGGCAGCCCACCAGGCTCCTCCATCCCTGGGATCCTCCAGGCAAGAGCACTGGAGTGAGTTGCCATTTCCTTCTCCAGTGCATGAAAGGGAAAAGTGAAAGTGAAGTTGCTCAGTCGTGTCCGACTCTTAGCGACCCCATGGACTGCAGCCTACCAGGCTCCTCCGTCCATGGGATTTTCCAGGCAAGAGTACTGGAGTGGGGTGCCACTGCTTTCTCCGATGTTAGCCTCAGCCCCAGTCAGAAGCCTGAGAAGGCGCAGCCCTGACGGTTGAGTTCTTGAACCCGGTCCAGGTCCTTCTGTCTGCAAGTGGCAAGTGCCTTGCAGGTGAGGGGGTCACCTCCAACAAGGCTGAGTGCCAAACTTCCTCTCTATCCATACTCCCTCGAGGTTCACGCCGGGGTGTGCTGGACATGACACTTGGTGAGGCTCTGAGTGTTGAAGCACAAACCAGGCTGTGACTTTTGGAAGAGTCCTTCGGGCCTTTGCCACGGCAAAGCTCATGAGCTTCTTTCCCTAGGCATTTAAGCAGCACTGAGTTTGAGCAGCTCCTTATAAACAGTAACGCTGTTACTGTTTAAAATATAAAAAGTGCGAGAGCACAGGTACTGGTCTAGACCCTCAAGACTCAGCTAAAATCCCTTGAACTACGTTGGTTTTTTATACGAAAAACGTGTATACCTTTTTGACACACGCTTCATAAACGGTTTGAGTTGTTTTGGTTTTTTTTCCCTCCCCGGTGTTATTGAGGTATAATTAACATATAGCCTTGTATAAGTTAAAAGGAACTGGAAGTTTTACCTTTTGACTGCCTTCATCCAACTCCCCACCCCCTCCCCACCCCTGCCTCTGGTAACCACAAATCTGATCTCTTTTTCTATGAGTTTGCTTGTTTTTGAAGTGTAAAATACCTACAACACTATGTTAATTCCTGATACACAACATAGTGATTTCATATTTCTAAAGATTTGAAAATTATCACCCTGATAATCTAGTTGTCATCTGTCAGCATACAAAAATACTATATAATTATTGTGTGTGCTTAGTGGCTCGGTCGAGTCTGACTCTTTGCAACCCCATGGACTGTAGCCCGCCGGGTTCCTTTGTCCATGAGGATTCTCCAGGCAAGTACCCTGGAGTGGGTTGCCATGCCTTCTTCCAAGGGATCTTCCCAGCCCAGGGATTGAACCCAGGTCTCCCACATTGCAGGCAGATTCTTTACCGTTTGAGCCGATATAATTGTTGACTGACTATATTCTCTATGCTGTACCTTTCATATCTGTGACTCATTTATCTGTGATCATCTTTTCAGGTGCCTATTGGCCATCCGTATGTCTTCTTTGGAAAAACATCTATTCAGATGCTCTGCCCATTTTTTACAACAATTGGGTTGTTCTATATTGTTTGGGGGTTTTATGTTGAGTCATATGAGTTTTGTATACTTTGGATATTAATTCCTTGTAGATATATCATTTACAAACATCTCCCATTCAGTAGGCAGTCTTTACATTTTGTTGTTGATAGTAATCTCTTATGACCATTTATAATTCTATGATGTCTGTTGTAACTTCTTTATGCTCCTTTGAAGAGGCTTTTCAATAAAACAAATTAGTACTTTTTAAAAAACTTCAGTAAATTGTATGCAAAATAAATGCTGCCTGTATGACACATTTAATAACAGTTAAGGCATGCAAAGCCTTATGTACGGGCCCACGCTGTTCTCGATCTAAAAAATATCTCATAGTGCTGGTGATTCCCAAACCACGAAGAACCACCCTCACAGGACAACCCAATCTCCAAGAGCCAAAATGCTATGTGAGATTTGGATTCACAGCTGTGTTCCCTCAGGTGGACAATGGCCATCTGATCCCTCCCTCAGGGACTTCACACACATCATTTCTAGTGACTACCCTTTAATCAATATTTACCCTTTTGCACAGTAAATTCTATTTTGCATTTGTAATTTCTTATTAAAGAGACAGTTTTTCCCCCTCCAAAATATTTACTCCATAATAATTAACAAATTTGACTTCAAATTTCTGAGATGAAAAAGGGAGTCACCTAGATGCATTTCAGATTGTGTACCTGCAAAATGCCTCCAGTTCCTTTCAGATCCTTAATTTAAGCATTTACCTTTGTTATTTCAGAGAATTGGAAATTGTCGTTATTATCTGGAGAATGATTCCATTGTGCTGAGTCCCAGTTTTCCTCACCTCTATGTATTCTCAAGTATTTGGTTAACTGCTCTAGTCTAACTTTCAACTTAGTGTAAAAGAACATATATTTCTCTGTTGTAACAGTAAGATAGACATAGTTTCTATATACATTTTTTCTCAATTTTCTTAACCATAGAATCTCTGTAGCAGAGATTCCATATGCCTTGCCTCTTCCTTAACAGATTCTCCTCCTACCAGAGGGCCAAATCAGGTCCATTCTGCACCTGGGGCTGTGTGTGCAGCCTCCACTAGACTATTCAGCAAATAGGGGCAGCCTTTTTAACTTCAAGCTAATTCTCTGTGCTAGTATAAAAAGTACTAAGAAATTAATTGGTGTTTTGCATTATTCACAGAAAATTGTATTTTTTCTAGAACTATATTTGCAAATTATTGTAAAATGTTCATTTTACTTCTTAATTTTACTTTTGATACTAAACAGTTCTGTTGCCTACTGCTAGCCTTTCTATCACAGTTTCTGCTTTAGACAATTTTCACTTGTTAGACCTACCTATGGTTTAAGCTCATTAAAGTAAAGAATCACGTGGATCTGTGAAACTAGTTTCATGTGACTGTAAGTTTTCATTAAGATACTGACTCCCAGTCTAATTTGGTAGGAGGCTGAGGGCTTGGACCCAGTCAGCAGGCCCCTATTTCAAAGTGGAGAACTGAATTTTGTAGGTTTTTTTTTTTTTTTAAGAGTTTAACTGATAAGATTTTAATTTTATAGCTCAATTCTTTTTTGGCAGGGTACTTTCAACACTAAAACTACCCCAAAACTGGAAATTATATATTTCTTACAAACAGCACAGGGCAGCCCTGTATTTTATCGGCAAAAGTCACTCAAGGAAAGAATACAAAGTGTGAGGCAAGACCAATGCTTTAAAGCATAAACGATTCTGCAATATACTGCTGCTGCTGCTGCTAAGTCGCTTCAGTCATATCCAACTCTGTGCAACCCCATAGACAGCAGCCCACCAGGCTCTGCCGTCCCTGGGATTTTCCAGGCCAAGAGTACTGGAGTGGGTTGCCATTGCCTTCTCTGGCAATAAACTGAGAAGAGGCTATACCAGAAGAGAGGCTTAAAAAGCTGGCTTTTTCATTCATAACTGATATTTTCTGAAAATCTACTAGAAGTCCACTTTCAGCAACTGAAATAATACAAACTGAGTACTTCCTATAAGTGTACCTGGTTGATCCTCTGAATACATTTCATTAGGAAGCACTATAATGAATGATAGAGTGTGAGAGGAAAATGACATATAGCAGTTTGTGAACAACCAGATGTTATGAAGCTTCCTCAATGTTAATCTTAAAAATCTGAATTCACTCAAGCAAATCATTTTCTGAAATTAAACCAGAGAATTTTGCTAATGTTCTTTCATCAGAATGTTAGCATTTCCATTTCCATACAGAAAACACTGGAAAAAACCTGAACTGTAACAAAACTAAACTAGTACTTACTTTTTATTGCTACTAACAACCTAGCATGGCATCAATACCATTAATACTATGTCTATGTCTATACTATACTATGTCTATCATATTTAATACCATTAAAATGGATAGAAAGGTTTGCATATTGTGGCAAACACCATGAACTGGGTATACTCAAAAGCCACTCTTATCTCCTTTCTCTCTCGCCTTTCTCTCCTGTAGAGGCCAGAAGGAAGAAAAGTACTTAATTTCAAATACCTACAGTTAGGGACGGACATAAGACATGGTTCTGGCCAGGGAGAGCTGTCCTTTCCAAATAAAAAGTAAAGATTTGCTAAGAGAAAGCCCCTTGGCCTCTTTCTCTTTTTTTCTTCCCTGAATGTAGAAGGACCAGAGGTATTATAGTCCCTTTAACCAAAAGACAATAAAAATGAACACAAAAGTCTACCCGTTAGACCACACAGAGGTGAAAGGAGTCAGGGTCCCTGAGCCTGGACAGCCCACCTCTGGACTTCTTATTGCATAAAATACATACAAGCTAACAGATTAAGCTACTATAGTAGGGTTTTCTATTAGTGCAGCTTTATGCACTTGTAGTAGATATGAATATAAAATTCCTAGTAAAAATCCAGTTAAGAGTTATGAAGAAAATCCTCAGCAACCCCTCAAATATTCTTAAAAGGACCTCGGTGATAATTTTGTTTTCTTTACCTGAAGAAGACAATACAGCACAACCAATACAAAAAAAAAATAACGAGTGGAGGGAGATGATGTTTGATGGTAATGAAACTATTCCAATGCCAAACAAAAATGAGGTAAGGCTGGAGAAGAGCATGACTATAATACCAAACAATTATGGTCTAATATTTCCTATTTGTCAGTTTCAACAGTCAGAGAGTCCATTTCTTGGGCAGAGGGATTCTAATATTTTTTAAGTCTGAAACTTCAAACTTGGGAAGTTTTCTTCCAGGTTACCAGCAAGGGTCTTATCAACTTCATGGAGGATTTTGAGAAAGTCTTCCACACAGGGCTACAGAAAGGAAGAAGACTCTCAAATGCACAGGAACGCTTCTGTTTGCTTAACTTGCCCTCCTTTAATCTCTTGAGTTACTGGTCTCCTTTGTTAATACCTGGAAAATATTAGAAAGAAATTCACATGAAATATCCTTCAAGATTTTCAAGTGGAAACCATCTTGGGTTAAATCAGACTTTTAGTTTCTTCTGTGTTAGACTCCATTGAGTTCTCTGGGTTCTTCTGACAATGTTCCATATTTTGTAAGACACAAATCAGGCTGTCAATTAGAGGAAGATCCACTTTTCCCATCTTTAGATACTCCTGTTCAGTCTGTGAAGCATAGATGGCAGACAACAATGAAAAAACAGAGGCCAGCACTGTTTTCTGTTCTTGCAGTATGATGGGCGGATCATCAGACTGGCAAAATTCATGGCACACCAGGTCAAAAAGTATATTCCAAGTGTCTTTTCCAGTGTCAGGACACTGTACAATTGCTTAAATTCCATCATCTACTGTGGTGAGCAGCTGTAAGACATGCATGTAAATCTCAAGCCCTTCTGGATTTTCAGAGTGTACTTGTTTGGCAGCTTCAAGCAGACAGGGCACAATTCGAAACTCTGGCTGCTGTTCAGAATCTTCCTGGGGTTGGTCCAGAGCCTGAACAGCCCCACTTCTAATCCATTCCAATGTTAGCTTCTCATCCAAATCAAACTACTTGTCCACAACCTCCCCAACCTTTACCAGCAAGTCAACATTTGTTGAACTTGACATGATGAAGCAAATACTATCATAAATAGCTGGATTTTCTCGGATTCTTTCAACCCAGACACTGGCCACTTATGTCTGGGAAAGACAAGTAAGCAACAACCTGCTTGTTTCCAGCAGAGTAGGAGGGTCTGAATACCTAGCCAAGATTTTTATCACTGCTGATGGACACACATATCTCCTGGAAACAGGCCATATTACCTAAAATTCCCATACATATTTCTCTTAATCGAAGACATTTGGATTTGGCCAATACTCCCATAAATATGTCAGGAGCATTAAATTCTTGGAGAAACAAAGCCACATCCTCATCCATTGGCATATCCCATACTCTGCAAATTTCATTCTCCATTTCTTCATCGAGCTCCATCTGCTGCTCCTCACCATCAGAGCTGGATTCAGCATTTTCAGGGCTAACCATCTGGATGAGCCCACTGAGGATGCTGAAGGGTCAGTGCTTGCTATAGACCGTGCTGCCTATGCACTCCCCCACGGCCGCCGCCTCCTCCTCTGCTGTGCCGACTTGGCAGCCCTGTCGACAGGTTGCGGTACGTGACTTGGCCGCCTCTAGCGCAGGAGCTCCACCGGAAGCCAGTAGTTTTTAATATGACAGATATCTACTGAGAAAATTAAAGGTGTTATCTTTTGATGACAGATCACTGTTTAAATTTTGTATTACAACTAGGAAGGCAAAGAAGTAAGTAAAACTGCTAGGACAAAATTTCCATTTCGAAGTATTTATTTTTGTAAACACCGTTTCAGGCTACAAAGAATACGTTCGAACACTAGATATGTTCATATAGGTATGTTCAAACATACAGACATGTTCAAACATATACAGATAGAATATACAGATACGTTCAAACACTCATATCAGTAAAAGAGAACAAGGGGAAAGATAATGCCTGCACACTTCTATCACTGTAACTATAACTATATATGCCCATGAGTGCACAAACTAACTCAGGCAGAAAGGAAAGGAGGGTGTGGGAGGCTGAGACCATCTTTAAATGAGGCAGTTTTCACTAAAGTTTTATTTTCGGTTTTATATATATCTATCAAAACTTATTTATATTTAAACAATTGTGTGTTGTCCAGATGATTTTTAAACATTTCTGCTCACCAACAAGTTTTTAAATTTCAATTTCCATTTTTCTGTATAAAGGAGGTAGATAATGCTAAATACACATAGCTTACATTAGGATGAAATGCTGAATCTGAAGTTGAATGAAAATGAGTTCGAGGTGAAAAAAGAATTACCTAAACTAGCTCAGTGTTAACGAATAATTTAATAGTATATTCTGTAATCTGACTGGTATTGAATAGCTATTTCAATAGAAACCTTTAAAAAACTGATGTGAGACCATTTTGTTTTGTAAAACGTCCTATCTTGGGATTTGCATTCTTGCAACTATTAACTAACCATGAATTTAACTTACATGCAGAGTACATCATGAGAAACGCTGGGCTGGAAGAAACAAGCTGGAATCAAGATTGCTGGAAGAAATATCAATAACCTCAGATATGCGGATGACACCACCCTTATGGCAGAGAGTGAAGAAGAACTAAAGAGCCTCTTGATGAAGGTGAAGGAGGAGAGTGAAAAAGTTGGCTTAAAGCTCAACGTTCAGAAAACTAAGATCATGGCATCTGGTCCCATCACTCCATGGGAAATAGATGGGGAAACAGTGGAAACAGTGTCAGACTTTATTTTTTGGGGCTCCAGAATCACTGCTGATGGTGACTGCAGCCGTGAAATTAAAAGACGCTTACTCCTTGGAAGGAAGGTTATGGCCAACCTAGATAGCATATTTAAAAGCAGAGACATTACTTTGCCAACAAAAGTCCGTCTAGTCAAGGCTATGGTTTTTCCAGTGGTCATGTATGGATGTGAGAGTTGAACGGTGAAGAAAGCTGAGCACCACAGAATTGATGCTTTTGAACTGTGGTGTTGGAGAAGACTCTTGAGAGTCCCTTGGACTGCAAGGAGATCCAATCAATCCATCCTAAAAGGGATCAATCCTGGGTGTTCATTGGAAGGTCTGGTGTTGAAGCTGAAACTCCAATACTTTGGCCACCTCATGCGAAGGGTTGACTCATTGGAAAAGACCCTAATGCTGGGTAGGATTGGGGGCGGGAGGAGAAGGGGACGGCAGAGGATGAGATGATTGGATGGCATCACCGACTCGATGAACATGCGTTTTGGTAGACTCCGGGAGTTGGTGATGGACAGAGATGCCTGGCGTGCTGCAATTCATGGGGTCGCAAAGAGTCGGACACGACTGAGCGACTGAACTGAACTGAAGTATTTTGGACGCCAACTTTAAAATGTGTGGGGTTTTAGAAATTCTTTTACAGTGAACCCATGTAGAAAAAGGAATGAGGCAGGCGTTTTCCAGCCGCTGTGGTTGAGGACACGGTGGCAGTGAGCACGTTTTCTCCCCAGCCCAACCCAGCCCAGCCCAGCCCAGCCCAGCCCAGCCCAGCCCAGCCCTACCAACCGACTCAAGCAGGCAACCTTCTTCCTTTGGAGATGATTTGCAAAAGCCCGGTTGTTAGCCTTTAATTGAACGTCAGTTCCTTACCCGAGATGATGACACGACCTTTCAACACATCTAATTCTCAAAACAGCTCAAGTAAGTGATTTACTTGAAATCCTATTCTTACAAATAAGAAAAAACAGGCAAAAAAGGTAGGCGATGTCTTCCTGGGTGAACTCTTCATGCTAAAGCACTTTCTCTGAACTAAGATGACTTTCCAAATGAATGCCATGAACTCAAAGGGAAAATTCTGCGTCACTAGTGCGTCACTGAGAATAATGGGGCTGAAGTGGAAGTTTACATTTTCTAAGAAAAAGGTTGATTTTCTCTCAAATCGCCCTCCCGCCCCCGCCCCCGCCCCCGCCCCCGCCCCCGCCCCCGGCCCCGCCCCCGCCCCCAACTATCTGCAGCCGGGGTTGGCTTATTACATCCAGTTCTCGAGCACAGAGCAGTGTTCCACCACGCTTCCATTTTCCTTTCGGTTTCAAACATCCCGCCTTTGAAGGATCCAGACATGCAAACACCCTCCCGTGAATGTTCATTGCCTTAGGACAAAGATACCTGGTTCGGGCGGAGATGCAGCGCCAGGCGCCAGCGCCAAAGCTGTACACCACCTCCGGGGGCCTCACCCAGCGCGTCTTTCAGTACATCTTCGGGCTCACTCATTAGGAAACACGGACGTATTCGAATAGCATACGGTCCCTCTGGGGAAGCGGGGGATGGGGGCGGGGGTAGGGGATGGTGAGGACCCACGCCACCCACCCACCGGCGAACGTCATGCGCACGCAAAATTGTACCATGCCCACAGGCCTCGGAAATAGCACTCTCCAGACCCTAGAGTTGCACTCAGGATTCCTATTTTTCTTAGTGAAGCGTCGATAGCATTGGGCGGAAGCAGGGGTGGACACACAGCCTTTTCATTGTTTCCCTCACTGTTATTTTTCCTCGCCAGCCCAACCCCGACCACTGATAAAATACAGGTACACTTTTGCATTCTGTTCACGTACACACGCGCGCAGACGTCTATGGGGTGGGGGGGAGGGGGGTAGGAATCCGGGCGCCCTTCTAGTAACCTAGGAGCCGCTACGAAGGAGACAAGGGATGCTTTTACATAACAAACCCTTCACGTGTTCGACACCCTTTCTCGATCTTGTGAGTGGCTCTGAAAAGAGCCTTTGGGTTTCCGGGCAACGAGATGCAACTCATTTAGAGCTGGTATATTTGGTGACGGCTTTGGTACCTTCCGAGACAGCGTGTTTGGCCAACTCGCCGGGCAACAGCAGGCGCACAGCTGTTTGCACCTCCCGGGACGTGATGGTAGAACGCTTGTTGTAGTGCGCCAAACGGGAGGCTTCGCTGGCGATACGCTCGAAGATGTCGTTCACGAACGAGTTCATGATGCCCATAGCCTTGGAAGAAATACCGGTGTCTGGGTGCACTTGCTTCAGCACCTTATACACGTAGATGGAATAACTCTCTTTACGGCTGCGCTTACGCTTTTTACCATCCTTCTTCTGCGCTTTAGTAACAGCTTTCTTGGAGCCCTTCTTGGGTGCGGGAGCTGATTTGGACGGATCGGGCATGTCAGCGGATCTTTCCAAACAGAAAAAAAAAACCTGTTTGCGGAGCAACTCAATTTATACGTCCTGTATTCAAATAAGGGATCCAGAGTTTCTAATTTCTGATAGGATCAAGCAACGCGCAACGTCATCACTGGAAAAAGCAGATGCAAATTAGGGGGAAAATGGTGACTTCGTTTTCTGATTGGTCACCATCACTACCCAATCGGGTGGCGCCGACTGCACTACCTCAAGACCATATATAAGGACTCTCTGCGTATAGTGGGTTTGTTGGTTGGTGTTCTGTTTTTTGGGTTTGTTTTGTGGTTGTGCTTGAGTGGGAGATGTCTGGCCGAGGCAAACAGGGCGGTAAGGCGCGTGCGAAAGCGAAGTCGCGCTCTTCGCGCGCGGGCTTGCAGTTTCCTGTGGGCCGAGTGCATCGGCTGCTCCGCAAAGGTAACTATTCTGAGCGTGTGGGTGCTGGCGCGCCTGTCTATTTGGCAGCCGTGTTGGAGTACCTAACGGCCGAGATCCTAGAGCTGGCGGGCAACGCGGCGCGCGACAACAAGAAGACGCGTATTATCCCACGCCATCTGCAGTTAGCCATCCGTAACGACGAAGAGCTTAACAAGCTGCTGGGCCGCGTGACCATCGCGCAGGGCGGTGTCCTGCCCAACATCCAGGCCGTGCTACTGCCCAAGAAAACGGAGAGCCACCACAAGGCCAAGGGCAAGTGAGGCGGCGGAGGCGGGCCGGAAACGGCAGCGCTCCCTGTGGGCCCCCTGACACCAAAGGCTCTTTTCAGAGCCACCCACAGCTTCTAGAAAAGAGCCGTACTGGCCAAGGGCTGTGTCTTTCGGAGCGCATTTCTGCGCGAATCTGAGGAAGGCTGGGCTTGCGGGAAATCGAACCAGAGACGTGATTTGGGTGCGCACAGGGGCACAGTGGGCTGTGTGTGTTCGTTTGCTGCGGGGAATGTCTGACATTTTCTCTTGAATCTTACCCCCAAGGTCATGGAGTTTTAATCCTACTCATCCTTAAGAATTTATTACCGGTGACAAGCTACTTTTGACTCCGGAAAGTCATTATTGTGACATTCAGACTCCAAGTACGGACTGTTTTCTTATCCCAGGAGAAATCCATAGATTGAACTGGTATTGAAAGTATTTAATCTTAAAATCTGTCATTTGAGGTTCTGATAGGTAAAGGTGATTTACATCTTAAAAGGTATGAATGCATGAGTTAGATTTTTAGAGAACATGAGACCAGAATTGCCTATTGTATTGCGAATTCTAAGGTCTTAGGAAGGGTATGTCTTGCTAGATGCATTTTCAGCATTTGAAATGTATCAGTTTGCATTTTGAAAATAGGTGCACATTTTTAAAGGAAACATTGTAGATAGGATAATTAAAGGAGTTTAAATTACTATATTTGAGTTGGTTAAACGTTAATAAGAGAGCCCCTTAAACTGATAGCTAGAGTCAAAATAATTAGTACATTGAATTTCATAAAATTACTTTTGTGAATTCAGTAAATTTAAAATGAACAGTGTTAGGACCAGAGTAAGTAATATATATGTGGATATTTCAAAAGATGATTGTTCATGAATTCCACATGCTGTTACAAATAAGGGGTGGAGTGACCAGGATATGCTTCTGCAAAGTCTACTGAGAAGTGAATATGTTAATTAGCACTTACTTCATGGAGTTAAGGGATTAAATGAGTAAATCCATAGTAATCCCTATGTTTAAAAATCTCTAGCACATTATGAGTTTAGTAAATGTTATTCTTGCTGTCATCCTTACTGGTTCCGTTAATTTTTTTTTATTATAATAAGTACAGGCCACTAAAACAATTTAAGAATGTTATATAATAATATTTATCTTACAAAATTAGATGTACTCAAACCAGGGCTCCCTAGACACTATCTGGAGCTAACCGCATATTTGCTAGTCTTTAGAAAATATTCTAGCACTATGAAACTGTCTGCACCAAAAATTGATAAGAACCATCAGTGTGGATGGAAACAACACCCAACTGCTCTGCAGTGCAGGTAGATAGTAGCATTCACATTGCCTAATGGGACCCATTTCAATGAAACAAACTGCAAAGATTATGCAAGGGATTATAGAGTTCTGGAAATCTGTACATTGTGCTTCCCATGACAGCCTTCAATTCTACTTTAAACTTTATTTTTCTGTTGATGTTGCTGCAGGTCATTGTATGTCTTCACCTCCTTCAGTGTTATTTAAGAAAGAGAGGTTTCTCAGGAACAGGGAGAGCTCGGGTCTTCCAAGTGTCATCACTGAGCTCCACATTTTCAGTTCCTCAAGTGGAGTGTTAACAGGGAAGCATGAGGTGGGAGGTGCTCCAAGAGGCAGCCCTTTTTTGTCACTTCTAAGGCTGAGTTTATATAGCCACAAGCCCTGATTTTCAATTAATTAAAATTAAATACAAAGATGCAGTTTCTCAGTCGTCCTAGCCACACATGGCTAATGGCTACCAGACTGGACAGAACAGATACAGAAGGTCTCCATAATTACAGAAAGTTCTGTTGGGCAGCTCTGGTCTGATCATCTATCAGGGTTATCAGTTTAGAAACACGATGCAGTATGCAGAGCTGCCTGCCTTGGGTAGAGAAAGCTCATCAGACTCATGCTTAAAGAAGAGAACAGCATATGGCTCAGCTATTCCATCCCCCAGATACATACAAGGACTTGGCTACCCAGATACCCATCTTACATTCACAGCAGCATCCCAAACATAGAAACAGTCCAAATGTCCGTAACATGAATGGATAAACAAAATGTGGTCTATCCATATAATGGAATAGTATTTAGTCATAAAAAGGAATGGCATGTTCATGAATGAACCTCAAAAATGTTGTGGTAAGTTAAAGAAGCTGGACACTAAAAGTCACCTATTGTATGATCCCATTTATATGATAGCATACAAAACAGACAAATTCATAAGGAGAGTAGCTTAGTTGCTGCTACTTAGTTGTTGGGTACTAGAGGAATATGGAATATTGTTCACTTTTGGAGTGATGAAAATAGAGGTGGAAAGAGGTGATTGTGAATGCCTATATGTCAGTGAATTGCTCACTTTAGAATGGTTTGTGTTTATGTGAATTTCACCTTGATTTAAAAAGATAAGTGAACCTAATACAAGGATATGCACTAGAAAGAAGACAGAGTTTGTGTCTCTATCACTTTTATCCAGTAGGTGGAGTGTGGGCTGGCCTGCCTGCACAGTAGCATCCCTCAGAGACCACGTAGGGAGAGGGCATGGAGTCCTTTGGATAGCCACAGCCTTTCCTTCTGCCTGCCTCGGTGGAGTTTCAAGCCCTCTTCCCAGCCAACTGACACATATCATACATTCACTTCACCAGAATTATCTTGGTCATTCTCCCCGTATCCCTATGGGTGGGCACTTTATTAAGAAAGATGAAGTGGGGGGTAGATCCCAGAAGAAGAATGCAGCCTGAGCGGCCTCAGAAGCATCCATGCTCACTGCAGATTAAGTGTTCCTAGTTTCTGGAATTCTCAGCTTGGTCCAAGTCTAATAGGCCGTCTCACCTCTCTCTAGGTGTGGCCTGTACCCAGCCTCTGCTGCACATCTAGTCTTTCCTTCCTACAGTATCAGTTTTCATATATTCACCAACAAATTCAAGAATCTTCCAAGTGAAAAAGCAAATGGACTCCTCCCTTTCCCCCAAAGTTTCTGTGCTCCCCTAGACTAGGGAGAGCAGAGGAACTTGGGATTAAAACTTGAAGTACTGGGTCACCTAGTTCCTAGTGCCATCAGATCTGGGCTGAGCTGAGTTGTTCTCCTCCTACATCATCCTGTTAACATGACTGCCCAGCCCTGGTCTTCAGAATCTGCCTAATGCCTCCCCCTTCACAACTTCCCTACCTCCAGGCAGGGTCTTATTTCTATGCATTGCTCACAAAGCCTCATGAAGCTTTGATTTTCCCCAGTGCATGCCCAGCAAAAGCTTTAAAACTGCATCTCTTCCTCTGCCTGCTTCCCTCTCTCCCAATTCCTGGTTAGCTGGGTTCTACTGCCACCTGCAGAGGTCTCCAGGGACACCAGGTCTTCTCTCCTCTCTCAACTTTGGACCCAACAGCCCCTCCTGTCAGTGCTGCCCATGGGCCTCCAGGACCCCTCTGCCTCCTGCTGCCCTGTCCTCAGCTCACTCTCAGCCACATGCAGCCCTCTGGGTCACGTCCTTCTAGGTCATTCCTGCAGGATATCAGATCTGCCCCCAAATTCCTAGAGAGCATGTGGGTCAGCAGTTTGAGCCGAATTCCATCACCTCCACTAACTTTGTCAGTGATGCTTCCTAAGGCCTACTTGATTTTGCATTCCATGATGTCTGGCTAAAGGTGAGTGATCCCGCCATCGTGGTTATCTGGGTCATGAAGATCTTGTTTGTATAGTTTTTCTCTGTATTCTGTGCTTCCCTGGTGGCTCAGATGCCTGCAATGCGGGAGACCCAGGTTTGATCCCTAGGTCGGGAAGATCCCCTGGAGAAGGAAATGGCAACCCACTCAAGTACTCTTACCTGGAAAATTGCTTGGATGGAGGAGCCTGGTAGGCTAGAGTCCATGGGATTGCAAAGAGGCAGACACAACTGAATGACTTCACTTTCACTTTTTGTGTATTTTTGCCACCTCTTAGTATCTTCTGCTTCTGTTAGGTCCATACCATTTCTCTCCTTTATTGTGCCCATCTTTGCATGAAATGTTCCCTCTCATTTTCTTGAAGAGATTTGCTAATCTTTCGCATCAGAAGGCAAAAAAAAAAAAGACAACAGTCCTAATTGATTTAAATAAACATAGAACCAGACTCAGATATGACACAAGTGTTGGAATTATCTTTCAGACCAGAATTTTAAAACTGTGACTAAGATGTTAAAGCTCTAATGGATAAAGTAGACGGCATGCAAGAATAGATAAGACAATGTACATAGATAAAAATGCTAAGAAAGAATCAAAAGGGAATGTGAGAAATTGAAAACCCTAACAAATGAAGACTGCCTTTGATGGGCTCATTAGCCAACTTCCTACAGTCTAAAAAAGAATCCATGAGCTTGAAGAAATATCAATAGAAATCTCCCCAACTGAAATCCAAAATGAAAAAGGAATAATAACAATAAATAGAAAACAATATTCTAGGACTGTGGGATAATTACAAAAGCTGTAGCATATGTGTAATTAGAATAGCAGAAAGAGAAGTGAGGAGAATAATGGTTGAGGATTTTCCAAAATGATGGAGACTAAACCACAGATCCAGGAGGTTCAGAGAACACCAAAAAAAAAAAAAAATTACGCTGAGGCACATTACATTCAATTGCTGCTGCTGCTGCTGCTAAGTCGCTTCAGTTGTGTCTGACTCTGTGCGACCCCACAGACAGCAGCCCACCAGGCTCCGCCGTCCCTGGGATTCTCCAGGCAAGAATACTGGAGTCGGTTGCCATTTCCTTCTCCAGTGCAGGAAAGGGAAAAGTGAAAGTGAAGTTGCTCAGTTGTGTCCGACTCTTAGCGACCCCATGGACTGCAGCCCACCAGGCTCCTCCGTCCATGGGATTTTCCAGGGAAGAGTACTGGAGTGGGGTGCCATTGCCTTCTCCGTTACATTCAATTACAGAAAATCAAAGATGAAAATAATCTTGAAAGAACCAGGGTGGGGGTGGGGCAACACTTTAACTACAAAGTTAAGACTTTTCATCAGAAATCACGAGAGAAAGTGTCGCATGTCGTATGTACAAGTTATTGTATTAAATTACTAACCTAGAAATTTGTATCCAACAAAAGTATTCATCAAAAGTGAAGGAGAAAATAAAAGACCCCAAATAGACAAAGCAATCTTGAAAAAGAAGACTGGAGCTGGAGGAATCAACCTTCCTGACTTCAGATTATACTACAAAGCTACAGTCATTGAGACAGTATGGTATTGCTACAAAACTAAAAATGTAGACCCATGGAACAAGATAGAAAGCCCAGAGATAAACCCAAGCACATATGGGCATCTTATCTTTGACAAAGGAGGCAAGAATATACGATGGAGAAAAGACAACCTCTTCAATAAGTGGTGCTGGGAAAACTGGACAGCTATGTGTAAAACAAATGAAACTAGAACACTTTCTAACACCATACACAAAAATAAACTCAAAATTAAAGATTCAAATGTAAGGCCAGAAACTATAAAGCTCTTAGAGGAAAACTTTGACAGTATACTCTTTTTCATATATGACAGCAAGATTCTCTTTGACCCAGCTCAAAAAAATTATTTATGTCTCTATTCATAATAACTGATGACTGTTCAAATAGTAATGGCAACAATAGATTGGATGATAATGACAGTAATGTTAATAAGGGATGGAAGGGAGGAAATGGTAATATTCTGTTAATTCCTATTTATAAGTTACCTGCACTAATCCATGAAATGGAATAGTGTCATTTGAAAGTGGACTGAGATTGGCAATAAACCTATATTTCAAACTGTAGGAAAATCACCTTAAAATTGGTGTGCTAAATAGAGGATAGGCTATGGAATCATATCACCGTATAGCCATGATGGAGATCTCTAAATATCTTTAATGTTCATAACTACTTTGAAATGACAGTAGTTGTAAGTCTTCCCCAATTAGAAGCTGTTTAATCATTGATAAAGATACACATTTGTATTTTGATGGTTTGTATATCTTTTGGTAACTTCAATATAATTGATTCTTTGTATTTTTAAAAATTTTTACACATTTAAAAATATTGAGGCATTCCACGTTATGCATTAAAAATATTTTTAAATAGTCTGAGCTTTACCAAACTACCATCATCCATCCATCCATCATCATTCCCTTTAACCCTGGGAACATGCAGATTCTGACACTGCCTACGCTGAATGAGTGATGGCTTTGAAGAGATTAACCAATGTGTCCCAGTCAGATGAAGTCTGTCCCTGGTCAGACCGACATTGTGCACACCAGGGCTTGCTTAGGATGGTCCCTCTGGTCCTTCTGCCTCTCTCCTAGCCAACCATACCTGACCTGAAGAGTGTGGCAGGACTTTGTGCAACAATCACTGTCAAATGAAAAGCAAATCCAGATTTTGTAAGCAGAGATTTTCATTTGAAAAGATGATTGCAAGGGAGGGGAAAGGGCTATTGCAATAGGAAAGGAAAATTCTTTCTTCTCATCTTAGTTCTTAGCTGGGGCTCTGTTAACAGAAGATGAATTAATAAGAGAAAAGCATGAAAGTTCTATCATGACTCAAGAGCCCTCATAAGGAAATGAATACCCACAGACAAAACCTAAATGCTTTTGTGTTAGATGGAACAAAGAAAGGCAATTATGGAAAAATAACTAAAATATACCTTGGAGGCTACAAGAAGACAGGAATTATCTTAATGTCAGTTTGTGCAGGATCTTCTTTGGTGTTAATATTTCATCCTTGATGACAAGACTGTTTCTTCTTGCATAGGGCAGTCATCTTTCACGGGGGAGTTTTAACTCCCGTTTTCAGTAAGAAAGAGGAGACATCAGAATACTCTCGCATCAGCTGTTTTTCAAGTGTCTAGTTTAAAAACAACCCTTCCACTCAAATAGCATAGTATTTGGGGATGGCACATTCTGGCGCCCTTCAGCTATGTCCTTAAGGTCTGTAAGCCTCTCACAGGTTTAGGTAGTGAAGGATTTTCTTTTATACTGAGAAGTGAGCAAGACTAGGAAGAATCAGGTATGAGGAAGTAGAAGGCAAGGGCAGTCGATGGGACAGTAGGTCAGGGAAGGCTTCTCCCTGAGCCCAGCCAGTTCCCAGGTCAGGGCCCAGATATAGGATAGTGAGCCAAAGCCGAGCAGACAACCATCTTGTTCAGAACTGTCAGGCTGGCTTATTTCTCTCAGCAGGTTCTCAACATAAGAGATTTGAAACACCAAATTAACTGCAGCTCAAGCACACAGGATTATCTCAGCTTTCCTCTGGTATAGCAAGAGTTCGAAACAGCAGACTAGTTATGGCCCAGTAAGAACGCAAGCAAGTTAAACATTGAAAATACAACAGATAATACACCCTCAAGAGAAAATGGAGGACCAACTCTGGAAAAGATGACAGCTGACTTGGTTTTTCCTTTATATATTTGCTGACTCCTCCTTTTGGTTCAGCTTTATGCAAAATAGGGCTTCTACCTACCACCAATCAGGGAAAGGAATGCAAATAGCATGTGTCCAAGGCCAATGAGGGAAGAGGGTATGTCTTGGGGCAGTTTCCTGCCGGAAGTCTTCCCTTAGGTCCTCTACTTCCTTTTTCTTCTTTAAGCTTCTCCCACTCCCCACCTCCACCCCACCCCACCCCACCCCCACCTCCCCAACCCCATCTTGAGTGTCATCAGAGTCACTTGGCGAAGATGGTTCACTGCAGGGCACAACGATTGAAGGAATTCCTTTAACCATCAAGAAAATTCAAAATGTCACCACCTACAGGCCAAATGCAGAGTGTAAGCTTCTAGAATTTTCTTCCCTCAGCCCATAGGGGAGGAAGAGAATGCTGAGGAAAAACAAGGGAGCTGTACAGGGAGATGCAGCACGCACAGTGATGCCCACCTGAACCAAGACCTGATGCCTACCCCCATCCAACCCAGACCCAGTTGGTCTTCGAGCAACCCTGCGAGCTCCAAGATGCCGGCCTGTGAGGCCAAACCCTCGCATCGCGAAAATAAGGGGCAGGCGCCCATGCAGTCTGCCTCCATGGGCCAATCAGAACTTAGCCTGCCCTCACGCCACCCAGCAACTGGCCAATGGGAAGGCTACACCCTCTATAAAAGAGGGCAGGCTTTGCGCTTATGCTTTTTGGCGAACGACAGAGGAAACTGGAGCTTCTCTTGTTTAGGCAGAAGAAGCGGCAGCGGCATGGCCCGAACGAAGCAGACTGCCCGCAAATCCACCGGCGGCAAAGCGCCTCGTAAGCAGCTAGCTACCCAAGTTGCTCGCAAGAGCGCTCCAGCCACCGGTGGCGTGAAGAAGCCACATCGCTATCGGCCTGGAACCGTAGCCCTTGGCGAGATCCGCCGCTACCAGAAGTCTACCGAACTTCTGATTCGGAAGCTGCCGTTTCAGCGTTTGGTGCGGGAAATTGCACAGGATTTCAAAACCGATCTGTGCTTCCAGAGTTCCACCGTGATGGCACTGCAGGAGGCATCCGAGGCGTATCTAGTCAGTTTCTTTGAAGACACCAATCTGTGTGCCATCCATGCTAAGCGTGTCACCATCATGCCTAAGGATATTCAGCTGGCACGGCTAATTCGTGGAGAACGTGCCTAGATTCTTTTGCCCACATAGCTGCCAATCTTTGACCCCAAAGGCTTTTTTCAGAGCCACTAGCTGTTCACAAAAAGTGCTGCACACAGACGAGTTAGCCCGTTTTGAGTTACTTAGTGGACTGATTGATGAAGCGTCCATACGGCTTTTTACTGTGTGTATGTGTTAGTCGCTCAGTCGTGTCTTACTCTTGACAATGCCAGGCTCTTCTGTCCATGGAATTCTCCAGGCAAGAATACTGGAGTGGGTTGCCATTTTTTCCGGGGGATCTTACTGACACTGGGATCGAACCCAGGTCCCCTGCAGTGCAGGGAGACTGGTGGGATGACATCACGGAGTCAATGAATATGAGTTTGAGCAGGCTCTGGGAGTTGATGGACAAGAAAGCCTGGCATGCTACAGACCATAGCGTTGCAGAGTCGGACACGACTTGAGCAACTGAACTAAACCTCCGGAGGAACAGCTGGTAACTTGGCAGCACGTGGTAATGAGCTTTCCATCCCCACTGAGTGAACTTCCTGAGGAAACACAGGGTGGTTAACCATACTTTTAGTAGTGGAGCTTTGTAGAGATGATGGGAGCATGGACTTTAGGGGAAAAAGTCAGAATTTTCTCTTTCATTGGTGGTATTTAGAAGTTTCTCCACAGAGGCTTTATTAAGTTGAATAAAAGCATACTGGATTTGCTGGTCAGGCAAAGGGGATAAAATCCATTCCCTACTCTCCTTGTTTGGGCTACACTTTGGGGATGTGTACAGTTGAAATGATGATGCCTGTATGTAGCTATCTCCTAGAGCAAGAGTAATACCTCATTGGTCCTCAAAGTCCACCACTGGGTGGGAGGGAGAGAAGTAACCAACGTTGATTTTTACTTAGTAGATTTCTGGCTTAATTATAAAAAGTTAAAGGCTATAAACAGATAAGCGATGCGTACTTGGGTCCCAAATGCAGGATCTTCTGCTCCCATGGAGTTGTGCACCACCCTCCAGGCATGTGTATGAGTTCTTGCTAACCAACCTGGAAACTCCAGTCCTACAGGGATTGTCATGGAAGCCTCATTACACAGGCACAGTTGATTGAGTCATTGGTTATCGGTGAATGAACACAACCTCCAGCTGCTGTCCCCTTCCTGGAGATGGGCTTGAAACTTTCAAACCTCTAATCACAGCATTCATTCCTTGTGGACATAATGTGCAGTATGTCACCACCAAAGGCGTGGTGATAAACTTCGAACAGGCCTGGTCTGTGTATCTCAGAAAAGCTTCAATTCCAGATGTTGTCTGCATCATTCCAGGGACTCGTAATTTCAGGTCACCAGATGACATGCAGATACAGTCTGGGTTTGCTGCTCTCTATGAATCCAGTTTATTCCTTGCAAGATAAATACTTCACAAAGCACAGAAAAGGCAGATTGCAGACTTGGGGTTATTTAAAAGGAGATAAGTATTGCAAGTTCAGTTCAGTTCAGTCGCTCAGTCGTGTCCGACTCTTTGCGACCCCATGAATCTCAGCACGCCAGGCCTCTCTGTCCATCACCAACTCCCGGAGTCTACCCAAACCCATGTCCATCGAGTCAGTGATGCCATCCAACCATCTCATACTTTGTCGTCCCCTTCTCCTCCTGCCCCCAATCCTACCAAGCATTAGGGTCTTTTCTAATGAGTCAACTCTTCACATGAGGTGGCCAAAGTATTGGAGTTTCAGCTTCAACATCAGTCCTTCCAATGAACACCCAGGATTGATCTCCTTTAGGATGGATTGATTGGATCTCCTTGCAGTCCAAGGGACTCTCAAGAGTCTTCTCCAACACCACAGTTCAAAAGCATCAATTCTTCGGCGCTCAACTTTCTTCACTGTCCAACTCTCACATCCATACATGACCACTGGAAAAACCATAGCCTTGACTAGAAGGACTTTTATTGGCAAAGTAATGTCTCTGCTTTTCAATGTGCTATCTAGGTTGGCCATAACCTTGCAAGTTAGCACCAACTTTCTTTGTCTTTCATCTCCCAACTCTGCTATTTTGGTGCCTGTTGTTTTATTTTGATTTTTTTTTAATCCCATGACAATAAAAGCTGTGACCAATAATTCCAGGTTAGTGCTAGGGATTATCGAAACAGCAGGACCCTATGGTACTTGCCCACCAACCCCCCTCCCCACAACCCCATGTCGTTTACTTGCCTTTTGTCTATAGAAAACTGTAGTCAAATAAGTTTGAGAAGTGGGAAATGTGGAAACAAATGAAAACAATCCAAGGAGACCAAATAATGACAATGTAGTAAGTATAGTCAAGAACTTTAGTTCTTTCTCAAGGGCTATAGGTAATATTCTGAGCCATATCCTGTGAGCTGCCTTATAGATACTAGGATGAAAAATTAATTACATGATGACAAGACTATACCCATGACACAAGCTGCCGCAATTCCAAGAACTGGCCTCGAAGAAATTGGAAAAAATGGATCCTGGCTCTGAAGATTAACTGTACCTAAAATTACCAAGATGACGCTGGGCAGACCACCAGTGACCAATTTAAAGATAACTGTCAGAATTGACTGCTATTTCTATAGCTGGCCCCCACTTTTGTCTAAAATAAAGCTCCTGCCTCACTAGTTTCCACAACATCTGCTCTCCCCCAACCCTAGTTGCCAGCATCTGAAATAAAGCAAATTTTCCTTTCCACCAATCAGGCCTGCTTATTGGCTTTTCAGTAAAGAGTAGCCTGCATTCGGTAATACTCTAATATTATGATGTCATTGTTCATAAGGACCTGCCTGATCAGGGCCCTGATAAGGGTATAAATGTGCCATGATTTTAAACCAGTGTAAGTTGGGGTTTGCAACCAAGAATGCTAAGAAATAGAACCCTGCCCTTAGGGTGACATATCATGAATAAATTGGTTTACTCTAATAATTCACAACTGCAGAAAATATACCCCACAAGAGACTGACCCAGACTTGCCTGTCAGTGTCCAGGAGTCTCTGGTAGAGGTGTGGGTCGACAGAAGCCTGCTACAGTGTCAGGGGCACTTGAGTACAACAATGTGTGCACAAGACATTTGAAGAAGATCATCATTATCTTCATTACCCCTACCAAGTTTGGTCTCAGGTCAAACAACAGGGAGGGAGTACAGCCCCGCCCATCAACAGAAAGTTGGATTAAAGACTTACTGAACATGGCCCCGCCCATCAGAACAAGACCCAGTTTCCCCCAGAGTCAGTTTCTGCCATTAGGAAGCTTCCATAAACCTCTTCTCCTTATCTGTGAGAGGGCAGGCAGAATGAAAACCACAATCACAGAAAACTACTCAAACTGATCACATGGACCACAGCCTTGTCAACTCAATGAAACTATGAGCCAAGCCATGTAGGGCCACCCAAGATGGACGGGTGATAGTGAAGAGTTCTAACAAAATGTGGTCCACTGGAGAAGGAAATGGCAAACCACTTCAGCATTCTTGCCTTGAGAACCCCATGAACAGTATGAAAGGCAAAAAGATATGACACTGAAAGATGAACTCCCCAGGTCGGTAGGTGCCCAATATGCTACTGGAGAAGAGTAGAGAAATAACTCCAGAAAGAATGAAGTGACAGAGCCAAAGTGAAAACACCACCAAGTTGTGGATGTGACTGGTGATGGGAGTAAAGTCCAATGCTGTAAGGAACAATAGTAGCCTGGAATGTTAGGTCCACGAATCAAGGTAAATTGAAAGTGGTCAAACAGGAGATGGCAAGAGTGAATATCAACATTTTAGGAATCCATGAAATAAAATGGGCTGGAATGGGTGAATTTAATTCCGATGACCATTATATCTACTACTGTGGGCAAGAATCCCTTAGGAGAAATGGAGTAGCCATCATAGTCAACAAAAGAGTTCAAAATGCAGTTCTTGTGTGCAATCTCAAAAATGAGAGAATGATCTCAGTTCACTTCCAAGGCAAACCATTCAGTGTCACAGTAATCCAATTCTATGCTCTAACCACTAATGCTGAAGAAGCTGAAGTTGAACGGTTCTATGAAGACGTACAAAACCTTCTAGAATTAACACCCAAAAAAGATGTCCTTTTCATTATAGGAAACTGGAATGCAAAAGTAGGAAGTCAAGAAACACCTGGAGTAACAGGCAAATTTGGCCTTGGAGTACAGAATGAAGCAGAGCAAAGGCTAATAGAGTTCTGCGAAGAGAACGCACTGGTCATAGTAAACACCCTCTTCCAACAACACAAGAGAAGACTCTACACATGAACATCACCAGATGGTCAATATTGAAATCAGATTGATTATATTCTTTGCAGCCAAAGATGGAGAAGCTCTATACAGTCAGGAAAAACAAGACTGGGAGCTGACTGTGGCTCAGATCATGAACTCCTTATTGCAAAATTCAGACTTAAACTGAAGAAAGTAGGAGAAGCCACTAGACCATTCAGGTATAACCTAAATCAAATCCCTTACAGTTATACAGTGAAAGTGACAAATAGATTCAAGGAATTAGATCTGATAGTGTGCCTGAAGAACTATGGATGGAGGTCGTGACATTGTACAAAAGGCAGTGATCAAGACTATCCCCAAGAAAAAGAAATGCAAAAAGGTAAAATGGTTGTCTGAGGAGGCCTTAAAAATAGCCGAGAAAAGAAGAGAAGCTAAAGACAAAGGAGGAAAGGAAAGCTATACCCATCTGAATGCAGAGTTCCAAAGAATAGCAGGGAGAGATAGTCTTCCTCAGTGATCAGTGCAAAGAAATAGAGGAAAATAATAGAATGGGAAGGACTAGAGATCTCTTCAAGAAAATTAGAGATACCAAGGGAATATTTCATGCATGGATGAGCACAATAAAGGACAGAAATGGTATGGATGAACCTAACAGAAGGAGAAGATATTAAGAAGAGGTGGCAAGAATACACAGAAGAATTGTACAAGAAAGATCTTCATGACCCAGATAACCACGATAATGTGATCACTAACCTAGACCCAGACACCCTGAAATGCGAAGTCAAGTGGGCCTTAGGAAACATCACTATAAACAAAGCTAGTGGAGGTGATGGAATTCCAGTTGAGCTATTTCAAATCCTAAAAGATAATGCTGTGAAAGTGCTGCACTTAATATGCCAGCAAATTTGGAAAACTCAGCAGTGGCCACAGGACTGGAAAAGGTCAGTTTTCATTCCAATTCCAAGGAAAAGCAATACCAAAAAATGTTCAAACTACTGCACAATTGCACTCATCTCAATGCTAGCAAAGTAATGCTCAAAATTCTCCAAGCCAGGCTTTAACAGTACATGAATCATGAACTTCCAGATGTTCAAGCTGGATTTAGAAAAGGCAGAGGAACCAGAGATCAAATTGCCAACATCTGCTGGATCATTGAAAAAGCAGAAAAACATCTTGTTCCAGAAACACATCTATTTCTGCTTTATTGACTACGCCAAAGTCTTTGACTTTGTGGAGCACAACAAACTGTGGAAAATTCTTAAAGAGATGGGAATACCAGACCACCTTACCTGCCTCCTGAGAAATCTGTATGCAGGTCAAGAAGGAACAGTTAGAACTGGACATGAAACAACAGACTGGTTCCAAATAGGGAAAGGATTATGTCAAGGCTGTATTTTGTCATCTGCTTATTTAACTTATATGCAGAATACATCATGCAAAATGCAGGGCTGGATGAAGCACAAGCTGGAATCAAGATTGCCGGGAGAAATGTCTCCCAGCATATTATAATCTCAGATACACATATGACATCACCCTTATGGCAGAAAGCAAAGAAGAACTAAAGAGCCTCTTGATGAAAGTGAAAGAGGAGAGTGAAAAAGTTGGCTTAAAACTCAGTATTCAGAACACTAAGATCATGTCATCTGGCCCCATCACCTCATGGCAAATAGATGGGGAAACAATGGAAACAGAGATTTTATTTGGGGGGGCTCCAAAATCACTGCAGATTAAGACACTCGCTCCTTGGAAGAAAAGCTATGACCAACCTAAGCAGCATATTAAAAAGCAGAGACATATTTTGCCAGCAAAGGTCTGTCTAGTCAAAACTATGGTTTTTCCAGCAGTCATGTGAGAGTTGGACCATAAAGAAAGCTGAGTACTGAAGAATTGATGCTTTTGAACTGTGGGGCTGGAGAAGACTCCTGAGAGTCCCTTGGACTGCAAGGAGATCCAACAAGTCCATCCTAAAGGAAATCAGTCCTGAATATTCATTGAAAGGACTGATACTTAAGCTGAAACTCAAATACTTTGGCCACCTGATGCAACGAACTGACTCATTAGAAAAGACCCTGATTCTGGGAAAGATTGAAGGCAGGAGGAGAAGGGGACGACAGGAGATGAGATGGTTGTATGGCATCAGCGACTTGATGGACATGAGTTTGAGCCACCTTCAGGAGTTGGTGATGGACAGGAAAGCCTGGTGTTCTGCAGTCCATGGGGTCGCAAAGAGTTAGACACAACTGAGCAACTGAACTGTACTAAACTGAAGAATGCTATGATCTTGAGATTGCCCTTGGTACAACATAGGCAGTCATTACATCTTTAAACTTTATCCTAAACTTTATCCTTAAACTATTTGTTCCTTCAACTTTATCTTAAACTATATGTTCACTTTATCCAGGGTGTGCAGGCATGAAGATCTTTGTTTTCATTCAGTTCCGTTCAGTCGCTCAGTCGTGTCCGACTCTTTGCGACCCCATGAATTGCAGCACGCCAGGCATCTCTGTCCATCACCAACTCCCGGAGTCTACCCAAAAGCATGTTCATCGAGTCGGTGATGCCATCCAACCATCTCATCCTCTGCCGTCCCCTTCTCCTCCCGCCCCCAATCCTACCCAGCATTAGGGTCTTTTCCAATGAGTCAACCCTTCTCATGAGGTGGCCAAAGTATTGGAGTTTCAGCTTCAACATCAGACCTTCCAATGAACACCCAGGATTGATCTCCTTTAGGATGGATTGATTGGATCTCCTTGCAGTCCAGGGGACTCTCAAGAGTCTTCTCCAACACCACAGTTCAAAAGCATCAATTCTGCGGCACTCAGCTTTCTTCACTGTCCAACTCTCACATCCATACATGACCACTGGAAAAACCATAGCCTTGACTAGACGGACTTTTGTTGGCAAAGTAATGTCTCTGCTTTTAAATATGCTATCTAGGTTGGCCATAATCTTCCTTCCAAGGAGTAAGCATCTTTTAATTTCATGGCTGCAGTCACCATCAGCAGTGATTCTGGAGCCCCAAAAAATAAAGTCTGACACTGTTTCCACTGTTTCCCCATCTATTTCCCATGGAGTGATGGGACCAGATGCCATGATCTTAGTTTTCTGAACGTTGAGCTTTAAGCCAACTTTTTCACTCTCCTCTTTCACCTTCATCAAGAGACTCTTTAGTTCTTCTTCACTTTCTGCCATAAGGGTGGTGTCATCCGCATATCTGAGGTTATTGATATTTCTCCCGGCAATCTTGATTCCAGCTTGTGTTTCTTCCAGCCCAGCGTTTCTCATGATGTACTCTGCATATAAGTTAAATAAGCAGGGTGACAATATACAGCCTTGACGTACTCCTTTTCCTATTTGGAACCAGTCTGTTGTTCCATGTCCAGTTCTAACTGTTGCTTCCTGACCTGCATACAGGTTTCTCAAGAGACAGGTCAGATGGTCTGGTATTCCCATCTCTTTCAGAATTTTCCACAGTTTATTGGTTTATTTTCTCTTAAATCATCCAGTGCAGAGTTGTACCCAAAATTTGTATTTAACTATTGTTACTGACATACATACTAGCCTTCATATTGATCATCATTGTGACTGGCCTGGGAAGCCTCTTCTTGATGAGCGTAGCCAGGCATGCTGCAGTCCATGGGGTCATAACAAGTTGGACATGACTGAGCGATGGAACTGAACTGAACAGAAAATAAAGGACTTAATTGCATCTCAATTTTAGTACAGCAAGCCTTGGTGGCCATTGTGTAGAGGACCTCATTAAAAAAGAGGGCAGTGATGGTGCTAAGAGTCCACTCTGACTACATGCACACGTGTACCTGTTGGAGTATAGCTGAGTACTATTCCATTGTATGTATGTATTACATCTTCTTTATTCATTCCTCTGTTGATGGATATTTATGTTACTGCCATGCGCTGGCTGCTGTAAATAGTGCTGCAATGAACATTTGGGTTGCATGTATTTTTTTGAATTCTGGTTTTCTCTGCATAAATGTGGTAGTTTTATTTTAGTTTTTTAAGGAACCTCCAGACTATTCTCCATAGTAGCTGTATCCCAACAGTGTAAGAGGGTTCCCTTCTCACTACACTCTCGCCAACATTTATTGTTTGTAGATTTTTTTTGATTATGCGATTCTGACCATGTGAGTTGATACCTTATGTTGTTGTTCAGTCACTAAGTCGTGTTGGTCTCTACAACTGTATGCACTGCAGCATGCCAGGCTTCCCTGTCCTGCACTATCTCCTGGAGTTTGCTCAAATTCATGTCAATTGAATCAGTGATGCTATCCAACCATCTCATCCTCTGCTGCCCTCTTCTCTTTTTAACTTCAATCTTTCACATCGGGGTCTTTTCTAATGAGTCAGCTCTTCAGTCAGGTGGCCAAAGTATTGGAGCTTCAGCATCAGGCCTTCCATGAATATTCAGGATTGACTTCCTTTATGATTGACTGGTTTTATCTCCTGCTGTCCAAGGGACTCTCGAGTCTTCTCCACGACCATAATTTGAAAGCATCAGTTCTTCAGCCCTTAGCCTGCCTTATGGTCCAACTCTCAAATCCATACATGACTACTAGAAAAACCATAGCTTTGACTATATGGACCTTTGTTGGCAAAGTGATGTCTCTGCTTTCTAATACACTGTCCAGATTTGTCATGGCTTTCCTTCCAAGGAGCAAGGGTCTTTTTAATTTCATGGCTACAGTCACCATTTGTGGTGATTTTGGGGCCCAAGAAAAGAAAGTCTGTCATTGTTTGCAATTTTTCTCCTTTTATTTTCCACAAAGTGATGGGACAAGATGCTATGATCTTTGTTTTTGAATGCTGAGGTTTAAGCCAGCTTTTTCACTCTCCTCTTTCGCTCTCATCAAGAGGCTCTTTAGTTCCTCTTCACCTTCTGCCATCAGAGTAGTCTCATTTGCATATCTGAGGTTGTTGACATTTCTCCCAGCAATTCTGATTTCAGCTTGTAATTCATCTAGGACACCATTATGCATAATGTACTCGGCATATAAGTTAAATAAGCAGGGTGACAATATACAGCCTTATTATACTTCTTTCCCGATTTTGAACCAGTCAGTTGTTCCATGTCCAGTTCTAACTGTTGCTTCTTTACCTATATACAGGCTTCTCAGGAGACAAGTAAGGTGGTCTGGTATTCCCATCTCATTAAGAATTTTCCAGGTTTGTTTTGTATGTGTGTGATCTTCACAGTGAAAGCATTTAGCGTAGTCAATGAAGGAGAAGTAGATGATTTTCTGGAATTCCATTGCTTTCTCTATGATCCAATGAATATTGGCAGTTTTATCTCTGGTTCCTCTCCCTCTTCAAAACCCAGCTTGTACGTCTGGAACTTCTTGGTTCAAGTATTGCTGAACCTTACCTTGAAGGATTTTGAGCATAACCTTGCTAGCATGCGAAATGAGCACAATTTCATGGTAATTTGAACATTCTTTGGCATTGTCTGTCTTTGGGATTGGAATGAAAACTAACCTTTTCCAGTCCTGTGGCCACTGCTGAGTTTTCCAAATTTGCTGACATATGGTGTGTGGCAGTTTAACAGCATCTATCTTTTAGGATTTTAAATAGCTCAGCTGGAATTCCATTACCTTCACTAGCTTTGTTCATAGTAATTCTTCCTAAGGCCTACTTGACTTCGCACTCCAGGATGTCTGGCTCTACGTGAGTGACCCCACCATCATGGTTATTAAGACTTTTTATATATAGTTCTTCCGTGTATTCTTACCACCTCTTAATATTTCCTGCTTCTGTTAGGTCCTTAAAATTTCTGTCCTTTATTGTGTTCATCCTTGCTTGATATATTCCCTTGCTATCTTCAATTTTCTTGAAGAGATTTTCTAGTCTTTGCCATTCTATTGTTTTTCTCTATTTCTTTGCATTGTTTACTTAAGAAGGCTTTCTTTTTTTCAATTTTTTTAAATTAAATTTATTTATTTTAGTTGGGGGCTAATTACTTTACAATATTGTAGTGGTTTTTGCCATACATTGACATGAATCAGCCATGGGTTTACCTGTGTTCCCCATCCTGAACCCCCCTCCCACCTCCCTCCCCATCCCATCCCTCTGGGTCATCCCATTGCCCCAGCCCTGAGCATTTGTCTCATGCATCGAACCTGGAATGGTGTTCTGTTTCACATATGATAATATACATGTTTCAATGCTATTCTCTCAGAACGTCCCACCCTCACCTTCTCCCTCAGAGTCCATAAGACTGTTCTATGCATCTGTGTCTCTTATTCTGTCTTGCATATAGGGTTATCGTTACCATCTTTCAAATTCCATATATATGCATTAGTATACTGTATTGGTATTTTTCTTTCTGGCTTACTTCACTCTGTATAATGGGCTCCAGTTTCATCCATCTCGATAGAACTGATTCAAATGTATTCTTTTTAATGGCTGAGTAATATTCCATTGTGTGTATGTACCACAGCTTCCTTTTCCATTCATCTGCTGGCGGACATCTAGGTTGCTTCCATGTCCTGGCTATTATAAACAGTGCTGCGATGAACATTGGGGTACACGTGTCTCTTTCAATTCTGGTTTCCTCAGTGTGTATGCCCAGCAGTGGGATTGCTGGGTCATATGGCAGTTCTATTCCCGGTTTTTTAAGGAATCTCCACACTGTTCTCCATAGTGGCTGTACTAGTTTGCATTCCCACCAAGAGTGTAAGAGGGTTCCCTTTTCTCCACACCCTCTCCAGCATTTATTTCTTGTAGACTTTTGGATAGCAGCCATTCTGGCTGGCGTGAAATGGTACCTCATTGTGGTTTTGATTTGCATTTCTCTAATAATGAGTGATGTTGAGCATCTTTTCATGTGTTTGTTAGCCATCTGTATGTCTTCTTTGGAGAAATGTCTGTTTAGTTCTTTGGCCCATTTTTTGATTGGGTCTTTTATTTTTCTGGAATTCAGCTGCAGGAGTTGCTTGTATATTTTTGAGATTAATTGTTTGTCTGTTGCTTCGTTTGCTATTATTTTCTCCCATTCTGAAGGCTGTCTTTTCACCTTGCTTATAGTTTCCTTTGTTGTGCAAAAGCTTTTAATTTTAACTGGGTCCCATTTGTTTATTTTTGCTTTTATTTCCAATATTCTGGGAGGTGGGTCATGGAGGATCCTGCTGTGATTTATGTCGGAGAGTGTCTTGCCTGTGTTTTCCTCTAGGAGTTTTATAGTTTCTGGTCTTACGTTTAGATCTTTAATCCATAAAACACTGATGAAAGACATCAAAGAGGACACAAACAGATGGAGAAATATACCGTGTTCATGGATTGGAAGAATTAATATAGTGAAAATGAGTATACTACCCAAAGCAATCTATAGATTCAATGCAATCCCTATCAAGCTACCAATGGTATTTTTCACAGAACTAGAACAAATCATTTCGCAATTTGTATGGAAATATAAGAAACCTCAAATAGCCAAAGCAATCTTGAGAAAGAAGAATGGAACTGGAGGAATCAACCTACCTGACTTCAGGCTCTATTACAAAGCCACAGTCATCAAGACAGTATGGTACTGGCACAAAGATAGAAATACAGATCAATGGAACAAAATAGAAAGCCCAGAGATAAATCCACGCACCTATGGACACCTTATCTTTGACAAAGGAGGCAAGAATATACAATGGAGAAAAGACAATCTCTTTAACAAGTGGTGCTGGGAAAACTGGTCAACCACTTGTAAAGAATGAAACTGGAACACTTTCTAACACCATATGCAAAAGAAGGCTTTCTTATCTCTCCTTGCTATTCTCTGGAACTCTGTATTCAGTGGAGTATATCTTTCCCTTTCTCCTTTGCCTTTCACCTCTCTTCTTAGTTATTTGTAAAGCCTCCTGAGACAAGCATTTTGCCTTCTTGCATTTCTTTTTCTTTGGGATGGTTTTGGTCAATGCCTACTGTACAGTGTCACGAACCTCCATCCATATTTCTTCAGGCACTCTGTCTACCAGATATAATCCTTTGAATCTATTTGTCACTTCCACTGTATAATCATAAGGGATTTTATTTAGGTCATACCTGAATGGCCTAGTAGCTCACCTACTTTCTTCAATTTAAGCCTCATCTTTGCAATAAGGAGCTCATGATGTGAGCCACAGTAATCTCCAGGTCTTGTTTTTGCTAACTGTATAGAGCTTCTCCATCATTGGCTGCAAAGAATATAATCAACCTGATTTTGGTATCGATACCTCAAGTAATTTTTTAATAAATTTATTTATTTTGGGTGCATTGGTTCTTCATGGCTGCACGGGTTTTTCTCTAGTTTGTGGCCAGAGAGGCCTACTCTCTAGTTGCTTCTCATTTCACTTTTGTCCTGCTGCAGAGCACAGGCTTAAGGGCACGTGGGCTTCAGTAGTTGCAGCTCCCAGGATGTAGAGCACAGGCTCAATAGTGTGGTGCAGAGGCTTAGTTGCCTGTGGGATCCTCCCAGAACAGGGATTGAACTCATGCCACATGCATTGGCAGGCAGATTCTTTGCCACTGAGCCACCAGGGAAGCCCCTCGTGGAGTTTTGATTTGCATTTCTCTAATAATGAGAGATGTTGAGCATCTTTTCATGTGTTTGTTATCCATCTATGTCTTCTTTGGAGAAATGTTTGTTTAGTTCTTCCTTTGTATTTTTTAATTCTTCTTTTTTTTTTTTTTTACCCTGATACTGAAATGCATGAGCTGCTTGTATATTTTGGAGATTAATCCTTTGTCAGTTGCTTCATTTGCAATTTTTTCTCCCATTTGAGAGTTGTCTTTTCATCTTTTTCATGGTTTTCTTTGCTATGTAAAAGCTTTTACGTTTAATTAGATCACAATTGCTTATTTTCATTACTCTAGGAAGTGGGTCAAAAAAGATATTGCTGTAATTTATGTCAAAGAGTGTTCTATGTTTTCCTTTAAAAGTTTTAGAGTGTCTGGCCTTATATTTATGTCTTTAATCCATTTTAAGTTTATTTTCGTGTATGCTATAAGGAAGTGTTCTAATTTAATTTACATGTGGCTGTCTAGTTTTCCCAGCACCACTTATTGAAGAGGCTGTCTTTTCTCCATTGTATATTCTCATCTAATGATCATAGACTAGGTGACAACAGTGCCTAGATACATAGATTAGGTGACACAGGTGTGTGGGTTTATCTCCAGGCTTTCTATCCTGTTCCATTGATTTATATTTCTATTTTTGTGCCCGTATCCTACTGTCTTGATTACTGTAGCTTTGTTTTATAGTCTGAAGTCTGGGAGCCTAATTCCTCTAGCTCAATTTTTCTTTCTCAAGATTGCTTTTTCTATTCAGAGTCTTTTGTGTTTCTATATAAGTTGTACAGATTTTTTTTTAATTCAAATTATCTGAAAAATGCCATTGATAATTTGATAGAGATTGCACTGAATATGTAGATTGCTTTGGGTAGTATAGTCATTTTCACAATATTGATTCTTTCATTCCAAGAACATGGAATATATCTCCATGTGTTTGTGTCATCTCTGATGTATTTCATCAGTATTTTATAGTTTTCTGAGTACAAGCCTTTTGCCTCTTTAGGTAGGTTTATTCCCAGGCATTTTATTCATTTTGTTGCAATGGTAATAGGAATTTTTTCCATAATTTTTCCTTCTGGTCTTTCATTGTTAGCATAAGAATGGCATCCCCAATGGCTCAGTAGATAAAGAATCAGCCTCCCAGTGCAGGAGACACAAGTTTGAACCCTGGGTCAGGAAGATTCTCTGGAAGAGGAAATGGCAACACACGCCAGTATGTTGTTGTTGTTCAGTAGTGTCCAACTCTTTGCCACCCCATGGACTGTAGCACGCCAGGCTTCCCTGTCTTTCACTATCTCCTGGAGTCTGCTCAAACTCATGTCCATTGAGTTGATGATGCCATCCAACCATCTCATCCACTGTCTTCCCCTTCTCCTGCCCTCAATCTTTCCCAGCATCTGGGTCTTTTCCAGTGAGTCAGCTCTTTGCATCAGCTGGCCAGAGGATTGAAGCTTCAGCTTCAGCATCAGTCTTTCCAATGAATATTCAGTGTTGATTTCCTTTAGGATTGACTGGTTTGATCTCCTTGCAGTCCAAGGGACTCTCAAGAGTCTTTTAGTACAAAGTTAGAAAGCATCAATTCTAAAGTGCTCAACCTTCTTTATGGTCCAATTATTACATCCATACATGACTACTGGAAAAACCATGGATTTGACTAGACAGATTTTGTCAGCAAAGTGATGATTCTGCTTTTTAGTATGGTGTCTAGGTTAGTCATAGCTTTACTTCCAAAGAGCAAGTGCATTTTAATTTTGTGGCTGAAGTCACCATTCACAGTGATTTTGGAGCCCAAGAAAGTAAAATCTATCATTGTTTCCATTTTTCCCCATCTATTTGCCCTAAAATGGTAGGACCGGATACCATGACCTTAGTTTTCTGAATGTTGAATTTTGAGTCAGTTTTTTCACTCTCCTCTTTCACTTTCATCAAGAGCCTCTTTAGTTCCTCTTTGCTTTCTGCCATTAGGGTGATGTCATCTGTACGTTTGAGGTTATTGATATTTCTCCTGGCTATCTTGATTCCAGCTTGTGCTTCATCCAGCCTGGCATTTTGCATGATGTACTCTGCATAGAAGTTAAATAAGCAGGATGACAATATACGGTCTTGATGTACTCCTTTCCCAATTTAGAACCAGTTTGTTGTTCCATTTGGTCCCATCACTTCATGGGAAATAGATGGGGAAACAGTGGAAACAGTGTCAGACTTTATTTTGGGGGGCTCCAAAATCACTGCAGATGGTGATTGCAGCCATGAAATTAAAAGACGCTTACTCCTTGGAAGGAAAGTTATGACCAGCCTAGACAGCATATTAGAAAGCAGAGACATTACTTTGCCAACAAAGGTCCGTCTAGTCAAGGCTATGGTTCTTCCAGTGGTCATGTATGGATGTGAGAGTTGGACAGTGAAGAAAGCTGAGCGCTGAAGAATTGATGCTTTTGAACTGTGGTGTTGGAGAAGACTCTTGAGAGTCCCTTGTGCTGCAAGGAGATCCAACCAGTCCATCCTAAAGGAGATCAGCCCTGGGTGTTCATTGGAAGGATTGATGTTGAAGCTGAAACTCCAATACTTTGGCCACTTCATGTGAAGAGTTGACTCACTGGAAAAGACCCTGATGCTGGGAAGGATTGGGGGCAGGAGGAGAAGGGGACGACAAAGGATGAGATGGCTGGATGGCATCACCGACTCGATGGACATGAGTTTGGGTGAACTCCAGGAGTTGGTGATGGACAGGGAGGCCTGGCGTGCTGCGATTCATGGGGTCACAAAGAATCGGACATGACTGAGCGACTCAACTGAACTGAACTGAACTAAAATGGACCGGAACGGGCAAATTTAATTCAGATGACCATTATATCTACTACTGTGGGCAAGAATCCCTTAGAAGAAATGGAGTAGCCCTCATAGTCAACAAAAGAGTCTGAAATGCAGTGCAATCTCAAAAACGACAGAATGATCTTGATTCATTTCCAAGGCAAACCATTCAATGTCATAGTAATCCAAGTCTATGCCCCAACCACTAATGCTGAAGTTGAACAGTTCTATGAAGACCTACAAGACCTTCTAGAACTAACACCTAAAAAGATGTCCTTTTTTTGCATAGGAATGTGAAATTAGGAAGTCAAGAGGTACCTGGCATAACAGGCAAGTTTGGCCTTGGAGTACAAATGAAGCAGGGCAAAGGCTAACTGAGTTTTGTCAAGAGAATGCACTGGTCGTAGCAAACACTCCAGTATTCTAGTCTAAAACCCCATAGATAGAGAAGCTTGGTGGGCTACAGTGTCACAAAGAATGCAAGAGATTTCTGTGCATTCATTCCAAACAAACAAAAGTTCAGGACCAGATGTGCATTAATTCTGTATCCTGTAATTTTACCAAATTCATTGATTAGCTCTAGTAGTTTTCTTAGGGCTTCCATGGTGGCTCAGATGGTAAAGAATCCACCTGCAGTGAGGTAGACCGGGCTTCGATCCCTGGATTGGGAGGATCCTCCAGAGGAGGGCATGGAAACCCACTCCAGTAGTCTTGCCTGGAGAATCCCCATGGACAGAGGAACCTGGCAGGCTGCAGTCCATGGGGTCACAAAGAGTTGGACACAACTGATCGACTAAGCACAGTAGTTTTCTGGTGGCATCTTTAGGATTTTCTGTGTATAGTATCATGTCATCTGCAAACAGTGACAATTTTACTTCTTTTCCATTTTAGATTCCTTTTATTTTTCTTCTCTGATTGCCATGACTAGGACTTCCAAAACTGTTAATATGTTGGATAAGAGTGGTGAGAATGGACATCCTTGTCTTTTTCCTGATCTAGGAGGAAATGCTTTCAGTTTTTCACCATTAAGAATGGTGTTTTTTGTTGGTTTATCAAATATGGCCTTTACTATGTTGAGATTTCTAGAGAGTTTTCATCACAAATGGGTATTGAATTTTGTCAAAAATTTTTTCTGCATCTATTGAGATGATCATACTTTTACTCTTCAATTTGTTAATTTGGCGTATCATGTTGATTGACTTGCATATATTGAAGAATTCTTGCATCCCTGGGAAAAATCTCACTTGATTGTGGTGTATGGTCCTTTTAATGTGTTGTTAGATTTTATTTGCTTGTATTTTGTTGAGAATTTTTATGTCTATGTTCATCAGTGATATTGGTCTATAATTTTCTTTTTTGATATATTTGTCTGGTTTTAGCATTAGGATGATGGCAACCTCATAGAATGAATTTAAGAGTGTTCCTGCCTCTGTATTTTTTGGGGAAGTGTTTGAGAACGATAGATGTTAGCTCTTCTCTAAATACTTGATACAATTCACTTGTGAAGCTATCTTTTGTTTGTTTGAAAGTTTTTTAATCACAGTTTCAATTTTATTACTTGTGATTGGTCTGTTCGTGATTTCTGTTTCTTTCTGGTTTAGTCTTGGAATGTTGTACTTTTCTAAGAATTTGTCCATTCCTTCCAGGTTGTCCATTTTATTGGCATATAGTTGCTTGTAAGAAATCTCATTCTTTTACAGAGCTGAGTAGATGCAACCCATTCGATACTTTAGATACATTTTGCAAGGGATAGTTAGGCTCATTTCCTCCAAGGATGTTGGAAAATGGGCATTATATTCATTAATGATTATTAAGAGGGTCCAAATATGCCACCCCAAACTATGCCACTTTGGCATATGGATTATTCTGAGCTGATGCCAACTGAGAATCAATAGATGTAGAAAGACACCTTCTCCGAGCTTCCCTTATCTAACTAAAAGAAGAAACTTCTGAGAAATTAGAACTGCCAGAAAGCCCCTCCCTGAGGGAATTTTATGGGCATGAAGAAGATGGAAAGTTAGCACTCTGATGAGTAACAAACAAACCTTATTAAATGACATTTACCTGCCATATATTTGTTACTCACCTTCCCACAATTTAATACCTTTTGGTAAAATGAATATAAGCTTCTGAGTCTAACCATTTCTTGGACTTTCACTTCTTGCTGTGAGTCTCCACAAGCATGTAAAAATATTAACATCAATACAATTCGTATGCCTTTTTCCCTGTTAATCTGTCTTTTGTCATGTTAATTTGCAGGCCTCAGATACTGAATCTAAGAGGGCAGAGGAAAGGTTTTTTCCTTCCCTACAATTACATTTCAGAGATGAGTTCCAGGTGCTTGGGGAAACATTCCTGAGATGTGAGATTAGAAAGTTTAGCCACTAAAAAGATTTACATATATGTGAAAAGGGCAGAGGAAGAAATTATGAAAGAAAAAGAAGAGGGGATATGTCCCCTTAATTACAACAGAGAGAATTAAACTGTTTATTTTTAATTTGTATTTTCTTCTGTACATCAGGTCTCTGCCTGTTGCCCCCATACCAGAATGATGTGAGCTATGTAAGAAGTATTTGTAAAAATGTTGCATCAGCCCCAGACATTCATTATTAATGTCCTATTTGTTTGTCTCAGGTTACTGGGCAGAGAAATATATCACCTTCATGATAAAATAATTGGGAACAATCTCAAAGCTTCAAAGAGGGAAATGTGAAGTCATTAAGAAGAATCAGATAGTTCTTACATGTCCTGGTAACTTGGTAGGTTTAACTAAAGGCAAGCTGTAGAACAGTATGCATAATACGCCATCATTTAGATAAAAATAATAGATGCTTGAATATGTACCTTTTAAAGAATATACAAGAAATTCAGTCTCAAAAATGGAAACTTGGAAATGAGAAAACCTTCAATTGAGAGAGACTCAAAATTTCACTATCAACCTTTTGGAATTAAGTTTTATACCATTTCCATGGTTTCTGAAAACAAAATTTTAAAAAATATTTAAGTAACACCAGCATCATAAATTCTGAAACATGTCTTATATCTACTATTACAAGGTAAGTATCACTGGAAATGACTGAACCCTTTCCCAGAATAAAACCGATCCAGGTACATGTTTAAACAAAAGGCCAATGTCTGTTTTTCCAGATGTTCTTTCTTTTCCTGCTTTATGTTTATCGGACAACACCACGAATTTGCTTAAAATAAAAACCAACTTTCCTCTTACTGTCACCAGTGGTCACTCAGCCAACAGGTCTTTCTGAGTTCTCACAGATCATTTCTCTTCCATGGTACCTTTATAAGACTTGTGCCTCAAGAGGTCACAGAATAGCAGGCATGATTTATACCATGAGGCCCTCCTTTAAACCAAGGAGGGGCCAAAATCTGAGGTTCTCCTGCTCCCCACGTGACATGCCACCCAGGGTCAAGACCTGCGACTTCCTTTTTACTTCAAAGAGACTTCATAGAACCATCTTCTAAACTCCTATTGCATAAAATAGGCATAGTGAAGGGAGTGAAAATCATTCAGTCATGTCCGACTCTTTGCAACCCCATATACTATACGGTCCATGGAATTCTCCAGGCCAGAATACTGGAGTGGGTAGCCTTTCCCTTCTTCAGGGGATCTTCCCAACACAGGGATCGAACCCAGGTCTCCTGCATTGCAGGCAGATTCTTTACCATCTGAGCTACCAGAGAAGCCCAAGAATACTGAAGTGGGTAGCCTATCCCTTCAGCAGATCTTCCTGACCCAAGGACCAAATCAGGGTCTCCTGCATTGTAGGTGGATTCTTCACCAGCTGAGCTACCAGGGAAGCTCATAATTGGCATATAACAATGCATGAGTGTAGGGTATACAATGTGTTGGTTTGATACATTTATATGAAAGTGAAAGTCACTCAGTCATGTCCGACTCTTTGCAACCCCATGTACTATACGGTCCATGGAATTCTCCAGGCCAGAATAGTAGAGTGGGTAGCCATTCCCTTCTCCAGCGGATCTTCCTGACCCAGGAATTGAACTGGGGTCTCCTGCACGGCAAGCAGATTCTTTACCAGCTGAGCTACCAGGGAAGCCCATAATTGGCATATAACAATGCATGAATATAGGGTGTATGTGTTGATTTGATACATTTATATATTGCAATATAATTACCACCATAACACTAATTAACACCTCTTAATTAACACCACTTATTAACATCACATAATCAGCATTGCTTATTTGTAAAAGGAACAATTAAGATCTAATCTCTTAGCAACTTTAGGTTTATAATACAGAATTGGTGACCATAATCACTATACTGTGCAACAGATCTCTAGGACTTATTTATCTACTGGTTACAAGTTTATACCTTAAGCAACATCTCCCCTCTTCTCTCTCCACAGGACCTGGATCCAGGAAGCTGGTACTGCAATCTAGGCAGAACAGAGTTTTCCAATAAGTCACCACTTGTCTGTGCCCCTCCTTATGAGGACATGCAGGTTTCTTGTCTGATGGAACCCCCAGGAACTCTTTCTGATGGCCCACCTGCCCCATCCTTGAGAGAGAATGCAGGTAGAAACTGGCACAAGGCAGAGGAAGGAGCCCTGGCTCACATTCATCGCTTCCCAGATACAGAGAGTACAAACTGGACAGAGGGTCATAGCGGCTCTCATCTGGGAAGAAAGGCTTCCAGAAATGGGTAACCCCAGATACCTAAACAGAAAAATCCATTGCATCTCATAAAATCAGCTCTGGACCATCCTGGACTGAAGGGTCGTGTATCAGCTTGCTGCCTTCTCCTTTGTCCCAGGAGCCCCTCTGCTGGGAGCTGGCCCTTGCAGTGAGCCCACAAGTCCAACAGAGCAGAGTCTAGACAGCTCCATGTTCTCAGGCTGCCTGGACTGGGATGGCCACTGGGTTGCTACCACTTTCTAAGGTAGCTGAGGCCCAAACAGATGCTACTAGCCATCACTAAAGAGACCTGTGTCTTGGGTCCCAGTGGCTCAAAATAACTGAGGGCTTTTTAAGCCAGAGGGTCACCCACTGGCATTTTCTGGAATAACTGGCTTTGAGAGCTGGTGACCCCCATCCTGGCAGTTGGTGATGTTCCAGATGGTAGAGGCTGTGAACTGGCCTCCTGAAAAAAGATGCATTGCAGTAAAATCCCCAGAGAGGCTAAAGGGGCTCAGGACACGCCACCCCAAAATAGGCTCCTTTCTTTTATTGATGATTTTGAGCTTCTCCCTCTGCTTACAAAAGGGAAAGTCTACCCACTTCAGTATTCTGGCCTGGAGAATTCCATGGACTGTATAGTCCATGGGGTCGCAAAGAGTCAGGCACGACTGAATGACTTTCAATCCACTCTGCTTATAAGCAGGGCAGAAGTTTTCCATTTTTAAAGAAAATCTCTATTTGTAAAGGTACCCCCTTTCACTCATATCAGAAAAAAAGGAGAAGGACTCATCACCTGAGATGGGACTGAGATGAGTCTGCATAAAAGCCCTTATCTATCACTGGTTACTCCCATATTCTTCCTGTGGCTTCCCTGGTGGCTCAGCTGGTAAAGAGTCTGCCCACAATGTGGGAGACCTGGGTTCGATCCCTGGGTCGGGAAGATCCCCTGAGAAGGAAATGGCATCCCACTCCAGTATTCTTGCCTGGAGAATTCCTTGGACAGAGGAGCCTGGTGGTCTATAGTTCATGGGGTCACAAAGAGTCGAACACGACTAAATGACTGACTTTCTTTCACTTTCATACATTTCCTTAGTTACCTTCCCACAATCCCCTCATCCAAACCCAGAAGTCCAGACCCTGTTTCCTTAGTCTAGTCACTTCTCCACAGTTTATTGTCCTTTTTTAAAAAATGGTAAATAATCCCAGGGTCTAGCCACCAATTTGTGTTTTCAATTCTTTCTAGGAAGTGGCCATACACAATAGACTTCAAAACGTATGATAAAAATCGGTATCCTTTTTCTTCTATTAATCCACTCCAGTGTTCTTAGGCTTCCCTTGTGGCTCAGCTGGTAAAGAATCCGCCTGCAATGCAGGAGACCTGGGTTCGATCCCTGGGTTGGAAAGATCCTCTGGAGAAGGGAAAGGCTACCCGCTCCGGTATTCTGGCCTGGAGAATTCCATGGACAGTCCGTAGGGTCGCAAAGAGTCAGACACGACTGAGCGACTTTCACTTTCACTAATCTGTCTGCTGTCAGTTTAATTCATAGACCTTGGGAAAACATAAGAGGATGGGTGGAAAATGTGTTTCCCCTCCCCTACAAGGCCCATGATGCACATATAGTAGATGTGAGAAATAACCTTTGTATGGTGCATCTTCAGGATGTGGGGCTGTTTGTTATTACAACAAACTCCTGACAGGTACAGCAGGCTGTCTATGGTAACTACAGAGAAAAACTACTGTGTTAATGAAATGTCTGGAAGCCAGGACAAGTCAGAACGGTGGCAGCAGTGCAGGTATTAAGGCTAAAGAATGGACAACCTGTTGGAGAGGGTCAGCAGGCAAGGTGTGGGGTGAAAAACAAAATGGATACCTCCGGATATTTGAAGGGCTACGTGAGATAGAAGAAAGAGAGGATTACTCTGTTATTTTAAAAGGAAAACCTGGAACCAGGCCTGGAAGTTGCAGGGCTGCATATACTTGACCTAAGCCCATTCCCACCTTATTCCCCAAGGAGGACAAGTCTTATTCACTAGGAGGTGGGTGTCTGTCTTGAGGATAACTGTATAAAGGACCCCACTTTGACAAGATGGGTAGAACATCAGGGTCCCATCTGACACCAAGACCCAACAGCTCTGTGGCATTCCATACCCCCAAGGCAATACTGTATGCATTTCAATTTTCCCAATGTTACGTTCCATAAAATACCAACTTCAAAGTTTGTAGGAATGCTGACAGTTCTCCCAGTCATTCTGGACATCACAGCAAAGCATGCAAATGCCCATCAGTTCCCACAAACCAGAGGGCAACTTGCAGTGCCCAAAGTCTTAATGCAAGTTCAAGCTTTAATTATGTCAAAGACTCTACTCTTCTTGACCAAATTCCAGCCAGGCTCCTCTGAGCCCTCCTCTCGACAAGGCCTGGACCTTGGGCTTCTGTGTTCATCCTGGGAAGTGCCTTTAGCAAAGGATCATGCTAGGTCAGTTTAGTAAGAGATGCTCGATGCCCCCAACCCATGATGTCTAGTTTTTTATCCCCCACCTTTGGTGTATATGTACATCCTTGACCTGCCTTGAGCAAAAATCCTGTTAGGCAGTGCTGTAGACCATCCGATGGCCTCCTAAAATTCATATATTAAAATTTACCCCCCAAGGTGCTGGTATGAGAAGGTGGGGCCTTTGTGGGAGGTGATTAAGTCAGGAAGGTAGAGCTCTTTTATACTGACTGTATAAAAGAAACCCCAGAGAGCTCCCCGATTCCATGTAGGGACACAGTAAGAAGGCAAGTCCATGAACCATAAGGTGAGTTCTCATCAAATCTGTCAGCATTTTGGTCTTACGCTTCCAGCCTCCAGAACTGTGAGAAACGTCTGTTGTTTATAAGCCACTGAGAGAGTCAATTCTTAGGTAGATTGATAAGAAGTCCAGGGTCCCCAAGGAGGAGGAAGCGGTCTGGGGCTCTTGAGGAGGAGAAAAGGACAAACTTTTTTTCTACATTGCTTTATCTTAGTCTATATAACAATGCATCTTTCTCAAGGACATGTTTCTTCTTAACAAGAACCTTCTGACTAATCTTGTTATCTTAATCTTATGTTTTAGGAGTGGGTCTGGTAAGATCTTTTGTTGTTAGTTCTAATCCTGTTATCTTATATTGTGGGAATGGGTCTGCTAAGACTCTTTACTGTAATAAAGTATATAGCTCCCTTGATAAGACTAGCAAGGGGGGCGTTCTCTGTCCCCCTTCTGAATCCTATGTCAGAAGATTTCTCTGTCCCTTTTTATAATTTAATAAAACACAAAAGCTCTTGAGTGATCAAGCTTGGTCCTTGGTCCCGCTAGGGTATCCTATTCAGTTCAGTTCAGTCGCTCAGTCGTGTCCGACTCTTTGCAACCCCATGGACTGCAGCATGCCAGGCCTCCCTGTCCATCACCAACTCCCGGAGTTTACTCAAACTCATGTCGATCAAGTCGGTGATGCTACCCAACCATCCCATCCTCTGTCGTCCCCTTCTCCTTTTACCTTCAATCTTTCCCAGCATCAGGGTCTTTTCAAATGAGTCAGTTCTTCACATCAGGTGGCCAAAGTATTGGAGTTTCAGCTTCAACATCAATCCTTCCAATGAACACCCAGGACTGATCTCCTTTAGGATGGACTGATTGGATCTTCTTGCAGTCCAAGGACTCTCAAGTGTCTTCTCCAGCACCACACTTCAAAAGCATCAACTCTTTGGTGCTCAGGTTTCTTTATAGTCCAACTCTCACATCCATACATGACTATTTGAAAAACCATAGCTTTGACTAGACGGACCTTTGTTGGCAAAGTAATGTCTCTGTTTTCCCCTCAGTCAGTCTCTCCCATCAGGAAGCTTCCATTAGCCTCTTATCCTTCTCCATTAGGGCAGACAGACTGAAAACCACAATCACAGAAAACTAACCAATCTAATCACATGGACCACAACCTTGTCTAACTCAGTGAAACTATGAGCCATGCCATGCAGGACCACCCAAGACAGATGGGTCATGGTGGAGAGTTCTGGCAAAACTCGGTCACTGGAGTAGGGAATGGCAAACTACTTCAGTATTCTTGCCTTGAGAGCCTCTTGAACAGTATGGTATCCTATTACAGAGGACTAAACAGATGGGGAAACAGTGGAAACAGTGTCAGACTTTATTTTGGGGGGCTCCAAAATCACTGCAGATGGTGATTACAGCCATGAAATTAAAAGACGCTTACTCCTTGGAAGGAAAGTTATGACCAGCCTAAATAGCATATTAGAAAGCAGAGACATTACTTTGCCAACAAAGGTCCATCTAATCAAGGCTATAGTTTTTCCAGTAGTCATGTATGGATGTGAGAGTTGGACAGTGAAGAAAGCTGAGCGCCGAAGAATTGATGCTTTTGAACTGTGGTGTTGGAGAAGACTCTTGAGAGGCCCTTGGACTGCAGGAAGATCCAACCAGTCCATCCTAAAGGAGATTAGTCCTGAGTGTTCATTGGAAGGACTGATGTTGAAGCTGAAGTTCCAATACTTTGGCCACCTGATGCGAAAAGTTGACTCATTGGAAAAGACCCTAATGCTGGGAAGGATTGGGGGCAGGAGGAGAAGGTGACGACAGAGGATAAGATGGACGGATGGCATCACTGACTAGATGGGCATGGGTTTGAGTAGACTCCGGGAGTTAGTGATGCACAGGGAGGCCTGGCTTGCTGCGATTCATGGGGTCGCAAAGAGTTGGACATGACTGAGCCGCTGATCTGAACTGAACTGAACTGAAACAGACTTAAGACAGCCAGTTAAGCAAGACTCCCCCTAGTGGATGGAATTTTCAAATATCGATGTATGGTAACTGTCATTCTGGCTTATACATGATACAACTTGAATTTCATGCTAACTAAAATAGCTGGTTCATAGTACATACCTTGTACATCTGCTTTAATCATTACAGAAAAATTTGCATTGATTAGATGTAAATAATGTCTGTTTTAAAGATAAAGATTATGGACATCCTTGGTGGTCCAGTGGTTAAAAATCCACCTTGCAATGCAGGGGACATGGATTTGACCCCATCCAACATGCCACAGAGCAACTAAGCCTGCATGCTGCAGCTGCTGAGCCTGTGAGCTCCACAGCCCACATGCCACAACGAAAGATTCCACATGTCACAACCAAGACCTGACACAGTCAAATAAGTAAATAAATATTTTTTCTAAAAAGATAGGTTAAATGCCTTCTTTAGGATGCCATTAGAAGGCAGTGGCACCCCACTCCAGTACTCTTGCCTGGAGAATCCCATGGACGGAGGAGCCTGGTGGGCTACAGTCCGTGGGGTCGCTAAGAGTCGGACACGACTGAGCGACTTCACTTTCACTTTTCCCTTTCATGCACTGGAGAAGGAAACGGCAACCCACTCCAGTATCCTTGCCTGGAGAATCCTAGGGACGGCGGAGCCTGGTGGGCTGCCGTCTATGGGGTCACACGGAGTCGGACACAACTGAAGCGACCTAGCAGCAGTAGCAGTTAGGATGCCATTGCTAGTACTCCTTTCATGATAAGATTCCCTTCCCAGGTACCAAGGCCATACTGACTCACTGTGCACATGCTGGTCCGGGTTTTGTGGGGGTTTTTTTGCAAACCTTGAATGAATGTACCTTCTATCTCTTTTATGTTCTTTCTTCTGACAAGATATAAAACTCTGGCGAAAAACATGCTTCTCCAGGGCAGTTCCTCAGAGCTACCTGTGAGGCTGTCTCCCAGGCTATCATCCTCAGTTTGGCTGAAATAAAACGTTCCTATTCCTATCATAGATTATTTCTGTCAACACCCCTTTCCCACTGATGTTCCCTCTTAGTAACTTTCCAACCACTGACCACCTCTCTCCACTCACTGGCTACAAACCCCAGTTGCCTTTGTTGTATTCAGAGTTGAAATCAGTTCAATACCAAAGTCTCTTTCCCCTCTTGTATGGGATGAAATCTGTCTTCACCATCTTTAACTAGTATCTGGCTTTAACTTTGACAACAACCTTTGTGCTTAGTTGCTCAGTCATGTCTGACTCTTTGTGACCCCATGGACTGTAGCCTACCATGCTCCTCTGTCCATGGAATTCTCCAGGCCAGAATACTGGAGTGGGTAGCTGTTCCCTTCTCCAGGAGATCTTCCCAACCTAGGGATTGGACCCAGGTCTCCCACATTGAAGGTGGATTCTTCACCACCTGAGCCACCACAGAAGCTCCCCCCCCCCTTTATTTTACTTCTCCACAATTTATCACCTTTGTTAAAATCAATATTGCCAACTAAAAAATAGCATTTGCCATTTGCCTCTACAAAGATTAATTTACTTGCCAATATAGTCACTGACACACACACACCCCAAAAGGAGTTCAGTGTGGAGATCAGGAATGAGGCACTCTGAGCTCTGGGAAAAATGGGCAGAACAGGCCTTTGGATAGTTCAATATTTTCAGCAGAAGATTATGAGCCCAATTCTTGCATCTTATATCTAGAAAAGCATTACAGTCATTAACAGAGACGTCTGCTCCTCATGACTAGCAGCAACCTAATGCAAAAATGTGTGCTTGATTGCATGTATATCCTTTCACCAAAATCATATACACTGACCACCCCCCACCTCTTCCAAATAGTTCCTCAGAAGTATCTGAAACACTGTCTCCCAGGCTATAGTCCTTATTTTGTCCCAATAAAACCTAGTTCACAAAAGTGACATTGTATATTTTTTCAGTTAACAAAATAGGCCCTTGAGTCTTTTGTGGGGGAGGTAGAGGAATTATAGTTCTTGTCTGTGAAGCCCTCAAGCACATAAATTTTTTAAAAATAAAATTAAATAAAATGTTTATGCTTTTCTTGTTATTCTGTCTTTTATTGGTTTAGTTCACATGCCTCTAAAATATTAGAGGAAATGATTTTCCTTCCCTATGCTTCAGAAGAATAAATGCTACAAACACATCAAAATCATTATTTGAAATCATCATATTTCGTTTATACTTAGCTTTGTAGATTTCAAAGAAAAAGTCTGACTTTTAACTTTTTGATTCTGTCCCTCTGACTAAAAGTGGCAAATATAAATGGAAACAAAAACTCTAAGTGCAATGATTCAAACTTTATAAAAGTAACTAAGTAGAAAAAAGAACCAGGAATGAAGTTGTAAGTCTATGTCATCAGGCATGAAGTGAAGTGAGGCTCTGAAGGCCACAGACTCAGGCACCCAAATGTTGCAGGAAGAGGGAATCCTTCCAAGGCCTAAAATGGTCTCTTGTCTAACAGTCAGTAATATATTGTCCAAGGAGACACATGTGCTGACAAAACAAAAGACTTCATTGGAAAGGGGCACCCAGGGAGAGAATGGTGAGGTAAGAGAACCCAGGAGAACTGCTCTGCCAAGAGGCTCACAGTCTCAGGTTTTATGGTAATGGGGTTAGCTTTCTGGGTTTTCTCTGGCCAGTCTTCTTGCTTGTGCCCCTATTTGGTCTGACTCAGAGTCCTTGGGAATCTAAGTGTCTCTCAGCCATGATGGATTTCAGCATGAAAGTTTCTGGAGGGTTAACAGGACATGTTATCGGCTGGTATGTACCCCCTCCTTTTGGCAATAGCTTATTAGTTCTGTGTTCCTTATTTGGACCTCCTGTCATGTGATAACTCATGCAAGCAGTTATTGTGCTGCCTGGTCACAGCAGATGGTTTCAGTCAATGGTTCCCTAACACATGTACTCCTTAGTTTTAGATTATGTTTTTATGTTGCCCATGCTACTTTCTCTCAGATCCACAGCCTTCCTCTACTGTCTCCAGGTACTGCAGCCTGAGCTGATTCTCTGCAGCTAGGTTGAGCTCTCCAAATAGGCAGGGTGAGGGAACCACCCAGCACAGCTTCAGGATGGGCAGGAAACCACTGCCCCACATGTAGTCTCGAAGTATTCCTCTAGAAATCATCAGGTGAGAAGAACGGCTCTCCCAGGGTCAGACAAGCCCTGATCTAACTGCAGCTTCATTCCAGTGGGAGACTGAACATCCAAATAGTTGCTGCTGCTGCTAAGTCGCTTTAGTCGTGTCCGACTCTGTGCGACCCCATAGACGGCAGCCCACCAGGCTCCTTCGTCCCTGGGATTCTCCAGGCAAGAATATTGGAGTGGGTTGCCATTTCCTTCTCCAGTGCATGAAAATGAAAAGTGAAAGTGAAGTCGCTCAGTCGTGTCTGACGCTTCGCAACCCCATGGGCTGTAGCCTACCAGGCTCCTCCGTCCATGGGATTTCCCAGGCAAGAGTACTGGAGTGGGGTGCCATTGCCTTCTCCGATCCAAATAGTAGCCAGACCATATATAAAAAGAGACTCTGACCCACAATGTGCAGCAGTCTTGTCTTAATCTGCTCTGACTGCTATAACAAAACATCATGACAGGGCCACTCGTGAACCACAAACTTCTATTTCTCACAGTTCTGGAGGATGGAAGTCCAAGAGCAAGGTACCAACTGATTTGGTGTCTGGTGAGGGCCTGCTTCCTGGTTTACAGACATCCATCTTTTTGCTATGTCCTTACCTGATAGAAAGGATAAAGGAGCTCTCTGGGAGAAGGGAGTCTCTTTTCTAAGTGCACTAATCCCATTCATGAGGGCTCCACCGTTCTGACCTAATCAACCTTCCAAAGGCCCCACCTTCCAGGGGCTACGTTTCAACATATGAATTTTAGGGGCACACATTCAGTCTATAGTAAAACTGCCCAGGAAGCCAACATACCCTCTACATGAATCAGCCCAGAAAGCCAGCCTGCTGTCAGTCAGACTTGCAGGACATTAGGCTGTTATCTCTAGCAACAGCCCAGGATACTTCACTTCTAGTCAGTTGCTCCAGTTCCCCAGACCCACAGCCTCCATCAGGACACTCCTAAAACCTTCTCTTTTTCCAAGAGGAAGCTCTTGCACACCACTGACTGACCCTGAATTGCTGCCAAGGAATGGTGGTCATCTCCCTTGTTGCAGAGAGCTATGAATAAATACCCTCTGCTTGTTCTCATTTGGGTTGTTTCCATTTACATCCACATTGGAAAGAGAATAGAGTCTTGAGGGGCAGAAGCTGCTTCTTGAAGGATGCATGTTCTGTGCTGTTACCTGGATCATTTGAGTCCATGTGTCCTTCTGAGCAGGTGGCATGGTGCTGCAGCCAGTAGTAGAAGCTCATAAAGGACCAACAACCTGCCCCCAGGCTTCCAACAAGCTGCACAGATGATGCTGGGTCATGATTCACATTCTCCCTGTCTCAAATTCTCAACAGTGACCCAAGGGTCTCCAGCTCTGTTGCAGGTTTAACAGTCTTGCTAGTTCTTTAAAAAAACTTTGGTTCTGTAGCACCTGCAACCACCCCTACACCTGTACACAATATTCTTGGTAAAGACATGTGAGCCTGAATCTTACCACTGTTAGTTCTCAACTTTTGCTGCACATTAATGGGGAAACGTACAACAAAATCTGCTCCCAACCCAGAAAACCACTCACAGAGAAGAGAAAGAGAAAGAAAAAAGAAAAAAAAATTTTTTTGTTATTGAATTAGAACAAGAACGTGATGCTGATCCCAAGCAATAGCTACAGGAATTGCAGAGATGGAAGGGAGACTCTTCTTTTCCTATAGCTAAGTTAATACAACCTATTACTTTCATGTCTTCATGATAATGTTGCTAATTTTCTCCTACAATTATGATCAAAGATGATTTGAAGTTAGATGACAAGGTAGGCCCATATCCTCCCAGGACTCTGGGAAATGATTACATTTCAGAAACGTTCCTAGGTCTGAATCGTTCTTGGTATATGAGATGGGCCACAGGCTTATTTAGCCAGAAAAAAAAGAGTTACACACAGCTGAAAAGGACAGAGAAAGAAATGTTTTTAAAATCCTGTGATTCTATTTTCTAAATTGAAAGAAACTGTCAGCCCAGACTCACCTTACCCGCAGAGCAGGCTCAGGGACTTCCGGGGGATTCTAATTAGTAACCGAGAGCCTGCGGTGGCTACAGTTCCTGTGGTCGCAAAGAGTCGGACAAGACTGAGTGACTAACACACACATTGCCTCATTCACCTAGCTTTCTGGCCCCCATCCCCATTCACTGCCCCGAGCCTTGAACCACCGGACTCGGTCCTGGAGACGTTGGAAGAAACACACGCAGTTCAGCCAGCCAGGCGGGGTTGGGGGTGGGGGGCTGAGCCCCGGGAGACCTGGAGCCTGCGGTGGACCAGAGACCCCCTCCGTCTCCGCCAAAGGTGTGCCTAACTCCTGCTGCCTCTTTTGTCCTCACGCCCCTCCCAATACGGGATCCGTTCCCTGCCGCTCCACACGTCTTCCCCTCCGCAGACAACAAGGCTCCCATCACCGTCTGCCCCTTCCTGCCTGACTACCTAACCCCACACCCTGCCCTGTTCCCGCTCCGTCCCCCGCCTTCTCAGCTCCGGCCAGCTCTGTAAGGGCTCCTTACCCATCAGGAGGATCCTGCCCCCATCCCTCGGCTGCTGACAACCGCTCGCCAACGAAACCTCCCGGTCCCCCACCTGATTACGGCCCCGCCCCTCGACCTAGGGCTCCGCCCCTCAACCTAGGGCTCCTGCTGACGCCACAAAGCCGAAGCCCGGCGCCCTCGGATCCCCGCCCGGGTGGTTTCCATCGCCCCAAAAGCAGGCTTTCCTGGGCCGCGTTTGGAGGCGTGGTTCGGGGTGCCTGGCGAGGTGCAGTGTGCACCGCTTTACTCGGTAAGTATCACCCTGTTGAGGGAGCAGTTGGGTGGTCACCTTGTGAGTGCTGAGGCTCAGGTTGGGACCCCGTGCACCCTCTGCCCTAGTGGAGTGACTGTCCCAGCTTTGGAGGTGGTTGTAAACTGGAACCAGAAGAGCCAGCTATTTTAGCCCTGCATTTACAGAGTAACTTTCCGGGGTCAAGGAAGGCCTGTCCACCATCACTGGCCCAGAGCCCTTGGATGGCTTCCCCTAGAACCTGAACCAGAGCCCTAGTCCCCAGACTGCCCCGCTCTCACCCAGCTTCTGCTGGGTGGGCAGCAGTCGGGACGAAGGGCAGCTGAGAGCAGAGGGAGAGACTCATGCCAAAGGCTCTTCCCAGAGACAGCTCTTCCCAGGCTCTTCCCAGAGACAAAGTGAATCAATGTCAGGGATTCAGGAATTTGCAACATCCAGCCACCATAGTTTCAGAGTGCATAGAAGGGAACCTGGACAGTGCTTGCATTAATAATTCAGAAATGATGTTTAAATCCACTCTAACTCAGCCCTAACAACTACCCTGTGAAGTGCATCCAGGAGGATTGGATCTCCACTGCATAAAGTCTTGGGTATTCCAATCCCAGAGTGTGTGTGTATGTGCGTTTGTGTTCAGACGTTGGTGTACGTGTGTAGGTGCCTCTGTACATGCCCTTGTTTGTGTGTGCCAGTGTCTAAACTTGCATGCACGTGTACATGTGTGTTCCTGTGCATGTGTGAGCATGCATGCATGTAATGGCCCTCCTTTATCTTTTCTGCACTGCACCTTGTCAAGGAAAATCAGAGCTGGATGGCAGAGGGGTAAAAACTGGTTTTACTTGTGACTATTGAAATAGGAAGAAAGATATTAGCATAGAAACTGGGGTTCCATAGAAACTGGGGTTCTATATAGAACTAGACCTTCTATATAGAATTGTGAGGTTCAGTTCTGAATGGGCCAGTGGGGATTTTTAAGGAGTAGAGTAGGGTCAGTTACAAGAAGTTACTAAGAGGAAACATCTTAGTAGCAGGGAAGGGTGGGGGGTCTGGTTAAACCCAACTAGCGGGATTTCTGCTAAACTTGAACAACGTAGAGACAAACATGTAAGTCCAAGGCTTGGTTGGAAACTCCAGGGAGCCTGAGCAAGAGTTGGTTAAAGAGAGAAACTTTGCCAATCCTGCTCCCTAATGAGAGAGATTTTTCCTCTTAAACTCCCTTTTTCCTTTGTTCTGCGGGGTTCTGTTAAAGAGAAACCTATGATGCTTGTTAAAACACTAAGCAAGACTATTCAAGACCATTGCAATATCATCTCTGAATGCAGCTGAGACAGCTGCAGATCTGTAGCCAAGGAGCGGAGTGATGGCGGTCAGTGATGGAAAATCACCAAGAGGTGCCATGAGGAGAGGGCTTACTGCTAAACAGGCCTAACAGGACTCTTGCTCAAGGAGGGTCAAGGACATCAATTCATTAAAGGTGGGGGATGAGGAACTAGATCACATATCACAGCGGGAGTACTGTAAAACTGGGTGGGGCCAGCCAAAGACAAGCCTACAGCTAGGGGAAGCTGCTGGGATTTGGTGAAGGAGCAGGTCTTTGTTAGCTTCGAGAGAGACATTTGTGCCCCTTATTGAAGGTAAGTCAGGGTACCCTAAAACCCCAGGTTCAGACTCCCATCTTCAAAAGGAGGCCAAAAGAGTGCTATTGAAGAGCTCAGGGCTCCAGGCAGAGGATGTGGCAGGACATTCCATTCCTTCCCCAGGCACCATGGATGCTGTGGAACTTGCCAGAAAGCTGCAGGAGGAAGCCACATGCTCCATCTGTCTTGACTACTTCACAGACCCTGTGATGACCACCTGTGGTCACAATTTCTGCCGAGAGTGCATCCAGCTGACCTGGGAGAAGGCCAAAGGCCAGAAAAAGAGGAGAAAGCGGAAGGGCTCCTTTCCCTGCCCTGAGTGCCGCGAGCTGTCCCCCCAGAGGAACCTGCGGCCCAACCGTCTGCTGACCAAGGTGGCCGAGATGGTGCGGCAGCACCCGAGCCTGCAGAGCAGGGACCTGTGCCAGGTGCACCAAGAGCTGCTCAAACTCTTTTGTGAGGATGACCAGAGGCCCATCTGCATCATCTGCAGGGAGTCCCAGGAACACCGGCCCCACAGGGTGGTCCCTATTGAGGAGGCTGTGCAGGAGTACAAGGTGGGTCCTGGTGGGGGGCCAGGACAAGGGGACAAGGGTGCCCAAGTATGTGCATGTGTCAAGGAGGGTATTAAACAGAGAATGGCTGCGGTAGCAAACAGCCCCAAATGCAGGACCACACAGTGGAAGTGTCCCCTTACTCCACAACCAAGCAGGCTGGTGGCCATGCCATCTTGGTGTCACCTCTATGATTATGCAGGAGTCCAGACTGACCAAGTCCCCACCCAGGCCCATCCACATCCCCTGGTCCTTGTGCAGCCATCTGTGTGGGCAAACCAGGCAACCCCCTGACAGGCAGGGGGAGGGGAGCCTTTTCCTTCCATCCACCTGAGGCTCTGTGGCTGGGGGCCCATGAATTAGATTGAGCAAAGACAAACTGAAGAGAAAAGGCAAAGCATTTACTAACATATGCCTGCTGTGCCAGTTACTTGGGAGAAACTGCAGCAACAGTAAAAAATAAAACAAAAGTCAGTTAGAACTTGGGCTTATACAGCATCTTAACAAAGAACAGTACATTTGGAGAAAAGCAACAGGACAAAGGTAAAAGTTTCAGGCTCCCAAGGGTGGCAGACTGTGGGAAAGTGTCTCCATAACAGAATACCACAGACTGGGTGGCTTATAAGCAGCCATTTATTGCTCACAGTTGGAGGCTGATGTCAGAGATCAGCAGTCAGGGGAGAGTCCCTTTCTGGCCCACACATGGCCAGCTTCTCGCTGTCCTTTCTCTCGGGCCTCTTTCATAATGGCACTAATCTCATTCATGTGGGTCCTACTGTCATGACCTCATCACCTCCCAAAGGCCCCACCTCTGCCATCACATTGGGGGTTGCTGCTGCTGCTAAGTCGCGTCAGTCATGTCCGACTCTGTGTGACCCCATAGACGGCAGCCCACCAGGCTCCCCCGTCCCTGGGATTCTCCAGGCAAGAGTACTGGAGTGGGTTGCCATTTCCTTCTCCAGGGCATGAAAGTGAAAAGTGAAAGTGGAGTCGCTCAGTCGTGGGGGTTAGGGCTTCCATATATGAATTTGGATGTCAGAGGGACACAAACATTCAGGTCATAGCAGAAATATATATATATGGGGAGAAAGTAAAGGAAGATAGGGGTTTTTTGTGTAGGTTCATCTTGACACCAACTTTCCATCTTCTTCATGGGCACAAACTATCCCCAGTGCCCTGGAAGGCATCTTTCTGCATCTGTTGATTCTTAATTGCCTCCAGCTCAAAATAATCCTTCTGCCAAAGAGACAGATTTTGGGGTGGCATATTTCCATCCTTTGCACCCCATTAGGATGGTTCAGGGTGGATGCAGCTTCAGAGGGCACTATCTGGATGTGGGGCGTGCAGGGGGCCCACTGACCCCCAAATCCCATGGTTTGGGTGCACCACAGTTGAAGCTGGAGGAGGACATGGAGTACTTTCAAGAGGAGATGATGAAGACTGGAGAGCTGCTGGCCAAGGAGGAACAGACCTTGGCCGAGTGGCAGGTAGGTGCTGGGGCCACCACACACGGCAGCTGGGCAGGGTGGGGAACCATAGGTCCCCAACCATAGGGCCTCCTGACCTGTGGAACCCCTTGAGGGGGGAAATCACTGTCCTGTGTGGATGAGAACATAGGACCCCAGAAAGGCAATGATTTTCACAGAATTCCTACCAAATCAGGACTGAGAACAGTGCCCTCAGCACAGGCTGGCAATTTCAAAGATGCAGGGAGCAAGGGCACACAGGCACTTGGACGTTGCCATTTGGGGTTTAGAGTAAAATTATGCCCCAGTGACATTCACAGGGGCCTCTGTGTGATCCCTGGCTCCCAGCCCTGCCTGGTTTGCTAGTTTTCTGTGGGTCACTGGGATCCAGGGGAGATGCGCCATTGTTGCCAGAGCAGCCCTTCCAAGCTGGTGTGTTTGGTTGGTGGGTGGGTTCTGAAAGCAGGCACTAAGGGTGGTAGGTCCCTGGGTGGGCCTCACCTCCAGGAGCTCACCCACCCACACACAGGAGAAGGTGAAGGAGCAGAGGGAGCGTATCATGGTCGAGTTTGAGAAGATGGGCCTCTTCCTGATGGAGGAGAAGCAGTGCCTGCTCCAGGCCCTGAAAAAGGAGGAGGAGGAGACAGTGGCAAAGCTGCAGAAGAGCACAGCCTCACTGAAACAGCAGAGTCACTCCTTAGAGAGGCTGCTTCTGCAGCTGGAGGACAGAAATGAGCACACACCACTCCAGATGCTGCAGGTGAGGCGGCATACCTGTTTACCTGGTTGGGGGTGGTGGATGGGGGCTTGAGCTCTGGTCAGGTACAGTCAGGGTGGGCTGACCTGTGGCAACAGATTCAGGCCAACAGGGAAAGCTCTGTCTCAATCAGCTCAGGCTGTGTAACAAATACCACAGGCCGGGTGGTTTAAACAACACACATTTCTTTCTCACACTCCTGAAGGCTGAAGTCTGAGCTCAAGTTGTGGGCACAGTTGGTTTCTTCTGAGACCTCTCCTTGGCTTATAAGCCATATTCTCCCTGTGTCCTCACATAGTCATTCCTCTGTATACAGTCTATGCCCTGATAGCCTCTTCTTATAAAGACATCATCAGATTGGATTACAGCCCACCCTAATGATCTGATTTTATCTTAATCGCATCTTTAAGGCTTTATCTCCAGATACACTCATATTGAGGTACTGCGGGGTTTGAGCTCCACAATAGATGAATCTGGGGAGGGAGCCAATTCAGCCCATGACAGGCTTCAGTCCTACTGGGCTGTGTTCATCCCCTTCATAGCCCAGGGATGTGGCTTGAGGGCAGCCACAATAATAAACATTATTGTGTGTTGTCCACACAATAATGCAGGGCATAGACACATTGGCCCCAGAGAGGCACCAGTGACTTCACAGGCAAGGGAAAATCACAGGATTGCACTTGCCAGCTATGGAAGTGGGGAGGGCTTGCAGCTGGCCTAGCAGGGATGGGCCTGCAGACTGAGGCCCTGGAAGGGGCAGTTTATATTGGCTGAAAAGTGGGTAACTGGTTCAAGTGTGCAGAGTGAGGGACTCCACAACAAAAAAATACATTTCACATTGCGAGTCATTATACACATATTCAGAGGAATGTGTTTATACAACGGAAGCAAATTCCACATGCAGGGTATCTAGATCTCCCAGTATGCCCAGGCCAGTCAGTTTTATGCCTGTTCTCCCAGCATCCTGTGGGTTTTGTTGCCAATAAGTGTCCTGGTGTTGACAACAGATTATACACTCTCTCTACCTTTGGGGGAATACTTTGCCTTATATCAAAATGTAATCTGTTTGCAACCCACTAAACTGACTCCTGACCCACTCAAGGCCTGAGGCCCACAGAGGCCTTCATGGCGTGTCATGAGCTGGACAGCTTCCCTGTGTCCTCATTCGTTGTGATGGGGAAGAGTGGGCCCAGGCAAGTCAGATAAATGATACTGTGCATGGCCAGAGGACAGGATTACTCTCTAGAAACTGGAAATGGGGCCATGGGAACACATAAAGCCCTTCTACCTCTTCTGGGCAAATGTCAACACGGGGTGCTTGGGAACACCACAGACCCTGCCAGACTCTCTGTTTTCTTCCATGTCTTTTGAAGGATATGAAAGGGCTCCTCGGCAAGTACGTACCACCTGTGGTGGGGGTGGTGATGGGCGCAGGGAGGACTGGGAAGTGTGGCTGGAGGGAACAGTGAGGCCTGTATCCACTGGAGGAAGAACAGCCTGAGTGTGCAGTACCCAGAGGCTACCTCCATCATGCTGAAGACCATCTGTAGGGTCCCAGGGCAGATAGAGGTCCTCAAGAGTTTCCAAGGTAAGTAGGGGACCAGGTGCTCTTGGCAATGCCCCACCCTGCTCTCAGCCACTCAAAGCAAGAGCCACCAATAGGAGAGGGGTTCCCCAAATGGTACCCCAGCCCCATCTCCTTGGCACTGCCAATATCTACAGTGGGGATATAGGATCACACAGTTAACTGCAGGTTCACAGCTGAACTCAGCCAAAGGGAGGCCTGGGTGGGGGTTAGGATGAACGGTCCCTGCTAGGGCCTTGCCCTCCCCACACTGACCCTGAAAGGTCCCCCTCTCCCCTCCACCCCGGGCCTGTCTCCAGAGGATGTGGTGCCCGACCCCTCCACGGCATACCCCTACCTCCTCTTGTATGAGAGCCACCAGAGGCGCTACCTGAGCACCCCAATGGATGACACACCCCGTGGCAAGGACAGGTTCCTCGCCTATCCCTGTGCGGTCGGCCAAGAGACCTTCTCCTCAGGGAGGCACTACTGGGAGGTGGGCATGAACCTCACTGGTGATGCACTGTGGGCCCTGGGCGTGTGCAGGGACAATGTGAGCCGGAGGAGCAGGGTCCCCAAGTCCCCAGAAAATGGGTTCTGGGTGGTGCAGCTATGCAAGGGAAAGAGGTACGCACCTGCCACCTTTCCCCCAACTCCCGTCACACTGACCGAGCCTCCTAGCCATATGGGCATCTTCCTGGATTTTGAAGCTGGAGAGGTGTCCTTCTACAATGTGAACAATGGGTCCCATCTGCATACCTACTCTCAGCCTGCCTTCCCTGGCCCCCTGCAGCCCTTCTTCTGCCTTGGGGCCCCCAAATCAGGCCAGATGGTCATCTCTACAGTGACTCTGTGGGTGAAGGGGTAGGGGCGCAGGCAGGTGGAGCCTGGGTAACCCTCTTTTCTCCAGAAGGTGAGGTGTCCCACTCAGCAAGGCCCATCTGCCCAGCTTATCTCAAATGAGGCATTTGCAAGCCATCGGCTGTGCAGGCTGGTTTTACAAAGTGGAAATATAATCATGATTAAAGCAGTTAAACATTAAGAGTCGATATTTACAGATGCTTCATACAGAAAACTTTCATAGTGGATCAGTTTCTAAACACATACATGTATATGCACAAGGCACAGTGTGGTGTAGTTTTCTTTAGCCATGTCCCCTGCTCTCCACTTAGAGATGTTGTCATTCACTGGTGGCTCAGTGGTTCAGGTTTTTACATGCAGAACCAAGGCGTCAAGTGTCTACCTTCTTTGTCCTCAACAAATTCCATATCTGGGTCCTTCACGGGAAAAATGAACAAGTGAAGGGACTTTTCAAGCTGAATTCCTACAAGCCTCAGAGCTGCCCACCTTTGCTGTCGGGGCAAAATTCAGAGTAGGATCAGACAGGGTCCCTTCCTTTAACTCACTCTCCACCGCCCATCCTACCTCCGACCCCCGTGATTGCAGACGCATTAACAACCAGCTAACAGTGGCCAGAACCCCAGAATTCTGGTCAATGTACTCTGACCCCCAACAAGGCCAATAGTCCCAGTGGGCCGAGCCCTTGACACCATAAGTTCTGATCATTCCCAGCTCGGGGACTTGCGAGGACCCAGGAGCGCACAGGGAACGACTTGGGGCTCCCCCGGAACAACCTCGGCCTCCCCTTGTCCTCGCCGCCTCTGCGCATTGCGGAGAGCCCAGCGACCGTGCGGGGCGGCTCCGGCCCCTAAACCTCACGTTTCCCGAGGTCCGAGGAAGAGAGCAGGTACCGCACATCCGCTGCACCCCAGAGAAGCCACGACCTCGCGCGCAGGTGGCGGCGACGACGCAAGGTCAGTGGGTGAGCAGCCTCCAATTGGGTGCCGCCGGAGGCCGCGTGACGGACCACGGCCAATCCGGAGCTACAGTGGGTGGTTCCAGAAGGGAGAAAGGCTGCTTCCTACTTCCGCTGCTGCTGAGCTTCCCTTCCTGCCTGCGGGATCCCCAGGCCCTAGCTTTTTGGAGCCATCGCAGTCCCGGAGCTCTACACCCCGCATCCTCGGACTCGAGACGCCTCGGACCCCGGAGACCCTGCGCCCCAAAGCTCCCCGAGCCCCCTGGTGCCCAGCACCGCGCGTCCCCGCCCCCTCCCCAGAGTCCCGGCAGCGGCCGCCCGACCCCGCGGAGAACGCGGCCCTCGTCCGCTCCATCGGGGCCATGGCCGCGCCCGACCTGTCGACCAACCTCCAAGAGGAGGCCACCTGCGCCATCTGCCTCGACTACTTCACGGACCCAGTGATGACCGACTGCGGCCACAACTTCTGCCGCGAGTGCATCCGGCGCTGCTGGGGCCAGCCCGAGGGCCCGTACGCCTGCCCCGAGTGCCGCGAGCTGTTCCCGCAGAGGAACCTGCGACCCAACCGCCCGCTCGCCAAGATGGCCGAGATGGCGCGGCGCCTGCACCCGCCGTCGCCCGTTCCGCAGGGAGTGTGCGCCGCGCACCGCGAGCCGCTGGCCTCCTTCTGCGGCGACGAGCTGCGCCTTCTGTGCGCGGCCTGCGAACGTTCCGGGGAGCACTGGGCGCACCGCGTGCGCCCGCTGCAGGACGCGGCCGAAGACCTTAAGGTGTGGGCAGGTCCCGGGCAGAGCACGGCTTGGCAGGGGATCGCCGCGGCGCGGGTCGGGGGCCCGGGCCTGGAGGGGGCGCATCCTGGCCGATGTCGTGGGCTCAGGTTCCAGCCTGCCTCGGGTCTCGGGGGGGGTGTGTAAGGGGGTGCAGCCTGTCCCAAACCAGCATGCTAGGGGGTTGGGGCACCGCCCACCAGTGAGGCGCTGGCCTAGGAACCTGGGCGTGGGGGGAGAGGGCGGAGAGGGGACGTGCTTTCTGAAGTCTGGGTCCCAAAGAGGCGGTGGGAGGGCTGTCCGGCGAGGGCGCTGGGCAGTTCTGGCTGATCATTGGCAGAGATGGAGTCGCGAGGAAGAGAAAGGGAGAAGGCAACCGAGAGGTGGCTGGTCCCAGATGGACGTGCATGGATGTGGACTCTGAGTTCTCAGAGGTTTGTGGGCAGAGTAGGGCTGTGGGGCCCAGGCCGGTGCTGAAGTTCTGATTAGGCCAGATGGGAAGGCAGCCAGGGAGCTGCTGGAGAGCCCCAGGCTGGGATCAACGTAGGATGGAGCCATTGCTCTGGGAGCCGGAGCCCACTAGTGTTTCCCATTTGGATACTCTGCCAGCAGACAAGGCAGGGCTCATCCCTGCTGTGAGCCCAGGCAGAGATGCCTTGTTTCTATGGAAATGTATTTCTTAAAATCCAAACTAACACCAGCACTCTCTGCTGAGAGCCTCAGGACAAACAGTTACCTGGCCAGCTGCCTGATACCTCCTTGGTCTGTGGCAGGTTTGCTTCTGAAACCCAAAGTATAAAGCCTGTGAGTGATATCTTTCAAACTTTTTGACTGATTTTCATTTCTCTTTATGGCCAGTGCTGTCTGCTGCTGAGGTGCCTCAAGTACACAGTTTAGTCAGCGTTAGGGTTGCTTTTCTATCATTATCATAGAATAAGCCTCTGGGACAACAGAATAAACCTATACCCAACCCACGTCACTGGGCTTGTCCTAACACGTTCTTGTAGTTTTTTCCCTCACTTTGAGGTGTAATATGCATACTTGAACGTCCACTCTTTATGTCTGTCTGGCAGATTTGCACTCCTGTCACTGAGTATCCTGGTCAGGGTGTGGATAGTGACCAGAAGAGCAGAGAATGACCAATAGCTCTCTAGAGGCCTCTTCCAGCCGAACTGATAAAGTCTCCCATGGGAGCACTTAACCCTCTCTGTCCCAAGGGAGGAAAAAAGCCTTTTCCTCTAGCGTATCATGTTCTGTAACTCAGGCTTGCAAATTAGAGTGACAGAAGAGATCAACAGGTGAAAAGGTAGACTCATCTCAGTGTCAGCAACTTGCCTCTGGGTGATGAGTGCTCTCCCCTTCTTGGTAGAGGTTAGACACCATTCTCTTGGAAAATGCTGAAAGGAGGAGAGCAGAGAGCTCTGGGTTTCTCAGTCATCTCAGCTCTAAATAATGTAGGTACCGTAGTGGCATGTTCTGGGATGTCATGACCCAATCTCCTTCACTGTTCTGGTGCTCACTTTTAGTGCTGGGGAAGATGCCCATCAGAGGGCTCTGGCTGGTATTTGCACAGCCCGGAAGTGCTGACTCCACAAAGTGCAGCCTCTCGGGGCCCTGGTGTGTCTAGAACAGAGAGAACAGTAGAAACCCCACGAGTGCCGCTGTGGTCACTCTTGTGATAGTCCTTTAGGCCTTCTGGCTTTACAGGGTGCCAAATGTGTCATAAACAGGGTTGAAGTCAGTGTCAGGCATAGGCCTGAAATCAGGACCAAGGAGCTGGATACAAATGTAGCCCGTCCTGCCATGTGTTCTAGTCAGCTGAAATCCAGCAAGCCCAGTCCAGGCAGAGAGAAGTGACGGGGTTTGGAAGAAAGAAGGTGGTGATGCGGTGAAAACTGGGTTGTGGGAATGTTGCCCTGAGATGAGGGATGCATGGGAACCACAGAAGAAAGAAAATTCAGCCAAGGGGCAGTAGCAGGAGCACCATGCTTGTGAGGACAATGGTGGGAGGGCCACACCAGTTAGAGGGCATCTCCTGGCAAATTTGAGTTTGCGACTTACCATGTCCCAGACCCATTTTTCCACTACTGGTCCCTGCCAGCTGAGTTCAGGCTTAGTTGGAGTGGAGCAGGTGGGAGCATGCATAAGAGCCAGCCTGGAGGCCTTGCCTGGCGGGGGTCACTCTGGCCTCACCTCCCTGCAGAACAAGCTGGAGAAATCCCTGGAGCATCTGCGGAAGCAAATGGAGGACGCGCTACTGTTCCAGGCCCAAGCGGAGGAGACCTGCTCCCTGTGGCAGGCAGGTGGCTAGGCGCCCAGTGTGGGCAGGGCTGGGGGTATGAGGGCCCCCACCACAGGACTCTGCTGCTCACATTCAGCCTCATGCTGCTCCTCAGGCAGCACTCTTGCTCCAGACCCCATGCATAACCCAACTCAGGGTGGGTTTGGCACTTGGGAATGGGTGTCAGGGAGGGCCAGGCATGGGGGGTCCCAGGTGGTGGGTTTGAGGCTTGGGGAGGGAGAGGTATGGGGGCGATCCCAGATCGTGGCTTTGAGGGTTGGGGAAATGGAAATTGGGAATGCGTTGGGTGGTAAGGTGGGGATTTGGGGGGATACTCAGTCCCTCTGGGTTTGTTGGGTGGCCCTGGTGGTGCAGTGCTTTGGGGTCAGGAAGGAGTGGGTGTGGGGGACCCCAGATGAGGGATCAGTGAGGCTCCAGGTCCCAGGCCCTCAGCCATCCTCCTGGCCCCCACAGAAGATGGTGGAGACCCAGCGGCAGAATGTACTGACAGAGTTTGAGAGGCTGCGCCGTCTGCTTGTGGAGGAGGAGCAGCTGCTGCTGCAGAGGCTAGAAGAGGAGGAGCTGGAGGTGCTGCCCCCATTGAGGGAGAGCGCAGCCCGGCTTGGACAGCAGAGCGCCCAGCTGGCCGAGCTGATCACCGAGCTGGAGGGCCGCTGCCAGCTGCCTGCACTGGGGCTGTTGCAGGTGAGCTGGCACCCATTCTGGGGGTGGGCGTGTGGGGTCTCAGGGGAAGGCCAGGCATGGGAATGGAGAACAGGAAAGTGGGGGAAGCATTGTACCGAGAAAACTGACTACCTTGATGCTTGCCTGGACCTCCCAAGTCAAAAGCTAGTCACCTCCCTGTGAAACATGGAGAGTAGACCCCAGTGCTGAGCTGCATGGAACTGCCTGTTTGGGAGCCCTCCTGGAGACTGGCCAGGCCACAGGGTGGGTGGCATTCCAGGATCCAGAGCCACTGGGTCACCACCCAGCTCTCTGAAGGTTTGGGCCCACTGGGCTGAGAGGAAAAGCCAGCAGGTCTCCTATAGTGATTCCTGCATGGGCCCAGTGCTGCCCCTGAGAATCTGCTGGACTCCTGGCCCAAGCAATTTGTGCCCTCAGGTGGGAGTGAGGACACTGCATGTCCAGTCCAGGGGGCTTCCTGCAGGAGGTGACCCTCCTTGGAGCTTCAGAGCCGAGTGAACCTTTAAGGACCAGCTTCAGGCTGCCATCCTAGGGCTAAAACCTTTCTTTGGCCTTTGCTGAAACAACAAGTGATTTTTAAGCCTGGCAAGCAGGAAGAATCCTGGGCAAGTGTGTGGCGGGGATTGAGGGAAGTCAGCAGAGGTCAGTAAAGTGGAGGCTAGGCAGGCAGCTAGGGGATGATAAGGAGCAGCCCTCAAAGATGAGTGAATGGTGCTGGAAAAGCTGCAGGAAGCAGAGGCTCTAGAGGGAGGACAGATTGGTCCAGGAAGTAAGATGAGAACCGCAGATTTATATAAAATGCAGTGTGGGGTCTCAGTTGAGATCTCTCAGTGAGGGATTGACCTCAGATGGCCTGGCTGCATTTCCTGCCTTTCACTCCCTTTTGCCTTTTTCTTACTAGCCCATCTGCCCCCGCTGCTCACCACTGCTCCCCTACCTTCCCTACATGCTCATATCTCCTGGCCCCTGGCCTTTGTCATCCTCTCAGTTCCTGTTCACCTGACTGGCTGGCTGCAGGAAAGATGCCCCCCCATTCTCCCCCACCCCCTCACCCCCAACCCCAGAGCTTCCCTTTGCCTGTTCTAGGGGAAGAGCAGCCCTGGGTAGCACCATGTTTACTGAGGCATGTGGAGGAGGTCAGGTGGGCTGACTCTTGGCCCACAGTGTTGGTCAGGAGACCTGCTGCAGGGAGTGCCTTGGATCTGGGGACACACAATCATTTTATGACACTTGAGTAAAACATTCTCACGTATCGTCATGAGAGAGGAGTATCCAGGCAGGGAGGCCTTATCAGGAAAGTCAGCTATGAGTGGGGACCTGAGGGATGGCAGCCGGTGCAGGCTGGGTGGGAGCACCTGTAGGACAGGTGGGCAGAGACCACAGACACCAGACAACCAGCTGCCTAGTGCCTGGGAGGCAGGAAGTGTTAGGCTGATAGAGGCATGGCTCCGGGCTAAGGTGGAGACAGCCTTCAACCTCTGGTGGGGTCCGGACCCCACCCCACCTCACCTCACCTCTTCTGGCACCCAGGGGTGCCTAGGGCTCTGTGGGTAAGTGGGCTGGCAGCCAAATCCCCTGTGCCCTCCAGGCATGTGAAGGGGATGTAGCCAGGTCTGCAGGGCTGGATGTGCCCAGAGCTTCTCTCCTGTGACCTCATGCCTGACTCAGGGCAGCTCCAGGGTGGTTTCCCACCACATCAGACTATGTGTCCATGTCCATCCAGGAGGTTTGGGGGCACTCTGGTGTAGGGCCAGGCTGGGGTGAGGGGAGCCCTGAGACCAGGAGACGGGTGCTGATGCTATGTGTCTCTCCCACAGGATATCAGGGACACCCTGCGCAGGTAGGAGCTTCGGACTCTTCCCCAGGGAAGGTGGGCAGGGTTCATGGTGGGCCCACCGCAGGGGTGACATCTGCACTGCCCCTGCAGAGTCCAGGACGTGAAGCTACAGCCTCCCGAGGTGGTACCCATGGAGATGAGGACCGTGTGCAGGGTCCCTGGGCTGGTGGAGGCCTTGCGGAGGTTCCGAGGTGAGTGCTGTGCACAGGCCAGGGGATCCCACCTGCTGTCTCCAGATCAGAGAGGGTATCAGTCCTGAGCTTCTGCTGGTGGCCTGGGGTAGAACAGCACGCAAGCTCCCAGTTCATGGATGAGAAACTAGGAAGGATCAAGGCCCTTAGGCAGATAAGATAGCAAGCCAGATCCAAACTTTTCCCTGATGTATTTAGGAAGAGCAGAAATACCAGAGCACCTGTGGGGACCCCAGCCTTGGGGATCCTGCTGCCCTGGAACATACACACTTCCCTCTGGGGACAGAAAGAACTCAGGACTTCTTTCTGTCCTCTAAAGGAGGAGGAATCACAAGGAAGCATGAACTACTTTCTAGAATGTTCCAAGATACAACTCAAAGTGATTGAGTAACCTTTTTGAGTGGGAAGGGGTGTGGTCAGTTTGTGGTCAGTCACAAGCTGTGACTGCAAGGGTATAGGGATCTGAAGCAGACAGCTGGGAGGGTTGACCACTGCTGTGTCTGCAGGGGACATGACCCTGGATCCTGACACAGCCAACCCTGAGCTGGTGCTGTCCGAGGACAGGAGGAGCGTGCGGCGGGGGGACCTGCGGCAGGCCCTGCCCGACAGCCCCGAGCGGTTCGACCCTGGGCCTTGTGTGCTGGGCCGGGAGCCCCTGACCTCGGGCCGCCACTACTGGGAGGTGGAGGTGGGGGAGCGGGCCAGCTGGGCCCTGGGTGTCTGCAGAGAGACCGCCAACCGCAAGGAGAAGGGCGAGCTGTTTGCTGGTAATGGCTTCTGGATCCTGGTGTTCCTGGGAAGCTACTACAACTCCTCCGAGCGAGCTTTTGCTCCTCTCCGAGATCCACCCCGGCGCGTGGGCATCTTTCTGGACTACGAGGCTGGACACCTGTCCTTCTACAGTGCCAATGATGGATCACTCTTGTATACCTTTCCTGAGACGCCCTTCTCGGGGACCCTGCGGGCCCTCTTCTCTCCTCTGTCCAGCAGCCCGACCCCTATGACCATCTGCAGGCTGAAAGGTGGGCTTGGGGACATGCTGGCTCCCCAATGAGCAGGCCTCTTGCAGCCCCTTGTCCTGCCTTCTGAGTCTGTGAGATGCTTGGAAAACCCAAGGGGAGGGTGCTTGTCCTCTGAGCTATGGAAAGCACCCATAGTACCACTCAGATCCGAGGAGCAAACTGAACTCTGTCACTGCCACTCTCAGGAAGCCATGGGTGAGTGTGTGCAGGCTGGGCTCTCCTCCCCCTGGGACCCTGCAAGGTCACCAGGTGCTGAGACCGCATTCACCAGTGCATCACACCCACAGTCCTTTGCAGAGCCTGGGGCCCTGGTAGCTCTGGTTCCAGGAGCCTCGGCAGCCTGCCCTGTGTAGCCTCTGTCTGGGGTAAGAGACAAGAGCCTGCAGAATTTACTCAGGCTGCAGTGTGAGCCCCCCAGACCCTGGGGCCACTCCTTGAGAAAGCTACTATCTTGTGAGACTGCTGGCCAAGAGGTGGTTCAAAGCCCACCAACCTGACTTGGGGTCTGGTCCAAACTGCTGGGGAAGTCTGTGGTTGTCTCCGATTAATTGAGGGTGCATCAGAGTCCTCAGGTGACAGGTGATATGGAGAGGGAGTCATTGAATAAAGGGTTGATTAACTAGGACGCACAGAGGTCCTCAAATTCCCCTGAGCGTGGCCCACCCAGGGCTTCTGGAGAAAGGTCCTTCCTTGGTCCCCAGCGCAGAGGTTCAGTTCTAGGAGTTCTGAGTGCATGGAAGTGAGTGTGAAGCTCAGAAAGGACACAGCTTCCACCTGAGTGGCACTGAGAAGAGCAGGCTGGCCTTGCCCTCTCATGTGTGTCTCTTCAGTGACCCATGGGGCTATCCCTGAACTCAGAACCCAGAGTGTCATTCCTGCCTGGGGGAGGGCGTGAGGCCACAGAGAGCCCTGGCTTACAGAATCCAGGATTCATGTTTGCTTTAAGTTTTGACACTTCTTCACCCTTCTTGACAAGGTGTGATGCCAGTGTCTCTGCACCCCTAGATTTTGATTAATTGTAAGGGCCATTTTCATAATAAATAAACTAACAGTTGTCCTTAAGGTTGGAGGGTGGGGAAGTCCTCCAGAGGGCCCACCCTTGGGGAGGGGATGCAAAAGCAGGATGCTCACTGGCCAAGTCAGGGATGCAGCTGCTGCCCACACAAGCACAGCAACTCCCAGATACCATCTCCCTGTTCTTTGACTCAGCACGTGTGTTTATTTCCTGCGGGTACTGTGGGGATTTTTTCCTTTTTACAGATAACCTGATAAAACATTTCCTGTGTTCCACTGTGTTCAGTAGCCAGTACTTTCTCGTTTACTTATTTACTTACTCATTCTCCCATTCTTGGGCTTTTTTGTTATTGTGGCTATATATACACCACTTTTGAATATCTTTAACAGCCATTCCTTCAAATTACATACAGCAGGGGGAAGTATTTTCCCAGTTGAGTCAGGGGTCTGGCCTTTTTGTTTTTGGTGGGGGGTGGGGAGGCTAGAATATTATTCCCATATGATTTCCCAAGTAACTGGGCCCACTGCTTCATTTCCTCCTGGAAATCTGAGCATACTATTTGGTTCCTGCCTGGAGAAAGATTCGGATTTTAAGGTTTGGGACTTCAACAATGGCTTTTGGGAACTTAGTCTGTGGAACAGCCTCGTGGGTTTAATGTATGAGTATAGAACTGCTGCCAGGACACCAAGATACTTCTGGCTTCAGCTTTCAAACAAAGCTGAACACAAGTGTGGGAGAGGAAAAATCATTTTCCCCCAACCCTTCTGAGTTCTTGGCTGAGACCTTGTAATAAAAAATAACAGAATAGTAAAAGTTTATTGACACATATGCCTCAGGAATGCATAGAAGAAGCCCCAGGAAAATGAGTGACTTTGAACAGCAGCTTAGATCTCTGGCTTAGATACCATTTCAACAAAGAACAATGTTCATGGAGAAGTGACAAGACAGGGAAAGCAGCCTCAGGCTTCCAAGGGTAACAAAACATGCGGGTAAACTGATGGTAGCTAAGGCTAGTTAGGATGGTTTGTTACATGTAGATTCCCATCCCCTCAATCTCTAAACTGATACAATCTTGAGTCTCCAAATCTTTCCTGTGGGGGGTGGGGTGGGCAGAGATACCTCTGAAAATGTATGTCCTGGTTTTAGACAGAAGGGGAAAGGCAGGGACCTTGTATTTGCTTCTTAAACACCTTCACCTCACAATAATTGTTACCAAACCAAACTTGGGTTGGCTTGCCAACGAGCAGTAAAGCCAGTCGCTAACCCTGGGTAGTGAAGGAAAATGCAGTAATTATTGTAAAGGCACCAATACGAGGAGGGCAGGGGGCTCTAAAACCCCAAACTCCCCCTGAAGGGTTTCAGCAAGGCATTTTTAAAGGCCTGGTGAGGGAGCGGGGATCTCGGGGTATGCGATCGTCTTGTGCACACAGTTCTCTGGTTGATGGTGAGATGGCAGAGTGGTTAATATTAGCCAGCCTTAGGCTCCAGTAGGTCTAGGGGTCCAGATCATCAAGTAGTTTCTTCCATTTGATTGTTTAGCATCTGTAAAAACAATTCAGGGACTCTGCATCAGATACTGTTATTTGTGAACTTCAGAGAGGAACCGCAGCAGAGGACATGGGGGAAGGCCCTGTCCCGAGAAAGCCCCATAGGGTCTGCTTGGTTACATAATCTATGGCAAATGAGATGTTTTGAGGTGATATCTGCTACCCTCCACCAGTTGAGAGGAAAAAAAAAAAATGAGCTTCACTGACACCTATTGGCAAACAGACTGATTTTCAGCTTTACAAATATGCCTGCATCCCAGGGGGTGCCACCCAGGGTTCTAGGCTGAGAGAGACCACAAAGAACATGCAGGCTCATGGACGTGAGCTGAAATCTAGTGAGTGATGGGTAACACTGACGGATCCTACAGTGGGTGAGCCCCTACACCAGCAGTAGATATCTACGTTGGCAGTCAGTGCTAGCAGTTGGTGATTCCCATATTAGCATGACATTAGCAATAAATGGTTTACACCAGCAGTTGATCTCCTACACTAGGAGTAGCTGAGGTAGGACTGTCAGTTGGTGAGCTCTTACTTGGGTAGTCAATGAGCATTCTGGAGGAAAAGCTGGATGAATGTAGAGTCAGCCAGGGCAGTATAGCATGTGTCAGCCATTTCTGGGGCTTCAAAACAACCATAAGTATTGCCTTGTTGTTAGCTGCTAAGTTACATCCAATTCTTGTGATCCAGTGAACTGTAGCCTGCCAGACTCCTCTGCCCATGAGATTTCCCAGGCAAGCATATTGGAGAGGGTTGCCACTTCCTTCTCCAGGGGATCTTCCTGACCCAGGGATCAAACCTGTGTCTCCTGCATTGGCAGGTAGATTCTTTACCAGTGAGCCATCAGGGAATCCCAAGTATTGCCTACCAAGTTTTAAAATGCCCAGCACCCCTCTTCCCACATGACTCTGCAGAACAACGGGGAAACAGGAAAAGTGAAGAGAAGCATTTTGGGTTGAAAGTGAAAGTGTTATTTGCCCAGTCATGTCTGACCCTATAAACTGTAGCTCACCAGGCTCCTCTGTCCATGGGATTCTCCAGGCAAGAATACTGGAGTGGGTTGCCATTTCCTTCTTCAGGGGGTCTTCCCCACCCAGGGATCAAACCCAGGTCAGGTCAGTGCTTGAAAAGCAAATATTCAGGATGGCATGATGGAGACCTCAGATCGGAGGGAGTAGCTACTACAATACTAAAGGCATTAGTAAGTAGTCATGTATGGATGTGAGAGTTGGACCATATAGAAAGCTGAGCGCTGAAAAATTGATGCTTTTGAACTGTGGTGTTGGAGAAGACTCTTGAGAGTCCCTTGGACAGCAAGAGATCAAACCAGTCAATCTTTAAGGATCAGTCCTGAATATTCATTGGAGGGACTGATGCTGAAGCTGAAACTCCAATGCTTTGGCCACCTGATGCAAAGAACTGACTTATTGGAAAAGACCCTGATGCTGGGAAAGATTAAAGGCAGGAGAAGGGGACGACAAAGGATAAGGTGGCTGGATGGCATCACCAACTTGATGGACTTGAGTTTAAGCAAGCTCCAGGAGTTGGTGATGGACAGGGAGGGCTTGCATGCTGCAGTCCATGGGGTCGCAAAGAGTTGGATATGACTGAGTGACTGAACAACAGCAACAGTTGCTTTACACTTCTGTTAGTTTCTGTTGTACTGCAGAGGGAATCAGCCCTACATATACATATGTCCCTCTTGGATTCCCATCCCATTCACGTCACCACAGAGCACTGAGGAGAGTTCCCTGTGCTATACAGTCAGTTCCCATTAGTTATTTATTTTATACATAATACTGTATATATGTCGATCCCAATGTCCCAATTCATCGTACTCCACCTTTTCTCCTTGGTATCCATAGGTTTGTTCTCTACATCCGTGTCTCTGTCTCTGCTTTTCAGATAAGCTCATTGATAGCATTTTCCGAGATCCCACGTATATGCATTAATATTCAGTATTTGTTTTTCTGCCTTGCTTCACTCTGTATGACAGACTCTTAAGTCCATTGACATCCCTGAAAATGATATTTTCTTTCCCTTTTATGGCTGAAGTATGGTCAAAGGAATATTTAAGACAAAAACAGCCCCCCTCGGTCTATATGGGTGGTCAGTCTCTTGTCAGTCCCTTTTACTTCCTCACCTAAACGTCTCATGGGCATGTAATGTGTCCACAAAGCCAGATTAAAAGACAAAGGGTCCTTTTTCACTTGTTTCCTCCACATTTACTCACGTCTCACAGCAAGTCTTTGTGGTACCATCCCATTTCACGCCTGAAACAACAGGGTAAGAGAGCTTGGTCGTAAAACAGCTGGGATTTTAAATAACTCCTAAGGCCTCATTGTTTTACTCTCAGCTTCACTCATAAATGTGTATGCATGCATGCTAAGTTGCTTCAGTTGTGTCTTACTCTGTGTGACTCTATGGACTGTCAGCCCCCAGGCTCCTCTGTCCATGGGATTCTCCAGGCAAAAATACTGGAGTGGGTTGCTATTCCCTTCATTAGGGGATCTTCCCAACCCAGGGATCGAATTGGCCTTTCTTACATCTGCATTGGCAGGAGGGTTTTTACCACTAGTTCTACCTGAGAAGTCCCTTGTAAATGTGCAATTCAGTGGTTTTCATTAACTTCCCGTGGAGCAGTGCACATTGTGTCACTCTTGGCTCATGTTGGAATCGTTCCTGGAACAGATCATGGCCGGCGACCTGCAGGGCGAGGCCTCCCACCCCGCACCCACGTCTTTTGGCCGCACTGGCTGCGGCCCGCCTACGGAAGCAGTGCCCCCAGTATACGCAAGTCCTGAGGACTACCCAGCCGGCGGTTCCGAGAGCACCGCAGGCAGTATCCTCACCACCTGCACCCAGGCGCCTGGAGCTGCGAGGGTCTAGGACTCATCAGTCCTATCTGCGCAGCGTGCTACTGCTGGATTCCTGACGCCCGGGACCTCTCGCACACATCCGGAATCCTGGGAGTCTCCAGGCTCTTCCTGTTCTCGGTGGAGCCGCATGTACCGCTTGCCTACTCTGTGCGCATTCCTGTTGGAGACCCCCAGCCCCCGTTCCTGTCGCGTCCAGCACTCCTCCGCATCTATCCCAGGCCCCGCCATGCTCCCCCTTTGGTGCCCCACACCTCCTTCCAGTGCCCTGAGCCCTCTGCCTCTCCTTGTCCCGCGGGCCGTCCTAGGTCCTCACAGCCTCTGTGCGGCCCCGTCTGCCCCCACCCGCAGTCCCGCGTGCCGCATCCCCAAACCCCCACATTTCCCACCTCTCATGTCTCTCAGCTCACGCCTCCTGATAGAGATGGCGCAGAGCACCTGTGAGCCCATCTAACCTCCTGCCCGATGACCCTCTGTTCCATCCCTTCCCGGGTTACCTGCTCTGGACCCTGCCAAGCCCAAGTCTTCCTGTCACTCGTTTTTAATACCACTTATTGCGGTATAATTTTCACACCTTAAAATTCAGCTGCTTCAAACGTGCAATTCAATGATTTCTAATAAATCCATCACCAAAATCCACTATTAGAGCATTTGTATCACCTCAAAGAGACGCCTCCTACCTATTTCTAGTCTGTGTATTACATAACTGATTTTCAAATGTCAAACCAACCTTACATTCCTGGGATAAATCCCATCTGACTCTTTTCAATATGTTACTGAATTCCATTTGCTAATGTTTTATTCAGAACTTTTTACATTCATACTTAAGACAGATAGTGGCCTGTAGTTTTCTTGTGGTGTCTTTGTTCCCTACATTGTTTTCTGAAAGAGTTTGTGAATGATTGCTGTTGTTTGTTTGTTCAGTGTTTTGTGGATTCTTCAATGAAGCCATCAGATTCTAGGCTTCTCTTTGTGGGAAAATTTTAAACTATTTTATTTGTTAGGGCCCGCTCAGATTTTTCATACCTTAAGTGATTTTTGTCTTTCTAGGAATTTGCCTGTTTCATCTAAGCTGTCTAATTTCCTGACATAAAGTTGTTCAGAGAATTCCCTTATTATCACTTTAATTATTAAAAAGTTGGTAATAATGTTTCCTCTTTCATTTTGGCAATTTGTGCCTTTTTTTCCTTGGTTAGTAAAACTAACATTTTGTTTAAAATCTTTTTTTATTTTTTCAAAGAACAACTTTTGATTTTATTTGATATTCTCTATTTTCTTTCTTTTTATTTCAATGATTTCCATCATCATCTTTGTTATTTCCTTCTTTTTGCTTGCTTTGGGTTCAGGTTTTCTTCTTTTTCTATTTTTCTTGAAGTTGAAGGTTCAGTTCAGTTCAGTTCAGTTCAATCACTCAGTCATGTCCTACTCATTGCAACCCCATGGACTGCAGCATGCCAGGCTTCCTTGTTCATCACCAACTCCCGGAGCCTGCTCAAACTCATGTCTGTTGAGTCGGTAATGCCATCCAACCATCTCATCCTTTGTTGTCCTCTTCTCCTCCTGCATTCAATCTTTCCCAGCATCAGTGTCTTTTCCAATGAGTCAGTTCTTCACATCAGGTGGCCAAAGTATTGGAGTTTCAACTTCAGCATCAGTCCTTCCAGTGAACATTCAGGACTAATTTCCTTTAGGATTGACTGGTTTGATCTCCTTGCAGTCCAAGGGACTCTCAAGAGTCTTCTCCAACATCACAGTTCAAAAGCATGAATTCTTCAGTGCTCAGCTTTCTTTATGGTCCAACTCTCACATCCATACAGGACTACTGGAAAAACCATAGCTTTGACTAGATGGACCTTTGTTGACAAAGTAATGTCTCTGCTTTTTAATATGCTGTTTAGGTTGGTCATAACTTTTCTTCCAAGGAGCAAGTGTCTTTTAATTTCATGGCTGCAGTCACCATCTGTAGTGATTTTGGAGCCCCCAAAATAAAGTCTGTCACTGTTTCCATTGTTTCCCCATCTATTTGCCATGAAGTGATGGGACCAAATGCCATGATCTTAGTTTTCTGATTGTTGAGTTTTAAGCCAACTTTTTCACTCTCCTATTTCACTTTCATTAAGAGGCTCTTTAGTTCTTCTTAGCTTTCTGCCATAAGGGTGGTGTTGTCTGCATATCTGAGGTTATTGATATTTCTCCCGGCAATCTTGATTCCAGCTTGTGTTTCATCCAGCCTGGCACTTTGCCTGATTTTCTCTGCATTTAAGTTAAATAAACAGGGTGACAATATATAGCCTTGACGTACTCCTCTCCCTATTTGGCACCAGTCTATTGTTCCATGTTCAGTTCTAACTGTTGCTTCCTGACCTGCATACCGATTTCTCAAGAAGAAGGTAAGGTGGTCTGGTATTCCCATCTCTTTAAGAATTTTCCAGTTTGTTGTGATCCACACAGTCAAACGGAGAAGGCAATGGCACCCCACTCCAGTACTCTTGCCTGGAAAATCCCATGGACGGAGGAGCCTGGTAGGCTACAGTCCATGGGGACGCTAAGAGTCGGACACGACTGAGCAACTTCACTTTCACTTTTCCCTTTCATGCACTGGAGAAGGAAATGGCAACCCACTCCAGTATTCTTGCCTGGAGAATCCTAGGGATGGCGGAGCCTGGTGAGCTGCCGTCTATGGGGTCTCACAGAGTCGGACACGACTGAAGCAACTTAGCAGCAGCAACACAGTCAAAGGCTTTGGTGTAGTCAATAAAGCAGAAGTAGATGTTTTTCTGAAGGAGAGACAGAAATAGATACAGAGATAGACAAAGATACAGAGACAGAGATACAGAGATAGAAGAGACAGAGACACAGGAAGACACTGGCAGTCCTGGGAGACCACAGGGGTGCCTAGCAGGTCATGGAATGACTTGGGCAGACAGAGGACGATATAGAAGGACACCAGATGGTACTCCATGTGCATTGATGGGGATGCTGTTGAACAGTTGTGACATCAATCATTTAAAAAATCCCATTGGGGAAACCCAGAGAGAGATCTTAACAGCCCCAATGCTGAGACAAATTTCCCCAAACAGACCATTTCTCTCCCACCTGGAGCTCTGCTCCAACTGTGCCTCTTGATGTTCTTCTTATGAAATTCAGTTTTGGCTGCTCATTGTTCAAGAATCCAATACTGAGAAACAAGTGTTGGGTAAAAAGAAGTGTAGCTTTATTGAGGAACCTGGCAATCTTGGGGTGAAGGTGGACTAAGATGTCTCAAAAAATCAACTCTCCATTGTCAATCAGGGCATAAGCTTTCAAGGGGAAATTTCAGTAATTTACATGCAAAGTGGGTAGAGAACAGCACACTCAGCTTAAGCAATTATCTTGAAATTGGTCATGCAGTGGTCTGGTCAGTGTCACCTTGATTATTTTAAGTATAGTAAATCTTCAGCTCCAAAGTGATTTTGTTCCCATTTCCTTGAGGCCAGTTCTTGGAATTGTGCAAGATGAGAGAGGCTTATGTGTTGGCTATAATCTGGTCATCATGTAATTAACTTCTTTGCCTGGTGAAGGTTATGTTATCAGCAAAACAGTTCAAAGAATATGACTCAGAATATTATCTATAGTCCTTGAGGAGGAACTGAAGGTCCTTGACTTTATTTTATGGCCAAACTATTACTATTTTGTCTTGCTTGACTATTTTTCTTTGTTTCTGCATTTTCTCACTTCTCTGATTAGATTTATTCTTTGGACCTCAGGAAGGCCTAGGAAGCTAAAGGTCTACAAACAGGAGACAGGCAGAGGACATGATTGGGGAGGGGTCTATCCCGGAAAGGACCTATAGGGTCCTGCTCAGTTACACTCTCGGGCCCCAAGCATGTGACCTGGGTGGAACGTCTGTCTACACCTGGGCTTCCTAAGAGAGCCAGTGAGGGCATCTGGGGACCAGCTGAGTGTCCACCTGTTCTGGAATCCTTATTTCATCCTGGCCCACCACTAGGGCCAGAGCCCACGCTCATCCACTCCAAAGCCCCATATGCTCTCATTTGCCTGGGTCTCCACTGAGATTTCCCAGTAATTCAGATTTCCTGAATGCCCATCCCCATCAACTTGATAAGATCCATGTTCCACAATCTAGACCCCAGATTTCTCCCCAGAAGTCTCCTTTCCTCCTTCTGGAGTGGAACCGTACTCCTGTTAGATTTCTAGCAATGGCTATTTGTCTGTTTTCCCTTAACATTCTCAATGCTGCTTCCCACATTCTCCCCTGCCTCCTCCACCCAAAATCCTTCTCCCTAGGGTTCAGGCTGTGGGGATGGAGCTCATCCACGTTGCATCTCTATTATGACCAAACACCAACTCCCTGGCTGGCCAATTAGCCTACTCTAACACTCATCATTAAAACAATTCACATGAAAAAAAACCACCATATTTCTAGACTTACAAAGAAGTTGCAAAATAGCACCAAGAATATGCATAGGGCAACACGATGCATAAACACAGTAAAAGGCTCAAACCAGAAAATTAACATTCATACAAAACTATTCAATAACCATATCACAATCCCCAGATCCTACTCAAACTTTACCAACTGTTCCACTTTGGCCTTTTCTGATTATTTTGCGAATTTTTTAATTATAGAAAGCATTCTGTTGTTCATCTGTTGGACAACATTGGATGGACAATGGACTGCACTCAATTTTAGCAACCATGAGCAATGCTGTTAAGAATATACTTGTCCTGAACTTTCTGTGGGCATATATTCTCTAGAGTATGCCTAGAAATAATATTCATGGGTCATGGGGGTAACTGAACATTTAACTTTACAATGAACTGCTATGAAGTCCTCAAAGTGATTTGCCATTTTGTATACTCATTGGAATCTTTGACAATGTCAATATCCCTGAGGAACAATCCTTTGAATCATGTCACCAGTACCTGACATCCTCATCACCAGCTCTAATGCATTTTACATCCATCCATTCATCCCTCCACCATCTTCATTTTTCTTCTTTTCTTGGCCAGAGCCAGTCCTTCACTTGTGGATCATTGTAACCCTTCTCTAGCAACCATCCTCAGTGATGGCCCTTAGGAGCAAATCAAAAGCTGAAAAGCCTCATGGAATCTAAGAGGAGGCTGTGCAGTCCTGCTGGGCTTTTATACCAGTTAAGTTCAGTCACTCAGTTGTCTCTGACTCTTTGCGACCCCATGGACTGCAGCAGGCCAGTCTTCCCTGCCCATCACCAACTCCCAGAGCTTACTCAAATTCATGTCCATCAAGTCAGTGATGCCATCCAACCATCTCATCCTCTGTCTTCCCCTTCTCCTGCCTTCAATCTTTCCCAGCATCAGGGTCTTTTCTAGTGAGTCAGTTCTTTGCATCAGGTGGCCAAAGTATTGGGAGTTTCAGCTTCAGTCCTTCCAATGAATATTCAGGGCTGATTTCCTTTAGGATAGGCTGGTTGGATCTCCTTGCAGTCCAAGGGACTCTCAAGAGTCTTTTCCAACACCACAGTTCAAAAGCATCAATTTTTCAGCGCTCAGCTTTCTTTATAGTCCAACTCTCACATTCATACATGACTACTGGAAAAACCATCACTTTGACTAGGTGGACCTTTGTTGGAAAAGTAATATGTCTGCTTTTTAGTATTCTGTTTAGGTTGGGCATAACTTTCCTTCCAAGGAGTAAGCATCTTTTAATTTCACGGCTGCAGTCACCATCTGTAGTGATTTTGGAGCCCAAGAAAATAAAGTCTGCCACTGTTTTTTTCTATTGTTTCTCCATCTATTTGCCATGAAGTGATGGGACCAAATGCCATGATCTTAGTTTTCTGAACGTTGAGTTTTAAGCCAACTTTTTCACTCTCCTCTTTCACTTTCATCAAGAGGCTCTTTAGTTCTTCTTCACTTTCTGCCATAAGGGTGGTGTCATCTGCATATCTGAAGTTATTGATATTTCTCCCGGCAATCTTGATTCCAGCTTGTGCTTCATCCAGTGTGGCATTTCTCATGATGTACTCTGTATATAAGTTAAATAAGCAGGGTGACAATATACAGCTTTGACATAATCCTTTCCCTATTTAGCACCAGTCCTTTTTTCCATGTCCAGTTCTAACTGTTGCTTCTTGACCTGCATACAGATTTCTCAGAAGGCAGGTCAGGTGGTCTGCTATTCCTATCTCTTTAGGAATTTTCCACAGTTTGTTGTGATCCACACAGTCAAAGGCTTTGGCATAGTCAATAAAGCCGAAGTAGATGTTTTTCTGGAACTCTGTTGCTTTTTTGATGATCCAACGGATGTTGGCAATTTGATCTCTGGTTCCTCTGCCTTTTCTAAATCCAGCTTGAACATCCGGAAATTCACAGTTCACATACTGTTGAAGCCTGGCTTGGAGAATTTTGAGCATTACTTTGCTAGCATGTGAGATGAGTGTAATTGTGCGGTAGTTTGAACATTCTTTGGCATTGCCTTTCTTTGGGATTAGAATGAAAACTGACCTTTTCCAGTCCTGTGGCCACTGCTGAGTTTTCCAGATTTGCTGGCATATTGAGTGCAGCACTTTCACAGCATCATCTTTGAGGATTTGAAATAGCTCAACTGGAATTCCACCACCTCCACTAGCTTTGTTCGTAGTGATGCTTTCTAAGGCCCACTTGACTTCACATTCCAGGATGTCTGGCTCTAGGTGAGTGATCACACCATCGTGATTATCTGGGTCATGAAGATCTTTTTTGTACAGTTCTTCTGTGTATTCTTGCCACCTCTTCTTAATATCTTCTGCTTCTGTTAGGTCCATACCATTTCTGTTCTTTATTGTGCCCATCTTTGCATGAAATGTTCCCTTGGTATCTCTAATTTTCTTGAAGAGATCTCTAGTCTTTCCCATTCTATTGTTTTCCTCTATTTCTTTGCATTGATCTGAGGAAGGCTTTCTTATCTCTCCTTGCTCTGCTTTGGAACTCTGCATTCAAATGGGTATATCTTTCCTTTTTTTCTTTGTCTTTAGCTTCTCTTCTTTTGTCAGCTATTTGTAAGGCCTCCTCAGACAATCATTTTGTCTTTTTGCATTTTTTTTCCTTGGCGATGGTCTTGATCATTGTCTCCTGTACAATGTCATGAACCTCCGTCCATTGTTCATCAGGCACTCTGTCTATCAGATCTAATCCCTTGAATCTATTTGTCACTTCCACTGTATAATCATAAGGATTTGATTTATGTCATCCTTCTCCATCAGAGGGCAGATAGAATGAAAACCACAATCACAGAAAACTAACCAAACTGATCACATGGACCACAGCCCTGTCTAACTCAAGGAAACTATGCCATGTAGGGCCACCCAAATTTTATCCCATTTACCCTCACCATTCTTATTTCTCTCTGCACAGCTCTGACTTCTGTTTCATCCCACCCTCAGCAGTAGATAGTCTTCTCTGCAAATCGTTTTCTTTGCTTATTTCCTTCATCCTTGCAGCCTTCATATCTCACCACAGTGGATCATTCCTTTTTGGCAACAAATGTGCTTTAATACATTTTGCCTTAAATTTAAACCAAACCAAGTCAAAGCAAAAAAGTCTCCTTGATTTCCCATTCTCCAATTTTTAACTCAGTCTAATAGAAAAAATTCTGAAAAATTTCTACACAGTTGTGTAGGAAAGTTGTGTAGATGGCAGCATCTCCCTTCATTTGTCACACCATTTGTTTTGACATCATTTTTCTGTCCTCCTTTACTCCACTTCTCAGCTGGCCACTCCATTGACATACTTCATTTCTCAGTTTTGGTGGTTAAGTATTTTTGGGTGCCTCCCCCAACTCAGTTCATTTTTTAACTACTTTACTGGGAGTCATCCAGCAAAGTAGTTTCCAGACTCTTGAGTACTGGAGTTCTCCAAGACTGGATCTTGGATCTTCTTTGTCCTGTTTCTTTCTCTTATTTTCATAAATCTTACTCCTTTTTAAAACAAATTTTTAGACATTCTTTCAAGAATAATTTTAGGTTTAACAGATATATTGAGCAGATGGTTCTGTGGCTTCTCGAGCATTATTCCCTTTTATCTTTTTAAAGCTCAGATTTATGTGATGGACTCCAATATGTATCTTCAGTCCAAATTTCTGCCGGGAGCTCCAGATTGGTACATCTAATGATTTTTTTTTTTTTTTTTTGGATGTTGCCAATTGGATGCCTGAAAATATTTCCATCTTAAGATACAAGACAATTTTCACTTCTTTGGCCTAAATCTGTCTTGTTTCTCCCTAGTCCTTTCTCTGTTCAGTACACTGAGCTTCTGTGACCCAGTTACTCATGCAGCCAAAGATTGTCTTGGATTCCTCCCATTTTCTTTACCCCTCCTCAGCTCGATTGTTTGTAGTTCCAGGACCTATCTTATGTCTGTTCCACTTTATCCATCAGTGTCTCCCCACTGCTTAAAACCCCTCAGTCATTTTCCACTGTACTTCACACAAATCTGGACTCCTGACAATGGCATTCTAGGCTTTGCATGACAGGGAGGCACTCGTCTTCTCAGCTCTGTTGGTGTCTCACTCACACTCCCAGCTCTCACTCCCCACAGCCCTCCACTCTCCCCACTGTGGGGCACGGTCCACTGCTGCTTCCCACACAGCTGTGGTCTCCCCATCACCCAGCCCTCTGTTGAGACAGTGCCATTTTCCAGCAGGGCCTGGTGATCCTGTGTAACTTCATTAGTGTATCCATTTTGATTCTATAATATTTACCCCTTTTATTCTAAGTTCAAAAATTTCACTGGCTGATTGTTTGCATGCTCGCCTAGATTCTATGCCCTATGAAGACAGAAGGAAGTCATTTTACTCACTACTACCTGGTTGTTGGCACATGAGGTGCACATGAATGCATGATTTCTCTATCTTTTCCTTCTTCAACCAGTAGCTGTATGGGATGAGGTCTCCCCACTTCCCACTAGTTCTCTCACTTGTCCCATCTCATGCCCTGCCAGTTTTGCCTCTCCTGGTCCAGGGGATTCCCTTTCCACAGGCAGACTTCCCCCTCTCCATCCCATACCTCCTACCCATGGAGGTAGTTCCTGAGGCAGAAAGTCACTGTGTGCTGTCTGAGAAAGCTGCCTCCCTTGCATCTCCCATGGGCAGGACTGTCACTACCATAAGCTCTCCCAGAGCCTCAGAAGATGAGAGAGAAGGGGCTAAGGTCTCGTGGGGGAGCTAAAACGACTTTTCCAAGAATGTGGCTGCCATTCACCAGCGTTTAACACAGCATTTCTGCACCTGGTAATAGAAAGTAATACACACACATATGCGTACTCACACATACATTCACACGTGTGTAGTAATATACACACACATATGCGTACTCACACATACATTCACACGTGTACACACATATGCATACACGTACACACATATGCATACACGTACACACAAAGACATAAATATGCACACACAACACACATGCATACATGCATGCAGATAAACACAGGCATACATGTACATACACACACAGAAATGCCCACACTTATCCTCATGCACAGTGCAGTCAGACATGCACACACAGGCATGTAGACATAGATGCTTACACACATGGATGGATACACATGCACACACTTAGGCACATACATGCACGCACACATGGGAAACAGTCTCAAAATGCAGGCTGAAGCCAGAAATAATCTCTATTGGCCTCATGGTAGCCTTTGTTCACCCCCTCTCACCATCCTCTTGAGTAACTCTAAATTTCCTACACTTACTTCTATCATAAATGAGTGTGTGAGAGAGAAAAGCCAGAGTCCATATGTCATAGAAGGACGAGCCTTTCTGCCCTTTCCTATTTTCCTGAGACAAGCACCCCTGCCCTTTTACCCCTGCTCCATGAAAGGAGGTTAGTGCTTCTGGCTCCCTTTGCTTTGGGGGAGTGGGTCAGGGATAGGACCTGAAATGGCCTGGGGAGCAGAGCCTCAAAACCTCCAAAAATGGCCCTCACCATAGATAAGCTTGTCCTCTCTATAGCTTGTAATAAAACAAAAAGATGTGAAACTGTGGGGTTCAGCTTATCAAATAGAGCCAAAGCTCATTTGGCTTTGAGACTAAGAGAAACTAAGTCAAAACGGCATACCAAGCTCTTCTTAACATCTCTCTGAAAAGGAAAAACAAATGCATGTTTTTAGCACCTAATAAAACAATAGCAGAGGTCATCTTATTCCTTGGGAAACCTGCAAGTGCATAGCCTGTTGACCGAAGACTTCCCTACAACATAATGCAGACTTTCTGACCAGCCAAGGGATGGTCTCTACTCTGCTCTCAGAATAGGGGCCTGACATCTATGAGTAAGTTCCCAGCTCCTGAAATGACACAAAAGGCAGGAGATGGAGTGAGCCAATGTATAGAACAATAAATATTGATGCTAATCCTAACAATAAGCACAAACTCCTTCGATATGCCAGATACACTGCTGTGTTTGATCCCTTCAACAGGGTTTCAGAATGGTATCACCACCCAAACTGATAGACAGTCATGTTCAAGCTCAGCTATGTCTTGTTTCCCAGAGGGAGACCCACCAGCCTTCCTGAAATCACCTGGTGAAGAATAACCCTCGATCTTTCAGAGACAAAGTCTTCACTGTTCACATGGTGACTGAGCAGTCCCAGAACTGGGGCCACCACAGGTCATTCCATTTCTACTGGATTTGAGGACACCCAAAGGAAAGCTTTAGCACAGGGCTTTGCGTGAGTGCCTCTCGTTTACACCCCCTTGGGGGGGGTGGTCCATGCACACTGTGAAATGTAGCATGCCCATTCCTCCTGGCTCGCCATCCCTGCTCCTCTGTCCCACGTGCTCCCTCTCCTTCCAGCCACTGTTGATACCTTTCCCCTTGATGATGCCATAAGACACAGATGATTCCAGCCATTGCAAGTCCCACTGCAACCAGGATCAGAGCCACAACCATTTTGCATGCCATTGTCTGGAATTCTGTGTGGGGAGTTGAAGGAGTTTCCAGGAAGTCAAGGATATTAGGGTGAAAGAGCCTCTTTGTTCTCAGGATAGAGATGATACAGGGTTCATGGTTCAAGGGGCATGATGTTTACAAGTATTTGTAACATCAGTCTGAAATGCTTAGGAGAATTAAATATGTGTATTTGTGTAGAGAGAGCTGGATAGATGCATAGGAGAAAGATAATAGAAAATGAGAAATGGTAAAAGTGGCAGAGTGTTAAACATTTGGTAAATCTGGGTAAAAAGTGCACAGAATTCTGTGTATTATTCTTGCAAATTTCTGTAAATTTGAAATTATTTAAAAATACAAAAATTATACACACTTTAACTTGAGAGTCATTGAGATGTCTTTCAACGGGTGATTGGATAAATAAACTGTGCTACCAGGTGAATTCTACCAAAAATTTAGAGAAGAGCTAACACCTATCCTACTCAAACTCTTCCAGAAAATTGCAGAGGAAGGTAAACTGCCAAACTCATTCTTTGAGGCCACCATCACCCTAATACCAAAACCAGACAAAGATGCCACAAAAAAGAAAACTACAGGCCAATATCACTGATGAACATAGACGCAAAAATCCTTAACAAAATTCTAGCAAATAGAATCCAACAACATATTAAAAAGATCGTACATCGTGACCAAGTGGGTTTATCCCAGGGATACAAGGATTCTTCAATATTCACAAATCAATCAATGTGATACACCACATTAACAAATTGAAAGATAAAAACCATATGATTATCTCAATAGATGCAGAGAAAGCCTTTGACAAAATTCAACATCCACTTATGACAAAAACCCTCCAGAAAGCAGGCATAGAAGGAACATACCTCAACATAATAAAAGCCATATATGATAAACCCACAGCAAATATTATCCTCAATGGTGAAAAATTGAAAACATTTCCCCTAAAGTCAGGAACAAGACAAGGGTGCCCACTCTCACCACTACTATTCAACATAGTTTTGGAAGTTTTAGCCACAGCAATCAGAGAAGAAAAAGAAATGAAAGGAATCCAGATTGGAAAAGAAGAAGTAAAACTCTCACTGTTTGCAGATGACACGATCCTCTACATAGAAAACCCTAAAGAAACCACCAGAAAATTGCTAGAGCTAATCAATAAATATAGTAAAGTTGCAGGATATAAAATTAACACACAGAAATCCCTTGCATTCCTATACACTAACAATGAGAAAACAGAGAAATTAAGGAAACAATTCCATCCACCATTGCAATGAAAAGAATAAAATACTTAGGAATAAACCAACCTAAAGAAACCAAAGACCTACATATAGAAAACTATAAAACACTGATGAAAGAAATCAAAGATGACAAATAGATGGAGAAATATACCATGTTCATGGATCAAAAGAATCAATATAGTGAGAATGAGTATACTACCCAAAGCAATCTATAGATTCAATGCAATCCCTATCAAGCTAACAAAGGTATTTTTCCGAGAACTAGAACAAATAACTTCACAATTTGTATGGAAATACAAAAAACCTTGAATAGCCAAGGCAATCTTGAGAAAGAAAAATGGAACTGGAGGAATCAGCCTGCCTGACTTTAGGCTCTACTACAAAGCAACAGTCATCCAGACAGTATGGTACTGGCACAAAGACAGAAATATAGATCAGTGGAACAAAATAGAAAGCTCAGAGATAAATCCACACACCTATGGACACCTTATCTTTGACAAAGGAGGCAAGAATATACAATGGAGAAAAGACAATCTCTTTAACAAGTGGTGCTGGGAAAACTGGTCAACCACTTGTAAAAGAATGAAACTAGAACACATTCTAACACCACACACAAAAATAAACTAAAAAAGGATTAAAGATCTAAATGTAAGACCAGAAACTATAAAACTCCTAGAGGAAAACATAGGCAAAACACTCTCTGACATAAATCTCAGCAGGATCCTCTATGACCCACCTCCCAGAGTAATGGAAATAAAAGCAAAAATAAACAAATGGGACCTAATTAAACTTAAAAGCTTTTGCACAATGAAGGAAACTATAAGCAAGGTGAAAAGACAACCTTCAGATTGGGAGAAAATAATAGCAAATGAAGCAACTGACAATTAATCTCAAAAATATACAAGCAGCTCATGCAGCTCAATTCCAGAAAAATAAACGACCTGATCAAAAAATGGGCCAAAGAACTGAGCAGACATCTCTCCAAAGAAGACGTACAGATGGCTAACAAACACATGAAAATATGCTCAACATCATTCATTATCGGAGAAATGCAAATCAAAACCAAGATGAGGTACCATCTCACGCTGGTCAAAATGGCTGCTATCAAAAAGTCTACAAACAAATGCTTGAGAGGGTGTGGAGAAAAGGGAACCCTCTTACACTCTTGGTGGGAATGAAAACTAGTACAGCCACTATGGAGAACAGTGTGGAGAGTCCTTAAAAAACTGGGAATAGAACTGCCATATGACCCAGCAATCCCACTGCTGGGCATACACACTGAGGAAACCAGAATTGAAAGAGACATGTGTACCCCAATGTTCATCGCAGCACTGTTTATAATAGCCAGGACATGGAAGCAACCTAGATGTCCATCGGCAGATGAATGGAAAAGGAAGCTGTGGTACATATACACAATGGAATATTACTTGGCCATTAAAAAGAATACATTCGAATCAGTTCTAATGAGCTGGATGAAACTGGAGCCTATTATACAGAGTGAAGTAAGCCATAAAGAAAAACACCATGTGTTTTTCTAATTTCCATATATAACCATCTTTCTAATTTCCATATACTAACACATATATATGGAAATTAGAAAGATGGTAACGATGACCCTATATGCGAGACAGCAAAAGAGACACGGATGTATAGAACAGTCTTTTGGACTCTGTGGGAGAAGGCAAGGGTGGGATGATTTGAGAGAATAGCATTGAAACATGTATATTATCATATGTGAAACAGATCGCCAGCCCAGGTTCTATGCATGAGACAGGGTGCTCAGGGCTGGTGCACTGGGATGACCCTGAGGGATGGGATGGGGAGGGAGGTTGGAGGGGTGTTCAGGATGGGGAACACATGTATGCCCATGGCTGATTCATGTGAATGTATGGCAAAACCACTACAATATTGTAAAGTAATTAGCCTCCAATTAAAATAAATACATTAAAAAAAAAAAAGTCTTCTCCAACAGCAAAGTTCAAAAGCATTAAAAAAAAAAAAAAGAATAAATAAAAAATGGGCTTATTCAGGGTCAGCAAAGAATTCCAACTTGGGGTCCTCAGCCATCACAAAACATGTATAAATCCCTTGCAACAAGAAAGGGAGAACTCTTTAGGGGAGAAAAATATATTGAGAGGGCTATAGCAAACAAACTATTCATAGAAGAACTGAGAATTCAAAGTACAGTGGCTTTTCATTGGCTGAGTTGTGACTATGTCTCATTGGCTGAACCCTTGCCAGTCAAGAAGAGCAAGTCTTTCTTCCTCTCTTGGGCTCTGCTATCATAAGCCATGAGAACTCCCCCTCCTGGCATTTCAATTCTATTTTAATTGAAGTTTATTTTTATTAATTTTTACAAAAATAACACCAAATGTAGTGAGGACAAAGAAAGGACTACCACAGGCCCTGCTGGTCAGAATGTAAACTGGTGCAGCCACTCTGGAACACACTGGGCAGTTTCTTATAAAACCAAACACACACTATTACAAAACCCAGCATTTGCACTCTTGGATATTATCTCAGAGAAACGAAAACTTATCGTCACACAAACACTGCACAGGAAGGAGATAAGCTCAAGATGGCAGAGCAGAAGGACATGTACTCATCCCTTCTTCAGTTCAGTTGCTCAGTCATGTCCGACTCTTTGCGATCCCATGGACTGCAGCACTCCAGGCTTCCCTGTCCATCACCAACTCCCTGAGCTTGCTCAAACTCATGTCCGTTGAGTCGGTGATGCCATCCAACCATTTCGTCCTCTATCGTCCCCTTCTCCTGCCTTCAATCTTTCCAGCATCACGATCTTTTCCAATAAGTCAGTTCTTTGCATCAAGTGGCCAAAGTATTGGAGTTTCAGCTTCAGCATCAGTCCTTCCAATGAATATTCAGGACTGATTTCCTTTAGGATTGACAGGTTTGATCTCCTTGCAATCCAAGGGACTCTCAAGAGTCTTCTCCAACACCACAGTTCAAAAGCATCAATTCTTCAGTGCTCAGCTTTCTTTATGGTTCAACTCCCACATCCGTGGCTCCCCTGGTGGCTCAGACGATAAAGCGTCTGCCCGCAATGCAAGAGACCCGGGTTCAATCCCTGGGTTGGGAAGATCCCTGGAGAAGGAAATGGCAACCCACTCCAGTATTCTTGCCTGGAAAATTCCATGGACTGAGGAGCCTGGTAGGCTACAGTCCATGGGGTCGCAAAGAGTCGGACATGACTGAGTGACTTCACTTTCACTTTCTTTCACTTTCTCAAGTTCGTACATGACTACTGGAAAAATCATAGCTCTGACTATATGGACGGCTCTGACATCCCTTCTTAGAAAATACCAAAAGAACTGCTGAACAACCAATGACCAAAAAACTGCAGGAACTCACCAAAAAGGAACCTTACATCAAAAAAACAATGAGGAAGCCACAAGATGGTTGTTGTTGTTCATTTGCTCAGTCATGTCCGACTCTTTGCAACTCCATGGACTGCAGCATGCCAGATGAAGATATCCTTCATCATCTCCTGGAATTTGCTCAAACTCATGTCCATTGAGTTGATGATGCCATCTAACCACCTCATCCTCTATCGCTCCCTTCTCCTCCTGCCCTCAATCTTTCACATCAGGATCTTTTTCAATGAGTTGGCTCTTTGCATCAGGTGGCCAATGTATTGGAGCTTCAGTTTTAGCATCAGTCCTTCCAATGAATAATCAGAGTTGATTTCTTTTAGGATTGACTGGTTGGATCTCCTTGCAGTCCAAGGGACTCTCAAGAGTCTTCTCTAGCACCACAGTTCGAAAACATGAATTCTTCAGCACTCAGCCTTCTTTATGGTCCAACTCTCACATCTATATGTGACTATTGGAATGTGGACCTTTGTCAGCAAAGTGATGTCTCTGTTTTTTAATATGCAGTCTGGGTTTGTCATAGCTTTTCTTCCAAGGAGCAAGCATCTTTTAATTTCGTGGCTGCAGTCAACATCTGCAGTGATTTTGGAGCCCAAGAAAATAAAATCTTACCAGAGCTGATAAAAAGATAAGCAAGGTTTTGCAAAATATAGTGGGGAAGAGTTGTTCATTCTAAACATATTAGTGGTAGAATTTGCTTTAAAAAGAGTCTTCTGAGTTCAGATAAATCATTCATGTAGCATGGCATTGCCATCTGCCTTAAGTCAATACGTTTATGGGTCATTTTTCCCCAATGTCTGTGTTGTACTGATTTTTTTCTGCTGCCAATTTCTTACTATTCTTGTTGGCTATTCAGCCCTTCAGGAATCACTAAATTCTTTTAGAACTACGATTCTTTTCATTCCTTTAACCATATATCCTCTGGACTTCCTGATGTTCATAAAAGTTCTCAGTTTCTGTACTTCTGAAAGTATTTTCATTTTGTCTTTATTCATTAATGATATTTCATTAGGTTTACGTGTATAGCTAGTTTGCCCTCTTTGTTTTCTGAGTCTGAGAATTATTTTCACTTTTAAAAAATTTAGAATTCATTATTTTATTCATGATTGCTTTAAAAAAAAATCTCTGTTCTCCCTTTAGTTATCACTTGTATGTAACTGTATTTATATTTTCTATTCTGTTGTTTCTTTGCTGCAGTTTGGCTAGGTTTATGCACCTTAATTTTCTAGTTCACTAATTCTTTTTTTAGCCCAGTATAATTTCATGTTTAATTCACATCACACTTTGAGTTTTAATTTCAGCTATTATAGCTTTCTATTTTAGAATTACTTATTGGCTATTTCCAAAATTGTCTGGTCTGCATTGGCTATTTCCAAAATTGCCTGGTCTGCTTTATGGTATCTTCCTCTCTGCACATGATTTTTATTTTATCTTTTGTTCTACTTTTTATGTATTGGCACACTCATAATCCCAACATCAGGAGTCCATCGATTTGTGGTTTCTGCCCTTTACCCAGTGGCCACCTTCCTTTGGTGTCTCATGATTTCAGATTGGATGCTCCTGTTTGTCTGGTCTTGGTTTGTGGCTGCCCAACCCTCTGCTGCAGATAGAGCAAAACTGAATGTTCCCATTTCAGTGGGAGATCTCTGTCTCATTGCCCACTTGCCCTGCCTCAAGTTGTGAACATTGTTGAAACACAGATGTCCAGATGCTGTGTTTAGCCCTGGTCTCCTCTGTCTTTGCTTCTGCCCTGGGAATCCCCTGACTTCCTTGGGAACTGTGATAGAGTGGGCCTGCTGCAATTTGCTTCAGGATTTCAGTTTTCTGAATCAGAAGGAGTTTTCAGCATATCTATTGACTAGATCTATAGATCTAGTCTATCTGTAATCTTTCTACCATCTATCATATCTACCTATCTTTCATCTATCTATATATCCCCAATATCATCTCATTCATCTACCCACTCATTCATCTATCCCCCATCTATCTAATCGATGTATCTATGTAACCATCTATTAATAGCTTTATTTTCTATTTATCTATAATTTCATTATCATCTATATATCTATCTACTTAATCTACCAACACATCAATCAATATAATCTATCTATTGATAGATCTATCTAATCTTGTCATTGTTCAGTCGCCAAGTCGTGTCCAACTCTTTGTGACCCCATGGGCTGCAGCACACCAGGCCTCCCTGTACCACACCATCCATCTCCCGGAGTCTGCCCAAGTTCATGTCCATTGAACTGGTAATGCCATCCAACCATCTCATCCTCTGTCACCCTCTTCTCCTTCTGCCTTCAATCTTTACCAGCATCAGGGTCTTTTCCAATGAGTTAGCTCTTTGCATCAGGTGGCCACAGTATTCAGCATCAGTCCTTCCAATGAGTATTCAGGGTTGATTTTCCTTTAGGATTGACTGGTTTGATCTCCTTGCTGTCCAAGGGACTCTCAAGAGTCTTCTCCAGCAACACAATTTGAAAGGATCAATTCTTCAGCACTGTGCTTTCTTTATGGTCCAACTCTCACATCTGTACATGACTACTGGAAAGGCCATAGTCTTGACTATACAGACCTTTGTTGGCAAAGTGATGTCTTTGCTTTTTAATACACTGTCTAGGTTTGTCAGAGCTTTCCTGCCAAGAACCAACTTGTCTTCTAATTTCATGATGGCAATCACCATCTGCTGCTGCTGCTAAGTCGCTTCAGTCATGTCTGACTCTGTGTGACCCCATAGACGGCAGCCCACCAGGCTCCCCCATCCCTGGGATTCTCCAGGCAAGAACACTGGAGTGGGTTGCCATTTCCTTCTCCAATGTGTGAAAGTAGAAAGTGAAAGTGAAATCGCTCAGTCATGTCTGACTCATAGCGACCCCATGGACTGCAGCCTACCAGGCTCCTCAGTCCATGGGATTCTCCAGGCAAACTAGGTAGCTATCATATCTGTTGACCAAGCTGCCCAAGGGGCCAGCAACCTTGCATGCACAGGAGCACAGGAAAACCTGTATTGAAGGTACATTGACTCATGGCTGCAGAGAGTGGGGTCTTAGAAGAAACCCAAAAGAGTATGTATTCTGAATGTTATTTTTTCTAAGATACCATCTGGTAACAACAGTTTGTATAGTGTGAGCATATGAAAAGTTAAGTTCTCATTTAAAATTTTGTGTCCTGCAGTATACTCACCCCCATTTTAGTAAAGAGAACCTGAATATGACCAGAATGAATTATTTTTCCCAGTGTTTGCCTGAGAATTCTGAGAGTTAGGGGAACAAAGGTGCATCCTTTCCTGCTAGCTTCATGCCTTAATCATCATTTCAGCTTTCCATTTAATGTAGAAATTATTTAGGATGGTTTCTAAGACTTCCAGGTGGTTATCTATAACTTGTTTATTCTTTCACCAACAGTCAGCAATGTCATTTTACAGTGGTCAGAAAATATGGCCTGTATCATTTCTGCTTTGAGGGGTTTGTGACCCAATGGCTTCTCATTTTTGAGGATGGCATCTAGGCATCTGAAAATAATATGGCTCCTCCATTTCATGAATACAGAATACCACATATCTGTCTATCTTTCTAACTCTAAATGTTTCCAGTTGTGATATCAAAACTTCCACAAATTTAAGTATTTTTATACATCTGATCTATGGTTTCTAAACATAGTGAATTAAAATCTTCTACCATGATCACCAATGCATCAATTTTGCCTTTGATTTTCATAATTTTCTTCTTCCTTTATATGAAGTTATGATCTATCACATTTATATGAGTAATTTGCTTGCAATAATACTTAAACATATGAAATGCTGTAAAGGTGTAAATCACCATCTTTAAGGTTATTTGCTATCACTCATCATCATTTTGGTCCACTGGTGCCCAGACAATGTTATATTGATTCTTACTGAAAAGTTACTGGGGACAGGAGTCCGGACCTACTCCATTCTCTAAACATAGCAAATGCTATGATCACTGAGAGCCCTCAGATTCAGATCTCATGTATTTCAATAGTAATTCCTGTGGCAGCCCACTCTCATACCTATGATCTCTGCTCTGGTTCAGGCAGGTCATTTCTTTCCACTCTAGTAGTCAAGTGAACCAGCCACCAATACATTTGGACTAAGAACCAAATGCAGAGCTAGGAGCCTCCCACTGTGGGTGCAGGAGGATGTGAAGAGACACTAAGGTTTTGCCAGAAAGAGGCTATGGAGCAAGTGTGTGCATCAGTAGATGTCCAACTGTGTCTGTCATTGTTCATCTCAAGCATCAGGAAGATCTGTGAAGACACAGTGTCATTCAAGATTCAACCAAATAACCAACCACTCTCTAGTTTTAAAGCATAAACACATCCAGTATTGGAAAATGTATGTTTACAAGATCATTGGGATGAATGGAGTGAGCAATGCCAATGGCAATCAGGAAATTCAAGGAGCCAACACTGGGGACTCAACTTTCTGAAATTCCAAAGCTGTGGACTCCTAATCGGAGTTATCCCCATACTCCTGTGAGAGTTATCTTCCGCAGCAGTTGGACAAGTCTGACCCTCACTACCTGGAGTTAGCACAGACCCTACAGGTAAGAGGATCAATCCCATAAGATGAGTTGCATTGTAACACTAGTCTCAAATCTCAGGGGCCACCTGCACTTATGACGAACTGGTTATAAATTCAGGAGTTCCTATGACACCTTTAGGTTCAAAAATTTGCTAAAATGACTCACAGAACTCAGGAAAGTGCTATAATTATGACACATATCAAAAAGGATACAGCCAGATGGAAGAGATGCACAGGACAAGGTGCAGGCGGCCAGCATGCGGGGAGAAGCAGAGCTTCCATGCCCTCATGTGTAATCAGGCACAGCCCTCTCCCAGCATCAAAGCATATCAGTGTGGCACCAGGAAGCTTCATCTAGCCCTGGGGTCGAGTATTTTTATTGGGGTTTCATCACATATGCATAGTTGATTAAATCACTGCCTCATCATTAAACTATCTCCAGCCTCCTCCCCTCCCAAGATATTGGGGTTGGGGGATCAAATTTCCAAGCCTCTAGTCACATTCCTGTGTTTCTGGAAACCAGCCCCCATCCTAAGTTATTCAGGGACCTCAGGGGTCACTTATTAGCATCACAAGATGCTTCTGTTAGTTGGGAAATTTCAAGTTTTGAAACTTTGTGCCAGGAACTGAGGACAAGGACTGTATACATTTACAACACAGTATGCAAGGTCAGTTTTCGTTCCAATCCCAAAGAAAGGCAATGCCAAAGAATGCTCAAACTACCACACAATTGCACTCATGTCACATGCTAGTAAAGTAATGCTCAAAATTCTCCAAGCCAGGCTTCAGCAATACGTGAACCGTGAACTTCCAGATGTTCAAGCTGGTTTTAGAAAAGGCAGAGGAACCAGAGATCAAATTGCCAACATCTGCTGGATCATCGAAAAAGCAAGAGAGTTCCAGAAAAACATCTATTTCTGCTTTATTGACTATGCCAAAGCCTTTGACTGTGTGGATCACAATAAACTGTGGAAAATTCTGAAAGAGATGGGAGTACCAGACCATCTGACCTGTCTCTTGAGAAACCTGTATGCAGGTCAGGAAGCAACGGTTAGAACTGGACATGGAACAACAGAATGGTTCCAAATAGGAAAAGGAGTACGTCAAGGCTGTATATTGTCACCCTGCTTATTTAACTTATATGCAGAGTACATCATGAGAAATGCTGGGCTGGAAGAAACACAAGCTGGAATCAAGATTGCCGGGAGAAATATCAATAACCTCAGATATGCGGATGACACCACCCTTATGGCAGAGAGTGAAGAAGAACTAAAGAGCCTCTTGATGAAGGTGAAGGAGGAGAGTGAAAAAGTTGGCTTAAAGCTCAACGTTCAGAAAACTAAGATCATGGCACCTGGTCCCATCACTCCATGGGAAATAGATGGGGAAACAGTGGAAACAGTGTCAGACTTTATTTTGGGGGGCTCCAGAATCACTGCTGATGGTGACTGCAGCCGTGAAATTAAAAGACGCTTACTCCTTGGAAGGAAGGTTATGGCCAACCTAGATAGCATATTTGAAAGCAGAGACATTACTTTGCCAACAAAAGTCCATCTAGTCAAGGCTATGGTTTTTCCAGTGGTCATATATGGATGTGAGAGTTGGACAGTGAAGAAAGCTGAGTGCCGCAGAATTGATGCTTTTGAACTGTGGTATTGGAGAAGACTCTTGAGAGTCCCTTGGACTGCAAGGAGATCCAATCAATCCATCCTAAAAGAGATCAATCCTGGGTGTTCATTGGAAGGTCTGATGTTGAAGCTGAAACTCCAATACTTTGGCCACCTCATGTGAAGGGTTGACTCATTGGAAAAGACCCTAATGCTGGGTAGGATTGGGGGCGGGAGGAGAAGGGGACGACAGAGGATGAGATGGTTGGATGGCATCACCGACTCGATGAACATGGGTTTGGGTAGACTCCGGGAGTTGGTGATGGACAGGGAGGCCTGGCGTGCTGCAATTCATGGGGTCGCAAAGAGTTGGACACGACTGAGCAACTGAACTGAACTGATGCATGAAGCCCCAGGCAGATGCAGACCGCTCAATGCTGTGCAGATACTGAGCCCTTCCTCCCTTCCTCAATTCCTCCTACATTTGAGAGTCACTCTCACTAGGGAGAGATAAGTGCCCAGTCGGCAGCTATTCTTGGAAACTTATTTTCCACATCTCCAAATCCACCTGCCCAGAGGCCAAGTCCTCCTCCTTTTGATTTCACCTCTCACTTACTCACCTGGGTGCTGCTTACTCGATGCAGCCAACCATTACCACCTCTTTCTCTTGAGAAACGCCCAGCATTCTTACTCAGGTCAAGGAAAAACCACATCAGTCTCTCCGGGTCTCAACCTTTGTATCTTTCAATGACAGAAAACAAAACCAAATTTAAAAGAAGAAGGAAATATAACCACTATGAAGTTAGCGGTTTGGGGTAGATATTCTTATCTCTGTATCTCTACTGCCTTGAACAGTTCTTAGCATTGTAGGCTATATTTTCATACTGCATACATATATATATATATTGCACATTATGCTAATGAGGTGACCTACAGTGGGCCCTAGATAGCTTCAGGGTGGGGGCTGGTCACCATAAAGACCTCAGAAGCGGAGGTGGAGCGGGTGGCCGTGCGCCGCGCGAGATCCAGATGCGAGCGGGCCGCCAGGGAATGATGCGGAGTCTCACCAGAGGCCGCCAGCACAGGGTCCTCCTCAGCCGGGGAGGGCACCTCGCGGGGCTCTTCACCACTGGCCAGCGAGAATACTCTCTGACACGTGTACCTGCGACCTCGCGCCGGTCACGTGCATGCGCGGCGCCCAGCTCTCGCCTCAGGACTGGAGAGCGCCCTGCCGAGTGACGCCGGCAATGGCGGCCGGGGAGCTACAGCCGCACGAGGCAGAGCCAGTTAGGTCCCAGACAGGGGACGATGGCTGGTCACCTGTGCAGGCAGGCGAGGGCTGGCGGTGACTGGGAAGGACAGCGCGCACACACAGGGAGGGCCGTAGGGCAGGGGCTCAGGTGCGGGCCCCCAGGGAGACAAGCGCACGGCCCCACCCCACATGGGGGCCTCCTGCCACCTGGCCCCGCCACCCAGGCCATCCATCATCCATCCATCCGTCCTCAGCAGGTCCCTCTTCATCTAGTCCGACCCTGGGGCTCGCGTCCAGGGAAATGCTCCCCAGCGAGGTGGCCCAACCTGTACCTACCTGCACTCTGCCATCAGCTAAAACTGGGGAGTAGGGCACGCCTGACTGGCTCCTGGCGGCTGCTGGACTAGAGAGTTGGGACCAGGCGCCCCACCGCCACCTCCGCCTGTAATGGGGTCACTGCAGCGCACACAGACATGTAGGGCCCCAGCCTGAGGCCAACAACCCCCACCCCCACCCCTCCCTAAGTCGGACAGTACTTAGCTGATGAACGGTAACAACAACTGAGTTAAATTGCCCATTCCCACCCAATACTTTGGCCACCGGATGGGAAGAGCTGACTCATTAGAAAAGTCCCTGTTGCTGGAAAAGATTGAAGGCAAGAGGAGAAGGGGACAACAAAGGACGAGATGGTTGGATGGCATCACCACCTCAATGGACATGAGTTTGAGCAAACTCCAGGAGATGGTGAAGGACAGGGAAGCCTGGCGTGCTGCAGTCCATGGGGTTGCAAAGAGTTGGATGCAACTGAGAGACTGAACAACAACAATCCGTTTTAGTTCACTGATTCCTAAAATGTGGGTGTTTAATCTTTCCATCTCCTGCTTGACCACATCCAATTTACCTTGGTTCAAGAGCCTGAGGGAGTAGGCAGATAGGCACCCCCAGGGTAGAGCAATTGGAGATTCATTCTCTATTGACCAAAATTCAAAGACAAGAATAGCAGGACAATTGAGGAGGCTGGACTCTGCAGAGACCACATATTTCTCATTGGGGAAGTCAGGAGACCTCTCTGACCACACATGTACAGAAAAGACTCCTTGAACGCCAAAGGGAAGTCACATCCAGGTGCCTTTTTGGTAGAATCCATTTTGGCTAAGCAATGCGTACACACACATGGGAAGATACTGAGATATTGACTGTGAACCAGGCAAATGATAATGATTGGCCAAAGGAAAGCTGGAAGAAATACCCCATAAAAGTAATTCAAACTACCACGTGGGCGTGACTCAGCAACTCAGGGACTCTCCTGTTGAGTCTGCCCATGTGTCTATCCACATGTACTGTACTCCTTTCCCTCCTAATACTTTACTTGTTTCACTACTTTCCTTCTTTGTGGAAATTCTTTTCTGCAAAGCTGACCAGGGCCCTTGTCACTGACCAGGTTAGGATCTGATGCTTTCACTGCCATGACCCACCCCAGTCTCTGGTTGGGAACCCAGGCCCCACTCCAAGTCATTGCAGGCTGAGGCCACTTGAGATCATAACTTACATCTCTACCGCGTCAGACTTTACTTTCACCGCCAGATACATCACAACTGAGTGTCCTTTTTGTTTTGGCCCACATATAGCTCTTCATCCTCTTCATGACACCAATTGTCTTGCTGTTCACACTGTCTGCACTGTTCACTGAACCCAGGGTAGGCAAGGCTCAAGCTAAGAGGCTGGAAGGAGATGCGAGGAGCTGTAAGAACTGCAGACACATTTATTCTCTCCTGGCTGACGCAGCAGCCGTATCACCACTCTCTCCTCTTGTGGCTGACCCAATGGACATAGCCATGACACAGTAGTAAATGCTGCTGCTTGTCCAGGTGAAGCTTATTTATGCGAACTGCCACAACTCATGACCAAATGAGTACCTCTTAAGGCTCATGTGCAGTGCTACAAATGATCTCAGCTGTTACATAGACATTATTTACAAAACATGGGGTGAAAGAGCCTGAACACTCCATCTTGTCCAATTTGCTGTCTCCCACAGCCCAGCTGCTTTATTCTTTCTAGAGCTATTAGTAATTGCCTTCTGCTCTTCCCCAGGAGCATATTGGAGACCTTCTGACCTGGGGGCTCATCTTCCAGTGTCAAATCTTTTTGCCTTTTCATATTGTCCATGGGGTTCTCCAGGCAAGAATATTAGAGTAGGTTGCTGGTTCTTTCTCCAGTGGACTATGTTTTCTTAGAACTCTTCACTATGACCCACCCATCTTGGGTGGCCCCACACAGCATGGCTCATAGCTTCATTGAGTTAAGAAAGCCCCTTCCCCACAACAAGGCTGTGATCCATGAAGGGGAAGATCTTTTATGTAAGAAGCCCTAAAGATTCCACCAAAAAATCTGTTAGAGCTAATACATGAATTAAGCAAGTATCAGTATACAAAGTAAACACACAAAAATCAGTTGCATTTCTATACAGTAACTATGAACAGTCTGAAAAGAAAATAATGGAAACATTCAATCTACAATGGCATCAAAAAGAATAAAACACTTAGGTGTAAACTTTACAAGGGTTTCCCTGGTGGCTCATCTGGTAAAGGATCTGCCTGCAATGTGAGAGACCTGGGTTTGATCCCTGGGTTGGGAAGATCCCCTGGAGAATGGAAAGGCTGCCCACTCCAATATTCTGGCCTGGAGAATTCCATGGACTGTATGTATAGTCCATGGGGTCACAAAGAGTCAGACATGACTGAGTGACTTTCACTTTCACTTTCATAGACTTTACAAAGGAGGTGGAAGATTTTACAATGAAAACTCAAAATTCTTGTAGAAATAAATTAAAGAAAACATAAATAAATGGAAAACATATTCCATGTTCATCAATTGAAAAATCTAATATTTTTAAAATGTCAATAATACTCAAAGCAATCCACAGATTTGATTGAATCCCTACAAGTATTCTAATGACATTTTTTTGTGCAAAAAATGGAAAAACCTATCCTGAAGTCCAGTGACGTCTTAAAGGACCCCAATAGGTAAAGCAATCTGGAAAAAGAACAAAACTAGAGGATTCACATTTCCTGTTTTTTAAACTTCCTGAAAATCTACAGTAATCAGAACTGTGTAGTACTTGCATAAAGACAGACACACCAATGGAAAAGAATAGAGGTCCCAGAAACAGACTCTTGCATATATAATCCAGCGATTTTTGACAAGGGTGCCAAAACCATTCAATGGGGAAAGAACAGTCTTTTCAACAATGATGCTGGGAAAACTGGATATCCTCATGGAAAAGAATGAAGTAGGACCCTTACCTAACACCATAAACAAAAATTAACTCAAAATGGACCTAAGACCTAAGGATAAAACTTGAAACTATTAAACTCTTAGGAGAAAATATTTAGGGTAACATCTTCTGTCATTAAACTTGGTAATGATTTGTTGAATATGGTACAAAAAGTGTAAGCAACAAAAGATGATATAGACAAACTGGATTTTACGAAAAACCTTAAAGATTTGTGCATCAAATGGCAATATCAACAAAGTAAACTGGAAACTCATAGAGGAAGAGAATATTTGCAAATCATATATCTAAAGAATTAATAGCCAAAATATATTAAAAATTCCTTAAACTCAGTTCATTTCAGTTCAGTCGCTCAGTCGTGTCCGACTCTTTGCGACCCCATGAACTGCAGCATCACCAACTTCCGAAGTTTACCCAAACTCATGTCCATTGAGTTGGTGATGCCATCTAACCATCTCATCCTCTGTCGTCCCCTTCTCCTCCTGCCTTCAATCTTTCCCAGCATCAGGGTCTTTTCAAATAAGTCAGCTCTTTGCATCAGGTGGCTAAAATATTGGAGTTTCAGATTCAACATCAGTCCTTCCAATGAAAACCCAGGACTGATCTCCTTTAGGACAGACTGGTTGGATCTCCTTGCAGTCCAAGGGACTCTCAAGAGTCTTCTCCAACACCACAGTTCAAAAGTATCAATTCTTCGGCACTCAGCTTTCTTTACAGTCCAACTCTCACATCCATACATGACCACTGGAAAAACCATAGCCTTGACTAGATGGACCTGTGTTGACAAAGTAATGTCTCTGCTTTTTAATATGCTGTTTAGGTTGGTCATAACTTTCCTTCCAAGGAGTAAGCGTCTTTTAATTTCATGGCTGCAATCACCATCAGCAGTGATTTTGGAGCCCCCCAAAATAAAGCCAGCCACTGTTTCCACTGTTTCCCCATCTATTTGCCATGAAGTGATGGGACCGGATGCCATGATCTTAGTTTTCTGAATGTTGAGCTTTAAGCTGACTTTGTCATTCTCCTCTTTCACTTTCATCAAGAGGCTCTTTAGTTCTTCTTTGCTTTCTGCCATAAAGGTGGTGCCAAACTCAACAACAATACAAACACGTGATTCAAACATGGGCAAACGACTTGCATAGACATTTCTCCAAAGAAGCTATTTAAACGGCCAGCAAATTCATGAAAAGGTTCTCAATATCACTGATCACTAGGAAAATGCAAATCAAAGCTACGAGATACCACCTCATACCCATTAGAATGACTTACTATCAAAAACAAAAAATGAACAAAAACCAGAAAACAACAGATGTTGATGAGGATGTAAAGAAGCTGAAAAATTCTGTGGTGTTTGAAGGAAGGTAAAATGGTACAGACAATGTAGAAAATCAAGGGAGTTTCCTCAAAAAATTAAAAATGTAATAACCACATTGTTGGGAGCCATTCTGGATCTACTGCTGGATGACAAAGTCACGACACCACTCAAGAAGAAACTGCAAAGCGGTTTCTCTCCAGGATCGGAACCTTCCCTCCTTCCTGTTTCTATGCTTCTGTTGTGGCTAACTCTGTTTCATTCATTGATGGCTGGAGTTGTAGGGGCTTCCATGATGCGGTCACGAGAGTCCAGGGAAAAGAAAAATGATCCCTTGCCCCAGAGAAACATTCCAAAAATGATTAAACCTACTGGGGCCCCTGACTGGTGGGTCCCTAACACTCAGCCAGGGAATAAGGCCATGTTCATTTGGAAAACAAGCCCTAAGCCTATTGTGACCTGGCCTCATGAGGAGATTATTATTGATGACTGGAAAACTTGGATCATTTATCAGGGAAAATTATAGAAACTAAGCCAATTTCCTTTTCTCATAAAGATTGGGACACTAGAGATATTTGTGCCCCTTAGAATCTAAGTGTAAACAGAAAGAAATATGTGAATTGTATTGTAAATGGTTTCAAGGTAAACTGCAAAAGACTTCTCCCTGCCAGAAATAGTCTTGTGGTATGTGGGTAGATGGTAAGCAGACCACCACTGACAATGGCTGTACTATGAGAAACTCTTGACCTTAGATGCTGCTATAGTACTTATTTGCTGAAGCAAGACACTGTATTCACTGTTGTAGCAGGCTGTACAGAATAAGTAGATGGAACAATATGATTCATAGGCTATGTTTTAGTAGAATAAAAATAGGTTTCAGGGTAAACATGTAACCAAAATGTAACAAAGGACTAGGAAAAAACTTTTAACATATCTTAGAATCAGGGGATGTTGATCTGAATGGAAAAATATTTTAAGAGTCGTGATGTAGAAAAACATGTGCTATATAAGTAGAAACTGAAAGCAATAAAGTGAGATCATCTTTGAACCTTCAAAAAAAAAAAAAACACCTCAGTTTCTTTCTTTCCTCTCGCCGATGCCGTTCATCCCTTGGGTACTCCTGGACCAGCTGGAGCAGGACTCTGGCACCATATGACCCAGAAATTCTTCTTCTGGGTATGTAATCAAAAAGATTGAAAGCAAGGTCTGGAAGAGGTAGAACACCACGTATTGCTGCTGTTCATAGCAGCAATATCCACACTAGCTGAAACATGGAAGCAACTGAAGTGTACATTGATGGATGAAAAGATAAGTAAAATGTGTACATGCAGTGGAATATTATTCAACCTTTAAAAGGAAAGAAATTCTGCAATATGCTATAACTTGGATGAATCTTGAGGACAGCATACTAAGTGACTAAGCCAGTTACAAAATGACAAATAATGTATGATTCCACTTATATGAGGTATCTAGAGTAGTCAAGGGCCTTCCCAAGTGGCTCAATGCAGGAGATGTGGGTTCAATTCCTGGGTCAGGAAGATACCCTGGAGTAGGAAATAGCAACCCACTCCAGTATTCTTGCCTGGAAATCCCATGGATAAAGAAGTCTGGCAGGGTTACAATCCATTGGGGTCACAAAAGAGTCGGACATGACCTAAGTGACTAAACAACAACAAATAGTCAAATTCATAGATATAGAAAGTAGAATGGCAGGTGCCAGGGACTGAGGAGAGGGAAGACTGAGGAGTTAGTTATAAACTTTCAGTTTTACGACATGAAAAGAGTTCTGGGGATGAATGGTGGTGATGGTTGTAAACATTATAAATCTATAACTACTGAACTATAGCAAGGAGAGATAAGAAAGCCTTCCTCAGTGATCAATGCAAAGAAATAGAGGAAAACAACAGAATAGGAAGACTAAAGATCTCTTCAAGAAAATTAGAGATACCAAGGGAACATTTCATGCAAAGATGGGTTCAATAAAGGACAGAAATGGTATGGACCTAACAGAAGCAGAAGATATTAAGAAGAGGTGGCAAGAATACACAGAAGAACTGTACAAAAAAGATCTTCATGACCCAGATAATCATGATGGTGTGATCACTCACCTAGAGCCAGACATCCTGGAATGTGAAGTCAAGTGGGCCTTAGAAAGCATCACTACGAACAAAGCTAGTGGAGGTGATGGAATTCCAGTTGAGCTATTTCAAATCCTCAAAGATGATGCTGTGAAAGTGCTGCACTCAATATGCCAGCAAATCTGGAAAACTCAGCAGTGGCCACAGGACTGGAAAAGGTCAGTTTTCATTCCAATCCCAAAGAAAGGCAATGCCAAAGAATGCTCAAACTACCACACAATTGCACTCATCTCACACGCTAGTAAACTAATGCTCAAAATTCTCCAAGCCAGGCTTCAGCAATATGTGAACCGTGAACTTCCAGATGTTCAAGCTGGTTTTAGAAAAGGCAGAGGAACCAGAGATCAAATTGCCAACATCTGCTGGATCATCGAAAAAGCAAGAGAGTTCCAGAAAAACATCTATTTCTGCTTTATTGACTATGCCAAAGCCTTTGACTGTGTGGATCACAATAAACTGTGGAAAATTCTGAAAGAGATGGGAGTACCAGACCATCTGACCTGTCTCTTGAGAAACCTGTATGCAGGTCAGGAAGCAACGGTTAGAACTGGACATGGAACAACAGAATGGTTCCAAATAGGAAAAGGAGTACGTCAAGGCTGTATATTGTCACCCTGCTTATTTAACTTATATGCAGAGTACATCATGAGAAACGCTGGGCTGGAAGAAGCACAAGCTGGAATCAAGATTGCCGGGAGAAATATCAATAACCTCAGATATGCAGATGACACCAGCCTTATGGCAGAAAGTGAAGAACTAAAGAGCCTCTTGATGAAAGTGAAAGAGAGTGAAAATGTTGGCTTAAAGCTCAATGTTCAGAAAACTAAGATCATGGCATCTGGTCCCATCACTTCATGGGAAATAGATGGGGAAACAGTGGAAACAGTGTCAGACTTTATTTTTTTGGGCTCCAAAATCACTGCTGATGGTGATTGCAGCCATGAAATTAAAAGGCGCTTACCCCTTGGAAGGAAGGTTATGACCAACCTAGATAGCATATTTAAAAGCAGAGACATTACTTTGCCAACAAAGGTCTGTCTAGTCAAGGCTATGGTTTTTCCAGTGGTCATGTATGGATGTGAGAGTTGGATGGTGAAGAAAGCTGAGCACTGAAGAATTGATGCTTTTGAACTGTGGTGTTGGAGAAGACTCTTGAGAGTCCCTTGGACTGCAAGGAGATCCAACCAGTCCATCCTAAAGGAGATCAGTCCTGGGTGTTCATTGGAAGGACTGATGTTGAAGCTGAAACTCCAATACTTTGGCCACCTCATGCGAAGAGTTGACTCATTGGAAAAGACCTTGATGCTGGGAAGGATTGGGGGCAGGAGGAGAAGGGGATGACAGAGGATGATATGGCTGGATGGCATCACTGACTCGATGGACATGGGTTTGGGTAAACTCCAGGAGTTGGTGATGGACAGGGAGGCCTGGCATGCTGCGATTCATGGGCTTGCAAAGAGTCGGACACGACTGAGCAACTGAACTGAACTGAATTGTACTCTTAAAATACTTAGTAATTAATTTTTATTACTACAAAAATAAAGTTGAAGAAAAATTTTCCATCAAGCCACAAAACGACATGGAGGATACTTAAATTATTACTAAGTGAAAAAGCCAACCTGAAAAGTCTATATAACATACCATTCCAACTATATGACATTCTGGAAAAGGCAAAACTATGGAGATAGTAAAAAAAAAAAAAATCCTTTCAGTGGGTTCCAGGAGTTAAGAGAGAAAGAGGGATAATAGGGAGAGCAGAGAGGATTTTTCTGGCAGTGGTGCTACTCCACATGACAGGAGAATGGTATGGGGCTGATGACAGGTCAGTGCAGGGCCACGCTGGGGGGTAAGGGAGGAATGTGACAGGAAGAGCTAAGGCAGAAGCCTCTCTGGTCACAGCAGAACCCTACCAGTCCAAGAGAGCACAGGGCCTGTGCCCACCTTGGCTCCCTTCCCACTTTGCCAGGTGATCCAGTGAGGGGTGGGGTGGGGGAAGCGGCTGACGTGGCAGTATAAGGTGTCAGAGCCCCGGAGCCAGGTGGCTAGGCTTCAGGATGGGTTGAGTGGCCATGTCTTGACTGAGCTCGCACAGCAGAGGGAAGAGAGAGTTAGTGGCTGGGTGGGGTGGGGAGGCGTCAGTTCATTTTTGGAAATGTTTGTTTTTTAGATGAGGGGCCTTGGGTCCAAGTACGAGCTAAGTGGTGGATGTCCAGTGTGCAGACACCTTTCTCTGGAGACAGGGAAAGCAAGGAGGGCTGGATTCGCCAGCCTGCTTCGGTTGCCAGTTCCATGAGACTTGCTGAGAATCCAGAGTCTGCTATCCACCTGCTCCAGCCTGAGCCCCTCAACCCCCACACTGCCAGGAATGGCGCTGTGGTGGAACAAGCTGGAATCCTGGATACCTGCCCACCATCAGTTTTTCTCTGCAAATTACCTGAGCGTGTGTCCATGTCTGAAGCAACACTGACACAGAAAGAAACACACCCACCCGAGAGAGTGTGGAGCTGCCTCCACCCTGCACTGGCTCAGAGGGCTCTAGTCCTCATGTGTTTGCAGGCACATAGCACAGGACAGCCCTGCCCTCCCCTAAACACCAGGAAGGTGGCAGGGGGCTCACCCTCTCCCCAGAACAAAACAGTGAAACAGAGGCCACCTCATCTGGTGCTGCTTTTTATTGATGTGTGTGTGCATATGCAGGGAGTCCTGAAAGACTGAGAGTCGCGGCCCTGAGGGCTGGGGATTCAGCGCACTTGGGCCAGGTTATGCTTTTTGCACAGCAGTGCCCGCCTCTTTTCGCGCTCTCGCACAAAGACGCGCAGACCAGTGGTTGGGAAGGTCACTGCCGTGGGCTGGGAGCTGGCTGGGCCCTCCTCAGTCAGCCACGGGCTCTGCAGGCAGCTGGACGCACACGGTCGGACCCTGGAGCACACAGAAGGGCAGTGTTTACCGCGCTCCCACCCGCGACGGGCAGGTCAGGGCACAGGGGCGTAGGCCAGGCAGAGTGGGTGGAGGTGCTTACCAGGGGTGCACACACAGTGTGCTTCGGAGGAAGGCCACAGCGCCCCCAGACAGCCCGGCATAGCAGCGGCTCAGCCGGATGAGCCCCTTGCGCAGGCCTTTCTGCATGTCTCGTGTTCCCTCGCTGCTCACCGGGTACTCAGCGCTCAACCTGTGTGGGTGGCAGTCACGTGACTGACGTTACCCTCAGTGGACAGGAGTCACAGAGACCTGGGGTCACCATCGTCAGACTCCAGGCCCACCCACCCTGCCGAGCATGCGTGGAGACTCACATGATGAAGGCTGTAACGCCTATGGCCCAGATGTCCGTCTGCACGACAGCACCCTGGCCCTCTAGGAGCTCCGGAGCTGGGGATGGCGTAGGTGGGGGTCACAGGCTGTTTGTGGTAGAAGGGGCAGGGGGACAGGACTGGGGCTTGCTCCCAGCACACCCCTCCCCCAGATCAGGCCTGGTGTCTATGCCCTGCGCACCCATGGTCTCCATGTAGTCCTTGAATCTCTCTGAGGGCAGGACCCTCTCCTGGGCCAAGCTCTGGGCGTTTCCAAAGTCGATGACCTTGAGCAGGTTATACTCTGTGACAATCATGTTCTCCGACCTGAGGTCTAGATGCAGGATACCCTGGGCATGCAGGTACTGGGTGGCACTTAGTATCTGCCACAGATAGTCCTTCACCTCTGATTCCGAGTAGGAGGCCCTGGGGGCAGAGGGCCAGTTAGGGGGCACACGGGGAGGGGCACCCAGGCTCTGTCGACAGCCAGCCCCAGGGCCTTCCCTGTGGGCTTAGGAAGGAGGTCCCAGATCTACTGAGTGATTCTGGTGGGCTGACGGGCAGAGGCGGGGCATGGAGGTGGGTGAGGAGGCAGACCGCAGTGTTCCAGCCAGGTCCTGAGCCTGGAATGCAGGCCAGGGCCCCCCTCACCTCTCGGCCAGACAGGGGAGCAGCTCAGGCCCGGAGCACAGCTCCAAGATGAGGACCAGGTGCCTGGGGCTGAGGTAGGCAGCCTGCAGCTGCGCGAGGTGTGGGTGGCGCAGGCCCTTGAGTGCCTCGTACTCCCGCAGCACGGCAGTCCTGTCCGCGGGGTGGTAGGGCACGATCTTGGCAGCCAGCATGCGCCCACTGGCCTTCTCCTGGCACTGCCGCACCACGCTGAAGCGGCCCCTGGGGAGGACGTGCAGGCCAGGCTCGTGGCTCAGGCCAGACCCTGCCCTCCCTCCCAGTCTAGAGAAGCACACCCAGCAGGGAGGTCCCGGAGAGGGTGGCAGACGCTGAGGCAATGTGGACACAAGTGATCAGAGGGGCGAAAGCATGGGGCTGGGGTAGGAGCACGAAGAGCCAGTGGGGTGGAGGAGGCCCTGCTGCCTGCCCTCCCGGAGGCCCTGCACCTTCTCATCTGCGTCTGGAAGGCGAAGGTCTGCATGCTGGGGAGGGGCCGGGCTGGTCCCGTGGCAGCGCTCTCCTCTTCAGAGGCTATAGGAAGAGGGAAACTCTGCACCGCCATCTCCCTCAATCTCTTCTCCCATCACCCCTTCCCAACCCGACAGGAAGCCCCTCTTTGAACCCCCAACACTCTGCCCTCTCTTGCCTCAGGCCGTTGTGGGGGGGGGCCTAGTGGGCAGAATGAACCACCCCAAGTGAGTGTGTGACTGGCCAAGGTGGCGGGGTGCATTCCCACAGGGGCTTGCCCAGGGGCTCACCCAGGCGGCTGGGCCCTCCCAGGAGGACCTGCTCTGAAGGGCTGCTGTAGGGGCCCATGCCCGCCTTGCTGACGCAGGCTGTCCGGAAGGTGTACGCCCCACCCCGAGAAAGCTTGCCCGTGAGGTAGCAGCAGTCAAAGACGTCCGAGGCCAGCGTGTTCCAGCTGCCGCCTGGGCCACACAGGAGCGAGTGAGAGGCAGCCCAGCTGCGGCTGCCCACTCCATGTCAGCATGGAGAGGCCTGACAGGGGCACAGAGCAGCCAGACGTGTCCCCAGCCCCCTCCCCCCACCCACAGCGACTCTGGGGCCCCCCCAGGAGGTGTGGATTCAGGAGTGGCCCCATACCTTCCAGGCTGCACTGCACAATATACGTCACAGGGCCGTATGACTCCACAGGCTTCCAGACCAGCAGCACCCTGTCTGCATGCACCTCCCCGATGTCCGGCCGTGGCGAGGAAGAGGGGCGCTCTGCAGGGCCCACAGTCAGCAGTCCGGGGTGGGCTTGCACGAGCTCTGTATGGAAGCTCTGAGCCCCAGCCAGCCCACCTCATGCTCCTGCACCCTACTGTCAGGCCCCTGACCCCACCCGCACCTGGTTCAGTTCACTCGGGGTCCTTTCCAAGGCTGACTAGTAGGAAGAGCCCAGTGCCTCTCCTTCGAGGGGCCTCGGGAGGTGTCTGCCCTGCCCTACCCACCAGGCTCCCCTCCCACTGGTGCCCACCCAGGAGCCCCATGGAATGGCCCTTGCTCACAGCCCCCCACCAACCCTAGGCTCTAGTCAGAGGGGCCTCTGCTTTGCCCGACTGTGGTGCAGGGCAGGTGGGGGCTGGCCCCCTCTGGGGATCAGGTCAGAGGTCCGAGAGCTAGGCTTGCAGCCTCTGTTTTGGATCCCCCAGAAACACACCCTGGCGCTGTGTTTTGAAAGCGTGGTTGGACTGTAATAGAGATACAAAATGGGAAGCTGCCTCCTCCTGCACTACTGGAGAGACAGAGAGGTACTGTGGGAATGCAAGGAGAAGAGCCCCCAAAGAAGTGTCAGGGAGGGTGCCTGGCCAGCTGTGTCACCCTGCCTCCCACATCCCCTCCCAATGCTTCCAGACCCTGGCAGTGCCAGGCTGTGGGTGCCTGGGTGGTGAGCCTCACTTTCCCTGGGCCCTTCACAGCTGACCCACCTGCCTTCCGGAGGATGGCTGTAGTGGCCGCCGTCCCCAGTGCATTGCTCACACTGCATGTGTACACACCCAGGTCCTCAGCAGTTACCACCAGGATGGTCAAAAGCTGGAAGTTCTTGAGCGTAGAGGAGATGAGGAGGCGGCTGCTGCTCTCAAGAAGAGCCCCATCTGCAGCAGGATAGAGTGAGCCTCAAGATAAGCTCCCAACAGGTGCCCTGCCTAGTGGTCATGCCCAGGGCCCACACCCTCTTTGAGCCTCAGTTTCCCTCTATACAGTGAGAGTAATGCCCGAAAGGAGTACCCTGCCTCCCTGGCCCTCAGCCTCAGGAGAGCTCTTTACCTTTACTCCAAGTGGCCTGTGCAGCTGGTTGGGCCAACACCTGGCAGGCCAGCGTCACAGACTGGCCCAGGACCACTGTCTCATCCGAGAGTTCCCTTAGGAATGATGGTGCTGGGGAATGGAGGTAAGGTGAGCCTTCAGAGGTGACCTTAGGCCTGAAAGCAAGGCCTGAATCCCACTGTGGGGATACAGGAGATGAGCCCCAACCCCACCCAGCTCATCTCCAACACTAGTGCCTACGCCAGGAAGGCTTCCAGGACTGCCGGCTCCTGACTGCTGGGGCACCAGAGTCCCCCTGTGTGCACTTGAGCCCCTGTGGATGTGAGCTTCCCCTTGCCACCCTGCGTTGGTCTTGACAGGGCTCCCCTTCCCCACAATAAGGTCCCTTGGGCTGCAGTGGGGGCCTCGCCTCTGGGCAGTGTACCCACCTCGGTCCTTGCTCTTCAGGCCTGACAGGCGGAAGGAAGCTAGACCTGCCTTCTTCCGGGGAGGACCCTCCTTCTCCAGACCTGCAGTAAGGAAGTGGCCAAGGGAGGGAGGTCACACTTTAGGGGCCTGGCTCCTCTGGAAGCACGAGAGGAAGGCTCTGGGGATCCCCATGTGGCAGAAAAGTCCAGTCCCAAGGGGTCTTATTGGAAATGAGCTAAATCCAGGGCAGAGGACACCACCCCTCCCTACCCCATGGCGTCAGCCCATCATGGGCAGGGCACTGCGGGCAGCAGAGGCCAGCAGCTCAGGGGCCACAGGGCCAGTGGCTGAGGGCTCTGGGATCAGGATCAGGGAGGGCTGGTCCAGTTCCCACCTCCACGGGGCTGTAACTGCAGCTGCATTACTACTGGGCTTCAGATGCACATGGGGAGGGACTGGGGGCCACAAAGGTGACCTCAGAAATGAGCCAATGTGTCCCGGGAGGTGTAGGCAGCAGCGGGAGAGGGGAAGGAGGATAGGATGGGGGTCTTCCTGCATCACTCAGGCAAGCTCCGGAGCTATCTTTTTGGCCAAGGAGCCCCAAAGTGCAGAGCGGGAAACGTGGATGTGCCCAGTTCCGGGGCAGGGTAGGGGTAGTAACCTTCAGGCCTGCCCCTCAGGAGGCGGGAGATGTGGGCCACCGAGGCCTTCACCCTCTGGCGTAGCCCCAGCTCTATGGGCTCCTCCAGCAGTGAATGCCTTCCAGGGAAGTGGAAGAGACTGCCGGAAGGGGGTGACCACTTGCGCTTCCTGCCACCGGCAGCTTTCTCAAGCAGGGCCTCCATGTCCTCTGGCTCCTCTGTGATCTCCAGGCTGGCTGGCCAGGGCCACGCAGCCTCCGGGAGCTCAGCCAGCTCCTCCCCAGCCTCAGACTCAGGGGAGGATGGACACTCCGGCTCCACTGGCTTGGGGATCTTCCTAAAGATCATGAACTCAAATGGGAGATATTTGATGTCATACAGATCAGACAGATTGAGGTAGGCAGGATCCACCTCTGAGATGTCCAGGGACACAGTGTCTGCTGCTTCTGGGTCCCTGGACAGGTCCCGGATCTGTAAGAGTGATACCTGAGAGCCCCCACTTAAGTTTTCCCCCGAGCTCAACTCCTGGGAGGCCCTCGGGAGGGTTCTATCGCCCTCAGGTACAGGCACTGTGCTGGTCTGGGGTGGTGGGCTCTCAGTCCCTGCCTCGTCCTGCTCCTCCGAGGACTGAGAGATGGCCCAGGTCATCTTGGCCCACATGGGGCCCTGCCCTAGCATGCCACCGGCGTCTCCCCCAAAGGCAAAGGTGCCGTAGCCCGCCACCCCCGCGTAGCCACCATGGCACCCTAGGGAGAACTTCCGTGTGGTCGCCTGCTCCTGAGGCCGCTGTAGGCTGGGTGAAGACTGGGACAGGTCCTCTGTCTCCTGGACCAGGTCTTCAGCATCCAAGGAGGGGCTAGGCTCCATGCCCATCTGGGAAGCTGGCTCTGGGGGTCTGGGTGATCCAGGCCTCTTGGTGAGAGGGACAGCCTTCAGCCCGCTCTGAGAGTCTGCCTGGGGGCTTGCTTGGGCAGGGGGCAGAGGGGCCTGTGGCTTTCCTGAGAAGGAAGGGCTGGGGGATGACAAGAGAGCCTCTGTGCAGGGCCCTGAAGGGAAGGAGCCAGGAGGCTGTGGTGCCAAGGCAGCAGGGGGGCCACTGTCCTGGGGAGCCGGGACCACCTGGGGCTGAGAGAAAGGGGCAGCCTGCCCTCCACAGCGGTCCTGGGAAAACCCCTCTTGCTGAGTGGAGCACCTATCACCACTGGAGGATGGCAGTCTCAGCCCCTGTGGGGTCCCCTCTGGATGCTCCTTCTCCCTGGCCCGTGCACCCTCTCCACGCATGCCCTCTCCTTGGGCATCCTGAAGGCTCAGGGGAGCCGGAGCGGGACACTGCCCCTTGCTGCAGGCCTTGGCAGAGGAGCTGGCAGTGTTCGGTGGGTCAAGGTCCAGGGAGTGGCTGGAGCCAGAGGCCTCCTGAGTGCTTGCTCTGGGCATCTGCACGGCTGTCTCCAAGGAGGGTGCTGTGGCCTGCAGGGCAGCCTGCTCCTCCATGGCAGCTGCCTCCTCCAGTGCACGGTGCTCCAGCAGTGGCTCCCGAAGTCCCGGCAGGACGCCCGAGAAGTAGCCACCCTTGAGAAGGTGCCGCCGCCGGGCAGGGTGCCGCCGGCTCCCTGTGGATGGGCCCCCTAGCTCTGGGCCCTCGCCCACCTGCTGGTAGAACAGGCTTCGGATGACGCTCTGCCGGGGCACACAGCCCAGGGCAGCTGATGGCTCCTCGCCCTGCAGCGATGCAGGCAGAGCCGAGGCTGAGGCAGGTGGAGAGGCCTCGGCCTCTTCAGGCAAGCTGGCCGAAGGCCTCAGGAAGCCCCGGGGGTGCAACAGCGGGGAGTGAGTCACCGGCGAGGATGGCAGTGACTTGGCCCGGGCGAACGGGGCCAACTCATTGTCGGAGGAGGAGCTGCTGGAGGAGGCGCTGGCGTCACCACGCAGGTGCCGGGCAATCCCGAGGGATGGGCTGTCGGGCGGGCCCTGGAGCAGCTCTGGGATGGAGCGCATCACCAGGATGGACTTGTAGCTCATCAGGGAGCGCTAGGGGTGTGGAGGACAGGGGGCCGTCAGCAGGGGACCCGCTGCCCTCCCAGGCCAGAGGGGAACTCAGGAAACGGTGGGCCGTAAAACACGTGGTCCCCAGGGCTCTATCATCTTGTTCCCATCTTGGCAGAGATGTTGCATGTTGCCCCGCCTCACCCCAGTGGCTCAGGAAGCAAAGACTTGAAATGAAGGGTGCCTGGCCCCACATCCTTGCTCTCCAGACCCAGAAGGGACACAGAGCCAGCCCTCTGGGCCTCATTTCCCTCTCTGGCCTCCAACCACATCTGCACCCACCCCCTCACCCCTCCACAAGGCAGCACAGCTCACCTGCCAGCGACTGCGGGCCAGGAGGAACTTCAGCTGCTTGGTGTTGATGAAGTGGGCCTCCTCTGCGGGCACCGACTTCTGGGGGAGCCCAGGCGAGAGAGCCATGTTGGGGGTGGGTGGGAGTTCCTGGAGCATCCTGCAGCCCAGGGAGGCCCCCACTCCTCCTGGCCTCACTTTCCCTCCCTGTGAGCCAGGCCAGCCCACGTTCAGCCTACTCACCTGGAACCAGGGGTGGGCGAGGCACTTGGCAGCACTGGGCCGGGCCCTGGGGGTGGGAGGCGGGAAGGAAGGTCCAGGTCAGGCCAAGAGGTCAGCTGGTCACTGAGGCAAGCACGGAACCTCAGATATGTGTACTCACCCCACGGCCTTCTGCAGAGCAGCCTTGATAAAGTCCTGGGCATCCTCACTGAGGTGGGTGGCCATGGGGCTACTCCAGGACACCCGCCCTTCCAGGACATTCAGAAGGGTTGCTCGGTCACTCTCACCAGCAAATGGGGATGAGCAGGTCAGGCTGGAAGCAGAGACATGGCTAGCCTTCAGTTGTGACCTGAATTTCTGGGTCCATGGGAGGCAGGTTGCCAGGACAGGGGTCTCAGAGTGATAGTAGTGACTGGGGCCCCCAGCCCTGACTGGAGATGCCTCCTGACACCTCTCTCCTTCAGCCCTGAGAATCCCAGCACGTGTCTCAGATTTCCCGGAGATCCAGCTTGGAGCCGGGATCCAGGCTAAGCCTGGAGTGGGCTGGGGTGAGGATCCAGGCTTGGCCTGGGATAAGGGATCGAGCGTCATCTGAGTGGGCACCTGGACTCAGCCTGAGGTGGCAGTCAGGGGTCCACCTGTAGAGTGGATCCAGGCTCAGGCTGCGCCACTAACGCCCTCGGGGCAAACAGCTGTTAAAAGGGACCTCTGGACAAACCACCCAGACCGTTTAGGGAAAGAGCTCCGTGCTCTGCCCCATGACCTAGCAGAGGTCCTCTGTGACAGGGTGTGAGTGAGAAGCTCTTGGCAGAAACCCCTATCAGAGCTGGCTGACGGCATGTTCCCAAGATAGCTGCCCCTCGGGTCTTGCGTCTCTGAGCTAAGGAGCAGTCAGCAGTTCGACAGCTTCCCATTGGCCTGCTGAGGAGGGGTCTGGGCTGGCTTTGGAGGAGAGAGCTGACAGGAGCAGGGGTCTGCTCACCTGAGGTAGGTGATGACCCCCATGGCCCTGCAGAACAAAATCACAGCCGTGAGTCTCTCCAGACCTGATCTGATGGGGAGGAGGAGGCAGAGGGCGGGTGGGCAGGCCCTCTTCCACCCCCACCACCCCACCCCCACCCACCCCCAACCACCCACTCACCAGATGTCGGAAGCCTCATTCACGGGGGTCTGTTCAATGATCTCGGGGGCCACAAACTCAGGGGAGCCGTACTTGCTGTACTGTGGCTCTCCCGGGGTGATTTTTTGGGCAAAGCCAAAATCACAGATTTTAATGTCTTCCCGAGCAGGATGCACCATCAGGATGTTGGGGGGCTGTCAGGCAGAGTTAGGAGTGGCTGAGCACACCCTGAGGAAGGAACCCCCAGGGTTCCCAGGCCTGGGGAGGACACTCGGGGTCTCTGAGGGGCTGCCCCCACAGGAGGGTGGGGCCAGCATGAGGCCATAGGCAGCCCCGGGAGCAGTGCCCTTGGGGATAGCTTCTGCTCCATCAGAGCTGTCCCCACCTGAAGGTGAAGGGGCCGCTGTAAGGCAGTGAGCTCCCTGTCCCCAGAGATGAGGAAGTTCTCAGAGGGAGCTGGAAGTGCTGGCCTTCACCCCCTCAGCCTCTAGGCCCCAGGCTTCCAGCAGCTCCTCCCCAGGCTTGGGGGCAGCCGGGAGTCGCGTACCTTTATGTCCAGGTGAAGGATGCCTTGACTGTGCAGGTAGTGCAACCCCTCCACCAGCTGCTGGATGTAGACCTTGACCTGCGGCAGAGCTGGTGCTCAGGTGAGCCAGCCAGCCTCCAGCTCCCCTTTCCTCACTTCCCTGCCTGCTCCCACCAACAGGACCTCCACTTCCCTCCAGATCTGAGCCTGGGGTTGTGGGGGGTGGCTCCTGCAGGACAGGTTCCATGCAAAACCCCAGGGAGCCGTGTAGCTGGGAGATTCCTCTGGGCCCCCAGGTGGATGGGTTTGGGTGTGTGGAGCTACTTGAGCAAAGCGGGAGGGGGCTGGGGGAGCAGCCAAGGGCTGGGCAGTTCGGTCAGTGCCCTCGGGGGTGGAGAAGCAGTGAGCCCCGGCCACGGGAGGGCTTTGAGAGCCCGACAGGAGCTGTGGCACCCCTCAGCACTCTGAGGGGGAGTGCTCTGTTGGGGAGCTAGTCTGGTCTGGGCTGGGGCAGCAGGAGGCCTGGCCAGGCCCACACGCAGCCCAGCAGCTAGATGGGCAGCCGGGCAGCAGTCACCTCAGCCTCGGTCACCACACTCTTCTTGAACAGGCGGTCCAGCAGCTCTTCCGACGAGCACCTGGGAGTCTGTCAAGGAAAGCTCTAGGCGCTGGAACCCTCAAAGCCTCACGCCGCCTGGGGGGAGTCTTATCTCCAGGTGGGGGTGGGGGCTATGCTGGGGAGCCTGGTGCTCGCGGTTGAGGATGGGAGGGACAAAGCCCCCCAATTAGAGGGACCGAGGACAGTGGGAGGCAGCAGAGTGGGAGTGGCTCGCTATCCCCCGACTCCTGCAGGGGATGCTGATGGGGAAGGTGGGGGTGTGGAGACCCTCAGCTGGGCCACGCGCAGCGGATGGGCCGGGTGGGGCCTGTGCCCCTCCCTGGAGCGTGGGTTGGCATGCAAAGACGCATCAGCGCCTGGGGCATGCCGAAGACAGGTAAGCCCAAATTTCCTGCTGGAGGCCAACGTGGGGAGCAGGAGACAGAAGCATGTCTTGGGCCATCGGGATGAAGCCCTATGTAAATTCCTTACCCAAGGGACTGGGAGCTGGGAGGTATGTGTGGTGGCAGTGCGTGCAGGAGGTGGGGGGGTTGTGGGGGCCATGCAGATAGTCAGGAAGCATTGCAATGCCAGCGGCATGGGCTGTCCCATCAGGCAGTTGGGCCTGGGTCACCAGAACCACAGACCCCACCCAGCTCTGCAGATCCCTGTCTGCCGGGTCACATTCCCCCCCGCCATCTCCCACCCCGCCACCTGTCACCCTCAGGGTGAGGTGAGATACAGCTCCAGGATGAGGATCAGGGTCTTCCGGGTCTCAAACTGGTCCAGCAGCGCAGTGACCAGCGGGTGGCTCAGGCCTGCTAGGATGTCCCGCTCCCGATAAGCCTGGGCACGTGTCCTGCTCCGCAGGGGAATGAACTTGGCAGCGCAGGCCATCTGGTTGCCCTTGTGCTGCACCTTCTTCACGAAGCTGAACACACCCCTGGGAGGAGGGGACAGCGTGCTGGGGCTCCTGGGGGACAGAAGCTTGGGGACGGGGTTCCTGGGGGAGGGGATTCCTGAGAGGAGAGGTTCCGGGAGAGCAGGGGCTGTGGGAGTGGGTATTGGAGGAGGCCAAGTTGGCAAGGGGAGCGGGCACTCTGCGGATGGGGGTTTGCAGAAGGCAGAGGCTCCACAGGGTGAGGGCTAGGGAGGCCGGTCTTCGGTGGGGGCAGGACTCTGGGTTGAGGGAGTTCAGCGAGCTCTAAGGGGGGACTGTAGGGGTGCAGTGGGTGGGAGGGCTGGGGGCTCCTGGTCAGAAACTCTCACACAGGAACTCTGGGAGGCTGAGGCTGAGGGGCTTAGGGAGTGGGGCTCCAGCGGATGAGGCTCCTGGGGCTGGGATGGGGCAGTACCTTCCAATTTCCTCCATGACCTCATAAAAGGAGTGCAGTTTCCTCCTAGAGCTGTGCTCACTGTCCCGTGTAGCCAGGGAAGGGGAAGCTGTAAGAATGAGTAAAGATGATCACCCAGCCCCTCTGCCCCCCAACTTCACAGTGCCTGAACCTGTGAGAGCTCAGGGGACCCCCATGCCCATGGCCCCCCACACCTGCGTGGAGCCAAGACAAGGTCTGGGAAGGGGTCCCCCACTTACCCCCATGGATCAGCAGCTCTGCCTTGCACATCACCTGGCCACCAGTGTTCTGGGCCAGGCACGTGTAGATGCCCGCGTCATGCTGGGCTACGTCCCTGAGCACCAGGGAGTAGGTGGTCCCTTCCTGCTGCTGGCTGAGCCGGGGGTCAGCTCCCAGCTGGGTGCCATCCTGGAGACATGGGAGGGCAGGGAGGCTGTCAGTACACCCTGGGGACCCCAGCACCACGGCCCAGCCCAACCTTCAGTGAGTGCTGTGCCCAGTCCAGCGGGGGCTTCACACACTGCTCCTCCTGCAGGCAGGCCCTCACCCAGGCCTGGCCCTACCTTGTACCAGGTCACTGTGGGCTGTGGGTTGCCCTCAATGACAGCCTGGAACTCTGCCATGCCACCGCTCTGGGCCTGCACGTCCTCGATGGTGACCTGCATGGACGGGGGGCCTGGGGTGGGGGAAGGAGTCGGTGGGCAGGAGCCAGGCTGTGTCCCGCCAAGCGTATCCTGCGCTGAAATCTTCTGATGCTGGTTCCATTCACAGAGACCCAGGTGGCCTGGCAGCAACCCCAGGTGTGTCTTGCTGCCCGAGCTGGGCAGGAAGGCCCTGAGACATACTCCAGGGTGAAAGAGCCCAGCTGCCTCCAAGGGAAGGGACCCCACCCCTGATGGTCCGGAAATGCACCCCCTGTCTTTCCTGCTTCAGCCTCAGCTCTCTGAGGGCAGGCCACAAGAATATGCCAACTCTGCGTGGGGTAAAGGCACTGCTGCCTGCCTCTCCCCTCCCAGTGATGCCTTCTGAGGGGACCCAAGCAGAGAGGCAGCAGGGGCCCTGGCCACAGTAAGGCTGAGACTTGCCAGGTGGCTTTGCCGGCTCTGCCATGAAAATTCCTCCCTAGCCTGGGGCACAGAAGGCACACAGCCTGCCAGGCCCCCACCTACTTGCAGCAGGCGTGTCGCCGGTCTGGTACACGTATGTCCTATGTGTGGTCTCCATGAACACGTGGCTGTGGACGTCCCAGAGCTCACCTGCCCCTGGCCACGCAGTGCCCTCCATCCTGGGGCATGGAGTGGAATTAGCTGTCTGCCTCGCCCTTCCACTCTTGGGGCATGGGAGGCAGAGATGGGGTTCTTGTCCCCCGCCTACGCAGGGGGCTGCAGCAGACTCTTTGGGAGGGGATAAACAGCCTGTGGCCCCAGTCCTAGGTGAAGAAGGGCACTCCCCCCACTTTCCTTGCCCCAGGGGTGGCCTCCCCCTGCCCTGGGGCCTAAGGGTGGGGCTGGTAAGGAGAGTGCAGGGGTGCTGTGATCCCACCCCTTGCTCTCCTTTTCCCACGCCCCACCCTGCCCCCAGGACGTCCCCTCCCCACCCCAGACAGATTGGGAGGTTACCGGATGGGCACCGTGCGTTCAGGGACCTCAGCATGTGCCTGAGCCATCTGCTCCAGGCCCTTGTGGGAGTGAGGCTGAGGCACCTTCAGAGGCTCGCCTGGTGGGAGGCAAGGGGCCCAGTTAGATGGAGCCTGGGACAGGGTAGGGGACAATTCCCCAGGACAGGCCTCTGCATCAACCTCCAGGGCCCAGAAGCCAGGAGCACGGACAGCAGGGGCTCCAAGAGCACAGGGTCCTTGAGCACAGACTCAGCCCTCCAACTGCGCACGTGCACCTCAGCCCCTGGGCTGGGCCTAGGGCCCCACAGCACACCCCCGGGGTCTGGTCTACCCAGGGCTCCGCTCACTTCTGCCCCTTCCTGTCCTCCTCCTTTCCCTGCACTCCCTCCCCTCTTCCCCCTCCTACTAGTCTCCCCCTCCTCCTCCTCGCCCCCCATCCCTCTCCCTGCTCTTCCCTAGTCTCTCCCCTCCCCCCCCTCCCCATTCCCACACCCTTCCTCTCCTCCTCTCACTTCCAACCCAGCTCCCCAGGAGCACAGGGCACCCAAGCTGTCGGCTGAGGGTGCCTGGCTGAGGCCCCTGGCTCCCAGGACACACATGCTAAGAGTGGGAAGGACCTCCCAGAGCCCATCCCGTCATCTAGTCCCACAGGCTGAGTGAGGGGTAGGCCTTGTCCAGGACCCCCAACATGTAAAGCCAACAGAACGCTGGGGTCCTCAGGCTCTGCCAGTTCACCCCCATGGGATGGGCACCCAGAGTAACCAAGGTGGAGTCAGAAAGGAGGGGCAGTTATGGGTGGGCGCAGGGGTCCCGGAAGCAGGTGGTCTTTTGCCTTCAACCTGCTGCCAGGCCTCACCGGATGCAGCCCCAGCCTCCACAGCTGGGGGCTCCGGGCTGGCCTCCTGGTGTGCAGGCGGCCCCTCAGGGCTGGGGCTGGGGCTGCTGTGCTCCCCTGTGGAAGGTCCTGGAGCCTCAGGGCACGTCTGTGTCCTCTGGATGGATGTGTTCTCCTGGCCCAGCCGCCCCGGGGCAGCTGGGGCTGGGGCGGCAGCATCTGTAGGAGAGGCAGGTCGACGCACAGGAGTGAGGGGGGCTGGGGCCCGGGAGGGGGACACTGCTGAGATGAGGCTACCCTTCCCACCCTCCCACTCCAGCCACCCGCTGGGTTTAGGAAGCACCGAAGGTGGAGGCCCGAGAGAAGACGGGGTCTGTGCCAGAGATGGCACTCCAGGCAGCAAGTGCTAGACTGGTCCACCCCCAGGGTGTCTCCCAGATGCCCTCATGAGAATGTCAGTTCCCACAGGGACAGCTGCGCCTGGACTCCCACCCTCCACTTTGGGTGGCCCCTCGGTCTCAGTCCCATCCTGCCATCCTGGGGCTGGCCTTGCTCTGTAGCCCACTCTGGATCCGAGGGTATTGGGTCACTCAGGCTCAGATGGATCCAGCCCCACATTCTAGGAAAGCTAAGGACAGCCCGATGCCAGATCAGGAGCTGAGAGCTCCTCACAGGGTGGGCTGCCTTCCCGCCTCCCAGGGCAGCCCCCATTCTCCACCCAGCAGCCCAACCCAGACCACCACACTCCCACCTGGTCCCTGCCCCACATAACTCCCTGAGGGAACCTTGAGACCCTCCAGGCTCTTGGCTTCCTGCCCTCAGCCCCCAGTTCAGCCCCCTCCTCCACCTGACTGCCAGTCCCCCTGTGGCTGTTCTGAGATGCCCACCACTCCATTTCCAAAAAGACCCCCTCTATGGAGCTCTCTCCCGTGCTCCAAAGCCTCCCTCCTGTTGATCTGCTGTATTCTTGGGCCCACCAGGCTGAGGAGGCCACTGGGCAGGCTGCTGTCTATCTGCGGTCTGTGGCGCTGGGGTGACCATCCTGTGCTTCCCCACTCCAAGGAGGCCGTCAGGACCCCTGACCCATCATGCCCCCATGGCCGTCCTGACAAAGGACTCAGGCTCACAGGATGCAGGATGACCTGCTTGACCCCCAGCAGACTGGGGGCAACTACTATGGACACCATAGCCACACTGTGTGCGCCTGTGACCAGCCCCTTAGCCCACACATGAGCAAGCTGGACAGGCAAACGATCACGCCTCCACCCAGGATCTGTAGGACTAGCCAGGACCCACAGGTTGATGTGGGTGTCCACCCAGGGCTGCCAATGGAAAGGGCCTGGGCTGTTCATTGGTTGGTCTCCAGGCTCTCCAGGGCAAGGAGGGTCCCTCCCTCCTGAGGCGCCGGAACCATCAGGTAGAGAAGCAAAAATGAGAAAAGCAGACACAGTGCAAGGAACCGGGTTTATTACCATCAGCAGGGCTGACTGATGGGACTGCTTCCCATGCACAGACCCTGGTCCACCCTGCTGAGAAGGCCTAGGAGGGCCTGTGGATCTGGGCCACACACAGGCCTCCTGGAAGCCAAGAAAGGCGTTTAGAGCTAAGATGTGACTTGGGGGGTGCCCCTGCTGAGCAGGAGCCCAGGAACCCCCAGCCTGGGTAAGAGCCAGGGCTGGGTCAGGCCTGGACACTTGGACTGGGGCCTAAGCTGGCACACACAGGGCCCATGTGGCCACTGCCTGGTGAACAGAGCAGGAAAGATGCCCAAGTGCCTTCCCTGTGTCTGCAGCCCTGAGCCCAGAGCAGCAGCCTGCGAGTCAGTCCGGCCCGAGGTCTCAGAGCAGCTTGAGGAGCCTCTGAGATCACAGTGCGTGCACCGTCCTCAGCTGACGACTAAGTCCTGTGAGGTAGGAATCGCCTGGTTTGGAAGGGGAGGGTAGGCTGGAGTCCTGAGTTGTTGGACTGCCAGGGGAGGTCAGAGCACCCGTGTCCGAGGCATGCCAGCTTTGGGACTCTCTCCTGATTGACCCAAGGCAGCTGAGGTGAGTTGATGCTGGTGCCAGGCAGGGTCCCAACGCTGCCTTCCTCTTTCCGCCGCCCCGTGCAAGCATGGCAGCTTCGTCAGGGGGGTCCCCGGTCCAAGAGTCTCTCATCTCAGCCCCAGCCACCCCGTCCCTGAGGGTCTTGGCCTCAGCCCTGGGAGGGGCTGGGGTCCATGTCCCTGTCTGGGCAGATGTGCAGGGTGACAGTCTCCCCCACAGCCCCAAAGCTGACCGTCTGGGTTGAAACCTCTGTTTTGAAGCTGCTCTGGCTGCTGTCGGCAGAGCGCTGAACCTGAGTGCAGAAGGAAGGTTTCTGGGTCACGGCACCTCCGGCCCGGGCCTCCCGAAAGCAGAAGGAGACGCCCGTGGGGCCCCGGCCCTGTGGCCCCAATGGGAACGCCTCTCGGGGCCTGGGCACGCGGCCGAAGAAGCCAGCGGGGGCACGGGAATCTGGTGGGCGCCCCACATTAAGCAGAACGGGCTGCCCCACGGTGGGCTCACTGATCTCTCTCTGGAGCACTGAGATTTCACAGGGCGGGTCATCAGAAGCACTCGGCATGGGGTCACTGCAGCCAAAGGTCTCCCCTTCCCGGGGCACATAATCCTCCAGGTCAGCCAGGGTGAGGGCACGGCCGTGGTGCGTGAGGATCTTGGGGTCACGGCCCTGCAGACCATCAGCACCCAGCGGCTCCTCCACCTGGTAGGCATCTGTCTCCTCCTCCTCCTCCTCCAGTGGGGTTTCCTCTTCAGCACCCCAGGGCGGGGACGGCTCAGGGGTCTCCGGCCCTGTTTCCACACAGAAGATTAGGGGCTCTCCTACAGCCACCGTGGCCGGGGGCTCCTGGGTCAGCAGCTTGTTGTTGGAGTTGTTTGTATTGGGGTCTCCTCCAGACATCCTTCCAGGCAGTGTGAAGTGAAGCTCCTCAGAGCTGCCAGGCGTCTCTCTGGTCAGAGACGCACCCTTTGAGCCGGTCTTCTTCACCCGGACTTCAATGGTCTCCTCAACCTCCACCCATTTGGGTGGGGGCCTGGCGCCCCCAGGCAGGTCTGCCGTGTGGGTCTCAGGCTCCGTCACGAACAGAGTGGGCACAGAGGGCCGCCAGCTTGGCTCTGCCTCAGGCCTGGAGGGTCTGCTGGCCTCTGGCGAGGGCAGCAGCTCAGGGGCCAGCAGGCCTGGCCTGGGCAGGCTGGCGGGGTGACTGTAGCGGGAGGGAGACTTGCTGGGGGACTGGCGTCGGCCACGGGGGCTCTTCACCACAGTGGTAATGGTCTCCTCTCTGTGGGGAGAGGGCCGAGAGGAGATGGGCACAGAGACCCATAGCCTCACCGAGCGCCCTTGCCCTCAGCACATTCAGGGGCCAGCGAGGGAGATCAGGTTAGTGTCCAAGCAGGCAAGTGGTGAAATTGCATAAACAAACTCCTACACATGCACCTGAGCCCAGTCTCCAGATCCCCACCCAAAGAACCAAAGTACCAAAGCACAGAGTTTCATCTGGCCATCTATGTACACTTGGGCTCTAGTGTACAGATCTCAAAATGAGAGGTGAGGCATGGGGGGGAGGCAAGTGCAGTGTCACTCAGGTATCTTCGCATCTCAGATGGGTTTGTAACGTCATGTGCCAATCTCCCTTCCTGCGCACGGCTCTCTTGTTCTGGAGACACCAGCCCTCCTTACAGAGCCGAGGGACAGGTGTGCAGGGACAAGCCGCACTGCCTTCCTTGTCAGTCCCACGGTTGCTTTGTGCTCTGTATCGTGGCAGGAGGGCGGTGGGGGTTTGGGGCGCTTCTCAGAGGGCAAGTGCCTCAGAGACCCTCAGTCAGGGACTGCGGAGCAGGGGGAGTGCCAGAGTTTGGACTTGCAGCCTGTGCTTTGGGTCTCTGGGTCTGGGGATGTGAGGCCTAGCATAGACATCTGGCTCTGGGCATGGCCTTGCTGTCGTGGGCAGTGTGACCTCAGCCCACAAGGTCAGATGGGGATGGAGGGGGATGAGGGGAAAGAACTCAAGTCCATGTGCATGTGAGTGTGCATGGGGCTCTGGCCAGGGACCTCGCAGCAATTCTGGGCAGTGAGTCTGATCCCCTTTGACAGGTGCAGACAAGGTTGAAAAAGGGCTTGAGACTTACCCAGAGCCAAGAGTCAGAAGTCCCCCCATCAGCCCAGGCCCTCCTATGCCAACCAGTACCCTAACTCTACCAGGTACTGAGGGTGAAATGAGTAATAGGCAGGGAGCAGGAACACATTCAGTAACACAGCTCTCCTGGGCCCTAGGACCTGCATTTCCTCTTGGGCTCAGGAAGAGGGATCTGGCATGCATATGGTGACAACTCCGTGCTGCTACCAGCTGCCTGCAGTGACTAGGACTTTGTCTCACTCTTGTTGAGCTTTACTTCTGGCTAACCCACAGCTCCAACTGGAAGCCGTTCCTCCTGGGCATGGGCACAGCGCTGCGTGGCTGCACCTCGGGGTGCACAGCGATGATAGATCTTGCCTCAAGTGGCCCTCCCCTGGTACAGGGGAAACACTGTGCCCTCTTAACTGGTGGGGAAGCTGAGGCATGGAGACGTGGCCTATTCAGGGCCACAGGGCTGCCTTCCAGCTTCACACAAGGCTCAGTGGCACAAAGCTTGTTCCTGAGTCAGAGACTGCCCAAATGTCAGGGGAACCTGGGCAAGGACCCATCTTCTGGCCTCAAGTGGCTTGATTTGCTGAGGCAAGACAGTGAGTCCAGTGGAACCAGACAGCGGGATTGCGCCTCCTAAATGCACCCCCCTGCTCGGCTCACTGCTGCCCCCATGAGGACATGGAGGCCTCCGGCCCTGAGGCCAGCAGCACACCACTTGAGGCTGCCAGGTGGCAAGAGCCTCTCTCCAAGCCCTGTCTCTTTTTGGTACCCTTTGGCTCCCCAGAGCTCCTCACTGTGTGGTGTGCCCTTGGGGGATGCTGTGCCAGGCAGTTGCCTCTCTCCGTTCCTCAGGTGAGGGGGTACATGTCCTTGCAGGGTGAGGGTTACTACCTCTCTAAGCCTGGAATAGACTGGACTTGAGGATGCCTTGTGAGTTACCTAGTCCAGCCTCCCATACGCATGAGTCCCCAGTGGGGCTGCCTGGCCCCATCTCTGCTCCTTCATGTTTCCATTCATAAAACATAGATAACAATGCTCCCCTCACAGATGAAACGTAGAGCTGATCTGTGGGAAGCTCTGGCACGGCTGCATACCTCCAGGGATGGGACTTCTTTCTGCCCCAGGCAGCCCCATCTACTGTGAGGCCGCACTCTGCTCTGGGGGAGAAGGGAGAAAACCAGGGAAGGATTAACCCAGGACCTATCCAATGTCTGAAGATGGGTTCTTCAGCAACTTCACCAGCTGTAGGCCCCTACAGGAGGCCTTCTGCCTAGGGGGAATTAAGAGGTTCCCCATCTTAGAGCCTCCCAGACATGTGGCTTTAGGAAATCATAGTTTCTATTGCCTCCTGGCTTTTGCAAGCTCTTCCACCATTCCCCTTCATCCATCTCCTACTGCAAGTCCTTCCAGATCTTCCAGGTCAAAACCAGTCCTGCCTTCTGTGCATTCACCTAGCTCTGGACCGCTCTGGACCTCTTGTATTATTTAATTGTCAATGATACGTATGGCTTTTCCTCAGCTTTGAAGGCACTGAAGAATGGAGAAGGGGACAGTGGCTGCGGCATCAAGGAAATGAGTTCTCAGCCAGCTTCCAATCGTGAGCCACCCTGAGCAACGCTTATCTCTTCCCTGAACCTCAGTTTTCCCACCTTCTTAGTGTGAGGCCTGAGTTTGGAGACCTCTAAGGACCCTAGAGCTGTACTGTTCACTAAGGTTACACTATTTTAATTAAAATCAAATTAACTAAAATTAAATAAACTTTAAAATCCAATTCTTCAGCCACACTAGACAAATGCTCAGTAGCCACATGCAGCTAGTGGCTGCTGGAGTGGAGTGTAAATATAGATCACTTCCATCATCACAGAAAGTTCCTTTGGACAATGCTCTAGATCCTAGGATACTAGACGGCAGCATTCTGCCTCCAGCACACTGGAGAAGAAACTTTCAGTCCTTGCTCTTCCCTGACTAGTATGACTCTGAGTCCAAGCCCTGGGTGAGCCCTGTGACGTGCAGAATAAGTCGACCGTGCTGAGACAGCAGAGCCATGGAGAGGGTATCTAGACCCTGGAAGGGACAGCTTTGAAATGTGGTAGCCAAGGTCTCAAGCGGAGGTGAATGCCCTGGGAGTGTCTGCAAAGTGCTGGCAGTCTGCGTAGTGAACAAAGGCCACGGGAGCAAGCAATCAGATAAGCTAGAGGCCAGGATACACAGGCAAGATCCGGGGAGGTTAGTGGACATGCAGGGAGCACTGCAGTCAGAAGGAAGGTGAGGAACACGCCTGCACTTACATGATGACGGTTTTCTTGGGGACCTTAGTCTCCTGCTCAGTGACTACAAAGAAAACAGTCGGAATAGCGAGGGTTACAGATCAGCCAGTGCTGGGGGCTGAGCTATCTGAGTGGCACGGCAGTGTGGTAACTCCTTCAGCTTAGGACACTGGCTCTAAACCCTGCTCGACTGTGTACCCCCTGGGAGGAGTGTCTCGGCTTAGAGCCCCAGGTCCTTCACCTTTGAAACAGTGACAGTGCCTCCTCCGAGGGTCTGGGGAATGAGGCGTTGCGGTGACAATGTGTCCCATGTGAGGCAAGAAGCCCTGTCCCCCTTGAGGGGTCTTGCAGGAGCTTCATGGAGAATAAGCGCCTTGTTCAGGCTCCGCACACAGAAATCCAAGCTTTTCCTTTAGTCCATGTACCCAGGGAGCCCTGTGTATTTGTCAGGCCCTGAAGTTTGTCTTTTCATGGAAACTGAGGCCTAGAAAGGGGAAAGGAATGGCCTGTGTCTGGCAGCGAAACTGGGATGTGGAGGGCTGGTGCCTAGTTCACAAAGAGTTCTAAGACCAAAGGACCTCTCTCCAGGGCAGAGTGACTCTGGAGTTCTAGAGGTAGCCCGTCTGAATGCTGTAGCGTCAGGCCACAGAAGGCCCTCTGGGAGCAACCTGAGGATGTCTGAGCAGGGTCCTGGGCTCTGAGCGAGCCAGGAGCATCCCACATACTAAACTGTTTCTTGATTGTCCTAGCTGTCCTCCTCCCCGGAGCCAACAGGATAAGCCCTGTGGTTCCCATATTGCTGACAGGGACCCACACCCCAGAGATAGCACGGGACTCATCCAGGACCCGGCAGCACCTACTCCCCACCATCTGGAGGCCTCTTCCTCTGTAGCTTCTGGACAGGGTCAAGCTTGGCAGATATGCCCCCTCCCAGCCTCATCAGCTGGCGAGCAGGCAGCCCACCAGCTACCAGCACCCATACATCTCAACAGTCCCTCTCACCAGCCTGGGGGAAAGCTGAGGGGGAGGCTCAGAAAAGCCAAGTGATGGGGCCCAGGGTGCACGGCCTCCTAGTCTGTGGTCTGTGGGATTTAGTGCCACATGGAAAAGGACTTCTTTAGATGACCGTGACTATTTCAGCCTTGTTTCCAACTAGACGAACATGAATTAAATGTCCCAGCTGTGTCTGTATGGCACTTGGGTGCCACATTTACTGTGTGTGTGTGTGTGCACATGTGTGTCCATAATGTATGTGTGTGCACGCACATGTGTGTGACTGTGTGTATGTCTGTATGTGCTTGTGCAAGCAGCCTCCTGGAGAGAGGGGAGCCTACTGGGAGAGAGAATGGGATGCCCCCACAATGCCCTGTGTCTTTAGACGAAGTTGGGCCCAGAGAAGGCCAACCTGTCTGTGGCCTGAAGGCTACTCCCTGCATACAGAAAAGTGAGTGATCCAGGGCCTTTTCCCTGATCCTCCCTGATGGGGGACTCATTCTGTTGCTTTTGGGGGTGGTGACCAGGGCCCCTGTGGGCTGCTACACTCCTGGCACCTTTGTTCCCCATCTAACCTGCCACCAGATGGGCTCTGGGATCCAGTGAGTACTGGTGACTATGGAAGGGGTACAGCCATGCGAAGCGGGGCTCTCGGCCCTGCGCAGCTTCACAAGCGAGGGGGCAGCGCCTCACCCCATGGGGCCAGCCAGGGCCCATCCTGGCTGCAGAGCCACTGGGTTAATGATGAAGCAGCAGGATAGGATTAGGAAGCAGGAGGCGGCGGGCTCCAATCCCAGGGGCTGTGAAGACTGGCCTTGCCTTGTGAGGCACCGAGGCCATGTCCGGCATAGGTGCGCCACCCCTCCTCCAGAGCCTGCGTCCATGGGACTGAGACAGAGGCTCATCGTGACGGTGGACTGAGGAGCTCCGTAGGACGCGCTTGTCGCCACTGAGACAGGGTGCTGAGCCCTGCTGTGTGCCACGTAAGACCACAAGGGGCAGGACCGAGGTGCTGGCAGACGCCGTGGGGGCCTCCAGTGGGAGCCGGCCCGACCAGTGCCCTTTGGGGCTTGACGAACAGGACCCCTGCCCACGAGGCAGGGAAGGGTCTCTGGGAGGGCCCTACAGAGTGGGAAAGGCCCCAAGCCTGAGCTTCTGGAGCCAGATGACTGACTTAGTGAGAGTCTAGACAGACAGCAGACCCTGCTCGCTGGGCCCTGGGAGGCACTGGCTCTGGGGCCTCAAGGCATCAGAGGAGCCAACTCTCAGGACTTGGGAGGACACAGATTCCAATCCATCCCCTACTGTGAGAGCTGAAGCTCCCCCAGGTGTCTTAGTGTAGCTTCTGCTTGCATGCCCCCGAGGATGGGAGGCTCACTATCTGTCCTGGCAGCCCCTTCCAGGTAAGTCAGTTCAGACCAGGAGAAACTCCCTGAGGCTGTCACCCGCCCTGCAAGCCCTGTAAGGCTGCCCTCCTCCCCATCCCAGCCATCCTGATTGGGACCCTGGAGCCACGGAGGGAGGCATCCCATCACCCTTCACCTCCTGCCTAAGGAGGCCCATCTTGCAGCCCAGACCCCTCCCAGCCTGGCCCAGGCCAAGCCACAGCACCCTGTCCTTTCCTCAGCCAGGGCCGCCCACTGTGGAAGGATCATGCCCCTGACACTGCTCCTTCTCCCAGGAGCCAAGCTGGGACCTGGCAGCCTGCTTCTGTGGAGCTGCCCCTGCCACCCATCCTGTAAGACCTCTCTGAACACTGCCTGGCAGGAAGCTCCAGGCCCAGGTCTGGCCTGCATATGCACTTGTTATTCCTCCCAGGAATGGTAATTAGCAGGGCTTAGGGGATCTCCCCCACCCTTCAGAAGACCCCGTCAGCCTTTCCCAGGCTCTGATCCATAGCCCACCCTCCTCTGGCTCCCATATATGCTGCTCCGGGCAGGGACCGGCCGCCAGCACTCGCCCCTCACCCCGAGTCCCCTCCTCCGAACATGCTTCCCCTCCTCCAGGAAGTGTAATCTGATGAGAAGGGCTGAAGGTTCTACTCCTCCCGGGCCTGCCCCTGCCTGTGCAGGGTCCAGCTCAGGCTGGACTGCACGTGGACGCACTCACCTTCCACGGCTGCTAGCTGCTCCAGGCGATGCTGTTCCCGGGCCTGCAGAATGGGGCTCTGCATGAGCAGCTCCGCACGGCTCCGCTTGGAGCCCAGCCGGTTCACCAACTGCAGGGCACAGAGCAGGGGCTCACCTCCAGCCTGTGGCTCCCCAAGGGGCCTGGGCAGTCTCTTCGAGGCCATACAGGCCAGCGGGAGCATGGAGGGCCCACCGCAGCTATTTCAAGAGCCGCAGAGCCTGGCCACATGGGTAAGGGTACCAGGCCAGCTACTGTGTCCCTTGACCAGGAGCTCCCTGTGACAGGGGGAACACTTTCCATCTGCTCTGTCTAGCGTAGTGGCCATGTGGGCTCTGAGTACTTGAATTAGAAGTGAATCTTTACTTAAGTGTTAGCTTTAACTGATTTACATTTAAGGCACTGTGTGTGGCCAGCACAAGTCCAGAGCTGACTGCGGTCTGTTTCTTTCTCTGAGAATTGCCACTGGGAGCAGGCACCACAATGTCCCCTGCAGGCTGCCAGCAGCAACAGCACAAAGGAGGCCGGGGGTCAGGAAGAGCCATGGCTAGCACATACCCTCGCCTGACCTCCACCAGTGCCCCTAGACCACGAGGACCAAGGGGGCTCCGCCCAGGGCCTGCTCCTCGGTCCCTGTCTTCTCCATACAGACGGTGGCTGACAGTGGCCTGTGTCTCCTCTCTCACTGTGGTCATGGATGGTAGTGACCAGGTGGGATTCCCCAAGACAAGGCCCCCAAACCCCTCCCCCGGCCCCACCCACCTCACCTCACACTCATAGATGCCCAGATCCTCCTTGCCAGCTGCCCGGATCTCCAGCACCAGCAGGCCGCTGCGGGGCTCACTCAGGGTCTGGTATTTGCCCCCAGGGGTCAGCAGGGCCCCATCCTTGTACCACCTGCAGCCAACCACAAGGGTAGTCAGGTTGGTCTCCCTCCCATGCTCAGGACTCTCTCCTCACCCATCCCATAGTTCCAAATATCCTTATAGAGCTCACCCTCTTGGACGCCACCCACCCAACGAACAGCAGCCGGTCCTACATCCTCGCCACTGCAGCTAGAGCCGTGTTCAGAATGTGCTGCAGCTCTGTCACGCCCACTCCTCACTGGACAGGCGGCAGTTCTGTTAGCCAGCCCTGACCCAGCTCACAGGCTGCCCACCCGCACCTCTCAGGCAGCCCCAGGGCAGGCCCGCGTGCCTCTGCTGCCCCACCCCCAAGCCACCTGGCCCACCTGATCTGAGGATATGGGGCACCTTCGATGGTGCAGGTGATCTGGGCATCTTCTCCATCCACAAAGGGCACTGCCCGGACCTTGTTCACAAACCGAGGCGGGACTGCAGGGCCCAGGGAATGTGGGGAGACAAAAGAGAGGTTGAGAGGTGGAGGAAAAGAAACAGAGAGACACAGAAAGAAAAACAGAGAGATGGAGACAGAGGGACAAAAAGACAGAGAGAGACAGAAACATAAGCAGAGATGGATACAGAGAAAGAGACAAAAAGAGATGGAGGCAGAGATGTAGACAGAGACACAGAGATACAGAGAGACACCATGATGGACCGGGACCCCACCCCCACCAGGGAGTCTCCCAGACTTGTCAGATATTCACAACCATCCTTGCAGCTCCATCCACAGGCCTATGCCCCCAACAAGGGGGCCCATAGCGTGGGCCTGGGCACTTACACCCTGGCCTTCCCCTCAGGGCTCACCTTGCACCAATATTTTGCCCAGGGTGCTGGCATTGCCAGCAGCACTGGCTGCAAAGCACATGTACTGGCCAGAGTCAACACCAGTCAAGTTGTCCAGGATGAGTGCGCACGAGCCATCGGGGTCTTCAATGAGGATGTGGTGAGGGTCCACCTCCACTGGCTTCCCATCTGGAAAGGAGGGGAGGGCCATCACAGAGGGAACACCATCAGGGACAAAGGCTGGACCTGTCTGGGGTCACAGTCACACGGTCTGATGGAGGAAACTACCCCTACAGCACAAGAGCCAGTGGACTCCCTGCCAAGGGTCTAGCTGGCCAAGCTGACCTGGAGCCCTGGATGGAGAGGTGGTACTGACCCGCATCATCTACTTCCCCAGACCCCACTGTGCACAGTGTGGCCTCTAAACGGCCAGCTCTTAGCTGGAGGCGGGGGCCAGGCTGGGGGACCCAAACCCACCAGAAGACGTCTCTTTCTGATAATAAGACCCTCAACCACCTTGCCAGTGGTTCTGCAACTCCCCCAAGGTACTGACCCCGCCTAGCAGATACTCGGACAGCACCATCTCTTTAATCATCCTCATCCAAATGCCCACCTGACTAACATCTCCAGCTATGCCACGTTTTGTGCCTGCAAGAGGGGTGGGAGATATGCATCTTTCACTAGGAAGAAATATTTCCTCCATAAATATGTAAAATTTCATAGATGAACACTTCCCAATAGCTCTGTACGTTCCGAACAAGGTTAAGTTAAAACATCTTGACATCTGATTCACAGAGAAACTTAACAATTTAAAAACATACCCCCCCCCAAAAGCTCCCAGCTGCCACCCTATTTCCCTGCATCCCTGTATGGTAATTCCAAGAAAGAGCTCTTCTCACTCTCTGTCTCCAGGAGCCTTCCTTTCCATTCTTTCCCAAACCACACCTCTTGGCTTTCATCTCACACAACATAGCGCTTGGCAAGGACACCAGTGACACTGTCAGTCAAAGTGAAAGTCACTCAGTCATGTCCGACTCTGCAACTCCATGGACTGTGTCCACGGAATTCTCCAGGCCAGAATATTGGAGTAGGTAGCCTTTCCCTTCTCCAGGTGATCTTCCCAATGCAGGGATCGAACCCAGGTTTCCTGAATTGCAGACGAATTCTTTACCAGCTGAACCACAAGGCAAGCCCAAGAATATTGGAGTGGGTAGCCTATCCCTTCTCCAGAGGATCTTCCTGCCCCAGGAATTGAACCAGGGTCTCCTGCATTGCAGGTGGATTCTTTCTTTACCAACTGAGCTATCAGGGAAGCCCACTGTCAACCTGTGGTCAATTCTCAGCCTGCATCTTGCTGTCAGAAAACAATTCTCCTTGGACTTCCAGCACTCCTGCACAGTCAGACCCTTTGGGCAAAGGCATGTACAGCCAGGTGTTCCCTGTCACCTACTCCCTGACACAGACAAACGTCTAGGGGGAACTGCTAACAGCTGGCACGTGGGCTCGTGGCACCTGGATGGTGTCTAGGGTACTGATGAAATGCTGGAGAAAGTGATCCAGAGAGATGTAAGTGCTTCCTGACAGGTGGTCCTGCCTCCTTGGAAACCTCTCCCAGGAGCCATCCACATCAGCAGAGACAAAGCCCTCAGCTTCCTTCCCTGTGAGACATGTGACTGCCTTCTAGGGCGGTAAGTCACTTTTCTCTTTGGAGGGAAGGATGGGAAGATGTGCCAGCAGCCCCATAAAAGTTCAATATCTCCTAAAACTTGAGGTTCCTCTCTTGTGGAACAATTCACTGCATGAAAGCTGACATCTGATGCCTGGATGTGGAGACCAAGGCATGGGAAGCCCATGCAAAATGCTGCTGCTTCTGCTGTGACAAACAACCTTTGTCTCTGACTTGGGGTCTTGTATTTGTAATCTGGCTAGCTGGCTGGCTTGCTGGCTTGCAAGCCAAGAAATATCTCAGGTCCTTCACAGTTTCTGATTTGCAATTTTGGCAACAAGGAAGGGACACTGTAAGAGACACACCATCCCAAAAGAGAAAGGTGGCGGCCCGTGGACCAGTTAATAGACCTGAGGGAAGGGATGTCCATGGGAATCAGTGGTGGACATAGTGCCCAAACGTCACGGTCAGCTGTGCAAGAAATAGCTATTTCCTGTGAATGGAGAGAAACCGAGCAGGCGGCTCCAAGCCGAGCATTGAGAAGTGGGTTCAAAGTCTCCTAAAGACATCTGCCTCCTTGGACACCTCACTCAGCCCTCATGGGAAGAACCAGAAAGAGGATGGGAGATGTTACCATGGCTCTGGGCCAGTGGAAACCTCTGCTAAGTGGATCCCAACCAAAATGTCACCATCATGCCAGGCAAGGGACGCAGGTGCCTTGGTTGATGCACTCTCTCCCTACAGCAGGGATGCTGCTGGTTCATCTCAGGTCAGCCCCACTCCCCAACAAACATTAGAACCCATGCTGAATACCAGGAAGTCTCTGTGTACTTCTGAGTCTAGTCACAGACACAGTCACAGTGTGGATGAAGACATCCACACTGGGTGCAAAGGGGAAGCCATCACCAGTCCTGGGGCAGAAGGCAGGCAGGAGCAGGGCTAGAACTCAGGGGTGAGAGGCCTGGGCACCAAATACATGAAGGATTCTTTTACAGATAACAGGAGAGGACCCTGGTGTTCGCTGTGAATCCTGGCTTGGGACAACTCCCTGACATAGACAAACCTCTACGGGGGACTGTCAACAGCTGGCAGGTGGATTCATGGCACCTGGACGGTGTCTAGAATGCTGGTGACATGATGGAGAAGGTGATCCAGAGAGATATAAGTGCCTCCTGACAGGTGGTCCTGCCTCTTTGGACACCTCACTCAGCCCTCATGGGAAGAACCAGAAAGAGGATGGGAGATGTTACCATGGCTCTGGGCCAGTGGAAACCTCTGCTAAGTGGACCCCATCCAAAATGTCACCGTCATCCCAGGCAAGGGAAGCAGAGCCCCTGAGAACAATGTGATGTGGCTGTTAAGTCAAGGGGTCCCTGAAGCTAAAACAGACAGGATCTGTAGTGACAATCTTGCCGCTTCCCCTGAGCAAGCCCAAAACACTAGGTATTACTGAGCTACGGAAGTGTGTCTTCTGCCATCCCTGCACCCTTCCTCCTCCTCCACCCTTACCGCTGCTTTAAGAGAAAAATAATCAGAAGTGGGCCTTGGTCTCCCTGGGCTCAGAGAGACCGGAGGCCCAATATGCCCCTCTGATACGCCAGGCACGCAGGCAGGGGAGAGCTCAGATTTTGATGGCTCTGCTGGATACAGGTGTCTGGATTCCACTGATGGGATTTGAGCAAGGTTCCCAAAGAACAAGAAGAAAACTGTCACCTTGGAACCAAGTCAGGGTGCTGTGACCGTGGCTTCTACCTTTGGACCCTGATGTCTGCTGCTCGGAACACCCTGCTCCACACAAGCATGGCGAGGCCCTACATGTGGAGAGGCTATGTAGCATGTAACCAGCTCCAGCCCAGTAACGTGTCACTTGCCAAGACTGCCAGCAGAGCCCCAGGAGGAGAAAGGAAGTTGCAGGCCTCTTGGGAGATGTGAAAGCAGCCCAGGTAACAGGAGAGGCCAAGTCCAAAATCAACAGCCGTGTACAGCCACAGAGAGTGGAAGCTGGCAGGAGACTGACACCAGCCCAATCCAGTCACTGCTCCTGTGGCTCCAGCTGGCGAGGACAGGACAGCTGTAATGGGGTCTTCTGTGCAGGCAAACAGCTCCTGGCAGGAGTCCTGGGCATTACAGCCAACTGCTTTTCCTTCCTGCTGGCACGCAGGGACCGAGACCAGGGCATCACTGGGGCTCCCTGCCCCAGGGGTGAATTACAAGTTGGCCCTCTGCCCCCGACACCTAAACTTCCACCAAATGAATGAGGTTTTGCTGGTGGGTGAGTCTGACTTCTCCTGCCAGATGCTATTTTTCCTGGCAAAGGTTATGTGAGCTGTTGTGAACACCCTGGCTATTCAGTGACACCTGACAGACCACAGATGGGTGAGCTGAAGACACACCTCCTCGGGTCCATGACCATGGAGACAAGATGGGAGCATGACAGGGCTCCCACCCAGACCACCAGAGTCCTGTGTGGAGCTGCGGCCCTGCGCGTGGGGCCAAGTTCCGGTGCATGCCAGACGGGACTGCCAAGGGTGACGCTCTGAGATGGCAGGGTGCACATCACCCTCTCACCTGGCACATGGGTGTCTCTCAGGGCCGTGTGTGGTGTCTCCAACTGTGAGGGTGCTTTAGGTCAGTGAACCGCCAGCTCTGGGCACACTACGTGGCTGTGTGCGCTGCCTGGCCCACCCGCAGTCTGAGAACCTGTCTGTTGCGGGGGCTGCCCAACATGAATGGACCCCCAGCTGGCCCCTGCTTCCTCCACTCCCCAGACACAGCTGTCCTCAGAGGAGTCTAAGCCTGTAAGCTGCTCACCGGGTAAAGGTCCAGATGAAAATGACAGTGGATGGTCTGGAGACAGTTGGGAATCTAGGATCCCACCCTGACTGTCCCTGGGCATGGTGCAACCCCCCTTTCCCCTAGACACAGCCCAGCCAGCACACGCTCCTGAGGGCAGCCTAGCTGAAGGGTGGTGGCTGAGGGGCTCGTTCTTCTCAATTACTTTTATTGACTGGGTTTGTCTCTCTGAACCCACCCTCATAGGTGAAAGGTCTGGTATGAGACGGGATGGCAGGGAAGTGGGGTTGCACTGCATGGGTTCTGCGAGGTGGCAGGCAACTCTGCAGACTCCAGAAGGAAGACCCCCAGGGTGCTGGGGGAACCAGTCACTTCAACCACTGACTCTGCTCTGAAGCTCTACCCGTGGGCTGGGGATGGCCCTTCTTTCATGTCCCAACAAAATGGCCTGCATATCTTCTCCAGTGCCATTCTCAGCCATCCGTGGGTGGACACACATGCCTGACTTGTTGTGGGCAAGCAGGATGGGAGGAGGGACTTCCCTGGGACCATCCCCCAAAACCAAGAGTGCATTCGGCTATTGGGACCAAACTAGAGCTCAGGACTTAACCTTTCAGCCCAGATGAGCCCGAGTAAGAGTATCATGGTTTACCTGAGACTTTGAGACTCACCGGATGGTCTAAGCTACACTGATTTGGTGGGGGTGGGGGGCTTTAGGCCATACGGCATCAGCTTGACCTCAGAGGGGCCACAGATTGAGGTCAGTTGTGCAGGTGGGCAGTCTATGTGAGTGCCCCGACAGAAACCTGACACAACAGCACCCAACAAGGGAGTGTCCCTGTGCTGGGACACATCAGAGGTGACAGCAATAGGTGTGTCCACACGACTCTATTGTGGGGACATCTGGACCACGCCTGGATCCTCAAATGGATCCTACCCCATGTACCTCTTCCCTTTTCCTGCAGTAAACCAGAATCCTGACTGGGATGGTTGTGCTGAATTCCATGGAGTCCCTGTGATTCAGTCAATCACCGAACCTGAAGGTGGTTGTGGGACACCCAAGTGTGCAGTTGGTACCCAGAGAGAATGGTCTTGCGATCCTGAAGTTGATGTCAGAAGTGAAGGTGTTCCTGGGGACCCCCAAAGTTTGCAGCTCCCATCACACAGGGGAGTCAAGCCTGAGAACCACATGGCAGCCCTCCAGGCCCAGCATTCTCCAGCTTCATTCCCCACTACGCCCACCTCAGCTCCCCTCTCCCTGCTGTTCCCCTGGAGCCTTGCTGCCCAGTGGGAGTTCCTCCAACCTGTCTGGCCTTCATTCTGCCTTATTTCTCTGGCTGGTCACTCCACGTGTGACCTCATATTGCATATATGTCCATGTGCTTGTCATCTGTCTCCTTCCCAAGAAGGCCAGCCTCTACCCCTATTCACTGCTATTTCCCATGCACCTGGAATGGTCCTGGGCACTCAGCACAAACATGATCAAATGAGGGAACTAATGAGAGAGATTCAGGGGTGGGCAGAGTCACTGTGTCAAAAGCATGACGTACATGGGAGCAAGCTCTGCCTCTGCCCCACCTCACCCCCTGTGCTCACCAGCCAGCCTGGCTTTGATTCAGAAGCAGGGAACCAGAACAGGAGGCCTGTCTCTTGTGCCTAGCCCCTCCGGCAGACCACACCCTGGATCCCTGGTCCCCTGCCCAGTCTAATTCCCTCTGGTAGCTCTTGCCTGTTGCAGGATTAGCACCCAAAGGCTTACCTTTGTACCAGCTGACAATGGGCTTGGGTGTGCCCGTCACACGGCAGGCCAGCTTGACTGTCTCACCCAGCTCAACTGTGCAGTCAGCCAGTTCTTCTTCAAAATCGGGGGGGCCTGGGGATACAAACACAGGGCCTTGATCACTCACTCATTCCCTCAGGCGTCCACCTGGCAGGACCAGAGCCCCATGACCAACAAAATGGTTGCAACAGATACCACCCCTTATGAGCCTTTATCCGCAGTACCACACTAGGACCTGGACGGGAATCAGGGGAAGGGACACAGGCCCAGGATATGTCAGGGGGCACGGTAGGGACTGTGGAAAAGGAGGGCATGTTGAAATGGGATCCTCTCTCCCATTCTAAGTGAGGAAGCAAAACCAAGACTGCTGGGACCTTCACATCCCTAACACAGCCTGCCTGCCCTGTGCTGGGCAGCCAAGAGTGGACCCCAAGGCCCCCATCAAATCTGGCTAACCAAGGGTAGAGTGTGCCACTTGCCCTAGAATTAAGAATCTTCCCTTGTGCTTGCCCAGGTGGGGACAAGGGCCCAGAGCTCAGGACCTGCCAACTTGTGTGCTCTCAAGCCAGGAAGCCAAGCCAAGGTTCAGCCTCCCTCTCAGCCTTGCCCGAGGAGCCCAGGCACTCACGCCAGATGGGCAAGGCCAGGCGCTGCTGGATGCCACAGATCTCCTTCACCCAGGAGTTCTTGGTGATGACTGTCCGTGCCTGCAGCAGGTACTTGCGCACGGAGTCCTCCCGCTCGTGCCAGATCTCAAAGGCTCGGTCATCACCCTCCACCTGGTCGTTGAGGTCGATGCTGCTTAGCTGTGGGAGGAGGGCACAGGCTGACTGCTGGGATGCAGACCAAGCCATGGTCACCGAGGACAGGGTTGCAGGACTGGCCCCTGGCCTTCCCCCGCCTGCGTATCCTGCGCAGCCTCCCACCCAGGCTCTGCCGGCACCCCGCAGACCTTCATCATGTTCCGGAAGACGTAGCTAAAGGTGTCGGTGCGTGAGTCCCGCCGGGGCTTGCAGACCACCAGGTGGTGGCGGAACAGGAAGACGTGCCGATGGTGGCCTTTCCACGGCATCCGCGCCCCTGGCGCCCCCTCCCACACGATGAAGTGGCCCTGGGAGAGCGGTCAGCCAGTGGTCAGCCAGGCACAGCCTGGAGTCCACCCTCCACTGCCCAGGGCCCTCCTCTGCACCCTCAGCCCCAGACCTGGCGGATGGGCTCGCCCAAGGCCTCCAGGGTGCCGGGGTAGTTCTCTATGAGTGACACGTGCAGCTGGTTCTCCGCACGCTGCGGCAGGGCCGACACCACTGCGTAGGCTTGCTCGAGCAGCGCGCAGTTCTGGCCGTTCCGTGCCTTGTTGCGGATCAGCTCCTGCGGAAGACTGGAGGTCAAGGCGAGGCCTGGGGTGGCTGGGCACGGGGTGGCCCCACAGCCCCTGGACCGTACTGCCTACCTTGAGCAGGGCCTGGTACTGCTGGACCCGCTCTACTGGCTGCTCCAGGAAGTGCTGCAGCGGTGGGGGCGGTGGCTGCGAGGGGTCCGCGGCTGATAGCACCTCCTCGGTGTATTTCTGTGGGAACCACAAGGCTAGGCTCAGGGCAGGAGGGTGTAGCCTCCAGAGGGCCTGTGTCCCCAGAGTCTGAAAGCTGGTGGGCTGGGGGCCCAGGGGAGCTTGCATGTGCACACACAGAGACTCCCCCCAAGGTGGGTCCCACTACTGCCCCAGGGGGTGGCCAGTGTCACTGCCTAACACGTGAGCAGAGCTGGTGGGAGAGCAGGGTTGGTGGGGGGACCCTGCCTGCTTTTCTAACCTGGGGGTCGGGGTCCTGGGAAGGTGAAGCAGAGCCTGAGCAGGGTCAGGGAGGATGATCTAAAAGCCAGGAGCCAGCATCAAGCCTGGGGAGTGGAGGCAGGGCTGGTGGGCAGAGGGTCACCTTGTAGAACTCCTGTACGGCTGTGCTGACCATCACTGACTCGGCCTGTACTCGGCCCACCAGGAACTCCAGATACTTCTCAAAGGCTACCTGGTTCTTGATGAAGCACATGGCCACATCATCATCTGTGTCACAGCTACGCAACTCCTGTAAGAAGCTGCCACAGAGGGGAACCGTGATCAGGTGAGGGCTGACATCAGGACCCCCACCAAGGACCCACAGTCCAGCCCCAAACCTGAGGGTTTGGGAAGGAACAGGCTGCTACCCAGGCCCGCGCTCCTATGGATGAAAGTCAGTGCTCTGGGCTGTGAGGGCCATGCATGTTTGCATGCGTGCTGCATGTACATGTGTGTTTGTGGGTGTGTAAATATGTAAGGGATGACATGTCTGTGGGTGAACATGTATACGTGTGTGTACCGTGCACATGCATGCCCACACATGAAAGGGTGTGTGTGTGTGTGCAGGTATGCACATGTACTTGTATGTGTCCACATACATGTGTGTGCACACTTCTGAGGCATGCCTGTGTCCTTGGGTTGCAGTGGGTAGGTGTGCTGCAGGCACTTCTGGGGGTAAGCCAGGCACACATGCCTGTGTTCCTGGGAACATGTGTGTCCTTGTACAGGGCTGGGGTGCACCAATGGGTCAATCAAGTCATCCAAGTTTCTCTTTTCAACCCCTGCCCACTCCCCTGAGGCCCAGGCCTGCCAGTACACACGTGCAAGTGTGAGCATCCATCTGAGTGTGCTTGTGTGTATGCATGTGTCCTGGGCCCATGTGACTGGTGTGTGCACACATGTATCTGTGTCTGAGCACGCACACACGTACATGCATGTACACACACACAGGCCAAAGCAAGCACCTCGAGGCCCGCCCTGCAGGCCCACCTGCTATGGAAGTGGCCGATGTCCTGCACGTTGCGGAAGATGACTGCCTTCTGGCTGGCCACGGCCGCGGGCACGCGGGGGCAGCAGTCCAGGTACTGCAGGTGGTGGCTCTGCAGGAACTGCAGCTTGCCCACGAAGGACTGCTCTGAGCTCAGCAGGTCCCGGATGATGGAACTGGCAGGGTAACAGCCGAGAAGGAGAGACCCAGGAGTTAGCTGCTCAGTGGGGCCTTTCCAAGTCACACGCACTGTGCTGATGGCTTTCAGAATGGGCCGGGCAAGGTAACGGAGGGAGGGCACCCCACACCCACCAGGCGGCCCCAGCATAGGAAACTGGTATCTCAGAGCTTCCCCACAGAAAGCCCCCTTCCCACAACACCTGTCTGGGGGCCCCTCACCTCAGCCTCGTCTTGTACTCATCCTCTGACAAAGCCTCCCCAGGGAACTCAGGGGCCTCTGCTGGCCCCCACTCAGGAGACAGCTGGTGAGAACAGGGCGGAGTCACAGGCAGCCTGAGCACTGGCCTGCCCTTCGAGGGTCAGGCTCCCACCTGTGACCCCAGAACCACCCCTCCAGCTGCCTAGTTACCTTGAGCCGCTTGTCCAGGTAGGCAGGGGATACCCAGCCCTGCCGAGAGGGGCTGTTTTTGGTGGGTTTGGTACGCACAAGCCAGCGCAGGGGGTGGGCAGAGTCCAGGACCTCCACATACTGGCCCTCCCGCAGCAAGATGGCATCCTGCTCAGCCCCCAGGGGCAAGTAGTCAGCTGTGACCACGTAGATGTCAAAGATCTGCAGGTGAGAGGGAGGAGCTGCTGTGTCGGACCTGGGCTGTGGCCAGCCAGCTCTCCCAAGGCCCCAGGGACCCCGTGCAGACACCAGAGGGGAGCGGGGCTGGGAGAGGCCAATGAATGGGCCTCCCAAGGCCTCAGGTCACAAGGCCCTGAGGAGTCAGTGGAGAAGACACAGCCATCCTGAGATTCTCTCAGGGTCTAACACAGGCCTGATCCAGCTCTGGGTAGGGAACTCCTTTCAGGAGTGCAGGTGGTCCCCTCCAAAGGGACAAGGAGGAATCTCTGGGATGCTGTGCGTGCCCTGAGTCAGGGTGGTGATGTGGGCCACGCAGGGGTGTTCCCCGCACCGCCTTCTCCCCCCATATCAGCTTGACCTGTACCCTGCCCCCAGGGCTCTCACAGCCCCTTCCCCACCCCTCGCCTGCCCACGCACCTCTCCCCGGGAGTCCCCATCCTCGGACTCTGAGGACGATTCCTGGACACTGGAAGAGGGGCGTGAACGGCCATGCCGGGGGGACGCGGATGGTGTTTTTGACTCCTCGTCACTGTCAACTCCAGGCACCTGCAGCTTCGCTGAGGGACACAGGACACATGAGGCCCTCAATGGGCCTGCCCCACATGCCGTCTCCCCATGGGTCTCCAGGGCATGCAGGTGGGGAGGGCCCAGTCCTGGGGGCTCAGTCTCGGCCTTCCCTGGAGCTCGCTCCATCATCAGCTAGCCTTACCCTGTGTGATCTTGGCTGACACCATCTCTGTGATCTGTGAAGTGAGCTTCTTCAGGAACTCCTCCGTGCCCACCTCGGCCAAGGACAGATGGCCATGGGCCTCTGCTGCCAGGAGCTCTGTTGGGGGCCAGACCCTGGCTCAGCCAGCTGTGTGCTCCACAGATGTGCCTGAACACCTGCCCCGAGGCCCATCCTGGGCTTGGAGTCAGAGGTGCCGACAGACACACAGAAATGGGCCAGCACCGCCTGAAGCAGGAACTACTGACCATGACTAGGGGTCTCTTTGGCTCAAAGGCATCTGAGCCAAGGTGTGATTTAGGGGACCATGAACTTGGGGAAGCAGGGTCTGGGCAGTGGAGGCAGTAGGTGGCTGGAGGAAGAGCAGGCAGTCAGGGGGCAGCAGGCAGCCTACAAAGGTGTAGGGCGGTGCATGAAGGGGAGCTGAGGGCAAAGCTGAGCAAGTGGTCAGGCTAGGCTTGGAGCTTGGAGCTGTGGGGTTCCTCAGGGGGTTGTCTGTGCCACTTTCATTCCTGTTGCCCACTTGGCCTTTGATCTGGCAAGGGGCTCGGGAGGGACAGAGATCAGAGGGAGCTCCGCCAGGCAGTATAATACGAGGACAGGTTCTGGACACTGAAGGCAGTGGGCAGGACCCCAAACTGTGGCTCAAGGGCTGGGGGGCCAGAACCCTGGCAGCTTCAGGTTGACCTTGATGGAAGTGGGATCCTTTGCGGGGGTGATGGGTCAGGGGAGGTGTTGGGGTTAAGAGGGAATGAGGATGACCAATGGTGGGCAGCACAGGAAAGGGAGGAGTGGGAATATTAACGAAGTAGGTCAGTGAAGAATGATCCCACAGTGGGCACATGGGATGCATGGCTCCTTCCTCCTGACTTCTGTGCAGACTCAGTATTTTCCATAAACAACGAGTTTAAAATACACCAAGGTGCTGGGGCCCTGTGCAAGTCAGAATTGGGTCCACAAGAGGGCAGGGAGCCCCGGGCCTGAGCTGGGCCAGCTGTGTTCCTAGCGCCACACAGTCCGGAGGAGCCCCACAGTCCTGGGGCGGCCCGCCGAGCAGCCTCCTCCACACCCCCCGCCCCTCCCCGCACAGACGTGTGCCCATGCTGCCCGTACCTTTCTTCTGCCCAGCAAGGTCCGTGAAACCTGCAGGTTCTGACATCTGTGCAGCAACAGCTTGGGCCCTAAAGGGGGAGGAGAAACCCTGAGGAGCCTGACAGAAAGGAGGGTCTGGGGGCCATGGGGCTAGATGCCACAGTCGGGGTCCTGGGGAAGGACTCCTCTCCAGTGGGGAGCTGAGCCACGTGACCCAAGCAGAGCAGAGCTGGGCAGGGGTGCAGGATAGGGCTCCTCCCCAGCGGCAGCACCACCCTCCACTCCCAGGACCTGCACCCCCAGGGCCCACATTCTCGGGACCTCTTTCCTGGCTCCCTGGCTCCTGAGCAGCCCCTCACTCACCCCTGTAGGAAGGTGGAGATGAGGGCTTCCTTTGCCTCAGGCTGCTCCTCCGCTGCCCCCGCCTCCTTAGGCACTGTCAGGAGAATAGGGCGAGCCACCAGAGTGACTCCACATACCCTTGAGCTCAGATTCTGGCCAGCACCCCTGCCAGTGATGCCTGGACCACCCGCCAGGGGCCTTGGCCCTGTCCCCTGGAGCCCCGAGGAAGCCTGTGCCCGCTGTCCCAACTCATCCACAGTCACCCCACCAGTGGCAGGACATGGAAGGAGTGTGCACTTGATTCACCAGACCTCTGAGGAGCTGAGAGGGCTCAGGAAGAAACTACTCAGGGTGGTGGGGGCTTCTAGGAGGGTCTCCGCTAGCTGAGCGGAGCCCACAGGGTAGCGGGTGGGGACTGGCCCAGGAGCTCGGAGGCTGCACACTGCCCACTCTGCCCCCGCTCCCACTCCTGGCGGAGTTGCCCATGCCCACTCACAGCCAGAGACGTGCAAGCCTGCAGAGCAGAGGGCCTGGCCAGCAGCATTGGTGGCGATGCAGGTGTAGGTGCCCTGGTGCTGTCTGCCCACATCCAGCAGGACCAGGCTGTGCTGCTGGGCGGAGCTGGCCACCGTGTAGCCTGGCGTGTGGCGGCCGATCCACAGCACCCCCTGCTCCGCCTCCTCCCGCAGCCAGTGCACAGCTGGAGCTGGGTTTCCTGTGGGCAGGAGTAAACGGTGGACGGTCCTTCCCCACACCAGGAGGGTGGCTCACTTCCGAGCCTCTCTAGAAGGGTCCTGAGTGGGAGCAGGGAGGCGGGACCTCCTACCTTCCACCTTCACGGAGAAAGTGATGCTGGAACCCTTTTTCACCTTCTTGGAGGTGAATTTCTCCAGGAACCGGGGTGGCACCAGCTGCTGGTGTGCATCTGGAAAGACACGGGGCATTTGGTGGTAAACAGTACAGATCCCCAATTCCACATGGGAATTCCACAATTCCCCCTCACGCTCCTTTACTCAATCTATGCCCAGTGCCCACCCCACCCTCTCTCTCTCTGCCCTCTGGATTCAGCTCACCTAATGCTGGCTTCTCCTCTGGTTCATTGGGGCCTGAAAAAAGCACAGAAGTCAGATCTACAGCAGCAAGGTGCCCTCTCCCCTGAACAGGCCTGCCTATCAGAGTGGGAGTCTCAAGGGGGACCCCACCCACTTCCACACACCACACACAGCGCCTTTCCTAAACCTGGCTGGCCGTGTAGACATGGGATTCGCACTCAGGCCCCACGGACCAGACACAATGCGATCCCATGTCAGCCCAGGGGTCTGGGGCACTGCGCTGAAACCAACACAGGAACAGGTCTGCTCAGAACATCACACTGAAGCCAAGCCACAGGCCATGCTGGCTCCCTAGGCCAGTGCAGACTAGACTTGGTTAAGACTTGGAATCACCCTGCAGTGCTCAGAACTTGGAAAAGTAAGGAAGTTCAGACCTCTGCTTCTAAAATGACTATGCGCCTCTTCCTCCCCAGAGTCCACTGAAGGTCCCATGCTTGCCTGGGACTACTCCACAGTTAGCTAGCCTTCCAGCTAATCAGTTTTCATGGGCCCCTTGCCCCCTCAGCTTCCCTGGTGGCTCAGATAGTAAAGAATCTGCCTGCAATGCAAGAGACCTGGGGTTAATCCCTGGGTTGAGAAGATCCCCTATAGAAGGGAAAGGCTATCCCTTCCAGTATTCTTGAATGGAAAATTCCACGGTCAGAGGAGCCTGGTGGACTACAGTCCATGGGGTCACAAAGAGTCGGACACGACTGAGTGACTAACACTTTCACACACACACTTCACCCCTTAGGGGCACACGCTCTCTGGGAAGCAGTTTCTGGCCACCTGTGACTTCTGTACACAGGGGCAGTGACCACTGGGTCCTGGCTTCCAGGCCTGCCACATTGCTGGGCACCCACCTCGGACCAACAGCCGAGCAGAGGAGTAAGAAGCACCCACGGCATTGCTGATGTAGGCCGAGTACTGGCCTGCATCCTCGCCGGTGACCGAGACAATCTCCAGGGTGTGCAGCATCTTCCTGTCCGCCATACGTATGTGCGCAGATGCGGTCAGGGGCTGCCCGTCTTTGAACCAGTACAGTCGAGGCGTGGGGTAGCCTGAGGCCACAGGGGGAGCGGTGAGAACAGGGCTACAGCCCAGTGGGCACCATGCCTTCCACAGGCCCTCAGATCACAGGTGACAGGTGATCATCTCACCTCAGGTCACAGGTGATCATGCAACCTTGGCTTGGCAGGAGACAGCTTATTGCCCTTCGTCTCTCTCCTGCTTACCTTTCACCTTGAGCTGGAACTTGGCCAGTCGTGTGCCAGGGGCCACCTGTAGGTCTTTCAATTCCTCCATGACCTGGGGCAGCTGTCCCTCCTCTGAGGTAGACTCTGTGCCCTCTTGTTCCCGGCTGGCAGGGAGGACAAAGAAGGGGCAGCTGTGAGAAGGACCAGTGAGGGTTCCTGGACAGGAGGGGTCTGGGTTTGGGGTGGGTGATTCCTGAGTTCTCCTCTGTGCTGGGTGGAGAGTACCATGGGCTGCCTGAAGCCACCACACTTGGGATGCTGTCAGTCCAAGCCAGCACTGCCACCCCTGCAAGGAGCCAGGCCCACCAGCCCACTGGGCACTGCCCACCTCTGCATGGCCCTCTACCTGGACAGGTAGCCCTGGGCGCTGAAGTAGGACGAGGTCTCCGTGGCATCCGCGGCAGTGTCATAGTCGGTGCTGGTCACTGCAGATGAAGGGTGGCGCTGAAGCAAGGCCTGCTCCTCATCTTCCCAGCCACGAGCCCCACCCCCAAAGGGCACCCGATTCTCACTGTGCAGCCATTCCCGGGGGACACTCACGCTTCTGCACTTCTGAGTCAGAAGGAATGGGGGACACGGCTACCCCATGGCCCCTCCCTGTCCCCAGGCTATTTACCAGCCCATGTTTCCAGATCTGTAACTAACTTCAAGACCCAACAAATTATAAATACTGGGCTTCATAATAGCAGACAGTGGCAATTAACTTAGTTCCTTAGTTCCAACCAGCTAAGGAACAAGGGTGACACAGGTCTCAAAATCATAAGCTGGGGTTTCTCTTATAGCCACAATGAAGAATAAGGGCTAAATTTATCCTCTGCTGTGGTCTGAATGCTGTATCCCCCCCAAATTCATATGTTCAAGTCCTTACTCCTACCATGATGGTGTCTGAAAATGGGACCTTTTCAAGGTGATCAGGCTTAGATGAGGTCATAAGGGTGGAGCCTCCTGAATGGGATCAGTGCCTTTATAAGAAGGGATCCCTTCTCCCTTCCCCCATGTGAGAACACATTGAGAAGACAGCTTTTGGCAACTTGAAAGAGGACTCTCACCAGCACCCTTCCAGTCTCCGTAACTTCAGGCAGCATGTTCCTATTATTTAAGCGGCCCAGTCTATGGGACTTTGTAATAACAGCCTGAACTAAGATACCCACCCTCAAAACAACCAAAGGAAAACAAACACAATAAAGAAAATAATGGTTGTGATGTAGTGATTTATAATAAGAAATAGAAGTTTGGTCTTCCTCCTGTTCCTGACTCAGAGTTCCTACACACTTGGAATTTCCTAACTGGACAGGAATAGAGGTGGGGATTTTTTAAAAATTTATTTTATTTGGAGGCTAATTACTTTACAATATTGTAGTGGGTTTTGCTATACATTCACATGAATCAGCCATGGGTGTATATGTGTTCCCCATCCTGAACCCCGTCCCACCTCCCTCCCCATCCCATCCCTCAGGGTCATCCCAGTGCACCAGCCCTGAGCACCCTGTCTCATGCATCAAACCTGGACTGGTGATCCATTTCACATATGATAAAATACATGTTTCAATGCCATTCTCCCAAATCATCCCACCCTCGCCTTCTCCCACAGAGTCCAAAAGTCTGTTCTTTACATCTGTGTCTCTTTTTCTGTCTTGCATATAGGGTTATCGTTATCGTCTTTCTAAATTCCATATATATGCATTAATATACTGAATTGGTGTTTTTCTTTCTGACTTACTTCACTCTGTTTAATAAGCTCCAGTGTCATCTACCTCATCTAGAACTGATTCAAATGCATTCTTTTTAATAGCTGAGTAATATTCCATTGTGTATATGTACTACAGCTTTCTTATCCATTCATCTGCCGATGGACATCTAGGTTGCTTCCACATCCTGGCTATTGTAAACAGTGCTGAGATGAACACTGGGGTACACGTGTCTCTTTCAATTCTGGTTTCCTTGGTGTGTATGTCCAGGAGTGGGATTGCTGGGTCGTATGGCAGTTCTATTTCCAGTTTTTAAAGGAATCTCCACACTGTTCTCCATAGTGGCTGCACTAGTTTGCATTCCCACCAACAGTGTAAGAGGGTTCCCTTTTCCCCGCACCCTCTCCAGCATTTATTGTTTGTTAACTTTTTGATAGCAGCCATTCTGACTGGTGTGAGATGGTACCTCATTGTGGTTTTGATTTGCATTTCTCTGATAATGAGTGATGTTGAGCATCTTTTCACGTGTTTGTTAGCCATCTGTATGTCTTCTTTGGAGAAATGTCTGTTTAGTTCTTTGGCCCATTTTTTGATTGGGTCGCTTATTTTTCTGGAATTGAGCTGCAGGAGTTGCCTGTATATTTTTGATATTAATTCTTTGTCAGTTGCTTAATTTGCTATTATTTTCCCCCATTCTGAAGGCTGTCTTTCCACCTTGTTTATAGTTTCCTTCATTGTGCAAAAGCTTTTAAGTTTAATTAGGTCCCATTTGTTTATTTTTGCTTTTATTTCCATTACTCTGGGAGGTGGGTCATAGAGCATCCTGCTATGATTTACATCAGAGAGTGTTTTGCCTATGTTTTCCTCTAGGAGTTTTATAGTTTCTAGTTTTACATTTAGATCTTTAATCCTTTTTTAGTTTATTTTTGTGTATGGTGTTAGAAAGTGTTCTAGTTTCATTATTTTACAAGTGGTTGACCAGTTTTCCCAGCACCACTTGTTAAAGAGATTGTCTTTTCTCCATTGCATATTCTTGCCTCCTTTGTCAAAGATAAAGTGTCCATAGGTGTGTGGATTTATCTCTGGGCTTTCTATTTTTTTTCCATTGATCTATGTTTCTGTCTTTGTGCCAGTACCGTACTGTCTTGATGACTGTTGCTTTGTAGTAGAGCCTGAAGTCAGGCAGGTTGATTCCTCTAGTACCATTCTTCTTTCTCAAGATTGCTTTGGCTATTTGAGGTTTTTTGTATTCCCTTATAAATTGTGAAGTTATTTGTTCTAGTTCTGTGAAAAATACCGTTGGTAGCTTGATAGGGATTGCATTGAATCTATAGATTGCTTTGGGTAGTATACTCATTTTCACTATATTGATTCTTCTGATCCATGAACACAGCATATTTCTCCATCTATTTGTCATCTTTGATTTCTTTCATCAGTGTTTTATAGTTTTCTATATACAGGTCTTTTGTTTCTTTAGGTAGATTTGGATTTTACATTAATGACGTGATTTTTTTCTGAAAGCCACTAAGGATGTGGTGATTTTTCCATAAGCCAGGGTAACCAACCACAGGATTAGAAGGTTGGGAACCCCTGACCTCCAGGAAGGAGAGAAGGGCTGGAGATTTAATTCAATCACCAATGGTCGATGATTTAATTAGTGTGTCTGTATAATGAAACCTCCATAAAACCCCAAAAGAATAGGGTTCAGAGAGCTTTTCCGTTGGTGAGCACATGATCAGGGGAGAGTGGCAAGCTCGACCTGGGCCCTTCCCACCTGCCTGGCCTGTACATCTCTTCCATCTGGCTGTTTCTAAGTTATATCCTTTTATAATAAACTGTTGACATAGTAAGTAAAATGTTTCTCTGAGTTCTGTGAACCACTTTAGCAAATTAATCAAATCCAAGGAAAGAATCACTGGAACCTCTAATTTATAGCATATTGGCCAGAAGCACAGGTGACAACCTGGACTTGCAGCTGATATCTGAATTGGGGGTGGGGGTAGCTTTGTGGGAGTGAGCCCTTAACCTATGGGATCTGATAAATCTCCAGCCCTCCAGGAAGATGGGATTAGAATTGAGTTAAAATATAGGACATTCAGCTGGTGTCTCAGAGAATTTCTTTTTGTGGGAGAAAAAATACCCACATATTAGAATTGGGTACAGAATCAGCAGAATGGTTTTCAAGTCACAGGCATTACGCAACTGAAGGACAGTGATCTGGTAGAGACAGGAATGCAGGCGGATTCTTTACCAACTGAGCTATGAGGGAAGCCTCAGGAAACAACAGTGGGCCCTATAATTGCCCCAGCTTCCTGCCTGAAGTTTACATAAAGGGGAAACTGAGGCAGAGCCAGGCAGATCCTGAGTAGAGGAAACAAGAGCTGAAGTCCTGAGAGACAAAGGCAGTCTTTGTCCATGGAACAGAAAATCAGAGACGAGAAAGCTGTGCAGAGAGAGGGCCCCCTCTCTTGAGGATTCAGCAGAGCACCAATTGGTACATGCCTACAGGAAAGTCATCTGAAAGGACAGAGGAGACAGTGCCAGAGGAGCACAAGGGCTGCAATAATGTCTGCTTACAGGCAGATTAGGCATTTTCATAATTCATGCGGCATCAGGTAGAGTGCTCAGGAACACTTACTTCAGCAGACAAAGACGATCAGCCTTGGACTGAGCATTGACTTGGCCCCATCTAACAAATCACACAAGGCAGATACAAAAGGAGCCAGGTGCTTCCAAGTAACTAACTGTATTACTCAAGAAGACGTGCAGAAATACAAAATACTCACCTCCCAGTGGGGTTAAATTCACACTGTCAGGCATTCAGCCAAGACTGTCAGACATGCAAGGAGTCAGAAAACACACAACCTATAACATGTAGAATAATCTGTCAGTCGAAACCAACTGAGACTTGACACTGATGTTAGAACTGAGAGAGAAGGACATTCACACAAGCGTTGGAACTGTATTCCATGTGTTCAAAAAGTTAAGATGAGATCTAGAACATATCAAAAAGATTCAAGTAGGGGGGCTTCTACAGTGGTCTAGTGGTTAAAGAATCTACCCGCCAGTGCAGCAGACATGGGTTTGATCTGTGATACAACAAGGTCCCACATGCCGCAGAGCAACTAAACTATGTATCACAACTACTGAGGCAGTCCTCTAGAGCCTACGAGCCACAACAAGAGAAGCCACCACACCTGAACAAAGAGTAGCTCCCCCTCAACGCAACCGGAGAAAGCTCACATGCAGTAACAACCCAGTGCAGTCAAAAATTAAAAAGGAAACCAATAAATCATTTTTAAGAAAAATGATTTAAGTTGAACTTCTAGGGATAAACAATACAATGGATGGGACTGATAGCAAATTAGATACTACAGAAAAAAAGCATAGTGAATGTAAACGCGTAGCAATAGGAACTATGCAAAATGAAACGCACAGAAAACAAGAATTTTAAAATTTAAAAGGACTAGTAAGCTGTAGGACAACTTCAGTTGCACTCAGTTCTCAGTCATGTCTGACTCTTTGTGAACCCACGGACTGTAGCCTGCCAGGCTCCTTTGTCTATAGGATTTCCCAGGCAAGAATACTGGAGTGGGTTGCCATTTCCTTCTCCGGGGGATCTTCCCAACCCAGGGATTGAACCTGCATCTCTTTCATCTCCTGCTTTGCCAGGCTGATTCTTCACAAGATTCTGCAAGATAATTACAGAAAAATATCTACTTCTGCCTCACTGACTAGGTCAAAGCCTTTGACTGTGTGGATCACAACAAATGGTGGAAAATTCTTACAAAGATGGGAATACCAGACCACCTTACCTGTTTTCTGAGAAATCTGTATGTATGTCAAGAAGCAACAGTTAGAACCGGACATGGAACAATGGAGTGATTCAAAATTGGGAAAGGAGTACGTCAAGGCTGTATATTGTCACCCTGCTATTTTAACACATATGCAGAGTACATCATGAGGAATGCCAGGCTGGATGACTCACAAACTGGAATCAAGATTGCCAGGAAAAATATCAATAATCTTCGATATGCAGAAAATGAAGAGGAACTAAAGAGCCTCTTGATGAAGGTGAAAGAGGAGAGTGAAAAAGCTGACTTAAAACTCAACATTCAAAAACCTAAGATCATGGCATCTGGTCCCATCGTGGCAAATAGATGGGGAAAAAATGGAAACAGTGACAGACTTTATTTTCTTGGGCTCCAAAATCACTGCAGACAGTGACTGTAGCCATGAGATTAAAAGACGTTTGCTCCTTGGAAGAAAAGCTATGACAAACCTAGACAGCATATTAAAAAGCAGAGACATCATTTTGCCAACAAAGGTCCATATAGTCAAAGGTATAGTTTCTTCAGTAGTCATGTATGGGTGTGAGTGTTGGACCATAAAGAAGGCTGAGCACCGAAGAATTGATGCTTTCGAGCTGTGGTGCTGGAGAAGATTCTTCAGAGTCCCTTGGATTGCAAGGAGATCAAATCAGTCAATCCTAAAAGAAATCAACCCTGAATATTCATTGGAAGGACTCATGCTAAAGCTGAAGCTCCAATACTGTGGCCACCTGATGCGAAAGGGCCAACTCATTGGAAAAGACCCTGATGCTGGATACGATTGATGGCAGGAGGAGAAGGGGGCGACAGAGGTTGAGATGGTTGGATCGCATCACTGACTCAATGGACATGAGTCTGAGCAAACTCCAGGAGATAGTGAAGGACAGGGAAGCCTGGCATGCTGCAGTCCATGGAGTCGCAGAGTTGGACATGACTGAGCAACTCAACAACAGCAAGTGCAACCTCAAGTGGCTCGATCATGTATAAGTCCCCAAATGAAGGGGGAAAGGAAAAGTATTTCAAGAAATAATGCCTCACAAATTTCAAACTTAATGAAAACCATTAAAATGTAAATATTAAAAATATTAAAAGTGTTAACTGCTAAGTTGTGTCCAACTCTTCTGCAAACCCATGGATTGTATAGCCCACCAGGCCCCTGTGTCCATGGAATTCTCCAGGCAAGAATACTGGAGTGAATAGTCCTTCCGTTCTCCAGGAGATCATCCTGACCCAGGGATCAAACCTGGGTTTCCTGCATTGTAGGCAGATTCTTTACCATTTGAGCCACCAGGGAAGCCCCATTAACTCAAGAAGCTCAATTAACTGCAAGACAAGGAACATAAAGACAAGTGCACCAAAAAATATGATTAAATTACTCAAAAATCATTGATAAAAAGGAAATAATAAAAAGTATCCAGAGATTATGTTTGCAGGAATTGACAAGCTGATCCTAAAATTCATTAAAAAATGCAAGAGACTCAGGATGGTCAAAATAATCTTGACCAAGAACCAAGTTGGCGGACTCACACTTATAGTTTCAAAACTTAATACAAAGCTACAATAGTCAAAACAGTGTAGTAATGGCATAATGACAGACATCTGGATGAATGGAAAAGAAATGAGAGTCAGAAATAATTCTATACATTTAATGGAAATTCATTTCTGGTAAGAAGAGTTCCAAGACAATGTTATGAGGGAAAATATTCTTTTCAACAGATAATGCAGGTACTTTCCCCCAGTCCATAGCTTTTCATCCTCAACACTTGACTTTTCACAGAGCAAAAGGTTTTAAGTCTAAGGAGGTCCAGTTTACCAATTTTTCGTCTTAGGGTCAAGTCTAAGTAGTCTTTTCCTAGCCCTTGATCCTGAAGATTTCTTCCCACTTTTTCCCTAAACGTTTGATAGGTTCATATTTTACATTTAAGTATGTAATCCATTTTGAGGTAATTTTCATACAAGGTTGAAGTTCTTATTTTTGGTTCTTTTTTTAATTAATAAATTTTAATTGGAGGATACTTACTTTACAATATTGTGATGGTTTTTGCCATACATCAATGTGAATCAGCCACGGGTGCGCATATGTTCCCCACTCCTGGGCTCCTACCCACCTCCCTCCCCACCCCATCCCTCTGGGTTGTCCCAGAGCACTGGCTTTGAGCGCCCTGCTTCATGCATCAAACTTGCACTGGTCATCTATTTCACATATGGCAATATACATGTTTCGATGCTATTCTCTCAAATCATCTGACCTTCGCCTTTGCCCACAGAGTCCAAAAGTGCTCTGCCTTTGCCCACAGAGTCCACAAAAGTGTTCTTTACATGTGTCTCTTTTGCTGCCTTGTATATAGGATCATTGTTACTGTCTTTCTAAATTCCATATATATGTGTTAATACACAGTATTGGTGTTTCTCTTTCTGACTTACTTCGCTCTGTATAATAGGCTCCAGTTTCATCCACCTCATTAGAACTGATTCAGATGTGTTCCTTTTTATAGCTGAGTAATATTCTATTGTGTATATGTACCACAACTTCCTTGTCCATTCATCTGCTGATGGACATCTAGGTTGCATCCATGTCCTGGCTATCATAAACAGGGCTGCAATGAACACTGGGGTACATGCGTCTCTTTCAATTCTGGTTTCCTTGGTGTGTTCATATTTTTGCCTACAATTGCCTACAATTGTTCAAATTACTCCAGCACTATTTGAAATTCCATCCTTGAATCTGAAATTCTGTGTTTCCTCTATTTGTTTTTGGATTTTTGTAAAAAATCAGATGGATTTATTTGTACTGAAGCTATCTAGGGGCCCACCAGGGATCAGGAACCAAGATCAAATATATATATATTTCTTATTATGCCACAGTGCCATTAACCACCCACTGCGCCCACGGGGTACCTCCAAATCTTCCCAGGTTCTTCCCCATCCCATTTACTTCTCAAGGGGGCTCCAAGAGAATTCTCCATCTGCCACAAGACTTTCCAGCCCCAAATTTTGCCTGGCCTGAGACCAATGCTGGGTTGGTAATCCTCCAACCCAGCACTGCCTCTCACTGCCAGGATCCCTGCCCTGCCTGAACCTTCAAACCCAAATGTGCACTCACGGTCCACACGGAGCTCTGCCTTTGTAGAGGACACACCCACACTGTTCTCGGCCAGGCAGCGGTAGACACCCATGTCTGCTGGCACCACAGCCGTGATGATGAGCTGGTGGCCACCCTGTTGGTCTTCACTGATCATGTAGTGGTCATCCTCCTCCAGTATCCTCCCATCCTTGAACCAGCGCACGGTGGGCACAGGCTGGCCTGTCACCACACAGTCAAAGCTCACAGGGTACCCATCCAGCACCTCCTGATTCTGTAGCTCGGTCAGGAACACCGGGGCTAGAAGAGAAGGGCAGGGCATACAGCACGTTAGCCCTGGTTCCCTTCAGCTACCCCAGCTGCCAGCAGTTCAATGCTGCATGGCACCCATTCACGTGAGTGCTCATAGACTGGTGGCCAAAGAGAATTCTGTCTCTGTCAACTGAGCTATCCCCTCCTTCCCATGCTCTAGAAGAATCCTCTCTTTGCCAGCCTGGTTCCCAAGCTCCCATGAGGTCAGAGAGATAGCAGACAGGAAATGAGGAGGAAGGGGAAGTAAAGGGAAGACCAAGGCTGGCAGTCTGGGATTGGAAGCACACAGGCAGCCCAGAATTAAAGAGAAGGAATGATGCTGTGGGTTGTTAACGATACCCCCTTTAGGTTATCATTATGATGGTAATCATTATGAGGGTAATGATGTTCCCTGTTAGGGAAACAGAAGTAAACAGTGAAATGACTTTTCAATTAACTTTAGTTGCTGGAGTGGGAAATGGGGTTCAAACTGGACTATGTGGGACCCTACCTTTTATACAGACTACATCTCAAACCCTCATAGGGGAAGAAAATAAATCCCTAAACTCTAGGAAGTCAGTATTCTTGAACCCATTTCATAGAATAGGACTCTGAGGCTCAAAGAGGCAGAGCTGGAATTTAAACTGAGCTTTGTCTCACTCCAAAGTCAAGGCTCTTTCCAGCTCCATGGGCTGCATCTGTGCACAACCAGAAGCTAAAGTCCAGCCACCTCCTTGAGTTTTCAGCTGACGCTGGATTGCCACCCTGGCTTTGCTCGTCCTCCCTGCGTACAGCTTGCAGACTCACCAGCCTCTGCCGTCAGCACTGGCTCCAGTGGGGCTGAAGGGGCGGGTGCCACCTTGCCAATGCGCATCTCCACCCTGCGTGGTCCCTGCTCTGACAGGCTGATGTCCACGCCGATGCCCAACACACCAAACATCTCCTGGAAGCGGGTGGCTGCCCGGCGGGCCTCCGCCAGCGTCTCAAAGCAGATGCAGATGGAGTGCTCGTCTTCGCGGTACGTCTGCCAGTCCCCAGGCTCCTCAGGCTCCGCCTTGCCTTCGTCAGCGCTGAAGAAGATCTCCTCGTCTGAAACCTCCTCTGGGCCCTTAGTGCGGAAGAGGCGGTGCAGCCGCCGGGCGGCCCGCCGGAAGGGGTCATCCAGCTCCCCGCTGGAGGAGCTCTCGTTCTCACTCTCGGTCCCACTGACCGCCACACTGGCACTGTGGGCCACATGGCCAAACTTGTTGCTCACCTGACAGGTGTAACAGCCAGCGTCGGCCCGGCCCAGGCTAGTGACCAGCAGAGAACAGGTGCCGTCTGCAAGTTGGTCAATGTGGTGGTGCCGGCTGTCCGTCAGTTCCATGCCATCCTTTAGCCAGCGGGCGCGCACATCTGTCTTGCTGGACACGACACACTCCAGATGCAGGACGTCTCCCACCTGTGCCACGGTGTCCCCAAACGTGCAGCGGAGCACGGGCCGCTCCTGCTGCTGCATCTCCTTCCGGACCTTATAACCCTTGAAGGCCGCCTGGATCTTCACTGCGGCCTGGTCCAAGGTCGGGTCGCCCAGGTCCCCCGCGCTCAGGTCTCCTGGTGGTGGGTGTGCTGCAGGTGGCTTCTCCTGCTGCTTCTTCTGTGGCTTCCCAGAGGGGGCTGCTGGCACCCCAACCTGTGTGCACAGGTAAGGGAGGGTACCTGAGGCCCAGGGCAGGCAGAGGATGTGGCAGGGACACACACACGGCAGGGAGAAGCAGAGCCTGGGTCTCCTGCCCCAGCTCCACGCCTTGCTCCAGCATGCCTCTTGCCTGCTGTCTGCTGTCAACTGACTATCTTCACTGAGGCCGAGTGCCTGAGGGCTTCTGCTGCTGCCAAAAAGCAAGTCTACCCTCCCTGAAACTGCTTTCCCCAGAGGGGGACAGAGTTGTGAGGGATACTGCAGAGACATTGGTTCCAGCTCTTTAGGAAAACAGTTTTAATAGCCGTGTGGATGGATGGATGGGTAGGTGAATCACAGCTGGATCGGTAGCTGGATGACCAATAGATGGGCAGATAAAGAGTGGGAAAATGACTGGATAAATGATTGGTGGATGGACCGATGGACAGACAGTGGATAGATGATGTGTGGATGAATGATGGAGTGGCAAAGATCTAAGAAACGCAGGCCTCTCCTTGCAGGTCAAGCAGGAGACTCACCTTGCTGGCCAGTGGCGAGGCACTGGGCTTCCCAGCCTTCTTGAGGTAGGTAACCAGTGATGGAGTGCCTGCACGGGACTCGTCGTCAGAGCTGGTGTGCGAGAGGTCAGCCTCACCAGTGCGCGCCAGCTCGTCGGCTGTGGAGTACTCCTCTGAGAGGTCAGGCGCGGCCTCCTCAGCCTCCTGACGCGGGCCCTGCAGGCGGCCGTCCTCCTCGGGCAGCTCGCTGATGGAGTCCAGCGTGGGCTCGCGGCTCATGCGGCGCTTCCGGGCCAGCGCCTCCCAGAGCAGGTGCAGATCGCCCTCCTGGGCTGCCTCAGGGGGCAGGCTGGGCTGAGCGAGGACCTCCTCCCCAGATGCTGGGGTCAGCAGCACTGAGGAGGGCAGGAGACCGGTCAGTTGGACAAGCACAGAGGTCCCAGGCTGGCCTTGGCTGCTGACCACAGTTCCCTTTAGAGGCCTCTGCTGCCTGCCTGGGCCCCTGAGAGCGCTGAGGCACGATCCTGACAAGGTTTTAGAGGTTCTGAACGGACCTCATTCTCCCTCCTGCACAAGAGCAGGTGAGCACAGGAAACCCCAGGCCAGGGTCAGAGCAGGTGCAGGGCTCAGACAGCAGGTATGCAAGGACTCAAAGAGCCAGCAGTGGGCACCAGGGGGGCATCGGCCAGGGGGCAATGTGACCTCAGACGTCAGTGACATGGGTTCTGACAGGAGGCTGAGCCACACGGGTCTGTGCATCTCCCCACCCCAGGCCTCAGTCCTTAATGTGAGGTATGTCCGTCCAGCAGGTTTTCAAGAGAGGACCAGTGAGGAAGCAGGCTGGCCCACTCCACACCTCAGGGCTCCTTCCTCCCCTCTGCACAGCGGGCCCCAGGAGACATACCCTGGAAAGCAGCAGCTGATCCAGAGGCTGAGTCCTGTGCAGGGGTACAGCGGTACTCGCCCTGGTCCTCCGCCGAGAAGCCCCGAATCAACAGCATCTGCTGCTGACCCTGGCAGAGGACCTGGAAGCGTCCACTCGGCTGGATGCGCTCTGTTCCCTTCAGCCAGATGACCTCACCCGCCTCGGCCACCTCGCACTCCAGACACAAGTCCTCTCCGGCTGCCACCTGCCGGCTCTTGGGGGTGGGGGCCGCAGGCCTGGGTTCCAGGGGCTCTGCTGGGAACAGGGATCAGGGATGGGAGGCGCACATCAGCAAGGATGCGGGCGGGGACCCTCAGCTGAGAGAGGCTTTGAGGGCTGCAAGCTGGACCCCCGCCCTCATAAACCGAGACTAAGGCAGCCACTCACCAAGCTTTACTGTCTGGGGCAGGTACACAGGCTCCCCAGCACCCGCCGGGCCCACTGCAGCCACACAGAAGCGGTAGGTCTCCCCGGGGGCCAGGCCAGCCACCACACACTCAGGCCCGGGCACCAGGTCGTGGCACAGCTGCCACTCTCCCGTGGCTGCTGTCTTCATCTCGACCCGGTAGCCACGGAGACCCCCTCCGCCATCACTCGTGGGAGCCATCCAGGACAACGTCACGGAGCTGCCGCTGCGCCCCACCACCTCTGCATCCTCTGGGGGGTCAGGGAGGCCTGTGGGGCGGGGAGGAGGTGGTCAGTGCAGCAACTGGCACCCAGCACCCGCAGACCTGCCCACATTGGTGTCTGCTCCCCTGAGTCCTGTGAGCAGCTGTGCCCCTCAGTCCTGTCTTTCTGCGGGGCTGACAAAGGTGCATTGGAGTCACAGGAAGACTGTGTGCCCTGAGCCTACTCCGCGGGGGGCCATGGACAGCCCCCAACAGCTTCTGAAGCGGAAACCTCTTGTCCCCCAGAGCCCTGGACACGAGCTGCGGCAGGCAGGCCCAAGCCACCCACCCAGCACGGTGAGCCTCGCGGAGGCGACAGCATCATGAGCAGCAAAGGTGACCTCGCCGGCGTGGTGCGGCTGGGCCCGGTGCAGCAGCAGGCCGTGGTGGCTGCCGTCAGCGGTGACGGTCCAGTCTGCATCATCGGGCTGCACGGAGGCTCCGTCTATGTACCAGGTCGCCTCGCCCACGGGCACTGTCTCACTAAGGGTGCAGCTGAAGCTGGCCTGCCCGCCGGCTCGCACGGTCACATCCTGGGGTGCCTCCAAGACCTGCAGGCGCCAGCCTGTGGGGCGGGGTGGGGTGGCAGTGTGAGCACAGGGGCCGGGGGGTGGCCTGGGGGCACTCAGAGACATCCATGCCACCCCCTTCCCACAGCCCCAGAGCAGAGGAGGGGCCTAGCCTCCTACTCCTCCCGCCTCTGGGAGCAGCCTCAGAGATCAACGTCCCCACCACGACCACCCTGCACTCTCCTGTCTCAGAGGTCACTGCCCTTCCCAAAGGCCCCAGCTCCCCCACCTCCCTCCACCCCCGACCAAGCAGCCAGGTGCCCAGTGGAGGAGGCTCATGACCCCTGCTGCCCCAGCGCTCCCCTATGACCCCCAGCCAAATATCCCGCGGGAGGGATATTTGGGACCAGGCCCCCAGCCCCTGTACCCCCACAAGGTGGTATCTCCTGGGAGGGCTCTGAGAACTTCATGTGCCCTGCAACCCCAGCCTCATCACCACCCCTTGCGCCCAAGCACCGTGGTATCTGGTGAGAGTGGTTGAAGAGTCCCAAGTCCTCACACAGGGGCTCTAGCCCACCCCATCCCACCCCGCTGCAGCGCATGGTATTTAGGGGGATAGGTGTGAGAGAGACATACCCCTGTGGTCCCAACATCAGCCCCAGCACCCCTGATGTGGGTGATCCCGCAGGAGGGGTCTCAGACCAACCCTCAACACCCCTACCCTCCCACACTCCTGCAGGGGGACACCAGCTGGGGGGACCGCAGAGAACCGCCCTCCCGACCCCACAACTCTAACCTCTGACGGTGAGGAAGGCAGATGTCACCATGTCCCCCACCAGGAAGGTCACCCGGCAGCTGTCCTGTGGCCGCAGGTTTTTGAGCAGCAGCAGGTGCCGTAGTCCGTTCTCAAAGTAGACCACCTCGGCATTCTCAGAGGTGCGCACGGGCTCATCATCCAGCAGCCAGGTGTGGGCGGCCACCTCCGGCTGGGACAGGACACACTCGAACAGAGCCTCGCCACCCTCGGGTGCCTCCACGTTTTCCAGGCCTCTCACCACCGTGTTCTTGGCTGCAGAGAGAGAGTGGCTCAAGGTGTGCTCAGGGCTTTTCCTACCCAGCACCCCAAGAGTCATGTGGGAGAGCCCTCCTCAGGACGAAGGGCCTCAGAGGATGTGGCCGGGGGCAGGGTGTCTGGGTGTCCACCAGGAGGAACCACACAGGGACGCTCTAAGGCCCTGGCTATCCCCACACCATCACCAGGCCTTGGTTAGGAAGGAGAGTCCGCTCCAGCTAACAGGTGAGAAGCCTCACAAATGTTCACGCACTGAAGACTCACCCGAGGCTGTGGCCAGGCTCAAATGCAGACAGAGGCTTCTGCCTCTCAGCTCTGCTGCAGCACGGGCCTCCGGAAAACTGTTCCCTTCCTTTCCTCCCCCAGCCAGGGCTATCAGACCCATGGGGCTGTTCCCCTCACTCACTCGGACCAGACACATCTCTGCCCTCATTCTCAGCCTGCCCCAGTTCTCCTGTACAGAGGCCAGGAGCCAGTGATGAGCAGCTATGCATGTTCTGTGGGAGCCATGATGTCAGGCCTGGGCATGCCAAGCCCCAGACCCAGCTCAGCACCTGGTCCCCAAGTGCTCGCCACCTCAAAGAGCCCATTCCCATGACAAGCCCCTGGTACCGACACCAGCGGCCTTCAAGCTATGGGCGGCTTCTTGGAGGAGGCAGATCTCTGAGGATGGGCGTGACTGAGCCAGGAAGGGGAGGTGTCCAGGAAGCAGAAGCACCCAGAGGGGACACTGTGCTGGGAATGAAGAGGGATGGGTGGGGGGGAGCAGAGAGCCAGGCCAGTGGAGTGAAGGACACAAAACAAGGTGAGGGGCAACAGCCAGGGGTGGAGTCGGGTAGGAAAGGAGCACGGCATCACCCAAAGCTGTACAGGACGATGGGGAGGTCTGGGCCGCCCCAGAGCAGAGGACCCGCAGGGCCCATCCATTTCCTTCTCCCTGCCGCCCTCCTGGCCCAGGTCGGCTCACATCATAGACCAGACTCCCCCATATCCCTGGCTCCTTTATTCCCCGAGTCAGAACTGACAGGACCAACAGGGACTTAGGAATTCAGGTATCCCACATCTCCACTGTGCTTGGATGGCTGCAACTGGCCAGATCAAGGATGCGGCTGCTCTTGGCAGGGATGAGATGGTTGGGGTAGCAGTGGGGGGAGGGGGTAGGTTGGGCGTACACTCACTGCTGGAGCTCACCCTCCTTAACTCCTAACCAAGGATCAAGGCTTCTTTATTTCTATACAATCCCAGATGTTACAGCAGCAGTGGTGAGCCCCTGAGGGCTCCCTCCTGCTGTCTCCTGCTGTTTCCTTCTCTACTCCCTGCCTGAGGCCCAAAGGCTCCACCCCAGATGCCCACAAGTCCCCCCCAGCTGCCTCCTTCAGACCGCAGCTCCTATCACATTTCCTTCACCTCCCACAGGAAAGCCACCAGTGAAGGGAGGGAGCTTTGTCCGTTTACTGTTGTGTCCCCAGGGGCCGGAAAAAAAAAGTGTTTAAAAATGTAGTTGTTGAAGTAGTCTGTGCATGGAATCTGAATGACCTCAGGGGGACTGTGGCCCAGACCCGGCCCAGACCGGGCCCCACCTGCTCTTCCCATTTTGGATGGCCCCTGACAACTGCCAGCTCTCACCACTGGGAACATTTCAAGTTTTCCAAATAGAATGCGGCTGCAGGGAAATGACACCCCCTCCCCTGCAGAGCTGCCGCTGCAGTCTCCCCTCCGCATCCCCCACGGGGTGTCCCTGCTGCGCTGCCAGTGGGGAAGTGGGGCTCAGAGTGTCCTCTGAGTGACCAGCCCAGGAAGGGGTAGCGCTGGGGTCTGAACCCGGGACTCAGGGAGCTCAGCCCAGCGGCCCTCCCCTGCTCTAGGGCCCAGCCCCGTCTATGGTCCCAAAGGCCCCAGACCTGCTCGTCTACCTGCCAGCCTCGGCAGGTAGGCTGGTATCCCTCCATCCCTCCCCGACAGGGTGTCTGGGATGCAGATCCTTTGAGCGGCTTCTGCCCTGTGTTTTCCAGCTGTCCCATCAGACTTCTTGGGGACGAGAAGGGGTCTGGGTGGGTGGGCTCAGGGCCTGGGATCTGCTTCCTGGGAGTCCCTCTTTCCCACATCCTGTCACTGCCTGCCACTCCACCATCACGGCTCAGAGTGAGCCTTAGCACAGCTGTCCTGGGCCCGGGGCTGCCTGCCAGGCGGCCTCACCTTGCACTTGCAGCAGGGCCACCACGCGGGTGCCTGCAGCCTCACAAGAATAGATGCCGCTGTCACAGGGCAAGGCCGGCCTGAAGGACAGCCTGGCCACGGTCCAGTCCTGCTCTATGACGACACGGTGCCCGTCAGCACACACCTCCTGCTCGTCCATCTTCCACGTGGCCTGCACGGGCCGTGAGTACTGGCAGAGGAGCTCGGCCGGGCTACCCTCCTCCACTGCCAGGTCCCGCATGGCACTGACCACCTCCACTGTGGGATCTGTCGGCCGACAGGCCAGGCATGTGTCAGCCGGAGCCGCGTGACTGTGGCCCACCCACCCTCTGCAGTCAGCGCCAGCGACTCAGAGGCAAGCAGAAGCAGAGCAGAAGGGGGACCCAGCACGGTGACCCAGGGCCCTCTGCGTGGGGCCAGCCTTGCCCCCACGCCCCCTGCTCACAGCAGACTGCATGTGGCTTAGTCTCTATCTGCTGGGCCCCTCCTACCACTGGTCCCTCTGAGTCCTTACTTCCTCTAGCCCGGGACACATGTTGCCCCAGTAGGACACAAAAACCACACCTGAAAGCCCTGGGCCTGTTTAGGATTCAAAGCTCTGTTGAGCACTGGGCACCCCCAGTCCAACTCATCCCTTCTCCAGGGGCCTTGTCACCCACCTCCTCAGGGAGCCCACCCCACCTCCACTTGCTGACATCCCATTCAACAAATGGGCCACCCCTGGGATCTGGGCAAGTGCCCACATTTACTGTGCAAGAGCATAGAGGAGGCCAGTTGACAAACTGGCCAGCGTGGTCGAAACCACCCTGGGCTGTGGTGCCAAGAATGCCCGACACCGCTACTGAAAGCGGGCTGGGGGAGTTCCCTGGAAGTCCGCCACCCTCTGCAACGGCTAGCGCTTTCCCAGAAGGGCACAAGACCCCAACCTAACCTGCAGCAGCGGAAGCAGCTACAAGCAAGGACAGTGCAGGCCACGCCTGGGGCTGGGAAGGTGGCCTTCACCTCCAGGCTGCTCTCTGGATGTGTGCCTGAGGAAGGGGCAGCCACAGAGTGGTCGCCAAGTGGGCAGCCACGCCCAGGGCCCTGTGAGCAGGTGGGGACGGGGTTGGCCTCCAGCATCACTGCTGAGTCTGACCTGCTTTCTCATCCACCAGCTAGGACTGCTGCCTGCCCACAGCGCCCACCCTTGGCACACATGGAAAGATGCCCAGTCTGTGTCCTGGGGGTCAGTACCCAAACCCCAACCCAGGAAGCCCGCAGGAAGCGTGCAGGGGCAGCAGAGCAGAAGCTCCAGCACAGGGCAGGATTCCATCGGCCAGTACCTTTGACCAACAACTTGGCCCTGGAGACCAGGGACCCTGCACGGTAGGTGATGGTGCCTGAGTCAGCCACCCCCAGGCCTGAGAGCGTGAGGGAGTGGACGGTCCCATCACGCACGGAGATGGCACTCTGGGGGCCGTCCTGCAGCAGGGTCCCATCCAGCCACCAGTGGGCCTCCGGCCCACCCGCACGGGACACCTCGCAGGAGAACGTGGCCACCTCCCCCGCAAAGACGTCCACATTCTGTAAGCCATGTACCAGGCACGGTGCTGCCTCTGTGCGAGAGGGCAAAAGGAGGGGAGATGGGGTGCCCTGGGTCTGTGGGGCCACACCAGGGTCTACCATTTGGGGCTAACCTGGGTCCACCATGCTGGAGGCAGCCTGGGGATGGGGTCTAGAGATTGACCCTGGCCAGCGGGCACACCCTGCTCACAGGATGAGACAAGGAGACCACCCACAGCGGGCCTGTGGAGAGCCATCTCAGCCCCCCTGCACCCTACAGCACCCTTCACAATATGTTTGACTCCATCAAAGGAGACCAATGTCCTGCATCTACACCCGTTTCACTAAGGCAGAACTGACAAGCCTCAAGTCCCGTGGATGCGATCCTTAAGGGGTTTGGGGCAGGACAGAAAGGTGAAGTCATCCGGCCCACCTCTCTGAGAGGGAGGGGGTCTGCTAGGGAAGTGAGCCCTACTTCCTGGGGCTTTGGAAGCACGTGCTTCTCCTACCCCCAGAGGGCCATTGAGTCCAGATGTCCCCTAAGGTCCCCTGGCCCTAAGATTCTGGGGCCCTAATGCAGAATGGCATCCGTCCCTGACCTGCTGCACAGGAGGGTGTGAGTCCAGGGGCCTTCCCAGAGCCTGTTCTGTGCCGGCACGCCCACCCCAGCCAGGCCCTCCCCCAGAGCCCTCCATGTCCCTCCCAGGCATGCACATCGACACTCCTGTCCCAGGCCCACACCAGTCACTCCACATTCTCACAGGAGTGCATATCTAACCGTATCCCCAACCTGTCCACCAGCTCCCTATTCCCTTCTCCAACACGGTTCCCGAGTTTGCCCATCCTTGCCACCGTAGGCTCACAGCTCTGTCTGAAGCCACAGCTCGTGTCTGTATGTGAGCCAGCTCACCACAAATGGGGACCCTGATTGAGAAGGGCCAAGGTACAACCCTCAGTGGGATCTGCAAGACCCAACCCCGCTCCATGCTGCCCCTCACAGACGCCCACTCTGATGACACATGAGGCCCTTCCCACCCGGCTCTGCTCAGGACACCCAGGATACAGCCCTCTCCCGGCATCCAGCTTGAGGACACTGCACTCTGGAGCCTTTCCCAGCCCTACAGGCCACAGAGCTGGCCGCATAAAGACTCAAGGTGGGGATACCTGGGACTCAGGGCACACTGTCTTCCTGCCCCACTCCCCCAGCAGCCTGGGGACTCCCTGAGGGCAGAACTGCATCTGGGCCCTCTCAAGGTAGATAATAAACATGTGATGGACAGATAATAGATGGATGACGGATGGAAGAATGGATAGTGGATGGATAGGTGGATGAATGGGTAGATGGTAGACATATGGATGGGTGGACAGACGGACATGGTTAGATGGATGGACCGATGACTGATGGTGGATGGATGGTAGATAGATGGGTAGATACTGAATGCATGGTTAGATAGTGCATGGATGGATGGATAATGATGAATACATGATGGCAGGTGGATAAACGCATGCATGATAGATAATAGATGGTGGCTGGATAGATGGGTAGATAATGGATGGTGGATGAATGGATGGGTAGTTGAATAGATGGATGTGGGATAAATGGATGGACAGATGGAATGGAGGGAGGGAGGGAGGGATGGATGCATGGGTGCATGCACAGATAGATGAATGGATAAATGGTGGGTGGGTTGATAGTCAAGGGATGGCAGATAGATGGGACCAATACTAAAACCAGGAGTAGGACAGCAGATGAGGGTGAGGCATTCAGAGATGACCAATTCTGGGGACAAAGTATAACACATTGAAGGTCCCTAAATCTTACTTTCATGTCTGGTACACCATCTTTCAAACCATTCATGTGTCATAGGTGTGCTATCGTACCACCATCTGAGAGCCTGTCAGGTATGCAGGTGTGTATAAATAAGAGCATGTGAACCTAAATCACAGGAGTAGCTATATAGAGGGCAGAAGTCCAGAAGGCCCTGCCTCAACCTCAGGGCCCAAGTCCCCAGCCACCAGCCTCCCCACCTTCCCCCCACACACACACACAGCCCTGATCCTACGTGAGGATTCCCTCACACACCAGAATTTCTAAAGTTTATCTTCACTAGCCCACCTCCAGTGGCTTCAGTGGTCAAGGGTGGAAAATTGCCAACCCACAGCAAGATCACTGCTGGGAGGCTCAGATTTCTGGCCTCACCACCTGCCAACAGTTCCCCGAGCAGGGGCACATGGACATCCACAAGTGGGGAGGCTAGCTGTAGGAGGGGGCTGCCCACCTGTGACCTTCAGCTGGGCCTCCGAGCGACATGAGCCCACTTGGAAACTGACGGTTCCAGCATCCTCAAGGGTCACCTGATGGAACAGAGACGGAGGTGTCAGGCTGGCAGTGCCATTTCAACCACTTGCAACTTACTCGGCAAGTCCCCAGCCCAGTTCCGCTGGAAGCTTCCCTCTCTCCTGCCCCTGGAAGCACCGCGGGGCACAGGAGGTCTGGGGGACACCACCTTGCGCAGGGTGAGGAAGTGGAGTGTGCCATGCTCTACTGCGATGTCGTTCATCTCGTTGGCCTGCAGGGGCACCCCTCCTAGGGCCCAGTGGGCCTCCTGGCCCAAAGCCCTCGACAGTTGGCACCGGAAGTGGGCGTCCTGGCCCTCGCTGAGCTGAGCGTCCTGCAGGGGCTCCAGGATGGTCACCTCAGGAACTGCATGGGGTGGGGGCGGGGTAGAGGCATGACATCAGCCTCCGTGTCAGAGATGCCCCTCCCCACACCATCAGAACCACCTCCTGGCCCCCCGGGTCTGCCTCCAGCATCCCAGCCCCAATTCCTGAAGACAAGCACGCTGGGGACTGCTCTACTGCAACATCTTGGGTCACCCCAGAATCAGTCATTCACTGCCAGTTGCCCACACTCAAAGGCAGGAAACCTTGCCGTCTATCACTGTCCCCTGACACGGCCTTAACCAAGGGGAGGTTCTGGCCCCCAAGTGCAGTGAAGCTCGGCTCCTGCTACCTCGGACAGTGAGTTGGGCAGAGGACGTGTGGCGACCCGCGTGGAAGGAGACAGTGCCTGCATCCTCCGGGGTCACGCTCTTCAGCCGCAGTGTGTGGGTGCAGCCATCCTGCACGGCCACTTCAGTCACCTCGTTGCTCTGCAGGGGCAGGCCCTGGAGACGCCACTCCACATCCACGCCAGCCTGTGACACCTCGCAGCTGAACTCTGCTTCCCCATCGGCCTGGACCTCGGTGTCAACCAGGCCCCGCACAATGGTCACCTCAGGCTCTGGAGTGTGGGCAAAGCGGGCCTTCACCAGCCAGGTCAGATCACCCAAGCCAAGCTCCCAGGCCCCCCACCCCAGCTCCTCCCCAGGCACTCTCAGACTCGTCTCCTGCCACAGCCTCTACCTGCCCCGCGGGGGATTCAGCACCCACTGTGCCCACAAACACAGCTCCCTCTCGTGACACTGAGCTCCTGGGGACAAGGACTGGGCTGGGGGCCTCTCTGCTGGGAGGAAGCAGGCAACTGTGGGGTGGTGGGCTGCTTGTGTCCCTTCCCAGCCTGCGGCCAGCCCCGCTCCTGGCTGGGACATCAGGGAAGCAAGAGCTTCAGGACAGACAAGAGCTCAGAGAGAGTGGCCCAGGCCTGCTGCCCCACCTGCAGGCGGAGGTGGGGTGGGGGGTGGGAGGCAGGGCAGGGATAGGGGGCTACAATTTCCTCAGGCGACACTCTTCAGTAGGGACACAGAGTGGTGCAGAAATGAGCACAGAAAGCCTGTACCCCTAAAGGTCTGAGAGCCACCCCGGAACAGCACCTGGTGAGAGGGGCTGTGGAGGGAGCCAGGGTGCCCCCTTGGCAGCTGTGAGGGCGCGGGTGTGGCAGGGGGTGCTCACCTTTGACTTTGAGGAAGGCCAAGGTTTTCTGGCTGCCCACCATGCAGCTGTACTCGCCCACGTCCTTGGCCTCCAGCCCGTGGATCAGCAGCTCACACATGGCCCCCTGGCGCCGCATCTCATACTTGGGACTCTCGTGCAGTTCCACACCCTCCTTGAGCCACAGCACGGGGGCCCCAGCCTCCGAATCACTCAGCTGGCAGCACAGCCGGGCCACAGCGCCCGCCTCCTGCTCTGCACTCTGCAGCTCCGTCTTAAACACAGGCCTGGGGGCTGGGGGGGAGCAGGGAGGGGCGCTCAGAGCTGCTGATCAAGGGGCCTGGGGGCTAGGGGGGAGCAGGGAGGGGCGCTCAGAGCTGCTAACCAAGGGGCCTGGGGGCTAGGGGGGAGCAGGGAGGGGCGCTCAGAGCTGCTGATCAAGGGGCCTGCCAGTTTTAGGGGGCTCAGGGACCGGGGGAGGGCAGGGGCCAGCGGGAGGCTCACCCCGGACAGAGAGGCTGGCGGTGCTCTGCGCATGGCCGGTGTCACAGGTATAGAGGCCAGCGTCCTCCTGCTCAGCGCCCTGCACCAGCAGCTCAGCGGCTGTGCCTTCCAGCACCATCTGGTACTTGGCACATGGGAAGAGCTGCAGGGAGCCCTTGCGCCACTCCACGCTGCTGCCCGCCCGGCTCAGCTCACAGCGCAGGCATGCCGTCATGCCCTCGTCTACCTCCTGGGCCTGCAGCTCTCGCAGGAACCTCACGGGCGCAGCTATGGGGGAGGGAGAACGTGAGGGCGGGAACAGCTATGGGGGTGGGGGGGCCACAGGGTCACAGCTCTCAGGGGACGGCAGTGAGCAGGGGAAGTGTCACCTCAGGTCTGCCCACCCCATGTGAGCCAGAGTCGCCTCCCCCCACTGTGCGGGGCGGCCTGGGTGCCCACCTGTGACAGAGAGGGTGGCGCTGGTGGCCTGGGAGCCGCAGCTGCAGCTGTACTCCCCCGTGTCCTCCCGGCGCAAGTCCCGCAGGACCAGCTCTGCCACGTGGCCCCGCTGCCGTGGCTCCCGGCGCCCATCGGCCTGCACCTCCAGACCACCCTTACTCCAGACGACGGCGGCACCAGGCTCGGAGAGCTCGCACTGCAGGCTGGCCGAGGTCCCCTCTTCAGCCTGCAGGCTCTGCAGTGGCTTCCGGAACACCATCTGCGGGGCTGTGGAGCAGGGATCAGGGGTGGATGGGAGAGGGAAAGTCAGCCCCAAGCCTGGTGTCCCGTCACCCAGACAGGAGACTGGCACCCCAAATCCAGTCAGACCCACTGAGGGCCTTGGCCAGGTAGGCCTCACCTGCCCACAGGACCCACTGCCTCAGGCTTCTCTGGAGGATCGGGGTGGGAGTGGGGTCACGGGCTTGGGTCTGTTCTAAGGGAGAGGAGGGTCTGCAGTGGGGGCTGTGAAAGGAAGCCTGGATCTGACCCAGGCGATTCTCACGCTGACCTCCACCCAGGAAGCCCACAGACAGGCCTGTGTCCCTCCTGGTCATGGAGGTGGGAAAGGGGGAATCTCCTTAGACTCCCAGAGCAGGGCCACGACTCCCAGACCCTGACTAGAGGCTGTGGAGTATGGGGGAAATGTGGACTGCATTAGGACAGGGAGGGGAGGGGAATAAGGGGAATTCTACCCACACATGAGGGTAAGCCAGGGGAGGTCATCTGATGAGACCAGTACCCAGACATGAGGACACTGAACAAGAGTTTGGCGGGTGAGCAAGCGGGCGACAGACAGAAGCTGCACAAGACACAGAGGAGATGAGTGCCCATGCAAAGCTGGCATGGGCACAGGAGACGGGGGCACGAGCACAGGCTCCCATCCTTACCCGTGACCGTCAGCGTGGCTGAGGTCCTCTCCTGCCCGCACACACAAGAATATTCCCCAGCATCCTCCACAACAAGGTCGCGGATCTCCAGCTCACACACGGCTCCCTCCTGCCTCAGGCTCACTCGGTCGCCAGCTCTGAGGGTCTCGGGCCCCTTCCTCCACTCCACGGGGGCCGCCTTGCTCAGCTCACAGTGCAGTGTGACCGTGGCCCCTTCTGTGGCCTCCTTGCTTCTCAGTCTTCCTAGGAACTCAGCAGGCAGAGCTGAGGACAATAAGACATGCAAGCATCAGAGTCTTGGGGGAATTTTGAAAGCAGGACATGACAAGGCAAAGGGAAAGACACAGATGCACACAGGACAAAGGACAGAATCTGCAGTGAGACAAGAGGTGGGAAGCAGCGCGGAGGCTGGTTTCTCGTAGTTCACACAACAGCCCAGGAAGGAGGAAGGAATTCTGGGGAGTTATGGGAAGACGGTGATGCTGAGATGAGGAGGGAAGGTGGGAGGAGGGCAAGGAGACGACACGAAGTCTGTAACTGGACACCAAACCACAGCTCCGCTTGGACACACGTGGTCTTTACCCCTGACGGTGAGCGTGGCTGAGGTTTTCTCCTGCCCGCACACACACGAATATTCCCCAGCATCCTTCATGCTCAGGTCACGGATCTCCAGCTCATACACGGCTCCCTCCTGCCTCAGGATCACTCTGTCCCCGGCTCTGAGGGTCTCGGGCCCCTTCCTCCACTCCACGGGGGCCACCTTGCTCAGCTCACAGCACAGCTTGGCTGTGGCCCCTTCCACGGTCTCTTCTTTCCTCAGAGCCTTTGTGAACTTGGCAGGCAGGGCTGGAAGTGGGCAGAAAGACACAAAGGCTCTCAGGCTCCCTGTAAACACAACGAAGCAGGAAGTGGAGAGTACACAGAAGACACGAAACTCAACTGGACTTGGTCCACCTGCTGGGTGTGCCAGTACACATGGTGACCGTGACCTTAAAAGGTCCAACCTGCACATGTGCCACAGAAGACAGGAAACATGACAGGGAGACAAAATAAATATGGAACAAAAAGGAGCAGCATAGTGTGTGAGCAGGGTAGGAAAGGGAACTGAGAGCAGAGAGATGACGGGCAGCCACCAAATGCCAGTCCATGTGGTCACACGTGGTCTTTACCCCTGACGGTGAGCGTGGCTGAGGTCTTCTCCTGCCCGCACGTGCAAGAGTACTTTCCAGCATCCTCCATGGTCAGGTCACGGATCTCTAGCTCACACATGGCTCCCTCCTGCCTCTGGATCACTCTGTCTCCAGCTCTGACGGTCTTAGGCCCCTTCCTCCATTCCAGAGGGGCCACCTTGCTCAGCTCACAGTGCAGCGTGACTGTGGCCCCTTCTGTGGCCTCCTTGGTCTTCAGTTCTTTGATGAACCGAGCAGGCATGGCTGCAGAGAGTTAGATGGACAGAAGCCATCAACCCTCATAAAGGACTGGGGGTCTGACCTGAACATTCAGGATGGGATAGATGCAGGATGGGTGGAGGACGTGCAGTGATGCAGACAAGAGCATGTGTGACAGTGCAATCCTCTCCATATTGCTCAGCAAAGTTGCAGGTTGCAAGAGACTAGCTCCATCCAGGCCTCTTTTCTTCTCAGAGTTCATCTGTCCTACACCCAGAGTCCAAACCATGCTCTTCCAGCTCACAGCTTACACATGCAGCAATGCAATGGACAACTCTCCTGGGAGAACGGCCAGGAGCCACCTTGCAGCCATGACAACCAATGCCCCACTGACATCCCTCATTTGTGCTTCCCATCCCAGGTTAAGGCATCAATCATGTATTGCCCACATCTGGGCACACTACAGGCCTTCCCTGCCTTCACCAGGTCCTGCCTCATTCACCTTACACATTCCTTTCCTGACTCCACTGGACCCCCACTCTCCTGACTCAGATCTCGTAGACCCCAGTGGATTCCAGCTATGGCCTTCTGACCCTGCCCCCTCGCCCTCCAACCTGCAGTCCTCTCTTCCATCCCAATTCCAGACAGAGCGTGAGGCTTCGCAAGTTATAGCTGATCGTGGTTCATCCTGGTTACACCCTGCTGTGGCCTGAATCACATCCCTCAGAATTCCTACGTTGGAGCCCTAACCCCAGGACACAAAATGGAGATGCATTTGAAGAGGTAACCGAGGTGAATGAGCTCAATGGGGTGGAACCTAACCTAACAGGACTGGTTTCCTCATAAAAAGAGGATATTATGACACAGATACACAGAGAGGGATGACCGTGTGAGGGCACGGAAAGAAGTCGGCCATCTACATGCCAAGCAGAGAGGTCTCAAGACAAACCGGCCCTGCCCACATCCTGACCTCAGACTTCCAGCTTCTAGGGCTGGGAGGAAACCATTTTCTGATGTTTAAGCCACTACTATACTGTTAGGCCACTTAGATTTTGGTACCAGGAGTGGGATGCTACTGCAACAAATACCTAAAATCATGGAATTCTCTTTCGAACTGGGTGATGGGTGGAAACTGGAAGAGTTCTGAGGTGCATGTTAGACAAATCTAGATTGCTTGAAGAGATTTTCAGTAGAAATATGGATTCTAAAGGTGTTCCTGGTGAGGCCTCATATGGAAATGCATTATTGGAAACTGGAAGAAAGGCAATCCTTTTATAAAGCAGTGAAGAATTTGGCTGAATTGTGCGTCCCAGAGTTTTATGGAAGGTAGAACTTACAAGTGAACTTGGGTACTTTTAGCTGAGGTAATTCCTAAGCCAAGCATTGAAGGCACAGACTGACTGCTCCTTGTTGCTTATGGTAAAATGGAAGAGAAAAGAGTTCTATTGAAGAAGGAAGTATTTAAACAAAGAGAAACCAAACATTGATACTTTAGAAATTTTTCAGCCCACTGAAATTTCAAAAAAAAATGAGAACATCTGTTCTAGAGAGAATACCAAATGTGTGGTTGGAAATCATTTGGTAAAGAGATTTTAAGTGTGAGTCTCAGATCCAATCAGCCGTCTTAGAAAAGCCAGGAACAGAAATGGAATCACCCAGGAGGCTGTGTGGAAGACTCTCTTGTCTGAAATCTTGGACTGCTGTGAATTATAAAGGAGACCAACAAGGCTTCTGAGAACTTTGTATCAGCAGAAACACTGCCAGCCATGACAAATCAGACTCAGAAGGGACAGGATGGAAGATGGGATGTCTACCAGGTGGGTCAAAACAGCTATGCAGCTGGGACATGTACTATCCTTCAAAGTTGGGAATAACCCCAAAGGCAATTCAGAAGTCAGCAAGGCTGCCACTGCATCCATGGTCCCAGAGGGCCACCGCTGTGCAGGGCCCAGAAGACAGGGCATTGAGCCAGAGGATCATTCTCTAATCTTGAAAATCTCACAGAACTTGTCCTTAGAAGGTGCCAGATTTCTGTGGAACCAGTGGCCTCTTTCTTCTTTCCTATTCCTTTCTTTTGCAATGGGGATATCTACCCCATGCCTGTTCCTCTGAAGTGTTTTGGAACCACATAACTTGTCTGATGTTTCAGGTTGACTATTGCAGAGGAATTCTGCCTCAGGATGACTCATACCTCCAATCTCACACACACTTGATTTAGATGAGATTTTGGACTTAGCCTGACACTAAATCGGTTAAAACTTTTGCGTTTGGGGTAAATGTACTCTGCATGTCAGAACATGCATTTTTGGGACAAGAAACAGAGTATTATGGACTGAATCATTTTGTTTTTCAGTCGCTCAGTCACGTCCAACTCTTTGCGACCCCAAGAACTGTAGCAGGCTTCCCTGTCCACCACCAACTCTCAGAGCTTGCTGAAACTCATGTTCATCAAATCAGTGATGCCCTCCAACCATCTCATCTTCTGTCTACCCTTCTCCTCCTGCCCTCAATCCTTCCCAGCATCAGGGTCTTTTCCAATGAGACAGCTCTTCCCATAAGGTGGCCAAAGTATTGGAGCTTCAGCTTCTGTGTCAGTCCTTCCCATGGACATTCAGGACTGATTTCCTTTAGGATCAATTGATTTAATCTCCTTGAAGTCCAAGGGGTTCTCTAGTGTCTTCTCCAACACTACAGTTCAAAAGCATTAATTCTTCGGTGCTCATTTTTCTTTATGGTCCAAATCTTTATGGACTGAATCATGTCTCCCCTCAAATTTATATGCTGAAGTCTTAACCCTCAGGAACTAAGAATGTGAATTTATCTGGGAATAAGATTTTTGTAGAGGTAATTAGGGTAGAATAGAGTTACCAGAAGGGTGACTAATTCAATTTGACTTACAAGTATTCTTATAAGAAGAGAAGATTATAACACAGGACACACAAAAGGATAACCAGGTGAGGACAAAGAGAGAACGTGGCTATCTACAAGCCAAGGAGAGAAATCTCCCGCAGACATCTTGGTCTTGGACTTCCAGCCTCCGAGACTATGAAACAATACATGTGTGTTGTAAGTCACCTGTATGTGGTATTTGTTACGCAGCCCATGTTTTCTGAGACAGAGCTATTTAGAGGCTGCACATGATCTCCAAGGTCAATCAAATGCTGTCTGATTAGCACAACACAGGAGGGCTTGGCCTGTCTGGCCACCTGCTCCCTGAACTCCCAAACACTGCACCTCAATCCTCCAGTGCACATATCACTAAAATGAATGACCCCACTGCACGCCTGGGGTCCAGAGCCCACACATACCCTCAGCCTCAGCCTCAGCCTTAGCCATGGCTGAGCGCAGCTCTCTAAACCATAATACCTGTTTGCTGGTGCCTCCCTGAGGGTGTCCTGGCACCACGCACCCCTGGGGTCTGTACCCACAGGGTCTAGACAGGGTGGGCCAGTGTTTTTGTGAAATGGATTGTAACCCTGAGACAACATAACACTGGGAGAGCATGTTACAAATGGCAGAGGGAAGTCACTAATGTGGCCACGTGCAGTCTTTACCCTTGACAGCCAGTGTGGCCGAGGTGCTCTCCTGCCCACACACACAACACAGAGTCCAGCACGACCAGGTCACAATCTCCAGCTCACACCCAGCCCCGTTCTGCCCCAGGCTCACTGTGTCTCTGTATTCGAGGAGCTCAGGCCCCTTCCTCCACTCCACAGGGGCTGCCTTGCTCAGCCCACAATGGAAGGTGGTTGCGGCTCCTTCTGTGGCTTTTTTGTTCCTCAGATGTTTTGTGAAATTGGTGGGCAGGACTGGTCAGAAAGACAAACATGCCATCACACTAGGTGATCACACGGGGAAGACATGAGGTAAAAAGAAGAGAGGACACACAAAACCCAAGTGGACATGAGCCACGGGCTGGGTGGGCCAAGGACACGCCATGGTTGGGGCTTCCCTCAGCAAAGCCCCTTCAGTGGACTTCTCAGGCCTCATACTTGGCATTCTCCTGACAGGCAGGGCTGGGAGCGTCTGAGTGACATGGACACCATGACATTCTCTGGAGAATTCTTGGGAAGGAAGTGATAGGATGGAGGAAAGGACACAGACTCTGACAGGACAACAGAACAGCATCAGCAGTGACACAACTGGTGGGAAGTGGATTAATTCACACATCAGCACAGGAAGGTGAAAGACATCCCACAGTCTTATGGAAGCAGGCGGCACTGAGACGGGGAAGGAACATGGAAGGAATACAGAAGGACGCCGTGACGTCAGTAACTGGACACCGAAATACAGCTCTGCTTGGTGACGTGTGGTCTTTACCCCTGACAGTGAGCGTGGCTGAGGTCATCTCCTGCCCGCACACACATGAATATTCCCCAGCATCCTTCATGGTCAGGTCGCAGATCTCCAGCTCACACATGGCTCCATCCTGCCTCAGGCTCACTCTGTCCCCGGCTCTGAGGGTCTCGGGCCCCTTCCTCCACTCCACAGGGGCCGCTTTGCTCAGCTCACAGCGCAGCTTGGCTGTGGTCCCTTCCATGGCCTCCTCCTTCTTCAAATCTTTTGTGAACTTGGCAGGCAGGGCTGGAGATGGTCAGAAAGACACAAACACTGTCACACTTTCTGAAAACACAGAGTCACCGGGATGTGAACACTGCACAAGAGACACGAAACCCAACTGCACTTGGCCCATCTGCTGGGTGTGCCAGTACACAGGGTGACAGTGATTTTAAAAGGTCCACCCTGCACATGTGCCACCTAAGACTGGAAACATGACAGGGAGACAAAATAATCATGGAACAAAAAGGAGCATCATAGTGCGTGAGCAGAGCAGGAAAGGGAACTGAGAGCAGAGAGATGACGGGCAGCCACCAAATGCCAGCCCATGTGGCCACACGTGGTCTTTACCCCTGATGGTGAGCGTGGCTGAGGTCCTCTCCTGCCCGCACAAACATGAATATTCCTCAGCATCCTTCATGCTCAGGTCACGGATCTCCAGCTCACAAACGGCTCCCTCCTGCCTCAGGCTCACTCTGTCCCCGGCTCTGAGGGTCTCGGGCCCCTTCCTCCACTCCACGGGGGCTGCTTTGCTCAGCTCACAGCGCAGCTTGACTGTGGCCCCTTCCACGGCCTCTTCCTTCGTCAGAGCCTTTGTGAACTTGGCAGGTAGGGCTGGAGATGGTCAGAAACACACACACACTATAATGCTTTCTGAACCCACAGATTAGATAGGTCCTGGACATCACAGAGAAGACACAAAACCCAACTGGACACAGGTCACCCGCTGGGTGTCCAGGCACACACTCTGGACTATGGCTCCCTCAGCCCAGTCCATTCAGTGTAGTTGTGACCCCTTCCACAGAGTTCGCAGCCCTCACGTCTGTGAATCTGATGGGCAGGACAGGAGAGGTTAGAAGGTGTGGAGAATGTCCGACTCTCCAGAGGTCACTGGGGGACAGGACATGACAGGATGGAGTGAAAGACGCAGACCCCAACAGGACACAGGACAGAACCTTCAGTGACATGAGGGGTGGGAAGCAGCTCAGAGGCCTGTTTCTCATGGTTCACACAACAGCCCAGGAAGGAGGAAGGAATTCTGTTTAGTTATGGGAAGAGGGTAAGGCTGAGATGAGGAGGGGTTAGGGTAAGATGCCATAAGTCAATAACTGGACACCAAACCACAGCTCTGCTTGGCCACACGTGGTCTTTACCCCTGACGGTGAGCGTGGCTGAGGTCCTCTCCTGCCCACACACACATGAATATTCTCCAGCATCCTCCAGGGTCAGGTCACGGATCTCCAGCTCACACACGGCTCCGTCCTGCCTCAGGCTCACTCTGTCCCCGGCTCTGAGGGTCTCGGACCCCTTCCTCCACTCCACGGGGGCCGCCTTGCTCAGCTCACAGTGCAGCTTGGCTGTGGCCCCTTCCACGGCCTCTTCCTTTCCCAAACCTTTCGTGAACTTGGCAGGCAGGGCTGGAGATAGTCAGAGAGACACAAACACTATCACACTTTCTGCACACACAGAAGAAACAGGACACGGACAGGACACTGAAGACGCAGAACCCAGCTGGACTTGGCCCACCCACTGGTGTGCCAGTACAGACTGTGACTGTGACTTTAACCGTTCCCATCTGGGCATGTGCCACAGCACAGAAAGGGACAAAAACAATATGGAAGCAAAAGGAACAGGACAGTAAGTTAGCAGGGTAGAAAAGGGAACCGAGAGCAGAGAGATGACGGGAAGCCACCAAATGCCAGTCCATGTGGTCACACGTGGTCTTTACCCCTGACGGTGAGTGTGGCTGAGGTCTTCTCCTGCCCGCACGTGCAAGAGTACTTTCCAGCATCCTCCATGGTCAGGTCACGGATCTCTAGCTCACACATGGCTCCCTCCTGCCTCTGGATCACTCTGTCTCCAGCTCTGACGGTCTTAGGCCCCTTCCTCCATTCCAGAGGGGCCACCTTGCTCAGCTCACAGTGCAGCGTGACTGTGGCCCCTTCTGTGGCCTCCTTGGTCTTCAGTTCTTTGATGAACCGAGCAGGCATGGCTGCAGAGAGTTAGATGGACAGAAGCCATCAACCCTCATAAAGGACTGGGGGTCTGACCTGAACATTCAGGATGGGATAGATGCAGGATGGGTGGAGGACGTGCAGTGATGCAGACAAGAGCATGTGTGACAGTGCAATCCTCTCCATATTGCTCAGCAAGTTGCAGGTTGCAAGAGACTAGCTCCATCCAGGCCTCTTTTCTTCTCATAGTTCATCTGTCCTACACCCAGAGTCCAAACCATGCTCTTCCAGCTCACAGCTTACACATGCAGCAATGCAATGGACAACTCTCCTGGGAGAACGGCCAGGAGCCACCTTGCAGCCATGACAACCAATGCCCCACTGACATCCCTCATTTGTGCTTCCCATCCCAGGTTAAGGCATCAATCATGTATTGCCCACATCTGGGCACACTACAGGCCTTCCCTGCCTTCACCAGGTCCTGCCTCATTCACCTTACACATTCCTTTCCTGACTCCACTGGACCCCCACTCTCCTGACTCAGATCTCGTAGACCCCAGTGGATTCCAGCTATGGCCTTCTGACCCTGCCCCCTCGCCCTCCAACCTGCAGTCCTCTCTTCCATCCCAATTCCAGACAGAGCGTGAGGCTTCGCAAGTTATAGCTGATCATGGTTCATCCTGGTTACACCCTGCTGTGGCCTGAATCACATCCCTCAGAATTCCTACGTTGGAGCCCTAACCCCAGGACACAAAATGGAGATGCATTTGAAGAGGTAACCGAGGTGAATGAGCTCAATGGGGTGGAACCTAACCTAACAGGACTGGTTTCCTCATAAAAAGAGGATATTATGACACAGATACACAGAGAGGGATGACCGTGTGAGGGCACGGAAAGAAGTCGGCCATCTACATGCCAAGCAGAGAGGTCTCAAGACAAACCGGCCCTGCCCACATCCTGACCTCAGACTTCCAGCTTCTAGGGCTGGGAGGAAACCATTTTCTGATGTTTAAGCCACTACTATACTGTTAGGCCACTTAGATTTTGGTACCAGGAGTGGGATGCTACTGCAACAAATACCTAAAATCATGGAATTCTCTTTCGAACTGGGTGATGGGTGGAAACTGGAAGAGTTCTGAGGTGCATGTTAGACAAATCTAGATTGCTTGAAGAGATTTTCAGTAGAAATATGGATTCTAAAGGTGTTCCTGGTGAGGCCTCATATGGAAATGCATTATTGGAAACTGGAAGAAAGGCAATCCTTTTATAAAGCAGTGAAGAATTTGGCTGAATTGTGCGTCCCAGAGTTTTATGGAAGGTAGAACTTACAAGTGAACTTGGGTACTTTTAGCTGAGGTAATTCCTAAGCCAAGCATTGAAGGCACAGACTGACTGCTCCTTGTTGCTTATGGTAAAATGGAAGAGAAAAGAGTTCTATTGAAGAAGGAAGTATTTAAACAAAGAGAAACCAAACATTGATACTTTAGAAATTTTTCAGCCCACTGAAATTTCAAAAAAAAATGAGAACATCTGTTCTAGAGAGAATACCAAATGTGTGGTTGGAAATCATTTGGTAAAGAGATTTTAAGTGTGAGTCTCAGATCCAATCAGCCGTCTTAGAAAAGCCAGGAACAGAAATGGAATCACCCAGGAGGCTGTGTGGAAGACTCTCTTGTCTGAAATCTTGGACTGCTGTGAATTATAAAGGAGACCAACAAGGCTTCTGAGAACTTTGTATCAGCAGAAACACTGCCAGCCATGACAAATCAGACTCAGAAGGGACAGGATGGAAGATGGGATGTCTACCGGGTGGGTCAAAACAGCTATGCAGCTGGGACATGTACTATCCTTCAAAGTTGGGAATAACCCCAAAGGCAATTCAGAAGTCAGCAAGGCTGCCACTGCATCCATGGTCCCAGAGGGCCACCGCTGTGCAGGGCCCAGAAGACAGGGCATTGAGCCAGAGGATCATTCTCTAATCTTGAAAATCTCACAGAACTTGTCCTTAGAAGGTGCCAGATTTCTGTGGAACCAGTGGCCTCTTTCTTCTTTCCTATTCCTTTCTTTTGCAATGGGGATATCTACCCCATGCCTGTTCCTCTGAAGTGTTTTGGAACCACATAACTTGTCTGATGTTTCAGGTTGACTATTGCAGAGGAATTCTGCCTCAGGATGACTCATACCTCCAATCTCACACACACTTGATTTAGATGAGATTTTGGACTTAGCCTGACACTAAATCGGTTAAAACTTTTGCGTTTGGGGTAAATGTACTCTGCATGTCAGAACATGCATTTTTGGGACAAGAAACAGAGTATTATGGACTGAATCATTTTGTTTTTCAGTCGCTCAGTCACGTCCAACTCTTTGCGACCCCAAGAACTGTAGCAGGCTTCCCTGTCCACCACCAACTCTCAGAGCTTGCTGAAACTCATGTTCATCAAATCAGTGATGCCCTCCAACCATCTCATCTTCTGTCTACCCTTCTCCTCCTGCCCTCAATCCTTCCCAGCATCAGGGTCTTTTCCAATGAGACAGCTCTTCCCATAAGGTGGCCAAAGTATTGGAGCTTCAGCTTCTGTGTCAGTCCTTCCCATGGACATTCAGGACTGATTTCCTTTAGGATCAACTGGTTTAGTCTCCTTGCAGTCCAAGGGGCTCTCAAGAGTCGTCTGCAACACCACAGTTCAAAAGCATTAATTCTTCGGTGCTCAGCTTTCTTTATGATCCAAATCTTTATGGACTGAATCATGTCTCCCCTCAAATTTATATGCTGAAGTCTTAACCCTCAGGAACTAAGAATGTGAATTTATCTGGGAATAAGATTTTTGTAGAGGTAATTAGGGTAGAATGGAGTTATCGGGAGGGTGACTAATTCAGTTTGACTTACAAGTATTCATATAAGAAGAGAAGATTATAACACAGGACACACAAAAGGATAACCAGGTGAGGACAAAGAGAGAACGTGGCTATCTACAAGCCAAGGAGAGAAATCTCCCGCAGACATCTTGGTCTTGGACTTCCAGCCTCCGAGACTATGAAACAATACATGTGTGTTGTAAGTCACTTGTATGTGGTATTTGTTACGCAGCCTATGTTTTCTGAGACAGAGCTATTTAGAGGCTGCACACGATCTCCAAGGTCAATCAAATGCTGTCTGATTAGCATAACACAGGAGGGCTTGGCCTGTCTGGCCACCTGCTCCCTGAACTCCCAAACACTGCACCTCAGTCCACATGTCACTAACATGAACGACCCCACTGCACGCCTGGGGTCCAGAGCCCACATATATCCTCAGCCTCAGCCTCAACCATGGCTGAGTGGAGCTCTCTAAACCATAATACGTGTTTGCTGATGCCTCCCTGAGGTTGTCCTATTACCACACACCCCTGGGGTCTTACCCACAGGGTCTAGACAGGGTGGCCCAGTGTTTTTGTGAAATGGATCAGTCAGACGATGACTGTAACCCTGAGACACCAGTAATGCTGGGAGAGTATGTTACAAATGGCAGAGGGAAGTCACTAACATGGCCATGTGCAGTCTTTACCCTTTACAGCCAGTGTGGCCGAGGTGCTCTCCTGCCCACACACACACCACAGAGTCCAGCACGACCAGGTCACAATCTCCAGCTTACACCCGGCCCCATTCTGCCCCAGGCTCACTGTGTCTCTGTATTCGAGGAGCTCAGGCCCCTTCCTCCACTCCACAGGGGCTGCCTTGCTCAGCCCACAATGGAAGGTGGTTGCGGCTCCGTCTGTGGCTTTTTGTTCCTGATGTTTTGTGAAATTGGTGGGCAGGACTGGTCAGAAAGACAAACATGCCATCACACTAGGTGATCACATAAGGAAAACATGAGGTAGAAAGAAGAGAGGACACACAAAACCCAAGTGGACATGGGCCATGTGCTGGGTGGGCCAAGGACACGCCATGGTTGGGGCTTCCCTCAGCAAAGCCCCTTCAGTGGACTTCTCAGGCCTCATACTTGGCATTCTCCTGACAGGCAGGGCTGGGAGCGTCTGAGTGACATGGACACCATGAGATTCTCTGGAGAATTCTTGGGAAGGAATTGATAGGATGGAGGAAAGGACACGGACTCTGACAGGACAACAGAACAGCGTCAGCAGTGACACAACTGGTGGGAAGTGGATTAACTCACACATCAGCACAGGAAGGTGAAAGACATCCCACAGTCTTATGGAAGCAGGCAGCACTGGGACAGGGAGGGAACATGGAAGGAATACAGAAGGACGCTGTGACGTCAGTAACTGGACACCGAAACACAGCTCTGCTTGGCCACATGTGGTCTTTACCCTTGATGGTGAGCGTGGCTGAGGTCTTCTCCTGCCCGCACACACATGAATATTCTCCAGCATCCTCCAGGGTCAGGTCACGGATCTCCAGCTCACACACGGCTCCCTCCTGCCTCAGGCTCACTCTGTCCCCGGCTCTGAGGGTCTCGGGCCCCTTCCTCCACTCCACAGGGGCCGCCTTGCTCAGCTCACAGCATAACTTGGCTGTGGCCCCTTCCACGGCCTCTTCCTTCTCCAGACCTTTTGTGAACTTGGCAGGCAGGGCTGGAGATGGTCAGAAAGACACACACACTATAATGCTCTCTGAACCCACAGATTAGATAGGTCCTGGACATCACAGAGAAGACACAAAACCCAACTGGACACAGGTCACCCGCTGGGTGTCCAGGCACACACTCTGGACTATGGCTCCCTCAGCCCAGTCCGTTCAGTGTGCTTGTGACCCTTTCCACATTCTCCGCAGCCCTCACGTCTGCGAATCTGGTGGGCAGGGCAGGAGAGGTTAGAAGGTTTGGAGAACATCTGACTCTCCAGAGGTCACTGGGGGACAGGATGTGACAGGATGGAGTGAAAGACGCAGACCCCAACAGGACACAGGATAGAACCTTCAGTTACATGAAGGGTGTGAAGTAGCTCAGAGGCCTGTTTCTCAGGGTTCACACAACAGCCCAGGAAGGAGGAAGGAATTCTGTTTAGTTATGGGAAGAGGGTAAGGCTGAGATGAGGAGGGGTTAGGGTAAGATGCCATAAGTCAATAACTGGACACCAAACCACAGCTCTGCTTGGCCACACGTGGTCTTTACCCCTGACGGTGAGCGTGGCTGAGGTCCTCTCCTGCCCACACACACATGAATATTCTCCAGCATCCTCCAGGGTCAGGTCACGGATCTCCAGCTCACACACGGCTCCATCCTGCCTCAGGCTCACTCTGCTCCCAGCTCTGAGGGTCTCGGACCCCTTCCTCCACTCCACGGGGGCCGCCTTGCTCAGCTCACAGCGCAGCTTGAATGTGGTGCCTTCCACGGCCTCTTCCTTCCTCAGATCCTTTGTGAACTTGGTGGGAAGAGCTAGAAAGGTCAGAAAGACACAAACACCATAATGCTCTCTGAACCCACAGATTAGATAGGTCCTGGACGTCACAGAGAAGACACAAAACCCAACTGGACACAGGTCACCCACTGGGTGTCCAGGCGCACACCCTGGACTATGGCTCCCTCAGCCCAGTCCATTCAGTGTGCTTGTGACCCTTTCCACAGACTCCGCAGCCCTCACGTCTGTGAATCTGGTGGGCAGGGCAGGAGAGGTTAGAAGGTGTGGAGAACATCCAACTCTCCAGAGGTCACTGGGGGACAGGACGTGACAGGATGGAGTGAACGACGCAGACCCCAACAGGACACAGGACAGACCCTTCAGTGATGTGAGGGGTGGGAAGCAGCTCAGAGGCTGGTTCCTTGTGGTTCACACAACAGCCCAGGAAGGATGAAGGAAATCCACAAAGTTATGGGAAGAAGGGGGCTTCCCCGGTGGCTCAGTGGTAAAGAATAAGCCTGCCATGCAGGAGACACAGGAGACACATGTTTGATCCCTGGGTTGGGAAGATCCCTTGGAGGAGGGCATGACAACCCACTCCAGGATTCTTGCCTGGAGAATCGCATGGACTCAGTAGCCTGTTGGGCTAAGGCCCACAGGATTACTAAAGAGACACAACTGAAGTGACTGAGGACAGCACAGCACTGCACATGGGGAAAAGGTGATGCTGAGATGAGGAGGGAAGGTGAGATGAATGCAAGAGCAGTAAGTCGGTAACTGGACACCAAAACACAGCTCTGCTTGGCCACACATGGTCCTTACCCCTGACGGTGAGTGTGGCTGAGGTCTTCTCCTGCTCGCACATGCACGAGTACTCCCCAGCATCCTCCACCATCAGGTCACGGATCTCCAGCTCACACACGGCTCCCTCCTGCCTCAGGCTCACTCTGTCCCCGGCTCTGAGGGTCTCGGGCCCCTTCCTCCACTCCACAGGGGCCGCCTTGCTCAGCTCACAGCGCAGCTTGGCTGTGGTGCCTTCCACAGCCTCTTCCTTCCTCAGACCTTTTATGAACTTGGCAGGCAGTGCTGGAGGTGGCCAGAAAGACACAAACATCACGCTTCCTCAACGCACAGAAGGAACAGGATACAGAGAGTACACAGAGGACAAAAAACCCAACTGGACATGGACCACCTGCTGGGTGTGTCAGTACACACTGTTAGCTGTGACTTTAAAAGGTCCAACCTGCACATGTGCCACAGAACAGACATGGAACATGACAGGGAGAACAGAATTAATTATGGAAGGAAAAGGAACAGGATAGTGAGTCAGCAAGGTAGAAAAGAGAACTGAGAGCAAAGAGATGATTATGTTGTTGTTCAGTCATTAAATTGTGTCCAACTCTTTGCAACCCCATGGACTGCAGCATGCCAGGCTTCCCTGTCCTTCACCATCTCCTGGAGTTTTTGCAAATTCATATCCATTGAGTGGGTGATGCCATCCAACCATCTCATCCTCTGTCATCCCTCTCTCCACCTGCCTTCCATCTTCTCCTGCATCAGGATCTTTTCCAATGAGTCAGCTCTTTGCATCAGGTGGCCAAAGTGCTGGAGCTTCAGATGGGAGGCCACCAAATGCCATTCCATGTGGTCACTTGCAGTCCTCACCCCTGACAACGAGCCTGGCCAAAGACCTCTCCTGCCCACACACACTCCCCTGCAACCATTATAGCCAAGCCATGATCTCCAGCTCACGCACCGCCCCATCCTGCCTCAGGCATACTCTTATTTCCATCTCAAGGGTTTCGGTCCAATCCTCCAGTCCTCATGGACCACCTTGCTCAGCTCACAGCACAGTATGGCCATGGTCCCTTCCATGGCCTCTTCATGTTTCAGCCTTTGTGAGCTCGGCAGGCAGGGCTGAGGAGGGCTACAATGTCACTAAGAACATTAGATTGTCAGGGTAACTCTCTCCAGGACACAAAACCCCACAAACTGCAAAAGACCACAGGACGAACAAGTAAAGAGATGCAAAGATGGTGATGGAGGCAAACGTCCCAGAGGGAACAGAGGACACATATACGGGACATCGACGTCTACTGAATGAGGAACCCAGAGCCAAGAGACATCTGCAGGAACCCAGGTGGAAAGATACAAAAAGCCACAGAGCCCTACAGTGGAGCCAGTGACACAGAGACCACACGCAAACGTGAAGCCACAGCCCCTGTGGCCTCTCACGGCCTTTACCCTTGACAGCGAGCGTGGCTGAGGTCCTCTCCTGTCCGCACACACAGGAGTACTCCCCTGTGTCCTCCACGGTCAGGCCACGTATCTCCAGCTCACACACGGCTCCCTCCTGCCTCAGGCTCACTCGGTTCCCGGCTCTGAGGGTCTCCGGCCCCTTCCTCCACTCCACGGGGGCTGCCTTGCTCAGCTCACAGTGCAGCGTGACCGTGGTCCCTTCTGTGGCCTCCTCCTTCCTGAGGCCCTTTGTGAACTTGGCAGGCAGGGCTGGGCAGGGTCAGAGTGACAAAGGAAACATCAGACTCTCTGGAAAATGCAGGGGGATCAGGATGTGGACACGTGACAATGAAACAGTCACATGCTGGAACAAATAAGGAATAAAAGCTTAGACCCACAGACATATGGGCAGGTAGCAGTGCTGTGGGGGGAGTGTGTGCAGAGGACAGACAAATCAGCAAGGAAATGGAATCCTCAGGGAGGACCTCACGGCATGGACAGACATAGACATGGCCGCAGTGTCTGCAGAAAGTGACAATAAATTGGAACAGATGTCCTCCAGCATATTCCATGGCCCATCCTGCCTCAGAGTGTGGCCAGGATCGAGGGTCCGACCCCTCCCCCACTATACATGCCAGGCTGCCCTGCTTACACCACACCATGGCCATGGCCCCCTCCAGGCCTTGTTCTTTAGTGACTTTATGATCTTGAGGGATATAGCTGGGAATGGAGACACAAGAAGAGCTACCTAAACTATCCCAAGTGTCTACACCAGCATACCCCCTTGTCAACTCCTACTGCTGCTGGCGCCAGAGCCCGGGGCTGACTGGGCCTGAAGAGCACTGACAGGGCAAAATGCACCATGGCCGGAAGGGAAGCAGAAGCTTCCTGCCCTGTCGCCCCGGAGTAGGTGTCCCTGGGATCTGCACATTCTGAGAAGGTGCTCTCTTGGACTGCTTGTAGCTGGTCGACTTGAGCCCTCTGCACGCGTGCTCAGTCGCTTCAGTCGTGTCCGACTCTTTGCGACACCATGGGCTCCTCTGTCCATGGCATTTCCAAGGCAAGAATACTGGGGTGGGTTGCCATGCCCTCCTCCAGGGGCTCTTCCCAACATAGAGATCAAACCTGAGTCTCTTATGTCTCCAGCACCGGCAGGCAGGGTCTTTACCACGAGCACCATTGGGTTCTCTGGTCCTCGCCCCTTGGAGGGACTTCCTCCCTGCCATGGAAGCTGCTTTGACTGTGTGACAGCCCTCCAAGCCCACACCCTTTGTGGTCTCCTGGTGAGTCTGAACAGTGTGGGTACCAGTGTCTCTGTGCTAGAGATGCTATCCTCCACTCATGAAGTTCATTCGTGAAGGTGGCATCGTGGCCTGACCTCTCCCCAGAGATCTGAGTATCTGTGTTCACAATGGCCCTTCCCAGCCTCAGAATCTTCTTCTTTACTGTTCCACCTTGTCTTACGAGTACACCCCAACAGCACCCAGGATGTGAGGCCTCTGTGCACCTGCAGAGCTGTCCCTTTTGCTCTGTGAGGTCACATCACACCTTGACAGAACCCCTTCTATGGCAGCTGTCTAGAGTCAGCTCATCCACCACAGATGCCAGACACTGACCCCAACTCCAGCATGGGTGCCCACCTGCCTTCCTGGGTCTGGCTCTGCTCCCTAGTGTGGCTTCCCATCCCTCCTTCCTCTCCTCCTGTGGCCAAGCACTGTCCACACCTATTTCACCTCCACTCCACTCTACACCCAGACCTCACCTCCTGTCTTATCTCCACCTCACCCTCCACAGCCAGCTCTCACTCTCACTTCGTTTTCACTTCAAACTTCACCTCACCTCAACACCGAGGTGCCACCTCCACATCAACCCAAACTCCACCACATCTCTCCCTGCCCCGCACCCCGAGATCACCTCCCATAACAACCAGACACTGGACAGAAGACCCTAGAACCGCCCATCATGGCTCTCTCACAGACGACCCTCTCAACACCCCTCTCAACATCCCACCCTCAAGAGCCATGCTCTCACCTACTTCCCAGCTTCTCTCCTGTCACGCACCCTCGAGAAGACCATAATTCTGTTCTTTTCCTATGTGGCTGCCCTCCTCCTCTTTCTCAGACGTGAGCCCCTGAGGACAGTGAGGACCTTATCCTCTGCTCGTTATCTGAGGTGGGCCTCACAGAAGGAAGGGAGACTATGGAGACTGCTGCTGCAAGAATGCAGGAGATGCGCAGAGACATGAAAGACTGCAGACAGACAGGGCGGAGCTGGAGGACATGTTAAAGCCCGCAGACATGAAGCCTCTGCTCCACACGGCCACATGTGGTCTTTACCCCTGACGGTGAGCATGGCTGAGGTTTTCTCCTGCCCGCACACGCATGAGTACTCTCCGGAATCTGCCACAACTAGGCCACAAATCTCCAGCTCACACGTGGCTCCGTCCTGCCTCAAGCTCACTCTGTCCCCGGCTCTGAGGGTCTCAGGCCCCTTCCTCCACTCCACGGGGGCCGCCTTGCTCAGCTCACAGCGCAGCTTGGCTATGGCCCCTTCCACGGCCTCTTCTTTCCTCAGAGCCTTTGTGAACCTGGCAGGCAGGGCTGGAAAGGGGCAGAAAGACACAAAGACTCTCAGGCTCTCTGAACACACAGAAGAAAATAGGATGCAGAAGTTACACAGAAGACACAAAACCCAACTGGACTTGGCCCACCTGCTGGCTGTGCCAGTACACAGGGTGACAGTGATTTTAAAAGGTCCAACCTGTACATGTGCCACAGAAGACCGGAAACATGACAGGGAGACAAAATAATTATGGAACAAAAAGGAGCAGCATAGTGTGTGAGCAGGGTAGGAAAGGGAACTGAGAGCAGAGAGATGACAGGCAGCCACCAAATGCCAGCCCATGTGGCCACACGTGGTCTTTACCCCTGACGGTGAGTGTGGCTGAGGTCTTCTCCTGCCCGCACATGCATGAGTACTCCCCAGAATCCTTCATGCTCAGGTCACGGATCTCCAGCTCACATATGGCTCCCTCCTGCCTCAGGCTCACTCTGTCCCCGGCTCTGAGGGTCTCGAGCCCCTTCCTCCACTCCACGGGGGCCGCCTTGCTCAGCTCACAGTGCAGCTTGACTATGGCCCCTTCCACAGCCTCTTCCTTCTCCAGACCTTTTGTGAACTTGGCAGGCAGGGCTGGAGATGGTCAGAGAGACACACACACTAAATGCTCTCTGAACCCACAGATTAGATAGGTCCTGGACATCACAGAGAAGACACAAAACCCAACTGGACACAGGTCACCTGCTGGGTGTCCAGGCACACACTCTGGACTATGGCTCCCTCAGCCCAGTCCGTTCAGTGTGCTTGTGACCCCTTCCACAGACTCCACAGTTCTCACGTCTGTGAATCTAGTGGGCAGGGCAGGAGAGGTTAGAAGGTGTGGAGAACATCCAACTCTCCAGAGGTCACTGGGGGACAGGATGTGACAGGATGGAGTGAAAGACGCAGACCCCAACAGGACACAGGACAGACCCTTCAGTGACATGAGTGGTGGGAAGCAGCTCAGAGGCGTGTTTCTCATGGTTCACACAACAGCCCAGGAAGGAGGAAGGAATGTTATGGGAAGAGGGTAAGGCTGAGATGAGGAGGGAAGGTGGAACGAGTGTAGGGAGATACCATGAAGTTAATAACTGGACACCAAAACTCAGCTCTGCTTTGCTACATGTGGTACTTACCCCTAATGGTGAGGGTGGCTGAGGTCCTCTCCTGCCCGCACACACACAAATACTCCCCAGCATCCTCCACAACAAGGTCACGGATCTCCAGCTCACACACGGCTCCCTCCTGCCTCAGGCTCACTCGGTCGCCAGCTCTGAGGGTCTCGGGCCCCTTCCTCCACTCCACGGGGGCCGCCTTGCTCAGCTCACAGTGCAGTGTGACCGTGGCCCCTTCTGTGGCCTCCTTGCTTCTCAGTCTTCTTGTGAACTCAGCAGGCAGAGCTGAGGACAGTAAGACATGCAAGCATCAGAGTCTTGGGGGAATTTTGAAAGCAGGACATGACCAGATAGAGGAAAAGACACAGATGCTCACAGGACACAGGACACAGGACAGAACCTGCAGTGACACAGGAGGTGGGAAGCAGCTCGGAGGCTGGTTTCTCATAGTTCACACAACAGCCCAGGAAGGAGGAAGGAATTCTGGGGAGTCATGGGAAGAGGGTGATGCTGAGACGAGGAGGGAAGGTGGGAGGAGGGCAAGGAGATGACACGAAGTCGGTAACTGGACACCAAACCACAGCTCCGCTTGGCCACACGTGGTCTTTACCCCTGACGGTGAGTGTGGCTGAGGTTTTCTCTTGCCCGCACACACATGAATATTCTCCAGCATCCTCCACAGTCAGGTTACGCATCTCCAGCTCACACACGGCCCCATCCTGCCTCAGGATCACTCTGTCCCCAGCTCTGAGGGTCTCGGGCCCCTTCTTCCACTCCACAGGGGCTTCCTTGCTGAGCTCACAGTGGAATGTGGCCGTGGTCCCTTCCATGACCTCCTTGCTTCTCAGTCTTCCTATGAACTCAGCAGGCAGAGCTGAAACAAGGCCCAGTGGACACAACACATCACCTTCATCCTCCCACAAAGGATGAAAGGGGCAGTGTGGGACTGCACAGTGTCACATGGGCCGAGTGGCTGAAGATGCTTACCCTTTATGGTGAGCCTGGCCGATGTTATCTGGTCCCCGAAACAGCAGAAGTACTGCCCGCTGTCCTGAGGCCGCAGGTCTCGGACCACCAGCTCCAGCAAGGTCCCGTCCTGTCGCCAGCTGTACTTGCCTCCAGGCTGCAGAACCTCATCACCGCGCCGCCACTCCACGGGCCTGACCACGGATGACAGCACGCAGCGCAGGGTGGCAGCACCCCCCTCCAGCACCTCCATGTCCTTCAGGCCCTCTCGGAACTGCACTGGCCGAGCTGTGGACAGGCATGAGCTCAGTCAGTACAGCCCACACCTGCTGCCTCCCACAGGCCTCCCCTCACGGCTGAGGATGGTGGTGGAGGGCAGAACCGGCAGAGGCAGGCAGGCCCAACTCGCTGTCTGCACTGGGGACTAGTGATGGGGACCTCGAGACCTCTGCCTGTCCAGGAGGGTGAGCCAAACAGCACGAAGCAGAGAAGGTGGGGTGTTATGGGCTACATTTAATCCCCCAAATTCACCTGCTGGAGCCCTAACCCTCAGGACCAAAGAATGGAGCCGTATTTGGAGATAGGGGTCTTGAAAGAGATGATTGAGGTAAAATTAGGTCAGTAGAATGGGTCTTACTCCCATATTATTGGTGTCCTTACAAGAAATGGAAATTAGCACACAGACACACACAGAGGGATGACCAGGTGAAGACACAGGGAAAAGATGGCCATCTAGATGCCAAGGAGAAAGGCCTCCAGGGAAACCAGGCCTGCAACACCTTGATCTCAGACTTCTGGTCTCCAAACCTAGGAGACAATAAATGTCTGTCTTTTAAGCCACCCAGTCTGTGGTACTTGGTAGCCAGGCCAAGCCAACTGAGATGGAGATGAGCCAAGACAAGAGAAGGGAGACATGGCAAAGTAAGCACACAAGATGGTCACCAACGAAGTTAAAAAAAAAAGACTGCTGCTCAGAAGACCAAGAGTGGGTGACAGAAGCTTTCAGGAGCAGAAGAAACCCAGAGACAGGGTAGCCAGCGGGCAGAGTGAGATGGACGAGCTGCTGAAGATACAGGTGGACAGAAGGAGCCTTAGGACACCCTGCACCCACACAAAGAGGACAGTGAGAGTCCTGGAGTCCCCCTGGCCCTGAGCAGGATGAGGGACGTGGGTGTCAGGAGTGTGGCTGGAGGCTGCCCAGCACCCCTCTCCTGGGGCTCACCATGGACCCTGACAATGGAACTGCTCCAGGCGCCCGCGGCCTCGCACTTGTAGCGCCCACTGTCCTGCGGGGTGGTGTCAGTGATGACCAGCTGGGCCCGGCGGCCCTCATAGGTCAGCCGGCACCGGGCCGATGGCCGCAGGGGCTTCCCATCCTTGGTCCAGCACACAGGGCTGTCGGAGGCAGAAGTCTCACAGACCAGGGTCAGATCCTCCCCCTCTGTGACTGTGGCATCCGTGAGCCCCTGGGAGAAAACACTTGGCTTCTCTGCAGACAGAGAGGGATGCATAAGACTTGCAGGCTCCTGCAGGAGAAGTCCCAGGCCTTGCTACACACCAGGCAACACTCCTAGTCAGTGCCCACCCGCCCCTACACCCTCATTCTGGGCTGCAGACAGGACTGCTGGGAGAACAGGACAGGTTCCATGTGGCCCAGCCCCCATACTGACCTTGGGTTCACCTCTGCATACCATGTCTTCAGACAGCACCACTCAGTCCTGGGATCCAAGGCCCCAGCCCAAGGGAAGCCTACCATGCTTTCCTTCTCTGTGAGACCCAGGGCCTCACCCAGGATACAGCCAAGCCACTGCCTTGAAGTTGCACGCTCAGTCATACGGACTGGCCCCCACCATGCACTGGGCTCTGGGCCTGCAACCTACCTGTGACCTGCAAGGCAGCTGAGGTTCGTTGGTCACCTGCCTCAAAATGGATGATGCCTGAGTCCTTGAGCGCCAGCTGCCGCAGGGTGAGCACATGGTAGCCACCTGGCTGGGCCTCGATCTCATTGAGTTCATTGGCAGACAAGGGTGTTTTGTCCAAGAACCAGTGGACAGGCTTGTAGTCGGCAGGGGAGATGCGGCAGCAGAAGGTGGCCGAGGAGCCCTCCTGCACCTCCACGTCCTCCAGGTCCTCTGTGATGAGCACTTTCTGGCCTGCAGAGACACAAACAGGCACGTCAGGGACCCCGTGGACAGCTGCCAAGGCAAACGGGGTGCTCCTCAAGACCTGATCTGGGGTGGCTCTCAGCAGGGAGCGAGCAGATGACTTTAACAAAAAATATTAAGTGGGTCTGAGCTGAACAGCCCAAAAGCATTTGTTTTAGGCCCACCAACGAGCCCTCAATCCACCTCTTGGGTCTTTCTGCAGAGCACACAGGCAGACCCACAGCACGGCCCCTCCATCAAGCTGTGCTCCATAACATGTCTATATCCATTGTCCCTGTCACAGAAATCACTTAATGCCATTCAATTTTGTATTAACAGAAGTGTGAAAAAAAAAAAAGAGAGACATACGGCTATGATAACATTTAAATTGAATGATTTGGAGGACTGACTACATGCATTTCTAGAAAGAAAAATTTTTTTGCTGCTGTCTTAGATATGGTGAAAGCTTAAGAAATCATAAATACTGACTGGCTTCCAGATTCCTTCTGCATTCACAGGTGTCTTGAAGCTATTGCACACCAGAAAGCATAGATGGCACATTTGTTCTTGTTCTTGTTCTTGTTCAGTCCCTAAGTCATGTCTGACTCTTTGTGACCCCATGGACTGCAGCACGCCAGGCTCCTCTGTCCTCCACTATCTTCCTGAGTTTGCTCAAATTCACATCCATTGTGTCAGTGATGCTATCTATCCATTTCATCTTCTGCCACCCCCTTCTCCTTTAGCCTTCAATCTTTCTCAGCATCAGGGTCTTTTCCAATGAGTCGGCTCTTCACATCAAGTGGCCAAATACTAGAGCTTTGGCTTCAGCATCAGTCCTTCCAATGAATATTTAGAGTTGATTTCCTTTAAGATTGATTGATTTGATCTTCCTGCAGCCCAAGGGACTCTCAAGAGTCTTCTTCAGCACAATTTGAAAGCATCCATTCTTCAATGCTCAGCCATCTTAATGGTCCAAATATCACATCCGCACATGACTACTGGGAAAAATGTAGCTTTGACTGTATGGACTTTGGCAGCAAAGTGATATCTCTGCTTTTTAATATGCTGTTTAGGTTTGTCATAGCTTTCCTTCCAAGCAGCAAGTGTCTTTTAATTTCATGGCTGCAGTCACCGCCCACAATGATTTTGGAGCCCAAGGAAAGAAAATCTGTCACTTTTTCCCCTTCTATTTGCCATGAAGTGATGGGACCACATGCCATGATCTTAGTTTTGAATGTTGAGTTTTAAGCCAGATTTTTCAAACTCCTCTTTTACCCTTATCAAGAGGCTCTTTAGTCCCTCTTTGCTTTCTGCCATTAGAATGGTGTCATCTGCATATCTGAGCTTATTGATATTTCTCCCAGCAATCTTGATTCCAGCTTGTGCTTCATCCAGCCCTGGGATTTTACACGATGTACTCTGCATATAAGTTAAATAAGTAGGGTGACAATATACAATTCACTCCTTTCCCAATTTTGAACCAGTTCATTGTTCCATGTCCGGTTTTAACTGCAGCTTCTTGACCTGCATACAGGTTTCTCAGGAGACAGGTATGGTTGTCTGGTATTCCCATCTCCTTAAGAATTTTCCACAGTTTGTTGTAATCCACACAGTCAAAGGCTTTAGCATAATCAATGAAGCAGAAGTAGATGTTCTGTAATTTTCTTGCTTTCTCTATGATTCAGCGAATGTTGGCAATTTGATCTCTGGTTCCTGTGCCTTTTCTAAATTCAGCTTGTACATCTGTAAGTTCTTGGTTCACATACTGCTGAAGCCTAGCTTGAAGGATTTTGAGCATTACCTTACTGCTGCTGCTGCTTAGTTGCTTCAGTCATGTCCAACTCTATGCGACCCTATGGACTGCATCCCACCAGGCTCCTCTGTCCATGAGGATTCTTACTAGAGTGGGTTGCCACCCCCTCCTCCAAGGGATCTTTGTGACCTAGGGATCGAACCCAGATCTCCTGCATTGCAGACAGATTCTTTACCGCTGAGCCATCAGGGGAGCCCATTGTGAAATGAGTGCAACTGTATAGTAGTTTGAGCATTCTTTGGCATTGCTCTTCTTTGGGATTGGAATGAAAACCGACCTTTTCCAGTCCTGTGGCCACTGCTGAGTTTTCCAAATTTGCTGGCATATTGAGCGCAGCACTTTGACAACATTAGATGGCACATCAGGAGGGTGATTTATTCAAAAGGAGATAGGCACTGATCTCCTTATCTTTGTGTGTCAGTTGTGATTCATGAACTGACACACAAGGAAAAGGCTTTGGCAGGAAGCATTAGCCTAGCACAAGCCTGTGTATTCTGAATTTGCCCAAAGACTATATGTTGTTATTACGGTACACTCTCTTTTATAATTGTATGTTAGTCACTCGGTCGTGCCCTACTCTTTGCAACCCCAAGGACTGTAGCCTACCAGGCTTCTATGTCCATGGGATTTTCCAAGCAAGGATACTGGAATGGGTTGCCATTTCCCTCTCAAGGGGATCTTCCCAACCGAGGGATCAAACCCAAGTGTCCTGCATTGCAGGCACATTCTTTACAGACTGAGCTACCAGGGAAGCCTCACTTTTGTAACACATAAATTTATTTATTTACCATCAATTTAGCTGCATTAGGTCTTAGCATGGGGCTTCAGTAGTTGTGGCATGCAGACTTAGCTGCTCCAAGGCATGTGGGATCTTAGTTCCCCAAGCAGGGATTGAACCCACATTCCCTGCATTGCAAGGCAGATTCTCAATGACTGTACCACCAGGGAAGTCTGGACACTTGCTTTAATTGCCTTTTTAAAGTACTAACATTCACTTTAGATTAGACAGCTTCCATTGCACTAACGAAATGTTTTCACTGAGCTCAGTGGATTCACTGTGTTTCACTGAAAAAGAGGAAAAAATCAAGAGTGGGGCTTCTTTGTTATTTTCTATGGACAGATCCCGGGAAGGACAGCTGACTTCACCCTGACGCCAGCCCTGGGATCAGTAGGGCTAGACTCAACCCGGCCCTGATGCCTACTTGCCTTGCAACCTTGGACCAGCCAATAAGCCCTAGTGAAGTAGGAGAATGACAACCTTCATCCTGCCGGCCCGGTGAAAACTGCTGTTCAAACCTGAAGACATCCCTGAGCCAGTGACTCTCCACAGGGGTAGAGGAGGTACATTCATGTGTAAGTACATGCAGAGCCCATGCATGGACACATGCTGGAAGGGCTCCAGAAACATTCACCCGGCAAACAAATGCACAAAGAGACAAGGGCTGCCAACTCACTGATACAAGGCCCAGCTTCAAGACTGCCCAGGGCAACCCTCCTTGGAGATGGGGAAACCGAGGCTGAGTTAGTCCAGGGCCAGACAGAGCTCTGATCTCTGCCCACCTCCAAATCTACTTTAAACAAAGCTTATACCTGAGCACACCACAGGCCTTGAAATCTAGCGGGCAAATGAGAGCAACAGTACAGTGCCCACGCCTAACCTTTCACCAGGAGCCGAGCCTGGGACTGGGCCTGGCCAATGTCACAGGTGTAGGTGTCACTGTCTGCCTTCTCCAGGGCGCTGATGGTGAGCCGCAAGGTCAGGCCCTCCTGGCTGGGCGTGTGCTTCCCTGAGGCCTGCAGCTCTGTGAGGCCCTTGCGCCAGGTCACTGAGCCTGCGGGGCGCTCCGTCTTGCAAGTGAACGTGACTGTGCCCTTCTCCTCCACGTGTAGGTCAGCCAACGGCTCCGTGAACCTGTTTGCCTTTTCTGGTGGAGGGGCAAGAATGAATGGGAGGGTGAGGCCTGTGCAGATGCCATGCAGGTCCTCAGGACAGGAAATCATTCCCATCACAGGTGGTTCTCCTGGCCCACCCACAGATCCTCAGGGACCTGGGCGAGTCCCTTCTCTGCTGGGTGCCTCTCCCTTCCTACCTGGGACAGAACAGCTCCCGGGGGGCAGCCCCAGGCTCTCATGGGGGTTACCTTCCACTTGGAGACTGGCTGTGCTTTTGGAAGACTCCGTCTCACACGTGTATTTGCCCGAGTCTTTGAGTGAGGCTGCACGTATGACCAACGAGGCCCAAGTGCCTTCGGTGAGCAGGTCATACTTCTGACTCTTGCGAATGGCCTTCCCATCCTTCAGCCAGCGCACTGGGGTCCCCTCCTGCGACAGCTCACACCTCAGCACCACATCCTCACCCAGCATGGCCTGCTGGTCTTCCAGTGGCTTCATAATGTCAACTGACCTCTCTGGAAAGAACAGAGATGTGCCTGATAAGGCCTGGCCAGAGCTCCACCCATGACCATGGCCCTAGCCATGCCTGGGGTTAAGACAAGGCAAGCATTCAAGAGCTTCCAAGCTCTGGAGGCTGAGACCACAGAACCTACAGCTCTAAAACTTCCAACTCTGGAACCTCAGGCCCAGGGGCCTCAGAGCCCTGGAATACCAGGGGAGGACCCTGGGAAAGAGAGCTATTAGACCACAGAATCTTATGTTCTCATCACTGTTCAGAGCTCTGTAACTCAAAAAGCATGGCCATGGGCTGAGCTTTACCCATTGGCACCAAGTATTTATGCTGGAAGTAGCAGCTCATAAATTTCAATGGCAATTTCACTACCAACATGAGCCATGCACCCTGGGAGCTACCACAGCAGTTGAACCACGGACTAAAGCTTACAAATCCTGCTCCTGCCCAAAGGCTCCAGAACCTCATCCTAAAGGGTAATCCTGGTCATCCACGTAGTTCTGGATGACCAGAACCGCCCAGTACTCCAACAGATGCCTCTAGGTGCTCATCAGGGGCTGGGGAGACAGTCACTAGACACAAGTCCTTGCAGCTTCCAAGCCCAAGACCCTGGCTCCAGGCTTCCTGGGGAGTGCCCAGGCTCAGGAGCTCTCAAAGCAGCCCCTGGACACAGCCCCTTGACCTGCCCCAGCCAGTCAGTTCCCACTGCCAGCATTCACCCACCTTTGATGATGAGCGAGGCTTTGGAGGTGAGGCCCCGCACAGAGAAGACCACCTCCCCAGCGTCGCTTGGCATGGCATCTCGGATAGCTAGAGTGTACTTGCGGCCCTGGCACGTGGCACAGAAGCGGCCGGAGCTGCCCACTGTTTTCCCGCTCACTGTCCACACAGCCACATCGCCAGTGTTCTCATGAGACAGGATGCACTCGAAGCTGCAGCTCTTGCCCTCCAGCACCTCCACTGTCTTCAGCCTCTTGGTGATGCCCACGTGCAGCTCTGTGGGCCATGGGAGACAGCTGTCATGCTGGCTGGGCCCACAGAGGCCTGCCCCACGAGACAGGCACCGTCAAGCCGATAGCAGCGTCAGGCCAGACCCCAGGAGGGGGCACACCTCTGGTTGGCCTGCATAGCCCCCCTCTCTAACCCTACTCCCAGGAGGCCTGCTGCCTCTCTCAGCAAGCGTCCTCTTGGCCTCCTGCTGTCCACACCCTGGCAGTTAGATGGCTGACGGCCGTGAGTTGCAACCAGGGTGACTCCTTTCACATTTGCTAGAGAGTAACGTGGAGAGAATAAGCACCACTCAGTTGCCACCAGCTTATACGCTCCATAAAAAGAACAGCTTCCCCAAATGAAGGGGAATCCAGCTCTAAGACAAACTCACCACACCACCCTTCCCCTTCGTGTCTCATCACAAACTGGCCAGACCATCAGGGACCAGCCAGGGGGTCACTGGGCAACATGCCTGCCAAACACGTAAGAGAGGAAAGGACTAGGGGAATGGAGTTAGGACAGAGACATACACGGGACATCAGGTACCCATCAGGAAGCATGCCCAGACTGGAAGGAGCCTGGGAAAAGAAAGGTGACCTGCCCACAAGCCACCTTCACCAGGCGGCGCCGTGGCCTGGGAGTCCTCCTGGGGCACCCCCCGCCTGACATCGCAGCCTCTCCCACGCACCACCCTCCTGATGCCTCTCTCTGGGGACCCTGTGCCTGCCCACACATCCCCGGGTGCAGAGGGAAGTCTCCAGCCTCTGCTGGGACTCAGTCAAGCAGGGCCAGTCTGTCTCCCAGGCTTTGCTCTGTTGCCTATTACCCCTGGCCCACCTGCCTGCACCTGGGCCTTCTAAGACCCTGTCAAGCCCACTCCTTCAGGAGTCTGACCTGATCTCTCCAGGCTCAGCAGAGCAGACCCTGGTCTCCGAGAATGGGCAGGTCCCCTGAGCACAGGCACTCCCACGCCCTGAGCCACACCCCCAGTGCCCTGGCCCCACCATCTGGAGCTGGCCGCAGCACGCACCATGCACGCTGACACGGGCACGGGTCTCCTCAGTGCCCACGTTGCAGGTGTACAGGCCGGCATCATCCTGACTCAGGTTGTGCACCACGAGGCCTCGCATGCCCGCCGCGTGCAGGAAGTCATACTTGTCACTGGGGTCCAATGCCACGCCGTCCTTCCGCCACACCACCTGGGCGTGGTGGTCAGATACCTCGCACTGCAAGGCCAGTGTGCCCCGCTCCTCTGCAGACACATCATCCAATGCCTTCAGGAACACCACCGGCTTCTCTGCAGGAAGAGTGTGGGCGACTTAGGGGACGCACTGCCGCCTCAGGCCCTCTGGGGAAAGGGTGCGTGTCCCAAGGGTCCCCACGCGCCACACAGAGCCACCTCACCTTTGACCACCAGGTGGGCGGAGGCCGTAACCTTGGGGGAGGAGATGCACACGGTGCCCCTGTCAGCCTGCCGGACCCGCTTCAGCACCAGGGTGTGGCGGCGGCCCTCGTGGGTGATCTCGTGGAAGCTGTCGTTATACAGTGGTGTCCCATTGAGCAACCACTCCACTTTTTCATCCTCGTGCGACAGCTCGCAGGAGAAGCAGGCACAGCCCTCCTCTGGGACCTCCACGTCCTCCAGCGGCTGCGTCACCGTCACCTTCCGTTCTGCCAGGAGCATGAGGCAGCTTCAGCGTGACCGCCACTGCTGCCTCCTCTAGACACCCTCGGGGGCCCCACACCCCTCACTCTCTACCTTCCGCAGTGACCTCCTAGAGACCCTTGGGGGCCCCACGCCCCCTCTCTCTCCACCTTCCACAGTGACCTCCTAGAGACCCTCGGGGGCCCCACGTCCCCTCTCTCTCCACCTTCCACAGTGACCTCCTAGAGACCCTCGGGGGCCCCATGCCCCCTCTCTCTCCACCTTCCACAGTGATCTCCTAGAGACCCTCGGGGGCCCCACACCCCCTCTCTCTCTACCTTCCACAGTGACCTCTGCGCTGCTCTGGGCACTGCCGGCCTGGCACCGGTAGACACCAGCATCCGCAGGGGTGAGCCGCAAGACACGCAGCTCCGCCATGTGGCCCTCCAGCCTCATCTTGAACTTGCTGGAAGGCGCCAGGGGCGTCTCCTCCTTGTACCACTGCACAGCTTTGGGGGGAGGCTTGAAGTCACAGGACAGGACGACAGACTGCAGCTCACGCCCCACCTTGGGCTCCAGGGGCCGTGTGAGCACCACGGGAATGTCTGCGGCGGGAGGAAGAGGGAAGCAGGCATACAATGAGCCAGACCACGAGGCCGGAACCCCTGCCCCTGCCCAGGCCCCCTCCACCCTCAGCTGAGCCACAGGGCAGTGCCCTCTCACCCGAGACCACCAGGGAGGCGGTGGAGCGTGATTTGCCAATGGTGAAGTGCACCGGCCCCGTCATGGTGGAGCAGGTGCGCCGCAACGTCAGTCGATGCACTGTGCCCTCCTGCTCTATCCCCACGTCAGCCCCCGCCTGCAGCACCGTCCTTCCCAGGAGCCACTTGGGGGGCCGCACCGAGGGGATGGAGGTCTCACACTCGAACCAGGCGGGGGCGGGCTCCATCACTGTCACATCCTGCAGGCCCCGCACGACCACAATGGACTGCTCTGTGGATGAGAGCCAGTCACCCGGGCAGTCCCGCGGGAGGGTCATGAGCCGTGCCCCACTCCCCCACCTCTGCAGGGTTTGCTCCTGGGAACAGACCCTCTCGGGCACACTCACATCCTCCTGGGAGCACCCCAAGGCCACCAGTCGGGCCCTCCTCAGAGCTGTATGCTCAGTCGCTGCAGCTGTGTCCAGCTCTGTGCAACCCTATGGACTGAAGCCCGCCAGGCTCCTCTGTCCATGGGAGTCTCCAGGCAAGAATACTGGAGCGGGTTGCCATGCCCTCCTCCAGGCAATCTTCCCAACCCAGGGGTCGAACCCATGTCTCTTACGTCTCCTGCATTGGCAGGTGGGTTCTTTACCACTAGTGCCACCTGGGAAGCCCAAGTCTCCAAGTGCCACAGGCCACAACCCCTCTCCTGGGGAAAAAAGGAACAGCTTCACCCAGCCCTGCCCAAACCTTCTACGAAGAACTGTGCACTGGTCTTCACATCACCAGCATCGCACGTGTAGGTGTCTTCATCCTCGGGCTGGACGGTGTTGATGACCAGCTTGCGGTAAAGGCCATCACTGACCATCTCGTACTTGGCCCCAGGATGCAGCTCCACGCTACCCTTGAACCACCGCACCTGGGCACTGGCCCTTGACATCTGGCACTCGAGCACGCCGCGGTGCTTCTCCATCGCGATCTTATCCCGCAGCGGGCGGAGGATGGACACAGGCAGCTCTGGAGGTACACCCCACGGGGTCAGAGTGGGCACACAGCGAGCCCAAACCCACCAGCCAAACTGGGACCCCACGCTCAGGCTATAAAGAGCCCAGACAACCTGCCCACCAGAGCCAGCAGGCAGCAAGGCAGAGTCTCCCCTTTGGGCTGGCCTGGGACGTGCTGCTCACCTCTGACCACAACGACAGAGCACACACCCACACACCTGCTATCGTCCAGTGGGCCCTTGGCATGTGTGTGTCTGCCCCACCTCAACACCCCATCCATCCTCTTGCCACACAGTCTTACTCTCACCCTGCACACCCGAGTCCACTGCACCCTGTCCTCACCATATGTATCCAAGCACGCCAGGCCCCCTACCCCCAGCCTGTTCCCAGGCCCTTTCTCCCTCCTGCCCCACCGTCACCTTGACTATCACCAAGGTCACCAGGTAAAAGGCTGGTATGCTCACCTCCTGCCGGGGCCTCACACCCTTTCTCTCCAGCATTCGCTGAGGTCCCAGGAGGGAGAATTTACTGGTAACTACATTTTAAACAAAGAAGGAGACCCCAAGACTGCCTCCCCTAGTCCACTTTCTTCTTGATGAGGAGGGAACACCCCTTTCCCTCCTCCGGGGTCATTTCTAACTTCATTCTGGGAAGGACCCCAGAACAAAGACAACTGGCCTTCCAGCCCTGTAAGACTCAGCACGTGGGCTTGTTCACACAGACACTGTCCAGCCCATGCCTTGTCCGGGGCTCCCATTACCTTTTACTCGAAGCTGGGCTCGCGATTCTGCATTTTCTGCTACAAACTTGATTTCCCCTGCATCTTCCACCAGGACCCTCCGATAGATGAGAATGTATGTCCTTCCTGGGAACAAAGCCCACTCGGCACTAAAGGGCAGGGTGGCCCGGGGACAGGGAGGGGTGACCTGGGGGCAGGAAGTGGGGAGAACGCCTGCTGTGGCCCCCACACTGTTCCTGTCTCACCTTCCTGGCGGATCCTCACGTTGTCACTGGGCCGGAGCTTACTGTCCTCCCAGAACCACTGCGCAGGCACCTCATCGTGGGAGACCTCGCAGGAGAAGGTGGCAGCCTCTTTCTCCATCACTTCCATGTCCTCCAGAGGCCTCACAATCTGCACATTCCGGCCTGGGGCACACAGCAGGCCCCGCTACACCCTGAGCCACAGACCTCCTATCTGACCACCACCCCCGGCCCAGCTTGCTGACCAGAGGGCCAGGCACCTGCTGGGGGATGCAGCAGGGGCCCAAGAGGTCCTTGCCCCCACCTGTCCAGCCCTCACCTTGCACCTTCAGGGAGGCAGAGCTCTGAGCATCATGGGCATCACACACATACACGCCCTGGTCTCCAAGCTCACATCGGTAAATGACGAGACTCCTGCAGGCCCCCTGGGCCATCATGCCCATGGTCTTGCTTACCCGCAGCTCCACATTGTCCTGTGAAGGAATGAGGCCAGGTCAAGGGCTGGAACTGCCCAGCAGAGTGGTCTGACACTTGCCCACCCCTGGTGAGAGGCAAGAAGGGGCAAAGGAGTTCACACGCACCTTCAGCCAGCGCACGTCCACATTGGGGCGTGAGAGCTCACAGTCCAGGGCCACCCTTTCCTTCTCTGTGGCCACCACGTCCTGCAGAGGGCGGATGAACTTCACAGGCAGCTCTGGGAAGACAGGAAGGAAATGCTGAGAAGCAGGGCCTCTGCGCGGGGACAGGGTCTGAACTGGCTGGAATCACTCAGCTGGTTTTAGGAAGGAGTTCCCCCACCTACGATGCCCCACCTGCATCCCTGGCACCGTAGGGACGGGGCGGGCACTCTGGAGTGAGTTCTGCCCCACCTATGAGCACCCACCAGTGATGACCAGATGAGCAGAGGTGTGCACGCCCTCTGCCCTGAAGGCCACCAAGCCACCGTCCTGCCTCTGCAGCCGTGACAGCGTGAGGGTGTGGGTGGGGCCGTGCACCGCCAGCTGGCAGTTGGGTCCCGGCTGGAGCCGAAGACCGTCTCGAGTCCAGTTGCCCTCCACGTCAGCGTGGGACAGCTCTACTTCCATAGTGGCCGTGCCCTGCTCCTGCGCCTCCACGGCCTGCAGGCCCCGCACGAGCCGGACCTGGCGCACTACGGGGCAAACAAGGGGAAGGATGAGCCACTGCAGCAAGACCCTAGCCCTCAGGCCAGCCCCTGTCACTGCCCCAGGGAGCCTCACGGTGTCCTGGAAGGGAGGTCTCCCCTCCCTCACTGCCTCCCCCTCCTCCCCAGCCCCTGCCAACTGCAGGGTCTTCTTCCCTTTTCCCCCTTTCACAAGGCCCTGCCCCCAGACGGAGATCCCCTCTCCTCCTACGCTCTCTACCTCCTCAATGCTCAACCCTCAGACCAAGCTCGCTTAGCTGCTCACTTTCCACAGTCAGCTTGGCCTGTGTCTTATCGTCTGGTGTCTCGCAGCCGTAGAAGCCACGGTCAGCGAAACCCACACCATGGAGAACCAGACGGTGACTTGCGCCCTCAGCACGGATTTCCACTTTCTCGCCCGACGCGAGTGCTACAGCATTGCGTGTCCACTTGACCTCCGGCCACGGCCGCGTCAGCTCCACCTCCATAGTCACTGAGCTCAGCTCCTCCACGGTCTGTGGCTCCAGCTTCTTTCTGAACAACACTGGAGCCTCTGGAGTCATGAGAGAAGGAGATCACAAGAGCCACTGTTTCCTCTCAGAAAAGCAAGGCAGAGGGACCCTGCCCCTGACCCCCAGCCAGCAGAGCTGCCCTCCATCACATTCTGACTCTGAATTAGGGAAGGCCTTGGCCATACTCAGGGCCCAGCTGCACATGTGCGCAGGTATGATTTCATGGATGGATAACAGCACTTCAGCTGGAGGAAGGCATGGCAACCCACTCCAGTATTTTTGCCTGGAGAATCCCTTGGACAGAGAAGCCTGACAGGCTACCATCCATGGGGTCACAAAGAGTCGAACACGACTGAGCGAGTGCACACACACACAACCACACTTCAGGAGGGCTTCTTCTTCCCCAGTCCCCCTTGCACCTACTCTTCTGCTCTTCTGAACAACCTCCTGCCATGCCCATAAGAGCCTGGAACTCCTAAGTGCGGCTGGTGAGCAGAAGCATCGGGACACAGAGAGCTCTTGAGACAGGCAGACTCCGAGCCCCCAGACCAGCTGCACCAGAGTCCCTGTTCAACTAGGCCCTGGGTGCACCACATCAAGGAAGAGAAATGTTTGAGGAGTCCTCCCAGACTCAGGTTGTGCCAGGGGCAGAAGTGAACCTACCCATATTACTCCCTTCCTCAAGAACATGAGATGGCTTGGCTCCCCTGGGGTAAAGTTCTGGCTCTCCCCACGCAACCTGGCTTCAGTGAGCAAAGCGCATCCCCATCACATGCATATGCTTGCCCACCTTGTCACCTCCCTCACCTCTGGGCTCAGTCAGGGTCCTTTCCTCTAGGAAGACTCCCTGGATCACGACCTCCACCCACTCTCCCACCAGGTGTCCACTGCAAGAGTTTACCATCTCCCCTTCAGAGCAGGTGCCTGGCCCCGTGGTCCCACTCTGCAGCTGACAAACCCACGTCCTCCGAAGTCAGCCCAAGGAGCTGGGTCCAGGCTGGCAGCAGGGTGTGTCAGTATAGCCACCTTGGAACCAGCTCACTAGGAGAAGCTGGCTACAAGAAGCTGTGGCGCCCTCCCTGCTGCCCCACAAGCTCACCTCGGACCCGGAGGGCAGCCGTGGACTCAATGCCCTCAGCCTCCGCAGTGACCTGGCCGGCATCCTCCAGGGACAGGCTTAAGATGGTCAGGCTATGGCTGGCACCCTTTTGCGATATGAGAAACTTCTCGCCGGACTGTAGTTGGACACCATCTCGGAACCATGTAACCGCCACATCGCTGGGGGTCACCACACACTGGAAAGTGGCCTCACACCCCTCCTCTGCAACCACTGCGCTCAGCCCAGACGTGAACTTGACCACGCGGGGTACTGTGGACAGGGGCTCCACTTGAGATACAGACAGCATAGGCAGGGTCTCCCCCTCTTGCAGACTCCACAGAAGGACACCTCTTCCAGGAAGCCTCCCAAGAATGCTCCGCCAAGCCACCCACCCTCCCAGGCGACCCAGCCCGCGGACCTGGCACGCGCATACCAATAACGGTGAGCATGGCGCTGGTGTGGTCGTCGCGGCTCTCACACACGTACTCCCCTGCATCCTCTGCCCTCAGGCCCGACACCGTGAGCGAGCGCTGAAGCCCCACAGCTGCCATCTGGAAGCGTTTGCCGGACCGGAGTTGCGTGCTTCCGTGGCGCCACACCACCTCAGCCTGCGCAGGGCTCAGCTCACAGACCAGCATCACCGTGCCGCCCAGATCCCCGCTCACAGGCTCCAGGGGACGGCAAAACTTGGCAGCCACCTCTAGGGGAGGGAAGGGGACGTCAACCTGGCGGGGTTCAGGCCGCAGGACCAGCTCCGAGTGGCCTGGTTGCACGCCCTGAGCCCCACCCGGTCTCCACTCCAGGATGCTGCCAACAAGGGGTTCCCAGAGGACCACCCTGTGGAGCCACTCACCTTCCACCTGCACGGGGAAGTCCTGCCCCTCTGCACCCACGCGGCAGCTGTAGACTGCACTGTCCAGGGGCTGTGCACCACGCATGGTCAGGGTGTGGGTGTCCCCCAGGCTGGTCATCTCATGCCGCTTGCTACGGCGAATCTCCACACCATCTTTGAACCACGTCACCGTGGCCACAGAGGGCGTGGCCAGAGTGGCTGTCAGGACAATGTCCTCGTGTTCCCTGACCACCAGTGGTTTCCTGCGTCTGGGTTTCTCTGGGGCCGGGGGCTCAAACTCCGGCTCTGGGTGGGAGAATAACAAAGGAGCATTAGAGAGGGGACCCTCTCATCCTTGGCCTGAATCCCATCCCCACTCCAGGCCACGTGGAGGGGGAAGACTTGAAATGAAACTGCCTAGGCTGTCCGCCTCTCCACCGCTGCCTCTCTGGCTCAGCAAGCCAGAGAGTGACTCATCAGGGCCACACTCCGCCTGCCAGGTACCATCCAGGCTCCCGGGGCAGTGCAGGGCAGCAAGGAGGCGCCACCTGGGACCACAGGCCCGGGGGCCCCAAGCTCTGTCCACCAAGAGCTCGGAGTCCAGGATCCCTGCCCCACCTCAAGGGGAGATGGGCCCCACGAGCAGCTAAGGCAAGGAAAGCAGGACACATAATGACCCTGATGCAGCCTGGGGCTGGGCCAGAATTCCAGAAGAGCAGGAGGGAGCGGGGCCAGGGAGGGCAGCAGAGGAGGATAATCTCAGTAGAGGAAGCCCCCTGTGGGAAGGGGAGAGACCAGGCAAAGACTGAGAGGTGTGAAATAGCCTGAGTACCTCCAGCAGCCAAGCATGGGGCAAAGGCCAGGGCTGAGAATGGGGGAGAGGGAGGCCCTGGGAGGGGGCCTAAGAAGGTCTCTGGGAGGACTGATCCCGGGGACCACCTGGCTGCTGGATCAGATGCCAGAGCCACAGCTGGGGACAGAGACGGTGTCAATGAGCTCAGGACTCTGAAACCCAGCAGCAAGAGGGACAGGAGCAAGCAGGCAATACATCCGCTTGGCTCAGGCCCAGGACAGAATGGGTATCTGAGCAGAGGCCAACACAACAGGCTGACCTAAATACAGCTGGACGGTCAGGGGCCCAAGCCACAGACAGGGGCTCCAGACCCAGTGAAGGCAGATATGTTCAAGGCCAGAAGTTCCCCAGAGCAGGGCTCCACAGCTGCCCAGGAAGACTTAATATGGGAATAGTGCCTCCTGCCAACCACAGACACAGAATGGCCATTTCAACAGATTACAGGCTTTCGCAGCCTGCAGATGGCTGAGAAAGCCTCTGAGGCAGGTTTCATGCTGGGAAAGGTATGGATGTGGTGGAGAGAAGCAGGAATCTGGAGAAGCAGATGTCAAGAGTGTCCTGGACTTGGGGCTGTGGCAGGCATCCTGCAACTCAAGGACCTTGCCAGGGGACAGAGCCCTGGAGCTGACTGCATCTGTGGAGAACCCAGCTGAGGACCCCATGTCCCAGCATGTCCCCGTACTCATGTCCCCCACCCTGCCGGAGATGTGCTCATTTCCCCCAGTTTGCAGGTGCTCACTCCCTCCACTCAACCCTGGCACCCACCTGTGACGTCCAGGTGGAAGGAGACCTTCTGGCCCCCGGCCTCGCAGCTGTACTCCCCGGCGTCCGCCTTGCCCGCCTGCTGCACCACCAGCTGCCGGGTGCAGCCCATGGCCTCCACAGTCACTTTTGAGCTTGAACTCAGCTTCTTCCCATCCTTGTACCACGTCACCTCGGTCTGGGCCTGGGCCACCTCGCAGCTCAGCGTGGTGCGGGCTCCTGCCTTGGCCTGTACCTCCCTGTACACTGCCTGCTCCTTGGCAAACAGCACCACAGGCTCTGCAGACAAGGAAGGATGCACAGGGTCAAAGACACCATCCAAGACAGGAATCCAGCAGTATGGAAAGAAGGCCTGGGCAGATAGAAAGGGGGACTGGACACTGCTCCAGGCTCTGTGTTGGGCCACAAGTGCCCGCAATTTATCTATACATTCTGTGCATGCTGTTCCAAGTGGGGACTCTGTGAAAGATTTCTTCCCTGCACATATTCCTCTAGGAAAGGAGCTGTGGGATCAGGATGCATGTGCCCCTCACCCTTCCTAGATGACACAGTCTTTCTCACATGACTGTACAGAGAACATCCCCACCCACAGTGCAGGAGAGTTCACGCTCCATGCTCTTAGTGCTGTCAACTGGTGGCGAGCCAGTAGGGAGCATCGTTGTACTTCCTGAGCTTTCTTTTGCACAGTCCTAATGACTTCCAAAGTGAAGCACCATTTCTGATCTTTTTGGCTTTTGGTGTTTGCCCTTCTGCAGTATCACTGCCAAACTTTTACCCCATTATCAGTAGCATTGTCTGTCTTTTTCTTTTTCATTTTCAGGAGCTCTTCATATATTTATATTAAAACTTTGACAATTATGGGTGTGTCAATATTTTCTCCATCTTTGCCACTTGCTTCTTTATTGTTTATGTGTCTTCTGTTGACATAAAGTTCTGAGTTTTAACACCGGCAAGTATGTCAATTGTCCTTTTTGCGACCCTCTTACACTGTTTGTGGGAATGCAAACTAGTACAGCCACTATGGAGAAAAGCGTGAATATTCCTTAAAAAACTGGGAATAGAACTGCCATATGACCCAGCAATCCCACTGCTGGGCATACACTGTTTACAATAGCTAGGACACCTGATGCAAAGAACTGACTCATTGGAAAAGACCCTCATTCTGGGAAAGATTGAAGGCAGGAGGAGAAGGGGATGACAAAGGATGAGATGGTTGGATGGCATCACCAACTCGATGGACACGAGTTTGAGCAAGCTCTGGTAATTGGTTATGGAGAGGGAAGCCTGGTGTGCTGCAGTCCATGGGATCACAAAGAGTTGGACGCATCTGAGTGACTGAACTGAACTGAGGATATGGAAGCAACCTAGATGTCCACTGGCAGATGAATAGATAAGGGAGATGTGGTACATATACACAATGGAAAAATATTCGCTATAAAAAGGAATGCATTTGAGTCAGTTCTAATTAGGTGGATGAAACTGGAGCCTGTTATGCAGAGGGGAAGTAAGTCAGAAAGAGAAACACAAATACAGTATACTGATGCATGTATGTGGAATTTAGAAAGATGGTAACAGCGATCCTATGTGCAAGGCAGCAAAAGACACACAGATGAAAAGACTTTTGGACTCAGTGGGAGAAGGTGAGTGTGGAAAGATTTGAGAGAACAGCATTGAAACATGTATATTATCATATGCGAAATAGATGACCAGTGCAAGTTCAATGCATGAAGCAGGGCACTCAAAGCCGGTGGCTCTGGGACAACCCAGAGGGATGGGGTGGGGAGGGAGGTGGGAGTGGGGTTCAGGATGGGGGGAACACATGTGCACCCGTGGCTGATTAATGTCAATGCATGGCAAAAACCACCAGAATATTGTAAAGTAAGTATCCTCCAATTAAAATTAATTAATTTAAAAAATGTATCTTTTGTGATTAGTATATTTATATACTGCTTAAATCTTTTATTACCATCAGGTCATTAAATAATCTATATTAGCTGCTAAGAGCTTGTTTTAACTTTTATATTGGTGTCTCTAACCCACCTGGAGTTGGTGTCCATGTGTGCTGTGAGGGAGACGTCAATTTTTATTATAGAGGAATAGATATAAATATACATATATATGGTTATATGGTATTAGCACAGTTTATGAAAAAATTACTCTTTCTCTACACCACACACTGGCACTACATAGTTAAAAAACAGAAAAGGGACAGGAGAGTTTGGTTAAACGCAGGGCTGTTTCAGAGCTCACTATTCTATTTTGTTGTATTTACACCTGCACTGAAACCCAGCTGTTCACTACTGTAATTTTATAATGTTTGATATCTTACAGATCAAATGCTCTCATTTTACGAGTGCTTGCGTTCCACTTGACCCTTGGAATCAACTTGTCAAATTTGACACACCTACAAAAGAACTTCTCTTTGGATTTTGATTGATGGTATGTGCTCAGTTGTGTCCAGCCTTTTGCAACCCCAAGGACTGTAGCCAGCCAGGCTCCTCTGTCCATGGAATTCTCCAGGTAAGAATACCTGTACTGGGTTGTCATTTCCTTCTCCAAGATTTTGAGTAGGAATGGACATTTTTGTGCCTTCCATGCATAGCTCACCATTCATTTAGATCTTCATTGTCTCCCTAAAATGTTTAATAATATCCTCTCTTGGAAGCCTTAAACATATTTTATTAGACATGGAGTTAGAAGCATGATACTTCTGATGTTATTGTAATTGTCTTAAAATATCATTTTCTGACTCTCAGTTGCTAGTACATCAACATAGAAGTGTTTTCTGTGTATTTTGTATGTGGTGATTATTCTTAACTTTCTTACTAACTTTAAAAATTCTTTCTACTTTCTGCATTAATAATATTATCATCTAGGAACTCCACTTTTTGCTTTATCTAAATTTTACTTTATATTTTTCCTGATAGTCTCTACAATATTGGACATAAGTTGTGATAGTGGAGTCACCTGAAATGCTCCAATTAAAAGAAAAGCTTTCAAGGTTTCTCTGTAAGTGTGATGTTTGCTATTGTTTTCTTTAGTACTCTGTACCAAATTAAGGAACTATCCGTTTATTACTAGTTCAGTAAGAAGTTATCAAAATTAATATATGCTGTATTTTATAAAACTCAATCTAGCTGTGATGTAAACATTTTATCAAGCACTTTTATTCTGCATTTTTAAGGCAGAAATATGCCTTTTCTCCTTTAGCTTCTTAATGTTATAGACTGATTTTTCTAATGTTCTGGTGCTGAACAAACCTTGCATTCCTGGATTAAGATCTTCATGTACTGCTCCATTCACTTTGCCAATATTGTGTATAGGATTTTGATACTGACATCCAAAAAGATTGGCCCGTAATTTCAATTATTTATACTTTGTCAGATTTTGATATCAATGCTATGGTAGCTACATAAAATGAGTTAAAGAGTATCTGTCTATATATATATACACACACACACACACACATATAAATAGACATACACACACACACACACATATATATATATATCCCTTTTCCATTCTCTTAAAGAATCTCCAAGAATATGAAATAGTTTTCTAGACTATTTCATATAATTTGCCAGTAGAGCCACTGAGCTTAATCTTGTTCTATGAGATTATTTTATTATGGTTCCATTTATGTAAAAGATGACAAGACTGTTCAAGTTTATTTCTTCTTGTGTAAGTTTTGATATAGTTTTCTAAGAATTGGCCAATATTTCAAAACTCTTCAAATTTACTTGTGTGAAATAATATTATATTTTATTATAATAATGTCAAAATGATTCACAGTGGATTTCTTGGTATCTATGTACACCTATGAATTAGTATATACTAATACAATATCAAACTGTTATGTGGTGGCACTTAGGAGTCAATGTAGGACCACAGTCCATCTCTGTTTGAAGTTAACCTCTCTTAACAAAAGGAAACTAAAGTTAGTCTGCAGACATCTCTGTGAACCACCTCAGAAGGTACAGAAAGACACATGTCATTAGGAAATGCTATGAAATAAATACTGCTCTACCAGTCAGTAGTGCTACTATAGTACCTCATCTTTAAGAAAGTCTATTGGTGTAGGGAAAGCTCCTTAATACTCTCCATTTCTAAATTTATAAATCAAGCTCCAAAGGGAATACTGAGACAGAACGTACTAACTGAAGGCAAAAGAAAACCAAAATTTGCTTTTAAAAGAATGTACCATATCTCAGAGGTGCATATCAAAGGCACGAATCCTCTTCCCTTGGTTTACTTTGCACAGACGTTGCAACAGAACAGGAACCTAGATTTTGCAACATTTAGGTTCACAGATAACTTCTACAACCATGTGCAAGAAAGAAATAGTGTCCCATAAAAACTAAAATAAATTCAGACTTGAGGTAATGCCAAGTATGATTATGTGGCTGAAATCCTCTTATCAGGTTCAAAAAACTACAAACATCTCTGAATAGGGAGAATCCTCATACAATGCTGGGAGAGAGAATTTGGATATTGCTAAAACATCCAAAAAGTACATTCACATATCCCGAGGTGAGAAATATCTGGTCTACTTGAGACCCCAAGGGCCAGATGGAGCCAGGGTCCTGGACACTAAAGATCACCCAGAACCCTACAACACAGAAACACCACTGGTGGTGCATGAGAGAGGCCCCTCCTCCCACACACACCATTCCCATCCAGTGTCCCTGGGATCAGCCATGAGCATGAGAATGGGAGGTGGGAAGATGGGAGATATGAAGAGTTTAAACGCAATGAAAAGATCCTGTCATGGCTATAAGTCAGTCACATCATCTCCAAAAAGGGCTAATTTAGATCCTCTCAAATAACTGACCTGTGACACCCAGGTGGAAGGAGACCTTCTGGCCCCCGGCCTCGCAGCTGTACTCCCCGGCGTCTGCCTTGCCCGCCTGCTGCACCACCAGCTGCCGGGTGCAGCCCTTGGCTTCCACACGCACTTTCGAGCTTGAACTCAGCTTCTTGCCATCCTTGTACCACATCACCTCCGTCTGGGCCTGGGCCACCTCGCAGCTCAGCATGGTGTTGGCTCCCACCACAGCCTGCACTTCACTGCGTGCTGGCTGCTCCTTCGCAAATGCCACCATGGGCTCTGGGGACAGAGAGGGATACACAGGGTCGGAGACACCGTCTCAGTCAAGATGCAGCACTGGGGAAGAAGGACTAAATGGTGAAGCAAGAGAACTGGAAATTTCTCTAGATCCTGGCTAGCTATGTGGCCTGGAAAACCCTACCTCCTTCTCACAGAGTAACTGCATTTTACCTATGTATTCTCCCACTGATCCATGGGTGTTGTTCCAGGTGAAGACGCTGCAAGAGACTTCAGTGTACACACCTTTCTGGGAGAACTTCAGGGTCCTGAGGCATTGGTTCCTCAACCTCTCTAAATGGGCACCCAAAGGTCTGTGTAGGATCACAGCCACAGTTATCTGACCTTAACACTCTCCACAGGACAGCTCAGGGAGGGGTGCACTCCCACCTGCAGTGCAGAAGCGATCTCGAGCCTCCACCCTCTGGTCTACACTCAGCGTGTCAACTGTGGCCAGTTGGGTGGGGGTGAAGTTGTGTCCCCTTGGCTACCTCTTGCATGGCACTCATGACTCAGAAAGTGGAGCAACCTTTTCAGTCCTTTGGCCATTATGGTTTGCGCTCCTGTGGTGTCACTCTTCAAGTGTTTCAGCTGATTTTCAGTAGCGTTTTCTGTCTCCCCCTTATTCATTCTCCAGATTTCTTTATGTGCTTAAGTGCTAGAGATTGGACAAATGATGCAGTGTGCGAATACTGCACCCATCTGCATAACTTGCCTTTTCACTCAAGTTTTTGTTTTAAATCTGTTTATTTATTTGGTTTCACCACACAGCTTGTGGGATCTTAGTTCCCCAACAATGGATCAAACCTGTGCCCCCTGCAGTGGAAGCACAGATTCTTAACCACTAGACCACCAGGGAAGCCCCCAAATTTAGTTTTAATGTAGTTGAATACAGGATATTGTTCCATTGTTCTATTTCAGACTTCCTTTACCCTGAAGCCATTAGACAATCTATATCATCATCTGATGTTTTATGGTTTTCCTTTCATACTCTTGTCTCTAACCCACCTGGAGTTCCTTTTTAAGTGCTGTTCCAGTTACCTATGCAATTTTTTATGATTAAATGCTGAAAACATCATGTTAAAAAGACCATCCTTTCCCCATTGCTTATACAAGCTCACCGGTTTAAAAACAAAAATGGTGGGGATGGGGGCAGAGTTGGAAGTTCATTTATTCACAGGTCTGATTGTGAGTTCACTATTCTGTTCCTTTGATCTGATAACTATTCCTGTATTGTAACCCCAGTATCTTTATTACTGTAGCTTTATGATAATTCTCTTTTTCAAGAGTATGTTGGCTCTACTTGACCTTTGGAATCTGCTTCTCAATTTTCAACTATCCAAAGAAAAACATTTGTTGGATTTTGATTGGATGTGACTATATCTGAATCTTCCATAGATTTCCATCTATTTCTTTAGGCATTTTTTACTCTCTCTCTCAAAAATGTTTAACCATTTTTCCCCATTAATGTCTTAAACATCTTTATTTTACTTGGAATTGGAAACATCATACTTTTCACAATGTTATAAATCTTTTAAAATTTCATTTTCCAACTATGCAGCTACTAAATGGAAATATATGTTTTCCACATATTGACTTTTTACATGGCAATCTTCTCAACTCTGATACTAAGTCTAATTAGTCTTTTAGATTTTCTGAATTGATATCCATGTAGCCTGTGACTTCTCGCGCTTCATGCTTTGCATTGATCTGCTCTGTGTCTGAAGCTACATAAGCCTTGCAATACTGGAGTACAGCCTTTATCACAGTGCACTGTCTTCTTGATATATTGCTGAATTCAGTTTCTGAGTATTTTGTCCAGGGTTTTCCTTTGATAGCTATAATAAACTGACCTGTAATTTTAATTCTTGGTACATTCCTTGTCCGATTTTGGTGTCCGTGTTATGTTACCTACAGAAAACCATTTGCAGAGTGAATCTCCTTCTATTCTCTAGAAGAATCTTCATGAACATGGATTAATTTCTTTCTAAAATATTTAATATAATTTACCAGGAAAGCTACTGGGCTTAGATCTTTCTGAGAAAAATGATTTACTGTGGTTCAACTTACTTAAAAGGTTTAGAACTGTTAGAGTTGTCTAATTCTTCTGTGTTACTTTTGATAACAGTTTTCTAGGAACTGGCCAAATTGTCAAAATTTTTCAAATTGACTACCATAAAATAATGTGTCATATTCTCTTAAAATATTAATAACATTTGATAAAGGTACAGAGTGAGTTTTCTGGTATCTATACATACCCACAAACTACAATACCACACTGTTAGTTATTGGCAACCAGAGGTCAGTGTAGGATCACAGCCATAGTTATTTGACATTAACACCCTCTTTTTTTTAAACTATTTATTTATGCTTTTAATAGTATAATGAACAATGAATCCACTACCCACTCAAGAACTAATACATTCCCAATCAGTTATCTCCCTGTAACAAACTCCTAATGAAAGGAAAAGAAATTTAGATCTCAGACCTCTCTGAAGCAGCCAGGGAGCCAGAAACGCACTAACCATGAGGGAAATTCTATAAAGTAAATACTGTTTTATGAGACCATGGCTGCTGCTACTATAAAAGCTCATCTTTAACAAAGTGTAGTGGTATAGTATTAGCTACTTATTCGTTTCCATGTCTAAGCTTACAAATCAAACTCCAAGAATACCGACACAAATGTTCTAACTGAAGACAGAGGAAAACACTATGTTGTTTGAAGAGAGCATTCTAAACCTCAGGCACATATCACAGGTGCATACCTACCAACAGTCAGCTCCTTTTTTACTGCTCACAGGCACCGAGACAAAACCTGGATCTAGAATTTGGTACGTGGAGTGAAAAGAGAAAAGAGCCTCCCAGAACACCTAAACTACTATGAACCAAACTTTAGTTTTGAGATAATTCCAAGCATGATTATGTGACCAAAAAGAAATGTCCCCTTAATTTTGGTTCAGTGAAATTCAAACAGGTCTCACTAGTAAGAACTCTCATGTGGTGTTAGGTGAGGGATGTGGGAACAGCCAAAACATTCAACAGAAGGATATGCACATATTCCCAGGTAAGAGACATCTCATCCACTTCAAACCTCAAATACCAGGTGGATCCAGCGTCCTCAATACGGGGACAATTCTACACAGCTGTTGGGACATGTGAATAAGTGTCACATCAAACACTACTTGAAGTTTACAAGAATGGCCAAACTCCCTTCCATATACATGCCCCTCCAATTTAAATTCCCTTGGTTCAGCCATGGGCGTAAGAGTAGGAAGTAGAAGGATGGGAAACTTGAAGAGAAGAAGTCTAATGTAAAGAGCACTAGGGTCCAGTGAGTCTATTAGTCAGTCCCATCATCTCCTCCAAATGCTCTCAGTCACAACCCCCTGTGATGTCCATACCCAAGGAGACCTTCCAGCCTCCAGCCTCAGAGCTGTACTCCCCAATGTCTGCTTTCCCTGCCTGCTGCACCACCAGCCACTGAGCATGGCCCTGAGTCTCTTCATGCACTTTTGAGCTGGCACTCAGCTTCTTCTCATCCTTGAACCATGTCACCTCCTTCTGGGTCTGGGCTACCTTGCAGCTCAGCATGGCTGTCCCCCCAATCACAGTATGCCCTTCACTCAACACTGGCTGTTCCCTGGCAAATGATGTACAGCCATGGACTCTGGGGACAAGGAGGGAAGTACAAAGTCAAAGACATGATCATCTAAGGCAGGAAGGCAACAGTGGAGAGAAAGAGACTAAACAGGGAGGTAAGAGGACTAGAAACTTGTCTAAGCTCTGCACTAGATATGTGCCCGAGACACCCCATACCTTATCAGCAGTTGTGACACAATTTATCTATACATTTGGCCACAGCTCCAAGTGGGTATTTCTAAGTAAGAACACTGCAAAAGACTTCTCTGTGTATAGGATCTGCAGTGGTGGTGGGGGGTGTCATGATCCATGCAACCTTCCTAGATGAAGCCAGAGTCTTCTTCCTAGGTAAAGCCTCAACCTTCCTAGATGAAGCCAGAGTCTTCTTCCTAGATAAAGCCTCAACCTTCCTAGATGAAGCCAGAGTCTTCTTCCTAGATAAAGCCTCAACCTTCCTAGATGAAGCCAGAGTCTTCTTCCTAGATAAAGCCTCAATCTTCCTAGATGAAGCCAGTCTTTCCCACTCAACTGTGCAGAGAGCGTCCCTACCCACAGTGCATGAACATTACTGAGGCTCCACCCTCTTGCCTATTGTCAGTGTGTCAGCTGTTGTCAATCTAGTGAAGGTGAGGTGGTACTTCCTGTGGCTGTCTCCTGTGTGGTTCTGGTGACCCACAAAGTAGAGCAGCTTTATTAATCTTTTTTGTCATTATGGTCATTTTTTGGTCTTTTGCTCTTTTGTGGTGTCGCAGTTAAAGAACTTGCCTGATTTTCAATAGCACTGTCTGCCTTTTTCATATTCATTTTTAGGACTTCTATTTGCATGCTAAAACTTTTCTCTTCCATACCTGTGTGACTTGCATGCCACTCTTTTATGGTGTCTTCTGATGAATTGAGATGGCTGGATGGCATCACTGACTCAATGGACATGAGTTTGAGCAAGCTCTGGGAGATGGTGAAGGACAGGGAAGCCTGGCGTGCTGCAGTCCATGGGCTCGCAAAGAGTTGGACACGACTGAGCGACTGGACTGAACTGAATGAATCTAATGAAAGCTTTTAGTTTTTATTATTATTATTATTATTATTGTAAAGCTTTTAGTTTTAATGCAGTCAAATGTGTCATTCTTGTTCCATGTCAGGAATCTCCCCTTACCCAAAAGCCACAAGGCAATCTAAGTCATCATCTAAGAGTTTTTATGGTTTTATCTCTTACCCTCAGGTCTCTAACTAATGTGGAGTTGGTTCTATGTGGTTTGCGTTATCAGATGAACTTATTTTCCTTATATGGTCAAAATTCAAAAACAATTTTTACAAAAAGACCATCATTTTCCACTCCTTGCACACTAAAAAAAAAAAGTGGGAGTGGAACAAAGGTCCATCTGTGGACAGGTCTTTTGCTAAACTCTCTCTTCTGTTCCTTTGGTCTGATAACTGTCCCTTCATTGATCCATCTTTCTACGTACTGTAGCTTTATAATAGTTTTTAACATTGATAGAGCAAATACTCACACTGAATTTGACTGTCAATTCTCAATACTTTCCACCCTCCCAAAGAACATCTGCTTGGATATGGACTGTTATTGAACATCTCAGATTCTTTCATGGATTTCTATCCATTTATTTAGGACCTTCTTTATCATCTCTCAAAAATGTTATTTCCCCCTCCAGAGCCATTAAACACTTTGCATTATATTTGGAATTAGAAACACGATACCTCTGATGCTATTATTAATATTTTAAAATTCTATTTGAAAATAACTGTTTGTAATTAGTATATAAATATAGTAGTGTTTTCTGTATGTTAATATTTGTGTGCATTTATGTTTCCAAATGCTCTAAGTCAAATCATTTATCCTTGAAATTTCAGCATTGATAATCATGTCGTCTTTGAATTCCACCATGTTTTTCCAACTTTTATGCATTTCATTTACCTCCCTTCTGTTTTGTGCAGTGTTGGACAGAAGTGGTGACAGTTGGCCTCCTTCTCTTGTTCACTAACTCATATTAAAACTTTCAAGGTTTTACTTTAAATGTGATGTTGGCTGGTGTTTTCTAGAGTGCCATTTATCAAGGTAAGGGAAAGTTCGTTTACTGACAGAATTTTATGGCATAAATTGATGACAAAATTATGGTGTTAAAATTTATCAAACTTTTATTCTGCATTTACTGAGAAAAATCACATCATTTCTCACTTCCAATCAGTTAATGTCATGTATTATATTGGTTTTCTAATGGTCAGAATATTAAATCAATGTTGCATGCGTGGACCAAGTCTTTCATCATAATCTATTCTCACCTTCATATATTGTTCAGTGACTTTGCCAATATTTTGTTGAAGATTTGGCCTCAACATCCACAAGATTTGTTGTTACTGCTCAGTTGCTCAGTCGTGTCCAAGATTTTGTGACCCATGGACTGCAGCACACCAGACTTCCCTGTCCTTCACTATCTCCTGGAGTTTGCACACACTCATGTTCATTGAGTCAGTGATGCCATCCAACCATCTCATCCTCTGTTGTCCTCTTTTCCTCCACAAGATATTGGTCCATAATTTTAATTCTCCTTACATTCCTTGCCACATTTGGTATCTATGTTATCCCATAGTTACATGAATCAAACCAGAGAGTAAATCTCCTTGTTTTATTCTCTAGAATCTCTGTGAATATGGAATAATTACTTAACAGAAATTTGGCATAATTTATCAATAGAACAGGGCTTCCCTGGTGACTCAGATGGTAAAGAATCTGCCTGCAATGCAGGAGACCTGGGTTCAATCCCTGGGTCAGGACTATCCCCTGGAGAAGGGAATGGCTACCCACTCCAGTATTTTTGCCAGGAGAATTCCATGGACAGAGGAGCCAGGCAGGCTACAGTCCAAGGGGTCACAAAAAGTTGGAAATGACTGAATGACTAACATTTTCACTTCATCAACAAACCAATGGGCTTAGATCTTTCTTTATGAATTTTTTTTTTTATTACTGGTCCCATTTATTTAAGTTTAAGGGGAAGTGGAGCCCAGATGATGGAGGGAGAAGATGCAGAGTCCATGTCTCCCCACCAATAGGATATTTACCAGATGCTGGTGTAGGACCTTGGGCACCCAGGAAGACCAGAGGACGCCCCAAGCAGGTAGGATGTGGGGGGTAGTGAGGGGGGAGAAGTGGAGGCTGGACATGGCAGGTATACCCGAGGGGCAGCTGGGTAAAGGGAGGGGTTTACACACCTGAAGAGACACACTTACCTTCCGGGGATCACCAGGGACTAGGAGGGACCCTGAGGGGTTGGAGGATCAGGGAAATACATATAGCATTCTCCATCCCTGGTCACTCAGCTCCAGGGAGCTTGCTGAGGCCCTGGGCCTCTAAACCTTGAGGCCAGAGGCACTCCAGAGGGCCCCTACAGGCCAGGCTGAGCCTGGGCGCCACCCCTGACACCCACCAAGGGCCTTTCCTGGCCTGGGTCCTAAGCCTAAACCCCACCCTGCCTAAGGTCTGCCCTGCCCAAGCCCTGCCCCCCACAGTCAAGGCTTTTTCTGGTCCTTTTTATTTTGGTTTGGTTTTTGGTTTTTTCCTTTGCTACTGGAGTTCTAGTTTACCTTCTGGTGTTTGTTTCATATATATTCTTATTTTGTCTAATATATCTGCTGGTTTTCTAAATTGCAATTTTTATTCTTTGATTTTGTTCTGCTTTTTTTTTTGTGCAGTGTCTTATGGCTTGTGGGATCTCAGCTCATGGGCCAGAGATTGGAAATGAGCTCTAGTGGTGGGAGCACCAAGTCTGAACCACTGAACTAATAGAGAACCTCAGACCCCAGGGAATACTAATCAGAGTAAGGTCTCCCAGGGGTCCACATCTCAACACCAAGACCCAGCTCGACCCAACTGCCTGCAAACTCCACTGCCAGAAACCTCAGGCCAAACAAACAGTAGATAGGAACACATTCCTACTCATCAAAAAAGAAAAAAAAATAGGATGACAAAAAAATATGATACAGACAAAGGAGCATAGGTTTTTACCTTAGAGCAAGGTAAAAACCTACAAGATCAAATAAATGAGGAGGAAATAGGCAACTATCTGAAAAATAATTCAGAGTAGTGATGGTAAAGATGATCCAAAATCTCAGAAACAGAATGAGGAAAATGCATTAAACAAACACCTAGAAGAACAAAAGAATGAACAAACAGTGGTGAAAAATGCAGTAACTAAAATTAAAAATATGTTAGAAGGAATCAGTATCAGAATAACTGAGGCAGAAGAACAAATGAGTGAACTGGAAGATAGAATGATGGAAATAACTTCCAAGGAGCAGAATAAAGAAAAAATTGAAGAGAACTGAAGATAATCTCAGAGCTCTCTGGGACAATATTATATTAAATGCACCAACATTTGAATTATAAGGGTCCCATAAAAGAGAAAGAAAAAGGGTCTGAGAAAATATTTGAAGAGATTAGAGTTGAGAACTTCCCTAACATGGGAGAGAGAAGAGTCACCAGAATCCAGGAAGTATAGAGAGTCCCATATAGGATAAGCTCAAGGAGAAACATACCAAGACACATATTACTCAAACTAATAAAAATTAAATACAAAGAAAAACTATTAAAAGCAGCAGTAGACAAGCAAAAAATAACATACAAGGGAGTCCCCATATGGCTATCAGCTGATTTTTCAACAGAAGCTCTGCTGGCCAGGATATATGTAAAGTGATGAAAGGAAAAAAGCCTACAACCAAGACTATACAGCAAAGATCTCATTCAGATTTGACAGAGAAATCAAAAGCTTTACAGACAAGTAAAAGCAAATAGAATTCAACACCAATTAAGAAAATAGTAGAGAAAATGGTAATAGAAACATATAAATCATACATAAATGTAAATGGATTAAATCCCCCAACCAAAAGACACAGACACTGAATGGATACAAAAACAAGACCCGTGTATATGCTGCCTACAAGAGACCCATTTCAGACCTAAGGACACATACAGACTGAAAGTGAGAGATGGAAAAAGATATTCCATGCAAATGGAAATCAAAAGAAAGCTGGAGTAGCAATACTCATATCAGATAAAATAGACTTTAAAATAAAAATTGTTAAAGAGGATCAAAGATTCAATCCAAGAAGATAAAACAATTACAAACAGTTATGCATAGAAATAGGAGCACCTCAATACATAAGGCAAACACTAACAACCATGAAAAGAGAAATCAACCATAACACAATTAATATTGGGGGACTTTAGCTCCCCATTTATACCAGCGGAAACATCATCCAAACAGAAAATAACTAAGCAAACACAAGCTTTCAATGACACAACAGACCAAAAAGAGTTAATTGATATTAAAAGGACATTCCACCTGAAAGCAGGAGAACAAACTTTTTTCTCAAGTGCACATGGAACATTCTCCAGGATAAACCACATCTTGGATCATATATCAAGCCTCAGAAAATTTGAGAAAATTGAAATCGTATCAGCATTTTTTCCTACCACAATGCTATGAGATTAGAAATCAATTACAGGGAAAAAAAACTGTAAAAAATACAAACACATGGAAGCTAAACAGTGCACCACTAAATAACCAAGAGATCACCAAAGAAATTTAAAAATACATAGAAACAAATGATGCTGAAAACATGACAACACAAAATCTATTGGACACAGTAAAAGCAGTTCTAAAAGGAAAGCTTATAGCAATTTAATCTCACCTCAAGAAACAAGAAAAAAATCTCAAATTAACAATCTAACTAACTAGAGAAAGAGGAGAAAGAAAACCCAAAGTCAATAGAAGAAACAAAATCATAAAGATTAGACCAGAAATAAATGAAACAGGAAACAAGAAAACAACAGCAAAGATCAATAAAAGTAAAAGTTGGTTCCTCGAGAAGGTAAACAAAACTGATAAACCTTCAACCAGATTCCTCAAGAAAAAAAGAGCGAGGACTCAATAAAATTAGAAATGAAAAAGAAGAAATCACAACTGACACCACTGATATACAAAGGACCATAGAGACTACTACAAACAACTGTAATCCAATAAAAAGGAACAACCTGGAAAAAACGGATAAATTCCTGGGAAGATACATGCTTTCAAGACTGAACCAGGAAGAATTAGAAAATGTAAACAGGCCAATCACAAGTAGTGAAATTGAAAACGTAATTAAAAGTATTCCAACAAAGAAAAGTCGAGGACCAGACAGCTTCACAGGCAGTTTGAGCAAACTTTTAGAGAACAGATAACATCCATCCTTCTCAAACTCTTCTCCCAAAAATCTCTGAATTACGAACACTGATAAATTCATTCTATAAGGCCACTATCACCCTGATACCAAAACCAGAAAAGATATCACACAAAAAAAGGAAATTACAGACCATCATCACTGATGAACAAAGACACAAATATCTTCAACAAACTACTAATGAACAGAAGCCAACAACACGTTAAAAGGACCATACATCATGATCAAGTGGTTATCCCAGGGATGCAAGGATTCTTCAATATATGCAAATCAATCAATGTGATAACCATATTAACAAATTAAAGAATAAAAATCATATGATCATCTCAATAGAGGCAGAAAAAGCTTCTGAAAAAATTCAATAACCATTTATGATAAAAATTCTCCAGAAAATTGGCATAGAGGGAACCTACCTCAACATAATAAAGGTCATATACAACAAAGCCACAGCAAACCATCATTCTCAATGGTGAAAAACTGAAAGCACTTCCCTTAAGATGAGGAACAAGACAAGGATGTCCACTCTCAACACTCTTATTCAACATAGTTTTGGAAGTCCTCACTATGGCAATCATAGAAGTAAAAGAAATAAAAGAAATCCAAATTGGAAAAGAAGTAAAAGTGTCAGTGTATGCAGATGACAGGTTATCACACATAGAAAATTCTAAAGATTCCACTAGAAAAACTACTGGATCTGATCAATGAATTTAGTAAAGTTGCAGAATACAAAATTAATACACAGAAATCTCTTGCATTCCTTTATACTAACAATGGAAGAGTAGAAAGAGAAATTAAGAAAACAATCCTGTTTACCATCAAGACAAAAAGAATAAAATATCCAGAAATAAACCTACCTAAGGAAGCAAAAGATCTGTACTCACAAAACTATAAAACACTGATGAAAGAAATCCAAGAGGACACAAACAGATGAAGAAATAGACCATGTTCTTGGATTGGAAGAATCAGTTTATAGTGAAAATGACTACACTATGCAAAGCAATCTACAACACAGTGCAATTCCTATCAAATTACTGATGGCATTCTTTACAGAATTAGAATAAAAAATTGTATGAAACAGAACACCATTCCATGTTCGATGCATGAGACAAATGCTCAGGGCTGGGGCAATGGGATGACCCAGAGGGATGGGATGGGGAGGGAGGTGGGAGGGGGGTCCAGGAAGGGGAACACATGTAAACCCATGGCTGATTCATGTCAATGTATGGCAAAAACTACTACAATATTGTAAAGTAATTAGCCCCCAACTAAAATAAATAAATTTATTCTTTTTTTTAAATTGTATAATTTGTATGGAAACACAAAAGACCCCAAAGAGACAAAGCAATCTTGAGACAGAAAAATGGAGGTGGCTCTCTGACTTCAAACTATAATACAAAGCTACAGTCACCAAGACAGCATGGTACTGACACAAAAACAGAAATATAGGCCAACAGGATAAGATATAAAGCCCAGAGATAAGATATGGGCACCTTGTCTTTGACAAAGGAGGCAAGAATATACCTTGGAGATATTGAGAATATGGAGAAAAGACAGCTTCTTCAATAAGTGGTGCTGGGAAAACTGGACAGCTACATGTAGAAGAATGAAATCAGAACACTCCCTAACACCATGCAGAAAAATAAACTCAAAATGGATTAAAGACCTAAATGTAAGACTGGACACTATAAAATTCTTAGAGGAAAACATAGGAAAAACACTCTTTGGCATAAGCCACAGCAATATCTTTTTTGATCCACCTCCTAGAGCAATGAAAATAAAAAGAAAAATAAACAAATGTTATATAATTAAACTTAAAAGCTTTTGTACAGCAAAGGAAATCATAAATAAGACAAAAAGACAACCCTCAGAATGGGAGAAAATATTTGCAAACAAAGCAACAAAGGGTTAATCTCCAAAATATACAGGCAACTCATGGAGCTCAATATCAAAAAACAAACAACCCAATCAAAAAATGGGCAGAAAACCTAAATAGACATATCTTCAAAGAAGACATACAGATGGCCAAGAGGCATATGAAAAGATGCTCAACATCACTATTAGAAAAATGCAATTCAAAACTACAATGAGGTATCATCTCACACCGGTCAGAATGGCCAGCATCAAAAAAAATCTACAAACAATAAATGCTGGAAAGGGTGTGGGGAAAAGGGAACCCTCTTACACTACTGGTGGGAATGTAAATTGATATAACCACTTTGAAGAACAGTATGCAGGTTCATTAAAAAACTAAATATTAAACTACCATATGACCCCGCAATCCCACTACTGGGCATATAACTCAGAAAACCATAACTCAAAAAGACACATATACCGCAGTGTTCACTGCAGTACTATTTACAATAGCCAAAACATGGAAGCAACCTAGATATCCATAGACGGATGACTGGATAAAGAAGATGTGGTACATATGCACAATGGAATATTACTTAGGCATAAAAATGAATAAAATTGAGTCATCTGTAGTAATGTGGGTGAACTTAGAGCCTGATATACAGCACGAAGTAGGTCAAAAAGAGAAAAACAAATATTATATATTAACACATATATGGAATCTAGAAAAATGATACTGATGAACCTATCTGCATGGCAGGAATAGAGATGCAGACACAGAGAATGGACTTGTGGATGGGGTGAGGGGGAAGGAGAGCGACTAATTGAGAGAGAAACACTGATGTATATGCACTACCATGTGTGAAATAGATAGCTAGTAGGAAGTTGCTGTACAGCACAGGGAGCTCAGTTTTGCGCTCTGTTTTGACCTAGAGGGGTGCAATGGGGAGGGGGAGTGGGAGGCAGTCTCAAGAGGAAGGGGATATATATATACACACACTTATGGCTGATTTGCATTGTTTTATGGCAGAAATGCTATGGAAGAAAAGCTTCCATGACCTTGGAAGAAAAACTACGACCAACCTAGACAGCATATTAAGAAGCAGAGACATTACTTTGCTGACAAAGGTCCGTCTAGTCAAGGCTATGATTTTTCTAGTGGTCATGTATGGATGTGAGAGTTGGACTATAAAGAAAGCTGAGCACCGAAGAATTGATGCTTTTGAACTGTGGTGTTAGAGAAGACTCTTGAGAGTCCCTTGGACTACAAGGAGATCCAGCCAGTCCATCCTAAAGGAAATCAGTCCTGAATATTCATTGGAAGGACTGATGCTGAAGCTGAAGCTCCAATACTTTGGCCACCTGATGTGAAGAGCCAGCTCATTGGAAAAGGCCCTGATGCTGGGAAAGATTGAAGGCAGGAGAAGGGGACGACAGAGGATGAGATGGTTGGATGGCATCACTGACTCAATAAACATGAGTTTGAGCAAGCTCCAGGACTTGGTGATGGACAGGGAAGCCTGGCATGCTGCAGTCCATGGAGTTGCAAAGAGTCGGACATGACTGAGTGACTGAACTGAACAGAAATATGCTATGGTAATCTTTGATCAATGGTCTCTGATGTTACTACTACTCACTGAAGGCTCATATGATGGTTAGCATTTTTTAGCAATAAAGTATTTTTTGCCTAAAGTATGTACATTTTTAAACATAATGCTATTGCACACTTAACAGACTACAGTATAGTGTAAACATAACTTTTATATGCACTGGAAAAACAAAAAATCTGTTAAGTCACTTTATTGCAATCAATATTCACTTTATTACAGTGGTCTGGAACCAAACCCATAATATCTCCTAGGCATGTCTATATATAAATGTTCATGAGGGTCTTAAAACAAATAAAATATTAATAACCCAAAGTTTAGTCAACCTTATACTTATACAAAGAAATTCAAATATCTCTGACTGGTGAGAACCCCAATATAGTTCTAAGAGAGGGCATACCCAGACATCCAAAAAGGCACAGTCACGTAACTCAGGTGTGAGATGACTAGTCTACTTCAGAATTCAAGCACCCAACAGAGCCACAGTCCTGGACACCAAGGAACATGACAAAGGTCGTTGGCAGGTGCTCAGGATGCGTGATTAAGCACTACTATATGGAAGCACCACAAGGTGTTCTAGAATAGTCCCTCTTCCTCTCATACACACCCTTTCCATCTTGTCTTCCTTGGCCCAGTCATGGGCATGAAAATAGGAGGGAGGAGGATGGGAGGCCTGAAGAGATGACGTCTAATGAGAGAGCATCAGGGTCTAATGCAATTCAACCAACATCTCCAAACAAGACTAAGTACCACAAACAACTGACCTGTGACGTCCAGGTGGAAGGAGACCTTCTGGCCCCCGGCCTCGCAGCTGTACTCCCCAGCGTCCGCCTTGCCCGCCTGCTGCACCACCAGCTGCCGCCCACGGCCCATGGCCTCCACATGCACTTTCGAGCTCGAACTCAGCTTCTTGCCGTCCTTGTACCATGTCACCTCCGTCTGGGCCTGGGCCACCTCGCAGCTCAGCATAGCACTTGCCCCCGCCACGGCCTGCACTTCACTGCACGCCGGCTGCTCCTTGGCAAACACCACCAAGGGCTCTGGGGACAGAGAGATACACAGGGTCAGAGAGACCATCTCAGTCAGGAAGTCAGTAACAAGTGAGACAATTTATGCATTCTCCCACTGCTCCTTGGCAAACACCACTGAAGGCTCTGGGGACAGACCCCATCTATGTCAAGATGCAACACTGAGGAAAGAATGATTAAACAGGGAGGCAAGAAGACAGGAAACTTCTCCAGGCTTTGCACCACGTCTGTGACCTAGAGAAACTCCACCACCTTCTCAGCAACAAGCAACAAAATTTATTTCTATATTCTACCCCTGATCTGTGGAGGCTGTTCCAATGAGAAGCTGTGACCGACTTCTCTCATGCACAAATCCTCTAGGAGAAGAATTGCAGACTCATGCGTTCCTCAGCCTTCCCATGGGAGGCCAGACTCCTTCCCATACAGCTGTACAGGGCACGTTCTCATCTGCAGCGAATGAGAGCTCCTGAGGCTCCACTCTGACCACACTCTCAGTGTTGTCAGCTGTTGGCAACCTGAAGGGAGTGAAGCTACACCCTTGTGGCTATCTATTGCATGGTCCTAATGATTCACAAACTGAAGAATGTGAGTTTTACAGTTATTCTGTAGTTTACTCTTCTGTGGTTCAAGTTTTGTACAATTTTCACAATTTGCAGTCTATTTTTTCCAGATTCATTTAGGAGCTCTGTATATAATTAAATGTTATACAGTGTTGATGGTTCAGTTCAGTTCAGTCACTCAGTCGTGTCCGACTGTTTGCGACCCCATGAACTGCAGCATGCCAGGCCTCCCTGTCCACCACCAACTCCCAGAGTTTACCCAAACTCATGTCCACTGAGTCAGTGATGCCATCCAACCATCTCATCCTCTGTCGTCCCCTTCTCCTCCCGCCTATCTTTCCCAGCACCAGGATCTTTTCAAATGAGTCAGTTTTTCACATCAGGTGGTCAAAGTATTGGAGTTTCAGCTTCAACATCAATCCTTCCAATGAATACTCAGGACTGATTTCCTTCAGGATGGACTGGTTGGATCTCCTTGCAGTCCAAGGGACTCTCAAGAGTCTTCTCCAACACACAGTTCAAAAGCATCAATTCTTCGGCGCTCAGCTTTCTTTATGGTCCAATTCTCATATCCATAAATGACTACTGGAAAAACCATAGCTCTGACCAGACAGATCTTTGTGGGCAAAGTAATATCTCTGCTTTTTAATATGCTGTCTAGGTTGGTCGTAACTTTTCTTCCAAGGAGTAAGTGTCTTTTAATTTCATGGCTGCAGTCACCATCTCCAGTGATTTTGGAGCCCCCCAAAATAAAGTCAGCCACTGTTTCCACATCTATTTGCCATGAAGTGATAGGACCGGATGCCATGATCTTAGTTCGCTGAATGTTGAGCTGTAAGCCAACTTTTTGACTCTCCTCTTTGAGAGAAGACTCCACACATGGACTTCACCAGATGGCCAACACCGAAATCAGATTGATTATATTTTTTTGCAGCCAAAGATGGAGAAGCTCTATACAGTCAGCAAAAACAAGACTGTGAGCTGACTGTGGCTCAGATCATGAACTCCTTATTGCAAAATTCAGACCTAAATTGAAGAAAGTAGGGAAAACCACTAGACCATTCAGGTACGACCTAAATCAAATCCCTTACAATTATACAGTGGAAGTGAGAAATAGATTTAAGGGATTAGATCTGACTGACAGAGTGCCTGATGAACTATGGACTGAGGTTCCTGACATTATACAGGAGACAGGGATCAAGACCATCCCCAAGAAAAAGAAATGCAAAAAAGCAAAATGGCTGTCTGAGGAGGCCTTAAAAATAGCTGTGAAAAAGAAGAGAAGCGAAAAGCAAAGGAGAAAAGGAAAGATATACCCATTTGAATGCAGAGTTCCAAAGAATAGCAAGGAGAGATAAGAAAGCCTTCCTCAGTGATCATTGCAAAGAAATAGAGGAAACAATAAAATGGGAAAGACTAGAGATCTCTTCAAGAAAATTAGAGATACCAAAGAAACATTTCATGCAGATGGGCTCAATAAAGGACAGAAATGGTATGGACCTAACAGAAGCAGAAGATATTAAGAAGAGGTGGCAAGAATACACAGAAGAACTGTACAAAAAAGATCTTAATGACCCAGATAATCACGATGGTGTGATCACTCACCTAGAGCCAGACATTCTGGAATGTGAAGTCAAGTGGGCCTTAGGAAGCATCACTATGGACAAAGCTAGTGGAGGTGATGGAATTCCAGTTGAGCTATTTCAAATCCTAAAAGATGACGCTGTGAAAGGGCTACACTCAATATGCCAGCAAACTTGGAAAACTCAGCAGTGGCCACAGGACTGGAAAAGGTCAGTTTTCATTCCAATCCCAAAGAAAGGCAATGCCAAAGAATGCTCAAACTACCACACAATTGCACTCATCTGACACACTAGTAAAATAATGCTCAAAATTCTCCAAGCCAGGCTTCAGCAATATGTGAACCATGAACTTCCAGATGTTCAAGCTGGTATTAGAAAAGGCAGAGGAACCAGAGATCAAACTGCCAACATCAGCTGGATCATCAAAAAAGCAAGAGAATTCCAGAAAAACATCTATTTCTGCTTTATTGACTATGCCAAAGCCTTGGACTGTGTGGATCACAACAAACTTAAAGAGATGGGAATACCAGACCACCTGACTTGCCTCTTGAGAAATCTGTATGCAGGTCAAGAAGCAACAGTCAGAACTGGACATGAAACTACAGACTGGTTCCAAATAGGGGAAGGAGTACGTCAAGGCTGTATATTGTCACCCTGCTGATTTACCTTATATGCAGAGTACATCATGAGAAACGCTGGGCAGGAGGAAGCACAAGCTGGAATCAAGATTGCCGGGAGAAATATCAATAACCCCGATATGCAGATACCACCTTTATGGCAGAAAGTAAAGAAGAACTATCTTTCAATTCATTAATGTGGTGTATTACATTGATTGATTTGCGGATGCTAAAGAAACCTTGCATTCCTGGGATAAAGCCCACTTGGTCATGATGTATGATCTTTTTAATATGATGTTGGATTTTGTTTGCTAGAATTTTATTAAGGATTTTTGCATCTATGTTCATCAGTGATATTGGCCTGTAGTTTTCTTTTTTTGTGGCATCTTTGTCTGGTTTTGGAATTAGGGTGATGGTGGCATCATAGAATGAGTTTGGAAGTTTACGATCTTCTGCAATTTTCTGGAAGAGTTTGAGTAGGATAGGTGTTAGCTCTTCTCTAAATTTTTGGTAGAATTCCGCTGTGAAGCCGTCTGATCCTGGGCTTTTGTTTGCTGGAAGATTTCTGATTACAGTTTCGATTTCCGTGCTTGTGATGGGTCTGTTAAGATCTTCTATTTCTTCCTGGTTCAGTTTTGGAAAGTTATACTTTTCTAAGAACTTGTCCATTTCTTCCAAGTTGTCCATTTTATTGGCATATAGCTGTTGGTAGTAGTCTCTTATGATCCTTTGTATTTCTGTGTAGTCTGTTGCGATCTCTCCATTTTCATTTCTAATTTTGTTGATCTGATTCTTCTCCCTTTGTTTCTTGATGAGTCTGGCTAATGGTTTGTCAATTTTGTTTATCTTCTTGAAAAACCAGCTTTTAGTTTTGTTGATTTTTGCTATGGTCTCTTTTGTTTATTTTGCATTTATTTCTGCTCTAATTTTTAAGATTTCTTTCCTTCTACTAACCCTGGGGTTCTTCATTTCTTCAGACATTTCTCCAGAGAAGACATACAGATGGCTAACAAACACATGAAAAGATGCTCAACATCACTCATTATTAGAGAAATGCAAATCAAAACCACAGTGAGGTACCATTTCACACCAGTCAGAATGGCTGCTATCCAAAAGTCTACAAGCAATAAATGCTGGAGAGGGTGTGGAGAAAAGGGAACCCTCTTACACTGTTGGTCGGAATGCAAACTAGTACAGCTACTATGGAGAACAGTGTGAAGATTCCTTAAAAAACTGGGAATAGAACTGCCATATGACCCAACAATCCCACTGCTGGGCATACACACCGAGGAAACAAGAATTGAAAGAGATGCATGTACCCCAATGTTCATTGCAGCACTGTTTACAATAGCCAGGACATGGAAGCAACCTAGATGTCCATCAGCAGATGAGTGGATAAGGAAGCTGTGGTACATATACACAATGGAATATTACTCAGCCATTAACAAGAATACATTTGAATCAGTTCTATTGAGGTGGATGAAACTGGAGCCCATTATACAGAGTGAAGTAAGCCAGAAAGAAAAACACCAATACAGTATACTAATGCATATATATGGAATTTGAAAGATGGTAACGATAACCCTATATGTGAGACAGAATAAGAGACACAGACGCATAGAACAGTCCTATGGACTCTGAGGGAGAAGGTGAGGGTGGGACGTTCTGAGAGAATAGCACTGAAACATGTATATTATCATATGTGAAACAAAACACCATTCCAGGTTCGATGCATGAGACAAATGCTCAGGGCTGGGGCAATGGGATGACCCAGAGGGATGGGATGGGGAGGGAGGTGGGAGGGGAGTTCAGGATGGGGAACACATGTAAACCCATGGCTGATTCATGTCAATGGCAAAAGCCACTATAATATTGTAAAGTAATTAGCCCCCAACTAGAATAAATAAATTTATTTTTTAAAAAAAGGAAAAAAAAAAAGAAGAACTAAAGAGTCTCTTGATGAAAGTGCAAGAGGAGAGTGAAAAAGTATTGATGGTTACATGTGTTTATCTATCCTCCCACTTTTGTGTTCTATTTTTTTCATTTTTTTATAATGTTTCTGGTGAGATTATTTAATTAAGGCAAATATATCAATTGGTCCTTTGTTGTTTCTGCATTTATGTTGTTTAAAAGTCTTTCACTATCCCATGGTCATCAAATAGTCTTTATTATCAGATAAAAGCTTGTTTTACCTTTCACACAGAGGTCTCTAACCTGCCTGGAGTTGGTTCTTTGTGTGGTAGGAGGTAGATTCCAATGTTATTTTATTTTTCCGTAAGGTTAATGGCCTTACCATCAATGATGAAAAGATCCTCCTTTCTCTACACTTCAGTGTGAGTTCACCATTCCATCCCTTTGGGTTATTTATCTGCGTTGAGACCCACTTGTCTAAATTGCTGTAACTTTTTTTTTTTTTTAAGTCTTGATTAGGTTGGAGCAAATGTCCTCATTTTGTTAAGACTCAATTGGTTCTCTTTGGCCGTTGCAATCAACTTGTCAATATTCTAACACCCAAAAGAACTGTGATTTGGCATTTAATGGGAAGTGAACGTCTCTGAGTCTTCCATAGATTTGTATACATTTATTTATATCTGTTTTCCTGCCTCTATGCAATGTTTAATATTAATACTTTCACAAAGTCCTCAAGACCTTTTATTAGACTTGAAATTAGTAACATGACCCATATACTGTTATTGTCATTCTTTTAAAATTTCATTTTCCAGTTGTTTGTTTCTGGTATATAGATAGAGAATTGTTTTCTGTATATTGTTTTTGTATGCAGTAATGTTTACCAATTCTCTTACTAAGTGTAGTAGTATTCAATGTTTCTAGATTTTCTAAATTGCTAATCATATCATCAGCATGTTTCATTTTTATTTTTCTAAGTTTTAATCTTTTCTTTTATTTCCCTCCTTAGTGTGTTATGAATGCAGCATCAAAGTGGTGACAACTGGCTTCCTTATCCTGTTCCCTACTTCAAAGGCAATGCCTTTAAGGTTTCACTTTATGTACGAGGATAGCCAGTTTTTCTCTATACTGCCAATTATTTAATAAAAGAAGAATTCTTATACTTTGGTAAGAATTTCATGGTAGGAATTAATGCTCAATTTTATCAAGTATTTCTCTTGGATATATGTAGCTATATTTTATTGAGTATTTTTATTCTCCATTTATTGGGGAAATCATATCATTTTTATTTTATTTTGTTGACATTAAGCTTTCCATCAAATTTTCTACTGATTCTTGTTTTAAACCAACCTTGTGCTCCTGGAATATGACTGTTGCTGTAGTGTATTTTCCTCTTAATAAACTGCTGAATTCAGTTTACTATTATTTTGCGGAAGATATTAGCCTTAATATCATCAGTAAATTAAACTGTGTTACTTCTTCATAATTACCTTGTCAGATTTTGGTATCAATGATATGTTCTCTATGTAAGATACATTAGAGAATGCATTCCATTTTTCAATACTACAGAAGAATCTCTGTGAACATGGAATAATTTCTTACCAGAAAACTCAGTACAATTTGACAATAGAGTAAGTTGGCTTACATATTCTGCTGTGAGAAGAGTGTTTATTATGGTTCCATTTATTTAAAATGTTGGGGCCTTTACAACTTGCTTGTTTTCCATTTTGTGAGTTTTGACATAGTTTCCTAGGAACTGATCAATTGCAATCTTCTCTATTTTCATGAATTTTGTACACACATTACAACAAAACATGGACTAGATTTTGCTACATCTGGGCTCAGGGGGTTTACTTACCCATGTGAAAATTGCTATCCCAGAATATCTAAAGATTTATAAGCCAAAATTCTGCCGTGAAATAGTTCCAAGCATTACTGTGTGGCCAAAATTTTCTCTTATTCTGGTTCAGTGAATTCCGCTATCTCTTGCTAACAGGAACTCTCAAGTGTTTTGGGTAAGAATCTGCCAGGAAAACCCCAGGGGAAAGATATCTTGTCCACCTCAGCCCCATAGATCAGGTAAAGCCCGAGTAATAGACACCCAGGACCACCAATGGAGTCTGAACACTTGTTGGGAAAATGTGACTAAGCATCATTACATGGAAAACAATGCATGGTATAAAAGAACTGCCTCTCTCCCTCCAGAATACACTCACTCATCCATGCTTTCTTGGCTCAACACTGGCAGTAAAGATGGAAGAATACAGGATAAGAGAATTGAGGAAATCAATTTAAAAAAAAAGAGCACCAGAATCTCTTGGCTATATGGCTGTCCAATTCTCATTGCACACTATGATAATTTGGTATCCCCAGAAAACTCACTTATATAGATGGAAAAATACATTCAGGTCCCAGGAAAAACAGAATCTTACCTGATGTCAGTCTTGCCAAACTGATGTACAGACAGCTACATCCCAAAGGCCTTAACTCCATACATACTTTCAAATTCGACTCAGCTTGTTCCCATCCTTATACCACCCACTCAATCTAGTTATACACTATCTCACATTTCAGCATGAAAAAGCACTACTTTGACCCATACCACTCTACATGCCAGGTGCTCCTCGAACACCACTGAGGAATACAGCAAAAGGACTGACACCCAGGATAAAAGACACCATATGACAGAAACAGAAAAATCAACACAAGGCCTGGAGGGTGACAGGAAAAGATTCTACAGGCTTTCTACCAGCCCTCTGTGCTGCAAAGCTCCCTCTGCCTATCACAGCAACAAGTAACATTCTCCCACTGACCTCCTGTATCTAGGAAAATGGAGGGAAGACCTCCCAGAAACCTCAAGTTTGATCATTCAAACTTTGCTCCTGAGAGAATGCGAAAGAAGATTGTCAGGGATACATCACACTGAAACAGCTGACCGAGAACTCGGATAAGGTGCCTGCTGAGGATGTGTGCTGGCTCTCAGGAAAAATGCATGGTGGGAGCAAAGCACACATCCCCAGGCCTGCCTCAGCCCCCAGACACTGGGGAGAGCCAGGGGCCCGACACCAGGAGAAACAAGAAGGTTCCGGGCAGCTGCTAAGACAGTGTGACTGAGCCCCACTGCCTGGCAACAGGGGGACAGAAATAACCTTTCTTCTTTCCACATGCACTCTCCCATCCATCCCTTCCAGGTCAAAATGGGTCTCCAGATGGGATACAGAAGACAGGGAGGCTGAAGAGATGAAGGTTCAAGGCATTCATGTCTGAAAGCCAGTCCCCTCACATCTGCACACAGGATAGCTCAGGATCCCCCTCAAGGACTGACCTGTGACGTCCAGATGGAAGGAGACCTTCTGGCCCCCGGCCTCGCAGCTGTACTCCCCAGCGTCCGCCTTGCCCGCCTGCTGCACCACCAGCTGCCGCCCACGGCCCGTGGCCTCCACACGCACTTTTGAGCTCGAACTCAGCTTCTTGCCATCCTTGTACCACGTCACCTCCGTCTGGGCCTGGGCCACCTCGCAGCTCAGCGTGGCACTCGCCCCCGCCATGGCCTGTACTTCACTGCGCGCCGGCTGCTCCTTGGCAAACACCACCGAGGGCTCTGGGGACAGAGGGATACACAGGGTCAGAGACCCCATCTCAGTCAGGAAGGTAGCCCCGGGCAAAGAAGACCTGGATAGGAAGCCAGGAGGTTCCATGTGGGGGTAGTGAAGCTGGAGACTTTTCCAGGCTCTGCAACAGCCCCGTGCCCTACAGAGGTCCTTCAGACATTCTCAGGAACAAGTGACACAGTCTATGCATTTCCCACAGGTCCATCTGTATGAGCTGGTCCCACACGGGAATGGTCATTGGAGAAGACATCTCCCTGTTTATGACATCTGCAGGATAACAAGGCAAGTGTCCCCAACCTTCCTACATGATGCCCCAGTCTTCTCCATACGATTATGCAGGGAACTTTTCACCTGCAGTCCATGGAGATGGCTTGGTGCCCTTGCCTGCTCTCAGCATTGTCAACTGGTAGCAATCTGGGAGGAGTACTTCCACTTCCCTGTGGCTTTCTTTGTCATTGTCTGAGGAATGAAGAAGTAAGTACCTTCTCCCTTAGAACTGGGTTCCCCATTACAGTTTTCTTCTTTCTAGTGAAACCATTCAAATCTTTTCTCCACTTACTAATAGTAGGCTCTCTGTTCTCAAGATTCACCTCTGGCCACTCTTTATCCATTTAAATACCAGAGAATGACACATAGGTAGGTTTTAAGGATGTTCCCAACTATGTGACTTGCATTTTCACCCTCTGATAGAGTCCTCTGTTAAATCAAAGTTTTTCCTTCCAAAAGTGTCAAATGTCCATTTCAAAGCCCCTTGAGTTTGCAGCATTTGTGTTTGTACTTAAGAAATCTTTCCTTACTTTAAGTCTTTAAAGAAATCATGTTATCATCCAAGGGAATTATGGGTTTTACCATTTACACTGAGGTTCTAACCCATCCTGAGTTGACTTTTGTGTGTGGTGTGAACTGCTGGTACAATTTAAGTTTTCAGAATGGTCAAACAGTGTAAGCACCATTTATGAAGACAGGACTCTTCTCAACTTTTCCAATAGACACCACAGTATCAAGTCGAAGGTGAGGGTGGGTAAACGGGTGGTGCAAAAATCCATTTATGCAAGGAACTATTTCTGAGCTCACTGTTCTGTCCCTCTGACGTGGTAACTACTCCTGCACTGGGATCGTCTTATCTTTAGAATTGTAGCTTTGTGACATCAGGTCCCAGTGAATGCTCCCACCATGCTCTCCTTCAAGAAAACAGTGCATTGCTGGCACCTGGCCTTTGGAATCTGCCTGTTATTCTTCCATCGGACCACTCAAAGAGAAATTTGGTTTCAATTCTGGTTGTTAATAAGCATCTTTGATTTTTTTTCTCTCAGTTTCTTATCTCTTTATTCCAAATTCTTACTGTCTCTCAAGAATCTTGAATAACTTCCCCACACACGGCCACTTAGCAACTTTTATCAGACCTGGAATTAGAAACATAATGTAATTGTGCTAGTCTAACTCTAACATAAAATTTCATTTTCCAGGTATTCTTTGCCAAGACATAGGCAAAGAAATGCTTTCTGTATAATTATTTTTTTACACACTAATCCTACTCAATAATCTTACACATTCTAATAATTTATCTTTGGGATTGTCTGAGTTGATCATCCTATCATTAGTAACTTCTACCCCGAGTTTTGTTTTTTTTTTCCCAAATTTGTTTGCCAATGATTTTATTCTCCTCTTTACCTGACTCGGTAGTCAGGGTGGCCTAAGTGTGCTGTCCTTCAGGTCAAAGATTTCCAGGTACCTTAGGTGGGATGTTGCTGTTGTTGCTGTTGTTAATGCTGTTGCAGGAATTTTATAATATTTTTTAAAAAGAACACTTTTATACTGTTTGCTAAGAATTTTATGACAGGAACTGATGCTCAATGTTATCAAACTTTTTGTCTCAATGTATGATATTCAAATTTAGTCAACCATTTGATACTGTACTCATGGAAATGATGATATCTTTTTTGCATCTTGTCTCTTTTTTTTAATATTCCCCAAAGTAATAAAAGTAAATTTATTTGCACTGTTTACAACAGCTAGGACATGGAAGCAATCTAGATGTCCACTGGCTGATGGATGGATAAGGAAGCTGTGATCGATCCATATATACAATGGAATATTACTCAGCTATAAAAAGGAATGCACTTCAGTCAGTTCTAACGAGGTGGATGAAACTGGATCCCATTATACAGAGTGAAGTAAGTCAGAAAGAGAAATACCAGTACAGTATATTAATGCATATATATGGAATTTAGAAAGATGATAACAATGATCCTATATGCAAGGCAGCAAAAGAGACACAGATGTAAAGAACAGACTTTTGGAGTCTATGGGAGAAGGTGAGGGTGGGGTGATTTGAGAGAATAGCATTGAAACATGTATATTACTATATATAAAATAGATGACCAGTGCGAGTTTGATACATGAAGCAGGGCACCCAAAGCTGGTGCTCTGGGACAGTCCAGAGGGATGGGGTAGGGACGTGGGTGGGAGGGGGATTCAGGATGGGGGACACGTGGGCACCCATGGCTGATTCATGTCAGTGCATGGCAAAAACCACTACAATATTGTAAAGTAAGTATCCTCCAATTAAAATTAATTAATTAATTTTAAAAAAAACTACAAAAAACAACAGTGCCAATAAACAGGAATTTGTCATAATTGTTAATCTGGGGCTAGTGCACCGTACTGATAAACCAAGGGTTTTAGCAATTGAGTTGCTGGCCTAGTTAACAAAGACTAAAATTGTTAATATAAATAAAACAAAAGCACTGAAGGTAAAAAAGTATTCTAAAAATGAGTCTTAGATAAACTTCAATTGATCTTCTTCTGATTAGACTTAATAAGCAGGTTTCTAGCATACTTTGAACTTATTAGAAAAAGAATAATGCAGAGTAGTTCTGCTTCTCCTTGTCCTCTTCATGAAAAACATTTTCCTTTTTGACAAAGACTGATTCTAATGGAAGAAAAATAAAAATAAGTCTGTCTCCAGCCATGTCTAGCTTTCTCTTTCAAGTATTTTCAAATTCCTTCTTTCAAGTGTATTCGGCACTTAAGTGCTTTGCCTTGTTCTCAACTGTGGTGTTCCTATCCATGATGGACCTCCTCCCACTATGTTGCTGGTTAGCAGTGAGGAGTTCAGCCCCTGTTCTCACTTACATTATGTTGTTCCCTCTACTTTGACTCAGCAAGTAGGGGTGGGAGAGGAATGGAAAATCTGCTTCCTACCTGTCTACCAAGCTTGGGTACATACCTTTACCAACACACGTTTGAGTCCTGAGCCCCCAAAACTCTGGGTTCATATATCTCTCCTTGAATACTTCTGTTCCTAGAGCTATCTTTGTCCAGGACTCTTGACCACTGTAATAGCCATTCACACCTCCTTTATTAATTGTTAATGAATCATGTCTTGTATTAAAACATTCGACAAATAGGTATTAAGCCTCTGTTTTGTACAAAGCACTGTTAGATGCTGGGGATACAAAGGAAGGGAATGGAAGATGTTAAGCTGGACATTTAAGGGGGAGAGACAGCTCTTAAAGGGCTAATTCTACAATTAGTATTCAATAATAATTTGTGATAAGTCTCCTGGGAAAGAGGCATATTACAAGGGGCCCACCTTAGTCTGAGGGTCAAAAAGTTTTTCATGAGGAGATGAGATGTGAGCTATGTTATTAAGCACAAGTTGAAGAGAAAAGGGGGTGGTGGTGGAGATCACTGCTGGCAGAGAACACAGTCTGTACAGGGGAAGGGGTGAGCTGGTTTTTTGGGGTGACTGAAAAAAAGCCACAGTGACTGAAGTTGGAGAAAAAGAGGGCAAGTGGGAGAAGATAAGGGTGGTGAGATTAGCAAGGGTGGAATGTGCCAGACATTGGCAGTCCTAACAACTGTAAGGATAACTGAAAAGATTTTCATCTGTTGGAGTGGGGATCAGCCAGAGAAATGGGGGTGTTTGACATTATCCATGTTGTACTTTCAGATGTTCATCCTGTCTGATGTACAGGGTGTTTGGAAGGATGATGGGTACAAAGCAGACATGAGGAATCCAGGTAGTATGTTGTTATGCATCTCAGGGAAGATGGTGGGGCCCTGGTATAGGACAGTTCAGGTAGAGAGCAAAATAAAAAGATGACGTTTAAAGCTAAGGTAAAACTGCCAGAAGTTAGCACTTAGTTAGTTAGATATGGGAAGAAGTTAAAAATGACCCCTAGGTTCCTGATCTACTAAGGACAGGGTGTGGAATGAGAATGAAGGAGGGCCTTAAGCCAGCAAAATGATGCCAAGAAAAAATATTCAGGTAGGTAGAAAGAAATCCAGCAGGACATGAGGTTGTAAAAGCTGATGAAAGGCTTATAACCAGAGCTTGAACATGTTCAACAAGCCATCACTACCCAATAATCTGACAGCAGGTTATAGAGCAGTAGAAAGGTCATGGGTAAGTCTGGGCATGCACAATATAGTGCACGTTAGGATCCTTCTTGCACAAGACAAAATGCTTTGCTTATAGTCAGCAACTCACCTCCAGAAACAGTCTTGAATCATACGTTGCAAGAAACAAAGGTTTTCAGCATAGAGGTCTTAAGCAATATTTAGGAAGAAAAAAATTTCCTAAAACACATAATGTCTTCAGAGGTGCAGTTCTAGGCACAGCTAACACAAATTTCATGATGTCGTAAGGGGTAGTTTGGTCTGTTAGAGGCGCCCCAATCACTTCATTCCAGACTGAGGCCTTTTACTTGTTCAGTCCAACCAGAAGGTTCACTGAGGTTGGTCTGGTTCTCATTAGGGTGTTATAAGTGTTTAGTTAGTTAGTTTTGGGCAAATGGAGGGATTACACTTCTCCACTCTCTTGCTTATATATGTGCAATCACTTACTGTTAAGCTTTCTACCTATTAACATGCTAACGTTAAAAAACAATGTGCAATTCTGGACTATGACTTTCGTCACTAGTCTCTAACAACAGATGCACCGGTGAACTCATTTTGCTAACATTTAATTTATGATTTTGGCCTTGATACTCGGAGTAGATTGGTCTGGAATTTCATTCTCCCTGCATTTCTAGTGCTATTCTGGCACTAATGTTATGTTCTGTATGTGAGGAGAGTTATAGAATGCATCTCATTCTTCTCTCTCTAGGACTATCTCCACAAGCATGCAATATCTGTTTCCGGGTATTTTGCATAGCGTACCAGAGAACTACAAGTGCTGAGAAGACTTTTCATTATTGCTCCTACTGATGACAAGTTATACAATCTTTAACTTCTATATTCTTTTTTCCATTTTCATGTAGTTTAGAAGCAAAAGGCAAAGGAGAAAAGGAAAGGATATACCCATTGGAATGCAGAGTTCCAGAGAATAGCAAAGACAGGGAAAGGATTCCTAAGTGAACAATGCAAAGAAAAAGAGGAAAACAATAGAATGGGGAAGACTAGAGATCTCTTCAAGAAAATTAGAGATATCAAGAGAACATTTCATGCAAAGATGGCCACAATAAAAGACAGAAACGGCACGGACCTAACTGAAGCAGAAGATATTAAGAAGTGGCAGGAATACACAGAAGAACTATACAAAAAAGGTATTAATGATCTGGACAATCCAATAGTGTGATCATTCATCTAGAGCCAGATACCTTGGAGTGTGAAGTCAAGTGGGCCTTAAGAAGCATTACTACTAATAAAGCTAGTAGAGGTGATGGAATTCCAGCTGAGCTATTTCAAATTCCAAAAGATGATGCTGTGAAAGTGCTGCACTCAATATACTACCAAATTTGGAAAACTCAGCCAAGGCCACAGGACTGGAAAAGGTCAGTTTTCATTTCAATCCCAAAGAAGGGCAATGCCAAAGAAAGTTCAAACTACCACACACTTGCACTCATTTCAAATGCTAGTAAAGTAATGTTCAAAATCCTTCAAGCTAGGCTCCAACAGCCCGTGAACTAAGAACTTTCAGATGTACAAGCTGGATTTAGAAAAAGCAGAGGAACCAGAGGTCAAACTGCCAACATCTGTTGGATCATAGAAAATGCAAGGAAACTCCAGAAAAAGTTCTACTGCTTCACTGCTAAAGTCTTTGACTGTGTGGATTGCAACAAACTGTGGAAAACTCTCAAAGAGATGGGAACACCAGACGACCTTACCTGCCTTCTGCAAAACCTGTATGCAGGTCAAGAATCAACAGTTAGAACAAGACAAGGAACAGTGTACTGGTTCCAAATTGGAAAAGGAGTATATCAAGGCTGTATATTATCACCCTGCTTGTTTAACTTATATGCAGAGTACATCACGCGAGATGCCAGGCTGGATGAAGCTCAAGCTGGAATCATGATCGCAGGGAGAAATATCAATAACCTTAGATACACATATGACTACACCCGAAACGCAGAAAGTGAAGAGCAACTAAAGAGCTTCTTGATGAAGGTGAAAGAGGAGAGTGAAAAAGCTGGCTTAAAACTGAACATTTACAAAATTAAGATCATGGCATCTGGTCCCATCAGTTCATGGCAAATAGATCAGGAAAAAATGGAAACAGTGACAGACTTTATTTTCTTGGGCTCCAAAATCACTGCAGACAGTGACTGTAGCCATGAAATTTTTTAAAAGATGCTTGCTCCTTGGAAGAAGAGCTATGACAAACGTAGACAGCATATCAGCATATTTAAAAGCAGACATTACTTTGCCAACAAAGTTCAGTCTAGTCAAAGCTATGGTTTTTCCAGAAGTCATGTATGGCTGTAAGAGTTGTACCATAAAGAAGGCTGAGCACCAAACAACTGATGCTTTTGAACTGTGGTGCTGGATAAGACTCTTGAGAGTCCCTTGGCAGCAAGGAGATTAAACAAGTAAATCCAAAAGAACTCAACTCTGAATATTCATTGGAAGGACTGATGCTCAAACTGAAGCTCCAATACTTTGGCCACCTGATGTGAAGTACTGACTCACTGGAAAACACCCTGATGCTGGGAAAGATTGAGAGCAGGAGGAGAAGGGGTCGACAGACGATGAGATGGTTGGATGACTCAATGGCCATCAATTTGAGCAAACTCCAGGAGGTAGTGCAAGACAGGGAAGCCAGGGGTACTGCAGTCCGTGGGGTCTCAAAGAGCTGGACATGACTGAACAACAACTATTTAGCCACATTTCTCAACTTTTCTGTGATTTTATCTTAGAATACACTCTAACATTCTCAAAAACAAAAAACATTCCAGAACAATGCATGCTGAGATCTGGGATATCTGTACACGTCCACAAATCATCCTACATTATTAGTACAGCCAAAACCTGTTAGGTGTTGGCACCTAGAAATCAAGGTAGGATGGCAGCCCAACTCTATTCAGCATGAATATTTCCTTGCCAAAAGAAGAATAATCTGATTTCTCAGACTGTCCTGTGTTCTAGGCACAAGGCAGAGACTCATTCACCATTAGGAAAATGCAATGAAATAAAGACTGCTTTGCCAGTCAGAGGCTAGTAGGACAGTAACTCCTCACCAGCAAAGCCTAGTGATGTGGCAGAAGCGACTTTTTCCTTTCAATTCCTAAATTCACCAGCATCACACCAAAGGGAATACAACCTGCAACATCCAAGCTGTTTGAAGACAAAGGCAAAATCATATTTTGCAATCTAAGATCACCCCAAATGGCACACGTAACGCTCTACCAATTATCCTTCCTTTCTTCCTTTTGCAAAGACCTGACAACATAACATGGGCCTAATCTGGCTACCTACAGACAACCAGAGCAGGAACAGGAAGGAAGGGCATCCCAGAAACCTCAAGTTTCATCATCCACACTTCATTCCCAAGAGAATTCCAAGTAGGACTGTGTGGTCAATATTTCTCCTAAACTGGGATCCATCAAACTGAAACACTTCTGACCAACCGAGAACAGCAAGAGGTACTGGATGAAGGCCTATGCTAGCTCTCAGGAAAGAGATGATGGGAGGAAGGTCAGTTATTCCCAGGCCTACCTCAGCCCCCGAGCATCAGGGAGAGGCAGGGTCTCAACACCAGAAACAACAGGCAGATTATGAGCAGGTGCTAAGAAAGTGTGACTTAACTTTACTGCCTGAAAACACATGGACCAAAAACACTCCTCTTCTCTCCGTGGACACCCTCCCCATTCACGCTCCCCAGGGTCAAAATGGGTACCAAGATGGGACATAGGAGACTGGGAGGCATGAAGAGACGAAGGATCCAGGCAAGGGCACATACATCTGGTGAGGCAGGAAGCCAGTCCCCTCATCACCTGCACACAGGCTAGCTCAGCATCCCCCTCAAGGACTGACCTGTGACGTCCAGGTGGAAGGAGACCTTCTGGCCCCTGGCCTCGCAGCTGTACTCCCCGGCGTCCGCCTTGCCCACCTGCTGCACCACCAGCCGTCGCCCACGGCCCTTGGCCTCCACACGCACTTTCGAGCTTGAACTCAGCTTCTTGCCATCCTTGTACCACGTCACCTCCGTCTGGGCCTGGGCCACCTCGCAGCTCAGCGTGGCACTCGCCCCCGCCATGGCCTGAACTTCACTGCGCACCGGCTGCTCCTTGGCAAACACCACCGAGGGCTCTGGGGACACAGGGATACACAGGGTCAGAGACCCCATCTCAGTCAGGAAGGCAGCCCCGGGCAAAGAAGACCTGGATGGGAAGATGGGACTTGGGGTGGTGGGAAGGGGCAGTGGAGCTGGAGACATCTCAGGCTCTGCACTGGCCCTGTGCTCTGCAGAGGTCCGCCCGCCTTTCTCAGCAGCAAGTGACATGATTTATGCATTCTCCCATAGGTCCCTGGGAGCAGGTCCAAGGTACAGGACAAATGGAACAGACTTGTCCCCTGCTCATGACAACTGCGAGGTCTCGAGGCAAATGTTCCCCATCCTTCCTCAACGGTGTCCCAGTCTTTCCCATACTGTTTAACAGCAGGGAACTTTTCATCTGTAGTCTATGGAGATGGCTGAGGCTTGCTGTCCTTGTCCACTCTTAGTATTGTCAACTGATGGCAATCTGGGGGAGTGTGTGCACCTCCCTGTGGCTTTCTTCATCATTGTCTGAGGAATGAATAAACTGAGCACCTTTCCCTTTAGGACTGGGCTCGCCATTACTGTTTTCTTCTTCCTGGTGACACTAGTCAAATCTTTTGCCCACTTATCAATAGTAGGCTCAATCTTTTCTTGATTCAACTCTGGCCATTCTTCAAACATTTAAATACTAGAGGATCATAAACAGGTAGATTTTAAGGATATTCCCAACTGTGTGACTGCCACTTTCACTCTCAGATCCAGTCCTCTGATATACCAACCTTTCTCCTTCCAATGGTGTCACAAGGCCCATTTCTGCCCTTTGAGCTTAGAGCATTTGTGTTCTATTTAAGAAATATTTCCTTACCTTAAGTTTTTAAAGAAACCACTTTCTCATCTGAGGTTTTTTATACCCTGAGGTTTCTAACCCAACATGAGTTGACTTCTATGTGTGGCATGAATTGCTAGGACATTTTAAGTTTTCCATGTGGCTCACTGGTTCAGCAACTATTTTTGACTACAGCATCCTTCCTTGACTTCTCAAATAGACAACACAATAACAAACGGAAGATAAAGAAGATCTGAGGGATGGTGGGTGCAGGAATCCTTTTATGCAAAAACTGTTTCTGAGCTCACTATTCTGTTCCTCTGACGTGATAACTATCCTACACTGGGATCCCATTATCTTGAAAAAACTGTAGCCTTACAATAATTCCTGACTCCAGGTCCCAGTAAATGCTCCCATTGTGATTTTCTGCAAGAAAACAACATATTGGCAATACCTTGCCTTTGATCTGCCTGTTATTCTTCCATCTACCACCCAAAAAAGAAATTGGTTTTCGATTTTGATTGTTAATAAGCATCTTTGATTTTTCCCTCAAATTTCTATCCACATACTGCAACCTCTGACTATGTTTCAAGAATCTTGAATACTGTCCCCCACACAGCCTCTGAGTAATTTTTATCAGATCTGGAATTAGAAACATGATACAATTTTGCCAGTCTAGGTATTTCACACAAATTTCATTTTGCAAGCATTCCTTGCCAGGACTTAGACATAGAAATAATTTCTGCATATTGATTTTTTTAACACACTAATCTTACTCAAGAATTGGATGCAATCTAATCATTTATCTCTGGGATTGTTTGAGTTGATCATTCCATCATCAGCAAATTCTACCTTTAGTTTTTCAGTGATTTTATTCTTCTCTTTACTCAACGCAGAGGTTAGAGTTGGCCTGAGTGCTGTCCCTCATGTCAAAGATCTCCTGGTACACCTTAAGTGGGATGCTGTTGTTGGGCTTGTTCTTGTTTTTGCAGGAGTGTGATAACATTAAAAAGAACTCTTTAATATAGTTTCCTAAGAATTTTATGGCACAAACTGATGCTCAATCTTATCAAACATTTTGTCCCAATGTATGACCTTCAAGTTCAATCAACTATTTGATTTTGTACTCATGGAGATGATCACATCTTTCTGCATTCAATCCAATGTCAAGCTTTCCACCTATCAACGATACCAACATTGACACCACGTGCAATCCTGAGCTATGACTTTCACCATTCACCACTCATGGATACATGGCTGAGTTCTTTTTATTAACATTTAATATGTGATTTTGACCTTGACACTCACAGTAAATTTTCTGGAATTTCATTCTCCCTGCCTTTCTAGTGCGATTTTGGTATCAACGCTATATTCTGGACATGAAGGAGTTATGGAGGATATCTCATTCTCCCCTCTCTAGGACCATCTCCATAAGCATGAAATAACAATTTCCCAAATATTTTGCATACCTTACTAGAAAACTACAGGGCTGAGAAGATTTTTCATCACTGGTGCTAATGATTCACAAGTCACACACTCTTTAAATTTATTCTGTCTTCATGTGTCCAATTATCACATAATCTCCTAGGATTTAGCCGTACATCACAATTTTTCAAAGGTTTTACCATAAAATACTTTCTAATGTGCTCCAAAAAAGCCACATTCTAAGAGATGCATGGTGGGACCTGGGGTATATACACACCCACACATCCTGCTACACTGGCATGGTCTCAAACTCTCATATGCTGGCACCTAGGAGTCAATGTGGCATGGTAGCCACCCCTATTCAGTATGAAGACTCTCTTCCCAGAAAAAGCATAACCTGATTTCTTAGACTGCCTGACATTTCAGCCACGAGAAAGAGACATTCGATGACCACAAGGAAAATGCAAGGAAATAAAGGCTGCTTTGCCAGTCAGAGGCTGCTAGGACAGTAACTGCTTATTAGCAACACCTACTGATGTGGCAGAAGAGATTTTTTCCTTTCCATTTCTAAATTCATCAACTGATGCCAAGCAGAATACTGGCCTGCAACATACAAACTTGTTCGAAGACAAACACAAAATCATATCTGATCTAAGAAGATCACTCTAAATAGCACAGGTGACTATCAATAATCTTTTCTTTCCTCCCTTTGTAAGGCATGCCTGCATGCAAAGTCGCTTCAGGTGTGTCCAACTTTTTGTGATCCCATGGACTGTAGCCCATCAGACTCCTTTGTCCATGGGATTCTCCAGACAAGAATACTGGAGTGAGTTGCCATGCCCTCCTCCAGGGGATCTTCCCAACCCAGGGATCAAACCCACATCTCCTGTGGCTCCTACATTGCAGGCAGATTCTTTACCGCTGAGCCACCAGGGAAGCCCCACTCTGTAAGGACCTGACAACAAAACATGGTTGTTGTTTTTTCTTGCAACATACAGGCTACTGGAGCTTCTATATCCAGAGAAAGGAAGAAGTGGCATCCGAGAAACCTCAAATTCAATCATCCGAAGTTCACTCCTGCAAGAATCCCAAGTAGGATTGTGTAGCCAGTATTTCCCCTAATCTGGAATCCATCAAATTGAAACACCCAAGAACTTGCATGAGGTACCAGATGAGGGCATGTGCTAGCTCTCAGGAAAGACAGATGATGGGAGGAAAGTCTTATACTCCCAGGTCTACCTCAGCCCCCAAGCATCAGGGAGAGTCAGAGTCCCGACACCAAGAACACAAGGAAGGTTGTGGGAAGGTACTAAGACAGTGTGACTGAGTCTCCCTGCCTCCAAAGAGGTGGACAGAAATGGCCCTTCTTCACTGAAGGTGCATCCTGCCCATCCACCCTTCCTCAGGGGCAAGATGATACGAAGATGAGACATAGAGATGTGAAGAAATAAAGGCTACAGGTGAGTACACACATCTGTTAAGACGAAAAGCCATCCCTTCATCCTCTGCACATAGGCTAGCTCAGCATCCTCCTCAAGGACTGACCTGTGACGTCCAGGTGGAAGGAGACCTTCTGGCCCCCGGCCTCGCAGCTGTACTCCCCGGCGTCCGCCTTGCCCACCTGCTGCACCACCAGCCGCCGCCCACGGCCCGTGGCCTCCACACGCACTTTTGAGCTTGAACTCAGCTTCTTGCCATCCTTGTACCACGTCACCCCCGTCTGGGCTTGGGCCACCTCGCAGCTCAGCGTGGCACTCGCCCCCGCCATGGCCTGCACTTCACTGCATGCCGGCTGCTCCTTGGCAAACACCACCGAGGGCTCTGGGGACAGAGGGATACATGGGGTCAGAGATCCCATCTCAGTCAGGAAGGCAGCCCCGGGCAAAGAAGACCTAGATGGGGAGCCAAGGAGGAGGTGTGTGTGGTGGCAGTGGAGTCGAAAACTTTTCTGGGCCCTGCACCAGCCCTGTGCTCTGCAGAGGTCTCTGCCTTTCTCAGCAAAAGTCACACAGTTTATGCATTCTCCTCTGAGTCCATGTGAGCTGGTCCAGCTGGCAGGGTGGCCGCTGGAAAATACTTCTCCCGTGCTCATGGCATCTGCAGGGTCACGAGGCAAGTGTCCCCGAACCTTGCTCGATGGTGCCCTAGTCTTCTCCATTTATGCAGGAACTTTTCACCTGCAGTCCATGGAGATGGCTGAGGCTCGGTGCCCTTGCCGACTGTTAACTATTGTCAGCTGGCGGCAATCTGGGAGGAGTGCTTCCACCCCTTTCCGTGGCTTTCTTTGTCATTGAGCAATAAAGAAGCTGAGTACCTTTCCTCTTAGCACTGGGCTCACCATTGCTATTTTCTTCTTCACGGTGACACAATTCAAATCTTTTGCCCACCTACAAATAGTAGACTCTTTTTTTCAATTCAACTCTGGCCACTCTTTATACCTTTATGTACCAGGGAATGACACATACGTAGGATTTAAGGATATTTCCAACTGTGTGACTGGCATTTTCACTCTCAGATCCAGTCCTTTGATAAATCAAAGATTTTCCTTCCAACAGTTTCACAATGTCCATTTCAGCTCTTTTGGGCATAGATCATTTGTGTTCCATTTAAGAAATGTCTCCTTACGTTGTGTTTAAAGAAACCACATTATTATCTGAGGGTTTTTTGGGGGGTTTGCCTCTTACCCTGAGTTTTCTAACCCACTCTGAGCTGACTTCTGTGTGTGGTGTGAACTGCAATTTAATTTTCCGTATGGTTCAGTGGTCCAACACCATTTATTAGACAACATCCTTCCTTGAGTTCTCCAATAGACAACACAGTAACAATGGAAAGGTGTAGGGGGATGGGTGGTGCAGGAAGCCATTTATGCAAGGAACTGTTTCTGAGCTCACCATTTGGTTCCTCTGATGTGGAAACTATGACTGCACTGGGATCCCCTTATCTCGAAAACTACAGCTTTAGGATAATTCCTGATACATGAGAACCAGTCAGGCTGGTCCCCCCCAGAGCAGGGATCACGCGCCCACACACATGTGGCCTTGCAGCCGTGTGCAGAGCTGGCATGCATGGGTGTGTCTGCTTCTGCAGCCAAGAGTGTCCCAAGCAGGAGCCTGCTTTTGTAGACAGCTCTGGGGTTTCAGAGGGCTTCCCTGTGGCACTAGTGGTAAAAAGTCTACCTGCCAATGCATGAAACATAAGAAATGCAGGTTTGATCCCTGGGTGGGGAAGATTCCCTGGAGGGGGAAATGGCAACCCACTCCAGTATTCTTGCCTGGAGAATCCCATGGACAGAGAAGATTGCCTGGTAAGCTATAGTCCACAGGGTTGCAAAGAGTCTGACATTACTAAAACGACTTTAGCATAACAGGTCCCAGTAAATGTCCCCACCATGCTTTTCTTCAAGAAAACAGTGTATTGGCTGTACCTTTCCTTTGAAATCGGCCTATTATTCTTCCATCAGACCACCCAAAAAAGAAAATTCTATTTTGATTGTTAATAAACATCTTTGACTTTTTTCCTCAGATTTCTCCATCTAATGCAACTGCCCACTGTCTCTCAAGAATCTTGAATATAATTTCTCCACACACAGCCTGTTGGTGACTTTGAACAGACCTGGAATTAAAAACATGATACAACTGTCCTAATCCAACTCTTAACACAAATTTCATTCTTCAAGCATTCCTAACCAGGACTTAGATGTAGGAATTATTTCAGTATGTATGCTAATTTTTTTCCTCAAGAATCACTCACAGTCTAATAATTTATCTTCAGATTTTCTGAGTTGATAATCACATCATCAGCAAATTTCACCTTTAGTTTTTCAAAATCATCTGCTGGTGATTTTATTCTCCTCTTTACTGGACTCAGGGGTTGCAGTTGCCTCCGTGTATTACCCCTCACTCAAAGATTTGCAGGTAAACCTTAAGCGGGATGATCTTATCACTGTTGTTCTTTTTACAGGAATTTTGTTATGTTAAAAGAAAAAATATCTTATACAGTTTCCCAAATATTTTATGGCAGGGACAGATGCTTGATGTTATCAAATATTTTGTCTTGATGTATGATGCTTGAATTTAATTAACCATTTGATTCTGTACTCATGGAGATAATCACATTTAGGATCTTCATGGAACAAGGATCAAACCACTGTCCCTGGCATTGGCATTCTGGACCACCAGGGAAGTCCTTGCACTCTACTTCTTAATATCAAGCTTTCTATCTATTAATATATCCAATGTTAAGCCCATTGTGCAACTGTAGACAACGACTTTTATCACAGATCCCTACTCCTGGATACACTGATTAATTCATTTTGCTAACAAATATTATGATTTTTTATTTTGGCCTTGATATTCGCAGTAGATTGGTCTGGAATTTGATTCTCCCTGCCGTTTCTGGGTCATTTTGGTATCGATGCTATGTTTTGTATATGAAGAAAGTTACAGAGTCTATCTCCTTTTTCTCTCTCTAGGATCATCTCCACAAGCACAGAATAACAATTTTCCAGGACATTTTGTACAGTGTACCAGAGAACTGGTTTCCCTGGTGGCTGGGCAATAAAGAATCTGCCTGCAATGCAGGAGATGCAAGTTCGATCCCTGGGCCAGGAAGATCTCCTAGAGAAGGAAACGGCAATCCACTCTAGTATTCTTACCTGGGAAATCCCATGGACAGAGGAGTGGGGCGGACTACAGTCCACAGGGTCACAAAAGAGTTAGACATGACTTGCAAATAAACAACAACAAAAACAACCAGAGAAGTCCAGGGCTGAGAAGACTTTTCATTACTGGTCCTACTGATTGACACGTCTTACAACACTTTGACTTCTCTCTGTCTTCTTGTGTTCATAGAGCTTACAATGATTTAGACACATTTCACAAGTTTTTAAAAGTTTTACTTTCAAATACTCTCTAATGCTCTCCAAAAACCACATTCTATATAGATGAACTGTGGGATCTGAGGTATCTATTCAAACCCACAAATCATTCTATATTGGCACAGTCTCAAATTACGTGTCAGCACCTAGGAGGAAATGTGTAATGGCAGCCCATCCCTCTTTGGCACGAGACTCTCTTCCTGGAAGAAGAATAAGTGATTCTAAGATCAGCCTAAATAGCACAGATGACTCTCTACCAATCAGCCTTTTTTCTTCCCTTTGAAAAGATGTGACAACAAACATGGGCCTATTTCCTGCTACCTCTAGGCAACTGGAGCTTCTATATCCAGGAAAAGGAAGGAAAGGCCTCCCAGAAATCTCAAATTTCATCATCCAAAGTTCACCCCTAAGAGAATTCCAAGTAGGATTGTATGGCCAATATTTCTCATGATCAGGGATCCACCGAATTGAAACACCTCTTGACAGCTGAGAACTGGCATGAGGTGCAACATGAGGGAATGTGCTGGGTATTAAGGAGAGACTTACAATGGGAGTAAAGTCACATATCTCCAGGTCTACCTCAGCCCCCAAGCCCAAAGAGATGCAGGGTCTCAACACCAGGAGTAACCGGCAGGTTCTGGGCAGGTTCTGGGACAGTGTGACTGAGCCTCACTGCCAGGAAAAGATGTGGGCAGAAACAGCCCCTCTTTGTTGCATGCACACCTTTCCCAATCACCCTCCCCCAGGGACTGAGATGGGACATGGAAGACAGGCAGGCTTGAAGAGATGAAGGTTACAAGCAAGTGCACACAAGTTTGGGGAGGCAGGTAGCCAGTCCTCTGATCATTTGCATGGGCTAGCTCAGCATCCTCCTCAAGGACTGACCTGTGACGTCCAGGTGGAAGGAGACCTTCTGGCCCCCGGCCTCGCAGCTGTACTCCCCGGCGTCTGCCTTGCCCGCCTGCTGCACCACCAGCCGCCGCCCACGGCCCGTGGCCTCCACACGCACTTTCGAGCTCGAACTCAGCTTCTTGCCATCCTTGTACCACGTCACCTCCGTCTGGGCCTGGGCCACCTCGCAGCTCAGCGTGGCACTCGCCCCCGCCATGGCTTGCACTTCACTGCATGCCGGCTGCTCCTTGGCAAACACCACCGAGGGCTCTGGGGACAGAGAGATACATGGGGTCAGAGACACCATCTAAGTCAGGAAGGCAGCCCCAGGCAAAGAAGACCTGGATGGGGAGGTGGTAGGGGGCAGTTGGGAAAGGGGATGGTGGAGCTGAAGACTTCTCCAGGCTCTGCAACAGACCTGTGCCCTGCAGAGGTCCCCCTGCCTTTCTCAGCAACAGGGACACAATTTATGCATTCTCTCATGGGTACCTGGGAGTACATCTTGGGGTGGGCGGTCATTGGAACAGATTTGTCCCCTGCTCATGACATCTGTAAGGTCTCGAGACAACTGTTCCCCAACATTCCTAGATGGCGCCCCAGTCTTCTCCATACTATTATGCAGGAACTTTTCACCTGCAGTCCATGGAGATGGCTGAGGCTCGGTGCCCTTGCCTACCCTTAGTATTGTCAGCTGGTGACAATCTGGGGGAGTGCTTGCACCTCCCCATGGCTTTCTTTGTCATTGTCTGAGGAATGAAGAAGTGTAGCACCTTCCCCTTAGGACTGGGTTCATCATTCTTGTTTTTTTCTCATTGGTGACACTATTCAAATCCTTTGCCCACTTACCAATAGGTTCTCTCTTCTCTCAATTCACATCTGGCCACTCTTTGTCAATTTAAATACCAGAGAATTTAAAGATATTCTCAATTGTGTGACTGGTATTTTCAGTCTGATCCAGTTCTCTGATAGTTTTTCCTCCAATAGTGTCACAATAGCCATTTAATCCCTTTAAGTGTAGAGCATAAGAAATCTTTTTACCTTAAGTCTTGAAGAAACCACATTAGCATCTGTGGATTTTGGGGTTTTATCTTTAACACTGAGGTGTCTAACCCACCTCAAGTTGACTTATGAGTGTGGTGTGAACTGCTAGTACAAGTTAATTTTTCTGTATGGTGCAGTGGTCCACCCACCATATTTTGAGGACCACATCCTTCCCCTAGTTCTTAATAGACAACACAGTAACAAATGCAAGATGTGGAGGGTCAGTAGGAATGGGTGATGCAAGATTCCACTTCTGCAAGAACTGTTTCTGAGTTCACTATTCTGTTCCTTGGATGTGGTAACCATCCCAGCACTGGGATCCCCTTATCTAGAAAACTGTAGCCTTGTAATAATTTTTGACATCGGGTAACAGTAAATGCGCCTACCATGCTCTTTTTCATGAAAATGATGTACTGGCTTTATCTCGCCTTTGCAATCTGCCTGTCATTCTTCCATCAGACCACTCGAAAAACAAATTTTCTTCCATTTTGATTGTTAATAAACATCTTTTGATTTTTTTCCCCCGTTGGATTTCTATCCATCTCTTGCAACCTTTAACTGTCTCTCAAGAATCCAGAATAATTCCCCCCACACAGCCTCTTGGCAACACTGATCAGACCTGGAATTAGAACATGATACAACTGAGCTAGTATAACTCTTTCACACAAATTTCATTTTCCAAGCACACCTTGCCAGGACTTAGACATAGAAATGTTTTTTCCATGTTAATTTTTTACACACTAATCCTATGCAAGAATCATATGCATTCTAATAGTTTATCTTTAGGATGGTCTGAGTTGATCATCCTATTATCAGCAAATCCACCTTCAGTTTTTTGAAACCATGACTAGTGGAATAGCAGTTTCCAGATATTTTGTATAGTGTACCAGAGAACTACAGGGCTGAGAAGATTTTCACCAGTGGTCCTACTGATTCACATGTCATATCTCTGATTTTCTTTATCTTCCTGTATCTGATTTTCATAGAGATTACTAGGATTTAGCCACATTTCACTATTTTTAAATGGTTTTACCTTAGGATACTCACTAACATGCTCCAAAAACCACATTTAACAAAGCTGCATGGTGGGATCTGGGGAACACACACACCCACAAACCAATCTACCCTGGCATGATCACAGAATGTCAGAGGGTGGCACCCAGTGATTCACGTGGGGTGGCAGAGGAGCAGGTGGATGTGGAGTACATCTCCCTCCACGGATACATCAGGAATACACCGACAGACACAGAAGTGCATGCAAAATACCAGCTGAGAGCAGGCAGGAGTACCTGACCACCGAAAAGAATATATTGCACCATGCAAAACTCGGTAGGAGGAAGGAACTAGGGAAAAGCAGGAGTGTTAGTAAGACTGGACCTGCCCTTGGCGGGTGGGGAAACTGAAGCAGGGGTCCGATCCCCACATCAGGACAGTTGTCTGAGTCAGAGGAGAAACATTTGAGGCTAAGAGTGAAGTAGCTGATCTGTGGCAGCCTGAATGGAATGAGAATCAGACAGTCCTTGCTGCAGCCATATGTAACATGGACAGGGACGCAGGTCCCCTATCAGGCGTGGCAGCTGTGAGCCAGAGGGTAGGGATTGTGGAGCAATCTCAGGGCGAGGGCTGCTGTTGACTGCAGAGAGAGACAAACCGAGGGGATGTGAGGGAGGAGACTGTGGTGGGAAATGCCTGTGGAGGAAAGCCAGGCAGCCATGGAAGCAAGGTGATACTGCTGAGTCACGCGTAGGGGGTGGAGCCATCACCACAACCTCTCTCTCTTCACACGCCAGCATTGGCAGCTGAACAATAGAGAGGCTGGCCCATCAAATGCCTGACGCACCAAATTACAGAGTAGGACCCCACCCAGAGTGCCCCTTTATGTGCCTGATGCGACTATCTACAGAGGAGGACCCCGAATGGGCAGAGCAGTGGAGAAAGACTAGACAAAGAGGCCTTTTGATTGCCAGCTGCCAGAGGCTAGAAAAAGACTGATAGGGCCATAAGTCCTGCGGCCAACAGAGTCCATGTCCCTGTGGACTTGGCGCCACCAGGGTCCTCATGACCCAAGCAGCTGCGCCACCTTCACGCTCAACCCGCAGTGGTGCAGAACTGCCACAGGCCAAAAAGAAAAAAAAAAGCTTGCATCTATGCATGCAGGGCGCTTCAGTCCTGTCCAATTCTGCGACCCTGTGGACTGTGGCCTAGAAGGGCTTCTTTGTCACGGGGGTTCTCCAGGCAAGAAAGCTGGAGTGGGTTGCCAGACCCTTCTCAGTTCAGTTCAGTTGCTGAGTCATGTTCAGCTCTTTGCAACCCCATGGGCTGCAGCACGCCAGGCTACCCTGTCTATCAACAACTGCTGGAATTTGCTCAAATTCATATCCATCGAGTCAGTGATGACATCGAACCATCTTCTGTGTCGTGCCCTTCTCTTCCTGCCTTCAATCTTTCGCAGCATCAGGGTCTTTTCAAATGAGTCACTACTTTACGTCAGGTGGCCAAAGTATTGGAGCTTCAGCTTCAGAGTCAGTCCTTCCAATGAATATTCAGGACTGATTTCCTTTAGGACTGACTCATTGGAACTCCTTGCAGTCCAAGGGACTCTCAAGAGTCTTCTCCAACACCACAGTTCAAAAGCATCAATTCTTCAGCATTTAGCTTTCTTTATAGTCCAACGCTCATATCCATACATGACTACTAGAAAAACCATAGCCTTGACTAGATGGACCTTTGTCAGCAAAGTAATGTCTCTGCTTTTTAATATGCTGTCTAGGTTTGTCACAACTTTTCTTCTAAGGAGCAAGAGTCTTAACTTCATGACTGCAGTCACCATCAGCAGTGATTTTGGAGCCTAAGAAAATAAAGTCTGTCACTGTTTCCATTGCTTTCCCATCTATTTGCCATGAAGTGATGGGACCAGATGCCATGATCTTAATTTTTTGAATGCTGAGTTTCAAGCCAACTTTTTCACTCTCCTCTTTCACTTTCATCTAGAGGCTCTTCAGACCCTCTTCACTTTCTGACATAAGAGTGGTGTCATCTGCATATCTAAGGTTATTGATATTTCTCCCGGCAATCTTGATTCCAGCTTGTGCTTCATCCAGCCTGGCATTTCTCATGATGTACTCTGCATATAAGTTAAATAAGTAGGGTGACAATATACAGCCTTGACATACTCCTTTTCCTATTTGGAACTAGTCTGTTGTTCCATGTCCAGTTCTAACTGTTGCTTCCTGACCTGCATACAGGTTTCTCAGGAGACAGGTCAGGTGGTCTGGTATTCCCATCTCTTTCAGAATTTTCCAGTTTATTGTGATCCACACAGTCAAAGGCTTTGGCGTAGTCAATAAAGCAGGAGTAGATGTTTTTCTGGAATTCTCTTGCTTTTTCTATGATCCAACAGATATTGGCAATTTGATTTCTGGTTCCTCTGCCTTTTCTAAATCCAGCTTGAACATCCGGAGGTTCACCGTTCACATACTGTTGAAGAGATCTTCAAGAGAATTTTGAGCATTACTTTGCTAGCATGTGGGATGAGTGCAATTGTGTTGTAGTTTGAACATTCTTTGCCATCGTGTTTCTTGGGACTGGAATGAAAACTGAACTTTTCCAGGCCTGTGGCCACTGCTGAGCTTTCCAAATTTGCTGGCATATTGCGTGCAGCACTTTCACAGCATCATATTTTAGTATTTGAAATAGCTCAGCTGGAATTCCATCACCTCCACTAGCTTTGCTTGTAGTGATGCTTCCTAAGGCCCACTTGACTTTGCACTCCAGGATGTCGGGCTCTAGGTGAGTGATCAAACCATCGTGGTTATCTGGGTCATGAAGATCTTTTTTGTATAGCTCTTCTGTGTGCTCCTGCCACCTTTTCTTAATCTCTTCTGCTTCTGTTAGGTCCATACCATTTCTCTCCTTTATTGTGCTCATCTTTGCATGAAATGTTCCCTTGGTGTCTCTAATTTTCTTGAAGTGATCTCTAGTCTTTCCCATTCTATTGTTTTTCTCTATTTCTTTGCACTGATCACTAAGGAAGGCTTTCTTATCTCTCCTTGCTTTTCTTTGGAACTTTTCTTCAGATGGGTATATCTTTCCTTTTCTCCTTTGCCTTTAGCTTTTCTTCTCTTTTTTAATTTTTTAAATTTATTTATTTTAATTGGAGGCTACCTACTGTACAATATTGTAGTGGTTTTTTTCCAGCTATTTGTAAGGCCTCCTTAGACAACCATTTTGTCTTTTTGCATTTATTTTTCTTCTAGAGTACTATATCCTTTTAGAGCACTGTATTTCCTGCTGCCCTAGCCACCAACTCCTCTGAATACTTGGTACTGTCAGAGTCCCTTCAACCCAAGCAGCTGCACCACCTCCACACCTGTCCCTCACAGGGGCAAACCCAAGTCCTCCAGGGCAGCCTCAGGAGCAAACCCCAGTGGACAACCCACATGCTGAGGTGGAAATAAAACCACAACTGAAACCCAGGGGCAGTGTGGCTAAGGAAGAAGACCCAAAACCTTCCCACCAGCTGTACAAGCTGCAGATTAAATCCACACGATCCACTAGGCAGACTCTGTGTCGATGGAATATATAAAAGGACATTTAGAGCTCCCACAAAAGAAAACACACTAGTTCTGATAGCTGTGGACATTGGAGGCAAGAACACAGAGGAGTAGGACCAGATTAGAGTCTGAGCTGCCCCCACAGCAGGTCCAGAGACCAGCACACTGTTGGAGGGCATCCTAGGGAGGTGAGGAGGACTGTAACTCCCAGTGAGGGAAAGGACTCTGACAGCAGTGACTCAAGAAAACATTTATTATTCTTATGTTTTGTCTTGTTCTGTAGTTGCTTCTGAATTGTTTTTTCTTTTTTTTTGGTTTTGATTAGCTTCATTATGTTTTTTCTTTTTCTCCCTACCTCCCCCACCCCGTTGTAGTTGTCGATTTTATTAGCACTATGAAATCTATTTAAGCTTATGAGATTTTTTTTTTCAGTCACACTTTTTATTTCTGTTACAAACTTCTGCCTTTTACAGAACTTTTGCCTTTTGCGGTTCTGTAGTTTTCCTTTTTTTTCCTCTTTAACTTCAATTTTTAAATTTTTTTAAACTTATTATTTTTTCTACATTTATTTCTTTGTTTGCTTTTCCTACTGTTCTTTCCCCCTTGCAGTTAATCTTTAATATATACAAATCTTTATCTGTCTCTATTTAACTTTGCATTTCTATTCTTTCTTTCTTTTCTTTTTCTCACCATAGTTGTTAGGTTTGTTTTCATTGCTATCCCCCAGTTGGTACCTTGCTTTAGTTTTGTTTTCCAGTTTGTGCTTTAGTTAGTTTTGTTCTTAACTGGTGGGTATCATTTTTGGTTTCCTCTGTTCACTGGGTCAGTCTGTTGTACTTTATTTTTGTTGGACTGTTTTGATTTTGCTTATGAATGTGTATATATATGTGTATTGTCCATTATTTTAATTATTATTTGCCTGATTTTGTAATTGCCATTTGTCTGGGGTTCATCTTTGGTTTCTCCTTTTTGGGTATTTGTTTTAATCCCATTTAATGCCATAACCACCCACCTGTGAAACCCCAGTTCCTGGCCAGAGATCAAGCCCCAAGCCTTTGGTGTGGAAGTGCTGACTTCAAGACCCTAGACTACCAGAGAACTCCTAACCCTAGGGAGTATCAAGTAGTGAGAACTCCTGCAAAGGCAACCACTTGTATGCAAGACCTGACACTGCCCAACTATCAGTAGCACCCTATGCAGGGTGCCTCATCCAAACAACAAACAAGAGAAAAATACAAACCCAACCCTCAGCAGACAGGATTACCACCTTACTCAGTCCTGTCCATCAGAGGAAGGGAAAAAAAACTGACTGCCTCCCACCAAAGGCAAGCACAAGTCACACCCTACACAAAGCTGACACAAACCATTGGACCAACCTGATGAGGGCAGAAACCAAAAGAAAAAAAGAATTCAACCTTGAAGCCTTGAAAAAGGAAACCTCAAATATAATAAGTTTAAAAAAAATAATGAAAAGACAGAAGTACTGCACAAATGAAGGAACAAACCAGAAACATACAAGTCCAAATAAATGAAGAGGAAATAAGCAAACTACCTGAAAAAGAATTCAGAATATTGATAATAAAGATGATACAAAACCTTGAAAATAAAATGGAGAAAATGCAAGAATCAATTAACAAAGACCTAGAAGAATTAAAGAATAAACATACAGATACAAACAACACAATTACTGAAATTAAAAATACTCTAGAAGGAATCAATAGCAGAATATCTGAAACAGAAGAATGGATCAGTGAGCTGAAAGATAAAATGGTGGAAATAACTGCTGAAGAGCAGACTAAAGTAAAAAGAATGAAAAGAACTAAAGACAGTCTCAGAGATCTCTGGGACAATATTAAATGCACCAAAATTTGAATTATAGGGATCCCAGAAGAAGAAGAGAAAAAGAAAGGGTATAAGAAAAAATTTTAAGAGACTATAGTCGAAAATTTTCCCAACATGGAAAAGGAAATAGTCAATCAAGTCCAAGAGGTGCAAAGAGTCCCATAAAGGATAAACCCAAGGAAAAACATGCCAAGACACATACTAATCAAACTAACAAAGATTAAACACAAAGAAAGAATATTAAAAGCAGCAAAGGAGAAGCAACAAGTAACATACAAGGGAAACCCCATACATTTAACAGCTGATCTTTCACCAGAAACTCTGCAGGCCAGAAGGGAATGGCAGGATATATTTAAAGTACTGAAAGGGAAAAATCTACAACCAAGATTACTCTGCCTGGCAAGAACTTCATTCAAAATTGATGGAGAAATCAAAAGCTTTACGGACAAGCAAAAGTTAAGAGAATTCAGTACCACTAAATCAGCTTTACAAGAAATGTTAAAGGGACTTATATAGTGAGGAAACACAAAATAAGAAAAAGATATACATAAACAACAAACAATTAAGAAAATGGAAATAGGAACATATATATCAATAATTACTTTAAATTTAAATGAATTAAATGCTCCAACCAAAAGACACAGAATGGATACAAAATCAAGACCCATACATATGCTGTCTATAAGAAACCCACTTCAGACCTAAAGACACATACAGACGGAAAGTGAGAGGATGGAAAAATATATTCCATGCAAATGGGAAGCAAAGGAAAGCTGGAATAGCAATCTTCATATCAGACAAAATAGACCTTGAAATAAAGAATATTATAAGAGATCAGGAAGCATACTACATAATGATCAAGGGATCAATCCAAGAGGAAGACGTAACAATCGTAAATATCTATGCACCCAACACAGGAGCACCTCAATACACAAGACAAACACTAAAAGACATAAAGGGAGAAATCAACAGTAACACAATAATAGCAGGAGACTTTAACACCCCACTTACACCAATGAACAGATCATCAAAACAGAAAATTAATAAGGAAACAGTCTTAATTGATACATTAGATGAGATGGATCTCATTGATGTCTTCAGGACAGTCCATCCAAATGCAGAAGAATACACCTTCTCAAGTGCACATGGAACATTCTCCAGGATAGACCACATCTTGGGTCACAAATCAAACCTCAGGGATTTAAGAAAATTGAAATCATATCAAGCATCTTTTCTGACCACCACTCTATGAGACTAGATATCAATTATAAGAAAAAAAACTAAAAAACACAAACACATGGAGATTAAACAATATATTTCTAAATAAAGAACAGGTTACCGAAGAAATAAAAAGGGAAATAAAAAAATCCTAGAAATAAATAAGAATGAAAACATGACAACCCAAAACCTAAGGGATGCAGCAAAAGTAGTCCTAAAGAGGGAAGTTTATAGCAATACAATCCTTCCTCAAGAAACAAGAAAAACAGTGAACAGACAACCTAACTTTACACCTAAAACAACTGGAAAAAGAAGAACAAAAAAACTCCCCAATCAGCAGAAGGAAAGAAATCACAAAGATCAGAGCAGAAATAAATGAAAAAGAAATGAAAGGAACAATAGTAAAAATTAATAAAACTACAAGCTTATTCTTTGAGGAGATAAACAAAATTGATAAACCGTTAGCCAGACTCATGAAGAAAAAAAGAGAGAAGAAACAAATCAACAAAATTAGAAATGAAAAAGGAGAGGTTATGACAATGCAGAAATACAAAGAGTTATAAGAGACTATTATAAGCAACTATATGGCAATAAAATGGATAAACTGGAAGAAATGGACAGATTCTTAGAAAAGTTCAATCTTCCAAGACTGAACCAGAAGAAATAGAAATAATGAACAACCCAATTACAAGCACTGAAATCAAAACTGTGATCAAAAATCTCCCAAAAAACAAAGCCCAGGACCAGATGGCTTCACAGGTGAATTCTAATCAAACACATAGAGAAGAGCTAATACTTATTCTTCTAAAACTCTTTCAAAAAATTGCAGAGGAAGGAACACTTCCAAACTCATTCTATGAGGCCACCATCACCCTGATACCAAAACCAGACAAAGAAAACTACAGGCCAATATCACTGATGAAAATAGATACAAAAATCCTTGACAAATTCTAGCAAACAGAATTCAATGACACATTAAAAAGCTCATAACCATAATCACGTTGGGTTTATTCCAGGGATGCAAGGATTCTTCCGTGCACACAAATCAATCAATGTGATACACCATATTAACAAACTGAAAGATAAAAACCATATGATAATCTCAATAGATGCAGAAAAAGCCTTTGACAAAATTCAGCACTCATTTATGATTAAAACTCTTCAAAAAGTGGGCACAGAAGGAACCTACCACAACACAGTAAAGGCCATATATGATAAGCCTACAGCAAATATTCTCAATAGTGAAAAACTAAAAGCATCCCCCCTAAGATCAGGAACAAGGCAAGGTGTGCACTCTCACCACTATTATTCAACATAGTTTTGGAAGTCCTAGCTACAGCAATCAGAGAAGAAAAAGAAATAAAAGGAATTCAAATCGGAAAAAAAGAAGTAAATCTGTCACTGTTTGCAGATGACATGACACTACACACAGAAAACCCTAAAGATACTATCAGAAAATTACTAAAGCTAATCAGTGAATTTAGCAAAGTCATAGGATACAAACTCTATACAGAAATCACTTGCATTCATATATACTAACAATGAAAAATCAGAAAGAGAAATTAAGGAGTCAATCCCATTCACCATTGCAACAAAAATAATAAAATATCTAGGAATAAACCTACCTAAGGCGACAAAATAACTGTATAGAGAAAATTATAACACACTGATGAAAGAAATCAAAGACAACATAAACAGATGGGGAGATATTCCATGTTCCTGGGTAGAAAGAATCAGTATTGTGAAAATGACTATACTACAAAATGCACTCTACAGATTCAATATGATCCCTGTCAAATTACCAATGATATTTTTCACAGAACTAGAACAAAAAATTTCACAATTCATATGGAAACACAAAAGACCCCGAATAGCCAAAGCAGTCTTGAGAAAGAAGAATGGAGCTGGAGTAATCAAACTACCTGACTTCAGATTATACTACAAAGCTACAGTCATCAAGACAGTATGGTACTGGCACAAACACATACATATAGACCAATGGAGCAAGATAGAAAGCCCATAAATAAACCCATGCACCTATGGGTACCTTATTTTTGACAAAGGAGGCAAGAATATACAATGGGGAAAAGATAGCCTCTTCAGTAAGTAGTGCTGGGAAACTGGACAGTTACATGTAAAAGAATGAAATTAGAACACTTTTTAACACCATACACAAAGATAAACTCAAAACTGATTAAAACCTACATGCAAGATCAGAAACTATAAAACTCTTAGAGGAAAACATAAGCAGAACACTCAATGACATAAATCAAAGCAAGATCTTCTATGACCCACCTCTTGGAGTAATGGAAATAAAAACAAAAGTAAACAAGTGGGGCCTAGTTAAACTTAAAAGCTTTTGCATAGCAAAGGAAACTATAAGCAAGGTGAAAAGACACCCCTCAGAATAGGAGGAAATAACAGCAAATGAAACAACTGACAAAAGATTAATTTCCAAAATATACAAGCAGCTCATACAACTCAATGCCAGAAAAACAAACAACCCAATCAAAAAGTGGGGAAAAGACCCAAACAGACATTTCTCCAAAGAAGACATACAGATGGCTAACAAAACACATGAAAAGATGCTCAACATTGCTCATTATTAGAGAAATCAAATCAAAACTACAGTAGGATATCAACTCACACCAATCAGAATGGCCATCATCAAAAAGTCTACAAACAATAAAATCTGGAGAAGGTGTGGAGAAAAGGGAACACTCTTGCACTGTTGGTGGGAATGTAAATTGATAGAGCCACTATGGAAGATGGTATGCAGATTCCTTAAAAAAAAACTTGGAATAAAAAAAAAAAATCACCATATGACCCAGCAATCCCACTCCTAGGCTTATACCCCTGAGGAAACCAAAACTGAAAGAGACACATAAACTCCGATGTTCATTGCAGCACCATTTACAATTGCTAGAACATGGAAGCAACCTAGATGTCCATCAACAGATGAATGGATAAAGAAGTTGTAGTACATATACACAATGGAATACTACTCAGCCATAGAAAGAAACGCATTTGAGTCGGTTCTGATGAGGTGGATGAACCTAGAGCCTATTATAGAGTGAAGTAAGTCAAAAAGAGAAAGATAAATATCGTACACTAACATATGTATATGCAATTTAGAAAGATGGTACTGATGAACCTATTTGCAGGGTAGCAATGGAGACACAGACATAGAGAACAGACTTATGGACACAGGGAGAGGGGAGGAGAGGGTGAGATGTATGGAAAGAGTAACACGAAAACTTACATTACCACATGTAAAATAGATAGCCAATGGGAATTTTCTGTATGTCTCAGGGAACTCAAACAGGGACTCTGTATCAACCTAGAGGGGTGGGATGGGGCAGGAGATCAGAGGGAGATTCAAGAGAGAGGGGACATATGTATACCTATGGCTGATTCATGTTGATGTTTGACAGAAAACAACGAAACTCTACAAAGCAATTATCTTTCAATTAAAAAATAAATGATTTTTTTAAGAAAAAGAAATGTGGGATGGCAGGCCATCTCTATATTGGCATGAAGACTCCCTTCCCAGAAGAGTAACCTAATTTTTTAGACGGTCCTGTGCATGAGGTACAAGGCACGAGGCAGAGACACTTACTGACCACTATGAAAATGCAATAAAATAAAGACTGCTTTGCCAGTCAGAGGCTGCTAGGGCAGTAACTCCTCATTAGCAATGCCAGCTGACGTGGCAGCTGTGACTTTTTCCTTTCCATTTCTAAACTCATCAATGTAACACCGACAGGAATACTGACATGGAACACAGAGTCTGTTGGGAGACAAAGGCAACATCATCTTTGATCTAAGATCACCCAAAGTAGCACAAGCGACTTCTATCAATCATCCTCTGTTTCTTCCCTTTGCAAGTAACTGACAATAAAACATGTCTATTTTTTTCTATCTATGGCCAACTGGAGCTTCTATATCCAGGCAAAGGAAGGAAGGACCTCTCAGAAACCTCAAATTTTGTAATTCAAAGTTCACTCCTGAGAGAAGGCCAACAAGGATTGTGTGGCCAATCTTTCCCCTGATCCAAGATCCTTCAAACTGAAACATCACTGGTCAACCGGGACCGGCATGACGGACTGGAAGAGGGCATGTGCTAGTTTCCAGAAAAGACAGATGATGGGAAGAAAGTAAGCTATCTCCAAGCCTACCTCAGCCCCCAGGCATCAGGGAAAGGCAGGGTCCTGGCAGCAGGAACACGAGAAAGGTTCTGGGCAGGTGCTAAGACACTGTGATTGAGCCTCACTGCCTGGAAACAGATGGACAGAAACCATCCCTCCTCTTTGCAAGTGCACCCTCCCTTTACATGCTCCCCCAGCCAAAATGGGGACCAAGTTGGGACATGGGAGACAGGAAGGCTGGAAGAGATGGAGGATCCAGGCAAGTGCACACACATCTGGTGAGGCAGGTAGCCAGTCCCCTCATCACCTGCACACAGGCTAGCTCAGCATCCTCCTCAAGGACTGACCTGTGACGTCCAGGTGGAAGGAGACCTTCTGGCCCCCGGCCTCACAGCTGTACTCCCCGGCATCTGCCTTGCCCGCCTGCTGCACCACCAGCTTCCGGGTGCAGCCCTTGGCCTCCACATGCACTTTCGAGCTTGAACTCAGCTTCTTGCCATCCTTGTACCACGTCACCTCCGTCTGGGCCTGGGCCACCTCGCAGCTCAGCGTGGCACTCGTTCCCGCCATGGCCTGCACTTCACTGCGTGCCAGCTGTTCCTTGGCAAACACCACCGAGGGCTCTGGGGACAGAGAGGGATACACAGGGTCAGAGACACCATCTCAGTCAAGAGGGCAGCCCCGGGCAAAGAAGACCTGGATGGGAAGGTGGTAGGGGGCTGGGTAGAAGGATGGTAGAGTGGAGACTTCTCCAGGCTCTGCACCAGCCCTGTGCCCTGCAGAAGTCTCCGTGCCTTTCTCAGTAAGTGACACAATTTACACATTCTCCCACAGGTCCCTAGAAGCAAGTCCCGGGTGGGAGGTGCTGAGAACAGACTTGTTCTCTGCTCATGGCATCTGCAGATCTCAAGGCAACTATTCCCCATCCTTTCTAGATGGTGCCCCTGTCTTCTCCATACTATTATGCAGGAACTTTTCACCTGCAGTCCATGGAGATGGCTGAGGCTCGATGCCCTTGCCTACTATTGTCAGCTGGTGGCAATCTGGGGGAGTGCTTGCACCTCCCCATGGCTTTCTTTGTCATTGTCTGAGGAGTGAAGAAGCGTAGCACCTTCCCCTTAGGACTGGGTTTGCCATTACTGTTTTCTTCTTCCTGGTGACACTAGTCAAATCTTTTGCCCACTTGCCAATAGTAGGCTCTCTCTTTTGTTGATTCAACTCTGGCCAATTTTTATACATTTACGTGCCAGAGAATGAGAAACAGGTAAATTTTAAGGATATTCCTAACCATGTGACTCGTATATTCACTCTCTGATCCAGTCCTCTGTTAAGTCAAAGTTTTTCCTACCAATAGTGTGACAATGTCCATTTCTTCCCTTTGAGTTTAGAGCACTTGTGTTCTACCTAAGAAATCTTTCCTTACCCTAAGTCTTTGAAGAAACCATGTTATTATCTGAGGGTTCTTTTGGCTTTATCCTTTACTCTGAGGTTTCTAACCCACCCTGAGCTGGCTTCTGTGTATGGTGTGAATTGTTAGTACAATTTAAGTGCTCTGTGTGGTTCAGTGATCCAGCCACCATTTCTTTCTACAACATCCTCCCTCGACTTCTTGAATAGACAACACGGTAACAATCGAAAGGTATTGGGCGAGGGAGGGGTGGTGGGGCAGGGAAGTCATTTATGAACTGTTTCTGAACTCAGTTTTCGGTTCCTCCAATGTGGTAACTGTCCCTGCACTGGGACCCCTTGTCTTGAGAACTGCAGCCTTATGATAATTCTTGACATCACGTCCCAGTAAAGACTCCCACTCTGATTTTCTACAAGAAAACAACACATTGGCTGCACCTTACCTTTGGATCTGCCTGTTTTTCTTTCATCTGACCCACCCCCCAAAAAACTGGTTTGGATTTTGATTGTTAATAAACATCTTTGATTTTTTTCCCTTGAATTTCTAGTCATCTATTTCAGCCTCTGATTGCCTCTCCAGAATCTGGAATAGGGTCTCACACACAGACCCTGAGCAACTTTCATCAGGCCTGGAAATTAGAAACAAGATACAACTGTGCTAGTCTAACTCTTCCACACAAATTTAATTTTCCAAGTGGTCCCTGCCAGGACTCAGATGTACAAATAATTTCTGCATACTGATTTTTTTACACACTTATCTTACTCAAGAAACAGATGCAACCTAATCATTTATCTCTGCAATTGTCTGAGTTGATCATCACATCATCACCAAATCCCATCTTTAGTTTTTCAAAACTCTTTGCCAATGATTTTATTCTCCTCCTTACTGAACTCAGTGGGTAGAGTGGCCTGAGTGTGCCGTCCCTCACATCAAAGATTTCCAGGTATACCATAAGTGGGATGTTGTTGTTGTTGCCAGAATGCAATAACATTAAAAAGAAGATATCTTTTATATAGGTAACTAAGAATTTTATGACAGAAACTGATGCTCAATTTTATCAAACATTTTGTCTCAGTGTAAGACATGCAAGTTTAATCAACCATTTGATTCTGTGCTCACGGAGATGATCTTTTTGCATTCAATCCAATGTCAAGCTTTCCATCTATCAATGTTGTCAATGTTAATACAACATGCACTCCTGAACTATGACTTTCACCACTGATCTCTACCGCTGGATACACTGCTGAATTCATTTTGTTAACATTTAATTCATAATTCTGATCCTCGCAGTAGATTGGTCTGGTATTTCATCCCCCCTTTGGCTTTCTGGAGAGATTTCAGTATCAATGTTATGTTCTGTACATGAAGACAGTTATGGAGGGTATCTCATTCTTCTCTCTCTAGGACCATCTCCAAGTATGGAATAACAATTTCCTGAATATTTTATACAGTTTACCAGAGAACTACAAGGCTGACAAACCTTTCATTATTTGTCCTATTGATTACAAGTCATCCAATTCCTTGAGTTTTCTCTTATCTTTGCATGTCTGATTTTCATATATTTTACTAGGTTTTAGACACATTTTACAATTTTTCAAAGGTTTTTACCCTGAAGTACTCTTCAATGTGCTTCAAAAACCACATTCTACAAAGATGCATGGTGGAATCTGGGGTATAGACACACCCACATATTCTGCTGCACTGGCATGGCCTCAAACTCTTAGGGGTTGCCACCCAGGAGTCAATGTGGCAGGGAAGCCCACCCCTATTCTGCATGAAGACTCTCCTCCCAGAAGAAGAATAATCTGATTTCTTAGACTGCCCGATGTTTCAGCCATGAGAAACAGACACTCACTGACCACTGGGAAAATGCAAGGAAATAAACACTGCTTTGCCAGTCAGAGGCTTGCAGGACAGTAACTTCTTCTTAACAATCCACACTGATGAGGTAGAAATGACTTTTTCCTTTCCATTCCTAAATTCATCAATGTAATTCCAAGAGGAATACTGACCTGAAACATTCAACCTTTTTCAAAACAAAGGAAAATCATATTTTATCTAAGAAGATCACCCTAAATAGCACAGGTGACTCTCTACCATCATCATTTCTTTCTTCCTTTCACAAGGAAATGACAACAAAAAGCAGCCTATTTCTTGGTATGTACCAGCAACTAGACCTTCTCTATAGGGGAAAAGGAATGAAGGGCATCCCAGAAACCTCAAATTTCATCATCCAAAGTTTACTCCTAAGAGAATACCCAATATTTTCCTTAATCCAGGATCGACCAAATTGAAACACTCCTGGCCAGCTGAGACCAGCATGAGGTTATAGATGAGGGTGAGTACTAGTTCTCAGGAAAGACATATGATGGGAGGAAAGTCAATCATACCCCAGGCCTACCTCAGCCCCCAAACATCAGGGAGAGCCAGGGTCCTAACACCAGGAACAACAGGAGGGTTCTGGGCAGGTGTTAATAAGACAGTGTGACTGAGCCTCATTGCCAGGAAACAGATGGACACAAACAGGTCCTCTTCTTTCCACGAGAACCCTCCCCATCCAACCTTCCCTGGAGCCAAAATGGTATCAAGATGGGACATAGAAGGTGTGAAGTCCTAAAGGTTACAGGCAACTACACATGTCTGGTGAGGCCGGGAGCCAGTCCCCTCATCACCTGCACACAGGCTAGCTCAGCATCCTCCTCAAGGACTGACCTGTGACGTCCAGGTGGAAGGAGACCTTCTGGCCCCCGGCCTCGCAGCTGTACTCCCCAGCGTCCGCCTTGCCCGCCTGCTGCACCACCAGCCGCCGCCCACGGCCCGTGGCCTCCACACGCACTTTTGAGCTTGAACTCAGCTTCTTGCCGTCCTTGTACCATGTCACCTCCGTCTGGGCCTGGGCCACCTCGCAGCTCAGCGTGGCACTCGCCCCCGCCATGGCCTGCACTTCACTGCGCGCCGGCTGCTCCTTGGCAAACACCACTGAGGGCTCTGGGGACAGAGGGATACACAGGGTCAGAGACCCCATCTCAGTCAGGAAGGCAGCCCCGGGCAAAGAAGACCTGGATGGGGAGTTAGTTGTGGGTGGGGTAAGAAGGAGCAACAGAGCTAGAGACTTCTCCAGGCTCTACACCAGCCCTGTGCTCTGCCAAGGTCACCCAAACTTTCTCAGCAACAGGTAGCATAATTTATGAATTCTTCTCTGGGTCCATCCATGTGAGCTATTGCAGGATGGGGTGGCCACTGGAACAGACTTGTTCCCTGCTCATGGTATCTGACATGTGTTCCCCAACCTTCCCAGATGGTATCAGTCCTTTCCATAACATTATCCTTGGAACTTTTCACCTGCAGTCCATTTAGATGTCTGAGGCTGGCACCTTTACCTACTCTTACCATTGTCAACGGGGGCAATCTGGGGAGAGTGCTTCCTCCTCCCTGTGGCTTTCTCTGTCATTGTCTGAGGAATGAAGAAGCAAGCACCTTTTCCCCTGAGCACTGGGTTCACCATTATTGTTTTTTCTTCCTGGTGACACTATTCAGATCTTTTGCCCACTTACTAATAGGATGGGAACTGTGGGGTCGTGATGGGGGCATTCCTAGATGAAGCCCCGCCTTCCCCACAGAAATGCGCATGTTCTCATCTCAGTGAACAGGACTTGCTGAAGCTCCACTCTTGCCCACTCTCGTGTTGGCCATCTGGTGGGAGTGAGTGCATCTCCTGTGGCGTTCTTTTGCATTTTTCTCATGACACAAAGTAAAGAACTCTGTGATATTTTTGATCATTGGTATTTGCTCTTCTGCATCGTCGCTGTTCAAAGATTTTGCCCTATTTTCAATAGCATCTTCTGTCGTTTTGAGGACATTTTTATATATTTAAATGCAAGGCACTGACAAGTATGTATTTACTAAATATCTTCCACATCTGTGTGGTTTGCTCTTTAGTCTCTTATACTATCTTCTGATGAATCTTCATGGTTTTAGTAAAGTATTTCAAATGTGTTTCATTATGGCTAGTACACTTGTATTCTAAGAAATCATTCTTTATCCTAAAGTAGTTTACATCTATGATTTTCCCTTCTATTCTGTGGTCTCTAACACAACTAACACAACAGGAGTTGGCTGTGTATAGTATGACTTACTGGTCTAATCTCTTCTCTATGTGGTTAAATGGTTCAAGTATCACTTATGAAAACTATGTTGCCTCTCTGCCTTGCACCATTCCATAATTTTTAAAAAGGAGAAGGGAAATGTGGTCATTCAGGTCTGTGTCTGAAATCACTCTTCAGATCCTTTGGCCTGTGTGTCTATCTTTGCAACAAGACACTATTATATTCATTACTATAGCTTTATAATAGTCTTGATATTTGGTAATATCACCAAATATTTGTTCTTCAAGAGTGCATTGACTGTACATGGTCTTTGCAATTTACTTGTCAATTTTCAAAGTCCCCTCCAAACAAACTTTTTTTTGGATTTTAATTTGCATTGAACATTTTCTATTCCGTAGATTTCTGCCAAACTATTTAGAACTTCTTGACTGTCTCTCAAAAATATTCTAATAATCCTCCCCACCACAGAGCCTCTCAGAACCTTTTATTAGACTTGTAATTAAAAAAATGATTGCTTTGATGCTATTGTAACTCTCAGAATTTCATTTTCAACACATTTGTTGCTACTGTTAGACACAGAAGTTTGTTTTCTTCATACTAACTTTTTCCACAGTAATCATTCTTAACTATCCTATTGTCTCATAACTTAACTTTGGGTAAATCATATTATCTGTGAATTCCACTTTGTTTATTCACACTTTTATATTACTTTATTTTGTCCCTAACTGTGCTGGAAAATGTTGGATAAAAGCAGTAACAGTGGGTTTCCTTGTCTAGTTCTCTATCTCACAAGCAAAGCTTTCAAACTTTCACTTTTTTGTGTGCAATTAGCTGGATTGCCTGCAGAGTTGTTGATCAAATTAAGAAAGAATTGTTTTATTTATAATTCGTGAAGAATTTTATGGCAAAAATTGATGCAAACTTCATTAAACATTTTTTCTCTATTTATAATGCCAAATCTCATCCAATACGTTATTCTGCATGTCATGAACAGAATGTTTTGCTAAAAATCTTGCACTTCTGGACTATGACTTTCATCACAGCGTATCACTAGTTATCCTCTTTTTTTTTTTTTCATGAAATTTACACTTTAATGTTCAAAAGGATAGATAAGAAATAATATTTACCCTGTTATTTTTTTAGTACTCTATATTGTGTGTTCTCAGGGTTTATGCAAACACAATATATTAAATCTTACAGATACTGAAAAATGCTTTTGAAATAGTATTAATATTTTCTTGAAATGGTAAAAAAAACAGTAATAATCAAAAGTAAATGAAGACTTGCTTATTTTATGGTAATAATGCTTAGAAAATATTTTAAATGTATATAGCAGTTAAAATATTGTTTACTGATCTTTTTATCAACATATTCCATTAGCATTATATTTTTTATTGAAAACTTGAATAATTGCATACACAGAAAAGTGTACAGTTCATAATTGTAAAGCTTGATGAACTTTCACAAAGTGAATTCACCTGTTAAGCAATCACCTAGATCAAGAAACAACATACTTACCAGAACCCTCAAAGCTCCCTTATATTTCTTTCCTGTTACAAGTCCTCTTGCCAAGGGTAACCAGTATTCTTATTTCTAAATCTACATAGATTCATTTTGCCAGTTCTATAATTCTGTCCAGATTTAATCATTGTGTTTGTTTTCTTAAATTCAATGTTATCATCTTAAGAGAAATTCTGTTGTACTAATAATTATCAAATGTCACTACATAGCTGCTTGGCTCAACTCATTGTGACCCCATGGACTGTAGCCTGTCAGGCTCCTCTGTCCATGGAATTCTCCAGGCAAGAATGCTGCAGTGGGTAACCATTCCCTTCTCCAGGAGATCTTCCTGACCCAGGGATTGAACCCTGGTCTCACACATTACAGGTAGATTCTTTACCATGTGATCCACCAGGGAAGCCCTATATACTAGAAATCCATGTGTAGTATGAGGTATCTTGAGAGAATGAGAGACTTGCACAATGCAAATTAGCTGACAATCATTACTTTGTATCTTTTAATATAATGTAACATATTATGGTTCACGTTTTGCTCTACTTAATAAATATGTGTACTTTGTAATTTAGTGTTAATTAAACTAACTTTCACAAAGTGTTCAAGTAACTTAAAAAGAACCAGGTAAAGAAAAATAATAATAATACTGAGGATACAATATGTAACAATGCTACTTAATTTAACATTTCTTTTTTAATTTATTTTAGTTGGGGGCTAACCACCCCACAATATTGCAGTGGTTTTCGCCATACATTGACATGAATCAGCCATGGGTCTATAATTTAGACCTTCACACTCAAAATGACACCCACTGAAAGAAAAAGAGAGCTACAAAGTATTGGAGCCGCTGGGAAAGTAACTAAGAAAGGAAAATTCTCCTTTAGTTTAGGGTCTGAGTTTAAAAAATAAACAGTCCCCTGAGAATTTAAAATCACTGCTCTAGCCAGAAATTATTGCATAATATGTATTATCACATTACTTGGACATTATTATAACCTGGTCCTGTCGAATGAGGTGGCCCCATGCAGTAGAAGGGGGATACTTTCAGATATATCTAACAACATTCTCACTAACAGAGCTTCAGATAAATGCTTCTTTCAAAAAGAATACCACTAAAACCAAAACAAACAACCATGAGAGTCAAACAAAACCAAGAAATGCCCAATTAGACATATAAGGACTTCAAACAGAATGATCAAAAAGGTAAAATAAGACAGATTTAAAATCATTTAAAACTAAAAGACCTAAAATCTAAGAATCAGTTCAGATCATTTGCTCAGTTGTGTCCAATTCTTTGCAACCCCATGGATTGCAGAATACCAGGCTTCCCTGTCCATCAACAACTCCCAGAGCATGCTCAAACTCATGTCCATTGGGTCGGTGATGCCATCCAACCTCTTCATTTTCTGTCATCCCCTTCTCTTCACGCCTTCAATATTTCCCAGCATCAGGGTCTTTTCAAATGAGTCAATTCTTCACATCAGGTAGCCAAAGTATTGGAGCTTAAGCTCCAGCATCAGTTCTTCCAATGAATAGTCAGGAATGATTTTCTTTAGGACTGACTGGTTGATCTCCTTGCTGTCCAAGGAACCTGCAACAGTCTTCTCCAATACCACAGTTCAAAAGCATCAATTCGTTGGCCCTCAGCTTTATCTATGGTCCAACTCTCACATCCATTCGTGACTAATGGAAAAACCAGAGCTTTCACTAGACAGATATCTGTTGGCAAAGTAAGATCTTTGCTTTTTAATATGTTGTCTAGGTTGGTCATAGCTTTTCTTCCAAGGACCAGGCATCTTTTAATTTTCATGGCTGCAGTCACTCTGTGCAGTGATTTTGGAGCCCAAGAAAATAAATTCTGTCACTGTTTCCATTGTTTCCCCATCTATTTGTCATGAAGTAATGGGACCGGATGCCATGATATTAGTTTTTTGAATGTTGAGTTTTAACATGAGTTCAGCTTTTTAACTCTCCTCTTTCACTTTCATGAAGAGGCTCTTTAGTTACTCTTCCCTTTCTGCCATAAGGGAGGTGTCATCTACGTATCTGAGTTTACTGATATTTCTCCCCGCAATCGTGATTCCAGTTTGTACTTCATCCAGCCAAGCATTTCACATGCTGTACTCTGCAAATCAGTTAAATAAACACAGTGACAAAATACAGCCTTGACATTTATTTTCCTTTCCAAGTTTGGAACCAGTCCTTTGTTCCATGTACAGTTCTAACTGTTGCTTCTTGACCTGCATACAGATTTCTCAGGAGGCAGGTCAGGTGGTCTGGTATTTTCATCTCTTGAAGAATTTTCCAGAGTTTGTTGTGATCCACACAGTTAAAGGCTTTAGCGTACTCAGTGAAGCAGAAGTAGATGTTTTTCTGGAACTCTCTTGCTTTTTCTATGATCCAACAGACGTTGGTAATTTGATCTCTGGTTCCTCTGCCTTTTCTAAAACCAGCTTGAACATCTGGAAGTTCTGGTTCACACACTGTTGAAGCCTAGCTTGGAGAATTTTCAGCATTACTTTACAAGTGTATGAGATGAGTGCAATTGTGCAATAATTTAAACATTTTTGACATTGCCTTTCTTTGGGATTGGAATGAAAACTGACCTTTTCCAGTCCTGTGGCCACTGCTGAGTTTTCCCAATTTGCTGGCATATTCAGTGCAGCACTTTCACTGCATCTATCTTTTAGGATTTCAAGTAGCTCAGCTGGAATTCCATCACCTCCACTAGCTTTGTCTGTAGCGATGCTTCCTAAGGCCCACTTGACTTCGGACTCCAGGATGTCTGGCTCTAGGCGAGTGGTCATATCACCATGGTTATCTGGGTCATTAAAATCTTTTTAGTATAGTTCTTCTGTGTATTCTTACCATTACCTCTTCTTAATATCTTCTGCTTCTCTTAGGTCCATAGCTTTCTGTCCTTTATTGTGTCCATCTTTGCATGAAATGTTCCCTTGGTATCTGTCAGTTTCCTGAAGAGAGCTCTAGTCTTTCCCATTTTATTATTTTCTTCTATTTCTCTGCATTGATCACTTAGGAAGGCTTTCTTATCTCTCTCCTTGATATTCTTTGGAACTCTGCATTCAGATGGCTATATCTTTCCTTTTCTCCTTTGCCTTTCCTTCTCTTCTTTTCTCAGCTATTTGTAAGGCCTGCTCAGACAACCATTTTGCCCTTTGGCATTTCTTTTTCTTGGGGATGGTATTGATCACAGTCTCCTGTACAATGTTACGAACCTCCGTCCATAGTTCTTCAGGCACTCTGTCTATATCAGATCTAATCCTTTGAATCTATTTGTCACTTCCACTGTATAATTAGTTATGGAAGCTGAGACGTCCCAAGATCTGCAGTCGGCAAGCTGGAGACCCAGGAGAGCCAATGGTATAGTTTCAGTCTGAATCAGAAGGCTTAAGCAGCAGGCAAGCTGATGGTATGAGTTCCAATATGAGTCCTAGTCTGAAGGCCGGAGAAGTTCCAGCACTTCTATTCAACAGCATACTGAAGTTCTAGAGAAGGCAGTTAGGCAAGATAAAAATCCATACTGGCACAGAAGACATTATCTGTTTCTAGTTGCAGATGACATATTCTTGTATGTTGAAATTCCTCATTTAACTATCTGGAAGATGGTAGCCCATGGATGGTATAATAGCATAATTTTTCAAAGTCCCAAGAACTCAGGCATCCTCCTGCATTCAATATGCCATCCCCAGAGTGAGTTCTTGTACACAAGTCCAAGATGGTAACTAGAGGTTTATCTATATCTAGCAGCAGGTCCCAGCGGGCGGGCAGCCCAGACGCGTGCGTCCCCAACGAGCAAGCGGGGGCTGGGCATATCCTCTTACTATATTACTAAACTCATTCTGATAATGTTTTCTTTCAGATTTTGGACTTGCTATCCATAACAGATTGATAATAATTTCAATCCTTACCCCTTTCCTTGTCAGATATTGGTATCAGTGTTACACTATCTACATGAAACAAATCAGAGACTGTATCTCATTTTTCCATTCTCCAGAATAACCTCCATGAACACGGTTTTTCTTTTTAAAGTAGCTCATATAATTTACCAGTGTAACTACAGGGATTAAATATTTCTCTATGGGAAGATTTTTCACTATGATTCCAATTACTCAAAAGGTTTTAAGACTATTTGAGTTGTCCAGTGTTTCTGTGTCACTTGGTATACAATTTTCTAAGAACTTGATTAATTTTTCAAGCCTTTCATATTTATTGCCATGAAAAAAAAATTGTCATATTCTCCTAAAACATCACTTTTTAAAGATACATGCATACTGGTATAGGAGAAGTGACTATTCCTCTTCAAGTCTAAATCTATAAATCAGACTCCAACTAGAATTCTGACATAGAATGTTCCAACAGAAGACAAAGGAAATCAATATTTGCTTCGAAAAGAGAATTCCAGACCTCACCTTCACATATTTCAGGCACACATCAACCAATCCTCTGCTCTCTGGCTACTGTGCACACATATTGCAAGAAAAATAGACCTGTGTATATGTGCGCGTGTGCTCAGTCCCTTCCATTGCCTCTTTGTGACACCATGGACTATATAACCCGTCAAGCTCCTCTGCCCATGGGATTCTCCAGGCGAGAATACTGGAGTGGGTTGCCATGCCCTCCTCCCAACCCAGGGATGGAACCTGCGTCTCCTGCACTGCAGGCAGATTCTTTACCCACTAAGCCACCTCAGAAGCCCTGTAGATACACAGATAATTTCAATATCCAGTGCAAGGAGAAACAGTGTCCAGAACAACTGAAACTCTGGTAAATCCATAGTTCATTCCTGAGATAAAGTAAGCACAACAGTGTGGTAGAAATTCCCCCTGGATCTGGTTTAATGAAATTCAATCATCTCTCCCTAGTGTGAACCCACAGGCATTGCTGGGTGGGGCATCTAGAAGCTGTCAGGACAGCCAAGAGGAGCAAATTCACATACCCACAGTTGAAGGACATCTGGTTTACATCAGACTCCAAGTACAAGACAGAACCAGAGGCCCCGACACCAAGGAACACCCAGAAGACCCTGGGCAGATCCTTGGAAATGAAGACCGTGCATCACTGTGTGGAAACACCACTCTGGGTTTACAGAATGTCTTTGTCCCATCTGTTCACACCCTCCCATCCAGCCTCCCTCTGCCCAGCCTTGGGTATGAAAATGGGGGTGGGGGGACAGAAGACCAAAAGAGATGAAGTCTAGTGGAAAGATCATCGGGTCTGTCAGGGGTGCAAGCCCATCCCATCACCTCCACATAAAGGCTAAATTACTACCTCCAAGAACTGACCTGTGACGTCCAGGTGGAAGGAGACCTTCTGGCCCCTGGCCTCGCAGCTGTACTCCCCGGCGTCTGCCTTGCCCGCCTGCTGCACCACCAGCTTCCGGGAGCAGCCCTTGGCTTCCACACGCACTTTCGAGCTCGAACTCAGCTTCTTCCCATCCTTGTACCATGTCACCTCCGTCTGGGCCTGGGCCACCTCGCAGCTCAGCGTGGCACTCGTTCCCGCCACAGCCTTCACTTCACTGCGTGCCGGCTGCTCCTTGGCAAACACCACCAAGGGCTCTGGGGATAGAGAGATACACAGGGTCAGAGACCCCATCTTAGTCAGAAAGGCAGCCTTGGGCAAAGAAGACCTGGATGGGGAGTTGGGAAGTGGGGTGGTGGGAAGGAGTGATGGACCTGGAGACTTTTCCAGGTTCTGCACCAGCCCTGTGCCTTGCAGAGGACACTGTCTTTCTCAGCAGCAAGTCGCACAAGTCATGCATGCTCCCACAGATCCATGTGAACTGGCCTGGGAAAGGGGCTGTTGAAAAAGACATCTCCCCTACTCAAGACATCTGCAGGTTCAAGATGCAAATGTCCACCAACCTTCCAAGATAGTGCCCCAGTCTTCTCCATACGGGTATGCAAGGAACTTTTCATCTGCAATCAATGGAGATGTCTTAGGCTCAGCACCCGTGCCTACTCTTACTATTGTCAACTTGTGGCAATCTGCTGGGAGTGCTTGCACCTCCCCATGGCTTTCTTTGTCATTGTCTGAGGAATGCAGAAGCTGAGCACCTTTCCCCTCAGGACTGGGTTCATCATTACTGTCTTCTTCCCAGTAACACTATTCAAATCTTTTGCCCACTTACCCTTGGTAGGCTCTCTCTTTTCTCGATTCACCTCTGGCCACTCTTTACGGTTTAAAAACCAAAGAATGACATATAGGTAAGTTTTAAGGATATTCACAACTGTGTGACTCACATTTTCACTTTCTAATCAAAACCTGTGATAAATCAAACTTTTTCCTTTCAACAGAGTCACATTGTCCTTTCATCCCTTTGCGTGTAAAGTATTTCTGTTCTATTTAAGAAATCTTTTTTTACCTTAGTCTTTAAGGAAACCATGCTCTCATCTGAGCGTTTTGGGGGGGGGTTACTTTTTACACGGAGGTTTCTAACCTACTACATGTTTACATCTGTGTGTGGTGTGAACTGTTAGGACAATTTATTTTTCCCTATGGTCCAGTGGTCCAAGCACCATTTATGAAGACAACATCCTTCCTTGACTTCTCTGACAGACAACACAGTAACAAAAGGAGGACCAAGGGGCTCCAGGGGGAATGGGTAGGGCAGAAACCCATTTATGCAACGAACTGCTTCTGAACTCAGTATTCTATTCCTCCGATGTGGTAACCATTCCTGCCCTGGGATCCCCTTATCTTGAAAACTGCAGCCTTATGATAATTCCTGACATCAGGTCCCAGTATATGCTCCCACCATGGTTTTCCTGAAGAAAACAGTGTATTGGCTGCATCTTGCCTTTGAAATCTGCCTGTTATTCTTCCATCTGACCACTCACAAGACAAATTTGGTTCCATTTTGATTGCTAATAAACACCTTTGATTCCCCCCCTCCCAGATTTCTACCCCTTTGTTGCAACCTCTGACTGTCTCTCATGAATTTGAATCCTTTCCCCACTCACAATCTCTTAGCAACTTTTATCAGATTGAAATTACAAACAAAATTTTGCTAGTCTAACTCTTTTACACATATTTCATTTTCCAAGCATTCCTTGCCAGGACTTAAGACATAGAAATGTTTACTGCGTGTTAATTTTTTTACACACTGATCCTATTCAAGAATCCTATGTAGTCTAATCATTTATCTTTGGGATTGTCTGAGTTGATCATCCCATCATCAGCAAATTCTACCTTTAGTTTTTCAAAACTGTTGGCAACTAATTTTATTTTCCTCCTTACGCAACTCAGGGGTTAGCTGCCTACCTGTATTGTGCCTCATGTCAAAGATTTCCTTGCCCATCTCAAGTGGGATGTTGTAGTTCTGCAGGAATTTTACATTAAAAATTAAGAACACTTTTATACAGTTTGCCAATAGTTTTATGGCAGTAACTCATACTCAATTTAGAAAACTTTTTGTCTCAATGTATGACATTCAAGTTTAATCAACCATTTGATTCTGAGCTCATGAAGATGGTCACATCTTTCTGCATTCAATCTCTTAATGTCCAGCTTTCTATTTATTCACATTACCAACATTAAATTCAATGTGCAATCCTGGAATTTCATCACTTGTCTCTAACTGTGGATACACTGCTGAATTCATTTTGTTAGCAAATGTTATGATTTATTGTTTTGACTTTGATATTTGCAGTAGATCTGCCTAGATTTCATTCTCCCTGTCTTTCTTGAGTGATTATGGTGTTGATGCTACATTCTCTACATGAAGAGAGTAATGGATGGTATCTCCTTTTTCTGTCTCTAAGATCATCTCCACAAGTATGGAACAAGAGTTTCCAGGAAATTTTTTATACTGTACCAGAGAACTACAGGGCTGACTTCTCATTATTAGTCCTACTGATTGACAAATCATACAACTCTGACTTCTATCTTCTTCTGTCCTCTTTCATATAGTTTACTAGAATTTAGCCAAATTTCACAGTTTTTCAATGGTTTTATCTTAGGACACTCTCTCCTATTCTCAGAAAACCACATTCTACAAAGATGCATGGTGGGACCTGGGGTATCTATACACACCCATAAATCATCCTACCCGGATAGGTATTGCCACCTACGAGTCAATGGCACGGCAGTCCAGCCCTATTTGGCATGAAGGCTCTCTTCCCAGAAGAATAATATGATTTCTTGGACTGCCCTAAGTTTGAGCCACAAGAAACAGACCATTAGGAAAATGCAACAAAATAAAGACTGCTTGAGGGATGAAAACTCCCAAACTGATTCTATGAGGCCACCATCACCTTGATACCAAAGCCAGACAGAGACATCACCAAAAAAAGGAAATTACAGGCCAATATCACTGATGAACATAGATGCAAAAATCTTCAACAAAGTTCTAGCAAACAGAATCCAACAACACATTAAAAGAATTATACATCATGATCAAGTGAGATTTATCCCAGGGATACAAGGATTCTTCAATATATGCAAGTCAATCAGTGTGATACACCATGTTAACAAATTGAAAGAAAAAACATGATCATTTCAATAGATGCAGAGAAAACTTTTGACAAAATTCAACATCCATTTATGATAAAAAAAAAAAAAACTGTCCAGGAAATTGGCATAGAAGGAACACACCTCAACATAATAAAGGCCATATATTACAAACCCACAGCAAGCATTATTCTCAATGATGAGAAACTGAAAGCTTTTCCTCTAAGATTGGGAACAAGACAAGGGTGCCCACTCACACCACTATTATTCAATATAGTTTTGAAAGTCTTAGCCATGGCAACAAAGAAGAAAAAGAAATAGAAGAAATCCAGATTGGAAAACAAGAAGTAAAACTCACTGTTTGCAGATGACAGGATACTATACATATAAAACCCTAAGAGCACCACTAAAAATCTACCAGAGCTAATCAATGAATTTAGCAAAGTCACAGGATATAAAATTAATACACAGGAATTCCTTGCATTACTATATACTAACAATGAAAATTCGGAAAGAGAAATTAGGGAAACAGTTCCATTCATCACTGCAACAAAAAGAATAAAATATCCAGGAACAAACTTATTTAAAGAAACAAAAGACCTGTATGCAGAAAACCATAAGACACAGATGAAAGAAATCAAAAGCAACATAAACAGATGGAGAGATATACTATGTTCTTAGATTAGAAGAATCGATATTTTGAAAGTTACCATACTACCCAAAGCCATCTACAGATTCAATGTAATCTCTATCAAGCTACCAATGGTATATCCATAGAACCACAACAAAAAATTTCATAATTTGTATGGAAACACAAAATCCCTGAATAGACAAAGCAATCTTGAGAAAGAAAAACAGAGCTGGAAAATTCAACTTTCCCGACTTCAGACTATACTACAAAGCTAATAGTCATCAAGACAGTGTGGTACTGGAACAAAAACAGAAATATGGGCCAATGGGACAAGATATAAAGCCCAGAGATAAACCCACACACCTATGGGCACCTTATCTTTGACAAAGGAGGCAAAAATATACAATGAGAAAAGACAGCCTCTTCAATAAGTGGTGCTGAGAAAACTGGATTGCTACATGTAAAAGAATGAAACTACAATACTTTATAAAACCACACACAAAAATAAACTCAAAATGGATTAAAGACTTAAAACGTATGGCCAGAAACTATAAAGCTCTTAGAGGAAACCAAAGACAGTATTCTCTTTTGCATAAATCACAGCAAGATCCTCTTTCACCCACCTCCTAGACTAATAAAAACTCAAAATAAACTAATAGGACCTAATTAAACTTAAAAGCTTTTGCACGGCAAAGGAAACTAAAAACAAGATAAAAAGAATGGGAGAAAATAATTGCAAATGAAACAACTGACAAAGGGTTAATAAGCAAAATATATTAGCAGCTCATACAGCTCAATATCAGACAAACAGCTCAATCAAAAAATGGGCAAAAGACCTTAAACAGATATTTCACCAAAGAAGAAATACAGATGGCCAATGAACACATGAAAAGATGCTCAACATCCCTCATTATTAGAGAAATACAAATCAAAACCTCATACAACTCACAATGGCCATCATCAAAAAATCTACAAACAATAAATGTTAGAGGATGTGAAGAAAAGTGAACCCTTTTGTACTGCTGGTGGGAATGTATACTGATACAACCATTATGGAAAACAATACAGAGATTCCTTTAAAAACTAGGAATAAATCTACCAAATAACCCAGCAATCCCACTATAGGTCACATACCCTGAGAAAAACCACAATTCTAAAAGACACATGTACCCCAATGTTCACTGAAGCAATATTTACAATAGCCAGAGAATGGAAGCCACCTAGATGTCCATTGACAGATGAATGGATAAAGAGGTTGTGGTACATTTATACAATGGAATATTACTCAGCCATAAAAAGGAATGCATTTGAGTCTATTGTAATGAAGTGAATGAACCCAGAGCCTCTGATACAGAGAGAAGTGAGTCAGAAAGAGAAAAAGAAGTATTGTATATTAACGCAATATATATAGAATCTAGAAAAATGGTACTGATGATCCTAGTAGAGAACAGACTTGTGGGCACAGAGGGGGAAGGTGAGGGAGGGACTAATTGAGAAAGTAGCATTAACATATATACACAATTGTGTAAAATAAATAGTGGGAATTTTTTAAATAACACAAGGAGCCCAGCCTGGTGTTCTGTGATGACCTAAAGGGGTGGGATGAGGGCGGGTGAGGGAAGAGAGGCTCAGGAAGGAAGGGATATATATATATATAATATGTATATAATTATGATTGATTCATGTTGTATTATGGCATAAACCAGCACAAAATTGTAAAGCAATTTGCCACCAATTAAAAAAATTTTTAAAAAGATTGCTTTCCCAGTTAGAGGCTGCTAGGACAATAGCTCTTCATTAGCCAAGCCTAATGATGTGACAGAAGCCACTTTTTCCTTTCCATTTCTAAATTCAACAATGTAACACCAAGGGGAATACTTACCTGCAACATCCAAACTCTTTGGAGGCAAAAACAAAACCATATTTGATCTAAGAAGATATCCCTAAATAGCACAGGTGTTTCTCCACTAATTATTCTTTCTTACCTTTGCCAGGACATGACAACAAAACACGGCCCTATTTTTTGCTACCTTTGGGCAACCGGAGCTATTAAATCCAGGAAAAGGAAGGAAAGGCCTCCCAGAAATCTCAAATTTCATCATCCAAAGTTCACTCCTGAAAAAATTCTAAGTAAGATCTTGTGGCCAACATGTCCCCTAATCTGGGATTCATCATATTGAAACACCTCTAGCCAACCAAGAACCAGTATGAGGTTTCAAATGAGGGCATGTGATTGCTCTCAGGTAAGACGTATGATGGGAGGAAAGTCAGGTATCCGCAGGCCTGCCTTAGCTTCCAAGTATTAGGGAGTGCCAGGGTCCTCTTAGGGAAATTACAATGGAGGAGGTATTGTTCAGGCTTCAAAAGCAGGAGAGCAGGCCCTTGACCTTCCTTCTGACCTGCCAGGACACTGCCCAGATTTCCTGCCTGTCTGCAAGCACAGCAAGTCAGGTGGCACTTTAGATAAGAAAGGGAGTAGGTCTCGGAATTCTTGAACCCCTGGATTTATGCCTGGGTTTAATGAAATCCTATGACTCACAAGATAAAGCAAACAGCACCGTAAAAATGTTAAACTAAAACCAGAGCTGCATTTTTGCAGGCAAACTGATGATGCGGCCTGGGGTTATAAGTGGGGGCCCCCCAAACTGCAATTTGAAGTCTCATCTGTGGAGTGGACTGCTGCTGAGGCCCTCTTCCCCACTGGGACTCCAGATTGCTGTTAACAAGAGACTTCTCAGCATGATGTTTAAGTCTGGATGTTGGTCAGCCCAATTTGGTGATATACGTGCTGTTACTCTTTGTTTTTGTTTAATTAATTTATTTTCATTGGAGGATAATTACTTTACAATATTGTGGTGGTTTTTGCCATACATTAACATGAATCAGCCACAGGTGCACATGTGTCCCCCCATCCTGAAGCTCCCTCCCATCCCCCTCCCCACCCTATCCCTTTGGGTTGTCCCAGAGCACCGGCTTTGAGTGCCCTGCTTCATGCATAGAACTTATACTGGTCATCTACTTTACATATGGTAATATACATGCTTCAATGCTATTCTCTCACAATTTCCCACCCTTGCCTTTTCCCACAGAGTCCAAACGTCTGTTCTTTACATCTGTGTCTCTTATGCTGCCTTGCATATAGGATCATTGTTTCCATCTTTCTAAATTCCACATATATCTGCGTTAATATACTGTATTGGTGCTTCTTTTTCTCACTTACTTCACTCTGAATAACAGCTCTAGTTTCATCCACCTCATTAGAACTGATTCAAATGTGTTCCTTTTTATAGCAGAGTAATATTCCATTGTATATATGTCTTCTCTTGTGTTGTTGGAAAAGGTAAATTTCAAACTGCAATTTGAAATCTCATCTGTGGAGTGGACTGCCACTGAAGCCCTCTTCCCAATTGGGACTCCAGATTTCTGTTAACAAGCGACTTCTCAGCGTCCTGTTTAAGTCTGCATGTTTTTTTAGTTTACCTCTTCCAACAACACAAGAGAAGACTCTACATGTGGACAACACCAGATGGTCAATACTGAAATCAGATTGATTATATTCTTTTCAGTCAAAGATGGAGAAGCTCTAGACAGTCAGCAAAAACAAGACCAGGAGCTGACTGTAGCTCAGATCATGAACTCCTTATTGCAAAATTCAGACTTAAATTGAAGAAAGTAGGGCCAACCACTAGACCATCCAGGTATGACCTAAATCAAATCCCTTATGGTTATACAGTGGAAGTGAGAAATAGATTTAAGGGGCTAGATCTGATAGACAGAGTGCCTGAAGAACTATAAATGGAGGTTCATGACATTGTACAGAAGGCAGGGATCAAGACCATCCCCAAGAAAAAGAAATGCAAAAAGGCAAAATGATTGTCTAAGGAGGTCTTACAAATAGCTGAGAAAAGAAGCTAAAGGCAAAGGAGAAAAGGAAAGATATACCCAATTGAATGCAGAGTTCCAAAGAACATCAAGGACAGATAAGAAAGCCTTCCTCAGTGATCAGTGCAAAGAAATAGAGGAAAACAATAGAATGGGAAAGACTAGAGATCTCCTCAAGAAAATCAGAGATAACTAAGGGAATATTTCATGCAAAGATGAACTCAGTAAAGGACAGAAATGGTATGGACCTAACAGAAGCAGAAGATATTAACAAGAGGTGGCAAGAATACACAGAAGAACTGTACAAAAAAGATCTTCATGACCCAGATAATCACAATGGTGTGATCACTCACCTAGAGCTAGACATCCTGGAATGTGAAGTCAAGTGGGCCTTAGGAAGCATCACTACGAACAAAGCTATTGGAGCTGATGGAATTTCAGCTGAGCAATTCCAAATCCTGAAAGATGATGCTGTGAAAGTGCTGCACTCAGTATGCCAGCAAATTTAGAAAACTCAGCAGTGGCCACAGGACTGGAAAAAGGTCAGTTTTCATTTCAATCCCAAAGAAAGGCAATGCCAAAGAATGTTCAAACTACCACACAATTGCACTCATCTCACATGCTAGTAAAGTAATGCTCAAAATCCTCCACACCAGGCTTCAACAGTATGTGAACCATGAAATTCCAGATGTTCAAGCTGGTTTTAGAAAAGGCAGAGGAACCAGAGATCGAATTGCCAACATCTGCTGGATCATCAAAAAAGCAAGCGAGTTCCAGAAAAACATCTACTTCTGCTTTATTGACTATGCCAAAGCCTTTGACTGTGTGGATCACAGCAAACTGTGGAAAATTCTTAAAGAGATGAGACTACCAAACCACCTTACCTGCCTCTTGAGAAATCTGTATGCAGGTCAAGAAGCAACAATTAGAACTGAACATGGAACAACAGACTGGTTCCAAATTGGGAAAGGTGTATGTCAAGGCTGTATATTGTCACCCTGCTTATTTAACTTACGTGCAGAATACATCATGCAAAATGCTGGACTGGATGAAACACAAGCTGGAATCAAGATTGCTGGGAGAAATATCAATAACCTCAGAATCGCAGATGACACCACTCTTACCACAGAAAGCGAAGAACTAAGGAGCTTCTTGATGAAAGTGAAAGAGGAGAGTGAAAAAGCTGGCTTAAAACTCAACATTCAGAAAACTAAGATCATGGCATCTAGTCCCATTACTTCATGGCAAATAGATGGGGAAACAATGGACACAAAATGGGCTCCAAACAATGGGCTCCAAAATCACTTCAGATGGTGACTGCAGCCATGAAATTAAAAGATGCTTGCTCCTTGGAAGAAAAGCTATGACCAACCTAGACAGCATATTAAAAAGCAGAGACATTACTTTGCCGACAAAGGTCTGTCTTAGTCAAAGCTATGGTTTTTCCAGTAGTCATGTATGGATGTGAGAGTTGGACCATAAAGAAAGCTGAGTGTTGAAGAATTGGTGCTTTTGAACTGTGGAGCTGGAGAAGACTCTTGAGAATCCCTTGGACTGCAAGGAGATCCAACCAGTCAATCCTAAAGGAAACCAGTCCTGAATATTCATTGGAAGGACTGATGCTAAAGCTGAAACTCCAATACTTTGGCCAGCTAATGTGAAGAACTGACTCACTGGAAGAGACCTTGATGCTGGGAAAGATTGAAGGCAGGAGAAGGGGACGACAGAGGATGAAATGGTTGGATGTCATCACTGACTTGATGGACATGAGTTTGAGCAAGCTCCGAGAATTGGTGACGGACAAGGAAGGCTGGCGTGCTGCAGTCCATGGGGTCACAAAGAGTCAGACACGACTGAGCAACTGAACTGAACTGAATATTCCATTGTATATATGCACCACAACTTCCTTATCCGTTCATCTGCCGATAGACATCCAGGTTGCTTCCATGTCCTAGCTATCATAAACAGTGCTGCAATGAACACTGGGGTACACGTGTCTCTTTCAATTCTAGCTTCCTCAGTGTGTATGCCCAACAGTGGGGTTGCTGGGTTATATGGCAGTTCTATTTCCAATTTTTAAAGGAATCTTCACACTTTACTCCTAGAGGCTGTTCCAGTTTGCATTTCCACCAACAGTCTGTTACTCTTTTCTATTGTCTCTATTTCTTTTAATGATTATATATTGAAATTAAGTTAAATAAACCTCTATTAAATATTGAAATTGCTTATTTGTGTGTAATGAGCTGTTTGTTTCTCTTGCTAACAAATTCTTTGAACCTGAAATGAAAGTTAAACTTTTGGTAAAATAGGTTTTGACACCAGGAAATACAAGAAGCTTCTGGGCAGGTGATAAGACAGTGGGACTGAGCCTAACCGCCTGGAAACAGGTGGGCAGAAATGGCCGCTCCTCTTTCCATGCCACCCTTGCCATTCATCCTCCTCCAGGCCAAAATGGGTATCAAGATGGGACATGGAAGACTGAGAGGCAAGAAGAGATGAAGGTTATAGGTGAGTGCACATATAGTCTGGTAAGACCAAAAGCCATTTCCCTCACACTTGCAAACAGGCTAGTGCAGTGTCCTCCTCAAGGACTGACCTGTGACGTCCAGGTGGAAGGAGATCTTCTGGCCCCTGGCCTCGCAGCTGTACTCCCCGGCGTCCGCCTTGCCCACCTGCTGCACCACCAGCCGCCGCCCACGGCCCGTGGCCTCCACACGCACTTTCGAGCTCGAACTCAGCTTCTTGCCATCCTTGTACCACGTCACCTCCGTCTGGGCCTGGGCCACCTCGCAGCTCAGCGTGGCACTCGCCCCCGCCATGGCCTGCACTTCACTGCGCGCCGGCTGCTCCTTGGCAAACACCACCGAGGGCTCTGGGGACACAGGGATACACAGGGTCAGAGACCCCCTCTCAGTCAGAAAGGCAGCCCCGGGCAAAGAAGACCTGGATGGGAAGATGAGACTTGGGATGGTGGGAAGGGGCAGTGGAGCTGGAGACTTCTTAGGCTCTGCACTGGCCCTGTGCTCTGCAGAGGTCCCCCTACCTTTCTCAGCAACAAGTCACACAATTTATGCATTCTCCATGTAAGCTGGATCAGTTGGCAGGGGGGCCATTGGGAAAGACTGGTCCTTTGCGCACGGCATCTGCAGGTTCACAAGGCAAGTGTTCCCCAACCTTCCTAGATGGTGCCCCGGTCTCCTCCATATGGTTATGCAGGGAACTTTTCACCTGCAGTCCACGGAGATGTCTTAGGCTCAGCACCCATGCCTATTAGTACTATTGTCAACTTGTGGCAGTCTGGGGGGAGTGCTTGCACCTCCCCATGCTCTTCTCTTTCATTGTCTGAGGAATGGAGAAACTGACCACCTTTACCTTTAGGACTGGGTTCGCCATTACTGTTTTCTTCCTGGTGACACTATTCAAACCCAAACTGGTGGGTCGTCATGGGTGCATTCCTAGCCTTCCTATTTGAGGCCAGAGTCTTTCCCGCAGTAATGTGTAACCCATGTTTTCATCTGCAGTGAATGAGACTTGCTGAGGCTCCACCCTCACCTACTCTCACTGTTGGCAAACTGGCGGGAGTGAGTGTACCTCCTGTGGTGCTCTTCTGCATTTTTTCTAATGACTCAAAGTAAAAAACCCTATCTGATGTTTTTGCTCAACAGTGTTTGCTCTTCTGTGTTGTCACTGTTCAAAGTTTTTGCCTTATTTTCAATAGCACCGTCTGTCATTTTTTTGTTCATTTGAAGGACCTGTTTATTTATATATATTTAAATGCTAGGCACTGACAAGTACGTGTGTTCTAAATATCTTCCATATCTGTGTGGTTTGCCTTTTACGAACTTATGCTATCTTCTGGTGAATCTTCATGTTTAGTTTTAATATAATAAAGTATTTCAAATTTGTTTCAGTATGGTTGAGAGCTTCCAAGAGGTGCTAGCGATAAGGTATCTGCCTGCCAATGCAGGAGATGCAAGAGATCGGGGTTCAGTCCCTGGGTCTAGAAGATCCTCTGGAGAAGGAAACGGCACCCCACTCATTATGGTTAGCGAACAGAAATAAGAAATCATTCTTTACTCTGAAGTAATTAAAATCATCTATGTTTTCATCTAAGAGTTTTATGAGGACTTCCTTTGTGGCTCAGTGGAGAGGAATCTGCCTGCCAATGCAGGGGATGCAGGAAGAGTGCACACGTGAGCTCGAAGAGCAACTAAGCCCACGCACCACAACTACCGAGCTCAAGCTCTAGAGCCCAGAAGCTGCTACTGCTGAGCCCATGCGCCACAACTCCTGAAGCCTGTGCACTCCAGGGCCCACAAGCTGCAACTACTGAACCTGAGAGCTGCAGCTTCTGCCTCCTGCAGCTACTGAAGCCTGTGTGCCTAGCGCCTGTGCTCTACAACAAGAGGAGTGACGGCTCTGAGAAGCCTGTGCACAGCAATGAGGAACAGCTCCTGCTGACCACGAAGTCTACAGGCAGCAACAAAGACCCAACCCAACCAAAAATAAATAAATAAATAAATTTTAAAAAAGAATTGTACAATTTTCCCTTTTATTCCCTTCAACTCCAAAAGGAGTTGACTATGTGTGGGATGAGTTACAAGTCTAATCTGTTTTTTTTCCTATTAATTTACTATGGTTAAATGGTTTAAGTACCGTTTATTAAGAACATGCTGTCTTTCCCCTTGCCCTATTCCACAGTTTTCTTTTAAAAAGAAGGGGAACATGGTCATACACTCATAGGTCTGTGTCTGAGATCCCTATTCTGGTCCTTGGGTCTCAATACCTACCCTTGCAACAAGACACTAATGTATTCATTACTGTAGCTTTCTAACAGTATTGATATCTAGTATAGCAAATAACTCTCCTTTTGCTCTTCTTCAAGAGTGAATTCACCGTACATGGTCTTTGAAATTTACGTGTCAATTTTCAAAGTCCCACTAAACAAACATTTGGTCGAATTTTAATGGGTATTGAATGGGTAATTTTAGTGGGTATTTATTTAATGGGTATTCTTCAACTGATTTCTGCCCAACATCTTAGAACTTCTTGACTGTCTCTTAAAATTTTTTTTAACTTCTCCCTGCCCTTACAGAGCCTCTCAGCACATTTATTAGACTTGGAATTAGATATTGATCCTTTTCATGCCATTGTAACTTTTAAAATTTCATTTTTGAGATGTCTGTTACTACTTTTAGAGATAGAAGTGTTTTTTTTAGACATAGAAGTGTTTTTTTATACTGATTTTTTTACATGGTAATCATTTTTAACTACCTTATTATGTCACATATTTTATCTTTTGGATAAATCATATTATCCATGAATTCCACTTTTGCTTTTTCACACTTTTATATCCTTCACTTTATTTTTGTCCTAACTGTGTTTTAGAATGTTGGACAAAAGCAGTAAGAGTTGGCTTCCTTTTCTGGTTTCCTATTTCATAGGCAAAGCTTTAAAACTTTCACTGTTTTTGTGTGCAGACAGCTGGTTTGCCTGAGGCATTGTTTATCAAATTAAGAAAGAATTGCTTTCTGTATAATTCATAAAAAATTTTATGGCATGATTTGATGCTAACTTTATAAAACATTTCTTCTGTATTTAAAATGCCAAATCTTTTTTTTTTAACTTTACAATATTGTATTTGTTTTGCCATACATTGACATGAATCCACCATGGGTGTATATGTTTTCCCCTTCCAGAACCCCTCTTCCACCTCCCTCCCCATCCCATCCCTCCGAGTTATACCGGCGCACCAGCCCCGAGCACCCTGTATCATGCGTCGAACCTGGACTGGCGATTCATTTCGCATATGATAATTTCCATGCTTCCATGCTATTCTCCCATATCATCCTGCCCTCGCCCTCTCCCATAGAGTCCATAATACTGTTCTATTTATCTGTGTCTCTTTTGATGTCTCGCATACAGGGTTATCTTTACCGATTGACTAAATACCATATATATGTGTTAGTATACTGTATTGGTGTTTTTCTTTCTGACTTACTTCACTCTGTATAATAGGCTCCAGTTTCATCCACCTCATTAGAACTGATTCGAATGTATTCTTTTTAATGGCTGAATAATATTCCATTGTGTGTATGTACCACAGCTTCCTTATCCATTCGTCTTCTGATGGGCATCTAGGCTGCTTCCATGTCCTGGCTATTATAAACAGTGCTGCAATGAACATTGGCGTACACGTGTCTCTTTCAATTCTGGTTTCCTCAGTGTGTATCCCCAGCAGTGGGATTGCTGGGTCATATGGCAGTTCTATTTCCAGTTTTTTGAGGAATCTCCACACTGTTCTCCATAGTGGCTGTACTAATTTGCATAAAATGCCAAATCTTATCAAATACTTTATTCTGCATATCATGAACAGATTGCTTGCCAATGTTTGTAGTGTGTAAAGAACCTTGTATTTCTGGAGTATGACTTTCATCACAGCATATTACCAATTTTCCTCTTATTATAGTCTTAATTTTGATATTTTGTTCCAGATTTTGGCCTTGATATCCATAATAGATTGGTCTATAATTTTAATTCTTACTACTTTCCCTGTCAGATACTATTATCAATGTTACATCATCAACATGAAACAGAGACTGTATCTCCTTTTACTGTTCTCTAAAAAAATCTCCATGAACAAGACTTTTTTCCAAAGAATTCCATATAATTTGCCAGTGGAACTACTAGGACTAGATTTTTCTCTATGAGAGGATTTTTCATTATAGTTCTAATTACTGTAAAGATTTTTAGGACTGTTTAAGTAGTTGATTGTTTCCTGAGTCACTTTTCATCGAGTTTTCCAAGAATCTGATCAATTTGTCAAACCTTTCATATTTATTGCCATGAAAAAATTGTCTGTTCTCCTAAAACACCATTTTAAAAAATATATGCCTGCTGGTATAGGAGAAGCTACCATTCCTGTCCAAATCTAAATCTATAAATCAGACTCCAAGCAGAATTCTGACTCAGAATGTTCTAACAGAACACATAATAAAATCAGTATTTACTTTGAAAATGTACCTAGATTTTGTTACATGGAGATGCACAGATAACTTCTAATCCCATGTATAAGGAAGAAAGAGTGTCCAGAACACCTAAAATTTTGGTAATCCATAGTTCAGTCTTGAGATAAATCAAGTACAACAGTGTTGGTCCTGGTTTAATGAAATTCAATCATCTTTCCCTAGTGTGTACCCAGAGGCATTGCTGGGTGGGGCATCTAGGAGCTGCTAGGACAGCCAAGAGGAGCAAATTCACATACCCACAGTTGAAGGACATCTGGTTTACATCAGACTCCAAGTGCAAGACAGAACCAGAGGCCCCGACACCAAGGAACACCCAGAAGACCCTGGGCAGATGCTGGGAACTGAAGACTGTGCATCACTGTGTGGAAACACCACTCTGGGTTTACAAAACGCCTTTCTCCCTTCTGTTCACACCCTCCCATCCAGCCTCCCTCTGCCCAGCCTTTGGTATAAAAATGGGGGTGGGAGGACAGAAGACGGAAACAGATGAAGTCTAGTGGAAAGATCAGCGGGTCTGTCAGGGGTGCAAGCCCATCCCATCACCTCCACATAAGGCTAACTTACTACCTCCAAGAACTGACCTGTGACACCCAGGTGGAAGGAGACCTTCTGGCCCCCGGCCTCACAGCTGTACTCCCCGGCGTCCGCCTTGCCCACCTGCTGCACCACCAGCTTCCGGGAGCAGCCCTTGGCTTCCACACGCACTTTCGAGCTCGAACTCAGCTTCTTCCCGTCCTTGTACCACGTCACCTCCGTCTGGGCCTGGGCCACCTCGCAGCTCAGCGTGGCACTTGCCCCCGCCACAGCCTGCACTTCACTGCATGCCGGCTGCTCCTTGGCAAACACCACCGAGGGCTCTGGGGACAGAGATACACAGGGTCAGAGACCCCCTCTCAGTCAGAAAGGCAGCCCCGGGCAAAGAAGACCTGGATGGGAAGATGGGACTTGGGATGGTGGGAAGGGGCAGTGGAGCTGGAGACTTCTCCAGGTTCTGCACCAGCCTGACGCCCTAAAGAGGACCCCCTGCCTTTTTCAGCAATGAGTGGCACAATTTACACATTCTCCCATGGATTCCTGTAAGCTGGTCTAAGGGTGGGGGCACTGCTGGGAAACACTTCTCCTCTGCTTATGGCATCTGTAGAGTCATGAAGCAAGTGTTCCCCAACCTTCCTATATGGTGCCCTGCCATCTCCACATGGTTATGCAGGGATGTTTTCACCTGCAGTCAACAAAGAAGATGTCTCAGGCTTGGCACTCTTGCCTACTCTTACTATTGTTAACTTGTGGCAATCTGCTGGGAGTGCTGGCACCCCTCCGATGGCCTTCTTTATCACTGTCTGAGGAATAAAGAAGCTGATCGCCCTTCCCCTTAGCCGTGGGTTTGCCATCACTGTTTTCTTCTTGTTGGTGACACTAGTCAAGCCTTTTGCCCACTTGCCCATAGTAGGCTTTCTCTTTTCTCCATTCACCTCTGGCCACTCCTTTCCATTTAAAAACAAGAGAATGATGAGACAAGTGTTTTAAGGATATTCCCAACTGCATGGTTGACATTTTTACTCTCTGATCCAGTCTTCTGATAAACCAGAGATATTCCTTCCAACAGTGTCAAAATGTCCAATAGCCCCTGGAGTGTTGATCATTTGTGTTCTATTTAAGAAATCTCTCCTTACCCTAAGTCTTCAAAAAAAACCATGTTATCATCTGACGGTTTGGGGGGTTTTACCTTTTACACTAAGGTTTCTAACTCACTATGAGTTGACCTTTGTGTGTTACGTGAACTGCTAGTACAATTTAATTTTCCATATGATTCAGTGGTCCAAGCACCATTTACGAATACAACATCCTTCCTTGACCTCTCCAATAGACAACACAGTAAGAAACGGAAGACGCGGGTGTAGGGGATGGGTGGCATGGGAGTCCGTTTATGCAAGAACTCTTTCTGAGCTCACTGTTCTGTTTCTCTGATGTGGCAACTATTCCTGTATTGGGATCCCCTTATCTTTAAAACTGCAGCCTTCTGGTAATCCCTGACATTAGGTACAGTAAATGTTCACACTGTGCATTTCTTCAAGAAAACAAAGCATTGGCTGGACAGTGTCTTTGGAATCTGCCTGTCATTCTTCCTTCAGAACACCTTAAAAACAAATTTGGTTTGATTTTGATTGTTAATAAACATCTTTAATTTTCCCCCTCAGATTTCTATCCAACTCTTGCAATCTCTGTCTCTCAAGAATATGACATAATTTCCCCACATTCAGCCTCTTACCAACTTTTATCAGACCTAAAAATAGAAACATGGTACAACTGTGCTAGTTTAACTCTTTCACTCAAATTTCTTATCCCAAGCATTCCTTGCCAGGACTCAGATGCAGAAATGTTTTCTGTATATTGATTTTTTTACACACGAATCCTGCTCAAGAATCATACACAGTCTAATAATTTATCATTGAGATTATCTGAGTTGATTATCACATCATCAGCAAATCCCACCTTGATTTTGATTTTTTCAAAACTGTTTGCCAGTGATTTTATTCCCCTGCTTCCTGAACTCGGTGGTTACAGTGGCCTAAGTGTGCCATCCCTCACATCAAAGATCTGGTACATCTTAAGGGGGATGTTGCTGTCGTTGTTGTTTTGTAGGAAGTATACAACATTAAAAAGGGAACACTTTTACATAGCTTGCTAAGAATTTTAAAGCAGGAATTAATTTGTTCAATATTATCAAACTTTTTATCTCTCCAATTTAATCAACCACTTGATTCTGTATTCATGGAAATGATGACATCTTTTTTCATTCAATCTCTTAATGCCAAGCTTTCTGTCTATTAACATTGCCAAAGTTAAACCCAAAGTGCAACCCTGGACTAGGATCACTGATCTCTACCCTCAGATCCACTACTGAATCCATTTTGATAACATTTAATTTATGATTTGGGCCTGAATATTCACAGTATACTGGTCAGAAATTTCATTCTCTCTTCTTTTGCTGTGTGATTTTCGTTGATGTTATGTCCTGTACAAGAAGAGAGTTATGGGGTGTACTTTCTTCTTCCCTTCTAGGACCATCTTCACAAGAATGGAGTAACAGTTTCCCAGGTAATTATCTACAGTGTACCAGAGAACTACGGGCTGAGAAGACTTTTCATTATTGGTCTTAATGATTGACAAGTTATACAACTCTTTGACTTTTCTCTATCTTCTTTTGTCCGTCTTCACATAGCTTACTGGGATTTAGCCACATTTTACAATATTCCAATACTTTTATCTTAGAATAGTCACTGACATTTTCTGAAAACAACTAACCACAAACAACTAACCATGTGAGATCTCAAGTATCTGTACAAACCCACGAATATACAAACCTACACTAGCACGGTCTCAAAGTGGTATGTGTTGGCACCTAGGAGTCAGTGTGGAATGGCACCCGTCTCGATTTCCCATAAAGACATTTTTTTCCCAGAAGAAGAATAACCTGATTTCTTAGACTATCCCATGTTCTAGCCACAAGGAACACACACTCACTGACCATTTGGAAAATAGAACAAAATAAAGACTGCTTTGCCAGTCAGAGACTGAGAATAGTAACTCCTCATTAGCAAAGACTACTGGTGTGGTAGGAGTGCCTTTTTCCTTTCCATTCCTAAACTCATCAATAACACCAAGGGAAATATTGACCTGGATCATCCAACCTTCTGAAGCCAATGGAAAAATCATATTTTACCTAAGATGATCACCCTAAATAGCACTGGTGACTATACATATCATCCTTTTTAATTCCCTTTTCAAGGATGTGACAAGAAAACATGGGCCAATTTCTTGCTACCTACAGGCAATAAGAGCTTCCACATCCAGCAAAAGGAAGGAAGGGCCTCCTAGAAACCTAATATTTGATCAAAGTTCACTCCTGAGATAATTCCAAGATCATGTGGCCAATATTTCCCCCTCCCCCTAAATGATGAATTTTTGATGAATCTGGGATTCATCAAATTGAAACGGCTCAGACCAACCAAGAATCTACACGAGGTCCTGGATGAGGGCAAGTGGTGGCTGTCACAAAAGACATCCAGTGAGAAGAGAGTCACACATCCCCACATCTACCTCAGCCCCAGGTCTCAGGGAGAGTCAGGGATGAGAAGAGAGTCACACATCCCCACATCTACCTCAGCCCCAGGCCTCAGGGAGAGTCAGGGATGAGAAGAGAGTCACACATCCCCACATCTACCTCAGCCCCAGGCTTCAGGGAGAGTCAGGGATGAGAAGAGAGTCATACATCCCTACATCTACCTCAGCCCCAGGCCTCAGGGAGAGTCAGGGATGAGAAGAGAGTCACACATCCCCACACCTACCTCAGCCCCAGGCCTCGGGGAGAGTCAGAGATGAGAAGAGAGTCACACATCCCCACATCTACCTCAGCCCCAGGCTTCAGGGAGAGTCAGGGATGAGAAGAGAGTCACACATCCCCACATATACCTCAGCCCCAAGCTTCAGGGAGAGTCAGAACCCCGACACCAGGAACAACAGGAACATTCTGGGCAAGTGCTAAGACAGTGTGACTGATCCTCACTGCCTGGAAACAGGTAGACAGAAACAACCCCTCTTCTTTCAACACCCACCCTCCTCTCCATCCATCCACTCCTGAGCCCAGACAGGGGCATGAAAGACAGGGAGATACGAAGAGATAAAGGCACCAGGTAAGGGCACACACATCTGGTGAGGCAGGTAGCCAGTCCCCTCACATCTGCACACAGGCTAGCTCAGCATCCTCCTCAAGGACTGACCTGTGATGTCCAGGTGGAAGGAGACCTTCTGGCCCCTGGCCTCGCAGCTGTACTCCCCGGCGTCCGCCTTGCCCACCTGCTGCACCACCAGCCGCCGCCCACGGCCCGTGGCCTCCACACGCACTTTCGAGCTCGAACTCAGCTTCTTGCCATCCTTGTACCACGTCACCTCCGTCTGGGCCTGGGCCACCTCGCAGCTCAGCGTGGCACTCGCCCCCGCCATGGCCTGCATTTCACTGTGTGCCAGCTGCTCCTTGGCAAACACCACTGAGGGCTCTGGGGACAGAGAGGGATACACAGGGTCAGAGACCCCATCTCAGTCAGGAAGGCAGCCCCGGGCAAAGAAGACTTGGATGGGGAGTTGGGACTTGGGGTTATGGGAAGGGGCAATGGAGCTGGAGACTTCTGCTGACTCAGCACCAGCCCTGTGCCCTGAGGAGGACCCCCGAGTTTCTCAGCAAAAGACACACAATTTAAACATTCTCCCATTGGTCCTATTGAGCTGGTCCAAGGGGCACCGTTGGAAAAGATTCCCTGCTCCTGGCATCAGCAGAGTCATGAGGCTGCTGCTGCTGCTAAGTCGCTTCAGTCGTGTCTGACTCTGTGCGACCCCATAGACGGCAGCCCACCAGGCTCCCCCATCCCTGGGATCCTCCAGGCAAGAACACTGGAGTGGGTTGCCATCTCCTTCTCCAATGCATGAAAGTGAAAAGCGAAAGTGAAGTCGCTCAGTCGTGTCCGACTCTTCACAACCCCATGGACTGCAGCCTACTGGGCTCCTCCATACATGGGATTCTCCAGGCAAGAGTACTGGAGTGGGGTGCCATTGCCTTCTCCGGGTCATGAGGCAAGTGTTCCCTAACCTTCCTAGATGGCCCCACAGTCTTCTCCCTACTATTATGCAGGGACTTCTCACCTGCAGCCCATGGAGTTGGTTCACTACCCTTCCCTGTTCTTACTGTTGTCAGCTGATGGCAATCTGCTGGGAGTGCTTACACCTCCCCATGGCTCTTTTTGCATTGCATGAGGATTGAGGAAGCTGAGCCCCTTTTCCCTCAGCACTGGGTTCACTCACTGTGACTGTCTTCTCCTTCCTAGCAACACTATTCAAGCTTTTCACAACTACCGAAACAGTAGGCTCTCTCTCTTCTTGCTTCACCTCTGGCCACTCTTGATCCATTTAACCACCAGAGAATGACATAGAATTAGGATTTAAGGATATTTCCAACTATGTGACTACCATTTTTACTCTTCAATCAATTCCTCTGATAAATCAAACTTTTTCCTTTAAATAGTTTTCACAATATCTTCTCATCTCTTTCATTGTAGAGCGCTGTGTTCTATTTAAGAAATTTTTCCTTATGTTAAATCTTTGAAAATATCATCTGAGGTTTTTTGGGTTTTACCTTTTACACTGAGGTTTCTAATTTACTACAAGTTTACTTTTGTGTGTGGTGTGAACTGCCATTACAACTTAAGTTTTCTATACAGTTCAGTGATGCAACCACAATATTTGAAGACCATATCCTTTCTCAACTTCTCTGACAGACAACAGAGTAACAAATGGAACATGTGGAAGGTGGGGAAGGGGGATGGCTGGTGCAGGAACCCATTCATGCAGGGAACTGTTTCTGAGCTCACTGTTCTGCTCCTCTGATGTGCTAACTATCCCTGCACTAGAATCCCCTTATCTTGAAAACTGCAGTTTTATGGTAATTTCTCACACTGAGTACCAGTAAATGCTCCCACTGAACATTTCTTCGAGAAAACAGCATAGTGACTGTACCATGCCTTTGGAATCTGCCTGCTATTCTTTCATCTGACAATTAGAAATGTATTTTGTTCTATTTTGATTTTTAATAATAATTTTTGATTTCTCCCTCAGATTTCTACTCATCTATTTCAACCTCTGCCTCTCAAGAATCTTGAATAATTTCCCCACACACTTCCTCTTAGCAACTTCTATCAGACCTGAAATTAGATTCATGATACAATTATACTATTCTTTCACACAAATTTCATTTGCCAAGCATTCTTTGCCAGGACTTGTATGTAGAAATGTTTTCTGCATATTGATTTTTTACATACTAATTCTACTCTAGAATTATACACAGTCTAATAATTTATCTCTGAGATTGTCTGAGTTGATCATTACATCATGAGCAAATTTCACTTTGAGTTTTTCAAAACTGTTTGCTGTTGATTTTACTTCCTCGTTACTCAACTCAGTGGTTGGAGAGGCCTACATGTATCATCTCTCACATCAAATATTTCCAGACACACTTTGCTGTTCTTGTTGTTCTTGAATGAATTATATAACGTTAATTTTAAAAAAGAATACTTTTATACATTTGCTAAGAATTTTATGGCAGGAACTGGTGATCAGTATTATCAACTTTTTTCCTTAGTGTATAACATTCAAGTTAAATCAACAATTTGATTTGTACTCATGGAGATTAGTTCAAGGTAGCAGAGTGGATGTGCACTCACCTCCTCCTGGAAGAGCATTGAAATCACAACTAACTGTTGAACAACCATCAGCAGGACTAGGCTTGAACCCACCAATAAAGATAGCCCAAGTCCAGAGCAAAGGAGAAGCCACAACAAGATGGCAGGAGGGGTGCAGTCATGATAAAAGAAAACCCCATACCCACCAGGAGGGCAACCCACGGTCCAAAAAACAATTATACCACAGAGGTTCTCCCACTGTTGTGAAGGTTCTCAGCCTCACATCAGGCTCCTCACCCTTGGGATCTGCCAGAGACTAGTAATCCCCAGGGAATCTGACCTGAAGGATTTGACTGCAGATTTCCACAGGCCCTGGGGAAACAGAAGCTCCACCCCTGGAGGGCACACACAAAATCCTGGGCACATCAGGACCCAGGGGAAAGGAGCAGTGACCCCACAGGAGACTGAACCAGACCTGCCTGGTAGCATTAGCGGGTCCCCTGCAGAGGTGTGGGTTGTCAGTGGCTCACCACGGACGTAAGAGTACTGACAGCAGCTGTCCAAGGAAGTACCTGTAGGTGTGAGCTCTCCTGGAGGTCTTTGCCATTAGCCCTACCCTACAGCCTGAAGATACTAGGGAGGAATCACCTCAGGTCAAAAAACTAACAGAGAGGGAGCGCAGACCCACCCATCAGCAAACAAGCGGATTTAAGTTACTGAACGCTGCCCTGCAAACCAGAGCAAGACCCAATTCTACCCACCATCAGTTTGTACAGTCAGGAAGTTTGCACAAGCCTCTTAGATAGCCTCATCCACCAGAGGGCAGACAACAGAAGCACAATATTCTTAAAGTGATGGAAGAGAAGAAAGGATAACCAAAAATACTCTACACAGCAAGGCTCTACTTCTGATTTCATGGAGAAATCAAAAGCTTTACATACAAGAAAAAGTTAAGAGAATTGAACACCACCAAATCAGCCTTACAGCAAATGCTAAAGGAACTTCTCTAGGCAGGAAATGCAAAAGAAGGAAAAGACCTACAAAACAAATAAAAACAATTAAGAAAATGGTAACAGGAGCATACATATTGATAACTGTTTTAAATGTAAATGGATTAAATGCATCAACCAAATCAACATAGACTGGCTGAGTGGATACAGAAACAAGACCCATGTATATGGGGTCAAGAGGCCCAACTCAGACTCAGGGACACTTACAGACTGAAAGTGAGGGGATGGAAAAAGATGTTCCATGAAATGGAAATCACAACAAAGCTAGAGTGATAATGCTCAGACAAAACAGATTTTAAAACAAAGACTTATAAGAGATGAAGAAGGACACTACATAATGATTAAAGTTCAGTTCAGTTCAGTCGTTCAGTCGTGTCCGATTCTTTGTGACCCCACAGACTGCAGCACACCAGGCTTCCCTGCCCATCACCAACTCCTAGAGCTTATTCAAACTCATGTCCATCAAGTTGGTGATGCCATTCAACCATCTCATCTAATCTCATGATCAAAGGATCACTCTAAAAAGAAGATATAACAATTGTAAATATATATGCATCCAACATAGGAGCACATCAATATATAAGGCAAATACTAACAACCAAAAAGAGAGAAGTCAAGAGTAACATAATAATAGTGGGGGACTTAACACACCTCTTCTGTCAATGGGCAGATCATCCAGACAGAAAATTAACAGGAAACACAGGCCTTAAATCACACATTAGACCACATGGACTTAATTGATATTTGCAGAGCATTTCATCCAAAAGCACCAAACTACACGTTCTTCTCAAGTGCACTCAGAACATTCTCCAGGATTGACCACATGCTGGGCCACAAGATGAGCCTTGGAAATTTAAGAAAACTGAAATAATCTTTTCAATGAAAGCATTTCAAAACTGAAAGCACCTTTTCCAATAGCAATGCTATGAGATTAGAACTACAAGAAAAAAAACTATAAAAAATACAAACTCATGGAGGCTAAACAATATGCTACTGAACAGCCAATGAATCAGTAAAGAAATCAAAGAGGAAATTGAAAAATACCTAGAGACAAATGAAAATGAAAGCACAATGATCCAAAACCTAAGGCATGCAACAAAAGCAGTTCTAAGAGGGAAGTTTATAGCAATACAATCTTACCTCAAGAAACAAGAAAAATCTCAAATAAACAACCTAACTCTATTCCTAAAACAATTAGAGAAAGAAGAACAAACAAAATCTAAACTTAGTAGGAAGAAATAAATCCTAAAGATTAGAGTAGAAATAAATGAAAAAGAGACAAAGAAAACTATGGCAAAGATCAATGAAACTAAAGGCTAGTTCTTTGAAAAGATAAAGAAAATTGATAAACTTTTAGCCAGATTCATCAAGAAAAAAAGAGAGATAACTCAAATCAATAAAATCAGAATGAAAATGAAGAAGTTACATCAGACACCAGAGAAATACAAAGGATCGCAAGAGACTACTACAAGCAACTGTATCCCAGTAAAATGAACAGCTTGGAAGAGATGGACAAATTCTTAGAAAGGAACAATCTCCCAAGACTGATTCTGTATTCATGGAGATGATCATGTCTTTCTGCATTCAATCTCTCAAAGTCAAGCTTTCTATCTATTAACGTTGTCAAGGTTAAATCCAAAGCGCAATCCTGGACTTCAACTTCCATCAGCGATCTCTAACCCTTAGATACATTGCTGAACTCCTTCTGCTAACATTTAATTTACAATTTTGGCCTTGTTACTCATAGCACACTAGTCTCAAATTTCATTCTTTCTGCCTTTCTTGTGTGATTTTGGTACTGATGTTATGTTTGTTCATGGAGAGAGTTACAGAGTATATCTCCTTCATCTCTCTCTAGGACCAAATTCACAAGCATGGAAGAATACTTTTCCCATTTTGTATAGTTTACCAGAGAATTATGGGGCTGAGAAGACTTATCATTATTGGTCCTACTGATTGACAAGTCATACAACTCTTCAACTTTTCTCTATCTTCTTGTGCCCATTTTCATAGTTTACTAGGATTTAGCCACATTTCACAACTGTTCAATGGTTTTACCTTAGGATTTAGAATACTCTAAAATCCTCTGAAAACCACATCTTCCAAGGACGCATGGTGGGATCTGGGGTATATACACACCCACAAATCTTCCTATCTGGGATGGTCTCAAAGTGTTAGATGTTCGGACCTACAAGTCAATGGAGGATGGCAGCCCACCCCTATTCAGCATGAAGACTCACTTCCAATTCTTAGACGGCCCTATGTTTCAGCCATGAAGCAGAGATACTCACTGACCATTTGTTAGGGAAATTAAATGAAAGGAATTTAGTTCAGGCTTCAAAGACAAGAAAGCAAAGTAGACCTCTGACCTTGCTTCTGACCTGCCCAGACATAGGCCTGACTGTGTGCCAGATGTGAGTACAAGCCAAGCAGCACCACAGATAAGAGAGAGGGCAGATCTTGGGATTCTTGAGCCCTGGAGGGCGTCTGGCCAACCATACCTGAGGCTTAACAACTTTCCAAGCTTTGCAAAACAAACAGCTTTGTAAAACATGATTAACATAAAACCAAAGCTGAAATTTACTCCTTTGCAGCCAGGGAATATAAACGGGAACCCCCAAACTGTAATCTGAAGTCTCACCTGTGGAGCAGATGGGCTGCCTGAGACATTTTCCCAAGTGAGACTCCAGACCACTGTTACCTGGGACTTCCTAGCACTGCTTGAGTACGGATGTCAGTAAAAACACAATTTGGTGATATATGTACTGTTACCCTCCTTTACTGTTCTATTTCTCTTTTCTTTTAATGGTTGTCTATTGAAAGTTGTTTATTGAGCTTTCCTGGTGGCTCAGATGGTAAAGAGGCTGCCTGCAGTGCGGGAGACCAAGGTTCGATATCTGGGCTGGGAAGATCCCCTGGAGAAGGAAATGGCAACCCACTCCAGTATTTTTGCCTGGAAAATCCCATGGATGGAGGAGCCTGGCAGGCTACAGTCCATGGGGTCACAAGAGTCCGACACGACTGAGCAACTTCACTTCTTCTTATTGAAAGTAAGATAGATAATTCTCTATTAAATATCGAAATTGTATATTTGTGTATAACAAGAGGTTTCTTTTGTTAACTAATCCTTAAAACCTGAAATAGAAATTAAAGCTTTCAGCAAAACACCATTAGGAAAACGAAATGAAATAAAAGACTGCTTTGCCAGTCAGAGACTGCTAGGACAGTAACTCCTCATTAGCAAAGCCTACTAACGTAGCAGAAGCAAATTTTTCCTTTCCATTCCTAAATTCATCAATGTAATGCTAAGGGGAATACTGACTCAGAGCATCTGAATCATTTGAAGACAAATGCAAAATCACATCTGATCTAAGAAGACCACCCTAAATGGCACAGGTGACTCCACCAATCAGCCTTCCTTTCTTCTCTTTGCAAGGGTGACAAGAAAACATGGACCAATTTCTTGGTACCTACAGTCAACCAGAGCTTCTATATCTGGGAAAAGGAAGGAAGGACCACCCAGAAACTTAAAAATTGATCATCGAATGCTCACTCCTGAAGAATTTCAAGTAGGACTGTGTGACCAATATCTCCCCTAATCTGGGAACAATGAAATTGTATCACCTCAGGCAAACCAAGAACCTGTATGAGGTGTCAGATTAGGGCACATGGTGGCTGTCAAGAAAGACATAGGATGGGAGGAAAGTCACATTATCTCTGGGTCTGCATCAGTCCCAAATTATCAGGGAGAGTCAGGGTCTCAACACTAGGAACAGGAAGATTCAGGGCATATGCTAAGACACTGTGACTGAGCCTTACTGAATGCAAACAAGTGGAGAGACACAGCCCCACTTCTCCAGGTACACCCTCCCCACCCATCCTCCCCCAGGCCCACATGGGTATGCGTGTGGGACACAGAAGACAGGGAGGCATGAAGAGATGAAGGTTACAGGCAAGGGCACACAAGTCTGCCAGTCCCCTCATCACCTGCACACAGGCTAGCTCAGCATCCTCCTCAAGGACTGACCTGTGATGTCCAGATGGAAGGAGACCTTCTGGCCCTCGGCCTCACAGCTGTACTCCCCGGCGTCTGCCTTGCCCGCCTGCTGCACCACCAGCCGCCGCCCACGGCCCATGGCCTCCACACGCACTTTCGAGCTTGAACTCAGCTTCTTGCCATCCTTGTACCATGTCACCTCCGTCTGGGCCTGGGCCACCTCGCAGCTCAGCGTGGCACTTGCCCCCGCCATGGCCTGCACTTCACTGTGTGCCGGCTGCTCCTCGGCAAACACCACCAAGGGCTCTGGGGACAGAGGGATACACAGGATCAGAGAGACCATCTCAGTCAGGAAGGCAGCCCTGGGCAAAGAATGGGGATGAGGAGTTGGGAGTGGGAGGAGGGGGAAATGGGGCTGGAGATTTGTCGGGGATCTGCACCAGTCTTGTGTCCTACAGAGGTCCCCAAACTGTCTCAGCAACAAATGACATAATTTATGCATTCTCCTACATGTGAGCTGGTTCAGGATGTGGTGGCCTTTGGATCAGCCTCATCCCCTACTACTGGCATCAGTAGGGTCACAAGGCAAGTATTCCCCACACTTTCTAGATGCACCCACAGTCTTCTCCATAAAGTGCAGGCAGGGACTTTTTCATCTGCAGTCCATGGAGATGGCTGAGGCTCAGTGCCCTTGCCTACTCTTACTATTGTCCACTGATGGCAATCTGGGGGAGCGTTTGCACCTCCCTGTTGCTTTCTTTGTCATTGTCTGAGGAATGAAGAAGCTAAGTAACTTTCCCCTTAGGACTGGGTTCGCCATTTCTTCTTTCTGGTGACACTATTCAAATCTTCTGCCCGCTTACCAATAGGATGGGAATTATAGGGTTATGATATGTGCATTCCCAGTCTTCCTATATAAGGCTAGAATCTTTTCCACAGGAATGTGCAGCCCATGTTCTCATTTGCAATGAATGAGATTTCCTGAGGCTCCACCTTCACCTGCTCTCACTGCTGGCAAACTGGTGGGAGTGAGTGTTACCTCCTCTGTCTCACACATTTTTTCTGATGCCTCAAACTCAAGAACCTTTTCTGATGTTTTCCTCATCAGTGTTTGCTCTTCTGTGTTGTCATTGTTCAAAGTTTCTGCCCTGCTTTCAATGGCATTGACTGTCATTCATGTGTTCATTTTAAGGACCTTTTTTGTATTTAAATGCTATGCATTGACAAGAATGTGTGTTCTAAACATCTTTCATATCTGTGTGGTATGTCTTTTACTAACTCATGCTGTCTTCTGATGAATCTTCATGTTTAGTTTTAATGTAGTCAAATACGTTAGATTTCTTTCATTATGGTTAGTGCATTTGTATTCTAAGAAATCACCTTTATCATAAATTAATCAAAACCATGTATCTTGTCATCTATGATTTTTCCCTTTAATTCTGTGGTCTCTAACTCAACAGGAGTTGACTATGTGTGGTATGAGTTACTGGTCTAATCTTTTTCCTATATGGTTAAATGGTTCAAGTAACATTTATTAAAACCATGCTATCTCTATGCCTCTCACTAGTCCACATTTTTTAAAGAGGAGAAGGGGAATGTGGTCATCCATTCATGCATAGCTCTGTGTATGAGATCACTGTTCTGGCCCTTTGGTCTGTGGATCTATCCTTTCAGCAAGACACCATTCTATTCATTACTATAGCTTTATATCAGTTGATACTTGGCATAGCAAATAACTCACCTTTTGCTCTTCCTCAAGAGTGAATTGGCTGTACATGGTCTTTGCAACTTGTCAATTTTCAAATCCCCACTAAAGAAACATTTTTTGAATTTTAATTGGTATTGAAAATTTTTTATTCTTCCACAGATTTCTACCTATTTAGAACTTCAAATCTCAAAAAAATTTTAATAATCCTCCCCCAGCATCTCTTAGCACTTTTTATTAGACTGGAATTAGAAAATGATTCTTTTTATGTTATTGTAACTCTTTTAAAATTTCATTTTTAGATGTTTACACAGAAGTGTCTACTTCATGTTGATTTTTTATATGGTAATCATTCTTAATTTTCTTATTAGGTTTCATAATTTATCTTTTGGATAAATCATATTATCCGTGAATCCCACTTTTATTTTTTCACTCTTTTGCTTCATTTTTGTCTTAACTGTATTGTTGAATGTCAGATAAAAACAGTACCTGTGGGTTCCCTTGTCTGCCTCCCTGTCTCATAAGCAAAGCTTTCAAACTTTCACTTTTCTGTGTGCAGTTAGCTTATTTGTCTACAACATTACTTGTCAAATTAAGAAAAAACAGTTTTAGTTATAATTTGTTAAGAATTTTATGGCATGAATTGATGCTAATTTTATTAAACATTTCTTCTGCATTTATAATGCCAAATCTTATCAAATTCTTTATCCTGCATGTCATATATAGATTGCTTAGTAATGTTTCTAGTGTTTCAACACCCTGGCATTTCTCAACTGTGACTTTCATCACAATGTATTTTAAATTTTCCTTTTAATATACTGCTGAATTTATTTTGATAGTATTTTGTTTCATATTTTAGCCTTGATATCCATAATAGATTGGTCTGTAATTTTAATTCTTACTACTTTCCCTGTCAGATATTGGTATCAATGTTACACTATCTACATGAAACAAATCGAGACTGTAGTCTTTTTTCTATTCTCAAGAAAAATTTCCACGAACATGGATTTTTCCAAAGTATTTCATATAATTTACCAGTGTAAACTACCAGGATTAGATCATCTCCTATGCAGATTTTTCACTATGGCTCTAATCACTTAAAAGATTATAGGACTATTTGAGTTGAATGTTTCCTGTGTCACTCTTAAGATAGTTTCCTAAAAATCTAATCAATTTGTCATAGCTTTCATATTTATTGCCATGAAAAAAATCGCTACATTCTCTTCAAATACAATTTTCAAAAGATACATACATGCTAGTATAGGAGAAGCAACTATTCCTTCCCAATTCTAGATCTATAAATAAGACTCCAAGCAGAATTCTGACATAGAATGTTCTAATAGAAGAAAAAAGGAAATCAATATTTGCTTTGGAAAGAGAATTCCAGACCTCACATGTGCATATTTCAGGCACATACTGACCAATTCTCTGCTCTGTATACTTTGCACCCATTGCAAGAAAAATGGATCTAGATTTTGTTACATGTAGATACACATGCATGCATGCTCAGTCGCTTCAGTCATGTCTGACTCTTTGCAAACCTATGGACTGCAGCTCACCAGGCTCCTCTGCCCATGGGATCCTCCAGGCAAGAATACTGGAGTGGGTTGCCATTCCCTCCTCCAGGGGGTCTTCCCAACTCAGGGATCAAACTTGCATCTCCTGCATTGCAGGCAGATTCTTTACCCACTGAGCCATCTCAGAAGTCCTATAGATACACAGTTAACTTCAATATCCATGTGCAAGGAAGAAAGAGTGTTCAGAACACTTAAAACTCTGGTAATCTATAGTTTTGTCTTGAGATAAGTCCAAGCCTATGCAGCAGATATTTCTCCTGGTCCTGGTTTAATGAAATTCAATCATCCCTCCCTGGTGTGTACCCAGAGGCATTGCTGGGTGGGGCATCTAGGAGCTGCTAGGACAGCCAAGAGGAGCAAATTCACATACCCACAGTTGAAGGACATCTGGTTTACATCAGACTCCAAGTACAAGACAGAACCAGAGGCCCCGACACCAAGGAACACCCAGAAGACCCTGGGCAGATGCTGGGAACTGAAGACTGTGCATCACTGTGTGGAAACACCACTCTGGGTTTACAGAATGCCTTTCTCCCTTCTGTTCACACCCTCCCATCCAGCCTCCCTCTGCCCAGCCTTGGGTATGAAAACAGGGGTGGGAGGACAGAAGACAGAAACAGATGAAGTCTAGTGGAAAGATCATCGGGTCTGTCAGGGGTGCAAGCCCATCCCATCACCTCCACATAAGGCTAACTTACTACCTCCAAGAACTGACCTGTGACATCCAGGTGGAAGGAGACCTTCTGGCCCCCGGCCTCGCAGCTGTACTCCCCGGCGTCCGCCTTGCCTGCCTGCTGCACCACCAGCTTCCGGGAGCAGCCCTTGGCTTCCACATGCACTTTCGAGCTTGGACTCAGCTTCTTCCTGTCCTTGTACCACGTCACCTCTGTCTGGGCCTGGGCCACCTCACAGCTCAGCGTGGCACTGGCCCCTGCCACGGCCTTTACCTCCTTATGCATTGGCTGCCCCTTGATAAACACTGCAGAGGACTCTGGGCACAGAAAGGGATATACAGTGTCAGAGGCACAAATCTGATCCTGTTCCAGGGGATCTTCCCAACCCAGGGATCGAACACACATCTCTGGTGTCTCCTGCATGGGCAGGCAGATTCTTTTCCTCTAGCACCACCTGGGAAGCCCAAACCAGCTTATGAGGCCGAAATTTCAGAGTTCAGGAAAGTTTCTCCTTGGAGCCAGTGATGTCCTAAGCCCAGAAGTGTGCACAGGTAAAGAGCCTGATATGTCTCCTACGTCAGAACCTCACATGTATTATAGTGATGTTCTAACTCAGAAGTAATTCCTAAGGCTGGAAGAAGGTGGCCAAGGTTATTCTAGCATCTGTCACAGCTATTCATTGTCCTTCCCACATGACAATCAGCTCTGGTGGACAGACTGAATTGTGTGCTTTTATATCCCCAGAACCAGGCATATGGTATATTCCCCACAAACTAGTCTACATTTTTCAAGGTATAACACACATATAAAGTACACTAATTCATTTACAGCTCAATAAAGTTTAAGTGTACCTATCCCCATGTGACCAAAACACATCAACAAACATTTCCAACTTCCCATTCACTACTGACCACTCCCCAAAAGTCACCTTTTGACTTTTATCACCATCAACTACTTTTACCTGTTCTTTGATTTCACATGAATGGAATTAAACATTATATGTTCTTTGGATCTGTTTTCTTTCACTCAACATAATGTCTGTAAGATCTATCTATGCTATGCATGTAGCAGCAGCCTGTTATTTCATACTTATGTATAGGATCTGTTGTATGAGCAGGCATTACAATTTATTTTCTCCTTTTTCTCTGATGGTTCATTTGGGTTGCTTCCAATTTGGTGATATGATGTGTAAAGTTGCTGTGAACACTCTTTTATGTATCTTTTAGAGCATTACAACTGTTGGAACACAGAAGCATCTGCTTTTGGCTTTCACAGATATTTCCAGTTTACCAAAACTGTTTTATCAACTTACGCTGCCAACATAAGTATGGAGTTCCAGTTCTCCACATCCTTACCAACAGCTTATATCAATTTTAATAACTGTGCATATGCCATTAAATTCAAATAAATACAGAGAGGATCTCAGAGATTCCATGCTATAGATGCTGTCATTCACTTATTCATTCAATCACTGATGAAACTAATGCAAATGAAGGGTCCATTATCTGCAGGCACTATGGTGGTAGCTGGGAATGCTACACCACAGCTGGAAATGTGTACAACACAGTCTCTGTTCTCATAGATCCTACTTTCTATTAAGGAAAGACAAACATATAAACCTGACAATGATGTGATGCTAAGTTGAGTGCTGTGATGAAGTAAGTGATATGCTAGAGAAAAGGGACTGATTGGTGGCTTAGATATGGCAGTCAGAGCAAACCTTGCTAAGGTGTGATGTTTAGGTGAAGGCTAAATGATAGAAGGGAGATAGCCTTGAAGAAAGCTGAGCAGATCATTATAATAGAGATGAGACCTAGAGCCAGGGCTCTCCTAAAGGGAAAGATATGGAATGAGTGAGGAAGGCAAAAGAGAACTGCACTTTTAGAACCACACCGGGCATCTGATTTTCTCCTGTGGACATTGCTGGTCCTTGGTACGGCATGACAACAAAAGGCATAGGGCCACTACTATGAAACAGGAATACTGATCATGCTGTGGACACCTTGTGTGAACAGAGAGACCAAGTTAGAGACTGAGGAGGCAAGCCTCCAGGGAAAGGAGACTTTGAGGAATTGAGCCCCACACTCAGTCACATTCCTCCAAGATGTTTGATGAATTCCCCAGCTGCATGGCCCAGGGGACTATGAAGCCAAGCAGATCTCTGAAAACTATAGCAGACATTTTAGCACCTTGCATTAACAGAGAGACAAAGATTAGAGTTGAACCTCTGCTTCGAAAGAGACCCTCACCCCTACCCCAAGTCTCTGCAGGAGTCCTTGGAGGATGCCCAGGACTGGAAGCCAACCAGAGACAGACGACCCTGATCAAAACTGCAATGCAGCCTTGAGTCAGTGCAGTACTGGGACAGACTAAAATTCTTAGTTGTTTCCTTTATCCCTAGCAAAAGAAATACTGATCCTCTTTCTAAAGTAAGAATACATCATCCATGTTCAAAAAAAACAATATCTAACAATCAACTGAAAATTCACTGGCATGCCAAGGACAGGAGTAAATAGAAAATTTTAAAAAGGCAATACTAGACGATCAGTTTTATGGCTATCAGACCAGGATATAACCATGATGTGTCCATGTGCTCAGTTGCTAAGTTGTGTCTGACTCTTAGCGGCCCCAGGGACTGTAGCCCACCAGGCTCCTCTATCCATAGGATTTCCCAAGCAATAACACTGGCGTGGGTTGCCATTTCCTCCTCCAGGGGATCTTCCCAACCTAGGGACTGAACCCATGTCTCTTGTGTCTCCTGCACTGGCAGGTGGATTCTTTACCTCTGAGCCACCTGGGAAGCTGATATATAAGCATGATAATATTTCGTTAATATGAAAGAAAAGAAAATAGATCAAATATAAAAATTTTACTACCAACTCTAGAATCTATAGACTCTATAAGAAATTAAACAAACATAAATTATAAAATGGGAAAATACAACTGAAAGTAAACATGCTGTAAATGGATTTGACAACAGATTAGATATAAAGGAACAGAAAACTAGTGAACTAGAAGACAGAGCTAAAGAAAATACCCAGACTAAAGTAGAGAAAAAGAACTGAGGTATAGAGAAAGAGAGAAAAAAGAATTGAGGTAGAGAGAAAGAGAGACACATGAGAGACACGTGAGAAAATTTACTCCATGACTGAGCAAAGACAAAAATCTGCCGACTCAAAATGCTCTGGAATCCTAACCAGGATGAATACAAAGAAAACTATACCTAGGTGCATCAATATAAACTGCTGAAAGTCAAAAACAGTATCTGAAAAACAACATGGAAAGAAAAATGGGACCTTGAGGGAAGATAAATCTGACAGTTGATGTTCCAAAAAATACATGGACTCTGGAAGACGGTGGAATAGTCTCTTTTTTAAAAAAAAAAAAATAATTAATATAGTTTGGAGGGTGGATTGTTAAACTGCAATTTGATATTGAGAGAAAATAACCCTCAGAATATTGGACTAAACTCTGGCTCTGTATTTCTCTGGCTATACAAACTTTGGCAAGTTATGGAGTTTCTTTTTGTGCCTTATCTTAAAATGGGAATTCCTCTTCCTGAAGTGGTTGTGAAGCTTACACAAGTTAAAAAGACAAGAAGCACTCATAAAATCTGGCCCGAGGCATATAATTAATACTTGTTAGCTGCTATGTCGTAAGTTCTGTGAGGAAACAGGCTTCTAGGTGGCATTATCACACACTCCTCACTCCCTAATAGTTAACTTGAGGAACATTAAGGAGGACTTCAAGGAACCCACCTGTGACACTGAGCTGGAGGAAGCCTTCCAGTTCCTGACTTTCCAACCAGACTCCTCAGGCTCTACCTTGCCCACATGCTGCACCACCAGGCTCCAGGTGCAGACCTTGGCCTCCATATACACTTTCAAGCTTCTTCCCTCTTTGAATCATGTAATCTCTGTCTGGGCCTGGGCTACCATACAGCTTAGCATGGTGCTGGCCCCCACCTCAGCCTGCGCTTCCCTGCATGTTGGGTACTCCCTGGAAAACATCACCGTGGGCTCTGGGGACAGGGAGGATCAAACTGTCAGAGACAATCAAATTTCTAGAATTGGATGAGGGCTCACCTTCTGGAACTCAAAACCAGAATGCCTTGGCCCCAAGCTGGCCCTATTCCTAGCTTTCTCAATGCAGAGAACTTCACATGCAGAAGATGCACAAAGCAGGAACAGGATAGTTCTCGGAATCTGAACGTCCCCAGTTCAATCATGTTCAGGTTGATATATGCTACAATTCAGGTTTACTCATCAGCTGTGATCTCATAATTACTCTAACGAAGGGAGATGTAATTTGAGGCTGGCACATCAAAGAACTGGTATTCTCAGGGAGAGTTTCTTATACCATATCACCAAGAGCAGGTGATACTCTTATCACAGGAACATTAATATGCTAATAGAGTCTACAACTTCTAGCAGGCCAGCCACCATTGGTGTAATCAAATCATGTAATCAAATCCTTGGCCTTGTAATCAGATATTTTTTTAATTAACTTATTGTATTTGCTTCATATCACATTACTCCAGAATCCATCCTATTACTCCAGATTTGATTTTCTTCTTTATAAAATAAATTCATTGGTAATTCTTTCAGTGAGATTTTGTAAATGATAAATTCTCTCCATTTACTCTGTGCTCTTCATTGCTGCTGATAAACCTACAGAAAAATAAATATCATCCCATTAATCTTTTTTCTCTTTGGAAATAGATGGATAAACAGTGGAAACAGTGAGAAAGACTTTATTTTCTTGGGCTCCAATATCACTGCAGATGGTGACTGCAGCCATGAAATTAAAAGATGCTTACTCCTTGGAAGAAAAGTTATGACCAACCTAGACAGCATATTAAAAAGCACAGATGTTACTTTGCCAACAAAGGTCCATCTAGTCAAGGCTATGGTTTTTCCAGTAGTCATGTATGGATGTGAGAGTTGGACTATAAAGCAAGGTGAGTGCCAAAGAATTGATGCTTTTGAACTGTGGTGCTGGAGAAGATTCTTGAGAGTCCCTTGGACTGCAAGGAGATCCAACCATAAAGGAAATCAGTCCTGAATGTTCACTGGAAGGACTGATGTTGAAGCTGAAACTCCAATAATTTGGCCACCTGATGCAAAGAACTGACTCATTGGAAAAGAACCTGATGCTGGGAAAGATTGAAGGTGGGAGGAGAAGGGGACAACAGAGGATGAGATGGTTTGATGGCATCACCGACTCAATGGAAATGAGTTAGGGTAAACTCTGGGATTTGGTGATAGACAGAGAGGCCTGGCATGCTGCAGTCCATGGGGTCACAAAAAGTAGGACACAACTGAGCAATTGAACTGAACTGAAGATCTCCTCTTGGTTTTTGACCTTCTGCAATTCACTATGATGTGTCTAGCTGTGATTGTTTTTACAATTTCCATTATTACTTACAAATCTTACAGTTTAGGATTCATGTCTTTTACCATTTCTAAAATTTCTCCAATTATTTCTTTCATTATTTCATCTTCCTCATTATTTCCAGTCTCTTCTAGAAGTCTTTTTAGACACACATGTGGCCTGCTTCTGGAGAAGGCAATAGCAACCCACTCCAGTACTCTAGCTTGGACAATCCCATGGACGGAGGAGCCTGGTAGGCTGCAGTCCATGGGGTCGCTAAGAGTCGGACATGACTGAGCAACTTCACTTTCACTTTTCCCTTTCATGCACTGGAGAAGGAAATGGCAACCCACTCCAGTGTTCTTGCCTGGAGAATCCCAGGGACTGGGGAGCCTGGCGGGCTGCTGTCTATGGGGTCGCACAGAGTTAGACACGACTGAAGCAACTTAGCAGCAGCAGCAGCAGTGGCCTGCTTCTCATCTCTATTCTGTTATTAACTCTTATTTTTCACTTCTTTGTGATTCATTCTGAGTAACTTTCTCAGATCTATCTTCTAATTCAGTAATTTTATGTTCAACTATGTTTAATTTACTGTTTATCCCTCTTCTAAATTGTTCATTATAAATTTTGTTTCCTTTCCAAGAAATTTCATTTGGTCCTTTAAATCTGCCTGTTCTTTTCCCTAGTATTACACTTTTTCTTACGTTTTCAAGTCCTCCATACATCTTTTTAATCATTTTAAATAGATTTATATTCTCTTTCAGACTGTTGCTCTATCATCTGAAGTTCCTGGGTGGTCTAATCTTGCTTATGCTTGTAAGTTCCAACTCTCATTTACATTGGATCATTCCTCTGATACTTAGATTTTTATTGTGAGAGCATATTTATCAGGGATTCTTTTTTAAAGACTTCTATTTATTTATTTGGCCATGCCACATGGCTTATGGGATCTTAATTCCCCAACCAGGGATTGAACTCAGGCCCTTGGAAGTGAAAGTGGGGAGTCCCAGCCACTGGACCACCAAGGAATTCCCCAGGGATTCATCAAGTATGGCCTGATAGTGGGGGGGTATCCCTCCTGAATGCACTACATTCACTCCTGTCAGGGATTCCAGGAGTATCGTTGGCATAGAGCTTCATTTTTAGCTTAACTTCTTAATGTGGGGTACCAAATATGATAAATTCACATTCCAATCCATTTCTTTTTGCACCCAAGCCAAGGCAAATAGAAAAATACTTTGACACCTCCCTGGGCTATGGGTAGTTTACTTTTCTGGTCCAACTTTTCCTTAAATATGTGGTTCTATAGGATTCTCAGATTTGTATAGTTGTCTCAGTTCCACTCTTCCAACTCTCTTGAACCAAAGTTCCTACTGCCTGTTTGCAAGTCAGACCCAGATCCCTGAAACCAAAACCCCACAACAACATCAGTGCACCAACTCATCACTGACTGCATTAGTCTTTCATTCCATCTTTGCTTCCAACACCTAGAAATTTCCCTTTTTCCCCCCTGCCACTTCAGATATTAACTCAACCTAACTTTGCTACATTTGTCCACAAGGAAAGGCCATGTGAAGATACAGGAAGAGAGCTTTCACAAAAAAATGATCATGATGGCATCTTGATACTGGACTTCCAACCTTCAGAACTTCAAGGAAAAATAAAGTTTTGTTGTTCAAGCCATATAATCTGTGGTATTTTACTATAAAAACCTGAGCTGACTAATACATTGGATAAATAAAATACATTATGCTTCTCCTCTTGAATTCTTTAAAATATGTTTGATAGTTAAAAGCCAAAGATCATCACACTGTCTGAATAAGTTTACAATGTACACAGAGATAATACATAAGACAACTAGTAACATAAAGAAGAGATGATAAAAGTACTTATATATAAGTTCTACAAGTCAACAGAAGTAGTAAAATTCTGGATTCTAAACAGATGGTGAGGAATATGTTTAGTGCAATCCCTAGGGTAACTACTGTATCACAACAGACAAATTAAAATGGAATACTAAGAACACCATAAATAACCCAAAAGACAGGAAAGGTAAAAAGAGAAAAAACAAAAATAAATAATAAGGCAGTAGACCAGAATTCAAACAATTACTGCATTAATAACAAGTATAGTCTAAACACACCTATTGTAAGAAAGAGATTGTAGGGATGTGTAAAAATGACCAACATTATGCTGTCTGCAAGAAACTCACATCAAATATGTGTAGATAAAAGAAGAACGAAACAACATATACAATGCAAACACTAATCAAGACAAATCTTGCGCATCTACATTAATACCAAGTAGAACAGACTTCTGAGCCAAAACAATTGCCAGCAATAAAGAGGAGTATTACCTGAGGGCAAACCAGTCAATGCCCAGAGAAGACACAGCAATTCTAAATGAGCAAGCACCAAATAGCAGAGGTTCAACATACATGAAGCAGAAACTGACAGAACTGCAAGTAAAGCCAGAAACTCCACAATTATAGCTGGAGACTTCAGCACTCCTCACACAATAACTGACAGAACTAGCAGAGAGAACATTGTTAGAAGCCGAACCAATAACCAGCATGACCTGACACTTGTAAGACATTCCACCCAAGAGCAAACTAGACATTCCTTTCAAGTATACATGGAACATTTACCAACATATACCATATTGTGGCTTACGTAAGAAAGTTCTAAAAATTTCTAAAATCTAAAAAATATAAAGTATGTGCTAGTATAGACTAGAAATCAACAACAGAGAGGTAAAAGTAAAATCTCCAAACACTTGGAAATTAAACAACACACCTCTGAATAATACAGCTGTCGAAGACATTTCAAGCAAAATTAGTAAATATTTTAGACTGAATAACAATGAAAATACAGCATATCAAAATTTGAAGAATAAAGTTACAGCAGCACTTAAAAGGAAATTTATAGTATTAAATACTTATATTAGAAAAGAAGAAAGATTTCAATCAGAAATCTAAGTTTACACCTTAAGAAATTCAAAAAAGAAAAGATTAAAAAGAAGGAAATAATAAAGATAACTGAAATCAATGAAGTTTAAAAATAAAATCAATGAAACCTACATCTGGTTCTTTGAAAAGATGAATAAAATTGATAAACCTCTAACAAGAAAAAGAAAGAAGATATAAACTAACAATACCAGGAATGAAACAAGAAATATCACTACATATACTGCAGATATTAAAAGTGAATAGAGGAATACTACAAACAACTCTATGAGCATGAAATAAACAAATCTGATGAAGCAATCAATTCCTTAAAATCCAAAAACTAAAAAAACTTGCCAAGAGGAAACAGATAAACTATATACTTTCATAAGTACAGATAAAATGTTTTTATTATTAGGACCTTCCAAAAAAGAAATCTCTGGGCCAGAATGACTTCACTGGTTTACCCGGTGAAATAACTAAAAAAGAAATTAAAGAAGGAATAGAGACAACATAGATTCTACACAATCTCTTCCAGAAAACAGAAGCAAAGAGAACACTTTTCAACACATTTTGTGATTCCAGCATTATCCTGATACTAAAGCCAGACAAAGACAGTGTAAGAAAGTTACAAACCAAAATTCCTCATGCACATAAATACAAAAGTACTCAACCAAATATTTTCAAACTGAATCCAGTAACATATAAAACAAACAACACACCACAACCAAATGGGCATAACCCAAGAAATGCAAGGCTGGCTTCAATATTTTAAAATCATCCCAGGACATGTTAGCAAAAATGGCAAAATAATAACTTTTTTAAAAAACTCTCTTCCATGAAATCAATTAAGACATTTGCAAAAAGTGTTGTAATCAACTTTCTCAAAGCTATGGAAATTAACCAAAGGCTTATTAGCAATCTGAGGAGCATACAGTCAAGAAAAACGGCCACATCTTGGTAAGAAAGGCAAGACGTGGTGTTTTAACTTGCCCAATCCTCATACCCTTCTCCCCGGTTCTGACGTAGCCTTGAAAACCAAAAGTCCACTATCATAATGAAAACCAGCAACCTGGAAGCCACCTGGTAGGGCAAAGAATGAAATGAGGGCTCTTTTAAAGTTCCATTCCCAGAGAATAGTCATTATTTAAGCTGACTAGTGGTTCCTTACAAAACTCCACTCACAAGGCTGTCTTTATCTATTCATTATCCAAATCTGAACAGAAGCTCACCAAGTAAAAACAGCTTTTCCCCATGGGTATTTGTTAAAAATAATCACAGGCAATTACTGAACATGACTATCTGAGTTTGTGGATAACAACTGGCAGACCACAGGCTAATCAATGCGCTTAAAAGAGAAAGTTGGATTATGAGATGTTAGCAGATGGCTTTGGAAGGCTCTGACCCCTTCCTGGGCATCTAGAAGGCCATACATACATGATACTCAGAAGACACCTGAGAAGGTCCTCAACTCACACATCTGCTTCATGACAGCCTGAAGTAAAGGCAAAGGTGGATATGGCTTTGAGTTATATGTATGCAACAACACCCACACAAAGTCCCCTGGCAAAAACTGGGAGACTTACAGGTTACAGAGATCGAAGGAAATCACTATGAAATCATTAGCTGACCAATAAGCTAACTGAAGAGAGACTTCAGTATCTTATACACACACACACACACAAAAACAGACTTTACAGAATTAGTTCAGAAAAGTCACTGAATATGCAAACAGTGGCAAAAGCAAATAGCAACACCAACAAACACCAGGCAGGATGGGAGAATCTGAACTCCAGAGTTTCCACATATTATCACTTAATATTCCAGTTATCAACAAAGAATTACATGACATGCTAAGAAACAAGAAAGCATGGCCCACACAGAGGCAAAGAAGAGTCAACAGAAACTGTGCCTGAGAAAATCCAGATACTGGGCTTATTAGAAAAAGTCTTTACATCAGCTATGTTAAGTACGCTTTTAAAAAACTAAAGGAAACAATTTACAATGAAATAAAGGAATACATGAGGACAATGTCTCACCAAATAAATAATATCCATTCAAAGATATATTTTAAAATAGAAATCCTAAATTTAAAAAGTATAATAATTGAAATGAAAACTTCACTAATGAGGTATTCAACAGCCAATTTAAGCAGGCAAAAGAAAGAATCATTCAAGTTAAAGACAGGTCTCTTGAAATTATCCAGTCTGAGGATCAGAAAGAAAAAACAATGAAGAAAATGAACAGAGTCTCAGACACCTGTGGGACAACATGGATTGTACCAATACATGCACAATGGGAGAGGAGAGAAAGGGGCAAAGGGATTATTTGAAGAAATGGTCAAAAACTTCCAAAACTGATAAAAGACATGAATCTATACACCTAAGAAGCTCAACAAACTCCATGAAGATAAGCTAAAAGAGATTCACACTAAGACAATGTATGTCAAAGTGTCAAAGGTCAAAAAAGAGAGAGAGACTCTTGAAAGCAGCAAGAAGTGACTTGTCACACACAAGAGCTCCTCAGTAAGACAAATAGCTGACTTCTCCTCGGGAACCACTGAGGCCAGAAGGCTGTGCGATGATGTATGTAAACTGTTAAAAGAAAAAACCATCAACCAATGGTTTTAGATTTGCCAAAGCTGTCCTTTAAAAATGAAAGAGAACTTAATACAGTTCCAGATAAACAAAACCTAAGGATCTCTTTGCTGTCCTACTGTCCTTCAAAAAATTCTGTCCTACAAAAAAAACACTGTCCTACAAAAAATTCTAAAGGAATCTTTCAGCTCAAAATGAAAAGATACAAGACAGTAACTTGAAACCATATGAAAATCAAAGAACGACAGTAAACATAGGCACAAAAGTAAATATAAAAGCCAGTAGTATTTTTATTGGAGAAGGCGATGGCACCCCACTCCAGTACTCTTGCCTGGAAAATCCCATGGACGGAGGAGCCTGGTATGCTGCAGTCCAGGGGGTCGCGAAGAGTCGGACACGACTGAACAACTTAGCAGCAGCAGCAGTATTTTTACTCTGTAATTCATCTTGTTTTTTATATGACTTTAAAAAAGATACAAACAATAATTATAAAACTACAAAGTTAATTGGATACACTATGTATAAAGACATAACTTGTGACAATAAGAACATTCAGCTTGGGGCACAAGTTGTAAATAAGCAGAGTTTTTATTGAAACTAAAATCATATAATTTCAAACTTGATTATTATAAAGCTATATGCTAATGACAATCTCCAGGGTAATCACTTGATAAAAAATGAATGTATATATACATAAAGGAATGAAAAAGTAACAAAATGGCACACTAGAAAAAAATCAATCAATCATAAATGACAGTAATGTAGAAAGCAACAGCAAAAAGGTATGACAAACAAGAAACAGAGAACAAAATAGCAGAACTAAGCCCTTCTTCTTAAGAATTAACAACACAAAATGAATTTGTTTAAGCGCAATCTATAAGAGATTCACTTTAGGTCCAGACATACAAATAGGTTGAAAATGAAAAGATACTCCATGCAAATAGCAATCAATAGAGACCTGAGGTGGTTATACTTAAGTCAAAAAAAAGAGAAAAGACATTACAAGACATTATATTATAATGTATATAATTTTAGACTGGGCTTCCCTAGTAGCTCTGAAGGTAAAGAATCTGCCTGCAATGAGAGAGATCTGTGTTCCATCCCTGGGGTGGGACGATCCCCAGTATTCTTGCCTGGAGAATCCCGTGGACAGAGGAGCCTGGCGGGCTACAGTCCATGAAGTCACGAAGAGTCTGACAAGACTCAGCAACTAGTCACAGCACAGCACATAGATTAATGATGTTACATACTGATTAAGAGTCAATTAATTAAGAAGATGACACAGCTATAAACATAAGCACGACTAAGTACAGCACAACAGAAGAGCTCCAAAACATATGAAGTGAAAACTAGAAGATTAAAGAGATAAATAGTTCTCCAAGAACAGCAGAAGACTTCAATATCCTACTCTGAATAATGGACAGAATAACAGATCAATAAAGAAATACGACATGAATAACACAACACAAGAAACTAGACCTAACTGAATTATAGCAGACACTCCACCCAACAACAACAAAAGACACATTTTGCTCAAGTACATATGGAACACTCTCTAATATATGTTAAGCCATAAAATAAGTCCCAATAAATCTTAAAAGACTGAAAGCATACAGAGTCTTTTTTACTATGATGGAATGAAACTAAAAATCAATAATTGAAGGAAAACTAGAAAATTCACAATCACATGTCAAAGTTAAACAATATGCTCAAAAGAGAATTACAAGGAAAATTAGAAAATATTTGGGGATAAGTGAAAGTGAAAGCACAGCATACCAAAACTTGAGATGCAGTGAAAGCAGGGTTCAGAGTTTCCTGCCATCCAGAGCTATAAATTACAGGTCTGTGTTAAAAAAAAAAAAATTACAAATCAATAACCTAACTTCATGTCTTAAGAAACAAGAAAAAGAAGATTAAGTTAAACCCAAGCTCAGAAGAATGAAAAAAATAAAGATCAGAGCACAGATAAATGAAATGGAGAATACAAAAGCAATAGAAAGAATTAAGGAAATCAAAAGGTGGTTTTTTAAAAAGATCAATAAAATTGACAAAGAAAAACATAGAAGACTAAAATTATTAAAATCAAGGGAAAAACAGGGGACATCAATAAAGACTTTGTGAAAAATTAGAAGGATTATAAGAGAATACTACAAACAACTGCATACCAACTAGATAACCTAGATGAAACGGAGAAATTCCCAGAAACACATGAACTATCAAAACTAACACAAGAATAAGTAGAAAAACTCTGAAGGGACCTATAGCAAGTAAAGAAATTTAATCAGTAATCAAAAACAAAATGAGAGGCATCCACACTGGAAATTAAGTAAAACTATCTGCAGGTGACATGATTTGCATATTGAAAATCCTAAGGCATTCACAAAAGAACCAACAGAGTAAATAAATGGATTCAGAAAGGCTGCAGGATAGCAGATCAACTGCTATTGCTCAAGTACATATGGATCAAGTCTATTTCTTGATCAAGTCTATTTCTATGTATTAGGAATGAGTAATTTAAAAGGAAATTAAGCAAATAATTCCATTTACAGTAACATAAAAAAGAATAAAATATTCAGCAACAAACTTAACACAAGCACAATTCCTGCACACTAAAAACTATAACATAATTGAAAGAAAGTTAAAACACCAAAATAAATAGAAAGTCATTTCCTATTGTAGATTAGGAGACAAATGCTGTTAAGATGTCAATATTCCCCAAATTGATCTACACATTGATGCCAAACTACTACCTGCCGTTTTTGCAAAATTTAAAAAAGATGATCCTAAAATTTATGTGCAAATACAAGAGACCTTAAATAGCCAAATCAATGTTGTTTGAAAAAAAAAAAGTTTAAAGTATTCACACGTCCCAATTTCAAAATTCACCACAAAGTTACAATAATCCAGACTGTAGTAGACATACACATCAATGGAGTAAAATTGACAGTCCAGAAAAAACAAGATGGTGTCAAGGAGGAGGAGTGCAAAGGTGGGAGGATAATAAACTTTTCTGCCAAAGCATAAACAAAGGTACCCGAGATGTAACTCAGCAGGTGTACAGCTTTGGCATGCTTTAAAATCTGAGCAGCAGGAAGGGCGTGTCCAAAAACATGGTCTCCAGGTGAGGCCTATTCTACTCTAAGGAACTTCCCTGACTCAAGATTCTCCTCAGCAAAGCCCCGGGGCTGGGGCTTTCTTTACAGTCCCACTCTCACATCCATACGTAACTACTGGATAAACCATAGCTTTGACTAGACGGACCTTTGTTGGCAAAGTAATGTCTCTGCTTTTTAATATGCTGTCTAGGTTGGTCATAGCTTTTCTTCAAGGAGCAAGAGTCTTTTAATTTCATGGCTGCAATCACCATCTGCAGTGATTTCAGAGCCCAAGAAAATAAAGCCTGTCACTGTTTCCATTGTTTCCCCATCTATTTGCCATGAAGTGATGGGACAGGATGCCATGATCTTAGTTTTCTGAATGTTGAGTTTTAAGCCAGCTTTTTCACTCTCCTCTTTCACTTTCTTTTTTTTTTTTTTAATAAATTTATTTATTTTAGTTGACGGCTAATTACTTTACAATATTGTAGTGGCTTTTGCCATACATTGACATGAATCAGCCATGGGTTTACATGTATTCCCCATCGGGAACCCCCCTCCCACCTACCTACCCATCCCATCCCTCTGGGTCATCCCATTGCCCCAGCCCTGAGCATTTGTCTCGTGCATCGAACATGGAATGGTGTTCTGTTTCACATATGATAATATACATGTTTCAATGCCATTGTCCCAGAACATCCCACCCTCACCTTCTCCCTCAGAGTCCATAAGACTGTTCTATGCATCTGTGTCTCTTATTCTGTCTTGCATATAGGGTTATCATTACCATCTTTCAAATTCCGTATATATGCATTAGTATACTGTATTGGTGTTTTTCTTTCTGGCTTACTTCACTCTGTATAATGGGCTCCAGTTACACCCATCTCAATAGAACCGATTCAAATGTATTTTTTTAATGGCTGAGTAATATTCCATTGTGTATATGTACCACAGCTTCCTTATCCATTTGTCTGCTGATGGACATCTAGGTTGCTTCCATGTTCTGGCTATTGTAAACAGTGCTGCGGTGAACATTGGGGTACACGCGTCTCTTTCAATTCTGGTTTCCTCGGTGCGAATGCCCAGCAGTGGGATTGCTGGGTCATATGGCAGTTCTATTCCCAGTTTTTTAAGGAATCTCCACACTGTTCTCCATAGTGGCTGTACTAGTTTGCATTCCCACCAACAGTGTAAGAGGGTTCCCTTTTCTCCACACGCTCTCCAGCATTTATTGCTTGTAGACTTTTGGATAGCAGCCATTCTGACTGGTGTCAAATGGTACCTCATTGTGGTTTTGATTTGCATTTCTCTAATAATGAGTGATGTTGAGCATCTTTTCATGTGTTTGTTAGCCATCTGTATGTCTTCTTTGGAGAAATGTCTGTTTAGTTCTTTGGCCCATTTTTTGATTGGGTCGTTTATTTTTCTGGAATTGAGCTGCAGGAGTTGCTTGTATATTTTTGAGATTAATTGTTTGTCTGTTGCTTCGTTTGCTATTATTTTCTCCCATTCTGAAGGCTGTCTTTTCACCTTGTTTATAGTTTCCTTTGTTGTGCAAAAGCTTTTAATTTTAATTAGGTCCCATTTGTTTATTTTTGCTTTTATTTCCAATATTCTGGGGGGTGGGTCATGGAGGATCCTGCTGTGATTTATGTCGGAGAGTGTTTTGCCTATGTTTTCCTCTAGGAGTTTTATAGTTTCTGGTCTTACGTTTAGATCTTTAATCCATTTTGAGTTTATTTTTGTGTATGGTGTTAGAAAGTGTTCTAGTTTCATTCTTTTACAAGTGGTTGACCAGTTTTCCCAGCACCACTTGTTAAAGAGATTGTCTTTTCTCCATTGTATATTCTTGCCTCCTTTGTCAAAGATAAGGTGTCCATAGGTGCGTGGATTTATCTCTGGGCTTTCTATTTTGTTCCATTGATCTATATTTCTATCTTTGTGCCAGTACCATACTGTCTTGATGACTGTGGCTTTCTAGTAGAGCCTGAAGTCAGGCAGGTTGATTCCTCCAGTTCCATTCTTCTTTCTCAAGATTGCTTTGGCTATTCGAGGTTTCTTATATTTCCATACAAATTGTGAAATGATTTGTTCTAGTTCTGTGAAAAATACCGTTGGTAGCTTGATAGGGATTGCATTGAATCTATAGATTGCTTTGGGTAGTATACTCATTTTCACTATATTAATTCTTCCAATCCATGAACATGGTATATTTCTCCATCTGTTTGTGTCCTCTTTGATTTCTTTCATCAGTGTTTTATAGTTTTCTATATATAAGTCTTTTGTTTCTTTAGGTAGATATATTCCTAAGTATTTTATTCTTTTTGTTGCAATGGTGAATGGTATTGTTTCCTTAATTTCTCTTTCTGTTTTCTCATTATTGGAGTATAGGAATGCAAGGGATTTCTGTGTGTTAATTTTATATCCTGCAACTTTACTATATTCATTGATTAGCTCTAGTAATTTTCTGGTAGAATCTTTAGGGTTTTCTATGTAGAGGATCATGTCATCTGCAGATGACATGATCCTCTTTCACTTTCATCAAGAGGCTCTTTAGTTCCTCTTCACTTTCTGCCATATGGGTGGTGTCATCTGCATATCTGAGGTTGTTGATGTTTCTCCCAGCAATCTTGATTTCAGCTTGTGCTCCATACAGCCGGGCATTTTGTATGATGTACTCTGCATTAAGTTAAATAAGCAGGGTGACAATACACATACATAAGAATTATTGTCACCCTGCTTATTTAACTTATGCAGAGTACATGGCTTAAAGCTCAACATTCAGAAAACTAAGATCATGGCATCCGGTCCCATCACTTCATGGCAAATAGATGGGGAAACAGTGGAAACAGTGGCTGACTTTATTTTGGGGGGCTCCAAAATCACTGAAGATGGTGACTGCAGCCAGGAAATTAAAAGATACTTACTCCTTGAAAGGAAAGTTATGACCAACCTAGACAGCATATTAAAAAGCAGAGACATTACTTTGTTAACAAAGGTCTGTCTAGTCAAGGCTATGGTTTTTCCAGTGGTCACGTATGGATGTGAGAGTTGGACTATAAAGAAAGCTGAGCACCAAAGAATTGATGCTTTTGAACTGTGGTGTTGGAGAAGACTCTTGAGAGTCCCTTGGACTGCAAGGAGATCCAACCAGTCCATCCTAAAGGAGATTAGTCCTGGGAGTTCATTGGAAGGACTGATGTTGAAGCTGAAACTCCAATACTTTGGCCACCTGTCATGAAGGGCTGACTCATTTGAAAAGACCCTGATGCTGGGAAAGATTGAAGGCAGGAGGAGAAGGGGACGACACAGGATGAGATGGTTGGATGGCATCACCAACTCAATGGACATGAGTTTGGGTGGACTCTGGGAGTTGGTGAGGGACAGGGAAGCCTGGCGTACTGTGGTTCATGGGGTCACAAAGAGTCAGACACGACTGAGTGACTGAACTGAACTGAACTGACTGACAATATACAGCCATGACGTACTTCTTTCCCAATTTGGAACCAGTCCATTGTTCCATGTCTGGTTCTGACTCTTGCTCCTTGACTTGTATACAGATTTCTCAGGAGGCGGGTAAGGTTGTCTGGTATTCCCATCTCTCAGAATTTTCCACAGTTTGTTGTGATCCACACAGTGTCTCCTGCATACGCATGGGTCAGCAGTGGCCTGCCGCAGGGGCTCTGGGTGCAGCAGACCTGGGTCACACAGCCTGTGGCATAAGCCCTCTTGGAAGAGGTAGCCATTAACCCACCATAGAGCTGCCAAGCAAATGACCCACAAACTGCAGAACAATTATACCAAATAAATTCTTGCACTGTTAAGAAAGTTCTAGGTCCCACAACAGATTTCCCAACCTGGGGATCTGGCAAAGGGACTGAGAATTCCCAGGGAATTTGACTTTGGAGGCAAGGGGGATTTGATTACAGAACTTCCCCAGGACTGGGGAAATAAGGCTCTTGTAAGGCACAAACAAAACCTTGTACACACCAGGACCCAGGAGAAAGGAACAATGACAAACCTAGACAGCTAATTAAAAAGCAGAGACATCACCTTGCCTACAAAGATTCATATAGTCAAAGCTACAGTTTTTCCAGTAGTCATGTACAGATGTGAGTGTTGGACCATAAAGAAGGTTGCTGCTGCTGCTGCTGCTGCTGCTAAGTCACTTCAGTCGTGTCCGACTCTGTGCGACCCCATAGACGGCAGCCCACCAGGCTCCCCCGTCCCTGGGATTCTCCAGGCAAGAATACTGGAGTGGGTTGCCATTTCCTTCTCCAGTGCATGAAAGGGAAAAGTGAAAGTGAAGTCGCTCAGTCGTGTCCGACTCCTAGCGACCCCACGGACTGTAGCCCACCAGGCTCCTCCGTCCATGGGATTTTCCAGGCAAGAGTACTGGAGTGGGGTGCCATTGCCTTCTCCGTAAAACAACTACACCCCAATAAAAAAATAATTTTAAAAAATTAAAATTAAAAAAAAAAAGCCTTGAGAGCAGACAGTAGACCAGGCCTCCACATGTATGCAGTCTCTGGGTTCCACATTTCCCTTACTTCTAAAAATCCAGTTCAACTCAAGTCAAGGAAAAGAGGGCAGCTCTTCTCTTCCTACAAAATTCAGTCTAATAGCTTTAGAGCCATTAATTGTGGAAGAGGAAAGTAGAAGTCTCCATCAGCTGCAGTGGGAGAAACAGAAGTGTGTGTGTGCTGGGGGAGGCGGGGCGGGGGGGGGGTAGGTATCAGCATCCATAAAGAGGCAGGAAGGTGTGATGCAGCATGCCACAGCCCCAGTGGGGTATGAAGGGCATCCATTGGGAGAGAGGGAGGAGCAGCCTGATGTGGGAGCCACGGGTAGGTAAAAGCAGCACCCAAGAGGGGAAAGGGCAGTGACAACAATGGGAGGTTAGTTACATACAGAGGGACTGATCCAAAAGGGGACTGCATTAAGGATAATAGGACCAGGTTTCTCACTGTTAGAGGGTGAAATCAAAATACAGAAAGGGAAAAACATCTGTATATCAAAGTGGAACTGGAAATATCTTCAAATGGAATTGGAGTTGAACTCAAGTTTTCTGACATATGTTATAAAAATAAAGCTAGATGTAAATGTGAGGAAGAGTATATATCTACACACAAATATATACACACATGTATATATATTTTCTAGCTCTGTTTACTGAAGGGCCAGGGAGAAACAACACTCTTTGGAGAAATGGCCGATTCCAGGGCTACGGCAAAGGAAGTACAAGATGAGCTTAGAACATCTTGTTGTGCCAGAAAGCAGGGAGACACTCAAAAGGATGCAGAAGCCAACTTGAAGGGGCTCCCACTGGCAAGTAAATAATATTAATGGATTATTATGCACTGAATAAAAACAGGAAATCATGAGCCTATGCACTGAATTAAAAAAGGAAACCATGAGGCCTTAAGATAAAAATAAATGAATGAATAATTTTAAAAGTTAAAGTTTGGCAAGGGAGTTCACATAGTTTCAAAGTATCTACCCACAGAATGCTTATTAACAGGGAGTAAGTTTACAGTGCCTAAACCTAGCAGACATCACCCCAATCCAGTGAGCAAAATGAACATCATCAATAATGGGATTAATCAAAGAAGGTTGATTGTCAAAGAATTGATGCTTTTGAACTGTGGTGCTGGAGAAAACTCTTGAGAGGCCCTTAGACAGCAAGGAGATCAAACCAGTCAATCCTAAAGGAAATCAACCCTGAAGATTCTAAGAGCCAATTCACTGGAAAAGACCCTGATGATGGGAAGGATTGAAGGTAAAAGGGGAAGGGGTTGGCAGACGATGAGATAGTCAGAGAGCATCACTAACTCAATGGACACAAACCTGAGCAAACTCTGGGAGATAGTGAAGGACAGGGGAGCCTGGCGTGCTGTAGTCCATGGGGTTGCAAAGAGTCGGACACGACTTAGCAACTGAACGACAACAACGTTTAGTCATTTGGCTGAGATTCCTCCTTTGGCAGAAGTGTCCAGCCTCTTATCTATTCTGGGACAAAGTCTTACCCTGTCCCCCCCATTTCCCCATTTCCCTTCTGACCCTACCGGACACAGCCTGGACAGTGGAAGGGGCTAGGTGATGCTGGCTTCCTCCCTCCCTCAGACTAACTCAGACTATCTCCTGGCCCCAGTACTTGATGCGGGTTGGGGAAGAGGAGGAGAAGAATGACTCAGGCAGGGCCCCAGGGTGCAGGGAGGAGACTCCTGCTCTGGCAGGGCCAGGCAGGAAGGGGTGGAGACTGCTGGAGTCAAGGGGAACAGAGATGGAAAAAAAGACTCAGAAACACGGAAAAAGACAAGAGTCTCCAGAAGTAAACCCTTAATTAATGGCTAACTGATTTTTCAACAAGGATGCCAAATTCAGTGGGAAAAAACTTTTTTCAACAAATGGTGCTAGGACAACTATCCATATGGAAGGAATGAAGTTGTACCCCTACCTCACACCATATACAAAAATTAGCATAAAATGAATCAAAGACCTAATTACAAGGGCTAAAACTGGAAAATTATTAGAACATAGGTGTCAATCTACTTGACCCTGGATTAGGCAAAGATTTTGTAGATGTGACACCTAACCCACAAACAACCAAAGAGAATAAACTGGACTTCATCACAATTTTAAAGCTTTTGTGTATCAAAGGACACAATTAAGAAAGTAAATGGAAGAAAATATTTGCAAATTATCAATCTGATAAGGCTCTACTATTCAGGATATATAAAGAACTCTTACAACTCAGTAATAAAAAGATAAGTAACAACTAAAAACAAGCAAAGAATTTGAATAGATATTTCTCCAAAGAAGATATGCAGATGGCCAAATGCATATGAAAAGATGCTCAACATCATTAGTCATCAGGGAAATATAAATCAAAACCACAATAAGATACCACCTCACATCCACCAGGATGACTATAATCAAATAAACTGAAAATAACAAGTGTTGGTAAGGATGTGGAGAAAATAGAACCTTCAAGCACTTTGCTGGGAATGCAAAATGGTGCAGTCACCCTGGAAAACGGTTTGGCAGCTTCTTAGAAAGTTAAGCACAGAGTTAGTACATGACCCAGCAATTCCAAGAGAACTGGAACTATATGTTCACACAAACCCATGTATAAGAATATTCGTAGCAGCACTATTCACAACAGTCAAAAAGTGGGAACAATTTAATTGTCTATTAGCTGATGAATGGATAGAAAAAATGTGACACATCCATACAATGGAATGTTATTTGGCCATAAAAAGGAATGGAATACTAACACATGCTATAGTATGGATAGACCTTGTAAACATTACATAGAAAAAGCAGACACAAAAAGCCACATATCAAGGAATTCCTTGGTTGTCCAATGGTTAGGACATGGCACTTTCATTGCTGTGGCCTTAGTTTAATCCCTAGATGGGGAACTAAGTGCAAGCCACATGGCACAGCCAAAAAGAAAAGGACTCAGTGCTTTCACTGCAGACACAAAAAGTCATATTATCATATGATTCCATTTAAATGAAATGTTCAGAGGAGTCAAATCCATAGAAACAAAAAGTAGACTGGCAGTTGCCAAAGACTGAGGAAAGGGAGTGACTAACAATGGCTTCAGGATTGCTTTGGAGGAGGATCATAAAAATGGTCTAGAATTAGACTGTGGCATGGTTGCACAACCCATGAATATACTAAAAACTACCGAACTGTACACTGTAAAAGGGTGGATTTGATGCCATGTGAATCTGTTGTTGTTTAGTCACTAAGTTGTGTCTGACTCATATCCAAACCCATGGACTATAGCCTCCCAGGCTCCTCTGTCCGTGGGATTATCCAGGCAAGAATACTGGAGTGGGTTGCCATTCCTTCTCCAGGGGATCTTCCTGACCCAGGAATTGAACCCACATCTCCTGCATCGGCAGATGGATTCTTTACCAATGAACCACAGAAAAGCCCCATCAAGTGAATTACTCAATTTAAATCAGTCAACACAACCCTCCATATTAATAGTCCAAAGTAGAAAGCCCATGGTCCTATCAACAGATGCCCAACAAAGCTCACTGAAGACAACTCTGGACTTCATTTGACATCAGGAGGTCAAGCTCCCCTTGGCATGGGGGCTCAGTGCTTTGCTTACTGCAAAGAGACTTAGAGAAATGAGTCTATTAAACTTCACAAGCTCATCGATCAGACTGGTTAGTTTTAATCACCTCTTACAGGTTTCTGTTTTTTAAATTTAAATGCAGAGGGGTGCTGAAATAATAAGTCCCCACATTACCTGACACTACTGTGTTATCAAAGACCTCCCTAGGGAGGCTATAGTCCATGGGTTTGCATAAAGTCTGACACTGTTTCCACTGTTTGCCCATATATTTGCCATGAAGTGATGGGACCAGATGCCATGATTTTCTGAGTGTTGAGCTTTAAGCCAACTTTTTCACTCTCTTTCACTTTCATCAAGAGGCTCTTTAGTTCTTCTTCACTTTCTGCCATAAGGGTGGTGTCATCTGCATATCTGAGGTTATTGATATTTTTCCCAGCAATCTTGATTCCAGCTTGTGCTTCATCCAGCCCAGTGTTTCTCATGATGTACTCTGCATATAAGTTAAATAAGCAGGGTGACAATATACAGCCTTGACGTACTCCTTTTCCTATTTGGAACCAGTCTGTTGTTCCATGTCTAGTTCTAACTGTTGCTTCCTGACCTGCATACAGGTTTCTCAAGAGGCAGGTCAGATGGTCTGGTATTCCCATCTCTTTCAGAATTTTCCACAGTTTATTATGATCCACACAGTCAAAGGCTTTGGCATAGTCAATAAAGCAGAAATAGATGTTTTTCTGGAACTCTCTTGCTTTTTCGATGATCCAGCAGATGTTGGCAATTTGATCTCTGGTTCCTCTGCCTTTTCTAAAACCAGCTTGAACATCTGGATGTTCATGGTTCACATATTGCTGAAGCCTGGCTTGGAGAATTTTGAGCATTACTTTACTAGCGTGTGAGAGGAGTACAAGTGTGTGGTAGTTTGAACATTCTCTGGCATTGCCTTTCTTTGGGATTGGGATGAAAACTGACCTTTTCCAGTCCTGTAGCTGCCACTGCTGAGTTTTCCAAATTTGTTGGCATATTGAGTGCAGCACTTTCACAGCATCATCTTTGAGGATTTGAAATAGCTCAACTGGAATTCCATCACCTCCACTAGCTTTGTTCGTAGTGATGCTTCCTAAGGCCCACTTGACTTCGCATTCTAGGATGTCTGGCTCTAGGTGAGTGACCACACCATCGTGATTATCTGGGTCGTGAAGATCTTTTTGTACAGTTCTTCTGTGTATTCTTCCCACCTCTTCTTAATATCTTCTGCTTCTGTTAGGTCCATACCATCTCTGTCCTTTATCGAGCCCATCTTTGCATGAACTGTTCCCTTGGTATCTATAATTTTCTTGAAGAGATCTCTAGTCTTTCCCATTCTATTGTTTTCCTCTATTTCTTTGCATTGATCGCTGAGGAAGGTTTTCTTATCTCTCCTTGCTATTCTTTGAAACTCTGCATTCAAATGGTAATATCTTTCCTTTTCTCCTTTGCTTTTCGGTTCTCTTCTTTTCACAGCTATTTGTAAGTCCTCCTCAGACAGCCATTTTGCTTTTTTGCATTTCTTTTTTTAAAGAAATTTTAAACTTTCTTTTAAAACTAAGAAAGAGGCAGGACCTGAAATTAATGGCGTGTGAGAAGCCCTGTATGTATTATAGTGCATCAAACTCTCTTGGTGGAAACTAACAGTTTAGACTTCCCTTTGTCACCAGGGAACTCCAGTTCCCAACTTCTCCTCACCTGGGCTAAAGACATTAACCCAAGCCTCTGAAGTGGGTAGCAGGGCCCCAGTGGAATGAGAGTGAATGGAACCTGTCTCAACAGTTGTGTGTGAATTTAAATATTTAAATCAAATATCAGAAGAAAACAGAATTATTCTCTCTAATCCAAACTGCTTACTCCTCAAAAGAAAAGCCATGACAAACCTAGACAGCATATTAAAAAGCAGATACACTACTTTGCCAATAAAGGTCCATATAGTCAAAGCTATGGTTTTTCCAGTAGTCATGTCCGGAGAGTTGGACCATAAAGAAGGCTGAGCGCTGAAGAACTGATGCTTTTGAACTATGGCATTGGAGAAGACTCTTGAGAGTCTCTTGGACTGCAAGGATATCAAACAAGTCAATCCTAAAGGAAATTAGTTCCGAATATTCACTGGAAGGACTGATGCTGAAGCTAAAGCTCCAGTACTTTGGCCACCTGATGCAAATGGCTGACTCATTAGAAAAGACCCTGAAGCTGGCAAGGATTGAAGGCAGGAGGAGAAGAGGCTAAAAGAAGATGAGATGGTTGGATGGCCTCACCAACTCAATGGACATGAGCTTGAACAAGTTTCGGGAGATGGTGAAGGACGAGAAAGCCTGGCATGCTGCAGTCCACAGGGTCACAAAGAGTCAGACACAACTGAGCTACTGAACAACAAATCCAAACTGCACAGATGCTATTGCTAAGGAGGGCTTAGATGGGCAACATTAACTTTTTCAAGGAGCCGATTTAAATAAAAGTCTTATGCAATGACCACTAATTCGGGATAAAACCCTGGAGGCCTGCAGGGCTCTGGCTTCCTCTGCACAGCCAGAAAGAACCCCACAGCCCATGCAAAAGGGCATCACTGCTTATCACTCAAGTGTACAAATGTGACAAAGCCATGTAAGCCTGTGGACACACAGCTTTTGTCTCACATTTAGAGTAGTGTGTCCCAGAGGAATAATTGGGGGACAGGCAGAACAGACGGAGCATTAGTGTAGACTGGGTGCTACGCGCACCCCTTGACAAGTGCCATCTCAACCTAACTCCCTGGACAGCCCTCAAACTGAATGGGCCTCATTATGCCCATTATACAGGTGAAAAACTGACACCCCACAAGGTAATGATGTGGCTTTCCTGGGGCCCCAATGCAAGCAAGAGCATCAGGACTCAGGCACAGGAGCACACACTATTCAACAGGATCAGGGGCCAAGCATGTGCCCAGACATTCCCACATCACTGTCCAGATCAGTGGACCACAGGCCCATGTCCACCTCCCTCAGTGTCACACTGCTGAACCTGGAAGGTTAGGGACTCACTTTCCCAGGCTCCTGAGCAAGGCATGGCTATCGGATCCAGCCCACACTGGGAGGCACAGGGGAAATCTGTTGTGGGTTCCTCAGAGAGTGTCTGTTCTCTGAGGAGAGGAACGAGCAGGTGACACCCTAAGCTAGGTTGGACTGTCCCAAGATCCCTGCCCCACAGTGTGAATGCCCCTCTCAAAGCTATTCCACCAAACACTACTCCAGGTGCTGCGGTGAAGGAACTCTGCAGAAGGAAGTTAGGTCCCAGATCCGCTGACTATGAGTTCACTCACTAACAAGGAGATCCTCCTGGTTGGAACTGACCTAATCAGGTGAGACCTTACCAGGGAGGGGGCTTTTCCTGGCCAAAGAGATTTTAAGCATAGAGTGAATGGACACGAGGTGCCATGTGGCAAAGAAACTAAGAACAGCCACTAGGGGCCAGTCAGCCAGAAAACAGCCCAGAATCACAAGGAAATGAATTCTGCTAGCAACTTGGATGAGCTTGGAAAATACCCTGAGAGAATTCAGCCTGATGGCACATGGATTCCAGCTCTTGAGACCCTGAAAAGAGAATCCAGATATATAGAATTCTGATTTATAGGACTATGAACTAACATATGGGCATTATTTTAAGCTGCTGAGTTTGTGATAATTTACAACATAGTAGTGAAAAGGGAAAAAACAAACACACATACAATCCTCACATGTTCTTCCCACCTTGAACATGATGGCTGGAGCTGTGGAAGCCATCTTGTGAGCATGAAGCAATAAGCATTAGAAAGATCTTTATCCCATGCACAAGAAAGATCTAGACAGATAGAGCCATGTTCCTGTAGCAGATTGTTAAGAAACTGTCCCAAATGAGTCGCGGACCCCTCATTAACACAGCACAGTCTTCTTTTCCAGTCCCCTGGAACTAGATGGGCCTTATGTCTGGCTTTGTGCAATAGAACATGCAGAATGTAATACGCTGGGGCTGGTGAAAATAACCCTTAACAAATGTTGTAGCATCTCCTATTCCCTGAAGGGAACCCTACCACCATATGAAGGAGCTCAGGCCACTCACATGGAGAAAGAGGGCTTCAAAATAAGAAGTCACAAGGAGAGCATGGCCTCAGGAGAGAGAAAAGCATGGTCCCAGACAGACAACATTACTAGAAGAGAGAGGCCTGCCATCCCAGCCAGCCCCATGGGACATCAGGCACACAGATGAAGCCAAACTGGATCCTCCTGTCCTGGCCAACATCATGTGGAGCAGAGATGAGCCACTCATACTGACACTGCTTGAATTCCTGCCCATGGATTGTTCCACTGGGCCACTAAGTTTTAGGGCTACTTGTATAACTGACTGATACAGACCTGCTGAGTCTGCTGAGCACTGCCATCATCCACCCTGAAATGGTTCCTCCAGGCCTGTTGCTATTCAATGGCTAAATGTCTGCTTCATCAACTGACTTGTGATACCCAGGTGGAAGGAGACCTTCTGGCCCTGGTCTCACAGCTGTACTCCTCAGCATCTCTCTTCCCTACCTGCTGCACTACCAGACTCTAGAGGCAGCCTTTGGCCTCCAGGCACACTTTTGAGCTTGCACTCAGCTTCTTCCCATCCCTGTACCACATCGTCTCCATCTGGGCCTGGCCACCTCACAGCTCAGCGTGGCACTGGCCCCCGCCTTGGCCTGTACCTCCCTGAGTGCCGGCTGCTCCCTGGCAAACACCACTGAAGACTTTAGGGACAGGGAGGGATACACAGTCAGAGGTTCTGCCCCGGAGAGGTTTTCCAAGTCCTTGAGTCATGACAGAGCTGTGCTCTAGACCCTGGCAGTCTCAGATCCACCATGAAAATCCTTTGTGATTAGGGGCTACACATGGAACCCTCCATGGGCACAGGTGGTCCAGGTACTCCAAGCCCTCCTGGGTGTGATGGGAAGCAGCCTCAGAGCTCCTGATGGGCAGATGGCCCTAGGGCCTGTGTTCAGATGGAAGGACGCATCGGGGACAAGGCAGAGACCCTCCTGAAAGCCAGGATGGGGCAGAGCTGGACTTGGAGAATCTGCCAAGAGACCTCAATGGCTTTGAGAAACAGCCAGGGCCTCAGACTTACCAAGGTCCAAATCTAACCTTCCAAGGACACTTCCAACCCTTTCTAGGTCTGCTCTGCCTCAGTTCCTCATCTTTACAAAGAAAACATGGGTTTTAAATTTCCTTCTTATTCTTTATGTTACAAACCTGTATTCTTCCTATGTATATAAACACACATATACACATACATATGTTTTGTGGGCAGTTTCTTTACCCAAATCCAGGAGTAACTACCCCTACTCCCAAGTATTCTCAGAAGAAATGAAGTGAGAGAGCTTGGCCTTGCAACTGCAACATAGTTGGAAGCAGCCAGAACTGCTCCCCACAAACCAAGCCTAGAAGGCAGTGCATTCACCACAGACACACAATCAGGAGTCCAGAGTCCTCACCCACTCAGCACCAATAGGTGCCCTCATCCTGCACAGTGACTGAGGCAGCCACCAACCAGTGCCGTGTGCCTACAGCCTCCCGGGAGAAGTGCTGGCAGGAGCAACCGAGCTCCACGCCATCCTTGTACCAGGAAACGTGCGCATGGGCGTCTGAGGTCTCGAGCTCCATGTGAGCTGGGCTCCCCACCACAGCATCCACATAGCCACCAGCCGTGTTCTTGTGCAAAAGGGGTGTGAGGCCTACAAGGGCACACAGGCAAGTCAGGGGGCTGACAGAGCCCTAACCACACACGTGCCCACGCAGCTAGTAAATGAAGATGCTCGTGCTTCAGGATCACGGTGGACAGCAGCCCTCACCCAGACCTGGAGACCGAGCAGCCTCGTGGCTGACTTTCAACCACCAAGTGCTGCCCACTTATAGGAAGCTCCTCCCCTTCTGAGCAGAGGTCCTGACCCCCAGCCTCCCACCAGGGTTGGCAAGGCTCCTGGTTCCCCACCCTACCCTCAGGGGTGACCCGACAGCCTAGCCTCCTCGGGAGGTCGGCAGAGCTGCCCAGGCCTCTGCCCTCCCCACGTGGTCACCCGACACCATCCCGTTCCCCCACTGTCTCCACGGGGTGGGCTGAGCACCCCCCCAACACACCCCTGACCTCCCACAGGGTAACCTGAGCCTGTCGGACTCCCCACCCTCCCTGAGGGCTTGGCAGAGCTGCTCTCCCTCTCACCTTCCCCACGGGGACAAAGGACAGCGGCTCCTGCCACTCAGAGCCTCCAGGATGTATCCAGAGTTGAGGGGGGAGAGGAACACACACACACACACACTCGTGTCACCTTGCACCAACAGCTGGTAGGCGATGCGGCCCCCGCGGCTGACGCACTCATACAGGCCCGCGTCTTCTCGCCTCACGTCCCGCACGAGCAGTGCCCTCTGTCCAGCTGAAGCCTGAACCTCATACTTGGGGCCTGGAGACAGTGTGTGTCCATCCTTGAGCCACGTCACGGCTGCGGCCTGGTCCGACAGCTCAGCCAGGAGCTGGGCCTCCTCGTGCAGCCGGGCCAGCACCTCCTGAGCTGCCGCTGCTGGCACTGGATGCTTGGCCGTCAGCTCCAGGGCTGCTGGAAGTCACAGACAGGCGACAAAGGGGGTGTGAGTGAAGAGGGCAGTGAAAGGAGGAGAGTGATCAGAGGAGCAGGGTGGGGAAGTGGGAGGAAGGCGTGGACAGCGGGGTGTGGATGGGAGGAAGGGAATGGCAGTAGAAAGAGACAGCAGACAGAGGAGGAAGAGCCGGATATCGTGGCATGGACTCCGAGAGGCAAGAAAACAAGACACAGGACAAGAAGGGTGGTAGGAGAAGGAATCAACAAGAGGGGAGGAGGGAAGGGGGGAGGGAAGTGGCGGGGGCACAGAACACAGAACTGAAGCTTGGCACCATCGGACTCTTTAGACCCTCCTCCGCTCACACCCAGTGGCCGTGCATGGCCTTGCACACCCCCACCTGGCCCCACGTTATCCAGTTGCTCTGAGAGCAACAACAGATCTCCCAGATGCTGCTATCCCTCAAGGAAACGTGGCCTGGAGAAGCCCTGGGGTCACAAGACAGGGTCCCTACCTCGGACCTCCATGCGGATGCTGCTCTCGATGCCATTAGCCACGAACTTGAGCTCCGCCCCATGCAGGCTGACAGGCACCGCGCGGATGGTGAGAGTGTGGCGGGTCCCATCTCTGTGTATCACATACACGCTGCTGGCCTTGAGGACCCGCCCATCCAGGAACCACTCCCCTGACGAGGCCGTAGTGAGGTCCACAGAGAAGGTCACCTCGCCGCCTTCCACAGCCTCCACTGCCTTCAGAGGTGTTTTCACAGCCAGCTGGGGAGCTGTGGAGTGAGAGCTTTAGGAAGTAGTTGGGCCCCTCCCCTCTTCTCCTCCAGTGCCTAGGCCCAAATAACCCCTCCTCTAGGAAGTCCACTGGGCAAGTACATGGAGACCCTGAGTGAAAGCCAGACCCAGGGTGGAGTGAGAACAAGTTAGAGCTACCCAAGATCCCCTTCAGATCCCACAGACCCAGTGGGGAGCCCAGTGCCCTGGGGCTGGTGGACACAGGCAGTTCCTGGGGGCTTGAGTCCTGTTTGGGGGTCACCTGGCCTTCCCACCAAAGAGTCTTCAATAGCATCAGGATCCTGGGCCTGCCCCCTACCACAAAGAGGACCCAGGAGCCACGCTGGCCTCTCCAACACTGGGCTACACTCTAGGTCTGGGCGATTCAGAGGCAGATGGCCCCACAGACTGCTACCAGGGTGCCATGGAGAAGAGAACTGTCAGCACTTACCCAGGTGTACAGTTCCTGGGAACTCGAGGTAGGGGCTCTGGCCAAAGCTGTTCACAGCTGACACCCTGAACTGGAATTCCCCCTCCTCGGCCACACCAGCCACAGTCAGCTCAGGCGCAGTCACCCACTCATCTTCATGGCACCGGCTCCAGGTGTAGGCGCCCAGTCTCTTCTTCTCCACCAGGTAGCCCTCGATGGCAGCAGGGCGGTCCCCGGGGGGCGGTGGGCACCAGGCAAGAGTCACGGAGCTGTCTGTCTGGGCCTTCACCACGGGGGCTTCAGGCGCATGCAGGGGCGGCCTCCTGGGGGCTGAGTAGAGCACAGGCCCATGTCACCAACTGGGAACCCCTTCCCCAAGCCCTGGGTCCAATACTACAGGAGGGAAAATTTCTTGTGACAGAACTCCCAGCCCTTGCTGCGTGGGCACTGCCCTGGTGGTCTGGAATGGCCACAGCCCAAGGGGCCTGCCAGCCCAAGAGCATGCTGTGGGCCCAGCACCCCAGTCTCAGCTCGTGACTGTTTCTTGGTCTGCAGTGGACAGAGCACCCGGGCCTCGGAGGCCACACTTGGCCCAGGGCCATCATGAGCTGTCCACGGGGCCTGGAAAGGGACTCCTTCCAGTTTTCAGCCTTGACCCCCTCTGTGCATTCGGATCTTGGGCTGGATGATGGTTAAGGCAAGGCACAAGGACCCTTCCAAGGGTGTTGAGATCCATGTGCAGGGGCACACCCCTGGCCCCAGCAAAGTGCTGACCCTGTGCCACCTGGTCTCAGCACCAAAGGCCAAGAAAGAGGACACACACAATGTTCCCCTACACGCTGTGCTTCTAGAACCACCTGCACTGTTTAAGTTGGTTCACAGGTCGGGGGGTGGGGGGCGATAGGACTCCCACTTTACGGACGCCTAGTGTGACCATAGTGGAGGAGGGTGTCAGACAAATCACGCATGCCACAGAACCAAATCTACAACCTAGGCATTCCCTACAACCTAGGCAGTCTACAATGCACGGTGCTCCCTGCAGCAGGGGAAAAGTCACAGCAGGGCCCAGCACATTGTGGGCAAGGACAGGCCCCCCCCTCCATCCGACAGGTGCTCTCACGGCCCTTACCTGACACGCAGAACTGGGTAGACGTCCGGCAGTCCCCAGCCACAAAGGCCACCTCACCCACATCCCCCAGGGTGCACTGGGAGATGGTCAGCGTGTGGCATGTGCCCTCAGCAGTGACGGCCACTCGGCCCCCAGCCACCACCTCCTTCCGGTTCCACAGCCACTGAACAGGGCCCTCTGGCTTGGCCAGCTCCACACAGAACATGGCCGTGTCTCCCACCCGCACAGCTGTCTTCCTCGGGAGCTTCCGAAGGAGGTTGCCTGAAGTGGGCAGAGGAGCAGTGGGCAAGGGGGAAGGGGGCAGAGCTGGTCAGAGCGACCCCCATAGGCCTGCCCCGCCCACACCTCCTTCCTGCCCCTGTGTCCAGAGCTCCCACCCACCCCTCCCTGACCCACCCCCAGCCCTGGGATCCTGCCTGCCCCGCCACCCAGGACCTCAGTCACTTGCCCAGTTCCTGGGAAACCCATACCCTGCCCAGCCTCTTGGCCCGCTGCCCGCTCACCTTGCACTGCCAGCTCAGCCACCGTGCGGCTGCCCTCTGCTGTCTCACAGATGTACACGGCATCATCGTCAGAGGAGACGTTGAGCACAGTCAGTCGGCGCTCAGTGCCCGCCTCCTCGATGAGGTACTTGGCACTGGCCCACAGCCGTGTTTCCTCCTTATACCATGCAGATTCCATGGCTGGCACCGGCACCTCACACTGGAATGTGGCTGATGCCTTCTCCGGCACCTCCAGATCCTGCAGGCGCTTTTTGAAGGGCACTGTGGGCTCTGTGAAAGAAAAGCTCAGATGAGTGGGGCAGGGAGAGGGAAGGGGGCAGACGGGAGGGGTACCAGAGGGTTGGGGACGAGGGGGCAGTGCAAAAGGGAAGAGGGTGAAAGAAAGGAAGGAGACAGGGTAAGGTAGGTATAAGGCTGGGGTGGGGGCAGGGAGCCAGGATAGGGGTTGGAGGGGCTTTGCAGGCAGACGGTGGGTAAGAGGGCAGAGGAGCTTCAGGGAGGGGGACAGAGGGAGGTAGGGGGAGAGCAGAGGAGGGAGAATAGTGGAGAGGGAACAGCACTTAAAGGAAAGAGTCCCTTCCCCCAAGAATTAGGGAGAAGTTTGGACGAAAAAAGGAGAAATGGAGCAGGTGAAGTCATAGCAAGCAAGCAGCAACACTGGGCAGTCCCCTAAGCTGGTGGTCCTGGAGACTCACACAGCAGTGAGGCCACTGGACAAGTACTGGCCTGAAACAACTGCTCAACCCCAGCACACTTTCCTGTAAAAAAAAAAAACAAAAAAAAAAAAACACGAAGATGCAGACACACGCACACAAAGCTTGAAGCGCCCTGCTGGAGATCCTACAGCTGGTAAAAAGTGGAAATGGGACTCCAACCACATCGAGGCTGGTCTTAGGAAACAAAAAGGAACAGTCCCCCAGCAAGTTCTGACGGTACTGTCTAGAGCTGCCTCGGTGCGCTGGGGACAGAAGCCTGCAAACTGACCCAGAATCACGTTCAGGCTGCACCCTGGTGCAGCCCCAGCCTGAGGCCTCTGACAGCAGGAGGTCTGTCCTTGCTCCTGCCTCCAGCTCAGCTGGGGAGACACCCCCCCCCCCAGCATCCTGTAGGAGAAGAGGAGAGCCTGGGTCACCCTCAGCCTGGACAGGTCAGGCTCAGCCACTGGGCAACCATCTCCCGAGGGAGAGGGTGTTAGTGACAAGCACTTGGTTGTACACGCGTGTTACTTTCACAAAGCCAATGCAACAGAACAGCAAAAGCCGCCAAGCCCTCCAGCCACTGATTTCTCTACACGGTAGGGAAATGGCAGCAGCAGCAGCAGCCGCTAGAAGGAAGGGATGCGAGGCCTGGGGAGGAACCTCCGCCCGTGGTCACTGCGCACAGCGACTTCATGCCAGCCACCAGGTGTTCACCTCTCACAACGACTAGCACCGAGCTGTAGGTCTGGCCCACAAGGTTGGACGCCGTGCAGGTATAGAGGCCACAGTCTGACTGCTTGCAGAAGAGGATCTTCAGCACGAAGTTCTCCTGCTCGTCCTCGTACACCACGTGCCGCCGGCCCTCCGCCACCAGCTGTCCGTCCTTCTTCCACACGATCTCAGGCTTGGGCTCGCCCGTCACGAAGCAGCTGAGGCGCGCGTGTTTGCCCTCTGTCACCGTGCAGGTGCGCGTGCCAGCGCTCGGCGGCGAGGCCGGGGCGCCCCCGCTGCGCATGGCTTCGCGCCGCCGCTGCAGGTGCGCCAGGAGCATGGCGGTGGAGGCCCCCGGCGGGCCGAGGGCCTCCGCCTCCGCGTCCACCGTCAGCCCGGCGGCGGCGCTGGCGGCGCCCAGCGGGTTCTCTGCGTGCACCGTATAGGTGCCGCTGTCTCTGGGCTGTGCAGCCCGGATGCGCAGAGCGCTCGCCTCGCCGCTCTCCTCCACTCGCACTCGGGGGGCGTCCAGCACACCCAGGCGCCGCCCGTCCTTGGCCCAGCTTACCGACATAGGCGGCGAACCGCGCACGCGGCAGCGGAAGGTGGCCTCGGCGCCCTCGCGCACGCGGATGGAAGTGGGCCGCAGCAAGAAGTGAGGCGCCTGCTCGGCGCACGCAGCGTCAGCGTCCACCTGCAGGCCGACCGCCGCGAAGGCCTCGCCGATGGCGTTGCGCGCACGGCATACGTACTGCCCGCTGTCGCCCAGCGCCAGGTCCAGGATGGTGAGGCGGTACAGGTCGCCGTCCTGGGCCAAGCGGAAGCGACCACCCGCCTCCACCAGCTGCCGGTCTTTCTCCCAGCTCACTTGCGGCGTGGGGTTGCCCACGATCTGGCAGGTCAGCGTGGCATCTTTGCCCACCGATACCACGAAGGCCTTGGGCCGGGTTAGGAAGCGGGGTGCACCGCTGAACGAGGAGTGATCCATGGTGGTGTGGGAGAGGCGGGAGAGCCTGTGAGTGGGGGGGCGAGAGGGCATGGAGGGGCTGAGTCCTTGGTGTGCTCAGAGCCCCACTTGGCTACTGTGCCCTCCTTGGCTACGTCACCTGCCCAGTGCCGCCTGGAAAATTCAGCTTAATACAGAGTGAACGTCTCCACACGGCTCTTCCTCCCCGTTCTGCTTCCACCTCCTCCCACACACCCCGTCCCTGCAGGTGGCATCACCAGAGGCTATGGTGGTCCAGAAGTGCCAGTTTGCCTCTTTCTGGGCCTTGGAGCTTGGCCCCACCTCCAGCCCCCGAATGGGCTCTTTTTAATTGGCTGGAGCATCTCCTCCCTCTTGTCCCAGCTCCAGGCCTGCTGCCCCAGCTCAAGATCCAGCGGAGCACCTATCCCCAGACACCACACCAGCACCAAGCTTGCCCTCCTCCCTGTGTGGCCTCTGCCATGCTATATGTCACCAACAAGACCTTCCCCGTCCCTTCTGGCCACTCCAGTTTCCATCAGGTGTCCTGTCTCCCCACACATTGGTGCTTCCTGGAGCTTGAAACTCCAATCTACCTAGTATCTCCCAGTCACAGAGAGGCAACTCTCTGCACCCTGGCAGGCCCTGGCCGTGGAGGCTCATGAGGTGCCCACTGCCGGCCTGTCCTCTCTAAGGCGCACCAGAGGTGTTCTCCACTCCAGCAGGCTGCTTGGCCTGCCCCCTTTGCTCCCCATTCTCCTCAGTGGCTTTCCCCACTCAAGCATTGGGCTACCCTGCAGGCTGTGTGCACAGCTGTCCAGCCCTCCTCACTGGACATTCCACAACAGAGAGTGCAGTACACAGGGCCTGTCCCTTCTGCCACTGTCCTGGGTCACATCTCACCCCTCCTGGGGTCCCGCCACACACCCCCTCGACCCCTGAGGGGGTGTGCTCATTCACGAGCAAAGAATGGAAATTCTACAGCTGGAGGGGTGGGCACCCCTCAAGCACACAGGGCTACCCACGAGCTCTTGCTATGAGTGCCTGCCTCCTTTCATCAGAAGTCGAAATGGGGAAGGTCGATGGTGTGTCTGTGGAGGACAGTTGAGAATCCTGCAAGAAGAGTCAAGGATGTCAAGGCTGAGAATGAGTGGGCCAGCTAGCCAAGCCCAACCAGGGGGCCTGTGGGGAGACTGTAACCCAGTCACTGCAGGTCTTGGCTGAGGCTCCACTGGCTGTGGCTCTGCCGACTGGACACCTTGCAGGGATGGGTTTGGCACCAGCAATGCCAAATGCCTCTGACTGACTCTGGCCTCTGCCACCTCCAGGTTGGATCCTGCTGGCCCCCAGCACTGGTGGGTGAGGTGAAACTGAGCCTTGCCTACACAGGGGCTTCTGTAAGGAGAACCAACACAAATGGGCCCCGTGGGCCCTGGGCTGTCCCCAAGTGCCTTAACTCTCTTCACCCCGGGAGCTGGGCCTTCAGCATGGGGCTGCCCACCGTGGGACAAACAGGGCAATGTTCCCAGGCCCTCCAGCTCCCCATCCTGTGATTCGGGACCTAATCCGCTTAATCCCCCTCAAGGAGGTGAGCTGGGACCAGCCTGCTGACTCACTGTGCAGTCAGCACCTCTGCCCTGCCCACTCCCCCCCCCTTCATTAGCTCCCCCATGGCCTGGCTGGGCTCTTGGCCTGAGAAGGACCTGGGCAGGTAGCCACCCGCCTCCATGGACAACCTCCTGGGCCTCAGCGTCCCTCTGTGGAAGAATTACTTTGACACCAGTTCCCCAGGGGCCTGAGTTCTGATCTCTTCCCAGCACACCCCTGCCTGCTGAATTATACAGTCAATCTGTGGGTTCCCCAAGGCAGGACTTGGCACCCTGCCCCTGCCACACCCAGAGCAGGTGTGGGAGGGAAGACTCCTGCTCTGAGCTCCTAAGCAAGTCTGTGCAGGGTCAGGGGGCCACTCCCATAGCTGGCAGCCCTCGGGCTCTAGAAAAGAAGGATGGGGAGGTCTCATCTCTGCACATACTTAGGGGGAGCCAGCTCCCAGCAGGTGCACAAGGGCGGGCAGAGACTGCAAGACCCTCTAAAGCCATGGAGACGAACCCTCTGTCCAGGGCCTGCATTCCCCACTCCCAGTGCAGCAGAACCACGGAGGTCTAAGACAAGACCCCTCCTTGACACCCCCACACCAGGCAGGCATCCTCACTGGACAGCAGGGCCAAGGTAGCCCGAGGTATGCCAGAGGACTCTGGAGCCACCCTGCTTCAAGCTCAGTTTGGGGTGGGGACCACCCAAGGCCCCTCTGGGCCCAGATTCATCCACAATATCCGCCTCCTCCCCCTGCCATGTTGGGAGCTGGGGCCACGGGAGCTGCAGCCACAAGGGCAGAATCAGGTGTTTCAGGAGGAGAGACCAAGCCAGGACTTGAGCCCCTGTGTCTCAGGAAAGCCCCTTCCTCCCTCAGATGCCCACCTATGGACCTCACTTGGGTTCCTCAGCCCCTTGGAGCCCCCATCTTGGCACTGGCAGGATCCTCACCCTGAGGCCAAGACCCTCCCCCATTGCAAGCCTACCAGGGAGCCTGGGGCTGACCCGTATCACACCTGCAGCCCCTCGCTTTTCCAGAACTTGGCCACTCTTGGGTCCTTGTGGGACTTGGGCCATTTTCCAGATGAGCCCAGAGAAGTGGTTCGCAGCCACATAGAAGAACCTTGGCCGGCCCCTCCCAGAGGCCCTGTCTCCCCCACTTTCCTCTCCTACTGTGTTGCCCCTACTCCCTTCCAGAAAAGACATCAAAGGGCAGCTCCTGCAGTCTGTGCTTTCCCCCTGGACCTCTGGGCCTTCCAGCTTCCCAAACTCCAGGGGAAATTCTTTCCTGGAGTCAGGTGTCACTGCCCCTCTGGCTGGCCCCTCCGCTGAGCCAACAGGCCCAAAATAGCCCCAGCTGTCAGCGGGCATCCATCTCAACAGAGCTGGGGGCAGGGCCAGCCAGACCCTCAGGGCACTAGGCAGAGGAGGAGGTGGGCGCTTCTGACGCCCCCTGCCTGCCCCAGCTGCTCCCTCCCCACATGAGGGTCTGGCTCCACAACCCAACCCCAGGAGCAGCGCAGCCTGGCTGAAATTCTACCCCAGGTCCCTCCATCCCCCAGAGCTGTGACCTTCAGCTTCGCTGTCCTCAGGGGCCCCGACTGGCCCCCCACCCCTCCTGAGCCCTGCCTCCTCACCTGTCTCTCCCGGGGGCACTAGGCAGCACCCAGGCGAGGGGCTCAGATGGTGCGGCAGGGCTGCTGGGTCTCACCTCCCTCTGAGGGCCCAGGACCGACAAGGTTCCCACCCAGCAGCCCGCACGCCTGCCAGTCCTCAAACTGGACAGGGACAAAAGGACAGGCGGATACTATCAGCTGAAGAAGATTGGGCCCGCCCCCACCCCGCCCCCACCGCTGCCAGCCCAGCCCAGCTCCAAAATAGCCCGGGTGTCACTGCCCCAGATTGGGTCTCACCCCTGGCCCCAGGGAAGCAAAGGGCAGAGGCTCAGGGCTGCTGGAGGAGGGGGAGGCCTGTGTGTGCCAGTGATGTTGCGGGTGAGGCAGGGCCCCCGCTCGAGAGACCCCTGCTCAGACCAGCATCCTGGAGTGCAGGGAGGGAAGGAAAAAGGGGGATCCAAGACCACCACCCAGAGGGGAACAGAACCACCCCAAGATGACCAATCACCAGAGAATGCTGCAGCCTTTAGGTTGAGACGAGCAGCTGGGAGCCTAACACAGGTGCCCAAGGTCAGCTCCCTCCACCCTAACCACACACGTGACTGGGGTGAGTTCATTATTCCTGGTCCCTGCCGGCCACGCCTGGCCTGGCTGGGTGTCCATGGCATCTTTATATGGGAGTGACATCCCATCCTGTGACCTTCACTTCTCAGGGACCAGGGACCCAGCCCCGGGAGGTGGGCAGACAGGACGGGGCAGGGGGTGTAGATGACACAATCCACTTCCCACCCCAGGATGGCCGTCCCCCAGCCCCGTGACCCCGGCACAGGGACAAGGGTGACCAGGATGCTGGGCCCACCCAGGTGAGAAGGTGGGCTTCACTTAGCAGGGGTCTACTGGGGAGCCAGAGAACGCAGTTCTGCTACCTTTAGGAGAATGAGAGGATGGGAATCAGAGATCTGGTAGAAGTCCGGGGGCCTCTCCTGGGAAGAGGCTGACCCACCAGGGGAGGGTTGGGGTGCTATTCTCTGCCCATCATCACCCTTCCCCTGAGCAAGCTCCAGGGCATTGTGTTCTTGCCCAGCACCCACAGCCTGGGGTCTGGGCCATACCCTCACTCATCTCTGCTGTCTGCACCCAGGCCTGTGTCCAGTGGGAAAACCCAGGTTATGAGCACAGACCAATCACCTGAGTTACCCCAAGTCTCAGCTCAGGCTGTCAAAACAAATACCACAGACTAGGAGACTTAAACAAAATTTATTTTATGGTTCTAGATGCTACACGTTCAACATGATGGTATTGGCAGATTCCATCTTGGCTAACAGCCTTTCTTTCTGGTAAACAGATGGCACATCCTCTCAGTGTCCCAACTTGGCGGAAGAGCATGAGTTCTGATATCTCTGCTTCTCATATGGGCAATAGTCCCACCATGGGGACACACTGCTCACTTCATCTAATGCCAGTTGTCATGCCCTCTGTATTCCCAAGCCGCACACTCTCCTGTCTGTGGTCCCCCATGCTCACCCTCCTCCAGGCATTATGGTCACGCCCAGCACCTGCAGCCTGGGGTCTGAGCCATGCCCTTGTTCCATCTGTGCCCTCTGTACCCAGGCCTGTGCTCCTCCCTACCTGTGATCCTCCATAGCTCACCCTCCTCCCCTTCTGTCCTCCCTATCTTGTGACCCACCTCCATGCCTCAGCTGCTCTTAAGACCAGCCTGACTCCACACTGCTTGCAGACAAGTCCCTGGTTACCAGCTACAATCAAGGGATCCATACATCGCTGTGCACTTGAAAGATGCCCTCTCTCCTGAGTATTCTCCATCTCTGCAGGGAAGATGCCTAGCACCCAAGCAATGTATTTTTCAACAATCCACATACTTGTTGCACCCCGTGAAACCCGCAACTCCACCCTCATCATCTTTGGCAGAGAGAATGGATAACTATTACCCACCAGGACCTCTTTGACTATAAATCATCTACCTGTCAACATGGAGGGACTGTATGCTTCAAGGGTCCTGGACCCTGTCTTCTTCACCTAGCCTGAGACTCTTGCATTAACATTCCCATGAGCAGAGGAATAAATGCAAAACCAAGCGGCCCTCCAGGGTGGCTCAAATGTTATCATGTACAAGTCTTGTGTGATCATGTCAAAAGTCTGTGGTTTCAGTGTAGTTGTGAAGATGGAAGTTGTATATTCTGGGGAGAAAGAGGGTTTTATTTCCCTTCTGAACATTTTAAAGGGAAAACATTTATGATGTTTGATCAGCTTATGAATAACACAGATGAAGGAAATGCAAACTCTCATATGGAAAACAAACACACATAATAACACTTTTTAGTGTTTCGTATCAAGAATTTATTGGATCTTCCTGAAAATGTGTGTTTTTTTTAATTTTACAGCAGAGACCTAAGGCTCAGAGAAGTTAGAATAATTTGTTTAGGTTTATACAACTGACAGTGCTTAACCAACTTTCTCCTAAGAATAAATGACAGTCTGTAAAACCAGGGAGATACAACAACTCAATGCATCACCACAGCCTGCATAACATCCTGAAATAAAAAGGGGACATTAACGGGAAAGCTGGTGAAATCCAAATAAAGTCTGAAGTTTGGCTTTGAAAACAAATGTAAATGGTTAAAAATTCCTTGGTGGAGAGGTGGCTCCTGCACAGCTCCTGCACAGCTGGTGGTCAGCAGTCAGCCCAGGGTTTCCCTTGGGGCCCTTTCTTCCTCCTGGCCCCTCATCCTGGGCCCCTTTCTGGACTTGCCATGCGGAGGACATCCTGGAGCTGTTTCCAGGGTCTGCACTTCTGAGCGTGGAGTCCCAAAGGCCCTGTGGGCAGGTGAAGGCCCTGGGATGGGGGTGCGGAGGGTGCAAAGGCAGAAAGTTTGAGGACAGATGACCAGATGAAAATTCTCCGTGTATTTAGGTAGGTAAGAGTTTTCAAATCATACTATCGCTTTTAATAAGGACTTCCCTGGTGGCTCAGTGGTAAAGAACCCAGCTGCCAATGCAGGAGATGCAGGTTCGATTCCTGGGTCGGGAAGATCCCGTGGAGAAGGAAATGGCAACTCACTCCAGTATTCTTGCCTGGAAAACTCCACGGACAGAGGAGGCTGGCAGATGAGTCTATGGGGCTGCAAAAGAGTCAGACACGACTGAGTGACTATAAACAACAACAATTGCTTTTAATGGAGAAACTTTGGAAAGAACCTAAATGCCCACCTATACTATAATAAAGAAATGATTGTGTCATTGGGCAGTGAGTGCTACACATCAGTTTAAAAAGTGAACTGGAATTGTATCCACAATGTCAGTAAATTAAGTAATCAAATGGGAAAAAATGAATCAAAAGTTGGCGGCTCCCACTTCCTTGAGTCTCTGCTGGTTCCTGGTGTGCCCACCACCTCCCTTTGGCCACAACAGGCTAAACCTACAGCTGGAAGCTAAGGGAGGGGGAGGAGGGGCAGGAGGTGGGTCAGAAAGGAGCTGAGGCCAGAGCTAAGCAGGGAAGAAAAACGTGCCAGAATGACAGGAGCCTCTGCCAGGCAGGACCACCTAGGTGAGGACCGCAGGATCTGCAGAGACCTCCTGGGGCCTTCACCTGCCCACAGGGCCTTTGGGACTTCACGCTCAGAAGTGCAGACCCTGGAAACAGCTCCAGGATGTCCTCTGCATGGGAGGTCCAGAAGGGGGCCGAGGATGAGGGGCCAGGAGGAAGAAAGGGCCCCAAGGGAAACCCTGGACTGACTGCTGACCACCAGCTGTGCAGGAGCAGGAGAGGCAAGTGGCCTGGCTTGGCTCTGCACAAGGGATGGCTTTGCTGATCAGGCAGAAGCAGGAGGCACCAAGAAGAGTAAGCATGCTCTGGGCATTCTGGGCTGGACAGGCCTCTGGGAGAAGGCATCCATGGGCCCCTGGGTCCAAGGAGAGCTGGCACTCTGAGAGGCAAAGCCAGAACCTCAGGGACACTCACAACCAAAGGAGAGAGACCAAAGGGGTGAGGGGCTTATCAACACCCCGTTTGTCTTCCCATCCATGTGGTGAATGATGTCTTTGTAGATCTGAGTGTATTCCCCACACCAAGGCTGGAACTGTCCTAGTCGCTATCTGAGGACCTTGCTCCGAGATACATGCCAGGTGCCCCCAGGCTTGAGCTTAGCATCCCTCCTCCCAGGACCACAGTGAGCCCCAAGACGGGGGAGTGCTTTCCCCAGTCCAAGGACCTGAGCTCCCCAGGGGCAGGCCCACTACAAGGCAGCTGCAAAACTCAAGAGACAAGACAAGTGCTTCTGAAAGAAGGTTATTATAAAATCATACCATGTCCAATATAAGAAAGGGGGAGGCCCAAACTTGGTTTCAAGAAAACACCACACAAGAAACCACAGTTACTTGGAAAATGAATCACCTGATGACCTCAGCAACAGCCCAAAAGGGCTGTCTTGGTGACTGGTACCCTCCAAAAATGTTAGGAGAATTGATAGCAGAGAAAAAAATAAAGTGGTTCATTCATAACATCATTCACGGTCAGTGTAAAGCCTCAAAAATCACCAGGGAGTAAACACCTGCCCAGGGCAGGAATGGAACCCACCACCACCCAAGTTCTAAGGTCAGAAACCACCAAAGGACTGAGGAAAACTCTCGGTAAACTGATAACTGTGGTCATCATTAGAAGTGGGAGGTGTTTTAACTGGACGTACTTGTATATGATTTAAAATTTGAACACTAAGCATGTTTTCCTTTGCAAGGAAAAGAAGTGAAAGACAAGACTTCCCTGGCAGTCCAGTGATTAAGACTCCACACTTTCACTGCAGGGAGCATGGGTTCAATCCTTGGTCAGGGAACTAAGATCCTCCACGCTGCATGGCATGGCCAAAAGAAAAAGAAGTGAAAGACAAAAATTAGTTCCAGGAAACTGAGCGGCTATGAGGGCTTCCTGAGTCTCCTCACTCCTCATCACAAGTGTGCAGGAAAAGTGATGGCTTGAGTTTAAAATCCTACCTGAGCCAGACCCAAAGAAAGCGAAGTCACAGCCTCGGCCTCCCTCCTAAGATAGTCTGGTGGCCTCATGAGTTGACAAAGGGTGGCTCCTTCACCTGGGCGGGGGGGCTGACCTGTCCCTCCCATGGGAAGCAGCTGTGCCCACTCCCATTCAAAGGGGTGTGTGTGGGGGGCGAGCAATCTGGTGCATTTCTGCACTGGCAGCCCAGGCAGGGAGACACTTAGAGATCCCTTTATTCCAGAAGGAATCTGAGAAAGCTCTGAGCTCACAGTACAGACTTAATGGACTCACAAAGGGGGCTTGTTTTAGACCAAATGTTGATCCATTATTAGGGGCAGCACAGCATGATACTGGGAGCTAAATCAGCTGCCATAGATTAACATTCATGTCCCCCCAAAATGCTGAAATCTAACCCCCAATGTATTGGTATTAGGCGGTGAGGCTTTGGGGTGATTAGGTTATGCGGATGGAGCTCTCAGGAATGGGATTAATGTCCTTATGAAAGAGACCCCAGAGGGTGCCCTTGCCCCTTCCACCACAGAAGGACATAGTGAGAGGTTGAAAAATTAAGTGAAAGTGTTAGTCCCTCAATTGTGTCTGACTCCACAACCCCATGGACTGTAGTCTGCCAGGCTCCTCTGTCCATGGAATTCTCCATTGTATGATAGCATTTAATCAGGATGTTAACAGAATTAGAGCTTGAAATACTAAATTACTTGAATTTAGCTTGAATATTTAAATGGATATAAAGGATGGCTGTGGATGTGCAGGTAACATGATCAATAAGTGTAACTTTATATTTTATTTTTTCACAGGTATCCTCAGCAAAAAGGTAAGTTAACTGCTCAGTCATGTCTGACTCTTTGCGACCCCGTGGATTGTAGCCCGCCAGGCTCCTCCGTCCGTGGAATTTTCCAGGCAAGAATACCAGAGTGGGTTGCCATTTCCTTCTCCAGGGGATCTTCCTGACCCAGGGACTGAACCCAGGCCCCCAGCATTGCAGGCAGCCTCTTTCCCATCTGAGCCCAAATCCTCAGTAAAGTTCTGTGACTGTTACAATGCCCCTTCAGATTCAGAAATAGACAGACCCAGGCATGTTTACCAACAACCACAACCAATCCTCCCATTCTGGGTGGATATAAGCTGGGTGTCCCTACAATTTGACAGTTCTTGATTTTTAGAGTTAGCCATCTGGATGCAGTAACATCAGATCTCACCAGTTAAGGGCTCAGTCCCACAAAACCACCTCCATTTCAAATGCCAATCACAAGTCCAGAGCTACCCAAACTTCTGACCTACTGGCTATAAATAAGGGTTTCCACGACCCCCTTCTCAGGTTTGGTCATTTGCTGGAATGGTTCACAGAACTCCAGAAACAGTTATGTGTATTTACTGGTTTGTTATATAATAAAGGAGATCAAAGGAGGCATGATCAATTATTAACTCCATTTCCAGCCTTTCATTCTTCTCTGGAGTTGAAAATTTCAAGTTTCTAATCAGGGCTTGATTTTTCTGATGACCAGTCTCCATCCCCAAACCATCCAAGAACCCACCCAGAGTCACCTCGTCAGAACAAAAGTGTTAGTCGATCAGTCGTGTCTGACTCTTTGTGACACCATGGACTGTTACCTGCCAGGCTCCTCCATCCATGGGATTCTCCAGGCAAGAATACTGGAGTGGGTAGCCATTTCATTCTGCAGGGGATCTTGCTGACACAGGGATCAAACCTGGGTCTCCCACATTGCAGACAGACTCTTTACATCAGAACAAAACACAACTTTAATGAATTAAAGTTGTTTAACCTATTAAAATCATTTTATAAAATCCTTCATCATGAGGATATAAAAACGACAATTTTGAGCATGCAGATATGGTCTTTCCAATACTACTACTGCTTCTGTAGGTGGTGTTTTAGTTTGGGTTGCTATAGCCAAATACCATAGATTGGGTGTCTTATAAACAACAGATATCTATTTCTCACAATTCTGAAGGCTGGAAGTCTGGGATCAAAGTGTTGGCATGGCGATGTCTGGTGAGAGCTTGCTTCCAGGTTTATAGGCTGCCATCCTCTCCCTGGTGGCTCAGACAGTAAAGAATCTGCCTACAATGCAAGAGACCCGGGTTAGATCCCTGGGTCGGGAAGATACCCTGAATAGGGGAATGGCTACCCACTCCATCCAGTATTCTTGCCTGGAGAATTATAAATATCGAACATTTAAATTAATTAGCTATTTTTTCTTTGCAAAATACTAGTCACTTGCTGGGACTTCACCGGTCATCCATGGGTTAGGAATTCACCTTCTAATGCAGGAGATGGGGGTTTGATCCCTGGTCGGGCAACTAAGATGCCACATGCCTCAGGGCAACTAGCCCGAGCACCACAACCACAAAGCTCATGTGCTCTGGAGCCTGTGTACCACGACTAGAGAGCCTGTGTACCACGACTGTATCAAGACTAGAGAGAAGTCCGTGTACCACGACTGGAGAGAAGCCCGTGAGCCACGACTGGAGAGAAGCCCGTGAGCCACGACTGGAGAGAAGCCCGTGAGCCACGACTAGAGAGAAGCCCGTGAGCCACGACTGGAGAGAAGCCCGTGAGCCACGACTAGAGCAGCCCGTGTGCCACGACTAGAGAGAAGCCCGTGTACCACGACTAGAGAGAAGCCCGTGTACCACGACTAGAGAGAAGCCCGTGTACCACGACTAGAGAGAAGCCCGTGTACCACGACTAGAGAGAAACCCGTGTACCATGACTGGAGAGAAGCCCGTGAGCCACGACTAGAGAAGCCCATGAGCCACGACTGGAGAGCAGCCCGTGTGCCACGACTAGAGAGAAGCCCATGAACCACGACTAGAGAAGCCTGCATGCTGCAGTGAAGACCCTGCATGCCACAACTAAGACTCGACACAGTCCAATAAATATTGAAAAAATGCAAACATGGCTGCCATTCTCAAAACTTTTACTTTACACAATGAAGTTATACAGATGACTCAAGTAATATATATATATTATTTATATATAATATCTTATTATTTAGTAATATATATATATTTCACCTGCAGAAATTACCTAGTGCAAAAAGGCTCTACACATCCCTGGAACCTCATGTCTCTGGAAGAATTCTTCTTGTGCCCTTTAAAAGATTTTTTTTTTTTTTATAAATTTATTTATTTTAGTTGGGGGCTAATTACTTTACAATATTGTAGTAGTTTTTGCCATACATTGACATGAATCAGCCATGGGTTTACATGTGTTCCCCTTCCTGGACCCCCCACCCACCTCCCTCCCCATCCCATCCCTCTGGGTCATCCCATTGCCCCGGCCCTGAGCCCTTGTCTCATGCATCGAACATGGAATGGTGTTCTGTTTCACATATGATAATATACATGTTTCAGTGCTATTCTCCCAGAACGTCCCACCCTCACCTTCTCCCTCAGAGTCCATAAAATTGTTCTATGCATCTGTGTCTCTTATTCTGTCTCGCATATAGGGTTATCGTTACCATCTTTCAAATTCCATATATATGCATTAGTATACTGTATTGTTTTTCTTTCTGGCTTACTTCACTCTGTATAATGGGCTCCAGTTTCATCCATCTCAGTAGAACCGATTCAAATGTATTTTTTTTAATGGCTGAGTAATATTCCATTGTGTATATGTACCACAGCTTCCTCATCCATTCGTCTGCTGATGGACATCTAGGTTGCTTCCATGTCCTGGCTATTGTACACAGTGCTGCGATGAACATTGGGGTACACGTGTCTCTTTCAATTCTGGTTTCCTCGGTGTATATGCCCAACAGTGGGATTGCTGGGTCATATGGCAGTTCTATTGCCAGTTTTTTAAGGAATCTCCACACTGTTCTCCATAGTGGCTGTACTAGTTTGCATTCCCACCAACAGTGTAAGAGGGTTCCCTTTTCTCCACACCCTCTCCAGCATTTATTGCTTGTAGACTTTTGGATAGCAGCCATTCTGACTGGTGTGAAATGATACCTCATTGTGGTTTTGATTTGCATTTCTCTAATAATGAGTGATGTTGAGCATCTTTTCATGTGTTTGTTAGCCATCTGTATAAAAGATTTTGTAAACAAGACTAAAGAACCATCACATATTTTTACAAATAATGCTGGAAGGTGCATTGGCATCCACAGCTATGCTGAATGTCCAACTGTTGGACTGAGGCTGGTACTTCTCCAGAACAAGTCTACAAAGACTTATGGGGCTTCACAGAGAGAAGGCTCTCTTGTCATCTCCCATTTCTTACCCCATGGTATTCACATCAATGCAAAATAGTCAGGCAGCAGGGATTTTAAACCTCTTCCAACACCTTCAGGCTTGAGAACCACAGGTATCATCAGTCTTAGCTCAGAAACAAGGTTGAAAGGGTTCACTTCTGAGACAGCAGCATAAGGAGCTCTACAGACCCATTCCACAGCAAAACATACATAACTGATGAACACTAACAATAAAAAAAAAAGTATAAATCTCTGAAAATTGTCCTCAGTGCACACAGCAAAAGAAGAGATGTCGATTCAAGAAAATCTACTAAAACTTGGTAAGAACGCTAAGAGTCTGAAGTGACTTACCCAACCACCCCCCAGCTCCACTTGACAGAACTCCATGTGGGGTGGGTATGGCCAAGAAGATGGGGCTCCCTCTACTTTCAGCTCCTGATCAAAGGATATGGCATCTTACCAACGGGGCAGGACACCAACACTCCATGTTAAAGCAGGTAAATTCCTAGTGAGTGTGGCTGAGAGCTTGGGGGCACCCTTCCTCCAAGCAGCACCTACCCCCCGAATGGAGGCATGGCAAACTGAGCATATGGGAGTCCTGACTGTCCCTACCGCTGATCACTTATAGAGCAGAGGTTCCAGACCAAGAGAAGCAAATCAAGAAGAGCAGGGGCCACCAATGCAGAGCACTGGCTCAAAGATTCTTCCCAGGAGAAAGGCAGTTCACAGAGGGTTCCAAAGTTCTCCACAAAGGAACTGACCTCATTTGAAACAGACGTTCCAGCCTCAGGGTTCTCTTGAAAAAAAAAAAAACCCAAAACAAAAACAGCTCTTCTATTAATTAAGAGCAAAAACCTAAACCAAGTCAGTTCACCAAGGAGGACCAAGGAAAGAGACCACTATGAAGAGCCTCCTGGCATAAGAACAAACCTGTGACTGGCCTCAAAACTGAGCACTAGCCAGAAGACTGTGCAGCAATTTATGGGCATTACTGAAAATAGCAGACCAGGCAGCCAACAATTAGTGGAGCCCAACGGCTGGGTGTGATATCAGCTGAAACAGCTTAATGGAGGCATCAGGAAAGAGACAGAGAGCCCTCTGGAAATCCCAGGGTGACTTTGCTCACGCTTAATGTGCACCCTCTGAAGAGTGACACCAAAGGACCTCACATTGCAGGGGAAACAGATTCACCAGAACAGTCTAGCCATATCACTAAGCAAATAAATAGACAAACAACTGTAAAAACAAGCCCAGAGAAAAGGAGGGAATCAGTATCCAGAGTTGCTAAAATATATTACCCAAAATATCTGGCTTTCAACCAAAAAATTATGACATGCAAAGAACAGCAAAGTGACCCATACACGGGGGGGAGAAAAGCAGACCACAGAAACTGAGAGGGCCCAGATGTCGTACTTAGCAATCAAAATTTCACAGCAGCTGTTACAACTGTTCAAAGAACTTAAGGAAGCCGTGCTGAAAGAAGTAAAGGAAGGTTTCGTGATGATGTCTCATTAAATAGAGAATAGCAATAAAAAGACAGAAATTATTAATATAAAATGAAATATGCATTAGAGGGATCCAATGGCAGATGTCAATGGCAAAAGAGTCTGTGATGAACTTGAAGCTCGAGACTGATAGAGATTATGCAATCCAAGAACAAGGAGAATAAAGAATGGAGGAAAACGGACACTCTTGGAGAAATGTGGGACACCATTAAGTGCACCAATGCACACACAATAAAAACAACTCATCATATACAAGAGAAGCCTAATATGATTTACAGTTTATTTCTCATCAGAAAAAATGGATGCCACAAGGCAGTGGAGATAAGTAGCAAAGAGTGGGTAAATCCTGGGTAAATCATTCTCTGCCACCAAAACAGTATATTAAACAAAATAGGATCTTTAAAAATGCTGAATCAGAACATTAAAATAAATACAACATGTTTAAAATTATGTTACTATGAATCAAATTAGTAACTATCTTTAAAACTGACTTCAAACCTGAGCAATGCTTTAGATCACCTGCTAGCGGGAACTGTAATGCTATTGGTTAAATTCCAGAAATTCTCTCATCAGTCCTTGAAGTTTTTTCAGTGTTCAAGAGGAATTCAGGTGTGATGACCAACTCAGGTGAAAATCCAAAAATGATAATGTAATTTGAGAGAGTGTTTCAGGAAGCAACACTGATGTAAGAATTTAAACAACTTAAAGTAAACACAAGGATTTTAATAATATATTCTATTGCCACTAAAATGGATGCCAAGAAATGCATATGAAAAAAAGATATTTTTGCTCAAAAGTATTTGCCAAACCTTTGAAAAGACTTATGGAAAATCTCTTTTACATGTCCAAGGAAAAATGAACTTCTGGATGCCCTTGTACTGGTGTCAGCAGTACAGTTGTGAGCCCTCCCTCCCCCCTCATGGTTTAAAATTAGAGCCCGTGGGGCCTGGGAGTCACCATGGAACATGGAGCTACCTCCTGCCCCCAACAGCTGCCTTCCCTCCCTGTAAATGCTAATATTAGGGTTGCACAAATTCCTAGAGTAGAAATTAAGGGCCACAATTAACTGGGTGACTTAATTTGGCAATCTTGCCCTTTTATCATGGTTAGAAACTGGCCCTTCTCACAGCCATGATTTTGCTACAAAGTAACTCAGTTGCTTTCCTTCAACCCTGCATCTTGGCCTTTCTGAAGAGCTTCAGGACCCCAACTCATTTCCTCCTGGGCATTATATTCTGGGCATCAGTTCATACAACATCCTTGTCATCTTGTCCCAAGGCTGTACTGGAGATGCTCTGGACAAAGTCACTTACAGGAAACACCACGAAGCTGTTCCAGGGCCTCCATGTGGTCACTGTTGGATCTTCAATGGCCAGAGCCAAGGTTTAGCACATGTAAAAGGCTCACAAGAACAGAAAAATCTGTCCAAACAAGAAACAAACCCTATTTTTCTAACCACTGATTCTTGGATATGCTGAGAGCTCTATTAGGAAACTAGTGATTAAGACATTGGTTCAGGAATAGATCAGATGAAAAGAGTAGAGAGCCCGGAAATGCACACATTCACACTCTTTGATGTCCCTACAGAGGACTGGAAAGAATTTTCTAGACAAGCAGCTCTCCTCTGAAAAAAATGGAAGTGAGATCACTAATTTGCACCTATCATAGGATGAATGGCATCTCCAAAAAGCATATGTCAAAGTCCTCATCCCCAGAATCTGTACATGGGACCTCATTCAGAGATAGAGTCTTTGCAGATGCAAGCAAGTTAAGATGAGGTCATTAGGATGGGCCCCGACCTAACAACTAGTGTCCTTATAAGAGGAAAGGTAGAGACAGAGGCATACACGCACAGAGTGAAGATGGTGTAGGGATACAAAAGAAGCAGCCCTTTTGAAGACAAAGGCACAGACTGGAGTGATGCAGTCACAAGCCCAGATCTCCTGGGGCACCAGGAGTTGAAAGAAGCAGAAAGGATCCTCCGCTAGAGCCTCTGGAGGGAGCTTGACCTGCTGACACTTTGATTTTGTACTTCTGTAGGAGAATACATTTCTGCTGTTTTAAAGCCACTCAGTTTGTGGTAATTTATATTACAGCAACTGTAGGACACTAACATGGTGTTATACACAAAATTCAAGCTGATTAAACATGGAATTACCTTATGACCCAGCCATTCCATTCCTAGGGATATACTTAAAGAGAACTGAAGCATGTCCACACACGAACTTTCACAGCAACTATTCACAACATCTAGAAAGTGAAACAACACAAATGTCCATTAACTGATTAACTGAGGAGTGGATGAACAAAATGTGCTCTGTCCTTGTGATTGGATGTTATTCAGTCATAAAGAGGAATGAACACTGATATATGTTACAGTGTGGATGATTTTGTAAACATTATGCTTAGTTAGAGAAGGCAGACACAAAAGGCCATATACTATATGATTCTTTCATATGAAATGTGCAAAACAGGCAAATCCAGAGACAGAAGGTGGATCAGTGGATCAGTAGTTACCAGGATCTGGGGGAGGAGACTGTTAAACGGGTACAGAGTTTCCTTTTAAGGTGATGAAAATGTTTTGAATCCACATAAAGGTGATGGTTGTTCAACACTGTGAATGTATTGTGCTAAGTCCCTCAGTCGTGTCCGACTCTTTGCAACCCTATGTAGCCCGCCAGGCTCCTCTGGCCTTGGGATTCTCCAGGCAAAAATACTGGAATGGCTAGCCATGCCCTCCTCCAGGGGATCTTCCCAACACAGGGATTGAACCTACATCTCCTGCAGCTTCTGCATTGCAGGTAGATGCTTTACCTCTGAGCCACCAAGGATTAAATGCCTCTAAATGGTATACTTTAAAATAGCTAATTTTATGTTATACAAATCTTACTTCAATTAAAAAAAAAAAAAAAACAAGCTGAGATGAACTTAAAAACCTAACTAAAAAAACCAACACATGGGAATTCCCTGGTAGTCCAGTGGTTAGGACTTGGTGCTTTCACTGCTGGGGCCCGGGTTTGATCCCTGGTCAGTGAACTAAGATCCCGCAAGCCATGCAGCAGAGCAAAAAAACAAAAACAAAAAAATTTTAGAAGAAAATTGAGAACATACATATGCAAATATTTCTTAAACCAGACAACAGACACCCTAAAAGGAAAATAATTGTTTTGACTATATTAAAATTCATGATGGGGAATTCCCTGGAGGTCCAATGGTTAGGACTCCATGCTTCCAGTGTGGTGGCCTGGGTTCAATCCCTGGTGAGGGAAGTAAGATGTTACAAGCTGCACAGTATGGCTAAAATAATAATAATAATAAAATAAAATTCATGATGGTTGCCAAAAAAAAGACACCAAAAACAAACTTCAGGGAGTCCCTGATGGTTCAGTGGTAAAGAATTTGCCTTTCAATGCAGGAGACACAGGTTTGATCCCTGATCCAGGAAGATCCCACATGCTGCAAAGCAACAAAGCCTGTGTGCCCCAACTCTTGAGCCTGTTCTGTGGAGCCCAGGAACCACAACCACTGAGCCCAGGATCCACAGCTACTGAAGCTTGCACATCCTAGAGCCCATGCTCTGCAACAAGAAAAGCCATGTCAATGAGAAGCCCATGCACCTCAACTAGAGAGTAGATTCTGCTCTCTGCAAATAGAGAAAAGCCCACGTGACCACAAAGATCCAGCACAGCTAAAAACAAATAAAGAATGTTTAATTCATTAAAGAAAAAATCAAACTTCAGAAAGGATGCCTGCCACATGTATGAATTGCAGGAAATTTTACACATGCACTACAATACAGATACAAGGATGTTCGTGGCAGCAAGAAATTGTCAACAAACTCAGCTGCCAGTGGGAGAATCAGATAAGCTGCAGGACATACCTGGTGAAGCTGGCAGGGTGAAGTCATAGAGAGAATGCAAGAGGTCTTCACCCATTCACATAGGAAGACATCAGTATTAGGATTCTCTAGAGACAAAACCAACACACACACACATATGTGCATCTGAATCAGCAAACTGAAGACCCAGGGGAGCCAATATTCCAGTCCAAGTCCAAGGACAGATGACTGATGTTCCTGCTCACACAGTCAGACAAGAGGAGTTTCCTCTTCTGCCACCTATTTGTTCCATTCAGGCCTTCAAATGGCTGGACAAGGCCCACCCACACTGGAGAGAGCCATTTGCTTTATAGAGTCCACCAGTTCAATGTTAACTTCATCCAGAAACACCCTCACAGACACTCCCAGAATCATGGTGGGCCAAGAGTTTGGATTCCCCGTGGCCTACTCAGGTTGGCACATGAAATTAGCCTTCACAACACCTGCATCCAGTGTAGAAATTTGACTTGCAGGATGTAGAGGACATGATCCCATTTAAACTTGGAAAAGTACAACACAAAACACTGTGTGTGGGTATAAGTATATAAATAAATCTATGTCTGTAAGTGCACAGAATTACCTGAAAGTGAACACAGATGGCTGATTATGGTGACTTTGGGGAGGGCAGAAGGGAGAACACAGGCTTTTCATTCTTTGGGCTTCTGTGCTATTAAACTATATGCAACAGGCATACATCCCATTTGCAGTCAAAAAACAACAGTAAGAAAAGTTGAGGGAAACTTTTCCTTCAACTCATGCAACTCCACAAGGGACATCTTCTAGGCAATGCAGCCCTGGGCAGAGGAGACTAAGCATGACAAGGAGAGAGGGGTGAACAGGTGCAGGTGCCAGCAGAAACCTGGAGAACTCAGCCATGAAGAGATGCAAGGAGGGTCAACACTGGAAGAAGACCCAGAGATGTCTTCAGTTCAGTTCAGTCGCTCAGTCGTGTCCGACTCTTTGCGACCCCATGAATCGCAGCAGGCCAGGCCTCCCTGTCCATCACCAGCTCCCGGAGTTTACCCAAACCCATGTCCATCGAGTCGGTAATGCCATCCAACCATCTCATCCTCTGTCGTCCCCTTCTCCTCCTGCCCCCAATCCTTCCCAGCATTAGGGTCTTTTCCAATGAGTCAACTCTTCACATCAGGTGGCCAAAGTATTGGAGTTTCAGCTTCAACATCAGTCCTTCCAATGAACACCCAGGACTGATCTCCTTTAGGATGGACTGGTTGGATCTCCTTGCAGGCCAAGGGACTCTCAAGAGTCTTCTCCAACACCACGGTTCAAAAGCATCAATTCTTCAGTGCTCAGCTTTCTTCACCATCCAACTCTCACATCCATACATGACCACTGGAAAAACCATAGCCTTGACTAGACAGACCTTTGTTAACAAAGTAATGTCTCTGCTTTTAAATATGCTATCTAGGTTGGTCATAACCTTCCTTCCAAGGAGTAAGTGTCTTTTAATTTCATGGCTGCAATCACCATCTGCAGTGATTTTGGAGCCCAAAAAAATAAAGTCTGACACTGTTTCCACTGTTTCCCCATCGATTTCCCATGAAGCGACGGGACCAGATGCCATGATCTTAGTTTTCTGAACGTTGAGCTTTAAGCCAACTTTTTCACTCTCCTCTTTCACTTTCATCAAGAAGCTCTTTAGTTCTTCTTCACTTTCTGCCATAAGGGTGGTGTCATCTGCATATCTGAGGTTATTGATATTTCTCCCGGCAATCTTGATTCCAGCTTGTGTTTCTTCCAGCCCAGCGTTTTTCATGATGTACTCTGCATATAAGTTAAATAAGCAGGGTGACAATATATACAGTCTTGATGTACTCCTTTTCCTATTTCTAGACTGATTTAAACTATACTATAAAGCAATAGCAATTGAAACAGCAATGGTACTGGCATTTTTCTAAAAAGATAAGCAGACCAGTGGGACAAAATCAAGAGCCCTGAAATAAGCTCTCACAATTACAGTCAACTAATCTTTGACAAGAGCACCAAGAACACACAATGGAGAGCAGACAGTTTCTTTAATTAATGTGATTGGGAAAACAGGGTATCCACATGCAAAAGAATGAAAATGAACCACTATCTTACATCATACAGAATAATTAACTCAAAATGGATTAAAGACATAAATGTAAGACCTGAAACCATAAAACTCCTAGAAGAAAGCACAGGAAAATTTCTCTTTGATCTTAGCAATGATTTTTTGAATGACACCTAAAGCACAAACAACAAAAACAAAAATAAACAACTGGGATTACATCAAACTAGAAACTTCTGTACACCAAAGGAAGTAATCAATAAATTGAAAAGACAATCTACAGAACAGGAGAAAATATTTGTAAACCATACAACTGATAAGGGGTTAGTATCCAAAATAGATAATGGACTTATACAACTTAACAGCAAAAAGCCCACACACAAACAGTCTGATTTTTAAAATGGCAAAGGACTTGAAGACATGTTCTGAAGAAGACATACAGATGGCCAACAGACACATAAAAGATGTTCAACATCACTAACCATCACTACTATCTAACCATCACTGAAATACAAACCAGAACTACAATGAGATATCACCTCACACCTGTGAGAATGGCCACCATCCAGCTGCAAGAGATAAGAAACATTGGTTAGGATGTAGAGGAAAAGGAGGCTCTGTGCACTGTTGATCAGAATGTACACTGGTGCAGCACTGTGGAAAACAGCAGGGTGGGCCCTCAAAAATTAAAAACAGAACTACCATATGATCCAGCAATGCTACTACTGGGTATTTATCCACAGGAAACAAACTCAGTATCTCAGAGAGATAGCTGCACATCCATCTTCATTGCAGCACTATTCACAAATCCAAGGTATGGAAATGACCAAAGTGTTTACTGACTGATAAATGGATAAATGTGGTATGCACATACAGTGATATACTATTCAGCCATAAAGAAGGAAATCTTGCCTTTTGTGACAAAATGAATGACCCTGGAGGGCATCATGATAAGGGAAATAAATCAGACAGAGAAAAACAAATACTATATGATATCACTTATACGTAGAATCTTTAAAAGAATGTTTAAGGTTGAACTCATAGTAACAGAGAATAGAATGATGGTTGGTAGGGATTGTGAGAATGGAGGAAAAAGGTGATAACGTTGAAGCATAGAAATGTTCAGTTATAAGATTTTCTAATGTATAGCATGATTTTTTTAGAGAGGATATTTGATGGAACTGATTGGATTATATACTTTAAATGGATGCAGTTTATTGCATATCAACTATACCTTAATATAGACTTTTAAACATTATGAAAATGTTGCTATAACAACTTTGAAAACTTGGATGTTACAGACAAATTCTTAGAAAACACAATCATTTCAATTCATATTCCCCTTAAAATCAATAAACTTTCACATCCATGATTTTTTAAAACCTTAGCAAACTAGAACTTCAGTTATGAAGACTGTCTTAACCTGAAAACAGATATCTACCCCAAACTTTCAGCAACAATCAGACCAAGTGGTAAAATCACAACAGCATCTCTCCTAAGATCACAAATGGGGTGTGGTGCCACATCTCTACCCAACTAAAAAGGTAGAGGTATAGGGATTTCAAGAAAGAAACAAAATTGCTGTTTATCTCGGATTATGACTGTCTATAGATAAGGCCCCAAATCACCTACAGAAAAGACTCATTTACAATTTTGAAAATTTTTTTTCATGCATTTGTGAACAAAAATTTAGCTAAATGCAATTTCACAAGAATGCTGTTTGCAACAGTATCAAAATTATTTTTTAACAACACATGAATAAAATTAACAAAAGACATATAAGAACTTTAGGAAAATTATAATACTATTGTGAAAAACATCAAAGTAGGCCTAAACAAATGAAGAAACACATGAAGTTCATGGTATTGAAAATTCAGTAACACTAAGATGACAGTTTCCCTAATTTGACCTACAAATTAATGAAATGTTGAGCAAAATCCTGTTGTCTATGTATGTGCCCAAGTGTGTGTGAACCTACTGTAAACAATCAGACTCTAAAATTCACATAATAAGCAAAGCAACAAGAATAGCCAAATACTAGTAAAGTTGCAGGATACAAAATCAATATACAGAAATTTGTTGCATTTCTACACACTAATAACAAACAATCAGAAAGAGAAATTAAGAACACAATTCCATGTACCTCTGGCACAAAAACAGAACTATAGACCAATGGAACAAGATAGAAAGCCCAGAAATAAACTCATGCACCTATGGGTACCTTATTTTTGACGAAGGAGGCAAGAATATACAATTGGGCAAAGACAGCCTCTTCTATAAGTGGTGCTGGGAAAACTGGACAGTTACATGTAAAAGAATGAAATTAGAACACTTCCTAACACCATACACAAAGATAAACTCAAAATGGATTAAAGATCTAAATGTAAGACCAGAAATTATAAAACTTAGAGGAAAACAAAGGCAGAACACTCGATGACATAAATCAAGCAAGATATTCTATGACCCACCTCCTAGAGTAATGGAAATAAAAATAAAAGTAAACAAGTAGGACCTGATTAAACTTAAAAGCTTTTGCACAGCAAAGGAAACTATAAGCAAGGTGAAAAGCCAACCCTCAGAATGGGAGAAAATAATAGCAAATGAAACAACCAACAAAGGATTAATTTCCAAAATACATAAGCATCTCATATAACTCAATGCCAGAAAAACAAACAACCCAATCAAAAAGTGGGGAAAAGACCTAAACAGACATTTCTCCAAAGAAGACATACAGATGGCTAACAAACACATGAAAAGATGCTCAACACTGATCATTATTAGAGAAATGCAAATCAAAATTACAATGAGATATCACCTCATACCAGTCAGGATGGCCATGATCAACAAGTCTACAAACAATAAATACTGGAGAGGGTATGGAGAAAAGGGAACGCCCTTGCACTGTTGGTGGGAATGTAAATTGATACAGCCACTATGGAAGACGGTATGGAGATTCCTTAAAAAACTAGGAATAAAACCACCATATGACCAGCAATCCCACTACTAGGCATGTACCCTGAGGAAAGCAAAATTGAAAAAGACACGTGTACCCCAATGTTCACTGCAGCACTATCTACAAAAGCTAGAACATGGAAGCAACCTAGATGTCCATCAACAGATGAATGGATAAAGAAGTTTTGGTACATATACACAATGGAATATTACTCAGCCATAAAAAGGAACACATTTGAATCAGTTCTAATGAGGTGGATAAATCTAGAACCTATCATACAGAGTGAAGTAAGTCAGAAATAGAAAGATAAATATGGTATTCTAATGTATATATATAAAATCTAGAAAAATGGTACTTAATTTATTTACAGGGCAGAAATGGAGAAACAGACATAGAGAATAGACATATGGACATGGGGAGAGGGGAGTAGAGGGTGAGATGTATGGAAAGAGTACCATGGAAACTTACAATACCATATTTAAAAGAGATAGCAAACAGGAATTTGCTGTACAGCTCAGGAAACTCAAACAGAGGCTCTGTATCAATCTAGACGGGTGAGATGGGGCGGAAGATGGGATGGAGTTTCAAAAGGGAGTGTTATATGTATACCTATAAGGGCCACCTTATACCGTGTAGGGCCACACAAGACGGACGGGTCATGGTGAAGAGTTCTGACAAAATGTGGTCCACTGGAGAAGGGAATGGCAAACCACTTCAGTATTCCTGCCTTGAGAACCCCATGAACAGTATGAAAAGGCAAAAAGATAGGACACTGAAAGATGAACTCCTCAGGTTGGTAAGTGCCCAATATGTTACTGGAGATCAGTGGAGAAATAACTCCAGAAAGAATGAAGAGATGGAGACAAAGCAAAAACAATACCCAGTTGTGGACATGACTGGTGATAGAAGCAAGGTCCAATGCTCTAAAGAGCAATATTGCACAGGAACCTGGAATGTTTAGGTCCATGAATCAAGGCAAATTGGAGAAACAGGAGATGGCAAGAGTGAACATTGACATTTTAGGGATCAGTGAATTAAAATGGAATGGAATGGGTGAATTTAACTCAGATGACCATTATACCTACCACTGTGGGCAAGAATCCCTTGGAAGAAATGCAGTAGCCATCATAGTCAACAAAAGAGTCTGAAATGCAGTACTTGGATGTAATCTCAAAAACGACAGAATGATCTATGCTCGTTTCCAAGGCAAACCATTCAATATCACAGAATCCAAGTCCATGCCCCGACCAGTAATGCTGAAGAAGCTGAAGTTGAATGGGTCAATGAAGACCTACAAGATCTTCTAGAAATAACACCCCAAAAAGATGTCCTTTCCATTACAGGGGACTGGAATGCAAAAATAGGAAGTCAAGAAACACCTGGAGTAACAGGAAAATTTGGCCTTGGAGTACAGAATGAAGCAGGGCAAAGGCTAATAGAGTTCTGCCAAGAGAATGCACTGGTCATAGCAAACACCCTCTTCCAACAACACAAAAGAAGACTCCACACATGGACATCACCAGATGGTCAACACCGAAATCAAACTGATTATATTCTTTGTAGCCAAAGATGGAGAAGCTCTATAGAGTCAGCAAAAACAAGAGCTGACTGTGGTTCAGATCATGAACTCCTTATTATCAAATTCAGACTTAAATTGAAGAAAGTAGAGAGAACCACTAGACCATTCAGGTATGACCTAAATCAAATCCCTAATGATTATACAGTGGAAGTGAGAAATAGATTTAAGGGACTAGATCGGACAGACAGACTGGCTGATGAACTATGGATGGAAGTTAGTGACATTGTACAGGAGACAGGGATCAAGACCATCCCCAAGAAAAAGAAATGCAAAAGAGCAAAATGGTTGTCTGAGGAGGCCTTACAAATAGCTGTGAAGAGAAGAGAAGAGAAGAGAAAAGCAAAAGAGAGAGAAAAAAAAAAAGATATACCCATTTGAATGCAGAGTTTCAAAGAATAGCAAGGAGAGATAAGAAAGTTTTCCTCAGTGATCAGTGCAAAGAAATAGAGGAAAATAATAGAACGGGGAAGACTAGAGATCTCTTCAAGAAAATCAGAGATACCAAGGGAACATTTCATGCAAAGATGGGCTCAATAAAGGACAGAAATGGTATGGACCTAACAGAAGCAGAAGATATTAAGAAGAGGTGGCAAGAATACACAGAAGAACTGTACAAAAAAGACCTTAATGACCCAGATAATCACGATGGTGTGATCACTCACCTAGAACCAGACATCCTGGAATGTGAAGTCAAGTGGGCCTTGGAAAGCATCACTATGAACAAAGTTGGTGGCGGTGATGGAATTCCAGTTGAGCTATTTCAAATCCTAAAAGATGATGCTGTGAAAGTGCTGCACTCGATATGCCAGCAAATTTGGAAAACTCAGCAGTGGCCACAGGACTGGAAAAGGTCAGTTTTCATTTCAATCCCTAAGAAAAGCAATGCCAAAGAATGCTCAAACTACCACACAATTGTACTCATCTCACATGTTACCAAAGTAATGCTCAAAATTCTCCAAGCCAGGCTTCAACAATTCGTGAACTGTAAACTTCCAGATGTTCAAGCTGGTTTTAGAAAAGGCAGAGGAACCAGAGCTCAAATTGCCAACATTCACTGGATGATTGAAAAAGCAAGAGAGTTCCAGAAAAACATCTATTTCTGCTTTAATGACTATGCCAAGGCCTTGGACTGTGTGGATCACAATAAACTGTGGAAAATTCTGAAAGAGATGGGAATACCAGACCACCTGACCTGCCTCTCGAGAAATCTGTATGCAGGTCAGGAAGCAACAGTTAGAACTGGACATGGAACAACAGACTGGTTCCAAATAGGAAAAGGAGTACGTCAAGGCTGTATATTGTCCCCCTGCCTATTTAACTTATATGCAGAGTACATCATGAGAAATCCTGGGCTGGATGAAGCACAAGCTGGAATAAAGATTGCTGGCAGAAATATCAATAACCTCAGATATGCAGATGATACCACCTTTACGGCAGAAAGTGAAGAATAACTAATGAGCCTCTTAATGAAAGTGAAAGAGGAGAGTGAAAAAAGTTGGCTTAAAGCTCAACATTCAGAAAACTAAGATCATGGCATCTGGTCCCATCACTTCATGGCAAATAGATGGGGAAACAGTGGAAACAGTGACAGATTTTGTCTTTTTGGGCTCCAAAATCACTGCAGATGGTGACTGCAGCCATGAAGTTAAAAGACGCTCAATCCTTTGAAGAAAAGATATGACCAACCTAGACAGCATATTAAAAAGAGACATTACTTTGCCAACAAAGGTCCATCTAGTCAAACCTATGCTTTTTCCAGTAGTCATGTATGCATGTGAGAGTTAGACCATAAAGAAAGCTGAGCGCCAAAGAATTGATGCTTTTGAACTGTGGTGTTGGAGAACTCTTGAAAGTCCCTTGGACTGCAAGGAGATCAAACCAGTCAATCCTAAAGGAAATCAGTCCTGAATATTCATTGGAAGGACTGATGCTGAAGCTGAAACTCCAATACTTTGGCCACCTGATGTGAAGAACTGACTCATTAGAAAATATCTTGTTGCTGAGAAAGATTGAAGGCAGGAGGAGAAGGGGACAACAGAGGATGAGACGGTTGGATGGCAGCACAGACTCGATGGACATGAGTTTGAGCAATTTCTGGGAGTTGGTGATGGACAGGAAAGACTGGCCTGCTGCAGTTCATGGGGTCACAAGAAGTCAAACACGACTGAACTACTGAACTGAACTGTAGGCAGCATATAGTTTAACTCTATGTCTTTGATTAGAGAATTTAATCCATTTACAGTTAAAGTTTTTATTGATAGGTAAGCACTTACTGATGATGATATCTTGTTTTCCAGCTATTTTGTAGTTTCCTTGTACCTTTCTTCCAATCTTACTATTTTCTTTTGTGAATTGATTTTTCTATAGTAGTATGGTTAGATTCCTTTTTTATTTATCTTTCATGAATTTACTGTAGGTTTTGCTTTATGGTTACAAAGAGGCTTATATAAAACATCTTTTAGATACAAGTCTGTTTTAAGCTGATAGCAACATAATTGCATCCACATTCAAAAGTTCTACCCTTTATTCCATGCACCACATTGTTTTGTTCTTGTTGTCATAATTTATTTTTTAATATTGCATATCTATTAACAACCTATTGCAGCTATAGCTATTTTTAATATTTTTCTGTCCTCTAACATTTATTCTAGACTTAAGTTGTTAACAAACCACATTACAGTATTCAGTTCAGTTCAGTTGCTCAGTTGTGTCCGACTCTGCAACCCCATAGACTGCAGCACGCAGGTTTCCCAGTCCATTGGAAACTCCCAGAGCTTGCTCAAACTCATGTCCATCGAGTTGGTGATGCCATCCAACCTTCTCATCCTCTGTCATCCCCTTCTCCTCCTGCCTTCAATCTTTCCCAGCATCAGGGTCTTTTCCAATGAGTCATTTCTTCGCATCAGGTGGCCAAAGTATTGGAGCTTAAGCATCAGTCCTTCTAATGAATATTCAGGACTGATTTCCTTTAGGATTGACTGGTTTGATCTCCTTGCAGTCCAAGGGACTCTCAAGAGTCTTCTCCAACACCAGAATTCAAAAGCATCAATTCTTTGATGCTCAGCTTTCTTTATAGTCCAACTGTCACATCTATACATGACTAGTGGAAAAATCATAGCTTCGACCATATGGACCTTTGCTGGCAAAGTAATATCTCTGCTTTTTAATATGCTGTCTAGGTTTCTCATAGCTTTTCTTCAAGGAGCAAGTGTCTTTTAATATCATGGATGCAGTCACCATCTACAGTGATTTTAGAGCCCAAGAAAATAAAGTCTGACACTGTTTGCACAGTTTCCCCATTTATTTCCCATGAGGTGATGGGACCAGATGCCATGATCTTAGTTTTCTGAATGTTGAGCTTTAAGCCAACTTTTTCACTCTCCTCTTTCACTTTCATCAAGAGGCTCTTCAGTTCCTCTTTGCTTTCTGCCATAAGGGTGGTATGATCTGTGTATCTGAGGTTATTGATATTTCTTCCGGGAATCTTGATTCCAGGTTGTGCTTCATCCAGCCCAGAATTTTGCATGATGTACTCTGCATATAAGTTAAATAAGCAGGGTGACAATATACAGCCTTAACATAGTCCTTTCAATTTTGAACCAGTCCATTGTTTCAAGTCCAGTTGTAACTGCTGCTTCTTGACCTGCATACAGATTTCTCAGGAGGCAGGTAAGGTGGTCTGGTATTACCATTTCTTTAGGAATTTTCCACAGTGTTTTGTGATTCACACAGCCAAAGGCTTTAGTGTAGTCAATAAAGCAGATGTTTTTCTGGAATTCTCTTGCTTTTTCTATGATCCAGTGGATATTGGCAACTTGATCTCTGGTTCCACTGCCTTTTCTAAATCCAACTTGACATCTGGAAGTTCTCGGTTCACATACCGTTGAAGCCTCAGTTGGAGAATTTTGAGCATTACTTTGCTAGCGTGTGAGATGACTGCAATTGTGCAGTAGTGTGAACATTTTTTGGTATTGTCTTTCTTTGGGATTGGAATGAAAACTGACTTTTTTCAGTCCTGTGGCCATGGCTGATTTTTCAAATTTGCTGGCATGTTGAGTACAGCACTTTAACATCATCATCTTTTAGGATTTGAAACAGCTCAGCTGGAATTCCATCATCTTCACTAGCTTTGTTCGTAGTGATGCTTCCTAAGGCCCACTTGACTTCCTAAGGCCCAAGCTGTCTGGCTCTAGGTGAGTGATCACATCATTGTAGTTATCTGGGTCATTAAGATCTTTTTTGTATAGTTCTTCTGTGTATTCTTGCCACCTCTTCTTAATATCTTCTGCTTCTGTTAGGTCTATACCATTTCTGTCCTTTATTAAGCCCATCTTTGCATGAAATGTTCCCTTGGTATCTCTCAGTTTCTTGAAGAGATCTCTAGTCTTTCTATTGTTTTCCTCTATTTCTTTGATCACTTAGGAAGGCTTTCTTACTTCTCCTTGCTATTCTTTGGAACCCTGCATTCAGATGGATATATCTTTCCTTTTCTCCTTTGCCTTCACTTCTTTTCTCAGCTATTCATAAGGCCTCCTCAGACAACCATTTTGCCTTTTGCATTTCTTTTTCTTGGGGATGGTCTTGATCCCTGCCTTCTGTACAATGTCATGAACCTCCATCCATAGTTCTTCAGGCAATCTGTCTATCAGATTTAATCCCTTGAATATATTTGTCACTTCCATTGTATAATCATAAGGGATTTGACTTAGGTCATACCTGGATGGTCTAGTGGTTTTCCCCACTTTCTTCAATTTAAGTCTGAATTTGGCAATAAGAAGTTCATGATCTGAGCCACAGTCAGCTCCTGGTCTTGTTTTTGCTGACTGTATAGAGCTTCTCCATATTCAGCTGCAAAGAATGCAATCATTCTGATTTCAGGATTGACCATCTGGTGATCTCCATGTGTAGAGTCATCTCTTGTGTTGTTGGAAGAGGGTGTTTGCTATGACCAGTGTGTTCTCTTGGCAAAAGTGTTAGCTTTTGCTCTGCTTCATTTTGTACTCCTAGGCCAAACTTGCCTGTTACTCCAGGCATCTCTTCACTTCCTAGTTTTGCATTCCAGCCCCCTCCGATGAAAAGGACATCTTTTGAGGTATTAGTTCTAGAAGGTCTTGTAGGTCATCATAGAACCGTTCAACTTCAGCTTCTTTGGCATTAGTGGTTATGGCATAGACTTGGATTACTGTGATACTGAATGGTTTGACTTGGAATTGAACAGAGATCATCCTATCATTTTTGAGATTGCACCCAAGTACTGCATTTTGGACTCTTTTGTTGACTGTGAGGGCTACTCCATTTCTTCTAAGGGATTCTTGCCCACAGTAGTAGATATAATGGTCATCTGAATTAAATTCAACCATTCCAGTTCATTTCAGTTCACTGTTTCCTAAAATGTCAATGTTCACTCTTGCCATCTCCTGTTTGATGACCACTTTCAATTTACCTTGATTCACAGACCTAATATTCCAGGTTCCTAAGCAGTATTATTCTTCAACAGCATTCCATCACCATTGACATCCACATCTGGGCATTGTTTTCACTTTGGCTCTGTCTCTTCATTCTTTCTGGGGCTATTTCTCCACTGTTCTCCAGTAGCATTTGGGCACCTACTGACCTGGCAAGTTCATCTTTCAGTGTCCTATCTTTTTGCCTTTTTATACTGTTCATGGGGTTCTCAAGACAAGAATACTGAAGTGGTTTGCCATCCCTTCTCCAGAGGACCACAGTATTAGTGTATCATAAATTTGACTATACACTTACTTTTACCAGTGTGTTTTATATTTTCTTGTGTTCATGTTACAAATTGGGGGATGGGGGAAGGTGAAAGCCAAGTCCCAAATTGGGAGAAAACATCTGCAAGGCATACAGCTGCTGAATTAATATTCAAAATTCACATATAACCCCTATAAAATCTAGGAGAACATAAAGGCTCCCAGAGACAGAGAACAAAGGACTTGAGACACTGTATAGCAAAGAAACACTGGTGGTTGACCAGCAGAGGATGCAGAATACCATTTCCAACTGGGGTATTAAATCAAACTCAAGAAACATTGATTCCAATCCGCCAGCCACCAACCCAGAACTTCCTTGTGGTAGGATACACCTACACTATGGGCCCAAAATGCCCCGCATGCTCTCCAGCACAGCACTTTTGTTCGGCTGCAGGAGCAAAAATTTATATTGTCTTTCTCTAAAGACAGTTTCTAAACACTCCTACCTCCCCACTCCCTACAGTGGAAAGATCACAGACTCAGTTTCTGACCAAGTGCCTTCACCTATGGGGTCATGTCTATTCTAGGCTGATTATTTCCACCTCTTCTATGGGGATGAGGAGGGTCACACGGAATGCTGTCTAGGATTGTGTTGAAAACTAAATTCTCATATTAACATACCTGTGTTCATAGTAGCACTATTCACAGTAACCAAAAGTTGAAAGCAACCCACATGTTCATTCATGGATGAACAGATAAAAAGAATTGTGGTCCATACATAAAATGGAACATTATTGAGTCTTAAAAAAAAAGGAAATTCTGACATGTGCTACGACATGGATTAACCATGAAGACATTATGTTAAGTGAAATAGTTCAGTTCAGTTCAGTCGCTCAGTCGTGTCCGATTCTTTGAAACCCCATGGATTGCAGCACGCCAGGTCTCCCTGTCCATCATCAGCTCCCGGAGTTTACTCAAACTCATGTCCATTGAGTCGGTGATGCCATCCAACCATTTCATCCTGTCGTCCCCTTCTCTTCCCGCCTTCAATCTTTCTTAGCATCAGGGTCTTTTCAAATGAGTCAGTTCTTCGCATCAGGTGGCCAAAGTATTGGAGTTTCAGCTTCAACATCAGTCTTCCAATGAATATTCAGGACTGATTTCCTTTAGGATGAATTGGTTGGATCTCCTTGCAATCCAAGGGACTCTCAAGAGTCTTCTCCAACACCAAAGTTCAAAAGCATCAGTTCTTTGGTGCTCAGCTTTCTTTATAGGTCCAACTCTCACATCCATATATGACTCCTGGAAAAACCATAGCTTTGACTAGATGGACCTTTGTTGGCAAAGTAATGTCTCTGCTTTTTAATATGCTGTCTAGGTTGGTCATAACTTTTCTTCCAAGGAGTAAGCGTCTTTTAATTTCATGGCTGCAGTCACTGTCTACAGTGATTTTGGAGCCCAAAAAGATAAAGTCTGTCACTGTTTCCACTGTTTCCCCATCTATTTGCCATAAAGTGATGGGACCAGATGCCATGATCTTAGTTTTTTGAATGTTGAGTTAAGCCAGCTTTTTCACTCTCCTCTTTCACTTTCATCAAGAGGCTCTTCAGTTCTTCGCTTTCTGAGGTTATTGATATTTCTCTCAGCAATCTTGATTCCAGCTTAACCAGTTACAAAACGACAAATATCCTGAATGATTCTACTTACATTGTGACCTAGAGGAGTCGAATTCATTGAGACAGAATGTAGAAGCATGGGTACTAGAGGGTGAGGGGAATGGAGAGTTATCCTTAAATGTGAACAGGGCTTCAGTTTGGGAAGATGAAAAAGTTGTGCAGATGGGTGATGGTTAAGTTTGCACAACAATGTACATGTAGTTAATACTGCAATCTATGTTTTAAAATGGTTTAAGTGGTAATTGTTATATATATTTTACCACAATTTTTTAAGTAAAAGTTTAAAAAACACACATAATTGCCATTTTTCACTGATTCATCCAGCCTTCCTCTCCCTCAGTCACCCCGCTACCACCACTCCCCTACCCGCACCCTCACCCACTCAGCCAGGTGAGCTGAGGACGTCTCCTGAAGGGATCCTACCTACTTGAGAGCTGACTCATACTTGGGTTCACTTCTGACTCTTCCAGAGACTAGGAAATGCTGTTGAACCCTGCCCCTGCCCCTCCTCTACTACCCTCATCCCCCTCAATGCCCACCTCCCCCCAATTCCCCTCCCATCCTAAATGCCATCTCCTGCCTCCAAAATCCCATCCCCACCTCCCCAGTGCCCACCCCTGCTCCCCAGGCAAGCCCCCATTCCCAAGTGCCTGCCAGTGCTGCCACTGAGCCTGTGGTCCCCACCCTCAACTTCACAGAATAATGCAGTTCACTCTCTCTTAGCCCCTTACCCCATGCCTAGGTTGCATCAGAGCAAAATAAATACCAGAAGCACCTGGTGAAGAAATGTGACTCTTGATCTGGAGGAGAATGGGAGGCAGTGGAGTCCAAGCTGCTTAGACCCCCTGACCACGTCTACCAGTTACTTTTTGGTGATCTCCAGTCTGGTGGTGACTATGGGGCCTCCCTCTCCTGGGTAGTACACTCCTAGCAGAGCCTCCACCCTCCTCCCAGGTAGCCTGTTCTATGACAACCAGTACACACCTGCTCAGGCTGCTCCCCAAGGGCTCCAAAGTCAGATGGGAACCTCAGAGGGGCAGCTGACAGCTAAGCACCAAGGATAGACCAAAGCTCCACCAACTGCCAGACTGAGCATCTTCACGGCCCACGAGGGTGGCACAATGGAGCTGCGTGTTCCACACTGACTTGGCAAACAGGGCCATGGGGGTAAATCAGGATGCAGGGACATCCCAGGAACTGTGGACTGCACCTGGCCACAGTTGCTGCCAGGCTTACCCCATGTGGTGTCATCTTACTGAAAGTCAGCAAAACTGTGACCAGAGGGCATGGATTCCTGGAGAGAACTTTAAAGTGCTTTATCCACACTTTAAGCACAAAAATCCTAAGAACAGAAGATCCACCGTAGGGTGGGTGGACAGGGCTATCATGGCCACACAGAACCTTTGGGGTCAAGACTATCACTTTTCTTCACAGGACAGGTTAGTTTTCCCCAAAATGCTCTGTAGGTGTAATGCTATCCCTATCATAACCCCAGCCAAACAGAGATCAGCCAAAATCTTAAATTAGTTAAAATTAAGTCTAGAAACTATAAAGATTTTCAGAATAGCTGCAGATCTGCAGATTTGTTCCCTGAAGCCAAAAGCAGCCCGATGCTGACCTGCTGGCTGCTTGAATTCTCCAGTCTTGAATTCTCTTTTCCCTGCTTTGTGCTCCTTCCCCCGCCCACACACACACTCTCCCTTTCTAGGGACTATGACCTACAGTCTGCATAGTTCAGCTCTGTGCATGTGCTCCCTCCCTCTGCCTCTGTCTCCCTCCTTCTCTCTCTCTCTCAGACCTCAGCATTTGATTCTGCCCATAATGATTAAATCTCAATGGACGGCACTAGATCTGAATTTATGTCCCTGTTCTCAGCCGTGGACAGAGCCTGGATGAGTTACAAGGTTTGATGCTTGCTGTGTATGCACCCTTAAATTTTTACATTTTAAAAATCTACAAGTGTTGGGAATTCCCTGGCAGTCCAGTAGTTAGAGCCCTGTGCTTCTACTGTAGGGCGCACAGGTTCAATTCCTGGTTCAGTAACTAAGATCCTTCAAGCCACTTGGCATGGCCAAAAAAATTAAAAGATAAAAGATAAATTAAAAAACTAAAGCCCAACTAAAGGCTTCCTTTCAGGAGACCCAGAGGGCTGTGGGAAATAGAGACTCCACTCCTAAAGGAAGAACAGAAAAGCTGACATGCTCCAGGACCCAGAGCAGAAGCAGTGATTTGAAAGGAGCCTGGTTACCCTCCTACCTGATCTTGGGAGTCTCCTGTGGAGACGGGAGGCAACCAGAGCTCCCTTAAGGGCACAGACACTGTGGGCAACCATTCTGGAGAGCTCCTTCTACCATGAGGACACTGGGGCTGCCAGGTGCCGTTTGGGAATCCTCCCTCTACCTCATTAGCACTGGGACCTGGCCCCAACCACCAGGAGGTCAGCACCAATACTGGGATGCTTCAGGCCAACCAACTAGCTGGGTAGGAACACAGCCTCACTCACTAGCAGGGGGGTTGTCTTAAGACCCCTGAACCCACAGCTACCCTTAAACACAACCCTGCCCGTCATAGGGTCCAGGACCCAACCCCACACACTAGTGCAAAGGCAATAGCCCTGAGACTCTCGGGGCCCTTCAGTCAGAGACCACAGGACCCAGCTCCAGCCACCAGTGGGCAGGCACCAGCCTCAGGACCCTCTGGGCCCGAGTCCCACTCCCCAACTCTAGAACCCCTACAGCCCTGCAGCCAGACACCCTGGGGCCAAGTGCCACACATCAGTGAGCTAGCACTAGCCTCAGAACACCCGGGGCTTTAGCCTCACCCACCAGAGGAACAGCACTAGCCCCAGGACCAGCCTCACACACCAGTGTGCACACATCAGCCCCGAAGCCTGCCACCGCAGAGCACAGACCACCCACCAACAGGCTGGAACCAGCCCCAGAGGTCGCAGCCTCTGCCCCCACCCACCAGCAGGCTAATACCAGCTCTAGTACACATTGGACCGATCAGCAAGCTGCCCAAGGATTTTGTTTCACCCACAAGCAGGCTGACTCAAGTTTCGGGAAATCCTGGACTCCACAGGCAGCTGTGTCAGGAACCACCTCTGCCCACCGAGAGGACAACATAAGCTCCAGGACCACCAGGCCCCTGCAGCCAGAGACTTCAGGACCCAGTTCTGCCCACCAGTGGACTGGCACTAGCATCAGAACCCAGCTTTACCCAGAAGCAGGCAGACATCAGCCACAGGAGCCCCTAAGTCCCAGCTCCACCAACCAGCAGGCAAATACCAGCTCTGACATACTGTGGGCTTCTCAGCCAACCCTCTAGGATCCAGCCCCACTCACCAAGAGGCTAGTACCAGCTTTAGGACATCCCAGAACCTGCAGTCAACCAAGGCAGGAAACAGCCCCACTCACTGGAGGCCAACACTAGATCCAGGAACACTGACCCCAAAACCACCCACCCCAGAATCCAGCTGTACCCACTAGTGAGCCAGCACTAGCCTCAGAAGCCTCGGGGCTCCTCATCCAGCCACCTGTAGACTAGGCTCTGCTAGCCAGCAGTCAGCAGCCTCCTCACAGGCAAAGTCTGGCAGTCAACCAGACTGGGGGCCGGCCACATTTACCAGACCACCCACTACACAAGGGTCTGCCACAATAGAAGCACTCGTGAAGGGGCACCCCTAGAGAATACAGCTCTGGTGACCGGAGGGGAGTGCACTGCTGGCACGAATAGGATGTCTCCTACAAAGGACCATCCTAGGTTATCCAAGGTCAGGAAACACAGCCAACATACCAGATACAAAGAAATAAAAGCAGTAAATTAGTCAAAATGAGGCAATAGAGGCACATGTTCTAAATGAAGGAATAAGATAACTCCAGAATGAGAACTAAGTAAAGTGGAAATAGGTGATCTACCCAAAAATAAGAGTTCAAGGTGGAACATTCCTGGTAGTCCAGTGGCTATGACTGCACTTGCAACGCAGGGGGCCCAGGTTCAATCCGTGGTCAGGGAACTAGATCCCACATGCCACAACTAGGACCCAGCGCAGCCAAATAAATAAATAAAAATATTTTTAAAAAAAGAACTCAAGGTAATGATCACAAAAATGATCAAAGAACTCAGAAGAAGAATGGATGAAAAGAATGAGAAGTTAGCATTTTAACAAAGAGTTAGAAAATATAAAGGATGAAACGGAGGTACAATACCTGAAATGAAAAATAGACTAGAAGGAATCAACGGTGGATTACATGATACAGAGGAACAGATAAGAGAGATGGAAGATGAGTGGTGGAAATCACTGAGGCTGAAGAGAAAAAAAAAGAATAAAAAGAAATAAGGACAGTTTAAGAGACCTCTGAAAAGACATCAAGCATACTAACATTTGTCTCACAGGAGTCACAGAAGAAGAGAGAGAAAAGAGCACGGAACATATTTGAAGACAACAGCTGAAAACTTCCCTAACCTAGGGAGACACATCCAGGTCCAGGAAGCACAGGAGTCCCAAACAATATCAACCCAAAGAGGAGAACACCAAGATACATTGTAATTAAAATGGGAAAAGTTAAACACAGACTATTAAAAGCAACAAGTTATATATAAGCGGACTCATTTAAGGCTATCAGTTGAATTTTCAGCAGAAACTCTGCAGATCAGAAGGGTTATTTAAAGTGATGAAAGGGAAAAACTTTCAACCCCAAATACTCTACCCTGGACTTGTCCCGTGGTCCAGTGGTAAACAATCTGATTGCCAATGCAAGAATCAATCCATAGTCCAGGAAGACTCCACATGCCATGGGGCAACTAAGCCCATGCACAACTACTGAGCCTGCACTCTGGAGCCCGTGAGCTGCAGCTACAGAGCCCACGTGTCATAAATACTGAAGCCCATGCACCCTAGAGCCTGTGCACTCTAGAGTCCATGCACGGCAGCAGGAGAAACCACCACGATGAGAAGCCCGCTCACTGAGCATAGAGAGCAGCCCCTGCTTGTTGCAGCTAGAGAAAGCCCACATGCGGCAACTGAGGCCTAGCACAACCATAAACAAGTAAATAAAAATTTTTAAAAATACAAGAGACAAAAATCAAAACAACTTTCCTTAAAAAATAAAAGAAGACACTCTAGAGGGGGAAAACCTGTACACAAATGGTGGATTCATGTCAAAGTATGGCAAAACAAATACAATATTGTAAAGTTAAAAAATAGATAAATAAACTAATTAAAAAATAAATAAATAAAAGACATGGCAAGGCTTTCATTCAGATTTGATAGCAAAATCAGAAGTTTTACAGATAAGCAAAAGGTAAAAGAGTTCAATACTACCAAATCAGCATTACAAAAAAATGCTAAAGGGACCTCTCTAAACAAAAAAAAAAGAAAGACTATACTTAGAAAAATGAAAATTGTGAAAGGAAAAACTCATTGGTAAAAGCAAATATAAAGTAATTAAATCAATCACATACATTGGGAAGTCCCTGGCTGTCCAGCAGTGTTGAACTAGGCAATTTCATTGCTCAGGGCCTGTGTTCAATCCCTGGAAATAAGATCCCACAAGCTGTGTGGCATGGCCAAAATAATAATAATAATCCACAGATAAAGCTGGTAAGAAGGTTAAGAGACTAGGACAGTAAAATCATCTATATCCACAATAGTAATTCTGTGTGTGTGTGTGTGGTAAGTCATGTTCAACCCTTTGAGACCCCAAGCTCCTCTGTCCATAGAAGAATAATGAGTGGGTTGCTATTTCCTACTCCAGGGGATCTTCCCAACCCAGAAATTGCTCCATCATCTCCTGATTCTCCTGCATTGGCAGATGGGTTCTTTACCACTGCACCACCTGGGAAGCCCAATAAGTAGTTATAAGATACATGAAACAAACAGATGTAAAATATGGTGTCAAAAGCAGTAATTGTGGGGAAGGGTAGTAAACATGCAAGGTCTTTAGATATATAAACCTTATGGTAACTACAAACCAAAACTCAATAATAGATACTCACAAACAAAAGTTTAGAAAGGAATCCAAATATAACACTAAAGATAGTTATCAAATCACAAGGGAAGAGAACAAAAGAAGGAAGGAACAAAAAAGAACTACAAAAACAAAATTCCCCCAAAATTAACAAAATGGCAATAAGTATATACTTAATTACTTTAAATGTAAATGGACTAAATGCTTCAATCAAAACATGTAAGTTGGCTGACTGGATACAAAAATAAGGCCCACATATGTACTGCTTACAAGAAACTCACTTCAAATCTAAAGACACACACAGATTGAAAGTGAAGGAATGGAAAAAAGTATTCCATGCAAACAGAAATCAAAAGAAAGTCAAGGTAGCAATAATTGTATCAGACAAAACAGACTTGAAAACAAAGACTATAACAAGAGACAAAGAAGGACATAACAGAATGATCAAGGGACTGATCCAAGAAGATATAATATAAATATATATGCATGTAACATAGGAACCGGAGAAGGCAATGGCACCCCACTCCAGTACTCTTGCCTGGAAAATCCCATGGACGGAGGAACCTGGTAGGCTGCAGTCCATGGGATCGCTGAGAGTCGGACACGACTGAGTGACTTCACTTTCACTTTTCACTTTCATGCATTGGAGAGGGAAATGGCAACCCACTCCAGTATTCTTGCCTGGAGAATCCCAGGGACGGGGGAGCCTGGTAGGCTTCTGTCTATGGGGTTGCACAGAGTCGGTCACGACTGAAGCGACTTAGCAGCAGCAGCAACATAGGAACAATTAGACATAAAGCAAATATTAACAAACATAAAGGGAGAAATTGACAGTAACACAAAAATACTAGGAGACTATAACACCCCACTTACATAAATCGACAGATCATCCAGACAGAAAGTCAATAAGGAAATACTAGCCTTAAATGACACTTAAGTACAGATGGACTCAATAGATGTATCTAGAACATTCTATCCAAAGGCAGCAAAATATACTTTCTACAGGATAGATCGCATGCTAGGTCACAAAATAAGTCTCAGTACACTTAAGATCACTGATATCAAATGAAGCAACTTTTCTGACCGTGATGCTATGAGACTAAAAATTAACTATTAAAAACACTGCAAAACAAACAAAAAATGTGGAGGCTAAACAATATGCTACTAAACAACCAATGGATCACTGAAGAAATTAAATATGAAATTAAAAAATACCTGGAAACAAATGAAAATGAAAACAAAATGACCCATAATCTATGGGATGCAGCAAATGCAGTTCTAAGAAAGAAGCTTAGAGCACTATAAGCCTACCTTGGGGGAAAAAAATCTCAAATAAACAACCTAATTTTATGCCTAAAGGAACTAGAAAAACATAAAAATCCCAACTTAGTAGAAGAAAAGAAATCATAAATATCAGAGCAGAAATAAATGAAACAGAGACTAAAAACAATAGAAAAGAGCAAAGAAACTAAGAACTCATTCTTTGAAAACATAAACAAAATTGATAAGCCTTTAGCAAGACACATCAAGAAAAAAAAAGAGGACATAAACTGATAAAATCAGAAATGAAAAAAGGAAAAGTTACCAATCGACACACAGAAATACAAAAGCTCATAAGAGATTACTACAAACAACAATACACCAATAAAATGGAGAAGTATACTCTCCTAAGATTGCACTAGGAAGAAATACAAAATATGAATAGACCAACCACCAATAATGATATTGAATCAGTAATTTAAAAAACTTCCAACAAACAAAAGCCTAGGACCAGATGGCTTCAGAAGTGAATTCTGTCAAATATTTAGAGAAGCATTAACATCTAGTCTCCTGAAGCTATTACAAAAAACTGAAGAAGAAGTAAGGCTTCCAAATTCATTTTATGAGGCTGGCATCACTCTGATATCAAAATCATACACAAATATCAGGCATTAAAAAATACTACAAACAGTGAGAGTTTTACTTCTTCTTTTCCAACCTGGATTCCTTTTATTTCTTTTTCTGCTCTGATTGCTGTGGCCAAAACTTCCAAAACTATGTTGAATTGTAGTGGTGAGAGTGGGCACCCTTGTCTTGTTCCTGATTTTAGGGGAAATGCTTTCAGTTTTTCACAATTTACGATAATGTTTGCCATGGGTTTGTCATATATAGCTTTTATTATGTTGAGGTATGTTCCTTCTATTCCTGCTTTTTGGAGGGTTTTTATCATAAATGGATGTTGAATTTTGTCAAAGGCTTTCTCTGCATCTATTGAAATAATCATATGGTTTTTATCTTTCAATTTGTTTATGTGATGGATTACACTGATTGATTTGCAGATATTGAAGAATCCTTGCATCCCTGGGATAAAGCCCACTTGGTCATGATGTATGATCTTTTTAATATGTTGTTGGATTCTGTTTGCTAGGATTTTGTTAAGGATTTTTGCATCTATGTTCATAAGTGATATTGGTCTGTAGTTTTCTTTTTTTGTAGCATCTTTGTCAGGTTTTGGTATTAGGGTGATAGTGGCCTCATAGAATGAGTTTGGAAGTTTACCTTCCTCTGCAATTTTCTGGAAGTGTTTGAGTAGGATAGGTGTTAGCTCTTCTCTAAATTTTTGGTAGAATTCAGCTGTGAAGCCATCTGGTCCTGGGCTTTTTTTTGCTGGAAGATTTCTGATTACAGTTTCAATTTCAGTGCTTGTGATGGGTCTGTTGAGATTTTCTATTTCTTCCTGGTTCAGTTTTGGGAAGTCGTACTTTTTAAAGAATTTATCCATTTCTTCCAAGTTGTCCAATTTATTTGCATATAGTTGCTGGTAATAGTCTCTTATGATCCTTTCTATTTCTGTGTTGTCTGTTGTGATCTCTCCGTTTTCATTGCTAATTTTGTTGATTTGATTCTTCTCCCTTTGTTTCTTGATGAGTCTGGCTAATGGCTTGTCAATTTTATTTATCTTCTCAAAGAACCAGCTTTGGCTGATCCTCTACATAGAAAACCCTAAAGACTCCACCAGAAAATTACTAGAGCTAATCAACGAATATAGTAAAGTTGCAGGATATAAAATTAACACACAGAAATCCATTACATTCCTATACATTAACAACGAGAAAACAGAAAGAGAAATTAAGGAAACAATACCATTCACCATCGCAACGAAAAGAATAAAATACTTAGGAATATATCTACCTAAAGAAACAAAAGACCTATATATAGAAAACTATAAAACACTGGTGAAAGAAATCAAAGAGGACACAAATAGATGGAGAAATATACTGTGTTCATGGATCGGAAGAATCGATATAGTGAAAATGAGTATACTACCGAAAGCAATCTACAGATTCAATGCAATCCCTATCAAGCTTCCAATGGTATTCTTCAGAGAACTAGAACAAATAATTTCACAATTTGTATGGAAATACAAGAAACCTCGAATAGCCAAAGCAATCTTGGGAAAGAAGAATGGAACTGGAGGAATCAACCTGCCTGACTTCAGGCTCTACTACAAAGCCACAGTCATCAAGACAATATGGTACTGGCACAAGGACAGAAATATAGATCAATGGAACAAAATAGAAAGCCCAGAGATAAATCCACGCACCTATGGACACCTTATCTTTGACAGAGGAGGCAAGAATATACAATGGAGAAAAGACAATCTCTTCTAACAACTGGTGCTGGCTGTTTACAATAGCCAGGACATGGAAGCAACCTAGATGTCCATCAACAGAAGAATGGATAAGGAAGCTGTGGTACATATACACAATGGAATATTAATCAGCCATTAAAAAAAATACATTTGAATCAGTTCTATTGAGATGGATGAAACTGGAACCCATTATACAGAGTGAAGTAAGCCAGAAAGAAAAACACCAATACAGTATACTAATGCATATATATGGAATTTGAAAGATAGTAACGATAACCCTATATGCGAGACAAAATAAGAGACACAGATGCACAGAACAGTCTTATGGACTCTGAGGGAGGTGAGGGCGGCACGTTCTGAGAGAATAGCATTGAAACATGTATATTATCATAGGTGAAACAGAACACCATTCCAGGTTTGATGCATGAGACAAATGCTCAGGGCTGGGGCAATGGGATGACCCAGAGGGATGGGATGGGGAGGGAGGTGGGAAGGGTGTTCAGGGTGGGGAACACATGTAAACCCATGGCTGATTCATGTCAATGTATGGCAAAAACTACTACAATATTGTAAAGTAATTAGCCCCCAACTAAAATAAATAAATTTATTAAAAAAAAAAAAACAACAAGTGGTGCTGGGAAAACTGGTCAACCACTTGTAAAAGAATGAAACTAGAACACTTTCTAACACCATACACAAAAATAAACTCAAAATGGATTAAAGATCTAAACTTAAGACCAGAAACTATAAAACTCCTAGAGGAAAACATAGGCAAAACACTCTCCGACATAAACCACAGCAGGATCCTGTATGACCCACCTCCCAGAATATTGGAAATAAAAGCAAAAATAAACAAGTGGGACCTAATTAAAATTAAAAGCTTTTGCACAACAAAGGAAACTATAAGCAAGGAGAAAAGACAGCCTTTGGAATGGGAGAAAATAATAGCAAACAAAGCAATGGACAATTAATCTCAAAAATATACAAGTAACTCCTGCAGCTTAATTCCAGAAAGATAAACGACCCAATCAAAAAATGGGCCAAAGAACTACACAGAGGCTTCTCCAAAGAAGACATACAGATGGCTAACAAACACATGAAAAGATGCTCAACATCACTCATTATCAGAGAAATGCAAATCAAAACCACAATGAGGTACCATTTCATGCCAGTCAGAATGGCTGCTATCCAAAAGACTACAAGCAATAAATGCTGGAGAGGGTGTGGAGAAAAGGGAACCCTCTTACACTGTTGGTCGGAATGCAAACTAGTACAGCTACTATGGAGAACAGTGTGGAGATTCCTCAAAAAACTGGAAATACAACTGCCATACGACCCAGCAATCCCACTGCTGGGTATACACGCCGAGGAAACCAGAATTGAAAGAGACACGTGTACCCCAATGTTCATTGCAGTACTGTTTACAATAGCCAGGACATGGAAGCAACCTAGAAGTCCATCAGCAGACGAATGGATAAGAAAGCTGTGGTACGTATACACAATGGAATATTACTCAGCCATTAAAAAGAATACATTCAAATCAGTTCTAATGAGGTGGATGAAACCGGATCCTATTATACAGAGTGAAGTAAGTCAGAAAGAAAAACACCAATACAGTATACTAACACATATATATGGTATTTAGTCAATCAGTAAAGATAACCCTGTATGCGAGACATCACAACAGACACAGATAAATAGAACAGTATTATGGACTCTATGGGAGAGGGTGAGGGCGGGATGATATGGGAGAATGGCATTGAAACATGTAAATTATCATATGTGAAGCAAATTGCCAGTCCAGTTTCAATGCATGATACAGGGTGCTCGGGGCTGGTGCACTGGGATGACCTGGAGGGATGGGATGGGGAGGGAGGTGGGAGGGGGGTTCTGGAAGGGGAAAACATGTACACCCATGGTGGATTCATGTCAATGTATGGCAAAACAAATACAATATTGTAAAGTTAAGAAATAGAAAATAAACTAATTTTAAAAAAAAATACTACAGGTAAATATCACCAATGAATATAGATTTTAAAATCCTCAACAAAATAGTAACAAACCAAATTCGACAATACATTAAAAGGATTGATCATACACCATGATCAAGTGGGATTTACCATAGAGATGCAAAAATGTTTCAATATCTACCTATCAATCAATGTGATACACCACACTAACAAACTGAATAATAAAAATTATATGACCACCTCAGTAGAGGATGGAAAATCTTTTGACAAAATTCAACATCCATTTATGATTTAAAAACCCACGAAAGTGGGAGGGAGGTCCAGGAAGGGGAACACATGTAAACCCATGGCTGATTCATGTCAATGTATGGCAAAAACTACTACAATATTGTAAAGTAATTAGCCCCCAACTAAAATAAATAAATTTATTTAAAAAAAAACCCACAAAATAGGTATAGAGGGAATATATGTCAACATAATAAAGGACATACAAATAAGCCAACATGTAATAACATACTCAATGGTAAAAGAGCATTTCCTGTAAGATCAGGAATAATACAAGGATGCCCTCTCTCACTGCTTTTATTCAACATAGTACTGAAAGTCCTAAGCATAACAATCAGACAAGAAAAAAGAAATAAGAAGAATCCAAATTGTAAAGGAAGAAATAAAACTTACTGTTTGCAAATGACATGATATTATATGTAGAATATCCTTAAGACATCATAAAATTGGAACTCATCAATTAATTTGGTAAAGTTGCAGGATACAAATTAATATATAGAAATCAGTTGGGGATTTCCCTGGTGATCCAGTGGTTAGGACTCCACACTTCCATTGCAGGGTTGCAGGTTTGATCTCTGGTCAGGGAACTAAGATCCAGCATACCACACAGCATGGCCAAAAAGCAGGAAAGAAGAAAAGAGGAATAGAAGGAGAAGGAGAGAGGGAGGGAGGGAGGGAGGAAGGAAGAGAGAAAGAGATCAGTTGCATTTCTATACCTAACAATGAACTATATGAAAGAGAAATTAAGGAAACGTCCCATTTTCCATTGAATCAAACAGAATAAAATATCTAGGAATAAACTTACCTAAGGAGGTAAAAGATACACAGTCAGAAAACTACAAGACATTGATGGAAAAAACTAAAGATATCATAGATGGAAATCCGTGTTCTTGGATTGGAAGAATTAATATTGTTAAAATGACCATACTACCCAAGGTAGATTCAATGCAATCCTTATCAAAATCCAATGGCATTTTTCACAGAACTAGAACAACTAACTTTAAAATTTGTATGGAAACACGAAAGACCCTGAATAGTCAAGACAATCTTGAGAAAGAAGAACAGAGCTAGAGGTGTCACACTTCCTAACTTTAGACTAATTACAAAAGTATAATAATCAAAATAGCATAGCATTCACACAAAAACAGTCACTTAAGATGCAAGGGACAGAACAGACAGCACAGAAATAAACGTATGCACTTATGATCAATTAGTCTGTGACAAAGAAGGCAAGAATATATTGGGTTGGCCAAAAAGTTTTCTTGGGCTTTTCTATAATATTGTGGAAAAACCCAGACTTTTTGGCCAACCCAATATAATAGGGGGAAAAACAGTCTCTTCAATAAGTGGTCTTGGGAAAACTGGACAGATACATGTAAAAGAATGAAATTAGAACATTTTCTCATACCATATACAAAAATAAACCCAAAAAAAGAATATATATTTATGTGTATATATACATATAACTGAATCACTCTGTTGTACACCTGAACCTAACGTTAACACTGTTAATCAACTATACTCCACTATAAAATTAAAAGTTTTTTAAAATGTTAGGTAATAAATATTAGGTAAAAGTGATAATGTTTGATGAAAATAAAATAAAGACTCAATAATGATTAAACAAAAAGCCAAAATGGACTAAAAACCTAAATGTAAGACCAGAAACCATAAATTCCTAGAAGAAAACGTAGGCAGAATACTCTTTGACATACATCAGAGAAATTTTTTTTGGATTTGTCTCCTAAGGCAAAGGAAACAAAAGCAAAAATAAACAAATGGGACCTAATTAAACATAAAAGCTTTTGCACAGCAAAGGAAATCATCAACAAAACAAAAAGATAACCTACTAAATGGGAGATATTATTTGCAAATGATATGACTAACAGTGGGTCTTCCTAGATGGCGCAAGTGGTAAAGAACCCACCTGATGATGCAGGAGATGAAAGAGATGCAGGTTCAGTCCCTGGGTCAGGAAGATCCCCAGAGAAGGAAATGACAACCCACTCTAGTATTCTTGCCTGGAAAATCCCTTGGACAGAGGGGCCTGAGGGGCCACAGACCATGAGGTCCCAAAGAGTTGGACATGATTTAGTGACTTAATACACATGACTAATAAGGGGTAATAGGCTCAGCAGTAAAGAATCTGCCTGCAATACAAGAGATATGGGTTTGATCCCTGAGGAGGGAAGATCCCCTGGAGAAGGAAATGGCAACCCAATCCAGTATTCTTGCTGGGAGAATCCCATGGACAGAGGAGCCTGGTGAGCTACAGTCCATAGGGTCACAGAGAGCCAGACATGACAGAGCAACTGAGCACTCATACCCAAAACTTATAGAGAGTTCATACACCTTAATATAAAACAAAGAATTAATCTCAAAAATATACAAGCAACTCCTGCAGCTCAATTCCAGAAAAATAAACGACCCAATCAAAAAGTGGGCCAAAGAACTAAACAGGCATTTCTCCAAAGAAGACATACAGATGGCTAACAAACACATGAAAAGATGCTCAACATCACTCATTATCAGAGAAATGCAAATCAAAACCACAATGAGGTACCATTTCATGCCAGTCAGAATGGCTGCTATCCAAAAGTCTACAAGCAATAAATGCTGGAGAGGATGTGGAGAAAAGGGAACCCTCTTACACTGTTGGTGGGAATGCAAACTAGTACAGCCACTATGGAGAACAGTATGGAGATTCCTCAAAAAACTGGAAATAGAACTGCCATACAACCCAGCAATCCCACTGCTGGGCATACACAACGAGGAAACCAGAATTGAAAGAGACACATATACCCCAATGATCATTGCAGCACTGTTTATAATAGCCAGGACATGACAGCAACCTAGATGTCCATCAGCAGACGAATGGATAAGAAAGCTGTGGTATGTATACACAATGGAATATTACTCAGCCATTAAAAAGAATACGTTCGAATCAGTTCGAATGAGGTGGATGAAACTGGAGCCTATTAAACAGAGTGAAGTAAGTCAGAAAGAAAAACACCAATACAGTATACTAACGCATATATATGGAATTTAGTAAATCAGTAAAGATAACCCTGTATGCAAGACAGCAAAAGAGACACAGATGTATAGAACTGTATTTTGGACTCTATGGGAGAGGTCGAGAGCAGGATGATATTGGAGAACAGCATTGAAGCATGTAAATTATCATATGTGAAACGAATCACCAGTCCAGGTTCGATGCACGAGACAGGGTGCTCGGGGCTGGTGCACCGGGATGACCCGGAGGGATGGGATGAGGAGGGAGGTGGGAGGGGGGTTCTGAAGGGGGAACACATGTACACCCATGGCGGATTCATGTCAGTGTAGGGCAAAACCAATACAATACTGTAAAGTAAAAAAATAGATAAATAAATAAGTTAAAAAAAAAAGAACCCAATTGTAAAATAGGCAGAAGACCTGAATAGACATTTTTCCAAAGAAGACATACAGATGCCCAGCAAGTATATGTGATGCTCAACATCACAGATAAAGGCTAATAAAAAGCACAATGAGATGTCACCTCACACCTGTCAGATGGCTAGCATCAAAAAGGTCACAAATAACAAATGCTGGTGAGGATGTGGAGAAAGAGAGTCCTTGTACACTGTTGGTGGGAATGTAGTGGTGGAATCATGCCGGGAGCCAGCTCACGAGATCCCCACTCATGACAGAGTCATGAGGAGAAGGACTGACGAGCAGAGCAACTCAGGCCTCAGGGATTCTCGAGAGGCTGCCTCAGCGCTCACCTTAAAGATATCTGTCTTTCTGATGTTTACTATAATAAACCTCTTCTTATTTTCTATGACTTGGGCAAAAGGCCTTTCCTGATTCCCTTCTAAAACAGATCATTCTGAAACCTCAAATCAGCAAGGCCCCTGAACGGTAGCACCCTAAATAAAATTATCTGGGATATAGAGTATGCTGATCTAAATTCCTTTTGCTAACATATTGGTTTGTTTAATAAATGTACCTGTGCCTTTGGAGCTAATGTGCATAACTGCTCCCTAGTAATAAAACAGCATTGAGAACCTCCGCACAGAAAGCCCCTATGGGCACAAAACCCTTCGCAGGAAAAAAGGGCTTGTTAGGAAATATAAGAAATTATTGCTTTATGAAACTGTTACTTAGTCTATATTTACTCACTATGTTTTTTACTCTTAACGTATTTAGCCTATATAATAAAAGCATAATAGTTAGAGATTTATATAAGTAGAAGTTTAGCTTTAATACAAATAATAAGACAATCATTGATTTAACTGATGATTCTTACTTAAAGCTGAACTTCAGCTTGCTGTTCTTTGACTTTATGGAACTACATTCTTTTCTTTTAAGCTCAAGGCATAGAGTAAATTACCAAAAACAGGTTTTACCTTAAAACTTCCTGTGGATGAATTCTTTCCTGATGTGCCCTATACAAAAGTGTTCTAATTGATCAACCTTTATCAATAGAGAGTCACAAGGTGTTAGCAGGCCACCAGGCCAGAAGATGATGTAAACAAAATGAGGCTTTTTTGTAACTAAAGACATGCAAACGGCTTCGATGAGGGTCGAAGCTGCTGGCCCATTGAGCTAACTTGATAGGCCCATTAAGATATACCCATTAAGCTGAATCGGTATGTCCCTTAAGCTGAATTGGTATGACTCTATACTTTACATTTGTTTCTATGTACCACAAAAAATATAAAAGCTGTCTTAAAAATAATAAAGTTGGAAGACACTTGGGAAGACACTTGGAAACGCTGAGACTCGCTGTGTCTTCTCATTCGTATCGCCGACGCCGTCCATCCTGAGGGAACCCCTGGACCTGCTGGAGCTGGACTCCGGCAGAATCACTGTGGAAAAGAGTACAGAGATTCCTTGAAAAAAACTAACACGAGAACTACCATATTCCAGCAATCCTACTCCTGGGTAAATATCCACAGAAAATAAAAACACTAATTTGAAAAGATACATGCACCTCAGTGCTTACAGTAGCATTATTTACAAAAGCCAAGATAAGACAGCAACCTAAACGCCCATCAACAGACGGAGAGATAAAGATATCAACCTTATATACAGTAACCAAGATAAGACAGCAACCTAAACGTCCATCAACAGATGGATGGATAAAGATGTCAACCGTGTATACAATAGACTGCTGCTGCTGCTAAGTCGCTTCAGTCGTGTCCGACTCTGCGCGATCCCACAGACGGCAGCCCACCAGGCTCCACCGTCCCTGGGATTCTCCAGGCAAGAACACTGCAGTGGGTTGCCATTTCTTTCTCCAGTGCATGAAAGGGAAAAGTGAAAGTGAAGTTGCTCAGTCATGTCCGACTCTTAGTGACCCCATGGACTATAGCCTACCAGGCTCCTCTGTCCATGGGATTTTCCAGGCAAGAGTACTGGAGTGGGTTTCTATTTCCTTCTCCATACAATAGACTACTCAGCCATAAAAAAATTAATTTTTGCCATTTGCAACTACATGGATAGACCTAAGGGTATTATACTCAGTGAAATAAGAGAGAAAAAGATGAATACTGTATGTACTACCACTCACGTATGAAAACAAAAAATAAAATGAATGAATATAACAGAGAAACAGATTCACAAATATAAAGAACAAACTAGTGCTTACCAGTGGGAAGAAGAAAGAGGGAAGGCACTATAGCAGTAGGGGATTAAGAAGCAGAAACTACTATGTATAAGATAAGCTACAAGGATATCTTGTACAATGCAAGGAATATAGCCAATAGTTTATAACTTTAAATGGAGCATAACCTACAGAAATTTTGAATCACTATATTGTACACCTTAAACTAATATAATATTGTAAATCAACTACATCTCGATGAAAATAAATTAAGTATACAGGAGGATGTGCATAGGTTATATGCACCACTTCATTTAAGGAACTTGAGCATCCTCAGATTTTGGTATTCAAGGAGGTCCTGGAAGCAAGGGCTTCCCTGATAGCTCAGTTGGTAAAGAATCTGTCTGCAATGCAGGAGACTTGGGTTCAATCCCTGGGTTGGGAACATTCCCCTGGAGAAGGGAAAAGCTACCCACTCCAGTATTCTTGCCTGGAGAATTCCATGGACTTAGTCGTGGGGTCACAAAGAACTGGACACAACTGAGCGCTTTCACTTTCACTTCACCATGGAAGCCCAATATAAAATCTACGATAGTTATTTGAAGGCTTCCCTGGTGGCTCAGAAGGTAAAGCATCTGTCTGCAATGTGGGAGACCCGGGTTCAATCCCTGGGTCGGGAAGATCCCCTGGAGAAGGAAATGGCAACCCACTCCAGTACTCTTGCCTGGAAAATTTCATGGACGGAGGAGCCTGGTGGGCTACAGTCCATAGGGTCGCAAAAAGTTGGACACGACTGAGCAACTTCACTTCCTTTTGTTTCACTTTCTGGAACCAAGCCCCCCAGGACCAGGCGATAACTGTATTTCAAACCACATTCAATCTTTATTACCCTTGGTACTCTTATTTTCGAATTTGCCTACTCCCTAAGTTTACTTGTGACCCCAAAATCAATACTTGAGGTGCTTTCCCAGTCTGTAGACATGCCCAGAGCAGTAAAAACGCAACTCTCCCAATGCCCATATTTCTAGAATGAGACATACTCTGCCTTTGTGTCCCAGCTCTCAGACTGTAAACAAATATCCTTTTCATAATTGATTTATTGCCACATTTTTAAAAATTTTGTACTTTTTGTTGTTTTCACCGTTTTAAATGACCACCAAGCATAGAGTTGAAGTGTTTTCTATGTTCCTGAGCACAAGAAGGCTGCAACATGCCTTACGAAGATAATACATCAGATGAACCTCATTCAAGTCCAAGTTATGCTGTTGGCTGTGAGTTCAATGTTAATGAACCAACACACATGAAATAAGGTGTCTTTAAAAAGAAACACATATAAAATAAAGATATCTATTGATCAGTTGACAAAAACGTGACAAGAGATTGGCAGGAATCTAACTCCATCCTTTCTGCAGGAGAAGTGGTTTAGTATTCACTAATTCAGTGTTTGCCAGAAGGTATGAAACATAACTACCGCAAATGAGAATCCACCACATCTGACAAATGACTGTTATTGAAATATATACTCAATGGTAAAAATTAAACCCCTCAATTAGAAAAAGGACAAAATTCATGAAAAGACATGTCACCAAAGAGGATACATAGGTGGCAAATAAGCATATGAAAGGAGGTTCAACATCATTAGCCATCAAGGAAATTCAAAGTAAAAATACCATGAGATACCTCTGCATGCCCGTCAGAAAATTAAAAACACTGAAAACTCCAAATGCCAACAAGGATGCAGAGAAACTGTATCTCTGGCACATTGCTGGCAGGAGTGCAAAGTGGTATAGCCACTCTAGAAAAGTTTGCAGTTCCTTATAAAACTAAACATGAAACTAACATATGGCCCAGCCATTGTTCTCCTGGGCATTTATCCCAAAGAAATAAAACCTGTGTTCACAAGAAACCTGCATATGAATGTTTATAGCAGCTTTAGTTGTTATCACTCCTAATTGGAGACAACACAAATGTCCTTGAACAGGTGGATGGTTAAACAGGCTATGGTAGTTCATACCATGGAATTAGACTGAACCACAAAAAGGCATTAACAATTGACACAGCAGCAACCTGGACAGATCTCCAGGTACTGATGCTGAGGGGAAAAAGTCAACATATACAGGTTACTACTGTATGTTATTAGTATACTACTAAATGTTCATTAACATAACATTTTTGAAATGACAGAATTTTAGAAATGAAAGATTGGTGGTGGTCAGGAGTTAGGGACAGGTCAACATGGGATGGAGATGTTCTGTATCTTGACTCTAGTTGAGACACATTAACTTCCCCATGTGATAAAATGGCACAGAATTCAACACCTATATACAAATGAGCACAAAGAAAAAAGTGAGATCAGAATAAGGCCAGTGGATGGTGTGATATTGTATCACATTTTTGCTAAAAGTTATCATGGGGAGGAACTGGGTAAAGGGTACTGGCACCTCTCTGTATTATGTCTTATAACCACAGTGATCTCCATAAAGACCTCCACTGAATAAAGCAGCCCAGCCCAAGATGATGTGGCAGGTCAGGAGAGGCTGCACAGACTCAAGGCCCTGGGCCAGGTGTGTCTGTGAGCAGCTCTTCCCCATGATGCTCCTCTGCATCAGTTTGCACCCCTTGGTGGCATCCCCTCTGCACTCATGACCTCCAGACCACCCCCACCCACCCCTACTGAACACCTAACTGCCCCCACCCCCATCAGGGGGTGCTGCACAACCCCCCAATTTCTCCAAGCCCCATGTGCTTTAAGATAAACCCAGTTCTGTCCACTCTTCTGGCACCCCCTCGCCCATCACCCAGGGGCAGGGGTCTCCATCAACCCCCACTCTGCCCTAGGATAGTGCAGGCCCTATACAAACCCCTTGTGGGCTCTCCCCAATGTGGTCTCCTGTAATCCTGCCTCAAGCTGCACAGGCCTCAACTGTCTGAAGGATATTCCAGACGTGCAGTAGTCTCAAGGCCTTTCCTTGCTGTGTCCTCTGCCTGGCACAACACACATGCCCCTCTTACCCCTGTCCTTCATGTGCCCAGTCCTCCCAATATGCTCCATCTCCCCATGCACCTCAGCCCTGCCCTATCCCCCACCAATGTACCCAGTCACTGCATGTACCCCAACCTCACACAAGCTCCGTTTCTACAATGCACCCTGACCTTGCCCTGTCCTGCAAATGCACCCAGTGTCCGCATGCACCACAACAGCACACTCTCCTTGTCATCCCAATGCTCCCTGATCCCACACTCCATCCTGCAATGTGCACCATCTCCACGCTTGCTCTGTCCCCTCAATGTGTTCTGAGTCTGCACTCATCTTGTCCCTTAATTGCCCCAACCCTGCTCCATCTCCACATGCACCCAAACCCCACACAAGCCCAGTCCCCCCAAGGCACCCCATCTTTGCACATGCCCCATGCCCCCAACAGCCTTGTCCTCACCACATAAACCAATAGACAGCCCATTCTCCAATGAACCCTATCTCTGCACACATCCCATACCATTCTCTGTTTCATTCTTGACCACAGAACTATGGCAGTCCAGTATACTTTGCATTTTACTTTTATGGTTTGTAGGCACTCAATAATTTGTTGAATGATTGGAGGGATGAATGAATGAAACGTGGATTAGTACTCAGCAATCTCCAGAGTTTTCATCAACAGGGTCCCTGCTGCCACTCATTTCCCTGACAAACTTCTTATTTTGCGATTTCTGACATAAAATGTATTCATAAATGATTCATTTTTGCCGCAAACACTAATGTGACTGAACTGAAGCAACATCATTTGAAAAGAAACTGAAGACACGGACACTAAGTTGGTTAAGAGCCCAGATCACAGAGAGTGGAAAAGGGTCCCCCCAGGCAGAGGAAAGGAAGGCTCCCCCAGACCCCCCTCAGTACAGCCAGGCGTCTGACCAAGACATTTGAAATGTAAACACGAAGTCTCCAAACAGAATTAGAAAGACTGACAGCACCAAATGTTGGCAAGCACTAGGTGTTGGTAGGAGCATGAAAGGGACTGATCACTGTGGCAGAATGTCTCCAGTTTCCTTCTAGGTGCAGCCCCACAGATGCACCTCTAGGCACCAACTTGACCAGCAGAAAGCCTGTGTCCACAAAGGGCTTGGTTGAGTGTGGAAATGAATGCAGACTGCCAGAGCAGAGAGTGGGCAGAGGCTATCTGCTCAGAGTTTGCTGCAGTAAGGGAGTCATGGTCAGTCAGAGGCGGCAGAGCTTCCCTGTGGAATAAGGGAAGGCCTCAGTGTGCTTACAGAGGCTGTGGGCCTGGGGAGTTGGAGCAGCTGACCAGAAGTGGGGTGTCCTGGGGATGAGTTAGGGGGTATATTTGGCTTTCTCTGGTTGGTTCCAAGTTGGAAGCAGGAAAAAAAGAAAAGGAAGCATCAGTTATTGATCAAGTCCTGTGGCTTGGAGCTGATGACTAATTATAGGAATTATTGTTTGGCTGCCTGGATCATTGTGAGAGATAGCAGGCTAATATCCTGCAAGTTCGGCTATAGCAGGCTGGCTTCCTGGGCTGGCTACTGGAGATGGTGGGTTGGTTTCCTGGGCAGGTGGCCAAAGGCTGTAGATCAGAGTTCTATTTTTACAGATGGTCTGGTCAGTGTTTGTAATGCCCACTGCTGCTTTCCTCATAACAGCCCAAACTGCGAATACCCTGGGGGTCCCTTGATAGAGAAGCTAACTGTGGTCCATCCACTCAACCAGCACTACTCAGCAATAAAAGGACTCCACCAGAGACACAGGCATCGCGGGGGAGGTTCAAAAATGTGCTAAGAACAAAACCTCCCTTGAAAGTGCAGGACCATCAATTCCACCGATGACATGAAGCTTTAGAGTAGGTTCAGCACATCTATGATGGTTGGGGCATACAACCTGACTGGGAAGGGGCAGGCGAGAACAACCACAACATATGGATTTTTCAGAATTCATCAAACCGCAGAATTTGTGCATTTTACCATATGATAATTTTACTTCCAAGAGGAAAATAAAAAAGAACCATAAACGATATTGATGAAGGCATTAGGGGTGGGTATGGCTGAGGTCTGCCACTCACTTGGAAATGTATCACAAATTAAGAAAGGCTAAGGGGTAGGGGGTGGCTAGAGGATTAGGCTCAGGAATTGATACCCAAAGGAAAAGGCCTAGCTGAAGCTTGACATGAATTGGGCATTCACAAGGTGTGTTTAATGCAAAAATCTCACTTTCTGTGTTAGATTTTTTCATAATAAAATGTTGGAAACATGCCTAAACATAAAGGGGAAGAGGGGTCAGCATCCGCCAGTCTCCACTCAGATATGCTGGGGGCATCAGGTATAAGCTCTTGGTATCAGCCTCTTAAAATGGGGTCTCCATCCCACTCAGTCTTAGCTTTCCCACTGGAGACTTTTTCTCAAATCTATTTATAAATACTCCTGGAACCAGTGCCACATAAAGAACACAGCACAACTGGCTGAGTGCCACCTACGAGGTAGTGAGCATCTTGCCCAGGACCATAGTGAACCATGAAATCTGAAATGCAGGCAAAGAGTCAAAAGGAAATCATCCCACAAGACTTATCTGGAAGAAGTAAAGCAAAACATTATCATCTAAAGAGAAAAAGCGCAAAGAAAACATACCACAAGTCCATCAGTGGCCTAGCTGAGTGAACCAAGCAACATCCAAATACTGGAAGCCACAAAAAATATCCATGGTGAAGACAGACAGATAACAACTCATGAAATGTGGGGGTAAAATACAGGACACAAAACTGACATACTAAACACAAACAACATTAACTACACAGAGAAGCAACACAGAATTAAACTAGGAAGAAAATGAGACAAAGTACAAATTTTTAAATAAGACCATATACCCTAAGAAAACTGTAATTCAAAGACACATGTGCCCCAGTGTTCACTGCAGCACTACTTACCATAGCCAGGACATGGAAGCACCCCAGATGTCCAGGGACAGATGAGTGTATAAACAAGTTGTGGTACAGATATACAATGGAATATTACTCAGCCATAAAAAGGAACAAGTTTGAGTCAGTTGAACTGAGGTGGATGAACCTAGAGGCTGTTATACAGACTGAAATCAGAAAGAAAAAAACAAATATCATATATTAATGCATATATATGGAATCTAGAAAAATGGTGCTGATGAACCTATTCACAGGGTGAGAATAGAGACGCAGACGTAGACAACAGGCTTGTGGACGTGGTGTGGGAAGGAGAGAGTGGGACGAATTGGGAAAATAGCACTGAAGCATATGCATTACTCTATGTAAAATACATAGCTCGTGGGAAGCTGCTCTATAACGTAGGGGGCTCAGCCCAGTGTGACACCTAGAGGGGTGGGATGGCAGAGGGTGGAGTGGGAGCGAGGCGCAACAGGAAGGGGATATGTGTGTACTAATGTCTGATTCACGCTGTCGTACGGCAGAAGTCAACACAGAATTGTAAGGCAACTATCCTCCAACTAAAACTAAACTTAAAAAATAAAATAAAACACAGTATGATCTAGCAGGTTTTTTAAAAGTGAGCTTCTGGAGAATCAAATTACCTGCAATACCAGCTGGAAAGGGGAGCGTGGCAAGGAAAACACAGCAGTCCAGTGAGAAGACAGTCATTTTTGTTTTTTTCAGAAAAGGCTGGGTAGAGGGAGAGTGCAGACCCAGCCCCCTGCCTCCCTTGAAGCTCCTGGATTCTCTTCCCACTCCCATCATTCTTTTTATTAAAAATATTTGGTCTCGTTGCTCCTCTGCTTTGTTTACGTCTTTCCTTTCTGTTGATTATTTCCTTCTTTTCACTTTCTTTGAGTCTATTATGTTGCTATTTCGCTAACTTCTTAAGTCAGAGGCACACTTTTAAAGGCTATGAAGTTACCCCTAATATACACCCACAACCAAATTTTGTTCTATTTTCATGGTCATTTCAAGTAGCTGGTAATTTGCGAGGACGTTTTTATTTGACCCATGAGGTATTCAGATGTGATTTTCTTAACGTTCAAGTGATAAAGGATTTTTAATTATCTTTTCGTTATTGGTATCTTTTAGATAAAACTTGTCAAAGGACATGGTCTCTATGAAACCAGTTCTTCGGCCTACCTGGACACTCTCCAAATCCCATCCTTTTGGGGTTTCACGGAGGCTTCATTGTAGAGGTATGACTGATTAAATCACTGTCCTTTGGTGACTCATTCAACCTCCAGCCCCTCTCCCCTTCCCAGATGTCAGAGAGTGGGACTGAAAGTTCTAACCTTCTAATCTAGCAACTAACCCCCACCCTGAGTCTTTCTAAAACTCATCTCACTAACATAAACTCTGGTGTGGTTGACAGGAGCTTGTTATAAATATTAACATACTTCTAACACTCTTACCACTTAGCAAATTCCAAAAACTTTAGGAACTATGTGCCAGGATTAAGGACAAGATCAAATACATATTTCTTACTAAAAATCACAGTATCTCAGATGAAACTGACTTATTTCACACCTCATTCTTGAATGACAGTTTGGGGTATACAATTCTAGACTGACCAGGACTTCCCAGGGGGCACTAGTGGTAAAGAACTCACCTGCCAATACAGGAGACGTAAGTGACTCAGGTTTGACCCCTAAGTCAGGAAGATCCCCTGGAGGAGGGCATGGCAACCCACTCCAGTATTCCTGCCTGGAGAATCCTATGCACAGAGGAGCCTGGTGGGCCACGGTCCATAGGGTCGCAAACAGCCGGACACAACCGAAGCGACTTAACATGCACACATGCATTTTTCTCTCAGCACAATGAACATATTATTCATTTTCCTTCTGGTTTCCACTGCTGCTTTTGATAAATCATTTTTAATATTTTATCGCTACCGAGTTCTATCTGAAGATCTTCCCTTTATCTTTGGGATTCTAGACTTTCTCTACAATGTGACAAGGCATAGCTACAGAAAGCCACTGGGCTTTCTGAACCTAAGAAGCAACAACTTCCACCAAATCTAGAAATTTCTCAGCCATTATTTTTTTCCTCTGCCCCATGTTCTTTTCTATCCATCTGTAATTCCATTTAGATCACTGTTATTACATTAAATCTTCTCTCCACTCTCCCGTCTCTTTCTCTCTTTCATATTTCCCAATTCTTCAGAAAATACATCCATAGATTTCTTTAAAGAAGCGTGTTTATTTCTAGTTCTCTGTGATCTGTTTATATGATTTGCTTAATCATTTTATAGTCTCTTGCTTCTTACTAATATTTAAAGGCCTTATTTTATTTCTTTAAATATACTAAATATTTATTTTATATGTCTGGTTACTTCAATATCTGAAAATTTGTAGGTTTGATTCTACTGTTTTCCTGCTGACTCTTGTTTCCTTTTAGGTTAAATCAGCGTTTCTAGGTTTTTTGGTTTTTTAACAACAAAGGTATATTCCTTACAACTATTCTCTGTAAAACCTGAGTAGGACAAGGGTCTGTGAAGAAAGGTTTACACTTGCATTTGCCAGGCTTCTAGAAATACTACTACCCCAGGACTACTTTTTTTTCTTTAACTATGACAGCTAATTTTCAGAACTTCATACTCTTTACAGAATAAACTAAAGCAGACAGGAAAACCAGCAAAGACCTTCCTGAGTATCTACACCAGCTCTCACAGTGATCACTGTTTATGAAACTGGAAACAAATGTGAAGATTAAACACCAGCTGATCCTGTCTGGTCATGTGCATCAAGATACTGGTGTTAGAGTTCCTACAAGTCACAGCTTCCTGTAAGCTCCAGTGTTTCTGTGGAAACTGACTTGGTTTTTTCAAGAAAGGAAGCACTTCTGTTGTATGGCAGTCTCCTTTTAAAAATACTGAGGTAGAATACGGAATATGTACTTCTCTGGATCTGAACCAAATAATTTAAGGTCTCAGTTGCCTGCAGAACCCTGAAGACATTTACAGGTCACATATCTCCAAGGCAGCATTTTACTCAGAAGCTGCCCGCACTTAAAACAGCATGGCCCGTCTCCTTTCTCATTTAATTTATGGCCCCCACATCAGGTCGCACGCCAGCACAGCAGTGCATGCTCAGGCCGAGAGGCTGATGTCCCATAGATCCCACTGCCCAGAGAAGACGCTTGGCTCCCAACTCTGGGTGTTCACTGACGGTGAAAAGCCCTCGGTGTTTTTAATTCACAGCACGGATGCTGGCAGCACGATCAGCACCCAGGCTGACAGTGTATGATGAATGTGTCATTTATATGTCATTCTCGTCCACAGCATGTTCTGCCTTCTTAATTTTGCTCACTTCAGGAGACTGAGCCTCAGGACAGTGCTGCCCACCCAGTCTGACCACCTGCTCTCAGTCTGGGGGAATGGGAAAGGGTCAGCGCTGCCTGGCTGTTTCCCTGCCTGAGGGGAGCCTTGTCTCATGGGACTGGCCAAACCCCTTATGTCTCTGTCACCTACAGCTAATAACACACTCAGTGGTGAAAAGCTGAAAGCCTTTTCTCTAATTTCAGGAACAAGACAAGGATGTCCACTCATGCCACTTTTATTCAACATAGTTTTGGAAGTCCTAGCTATGGCAATCAGAGAAGAAAAGAAATAAAAGGAACCCAAGTTGGAAGAGAAAAAGTAAAACTGTCACTGTTTGCAGATGACATGATACTGTACACAGAAAATCCTAAAGACACTACCAGAAAACTACTAAAGCTCATCAATGAATTTGGTAAAGTAACAAGATACAAAATAATACACAGAAATCTCTTGCATTCCTATAGGCTAACAATGAAAGATCAGAAAAAAATCAAGGAAAAAATCCCATTTATCATCGCATCAAAAAATAAATAAATAAAATACCTAGGAATAAACCTACTTAAGGAGGCAAAAGATTTGTCCTCAGAAAACACTGTGAGACACTGATGAAAGAAATCAAAGACAACACAGACAGATGGAGAGAGACACCACATTCTTGGATGGAAGAAACAATGCTGTCAAAATGACTACGCTACCCAAAGCAATCTGCAGAGTCAATGCAGTCCCTATCAAATTACCAATGGCATCTTTCACAGAAATAGAACAAAATATTTTACAATTTGTATAGAAACACAAGACCCCAAAGAGCTAACGCAATCTTGAGAAACAAAAATGGAGATGGAGGAATCACGCTCCCTGACTTCAGACTATACACAAAGCTATGTGGCATGGCAAAAACAAACAAACAAAACACAGTATGGTACAGGCACAAAAACAGAAATATAGATTCATGGAGCAGGACACAAAGCCCAGAGATAAACTCAAACATCTATGGTCATCTAATCTATGATAAAGGAGACAGAAATGTACAACAGAGAAAAGATAGTCTCTTCAATACTTGGCGCTGGGAAACTGTACAGTGTAAAAGAATGAAATTAGAACACTACCTAACACCATACACAAAAATTAAGTCAAAATGGATTGAAGACCTAAATATAAGGCCAGACACTGTAAAACTCTGACATAAACCTCAGCAAGATCTTTTCTGATCTACCTCCTAATGAAAATAAAAATAAACAAATGGGGCCTAATTAAACTTAAAAGCTTTTGCACAGCAAAGGAAACCATAAACAAAACAAAAAGACAACCGTCTAGAATGGAATAATACATTTGCAAATGAAGCCACTGACGAGGGATTAATCTCCAAAACATACAAACAGCTCATGTAGCCCAATATGAAAAAAAAGAAAACCACCCAATCAAAAAAGACACACAGATGGCCAAAAAGCACACGAAAAAATGCTCAACATCACTAATTATTAGAGAAATGGAAATCAAAACTACAAGAAGGTATCATCTCATACTGGTCAGAATGGCTCTCACCAAAAAAAATCTATCAACAGTAGTGCGAGAGAGGGTACAGAGAGATGGGAATCCTCCTACACTGTTGGTGGGAACATAAACTGGTACAGCCATTATGGAGCAGAGTATGGGAGTTCCTTAAAAAACTAAGAATAGAGCTACCATATGATCCTGAAATCCCACTCCTGGGTATATATCCAGAGAAAACCATAATTTGAAATGATCCATGTACCTCAACGTTCACTGCAACACTATTTGATAATTGCCAGGACATGGAAGCAAACTGAATGTCCATCAACAGAAGAATGGATAAAGATGTTGTACATATATACAATGGAGTACTACTCAGCCATAAAAAAGAATGAAATAATACCATTTGCAGCAACATGGATGGGCCTAGAGATGTCATACTGAGTGAAGTAAGTCAGACAAAGAAAGACAAATAGCACATGACATAGATTACACATGAAATCTAAAAAAAATGGTACAAATGAACTTATTTACAAAACAGAAATAGAGTCACAGATGTAGAAAACAAACCTGTGATTATCAGGGGGGGAAAGGGGGTAGGGATAAATTGGGAAATTGGGATTGACACATACACTCCAGTATATATAAATGAAAGAGACAACTAATAAGGATCTACTGTATAGCACAGGGAACTCTACTTGATACTACATAATGACCTGTATGGAAAAACAATCTAAAAAAGAGTTGGATATAGTATATGAAGAACTGATTCACTTTGCTGTACAGTAGAAATTAACATAATGCTATAAATCAGCAATACTCCAATAAACATTTAAAATAAATAAATACAGTTAAGAAAGAAAGCAGCCAGAGGTCCACATGGGCTGGTTGTGGGTCGCACTTTAATAGACACTCTGGGGCATCAGGGAGGACACCCAGTAACCACAAGATTCACATTGCAGTGGGAAAATGAAAGTCAGTGGTTTAAAATGGGGAAGTAAGTCACCCTCTTACTATGAAGACATACCTACATCAGAAAACAGCAGCAAGTACAGCAAGCAAAAGCTCTTCTCTGCAGCCTGGGCCCTGCCATCCCAAGGCAGCCACTCCCTACCCTGAGCTCAGGAGGGCTATGAAGGGGAGGAAGGAACTGCCAGTGCCACTGTGGGGCCAGAGCTATGGAGATGTGGTATAAAACGGTACTGGGGCTCCCCCAGCTGGTGCCACTGAGCACAGAGGTATGCTTGGGAGGACTCAGGTGGGTGTGAGCAATGCCTGTGCCTCTACTCACAGGTACTGCCATTCCACCTGGCCCCACAAGATTCCCACCTTCAGACACGCCCCCAAGTCAACATGCTAAGACAATTCCCGGAGTCCACTTGCCCCTTCAGCCACCGCAGACACTGAGAAGCTCCCTTTCCAAGCCTGCCCAAATAGGCTCAGAGGGGTGTGTGCAGCCCAGAGGCATCCTGGAACATTCTGTCCTTGGTCGATGGATCAGTATGGTTCGGAACCTCATCCAGGGTCTGGTGGAAGCTGTAGCACTGCTCAGGACAGAGGCAGGCACAGGGCTCACTTCTACCCACCCTCAGTCCTCAGGAGGGTTCCTGATGCTCCAGCCATAAAACTTCCAGGGAAGGGACAGCCACCCTGAGCATAGGACCATCCCCAGGAAGCATGATAGGCTGGGAACACCCGGGCTGTCTGCAGGAGCATTCCCTGCCATGTCAGTAGCTTTGGGAGGCCCACAAATGTTTGGGGACCCTCCACGGGTGTGTTCTTTCAACTGGGCCACCCAAGGAAGTGGGGGCTGGCCTAGAGGGTGCAGTAGATGAGGCCCTGTACAGGAGCGCGGGGGCATCCGAGACTACTTGGTGGCTGTGGGCCACCAGTCTGGCACAGACGCAGTAAGGGCCACAAGGCCACTCTCAGAGGTTCTGATGTGGAGAGGACCCTTAATTTTCTCAGACCGCAGCAGGGCCAGACCCACGTTCCCCAGCCCGGCCCTGTACTTGCCGGCGGCCTGCCCTGACTCGGTGAGCACAGAGGCGCCGGGGGCAATGCTGCCACCAGGAACGGCACCTGAGAACTGTACGGGGAAAAGGCGCTTGCGTATGACACCCATGTGGTGGGTGCGAGCTGTCAGCTCCTGGCCAATGTAGCAGCCCTTGGTGAAGCTGATGCCGTTCATGAAGGCCAGGTTGGACTCCAGGGGCAGCGCGACTCCTGGGGGCAGGTCATGGACACCCTCGGGAACTCCTGTAGAGGTGGGGAGAGGCTTGGTGAGGTCTGAGGTGTCCTCCGTAGCTGGAGGCTCAACCCAGGGTGGCCAGGGGTACTGGCCTGTAGGAGTCCCACCATCTGACTCCCACGGTCTTCCGGGTCCCTCCTAGACCCCCTTCCATCTTTGTCCCTCCGCATCCTCTAGGTCCCAACTCCGGCCCCCTGCTCTGGTCTCTGGGTGAGCATCTTGGTCTGGCCCTCGATACTACCCATTAGTGAAGACCCTACCCCGACCCCAGAACTCTGCTCTATCCCCTGACTCCTCCCAGTACCTGGACTCACCATGCAGTTTTCCCAGGGTTCCGGGTCACACCTCTTCTGTCCCCTCCCATCCCACCCTGCCCCTCCTCCCCATCCAGCATCAGCTCCCCTAAACCTAACCTCTCCCCAGGTCCAACCCCATGTCCATACCTTGCTGGTACCGGTGCCGGTGATAATCCTGGAGGTCCCCAAGACGGCCCCCGGGCACCAGGGCTGAACCCTCATCCCGGCAGAGGAGCCGCCAGCCCATGCAGGCAGTCCGGGGATCACGGGTCAGGATGGCGGCGCACTCAGCCTTCTTCCGCAGCGGCACCGACCCGCCGGCCTCCCCGGCAGCACAGGGCAGCACCGCCCACACTCGCAACTCAGGGCACAGCTCCACTGCAACCTTCCGCCGGATCTTGTGCAGCAAGAGGTGCCTCTGCAGCGCATCGAGCACTGAGCTGTCACACTCCAGGAGGAAGGTGGGCTGTTCACTGGAGCGCTCAGGGAGCCTGCGGGGAGAGGCGGGGGTGGCAGGGCACACCGTGGGAAGTGCCTGGAGTCGGTCCCGGCTGGTGTGGCTGTGCCGCCCAAGTGCACCAGCCCCTTGGACCACTTAGCACCGCTGCACAGCACAGCACCCTTCCTTCTCCACCCAGGGAGGGAACCACAGCAAACAGTCCAGCCGGGGGAGGACAGGCCTTGGCTGGACATGTGCGAAGCAGAGCCTTGGGACCACAGTGCTGTCCAGTGGTCAAGGTGAGATGAAAAGGCTCAGGCGGCCACACTAAAGTCAGAATGTGCCACCTCCAGCCCTGAGAAGCACTGAGGAGCCAAGGATCCTAAGTCAGGGCACACAGTGGATTTCAGGAGGGGTGCTGGCAGGCAGGAAGAGCTGGGAGGTCGGCAGTCAGCCGATGCAAGTGAGGTGCATGGTGAGGCCACACTCAGCCCATGCCCACTTCCCACCTCCCCTAGGGAAGCCTTGCAACCTGATCAGGGCCCAGAGCCATCCTGACTCCCACTCCAGGGAGCCCACATCCAGTGAAATGACCCAGATCCTGGTGTCACTGATGAATGGATGGTGGGGCCCTTACGGACAGATGAGCACAGAGAGGCCAGTGCGTGGTCAGATGTGATGGAGGGGCCCTAAGTGGAGATGTCTAGGACCCAGAGAAGTACATGGCTAGAATCCTGATTACAGATGTGGCTTAAGCAAGGACCCACAGCTGTATGGCAGCTGAGACAGAAAAGTGGGTAAAACCTTCAGGAGCATGTATCAAAAAGAAAGGCCATCAGCTGGTACCCATCAGCTGTGCCTCTGACCCTCTCCCCAGACAGGAAAGGGTTAAGTGCCAAGGAAAGAGCTACAGAAGCTTGCTTGGGGTGGCGATGGGGGAGGGATTTGCCTGGTGGTCCAGAGGTTAAGAATCTGCCCTCAAATGCAGGGGGCTCAACTTCGATCCCTGGTTGAGATCGCCACAACTACTGAGCCTGCAGGCCTCACCTAGAGAGAAGCCCACGCTCTGTGACAAAGAGCCCAGGCACCATAAGAAAAGATCCCGCGTGCCGCAACTAACACCCAACACAGCCAAAACAACAGAAATAAACAAAGAAAATATTTTTTAAAACAAATAGAATTAAAATTTCTCTGTTTATTGTTGGCTGTGCTGGGTCTCTGTTGCTGTACATGGGCTTTCTCTAGTTGCGGCGAGTGGGGGCTGCTCTTGGTTGCGGTGTGATGGCTTCTCATTGCAGTGGCTTCTCTTGTGGAGCACAAGCTCTAGGTGTGTGGACTGCAGTAGTTGCAGCACATAGGCTTAGTTGCTTCATGGCATGTGGAATCTTCCTGGACCTGGGATCCAACCCATGTCCCCTGCATTGGCAGGCAGATTCCTTATCCACTGTGCCACCAGAGAATTCCTAAAACAAAATTAAAAAAAAAAAAAGAAGAAGCAGCAGCTTGCTTGGTGTGCTGATTTCTGTGGCTTCACCCTCCAGCACAAACTCTGTCAGATCCATACACATAACTATCAGCCAAGGGTCAAGTAAGTACAGGAACAAGCATGTGAAGAAAGTGGAAAAGAGCAGGCTGCAGCACAAGTCAGGTTATCGCCTCACCCTCCAAACAGTCCTCAAAGAAAGTCAAAATGAGATCAGCTGAGGGCTGGGAAAATGATCATTTACAGATGGAATTAAACCGCCAGAAAAACCAGAAGAGTTCAAAGGTGCTGCCTCAGATAACCACACGGAAAGAAGTTCAAAGTCACTTATCACGACGCAAAGCCAAGTTAAAACCACAAGATACCAAGGCACAACTATCAGAATGGCTAAAATAAAAACATTCAAGGCAGTGAGGATGCAGAAAAGATGGATCATTCAACCTTGCTGGTGGGAATGTAGGTGGAACAGACATTCCAGAAAATAGTTTGCAGTTCTTTATAGGACTAAACACGCAGTGACCACATAATCTAGTCATTGCACTCCTGGGCACTTATCCTAGAAAACACCACAGGTGTTTACATAAAACCTGGGCATGAACATTAGAAGCAGTTTTATTCTTAACAGTCAAGAAATGAAACCAAAATATCCTTCAGTGGGTGAATGGTTGAACAAACCATGATCCAGTCCCTCAATGGGATACTACTAAGCGAGGAAAAGGAAGAGACTATTGATGAATCCAAAGGGCATCAAGGTGAGTGAAACCTAATCTCAAAAGACTCTGTTAGTATGATAGTCCTGAAATGACAGGATCATAAAGATGGAGAGTGAGCAGGGGAGCGGCTGTGGGGCTGAGGGGATGAGAAGGGCAGTGTGCCCATAGAGGGCAGAAGCGAGCCTGATGGTAACGGAAGAACTCTGTCTTCATCGAAGATACAGAGGTCTACATGTGTGATCAACTCACAGAGCTGCATGCAAGCGAACACGTGGAAATCTGGAAGAACCTGCGTGCGCCCTGTGGCTGGCCCATACCCCCCACTGAATGTGACCCTGGACTATAGGAGGCAAGATGTTGCCACCGAGGGGACTGGGTGAAGGGTATATGAGACCTCCTTGTTCATTTTTTTGTGGCTTCCCATAAATCTATAATTATCTCAAAATAAAAAGTTGAAAAATGAGCTGCCTCTGGAGAAGATGGGTCCATGCCAATGAGAAGAGAGAGGGCAGTCAGTCGGTTTTCATGAAAAGCCTTGACTAGGTTTTTTAACCATGTGTAGGTATATTTCTATTTCTTAAGTCTCTGATAAAGGAAGCAGATAGAAACAATATGAAATACTGGCAAGAGGAAGAAATGGGCATGGGTGGACAGAATGTGAGGCCATTGGGGAACAGTAAACCGCAGAGGGAGGAGGAAGAGACACAGGTAAAACCATGCCCAAGGAGGGTCAAGGCCCAGCAGGGGCAGGGGTCTGGGAAGGGCTGGTTAAGAGACCACCAGGGTGCCAGGGTAGTCAGGACCCAGGCTGATGCCCCCATCTCACTCATGGGGCCAATGTTCCACAGGGTGCAAGAGAAGGAGGGTGGAGAACAGACAGGTTCTGGGCTCTGGCACTTTTTTTCTGAGCTACCTATGCAAATGGCCTTGTGCCATTCAGCCCCTCAGGGCCAGCAAAGCTGCAAAGCACCCCTGCACCCCACCACCCCAAATCAGACTGTCTGCTGCCCCTACTGCAGCTAAGTAACAGGGGACAGGTCAGCAGGGGAAGTGGTGATGTATGGTGAGCCTCTGCTCAGCTGGCACAGCCCATGTCTGGGCTGGAACATTCTCTGTGAGGCCATCTTGGGCACTGCTGGGCACTGAGAGCACCCCTGGGCCCAGTCTACTCAATGCCAGGAACATCCACACCTGAGTGACGACCACAAATACACCAAGACTCTGCAAAGTGCCCCTGAGTAGGGCTGCCAGTTAAAATACATGATGCCCAATCAAATCTGCATTTTAGAAAAAAATTCATTCTTGAACAATCTCTTTAGTGTAAGTATTTCCCAAACACTGCATAGGTCATCTCCAAAAAAGTCACTTGTGTCTGTCTGAGATGTACCTCAGCATCCCGCAGTTTTCCTTGCCCAGCCTGGCAGCCCATCCTCGGGGCACAACCAAGCAGCAGGAAGAGGAGGCTGAGGGCACCTGCAGCCTCGCCAGCCAGCCTGGCGGGCGGAACCTGGATGAAGAGGTGCACCAGCCCCGCGTCCCACCCCACCCTCCCCCCACCCGCCAGGTACACACAAGCCAGAGAACACTGCCCAGAACCCAGCCGCAAGCAGGCTCAGCACGGATCCCGCTGAGACCAGCACCAGGCGTGCAGGGAGACGAGGGGGCAGCAGACCTCACCAGCCAGCCTGCCGGAGTGGCCCCCAGAGGCACGCCTGGGTCCCACAAGAGCCAAGCAGCCCAGCTCACAACACCTGCAGGACTCCTCTAACAGCCAGTACCTAACACCTCCATCGTGGGGACAGGGGCCCAGGAACAAACACATGGTCGGGATGAGGAAAGACCTCAAACACAAAGCCTCAGCTGAGCCGACAAGTCAAGCCATGACTGAGAGAAAAGGCTTGAAAAGTCACATCTGACAAAGGACTGTCACTCAGAACATACAAAACCACTGAAAACTCAATGAGACAATCTGAGCAAGCCAAAGATCTGGACATCTCCCCAAAGAAAACATACAGGTGGCAAACAGCATATGAAATGATGTTACATGTCAGTTGTCATCAGCGAAGAGGAAATTAAAACAACAAGCTGCCACTGCACACCTATCAGGATGATCAAAATCCAGAACACTGACACCACCGAAGGCTGGTGAGGATATGGAGAAACGGGAAGTGTTTATTCACTGTTGGTGGGAATGCAAAATGATACAGCCACTTTGGAAGACACTTCGGTGGTTTCTTATAAAACTATACATATTCTTACCTTACAGTCTAACAATCACACTCCCTGGTATTCACCTAAAGAAGTTGAAAACTAACCTCTACACAGAAAACCTGCACACAGATGTTTATAGCACCTTTATTCATAATCACAACAATATGGAAGCAACAGCAAGTCCTTCAATAGATGAATGGATATATAAACTGATACATGCAAACAACAGAGTATTAGTCAACACTAAAAGAAATGAGCTATTAAGCCCTGAAAAGACATGGAGGAAACTTAAACGTATATTACTTAATGAAAGAAGTCAGTCTGAAAAGGCTGCATACTCTGTGACCCCAACTATGTGACAATGGAAAAAGGGAAACTATGGAGACAGTTTCAGATCCAAAGAGATCCTTTCAGTGGTGGCGAGGAGTCAGGAGGGAGGGTGAATAGGTAAAGCACAAAGGACATTTAGGGACAATGAAGCTACTCTGTATGGTATTACAGTGGGACATACATGTTATAAAATATTCATCCAATTTCATAGAAAGCACAGCACCAAGAGTGAACCCTAATGTGAACTAAGGACTCTGGGTAATTTTGATGTCAATACAGGCTCATCAGTTGTAACTAATGTACTACTTTGGGGGAAGAGGCTGATAATGGGGGAGGCTATGGATGTGTGGGAGCAGAGAGGATATGAGAAATCTCAATTTGCCTTCTCAATTTTCCTATTAACCTAAAACTGCTCTAAAAAGTCTTCCCTTTTTTATTTTTGGCCATACCATGTGGCTTGCAGTACCTCAATTCACCAACCAGGGACTGAAGCCAGGCCATGGCAGTAAAAGCCTGGAATCCTAACCACTAGGCCACCAGGATACTCTCTTAAAAGAGTCTACTTTAAAAACCAAAAACTAAAGTTTTGTCTGAGAGATGGTGCTACATTCGGGAAACAAGATCAGGGTGCACTGAGGAAGGAACAACTCAAGGATGGGAAACTAGAAGCATGACAGTTTCAATGAAAAACTCCAGGGAGCTCCCCAGTGGCCTAAGTGGTTAGGATTCTGGACTTGCACTGCTGTGGCTCAGGTTCAGCCCCTGGTCATGGAACTGAGATCCCACAATCCACACAGCACAGCCAAAAAAGAAGAAAAAGAAAAACTCTGGAGACAGGATACAGAGGAAATGCCATGCAGAGAGTAACCATGAAGAAAGCAGGAAGGCCGCAGGCTTCCAGGCTGGACACCCAGTTGCCAGCGTGTCCCCTTCCCTCAGAGAGCAGACCTCAGTGAGATCAGATGTAGGTAAACAGTCAACAGCAACCAGGAGGGGAAGGAGCACATCTCATGAACCAACAGCGGGCGTCAGACCAGAAACATACCCCAACAGAAACATCAGGGTAGGGCGGTAGGCCAGAAGGCCCAGCACCCCATGCCCCAGCACAGAACTGGGAGAGACGAACCTGCGCACTGTTTGCCCAGGCCCAGGCCCAAGAGTGGCCATCTAGGGGAGAGTTCTCAGGTCTTCCCTCCTCCAACTGCTCAGAAGTGGGACCACTAATTCAGGCTGTCTCCCTCTGATGGAATGAAGACCCCACCCCACCTGTGGGGGTTGCACGCCCCACAAAGGACTTTAAGCTGGAATCTCAGAGCAACCAGGGTCAGGGGACATCATCACAGTGCACACCAATTCCCTCAGCACACAGATAGCAAGTGGCACCCCAACACCCCACTCTCAGCAGTGAACAGAGAGAAAAACAAACTCCTCTACACACAGATCACAGCACACACAACGCCTAGAAAGAACTACTGTGTACATGCCTCATGCCTGCTGACAAGAACTGAGGGCTAAGCAAAAACACGCCAAACCAGAGGAAAAGATGTAAAGATTAAAAAAAAAACCTAGAAACAGAAAAATATGTATTTTTTATACTGTAGAGTGACTTATCAGGATATAACTTCATTACAGGAAGAATGCAAAGGCAGAAAGATATAAAGGCAGGCTGGAGACTCAGGAAGAAAATTTGAGGACCAAAACATTACAACACTGATAAATTAAAAACTGAAATGACCATTATAGGGGCTACTGAATGTTACAGATATGGAAGGCTTAAGATAATCAAAGAATGTAGTTTTTAAAAGAGGTTAACCAACTACTGGGAATATAATAATTACATAAAACAGATAATGACAATGGTATTTCTGAAAGAGGGGACACAGAGCAGGGACCACACATATTTTCTGTAAAAGACCAGACTGAAAATAATTTAGGTATGAGGCCACACAATCTCTACCACATTATTACATTATTAATTATACTTTTACCATTGGAAAGCAAAAGTAGCCACAGAGTATATAAACAAATGGACATGTAGCAATGCAGTCAAACTTTATTTACAAAATCAGAGAGCTAGATCTGCCCAAGGGTCATATTTTACTGATTCCTGTCCCACAGTCACAGAGCCCACCAAGTGCCTAGCAACATGATATGAAAGACCCAGAATACAACCCATCATCATGACACTTCAAGACACCAGGATGAAGATGAGCCCCCGAGAGAACCCAGAGAAAAACCAGTCACCCTCAAAGGCTCAGAAGTCAGACAACATCAGGCTTCCTGACAACAATGCCAGCAGCTGCAAGACAGGCTGTGGTTTGAACGTTTTCTGGGGCAATTTTCTGCCGAGTTTTAGGACCAGCCAAGTTATCCATTATGGAGAAGGAAATGGCAATCCACTCCAGTATTCTTGCCTTGAGAAACCTATGGACAGAGGAGTCCATGGGGTCACAAAGAGTCTGACACGACTGACTCACTTACACACACACACACACACACACACACACACACACACACACACACACACACACACACACGTTATGGGGTAAAGCCACTGGAAGAAGTCAAAGTTCCGCTGAAGTATCCTACCTCTCAACAAGCCAGTAAAGAGTGCACTCTGCCAGCAGGCAGGAAGTACACTTAGGAAGATGCAGACAAAAACCCATAACAGAAGAGGGACACGAGAGTTTTCCGGGCGGCCGTAGGCAGAGCAGCAGCCTGGAACTGCATAAGAGGTTCTAGAGAAACCAAGTCTGAGAAAGCTAAGCAAGTGAAAACGGAAAGCTCTACAGGACAGAGGACAAGGCCACTGACTTCGCTCCTCCTGGTGACCATCAGACACACACAAGATAAAATCAGCACAGACTGATGTAAAACACCAAACGCTAATATCACTGAATACGGAGAGATATTGGAGAGAAATGCGTGTACATTGGAGAACTCAAGAAATAGTGGTACAAGCCAGTGACACAGAGGCTGCTCCCTGCAGTGTGGCTCCTTTTCCGTGCAGTGGGTTTGAGAATGAGCAGAGGCCAGGTGTAAATGCTCCCAGGCGACAGTCACTGTCGCCGGCCCATCCCTCGGAGCTGGCCTCAGCCCACCTGTGGCTGCCTTCCCCCAGGTGCTCACCCCTCTGCCCACTGTGCGGGTCTCCTAGTGCCCTACCCTGGGCGCTCCTTCCATCCTCAGGTGCCCTCTCTTGCGGGCTCACCTCGGCCCACCCTGTGCACAGATTCCCAGATGTCCCTTCCCCTGGATTCCCTATCGTGAATGTCCTTTCCTGGATGTCCGTCCCGGGCTAGTGGTAGTCTTCCTTCCCCTAGGTATCCCGCCTCTGGATGTCGTTAGTTCTGCCTTCTGTCCGTCCCTCCCCAGTGTCTGCCTCTCCCGTGGGAGCTCACCCCCCAAGTCCTCTCATGCCCACTCCGGGGTGCTCTTTCCCTGGGTGATACCCCGACCCCCGGGACCAGTCCTACAAAATGCTCTCACCCATAAAGAATGACATCATAGAGAGTGCGTCCCTGCACGTTGAGAAAGTGGGCGTAGCCCGCTCGGGCCGAAGTTGACGCCTCGCCCATCGCAGGACCCGGAAGCGGCAGCTCATTGGTCAGCAGACCTAGAAGAAAGGGCGCCGAGTCCGGCCCGCGCACGCGCAGTAGGGCACGCTCGGCCAGCAGGAAGCAGGCCCAGGTGGTCCCGCTAGCGGAGTCACCGCCTTGAGAGCACCCGCTGTGAGCCAGGTGGCGCCTCGGGGCCGCGCGTAGCCGCCAGCTCCAGGCTGGGCCGCCGCACCCTGGAGCCGCACCCCTGAGCAGCGCCGCGGCCGCCATCTTGGGGAGGAGTGAGGCGGCCCGGGCAGCAGCTCGGGCGGGCGGCCGGACGCACGGGGCGGGTGGGGGGGCCGGGAAGCGGTGCGCGCGGGCGCCACAGCGGCCCCTGGCTGCTGACGGGCGGGGCGTGCGCTAGGCGGGGTGTGTACGAGCATGCGCGGGCTGGGGCCACAGCGGCCCCTGGTGGCGGGCGAGCGTGCCCTGCCTGAGCGGCTGGGGTGAAGGTGGGCGGAGCGTGCGTCGGGCCCACACACCCATCTTGGGCTGACTTCTGCTCGTGCAAGTTGGCCTGCTCCTCAGTTCTCAGTTTGCTTTATTGTGTTGAGACTCGCATAACCTGAACTTTACTATCTTTACCATTTTGGGGTGCACATTTCTGAGCCATTGAGCATGTTCACACCGTTTTGCAGCCATCCCCATCATCCAGAACTTTCTCATCTTCCCAGACCAAAACTCCGCCCCATCAAATGAACATCCCTGTCTCCCTCCCCAGACCCTGGGAATGCCAGTCCAGTCTGTCTCTTATCAGCCTGACCCCTCTGGGAAACTCATGGAAGTGGAGTCATGCAGTATTTGTCTTTTGTGGACATGTCTGCCAGGCTTATGTCTGCCAGCTTCTCCATGATGTAGCATGTGTCAGCCTTTGTAAAGGCTGAGTGATATGCCATTGTATATATATGTATGTGTATATATATATACACACACACTACATCTAGATGATCCATTCACTCATCGATGGGACATTTATGTTGCTTCCAACACACAGGGACTTCTTAGGTTGCTCAGACAATAAAGAATCTGCCTGCGATGCAGGAGACCTGGTTTGGGAACATTCCCTAGAGAACGGAATGGCAAACCCTCTCCAGTATTCTTGCCTGAAGAATTTCATGGACAGAGGAGCCTGGCAGGCTAAGGTCCATGGGGTCTCGGCACACACTATGAACACAGGTGTGCAACTCTACTTTCAGTTCCTTTAGTTATTGTGTAGAACTCATACTCCTGTGTATCTTATACTCTGGCACTATCCTTCACTTCTGACACTTCTGATCACTGAATGTGGGGGGGGGGTCCCCACATGACACAATTTTTTGACACCAGCTAGGTGTTTTATACTTTAATTCAATTTTTAATCCATTTACCTGGAGGTATTATCAGATCCCATTAGACTGTGCGTGCACACATGCACACAGACAGATACACATTTTCCCACCCCTTGCCTTCAGATGCCAGTCAAAGTCCAAGTTGCATCTGTGCTTCTGATCAGCCAGCTATAGATCAGAAGTTCCAAAAAGCCCCCTCCTTGAGTTCAATTATTTTGCCAGAGTGGCTCACAGAACTCAAACTGTTTTCTTACCAGATTACTGATTTATTATAAAAGGATATAACTCATGAACAGCCAGATGAAAGAGATGCAAAGGACAAGGTATGTGGGAAGGGGTATGGAACTTCTCTGCCCTCTGAACACAACCCACTCTCCCTAAATCTCCATGTGTTCCCCAACCAAGAAGCTCTCTAAACCCAGTCCTTTTGGGGTTTTATGGAGGCTTCATTACAGAGAGATGAGTGATTAAATTATCAGCCATTGGCTATGGATTCACTTCCAGCCCCTCATACCTCCCCAGACGCTGGGGTGAGGCTGAAAGCTCCAACCCTCTAATTACAAGGTTGGTTCTCCTGACAACCCACCCCCATCCTTAGGGCCTTTTCAAAAGTTACCTCATTAACATAAAGGAGCTCCCTAGGGTTTCCCAGGCCCTTGATCCCCTCCCAGCTGGCTTCCTGGTTGTGACCAGTCAGGTCTGGAATGTGATTTCACTGGCCTTTCATGGAAAAGGTCATGCTCTGTTGAGCCTCTGTTCCCAGGGTGACCTAGCACCTCCCTGCCAACCCTGTTGAGAGCAGGGAGGAAACCACTCAAGGACAACATGGGGTGGGGGGTGCATTCCTCCAGCCTCACGTCACCCCATCCCTTGGCCAGCAGAAAACATGCTTCCCACTAGCACAACCCGCAGGAAGGGCCAGCAGACTGACCCTGAGCCACGTGGAACCTTACCTGACCTTCCCAATCCAGTGCCAAGCTCAGCCCACTTGGTTGAGCAGGGCTGCTGCTGCCACCAGGGACTGTTTAAATGCAGTTTAACTCAAATGAAACTTAGCTCCATACTGCATGGGCCACACTGAAATATCCAGAGCCACACTCAGCTGGTGGCTGCTTCCGTGAACAGAGCAGGCAGCACCTCCCACCATTCTAGAGTCTACCCACCAGCACTGCTCCAGGCTCCCTCCAGGAAGCCTTCTCAGGTCTCTGCACCAGCCTGGCCAGTCTGACAGCAGGGACACCTGCATGTAGGCACAGCCTGGCTACTACTCCTCTGGTCCTCTCTCTGCAGCTTCTCATGCCTACAAGTCTGGGTGGAGGGAACTCTGAACTGGCCTCAGGGTGCCCTCAGAGAACCCCACTCACTGGCCTGGGTCCAGCTGGGGGCTTAGGTTGCTGCTGGGTACCATGCACAGCCTCCTCCCTGTGAGGCCACAGGCCCTGGAGCTGTCCGAAGGGGTGGGGATCTAAGAGCTAAAAAATAAGCAGCCCTGGGGGTCCCAGACCCTGTTTCCCAGCTGGTGCCAGCCAGGGGTTGTTTCCTGTTATTCTCTCCTCATGGCCTCCTCCCTTCCCAAAGTCAGAAGAAGGAAGCTGCCCCCATTCTGGTTACCCCCTTCCCTGCAGCCCTCCACGAGCTCCCTGAGCAGCCGGTGAGTTGGCTCCAGCCATGGAAACGGATGAGAATAAGACAAGGTCATTCTGTCTGATCCTGCTCCAGCCACTTCCCTGGCCTGTCCCTGCCCCTGTGCAGACCTGGGTGGGCCCCACACAGCCTGAGGACCCCAATAGGTAGTGAAGCAGGTTTGGGATGACCTAGGCTCAACACACCAGCCTGCTCCAGAGCAAAGAAGATGAGGGATGAGGAGCAGTAGTTGTTCAGCTCTTCATCCTCATGGCCATCCAGGCACTGAGAGGCACTATTTTTTTAAGTAGTTAAGTTGAGCATTAAGTGCCAAGTTTAGTGGTTGGGCTCCACCTCTGAGAATCTTAAATACTATGTCCTAGGTAGGAGATGGGCATCCTGTTAAAATAGTGGAGTGAACCCATGAGATCATGGTTATGACTGTCCAGAACATCAAGAAATTGGTGTATGACACTGAGATGGCTAGTGACATCAATTGGGAGGACATGACTAAATCCTAAGTCACCCCCATCAAAAGCTCACAAAACATACAGGATCACAGTGGTGCACCCAGGCCCCTAAGTTCCTGAGACAGGAGGCCTATGCCTTAGGATCTCTTCTGTGGTGATTGAGCTTTTAGTTTGACATCCCCCTTCTAATATGGTTTGCACTGCATCCCCCCAATTCACATTTTGGAACCCTAATTCCCAGGACCTCAGAATGGTGCTGTGTTTGGAGATGGGACCTTTAAAAAGGTGGTTAAGGTAAAATGAGGTCACTGGGGTACACCTTAATCCAATAGACTAGTGTCCTTGTAAGAAGAGGAAATGAGAGCACAGACCGTGTGAGGCCCTGGGGAGGAGACAGCTGCCTACACGCCAAGGAGAGGGCTCAGGTACTGATACCTTGGTCTTGGACTTTCAGTTTTCAGTACCATGAGAAATAAATGTCTGTTGTTTGAGCACCCAGTCTGTGGTATTACACAGACTGAGCTGACTGAGATACTTCTCAGAGTAGAACTCCCATCTGCAGCTTTCCTCACAGCTGGTATGCTCTTGATAACCTTTGGCTGATGGGCTGTGTATTAGTTGAGGTTCTCCAGAGAAGCAGAACCAATTCAATATGCACAGAGGAAGAGATTATAAGGAATTGGCTCACTCCACTGTGGAGGCCAGGGAGTCCCCAAATCTGCCATCTACAAGCTAGAGACTCAGGGGAGCTCATGCTGCAGACCCAGCCTGAATCTGAGTCTGAAGACAGGAGACCAGTGTGCTGGCTCAAGCTGTCAGGCAGGGGTTCTCTCTGACTCTGCCTTTTTGTTCTTCTCAGGCCTTCACCTGACTGGACGAGGCCCACCCTCACTGAGGCCCATCTTCCCTATTCCGTGTGCAGATCCAGAATCACCCTCATAGGCACACCCAGGATCGTGCTAGTTCTGGGCACCCCAGGACCCAGTGAAACTGACACACAGACGTGACCCTCACTGGCATCTGGAGGCTGAATCACTTCTTTGGGAATCTGTCTTTGCCTTTAAGGGAGCAAAGATTGGATAAGGGCCACCCACACTAGGGAGGATGGTCTGCTTTATCAAAGTCCACAGATTGTTGATGTTAATTTCATCTAAAAACACACCTTCCCCCTAACATCTAGACTGGTGTTGGACCAACCTGCTGCACACAGAGACTCACAGGCTGACCCCACCTGAATTCCGTGTCACAGACATGCAGCAGAGACTTCCCTAGCAGCCCCTGGGCAGAGTCCTCCTCCTGGTGACCCAGAAGCCGCAAACTGCATCTGAACCAGTTAGGAGTGGGAGGACTGAGTTGATGGAAACTGGCCAGGCTACACAGTATAGGGGGAATTATGGACTGGGGGCTGTGGCTGCACAGGCCCTGAGCTCACATGTGGTGGGGTGCTGTGCCGAGCTTCACACCTGGCTAGGGGGGCTGCGGAAACTATTCCACATGCCCTTACAGTGTGACACTGGCCCACTGAGATGGATCCTGCAGGCCTATGACTGCTGTGATGTGAAGTGACGTGCCTTCAGGGATGGTGATAAGAGTCAGTTGGCCTTTGCTGGCTCTAAGGAGGTCCAAACCACATCAAGGGACCCCAGCATGGACCCCCAGCTCAGTGAGTGAGGAAATCTTTAAGCCACCCCTGGCCCCACCAGGCAGTCCAGGCTGCAACTATACCAGGGAACCAACTCGAGTTAGAGAGGGTGAGATTTTGATGTTACTTTGTTCAGGAAGGGCCCAGAGAATGAGGTCCTGACCCCTTGAGCATGACCTAAAGCTTCCTCTCTGTGGGTGGGAGGAGGCCTCCCTGGACACTGTCACAGTGAAATCAAGAATGTTCTTCCCAAGCACAAACCTGCCCAGGGTCTCCCTGTCTGCTGACTTAAGGCTTCTTTTCAGGCAGATGCTGAGTGCTCATGCCCCACCTTCCAGCCTTATGGGACCCTGTCACCATCAAGGGTGCATCACAGCCTTGAGATGTGGGGGCACTGACCTTCAGGATCGAACCAACCTCCGAGCCCTGCTGGAAGTGGACACCTGCCTTCCTCACCAGCCCTCTCCAGTCACTAGGGTGGTTCTGAACCCTGAAGTCTCCCACCATTCCCCACCTGGAATGCCCACTCATCTCCTTGAGGTCCTGAGGTCCTGCAGGGCCTCCACTGGCTGCAGGATGCTGTCCGCAGGGAAGCTGTGGAGGGGGCCACGGCAAGGGTGTTCACCCACAATGGTGCCTTGCAGATGTCCTTCACCAGCTCTGCTACTCACTGCCTGCAGTCGCACTGATAGGAGCCAGACATGGCTGGATGGCATGTTCCCCACCACAGAGACCCAGTCTTCCTAATGACAAATGTGTGACAGCCCCAAATCCAGGGCTGCCAGATCCATAGACTTTCCTCTCTTGGGGAGGTAAATGGTGAATCCCTGCTCTGGATCTGGATTCACTTTCCCTCTGAGGCTCTGCTTCCAGCATTGACATCTGGGACTTCATCGGGGTGGGGCTTACCTGGGGCCAAGGCTCACTTGGCACCTCGGACCAGCCAGTCAGACCCCACAAGGGAAAGAGACTCAGTCTTCATTTGGCATCTGACCAGAGGCAGGCTAGGTTGGGGTTCATCTGGGCTTGGAGATTGGCCCCGGGACCCCAGAGAGGGTTTGCAGTCTGAGAGAACCTCTCAGGGTCTGCCGTGGGCTGGAGGGAGACTGGGAGATGGCAGGGGTCACTGAAGCCTAGACCAAGGTGGCTCCTTGCTGGCAGCAGCTGTTTTCCCTGTTGTGCTCACCTTTGCTCCCCACAAAAGCTACCACTGCAGGCTTTGGCCAGCATCTGGATAATGCCAGGGCCAGAAATAGGACTGCCCCTCTGTCCTCTGAGCTACCACCTTGGGCTCTAAGCATGCAAGCCTTGCTGTTCTTTGTTCTCCTTCAGAAGCATCCCTCTCCTTTGGGCCAAGCCTGTTGCCTGGCACAGAGCTGTACCCGAGTGTCCCAGGGGGCTGCAGGGGCTCTACCTGGGCCTTGTTCCCTGGATGGTCCCTGAAGAGTAGTTTCCTCTCCCAGTCATCCTAGAGTTGAGCCATGTGTCCCGAGAGGCCAGTGGTGGACACGTACACACAGGCGTATGTGTGTACTCACACACATGCACCCACCACACCCCACATACATACAGGCACACACACACATGCACATGTGGTTGTAAACAAAAGTTAGTTTTATTTCACTCCCTTTGTTTTGGAGGCTGTGTCTGAGTTGGAGAGGGGGCTGGAGGGAAGAGGCTGTGGCAGGAGCTTCAGAGTCCCTTCCCTCAGCGTGGCCAAAGTCATAGCCCCTGACCACCACCCTGTTGGTCTGAGTGGCAAGGGAGGACAGTGTCTTTTCGGAATTTCAAGTATGTGCCCAAGGAAGGGGCCACGCCAGGCCAGCACAGAGCTGGAGAGGGCACGGTCCCATCCACCCCAGCCTATGCAAGGTCTTAGCTCCAGATCTGTCTGGGCAGGAAACAGTATGCAGGGTGCAGTTGCACCTGGCACTCGAGGCAGCTCATACTTGGGACCCGGTGGGGGTGAGGCATGAAGTGGTGCAGACCAGGACTTGGTGCAGCCTCTGACCACTGTGGTCACTGTTTTTCCTTCTATGCAAGGAAGACCTGGCATTGCCTCTAGCTCTGCAAGAACCAGAACATGGACTAGGAGAGTGTGGGTGCTAGGGAAAGAACCCCATTTGCTAGGCAGGGAGCGGGGACAAGCACAAAACCCAACAACCAGCCAGGCCCCCCTTGGAGTCACACACGGGCCTCTGCCGGGACACAGGGCAGGAGTCGGGGGAGTTCCTGCCTGGGGGACCCCCTTGTCCTGAGGGGGCCAGCTGGGTGGCTCTGGGAGGGGGCAATGCCCCAGCCACAGTCCTATCCGCTTATCAGGGCTTATGGGTCAGAGGTGGGGACACTTCTTGGTTCCCAGACTGCCCTCCCTACCCTGGAGGAAGACAGGGCTCAGGCAGGGAGGGATGCTGATGCAGAGAAGGTTGGTGCCCTGTAACCCCTCCGGAGGGGGTGAGCAGCCAGCTGAGGAAGAGGAGGGCAGGTTGTGCTCTGCACCTTAGGTGGTGTCCAGCCCCTAGACTTCCCCCGGAGCCCCCTGCCTCCGCCCTGGGAAGGAGGGAAGATGCACAGCACCCAAGGCGAGGCCTCAGATCCACACGGTGGTCTTACCCTCCCTGCTGCTGCTCCCACTGCCCTTCTCTGAGCCCATCCTGGGTTTGATCCCCTGCCGACCCTGGCCCCCCACAGTGCCCCCTGATGTGGCACTGCCCGACCCGGACGCAGGGGCGCCAGCCTTCGGGGGCCCCCGGGCAGTTGCTGCGAGGCCAGGGCCAGGTGGACTGTCGAGGTCCCCAAGTGCCCGCCGGTCCTGCAGCGCCTGCAGTGCCAGGCTGGCCAGGTCCTGGTCCTGGGTGCGTGCACGCTCAGCTGTGCGAACCACCAGGCTATAGTCAGGCGGGCAGGCCAGGCCTGAAGGCGCAGCAGGCAGAGCGCAGGGAGGGGGACGGGGCATGGGGCCAGGGGAGGTGGGCAGTGGGCGGCGGCCGCGCACGGCGTCTTGTGCGCTGCCGAGGCCCAGGTGCGCCATCTCACAGAGGTTGAGCAGCAGGCAGAGGCAGCTGACCACGTACATGACCAGCAGGAAGACCGTCTTCTCGGTGGGCCGTGACACGAAGCAGTCAACCACGTGTGGACAGGGCTGGCGGCTACACGCGAAAAAGGGCCGCACCTCGAAGCCGTACAGAAGGTACTGGCCCACCAGGAAGGCCACCTCGAAGGCGGCCCGCGCCACCAGCTGGGCGACGTACACACGCATTAGGCCCTCGCGCTGGATGCGCCGCCGCCCGTCATGTTGCCCTGCGGGCCCCGGGACCCCAGTCACCTTTGTGTCCCCTCCTGAGCCCTTGGTCGCCCCCGTGTCCTCAGCCTCGTCATCTTCACCCAGGCCCTCGGCCACTCCCGGTTCTTCGTCCTCTTCACCCAGGCCCAGCATGGGTTCCTCCTCGCCGAGGTCGGTGGGCTCGGGCCAGCCTGGGTGGGGCGGTGGGGGCAATGGCAGGGGTGCGCGGGGCGCGCGGCGGCTGGGGCGGCGGCGAGAGGCGCGACGGCGCTCATCCTGTGAGGCGCGGGCCAGGCGGTGCACAGCGTAGCCTAGGTACATGACGGAGGGCGTGGAGATGACCACAATCTGGAAAACCCAGAAGCGCACGTGGGACAGGGGCGCGAAGGCGTCGTAGCAGACGTTGTCGCAGCCTGGCTGCCGCGTGTTGCACGTGAACTTGGTCTGCTCGTCGGAGTAGATGGACTCACCGCCCACGGCGGTGAGCACGATGCGGAAGACCACCAGCACCGTGAGCCACACCTTGCCCACGAACGTGGAGTGGTTGTGGATCTCTTCCAGCAGTCGCGTCAGGAAACTCCAGCTCATGTTGGTCATAGGGGCGGGGAATAAGACCTGCAGGTCACCAGCGGGAGCTCAGCCTTGGGCAAGGACAATGGGGGCAAGGGCTGATGGGGTGGGGGGACAGTGGCACCCAGAGCCCTTCCAGGAGTGCCCCCTCACCCAAGTCCTGACCCTGCCCTAGGATGGACACAGAGAGAGGCTGAGGCCTCTGCAGCCAGAGGACAGACCCTACAAGGACAGACGCTGGGTCACCTTGCTGAGCACATGCCCTGGCTGCCTCCAAGACCTGACCCCAGGTCTCTGTGGCCTGGAGCAAGGCCAGTCCCTCCCTCCCTCCCCCCACCCTGCAGGAAAGCAGGGCCCTGTGCAAGACATGCTCGTCCTCCAGCCTGTGGGGACCCCAGCCCAGGCCCTGAGAGCAACAGGGAGTCCGTCAGGTGAGCTGCCTTTAGGGGCAACCAGAAAGCAGACCACCCTCACTTAAGAGTCTGGGCCTTGGCTCAGATGCCTGCTCCCACCTTGCAGCACCCCGGTTGCTGGAGTCCTGTTTCCAGCGTGTCAGGGGCCAGCCAGGAGCTGAGCCTCCCGTCTGCCTGGCCCTCACTCGGCAGCCGCTCCAGTCCCCATCAGCCCACAGTGCCCTAGGCCTGGAGTCCCAGTGGCCCTCCCTCAGCCTCCAGCCTCCTGCTGCTTCCCCATCACACCCCGGTCCCATCCACCTCCAGACCCAGTGGCTCTGTCAGCCTCCAGCCCCCTCAGTTCCAGATCTCCCAACAGCGCCCCCTCCCCACTGCCTCCGCATCCTGGCCATGCTCCCCCCACCCCCACTGGTTCAGCTATGCCAGGGATTGTTGCCTGCCTTCCAGGCTGCGACTCCCTCTTATTACAGCACTCCTGTGTCCTCTGCACAGCCTGGCTGAGGGCTGAGGTAAGCCCGGGTGTCTGTTCAAGGTGGCACCATGTGCAGCAAGGCCCTCAAATACCATGAAGCACACACTCAACCACACTCGGGCACCTGAGACACTCAGACAGCCCTGTGGCCACTGGACAGGCCCTGGACCAGTGCTCCTCTTAGACCAGCTATCCCCGAGGGGGCCTGTGCCTAGAAGGGGTTCAGTGGGCAGGAGCGCACACCCCTGTACCCCTGTGCCTCTGGGGAGGGGGCTGAAGCCTCCTAACACCCACCCTCCTTCTTTCACACCAGTACCTGCTCCTGTGCAGTTTGGGGGTGGAAGACCCCTGATGCTTTTGGCCCCCTCTTTCTGGAACAGGCCTGGGAAGCAGCGTGGGCAGGTGTGGAATGGAACAGCAGGGGCATTCAGGGCTCCCAGCCCTCTTTATTGAGCTGGGCCCTCTCCCGGAGCAAGGGGTGGGGGCAGGAAGAGGGGGCAGCCGGGATTCCTGGGGAAGTGACCCTATTTCCTTACATCTGTGTGCAACGCCCCTCTCAGAGCCACACACATGCAAACACTCAAAAGTATACAAGCGCATACATATGTATATACACAGTCATATGTGCAATGCACTTGTGTACACGCACACATTCACAGGTACACAGACTGGCACATGCCCAGCTCTCCAGGCCATGAAGGAATGACCTCAAGAAGGAATGACCCCCACGAAGGTCTTGGTGAACTCAGCTGGATGTTCTTCTTCAGCTTGAACCCTCTTTCAGGACCTGACACCTTCTCTGACCTCAACAGTCCCACAACACAGGACGCTGGGGCCCACAGTCCCACCGTGCAGGAACCCAAAAAAGGGATGGCAGAGCAGCCCCGACTTTTCTCCCCTCCAAGATGGATGCCAGTAGAGAAACAGGAGGGAAGGTGGTGGTGCCAGGACAATCCCGACCCTCTATGTGTGTTATTTAACAACTGGCTCTTGGTGGAAAAGCGTTGGTGTAGTGTTCACCAACTCCTGTGGTGTAAATGCTCCCACAAGGCCCATGGACAACGCCAGGAGACAAGCACTGGGTTGGGGGTGGGGACTGTTCTTGAGACCAGCTCTAGCATGGCACTGGGCGGACCCTGCCCTGAAGTGTGAAGGATGGCACTTTGCCCTGGGGGGCTGACCCGGGTGCAGTCAGAGCCTCCCCAGAGATGAGTCATGTGGAAAAAAAGAGGGTGCAAGCCTTGTGGGAGGAAATCTCCGCCATCCGCCAATGCCAGTGGAGGAGCTCAGGCAAGCTCTGGGTGTGTGGCAGAGGCTCTGGCTCTTTAGATCCAGGGGCCCATGCCTGTGTACATGTGCGTGCAGGGCCTGTGTCACACATGCAGTCACAGCAGGATCTTTCTGTGATCAGGGGGCTGATGCTGACCAGCTCTGGGCACCATCTTAAGTGCCATGCACTGGTGGTCCCCCAAATCCAGACTTCTAGTGCCAGCTGCCGCCGGCACGTAGGCAGACCAGACCCAAAAATTTCCCTCCAGATTGGCTTCCGTCTCAGGTGGGCTTCCATTGGACAGCTCTCTGCCCCGCACTCCATCTGCTTCATCAGGAGAGACGCTGACCAGACCCCGCTAGGTCCCGCAGCCCCTTGGGCCTACCTCGCCTGTGCTGGGCACCTTCAGAAGCCGATCGACCTGAGCTCCTGAGACTCCTCCCCACTTTGGAGTAAAATGCCAAGTGTACCTGGCCCCAGCGCACTACCAACCCTCTTTCGCTCCCCCACACGCGGAAACCACCGCTACTCAGGCTTCTGCTGCTGCCCCATCCTGTCCATGCCCACGCTCCGCCCACAGCCCCGCCCCTCGTCCAGTCTCTCCACCCCAGACACCTGCTGGGCGCTCTGCGCTCTTGTGCACTTGGACTGAGCCACTGGCGAATGGGGAGCAGGCCCGGGTTCTCACTGTGTGGGGCTTACAGACAAGTGAGAGGAGAGGGCTGGAATGTTCCACATGGTTATGGCTTAGCATTGGATACGTGGGTCTGAACTCACCTTCAGCTCAGTATGGACAAGAATAGACACGTGCATATACACCACGCCTGTCAGGCCTATATGGAAAAACACCCCACAGCGATGAACACACCTTGGTCCCACTCTCCAATAAAGGAAACTGGGCTAGTGGAGAAACAGCTGGTTGCAGGGCAGCAGCAGGAAACGAGCCTGAAGCATCTCTTGGTGTCAGAGGAAGTGCTCACACATACACACACACTCACTAATGGAGGCAAGTCAAAGGGACACAACATGGGAGCTGAGGGAAGCGCAAAGCATGCACACACACACACGCACACTCACTCTCTCTGATGGAGGTGAGTCAAGGGACCCAACATGGGAGCTGAAGCATGCACGCACACACACGCACACACGTGCACACACACTCTCTGATGGAGGCAAGTCAAAGGGACACAACGTGGGAGCCGAGAGAAGCACACGTGTGCGCGCGCGCACACACACACACTCTCTGATGGAGGCGAGTCAAAGGGACACAACGTGGGAGCTGAAGGAAGTAGACCCCAGTGTCTGAAACCAGATTGATTTGGCCAAGAGTAAGTAAAAGTACTATTATAGATTGGTTTATAGATTATAACCCAAGGTAAAAAATATGAGTCCCCACTGATACAAATGATACAATAACTAACTAAATGGGGGAGAAGAGAACTCGAAATAATTCATGCAGCCTCTGTGACTTCCGGAGGGTGTTCCTCCAAAGAGCACAGCATGGAGGAAAGGAGGGGTACCTGACAGACAGCAGGCTGGTGACAAGAGATCCCCACCCAAAGTGAGAAGCCAAGTTGAGAGCACAGACCTTGCTGCCCCTGAGGCCTTCTTCCCAAACCCTCACCACAGGCAATCATGAGATATATTGAGACAAGTTCCAGGAGGGGCTTTTACAAACTGACCTTCAAAATCCCAAGGGCATCAGAAACTAAGGAAGTCTGAGGAAGTCACCCACAAGAGGGGCCAGGGAGACATGGGGACAGTCACCCCTCAGGGGACCTGAGGATAACAAAAGTACACAGGTGGAAAGTGAGGCACCTTTGGTTAATGGCAATGTGTCAATATTGGTGCACGGATTGTGACAAGCATGCCACAGGGGAACTGGGTTTGGGGCAAATGAGAACTCTCCTAGATCTCTTCATAGTTTCTCTGTAAACCACAGGTGCTGTAAAATAAATCTTATTTAAAGTGGCTTCCTACCCCATCACTACAAGCTCCTTCTCCCTATCTTTTCCCATCTGGAACGGCTTTCTCTGCGTCTGGAGGCTTCATGTACAGAGCAGGGACTTTCACTGGTGACCACTCCTGGGGCTGTGGGGTACAAGGACCCCAACAGAGCTGGAGAGGTGGGAGGCAAAGGCCAGGCCCACAGGTGTCTGGTGCTAACGGGAGGAGGCAGGCAGCGGGGGCTTAGCCCTGGCTGGGCCAGCAGGAGAGGAAGGTGTATGACGGGTGCTGGCCCCTCAGGGAACAAGTTCTTGGCATTTGCTGGGACCTCTGGCATTTGTTCAGAGGGAATCCACACCCCCCCCAAAGCTACATGTTACAGCAAGTGAGGGTGGGGGCCACTCAAGTGGGGCCCAGGACAGAGGGGCCAGGTGCACCTGGGGGTCAAGGTCTGGGGGCGGGCAGGCCTGGGAGAGTTCAGTGGAGGGTGGAGTTGGGGAGGGAGGGGGGACTGGCCAGTGAGCAGGGCACACGCTGTGGCTCCCCGGGAAGGGGGCTGGGATCCTCGTCACCCAGAGCTGCCTGAGGAGGCACCCTATTAGGAGGAGGGTGGGAGGGCACATCGTGGGCTCCAGGGCTATCAGGATGACCCATGCTGGGGTGAGCTGGGCCCTCTACCCCTGGTTCTGGCACCAACAAAGTGGCTTCTGCAGAGATGGGCAGCTGGACACTCTCCCCCTCAAGCTCCTTCCACCCCTGTATATGAATGAAGGCCCTGAGGGGCTGGTCAGAGACTGAGACCCAGAGATGCTCAGGGCAGCCTCCTGCAGTACAGCGAGGCCGGGCCTGCCCAGCCACTTCCTTCCCATCCCAGCCTAGCTTCCTCTATGTGCCCCCTCGCACTGTGGGTGGGCTTCCTCCGCCTGAGGTGGGGCTGCTGGGGTGCTCCCCACTCCAGAGTACTCGGCTCACTAAGAGGACTGGTGGAACCCTTCCCTGGGAATCTCAGCACCTCAGGTAGCCTCTTCCCCATCCTGATTTCTGGGTGCAGCGGACACTGGGTGGTCCCTCCTTGACATACGGGCACCCTCAAGAAGCCCAAGGTGGACTCAACCCTAGGAGACTGCGGCCTTTATAAAGGATCAGGGCCTGTTCCGGAAACCCCACCTCTGCAGGCCTCCGAGGCTAGGGTCTCCTTCCTGCTGCGTGCCCACCCACCTGCCCAAGAACCCTGTCGGGGACAGTTCTGAGAGTGAAGCTGCAGCACTTCCCGCTGCTCGGTCCCTAATGCTGCATGCCCAGAGGAATTTCTTCCTGCCTCCACTGGTGCGAAGCCCCCCAAGACTGGTCTCCCCACAGCCTGGCCGTAGATGCTCCAGAGATCTCCCCTTGCCAGCTTTGTGATGCTTCTGCAAGTTGTCCTCCACATCCCTCCCCACTCCGGGCCCATGTCCTAGATGCCCCAGTCATGTCCTATCTGGACCCCCTGGCCAGTGAGAGGTGTATACCTCCCCTACCTAAGGTACCCAGAACCCAGGCCTGGGGACCTTCTGCCACATTCACCAGCCCCCAGCAACTCCAGTGTACACCACAGCCTCCCACACAGTGTAGACACCAGTTAGTGGCCAGGTTCCCCTCCCAGCTGCCTACCCCCATTTCCCTTCCTGCAGGCACCCCAAGGTGGGGTCCTAGTCCCCACTGGGTTGGGTCCCAGGAAGCCCAGGGCTCTCAGATCAAAATCCATATCCTCATGGGTTCTTAGGGATGATTACCTGACCTGCTGCTGCCCAATTCAGAGCTGACCAGGTCTGTAGTCCCTCCTCTCACACATGATACACACACTTACACATGCATCTGCACACCCGTCCTTCATCCTCACTCACTCACACACACACACATGCACACTGCCTTCTGCCTTGTACCCCCCTCCAGTGGCCTTCCTCTGGGAAGCTCCCTCCACAGCCAGGAGGGTGAGGCTTCCCCACTGCATGCTCAGAAGGAATGGAGCTCTGCCACAGCACTGGGTCTGCTGAGGAACCAGGGTCGCCTCTGTTCCATTCTAGCCTGGAACCTGGGAAGTGAGGGGCTTCCTGCAAGGGGTGGAGGGTGTGGTGGGGACAAGCCTGGGGAGTGAGTCATGGTAGAGCGGCCTGGACTGCTCCTGCTACAGGGGAGCCTGGGCCACAGAACGCTGGGCTTTGGCAGAGGGAGGTGTCAAGAGGAGCAAGGATGGGAGGCTAAAGCAGGACCCCTGCCTGAGCTTGGGGCCCCTCAAGGACCTCCCCAGGCATTGCTGGCCAAGAGCAGGATGCTATGCCCCTCAGACCCCATGGGGTGCCCCACTGTCAACCCCTCCTAAACCATCTACCCTGATGCTGCCCCAAAATGCCACACTAAAGCCAACGCATCCCGCACTCTGCCGTCTTTCTCAGTCTGTGGCAGCGTCACTTTTTCTGCCCTGCATACCCCCGTCCTGCCCCAATGCCTGCTCCTCTGAAGGCCGAGCATACCACAGGACTGGCTGTGTCCCTCAGCCATGCTACCCCTTGCTAGGACGCCTGCCCAGTCCTACTCCCCATTCCTGCCCAGCCGCCCTGCATGCACCCCAACCCGGACGACTCACTCACATCTGTGGCGCAGCAGGGCCTGCTCCTGGAGGACAGGAGTCTGCTCTGCTCTCTGCTAACCTCCAGGAACCAGATCTGAGGAGACAGGCCTTAGCAGGTGCCCACAAATAGGAGTTGAGGAAGATGCCCTCAGCTACATAAAGGCCAGTGCAGGAGCAAGGTGGACAGCAGGCAGGTGTGCCAACCAGTGTGTCTGTCCATATGGAGGTGGGGCTCCCCAGCCTCCACCCAGGACTGAAGAGCCCAAGGCCCCGGCCTCTGGATGCAGCGCAGCTGCCGAGCTGGCGGGCTGGCCAGCCCCATGCGGCCTGAGGGGTCCCAGCTGCTAGGGGCCCACGCCCCCTCCTTCCTCATCAGCTAGCCTAGCAGCCTCCAGGGGGATGGGGCAGACTTCTGCCTTTACCTCCTCCTACCCTCAAGTCGTACTGCACCAGAGGTATCACCCAGTCTGGCTCTTTTGAGGGCAGGGGGCCTGAGATGGACAGACCCCCAGAATGGAGGGCCAGTCAGGGTAAGAACCTGTCATCTCTTGGGGTTGGCTGTTTCAAGAGTTGTGCCTAGGTCCCTGGGACCATGGACCTAGAGTGAAGAATGTGCTGCTCAGCCCGAAATGGCACCCCACCCATGGTCTCCTGGTGACATCCTACCTTTTCCAGGCCAGGAAACAAGTCCTTCTGAGCCCTTCCACCTGCTGGCCAGCTGGACACGGCCCTCCTGAGTGTGCACTCAGCTAAGTCCAGGGCCCGACCCAGGGCCACCTCTCACCACCAAGCACAATGTGGGGGGAGGGCCTTCAAGGGCCCCATTGTTCCCCCTGTGGCCCAGGGTCTGAATCCCTGATTGTCCCTGGGGCTGGATGGGTCCCAGAGGGAAGCAGCTTCTCCCAGGCTACACAGCAGGTCAGGAGGCAGCCCAGCTCCATCTCGCTGGCCCTCAGGCCTGGAGGCTGTGCAGCACCCCTCTGCCTGCCATGCTGGGTCCAGGCCCAGCTCTTGCCTGCCCTTGCTGTCTATCCGGGATTTGGGACGAAGCTTAGCCTATTTCTTCGCAGGCTCCCTGCCTCCTCCCAGCCTGCATCTACCATCTGTCTGGGTTCCATGGCAGGAACATGGCCTGGGCGTGGACCAGGGCCCAGGCGAGTGCCTCCTATGTCTAGTACTGATACAGCTCAGCTGCCCTGACTTGAGCTGGGCGGCTTCTAAAGGCATCTTCTGAGACTCCAGAGCCTGGAATCCCAACAGAGGCCCCCAGGCGTCCTCCCCGGGCAGGCCTCTCTAGGGCGAGCCAGATCCCCAGGGGGCGGTGCACAAGGCCCCCAGAAGCAGGAGTCTCCTCTGTGGGCTCCGACCCTCTCCAGGTCTGCAGTGTCCACCCCTCTGCCACTCTCAGCCCAGGTCAGGGGCTGGGAGCAGGAGTGGTTTGAGAAGGATGAGCCCCAGGACCTTCTGACCCCAGCCTCCACAGCAACTCAGAGAGACAGTGGGAGGTAAGGTCCTGCACCCACCTGGTGGGAGGCCTGAGCAAGCAGCTCAGGAGCAGCCTCTCTGGGGGCCGGCAGCCCGGAGCAACCGGTGTAAGAAGGAGGCTGCTGCCCTCTGGGGGTGGCCAGTTAGAGTGAGGCTGTCCAGAGTGGGGACGGGGTGGGTCTGGAATGGTGTACTGTGGACCCACCCACCCAGGGCCATGATCCAAGGGCTCAAGGACACTCTAACCCAGCAGTTCTTTATTTGAATGTTGGCCTGGCTTCCACGGGTAAGGGGTCGACAGAGCATGGTGGGGAAGAAGCCTAGAAATGGACATGGGGGGTGGGGGTCAGAGACAAGGTCCTCCAACCACAGTTGGGGGGTGAGGGAAGATGGGCAGCACCCCAATCTCTGGGTGCTAGCTGAGGTGAGGAGAGCCACTGTCAGGAGACTCTGGCCCATTGGCGTGGGCACCAGGCCCTAGACCCCACCTGAGAGGACACAGCTGGTGGGCCTCCTCAGGACTGACCAGTTGCTTGAGCCTTCTTTATTTCCTGCCAGAGAGAAAGAGAGGCTGAGGAAAGGAAGATCTTGCCCAGGGCCTGGGGCCACCATATCACCTGTCCCAGCCTGCTGTACCCGTTTGCCACACAGATGTCTGAGGCCCCACCTCCACCCCCAGCCCACCTCGGAAAGCGCCTCCTTCAGGGCCCAGTAAGCCTTGTCCAGACTGTCGTTGACGATGATCAGGTCAAACAGGCCGGGCTCCTTGCCTGAGGGTGGGGGCAGGGTCAGCGGAAGCTCTGGGAACGGAGGGAGGGATCTGGGGACCCTTCACAAGGACCATGGTGCTGGGTGATGGCTCCAGCCCTCCTCTGCCCCTTGGTGGGGGGACTGGTCTCCTGAGGGGTGTGAGGAGGGTCTAGGGGAAGTAGAGTGACAGGCGCCCTCACTCACTGCTCTCCATGTCGGCCCGGGCAGCCGCCAGACGCTTGGCCAGGCTCTCCTCTGTCTCCGTGTTCCGCTGTCGCAGCCGCTGCTCCTGAGACAGAGCACAAGGTCAAAAGGTCTGAGCGCCCAGGGCTGCCCCCCATGCCCTCCCCGCGGCCCCTACCAGGACATCCAGCGAGGGCGGCTGCACGAAGATGTAGATGGGCCGCAGGTCGGTCTTCTTGATGTTGCGCACGCCCTGCAGGTCCACGTCCAGTATGCAGATGCGGTTCATGGCCTGCACGGCCCGCACAGCAGCCTTGCTGCAGAGTGAAGGGAGGGGAGCCGCTCAGCCGTGGGAGCCCCAGGTCCTAGCAGCCCCCATGGCTTCAGAGAGCCTCAGTGGGACCTCGTTCCCCATCCCCTGCTCTGGGTCTGTCTGGGGGTGCCCACAAGGGCCTACTCTAACTGGCATCTGCTCCTGCGGTCTGGAAGTACTCCGAGCGACACTTGCACGAGGGGGCCCTCTGCTGGTCTGGGGGTGGTGGTAGGCTGTGTGTGTGAAAGGCGCTCTGGTAGGAGCAGCACCTTCAGACCCTGGCCCAGAGCCTCTCCCTCTCCTGGCACCTTCCCCCAGGCCCCACACCATGCCATCACCTCAATCAGTCCCACCCACCCATCATCCCTCCAGAAGCGTCTGGCATTACCTTCTGGATTGTGTCCCCAGGATGGGAATGGCAACCCCCCTGCCATGTCCTGTATGTGGGGGCCCTGCGTGGGGAGGGATGCTCCGGCCCCCACGGCACTACAGGACACACCCCTGGGCTTTCTCATCTCCTGGCTGCCCTTTGCAGGCCTTGGCCCCTCACCCTGGGGTCACCAAGTACCTGTGCTCCTCATCCACTGGAGGGATGGCCCCTCAGTGGGTCCTGTGTGTCTCAACAGTGGCCAAATGACCCTCCTCAGTGGTCCACCGCTCTTCCCATCTGCACCCGGGGCAGAGTACGATGGGTCCTGTGCGGTGCCCGTCTCGCCAGCCAGGTGGCTCGGGGACCGGCTGTGCACAGAGGCACGCCTGGGCCTGCCTGTCTGAGTCAGGACACTGCTCCCAGGCCTTCTAAGTTAGATGGGAGGAGCCAGCAAAGACCGTGCTCTGGTTGGTTGGTAGGGTGGGCAGCTGCTGTTTTGCCAGGGACCCTTCTCAGGCCACCCTACTGACTGGAGGGGAGGGGCCCACATGAAACCTGCAGACCTCTAAGACCCAGGTCCCCTGAGTCCTCACTGCATACCAGCTCCTCGTCTGGCCCACTATTCCCACAGCAGCCTGGCCAGGGAGACACAAGTGGGGCTGGGCCGGGAGCGGGTAGCTTGGAGACTTCTGACTCATGCTCCACTGTGACCTCTAGAGGGCTGAGTCCTTGGCCTCAATGCCTAACACCCCAACCTGGGGCCCAGCCAAGGGGAGACCCCCAGGGCCTACAGATACCCGCTGCCTGGGTCACCCACTCTTGGTCTCTGGGGGAATGAAAGGAAGGGAAGGCCCAAAGCACAGCCCACCTGGTCCCATACAAGTTCCCTGAGAACTCGGCGTGCTCGATGAAGTCTCCGGCAGCAATGTCCCGCTGCATCACCTCCCTGGTCACAAAGTAGTAATCTGTAAAGGAGAAGCAGCTAACGGGGAACAGGCCTCACACATCCCTCGGATGAGTGTCAGGCTGCTCGAGTCTTGTGCTGGAGCGCAGGGGCCAGCTGGCCAAGCTCACCTTTGCCGTTCTCCTCTCCTGGCCTCGGGTCCCTTGTAGTGTCTAGGAATAAGTACCAGTGACGGCTTGGGACACCACCTGAAACCTCAAACATCCCATCCCCAGGGCCTGCCCCCCAGCCTGGCTCCGCCCATCCGGAGGTGTGGGAAGGGAGGCTACAGGCTAGGGTCGGCAGTGTGGGGGCTTCTGCCCCACTGTGTGCCAGTGGGGGCGGGTGCTTCAGGGCATGTTAGCAAGGGTCTGTCCCTGAGACCCTCCCCCATCTCCCCTGGGGCCTCACGGGACACGCTGAAGCCAAAGATGCTGCCATATTCCTGCAGGAGTTTCTTCAGTAGAGTGCTCTTCCCAGCCCCTGAGGGTCCACTCAGGACAACGGGCCTCGGTCCTGACATCCCTGTAGGGAGGTGGGGGGAGAGGCAAGTATCAGGAGGGCCTTGCTCTCTGCTGCATGGAGGTGGATATCCTGCTGCATATGGAGGTGGCTGCAGTGCCCAAGTGAATTCAACCCAGCAATGAGGCAGAGCTGGGGTACAGTCACTCAGAGCCATGCTTAAACCCTGGCTATGCCTCCCTGTGGGTGGTAACATATGCACCAACCACAAATGTGGCCTCCCCAGCTGTCCACTACTAGCCTACCTCTCAAGGAGCCTGGACTTTGGCTCCTGGGAGGGGCACATCCAGGTCCCAATTCCTGTGTCTCCTGGCACCACACTTTGGAGGTGTCCTTGGTCAAGGTCAGTGGAACCCAAGGTCTGTTCTGGGAACTTCCACTGAAAAGCGAGGGGCTAATCCCAGGGTCCCTGACTCCCCTCTGTGATACCTGGGTCTCATGAAGCCAGCAGGAGGGGAGGGCATCACCCTCGCAGCTTGTAACACAGGGCTCTGACACCCGCCAAAGGTGAGAACACTGGGGGCAGGAACAGTGGAAGAGGTCTGGAGGCATCAGCTTAGCCTGCTCTATGCCCACTGGACCACCCCAGCACCCCTCACATAGGACCTACCTTCTGAGTAGCCTCTGTGCTCAGCTTGGGGCTGCACTGGATGAGCTGAGAGAGTGGTAATCCTTGCCTGCTCCCCCGTCTGAGCACTAAATCTCTCCCAGTGCAGCCAACACCACCTGCTCAGCAGAGGCAAACGCTGCTCTTCACCCTAGAGAAGTGCACCTGCCTCCCCAGCCACGTGACAAGCCGGGCTGAGGAAGGTTAGGTACACGGGGAGCCTCAGAAGACAGGAATCAAGGCTGGCACTAAGCTAAGGGGCTGGGAGGCTATGCACTGCCCCAGAGGGAGGCATAGCCTAGAAGGGCGTGTGATGAGCTGGCCTGCACCTGCAGTGCTCTCTCTGTGTGGAGGTCCCTAAGAAGCAGAGGTGGGCAGCAGTGAGGGCCGGGAGGAACAGGCCCCCCTGCCTGGGCAGCTCTCCAGCAGGAACCCTGGTGGGCACTGCTTTCCTAATCTGCAATGTAGGCCAACCTGGGTAATCTGTCTAAAGCACAGCTATTCTGGGACCATCGGGCTGTATGCAAACACCCTGAAGAAGGACTTGGGAATCAGACATGACCACCTGCTGAAAAGAGATAGAAGAAATGTGTCCAGAGGAGCTCATCAATGCTCTGTCATTTCTAAGTGACCAGTTCTTAGCTCCTTTGTCTCGTCCAAGTTTCCTATGGTAACAGTGAAGTTGCTTGGTCATGTTCGACTCTGCAACCCCATGGACTGTAGCCCACCAGGCTCCTCCATCCATGGGGTTTTCCAGGCAAGAATACTGGAGTGGGTTGCCATTTCCTTTTCCAGGGGATCTTCCTGACCCAGGGATTGAACCCAGGTCTCCCACATTGCGGGCAGACTCTTTACCATCTGAGCCACAAGGGAAGCCCAATAGTGCATTGTTTTAAAATAGCAAGTCCCATTGACTCACAACTCCTTTCTGGGGTCCTGATTTTCCCACCCAGACACAGTGCCACTATACAAATCCCCACACATTTGTGTGTCTGACTCCAAGCCCACTGCTATTGCCTGCCCAGTAGAGCACAGCCCTCTTGCTACCCTAAGGACTGGTGCAAGGGAAGGTCTCACTTCTGCCTCACACTGCCCTTCATAAAGTCCCTTCCTCTGCAGAATGAACATCCTGTGGGCATCCCAGCCCACCCCCCGGGTCTGCCCTGACTTTCTAGATGCTGAGTGACCGAGGTGCTATGCGAGTTATGGGGGAGGGATATCAAAGGGCAGAGGAGATACTGGGGGTCACTAGGCCCTCGAGTAAGGCTGCTGCTTCTAGAGGGGCCCTGGAAAGGGAGTATGGAGGCTAAGGTCTGTCACCCACTGCCTGGCCTCTGGATTGTGCCAAGTCACCACTGCACACATGTCCTTCCCAATCTCGCAAGCAGGGGCAGCTGTGGTTGTTCAGCATCCTAGGTCTTCCCAGGCCCCGGCAGCATGTTGGCACCACAAGAATGTGAGTTTTTCCAGGGCAGGGTTAACACCAAAGTGGACACATGCCAGTTCTCACAAGAGAAGGACCAGAAAGCCTCCTTGGGCCTTACTCACAGCAACAAACTCTCCACTCAGTTGTTGCAGTTGGTACCTTCTGGACCCAACTTGGGGCATCTACCTCCAGGGAGGACCCATCTCACCCGCCTATGAAGATTCCCCTCAGGAACACTCTGCTCCTTTCCACATGCCCAATTTGGGCAGGTACCGCACCCTCACATTCCATAGCCTGCAACTATAAACCTGCCAGCAACACCCAGAGGCTGTGCCTTACCTGCTCTGTGCCTCCAGGCTAGCACACAGGCACCCTAACACACTCCCCTGGCAGTTCCTGCTGTTTCCTATGCGTGCAGCCATGACTATGTGTTGTGGTCATAAGCTCTAACATCAGAACACCGGAAAACTACACAGGGAGACATGTCTTCAATCAGGACCAATTACTACACATGGAAGTCCCAGTGCCTAAAACCCTAATGGGCCATGTTGTGCACAAGTCTTACCGTCTCACCTCGAAACCCTGGCTTCCATCTGGCTTTACATCCCATGTCGGAACTCTGAGGACAGGGACACGGCCCCTGCATCCCGCTGAGACCTCCCATCCCCCATCCCAACCACCATGGGCAGTGAGCAGCAGGCACGTATGCACACACAGGGGACTGGCTGATGGCTGCAACACTCTCTGCCTGCGTGGGTCCAAATCATCACTGCACTCTGCCTGCTACTCCTCACAGGGTATCCTCCCGAGTCCCCACTTGCCTCTCAAGCCCAGGCCCCAGGCCTCTTCAGAGATGGTCATCCATGTTGCTCTTCTTCAAAGGTTACACTACTGGTGACAAGGGGAGAGGGAACCCACCTAGCACCACTGCCTCGAGATGAGTGGGATCTAGCTGGCCAAGCTCATTTGTGCATCTATGCAGAGTCTTTCCTCTTGTGGGGTCTGTCCCTGAGGCTGTCTCCTTTTACCACAAAGGTTCGAACCACACAGACCACATCGGAGTGGCCAAGCCCTGCAGAAGGCACTTGGGGAGCTGCTGAGGGCTGGGCTCCATCCAGTGACCATGGTGACAAGAGTGCTCACTAAAGCCTCCTTCGCCAGGAGCACACTCAGTGTGGAACCACGCTCAAGGCCTCTTGGTCCCAGTGATCAAGTGAACGAGACACCGAGACTGATTCTGGCCCCATCTCCTGGTAGAACTGACTGGCAGTTAGGAACGTTCTGTATCTTCCACTCCTTGACTATTTCACAAGTCCAAACTCCAGCTTCCTGGCAAGATACTGGAAATTTTCACAAGGACACCAAAAAGGATGAGGGATGCAGTTTCTGTAGGAATTGCTGGTACAAGCCTGTGTGTTCTGGAATGCTCTCTGTTAGCACCCTTCGCAAGGAGCTCCTCAGGCAACCCTGAGAGGTTTGCCTTAAGAAGCATTCTCTGCTCTCCCTTATGCTTCCACCTGATTTCCCGTCCTGTCCCAAGGGCTGGGCATGGCCACCACCTCCCTCCTCTTTGAGAACCTAAGACAAGGTACAACCCTCTGGGGATACAGAGAAGGGAAAGTCAAACCCCACTAGCACTCGTGTAAAACACTAGACCTGAGCTGATCTGGGTCAGGATGGCTGATCATGTCCCATCCCCCAAACAGGCTGTGCAGGACAGAACTACTCCAGCCGTGGCCTCAGGTGCTCCATGTGTGGGACGTGTCCTGGCCCAGTGATCTTCAGAAACCACTTAACCTTGAAGAACCCGATTTGAAGTGGGAGAGCCAGCGGTTTCCTTCTTACTTCTCACAGTAGTGTGAGACCATGCCTTGCATGGAGGAAGCTTGGCCCTCTCAGGGAAGAAGCAAGAAGCCAAACTGTGGCAAGAAGCACACACTGCGGAGGACTTAGGCCTGTCATGGCACTACACTGCTGCATCTGGGTCTCTTTCCATCAACGAGAAGAATCAAGATTCAGTCTCATGTGAGAGCCTCAGTTCTAGCCCTAAGGGAAGGCAGAGGGAGCATGAAAGGGAAAGGGGTCCAGGACATACAAACCATGGAGCAGGAAGAAGCCCGACCCCTTCTGGGTGCAGTAGGTTCACTCTCACAGAAGGGGAAGAAAGGATCAGCCAGGGACCAGGGAGAATCAAGGCCCGGCACACACAGGATCAGAAAGGGACCTACAGGGAACCAAGGCTGGGCACACCAAGGGACAGAGAAGGACCCAGGAGGAAAAGCGGCTTGGTGTACAGCTTCAGCCAGGCCTCAGAGCCCGACCGCAGGGCACCGGCTGCCACAGCAGTGCCCCAGCAGCTCGCCCTCCGTGCTCTCCCTTTTCCCCTTGAGGACTGGGGTCACCTCCTTCCACCCCAACCACACTGTAATACCTTCCTTCCTATTCGTCCTCAAATTCTCTGAACATGTTTCTTGAGTTATGCTAAATGCAATGCAAAAGATGGAAATTAACAGTTCAGGTCTTTAAAAAAAAAGTTTGGGTATGGCTGAAGAAAAACATACAACTTTAGAACTCCCAGAATCTACTACTCAAAGAAACTTTTGATCTTCCCAGTTCCAGACAAAGGTCAAGTCAACGTGTTCTCAAAATCTAAAGGAAAGCCCAGGCAAACTACACCTGTCACAGGTATGGTGCCAACTCAGGTTACAAGCTGGCCTGGTGTGTGCAGGCAAGTGTGTGGAATCCTTACAAGAAGAGAACAGAATGAGAGTTCACGTGGCAGGAAATTCAACCTGTTAATAATAAGACAGGAAGCCACACCCACCCCATATTCTCTTAGTGCTAAAGGTTTTCCTGGGTCCCTCACGAGTCATATGGGCTTCCCTGGTGGCTCAGACAATTCAGAATCTGCCTGCAATGCAGGAGACCCAAGTTCAATCCCTGGGTGGGGAAGATTCCCTGGAGGAGGAAATGGCAACCCACTCCAGTATTCCTGCCTGAAGAATTCTATGGACAGAGGAGTTTGCTGAACTACAGTCCATGGGGTCACAAAGAGTTGCACATGACTGAGCGACTAACACACTTCACAAGTCATGGTCTGGGAGGTGAATGACAGAAAAGCCCACATTTGGGCAGGCACGCCACCAAGGGGCACTCGCATGGGACTCACGCATGAGTGATAGCCATGAAAAGCACATCTTGGCTTCCTCCTCCTGTCTTGGTTGGCCCCATCTCACACTGGCCAAACATCACCTCAGCTTCCACCTCCCCCACCCGTATGCTGCTGCTGCTGTTGCTAAGTCGCTTCAGTCGTGTCCGACTCTGTGTGACCCCATAGATGGCAGCCCACCAGGCTCCCCCATTCCTGGGATTCTCCAGGCAAGAACACTGGAGTGGGTTGCCATTTCCTTCTCCAATGCATGAAAGTGAAAAGTGAAAGTGAAGTCGCTCAGTCGTGTCCGACTCTTAGTGACCCCATGGACTGCAGCCCACCAGGGCTGGGATTTTCCAGGCAAGAGTACTGGAGTGGGGTGCCATTGCCTTCTCCACCCACCCCTATGAAAGGCAGTCAAAACAAGCGAGGTGGCATACCTCACTGCTTCTCCTCAAATAAGCACCTGGGTAAAGGAGGTTTATTCCCGTTCATTGCTTCCAAAAGAATGTCTAAAAAAAGCAGATGAGTAGCTCCAGCAACCTAGACTTGTGGTGTCTTGTCCCCAAGGAAGCTGAACCCCAACTACCATGCCCATGTCATGTCAGGAAGACCTGCCACCAACAACTTGCTCCTGTGTGGAAGTGCCCAAATCTGCAATGTCCAACAGTGCTAGGTTTGGGGCTGGCCAAGAAACTGCGGCAGTCCCAGCGGCCCTCCTGTCTGGGAGTCCTTGGAGCAGTCAGCTGTGCCCACCTAGGACCCCGCCATGGGTTTGCAATCTGCGGTGGGAACCACACATAGCACCACAGCTGGACTATCGGGAGGGTTTCCCTTAAGCGCGGCGTAGACTACATATTTCTACAGGCCAGGTGAACTAATTGGGACTTTGGTGACTCTGCCATACCAGGAGCAACCTAAGGGCCTTCAAAACCCTGATCTCCCAGGGTTTTGGGCTCTGCTCTGTGGCCCACCTTGGAGAAGGGTGTCAAGCTGCTTTCCCTCTCCGCCCCTCCGCATCCTGCAGGGTCCACAAGGCGTCCAGCATGAAGTCCTCAAACTGCAGGGGTTTTACAAACTGTTTGGAGCTTCCAATGTCAGAATAATTTCCTCTTATATTTTGAGGACTGATACAGGGGAACCAGTTTTTAAATTGTCTTAAGTAAAAATAATAACTACCAAAGGCAATTCTAACACAGAGACACAATGGATAAAACTTCAAAGTGAAGGGAAGCCTCCCTGAATTTGACTCCATGAAAAGACTACCCTATTCTAGTCTCCCCCCGCTTTGCTTATCCTGAAACAGAGCTCTGGGAACCACTGAAGGACGCCGAGGGCAGTTTCGCTGGCTGGCGAAACGACAGAATTCACGAGCACAACCCCACGAGTCCCTGAAGGAGACCCATGACACTCGCACTCAGCACGGGCTCCGGGGGCGCCTCGCACGCGACAGGCGGCGGTCCCCGCCTCTCTGCCGCGGATTCAGACCGTGACACACGGGCCTGGACCCTCCTGGGGCCTGCGCGCGCCCAGAACTCCGTCCCGCTGTGAGGGGCCGCCACTCACCGTCCGAGCGGGTCCGGCCAAGGGCGGCCGCTGCCAGCCCGGCCAGCGGGCGCCGCAACATGAAGGGCCGCCGTCGCCGCCGCCCGGGCGGACATACGCCACAGCGTCACGCCGCGCCGGCCTCCCTCCGCCCCTCAGAGGCGTACGTCACCACCGCGCGAGACCCGCCTGAGCCTGCGGGCAAGTAAGTCGGAGCTGCGCCGGCCTTGCCCCGCCTTGGAAGGCCGTACGTCAGCGCCGCAAGATCCTGCGCCCAAGGATGACGTCGCGGCGAAGCCACACGAGGATTGAAAACTGAGTTTACCTTGACTGTGTCCTCTCCTCTGGCCAGTCCCGCAGCCGTTGGCCTGTGGCTGCCTAGCCTCTGGTCCTCGAGGCCGCTCCGGAGCCGGTGAGGGTGGCAAGTTGGTGCTGGAAAGGCGCCGCGTCGCGCGGGCTTGGAGGGCTTCCTTCAAGGGAGGGTCCGGGCCCTGCCGCTAGCCGCCCTTAAGGGTATCACTTGGGAGGTTTCTAGCATTGAGGTTTCCTGTTGAGTCATCTCCTGAGGCGGAAGGAGGCCTGCAGGGAATATAGCAAGGCAAACGTGTTTATCTGTACTGGGAGGGCTCTTTTCCTGGGGTCTTAATGTTTGAGACATCAGGTATACGACATTTGAAGCAACTGGTTTATCACCGCTTAAACCTCAGCTTCCCTGGGAGTCAGGGCTTCGTAAGCCGCGGCTGCTCTTTGGTAATCCTTACCTCGCTGGATTTTGTGAGAATGAAATGACCTTGGAAAACAGGTATGAGCTAGTCGTCACCATTTACGTTGCATTCCATCCTCAGAGTGACTTGTCTGACTCAGTAACCCACCAGAATGGGCCCAGCCCCTGCTGCAGACAGTTTACTGAGTCAGAGTTTTTGGGAGTAGAACTGAGGCATCTGCAGATCAAAGACGTTCCACAGGTAATTCTAATGCCAGGTGAGGGCTGAAAGCCTCATAGATTGTTTGGGCAACACTTGCTCTGACCTGGTAGTCTGTCCGAGATGGCTTTGTTCCTGCCTGGGATTTGCTGAGAATCGATTAGGTGGAAAATCCTGTCTTTTAAAAAGATCTTTTATTTCCTTGCCTAGCAGTCACACACTGGGCCAGTGAATGACCCTAGGCCTTCACGTGCTGCAGGGGCTCTCAGGAGGAATGGTGGCCAACAGCAGCCTGCTTCGGTAAGCATGGACTTCCAGGCCCTTTGGGACTCTTGTAATGGGGCCACCCGAAAAATCTCGACTCAACAGCCTTAGGCTTTGCAGCCTTAGTAAAGCCTCCAAAGCCAGCGTGTTTTATCTGGAGAAATACATACAAGTACATATGTGCGGGGGTTTCCCTGGTGGCTCAGTCAGTAAAGAATCTGCCTGCAGTGCAGGACACCCACGTTTGATTGCTGGGTCGGGAAGATACCCTGGAGAAGGAAATGGCAACCCACTCCAGTACTCTTGCCTGGAAAATCTCATGGACAGAGGAGTCTGACCAGCTATCGTCCTTGGGATGGCAAGAGTTGGACATGACTTAGTGACTAAATCACTGCCACCACATATGTATGGACACCTTAACAGTGTTAAAGGAGGAATGGAAGTGACTTGTGAGTACCTGGCACCAAACAGATGCGGTGGTGGCCACTGTCCTATTCAGAGCCTGCAGGCCACCCCTGGAGAAGACCGTGGCCTTCCTGCTCTTCCCACCAGAACTGCCTCCCCATCTGCATTTTCCTCTCTTCCCCTGATCTCCCCGAGTGCTGATGGAGGAGAGAATGAATGCAGGTTTTAAATTGTTTCTGTGGAACCTAGGAAGAGGGTTGTACCACCTGAGCTGCGGATTAGTATGACGATGGGGAAGAGACTTGGTTGCAACATTTCCAGAAGGGCCCTTGTGCTGGAAAAGGTTCATGTTGAAACTACAGCTACTGTTCTGGCAGGAAAGCATTCACTCTTTCCCCTCAAGGGTTGGTTCCAGCCCCTTCCAGGAGCCTCCTGAATCACCAACCCCAGATTGTCTGGAGTGGCTGTGCCCTGAGCTCCCTGGTGTTGCTTAGGTACAGGCCCTGCCCAACTCACTGTGGGTTCCTCTGATGCTGGAGTTCACCTACTTCTTTCTCCAGTCTTGCACTTCCGGAGGATTTTGCCAAAATTTACTGAGCACTCAGATAGGGAGGGCCTAGGACTTCATAGCAAGGAAGATGCAGTTCTCTCACCCCAGGCCATCAGACTAGTGGAAGAAATGGACCATCAGTCTGAGGTGTCAGCTGGAAATTGCAGTGGGGTGGCGGGAACCACAACCAAAGCAGAGGCTGCCATACTGGCTGTGTATGGCCTGTGGCTGCTTGGTGGAGAGAGAAGTCCTAAAAGTCTGGTGGGAGCTACCAAATTGATGTGAGCATCAGAAAACCGATGGACTGCAGTTTGGAATTCGAGTTTGTATGAAAGCAGGCTGGAAGGGACTCTGTGTGTGTGTGTGGGGGGGTTGTCACAGGGCAAGGTTAGGACAGGGAAATCCACATCCTGAGTGAATGAGACAAATGTGGCCTCACGTAGCTGGGCTGAGTGAGGTGTGAATAGGCCCTATTCTGTTACCTTAGAGCATGCACTCTGCTGTGTGCAGAAGAGCTGTGTGCCCATCACACTCAGAAGCCAAGTGGACCAGGTGTCTCAGTCGGCTTGGGCTGATCTAGCAGAACACCACAGACCAGGCAGCTTATGAAAACTGCAAGTCTGAGATTAGGGTGCCAGCAGGGTTCTGGTGAACCAGGTTCCTGGTTCAGAAATGGCTGCCTCGTGGTGGTGTCCTCATATGGTGGAGACAGTTAGCTCTCTGGTCTCTTCTTCTTATACGGGCACCTATCATACTGTGGGGACCCCACCATCATCTAACCCTAATCCAGAGGTCCCACCTCCTGACACCATCTCACTGGGGTTAGGGCTTCAACGTGTGAATGGGGACGGGATGGACTCAAATGGAGAGTCCACAACACCAGGACTGCAGTCCCATGAAAGTCAGCTTCGCATTCAGTGCTATAGTCTAGCACCCTAGCCATGGGGTCAGGCCTCACCAGAGACCCACCAGGGTTCTGGATGTGGAGTGGAGCTGCTCTGACCACATCCTGCCCTGGTTCACATTGCTGTGTGCCTCTATAGGAGCTGGGCTGCGTGGCCATTCTGGTCCTGGCACCAGCCACTGACCAGCACATGTGTCTGCAGCCTGCTCTGGCAGCATGGGATGACAAGGGCTGCCCCTGAGAGCTGCCGCCACCTGTATATGTCCTCTTGGCGGGCTGACTGCAACAGAGCCTCGCTCACTCGAGTGCACCGGCAGACCTACGCACGCCTCTACCCTGTTCTCCTGGTCAAGCAGGATGGTTCCACCATCCACATCCGCTATCCGGAACCTCGTCGGATGCTCACAGTAAGCTTCCTTCCCCGACACTCCCTAGGATCAGGTCCTGGAGGACTTAGCCTGTAGAAACTACTCCTCTAGGAGCTCGTGGGCTTAGAACCCACCATCGCTGTACTGGGAGGGGAGTGAATCATGGGTCAGAATTTTTGGTTGAGGAGAGGGAAGAAGGTGACCTGGAGTGCACTCCACAGACCAAGGTAAGAAAGCAGTGAGCTGTATGGTTGAAAAAAATGGCAAGTCTTGGGAAAACAAGCAGAAAAAGTTAAAAAATTAAAGTTTTGAAGTGAGAGAAAACCCACAGAACACATAAAACCCAAACTATGTGGTAGATGATAACAAGGTGAAGTGGAGACCCTGGAGAACATCCTGGTACCCTCCACCTGAGCCATGTACACACCCATTCCTCCCCACAGATGCCTGTGGACCTGGACTCCTTGTCCCCAGAGGAGAGGCGTGCACGACTCCGAAAACGAGAGGGCCAGCTCAAAGAAAAGGAGGAGGAGCCAGAGCTCGGTGACGACTTTGATGTGGAGCAGTACAAGCAGTTTTGGACCAAAAAGTGATGGTGCCTGGAAGCTGCTGTGTCCTAGGGAATGCTGGGAAGCAGGGAGGGGCACGTGTCTTTAAATCATGAGTTGAAGAAGCTGTATCTTGTGAAAAGATCAATAGAAAGGACATTCAAATAACACTCTTGACACTTTATTGTAAATCCTTCAGAAAACATTTGGTCACCCTACCGTTTCAATTCAGGGGTTGGCTAGTGGAGTGGCACCCCTCCACTCACTAGGGTTGTTAAATCATTGAGTCTTATCTGGTCTGCTGTGATGATAAAATAGAACGCACTTGCCCAACAACTAGCTCAGTTTAGTTCGGATACTGACCCATCAGCAGTGACCGAAACAGTAGTCAATGATCGTCCGCCGACACCTTGGGGGTGACTGAGGCATTCTCTGCGCTGTCTGGGGAATGAATGCAATGAGGTGTGCTTGCATGCTTCCTCAGAAACTAGACACAGTTGGTCCCCCCGAGGGCGGAGGCCGAGCGTTGCAGGCACGACCTGACCTTGGCCTCTCCCAGGCAGCCCGCTACCTGATAGAAACCTCCGGCGGCTATAGTTGGAAACGTTAAGTCGTTGTCTTTCTGGTGCCTACCCCTCCTCCAGCACAGCCCCGGGAACACGGCACGCAATGGGAACTGTGGCTCTGGGGTGTCACTCACATAATATGATTTATAAAATTGTCAGTCGTAGCAGCGCGACGCTCAGGTACAGACTCCGCAGCCTTCGCAAGTGCAGATGCCGGGTCGCGTCAGTGCGCAGGCGCTCTGGCTAGGACGCCTGGGGCGGGGAAGGGGGACAGTACGGAAGCGCGCGGGGTTGGCGCGGACGTGACGTCACCGTGTGCGACGCGGGAGTGGGAGCTGGGACCTGTAGGGCCTTGGTACCGGGAATCCCGGGGAGAGGGCTGCACGTTACCACAATGTTCGGCTCCAGCCGGGGCGGCGTGCGCGGTGGGCAGGACCAGTTCAGCTGGGAGGATGTGAAGACTGACAAGCAGAGGGAGAACTACCTGGGTGAGTGGGGTGCAGGGACCGGAGCTCGCGGGCTGTGGGTTCGCCAGCCCCTGGGCCGTGCGGAGGGCTTAGTGCTCTGTTCCCGCAGGCAACTCGCTAATGGCCCCGGTGGGCCGCTGGCAGAAGGGCCGTGACCTCACTTGGTACGCCAAGGGCCGCGCGAACAGCGCTGGACTGAGCCGGGAGCAGGAATTGGCGGCTGTGAGGCAGGCGGAACAGGAGGCGCTCATGGCAGCGTTGTGAGTGTGCCTCCGGAGCTTGAGTGGGGAGGCGGTGGCGGGGGGGTGTTACTTCTGGGTGGGTGCGCGGCGGGGGTGGTTGGGACCGCGGCGTGGCTGGGGGGAGTCGAGGCGAGGCTCGTCGCTCCCTGAAGCGCACGCGCGGCCCCCGCAGAGGCTACAAGAACGTAAAGAAGCAGCCCACCGGCCTGAGCAAGGAGGTGAGATGGGCTCTTTTGGAGAGTGGGGCTGGGTTGGGGAGGGGGCTGATCCCGCTCTCCAGCGAGCACTTGCACTCCCCTCCACAGGACTTTGTCGAAGTTTGTAAGCGGGAAGGTAGTGACCCCGAGAAAGGAGTGGACCGGCTTCTGGGTCTGGGGAGCTCCAGGTGCGGGGCCGGGGGGGTCCTCGGAAGCCCCAGAAATCGCGAGGATGCGGCTTCTTGGGGCTTGGCACTGTCAGCTGCCTAGGTGGAAGCCAGTATGGGTCATCTAGGCCAACCACTTTTCTAGGGAGGCCTGGGGGTAGGGGGCGGTCCTCGTCGTGGGGGTGTTTCACCATAAAGAGTAACTTACCCGTCTCCCCGCAGTGGCTCTGTAGGGCGAGTGGCGCTGTCCCGGGAAGACAAAGAGGCCGCTAAGCTGGGGCTTTCGGTATTCACGGTAATTACTCCCAAATATGCCGGGATCTCATGGTGGGGTGGGAGTCGGTCTGAGCGCCTCTTCCAGTTGAGGGCTGCGAGGCAGGCCGTCTCCCTTGGGGAGGCCCTCCCAGCTTCTGGCTGGCTCTCCCCTGTCGGTATGCCGGGGCACCCTGCACGCCCCCAGAGTGGCATTTCTCGGCAGCACCACCGCGTGGAGAGCAGTCGGCCAGGGACCTCCTTGGCTTTGGCCAAGAAGAAGCCTCGGTCAGAGGAGAAGGTGGAGCCGGGGTAAGGCCCCTCCCAGGGCACAGAACTCCTTTCTCTCAGCATGTTGGCTGCTTCTCCAGTCAGGTTCCCAGCTCCAGTCCCCTTTTTCTTCTGAAGAGCCTTTGGGTGCAGTGAGCCCAGGGGGAAGGCTCATGACTGCCCACCAACCCGCAGCAGGGTCAGGGGCACCGGAGGGTGTCAGCACTCGGCCCCAAGAGGGCAGGGGCATCCCAGTGGGAGGGCTGCAAGCAGCTGAGATTGTCAGGTAGGTGCTGCCCTGCAGACCTTTTGCCATAGTTGTAATGTGTCTGTGCTGCTCACGGTAGCTGCTGGCCACACATGGTCCTGAGTTATTCTTAGTGACTTGAGGTTGAAATGACTACACATGGTCAGTGGCTACTGTGGTCTAGACCCCCCAAAGCCCCAGGGGCTTCTAGCACTCATGCACTCCCCCTTGTAGTCCTGAAAGCCACAGGAAGAGCAAGAAAGAGAAGAAAAAGAAGAGGCACAAGAAAGAGAAGAGGAAGAAAGAAAAGGAGCATGGGAGAAGGCTGGATTCCTCACTGCCCCCAGCTCCCATCCAGTAGGTGCAGCTGCCTGGGGGTGGAGATGAGGGAGTGCTTGGCAGGCAGAGCCCCTCACACTAGGCATCTCGTGGTCTCCCTAGGCATGACTCTGACTCCTCAACTTGCTGCAAGAAGCGCAGGCACGACAGCGACTGAGGCCCAGGGATCTGGAGGACTGGCCTGTGGGGGTTACCCCAGGCTCCCAGAGAGGCTTGAAAGTCGCTCAGTAGTGTCCAACTCTTTACGACCCCATGGACTGTAGCCCACCAGGATCCTCTGTCCATGGAATTCTCCAGGCCAGAATACTGAAGAGGCTTAGTTGTGGCCCTGTATGGCTACTTCTATTTTTCTTTGTATTGATTCACTCTTTGTACTTAAATAAACTTATTTTAAGTGGAAAGTGTCTTATACTAACTAAAAGGAAAGTTGCTGTTGTGTCACAACAGAAAGTGATGTGTGAAAATGTAAATCTTTGGAGTTCCAGCAAGGCCATCTGCAATCACATTGGGAGGGGCACTGTCCTTTTTGTGGTCAGCATCCTGGGGTCCCCTGTTGGCCTGGTCCCTGCATCTACTTCAGGTGTACCAAGAGCCCTGGATTATGTGTGGTCAGCAGGGAGGGCAGAGGGACCAAAAGGTGCTCCACTCCAAGTAGGTGACCGTGCTAAAAGGGGCAGTCTGGGCTGGGCATCTAGATCACGGGGAAGTGGACTTGTACCTGCAGCCACCCTTGTCCTCCTAGGCCACCAAAGGATCTCCTAACCACTGTCCCACATGTACCCCCCCCACCTGTGCCTGCTGTAAAGGCACTGGCTCCCTCCACCAGGCCCCCATCTCCAAGGCTGGAAGGCACATATAGAACCTTGCCATCCATAGAAAAAAACATCCTACAAACCACACTGGGATAAAGACAAAACCTAGACTGGATTCATTACCGAGGTTCTTGTTTTGCTGCTGATTTTAAAAGAAATGAGAACTGAAAGCAATTCTGTCTTAAAGGCACTTGGCACTAGTTATCAACCTGTTAGAGATCACTGTCTAGGGTGGAGCCTGCCTCCTGGGGGGAAGGCCACCGTGACTTTGGCCTGCCAAAAGCCGCACCCAGTGGGGAAAACAAGGGTGCCAAGAAGGGCTCCAGGTCAGAGAGGCGACCCCCACAAAAGCAGGAGAGGGTCTATGGCACAGACACAGAGATCACCCAGCAAGGGATGTGTCAATTACTGTGGCAGCGACATGAGATTGTCCTGCCCCTCCAGAGGACAAGCTGCATGGCCTGGTGGTACCAGAGAGAGTGGATGTTAGGAAGGGTGTGTGTGTGTGTGGGGAGTCTCTTCCATACCACCCTTGGCCCTGGCCCCAGGGGCATACCCTGTATGGTGACCCTGCTGTCCCTCTCATGACTGGCACTGCAAAGACTGGGACCAGGGGGCTGGACTGCCAGCAATGAGACCAATGAGGTGGTTATCACAAGGGCACTGGGACATACTCAAACCCGACCACGGCAAAGTGAAGTTGGGGGCGTGGGCAGGGAAGGGAGGGGCAGAGCGAGAGAATGGGGCAAGGCAGAGCAATGCGGCCCTCACTAGGTGAGGAGAAAGTGGCTGTCCTTGCCCAGCTCCCAGAGGGCAGGCTGTCAGGGGCACCCAAACACAGGAGAGCCATGAAATAGTTAAGAGATTTTATTCTAATAGCTGTAATTACAGTGCTTGTTTGTCGAAATGAAAACTGAAAACAAGTATACAAAACAGTTGATTACTAATTGTGTATTGAAAGCAGTAAGAGGTTCCACGACACCAAATAAACCAGTTCTGAGGTTTTCCCCAAGATAAAGTTTTAACAGCTCCAGCTTCTTCAGTGTTTATCAAAATACAAAAGAAAAAAGTAGAGGTTATCATTTTCAATGGCAAATCTGACCCTTGCAGGCTGAGGGAGTGAAAGCACATGTAGACAGGGGCTCTGAGGGGCTGGGGCTCAAGGATGACCACCCGCACTCCTGCTGGTGAGACCCCAGAGAGCCCGGAGCAGGCAAGCAAGGGGACTGCAGGACTCCCGCTCCAGCCAGGGCGTTCCAACCAAAGTGCCCACGCTGACCCGAGAAAAGGCCGGGGTTCTTCCAAGGGGTCTGAGAACGGTGGCTGCAGCCTCCACCCCATCTCCTGGGCAGCCATGTATGCACAAATACAAGCACAAACGCTATGGGGTGTGGGATGACCCGAGACAGCAAATCACAGGGACCCTATTGTGACCATGCAGAATGGATATCATGGCTGGTTCTGCCCCGTTTCATGTTCCCCACGGGAAACAGACCACCGGTGGACTGGACTCAGGCCGTTAACTGCAGAACCTACATTAGGCACATTTCTCCCTTCTGTGTGTTCAAGTGTTCTCCTTATTTTGTATTTGTAACTATTTTAAAAAATGCACTGAGTTTGGGTTAAAAACCAACCACCAAAATGGATCTCAACACAGATCTAAAGCCCAGAGGAGGAGTATTGGGCTCGTCTGACACACAACTCCTGGATGACCCGTGTGCCTAAAATCCCTTCTCAGTACTAAACAGTGGGTTGATTTTCTTTTTACAATAAAAAAAGCTGAGTAATATTGCATAGGAGTACCAGAAACTGCCTCATTGGAAACAAAAACTATTTACATTAAATAAAAACCCAGTTGCAGGCTGCGTCTGCACATTTACAGCATGGTGAAGCACACTGTGACCGACCACGGAGACAGCTTCTGGCACTCACACCACAGGGGCACGTTTGCCACACGAGAGTAAAGCGAGGGCAGGAGGAGGGAGTGAGAGGGGAGGAGAGAGGACTACAGCTCACTTCTGGTTCCGGAGCTGATTGGACAGCCAGTCCAGTCCCTCGTAAAGCCCGTCCCCGCTGGTGGCACAGGTGGCCTGTATGTACCAGTTCCTGTGGCGCAGAGAATGTAGGCCCAGCTTGTCCGTGATCTCAGCTGCGTTCATGGCGTTGGGGAGGTCCTGGGGGAGCGGCAGCACGGCGGGCGTGGGTCAAGGGGCTGCACGGAACCCTTCCCCCCTGACCTGTGACGCCCCCTGTTCAGACCTCCAGCCTGGAGAGGCTGGCTGCCTGACATGCACCCACCACCAGCACACAGGGCCGTTCAGTCACACGTACCTGTTTGTTGGCAAACACGAGCAGAACGGCGTCCCTGAGCTCGTCTTCTGCCAACATCCTCATGAGCTCCTCGCGGGCCTCATTCACACGCTCTCTGTCATTGCTGTCAACCACAAAGATGAGACCTGCATAGGGAACAGGAAGCATGAGTACAGGCCCCAGGACGGCCCCGACCCCACTCCTGAGGGTGGAACGGGGCAGCTCACTTGTGCAGGCCCCAGGACACCCCCGGCCCCACTCCCAAGGGTGGAACAGGGCAGCTCACTCTTACCTTGTGTGTTTTGAAAGTAGTGGCGCCACAGAGGCCGGATCTTGTCCTGGCCACCCACGTCCCACACAGTGAAGCTGATGTTCTTGTACTCCACGGTCTCCACGTTGAAGCCTGGAGGAGACCTGGGTGAGCCTATATCCCCAGAGCCACCACCACCTCCCAGACTCCCAAGGCCCAGTGTCCTCACCAATAGTGGGAATGGTGGTCACAATTTCACCCAGCTTCAGTTTGTACAGGATGGTGGTCTTTCCCGCAGCATCTAGGCCCACCATGAGAATGCGCATTTCTTTTTTGCCAAAAAGGCCCTTGAAGAGGTTTGCAAAGATATTCCCCATGCTGTGGACCGGTGGGAGCAACACTGGCCAGAGAAACCTGCAGGAACAAGGAGTCCTTGGGTCTTTTTCTGTGCTGCCCAGGGCCACTCAAGCAGGAGCAGCTCGGAGACCGCTCACCCAGAGCCAGGCTGACGCAGCTCCTCCTATCTCACAGGGTGATGGAAGCTGATGAAAGTCTGGTTCCTATCCAAAAGAAAACAGTCCTGCCCACCTACCTCTTGAGCCTCTAAATCACTCTTACAAGGCAGCATATGGGAATCTTAGAACAAGGCTGAGTGGAATTTAAAGCAGCTGCTACCATCATCTGAGGAAGTTACACCCAAGGCCTTAGGGCAACTTACCTCTAAGTCCTTCAACGGCAGTAACTGTGAGTTTCAAATGAATGCTAGATTCTCCATGATCTAATACAGAGTTCTTCAAGGGGCCAGAAACAACCACTTCAAGGCCCTACCATGTCTCCCAACTGCCCTAAGTCTCAATGAAACAGAGTTCAATGTTAAGACAACTAATACCTGAGAACCTAGGAGGGCCCTGGCCGAGACCAAGAGCCAACCTTTCCTAACAAGCTGAGAGCTCAGCACACCTTGCAGGCAGGACTGGGTGAGTGAGAACACCTAGGGCTCAAGGGCCGCACACCAGGGCATTCAGTCCAAGGGCGAGCCCACAGCAATGACCAAGTTAGGGAACCCTTTCCCAAGACCTGTGGTCAGCGATGTTCAGAGAGAAGACCTGTGTGGTGTAGCAAGTGTGTAGAAGAACATGTGTGCTGTGTTTGGGCTCCCCCAGGCACTCCTCACTCCACAGAGCAGACTGGGAGCAGCCACTGAGCTGACTGGACCCAAGCTCAGAGCCCAGGCCCACATACCCAGACCTGCAGAAAGGGATAGGTGATCGCGGCTGTCGGAGGGTGAGCTCACAGAGGAGGGGATCTCCTGTACTATAAGACCCACAGGGCACCAGAGGTGCCCAGATACGGTCTCTCCACACTCAGTACATTGATCCTTCAACTGTTTTATTTCCAAACAAGGCTTTAGGAAAAAATAGTCACCTTCTCAAATGCTTACGAATCTGGACTTAGCACCTAAGGTGAAGTCAAGCTGTGGAGGGCTGAGCAGCCTTCAACTGGGCAGATTCTGTGTAAGTGTTGACAGAAAACCAAATGAACCAGAGAGAGCTTGTTCTAAGCTGATGGGAGATGCTCACACCTGATCACTGGGAGGGTGCTGGTGGAAGCTACTGTCAAGGTTGGGAAGGAGCCTTGCCCTGCATACCTAACCCCCTAGAAGTAACTATGAGCTCCCCAGTGTTTGAACTTTGGATGGACACTGCTTGGCTGAGAGGCCAGTCCCATGGAGGACACAGATATGGGCCTGCCACAGGCACTCCCCACTCCACTCCACCTAGGGGGTGTGCCCCAGATCCCCACCACCCCATGTCACCTCTGATGACAGGTGCATGTGGAGTTGCCAGGTCTCCATCGCAAGTTCCTTTCTGCCTTAGTCATCAGTGAGCATTTGGGGATATATGTTCCGCTCCTCATCCAACTTCCACCCTCCAGTTTCAGCATTCGGACATTTCCTGGCTGAATTACTGCCATGAGAACTGTCAAATGGTGGTTTTCTATGGAGTCATTCCTTCCACCTTTAGTTAGCATTCTACCCAAGGAACCACCATTCTCTTCTTCCTATATTGATATGGTGTGAACTTAAGAATTCCTAGTTTACTCAGTGGGTCAGAACCAGCACTCCACTGTGACCTAGATGTTCCAATGGTCTTAGGGGCATCCAGTGGAGCCCCTTCTAGCAGGCTTCAGAGCACTTTCAACATTTTAAAATTCTTTTTGGTTTTGAATAATATTACCTATTTATAAAATTAAAATTTAAAAAGATCTTTACTATGGTATTTCCTTTTCGGCAGACAACCACTTTTCCTAAATATAGAGGATGATAAATTATGGAAAACAGAATGAATTGAACACATATTTATCTCCGCTTATTCCTGAAGTCACTACCAATATAGAAGTAAAAGTGATGACTGACTCAAAAGGACGGAGAGAAAGGTGGTAGAATTCTGCTGGGGTCTGGCTCTGACCCAATACTCATCCTCAGCCCTGCAGGAGAGCCAGGGGGCCTTTCTGGAGCAACTGCACCAGCGGTCCTGACTCTGCTCTCCAGTCAGAGGAGGGCACAAGGTGTACTGTTCTGGAAAGAGAGGAATATGGCAAGATCAACAGGGAGGCACACTGCCCCACAGACCTGCACATGAGACATGGAGGCCTCAAGGCCAGGACTTAACTCTCACACCTGGAGGCCCCCAAACATCCATGCCCCTATCTCCCTGTAAGAAGCCCCCGATGGAACTGACTGAAACGAAGAATTTGGAGAGAAGTAAGACAGAAGAGAATTTAAAAAGAAAAGTAAACAAACAGAACCCCCAACCCACACACAGCCCTGGCATCAATGAGGTGGGGATCTGGTGCCCGTAAAACAAGCACAGGGCATTAGGACAGACATGGCAGAGCTCACAACCAAAGTGGAAAAAACTCCACACACACATACAAGAACCTCAAAAACAGGGAAACTAGGAGCAATGTAAAAGACCAACATCTACCTTGGGTATGGTGATGACTTTTTAGACCCAACACCCAAGACATGACCCCATGAAAGAAAGAACAGCCATTCTGAAAACAGTCTGGAGGCTGTTTTCACAAAGCACTCTGAACATGTAGCTCAGCAATCATGCTCCCAAAGGGGCTGCAAACGAGCAAGCACACAGACACTCGCACACTGACGTCCACGAGTCTTATTCACGATCGCCACAGGCTGGAAGCAACCATGATGGCTTTCAGTAGGTGAATGGATACACAAACTTGTTTGGTAAATCCAAACAATAGAATGTTATTCAAGACTAAAAGAAAAGTACTATTAAGACATGAAAAGACACAGATAAATGTATATTATTATTACAGTATAAATGTGCATTAAGTGAAAGAAGCCAATCTAAGAATACTATACAGTGTATGATTCCAACTACGTGACATTCTGGAAAAGACAACTGTGGAGAGAGTAAAAGGATCCTTTCAGTGATTTTGAGGGGTTAGGAGGAAGGGAGGATGAATAGGTAGAGCATAGGGCATTTTCAGGACAGTGAAACTATTCTGTGTGATACTACAATGGTTGATACATGTCATTATACATTTGTCCAAACCTAGAGAAGGCACAATACCAAGAGTGAACCCTAAGATAAACTTTGGGCTCTGAACGATGATGTGTCAATGTAGGTTCATCAACTGTAACAAATGCACCACTCTAGTGGGGGACATAGTGAGGAAGGCTGTGTGTGTACTGGAAATCTCGGTGCCTTTCCCTCAATTATGTGGTGAACCTAAAATGGTTCCCTGCAAAGAAAGACAAACACACTGATTTCAATCTGTAGTTCTGTGTCAACCAAAGTACGGATTCAGTGAAAGCGCAGGACACAGGTCAGAAGTGCAAAGTCTCACACACACCTTGTCTCCAGGTTGCCACAGGCAAGGGCAACACTCCCTGCCCCCAGCCCCCGCCCAAGGTGACAGAGGGAGACAGGAGGAAGGCCTGAACAGCAGCCGGCCCAGGAGGGAGGCGAGCTCCAGGAAAAGAGGAATACGTTACCTGCGTGGTTCAAACACGGGGCTTGGCAATTCTAAGGGAATTGGGAAAAAATAATGACAAACACCCAGGAAAAAACCCAAAGATGAAAATGAAAAGAAGTCATTTTAAGATTTCCTGAGGGAAAACATGGTAAGCCAGTCACCACTTGACGCAGCAGTGAATATTTATTCGGTCATGATACTTTGACTGGCACTCCTGGGTACTGGGAAGCCAAGAACAGAACTTGTGGTCTCAAGAGCCAACCCTCACTGTCCAAAGCTGACATACTGAGAGACAGTATTAGCACCCTACTCAGAATAGTAAGGCATGAAAGGGGCTATCCCTGGGAAGCAGGCTGGAAGACTGCTGTTTACATTTGTTTTAGCATTAAGTTCATACAAACTGACACAAAATCCTGGGCACTAAGGAGTGAAACCGTTTTCTGTACTTTCCCAACCCCTGTATGGGACTGATGGAACATTCCAGGTAAACTGGGCCCAGCAGCAAGCCCACACCCACATGTCAGCCTGAAAATGCAGTCAATCACAGCCACAGCAGTCCAAGGGCCTCCTCTGCCTCCGGCATGCCCTCCCTCCCACCCAGCCCAGCATGTCTGCCCACTCATGGTTCCTGGCCCGCCTTGGCCCTGCAGTCTGGCTGAGTCCTAATTATCAATCTGGTCCCTTCCCTCCACACAGTTTTTCAACTTACCCAACTCCTGGAGCCCCAAAGGGAAAGTGGGCCATATATTTGGTGGCTGAACCTAGATGGGGATGAACAGGAACTCTGGGCTTCCCTGGTGGCTCAATGGTAAAGAGTATGCCTGCGAGATGTGGGTTTGATCCCTGGGTCAGGAAGATGCTCTGGAGGAGGGCATGGCAACCCACTCCAATATTCTTGCCTGGAGAATCCCATGGATGGAGGAGTCTGGCAGGCTACATTCCATATAGTGGCAAAGAGTCAGACATGACTGAAGCAACTGAGCACACAGCACAGGGACCCTGTCAGCTCCTGATCTAACACAGTATGTGTTGCAGTGGAAAGCTTCAACAGGCCTCTCCATAGAGGTTCTAACTTTTAGGACATCCAGCCTAAGCCTATTTCACCCTTTCCTCCACTAGGATCCTTTGCACTCAGGTCAAAACCTGTTTTTCAGGTTCATGGTAATGATCGTATTTGTAAACAGTGAAGACATTGACTTTCTCAAAAGAGCACTTCCCTGCACCTGCCTGAGTTTGCACCTTTGTGCTGGCTCATAAAAAGAGTAACAAAAGATCATCTCTTTCCTGACACAGAAAGCTCTGAGCAGATGCAGCCCCTTAAGAGCATTTTTTTCCTTTTTCTGGTTAGGACCAGAAACAAGACTGGGTGGCGGTTCAACATTATAGCAAAGAACAGGACACAACTGGTTGGCTACATTCCTGTATGCAAAGATCTACTAGGCTACAGGCCAAGGCCCAAGAAGATGCCACCCCAGGAAAGCCAGCAGAAGGAGGGAAAAAATGTAGCTGTGAGTTTACACCTGTTCCACACCAGTAAATGAATCCAGAGTAACTGGTTTACAGCTGTTACAGAGAAATATATATCTCCACGACCTCTACCTGTGCCGCTGCAGCTCCTAACAAGTCTCAGAGGATTCAGGATGAGCAAGGGAAGCCCTCCCCTACAGAGTTGCGCAGCTTACTTCTGCAGAAGGAAAATCTGTCACATTTTCTGAAATGGCTAGGAGCTGGTTTATTTAACAGAATCTCTGTAACAATGGATATCAAGATGACCCAAACTACTGAGAATCATTATGAAGAATAAATCACTAACCTAGAGCATGGCATGGGAAATGAAAGTGTGGCCCGGGAAGGCAAAAAAAAAAAAAACAAAACAAACCCACATGTGTTTTCCATTCTGTGCTTCAGACCAGGACAGGCTGCTCTGGTCCCTCTGTAAGTAAGAGATCACATGGGTCTCCCCTACACAAATGAACAAGCTAGGTGACATCAGAGCTTTCTTTCATTTTACTTTTTTTTTGAAGTTTATTAGGTGTAAGTTACATATAGTAAAATGTACAGCTCAACAGTTCATAATGTCAGTTTTAATATCTAATTTGAGAAAAATTAACAAAGTGAAGATCTTCCTAAGGAATTGATATACATTATAAAACATTTTCTTTAACTGTTTCATTTATTCTTTTAGCAGAATGAGTGTGCTTAGATTAGCAACCACTCAAAAGCCTAATTCATCTCTGACATGTAGGATTTAATTGGTTAATTTAAAGTCCCCTACTTTCATAAGCGATATGATCACATATTACTATCTGCTACAAACTGATTTTTGTACATCAACTTGGGGTTCCAGCACATGAACTAAATAAAGCCTTAAGGCACTACTCTATTAGTCCAGCATTCTACTTCTGTAGCTCTAACATTTTTCTGCAACTGGTACACCACCACATATTGTCACTATTTTATAAAAATTAGTGTAAGAAAACTGAACATGCCAATACTAGTGATAGGTAGCTATGCCTTACAGGCCTAACACATCTGTGACAAAGCTAAGGATCAACAACATGTTCAGAAGGAAGAATATTCAGACTGAGACACTCAAAGGATATAATTAAGTTGACTGAACTGTATTATTCTCAGGTGTACAAAATAATGATCTGATATGTATATTTGTTGTGAAATGATCACCACACAAAGTTAACTTCTGTCACCTCATACAGTCACTCTTTTCTTGTGATGAGAACTTTTAAGATTTCCTCTCTTAGCAACTTTCAAATATGCAATACAGTATGGTGAATTACAGTCACTATACTGTACCTTACATTCCAGGGTTTATCTCTCTCATAACCAGAATTTTGTATCTTTTGACCACCTTCACCCATTTCACCTACCTTGGCTCTGAACTTTCAATACAAAGAAAAAGAATAAATGAAAGAACATGCAAAAACATTCTAGAACAGTATAATTCTTGTCTGCATCTAAAGTGAGTTCCCATGAGAGACTGAGTTTTGTTTTTCACAATAGAACTTTCAGTATGTTTTGCAGGAATCAATCAATTAGACACTAGACCTGGTGTCTATGTAGCAGTCACCCCCAATTCCTGCCCCTAAAGAAGAATGAGTGCCAGAAACCCAAAGACTAGTACAATGACACTGGAGGGCTGGTCTCCAGTTGCCCTGCAAGTTGCCTCCCAAAGCTGAAGGAGAGGATTTCGGGTCAGGTCTGAGTCTTAGGAGGAGCAACCAGTGAAATTCAATTTACGTGCCTCTTTGCCAGGTTAAGATTCAAGGTGAAATTCTTAAAATGACAACAAGAAGTAAGTTTCATTCATGAATATAGCTCTTGGTATACACTAACTTGAACACTCAACAGTTACTGTCCAGTGTCTAATGGAACAAGCACACTAAACCACAAGGCAAACGTCGAAACAGCGTAACTGCAATTAACCCTACTTTTCAATACCTGCAAAAGTCAAAGCATTAACTGATGAACATATTTAGGTTTTGCAGTTCCTTCTCATTCAGTCTTTAAGTTTTATTTTACTACTTAAAAAAAAAAAAACCATCCTCAAAGCCCATTACCAAAGACACTTACATCAATCTGAAATCTACAGATGAGACCAAATAACCAGATGATCTAGCCCAAATGAAAACAATATCCACATAGGACCTCTGAACACAAACGTAACGTGGCCTTCAACTGGAGTGAAACAAGGCGTGGATGATACCTACAAGTAGACGCTTCACTTAGATGCTCCATCAGGAGCATCTCTCACAACTCTGTGCATTTGTCCTGGTGGCAGACGCTGGCTGCTCCTTGGTATTTCTTCTCCTAGGTTTGTCCCTGGGCTCGAGGCCTTCCAGAGTAAACCTACATTCCTAGTGCCCTGCAGCTATGCAGGACCATCTGAGTATGCTGTCTGTGGGATGGAATGGCTTCCAGGTCCTGCAGACCTGGTGGTGGGCACCTGGGCCCTCCACTATGGTGCAGCCAGCACCATGGACCCTAATGAGTACTTCTATTCTAGGAGTCAGGGCACATACACCCTGACTCCAAACACACTTAAGTCTGAAGAAGTTGTTACTGGGAGGAAAAAAAAAAAAGACCCGAAACACAAATTTGCATCAACCTCACAACATTAAAATGTGCAACAGGGACTTCCTTTGGGGGTTCGGTCATTAAGAATTGGTCTCCCAATGCAGGAGACATGAGTTCGAACTCTAGTTAGGGAGTTAAGGTATCACATGCTGCAGGGCAACTAAGCCTGTGCACAACAAAAGAGCCCACGAGCTGCAATGAAGACCCCACACAGCCAAATAAATATTTTAAAAAAGATGTATGGAGGAAACAAAGCAACTTATGACTAAAATGCAAAGCAGGGTATGAGAAACTACAGGCAACTCTAAACCACCTGTGCTGTGCTAAGTCACTTCAGTTGTGCCTGACTCTTTCCAACCCCATGGACTGTAGCCTGCCAGGCTCCTCCATCTACGGATTCTCCAGGCAAGGATACTGGAGTGGGCTGCCGTGCCCTCCTCCAGGGGATCTTCCCCTAAACCACCTAGACACCCTGGAAAGTGCCCTACCACTAACTCCTTACTAATTCTGTGCATCAGCAATCCTTTGTTCAGACCTTAGCTGTGCTCCCAGTCCTCTCTTCATACTGATTCTCCATGTCATGCCCACTGAGCCCCTCACTCAACCTCTGAAGGCAAGTTCAGATGCTACCTTTCACAAGAGAAAGTCCTTTCCTGTTTGTTTCCAGTGCGCCCTCACACACGGCGGAGTGAACAGGCCCCACACACACGTTAAGCAGCAGCGTATGACGAGCACACCTTTGGGCACACAGAAGCTCAATGTTCACGGAAACCAACTGGCAGATGGTGAAGCACAAGTAAAACAGTGACCTGCTTACCCTCCCAACCTCACCTCAATGGTAAACTGGTTCTTAGAGGCCTTTGGTGCCCAAAGCTTTAGTATGTGCACACGAGGGCGCACACACACACACACACACCCTCTCCAGCTGCCCAAAGCTTTAGTATGTGCACACGAGGGCACGCGCGCACACACACACACCCTCCAGCTGCTGAAGTCTCAGTCTCCTGATCCTGACAGAAAAAGCAGGCACATGTGTCAAATAGCACAATCCTATCTTTTAGTTCTAGAAGTGAGAATGAGAAAGAGATGGCAATTCAGGATTCTGTTGAGAAATAAATCACATTAATTTGCTTTCGTCACTCTAATTATGTAATCACCACAAATGTGCTGAAGTCTCTGTGCTCTGTGTTCTGCTGTCTTCTCAAAAAGGCCCCCTGCAGCTACGGTGCAAGGTGCAGACACAGGACCCTCTCCAGGCATGAGGGCAGGGCTCTGGGGAAGCCAGTGCTTCGAGACCCTTTCCACACCCTTGAAGAAAAAGGGAAGTGCAACCAACTATTAGCTTGTCAAAGTGCTCAGTTCTTCTTCCCCAAAGTTCTCAGAGCGGCAGGTGTCCCCCACCCCCAGGCTTTTTCAGAACAAGAAAACTTTGTGAATGACTAAAATGATTAACAGGGTCGCAAAGAGTTAAACACAACTGAGCGACTGAACTGAAAATGATGAAATCAACCTCCAAAACTTGATTTTTGCCTGCAGACAACTTTCATTTTGAAAACAAAATGTAAAAAAGATTGCAGCCCTACCTCTTTTTCTGAGCGATGGGCTTCCCAGAGGACAGAAAACAGGGGAAGTGCAGCAACGGTTGACAGTCTGTCAGATCCTCTACCTTTGAAGCCCAGGCCAGACCTGCCTTCCTGAGACCCTGGTGACAAGCACCCAGAGATGCTGCACCAGCTCGGAGCATTCAGCACACCCTCACTGGTCTTGCCTGGGAGGCCGATGCGATTCGGTGAACTTCTCATTGGCCTCAACAGCCACAGCAACCCTCTCAGTTGGCCTCTTCCTACCCTGCTCACATTTAAACTGGGGGCAGCCCTGGACTCAGGGAAATTTCATTCATATACCTGCTCCTGCCATCCTCCGCTGAAAACCTCCCAGCAGTCCTCGGCGCCCCTCTCAGGTGACCAGAGGTCCCACCAGTGCAAGACTCAGCGTCTTGTACTTTCCCTCACTAGCACTGCCCCTGTCCAGCCATTCACTCCCAGAGGAATGCAACCCCCTATATGGGACCCCAGTTGAACCTTTCTTTCATCTCCAGATTTATCTCCTACTTCCCCCTCAATGCATGGACCTCCCATCAAAATGTAATCGGCAAATATAAAAGGACCCTCTCTTTCCCACTTTAATCCTGTGCAACTTCCTCCTAGCTCCTCAGACCCAAACCTCAGAGATAACCACAATCCCACTCTGTCCCTCTCATCTCCAAATCTGTTTACTGGCAAGTCCCATCATCTCTTTTTTCAAAAGACGCTTCCCCGTCACTGTCTGCCTGTGCCTGGTCCTGGCCACCTCATCTCCCATGCTCTGGCATTCCCAAAGCCTGTAGCTTTCACTCCACAAGGTGTTCTTGATGCCAGCAAGAGGGGACTATTAGGAAAGATCAGACCAAATTCAAGTTCCTTAAAAAGATCAGAGACAGCATTCCCATGCATTTCACAGCATCACCTGTACCATTCAGAAAGGAAGCTAGGAGATAATATAACCAACATACTCACTGGACTGCAAAAAACCCACGCTGCCCCAACTAAAATGTAACTGGGAAATGAAAGACAGTGTCATATGATAAAATGTGACCTTCAATACTGGTCATGACCACAAGTTCACGGGAGGCAGTCAGAGAACCACCTAATGAAGATGGCCACAAATGCAGCAGCATCTCAGACACTCAAGGCCTGGTGTGTCCACCAAGTTTTTTTTTCTTCCCCCACCTGGATACTGAGAACAACTCTTGGTATGATTCTGCAAAGAACCAAATACAATCACCCTTAATTTACAAGGTAGTTTCATTCCTGGAGAATTGAGAACATCTATTAAAACCAAGGGCTTCCCTGGTGGTTCAGATGGGAAAGAATCTGCCTGCAACATAGAGACCCAGGTTCAATCCCTGGGTTGGGAAGATTCCCCTGGAGAAGGGAATGGCAACCCACCCCAGTATTCTTGCCTGGGACATCCCACGGACAAAGGAGCCTGGTGGGCTATAGTTCATGGGGTCGCAAGGAGTCGGACACCCCTGAGCGACTCAATATCTTCAATTAAAACCATACACACACAAGTTGACTCTGTACATGAACAGAAATAGGTTTAAGATATAAACAGCTTTTTCACCTACATGAAAGTCATGCAGAATGCATTCTTGCTTCTAAATATCAGTATTGCCTCCCACCTTTGACAGAGCCCAAAATCATCCCAAATAGTTCCAAAATACCCTTTCTGTGGGGTTTCCCCTTCAAGGACCGCTGGCACACACCAGCAGGCTTCCCTCCCCTCCTCTGCTCCTAGCAAGTCTCCAAAACCATTCAGTGCACTCCCAGCTAAGGGCCTCTGTTGCTGTTTTCCCCTGCAAGGGAGAAGCTTCCTGTTTCTTCCAAAGACCCACAGGAGGCTCCCCTCCTTTACACCTTTGCTCACATGGCACTCCTCCCCATTCTCCTGACAGGCCTGACTAGCTACACTCGGTGCCCACTCCTCCTTCTGGGTCCTGTGGGTTTGCTTTCCCATTCCACTCACTGCCACAGCCCTCCATCTTCCACCCAGCCCTCACCCACCTTCCCTCACTCATCTCCCTATCTCTACTTGTCTTTCTCCACTGGCCACCTCCCTGGGCACCCAAGAGATTCAGAGACAAGGAGAGGAGAAAAGAATCGTAAAAGAATATTTAAGGGCTTTAAGGATTAAAAAAATAGAAAGATTAATCACACACATTTTTCTAAAAAATTAGTTTGTCAGGAAAAAAAAAAAACCCTATCAAGTGAACGATGAATTTCACACTGGTTTAAAAGTACATGAGTGTGGTGGAATCGGAACATTTCTTTGACATTCCAGTGAGGAGGAAATATGAGACACAGTTAACTACTCAGGACAAACGTGTGCATCTCAGGAATGTTCAATGCCACAAAAGGGGTGTGTACACAATCTGCTTCCTAAACCTGCCCTCGGGTACCTGCAACTAGTGACTAAGAATACATTTTCACTGATCTCCTCAGGAATTTACAAGAGCTCATATCACTTTGATAGAAGAGAAATGTTAAAAACCATAATTATTTTAAGCAAAGTTACATCACCAGAATTGACAAAAGATACAGTATTTTAAATATAAATAGATTCAATGAGTTAGGAACTGCATGCTCATCTACAGATGATAGAAAACTCCACGGGAAAATGTACTCTTAATAGCAATTTTTAAAGATATCCTTTATTCTGAAACCTGTGCTCAAAATGTTGGCACATCTAACTTTGCCTTTATTCCTACTTTGCACATATGAGTTTAGACAGAATCTTGAAATTGTTTTCTTGGCCATTTGTCCCTATGTCAAACTGACAGGATACTTAAAACTTCATGTTAAAAAATTTCCAGGGCCTCAGAGACCTAGTACCACTCAACTTTCTGTTTAGCACCCACATATAGCAGCGCAAAAATAATCTGACGTACAATACAAACTGAAAGATGCTGGCTATTTTACATATGACTTGCTCTTTGGAGACAAATTCTACTAGCTTGCTAGCATCCTTTAGAGGACAGAAACTTACTAAATTCTGATTAAACATTAATTAATGTTTCTAAAATATACCCTGCATTTTTAACTTCTGAAAATGTGCATGGATCATAACTGGGGCTTTTGTTAATTTATGCTGTATACTAACAGTCACCTCTGTCACCTCAGGTATGTAAAAATGTTTGCTTCCTAAAGAGAATCACTCCCAAGTGCCAAAAGTGTGTAAAAATCTGCCTGCCTTGTATGTTTTCTGTCTCTTTTAGTCAGTGAGAAGTTCTATTCTTCCCTTCCTATTTGCCGATGACAGGCTGCCAAGCTCAGTCTCCAACATATGCAAAAATCATGAAACATGGGTTTGTTGGGAATATTGAAGTTAGTTCCTGCAACAGATAGCTTCACTATTTCTTCCCACTCATATAAGGAAGCTTATGTGAAAGAAGTGGGTGAGGGCCTAACAGACTCTCCTACGAATAAGGAGCTTTGATGTGTTTGTGTTAAATTCTGCCACATTTTTTCTAGTTGATCAGGCCGTCCGATCCATCTAAGAATGCTGAACTACCTTCCAGAATAGTGTTACAGCTGTATAGCTATAGCAGGTGCTATATTTTAAGGAATTTTTAACAATCACAAAAGGATAAGGATGAAGTACTCCCCTTACCTTGGCTCATACTCTGAAATTAACCAACCCCGCTTTCTCACACTCACACATTCCCAAGCCTTCCTTTACTTGCCAGTAGGAAGCATTACACCCAACCCACTGTTAGGTCAAAAACGTTTCCGAAAAACCACTTCAGATGGTGCTAGGAGGACATTTCTAATACCAGCCACATCAATGAGGAGCAGACAGATCACAAAAGAGGTTAAGTTCTTACCTAATTTTAAGATCCCAACTGAAAGGAGTTTTTCATGTTTCTTTTCCAACCTCTGACAGATGTGCATTTTACTTCCTTCATTCTCCTAATCCTACAGAGGTTGGAAGGTCAAAGGGGAGACTATCTCTGGAATGCTGTGCACAGAGACAGTCATAAGTGGTATGGGAAGCACAGGCTAGATGAGTTTGAACACCAGCTCACTAAGGGATCACAATCCTCAGGAGAGCTACAGAAATGCTCGGTGAGCCTGACCTGTGATCAAGAGGAGATTTAAATTCATGTATCAAGGCAACATCCAATTTGAAGAACTTAAAACTGATTAAGCTCTCTCAAACTAACTTAATATATTATTTATGAACTTGCACAAGGGTTTTCCCCACTTTGTTAGGTTTCTTCCTAAGGCCATTTGACCATGGAGATCAACTCCAGGGTCCATACTAAATTTTACTAAAGTCAAGGTGTACCTTGTAGTTTCAAGCCTGTCGTGATCTTTGGAAAAGGTGGCTTAGCAGGTCTGAACGTCCCCTTCAGATTGCACAAGAGGCAAAGCAAATAGCTAAACCACACAACTTAAAAAACCAGAACTGTGAGAAGCTCAGAACCAGTTTTTGCTTTCTAACTTTCTTACAATGATGAGCAGACAGCGTGTGAGTCAGCTATCATCCAAATCAACTATTTTAAAATCTTTCTGAAGTAGCAATTTTGAATACTTATATCTGAAGTTAGCCGTTACAGGAAACAGATTTCTAATGCCCAAGTGACAAGGATTTGTTTTCAACAGGACATGCCCAGTGAAGAGACACATTACATTCTACCCATTAACTAGAGAAAACCTTTATGGGAGGAAGATAGCACACTGTAACAGAGTGGCCATATTTGTGATAAACACACACACTCAACTGCTCATAATTCTGGACTCAGCAACACCATGCATTCAAAGTTCTTCCAGTTTTGGCTACTCATGATGGTTTCTGAAAACTCCCAAGGACACAGCACACGCCATGGCATCTCACACTCCTTCAGACACTCTGCCAAAAACGCAGGAGCAACCATGCAAACAGCCAGCAGGGAAAGAAAAAAAAAAAAAAAACGCTGACCACTAGTTCTGAAACAAGAACAAGAGCTGACCACTCCAACACCAACTACATCAGTTACGACTACATCAACTACATAGTTCTCAACAGTGATTTCCGGGGCCACCCCAAAGCGCCCATCTCCTGCCAGTGATTTCTTGTGCGATTTCGCTAGAAACAGCAACTTGGTGTTCTGTTGAGTGCTCAAAAGTGCTCAACTGGTTAGCTAATATTTTAAGTACTCTGAAATTAACTGCCAAGCCTTACTAACAAAACTACTGTTTTACCGTCCGTAACTGCTTGGACTGGAAAGCTTTAGGACGCTCTGCTAGGGAGGCTGCCCCAAGTCCGGCCAGGTCGCGTTCTATAGGTAGGTTAAAGATTCACCAGCTCGGAACTGTGTTCTAATCCATGCCAAAGGCACCCAGGAAGCAATCGCGGGGTTGCAGCAATCTTGGATAAAGGGGCCCTACAAAGCTATAGGCGCGTCCATCGAGGGCTTCCTTGGCCACAGGCGCTCCTACTCAGACCCAAGCGCCACAGCACGCGCCTAGGAACCCTGGGCTCCGCCCGGCCTTGCCGGCTCTGTCCTCGGAACAAACAGGAACTGGGCTCAAACCCCGGCCATCGTGTGACCTTGGCCGTGTCCCGGGCTGCGGGCCTCAGTTTCCTGGTTCTTGCGACCCCGAGACAGGAGGCCTCGGAGGCGGAGCAAGAAGCGGGGCTTCCTGGAGAGCCCGCGTTGCGGGCCGGACTTCCGGGAGCCCGGCCCGGCCACTCTGGGGGGTCTTGGTTAGAGGGTGGCCAGAGAGACTCCCTCCCCGGCCCCGACTCAGCCCCCGACCCAGCTCGGCGCCGACTCGACCCCCATCCCAGCCTAGACGCCTGTCCCCGCATTCCGCACCCACCCTGCCCCGCCCCGCCTCGGTCCCCAGCGCAGCCTGAACCCCCAGCCCGGCCTAGTCTCGCCTCAACCCCCGGCCTCTATTCGACCCTGGGCCCGCCAGGGCTTGGCTGCCCGCCTCGACTCCGCCTCGCCTCGGCCCCCGGCCCGGCCTCACCTCGACTCTCATCTCGCCCCTCGCCCGGCCTGGCCTCACCTCGGCCCCTGTCTCGGCCCTCACCGCCCTGGCTCAGCCTCGCGCCGGGCCTCAACTCGGCCCCCGCCCCCGCCTCGGCCCCAGCCCAGCCTCACCCTCGGCGGCCGCGGAGCAGATGCTGCTCGGAGGCAGGCGTTGGTTTCGCTCCCACAAGATGGCGGCTCTGACGGCGGCCACGTCAGTGCCTGCTGCCGCGGGGGACGCTGGGGAACGGGGCAGTCCCCCTCGCGGTCCCACCCACTCTCCCTTTGCGGTGCGCACGCGCAGACACTTTGCTGGAGGTAGGGACAGGACTTTGGGTAGGCGCGGGGCCCTGGGAGGACGCCTCGCTCACCGCTGCGCTTGCGCGCGCCCCCCGCATCCCCAGCGCGCTTAGCCCAGCCAGAGTCCGGCTGCGCCTGCGCGCGCCCGTCGGAGCTCTGCCCTGGGGTGAGTTCTCAAGCCCATTTGGCAGATGCAGAGACTGAGTCACAGGCGGGCCCTGCGGTCCCGGGGCGGCGGTTCTGGGTGCCAGCTCCCATCTCCAGCCTCAGCCTCGGTGACCGCAGGGGCCCACGCTGTCCTGTGCGCGGTCGTGGAGCGACCTGGAGAAGCAAGAGTCAAGATCAACTGGAGAAGGCATCTAGTAGCACGGGTGGAGCAAATAGCCAAAGCTGGGCAGGGCACAGTGCTGCCCTGGGGTGCCACCTAAGCGGGATCCAGGTGACACAGGGGAGCCCCTCCTCTGGGAAGCCTCCCTAAGCTGATCAGAAGGGAGAGGGGGCCTATTGTGGTTCCTCTCCACATTCTCCAGGCTCGGGCCTTGCTGTGGCCCCTCCTTGGGAACTCACTGTGGCCTCCTGCCGACCCGAGCCCTGCCCCATCACCCCACTCCTGTGCTACTTGAACTCTCTCCTGTCCTATCCTCCAGCTGCTGTGATGGGTCCCCCAGTCAAGAGGTATAGGTGCGATTGCTGGGGCAGCCTTCACTCAGTATCTTGCATGTTATGGAGAGCACAAAGCAGGTCATTACCTGGGCCTTGGTCCAGGGGCCTGCCTGGCAGGCAAAAGACATGTGTTGTGGAGCGTGCTGGCAGCCTCCTGTCACCTCTCTCCCGTCCTCCTCACCTACCCACTCCTCTTGGGGCCTCCTCACGGCGCTGGGGTGGCTGGGACCTCACCAGCCCTCCCTGGGGCTGCCCACTCCCCCCAGGCAGCCCTTCTGCACCAAACACTGATGACCTCCTCTTCCGGGAGGCTGACGGCCCTAGATCTTGTGAGCCAGGCTCTTGTTTTGAGCCCCAGCCTCCCCCAGACCTCATCATTTATGGAAGACCTAGCTTCTGCTCTGCACCGCAGCTTCTGCCCCCCTCACTGCTGTAAACACATCACATTGCTCACTCAACATGCTCTCAGGGTTTTGTATCTCCAGAGAACGGCACAGAACCTTCTGGTGGTACTGGCTCTCTTCCCTAGAGAGCTGACCCACAGCTGAATGCCTGTAAATGATTGTGTCCTCAGGAGTGTCCTTAAATAGACAGGAAGGAGCATGTGAAAGATACACAGTTTTAAAAAATAAGGTGGATTCCAATGTAAACCCCAGGTTACCGAATTTACCTTCTTCCTGATTCTTTTCTCCTGGTCTGGCCTCCACCTTGGGAAAAGAGGGTGTCTTCAGACCAGACAGGTGTGGGGGCCCAGGGTGGGCACATCAGGGGAAGAATCCCTGCCCCAGGCAGGAGACGTTAGAGAGCCAGGAGGTACCAGGCAATTGCCTAGGGAAAGTGAGGCCCTAATGCCCACCAGGACCTCCCTGTCCCCTTTCCAGGGATGGAAAAGCTGTGTACCTGCCCAGCTTTGGCCAGGAGAGGGCGGAGTGAGCTTGCTAGAGGGACTGCAAGCATCCATGGCCACATCCATTGTCAGGTTCAAAGCCCCCAGCCCAGATCCTCACCTTCAGCTTGACCTAGAGCGGAAATCTGGGGCTAAGTTCCTCCCCTCTGGGGGGTCCCTGAGTCCAAAGACAAGGTCAGACACAGGGATGCTGAACCCTGGGAAGGGTGGTTAGAGAGACAGAAGTACCAGAAAGAGCAAAGGAGCAGAGGCAGGAGGGAGAGGGAATATGAGTACACCCTCTAAGACCCCCAGCCTGGTAAGTACCTCATGCAGCTTCTATGTGTGGCACCTGTGAGGTGGGCAAAATTTGTGCCAGGCTACTGGCAGGCAGAGAGGTTGCAAGCCCACCCAAGGTCACACAGTTAGAACTGAGCCCATGGATCTCAGATCCTAGCATGTTTTGCCAGCATCTCTTTCTCTGTCCCTACCCTGCCTCTGAAGACATTGGAGCTTCATGCATCTGTAGGCTGCAACATTATCTTGGATTCCTCCAGTTATGGGGAGCTTAGTACTTATTAAGGCACTCAACATCCAGGACCTAATTGCAGAACTGTATCCTCTTAAAAAACTTCCCGGGATGGTGGGGGGATTGGGGTGCCTCTACCTACTTGCCCTCCCCTGGTGAGCTGGCCTCTAAAGAACCCCTGAGCCCAGAGGGGACCCTGAGACAGGTTTCTGTCCCAGATACAGGTGGGATGTGGAGAGGGCCCAGCCCTTCCCTCTGCTCAGCTCAGATCGCTTCTTCTCTAGGACCCACCCTCAAAGCCCTCTCTCCTACATGTCCCTCCTGGTGCAGGCTTCAGGGATTATTACAGCTGTTCTGGTGGTGTGGGTTCTGGGAGGGCACCTGCATACTCTCCATGCCCATGCCCATTTTTCTGCCCCATCCCCAGGCCATTCTGCCCCTTGTCCTGTGCCTGGGTTGGAGTCTGGGGACAGCTAGTTTATGTCGGAAGCCTGTGTTTGGCATGGGGGTGTGCCCACCGAGAGCTACACAGCAGTCAAGGGTCAGTGGAAGGACCATGGCCCAGTTCCATGCCTGTGAGTGGGCTGACTCTGGGGCCTCTCTCACCTTGAGACTCTTTGAGCATACCCACTCCTGCCTCAGTGTCCCCATATCATGCAGGCTCCTCCCTTCCCTGCATCCTCAGTCTGGCCCAGCTCACAGGAACAGCCCAGGACCATTCCCAACCCAGGGCTTTTCTCCCTTTTCCTGGGCACTGTCTGGGAATGTGCAGTTCTTGAACACTCATCTCAGCTCTCCTGGGCATGGCAGTGCTCTCTAGGAGGCCAGCTTCACTGGGAAAGATGTTTCTTACCTGGTTCTTGGTCTCACTTCATGCCTGGGCAGACGATAGGTAAGGCGAGTACGGGGAGTGCTTCTCAGTGAGCTTCACACTGGGATGCCAAAAAGCACATCTTCGTTTTTAGGAGCCTCTGACTGACATTTACCATTCCCTCCCGTTTTCAATATAGGAGACATTCCCAAAAAGTGGTATGCACTGGATCTATGATGTCAGCAACAGAAACCTCAAGACAATTTTACATCTTGTCATGGCTGTTGCAGGAACCATGAAATCTTGTTTCTGTTCCCTGCTCAACTGAAATTACAGAGGTTGTCAGCCTGCAGCTAGCTTTTTCATCTCTGGTGCTGGCAACTGAGGCTGACATAAATGACAGTGCTGCATTCCGTGCCCCCTTCTGCACAATGCTTCATTTCCATGTCTTCCAGCATTATGGAGCTGAATGCAGTCAGAAGGACACACTAGATGTATGCAGTCTGGAAAGTGCTAACTGCACTTAGTGCATTTTGGAAACCATCATCCTCATCGAGGTCATAGAAACCTGTTGCCCCTGAAGTCACATGCCACAAAAATCTTAAAACTTTTGATAACTGGATCTGTTTCTGATGGTGCCTCATTTATGTTAGGTAGTAAAAAAAAACATATTCTGAGAAGGAGCTCATGGACTTCCTTAGCCTGCTAGGAGGTCCCTGGTACCTACATAACCTCCCTGCTCTAACTTCTAGATGAGGTCAGTAGGGGTGGGAGAGAGGCCCCACTTGGGGATAGCATGTGGCAAGCTGTAGGGTAGGGGACCAGCAGAGATATCTGACATGGAATCTGAGGGGCAGGAAGACCCCAGTGACTCAGGTACCTTCCCTGGTGGTCCCTGCAGTAAGGCTGGAGGCCAGGAAGCCAGCAGGAGGAGATCATCAGGACCAGGCTGACCAGGGTGTGGAGCCATGGCACTCAGCAAGTTGATGGGTAGGGGAGGAAGTGAGGAGGGGCAGGCCCTCGTGGGTCTGGGCACAGATTGTAACACCGATTGTGAGGGGGCCTGCAGCCCTCATCTCCACCTGGACCAAGCTGTTCTCTTGGGACTCACCCCCAAGTTTGAGAGGGCTGGTGTCTGTTCCTCTCTCTGGGGGGGGCCCTTCTCCCCCTTTCAACCCCCAGAGAGAAGACAGCAGGAGGGAGGGACCCAACCTGTCTTGGGAGGCATCTGATGAATTCAGGGTTTCAAAAACCCTGGGAAAGGGAAAAGTTTGTTGGTCCCTGCCCTATCTGTGGACTGATGACAAGTTCCACAAACCCTAGTGGCTTAAAATAACAGTCCTTATATACACAATCTCCTTGGGGGTTAGGACCTAGGAGCATCTTGGTGACATGTACTGGCACAAGGATCGCATGTGGTGCAGCCAAATAGCGGTAGTACCTGGGTTTACCCCACAGGATTTTCAGGGGGAAGAATGGTATCCCCCCAAAGTCACATCTGTCCAGAATCTCAGAATGGGATCTTGTCCGGAAATGGTGTCTTTGCAGTTGTAATTAATTGAGAATCTTGAGATGAGATGACTCTGGATTAGGGCCCTGAATTCAATGACAAGTGTTGTTACAAGGTGATTGTAACACAGACACCGAAAGGTGGCCGCCTGACAGCAGAGGCAGAGGTTAGGATGATGCAGCCGTAAGCCAACGGATGCTGGGGGCACGGAGAACTAGGAGAAGCAGGAAGGATCTGCCCCTAGGGCCTCCAGACAGCACACTCTACCCACACGTTCATTTCAAACTTCCAGCCTCCCATCCCAGGAGAGAACAAATTTCTGTTGTTTTAGTCACTACATTTGTGGAAATTTGTCACGGCCTGCCCAGGGGCTCATGTGGACTGGTTTCTGGGGCTGAAAGTGTGGGGGTCCCCTAGACACTCATCTTTCCTTTCACCTGCCTGTCCAGGTGGTATCTGCACACATTGACCTGAGGGTGGCCAGCTTCTTGCAAGTGGCCACGTAACCTGTGCAGCTGGGTGTGTGTCCCCCACTGGGCAGATGTCCCCTGCTGTGACTGCCACACCTGGCAGTGGTTCTGGCTCTTGGGGTTAGAGCAGTCCTTGCCTGGGCTCCCCCTGCCCTGCAGCCCCTGGCAGGACCAGGGGAGGCCTGGAGGCACTCTGTGCTGACAGTGAAGGACACTCTGGCACCCTGTTTCCTTCACGCATCACTCCCAAAGCCCCGGGTCTGGAGGGAGCCAGCCGTGGAGAATGTCAGCCTTGTAGCCGCAGTTATTGCAGAACTGTTCTGAAGAAAGATGGGCAGCTGTGGGGCAGGACTCATGTGCATGCCTGCCACCGTCTCCCCCAGACAGCTCCAAGCCCAGGCCCCAGTGTGGACCATCCTCAGATGTAGAAGTCAGGACTCACAGAATCTGTCAAAGACTCACAAGTGTCTTGCTTGCCGTTCCACTGAGCAAGGCTAGGGAGCAACAAGCAGATGGGTGTCTGAGTTATGGGGCTCAGGCATTCTGGTTCCTGGAACCTAGCAGGTGGCCCAACTCAGAAGCCCTGTGTGGCCCTTGTCCACCTGAGTGAAGCTGAAAACCTTCCATGCCCATGACTTTCTGCTCTCTGACTCCCTCTTGTTTTATTGTTTTTCATTTTTGTTGATTTTTGTTGATTTCTGGCTCTGCTTGGTCTTCATTGCTGCGCAGGCTGCTGTCCGGTTGCAATGTGCGGGCTTCTTGTTGCAGCGGCTTCTCTAGCTGTAGAGCAAGGCCCTGGAGCACAGGCCCAGTAGTTGTGGCCCAAGGGCTTAGCTGCTTCACTGCATGTGGGATCTGCCCAGACCAGGGATTGAACCGCTGTTCCCTGCATTGCAGCTTGGATTCTTAACCCCTGGACCACCAGGGAGGCCCTCCCTCTCATTTTAGTTTGCCAGTATCAGGCAGCTCAGCTGTGCCCAGGGTTCTGACCCAAGGCCTTTGCACTGACTGCCCCCTTCCAGGTGAGTTTGCTTTCTCCTTCCTTCCTCCTTCTGAGGGTCTATGCTCCTTTGAACTCCCCTTTCCATTGAAAATAGCCCTCCCTTCACTCCACTCTCCCCTATTGCACATGAACATATTTAATACATTTATTTGTTTCATGCAGGAGACCTGGGTTCAATCCCTGGGTTGGGAAGATCCTCTGGAGAAGGGAAAGGCTATCCATTCCAGTATTCTGGCCTGGAGAATTCCATGGACTGCATAGTTCATGGGGTCACAAAGAGTCAGACACGACTGAGCGAATTTCACGTTCACGTTTGTTTCATGGTTTTTTCTCTGTTCTCTGCCACCCAGCAGGGCCTTTACAGTGGACACACTATAGATGCTCAAAGACAGGAAGAAGAGAGGGGAAGCTAGTGGGGACAGTGGCTCAGAGAGGAGCTGCCTGATCTTGGACCACACAGAGAGGGTGAGAGGTCACAGGCCCTGCAGGTGCCATACCTGGCCATGGGCAAGCAGTACTTATTCTTGCCACCTGAGGTGCGCCAGCATCCTTTGGAGCAAGATTAGGACCAAGGCGGTCAGGTGGGGGCGCTCCTGCCTAGGCCACCGCTACCCTGGCTAGGACCCTTCAGTGCTTTAATTAAAGCCCATCTCTCTGCCTGACCCCACTCTGCCATCACATTCTCCACTTGATTGGGGCCATCAGAGTGGCCGAGGTTAATTAAAAAGCCCAGCCCGAGGCATGGCAGTGTCCCAGCGTCTGCTGCCGGGATCTGCCGAGCGCGCACCCTGCCTCACACTCCAGAAGGCTGGCCTCCACACCTATCAGTTGGCTTGGGGGTCCAGCTCCATGCTTTCCACTCTGGTCTCTCCAAGACTGTGAAAATCTCACAGGGATCCTGAGGCTCTGAAGTGGCTTTCTGTCTCCACCAAGTGAGGGCAGGCTGGCTCTGTTTCTGCCGGGTCTTGTTTCCAACCTGGGGGGCTGGGTGCTGCTTCTGGCTCCCAGGTCAAGGTGGGCCAGCTCTACCCTTTTCAGCACCCCACCCCTACCTGAAAGCCCAGCTGGGCACCTGCCCTGGGAAGCCCCCTTTTCAAGAAGGATCTCAAGCCTCTTCCTGCGCAGACTACTACCTCCTACCACCCCATGTTAGGGCTATCTGTAAGGGGAGAGGCTAAGGTCACCCCAGAGGGCACCTGGCTCCCCAGGGGTGTTTAAGGGGGTGGGTGCCCTGTGAGGGAGGCCAGTGGGGAGGCAGAAGCCTGCCAGGTGATCAGCTAGGGACATCAGGGTCTGTGATCTGATCCTTCAAAGGTCTGGTCATAGAGAGGGAGACGGGACAGGCCGAGGAAGGCAAGTCTCTGACAAAAGCAGCCACTGTTCTGTCATAGACGGGAAAGGAAATGGCCAGAGTGTCTCGCTGCTGCCCAAAGGGATGGATGTCTGCCTGCTGGCCTGCCCAGAGCAGGATATCAAGGCAACAGGCAGTCCAGGCCCAGAGGCCCGGCAGAGCCAGGCTGAGGGATGGGAGAACCTGAGCAGGCAGGCCAGGTCGTGTGAGGAGGCCCAGCATTATTTCTGGTTCTGGAGAGAAACTATTCCTCATTAACTGGACAAGGAAAATATAGAAAGGACACTGGACGCTGGACCCAGAACCAGAGACTGCTGGCCATGCCGGGAGCTTGTCTGGGTTGGGTATTAGGGGGCGGGTGCTGCTGCCCACCAGCATGTCAGGCCAGGCTGGGTTTGAACTGCAGGGGGAGCCCTGGAGAGACCTCTGGTGCTATTCCAGGGCCCAGCTGTGTCCTCATATCCTCACCCGGTGGCCTGCGCGGGGACCCCAGGCCCCATGGGAGGGGAAACAGGAAGTGGGCACACCTGCTCCTGAAGCTGCTGACTGAGGAAGCGTGTCAGAGTGGATGGTGGCCTGTCCCACTTCTCATGTCAGCCTTGGGCTGGAATTCAGGAGCTGGACCCTGTGGGCCTGGGCTGGCTGAGCTCACTGTGGAGGATCAGCCCAGGGCAGGGGCTAAACCTGGGGTCAGGAAAAAAATCTCCCCTCTGTTTGTCCATCATAGGGCAAGCCATGTGGCAGGGAGAGGCAGAGAGTGAGTCTGAACCACCTGTGCATGTGTCTGAGCCTGAGGCGTCACACCTGCTGTGTGCAACTCCACAACAGCAGTGTCCCCACTTGTATCCTCCCCACCTGTACCCTCTCCTTCCCACCCGCATCATCCTCACTTACAGCATCCTTCTTACCTTCAGTGTCCTCACCTGCCGCACCCTTACCTGCGTCCCCACCATCCCTGTTATTCTTGGCTCCTCTGGAGCAAGCTGAGCCGAGCTGTCTTCCACACTGTCCTCCTAGTCTGAAGCAGCCCCACCGGGGTCCTCACGTCAGCTGTGGGCTCAGTGCCCACCTTCCCCATCTGAGAGGCTAGAACTCGCCAACCTCCACATCCATGAGGAGTAGTCATCAAACGAGCACTGGCAGAGTTGTGAGCCGCTGGGAAGTGCCAGAGCAGTTCCTGATGGTCCAGTGGGTGGGGGACATGGAGCTGAGGCACCTGGGCCTGGAGTGGGGGCCATGGAGCTGATGCTGCACTTGCAGATGTGTCCAGGAGCCTGGGTGAGGCCACCCGTCCCCCACACTGGGGGGTACATCCGCGAAGACCAGCCCTCTGGACATAGGCAAGGTGCAGCCCCAGACCACTCTGACCTGCCGGGCTGACTTCTGACCTCCCGGGCTGACTTCTGACCTCAGACTGACCCTGATCCTGTCCCAGGCAGCACCTATCCTTCCTAGACACTTGACCAGCTGGAGCTGCCCGCGCTGGATGCAGCCCCTTCGCAGTGGCCTCCCAGGGCAGGGGTGATGCAATGTCTGATTCTGCCTGTCCTCAGTGTGCTGTTGACTTTGAGAGGCTTGGACAAGTTCTGCCTCTTTCCCAGACTTGGTTTCCCTGTTTGCAATATGACCAGCTGCTATGCTGTCATCCTGAGACCTGGGACACCCTTCCTCGTGGCCATCTCCTGGGGACCCTGATGTGGGAGGTGGGGAGAGGTTCCATGGGAGGCATCCACACAGGGACCCCCTGGCATCACTACAGGGACAGCTGATACTGAGGCCACATGTTGTAGGGATGGCCCACTGCAGGTGTCCCAACCGCTCCCAAATCTCCTCCCAGATAAGGGGCATTCTCCTGAGGCATTCTGATAATTTGACTTAGACTGGCCTGCCTGAGGTTGGAGCTGGGAAGGGTGGATCTGTTGGGAGCTAGGTCTAGAGCTGGGGAGATAGCTGAGCCCTTGGAACTGGGCAGGGCCCCTGCAGAGGCCTGCAGCCCTGGGGATGGATCAGCTTGGCACCAGAGATCCCTCCCCCACATGCAACATACACAGGTTCTCCTCTGCCTTGCATGGGCCCCTAAGGTGCAGCTGGGTCCCAGGGGACTGTGATATAGGAACCACAAAGATTATGGCTGTGAGGTGGTGAGGAGGCCTCAGCAAAGGCCAGGAGATGCCTGAGACTGAGGGATGGAGGCAAGGCTGAAGGAAGTTGAGAGTGAACAGCAGGTGGGACCAGAATGTATGATGTGAGATCTCAGCTTTCCTTCAGACTCTGCCTGACTAACATGCTGAGTGCCCTTGGGCAAGTCATGTCCTGCCCAGGTCAGTTTCTCCATTCATAGATCAGAGGTCCTCCTTTAGCTCAGAGTGGGACCAATTTGTGAGGGGTGTAGGCTGAGGCACTCCAACTCCACCTTGGCACTGGAGAGCCACGGAAGGTTCTTGAGCAGAGGAGGGGCCTGGTTTCCTGTTCCATAGCTCAGACCTGAAAATTCAAAGTGCACTCAGGGAAGAAGCACATGTGATCTATGGTGCTCCTTCCCAAATCCAAACATTAAACAACTTCCCCAGGGCCCCAGGCTTTGCCTTCCTGTAGGTTGCAGGCTGACAGACTGGGTGAGCCAGGTGAGGTAGAATGAATCCCTGCAACTTGTAGGCAGCAGAGGGAGCTAAGGAACCTAGGACAGCTATTAAGTCCGGCTGCAGGTTCTACACTGGCCGGCCTGCTTCTCTGCAGTCCAGTTGTCAGGCAAGGGGCAGACATTGGGAAGTCTCCCTTCTCTCCCAAAACCTCCCCACTGCTGTCTTGTAATTCCACCATTCAACCTCTTGCATTAAGGCCTGGTCTCCCCACATTCCTGTATTTAGTTCTGGAGATGGCTGCCGGGGTTGGGAGAAGGTGTTTGTGTAGAGGGTCCTACCATCTGCCGTAGGGACTTGGAGAAACTTGAAGGAAATGGAAGCCTGGGAGAAGCTTGGACACAGAGCCCCGGGGAATCTGAGGGCCCTGATGAACCTTCAGAGCTCCCTTTGGAGGGCCCTCTCTGTCACAGAGACTCACCTTCTCCAAGAAGCCCTCCTGTATTAATGACAATGCTTCAAGTATTGGCCACCTCCAAACACACAAGTGCCTGGCTGACAGGATTCTGGCCAGTGCTGGCCCTTTGCTGCTGGGTGAACCAGCTGGTTCTTTGCCTCAGTCCAGGCTGCAGGCATCAAAGTTACTGGGAGCAGGCCTGTCTTCTCCTTTAGAGTGGAGGGAAGGCCTTCCCAGAGCCGGGCCTCCATGGGCCTCCATGGGCGGGAGAGCACGCCATCCCTGCCAGCCCAGTACCTCCCTCCCAGCCTGCTGTGTTTGGGTGGACGAGTCCTGGTCCTTATACCATAAACACCAATTTGCAGGGCCCTGAGAGCCAAATGACTGTTTACTGTGTGCTCCAGAGACTCAAATAAAAAAGAGAGAGAGAGACGTGATTGAGGAGCCAGCCTGGATCTAAACATCAATTAGCACCTTATGCGTAGCTCCTGTCCCAGCTGCCAGGCCAGGCAGTGGCGGCTCTGAGGCTGGGGCCCTTCCCAGGGCTTCCCCAGTGCCCTGGGTACCCGCCTGATCCTGGCATCTGTAGGAGCGGACCTCTCAGAAATACAGGATGCCTAAGGGGCGCAGGTCGAGGATGTCAGAGCCATAGAAACTGCACTACATGCTCACCTCCTCTTGGGAGCCCTCCCAGATGACCCAGAAGGTATGGAAGGGCCCATCACCCAAATCTCTGGGGCCAAGGTCATCTGGGGGGATGAGGAGTGTGGCAAATGGGAGTGCCCTCTGTTAGCTGCTCCTGATACCCCCATTTTTATGGGGGGACAGGGAGGGATAAAATGGGGTAGTTTTGCCTTCGTGAACTCACACTGAGGAGAGAGGCTTTATCCAGTAGGTCTCAGTTTACCTGTCAGTGCCTATGAATAGAAGGACGGGAAGAATTCCCACCCAGGTGGGATGGCAGAGATGCAGTCCTGTTCCCCTAAGGCTTCAGCATCACCCTGGGAGGTTGTCTGCTGTCCAGACTGAAGCTGGACTTGAGACTGGAGTGCAGTGTGAGTGCATAAGGTGCCCTGTTCCTGCTCAGGCTAGGAGGCGAGGGGGCTACTGGAGAGGAAGCTGCTGCCTGCTAGGATGCCTTGTCCTTGGGAGTCCCAACCAGAGAGTTTCATGAAGGGACACAGGGTTCCAATAGGCAAATGAGTTGCAGGCGAGAGGACCATGCAGCTTGGGGAGGGACCATGCAGTTTGAGTGGGGCTAGGCAACTGAAGGGGAGAGCTGAGGGGTTGGGGCCACCCCAGGCCATCAGGCCAGACCCCAGGATGGGCTGTGTCATGTCCCCCAGACCAGAGCCTCAGGAAAGAAGCAAAGGCACAGTCAGCAGGACCTGGAGGCCCATCCAGTCCAAGCTCTGCTGTAGGGGTGAAGGCCATCACTGTGTAGGACTAGGGAATCTGTCTGGGGGTCCTCAGTGCTCTGTAACAGGCTTGGTGACCCAGAGCCCTGCACCTGTTGCTCTGAGGGTCCCAGCCCTGGAGATTCTGGCCCAGCATAGGGGTGGGGGGATGGGATGGTTCAGAGCATCCCTGAAGTGTGGAAACAGGTCCTAAGGACCCAGAAAGTGGGACTATGAGGGAGGAGGGGGAAGGGGAGATGGGAGGGGAGGGCCTGTGGGGGTCCTAGGAGGAGGGGGCTCACCACACCCCCTCCAGGACTTCAAAGCTGAAGCCCTGGGGGTGTGAGATTTGCAGGGAGCTGGGCCAAAGGGGGGCCCTGGTGGGGTGAGGCCCCACTACCTCCGGGCCTTTAATATGGTTATTCCTCTCCTGTCTCAACTACCTGTGAACAGGCCCACCAGGCCCATTTCCTCCTTCTTCATGGCTGGCGGGAGGGGCTGTAAACTCCCTGGAGAGGTGGCTTCTAAGGCCCAGGCAGGCTGGCTGCCCTGTGTTCTGCCCTCCTTCTGAGCTGAGGGTAAAGGGTGGGGGTGGGGAGGCTGGACCAGAGTTCATGGGAACATGCTGATGTTGGCAGGTGAGGGGGGCTGGTTGGGCTCCAGAGAGGGCTCCGGATGGAACATCCCACATCAGCAAAAGACTGGAGCAGAAAGGCCCAGGGGAGCCCCATCATCCCACTTCCTCTTCCTCTGGAGGGAAACTAAGGCTCTGGGTGGGGCTTGCTCCTGGCAGGCAGAGTTGAGGGTTTCACCTCCTCATTCACACAGGCTCTTGCTAGCTCCCCTTGACCATTTACTGGAGCCTCTCCTGTGGACCTGCGGGCCTCTTCTGGTGGGGTTCTGCCTCTCTCTGCCCTTGAGCCATAGTAATGGGGAGTGGAGCCTAGTGCCTCACCTGGTGGAGAGCTGAAGCCAGGTAGGCAGAACCTACCTCTGCATCAACTCCCAGGGTAGCTTCCATCTTCCTTCAGGGTGTCCGGCCTCTGCTCTCTTAGGAAGCCTGGCTGTGTCCTTGCTTCCTCTCTTGGCGTCTCACCCTTGTGACCCTGTGGCTATGACTCCACTCCCTGACTAGCCTGTCTCTCCTACCCTTTCATCTGTGGAGCCCCTAGCACCTAGTTTTCAGCAGGTGCCAATTAGGGCAGCTCCTGCCCAGACCCTAACTAAGAGGTGCTGCACCATTTGTACTGTCTGTGCACTGTGGATGTGGCCCATAGGTAGCTCTAGTGGGGCACCTCTCACCGCCCCCACCTCCAGGACCTGACCCTTGTGTGAAGTGTGTGATCTGGCTCTATTGACTGGTGGGCTATGTGGGCCTGGGGTCTTTCTACTGGTAACTCACACCTGCAGGTGAGACTGGCCACCTGTGCTCCCATCCTGGACACTGCCCTGTGAACTTAATCACTGTCTCCCTCTTTATAGAGTGTCTGGCCTGCAGTCCATCTGACTCCAGCTGACCCCTTGAGGCCCCAGTAGGGAGTCCCTGGTGGTCAGCAACAGCCCTGGGGCAGTGGTGACCTGGTATGAAATGGGCCTGGTGAAGGAGGCAGTGAGCCCTGAGCCAACAAGGACAAGTGGCTTGGGTGGGAATTTGGTGTGCCAGTCTGGGAAGGTGATAATGATTTGGAGTGTGAAAGCAGAGGATTTGGGAGCCCAGAACCTTGTGTCTCTCTGTAGTCCCTTTTAAAAATATATATTGTATCTATACATATTTACTTTTGACTGTGCTGGGTCTTTGTTGCTGCACAAGGGCTTTCTCTAGTTACAGTAAGTGGGGGCTATTCGAGTTGCAGAGCACAGGCTCTAGGGGGCACAGGCTTCAGTAGTTGTGGCGCACAGGCTTAGCTGCCCTGTGGCATGTGGAATCTTCCTGGACCAGGGATTGAATCTGTCCCTTGCATTGGCAGGCGGATTCTTAACCACCGGATGACTGTGGGGAAGTCCCCGCCTCCAGTCCCTTAGCCTTGAGGAACCTCTTCTGGCTCTGACTTTAGTGGCTTGGAGCCTGCAGCAGAGACCTGTGTGGCCATGAGCGTGATGGGGGTGGTGTTCCCCAGGTCCTGTCTGGAGTGATGAGGCCATGACCTCCTATCACCATGTTTCCTCTTTCCTCCCTTCCTCCCTTGAAGGATTCCCACTCCCTCTACCAGGCAGCTCCCCAGAGCTTCTCTCCCAGTGCAGGGCTCTGTGTGGAGTGGATACTCTTGCCGTGCTGAGTCTGCACAGCCTTGTCCAGGACCCTGGCCAGCCAGCTATGGCTCTCTGTTGGCAGAGGGTCACCCTTCATTCCTTTGCTCTCAAGGATACCATGTGGCCCTGATGTCTAGCCATGGAGCCAGCTGAACTGGGCTTCCCTCCGTCTGCTCTCAGCAGGCACAAGCCTCCTGATTATGAGGCTCCCGTCTGCCCCCAGCCCCCTCCTTTCCAGCATATGGCTCCTGCAGGGCGGCTGTGCTGAGCCTGACCTCTGAGAGGGTGGGGACTAGGCCTCCTCCCCTCAGCTCCAGCATCAGCTCTCCCCATGTCCCACCTGTCCCAGCATGCCCCTCCACCCCTGCTTCCCCTTTCTCCCTCCTTGTGGGTCTGCTTGGATATCAGGGCGGGGCTCAGAGGCAGTGGTGGTAGTAGGGAGAAGAGCATGGAGGGACAGAGAGAGAAGCAAGGACCCTGCTCTTGGCTTGAAGAGGTGAAGGTGTGGTTTGAGAAAGCCATCCCTTCATCCCCTGGCTCCTGTAGCCTCAGTTTTCAGAGCTCTGCATACCCAGCTCTGCATACCCTGAATACCCTGGATTGAGGGTGGATGTAGGCAATAGCCATGGAGGGACAGCGTGATGCTTCTGCCAATGGTATGCTTTGCTTGTCCTTGAGTCTTTCCCTGTTTGCCTTGGAAAGATCCCCATCCCAAGATTCTGAGCATGATTCCAGGATTTGGCCAACCATACACATAGAGACTGCTGACCCCTGCCAGCTCTCAGACACCTGAGCTATGCCCTGTGGTGGAGAGGAGGCCAGGGGTCCAGGGTTAGCTCAGGCCTGAGGATGGACAGAGGCAGGAAAGAGCCCCTGAGAGTTCTTGGCTTCATACATTAGCTCTCTGCCAGCGATGGATGTCCCTCATGACCTCCCAACTGGATTCCAGCTGCACGAGCTGTGACTTCTAATGTGGCCTTTGCAGGAGGCAGAAGGAGGCTAGGCCCAGTGAGAAGTTCCTGCCTGATTTCCAAGCTTCTGGCTGCTGAGCCTCTGATTGAGGGAACATGTCTTGCCTCCAAGTCAGACCAGGCTCCTAGAGTGCCCCATGGCAGGCTGAGAAGGGGACCCCACACAGAGTTCATGTCCTCAAGCCCAGGAAGCATGGCCATGTAGCTACTGCTCAGATGTCAACTGAATGAAGCATGTTGTGGATGTTTGGGGACGTGGCTTTCAGCTGACTTGGTGGATGTCCTGCTGCACCACTGACTTGTGTGGGGTCTGCCCTCCTGGGGCTGCCATGGTGCCCTGCTTGCTGTACCACACATCCCCTGCAACAGGCAGGCCTCCTTCCCCGCTCTCTGCACTTTTCACAGGTCTGTCTCCCCCTCGACTTTGAGACCACTGGCTGTTTGCTTCCTTCTTTGAAGTGGCCATCCTTCTTCCTTCCTCTGGAATTCTAGCTCTGGAGGCCACTACAGAGTCCCTAGGAGTCTCTGAGCTAAACATGCCCACCACCACCTCCCATCATGGCCCCTCCCAGAGGCTTATGACCAATCCAGGTCCCATGCCTTGCTGACCCACCACCAAAAATCCAGCACAATCCACAGGCTTGTTTGGTTGTTTCTTTTTCTTCTTCTTTGTTTTTTTTTTTGTTTGTTTGTTTGTTTTTACTTTCCCCATTGTTTGAAACTCACAGTTTCAAACAAAAGTTTCTTTCATAGAAAGAAAAGGAAAACAACAACAACACATCTGTTTGTCTAGCTCCTATGTATGGTGGATATAGCAGCATCGGAAATAAAATTAAAACCCACAAATGCAAAATTCAAGGCAGAGGAAGGTCATATTCCTAGTGGGGTGTGCAGGTCGCTCCATTGTCTTTTTCCCCTGCCTGAAGAGGAGGCCCTCAGGGACAGGGGCCAGGCAACATTTCACAGTACCGGAGGCTGAGGAGGAAAAGTCTTGGCATGGCAGCACATGGTGGGCAGTTCCTATGGGCATTAGTTGAGGGGTCCATCAGCTTTGCTCATTCCCAGACAGGATGGATGAGTCAGATGTGATGAGGGCCAAGCCAAGTAGCCAACTGGAGACTTCACAATGGCCAGTGGCAGGTAGGTCTGGTATACCATAGACATAGCAGCAGGGCCTGGGGGTCACAGGTCCTGGCCACAAGGGGCTGGGGCAGAGACCACTCCCCTGGGGTCTTTGGGTCCTCTCTCTGTAGCACCAGTGTTGTATCATCCCCTGACTCCAAATCTCCCAAGCAACCCAAGGTGAGCCTCCAAGCTAGGTTATAGAGCTGAGTAGGACCTGAGCAGTAGTGCAGCCTAGTGACTCTGGGCAGCCTTAGAGTCTAAGTCCCCTTCTTGCCTTTCCCTTACAAAGGACTGTGAATGAGGGAGGTGGAGAGAGGTGCTGAGGCCAAGAGGGAGGCAACAGTAAGAGTGGAACAGGAGGCTTTGCTCCTCTCCTGTGGGGGAGATGGGGTGCATGTGGGAACATGAAGACAGGGAGGTGGGAGAACCAGGCGTAGGACTTTCTGTCAGCAGCAAAGGAAGGCACAGCTGACCAGGCTGCATGGTGCCTTGCTGGGGCCTGGGTGACAGTAGAACACTGGGAAGAGGTCCTAGGTGTCTGATGCCCAGCACAAAGCAGTCAGGACAGAGTTAGGCCACATGTTCCAGGCCCTTCTTCAGCCTACTGCCACTAGGCCCTATCTCCTTGACCCAAATCCCAGCCATTCTTGCGGTTCTGCAGGGCCTGGTTGAGAGCGTTGGCAGGTATCATTGAGGGAGGAATCCTTGGAGGATATACCTCGGACCTCAGTGGGAGGGGTAGGAGGACAACATGTTCCCCACAGGCTCTCCACAGCTCATTCTGCCAGGAGAGTCTGCTTTACACAGACGAGGTCTGGAGGATGGAACCATGTGGTCTTCGGGGGACAGTACTTGGCAGGCTAATCCCCGTCCCTGGAGCCCCAACCCCAGAGAGGACCCAGGAAGGGTCCCGGGTTTCACTCCAGGACAGGGAAGAACTCTATGCCACTCAACAGCCTCAACCCTGTCCTACCATAAAGGACCCTGCCCCGCTCCAGGGGCTCTACCTCACAGCCCCGCCTCCGCCCCGCCTCCGGAGGAGCTCTACCTCAGAGCCCCGCCTCCGCCCCGCCCACGGAGTAGCTCTACCTTAGAGCCCCGCCCCGCCCCGCCCCGCCCCGTCCCCGGAGGAGCTCTACCTCAGAGCCCCGCCCCCGCCCCGCCCCCGGAGGAGCTCTACCTCAGAGCCCCGCCTCCGCCCCGCCCACGGAGGAGCTCTACCTCAGAGCCCCGCTTCCGCCCTGCCCCCGGAGGAGCTCTATCTCAGAGCCCCGCCTCCGCCCCGCCCCCGGAGGAGCTCTACCTCAGAGCCCCGCCCCCGCCCCGCCCACGGAGGAGCCCCGCCCCCTCCAGGTGGAGCTCTAACCCGCGGGCGCCGGCACCGGCGCCCTCTACTTGCAGGTGTGCACGTCGTAGACGCGCGCGCACTCCTGGCAGCTCACGTAGCAGCACCAGTGGAAAACGCAGTGGCACTTCTCCCGCCGCTGCTCGGTGCGCGCGTTGTGGCCGCGGCCGCAGCACAGCAGGTCGCAGCCGTCTATGCCGTGCGAGCTCACGTTGCAGGTGCGGTCTCGCGTGCCGAAAGATCCCGTCTCGGGGTTGGGCTCACAGAAGTTGGGTGACGCCTCGTAGTAGACCAGGTCGCGCTCTGTGGGCACCTTGAAGTAGGTGTAGCGTGGCCGCAGGGTCTCCACCCAGCCGCGCGACTCGCGGTGCTTCTCCACCACCATCTCTGAGGCGCTGTCATACTTATCCTTGAGGAAGTCACCAATGGCGCGGAAGTCAGGCTGCGACCACCAGCAGGTCTTCACTTCACAGCTGCCCGAGAGCCCATGGCACTTGCATTTGAGGTGCATGTGACTGGCGATGGCCTACAGAAGCGGGCAAGCGGTGGAATCAGGGCAGGCCCTCAACCTCCCCACCTCCCCGGAGACTGGCTGTGCTCCTTGCCTTAGTCTTCCTTCCACTCATCTGTCAAACAATCCCCTAACCTGCTCCAAAAAGCGCTGGGACTCCCGGGCGGAGCAGACACCCTCTCCCAATGCCACCCTTGATGTGGTTCCCCTGGCAGACCCAAGATCCCTGGAGGGCAGGGACTGGGAAGCCCCCTTCTGGGCTGAGTCTACTTCTAGGCCATCTATGTTCAGTGAAGGAAAGAAGGGGCTGTAACATGTGACATGTAAGTGCAGGGGTGGAAAAGGGGAATGGTTCCTTCTAAGGGAAATACAAGACTTTGGTCTAAAGGATATGCACATAAGCTGGGTGGCAAGCCTGGGGGCTGACCTGAGCATGAATAATGCGAGTGGCTTGAGCACAGTATCTTCAGGGCCCAGAAAACTGGGTTTATTGCATTGTAGGGGACTGCTGAGAATTACATTATGTTTCTCCTGTGGGCATCCCAGCAGCAGGTTCTCTTCCCTTCTCTTTTTGGGGGAAGGAGTGGGGCTGGGGGTGAAAGGTCCTGTGATGTAATCAGAAATAGTCACCTGTGAGATCGTGAGATGTGGATGGTGGTCCAAACTGAGAAGTGCTGTTAAGTGCACACTGCATGCTGGGTCACACTAAATCCCCAGATTTCATAAGAGGATGTAAAATATCTCATTGAAAAATTTAATATTGATTGCATTACTGTCATGGTAACATGTTGGTTATATTGGGCTCAATAAAATGTATTATTTAAAACAAATTTCACCTGTTTCCTTTTAAAGTGTGGCTACTAGAAATTGATACATACTGTGTGGTTTTCATTACACTTCTATTGAACAGTGCTGGTCCAAGACTTCAGGTGGGCTCTGTGCCCAGATGCTTCCTCCACCCTGTTCCCCTCTCCTTGCTGTTTCTTCAACCCTTCCTTCTCATCCTGGAACTTTTTTAGGGGCTTCGTAAATTACACTCCCTCACCAAAGTCCAGTTCTGTCTAATCTTCATTTTCTTCTCTTTTGTGACCAAGCTTTTCCAAAGAGGAGCTGCCACTTCCCCATCTCTGCCTCCTAAGTCTTTAGTTTTAATTTTACTTTTGATCAAAGTTATATATGCATATTGGAGAAGGCAATGGCACCCCACTCCAGTACTCTTGCCTGGAAAATCCCATGGACGAAGGAGCCTGGTAGGCTACAGTCCATGGGGTCGCTAAGAGTCGGACACGACTGAGCGACTTCACTTTCACTTTTCCCTTTCATGCACTGGAGAAGGAAATGGCAACCCACTCCAGTATTCTTGTCTGGAGAATCCTAGGGACGGCGGAGCCTGGTGAGCTGCCGTCTATGGGGTTGCACAGAGTCGGACACGACTGAAGCGGCTTAGCAGCAACAGCAGCAGCATATATGCATATACTTTAAAGAGTCCAAGAGTTCCTAAGACCTGTTAAGAAAAACAGGAATTCTGCTCTCACAGTCTCATTAACAGCACTTTCCTGACCTGCTAGGGGCAGCACCTTGCACCTCTGCACTTCTAATAAGATGCTTGTCTTGACCCAGGTTTGATCCCTAGGTTGGGAAGATCCCCTGGAGAAGTGAATGGCTACCCACTCTAGTATCCTTGCCTGGAGAATCTAATGGACAGAGGAACCTGGTGGGCTACAGTCCATTGGATTGCAAACAGTTGGACACAACTGAGCAACTAACACTTTCACTTGTTACTTCTTGATATTTCAGTGTTTGGCATTGTCTTATGGACCTATCACCATGGAGGTACCATGGGGGGACCTTATGCCACAACTCTGATGCACAGTTTTCGCAAACCCCCTCCCTACCCTAAAAACTATAGATAGTTCCAGTTAGATCAAAACTTAGTGCTGACAGTGCTGAAAGTGAAAGTCACTCAGTTGTGTTTGATTCTTTGTGACCCCATGGACTATACAGTCCCTGGAACTCTCCAGGCCAGAATACTGGAGTGGGTAGCCTTTCCTTTCTCCAAGGGATCTTCCCAACCCAGGGATCAAACCCAGGTCTCCAGCATTGCAAGTGGACTCTTTACCAGCTTAGCCACCAGGGAAGCCCAAGAATACTGGACTGGGTAGCCTATCCCTTCTCCAGTGGATCTTCCCCACCCAGGAATCAAACTGGGGTCACCTGCCTTGCAGGCATATTCTTTATCAGTTGAGCTACCAGGGAAGCTGACAGTGTTGGGGCTGTGTTAAATGTTATACTTGGTTGAGCCACACGATGTGATTGCTTTTCTTTTTCTACAAAATGTTTTGTTGTTGCTGTTTTTAATGTGACAGATGAGACAGATTCAGTCTCATACACTCTCTAGTCATGTAAATATTCTCTTCAAGACTTTCAAACACACCAGATGTTCCATGGATTTCATTTTCTTGGAGACATCTTTTTCAAAGCCCTTCTGGTAAATTTTGTGAAATGTGCATGTCTGCAAACAAACCTTTTCTGCTTGAAAAGTTGAAAAGATGATTTAGCTTGGTATAAAAGTCTTGGCTTAAAATATTTCCCCCTTTCAGGATTCTGAAAGTATTGCTCTATTTTATTCTAGCTTTCACTGTTGTTCTTAGAAACACTGATGATATTTTGATTCCTGATCCTTTGCGTGAAATTAAATCTTTTTCTGGGAAGTTTGGAAGGCTTCTTTGTGTCATAGGCTGTGATTTTCACAATAAGTTTTCTTTTAAAATTTTTATTTATTTATTTTTGGCTGTGCTGGGTCTTTGTTGCTGTGAGTGGGGGCTACTCTTCATTGACATGTGTGGACTTTTTCATCGTGGTGGCTTCTCTTGTTGCAGCTCACGGGCTCTAGAGCACAGGCTCAGTAGTTGTGGTGCATGGGCTTAGTTGTACTGCATGTGGAATCTTCTCAGACCAGAGACTGAACCCATGTCCCTTGCACTGGCAGGCAGACTCAACCACTGCACCACCAAGAAAGCCCTCACAGTGAGTTTGGACATGGGTCTTCCCCTTTCTTGTGCTAATCACTTACGTGGCCTGTTTGGTCTGAACTTCTGGTCATCAGCTCTGGGAAACTTCTCGTCTTACTTCTTTACCAAATTTTCTCATCTTCATGTTCATCATTGTCTTTCTTGGACAGATCTTCTATATTTTCTATTCTTTCCTATTTTCCAGGTCTTTGTCTTTCTTCCTCTACTTTGTGGGAAGGCTGTCTCAACTGTCTTCCAACTTTTCTGCTGACATTTTTGCCATTCTATTTAAATTTCTAAGAGCCTCCTTTCCCCCCTAAATATTCTTTTAAGTTAACAGTTTATTCCAGTTTTATGGATTCAATGTATTAACTCTCTGGGGATAGTGATGGTTTTTTTGAAGTTTTCATCTCTCTTTATAACGTCTCTTTCCCATAAGTTTGGTTTTTGTTTATTTATTTTGGTCTTTATCTTTGTGGTTGTAGGAAGGCATCATGTTCAATGATCCCTAACTACCTGCTATATTTAAAAGTGGGGCACCAAAAACTTATTGGAACCTCCTGTATGCAGGGGAGACTCATGTACTTGGATCCTCACTGTAGAGTGATCTGGCCATGTTGCTTTTAGGGGAAACCTCACATCAATATCTTCAAGTCTCTTCTCTTGGATTGGTCTGATTTTCAGGGGAGAATCTTCAATTTTCCCGCCTAGAGCATACAAGATTCGCTGTGACACTAGGAGATTAAGAAGAGAAATGTGTATATAGACAGACTCCTTTCACTTGGGCAGCCTCACCCTCAGCAGTCCAGACATCTTCTGCTTTACCCTCATTAGGGAATAAGCCTCCAGGCTTCTGCCATGGTGATGGAGGGGTGTTGCAAGAGGTTGGACAGACTAACTGATAGGTTTAAAAGTACATTTAAAATAGATTTCAACCAATCTTTCTGTTTCCAAGCCCTATATCTATCTCTACTTCCCAAGATATCGGATACTAGAAATTCCTAGGTTGATTGCTTTAAGATTGGCTTTAGGTTAAAGTCAATCTAGTTTAAGAGTTTCTATTGGGGCAGGAGGAGAAGGGGACGACAGAGGATGAGATGGTTGGATGGCATCACCAACTCGATGGACATGGGTTTGGGTAAACTCCGGGAGTTGGTGATGGACAGGGAGGCCTGGCGTGCTATGATTCATGTGGTCGCAAAGAGTCGGACACGACTGAGCGACTGAACTGAACTGAACTGAACTGATTGGCTTAAGATTCAGCTTTCTTGACTGTACTGAGATATTGCTTTTTGCTTTCAAAGTTTTATTGCCTTTGTCCCCTTTTCTGTTTTCCATGTTCTCTATAGTTTATTTATGTATTTTAAAATTAATTCATTGTCATTTTAGTGATGTTCTAGGAGACTGAAGACAAAAATCCCTCGTATTTAGTTTGTCATTTTTTTAACTGGAAGCTCCCATTCAATTTTCGGGTCTACAATTTGTTTGTGATTCTTTCCCAAATCTATTATATTACATTTTAGCTTTGTGAACATAAGTAAGCATATTTTTTTCTCATAATCTGTGTCTAATAACTTCAGTATACGACTCTTGTTTCTGTTTTTGTTGTTGTTCTTGTTTTGCTTTATTTTGTTTGGCTGGTTATCACTCATTATGTCACCAGCTCATTTAATAGGTTATATTTGGTCATGTGTTGAACATTGTGTTTGAACAATTGTTTGTAGAAAAAAATATCAGTCTATCATAAGGTTATCATTCTCCGAAAAGGATTTGTCTTCTTTTTCCAGGTGCATGGGGATACCAGCAATTTGGGATCACCTTAATCCAGTTTTGAGATTTTGCTAGCCTGCACATGTGCACAAGGGCTTGTCTACTTCTGGTTTTCTTTTACTCCTCAGGAGCCCGCCTAAACTGAGGAATTATTTCCCAGACATAGAACCTCTGATGGTCCCTTTTAGCTCGGTGAGGCTGTTGAAAGTGCAGCTCAGCATATATACTTTTTTCTCAGACCAGCAAATGACCCCTGGATAAAAGCGGCCCTAGGCACCAGGCTTGGAGTCTATAGTCTCCCTCTGAACTTTGAACTGCTAATTCCTCACTATATGGTTAGCTATCTGACACTTAACAATTATTTTTTTTGGAAGTGTAGTATACATGTAAAAGTTTATATGTCATAAGCATGAAATATGACAAAATTTCACAAATTACCAGCCTCAGAACACCAGCTCCACCAGCCTCAGACACTAGCTCCTCAGAAACTCCCTTCATGCTCTCTTCCAGTTGTTGCTGTCTTTCCTGCCAGGGCATGTATTCCAACAGCATTTCCTTGATGACTAGTGATATTGATCACCTTTTCACATATTCACACATATTGGTCATTTCTAGATTTTCTTTTGTGAAGTGGCCAACTTTCTATTGGGTTATCAGTCTTTTTCTTATTACTTTGTAGAGTTCTTTTTATACTATAATTTTAATATACAGGTTGAGTGTATATATTGTGAATCTCTCCTCCTGTATGGATTGCCTTTTCAGTTTCATGGTGGTGCAGTTTTATAAATTTTAATACATTCTGCATTATCACATTTTTCTTTCATTATGAGTGCCTTTTTGGCCTCTTTAGGAAATCTTTGCCTACTCCAAGGTCACAAAGATATTTTCTTATATTTTCTTCTAAACATTCTTTGTATACTCTTTCCTATTGGAAATGGGAAATTGATTTTTTTTTAAGTATGGTGTGAAGTAGGGGTCAAGATTAATTCTTTACCATATTGTTATCCAATTGACTGAGCATACTTTATTGAAAAGACCATTTCCCCCTTTGCACTGCACTGTCTTCTTCCCTGTGATAAGTCAAGTAACCGTATCAGGTGCGTATTCTATACTTGTAAAGGGTGCTTTTTAGTTTCATCCTACATTTGTACTTGTCTTTAGTCAGAAGATTAATGTGAGTCACCAAGTTCCCTGTTGTCGGAAATTAAATGTTCACTCTTCAGCCCTTTGCAATGCCCCAGTTTCACTGGCCAAGGTCAGAGCCAGCTCTACTGGACATTTTTCAGCCCCTACACACATCACTTCCTATCAGCAGTTTCCCACTGACCCTCTAATCAAGTTCTTTTTTTTTTTTTTTTTTTAAAAAAGGCTCACAAAGCCTTTTACAGCTTGGTCTCTGGCAGCCTCTCCATTCCCCACATCTTTCTTTCTCTCTTCTCCGTATTCTGCCTGAACTAACTCATGTGCCTTCTTTCACTATGGGTTACCCAGCGGCTCTCCTGGCTTCCCCTCATCTCACTTCAGTTCAGTTCAGTCGCTCAATCGTGTCCGACTCTTTGCGAATCCAGGCTTTGCGAACTGCAGCACGCCAGGCTTCCCTGTCTGCCAATGATTCTGCTTGTCTCCACTCACCACCTCTGTCAGTAGAAGTCTTTTTGGAAACTGCAGTCTGGGTCTGACCTCTCCTCTATGCCCAGATCACCTTGCGTGTGTGTGTGTATGTGCATTTCTTCATTGGAGGACTTACCACACTGTGGTGTAGCAGCCTGGCTGTCTCCCTCCTGGAATGTGCAGGAGCAGGCCTTTCTCCCGTCCCTCCTTCCTTGTGACCCCCAACATCACAGGCAGACCTGCCATCCTGTGAGAATGCCCTAGACCTCGTGGAGCAACTGGACAGCCCTGTGTTTCAGACACTCCTGGGCAGGAGGTGAGCAGACCTCCAGTTTGGCCATCAGATACATCCCTCCCACGGCCCACCACTCTGCCTCCAGCAGGCCCCAGCCCTCACGGGGCCAGGGCACACATCCTACTCAGAGAGCTTCTGTTTCCCAGAGACCCGCAGGGGTGTGGTCTCAGGGATTTCTGCTTCACCCCAGGACTGAAGTGGCCACAGACGTACCTGGCGCCCAGCCTCATTGTTGTGTCGGTTCATCGCGGAGCGAGCGTCCGGGCGGTTCTCCCGCGCATCTGCGAACTCCCGAGACACCATCCCGCCGAACTCGATGTCTTCGCTGCAGCCGCCCCACTTCCAGCCCTCACCGGGCGAGCCCTGATGGCGGCCGCTGCAGCCGCAGATGGCAGCGGAGCCCTCGGCGCAAGAGCGCGTCACCGCGAAGGCAACGCCGGCAGAGGCGATGGCGTGCACGAAGGCGGACTCCCGAGTAGCTGCGAAAAGAGATGACTTGCTTGGCAGGACCCGGCATGGCTGGGTGGGGCTGGCCGTGGGGGGCGTGGCTGCCTCTTCCCGGGCTGGGCCCTGGGCAGCCACAGTGGGCGTGGGGTGCTAGACTCGCAGCGCGGTAACCGCGGTACAGTGATGGGGAGGCAGGGCTGGTGGGACAGGAGCGCGCGTCCCCGAGTAAGGACTCAAGAAGGGGAGAGAGCTTCCCCAAAGAAAGTATACGGAGAGCTGAGGAGCCAAGGTAAGATGCTGGACATCACTTGTCATGGAGAACCGCAGGGACGGTTGAAACCAGAATAGTCAGATCATAACCAGTTTTGGTAAGGATGTAGAGAAATCAGAACTTTGTAGACTGCTGGCTGGAAGGAAACTGGTGCCTCCCGCTTGGAAATCGATTTGGCAGCTTCTTGAAAACATATACCTACCCTATGACCTGGTCATTCGCCTCTAAAGCATTAACCCTGGAGAAAACCTGTGTGCATGTAAAGACCAGGAAGCAAATGTCACTGCAACTTTATTTGTAATAGTCCTAAACTGAGTTCTAACGGAGAAGGCAATGGCACCCCATTCCAGTACTCTTGCCTGGAAAATCCCATGGACGGAGGAGCCTGGTAGGCTACAGTCCATGGGGTCGCTAAGAGTCGGACACGACTGAGTGACTTCACTTTCACTTTTCCCTTTCATGCACTGGAGAAGGAAATGGCAATCCACTCCAGTATTCTTGCCTGGAGAATCCCAGGGACGGTGGAGCCTGATGGACTGCCGTCTATGGGGTCGCACAGAGTCGGACACGACTGAAGCGACTTAGCAGCAGCAGCAGCAGCAGCAAACTGAGTTCTAAAATGTCTATCAATAGGTGAATGGATGAAAAATAGTGGCATAAGGTAAATAAGTCATGGGTTACAGATGGCAACTAGAATTAACATTGTATATTTGGAAGTTGTTAAGAACATAGATCTTAAAGTTCTCATCATAAGAAAATGTCTTGTAACCATGTGGGGTCATGGATGTTAAACTTATTGTGGTGATCACGTCACAGTGTGTACAAACACTAAATCATTATGTTGTAGTTGTAGTAGCAGTAGTGTTAGTCATTCAGTTGTGTCTGACTCTTTGCAACTCCATGGACTGTAGCCCACCAGGCTCCTCTGTCTATGGGATTTTCCAGACAAGAATACTGGGGTGGGTAGCCATTCCCTTCTCCAGGGGATCTTCCCGATTCAGGGAATGAATCAGGGTCTCCTGCATTTCAGGCAGATTCTTTACCATCTGAGCCACCAGGGAAGCCCATTACTATTTTGTACACCTAAACTAATATAATGTTATATGTCAATTATATTTCAATTAAAACCTGTGGCATATTTATGAAGTGGAATTCTATTTAGCATACCAGGAAAGACAGATTGGATGAATCTCAAAATAATTATGTGGATTGATTAAAAGGGAGACAAAAAGGCAGATACTCCTTCTAGTGTCCTCCTAACCCATGGTGGAGCCCTCCTACCCAGATGTCCTTGTTGGAAGCTTCCAGCAGCCCTGCTCAGGGTGCGGCTCCTGGTTCACATGCTGCCCACTTGTGCCTCTTTTACTGCCTGCACACCCTTCCCTTCTTCCACTTCAGACACTAGGTACTGAGAGACCCAGCAGAAGGGTCACCTCTTCTGGAACCGTCTGAAGGTCAGTGCCTTCATGTGTACTTTGCCCTGTGCTGGCCCCTCATGTTTGGGTCTGGAACGGAATGCCTCTCAGGAACTGGCAGACTGCTTCTGACCTGATATTGGAGCTGCTGGGCCCCTGAATGCTGCCTTCTCCTTCTCTACATGGAGGAACTGAGTCAGGGGATGTGGCATTTGTTTTTAGAAGGCCACTGGGGGATGGCTGAAGCTTAGGAAGAAAAAGCCAGTGGGGCTGAACTGGATCAGACAGGCATGTGAGGGAGTCAGCAGAGGCCTGCCTTGGAGAGGCCAGCTGCAGGGGGTTGCTGAGTGTGGGAGGGCTCGCCTCACCCTGCAGACAGAACCCTAGAGGAGCTGGTCTCAAAGGACAGGCAGGAAGTCAGCAGAGGAAAAACAGGAGGCAGGGGTATTCTGCATGGGGGCTCACGAAGTCAGGGCCCCAGGTGGGGAGGGGCTGGGCTGGCAGGACCCGAGGGAAATACAGGGCATGTGGGGGACAGCCTGGACTTTGCAGAGGCTGGATCCTCAGCCAGGCTTTCCCAGACGATATGAATGAATGCATCAATGCATCATGCCTCCTGAGTGTGTGCAAACATTTCTTCAAGGCACCAAGCCATGATCTGCTCCAGGTGGAGGACAAGGTCCTGGGGGTACCCTGGGTCCTGTATGAACTCATATAACTCACTCACTCCTCAAATCACCACTCCACACGTGTGTGGAGCACCTGCTGTTTGCCAAACCCTACTGGAGAAACAGCAGGGAGCAAGATAACCTCATGAAGCTTACCTGCTGATTACCAAGAATTTTAAAATCCCAGGTAAAAAATTGCTATGGACTGAGGAGTGAGCTGGAGAGACACAGGAACAGGACCAACCAGGGCCTTCTGTGTCTGTCAGGGGGTATATGCCCCACTTTCTCCCTGAGCTCTTCCTGGGCAGAGGCCCCACCGCAGGCCTGGACAGTGCAAGGGCTCGAAATGGCTACAGGAGAGTCGTCCCAAGGGGCTGCTATCTCCTCACCCCACATCAGTGCTCAGGAGGCTTTTTCCTGGGAGGGGGATGGAGAGGGGCTCCACCCTGGGGAGCAAGCAGAGGTTTGGGGTTTCTCCCCACACTTCCTCCAACTGCATGGTCTTACCTGCTCCCAGGTTTACAGCCAAGGATGTGTGTCCCAAAACTCAGGCAGCAGAGTCAGGGAAGTGGTAAGATAGGGTTCCAGCCAGCAGTGTGCACACACTCAGACTCACCCACACATCTTGGTACACATCCACACACACCTGCCACTGAGAAAAGCACATTGACTCCTATACTAGGAACACACAGGGTGGGATGTGTCTGAGAAAGCACCCTAGGCACCAGCCTATTGATAGCTGCGAGGCTCCACCCTGCTTTTGGTGACTTTTTTCTGTGGATTTGCCAACACTTCTGAATGGTCCTCTGCAGACCACAACCAACCTATGTACTCCCCATGTTTTCCCAGAGCAGGCCTGGACACCTGCTTCTTTCTGGAAACGCCCAGGTGGCAAGCACCCAGTCACAAACCTAGAAAGGGACTCCCCATTTCTCCCCCATCAGCCTCCCACTGACAGCTTGGTTGGGATCTGCCCAAGTCTGAAGGCTGCTCTGGTCTCTTGAAATGGCCGTGGCCCATCTTGCCTCTCCTGGTTCTCAACCATGAGTCCAGACCTCAGAATCTCCCACTTGCATCAGAAGAGGATCCTAGTTGGGACAGGCGCCTCCAGCTTCCAGCTTCCCCTCACCCCCATACACACACACAAACACACACACACACACACAAACACACGCACATATATATATATATATATAGACACTCTCACCTCTCATACCCATATATGCATGCACACACAGACACACACATATATGCACACACTCACACAAGTATGCACATCCCCCTATACATACTGTAGGAAGAACGCTCTGTCCAGAGCCCATCGGGCCCTGCCAAGCCCCTTCTCCAGTCCTTGCCACTGTGTCCTTGCTTGACTCACACACAGGCTGACTCTGCTCCACCTGCTGCCCTTTCAGCCCCGATCACCACTTCCTGGCCTCCAGCCACACTCAGCCCTCGTCCTTCCCCTGGGTTCTTTCCAGCTGCTTCTCTGCTGATGTGCGTCTGCTGTGTCCCCATCCCTGCTCTTTGGGGATCCTAGGATGCAGTCTGGGCTTGGGCCACGCCTGGCCCTGGAGCCCTAGGGCTCCCCAAGGACTTCAGGAGGACCCTCTCATACCCATTCTGCCCGAAAGCTCCCTGAGGTGGGGGCTGTGTCCTGTTCACCTTTTGTTTCTAATCTGTAGCCCCAGGCCTCCCACAGATGGTTATTGGTGAGCGAGGGCCTGGTCAGAGGAGAGGGCAGAGGCCCTGGGCTGGGGCAGGGAGTCCAGGAGGGTCTGAGCACACCTGGACAGGCCCACCTCATGGGACTTGGCTCTCTGCCCCTCCCTACTCAGCTTGTCCTGGAACAAATTCAGGACAGCTCCCCTCACTGTCCTCTTTCCCAAACATCAGCCAGGCAGCTGCCTCTCAAGCCCCTGTCCTGTTACCCTTTTATAATACAACTGATTAGTTTCAGGGCGGCCTGGAGCCGCTTCCTGCTGACTCAAGGCACACATGACATGGACATAGACCCCCTTCTTTCCTGTTCTTCCACTCAGCAGAGCCCCCACCCTTATTTTGTCTTCTCAAGGCCTCAGGTTGTCCCTCAACTCCAACTCTTTGGAGGCTGGGCTAACCTGATTCTCACCCCTCCAGGGTCCTGGTCTGGTGTCTCCCCTCCTGCCCATCCAGTGACCCTGGGTTAAGGGCTGTGAGCTGGAGGTCTGGGGGTTCCTAACCACCCCTCCCAGGGCACGGTAGAGCCAGTATGTCCTGGGCATTCCTGGAACCCACTGCACACAGCCTGATGCCTCCCCTACCACGTGCTCTCTGGTGGCCCTTCTCAAGGGCCAAGTCTCCAAGTCCTGAATATGCTCCCCCAGGTCCCTCTGAGCCTGTCCCCAGAGGGCCCACAGGGTGAGCCCTGTAGGAGGATCCTGCCTTCTGTCTCTGCCTCTGCTCTGCACCCTCTACTAGCCCCTGTTCCCCTCCCCTCTCCAGCTACTGAGATAAGGAGAGAGAAAGTGGGCCTGGGGCTTTGCCCTGCCCTGAAAGGGCTTGGAGATCTCTGCTTATCAAGCTCAGGCAAACAGTCCAGGGCTTCCAGAGAACTTGAGGGGAAGGGTGTGCGGGGATTGGGAGGGGTGTTCCCCCTTGAACTTAGAGGAAAAATCTCATTCCTGCCCTGCTCTGTCACCAACTAGCTGTGTGAGCCCGCACACTTCTCTCTCCTCTGGGTACCTCTGTTTCCTTTTCTGTCAAATGAGGAGAGGGTCTCCTCACAAATAAAGATCTGAGGACCAAGGACACTTTGGAGCAGGCCTTCAAATTGCTCATGAGGGAAAGAAGCCTTACGAAGACCATAAGCCAAAAAAAAAAAAAGTAAGATGGTTCTTTCTGGCAAAGAAAATCCTTTTAAAATTGATGATGACACAGGTCTTTAAGCAGTTACCAGAGAAACTGATCAGTCACAAAGGGAAAACCTGAAACTTTGCATTGGGGAACTATGATAGGTCCCTCCTCACCAGAGAAATTGGGGTTGCCATCACCAGCAACGGGACAGAAAACAGACGGATGGATGCCATGTGCCTCCTAAGACGATGTCCCAAGGAAATTCCACCCTCTTTGAGGCGTTTTAAAGATCTAATTATCAGGAAACATCAGACACCCCCAAAGGCCTAACCAAATTCCTCCTGGTTTCAAGGGCATGAAGGGCAAGGCCTGGGCTGAAGAGCCCATGGACCTGGGCTGGGACCCTGGACAGGTAAGGGACATTAGTGGAAAAATGGATGAGATCTGGGAAAAGCCTAGAGTTTAGTTAGTAGTGACGGATCTTGGTTTTGATGGATCTAGCTGGATTTGTGTCATGTCAGCAATGGGGAGGCCTGGGAGGAGATCTGGATTCCTGTAATGTTTCTGTAAGTCTACACAATTATTTTCAAAGAAAAAGTTAAAACACATTCTGATGCTGTGCAGAAGACCCCTAGAATGCCCAGATGACATCCCACAGCTGTGGGGCTTTTAACCCAGGAAACCACGAAGGAAACACTCAGGGTGTTCATTCTTGTTTGTTGTTTTAGTTGCTCAGTTGTGTCTAACTCTTTGCGATCCCATCGACTGTAGCCTGCCAGGCTCCTCTGTCCATGGGATTCTCCAAGCAAGAACACTGGAGTGGGTTGCCATTCCCTTCTTCGGGGGATCTTCCAGACCCAGGGATCAAACCTGAGTCTTCTGCTTTGGCAGGCAGGTTCTTTCCCACTGAGCCACCAGGGAAGCCCACGTGTTTGTTTACTCTATCCCTAAAACGAGGTTTATTGTAGACTTATAGAAGTCTTTCAACCTAAAGTTCTTGTCAATATGTAACAGTAATATACCAACAAAGTCCAGAACATAACCCTCCCAAAATCATGAGCTGAATTTGGGGGTGTCTGATGTTTCCAGAGCATGTCTGAAAACTCGTGTGTTTTTCTGGATAGATTGTTTTTATCAGATTTCCACAGGGGTTTGAACCAAGAAAGTCATGACCTTCTGGAGAAGCCTCAGTTTAGAGAGGAAGGGGCAGAGGGCTCCCCTGAGGTCATGGGCTGGGAGGGCACAGGAGCAACTCCAGTTACAGCAAAATTTTAGCCACAAACAGCAGACACACAGATAGGGAGAGAGAATCATTCTGCCTGTGGGAAGAGAAATTGCTTCTTGGAGATGAGACTGGAAATATCCCATCACCAGCAAAATGCTTTCTTTTGAATGGACTATGGCAGGTCAAGAGAGGAGGAAGGGACACAAGCTATGGGAGGGGGGTGCATTGCTAGAATAGAGGCTACATGAGCTGTTAGGGCTCCTCAAGCCTGCTATGTGCCAGCTTAGGACTCTCATTCCCACACTGCAGTCTGGGATTGGGAAAAGGAAGAAGAAAGGGAATCTCCTAAAAGAGTCTTTTTGTAAGACAAGTGTCTTCCATCAAGAAAATCATATTCCCCAGAAGCTTGATATTTTTTCATTGTTGTTCAGTTGCCCAGTCATGTCCGACTCTTTGCGACCCCATGGACTGTAGCACGTCAGGCCCCCCTGTCCCTCACCATGTCCCAAAGTTTGTCCAAGTTCGTGGCCATTGCATCGGTGATGCCATCCAGCCATCTCATTCTCTGACACCCTCTTCTGCTTCTGCCCTCAATCTTTTCCAGCATCAGGGACTTTTCCAATGAGTAAGCTATTTGCAATCAGATGACCAACATACTGGAGCTTCAGCACCTAACGAGTATTCAGGCTTGATTTCCCTTAAGATTGACTGGTTTGATCTCCTTGCTGTTCAAGGGACTCTCAGGAGTCTTCTCTAGCACCACAGTTTGAAGGCATCAATTCTTTGGCACTCTGCCTTCTTTATGGTCCAGCTCTCACAACTGTATGTGACCACTGGAAAGACCATAGCCTTGACTATATGGACCTTTGTCGGCAGAGTAATGTCTCTGCTTTTCAATACACTGTCTAGGTTTGTCATAGCTTTCCTGCCAAGAAGCAATCATCTTCTGAATTCATGGGTGCAGTCACCATCCTCAGTGATTTTAGAGCCCAAGAAGAGGAAATATGTCACTACTTCCACATTTTCCCCTTCTATTTGCTGTTAAGTAACAGGGCTGGATGCCATGATCTTAGTTTTTTAATATTTAGCTTTAAGCCGGCCTTTTCACTCTCTTCCTTTACCTCATCAAGAGGCTCTTTAGTTCCTAATTGCTAATAGTTGTTTCATTAGCAATTATTTATTCAGCTCATTCAAAGGATCAATGAGCTACCCTTTTTTCATTTATCCACAATTCATCCATCTACAATCAACCCATCCATCCATCTATTCATCTACCATCCCTCCACGATCTATCCATCCATCCATCCATCATCCATTCATTCATTCACCACCCAACATCCATCTATCAATACAGTCATCCACCCATTCAGGACCCAAGAGTCTATAATGAGCCATACACTAGGCTCACAACTAGAAATACAAGATAAGTAAGATGAAAGGTGCCCATTCTCAAAAACCAAAGTAAGAAATCTATAAGAAAGTAGATTGCTGCTCTGATGAAATTTCTAACAACCTAGACTTTCTGAAAGTTGAAGGAGCTACCTGTTCTGGTGATAATTAAGCATAAACTGAATGACCCACTGTTAGTTGGAGGGAATCTCTGCACTGGGGAGGAGAAGGGTGAACCAGAGGAATCTTTGCATTCCTTTAGTGGGAGGCCCTGCTATTGCAAGTCAGGTTCTTTGCTTTGGGCTGTACTGGGTCACTTGCCTTTGGGAGATTACAGTTTATGATGAAGAGAGTAGGGGGAAAGGACACACAATAGGCTTGGCAATGTAAGCTCTGGGGCAGGTTTTGGATGGAGGGGTGGCTGAATGAATGGACGGTGGATGGATGAATGAATGGGTGGATGGTGGAGACTGGGTGCATGAATGAATGAATGGATGAGTGGGTGGTGGATAACAGGTGGATGATGGCTGAATGATGGATTGATGGATGGATGGATGAATGGTGGATGGATGGATGGGCAGAGGTAAAATCTGGGGCAGGTTACTATGTTGTAAGAGCTTGGAGTCCTGGTGGGGGTGAGGGGGGAGGGACATGCAGGGAGAGTTGCCTGGCATGGCTGCGTCATCACTGAGACCAGTGCAGCCTTGGGTACCAGGGTCGAGTGTCACATGTGAGATGGGCTTTGGCGGTCACTTTACTTCCCTGGGTCTCAGAAATTTAGAACACTAGTTCTAAACTCTAGAGGGATTTTGATAAATCCTGTTTCCAGATTTGGGTTTCATAGGCTTGGAAAGTACTAAAAATTACTTGGGGACTGACATAGGACTGTGAAATTTTGTTACTTTTTTGAGAGAATAAGATACATAAGAAATGACAATCATAATTTCAGAAAAGGACCTTTTTTACATCAAAGAAGGATTTATTTCCAAAGTCCTATATGCTGAAGAAAGTTGAAAAAAATATCCCAAGGTCCTTGTCTTTAACATTTCCCCAGGGGTTAGCAACTACGTATTAAGTGTTGACTGTGGTCTGAGTGGACAAAAAGACTGTGGCCTCTGTCCCAGAGATGATTTTCCCTCTGGGAGATTACCCAGAAGGCCCTTTTATTAGGGATTGATAGGAAAGCACCACCCAGACGCTTCCTTGTCCTAAGCCTTGCATATCCTTTTATAACTGGTCCAGACCAAAAGAGGGGCCTCCCCTCTGCTGAGCCACCATCACGGGTCCTGCAGGCCCTCTCAGCCCCAGAGGTGTGTAGAGGCTCAGGAGAGTCAGCCCAGGTCCCAGACTGCCCAGCCGTGAGCACTGAACCCAGACAGAGGCTCCTGCGTCTCCCAGCAGTGGGCTCCATCACCACCAGGCTGTTTCCATAGTTGCAGCTTTCAGGAGGTGGAGGGCCCACCTGCCCTGCTAGGCTGGCCCCATACGTCGCGGCCACAGGGCCTGGGGAGAGACCTACCAGTCCTCTCCTGGGAGGGGAAAGCTGTAGGGGGCTGGTCCTGGATGAGAAGGAGGGGATGGCCCAGGGTTCCTGGGATGGACCCATTGACCTGAAGGGGCCATGGATCCCTTTTTTGAGGAATGAGTGTAACTTCTCAGGCAGTGGAAGTTCCTGGAAGGGGACTGTGGTTCAAATTTGACCACTGACCAATGAAATCAAGCTCCTGGGGCATTCTGTCTATGGGGTCCACACAATGGGCCCTTTGAGAAGCTCTGCAGGTAACTAGATGCCTCAGCAATGGTCACTGCAGACCTACCAATGGACCCAGGGCTGCAGTTCTGGGAGGGGGGCATGTATATCTGTGAAGAATCCTTGGGTGATTCTGATACATTCCTGAGCTGAACTCAAGCTCCATTATGGTCTCAGATTCCTAAGCCCCTCCTCTGGAAGGTGGCCAGACCCAAGAGGCAGCTGGAAAGGAGGTCCCAGGACAGGGTTCTGAAGGGAGAGGGTTTACCATGGCAAGGGTGTCTCTGACATACTCCCTGCCTTTGGAGGGACATGGAAAGGGCTAATACAGAGGGTGTCACCTACTCCCCCTTACTCCAGGCTCCTGCAGTGGGCTATGCATCTCTGGCCTGGCTTCTATGTGAAGTGAGGCCCTGGGTCCCTGGGGCTTGGCTGCTATCATCTGGTAGCTGGGTGGGGACTCAGCCTGGGGCAGGGTGGGATGTGACTCCTCCTTTAGAGCTGTAGGACCTGCCTGTCAAAGCCTCCTGGCTGAGTTCTGGTCTGAGAGACAGCCCTCTCTCACCTGGGCATGCCTCCCCTGTGGTCCCTTGAGACCTGGGGCTCTACTTCTTCCATGGGCAATGTTGACTTCTGGGTCAGACCTCCTGTCTTGATGCTGGAGTGGATCAGCAGAGGAGTTGCAGGTATGAGGCAGGCTTCCTTGCCTCCATGGAGACCCCTTCCCCCTGCCAGGACCATGGCTGCAACCACAGTCACCTGCTCAGGGTGGGGAGTCCTGGACCCTCACCCCACCACTCCACTATGCTGCAGGGAAGCTTCTCTCTCACCAGCTACGTGAGGCAAATCCCCCCATCCCACAGGCTTGCCCTTACTCAGCTAGGGGCCCCTTTGAGTCTGCCCTGGTGTTCCAGGTGAGGAGTTCTTTGTGGAAGGTGATGGTGCTCAGTGGGAGAGGCCTGCAGAGAGGCCAGCTTGGGGCAAACAGCTCCTGTGGACACTGAGACTCCACGGGAGCTTCTGTGGGGGCATTTCTCTGCCCCCACCTGCCTACAGAGCATCCCTGGCAAGACACAGAAAGAACTCAGTGCCCTCACTCATGCCACATACCCAGCACACACTCAAAGGCAGTGACCGTGGCTCCCTCTCAGCCTCCCTGGGCCTCTGCATACCTGGCAGGTGAGAGGCTGCAGGAGGGGAGGGGTGCAGAGAGGCAGGTCCAGGGAAAACCAACCCCCCGCGTAGACAAGCAAGTCCTACAGGGCCTGTGCAGGTGCAGAGAGGTCAGCAAATGCTCCGTGTCTGTCTCCCTGGCCCACCAAGGCCTCAAGAGCACTTTTAGAGCATCCAGAGGTTGTTCCCTCTTCCCCCTAGCAATGCTCCAACATGAGGAAAGGAGAGACGACAGACTGGCAAGAGCCCCTAGCCTTCAGTCTGCCCCCTTCCCACACAGCCCACCTTCCTTGGTCTCAGAGCTAGCGGGGTGGCTAGGAGGGGGTGTCGCAATGGGCAATGGCATTTGGTAATCCTGTTGGCCCGTCCTGCACAAAGGATGGAGCCACCTGAGAGCGGAATGCGGCTTGTGCCCCACTGTAGCTGCGGCCCCTGACACTGCCCGGCCGCCAGCACGGCCGGCGTCCTGATTACCTGCTGGGGCTAATGAATCTGGCTTTGTGAGCCACTGTCACGCCGTGTTAGGCCCACAATGGCCCTCGATATTTTATATGAATTTCCCCCTCGTTGGCGATTAGGCCATAGCAAGCCAGTCATAGCAACCGGGAGGTATGCGCGGCCCAGGAGCCTGGGGCACGAGGGGAGCTCACTATTCACACGCTTTAACACAGCGCTCCTGAGGGCGTGTGAATCGCCAGCAGCATTTTCACTTTTCTCTTGTGCTTAATCTTGTCGTCTTCGTGGGGACATTGTTTTCAGAGCTGGGCACGGCAGGGTGTCACCGGGGTCTCTCCTGGCCCCTTTACACACACCCCCAACTGGGGAGAGTTAATGATATACAGGGGCGGCCGCAGAGACGGTCGGAGCCCCCCAACCACCATGAACCGAAACACTTTCCGATGGGGGTCAGGGGTTGCAACCTGGATTCAGGGATGCCGGTTCTCTGGAGGCCCCCCTTCTCTCTGGCCCCTCCTGAGCCCCGTGGTTTGTGCCGGCCCGGCTGTCCTGTCCTGGCCCCGTGCCTGCACTACGGCCCTCCGAGGATCAGGCCAGGACACACAGCGAGGTGGACAGACCACCCCCTGGAGCCTGGCCAAGGGAAGGGGCTCTGCCTGGGAGGGGACAGGCTGTGCCATCCCCCCACGGTTCTCTCCAGCCCAGCCCCGCAAGGAAAAGGGGGTAGAAGGGAGGCAAATGTGGGTGCTTGTCCCAGGGCTGCGCAAGGGCATGGACAGAGGGCTACGAGGGGATAGTTGGGCCAGAGCAGGCCTCAGGCACCCAGAACACACTTTCTGAGACTTCAACTGACACCACAGCCTATACCTCAAGTAACCATCCAGGATTCTGACATGATGTGCTTTGAGAGGGTCAGCCAGGGCCCGCAGCTCAGCTGTCACTGGGTGAGGTCCAGTGGCTGAGGACTCAGGTGAGAATTGGCCCACCTCTACCAGCAGCGAGGCCCCCTTTGCCAAAGAGGATGCCCCACCAGAGTGCAGATGTTCAGGAACTATGTCCTCCAGGTCCTGAGACCCCTAAGGGACCCTTAGAGGCACATAGGCTGGAATCAGAGGCAGGGTTGAGCAGCTCCTCCAGTCTCTTCACTAGGGAAGCCTCTGAGGCCCGGGCTTAGGGGTGCCTGGGAAAGCCACTGGCAAGGACACTATACCAAGGGCACTAAACTAGTGGATGGACCCAGGCTGAGGCTCAGCTTCTTAGGAGTCATGGATGATGAAACTGGGGCCCTGCCCCACCTGTTCACGCTGACGTGCTGGGACACCAGTGGGAAAGACATCAAGGGTCCTACTTCCCACCATGGATGATGTACCTCTTTACGGCCCCCTCCATTTCTCTAAGGTGCAAATGCCCCACCTAGCTGAAACATAGGCCCCTCAAAGTATGCGCCACCCACAAACCCACTGGCCTGCACCTAGGACTGGCTATCGCACTTCCTGAGGGGCGTGGTCCCGGTGGGGCTTCCTCTAGAATGTCTGCGAAAGCGCTGAAGTCTGGGACCTGCCTTCCCTGCCTTTTGGCCTCCTTTCCCTTCACCTCATTGGAGGTCAAGAGTGGGTGTTGGCCAGCTCTCCGGGAAAGCTGGTGCTCCAGGTGTCCAGGAGGGACAGATAAGCCGCATCGTGTGCCAGCCTCCATGCACTCAAAATTCTTCAAATACTTTCTGCCCAGTGCAGGTTAAATTGTCCTGCTACTGTGCAAATGAGAGTGGAGGGCACTTCTTCCAAGCCCAGGCTCGTCTCTGCTGCCCAACCTCACGTTCCTTGGTGGCAGCTTCTCAGGGGTCCACCTGGCCAACGAGTCTCCAGTCCCAGGCCAGGCAGGCAGGTAGTGGTGTGTGTGGTGTGTGTGGTGTGTGTGGTGTGTGTGTGTGAGAGAGAGAGACAGAGAGAGAGTGAGCGCGCTGGAAGCGGGACATATGAACACACTCTTTCCCTCTTATCCTCCCCCCCACACACATGCTCACACATGCACACACTCGCACACCTCCACATGGGGCTGGGCCCCACTCCTCAGCTGGCAGTGTTAAGCTTTGTTCAACTAGGCCGCCTCAGCAGGGGTGGTCAAGCGCCCCATGGACCCTGCCACAAAGCCTGAGTGACCTCTGACACGATTAGGGTCGCCCTGACCCTAATCCAATCAGATTGATTACTGTGAGTGTGGCCTGGTGGGCAGGCAGGGGCCTCCACAATGGCCTCCCAGAGCTGGCCTCTCTCTGGGGCCCCTGGCAGGCTCCTTCCTCCTGGGCCATTCAGCTCTGCGCCACAATGCATCCGGCCATTTCTCAGCCCCGTGGCGACTGACGGGGGGAGAGGTCTTCCCTTTCCCGTTAGACCAAGTGAGGAGGACGAATGGAGCTGAGGTGACTTTCATCCAGCTGAAAATGGAGGCAGAAAGAGGGAGAGCGACTGAGGGGAGGAGGGAGGAGAGAGAGAAGAGGGAGGAGCACAGAGATGGGGGAGTGAACATGAAGGGCAGAACACGGGGGACGGTGGACCTGAGGGGGAGAGGACAAGAGGGGAGAGTGGACATGGGAAGGATGGATGAGGGGGAGAAGGGGTGGGGACACCAAGGCCACACGAGGGGCCAGGAGGTCTGCTGGAGACTAGAGTCCCTCTGAGAGGTTTTCGAGGAAGGGAGGGAGTGCAGAGGAGGGGGCACTTCCTGGGCCTCCAGCCCTGAAGCTGGTGGCTCATCTGTTCCTCGAGGCAGGCCCTGGGCACCTTCAGGGCTGCTCTCACCTGAATAGCCTCTACAGAACCCCCCAGCCCCGCTCAGGCTGGTGCTTTCTGAGGAGTCCTGGCCCAGCCCATCCTTTGTATCTCAGTTTCCTTAACTTATAACCGTAGTGCTGGCTCATGAGATGGGTGTTAGGATTCCATTTACTGCTGTGTGTAAAACACTTTAACACATGGCTTCAAAAGCACTGTATACACATTTTAAATAAAAAGAAAGCTCTATAAGATCTAGCTTAGGTTCCCCCTCCCCAGAGAAGCCTGCCTGCATGGGCACCCTCAAGCCTACGTGCTCATCCTTCAGTCATTCACTCAGCATGTCCTAATGAAGGAACCATTCTGTGCCACAGCAAACGTTGGTATTGCCCTATGTGCCCGCCACGTGAACCTGCTGTGCATGGCAGAGAGCCCCACACCAGACTGGAGAGCACCCTGCAGGGCTCAGCTCTTGTCCTGGGAGAGTGATGTTGAGGGTGGAGCCAGGAAACTAGGAGCTGCCCTGGAGGATAGGAGCTGTCCCCTAGGTGGGCCCCATGGACTGAGAGCTAAAGAGAAGATGGATGTGGACAGGATGGAGGTTGCAACAATGGGGGCCACAAAGACTGATCCCATTTCAGACTGTGGGGCCCAGGAAGCAGCAGGTGCAGGCAGCTCTGGACTGGCAGGGTAGGTCCGTCTACAATGGAGACTTGGAAAAGTCGCCAGGGAGAGGGCATGGGTGCTGTGGGCACCCTGGTGTGAGTAACACAGAAGGGAGTGAGGGTCCTGACTGTCACCACAACTGTCCTGACTAAGGTGTTTGTGTGTTTGATCATGGCTGGAAGATTGCAATTTGGGGTCGAGTATGACAGGATCCTTTGTCTGAATATACAGAAAAGGGACAAAGCCTGTAGGCCAGTGAGGGTGATGCTGTGCCCCAAAGGTCTCCAAGACAGGTTCACATATCCCTAGGGGTACATAGGGGTACATAGGATGGCATGGGTCATTCTAAGGCATCCTGACTGTCATTCTTGCCTGCATCATTGCTTTTTCTCTTGCCTTCCCTTCCAGGACCACCCATCTGCCACTTGACCCATGAAGACACTCCCAGTTTTCCTGGTACATGTCCAGCCCTGGTGTCAGCTATAAAGACTGGGACACCAAGACCTGTGTAAATCAGGTGTTTCCAATTTCTTGTTTCAGAATGAAAGAGGACCCAATAGAATGATGAGCTGACAAATTTTAAACATGTTTTGATAATACATCCCTGTGAGATTTTTGGCATATATAACTCAGAAAATATTCAAAGAATCGAGACACATTCTATCAAAACTCTCCCCCTTTTATCTATTTATTTTTGTGAGGGATAATTCTCATATCTAGATCTTTAAATCTTAAGAACACAATGGGCCCTGAAAGCCTCTAAGATCAGGAGGAAATCAGGGGCACCTGCTCTGCTCACTGCTTTTCAACATTGTCCTGGAGGCTCCAGCCAGGGCAACTGACCAAGAAAAACATAAATAAATAAAAAGGGTCCAGATTGGAGTAAACTGTCTCTATTAGCAAATGACATGAAAATTCTAAGTAATGCATGAAACATCTATTAGAATTGATAAACTTTCATCATAGAGTATGAGATCTATATTTGAAAATCAACCATAGAGTTCGAGAGGTCAATATCTGAAAATCAACCATATTGCAATACACCAGCAATGAGCAATGCAAAAATGAGATTAAGAAAACAACTCCATTTATAATAGCATCAAAAGGAAAAAAAATGCTTAGGAATGAATCTGACAAAATAAATATAAGATTTGTACGCTATGAGCTGCAAAATGTCATTGAAAGACATTAAAGACCTAAATAAATGAAAATATTCTATGTTCTTGAATCAGAAGACTTAAAACTGCTAAGGTGGCAATATTCCTCTAAGTGATCTGCAGATTCAGTGTAACCTCTAAAAAAGCAAGTTTCCCCCCCCCCCCAGGAGTTGACTAGCTGACCTTAAAAGCCAAATAAGGGGCCCTGAAGAGTTGAAACAAGCTTGGAAAAGCAGACAAAGTTGGACTCACACTTTCCTGTTTTCAAACTTATTGCAGGGCTGCAGATATCAGGACAGTGTAGTCTGGGCATAGGACAGACATGTGAACCAATGGGGTAGAATAGAGCCCAGAAATAAACCCACACTTCCTTCTCTGGCTTCCAGCAGAGCCTGACCCCACGTGACACAGCCTTCCTACACTATCAGGATGACAGCCTTTCCAGATGGGACAGGCTTCTGCCTTTTTCCTGAAATCTCTGATATTTCTTCTTATACGAGAGCATGGGAACCTTAGACATCCACATTAGGTTCTGGAGCCAGGAACCCAGATGGCACCATGCTCCTGCCTGGACCCTCCTGGGCATGGTGAAATTGATGATCATACCTTCCTGCATTACAACACCACTGACCATGGCACAGCATAAAACCCTGCACCACACACACGTACATAAATGCACATGCACAGTTCAGTTCAGTCATTCAGTCATGTCCGATTCTGCAACTCCATGGATTCCAGCATGCCAGGCCTCCCTGTCCATCACCAACTCCTGGAGTTTACTCAAACTCATGTCCATGGAGTCGGTGATGCCATCCAACCATCTCATCCTCAGTTGTCCCCTTCTCCTCCCGCCTTCAATCTTTCCCAGCATCAGGGTCTTTTCAAATGAGTCAGTTCTTCGCATCAGGTGGCCAAAGTATTGGAGTTTCAGCTTAAGCATCAGTCCTTCCAGTGAATATTCAGGACTGATTTCCTTTAGGATGGACTGCTTGGATCTCTTTGCAGTCCAAGGGACTCTCAAGAGTCTTCTCCAACACCACAGTTCAAAAGCATCAATTCTTCGGCGCTCAGCTTTCTTTGTAGTTCAACTCTCACATGCATACATGACTACTGGAAAAACAATAGCTTTGACTAGATGGACCTTTGCTGGCAAAGTAGTGTCTCTGCTTTTTAATATGCTATCTAAGTTGGTCATAGCTTTTCTTCCAAGGAGCAAGAATCTTTTAATTTCATGGCTGCAGTCACTGACTGCAGTGATTTGGAGCCCCCCAAAATAAAGTCTGCCACTATTTCCAGTGTTTCCCCATCTATTTCCCATGAAGTGATGGGACCAGATGCCATGATCTTAGTTTTCTGAATGTTGAGTTTTAAGCCAACTTTTTTCACTCTCTTCTTTCAATTTCATCAAGAGGCTCTTTAGTTCTTCTTTGCTTTCTGCCATGAGGGTGGTGTCATTTGCATAGCTGAGGTTATTGATATTTCTCCCAGCAATCTTGATTCCAGCTTGTGCTTCATCCAGCCCAGCATTTCTCATGATGTACTCTGCATATAAGTCAAATAAGCAGGGTGACAATATACAGCCTTGACGTACTCCTTTCTCTATTTGGAACCAGTCTGTTGTTCCATGTCCAGTTCTAACTGTTGCTTCCTGACCTGCATACAGATTTCTTAAGAGGCAGGTCAGGTGGTCTGGTATTCCCATCTCTTGAAGAATTTTCCACAGTTTGTTGTGATCCACACAGTCAAAGGCTTTAGTGTAGTCAATGAAGCAGAAGTTGATGTTTTCCTGTAATTCTCTTGCTTTTTCGATGATCCAACAGATGTTGACAATTTGATCTCTGGTTCCTCTGCCTTTTCTAAATCCAGCTTGAACATCTGGAAGTTCACAGTTCACATGCTGTTGAAGCTTGGCTTGGAGAATTTTGAGCATTACTTTGCTAGCGTGTGAGATGAGTGCAATTGTGTGGTAGTTTGAGCATTCTTTGGCATTGCCTTTCTTTGGGATTGGAATCACATGCACACTACACACAACTTTGCACATGCACAAATGTGAACACATACACACTTATGCATATGCGCACACATGACTCCACATGTACATGCACCACACATCACAATCATACATATTTATATGCATGCACACACACATTTGCACACACTCACACACACATGCCCCCACACCCAATGTGTCACATCACCCAGTGGCCCTAACTTCTCCCACTCATGGCAGTGGCCATCCCCACAGGACCTGCTGTGTAATTACCCCAGCCAGTGGCTCTGTGAAGTTGGCTGACTGGCAATTATTCTCCCATTTTATAGATGGGGACGCTAATGCTTCAGGAAGTGAGTTGACTTGCTGGTCAAGGTCACACGGTGTGACTCTCCCCTGCCCCTTCCTGACTCTAGAGAACATAGGCCAAGCTGGAGGGGCGTGACCATAATTGTCTGATGTCGAGGAGCCCTGACCCCTTGAACAAACACCATCGAGCCCCACCTGCTGTCCATGCAATGCTCAGTTGCACTCTCAGGACCTCTGTGCACATGCATGCCATCAGTCTCAGAGCCTGGTATGTCCTCCTCCCAGATATCTTTTGTTCTTCCTTTCTCTGCATTCCAGCTACCAGGGCTGAGCAAGGCCATTTGTTCCTCCCAAACATAGTGGCCATGTGCTGGCAAGACAGAAAGGGCAGCTGGGGAGGGTCTCACAGTGCTCTTGGGGAGGCTGATGGATGTGATGGTAAAGGACTGAGGACTGTGAGAAGCAAGATGTGATGCCACGTGATCGGGAGAGAGAGGCCAGCATGAGGCTATGTGATATGGAGACAAGGTGACATTTAGAAGGAGACAGAGGGAAATGGACAGGGAAAATCATACAGAAGCAGAGAAAAGAGCAATGGCAGGGGATCTGCAAGAGCAAAGGTGGAGCTAGAACTGTCCTCAGTGTTTGGAAGCAGCCAAGAGGCCAGTGGGATGGAGAGGGGCACAGGAAAGATGAAGAGGAGGAGGGAAAAGAGGCAGCAGGGCCAGAGAGTTCAAGAGAGCTGGGAGCCCTGGAGGGCCCAAGTGAAGGAAGAGTGTGCTTGACACAGCTCTTTTGGCTTTAGGGACATTGGAAATGGCTCTGAGCAGTTGTATAGGAGCCACTTTGATCATACAGGCTGTCAGGGTGTCTGGGCTTGTTGGTAGATGGCTGGATTCAGGATTGAATCTGAGGGTATTGCTGATTGCACTTGTGATGGAGAGGAATCACAAGTAAGTCAAAGTAACAGAAGGATGGGGCTGCCCTTTACAAAGATGGGAAAGTGGGTGTGCGGGAGAGGTACATGGCCTTGGCCATCCTATCACCAATGCCCCTTGGGACTTCAGCAGGAGCCCCCAGCAGATCTTCGCTGATGTGACCCACCTTATCTCTGTCCTAGTGGCCTTTCTTTGGCATCACTCTCTTCTTAGGTCTTCCATGGCCTAGTCTAGCTACTGACAGCATGCTCAGCTATGGCCTCTGGGGACCCATCTCAGCCATCAAATCTCTGTTGGCCCATCCTAGAGTGGATGGTATGTTCCAGAGGTGGCCACATGAGGGGATGTCCCATTTTCTAATGTGACCTTGATGTGCCATCAAGGGTGGAACGTGTCGCTACCCTAGAATCTGGGGGTGGGGAGGTCTTTGTATCTACCTCAACAAACAGAATGTGGGACTGCACAGCCTTTGAGGCTAGGTCTCAAAAGATGATACAAAGCAGTATCAGCAAAACGGCAGAGTGGGAGGGTTTTTCTTGTTGTTATTCCAGGATATTAAGGAAATCTCTGCTAAATCATTAGCTGATTCTAAGCTAAAGAAACAGAGACTTTGGAGAACCATATATAATGTAGAATACAGTAATTAAACATAGTTTGGAAAAGTTACTGAACAAACATACAGTAACAACCCATAGCAACAACAACAACTAACCCTGCAGAGGAAGAAGAATCTAATTTCCCAAGTTACCGTATGATAATATTCAAAAGGTACATGTTTCCACAAAAAAATTACTAGGCATGCAAAGAAACAAGAAAGTATGGACCATCCATAGGAAAAAGAAAACTAAATTAACAGAAACTATCTCTGAGGAAGCACAAATACTGAAAATTCTAGACAATCACTCTAAATTAATTGTCCTAAATATTCTCAAAGAGATAGAGGAAACCAGAAGAAAAATGTCTCAAGAAAGAGAGAAAATCAGTAAAGAGATAGACATTATAAATAGTATCCAAATAAAATTTGTGGAGCTGAAAAGTACAATAACTGAAACAAAATGTTCGCTTGAAGTTTTCAACAGCAGAGTTGAGCAGGCAGAAGAAAGAATCAGCGAACCTGTGGTGCTTTTCAGGTACACTACACCCTTCTACTTTTCTGTATATTCATTCTATTAATTTTTGAGAGTTTGTTATTGAAACTCCAACCAAAAATCTTAATTTATCTACTTAAAAAATAATTGTAATATATAGTGAAACTGTATGTAACTTTGTTCTGTATTTTCCAAGTCTCCTGTGAATGTGTTATCATATTTTCATAATTTTAAAAAAAAGGAATAAAAAAAAGAATCAATGAACCTGAAGACAGTTCAACTCAAATTATACAGTCTGAAGAGAAGGAAGAAAAAAGAATGAAGAAAAGTGAAGAGATCTGTGGGATACCATCAAATGTAGCAACAAACATATTATGACAGTCCCAGAAGAAGACAATAGAGAGAAAGGAGCAGAAAGAATATATTTCAGGAAATAATGGCCAAAGTTCCAAATTTCACTTAAGAAGATTCAAGATACTCCCAAGAAGCTCAACAAGCTTCAAGTTGGATAAGCATAGAGAGCTCCAAACTAAGACATTTTAATCAAACTATCAAAAGATGGAGATAGAAGGAAGGAGCCAAGATGACAGAGAAGGAAGACTAAGAGTCCATGTCTCCCCACAACTAGGACATTGAATAGATGCTGGTGGGGGACCTCAGATACCCAGGTAGAAGGGAAGAACCCCCAAGCAACTGGCTAGGAGTTTGGGGGGAGCAAGGGAGCAGGAGAAGCAAGACCTCACAGGACCAGGACAGCTGAGGGGTAACTTGGGGAGGGGAGGGTTTCATATGCTTGGAGAAGTACACTTACCTTAACTCCTGGGAATTCAGGGGACAGGAAGGGAACCTCCAGGGTTGGAGGATGAAGGAAGCACCTGGAGTTCTCCACCCACTCAACCCCTGGGAAGCCTCCTAAGGTCCCAGGCCTGATCTTACACACTCTGTCCTGGGCTGGGCTAAGCCTGGACACCACCCTGTACCTCCACCCAGGGCCTTTCCCAGAGCTGTGGGTCCTGAGCTGAGACCCCCACCCCAATCTGAGCCCTGTTCTGCCTAAGCCCCACCCCTCCAACCAAGGCTTCTGCCTTTTTCTTCTTCTTCTGTTCTTTGCTATTGGAGTTCTGTTTTACCTTCCAGTGGTTGTTTCACATATATTTTTATTTTCTCTAAAACATCTGTTAGTTTTCTAAATTTATTTTATTTTTTATTCTTTGTTATTGCTCTGCTTCTTTTTTCTTTTGCCATACTCTGTGGCCTGTGGGATCTTGGTTCATGGGCTGGAGATCAGGCCTGAGCTCCTGTGGTTGGAGCAATGAGTCAGAATCACTGGACTAACAGAGACGGTTAGGCCTCAGGGAATATTAATTGGAATGAGGTCTCCCAAAGGTCCACATCTCAACACCAGGACCTGGCTCTACTCAACTGCCTACAAACTCCATTGCTGGAAACCTCAGGCCAAACAACTAGTAAAACAGAAACAGTCCCACCTATCAATTAAAACAAAAATTGAGAAAACAAAAAAATATCTTACAGATGAAGGACCAGGGTAAAAATCTACAAGATCAAATAAATGAAGAGGAAATAGGCACTCTATCTGAAAAAGAATTTAGAGAAAGGATAGCAAAGATATTCCAAAATCTTGAAACTAGAATGGAGAAAATGCAAGAACCATTTAATAATGACCTAGAAGAACTAAAGAATAAACAAACAGTGATGAACAACACAATAACTGAAATTAAAAATATTCTACAAGGAATCAACAGTTGAGTAACAGAGAGAATGAATAATAAGTGAGCTGGAAGAGAGAATGCCAAGGAGAAGAATAACGAAAAAGAATGAAAAGAATTGAGGACAGAATCAGAGACTTCTGGGACAGTATTAAACTCACCAACATTCAAATTTTAGGCGTCCCAGAAGAAGAAGAGAAAGAGGTCTGAGAAAATATTTGAAGGAATTACAGTAAAAAACTTGCCTGGTATGGGAAAGGAATAGCCACCCAAGTACAGGAAGTGCAGAGAATCCCACACAGGGTAAACCCAATGAGAAACATGCCAAGACACACGTCAATCAAACTAATAAAAATTAAATACAAAGAAAAAGTGTTACAAGCAAGTGAAAAGCAAAAAATAACACACAAGTGAATCCCCATAAGGCTATCAGCTGATTTTTCAGCAGAAACTCTGTAGGCCAGAAGGAAGTGGTAGGATATATTTTAAGTGATGAAAGGGAAAAATCTACAACCAAGATTACTCTACCCAGAAAGAATCTCATTTGAATTTGATGGAGAAATCAAAAGCTTTATAGACAAGCAAAGACTAACAGAATTCAGTACCATCAAACCAGCCTTGAAACAAATGCCAAGGGAATTTCTCAAGGCAGGAAACAAGAAAAGAAAAAGACTCACAAAAACAAACCCAAATCAATTAATAAAATGGTAATAGGAGCATACATATCAATAATTACTTCAAATGTAAGTAGATTAAATGTTCCAACCAAAAGACACAGACTAGCTGAATGAATAAAAAAACAAGTCCCATGTATATGCTGCCTACAGGAGACCCACTTCAGACCTACGGACACATACAGAATAAAAGTGAAGGACTGGAAAAAATATTCCATGCAAATGGAAATCAAAAGAAAGCTAGAGTAGCAATACTCATATCAGACAAAACAGACTTTAAAATGAAAACTATTGGGCTTCCCCGGTGGCTCAGTGGTAGAGTCCAGCTGTCAATGCAGGAGATACGGGTTTGATCTCTGGTCTGGGAGGATGCCATATGCCACAGAGCAACTAAGCCCATGCACCACAACTATTGAGCCTGTGCTCTAGAGCCTGTGAATTGCAACCATTGAGCCCACACACCACAGCTGCTGAAGCCTGCATGCCCTACAGCCTGAGGTCTGCAACAAGAGAAGCCACAGCAGTGAGAAGCCTACACATTGCAATGAAGATTAGCCCCTGCTCACCACAACTAGAGGAAGACCTGCACAGCAACAAAAACCCAGCACAGTCAAAAATAAACAAATAAATAAAATTATTTAAAAACCTATTGTATGAGATAAGGAAGGACACTACATAATGATTAAGGGATCAATATAAGAAGAAGATAAAACAATCAAAAATATTTATGCACCCAACATAGGAACACCTCAATGCATAAGACAAATGCCAACAGACATACAAGGGAAAATTGATGGTAACTCAATAATAGTAGGGGATTTTAACATCCCATTTACGCCAATGGGCAGATCATCCAGGCAGAAAATAAATAAGGAAACACAAGCTTTAAATGACACAACAGGCTAGATAGATTTAATTGATATTTATAGGACATTCCACCTGACAGCAGCAGAATACACTTTCTTCTCAAGTGCACATGGAATATTCTCCAGGATAGACCACATCTTGAGTCACAAATCAAGCCTCAGTACATTTAAGAAAGTTGAAATGGAAAAAAAAAAAAGAAAGTTGAAATTGTACTAAGCATCTTTTCTGACCACAACACTATGAGATTAGAAATCAATTATAGGGAAAAAAAACCCCGTAAAAACCCACAAACACATGGAGGCTAAAGAGTGCACTGCTAAATAACCAAGAGATCACTGAAGAAATTAAAGAGAAAATAAAAAACGACATAGAAACAAATGACAATAAAAACATGATGACCCAAAACCTATGGGACACATCAAATTCTAAGAGGGAAGTTTATAGCAATTCATTTATACCTCAAGAAACAAGAAAAATCACAAATAAACAACATAACCCTACATCAAAAGCAACCACAGGAAGAAGAACAAAGAAAATCCAAAGCCAGTAGGAGGAAAAAAAATTAATAAAGATCAGGTTAGAAATAAATGAAATAGAAGTGAAGAAAACAATAGCAATAATAAATAAAAGCAAAAATTGGTTCTTTGAGAAGATAAACAAAATCGATAAATCTTTAGTCAGATTCCTCAAGAGAAAAAGGGAGAGGACACAAATCAATAAAACTAATAATGAAAAAGCAGAAATCACAACTGACACCATAGAAATACAAAGGATCATAAGAGACTACTAAAAGCAACTATATGCCAATAAATTGGACAACCTAAAAGAAAAGGACAAATTCTAGAAAGGTACAACCTTCCAAGACTGAACCAGGAAGCCTGAGAAAATATTAGCAGACCAGTCACATGGAATGAAGTTGAAACTGTAATTTAAAATCTTCTAACAGATAAAAGTCCATGACCAGATGGCTTCATAGGCAAATTCTATCAAACATTTGGAGAACAGCTAACACTGTACCTTCTCAAACTCTTTCAAAAAATTGCAGAGGGACAAACATTCCCAAATTTGTTCTGTGAGGCCACCATCATCATTCTGATGCCAAAATCAGACAAAGAGATCTCACAAAATAAGAAAATTACAGACCAATATCACTGATGAACATAGATGCAAAAAATCCTCAACAAAATACTAGCCAACATTATGAAGGTTGGCCACCAAAGGCTCAGATCAAATTCAATTCTTTCTTACTACTGGTTAGAGAAAATACTGAGGAAAGAATGGGTGAAGGAGATCAAGAGGTACAAACTTCCAGTTGCACAATAAGTGGGTTACAGGTAAGAAATATACAGAGTGGGGAATATATACAGTCAAAAGCTATGTAATATCTTCGTATACTGACAGATGGTAACTAGACTTACTCTAAGGATCATTTTGAAATATATAGAAATACCAAATCACTATGCCAGGTAACAGGAACTAAATTTTTAAATTGTTTTTACCTTTTTCTCCTTAAAGTATTTATAATGAAAAGGAAAATACATTTTAAAATTGGCCTTCCCTGAGAAATTGTGGAAATTAAGGGAAATATGGAAATTAACTATTTGAGTCAACAATTATTTTTAAATTCCAAACTGCCTGCATTCACATCAATACCAAGAAAAGCTCATTGCCTCCTGTTTAACTATTATTAGAATCATTTTATGTAAATGTACTGTAGTTTGAAAATTCTTTGGCATTGCCCTTCTCTGGGATTGGAATGGAAACTGATATTTTTCAGTCCTGAGGTCACTGCTGAGTTTTCCAAATTTGATGGCATATTGAGTGCAGCACTTTAACAGCATCATCTTTTAGGATTTGAAATAGTTCAGCTGGAATACCATCACCTCCACTATCTTTGTTTGTAGTTATGCTTCCTAAGGCCCACTTGACTTCACACTCCAGGATGTCTGGCTCTAGGTGAGTGACCACCCCATCGTGGTTATCCCAGTCATTAAGAAAATAACTTTTTGTATATTTCTTCAGTGTATTCTTACCTCTTCCAACAACACAAGAGATGACTCTACACATGGAAAACACCCGATGGTCAATACCAAAATCAGATTGATTATATTCTTTGCAGCCAAAGATGGAGAAGCTCTATACAGTCAGCAAAAACAAGACTGGGAGGTGAGTGTGGCTCAGGTCATGAACTCCTTATTGCAAAATTCAGAATTAAATTGAAGAAAGTAGGGAAAACCACTAGCCCATTCAGGTATGACCTATAATCAAATCCCTTATGATTATACAGCAGAAGTGACAAATAGATTCAAGGGATTAGATCTGATAGACAGAATGCCTGAAGAACTATGGATGGAAGTTCGTGACATTGTATAGGAGGTGGTAATCAAAACCATCCCCAAGAAAAAGAAATGCAAAAAGCCAAAATGGTTGTCTGAGGAGGCCTTATGAATAGCTGAGAAAACAAGGAAAAGGCAAAGGAGAAAAGAAAAGATATACCCATCTGAATGCAGAGTTCCAAAGAATAGCAAGGAGAGATAAGAAAGTCTTCTAAAGTGAACAGTGCAAAGAAATAGAGAAAAACAATAGAATAGGAAAGACTAGAGATCTCCTCAAGAAAATTAGAGATACCAAGGGAACATTTCATCCAAAGATGGACATAATAAAGGACAGAAACAGTATGTACCTAACAGAAGCAGAAGATACTAAGAAGAGGTGGCAAGAATTCACAGAAGAACAAAAGAGATCTTAATGACCAAAATAACTAGAGCCAGAGTGTGAAATCAAGTGGGCCTTAGGAAGCATCACTACAAACAAAAATAGTGGAGGTGATGGAATTCCTGCTGAACTGTTTCAAATCCTAAAAGATGATGCTGTGAAAGTGCTGCACTCAATATGTCAGGAAATTTGGAAAACCCAGCAGTGAGCACAGACTGGAAAAGATCAGTTTTCATTATAATCCCAAAGAAAGGCAATCCCAAAGAATGTTCAAACTACTGCACAACTGCACCCATTTCACATGCTAGCAAAGTAATGCTCAAAATTCTCCAAGCTAGGCTTCAACAGTATGTGAACTGAGAGCTTCCAGATGTTCAAGCTGGATTTAGAAAAGGCAGAGGAACCAGAGATCAAATGGCCAACATCCGCTGGATCATTGAAAAAGCAAGAGAGTTCCTGAAAAACATCAACTTCTGCTTCATTGACTACACTAAAGCCTTTAACTGTGTGGATCACAACAAACTGTGGAAAATTCTTCAAGAGATGGGAATACTAGACCACCTGACCTGCCTCTTGAGAAATCTGTATGTAGGTCAAGAAGCAACAGTTAGAACTGGTCATGGAGCAACAGACTGGTTCCAATTGGGAAAGGAGTACATCAAGGCTGTATATTGTCACCCTACTTATTTAACTTGTATGAAGAGTACATCATGCAAAGTGCCAGGCTGGATGAAGCACAAGCTGGAATCAAGATGGCTGGGAGAAATATCAATAACCTCAGATATGCAGATGACCCTTATGGCAGAAAGCAAAGAACTAAAGAGCCTCTTGATGAAGGTGAAGAGAGTGAAAAAGTTGGCTTAAAACTCATCATTCAGAAAACTAAGATCATGGCATCTGGTCCCATCACTTCATGGCAAATAGATGGGGAAACAATGGAAACAGTGACAGATTTTATTTTCTTGGGCTCCAAAATCACTGCAGAGAGTGACTGCAGCCTTGAAATTAAAAGATTCTTGCTTCTTGGAAGAAAAGCTATGACCAAACTAGACAGCATATTAAAAAGCAGACATCACTTTGCCAGCAAAGGTCCATATAGTCAAAGCTATGGTTTTTCTAGTAGTCATGTATGGGTGTGAGAGTTGGACCGTAAAGAAGGCTCAGTGCAGAAGAACTGATGCTTTTGAACTGTGGTGTTTTAGAAGACTCTTGAAAGTCCCTTGGACTGCAAAGAGATCAAAACAGTCAATCCTGAAGGAAATCAGTCCTGAATATTCATCAGAAGGACTGATGCTGAAGCTGAAACTCCAATACTTTGGCTACCTGATAGGAAGAGCCGATTCATTAGGAAAGAGTTTGATGCTGGGAAAGATTGAAGGCAGGAGGAGAAGGAGACGACAGAGGATGAGATGGTTGGATGGTATCACCGACTCAATGGACATGATTTTGAGCCTACTCCAAGAGATAGTGAGGGACAGAGAAGCCTGGCATGCTACAGCTCATGGGGTTGCAAAGAGCTGGACATGGCTGAGTGACTGAACAAAAGCAACAAAACTCTTGCCACCTCTTCTTAATCTCTTCTGCTTTTATTAGGTCTTTACCGTTTCTGTCCTTTATTGTGCCCATCTTTGCATGAAATTTTCCCTTGATATCCCCAATTCTCTTAAAGAGATTTCTAGTCTTTGCCATTCTATTGTTTTCCTCTTTTTTTTTTTTTTTGCATTGTTCACTTAAGGAGGCCTTCTTATCTCTCCTTGCTATTCTCTGAAACTCTGCATTCAGTTGGGTATCTTTTCCTTTCTCCCTTGACTTTCGCTTCTCTTCGTTTCTCAGCTATTTGTACAGCCTCCTCAGACAACTACTTTGCCTTCTTGCATTTCTTTTTCTTTCAGATGGTTTTGGTCCCTGCTTCCTGTACAATGTTACGAATCTCTGTCCATAGTTCTTCAGGCACTCTGTTGACTAGATCTAAGCCTTTGAATCTGTTGGTTGCCTCTATGGTATAATTATAAGGGATTTGATTTAGGTCAAACCTGAATGGCCTGATGGTTTTCCCTATTTTCTTCCATTCATGCCTGAATTTTGCGATAAGGGGCTGATGATCTGAGCTGCAGTGAGCTCCAGGTCTTGTTTTTGCTGACTGTATAGAGCTTCTCCATCTTCAGCTGTAAAGAATATAATCAATCTAATTTTGGTATTGACTATCTGGTGATGTCCACGTGTAGAGCCAAAGACTGTTCAAACTACCTTACAACTGTGCTCATTTTGCATGCTAGAAAGGTTATGTTCAAAATTCTTCAAGCTAGCTTCAGCAGTACATGAACCGAGAACTTCCAGATGTATAAACTGGATTTAGAAAAGGCAAAGGAACCAGAGATTAAATTGCCAATATTTCTTGGATCATAGAGAAAGCAAGGGAATTTCAGGAAAACATCTAGTTATGCTTTATTGAGTATGCTAAAGTCTTTGATTATGTGGTTCACAACAAACTGTGGAAAATTCTTAAAGTGATGGGAATACCAGACCACCTTACTTGTCTCCTAAGAAACCTGTATGCAGGTCAAGAGGTAACAGTTAGAAGCAGACATAGAACAACAGACTGGTTCAAAATGGTAAAGGAGTACGCCAAGGCTGTATATTGTCACCCTGCTTATTTAATGTATATGTAGGGTACATCATGGGAAATGCCAGCCTGGATAACTCAAGCTGGAATCAAGATTGCCAGGAGAAATATCAGCAACCTCAGATATGCAGATAATACCACTGTAATGGCAGAAAGTGAAGAGGAACTAAAGAGCATCTTGATGAAGGTGAAATAGGAGGGTAAAAAGGCTAGATTAAAATTCAACATTCAAAAAACTAAGATCATGGCATCCAGTCCCATCACTTCATGGCATATAGAAGAGGAAAAAGTGGAAGCAGTGACATATTATATTTTATTGGAGTTCAAAATCACTGGATGGTGATTGTAGCCATGATAATAAAAGATGCTTGCTCCTGAGAGGGAAAGCTGTGACAAACCTAGACAGAGTATTAAAAAGCAGAGACATCATTTTGCTGACAAAGGTCCATATAGTCAAAGCTATGGTTTTTCCAGTAGTCATGTATGGATGTGAAAGTTGGACCATAAAGAAGGCTGTTGTTGTTGTTTAGTTGCTGAGTCATAGCTGACTCTTTGCAACTCCATAGTCTGTAGCCATCCAGGCTCTTCTTTTCATGGGATTCTTCAGATAAGAACACTGGAGTGGGTTGCCATTTCATTCTCCAAAAAGAAGGCTGAGCACTGAAGAACTGATGCTTTCGAATTTTGGTGCTGGAGAAGACTCTTGAAAGTCCCTTGGACTGCAAAGAGATCAAACCAGTCAATTCCAAAAGAAATCAACTCTGAATAGTCATTGAAAGGACTGATGCTGAATCTGAAGTTCCAATACTTTGACCACCTGGTGTGAAGTACTGACCTATTGGAAAAGACCTTGATGCTGGGAAAGATTGTAGGCAAAAGGAGAAGAGGGTGGCAGAGGACAAAATGGTTAGATAGCATCACTGACTCAATGGACATGTATCTGAGTAAACTCTGGGAGATAGTGAAGGACAAGGAAGTCTGGCTGCTGCAGTCCATGTGGTCACAGAATTGGACATGACTTAGCAAGTGAACGCACATACTTATCTACCTACTATGTGTTTTTAAGTTATTAATGTCTTAGCAACTGTATTGACTGTACTACTGTTAATGGTTTTATTTATTTCTTTCCTTTTCCTGTTTTTACAAATAAATTGATTTAAAATCATTGGGAAATGCTTAAAAACATACTAGCCAACAGAATCCAATAATACATTAAAAGGATCATACACCATGATCAAGTGGGATTTATCCCAGAAATATACACAAATCTTTCAATGTACACAAGTCAATCAGTGTGATAGTCTATGCAGTGATAGACCATATTAACAAATTAAAGAATAAAAGCCATATGATCATCTCAATAGATGCAGAGAAAGCTTTTGACAAAATTCAACAACCATCTATGATACTCTCCAGAAAATGAGCATAGAGGGAACCTCAACATAACAAAGGCAATATATAACAAACATAATTTTCAATGGTGAAAAACTGAAAGCATTTCCCCTAATAACAGGAACAAGACAAGGATGTCCATTCTCATCACTCTTATTCAACATTGTTTTGGAAGTGCTTGCCATGGATATTAGAGATGAAAAAGAAATAAAAAGAATCCAAGTTGGAAAAGAATTAAAACTGTCATTGTTTGCAGATGACATGATATTATATGTAGAAAATCCTAAGATGCTGCCAGAAAACTACTAGACATAGTCAGTGAACTGGTAAAGTTGTAGGATACAAAATTAATGCATAGAAATCTCTTGCATTCCTACACACTAACAACAAAAGAGCAGAAAGGGAAATTAAGGAAATAATCACACTAACCATCACAACAAAAATAATAAAATACCTAGGAATAAACCAACCTAAGCAGGCAAAAAACCTGTATTCAGAAAACTATAAAACACTGATGAAAATCAAGGAGGACACAAACAGATGGAGAGAAATATGATGTTCTTGGATTGAAAGAATCAATATAATGAAAAGGAGTATATTGCCTAAAGCAAACTATGGATTCCATGGAATTCCTAGCAAATTACCAATGGCATTCTTCATAGAATTAGAACAAAAATTTTTACAATCTGTTTGAAAACACCCCAAAGAGTCAAAGAAATCTTGAGAAAGAAAAATGGAGCTAGAGGATTCAGGCATCCCAACTTCAAAGTATACTGCAAAGCTACAGTAATCAACACAGTATGGTACTGGTACAAAAACAGAGAAATAGATCCATGGTACAGGATAGAAAGCCCATAAGTTAACCCACACACCTATGGTCACCTAATCTATGACAAAGGAGGCAAAAATATACAATGGAGAAAAGATAGCCTCTTCAATAAGTGGTGCTGGGAAATCTAGACAGCCACATGTAAAATAATGAAATTAGAATACTCCCTAACATTATACACAAAATAAACTCAAAATGGATTAAAGACCTAAATGTAAGTCCAGACACTATAAAACTTTTAGAGGAAAACATAGAAAAAACACTCTTTGACATAAATCACAGCAAGATATTTTTGCAAAGCAGTTCTTGTACCTTCTAGAATAATGAAAATATAAAAAGAAAAATAAACAAATGGGACCTAATTAAAGCTAAAAGTTTTTGCACAGGAAAGGAAACCATGAACAAAATGAAAAGACAAGCCTCAGAATGGGTAAAGGAAAAAAAGTGTTAGTCACTCAGTCATTTTCAACTGTTTGTGATCCCATGGACTGTACTGCCAGGCTCCTCTGTCCATGGGATTTTCCAGGCAAGAATACTGGAGTGGGTTGCCATTTTCTTCTCTAGGGGATCTTCCCAACCCAGCGATTGAACCCAGGTCTCCTGCATTGCTGGTGGATTCTTTACCAGCTGAGCCACAAGGGAAGCCCAAGAATACTGGAGTTGGTAGCCTATCTCTTCTCCAGTGGATCTCCCTGACCCAGGAATCAAACTGGGGTCTCCTGCATTGCAGATGGATTCTTTACCAACTGAGCTATCAGGAAAACCCTCCTGCATTGCAGGCAGATTCTTTATCATCTGAGCCACCAGGGAAACTCCAGCAGAATGGGTAAAAATATTTGCAAATTAAGCAACAGACAAAGGATTAATATATACAAATAGAGCAGAAAGGGAAATTAATATATACAAATATATTAATATATACAAATATTATCTATATATAATAATTAATATATAAAAATAATATCTCCAAAATATAGTCCTGGGTGTTCATTGGAAGGACTGATGTTGAAGCTGAAACTCCAATACTTTGACCACCTCATACAAAGAGTTGACTCATTGGAAAAGACCCTAATGCTGGGAAGGATTGGGGACAGGAGAAGGCGACGACAGAGGATGAGATGGTTGGATGGCATCACCGACTCAATGGACGTGGGTTTGGGTAAACTCTGGGAGTTGGTGATGGACAGCGAGGCCTGGCGTGCCGTGATTCATGGGGTAGCAAAGAGTCGGACACAACTGAGCGACTGAACTTAACTGAACTGAACTGATACAAACAGCTCATGGAGCTCAACATCAAAAAACCAAAAAATCCAATCAAAAAATGAGTAGAAGACTTAAATAGACATCTCTCCAAAGAAGACATATAGATGGCCAAAAGACACATGAAAAGATGCTGAATATCACTAATTATTAGAGAAATACTAAATCAAAACTACAAGGAGGTATCAACGCACACCAGTCAGAATTGTCACCATCAAAAAGTCCATAAGTAATAAATGCTGGAGAGAGTGTGGAGAAAAAAGAAGAACTGGTATAGCCACTATGGAGAACAGTGTGGAGTTTCCTTAAAAAATTAAACATAGAACTACCATATGACCCAGCAATCCCACCACTGGTTATATACCCTAAGAAAACCATAACTGGAAAAGACACATGTACCCCAATGTTCATTGTAGCACTATTTACAATAGCCAGGTCATGGAAGCAATCTAGATGGCTATCAACAGATGAATGAACAAGAAGATGTGGTCATATTATACAATGGCCTATTACTCAGCCATAAAAAGGAATGAATTTGAGTCAGCTGAATTGAGATGACGAACCTAGAGCCTGTTATACAGAGTGAAGTAAGTTAAAAGAGAAAAACAAATACTGTATATTAGTGTGTATATATATAAAATCTTGCATACATATATATATATATGTGAGAAAAGTAGAAGAATGTGCACTCAGTTTCCAGATAGAACACCAAAATTGCAACTAGCTGCTGAGCAACCATCAACAGGAGAATGTTGGAACCCACCAAAAAAAGATACCCCACGTCCAAGGACAAAAGAGAAGCCACAATAAGATGGTAGGAAGGGTGCAATCATGTTTAAAATCAAACCTCATACCTGCCAAAGACCCTTGGAGGGCACAAACAAAACCTTGTGTGCACCAGGACTCAGGGAAAGGAGCAGTGGCCCCCACAAGAGACTAAGCCAGACCTGCCTGTTAGTGTTTGAGGGTCCCCTGTGGAAGCATGGGTCAGCAGTGGCCAGTCGCAGGGACAGGGGTACTGGCAGCAGCAGTCCTGGGAGGCATGGCATGTGGCATAAATCCTCTTGGAGGAGGTTGCCATTAATCTTACCAAAGAGCCAATGGGTGGGCAATCTACAAACTGGAGAACAATTATACCATAGAAGTTCTTGCACTGTTATGAAAGCTCTAGGCCCTACAACAGACTTCCCCAACCTGGGGATTCAGCAAAGGGGCTGAATATTCCCAGGGAATTTGAAGGTCAATGGGATTTGATTACAGAACTTCCAAAGAACAGGGGAAACAAACTCTTGGAGGGCACAAACAAAACCTTGTGTGTACCAGGACTGAAGAGAAAGGAGCAGTGACCCCACAAGAGACTCAGCCAGACTTGCCTGCGAGAGAGTTTGGGAGTCTCCAGCAGAGGCATGGGTCGACAGTGGCCAGCCTCAGGATTGGGGCATTGGCAGCAGTAGTCCTGGGAGGTGCAGCATGCTGGCATAAGTCCTCTTGAAGGGGGTCACCATTACCCCTACCATAGAGCCTAGAGCCTACCATAGATCCTAGAGCCGACCATAGAGACTACGGACTCTAGGACTGGACTGTCTCAGGCCAAACCACAGGGAAGGAGCACAGCCTCACCCATCAGCAGAAAATTGCATTAAAGATTTACTGAGCATCACCTTACCCACCAGAGCAAGACCCAGTTTTTCCCACAAGTCCCTCCCATTAGGAAGCTTTCACAAGCCTTTTGTCCTCATCCATCAGAGGGCAGACAGAATGAAAACTGCAGTCATAGAAAACTAACCAAAATGATCACATGGATCACAGCCTCCTTGGGTAACTCAGTGAAACTATGTGAGTCAGGCCGTGTTGGGCCACCCAAGACATATAGGTCATGGTAGAGAGTTCTGATAAAATGTGGTCCACTGGAGAAGGGAATTGCAAACCACTTCAGAATTCTTGCCTTGAGAACCCCATGAACAGTGTGAAAAGGCAAAAAGATATGACACTGAAGGATGGGACCCCGCCCCGCCAGGTCGGTAGGAGTCCAATGTACTACTGGAGGAGAGTGGAGAAATAGCTCCAGCACTCAGGAATGAAGAGGCTGAGCGAAAGCAAAAATGACACCCAGGTGTGGATGTGTCTGGTGGTGAAAGTAAAGTCCGATGCTGTAAAGAACAATACTGCATAGGAACCTGGAATGTTAGGTCCATGAATCAAGGTAAGTTGGAAATGGTCAAACAGGAGATGGCAAGAGTGAATATCAACTTGTTAGGAATCAGTGAACTAAAATGGACAGAATGGTCAAATTTAATTCAGATGACCATTATATCTACTACTGTGGGCAAGAATTCCTTAAAAGAAATGCCATGTGAACAGAATGAAAGCAAAACCACATGATCATCTTAATCGATTCAGAAAGAGCATTTGATGTAATCTAGTACCCTTTTCCCGAGAAGGCAAGGGCACCCCACTCCAGTACTCTTGCCTGGAAAATCCCATGGACAGAGGAGCCTGGTAGGCTACAGTCCATGGGGTCGCACAGAGTCAGACACGACTGAAGCGACTTAGCAGCAGCAGCAGCAACAGCAGTAGTACCGTTTTCATGATACAAACACTCAACAGATTAGGAATAGAAGATAATCTCCTTAACCCGATAAAGGGAAGTTATGAAAAATTCACAACTAGCACCATATACTCTATGGTGAAAGACTAAAAGCTTTCCCTCTAAGATCAGGAAGAAGACAAGGGTGCCCACTCTCATTGCTCATACTCAACATAGCTCTGGAAGGGCTAGCCAGAGCAATTAGGCAAAAAAAAAAAAAAAAGAAAAGAAAAGGCATCCACATTGGAAAGCAAGTAGCAAAAACATTTCTATTCACAGATGACTTGATCTCATATATAGAAATTCTAAAGAATCTACACAAACTCTCACAGCTAATGAAAAAATTGATCAAATTTGCAGGATACAGGATCAAAACACAAAAATCAATTGTACTTCTATACATAGGCAGTGAACAATTTGAAAAGGAAGTGAATGAAACGATTTCATTTATAATAGCATCAAAAGAATAAAATACTTAGGAATGCATTAACCAAAGATGCCTAAGACTCGTTCATTGAAAACTATAAAACACTGCTGAAAAATTAAGGAAGACCTAAATAAATGGAAAAATCCCATGTTCATGGAGTAGAAGACAATAGTGTTAAGATGGCAATACTTCTCAAATTAATATACAGATTCAATGCAATCTCCATCAAAATTCAAAAAATCTTTTTTTGCAGAAATGAAAAATCAACCCTAAAATTCATATGGAATTGTAAGGGATTCTCCAAAAGCCAAAACAATCAAAGCCAAAGCAACTGTAAAATAAAAATAAGTTGGAGAACATATACATCCCAACTCTAAAGCATACTATAAAACTATAGAAATCAAAATAGTGTCATATTGGAAGAATGGTAGACATACAGATCAATGGAATAGAATTGAAAGTCCAGAAATAAACCCAGACATCCATGAACAATTGATTTTTAACCAAGGTGCCAATACTATTCAATGGGGGAAAGACTAGTCTTTTGAACCAATGGTGCTGAAATAATTGGTTTCCCACATGCAAAAGAATTAAGCTGGACCCTTACTTCTCACTATATACAAAAATTCACTAAAAATAGACCCGAGACCTAAATGTAAGAAGTAAAACTATAAAACTCTTAGGAGAAAACACAAGTGTAAAACTTTATAACTGTAGATTAGGCAATGTTTACTTTGATATGATATCTAAATAGGTAAATTGAATGTCATCAAAATTTAAAACTTCAGTACATCAAAGGACCCTGTCATAAAAGTGAAAAGACAATCTATAAAGGGAGAAGATATTTGAAAATTATATTTCTGATAAGTGTCTAGTGTTGGGTATATAAAGAACTCTGACAACTCAACAATAGAAACACAAACAACCCAATTAAAAACTGGGCAAAGGACTTGCATAGACATTTCTCCAAAGAAGACATTCAGATGTTCAACAATCCCGTGAAAAGATGCTCAGCATCATTAGTCATCAGAGATGTGCAAATAAAAATTACAATGAGATATCACTTCAGATCCACAGGGATGGCTAAAGGCAAAAAAAAGAAAAAGACAGAGAATAACAAACATTGGAAATAATGTGGAGAAACTGGAACCCTCTTGTGTTGCTGGTGGGAGAGCAAAATGGTGCAGTTGCTGTGGAAAAAGAGTTTGGTAATTCCTCAAAACACAGAATTACCATGCAATTCTACTCCTAGGAATATAGCTAGAAGAATTGAAAAACAGGTATTCAGACACTTGAAATATCAGCATTATTCACAACAGCCAAAAAAAAGGCTTGAAACAACCTAATTGTCCATCAACAGATGAATGGATAAATAAAATGTGATCCATCCGCACAATGGAATATAATTCAGCCATAAAAAGGAATCAAGTACCCAAACATACTACAGGAGGATGCATCTTGAAAACATTATGCTCAGTGAAAGAAGACTCTCTCTCTCTTTCTCTTTTTCTTTCTCCCTTCCTCTTTCCTCACTTGCTGGAGAGCCCAGCCACTACATTTAAGGGAACCCAGGTCATGTGTAGAAGCAGCAGTGGCCACCAGGCATGTAAGAGAGATGAGGACCAGCTCATCTCTCTCTCTCTTTAGCAGAGACCAGCCCTGCCTACTGCATCTCCCTACATCTGCAGATGTTGGGACCGACAACACATGATTATTATTGTTTAAACTACTATGTCTTGTGTAAATTTGCTCTTCACCAAGAGTTAACCAACACCCAGCCTGCCAGATCTTCCTCTTCTTCCTTGGCTCCAGGACCCTGGATAACTTCTGCTGTGTGCCTCTGTGATTCCCAGCCCTCACCCTTTTTTGTGTGTTTTCTGTTTGTTTTTGTATTTTCTAAGACCTGCCTGAAGTCCTGGTTCCTTCAGGAAGACTGCAGTGGTTAATCCTGTCCCCATGGAACTGTGTAAATGTTTTTTGGGAAAGGGGAAGAAGGAGGAATCTCTGTGTGATCTTATACCCTTCCCAAACTCCAGGAGCACCCTCCAGAGTGGGTGAGTATTGGAAAGGACCCACATGGGAGATCCCTATAGTAATGAGCACTGCCCCCTTACTGGAAGTGCTGCTCCTATGCTTGAGCACAAGTGAGAGACAGAGGCAGAAAATAAATGAACTGGCTTGTGCCCACTCCCACTGAGGAGGAAGCTGGTTTGAACCCTGCTGCGTCCACATCCCCGGGCTGCCACCTCTGCCTGGTTAGCCATGATGGGTACCATGTGTACCTTTGTCCAGCACGGGGCCAAAGATGGCCAGGCTGTTGTTGATAGTGGTGCAATTCCAACGGCGGCCACGGAACTGGTGTTGGCACTCCTGGATGCTGATTTTGATGCCCTCTGCCACGCTGGGCATGATCTCCACGTAGTTCCGGCAGAAACGCAGCTGCTTGGGTACTAAGCCTGGGATGCTGGCGCAGAGGATGGGCTGTGTCCCCAGGGATGAGTACTGGGGCCCAACAGCCAGGGACCTGGGGGAGGAGGACAAGGAGGCCTGGTTAGTAGGGGAAGTGCTCTTCTCACCCATGAACCAGGAGCAGGAATCAGGCCTGTCCTAGGGTAAACTTTCTTTGGAGGATGCACACAGGCCCTTTCCTTCCAGATATTTGTGCATTCCAGGGCAAGATGTGCTTCTACCATGGAGGAAGCCTGTCCCTATCCTGTACCTGAGACTTAGCACAAAACATTGTGATGTGCACATGGATTGACAGAAAAGAAATCAAGGAAGTGGTGGAGGCCTCCCTGCTTCTCTGTACAACTGCAGGGGTCTTGGCTCCAACGGGGTGGAGATAGCAGCACCCTAAAACTGTTCAGGAACACAGAGAACAGAACTCAAGGATACAGGTGATGCTGAGTCAGTACAGGGGCTACCCAGAGGAGGTGCTGCTGGGTCTGTGGCAGGAGGACAATCACTTCTAGAGCAGTGTGAGATAGGGCATGTTGTTGTTGTTCAGTAGCTGAGTCATGTCCAACTCAGGACCTGCAGCATGCTGGGCCCCCCTGTCCTTCACTATCTCCTGGAGTTGCTCAAGTTCATGTCCATTGAGTCAGTGATGCTATCTAGCCATCTTATCATCTTCTTCTCCTCCTACCCTCAAATTTTCCCAGCATCAGGGTCTTTTCCAGTGAGTCAGCTCTTCACATCAGGTGGCCAAAGTATTGGAGCTTCAGCATCAGTCCTTCTGATAAATATTTATGGTTGATTTCCTTTAGGATTGACTGGTTTGATCTCCTTGAAGTCCAAGGGACTCTAAAGAGGTTTCTCCAGCACCACAATTTGAAGGCATCAGTTCTTCAGTGCTCAGCTTTTTTTATGGTCCAACTCTCACATCTGTACATAACTACTGGAAAAACCATAGCTTTGACTATATGGATGATTGTCAACAAGGTGACGTCTTTGTTCTTTAATATGCTGTCTAGGTTTGTCATAGCTTTCCTTTCAAGGAGTAAGTGTCTTCAATTTCATGGCTGCAGTCCCTGTCCGCAGTGATTTGGGAGCCCAAGAAAGGAAAATCTGTTACTGCTTCCACTTCTCCCCCTTCTGTATGCCATGAAGTGATGGGACCGGATGCCATGATCTTAGTTTTTTGAATGTTGAATTTCAAGCCAGTTTTTTCACTCTCCTCTTTCATCTTCATCAAGAGGCTCTTTAGTCCCTCTCTGCTTTCTGCCGTTAGAGTGGAGTTAGAGATGGGGCACCCTAGAGGAGGGCATGGCAACCCACTTGAGTATTCTTGCTTGGAGAATCCCACGGACAGAGAGGCCTGGTGGGCTACCGTCCATGGGGTCACCAAGAGTCAGACACGACTTAGCACGCACGCACACACATAGAGATGGGGCACAGCAGTGGGTAAATAAATCATACAGGTGAAAATCACTGCTGAACTCATACCCACCATTCCAGCAGGGTTTTGGCTATTTATTCAACAGATATAAAAGCATATGTACACAATAAGATGTGCTCAAGAATATTCACAGGGCTGTGATCATTAGAGAAAAACTTGGAAACCACCAAAGTATGCATCCACAGAAGCGTGGATGAACAGACAGTGTTTACTCTTGCAGTGGAATGCTACATGGAAATAGAGAGGAGTGGCCTGCTGGTGCAAAGACAGGGAGGGAGCTTAAGAGAGACCTGATACAGTGTGGGTGGCCATGATTCCTCTGATGGAGACCAAGGTGCAGCAACACTGGATAGATACAGAAATCAGGACAGTTTGTTTCTTCATTCTCATGGGAGGTCTGGCCTGACCAAAAGGCAGCATGAGAAAATGTATCTCAGGCTGTGCTTTGCAAAATGGTTCCCACTCACCACATGTGCCTATTTAATTTAAGTAATATGACAAACAATGCGAGAAAAATTTGGTTTCTTAGTTACACTAGTTATACATGATCTGCGGTTACCATGTTGGATGGTTAGATATAAGAACATTTCGGTCACTGTGGCAAGTTCTACTGGACCACTAGGGTCTAGGGTGAAGGAAGTGCTCTGTGTTTGATGGGGCTGTTGGTTACACACATGTTTATGTGTCACAACTAATTGAAATGTGGTCATGTTACTATTCATGATTGTTGTTCAGTCACTCAGTTGTGTCCGACTCTTTGCAACCCCATAGACTGCAGCATGTCAGGCTTCCCTGTCCTTCACTATCTCCTGGAGTTTGCTCAAACTCATGTCCATTGAGTCAATGATGCCATCCAACCATCTCATCCTGTGTCATCCTCTTCTCCTCCTGCCCTCAATCTTTCCCAGCACCAGGGTCTTTTCTAATGAGTCAGCTCTTCACATCAGGTGGCCAAAGTATTGGAGCTTCAGCTTCACCATCAGTCCTTCCAATGAATATTCAGAGTTGATTTCCTTTAGGATTGACAGGTTTGATTACCCCTTGATTTCAGAGGAAGAACCATCAGGCCCTTTTCAGGGCAGAGGGAAACGTGTCACCAATCCCACTGTGACACATTGTTATATCTGCCCAATCTGATGGACAACCCATGGTTCTGTCACCGTGGAAGCATCTGTCTTTGTAGTGGGGTGATGGGCTCTTGTCGGCAGAGCTCTGCTTGGTTCCTGTGTCTCAATGCTTCCTTCACCCCTGGGTGGAAGCTCCATGATAATGATTGTGTGGCTGCTGCTACTTTTCGGGGCCATCTGTTGAAGCCTGCCTCCCATCAACCACGGATATCACAAAGGCTCTTCAGGGTCTCTCAGAAAGGGCCATGTCTAGGATCGTAGGAGAAGACCAATGTGTGGGAGGCCCTGTGGACCCAGCAGGACCACTGGGTGTGGGGTGGCTCCATGCTTTCTTACTTGGTCCCCAGCTCCCTCTCTTGGCACAGAGTGGCACAGGTGCTGCCCATGCTCACCCAGCCTTTAGCCTCAGCGCTCTCTCCTCCTCCTCTGAGAGCCCCATCTCCTCCCGCCACTGGGGTTTCTGGTGTGGTGTGTCCCGGACCCAGACTGACTCCTCTGCCTGGCAAGATGGTCCCTGCTTATCTGGTAGGTTTCTCTGGTGGGATCCAGGTGGAAATGTCTGTTTCCCTTTCCTTTATTTGGTGGGTGACTTTGTAAACGTTTCAGCTGGGCCCCCAGAGTTTCCTCTTGTTCAGCATCTCCCCTCTCCTGGACGGTTAGGCACCCCTAAGAACATTGAACAAAGGTTTCTGTGCTCCTCAGCAAGCCACACACGTGCACTATGATGCTTTCAGTAAATCCTACTCTGAGTCTAACCCAGATCCATCCAGCTGTGGCGAGAATGAGAGGAAACAGGAATCACCATCTCTCAGAGAAACAAACCTACCCTCTGGAAATACAAATCAGATCTTAACATCTTTCCCTCTTTGTCTCCAAAATCTCCCGAGGCCACCTTGCCTCTAGGCACACAGCCCACGCCCTTCAGCACCTGGAGACTCCTCGTTGGATGACCCAGAGAGAACATTTCCTTATTGCACAGTCCTGTGAGATCTGCCCTGGGAGACCTGTCCAGCTCCATCCCCTCATGCTCTGCGAGCCCCCTGCTCCTGCTGTGACAGGCTCTGGGCACAGTTCCTGTCTCCACCCATCTCCCAGTCAGTGTGGCACTTTGTCCAGCGCATCTCTGTGGCCACAGTTCACTTCAGTTCAGTCACTCAGTCGTGTCCGGCTCTGCAACCCCATGGACTGCAGCATGCCAGGCCTCCCTGTCCATCACCAACTCCCGGAGTTTACTCAAACTCATGTCCATTGAGTCAGTGATGCCATCCAACCATCTCATCCTCTGTCGTCCCCTTCTCCTCCTGCCCTCAATCTTTCCTGGCATCAGGATCTTTTCAAATGAGTCAGTTCTCCACATCAGGTGGCCAAAGTATTGCAGTTTCAGCTTCAACATTAGTCCTTCCAATGAACACCCAGAACTGGTTTCCTTTAAGATGGACTGGTTGGATCTCCTTGCAGTCCAAGGGACTTTCAAGAGTCTTCTCCAACACCACAGTTCAAAAGCATCAATTCTTCTGTGCTCAGCTTTCTTTATGGTCTAACTCTCACATCCATGCATGACTACTGGGAAAGCCATACCTTTGACTAGATGGACCTTTGTTGGAAAAGTAATGTCTCTGCTTTTTAATATCCTGTCTAGGTTGGTCATAGCTTTTTTTCCAAGGAGTAAGCGTCTTTTAATTTCATGGCTGCAGTCACCATCTGCAGTGAGTTTGGAGCCAGAAAAATAAAGTCTGCTACTGTTTCCACTATTTCCCCATCTATCTGCCATGAGGTGATGGGACCAGATGCCATGATCTTTGTTTTCTGAATATTGAGCTTTAAGCCAACTTTTTCACTCTCCTCTTTCACTTTCATCAAGAGGCTCTTTAGTTCTTCTTCACTTTCTGCCATAAGAGTGGTGTTATCTGCATATCTGAGGTTATTGATATTTCTCCCGGCAATCTTGATTCCAGCTTGTGCTTCATCCAGCCCAGCGTTTCTCATGATGTACTCTGCATATGAGTTAAATAAGCAGGGTGACAATATACAGCCTTGACGTACTCTTTTTCCTATTTGGAACCAGTCTATTGTTCCATGTTCAGTTCTAACTGTTGCTTCCTGACCTGCATACAGATTTCTCAAGAGGCAGGTCAGGTGGTCTGGTATTCCCATTTCTTTGAGAATTTCCCACAGTTTGTGGTGACCCACATAGTCAAAGGCTTTGGCATAGTCAATAAAGCAGAAATAGATGTTTTTCTGGAACTCTCTTGCTTTTTCAATAATCCAACAGATGTTGACAATTTGATCTCTGGTTCCTCTGCCTTTTCTAAAACCAGCTTGAACATCTGGAAGTTCACGGTTCACATACTGTTGAAGCCTGGCTTGGAGAATTTTGAAAATTACTTTACTAGCGTGTGAATGAGTACAATTGTGTGGTAGTTTGAGCATTCTTTGGCATTGCCTTTCTTTGGGACTGGAATGAAATCTGACCTTTTCCAGTCCTGTGGACACTGCTGAGTTTTCCACATTTGCTGGCATATTGAATGCAGCACTTTCACAGCATCATCTTTTAGGATTTGAAATCGCTCAACTGGAATTCCATCACCTCCACTAGCTTTGTTCATAGGGATGCTTCCTAAGGCCCAGTTGACTTCACATTCCAGGATGTCTGGCTCTAGGTGAGTGATCACACCATCGTCGTTATTTGGATTGTGAAGATCTTTTTTGTACAGTTCTTTTGTGTATTCTTGAAGGAGAATATCCCACGTGGGATAGGAGATACCCCACGCCCAAGGGCAAAGGAGAAGCCCCAGTAAGATGGCAGGAGGGGCGAATTCATGTTTAGAATCAAACCCCATTCCCACCAGAGACGCTCAGAGGGCTCAAACAAAGCTTGTGCACACCGGGACCAGGGACCCAGCAGAAACTGAGACAGAGCTCAGTGTCCACACAGAGCCCCTTTGATCTCCCACAATCCCCCTCCCATGTGAGGGCCACCCTCCACGCCTCCCCACTGCAGCACTCATGTGGTCCCATGTGAGGGCCACCCTCCACGCATCCCCACTACAGCGCTCATGTGGTCCCCTGTGAGGGCCACCCTCCACACCTCCCCACTGCAGCACCTATGTAGTTCTGTATTCAGTCAGCTGGCTAAGGAGAGGGCGGCCTCCTGAAGCCCTGAACACAGGGTTCCCCAAGTTTAGTATCCTCTCACCCTGTGCCCATTCTGCCCACCATTTCTGGGCAACCTCTGTCCTCGGCTTCCTCTTCCTTCCTGATCCAGTGCATCTCTCATGAGTTAAAACCTATCTTTCCCCGGGGAGTGTCCATGACACCATGCATCCATGTGCTCAAGTGGAGCTGAGCCTTCTTTTCACGGGTGGCCATCTCTAGCACCCCCATTTCTAGGGAAGACCTGAAGCCTCCACACCAGACTCTTGGTCTCCTGGGTCCCTCTTGCGTCTGTGCCCTAATATCTGACACTCCTCCCTGGGTGCAGTCTCCATCCTATACATCCTCATGCCTTGATGAGCCAAAACCCAGCCATGACCTCACAGCACATATCACAGACATCCCCATGGCCCTGCCTGAGTCTGTATTCCTGGAGTGGCATTCCAACTGTGGGGCTGGCTTGTTCCCTCACTTGTTCATTCATTACCTGCAGAGCCTATTGAATCCTGGGTGCCTGGCCAGGCCTGACCCTCCCCAGCTTTCTCCCATCCCCACCCCAGAGTCTGGGACCTCAAGGTTTTCAGGAAGGGCAGCCCTCTTCTTTCCCCCAGCTGTGAGGTCTCTTCTCTCTAGGAATTATTCTGTGATCTGAGCCTCACTGTCCTGCACCCTGTCTTGCACAGTGGAGACTGCAGGGGCTGCTGTTGTCTCTCTGGGACCCCTGTGCTGACTGAGGTGTTTAGCTTCCTGATGGACCAGCATGGGCCGAATGCACAGATGGGAGGATGGGGGGAAGCTGGCACTTGGACTGAGAGGTGGCATGCAGGCCAGGGTCAGCAGTCTCTGCTCTTGAGGGCACCCAGTGGGCAGGGGGAAGACTTCAGGGTGGAGATGATGGGCCAGCTCTGTGCACTCCAGGCTGAGTTCAGATGTCCCGGATGGGTTGGTGAGGGTCAGCGGGTGAGGTAGACTGTGTCTAACCTGCATGTCTTCTGCCACTCTCAGTCTGAGCTTCCGTGGATAACCTCCCACTTCCCTGGTGGCTTAGGTGGTAAAGAATCCACCTGCAATGCAGGAGACCTGGGTTTGATTCCTGGGTTGGGAAGATCCCCCAGAGAAGGGAATGGCAACCCACTCCAGTATTCTTGTTTGGAGACCCCTGGACAGAGGAGCCTGGTGAGCTAGAGTCCATGGGATCGCAAAGAGTCGGACACGACTGAGCAACTAACAGTTCACTTCACTTCCCACTTATAAATCAGAGAGCAGAACTCCCTGGACCTCAGTCTCCTTCAGAACATTGTCACCTCCACTACCTGCCCGACTTACTTCAGCCGACCTCTATGCCCTCTCACCCACTGAGACATCCCTGTCTTGGCCCCAGTGGCCACTCTGCCTATATCGGCGTATGTGGCTGGCTCCGACTGCTGCTGGCTCAGGCTAGCCATCCGTTTCCACCATGTGGCATCTCTCACAGCGACCCTGACTGTCCTTGCCTCCCACCTTTGCCCAGCATCATTCTCCGACTCCACTCAGCACAAGCAGGGGGTAACTTGGAACCAGCAACATAAGTCTCAGATGACAACCTCTGTAAAGAGTGGAGAGACTCATGGGGAGGGGACCATGAGAACTGAATAGCCAGGTGGCCTTGTGAAGATAGCAGGTGGAACACAGGTCAAGAGCTAGGTTGGGGAAGAATCAGGACTCTGGCTCAGGACCCTCCAGCACCTGCTACTGTGCTTCCCATAGCTCGGAGTCCACCTCTGGCTAGCCTGGCTGGTCACTCACCTCAGGCAAAGAAAGGGCTGCTGTGGCCAGTTCTGGAGGCCTCGATGGAGTACCAGGCCAGAGAGATTGCTGCGGGGGCCAGGCTGGTGGTTTTCAGTGTTCCTCAGAGCACCCAGGACGCGCACCAGGGATGCCTCAGAGGCCAGCAGGTCAGGTGGGGCTGGGACCAACTGCCCTGTTTGCCTGGGGCTGAAGGGGCTTTCATTTTTGAAAAAAAGGACTTATTTATCTTTGGTTGCACTGGGTCTTCGTTGTTCTGAGCGGGCTTTCTCTAGTTGCAGCAAGTGGGGGCTCCTGTCTAGTTACAGTGCATGGGTTTCCTGTTGCAGAAGCATGGGCTCCAGGGTGAGCAGGCTTCCTTAGCTGTGGCTCGTGGGCTCTAGAGTGCTGGCTCAGTAGCTGTGTGCAACAGTCTATCTGTTCTGCGGCATGTGGGATCTTCCCGGACCAGGGATTGAATTGGTGTCACGTGCATTGCAAGGTGGATTTTTAACCACTGGACTACCAGGGATTTTTTAAGCAGGAATGAGCTGTCACTCCAGGTGAGGCTGCCCTGATCAGCTCTGGCTCTTCCACTGTGTGATTCAGGATGTTTTGCACCCGTCTGTTCCACATTTTGACACTCCACATGGGATGTGATTTGCAAACAAATGTTGAACTCTAGTTAATGATGAGCCAGCCAAAGTGTTCAGGGAAAGAGTGGATTGAAGCCACATAAAAGCACACAATGAATAGATGGGTGAATAGAAGGGATGGTGAGGTATGGAATACACTGGGTCAAGCAAAATGCGCATTGTGGGTACATAGATGTTCTTTGTTCAAGTCCTGCATCTTTTTGGATGTTTGAACATTTCCTGATGGAACATTAGGGTAGGGTTTGCCCTTCATGGCTCTGGTCTTGGAGCCTTTCTGAAGGAGGCTGACTCCTGAGGTTTGTGGGGTTCTCTCCTTCTCTTCTGTTGCTGGCAGCTGGGCTCAAACTGGAGAAGGGATGAAGAGGGTCTGTCAGAAGGAAAATCCACTCAACTGATTTCTGAGTGGATTTCTTTTTACTGGATGAATGTACTTGGAGACTCAGAACAAGTGGAAAAACAAAGGGCCACTTAATTCAGACAGAAAAAAAAAAAAGCCGACTCCATCTCTCTCTGTCCTCACCAGTCCCAGGGTGTTGTCCCCCTTCCAGATGCCAGATTCTGGGACTCACCATGGGTGGGGGCTGAGTTGCCCATCCCCAGGACCCCACAGCCTGTCCCCACCTTGGGCCCTCCGGCCGCTTCTCACACTGCCAGGCCACAGCTCCAGGGAAAGCAGAGTGGGGCTCCCGCACTCACGGCTTCTCCCCAGGCTCGTCCCAGGTTGCAGTGCTGAGTCAGTGCCCCTGCCCCTGCCCCTGCCTTCTCCTGGCCCTCTTCCCAGTCAGGTCCCGTATTCCACTCCCCCAGCAAGGCCAGAGTACTGGCAGCCAGCTCCCAGCCCAGAGGCCACTCCAGCTGTTCTGGCCTCCACCAATCCCAACTGGATCCCTCTTCCACCCACGCTAGACCTAATGGCCCCTTAAGTTCCTTGAATTATTTCCAGAGAGGTTCCTCTGTCCCAGAGCTGGGCAACCAAGAGGATCCTGGTGATTCAGACCCTGCCCATGTAGAGCAGAAAGTTGGGGGGACCTGTCAGACATGGGAGGAGTTGTGTGTGGGAGAAAGGGGGCAGAAGAGGGTCACAGGGGCCCAACTGATGTCACTGAATTTTGGTTGAGCCTTCAAGGATAAATTGGTTCATAAAAATTTATATTGAATATCCAAAGTGTGTTCACCAACCTTACTGTGGTAATCATTTTGCAATATATACATCATAATTACATGGACATACATCAAATAATTGCATTGTACACCTTAATCTTACACAATGTTATATGCCAACTATATCTCCATAAACCCGGAAGAAAACTCCAAACTGGACATGTGCTATCTTCTCACCACTCCCAAGATTCAAGTTTCTAATCCGAGGAGGAAGTAGGTAGCCTCAGTCAATTAATACTTGGAAGATGAAGATTTGTAACTCCTTCCTCCCATGGTCTTCTGGGAGGAGGTGGAGGGTGCATTGACCTGGGGCTGGGGGCTGGACAGGCTGGTGGGGAGCAGCATCCACCAGGACTCTGAGCCCCAGACCCAAGGAACAACCATGCACTGTCCTGTTTAAGGGTATCTCCAGGAACCAGAGGCAGCTTAGTGGGAGAGGGATGCTGTAAACGGAAAAGTGCTGCAACTGCAGGGCACTGCCCCCTTGGTGCTCTGTGCTCCCCAAGTTCTCAGAGCACATAAGATGCAATAACACCAAATGCAACCTGGACTCCTGAGTCAGATCCTGGAATAGAGAAGGATGCCCATGGAGGGACTGCCAAAGTCAGCCGATGTTTGGCTGTGCACTAGCAAGGTCTCTATCCTGATAAACAGACCAACTCTGTAAGGTGTGAGCACTAGGGGAAGCAGGTTTGGCCTCAGAAACTCTCTGCTGTATAGTCAAGTCATCATCCCAGATCCAAGTGGAGAAGAAAGAAACAGTTACAAGCAAACAAGCAGACTGACATTGGGTTACAACAACAGGGAACAAGCTTGTGATTCAGGACCATGAGTTTCTTTCCTGAGCCTATGAGGTGGGCTGAGGGCTCAATGACATTTTGTAATCTCTGCACAAACTGCCATCACCTTCTGAGATGAAAGTATCTGCTTTCCCCTGGTGAGAGCATCTCAGAAAACCACAAAGGCTGCTGCAGTTTTGAATGTTATGCTGTCACCTCCATTCATAACTGAAGGTGAGTTCGACTGCATTTAGTGGTGGGTACAAATAAAGATGTCATTTTCTTGTCCCAGGGGACTGGCACCCAGAGGGAGATGGCTCAGGAGCACTTGGGAAGGGACATGTGGTTTGAGCTTCCCAGGTGGTGTCAGTGGTAAAGAATCTGTCTGCAAACGCAGAAGACATAAGAGACATGGGTTCTATCCCTGGGTCAGGAAGATTCCCTGGAGAGGGGCATGGCAACCCACTCCAGTATTCTTGCCTGGAGAATCCCCTGGACAGAGGAGCCTGGTGGGCTCCTCCTTGAAGGAGGTGGCTGCTCTCCTGCTCTCCTACCCACCAAGTCCAGATTCTCACTGGGCCTCAAGAGTGCCCATCTTCCTGTCTGGGACTCTGAATACAGACAGATTGCACTTGCTATATCTGCAGGACATGCAGTGGAAAGCAGACACAAATCAGGGCCACCAATCTGGGTTAATCTAACCAAGAGTATGCTTTCAAAGCAGAGTCTTCACCTGGTAGCAGAAGTCAGAGACATCAACAGTGCCTGAAGCTGTTGCTGGCTCTGAGATGAAGGTGCTGCATTCGGAGACCAGAAAGTAGCCTCGAGGAGCTGAGACCCACCCTGGCAGACAGCTGCAAGAACATGGAGACCACAAGGACCAGAATTTGACAGCTGGGTGAGGTTGGGAGTACATTTGTTGCCAGATTGGCCAACACTTTGATTTTGGCCTCTAGACACCATGAGCAGGAAACCCAGGCAAACCACCAAGATCTCTGAGCTGCAGAGCTGTGAACTAACGCATAGGTGCTGTTTGAAGCCATAACTCTGGTCGTTTGTTACTCAGCAAAGACTAAATATTCCCCGACTCTCTCCTCTGCTCATGCTGGCTCTTTTCTCTCGGCCTCAAAGCTGCTTGGGCCTGGAGGGACAGAACCTCACAGGGAGGCAGCCCCTCTGGGCCCAAGCCACTGCCACCTTCGAGGGCTGGTCACCACAACCTGCAGACAGCTCTTCCCTTCCTCTGCCTCTGTCCCCAACGCCACTCCTCCTCAGGGACCCAATACCACTCTCTCGGAGGCTGGTTACTTCCTCTTCTCAAGCCCCTGAAATCTTTTCTTCCTCCATCTGCCATTAGCCACTGCCGAGCTGCTTATCTGGCCCACCTGCCCCACCATCGTCACCTGTGTGGTCCTGCACCTGGCCCTGCTGACTATATGACTCTCTCCAACCCATGAAACCTGGTAGGTGGAACCCCAGGGAACCTCTTGGACCAAGAAGCTGGGGATAGAGAAAGACACCTGACCAACATCAGTGAGTTAACATGGCAGGATGGGGTTTTGGCATGTTGGCTCCCCCTTTCCAGCATGCTATTATGCTCTTAAAACATATTAAATACCAGTACATACAAGATAACATTTATGAACAGTTATCTTGGTGAGCGTGGGCCACCACAACAAAGAGCAGAGATTGGGTGGCTGAAACAACAAACATTCATTTCTCACAATCCTGAGATGAGGGTGTGGACAGGATAGGGTTCTGGTGAAGGGTTCCTGGCTTACAGATGGCCAGCTTCTTGCTGTGCCCTCGTATGGCAGACAGAGAGCTCTAATGCCTTGTCTTCTTCTTTTAAGGAAACTATTCCCATCATGGGGACTCCACCTTCATGACGTCATCTAACCCCAATTACCTCCCAGAGGCCCCACCTCCTAATACCATCACACTGAGGAGTTGGGGGATCAATGTAGAAATCTAGGGGAACATGAACATGCAGTTTATGGCAGAGAGTAAGGTAAATGTCATATTTATGAACAAACCCCACACAGAAACCACTAAACCCAGAGACAAGGAACACTATGGGTCCCCTGCATTTGATATGACACTGTTTCTAGCACAAAACTATCGCTGAGGGGCAATGTGTGTGGTGGCTCCCGTCTGCCCCTTGGCTGGTCCACTCTGCCTATCGCTGTGCCCTTTGCACCTTGGTTTCCCCAGCCAACACACTAGGTAGCTGGAGGGAGAGCTGGGCACTCTTAGGGTGGCCCCTGGGTTGGCAGCATGTGTACCACAGAACCTGTCAGAAATGCAAGTTCCCCAGCAGTGCTGCCCCAGACCTGCTGAATCAGAACCTCGGGGCTAGCACCTGCTTTGACAGGCCCTTCAGAAGTTTCTGGTTCTTGCTCGTGTTTGAAAACCACTGATTCTGGGATCACTGAAGGTGAGCCTAACTTTGAGTCCCAGGACTTTGAGTCCAGGAAGCCTCCTGAGGCTTCAAGTCCAAACCCTTTGGTCTGGCAGTCAAGGTTTCCTTTGATTTCTGCTTCTGAATCCCAAGGCTTCCAGAAACTTCTGGTGCTGCTCTCCGAGAACATGAGTTCCATTATAGTGGCAGGGGAGAGCATGCTCAGCCAGACTCAGGAGTGGGGCCAGGAAGTGTGTCCTCGCCCTCCACAGCCCCATCTGTCTCCATGGGGCTGGCCACTTGCTTCTCTCCAGCCTAGTATCTCAGAGCCAGCAATAAGCGAGATCACCAGGAGCCAGACCCCAACTCTCATCTGAGGGTGGTGAGGATCCTAAAAAATGCCAGGTGGTGAGAGAAGAAGGAAGCAACAATGGTGAACATTCCAGAAGTGTTGTGGTGGGAAGGATGATGTTGAGGCAGGGCACTGACCACCCATTTCCAAACCCAGTTCAGTTCAGTTCAGTTCAGTCGCTCAGTCATGTCCAGCTCTTTGTGACCATATGAACCACAACACACCAGGTCTCCCTGTCCATCACCAACTCCCGGAGTTTACCCAAACTCATGTCCATTGAGTCAATGATGCCATCCAACCATCTCACCCTCTGTCATCCCCTTCTCCTCCTGCCCTCAATCTTTCCCAGCCTCAGGGTCTTTTCAAATGAGTCAGCTCTTCACATCAGGTGGCCAAAATATTGGAGTTTCAGCTTCAACATCAGTCCTTCCAATGAACACCCAGGACTGATCTCCCTTAGGATGGACTGGTTGGATCTCCTTGCAGTCCAAGGGACTTTCAAGAGTGTTCTCCAACACTACAGTTCAAAAGCATCAATTCTTCGGTGCTCAGCTTTCTTTATAGTCCAACTCTCACAACCATACATGACTACTGGAAAAACCATAGCCTTGACTAGACAAACCTTTGTTGGAAAAGTAATGTCTCTGCTTTTTAATATCCTGTCTAGGTTGGTCATAATTTTCTTCCAAGGAGTAAGTGTCTTTTTATTTTATGGCTGCAGTCACCATCTGCAGTGATTTTGGAGCCCAAAAAAATAAAGTCTGACACTGTTTCCACTGTTTCCCCATCTATTTCCCATGGAGTGATGGGACCAAATGCCATGATCTTTGTTTTCTGAATGTTGAGCTTTAAGCCAACTTTTTCACTCTCCTCTTTCACTTTCATCAAGAGGCTCTTTAGTTCTTCACTTTCTGCCATAAGAGTGGTGTTATCTGCATATCTGAGGTTATTGATATTTCTCCCAGCAATCTTGATTCCAGCTTGTGCTTCATCCAGCCCAGCGTTTCTCATGATGTACTCTGCATATAAGTTAAATAAGCGGGTGACAATATACAGTCTTGACGTACTCCTTTTCCTATTTGGAACCAGTCTGGTGTTCCATGTCCAGTTCTACCTGTTGCTTCCTGACCTGCATACAGATTTTTCAAGAGGCGGGTCTGGTATTTCCATCTCTTTCAGAATTTTCCAAACCCAGAGGAGGCAAACTCAGGGTATTGCTGAGAGGGGCTCTCTGGAGGGGTCACAAGCATAGATGAGATCTCATTAATCTCGCAGGAACCCACTCTGAGTTCTTACCTGGTGTCTGAGGCTACAGGTTAATTTTTCAGTCTCCCCCTCAGCCTCTCACATGTTTTACAGGGGCGCAAACTGAGGTCCAGATGGAGATGGTAGGGGCCTGACTTAGGGCCACAAACAGGAAGTGGTGTTCAGGTGAGCCCTGGGTGTGGGAACCCTATAACCAGTCACTCCTCATTTACCCTCCGGCCCATGGATCTAGGTCATTATGAGGTCTTGACCTTTTCTAGCGATCTCTTCCTCCTCACGGCCATTGCCAACGCAGGATGTTCTAGCCACTGATGACTTCAGGTGTCAACGGCCCTGCCCTGATGGACAAAACTATGTCCTGCGGCCCCAGGGAAAGGCAGGCAGGAGGGGGTGTGCTGGTCTTCTTTTGGGAACCACCAGGGCATGAGGGCCCTGCTTATCTGCCCTCACTGCACCCATTTCCTTCACCCTGCACCTGGCCACCATGACTCACCCAGTGAGGAATTTGTTCCATTTCCCTTCTTACTGCCAACCCTGAAGTGCAGCATGGCAACCCAGGAAGTGCCTGCATCCCCACTATCAGCCACCCCCTGGCTGGGAGCTAAAATCTTAAAAGCCCAGCTGGATGTCACATCTGCTGTCCCAAAGGCCCCTGAAAATCAGACTGTCCCAAACTGAATTCATCCTTTCCCCGCAGATATGAGGAGGGTCCCTCTCTGAGCCCTGAGCCTTTACCCTAGGTTCTAGCTCTGGAGAGATGCTCCTTGCAGGGCCATCCATACAGCAGAAAGGGGCAATGGTCAGGCAAGGAGATTACAGCACACCCACACCACAAGCCTGAGTAGCTGCTAGCACCATCGCTGAGAAGGTCCCACAGGTGCAAAATATTTAGTGGAAGACAGTAAGCCTTAAAAAACAGACGGTAGTCTTCTTTGCACACTGTTATTATGATCATGAAATATGTGTAAGTGAAATGAGAAGAACCTAAAGTGAGGAAATGCCTGTATTAAGTTGGTAAGATGAAGAGCTTGTTTGTTTTCCAGGGTTTTGTGAATGCTATTGTTTGGTTAATTTTTAGTAATAATTTGTTTGGGGGTGAGGGCATCATTTTCAACCCAGAGCACACACTTGTACAGTTTGCAAAGTGGCCCCTAGACTCCAGTCCCAACCTATGGCTGGGGCCACGTGAGCCACGCCTGCCGCCCAAAAGCACTAATGGTTTTTCTCCCTCTGCCCCTGTTCGCTTCTGCTGAGTACTGCACAGTCGCACTGTTGAAAGGCCAGGCGCCTTGCCAGACGGTCTTACTCAAGATAGAGGAGAGGCGCTGGCTGTGACACGTAGGGGAAGGAGGCTACTCAGGACCCCGTCTGGGCCAGCTTTGCTCCCCTGGGCTGATGGCCTTCACTCCAGCAGAGTTTGCTGTAAACGTGCGGTGAAAGCTGAGGACAGAAGCCACATCTCATGGACAGAGGCTGGGGGCAAAGGCAGGACCTGGAGCAGAGCTCCTCTGCCCCTGTCCCTGCCTGGGTCCTTTGGGGTGGGCCCTCAGTCAAACAGCCTTAATACTTGTGCTCCGTTACCTGACAGATCAGAATGGAGTCACAGGCTCTTAGGTCTCTTGAGTTCTGGTTTGATTTCTTTTTGCAAGATCAGCAAACACAGGGTACCTGTGCACTGTGGGCACAGCTCTGCTCTTGCTTATGGCTGTGTGCTGAGGGCTGGGACCTCACAGCAATTCTCAAAGAGAGAAGGGCTCTGTGGGGAGGAGGGCTTGGCCGGGTCTAGGGGAGAGGATGTGATCACCACCTCTTGTTATTCACTGAATTAACTGTTCTTGCTCTTCTTTCCTGGGCCTCAGTTTCTCCATCTGTCCAAGGAGGTGGCAGGCCACATTCTATCAGAGGCTCCTGGAGGGGGAGTGAGTCACAGGCATGGCAGGTTCATCCGCCCCTTGGGGAGTGGGTGGGACACATTCTATCCACACATCATCCAGGGTCACCTCTCCAGGAAGTGCTCTGTGCTCTCAGCGCTCCTGGCTGCCCTCTCTGTACCCTGCTGAAGCTTGCCACTCCTCCTGCCCATCCTCCCACATGGGGGCCACCAGAGGCCACCCCCAGAGAGCAAGGTCTCATTTTCTCTTGTCCTTCAAGGGCACAGATCTCTGCTCATTCCTCCTCTGGGGGCCCCTGTTGCCCACTCTGCCTGTAGGGCCTCTGCGGAGGAGGACCGTGGTTGGTCCCATGGACCTTCCTCGTAACACCTGAGGATTCCAGAGTGCCTGTCCCATTTTAAACTGCTGTCTTCTAAGGTCAGGGCCTCTCCACAGCTGGACCAGGTTCCTATCCTCAGCCTGGAGGCCTTGAGTATGGGCTGGTTGCCTTATGGGTTGATGGCTACCCAGCATGATGGGTAGGCTCTGTCATTTCTGGATGGAGCTGTTCAGGAGGCTCATAGGACCCAGACTCCCCCAAGAGTGCTCATTTGCCCCAAGGCATTCCAGACTTTGCCTTCTCTCCCTACCCACTATGACATCTCCAAGAGGGACCTACATGCCTCCTTGCTCTCTCTATCACCTGGAAGACCCCTCCCCAGCAGCTGGAGCACTTTTGGCAATGGGAGAGCCCATGAGGAGGGGCGTCCCAAGACCTGGATCCCTGGTGTTGGGGGCCACCTCTTCCCAGCTCCTGGGCTGCGTGGCCCTGCCTGCAGCCCTCCCAGCACCCTCTCCTGCCCCACCGGGCCGAGCCGGGATTACTGACACATACTTTGCGCAAGTCCCAGCAGGCGGGCAGAGGCTCCCGTGCCCGCGGCCATGCATTTGCCCGCTTCCCTGGGCGGCAGCAGCACGTTTCGTCGGGGAAGGAATGTGGAAGCACCAAAGTGTGAGACACCTCCAGGGTGTCACCTGGAGAGACTGGGAGGGAGACCGAGGCAGAGCTGGCCTGGTACATGGTGGGGACCCAGCCCCAGAGCCAGGGGTTCCGTCAAGGGGGGTGTAAAAACAGTCAGCTATGTTTTCATGTCACCAAGCACAGGCTACCCAATACAGTTTCTGTTTTTCATAGGAAATATTCCACCCATTTATTCCTTCATTCACTTGTTCAACAAAGTCTTATCTAACAGCTACAGGGGGCGAAGGGCCAAGGTTGGGGAAAGGATAACACATACCCAGTAGGATGTCACAGCCTGATGATATAATGCTGTTCTTATGACAATTCCACAAAGCAGGGGGACAGGTTTCACAGGGATCAGGCAGCCTGGCTGGAGTCAGGGCCTTATTCTCCACCTCTTCATGTTACCCTACACCATCCAGCCCAGTCTGGTGAGGAGTGAGGAGTCATGGTCAGATCTGGGATCAGCTGAGCAAGGCTGGAGAAAGTGTGATGGGATGTAGGGGCACTAGGAGGGGAGGGCATGCTGTTGGGGTGTAGGGGGCAAAGGCATGCCAGGATGGGCTCACTGATCACTGTGTAACTGTGAACTATCTCAACTGTGCCTAGTGGAGTTTAGGGAACTTACCAGGAGGACTATGCAGTGCTGAGCTGGGAGACGGTGAGGGAGGAGCTGGGTCTTGTAAATCTGGGATTCTCAGCTGCTGTAGTGTCTGTGGGAAGCCCCCCCCAACCCCTCCACCAAGGGGGCTGTTCCTTCCTCAGCCTCTGCTTCTACCGCTTCATGGATGGGCAGCTCACTACCGCCACTCTCAGATTTAGGAAGCCTTTCCTATACTGACCCAAAATCTGCCTTCTGGCTACCTATAGCCTCTGCTCCCAGGGTTGCTGGAGCCACACAGAAGTCCAGTCCTCCTTGCCCAACAGCTTCTCACACACCAAACTGCAGTGGGGTGTTCCCCCAACACTTCTCAACAACAGGAGGCTCCAGTCTTTCAATTGCACTTGAAAGGGGTAGATATAAACTCTAAGACTTGGCTCAAAGATGCAAATGACAAGTGCTAGGTGATGGAGCCTCAAGGGGAATGATCCTTGACTTGGGCATGGCAGAAGTTGCCCATTGTGGGGGCTTCGGCTTCTCAAACTAGCTACAGAACTTGGGTTTGGGGTTTTTTAAATTCCTAATTCATTATTATAAATTACATTAAAAGTCTGCTAAAATAATACATAATACATTTTTAAAACTGCCATAATTCTTCCTGAACACCTATTTTCAACTTCTGTTCTTATTTCTTCATGAACAACCATCCATGGATGGGTTCTGGTCTGTGGACTACAGTTTGAATATAACCGATACTTTCAGGGACGGGAGGTATACCCAAACCCTGCCTTCCCTGTCCTGGCCTGCACGATGGTGGCAGAGCCCCTCTGGAACAAGGCAACTTCCATCCTTACATGCTGGAGATTTGTAAGTGAGACCCACCATGAAAAGTATGATTTTATAGCCTCTCCAGACTGTATTCCTCCTTGATTGTATTTACTCACCCTCTTCACTGTCACAAAGAATTCTAGGAGATTTGTGCAAATAAAACAGAATCATTTAAAAAGATGACAAGAAGCCCAGTGAAATGCAGGGTTAGCTAGCATGGGAGAAGCTGCCCCATCTGAGTCCCAGATAGAGTCCCGAGTGTGTAGGTGGCCAAGTCATATCAAGTTGGATGTGAGAGGTGGGTGATGCTTTTGCATTCTGGATGGAGTGAGTACCATGGTGAGCTTTCAAGGGATCAAGATGATGCATATTCAACTTGGTGATATAAAACAAGATTTCTGGTCATACATATTTTACCTACGGTCATTTCTAACATTGTTCTTCAATAAAAGGATATCCATTGGTGGTTCTGTGGAGGAACATCATTCCCAGTACCCTGAGATCCTACAAGAAACACCAAGAGTGTCGAACTGGCATCTGGATTTCTCTAGTTTCATAGGGTAGGTGGTACCATCACCAGCTTCAGGGCTGCAGGGAGAGGCAGAGAGAGAGAGAGGACAGACAGACACACAGAGAGACAGAGAGACAGAGAGGTAGAGAGGCGCACGCACACACACACACAGAGGGACAAACAAACAAGTTAAAGTGAGAAGGAAGAATTGGAAGGAGGGACAGGGCTGCCCTGGGGAGGGACTCGCAGTGGGCCAGGCTCACAGAGGAACAGCAGCTCAGGAAGTCTGGCTTGCTTGGGCCCTTCCTGCTTGAGAAGCCTCAGAGCCTTGCTCAGCCCTCCCAGGTCCCGGGTCATCTGACACAAGCAACCTCTTCCTCTGTGTGACCGCTCATCTCTCCCTTCCTCCTCCTCCTCACTATCCCCCCATACACCCTTTGAGGCTGCGGGTCCTGCACAGTGCCTTTAGAGCTCTCTTTCATTCTCCCTGAATTCTACATGCACCTCTGCCCCACAAATATCAGGGTCCACTGGGGGAAGCCTGTGTTCCACCTGGGACAGAGAAAACCCCTGTGTGTGAAGAACCAATAGAGCCAACACCAGGGAAGGTTGTGCAGAGAGAAAGTTCTAGATTGTGTGGTGATGGCCAAGCTGGCCTTCCTTAGAGTCTGGATACATGCTCAGAGCAGGGTGTCTGCATACAAATGCGTGTGGGGTGCAGTTGGCTGGGGAGGAGGGTGGAGAAGCAGTGAAAGTGGGGAGAACCGAGAAGCCTGCACTGGGAGTCTGTCTCAGGCTGCTGAGCTGGCTCAGGGGTGGGAGAAGACCGGACATGGCCTCACAGGGAATTTCCTGGGTCAGCTGGAGTGACATCCACTCCAGGTACCACTCAGTGCTGGGGAGCTCTAGGTACAGCAGAAACTTGTGAGGTGCTGAGTGGCAGGAAAGGGGTATCGACAGGGAAAGGACGGCCAGGCTCTCTGTGCAGGTAAAGACACTGCTGCTGGGACTCCAGGAGGGTTAGAGGGGAAGGTGGAAGGGAGGTGAGAACAGAGGCAGAAGGTGGTGGGATGAGGCATGGCAGTCTGGTGCAGGAGATGAAGGGGTCTGGCTTTGTGGGGAGGGGGCAGGGGAGAAAACAGGCTGACCTCCAGGGTCAGCCCCAGGGAAGGGGAGGGGATCACAAGATGCCATCAGCCCAGACACGCGAAGTGGGCGGCAGGTGCCTGTAGCACATCATCAGCTGTGTACTGAGTATAGTTCTTCAAGGTTTCTATGTGTTCCCCTTGACCATGCTGCCTCTTCTGCGTTCACATAGATCTTTCTGATCAATTCTAATTAAACAAGAATTCAGTCTGGATCAGGGGCGTGAGGGGGAAGGGGCTAGCGCCTCCTCGCAGGTCTGCAGTACATGGCCCCGTGGGATGCTGGTGGCTGGCCTCTGGGATCTGTCACCTCCCCGGTCCCTTCTCTGGACCCCTCTGTCACACGAGGAGACCAGAACACGTGTTCTTGGAGGTCTCTGCAACTTTCAACGTTCTGGTCTTAGGGCTGTCTCTCCGTGCCTCTGCTGGGACCTGTCTTTGGACCTTGAACATCTAGGGTGAAGGACACTTCCAAGATGGTCCTGGGGAGGCGGGTTGGCTCTTTAAATCCCCACAGGATGCGGCACCACCTCCTCCTCTCCTTCCACCCTCCCACCAAGACTACACCAACTTCAAAGCCTAATTACTCCCAATTTGGGCTGTTTCCTTGTTTCTCCAGGTGAGGAAGTCCCTGTCACTTTCACTTTCATATGCAAGGAGTTGGGGGTGGGGTGGGGAGAAGTGATGAGAGCAGGGGCTTCATTCTGGGGAGGGAAGGTGAAACAGAATACCAATTAGGGAGGCTGAGTGTGAAGGTGAGAAGTTATAAAGAGAAGGCCCCCCCCCCACCTCCAAGGCCTCACTGAGGGGTGGGGAAGCAGGAGAGGGGGTTGGCAAGAAAAAAGAAGGAGCCACCTGTGGGAAACTCCATCAGGTTGGATATGAAGACAGAGAGCCTTCCTCCTGCTCTTAAAGGCCATTTCTTTCTTTGTGAGCCCTCCTTTTCATTACGCTCATGTGCACCGTGGAGAGACCACATGCTTGCTGTGTCCAGATGGCCTGGGGCAGAGGGAAGGAAGAGAGAAAAGTGCTGGTCCTCAATGAGCCCTGGGGTTGTGGCCACCAAAGATGCTTCTTCTCAAGAAACAAGAGAGCCACTGAGTGTGAGAATCCTATGGAAAGCAAAGGGGGGGGGGCGGACGGCGGTTCCGCGGCACCCTCTTCCCTTTGGGGTTAAAGAGTTGCTCTACACTCTTGATTGGGTGGGTCATTGAAGGGGAGAGGGTGGGGACAGGACGCCCCTCCCCACTCACTTGGAGAATGCCGGAAGCACCAAGCACGCCCCAGGATCTTTCAGATGGAACACGTATGGCCCTGGTGGAAAGGGTGGCATAGGTGTGTTGAGGGGAGCAAGGCCAGGGACGCTCAGGGCTGAGAGGAAAAAGATTCAACGGCGTTGGGTGGCCAGAGGCTGGTGACAGGGCCCTTCTTTATGGAAGAAGCGCGGGGGCGAAGGCGCTTCCTCTAGCGCCCAGGAATGCAGCGGCGGCGGGTTCTAATTAGAGGCCCGCGCGGCAGCAGGCGGCCGAGGGCTCTCTCCGACGCGCTCCCCTGGCTCCCCGGGAGTCCGTGTGCCCGCGTTCGTAGGCACGCCCGCTGCAGCCAGGAGCTGCAGGTGCCGCGCGAGTGCGGGGCGCGCTGGGGTCTCCGTAACACTTCCCCGCCGCCCCGCCACCTCTCCCAAGCCCTCGTACCCGCCGGTGCCTCCTTCTTGAGCCCCGCCCCGTCCCGCCAGGCTGCGCCTGGACCCGCGCCCCACACCTAGGGCGCCCCCGCTCCTGAACAATCTCGAAGAGAAAAATTATTATCGGATTAGATGTACTTCGGCTCACTCAGTCTCCCCCCGCCCCAACTTCCCCTCGGCATAATTATTATAATTCCAGGCAAGCCGTCGGAGAGAGTTCCTGGTGTGTGTGTGTGTGTGTGTGTGTGTGTGTGTGTGTGTGTGTGTTCGTGCGCGCGCATGTGTATGTGAAGGCTTGTCTCTGATCTGGGTCTCCTCCAGTGGCGCGTTCAGGCCCCTGGGCTCCCCCCGCTGTGTTCGTCAAATCTTGGCTATCTCTGAGCGCTCCTGCCCTCTGCCCTGGGGAGCTGGAGTGACCCTTGCCTGTGGGGGCTCTACCGAAGTAGCTTCCCTCCTCCCCTCAGGATTTGTGCTGTAGACGCTCAGGACCTTCTCTTGGTTCATCTGCACTTCCATCACCAGGTTTAGGAGGGTTTCACGGTAATGTGTCTTGTCTGGGGTGGAAGACGTCTCCGATGTGGGTTTGCGGAGCCTCTCACTAAGGAGCCCTCAAACTCGATGCTTTCTCCCTCTTTATCTCTCCCGAAGCCCCTTCTTCCCATCTCGGTCGGGACCGCAGCAGGAAGACACAGCAGGGCCAGGTGCTGGCCCCGGTGCGCCCGCCACTCCCGGCCGGGTCCCCGCAGTCTTTACGTAACTACGCTGCTTCGAGCTGTTCGGTCTTGTCTCACTGACTTTGCTTTAAGGTGTGTGTGTGCGTGTGTGGTGTGTAAGACATGTCCTTAAGGAAAGTCTCAGGCGGATCTCCCTCTCCCAGCTCGCCCTGCTGGCTTCTCTTGACCTCGGGCTGCCCAAGCGTTCGTGCCACCCGTGTGGATCCAGTTTCTGCCTCTCGCAGCTCACTGCTCGCCCCGTCCGACGCCGTGAGCTCCTCTATGCCCGAGAGATCAATGTCCCCGGAAACTCCGCCACCCGCGTCCCAGCCCCGGCCCGAACAGGTCGAAAGTAGCCGCCAAGGCAAACAAACCACCCGCGGAACAGGAGGGCAGGGCAGAGCGCGGGCTCCGGGCCACCGCGGGGCCCTGCCCGAGGGGATAGTGACTGGGGGACGCACACAGGCCGGGGAGAAAGTGAGGAAGGCTCACTCACCACCAGATCGGGTAGCTGCCCAGCGCTTGCTTCAGGCCGTAGAGGAATATGAAATATCCGAGCGGGGCCATCGCCGGGCGGGAGATCTCGGAGGGCCAGGAGTCCGCCCCGAGAGCGCGGGCGCCGGAGCGGGCCGGGCCCTGGGAGCTCGCGGGCGGCGGCGCTGGGCCCTCCTGCGGCCGCGGGGTGCGCGGGGTGCGCGGGTGAGCGCGGGTGCGCGGGCTCCGAGGGCGGCGCTGAGCCAGGTGGGCCGGCAGCCGGGCGGCGGGCCGGGGCCCGGGGCAGCGCGGGACGGCGGGGGCGGGGCAGCGCCGCGGGGGGCGCCCGCCGGGGCCGGGGCCGGGGCGGGGCAGGCAGGGGGCGGGCGGGGCCCTGGGAGCCAGCTCGGAGGCGGCTGCGGCGCTGGCCCCTCCCGTGGCCGCGGGGAGCGCGGGGGTGCCAGGGGTGTGCGGGGGTGCGCGGGTGCGCCGGCTGCAAGGGTTGCGTTGTGCCGGACGGGCAGCTGGCCAGGCGGCGGCCGGACAGAGGTTACATAGTCCGCAGGTATCCCCTCCGAGCTGCCGGGCCGCGCCCCCTCGGGGCTCATGGACGGTTCCTGAGGTTTGGGGCCTCGCGCTCCCTGCGCTCATTGTGCGACGCGCTATGCCGCTGTCGCTCCTGCTCCTGTGTCGTCGCGCGCTCTGCCCCTTGCCCTTAGGTGGTTAGGCTGCGGCTCCATTTCGTCCATCCCCTTACTGGGGGTCCGTTCGTCCGAGGCTTGGCTCCTTGAGCGGCGCCTTGCGGCTCTGCTGGGAGCTGGGCCAATGGCGAGCGGCCAGGACAGGGGGAGGCCTGCCTGGGGACAGCTGCTGGGTGGGCATCTAGAGTGCAGCCACGTTTCTGAAGGTCACTATTGGGAAACAGTCCAGCTCTGTTTAGGGCCCAGGTATTGATGGCTCCAAGTTCTCCCCCACACCCCACTAGGGAAGAGAACAGCAGTCCTGGCGCTTCTGGGCCCCAGGAACAGTGTAGCCGATTGGTGCCCAGGCTCTGGGGCCACTGACTGTGGAGTCTTCCCAGGGCTGCTGACTTCTTCAGCCAGAAGGGATTTCTGACAACACGGGTTAGCCTTATGATTTTTGCTGATGGGGAAAGGGAAGACCAGAGAGGGTAAGTGACTTATCCAAGGTCACGAAGAGTGGCTAGCCAGTTCTCTAGCTCCTAGTCCACTGCAAAGCTCTGTTTGCATATTCATCTGTAGCCCAGGGAGACAGGAGCCAGAGTTTTTGGGGAGAGGAAGATCCAAGTCAAGAGGTCTTCCCAGTTTCCCTTCCCTCCCCCACTTTGTGTATTAGCAGGAGACCCAGTCAGTCTCAATGACTGTGAAGAAAGGGGAGCAGGAATCCATGCTACTGTTTTGCAGTTGAGAGGAGAATTGTGAATAAAAATCCCAACTCCAGGCTCTTCTGTGTTGTCTCTTCGTGTGGACCATCTGCCTCTCCAGAGCCCCTGAGCCTTGCCTTACCATGTGATCTGCAGAGTGTGTGGCTCCACTGAGAGGCCTCTGGCTGGCATGTGGCTGCTTCTCAGGGCAGGGAGTGAATTAGTGACCCTACAGGTTTAGCGCTGGCTGGAGAACTAGAGGCAAGCCATACCCCATGACATGCTGGCCCATCCACCTTGGTTTTCCCATCTGTAAAGGGTGCTTGTGGGGTCCTGTGGATGTGGAGCTAGAGCCATTCTATTTCAAGGAATGTTGCCTTTTCCCGGCACTGCCAGTGGGATCCAGTTGAGTCTATGCATGCCTGGTCCTTCTACCCCTCCTCTGAGTCACTGTGCCCCCTCACCCGCAGAGGGAAGGAGGGAAGAATTTTGGAATGAGACAGGTTGGGGAGTTAGCTCGTCCTCTTCTGGACTTCCCCTCTCTCTCAGTGAAAATCCCACCCAATTATCGCATTACTGGGGACCTGGGCTGTGGGAGTAGGGTGGGGCCAATCCTGATGCAGCAGGCTCCCACTCCCCTCCCCGACTGTGGGGCCCTGGGATTAGAGGCTGCTGGCTCCTCACACACAAGGGGAGTGGATAGCTGTGTCCTATCCAAAGACTGACTGTCCCACTGTGACGGGCTCTGTAGAGTGGGTGATGGTGGGTGCTGTCTCCGGAGTCCTGCCTCCTGCCTCCTCATCTGCCACGCCCCTCCTAACTTCCTTTGCTTGGTCCCTGCTTGCTGCTGTTGCTCTTTAGTTGCTAAGTCATGTCTGATTCTTGTGACCCCGTGGACTGTAGCCCACCAGGCTCCTCTGTCCATGGGATTTCTCAGGCAAGAATACTGGAGTGAGTTGCCATTTCCTTCTCCAGGGGATCTTCCTGACCCGGGGATCGAACCCATATTTCCTCCATTGCAGGTGGATTCATTACTGCTAAGCCACTGGGGAATGAATCAGCCCATTCATTTGGTCCCTGCTCTCTGCCTAAGCTATGTGGTAGAGAGGAAGAGAGAGTTGGGCACCCTGAGCTTGGGAAGCCTCCTATGGTGCAGGGAGAGAGAGAGAGATAACTGCTCTGATTCCTCTCCCACATGAAGACTCCCAGGTCTTTAGAGTTCCCTGACAAATGTTCATCACAGCATGCCTTTGGGAGAGCTGCAGCCAGGGCAGATTGCATGGTGGTGCCGCGCTTTGGGCTTCCAGAGCTGGCCCTTCCCACATGCTGATCTTGCAGAGTGCTTTTCCTTTGCTGCCATTCTGTAGTTTTTTAGAGACTTGGACCTCAAACAGCCCATGTAAGTGTAGAGAAGAGGGGGAACAGCGATCCCTAGTTGGGTGGCAGGACCTCAGAGAGAAGTCTGGAGAGCAGTGCTACCTGAGTCCAGATGGCGAGGGCCACCAGCCCTCCACAGACCCCGTGAGGCTCTCATGGGGGTTGTGGCATGTGGAAACGGGGACCGCACTGCTTTCTCTGGGCATCATAGAAGGCCCTTGAGGAGCCCAGGATCGTGGGGATGGGGGCCATCTCCAGGTTGGGGTAGTGAAGAATACAGGGGCAGGAAGAGGATGTTTCTATCATAGCTGAGTCAGTGGGATTCTTTCCTGCCCCCTGATGTTCAACTGGAAATTCTGCAACCTGACTTGAGGACAGAGTCAACGTTGTGGTGTGGCATGTCTGCTCTGCGCTGCTGCTCGCTGCTCACGCTGGCCATGGCGTCTGGGTTCCTTCCCTGAAGGTGAAGGGGAGGATGCCTTCCTGGCAGCGCCCTCTGCTGTCACACAGAGGGAGCTTCTCGTACTGGCCCATGGTCACAGGTCTAATACAACATTCTGAAGAATTATGGATGCCCTTGGAGAAAAGATTTTTTTTTTTTTCTCACCACAGATCTTCCGGAGGCCCCTTGGGGCTGCGTTCCTTCCAGAGTCGTCCCAGAGGGGAAGGAAGGTATAATCCCAGGAGCTTTGGAGGTCCCTGCTAGGAATGGGGAAGGGAGGGCAAGGACCCAGAGTGGGGGAAGGGGCCCAGATGAAAGGGCAGCTTGCCTTCTGAGCCAGTGAACCCTCCTCCGTGGTAGCATTTGAATCCCAGTCTGGTAGGTATCAGGTAGAAATCCTTCCGGTACTGGGGAGAGGGGAGCCAGGCTTTCAGACACTAAATACCTAATCATTCTCTTTCTTCTTTTTCAAAAAGTTCAGGGATTAAAAAATAAAGTGGCAAAAAAATTTTTTAAAAAGTTGAGGGGAGGCAGGAGAGGCTTTGGGTAGCTGAGAAGCCCTACAGCTGTGACTTCAGAGGGGCTACAAGAGGACAGGGTGAAGGTCTAAAGTCAGAGGAGGGGTGCTCTTTCTACCTCCAGGTAGGTACCTCCGTTTGGTTCTAAGCTCTTTCTGGCAGCTTCCCTGGCTTGCCATGGGGCTGTTATTACTGGGACACCTGCTCTTCAGAGGTGGATGCTTACACTCAAAGGCAGAATTTCTCTCCATTTTCTGTCATTTGTTTTTTTGCTTCAGGCCAAAAACTGCATAATAGTTGTGTTTAGCAAGTAGTTAGGTCCAAATAATGTATTAGTTAGTAGCTCTTGGGAAAAGAAATTTATGTAAGTTAAAAGAAAAAAATGCTATATTTATTTCATCCTCACATGACTGCAGTCACTTACCCATGGGAAGTGTGTGCCTTCAGCCTCAGGTAAGACACTTTGCTTCCTGTTTTTCATCAGTTTTCACTTGGTACTTGCTTTTTAATCACAGCAAAAGCCAGAAACTGAGCTTCACAAAGGAAGATGCCGCCGTCCAAGCTGAAACAGAATTACCAGGAGCTAGTAATTACCTACCGGAGAAGGCAATGGCACCCCACTCCAGTACTCTTGCCTGGAAAATCCCATGGACGGAGGAGCCTGGCAGGCTACAGTCCATGGGGTCTCTAAGAGTCAGACACGACTGAGCGACTTCACTTTCACTTTTCCCTTTCATGCACTGGAGAAGGAAATGGCAACCCACTCCAGTGTTCTTGCCTGGAGAATCCCAGGGAAGGGGGAGCCTGATGGGCTGCCGTCCATGGGGTCGCACAGAGTCGGACATGACTGAAGCGACTTAGCAGCAGCAGCAGTAATTACCTACAGATGACCATGTTGCTTTAAAATAAAGAAATGACCATTTAAAATATCCTGCAATGCCCTGGGAATTTGCTGTGGCACTCCACGGTGCCTTGGCACACACTTTGGGAACTAGGATTCTTAAGTGAGCAGCTCATGAGATGCATGAGTCAGCTTGGCTTTTCTGCTGCCTCCATCCCTCTCCTTGCTGCAGGTACACCTCTTCACATGTCCTGCCTCGTGTCTAATCCTGCTGTGTGTTTGTGCATTGGCCCTTACGATTGGCCCACATCTTTTCAACTTAGTTTGTAGTTCTGTTAGTGTTCTAAGAACCTCTCCTCTACAGTTCAAACCTAGTGAATTTTTCACCTCCTCTTGTCCCTCTGGAAGATTCTCCTGGTAAAGGCAGACAGGCAGATCAGATGACTTCCCAAATGCTCTTTAAGATAGTGACAACACCACATGCTCTGGGTGCCCAGGGCTCTGCCCAGTGCTGTGGGGCCGTGGTCTCATCCAGTGCCCCCTGGAAACATCTGTCTCTGAAGGAGACAAGGAGGCAAGGAGGCTCAGTGACACTTATAACACAGCTCTCCCCAGATCCCCAGAAGGAGTCAAGGCAGGACTGGGGTCTCAATCTCTCTGAAACTTGCCTATCTGCAGATAATGTAAGTCCTTCTGAGATTCGATTCCTAGTGGAGGGACTCATAATTCTGAAGGCTGCATGGCAGAAGCCTGAAAAGTTTATGGCTGGGATGGAGAGGGGGTCCCAGGTGGTAGCTCAGCAGGTAAAGAACCTGCCTGCAATGCAGGAGACACAGGAGATGCTGATTCAGTCCCGGGGTCGGGAAGACCCCCCGGAGGAGGGCATGGCAACCGACTCCAGTATGCTTGCCTGGAGAATCCCATGGAGAGAGAGGCCTGGCAGGCTACAGTCCACAGGATCACAAAGAATCGGACACGACTGAAGTGACTGAGCACACACGCGCGAGATGGAAAGGGCACGCATGGGGGCGTGTGCCCACAGGAGAGCAAACTTGGTCTGTGCCTCTTCATCTCTCTGAGCTGATTCCTGTGAATGAAGGGTGGTGGGCTGGGTTCCCTGCCTTCTGGAGTCCCTGGAGAGAGCATTTGCAGAAGTTTACTGCAGTCTCTTTGAGAACAAATCCATCTGTCTCAAGATAGCATACCATAGCTGGCTCTCCCCTCACATGGTTACCTCTTCTAAATTCCCCCGAGAGTTCCATTTTGATTTTGATCAGAGGCTCTGATCTGTGACCAGAACCTTAGGTCAGCTCCCTCCTTGTACAGAGCAAGTAGGCTCAGAGTGAGTGGCAGAGGGTGAGCGCAAATGGATTCTGATTTCTAGACCTCATACCCCAAGGATTCTTCATGCCTTTCAGGACATCTGCTCCTGGATCACCAAGAGCCAAGGCTCTGGATGTTGTATGGGAAGCTGTCATCAAAGGCTGGCAAACATCCCCAGTAATGTAGACTTCCGTGTGCAGCCCTCCCTCATGTGTCTTTCTGTGTGGGGACCCTAACTTTCCACCCCCTCCATTTAGGACTTGGAGTGCAGGAGACATGGCTGAGCCTGTTCTGGTTGCAGGTTGCACTCTTTCATTTTTGACCACACCTTGCAGCTTGCAGAGTCTTAGTTCCCTCCTTGACCCAGGGATTGAACCTGGGCCACTATAGTAAAAGTGGTGAGTCCTAACCACTGCACTTCCAGGGAATTCCCAGGCTGTATTATCCTTGAGCTTGCCCTCCTTGGGTGGCAGAGGTGGCCTGGTGACGTGGGAATTGTGGATCTCTGCAGAGGGATGCGGGGAGGAGGAGGATGGAATCCAAGAGTCAAAAAGTAGGGCCACTGAGTTTGCTAACTCCCTAAGTAGCCACATGGTAAAGAACCTGTCTGCCAACGCAGGAGGCTTAAGAGACACAGGTTCGATCCCTGGGTTGGGAAGATCCTTTGGAGGAGGGTATGGCAACCCACTCCAGTATTCTTGCCTGGAGAATTAAATGGACAGAGGAGCCTGGAGGGCTCCATTGCATAGCACCGCAAAGAGCTGGACACAACTGAATCGACTTAAAATGCAGGCAAGTAGCCACATGCTGAATTCTGCTTAACAGAATGAATGAACACTGGCATCACTCAGTCACAGAATCATGGGACCCAGAGCTGAGCCATCGGATCTTGGCATCACTTGATTCTCAAAGCAGGGAGCCACATATGGAGTCTTAGAACCATAAGAAAAAAGAATTTTAAAATCAACACCTTGGACTTTCTGGAATCCTAGACGCTCATCATGACCATTAGGATCTGCACGTTAATTGTCCCGGAATCTTGGCTTTCTGTGAGGCCTAGAATCCTGACTCTGAGGTTTGCTCACTTGTAAAGTGAGGGTGTTATGTTACCCCAGCCATTCTAACGTGCTAAGTTTTGCTGTGATAGCTTCCCTATGGTGCCATTAGTGTTCGAGTAGCCACCTGCCAAAAATCCTCTTCTGGGACAACACTGCCACCGTGTGGAGATGTCTAGCGAGGTGGCCTGGGTAGGACACTTGGGGCCACTTTTAGGTCTATCACCCAGAGGCAGTGAGGCTTGGGCTCAGCTGTGGATGGAACAAGCCTCAGCACCTGCCCAGCCTTTGGCGCCCCCAAGACTGAGTGCAGCTGATCCTCCTCCTGGGAATGGCAGTGACCTCAGTCCCGGCTGGTCTGAGTTAGGCAGGTTGTGAGAGTCACCTGATCCCAAAACCACTTGAGACACGGTGTAACTCTCCTCAGGACGTGAGTCAGAACTGAGGCCCAGAGGAGCTGAGTGCAGGATCCATAGGGCTGGCATTCAGAGGCTCAGACTCAGGGTCTGGATGCCTCCTCCATGGCATCCTTGCTGCCTCCCTGTCACTCAGCCTCTAGCTCCTTCTGCACTAAGATTGCCTTTTCCTTTGGTGCACTGAATCCTCTGCATCATCTCCAGCATGTCCACCGGTGTTGAGGGGGGAAGCATGCTACCGTTGGTCTCCATCTCCCTGGGTCAAGAGAGGCTGGGTTGTTGCCTTCACACACCTCCAAGTCAGGGTTAGCGGGTCAGAAAGGGTGAGGCATGGTCACAGGAGAGTGTGAGTAGGGAGGGCAGAGGGGCTGAAGCTGTCCAAGGTCCTCACTGAGCACTCCCTTCCCCTTTTGCTATTCTCCGGCCCCAGTGAGACTTGCCAATGTGTCTCCCACGAGTCCACCAGCCTCTTGGTAGGCCTTCTCCCTGTCTCCCTGCTCTGCTGAGACTCTCCACCTAGCATCCCCACCTCCCCCACCAGCACAGCTCCTTCTTCCTACTTTCAAAAGGCATCCCCCTTCTCTCGTGTTGTATAGCAGGTTTTACAAGGAAATTGATGCCATCAGCTTTCCCAATACAACCTGCTATGGGGCCTTCATCTTCCCTGCCTCGGAGGACGAAATTTCCACCAACCTAGTTCATCCAGAAGATTCAGCAAGCATTTGCTCTCATTGTCTCCAGGCTAAGCCATCATCTCTCCTCTCTCCTAAGTCTTCAACTTGCCCTCTAGACCAGCTGTTTCTTTTTAGTCTAAGAGATAGATGCTGTTTTAAATGATATTGTTTCTTTCATTTTCCATTTCCATTATCCATTACTAGTATGTAGAAGTACTACTGATTTTAGTACACTGATCTTGTATCCTTCCTAAACTCACTTGTTAGTTCTAGCAGTTTTTTTTCCCCATAGATTCTGTAGGATTTTCTCCATAGACGTTGGTGTTATCTATGAATAAAAACATTTTTGCATCTTTCTTTCAACTCCAGATAACTTTCTTTTTTTTTTTTTTTTTGCCTGTCACATTGGCTAGGAGCTCTAAGACAATGTTGAATAAAAGTGGTGAAAGTAGATATTCTTGCTTTGTTCTTGATAAGGGGGAACAGACACACAGCGTTGCATTCAATGTTGGTAGATTTTTCATAGATGCCTTTTAAGGACTGAGGAAGTTCCCTTGTGTTCCTAGTTTGCTGAAAGTTTTTATCCAAATGTCAGAATTTGTTAATTCTTTTGCATCTATTGAGACAATTATATGGTTTTTATTTTCCAGTCTGTTAATATACTGAATTATATGACTTGATGTTCAAATGTCTTTACCTTCGATGTTCAATCCTCTTTACTTTGCATTTCCAGGCTAGATCCTACTTGGTCATGATGTATTGTTTCTTTACATACTGCTGAATTGGATAGCTGAAACTTAGCTAAGAACTTTTGCATTTATGTTCATGAGGGATATTGGTCTGGTATTTTCTTTTTTGATATCTTTGTCTGATTTTGGCATCAGGATAATGCTGACCTCATACACTACTCATGAGTATTTCCAGTTTTAATTATCTAGAAGAGTTTGTGGATTATTTCTGTCATTTTTCCTTGACTGTCTGGTAGAACTTAACCAATGAAGCTATTTGGGCCTAAAGTGTTCTTAGAAATAAAAGTTTTCTCTAGGAAGATTGGTAACTATACATTTAATTTCTTTAATAAATGTAGGGCTATTTTGGTTACCTATTTCTTATTGAGTAAGCATTGATAGTCTATGTCTTTTAAGGATTTTGTCTGTTTCATAGATCTTGTAGAATTTATTGGCATATAAGTGTTAAACATATTTTTTATTTTTGTCTGGCTGTTCAACTACATATATGAACTCTGCATGCATGCTCAGTAAAAATATTTTTTATTTTTAATATCCGTAATATGTGTAGAGATGTAACCTTTCTAACACTTGATACTATCAATCTCTCTCTCTTTTTCCTGATTAGTCTGGCTAGAGTGATCTTTTCAAAGAGCCCATGGTTTGAACCTGCCTGTGATCTTCTTTTCCTGAATTTCTGTGGCTTTTGGATGTGCTCAGCCTCTACAAATGTATAAGCAATTTCTACCTTCTGGGACTCCAGTTATACAAGTATTAGTCTGCCTGAAGCTCTCCCACAACTCACTGACTCTCTGTTAATATTTTCAGCCTTTTCTTCTGTGCTGTGTCTTCTAGTTCACTAATATTCTTTTCTGCTATAACTGACCTGCACATCCAGTGTCTGTGTCATCTCAAATATTGTAGTCTTCCATCACCGAATCAATGCACATGAGTTTCAGCAAGCTCTGGGAGTTGGGGATGGACAGGGAAGCCTGGCATCCTGCAGTCCTTGGTGTCACTCACAAAGAGTTAGACATATCTGACTGACTGAACTGAATTGAACATTTCCCAAAGGAGAACCTTAGGAAAATATTCTGGTGAATTAAATAACACACCCTTTTATTTTCCTTAAAAAAAAAAAATATTGTAGTCTTCAACTTTAGAAGTGTCATTACCTTAATATACTCCTTGTCACCACACAACCTGTTCAGCTTTTCCTCTACCTTCACAAATATGTGCAATCCTTATGGTCATTGTGTTGATGTGCTTGTCTGCTACTTTTCTGATCTGCCTCATCTTTGTGTAGCTTGATTGCTTTTTCTCTTCACTATGGGTCCTTTTTCTACTTACTTGCAGGTCTGATAATTTTCAATTGAGAGTCGGCCATTGTGAATTTTACCTTATTTGGCTGAATACTTATATATATATATTTTTAAATTCTTAAGCTTTATTCTGAATACAACTAAATTACTTGAAAACTTCTTCTGAGGCTTTCTTTTAAACTTTGTCAGGACCTGAGCAGGATTTAGTCTAGGGCTAACTTTTCCCTGGCATCAAGGCCGTGTACTTCTGATGACGCTGTTTGATGTTCTCTGAATTATGAGGCTCTTGGAAATAGAAACTGTTGCTGCCCTGTATAAGCTGTGGAGACCATTTCTCTAATTCTTTCAGGTGTTTCATCACACGCATGTGCTGGTCAGCACTCGTGGCTGGCTTGAGGGAGCACTCTGCAAGTCTTGGGGACCCTCTGCATGCAGCTCTCCCCTCTCCAGTGCTCTGTTCTGTGAACTCCATCCAGTCTGGATCGTTAGACTCCTGACTTTGCATCCTCAGCTCTGGAAGACACCAGGAAGATCCTCCTCCTTGCCTCAGTGTGAAATCTCCCCAGACAGCCCACTGGAGATGACCTTGCTTGCTTTCCCTTGTTTAGGAATCACTGAACTGTACTGTTTGGACACTCACTATTTGTTGTTTTATGTATTTTGCCCATTTCTTCTCTTTTCCATTCTTTGATGCTGTTGTTTTAGATCGGAAGGTAAATCCATTCCCTGTTACCCCTTGGAAACAAAAATGCTGATGTTATTCACTCATTTAAGCTTTTGTTCTGGTAGTGGGTGTGAAGTGGTAGCTCACTATGGTTTTACTTTGCATTTTTCTAATAACACTTGTCTATCTTTTCACTTTGAGGTATCTATTTGAGTGTTTAACATGTTTTACTGAGATCATTGTCTTTTTACTTTTGATTTGTTGTTGTTTAGTTGCTCAGCTGTGTCCAACTCTTGGCAACCCCATGGGCTGAAGCACGCCAGGCTTCCCTGTCCTTCATCATCTCCTGGAGTTTGCTAGAACTCATGTACATTGAGTCAGTGATGCCATCCAACCACCTCGTCCTCTGTCATCCCCCTCTCCTCCTGCCTTCAATCTTTCCCAGCATTAGGGTCTTTTCTAATGAGTCAGCTCTTTGCATCAGGTGGCCAAATTATTGTAGCTTTAGCATTAGTCCTTTCTTTTTTTTTTTTTTTTTTATAAATTTATTTATTTTAGTTGGGGGCTAATTACTTTACAATATTGTAATAGTTTTTGCCATACATTGACATGAATCAGCCATGGGTTTACATGTGTTCCCCTTCCTGGACCCCCCACCCACCTCCCTCCCCATCCCATCCTTCTGGATCATCCCATTGCCCCGGCCCTGAGCCCTTGTCACATGCATCGAACATGGAATGGTGTTCTGTTTCACATATGATAATATACATGTTTCAGTGCTATTCTCCCAGAACGTCCCACCCTCACCTTCTCCCTCAGAGTCCATAAAATTGTTCCATGCATCTGTGTCTCTTATTCTGTCTCGCATATAGCATTAGTCCTTTCAATATTCAGGACTAATTTCCTTTTAGTATTGACTGGTTTGATCTCCTTGCTTCCCAAGGGACTCTCAGAAGTCTTCAACATCACAGTTCAAAAGTATCAATTCATTGGCACTCAGCCTTTTTACTGTCCATTTCTCACATCTGTACATGACTACTGGAAAAACCATAGCTTTGTCTATGTGAACCTTTGTCAGCAAAGTGATGTCTCTGCTTTTTAATATGCTGTCTACATTTGTCATAGCTTTTCTTCCAAGGAGCAAGAATCTTTTAATTTCATGGCTCTAGTTACTGCCCACAGTGATTTTAGAGCCCAAGAAAATAAGTCTGTCACTGTTTCCATTGCTTCCTCATCTATTTGCCATGAAATGATGGGACCAGATACCATGATTTTAGTTTTCTGAATGTTGAGTTTTAAGCCAACTTTTTCACTCTCCTCTTTCACTTTCATCAAGAGGCTCTTTAGCTCCTCTTTGCTTTCTGCCATAAGGGTGGTGTCATCTGCATATCTGAGGTTGTTGATATTTATCCTGGCCGTCTTGATTCTAGCTTGTGCTTCATCCAGCTCAGCATTTTGCATGATGTATTCTGCATGTAAGTTAAATAGGTGTTTATACAGCCTGGATGAAAGACCTTTGTCACACACACACACACACACACATATAATTGTGAACATTTTTTTCTTTCAGTCTAATGCTTTGCATTTTTATTTTCTCAGTACTGTCTTTAGGAAGACAAAAGTTTTTATCTTTTAAATTAATTTTTTTGGAGTATAGCTGCTTTACAAAGCAAAGTGAACCAGTTATACATATACATAAATCCACTCTTTTTAAGATTCTTTTCCCATTTAGGTCACCACAGAGCACTGAACAGCATTTCTGTGTAGGTTCTCTCAGTAGGTTCTCATTAGTTATCTGTTTTATATATAGTAGTGTACAGATGTCAATCACAATCTCCAGATTAATCCTGCCTCCTTCTCATGGTAAATATAAGCTTGTTTTCTACATCTATGACTCTATTTCTGCTTTGCAAATAAATTCATCTGTACTATTTTTCTAGTCTTCCCATATAAATGATATCATAAGATATTTATCTTTTTCCGACTTATTTCACTCTGTATAACAATCTCTAGGTTCATTCATGTTGGTGCAAGTGGTATTTTTTCATTCCTTTTTATGGCTTAGTAATATTCCATTGTACTTGGGCAAATTCTGGGAGATGGTGAGGGACAGGGGGCCTGGTGTGCTGCAGTCCATGGGGTCACAAAGAGTTGGACACTACTTGTTGACTAAACAACAACAATATTCCATTGTATACATGTACCACACCTTCTTCATCCATTCTTCTGTTGTGGCGTTTAGGTTTTCCCCATGTTCTGGCTACTGTAAATAGTGCTGCAATGAACACGAGGGTGTGTGCATCCTTTCAACTTAAGGTTTTCTCTGGATATATGCCCAGGAGTTGGATAGCTGGATCACCTTGTAGCTCTATTTTTAGTTTTTAAAGGAGCCTCCATACTATTCTCCATAGTGGTTTTACCAACTTACATTCCCACCAACAGTGTAGGAGGTTTCCCTTTTCTCCACATCCTCTCCAACATTTGCTGTTTTTAGATTTTTTTTTTTGTAGATTTTTTTATAATGGCCATTCTAACTGGTGTAAGGTGATATCTCACTGTAGCATTGATTTGCATTTCTCTAAGGCCTTACAGATAGCTGGGAAGAGAAGAGAAGTGAAAAGCAAAGCAGAAAAGGAAAGATATTCCCATCTGAATGCAGAGTTCCAAAGAATAGCAAGGAGAGATAAGAAAGTCTTCCTCAGGGATCAATGCAAAGAAATAGAGGAAAACAACAGATTGGGAAAGACTAGAGATCTCTTCAAGAAAATTAGATACCAAAGGAACATTTCATGCAAAGATAGGCTCGATAAAGGACAGAAATGGCATGGACCTAACAGAAGCAGAAGATATTAAGAAGAGGTGGCAAGAATACACAGAAGAACTGTACAAAAAAGATCTTCACGACCCAGATAATCACAATGGTGTGATCACTCACCTAGAGCCAGACATCCTGGAGTGTGAAGTCAAGTGGGCCTTAGAAAGCATCACTACGAACAAAGCTAGTGGAGGTGATGGAATTCCAGTTGAGCTATTTCAAATCCTCAAAGATGATGCTGTGAAAGTGCTGCACTTGATATGCCAGCAAATTTGGAAAAGTCAGCAGTGGCCACAGGACTGGAAAAGGTCAGTTTTCGTTCCAATCCCAAAGAAACGCAATGCCAGAGAATGCTCAAACTACCGCACAATTGCACTCATCTCACATGCTAGTAAAGTAATGCTCTAAATTCTCCAAGCCAGGCTTCAGCAATATGTGAACCGTGAACTTCCAGATGTTCAAGCTGGTTTTAGAAAAGGCAGAGGAACCAGAGATCAAATTGCCAACATCTGCTGGATCATTGAAAAAGCAAGAGAGTTCCAGAAAAACATCTACTTCTGCTTTATTGACTATGCCAAAGCCTTTAACTGTGTGGATCACAATAAACTGTGGAAAATTCTGAAAGAGATGGGAATACCAGACCATCTGACCTGTCTCTTGAGAAAGCTGTATGCAGGTCAGGAAGCAACAGTTAGAACTGGACATGGAACAACAGACTGGTTCCAAGTAGGAAAAGGAGTACATCAAGGCTGTATATTGTCACCCTGTTTGTTTAACGTATATGCAGAGTACATCATGAGAAACGCTGGGCTGGAGGAAACACAAGCTGGAATCAAGATTGCTGGGAGAAATATCAATAACCTCAGATATGCAGATGACAGCACCCTTATGGCAGAAAGTGAAGAAGAACTAAAGAGCCTCTTGATGAAAGTGAAAGAGGATGGGGAGGGAGGTGGGAGGGGGGTTCAGGATGGGGAACACATGTAAACCCATGGCTGATTCATGTCAATGTATGGCAAAAACCACTGCAATATTGTAAAGTAATTAGCCCCCAACTAAAATAAATAAATTTATTAAAAAAAAAAAAAAGAAAGTGAAAGAGGAGAGTGAAAAAGTTGGCTTAAAGCTCAACGTTCAGAAAACTAAAATCATGGCATCTGGTCCCATAACTTCATGGGAAATAGATGGGGAAACAGTGGAAACAGTGTCAGATTTTATTTTGGGGGGGCTCCAAAATCACTGCTGATGGTGATTGCAGCCATGAAATTAAAAGACGTTTACTCCTTGGAAGGAGGGTTATGGCCAACCTAGGTAGCATATTTAAAAGCAGAGACATTACTTTGCCAACAAAAGCCTGTCTAGTCAAGGCTATGGTTTTTCCAGTGGTCATGTATGGATGTGAGAGTTGGACGGTGAAGAAAGCTGAGAGCCGCAGAATTGATGCTTTTGAACTGTGGTGTTGGAGAAGACTCTTGAGAGTCCCTTGGACTGCAAGGAGATGCAATCAATCCATCCTAAAGGAGATCAATTCTGGGTGTTCATTGGAAGGACTGATGTTGAAGCTGAAACTCCAATACTTTGGCCACCTCATGCAAAGAGTTGACTCATTGGAAAAGACCCTAATGCTGGGTAGGATTGGGGGCAAGAGGAGAAGGGGATGACAGAGGATGAGATGGTTGGATGGCATCACTGACTCGATGGACATGGGTTTGGGTAAACTCCAGGAGTTGGTGATGGACAGAGAGGCCTGGCGCGCTGCAATTCATGGGGTTGCAAAGAGTCGGACACGACTGAGCGACTGAACTGAACTGAACTGAACTGAATAACTAATGTTCAGCCTTTTTTCATGTGTTTTTTGCCATCTGTATGTCTTCTTTGGAAAAAATGTATGTTTAGATCTTCTTTCCATTTTTTTTTATTGTATTATATTGTATTTTTTTTTTTTTTTGTATTGATCAGTGTGAGTCTGTTTCTGTACTTTGGAGATTAATCCCTCATCTGTTGATTTGTTTGAAAATATTTTTTCTCATTCTGAGAGTTGTCTTTTCATTTTGTTTATTTTTCCTTTGCTGTGCAAAAGCTTTTTAAGTTTACTTAGGTCTCATTTGCTAATTTTTATTTTCATTTCTGTAAGTGGTGGATCAAAAAAGATCTTCCTGCAATTTATGTCAAAGAGTGTTCTGCTTATGTTCTGCCCATATGTATTGGGCTATACATTTAGGTATTTAATTCATTTTAAGTTTATTTTTGTGTATGATGTTAGGGAATATTCTAATTTCATTCTTTTCATATACCTGTCCAGATTTCCCACAGTGCTTATTGAAGAAGCTGTCTTTTCTCCATTGTGTATTCTTGTCTCCTTTGCCATGATTAGGTAGCCACAAGTGCATAGGTTTATCTCTGGACTTTCTGTCCTATTCCATTAAGATATATTTCCCTTTTTGTGCCGTTTCCATGCTATTTTGATTGCTGTAGCTTTGTAGTATAGTCTGAAGTCAGGGAGCCTGAATCCTTAAGCTCTGTTTTTCTTTCTCAAGATTTCTTCGGCTGTTTGGGGTCTTTTGTGTTTCCATACAAGTTGTACAATTTTTTTTCTAATTCTCTGAAAAATTCCATTGGTAATTTAATAGGGATTGATTGAATGTATTGATTTTTGTGTGTAGTATAGTCATTTTGACAAGACTGATCTTTCCAGTCTAAGAGCATTTTTCCATCTATCTTTGTGAGTTTCTGTTTCCTCCATCATCATCTTATAGTTTTCTGACTGCAGGTCTTTGCCTCTTTAGGTAGGTTTATTCCTAGATATTTTATTCTTTTTGATGCAATGGTAAATGAAATTGTTTCCTTAATCTCTCTTCCTGGTCTTTCATTGTTACTGTATAGGAACGTAAGAGATTTCTGTGTATTAATTTTTTTGCCACGCAACCTTATCAAATTCATTGATGATCTCAATTAATAGTTTTCTGGCAGCTTCTTTAGGATTTTCTATGTATAGTATCTGCAAACAGTGACAGTTTTACTTCCTCTTTTCCAATTTGGATTCCTTTTATTTCCTTTTCTTCTCTAATAACTGTGGCTAGGACTTCCAAAACTATGTTGAATAAAACTAGTGTGAGTGGACATCCTTACTTTATTTCTGATCTCAGAGGAAATGCTTTCAGCTTTTCACCTTTCAATATGATGTTAGCTATAAGTTTGTCATATACGGCCTTTAATACATTGAGGTAGGTTCCCTCTAAGTTCATCTTCTGGGGAGTTTTTTTTTCCATTATAAATGGGTTTTGAATTCTGTTAAAAGCTTTTTCTGCATCTATTAAGATGATCATATGGTTTTTATTCTACAGTTTGTTAATGTGGTTGTTGGTGTTATTTAGTCACTAAGTTGTGTCCAACTCTTTGAGACCCCATGGACTGCAGCTTGCCAGGCTTCCCTGTCCTTCACTATCTCCCAGAGTCTGCTCAAACTCATGTCCATTGAGTTAGTGATGCTATCCAACCATCTTATCCTCTGCCACCTCCTTCTTCTCCTGCCTTCAATCTTTCCCAGCATCAGGGTCTTTTCCATTGAATAGGCTCTTCTCACCAAGTGGCCAAAGTATTGGAGCTTCAACTTTAACATAAGTCCTTCCAATAAATATTCAGGGTTGATTTCCTTTAGGATTGACTAGTTTGATCTCCTTGCAGTTCAAGGGACTCTCAAGAGTCTTTTCCAGTACCACAAGTTGAAGGCATCATTTCTTCAGTGCTCAGCCTTCTTCATGGTCCAACTCTCACATCCATACGTGACTACTGAAAAAATTATAGCTGTGACTATATGGACCTAGGTAATAGCATCATGCTACTTCTGCTTCAGATGGTGAATGGTGTCCAGTAGCCTTTATCCCATTCCTTGATTCTCACTTCCATAAATAAACTAATCTCAGGGCCATGCAAAAGCCATGCAGGGGAGGATTAAGCCCAGATTACATCTCTAGGCAGGTAGAGGTGGCTTCTCCCAGCCCCAGGTTCCATGAGTGTCGAGTGCCTTCCATACCACCAGAGCATGGAATGACAGCGAGTATAAATGGTTCACAGCGGCTTTTGGGGGTCTGGAGCCTTCGTTCTGGAGCTCATCCTATGCTATCTTCTTAAAATCATGAATTGACCCAGACCAGTGTTGCCTCTGACCTTTTCATTCTGAGATGGGTGGCATTTTCAACTCTTTGTCCTCTGGGGATTCCAGCTTTCTGCCAAGGAATCAAGATTGCAGGAGAAATATCAACAACCTCAGATATATGGATGATACCACCATAATGGCAGAAAGTGAAGAGGAACTAAAGAGCCTCCTGATGAAGGTGAAAGAGGAGAATGAAAAAAATTGGCTTAAAATCCAACATTCAAAAAACTAAGATCATGGCATGTTGTCCCATCCCTTCATGGCAAATAAAAGGGGAAAAAGTGGAAGCAGTGACAGACTTTATTTTTGGGGAGGGGCTCCAAAATCACTGCAGACTGTGACTGAAGCCATGAAATTAAAAGACACTTGCTTCTTGGAAAAACAGTTATGACAAACCTAGACAGTGTATTAAAAAGCAGAGACATCACTTTGCTGACAAAGGTCCCTATAGGCAAAGCTGTGGTTTTTCCAGTAATCATGTATTGATGTGAGACTTGAACCATAAAGAAGGCTGAGCACTGAAGAACTGTTGCTTTCAAATTGTGGTGCTGGAGAAGACGCTTGAGAGTCCCTTGGACTGCATAGAGATCAAACCAGGCAATCCTAAAGGAAATCAGTCCTGAATATTCATTGGAAGGACTTATGCTGAAGCTCCAATACTTTGGTCACCTGATGTGAAGAGATGACTCATTGGAAAAGCCCCTGATGCTAGGAAAGATTGAAGGCAAAAAGAGAAGCGGGTAGCAGAGGGTGAGATGGTTAGATATCATCACTGACTCCATGGACATGAATTTGAGCAAACTGTGGGAGATAGTGAAGGACAGGGGATCCTGGCGTGCTGCAGTCCATGGGATCACAAAGAGTTGAATATGATTAAGTGACTAAGTCACAACAACGAAGTATAAGTTGAGAAGGGTCAAAGGCAGTATTTGTTAAGGCAGTATTTGTTGTTGTTCAGTCACTCAATCGTGTTCGACTTTTTGCAGTCCTATGGACTGCAGCATGCCAGTCTTCCGTGTCCATTACCAGGGAAGTGAAGGACAGCAAAGACAGCATTGGTCTGGGTCAATTCATGATTTTAAGAAGATGCTTAAAGAATGTTTGCACATGTGGAAGATGCTTTAAGAAGATTCTCCAGAACAAAGGGCCCAGACCCATAAAAGCCACTGTGAGCCATTTGCACTTTCTGTCATTCCATGCTCTGGTGGCATGGAAGACACCCAACTCTCAAGGAACAGAGGACTGGGAGGAGTTGCCTCTACCTGTCTAGAGATGTAATCTTAATCCTCCCCCTGCATGGCTTTTGCATGGCCCTGGGATTAATTTATCTATGCATGTGAGAATCAAAGAAGGGATCCATCACTGATCTCTGTGTCCAAGAGGCAGGTTTAGGAGGTGGGAGAAGATAAGTTCAGAACATTCAAAATGCTCCTTCTACCTGGTGATAAAGTCTGGTAGATAAAGACCACCAGGGGCAGCCTCATAATGGAGCCACTTTGGGTGCATTGACTTGCCAGGGAGGCCTCTTGCCAAGGGAAATCTTGAAGTGTCCTAGGGAAGAGGAGGGTCCTTTTAAAGGGCCTGGTGTAGTGTTGAGCAATTCTGAGAGGGTTTGGAATATTAGGGTCAGCTCTGCGTGCTGTCAGCAATTGGGGTTCCCAACATCTTTGTGGGGTTGGGGCAAGATAGGGACTGGAGGGAAGGAATAATGGTCACTTGAGAATGGATGGCACTGTCTGGGGTGAAATATTGCTTATACAGCCTTCACCTGCTGGAACCCATAAGTTTGGATTGATGTGGAAAGTCGTGTCTGAAGAAACCCTTTGATCTAAGCTTTGTAACAGATGAGTTAGTTTTCTTTTGCCACATAACAAATTAGCACAGGGTCAGCACTTAAAACTTGTGCATCATCTCATTCTGCAGATGGCATCCGGATGCATGTGGCCTCCGATCAGGGTCTCATCAAGCTGAAACCAAGGGGTGGGCAGGCTACGTTCTCACTTGGGGGATGGGCTGGGGACGAGCTACTCCAACACCCCAGGGGCCACTGGCAGAAACTTTGCCCTTGTGGGTCTAGGGCTGAGGCTCCTATTGTTTTACTGCTGTGACTGGGGACTGCTTTCAGAAGCCAGTGAGCATTCTCATATCCTGGCCCTCCCTGGGCCCCTTGCACCTCCAATCTATGTGACCTCAAAGAGGAACAAGTCCATCTACAGGTTCACCTGATTAGGTCAAGCCCACCTAGATAGTCAGGCTTCCCAGGTGGCACTAGTGGTAAAGAACCCACCTGCCAATGCAGAGGCATGAGATTCAGGGTCAATCCTTGGGTCAGGAAGATTCCCTGGAGGAGGGCATGGCAACCCATCCCAGTGTTTTTGCCTGGAGAATCTCATGGACAGTGGAGCCTGGTGGGCTATCATCCATAGCGACGCAAACAGCTGGACACAAGTACAGTGACTTAGCACGCATGCATGCACTTAGGTCCTCAGCCTTTTCAATGCCAACTGGTCAGTAACCTGACCCCATCACAATCGTGGGTTCATTCCCATTCAAGGGTTGAGGCTTATGCAAGGTGTGAACACCCGTGAGTGGGAATTGTGGGGGGTACCCTAGATTTCTGCTTGCCATACCAGGTTTGGAACCCAACTGCTTGTCCATGTCAGTTCAGTTCAGTTCAGTTGCTCAGTCTTTATGACCCCATGGACTGCAGCACACTAGGCTTCCCTGTCTGGAGCTTGCTCAAACTCATGTCCATCGAGTCGGTGATGCCATCCAACCATCTGTCATCCCCCTCTCCTTCTGTCTTCAATCTTTCCCAGCATCAGGGTCTTTTTCAATGAGTCAGTTCTTCACATCAGTCCTTTCAATGAATATTCAGGACTGATTTCCTTTAGGATTGTCTAGTTTGATCTCCTTGCAGTACAAGGGACTTTCAAGAGAATTCTCCAACACTACAGTTCAAAAGCATCAATTCTTCAGCGCTCAACTTTCTTTATAGTCCAACTCTCACATCCGTACATGACTACTGGAAAAACCATAGCTTTGACTAGATGCACTTTTGTTGGCAAAGTAATATGCTTTTCAATATGCTGTCTAAGTTGGTCACAGTTTTTCTCCCAAGGAGCAAGCATCTTCTAATTTAACGGCTGCAGTCACAACCTGCAGTGATTTTGGAGCCCAAAAAACTAGTCTGTCACTGTTTCCATTGTTTCCCCATCTATTTGCCACGAAGTGATGGGACTGGAGGCCATGATCTTAGTTTTTCAAATGCTGAGTTTTAAGCCAGTTTCTTCACTCTCCTCTTTCACTTTCATCAAGAGGCTCTTTAGTTCCTCTTCACTTTCTGCCATAATGTGGTGTCATCTGTGTATCTGAGGTTATTGATATTTCTCCCAGCAATCTTGATTCCAGCTTGTGCTTCATCCAGCCCGGCATTTCACATGATGTACTCTGAATATAAGTTAAATAAGCAGGGTGACAATATACAGCCTTGACATACTCCTTTCCCAATTTGGAACCAGTCTGTTGTTCCATGTCCAGTTCTAACTGTTGCTTCTTGACCTGCATACTGGAGAAGGGAATGGCAAACCACTTCAGTATCCTAGCCTTGAGAACTCCATTAACTGTATGAAAAGGCAAAAAAGATATGTCCACGTCAGAGTGATCCATGAGGCTCCTGTCTCTCAGGCAAGAATGGGTTGTATGACTCTTACCAGTGTGATTTCAGATAGCAAAGTTCCTGTTGTCTATGAGTTTTGGGACAAGGTTTCTCAAAGCATGTCCTTATGCTGATGGACATGCAGGGTCCCCAGGCTCACAATGGCCTTTCCCTCCCACCCTGGACTTGCTTTCCCAAGTGCCAGTTCAAAACTGTTTTCAGGTGTCCAGAATGCTGGTAGGGGTTCTGTGCCCACGATGCATTTTGCTACTGATTGCTTTGTTGCAATTGTCTGTGGTCCCCAGAATACAGGGTTAAATTTGTAAGAAGGGCAAACGCAGCTTTTTTTATTTGGCAGTGTAGCAGGAATCTCAAAAGTGTTCCCTCAAATGCCTTTGACACTGTGTTGGCCATCTTTCCTCAATTCCAACCTTGATGTTGACAGTCAACATCAGGTGTTCGAAACTGCTGGTCCCTTAGTCCTTCCATCTGAGCTGACAGCAGTCCAGTTTTGGAGCTGTCTGGCTGTTCTTATCCTCTATACTGACAGGAGTGTTGAGAGGCCTGTCAGCTCTCCCTGTAGGGATGGCCAGAGCTACTACCAGCCACCCACCACTACCAGCTCTCTGCTCTAAGCATGTGCTCTCTTCACCTTGTTCCTGCTTATTTGCTCCATTCAGTTCAGTTCAGTCGCTCAGTCTTGTCCAACTCTTTATGACCCCATGGACAGCAGCATTCCAGGCTTCCCTGTCTATCACCAACTCCCAGAGCCTGCTCAAACCCATGTACATTAAGTCAGTGATGCCAACCAACCGTCTCATCCTCTGTCATCCCCTTCTCCTCCTGCCTTCAATCTTTCCCACTATCAGGGTCTTTTCCAATATGTCAGTTCTTCGCATAGGGTGGCCAAAGTATTGGAGCTTCAGCTTCAGCATCAGTCCTTCTGATGAATATTCAGGACTGATTTCCTTTAGGATGGACTGGTTGGATCTCCTTGCAGTTCAAGGGACTTTCAAGAGTCTTCTCCAACACCACTGTTCAAAAGCATCAATTCTTTGGCACTCAGCTTTCTTTATGGTCCAACTCTCACATCCATACATTGTTCGTCCCATAGTCTGATCTTAGTGCAGAAGCCCAAGGGACTCTGCCCTGGTCTCCAGACTGTGTGACCACCTGTTCAGTGCAAGACCCTACATGATTTACTTCTCTGCTGTGTGTCTGACTCACTCTCTCCCCACCCCGGGCCCTCACTCACTGACCTCCAGGCACTAATAACCGCACTCAACTTGCTGTGGTCAGACAGGAAAACCACAGTGGGGAGCTTGGCTACCTGGGATGGGCTTCACACTGGCCTGGTTGAGGAAGACCCTGAAGTTAGCTGGGCAGGGCAGCCAGGCCCTGGTCCCTAGGGACCATGTTCTGTCAGAGGATTGACTCAGACGGCATCAGTCTGCATCTGTTGCTGATTCTGATAAAAAAAAATCATGCCTTAGAAGACAGATGCCAATTCCTTACCTCCCACCTTTGGGTATTACTCTCCTAGGCAGTGACATGTAACAGAGAATGGCAGAATGTCGGTTCAAACACCCAGCCCTCAAACCTCCCAGGTGGACAAACAGGCCTGGCAAGGCTGGGACTTGCCTACAGGTGTAGCAAAGTGGTATGGCCTGGACAGGACCCTCCATCCCACCCTGTCCCCCTCCTCCTTTCTCATCCTGTGTGCGCTCTGGTCTCATCCCCATTTCCTCCCTTGGATTGGGGACACTCTGATGGCTTCATTTTACTCTTATCACTTCTTTAAAGATCTTGCCTCCAAATATATTAATTCTGAGGTCCTGGGGGTTGGGGCACCCACATTTAAACATGGGCACAGTTTAGCTCATAAGTCTCCTTGGACTTCAGCTATCTTCTCAATCAGGGGTTTCCCGAACCCCGTCCAGACTTACCCATCTGTTTTCTTTCCTTTAAAAATTTGTTGTAATCTCTCATTGTCTCCTCTGGATCACTTTGTCACATGGGTCTCATATCTTTTAATCAATTTATTATGATTTTTGTGAAGTCTTAGGAAGAAGAAGGGAGAAGGCAATGGCAACCCACTCCAGTACTCTTGCCTGGAAAATCCCATGGACGGAGGAGCCTGGTAGGCTGCAGTCCATGGGGTGGCAAAGAGTCAGACACGACTGAGCGACTTCACGTTCACTTTCACTTTCATGCATTGGAGAAGGGCATGGAAACCCACTCCAGTGTTCTTGCCTGGAGAATCCCAGGGATGGCAGAGCCTGGTGGGCTGCTCTCTATGGGGTCGTACAGAGTCGGACACGACTGAAGTAACTTAGCAGCAGCAGCAGGAGGAAGAAGAAATTAATGTGTGGGATAAACGTCCGTCTTTAACCAGAAATTTTTTTGTATCTTTTAGCAATTAAAACTTTCCTGGAAATGTTACTTGATAAAAGATCTCCTCTGGAGGACATTTATCATGTTTGCAATTTTGTACTATTAAAAATAGTGATTTGATCCCTAGGCTTTCCCAGATTGTTTGCTCATCTCTGTTCTTTTTCTAGCATAAAGGCCTAGAGACTGGGTCAAAGTTTTGACAAAGTTAAAACTTTGCAGGTATATTGCCAGGTGGCCTAGAAATGAGCATCATCTTATCAGTGTTTTGTGCTTACAAAAGGCATTCTAATCTGTCAATGGAAAGCTGTCCTAGAGTTTCATTATTTTAAAGTCTCTTTGATCCCTCTGAAAATCATTTATAGAAAAGCTAGGGTGTGACTTTCCTTTTCTTTTTCAGATAGTTCATTAGTTCTTATTAAATCAGTTTTCAACCCTGCTGGACATTTATGTTTCATTCCCTCCTCACACTGGGCTTAGGGCTGGCCCTGGTACCTGGGAGGGACACAGACAGGGTGGGACCAGCTTCTGAGCCTGAGCTCGAAAGGATGACTATCGTATCCTGGTGGCCCTACCACAGAAGAGCCTCCTTCACTGACACTAAAAGAGCACCTTTACCAGCCACCACGCTAACTTGCATCTCTCTGTGAAGTCCATGTAGGCAAGAAGGAATGGAAACAGATGGAGGTGTCCTAAGAAGAGGGGCTGTGGTCCTCTGTACTGCAGTAGGCACATCCTGGCCAATCCAGGAGGTCCAGCATGAGCTGGGTGGCCTCACTGACCACAGAGGGTATCCAGGTCTGGCATCCACCTCTTGGGCACAAAAGCACATGACTCTTGCACTTACTTTTTCCAAATGTCACATGAAATGTTCCTGGAGGGATCCAGGCTACCTGAGTCTTCAGGAAGAAGCCACAGGACATGCTGGTCCAACTCGGCAGCAGTGAGATTTGGCACTCAGGGCTCCCAGAGAGGAAGGGCAGCTGGCAGAATCGACCCTGTTGCTAAGCCTAACAGCCGTCCCTCCTGGCTTCAAAGGAACCTGAAAATGTTGGGGTGAGTTCCTAACTCTGGGGCCAGCCACTGGGAAACGTGCTGACCTCTAGGGGAGGCCAGTGAGCCCCATGGAACAGGAACACCTTTCCGGGGCCTCTTGTCTGGGTACCTGGTTGAATATGGTGGTCGTGGAGTCAGAACTCCACCCAGGCCTGGTTGGGAGAGACAGGCTGCTCCCTGGGAGGATAGGAAGGCATGGGCTCAATGGGCCAGGAAGAGTCTGGATGCAAGATTTGTGCTCCCTAGTCCCAAAAGGGAGTCGTCCATGAGGTTGGGACTTTGAAAATGGGACACCAGCCCGCACCTAGCATACTCCTGCACAACCTCTAAGTGCAAATAGCACCCCTTCTACCAAGTCCCAATCTGTGGGTCCAGGTGGAATGGTGTCTCAGTCTGAGTGTCTGCCCACTTTCTCTGCTGGCCCTACAGATGTGGGGAGTCTCTGGAGTGACACTGTCCCTTTTAGCTGTGGATAAACCAAGGGAGGAAAAGAGACCATTCAGAAAACTGGTTTGGTGTAGATTATAGAAGTGAAATCTTTTCTCCAAATAAGGGATAGATTGTTTCTGCTTTAATTAAAAACTAAAAATTTGAAAAACATGTTAAAAAATTTTCCTTGAGATTCTCGTTGACCCATAGATTATTTATAAGTGTGTTGTCTAGTTTCAGAGTATTTAGAGGTTCTCCAGATGTCTTTTGTGGTATTGATTTCTAGTTTGATGCCATTGTGGTTAGAGAACACACTCAGTATGATTTCAATTCCTTTAAATTTGTTGGGGTTTATTTTGCATATGAGATAGAATATCTATCTCAGCAAATGTTCCATGGGTATTTACAAAGAATCTATGTTAGGTGGTGTCAAACTTTCTCAGTCAATGGGTTGTTGAGTTCTTAAATGTCTTTGATGATTTTCTGTCTAGTAACGGGTGTTGATGTCTCCAACTGTAACTGTGAGTTTATCTACATGTCCTTTCAGCTCTATCAGTTTCCAATTCATAGATTTTGAGACTCTGTTGTTTGGTGCATACATATTTGGAAATTAAAATAAAAGTGCGACATGTCACAATATGTGGGATGCAGCTAAAGCAGTGCAGGTAGGAAAATTTATAGCACTGAATGCTTACACTAGAAAAGAGGGCAGGACTCAAGTTAATATTCTAAGTTCCTGTCTCAAGAGACTAGAAAGAGGAGAAAAATAAAACCAAAGAAAGCAGGAGAAAAATAGTAATTTAAGAGCAGTCATCAATGAAATTAAACAGGAAAACAATAAGGAAATCATTTAAAAATATTTATTTATTTATCTGACTGTGTCTGGTCTTAGCTGTGGCACATGGGATCTTTCCTTGTGGTGCATAGACAGGACCCTCTAGTTGCAGTCCCTGGGCTCCAGAGTGTGCGGGCTTAGTAGTTGTGGCATGTGGGCTTAGTTGCTCTGTGGGATATTAGTTCCCTGACCAGGGATGGAAGCCATGTCCCTTGAATTGCAAGGCAGATTCTTAACCACTAGACCACTAGAGAAGTCTCCAAGAATTCAATTTTAAAAGCTAGTCCTAAAAAATGTTTATAAACTCTAGTAAGACTGAAGAATGTAAAAAGAGAGAAGACACAAATCATCAAGATCAGGGTGAAACAAGGGACATCACTACAGATCCTGGGACATTACAAAGATAATAAGGCAAGCTATGAACAACTTTACATTCATAAATCCAACAACTTAGATGAAATGAATAAATTCCTCAAAAACCATAAACTACCAAAACTCAACCAAGATGAAATAAATTACCTGAATAGTCCTATAACTATTTCAAAAATTGGTGTAAATAAAAGCCCCTTTCTCCCAAAGAAATCCTCATGATCAGAAGAAGTAGCATCAGTTTTATACAATTTCTTCTAGGAAATAGAAGAGATAGGAATATATCCCAGCTCATGTTAGGAAGTTAGTATTACCCTGTGTGATACCCAAACCCAGGAAAGACAGTACCAAAGAGAAAGAGAGAGAGAACTACAGACTAATATTCCTTAAGAACTCAGGGGGAAAAAATCTCAGCAAAATATTAGAAAAATGAATTTATAAATATATAAAAAGAATTATATAATATGGCCAAGTGAGAGTCAATGGTCAACCCTTGAAAATCAATCAATGTAATCTATCACATCAACTGGCTAGAGAAGAAAAATCATATGCTTATACTAATGCAGAAAAAGCATTTGAAAAAATCCATCCATTCATGAAGAAAGCGCTATCAAACTAGGAATTGAAGAGAATTTTCCCTAATGATAAATAACATCTGAAAAAAAACAAAAAACCTACCATCACACTTAATGGGGAAAAATGAAAGTTTTCCCTCTATTGTTTGAGAACAAGACAATGATATCTGCCCTCACCACCTTTTTTCAACATAGTATTTGAAGTTCTAGTCAGTGTAGTAAGATAAGGAACGAAAGGTAGACCGATAGGAAAGGAAGAACTAAAACCATTCCTACTGGCAGATGACATAGGAGGAAATCCCAATGGACCTTTTATTTTTACTTTTTTTAAGAATGTTTTTTGGTTGCCGTTCTTTTTTAAACAAATAATTCTGTTGATTTATTTTTGGCTATGCTGGGTCTTTGTTGCCATGCAGGCTTCTCTCTAGTTGTGGAAGTGGGGGATACTCTCTGGTTGCAGGGCACGGGCTTCTCACCGTGGTGGCTTCTGTTGTCGTACAGAATGCGCTCCGGCCTCTCTGGCTTCAGTACTTGCAGCACACGGGCTCAGTAGTCTTGAGCTTCTGGGCTCTAGAGCAAAGGCTCAATAGTTGAGGTGCATGGGCTTAGTTACTCTGAGGCATGTGGGATCTTCTTGGTCCAGGGTCAAATCCATGTCTCCTGCCTTTGGGATTCGACCCCTGGATTCTTTACCACTGAGCCACCAGGGAAGTCCCCCAGTGAACCTTTTAAAAGAAAAAAATCCAAACCTTCCAACACTAAGTAAGCTCTGCATGATTGTGTGTAAGATCAACACAAAAAAATCAATTACATTTCCATATACTTACAATAAACATGTGGAAGTGGAAATGTAAAATGCAATACCATTTATAATCACTCTGAAGAAAATGAAATATTCAGTTATGAACTTGACAAAATGTGCAGAATCTGTATGTTGAAATTACAAAATGATTTTAAAAAGTCAAAGAAAACCTAAATAAATAGAGACATTTTGTGTTCATGAATTGAAAGACCTAACATAGCAAAGATGTCAGTTCTCTAAATTGATCTATAGGTTTAGCATAATTCTTATCAGAATCCCAGTAAGGATTTTTTTTTTGGTAGGCATAGACAAGCTTATTCTAAAACTATGGAAAGGTACAAGCCTTTGAATAGCTAAAATGATCTTGAAAAAAGAAGACTGAAGTGAAAGAATAACCCTATGCAATGTTGGCTTGCTATATAGTTCCAGAAATCAGTGTGATCCAGAAATCAGACAGTGTGGTATCGGCAGAAGGTTGGACACATACACAAACAGAACACCACAGTGAATCCAGAAATAGCTCCACTCAAATATACACAACTGATTTCTAACGAATAAGGCACAAAAGCAATTGAGTGGAGGAAAAAGCCTTTATAACAAATGGTGCTAAAGCAATTGGACATCCATAGACAGAAAAATGAACCTCAACCTAAACCTTGTTGCTGCTGCTGCTGCTGCTGCTGCTGCTAAGTCGCTTCAGTCGTGTCCAACTCTGTGCGACCCCATAGACGGCAGCCCACCAGGCGCCCCCATCCCTGGGATTCTCCAGGCAAGAACACTGGAGTGGGCTGCCATTTCCTTCTCCAAACCTAAACCTTACACTTTATATAAAAATTAACTCAAAATGTGTCATGGACTTAAATGTAAACTGTAAGACTATAAAACTTTTATTAAAAAAACAAATAGGAAACATCTTCAGAATGTTGGCCTAGGTAAAGAACTCAGGCATAACCCCAAAAGCATGACAATAAAAGGAAATATTAAAAAGTTTTGCTTTGCAAAAGCCCAGGTGAGGAAGATGAAATGACAAACTGCAGAGTGGGAGAAAACATTTGCAAACTAGCATCTGACAAAAGAATCATACCTATAATATATAAAGAGCATTCAAAGCTCAACATTAAAAAATTCAATTAGAAAATGGGCAAAAGATGAACAGACATTTTATCAAAGAGGCAATAAAATCCATTAATGTTCAACATTATTAGCCATTAGGGAGATGCAAATTAAAGCCACAATGAGATACCACTGCATGACTAAAATAAAAAAACAGTGACAACCCCAAATACTGATGAGGATGTAAAAAAACTGGATTTCTTGTACGTTGCTGGTGGGAATGTAAAACAGTGCAGCCACTCTGAAAAATAGTTTGGTAGTTTCTTACAAAACTAAACATGCAACTACCATATGACCCAGCCATTGCTCTCCTAAGCATTTATCTCAGATGAATAAAACTTGTGTTCACATAAAACCTGTACACAAATGTTAACAGCAGTTTTATTCATAATAACCAGAAGCTGGACACATCCCAGATGTTCTTCAATGACCAAATGGTATATCCACATGGTAGAATCCTATGAAGCAACCAAAAGGAAGGAACTACTGATACACTTGGGTTTCCTAGGTGGCACTAGTGGTAAAGAATCTGCCTGCCAATGCAGGAGATGTGAGATAAGCAGGTTCGACCCCTGGGTCAGAAAGATCCCCTGGAGGAGGAAATGGCACCTCACTCCAGGATCCTTGCCTGGAAAATTCCATGGGAAGAAGAGCCTGGTGGGCTATAGTCCATGGGCTTCCAAGAGTTGGACACAACTGAGGGACTGAGCACACACACATTGATACATTCGACAACCTGGATAGATCTCCAGGAAATTATTCTCAGTGCAAAAGCCAATCTTTAAAGGTTACATACTGTATGATTACATGCATATAGCATTCCTGAGCTGACAAAATGATAGATAGAGAGCAGATTAGTAGATGCTAGGGGGTGTGTGGCATGAGTGATGGAGATGTTCAGTGTAACTGTGGTAGACAAGTGAACCTCCACATTTAATAAAAGTACATAGAACAAAACACACATGTACACAGATGAGTGCATGCAGCAAGGTCAATGGATTTTGACAATGCCAGTTTCCTGGCTTGTCATACTGTCCTATAGTTTGCAAGATATTATCATTGGGAGACACCAGGTGAAGGGTACAAGGAGTCTCTTTATTATTTTTCACAGTTGCATGTGAATCTACCATTCTTTCAAAATAAGTTTTAAACATTTGAATAAACATGTTAAAATGTTTATTATGCATCCATCTCCAACACACATCTCACAGAGGGTGAAGTGGTGTGAACAGATGGTGTCCCGCTGAAGAAGACACTCCGTGTCCATTTGGCATATATCCCAGAACAGGTCCTATGCTGGGCACTACAGAGAAGGTATGTTCATGCTGGCCTGAATGCTGGCCAGGAAGCTGGCTGGGATGCTGGATGAGGATGCTAAACGAAGATGCTGGCTGGATTGCTGAACCACGATGTTGACTGAGATACTGGGCCCTTCCCTCGCCGACCTGCAGGGGGCAGTCTGCCCATGCAGTAATGTGGCCCACAGTGGAGGCTCCACACCTAGTGGAGAGCTGGGCTCAGCTTCTGAGTCCCAGTTGTGTTGACTACCAGCTTTTTCTCTCTTCTCTTCTTTTCCTCCCCTCCCTTCCTTCCCTCTCTCCACCTCTCTTATGCACACACACACACACACACACACACACACACACTCTCATGTGTGCCCCAGAATCCATGAGCTCATTCTACCTATGGCTGGCAGACTGGGTGGGATCATTTCTCCTTAAGCTCTTTGTCCGGCTCAGTTTCAAATGACTCATGAGTGGCTTTCACCATCCCCCACAGGGAGCCCCCCTGCCTGGCCCCATAAACCTTCCCAGTTAGGCCCCAATTAGGCAATGTTTTCTGATAAGCAGCTGTTCACCCACTCCTTCCAGACCACCTGAGAGAACTGTGCCTGGTTCTGGGCAGCATCTGGGCAGTGAAACCTCCCCCGCCTGGCCCCTCTAGATCCTCCCCAAACTTCATTCTCATCTTGCTGTTGGCTCGGCAACTCAGGCCTGAAGAGTAGCTGAGGAATAGGTGGGCATTAGCTGGGAAGGTGGGCCTCCTCCTGTCTTCTATCCCTTCTCTTTGGCTCTGGCCCTGGGAGGAGGTGACTGAGGAGGTCACTGAATTGACAATTGAGGCCTTGCTGCTGCATCCAAACCTGGCCTTGAAGATGTCAGGTGGGCCTGGCCTAGGGAGGTACGCTGCTCGTGCCCAGCCTGGGGTCATGGTGAGCACTCTAGCTCTGCAGGAGTTTGCTGTCGTGCTGAGACCTGGGCAGCCCCCTCTGTCAGCTCGGCATCAGCGTGCTCAGCACCTATTGCTGTGAGTGATTCTGGCAGTTCATAGGGCTAGGGTCTCCACGAAGTTGGATGTTTGCAAAAGGGTCAGTGAGCCTTCAGAGCTTACCACCCTTGTTTTTCCCCTCCTGGGGTGAGCTTTGTTTCAGAGCGGTGTATCCGCCCCCTGCTGCTGACATAGTCGTCTTGGAGCTGTGCCCATCAGCCCCTTGGAGACCAGAACTCTGGTTAGGAACATGTACAGGGAAGGGACCATGCAGGCAGCCTGGACCACTCTGTGCTCTCCCTCACGCTGCACAGGGTGGCTGCAGCCTCTGCACTAGTGACAGCTTGTCCTGCCTGGTCCTCTGGATGTCCTTTCCCAGACAGCATGCCAAGCAGACCTAGGTGGTAGTGGCAGGGGAATAAGGAAGCCTCAAGCCCAGGCTTCTCCAAGAGAAATATGGGACCACTTTTCCATTGGCCAGAGCACGCTGTGCTGCAAGAAAAAGCTCTGACCTCCTGGGATAACACGGCCTTCTCATGCTGTGCTGAGGCCAGCAAGATTATCTGTGAGGTGGCTCAGCTGGTAAAAGCATGAGACTGGGGTCAGACGTTCCTTCTCCCACCCCCAGGTTGCTTTGTGTCCTTTGGGCTAATTGGCTGGGTTCTCTGGGCCTCATCCAGTGTCAATTGAACCATATGCTTGTCTGTTAATGACTGTTCTCCACACTGGGCATAGAGAGGCCAGGCCAATGCGGAATGGCTAGGGGAGGTATTGCAGCTGACCAGAACCTGCAAAGGTGGGTTGGGGCTTCTGTGTGCGGAGGCAGGAGATGTGGACACAGAAGTGGGAAGCACCTGGCCCCCTCTGAAGAGGTCTAGACTGCATGGCTGCCTTGAGGTCCATAAGGAGTAGGGCCACCTCTGTTTTTGTCTGCAGTATAGGAAGGCCCACCAGTGGTCATGGCGGAGGTATGAATGCAGGCAAGGGCAGGGCAAAGTGGTCAGACCTGATGGAGAGGTCTAAGGTCTCGGAGACTCCTGGGGGAGGCAGCCAGTGTCCCCGGGTCCAGCTGGAGTGGTAGCTGGTGGCACCACCTCAGTTGCTGCCATCACTCCAGGGGCGGCTCCCCCAGACCCTCAAGTGTATTCCCAATGTTAATATGCACCAGGCACTGCCACCCACCTCACCCTTCTCCCATGTTGCACGGCCTAGCAAAGCCTGGTCCTCCTATTCCCTGGACTGAAGGTGTCTCTCAGAATCCCTTCCCTGCTGATACGTAGGGGAAGCTTAGCACTCAAAAATAGGTGCTTTGGGGCCGCCTCTCAGGCTGGCTGCGATAGCCCCCCAAGCTGCTATGAGTTGGCAGCCCCTGATGAAAAGGGGAATGAGGATTCCCCTTCCACAGATGGCACTCGTCTTTCCAGCCCCTACTGCACCAACTGTGCCCCCACCCCCAAGTTGTTGGCTGGAACCTCAGCTAGCTGCCTCTTTCTTTGGGTCTTGCTGGGTGGCCAAAAGAGAACCCTCCAGTCCCCATGGAAAGAAACCCTATTAAGGCCTGCAGCGCCTTCCAGACACATTTTACAATCTCACATTTCACTTTTTTTGGACGCAATCTCTGTGCCTTTAAAGATGTTATCAGTCTGCATCCCCTCGGCTCATGCCTCACGCTTCCCGCTTCCTGGGTGTGGGAGCCAGGACTTCAGGTGGAGGCCTTGGGGGTTGAACTCAGGCACTTGGAGGTGGGGCATGACAGGGTGTCCCCTAGTCCTCCAGCCTGGGTGGGCTGGAGCTGCTTTGGTGTTCTCTTTGCTGTGCCAGCCCTGTTGAAGTGGCTGAGTGTGATGTGAGCAGATGACGGTGTTGGAGAGCCCCCTCCTACATGAGGAGTCCCTGGGGTGGGGATGACGTGAGGCTGGTCACACCCACAGAAGCAAAACCATGGGCGGAGGTTTCTGACATTACAACTTAGAAAAAGACATTATGATTCCCTAGAGTTGGATGCGTCTCAGATGGGGAAATTAAGGCCCAGAGAGGAAGTGATTTGCCCACACCCCATCTCCTCTCTGCCCTCTTTTCACCAGCCCAGCACTTGGAGGCCCCTAGGGAGGATGGGGTATGCTCACCTGGGTGGCCTTCTAAGAGAGGTGGGAGCCCAAGAATATGTCGCGCTCCATGCGCCACTATCAGGGTACCTTTTTTTGCACTCCTGTTTTGCCTTTCAGTTCTTGTCCTGAGACATGTCACCAAGCAGGAGATCTTCAGAACCCATTAACCCAGCCTTTGGAGGTGCTCAGACCTCCAGACTCTGGGTCACTGTGCCCAGAAGCAGCAACTCAGTCCGGATGGCTGATAGAAAGCTGTGCTTTCCCCTGCAGGCCCAGGACTCGAGGGGCCCCACAGTACTGGCCAAGCGGACCCATGGAGCCTCTAGTGTAACCTGGAGGCTGGCATTTCGTGGACACTTTTCCCACATCCTGAACCTCAGGGCTCTCCCCGCTGTGGCTGTTGACATGGAGAACCCCTGGCCCAGGGGGTCTCTAAGGGTTCTCCTTGAACCCATCCTGTTTTCTGTTAATTTGTGTTATGTTTTAATCTGGTGTTTGGGTTCTTGGACCCTGACTTACTTCAGCAGTGACTCTGCATCGTTTCTCCTCCCTGTCAGCTCCTATTGCCTCTACGCGTGCCAAGCGCCCTTCGTCCAGCCCTCACAGTAGAGGTTCTGAGGAGGTCACCCGAGGATCAGCGCTGGCAGTGACCTCAGCCAGCTTCTCCTTCGATTTAAGAATAGGGAGACAGAGGTCCCAACAAGTTCATCGACCTGGCCGCACCATTCCTGATCAGGTCGCCTCATTCCCAAGACAACAAAACAGGGAGCAGGGCCCGTCTGGCCTCGCAAAGGCAGGGGCATCACCTGCTGGCTTGTCTCCCCTTTCACGCAAACTCCTCTGGGAGCCGACAAGCTAGCTCCAGCTCGGGGCTGACACCCGAGTCCCCCCGGCACCACCCGCTTGAGTGCTGGCCAAGAGCTCCGCCCCGGCCCCGCCCCAGGTCACACCCCGCCCCCGCAGCTGCACCAAACCTCCCACTTCCAGATTCCCCAGCGTTCCCACTCGCTCGCTCCCACCCGGCTAGCCGCCCAGCGCAGCCTCGCCGTCTTGCCCCAGGCCACCAACACTCCGACTTGGCTCCACCCACGCCCACAGCCGTTCGGGGGCTTGCTCCCTTCTCCGGGCCCCCGCCGCGCTCCCGCCCCTTCCGGCTGCCCCGGTTCCCACCCGCCCCTCGCGTGCCTCGCTTCCCACGCGCGAGGCGCGCCCTGAGACCCGAGTGGCCCGGAGGTACCAGGGCTGGGCGGTGCGCTGGCTCGGATTTCGGCCCGCCCCCGGCGCCGGCGTGACCCCTCCCCGGGCGCGGGCGGGGCCGGGCCAGCTGGCCGGCGCCCCGCCCCCGGCCTGGCGCTCCGGGCGCTATAAGAGGGCGGCGGCCGCGGGGCGCCCAGCGCGGGGCCGGGAGCGCGATGGTCAGCCGCCGCGGCGCGGCAAGATGCTGGATGGGCCCCTGCTGGCGCGCTGGCTGGCCGCGGCCTTCGCGCTGACGCTGCTGCTCGCCGCGCTGCGCCCCTCGGCCGCCTACTTCGGGTAGGTGCCTCGGCGGCCCGGCGGGCGGGGCGGGCGGGCGGGCCGGGCCCGAGGCCGGCGCGGGCGCGAGGGCGGGGGCGATCCAGGTGCGCGGGGCGCGGTGCCCGGGCTAGCGAGGGGCGCCGGGTTGCCTGGAGCTGTTTGTTTGCGGCGCCCGCGGCGCTGGGTTCGGGAGTCAGTGTCCCTGTGGCACGGCTCACGGAGAGGGGCTGGCGTGCCCGACGGGCTGGCGTGAGGCCCCGGTCCTCCGTGACCCCGGAGCCGTAGTCCCTGTGGCCGCGCCCGCGGCGGTGCGCGAGGCTCCCAAGCTCTGGTTATCGGCTGCCTTTGGCTGGGATTTCTTGCCAAACGTCTGGAGCCTCCCTGGCCCCTGCACACCCACCCGCCTTGCAGTTTCCCCCTCCTTTCTCTCCCCGAGAAGTTAATTTAACAACAACAAAAAAATACGTACAAAATCCAGATGTTCCTTGCACTGAGCCCCAAAGGGGGAAAAAACTCCAGGCTGGAGGAATTTTATTTTTCTTGCGCTTTGCTTCTGACGTTCGCTCGGGCCGCGACCCGCGGGAGCGCGTCTGTGGGACCTCTCTGGTGCGCTGGGCCCGGGCGGGCTGTTAATGCTGCCTCCAGCCGCCTCCCGGGTCGCTGCCCCGCGCGCTTCTCCGCAGCAGCAGTTTTTGTGGTTTGGGCTCGTCTCTCTCCATCGTTCTTTCCTGCCCTTCTTGGTTCCTCTCTCCCGGATCTGGGATGTCCAGCCAGGCGAGCTCTGGGGACCCTCGCTGTACTCCGCAGATGGGCCCCCGAGGTTTGTGTGGCATCGTGTAGGCAGCCCTCCGGCTCTCCCCAGACGCCCCGCCTCCTGCCCCTGTGCCACTCCTGGAGCTGAGGCCACCCTCAAGTCATGCCCAGACCCCGTCCTGGGTGCCTTATGCCCGTTCCGGGCTGCCGCCCTGCACCCGTAGTCACCTGTTCCCTCTCCCGTGGACCAGGCACCGGCGCGCAGCGGCCTGGCCGGCAGAGGGCCCCGTTGGTCCAGAAATGTGGCACTGCCAGGGCGGGGAGAGGCAGACTGGGCGAGAAGCCCTGCAGGTGTATCCTGTTCTCAAAGAAAATAAAATATTTTCATGGGAAACTTTCCCTTTGTGTTTTTCTCCCCCCGCCCACTTCTCCTGTTCCTTTCTCCTGGGTTGTCTTCCAGGGTCAGCTCCTTGTCTTCTTACCCAGGAGACCCCACCCCGCAGCCAGGGCTGTGTCTCTGAGTTTGGCCCGCCTGGGGCTCAGGCTGTGCAGAGGCTGGCACGCCCCTGCATGCCATCTGTGCAGCCTTTGCCTCACCCTCTCGGGCAAAGGGAGGGTCAGAGGCTGGCTGTCTGGCTGCAGGTCCACGGTGAGTCACGATGGCCTGTCAGCCAGCTGTGCCTTTGCGCTGTCCAGGCGCAGCCATGGGTCTGCTCACCAGGCTTCAGACACACCCTGGGCTTGTCTGCGCCACTCTGTGCTCTGCTTGGAGTCCCTGCTGCCAGCTTTTACTCTCCGGGCAGATCGGATCCACAGGGTGGTTTTCAGGTCCTGGCTCCCTCCTTCACCCCCACCCCTGTAGCATCCCTCTCTTTCTCCATGTTTTCTCTGCGCTTTGTACCTCTAGGGAAGTCTTCTTAGCTCCCTTGAAGAGAATGAGCCCCAGGGGCTGTGTGGCAAGTTGAGAGGGCTTGGCGCCCCTGCGGCTTCTCCAGCTAGCCCTTTTGGCCCTGCTCTTAAATCCCAGAAGTCACATCAAGTGGGCTTCTCAAGTCCTGCCCCATGGAAGACTGTCCCAGAGGAAGAAGTTGTGCTTCTTCTGCTGGGGGGTACTCCCCCTCTGTCTCCTCCACACCAGGCAAGAGAGGCAAGACTCGGCTTGGTGGACGAAAGTCCTGGAGGGTGGCGGGCTCTGCACCAGCTGAACAGGCAAAGGAGGGAAGGGACCTGGTGCTGAAGTCCACTCAGGAGAGCACAAGGCGTAAAAACCCAGCCTCTGGCTGGCAGTGACCGGCTGAACCTGGGTCTGGGGCTCTTTCTCCTGGCCTAGTAAAGGGACAGGAGCCAGAGGGTAGGGGGAGGAGGAGATGGCCCAAGGCAGGCAGGGCTAGGCAGGGCTGGGCCAGAGCCAGGGGGCCTCTCTGTGCCTTGTGCTGGGGCTCCCCTCCCCACCCCAAGTACAGAGGGAACAGGGCGAAGGAGCTGGGATCCAGCCCTCCTCTCCCTTCCCCCACTCTGAAAGCTCTGCCTGGCACAGAGGCGCACAGGCAGGGCAGCTCCAGTTACAGCCCAGAAACCCGGAGAGGCTGGCCTGGGGGAGGATCACGTGGGCGGTGGGAGCCCTCCCTGCCCCCCCCCCCCCCCCGCAGCCTGCAACCCAACCCGCCCTGCCTCTGCTGTCCTCCTCAGCCTCTGGCCACCAGGCAGGGCCCTCCAGGTCACCTGCCTGTCATGGAAAAGGGGCTCCTCTCTCTTCCTCCCAGTTCTGACCCTGCTTTTTGGTGTGATTAGCAGGTGGTGTTTCCATCTGATTCTCCTGGGGCTACCGAGATGTCTGTGCTCTGGGGGCCTAGACAGCTTGGCCTGATGCCCTCTTGGAAGAAAGTGGAGCCTGGCTCTAAGCAGGAAGAGGCTGTCCCAAGGTCTTGTGGCAAGTTTGAGATATAAACTTGGGCCTCCCTCCCTGCCACCAACAACCCCCACCCCCGCCCTGTCCCACTCCATAGACCTGGGTGGGCTCTCCGGTACTCAGCTTCTCTCTTGGTGTTATCCTCAGGTGAGAATATGGAGGTAAAGGGTGGGCCATGTATGCTGAAATCTGCCCAGGAAGGGATGCCCCAGACCCTGGGGCAAGCCACTCTTGTGCTTCTCTGAGTCTGGAGTTAGGGGCTGGGGCTGGGATTTGGGGATCTGTGCCAGCCAAAGCATTGCCTGGGCTCCCTGGAACTTTATTGCCTTTTTCTTAGCGGTCCCATGTGCTGAGCCAGCCCCCAGCAGAGGCCCCTAGGGAAGCTGCGAGACAGGCATCCAGGAGCTGCCCAGGCGAGTGGAGGCCTGAGGCTTCCAAGGTGATTAATCTTCAAAAGAAGCAAGAAGGGGCACAGTGGGCTCTGAGGCTCTTCCAGGTGTTGGCCTCAGCACTCCACATTATACTGGAAGCATTTGCAGGTTAAGGAGGGGGAGCAGGGCACTGCTGTGAGGTCTGTGGGTTTGTCCCAACTTTCTGTTCCAGGCAGTCTGGAGGACTGCATGGATGAGGCAGCACGAGGCACGGCATTGAGGGCTTCCCTAGTCTATGAGAGGTGCTGGCGGTCAATTTAATTAGCAGCTGAGGTGTTCTGGACTGTTGCAAATGTTGGGGGGTAGCAAGTGCTTTTTGTTGTTGAGATGTAACACATCCTCTAAATGTGTTAGTTGATGCATACAGTTCAGTGGTTTTTAATACATCCACAAGGCTGTGCAACCAGCACTGCTATCTAATTCCAGAACATTTTCATCACCCCAGAAACCTTATATCTCACCTCCCCCTCCCCCAGCCCCTGGCAACCACTAATCCACTTTCTGTCTCTGTGGATTTGCCTGTTCTGGACGTTTCATATAAACGGAATCATACCGTATGTGGCCTTTTGCATCTGGCTTTTTTCACTGAGCATACTGTTTTCAAGATTTATTCACATTTGTAGGATGATTCAGCGTATCGTTCCTTTCTGTGATTAAATAATATTCGACTGGATGGGCATATGACAGTTCTCTTCTATCTATTCATCTGTTGATAGGTACTTGGATAGTTTCAACTTTTTGGGTATTGTGGATAATGCTGGATAATGCTCCCGTGAAAATTGGTTTACAGTTTTATTTTGTGGATGTATGTTTTCAGTTTTTCTGGGTATATACCTAAAACTAGAATTGTTGGATCATATAGTAATGCTGTGTTTAACTTTTTGAGGAACCACCAAACTCTTTTCCACAGCATCATTTTACATTCCCACCAGTAATACATGAGGGTTCCAATTTCTCCACATCCTTGCCAATGCTTAATTCTCTGATTTTAAAAAAACATTAAAAAAAAAAATTCTGGCCATCCTGATAGCTTTGAGGTAGTATCTCGTTGTAGTTTTCATTCACATTTTCCTGATGCCTGGCTTCCACAGTGTCTCAGAAGGTAAAGAATCTGCCTGCAATGCCAGAGACCCAGGTTCAATTCCTGGGTTGGGAAGATCCCCTGAAGTAAAGGAATGGCTACTTACTCCAGTATTCTTGCCTGGAGAATTCCATGGACAGAGGAGCCTGGCTACATAGTCCACAGGGTTGCAAAGAGTCAGACATGACTGAGCAATTAACACTTCCCTGATAGCTAGTGATATTGAGTATCTTTTCATGTGCATAGTGGCTATTTGCAATGTCTACTTTTGGGGAAATGTCTATTCAGTTTCTTTGCCTAATTTTTAGCACAGTTGTTTGTCTTTCTGTTGAGATGTAAAAGCTCTTTAAATGTTCTAGATCTATTCTTGGATTGAGGAGAACCTGTTTTCTTGACCTGTGAACCAGCATGCTGCCTCTCACCCCTTCAGAAAGGATTTGCCTCCATAGGCCTTCACAACAGATCTTCCTGCTTGGCCAGTGGACTCTGTGGGGGCAAGGGGGAAGGTGGCTGTTCATTTGCTGGGGTCTGGTCTGGGATGAGGGCTTTGCTACTGATTGGGGCTAGCTGGGGGCCCTGGCACTGTGCTTAGGGGCTGCTGGAGGGGCTGCTGTCATGGGGTGGGGGTGGTCTCTGAATCCGGGGTCAGAGAGGGTCAACCTCCTCTGCTTCTCTGAATACTGAGTCTTGGGTTCAACTGGGGGTCCTGTGTGGCCACATGCCTGCTGGCTGCTTCAAGGAGAGGCTTCCAGCTGGTCCCTGGAGTAGAAAGAAAGAGAGAAGGTTTCCAGGGCTGGAGGAGCCGGCCTGATGGTAGAATGGCGAGGCTGTATGGTGAACCAGTGAGTGGGCAGGGGATAAGGTGGAGACCTGCTGAGAGAATGAGACAGCCCTCGCAGGGGCTTGGGGGGGTCTATCTCGGGGGCTCGGGAGACCGAGAGTCCACGGGGGTTAGGGAGGGGCTGGCAGAGTGAGAGATGTCCCAAGTGATGTGATTCCCTGGCCAGGAGCGGTGGTGCTGTAAGGTAAGTAGGAATTTGAGGAGTCACATAGGCTTGGGTGACAGGGCAGGTGCTGCCCCCAGAGACCCACCTCAGGACAGACATGCCTAAAGAAGGCCGGCAAGGCAGATGGCCTTTGGGGGAGAGACCACGGAGCGCAGCGTGCTTCAGAGGGTCAGGAGAGAGCAGGCCTCCACTGTGAGCTGAGGCTCAGGCGACGGGGCTGTATCCACAGTGTCCAGGGCAGCTGAGGAGCTGGCAAAGAGATTGCTGACGCCCCTTGGAAGTCGCCCTATGGGTTACTTTAAGCGTTCTAGGTCTGTTCTTGGACCGAGGAGAACCTGTTTTCTTCACCTGTGAGGCAGCATGCTGTCTCTCACCCTTTCATAAAGGAGCTCTTACAACTCAACAGGTAAACAAATAACTGAGCCAGAAATTAGGCAAAGAAACAGAATAGACATTTCCCCCAAAGAAGGCATTACAGATAGCCGGAACAGCGGGTGATGCGGGCCGGGGTGGAGGCAGCAGGCTGGTGGACGGGCCTGGCACTGTGGGGAGGGCTTCCAGGGACAGGAGAGGATGGAGGGATGTTGTGGACGGGCCTGGCCTCCTGCCTGCAGAGGAAGGGAGATTCTTTCTGGATTTGTGGTCTCGGACCTCGGTGGCCAGCAGAGGGACCAAGATGTTCCAGTTCCCCAGCCTACGGGCCTAGGGCAGACATGGGGAGGCAGGTGGGAAGAGCAGGTGGGGGAGGCCGAGGGGATCCCTTGGTGGGCTGTCTGCCTGTTGCATCTCTCATCTCCAGAGTCCTCCTTCTCCTGTCCCGTCTTCTCTGGGGGTCTGTGGACTCCCAAATCATTGGCCCCTGCCTCCCTCATTGTCCCCTTCTGTAGGCTTCTGTAGGGGCTCCACCCCAGCCCCCTAACACAGAGGCAGGTGGGAGCATCAGGGCAGGCCTTGGCCTCGGGGCTAGGAACCCCATGTGCACAGGCGGTGGGGTCTGAAGCCTCCTGGTGGGGCCTGAGGTGAGGAGGAAGCCGCCGCCATCTGGCTGCCCTCAGCTGTGTGAGCAGGTGTCCCACCACAGCTGGCGGCAGTCTGGACGGGAGGACAGCTGGCCTAATCTCAGCCTGTCCTTGCCACTGTGGTCCGGGACCTGAGTCCAGGGCCATAGCACTAGCATGATCCTGCCTAGGCTTCCAGGGTGGCCCCAGACTGAGGGTGGAGCCCACTGCCCACCCTAGGGGCCTTGTGGTATCGAGGACGATAGAAACGTGTGGGTATTTTTTTCTCCTGGAAAAGCATGCATGCACATGATTCCTCCTGGGGGGCAGTGGGCCCTAAATTTGGGGAAGAGCGATGAGCTGATAAGGGGCCTGGCTTGGCTTTCCTGGCTGTAGAAAAATGACACCTGTCAGCAGGGCCGGCCCTCAGTCCCCTTAATCCCAGCCTGGGGGGCACCAGGCTCCCATTGTGTATTGTCCCAGTGTAGGGGTGCCCCTGCAATGCCCACCCTGGCTTAGCAGGCTGCAGGAAGTTTCAGAGGAGGTGCAGTTGTCAGGGTAGTGTGTGAGGCCAGGTCCCTGCTTGGAGGTCAGCCTCTGGTGGGTGGGGAGCAGGGCCACTGTCCTCACAGGCCTGCCCATCCTCCAGGGTTGCCTCAGCTGTTGCCTCTTTCAGGAAGCCACAGGACAGCCCAGCAGTATCACCTGTACCTGTGGTGCACCTCTGGGGAGGCCAGGAGGCTCCCCTGTGGCGTGTTCTCCAAACTGCTCTGGGCTGGCTCTTCGAAGTCCTATGGGGGATCCTGTCTCCCTTCCGCTTCCTGTCTCTGCACCCAGGAGTCTGGTGTGGGGTCTGAGGTGCTCGTTCACCAGGTGGCCTGGCTCTCTGCTCACTGCGGCCCTGACCTCCACCACGCCACACCCATACTTGCGGGCTGGACCACTACACCCTCCAGTACACAGATGGTGGGCTGAGTGTCGCAGACTTGAAACACTGGGTCCTGAATGTTGGACAGAGGCTGTGGGTGCTGTGCTGCGGGCAGAGGGCTCTGTTGGAGCTCCCAGGGGGCAAGAGGGAAGCGGAAAGTCCTGTTGAGCAAGGGTTGGGGAGGCCGGGGCATGTGGTTGCCCAGGTCACATAGCAGGTCTGAGCAGGTATGTGGAGTGGGGCTTGGTGGCACGGTCTGGGTGATGACCAACCTGTTTTCCTGCAGGGGCTAATGATTAAGGGACATTCGTGGGCTGGGCCAGGGTCTCCAGAGGAGGACAGCCCCACTCTGGACAGCGTCGACCTGGGTGGTTTGCTGGCCATCTGGCTCCGCGACCTGCAGGCACAGTCTGCCATGCTCCCCTGCTCCTCCCAGTGAGGTTCCTGGCTGGCCTGGTGCCCCTAGCCACAGGAGGAAACCCGGCCGCCCAGCTGGCAGGCCCTGTACCTCGAGACCAGCAGCCGGACGAGGGAATGGAAAAAGGCAAGCCTCAAGCTGCGTTTGTTTTTCTTCGCGATACCTGAGGTAGACGTGGCCAGGGAAGTGGTCTGGCCCGAGAGGAGAGGCCGCCGGGGCTCCCAGACCGGAGCACAGCAGCTTGGCTTCCGCTCGGACAGAGGGGGCAGCAGTGGCTGCCCCAGGCCACCCCAGGGCAGGGTGTTGATGACGGCTGTCCCAGTGTCCTTCCTTTGTGTCTGGCATGGTGCTGGGCCCCGGGGAAGCCAGCTCCAGGAAGAAAACCGGTCTTCACGTTGATGCTGGGAATGGTGGGGGGGGGGCACCCTGTGACTCTGCAAGTACCTGCCCTGAGTCTCCCCTGTCCTTTGTGGCAACCTCACCATGAGTCCACAGCTGTCTCTGAAGCCTGGGGATGTGGTGGCCAGGAGAGAGAGGGGGGCTGGCCCCTCTAGGCCCTGCATGGAGCCACTGTAGCCTGTTTTCTCCTTGCGGCGGTCAGTGTATCTGGGGGGTTGCAGGCGGCCTTAGTCACTCTCCTGGGGGCCTGCAGGCCGCCACTCTCCAAAGTGGGCTCCATCATCTTAGTCTGGGAAGGGAACAGTTATCTGGTGACCCTTAGAGTCTGGGTTGCGGAGGGGGGGGTCCCATGAGTTCTGCTCACTTCAGGAGCTAAGTGTGGGTGGGGACATTTCTGTGAAGCTTGTGGATGCCAGGCCTGGTGGGCAGTGCTGCGGGTCCCAGGTAGCAGAGTGTGCTGGGTCCTGGGTCTGCCAGCTGACTCCCAGAGGGCCAGGCAGTTCCCTGGAGTAGCCGGTCAGTGATGGCGCTGGGGACCAGCCAAGAGCTCTTTGTGCCCTGGAATGCTAGGGCCCCCTGAGATTGGGGAATCGGGGCCGGATGCATCTCTCAGCTGACAGAGGTGACAGCCATCATAGACACAAAGTCACTGTCACGGTGTGACCTGTACGCAGGGGGCTTCCCCCTGTTCTGCTCAGCCCTGCCCCTTAGCAGGGCACCAAATCAGGATGGCTTCTCGGGGAGCCCCGTGCTCTGATGGGGTCTGTGTTCACTCAACCTCCACGTGCTTGGGTGGGAGGCGGCAGGCCACGGGTAGATGGAGGGTTAATCACAGAACCGGTTCTCAGTGCTGGAATTTGTTTTGAATTTGATTCACACAGAAATTAAACGCTGTCTGGTGGGGCTGAGGTTTCCTTGGCAGGGTGCTGTGGCTTCTGGAACTCTGGCCTGCTCTCCTTCCGTCCGCCCAGCCCAGGGTCTAAGCTCCCCATGCCCCAGGAGCTAGGTTTGCGGGCAGGGTGGCCCTTGGAGTGGCTGGGCCTGCTGGCAGGAGGAAGGGCAGTCAAAATCTGTGCCCCCCCCAGCCGTGAGTGGGCAGGAGTGAGGTGTTCTCGTGGCTGAGTGCTGTAGGACCAGGGGGGCCCCAGTGCCTGCGTGGGCCTAACCTGCACACCCCCTCTTCCAACAGTGCCCATCCTGCTACCTGGCTGCCCTTGAGGGCAGATGTGAGGCTATGTGACTGGTGGGGAGCTCAGAGGGGCTGCCCTGGTAGTCTCCAGGGCATAGTCTGTCATGACAGCCCCAGGCCTGGTCCAGAGGGTGTTGGGCATCCCCAGCTTGGCACTGTCTGTTCTAGGTTCTTTCCTGTTCCCCCAGGGCTGGAGTGGGGGTCTCTGCAGAGCTGGTTGGGATTGGAGAGTGGGCCCTCAGCAATGTGGGAACTAGTCCAGGATGATCTGGTCTCAAGATCCTTACCTTGATTACTTCTACCAAGACCCTTATTCCAAATAAGGCACATTCTGAAGTTACAGGTGGGTGTGAATTTTGGGAACCTTTATCCTCTGCTTCAGGTTATTCCTACAGACAGTTCCCAAATATGGTGACCAGCATATGGACAGAGATAACTTGGTGTGCGAGGAAATGCAGCCAGGGACTTGCGGAACTGATGGCAGCAGACCAGTAAACAGAGCATCCCACACTGGATAAAATAATTCTCGCTGTGCTTTCAGGAGCAAGATAAGCTAGGGATATCTGTAAGGAATGAGAAGCCACAAAAACTGACCCAGCAAGTTTGGAAAAACCAAAGAAAACTGGGGAAAAATTTAAGTAATAGACTGATTTGAAAGCAGGTTAGAAACAGTTGAAGAGAATTAGAAAATTGTAAGATAGGTCAAGAGAAATTACACAGAGTGTGGCATGGAAAGGCAGATATGTGGAAAACAGAGAGGATGAGAAACCTGAGGACACAGTGAGGAGGTTCTGCACGCTCCAGCAGAGGCCCAGAGGTTGAGGAGAAGGGGAAATTAGCAGGGTGAGGTCTGGAGAGAATGGCTGAAAAATTTCTGAAACTGATCAGAACAATTAAGATTCAAGAGGTGCAGTGTCTTTCTAAGCAGGAAAAAAAAAATCATGCCATAACATAACAGATTGCAACTGCAAAACACCAAAGCAGTCTCCAAAAACAAAATATAGATCACTATCCAAGGATTATCAGGCTGACAGCTGACTTCAGAACTGAGAGCAAAACCAGAAGACAGTGGGACCATCCACTTGGTGTGTGAAAAGAAAATGACTGCCAGTCAAGAGCACCACGCTCGGTGAAGATTACTGTAAAATGATGGTGAAATAAAGACGTTTTCAGGCAAATTGAGAGCTGCTCTGAAGGGAATATTGACAGTGCAGTGTAGGCATCGGAAATGGCCCTGCGTGCTCCAGACATAGAAAGGAATGAAGAGCAAAGAGAAAGCCAAAAAGAAGGAAGGGATAAGGGAGCATTGAACAGCTTCCTGTTGGGTCCTGAGTGTAGAACTAACATACCCAACAGCATATAATTCCAGGGAGTCAACAAGATTGACTCAGGGCTCATGTTACTGAGAAGGGGACAGTCCTGACCAACATGGAACATGGGTAACTTACAGACTCAAGTTGTAATTTTGAGGGTAACCATGAAAATAATGGAAATATGACTTCAGGTTAACAAAAGGAAAAGCAGGGTAATAAAAATAACCCAAAAGAAGGCGAGAGAGGAGGTGAAAAGAGATGGAAGAGGCATGGCCAGCAGAAAGGATAAACAGACCCAGGACCGCAGTGGATGAAATGCTCCAGGCATAATGCTGAGGTGATTGGTGTTGTGGTAAGGTCCTTAGTCTCATTATGGGATCTGGGTAAGAGATACATAATGTAAGGGTAGAGAACATAGGAGGATGGGGGGAGAACGCACCAGCTCAATGGGCCAGACGGGAAAGAGGGAAATGAGAGAGAGAAGGATGCGCTGTGACTCAGGCTCAGCACAGTGATCTCAGCTGGTCACTGGAAGCGCTGTATCAGCCTAGTCTGGTGACCTGAAGCTGCCATGGTGGTAACTTAAACGCATATTTTAGAAGTGGAAAGATACTTGAAAGGACTCAGCAAGTGCCCATCACCAAAGTGAAGGAAAGTGAGAGAAAATTAAAGTAGTGCAGAAATTGACAAACAAATGTGCACTACAGATGAACAGATCCCTTTTTGGGACAAAGGTCTCAGAAACATCTGAGGAGACTAACCCAGTGAAGAGGAAACTCTGAGTGCCAGTGTTCGGCGAGGGGAACGTTATCACGGATTCTGCAAGCAAAAACAAGGGAATGTAATGAGCAGTTCCACGCTGATAAATACCCAAATGCAGAGGAAATGGAGAAAACAAAAAAAGTAACAGAAACAGATTCAAGATTTTAAGATATTGACTAATGTTATAGTAAGCAAAAAAATTGGGTCATTGGGATTGTAAAATGGTATATAGCCACTGTGGAAAACAATCTGACTGTTTCTTAAACAGTTAAACATGGGATTGCTCTATGACCCTGCAGTTCCACTCCTGGGTGTATACCCTTAAGAAATGAAAACATACATTCTTGAGAAGATGTGTACTTGAATGGTCATAGTGGCATTGTGAACAGTAGCTAAAGAGCGAAAGCTTGCAAGTCCATCATTTGAGGAGCAGGAAAATAGAATGTCATATGTCCATACAATGGGATATGATTATGAGCTACAGCATGCATGGACCTTGAAAACATTGTGATAAGTGAAAGGAGCCAGTCACAAAAGGCCACGCATTGATTGCATTTTTAGGAAATGTCCAGATCAGGCAGACCACAGAGACATGAAGGTAGATTAGTGGTTGCCTGGAGCTGGGAGAGGGGAATAGGGAGTTGATAGCTAAAGAGTACGTTATGGAGTTTCTTCTTTTTAAAAATACTTTTATTATGCGTTTATTATTTTTGGCTGTGCTGAGTGTTCCTTGCTTTGCATGGGCTTTCTCTAGCTGTGGTCAGCAGGGGCTACTCTCACATTTCCGAGCACGTGGATCTCGTTGCAGCGGCCTCTCTTGTTGCAGAGCACAGGCTCTAGGGCACTTGGGCTTCAGTAGTTGGGGCACATAAGCTGAGGTGCTCCATGGCATGTGGAATCTTCCTTGACCTGGGATTGAACCTGTGTCCTCTGTATTGTAGGAGGATTCCCAACCACTAGACCACCAGGAAAATCCTATAGAGTTTCTTTTTAAAACAATGAAAATATCCTAAAATGGACATGGTGGTGTTTGCACATATCTGCAAATGTACTACAAATGTTGAATTGTATACTTTAAATGAGCAAGTGTTATGGTGGGTGAATTATATCTCAATCAGGCTGTTTTTAAAAAAGAGAAAAAAGAAATTGGATCAGAAAGAAAATCTTTCCACCAAGAAAACATCAGCCTGCATGGCTTCATGGCAAGTTTCACCAAGCAGTCAAAAGGGCATGATTCTAATATAACAGAACTCTTCTAGGAAATTAAAAAAAGGACAACTCTTGCTAAGGCACCAAAACTCAGCAGGAAGAACATGGGAGAAGAAAATTACAAGCACGGATGCAAATATCCTAGACAAAACATGATCAAGTTACATAGCGATACAGAGAAAGTATAAAACCCATCATGGCCAACTGAGTTTATTCCAAGAATGCTTAATGTCTGACATTAGAAATATTAATTAGTGAAATTCCTCAGTTTAACAGATTAAAGGAGAAAAATCACACATCAAAAGATGCAGAGATGACATTTAATAAAGTTCAACATCCATTTGTGATTTTTAAAAACACTCATAGCAAACTAAAAGCAGAAGGGAAGTCTATAACTTACTACAGGGTGTCCAGAAAAACAACTGACTTCATGCTTAGTGGTGAAATGGCAAAACCTTCCCTTTTATGACGAAGAGTCAGACAAGGATGCCTATCATCAGCATTGTCTGAATCTGAACGATGCCAACTGTCTTAACAGACCCTGAAGTGTGATGGGAGTTGTTTCTCTCTTGTAGCAATCGTGTTCTGGCTCTGTGAGTGCACTGATTCCTGGTCTCTCGCCTGGTAGTACCAGCTGTTAGGGTGCTCTTATGTCCGGAGTAGGGGTCTGGGTGGAAGAGACATGAGTTTGGGCTTGTGGAGGGGAGATGAGCAAGGGTGGGGGTCCCCACTTCCTGGTGGTGTTGCCCAGGATTCTCTCCTTCATCTCATGGCCACACGTGCTGGTAAGGGCACTGGATAGACTGTGCTGGCTGCCGGCTCTGGAGCTTGGGGTCAGGAGGCTAGGCCCCAGAGGGTAGTTGGCAGATTCTACACAGTTGTGCTGATGGCCCTAGCCAGCGTAGAAGGCAGGAAGAATTGCATAGTAAGAAAACAGACTGGTGTCTCTGCAGACTGCATGATTATACAAGGAGCATCTGAAAATCATCAGAAATGAATTTCAGCACGTAGCAGGGTCACCAAATACTAAATCAGCATAGGGTCAGTTGGATTTTTTAGGTCAGCAACAGAGAAGACTGACTTTATAAAGATATTTTATTTTTACACAAATGGTACTAGTGGTAAAGAACCCGCCTGCCAATGCAAGAAACATGGGTTCGATCCCTGGGCTGGGAAGATCCCTTGGAGGAGGGAATGGCAACCCACTCCAGTATTCTTGCCTGGAGAATCCCATGGACAGGGGAGCCTGACGGGCTACAGTTCATAGGGTCGCAAAGAGTTGGACACGACTGAGCAACTACGCACACACGCAGTCTGGAAAACAGGCTGAGCCTAATACAGGGTCGCCCTTTGGGGGACTGTAAGACTTCAGACTTCAGTCAGGGAAACTGTAAGACTTCAGAGAGAGGCAGGAAGGATTCTGAGTAAATGGAGAGACACAGTTCTCACCAGTGGAGAGTCTCAGAATTACACACACAGCAGTCACAACTGCCCCAGCAAACCCTGTCATGTGTGTGCAGATGCAGAGGCAACATGTGACCTTGGAGTCTATTGGAAGGAGCTCCTGAAGGAATACCAGTAAAATGTCAGTCTGTGGACAACTAGCCCAGCAGGGGGGAGTCTGGGAATGAGCCATATGTGAGGCTGCTGTGAGGTCCTAGAGCACTGAGGAGACAGGACCTTTAGGATCCTGAGGAAGGGACACTGGCCCCACCAAATTTTGGGGGGCAGATGTTGGCACAGCTGGACAGAGAGCTGAATGTGTACAGCAAGTTGGGGAGCTGTTGGGGGATGTTTGGGAGATTGTTTATGACACTGGTGGTGGGAGCCGGGAGTGCCCGTGCACAGGGCTATTGTTTGAGCTGCGTGAGAGCTGTTTTCCACAGTTGTGCTACTCACTCCCACGTGTTTACTGTGTCTCTTGAAAATACTCGAGTGTTGTGAAGTGCCAGACCAACATTTATATCTCGTTGTTTCTTCCTGAGAAGTAGGTCCAGCGTTGAAAGAGGCCAGTTGGATGGAGCAAGGGCAGCCAGCCTTGGCTCAAGTCCTCCATGGGCCGCCCGGGCAGGCTTATGTGCCCATCCACTCACCTGTTTCAGCCAGACATCCACGGGTGGGAGGGGCAGCTATGTTGAGCACAGTGGCGGGTGTACTGTTATGAACAGCTGGGTGTTGGGAGGAGCTGTGCTGTGCCAAGTGGCCTGGGTGCTTTCTGGGCTGGAGATAGGCTGTGTGGGCAGAGGCTTACTGCCCCAGGCTGGGCTGCAGGGCTGAGAGCCTGTCGGGGGGCTTCTCCAGGCCACTGGTTGTATGCTGGACTCTGTCATTTTGAATAGGCCACATGTGCATGGGACAGCATGCGAGTGGCTCACAGCCCATGGGGAGAAGGATGAGTTTCCTCTGCCCTGGGCCATCTTTGTCTTGGGTTGCCCCGTGCACCCACATGTGTACACACAGGTCCTCTGCAGATTGAGGCCTGTACCTGTGCACTAAGTGTACACAGCAGTGGGCTGTGGCTTCTCCGAGGGCTGCTGAACATTGGAGTGGAGGGATCCCATTTCTTCAGCCTGTCTCCAGTCTTTGTGAATAACAGACAGTGCTTTCAGTGTTTCTGCACGACAGCATGGGCTTCCCTGGTAGCTCAGTGGGTAAAGTATCCACTTGCCATGCAGGAGACCCTGGTTCGATTCCTGGGTCAGGAAGATCCCCTGGAGAAGGAATAGGCTACCCACTCCAGTATTCTTGGGCTTCCCTTGTGGCTCAGACAGTAAAGAATCTGCCTACGATGTGGGAGACCTGGGTTTGATCCCTGGGTTGGGAAGATCCCCTGGAGGAGGGCATGGCAACCCACTCCAGTATTCTTGCCTGGAGAATCCCATGGACAGAGGAGCCTGGCGGGCTGCAGTCAATGGGGTCGCAGAGTCGAACACAACTGAGCGACTGAGCAGCATTGCATTGGGTAACACATGAGTGACATGTGCTTCTATGTTTCTTTCTTCTTGCTGGTATTAAATTTTTTGTTGACTTGTGCTTTTAAAAAATGTGGACCATTTTTAAAGTCCCTTATTGAATTTGTTGCAATATTGCTTCTGGATTTTTGGCCACAAGGCATACTGGATCTTAGCTCCCTGATCAAGGATTGAACCCACAACCCCCTGCATTGGAAGGTGAAGTCTTAACCACTGGGATACCAGGGAAGTCCCTGCTTGTATATTTTAAGATAACATATTAATATATGGAGGCTGTATTTCTAGAAGGAGGTTGGTGGTGAATTTTTGTAGGTGTGTCAGTCCAGAATTCCAGCCAAGGAGGAACACCTCTTTCCCTGTGTCCTTGACATTATCTTATCAGATACTGATTTGTACTTCTCTGATGAATGAAAAATAACTGATCAATATAGTTTTATTTTGTGTTTTCTTGAGTGAAATGCAAATGTTTTTAATAGCTAGCTGTATTTCCTTCCCTTGAACTGTATGTTCATATCCTGTATTCAGTTAACAGTTAATACTTTAGTTACTGATCTAGAGGAAAAGATACACCTGTCTCCACATATGTACACGCACACATGCACATACCCACATACCCACATACAAGCAAAGAAATTTGGCCCTTGGCCTGGGATCTGAATGCAACATTTCCCTTGATCTTTGTCTGTTGGTCTTTGGACTCTACACTACTTTTTTCTGTGCAGAGATTCTTGTATATTTAGTCAAATGTATTAAATTTTCAAGGCATTTTGGATCCTGAGTCACTCTGATAAAGGCCTTCCTGATTCTAAGAATGTTTTATGAGCCTCTCATTTTTCCTCCAGCACTTCTGTGGGTTCCTCTTTGTGTTGGGCTTTCTGTCCTGCTAGACCTGTCCCTTGTCCCTGCTGCCTTCTCCGCTGAGCCCAGGCTCACCTGATGGCCACTTCCTTGTACCTCACGCATTGTCCCCGCACCCCTAGTCCAGCACCTCCATGAGGGTTTGTCCTCTGTTGCTGCTCTCCAGGCTGTAAGCTCACAGGCTGGCCACACTGTGTCCACCCTGATTGTTAGGGGCCCTGGAGCCCTCATAGAAGAGGTGGGGACAGGCCACCTTGGGACGAGGGGTGCCAGGGGATGGCGCGGTGTTGCCCCATTGGGTTCTAGCCTCATGCCTACCATGGGAACTGGGTAGTGGCTCAGAGGAAAGGCCTGGCCCTGGGGCCTCCGGCCTCAGCCATGTGGCTGCATGGCTGTCAGATGGACATTCCTGGACCTGGGCATCCTTCTTCCCAGAACAGATGTAGATACCACCTGGCCTCAGGAAAGGGTCAGCTTGCCTGTGGCTGTGTTTATGGAGCTGCCTCTGATCCCCTGATGGACATGCTGAGGTTAGATGAGAGTGAAGCTTCCTGTAGCTATGCAGGCTGATCCTGGGTGTGGGGGAGCCCTGAGTTAGCTCCCCATGTGCATTGTGGACACCGGCTAGCACTGAGTTGGTGGGCGGCCCTGACTTCCGTCCCCTTGTGCAGAATTTGGACACAGCTGCTCCCACTGTGTCCTGGAGAACTGGAAGGCAGCATCGCCTGCCACTTGCCTCCCTCTCCTCGTCCACACCCACAGCTACCCTTCCCACCTCTGCCCTAAGTTCCCCCAGGATGGCTTTGGCAGTAGGGGTCCTCTTGGATGCCGAATGTTTTGGCAGTGGTGGGAGCTCGGTTAATCTGGGAGAATCCAGCCTGGGGGATGTGCTGGTGGGAGGCTACAGTGCTTTAGCTGTGTGGCACGCAATTCTGGGCACAGCTGTTAGCATTCCTGTCTGGGGACAAGTCTCCACCGTGTGCGCTGTCTTTGTGTGAGGAGTGTGGCTGTCCCGGCCTCCAGCCCTGGGTCCTCAGGCCCCTGCCTGCTCCGTGCCCTGGTGTGGCAGCTGTCCTCAGGCAGGGGCCTGGGCGTCCCCAGAGCCGTCCCCCGACGTCAGCTTCTGCCCCAGCCCCGTTTTCTAGGCATGACGTCCTAACGCTCAGTGAGGGGTGCGGGTGACCAGAGCCTGGGGCTGGCACGGGCTGCCGTCCCTCCGCTGCACCATCCCAGCTCCCGGCTCGTGTGTCCTCTCCCTGAAGGCCTCACTGCGTCTGCTTCCCACTGCTGCTGAGTGGTCCACGAAGGGTCTGTCCGCGGGTCAGGGACCTTTGGAGCTTCTCTGCTAGCCAGCACCCACACTGGCCTCCCACCACATACCCAGGAGCCTCCTGATTCTGAGTGTTGCTTACAGAGACAGGAACAGGCTCTTCGGCACGGACTCGAGCAGGCAGGGATGCTGCTCACCCACACCCTCAGTCACAGGGCTGGGAGCAGGTGCCACCTCTACTCACTGGTGCAGTAGTTCTCAGCACTGTGGGGAGCAGTGCCAAGGCCTGGGGTGGGTCTTCTCAGGGTGCCCACCATGGCCTCGCTCATGCTGCACCTAAGTGTGCAGAGGTGGGGGATAGCGGTCCTTCCTGCTGCACACCCCTAGACCTGACCAGTCTGCTGTGGCGTTCTGGTGGCTTCCTTGCCCAGCTGCTGCCTGGGCCTCAGCACCCCGCTTTCCTATTCTCAGGGAGCTGATCAGCAAGGCTGAGACGGGCAACTCCTTCAGTGCCTGGGGTCCAGGGGTCTCAGAGTACGGCCAGTTCCGCTTTGCACAGACCCCGCCCTTACCGTAAGGGTACATGCAGCGATGCCCCTCTCCATGAGGCAGGGCAGGGCTTGCTGAGGTGTGTGTGCGCAACTACAAAATGTGGTACCCCAGGCTGTCCCCAGAGGAGCCTCAGCCTGCAGCGTGAGTGCTGGTGTCTGCTCAAGGGTGGAGTCTTGGGGGCCCCGCCCACCTCCCTGCCCCTGCAGCTGGAGACCCCACCCACACCCTGTCCCCTGCAGAAAGCTGCAGCTCTCTTTGTAAGCCCAGGGCCAGCATTCCCCTGAGGGAGTTTTGGAAGGACAGCAGCAGTGGGGATGGGGCCAGGTGTGGGGCTCCAGTATCTGTGGACTCCTGCCACCCCTGTTTCCTGGGTTTGGCTGGCGTGAGAGATGGGGGTGGACTTGTTTCTCATGATGCTCTAGTAGGGGACGCTGAGCCCCATCCCCATCCAGGTGGGCACTTTTCCCTCCCAAGGGCTGAAGGTCTGAGTGGGACTGGCTTGGACGTATCTGGATCTCAGATGGACAGTTGTCTGTCTGGGGACACTGAGACCCGTGCCTCTGAGCACAGAGCAGGCAGAAGGCCAGGGCCCGTCAGTCCCTGGATGGAGCTGGTGGGAAGGAGTTAGGGCAGGAAGGCCAGACAGCAGAGACCAGCTCTGGCCTTGGCTCAGCCAGGAGCGGGGATGGAGGTGCCCAAGAACCAGCAGCTACCTCCTGAGTGCCACTCAGGTCCTGGGCTGGGAGGCCGCTTCTGGTGCACATGTTCCAGGAGACTTGGCTGGAACCATGGGGGCCACCTGCACAGGCTGCAGGGGGACAGAGAGGGAGCAGGGCCTTCCCCCAGGGTCTGCAGGGCCCCGGGGGCACCCCTAGCTGGAGATGGCAGAGGCTGGAGGGCCTGGAGCAAGCTGCGTAAGCAGACGTGGGAGTGGGTGGCGGAGGGTGTGGTAGATGTCCATCTCACGCGGTCTGTGCCTACCGTGTCCCCTCCCTGCCTTGGTTGTCTGTGCCTCTGGCCAATACCCTGGGCTGGGCAGTCCTCCCAGGTGTGTGTGTATGAGTTTCTAGCTCTCTGTTCCTCTCTGTTGCTTCCCCTGTCATCAGACCTGGGCAGGAGGCTGGTGCAAGCTGGGGTGTTACTTTGTGACAAGCGTTGTTGGGGAGGGGTCAGCAGCCATGTGGGTGCCTGGGGTCTGCTCACGGGACAGCCCGAGTGGGAACTCAGTGCACACAGGTGGCTAGGCAAGGGTCCCTAAGCCATCGGCAGGGCAGGTTGTGAATGATACGCAGAGATGATGCCTGGTGGGCAGGGGTCCTACAGGCTCGCCCCACTCCCCTGCTGGTTCTCTGTGGGCTTCCTGTCCTTGTCGCTGGGCTGGCTGCTCTTTCTGCCCTCCAGGGGGGCCCCCTGGGCTCCTGTCCTGCTGCCACCATGCTTTCCAGTCGTCAGGTTCTGCTGCCGCCCCAGCATCTGCAGCAGCTCACCCAGTGCCGACTTCCTACTTCTAGAGCAGGGCTCATTTTGGCCTCTGTGTGCCCAGGCTGACGGGCAGTGAGCCCCTGACCATCCTCCCGCTGACCCTGGAGCCGGAAGCCGTTGCCCAGGCCCACTACAAGGCCTGTGACCGGCTGAAGCTGGAACGCAAGCAGCGGCGTATGTGCCGCCGGGACCCCGGGGTGGCCGAGACGCTGGTGGAGGCGGTCAGCATGAGTGCCCTCGAGTGCCAGTACCAGTTCCGCTTCGAGCGCTGGAACTGCACCTTGGAGGGCCGCTACCGGGCCAGCCTCCTCAAGCGAGGTGAGTGTGCCAGGATGCTGGGCGGGAGCAGGGAGGCAGGGCCTCCCAGCCCGGGGGGCGCCCCCCGCTGTGTTACCTCAGCCAAGTTCCAGGTGGCTGGGCGGTGGGTGGGATTTGAACCCACAGCTCCTCCGCCCCTTCTCCTGCCCTCTCTGCCATGCCTGGTCCCTTCTCACACCTGCATGGAACAGTTGCTGGTGGCACAAGGCACGTGTGGACAGCTGTGACAGGGCCCAAGGCAGCTCTGATGGCTCTTGCCACATGGCTGTGACTGAGGCCCAGTGCCTGGACGCAGGGCAGGGGTCTAGCTGGTGCCCTAGTTCTTAGCGTGGAGTTCCTCTTTTGTGTCTCCTTCCATATGAGGGTACCAAGAGGGACTCTCGTCTGAATCTCTCACCAGCTTTGTTTAAAAACTAGGAACCTGAGACGCAGGGCATGGCAAGGCTTATTGAGGCCCCTGGCCAGTCTGGTAGGTTCGAGACCCAGAGGGGTGGGGTCTCTGAGTGCTAGGCCCTGCTGTGGCTGCACTACACTCTGCGTTCTCTGCCCCTGACCAGTCCTGTGTCTGGGGCCTGAGAGAGCACCTCCTAACCCCAGGAGCACATATCTGTCCAGGCGTGTGGACTGCACCATGGAGGATGGTGGAATGTGCGCGTTGGGAGACCGTGGTTTGGCTGCACCCGAGTGAGACGGGGGCCGCTCTGGCCTACTGACCTGCCCCTGCCCTCACCCCCAGGCTTCAAGGAGACAGCCTTCCTTTACGCCATCTCCTCTGCTGGCCTGACGCACGCGCTGGCCAAGGCTTGCAGTGCAGGCCGCATGGAACGCTGCACTTGCGATGAGGCCCCTGACTTGGAGAACCGAGAGGCCTGGCAGTGGGGCGGCTGCGGAGACAATCTCAAGTACAGCAGCAAGTTCGTCAAGGAGTTCCTGGGCCGGCGGTCTAGCAAGGATCTGCGAGCCCGCGTGGACTTCCACAACAACCTCGTGGGTGTGAAGGCAAGCCGGGCGGGGAGTGGGGGTGGGAAAGGGTGCAGGGTTGGGGTGCACGAGGCACGGGACAGGGCATGGGATGGTGTGGGGTGCAGTGAGCATGGGTGGGGCTCAGAGTGGGAAAGTGCAGAGGGGTGGGCAGGGTGCCTGTGTGTTTAAGGGGTGGGGGGCAGGGGCTGAGGGGAGGGGCACTGGTCTGGGAGAGGGCTGGGGGTCTGAGAGGGGGTGAAGGTGGCTGCCATGGTGTCTCTGTTCCAGCCACTGGGGACAGCCGGGGCTTCCAGTCCTTCTGCTTATAAGGCTCATCACTTACCCAATGGGCAGGGTACTAGTTGCCATGGGGAGCTCTGTGGAGGGGGTGCGCCGTGGTCTTGCATGGTTGGGTAGAGCCAAAAGTCCTACTTGCTGCTGTAGCTGGGGAGCATGGAGGGGTGTCCTGGGTGGTCAAGGGCACAAGGAGGGTCTCCTCTACTGGGCACCATCTAACCAGGTGGAGAATGGACTAGACCCTACCTGTTGGGGCTGAGGGGTGGGTGGTCCTGTCACCAGGGACCTAGGTGAATGGCAGATGGGTCAGTGTGTGGTTCAGGGGTTCTGGGGAAAAACTAGGGGTGTGGCTGGCCCAAGCTGGGGAGGCTGCTTCTGCCTCAGGGGCCCTGTCTGTGGCCAGGACTCTGTTCTGAGGAAACTTGAAACAGAAGACTCAAGCTGAAAAGGACTGTTGCAGCTCTCTTGCTGCAGGCATGGCTGGGCCTGGGGGGACCTGGCTCTGCAGCCACTCTCTACCCCAAGCCGCCCCCAGCAGCCCCTCAGCTCCACACCCCTGGAGGAGGCATCAGGCCCTACCACCTTCACTGTGGACAGAGCACCCCACCCTCTTAGCCCCTGCACAACCTGGACAATCAAATGCCTCCCAAGGCTCAGCCTGAGCTGTGGGACCGTCAGGGGCGGGAGTGGGATCTGCGTGCTTGTGGGGCAGCCCTTGGGATTTGGAGCCCCAGCCTGGGGGCTGGAGGGGGTGATGAGGTACTTAATACCAGCCCCTTTCTGAGCCCCTCTTTATTGAGAAGCCAGGGTTCTGAGGTATGGGCTTATTAAAGAATCAATTTCCCCCTTTGCCACAGGAGCTGTGCCTGTCCTTCCACCCTCTGGGGAGGGGTGCAGGCTGATTAAATCTCCCAGGGGAGGCCCTTTCTTTTCCTCTGCACTCGCCCTTTTGTAAGCTATTAATGAAAAGTCAGAATATGAAAGTGCCCCATTAGCTCCACTGGTCCTGGGTAAGCCACATTTTAATTAAATTTGTCCGGGTTTCTCAGCAAAGTATCATTAAATGTGACTCTTCTGTTGCCTGGCTGGAGGGCAGCTATGTTTCTTAATCCCCCTTGAGTTGGCTCTCCCTGGGGGCTGTGTGGGAGCTCGGGCCTGGCTTGGGGCCCACTGGGAGAGGAGCCTCCCCTTTCCTTGCCATTCCTCTTCCCCACGTCCCTCCTGGGACCCCAGTGTGGGAAGTCAGGCAGGAGGCCCTGTGGGACAGCTGGCCTGACTCCATGGCTTTGCATGTGGGACCCAAGTCCTGCGAGGGGAAGGGCCAGACTGAGTCTTCGGCAGCTTCCCAGATGCAGAGCAGAATGTTGGTGCTGGGCCATGCCTGCCCCTGCCTGTGTGTGGGGGTGGGTGCAGCCCTCTCCTATCTGCTCCTCGCTGGAGGCTTTCTCCCTCTTTCCAAGTTACCCTTAGCAGGGTGGCAGCTGGTGCCTGCACATGCAGTTGCATCTGGTCCCTATGCCCAGGCAGAGACATGGGCAACTCAGAATGTACACTCTGGTGGCCAGTTCTGTCCACTAGGCAAGCTGACTTGCTTGTCCTTAAATTTTCAAGGAACAGACTGCTGAGAACAGACTGTGTGGTGCTGGGGGGTACTGACAGTAGGGCTGGTGGGGAGGTGTGCCCTGCCCTGGCAGGGGACATCCTGGGATGCAGGGATGGGAAGGGAGGGCCTCGGTGGTGCAGGAGGCAGATTCAGAGTGCTGTGGTGGCTCCTCTAAAGTTGTGGTGTTGGCTGTGGGATTTCTGTCCTGGGTGATCCATGGCTTGGAGAGGGAGGGATATTAGTGGGAGCCAGGAAGCCTGGGTGATAAACAGTGGTGACCTGTTTGGCCATGAGGTCTGGCAGTCCCAGCCCCTCTGAGAGTTGTCTTGGGGGCCGGTCTCCAGCCTGCTCAGGGTGACCCTCACGCCCACCTCCCTCTCTCTCACCAGGTGATCAAGGCCGGGGTGGAGACCACGTGCAAGTGCCACGGCGTGTCCGGCTCATGCACCGTGCGGACGTGCTGGCGGCAGCTGGCGCCTTTCCATGAGGTGGGCAAGCGCCTGAAGCACAAATATGAGACAGCCCTTAAGGTGGGCAGCACCACCAACGAGGCCACTGGCGAGACCGGCGCCATCTCCCCCCCGCGGGGCCGGGCCACGGGAACAGGGGGCGGCGATCCGCTGCCCCGCACGCCAGAGCTGGTGCACCTGGACGACTCCCCTAGCTTCTGCGTGGCTGGCCGCTTCTCCCCAGGCACTGCCGGCCGCAGGTGCCACCGTGAGAAGAACTGCGAGAGCATCTGCTGCGGGCGCGGTCACAACACACAGAGTCGGGTGGTGACCCGGCCTTGCCAGTGCCAGGTGCGCTGGTGCTGCTATGTGGAGTGCAGGCAGTGCACCCAGCGGGAGGAGGTCTACACCTGCAAGGGCTGAGCCCCTGGGCCTGGCCAGGCTGCTGCAGGGGCACAGGCAGTGTGTGCCAGGTGAGGGTTCTAGAGCTGCAGGGGCTGAGTCCCTGGCCTGGGCGCCCCCAGCATACTTGGCTACAAGGCAGGGGTAGAGGCCTGGGGGCTGGCTGAGTTGGCCGTCTCCAGCCCTTTGTCTCCTCCTCTCAGAGGCCCTGTCTGACCTCTGCGTCCTCCCTGCTTGTCCCTCCCCGTGACCTGAGAGCTTTGCACGGATGCTTTCTAAATTGTGTCCCCCCAAGTCACCAGCTGCCTATTGTGCGCTGGGTGCCCTCTGAGGAGCAGCGGGCACACCTTCGTGACCACACAGCCTCTGTGTGGGCTGACCTGCAGCAGCACTGGCTTAGAGAGTCAAACCACTAGGAGAGAGAGCAGATGCCTGGCCGCCCGATTGTAGGGGGTATACTGCTGGCCCCTCTGACATCAAATACTTCTCTTTGGAGTAGTATCAGTGACTTTTAAGTTATTTTTATTTAACTAATATATAATTATTATTTTCTCCGTCCCTGCAGCCTCCCAGGCTGTGGCTCCCCCTTTCAGTAGAGCCTGGTCTGGAGGAGCCCCTTCCTCCCTCCCCTCCGAACCCCCTCCTGACCTGTTTGCCTGATCTGCTTTGTAGTTTGAAACCACTAAATCAAGAGAGACATTGCTGTTGTTGTTTTTAAAGAGGTAAAGCAAGCTGTGTCTGGCCACCACCCTCAGGGTTTCTGGAAGCCAGGTCCCATGGTCCAGGTTGGCTACCCACAGCAAGGCTGCCCAGGGAGGTGGATGGGCCCTCCTCTGCACCCCAAGGGCACATGGATCCACACTCGAGACTCAATGCAGATTCTGGGACTAGGGGTGGCAGAAGGTGGCCTGTTCTCCCCCAGAGGTGGGCATGGGCAGAGTGGCAGGGCCAGCCTCTTGGAGGTTCATTTCATGAGGAAGGCACAGCTTGTTCTCTGTCACTGTAGGGGAGGCAGGGTGGGCGCAGACATGGGTGGAGAGAGTTTGGAGACAGGATTTGGCAAATGGAAAGTGTTCTCCTTGGTCATGCTGTCGGTTTTGCAGAGAAGGGAAAAGTATGGCCATCACTGACCTGATTTGGTTGAGGGTGTGTGCACACATGTGTGCATGTGTGTATGCATGCATGAGTGTGTGGTGTGTGTGCATGAGCATGTTTGTGTGAATGCATGAATGTCCATCTGTGAGTATGTGATGTGTATAAGTGCAGATGCATGCTTGTGTGAGAGCACATACATGTGTCCATATGTGTAGTGTGTATTCATGCATGAGAATGAGAGCATATCTGCATGGGTGTGCATGTACGTACATGGGTGCGTGTATGTGTGTGACCATGTGCATGTGTGTGTGCATGTGTGTGGCACTGTGCTTGTGTGTGCACACTGTTGGTGCGGTCAGTGATTGGCTCGGGTGCTGTCCTAGGTGTGGAGCTCTCCTGCCCATGTTGGCCAGGCCTCTAGCCCTGGCCCCATCCTGCTCAGCGCTGTGACTGTGCACAGAGGGTGTGCACTGGGGTTTGGGCAGGCACAGAGCTGGGGCAGGCAGTGTGGACGCGGGAACTACTGAGTGAAGGGATTCCTCGGAGTCCAGGGGGGCTTCAGGAACCCTGGAGACTGTGTTTGTAAAAGAAAACCTATTTATGTGGATGTGGGTCTCTTTGTCCCTGTTTTATAGTGTAAATAGTAGAGTTTATTCTCCTGTGGTTCAGAGAACATCCCCGTGAAGAACTGCATGCTGACAGAGTGGTGCAGCCAAAGCATGTTCCCTGGGAGGGAGCCAGGGTGGGCTCTGTGGCAGTGGGTGATGTGGGTCTGCCGCTTGGTCTCCTTCACACTTGGCTGGAGGGCGGGGAGAGGCGGGGGCGCATCCCAGTTGTCCCCAAGCATTCCCACCTGCTGGGGCCTGGAGCAGGCAGAGCTGGCCATGTTTCTATGACAAGACTGTAGCTCGGTCACTACTGGGTTGGAAGGGCAGCAAGTCAGAGGAAGGATTTTTTTAAGTCAAATACCACATTTAGCTCTATGTCATAAATATTAAGAAAAGTATTTTTTTAAACAAAGCAGATTGAAAACGTCTGCTGGCTGGTTTGTTTATACATAAATATATATCAGAATGTCTTGCTAAGCGAAGAAGCACTCCCGCAGACGGAGCCTCTTATTAACATGCTTCTTGTCTGTACAGCAGAGGATCTCTCAAAGAACATACGTCTGTGGCAGGGTCCAGACCCCCCAGCCCTGTGGCCATAGGGGCAGAGCCATGCTGAGGGGCCAGGCAGGTCCCGGCCACCTGCTCTCTGCTCAGCGTGCACAGACGCGACTCTGAGCTTGATCAGGCCAGGTGGAGGCGGGCGGGAGGAGAGGGGCATTCACACACGAGAGAAGTCTTGTGTGAGCCTATCGATTTCTCTACCTCATCTGTATAGTGAGTAGGTGTGTACTCGAGTGACTTGGAGAATGTATTTATTTAATGGCCTTGTGTAACAGAACAGAAACAAATGGAAACACTAAATAAATGTATTTTTAAATTATAGCCTCATCTCCGTGGCTGCCTTCAGAGGGGTCCCAGTGGTCCTGGGGAGAGGGGCCTGCAGGAGGAGCAGGGCCCAGGGAGGTGAGAGGGTTTATGGGGTAGAGGGGTCTCTAAAAGACCAAGTCCAGCCCAGCCCTGCCCAAGGGTGGGAGGGGGCGGTAGCTCCCCGTTCGCATCCAGGAAGGCAGCAGCTCTTACTTGCAGAGACCATATCCCAGGTCCTCAGTCACTGAGTGGCCCCACGGATCCTCTCATAGGCTGGTCCTGGAGGACCAGGTGCCCAACTGCATGTAGCTTGGCCTCTGTCCCAGCACTCCCTCAAACAGTGCTCTCAGTGAGCCCGCAGGCCCTTGTTTCTAACAAAGTGCCACACAGAGAGGGACTTTTCCACTCTCTGCCCTGGAGAAGGAGTGTGGGGACAGCTGGGGAGCTTTGTTCCCTATATTAGTCAAGGGGCAGTCATAACAAATGACCACAAGCAAGGTGAGGGACACGGCTTACAGCAGTAGGGAATTTGTTCTCTCCCAGCTCTGGAGGCCAGAAGTCTGAGATCAAGATGTGGGCAGGCCCAGCTCCTTCGGGAGGCTCCAGAGGGTGATCCTTCCTGCCTTTTCCAGCTGCTGGTGCTCCTGGCATTCCTGGACTTGTGGCCACATCATTCCTGTCTATGCCTCCATCTTCATGTGGCCATTTTCATGTCTTCTTTGTCTTTTCCCCTTCTGTCTCTTATGAGGATACATGGGATATAGGGCGTGTCTAGACAGTCCAGGATGCTCTGATCTTGAAACCATAGGGGCTTCCCAGGTGGTGCTCATGGTAAAGAACTTGCCTGCCAGTGCAGGAGGGAGACTCAGGTTCGATCCCTGTGTCTGGAAGATCCCCTGGAAGAGGGCATGGCAACCCACTCCAGTGTTCTTGCCTGGAGAATCCCCATGGACAGAGGAGCCTGGAAGGCTACAGTCCATGGGATCGCAAAGAGTCAGATATGACTGAGGTGACTTAGCACACACACACATAGGTAACTAAGTATATCTGCAAAGACCCTTTCCCAAATAAAATCATACCCTGAAGTTCCTGGGAGGAAAAGGAGTGTGTTTTGCTGGAATGGAGCAAGGGTGGGTCCAGGCACTGTGGTGTGCAGGACAGAGCACACCTCCTTCTCTTGCCTCGTTAGGAAAGGCATTCTCTTTGTTGGGTAGTTCTTCCCTCATCACCTCAAGGTCTGTGTCCTTCAGGGGGCAGTGGGCCAAGGCCTTGAGGCTGCTGGCAGCACAGCTCCCCTTGCAGTGCACGCATTAAGCTCCTGCCTTGGATGCCGTCTCTCTACCCCAGATGTGACCCCCTCCATTGTGTGCCCTTGGCCAGCTGGAGGGTGCCTCTGCTTCCTCTCAGGGAACCTGCGGGACTCCCAGGTTTCCCTCCCCCACCCTAAGCCTGCAACCTCTTCCAGAAGCAGTTTCCTTGTGCTTCAGCCCCGCGCTGAGTAATAGCACTGACATAACCTGTCCATCTGTCTGTCCACCTGCTCTGAGTTTGGGGTCCTCTGGGTCCAACACAACCCCCTCCCACTGCGTTTGTCTCCAGTACTTAGCCCTTCTATCCTCCCCACTGGCCTCTGTCTTCCCACCCCTGAGATGTGCCTGCTGGACCCCTGGTGGCCCCTCTCCTGGGAGGTCACCTTGCTGCCATCCTGGGTCTTGTCCAAGTCTCTCTGGACACCCAGGAGAGGAGCTGCCACCCGAGTAATGTGGAATCATCCGCCTAACACCGTGCTCAGGAAGGAGGGCTGCAGCACCCCCTCTCTGGCCTCCTGAGCACTGCCCCTAGAGACTGAGTGGTTCCTCCTGATGCCAAACCCTCTGTCAGGCTGAAGGTGACCTGACAGCTCTAAGAGGCCCCCTGGCCAGGCACCGGGATCCACAGATGAGAGATGGGGGTGGGTGGCAACAGGTCAGAGGGGGGTTCAAGGACATCAGGCTATGTGTGGGATGCATGGGGGTATGGGACTCATGGGACGTGGGTCCCATGTCCTCTTTGCACATTGTGAAAACTGAGACCTCCTCCCCTGGCACTGCAATGAAGTGGCAGGCAAGGGACTCAGGCCCCTGTGCCCTGGGTGGGAGAGGGTTGCAAGCTGCCTGGGTTAGAGAGCAGGCAGCCTGAATGGGGCCATTCTTCCATGGTAAAGGGTGGCTGAAACTGTAGCCGAAACCAACCCAGGTACATACTGCAGGCTGCAAGTGAGTGGGGCTCCAGAGGGGAGAAGGGGCCAGTCAGGACAGGATAGCCTCCTGCCACGGCCAATCTCCTGCTTCATGCAGCCCCCTGCAGAATACCCTTGTCTGGACACCCAGGTCTCCCCTCAATCCTAGGTTCCATATGCTGTGGATAAGCTCTGTGGCTAAGCTCTGTGGCTAATCTTGCATGCGTCTGTGTGTGTGCACATGTCCAAACATGTGGCATGTGGGGGCGCTGGGTCCACATGTCTGTGCAGGTGCATGCATGTGTGTGTGTGCCTGTGTGTCTGCCTGCACATGTGTGCACGCCCGTGCAAATGTGTACATGCTTGTGCATGCATATGCATGAATGTGCACACTGTGAGGACAAAGTGCTGGGTTATCCCTCTCCTTTCCTGCAACCTGCTTTGCCCAGTGACCACAGTCTCTCCTGCCCTGTCTCTGGCCTCCTTCAACTGAGGCAGGGGAAGTCCTGTCCTGTCAGACCACATCCTGGGGAGGCAGCCCAGGACCACAGGTGGCCAGAGGCAAGTCTGGGCTCGAGCCCAGGTTGGCCTGCTGGGTTTGGGGCAAGCACAGGAGGCAGGAGATGGCTGGAGGATTAGGTAAGAAGGTGCGGTTAGGTAACGTCTCAGACGGGCCTGCACATTGGGAAGGTATTCAGCTGGATCCCACCTGCCTTCCAGGATGACTTCAGATGAGGGGGAGAGGCGGATGAAGGGGGAGGGGAGGAGGAAGGAGCTGGAGAAAAGGGAAGGGGGAGAAAGGGAGGAAAGGGGGAGGAAGGGAGGAAAGGGGGAGGAAGAAAGGGGAGGAGACAGAGGAAGATGAAGGGGAGGAGGGAGAGGAAGACGAGGGGGAGGGGAAGGGTGGAAAAAGTGAGGCCAGTTTACCATGGCCAGATAGCCCAGACAGGCAATGGTGGGGCCCTGTTTCATCTTGCTGTGAGACCCTGGAGGCCCTGGGACCGGGACCGCAGGGACCACAGGAAATCATGCTCACTGCCCTGTCAGGGTCTGGCTGGGCCACACACAGCAGGTGCTCAGGGAGCAGCCCCAGTGAGGAGGAGTCCCCCAGGAGGGCTGAAGGTCCAGAGCACTGAGGTACTGAAAGCTGGGAGCCTGTGGGTGGGTCAGGGTGGGTGGGTCTGGACCCCAGCCCAGTGAGCACACAGCCCCCATTCCTGGCCTGGCCTGAGCCTACCCTGCCCCTCATGGGGCTGCCCCCAGCTGTGGAGGCTGTGGGCTGCTGCAAAGACCACTGGACAGATGGATGGTGGAACAGTGTGCGCTGGGCTTGTGTGCTGGTGCCCTGGACACACAGCCTGGCTTTGACTCGCCTTCCTGCTTCTCAGCTCCTCCCCCAGTTTCCCGTCTCCACGCCCCTCTTCTTAGAGCCACCTTAACCTGTGACTGCACCTTCCTGCCTCCTCCCTCTCCACCTGGGCTGCCCGTGGTGGTTTCCTCCCCAGTGCCTGGCCGCTGTGTCCTTTCTGGAAGCAACCTCACCCCCAAGCCCCTCCTTGATCACTGCCCAAGGCCTCTTCTCTTGGGACAAGACCGTCTCAGCCCCCTGTCAGCACTGCGGTCAGGGGCCTGATCCCCAGGCAGCACAGATGCCGGACAGAGCTAGAGCCCCTGCTCTGGGCAGTGGGCTGCATGCCTGGGGCCCATTTGATCTGTATTCACCTGAGCTCCCAGGCAAAGGGAGACCTCGGTCTGGGGACAAGTGTCCTGACGCTGCATGGTCTTGCCTCTGCCTGGTTCCCGAGCCTGTTTCCCTTGGAGGTGGAGCTGGGGGCTCAGGGGCAGCTTCATCCCTTACACCAGCAAACACCTCTGTGGATGGAGTGAAGGAGGTCTAGCAGGTTGCCACAGAAACAAGGCCAAACAAATAGTCCCCCCAACAAGCCTGCAGGGCCCCTGTGGCAATGACCTCATCTGCCACCAACCCTGTGCTGTGGGGGGTCCTGGGCTGGCAGTGGGGGAGCTGCAGCATCCTGTGTTTGTGTGGGCCCTCGTCCATGGAAACGGCTGGAGCTGGGGAGCAGAGCCGGGAGGCTCCTGCTGTGGTTATTAGCTGGGCAGCCAGAGGCCCACCTCCCAGAGCAGGGAGAGAAGGGGAGGGGATGGAGGGGGAGGAAGGGGAGGGGAGAAGGGAGAGGAGAACCCAAGAGGGGAGAGGAGATGGGTGGGAAGCAGGGGGAGGGAGAAGCGGGAAGAAGGCAGAGGAGGAAGAAGGTTGGGGGAAGGGTAGGGAAGGAGAGGGTGGGGGCGGGGGGGAGGGATGGGGAGGGCAGAGGAGGGCGAACATGAGGGCAGTTGGGGTTTGATGATTCTGGAGTGGGCAGCAGGAGGCCCTGCTGCCAAGGGGAGTGAGAAGACAAGAACAGCACACTAGGCAGGTGGGACAGCCTCACAGCCTGCGTGGGAAGAGCTGGGATGACCCAGACCTGGGGCAGCTGGGTCAAGGCCTAGAGTGGGCCCAGGTCCTGGGGGCAGGGCAGGCTGGGACCCGCCAGCAAGGTCTCAGCGTGGATTTTAACACAGGGGCAACCGTGCATCTCCACATGATTCTCTCCCCAGCTTTGAAAGAGAATTTGCAACCATCCTACAAAGAGCAGCCATCATCTATTGTGACACGGTAAATTATCAGGAGCTGTGGTTTAAAGCCCAGGGCCAGGGGTCCCAGGAATGTCTAGTGGTCTACCTGCCACACTCCCATGTGTCCTGCACTGGTTCAACAATTGTTAATTCAGTCACCTTTACTTTGTTTACTCTCAAGAAACATAACACATCTATTTTTACCTTTTGAAAATATGTTGGTGACATCCTGACAGTTTGCCCCTGTAATTCTCCAGTGTATCTACCCGCAACATGGACACTTACCCATGTACCTCCCTCCTGTCTTCACACTGACCATTCAACATCAGTGGGTCAGCATCATTGTGTGGCTGTGTTTGGTTTGTTTACTTGGGCTGTGCTGGGTCTATGCTGCTGCTCCGGCTTTTCTCTAGTTGCGACGAGCACGGCCTATTCTCTGTTTGCAGCCGGCTGGCTTCTCATTGCAGGGGCTTCTCTTGTTGTAGGGCAAGGGCTCTAGGCACATGGGCTCAGTAGTTCGGAACACTAAAAATGAAAGTGAACTATTGCAAATGAAAATATGGCTAGTGGAATAAAAAATCTTTTCAAATAAAAAATGAAAGATAAAGCTCAAGAAATCTAGTGAGAGAGGGTCACCTTCTTGTTGAATATCTCTCAGCCAGGGTGGTCATCTGTTTTGGCCAAGGAGATGTGGTGACAAGTTTTTGTGGAGAGGGTTCAGGGTTCTTTCTCTAATAGAAAGGAAAAGCTTGCTTAAGAGAAGGCCCATTCTTCTCATCACCTATATATCCTTCCATCCTTTTCCTTGCTCAAACACAGGCTGTGATGGAGGAATTGCAGCAGTCATACTGGGATCATGAGTATAGAAGCCACACATGAAGGATGAAGGGGCAAAAATAGAAAAGGCTTAGCTCCCCAGTGACCTGGTAAATCTCTTACTCTAAACCTGCTCTGCCTCTTCTATTTCTGTTGCATGTATGTGATTTAAAACAAATGAACTTGGGAGGGTAGGACCCTGTGCTTCTACTGCAGTGGGCACGGGTTCAATCCCTGGTCAGGGAACTAAGATTCTACATGCCATGCAGTGCAGCCAAAAGAAAAAATGAGTAAAAATAAACAGATAAATAAATAAGTAAAATAAAATAAAACAAATGAATGTCTGTTTGCTTAGGCTCCCATTGATCGGGTTTTCTTATCTGCTACCCAGGTTATTCCTCACTCACACACACATAGAGCCCAGAGGATTAAACAGATACTGGGTATCATCAGCAATGGAGGGCGCTAGATTAAAACGGAGCCATGGCTTCCAAGCTCTGAGGGATAGTCATCTCCAACCTAGACGTCCACGGCTAGCCAAGCTTACATAAAAAACCAGAACAGAGGCATTTTGGGCAGGCCAGTTCTCAGAAAGTTCACTTCTGTTACACACCCTTTCTAGCAAACTATTTGACGTGCTGCACAGAACAACTGAAGGGATGTAGAGAACCAGGCTCCACCCAAAGAGGGGGAGGACACCTTGGGATGGCTGGGGCTGGGGTGGGGGAGGGGGACCCAAGAGGCGTGAGCAGGGTGGGGTGCAAAGAAGATGGCAGGTGTCCCAGGACTGATGAAATTCAGGATGTGTGGATCCTCATGAAAAACTATACAAAACAGGTCTGCTCCTTGTGATTAGATCCAGCCACTGGATGGAGGGATCCAGTGGTGGCTTAGCAGTAAAGGACCTGCCTGCACTGCAGGAGACACAGGAGATGCAGGTTCAATCCCAGGGTCAGGAAGATCCCCTGGTGGAGGAAATGCCAATGCACTCCAGTATTCTTGCCTAAAAAACCCCATGGACAGAGGAGCCTGGTGAGCTACATTCGCTGGGGGTCACAAAGAGTTGGACATGGCTGGTGACTGAACACACACACTGGAAAGACAAACCAAAGTACAGAGCTTAGAATGGGGAGATTTGTGGTCGAAAGCATGGGTTGAGGGGAAGGTGTGAGTTTTGAGCCCATTGAAATGTAAACAAGGGAGTGCAGCAAACTGTAGAAAGCTGGCAAAGTCAGGGGACTCTGGAGGGTGCACATGGAGTGGGCCGGGCGCAGGGACAGATCCTGCTCAGACACCAGGGCTGGCTAAACGGAACCAGCCCAGTGTCCTCATTCCACACATTCTCTCTCCTAATCCTAGAAGGGTTATTCAGAGACATGCACGTATCTCGTGTTGAAGAGACATTTATCCCAAGTTCAGCAAGTAAATCTTTGCATCTCATTGCCTCACTTGGCTCTCCCTTCCTCCTTTCTCCCTCCCTCCTCCTCTCTACTTGCTCCCTCCTCCTTCCCTCTCCCTCTTTTTCCTTTCTTCCTTCCTCTTTTCTTCATTTACACAGAAAATAATTTTCACAGTTAACACTATTAATTCAATCAGGCTATAGACGGTTCTTCCTCTGTGTTGATACCCGGACCATGTGTGATGCCTGGAAATTTACTTTCTGTTAACAAGGTTTGCTTCTGAATGAAGGAGTCTGGGGTAATGATTTACTTTCACAGTACATTTTAGTTTGCTTGTTTAAAAAAGATAAATTGCTTTAACCAATCTCATCTCTTTAAAAAGACATCCTGAAAGTGAAGGCGGTGTGGACAATCTCACCAATGCTCTGAGGTGACAAGAGAAGAAAGGAAGGACAGGCAGGCGGATTTGACCCCAGCAAGGAAGTGGCCAGGCCACTTCCTTCCTGGGAAAGGCTGAGGGCCAGTGGGGCAGGAATGCAGTCCCCTTGTGGAGCCAGGCTGGGAAGAGACAGAGAGGGAAGAGGGTCGTGGAGTCCAGAAGACTTTTCTTTGAAGAATCTTCACTCACTCACGCCTCACTCACTCACTCATTCCACAAATGCCTATTGAGCACCTGATATGTGCAGATGCTGACATGAAGGATATAAACATTAGAACTGAAGCTATCAGCTTAATGGAGGAAAATGTGTGTGTGAAAGCTTTATGGACACACCACAAGAGCACAAACCATAAGGAAAAAAACAGATGGCTGATAGTATTGGGAGAAGCATTTCTGCTGGCCACTGTGAAGAGAGTAATGGGAAAAGACGTCTCCAGTCTCTGCCCACAAAGGAGCCCTTGCCAGTGTCTGAGGAAACATACCATCCAACGGGAAACAGGCTTGCAGTGCGAGATGTGGAGATGTTCGGAGGGCCCGGCAGAGTGACCTCCCCATCACTGCTCACCGTAGGGAAGGACTCACACCTGAGTGCTGGTCACAACTCAGGTGAGCAGGGAGTTGCAGGTTCTCAGAGAGTCCGCCCCACGGAGCCCAATAGCCTACACCGGAGGAAAAGTTCAGGTGTAGAGCAAGATCTGAGCTGCGGTACATGTGTCCAGGACCACGTGCGGGGCACACTCTGTGCCACAGCAGCCTCGAGACAAGAGCACAGGGAGAGAGTGCCCCCACGACCGTGCCACGTTCTGGCTGAGAAGGAAGAAGGATGCAGGATGCGAGAGAGAGCAGCTGGCCGTGCAGGAGAGAGCCCATCCTTACAGACCCAGCTGTGGGGAGGGGAGTGGGGAATAGGAGAGGGAAGTTGAGGAGGAGGGGAGGTGGAGAGGGCTGCTGCGTGAACTTGTGAATGCGTGTGAGTGTGTGTAAGAATGTGTGCGACTGTGCACATGTGAGTGTGTGAGTGAGTTGCGACTGCTCAGAGGGACCTGGGACACAGGGACATGGGGCTGAGAGGGACAGGGCATGCGGGTCTAGGGCTGCTGTTAAGTCAGTGCTTCTTAGCAGATCACCAGGGTTTGGGCCTGGAAGCTTCTGATATGCGGAGTTGGGTAGTCTCCTTCCTGTGGGCCATATACTCAGGGCTACCCATGGGCTGGATGGTGTGGACCAGCATGGGAGAGCAATGAAGACCCAGCCTTGCCAGCTCAGAGTCCTGGCCCTCAACCCACAAAGCCTCTGAAGAGTCCTTGCCCAGGGAAAGGAGCTGGTCCTGGAGGGGTGTGGCCTTGAGTATCACCTGGACCAGTTTTCCTTTGTGGCTGTGATTTAGCATCATATCCACAATCCTGGTGCTCCTACAGTGTTTGCTCCCTACCTGCCCCATGTGTCTCAGAGCTCGCTTCTGGGGTGTGCGCAGATGTGTGTGTTTGCTAAGTCACTCAGTCATGTCCAACTCTTTGCGACCCCATTGACTGTACCCCGCCAGTCTCCTCTGTCTATGCGGATTCTCCAGGCAAGAATATTGGAATGGGTTGCCGTGCCTTCCTCCAGGGGATCTTCCCCACCCAGGGATTGAACCCACATCTCTTGCATCTCTTATGCTCCCCAAAGTTCACACAGCAAATGAGGGGAGTGGATAAGCCCCTGCTCTAACCAGGAGGGACACTGGTGGTGGTTGCCACAGCCAGTGACATTTCTGTGGCCCTAAGCGGAAAGGCAATTTTCATGGCAAATAGCTTCCCATGGTCTCACCTGATGAACACATATCACTGAGGACGACACGGAGGCTGTAAAGGTTTTATTATCGGGCCATCTGGGCCCATGTGATCTTCCGCTGCGGCCTGGCTCTGATTTCTGCCAAGTATGTGATTTGTCGTGCTGGGGAATGTCTCAGCGGCTGAGGCTGGGCTAGATTCCTGTATCCCCTCAGGGCTGGGAGGTAGGTGGGGCCTTGCCTCTGTTCCCCCTGACCCTGCTGAGAGGGGCTGATAGAGTCAGTACCAGCGGTGGAGCGTGCAAGATCAAACCCTGAACGGAGTAAACTCGGATGCCAGGCAGGCCCCATGGAAACTGGTTCTCCTATTGGAAGGCCACTGTGAGGGTCCCCCAGCCCCCCACCCTCTGCCTGTTCCTGAAGGGATCGCTGAAGGCAGCTGGGAGTGTGCCAGGAGGGGCACACTTTTGTGGGCCCTCTGAGGAGACTGGCCTGCCCTGTCACACAGATGGGGGAATCCTGGTGCCACCTCTGCTGGCAGTTACACACCGTTCCAGGCTGGGTCTGTGCGTGTGGGGGGGTGGGGGGAGGTGCTGGCAGGGACTGTCCCCTACAGCTCCCCACAGTTCCTCCCCACTCTGAGCTATGGCCCAGGTGGCAGGGTTCTCCGGAGCATCAGCTCAGGCAAGGGCCCAGCCTTGGAGACTCGGGCGCAGTGTCGGGAGGGTGGGTCCTAGGCTTATGTGGGAAGTTCTGGAGTAGCTGAGGCTTGGACGGCAGCGGGGCCATGCTCCAGTGGGTGTGGGAATGCAGAGCCTGCAGACCAGCCCACAGTGCACTGGCTGAATCCAGCCCCTCCCTGGGCCCTGAGGCTGGGAGCCACCCAGGTCATGGCCAGGAAAGGGCTTGGCTTCTGGCTCAGCTGGGTCTCTGGACCAGTCTGCCATTAGGATCATCACCAGGGCCACAGATCAGATTCCAGTGCAGGGAGGGCTGTGTCCCCTAAATCAATCCCCAAGGCAGAGCTCCATCTCCCACATCCCCATCCTCAGGTGCTATATTCTCTGAGACTAGCTTTCCCTGAATTTGCAGCTCTCCCAGTTGGTGTCTGAGACCCCAGAGGTCTTGGAAAGGTGAAGGGCAGGTGGCATCGGTGGACCTCCCTTCACTCCACAATGTCTTGAGTTTCCTAGTCCCTCAGCTGGTACAGCTGTAGCTGCAGGGAGGATTTTCTTGCTCACTTAGGGTAGACCCAGCCCCTTCTGGGGGCTCACACACTCCTGAGATAGCACTCCTGTCTTGGCCCACGTAGCTGCAGCAAGGAGTTCTGGGTACGGCCCACGATGGCCCCTCGTGCTGGCGGCCTCTACCCCCTGGGAGTATTGGGCAGTGAGCACTTGAAGCCACCTGAACCTCTTTGCCCCTCCCTGCTCTTTATCCCGCCTTATCTCCATCCAGGGATCATAGCTGCCCTGATTTCCGAGGGCCTTGGGGGGACTCTTGCCCCCTGCAGTGGCTGTAATAATGGGCTCTCTTCTGTGTTGGCCCATGACTCTTGTCTTGAAGCAGTTCTGGTGGTTCCAGGACAAATAGAGCCCTCTGTCTACCTATCTGGCTTTGGGACCTGCCAGAGGGTCCTTCCAAATCTTGCATAGGGGAGAAACTCAGGCCCAGAGGACTGGAGCCCTCCCAGGTTTAAGACTGGGGATGCCTCAGCATTTTGGGCCCCAGGATCAGACAGGCCCTGATCTCCTTGAACTCTGAGTGAGTGGTGTCAGCAAAGAACACTCAGAGCTGACCCCTCCAGCATCCACATCAAATGTCATGGCAACCAGGGTGAAGAGAAACCAACTTGGAACTGATGGGAAGGAAGCTCTGAGATCCAAGGGGGATTCTGGTCTGGATGATGGCTGGGAAACGTCAACAGAGGGAAGTGACCACAGAGCAGGGGGTTCCTCCCACCATGACTCTCTTCTTCCTTTCCTTGCAGATGCTAGAGAGAGGGCTTAGTCAGCTGGGCCCTGAGGCAGCAGGGTGCCCTCGTCTGCAGCCTACACTGGGCTTCTCTTCTGGACAACCCCTTCCACACCACATCTCCCTGGTCATCCACACCTGTGAAGTGGCTGCTATGGTTGTTCAGTCGCTAAGTCGTGTCCAACTCTTTGAGACTCCATGGACCATAGCCCACCAGGTTCCTCTGTCCATGGCAAGAATACTGGAGTGGGTTGTCATCTCCTTCTCCATGGGATCTTCCTGGATCAGGGATTGAACTCATGTCTCCTGCATTGACAGGCAGATTCTTTACCACTGAACCACCAGGGAAGCCCACTTCCCACCATCTCTCCCCACCACGTCTTCTCCTCAAGGCCCCAGATGCAGAAAGCTAGGGGCTGTCACTTCCCTTGTGGGTAAGCCCAGGGCCACACCTGGCTGGAGCCTAAGGCCTGCCCTGATCCTCCGGCCCTAGTGGCCATTGTCCCCTCCTTTCCTCTGGCCCACACCCCTTTAAGGCCTCTGAACTCTGCCTGGGCCTTCCTCAGCCACTAACACAAGACTGAAGGCTGCTGCTACCTCCATCAGAGGTCTTCTTGACTGCCTGCCTCAGGCCAAGGTGTCTCCCTGAGCAAGAATGTTTCTTTTCTTAGTGGGATGGGTCCATCCTTCAAGCCCACAGGGAGAAGGGGACCTTCTGGGATCAGGGTGAGTTGACCTTAAAAGAGAATGGTGGTGGGGCAACAGAAATCCTGGCATTCTGACCATCAGGGTGCCTCTCCAGTTGGACTTGTGCACAGGGTGAAGCCTAGTTTGCCCCATTTACAGCCTGAGAAGCAGCTTCAGAGAGAGACAGAGGTTTGGGCTGGCTGGCTGGAGCTCAGAGTGGGTGAGTGGGTGATTGAACAGCCCTACAGATTGCCTGTCTGCCTTTCTGCACTCCAGTTCCAGGGGTGGGGGAATATTTATGTAAATACTGCATGCTGCTGGATTCTGGCAGGGTGAAGTCATCCTTCTCTAGCCGGGGGGAGCAGAGCTGGCCAGGCAGGCTGGGAGGGGCCAGGATTGGACCAGACCCTCCCTGAGTGGGGTCCAGAAAGGGAAGCATTGGTGCACCTGGAGTGCCAGAGGCAGAACCTGGAGAAGGAAATGCAGAGAGGCAGCCTGCAATGAGTACATCAGGACAGAGAGGAACTTGGAAGCTGGGGCCCCAGACCTTCTCCCACAGCCTGTAGGGGTGCTCACCCCAGGGTGACCGGGGCTCTGCTGCCCACCCTGTGCCCAGTCAGACTCCTGTGTGACTTGGTCCTTTTCTAGGATACTGTGAACCCAGAAGGAGGAACCCATATGTTGTTGGTGCTCCATAACTGCACAAGGATGAATGAGTGAACTGCGACCTAATGCCCAGAGTCAGCTGGTGAAGGGCCTTAATGCTGATGCAGTGGGAAAACTGGGGATCTGAGTGACAAGGCTGTGGTGCTGGGGAGGGGTTAAGAGGGGCCTGGGGCCTGAGGGCACCCACAACTTGGCCACAGCCTGCAGGGCACACTTTTCTTACTGCCTGGCTGCTGACTGGCCTTTTCAAAGCTGCATTTTGTAGATGTGAAAACTGAGGCCCAAGGCCATGATATGCATGCACCTGGACAAAGACCACAGTGATCGTCTGAAGGCTGCTCAGAGGGGAGAAGAACAGACAACTATCCTCATGCCAGACCCAGTCGTGGGTACCAAACAACCTCAGGGGAGAGTATTCTAGACAGTGATTGGGACTCAGGAGCAAAGGAATAAGTAATTCAAGAAATAGGTCAAGAAGGGAGAAGGCTGGCTGCCTCATATGCACTTGGACATAAGGATGTGTGGTTACCCCATATGTACTCCATGGATATGGCTGTTAGGTTCGTGCTCTCTGGTGGCACAGAACCCAGAGGGGCTCCCCTCTCCATAGCTGTGGGTGGATTACTGCCCCTCCTGCGGAGGGTGGAATTCGGGTCTCTCACATCCAGGGCTTGATGGGGAGCAGACAGTATCCTCCTCCTAGACTAAATGTCTGGGGTTTGGACCTTGCATGCAGGGAAGTTTGCAACAATAACGGAGCCTCATGTAGGATATGCTAGCCACCACACTGCACCCCTCCCCATAGTCCCTCAGCAGAGAGAAGGAGAGACAGACAAACAGAGTCAGACAGACATAACAAGCAAGCAAGCAATGTGTCAGTTGTTGCTGACCCAGGAAGCATAACCAGGAGAAGCTGAGGTGATGGGGTGGTAACAAAGGTCTGGTCCTCATCGTGATGTTGGCAGGGGTCCTTAGGAGGTGGGTTGGAAAGAGTTGAGTTGGGTAAGGGTCTGTCCATCACTCATGGGCCTAGTGGAAGTTTCTGTGTGTAGAGGGGTGTCTGGGAGACCTGGGGCTCTGTGCTCTGGCCTCCCACCCAGGACTGGGTCCTCGTATTCCCCAACCTATCTCCCTGCATCAGCAGCTCAGATGGGGGTGTTATTGCCCTGGGATCCAGATGTTCATGCAGCATGTGGGAGTTGAAGACCAGCAGCTTCTCCTGCCTGGGCCCAACACCTGTGGGTCTCTGTGTCCCCCTCCCCTGCTCTCCCAGCCCCCCTCTACTAGAGTCAGTGATGTGAGGACTCACACAGAAGTTAGCATCATAGAGTTTGCTTTGTGGGTGAAGGGTAGTCTAAGGCAAGCAGAAGGGGTGGTAGGTAAAGAGACTGGGTCTGGGAGCAGTGTGCTGAGCTGAGATGGACTGGGAGCATGTGTGTGTGAACATGTGCACATGCTACAGGAGCTACATGCACACAGCAGTGTGTGTGCATGTCTGTGTGCAGGAGTACTGCATTGTGAGTCAGATGCTGATGGGGGAACTGGAAGCAAACAAAGTGGGAGATGGCAAGTACGTCGTGTCCCTTGGGGAAGACAAGGATGGGCCTCTGTGCCCATGTCTACCACCCTCCCATGAAAGCTCTGATGCTCTGTGGTTTCCAAGATAGTGGGGACCTCCAGTAGTCCATATCTGTGCATTTCCTAGTCCACCATCCCTCCCCATCCCTACTCCCACTCCCTACCCAGCTTCTGCCCCCAGCCATCTCACCTCACACTCCACCCCCACTCACTTGGCTCTCACCCACTGCCCATCCCCACCCACCTTACTCATCTACACTTGGCCATACAGAAACTAAGCCTTCATCACCCACTAGTCCTTCTGACAGTCCCTCTATCTTCTACTCAGCTCCCAGGTCTGGCTTGCTGTGGTCCCCAGGATGTGGTCAGTGGATTCAGGCTGACTGTAGACCTGGGCTTCCGTCACAGGCGTCTGTCTCCATGCAGGCTGGCGCTCGATGCTGGTCCTGAGCTTCGTGCTGGAAGGATTTTTGTTTTGTTTTGTTTTGTTGGGTCTTCTTGTTGCATGTGGTCTCTCTCTAGTTGCAGAGAGCGGGGGCTACTCTCTAGTTGGGTGCATGGGCTTCTCCTGTTGCAGAGCATGGACTCTAGGTTCATGGGTTTTAGTAGTTGTGGTGCATGGGCTTAGCCACTCCACAGCATGTGGGATCCTCCCGAACCAGGGATTGAACCTGTGTTTCCTGCACTGGCAGGCAGATTCTTATCCACTGTACCACCAGGGAAGTCCAGAAGGGTCTTGCTCCTAATGTGTTCATGGGTCCTGCCTCCTCCTTTCTCCACAAAGTGGCAGCCTCAGTATCTCTGCTGTCACCTCAAGGGTCTCCCTCCCTCAGATGATAGATTCCCAAGATGAGCTGGCCTCTGCTCACCCAGTATCCACCTTAGCCTGGTGGTCTTCTGTAATGCTCCTGGCAGAGAGTACTAGAGATGGGAAGGGTCCTGGGAGAGGCTAAAATCTTGGCATGTCCTCTCTCCCAGGCTGTGGGCCCAGAAGTAGTGGAGGGCTCTTTGAGAGGACCTCAAATCTCCAGATTCCAGGGGAGCAGGCCATGAAGTCTGAGCTCTTGGTTTGCTTCAGAGAGCAAATGACCACATGCTCCATGGTCCAGCATCCTGGCCCCCGGGGCACCAGGCAGTTCTGCACATCTGGGGCAGAGCCATGGAGCTGTAGGTGGCAGGAAACTTTGGTGAATGTTTTCACAGCCCAATGTGCACCTAGGACAAGGAAACTCAGAGGGCCATGTTCACTGCCCCTGTCCCCTTGCACCTTACTGCCACCATCTACATCGGGAGGCCCAGATCTCATTTTCTCTTGAGCCATCAGAGAGTGCTTCCTGGAGGAAGGATCACAGAGAACTGAACTGCCTCACAGAGCAGTGAACCCTAGAAAGGTGTGACAGAGGGAATGGGCTGGGTCAGGCTAGATTTGAGGACACCATGGGAGGCCTGACCACTCTCTCTAGGACCTGCTGAGTCCCTGCCCTGGGAACTGCAGAAGAAACCAGAGTTCTCTGATGTGTGTGCATGTGAGTGTGTAGTTTTGGGGCAAGCTTCTTGTGACTGACAAAAGGTATGGTCATGTGCAATGTCATGGTTTTGTATGTAGACTCCTGGCACCATGTGTGGTTTCTGCATGTGGCTTTGTGGTTCCATGTGTGGCTTTGTGTTTTGTGTATAGCTTCATGATTCTATGTATGGCCATGTGACTGTGTGTATATATACCATCCCCTTTAGGCAACCCTAGTGGAGGACAATTACTTGGGCCCACTTTACAGGTGGGGAAACTAAGGCACCAGGAGGTTTATGACGCATGAAATCCCAGGGGTTTTGATGGTTAGCTCTGCTACCTCCTGCCACCCCACTTCAGGGTTAACAGGTGAGGAAGGAGACCCATGGGCATGCGTGCGTGTCCAGGGCTGGCAGGAGGGTGGGCTGGCCTGCAGATGGAGCCTTGGATCTCCTTCAGGACATGTAGCTGGCTGCTCCTCAGGCAGGAAGCTGGGCTTTTTACTGGCTCCCACCTGTTAGCCACCCTGACCCCTTGTGCCAGGAAGTATTTGCTAAGGAACAGATGTTTCATTCCCAACTGAGCAGATGCTTCATTTCTTCATTCATTGGTTCATCCAATCACCCATCCATCCATGCATTCATTCATTCATCTACTCATTTTTTCATTTGTCCATCCATCCATGGATCCATCCATCCATTCATTCATTTGTTTACCCATTCATTTATTCATCCAATCATTTGTTCGTTGTCTAGATTGCTATGAGGCTGACATTGAGCCCTTGGGAACAGCCAGGCTGGGGGTCACTCAGCCTGGAGAAAGGATGTGATTTCCACCTGAGGCTCACAATGTGGGTCTAGTCCTGGCAGAACTGAAGTGGAAGACAGTCCCCCCAGAACTGTGGGCTGCTCTGGGAGGTAGGGAGCTCCCTACAGTGAGGGACATTGCAGGGATCTCTGGGTAGGGTCAGCTGGACACAGGGTCCTAGGCTGAGCCCACACCCCAATCATCTGTGTGTCCCCACTCAAGGGCCCCCACTTCCTCTCCTTGCTCTCAGCCCCTCACTCCTTAGCTCAGAAAGTAAGGGATTTCCCATTACATGGCAGATGGTTTGGAATCTGACAGTAGTTGGCAGTACTGGAGAAGGAAATGGCAACCCACTCCAGTATTCTTGCCTAGAGAATCCTGTAGACAGAGGAGCCTGGTGGGCTGCTGTCCATAGGGTCGCGTAGAGTCGGACATGACTGAAGCAACTTAGCACACATGCATGCATACATCTCCAGTACTCACTGTCCCTGAGTGGCAGCATGGGGACGTGCATCATCTATGGCTTCCAAGCCTGGCTGCGGAAACCTGTGGATGGGATATGTGTGGCCGGGGTCCTGCACGGTGCCCCTCTCTCCCTTGTACCTTGGGATGAGAGCTCTGTGAGCATCTACTGCTCTGACCCTTGCAGCAACCCCAGTGGCTAACCTGCTTCAGCCTTGGGCCTCTGAGCCTGCAGAAGGATGTCCGCACTAGCATTGGCCCTGCATGGTCAGACCCTGGCTTGCTTCCCTCACTCCTCGTAGGTCCTGGTTCCAGCCACTTGGGACCTCAATAGGTGCCTCAGGGCCTAGACAGGGCCTGGTTTCTTGCTGCGTGTACCCCTGAAGCCCAGAGTCCAGCCTCCTGTGCAGCATATTGGCAGATAAAGTGCCTGTTCCCTCTAGAAGTGTCTTGACATGGCTACAGGCACACAATGGGTGATTTTGTGGACTCTTGTTCAGGTGGACCCCCACCTGCCCACTCTGGAATGCCCCTCCCTCTTGGCCCCTTGAAGCACCCCACCCCCACTCCCTGCACCACTCAGATCGAGTTCATCATGTCCTCCCACAGCTCCCACCTGAGCCTCTACAGCGCTCTGCCGGTCTCTAGCCCCAAGGGGCCTGGTTTGATTCTCCCTCAGCACCCCCTGGGATCCTCCTGTCAACTGTCATCTTCTCAGGGACATTTTCCCAAACCCCAGTGTCATTCTGAGTCCTGGCTCTGCCTGCCCTGGGCCTCACTGTGGAGTGGCAGCATCCCATCCACCCTACCTTGGGTCTTGAGGCTCCTGGTGGAGTCCCTGTGGCCAGAGATGAAGGCAGGGGTTGGAAGGAGGCCTGTCTACCTGCCTGGGTGAAACTTCTATGAGAGAAGAAAGGCTCTTTCTGTGGCCCATTCTGTCCCTTGTCCTCATTCCCTTCTTCTGACCTGGGATAGAGACATGAGACTCAGTGAGCAGCAGACATCTTTGGACCACGAGGAGAGGGCTAAGCCACTGCATTGACCTGGGCCTTGCCTGGCCTGGCTTAGCCACTTCTGTTCCCTCTAGCAAGACTGGATGTGTGTTGCTGTGGTTCCTGCTGTTCAGAGTGTGGGCTGCACACTGACCTCCGCAGGCTCTCAGTGCCCCCACACCTGGCAGTCAGAATCTGCCTTTTGACACAAGCCCAGGGTGGGGTGGCAGAGAGTTCTGTGTTTTGTCTTCTATGTCATTCCTAGCTGGCGGAGGATGGGTGCTCTATTGATTTTCCATGGGGGATGTGCTGCCTCTGTGAATCAGGACTTTCTGCTTCCTTCTAGTCCCATGCAAGGGAGATTTTAAGAATCAAATTTCAATGTTTTTAAAGAAAAAAGATGTAATTCATTAATACTTGAAAGTTGGAGGTGTTTTGAGTGGTAAAATGAATCCAAAGGGAATAAATGAAAAAGGAGTGTGAGCTCAGGGCTGGCTCTGCTTCTTCTTAACCTTGAGCAGTTTAGGGCCCCCACTTGTGCATCCACTCTCCTAGGAGGGCTTGGGGCCTTGGACAGAGGGTGGACGTGGTGGGGGCATGGACATCACACCTAGTGCCTTGTGTGGCCCTTGCCACAGTCCTGTGTGGTGGCCTTCATTTGCCCATTTCCTGGGTGCATGCATGCATGCTAAGCCACTTCAGTCATGCCCAACTCTGCGACCCTAGGGACTGTATAGCCTGCCAGACTTCTCTGTCCATGGGATTCTCCAGGCAAGAATACTGGAGGGGGTTGCCATGCCCTTCTCAGTGGATCTTCCCGACCCATGGATCGAACCCATGCCTCTTATGTCTCCTGCATTGGCAGCCAGGTTCTTTACCACTAGTGCCACCTGGGAAGTATTTCCTGGGTGAAGACATTGGCACTTTCAGAGTGAGAGAGGCTCCAAGGAACAGGCTCTGCAGGTGGGGCTCAGAACTCTGCTTGGCCTCCTCGAGTGCAATAAGGGGCTCTGTGAACAGCTGGGGTCCCTGAAGGTGCCCCAAAGGCTAGGAAGGACCATCTGAACTCCAGTGGTCCCCAGACCTGTCCCTGAGCAGAAGGCCTCCTCCTCTTGAAAGGGTGATGAGGTGGAACCCCTTGGGACAGGCTGTGTAGGGCAGGGCCAAGACACTGGGTGGTGTCTTTGTGTCCATGGGCTTTGGTGAGGCCTGCGTGTATGGGAGGTGTGGGTGGGTGGGCCAGGGGCCACGGTTCTGGAGAGGGGGGAGGGATTATTGCTAATGGACTGTTACAGACTCTGCCCTTCCTACCACCCTCAGGAGCTGCCCGGACCCTTCTGACCCTCATTCTGCCCTGTTCATTTCTCCCAGGTTCAGACTAAAGCCCCTGACCTCCAAAACCACCCTCCTTCAAGTCCGCCACTACCCAGAGGATCCTTCCAGCTTTGTGAACTCCTATTTGCACTGCAAAGCCCGTCTCAAATGCCTTTTGCCCGAGCTTCCTTCCCTGACTATACTCCCTGCAGGGAGGACAGACTCTCACCCCTAGATCAGCATCTAAGCCCTCCGATGTTGTTCTATCCTGGTCTGCCCCTACTGCTTCCTGCTGATGTGTCCCAGGAGCTTGGCAGGACAGAGTAAATGAACCATTTAGTGAACGCATGAATGACTGAACTGATGGATGTCAGGTGGACATCCAGGTAGGGAAACTGAGACTTGGAGAGGGGAGGGAGCAGGCTAAGGCTACACAGAACCCTTCCATGCCCTTCCTCTCACCTCAGCCCACAGATAAACCTACTTTGTCCTGTCCTTTGTGCTGGCTGACGGCTCAGACACTGCTCTTGGGGTACTTGACTTAGAGGGGCACCTAGACACCAGACACCAATTTCCTTTGCCCGATGAGGCTCCCAGTGAGGACTGGGTGGCCAGCCCAGAGGCACTCAATGAGAAGAATCCTGCCTACTAGATCTAGCCCTTGCATAGAACATAAGAAATGAAGCCTTGGGGGACCCAGATGACTTTGCCCTCTAGGCCAGCCTCATCCTACAGCTGAGACTTGGAGGAAACAGAGGCTTGGAGTCCCGGACTGGTTCTCCTTACAGGCTCCACATGTCCACCACTGCCCATGGAGTTCCTCCTGGGAAAGGAAGCTGAGATTGGAGTTAGTTGAGATCCAGGAATCCAAGGGGCTATGGGGGTGAACATCAGGCCCTGCCTGGGGGTCCTTAGGGTCCTGGTCTACTGCCCTTGGAACTGAGAGAGGTCACAGTGAAGATGGCCAAGTCCACCTGGATTTTGGAGAGGGGAGGTAGATCCAGGGAACTACCTGTGTCTCTGTGCAGTGGTCCATCCAAACAGAATGTGCACCTCATGGTTGCACAGTACGACAGGGGAAGGAGGGGTGTGAATGCCTGAACGCTGTTCACCAGCTGGACTCGGGGCCTCTGGGCCATGTGGGCTCCAGGGTGAATGGGCAGGTAATTCATGAGAAGCCTGGCTGCGGGCTCTGCCCCTGTATCTCCTCCTCCTCCTATCAAGCCTCTTCCCTCCTTGGGTCCCCAAGGTTCTCCTGCCCTCCAGGCTCCCCGGGGCCCCCATGTTGCTGAGGTGGCTGGCATGGGCTCCTGAATGAGTGTGCCTGTGCATTCAGACCTCTGTGTGCCCACACGTCATGAGCATGAGAGTGTGCTCCCTTCCCGAGTACCAGAGAGAAGGGCCCCATAGGTGTGCATGCAGCTGCAGGCTCTCCAACCCATGGGAGCAGACGTGTGCATGTGTGTGCAGTGTGTCCTGAATGGACCATGGGCGTCGTGCAACCCTGGATGTGTCCTGGATGCAGGCAGTGTCTATGCTGCCAGGCTGTCTGATTCATGTTCCGTTCTGAGCCTGCAGGCTGCGGCCACCCCGTCTAACCTCAGCCAGAGAAAAATGTCATTCTTCAAGCCATGTTTCAAACGCATAGGTTTATTTTTTTAATGTGCAAGAGAAACATGTCCAAGATGCTCCAGGGGATAAGTGGTTTCCTTTGCCTTGTTTCTGTGTTTTGTCTTTGCTGTTTCCAGATTGTGAATGCTTGAGAACTGGGGATGGGTAGACGGAGAGGCTGGGGGCAGGGACCAGCACCGGCAATCCCCATGCTAGAGGACCCCGGACTGTGTCTGGAAGGGTGGGCACTTGGGGACCCCCTAATACCCCAACATGGCCTAGTTCCTAGATTGGCCTCCCCCTGCCTCTCAGACTTCCTGCACCCCCAATGGTCTCTCCCCACCTCTGGGTGGCTGCTCCAAGGAGGAAGTGGTCAGGGAAGTTCCTGCAGGAGGAGGTGCTGGCTGGGCTGGCACGGTGCCCTCTGGGTTTGCAGAGGTTAGCATTGTCAGGAGGAGGGACCCTTGGAAAGCCCTAAATGCCAGGCTGGAGTACTCAAGGCTCAACCCCCGCCGCCCCTGTGGTACTGCCCACAGGCCCTTTACACACCTTCCTCAGGGCTCACCTGCCCATGGCAGCTCCTGCTCCTCATGGGGGTTTCTGTGGCTGAGGCTGCAGTGCTTGCTCTGGCCAAGGTCGCCTCTGCTCAGGCTCTCACACTGAACCTGCACGTGCTCAGGGAGGCTTATCTGGCAGCAAGGCTTTCTCCCTTCTCCCAGCTTTGTAGGCTAACCACTTGTTGGTCATCCGCTTTAAATATGTCCGTCCCAAACTCCCTACCTAAAGGAGTTAGTTTTCTCTTCCCCTTAAGTTTTCCCTGGCAACCATAAGTTCGTTCTCTTAAGTCTGTGAGTCTCTTTCTGTTTTGTAAGTAAACTCATTTGTATTCTTTTTAGATTCCACATATAAGGGATGTCATACGATCTTTCTCCTTCTCTGTCTGACTTACTTCACTCAGTATGACAATCTCTAGGTTCACCCATGTTGCTGCAAATGGCGTTATTTCATTCTTTTTAATGAGACATAGCCCTGAGACTTCTGACGGCCCTTGGCCCACTGCCCTTTCCAGAGCCTTGGTGTAGCTTGTTGAGCTAGTCATTGAGAGCATCCCTGGTCCTGGCTGTGGGTCCTGGCTCCATAGACTTGCCCTGGGACTCTGAGATGTGGCCTTGAGTGGTTTATCTGTCTCACCTTCGTACGAGGATGCTGGCTGTATGCCTGATGTTTGAGCCTCACCTCTTCTGGGGTGAGATTTCTCCCTCCCTAGGCCACTGTGAGGGCCCTAACCCATCCTTCGCCCTCCCTGTGAACCTGGACGGGGGCACTGCCTGAAGGTCAGTGTGGGGAGGCCTTGGGGAGGAGGGATAAGACCTGAGTAAGGACGGGGAGGAAGCCTGGTGCAGCAGTAGACACAGTACTCTGGGAGCCAGACTCGGAGTCTGACCTTATCCTGAGGGCATGGAGCCACTCAGAGGTTAAAAAAAATTTTTTTTCTGTTCATAAATGTAATGTAAGCTCTTGTGGACTTCAGAAAAGCAGAAAAAAAAGGCAAGTCTGTACAGCTCCCTTGGAGAACCTGGAGTACCTGGAGAAGCCATGCAAGAGTCCTGTGGCGCCCTCTGCCTCCTTGCTCCCCTGCTTTCAATTTTATTCCCTCTCCACATGAATTCCCAGAGTTCCTTCTCACTCTCCTTTTCGGCTGGGTGTGATCCAGAACCACAGCATTTCTCTCCCAGTCCTTGCCCTGTGGCCTCCAGGCGCAGGTCCAGGCCAGCTCTCTAAGTGGTGCCCACAGTCTGCTCAGAGCCAGCACCTGTTGTCAGTCATCTGGTTCAGGATGGGGGCTATTTGACCCCCACCCCGGGGATGCAGCTGTTCCCAGCATCAACACTTGTCCCCTTGGTTCTCCACTGGGCAGGAGCTGGTGGACAGCTAATCCCTGCACCATGCGGCCATGGGGACTGGAACCTGTGGGGCGCAACCACTCCTGAGCTTCCTCACAGCATGGCGGGGGCAGGGGCTCGGGTCCTGGCAAAGGGAGAGTGAGAGAGCGCAGGTGCCAGGCGAAGGCTGCATTCCCTTCTTGGAGGTCACCCTGAACACCCCTTCATGTCTGATGGCACTTACACAGTCCTCACTCTGACAGGAGAGCCCCCATTTCCTGGCAGGGAAGTGCAAGTTTCCAGTACAGTACGCAGAACTTAAAATATCAAGGTGGTATTGCAGAAAACTCAATGGGCCACGTGTGTACAAAGGCACGCTGCACCTGGCCTCTTAGTTTCCACACCACAAAAGCCTATCGCCTGCACCTGCCCTGGCAGTAGAGACCCCACTCCCAAGGTGAGCTCTGCCAGGTTTCCTTGGCCTTTGTGCCCTTCATACTTGTCTTTTCTGTCCCACTCTGTAGCAGGGGCCTTGTGGCAGTTCTATTCTCTTGTCCTTGGAGGGTCCTGTCCCAGCATCTTCTTTTGAAGTCCTGTTTTTTTCTTCTCGGCAGTTATTAGATGTCCTATAAAAATTCCACCTTGGTCTGCTGTCTGACCCTCCACCTGGCCCAGCCCCACCCGACCTTGGCTGAAGTTCTGGTTGACTTTGTCATCACTGCCATCCGAAGACCCCAACAGGTCCGGCATGTGTGAAGGGCTGGTGATCATCTGTGGGGCCCACAGCAGCCCAAGTTGCCTAAGTGAGGGGCCCTCCCCGGGGGGTGGCATTTACGGCCTCCTGCAGGGCCGTGTATGCTTCTGTGGACTCCCTCCAATGCCCTCCCATAGCCACTTTTTCCTGCCCTGGTGTGCAGGCTTCTGGATGATAGCTGCCTTGCTCACAGACGGCCACACTCCTGGCCTCCTGAGCCCTGGGGTGCTCAGGAGCCTCACAGAGGCCTCCCTCTCACAAAGTCCAAAGTGGTCTGGGGCAGGCTGACCCCATGTCCCAGCCCAGCCTCTTTTATAATTCCTCACACTCAGAGAGGGTCCCCCACCCTGGGCCCCTCAAAAGGCAGAGGTTGAAGGACAGCAGGGTTGGAAGACACCAGGCTGCCACGGCCCCAGGAACTGGACTTGTGTCAGGGACATCTCACAGAGGGCTCTGTCAGCCTCTGATCCCCAGGATCACGCCAAGCTGGGGCCTTCTCAGCCAGGGGCCTGAGCCTGGACTCTGCCCATCTGCAGCCAGCCCCAGTGGGGAGGCCTAGGGCTCTAGGGGGCAGCCTCTTGAGTCCCACCTGCCCCTGATGGCCACATTCTCCTGCCAGCCTGGCCTGTGTGATTCAGGTCAACTCCCTAACCCTGTAGGGACCCTCAAAGTATGTGAGACCCCAATGTGGGTAGCACCCCAAATTCAGGTTCTGCCAGCCATTGGAAACTCAGGACAACCAGCTGAAACTGACCAGAATGTGCTTGAGGCTCTAGAGGCTGGATCCTGTACATATGGGCCCATTCAGGGAGGCTTCAGAGGAGGGGTCCCCGGCCCGGAAAGGCACAGCGTGGGTGGGGGTGAGTGGACTCAGGAGCACATGCTGTGGGCACACGGGGTGGCTGCCCTGTCACCTGGTGGTTTGAGTCTTCACGTGCTCCCGGCCCTGGAGGAAAAGGGCAATCCCTGTTGACTCTGTGTGCCCAGACAGATGATGCTGTGAGATTTGTGCAGGACCAGGTGTTTTACAGGGCTTTGTGCACAGACTCTGCAACTTCCTTCCTCACAGACAAGGGAGCTGTCCCCAGGGAGATGCCATGGTGAGGCATCTCCAGCTGCCCCAGCACCCACATCACCCTGTCTCCCTGCTGCAGCCAGCAGTTGTCATGAGTTCAAGGGCCATGTCTCCCTGTGACAAGGCTACCTGCATTGGTTCAGCCTCCTCTGGTTGCCACAGTGGTTGCAAGCCTTACTCTGCTGCCCGCCCTCAGGGCGGCCCCACCGGCAGCGTACCCCAGCACCACCCTGGTCCAAGCTGCAAATTCTCTGGAGTTCAGGGACATGCCTGACACCACCCTGGTTCTGCCTCCCCAAGAGGACTTAGGGCCCAGATTCAGCATCCTGGCTGCCCAGGCTCCCCGTGCACTCAGCACAGCATAGCCGCTGACATGTGTGTTATTTCACCTGCTGGATCCCAGCATTCCAGCGCAGGGCTGGAGAAGGTCATAAAAACGTTGCGGTAACCTATATATTATTTTTATGCCGGTGCTTAACATGGTGACTTTGACACATGTGCGGGAGCCCTGTTGTAAATCAGGCCTCTGGGCCCACTGTGTGCACACGCAGGGGCCACCCGCACCTCTCACGTGTGCTCTGACCTGGCGGCTGTTCCCGAGTCTTTGGACTGACACTTGAGGTCCTTGGCCTGGTCTGGGGTCCATCTGCTGGCTGCCTCCACCTTGTTTCTAATAAAGCTTCCCTGAGTTCAGGAGCAGGGATGGGGCTCAGCTGGTGACAGACTCTACGAGCTCCAGGCCAGAAATTGAGGGAACGCCCATGCTGCACTTGGCAGCCATGCACGCACGTGGGTGCCAGTGTGCATTCTCCTGGGTTTATATGTGAGTGTGTGTGTTCTCCTGGGGGGTGTGCATTCTCCTGGGTGTATATGTGAGTGGGTGTGTTCTCCTGGAGGGCGTGCATTCTCCTGGGTGTGTATGTGAGTGTGTGTGTTCTCCTGGGGGATGTGCATTCTCCTGGGTGTGTATGTGAATGTGTGTGTTCTCCTGGAGGGAGGAGTGTATTCTCCTGGGTGTATATGTGAATGTGTGTGTTCTCCTGGGGGGCGTGTGTTCTCCTGGGTGTTTGTGCATGCATAAAGAGTGTACACACTGTACGTGCATGAGTGTGTGTGCATTCTCTTGGAGGTGTGTGCAAAAGTGTGTGTGTGTGCAAGGGTGGCTGAGCAAAGGCACAGCACCTCCACTCACTCTAAGCCAGACTTCACAGTTCTGCACGAATTGTTCTCTGCCCAGATGGGCCAGGAATATCTTTTCCAAGCTTTACCTGGACAAGGTCCCCAGACCCTCAGGGCATCCCCTAGCTCCCAGGGCGATGACCGCAGGCTTTCCCTTGGACAGACAGATGGACAGCTGCTCCCCAGAGCTCTCCTCACTAGCTCTCTGGGTCTCAGTTTCCCCATCTGTGCACGGACTGGAGCTGGCATTGGTAGGTGAGGTAAGGGGGATGGGAGAGAATGACACTCCGTTTCTGAACAAGGAGCCTGGAGAGGCCATGCTGGAGAGGTGGACAGGGCTGGATGTGGAGCTTCATCAGGAGAAAGGCCCTGAGAATGATTTGGCTTTCTTCATGGGTGGTGCATATGGCACGTCAGTGCCTCGGGCCTTCCTTACCAGGCCCCTGACTGTGGACTCTGTATGCTGCCCTAGGATCCACTGCACTGGGCGAGGCCCCAGCGCAGGGCAGATGAGTGCTGTGGCCTTTCCTGCCCCTGCCCCTCCTGTAGGCTCTGGGAAGCCATGGCATCCAGCGTTGAGTCCTGAGCCTACTGCCCTGGTGGGCGTGCCCTCCTCCTCTCTTCCCTCTGCCTGGGAAACAGCTCTCTTGCACCTTTCAGGGGTCCTCAATCCACTTCAGTATTCTTGCCTAGAGAATCCTATTGACAGAGGAGCATGCCCCTTGGAGAAGGAAACGGCAATCCACTTCAGTGTTCTTGCCTGGAGAATCCCATTGACAGGGGAGTCTGGCAGGCTATGGTTCATGGGGTCGCAAAGAGTTGGACACCACTGAGACTTAGCACACACCTAAGAAAATTGGTAGTGTCAGCAGGCATGGTGACATGGGCTTTGACTAATGTGTAGAGGGAGCCCCAGCAAGTTCTCTTCCCATTGGGCCAGGGGATGGATCTTTTTGTCCTACTGAAGTGTGTCTAGGGAGAAGGCAATGGCACCCCACTCCAGTACTCTTGCCTAGAAGATCCCATGGATGGAGGGGCCTGGTGGGCTGCAGTCCATGGGGTCGCTAGGAGTCGGACACGACTGAGCGACTTCACTTTCAGTTTTCACTTTCATGCATTGGAGAAGGAAATGGCAACCCACTCCAGTGTTCTTGCCTGGAGAATCCCAGGGACGGAGGAGCCTGGTGGGCTGCCGTCTACGGGGTCGCACAGAGTCAGACACGACTGAAGCGACTTAGCAGCAGCAACATATCACACCGTGGCTATGGTACAGGTGGACAGATATCCCTACCGGCTTTCTGAGAGGTGATTGGTCATAAGACTGGGAGCTCTAGGACCTAGCAGCTCTGTGTGCTTCGTGCCTTGGTGGGCCTCACACGACTCACCCTGAGGATGGCAGATCACACCCATGGACACCTGGAAAACCACCTGGCAGTGGCTTTAGGGGAAATGTGTTCTGGATGAGTAAGAAATAGCCCCAAACTGAGTGACCAACACAATAATGAACAGTCATCTACTGCCTGTTTTTGGAGTCTGGTCAGCAGTTCTGGCTTGAGGCCTCTCACCAGCAGCTGTCTTCCAAGAGGTCTGACTTGTGACTGCTGGGCTGGAGAGGGCTGGTGGCCAAGGCCTCGGTGTCTCTCCACAGCACTGATTGAGCAACCGAGCGGTGGTCGTCCCCTGGGCAGGTGTCCAGGGGCCTCGGCAGTACACATGTCACCTAGGAGTCGGTTGGTTGCACGACCACCCCTAGCTCAGATTAAAATAACCCTCAAGGGCATGAAGGCTAGGAGGCCCATCTTGGAGAATGGCTGCTTTCATGAGAGAAGGCTCTTCACTGACTGCTTAGTAAAAGTAGCTAGCAACTGACACCTAGGGGATGCCAAGCAGGGTCTGTGACTCAGGGCTAGGTAAGCAGCGGTCTCTTAGAAAAGGTTTCATTTCTTCCCAGTCCTGATCCTGCCCCCAGGAAGGCTGGTTGGAAACCCCAGGCCCAGTACTGAGGACAGACATGGAGGGGCTGGGGCCCACGGAAGGAAATGTTGACGATGCCTTCCCATTGAGAGAGCCCCCAGCTGCACCACAGGGGTCCAGGATCTGGCTGTGTTCCCTCTGTGCCCCCACCCTTTGTAGGTCCTTCCTTTTCGTGCCCTTTCTCCCTTCTGGAGTCACTGACTTCAACTGGAATGCAAGGGAGGCACCCTGGGGCCTTTGGCCTTGGAAACCAGTCCACAGATTAGGGTATCCTTGGAGGATTCTTGCCAAAAGGCTCTGAGGACCCTGAGGGGCTTGGGGGAGGGCCCAGGGACAGCCCAGTCCCAGATACTCTCTGAAGGATAGGAGTGAGATCAGAGGTCCTTCCTGAGAATGAGAAGGAGGTGGACAGAAGCCATTCTGGGTAGCAGAAATAGCCAGCTCTCTCCATTTCCACCCAGGGGGCAGCAGAGTGGTTGGGATGACATTTTCAGGAAACCTTAGGTGAGTGTGGCTGAGCCTGCAGCAGGGCAGGAGCTTGCTAGGACTGAGTTTGGAGGTAATAGAGGGAGGGCAGCTTGCCAGTGTCTTGTGGAGGGGAGTCCAGAGGCAAACAAAGCAGGATGAAGGCGGGGCTCTGAGATCTAGAAGACAGGCGGAGGCAGGGACTGTAGGGGGCTTGCTGGTTGGAGGGAGGTTGGAGGTAGATAGTTCTGGCCTGGAAGCTGCCACCTAGGAAGGACCTTTCCTGAGTGAGGGTCCTTTCCTGGGTGGGGGTCCTGGGAATGGTGTGCTGACCCTGAGGGTTTGCGGCTTAGGAGAAAGGGGAGAAAAGTGGCTTCTGGCCCAGCTGGCAGGAGAGTGGCCAGGACACAGCTGGCCTCAGGGACAGCTTGGCTGGGTCCCAGGGTGGGTACAGAGAGGAGGAGGTGAGAACAGGTCCCCCTTGTGAGGTGCTGAGTGCAGCCCCCACCTTCCCAGGCTCCTTGGTATGTGGGGACATGCAGGTGGGTGGGGGGCACTGAACTGACAAATAAGCTGTTGGTGCAGAGTGCTAGAGAGGAGGCCCTCTGGGCTGGCAGAAGGATGGGGCCCTGGGGAGACAGGCGGCTGCTGAAGGCACACCTGACAATGCAGCCCTGCTGCTGGGCTGAGGTGGAGATGGAAAGCTGGCCCTGACCCTCCACCCTCCTGTTCTCTGGTCTGTGGGCATCTAGGTCACGGACATGGGGGCTGTGGACACCTGGGGCCTGGTACCTCTGGGCCTAAGGCAATCTCATCTGTCTAGCTAGTCCAGGCACTGTGGTTTGGTGGAGGTGGCATGTTTCCTGCGCCCAGACCCAGTGGGCTGGGCTGGGCCTATTCACACAGGATTGGGTGAGGATGTTTGTGTGATGGGTATTGGGGGCAGCAGAGATTAGGTCTGCAGGAAAAGCATAAAACATTATGAAACACATTGACTGTAATTTGGAGCAAATGTTTGATGCTGAGGCTCCCCAATCTGAGGGAGGCCTCACATTCCCACCACGCCCCTCACTACCTTGCAGCAGCCAAGTATCGTCCCATATGCCACTATCACCCCACACGGCAAGCCCTGCACTAGGGGATGGAGAACAGTCTCCTGCTCCACCCAGTCACTCCCATGGGATGCAGGAATGATCCCTGAGCCCCAGTGCCCAAGTGTGACTTGGCGCTCCCAGGCCCCAGGAGCATCTTGTCAGGGCCCAGGATGGTGGGCCCCACCTTGCTTCTGGATTCCCGGGGCTGTCCTGCAGTTTGCCCAAAGTGGCGGAGACCCCGCCACCCAGCCGCTCCTACTCAGGTCTGCTCTCCGGCAGACCCACGCTCTGGGTGCACGCGTCTGGGGGCTTCCAAGGCCAGATTTGAAATCTAGCGGGACCCAGGAGAGTCGGGGCAGTTTGTTGCACCGGTGGCCTGGTGAGGGGAGCTGGCCGAGTGCTGCAGCACACACTCATGCATTTTAAAAGGAGACAGGAAGTGGTATCTGCCTCCTCGCCACTTCATTTTATTAGAAAGAAAGAGAGGAGAAAGACAAACAGTGGCTTCTACAAGGGCCACACAGGTGGCACGAGGCAGCTGGGGGAAGGGGGAAACAGACTACTCAGCTGAAAGTAGCCCCCCTGATGATGTTGGCTCCCAGCCCCCACTGGGTGGCCCAAGGGTGGGATTAGTGCCAATGAGTCCCAGTGGCTTCAGTCCAGATCTCCACTCTTACTGTCCATCTGCTGCCCTGGGTTTTGGGACTAAAGCCCAGGGGTCTTTGGGGGTGAGTCTTGCCACCCTCCTGGCATACTTCTGGTTGAAACTTGACTTGTCATGAGACCTCTTTAAGCTACCACATACCCTCAAATGAAGGCTCTGCTATAGCCATGGGACCTGTCAAACAGTGGTTTTGGGGTGGTGTTGACTTCTTCAGGGACCTGCCTCTGACCTCTCACCTCCAGGTCTACCCAGGGGTCAATTTGCCCCTGGAGTCCAGCTCTCTCCCATCACCACCTCAGACAGACCATAGTGTGCTTTGCCCTGTCTCTTTTGGAGCCTACCTACAGGGACCCCAGAAGCCCCAGGTCCTGGTGTGTGTGTATGGGAGGTTGGAGGCGGTCACAGTGGGTAAGGGCCAGAGGGGGCCACAGCCCAACCCGGCCCAGACAGTGGAGGCTTGCAGCCCCCTCCCTGCCACCCCTGCCCTCCCCAGGTTGCACAGCTGTGAGCCTGATGGCAGGCAGGAAGGACTCCTCTCCTGGACTGCTGGGAGGAGGAAGGAGGCAGAGACGAGTGGGAAGAATCAGACTTGATGTCCCTCCCTGGGCTGGGCCTGGATTCTGGCTCCCATTCCAGGGACTGTCTGCTCCCGGGTAAGGGATGGGCTCAGGCCACGGCAGTGGGTGGCAACCCAGAGACCCCAGTGGAGCCCAGGGAAAGAGACGGGCTGAGGACCTGGAAAAAACACTCTCACTGAGAAGACAAACAGGACTCACCCTCTGCCAGATGTTCCTGGAAAATGTTTAGGACCTGTATCAACATATGAAATTCCCATCAAACTTTTATTAATCAGAGCCCTTTGCTGTCAATCCCCACCTGATCCCTCTGGACATTCCTGGGAGGGGCCTGAGCCTGGGTTACTGGGAGGGCTTGAGGTAGGGCAGGGCTGCAGCTGTCCCACAGTCAAGGCCAGGTTGGCTGCAGCTCCCCTGGCTGCAGCAACCAGAACCAGGCACACTGAGTGACCGAGACCTGAGATGGAGCAACTGTCATGCTTCCGTGGGTCATGAGCCCACACTTCCCACGCTCAGAGCAGCTCCTCTCGCACCCACCCAACCCAGGACTGCTGTCAGCTGTTTCCAGAGGTTCTGGACTGTGCACAGTGGTGATGCTTTTATGGGGTAGGAGACTCATAAAGAACCAAAATCCCCACTTAGGAGCTGAGAGCTGGGCTGGCTCCACAGTTAGGGAGAGGGAGGCTTAGGCAGGACTTCTGGGGGAGGAGGTCCTCGGGAGGGAGCTTCTAGGGAAGGGCTTCTTGCAGAGAAGGGTCCTGTGGGGGCTTCAGTCAGCCCCTCCTCTCTAGGACTAAGCCACTGGGACCCCTCAGACCTGGACATCCACCAGCCTTCACCCCACTTCTTCCCATCCTGTGCATGCTCCCTCCCTTTCCGGTCCATCACAGGATGGAAGTTCTCTCCTGTTCCTGGAGGGGGGGGGGCTGGGCTCATTTTGTCCTGGGAGAGCATCCCAGAGATCTTCGTTGGGTGGGGGGAGATGGGAGCCGATACTATTATTCCACACAGAAATATTGGCTGCTTTCTCTTTTTTTTTAATTAATTAATTTTTTTATTGAAGGATAATCGCTTTACAGAATTTTGCTGTTTTTGAAGACTGTTTTCTTAAAGACTGTATGCATGTATTTTTGCCAGCTCTGGCCAGGGCCAGGGAGATGGTGCTGCATGAGAACAGCCCCCGCCCCCATCAGGGTCACCCCAGCTGACTCAAAGCTCTCTGAGATGGAGATAGAGGGGAGGAACACTGTGTGATTCCCTCAGGTTCTGTGCTGGCCCCAGCCTCCGAGTCCCTGAGGCTGGGTCTGTTTTGGGCATTAAGGTAAGTGGAGAGTTGTAACGGATGGGGAGCATGGGGCGGGTGAGGTGCTGTTTTTGTGATCAGCAGGGCCTGTGTGTGCCTGGGCCCCTGGGGAGGAGGAGCCTGAGAGAATCCCTCTCCCTGAGACCTTGCTGGGTGGGGTGGGGGCAGAGAGCAGCCCACATCCCCTTGACCCCCACAGTGCCTCCCTACTTGGGTCTTTGCTTCTGCTCTGGGGGATGTGGGCCAGGCAGACAGGTAGAGTGCAGCCAGGATTCAAGTTGGGGGCTGGGGGTTATTCAACTGTTGCCCCGCCGCCCCCATCCCTGCTTTGGGAGTTCCTGAGACTCAGTGGTCAGTGAGACCTTGGACTGTGGGTTAGAGGGCTGGCCTGACCAAGACAGAGCTGGGGGTGCAGCACTTAAACTGGGCCTCTCTCTTGAAGAAGTTCTGGGACAGTTAAGGGTAGAAGACTCCCCTTGCCCCCCTACACACCCTGCAAACTCCACACACACAGGGGTGGTAGGGGAGTACAGACACAGTATGTTGGTGAAGGGATCCTGTTGCCCTTTCTACCCATTTCTCTGGGATCAAAGTCTTTCCTCTCACCCTTCTGAAGGTCACAGTGGGGTGTCAGTTCCCAGCACTTATTAAGCACTGACAGTAGGCAGCACCCCAGCAATGATGACGGGGAGGAAGGAGAGCCTTGGTGAGAGAGGTCCTTGGGTGGACCGGTGGGGTCTAAGCCAGCATCCTGGTCTGCATTCCACCTTGTTACTCATTTACAGACTGGGAGAGGGTGCATGCCTTGAGGTGTACAGGCATTTTTCTGGGACAGACTCCTGCAGCATAAGGGCTGGCAGGACAATGCACCCACAGCAGCAGGCACTGTGCCTGCGGTCTGCACAGAGACTTACATTAAACTTAAATCTGAAGCTCCAGGCCCACCCTGCTCACAGCAACCTCATCCACTTTGTCCAACATCCCTGGAGCAGGGAGAGCCTGAAATGGAAGGAACCAGGAGAAGATCTTCTGTGGTGGTGGGGAGGCCCCCAGAGCGGCAGGGAGAGATGAGGGACTTTGGGATATGGAGAGTCTGCAGAAGAGGGAGGGGTGGGACAAGGGGAGGGACTTGGGGTGAGTCCTGGGAAGGGGGCCGGGCCAGGAGACCCAGTTTCAGGGGCAGGGGCGTCCCAAGAAGGGGGAGGGGCGGAGGATCCTGCAAGCCTGGAGGCGATCCCAGCCGCATCGGTGGCCACAGCAGCCGGCCAGGGGCGGGAGTGGGGCTGGCTGCCAGGGTTCAGATGTTCTCTGCGGTACAGTGGGACGTGGTATAGGGGTGCAGCCACGGACAGTGCTGATCGCCAGCTCAGCCTGGAGCTGCAGACAGGGGCCCTTTGCCTCACAGATCAGGAGGTCCTGGAGACCCTGGGAGAGGAGGGGCTTGCCTGGGACCAGGAGGGCATATTCCAGACCCCAAATCCACTGTCCTGCTTAATCCAGAGGGAAAGGGCTTCTTCACCCTGGATCCCTCGTTATCGGGGCTGCCGTCCCACACTTCAGATCCTGGCTGGGTGCCGGGGGAACCAGAGACCTTGGTCGCTTTCAGGAACTTCAGCTGAACTGGCCTGAGGAACCATCCACTCAGAAGTGGCGGGCCCTGCAGGAGATCCAAGTGACCCTTGTCCCAGGAATGACTCTAGGAGGAAACTGCCATCCTAGACAGGAAGCACAACCAAAGGGACAGACTGGGGTCTAGGCTGGCATGCTCTGACCCTCCTGTCCCCAGCCAGGGGCAGGGGCAGGCCTGGCCTGGACATTTATCTCACTGAGCAGGCAGGGAGGGTGTGATGCCTTCCCATGAGGTAAAAGGCTTGGTCCCAAGCTTGATGGGGCACAGCCTTCTCCCTGACCCAGGGACAGCTGGCCTTCCTAACCCTTGGGCCTGACGGAGGGTCTTCTCAGGCTGTTCTGTGAAGAGGGCTTGTGCTGGACCAGAGGAGACCCTTCTGCTTTTGTCTTCTGCTCTGTCCCCACATTTTCTTGTCCATCTGGGCAATGGCCCTCCACAAAGGACCCCCCTGCCCCAGGGACCTTCCAAACTCTGCCTGGTGCAGGGCTCAGCGGACAGGGTCTGGGGAGCCGCCCCAGCCATGGACATTGGCTTTGACCACTGTTCATAACACTGAACATGTTACGATCTATCTCACAGGTAAGGATATGACTTCAGAGGTTCACCCAGGTAGTGACAAAACCAGCTCCAGGCTCCCTGTGGGTCTTCTCACCTGTGAGATACAGGGAGGTGGCCGGCAGAGCCATGGCTGTGAGAATGCAGGTGTGTGCAGGTGTGTGCAGGTGTGGGGAGAGAGCAAATTTGCCAAGATGGCGTGTTCAGGCTCTCGCCACACGTTTTGTGAACAATGACTATGTAACAGCTGAGATCATTTGTAGCACTGCCCATGCGCGTCACGAGGTACTCTCTTGGTCATGGACTACTTTGTGCTGTAGACATACGTGAACTCCGCCTAGAAAGTGGCGGCACTCTACTGCTTCAGCAAAGCTGTGTCCATTGGGCCAACCAGGAGAAGAGAGACTATAACGTGTTTACTGCTATGGCTACTGCGTCAGCCAGGAGAGAATAAATGTGTCTGCAATCCCCAGGGCTCCTCAAGTCTCATTCCAGCCTCTTAGCTCAGGCCTTGCCTGCCCTGGGTTCAGCAAGCAGTGCAGACATGTGAACAGTAAGACAACTGGAGTCACGAGCAGGATCAGCAATACAGCAGTAAGGCTGGCATGTGAGGCTGTGTTATCCCTCAAGCTAAATGCTGAGAGACCGGCCGGGTCTTGGTTGAGGGGTGGAGGGGCTGTCTGACTTTTGAGATTTAAGGGCCTGAGAGCCTTCTGTTGAGCTGTGAGAATTTCTGAGGAGCACGAGTCTTGTTGACCCCTCCCCTCACCCACCCTTGACACTCCTGTGAGGGATTCAGCACCTGGAGGGGAGTGAGGAGTCAGCAGGTCTCACCACCCCATGACCCAAGTGCTCTCCCCACGTCCCCATCACAAACAGAGACAAACCAAGGTTCAGAGGCCGAGCTATCAGTCTGGGCTACAGCGGAGGCGGTACTGGATAGAGAGGCAAGGGTGGACTTGGATGCCCTTCCTTTCCTCCCACCTCACAGTCCCCTGACTCCACTCCTTTGTCAGCATAACATGCAGCCTTGCAGAGGATCCTTTAGCCCGCAGTTCTCCTATCCCATCAGTGCAAGGGAAGCCTGCTTTTGTCCTGGCATCTGCATGGTTGTTAAACACTTAGACACTGTGTGTCCAGCTGGAATTGGACAAGCTTCTGGCCACACCTGAGTGTCCCACCCGCCCACAGCTTGAGGTACCCCTGAGCTGGTCTAGAACCCAGAACTTTCCCAGTGGCCGTATCTGGAAGGTGTGAGGATGGTGGGCAAGTAGTATTCTGCCTGCAATGTGCCCAGGACCCTCATCTTGCTCAGTAAGTGTGGGCAGGACGCAAGAATATCTGGCCCTTTGGCTTGTCCAGTTTCACTTTTTGGGGTTAGTGTATCTCACGAGGACTCAGATCCTTGATTTTGCTGGACCTGGGTGGAAGAGGAGGCTTGACTTAGCCATCAGGGACCGGACAGTCCCGGAGAGACCTGTGTCACTCCACGTGGAGACCAGGGCCAGGCCCTCCACCCATGCCACCCCAGCAGCTCCCAACCCTGAGCTGGCCCCTGACCTCTGAGCTCTCTAACCTGAACCTGGGCAGCCTCTGCTTCCTCTAGTCCCTAGACACAGCCCACATAGGGGTGGGAGCTTGTTCCGACGACCCTCCTCCCTGCCCCATTCTGTCTTCTGCCCCCGTGCTCCATACTCTCCCCTGGTCCCCCTCCTCTCTCCTTTCCTTTTCTCCCTCTCTCTGTTTTCCCCTTCCTCCCTTTCCCTTCTCCTCATCTTTTCTCTCTTGCCAGTCTTTTTTCTTCTGCCCCTCCTCCCTCCTCCCTCACCTCCCTCTTCCTGCCTTCTCCTCTTGTCCTATTTCCTGTGCCCTTCTCTTGCCCTGGCCCAGGGCCTAGGACACTCTTGCATGGTTAAGGGCTCAGGCAACAGAGTACCTCACCCTCACTGTGGAGTGCCCCCACCGACCCTAATTCTTACTGCACACCTTCACGTGGGGTGCACAGATGCCTGCTGCAGAGACAAGCAAGTTGATGTGGGAGACTCGGGGATGCCCCTCATCCCAGCATGCCCAGGCACAGGAGGATAGCCCACTCTCAGTCCAGACTCTCATGTCCCTTGGAGACTGGGGATAAATCAACCTCCATGGCTCATCCTTGAGTAGCCTTCAGAATCGTTGGCTAATGTTAGAAACTACTTTGTATGCGTACGTTTTGAAAATGTCCAGGAAAAGGGATGTATGTATGTCAGTGTTTAAAGGCCACGTGACAAGCCTCTGCTTCATGAGCCTCTATTTCTCCCCACGGCTGAGCCCGCTCCAGGCTCTGACCGCGGCGCTGCCTCCCTGAGGGGCATGGCCACCCACCCAGGGCCCCCACTGACAGGTGTCCTGCCCTCTCTCCTGGACGCAGGCCTCCACCTTCAGGAGTGCACACTGGCTCCGCCCACTTTGGCCCCACCCCAAGCCTAGTCCTGTCTCCATTCAGAGAGAGCCCGCCCACCATGGCCCCATCCTTGACCTGGCCCCTCCCCAGCCTGGCCAGCCCGCGGAGAGCCCGTCTGCGGCCACCCTAGCCATCCCTGTAGACTCCCTGCAGACTCACCGGAAGCAGGAGTGGATGTTGTGAGCGCCAGCTGTGGGTGAGGACGGTGCTGCTGTGCATGGCAGGTACGGGGGTCCACTTCCTGCCTCAGTGACCTGGTCTTGAGTCTGTGGGGCACACAGGTGCTGTTGTTGGGGCACGGATGGGGTAGGGGAGGCGTTTTTAGTAAGCATGCGGTATTCATGAATGTCCGCCTTATAAGAGACCTCAGCGTCCTAGGCCCCTCAGGTCTTCGGAGACCTGTGTGCTTCTGCTCTCTCTGCGATTGGCAAGGAGGCCGAGGGGATGACATGGCGGACAGGCTGCACCTGATCCTCATACACTTGCTTGTCGAGCCCGTCGGAGCCTCCAGGACGGCTGCCCATCGCCTGGGGGCTCCTAGGCTGGGGTGGGTGGGTGAGATGGACAGGATGCGGAAATGCTAAGCTCACTAGCAGGCAGCCAGCAGAGAAGGAGCAGGGGCCCAACAGAGGCTCACACCCAGGACGATGGTGCTGCAGCCACGTGGGAGGGTCCCTGAGGGGCCCCTGCTCCTGGAAAGGCTGCTGCGGTGGGTCCTAACTGTCTTGGCATTGTGCATGATGTATGATATGATTTTGTGATATGCAGGTTTTGCACGTTTTGATTCCTGGCTACATTTTTTTGTGATGGTTGTAGCTGCTGCTGTAAATAGTGTTTCTATAGTATTTTCTGTTTGCTGCTGTATACAATCCAAATGACTTCTTATATGGTCTCAAATCCATGCACCTTACTAAATTTCTTTAGAAACTCTCCAAAGACATAGGGATTGAAAAAATTTAGTTGTGATATTAACTTCTGATTGAGTTGTTTTGCAGAGACCTTGGTCTATATGAAACATGGTGTTGGAAATTGTTTTTTATGGCTTAAGAGATGGGGAATTTTTATGGAGGCTGCCAGGACCTGGGAAGTTTTGCTGCTGCTGCTACTGCAGCAAGAGGGCCTCTGCCCCCTGGGCAAGCTTATGTGATGCCTTTTCTCATCAGTATTGGTCCTCTCTGCTATGAGTTCTCTCAGAGTCAGATATTCCTTTTTCTTGGACATCTGGCCAATATTTGCCTGATATATCTCTCCCTGTATTCTTGCTTTCAACTTCTTGCGTTCCATTGTTATATTGTGTTGCCTGAAAACAGCATAGAACTGGGAGTTATAGTTTTTTGTTTTAACCCAATATGATCCTGTCTTTTAGGTGTTAAGAATAGCCCAGTATTTACTGTGACTATTGATATATCTGGATTTGTTTCTTTCAATTTGTTTTTATTTCCACTTTAATTAGTTCTTTTCTACTTTCTTGCCTTAATGGAGATTTTTAATACCCCCTCCCACCTTTATTGATTTTTCTCTATACAGGCTTGAAATTTATACATGCTGATTCTAGTCTTTCACTGCTGCCTCTTGAGCTGTTTAACCTGACTGTTAATTAACAGAGACTTAAATATTTGATTACCTCCAAGGCAATAAAATTATGTTAGAATGTTTTAGCTCCAATCATAGTTTTCCAACTTAGTATTACTGAGTGTTTTAGTTCTTTCTTTAACCTCACAAATTAGATGTTGTTTTATTGTCTTGTGGACAGTGGTTGTTTGGATTCATCCACAAATTACTGTTGTGTTTGTTGATCATTTCTTCTTACACAATGGACTGTCCTTCCAGGATTATTTTCCTTCTTCTCAAAGCACATACTGGAATTCCTTGAGAACCAACTCTGGTGTTAAATTCCCTCCATTTCTTGAAGTGATTTTATTTTCCCTTTGTCCTTGAGGAGTAGATTTGTTCAATATACAATTCTGTGTTGGCATTAATTTTCTTTCAAAACTTTGTAGCTGTTATTCTAATGAACTGAATCTATTGCTGCAAAACAAATTACGTCAAAACTTAGCTGTGCCACTATGGACTGGGCTTCTCTGTCCATGGGATTCTCTAGGCAAGAATACTGCAGTGGGTTGCCATGCGTATCTCTAGGGGATCTTCCTGACCCAGGAATTGAACCTGAGTCTCTTATGTCTCCTGCATTGGCAGGCAGGGTCTTTACCACTAGCACCATCTGGGAAGCCCTAAAACTTAATTGCTTAACACAAAAATAATTTTCCATGGTTTCTGTGAATCAGGAATTTGGGAGTAGCTTAGCTGTTCCGTTCTGCCTTAAGATCTGTTGTGAAGTTGGATATTGTTCGAAGGCCTGGAGATCTGCTTCTAGGGGAGGTCACATGGCTGTTGGTTAAAGGCCTCAGCTTCTCTCCACAAGAACCTCTCCACAGGCCTTCTAAGTGTTCTCCTTCCAGGGTGGTTGACTTTCTCCAGAACCTGCAGTCCAAGAGACTGAGGTGGAAGTATGAATGCTCTTCATGTTTTGGCTTTGGAAGTCACACATCATCACTTCCTCAATATCCTATTGGTCACAGAGCCAACCCTATTCAGCAAAGTCGCTTCAGTCACTGCAACTCTTTGCAACCCTGTGGATCACAGCTCTCCAGGCTCCTCTGCCCATGGGATTCTCCAGACAAGAATACTGGAGTGGGTTGCCTCCTCCAGGAGATCTTCCCGATCCAGGGATGGAACCTGCATCTTTTACGCCTCCTGCATTACAGGTGGATTCATTACCATAGTGCCACCTGGGAAGCCATTCAGTGTGGGAGGGGGCTACAGCAAGGCACAAATGAAGTGAGGGTTACTGGAGGCCAATTTGGAGGCCACAACAATAGCTTCAGTTGCTGTTGTTTAGAATTCTATAAGTCTTTCCTTTATAGGTGATTTCTCCTCTCTCTGGGTTCTTGAAAGATATTCTTTTTGTGTGTGAATATTCCTCAGTTTTACTGTAATGTGTCTAGGTGTAGGAAATGTTGTACACTTGTGGATTTATATTTTTCATCAGTTCAGGGAAATTCTCTTAATTAATATATATATATGTAACTCTCTTAATGTTTGTAGCCATTCCCAAATAAATCCTTATCACTTTCTCTTCAGAGATTCTAGATAGACACAGATTAGATCCTCTCACTGTATCCCCTTGGGCCATTTAATCTCTTTTTTGGGTTTTCCACCTTCTCTTCTCTGCTGCATTCTGAATAAATTCACAGAATATGCCCTCTGCTTCATGACTTCTCTCTTCAGCTATGTTTAATCTACTGCTGAGCCCAGCTACTATGTGCACATTTCTTTAAAATTTCAGTGATGATATTTAACTTTCTAGAAGTTACTTTAAAATATTCTGTTAATTCCTGAAGGTTTGCCTTTATACTGTGTAATTGCATCATTTATTTTTCATTTTAAAAAAACATTTCACTTGAAAAATAACACCCATACATAAAATTTCACAAAACAAGATTGTACAGCTGAAAGTTATCATAAAATAAATGCCTTTATAGTGAGAACATCACCCAGATCAAGAAATACAATGCATCTTGCAGCCCAAAAGTACCCTTATGCTTCTAATAACTCTCTCTTTCTTCTTCCTTGTAACTTTCTGTAGGCAACCACTATTCTAACTTTGTAATTTTATTTACTTTTTTAAACACCTACATTCTTAAACACTATAGTTTATCCTTGCTTGCTTTCTGAACTTCATGTAAATGGAACTACACTGTACATGTTTTGTTGTGTTCAGCTTCTTTTATTCAATATTAGAGCTGTGAGATTCATGCATATTGTTGCTTGTCGTAATTTGTTTATTTTCATTGCTGCTTAGTATTCCATTGTGTGAATATACCACTCTTAAAAATACCTTCTTCTGTTGCTGAATGTGTTTTTTTCCCTGTTTGGGTCAACTGTGAATAATCAGGCTATGTTTTGCCAAATGTTTTACTTTCATTTCAGGTTCAAAGGATTCATTAACAAAAAAAACAACTCATTACAAACAAACAATTTAAATATTTAATAGACAATTTTTTAACTTAATTTCAGCATATAGTCATCAAAAGAAAAGAGAAATAGAAACAACAGAGAAGAGTAATGGCACATACATCACCAAATTGGGCTGATCAACACCCAGACTTAAACAGCATGCTGGGAGTGTGTGTGTGTGTGTGTGTGCGCACGTGTGCACATGTGCATGTGCTCAGTCAGTCATGTCTGACTCTTTTGTGACCCCATGGACTATAGCCTGCCAGGCTTCTCTGTTGATGGAATTTTTCAAACAAGAATACTGGAATTGGTTGTCATTTCCTTCTCCAGGGGATCATCCTGAACCAAGGACCCAACCCACCTCTCTTGTGTCTCCTGCAATGGCAGGCAGATTTTTTACCGCTGTGCCATATGGGAAATCCTGCATGCTGGGAAGTCTCTCATTAACAGCAATCTGGAGTCCCAGTTGGGAGAAGGCCCTGGGTAGTGTGTCCACTCCATGGATGAGACTTCAAATTGCAGTGTTGGGGGCTCCCACTTATAATCCCAAGCTGCAAACTGGTATCATTAGTTTGTGTGCAAAAATGCAGCTCTGGGTTCACTTTAACATGTTACAAGGCTGTCTGTTTTTATGTTGTGAGTCATAAAACTGGGTGCAGTTGGCCAGACCTCCAGGGGCTCAAGAATTCCAAGACCCACTCCCTTTCTTATCTAAAGTGCCACCTGGCCGGCTGCGCTTGTGGGCAGGCACGAATCCGAGCAATGTCCACACAGGCCAGAAGCAAGATCAGAGGTCTGCTCTTCTGCTTCTGAAGCCTGAACAAGACTTCCTCCGTTTTAATTTCCCTAACCAGCTATGAACATAATTTATTTGTATTTCTTGTTATACGTATGCATGCATTTCTTTTGGGGTATTAACCTAAAAATGGACTGCTGAGTCAAAGGATGGAGGCATATTCAACTTTAGCAGATAGTGCCAAAACAATTGAACCAATTTAAATTTTTTCTAGAATGCACAAGAATTTTCATTGTTCCACGTGGCTAGTTTTTTTTTTTTAATATTAGGCATTGTGGTGGGTATGGAGTTGTATCTCATTATTATTTAAGCTTGCATTTCCCTTATGAGTAATGAATTGGTTATTTAAATATCCTCTTTTAAGAAGTGTCTATTCAAGTATTCCCCATTTCTCTATTGGTTTATCTTTTTCTTGATTTTTTTGAGGCTCTTCATATTTGTCAGTTTTGTGAGTTATATTTTCTTAAACTTCATGGTTTTTCGCTGATTCAACGTGTGGGTGCTCAGTTGCATCCGACTCTTTTCGGCACCACGGACTGTAGCCTGCCAGGCTCCTCTGTCCATGGGCTTTCGCAGGCAAGAATACTGGAGTGGATTGCATTTCCTTCTCCAGGGGATCTTCCCAACCCAGGGATTGAACCTGGGTCTCTTGTGTCTCCTGCACGGGCAGGTGGATTCTTTACCACTGCACCACCTGAGAAGTCCTGGGCCACCTGAAAAGTGTCTTCTGATGTCTTCAATAGTGTTTTCTGATGAAAAGAAAATTTTAATTACAATGTTCAAAATTTCATATTTTCCCTCATGGCTAATGCTTTTTGTGTGTGCATATGTGTGTGTGTGCTTAGTCGCTCAGATGTGTCCAACTCTTTGTGACCCCATGGACTGTATCCTGCCAGACTCCTCTGTCCATGGGATTTCCTAGCCAAGTATACTGGAGTGGGTTGCCATTCCCATCTCCAGGGGATCTTCCTGACCCAGGGATTGACCTCAGGTCTCCTGTGTTGCAGGCAGATCTTTTACTCTCTGAGCCATCAGAGAAGCAGTGGTAGTATAGGAGGAGGAGAAAGCTAAGCCAGGATATGTTCTGCACTGAAGCCCAGAGAGAAGTTCTTGCACGAGAACTGGTAGCAGAGTTGTTGCAACCATAAAACAAAGGGCTGGCCATCCTGGTCAGATCCTTCATGGTCACGGGCTCAGCTCAGCCTTGCAGTGGGGGTGGGGCTAGCTTCCCAGACCAGGCACTCCCACTTGGACAAGGATAACCCTCTTGAGAAGAGCAGCTGTTAACCACTCCAGCCAACACTCACAGCAGCTGGCTGTGGGCACACCAGCTGCTACAGAGGATCTGGGAGAAAACCAAGGGCACCTACCACATCCTCACTGGTCTTATTAAATCCACTCTATCTGGCTAGCTTCCTTGAGATTTTGTTGGTCACACATTCTTAGAAAATGTTGAAAAGGACAGTTAGTGGCATATACCATGCTCCTGCTGCTGCAGTAGGTCCTAAGCCTGACGATACTCATCATCCTCACCCTCCCCGTTCGATGTCCTACTGACCTTTGCTGGCCTTTGTGGTTAGCCTGGGGGCAAGGAATAACCCAGATTCTCATCCTTGAGGAGCATGAGACACTCCTCAGGCTATAGTGACTTCATTTGCCACTTACAATCACAACTAGGCATTTGAAGAGCAAAGGACACCCCTGGGGATTGCCTGGGTCTAAAACATATTCTTTCTGACCCTGCCTCCATTATGGAGCCCCAGCCCAACTCCTCAGGCTGGTCAAGTTTCATTAGCCCTGTCAGCAGAGGTACTCAGTCTGGTGGAAGCTATCACTTGAAATCTAGTGGGACTCTTACTGCTCTCCCTGGTAGAGTTCTCTCTTTTCAAGACCTAAGATCTCTGCACCATAGAGCACACATTGATTTAAAGTACATGCCACATGTAAAAGAGTCAGTGGGAATTTGCTGTATGACTCCGGGAACTCAAACTGGGGCTCTATGACAACCTAGGGATGCGGGATGGGGTGGGAGGGTGCGAGGGAGTTTCAAGAGGGAGGGGACATATGTATACCAATGGCTGATTCATGTTGATGTATGGCAGAAACAAACACAATGTTGTAAAACAATTATCCTTCAGTTAAAAATAAATAAATTAAAAAAAATAAAGTACATGCCGCATTTTGAGACATAGTGCCCCATCCTTGCAGAGTTTTTACATCTAAGCTGGTACCTCCTCTGCATCTTTCAGAGGCCAGTCAAAGACAGCTTCTGACTGGTGGGAGAGGTGTTGGGTTCTTTGGTCATGTTTTAAAGGGGACCCGTTAGTGAGAGTCTGTGGGATTCTGTGGAGGTAAATCAGACATTGGTGAGCTGAGATTTGTGTTTGCTGAACCACTGCAGGTTGGAAAAGCAACGTCAGTCCTGGTCAGAATGAAACCTGTCCAGTTGCAGGCAATGTGGCCCTGAGTTGGTTGGGTGGTTTCTTGAGGAGGTTGTACAGGGTCTTAGCTTTGCTCTCTCGTTAGCCTCCACGAGCTCCCTGCACAGCATTTGATAGTGGCTGACTTCTGCAGTGGATGCTTTCAGGTGGCTTCAGCATGTGACAGAAAAAATCTCACAGTTTTGTGCCCTCTCCCCAGAACTCCTTCTTCCTAAGCTCCCAATTTGCTTCTTCCAGGCTCCTTACCCAGCTTAACCATTTGCTGCTCATATTTAGCTGGATCCTGCTGCCTCCATGTGTCCTTTATACTTTTATGGGCCACAAGGTGGATGGTCTTAGGAGGAGGTCCTTGCATTGGGAGGCACCCATCACCACTGTTCTCAAGGTTTCCTCTGGGGGCAGCAGCAGTCCACTCACTGAGCCAACCCATCTTGATTTTCCCTTCTTTATCAGCTAGTCTTAAGGGCCCCAGAAGGCCAGGAGGGCTGAGGAAACGCTTCTGTATGACAGCAGGACATGGCTTAAAGAACCCAGTTAACTGTTCCTTCAGCTTACTGTCCCCTCTGGACCTGCATGATGGTGACTAGCAGGGCCCACCTAACCTTATGACTTGGAGGGCCTGGCAGTACTCAGCTTGTCATGGACAGTTTGGGACACATGGCCACTCAGATTCCATGGTTGGATGCTTGCTTTCTGCCAGTGTCTGGTGCATGTCAGGAACTGCAAAAATGGTGAATGAGAAGAGGGTGCCCTGTGAACCTCCCAACCGGAGCTGATCAGATGTTCTTTCTGCACCTCATATCGCTCTGGTGACATGGGATCTCATGAGCTACACAATCCAATTGGTAAACCTGTTCATACTACAGCTGGGACCTGACATAAAACCATTTCCTGTCTGGGCTTCATGTGATGCAGTATCCCCAAGTGCAGAGCATGCTGCCTGCAACAACCAGAGGGGCACTGTGCTTCCTTCTTGGTGGGAGGAGGTGTGAGGTGCATTGTTTTGCCTTTCACTTTGGAAGAGAAACACCAGTAAGTCCCAGTGGGCCTTATATCCCATTCCAGTGGGGAAAGTTTCTGAATCTCTTTAGGATTTACTGCCCACCCTGCAGAGTGTCTTTTCAAGGATCCAATGTGCTTGGCTTTAGGGAACTTGAAGAGTGACCACCAGGTGGACATGGAGACAGAACCTGACTTGTTATTGCTCCCTGTATACGCCTTCTCCATAAGAAAGGCTGTATGGCACTTCGGGTCTCTAGCTATCAGAGCGAACTTGGACCCTGTGTTCCACATCCTTGAAAGATCTGGGGGTTCTCCTTTTCCTAAGATATAGCTACTCTGTAAATGGCCATATATCCTGTTGGGAAAGACTAGAGGAGTCACTGCTGTACACACTTGCCAACGTATGCAAGGTCCTTCATAGGACACAGGTTCTGGGTCTGAACACTGGCTTAGATCTGGAAGCGAGGGCAGAGATTAAGCTTTCCTCTGGGATAGCTGCCTCATCCTTCTTCTCATTCTGATTTTTTTTTTTTTTTTTTTTAGGTGTGTAAGCTATCTATATTGCCTCAGAAACACCAAGTTCTTACCAAGTTAATCTCCATAGACACCTGAGGGTCAGAGCCCCTAGGCTGTCATTCTGATCTTGCTGCCCATTATGCTACTGCCCATCCTGCTTCTGATAGTCATGCATTGCCCTGTCCTCCTTTTTCCAGGGTCCCACATCCCCATGGTTACCAGAGAGCCCAGTTTGGGAACAGAATCTCTTACATTTGGCTCTGCCCACAGAGAAGGGGGCTTTCTAGGTGGCTTTAGTGGTAAAGAACCTACCTCCCAATGCAGGAGACGTAAGAGATGTGGGTTCGATCCCTGGGTTAGGAAGATCTCCTGGAGGAGGGTATGGCAACCTACTCCAGTATTCTTGCCTGGAGAACCCCACGGACAGAGGAGCCTGGTGGGCTACAGTCTATGGGGTTGCAAAGAGTTGGACACAAGTGAAGTAATTTAGCATGCACATATGCATGCCACAGTGGAGAGCTCTCTGGGACACACCCTAGGCCCTTGATACATGTGGTGTTTTTGAAGCCCTCCTGTAGAATGTGGCAGCTAGTGGTTTCTGATTTCATATAACTGACATATTCTAGCATGCCCACTTCTGTAAAAAGGACATTGGGATTTTGATGGGCATTTTATTTAATCTGTAGATCACTTTGGGTAGTTTTGGATTCTCCTGGGAATATTTTCTTAATAAGCTGCCTGTGCAACAATTTTCATCTCAGGGTCTACTCCTGGGGAGCCTGGCCTAAGACAAGCTATTTTACTGATTTTATCCATTTATTTTTATTGAGGTAGAATTCACATAACATAAAATTAACCAGTAACCATTTTAAAGTGTACAATTAGTGGCATTTAGTACATGCATACAAATTACATCCTTTATACATTTGTGTGCCCATTATAATAGATTTATAATTATTGTTTTATGCACATGTCTTTTAAATCATATAGGAAAGTAAGAGGAGTCACAAGCCAGTGATAATGGCCTTTATGTTCACCTGTGCAGTTATGATGAGCAGTGCTCTTTGTTTCTGCACAGCTTCAAACTACTGTCCAGCATCCTTCCGTTGTAACTTCAAGTGGAGCACTTCTTATAGGCCAAGTCTACTCATAACAGACTTCCTCACCTTTGGCTAATCTAGGAATATCTTTTTTCCTTCATGTTGAAGGACAGTTTTGCTGCTATGGAATATTTTATTGACACTATTGATACTTAAATTTCAGTTATTATATAATTCCCCAAATTATATTTTCTGCCATCTGTGTTTACTTCAGAATATCCTGTCCTTGCACCCTAGGTTGCTACTCCATCCTCTTATCTCTCTGAATATATTAAATATACTAATGAAAGTCCTTCTAGGAACTGCTCTATTAAAAAATTTTTATTGGAGTATAGTTGGCTTACAATGTGCTAGTTTCAGCTGCACAGCAAAATAAATCAGTTACATTTACATATGCATTTACATGCAGTTACATTTATATACGCATTTACATATATCCACTGTATTTTAGATTCTTTTCTCATATACGCCATTACAGAACATTGAGTAGAGTTCCCTGTGCTATAGAGTAGGTCCTTACTAGCTATATATTTTGTATATAGTAGTTTGTATATATCAATCCCAGTCTCCCAATTTATCCCTCCCCTCCACCCCCTGGTAATCATCTGTATTTTACATCTGTAACTCTATTTCTGTTTTGTAGGCAAGTTCATTTGTAGCCTTTTTAATATTTCACATATAAGTGATATAATATGATATTTATCTTTCTATGTCTGACTTCACTTAGTATAACAATCTCTAGTGCATGCCATGCATGTGTGCTAAGTTGTTTCAGTCGTGTCCAACTCTGTGTGACCCTGTGGACTGTATGTTGCCCACCAGGCTCCTCTGTTCATGGGATTCTCCAGGCAAGAATACTGCAGTGGGTTGCCATGTCCTCCTCCAGGGGATCTTCCTGACCCAGGGATTAAACTCATGTCTCTAATGTCTCCTGTGGTTGCAGGTGGGTTCTTGACCACTAGCCACCTGGGAAGGCCCTAGGCCCATCCATGTTGCTGCAAATAGTGTTATTTCTTAATTTTTTATTGCTGAGTAATATTCCATTGTACATATGTACCGTATCTTCTTTATCCAAGGAATTGGTCTATTATTCCTTTTCTTTCAACCTAAGTTCTGTTAGATTTACCTTCTTTTTGCTATTTCCCAACTGATGTTTGGTTGCATACATATCAAGTTTGTTTTTCTTATTATGTCTGTCTGTGTGTGTTGAATAGTAAAGAGTGGTTTCCACCTATACTCTAGCTACCATCTCGAGGCAGAGGGTTCTCCAAGATCATTCCTCTGCTCTCCCAGGAAGCCACAGTCTGAGTTGCTTAGCTGCCCACCCACCTTGGTTTCCTCAAGTCTTTCCATTGTATTCAATGGAAGCGTTGAATACAAACAGACCCTAAGTAGCAAGACTACAAGTAGGACCAAGGAGCCCAGACTGGTGAACAAAAAAGGGTGGTGGTTAGGCATCACCTGGGAGCTGACCAAAGGCGGGATGGGGCAGACCAGGCTGTGGGGAGCAGCTCCACTGTCCACTGTGGATTCAGCTGCCTGAAAACTCACAGACAAAGGCTCCGAAAGCTAGAGTTGAAATCCTCCTACATGCAAGTGTGTGGTGTTCCTGACACTGGCCTGCAGAACAGAGGGCTCCTCAGAATGTCGCCCTTGAGGATCCCCTCCCACAACCCTTGCTGGGACAGGTGTCCACACACTGCAGGACCCCTACCCAAAGGGGCCAACAGGGAGTGGCCCAGCACGCAGTCTGAGATCTGCACATGCTGCCATTCATTGGATGCCAGATACTCTGCTCACTAGTCCTTGTCCCACAAGCACCCCTGCAGCTGCTCCTGCAGGGCCTGTCTAGGCATGAAGCTGTGCCCTTGGAGTCCCTAGAGCCAGGCCTTCTAGGCCCCTGTGATCTGTGCACACCTAGGCTCCCTCTGAAAGCCTCCCATGCTCAAACAAGTGAAATGTTGGAAACTGCTAGATTCAATGTTTTTGCCACTGTAATTCAGCACCTCCAAGCCAGGTGTTGCTCACTTCGTAACTGCCTGCAGAAGGTCCTTCTGGGTATAGAAGCCCACTCACACAGACAAATTGGGAGGTAGGAGCTTACTCCCAGGCTGACTGTGAAAGGCCCCCTGGGCAGTGGGATTGCTCAGCGGGCTGTGACCCAGAAAGCAGCCTCTTATCTTACACTGTTGGTTCTTGGAGGAACCTTGAGGTGTGAGCTGGAGCTGGCAGGGGACTGACCAGTGCTGAGCTGATGCCCGGCCTCTGCAGCTAGGCCTCCCTGAGTGCACAGTGTGGTTTAGGTGGATGCACCTGTGATATTTGAATCATGATTTCATGTTAAATTTTATCAAAGGTGTTCAAAATGCTCCTACGTCTTTTCTTTTTTGTTCTTTTGATGTTAATTAATAGTTATGGTTTTTCTACTATACAACTATCATTGCCTTTGAAGAAGTAATAAGAGAATGAAAGGTAAACAAAAGAAATAAAGTCCCTTTATTTTCAGAGAATTGATGACCTAACTCAGAAACCTAAGAAAGATCTACAGAGAGATATTGCAATAGTTGGAGTTAATCAGATTTAAGGAATCAGCGAAATAAGATGGACTGGAATGGGTGAATTTAACTCAGATGACCATATCTACTACTGTGGACAGGAATCCCTTAGAAGAAATGGAGTAGCCATCATGGTCAACAAAAGAGTCCGAAATGCAGCACTTGGATGCAATCTCAAAAACAACAGAATGATCTCTTCATTTCCAAAGCAAACCATTCAATATCATGGTAATCCAAGTCTATGCCCCAACCAGTAACACTGAAGAAGCTGAACTTGAACGGTTCTATGAAGACCTACAAGACCTTTTAGAAGTAACAGCCAAAAAGATGTCCTTTTCATTACAGGGGACTGGAATGCAAAAGTAGGAAGTCAGGAAACACCTGGTGTAATAGGCAAATTTGGCCTTGGAGTACAGAATGAAGCAGGGCAAAGGATAATAGAGTTTTGCCAAGAGAACACACTAGTCATAGCAAACACCCTCTTCCAACAACACAAGAGAAGACTCTACACAAGGACATCACCAGATGGTCAACACCAAAATCAGATTGATTATATTCTTTGCAGCCAAAGATGGAGAAGCTCTATACAGTCAGCAAAAACAAGAGTGGGAGCTGACTGTGGCTCAGATCATGAACTCCTTATTGCCAAATTCAGACTGAAACTGAAGAAAGTAGGGAAAACCTCTAGACCATTTAGCTATGGCCTAAATCAAATCCCTTATGACTATACAGTGGAAGTGAGAAATAGATTTAAGGGACTAGATCTGATAGACAGAGTGCCTGATGAACTATGGACAGAGGTTCGTGACATTGTACAGGAGACAGGGATCAAGATCATCCCCATGGAAAAGAAAGGCAAAAAAGCAAAATGGCTGTCTGAGGAGGCCTTACAAATAGCTGTGAAAAGAAGAGAAGCGAAAAGCAAAGGAGAAAAGGAAAGATATTCCCACCTGAATGCAGAGTTCCAAAGAATAGCAAGGAGAGATAAGAAAGCCTTCCTTAGCGATCAATGCAAAGAAATAGAGGAAAACAACAGAATGGGAAAAACTAGAGATCTCTTCAAGAAAATTAGAGATACCAAGGGAACATTTCATGCAAAGATGGGCTTGATAAAGGAGAGAAATGGTATGGACCTAACAGAAGCAGAAGGTATTAAGAAGAGGTGGCAAGAATACACAGAAGAACTGTACAAAAAAGATCTTCACGACTCAGATAATCATGACGGTGTGATCACTCACCTAGAGCCAGACATCCTGGAATGTGAAGTCAAGTGGGCCTTAGACAGCATCACTATGAACAAAGCTAGTGGAGGTGATGGAATTCCAGTTGAGCTATTTCAAATCCTGAAAGATGATGCTGTGAAAGTGCTGCACTCAATGTGCCAGCAAATGTGAAAAAGTCAGCAGTGGCCACAGGACTGGAAAAAGTCAGTTTTCATTCCAATCCCAAAGAAAGGCAATGCCAAAGAATGCTCAAACTACCGCACAATTGCACTCATCTCACATGCTAGTAAAGTAATGCTCAAAATTCTCCAAGCCAGGCTTCAGCAATACGTGAACCGTGAACTTCCAGATGTTCAAGCTGGTTTTAGAAAAGGCAGAGGAGCCAGAGATCAAATTGCCAACATCCACTGGATCATCGAAAAAGCAAGAGAGTTCCAGTAAAACATCTATTTCTGCTTTATTGACTATGCCAAAGCCTTTGACTGTGTGGATCACCGCAAACTGTGGAAAATTATGAAAGAGATGGGAATACCAGACCATCTGACTTGTCTCTTGAAAAACCTGTATGCAGGTCAGGAAGCAACAGTTAGAACTGGACATGGAACAACAGACTGGTTCCAAATAGGAAAAGGAGTATGTCAAGGCTGTATATTGTCACCCTGCTTATTTAACTTATATGCGGAGTACATCATGAGAAACGCTGGGCTGGAAGAAACACAAGCTGGAATCAAGATTGCTGGGAGAAATATCAATAACCTCAGATATGCAGATGACACCACCCTTATGGCAGAAAGCGAAGAAGAGCCTCTTGACAAAAGTGAAAGAGGAGAGTGAAAATGTTGGCTTAAAGCTCAACGTTCAGAGAACTAAGATCATGGCATCTGGTCCCATCACTTCATGGGAAATAGATGGGAAACAGTGGAAACAGTATCAGACTTTATTTTTCTGGGCTCCAAAATCACTGCTGGTGGTGACTGCAGCCATGAAATTAAAAGACGCTTACTCCTTGGAAGGAAGGTTATGACCAACCTTGATAGCATATTTAAACGCAGAAACATTACTTTTCCAACAAAGGTCCGTCTAGTCAAGGCTATGATTTTTCCAGTGGTCATGCATGGATGTGAGAGTTGGATGGTGAAGAAAGCTGAGTGCCACAGAATTGATGCTTTTGAACTGTGGTGTTGGAGAAGACTCTTGAAAGTCCCTTGGACTGCAAGGAGATCCAACCAGTCCATCCTAAAGTAAATCAGTCCTGGGTGTTCACTGGAAGGACTGATGTTGAAGCTGAAACTCCAATACTTTGGCCACCTCATGCGAAGTGTTGACTCATTGGAAAAGACCCTAATGCTGGGAAGGATTGGGGCAGGAGGAGAAGGGGACGACAGAGGATGAGATGGTTGGATGGCATCACCGACTCGATGGACATGGGTTTGGGTAAACTCCGGGAGTTGGTGATGGACAGGAAGGCCTGGTGTGCTGTGATTCATGGGGTCGCAGAGAGTCGGACACGACTGAGCGACTGAACTGAACTGAATGGTTTGGAGGTCAATATACAGAGTAACTGGGGCTTCCCAGGTGGTGCTAGTGGTAAGGAACCCATCTGCCAATGCAGGAGATGTAAGTGACACGGCTTTGATCCCTGGGTCAGGAAGATCCTCTGGAGGGCATGGCAACCCACTCCAGTATTCTTGGCTAGAGAATCTCATGGACAGAGGAGCCTAGAGGGCTACAGTCCATAGGGTCGCAAAGAGTTGGACATGACTGAAGCAACTTAGCATGCATGCATAAATACGGAATAATTACACTTCTCTCTTAAATAGCAAGCAACTAGCTGAGACTTTCAAAGGCAGCCATTGAGGGACTTTGTGGCTCTTCAGAGGCCTTGTCAGACCAGGGGTCAAAAGTTGATTCCAAAGCCCATCAAAGGATGGCCCTACTTGGGTTGGAGTGGGGAGTGCCTGGCAACTGCACGCCCAGGAGCTGGTGGCAGTGTGGCGCTATGGCATCATTGTGAGCGCAGGAGGCAGGAGCACAAGAAAACCGCAGCCCATGTGCCTGCCTTCCCCACACTCTCATTTGCAAGAAAATTGCATCATCAGTACCTAACATGGCCTATAACAATTAAAAATGGCCTGTCTTGGAACAGACTCACAGGCAAGCTGACATGAGACCACACACCAAGACAGGCACCCAAGGAACAGCAGAAATTTAGGGTAGATGCAGGGAAGAAGCTGCTGGCTCATGCCACCATGGCCCCTGCCTGTTAATGGTGAGAAGCAGCAGAGCTCCGGATGGACATGTTGGACCTGAATAACACTGAGACCAAGGAGGTCTCCACAGGAGGGTGTCTCCCTGCCAGGCCTCTCAGGACTGCAGCTGTGCAGGCAGCAGTGTTAGTGGACAGCTGAGATGCTCTGCAAACAGAATAAAGGACCAAGGACCACAGTCCTTTAGTGTTGGGGAAACAAAGGCCAGTCAGTGAGAGGGGTACTGGGAGAGCCCTGGTGGGGTGAGTTGAGGACCAGGAAGACCTTTCCAAGGGCCTTTCCCAGTTCTGGGCATCCTATTAGCCAGGCTGTGGCTTGGCTGCAAGTGGCTGGAAAAGAGGGCCCAGCAGAGTCCTGGCAACTTGTTGGGTTGGGTGAGAAGCTAGAAGAGCTGCGAAGACAGTTCCCCGAATAGGAGAAATTCTGAAACTTCAGACAGCAGATTAAGGTCCAAGACAAAAATCTCAAGAGACAAACTCATTTTCCAGCTGTCTTTGATCCAGAGACCTGAGCAGGCCTTTGGGAGAACGCAGGATTTCTCTGAAGTTCCTGGAGCTGTGACCAGACTGCACAGAGCCTTGATCCCGGCAATTCCCCATAGTCATCAGACCATGCCTGCTGTTGCCCAGCAGAGGGGACCAGAAGACCTGTAGCTCCCACCATGCTTATGCAGAGGAATCTGGCATTCAAGCAAAACTTACTAGGCAGTAAGAGAGAGGATCAAGTACCCTCACTTCAGAGGGAAAACAGACAGTGGATAGTCTTGCCTTTGCAAAGCATCCCAGAGTGTGAGGAAGAAGCCTGTGTTGCTAGCAGCCTCTCATTTCTCCTGCCCTCGAGGTCTGGGTGTCTCTTTTGCCTGAGCACTTCCCAGAGCCCCCTAATGCCAGGGAAGGTATCCATTTATGGGGGGCTGTGCTTAGAGGTCCAGTTGCCAAAGACTGGGAGACTCAGACATCAGCCATCCCCTTGAACACTGGGAGGATGTCCCCTGCTTCATTCCTTTTCTCTTTAGGACCTCTGTCCTGTTGGGTGGGCAGGCCCACCTCATCTTGGTCATTTATCTATGCATTTCTTTATGGCCATTTATTGCCACATCAGTCCCCTTAACCCACCCCACCTGAAGCAACTATTTTCATATTTTCAAGGTACATTTTTATTGAAATGTAACAATGTGTAACTTGTTATTCTGTGATGATGATAAAGTTAGATGTGATTCACATATAAAATTAACCATTAACCATTTAAAAGTGAACAATTCAGGGGCATTAAGTACATTCGCACTATTGTGCAAAATCCATCTAACTGCAGATGTTTTCATCACTCCAGAAGCAACACCGTACCCATCGCCAGTTGCACTGGGATGTCACCTCCTCCCAGCCCTTAGCAACCACTGATTTGCCTTGTCTATTTGGATTTAGCTCATGTGGCCATGTCTATTTGGCCATTTGGATTTACCTCATGTGACTCTACACAATGACATCACCAGATGGTCAACACCGAAATCAGATTGATTATATTCTTTGCAGCCAAAGATGGAGAAGCTCTATACAGTCAGCAAAAACAAGACCAGGAGCTGACTGTGGCTCAGATCATGAACTCCTTATTGCCAAATTCAGACTGAAATTGAAGAAAGTAGGGAAAACCTCTAGACCATTTAGCTATGGCCTAAATCAAATCCCTTATGACTATACAGTGGAAGTGAGAAATAGATTTAAGGGACTAGATCTGATAGACAGAGTGCCTGATGAACTATGGACAGAGGTTCGTGACATTGTACAGGAGACAGGGATCAAGATCATCCCATGGAAAAGAAAGGCAAAAAAGCAAAATGGCTGTCTGAGGAGGCCTTACAAATAGCTGTGAAAAGAAGAGAAGCGAAAAGCAAAGGAGAAAAGGAAAGATATTCCCACCTGAATGCAGAGTTCCAAAGAATAGCAAGGAGAGATAAGAAAGCCTTCCTTAGCGATCAATGCAAAGAAATAGAGGAAAACAACAGAATGGGAAAAACTAGAGATCTCTTCAAGAAAATTAGAGATACCAAGGGAACATTTCATGCAAAGATGGGCTTGATAAAGGAGAGAAATGGTATGGACCTAACAGAAGCAGAAGGTATTAAGAAGAGGTGGCAAGAATACACAGAAGAACTGTACAAAAAAGATCTTCATGACTCAGATAATCACAATGGTGTGATCACTCATCTAGAGCCAGACATCCTGGAATGTGAAGTCAAGTGGGCCTTAGGAAGCATCACTACAAACAAAGCTAGTGGAGGTGATGGAATTCCAGTTGAGCTATTTCAAATCCTGAAAGATGATGCTGTGAAAGTGCTGCACTCAATGTGCCCACAAATGTGGAAAACTCAGCAGTGGCCAGAGGACCGGAAAAGGTCAGTTTTCATCCCAATCCCAAAGAAAGGCAATGCCAAAGAATGCTCAAACTACTGCACAATTGCACTCATCTCACACACTAGTAAAGTAATGCTCAAAATTTTCCAAGCCAGGCTTCAGCAATACATGAACGTCCAGATGTTCAAGCTGGTTTTAGAAAAGGCAGAGGAGCCAGAGATCAAATTGCCAATATCCACTGGATCATCGAAAAAGCAAGAGAGTTCCAGAAAAACATCTATTTCTGCTTTATTGACTCTGCCAAAGCCTTTGACTGTGTGGATCACAATAAACTGTGGAAAATTCTGAAAGAGATGGGAATACCAGAGCACCTGACCTGTCTCTTGAGAAACCTGTATGCAGGTCAAGAAGCAACAGTTAGAACTCGACATGGAACAGCAGACTGGTTCCAAATAGGAAAAGGAGTATGTCAAGGCTGTATATTGTCACCCTGCTTATTTAACTTATATGCAGAGTACATCATGAGAAATGCTGGGCTGGATGAAGCACAAGCTGGAATCAAGATTGCTGGGAGAAATATCAATAACCTCAGATATGCAAATGATACCACCCTTATGGCAGAAAGTGAAGAGGAACTAAAAAGCCTCTTGATGAAAGTGAGAGAGGATAGCAAAAAAGTTGGCTTAAAGCTCAACATTCAGAAAACTAAGATCATAGCATCTGGTCCCATCACTTCATGGGAAATAGATGGGCAAATAGTGGAATCAGTGTCAGACTTTATTTTCCTGGGCTCCAAAATCACTGTAGATGGTGATTGCAGTCATGAAATTAAATGACGCTTACTTCTTGGAAGGAAGGTTATGACCAACCTAGATAGCATGTTAAAAAGCAGAGACATTACTTTTCCAACAAAGGTCCGTCTAGTCAAGGCTATGGTTTTTCCAGTGGTCATGTATGGATGTGAGAGTTGGACGGTGAAGAAAGCTGAGTGCCACAGAATTGATGCTTTTGAACTGTGGTGTTGGAGAAGACTCTTGAGAGTCCCTTGGACTGCAAGAGCATCCAGCCAGTCCATCCTAAAGGAAATCAATCCTGGCTGTTCATTGGAAGGACTGATGTTGAAGTTGAAACTCCAGTACTTTGGCCACCTCATGTGAAGAGCTGACTCATTGGAAAAGACCCTGATGCTGGGAAGGATCAGAGGCAGGAGAAGAAGGGGACGATAAGAGGATGAGATGGTTGGGTGGCATCACCAACTCGATGGAAATGAGTTTGGGTAAACTCCCGGGGCTGGTGATGGACAGGGAGGCCTGGTGTGCTGCAATTCATGGGTCGCAAAGATTCAGACCCGACTGAGCGAGTGAACTGAACTGAACATGTGGCCATTTCACATAAAAGAGATCACACAATATGTTCCTCCTGTGACTGTGTTCTCTCACTTAATGTGATTTTATTGTAAATTTATTTATTTTTAATTGAAGGATTATTGCTTTACAGTATTTTGTTGGTTTCTACCACACATCAGCATGAATCAGCCACAGGTATCTGTATCTATATCTATATCTATCTATCTATCTATCTATCTATCTATCTATCTATCTAGATGTTCCCCCCCCCCTTGAACCTCCCTCCCACCCCTCACCCCATCCCACCCCTCTAGGTTGTCACAGAGCACTGGATTTGAGCTCCCTGCATCATATGGCAGATTCCCACTGGCTATCTATTTTACATATACTCTCCTAATCCATCCCACCCTCTCCTTCCCTCATTGTATCCACAAACCTGCTCACTATGTCTACATCTCCATTGCTGCCCTGCATAGAGGCTCATCCGTGCTATCTTTCTAGATTCCATATATATGTGTTAATATATGATATTTATTATTCTCTTTCCGACTTCCTTCACTCTGCATAATAGGCGCATCCACTTCATTAGAAGTGACTCAAATGTGTTCCCTTTTATGGCTGGGTAATATTGCATTGTATGTATGTACCATAGCTTCTTTATCCATTCATCTGTTGATGGACGTCTAGGTCACTTCCATGTCCTAGTTATTGTAAATAATGCTGCAGTGAACCTTGGGTACATGTGTGTCTTTTAATTATGGTTTCCTCAGGGTATATGCCCGGTGCTGGGATTGCTGGATATGTTAGTTATATTGTTAGTTGCTCATAATAGTCTTATGATCCTTTGTATTTCTTCATAGTCATAACTTCTCCTCTTTCATTTCTAAATTTATTGATTTGAGTCTTCTCCCTTTTTTCTTGATGAGTCTGGCTAGCGGTCTGTTGACCGCTAAAAGAACCAGCTTTTAGTTTTATTGATCTTTGCTATTGTTTTATTCATTTCTTCTTCGTTTGTTTCTGCTCTGATCATTATGATTTTTATCCTTCTACAAACTTTGGATTTTTTTCTTCTTCTTTTTCTAGTTGCGTTAGGCATAAGGGTAGGTTGTTTATTTCATTTTTTTTCTCATTTCTTGAGGTAGGATTGTATTGATATAAGCTTCCCTCTTAGAACTACTTTTGCCACATCCCATAACTTTTGGGTCATCATGTTTTCATTGTCATTTGTTTCTACATATTTTTTAATTTCCTTTTTGATGTCTTCATCGACCTGTTGGTTATTTAGAAATGTGTTATTTAGCCACATGTGTTTGTGCTTATCACAATTTTTTCCCCTGTAGTTGATATCTAGTCTCATAGCATTGTGGTCAGAAAAGATGCTTGATATGATTTCAATATTCTTACTTAAATGTTCTGCGGCTTGATTTGTGACCCAAGATGTGGTCTATCCTGGAGAATTTTCTGTGTGCAGGTGAGGAAAGGTGTATTCTGCTGTTTGGGGATGGAATGTCCTGAAGATCTATCTGGCCTAATGTGTGATTTAAGGCCTGTGTTTCCTTATTAATTTTCTGTCCAAATGATCTGTCTGTTGGTGTAAGTGGGGTGTTAAAGACCCATACTATTATTGTGTAACTGTTAATTTCCCCTTTTATGGTTGTTGTTGTTGTTCAGTCACTCAGTTGTGTCTGACTCTTTGTGACCCCATGGACTGAAGCATGCCAGGCCTCCCTGTCCTTCACCATCTCCCACAGCTTGCTCAAACTCATGTCCATTGAATCAGTGATGCCATCCAATCATCTCATCCTCTGTCATCACCTTCTCCTCCTGCCTTCAATCCTTCCCAGGATCAGGGTCTTTTCTAATGAGTTGGCTCTTTGTATCAGGTGGCCAAAGTATTGGAGTTTCAGCTTTAGCATCACTCCTTCCAATGAATATTCAGGATTGATTTCTTTTAGGATTGACTGGTTTGATCTCCTTGCTGTCCAAGGGACTCTCAAGAGTCTTCTCCAACACCACAGCTCAAAAGCATCAATTCTTTGGTGTTCAGCCTTCTTTATGGTCCACCTCTCACATCCATACATGACTACTGGAAAAACCATAGCTTTGACTAGATGGACCTTTGTCAGTAAAGTAAATGTCTCTGCTGTCTAGGTTTGTCATAGGTTTTCTTCCAAGGAGCAAGCATCTTTTAATTTCATGGTTGCAGTTACCATCTGCAGTGATTTTGGAGCCCAAGAAAATAAAGTCTGTCACTGTTTCCATTGTTTCCCCATCTATTTTTCATGAAGTGATGGGACCAGATGCCATGATCTTTGTTTTTTGAATGTTGAGTTTTAAGCCAGCTTTTTCACTTTCCTTTTCACCTTAATCAAGAGGTTCTTTAGTTCCTCTTCACTTTCTGCCATAAGGGTGGTATCATTTGCATATCTGAGGTTATTGATATTTCTCCCAGCAATCTTGATTCCAGCTTGTGCTTCATCCAGCCCAGCATTTCTCATGATGTACTCTGCATATAAGTTAAATAAGCAGGGTGACAATATACAGCCTTGATGTACTCCTTTCCCAATTTTCAACCAGTCCATTGTTCCATGTCCAGTTCTAACTGTTGCTTCGTGACCTGCATACAGATTTCTCAGGAGACAGGTAAGGTGGTCTGGTATTCCCATCTCTTTAAGAATTTTCCACAGTTTATTGTGATCCACACAGTCTAAAGCTTTAGTTTAGTCAGTGAAGCAGAGTGGATGTTTTTCTGGAATTCTCTTGCTTTTTCTATGATCCAGTGGATGTTGGCAATTTGATCTCTGGTTCCTCTGCTTTTTCTAAATCCAGCTTGAACATCTGGAAGTTCTTGGTTCACATACTGTTGAAGCCTGGCTTGGAAAATTTTGAGCATTACTTTATGGTTATTAGCATTTGCATTATGTATTTAGGTGCTCCTATGTTGGGAGCATAACTTTTTATAATTGCTATACCTTCTTCTTGGATTGTTCCTTTGATCATTATGTAGTTTCCTTCCTTATTTCTTATAACAGTTTTTATTTTAAAGTCTATTTTGTCTGATATGAGTATTGTTACTCTTGCTTTCTTTTGATTCCCATTTTCATTGCATATCTTTTTTTCATCCCCTGACTTTCAATCTGTATATGTCCTTAGATCCAAAGTAGGTCCTTTGTAGGCAGTACATACATGGGTCTTATTTCTGTATCTGTTTAGCCAGTCTGTGTCTTATGGTTGTGGCATTTAATCCATTTGCATTTAAGGTAATTATTGATATGTATGTTCCTATTACCATTAATTGTTTAGGTTTTGTGTGTGTGTGTGTGTGTGTAAGTGGGTCTTTTCTTCTCTTGTGTTTCTTGCTAGAGAAGTTCCTTTAGCATGTGTTGTAAGCCTGGTTTGGTGGTGCTGAATTCCCTTACTTTTGTTTGTCTATAAAGCTTTTGATTTCAATATCAAATCTGAATGAGATCCTAGATGGGTAGAGTAATCTTGGTTGTAGGTTTTTCTCTTTCATCTCTTTAAATATATCCTGCCATTCCCTTTTGGCCTGCAGAATTTCTTTTGAAAAGTCAGCTGTTAACCTTACAGGGATTCCTTTGTTTGTTATTTTTTGCTTTTCCCTTGCTGCTTTTAATATTTTTTCTTTGTGTTTAATTTTTTTGGTTTGATTAATATGTGTCTTGCTGTATGTCTCTTTGAGTTTATCCTGTATAGAACTCTCTGGGATTCCTGGACTTGGGTGGCTATTTCCTTTCCCATGTTATGGAGGTAATCCCCTCAAATATTTTCTCATACTCTTTCTTTTACTCTTCTTCTTCTGGGACCCCTATAATTCGAATATTGGTGCATTTACTATTGTCCCACATGTCTCTGAGAGTGTCCTCAATTTTTTCATTCTTTCTTCTCTATTTTGCTTCTTAGCAATTATTTCTGTCATTCTATCTTCCAGCTCAATTATCCATCCTTCTGCCTCAGTTATTCTGCTATTTATTCCTTCTAGAGCATTATTAATTTCAGTGATTGTGTTGTTCTTCAGTTTGTTTTTTCTTTATTTCTAACAGGTCTTTGTTAAATGTGTCAAGAGTTTCTTGCATTTTCTCCATTCTATTTTTGATATTTTGAAACTTCTTTACTATCATTACTGTAAATTTTTTCAGATAGGTTGCCTGTTTCCTCTTCATTTAGCTGGTCTTGTAATTTTTTACCTTACTCCTTCATCTGTAACATAATTTTTGTCATTCCACTTTTTTTTTGGATGGATAGGACTGTGTTCCTGTCTTGTTAGTTGTTTGGCCTGAGGATTCCAAGAGTGGAATTTGTAGGAATTGGGTAGAGCTGTGTTTTGGTGTTGCAATGTGGACTTCTGGGATACCATACTTCGATGAACATTCCTTGGGACCCGACATTCTCTGTTTCTCCAGCAGTTTGGATTCAGTGCTCCTGCCTCAGGGGCTCAGGCCTGATCTCTGGCTCATGAACTGGGATCCCACATGCTATGGGTTGTAGGGGAAAAAAAGAAAAAGATAGAGTGAGAAGAAAAGAGAAAAAAAAAGGAGAATAATAGCAAAGAATAAAAAATAGCTCCTGGCCACCCCCAGGGCTCCTCCTGTCAGCCTGTCCACAGGATAATGCCCACCAGCACCTTGTGAGTATCCAAGGTGTGGGGAGACACAGACTCTTTATCTTGCCTCACCACCATCATGGTTCTGCCCCCTTAACATGTGTTTGAAGTCCATCCATGTTGCGGCATGTATTAGAGTTTTATTCCTTTTTATGGCTGAATGATATTTCATTGTGTGGATGAACCACATTTTGTTTACTCATAGTTAATGGACATTTGGATTGTTTCCACCTTTTGGCTATTTCTCAATGCTGTTGTGAACATTTTTGTACAAACATTTGAATAGCTGTTTTAATTTCTCTTGGGTACATACCCAGGAGTGGAATTGATGGTCTTATGGAATAACTGTATGCTTAACTCTTTACGAATGACCAGACTGTTCACCTCAGCCACTGAGCTTGTGCACATGCATTTTTAGTTTATATAAACAGTTTATGCTTTAGCTTTCATTCTGTTTTATTGATACTTTTTCCTCCAAAGTTGCATTGTGTAAGGTCACCTGTGGTGTTACATGTACCCCTAGATCCTGATTTCTTTTGCTTCACAGCTCTCTCCATGGTAAAGTCACCACATTTCACCTACCTAATGGCGGGCAGCCAGCAGTTGCCACCCCCATGTCCTAGCTCCCAAATTGCAGTGATTCAGATCCTCCTCTGTCTCTTTCAGGATCTGTGGGGGAAGGGGATACAGAAAGAAATTTGTTGGGTCCTGGGATGTGTATATATATCCACTTCAAGGAGCAGTGCTTGTGTGAATTGGCAGGCCACTGACAGTGAACATTTCTAACAGCAGTGGTTGGTGATAAGGCTGAGCATCTGCTGGTATACTGCAACTTGTCAGATTTCTTTATATGTAAATTGAGTCTTCAAGCCTTAGTCCATTTTCTGTTGGTGTTGTTGCCTTTTTCAATTTGCAAGATTTCACTATGTATTTAGACATTATTCACCTGCTTGTTTTAGGCATTTAAGACTTCTTACAGCCTTCCAGTTGTCCATTAACCCTGTCCATGTCACTGAAAGACATTCTTTGACTTGCTGGAATTAAATGATTATTTTTCCCCGTTGATTTGTGCTTTGAAGCTTTTGTATCTCCATACACATGTAAAAAATATTTGTTATAACTCTGTTTAAGAAAAGTCATTGGTAGTTTGACAGGGAAGGCATTGATTCTGTAGATTGTCTCGGATAGCATGGTCATTTTAACAGCATTAATTCTTCTAATCCAATAACATGATTTATCTTTCTATTTGTTTGTGTTGTTTTCAATTTCTTTCATCAGCATCTTAGACTTTTACAAGTACAGATCTTTTGCCTCCTTAGGTAGGTTTATTCTCAGTTGTTTTATTCTTTTTTCTATAATGGTAAATAGGATTATTTCCTTAATTTCTCTTTTTGATAGTTCATTGTTAGTATATAGAAATTATAAAGATTTCTGTATGTTAACTAACTGTGTATCCTGCAACTTTACTAAATTCATTGATGTGCTCTAGTAGTTTTCTTGTGGCATCTTTAGAATTTTCTGTATACAGTATCATGCTATTTACAAATAGTGACAGTTTTACTTCTCCCCTTCCAGTTTGAGATTACTTTATTTCTTTTTCTCCTCTGATTGCCCTGGCTTGGAATTCCAATACTACAATGAATAAAAGTGGCAAGAGTGGACATCCTTGTCTTGTTCCTGATATCAGAAAAAATTTTTTCAGCTTTTCAGCATTGAGTATGATGTTAGCCATGGGTTTGTCATATATAGCCTTTATTATGCTGAGGTATGTTCCTTCTATGGCCAGTTTCTGGAGAATTTTTGTCATATATGAATATCAAACTTTATCAAAACGTTTTCTGCATCTATTGAGATTATCATGTGGTTTTTATTCTTTAATTTGTTAATGTGGTGTATCATACTGATTGATTTGTGGATATTGAAAAATCTTTATATCCCTGGGATAAATCCCACTTGATCATGATATATGATCATTTTAATGTGTTGTTGGAATTGGTTTGTTAGTAGTTTGTTGAGGATTTTTGTGTCTGTGTTCATCAGTGATGTTGACCTATAATTTTCTTTTATTGTGTTATCTTTGTTTGGTTTTGGTACCAAGGTGATGATGGCCTCATAGAATGAGTTTGGGATTTTTGCAATTTTTTTGGAAGAGTTTGAGAAGGATAGATGTTACCTCTTCTTTAAATGTTTGGTAGAATTTAAACAGGAAGCCATAAGCTCCTAGATTTTTGTTTGTTGTGAGTTTTTAAATCACATTTTCAGTTTCTTTACTTGGAATTGTTCTGTTCACTTTTTTAAAATTTCTGGTACAGTGTTGGCAGATTGTAGTTTTCTAAGAATTTGTCCATTTTATTGGCATATAGTTGCTTGTAGTAGCCTCTTATGATCCTTTGTATATCTGCAGTATCATTGTAACTTCTCCTTTTTCATTTCTAATTTTATTGAATTAAAATAAAATTTTATAAAATTCTCCCTTTTTTTCTTGATGAGTCTGGCTAAAGGTTTATTACCATAAAACTCTTTGAGAAAAACATAGGCAGAATACTCTGTCATAAATTGCAGCAATATCTTTTTCAATCCATCTTCCAGAGTAATTGAAATAAAAACAAAAATAAAGAAATGGGACCTAATTAAATTCAAAACCTTTTGCACAGCAAAGGAAAGCATAAAAAAAGAAAAGACAAACCATAGAATGGTACAAAATATTTGTAAAATGATGCAACCAACAAGGGATTGGTCTCCAGAATTTACAAACTCTCATGTGGCTTAATATAAAAACAAACAACCAAGTCAAAAAATGGGCAGAAGACCTAAATAGACATTTCTCCAAAGAAGACAAACAGATTACCAAGAGGCATATGAAAAGATGTTCAACATAGCTAATTATTAGAGAAATGTAAATCAAAACTACAATGAGATATCGCCTCACACTAGTGAAAATGGCCATCTTTAAAAAATGCCATTTTTAAAATAAATGCCTTTTATGCACTACGTAAAAATAAAGTTACAATTAAACAAATGTTTAAAGAAGAATTTGATGTTCAAATGATTGACAAATTTTCAAAAATATTTTTTGTTTTGTCGTTGTTTAGTTGCTAAGCCATGTCTGATTCTTTTTTGACTCCATGGACTGTAGCTTGACAGGATTCTCTGTCCATAGGATTTCCTAGGCAAGAATACTGGAGTGGGTTGCCATTTCCTTCTCCATGGTGTGATGTACTCTTAAGAGCTGCCTTATGGACAAAGGTTTTTCCACATTCATAACATTCATAGGGTCTCTCCTCTGTATGAATTCTCAGGTATACTCCAAGAGTTGAATTTTGGGCAAAAGCTTTCCCACATTCATTACACACATAGGGTTTCTCTTCTGTGTGAATTCTCTGGTGTGAATTCTAAGGTGTGACTTCTGGGAGAAAGTCTTCCCACACTCACTATATTTGTAGGATTTTACACCTGTGTGAATTCTCTGATGTACTCTGAGGGTTGAATTATGTGCAAAAGTTTTCCTCCATATATTACACTCATAAGATTTCTCCCCATGTGAATTCTCTAATGTGCACTAACATATGACTTCTGAGAAAAAGTTTTGCCACTTTCATTACATTCATAAGATTTCTCCCCTGTATGAGTCCTCAGATGTACTCTGAGGTGGATGTCTTGGAGAAAGTTTTTCCAAATATATTACATTCATAGAGTTACTCCATTTTGTGAATTCTCTGATGTGCCCTGAGGGCTTAATTATCTGCAAAAGTTTTCCCATATTCCTCACATTTATAAGGTTTCTTTCCTGTGTGAGTTTTCTGATGTGCACAGAGGTGTGTCCTCTGGGAGAAAGTTTTCCCACATTCATGACATTCATAAGGTTTTTCTCCTTTGTGAATTCTCTCGTGTCCACTGAGGTATGATTTCTGAGAGAAGGTTTTCCCACATTCACAACATTCATAGGGCTTCTCACCTGTATGAATCCTCTGAAGTGTACTGAGATGTGTCTTCGGGGCAAGTTTTCCGAAATCCATTACATTTGTAGAATTTTACCTCAGTGTGAATTTTCTGAAGTGCTCTAATTAGGGGAAGCACACTGACTGAAGGGCTTCCATGGTGGCTCGGATGGTAAAGAATCCGCCTGCAATGCAGGAGACCCGGGTTCAATCCTGGGTTTGGAAGATACCCTGAAGGAGAGTATGGCTACCCACTCCAGTATTCTTGAATGGAGAATTCCATGGACAGAGTAGCCTGATGGGGTACAATCCATAGGGTTGCATAGAGTTGGACACAACTGAAGTGCCTTAGCACAGCACAGCACAGCACTAACTGAAACCACCCACCCTGGCCAGACACCATAGTAACCATTTGTGTGAGTTATTTCATGACAGGAGGTCCTAGTAAGGAACATGGAACTAACAAGCCACCACTAACCAGAAAAATCTTGGAAAGGTCAAAAGGAGATGCCACGTGTCCTACCACCTCCCAGAATCCTTCTCATTGGCATACATCTTGGCTGCACAATGCATGTGCCACCAGGAAGGACTCTGAGTCAGAGTGATTGACCAAAGAAAGCCCAGAAACTAATCCCATCACCATAAAACCTGAGACTGTGAGCCATGTGCAGAGCAGTTCTCCTGAGTTCCTTACCCTCCTGCTCTCTGCCTGGCCTCCCCTTTCCAATAAAGTGTCTTGCTTTGTCAGCACGTGTGTCTCCTTGGACAATTCATTTCTGAGTGTTAGAAAAGAGCCCATCCTTGGCCCCTGGAAGGGGGCCCCCCCTCCTGCTACACTCTGAAGTTTGAATTACGGGCAAAAGTTTTCTCATATTCACTACATTCATATGATTTCTCACCTGTGTGAATTCTCTGATGTGCTCTGAGAATTGAATTATCAGCAAAAGTTTTCCCACATTCATTACATTCATAGAGATTGACCCCCATATGGATTCTAGAATAATGAATAGGATGTGAATTTGAACAAAAGGATTTCCCACATTTCTCACATTCAGAAGGCTTCTCACCTGAGTGGGTCCTCTGATGTTGAATGAGATGTGCTTTCTGGTAAAAGGATTCCCCACATTCAATAAGTTCAAATGGCTTCTCTCCTATGGCACACTGCTGATGTTCACTGAGGGGTGAGTTTTGATGGGAGGATTTCTCATATTTATCACATTGGTAGAATTTCTCTTCTTTGTGAGTTCTCTGATGTGTTGTAGGGTCTAATTTCTGGTAGAAGGCATTTGTAAATCCATTATAAACACAGAATTTATCTTTAGTTTGTGTCTTCTGATGTACTGTATGGGCTGAGCTCTGGCTCAAGTTCTTCACACTTAGTGTGTTCAAAAGCACCTTGTTCTATAACAGTTCTCTGAGTGAGTGAGGGGTAGATTCCTACTGAAGTTATTCCCATTTTCATTACATTCATAGTGTGTCATAGCTATGTGATCTTCATTGTATTCCACAATGGAGGTTTTGTCATAGGATTTACCACATTCGTTAAGATGAAAACATTTCTCCTTTGTGCCAGTTCTCATGCAGTTAAAAAGAGTTGCTGTACCAGTCCTCTGTGACAACCTAGAGGGGTGGGATGGGAAGGTATGTGGGAGGGGGATTCAAGAGGGATGTGACATACATATATACTTAATGCTGATTCATGTTGATGTATGGTAAAAACCATCACAATATTGTAAAGTAATTATCCTCTAATTTTTAAGAGTTGCTTTATCACAGTTTTCCCTAAATTCATTATCCTTACAGGATTCCTCTCCTGTTAGCGAACTCTTAGCTGTAACACAGACAATCCTATTATGTAAAACTTTTCCATATTCATTACATTCAAAAGGTTGCTTCAGGGTTTGAAATTTATGATCATCTTTCACATAACTGAGAGCTTTCACATTTTTATCATATTTAAAAGAGCTCTCCCATATGAGTTTTCTCATGCTGAATATCCAGCTGCAAATTTTCACATATATTAATGTTGTCAGTCTTCTGTCATGAATAGTTCCTATTACCAATAATTCAGAAACAACTGGAAAATTCATATTACACGTGTCACTTTTTGTTTTTTGTATTTTTGTTGTTGTTCAGTTGCTTAGCCATGTTCAGCTCTTTGCGATCCCAAGGACTGAAGCACACCAGACTTCCCTGTCCTTCACTATCTCCTGGAGTTTGCTCAAACTCAAGCCCTTTGAGTCGATGATGCCATCCAACCATCTCATCCTCTGTTATCCCCTTCTCCTGCCCTCAGTCTTCACCAGCATCAGAGTGTTTTCCAGAGAGTCAGCTCTTCGCATCAGGTGGCCAAAGTATTGGAGCTTGTTTTAGCATCAGTCCTTCCAATGAATATTCAGGGTTGATTTCCTTTAGGATTGACTGGTTTGATCTCCTTGCAGTCCAAGGGACTCTCAAGAGTCTTCTCCAGCACCACAATTCAAAACCATTCACTCTTTGGCATTTAGCCTTCTTAATTGTCCAACTCTCACATCCATACATGACTACTTGAAAAACCATAGCTTGGACTATACAGACCTTTGTCAGCAAAATGATGTCTCTGATTTTTAATATGCTGTCTAGGTTTGTCATGGCTTTTCTTCCATGGAGCAAGCATCTTTTAATTTCATGGCTGCAGTCACTGTCTGTAGTGATTTTGGAGCCCAAGAAAATAAAATCACTGTTTCCATCTTTTCCCATCTATTTGCCATGAAGTGATGAAACTGGATGCCATGATCTTAGTTTTCTGAATGTTGAAGTTTAAGCCAGGTTTTCCACTCTCTTCTTTCACCTTCATCAAGAGGCTCTTTAGTTACTCTTGGATTTCTGCTATTAGGGTGGTATTATCTACCTATCTACATACTTTGGCCACCTGATGCAAAGAGCTGACTCATTAGAAAAGACCCTGATGCTGGCAAAGATTGAAGGCAGGAGGAGGAGGGGATGACAGAAGATGAGATGGTTGGATGGCATTACTTTGCTAGTATGGAAATGAGCACAATTGTTCGGTAGTTTCAACATTATTTGCCATTGCCCTTCTTTGGATTTGGAATGAAAACTGATCTTTCCCAGTCCTCTGGTCACTGCTGAGTTTTCCAAATTTACTGGCATGTTGAGTGCAGCACTTTCACAGCATCATCTTCTAGGGTTTGAAATAGCTCAGCTGAAATTCCATCACCTTCATTAGAATTGTTGGTTGTAATGCTTCCTAAGGCCCACTTGACTTCACACTCCAGGATGTCTGGCTGTAGGTGAGTGATCACATCATTGTGGCTATCTGGGTCATTTTTTTCCAGTAGTCATGTATGGATGTGAGAGTTGGACGGTGAAGAAAGCTGAGCACCGAAGAATTGATGCTTTTGAACTGTGGTGTTGGAGAAGACTCTTGAGAGTCCCTTGGACTGCAAGAAGATCCAACCAGCCCATCCTAAAAGAGATCAGTTCTGGGTGTTCATTGGAAGGACTGATGTTGAAGCTGAAACTCCAATACTTTGGCCACCTCATACGAAGAGTTGACTCATTGGAAAAGACCCTAATGCTGGGAAGGATTGGGGCAGGAGGAGAAGGGGATGACAGAGGATGAGATGGCTGGATGGCATCACCAACTCGATGGACATGGGTTTGGGTAGATTCTGGGAGTTGGTGATAGACAGGGAGGCCTGGCGTGCTGCGATTCATGGGGTCACAAAGAATCGGACACGACTGAGCGACTGAGCTGAACTGAAGACTTTTTTGTATAGTTTTTCTGTGTATTTTTGATAGCTGGTTTTAATATCTCTTCTGTTAGATACTGCTTCTTTAATACTGTTTCTGTCCTTTATTGTGCCCACCTTTGCATGAAATGTTCCCTTGGTATCTCTAATTTTCTTGAAGAGATTTCTAGTCTTTCCTATTCTATTGTTTTCCTCTGTTTCTTTGCATTGTACATTTAAGAAGGCATTCTTATCTCTCCTTGATATTCTTTGGAACTCTGCATTCAGTTGGGTATATCTTTTCTTTTCTCTTTTGCTTTTAGCTTCTCTTCTTTTCTCAGCTATTTGTAAGGCTTCATCAGACAACCATTTTGCCTTTTTGCATTTTTTTTTCCATTGGAGATGGTCTTGATCCCTGCCTCTTGTACAATGTCACAAACCTCCATCCATAGTTCTTCAGGCATTCTGTCTATCAGGTCTAATCCCTTGAGTCTATTTGTCATTTCCACTGTATAATCGTAAGGGATTTGATTTAGGTCATACTTGAATGTTCTACTGGTTTTCCCTACTTTCTTCAATTTAAGTCTGAATTTGGCAATAAGGAGCCTATGATCTGAGCCACAGTCAGTGCCAGGTCTTGTTTTTGCTGACTGTATAGAGGTCTTCCACCTTTGGATGCAAAGAATATAATCATTCTGATTTTGGTATTGACCATCTGGTGATGTCCGTGTGTAGAGTCATCTTGTGTGTTGTTGGAAGATGGTGTTTGGTATGATCAGTGCGTTCACTGGCAAAACTCTGTTAGCCTTTGCCCTGCTTCATTTTGTACTCCAAGGCCAAACTTGCCTGTTACTCCAAGTATATCTTGACTTCCTACTTTTGCCTTCCAATCCCCTGTGATGAAAAGGACATCTTTTTTTTTGGTGTTAGTTCTAGAAGGTCTTGTTAGGTCTTCATAGAACCATTCAACTTCATCTTCTTCAGCATAACTGGTTGGGGCATAGACTTGGATTACTGTGATATTGAATGGTTTGCCTTGAAAACAAACCGAGATCATTCTGTTGTTTTTGAGATTGCACCCAAGTACTGCATTTTGGACTCTTGTTGACTATGAGGGCTATTCCATTTCTTTAAGGGATTCTTGCCCACAGTAATAGATATAATTAGCTACTAATACGTATATAATTATCTACTACTGTGGGCAAGAATCCCTTAAAGAAATGGTCATCTGAATTAAATTCACCCATTCCTGTCTATTTTAGTTCACTGATTCCTAAAATGTTGATGTTCACTCTTGCCATCTCCTGTTTGACCACTTTCAATTTACCTTGATTCATGGACCTAACATTTCAGGTTCCTATGCAGTATTCTTCTTTACAGCATTGGACTCTACTTCACCACTAGACACATCCACATCTGGGCATCATTTCTGCTTTGGCTCAGTCTCTTCATTCCTTCTGGAGCTATTTCTCTGCTCTTCTCTAGTAGCATAACCTACTGACCTGGGGAGGTTCATATTTCAGTGTCATATCTTTTTGCCTTTTCATACTGTTCATGGCATTCTCAAGGCAAGAATGCTAAAGTGGTTTTCCATTCCCTTCTCCAGTGAACCACATTTTGTCAGAACTCTCCACCATGACCCGTCTGTCTTGGGTGGCCCTACACAGCATGGCTCATAGCCTTACACAAGGCTGTGATCCATGTGATCATTTTGGTTAGTTTTCTGTAAATGCGGTTTTCATTCTGTCTGCCCTCTGATTGATGAGGATAAGAGGCTTGTGCAAGCTTCCAGATGGGAGGGACTGGCTGTGGGGAAAACTGGGTCTTACTCTGGAGGGCAGAACCATGCTCAGTAAATCTTTAATCCAATTAAAGCTAGTTTAGCAGCAAGTTGCAATTTTAGTGTTCTTGCAGGAGAAGATGAGCGCACATCCTTCTACTCCACCATCTTGCTGGTAGTATGGAGCTCCCCAAAACCATTTTTAAACATTGGTTGAAACTTCTAGATGTATGCTCTGTTTGATTCTTTGTAAATATTATTGAGATCATGCCTGAAAAACAAATTCTCTCACATTAACTGTGTTGATGAACTTGCGCTCACAGTGTAGGAACGTGGGGCTTAGCCGAGGTCAACAAATTCATCAAACAGCCTGCTGTGCCCACCCTGCTGGCTCTCTCGCTGTGTGCTGCCACTTTCACTTCTGCTTCTTCTGCTGGTGATTACAGTGTCCTGGTTCTCATAAAATGCTTCATCTTTTCTGTTGTTATTTTCATTCTTTTTCAATTGGTTCTCATAACTGTTATCCTTATTTCCTTCATGATTTTGACAAGAGTTTTGTTTTCATTTGAATATAGTAAGACAAGTTTTGTCTCTGAGGTCTTTTTTGTGTGTGATTTGCAGTTTTGACTTCTTTTTTTCTTGGTTATTGTTTGACTGGGTTACTCCCTGCTGTCATTATTTGAATTTTAGTATGATCAATAATACCGAGAAATGTACAAACTAATCTGATATTAAGGCCTCCATAAGAGCAATTCAAAATGCATTTTAAGTTGCCACTTTGTCCTGCTGAGTGGTGGTCTCTGATGCACTGATATATGTGTGTGGGAGTTGTGCCATTGGAGCACTTACTTTTCCAGGCAGCTTGGTTGCATCTGCAGCCATCATGTGTGTTGTTTCACCAGGAACCAGAAAACTTTGCTAAGGCAGATTAGGAAGAGGAACTAAGGCATGAAGGTCAGCTGGGATGCATGAAGCACTCAGGTTCAGTTGGCCACTTCACCATGTAAGTTTTCTGCCTGATTGACACAGAGACTTGAGTAAGTTGTATTTCATGAATTTCCATTCCAACAGAAGATGTTTGGTATGTTTACTACTGCACATGCTGCATTATTAATTCTATTCCTGACAGGATAGAGCTTCCATCTTGATCCGTGTAGTGAAAACTTAACTCTCACTTGCAGACCAGCTTGTGTCGTACATACAGGGCCTGAGTATTCCTGGCAGCGTGGCTGTACCCAGATGGCTAGCAATTACTTACCTCTTCACAGAAGGATGTATACAATGTAAATAAGAATACATCCTTAGCTGAATGCCCAGTGGCCCTGGATGAGAATGAAGGAGACACAGGGAGAGACATCAAATGAAGTTAAGAGTTTGTCTTAACCTATTGCTGTTAAAATACTCATGTTGCAAACATCACAGATCATAATGATGGGAATGCATTGCTCTGGCCCTGAGTGCAGCTTCGTCTCAGCTTGACGCCAAAACACAAGGCCAATGACGGCAGAGACTAATTGCTTTGGTGCCTCTCATCACTCCAAGGCCCTGACAGTGCTTGGTTCACAGCAGTGCTCAACAAATACCTTGTGACTGTTAACTGGAATGAATACGGGTATGTTGTGAACTTCTAAAAAATTCTAGTGTTCAGCTGTGTGAAGAGAGCAAACTGGTCAAGATGGCGTGTTCAGGCTCTCTTGCCCCGCATTTTGTAAATAATGACTATGTAACAGTTGAGATCATTTGTAGCACTGCGCATGCATGTCAGGAGGTGCTCACTACTTTGTGTTGTAGGGATATATGAGCTTCACTTAGAAAGTTGCCACTTTTTACTGCTGCCTCACTGCTGTGTCTGTTGGGTTAGCCACAAGAGGAGAGAATATAGCATATAGTATAGTATACTGTTATGGCTGCTGCATCAGCCAGGAGAGAATAAACATGTCTGCAATTCCTATGGTTCCTTGAGTCTTCTTCCTGCCTCTTAGCTTGCGCCTTGCCTACCCTGGGTTCAGCGAACAGTGAGAACTGGATGATCAGCGATATAATTGGTGTAGTGGGCAGGATACCCAGCAGGTAGGGGAGCCTGGGCTCCACTGGATGGAGGAAGCCAGTGGCCGCTATATAGCATGTGGTTCCATGTGGCTGCAATTCTCTTGGCGTGGGCTCTGGTGGAAGACTGAGAGGTGGTGGATGGGTCACTGGATAGCATTGAAAAGGCGGTGAGTTCCCGTTTGCCAAACAGGCTGCACAGACTGCCTGGCTCTGTGGGGTGGATTTTCCTGACTGCCCTGAAGGCAAATATGGACAATGTTCTCAGTGATGCTGCGGTGGTATGCAGTGTACAGAGAGGCTTGGAAGGACTGCTGCTGCTGCTGCTGCTAAGTCGCTTCAGTCGTGTCCGACTCTGTGCGACCCCATAGACGGCAGCCCACCAGGCTGCCCAGAATCCCTGGGATTCTCCAGGCAAAAACACTGGAGTTGGTTGCCATTTCCTTCTCCAATGCATGAAAGTGAAAACTGAAAGTGAAGTCGCTCAGTCGTGTCCAACTCCTAGTGACCCAATGGACTGCAGCCTACCAGGCTCCTCCATCCATGGGATTTTCCAGGCAAGAGTACTGGAGTAGGTTGCCATTGCCTTCTCCGACAAGAAGAACTGCTGCTAAGTCGCTTCGGTCGTGTCCAACTCTGTGCGACCCCACAGACGGCAGCCCACCAGGCTCCCCCATCCCTAGGATTCTCCAGGCAAGAACACTGGAGTGGGTTGCCGTTTTGGCGTTAGAGCAAGAACCCTATGGCTCTGATGAATCCAGCGTCTCTGACAGCGAGGTGGTAAGTGACAGTGATGATGAACGTTAATGAGACTGTGTGTTCCCACTTGGCAGTGAGGCCCATTCATTGTACAGCAGAAACTGAAGCATGAGCACTTTATGTGGCCTGTGGAGGCATCCTCAAGGGGCCCCCAGGGTGACTGAGTTCACATTTCAACCATATACTTAGACAGAGTTGGTTGACTTGGGTGAGCAATTTTGACAACAGCAAGGGGAACCTTGGCAGCTTTGGTTAGGATTAGGGTTAGGGTTAGGGTTTGGGTTAGGGTTAAGGTTAGGCCCACAGGGGTGGGCCCGGCACCTGTGGGGGGTTTTGTGGGTCCTTACTGAGAGAAGTAGAGGGATGGCATGCAAGATGTCACTTTGAAAATGTGAAGACCCTGAAGGGGGCCTGAGTTGACAGGGGTCCCATCTGGGTTATGTGGATGCAAATATGGGCCGATTTGTGCAAAGGTGTAGTGTAAAGGCTGTGTCCTGTGATATAGGTTTAGAATAGTATACAGGAGGTGCTCACTTGGTCATGAGCTACTTTGTGTTGTAGGGATATATGAGCTTCACTTAGAAAGTGGCAGCATTTTACTGCTGCCTCACGGCTCTCTGTTGGATTAGCCACGAGAGGAGAGAATATACTGTGTATACTGTTATGGCTGCTGCATCAGCCAGGAGAAAATAAATGTGTCTACAGTTCTATGGCTCCTTGAGTCTTCTCCTAGCCTCTTAGCTTGTGCCTTACTACCCTGGGTTCAATGAACAGTGTGTACAGTGAGATACAGTGAGACAATTGGCATCACGAGCAGGATCAGCAATACATCAACCCTTCCAAAATTGCTAGAAAAAAGCCTACTTGGTCAGGGTGTATATGTTTCTAAGACCAACTTTATATGACCATGCCAAATCACACTTTTGAAAACTTAAACATCTTCAGTGATTTAAAGTGACACATTTCCCATACACTGATTTTCCAACATGATGTTGTTGTTTAGTCACTAAGTCGTGTCCAACTCTTTGCGACCCCATGGACTGCAGCAGCGTATACTTGGGCTCAGTTCTGAGTGTTTTATCCACTGTGTGTATGTACAGACACACATTGTCAAGTCTATGGAATGTTGTTATTGTAGCATCTTTTGGGGATATTTTAATTTCTGCTGGCTTAGTCCCCACCATGACGTGAATTTAGTTTTATTCCTGGGTTTTCTCACCTATCTGTGTTTTGCTCTAAACTTTGAAATCAATTTATCTAACTCCAGAAAAGAAAAACACATTTTGAGTTATCTGTTCAATAATCTAGGATATCTTATCATTCATCCAAATCTACTTTTTCTTTTTGTGTATGATGTTTTGGGTTTTTTTTTTCCCCAGGAATATTTTAAAGATTTCCTCATATGAATTTTCACATTTTTTGTTAAGGTCATAGGTATCTTGTCTCTTTCATTGTTATTATAATTGGTGTTTTTGTCTTTCATCATGTTATCTTTTAATGGGAATACAGACTGATTTTGTAATGTTTTATCTAATGACTTTACTGAACTTTCTTCCTATTTGTGGTAGTTTCACAGTTTTCTCTTTGGTGTTCCACATATCCTCTAAGTCTTCTTTTTAAAGAAATTCAGCTTTATATCATTTCTAATTTTTATTTATTTTTTTAAAATGTATTTATTTATTTTTGCTGCATGGCATATGGAATCTTTGTTCCCAACCAGAGATTGAGCTCCTGCCCCCTGCATTGGAAGCACAGAGTCTTAACCACTGGACCACCAGGGAAGTCCTTCTAAGTTTTAAAGTAGGAGATAGATTAGAAGGCCCTTTTCCATTTCCCTGGATGATTTTCTAGTGTGGCTGTGGTGGCCAATCTTCCAATATGGTATTAAGGAGCAAGGGATAAAGGAACAACCTTTCTGTGACCCCACCTTCAGCATAAAGGCGCTCATTCCCTCACTAAGGAAAGTGCTAGCTTTTAGGCTTACTTGTATATATGTATATGTATATCTTATTGGACTTCCCTGGTGGCTCAGACTCTAAACAATCTGCTTGTAATGCAGGAGACCTGGGTTCAATCCCTGGGTCATCGGGATGATTCTCTGGAGTAGAAAATTGTGACCTATTCCAGTATTCTTGCCTGGAAAATTCCATGGACATAGGAGGAGCCTGTTGGGCTACAGTCCATGGGCTCGCAAAAAGTCAGACACAACTGAGTGACTAATACACTGTATATCTTGTTATCCATTGGTTCCTTTTTTAAAAGTTTGAAATGGATTTTGAATGTATTAAACATCTTTTCATTAGTTTTATTCTCCTTAGAAAAGCAATAATATTGTGAATTATATCTATGGGTTTTCTAATACTTATCTTTGCATTACTGGAATAATTCCTACATGATTATAATGTATTACTTTAAAAATAATGTTGAATTCTGTTAATCTTTCATCAGGATTTTTGTTAACTGATAGGTTGGATTGTCTTAATTTTTTGTGTGTGATTAGTTTTTGTCTTCACAACACTCTCCTCCTTTGTCTGTGTCTGGAACAGAATGGACAGCACTGGGACAATCTCGTGATTAAAGGCCTGATGTGATTCCCAAGGAGGCCATCTCAGCTAAGGACTTTCACTAGGATAGACTTTTTTTTCTTAAATTTCTCCATTTCATCTTTGGAATTTGATCTCTAGCCTTCTGTCTCTACTGGGATCAGTTTTGGTAAATTAGTTATTTCCTAAAAAGTGTACTTTTCATTTGAATTTATTTACATAGAGTTGTATAATATCCCTTAGGATTTCTTAAATTTTTTATGTTCAATGGATATATCCCCCTTGTCATTTCTTATTTTGTGTATTTTTAGTCTCACATCATATCTTGATTAAATTCATGATGTCCTTTCTACTTTTGATTTTTTGTTAAAATTGGTATTTCTAAAATGTTTTAGTGTTTTCTGTCATTTGGCTTTTTCTGTCATTTGGCTTTTGATTTCTGCTTTTACCTTTTTAAGTTTCCTTTGCGTGCCTACCCTCAGCTCACGTTTTCCATTTTCCAAACTAGATGTTTAAATATTTAATACTCTGATATTGATAGGTCTGTTTTTAAGATGATGACTTTCCCTCTGCCCCAGCTTTGGTCACACCCTGGATTCTATATCCAGACACCAGTGTTTACATAGTTGTCCTTTCTAGACATGCTGTAGTTTGGTTTGTCCTTCTCTCACCCTTCTGCCCATCATTCTGACAAGGCAGAGTGATGAACATATTCTGCATGTGAAAGGGAGGCTGTACTCTGTGTAGAAAGATAAATATAGGATTTCTGGGACATTTGCTTTGTAAATATTTAATATCTTCTCAAATCTTAGGTGCCCAGAGTACTCAACAAATGTACTCTTCCCTCCCATGAACCGCCACCCTTCTGTGATGAGACCAGCTTCTGCTTTCCTGGGCGTGGCCCTCATCAGTCTCCTCCCGGACCTTGCATGTGAGCTTGGCTGATGGCCCTCAGTTTGCTGAGGTGTGTGAGGACTTGAGGGGCTGGAGCTGGGCAGGGGTGGAAGCATGCAGCCGTGAGGAAGCTGGAGAGGGCTTTGGTCCTTACAACATTGACAGGGCGGCCAGTGAGGTCATAAGGACGTTGATGATGGCCCCCAGAGTAGAGGAGAGGGCAGGGAGCGGCTGAAGAGGTAAGGGTGTGTTTTCTATGTGATGATGAATCCATTTTGAGAAAAAGGAGACTCGGGCAAAAACCGTAGGATACATAGGGTATCTGCAACCCTGCCCCCAGCTCACTACTCCAATTTGCACCCAGGTGCGGTTGAATTCACAGACAAGTGGGCCCCCAGAATCACCCTGGAAAAAAGAGGAGTTTCTTGTGAACTGGGAGTCTGGGGCCTGCTGCATGAGGGTGGCCCGGTGCCAATACTGTGGGATGGACCCAGGCTCCTGCCACTCATGCAGCCGCCCCTTGTCAATGGGAAGGCCCTGCTGCAGGCAAGCAGTGTTCACGACACTGTCTGCAAGTAGAGGGTAGGTGCTATGGGATGACAGTCAGCACGGCCCCTGGGAAAACGTGGAGCCCTGGGCTGCTCTGGCCAGCACTGGGGTTCACAGGGCCTGACTGAGGCCTGTGTTGCATTTGCACATAAGCCACCTGGTGCTCTCCCACTCAACCATGGCTGTATGGGGAGGTACTTCTGAGCCCCATAGGAACAAGTCTGTCGGGGACCATTTACCCACCTGGTAGAAGTGCTCCTGGTTTAAAGCCTATATAACATCTGAAATCCCTGGGCTTAGCCTCCCATTCCCACAGTGGGTCGCACCTCACATGCAGTCTTCGTGTCCCTGAGGTTTCCGGCACACAGCATGTCTGGCAGAATGTTTGTTTGTCCATAGAGCAGTCGGCACAGGAGCAATGGGACCAGAGGCAGCTGTACCTCCTGCAGCTTGTTTGAAGTGTCGCCTGTCAAAAGCAGTGCAGGCCCAGTGAACAGTCTTCTCACACCTTTCCCGGGGCACACACTGGAGCTCCCCCAAGGCATAGTGGGCTCACACCAGAGCTCCTTCTCTTGCTTCCACCCTCCACATGGCTCCCTTCTCTGCAGTGGAGACCCAGGCTTTTGTCAGTAAAGTTTAAATATGTGCTGCATGACCCTTCCTAAGAGAGATGTAAGAGCCAAGACTTGGTTCATCCCATTACATTCCCATTGTCGCAGCTCAAGTGCAAACAGCTCCATCAGCTGAGTCCCTGGGTGAGAGTGAGTGGATGACAGCATGTGTGCGAGAAAGTAGCCTCCAAAAGTTTTGTGGGTTGTCATTCCACGTGTCCTTGTCTATGCCAATGGATATGGTAATTGGTCCTAGGAAACCTGTATGTGCCTGACCAATGTGTAAGTGATCCTGTTCTATCTAGAAAGGGGTTATTCTCACAGGTTAAAGACAGGTCTGAGTGGGTATTGGGGGCGGGGAGGGGCATGTATTTGAGGACAGTATAGTCTGTGGCAGGGGGAATTAGTTTTAGAGTAAACAAATGTATACTTCAAAGGAAGATGATGGGAAGCAGAATGCCAGCAGTGTTTGTGGCAGTATCAGGAGAGGAGCCATGGAAGAATTAGATGGTTAATAGAAGGAATAACCCATAGAAGAAATGGAGTAGCCATCATGGTCAACAAAAGAGTACGAAATGCAGTACTTGGATGCAATCTCAAAAACAACAGAATGATCTCTGTTCGTTTCCAAGGCAAAGCATTCAATATCACGGTAATCCAAGTCTATGCCTCAACCAGTAACGCTGAAGAAGCTGAAGTTGAACGGTTCTATGAAGACCTACAAGACCTTTTAGAACTAACAGCCAAAAAGATGTCCTTTTCATTACAGGGGACTGGAATGCAGAAGTAGGAAGTCAAGAAACACCTGGAGTAACAGACAAATTTGGCCTTGGAGTACAGAATGGAGCAGGGCAAAGGCTAATAGAGTTTTGCCAAGAGAACGCACTAGTCATAGCAAACACCCTCTTCCAACACTACAAGAGAAGACTCTACACATGGATATCACCAGATGGTCAACACCGAAATCAGATTGATTATATTCTTTGCAGCCAAAGATGGAGAAGCTCTATACAGCCAGCAAAAACAAGAGCGGGAGCTGACTGTGGCTCAGATCAGGAACTCCTTATTGCCAAATTCAGACTTAAACTGAAGAAAGTAGGGAAAACCACTAGACCATTCAGGTATGACCTAAACCAAATCCCTTATGATTATACAGTGGAAGTGAGAAATATATTTAAGGGACTAGATCTGACAGAATGTCTGATGAACTATGGACAGAGGTTTGTGACATTGTACAGGAGACAGGTATCAAGACCATCCCCATGGAAAAGAAAGGCAAAAAAGCAAAATGGCTGTCTGAGGAGGCCTTACAAATAGCTGTGAAAAGAAGAGAAGTGAAAAGCAAAGGAGAAAAGGAAAGATATTCCCATTTGAATGCAGAGTTCCAAAGAATAGCAAGGAGAGATAAGAAAGGCTTCCTCAGCAATCAATGAAAAGAAATAGAGGAAAACAATAGAATGGGAAAGACTAGAGATCTCTTCAAGAAAATTAGAGATACCAAGGGAACATTTAATGCAAAGATGGGCTCGATAAAGGACAGAAATGGTATGGACCTAACAGAAGCAGAAGGTATTAAGAAGAGGTGGCAAGAATACACAGAAGAACTGTACAAAAAAGATCTTCATGACCCAGATAATCATAATGGTGTGATCACTCACCTAGAGCCAGACATCCTGGAATGTGAAGTCAAGTGGGCCTTAGACAGCATCACTATGAACAAAGCTAGTGGAGGTGATGGAATTCCAGTTGAGCTATTTCAAATCCTGAAAGATGATGCTGTGAAAATGCTGCACTCAATATGCCAGCAAATGTGGAAAACTCAGCAGTGGCCAGAGGACCAGAAAAGGTCAGTTTTCATTCCAATCCCAAAGAAAGGCAATGCCAAAGAATGCTCAAACTACCGCACAATTGCACTCATCTCACACGCTAGTAAAGTAATGCTCAAAATTCTCCAAGCCAGGCTTCAGCAATACATGAACCTTGAACTTCCAGATGTTCAAGCTGGTTTTAGAAAAGGCAGAGGAACCAGAGATCAAATTGCCAACATCCTCTTGATCATCAAAAAAGCAAGAGAGTTCCAGAAAAACATCTATTTCTGCTTTATTGACTCTGCCAAAGCCTTTGACTGTGTGGATCACCACAAACTGTGGAAAATTCTGAGAGATGGGAATACCAGACCTCCTGACCCACCTCTTGAGAAACCTGTATGCAGGTCAGGAAGCAACAGGTAGAACTGGACATGGAACAACAGACTGGTTCCAAATAGGAAAAGGAGTACGTCAAGGGTGTATATTGTCATCCTGCTTATTTAACTTATATGCAGAGTACATCATGAGAAACACTGGGCTGGAAGAAGCACAAGCTGGAATCAAGATTGCCAGGAGAAATATCAGTAACCTCAGATATGTAGATGACACAACTCTTATGGCAAAAAGTGAAGAGGAACTAAAAAGCCTCTTGATGAAAGTGAGAGAGGAGAGTGAAAAAGTTGGCTTAAAGCTCAACATTCAGAAAACTAAGATCATGCCATCTGGACCCATCACTTCATGGCAAATAGATGGGGAAACAGTGGAAACAGTGTCAGACTTTATTTTTGGGGCCTCCAAAACCACTGCAGATGGTGATTGCAGCCATGAAATTAAAAGACACTTACTCCTTGGAAGGAAAGTTATGACCAACCTAGATAGCATATTAAAAAGCAGAGACATTGCTTTGCCAACAAAGATTTGTCTAGTCAAGGCTATGGTTTTTCCAGTAGTCATGTATGGACGTGAGAGTTGGACTGTGAAGAAAGCTGAGCACCGAAGAATTGATTCTTTTGAACTGTGGTGTTGGAGAAGACTCTTGAGAGTCCCTTGGACTGCAAGGAGATCCAACCAGTACATCCTAAAGGAAATCAGCCCTGAATATTCATTGGAAGGACTGATGTTGAAGCTGAAACTCCAATACTTTGGCCACCTCTTGCGAAGAGTTGACTCATTGGAAATGACCCTGATGCTGGGAAAGATTGGGGGCAGGAGGAGAAGGGGACGACAGAGGATGAGATGGTTGGATGGCATCACCAACTCGATGGACATGAGTTTGGGTAAACTCTGAAAGTTGGTGATGGACAAGGAGGCCCGGTGTGCTCCGATTCATGGGGTCGCAAAGATTTGGACACGACTGAGCGAGTGAACTGAACTGAACTGAGAAGAAATAAAAAAACTCAAGGTTGGTGATCCTGGAGAAGCAATGTAGTAAAATGCAGTTGGAAAATCCTTTGAAGTACTAAGCCTGCTAAAAGTCTATCTGAGGCCTTTCGCTGTGCCCACAGTAGGGTTACTAGGAGTGAACTTGCCTCTACCATAAGCTAGCAGTAAACATATTTACCTAGGAGGCAATTATTTCCCATTCAACATGAGGCAGGGCACAGCTGTGGCCCCTGAGAAAAGAGAACAGATGAAGTAAGGTCTATAAGGGCTTCATCTTCCTTCTTGGGGCACATTCCAGGCTGTGACATGAAGAGGAGCACAGGCAGCTGGAATCTGCAAAGGTGGATGCCAGAATCAGGGTACTCCAGAGGAAAGGACCCCTGAGGGAGCACAGGAGGCCTTAGTGCCTGCAGTCTTCCTTTGGACCCTGAGCCATGAGTACACAGTATACAATTCCACAGGAAGGGCAGAGTAGCCAGATTAGACTTCATAGTTCCCAGAGCTCACACGGGTCTAGAAGGCTGAGTTGTAACCAGTTAAGAGTGAAGAGCCTTGTGGATCACCTGAGACATTGAATGAAGACAGTGTAGAGGTAGGATAAAATATCCTTGTCATGTTTACACAGATGCCAAGGCCCACATGAAACCAGGTGGACAGAGATCCAGAATGATGAGCTCTGAAAATGGTTAGCATAGTACAAAGGAAGAGGTGTAACACCAAGTGGAAGGGAGAAGTCAGCTAGCTATAATTTCAATGAGTTATTCAATTGTGGGCCATTGTGCCAGTTCAGAACGATGAGAAATCAGACAAGAGGAGGACTGTACTCACTGGGAGATCTTTCTCCTAGGCCTTCACTAGCAGCTCATGCAGTATACTTGGGGCAAAGCAAGGGACCACAGAGAGAACATCTCAGTGTAGGTGTTCAGAAGATTACCACCTACCACTGGGGGCCTGAAAGAACACATTTTGCTTTCCTCTCACATATGGAGCAGAAGCCTTCTACCGGGAGTGTGTGGCGGGAGGCACCACATACTCCTGTCCTCAGGGCCTGGTACAGGTGCACTATTCTGGAGGAAGAGTAGAAACAGGCCCATATCCCTGGAAAATCTCAGATGCCAAGACCAACAGCAGAAGCCACAACCCAGTTCAAGTTCTCACTAGCCTGAATCAGACCTTCCCCATCTTAATGGTTAAGCAGCAGAAGGGGAATGCCTGTTTTAGCGTACAGAAACTTTAGTGTTAAGTGTTCTTCTTTAATATCTGGCATTCAACCAAAAATGAAAAGATGCACACACACACACACACACACACACACACACACACACACACACACACACACACAGAGGTATGGGGGGAGGGGAAATAAAACACTGGACCCACTGTCAAGAGATGTAACATTGATCAGAATCAGACCCAGAGATGACTGAAACATTGAAAGTATCTGAAAGGAACTTTAAAGGAGCTATGATTAATACGTTAAAGAAATTAAGAAGTAAACAAGCATGAAAAAATGAAGAATTTTAAAGCAGAGATGTGGAAACTATTAAAAAACAATCAATTGGGAATGCCAGAAATACACACTGTCAGAAATTTTAAAATTTCTTCAACAGGTGTTTCAGCAGACTGGACACAAATGAGGAAAGAATCAGCAAATGTGAAGATAGGTCAATAGCTATTATCCATGCTGAAATACAAAAGAAAAAGAGTGGAGAATAAAGCAAAACCTTAAGAGATGTAGGAAAATAGCAGTGTAACATATGTGGAATTAGTCCCAGAAGAAGAGAGTGTAGGGCATAAGAAATATGTGGAGATATAAAGGACAAGAAATTTCCAAGATTAAAGACTACAATAATCAGATTCAAGAATTTCAGAGAACCCCACACCAGAGTAAAACAAGCAAACATCATGGTCAGTGGAATCCCCTGGTGGCCCAGTGGTTGAGACTCCGTGCTTCCATTGCAGGGGGCATGAGTTCGATCCTTGGTTGGGAAACTAGGATCCTACTGGCCACGTAGTGCAGCAAAAGAAAGTAAGGAAGGAAGGAGAAAAGATCATAGTCCAATGGCTGTAAAGAATAATATTGTAAAGAACAATATTGCATAGGAACCCGGAATGTTAGGTCCATGAATCAAGATAAATTGGAAGTGGTCAAATAGGAGATGGCAAGAGTGAACATCGACATTTTTAGGAATCAGTGAACTAAAATGGACTGGAATGAGTGACTTTAATTCAGATGACCATTATATCTATTACTGTGGGTAAGAATCCCTTACAAGAAATGGAGTAGCCCTCATAGTCAATAAGAGTCCAAAATCAATTCTTGGGTGCAATCTCAAAAACGACAGAATGATCTCTGTTTGTCTCCAAGGCAACTCATTCAATATCACAGTAATCGAAGTCTATGGCCTAGCCACTAATGCCAAAGAAGCTGAAGTTGAACGATTCTATGATGACCTACAAGACCTTCTAGAACTAACACCGAAAGTGGTGAGATGGGGAGGGAGATAGGAGGGAGGTTCAAAAGGGAGAGGATATATGTATACCTATGGCTGATTCATGTTGAGGTTTGACAGAAAACAACAAAATTCTGTAAAGCAATTAATCTTCAATTAAAAAATTAATTAAAAAAAGATATCCTTTTCATCATAGGGAACTGGAATGCAAAAGTAGGAAGTCAAAGTAAATTTGGAGTAACAGGCAAGTTTGGTCTTGGAGTACAAAATGAAGCAGGGCAAAGGCTAACAGAGTATTGCCAAGAGAACATGCTGGTCACAGCAAAAAACCTCTTCCAACAACACAGGAGATGACTCTACACATGGACATCACCAGATGGTCATTACCAAAATCAGATTGATTACATCCTTTGAAGTCGAAGATAGAGAAGCTCTATACAGTCAGGCCGGTGGCTCAGAGGTTAAAGCGTCTGCCCGCAATGCGGGAGACCTGGGTTCGATCCCTGGGTCGGGAAGATCCCCTGGAGAAGGAAATGGCAACCCATTCCAGTATTCTTGCCTGGAGAATCCCATGGACGGAGGAGCCTGGTGGGCTACAGTCCACGGGGTTGCAAAGAGTTGGACACGACTGAGCGACTTCACTTTCACTTTCATATAATCAGCAAAAACAAGACTGGGAGCTGACTATGGCTCAGATCATGAACTCCTTATTGCAAATTTCAGACAAAATTGAAGAAAGTAGGGAAAACCACTAGACCATTCAGGTATGACCTAAATCAAATGCTTTACAATTATACAGTGGAAATGACAAATAGATTCAAGGAATTAGATCTGATAGACAGAGTGCCTGAAGAACTATGGACAGAGGTTCGTAACATTGTACAGGAGGTGGTGATCAAAACCATCCTGAGGAAAATAAATGCAAAAAAGCCAAAATGGTTGTCTGAGGAGGCCTTACAAATAGTTGAGAAAAGAAGAGAAGCTAAAGGCAAAGGAGAAAAGAAAAGATATACCCATTTGAATGCAGAGTTCCAAAGAATAGCAAGGAGAGATAAGAAAGCCTTCTCCGTGATCAATGCAAAGAAATAGAGGAAAACAATAGAATGGGAAGACTAGAGCTCTCTTCAAGAAAATTAGAGATACCAAGGGAACATTTCATGCAAAGATGGGCACAATAAAGGACAGAAATGGTATGGACCTAACAGAAGCAGAAGATGTTAAGAAGAGGTGGCAAGAATACACAGAAGAACTACACAAAAAAGATCTTCATGATTATGATAATCATGATGGTGTGATCACTTGCCCAGAGCCAGACATTCTGGAGTGCAAAGTCAAGTGGGCCTTAGGAAGATCACTACAAACAAAGCTAGTGGAGGTGATAGAATTCCAGTTGAGCTATTTCAAATCCTAAAAGATGATGCTGTGAAAGTGATTCATTCAATATGCCAGCAAATTTGGAAAACTCAGCAGTGGCCACAGGACTGGAAAAGGTCAGTTTTCACTCCAATCCCAAAGAAAGGCAATGCCAAAGAATGTTCTAACTACTGCTGATCATCTCACACACTAGTGAAGTAATGCTCAAAATTCACGAAGCTAGGCTTCAACAGTATGTGAACTTCCAGATGTTCAAGCTGGATTTAGAAAAGGCAGAGGAACCAGAGATCAAATTGCCAAGATTCACTGGATCATTGAAAAAGCAAGAGAATTCCAGAAAAACATCTGCTTCATTGACTATGCCAAAGCCTTTGACTGTGTGGACTACAACAAACTGTGGAAAATTCTTATAGAGATGGGAATACCAGACCACCTTACCTGCCTCCTGAGAAATTTGTATGCAGGTCAAGAAGCAATAGTTAGAAGTGGGCATGGAACAATGGACTGGTTCAAAATTGGAACAGAGTATGTCAAGGCTATATATTGTCATCCTGCTTATTTAACTTATATGCAGAGTACATCGTGCGAAATGCTGGGCTGGATGAAACACAAGCTGGAATCAAGATTGATGGGAGAGATATAATTAACTTTAGATATGCAGGTGATACCACCCTCATGGCAGAAAGCGAAAAGGAGATAAAGAGCCTCTTCATGAAAGTGAAAGAAGAGAGTGAAAATGTTGGCTTAAAACTCAACATTCAAAAAACTAAGATCATGGCATCCGGTCCCATCACTTCATGGCAAATAGATGAGGAAACGATGGAAACAGTGACTGACTTTATTTTCTTGGGCTCCAAAATCACTGCAGATGGTGACTGCAGCCATGAAATTAAAAGATGCTTGCTCCTTTGAAGAAAAACTATGACAAACATAGATAGCATATTAAAAACAGGAACATTACTGACAAAGTTCTGTCTAGTCAAAGCTACGGTTTTTCCAGTAGTCCTGTATGGATGTGAGAGTTGGGCCATAAAGAAAGCTGAGCACAGAAGAACTGATGCTTTTGAACTGTGATGTTGGAGAAGACTCTTGAGAATCCCTTGGACTGCAAGGAGATCCAACCAGTCCATCCTAAAGAAAATCAACCCTGAATATTCATTGGAAGGAGTGATGCTAAAGCTGAAGCTCCAATACTTTGGCCACCTGATGGGAATAACTGACTCACTGGCAAAGACCCTTATGCTGGGAAAGATATAAGGCAGGAGGAGAGGGGGATGACAGAGGACAAGATGGTTGCATGGTATCTCTGACTAAATGGACATGAGTTTGAGCAAGCTCTGGGAGATGGTGAAGGATAGGGAAGCCTGGCATGCTGCAGTCCATGGGGTTGAAAATAGTTGGACACAACTGAGCAACTGAACTGAACTGAATATTCCTCAAAATAAAAAAGAACTGAAGATACAAGCAAAACATGAATAATTCTTACAGACGATATTGAGTAAAAGAGTATTCTATTTGTATATAAAGTCCAAAAACATAAAACTAATGGGTAAATCACAGAAATCACAACAAAAGCTACCCTAGAAGAAAGAGCTTGGCTGCAAAGCAGTAAGAGAGCTTTTTGAGGTGATGAAAATGTTAAATGTATTAATTTGAGTGTTTCAATAATGTTTTATATAGAAACAGAAATAATTTTAAAAGTTAGAAAAATGATCAGAGAAGCTCTCTGAAGAATATTCAGTGATGAGCTGAGTAAGTGGAAAACAGTGTGGTCTTATGAGCTGAGTGTCAGAGACATCTTTTTGGGTCATGTTCAGGATTTGCTGGTGTGGAATAGAAGAGGGAAATAACTAAGAAATATGTGTTGTATTGTCAGAACCCATGCAGTGTTATCTAAGTGACCTAAATAAAGATGGGGCTACTTTCCAGTTATTTTTGGTTTCTTTGGAACTGTAAAACTGAGAACTATAAAGCTTCATTAGGTGGCCCTATGGTTATTTGAACTACTTTTGCTTTGGGCATCTTAGAGCATGTTCTTGCATTCTGGATAATTCTCTGAGTTCTGCTGAGGGAAGGCCATAACACTGTAATTGTATCTTTTTTTACCTCTTTTTTAAAAATTAATTTTTATTGGAGTATAGTTGCCTTACAATGTTGTGTTAGTTTCTGCTGTACAGCAAAGTAAATCAGTTATGTGTATACACATATCACCTCTTTTAAAGATTTCTTTCACATTTAGGACATTACAAAGCACTGAGTAGAAGTTCTCTGTGCTATACAATAGGTTCTCTTCACTTATCTATTCTGTACATAGTAGTGTATATGTGTCAAACCCAATTTCCTAATTCGTTCCTGCCTCCCTTCCCCCTTGGTATCCATAAATTTGTTCTCTGCATTTATATATCTATTTCCACTTTCCAAATAAGTTCATTTCTATTATTTTTCTAGATTTCACATATAAGTGATAATATACAATATTTTTTTCTTTTTTCACTTTGTATGACAATCTGTAGATCTATCCACATCTCAGCAAATGGCACTATTTCATTTCTTTTTATGGCTGAGTAATATTCCTTTGTATATATGTACCATGGTTTTTATCCATTCCTCTGTGGATGAACATTTGGGTTGCTTCCATGTCATGGCTATTGTAAATAGTGCTGCAATGAACATTGGGGTGCATGTATGTTTTTTTGAATTACGGTTTTCTATGGGTAAATGCCCAGAAGTAGTGTTGCTGAGTCATATGGTAGTTCTATTTTTAGTTTTTTGAGGAGGCTCCGTACTGTTCTCCATAGTGGCTGTATCAATTTGCATTCCCATGAGCAGTGTAGGAAGGTCCCCTTTTCTCCACATCCTCTTTAACACTTACTGTTTGTAGATTTAAACATTTTTTTAAATTTATTTATTTTTAATTGGAGGATAATTGCTTTACATTGTTGTGTCAGTTTCTGCCATACATCTACATGAATCAGCCACAGGTATACATATGTCCCCTCCTTCTTAAACCTCCCTCTCACCTTCTGCCCTATCCCACCCCTCTAGGTTGTCACAGAACACTGGGTTGAGCTCCCTACCTCATACAGCAAATTCCCACCAGCTATCTGTTTTACGTATGGTAATATATATGTTTCAGTGCTGCTGTCTCAATTTGTCCCACCCTCTCCTTACCCCGCTGTGTCCACAAATCTGTTCTCTATGTTTGCATCTCTATTGTTGTTTGTTGTCATTCAGTCACTAAATCATGTCTGACATTTTGTGACCCCATGAACTGTAGCACCCCAGACTTCCCTGTTCTTCACTATCTCCTGGGGTTTGCTCAGACTCATGTCCATTGAGTGAGTGATACCATTCAACCATCTCATCCTCTGTTGCCCCTTGCCCTACAAATAGGTTCATCAGTACCATCTTTCTAGATTTCATATATATATGTTAATATACGATATTTGTTTTTCTCTTTCTTACTTACTTCACGGTGTATAATAGGCTCTAGGTTCATCCACCTCATTAGAACTGACTCAAATGTGTTCCCTTTTATGGCTGAGTAATATTCCATTGTATCTATGTACCACAGCTTCCTTATCCATTCACCTGTTGACGGACATCTAGGCTGCTCACATGTGTTGTGGTGACCTTAGCCTGCCCTGGATATTGAGCAGAGGCTCCCCTTTGCCCTGTGGTTATCACTGCCCTATCAGGGGCAGAGGCATCTCCCTAGTTGTTGCAGTAGAGGACCCCCAAATCTCCTTCTTAGGTGTGTTTCTGATCTGTGGTGCAAGGTAGGCAGATTTGGAACACTCCTCCTGGCAGGGAGGCCGCTGAGTATCCTCTGGAGCTGTTCACCTGTGGGAGTGCTCTGTTGTGTCACCTCTCACCCATTGTGTGAGCTCTCAGATTACACTGATGTTGGCACTGCTCTCAGCCCCAGTTTAACTGCAGGTGTGATGGCAATTGTCCCTGGTGTCTCTCAGATGTTGCTTTCACCATGCCACCAGAGTAGATCCACTGAAATCTGGTTCTAATTGCCGAAATCCTGGCTCTGGAGCTGTTGTGGGTGTACAGAGGCAACTCAGACTTTAGCCTGATCCAACCCCTGCATGTATGTGCCCACAAAGTCTACAGCTGCTAAAGCTAGGCCTGTCCTGGCCAAGAGAACTTGTCTGTTCAGATGTTTTGTAGGCACTGAGTTTTGTAGGCAAGTCAGTAATGGGATGTCAGTTTTCAATTTGCTCAAGTGAGAGGAGTAATTTCAGCTTTTTCCCCCTTATTTTCATGTCCCCTTGGGCTCACCTATGGTTTTGCCCCTACCTCTGTGTGTGAGCCACCCACAGGGGCCTGCTCCTGAGGCTGCCTGGAGCACTTGGGTATACCCTGGTTAAGGCAGGGCATGGAGGTGGCACAGCTATTGGTGTTCCAGGAGCCCTGATGGTGACAGGTGTACCGGGGAGTCAGTGGCTGTGAAAGATTCTGCCCCATCAGCAACAAGGTACACAAGAAAACTGGTGGCTATTGGTGTGAGAGATCCAGCCCTGGAGGGAGCGTTTCCTAGTCCCTGTATACTGCACAAGATGGCCACCCTGGTTGGGGCCTTTTCTAACATCTGCTGGCAGGTGTGCAAGGGCCAGTTTCTTCCCCAGATGCAGGAAACTCTCATCTCCTTCAGCCAACCTCTCAGGGACACAGGTCCCATCCAGTTTCCTCTCCTCTTCTCCTTCCCTTCTTCTTTCCTCTGTTTACATGGAGATCTTTCTTGCTCATTCCAGTGTTTGAGGTCCTCTGCTAGTGTTCAGCCAGTGCTCTGTGAGAACTGGTCCATCTGTAGATGTATTGGTGATACATTTGTGGAGAGAGATGAATTTCACATCCTCCTAGTCCTCTGCCATCTTGCTTCCTCTGTGGTTGTATCTTAATGAAGGATAAGTCAGAGCCAGAGTCTCATACAGAATGGGGAGATATATAAAGGCAGTTTCAGCTAGAAGAGAGTGGAACCTGCCATTCTTTTCTTTAGGTCCAAGCTTCTCAATTTGTGGCCTTAGTTCCTGATAGGCAATGGATTCTATGCTCTGGGATCCATGTATATACCATGACTGTGAAAGATTTGTGGGTAGCATTCTGGGAGATTGCCAAGCAGGAAGCACTAGGAATCTGTCTTCCACCAGGACAAAAGAACTGCACTGGCAGTTCTTGACTGATGTATTTTGGAGTTCTAGAATCTACTGAAGATTTGGAGGGTAAATTGCAATCAACTTTAGTCAATTTCAGCTCTTAACACAGTAGCATATACCTCCCTGGGGCAGGCAGCTGTACACATATTCCTGGAAAGCTTGTACATAGCATGTGGGGGCCAGGGTGAGCAAAGAAGACTCTATACCCTGTATATTGGGGCTCAGTGCTTTGATTGCTGATTGCTGCTTCTTATCACAGAGGTATACACAAAAAGGGAGGCAATTTATTTACAGGGCAGCAATGGCAAAACAGACATAGAGAATAGACTTATGGATATGGGGAGAGGGGAGGAGAGGGTGAGATATATGGAAAGAGTAACATGGAAACTTACATTACCATATGTAAAATAGATAGCCAATGGGAATTTGCTGTATGGCTCAGGAAACTCAAACAGGGGCTCTGTATCAACCTGAAGGGTGGGATGGGAAGGGACTGGGAGGGAGGTTCAAAAGGAAGCAGATATATGTATACCTGTGGCTGATTCATGTTGAGGTTTGATAGAAAACAACAAAATTCTGTAAAGCAATTATCCTTCAACAAAAAAAAAATATTAAAAAAAAGGGAGGCAGCCACTGTTGTTGCACCTCCCCCTAGTTGTCACAAGCACCTCCTGCTCCAGCTGAAGTGACTTCTAGAGGATTTATGAGGCCACAACCCTTTTCTCTCTTCATTTTTCACTTTTCCTTTTTTGAGATCTAGAAAGAAAAAAAGACTAAAGAAAAGCAAACAGAGTCGAAGGAGCTGGTGAGACACCATCAAGAAGCCGACATACATATTGTGGGTGTCCCAGGAGAAGAGGGAGATAAAGGTGCAGAGAGAGTATTTAAAGAAATAATAGCTGAAAATTTTGCAAATTTAATGAAAGACATAAGTATTAACATCCAAGAGGCTCAACAAACTCCAGGAAAAATGAATTCAAAAGGATCCACACTGAAACACATTATAATCAAACTTTCAAAAGCCAAAGCCAAAGAGGGAAACCTGAAAGCAGTAAAAGAGAAGAGGATCATCACATACATGGGATTCTCAGTAAGATGATCAGTATATTTCAATCAGAAACTTTGGCGACCAGGAGACGATGGACAGATGTAGTCAAATTAATAATAGAGAAAAATTGTCAACCAAGAATTCTAATCTGTCAAAACTGTCTCTCCAAAGGAGGGAGGAACAAAGCTATTCCTAGAAATTCCTATACAGTCCACGGAATTCTCCAGGCCAGAATACTGGTAGCCTTTCCCTTCTCCAGGGGATCTTCCCAACCCAGGGATCGAACCCAGGCTTCCCACATTGTGGGCAGATTCTTTACCAGCTGAGCCACTAGGAAGCCCAAGAATACTGGAATGGGTAGCCTATCCCTTCTCCAGCAGATCTTCCTGACCCAGGAATTGAACTGGGGTCTCCTGTATTGCAGGTGGATTCTTTACCAACTGAGCTACCAGGAAAGCCCTGATTTAAAAGAGCAGTGCATTTAAAAGAGTTAAATGCATTGTTTATGTTTTGGGGCACAAAATGTATAAGATGCAATTCTGTGACATCAACAACCAAATTGGCTGTGGATAGAATCTTAAAGGAGCAGAGTTTTTGTATGTTATTGAAGTTAAGCTGTTGTAAATTCAAATTAAAATGTTAAATGTCATTCCCATGATAATCACAAAATAGCTATGCTGCTGCTGCTAAGTTGCTTTAGTCGTATCCGACTCTGTGCGACCCCATAGACGGCAGCCCACCAGGCTCCCCTGTCCCTGGGATTCTCCAGGCAAGAACACTGGAGTGGGTTGCCATTTCCTTCTCCAATGCATGAAAGTGAAAAGTGAAAGTGAAGTCGCTCAGTCGTGTCTGACTCTTAGCGACCCCATGGACTGCAGCCTACCAGTCTCCTCCATCCATGGGATTCTCCAGGCAAGAGTACTGGAGTGGATTGCCGTTGCCTTCTCCACAAAATAGCTATAGATTATGTATAAAATAAAAGAAATTTAAACTTTTTACTACAAAAATATCAACTAAACACAAAAAAATTGTCATGCAGGAAATTAGAGACAACAAAGCTATGGAGCATATAGAAAATTTACATCACAATGACATAAGCAATTCCCTCCTTATTGATAATTAAATGTAAATGTATTTAAACTCTCCAATCAAAAGACAGATTTGCAGAATGGATTAAAAACACATGATCTAACTAAATGTCTACAGACTCACTTCAGATCCAAAGACACAAACAAGTTGAAAGTAAAAAATAATAAGAAGGAAAAAGATAGTTCATGGAAATGGTAACCAAACAATAGCAGGAGTGGTTATACTAATATCATAAAAAATAGATTTTTAAATAAAAAAAGAGACAAAAAATGGATAGCTCAGTTGGTAAAGAATCCGCCTGCAGTGCAGGAGACCCTGGTTTGATCCCTGGGTCGGGAAGATCCACTGGAGAAAGGATGGGCTGCTCACTCAAGTATTCTGGCCTAGAGAATTTCATGGACTGTATAGTCCATGGGGTTGCAAAGAGTCAGACACAACTGAGTGACTTTTTAAAAAAGTTAATAAAAGAATACAGCAAGAAGATATAACAATTATAAACCTCTACATCAAAATATGTGAAGCAAAAACTTACAGTATTCAAGGAGAAATAGAAAGTTCAATAATAATTGTAGACTTCTACACCTCTTTCATAATAATGGATAGGACAGACATAAACAAAGAAACAGAGGAGTTAAACAACACAATAAACTAACACGTGTCTAGTAGATACATACAAAGTATTCCACCCAACAACAGCATAAACATTCTTCTCAAGGACACATGGAGCATTTTCCAGGATAGACCATATTTTAGGCCACAAATTAAACCTCAATAGATTTAAAAATATTGATAGGATGAAAACATCAACATTGAATTTGGCAATGAGTGGAGGTGAATGGTCCTGATTTCAGAGTAAACTGAATTTGAGCTTTGGGTCAATCATTTCCTGAATGAAATTAAAAATGAGACTATTGAAAAGTATGTTGAAGGATTACTGAAGATTTAAAGCGACAATAATGCCAACATAGTGTGCAGAAGTAAAACACAGAATAGTGGTATAAGAAATTGAAGGGAGAAATGGAGTTGTACTATGTTAAGTGTTCATCTGCTTAACAATAAACTGTAAATTGAAGGGAAATGAATTGCATTGATGAATTCAATTTTCCATATTTTCCTACATATGCGTCCTTTGCTCTGTGTCTTTGCAGCTACTCCCATCAAGAGGTGTAATGTAGATTCTGTCCTTGGATCTGAATTTTGCCACATGACATGCTTTGTCAATGTGATTTGAGCAGACTTGCCGCAAGCAGAGACTTCAAAAACTGTGTTTCTCCACCACTGCCTGTGAATGCTTCCTGGTCACCCTGAAAGGTGCATGAATCAGAGTTCAGCACTCCAGCTCAGTCTGTCGCAGGTCAGCCCGTAGAGACAGTTATCAGCCACAACCAGCAGGACCACACAGCTCAAGACCTGTACTTGTGAAAGTGTTGCCAGTCTGGACTAAAAGGTAGCATGACGTTCAAAATGTCAAAGACTCTGGGACCCGGGAGAGACTGGTAAATTTGCTCAATGTGGCATTTTTCATGGCCCTTTTAAGAAGTAGCCAAGGTGCAGGATGTCTCAGAGAACAGTGCCAAAGAACAGTGCCATGGAAATGCAAAATCTTAGCAGTTTTATTGTAGAAGTTAGGGAGCTAATTCTAAAATTCATATGAAAGTGCAAAGGACTCAGCATTCCCATGATAATTTTGAAGAAGAGAAACACTGTGGAGGATGTGTAAGGCCAGACTCATCATAAAGCTCTGGTAAATAAGCCCTGTTGTACTGGAGAGATCCAAGTGGCAGAATTGTAAGGAAAGTAGGCCCCACACATATGGGCACAAGATGTTTGACAAAGGAGCCAATATAGGTCAGTGGGGGAAGGAGATGATTCTTTACAAATGGTGCTAGATCAAGGTGCAGAAGCAGAAGATATTAAAAAGAGGTGGCAAGGATACACAGAAGAACTATACAAGAAAGATCTTAGTAACCCAAATAACCACGATGGTGTGATCATTGACCTAGAGCCAGACATCCTGAAATGCGAAGTCAAGTGGGCCTTAGGAAGCATCACTAAGAACAAAGCTAGTAGAGGTAATGGAATTCCAGCTGAGCTATTACAAATACTAAAAGATGATGCTGTGAAAGTGCTGCACTCAATATGCCAGCAAATTTAGAGTGGCTCAGCAGTGGCTGGGCCACAGGACTGGAAGAAGTCAGTTTTCATTCCAATCCCAAAGAAAGGCAACACCAAAGAATTTTGAAACTACCATGCAATTGCACTCATTTCACATGCTAGCAAAGTAATGCTCAAAATTCTCCAAGCTAGGCTTCAGCAGTACATGAACTGAGAACTTCCAGATGTTCAAGCTGGATTTAGAAAAGGAAAAGAAACCAGAGATCAAACTGCCAACATCCACTGGATCATCAAAAAAGCAAGAGAGTTCCAGAAAAACATCTACTTTTGCTTTATTGACTATGCCAAAGCCTTTGACTGTATGGATCACAACAAACTGTGGAAAATTCTGAAAGAGATGGGAATACCAGACCACCTGACCTGCCTCCTGAGAAATCTGTATGCAGTTCAAGAAGCAACAGTTAGAACTGGACATGGAACAACAGACTGGTTCCAAAGTGGGAAAGGAGTATTGTCAAGGCTGTATATTGTCATCCCACTTATTTAACTTATATGCAGAGTACATCATGTGAAATGCTGGTCTGGATGAAGCCCAAGCTGGAATCAAGTTGCTGGGAGAATTATCAATAACCTCAGATTTGCAGATAACACCACCCTTATGGCAGAAAGTGAAGAGGAAATAAAGAGCCTCTTGATGAAAGTGAAAGAAGAGAGTGAAAAAGCTGGCTTAAAGCTCAACATTCAAAAAACTAAGATCATGGCATCCGGTCCCATCACTTCATGGCAAATAGATGGGGAAACAATGGAAACAATGAAAGACTTTATTTTCTTGGGCTCCAAAATCACTTCAGATGGTGACTGCAGCCATGATTTAAAAAACGCATGCTGCTTGGAAGAAAAGCTATGACCAACCTAGAAAGCATATTAAAAAGCAGAGATATTACTTTGTTGATAAAGGTTTGTCTAGTCAAAGCTATGGTTTTTCCAGTAGTCACGTAAGGATGTGAGAGTAGGACTATAAAGAAAGCTGAGCACCGAAGCATTGATGCTTTTGAAGTGTGGTGTTTTAGAAGACTTTTGAGAGACTCTTGGACTACAGGGAGATCCAACCAGTCAGTCCCAAAGGAAATCAGTCCTGAATATTCATTGGAAGGACTGATGCTGAAGCTGAAGCTCCAATACTTTGGCCACCTGGTGGGAAGAACTAACTCACTGGAAGAGACACTGATGCTGGGAAATATTGAAAGCAGGAGAAGAAGGAAACGACAGAGGATGAGATGGTTGGATGGCATCACCAACTCAATGGACATGAGTTTGAGCAAGCTTCAGGAGTTGATGATGGACAGGGAAGCCTGGCATGCTGCAATCCATAGGGTCGTAAAGAGTCTGACACAACTGAGCAACTGAACTGAACTGAATCCCAAATGACTTCACTAATGAATTATATCAAACATTTAAAGAGGAAACAATAGGAATACTACAAAACCCAATATTACCCCGATACCACAGGCAGACAAAAATCACAAGTACAGCCAATATCTCTCGTAAATATACATGTAAAAATCTTAAACAAATTATTGGTAAGTTGATTCTAGTGACCTATAAAAATGATTATACACAATGACCAAAAGGAATTAATAGTAGGAATGCAAAGTTCATTTAACATCCACAAATTAACACATACAGTAACCTTATTAATAAAAGGCAAAAGCTACATGAACATAGATAATAAAAGGCATTTTAAAAAATCTGACATCTGTTCATGATAAACTCTCAACAAAACACGGATAAAAGGAACTTTACTCATTCTGGTAAAGAGCATCTACAAAAATCCCACATCTAATATCATCCTTAATGAAAAAGGCTAAATATTTTCCCTCTTAAGATCAGAAACAAGGCAAAGATACTCACTTTTACCACATGTTTAACATTGTATTGCAGGTTGTAGCCAGTGCAATGAGTAAAAAATTCTCACTTTCTTCTGGAAAGTTAGACTTAAAACATCTTTGTTGAAGACAAAATAACAATTGTATGAAGGAAATAATAATGAATGTCCAAAAACTATTAAAACTAGTTTTCATAATACAAGATAAATATACAAATGTCAAGTATATTTCACTATATTAATAATAGCAATGAACAATTTAAAACAAAATTAATAAAACAGTTCCATTCACAATAGTTTCAAAAGGAATGAAACTTTTAAGAATAAATTTATCAAAGAATGGGTAACATCTATACAATCAAACACCGTAAAATAGTACAGAGCTTAAGACAATCTAAATCAATAGTGATCCATTCAATGTTCATGGATTAGAGGACTCAATATTATTAAAATGGAATTAGTTCCCAAATTTATTTATAGATTTAATGTCATCCTTGTCAAAATCTCAGGAGGTAAGAAACATTGAAAAACAAGCAGAAAGAGTCAGAAGCAACTTTGTCAGAAATATAGGAAAAGAAAAGTTCACAGCAATCAAGCAAACACTGATGCAAGAGAAAGGCAAGTTCAAACTGATAGGAAAGCTTTGTGGCATTTTTACTTGTCCTTTTCCTACCCCCTTCCCAGTATAGTGGCACCTTTTTACAAAAATTAATTTTATTTTATCTTTTAAAAACATTTTTAGAGCATATTGTTGGCTTGGTTTCTTCTGTACAATAATGTGAATCAGCTATAAAACTACATATATATATATATATATATATATATATATACACACACATATATATTCCCTCCCTCTTAAGCCTCCCTCCCACCCCACCATCCTACCCCTCTAGGTCATTACAGAGCACTGACCTGAGTTCTCTGTTCTATACAGCTGCTTCCTGCTAGCTATCTATTTTACACATGGTAGTGTATATATGGGCTTCTCAGGTGACTCAGTGGTAAAGAATATGCCTGCCAATGCAGGAGATGTGGGTTCCATCTTTGGGTTGGGAAGATACCCTGAAGGAGAAAATGGCAACCCACTCCAGTATTCTTGCCTGGGAAATCCAATGGACACAGGAGCCTGCTGGTCTTCAGTCCATGGGGTCACAAAGTGTCAGACACAGCTGAGTAACTGGGCACACAGAGCTACTAGTAGTCAGTGCTGCTCTCTCTATTTGTCCCAACCTCTTCTTCCCCCACTGTGTCCACAAGTCTATTTATTCTCTACATCTTTGTCTGTATTCCTACCTGCAAGTAGGTTCATCAATACCATTTTTCTAGATTCCATATATATATGCATTAATATACAAATTTGTTTTTCTCTGTCTGACTTAGTTCACTCTATATAACAGGCTCTAGGTTCATACACCTCACTGCAGCTGACTCAAATTCGTTCCTCTTTATTGAGTAATATTCCCTTGTGCATACATGCATGCCAAGTCACTTCAGTCGTGTCTGACTCTTTGTGACCCTATGGATTGCAGCACACCAGGTTCCTCTGTCTTCCAGTATCTCCCAGAGTTTGCTCAAATTCATATCCATTGAGTCAGTGTGGCTATCTAATCATCTCATCCTCTGCCACCCCCTTCTCCTTTTGCCTTCGATCTTCCCCAGCATTAGAGTCTTTTCCAATGAGTTGGTGCTTCACATCAGGTGGCCAAAATATTGGAGCTTCATGTATACTCTAAAATGAAAAAGAACCCCCAAAAACAAATAAAAGAAGACACAGAACAACAGAAAGCTAAAGTAGAAGAAGAGTACATAAAAGAAATTAAAAATATGATTTGAAAATCCCCAAAGCCTAAACAGAAATAATAACAAAAACAGTAACCACAACAACAGGGAAAAAAGAAGAAAGCAAAACAAAATAGAACAAAAAACCCCAGAACCAACAATGAGCTAATCAAAATATAAAAATAATAAATGTTTTCTTAGGGTCTCAGCTGTCACTGTCTTTGCCCACATTGTGAGTCACCATCCACCTCAGCCTCCCTAGGAGGCACTCCAGTACTGAGGAAGGCTGGTCTCAGTAGTCTTGGTCCTGGAATTGCTCTGCAATCCCCACACTCCAGCTCCCAGCACCCATGCACACCAGTGGACATGTGTCCCAGCCTGGGGTACAGGGTACAGGGCCATGGCATGGATTGTCTGTGTGTTTCTCACTCTATTTGGACTGTCATAGATCAGCTGGCTCACCCTCTGATAGCCTCAAATGCTTCCCTTCTGTCCCAACCAATTTCTCTGGATGCGGGAGTCTCTCCTTTGCTTCAACTCCCCCACCCCTGGGTGCTAGTCCTGTCCTGCTTGCCCTCCTCCTCCTTCTCCCTTCTTCCTTTCATCCCTACCTAATCATGCATGGATCCACATAATCCTTCCTTGTGGTCAAGGACTCCTGCTGGTATTGAGTCAGTGTTCTGTGACAACTGTTCTATCTGTAGATGTATTCCTGACGCATCTATGGAGAGAGATGCATTCCATGTCCACCTACTTCTCCATAATCTTGGTTCCTCCACAGTGGCACCTTTGAATAGGGAAACCCACATTCCAAGTATAGGACCCTGGTACTTGATTCCAGAAGGAGCAAGGCAGATCTTACTTACAAATTATTGTATGTCTGTCTGAATCTGTCTGAGGGCTACCTGAAGAATTGACATAGACACTCATCCCTGTTTCACCTAGTTCAGAACGCAGGCTGTAAAAGTGGTGGGCACTGCTCAAATACTCTGTAAGCCAAGCAAAACAGTCTATGGAGGTCCAGGGGAAAAGATTATTGTCAAAATATCCAATAAACTGACTAAAATTTGGGAGTAACAGCTCGGGAGAATTTCTTAGAGAAATTAAGACATTCAAAAGCATCCCTGTAGACAAATATATTTATTATTGGAGGCTTGTGACAAGTTCAAACAGAATAGCCTCAGTAGAAAGAAAAACTATAGATTTATGAGGTAATATGCCATGAAAAGCTATAAGTGTGAGTTAATATGTGAAGAAGCAAAGGAGAGACTGAATTTGCAGCCGATGACAATGAGCAAATCATTTATGGTGTGAGAGCCTCAGAGAGCAACATGGAGCTATGTGCAAAGATTCAGTGTTCTTCTTTAGACAGCAATGGTAACAGTAGGAGAGCAATCACAAAGAAATTTCCAGAGGAAATAGGTCAGCTTGCTCTATAAGACATGAACTATGAGAAAAACAGGTAAATTTATACGACAGATTTTTACGTGATAACTTCTGGTATAAGAAAAAAAAATACTGACTTATAGTACCCATCTTGGACTGACTAAACAATGCTCTGGACTTAGGCCTTGCCAGCCAGACTCAGCATTGCCCAAACTGTGGGGTTTGGAATGGCCTCATCCTGATTCCCCTGTGTCTTCACACAGTTTGCCAATTAGGAAAACACCATTCTTTTCCTTTGAGCCTATATACCTGTTTACAAATATGCTATTATATACAATATTTTTAGAGGGCAAATATTACATCCTCTTTTTTAAAATTGCTGTGATGTTGCTGTCCTTTATTTTTTTATTTTTTCCATCCTTATCAAGATATAATTGACAAAATCATATATATCTTTTTTTTCGTGATGAGACTTCAACAGAAAGTCTTTTTTTTTAATTTATTTATTTTAATTGGAGGCTAATTACTTTACACTATTGTAGTGGTTTTGCCATACATTGACATGAATCAGCCATGGGTGTACATATATATCTTAAAGTGTACAATGTGATAAAATAAAAACATCCCTGTATTTGATGGAATTTAGAAGGCCACACACACACCCAGGGTGAGGCATGAGCTAAGAAAAGACATGAGAAAGGCCCTCGGGTTTCACAATGAGCTGATCTCTAGGTTCAGTGCAAGCCCGTCTAAGTGTTGAAAAAGTACCATAGTAGAGAACAAAGACAAGAAGGAGAGATTTGTTTGCTTTATTTGCTTGTTTTTTTTTTTTTTTTTTTTTTTTTGAGAGAATTGAAATTTTTACTATATTGTCTTCCAATTCATGCACATAATATCAGTCTTTTAAAATATGTATTATTTTTAACTGATTGACAATTGTTTTACAATATTGGTTTGATTTCTGTCATACATCAATATGAAATAAACATAGGTGTACATATGTCCCCTCCCTCTTTTTTTTTTTTTTTTTTTTTATAAATTTATTTATTTTACTTGGGGGCTAATTACTTTACAATATTGTAATAGTTTTTGCCATACATTGACAAGAATCAGCCATGGGTTTACATGTGTTCCCCTTCCCGAACCCCCCACCCACCTCCCTCCCCCTCCCATCCCTCTGGATCATCCCACTGCCCCGGCCCCGAGCCCTTGTCACATGCATCGAACATGGAATGGTGCTCTGTTTCACATATGACAATACACATGTCTCAATGCCATTCTCCCAGAACGTCCCACCCTCACCTTCTCCCTCAGAGTCCATAAAATTGTTCCATGCATCTGTGTCTCTCATTCTGTCCCGCATATAGGGTTATCGTTACCATCTTTCAGATTCCATATATATGCATTAGTATACTGTATTGTTGTTTTTCTTTCTGGCTTACTTCACTCAATTACTGGCATTGAGTAAAATATCTGTCACAGAAGTAGCTGCACAGATTCTAAGGAATGGATACATTAGTGACGACACATGACAAGAAAGACAGCCTTAGCAAAAATTTGGGAAAATCATTAAACAAGCTACTACAGCCTTTGACAGTTAAAAGAAGAAAGAAAGGAAAAGGAAAGCCTTGAGGAGAGAGAGAATTTTATCTTCAGAGTTACACTATAATACTCAATACCCAACCATGTATAATATTTATTATATACTCAAAAGTACAAAACTCACTATTCCAGTTTTCAGCAACAACAAAAATCATACAAAGAAACAGAAATGTATAGCTTATTCAAGGGAACAAAATAAACAGGGAGAAACTGTCCCTGAGGGCTTAAAACTTTCTTAAATATTCTCAACTTACAACATACAACAAGAATTAAAGTGAATCAGGAAAATGACCAATAAACAACATACAATAAATACAATAAACAACATACAATATAGAAAATACAATAAACAACATACAATAAAAAACATACAACAAGAATTAAAGTAAATCAGGAAAATGACCAATAAACAAAATGAAACTATCAAAACCATACATTATTGAAAGGTGCCAAACAGAAAAGTTGGCATTGAAAAATCTAACAATTGAAATAAAACTTCACTAGAAGTGGAAAACAGCAAATCTTAGCAAGCAGAAGAGAAAATTTGTTAACCTAAATATAGGACAATTGAAATTATAAAAAACATTTAAGGAACAGAAAAAGAAAAAAACTGAGTAGGTGCTAAAGGATCTGTGGAACAGTATAAAATCCACCATTATATGTTATTATCGGACGCCTAGAAGGAGAAGACAGAGAGAAAAAGGCAGAAAGAATATTTGGAAAGATAATAGCCTGAAACTTCCCAACTTGGTGGAAGATTTGAATCTACTAACCCAAGAAGTTCAACAAACTCCAAGTAGAATAAAATCAAAGAGGGCCCCTATGTAGACACACTATAATTAAACTTTCAAAAACTAAAGAGAAACAGAATTTTGAAAGGAGCAAAACAGAAGCAACTTATCCTCAATAAGAGCAATAGATGATTCTCATCAAAAACAACAACAACTAAGGAGATCAGAAGACAATGGGGTAACACAAGGTGCTGCAATAAAACTGTCTACTGGGAAGTCTATATATGGCAACAATGTCCTTAACAATGAGAACTTAGATATTCTCAGATAATTAAGACATAACGGTTTGGTACTATTAAATCTTCCCTAAAAGAAAGGCTATAAGGAGTTCTGGTGAAAATGAAAATACAAAGACAGTAACTCAAAACTACATGAAGAAATTTTTTTAAATCCTGGTGAAGGTAAATATTTGGGCAAGCATAAAAATCCTTATTGTCATCTTTTTGGTTTGTAATTCCACCTTTTATTTTCTACAGAATTTTAAAGACAAATTCATAAAGTAATTTAAAATACATGTTTGAGGCACACAGTGTACAAAGATGTGACTTGTACAGTTTCTGTATGCTATTGAGGTTAAACTGGTATCAGTTCAAACTAGATTGTTATAAATGTGGCATATTAAATGTAATCTCCATGGCAAAAACAAACAAAACTGTCTAAAAATATACACATTAAATGTGAAGGGTTTAAAACAGCTCACTATAAAAGATTAATTAAGCACAAAAGAAATCAGTATTGGAGGAAATAAGGGACAAAAAGATTTAAAACTTAAAAGAAATAGCACATGATGGAAGTAAGTTCTTACTACAAGCAATTAGTTTAAATTGCTAAACTCTCCAATCAAAGGACAGAGAGTAGCAGAATTAATTTTGAAAAATCCAGCTATATGCTGTCTATGAGACTCATTTTAGATTCAAGGATACAAAAAGATGGAAAATGAAAGGGTAAAAAAAGGGTATTTTACACAAATACTAATACCAAAGAAAGTGGGAAGGCTATACTAATTTCAGACAAAATAGACTTCAAGTCAAAACTGTTATAAGAAACAAATAAAGGTATTATATATTGATAAAAGAAAGAATCATTTCATTAAGTTTTCTTTATAATTAATATATTCATCAAACAAAATATGAAGCAAACATTGGCAGAATTGAAGTGGGGGAACAGACAGTTCCACAGTAGTAGTTATAGATCCAATACCACACTTTCAATAACATGTGGAACAAGAACATTATAAGGAAATAGAGGACTTGAACAACATTATAAACCAATTAGACCTGACAGACATTTATATAATACTTCACCCAACAACAGTGGAATATACATTCTTCTCAAGTAGGCATGGGACAAAGTCCAGGGCAGAATATATAAGTTAGTCATGAAACAAGTCAATAAATTTTAAAATATTGAAATCATGTAAACTGTGTTCTCTGAACACAGTGGAATAAAGCTAGAAATCAATAACAGAAAGATAACTTAAAAAAATGGAAATTAAACAATACATTCTGGAAAAACCAACAAGTCAAAGAAGAAATCACAAGAGCAAGCACTCAGAGAAGAATGAATGAAAGCACAGCATATGAAACTTATAAGATGCAAACAAACACAGTGCTCAGAGGGGAATTTAAAAATATAACTCCTGTATTACAAAAGAAGAAAAATCTTCTATTAATAACCTAACCTTGCCCCCTTGTGAAGCTGAGAGAAAGGCATGATAAACTCAAAGCTAGCAGATGGAGGAAGTAAAAAACAGAAAGAAAAAAAAAGTACAATCAATCGAACCAAAGTTTCATTGAAAATATAAACAAAACTGGCAAACCTTTAGCTAGACTGATAAAGAAAAAAAGAGAAGATACAAATCACCTAAATCAGAAGTCAAAGTGGAGGAATTTACTATTGGTCTCAGAAAAATAAAAACTAATTATAAGAGAATGCTATGACAAATTATACTCCAACAAATAAGATAACTTCAATGAAAGACAATTCCTAGAAACATGCAAATAGTCTAATCTGACAAAAGAAGAAATAGGAAATTTCAGTAGATTCTTGACAGAAGGATTAGTTCAGTAAAAATGTTTAACAATGAAAATCTAGTACCATATGGATTCATTGGTGAATTCTATCTAACATTTAAAGAATTAACACCATTCTTCTCATACTTCCCAAAAAATGCAAGATAAGGGAACACTTTTTAACTCATCCTATAAAGCTGGCATTACCCTGATACCAAATCCAAAAACATTATAAGAAAAAAAAAGATCATATACTTGAAAGTATAGATTCTGGGCACTTACTCCAGCTCCTCGTACTCTAGCGCTGCTCTTCACTAAGATAGTGCTGTGATTGTCAAGGAAAATGCACACACTTAACAAGGAATGGAGCCATCTTGGACCCAACCTCAGGGCTCTGCTCCAGCACCTTGGGCCCTGCTCCTGCTCCTCATGGGGTAATGACTGCCACTGAGGACAGGAGAGTTCCAGGCTCACACCTGGCTCTGGTTCGAGCCCCTCCATCTCCAGCCATACTCCCAGCAAGGTGGTAGCCACCAGCACACCCTGCGTGACTCATGCTTAATTCAGACCCAGATCTCCTACCAAAGACACTGGACACATGCAAATTGAATAGGGATGATCTCATAAGAAGATACCCCATTAAGAGTAGAATAGATAACTGTTTTCACCTAATTTCATAGAGACAAAAAGTTAAAATGAGAAACATAGGAATATGTTTCAAATGAAAAATCAAGGAATAAGACTCTAAAAAATGCTAATGAAACAGAGATAAATAATTCATCAGATGAGTTCAAAGTAATAGTAATAAGCTAAGAGAACTTGGGAAAAGAATAAACAGAGTGAGAATTTTAACAAGGAACTAGAAAATTTAAAAAGGACCAGTTAGAGCTGAAGAATACAATAACTAAAATGAAAAATATACGAGAAGGGAATAACATCAGACTAGGTAATACAGAAGAATGCAAGATAGAACTAATGAAATCATACAATCAGAACAGAAAAATGAAAATAAATTTTAATGAGGATAGTTTAAGGAACCTCTAAAATAATGTCAAGTACACTAATATTTGCATTTAGGGGTTCCAAAACAAGAAGAGAGAGAAAAGGGTAGAAAATGAAGTTGATGAAATTACAGCTGAAAAATTCCTGAGGCTGAAGAAGGAAACATTTTCCAGGTATAGGAAGCACAGAGTCCCATACAAGATGAACCCAAAGAGGTTCACACTAAGACATACCATAACTAAACTGGCAAAAGTTAAAGATAATGAGAGAATTTTAAAGGCAGCAAAAGAAATACAAATAGTCACATATAAAGGAATTCCCTATAAGGCTATCTGTGGTTGTCCTGCACAAATTTTGCAAGGCAGATGGGAGTGGCATCATATATTTATTTAAAGTACTGAAAGTAAGGCTTCCCTGGTGGTCCAATGGCTAAGATTCCACACTCTGAATGCAGGAGGCTCAGGTTCAATCCCTGGTCAGGGAACTAGATCCCACATGCTGCAATGAAGACTTCACATGCTACAACTAAGAGTTAGCATGCCACAACTAAAAGATTCCACATGCCACAACCAAAGATCCCACATGCTGTAACTAAGACCTGGCACAGCCAAGTAAAAAAGTAAATAAAAATAAATATTTTAAAAATATATTTATCTATTTTTTTACTTTACAATATTGTATTGGTTTTGCCATACATTGACATGAATCCGCCATGGGTGTACATGTGTTCCCCTTTCAGAACCCCCCTCCCACCTCCCTCCCCATCCCATACCTCTGGGTCATCCTGGTGCACCAGTCCCGAGCACCCTGTATCATGCATCGAACCTGGACTGGCGATTCATTTCACATATGATAATTTACATGCTTCAGTGCCATTATCCCATATCATCCTGCCCTTGCCCTCTCTCATAGAGTCCATAACACTGTTCTATTTATCTGTGTCTCTTTTGATGTCTCGCATACAGGGTTATCTTTACCATCTTTCAAATTCCATATATATGTGTTAGTATACTGTATTGGTATTTTTCTTTCTGGCTTACTTCACTCTGTATAATAGGCTCCAGTTTCATCCACCTCATTAGAACTGATTCGAATGTATTCTTTTTAATGGCTGAGTAATATTCCATTGTGTATATGTACCACAGCTTCCTTATCCATTCATCTGCTGATGGACATCTAGGTTGCTTCCATGTCCTGGCTATTATAAACAGTGCTGCGATGAACATTGGGGTACACATGTCTCTTTCAATTCTGGTTTCCTTGGTGTGTATACCCAGCAGTGGGATTGCTGGGTATACACAGTTCTATTTCCAGTTTTCTGAGGAGTCTCCACACTGTTCTCCATAGTGGCTGTACTAGTTTGCATTCCCACCAACAGTGTAAGAGGGTTCCCTTTTCTCCAAACCCTCTCGAGCATTTATTACTTGTAGACTTTTGGATAGCAGCCATTCTGACTGGCGTGAAATGGTACCTCATTGTGGTTTTGATTTGCATTTCTCTGATAATGAGTGATGTTGAGCATCTTTTCATGTGTTTGTTAGCCATCTGTATGTCTTCTTTGGAGAAATGTCTGTTTAGTTCTTTGGCCCAGTTTTTGATTGGGTCGTTTATTTTTGTGGAATTGAGCTGCAGGAGTTGCTTGTATATTTTTGAGATTAATTGTTTTTCCATTGCTTCGTTTGCTCTTATTTTCCCCCATTCTGAAGGCTGTCTTTTCACCTTGTTTATAGTTTCCTTTGTTGTGCAGAAGCTTTTAATTTTAATTAGGTACCATTTGTTTATTTTTGCTTTTATTTCCATTACTCTGGGCAGTGGGTCATAGAGGATCCTGCTGTGGTTTATGTCAGAGAGTGTTTTGCCTATGTTTTCCTCTAGGAGTTTTATAGTTTCTTGTCTTATGTTTAAATCTTTAATCCATTTTGAGTTTATTTTTTTAAAAAGTACTGAAAGGGAAAAACTTACAACCTAGGATACTCTACCCTTCAAGGTTATCATTCAGAACTGAAGAAGAGCTGAAGATTTTTTCAGACAAGCAAAAACTAGAAGAGTTCATCACTACTAAACTGATCTTACAAGAAATGCTAAAGGGTATTTAAATGGAAAAGAAAAGACTACAAGAAGTAAGAATTTATATGAAAGGGAAAAAAATCCCACTAGTAAAGGCAAATATATATTAATAGCAAAGGCTGTGATCAACCACTTAAACTAATAGAAAGGTTTAGAGACGAAATTTTTAAAATCAACTAAAACAACAGAGCATGAGATGGTTGGATGGCATCACTGACTCGATGGACATGAGTTCGAGCAAGCTCCAGGAGTTGGTGATGGGCAGGGAAGCCTGGCATGCCTCAGTCCATGCAGTCACAAAGAGTTGGACACAACTGAGCGACTGAACTGAATTGATAACTATAATAAACAAGGAATAGACATGAAGATGTGAAAAACACAAAACACAGGTGAAAGTAGTAAAACAAACAAACAAAAAAAGTAGATCTTTTAGAATGTGCTTGAATTGAATTGACTGTGAGTTTGAACCAGTAAATATAGTCATAGGTCAAAATAAATGGTAATCACAAATCAAAAACCTACAATATACACACAAAAACTAAAGAGAAAAGAATACTAAAGAAAACCATCAAACCACAAGGGAAGAGACAAAAAAATTAATAACAGAGAAGAACTAAAAAACAACTAAAAAAACAAGTAACAAAATGACAAAAAGTACATACCTATCAATAATCACTTTAAATATCAATACACTAATGTTCCCACCAAAAGACAGAAAGGAGCTAACTGGATGAAAAACAAGACTCATCTATATGTAGCCTACAAGAAACTCACTTCAGAGCTAAAGACACACAGAGACTGAAAGTGAGGGGATGGAAAAAGTTTTTCCACACAAATGGAACCCAAAAGAATGCTGGGGTGGCAGTACTGACAACAGAAAAAGAAAACTTTAAATAAAAGTCTATGACAAAAGACCAAGAAGGGCATTATACAATAAAGGGATCAATACAAGAGGATATAAAGTTTGTTAACGTTCATGCACCTAATATGTGTGTATATCAGTTGCTCAATTGTGCCCAACTCTGTGACCCCATGGACTGTAGCCCCTCAGGCTCTTCTGTCCATGGAGTTCTCCAGGCAAGAAAATTGGAGTGGATAGCCATTGTCTTCTCCAGGGGATCTTCCCAACCCAGGAATCGAACCTGGGTCTCTGGTATCACAGGTGGACTCTACTGTCTGAGCCACCAGGGAAGCCCATGAACCTAATATAGTACTGTGCTGTTTCTGGATGTAATGTTCTTTAGCTAGCTATTATGTCCATCTGGTCTAATATGTCATTGAAAGGCCATTGTTTCTTTATTGATATCTGTCTGATTGTAACTGGGGTGTTATAGTCCCCTACTATTATTTTATCATTGCAAACTTCTCCCTTTCAGCCTGTTAGTATTTGTTTTATAGATTTAGTTTAACAAATTTAAGATGATAGAAATTATATCAAACCTCTTTTCTGACCATAAAGGTATGAAACTAGAAACCAATTACAGGAAGAAAAATAATAAAAACACAAACACATGGAGACTAAACAACATGCTATTAAAAAGCAATGGGTAAATGAAGAAAGCAAAGATGAAATAAGAAAATATCTCAAGACAAATAAAAATAAAAACAATTTTGCAAGATCTATGGTATGCAGCAGAAGTAAATCTAAGAGGAAAATTTATACCTGTAGAAACAAGAAAAATCTCAAACTACTTATCATCTAAAGGAATTAGAAAAAGAAGAAAAACAAAACCCAAAGTCATCAGAAGAAAGGAAATAATAAAGGCCAGAATAGAAAAGAATGAAATATAGACAAAAATAGAAAAGATCAAGGAAACCAAGAGCTATTTTTTTGAAATGATAAAAAAAAATTAATAAGTGTTTAACTAGGTTCAATAGGGAAAAAAAGAAAGAGGACCCAAATAATCAAAATGAAAGAGGAAAAATTACAAATGATATCACAGAGATACAAAAAAATTAAAACAGAACACTATGAAAGTTATATGCCAACAAACTGGACACAGTAGGAAAAAATGGATAATTTGAAAAAAAAACATGCGACTTTCCAAAACTGAATCAGGAAGAAATAGAAAATCTGAAGAGACTGATCACTAGTAGTGAAACTGAATCAGTAATGCAAAACTCCCAGGAGGCAAAAGTCAAAGACTAAACAGTTTCACAGCTGAAGAGTTAATACCTATTGTTCTCCAACCATTCAAAAAAATTGAGGAGGAGAAAACACTATTGAATTCATTCTACAAGACCATTTTCCTGATAACAACACCAAAGACATTATAAAAATGAAAATTACTGGACAATATCCTGATGAATATAGATACAAAAATCCTCAGTGTATTAGCCAACTGAATTCAACAGTATGTAAAAAATATCAAACCACAATCAAAAGAAATTAATTACAAGGATACAAGGATGGTTCAATATCTGCAGATGGTTCAATATCAATGTGATATACCACATTAACAAGTGCTAAGTCACTTCAGTCATGTCTGACTATTTGCAACCCTATGGACTGTAGCCTGCCAGGTTTCTCTGTCCATGGGGATTCTCCAGGCAAGAGTACTGGAGTAGGTTGCCATGCCCTCCTACCACATTAACAAAAGGAAGGATAAACATCACAAGATCATCTCAATAGATACAGAAAAAGTATTTGACAAAATTCAAAATCCATTTATGATAAAAAACTCCCTTCAAAGTTAGTATATAGAGGACATATCTCAATATAATAAACGCTAGTTATGAGAAACCAACAGCTAATTCCATGCTCAATGCTAAAAAGCTGAAAGTTTTTCCTCTAAAATCAGGAATAAGACAAAGATGTCCAATCTTTCCTCTTTTGTTTGACATAGTATTGAAAGTCCTATGGGAAAGATTGAAGGCAGGAGGAGAAGGGAACGACAGAGGGTAAGATAGTTGGATAGCATCACCAACTCAATGGACATGAGTTTGAGCAAGCTCCGGGAGTTGGTGATGGACAGGGAAGCCTGGCGTGCTGCAGTCCACGGGGTTGCAAAGAGTCGGATACGACTGAATGACTGAACTAACTGACTGACTGGAAGTCCTAGTCACAGAGGCCAGACAAGAAAAAGAAACAAAAAGTATCCAAACTGGATGGGAAGAAGTAAAACTGTCACTATTTCAGATGACATGGTTTATACAAAACCCTAATGTCTCTACCAAAAAAACTATTAGAATTAATAAAGGAATTCAGTAAAGCTGAAGGATACAAGATTAATATAAAGAAATCTGTTGTTTTTCTTTCTTAAAAATTCCACTAAAATTTAACATATTAGTAATTTTTAAATTAAAGTATAGTTCATTTACACTATTATATTAGTTTCAGGTGTACAGCATCATGATTCAGTATTTTACAGATTATACTGCATTAAAATTTATTACAAAAATAGTTATTACAAGATAGTGACTGAAATTCCTTGTACTATACAATATATCCTTGTTGCGTATCTATTTTATATGTAATATTTTATATCCCTTTATCTTATATTTCTAATTTGCCACTTCCCTTTCTTTAACACTTTGGTAACCACTAGTTTGTTTTCTAAATCAGTGAGTTTGTTTCCATTTTGCATATATTCATTGGTAGTATTTTTTAGATTCCACAAATTAGGAATATGACTCACACAGTATTTGTCTTTCTGTGTATAAATTATTTAACTAAGCATAATATTCTCTAGATCCAACCACATTGCTGGAAATAGCAGAATTTCATTCACTTTTATGGCTGAGTATACACACACACACACACACACACACATATGTTGTGATCCACACAATCAAAGGCTGTGTAAACAACTGTGAAAAATTCTTAAAGAGATGGAAGTATCAGACCACCACACCTGTCTCCTGAGAAACTTGTATGTGGGTCAAGAAGCAACAGTTAGAACTGGACATGGGACAACTGACTGATTCAACATTGGGAAAGGAGTATGACAAGGTTGTATATTATCACCTTGCTTATTTAACTTGTATGCAAAGTACATTGTGCAAAATTCCAGGCTGGATGAATTGCAAACTGGAATCAAGACTGCTGGGACAAATATCAACAACCTCAGATATGCAGATGATACCACTCTAATGGAAGAAAGCAAAGAGGAACTACAGAGTCTCTTGGTGAGAGTGAAAGGGGAGAGTGAAAAAGCTCTCTTGAAAGTAAATATTCAAAAAACTAAGATCATGGCATCTGGCCCCATCACTTCATGGCAAATGGAAGGGATAAAGTGGAAGCAGTGACAGAATTTATTTTCTTGGGCTCCGAAATCACTGTGGATGGTGACTGAAGCCATGAAATTAAGACATTTGCTCCTTGGAAGGAAAATCATGACAAACCTAGACAGCATGTTAAAAAGCAGAGACATCACCTTGCCAACAAAGTCCATATGTTTCCAGTGGTCATGTACAAATGTGAGAGTTGGACCATAAAGAAGGCTGAGCACTAAAGAACTGATGCTTTTGAACTGTGGTGCTGGAGAAGACTCTTTGAGAGTCCCTTGGACTGCAAGGGGATCAAACCAGTCAATCCTAAAGGAAATCAACCTTGAATATTCACTGAAGCTAAAGCTCCAATTCTTTGGCCACCTGATGCAAGGAGCCAACTTACTGGAAAAGATTGAAAGCTAAAGGAGAAGGAGGCAGCAGAGGATGAGATGGTTAGATAGTATCACTGACTCAATGGACATGAATCTGAGAAAACTCTGGGAGATAGTGAAGGACAAAGGAGCCTGGAATGCTGTTGTCCATGAGGTTGCAAAGAGTCAGACATGACTTAGTGACTGAACAACAACAAATATGTGTGTGTATGTGTGTGTGTGTGTGTGTGTGTGTATATATGGCTCAGCAGTTAAGAATCTGCCTGCAGTGTGAAAGACCTAGGTTCAATTCCTGGGTCGAGAAGATCCCCTGGAGGAGGGCATGGCAATGCACTCCAGTATTCTTGTCTGGAGAATTCCCATGGACAGAGGAGCCTTGAGGGCTGCAGTCCATGGGGTTGCAAAGATTCGGACACAACTGAGTGACTAAGCACAGCACAACATGGTTATACTACCCAAAGTCATTACAGATTTAATGCAACCCTCACCAAAATACCCATGATATTTTTCACAGAACTAGAACAAATAATCCTAAAATTTATATGGAGTCACACACACACAACAAATAGCCAAGGCAATGTTGAGAAAAGGGAACAAAGTTATAAGTATCATGGTGGCTGATACAAAGTTTCAGTACTCAAACAGTATGGTACTGGCACATAAAACAGGCACATAGATCAATGGAAAACAATAGAAGACCCAGAAATAAATCCACACACTTATGGTCAATTAACCTACAACAAAGGAGGCAAAAATATACAATGGGGAAAAGGCCATCTTCAATAAATGGTACTGGGAAATTGGAATAGCTGCATGTAAAATAATGAAATTATTAAAACATTTTCTCATACCACATATGAAAATAAACTGAAAATTGATTAAAGACTTAAATGTAAGACCTGAAACCACAAAACTCCTAAAAGAGAATATACGCAGAACACTCTTTGACATGAATTATAGCAATAGTGTTTTGGGCTTGTCTCTTTAGGAAAGAAAGGAAAATAAAAAATAAACAAATGAAACCTAGTTAAACTTAAAAGTTTTAGCAAGGTAAAGGATACCACTTAAGAAAGTTACAAAATGAAGAGACATCCTACTGAATGAGAGAAAATATTTGCAAGTAATATGTCCTATAAGTGTTAATATCCAAGATATGTAATAGCTTATACAACTATATATATCTGTTTATATCTATATCTATCTATATGTATATCTCCTATCTATCTAAATTCAATTTAAGAATGGACAGAAGACCTGAACTGACATTTTCCCTAAGGAAACACACAAATGGCCAACAGGCACATGAAAAGATGCTCAACATCGCTAATCATCAGAGAAATGCAAAGCAAAACCACAGTGAAATACCACCTCACACCTGTCAGAATGGCTATCATCCACAAGATCATGTTAATAAAGACCATCAATGAAGCTGAACAGAACAGAAAAAAAGAAACAATGTAAATAAAGGTGGTTTAAGATGACACCATCCCTATAGAAAACCAAGAGGAACTAAAGAGTCTCTTAATGAAAGTGAAGGAGAAGAGTGAAAAATTTGGCTTAAAACTCAACATTCAAAAAATGAAGATCATGGCCTCTGGTCCCATCACTTCATGGCAAATAGATGGGGAAACAATGGAAACAGCGACAGACTTTATTTTCTTGGGCTCCAAAATCACTACAGATGGTGACTGCAGCCATGAAATTAAAAGACAGTTGCTTCTTGGAAGAAAAGCTATGACAAACCTCGACAGTATATTAAAAAGCAGAGACATTACTTGTGGACAAAGGTCCATATAGTTAAAACTATGGCTTTTCCAGTATGTATGGATGTGAGAGTTGGACCATAAAGAAAGCTGAGCACCAAAGAAATGATGCTTTTTTATTTTTTATTTTTTTTTTTATTTAACTTTTGGCCTACAGAAACTATTTTTGTTTTTTGTTTTTTTTTTTTATTTTTTATAAATTTATTTATTTTCCTTGGGGGCTAATTACTTTACAATATTGTAATAGTTTTTGCCATACATTGACAAGAATCAGCCATGGGTTTACATGTGTGCTTTTTTAAAAAATATTTATTTATTTTTTAATTGAAGGATAATTGCTTACAGAATTTTGTTGTTTTCTGTCAAAGATCAACATGAATCAGCCATAGGTATATATATGTCCCCTCCCTCTTGAACCTCCCTCCCATCTCCCTCCCCATCCTACCCCTCTTGAGTTCCCTGGGACATACAGCAAATTCCCGTTGGCTACCTATTTCACATATGGTAATGTAAGTTTCCATGTTACTTTCTCCATACATCTCACCCTCTCCTCCCCTCTAAAAGAATTCAGAGTAATGATAGCAAAGATGATCAAAAACCTTGAAAATAGAATGGAGAAAATGCAAGAATCAATTAACAAAGACCTAGAAGAATTAAAGAATAAACATACAAACAACACAATTACTGAAATTAAAAACACTCTAGAAGGAATCAGTAGCAGAATATCTGAAGCAGAAGAATGGATCAGTGAGCTGGAAGATAAAATGGTGGAAATAACTGCTGAAGAGCAGAATAAAGTATAAAGAATGAAAGGAACTGAGGATAGCCTCAGAGATCCCTGGGACAAGATTAAACACACCAACATGATAGGCAACCCACAATGAGAAGAGACAGAACAGGGGGCAGAGAACATATTTGAAGATATAATCACTGAAAAATTTCCTAACCTGGGAAAGGAAACAGACATCAAGTCCAGGGGCACGGAGAGTTGGCCCACACAGGATCAACCAAAAAGGACCGCACCAGGACACGCTGTGACTGAAATGGCAAAAGCTTAAGATAAAGAGAGAATATTGAAAGCAGCAAGGGAAAAGCAGCAAGTTACATACAGGGAACTTCCATAAGGTTATCAGTTGACTTTTCAGCAGAAACTCTGCAGGCCAGAAGGGAATGGCATGATTAACTTAAAGGGATGAAAGGGAAAAACCTACAACCAAGAATAATCTACCTAGCAAGGTTTCCATTCAGATTTGATGGAGAGATTGAAAGTTTTACAGATGAGAAAAAAAAAAAGAGTTCAGCACCACCAAACCAGCTTTACAAGAAATATTAAAGGGACTTCTCTAAGTGAAAAAAAGCCCCAACTAGAACATGAGAATTATGAAAGGAAGAAGCTCATTGGTAAACACAAATACATAGTGAAGATAGTAAATCAAACACATACAAAGCCAATAAGAAGCTTAAAAGACAAAACGCCAAAACTATATCCACAATAAGTAGTTAAGAAATACATGATCAAAAAGGAGTAAAATATATAAAAACAATAATCTTGAAGAAAGGGGAGTAAATATGCAGTATTGTTAAAATACATTTGAAAATAAAAGATCAGCAATGTAAAATAATCATGGGTATTATAGAAGAATTATATAAACCTCATGATAACCACAAAGAAGATCTATAATAGATAGATATACACACAGAAAAAGAAAGGAATCCAAGCACAATGCTACATATAGTCATCAAATCATGAGGAAATAGAACAAAGGAAGAAAGGAACAAAAAAGAGCTATGAAAGCAATCCCAAACCAATGAACAAAACAGCAGTAGTTAATACCTATTTTAGATATAAATGAACTAAATGCTCCAATCAAATGACATAAAATGGATGCAAAATAAGACTCATATATATGCTGCCTACAAGAGACTAACTTCAGATCTAAATTAACTTAAGTGTGCATTAATAGATGAGTGGTTGAAGAAGATGTGGTATGTATATACAATGGAATATTACCCAGCCATAAAAAAGAATGAAATCTTACCATTTGCAACAACATGGATAGATCTAGAGGATATTGTACTAAGTGAAATAAGTCAGACAGAGAAAGACAAATATTGTGTGTGTATGTGTGTATGTGTGTGTGTGTGTGTGTTAGTTGCTTAGTCGTGTCTGACTCTGCGATCCCATGGACTGTAGCCCGCCAGGCTCCTCTGTCCATGGAATTCTCCAGGCAGGAATACTGGAGTGGGGTGCCACTTCCTTCTCCAGGGAATCTTCCCAACCCAGGGACTGAACCCAGGTCTGCCACATTGCAGGCAGATTCTTTACCATCTGAGCCACCAAGGAAGCCCAAATATTGTATGATTGCACTTACACGTGGCATCTAAAGAAAACAAATGAACAAATAGAACCGAGTTATAGATACAGAGGAAAAACAGGTGGTTGCCAGAGGTGAGGGGGTGGGGTAAGGAAAGAAATAGGTGAGGAAGATTAAGAGGTACAAACTTCCAGTTGTAAAATAAATGAGTCACATGCATGAAATATGTACAGTGTGCAGAATAAAATAAAAAATTATGTAATATATTTTTATGGTGACATATTGTAATTAGACTTATCATGGTGATAATTTTGAGCTGTGGAGAAATACCAAATCACTATGTCATATAACAGGAACTAACATATCAATTAGACTTCAAAGACAAACTCATAGAAAAAGAGATTAGTTTTGTGATTACCAGTGGCAGGGGAGTGTTGAGGGAGGATGGAATTGGTTGAAGGCAGTCAAAAGTTATAAACTTCCAGCAGTTACAAGATAAATAAGTACTAGGGATGTAATGTGGGCTTCCCAGGTGGATCAGTGGTGAACTGAGTCATGTCCAACTCTTTGCAGTCTCACAGACTGTAGCCCGTCAGGCTCCTCTGTCCATGGTATTCTCCAGGCAAGAGTACTGGAGTGGGTAACCATTCCCTTCCCCAGGGAATCTTCCTGACCCAGTGATTGAACCTGGGTCTCCTGCATTGCAGGCAGATCCTTTATACTAGGGAAGCCCAATAAACTATATAGAGGATTCTAAAATAGTGCTTGTCAACACCAGTGTCCATGTGATAGAATGAGCCCCCCTAAATGGCGCCACCAGTGTCTATGTCTGCAGGGTGAACTCCAGTTGCTTCCTACCTCTCGGGGAGACTCTCCAAGATAAGTAGGTGGATCTGACCCAGGCTCCTTTCAAATTACTACTCTGCTCTAGGTCCTGGAACCTGTGAGATTTTATATGTGCCTTTTAAGAGTGGAGTCTTTACTTCTCACAGCTTTCTGGGTGTCCCCAAAGTAAGGCCTGTTGGCTTCCAAAACCAAATATTCCTGGTATAGGACTCCAGGACCAGGGAGCCCAATGTGAGGCTCAGACCCTTTATTCCTTGGGGAGAAGCTCCATATTTGTAATCATCCTCCTATTTGTGGGTCATCCACCCAAGCATATAGGTCTTGACTTTACTATGACTTTGCCCTTCCTACCCATCTCTTCATGGTTCCCATCTTTAGCTGTAGAAAATATTCTCTGGTGGATTCCAGTCTTTCTCATCAATAGTTGTTCTATCAATGATTGTAATTTATGTGTCCCAGTGAGAGGAGGTGTACTCTGCCATCTTGGCTTTATCTCCCTAATTCCAGGCTCTGTCGTTTGATTTGAGAGTTCAACCATTTACATTTAAAGTAATTACTGATAAGGAGGAACTTGCTTCTGTCATTTAACTACTTACCTTCTACATGCCTTATAGCTTCCCCCTTGCCTCCTCTTCTTGCATTCCCATCTTCTTTGCATTTAGTTGATTTTTTGTAGTGAAATATTTAAATTCCCTCTTAATTTCCTTGCATGGTTACCATAGGGATTACATTTAACATTCTAAAGTTTTAACATTCTAATTTGAATTTATATCAGTTTAATGGTTTTTTTAATTAAGTAAAGCTGATGTTAAACTTTCTTAAACTGATATAAGATATCAATTTGAAATCTCCAAGTCAAGCCACAGATGCAATAGTAAGCTATTAGAAGCATTTCAATTAAAATAAAAAACAAGAGAAAGAGACCTAGCAACATTTCTACTAGAGGTTCTAATCATTGCAATAAGATAAGAAAAATTAATTAAGGATAAAATATAGAAAAGGAAGTGATGAAACAAGCTTTATCTGAAGAAAGTATATTTAAAAATCTAGAACAATTAAATAATCAACTGACAAACTATTAAAAATTTGTCCTATATTGGGGGCAGAAATATTATCAATACACAGAAGTCAACAGCTGTGTCTGATTAACAAATGCAATTAAAAATCTTTTAAATAACCATAGAAATCCTAAAATACAAAGATTTAAACCTAGAAAGAAAGTAAAAGTCCTTTATGGATAACTAGAATAACTAATATGTTTTTCCATAGGTTAAAAAAGATTATAAATTGAATTTAAAATTTTAAGAACAATTATGCTGAAAATTTGTGCTCTTGGTATACAAAATATTAGTTTTACAGTCAAAGTAGATGTAACTGCTTCTCTATATACAACAAAGCCAGCCAAGAATAAAGCACAACTCCACACTGACAGAGAAACATATAGTGATTGATGGATAAAGATTCCAGTCCTCAGATACTTGCAGCCCCTTAATGGACAGAACATGTTCTCTTCGGTAATGTCATAAAGCCATCATCCCTTCCAGAAGCTCCAATAAAGGGATCCACCCTGCACTTTGTTTTCTTACCTTTTCGGGAGATGTATCCCCATCCTGTAGCCCAGCAAGAAAGGTTCGAAAGAATCATGTCTGGGGGTGCAATACAGATGGGAAGCACAGAGTCGGAAAAAACAATGCGGGTTTTCAGCTGCACCAGAGCGATGTCGCCTCCAATAGGGTGATACAATTCATATGTGGGGTGTATGATCACCCTATTCACCTCAAACCACTGTGTGTGATTGCCTGCAACCTTGAGGTCCACAAGACCCACATACATATCAAATGCCTCAGTGTTCTTATTCCTGTAGAGATAGAGAACAAAGGTATAGTGGTTCAAGCACCTGACACCTGGAAAGAGGAGCTTCCATGAGCTCACAGGCCCAAGGAGTCCTGGAACATGGGGGCCTGGGTATCCAAGCTCTCAGCCAGGATGTGGAAAGTGAGCCATTCCAGCACAGTAGGGACCTGACTGGCAGAATTGCTCCCAAAGAAGTCCTGACCTGAGTACATGGAGAATTCAAGGACTCACCAGTATCTGCTGGATGGTGAGCTTGTCAGATGTACAGTGAGCTGCCAATGAGGATAAGTCTTTCATCACCTCTCTCCTTATCATCCTAAGATGTGACTCCTCACCTAACCTCTCATCCTATTATTTTGTTCCACACCTATCTGGAAGAGCTGATGGCCCGAAAGGAGTCCTCAGCCCTGTGCAAGAAGCTGTAGTGGATGGAGCTGTGTGCTGGGTCCCACTCTCTCCCCAACTCCAAGAAGTCCCAGTCCTATGTGGTCCATGTAGTTGGTCCTGCAGCCCTAGACTTCGGTGGGAAGGGTATCCATCACCGCCCACTCACCTGTCAAAGCAGTGGGCAGCCGACAGGATCCAGTACTCATCAACGATGGACCCACCACAGATGTGGAAACCTGCATAGTGCACACTGACCTGCCACGGCCACTTTCTCTCAAGGGCATCCACGCCTCCCAGTATCTTCCCTTGCACATGACGCTGGCCACAGGCTGAAGGAAGAATGACAAAGTATGTGAGTAGCAGCGGCACCAGGGTGGGCCTGGCCACATGCAAAGTGAAGGGAGGGAGAGTGGGAAGCGTAGAAAAAGAAAAGGACCGCGGAAGGCTGAGTCTCCACCCTTGGGAGTCGGAAGCCCGGGATTCACCGGATTCACCGCCAGGACCACCGCCAACCTGGGCTTGGAGGGGTCCTACCCACATCACGGCTAAAGGCGACCTCCTCGCTGGCAGGGTGCCTGTGGGCTGTGGCTGCAACCTGGGTGGGAGGCAGGAGAAACAGGAGCAAGAGGAGGCTTGGGGTCATGGGCCAGGACTCTCCAGGCCCAGTGCGAGGGCGAGTCAGTGTGGCGGCCATGTGGGCATGTCTCAAGGATGAGAGGGCTAGAGCACACAACTTGTGACGCCATAAACACGCGACAGTGCCCAGGCACACGACAGTACTAAGGCGCGACAGCACAAACACCAGCTCTCTTGCTCCTCAGCAGGGAGACAGCTCTCAGTGGTCCCCCCTCCACACCCCACCTCCCCCACCCCCACCATGGCTCTCTGTGGTTTCACTCTCTGGAAGGTGGTCAGTTAGACTCTGGGTGGTCTTGCTCCCCGGATGGTGGTGGTCTCTCTCCCTACTCAGCTGCCTGGCTGTTGGTTGATGCAATGGGAATAATTTCATCCTGAGTCTCCCAACATCCAGCCAGCAAGCTTAGATTTGGTCATGTCTCAGTTGCAGCATTTCAGAAATGTACAAGCACTTTTCACACCTCTTCTTGATCATATTTGCTAATGTACCATTGAATGAAGCAAGTTATACAGATGTTGGGGGGGGGAAAGCCTTGGAAAAATGCACTATAGTACTTAAGCCCCCTCTCTGGAAACTTCAGAACTGTGTTGTTGTGACAATAAATACACAAATGAACAGGACTGTATTCCAACAAACTGTATTTACAGACACTGAAATTGGAATTTTATTTAATTTTTGCATCTCATAAAATATTTTCTTGTTTTAACCCCAAGCAATAAAAGTGTATAAACTGTTCTTAGTTAAGAATGTACAAATGTGCATTAGTTTAGATGTACAGAAGTAGGTAGTTTGCCAACCTCTGCTCTGTTTCTTATATTTCTTTTTTTTTAAATAGATTTTATTTTTTATAGCAGTTTTGAGTTCACAGCAAAAGTAGACAGAAGGTCCAGAGGTTGCTAATGGGGAGTCAATGCATGTATCAGCGTAGGAGGTATTGGGAAATCTCTGTACACTCTATTTCTTGATATTAATCCCTTGTCTTTTATATGTATTGCCAGTAATTTCTATTTCTTCACTGTTTCTTGTTCTTTAACATGTTTCAAGTGTGTTCATAATTGTTCAATGGAGAACTTTTATTTTATTTTTTTATCGTTCTTTAAGCCCTTTTTATTTTTTTATTTTAAGTTAGTTTATTTATCTATTTTTTAACTTTACAGTATTGTATTTGTTTTGCCATACATTGACATGAATCCACCATGGGTGTACATGTTTTCCCCTTCCAGAACCCCCCTCCCACATCCCTTCCTATCCCATCCCCCTGGGTCATCCCAGTGCACCAGCCCCGAGCACCCAGTATCATGGAGAACTTTTATAATGGCTACTTTAAAATCCTTGCTCAGTAATTCAACAGCTATGTGAGCTTGATGTTGGTATTCATTAATAGTCTTTTCTTATTGTAATTGAGAGTTTACTAGTTCTTAGTGTGACAAGGGCTTCCCTGGTGGCACAGATGGTAAAGTGTCTGCCTGCAATGTGGGAGACCTGGGTTTGATCCCTGGGTTGGGAAGATCCCCTGGAGAAGGAAATGGCAGCCCACTCCAGTACTCTTGCCTGGAAAATCCAGTGGAGAGAGGAGCCCTGTAGGCTACAGTCCATGGGGTCGCAGAGAGTTGGACACAACTGAGTGACTTCAATAGTGTGACAAATAATTTTGGACTGTGTCCTATGCATTTTGAGTATTACTCATGAGACGCTGGTTCCCACTTAAATCTTCTATTTTAGCACATTGAAAACCTGTTTAGGTCCAGAATGCACATCCTGGCTCACTCTGGTGGACTGTGGTTCCAATAGCAGTTTATCAAGTCCCTGCAGGGTTATTCTTGTTTGTCCACTTGCATGCTTCCAAGATGATGGGATCCCACATCATAGTCTTCTCCGTGCTGGCTTGAGATGGGGAAAGGTGCTACCTCATACTGCAGGTGAGGAGAGAAGACAAGCTCTACAATGTGTCTGACTTGCATGTCCTATACTTCCTACAAGGGGTTGTGAAGTCAGATAGCATTGGTTCTCAATCAGGGGTGATGTTCCAAGGGCACATTTGGTAATATCTGTATACATTTTTGATTATAGGAATTGGGGGAGTATGCTGTTGGCATCTTGGGGGTTATACAGGGATACTGCTGTGCATCTCATAGTGCATAGTATATCCTTCCAGAACAAAGGCTTTTCCAGCATCAAATGTCAATAATGCTGAGTATGAGATATCTTGGCTCACAGGTTCCATGAGGACCACCTTCAGTTCAGTTCAGTTCAGTCACTCAGTCGGGAAAAGAGGTTGGAACATAGCCTCTTACCAATGAATTCAGTGTCTGCAATGCCTGTTTGGGAATTGCAGCTCTCCTCATGTTTGCCACAAGAACAGAGTGGTGAAAAGGTTTTTGTCATGGTAGGCAAAACTTTTCTGGACCTTTGGCTTTTCTTAAGGCATGTGTATGTGTGTGATTTCCAGGTTGGTATTTCCAGATTTCAGACTTCTCTAACCTCAAGTTGAATGCATGGGAGGAAAGAAAACCCCAGGAAACACCCCAATGGGTTGTTATTTGAGTCCTGAGGTCCCTAGCTAATTTCCCTCCTGTTGTCCACCTTTCAGAATCTAAGTGGCTTGTGGCATTGTGGTCACTGGGAGGAATAAAGTGAAATGTATTTATTTTTTCTAAACTTTAAAGAACTTGAAATCCTTAAACACTTTTGTTTTCTTCTCCCAGCTGAGTTTGTTTCCTATAAATTGCTGTTTTCAACTTGATTGATTCGATGCTTATTTTCTGTGTTTAGAGACTTTCCTTGGATGTCTGGTCTTCTATTTGAAATTATGAGTGTTGGAATAAAAAGTGATTGGAAACTCTGGGATGTTGCCCTAGCTTATTTACTTTGAACTTCCTAGAGAGAGAACTGGATGAGTCACGGGAGAGATGCTGATGTCAGTATCTTTAGGATATCTTTCTTGGACTTGTTAGCTTCTCCAGAGGATCCCAAACTCCTTCTTGAATGGTGGGAGTCTTACTTCAGGGTTCTGGCAGCTCAGGTCAAAGGTGGCATACTCTTCATTAAGTATGCCATCTCCTAACCTTCCAATTTTGGCATCTAAGGGCCCTGAACTGCCCTGAGACTCCTCAATGTGAATTACTTGTTTTACTCCCAGCAGAAAACAAAACTTCAGATTTTTGCAATAGTCAGTAAAGTATACTAGCCTAGAGATATGGAATAGGGAGATTTAGGGATATAACTATCTAAAACAGCTTTCCCCCCAATATTCTTTCCTTCCTAGTCAGATCTAGACACACTGGTTCTTTTTGAGAATTCTGTGTTATAGATCATTATGTTTTTGCCTTTCTTCATAGCCTACTCAATTCTTTAAGGCAACTTACTATGTATAGATCCACCATCCACCTGTCAAAACTTTTTTGATTAAGATATAATATACAAATAGTAAATTGTATCCAACCATGCAAGTCTTGACAAATAAATACAATCCTGTTACCACCATCAACAAGTTATAGAATTCCTTTGAACCCTTCATCCCTACCACCAGTTTCCCTGTGCACCTTTATTGTCAAGCCTTCCTTTTCACCCCAGCCCCTTTAAACCACTAAGCTACTTTTCCATCCACATAGTTTGGCCTTTTCTAGAATATCATATATGTAGTCTTTTAAGTCTGACTTCCTCTACTTAACATAATGCATTCGAGATTTATCCATATGATGGTTAGTAAAATCACTTAATCTAGAAATTTCTTTTCTGAAGGGTTTTTAACTAGGAATTCAATTTCTGTAATACATGTAGGACTATTCAGGTGATTTGTTTCTTCTTGGATGAGTTTTGGTACTTTGTATCTTTTAAGGAAGTTGTCCATTTCACTTGAATTATTGAATTTATGACTATAAAGTTAGTAAATATTTCCTTATTATTCTTTCAATGCCCATAGAAATCACTCCTCTTTATTCCTGATATTGGTATCTTCTAACACATTTTTATTTTATTTTATTTTATTTTATTTTATTTGGCTCTGCTGCACAGCCTGTGGGATCTTAGCTTCCTGACCAGGGATTGAACCTGGGCTTTGTCAGTGAAAGTGCCTAGTCCTAACCACTGGAGCACCCAGAAATTCCCTAATGTTATTATTTTACATACGCAGGCTATTGCGTTTTTGTATTCAACTTTGATGAACTATGGACGGAGGTTTGTGACATTGTACAGGAGACAGGGATCAAGACCATCCCCATGGAAAAGAAAGGCAAAAAAGCAAAATGGCTGTCTGAGGAGGCCTTACAAACAGCTGTGAAAAGAAGAGAAGCAAAAAGCAAAGGAGAAAAGGAAAGATATTCCCATTTGAATGCAGAGTTCCAAAGAATAGCAAGGAGAGATAAGAAAACCTTCCTCAGCGATCAATGAAAAGAAATAGAGGAAAACAACAGAATGGGAAAGACTAGAGATCTCTTCAAGAAAATTAGAGATACCAAGGGAACATTTCATGCAAAGATGGACTTGAGAAATGCTATGGGCCTAACAGAAGCAGAAGATATTAAGAAGAGGTGGCAAGAATATGCAGAAGAGCTGTACAAAAAAGATCTTCACGACCCAGAAAATCACGATGGTGTGATCACTCACCTAGAGCCAGACATCCTGGAATGTGAAGTCAAGTGGGCCTTAGGAAGCATCACTACGAACAAAGCTAGTGGAGGTGATGGAATTCCAGTTGAGCTATTTCAAATCCTGAAAGATGATGCTGTGAAAGTGCTGCACTCAATATGCCAGCAAATGTGGAAAACTCAGCAGTGGCCACAGGACTGGAAAAGGTCAGTTTTCATTCCAATCCCTAAGAAAGGCAATGCCAAAGAATGCTCAAACTACCGCACAATTGCACTCATTTCACACGCTAGTAAAGTAATGCTCAAAATTCTCCAAGCCAGGCTTCAGCAATACGTGAACCGTGAACTTCCAGATGTTCAAGCTGGTTTTAGAAAAGGCAGAGGAACCAGAGATCAAATTGCCAACATCCTCTGGATCATCAAAAAAGCAAGAGAGTTCCAGAAAAACATCTATTTCTGCTTTATTGACTATGCCAAAGCCTTTGACTGTGTGGATCACAATAAACTGTGGAAAATTCTGAAAGAGATAGGAATACCAGACCATCTGACCTGCCTTTTGAGAAACCTGTATGCAGGTCAGGAAGCAACAGTTAGAACTGGACATGGAACAACAGACTGGTTCCGAATAGGAAAAGGAGTACGTCAAGGCTGTATATTGTCACCCTGCTTATTTAACTTATATGCAGAGTACATCATGAGAAATGCTGGGCTGGATGAAGTACGAGCGGGAATCAAGATTGCCAGGAGAAATAATCAATAACCTCAGATATGCAGATGACACCATCCTTATGGCAGAAAGTGAAGAGGAACTAAAAAGCCTCTGATGAAAGTGAGAGAGGAGAGTGAAAAAGTTGGCTTAAAGCTGAACATTCAGAAAACTAAGATCATGGCATCTGGTCCCATCACTTCATGGGAAATAGATGGGGAAACAGTGGAAACAGTGTCAGACTTTATTTTTTTGGGCTCCAAAATCACTGCAGATGGTGACTGCGGCCATGAAATTAAAAGATGCTTACTCCTTGGAAGGAAAGTTATGACCAACCTGGATAGCATATTAAAAAGCAGAGACATTACTTTGCCAATAAAAGTCCATCTAGTCAAGGCTATGGTTTTTCCAGTAGTCATGTATGGATGTGAGAGTTGGACCATAAAGAAAACTGAACACAGAAGAATTGATTCTTTTGAACTGTGGTGTTGGAGAAGACTCTTGACAGTCCCTTGGACTGCAAGGAGATCCAAGGAGTCAATCCTAAAGAAATCAGTCCTTTAATATCCATTGGAAGGACTGATGCTGAAGCTGAAACTCCAATACTTTGGCCACCTGATGCGAAGAACCGACTCACTGGAAAAAAAAAAACCTGATGCTGGGAAAGATTGATGGTGGGAGGAGAAGGAGACAACAGAGAAAGAGATGGTTGGATGGCATCACCGATGTGATGGACATGAATTTGACTAAGCTCCGGGAGTTGGTGATGGACAGGGAAGCCTGGCGTGCTGCAGTCCATAGGGTCACGAAAAGTCAGACATAACTGAGCAACTGAACTGAACTGACTGAATTAAAACTGTATGCTTGCTCTTCTTTCTTCCCTAAGATTCTTTAAAGGACATCAATTATGTAAATTAATAATTATAGCAATGTATTATTGGGTTTGTAACACACACACACACAAACACGCAGGCTTTCTAACTGGCACTAGTGGTAAAGAATCCACCTGCCAGTGCAGGAGACTGAAGAGACTCAAGTTTAATCCCTGGGTCTGGAAGATCCTCTTGAGGAGGGCAGAGCAACCCACTCGAGTATTTTTGCCTGGAGAATCCCATGGACAGAGGAACCTGGTGGGCCACGATCGATAGGGTTGCAAAGAATCAGACACAACTGAAGCAACTTAGGACACATGCAATATGTACAGTAATAATACAACAAAAGGGGTAGAAAATAGAACTATAAAGGAGTAAAATTTCTATATATTCTTGATTTACGTTAATATAAATCTGGAGTCCATTTTGATAAGATTTATGCAGGCATTTCTCATTTTACTATGCATCACTTTATTATGTTTTGCAGGTTTTGCTTTTTTTTTTTTTTTTTTTTAACAAATTGAAGGTTTGCGGCAATCCAGTGCCAAGAAAGTCTTATTGGTACCATTTTTCCAACAGCATTTGCTCATTTTATGTCTCTGTGTCACAGTAATTTTTGCAGTATCATAACCCCTTCACTAACAGAAAGATTATGAGTGGATTAAAACATAATCAAAATGCAGACATTATCAGACTAGATAAAACAAACCAAAGATCCTACTACTTACTGTCCCCAAGTGACACACTTTAAATTCAAAGATACAAACAGCAAAAGGATTTAAAAAAAACATATACTGTGAAAACCATAGAAGAACTAGAGTAGCTATACCAATACCAGACAAAATGGATGTTAAAAATATTACTAGAGATAAAGAAGGACATTCAAAGATTATAAAAGAGTCAATTCATTATGAACATATATGCATCAAAAACAGAGTCCAGAATTCATGCAGAAAGAATTGACAGAACTGAAGAGGAGAAATAGACAATAACAATGGCAAGAATACGTTAATGATCCATTTCAGTAATAGATATAGTTGAAGATAAACAATGACAAACAAGACTGGCACAATACCATAAACCAACTAGATCTAGGATCTATAGAATGCTCCATCCAACAACAGCAGAATACACATTTTTCTCTAGAACACAAGGGATGTTCTCTAGAATAGACCACATGTGATGTCAAAAAATAACTTCAATAAATTTAAAGAACTGAAATCATATCACTGATACCCTTTAGCCAAAATGGAATTAAGTCTGAAATGAATAATAGAATAAAATCTCAGAAATTTACAAATATATGGGAAGTAAATAACAAATGGGTGAATTTATAAATATATGGAAAGCAAATAACCAATGGGTCAAAGAAAATATGACAAGGTAAATTAGAAAATACTTTGAAATAAATGAAACCATCATAAAACATCGTAACAAATCAAAACATGATATGTTAAAGCAAGTATTAAAAGTAACTTTATAACTTCAAAAGCCTACATGAAAAAATAGAAAATTCTCAAATCAACAATGACCTCTAACAATAAGAAAGAAAAGAAATTAAACCCAAAATAAACAAAAAGAAGGAGTTGATAAAGATTAGAGTGAATCAATAAAATAAAAGAATAGAATACAAATTAGAGAAAAGGCAATACTATGAACAATGGTATGTCAACAAATGAGATAATATAAATGAAATGGACAGGCTCCTAGAAAGGCACAGAGAACTCAGACTCAAGTAGAAAGATTCATGTCAATGTATGGCAAAAACCACTACAATATTGTAAAGTAATTAGCCTCCAATTAAAATAAATAAATTAATAAAAAAATAAATAAAATAAAACACACACACACAAAAAGAGAGTGTCTGATTAGATCTATTACAAAAGATTGGAGTAGTAATTTTTAAGACTTTCCACAAAGAAAAGCCTAGGACTAGATGACTTCCCAGGTGGCGCTAGATGACTTCTCAGGTGGCTCATGAAACAATGATTTCATGGCAGGCAAGAACCTGCCTGCCAATGCAGGAGACAAGAGATGCAGGTTTAATCCCTGGGTCAGGAAGATCCCCTGGAGGAAGGCATGGCAACCCACTCTGGTATTCTTGCCTGGAGAATCCCATGGACAGAGGAGCCTGGGGGCTACAGTCCATGGGGTTACAAAGAATCAGACACTACTGAGGTGGCTTAGCACAACACAGATGACTTCAATGGTAAATGCCACCAGAAATTTAAAGAAGAATTAGTATTATTCACAAATTCCTCCAAAAATAGGACGGAATACTTCTCAATTCATTCTTTGAGGTATTTCCCTGATACCAAAGACAGACAATATCATCACAAGAGAACTACAGATTATTGTCTCATAAAATATATACATAAAAAATCTCAGTAAAGAGACTTCCCTGGTTGTCCAGTGGTTAAGACTCTGTACTTCCAATGCAGGGGGCATGGGTTCAATCCCTGTTTGGGGAACTAAGATCCCCATGCCACTATGTAGCAAAATATACATATATTATATATATGTATATGTATATTTATACACATTCTCAGTAAAATACTATCAAACTGAATCTAGCAACAAAGGAAAAGAATTATACTCCATGACCAAGTGAGATTTATGCCAGAAATGCAAGGTCAAATTAATACTCCAAAATCAATTAATTTTATAAATAATATTAATAGATTAAGAACAAAGTCTACATTATAATCTCAATAGATACAGAAAACCATTTGAAAAAATTCAATACCTTTTCATAATAAAATATTCAACAACATAGTAGAATATAGAAGACTTTCTATAGAAGCCTACTAGAATATAAAAGATTTCCTCATGCATTGAACCTGTACACCATGGTAAATTCATGGCAATGTATGGCAAAACAAATACAATATTGTAAAGTTAAAAAATTGATAAATAAACTAATTTAAAAAATAAAAATAAATAAAAATAAAATAAAAAGCCAAAAAAAAAAAAAAAAAAAAGATTTCCTCAATGTGATCAAGACTGTCTGCAAAACCCCCACAGTGAACATCCTACTTAATGGTGAATGACTTACTGGATGCTTTCTCCATAAGATGAGGAACAAGACAAAGATGTCTGCTCTCACCACTTCTTTTGTTTTTTTCAGTTAATTTATTTTAATTGGAGGATAATTACTTTACAATATTGTGATGGTTTTTGCCATACATCAAACATGAATCGGCCACAGGGATACATGTGTCCCTGCCATCCTGAACCCACCCTCCCATCTCCCTGCCCACTGCATCCCTCTGGGTTGTTTCAGAGCACCAGCTTTGGGTGCCCTGCTCCATGCATTGAACTTGCACTGATCACATATTTTACATATGGTAATGTACATGTTTCAGTGCTATTCTCTCAACTCATTCCACCCTTGCCTTCTCCCACTGAGTCCAAAAGTCTGTTCTTTATATCTGTGTCTCTTTGCTGCCCTGCATGTAGGATTGTCAGTACTGTCACTTCTATTCAGCATTTTGCTGGATGCTCCAGCCAAGGAAATTAGGCAAGCAAAGAAATAAAAGGTATCCAGACTGGAAAATATGAAGTACTGAATAACTGAAGTGAAATTAATAAAATGATTCCATTTACAATAACATCAAAAGAATAAAACACTTAGATAGAAGTGGAAGGTTTGTACACTGAAAACCATAAAACCTCTAGAAAGAGTTTAAAGAATATCTAAATAAATGTTAATATAAAAACATTCAATGTTCATGGATCAGAAGACTTAACACTGTTAAGATGGCAATAGTCTCCATATTGATCTATAGAATCAATGAAATTTCTATCAAAATTCTAGCTGCTTGTTTTTTCATAATTCAAAATGCTGATCCTAAAATCTATACAAAAATTTAAGGGTTTAGAACTGAAAAAATACTTTTTTCAGACACGCAAGCTAGGAGGACTCATACTTCTTGATTTGATTTTAAAACTATAAAATTATACAAAGACAGTGTGGTGATGGCATAAAGATACCACACACAAAAATTAGCTCAAAATGATTATAAAAACCTAACTGTAAAAGCTAAAAGTCTAAAACTTTTAGATGAAAACATAAGATTAAATCTTCATGATTTGAGGTCTGTCAATGTTTTCTTAAATGTGATATAAATCACACCTCACCAGGGTATATAATCCTTTTAACATATTTTTCTGCATTACTGCTCCTTGGGTTGTGGCATATTTTTGATTAGCTTTTAGAGTACTGAAAAAGTTGATTTTGACAATGTTTGATGCTGCTTTATGGAGAAGAGGATTTTCTGGGAGGTGTGAGTCTCAGTTCAGTTCAGTCGCTCAGTTGTGTCCGACTCTTTGCAACCCCATGGACTGCAGCACGACAGGCCTCTCTGTCCATCACAAACTCCCGGAGTTTACTCAAACTCATGTCCACTGAGTCAGAGATGCCATCCAACCATCTCATCCTCTGTTGTCCCTTTCTCCCCCCACCTTCAACTGTTCCAGGCATCAGGGTCTTTTCCAGTGAGTCAGTCCTTCCCATCAGGTGACCAAAGTATTGGAGTTTCAGCTTCAACATCAGTCCTTCCAATGAATATTCAGGACTGATTTCCTTTAGGATGGACTGGTTGGATCTCCTTGCAGTCCAAGGGACTCTCAAGAGTCTTCTCCAACACCACAGTTCCAAAGCATCAATTCTTTAGCGCTCAGCTTTCTTTATGGTCCAACTCTCACATCCATGCATGACTACTGGAAAAACCATAGCCTTGACTAGATGGACCTTTATTGGCAAAGTAATGTCTATGCTTTTTAATATGTTGTCTAGGTTGGTCATAACTTTTCTTCAAAGGAGCAAGTGTCGTTTAATTTCATGGCTGCAGTCACCATCTGCAGTGATTTGGGAGCCCCAAAAAATAAGGTCTGTCACTATTTCCACTGTTTCTCCATCTATTCCCCATGAAGTGATGGGACCAGATGCCACGATCTTAGTTTTCTGAGTATTGAGCTTTAAGCCAGCTTTTCACTCTCCTCTTTCTCTTTCATCAAGAGGCTCTTTAGTTCTTCTTCGCTTTCTGCCATAAGGGTGGTGTCATCTGCATATCTGAGGTTATTGATATTTCTCCTGGCAATCTTGATTCCAGCTTGTGCTTCATCCAGCCCAGAATTTCTCATGATGTACTCTGCATATGAGTTAAATAAGCAGGGTGACAATATACAACCTCGACGTTCTACTTTCCCGATTTGGAACCAGTCTGTTGTTCCATGTCCAGTTCTAACTGTGGCATCCTGACCTGCATATAGAGTTCTCAAGAGGCAGGTCAGATGGTCTGGTATTCCCGTCTCTTGAAGGATTTTCCAGTTTGTGGTGATCCACACGGTCAAAGGCTTTGGCATAGTCAATAAAGCAGAAATAGATGTTTTTCTGGAACTCCCTTGCTTTTTCGATGACCCAGCAGATGTTGGCAACTCTATCTCTGGTTCCTCTGCCTTTCCTAAAACCAACTTGAACATCTGGAAGTTCACGGTTCACGTACTATTGAAGCCTGGCTTGGAGAATTTTGAGCATTACTTTACTAGTATGTGAGATGAGTGCAATTGTGCAGTAGTTTGAGCATTCTTTGGCATTGCTTTTCTTTGGGATTGGGATTAAAACTGACCTTTTCCAGTCCTGTGGCCACTGCTGAGTTTTCCAAATTTGCTGGCATATTGAGTGAAGCACTTTCACAGCATCATCTTTCACGATTTGAAATAGCTCAACTGGAATTCCATCACCTCCACTAGCTTTGTTCATAGTGATGCTTCCTAAGGCCCACTTGACTTCACATTCCAGGATGTCTGCCTCTAGGTGAGTGATCACACCATCGTGATTATCTGGGTCGTGAAGATCTTTTTCGTACAGTTCTTCTTTGTATTCTTGCCACCTCTTCTTAATATCTTCTGCTTCTGTTAGGTCCATACCATTTCTGTCCTTTATTATGCTCACCTTTGCATGAAATATTCACTTGGTATCTCCAATTTTCTTGAAGTGATCTCTAGTCTTTCTCATTCTATTGTTTTCCTCTATTTCTTTGCAGTGATCACTAAGGAAGGCTTTCTTATCTCTCCTTACTATTCTTTGGAACTCTGCATTCAAATGGGTATATATTTCCTTTTCTCCTTTGCTTTTTGCTTCTCTTCTTTTCTCAGCTATTTGTAAGGCCTCCTCAAACAGCCATTTCGCTTTTTTGTATTTCTTTTTCTTGGAGATGGTCTTGATCCCTGTCTCCTGTACAATGTCACGAACCTCCATCCACAGTTCTTCAGGCACTTTGTCATTCAGATCTAATCCCTTCAATCTATTTGTCATTTCCACTGTATAATCATAAGGTATTTGATTTAGGTCATATCTGAATAGTCTAGTGGTTTTCCCTACTTTTTTCAATTTAAGTCTGAATTTGGCAATAAGGGGTTCCTGATCTGAGCCACTGTCAGCTCCCGGTCCTGTTTTTGCTGACTGTATAGAGTTTCTCTATCTTTGGTTGCAAAGAATATAATCAATCTGATTTCAGTATTGACCATCTGGTGGTGTCCATGTGTAGAGTCTTCTCCTGTATTGTTGGAAGAGGGTGTTTGCTATGACCAGTGTGTTCTCTTGGCAAAACTCTATTAGCCTTTGCCCTGCTTCCTTCTGTACTCCAAGGTCAAATTTGCCCATTACTCCGGGTGTTTTTTGACTTCCTACTTTTGCATTCCAGTCCCCTATAATGAAAAGGACATCTTTTGGGGGTGTTAGTTCTAGAAGTTCTTGTAGGTCTTCATACAACCATTCAACTTCAGCTTCTTCAGCATTATTGGTCAGGGCACAGACTTGGATTACTGTGCTATTGAAGTCTAAAGGGACAGTATTAGAGCTCCATAGCGATAACAAAGGAGTTCTGTATACTGATGGTTGTTGTGAGTCTATTAATGACATCCAATTGCAAATAACTAAATGGATGCACACGTGAACCACGCTCACGCGAATGTAGGGTTTTAAAAAGATCAAGATTGATTAAAGTCTGTAGTCTAGTTCTTTGTATTGTATCGATATCAATTTTCTGGTTTTGATATTATACTGGTAAAAGATGTCAGTCTTTGATGAAAGGTACCTGAGTCACTTTAATTGCACAATAAAATTAATTGTACAATAAAAAGTAAGAGGATGGGAAGTGGGAGGGAGGCTCAAGGAAGGGACATATGTACATTTGTGACTAATTCATGTTGATGTATGGCAGAAATCAAACCAATATTGTAAAGCAATTCTCCTTCAATTAAAAATTAATTTAAAAAACATAAGTAAAAGAAAAAAAATGTCTTTCCCAAAGAAGCGCTTTTAAAATGCTTATATAGATATCAATTAGGTCTAACTGGTCCATTGTATCATTTAAAGTTTGTGTTTCCTTGCTAATTTCTGTTTAGTTGATCTATCCGTAGGTGTGAGTGCCACAGCAATCAGAGAAGAAAAAGAAATAAAAGGAATCCAGATTGGAAAAGAAGAGAGTTTTACTCTCACTGTTTGCAGATGACATGATCCTCTACATAGAAAACCCTAAAGACTCCACCAGAAAATTACTAGAGCTAATCAATGAATATAGTTAAGTTGCAGGATATAAAATTAACACACAGAAATCCCTTGCATTCCTATACACTAACAATGAGAAAACAGAAAGAGAAATTAAGGAAACAATTCCATTCACCATCGCAATGAAAAGAATAAAATAGTAAGGAATATATCTACCTAAAGAAACAAAAGACCTATATATAGAAAACTATAAAACACTGGTGAAAGAAATCAAAGAAGACACAAATAGATGGAGAAATATACCGTGTTCATGGATCGAAAGAATCAATATAGTGAAAATGAGTATACTACCCAAAGCAATCTATAGATTCAATGCAATCCCTATCAAGCTTCCAAAGATATTCTTCAGAGAACTAGAACAAATAATTTCACAATTTGTATGGAAATACAAAAAATCTTGAATAGCCAAAGCAATCTTGAGAAAGAATGGAACTGGAGGAATCAACCTGCCTGACTTCAGGCTCTACTACAAAGCCACAGTCATCAAGACAGTATGGTACTGGCACAAGAACAGAAATATAGATCAATGGAACAAAATAGAAAGTCCAGAGATAAATCCATGCACCTATGGACACCTTATCTTTGACAAAGGAGGCAAGAATATACAATGGAGAAAAGACAATCTCTTTAACAAGTGGTGCTGGGAAAACTGGTCAACCACTTGTAAAAGAATGAAACTAGAACACTTTCTAACACCATACACAAAAATAAACTCAAAATGGATTAAAGATCTAAACGTAAGACCAGAAACTATAAAACTCCTAGAGGAAAACATAGGCAAAACACTCTCCAACATAAACCACAGCAGGATCCTCTATGACCCACCTCCCAGAATATTGGAAATAAAAGCAAAAGTAAACAAATGGGACCTAATTAAAATTAAAAGCTTTTGCAAAACAAAGGAAACTATAAGCAAGGTGAAAAGACAGCCTTCAGAATGGGAGAAAATAATAGTAAATGAAGCAGTGGACAAACAATTAATCTCAAAAATATACAAGCAACTCCTGCAGCTCAATTCCAGAAAAATAAACGACCCAATCAAAAAGTGGGCCAAAGAACTAAACAGACACTTCTGCAAAGAAGACATACAGATGGCTAACAAACACATGAAAAGATGCTCAACATCACTCATTATCAGAGAAATGCAAATCAAAACCACAATGAGGTACCATCTCATGCCAGTCAGAATGGCTGCTATCAAAAAGTCTACAAACAATAAATGCTGGAGAGGGTGCAGAGAAAAAGGAACCCTCTTACACTGTTGGTGGGAATGCAAACTAGTACAGCCACTATGGAGAACAGTGTGGAGATTCCTTAAAAAAACTGGAAATAGAACTGCCTTACGACCCAGCAATCCCACTGCTGGGCATACACACCGAGGAAACCAGAATTGAAAGAGACACATGTACCCCAATGTTCATCCCAGCACTGTTTACAATAACCAGGACATGGAAGCAACCAGGTGTCCATCAGCAGACAAATGGATAAGAAAACTGTGGTACATATACACAATGGAATATTACTCAGCCATTAAAAAGAATGCATTTGAATCAGTTCTAATGAGGTGGATGAAACTGGAACCTATTATACAGAGTGAAGTAAATCATAAAGAAAAACACCAATACAGTATACTAATGCATATATATGGAATTTAGAAAGATGCTAATGATGACCCTATATGCGAGATAGCAAAAGAGACACAAATGTAAAGAACAGTCTTTTGGGAGGCGGGGCTAAGATGGCGGAGGAATAGGACGGGGAGACCACTCTCTCCTCCACAAATTTATCGAAAGAACATCTGAACGCTGACCAAACTTCATAAAACTACTTCTGAAGGCTGGCTGAGGATGTCAGGCTTCCACAAAAACAGCGCGTTATCTTCAAAAGAGGTAGGAGAAATTATAAAAGATAAAAAGAGAGACAAAAGAGTTAGGGACGGAGACCCGTCCTGGGGAGGGAGTCGTAAAAGAGGAGGAATTTCCAAGCACCAGGAAACCCTCTCACCGGCGGGTGTGGGGGAGGATTGCTTATCTCGGAGGGCAACGTAACTGGGAGGAAAAAATAAATAAAATCCACAGATTACGTGCCTAAAGCAACTCCCAGCAAAGAACCCCAGACGCTCGCATCATCCGCCACCAGCAAGTGGGGGCTGAACGGAGAGGAGCGGGCGGCATTGCCTAGGGTAAGGACCGGGCCCGAGTGCCCCGAGGGCAATCTGAGGGAGCTAACGTGAGATAGTAACCTAAACTGTGGGACAGCGAGAGAGAGAGAACTATCCCGCGAAAAGCCCAACTCTAAGGCACTGCCGGCCCGCTCACAGAACAAAGGACTGAGCGATACCAGAGGAGAGCTAGCCGGCTGCGGACCGCCCCATCCCCCGCCGGACACAGCGGGCAGGCGGGGCCCGCCAGAGCCGGAAAGGGGCAAACTCGGCTCCAGAGAGGGCACCCCCTACCAAACTGCAAACAGGCTCCCAGTTTCTAAGCAAAGACTGCCTGAAATCCCGGAGGGTCGACAGCCGCCGGGAGGGTCGCAGCCAGAGACCAGCTCCCCAGAACCGACACAAAGCACACCGGAGCCGGGCGCGCCCGTAAACCGAGGCGGGGACCAGGGAGGTGATAAGCCGCACCGCCCCAACAGGGGAGAGCGCGCTCGCCAAACTCCTGGCCGCCTGGGCAGCTCTGACCGGGAACGGCACAAGCCGCCGGCGAAATCGAGTCAGCGCCTTTGTGGAGTAACCGGGAGCCTGAACCTGAGCGGCTTAGACCTGGGAAGTGCACGCATCTCAGGGCCCACTCCCCGGCCGAGTCACCTGAAGCCTGAGCAGGGTAGACGGGGAAAGCACACACGCCGGGAGCGGGGGCGAACCCAGTGCGGCCGAGACACTGCGAGCTTACCACACACGCCAGATTTGCAGCGTTCCTTCCTCCCCACAGCACGATTGAACAAGCGAACCTAAAGAGATCACCTCCACCGCTTTGTTGCAGGGCGGAAATTAGATACTGAAGAGATCTCCAAACAGAAGCCAAATAAACAGAGGGAAGCGTTTTGGAAGGGACAGGCCAACAGATTAAGATCCCTGTAGTTAATACCGACTGCATTGAAAAGGACCTATAGATCTTGAAAAGTATAAGCAGAAATAAGGATCTATCTAAAACTGAGCAGATCCCACACTGCTCACAACAGCTCCAGAGAAAGTCTGGGATATATATATTTTTTACTATTATTTTTTTTTTTTTTTAATTAAAAAAATTTTTTTTTCCTCTTCTTTCCTTTTTCTTCAAGTCCTCTATTACACCTTTAACTTTCATTTTCATAACCCACTATTAACTTGCAAAAAAAAAAAAACCCTATTTTTGAAGCAAACTACATACATATATCTTATACCTTTTGTGTTTTCTTTTTTTTAATGTTTTTTTTCCTGTTCTACATTTTTTTACTGTTTCTTTTTTTTACTGTTTTACTGTTTTTTTTTCTTTTTACACTGTTTCCTTTTTTCTTTTTTTTTTTTTTTAGATTGTAAGTTTTATAAGAGTCTAACCTCTACTCTAGATTTTTAATCTTTGTTTTACATATTTGATATCAATTTTGTACATTTAAGAACCCAATCTTTAGGACCCATTTTTACTCAGGAGTGTGATAACTGGCCTGATCACTCTCTCCCCCTATTGATGCTCTTTCTTCTCCCTCAGGGAACCTCTATCTCCCACCCTCCTCCTTCTCTTCTCAACCCAATTCTGTGAATCTCTGAGGGTGTTCTGGGTACCGGAGAACACTTCAGGAACAGGATACTGCCCAGATCTCTCTCTCCCCTCTTGATTCCTCCCTTTCTACTCATGCTCACCTCTGTTACCTTCCTCCCCCCTCTCTATGTATCTCTGTGAATCACTCTGAGGGTTCCAAACTGTGGAAAGCACAGAGGGAAGTGCTTACTGGCTAGATTGCTCTCTCCACATTTGAATTCCCCTCTTCCCCTCCTGGTCACCTCAAACCCCACCACCACCTCATCTCTCCATGTAACTCAGTGAACCTTTCTGGGTATCCCTCACTGTGGAGAATCTTTTCACCATGAACCTAAAAGTTTTATTATTGAGGCTGTATGGAAGGAGAAGTCTTGAGGCTACTGCAAGAATAAGACTGAAAGCCAGGGGAAACATTAATTAATAAGAGACCATCCAATAGCCTCCATAAATACACTGAAACCAAGCTCCACCCAAGCGACAATAAGTTCCAGAGCAAGACATACCACGCAAATTCTCCAGCAATGCAGGAACATAGACCTGAGCATCAATATACAGGCTGCCCAGAGGCACACCAAATCCATAGACATCTCAAAAATTAATACTGGTCACTCCATTGCACTCTAGAGAGCAGAAATCCAGCTCCACCCACCAGAACACCGACACAAGCTCCCCCAACCAGGAAACCTTGACAAGCCACCTGTCCAACCCCAACCGCAGTGAGGAACCTCCACAACAAAGAGGAACTTCATACTACCAGAATACAGAAGGGCCACGCCTAACACAGCAATCTAAACAAGATGGAAAGGCAGAGAAATACTCAGCAAGTAAAGGAAAATGAGAAATGCCCACAAAGCCAAACAAAAGAGGAGGAGATAGGGAATCTATCTGAAAAAGAATTTAGAATAATGATAATAAAAATGATCCAAAATCTTGAAAGCAAAATGGAGTTACAGATAAATAGCCTGGAGACAAAGATTGAGAAGATGCAAGAAATGTTTATCAAGGACTTAGAAGAAATAAAAAGGAGTCAATATAGAATGAATAATGAAATAAAGGAGATAAAAGACACTCTGGAGGGAACCAACAGTAGAATAATGGAGGCAGAAGATAGGATAAGTGAGGTAGAAGATAGAATGATGGAAATAAACGAAGCAGAGAGGAAAAAAGAAAAAAGAATCAAAAGAAATGAGGAAAACCTCCGGGACCTCTGGGACAATATGAAACGCCCCAACATTCGAATCATAGGAGTCCCAGAAGAAGAAGATAAAAGGAAAGGCCATGAAAAAATACTCGAGGAGATAATAGTTGAGAATTTCCCTAAATTGAGGAAAGAAATAGTCACAGAAGTCCAAGAAACCCAGAGAGTTCCAAACAGGATAAACCCAAGGCGAAACACCCCAAGACACATATTAATCAAATTAACAAAGATCAAACACAAAGAACAAATATTAAAAGCAGCAAGGGAAAAACAACAAATAACACACAAGGGGATCCCCATAAGGATAACACCTGATCTTTCAATAGAAACCCTTCAGGCTAGAAGGGAATGGCAGGACATACTTAAAGTAATGAAAGAGAATAATTTACAACCCAGATTACTGTACCCAGCAAGGATCTCATTCAGATATGAAGGAGAATTCAAAAGCTTTACAGACAAGCAAGAGCTGAGGGAATTCAGCACCACCAAACCAGCTCTCCAGCAAATGCTAAAGGATCTTCTCTAAACAGGAAACACAGAAAGGATGTTTCAACACAAACTCAAAACAACAAAGTAAATGGCAACGGGATCATACTTATCAATAATTACCTTAAATGTAAATGGGTTGAATGCCCCAACCAAAAGACAAAGGCTTGCTGAATGGATACAAAAACAAGACCCCTATATATGCTGTCTACAAGAGACCCACCTCAAAACTAGGGACACACACAGGCTAAAAGTGAAAGGATGGAAAAACATATTCCATGCAAACGGAGACCAAAAGAAAGCAGGAGTCGCAATACTCATTTCAGATAAAATAGACTTTAAAATAAAGGATGTGAAAAGGGACAAAGAAGGACACTACATAAAGATCAAAGGATCAATTCAAGAAGAAGACGTAACAATCATAAATATATATGCACCCAACATAGGAGCACCACAATATATAAGGCAAATACTAACAAGTATGAAAGGGGAAATTAACAATAACACAATAATAGTGGGAGACTTTAATACTCCACTCACGCATATGGATAGATCAACTAAACAGAAAATTAACAAGGAAACACAAACTTTAAATGATACAATAGACAAATTAGATTTAATCGATATTTACAGGACTTTCCACCCCAAAACAATCAATTTTACCTTTTTCTCAAGTGCACATGGAACTTTCTCCAGGATAGATCACATCCTGGGCCATAAATCTAGCCTTGGTAAATTCAAAAAAATTGAAATCATCCCAGCCATCTTCTCTGACCACAATGCAGTAAGATTAGACCTCAATTACAGGAAAAAAACTATTAAAAGTTCCAACATATGGAGGCTAAACAACACGCTTCTGAATAACCAACAAATCACAGAAGAAATCAAAAAAGAAATAAAATTATGCATAGAAACGAATGAAAATGAAAAACACAACAACCCAAAACCTATGGGACACTGTAAAAGCAATACTAAGGGGAAGGTTCATAGCAATACAGGTGTACCTCAAGAAACAAGAAAAAAATCAAATAAATCAACTAACTCTACACCTAAAGCAACTAGAGAAGGAAGAAATGAAAAACCCCAGGGTCAGTAGAAGGAAAGAAATCTTAAAAATTAGGGCAGAAATAAATGCAAAAGAAACAAAAGAGACCATAGCAAAAATCAACAAAACTAAAAGCTGGTTTTTCGAGAAGATAAACAAAATTGACAAGCCATTAGCCAGACTCATCAAGAAACAAAGGGAGAAGAATCAGATCAACAAAATTAGAAATGAAAATGGAGATATCACAACAGACTACACAGAAATACAAAGGATCATAAGAGACTACTACCAACAGCTATATGCCAATAAAATGGACAACTTGGAAGAAATGGACAAATTCTTAGAAAAGTATAACTTTCCAAAACTGAACCAGGAAGAAATAGAAGATCTTAACAGACCCATCACAAGCACGGAAATCGAAACTGTAATCAGAAATCTTCCAGCAAACAAAAGCCCAGGACCAGATGGCTTCACAGCGGAATTCTACCAAAAATTTAGAGAAGAGCTAACACCTATCCTACTCAAACTCTTCCAGAAAATTGCAGAAGATGGTAAACTTCCAAACTCATTCTATGAGGCCACCATCACCCTAATTCCAAAACCAGACAAAGATGTCACAAAAAAGGAAAACTACAGGCCAATATCACTGATGAACATAGATGCAAAAATCCTTAATAAAATTCTAGCAAACAGAATCCAACATCATATTAAAAAGATCATATATCATGACCAAGTGGGCTTTATCCCAGGAATGCAAGGTTTTTTTTAACATCCGCAAATCAATCAATGTAATACACCACATTAACAAATTGAAAGAAAAAAACCATATGGTTATCTCAGTAGATGCAGAAAAAGCCTTTGACAAAATTCAGCATCCATTTATGATTAAAACCCTCCAGAAAGCAGGAATAGAAGGAACATATCTCAACATAATAAAAGCTATATATGACAAACCCACAGCAAACATTATCCTCAATAGTGAAAAATTGAAAGCATTTCCCCTAAAGTCAGGAACAAGGCAAGGATGCCCACTTTCACCACTACTATTCAACATAGTTTTGGAAGTTTTGGCCACAGCAATCAGAGCTGAAAAAGAAATAAAAGGAATACAGATAGGAAAAGAAGAAGTAAAACTCTCACTGTTTGCAGATGACATGATCCTCTACATAGAAAACCCTAAAGACTCTACTAGAAAATTACTAGAGTTGATCAATGAATATAGTAAAGTTGCAGGATATAAAATTAACACACAGAAATCCCTTGCATTCCTATACTCCAATATTGAGAAAACAGAAAGAGAAATTAAGGAAACAATACCATTCACCATTGCAACAAAAAGAATAAAATACTTAGGAATATATCTACCTAAAGAAACAAAAGACTTATATATAGAAAACTATAAAACACTGATGAAAGAAATCAAAGAGGACACAAACAGATGGAGAAATATACCGTGTTCATGGATTGGAAGAATTAATATAGTGAAAATGAGTATACTACCCAAAGCAATCTATAGATTCAATGCAATCCCTATCAAGCTACCAATGGTATTTTTCACAGAACTAGAACAAATCATCTCACAATTTGTATGGAAATATAAGAAACCTCGAATAGCCAAAGCAATCTTGAGGAAGAAGAATGGAACTGGAGGAATCAATCTGCCTGACTTCAGGCTCTACTACAAAGCCACAGTCATCAAGACAGTATGGTACTGGCACAAAGATAGAAATATAGATCAATGGAACAAAATAGAAAGCCCAGAGATAAACCCACGCACATATGGACACCTTATCTTCGACAACGGAGGCAAGAATACACAATGGAGAAAAGACAATCTCTTTAACAAGTGGTGCTGGGAAAACTGGTCAACCACTTGTAAAAGAATGAAACTAGAACACTTCCTAACACCGTACACAAAAATAAACTCAAAATGGATTAAAGATCTAAACGTAAGACCAGAAACAATAAAATTCCTAGAGGAAAACATAGGCAAAACACTCTCCGACATAAATCACAGCAGGATCCTCCATGACCCACCTCCCAGAATATTGGAAATAAAAGCAAAAATAAACAAATGGGACCTAATTAAAATTAAAAGCTTTTGCACAACAAAGGAAACTATAAACAAGGTGAAAAGACAGCCTTCAGAATGGGAGAAAATAATAGCAAATAAAGCAACAGACAAACAATTAATCTCAAAAATATACAAGCAACTTCTGCAGCTGAATTCCCGAAAAATAAACGACCCAATCAAAAAATGGGCCAAAGAACTAAACAGACATTTCTCCAAAGAAGACATACAGATGGCTAACAAACACATGAAAAGATGCTCAACATCACTCATTATTAGAGAATTGCAAATCAAAACCACAATGAGGTATCATTTCACACCAGTCAGAATGGCTGCTATCCAAAAGTCTACAAGCAATAAATGCTGGAGAGGGTGTGGAGAAAAGGGAACCCTCTTACACTGTTGGTGGGAATGCAAACTAGTACAGCCACTATGGAGAACAGTGTGGAGATTCCTTAAAAAACTGGGAATAGAACTGCCATATGACCCAGCAATCCCACTGCTGGGCATATACACCGAGGAAACCAGAATTGAAAGAGACGCGTGTACCCCAATGTTCATCGCAGCACTGTTTACAATAGCCAGGACATGGAAGCAACCTAGATGTCCATCAGCAGACGAATGGATAAGGAAGCTGTGGTACATATACACAATGGAATATTACTCAGCCATTAAAAAAAATACATTTGAATCGGTTCTACTGAGATGGATGAAACTGGAGCCCATTATACAGAGTGAAGTAAGCCAGAAAGAAAAACAACAATACAGTATACTAATGCATATATATGGAATTTGAAAGATGGTAACGATAACCCTATATGCGAGACAGAATAAGAGACACAGATGCATGGAACAATTTTATGGACTCTGAGGGAGAAGGTGAGGGTGGGACGTTCTGGGAGAATAGCATTGAAACATGTATATTATCATACGTGAAACAGAACACCATTCCATGTTCGATGCATGTGACAAGGGCTTAGGGCCGGGGCAATGGGATGATCCAGAAGGATGGGATGGGGAGGGAAGTGGGTGGGGGGTCCAGGAAGGGGAACACATGTAAACCCATGGCTGATTCATGTCAATGTATGGCAAAAACTATTACAATATTGTAAAGTAATTAGCCCCCAACTAAAATAAATAAATTTATAAAAAAAAAATTTAAAAAAAAAAAAAAGAAAAGAGCTGAAAACTTAAGCCATGGATAGCTGCATAGTAGCCATAATTGAGCTGTTAGATTGTCCAGTGTGATATCATTTTACTGGAACAAAGACAAGGAAACAAAAAGTCAGGTGAACTAAATAAGTCTAATCCCCACGTGGAGAATACGAGTCCTTATGTAGTAGTTCTGCAAACATGAGTTTGTCACTTCAATCTCTGTATCTCATTTCTCCTATTTGTGAAGTCTGCTATGAGATGAGAAATAAATGTGAACGTGCTTTGGAAACTATATACAATATATTGTCTAACATGAAAATTGTGGGGAATACTATTATATTTGATTCCAATACAATTTTGCCAATGGTGAAAAAAAAAAAAAAAAAGAACAGTCTTTTGGACTCTGTGGGAGAAAGCGAGTGTGGGATGATTTGAGAGGGTAGCATTAAAACGTGTAAAGAATTATTATATGTGAAGCAGATTGCCAGTCCAGGTTCAATGCATGAGACAGGGTACTCAGGGCTGGTGCACTGGGATTATCCTGGGGGATGGGATGGGGAGGGAGGTGGGAGGGGGTTATGGATGGGGAACACATGTGCACCTGTGGCTGATTCATGCCAATGTTTGCCAAAAACCACTACAATATTGTAAAGTAATTAGCCTCCAATTAAAATTAAATAAATAAATAAATAAACCTAAAAAAATAAAATGCCTATATTATCAGAAAATAAGAAAGCAAAAAAGTAAGCAAAAAGGTTAACTTTTAAATTTTCAAAACATTTAAAGGTCATAAAGTGGCATAAGTTAAAGCTCATACTATTCATGGGATTAAAATTAATCCTATAAAACAAGAAAAAACTATTATTAGGAATGAAGTGCCAGTAATAACAGATACCATGAAATTCTGGGGTATAAAGAATGTTGAGCCATTAGAGATGGCAAATGTTTTTAGCTTTTTCTCCTCTTTAATGTCCAATTGCATGCTTTTCCGTAGTTTATTGATTGATATACATTTATTTTAATATATCACCACTACAAATAATGTTTTAGTGAATTTTCTTATCATATGTCTTCTTATTATAGTAAAATACACATAATTTTTTAAATCATTTTTAACAATTTAAAAGTATACAATTAAGTGGCATTAAGTACATTCACAATGCTGTGCAACCATTACCACCATTTATTTCCAAAACTTTTTCATCACACCAACTAGAAACTGTGTCATCGTTAGCATCTTTCTAAATTCCATATATATGCATTAGTATACTGTATTGGTGTTTTTCTTTAATGGGTATTAAATTATCTATCACCCTCCTCCTCCTCCCAATCCTTAGTAACCTCTCTTCTACTTTCATATCTATGAATTTGCCTCCGTATAAGTGGGACAATACAATATTTGCCCTTTTGTGTCTGGCTTCTTTCATTTAGCACAATGTTTTCAAGGTTTATCAACACTGTAGCATGTATCGGAATTTTATCTCTATTTAAGGCTGAATAATATTCCATCGTATGGATATACCACATTCTATTTATCCACCCATCAACTGATGGACACTTGGGTTGTTTTCACTTTTTGACCTGAGGCAGAGAATTCTAGGATAGCTTGGGAGAGGCAGGGCGTTCTGAGGCCTGAGGGTGGCAGGGAGCTCTGAACTTTCCTGGGAGGCAACAAGGGCTTTTGTTTGGTTCAAACTTAAGAGTTAAGGTAAGAGCTGGGGGAAAGGCAGGACACTCAAGCTCCTAGCATGGTAAGTCCACCTTGTACCTGCCTTGTGGGGACACCACGTAAATGTCCTTTTATTGGTGAGGTGACCATGGGTGAGTGGAACTGTGGAGGCCTGAATCCTGAATTTTAGGTGAGCACAGAGGTTATGGGAGGATCTGCTGAGAAGATCTGAGAGCTCAGAGGCCCTAAGTGTGGGTCAGCCAGGAACTGAGTCAGTACAGAGAACAATGTTCTGGCATCCAGCTGAGCCAGAGCTGCTCCAACCAGCTCAGAACCTGAATCAAGTCTGCTGCTAGGACCCTGGTCAAAGGGCTCCTGCAGCATGTTCAGGGTCAGAGTCCTTCAATCAGAGCAGAGCAATGGACAGCACAGAGCAGAGACCCTGCCTCGCAGGCCAGTGACCAAGACCTGGGAGCCAAGGGCAGCAGGGACAGACACACGCAGATAAGCCATCTGCCTTTGAACTTGGAAAAATAGGGGGCAGACATCTGAGATCAAAAAGGTGTGTGATGATGGGACACCGAGGGCCAGTAGCTGGCTATGCTGACTTCTTCCTGGTGCTTTCATCCCTGTTTTCCATTGAGCCTCCATGAGTCCTGGGGATTGGGATTGCAGCAGCAGTGATGACAAAATACAGTATCATTGCAAAGACATCTGCTACTTTGGGGCCGGCAGAGGGACTTGAGAGGCTGTTGCCCTTGCCAGGGCTGCAAGGATTCTGTGCAATGAGCTGGCCTGTGTCCTCACCCAGGACACCAGGCAGCTGTTCATGGAGCTGTCAGACTACTGTCCCTAGGGGCCGCACAGATAGGCTGTCCAGGCATGCGTGACCTGAAGAAGTTCCTCTTCTTCCCTCCTCCGACCCCTCACCTGGCAGAGTTCCCTCCCCAAAGGCGTTCAGAGATGAGCATCGCATTGTTAGGTGGGGCCCGGCCAGGTGCTTGTTGACGGGAACTCCTGGCTGCCTTCCGAGGAGGAGCCAGGAGCTGGGTCAGCCAGAGGTCTCAAAAGGCTGCCGCCAGGCAGGCTAGGAAGGCCGGGCAGTGGCATCCGCGGAATGCTCTCTAATCCCACCTCCCGCGTTAGCCAGCCACGGGTGAGGCCCCCTCCCCTCCGCTGCTCCAGCTCCACCATCTCCCAACTAAGACTGTCCCAGTTCCTCCACGACCAGGGAGAGGTCCCAACCCTCATGCCTATCACTAGGGGGACAATATGTAGATACAGGCGGAAATGGATGTGGACCCACTTAACACACAGAAGTATGCTCCACATAACCAACTCATCCTTTCACAGATATTAACTATCTCAACTCCCTAATAAAATCACAGTTTTCTACTTTTACAAATGATGCCACATTCTTGCACTCACAACACATATTCCTGTGGGATGGATTTTTTGAAAATGGCAATTGCTGGTTGGAAGGACAGCATATTTAAAAGTTGGTGGGCACTGTCAAATTCCCCTAAAATGACTGTTCTAGCTTAAACTCCCACCAATACACTGCCAAGGAGTTTCCTAGAAGAATCTGGGCCTCCTGACAACATTTACCAGCAGTGCACACAGTTGTACATCTCCATGGCCAGCTGAGTATTGCATACTGTTACATTTGCCTGTTATTATTTTTAAAAACTTTACTATTCTAGCTCAAGTGAACACTCTGGTTTACACCCGCTTTGGGATTTCTTGCCATCTCAGAGTGATTTTATGTTTTTAAATGAATGAAAAAAATATATCATGATGTGAAAATTACATGAAATTCAAATCTCAGTGTGCATGAATAAGGTTTTATTGAACCTAGTCATACTCAATCATTTATGCTTTTCTGAGACAGCCACGAAGGTAAGAGTTGTGACTGTAGGGCCCAGGTCTCTGGCCCTTCAGAGAAAAGATTTGCTGACCCCTGACACAGCTCATGAAAACCGTAAGAATTCACTGTTGTTTGTGAGACTGGGTCCTCATGTGAAAGCTGCTCCTTCCATCCGCCATTTCCCCTACTGAAGCCCCTAACTCTTTCCCACAGGCCTGCTCCTTCCACCCCACATGTCTTCTTCCCTTCCCATGAACTTCCCTGCAGGCCTACCCCCTACCATCCCAAGTCTCCTCCTACATCCTTCATGTCTCCTTCCGTTCTCGTGGGGAGGTCCTACTCCTTCTACCCTCATGTCCCCTTCTATACCTCCGACTTTCACCTTCAGGCCTACTTCTTCCATCCTCCATGTTCCCTCATCTTCCCTTCACTTGTCCCCATAGACCTGCTCCTTCCACCCCAGGCTATCCCCTACTAGTACTTCCCACCCCTGCATTGTGGCTCTTCCTCTGTTCACCTTGGCCTGGGAGTCCAGTGTGGCTCCATAGACTCTCCTGACTGCTCTTTCCACTTCGTGTGCCTGTTTCTGCAGAGCCACCCTGGCCTCCAGCTAGTATAGATGGTGCCCCTGGATGGGAAGACTCAGGCCATCCCCAGGAGCCTTCCTTGTGGAAGCTTTCTGCTAGGCGACCTCTCCCAGGATCAATTCTGAGGAAGCCGCCCCACAGGCTGGGCCTCCTGGGCCTTTGTCAGGGTGGATGGGGTGTATGAGCTGCAAGGCGGTCCCAGATCAGGCTGACTCTGATCCCCCAAAGTCACTATATGAGGCCACTGTAGCAGGAAAATGTCATAAACAGTACTGGGCTCCTGCCCAGGGACCAAGGCCCACCATGGGTCTTGCCCTCAGTGTCCTCTACCCACCCTCCGCCCCCATGAACTCCACGCCAGACAGACCCAGGACATACCTAGAGGCCAGGAAGGAGAGGCCTGGTCCTGTAATAGGTCCTGCATGACTGTGAGTGGCCGGAGCGTCTCAGGTCCAGGCATCAGCACCAGGTGTGGTCATCACTGCTCCTCAGGCCTGATACAGGTCCGATCCATGCCCCTCTACTCAGAGCCTGGACACAGAGACTGGGCACATCAGCTCTCCCCCGCCCCCTGCTGGGAGTCCCCTGCATCATGGCTGTCAACCGTCCCAGGAGCAACCCTACACAGACAGACCTGTGAATTACTCCTGAGTCACCTAACCTGAGGGGAAGCTGCGACTGTACTAAAAGGCAGCGAAGCAAACGGAAACAAGCAGAACATCCAGGTCTCACCCTGGGGAGCATGGGAACCAGAAGGGCAAGGAGGGCCAGGTGGGAGGTTCCCAGACCAGGAGCCAGGTCAGCTCTATTGGAGAGCTTTGCTGGGGCCTGAGGACAGTCCCCCTGGGCAGTGACCACAAAGAGAAGCCATCTGAAGGCCTGGCTCAAGGATCCCTGGCTATAGTCTGTGTGGAGGAGCCCTGGACATGGATCTCTTGTGGCTCACCTCCCTGGACCTCAGTTTCCCCAGCTGAAAAAGGAGGGCTAACAAGTCTTCCCCGGGAGATGACTTGAGCGGAGAGTACGTGGCCTGTGCTCCTTCCAGACACAGCTTCCCCCTCCCACAGCTGGTTCCCATTAGAACAAGGCTTGGATCCCACTGGTTAAGCGAACTTGTCAGGCAAATGAGGAAACCTGATCCTTCGCTCATTCCACATTCCAGCCTTGGGAGCAGGCAGGAGCAGCATGCTCCCGTCTCCTCAACCCTGCCCTTCTGGACTTTGACTCTCAGCCGGCTCCAGAAGGCAGGCAGGGACTCTCAGGAAAAAGAGCCCTGGATCTGGCCCATTCCAGTAAGAGAGCTATTTGGAGACCCCCTTCTTATAGCCTCCTCCTCTAAGTGGCAACCCACTCCAGTTTAATCCCATGGAGGGGAGCCTGGTGGACTGGAGCTTCATGGGGTCGTAAAGAGTCAGACATGACTGAGCACAGCACAGCACACAGCCCAGCTTTTTGTAGCCTAGCGTCTGGGGCCACTGGCTTTTGACTGGAGTCCTGTTGACCTAAAACAAATAAGACTGCCAGCCATTTCTCCAGCAAAGATGGGTTTATTTGGGATCAACAGAGAATTGAAATTCAGGGTCTACAAGCATGGCAGGCCATGTGCAAGTTCTTGCACAGCCAGGGGAGGAGAACTCTTTTATAGAGGGCAAAAGAAAGTCTGGAGGGCCACAGTAAACAAGGAGTCTATGACTTTTCATTGGCTGAGTCCTGGCCGGAAATAAAGAGGAGTTTTTCTTCTTCCTCTTGGGCTGTATTGTTGTCACAGAGAGGGAGAGCTCCTCTTTCTGGTGGCCCAACTCTATTTAAGTGAGGCTTCTGTTTATTAGTTTTTCACATTTCTCCACTTTTGAACTTTGAAAGTATCACAGATCAAGAGTCAGGTTTTCCAGTTTCAGCAGCTTTTTGTCCCTCAGTGCCAAGAAGGACCTTTCCTGAGTATAGTGCCCCATGTTTGAGGGTAAGTACACAGATTGGAAACCTATTGAGGTTACACTTAAGTAACAAGGAAGGGTAAGAGGGAGAATTCTCAGGCCTTTTTTTATCCAAAGTCCATATGTTATCAAGAGTATATCAAGGAGATTGAGATTGACATATATACACTACTATGTATAAAACAGATAACTAATAAGAACCTACTGTATAGCCCAAGGAACTCTACTCGATGCTAAGGTTGTGACAGAGAGGGGATATATGTATACATATAGCTGATTAGCTTTGATGTGTAGCAGAAACAACACAACACTGTAAAGCAACTAAATTCCAACAACAACAAGAAAAGATCAGATCAAGGCCTAGTCTGACTGTCTTAGGAAGGTTGTCTGTTCAGATGTCATTGGCTTCAATTCCAGGAAATACTTTCAGGTCACCAGATGATGTGCAGGTCCAGTCAGTTGCTTTCTTTAGGTGTGTCATGTGAATCCAAGGATCTATTTCTTGGAGATTTTTGGCACAAGAGTTGGTTAGAAATATTTAGTGGGGCCCTTTTAGTGAGGTTGAAAAGAGTCCTTCTGGAGGTATCTTTTCCAAGAGACAAAGTCTCCAGGTTTGAAGGTATGATGCTTAAAGTCTTCACCTCTTGAAAATGCACTGTGAAAAGATTGTTCTATCAAAACATGGCAATTTTAAATAGAAACAATTAGGTCTTTGCAATATTGGAGTATCTCTCCTTTTATCAGTAGTGGGTAAAAAGTTATTGGGCATCCTGTGACTATCTCTATGGGTAACAGTTCATGAGTTCCAAAATGCTTTTGATATTTAGAGAATCTCTATGAACTTTACCAATTGAGTCTTAATAGTGCCACTCATGCATTCAACTAAACCAGAGTACTGTGGGTGGTAAGTGCAGTAAAGGGGCTGCTTCAATGGCTCAGCGGGTAAGGAATCCTTCTACAATGAAAGAGACGCTTATTTGATCCCTGGGTCAGGAAGATTCCCTGGAGGAGAAATGGCCACCCACTCCAATATTCTTGCCTGGAAAAAAAAAACCCCATGGACAGGGAAGCCTGGCAGGCTACAGTTCTAAGGATAGCAAAGAGTCAGACATGACTGAACACACACAGGCATGCAAGTCCAGTAAAAGTGTCATAAAACCAGCCAACCTGTAGAGAACTGTTGAAGTACCTGACCAATAAAATGGGTATCTTGATCACTATGATTCAAGAGGAATTCCTCATGTAGGATAATTTTTTCCAAAATAGTTTTAGCCACAAGAGGTAGTAGCCTGTCTGCATGGGAGAGCTTCAGTCCAAAGTGAAAACAGACCATGATTAAAACAGACTTATATCCACTAGACAGAGAAAGTTGTATGAAAGCCATCTGTTGCTGTTGTTCAGTTGCTGAGTTGGAAATGTGTCTGTTTGCAACCCCATGGACTGCAGCATGCCAGCTTTCCCTGTCCTTCACTATCTCCTGGAGTTTACTCAGATTCATGTCCATTGAGTCGGTGATGCTATCTAATCATCTCATCCTTTTGCCGCCCTCTTCTCCTTTTGCCTTCAATCTTTCCCAGCATCAGGGTCTTTTCCAGTGAGTCAGCTCTTTGAATCAGGTGGCTAAAGTTTTGAAGCTTCAGCATCAGGCCTTCTGATGAATATTCAGGGTTGATTTCCTTTAGGATTAACTGGTTTGATCTCCTTGCTGTCCAAGGACCTCTCAAGAGTCTTCTCCAGCACCGCAATTTGAAGGCGTTAGTTCTTCGGCACTCAGCCTTCCTTATGGTTCAACTCTCACTTCCATATGTGACTGCTTTGCCAGAACTCAAATGGTCCATTAGGCAGTTTAAAATGCCCAGGAGCAGTATGAACAGGCTTCCTCGGGCTGTGTTTTGGACAAGCAGGGCAAGTGAGGTCGGTGCTTTTTGCAGCCTTGTTAATGCTTCCCCACCAATATGGATTCATGATTCTTTTTTCAGTAAATCAATGGATTACTGCACATAAAGTGGTGAGGGGAATTTTAGAGTCTCTAGTAGGATTGGGCTGTTATTTGGGTTGAACCAGAGCTTTCCCTTTTTACTGAACCAACAGTTGTTGGATTTCCAATCTCATTTTTCCCTTTCTGAGGCCAATTATTGGGCTTCACTAGCCAGTTTTTCTAAGTTTTCCTTTGGGGGAAATATTCTTTTGGACCATGACAGAGGTTTGGCTGCTGTTGGTTCCTTTAAGGACAACATTCCTTGCAGAAATGTCAGCAAGGTGATTCCCCTTAGCTTCCAGAAGTCAACTTTAGGAATCTTAATAATAGCTAAAGCATCAGGTACAATGTTTTATCCAATAATTCCTGGACCTAGGGGCCATTTTAAATTTTATTTCTACTGGAAGTAAGGAAGTCACGTTGCTTCCACAATATCCCCAGATCATGAGCTACTCTGAAAGCATATCTACTTTCACCATAGATATTGGCAGTTGGTCCTTGGCTAAAGTGCAAGCCCATGTAAGAATGTATCAGGCTGAGGTAGCCATAGGTAAAGATGCTGCCTCAACAACATCAAAAGGAGTTGCAATAGCATATCCAGCACAATACTTACCATTGTTACCCTTAACTTAAAAACAAAAACAAAAACAATTTTTTAATAAAAGGCTAATTTTTTTTTTTTTTTGATGCTGTGTGCAGACTTTTCTTTAGTGGCAGCAAGCAGGGGATATTCTCTTCTTGTGGTGCATGAGCTTCTTCTCATTGCAGTGGCTTCTCTTGCTGCAGAACATGGGCTGTAGGGTGTGTGGGCTTCAGTAGTTGTGGCATGTAGTCTCAGCAGTTATGGCTTGCAAGCTCTAGGGTGTGGGCTCAGTAGTTGTGGCACACAGGCTTAGCTGCCTCATAACATGTGTGCAATCTTCCTGGACCAGGGATCAAACCCATGTTCACTGTATTGGCAGGATGATTCTTAACCCCTGGTTAACCAGGGAAGTCCCAAGGCTGCTACGTTTTAATCCCGGATTATGTGATTATCCCCAGAAAGGTAAAAGAAAAATGTATAAATGGATGACTATCTGGCATTGTAATATGATGATATTATTTCTAAGATGATATTAAACCTCATTTCAAAATTTACTTTTTATTAATTTTTATTGGAGTGTAGGAGCTTCCCAGGTGACACTAGTGGTAAAGAACCCCCTGCCAATGCAGGAGACATGAGACCTGGGTTCGATCCCTGGGTTGGGAAGATCCCCTGGAGGAGGAAATGGCAACCCACTCCAGTATTCTTGCCTGGAGAATCCCATGGACAGAGGAGCCTGGTGGGCTACAGTCCATTGGGTCACAAAGAGTCGGACACAACTGAACTGACTTAGCACGCTTGCATAGTTGCTTTACAGTGTTGTGTTAGTTTCTGCTGTACAGCAAAGCGAATCAGCTACACGTATACATGTATCCCCTCTTTTCTAGACCTCCTTCAATCCCATTCCTGAGCATATACCCAAAGAAAACCATAATCAAAAAGGTATATGCACCCAAATATTCACTACAGCACTATTTACAATTGCCAGGACATGGAAGCAACCTAAATGTCCATCCAAAGAGAAATGGATAAAGGTGTGGAACAGGTATACAATGGAATGTTACTTAGCCATAAAAGGAACAAAATCATGCCATTTGTTGTGGATGGACCTAGAGACTGTCATACACAGTGAAGTAAGTCAGAAAGAGAAAAAAAATACTGTATAATAGTACTTATATGTGGAATCTAGGAAAATGATACAGATGACTTTATTTGCAAATCAGAACTAGAGACTCAGATGTAGAAAACAAACATATGGATACCAAGAGGGGAAGGAGGGGTAGGATGAATTGGGAGATTAAGATCGTCTCTCATAAACTCACTACTATGTATTATAAAATAGATCACTAACGAGAACCTACTGTATAGCACAGGGAACACTACGCAGTGCTCTGTGGTGACCAATGTTACCTTTTAAATAAGAACTCTGAGCCATGAGACTCAGCATTACCCAGAGGAGCTTCATCACAGGAGTCAGGAGGTGACCCGTCAGCATTAAGCAACTGAAGAAGAGTAACAGGTTAAAGTCAGTTCAGTTCAGTCGCTCAGTCGTGTCCGACCCTTTGCGACCCCATGGACTGCAGCACGCCAGGCCTCCCTGTCCATCAGCAATACCCGGAGTCCACCCAAACTCATGTCCATTGAGTCAGTGATGCCATACAACCATCTCATCCTCTGTCATCCCCTTCTCCTCCTGCCCTCAATCTTTCCCAGCATCAGGGTCTTTTCCAATGAGTCAGCTATTTGCATCAGGTGGCCAAAGTATTGGAGTTTCAGCTTCAACATCAGTTCTTCCAATGAACACCCAGGACTGATCTCCTTTAGGATGGACTGATTGGATCTCCTTGCAGTCCGAGGGACTCTTCAACAGTCTTCTCCAGCACCACAGTTCAAAAGCATCAATTCTTCAGTGCTCAGTTTTCTTTATAGTCCAACTCTCAGATCCATACATGACTACTGGAAAAACCATAGCCTTGACTAGATGGACATTTATTCACAAAGTAATGTCTCTGCTTTTTAATATGCTGTCTAGGTTGGTTATAACTTTCCTTTCAAGGAGTAAGCGTCTTTTAATTTCATGGCTGCAATCACCATCAGCAGTGATTTTGGAGCCCCCCAAAATAAAATCTCTCACTGTTTCCACTGTTTCCCCATCTATTTGCCATGATCTTAGTTTTCTGAATGTTCAGCTTTATGCCAACTCTTTCACTCTCCTCTTTCACTTTCATCAAGAGGCTCTTTAGTTCTTCTTCGCTTTCTGCCATAAGGGTGGTGTCATCTGCTTATCTGAGGTTATTGATATTTCTCCCAGCAATCTTGATTCCAGCTGTGCTTCATCCAGCCCAGCATTTCTCATGATGTACTCTGCATATAAGTTAAATAAGCAGGGTGACAATATACGCCCTTGACGTACTCCTTTTCCTATTTGGATCCAGTCTGTTGTTCCATGTCCAGTTCTAACTGTTGCTTCCTGACCTGCAAACAGGTTTCTCAAGAGACAGGTCAGATGGTCTGGTATTCCCATCTCTTTCAGAATTTTCCACAGTTTATTGTGATCCACACAGTCAAAGGCTTTGGCATAGTCAATAAAGCAGAAATAGATGTTCTTCTGGAACTTTCTCGCTTTTTTGATGATCCAGCGGATATTGGCAATTTGATCTCTGGTTCTTCTGCCTTTTCTAAATCCACCTTGAACATCTGGAAGTTCATGGTTCACGTATTGCTGAAGCCTGACTTGGAGAATTTTGAGCATTATTTTACTAGTGTGTGAGATGAGTGCAATTGTGCAGTAGTTTGAGCATTCTTTGGCATTGCCTTTCTTAGGGATTGGAATGAAAACTGACCTTTTCCAGTCCTGTGGCCACTGCTGAGTTTTCCACATTTGCTGGCATACTGAGTGCAGCACTTTCACAGCGTCATCTTTTAGGATGAAATAGCTCAACTGGAATTCCATCACCTCCACTAGCTTTGTTCATAGTGATGCTTCCTAAGGCCCACTTGACTTCACATTCCAGGATGTCTGGCTCTAGGTGAGTGATCACACCATCGTGATTAACTGGGTCATGAAGATCTTTTTTGGACAGTTCTTCTGTGTATTCTTGCCACCTCTTCTTAATATCTTCTGCTTCTGTCAGGTCCATACCATTTCTGCCTTTATCGATCCCATCTTTGCATGAAATGTTCCCTTGGTATCTCTATTTTCTTGAAGAGATCTCTAGTCTTTCCCATTCTATTGTTTTCCTCTATTTCTTTTCATTGATTGCTGAGGAAGCCTTTCTTGTCTCTCCTTGCTATTCTTTGAAACTCTGCATTCAAATGGGAATATCTTTCCTTTTCTCCTTTGCTTTTCACTTCTCTTCTTTTCACAGCTATTTGTAAGGCCTCCTCAGACAGCCATTTTGCTTTCTTGCATTTCTGTTTCCTGGGGGTGGTTTTGATCCCTGTCTCCTGTATAATATCACGTACCTCTGTCCATTGTTCATCAGGCACTCTATCAGATCTAGTCCCTTAAATCTATTTGTCACTTCCGCTGTATAATCATAAGGGGTTTGATTTAGGTCATACCTGAATGGTTTAGTGGTTTTCCCCACTTTCTTCAATTTAAGTCTGAATTTGGCAATAAGGAGTTCATGATCTGAGCCACAGTCAGCTCCCAGTCTTGTTTTTGCTGACAGTATAGAGCTTCTCCATCTTTGGCTGCAAAGAATATAATCAATCTTGATTTCGGTGTTGGTCATCTGGTGATGTCCATGTGTAGAGTCTTCTCTTGTGTTGTTGAAAGAGGGTGTTTGCTATGACCAGTGTGTTCTCTTGGCAAAACTCTATTAGCCTTTGCCCTGCTTCATTTTCTACTCCAAGGCCGAGTTTGCCTGTTACTCTAGGTGTTTCCTGACTTCCTATTTTTGCATTCTAGTCCCCTATAATGAAAAGGACATCTTTTTTGGGTGTTAGTTCTAAAAGGTCTTGTAGGTCTTCATAGAACCGATCAACTTCAGCTTTTTCAGCGTTACTGGTCGGGGAATAGACTTGGATTACCGTGATATTGAATGGTTTGCCTTGGAAACCAATAAAGTCATCTCAGCATAAAAGCAGTACAAGAGAAGCCATTAGCGAAAGGACTTCACGGGACATGAGGCAGCTGGCTGAGAAATGTTAAGTGTGATGAAAAAAAATTCAGGAGGGCCTCTACTGATTGAGGTACAAAATTGGTTAAAGAAGATCCCACAATGATTTTCTCAGTGGCCTTAATCAAAAAAGCAATGGCAGTAATGGCCCTAAGGCAAAGTGGGTTATCCCCATGTGGCAAGGTCCAACTTCTGTCTGTAATACTCTATGGGTTGCTCTTTCCCTGGAGGTGGAGGCTTCGGTGCATTCAACGTTCGGCTCTACCCGTAACCCACTGCCATGGCCAAGGAAGGCGTTGCTGCTGGAGGTGTCATGGACGTTCATGCTGCTCTGCAAGAGGTGCTGAAGACTGCCCTCATCCACTATGGCCTACCAAATGAAATTCACGAAGCTGCCAAAGCCTTAGATAAAAGCGCCAAGCCCATCTGTGTGTGCTTGCATCCAACTGTGATGTGGTGGAGGCCCTTTATGCTGAGCACCAAATCAGCCTGATTAAGGTTGATGACGACAAGAAACTAAGGGAATGGGTAGGCCTCTGTAAAACTGACAGAGAGAGAAAACCCCTGTAAAGTGGTTGGTTGCAGTTGTGTGGTGGTTAAGGACTATGGCAAAGAGTCTCAGGCCAAGGATGTCACTGAAGAGTACTTCAAATGTAAGAAATGATGAAATTTTAAAACTGGGTTCTTGTTTTAAAAAAAAATGCTCTGTGGGTTGATGATGGTTCCTTTGTTTTTGGGTGAATACCTCAAGGGCATTCCCTTTCTTTTCACATACGAAAAAGAAAAATGGAATCTGATAATTACTATGCCCAAGAGTAGGTTGGTTCATCAAACTCTCCTTTAAGGCCTTAAAGGTTATATTATTCAGTTCTTCCCATAAAATTGGGTAGGGGTTATTATTCTTTAGTTAAAAAAAAAATACAGAGGTTTGGCCATAAAACAGAAACTTGGAATCCAATTTCACTAATAACTGACTGAGCCCAAGAAAGCCTTGTGTTTGGGTTTTGGGAAACTTAGGACACCATGAAGCCTCTCTGGATCAAGGTGTAGCCCTTCTTCTGATATCAGATGCCCTAAATATCAAACCTGGGTTTGGTCAAATTGCAATTTTTCTCTTGTGATCTTATATCCCTTTAAGGCTAAAAGTTTTAGCAAGTGGAGAGTGTCTTCCTGTGAGGGGGCTTGAGAAAGAGAGCAAAGATGCAAATCATGCAATTGAATTGAACCTCTTGAGAACCTAAGTCTTACAGATCAGCCTTTAGGATTTGTGAGACTCCCAGTAAAACCTTGAGGCATTACTGTTCCAGGTGAATTAATTTTCTTCCCAAGTGAAGGCAAAAGGTATCAGCTAGCTCTACCAACTGAAGTGTGGAAGAACTGAGGCACAGCATGAATCAATTACAGTAAAGAATTGGCTTTCAGTGGGAATGGACATTAGGATGAGGGTTAGGAAGAACAGGGTGTCAAGGGATAACAATGACAATGTTTATTGCTCAGAGGTTTGGACATACCTCCACCCTTGGCCCTTAGGTTTTATCACTGATAAAATAGGAGTGCTACAGGGCAAAGGCTAATAGAGTTTTGCCAAGAGAACACACTGGTCATAGCAAACACCCTCTTTCAACAACACAAGAGAAGACTCTACACACAGACATCACCAGATGGTCAACACCGAAATCAGATTGATTATATTCTTTGCAGCCAAAGATGGAGAAGCTCTATACTGTCAGCAAAAACAAGACCAGGAGTGGACTGTGGCTCAGATCATGAACTCCTTATTGCCAAATTCAGACTTAAATTGAAGAAAGTAGGGAAAACCACTAGACCATTCAGGTATGACCTAAATCAAATCCCTTATGATTATACAGTGGAAGTGACAAATAGATTTAAGGGACTAGATCTGATAGACAGAGTGCCTGATGAACTATGGACGGAGGTTTGTGACATTGCACAGGAGACAGGGATCAAGACCATCCCCATGGACAAGAAATGCAAGAAAGCAAAATGGCTGTCTGAGGAGGCCTTACAAATAGCTGTGAAAAGAAGAGAAGCAAAAAGCAAAGGAGAGAAGGAAAGATATTCCCATCTGAATGCAGAGTTTCAAAGAATAGCAAGGAGAGATAAGAAAGCCTTCCTCGGCGATCACTGCAAAGAAATAGATGAAAATAACAGAATGGGAAAGACTAGAGATCTCTTCAAGAAAATTACAGATACCAAGGGAATATTTCTTGCAAAGATGGGCTTGATAAAGGACAGAAATGGTATGGACCTAACAGAAGCAGAAGATATTAAGAAGGGATGGCAAGAATACACAGAAGAACTATACAAAAAAGATCTTCACAATCCAGATATTCACGATGGTGTGATCACTCACCTAGAGCCAGACATCCTGGAATGTGAAGTTAAGTGGGCCTTAGAAAGTATCACTACGAACAAAGCTAGTGGAGGTAATGGAATTCCAGTTGAGCTATTTCAAATCCTGAAAGATGATGCTGTGAAAGTGCTGCACTCAGTATGCCAGCAAATGTGGAAAACTCAGCAGTGGCCACAGGACTGGAAAAGGTCAGTTTTCATTCCAGTCCCAAAGAAAGGCAATGCCAAAGAATGCTCAAACTACCGCACAACTGCATTCATCTCACACACTAGTAAAGTAATGCTCAAAATTCTCCAAGCCAGGCTTCAGCAATACGTGAACCGTGAACTTCCAGATGTTCAAACTGGTTTTAGAAAAGGCAGAGGAACCAGAGATCAAATTGCCAACATCTGATGGATCATCAAAAAAGCAAGAGAGTTCCAGAAAAACATCTATTTCTGCTTTATTGACTATGCCAAAGCCTTTGACTGTGTGGATCACAATAAACTGTGGAAAATTCTGAAAGAGATGGGAATACCAGACCATCTGACCTGTCTCTTGAGAAAGCTGTATGCAGGTCAGGAAGCAACAGTTAGAACTGGACATGGTACAACAGACTGGTTCCGAATAGGAAAAGGAGTACGTCAAGGCTGTATATTGTCACCCTGCTTATTTAACTTATATGCAGAGTACATCATGAAAAACGCTGGGCTGGAAGAAACATAAACTGGAATCAAGATTGCCGGGAGAAATATCAATAACCTCAGATATGCAGATGACACCAGCCCGGCAGAAAGCGAAGAAGAACTAAAGAGCCTCTTGATGAAAGTGAAAGAAGAGAGTGAAAAAGTTGGCTTAAAGCTCAACATTCAGAAAACTAAGATCATGGCATCTGATCCGATAACCTCATGGGAAATAGATGGGGAAACAGTGGAAACAGTGTCAGACTTTATTTTTTTGGGCTCCAAAATCACTGCTGATGGTGATTGCAGCCATGAAATTAAAAGACACTTACTCTTTGGAAGGAAGGTTATGACCAATCTAGATAGCATATTGAAAAGCAGAGACATTGCTTTGCCTACAAAGGTCTGTCTAGTCAAGGCTATGGTTTTTCTAGTAATTATGTATGGATGTGAGAGTTGGACTGTGAAGACAGCTGAGTGCCGAAGAATTGATGCTTTTGAACTGTGGTGCTGGAGAAGACTGTTGAGAGTCCCTTGGACTGCAAGGAGATCCAACCAGTCCATCCTAAAGGAGATCAGTCCTGGGTGTTCATTGGAAGGACTGCTGTTGAAGCTGAAACTCCAATACTTTAGCCACCTCATGCCAAGAGTTGACTCATTGGAAAAGACCCTGATGCTGGGAAGGATTGGGGGCAGGAGGAGAAGGGGGCGACAGAGGATGAGATGGTTGGATGCCATCACCGACTCGATGAACATGGGTTTGGGTAAACTCCGGGAGTTTGTGATGGACAGGGAGGCCTGGCGTCTGCGATTCATGGGGTAGCAAAGAGTCGGACACAACTGAGCGACTGAACTGAACTGACAGGAGCTAGTCCAGGAGATAATAAGGCCTTGAACTTTGTAATCTTCTATAATGGGCTTTATGCCTTTAAAGGCTTCTTATAGTGCTACATATATACATTCTGGGAAGAGGTTTTGAAGGATATACTTGAATCTTGATGGGAGATACATGTGAATTTTTCCAAAATCAGTTGAACATTTTGCCCAAAGGAAGATGGGACCTAATCCAAAATGGACAAATTATCAGTGTCTCCAGAATCAGCTCTGCCATCAGAGACAGAGCAAATAAAAGGTGTCAAAAGGTCATTTAGTTTACCTGATTGACCTCTCTGATGACTGCTGCCAAATTCTGGAATTATTTCCTCTTTTGTTGAGAAAATTCCAGCACGATACTTCTTTAAGAAGTCTTGGCCTATTGCTGTCCACCTGGAACTATCACAACATTGTTAATTGGCTTTACTCCAATGCAAAATAAAAAGTGAAAAAAGAAAAAAGCCTTGGCCTAATAAATAGATAGGGGCAGAGAAACTAAAGCTAAAAGGGTGAGGATCTTTCATAGGGCTTAAGCAAAAGGGACTAGGGTCATTAACAGGAACCCATAGTGGTTCATTAGAGAGCTCCTCTATTTAAACTGTTTTGGTACTCCGAGGTAAGGGCTGTTTTATTGTAGCAGGTTGAGCACTGAGAGTGTGGTTCTCTTGTCAGTTAGGACTGGAAGAGACACATTCCTAACCTGAAGAAGTATTTCTGCAAGCTGATTAACAGGATATATCAGGAAGTGCCTCTGTAGTTTCTTCAATCTTGTCACTGAAAACTGGAGGGACGTTGGAAAGATTGGTTAAAGGGCTGCAGGAGCCTGAAGCACTTCAATTTGTAACAATCTCTTTTCCAATATCGTGCGTGTGTGCTGTCACTTCAATCACGTCTGACGCTTTGCGACCCAATGAGCACTGTCCATGGGCTTATCCCAGCAAGAATACTGGAGTGGGTTGCCATTTCCTCCTCCAGGGGATCTTCCTGACCCAGGGATCAAACTTCCGTCTCCTGAGGCTCCTGCATTGGCAGGCAGATTCTTTACCACTAGCACCACCTGGGAAGCTGTCTTCCTTTTAGGTGACTCATTTAGAGTGTGATAAAGTTTGTTTTCCAGATCAACTAAATGTGGACAGGCATAGTTTCCCATTCTGTCCTGGTTCATTTTACTAGAAAAGAAAGACTTTGATTCAGTCTATTTTAATAAACATAGAATTAAAAGCTACCCTGGTGGAATCAACATCTGAAGGAAGACCAGAATTTTCTTTAAAAATAATCTGAAGTAAATTATAATAGTCATGAAGATGTTCTTCAGATATTTGTGTTCAAGCCTGACTTTTATTCCAATCAAAAGGCTTTGGAAAAGCCCTAGGAATTATTTGATGAAGTTGCCTAGTGATTGTTAGCAGGCTGATCTCCTGATTGTAATACTAGAGCCCTTTCAAGGTTTTCCCAGTTAGCAGTTCTCATCCATTGCTGGATCTGACCCTCAATGACAAGCACATGAATTAGCTAATATAAGTCAGAGAAACCAGGCTGGTAAGTTTGAATGACTATATTAAATTCCTCAGAAAATAGCTGAGGATTTTTGGTTACTTTGGGAAATTCCTTAACTATGATTCACAGTTAGGCTTTAGTCTAGGGAATACAAGAAATTAAGGATTTAGCCTCTGGGTCCTCAGAAGGCTTAATTTTAAAGGAACAGATTCTAACAACTTCAAAGGAAAGGGGAATGGTGAGAGTTTCAGAGAAAAAGGAAATTTGGTGAAAGAATTACGATAGGAGAATTGAGAGGATGGCCTCAAAGTACCAATCAAAATAGGCATTCCATTCAATTTGGAAAGTTTTAGAGCTATGGTAGTCTAATTTGGTTTCAAGAAAATTAATTTTGGGGATTTCAAATTTTCCCATAATGGTTATTAATGTTCTAAATTGCCTTGGTTAATTTGGTCCATTTAGTGAGAATTGTTCATAAGGAAGGACTGTGGTTTTTAAACATAAAATTAGCCCAAGTCCCTGTGTCAGGGGACAGACTCAAAATATTTAGGTAACTAGCATCCCATTTATTAGGCTTTCTTCTCTAGAGTGGAAGAATGATTTTCAAATGGCCAAACAGCCTACAGCTCAAACAGCTTACAGTTCAAACAGTTTAAACAGTTCAGATAGCTCAGGCAGCTTGCAACTCAAATAGCCTGCAGGCCTAATACCAGCCAGTTCTAAGGAAACAGCTTTGTCCTGAAGGAGCTAAGCTGAAGGTTTAGTCCAGTTCCCATTGGACAACCCCTATCACAAATGAATGGGCCAAAGGCTGAACTGGCACAGCTCCAATGAATTAGCCTTCCACTCTTCCTCCCACCCCCACCCCATTCCCAAAGGAATGGGTTGAAGACTAGCCAGTTCCAGGGGAAACAACCCCTGTTCCAAAGGGAATTTGTTGAAGGCTAGCACATGATGCCAAAAATGAGTACTCATGTACAGAACAGGCCTTAACCAGAAAGGATAAAACTTTAAATTGATCTCAAATAAAAACTGGAGAGCTTCAAAATACAAAGAGAGCATGAATTTGGATCCAGGAGAAAGATGTATCTTCAAGCCCCAAGGTCAGCAAGAAAAGCCATGAGTGACTGTGGGGTCCTACACCTGTTTGCTTACCAGCTCTGGAGACTGCTCTACCCCCATATGGGCTACCAAAATGTTGACTGCCAGTTATTTCTCCAGCAAAAATGTGTTTGCTTGGAATCAGCAGAGAATTGAATTTTGGGATCTGAAACCATGTCATGCAAGTCCCTGTATGGCTAGTGTAGGAGAACACGTTTATGGAGGGGGAAAGGACATTGGGAAGTCTCTAGTAAACAGTGTCTATGATCTTTCATTGGCTGAGTCCTTGCCAGGAAAGAAGAGTTGCAGGGTACAAGAGCTCCCCCTTCTGGTCTCCTGACTATTTAGTTAAGGTTTCTGTTTATTACTTTTTTTACAGCCCTAAGAGAGGCTGAGAGGCTTGCCCCTCTTCCAGGAACCAAACACCACACTGTCCTCTGCTGTGAGAGATACATATCCATCCCCTTACTCTGAGAGGGCCCACCCAGTGAGAAGGGCAGAAGCTGTGCCTATAGAATTATAACTCAGCACTGTACACTCTGTGCTGTAGCCCCACGTCTCCACCTGCTCCAGCCTGTCTTCCTTCCCCATTCTGCCCACCTGGCCTGTGTCTGCCCCCAGCCTGGTCAACCCATGGAGCAGTCTCTTGTCCAGGACATCCAAACTAGAACGACCAGGACCCAGTGTCCTTGCTTGCTGCAGAGCTCCCTGCCCCACCTGCCTGGAGGCTGCTACATCTTTCCCATACCACTGTGGGGGCTCTTTGGCATTGTACAGGTGAAGGTTAAAAGGACAGAGAAGAACTGACCCCAGGGAAGCTGGTCCTCAGGACATGCCATACATGCACAGCAGGGATTGTGGGCATGCTTTGCACACGTGTGAACTGTGTGTGGGTACCATGTGTGGGTACAGGAGTTGTACCTTGTGTGCCTTTCTTGGGGGCACCATGAAGGGGTAATGAGTGCCTTGGCCCTGGCTCTTAGCCCCTAGATTGACCCTGGTAATGGGGAGGTTCACACTGGCATGTCCCTCCAGAGAGCAGAGGCCTCGTTCACTCCCTCTGAGGCCCATGAGGGAAACTGCCATGAGTATTCATTCTCTAGAATAGGAAATGAAGCTTGCACCTGGCCAAACATGCTGCTCCTCCTGGGGCACAACCCCAGGGCTTTCTGACCCCATGGCCTCCTAGTGTTGCACTAGGTCTCACGGAAGAGAGCTGGAGACTGTTTTAGGTCCTAGGACCTTTCGTCTTCAGGCACTGGGGCTCTCGTAACTGTATGGGAGGACCTGAGGCAGCACAGGTTGGGTGACTGGTGACCCTGGGAGGTCGTGAGGTTCAGGACTCTGGAGACAAGAGCCATCCAGGCTGTGCTGAGGAGTGGCCCAAACGTTAGCTGATACCACCAGGGACTGAGGAGGTGGGGTTGGCCTTGGCCCCCCATGCCGCACAATGAGAGCCAGTCAGGACCCCTCCTTGAGTGGGACTCTTCAGGCCCAGGTCCACCCTAGTCATGGCATTCTGTGATTCCAGATTACTTAGAACCTGGCAGGGCAGGGTCTCTAGCACCCAAGTCCTGAGACCTCTTGACTTTCAACTAAGGATCACCATTTCCCTCAGGTACCCACCTATCTGTCCATTTCACTTGTGCTTGGGGCATGTGCCTCTTACTGTTTGGACCATGGCTCTCAGCCTCCATCTGACCCTGGTCCCCACCCCCTGACTCCTGGGAGTCTGTCTGCACCAATCCACAGCGATTCTGCTCCACACCCTAGGAGGCCTCACTGATGTTGCAGGATGTCCACCTCGAGGGTTTTGCTGGAGCCCCTACCCTTTATCAACCACCTAGAGCATTGGTTCATACTGGACACACAGGCAGGCACTTGGGAATGCACACACATGCTCGTATGTATGCACTGTGCACACATATTCACACCCTTGCACTCACACACGTGCAAACAAATGAACACTTGCATATGCACACACATGCACTTGTATGTGCACCTATACAACACACTCACACACTTGCACTCACACAAGCCTTCGCTCACACTAACACACTTGCATGTTTGGGCACAATGGCACACATGCAGTCAAGTGCACAAAATACACAGCATACACACATGAGGATTTTCATGTATGCATTCACCTGCATGAACACATATTCACTGCACACACTCTGGCATGCGTGCAAACATGCAATCATATGTATACATTACACCTACATACATGCAGTCACACAGAGACACCTGCAAATAAGCACACTTGTACACATATGCACGCATTTGCACATGCACAGGCCCACTTACACACATGTGATGACACTCACAAGAATGCATAAGAATTCAGGTTCACTTGTGCTCTGGCAACACCAGCTGTGCCCACCTTCTCCCATACAAGCCATCCTCTCCTTCTCTGGACTTTGAGTTTCAGTTGCCTCCCATACCCTACCTGTCCCCTCTATCTGGTCAGCTTGTGGTAAGCCCATAGGGTAGAGTTCCTAACAGCTTCCACTGTGCAATGCCAAGCCTCTCAGGTGAACCCCTATAGCAGTGGTTATCTGTCCCCATATGCCTTTTGAGGACAGGACTATTCCAGACATAAAACTCTACCCAGAAAATACCTGCGTAGCTTAATCAGTAGTGATTTACCCTGACTGCCATCTTCCCAGGGGCTCAGGCTCTCATGGCTCAGCTCTTCATGGCACTAGGTCACCCTCCACTACAGGGTGAGCAGCCAGGGTCAGACCACAGAAGTAGTCAAGCTGGGAGCTGAGCCCATGGGTGTGGGTGTCAGAATTGAGCCTTTATGTATGCACACACAGGCTCACCAACATGTGCTGCACTCCCAGAGCTGGGGCTTCCCTATAGCCCCAGGGCTTCGGTGGGGCCACGCTTCCAACCAAGATGGTCACGGATGAGGGTGGCTAGACCTGTGCTCTGGGTCATGAGCATGGAGCAGGGACCCAGGCCCAGCCCTGCTCAGGAAAGGGCCAGCTGCAAGAAGGTGGGAGGATAGGGGGAGAAGAACTCAGTGCCCTCATTGGTGGGGCATTACTCGGGATGGACACAGGTAACCGTGGTGGAGAAGGGCCAGCACAGATACCCTTAGGCCACAGCTGGAATAGACTTAAAGTGAAGCAAGTCTAAGCCCTCTTCTTGCAGATAGAAGACTGAGGTCCAGGAAGGGACAGTAAGTCAGAGGTAAAGCTGAGCAGAAGCTCAGGACCCAGATACCCAGGAAGAATGGGAGTCCGGGTGAGGCTGAGGGAACAGCAGTGGTTCAAATGCAGGGCAGATCATTGCATAGGGACAGACATAGGATCAATGGGATGCAGCTGGGAATCCAGGGACACACCAAGCCTCTATGGCCAATGGATTTCACCAGGAATACAAAGATCATCTGGGGTAAAGAAGAATCTCATCAACAAATGATGCAGAAACAACTGGATAGCCACACACAAAGGTTGGAGTTGCACCCCAATCTCAATTAACCACCTACCCAGTTAACCAAAATGGATCATGGATGTAAAACTATAAAACTCTCAGGAGAAAACACAGGGCTAAATCATCATGATCTGGAATTTGGCAATGAATTCTTAGGTATGACATATAAATAATAAAAGAAAAATAAGATTTCATCAAAATAAACTTTTGTGTATCAGAGGATATTATTAATAAAGTCATAGACAATGTGTAGAATGGAAAAAGTTTTGCAAATCATATATCTGAAGGGAGTCTAGTATGCAGAATTAAAAGGATGTCTTTCAATTCACCAACAAAAGGACAAACAACCCAGTTAAAAATGGGCAAAAGACTTCAACAGACACTTTAAAGAAGATATAACAAATGGTCAGCAAGCACATGATAAGAAGTTCATTATTATCAGTCATTAGGGTCATACAAATTAAAACCATACAAAATACTATTTTACACCTGCTGAGATACAAAAAAAGGAGGAAAGTAACAAGCGTCAGCAAGAATGTGTAGGAATTGGAATCTGTGTAACTGCTAGTGAGAATGTAAAGTGGTGCATCCACTGTGGAAACCAGAATGGTGCTTTCTTTAAATGTTAAATAGAGAATAACCATATGATCTAGCAATTTCACTCCTAGGTAATGGAGTCTTAGGACTGAAAGCAGGGACCTGAGCAAATACATATACACCCTTGTTCACAGCAGCACTATTCACAATAGCCAAAAGTGAAAACAGCCTAATATCCACCAATGGATAAAACATACAATGGAATATCATTCAGCCATAAAAAGGACTTCCCTGATGGCTCAGATGGTTAAGAATCAGCCTGATATGCAGGAGACCCAGGTTCAATCCCTGGGTAAGGAAGGTCCCCTGGAGAAGGGAATGAAATCCACTCCAGTATTCTTGCCTGGAAAATTCCAGAGGAGCCTGGCAGGCTACAGTCCATGGGGTCGCAAAGAATCAGGCACAACTGAGCAACTAACACACACACACACACACACACACACACAAGGAATGAAATACTGACACATGCCATAACGTGGATGAATCTCAAGAGCATTGTACTAAATGAAAGACACCAGGTGCAAACGGCCACATATTATTTGATTCCATTTATATGAAATGTCCAGAGTAGGCAAATCCACAAAGACAGAAAGCAAGTTGGTGGCTGCCAGAGACCGGGGGAAAGGAATAGGGAGAAACTGCTTATTGGTGTTTTATTTGGGGTAACAAAATGTTCTGAAACTAGATAAAGATGGGACTTCACAACATTGTGAATGCACCAAATACCACTGAACTTGAAATGGTTACCTAAAAATAGTTACTTTCATTTTATACAAATTGGACTGCAAGGAGATCCAACCCGTCCATCCTAAAGGAGATCAGTTCAGTTCGGTTGCTCAGTCGTGTCCGACTCTTTGCGACCCCATGAATTGCAGCACGCCAGGCCTCTCTGTCCATCACCAACTCCCGGAGTCTACCCAAACCCATGTCCATCGAGTCGGTGATGCCATCCAACCATCTCATCCTCTGTCGTCCCCTTCTCCTCCCGCCCCCAATTCTACCCAGCATTAGGGTCTTTTCCAATGAGTCAACCCTTCGCATGAGATGGCCAAAGTATTGAAGTTTCAGCTTCAACATCAGACCTTCCAATGAACACCCAGAATTGATCTCTTTTAGGATGGATTGATTGGATCTCCTTGCAGTCCAAGGGATTCTCAAGAGTCTTCTCCAACACCACAGTTCAAAAGCATCAATTCTGCGGGGCTCAGCTTTCTTCACCGTCCAACCTCACATCCATACATGACCACTGGAAAAACCATAGCCTTGACTAGACGGACTTTTGTTGGCAAAGTAATGTCTCTGCTTTTAAATATGCTATCTAGGTTGGCCATAACCTTCCTTCCAAGGAGTAAGCGTCTTTTAATTTCATGGCTGCAGTCACCATCAGCAGTGATTCTGGAGCCCAAAAAAATAAAGTCTGACACTGTTTCCACTGTTTCCCCATCTATTTGCCATGAAGTGATGGGACCAGATGCCATGATCTTAGTTTTCTGAATGTTGAGCTTTAAGCCAACTTTTTCACTCTCCTCTTTCACCTTCATCAAGAGGCTCTTTAGTTCTTCTTCACTTTCTGCCATAAGGGTGGTGTCACCCGCATATCTGAGGTTATTGATATTTCTCCCGGCAATCTTGACTCCAGCTTGTGTTTCTTCCAGCCCAGCATTTTTCATGATGTACTCTGCATATAAGTTAAATAAGCAGGGTGACAATATACAGCCTTGACGTACTCCTTTTCCTATTTGGAACCAGTCTGTTGTTCCATGTCCAGTTCTAACTGTTGCTTCCTGACCTGCATGCAGGTTTCTCAAGAGACAGGTCAGATGGTCTGGTATTCCCATTTCTTTCAGAATTTTCCACAGTTTATTGTGATCCACACAGTCAAAGGCTTTGGCATAGTCAATAAAGCAGAAATAGATGTTTTTCTGGAACTCTCTTGCTTTTTTGATGATCCAGAGGATGTTGGCAATTTGATCTCTGGTTCCTCTGCCTTTTCTAAAACCAGCTTGAACATCTGGAAGTTCACGGTTCACGTATTGCTGAAGCCTGGCTTGGAGAATTTTGAGCATTACTTTACTAGCATGTGAGATGAGTGCAATTGTGCGGTAGTTTGAGCATTCTTTGGCATTGCCTTTCTTTGGGACTGGAATGAAAACTGACCTTTTCCAGTCCTGTGGCCACTGCTGAGTTTTCCACATTTGCTGGCATACTGAGTGCAGCACTTTCACAGCATCATCTTTGAGGATTTGAAATAGCTCAACTGGAATTCCATCACCTCCACTAGCTTTGTTCGTAGTGATGCTTTCTAAGGCCCACTTGACTTCAAAGGAGATCAGTCCTGAATATTTATTGGAAGGACTGATGCTGAAGCTAAAACTCCAACACTTTGGCCGCCTGATGCAAAGAACTGACTCATTGGAAAAGACCCTGATGCTGGGAAAGAGAGAAGGCAGGAGGAGAAGGGGACCACAGAGGATGAGATGGTTGGATGGCATCACCAACTCTATGGACATGAGTTTGAGCAAGCTCCAGGAGTTGGTGATGGACAGGGAAGCCGGGCATGCTGCAGTCCATGGGGTTGCAAAGAGTCGGACATGACTGAGCAACTGAAATGAACACCTCAATAAAAAGTGTAAGGGCATGTGGGGTAGTTGGGGGTGACCAAGACAGGGTACACAGAGTTAAGGTTAGTGCAGGAGAACAGGAACAGAAACTGTCTTGTAGGAATGAGAGGACCACAAGTGGTCCCCTCAGAAAGACTGTTGACAGCCCACTCAGTGTAGACTGGAGTCCCAGAAGGGGTGGGACTCTCCCATAGCACCTTGGCCTCACCAACACCTTTGCACCCCAGACCCCACAGGCAAGGAGCTGGAGAAGAGTCAGACAGGGCCAGGCCACAACTGCCTAGGGGAGGGTAGATAGCCATGGGGCAGAATGGTGGGGGGGAGTGTCAGCAAAGCTTTCCCATAGTGTTGGCTTGTTCCAATGGACATCAGACTGCTGCCTGAGGGTGGGGCCCAGGCCTTGGAAGCCCCTGGCCCCTGTACCCAGCGTCAGGCCCATCTAGGCCTGCCAAGAGCCATCTCCCACCCCAGGCAGGCGAGCTGGCCCACAGACGTTCAGTGATATCTGTCTTAGTGCCTCTGGGCCAACCCTCAGGGGAAGGTCAGAGGTGTCCACCCTGGCCAGCACTCTGAAGCACCCTCCCAGGGCCCTGGCCACTCTGTGGCCTTCTCAGCAATCTCCCTTGGCTCCTCCACTGCACCCCGAAGCCCCAGGCCACACCCTCCACCCCCTACAGCAAGTGAGTCCTCTAGCCCACTCTACCCTGACCCCAGTCCTGAAGCCCATGGCCACAACACACTGCCATGATGGGTGACCACTCCCTGGCTGTGTGGGTCATATGGAGCAAAGAATACTTCTGTTGGTCTTTCTTTAGGGGATGGGTCTTAGTAGCTAGGTTCTTTTGCTTCTGGAGAAAGAGGTTCACATGTCACAGGCCTCAGAATCATTAGGCTACAAATTCAGATCTCTGGGACCCATAGGGTTCTGGCCCTGGCCTGATGTGGGGCCCAGGAATCTGTATTTATACCCTGAAACCCATGTGAAGTGGGGGTGGGGGGGAGGTGCGGTCTGAGCCCTAGATTCTGAACGGCTGAGCCTCTGGGACTGGAGGGTGTCACTCCCTCCCCTGCCATCTTAGCTGCATCCCTGAAGCCTTTTCCTTTGGTGACCCAGAAGCTCCTGCTGCTGGGCTGGGTGCTGCTGCTCAGTATCCTCTTTCAACAGACTCTCTGAGTGAACGATACCCAGGAAACCACCACTGCCCTCAAGCAGCCCACTTTGGATGCTAAGACAGGCTTACTCCAGAGAAGCACGAAGAGCTCCTGCCGCTTCTGTTCTTGAAGCCTGCTGAGGATATGTGAAATCAGATACTTTGAGTATCTTACCATTCGGGACTTTCCAAGACTTTCAAGAAGTGATACAGAGCCAAAGGCAGCAGCACTGGGTGAGACCATAGACCGCAGCCCACATCTTTTCAGGCCTTCTGAGGGATGAGACTCTGCAGTCCAGTGGGCCAGGGAGTTACATGGAGGAACAGTGTGAGCTAAGCTCTGAGAGAAGGAGCTGTCCAGGTAGGCTGGGGTCTTGGCCAAGCTTCTATAGCAGGAGAGGGTAGGAACAGGGAGCCAGGAACTGCTGGCAGAGAGAGATAAGGCCCTTGCCTGGGAGGGGTCTCTGGTTAGGTAGGGCAGGGCCAAGAGGGGCTGATGGGTTTAGCATCCTTGGAGTGCAGAACCCAGGCAAGAGTGGGTTAGGGCCTGGGTGGGACATGGTTGCCAAGGGGGGCTGCAAGACCCACTGGTCCAAAGGACCAGATGCTGGGGGTACCTGGGAGATCCCAGCTCCTGACCGCCTGGGGCAAACTTGAGCTGGTACCTCAGATGCTGAAGAATCTGCCTCCAATGCAGGAGACCTGGTTTCGATCCCCAGGTCAGGATTATCCCCTGGAGAAGGGAATGGCAACCCACTCCAGTATTCTTGCCTGAAGAATTCCATGGACAGAGGAGCCCGGTGGGCTACAGTCCATGGGACTGCAAAGAGTCAGACACAACTGGGCGACTAACACTTCCACTTTTCACTTTCCTTCTGGTACAGTTAGTTCTCTTTCACGCATCACCCTCTCATTCATTCAGGAGTCCCATTCCTGCCCAGAGAGAGTGCAATCAGCCTAGGGCATAGGAACCCCTCCAACAGCAAGAGGGGGCAAGTTAAAGGAGGGGATGTGTATGTCAGTCCCAGCCAACCAAGGGGTTACCTAAACAAATGAAACACACACACACACACACACACACACACACACACACACACACACCCCACTGCAGAACCCAGGCATGATTACCTAGGAAGCAGCATGACTCAAGGCTGGGACTGGCTGTGGGCCTTTGGCCCTCCTGTGAGTCATCTCTGGTGGCCCCAATGGTCCTGGCCCACCCCAGGGGACAAGAGGGCAGCTCCACCCTTCCTGGGAGCAGCAGGCCTGTCTAGTTCCAGTGATGTCATGAGGATTTTCCAAATTATGTTTCTGGATCCATCACATGGGTCAGAGGAGGCAGGAGGAACAGGCGGGACCTGGGCCCTTCCCTCTCTCCTCCAGACTACAGCCCAGACCCTGAGGTTCTACTCCTGCTGCTCTGCCCCCACAGAGCCCACTGTGTGCCCCTCCAGCATCTGGAGATCTGAGTCTGGATTCCGCCAAGAGGAACTGGGATTCAAGGTGGCTTCCCAGTCCCTGGGCCTGGCCTCCCCTGCTGTCTCTGACTAGGGAAGCTCCAGCATGTCTTCGTGAGCCAAGGCCCCTCTGCCACCCCCTGCAAGCCCTGTCACATCCCAGCAGTTTGTCAGCACTTCATGGGCATCCAGAGCTGCCCGGCTTGTGAATCAGAGCACCCCTTGGTCAACACTCAGAGTCCTGCGCTGGTCAGGAGCTCCCAGGCCTCCCCTTCCTCACTGCAGAGAACCCGACTGTGAGTGTGCACCTCTGTACAGGTGTGAGCCCATCCTGGATCCTGTTGCTCAGTCCCTTCTAAAGACATCACAGGTAGATTTCATGAGTGGAACCCTCCAAGCACCTCACAGGTAGATCTTAGGTATCAGTGAATGATAGGAATAGGAGCACATCTAGAGGGGGAGGTTCCCGGGTGGCGGTTGGGAGGCTAGAGAAGCAGTAAGTGGAGAGGACTGTGAGGATGTGGGAAGAGTGTTTATTTTAGGATGATCTAAGGGTGTATGTGTAAACTGATGAGATGATCTAGGACAGGGGTTGATGAACTATGGCTCATGGACCAAGTCTGGCTGCCACCTGTTTTACAAATGAAATTTTATTGCAACAACCACAACCCTTTGTTTTCATATTGTCACTGGCTGCTTCTACTCTACTGCAGCAGAGTTAAGTATGTAGTAGTAACAGAGACCATAATCAGCTAGGTTAAATTCAGCGGGGGCCACTGGAGAAGCTGGGAAGGGTTCACAGGATCTGCTCTTGTCCTAATTAAAGGAAACTGAGTGGTTGATGAGGTTTGGATGGAAACAACCAAGTGTGACAGCCGAGCATCTTCATATTGCCCCTGGGGGGCCATAGCTGTGACTCAGTTCAGCATGCTGTTGCTCGGAGAGTGAAGCACACATGTGCAGGCCTTGGGCCTTCTCTTCTGGGGCCTCTGTCTCACTACCTGTTCCACCTCACCTGGTCTGCTCCTCCTCACTCAGGCTGACAACAAGGCCCTATGTGCACCTGAGATGGAGCCTCCAACCCAGTCATCAATAATATCAATAATTTTGGATGAAGTCTCAGATCCTATGGGTTTTACACTGCAGTTGTTGGGTGGGGACAGATAAGGATTTAAACAAACAGGGGAGTCTCGACAGGATGACTGCTACAGAGACCCTGGCGGGATCTTAATCAGGCACCTGTCCCATGAGAAGCCAGTTCACTAGGTAGTTCGCTAGGTAGGTAGTTACCTTAGTTTTTCTTCTCTTCCACAATAACTTTTCCAGGCTGTCAGATGGCATCTGCCAGTTGACAATTTGCACCTGGTCTGGTCTGAGGTCCTACCTGTGGTTTCTATTCCTACTATGTGAGTGTGGAGGCTGGCCTGACCAGGAAAACAAGCTCACTTAAAGGGCCCAAGAAGTAGTAGGCTCTTACTGACCAGATGGCCAGGCTGGGAAGGCCTGGAGAGGGAAGGAAATGCCTGGAGCCACAGGGCTGCACAGCTGGGACAGGTCTCTCGGCTACCAATCACTGCTCTGAACAAAAAGGGGCGACACAGGGGGTATCCTAACATGAGCCCCCCCCATCCCTCCGTAAAATACCCTCTCTGATCTCCAAACCATATGTGGGCCCAAGAGAACAGCGCACAACACTCCACCCACTGCCTTTGTTAACACCGAAGCCTCTGTATTCACCTGGGGCACGAGAGACACCAGACACAGGCTATGCGGGCAGAGTGCACCCACAGAGGCCTCAGGAGGGAATCCGGTTCTCTCACCAAGTGGCTCCGACGTGTGCCAGGCACTGCTTGGTGCTGCTTACAGCAGGGCTTGGGTGGGGGGAGGTTCCTGATGCAGGGCCCTGTACTTCACATGGAAACATCATCTAAAGATGCCAGAACAGCTGACTGGGCATACAGCTTCTCACCTGTGACACGCGGGATAATCACACATGCCTCAGCCCAGGCACATGGTGAGTGATGCTTTCCGTTAACTTTTATTCGTACCTCCAATCTGATGTCACTATACTTTTCCCAAATTTTCTTTCTTGTAACTTATTTGTGAGATATTTTATGCATCCTTTATAAGCTGCTCTAAAACTAAACAAGGTGCGCTGAGTATATGCTGTGTGTGTGCATCTGCACGTCTCTGTGTGTGTCTGCAGGTCTCTTCGTGTGTGTGTCTCCATGAGCATCACGTGCCTGAGGCTGCCTGCACATGTGTGTCTCTGTGTATGTATGCCTCTGTGTGCGCACACAAATGCACATGTGAAGAAATAACTGCGTAATTACATCTGAGTTGCTGGGGGATGAAGCCCCCGAGCAACTCTCCCGCATTGATTTTAATGAGTTAGCACATGCTCCAGGAACCCATGTGATGGCAGGCTTGCTTCCATGGAGTGGCCACCAAAGGTAACTGAAACACAACCTCCTCCTTCTGGGCCCAGTTCTATGGGAAGGAAGTTCATGTGACAAAACCTTGAATATATAGAAACATTGCACAACATTACAAATGTTCCTGACATCATAGGAAGAAGATGGGAAACTGGCCAGCAGCCCATGGTAGCCATTGCTCCCCAGGGCATGCGTGGCCAGAAAGTTCTGATGGCCCTTGGAGCATGGGTTTCTAGACTCACACATTCTAGCTGTGCCTACAAGTCAGAGTTTTGCCTGAAAATAACCTCCATTTCCTTATATAGATTAAAAAGTAACTAGGGAAGAAAACTATTTTTCCAGCATGAATTTTCCCTCTTCTTTCCTTTCACAAAGGATATCTGCTAACATAGGTTTTGAGAATATCACTCCAAGGTGTACTAAAAAGCAAACATCAGTTTTGGAGAGGAGGTGCAGACTCCCACCCTGCAGGGTACCTGGTGAGAATGTGTCTGTTCTTCAGGAATTAGTGTTTAAAGGTCAACCCATAAATAAGATAAAAATTGCAACTGAGGAACAATCCCAGAGAGGAGATCATGGATTTCAAGCTTGATTTCAAATAAATCTAATCATGCACTTACCACCATATGTTTAAACTGTGACTTTTACAGAGGTAGTCAAAGAAGAGGCTGTTTTAGGGCCAGTCTCAGCTACAATTTATTTTGTTGGTTTTACAGTAAATTCAATGTTTTGTTTTTAAGTTTGCCTTGAAATACCAAAACACTGATCCAGAAGCTCCAGGGAAGGAAAACTTGTGTAGCAAAGCTCCACACAGCTGCTTGTTTTTAATTATAAATAACAAAAGTCAGCAAGAAGCACCCAACACTTGCAAGGACCATGGAACCATCTCTAATCCATGCACACATTTAGTTCCAATGTTTGTGGGTCATGGAAGAAGCAAGAGAGCTCCAGAAAAGCAGCACGCAGTTAGCACCTTAAAGAAGGACTCCAGACAGCTCTGCGTGGAAGGTGGCAGGTGGAAAATAACCCACTTCTCCCATAAACTCTTCAGCTTGCCCACATTCATCCAGAGATATGACAAAAGTAGGTATTTAGATGCCCATTTGGCCTTGGCCCAGCCTCCTGAGGTGACTTCACCCAGTTTCCTAGTTTGTTTCCTTCTCCACAAGACAGAGTTTCCTAAGCTTTTTTCCAGTTTTAAGTGTTCCATATACATGTTTTTATTTTAAGCCAGCATGATCCTTTCTGAGAGAAAGTAAACACAAACCATTCATTTGTTGACAGGTACATTATCAGTTATAGTGGCCCCTCATTATTTGCACGTTCTGTATGTGTGAATTTTTCTACTTTTTAGTGTTTGTTTCCTTAAACTTTTTGAAACTTATTTGGCCCCTTTCAGTGAAGCCCTGAAAACACAGGACTGGGGTTGGGGAGAAACGCCCGACCTCCTGGGTAGGATGGTTCTGCCCAGAGGGTGGACTCAGAAGCTGTCTGCCCCGTGGTCCTTCTCAGGATAAGACTGTATGTTTTTGGCTCTCACCACGGCGAGGCCCTAGGCAGCCTTGGGGACAGTTCACTCTACCTCTGCGGAGCCTCAGCTCTGTCAAGGGTGGGGATTAAACCAGGTGCCTTTCTTCCTCCCAAACCCTCCTTGGCTGCCTCTCCTTCAGCTCTTGCAGTGTTGCCCATCACTCAAAGAGAAGATGACCCAGGCTTAGGAAAGGAGGATGGACTGCAGCCTCCCTGTCTTCAGTGGAAACTTGGCCCAAAGCCTTCCTTGGCTGTGAGAAAGCATTGCATGCACTGCAGTGAGCAGTGAGACCAGCAGCAACTGGAGAGGAACTGACAGCACTCGGGGAGGATGGGGTCTGAGAGACGAGGGTGTGAGTGTCCTGCTGCCCCCTGAAGTGCGGAGCTGGGTGTAAGCCCACCTGTAGGGGTCACCATCTTGACCGGAGCCTGGGCCTAGGTGAGATAGTGTAACTGCCTCATTGAAAGTTCCCTTCTCCCATCCCTGCTTCTCAAAGCCTGAGCAGTTCGGAGTGGCAGCCGCCTCGGGGTGCAGGAGGATAGGATGATACAGAGGGTGGACTCAGAGGCTGTCTGCCCTATGCTCCTTCTCAGGATAAGACTGTATGTTTTGACTTTCACCACGGCGAGGCCCTGGGCCGCCTGTGGCCAGTTCACTCTACCTGCAGAAAATTTGGGGTGCCACGACTCCTGTCCTTCCAGGAGAAATCCCACATCTGACCTAGCCTCCTCAGTCTTTCCAGAGTCCAGAGCTCACCGCTTGCCCCATTTCCCTGGGTGGTGCGTTGAGAACAGGACTCCTGGTATCACGGGGGGCCTTGGGCCTCTCGAAGACCCCGTCTTGGGCCAGCCGCAGATGGACCGAAGGGAGCCCCGTGGGTGCACACCCTGCACCCTTCCTATCTAACCCTTGGGGTGCTCTGATGAGTACACAGTCCCTCCCCCATGCAGGGAGGAAACAGCTGGGGTGGAGTTGGGAGAGCTCAGGAAACTAGTATGCCCCACAAAGGGTGTGTCTTGCTTGAGAAACACAGGTGGGAGGTTTGAATTCTGTGAAGTCATTCTGGCTAATGATTTCTTTACCACTGTGCCCCTCCAGGGGGACTATGTGGACCTTGCATTCACCAGGGCTCCTCAGGTCCCAGGATGACAGTGTGCCATCTGAGTGTTCATGGCAAAGTCCCACATGCTGGGAAGCTTCTCCCAGGCGTGTGAAAGGTGCAGGGTCTTTGACTGAAGCAGAAGACTGGGAGAAGAGTAAAAAGTTCCTATGGTGGCCCCAGGCCTGGTGAAGGCAAGACTGTCTAGTGTCTAGTGTCCAGGGCACAGACTGCTGATCTTTCACAGGGACAGGACGCTGGGACCTAGGACTCACACGGGTGGGCCCCTTGGCTGGAGTGACGCAGTCCAAGGATTCACTGTTGCACTCCGTGCTGAGGTGGTACTAGTTAACTGTTGCACGGGGAATCACAGAGGATGAAAAAGAGAATGATGCTTACTAGCGCCAGCACAACCTGGCTGCCACCAAAAGGAAGGCTCCAGCGTCAGATGGAAGGACCACACACCTGGATGGGAAGCCGGAGCTCACCCAGAGCACGTGCACCATATGATGGGTCTGGAGTGGGCGAGGAGCAAGACTTGACCACACACGTGGAGACCAAAGTCCAGTCCCTCAGACAGCAGCACTTCTGCCCAGGCACAGGTTTCCATCTCCCTGAGAGACATCATGTGCAGCTGAGAGGGGTGCTGCTAAGCGTCTTGGGCACACCACCCAAACGAGCACCATTCCCTTTACTGCCCTGGCTGAGAATACTCACATTTCCTAATTCAGATGTTGCGACTAATGTCCTGTGGGTGGTAGAGGAGAAAATTTGGAGTAGACAGCCCCAGATCTATCCCTGCCCAGGGCTGCACAACTTCTTGAGGAGGTGCTGCCTGACGACAGAATGGGACATGGCTGACCTCAGCTATTGGGAGGCAGAACTCCTTGTCCTGGCATAGGGCAGCCTGGGCCAGGCTCCCAACCCCCTGGGACTCTCTCACACACCCATGTGCACACACTCACACCCCACCCCCTTCATATGCACATATACCGCACACCCAAACCCATGTACATACTAATGTATACATTCATTCACATGCACACACACACACCCAAACTCTTGCACACACATATACATACACCCATGTACATACACATACACACACATATACATACACCCATGCACATGTAGGGCTTCCCTGATAGTTCAGTTGGTAAAGATCTGCCTGCAGTGCAGGAAACCCTGGTTCAATTCCTGGGTCGAGAAGATCTGCTGGAGAAGGGATAGGCTACCTACTCCAGTATTCTTGGGCTTCCCTTGTGGCTCAGCTGGTAAAGAATCCACCCACAATATGGGAGACCTGGGTTCGATCCCTGGGTTGGGAAGATCCCCTGGAGAAGGGAAAGGCTACCCACTCCAGTATTCTTGCCTGGAGAATTCCATGGACGGTATAGTTCATGGGGTCTCAAAGAGTTGGACATGCCTGAGTGACTTTCCCTTTCACGCATATACACTCATACACACCTAAACTCACACACATACCCTTGCACACACACCTCCAAATCCACGAACACACCCTCCATTGCACACACCTGACTCCACACTGTACACACATACACACGTTCATGTATCCACACCACTTGTCCTGTGGAGTGTACACACACACTCCACACACACACGCTCATGTATCCATACCACTTGTCCTGTGGTGTGTACACACACACTCCACACACACACACACACACACACACACACGCTCATGTATCCACACCACTTGTCCTATGGAGTGTACACCCCCCCCACACACACACACTCATGTATCCACACCACCTGTCCTGTGGTGTGTACACACACCCCACACACACACACACACACTCATGTATCCACACCACTTTTCCTGTGGTGTGTACACACACCCCCCACACACATACACACACGCTCACGTATCCACACCACTTGTCCTGTGGTGTGTACACACACACACTCCACACACACACACACACTCACATGTCCACACCACTTGTCCTGTGATGTGTCTTCACCCAGCATCGGGAACACTGACAGCAACAGTACCAAGGTAGCTTGGTGAGCTACAGGTCAGAGCACTCTTTCCCACTGGCTCCCCTGCCCTGGAGCCAGGCTAGCCCTCCCTCTTCTACCTCACAAGGCTGTTCCCACTGCGTGCTTGGACAGCCCTAGGCATGCATCCCCAAACCAAACCCAGCTCTGGAACGAGGAGGAAAAGAAGCCAATGCCGAGCAGGGCTCCTGGTCAGTATCCTATGCAAATCCTGGTGACCAAGGCCTGAGGAGCTGGAGGTCAGAGACTGAGGAGGCCACGGGGCTTGTCAGAAGGTGGGACCCTCTGGGGGCTTCCTATGGTCAGCTGATGTCTGCCCAGGCTGTGGGCAGCCTCCATGCAGACATGTTTGTCTGGAGGGCTCCACAGTGTGCACAGGTACCACTGTATCACCTCAGTTACTCTTTCCAGGACACCGTCAGGGTTTCACCCTGTCTCCCTGCCTAAGCTTGATGCCTGGAGGGTGCGGATCCTTTGCTCCCCCTACCCTGCTCCTTACCAAAGACCTCCCTCCTAAAGAAAGGGAGTTTGTTGGATCCTCCCTTCCCACCTTCCACACCTGCAGACTCCAGCTGCTGGGAGATGCCACCTCAGCTCTACATGCTGCCCCCTCCATCACCTGTCCCCTCCACTTGGATGCCCTCCCTCTGCCCATGTCCAAATCCCCTGCCATCTGACCATTCATCGCCCCGGCCCTACTGCTTGGTCCCTTCTGCCTCGCTGTAGCTGTAAGCTCACTCTCACACCTTCCCGGTGGTCTGGAGACCAGCGGGGCCCAGGCAAGCGCATACGCAGAGGTGATAGAGCTCAACACATGAATGAGCAAAATATTAATACTCCCCGCACAAAATTTTCCTCTGGATCCTTTAGCACTATACAGATAGCAGGACTGTATTAAAATAGGCCTCAGACTGTACCTAATTTTTATCAGACTCTGAACATAAGGAAAGAATTAAGCTTTGAAGGAGGTATCATTTCCAAATTTAAGCAGATTTTTGTTTTGGAACTTTCTCCCTTGAAAATTACTGAAAGCCAAAACTGACAGGCATGCTTTCTTCTGAAATTGCAGAGTAATTTATTTATTTATTCAGGCCATGTGCTCGCTGGGATGGCATCTGGAGATAAACATCTGCTTTCAGTGAGAGTCTGCAATTTAGTCATGCCAGGCGCACAGCAACTTCAGTCATGCAAACGCACAAAATATCTGGCCCTCTTTCTAAAATAAGAGACTGGTCAGAGGTGGGGGCCAAGTGTGGAGTCCTTCCACATCCTCCTGTGACTGAGCTTGTCCCAGGCAATGGGTCTTCTTTATAAGAAGGGGCCTTAGGAACGCCTACCCTGCCCTCTCCCCAGACCCTATCCCAGGCCTTCTGCTTTCTGCCTCCTCACTCCTACAATTCCATGCTCACCACTCCCCTGCTCGTAGACACACTCAAGCTGAAGGCTTAAGGCGTGGGGCAATAAAAAGTAACCTCTCCCAGTGGCATACCCTTCAGAAGCTCTCCCCTATCCCATCCATCTGAACTTCATGTAGCCAGGACTCTAAATGGGGTTTGGTATGAACTGTGTGCCAGGCACACCCTTATGGGTGCAAATGGTGCCCACTTGACCCCTGGGAGGCCCCACTGGAAGAGTGGAGAAGCCCAGCTGCAGGTGGGTATAGCTAATACACCCAGATCCTAATGAGGGCTCCAGTATCACCTCTGGGCCTGCTTGGGGCTCACCCTGAATGCCAACATGCTGCAAGCTACCTGCCCTATCTCCTGTCCCCCCACATGGAGTTCCTGTAGTCCTAGTGCAAAGAGGAGAGGGAAGACTGTAGTCCTGAGGGCTTGACAATCTCCATCTCTGTCTCCCAGAGACACGCTTCATGGCAATTTCCAAAGTCTCCCAGGCACTGGACAGGTTAGCTTTGCTCTGTGCAATCAGTCGATTCATCACAAGATCTGTCAACAGCACTGAGTCCTTGTTACACACAGAACTTCAGACACCCCAGCTTGTTCTCTCCATTCTGTATCATTCAGAGGGAGCTTCCTAGTGCCCTGGGTGCCATCAGATGATCTCTGCCCCATTTTGGCCTCGGCCCCTCTCTCAATGGATGGGAGAGCCTCTCTTCCCTCCCAGAAGCCAAAGGGTTTTTGTTGAACAAAGTGATGATCTCAGGACCAGCCAGGAGGGCCAGACTTGTCTCAGGTTTAAACATGAGCAATTTGAGTCAGGGACCCTCTTGACTGATTGGAAAAGACTCTGATGCTGGGAAAGATTGAGGGCAGGAGGAGAAGAGGGTAACAGAAGATGGGATGGCTGGATGACATCACCGACTCAAAGGACATGAGTTCAAGCAAACTCCGGGAGAGGGTGAAGCTCAGAGGAGCCTGGCATGCTACAGTCCATTGTGTCACAAAGAGTCAGACATGACTTAGTGACTGAACAACAAAAATACCATTTTTCTAGATTTTACATATATGCATTAATATATGATATTTGTCTTTCTCCTTCTGACTTACTTCACTCTGTGTGATAGTCTCTAGGTCCATTCACATCTCTGCAGAGAACACAATTTTGTTCTGTTTTATGGCTGAGTAATAGATGGTGATTGCAGCCATGAAATTAAAAGATGCTTACTTCTTGGAAGGAAAGTTATAACCAAGCTAGACAGCATATTAAAAAGTAGAGACATTACTTTGTCAACACAGGTCCGTCTAGTCAAGGCTATGGTTTTTCCAGTAGTCATGTATGGATGTGAGAGTTGGACCATAAAGAAAGCTGAGCACCGAAGAATTGACGCTTTTGAACTGTGGTGTTGGAGAAGACTCTTGAGAGTTCCTTGGACTGCAAGGAGATCCAACCAGCCTATCCTAAAGGAGATCGGCCCTGGGTGTTCATTGGAAGGACTGATGTTGAAGCTGAAACTCCAGTACTTTGGCCACCTGATGCGAAGGGCTGACTCAATGGAAAAAACCTTGATGCTGGAAAAGATTGAAGGCAGCAGGAGAAGGGGAAGACAGAAGATGAGATGGTTGGATGGCATCACTGACTCAATGGACATGGGTTTGGGTGAACTCCAGGAGCTGGTGATGGACAGGGAGGCCTGGAGTGCTGCAGTTCATGGGGTTGCAAAGATTCGGACACGATTGAGAGACTGAACTGAACTGAACTGAATATTCCATTTTATATATGTACCACATCTTCTTTATCCATTCCTCAGTTGATGGGAATTTAGGTTACCAAATAGCATCACCAACTCAATGGACATGAATTTGAACAAACTCCAGGAGATAGTGGAGGACAGGGAAGCCTAGTGTGCTAGTCCATGGGGTCGCAAAGAGTTGGACACAGCAACTGAACAACAAACACCTTCTTGTAACAAGCAGGTAGTAAGATGTGTTGTTGAACCACAGCATTACATGACGTTACATGATGTACAGGTCCCTATGGCCATTTCTCAGAAAAAAAAAAAAAGTGAGGCAATCTCTAGCACTGTCAGGAGTGCCCTGGCTTCTGGAACACCTCTAGTGATGGGAACATGTCAGAAATGCTTAATGTCCCTAGTGGGAAGGAACTAAACTCAGGGGATCCTGCTTTCGAAACAGACCCAGCCCCAGAGGGCAAGGTGCTCTGAATTTGCTCTCCAACTGGGCAGCATCAAAAACACTTGGCCAGCATTGGCCTGCCTGTCTCACCCATACACCTATAGTGTGCAGAGAGTCAAGGGACCCTACATGAGCATAGTGAGCTCCATTGAGGCCTCACCACTCTTCCTGCTGTCTTCTCCCTTTACACTGCCCTGCTGATGGAGCAAGCTGCACCCACAAACAGTAGCAAACCATGATGTCCCCTCTCAGATGCTTACTCCACTGGTCACTGGTAACTGGACAGCGCCCTACTCACTCTATGGGGATCCTGGGTCCACTATTACTTCCTGTCTCTCCTGACTTTACTGCTGTACACTGCACCACAATAGAAACCATTAAACTAAAAACATGCTGAACATAGGGAACAAATAGGAACATTTCCATAGATGGGGCTGGTGTCCAGCTGACCATTTGCATTTTAAGTCCCCTGCTGTACCTCCCTGGCCCACTGCAGGTTCTGGTCTGGCTGTCACCTTGAAAACGGCCTGCTGGAACCACAGCAAGTGGTTCCTTTTGAGATGACAAGGGCACCTGGTCACCAGGCTGAGAGGGCGAGGGCGTTTCCTCCCCATAGCTATAGCCCTCATGATTGGCTTCATCATACTCCTTCTGTCTCCTCAAATGTGTGATGGAAAGGGGACTTCTCCCAGGACCTCAGCACTAAAGACCTCCTGGAAAAGGAGTGGCTTCACAAAGCCCTTTGTTTACTGTCTCCTAGCTCCTGAAGCCACTGTGAGGACATCTCACAGCCCCCAGGGGTGGGAGAGTCTCACAGATAAGCAGATAGGAGGTAATGGCTTGGGCTAGGGGCTCTGGCTGGTTTAACAGTGGGCCTTTAGAATCCATATGTTATAGATGCAGAAATGAATCTTCAGAGGTGGGAAGTAACTCACAGAAGTCCTTCAGGCAGACAGCAAGGAGAACCAGCACTGTGAGTTGATGCATCAACTCCCTGTGGGTAAGGAATGAGGGCTGGACCACCGCTTTCCTGGATGCAGGAAACAGACAGGGGTAGATCCTAAGACACCCTCAACATCCCTGCCCTTGTGTACACACAGCCTCTCCCAGTTATTTGATCAAACACTAATAAGGTGTTGTTGCATAGAAATTTTGTAGATAGGATCAGGGGACCTTAAGATAGGAAGATATCCATGTGGGCCTGACCCAATTACATGACTTCCTTTAAAAGTATTTTTCTCTACCTGGTTGCAGAGGAAGAGTCCTAGGTTCACAGCATGAAAAGGATTTGGCCTGCTTCTGCTAGTATGAAGATGGAGGCAGCCATGGGGCAAGGAACATGGGTCACCTCTAGGGGCTCAGAGCAGCCCAACTGAGAGCTAGAAAGGAAACAAAGACCTCGGTCTCACTGCTGCAAGAAGACGAATTCTGCAAACAACCTGGATGAGCCTGGAAGAGCCCCTGATGAGCCCAGATGAGGATGCAGCCTGGCTAACACCCTGATTTCAGAATTCTGGCCTCCAAAACTGTGAGAGGAAATTCCTGTTGTTTCAAGCCACCCAGTTTGTAGCACTTTGTTATGGCAGCCCGGGGAAACAAATACAGATTCTATTACTTGGGAGTGGTACGCCACTGCAACAAATACCTAAAAATATGGAAGTGGCTTTAGAATTAGGTAATGCCTTGAAAAGTTTAGAGACACGTGATAGAAAAAGCCTAAACTGCCTTGAATAGACTATTGGTAGAAATATGGATGTTAAAAACTCTGCCAGTGAGTGCTCAGAAGGAAATGAGTAACATGTTATTGGAAACTGGAGGAAACTTATTATAAAGTGGGAGAGAACTCAGCTGAACTGTGTTCTACTGTTGGGTGAAAAGCAGAACTTGTAAACGAACATGAGATTTCTAAGCAAAGTTTTGAAGGTGTAGCCTGGTACCTCCTTGCTGTTTATAGTAAGACTTGAGAAGGAAAAGATAAATGGTGGAAGAGACTGTTAAACAGAAATGACGAGCATCTGATGATTTGGGAAACTCTCAGCCTGTTCAGATAGCAAAAGAGGCTAAAATTAGAAGATTCATGGTTAGGAAGGTGTCCACTGGTGAGAAAGCCAAGTGTGGCTGAAGAGATTAAGGGTGTGACTCAACCATCTCAGCAGAAGCAAGGAATAGAGATGGGGTTACCCAGGAAAGATCTAATGGACAATCTTCTTGTCTATGGTGTGGATCCCCCATGACAAACACAGAAGACCCACAAATTTTTTGAGAACGTTAATCAGCAGAAACACTGCCAGCTGGGACTGAAAAGGATGAAATGAAAAAGGGCTGTTGGACTCCTAAAATTCTACAGGCAGGAAACAGGCTGATAGAGCTACTGAGCTGTTGACGTGTTCTACCCTTCAAGAAAAAGGAAGAGTGTGTTGGGCCCAGAGGACAAAGCCTTGAACCACAGAGGATTATTCTTGCTGGACTTTAGTACTGCTTGGGACCAGAGATTGCTTTCTTGCCTTACTTTATCTCCTTCCCTCTTTCCCTTATTTTTTCCCCAGTAGTCTTTCTTTCTTAGAGTGGTTTTAGGTTCATAGCAAAACTGAGTGCAAGGTATAGAGAAAGTAATCCCTACTCTCACATCCACAGTGTCTCCTACTACCAAAATCCCACAACAGAGGGGCACATACATGATAATCAATAAGCCTACACTGACACATCACTATCATTCAAAGTCCAAAGTTTACATGAGGGTTCCCTCTTGGTATTATACATTCGATGGGTTTTGACAAACATAACCTTATTTTTTAGCAGTATCATACAAAGTAGTTTCACTGCTCTAAAAATCCTCTGTGCTCTGCCTATCCATCCCATTCTCCCTCCCATCCCCAATCCCTGGGAACCATTGATCTTTTTACTGCCTCCATGCTCCTGCCTTTTCCAGAACATTATATAGTTGGAATTATATAGTATGTATATTCTCAAATTTTCTTTCAGTTAGTTAATATACATTTAAGCTTTTTCCATGTCACTTCATACTTCATAGCTCATTTCTTTTTAATGCTGAGTAACATTTCATTGTCTAGATGTACCACAGTTTATTTGTTCGTTTGTCCTTTGGATTACAGTCTTTATCAGGTATGTTTTTTGCAAATATTTTTTCCTCAGTCTGTGGCTTGATTCCTCATTCTCTTGGCAGGATCTTTCACAGAGCAGAAGATTTAAATTGTAATGAAACTCAACTTATCAATTCTTCCTTTCATGGATCATGACTTTGGTGTTGTATCTTTCCTAAGATCTAGGTTTTCTCCTATGTTACCTTCTAACTATAGTTTCGTGTTTTGCATTTAAGCCTGTGACCCATTTTGGGTTAAATTTTTGTGAACAAAGTCTGTGTCTAGATTTTATTTTTCATGTGGATGTCCAGTTGTTCCAGCACCATTTGTTGAAGAGTATATTTGCTACATTGTGTTGCCTTTGCTCCTTTGTCAAAGATTCATTTACTATATTCAGGTGAATCTACTTCCAGGCCATCTACTATTTCATTGATTTGTCTATTTTTTCAACAATACCACACTGTCTCGATTACTATCGCATTACAGTCATCTTGCAGTCAGTCCTCAGACTCTGTTCTTCTCATTCAGTACTGAATTGCCTATTCTTAGTCTTTTGATTCTCCAGATAAACTGTAGAATCAGTTTGCTGATACCCAGAGAATGACTTACTGGGATTTTGATTGGAATTGCATCGAATTTATAGATTAAGTTGGAAAATACTGATATCCTGACAATAATGACTCTTCCTATCCATGAACATAGAGTCTATTTAGCTCTTCTTTAATTTCTTTCATTAGTATATTGTAATTTCTCTCATAGAGCTCTTATATATATTTTGTTAGATTTCTACCTAAGTATTATATTTGGGGGGGGTGTGCTAAAGTAAATGACATTGTTAACTTCAAATTCCACATGTTCATCAATGGTATCTAGCAAAGTGATTGACTTTTGCATATTAACACTGTATCCTGCAACTTTGCTATAATTGTTTATTAGTTTCAGCAGTTTTTTTGGTCAATTCTGATTTTCTATATAGAAAATCATAACCTCTGCAAGCAAAAAAAGTTTTATTTTTACTTTCCAACCACTATACTTTTTATTTCCTTTTTCAGTTTCATTACATTAACTTTCAGAACAATGTTGAACAGGAATTGTGAGAAGGAACACTTTTGCCTTGTTCCTGATCTTAGCAGAAAAACTTCAATTTTCTCACTATTATGTGTAGTATTTGCTTTAGATTTTTTTTGTAGATGTTCCTTATGAAGTTGAGAAAATTCCCTTCTGTTCCTAGTTTGTTGGAAGATTGTTTATCATGAATGAGTATAGGATTTATCATATGCTTTTTCTATATCTATTGATATGATCATGTGATTTTTCTTCATCTGTTGATGTGGTGGATTATATTGATTTTTTAAAATGTTGAACCAGCCTTGCAAACATGGGATAAATCCCACTTGGTCATTGTGTATAATCATTTTATGCATTGGTGATTTGGTTTGCTAACATTTTGTTGAGGATTTTTGCATGTATTGGTACCTTCCAATACTTTTATCTGGTTTCTAATTATTAAGGAAATGCTGGCTTCATAGAATGAATTAGGAAGCTTGCCCTGTGAACTCATTTCTTTAATAGATATAAGAAGGGTTGTTGCTTTTCAGTTTGTTCAGCTTTTAACTTGTTAGGATGGAGCAGTGACTTCCCAGCTCCTCTCATACTAGACAGGAAACAGGAACTCTGCTGACCCTTCCTAACTTTCATATCCCCTACCCCTCTTTTGGAGTATGAACAGCCTATCACTTATCATATGCCTGTCCCACTACTGTATTTAGAAGCAGATAATCTGTTTTCTGGTTTCACAGAGATGGAGAGAAATTTTGCCCCAGGATGGACCATACCAAGTGTCTCACCAATACTAGATGTAAATGATTCAGATGATGAGATCAGAGCTGATGATATTTAGATGAGATTTTGGGTGAAGAGCTGTTATGTAATGGGTTCAGACTTTTGCAGATGTTGGGATGGACGAATATATTTTCTATGTGGGATGAGTGTGAATTTAGGAGAAACAGGACAGATTATAATAGGCTGAACTATTGCCCTCAAAAGATATGTCCAAGTCCTAATTCCAGGAACCTGTAAATATGACCTATTTGGAAAAAGTGTCTCTACATATGCAGTTAGATTACAAATCTTGAGATGACCAGATCATATGGGATTTTTTAGTGGATGCTAAATCCACTGACAAGTGTTCTTTTAAGAAAGAAGCACTGGGAATTTTGAGGCAGACACACAGAAGAGGAAGATGTAATGGGAAGATGCAGTGAAATGGAGAAATGTGGCTTCAGAAAGTGGTGAGGCAAAGTTTCTCCCCTAGAGCCTCTGAGGAGACCAGGGCTCTGCTGACACCTTCATTTCAGAATTCTGAACTCTAGAATTGAGAGAGCTTAAATTCTGTTGTTTCAAACTACCCAGTTTGTGGTATTTTGTTACAGCAGCCCCAGAAGACCATACACCTCCATCTACTCTTTTGTACAGTGTGCAGACAGGCCAGGTAATGGGGAGATCCTATTCCATGCTGTGAGGTCTGTTGAGTGAAGGGCCGGGTGATGAGGAGACCCCACCCATGCTGAGGTCTGTGGACTGTGAGAGCAGAGTAACATGGACACCCCACCCATGATGATGTTCCTGTGCTGGGCAGTGTGACAAGGGAGAGCTGAGCAACAGGAGTGGGTGGATCTGTGAGCAGCCTGGGGCTAGTTTATGATGCCAAGAGGGCAGAGTGCTTACTTCACAGGATCCAGAGGTCAGAGTGGGCTTGAACAAGATGCAATGGTGTCTTTTCTTATGACCCCACACTCCAACAAGCACACAGACAAGTGAGACTGCAGGTTTAGGCATCTCATTTTGGGTTAAGCTGACAGGAGTGAGTGACCGAGAAGGCATCTTGTTACCTCCCCAGCTATTGCTTCAACCCCCTCTGTGACCCTCCTGTGCTGAAGCAATGTTCTACATGAATAAGCCAGTTGGGAAGAGAGGTGGTCTCTTAAGTTTAGCAAGCAGCTACTGCTTGCAAAAAGAAACCAATTTTCTGACATGGGGCATAACATGGGTGGGTTTGGATCTGTAAGTAACCCTGGTTCATTCAGACCACACCCCACGACCTGAGACACTTCCTTCTCTCCAAACTGTTCTTCCTGTGGGTTCACTCCTGTTGGGCAGTCAGGATCTCAGCAGTCTTGACTAAAGACCCTGGGTGGGTGTTAGGTATTTGTTTCCTCACTTGTAAGAAAGATAAACAGAGGTCCCCTCTGAGGAACTTCTGTGAGCACTCAGCAAGGCCAGCAGGCTTGAGCAGACGTGTGTGTCTGATTCACAGATGAACCACTTACTGGGCACTTAGGAATGGGATCCCTGGTCTCGCCTTCTGATGCACTTCCATCATCTTCATTCCTAATCTCCATTCCCAAACTGTGTATCTCAATGCTGCCATCACATTAGGAAACAACCTGCCCTCTAGAGCAGCACTTCCACTGGAAAATGCAGCAGAAGGCCCAAACAACTACATGTAAGGGACTTCACAAGGCTGTGCATTCTCTGCTTGTCCTCACCTTCCATGGTATGAGAACCCAGTGCCTGCACCCCAATCCTTTCCAGGGCATCTGCCCCGAGCCTCTAAAAGAGGGTCCAGCCTCATTAATCCCAGCACCAGCTCCACAGACCAGACGTGGGAACAGAATGGCCGCTGCATGGTGGAAGCCACCTGAGTATGGAGGAAGAGGCATGGGCAGCAGGTTTGGGCTGTTTGCACATCTGGGAGGGCCTGATTCTCCTTTACGGATAGCTGGGTTTCTGCACTCTGCCGTTTACTCATTCTAGGGAACATGCCCTAGACCTACCCAACCCTCCAACCTCCAGAAGGGATAGATGGGGGAAGTGGGTTACCATTCGCTGGCTCACACTTCCCTCCCCAGGGACAGAGGTTGCTGAGGAGCCAGCGCTGCCTCAGACCTGGTGGGGGAACACAGTGGACAGTGTGGCACTACTGCAGCCCAGGACAGTAGTGCCTCACGGTGGGACGGCCTGCATATGGCTGCCTGCCCAGCGAGGGCCCAGGACGCGAGTCAGGCTCAAAGAACACAGCCTGACATGGCCATGCTCATAGCTCCCCACTCTTGAAGCCAGCATCTCCTCACCTGGACACTGCACAAGGGCCTTGAGTGGCTCCTGGGTTGACAAGCAGCTCCTGCTGTCTTTGAATTGGTGCCCCTGCCGGTCTGTTTCTCACTGAGGAGGCTGAGGGATGAGACTGAGCAGTCCTTCTGGGAAGCAGGACCACCCTCATCTTCAGACTAGCTGAAGGACCAACCCTGTGGCTTTTTACTTTCAAAAATGAATCAGGGATAAGGAAGCTGTGGTACATATACACAATGGAATATTACTCAGCCATTAAAAAAAATACATTTGAATCGGTTCTACTGAGATGGATGAAACTGGAGCCCATTATACAGAGTGAAGTAAGCCAGAAAGAAAAACAACAATACAGTATACTAATGCATATATATGGAATTTGAAAGATGGTAACGATAACCCTATATGCGAGACAGAATAAGAGACACAGATGCATAGAACAATTTTATGGACTCTGAGGGAGAAGGTGAGGGTGGGACATTCTGGGACAATAGCATTGAAACATGTATATTATCATATGTGAAACAGAACACCATTCCATGTTCGATGCATGAGACAAGGGCTCAGGCCCGGGGCAATGGGATGACCCAGAGGGATGGGATGGGGAGGGAGGTGGGTGGGGGGTCCAGGAAGGGGAACACATGTAAACCCATGGCTGATTCATGTCAATGTATGGCAAAAACTATTACAATATTGTAAAGTAATTAGCCCCCAACTAAAATAAATAAATTTATTAAAAAAAAAAAAAATGAATCAGGGAAAATTACCTCCTGGGCAAACCCACTGCTGTTCTGTTTCCAGATGGGTGCCAAAAGCTTGAGATACTATGTGGCTGTGGAAATCAGTTGCAAATGCGAAAACTGATTACAATTTGCAAGTTCTATTCAAACCCATAACTAATAATTAAATCAGGAGCAGTGAGAAGGGAGGGGGCTCCTCACAGGTGAGGCCAGTGGGGCCTTAGAAGCTTGCAGCATGGTTTCATGCCACAGCTGACATCCCAATCAATACAACTTCCTCCAAGAGGGCATTTCATCAAACCCAAAACCAAAGCTCCCCAACCCAACTGACTGCCTGTAGTCAAGTTTCCTGTGTTATTTGAAAATGTCTCTAGGATTGACTTCTATATTTTTCTCTCCTAAAATTTGTGTGTGTGCTGTTTGGGGGCCTCCAGAGATTACTTGTGGAAAGCATTACCTGCCATTGCCCATCTCATTCTATCTCTACTGTCCCCCATTTCTGCCTTATAAAGGAATGGGACTGACCAGTGCCATCAATGCAGGCTTTGAAGCTCTGAACAGCTGAGTCGAGTCAGGCAACAAGGTGGTGGGTGTCTCCCAGCTTGTGACTGGTACTTTTGCTGTAAGCAACTTTGCTGTGAGCAATTTGGTCGCACAATTGGTTGTAAGGCAACTGCTTCATAAAAGATAATTTACTACAGTCTTGCAGAGCATTAATTATTGATTCTTTAGCTAATTTAGATACAGCAGCTTGTTCTCTAATGCTTTCTTAACCAAATGATGCAATACTAGAAGCTGGAGGGAAAGAAGAATCAAGGACCTCCTATTCCCTCCAACCCCAAATACATGGTTATGTGATTCCTCATGAGCATAAGTTTCTTAAAAATGGTGACATTATTTGATAGCAGAGTACATGATGTAGCTAGAATTTTGGTATTTGGCACAGAATCTGGCTTAGATGATTTAGTTAAATATTAATATAAGGACTGGACATGTGATGGAACATTTAAATATAGTCCAGGTATGTACTACCAATTATACACAATATATTGATAATAGCATCCTTCATCTGTTCATTTTACTTCCAGAAAAATGTCAAGAGATTTCGGATTTTTTTATATCGTAAAGAACTTACAACTGACATTAGATCCTGAGTCCTTAAATGATCAACTGTGAAAAAGGAAGTATCATCACTTTCTCTAAGTTATACCCAAATACAACTATAACCATGAATTTACACACATTTTAATGCTATTCAAATATTTTTAGCATTTTCATTTTTCCAAAATAAAATCTTTAAAAGGTTCTGTCATTAGTTTGTCATGTTTCATTATGTCATTTTTGCCTTTTTACCTTTTATGGCAAAAATGCCCAAAACCCTCCCAGCCGCAATCCTAGACTCTGTTGGCCACCAGCAGCAGTGCCATATGAAGGGCTCAAGCCATGCTTGCGTTTGCGGCTAAGGAGGGAAGTAAGATGCCCTCCAGACAATGCTCAAAGAGTCTGATGTGAAACTTCAAAGGAACACGCCCATCTGGGCAGGTGAGTACAAAGCCCTGCCGTCTATTCTCCTATGGCTTGCAAGCTAGGGACGTGTCTAAATGTTCAAATGGCTGAAAGAAAATCAAAACAAGAATAACATTTTGGAACACATGAAATGTATGAAATTCTAACCTCACAGGTAGTTTTAATGGAACATAGCTTGACCATTTGTTCCTAAGCCCAGGCTGCCTTCATTTAACAGTAGACCTGAGACATTTCAACAGATACCACATGGCTTGAAAGATGAAGTATTTTTTACCTGGCCTTTTACTGAAAAAGTCTGCTGACCTCTGCCCTAAACAAACAAAAGAATCAGCCATTTTTGATGAAATGTCAAAGCAGTTTCATTTCAGCTCAGTATTGGTCTCACAGCTGCATTAGATGTGGGTCTCTATTCTGCCCACCTTTATAGAGTGTAAAACTGAACTTAAAGAATTATGTGTTTTAAGAAGTGCAAACACCTTATGGGGTGACAACAAACTTAACAAAATCCATTCCCTCAGTCAGAGGTTAAAGGGAAAATAGATTTTGTTCCTCACATGTGTGAGGTTGACCCCCACACACAAACCCAAAGTCAGTGTTAGAGGACAAACTCCTCATCAGGAAAATAAAAAACAAAATAGGAGACACAACAGGTCCTGATCCAAATGCCAGTGGTGATGACAACGGGCTCAGTACACCTTTTCTGCCACTCTCGAGGGTCTACTCACCTGGTAGGACCCACTCGGGCAAGCCACCACAACACTTACCACCTAGGCCGCCTGCGAATGGCAGGAGAGATTGCCAGCTGGCCTGCTTGTCTGCTTCCCTGCTACTGCTTCTACTGCCTCTCAACAGCTGTCCCTCTCGTGTCCTTCCCATGTCGAAAACACGGAGGCAGAGCCAGTGCACCATGATTTGAGGGAGCAGTGGGAGGTGGAATTAGTTCCCCTGGGGTACTCTTCCCCTGGGATAGGAATTATTCCCCTGGGATAAGTGTGTTGTGGGAGTCAGTGCCTGGTTTCATAGAGTTCTTGGCAATTCTGCTTCAGCCTTGGTGACTAACGATTTGGCAGACGGATTTTCTGCTACGGGAAGGTGTTAAGGTTAAAAAGTTAGTTCTGGGGTCAAGGTTTAAAAAAAATAGCGTAAAATGGTCTTTGATGGCCTTTTTTTTTTTTTTAAACACTCTAAGCCTCCACATCAATTTAGCTATTCATGGGCGAGAAAGGGTCCAGAGAGTAGTCCTCTAACAGTACAATGTCTTCTGTACCACACACCTTCATGCTCAGAGTATCTGGTGATGGATAAGGAGAGGGTGAGGCCCACAGAACTCAGGGTTTGTTCATGGCAGGGTATCACCAGCAGAGTCCTGGCCCCTGCTTTCCAGAGGCCAGTTAGCAGCCGAGGTGTCTACGGCCCTGATGCCAGAGGAGTTATATATTTTTAGGATAAGCAGAGGCTGGCTGTCTGCTGGAGACTGAGCTGGGGACCTTTGACCAGTGCCCACCAGTATTAAGAACAGCATCATGAGTGGCAGAGATTCGTGTTCATTTCAGCTACTCAGGGCTCTCCAGAGCTAGATGCAGAGAGAGCAGGTCTGATGGCAGTAAGTCACCTGCTCATTAGAGACATCTGGGTAATGCATGCACCCTCAGATGTTCTGACTCCAGGCCTGGGGTCAGTGTGTGTTGTGTGCATGTATGTCTGTATTTTCTGAGTCCCAGGCATGAGCCCAGTGCGTGGCCATGGTGAGAACCACATTTTCTACCCCAGGGGACACACTCTTCAAGGGCTGCCATGAGAAGCTATGGTATTTGGGTGCAGCCTGCCCACATGTACTTGACCGTGCCCAGGGCACACATGCTAAATTGCTTCAGTCATATCCAACTCTATGCAACCCCATGGACTAGAGCCCGACAACCTCCTCTATCCACGGGATTCTCCAGGCAAGAATACTGCAGTGGGTTGCCATGCCCTCCTCCAGGGGATCTTCCCAACTAAGGGATCCAACCTGTCTCTCCTAAGTCTCCTGCACTGGCAGGTGGGTTCTTTACCGCTAGTGCCACCTGGGAAGCCCATGCCCAGAGCACAGGCTGCCTTTCCTCAAGTGTTCCTCCAAGTTCCACAGGGATGTGAACAAGCTGCGGCTGCCTCTAGGCATGAACTCTCAATAACTGTCCTTGTTGACATGCCTTCACATCAGCTCTGTCCTCCCTCTCCTCCTGGTATCATGCACAAGAAAGGGCGGCATGGGGCTCAGACCTCATGGAACAGGCATGAACTCTGAGCTCATCCATCACTTGGTGCACAGGAAAGGTCAAGAGCAACTCTTCACACGCCTGCATTAGTATGAGAAACCATGAGAGAACAGGCCCACTTCTCATTTTGGAGGTTAGTAAGTACAAACCAAGTAAGACAAACGAGACTAGGAATATAATTTACCAAACTGAATAAAGAAAAGAACTGAAAGATCCTTATGACCATTACTTTCTAGAAATGCTACTTTCCATGTCTTTTTGGAATGGATCAGCTATCACAAGGCTGGGCATCCTTAGGTGACCCAAAATCCATGCCCACTGGGAACCTCAGACCTAATGTGGAAATGGGGTCTCTGTAGACATCATCAAGGTAAAAAGATCTTGAGTTGAGATGCCCTTGGATTAGGATGGACCTTCATAAGAGAAAGGACAGGGAGATTTGAGACACAGAAACATGGGAAGATGGCCACATGACAATGGAGGCAGAGATCTAGGTGATGTGGCCACAAGCCCGGGGATACCTGGAGGCACCAGTGACTTCAAATGGCACAAATGATCCTCTCCTAGAGACACCAGAAGGATCACAGACTGCCCACACCTCAATCCTGAATTTGTGGCCTCCAAACATGCATTCCTACTGCTGTAAGCCTCCTGTTTGTGGTACTTTGTTAGGGCAACCCCAGAAAACTAACACTGTATCTGTGAATTAATTCTTAAAACCACCTAGGACTTAGAATGCAAGTGGAGTAGTGCAACATGGCAGCACAGGGCTTGCAGGCACCATCCCAGGAGGGTTGCAGCGATGGCACTTCAAAGTAACATCCGTACAAGGTCTAAGTGAGCTTCTCTGTGAAGGTTCCTTGGGATGTTATTTCAAAGCAGCCTGGACGTGGCTTGTTGTGAGAATGGGAGGATGTCACCCATTTCTCTACTTTCCCCTCTTCTGCCCACGAGGGGCTCTCGCAGGCACACACTGTGCCGTGCTGTGCTGAGTCACTCAGTTGCGTCTGACTCTTCGAGACCCCATGGACTATAGTCCGTCAGGCTCCTCTGTCCGTGGGGATTCTCTCCTCCAGGGGATCTTCCCGACCCAGGGGTTGAGTCCAGGTCTCCCGCAGTGCAGGTGGATTCTTTACCGTCTGGGAACACACTAAGGCACCCCACACCGAGCAGAAAGGCATCAATGTACAGCTTCAAACAACATTCTAAAACCAGCATTTCTGTTTCTGGATAGAAATGGGGCAGAAAAGCAAAAATTAACACTATTTAAAAGAGGTGCAATCTGTACTATTTTCATGTTTGACTAAAAACTGAGTAAAAGAATATTTCAGGTGTCTACAGAATGATCTCAAGGTGTACCGGGTGTACTCTTAGCTTCTGTTAGAACTTACAGTATAACCAAAAAGAAACTGACCTGTCCATCAGAGAAAAATGGAGCAACGTGAAGGCAATGGGGTCTGTGCTGAGCAGGCCATGCAGGAGAGGCAGGCTCAGGACTGAATGTGATTCTGGAAAAGAGATTTTCCTGACAAAGGAAAAACGCCTGCAGTGTTCAAACAGGCAGAGGGTTAGAAATAAGTAGATTTCTTTCATAGAGACATAAATCATCCTTTTTATGGTTATCAAGAATGGAGAAAGGATGAAAATACAGCTAGTTGTGCCACTGGAGACCTGGGACTGTGGCCATGCAAAGTGGTCCCTGAGTCCTGGGTCCAGCTCACCCTCAGAATGAAGACAGCTTGCTGTCGTGGCCACCTCATAGGGCTCAGCCTGTGTTTGAATGTGTGTGTGCTCCCTACTCCCCAAGCAGCCTGAGAGGGCCTTGCGGGTAGGCAGCTCACTGTACTTGTAGGCAGAACTCCTCCCGTGCACTTTCAGCTCCCTACAAGGGAATCCCTTGGTGGCAGCTACAATCACCCCAAGCAGCTTTCTCGGCAGCCTTTCATCCTGAGGCAGCTGTGCACCTCCCGGGACAGGGCACTTGGAATGACTTCCCGGGGTCTTCATCTCAAAGGAAGCATGCAGGGTCTGAGAACAACGTATGCAGAAGTGAGTCTCATCAAGAGCAGTCATCTCTATGCTTTTGCATTCTCCTAAGTGAGTTTCTTCATTCGTCGGTTATGCTTGTCAGTGGTTAAGGCTGTCCGGTCCACGGCTGCTGTGATGCCGTCCAAGGCCTCATCCTGCCTCTGCAGCTCTGCCTCGGTGTCCAATGCAAGGCCTCTGAGCTTCCTGAGGATCTGCAAGAGAAGCACAAATGATAGGAGGGGCTGCCTTTTCTCACACTCTCAAAAATAGATAATCTTTCCATTATTTTCATAATACTTCAGAAAATGTGTAAATTAATGGGGATAACGAACACTCTGAGCACAGACCCAAAGCCTCCAGCTCTGACCCTGGCTTTGGGTCTCAGCACTGCCACTTTCTGGCACAGACCTTCAGCGAGGTAGAGCTGTTGGGAGATGATGCATCTGCTCTCTGGCCCTGCTGCAGGCCAGAAACAAGGAGACTGACCACACAGCCCCAGGACATACATCCCTGAGGCACTGCTCTTTCCAACCCATGATTTTGATGCTGACCGCCTTGCTGAGAATGTTAACACATCCACATGGAATTCCTGCAAACAGTAGTGGCAAGGGGCAGAACCAGGAATCTGGAGACTACAACTCAGATCTGAGTTCCAGCTCTCACCTAATCACTGTTGCATTTACCTTTCTGCATCCAAGTGCCTAACTGCAGACTGAAGCTGGAAAAACAAAGTTTAAAAAGAAAGGCAACCCCTATTTTTTGTCTGTATGTTTGATATATTTCACACACAAATACAAAAGGCAGAAAAAAACAGCAGAAATAACCAGAGGTAATGAAACAGGTACACAACATAACCCTATGGGCCTACTCAGAAATGCTGGGAGACAGTCCTGTAAGCGCATTCTCTAGGGAGGCAAAGGAGGCCCCAGTGAGCGCAGACACATGGAGGACACACAGAAATGCCATGAACACACAGTGATGCCACAGGGAAGGATGGTGTCCACAGTGTGGAGAGCTGCTCCAACTCCCAGACCAAGGGAGTTGACCAGGCTGAATGGTAGCTCCTTGCCCCCATTTCTGGGACTCATGTCATACTTCATATAGTTTTATAAACTAGTTGAGAGCAACACTGTATTACAACTCTATTTGAGACTAGTTGCACTGTGAAATGTACTTTAATTATATACCTACTGAACCGGGGTTTAAAAATTTAATGTCTTTGACCACAAAAAGAAGTGATTTTGAGAGAAATCTTAATGACCAATACTTGCAATAAATATTAATACTGTTCTTTTAGAGAAAGGTTCAGGAAGAGGAAGGAACTGCACAACCTGAATTAAGAAGAGCTCTTGGTGCCCAGTTTACTAACTCCCAATGGATCAACCTGCCTATGGATCCATTCAAAGTCCTTTATCACATGAGGATGGATTTGACGATGACTAGCCCGGGTGAGCACCAGAGGACCCCAAATGCAATCCTACTGATAATAGATCACACTCCAGACTGAAATCCACTGCCCCCAAAAGGTCCCACCCAGAGACATAGGCAAGAAAGCTCTGGGTTCCATAGGTGGCCTGGGATAATCCCGAGCAGTGCTACTGCCTGGGAAAGGAGGCCATACCTCAAGGAGAGTAAACTGCACCCACGTGGTGTCTCAGAAGACATAGTTGTACCTGTGAGGTCAAACGAATCAAAAAGGAATGCCTGACCACCTGGCCCACCACCCACTGCCTGGGAGAACTCTGTCTGATTAACAAGAAACAGAATAGGCAGGGAGGTGGTCAGGAGGATAATAAGATCAACTCCTTCCCTAAGGATGGTGGGGCTCAAATGAGATCACAAATGTGAACAAGCTGTGAAAACTATAAAGTGCTATGTAAGGTGCCGCCGCCAAGTCTTAGAATGCTCAGACTGAAGGAGCCCAGCAACACACCCCTGCTTTTTGGGGGGGGATGTGGAGATGAGGCCCGCTGAGGTCATCCGCACTTATACGCAAGTTAGTGACAGAGGCAGGATTTACCCCATCTCTCTTCAAACAAAGCATCATCACAGGGATCTTCGTCATGAGAAAGAAGAATAAATCCTGACCCAAGCTAGCAGTCTCAGACACTACCTTTTTGCACCCTCTGGGAGCTGGTGGAAACTCCATCAGTTGAGTCACTTGAAAAACTGGACAGAGCTCTGGAAAGTATACTGTGGGGTCAGTCAGCTCTGGAGGGGATAGGCTAGATGACCTAATACAGGAGGTCTTTTCCATCTCTCATTTCTATGATCTCATATGGCTGAGGCCCAGACAGCATAATAAAAAAGTCACCACTCACCACTATGTTAGGCAGGTCCTTCCATGCTGTTCTCTCTGTCAACTATTCCTTCCTTATTACCTCTATTTTAGTGTGATAATAAGGCCATTCTACAGAAACTTGCACAAAATGTCCCCTTTGTTACACACCTGCATCCTATTTGACACCTTTGAGGTGTCCTACATTGAGTGATTAGGCCACACAGACCCTGTGACTCTCTTTGCAACCTCTACATCCTTGTCAATCACATCAAAATATGGTCAAGTTTATTTTCAGTTGAACTGTTTTTCCGGACTACCAGGTTCTAAACTGCACTGATGGCAGGAGATGGGCTTTCAGCAGGGGTGCCACACGTTCCCTTCAGTGCAGACAGGCAACTGTTCTGTTCTGTTCTGATATTAACAGTGCACACAGAAAACCAGGAAACAGAACTCAGAGGAGGTGATAAAAGTCCTCCAAAACCCAAATCAGACAAGCACTGCTGATAATACTGCTTTCTCATCCCAACATCCAAACACTCTCAGAGGAAAGGAAAACTGGGGATTAGAGTGTATACACACATATGCGTGTGACCTCAGCCGGGTCTGACTCTTTGCAATCCTTTGGACTGTAGCCTGCCAGGCTCCTCTGTCCATGGGATTTTTCAGGCAAGAATATTGGAGTGGGTGGCCATTCCTCCTCCAAGGAGGGATCTTCCTGACTGAGGGACTGAACTAGCATTGCAGGCAGATTCTTTACTGCTGAGCCACTGGGGAAGCCACATAGATATACGATCTATATGTATGTATGTGTATATATGTATGGTTTTGTTTTCTGTGTTCTCATTCCCCAGTTATCTGAAATAAGCATAGAATTTAGGGGACCCCTGCAATGTGCCCTAACTATCCTTTGTGAATCCTCAATCTAACTGTTTCACAGATGAAGCTGACAAGGGTGGGTGACTTGCTCGAGTTCCTGGGGTCTAGCTCATACTGTGGCCCTGACAACTGTTGCATGGACACGAGATGTCACGGCCATGACTCAGAGATCGTATCACTGGGACACTGAAAGAAACTACGTAAGACCCTTAAAAAATGGCAATAGGGCTCTCACTAGGGATAGGCAGTCGATTCACATATCCTAGAACCCGTGCCAGCTCTTAGAGCCCTGAGCGACTATGGAAAGATATCCAGTTAGGGAGAGCCATACTTGAAATTTCAAATTTTCTAATAAAAAGTAAATAGTATAATTAATTTAATAACATATTTTATTTAAACCAAACAACCCAAAACATTAGCATTTAAACATGTGAGTGGGTGCTCAGTTGTGTCCAACTCTGCAATCCCAAGGACCGTAGGCAACCAGACTTTACTGTCCATGGAATTTTCAGGGCAAGAATACTGGAGTGGATTACCATTTCCTTCTCCAAGGGATCTTCCCAACCCAGAGATCGAACCCATGTCCTTGGCATCTCCTGCAATTGGCAGGTGGATTGTTTACCACTATCACCACCTGAGAAGCCCTCCATTTAAACATGAAATCAATAAACATTAATGAGAGATTTTATGTTCTTTTTTTATATGAAGTTCTCACAAGCTACTTGCGAGAACTTGGACCAGCTGCTTTTTAAGTGCTCGGCAGCCACATGTGGCCAGTGGCTACTGCGCCAGGTAACACAGGACCATATCGCCATGCAACAGCACTCTCACCAAGGACCACTCTGTGTGAGGATCCTGTGTGTCCTACACCTCCATGGCCATCTTTCTCTAGAGGATGAATCAACTGCCTCTCTTCCAAAATGAAACAGTGGCAAAAGCAAGAACACCTATATTCTTGAGTCTATGCTTAATAAACACAGTAGTAAAAGGCACATACAACTTATTTTGTGAACAGGAACAGCTGACATGCCTACAAAAGTTGAGCATTTTACTGAGTATATGAGTCCAAATAAAAGCTGGTTCATGTTGAATTTCATTTGGAAAAAGTTTCACTGAGATGGTCTTAAAAATAGCACTCGTTCTATGCAGCCTGTTGAGACCCTTGGTTGGTCTGCCAAAACTGCACTTGAAATTAATTAATACTGCAAAAATACAAGTGAGATCTTTACAGCTACTAAGCCTGCAAAGAAAATTACTGAGTAAACCTTCAAACTACTAGTACCCCTGGAATATTGGTTCAGTGTCTTTTTCCTTTAAGAAAGGGATTGAAGTAATTAAATGGCATCGTGTGCATTCCATATAACATGGGATGGAAAGAATGGAGAATATGAAGTCTGGCCAAACCTTAAAAACAGTTGTTACTTCTGTGGCCCAGGATGACAAGCTGTCTAGTCATCAATGCATGATGTTGCCAGCCTCTGGAATATCAACGGGGCTCTCAGATGAACCTTCACTGGGCTCTGACTCAAAGACCAGGGTCAAAATGGACTCTTCCCCACATCTCTGCTCCAGTAATAAATAAACCCAGCAGCCAGCCATCATCCAGCTACATTTGTACCTACACAGAAATTATGTGATTAATAATACATTGAGTTTTAGGAAAAACTTTGATAAATTCCTAGGAAATATATAGTGCACATTAGTACAAGTTAAGACAAAATAACATGTATGCCAGTATCTCTGGGAGCAGCATCTTGGAAAAAAACCACAGAAACGCTCAATGCTCTTGAGCTCAGGGGTCACAGGCACTCAACAAAGCCAGAGCAGGAGGCTTGGTTCCCCATAGGCAGGATGCTGGCCTCACTCGTGAGCCTCAGCAACCAGGAAGTGGGAGAGCCGAGATGACTCAGGCAGGAAGTGGGAGGCAGCACATGGCCCCCAGGACAGAGCAGAGGCTTCTGTCTTCTCTAGAAGAGGAAGGCCTTCTGCTTGGCCACATGCTTCGGCGACCTCTGTCTCTGCAACGTCACAGACCTCACAAGGGTGGCACAGACACCATCTGGGTCGACAGAAGAGCAGACACAGAGACCCTTTAGCTTCCCAACCATTTTCACTCTGTTTATAAAAAAAGAAAATACATTATGGAAAAATGGCTCACCCAGTAGAGGTTCCCTGACCAAAACAGATGTATGCCTCGTGCCAGCTATCAAGGTGTGAAAGCCTGGGAACCCGAGGCCCCGAGCTCTGCTGTAAGCAGAGCCTCCAAGAGGGTCCTGGAACATGTAGGCTTGTGCTCTCACTGTGTAAGGACATGGCCTTAATGTTTCTACAAAGTCTACAACATGCTAGCTGTTGCCTCACTTACAGTCTGAAAAAAGGAAGTGTTTTGTTCTACCTCACAATAAAACTCCAGGATTTAGACTATAAGTATATTTAAGTACCTAAAATGAGTAGGAGAAGGAAATGGCAACCCACTCCACTGTTCTTGCCTGAGAACCCATACACAGAGGAGCCTGGTGGCCTACAGTCCATGGGGGTGAGGGGGTGTCACAACAAAGAAGTCAGAAATGCTTAGTGACTGAACAACAAAACAAAGTCAGTTTAATATTAGCTAGACCGTCTGCCTTGATCTTGTTATTAAACTGACCCACTGAAAACTGAATTTTCTTGCAGTAAGAAACTAGCAACCATTTAAGAATAGAGCTGGGATAAATCAAGCTGTCTGCAGTTCTACCATTTGGGACTATTAACATGCTGTAGAGAAGGCAAAGAGGGAAAAATTGGCTCCCTCTCAACCAAAGCTCTAGAGGCAGTAAAGAATATTCTAGGCTACAATCTGTCACATTCAGCACTCACAGGCCACCCCTGTACCCCACCCTGTCCTCTCTGCTGCATTCCCTGAGGTCCTGAGGGTGATCTGTGATGCACAGGGGCAGGAAAGGGTTCTCTTTTAAGAAGCACCCCTCTCCACAACTCCTTCTCAGCACAGAGAGTGGAGGAGCTGAGCGTAAACCTGCCTTACGCACCAGCGCTGTGTCTGTACAACAAGACTTTGAGAGCTGAGTCTTCAGGGATCTGCTAGCCCTCACTTGAAGTCTGCTGAAGAGCGCAGTTACAAACACCCGCAGTGGCCCACAGCAAAGACAGCCCCTCTAGCTCATGGGCTGGGCAAGCAAAGCACCTCCCAGGACTACAGAGAAGTCCTGGGAACCAAGCTGCTATCAGACTGTAAACAGGGCTTCCCACGATGAGAACCACGTTTCTAAGAGAAGAATGGTATCCCTACCAAGTGAAATGCTCAATAAACTGAAGGTTCATCTTACATTAGGAAGTAAATGCCTCAGTGGAGACTTCTCAGGATATGAAATAAAGAGAAAATGCATTAATTTGGAAGCTCTTCAGAGCTGACTGGGTCACAAACATCTGGGGCCCCACTGGTAAATTTGTTTAGAACAGAATTCTGCTCCATATAGTACCGGCCTCACCTTCACTTCAAACCCAGCAAACCTCAAGTAGGGACCCTGTTTTGTAAAACGTGATAGTAGCACTTTTCCTGGGAAATGTGCAGCCTGCTGAAGGCCACACGGCTCACTTGGCAAAGGCACTCATTGGCCATGAGAAGCTGTGTTTCCAACCATTAGTCCCCAGCCCTATGCTACAGATGGGATGGACAGACATATGCTGCCCAAGGCCATGAAGCTTCCCCAATACTGTGTCCATGTATTCAGTCCAATTTTACATTTAAATACTGCATAAAACCAACTTTCCAGCCTGAACCAAAAACCACCTAACACTAGTTACCTATTTTTAAAAGTTAAAAAAGATGCTGGTAATGGATGAGATATCACAATAGAAAATCAATAAGGAAACAAAAGACTTGAACACCATCTGCACCCAACAGATGTACAAAGCATACTTCACTCGAATCAGTGGAACCCACAGTCTCCTCAGGTGCACACAGAACATCCTCCAGGACAGACCACATGGTAGGCCTCAAAATAAGCCTCAAACTTAAGACTGAAGTAATAGAAAGTACGCTCACAGTGGAATGAAACTAGAAATCTGGAAAAATAAAAAGAACTCACAAATATGTAGAAATACAACACTCTTAAACAACCAATGGGTCAAACAGGGAAATCAGTAAACTCTCTAAGACAAATGAAAATAAAACCACAACATGCTAAAATAGTAGCAAACTGAACCCAAGCAGAATTTATCTCAGAATGCAAGGGTGGTTCAGACTTAGAAAATCAATTCATGCAATATACCATATTATTAGAACAAACAGAAAAAACATATATAAGCAACTCAATTGATGGAGAAACAGCAATGACAAAACCCAACATCCTTTCATGATAAAAACCTTAGCAAAGCAGGACTAAAAGAGAACTTCCTTCTATGATAAAAGAACCATAACCTATCCTTCTGAAACTATTCCAAAAACCTGCAGAGGAAGAAACACTTCAAAAGGAAAAAAAAAAAAAAAAAAAGAAGGAAATACTTCCAAACTAATTCTATGAGGCAGGCGGATTCTTTACCACTGAGCCACTGAGGAAGCCCCCCCTTCCCTGTTGGTGGGGATGTAAACTGGTATAGACATTATGGAGCACAGTTTGGAGGTTTCTTATAAAACTAAAAACAGAGATACTATATGAGCCAGCAATCCCACTCCTGAGCACATACCTGGAGAAAAATCAAAACTCTAAAAAATACAATTCTAAAATTGTTAGTTCTAGCTCTGTGAAAAATGCCATTGGTAATCTGATAGGGATAGCATTGAATCTGCAGCTTGCTTTGGAAAGTATAGTCATTTTGACAATATTGACTCCGCTAATCCAAGAACATGATGTTATCTCTCCATCTGTTTGTGTGGTCTTTCACTTCTTTCATTAGTGTCTTGCAGGTTTCTGCATACAGGTCTTCTGTCTCCTTAGGTAGGTTTATTGCTAGGTATTTTATTCTTTTACTGCAGTGGTATTGCAGGATTGTTTCCTTAATTTCTTTCTGATTTTTCACTGTTAGTATATAGGAACACAAGGCATTTCTATGTGTTAATTTTATATCTTGTGACTTTACTAAATTCACTGATTAGCTCTAGTAATTTTCTGGTGGTATCTTTAGGGTTTTCTATGTATAGTATAATGTCATCTGAAAACAGTAAGAGTTTTACTTCTTCTTTTCCAATCTGGATTCCTTTTATTTCTTTTTCTTCTCTGACTGCCATAGCCAGACCTTCTAAAACTATGTTGAATAACAGTGGCAAGAGTGAGCATCCATATGACCCAGCAATCCCACTACTGGGCATATACCCTGAGAAAACCACAATTCAGAAAGACACGTGTACCCCAACGCTCATTATAGCACTATTTACAACAGCCAGGACATGAGAGCAACCTAGACGTTCACTGACAGAGAAAGCCGTTGTGGTAACACACTGCCATATTTAAAATAGAGGTACAGCAAGGACCTACTGTATAGTACATAGAACTCTGCTCAATATTATGTGGCAGCCTGGATGGGAGGGCAGTTTGAGGGAGAATGGATACATGCACATGTATGTCCGATCCCTTCACTGATCACCTGAAACTATCACATTGTTAACTGGCTATACCCCAATAAAAATAAAGTTGGTTTTTTTAAAGTTCTACATATATGTAATAGAGTATTACTCAGCTATTAAAAGGAATGAATTTGATCAGCTGAACTGAGGTGGATGAACTTAGAGCCTGTTATACAAAGTGAAGTAAGTCAGAAAAAGACAAATATTGTATATTGACACATATATATGGAATCTAGGAAAATGGTACTGATGAACCTATCTATAGGGCAGGAATAGATATGCAGATGTAGAGAATGGATGTGTGGCCACAGCAGGGGAAGGAAAGAGTTGGATGAATTGAGAGTAGCATTGAAAAATATACATTACCATGCGTAAAACAGACTACTAGTAGGAAGTTGCTGTGCAACACAGGGAGTTCAGTCCAGTGTTCTGTGACTACCGAGTAGGCTGGGGGCCTGGGACAGGGTGGCAGGAGGGAGGCGCAAGAGGAAGGGGATATATGTATACTTGTGCCTGATTCATGTTTTTGTATGGCAGAAACCAAACAACACTGTAAAGCAATTATCCTCCAATTAAAAATAAATAAAAGATACATGTACCCCAATGTTCACTGCAACACTATTTACAATAGCCAGGACACAGAAGCAACCTAAATGTCCACTGACAGAGAACTGAATAAAGAAGATGTGGAACATACAAATATATATATATATGTATACACACACACACACACACACACACACACACACTGGAATATTACTCAGCCATTGAAAAGAATGAAATAATGCCATTTGCAGCAACATGAATGAACCTGGAGATTATCATACTCAGTCAAGTCAGACAAAGAAAGACAAATATCTTTCTTTGATATTTCATATGATATTGCTTATATGTGGTTGCTGTTGTTCAGTCACTCAGTCATGTCTGACTCTCTGCAACCCCATGGACTGCAGCATGCCAGGCTTCCCTGTCCTTTACCATCTCCTTAAGCTTGCTCAAACTCATGTCCATTGACTCAGTGATGCCATCCAACCAACTCATCCTCTGTCATTCCCTTCTCTTCCTGCCTTCAATCTTTCCCAGCATCAGGGTTTCTCTAATGAGTCAGCTTTTTGCATCAGATGGCCAAAGTATTGGAGTTTCAGCTTTAGCATCAGTCCTTCTAATGAATATTCAGGATTGATTCCCTTTAGGATTGACTAGCTTGATGTCCTTGCAGTCCAAAGGACTCTCAACAGTCTTCTCTGACACCACAGTTTAAAAGCATCAATTCTTCAGCACTTAGCCTTCTTTATGGTCCAACTCTCACATTCATACATTACTGGAAAACCCACAGCTTTGACTATATGGGCCTTTTCGGCAAAATAATGCCTCTGCTTTTTAATATGCTGTCTAGGTTTGTCATAGCTTTTCTTCCAAGGAGCAAGTGTCTTTTAATTTCATGGCTGCAGTCAGCATCTGCAGTGATTTTGGATCCCAAGAAAATAAAGTCTGTCACTGTTTCCACTATTTGCCATGAAGTGATGGGACCAGATGCCATGATCTTCGTTTTCTGAATGTTGAGTTTTAGGCCAGCTTTTTCACTCCCTTCTTTCACCTTCATCAAGAGGCTCTTTAGTTCCTCTCTGCTTTCTGTCATTAAGGGTAGTGTCATCTGCATATATGAGGTTATAGATATTTCTCCCAGCAATCTTGACTCCAGATTGTGCTTTATCCAGTCCAGCATTTCTCATGACGCACTCTGCATATAAGTTAAATAAGTAGGGTGACAATATACAGCCTTGATGTATTCATTTCCCTATTTTGAACCAGTCCGTTGTTCCATTTCCAATTCTAATTGTTGTTTCTTGAACTGCATACAGGTTTTGCAGGAGGCATGTAAGGTGGTCTGGTATTCCCATCTCTTTAAGAATTTTCCATGTGGAAAATTACATGTAGAACCCCCCTCAAAATGATACAAATGAACTTATAAACAAAACAGAAACAAGCACACAGACTTAAGACAATGAACTTGTGGTTACCAGGGGAGAAGGGTCGGGGGGAAGAAATAGATTGGAAGTTTGGGACTGACATGTACACACTACTGTATTTAAAAACAGATAATCAACAAGGGCCTACTATATAGCACAGTGAATTCTGCTCAGTATTCTGTAATAATGTTAATAGGTAGCAAATTTGAAAAAGAATAGATACATGTATAACAATCACTTTGCCATACACTTAAGACAAACAACACTGATAATTATGCTTCAATATGAAATAAAAATTTTTAAAAATAGTAGATATGACATGAAGATATGACAGATGGAATCATAATGAAATACAAATGGAGTACAATATAGGAGATAAATGAAATATCGAGAACATATGTAATGATTAGAAATAGAAGAGCCTGTAATAAAGTAAAAACTTAAAAAAACATTTTTTAAAAAGACACTTATGAAAAATTCAGCTAATAGGAAACCCAACAGGGAAGGACTGAAAGCGTCTGCAAGTTAGGAAAAGACAAGAATGCCTACTTTCACCACTGCTATACAGTACTGCTATGCACTGGAAGTCCTAGACAGAGCAAGTAGGCAAGAAAAAGAAATAGAAGGCATCCACACTGAAAAGGAAAAAGTAAAACTATCTTTATTTTTACATGTAATAGTAACCTGTGCTAGTGCTCATTTGTGTCCGACTCTCTGTAACCCCATGGACTGTAGCCCGCCAGGCTCCTTTGTCCATGGAACTTTACGGCAAGAATACTGGAGTGGGTCGCCATTTTCTACTCCGGGGGATATTCCCAATCCACATTTCTTGCATCTCTTGCCTTGACAGGCAGATTCTTTACCACTGCACCGCTTGGGAAGCCCCATTTTCATATGACATGATGCTGTACATAGAATATCTCAAAGAATGCACAAGAAAGCTAGAAGAACTAATTAACAAGTTTAGCAAAGTCATAGGATCAACACACAAAAATCAGTTGTGTTTCTATACAGCAGCAATGAAGAATCTGAAAAAGAAATTAAGAAAATAACCCCGACAAGGAAATAATATGGCAGCTAATTAAAAAGCTAAACATAAACTTATTCTACAACTAAGCAATTCTACTCTAAAGTATATCTACAAAAGAACGAAAGCAGAGACTCAGATACTTGTGCATGAATGTGCATGGCAGCAGTATTCACAATGGTCAAAAGCTGGAAATAATCTAAGTGCCCATCAGTGATGAACAGATAAACAAGGTATATTTTATCCATACAAGAGAATATTATTCACCTATAAAAAGGAAAGAAGTACTGATTCATGCTACAAGATGGATCAGCCTTGAAAACATCAAGCTAAGTGAAAGCCAGAAACAAAAGGATTATAACACGTAGAGGAGGCTCCTGTGCTGCGCTCAGTGGCTCAGTCACGTCCGACTCTGCGACCTGCCAGGCTCCTCTCTCATGGGACTTCCCAGGCAAGAAAAATATGGAGTGGCTTGCCATTTCCTACTCCAAGGGATCTTCCTGATCCAGGGATTGAACCCGCATCTCCTGCATTGGCAAGTGGATTCTTTACCACTGCACCACTTGGAAAGCCCATGGGAGGGTCCTAGAATAGGCAAATTCATAGAGACAGAGAGAAGATTAGACATTACCAGGAACTGGAAAGAGGTGAAATGTGGAGTTACTGTTTCACTATAACAGATTCTGTTGGGGTGAATAGAGAGCTCTGGAAATAAAACCATCAGTGGTGATGGTTGCAAAACATTTTTGAATGTAATTAATACTATTTATATAGTTAAAATAGAGGAAAAAAATTTTTTTAATAGTTAAAATGACAAGATTTTATTCTACATATTCTACCACAATAAAAAACATGGTTATAATATACATAACCTTCCACAGCCAGGTACTCAATAACAATATAATCAAACACTTGATTTTAAGACTTGAGGTTCATTCAAAAGCTGACCAAGAACACAGGAAAATGTTCTGAAGGGTGAACAAGTCATCCTCCAAAACAAAATGCCTGAGCATCTGTTTCTTGCCCCTCGGCATTCTACTTTCTGTACCACCAAGCAGCTGCCCTAGACTTTGTTCACTGAGATGCTGGTACATTCTGGAATCACAAAATCTTAGAGTTCCTTAGCTTCTTCCCTATCCACAGTTCCCAGGGGTAGTAGAAAGTACAGAATACATCCCCAAGATTCATCTGCGTGAGTATCTGGACCTGAAGGACAGGTGCCTCCTCCATGCAGCTCAGGTTTACACCACAGCCTCTATGTGAAGGAGGTCCAGTGCACCCACATAGCTTTCTCTGTCAACTGCAGAGGACACACAGCCACACACCTGGACTGGCCCTCTCATTCTGAACAGTCACTGTCGCAGACAACAAGGGCCTCTGCTAGAACGGTGACCATATCCAACATAATGGGAATCCTGAAGGCTGCTATGGAGAAGAGCTGGTTGTCCCAGGCAATTACAGAGGGCACCAGTGGGAGGCATGTGAAACCACAGCAAGCAGGGCTGGGCTAGGGGGTGGGGGCACCACGTGTCGTCTGTCTGCCAGAGCAGTGCTCATGGTTACCAGTGACCCAGCTAACCAACAGACCAGACAGGAAAACCAGAAATGAATAAGTAAGGCATGGCATTTTTCTGTAACTCAGCTTTCCTTTCATTGGGGCAGATTCTGCATTAGATGGTAGGTATACAAGTCACTGCCTTTGCTTTTCAGAAGTGGAGACTGAGGCCAGGGGAGCGAGGCAGCCTTCCGAGGACTAGAGACAACAGGCAGGGCTGGAGCCAGCGCCAGGATGCCAGGTTCCTAAGCCAGGGCTCATCCCAGGCCATATGCCCTTTCACTGAAATGTCCCCTGTATGTGGACAACAAAAGTTACTAGGTGCCTTTTCCTGGATATCAAGGCTCTGCTAATGGTCTAACATTTAGAAATGACATGCGATATGATGTCAGAAACATTTATTAGTAATTCACAATTAAGAGTAACATACATTTAAATAAACAGCCTACTTCATTTCTAATATTCAGACTGGTATCAAAGCCATAAATAAAAATACTAACCTTCTAACTGTACCCCATAATTAACAAATGAAATGAACTGTCTGAAAAAGATTCAGAAGACAGCAGAGGACAATAACAAGAGAACCTGAGGAGAATGAGTAAAAATCTGAAATCATCTCATCTCTCCTTATTTAAACATCTTCAATGATTCCAAACTACATATAGAACAAAATCCAGACTCCTTTGAGTGGACATGTCCAGCTCCCCATCCCCAGACCCCTCCACAGAGCCCACTCCAACAAAGGTGTTGGCATGCCCTCCCAGCACTGGCCAGTGGTCCTATAGCTGGTGGAATGTATTACCACTGCCTTTCTACTTTTGAAGGCCTACCACTTTAGCCATTCCCACCTTCATCCTAAGAAGTATCAGTTCTAGAATGTGCATTTCTGAGTTGTGGGTTAGTCTACTGCCACAGCTGATGAGAAGCATCATGAATTATCACTCCTCACTCATTATCTCATGACTTTGTCCTGACAATTATTCAAGGAAACCCAGATGTGTTGTCTTCTCCAAATAAATAAGTAATACACTGAAGCCAGTGCTATACAATCCCACTAATTCCGACATTTATTTTAGGCTAAAGATCAGTTATGCAAGAAATGAAAGATTCTTTTTTTTCCTGACTAGGAAAGGAGACATGAATTGGAACAAATTTAAATAACTGGGAAAAAAGTACAAAGAAAAAGACCAGAATGGTGGAGTTACTGAAGATGAAATGTATTTTATAATTTCTACAAAAAAGAAAGAAAAAAGAAAAAGAAAATAAGATTATCTTGTAATAAACCATAATGGAAAACAATGTGAAAAAGAATATAAATAGACACACACACACCATATAGAAAGAGAGAGAGAGAAAAAAGGACATTAATTTCTTAAGATAGTTAGCAAGGAGAGAGCCACGACATCCTTTCTGGCCTTGATTATCTCAGGAACGATCCAGTGAATTACCAGTGCAGATGCATGTGGAACTTGGCTCAGCTAATTAACGCAGAGACAAAAGGCCTGGCCCTCACTCATCTCCCCAGCACAGGCATCCACAGGACCGCCTTTTCAATAAACTCTTCTCCTCATGCCAGCTGACGAGCTACGTTTTCCAGTAAACCAACTTTCTGACTGAACTGAATGAATCACCTCAATTGTTAATTTTTGTGTTTTGCACTTATTGTTTATAAAGATACCACATACAGTAGGCAGGCTAAATGCCCAAATATAATCAAACAGAAAGTTCAAAACTGTGACCTAAAATCTTGCCATGAACCCACTCTGTGCAGCACTTCTCACTGGGAATGATGGAAGCATGCAGTGCAAGTCTGCGGCCGGGATGTTGACGAGCCTGATAAACCGTAGGACCAGGCCCAAGTCAGCTTTCCACTCTGATTCCTTCTTTGGTGAAAGATGGAGGAAGCGTGAAAAAAGAGCAAGCACAAGACACAGAAGTGGAGATTAAGAAGTTAGGAAGAAACTTTATATAAAATTGCAATGTCCTGAGGACAGAACCATGCCGTTTTTGTCTTATCACTTCCAAATGTGGTATCAAATACATGGGAGCCACAGATTTAGTAACAAAAGAGCAGGAGTTCTGAGGCAGGAAAGGTTAGCACATCAGACATTGGAAATGATTCACGGGATTCTGCCAAACCCATCTGAGGGACTCTGATTCCTCTCCCAGCCTCCTCCACCACGTGCCCTCCCACAGCGGATGGTGGACAGCCACAGCTACGCAGCAGATGGGGCCCAATTGTAGCCCACATGCCTGCAGCAGAGGCCCAGCACAGAGGGAGCTGGCACACTGCACTGAGCATGGCTGTTCCCTGAGGAAATTACGGCGAGTCTTCTCTCCAGCACCCCAACTGCAGTCTAAGTCACCAAAATCCATTTTCACGTAATGACTTTAATAGCATCTGCAGCAGAAACCACAGATGAATGGAGGGAGATTTTCTTGCATTTTCATTTTCCCTAGAAATTTAACTCATTCCTACCTATGCCTGAGCTTCAACTACACAGCTCAAAATTCTTCTCTAAATATGAAACATGTGTTTTACCTCAAAAAGACAACCTCGTATGAAACTACGTTCTCCCTGCAGGGAAGGAGAATGAGACAGCTAACTAGCACAAAGTCCTGCCCCTCCTGTGGGTAGGTCCTGCCAGCCCAACCGCTCAGGGATCACCACGTCCTCTGCCCCAAAGCCAGCATCCTGATTCATGACCATGGCATCTGCTATTCCCAGCACGGACGCCACAGGGCTCACTGAGACTTGTTGATGACAGTCAGGACCAACCGCACAGACACAAGCTTTCATGGGGAAGAATGGTGATCTCAGTGGTTACTGAGGAATCTTATTCTACTCTTAGCTGTTGGTGCATTCATCCTGATCTCTCCCATTCTGTCTAGCTAGCTTTTAGGGGACGAGCACACTGGACATGATAGTAGAGGTTGTTTATCTGAAATTGGAAGGACCCTCTCAAACTGCATGGCAACCAGTAGAATTAACAGGTAAGATTCTTACATTTCCCCTGAAAAAGCCACGTTCTTGTTCCACTCTCAACACAACTGTGGGACACAGAAGAGCTCATCCCAGCCATAGACATCTTCGTTGGAAGGTGAGAGAAGGGACCCAGATCCCACCAGTGTGAGGCCTATATGTACTGTCATTCACTTTCACGAGAACAGGTTAAGTTTGCCTTCACAGAGCAAAGCTTTCTCAAGTCCCAAGACAGACAAGATCTGCAGTGGTCTGGAGTCAATAAGCCTATCAAAAGAAGGGATTAGTAAGCTGCAAAATTTGCTAGTTGCAGCTAGAAAGCAGCATGTCTATGTATCGTTACTAAAAGTGATTAAGTTAGATCAGAAGGAACAAGTGACAAATGATGTATGTTTAAAATACCCCATAGTAAAAGATAAACACTTTTTCCCCCAAAAGGAAAAAGCTGAGCTTAAAGGAGTCTATGCCTATGTAGACACATAGTATAAAATTATTTAAAAACAGGTTTAAAAGACATACAGTCTCTTATATGCTTTGATGAAATTTGTGGGGTGCCACCAACAAAATAGTCTCTCTAAAATGGAGCCTGAATTTGATGGAGCCTCTAGATCTACAAACTGACCTACAGGAGTACCAAGGCAGAAAGTAGACAGCTCACCACCTGCTGGGAGGTGGGGAAACCAAGTAAGTAATATCTTGCAAGTTGCAAAATTTTGATAGAGAAACAATTCAGCTTTTTCATCAAATAAACTGCAAAGGAAGAAGAAGAGATGACAGAGGAAAGATGTGAATTGAAGGCACTTCACTAAATGCAACACAGGGGCCTTATGAGGATCCTGATCGGAACAAACATGTGACACATTTTTCTAAATGACGGAACTAAGGGAAACCTGAGCACTGGCTTGACGTCTGATGACACCAAGGAATCTACCTTTTACTTTTTTAAGGTGAGTACAGTATTGTGCTGATTTTTTAAAACAGTTCTTTTAAAGCTACTGAAATATTTATGAATGAAATGACACAATGTCTAGGTATTTGCTACATAATTATTTAAAAAGGAGAAAAAAAAGGCCCCTGTGTTGTCCAGCATTAACAAAGGAAGGTATATTGAAAAGTATTTCTCTCAAATATTGTTTACATTTCAATTTCCTGGACAAACAGTGGCAAGCCTTCTCAAGAACCAGTGTTCAACACTTGAGGGCAAGTGCCCTCAACTACACATGCCCAGGTAGTGCACACACAGATGGCCCACACACAGGTGCTGCACATGTATGCACACAGTGCATACACCACACACACATACATGTACATGTACAGAGCATATGTGTGCACACACACACATACAAGAGGCAAGACTACTGTGTGTGCACAGGAATGCTATGTGTATCTGCATGCCACAAAATGCAAGGAATCAGAATGGGCAATGCCTTTACTCTTTTTCAAGCCACAGGGAGCTGAGAAAATCAAGTGGATATCCCAACATTTCTGTATAGGTGAGAGGCAAGCATAAATCAGTGGAAAGTTGTTATTAGGCAAGAAAGAGAAGTAAGTTGCCTGCAGGGGAGGATATAACACCATGAATGCATGTTACCTGTCCCAGTTCCTGGGTGTCTTCCTCAGAAATTACTGGCTCGCTTGTCTGTAGCTGAAGTGGCCTCCCTTCCTGGCTCCCTGAGGAGGGCTCACAGTGCATGGCTTGGTCCATCAGTTCAGATGCTGAAATGTAAAGTCAAACAGAGTGGCATCTTCCAGAAGGTGTGAACAACACAAGGGCATTCAGAACTTTAGAAAAAGTAGTGTTTAAGGCCGTCAGAGCTCTTTAGGTTGACAGAGTGTTTTCACAGTCATCTATGGGTGTAGAGCCTCTGTGCTTGCCAGAGCAGTAAGTGTGGTGAACTCACTTGGCTGAGCCTCTGCTGAGCTGACTGAATGTGGGACCTGCCTGAGCCTTGCCTTCTGTCCCAACCCAGGGCTGCTTCGTTACCCAACACTGATCGGAGTGTACAACACGGTAAATACTAGGGATCTTGTTCTATAACTGGCTTTGAGAAGAAAGATCTTTTATCCAGGAGTGGATATTATTTAATTGCTAAGTTGTGTCCAACTCTTTTGTGACCCCATGGACCTTGTAGCCCACAAGGCTCCTCTGTCCATGGGATTTCCCAGGCAAGAACACTGGAGTGGGTTACCATTTCCTTCTCTGGTTTATTTATTAGGATGCTGGAGAGATGAAAGCATATTGGTCTGAGAACCAGCATCTGGATTCCAGGACCAACTCCTTTGAGCAGCTTGCTCTGCTTCAGCAGAATGGGAGGGCAGAGATGGGACACTCCCACTTCCTTCCAAGGACCCTCAGAGCAGTAAGCAGCGCTGCCTTCTGGCAGAGTGGCCTAGAGCAGCTGATAAGTGCATTGTTAGGAAAGGAAATTCATCTTGGGGTCAAGTTCTTGCTGGGCCTGAAGAGTAGGAATACAGCTGGTAACTCTAGGATATGCTAACTGCACAAGTCCCTCCTCCCAGGGGAGAGAAGAGCCACCTCCAACAGATACACAAACATCCCCTTATTCTTATTACTTAAAAAGTTTCTTACAAACTAACACTCCCTGAAATTTCCTAACTGAACAGAGAAGACATGAGGATGAGAGCACGTTTCTTGAGATACTAGAGAGGAAGAGTCTCGGTCAGAGAGAGTGAGCTCAGGAACCAGTTGGTACAAAGCAAACCTGCACGGAGGAAAGAGCAGGGGCTCTACAGTGCAGACCTGAGCACTCCCCAAACCTGTCTCCTCCGGGAAGGAGGCCCTGTGAGAGACTGCTTGCCTTGTAACTGTGCACACCTGTGCGAAGTGCAGCCTACATAGAACTGCTACACCATCACATACACCTTGGGAGTCACAACACAAAAACCCCAGGACATACCATGCACTTGGGTGTGCTTTTCTATTCTTTAGATAAAGTGCCACTACTCCATCATCCTAAGGGCTTATTAAATAGAGAACTTTCCATAGCATACAACTCACTGTTGGTTGGTCTTACAAGACCTAAATGTCACTAAGATGTTACCTAATAAAAAGCACTTTTCTAACACATTAGCAACAGAACCATCAGAGCTAAACTAGACAACAGACGGCGTTGTTCTACCAATTATTATCAGCCTAAAGGAAAAGCTAACTAATGTACCTGACCTTAAAATGTTATCAAGTGCACTTCATTTGTCTATGTTAACAGTGGTTCTCTGGCCTAATGGGTGAAAGTGAACTCCTCAGTCAGCCTATACCCTTCTCCCTAGTCTGCTCCCTGACCCTGTAGACTTCTGTTCCTGCCACCCTGGCACCCTGACCCAGCATACTGGCTCTGCCCACCATGCACCCCACTGTACATGTCATGCAGACAGATGTCCCCTAGCCCAAGTCTGGAGACATGTTTTCTACTCAGCCCTTTCATTATAGCAATCTTCCCTCATCTGTCCTGGTACCATTCAGTTTATACACCTGGTACCATTCAGTTTATACAGTGACAGTAACTTGCTTGGTTGGTACTGCACTGCTATTTATCTCTTTCAGCATTTTTGGAACTAGGATCTCCCCAACTAGCTTCTCCAGGAGCAAGGCCCACGTCTAATTCACACTTGTGCGCTTGTGCCCAGCACTGTGCTCCTTCACTGTCACTCTGGTTTCCATTTAAACAGCCATAGCTGTATTACAGGCAGAAACATTATTATTTTTAAATTTTTAACAAATGGGATTGAACAATCAGAAAATCACAACTGAAGACTTTTCTTCCTGGAATATGCTAATCAGAGATGTTTCTCACAATGAGCTGTGGCATCACCAGGATCCTGCCTAGTACAAAACTCGGCCACCCTCAGAAATGTGTGCTGAGACCTGGGTTGCTAAGTCAGTTACTTTAATGCTTTGAACTATCTTCTGAAAAAAATTAATTTGATGCAGTATAAGATGGTTTTGTCTCAGAAATCAATAGCATTAATAATTAAACAAAATAAGCACAAATTGTTCAGCTACGTGAGAACTTACAGATGATTCCACTTTCTAAGAACAAGGAGGCATCAAAGGGAGCCCTGAGCAAGGACTGGACTGGCAGGGACAGTGCTGGGACGCAAAAGTCACCTTTGTGCATCAGACACAGACTGGTCACCTCACCTCAAGTTCAGAGCAAAGACCACCAGGGCCTGACCTGCAAGCAGAAAAACTGCTTCAAGTCTGTCTAGTCATGAGCAAATCCTTCTCCCTATCCTTGGGCCCCAAATACCCCACTGATGACACAGGAAAATGCCTACTCTATCCAGCAGCTTATATAACTGGAGTGGGAAGCCCTTTCAGAAAAAAAACACAAAATGCCCCATGTTCTCAGTGTTAACAGGAGGTATATAAGGGAGAGAAAGCTGAAATGGAGAGAGATAGTAGTCTCAACTAATTACAATTTTTAAAAAACTTACTTTGCAAATTTACAAAATTACATGGTATACAGCTTGGACCTGTGGGTCCTCGGAAGGGATCAAGGGGTTGAGGGTCAAGCAGCTCTCCGAGGGTCTGTCGATAGTCAGGGATCACCATGTCCTAACAACCACATGGGGCCTGTTTGAAGTCAGGGAAGTGCTCGTGTCCTAGTGACCACACGGCGTCTGTTGGCGCTAAGCATGGTGCTGTGTCCCAGGGTCAGAACTTCAATGCTTCAAAAGACAGTCCTACATTAATGACCTTGTGCAGAGACTTCAATGCCTCAGAATTTATCTACCATTTTACAGAGATGCAGGTGCTAAGCAAGATTTCTACAGGGTCAGTGAATGGGAAACCAGTCTCCTTAAATTAGATGGTCAGTGAAGACCCCTCTCAGAAGGCAACTGTTAGCAAACAGTGAAAACAAAACTCAGTACCAAAAAACTCTTTAAAAATGCTATGCACGGACCTTGCTCTTTTGATAAGAGCTCTGTAGTTTTCCTCCCCAAACCCATCACCCCAGTGGATCATGAGACAACATGGAACAAGGTCCAGCTTGGGAAAAGGCTACAAAACCTGACCACTGTCAAGATCATCAAAACAAGGGGAGTCTGAGAATTCGTAATAGTCAAGATGAGTCCAAGGAGATGAGACACCAAAATATCATGTGGGATCCTGGATAGGATTCTGGAACAGTAAAACTTAAGGAAATCTGGATAAAAGATGGAATTAGTGAGTAAAGATGTATCGATATAGATAGGTTCATTAGTTGTGACAATGAACAATACTAATGCAAGATGACAAGAATAGGGGAAACTGGGTGTAGGAGATACGGGTACTCTCTGTACTATCCTCACAACTTTTCCTTAAGTCTGAAACTATTCTAAAATTTAAAAGATTACTTTAAAGACACTGTGCAGGCAAACAGCAATTTGCAACTGCTCCTTCTTAAGGTGGAATCTTCCCACCTGCATCATTTCCAGCCCTTCAAGCCCAGGAGACTCTCCTCCTCCCCCAGTCCCAGCCTGGCCACTGGGGCCCTCAATCTGTCTACACTATACATTACAACAAAGGTCTCTGGAAAGTTCTTCTGGACTCTGGTTCTTAACAAACACTGGTCCACTATTACTAGATCGCCACCTTCTGGCCACACATTTTACTAAACTAGCTAACTGAGGAGAGAAATACGTTTCTGAGATGTCACAGTCATGGTTTCTATCTCCACTGTTTCTGCTGTTTCCCATACAGAAAAGTAAAAACAGAGGTGCTGACAGATACAACAAGAAAGGTAACAGTGAGAAGTAGGTTCTCATTCCTGGGCTTGACAGGACCACTGTGAAGTTCCAAGCAAACGAGATATCCTCTTGCTTACTGAACTCAGCATGCCGGCTTCTTCCAAACAAAACTCACCAGCTGCACCCCTCCAAATCCACAGCTGTAAGGTACACCTGCCCTGCCTGGGCAAGGCAGCTTCACAAGGGGAGGATGGCACTTCACGCTCAGTCCAGACTCAGACACACTGCAGGGACCCCACCCAGAAGCTAAAGTCAGCACTGAAATGAAAACCAATCTGTCACGGTGGACGTGGCTCAGCTCATCCCATATATATACAATCCGTTACTGGGGTGGGTGAGGCCACAGTCCCCAGTTACTCAACCCAACCCTAATCTAACTGTTGCTGGGAAGGTGTTTGTAGATGTGGTGAAGCTCTCAATCAGTTAACTTTAGGGGAGGGGGTCTATCCTATACAATCTGGTGGGCCTGGTTCAATCAGCTGAAAAACCTTAAAGGTATAATATCTGCAGCTTCCCTGAGAAGAAAGACATTCAGCCTCTGCTCAGCAGCCTCAGTTTGTGAGCAAGAGGTCCATTTTCCCCTTCCAGATGGGCGGCCCTGCAAATCTGTACTCGCTTAGCTTCCTACAGTCTGATCACAGCTGCAGAGTCCCTGGCACTCACTCCCTGCTCCTCTCTAGCCCCACCTGCCACCTGTATGCCTAGAGTCAGAGCTTATCATCCCATCTTCCTCGGGGTCTGCCCTCCATGACAGTGAGGCCCAGCAAGCTTGCACTCTTCTCACTTGTACAGTATGACTTTCTGTGCCACACAAGACATGCTCCCATCTGCCATCTCATTTGTAACATTCTGTGCCATGTTCTCTCTCTGAAACCACCATCCCTAACAAGACCCACGAATCGAATGTGGTAGAGCTCCATGAGAAGAAGGATGGTTTTCAGGACTATAGGTACCTGGCATCATGCCTGGTATAGACGGATTCTTCAACAGCACTGTTAAAACCAGTAGCCCACAGTGCTCTGCATCTGGCCCCACCAGCCAGGCCCTCCTTCTCACTGCTGAGGCTCCCCCAGAGGAAAACAGTAGTGATGAGGACTCAGAGACTTAGGTTATCAGAGGAGCTAACCAGACTGAGCTTGCAGATGGCCTTTCCTGAAGGGTCCTTCGGGTCAGGATCTGATGCTGGCCGGTATAGTCTACCCTCTTTGGCCCTTTTATGTAAACAGATTACATACTGAAATCAATTACTTAAGAGGGAAAGGAAATGAAAGGAACTGGAATAGTAGCAAACATACCTGTTACAAACAAACTCTAACAACTGAAGTTAATCAGCAAAGATTATTACTTATTAGAAAAACCACTATAACAAGGAAGTAATGTCAACTGTAATGTTAGTATTAGAAAACAGAAGAATATTTTATGACTTTGGGATTTCTTAAGCAGGGCTCAAAAATAAACTTAAGGGGAAAAGTGGTGGATCTGACCACAGCAAAATTAGAAGTTTCTGTAATGGAGGCTGACAGTCTGGGAGAAGTATTTGTAGCTTCTAAATCAACGAGGGATGAATATCTAGAATGAATAATGAACCCCTATAATTGTATCAGAGAGAAAAAAGCCTAGTAGAAAAACGAAAACAAACAGAACGAGCAACCCACAGAGAAAAATCTGCGAGACCAGAAAGCAACTAAAAGGCGTCTGATTATTTCATCTCACAATCAAAAAACTAAAAATACCATCAAGATACCACTGGACACCCTCACATCCATATGTCCTGCCACCCACACTGGACCCTGGGGCCAGACTCAGCTACACCCTCCACACCCAACACAGACCTGCAAGAGGATTCTGCAGCCACACTGCCAAGAAAAGCAAAGGTTTCATGATCTTTGTAGACGCTAAAAATCACACAAAAATTATGCTGCATAGTTATCAAAAATTCTGATATCCAAACACACATCTGGAAGGTGAGCTTGGAAGACCTCAACTAAGTGCCAAGAAAACCAAGAGTGATGCAGGGTCTGGGTGGAGACACACCAGAGCAGGTGGAGATGATGCTAGTTAAGACCCTAAAGTGTTGGTTCTCAAATCAGAGGAAAGAGGTGAAAACATCTAACTTGGGAGCTTTCCTTCTTTCGGAAGTGTCACCAAAATCTTTCTGACCTACTTGGAAACCACAGCTCCAAAGGAAATGATAAACTGAGTGATCTGATATTCAGAGGGTAAATACTAAGAAAAATGGTCTGAAAATATTTTTATTTACAAGCAAAGGGGCAGCTGCTAGTGAGCTGAAACTAGCAGTTGCCATATGTGATGCATCATGGTAAGTATGCACCATGGGTGTGCTGAGTTTGACTGTGACTTTACAGGTTTTGTGCACAGACTGTTTTGATGATCACTCACCTGCGTGCCAGACTGAATAGCCCTTCTCTGCTAGGGAAGAGGTTCTAGTGCTTCTGAGCATCATGGCAACTTCTAATAACTCGATCTTCTTGCTGAACTGTACTTCCAAAATGGGGATAACCTCTGGCATCTTGGCAGATATCAAACGATAAGTTATATCTGGCTTCCCAATGAACCGCTGGCGGATGCTAATTTCATAAGGTGTGTGAACCTTGATGTCATCTACATCTTCTCTTTCGAATCTGTGCATGAGCAAAGAATCTGAGTTGTAGATTTCCAACCCAGAAACACGGACAGTGAGCCTTCCCGGTTTAACATGAGATTCTGTTCTTTGGGAAATAACAGCAGGAACTTGGATCACTATCCCTTCTTTTCCAAAAGCTTTGGAGTTAGCCATTGGGGTGTCCCACTTGGGCTTTGTTTCTGATGGCATCTTCCAAAGCTTGGCGCCAAAGGGCCACCAAGAAGGAGACTCCAGCTCAGTCAGCAACCTAAAAAAGCAAACAAAACACAGAAAGTAGACAATCAGTTGTTAATTTTTTTTTGGAAAATTGCTTTGACCTTTATAAAGAATGTTACCATTTTATAGCTTTCTTTTCCACAAGCACTCCAAGCAGCAGCAAAAGCAGGAATTATTATCTTCATGTTTTAAAAAAGAAAACTGAGGCTAAGAGCAGTGGGACATTTGTCTACAGATACAAAGATAACCAGGAGTAGAGACACAACAAGAACATCTTCTGACTAGAATACTGCTGTTTTCACACTTGACCGGGGGTAGTTTTGACCAAAATAAATCCTGATCATAACCTTTAGAGAGCTATCTAATAGAACTTTCTGCAGTAATCTATATTACCTAATCCAGTAATGGAGACACGTGGCTACTGGGCACCTGAAATATAGCTAATGCAATGATGAACTGAATTTTAAACTTAATTTTAATGTGGCTAGTGGCTATCATATTGGACAACATAGCTCTAATTTAACCACTAATACATCAAGAGATATATCTAAAAAGTCAGTAAGAAAGGAAAACTGGAAGCAAGAAAGGAAAAGCAAAGGAACAAAAGAGCAAATCAAATAAACAGGAAACAAATAACAAGATAGTAGAATTATCACAACCCTATTAGTAATCATACCAAACGTAAGTGGACTAAATTCTCTAACTAAAAGGCACATGGTCAGTCTAAATAAAACACAGTTATATCTTGTTGACAAGAAGCAACATGAAATATAAAAACACACGACAGACTGAAAGTAAAGGGACTGGAAAAGTAAAATGAAAAAATAACATGCCAAAAATAAACTTTAAGACAAAAAATGTTACTGGGAAAAGAGGGACAATGCATAATAATAAAAGAGTCAATCTAAAAAAAAAAGACTTAATGGCAGTAAATATGCATGCATCTAAAAACCGAACTTCAAAATTCATTAAGCAAAAACTGACAAAACTAAAAGTAGTCGCAGGTTTTAAGAAATTTCTCTCCATAACTGATACAGCAAGAAGACAAAGGTAATTAGTAAGAAAATAGAAATTTTGAACAATACTATTCAACCATCTCAACTGATACCTCCAAATGCTGAATGCACTCTTTGAAGTATATTCAGAACATAAACAATAACAACAAAAAGAATATATTATATAATGGAGTGGTCAAGATGGCACAGAATGAACACCTTTACTTCCTCCCACAGGTAAACCAAAATTATGACTACTTACAGAGGAGCTATCAATGAGAAGGACCTGAAGACTAGCAGAAAAGATTTCCCAAAACTAAGGATATCAAGAAGGAACTACAATGAGATGGGTAGGAGCAGTGGAGTTGCAGCATAGTTAAAACCCACATCCCCAGGTAGATGACATACAAAAGGGTGGGCAATCACAACTGCAGAGGTTCTCCCCAAGAAGTAAGGGGTCCAAGCTCCATACTTGGCTCCCCAACCCAGGGGTATTACACTGGAAGATAAGCTCCATAACAACTGACTTGGAAGGTCAGCGAGTCTTGTGTAAGAGAAAGCTAGAGGGCTCTAGGAAAAGAGAAATGCTTCTCTTAAATGACACAAAGTATCACATGCTCAGAGACCTGGCAAAGAGGGAGTAATTTCAACGGAGTCTAGATCAGACCTACCTGTTACACTTGGAGAAGCCTGCCAGGGAGGTAGGAGGCCACCAGAACTCCCCCTGGGGGCACAGATGCTGGTGGCAGCCATTTATGGAAGCTATTTAGGTTCTATCATGAGGATATTGATGCTGGCAAGTGCATCAGTGGATGCACTTCTTTGGAGTCTAGACTATCGGCACTGGAACATGGTTCCACCCACTAGCAGGTGGCCAACAGTCCTGGGACCTCCCACACTGCACAGCCATGACCCTGACAGCCAGCAGGCAGAGACCCCAGTCCTGGACCAACAGAGCTGTAGCCAGCCACACAAGAACCTGGCATCACCCACCAATGGATAAGAATCAGCTCTGGGACCCCGGGCCCTACAGGCAACTATATGGGAACAGGTTCCGATCATAATCAGGCAGGCTCCAGCCCTGGGAGTTTCAAGGTCCTTGCTTCACATACTAGCAAGCCAGCACTAGTATTGGGACTCACCAGCTCTTGCAGACAGGAGCCCAAGGCTGGTAGGCCCAAAAGTCAACTGTACTGGGACCAGACACCACCTACCAGGAAACTAAAATATTTGAAGTGAATGAAACTAAAAACATGATATACAAAAATATAGTGGAATGCAAACAAAGCAGTCATGAGAGGGAAATTCATACCTCTCAATGCATATATTTGAAAACCTCTTGTTATTCAGTTGCTCAGTCATGTCCAGCTTTTTGAGACCCCATGGACTGCAGCACACCACCAGGCTTCTCTGTCCTTCACTATCTCCTGGAGTTTGCTCAAACTCATGTTCATTGAGTCGGTGATGCTACCCAACCATCTCTTCCTCTGCTGCCCCCTTCTCCTCCTGACCACAATCTTTTCGAGCAGTAGGGTCTTTTCCAATGAGTCGACTCTTCCCATTAGGTGGCCAAAATACTGGAGCTTAAGCTTCAGCATCAGTCCTTCCAACGAATATTCAGGGTTGATTTCCTTTAGGATTGACTACTTGATCTCCTTGCAGTCCAAGGGACTCACAAGAGTCTTCTCCAGCTCCACATTTAAAAACGATCAGTTCTTTGGTGCTCAGCCTTCTTTATGATCCAACTCTCACATCCAAGGATGTCTACTGGAAAAACCATAGCTTTGACTATACAGACTTTTGTTGGCAAAGTGATGTCTCTGCTTTTCACTCTCTAGGTTTGTCACAGCTGTCCTCTCAAGGAACAAGTATCTTTTAATTTCATGGCTGCAGTCATGGTCTGCAGTGATTTTAGAGCCCAAGGAAAGAAAATCTGTCACTGTTTCCACTTTTTCCCCTTCTATGTGCCATGAAGTGATGGGATCAGATGGCATGATCTTAGTTTTTTGAATGTTGAGTTTTAAGCCAGCTGTTTCACTCTCCTCTTTCACCCTCATCAAGAGGCTCTTTAGTTCCTCTTCACTTTCTGCCATTAGAATGGTATCATCTGCCTATCTGGGGTTGTTGCTAATTCTCTCAGCAATCTTGGTTCCAGCTTGTGATTTATCCCAGCCTGGCATTTTGCACGATGTACTCTGCATCTAAGTTAAATAAGCCGGGTGACAATATACAGCCTTGACATACTCCTCTCCCAATTTCGAACCAGTCTATTGTTCCATGTCCAGTTCTGACTATTGTTTTTTGATCTGCATATAGGTTTCTCAGGAGACAGGTAAGGTGGCCTGGTATTCTCATCTCTTTAAGAGTTTTCCACAGTTTGTTGTCCTCCACACAGTCAAAGGCTTTAGCATCATCAATGAAGCAGAAGCAGAAGTTTGCCTGGAATTCCCTTGCTTTCTCTATGATCCAACAAATGTTGGTAATTTGATCTCTGGTTCCTCTGCCTTTTCTAAATCCAGCTTATACATCTGGAAGTTCCCAGGTCATATACTGTTGAAGGCTAGCTTGAAGGATTTTGAGCATGACCTTGCTAGCATGTGAGATGAGCACAACTGTATGGTTTGAACATTCTTTGCTGTTGCCCTTTTTTGAGACTGGAATAAAAACTGACCTTTTCTAGTCCTGTGGCCATTGCTGAGTTTTCCAAATTTGCTGACATATTGAGTACAGATAGCACTTTAACAGCATTGTCTTTTAGGATTTTAAATAATTCAGCTGGAATTCCACCACTCCCACTAGCTTTGTTCGTAGTGATGCCTCCTAAGATCCACTGGACTTTATGTAAAACTCCAGGATGTCTGGCTCTAGGTGAGTGATCATACCATGGTTATCCAGGTCATTAAGACCAATTTTGTATAATTTTTCTGTCTCCTCTGTTTTTGTTAGGTCTTTGATGTTTCTGTCCTTTATCATGTCTATCCATCTCTGCACAAAATGCTCCCTGATATCGTCAACTTTTTGGAAGAGATCTCTAGTCTTTCCCATTCTATTGTTTTCCTCTATTTCTCTGCATTGTTTACTTAAGAAGGCTTTCTTATATCTCCTTCATATTCTCTGGAACTCTGCATTCAGTTGGGTGTATCTTTCCCGTTCTCCCTTGCCTTTCACCTCTCTTCTTTTCTCAGCTATTTGTAAAGCCTCCTCAGACCACCACTTTGCCTGCTTGCATTTCTTTTTCATTGGGATGGTTTTGATCAACACGTCCTGTACAATGCTAGGAACCTCCACCCATAGTTCTTCAGGCACTCTGTCTACCAGATCTAACCCCTGAATCTATTCGTCACCTCCACTGTATAATCATAAGGGATTTGATTTAGGCCAGACCTGAATGGCCTAGTGGTTTTCCCCTATTTTCTTCAACTTAAGCCTGAATTTTGAAATCAGGAGATCATGAAAACTTCTTAGGAAGGATTAAAATCAGTGGTCGAAGCCTCTACCTCAAAAAGTTACAAATTATACACAGAGAAAGTAGAAGGAAAAGTAGGAAACAATGAAAAGGAAAACAGAAAAATTACAAAACATCTTTGAAGTAATTTTAAAAATTAAACCCCTAGCAAGAAATAATAAAGAAAAAAAATTGAACAAGAGCGGGAACAAACAACCTGAAAAATAAAACAGGCTTAAGTAATTTAATAGTCGTCAATTATTACACTGTTAAGATGGCAAAACTCTCCCAAAATGACACATTCAACCCAATTTCTATCAAAAGCCCAATTGGCTTTTGTGTAGAAACTGGCTAGCTGATCCTAAAATTCACATGAAAATGCAAGGGACCCAGAATAGCCAACAATCTTGAAAAAGGAGAACAAAATTAGACTCCTATTACCTCATTGCAAAACTTACTACAAAGCTATAGAAATGAAGATGGTGTAGTGCTGGTATAAAGTTATATATATGAATGAAATAGAATTCAGAGTTCAGAAAAAAACCTTGACATTTATGGGCAATTGATTATCAACAAGGGTGACAAGACAATTCAACAGGGAAAAAAGTCTTTTCAACAAATGTTGCTGATACAACTGGACATCCATAGGCAAAAAAAAAGAAACTGGTCCCATTTCTCATGCCATTTGCAAAAATGAACTCCAAGTTAATCATATATAAGATAAATGTAAGAGCTAAAACTATAAAAACTCTTAGAGGAAAGTACAAGAGTAAATCTTTGCAACCTGGATTAGACAAGAGATTTTTTGATATGATGCCAATAGTGAAGCAGTATTAAGAAAAAAATAGATACATCACACTTCATCAAAATCAAAAATTTTCATATTTCAAAAAACAATCAAGAAAGTGAAATGAAAATCCACAGAATGGGAGAAAATATTTGTAAATCATATATTTGATAAAGGGACTTATATCCAGAATATATAAAGAATTCTTATAACTCTAGAATAACAATAACAAATGGTCAAAGGACTTGAAAACAATATATATATATGAATAAAAAGCACATGAAAAGATGCTCACTATTGTGAGGAAATGAATAAATGAATACCACAATGAGATATCACTTCACACCCACTAGGATGGCTATAATTTTAAAAAAGGCAATAACAAGTATCAGTGAGGATGCGGAGAAAATGGAACTCTTATACATTACTGGCAGGAATGCAAAATGGTGCAACTATTTTGGAAAACAATTTCTCAGCTTCTAAAAATGTTAAAGACCCAGGGAAATTGTTCCCTCCCAAGGGAAATAAAAATATGTACCTATACAAACACTTGTACATGAGTATCCATAGCAACATTATTAATAATAACCACAAGGTAGAAACAACATGTGTATCATTGGGTAGGGAGTTCCATGGTAGTCTAGTGGTTAGGACTTGGTGCTTTCACTGCCATGGCCAGGTTTAGTCTGGGGACTTGAGATTCCACAAGCCATGTGGTACCCTCCCCCGCAAAAGACTAAAAACTAGTCAATGGGTAAACAAAATGTGATAGATCTACAAAACAGAGTATTACTCAGAAATACAAAGTAATAAAGTACATCCTACAACATGAATGAATCTCAAAAACCATAATGCTAGCTGAAAGGAACCAGGCATATATTAGCTCTCCAGAAAGCCAAATCCATCCAATACACAGAGAGCAGATTAGTGGTGACCTGGGCTACGGGAAGAACAGAGAGTGACAGCAACTGGGCTTGAGCCAACTGTGAGGGTGACAGAAGTGTCCTAAAACTGGACTCTAGTGACATTCGTTTAACTCTGTAAAGAAACTAAAAATCACTGAATTGTTCACATAAAGTGAGTGAATTTTATGGTACATAAGTTAGAAACCTGTTCTAAAACATCTACACAGACAAACAGCAGTAAAACATTAGAATATTTAGAATAGGGAGAAAAAAACATTAGCCACAAAAGAACAATAAATTCTCTTTAGCAATAACATGCAAAGAGGACAATGGAAAAACATCTTCAAAATGTTGAGCTAAATCTGGCCTAATTGTGAAGAGCCAAATTACCATTCAGAGTGTCAGCAAAATAAAGGCATATTCCAACATATGAAGACTGAGACAATACTACTTACTCATAGAACCCAATGAAAACATAATGAATTCTAAAAATTCATTATGTAATCCTTATATTACCACAGAATGTGAGGAAGTGGTAAAGATCTGATTGAAGAATGGCATGGCTGTTGAATGAGTATTAGGGAACCAGGGCTCTTAACTCCCTCCCAAGAGGCAGCTGTAAAAAAAGCCTCTGGAGGCCAACTGCACTGACGAGACTTTGTCCAGTGATTCTGACCTTCTGTGCCTCCCCTTGCTTCTGCTCTATACTGTGGGCTTTACCTGGGATTTGTCTGCAAACCATTCACCCAACAGTTATATTTAAAAGGTAATAAAAGGTGACAGGAGCTGTCCATGAATACCTGAGATTACATAATTTAAGGTTTATAATCCTAGATATTACTCCCTGCTAAATTATTGGATTAAAAATGTCACAACATGCTTAAAGAGGGAACAGCTTAAAGTTCAGTAGTATACTAACTGCAATGGATTGAAACTCATCAAATACTTTTAGATCCAGGAATTCAAAATGATATTAAAAATTACAACTGAACGTTTTTTGATGATGATAAAGAATAAAATCATTACTTTGAAAACTGTTAAATACAGAAAAACAATGAAATTTCCTCCAGAATGAAATGGTCACATGAAAGGCATCATCTATTCATAAAAGCCATATAGTTAGTGAGTGCAGGGAAGATGGTGGAATAGGAAGCTGCAGGAATCTGTCCCTCCAGCAAAACAAATAAACTGGCAGAACTGTCTGAAGCAACTACCTTGGAACTCTGGGTCAAGGAGAACATATGCAGCATCCAGCAGGAAGTTGATGAAGAGACAGTAAATTTCAAGCAACTTCTGCTTTCAAGCAGTAGCAGCTACCATCTCTCACCCCACAAAACCATAGCTTGCAGCTGTGAACAGCAGCAAGTATTCCTAGTGTGGCCTGTTGGAGCCAGGGTGGGCAATAATGACCTTTCCTCCAAAAACTGGGATTGCTGAGTTTTGACTGGGGCTTTCAATTGCTGAGAGGCTGGCACAGAGATCTCTACCACCATGGGCTAAAGTGCTCCCCAGTCAGGAGGGAATTTAAAGAAACAAGACCTATTTATTTTTTCTTTCTTGGGAGCTTCAGTGGCCATACTTAACAAGGAATACACGCTTTGCAAAAATAGTCTGGAGTAGTCAAAAAAGGTCAGTTCCGACCCTCAACAAGCAAAAACTACCAACCCCTGAGGTATAGGAGAATTAGATTTCCAGAGTGTTATCAGTCAGCTTGAGCTGCAACAGACTGGTAGCTTAAGCCACAAATATTTATTTCTTACAGTTTTGGAGGCTAAAAAGTCCAAGATCAGCGTTACAACAGATGTGGTTTTTGCTCAGAGCTCTTTCCCTGGCTTTCAGTCACTTTCTCTCCAAGACACTAATCCCATCATGGAGGCTACACCCTCATGACCTCATCTAAACTTCACCTTCCAAAGGCCCCACCTCCTAACACCATCACACTGGTGGTTTAGACTTAATACACGAATTTCAGGGACACATACATTCAGTCCACAAGAGTTACCAAAACATAATCTTCAGAATGTGTAGTTCTACAGAGAAAATTACAAAATATACAAAGAAAGAGGAAAATATGGCCCATTCACAGAAAATAAAGAAAGCCCAGACATTTGAATTATCAAAGACATTACACTAACTGTCTTATATATGTTCAAAGAGCTAAAGGAAATTATGGACAAAGAACTGAAAGAAATCAGAACAACAATATATGAGCAAAGAATCTCAATAAAAAGATAGAAATTATGAAAAGAAACCAAACAAATTTTAGAGCTGAAAAGTAACAGTAACTGAAATAAAAAACTACAGGAAGTCAACAGCAGATCTGAGCAGGGAGAATAAAGGATAAGCAAATTTGAATGTCAAACATTTGAAATTTTCTAGTCTGAGGAGCAGAAAGAAAAAAAGAAGAAAAATGAACAGAACCTAAAGGAACTATGGGACACCATCAGGCAAATCAACACATGCATTACAGGAATTCCAGATGGACAGAAAAGAAGCAGAAATATATTTGATTTGAAAGTTCTCAAATCTGGTGAAAACTATGAATAGACACATCCAGGAAGCTCAACAAAATCCATGGAGAATAAAACAGAAACACATTATGATCAAATTGCTGAAACTTAAAGACAAACACAAAAATTTAAAACAGCAAGAGTGACTCGCCATATACAAAGAATTCACAATAAGTAACAGTCCACTGTAATCAACCCACCAAGTAGCTGACTGAACACCCTGGAGAAAGATGCCATATTGGAGACTCAGTGTTGATCTCTGCTGCTATTGGATTGCATGGCAGTGGCAATCGCCAAGCTGGCCTTGATAAGTGGAGTTCATGCTTCAGTGCCCAAACATAGCCTCCTCCACCCCGTTGCCATGGCCGTTGTATTCATGGGCCCACTGGGCAATAACAGGATGGATTGGAGAAACAGGCTGACTGGTGTCCAGAGAATGGGTCTTCCTATCCGTTTGGTTACTATAATTCTCTTCTGCTGAGGAGACGCTTTGGTGACCATTCACGTGGGACATATCTTCACCTTTCTGCCCATTCAGAAAGACCTACTCATACAATTCTACCCCAGACCTCCTCATCATCAAGTTTCCAATCATGTTTCTTCCAGTCCCTGAACCTCCAGCCAAACCACTTTGCCACAACCAATTAGTACACAGTTCAGCCTCTGGCCATCCCTTCTTCCAAGCAAACTGTTGACCAGAATACTGCTTATCAGTCACTAACCCCAGAAGAGGACTCCAAACACCTCCCCACAGCACTGTGGTATTGCAGTCAGCATGAAACATAACACAGTTAAGCACTGGATGGAGCAACGCCTTATTGAGCTTTATTTACATAGAGAAGAGACGGAGCAAGATCAGTTCCAATAATGGGCATAGGTCCTTCATGGCCAGCAGGTCCCTCCAGCAGCCAATGGAGCAACTGGCTCATGCACACCCCTCAGTACTATAGTGGAAGGAACCTTCCCCTTCCCCCACGGAGTCTGAAAAACTTAAAAGACTGGGTGTGCTTGAGAACCACTAATCTACAGGCTTAAGCAGAATAAAAGATCACTGGTAGAGATTGTAACAAGGAAAGTTATTCCCCCAAAAGTATGGCATAGGTTGTGGGGTTTTTTTTACCTCTTGATGATAAAGTGTTCTAGCCCCAAGGCCCATTCTTAAGAGGCAAAGTAGGGGTAAAAAGACTGCATACACAAGACTGCATTTCCCAACACAAATGAACCAGAAGAACTGCTTGTGGTTCTGTCCACTGGGAGGATTTCCCTTCACCACTGTCCTTTAGGATGTCCCAGAGAGAAACTGTCATGCTAGTACTATCCACTTCTGGGTGGTGCCTACATATCTTGCAACCAGGCCCCAGTGTTTCCTCCTCAGTCAACTAATCGCAGGGCACTCCCCAAGTAGGGGATGAACTATAAATGGCTGGGAAACAGAAGGCAGTGTAACAGAAAAGGGTTGGGGAGCATGCATGTGGGCCAATCCCTCATGCACCTTAACCTGTGCCTTCAGGGCCTACTTGAGCCCAATTTTTTGTACCCCACTTTTTGTGGGATACATTTGATGATGGGGTACTGCTAAGTATGCCCAGCTTCATGAATGGTAAGTCAGATAACAACCACTCAAGATGGGCAGTTGAACTTGTATAGTAGCTTGGTGGCCTGTGGTTGTGTTCTGTCTCTACTAATGCCCAGTAGCAGGCCAAGAGCTGATTCTCAAAAGGAAAGTAGTTATCTGCAGAGGATAGCAGGGCTTTGCTCCAAAATCCTAAAGGTATGTACAGAAATTCCCTATAAAGGTTTGCAAAAGGCTCCAAAGAGCACACCTGTCTTCCACTTATACATCATACACCAATGGATCATACGACCCAAGTGGCAGAGCAGCTCTGTGGCAGTCTGGACCTGTTTCAGAGCCTTCTCTTGTTCTAGGTCCTACTCAAAACCAGCAGCTTCTCAGTCAGTCACTTGGTAAATGTGCCAGAGTAAGACGTCCAAATGAGGAATATGTCACTTCAAAAATGCTAAGAAGCACTGTGCCTCCTTTTTGGTTGTAGGAAGAGTCAGATGCAACAACCTACCCTTCACCATAGAGGAGATACTTCAATGAGGCATATACCATGGGATTTCTAAAAATGTCACTGAAGTAGAAGGCCTTTGAATTTCTGTCAGACTTCCCATCCTCTGATATGCAAATGTCTTATGAGTCTAGAGTAGTTGCTACTTCTTACTCAGTAAGTACAATCAGCATTAATATCATGTCATCTTGTGGAAGAGAAAGGTATCAAGACCTTTGTGAACTAAATCATGACACAGGGCTGAAAAGTTGGTATACCCTTGAAGTAGGATAGTGAAGGTGTACTGCTGGCCGTGTCAGCTGATAAAAACTGCTTCTGGTGGTCTTTACTAACAGGGATGGAAAAAAAAAAACACTTTCCAGATCAGATGCTGCATACCAGGCACAAGAGGATATGCTTGTTAATTTGCTCAAGCAGTAAAACTACATCTGGAATGCCAACTGTAATTATAGTCACTACCTGGTTAAGTTTAAGATGTCCTGCAAGACCCATACTTCTTTTCCATAGTCAAATAAGTGAGCTGAATGGAGATGGGGTAGGACTTACTATCCAAGTTCTTGACGGTGGTACTCATCTCTATAATCCCTCCAGGAAAGCGAAATTGCTTTTGGTTTACTAATTTTCTAGGTAGAAGCAGTTCTACTGGTTTTTACTTAGGTCTTTCCCACCAGAGTATCTCTCATTCCACAGGTCATGGAACCAGTGCAGGGATTCTGCCAGTTCCTGAATATGTCTATTCCAATTACATACTTCAGAACTAGGAAAAATTACCACAGAATGGGTCAGGGGTCATCTCACTGTGAGATAAACCTGAGCTAAAACTCCACTGATTACCTGACCTCCAAAAGCCCCTAGATGAGCCACAGCGATGTTTCGGGTCTCCGAGAATCAGTTTTAGTTCAGAGCTAGTGTCTAGTGTGAAAGTGCTTGGTCTCTCAGTCATGTCCGACTCTTTGAGACCCCACAGACTACAGGCTCCTCTGTCCATGGAATTCTCTAGGAAAGAGTACTGAAGTGGGTTGTCATTTCCTTCTCCAAGTGTCTAGCAGTCCCTGAAAATCTGATTATTTCCTTTTCTCCAGTGCACGGTCACCCTGGTAAAATGTCATAGGTCTCTCTGGGGGAAGGCTGGGATAAAGATGAACAGTACAAAATTTGATAGCGTACTGAGATCCTTCCCGGAGAAGGCAATGAAACCCCACTCCAGTACTCTTGCCTGGAAAACCCCATGGATGGAGGAGCCTGGTGGGCTGCAGTCCATGGGGTCGCTAGGCGTCGGAGACGACTGAGCGACTTCACTTTCACTTTTCACTTTCATGCATTGGAGAAGGAAATGGCAACCCACTCCAGTGTTCTTGCCTGGAGAATCCCAGGGACGGGGGAGCCTGTTGGGCTGCCGTCTATGGGGTCACGCAGAGTCGGACACGACTGAAGCGACTTAGCAGCAGCAGCAGCAGAGATCCTTCCACAAGGGGACGGACCCACCTTCCCCATCATTCAAGGTGGTTCAAGTCTAGAACTCAATTAAGAAGCTATGACTTTTTTTTAAAATTCAATTTAGATGTTGTTCACATCACCTACAACTCTTCTGCTTAACAGATCGAGTAAGAATTGAGTCAACCACCCAACTATTTCTCTTCTAGGGGCACATGATCAATTGGCCAATTGATTCCCAGGTCTCTGGGAATCAGATTATTCTCTGATTGCTTGTTTTGACTCTGCTGTCCATTATGGTAACCACCCCTACTTGTCTTTGGTGATTTAAGTGCTACCACTTAGCCCTGCCACCCCAAAATCCAATTATCCCTGCTCATTTAAGGATCCCTGTTCGGTGGCAGCAGTTCCCACTGTAATTTCTGGCCTGCAGAGAAGAGCAACCACACAGCTCTTCAAGGATGCTGGGACTCCTCTTAAAAATTTATTTCCCACAGTCAAGGTGAAAAGTGTGTCTTCTTGAACCCTGTCGGGGTAGATGAGGAGATCTCACATAATATATCTACTCTACCATTCCAATCTTCCTCAGTCTTCTTCTGAGTATACTTTCTATACGTCCTCTGAGATGCTTCCTCTGGAGTATACCAAGGCAGTTCTGGCATTCCAAACTTCATTTAGTGTAGGCTGCCTTTCGGTCCACATCTCATCCAACCAACCAATAGAGCCTTTCTAACTTCTCGAGCTGCAGCAACAAATCCAAGATCTCTGTTTAGCAAGCCCCCATTTCAGTAAACTCGGGCACATCCAGCTTCATATTCCTCTCATCCAACTTCATATTCCTCTCACCACTGACCCATACCCAAGATATCCATCCCCACATATATTCTTAAGATCTCTGTCTGTAAAAACTAGAAAAATCATGTAGTTCTTTCAAAGCGTCATGCACCTCTTTTTGTAGGTCATACTTTCGGCTTCATCTTTTGGGATCTGCTGAGACTTAAGCCTAACAATATACCTAGAAGCAAAGAGGGATGGTGAGGGTAGGTCTTGAGGAGAATCTGCATTGTCCTGAAAAGCAATTATCTCAGGGGAGGCCATTACAGATTCCTCAAGCAAAGTGTGGTTAATCACCTCAGATAGGGATGGAAGGGCTGCTTTTACTGGCAAAGAAGACTCATCAGAATTTAGGGGTTCTATTATTTCAGTTTCATCAGGATCTTTCCATGTGTCCACATTCTAATTTTCAGGATCCCATTTCATTACTATTAATACCCTTGGTTTAACAACAGACATCATGCAAAGTTGGGGTTTCAATTTACATTACGATTCAATCACTCACAGGATGACACTCTGGATCTGACTTTCAGAAATCTCAGTTGTGCAGCTATGGGAGCTAAGGTTTTCTCTCAGGGCAGATATAGAAGTGTTCAGGTCACTATGGGACACCCTGAACTCATCCCTTCCATACTTTGTCCAGTGGAGTTAGAACAGCCAGCCAATCTCATTACCTATTAGTGTGTCACAAATGTTATTAGGAAAAAAAAGTTATTAGGTGTCAAATGCACGGTCACTCAGAGCCTTTTACAAATATTTGATTATGAGCATCCCATGACGATATTTTATGTATCATCACTGCCACATCATCAGTGCCTTCTATACCATTTGAAATAAGGTCACTTTAAATCTAATCAGATTGTATTTCAAAATCTGTAGAATTCCAAAAACTCATCTTCCCTCAGTACAAACAGAATGAAAGAGGAAGGGGAACAGGGAGATAGAAAGGGAGGCAGAGAGGGGCAGAGAAAGGTGGCGGGGGTGGTGGGGGAGAGAAAGGGAAGGGACCATATTTTGGAAAGACTGTTGAAGGCACTGTCCTGTGAGCTCAGTCGTGTCTGACTCTTTGCAACCCCATGGACTGTAGCCCGCCAGGTTCCTCTGTCCATGGGATTCTCCAGGCATGAATACTGGAGTGGGTTGCCATTTCCTTCTGCAATGGTTGAAGACACTCTAACTGCATAAATCTAGGACTGTCATGGAAAGATGGACCCGACATTCTCAGACCACAAAGTACTGCTCTCCAACACTGTGACCACGCTCCTTTCAGCAGAACCAAAAATTTCACTGTACACTCCAGGCCTTCCCAAACAAAAAAATAAGACAAGCCTATCCATAACAACCCAAGAAAAGAGAATAGGGCATCCATGAAGTAATAACAGGCTGCCATTCAAAAGAAACACTTGGAAAACAAAAATTAATTCCTGGAAATTAAAAATATGATAACAGAAATAAAAGGTAGGAAGATAAAATTCAAGAAACAAAAGCAGAATAGAGACCGCTTCAAGATGGAAGAGTAGAAGGAAATGTGCTCATTTGCTCCTGTGAGGACATCAAAATCACAACTAGCTGTTGAACAACCATCAACAGGAGGATACTGGAATCCACCAAAAAAAGATACCCTATGTCCAAGGACAAAGGAGACAGACTTCCACAAGACTGGGGCAAACAGACTCCACTCTTGGGAGGGCACAAATACAACCTTGAGTGTACCAAGATCCAGGGGGATGGAGCAGTGACCCCACAAGAGACTGAGCCAGATCTAGCTGTGAGTGTCTGAGAGTCTCCTGTGGAGGCACGGGTCCACAGTGCCTGCCGCGGGAACAGGGGCACTGGCAGCAGCAGTCCTGGGAGGTACGTGTTGGTGTAAGTCCTCTCACAGGTAGCTATTAGCCCTACCTTAGAATCTGTAGACTCCAACGCCGGGTCACCTCAGGCCAAACAACTAAAAGGGAGGGAGTGCAGTTCCATCCATCAGCAGACAACTGGATTAAAGATTTACAGAGCACAGCATGGCCTTGTCACCAGAGCAAGACCCAGTTTTCCCCACAGCCAGTCCTCCCATCTAAAAGCTTGCACAAGACTCATCCTCATTCACCAGAGGGCAGACAGAAGAAGCAAGAACTACAATCCCATAGCCTCCAGAAACCACAATCACAGAAAGCTAACCAAAGTGAAAAGAAATAGGATTATGTCTCAGATAAAGGAAAAAGATAAATTACCAGAAAAACAACTAAATGAAGTAGAAATAGGCAACCTTCCAGAAAAAGAATCCAGAATAATGATAGTGAAGATAATCCAGGATCTTGGAAAAAGAATGGAGGTAAAGACTGACAAGATGCAAGAAATGTTTACCAAAGAAGAACTAAAGAACAAACAGAGATATACAATACACTAAGAATAACTAAGGCAAACGAAAGGATAGATCTGGAAGACAAAATGCTGGAAATCACTGCCCCAAAACAGAATACAGAAAAAAAGAATGAAAAGAAATGAAGGCAGCTTAAGAGACCTCTGGGACAATATTAAACACACCAATGTTCACATTACAGGGGTCCCAGAAGAAGAAGAGAGAGAGAAAGGACCCAAGAAAACATATGAAGACAATAATAGCTGAAAACTTCCTGAAGATGGGAAAGGAAATAGTTAACCAAGTCCAGGAAGCACAGAGAGTCCCAGGAAGAATAAACCCAAGGAGGAACCCACCAAGACACATAGTAACCAAACTGACCAAAATTAAAGACAAAGATAAAATATTAAAAGCAACAAGGGGAAAAAGACAACATAACACAGAAGAGAAATCCCATACAGTTATAAGCTGATTTCTTAAAAGAAACTCCACAAGCCAGAAGGGAGTGGCATGATGTATTCCAAGTGATGAAAGGGAAGATACTACAACTAAGAACACTCTGCCCAGCAAGACTCTTGATCAGCTCTAACAGAGAAATCAAAAGCTTTCCAGACAAGCTCGAGTTAGGAGAAGTCAGCACCAATGAACCAGGTTTACAACAAATGTTAAAGGAACTTCCCTACTCCAGAAACAAAGAGAAAGAAAAGATCTTCAAAAAATAAACCCCAAACAATTAAGAAAATGGTAATAGGATCACATATATCAATAATTACCTTAAATGTAAGTGAATTAAATGCACCAACCAAAAGACACAGACTGGCTGAGTGAATACAAAAACAAGACCCATATATATGCTGCTAAGTCACTTCAGTCGTGTCCGACTCTGTGAGACCCCACAGACGGCAGCCCACCAGGCTCCGCCGTCCCTGGGATTCTCCAGGCAAGAATACTGGAATGGGTTGCCATTTCCTTCTCCAGTGCATGAAAGGGAAAAGTGGAAGTGAAGTCGCTCAGTCGTGTCCAACTCTTAGCGACCCCATGGACTGTAGCCTACCAGGCTCCTCTGTCCATGGGGTTTTCCAGGCAAGAGTACTGGAGTGGGGTGCCATTGCCTTCTCCAACCCATATATATAGTTGTCTACAAAAGACCTATCTCAGACCTAGGGACACTAGGGGACAGGAGAAGGTATGGGGACAGGAGAAGGTATTCCACTCAAATGAATTCATAAGAAAGCTGGAGTAGCAATACTCATATCAGACAAAATAGACTTTAAAGCAAAGACTGTTGTAAGAGACAAAGAAGGACACTACATAAGGATCAAGAGTCAACCTAAGAAAAAGATATAACAACTATAAATATATATGCACCCAGCAGTAGCAGCACCTCAGAATGTAAGGCAAATACTAACAAATATAAACGAAGAAATCAACAGTAACACAATAACAGTGGAGGACTTTAATACCCCACTTTCATCAATGGACAGATGATCCAGACAGAAAATCAATAAGGAAACACGAGCCTTAAATGACACTTTAGATGAGCTGGACTTAACTGATACTTATAGAGCATTTCACCCAAAAGCAGCAGACTATGCATTCTTCTCAAATGCACATGGAATATTCTCCAGGACCGACAACACCCTGGGCCACAAGGTGAGCCTTGGTAAATTTAAGAAAATCTAAATTATATCAAGCATCTTTCTGATCACAACACTATGTGATTAGAAATAAATTATAAGAAAAAAACACAAAACTCTAAAAACCACAAACACATGGTGGCTAAACAATATGCTACTCAACAACCACTGGATCACTGAAGAAATCAAAGAGGAAATAACAAAATACCTAGAGAAAGTGAAGGGCTTCCCTGGTGTCTCAGATGGTAAAGAATGTGCCTGTGATGCAGGAGACCAGTGTTCGATCCCTAGGTTGGAAAGATCCCCCGGAGAAGAAAATGGCTACCCACTCCAGTATTCTTGCCTAAAGAATTACACAAAGGAGTCTGGCAGGCTACAGTCCATGGAGTCACAAAGAGTCAGACACGACTGAGTGATTAAACACACACACACACTGAGACAAATGAAAACAAAAGCACAACAGTCCAAAATGTATGGGATGCAACAAAAGCAGTTCTAGGAGGAAAGTTTATAGCAATACAATCTTACCTCAAGAAATAAGAAAAATTTCAAATAACCTCACACCTAAAGCAACTAGAGAAAGAACAAACAAAACCTACAGTTAGTAGAAGGAAGGGAATCATAAAGATCAGAGCAGAAATAAATGAAATGGAGACAAAAAACATGGCAAAGATCAATGAAACTAAAAGCTGGTTCTTTAAAATGATAAACAAAATTGATAAACCCTAAGTAAGACTCACCAAGAAAAAAAGGAAGACTCAAATCAATAAAATTAGAAATGAAAAAGAAGTTACAACTGACTTCACAGAAATACCAAGGATCATAAGAGAATACTATGAACAATTGTTTGCAAATAAAATGGACAACCTGGAAGAAATGGACAAATGCTTAGAAAGGTAGTCTCCTTACACTGAACCAGGAAGAAATAGAACATATAATAAACAGACCAATCACAAGCACTGAAATTGAAACTGTGATTAAAAACCTCTTGGGCTTCCCTGTGGCTCAGCTGGTAAAGAATCCGCCTGTAATACAGGAAACCTGGGTTCAATCCCTGGGCTGGGAAGATCCCCTGGAGAAGGGAAACGCTACCCACTCCAGTATTCCGGCCTGGAGAATTCCATGGACTTATACAGTCCCTGGGGTCGCAAACAGTCGGACACAAATGAGTGATTTTCACTTGCACTTTCAACAAACAAAAGACCAGGACCTGACGGCTTCACAGGTGAATTTTATTAAACATTTATGCTATGCTATGCTATGCTAAGTCGCTTCAGTCATGTCCGACTCTGTGCGACCCCAAAGACGGCAGCTCACCAGGCTCCGCCGTCCCTAGGATTCTCCAGGCAAGAATACTGGAGTGGGTTGCCATTTCTTTCTCCAGTGCATGAAAGGGAAAAGTGAAAGTGAAGTCGCTCAGTCGTGTCCGACTCTTAGCGACCCCATGGACTGTAGCCTACCAGGTTCCTCCGTCCATGGGATTTTCCAGGCAAGAGTACTGGAGTGGGGTGCCATTGCCTTCTCCTATCAAACATTTAGAGAAGAGTTAATACCTATTATTCTGAAATGGTTCGAAAAAGTTGTACAAGAAGGAAAGCTTCCAAACTCATTTTATGAGAGCACTATCACTCTAACCAAAAGCAAACAAAGATACCACACAAAAAAAGAAAACTACAGGCCAATATCACTGACAAACATAGATGCAAAAATTCTCAACAACATACTAGCAATGTGTATCCAACCATACATTAAAAAGATCACATACCATGAACAAGAGGGATTCATTCCAGGGATGCAAGGATTTTTCAACATCCACAAATCAATCAATGTGAAACACCAAATCAACAAACTGAAGGATAAAAACAATATAATCATCTCAATAGATTCAGAAAAAGCTGTTGATAAAATTCAGAACCCTTTTATGACAACAAAAACTCTCCAAAGAGTGGGAATAGAGGATACATACCTCAACATAATGAAGACCATATATGACAAACCTACAGCCAGCATCACACCCGATGGTCAAAAGCTGAAAGCATTCCCTCTAAGATCAGGAACAAGATGAAGATGTCCATTCTGGTGACTTTTATTCAACATAGTTTTGGAAGTCTTAGCTCCAGCAATCAGAGAAGAAAAAGAAGTAAATGGAATCCAAATGAGAAAAGAAGAAGTTAAAGTACCACTGCAGATGACATGATACTATACATGCTGCTGCTGCTGCTGCTAAGTCGCTTCAGTCATGTCCGACTCTGTGCGACCCCAGAGACGGCAGCCCACCAGGATCCGCCATCCCTGGGATTCTCCAGGCAAGAATACTGGAGTGGGTTGCCATTTCCTTCTCCAGTGCATGAAAGGGAAAAGTGAAGTGAAGTCGCTCAGTCGTGTCCGACTCTCAGCGACCCCATGGACTGCAGCCCACCAGGCTCCTCCGTCCATGGGATTTTCCAGGCAAGAGTACTGGAGTGGGGTGCCATTGCCTTCTCCAGATACTATACATAGCAGATCCTAAAGATGCTACCAGAAAACTACCAGAGCTCATCAATGAATCTGGTAAAGCTGCAGGTTACAAAATCAATACACTGAAATCTGTTGCATTTCTATACACTAACAATGAAAGAGTCGGGAGAGGAATTCAAGAAGCAATTCCATTTACTATCACAACAAAAAGAATAAAATACCTAGGAATAAATCTACCTAAGGAGACAAAAGACCTATACTCCAAAAACCATAAGATGCTGATGAAAGAAATCAAAGAGGACATAAACAGATGGAAAGAAATACCATGTTTGTGGATTGGAAAAATCAACATTGTCAAAATGACTATATTACCCAAGGCAATCTACAGATTCAATGCAATCCCTATCAAATTATCTATGGCATTTTTCAAAGAACTAGAACAAAAAATCTCAAAATTTAATGGAGACACAGAAGATCCCAAATAGCCAAAGCAATCCTGAAAAAGAGAAACAGAGCTGGAGGAAGCAGGCTCCCTGACTTCAGACTACATTACAAAGCTACAGTCATCAGAACAATATGGTACTGACAGAAAAATAGAAATACTGAAATATTTATCAATGGAACAGGACAGAAAACCCCCAAATACGCCCAGGCACCTACGATCAATTAACCTATGACAAAGGAGGCAAGGCTATGCAACACTGGAAAGACAGTCTCTTCAACAAATGGTGCTGGGAAAACTGCACAGCCACAAGTAAAAAAAATAAAATTAGATCATTCTTTAACTCCATACACAAAAATAAGCTCAAAATGGATAAATACCTAAATGTGAGACCAGACACTGAAACTCCTAGAGGAAAACATAGGCAGAACACTCTCTGACATAAATCACGGGAACATCTTTTCCAATCTATCTCTCAGAATAATGGAAATAAAAACAAAAATAAACAAATGGGACCTAATTAAACTCAAAAGTTTTGCATGGCAAAGGAAACAATAAACAAAATGAAAAGACAACCCACAGATTTGCAAATGATGTGACTGATGGGCGATTAGTCTCCAAAATTTACAAAGAGCTTATGATGCTTAATAGCATCAAAACAAACACCCCAGTCAAAAAATGGGCAGAACACCTGAATAGACATTTCTCCAAAGAGGACACACAGATGGCCAAAAGGCACATGAAAAGATTTTCAACATCACTAGTTATTAGAGAAATGCAAATCAAAACTACAATGAGATATCTCCTCACACCAGTCAGAATGGCTATCATCCAAAAATCCACAAACAATGAATGCTGGAGAGTGAAGTGGGAATGTAAATACCTATCCTGTTGGTGGGAATATAAATTGGTACAGCCGCCATGGAAAACAGCATGAAGCTTTCTTAAAAAACTAAAAATAGAGCTACCGTATTCGGAGAAGGCAATGGCACCCCACTCCAGTACTCTTGCCTGGAAAATCCCATGGATGGAGGAGCCTGGTGGGCTGCAGTCCATGGGGTCGCTATAAGTCGGACATGACTGAACGACTTCACTTTCACTTTTCACTTTCATGCATTGGAGAAGGAAATGGCAGCCCACTCCAGTGTTCTTGCCTGGAGAATCCCAGGGATGGGGGAGCCTGGTGGGCTGCCGTCTATGGGGTCGCACAGAGACGGACATGACTGAAGCAACTTAGCAGCAGCAGCATGACCCTGCAATCTCACTCCTGGGCATATATATCCAGAGAAAACATGACTCAAAAGGATACATACACTCCAATGTTCATTGCAGAACTGTTTACAACAGCCAAGACTTGGAAGCAACCTAAATGTCCACCAACAGAGGAATGGATAAAGAAGATGTGGTACATACATACAATGGAATATTACTCAGCCATTAAAAATAATGAAATAATGCCATTAGCAGTATCATGAATGGACCTAGAGAGGGTCATACTGAGTGAAGTAAGTCAGAGAAGGAGAAATATTGTATGACATCCTTATATGTGCAATCAAAAAAGACAAGTCCTTCATTAGAAGGACTGATGCTGAAGCTGAAGCTCCAATACTTTGGCCACTTGATTAGAAGAACCAACTCATTGGAAAAGACCCTGATGCCAGGAAAGACTGAGGTTAAGAGGAGAAGGGGACGACAGATGATGAGTTGGTTGGATGGCATCACTGTCTCAATGGACGTGACCTTGAGCAAACTCTGCAAGATGGTAAAAGACAGGGAAGCCTGGTGTGCTGCAGGTCATGGGGTTGCAAAGAGCTGGACACAGCTTGGTGACTAAACAACAACAATAAAAAAGAAATGACACAAATGAGCTTACTTATAAAACAGAGAGAGACTCACAGACTTAGAAAAGGAACTTATGGTTGCCGGGGGAAGGGGTAGTTAGGGAGTTTGGGAACGTTATGTACACACTGCTATATTCAAAATGGATAACCAACAGAGACCTACTGTATAACACATGGAACTGTACTGAATGTTATATGTCAGCCTGGATGGGAGGGGTTTAGGGGACAATGGATACATGTATATGTATGGCTGAGTCCCTCTGCTGTTCACTTGAAACTACCACAACATTGTTAAATTGGCTATACCCCAATAGGGCTTCCCAGGTGGCAGTAGTGGTAAAGAACCTGCCTGCCAGTGCAGGAGATATGAGAGACACTGATTCGATCCCTGGGTTGGGAAGATCCCCTGGAGAAAGAAATGGCAACCCACTCTAGTATTTATGCCTAGAGAATCCCATGGACAGAGGAGCCTGGGAGGCTAGTCAATGGCGTCACAAAGAGTTGGACATGACTGAGCAACTTAGCACACACATACCCCAACACAAAATAAAAAAGTTTAAAATCTGAAAAAAAAAAAAAGCAGAACAAAAGAATGAGGAAAAAGAAAAATGAGAACAATATTAGAAGATCAGTTCAGAGTTCAAGAAGTCAGATAACAAAAAAAGGGGAGTTCCAAAAGAAACACATTTAAAAAACTGAGGTAAAAAAAAATTCAAAGAAATAATACAGGAAATAATAGGCTCACTGAGGGTCTACCACAATCAGCTTGAAAGGACCCATGCCAAGAAGAATCAGGAACCACAAGACCACCACTCTAGTTAAACACCAGTCAGCTGCTCTCTGGATAAATCACCACAGAGCTACACAGTATGGTGCCTGCATGCACACTTCCTGTTCAGATATTCATATTTTAATTCTATATTTTTCCTACAGTATTATTTTGCATGTTAAAAAATCATATAAACGGTATCCTGCTGTACACATCTCTTTGCAACTTGCTTTGTTTTTTAAACAGTGCTTTGGGATTTATTCAAGTTGATATCTAATATATAACAGTTAATATGAAAAATTAGTCTATTTTGTGACTAAAACATAGCTTATATACCCAATCCTGTTGAGAAACAATTGATTGTAATTGCTCACTACTTATGAAAGTTCATGTCTGCACATGCTGTGCACGAGAGCCAACATTTCCCAGATTACACATCTGAAAGGGAAAGGTCAGTTATGGGGTCTGTGCACCTCTGGCTTCACTAGGTATTGACAATTACTCTCCTAAGTGGCTGAACCAATTTACATTCTTGACAGAAACATCAGAGTTATTATCACCCCACATCTGAACTAACAGCTGGTATTACCCACTAATATACCTGTTGGTTTAATTTACCTTTCCTTATTACTAGAGATGCTGAACTCCCTTTTCACTGGTCTTTTCAGTTCAGTTCAGTCGCTCAGTCGTGTCCGACTCTCTGCGACCCCATGAATTGCAGCACGCCAGGCCTCCGTGTCCATCACCAACTCCCGGAGCCTATCCAAACCCATGTTCATCGAGTCGGTGATGCCATCCAACCATCTCATCCTCTGTCGTCCCCTTCTCCTCCCGCCCCCAATCCTACCCAGCATCAGGGTCTTTTCCAATGAGTCAACTCTTCGCATGAGGTGGCCAAAGTATTGGAGTTTCAGCTTCAACATCAGACCTTCCAATGAACACCCAGGATTGATCTCTTTTAGGATGGATTGATTGGATCTCCTTGCAGTCCAAGGGACTCTCAAGAGTCTTCTCCAACACCACAGTTCAAAAGCATCAATTCTGCAGCGCTCAGCTTTCTTCACCGTCCAACTCTCACATGACCACTGGAAAAACCATAGCCTTGACTAGACGGACTTTTGTTGGCAAAGTAATGTCTCTGCTTTTAAATATGCTATCTAGGTTGGCCATAACCTTCCTTCCAAGGAATAAGCGTCTTTTAATTTCATGGCTGCAGTCACCATCAGCAGTGATTCTGGAGCCCAAAAAAGTAAAGTGTGACACTGTTTCCCCATCTATTTCCCATGGAGTGATGGGACCAGATGCCATGATCTTAGTTTTCTGAACGTTGAACTTTAAGCCAACTTTTTCACTCTCCTCCTTCACCTTCATCAAGAGGCTCTTCAGTTCTTCTTCACTCTCTGCCATAAGGGTGATGTCATCTGCATATCTGAGGTTATTGATATTTCTCCCGGCAATCTTGACTCCAGCTTGTGTTTCTTCCAGCCCAGCATTTCTCATGATGTACTCTGCATATAAGTTAAATAAGCAGGGTGACAATATACAGCCTTGACGGACTCCTTTTCCTACTTGGAACCAGTCTGTTGTTCCATGTCCAGTTCTAACTGTTGCTTCCTGACCTGCATACAGGTTTCTCAAGGGACAGGTCAGATGGTCTGGTATTCCCATCTCTTTCAGAATTTTCCACAGTTTATTGTGATCCACACAGTCAAAGGCTTTGGCATAGTCAATGGAGCAGGTGCGGATGATCAACGTGCAGCGCCTGCTGGAGGCTGCCGAGTTTTTGGAGCGCCGGGACCGAGAGTGTGAACATGGCTACGCCTCAACGTTCCCGTCCGTGCCGAGCCCCCGGCTGCAGCATTCAAAGCCCCCACGGAGGTTGAGCTGGGCACAGAAACACAGCAGCGGGAGCAGCAACACCAGCATTGCCAACAGTATGGCCAGAAGCGAGGCGGCTGCGACGGCTCGGCGCAGAAGCGAGGCGGCTGTGACGGCTCGGCGCAGAAGCGTGGCCGAGAGGAGCTAGGCCGGGCCGGGGGCTGGGAGCTGGGGGCGGCGGCCGAGAGAGCCTAGGCCGGGCCGGGGCCTGGGAGCCGGGGGCGGCGGCCGACAGGGGCTAGGCTGGGCCAGGGGCCGAGGGCTGGGGGCAGCAGCCGAGAGGGGCTAGGCCAGGCCGGGGGCCGGGGAAGGTGGCCGACAGGGCCTAGGCCGGGCCGGGGGCTGGGGCCGGAAGCGGCGGTGGCGGTGAGAGGAATTACCCAAGGCCCAAGGTAAGAGAAACCCAAGTAAGAGGGTAAGTGTTGCGAGAGGGCATCAGAGGATAGACACACTAAAACTAAAATTACAGAAAACTAGCTAATCTGATCACATGGTCCACAGCCTTGTCTATCTCAATGAAACTAAGCCATGCCGTGTGGGGCCACCCAAGACGGATGGGTCATGGTGGAGAGGTCTGACAGACTGTGGTCCACTGGAGAAGGGCATGGCAAACCACTTCAGTATTCTTGCCTTGAGAACCCCATGAACAGTATGAAAAGGCAAAAGGATAGGACACTGAAAGATGAACTCCCCAGGTCAGTAGGTGCCCAATATGCTAATGGAGATCAGTGGAGAAATAACTCCAGAAAGAATGATGGGATGGAGCCAAAGCAAAAACGATACCCAATTGTGGATGTGACAGGTGATAAACGCAAAGTCCGATGCTGTAAAGAGCAATATTGCATAGGAACCTGGAATGTTAGGTCCATGAATCAAGGCAAACTGGAAGTGGTCAAACAGGAGATGGCAAGAGTGAACGTCGACATTCTAGGAATCAGCGAACTAAGATGGACTGGAATGGGTGAATTTAACTCAGATGACCATTATATCTACTACTGTGGGCAAGAATCCCTTAGAAGAAATGGAGTAGCCATCACTGGTCTTTTGGGATTTCTCAATTGTGAGACACTGTAGCAGAGACTACTCATGATTCCTCTTATCCATTCTCCTGTTTTTCCTTTGATAGTGAAATATCTGAGTAACCTCTCACAACTACCCAGCTTCTTTGTTCATAAGTGTAGTTATGAGATCAAGTCCTGCCAGTAGGATACGAGCAGAATTGCTAAGTGTGATTTTGGGGTCATCTTCTTAAAGACATGGCTGTACACCCTGGGCTCCCTCTCTGTTCCTGGTTCCCACTGGCTGGGAATGATCAATGCCACCAACTTCTGATGTAGTAACGGTGCCATGTGATAAGATAGGAGGACGTTCTAGCCAACATGCAGCCCCAAGTGATGGCATAAAGCAGAGGTTTATACCTGCTTGGGATACCTACTTTCCTTTGGACCATTATATTAAACATCTAGCTTTTATCAACCACAATATTTTCGGATCTCTGTTAGTCTAAAATCCAATCAACGACCTTTACTAACTTTTCTGCTGAACTGTCTTTTTCTCATTTGGCCTTTAACTAACTGGATGTTAATCTTTTGTTGGGATATGGGTAGGTATCACAGGTACTTTCTTCCAGCCTCAGGGTCATCCTTTCACTTTGTCTTTTGCCAAAAGAAGATTTACAAACCACCCAATTGTTCTCCAAAAGTATTATACCAATTGTCATTCTGATTATCTTCTTTGCAGCCAAAGATGGAGAAGCTCCATACAATCAATAAAAACAAGACCTGGAGCTGACTGTGGCTTAGATCATGAGCTCCTTATGGCAAAATTCAGGCTTAAATGGAAGAAAGTAGGGGATACCACTAGGTCATTCCAGGATGACCTAAATCAAATCCTTTATGATTACACAGTTGAGGTGACAAACAGGGATTAGATCCTGTAGAAAGAGTGCCAGAAAATTATGGATGGTGATTTGGAACACTGTACAGGAGGTAGTGACCAAAACCATCCCCAAGAAAAACAAATATAAGAAGACAAAGTGGTAATCTGAAGAGGCTTTATAAATAGCTGAGGAAAGAAGAGAAACAAGAAAGAGAAAGACATACCCAATGAATTCAGAGTTCCAGAAAATAGCAAGGAGAGATAAGAAGCCCTTCTTAAATGAACAATGCAAAGAAACATAGGAAAACAATAGAATTGAAAGACTAGAGATCTCTTCAGGAAAAGGGGCGATAACAAGGGAACATTTCATGCAAGAATGGGCACGATAAAGGACAAAAACAGTAAGGACCTAACAGAAACAGAAGAGAGTAAGAAGAAGTGGCAACAATACACAGAAGAACTACACAAGAAAGTTCTTAATGACCCAGATAATCACGATGGTATGGTCACTCACCTAGAGCTGGACATCCTGGAGTGTGAAGTCAAGTGGGTCTTAGGAAGCATTACTATGAACAAAACTAGTAGAGCTGATGGAGTTATGTAAAACCCCAAAAGATGATGCTGTTAAAGTGCTGCACTCGGTATGTCAGCAAATTTAGAAAACTCAGCAGTGGCCATAGCACTGGAAAAGATCAGTTTTCTTTCCAATCCCAAAGAAGGGTACAAGCTGGGTTTTGAAGAGGCAGAGGAACCAGAGATCAAATTGCCAACATTTGCTGGATCATGGAGAAAGCAAGGGAGTTCCAGAAGAGCATCTACTTCTGCTTCATTGACTACACTAAATCCTTTGACTGTGTGGATCACAACAAACTGTGGAAAATTTTCAAAGAGATGGGCCTACCAGACCACTTTACCTGTCTCCTGAGAAACCTATATGCAGGTCAAGAGATAACACAGACATAGACAATGGACTGGTTCAAAATTGGAAGAGGAGTATGACAAGGCTGTACTGTGTCACTCTGTTTTTTTAATTTATATGCAGAGTACATCATGTGAAATGCCAGGCTGGATAAATTACAAGCTGGAATCAAGATTGCTGGGAGAAATATCAACAACCTCACATACAGAGATGATACCACTCTAATGGCAGAAAGCAAAGAGGTTCTAAAAAGCCTCTTGATGACGGTGAAAGAGGAAGAGTGAAAAGCTGGCTTGAAATTCAACATTCAAAAAACTATATTATCACAGCCTGTCCCATTACTTCATGGCAAAGAGAAGAGGAAAAAGTGGAAGCAGTGTCAGATTTTACTTTCTTGGGCTCCAGAATCACTGCGGATGGTGACTGCAGCTGTGAAGTTAAAAGGTGCTTCCTCCTTAGAAGGAAAGCTATGACAAACCTAGATAGCATATTAAAAAGCAGAGACATCACTTTGCCAACAAAGGTCCACATAGTCAAGCTATGATTTTTTTCCAGTAGTTATGTACAGATGTGAGAACTGGACCATAAAGAAGGTTGCCCATGTGTGTGCTAAGTTGCTTCAGTTGTGTCCGACTGTTTGCGATCCTATGGACTATAGCCTATCAGGCTCCTCTGTCCATGGGCTTTTCCAGGCAGGAATACTGGAGTGGGTTGCCATGCCCTTCTCCAGTGAATCTTCCCGACTCAGGGATTGAACACATGTTTATTATGTCTCCTACATTGGCAGGTTGGTTCTTTACCATTAGTGCCACCTAGGAAGCCCAAAGAAGGCTAAGTGAGAAAGTGTCAATTGCTCAGCCATGTCTGACTCTTTGCAATCCCATGGACTGTAGCCTGCCAAGATCTTCTGTCCATGGAATTCTCCAGGCATGAATACCAGAGTGGGTAGCCATTCCCTTCTCCAGGGATCAAACCTGGGTTTCCCACATTGCAGGCAGATTTTTACCTTCTGAGCCACCAGGGAAGTGCTGAAGAATTGATGCATGAGAATTGTGGTGCTGTAGAAGACTCTTGTGAGTCCCTTGGACTGAAAGGAGATCAAACCAGTCAATCCTAAAGGAAATCAACCCTGAATATTCACCGGAAGGACTGCTGCTGAAGCTGAAGCTCCAATACTTTGGCTACCTGATGCAAAGAGCCGAGTCATTGGAAAAGACCCTAATACTGGGAAAGATGGAAGGCAATAGGAGAATGGGGTGGCAGAGGATGAGATAGACAGATAGCATCACCAACTCAATGGACATGAATTTAAGCAATCTCTGGGAGATAGTGGAGGACAGAGGAGCCTAGCCTGCTACAGTCCATGGGGTTGCAAAGAGTCAGACACTACTTAGCAACAGAAGAACAACAAAATTCTTACTTTTAGTTGTTATTAACCTCATCATTAAAACCTAGATTTCCTTTAGTGTACATTTGTTTGATTTCCGGTGTAGATGAACATTCTTCTAAATCTCTGATCTCAATGTTCTGTTATATGTTGAAGCTATTTAATAGGTGTCTATATTTCCTACAGGATTGTTTTGTTAGTCTACGAGGGTTGCCTGCTGCAACAAACAACTCCCAGAATCTTTAGGGCCTAGCCCTAGTAAAGGACTATCGCTTGTTCACACAGCAGTCCAACTGAGGGCTCAGATCAGGGTTCTGCTCTGGGAGGCCATCTGGGGCCCTAAACTCTATCTAACTAATGTTCCTGTCTTAGCGCCTTCAAGTCCTGGAGGATTCCAGCAGATAAAGGGGAAGACAGTCTTAAGAGACTGGGTAGGAGAGCTTTTAGAGTCTAGGCCTGCAAGTGACCACCATCACTTCTGTTACAACTCATTCGTACAACTCCTAAACTGCCAGAAGAGTGGGAAAATGTCTAGCCTTGTTCCCATGAGGAAAGCTCACAGAGGTCTGATGATGTTACATCTCATTCACCACAAGCAAATCCTCTTAAGAAGAAGAAGCAGGGCCCAGTTCCCTGTAGCTCTAGCACAAAGCCCTTTACCACATAGTGCTTAGAAATAGCAACAGGTGGTGACTCCAGAGTGTGGTCACTCAGAAGCAAGGGTCTCACAAACAGCAGTCATGCACCCCTGGTCTGAGAGATGGAGGACCCACAATCAGGGTTCATCATGAGACTGTCACCGCATTCTGAGCTCTCAGTCAACCATTTCAGACATCAGGGAGGGAGAGGTTACTCCTACTAGACTCAAAGATTCATGACATATTTTATATGTCATATAGTTAGCACAGCACTTCTCAAAGTGTGGTCTTTGAGACCCTCCCAAGGAGTCTAGGAGGTCAAAATTACTTCATACAATACCACAATGCTATGTAGCTTTTTACTCTCATTCTATCACAAGTGTAGAGTGGTATTTCCAGAGACTTGTGATATCACAGCAGACTGATTGCAGAAGCAAGCGTGAGAATTCAGCTGTTTTATACTAAGCTTTACTTTAAAGAGAGGTGCAAAAAATCTTAAACAGTGACACTCCTCTCACTACACATTTTGCTTTGTAAAAGTTATTTTTCATTAAAAAAATGTTATTTATGTTACTAGAAGCCTGGCATGCTGCAGTCCATGGGGTTGCAAAGAGTCAGACATGACTGAGCAACTGAACTAAACTGAGGACATGGATTTATCATTGTACTTTTTGAGTCAATAGTTATTTAATGCTTTAGTTTTTTAAAAATATGGTACATATTGGTATATACAACCCACATAAACAAAAGCTCTTTGGATATTCAATTTTTAAGGAGGATGAGATGGTCCCCAAGACTGAAAGTTTGAGTGGTTTGGGGCAGTGGCTAAGATGGCAGTTTCTGAAGCCAAAATGCTTTAGCTCAAACCTTGCTGCTATACAGGTATGAAACAGAAATTAAGATAAACTATGCTAACAAACTTCATATATGTGACCTTGAACAAATTACTTGGCTTCTCAGCCTCAGTTTCCCCACAGACAAAATGAGGAACAACATGCTCTTCTTGGCTTGTCTGGTGACTGAGTGAGGTAATCCCCATAAACACTTAAACCTGTATTCGGTACACGCTGCACACTCAGTGAACGCTGGCCCTCATTTATTTGCGTGCCCATAGCAGTCAGCTCAGTGCGAGTGTCCAGAACAGGAGTACAGCTTGTGTCTTCAAAAGCTGAATGTGAAATAAATAGAAGATGATGGAAAAGATACCATACCACAGCCATTCAAAGGTCAACTTAGGATTACAGTGTTTGCTTACCTGTCAGCCACATCCAGGTCAGATTCCATCTTGTCCAGGCCTCTGGAGATACTGTCAAGTTGCTCGCCCTGATGGTGGAGGACTCTGGCTGTGTCTTCCAGACGCTTCTGGGTACAGGCCATGAGACAAGTCAGCTCCTTCCCCTTGGTCATGGAGGAGGATGCCTCAGCGGCATCTCCTGACTGGGACAACAGCAGCTCTCTCCAGAAATGCTCGATGACGCTGAAAACGGCATTTCGACTAGGCTGCAAGGAACTGAACCAGTGCTTGTTGTGGTCCCTTTCCAGGATGGTAATGGAACTGAAGATAAAATGAGAAGCTTCTTTCTTGATCTCAATTATACTAGAAAGGGGAAAGTTGACAAGAATTTCTCTAGTTTCATCAGTCATAAATTTTAGTGAGAGAGAAGTTAATGAAAGTCTTCCAGGGACCCATCGCTTTTCAAGTTCTAAATAATAGGAGCATGGCCAGGTTTGGATGCAGATGTCTCTGCTCATCTGGATCCTAGGTCGGTTTGCACCACGGCCAAGGTCACTCTGCCTCTGAAGGAAAGGGCACACATTAGTGGGTGGACAAGCCTAAAACAGGACTTGGACAGTTGGACTAGAGACACCAGGCCACTGACACTGAGGGCATGATCTGGATCCTAAGCACACAGGAGACTCTAGACGTGGCCAGGCCCTCACCTACAAGGACTCTTACACCATCTGTGATAGGCAGGATGAAGACTGCACCCTACTCAGAAGAGAAGTAAGGGCTGGGGCCAGACTTGTACTTGTCCCAAAGCACCAAGGTCCCCAGGAGCTCTGCACCACAGCACCATTGCTCATCCACAGCTAGATGTGACCGAGAGAAGAAAATCACTGGAAATGACCATCCAAGGATTCTTCACAAGAACACCACTCTGGCTGTGACGACTCCTACCACTATACATTCTACAAGTTTTTAAACTAACACTCTTCTTTTGAAATTTTTACAAGTTTACTTAGTTTCATACAGAAAATAATCCTACAAACTTTTTCATTTGTGTAATCCCAACCAATTTTATAGAGTTCCATATAATTCTATGTACATATTTATACATAGTTTTATATCGTTATATGTAACAAAGGTATACTATTCATATCTACAGTTTGCATTTACCAGTGCATTTTTTTCTTTTTTTGGACATGCTGCACAGCTTGTGGGATCTTAGTTCTCCAACCAGGGACTGAACTCAAGCCCTCAGCACTGAGAGTACAGAGTCCCACCCACTGGACCAGCAGGGAATTCCTTATCAATACATTTTTTTCTTTTTTTGGACACACAACACAGCTTGTGGGATCTCAGTTTTCCAAGCAGGGACAGAACTCAGGCCCTCAGCAGTGAGAGTGCAAAGTCCTACCCACTGGACCAACAGGGAGTTCATTATCAAAGCATTTAAAAGTCATGAATGACAGATCTGAAACAGCCCTTGAGGAACATCATCCAACCCTCTCATCATACAGATAAAGAATATAAGGCCAAGAAAGGATGAAGACTTTGTACAGGGTCAAACCACAAGTTTTAAGTCCCCTAACATACTATGCTGGGCTGCAAGTAGAAAAGAAACAACAACTTCCTTGGCTCACAGAGCTTAAGAGTCCACTGGAATTTTATAAACTTCCTCACTGAGTTATATTCTAAAGACTCAAGACCCTTCAGAGTAATTATTGTACTACATGCCACATCAAACAACACAAGGCTGGACAGCAAGAAAGGGAGGAGCTGCACCTGAAGAACTTGCGCTGAATTGAGGGTCCTAGTTATAAAGGAATAAAGCGACCTGAGATTAGGAAGAGCATCATCAACTATGAAGGGAATTAATGTGAGAAAACAAAAAACTCAAAGCTCATAGGTTATGGGCATAAAAAGAGATGTAAAGAAGTCTTAATCGGACTATGCTAAGCCACTTCAGTCGTGTCCGACTCTGTGAGATCCCATAGACGGCAGCCCACCAGGCTCCTCTGTCCTTGGGATTCTCCAGGCAAGAATACTGGAGTGGGTTGCCATTTCCTTCTCCATAATCGGACTACAGTGGCATCTAATTGGTTCCCTGCCTTTGGTACTCCAAAACACCACCTGCTGCTACTGAAATCTTCTTTCCAGAGTAAGAGAGGCCTTGCCCACCCTCGGCCCCTCCCCCCCTCTCTACCTTGTGGGGCCGTAGAGAACTTATGCACACTTCCTGTACATGTTAAACAGTAGGATGACCACTTGTTATTTGACTGCAAGCTCTCAAAGGGCAATGATCGTATTTTATTCGCAATCCTAACTCAGGAAATACTTTGTGACTAAATGAGTGCACAGGTACTCGTGGTTTATGGGGCCTGTCCAGCTGTGACCCTCAGTATATTTGTGGTCAGTGCTCAGGCTGGCCTCACCCTACTGCTTAATACTCTCCATGCAAGGTGTGGACATGACTAAGAGGTAATTCTTCACGCTGTTTCTCCACATATTATATCAAAAACTGATATAATATTTTATGTCATGAAAACTGTCCAAGAATACCTTCCTTGTGACTGTGGACAGCGTCTTCCTCCTGGCCAAGAGATCTGTTTCCTGACCAGGATAATAAGTTAGCGTCCCCTTCGAGGCAAGAGTTAGACAGGTTTGCTAGCAGTCCCCTCATAAGTTATGACACAAACCCATGGGATGTGCAGCATCCACTTGGGCCTTAAAAGTTAAGGGGCAAAGGGGGCAGATGTACACATGAATCCTGCTGTGCTACACACAACAGGCCCTTTCTCTCTGACCAAGGGCCTCCTGTCTTCTTCCACATCAGCAAAACTAAGGCAGGCTCACTCTTAAACCTATAATAAAGTCTCAGACCCTTCATGATTCCCGGCAGTGATGTGCACCACAAGATCATTCTACTTTGGGGTACAGGTTCTTCATACCAAAATCTCTATCAAAACTAAGTATTTAGGAAGTAAACTCCACAAATCAACTCTATCAACTCATAACACCCTAAGATGTTTCTATCTGACTTAAGGGAAGCAAGACTTTCCCCAGACTTGAATTCATTTTAAAAATAAGTACACAAAAAGCTCAAAAACAGGAGTCAGAATTGCAGTTATAACTGGGGAGAAGGGGGGCCTTGAGGAGGACTCTGTGGTACTGGTAATGTTCTGTTTCTTGCCCTGGGTGTATTCATTTTGTGATAATTCAAGATTTGTGTTTTTTCTGTTCTTTGGTTCAGTCGCTCAGTCGTGTCCGACTCTTTGCGACCCCATGAACCACAGCACGCCAGGCCTCCCTGTCCATCACCAATTCCCTGAGTCCACCCAAACCTATGTCCATCAAGTCGGTGATGCCATCCAACCATCTCATCCTCTGTCTTCCCCTCCTCCTCCTGCCCTCAATCTTTCCCTGCATCAGGGTCTTTTCCAATGAGTCAGCTCTTCACATCAGGTGGCCAAAGTACTGGAGTTTCAGCTTCAACATCAGTCCTTCCAATGAACACCCAAGACTGATCTCCTTTAGGATGGAGTGGCTGGATCTCCTTGCAGTCCAAGGGACTCTCAAGAGTCTTCTACAACACCACAGTTCAAAAGCATCAATTCTTCAGCCCTCAGCTTTCTTTCTAGTCCAACTCTCACATCCATACATGACCACTGGAAAAACCATAGCCTTGACTAGACGGACCTTTGTTGGCAGAGTAATGTCTCTGCTTTTTAATATGCTGTCTAGGTTGGTCATAACTTTCCTTCCAAGAAGTGTCTTTTAATTTAATTGCTGCAATCACCATTTGCACTGACTTTGGAGCCCAAAAAAATAAAGTCTGACACTGTTTCCACTGTTTCCCTACCTATTTCCCACGAAGTGATGGGACCAGATGCCATGATCTTAGTTTTCTGAATGGTTAGCTTTAAGCCAACTTTTTCACTCTCCTCTTTCACTTTCATCAAGAGGCTTTTTAGTTCTTCTTCACTTTCTGCCATAAGGGTGGTGTCATCTGCATATCTGAGGTTATTGATATTTCTCCCGGCAATCTTGATTCCAGCTTGTGCTTCCTCCAGCCCAGCTTTCTCATGATGTACTCTGCATATAAGTTAAATAAGCAGGGTGACAATATACAGCTTTGATGTACTCCATTTCCTATTTGGAACCAGTCTGTTGTTCCATGTCCAGTTCTGACTGTTGCTTCCTGACCTGCATACAGGTTTCTCAAGAGGCAGGTCAGGTGGTCTGGTATTTCCATCTCTTGAAGAATTTTCCACAGTTTACTGGGATCCACACAGTCAAAGGCATTGGCATAGTCAATAAAGCAGAAATAGATGCTTTTCTGGTACTCGCTTGCTTTTTCAATGATCCATCGGATGTTGGCAATTTGATCTCTGGTTCCTCTGCCTTTTCTAAAACCAGCTTGAACATCTGGAAGTTCACAGTTCACGTGTTGCTGAAGCCTGGCTTGGAGAATTTTAAGCATTACTTTACTAGTGTGTGAGATGAGTGCAATTGTGCGGTAGTTTGAGCATTCTTTGGCATTGCCTTTCTTTGGGATTGGAATAAAAACTGACCTTTTCCAATCCTGTGGCCACTGCTGAGTTTTCCATATTTGCTGGCATATTTAGTGCAGCACTTTCACAGCGTCATCTTTTAGGATTTGAAATAGCTCAACTGGAATTCCATCACCTCCACTAGCTTTGTTCGTAGTGATGCTTCCTAAGGCCCACTTGACTTCACATTCCAGGATGTCTGGCTCTAGGTGAGTGATCACACCATCATGATTATCTGGGTCATGAAGATCTTTTTTGTACAATTCTTCTGTGTATTCTTGCCACCTCTTCTTAATATCTTCTGCTTGTTAGGTCTCTACCATTTCTGTCCTTTACTGAGTCCATCTTTGCATGAAATGTTCCTTTGGTATCTCTAATTTTCTTGAAGAGATCTCTAGTCTTTCCCATTCTATTGTTTTCCTCTATTTCTGTTCTTACGATTTGCTTATTTTTCTGTATTAACACTTCAATGAAGGATTTACAAATATATACTAATAAAATAAAATTTTATTAAAAATTAATAATAAATGTATATATATGAGAGATGTACCAAAACTAAATTTCAGCTGGGTATTACAATTTCAAAAACATTTGAAATCACTGGCTTGGGTAGCAGTACATCTGGGAAGACTGCAACACAAACCTCTCATACAAATAATGGCCCGTGTTCCCACTCATCTGTGTATGACCCCTTCCGTGTGTGACTCAGCCCTTCTGCATCCACTTCCTGATCTGTACATGGAGGTAACTGTACCTATCTCACACTACAGTGGTAAGACTTAACTGAACCGATATGTGAGGGGTGCTTAGAAGAGTGCTTGGCACCTAATATATGCTATAAGTGTAATTATGAATACTACAAAGTATCTACAGAACTAATTCAGTTCATCTACTAGGTGTGAACAGCCTACAGTTTTCTCTTGATCCCATTTCTTTAATGGCCGCTAAAACATCACAATACTCAGAATCTGTCATTTGGTCTCATTAGTTTTCACCATCTGATTAGAGCTGGCTGCAGACAGCACCCGAACAGAGAAACACACATGACAGTGAAAAAGAAGAGAAGAAAAGAAAAGAGAGAAGGATGTGCACAGCATACACAAAATTAAGGCGTCAAAACAACTTGATTCCATTACAAGAGAAATAAACTTAACTATGTTAATCAAATTGAAGCACTTTCCAAATATTCTAGAACTTCTCTTAATCACAACAGCAAGGGCTGGCCCAGACTTCCCAGATATGCATATGTGCCAATCAAGCCCTGTTACAACTACAAAGCAGTCCAGTTTACTAGCTCTACTAATTACTAATACCTGCAATTAGGGCAAGCCTAGAAGAAAGCTGCCATACTGAGGATGAGAATTTTGTCATCAATACAAAATAAGACATGGCACCTGGAAGTAATAAATATAAAGGTATCAGGGCTAGAGAGACCACAGAGATCATCTCCAATTCACTTCATTCAACAAATGAATGAGCACAGTCCTATCATGGCAAAAGCTCTAGAAGTCCACTGATAGGACTTCCCTGGAGGTCCAGTAGTTAAGAATCCGCCTGCCAATGCAGGGGACACAGGTTCGATCCCTGGTCTGGGACGATCCCACATGCCACGAGCAACTAAGCCTATGTACCACAACTACAGTCTGCCTGGAGCCCATGCTCTGCAGCAAGAGAGGCCACTGCAATGAGAAGTCTGTGCACCATAACAAAGAGTAGCCCCCCCATCACAACTAGGGAAAGCCACACACAGAAATGAAGATTCAGTTTAGCCAAAAATAAATAAATACATAAGTTAAAAAAAAATTAAAAGTCCACTGATGGCTTGGCTAATACTTTCAGGGCTATGAGCATCTTCAAGTGTTTTCTCTGAGTGTCAATTCTGAGAAAGCAATAGCCTTAGGATCTACATATTTAAGGAGACATGAACCCAAGAATCCATCTTCTTAGCCAACATGATGATGAATGCCAGACCAACACTAAAAACACACTGAACAAACAAACAACCTCATACTCCCAATTCGGCAGGACTCTCAAATGATCCAGGAAATCCATGCTCTTATGTCACTGGAAAGCTAACGAAGATCTCCTCAGCTGTTTGAAACTCCTGACCTTCTGCACCAGAGCCCGATGTGTCTTCTCTGTGGGCTTTATCTGTGAGCTCCCTCTCAGGTCCTCCCGGCACACGCTGGGCTTGTGCAGAAGCACAATGCAGGGGCAGAGCAGCTGGGAGGGCGCCCTTCCTCTTAAACAGTGGCTCACACTGGACAAAAGGAGCTGTAAAGCCAAAGGGTCTTCATCGGATGTTTCTCCCCAGAAAGGACACTCATCCAAGCACTCCGAAACAGACATAAAACAGACTAGAGCATCGCTTGACTGGGGCCTCTCACAGGGAAGCAAGGGAGGTGCAGACCTTCAGCTTGTTATGACTGACACATCTGCCGTCCTTCATAAGTTGTGAGGACCCTGGCAAGCCACCTGCACTGTCTGCTGGCACGGTCTTGCCATGAGGCCGCTGGGCAGTCATTCAGATGTGAATAAGAGAAAAGATTTTTACTCTGAGAATCAGGGGACAACTAACCCCAACAATTTAACCATGTTTTTCAGTGTTTCCACGTCCAAGACAAGGTGCCTCTGGCCTCAGTCACTAGTGTGCTCACAGCTCTGGTCAGGCTCGCAGCTCTGAAACTGGCAGAACCCTGGTCCTTCTGACTGAAAAAAGCCTCCTGCCACTTGGTCACTCTGTGCCTGCCATAAACCCCAAGAGAGTTGATGAGGGGCCATATCTTGTTTACTGCTGTTCCCCATACTTAAGAGTTTGATTTAAGACGAAAGCTGAATTTATATTAACAAATTACCTGACCTGAGCTGTCATTCCTGAGTATGCACTCTGGGAGGTATTCCTTGAACACTGAGATTATGCACAAATTCCCCAAAGAATTATTGAGTCTGGCATTGCAGCATCCAAGGAACCATGCTGTAGTTCCAATGCCAGCTCCATCACAAACTTTATGACTGTGGAAAAGTTATTTCACCTTTTGGGTCTCTGTTAACCATTAAAATCACTAAAAGACCCAAGGACAATAGCAGCTCTAAACTATTCTAAAATTCAAAAAGAGAGAAAAGAGGAAAGAAAATTCAAGAGAAGAACAAAAACACGTCTCTTTCCTTTAGTATATAGAAGAAATATGAGAAAAGTACTTAGGTTTGACGAATACCAAGGAAAAAGCAAAAGGAGAAACCTGTGGCCACAACTTTTCCTACAACAGATTTCCATGGCAGCCTTCCAATGAGACCAAAATAAATGACGATTAAGTGGAAGAGCCAAAGGAACAAAATTCCCGTGTGCATTAGAATGACCCCCCATACACCCTCCCTTTCCCTCAGCTGAGGACTCGGATACCACACCTGTCCCTGGGTGTCTGCCTTTCCTCCCTCCATGCACAGTTTGTGGGAAGCAGTGTCCCCACTCCCTCAAACACCAGGTTCTAGTTCTCTTGATCCCAACCTCCTCCCCCTCCAGCAGCAATAACTTCTCTGTCCCTTCACCACTAGGAGAGGGCACGCTTTTTTCCCCCACTAAGGGCCAAGTAGTAAATATTTTAGGCTTTGTGGGCATATGGTCTCTGTTAAACTATTCTGCTGTTGCAGACTATAAGTAGCCAGAGACAATCCCCACAGTCCACTTGCTGTTCCTCCAAGAGACTCCAAATGCGTCCCTGTGCTTGGCCACCAGCCAGGAATCTCCCCCTCCAGACAGGCTCCTGTCCCGACTGCTCACGGACACTTCTCAGCCCAGGCCTTCAGGTGGCCAAATCTAAGGCACACATCTGTTCTAACCTCTGTCCACCACACCCGCCCACCTCCTGAGAGATATCATGTCTTGGATTCTTGGATACCATGTTCCCCTGGTCTCCCACTCCCTGGAGCCTGTTTTCAGTCTGCTCTGCTGGTTCTTCCTCTTCTACCTGACTGCTAAATGCTGGAATCACCAGTTCACAACCTTGGTCCTCTTAATCAATACTCTGTTCTTAAGTGAGTCAACACAGCTTCATGGCATTAAATATACCTTCCAGCTGTTGCCTGGCAAACTTCCCTGTCCAGCCCAGACTCTCTTGAGACTTGAGTACTGCCTGGGTATTTCCACTTGACCATCTAATAGACATTTCCAACTTATCAAGCCCCTCCATCTGCTCCTGCATTTCAGTGAAGGCAGTGCCAGGTGAGTTCTCGTAGATTCCCTCTTCCTTATCCCTCTCAATTCATCAGCAAGTCCTGGCAGCTGTATTTCACACCTGCCCTCTGCATTCGCCACCCCCACAGCCAAACTACTAGGCAATGCTGTCACTACTCTTCTAGACAACTTCCCAAATGACCTCCTTGTTTCACTCTGCCCCCACCACTCACTGTCTATCCAGTAGCCATGTGACAACCATGAAACAAAATGAGAAAATGTCACTCTTCTGCTGAAACCCTTCCCCGTGCACCTTGAGTAAGGTCCAAAGTCACCAGCTAAGTCAGGCAGGCTTTAGTAACTACAGCCACACCACCCAGCCCAGTAGAGAGAGCCTCTCTCTCTGCTCTGTTCCTCAGGGCTCCCCACCTGCTGCTCTTAGGACTCTGAATGGCCAGCTCTACCTCACAATCCAGGTCTCTGTTCCAGTGGCATCCTTGCCACTTCACCAACCACAGCACTCACAATAATTCCAAACAGCCTGTGAATGTGTTTACATGTTGACCAACTGGGTCAAAACACTGGAGAAGGCAAACACTACAAGGAGGGTGCCTTGGGGACAATACTGATGCATCACAGGAACCCAGTAAATATGGGATGAGTGAACTACAAATCATATGATGCGAAAACATCAGTTGTGTCCACTGTGGACAGTTTTCTTCTTTCCATATGCTAAATTAGGTCACCATTCTAAGCTAAGTTCCTGGAGTCCTTATTTGGTCCTTGCCTGCCATAACCTGGAACCCACACCCCCAGTGAAAACACAACACACCTGCTGACCCTACGGATACAGTTGAATTAGGGAGGGGAGGTCATGGCAAGGTACCTCAAGAGTGTCTGAGACTAATCCACACAGTGGTGCTCTTGGGGAAGAAATGAGTGGTCACAGGGACTGAACTTATAACACACTGCAGTTAGTATAATGGATCCCTTTTAGCACTTCCATCAGACCTGTGTCCTGGAGTAGACTCAGTATCAAGTAAACACCCTATTTTTAGTTAATTTCCAATGTAACAGACCAAGCAACATTTTACACACCTTCCAATAACTCCTGACCATAAGAAGGATTAGAGTCAGAACAGTGGGAGCAGTGTCTCCAGGCACCAGCGGTCAGTCTTTTCCATTACCTTCACCTCCTGCTCCTCAGAGGCTCCCACTTTCAACCTGGGAGGTTTGGGGTGTTTCATTGCAATAACATAGCCTATTCACAAGGCATGCACCATCTTCCTAACTTCACAGAGCCGAGAACTAGGATTTTATGTTATTCCCACTGCATTTCCTACAAATGCTAACTTTTAAACTCCCCTCCTGCCATTTTTCCTCTGGCCCTCTGTGGGGTGTGTCACTGGGATGTGATAAGGCATGCCATGCTCCCAGATCTGATTCAGGTCTGGGTGGGGCAAGGAATGTGCATTCCCCACCAGTGCCCAGGTGATACCAGGGCTGTTGTCTAGGGGCCTTGGAGGAACACAGACCTGTGTTCCAGTCCCAATCCTGTTCTCAATAGCTATGTCAGAGCCTCATGCATACAATGATGGTAATAGGGTCAACACTAGAGAGCCCTCATACGAACTAGAGAAAATACAGGACAAAATGCCTGGCCCAGGGCAAATGCTCAAGAAAGGAGACATTCTCTCCTACCCTGAGCTACTGGTTCAGTTGCCCCAACAATCCTGGGAAGCATGGGGACCTGCTGCCCTAAAGCATCCCCTTACTTATAAAACTTAGTCACAACCACAGAGCTTCAGAAGCTGGAATTCTGGAATTCTTCCCAGGCAATGTCTATCTGAACTTCATATTTCCCTTACAAGGCAAACTTTGAACCATATTTCTGAAATCTTTAGACAATTATGAACATTCTTCTTCCCATACTTTTCCTATTTGCCTTCCATGATCTGCACTTACCACAACTAAAATCAAGTAATTAAGGAACATCCAGTCAATCTGTGGCAAGAAATTGACAACTGTTAAATCTTTTTTAAAAAGTTAAAAGCAAAAAGAAAAAAAATTAAAAGCAGCAAAAGCTTACATATGTAAATTCACTTACACGTAAAATAGAAAGAAAGACTCTGTGTGTTTGTGTGTCTGTACAGAGAGGGACATAGAGAAAAAAAAGAATGAATGAGTACTTGCCTGGAAGGATAACTCTATATCAAGAAACGAAAAAATGCTCATCTCTGGATGGAATTAAGGGTGACTCTTTTTCTCCATTTTAACTTCCCAGGGCATTCTAACTTTCTGCTCAACACTGGCCCAATGAAGAATTCCACAGCTTGACCATGTGAGGTACAATAAGACAGACTGGGAAAAGAGCACAGTGCACACAGAATCACACAACCTCTCACACTGCTCTGCTTGCCACAAACTCTCCACCACCTGTCCCATCTTACCCATGTTCTCAGCTCCCACTTTAGACCCCTCCTCTACCTGGACTTCAGACTCTCCCTAACTCACTTTGTCCCTAGCCCTGCCCTCTGCCTTTCCCCACTTCTGGTCCTTGCTGTTCTCCTGCATAAGCTTTAAATCCCTTGGAAAGAGTCTCCACCCCCCAAACCCCTCGCCAAAGCTCAGAGCCCTAATATTCCCAGAGTCTCCCTTATGCCACCTATAAGGATAAACAAGATTACATCTTCACTGTTCAATAAAGGGGAAGAAGTTGCCCCTTCTCTACCCTTTGAGTGTTTCTTTTGGTCAGGAATGAAACAAACTCAGTGTTCAGATTTTACAGGGTACAGTCACCACCTGCTGACTCAGAGCTGTAAATAAACAGGAACCTCCAGAACCCAGGCAGGAGTCTCTTGTCAGGCACAGACTACACAGGTGCATCTATGTTTTCCTCAAGGCGATGAGAGAGGTCTTCACAATTCTTTCTCTGCTTTCTGTGTGTGAAATGTGTGAAGTTCTGCCCAACTCTACTCTCTTGCAGATGCCTTAAATGTATGTAATCTGCTCACACAGTAATGAAACTGTTTTCTTCTCTTCCATACTGATACGGGTAGATTTGAGTTGGAAGGACATGTATTTCTCCAACATGCTGAGACCCTGACGTGTCATCCCCACTCAAGTTCCCCTTTTTTGTCCCTCATTTCAGGTCTGCTGGTGTGCACAGCCTTGTATCTCCACACTTGAACCCCCACGCCTTCACTTCAGACCCTCCCTATTCCCCCAGCATCCCCTCCAGGTTCCCACCACCCCCTCCAGGTCCCATCATCCTATCCTGGTCTACAGATCCCCTCCATGTTCCCAGCATCGCCCTAGGCCCTTAGCACCCCGCTAACCTCCAGCGTCTCCACCAGGTCCCACCATCACCGGCTAATTACAGCATTCCTTCCAAGTCTCCATCATCTCCCTAGGCCTCCACCATCTCCCCAGCCAGGGCCTCTCCATCTCCTCCAGGTCCCCAGCATCCCTTAAAGACCCCCAGCATCTTTCAGATCCCACCTTTGGCCCTTGTACCTCTTCGTTAGCTCTGCCCACATCCCATCAACCTTCCGCAGTCCTTGAAAGTTGAGGAAGGAAAGAAGAGGAGTCCTTACCTCGCTGGTAACGTTTGGAGGGATCACGCCGTAAGGGCACAAGCCCAGTTGCAGACTGGAGACACCGCTTACCTGAGTCGCTGGGAAGACGAGAAAACGGCAAGCCTCGGGGCCGGCACCGTTCGACAACCTTTGCAGCCCTGGGGTACCCGAAGATGGGTCGAAGCCGCTGCAGGCCGTTCCAGTACCGGGTGCGGGCCGCAGCATGAAGAGAGCATGCGCGCAGGGCCTGGCTCTTCGTGTTTCAGGCTCGGGCAGGAACTCCGAGTGCAGACTCTTGGTTCCGCTTGATTGCTCTGGGACGACCGCGGGCTTGGCTGTCTGAACCTCGCCGGTTTCTCTCTGGCCGGCTGTGGGCTGTGAGCCACGGACGCCCAGAGCGTTTACTCCGGAAGCAGTTTTAGCAAACACTTCCTTTTTCTCCTCCCAGTTGAAAGAGCAGAGACGTGGGAATGCGCGAGTGGCATTCTAAGCTTCCGCTCTTCGCTGGTCCGCGGCCGGGAGGCCTCACCGCTGGTTCCGCCGTCTGCACCAGCCCCTCTGTCCCCGCTGCTCCTCCGACATCCCCCGAGCCCCGCCCCGTTCCCAGCAGCCCTCCAGACTCCCCGTCCCCCCGCGGCAGACTCCCGGCCCAGGTTACCCTGCACCCCACGGACGCAGACCCTGGCCCGGGATGGACAGGGAGACGCGCGTGTTCGCCGAGAGCCACTTCAGAAGCCTCGAGGGGCGTCTCCCCAGCAGGGTTTGTCCGAAATTGGACCGCGTGGACTTCATCGAGAAGCCGGACTCCTTTTCCTACGCCGACTTTTTCAAGGGCTACCTGCTCCCCAACTTGCCCTGTGTTTTTTCCAGCGCCTTCACCGAGGACTGGGGCAGCAGGAGGCTCTGGGTGACACCCAGCGGAAAGCCCAACTTCGATTATCTACTTCAGAACTATGGTAAGGACTGGGCAGGAACACCTTGGAGTGCAAGCACAGGACTAGACTCTGACCTAAGTCAGACTATGAGGGCGCAAATGAGGAGAGACACAGAGGGCTTGAGGGAGGCAGGGCATGAGAAGAATTCACTGGAGACGGTGTAGCAGTGAATTGGAGGGCGGACAGGGTCAGGGAGGATGGACAGGCTGGAGGACTCTAAGAAAAGTCTTGTGCCTGACCCTTTCCTTTCAGGAGACGTGGTTGTACCTGTTGCAAACTGTGGGGTCCAGGAATACAACTCCAACCCCAAAGAACACATGCCCCTCAGAGACTACATCAGCTACTGGAAAGAGTACATTCAGGGAAACTACTCCTCTTCACGGGGCTGTTTATATCTCAAAGACTGGCATCTGTGCAGGTAAAGGGGCCTGGAATACTGGCCACAGCACTACTTCTCAGTTCTGAGTGAGCCCTGGCTGCACACAGAGGAACTGGGCTTTAACCCATTTAGGAATTTAACGTGATCTCTTCAACCTGGTTGAAAGTGTCATTCTCTCCAGTCATGGCCATTTCACTATGCCATCACAGGCTTGGCTGCTGTGAAGAATGTGGGCCTGGCAGAGGCGCATATGGCTGTGGTTACCCACCTCTTCGTTGTCAGTTTTGCCCAGAACCTTCCTTGTCAGCTTCACCTCCATCTAACTGGCAGCACCCAGCCTTTGCCTGTCCTCTCAGGCACCCCTGGGACCAGCCTCCCATGTCCAAACCTACTTCTGCAAGTCAGGCCTCTTATCATTCACCTTGGTTGCTGCCAGTCTCCAGACTGCCCTGCCTCAGGTCCTGCACCCCACTGCTGGGCTCACTAAAGTCCAAATGAGCTTTCCAGCAGGACTGTGTCCCTCCTGTTTAAAAATCTCCATCACTAACAAGCAATGGCAACTGTTTAATGAGGCCTTCCAAGGTCTGTCCCCACCCACCACACACTTCTTCCAGCTGGAGAGCTCGGAGGATATTGTCCTGAGAAACATCTCGCTCATGTGGGCAACCCCACCCCTTCTGTGGTGTTCCCACTCTGTGAGGTGGTCCTCGGGTTTTGTAGCCATTTCCCCTGCCAGGGTTATTCTTTTCTCAAGCAGAGAAGCAGTCCTACCCAGACCCCTACTCTCTGGCACAGGGCCTTGGCACAGAGTAGGTAGGTGCCCATTTAATAAATGAGTGAACAATCGAGTTCTTGTTTCACTGCTGTAGGAATTAAGACTCCAAAAAAAAAAAAAAATGAATTCAGGCCCTTGTGATTTCCAAGAGCAATCCAAGAGTACATGAAAGGCATCAGCAGCATCCTGCTCACAGCTTGCCTTGGTACTACCTGCCACACAGTTTCTTACCTGGCAGACAGAAGCTAAGATGCAACCAAACTCTGGCCTTGGTCTCAGGGATTCATATTCCAGCAGCCCACATGGACTCATAGACTCAGACGCTCATATCCTGTGAATTGTGCTTCAGATAAGCAATGAGTGTTTTTTACATACTTATCCTAGAAACTTGTTCATTGTTTATTTGAAATTCAGTTTTGACAGAATGTCTTGCATTTTCCTGGGCAACCCAAAAATAAAAAGGGCAGGGGAAGACCTGCATGAGGTAGGCAGGGGTAGCCACAGGGGAGATAATAACTGAGCAGGGTTTTGGAGGGTAAGCAGGTGTCTGTTAGTGTACAAAGGCATGGCAGCAGAGGAATCTGCATGGTGTTAGGGAAACTACCAGTGGTTTGGTACTACTAAGGCTGCACCCTAGCATGGCCTCTGACCGACAGTGTTGTACGACTGCGTAGATAGATGTGCACTCTCCCTTGGGCTGGTTTAGAATGTTCCTCTATTTGGGATCCCATTGGTTGGGTTGTAGGGGTGAACCAGGAGAGTGAGGGGTTGAGAGACAAGGCAAAAAGGACCTTGGTGTACCTGGGCTGTCCTCATGTCTGGGCTTATGGCTTGAATCTGCTTGACAGTCAGGGTCACTGGTATGGGTAAAAAAGTGGAAGCTCCCAAATTCGGGAAGCCATCATGATGCAAATGATGCATTTATAACCCCAGCCCAGCCAGAGGCTGAACTCTTGGAATGGGTGTGGAAGGGGTGCTAAACATCTAGGTCCCTGCCTGCACAAGTTGTCTAGGTTGTCTCATAGCACCTCCAAAGCCATTTTATCTGCTTACATCTCTGGTTCAGTCATTTGGGCAGGGATCAGCTAGGGTCACTTGGGGCTGTAGTCATCTGGTGGCTGGGCTATGGCTGGATGGTCTGAGGTGGCCCCACTCCTGGTGGTTGGTGCTGACTCCAGAAGGCAGGTCAGGGTCATTCACATAATTTCAAAACTCTCATGATGTTTCATGCACTCAGGATGCGGGTGCTGGGAGGTTGGCTTATAGCCACTTCTGCTGCAGCTTCATGCCACTTTCTAAAGGGACTTCGCGGCAGAAGGCGTGTTCACCCTGCCCATATACTTCTCATCTGACTGGCTCAACGAGTACTGGGATGCCCTAGACGTGGATGACTACCGCTTCGTTTACATGGGGCCCACCGGCACTTGGTAACTGCCTGTCTGCTCCCATCTACTGTCCTACACCCCTGTCCCCGGTCACTCTCCTGAACTTTCTTGTTGGTCTGTTGGCTCTTGCCCAAAGCCTCTCAGAGATCCCTGTTAGCCAAATGGAAATAGCTCCTGCACCTCCTTTGTGATGTTCTGGGGTTGGGGATGTTTGGCCCTCCCATCTGGCTCCCAGGCCAGGTGTGAGAGCTGGGGACCAGTGAGGCCTCTGAGCCTGGCCAGTCTGTTCAGAAGAAGCATAGCCCACGTCCGAGCCTCATGGCACCAACAAGAGCTCTTGCGCAGGTCGCCGTTCCATGCCGACATTTTCCGCTCCTTCAGCTGGTCCGTCAACATCTGCGGGAGAAAAAAGTGGTTCTTCTTCCCACCAGGGCAAGAAGAAGCCCTGCGGGATTGCCATGGTGGCCTGCCCTACGACGTGACCTCCCCCACCCTTCTGGATAGCCGCATACACCCCATGCGAGATCACTGTAGCCCACCACTGGAGGTCACACAGGAGGCAGGCGAGATGGTGTTTGTGCCCAGTGGGTGGCACCACCAAGTCCACAACCTGGTAGGCTGGCACTCCACACCCCATGAGCTGTGGCCCGGATGGGTCAGGGAAACAGGCCGTGGTGCTACGCTGGGCTGACTCTGACCCCTGTTCAGCTGGGTACTTTGGCCTGCCCAGCAGCTCTCCTTGCCTTCAGCACCTTCCTGAGTGCGTTCCCGCAGAGTGGGCAGGCTGTCCCTCTGGGAGAGCCTGGGTATGGGATGGGGCAGGCCATGGGCAAGACTGGTGCTACATGTAGCCATGTTGGTTCCTGCACGCAGCACTGCTGACAGCCCCGAGCCTCTTTGTCTCCCTTACATGTTACTTTCTTGGGTGACAGTGGGCAAGGGATCCACACACGTGGAGTTGTCCCAGCCTTTGGGGAGCCCCACTGTGGGTTAATAATTGTGGATTAGGATGATCTCAGCCCCAGCTCCCTCTTCTCTGCTGGCTCCCACTGGGAGATAGGAGTGGATCTTCCCAGCTGAGGAAGTCTGAGCAGATCTCAGGACAGGGGGAGGGGATAGTGCCCCCTGTGGGATCATGAGGACAGCCTGTACCCTGCCCCTTCCAGGAGGACACCATCTCCATCAACCACAACTGGGTCAACGGCTGTAACCTGGCCAATATGTGGCACTTCCTGCAGCAGGAGCTCAGTGCTGTGCAGCAAGAGGTCATTGAGTGGAGGGACACCATGCCTGACTGGCATCACCACTGCCAGGTGGGACAACTAGTCTGAGCTGTAGTGGGGCACAGGGTGAGTGAGGCTCACCACAGCTATGTAGGAGTAGGAGGTGGGTAGGAGGCCTGCCTGGGCCAGGACTACAGTCGGCGCAAGAATATGCTCACTAGGCCAGGGCCTCAGTCAGGGAAAGGTGTGGAAAAAACCCCAGGAGTCTGCAATCTAAAGAGAGGTGTGGTCTTTGAGGTCAGAGCTGCAGTCTTAGGGGTCCAGTGGCAACTAGGCCTACCTATGTGAGTGAGGGTGTGGGGCTTCCAGGCTGCAGGACTCAGACCCATTTGATCATTGGCCGACCCCCAGGTGTATCTCTACGTCCTCAAGGATTGGACTGTGTGTCAGGGCCCTTTGTAGCCTAGACTTGGTATAGGGTCAACAGAGCTTTCCCAGAGCTATGAGTGAGCAGCAGCTCACTGGCTGTTTCTTTCTGACCCAGGTCATCATGAAGTCCTGCTCTGGGATTAATTTCGAAGAATTTTATCACTTCCTGAAGATCATTGCCGAAAGGAGGCTTCTCCTCCTTGCGAAGGGGATGAGCCCTGGCCAGGTAGAGGGTGGCGAGGACACTGGGTTGGGCCCCCAGCAGGCCGCATTTGACATTGGCCGCATAGCTGAGGTGCTGGAGTCCGTGGTGGTCCACCCTGACTTCCAGAGGGTGGATACTAGTACATTCTCACCACGGCCAGAGGTACTACTGCGGCAGCTGGAAGAGGCTGTAGCTGCCACCACATTCCTTTAGTGCGTGCTCTGAGGACTGTGAAGCACGTCTTTGGGGGACGCTGGAGGCACCAGTGTGGAAGGCGGTCATCCTGCTCCAGGATCCCTTCTGTAAATACTTCTGGAAATAAAGCTCCACCCTCCTGTGTGGCCAGGGACCTGTCATCTCCCCGTTGAACTCACTTCAGTGTCCCAGGCACAGTTCCCACTCTTAAGGGTCTGGTATGTCCTGGCTCTCTTTTGGTATCCCTGGAGCCCTGATGCCTGTCCAGAAAGTCCAGGCTCCTTGTCCTTGTGAGGCTCAGCCAGGACTGGGAACTGGATCTTGTGAGGGGGTGCATGGGGAAGTGTTGGTCATTTGACCCAGAGCAAGGAGGCTAGGAATGTGCTGGGGACTCAGGAGTGGGGGTGGCATGTGGCCAGGTCTTCTTCCCACCTCTTCCCCCCAACTGGCCTTCCCTCAGCAAAGGCTAGCACCCATGCTGACAGCCTCCCATCCTCAGCAGTGCAGGGCCTCCTCTGCAGTAGCACCACATGCCTGCATGAGTCCACACATCTCCCACTAGAAGAGGGCCCTTAGTGTAGGCTAGAGACTGGGACCCAAGGCAGACCCAAGACCCAAGGTCTGTGTCTCCATCCCACATTGGAATCACTGTTTAAATAGAGCGTTCCTTCCGTCTTCCGGCCTATGACCCTGTCCTCCCCAGCAGGATCCTGAGATATCTATTAATAGTCAGAGCTCCAGGCCTCATGTGCTATCCTACATGCAGGTCTCCCAGATGTCATAGATACATCATTAAGGTGCTCTTTGGGCCCTGGCAATAGAGCAAGGCAAAGTCTGTCCCCCTCCTGCTTGCTATAGCAATACCTTTCCCCTGCAGAGACTCTGAGCCCACCCTTGCAGCTGCACACCCAGTGAGGGAGAATGCCTTGTCTGAGGTCTCCCTGCGGGCCAGGTAGGGCCCAAAGGCCAGCTGGAACCTGGGTCTGATTCAACAACCACTCTTTGTGCACTCATTCTGCCCTGTCCAGAATTTATCATTGCACTCTTCACACCTTGTCTGTACCATCCAGTTTCCACTTGTTGCACACCTATATTATATGCAGTAGTCACAGTTTCAGGATTCTCCAGAGAAATGGAACCAATAGAATATATGTAGAGAGAGAGGTGTTAAGGGCTAGTGAGTATGAAGTCTTCATGATAGGCTGCAGACCCAGGGAAGAGCTGATACTGCAGTCTTGAGTGTAGAGGCTGGAAACTCAGGCAGGGCTTCTGTGATCAATCTAGAGGCAGAATTGCTTCTTTGGGAAACCTAGGTCCTTTGCTGTTAAGATCTTAAACTGATTTGATGAGGTCTACCCACATTTTGGAGGGTAATCTGCTTAAAGTCTCTTGAGTTGAATGTTAATCACATTTTAAAAATGCCTTCACAGCAACATCCAGACACTGACATTTAGCCAAATAACTATACCGTGGCCTGACCACACTGGCACATAAAATGGACCATTGTAATCACTCCTCACATATTCACTGGTCACTCTGCTTCATCCAGTGCCCAGTTCTTACATGCCCACTCTGACATTCACCAATATCTCCTTGCACACTCACTGTGTAATTAAAAAGCCAGTGACTGTCATTTCCAGGTCACTTTGCACATCTATTTGTCATCTGGAGTCACTGCATACTCTCCATGTGCAGTTCACCAACCAGTCTATGCGTGTGCATTCCACTTTCACTCTAGCACACTATTGTAGCATTTAACAATCACTCCTCCCATGCTCATCATCAAATTTTCTATTCTCACACTACTGTGTGCTAGTCTATAAAGTCTTATTGCACACACACTGTGCAAGACTGCACACACACTGGGGCCAAGTTATCAACTGCCCCTCATGCCCCTCACTCTTCCAGCTTCCCCTCCTACACAGCCACTGTGTGCCATTTAACAATGCTTGCACACTCACTGCAAAACAACTACTCTGCACATTTCTGTCAATTTAGCAGTCTTTCCTTGCACATTAATTCTGCACCATCCAGATTCATCAATAATCATCTCTGTTATGGTCATTATGTATAGTTCATCATTTGCTCTATCTTGCTCATCCTATGTCTTGCACTCCCACTTGTATTCAACAGTCACTTGCACAAATCATTTAGGGCCTGGCAGAGGTGAGCCCTACTGTGTGTCTGAGTGACAGAACCATCAGGAAGGAAAGGGTAAGTCAGAATTGCCCCACAATTCATCTGTTTCTTGCCTTTAAAAGCTATATATTCAGGGGAGGCTATTGAAAATACGTGACAGTATAGTATGAAGGCTGTGTAGGATGCCAGGGGCTTCCTCACTGTGCCTGACATTAACCCTTTAGTTTCCAATCCTGGGAGAAGCCTCAGGAGGGCACTCAGGTGAGAACAGGGCAATGTGTGTTTCCCATCCAGGTTGGAAGCAGTCTAGTGTTTAATTGGTAGAGCTGTGTCTGTGCTGTCCATGGGTTGTTGGTTCTGTTGGTATACCTCCTCCCTGCCTATCAGGCTGCAACTTTCAGCCCTTTCTACAGGAAAGGTTGACATCTCCATGACATAACCAAGCCCCACACAGAGAAGAGTGGCCATGGTGTACCTGATATGGGACTGGGGACCATCTAGGACATTTCTGCGTTAAAAGAGTTATGCAGGGATGCTGGGAATCCTTGTACACAGGCAGCAGGAGTGCTGGTAGAATGACATCACAAATCTTTCCCTGGATAAGAAATAAGCAGGAAAAGGAATCCTGAGGTCGGAGGAGTATTCCATTTTATGTGAAGTACTGACCTTGGGAAAGTGGGGTGATGGAAAATCTTGCCTGCCCTCAGTTTGTTTGCTAATAATCTTCCTCTGCCTTTTTCTTTTCCATGTTGTATGTTTTTTCTTTTTCACAAGTTTCTCCACTTAGGGCTTACAGAATTGCAGAGTTTGACCAACAGTTTCCTAATTGGTGGTCAAAAGATACCTCAATAACAGAAGCAGAAAGCTCTCCCTCCATAGTGTAGAAATCAGCCATTGTCCTGGGGTAGGAAATGATCCTGGCAAGAGTTAATTTTTAAAGATGTCCGCATTTCAGTGGTTGTTGCTATGCCTGTGAAAATACCTTCAGCTTCCAAATCCCCCAAGTTCTGAGCAGCTTTCTCAGCTCCTTGTCCAGTTTAATGATACTGAAACAAACATCTCTGTGAAAGATGGATGTGGGCATGTCCTTCAGAGAAGGATAACTGATACTTCTTCCACTTACAATAAACTGATGGCCCTGCAAGACTTAATGAATGAGGAGTGAGAGTGTCTGTCTCTTTTTAAATACAAAAAATGAAAGAACAGAATCACAACTCCTAAGCTATAGTAGAAATGGGATTTTAGTATAATATTCAGGTGCAGCTTTGGCTATTTACAATAATAGTAAACTTTTTTTTCCCCACCTTTTATACAAAAAAAGCAATTACTCTCTCACCTCCTCTGAAATCTTCCCACTGACCCCTTCTCCTGTGGTCTCATAAGTCCTTGGTGCTTGGCACTTGCAGTGGCAGCAGACAACATCAGTGGGATGAAGATTAAGAGCAAGGTATGTGAAGTGGGGTCTCTCCTCTACTGGGGGAGGGGAGTGGGTAAGACTGTCACCTCTCAGTTGGCCTTGATGATAGAATCTCTGAGATTCCATCTAGCCTGAGAAAGTGGTGGGAGGTAGGACCAGGATCCCTGGGAAGGTCGTAGGCAGGTGCTGTGAAACAGGAGAGAACTGCAGTTGTCTGACCCAGTGGGTGAGTGAAGTTCTGGGGAGCCTGTGGGCACAGCTGGCAGTGAGTGGTACCTGTGAAAGGCACTGTACAGAGGGCAGTATCTGGCAGCAGGCAGAGCACTGTGCCCATTGGCAGTGTTCAGCTAAAGTTAACTAGCCTGGTTCCCAGAGAGCAGAATGCACCTAAGGCAGTAAAGTCCATGGGAGTCCAGGTTAGCCTGTGAACTGCCCAGCCAGAAAAGAGGTTCAGTGGTGAAACAAGCCTGGAGGTGGCTTGGGCTGTCAGGTTGGGAGCACAGTGTCTGGTTGACCGGGGCCACTTCAGTCTGGAAGTTTTTAACTCACTCTGGAGAGGGTGATCCTGAGGCTGGCTACTGTCAGGAGTCAGAAGATGTCCTTTGTGAACCAGAGAAAGAGCAAAGTAAGGCTAAAACTAAGAGCAGAGATGAATATAATAAGAGAACAACATAACAATGGAGAAAATCAACAAACTAAAAATTGTTTCTCTGGAGAAATGAAAAAATTGACAAACATTTAGATAAATTGACTAAGAAAAATGTAGAGAAGACTCAACTAAAGTCAGAAACAAAGTTGGGGTTACCCAGAATGACCCTGGGTGTCCCATCCCTGGTGCTGTTGCTATGTTGAGTGCAGTGGGTACAGCCCATCCCACTGGTGAAGTCAGTGCTCTAACTATAATCCAGACAAGAAACCAGAGAACAAAACAATTTTGGATGTCATCAGACAGTGGTTTCCTGGGCCCTTCATGGGGAAGAGGAGTGGGACGTGCAGACTCCAGGAGTGGTGAGAAGGACCTCAATCCTACCTTCCTCTGGCCTCGGATGTCCAGTTCACTCATGAGACCTCACTGAGCCTGGACAATAAACCTAGGTCCACTTCCAAATGAGGACCCCAAGCCTCCAGCAAAGGTGGTCATGTCTCTGGAGTTAACTGTGTTATGAATTACATCTGGTCCTCAGTCACCCATGCCCTGAAGCTATTCTACTTGGAGGATTGCCAGTGTCCTCAGCACAGTAAGCCATCAATGGAGGACCAAGTCCAAAAGATAACTTCTCTTGGAAGTGGAACACTTGGGGTCAGTCCATGCACCCAACCTATAGAGGAGGAAACTAAAGATTTCTGTAGCCCCTTCCACACTAAGGGATTTTGCCCAGATGCCTGTATCAGTAGACACAAGACCCCAGGCACTGTCCTGTCCAGGATGCTCTGCTGCTGCTGCTAAGTCACTTCAGTCATGTCCGACTCTGCGACCCCATAGACAGCAGCCCACCAGGCTCCCCAGTCCCTGGGATTCTCCAGGCAAGAACACTGGAGTAGGTTGCCATTTCCTTCTCCAGTGCATGAAAGTGAAAAGTGAAAGTGAAGTTGCTCAGTCGTGTCCGACTCTTCGCGACCCCATGGACTGCAGCCTACCAGGCTCCTCCGTCCATGGGATTTTCCAGGAAAGAGTACTGGAGTGGGTTGCCATTGCCTTCTCCGCCAGGATGTTCTATAGGTGTCCCGTTCCAGAACCCTGGGGGACCTCTGCCTATCAGCCTGGTATCACTCCCCCCTCCCCATGCTGAGGGCCTGTGGACATGCTACTAGGAGATTAAATGTCCCTACTCCATGAGAGAGCGTCTCCCAACCTCTTTTTCCTCTTACCACCTTCAGATGTCTACTCTTCCTCTGGGCCCCATACCTATGGTGCCCACCTGGAAGTCGCTATGTGTGTATTGGAAGGATACTTGAAGGAATATGGCCCAATAAGGAGAAGGTGAACAGGCATCCACCAGATTTCTATGGAATTTCATTCTTAAAACATAACCCATGGGAGTGGTTGACTAAGGATATCAGGATAAGAGTTAGGCATAAGAGGTAAGAGGTTGGGATTAGGGATCAAGTGTAGGACATTAAGGTCAGGGTCAGTATTGAAATCTGGATCAAGATTGAGATCTGAGATTAAAATTTGCGTTTGTGTTTGTACTTGGGTTTGGGTTTGTAATTGGGTTAGTGGGTCAGGGTCAGGATGTAGGTTAGGGTCAGAATTAAGAATAGGGTAAAGGTCAAGGTCAGGGTCAGATTTTGGCTTTGAGCCTAGGGTTAGGATCAGGATAAGAGTCAAAGTTTGGATTAGGTTTTAGATTTGGGGATGGATTGGGGGTTAGGGTTATGTTTAGGGATTTGAATTAGGGTCAAGGTTAGGTTTAGAAACAATTTTAAGTCTCTATAAACACTTCACACATTACAGAATATCACTTCCATTAACAAAACACTGTTTGGAACACAGCTTATAAGTAGCTTCTAGAAACACCTTTATTTCAAGCCCCTTAAATACTTCACTACAGGCAGTATAGAATGGGTAACACTTCCATTTACTGATGGAACACTATACCAATTGCAGGTTTCAGTGACTGTTTAAAAACCATTTCAAGTCTCAAACATTTCACCACATGCATTACAAAATGGGTATTATTTAATTCATTGAAGAACACTGTGCTGAAGGCACCTTGCAAGTAGCTTGTAAGAAACATCTTTATTTCCAGGCAGCCAGGGTCAATCTGAGACCACTGTTACAGAAGTTAATCAAATGGCAACTCAGAACCTGAGGACAAGTCACTGATACCTCGGACAGACAGCTAGTCAACCCAGAAGGTAGACATCCTAGGCCAAGGCCAAGGCTGAAACACTTTGGAAAGACAGGTGACTGAGCTGGTAGCCAGGTTCTTGAGGCCAAGTCTAGGATGATTGGGTCAGACAAAAGGTCAACTCCAGGACTCCTGTGAAGGACAGCTGGTCTGGCACATTAGTATTAGAGGTCAAGTTCAGGATGCCCAAGACTATAGATAGGTTGTTGACATGGCAGCCTGACACAAAAGACCAAGTCTGGGGCACCCTGGGAAGGGCTGGCCAACCCAGCAACCTGGTGGCCAAAGCTAAGTTTGGGGTGCCCAGGATGAACAGCTCTTCAAACCAGAAGACTAACACCCAAATCCAAGTCTGGGAGGCCTGGGGAAAACAAGTGGTAGACACAGCAGCTCAGTGCCCAAGGCCAAGTCTAGAACACTTAGGACAAAGAGCTGGATGATCCAGGACCCAAGATCAAGTCTGAGAGGCCCAAGACATACAGAAGATCAACTAAAATCTGGCACTAGAGGCCAAATCCAGGACACTGGTTGACCAACAGTACAATGTCCAAGGGTAAGTTCAGGAAACCTGAGATACCAGTGATAGCTTGACCTGGCAGGTCAGTGCCCAAGGCAAAGTCTGGCACCCTGCAAGACACTTGGGACATTCAAGATGAATAACAAGTCAACCCAGCAGCCCAGTGCTTGATGTCAAGTCTGGGATTCCTAGGATTGTCAGCTGGTTTACTTGACAGTCTAGTACACTAGGCCAAGTCTGAGTACTAGACACGGGATACCTGGGATTCATATGTAGTTGATCCAGAAACTTGACACTTGAGGCCAAATCCAGGATGCCCAACAAGACAGCTAGTTACTTGGCAGAGTGGTACCTCAGACCAATTTTGGGATACCTGGGTCAGAGAAGGTGGGCCTGCCAGCCTGGCACCAGAGGTCATTCTGGAAAGTCTGAAATGGACACTTGATTCACCTGGAAGCTTGGAACTCAAGGCCAAGCTCAGGACACCTGGGATGAATAATTGGACAGTTCAGTAGCCTGGTGCCAAGTTCCTGAATGAACAGCTAGTTGACTTGGCTACCACCCCCCAAGGTCAAGCCTGGCTCTTCTAGGATGAATATTTGGTCACCCCAGCACCCAAGGCAAATTCTGGGATGTCTGAAAAGGACAGCTGATTGACTCTGCAACCTGGACCCTTAAGACTAAATCTGGGACATCTGGAATGCCTGAAATAAACAACTTGTTGGTCAGGCAGTCTGGCAACCAAAGCCAACTCTGGGCCATCCCAAACAGACAGCTGGTCAACCCAGAAGCTCAGTGCTTGAGGCATAGTCCAGAAAACCTTGGACTGACAGTTGGTTGACCCAGCATTGCAACCATGGAGATCAAATCAGGGACCTTTGTAATAGACAGCTAGTCAACATAGTAGGTCAACACCCTAAGCCAAGGCTTGTTGTTGCTCAGTTGCCCAGTTAAGTCAAACTATTCATGACTCCATGGACTGCAGCACTCCCTGTCCCTCACCATCTCCTAGTTTGCCCAAGTTCATGTCCATGACATCAGTGATGCCATCCAACCATCACATCCTCTGATGCCCTCTTCTTCTTCCTTCAATCTTTCCCAGCATCAGAGTCTTTTCCAATAAGATGGCTGTTCACATCAGGTGACCAAAATATTGGCCAAGGCTGGGACCTTACAAATAAACAGCAGGTTGACTTGGCAGCTCAGTGTTTGAGGCCAGCGATGCATGGACATCACTACGTTGGACAGATGTTCAACCCACAAGCTTGATGCTAAAGGCCATGTCAAGGATGCCTGAGATGAACAGTTGGTCACCCCAGCACCCTGGCATTCAAGACCAAGACTGGGAAACCCTGGACAGACAGCTGTTTGACCCAGCAGGCCATGTCTGGGGTGCCACAAATTAACAGCTTGTAGACCCAGAGGCCTGATGTATGAGGCTAAGTCTGTGACACCTTGGGTCAGATAGTTGGATGATGTGGCAGACCAATGCTAGAGGCCAAGTTTGGGATCCCTGGAGGGACAGTTGGTCAACCTGACAGCCAGTGCCAGAGGCCAAGTCATCTAGGGATAGACAGTTGGTTGACCTGCCAGATAGATGCCAAATGCCACGTTTGGGAACCCCCAGATGGACAGCTGGTTGACCTGGCAGCCCAGTGAGCAACCAAATCCAGGATCCTCTGAACAGATAGCTTGTTGACCCACTCTTCATGGCCAAGTCTGAGACAACCAAGATGCCTAGGACACAGTTAGTTGACACAGCAACCTGACACTGGAAAACAGATATAAAAAGGCTGGAATGTTTGGGATGAACAGCCGATGGATTCAGTAACTCAGTGCTGGTAGCCAATTCTTGGATGCCTTGGAGAGTAAGCTAGTCAACTCAATACTCTTGCCACCCAAAGCCAAGTCTAGGATGCCAGAGATTGACAGCTGGCGAACCCTAAGACCTGGTGGACAATGCCAAGTTTCATAATACCCCAAGACTAATAAGTGGTCAACCTGAAATCCCAGCAACCAAGGCCAAGTCTGGGAAATTGGGACACCCTAGACTAATATCAGGTTGACCCAGAAGCCCAACTCCAAAGGTTAAGTCTAGGAGCTCTGGGATGGACAGTTGGTCAACCTGGAAGCCTGATGCCTGAAGCCAAGTCAGAAATGCCATAGGATGCACAGCTGGTTGCAGCAGCTTGACACTGGAGGCCAAGTTGTCACAGATGGTTGACTTTGGAGGCCCAGTTGCATGGGCTGGACAGCCAGCCAACCTGGCAGCATGATACTGGAAACCAAGTCCAGGTCCCAGCACCCCAGTGGACAAGATCATATCTGGGGTGCTTGGAACAGAAGCTTCTCAACCCAACATCCAGGCACCCAAGACCAAGTCTAAGAAACCCAAAAAGCCTGGGATGGACAATTGATCAATTTAGCAGCTCAATACCCAAGGCCACTTTGGGGTCAGAAAGGACAGACAGCTTGTCAACCAAGTAGTCTGGCACCCAAGACCAACTTCAGAACACTCACAATACCCAGTGTGAACAGCTGGTCTGGTAGCCTAATACTGGAGACCATGACAAGGATACCCCAGAAGAATGGTGGGTTTATTATAGGGAAGAGCCAATTTTGACACCATGTTGGATCCGTTTCTTTTTCTTTAATGTTTGCTTCCCATTGCTTTTGTTCACTACAAGGATACTGTCCGTGTACATAACTGCCTCAGGGAACCCTGCCCCTCTGCCTGAATGTTAAACCAGAATGCCTTCGTTTAGGACCCTGTCCACGTGTGGATGGCTCCAGAAGGGAAGAAATTAACACATCCCCTGCCCAAACCTGGCCATTCCAGGAGATATTTAAAGATTAATGGTCTTTTTACATGTGTATTGTCATATGTGAAACAGAGCACCATTCCATGTTCGATGCATGTGACAAGGGCTCAGGGCCGGGGCAATGGGATGATCCAGAAGGATGGGATGGGGAGGGAGGTGGGTGGGGGGTCCGGGAAGGGGAACACATGTAAACCCATGGCTGATTCATGTCAATGTATGGCAAAAACTATTACAATATTGTAAAGTAATTAGCCCCCAACTAAAATAAATAAATTTATTAAAAAAAAAAAAACTAAAAAAAAAAAAAAGATTAATGGTCTTTTTACTTTATTTCCTCACCTCCCCCCTTTTCTGTTCTATAAAAGAGCCTGGCCTCCAGACCCTGATAAGATGGTTATTTTGAAACATTAGTCTGTCATCTTTTCAGTCTGTCAGCTTTCTGAATAAAGTCATGTTCCTTGCCTCAACACTATGTCTCTCACATTTATTGGCCTACTGTTGGTGAGCACAGCAAGCTTGGCTTCAGTAACAATAGCAGGCGCTATCCATGACCAGTTCTAAATTCATCGGTCCATCTTTCACTGCAGCTACAGCTGTGATAGTTTCTACCTATCTTATGGTCTTTCCACTTCAAACATCTGCTGCATCTTTTAGTTTTCCTAATTTAGGACTCTTTATGAACCCCCAAGACCTAACCAAACTACAACTGCTGTACTGCAGGAGAGTTAATGCCCAAGGGACAACCATCACCCAACAGGTGCTGTGCTGTGCTTATTCACTAAGTCATGTCTGACTCTTTGTGACCCCATGGACTGTAGCAAGCAATGGGTAGGAGTAGACAAATAGTTTCCCTTCACTGAGGGGACAATTCTGAGGTGTATTCCACATGTTAGAGGGTCCCCAGTAGCACTTAGCCCATAGTGACTACAGAAGTAAATAACAAAATAGTATATGCTTCATTGCCTTCATGCTTTCTCAGTCTCAATCTCCCTGTTCCCTCAGTCTTGTCTCCTTGTATAGTGTTCTGCTTTTGAGGGGAAAAAAGGAAGATGATTCTAGTAAAAAATTAGAAATTACTGAAGCAAACCCATCGTTGAGAGAATAAATAGAACTATAAATAGGGCCTTGGAAAGGATAACAAATTTGATTAATTTATAGGAAACAAGGCCAAAGAAAAAGAGAGCAACTAATCAATAAAGGAAATCAGAAAGGAAAACCATTAAATCATTAAACCATTAAGTCCTTAAAATCGGAGAAGGCAATGGCAACCCACTCCAGTACTCTTGCCTGGAAAATCCCATGGACAGAGGAGCCTGGTAGGCTGCAGTCCATGGGGTCGCGAAGAGTCGGACACGACTGGGCGACTTCACTTTCACTTTTCACTTTCATGCATTGGAGAAGGAAATGGCAACCCACTCCAGTGTTCTTGCCTGGAGAATCCCAGGGATGAGGGAGCCTGGTGGGCTGCCGTCTATGGGGTCGCACAGAGTCGGACACGACTGCAGCGACTTAGCAGCAGCAGCAGCAGCAGCAGCAGCAGGAGTCCTTAAAAAATGATGGCTATAAACAACTTACTAAAATTGTGAAAATTATTATAAATGGGCAAGTTATTTTAAAAATTTATCAAAGTTGTTACCAAAAAAATGAATTTTTTCCATCATGGCATCCAATCCCATCATGTCATGGCAAATAAAAGGAGAAATAATGGAAACAGTGACAGACTTTATTTTCTAGGGCTCCTAAATCACTGCAGATGCTGACTACAGCCATCAAATTAAAAGAAGCTTGCTCCTTGGAAGAAAAGCTATGACCAACATAGTCTAGTTTAGTCTAAGTAGCTAAGTCATGTCCGACTCTTGCAACCCCATGGACTGTAGCTCACCAGGCTCCTCTGTCCATGGGATTTTTCCAGGCAAGAATACTGGAGTGGGTTGCCATTTCCATCTCCAGGGGATTTTCCTGATCCAGGGATCAAACCCAGGTCTCCTGCATTGCAGGCCAATTCTTTACCAACTGAGCTACAAAGGAAGCCCAACAGCAGCTCCACCTAGACAGCATATTAAAAACCAGAGACATTACTTTGCTGACAAAGGTCCGTCTGGTCAAAGCTATCATTTTTCTAGTAGTCATGTAAGGATGTGAGAGCTGGACCATAAAGAAAGCTGAGTGCCGAAGAATTGATGCTTTTGAACTGGGGTGTTGGAGAAGACTCTTGAAAGTCCCTTGGACTGCAAGGAGATCCAACCAGTCAATCCTAAAGGAAATCAATCCTGAATATTCATTGGAAGGACTGATGCTGAAGCTGAAACTCCAATACTTTGGCCACCTGATGTGAAGAACTGACTCATTGGAAAAGACCCTGATCCTAGGGAAGATTGAAGGCAGGAGTAGAAGGGGACAACAGAGGATGAGATGCCTGGATGGCATCACTGACTCAATGGACATGAGTTTGAGCAAGCTCCAGGAGTTGGTGATGGACAGGGAATCCTGGTGTGCTGCAGTCCATGGCTTCACAAAGAGTCAGACACAACTGAGCAACTAAACTGAACTGACTGAATAATGAATTTTTAAAAATTCCTTAATTTAAAATTTTACTGTAAAGAAAACCCCAGGTCTAGAGAGCTTTAACAGTAAACTAAACACAAGGAAAAAATATAAATCTGACCAACAAAAATTTTTCTAGGAATGGAAAAAGAGGGCATATCCCAATTAATTTTATGATTACAAAATTTGGGTATCAAAATCCTATCAAGACAATGTGACAAAGGAAAAATATAGACCAATTTTATTCATGAACACAGATACAACAATCCTAATAAAATTATTGGCAAAAGTTTGGCCAACATGGCAAAGTAGGAAGAGCCTAAGCTCAACTCCTCCCGTAGGCACACCAAAATTACAAGTCATTACCAAGCAACTATTGAAGATAAAGATTGAAATTTAGCAGAAAAGATTTTCTACAACTGAATGTGTAACAAAGGAATCACAACAATACAGGCAAGAGGGGAGGAGTACAGCCAGAGATTCAAAATTCCAGCTCTGCGTTCACCAGACAACTTTTACTGTGTTTGTTTCCCCCTCAGCTTTTCTTCTGGTACTCAGTGGATGTGTTTATGACTATTCTGACCTCTGCCCCTCTGTGAAAACACTTACTTTCCCAAGTCTGTGTGGTCAGCTCAGGGAGGGGCTTTATTGTCCTTAGAAAGGGTGTGGCAGAGACCTCAGACCTCCCACCCACATAGGGGTAATTCACTAAATGGCCTAGAGCTCTCCTTTGCAGCCATTCTTGACTGGATTGGTCTCTTTTACATTAAGCATTTGTCATTGGCATTGTCTTGCCATGGAAGAACTGTCCCAACCAATTCAACAAAGGTTGAGCTAGTACTAACCTCAGGACACTATGGGTCTAGGCCCTACAAACCAGAAGTCCAGCACCAGCTCTGAGATTCCAGGTTCCTGCAGACAAAGAGCCCAGAACCCAACTCTTCCCATCAGTAGGCCAGCACCAGCCCCAGGACCCAGTTTCACCCACTGGTGAGTTGGCACCAGCCCCAGAATCCCTAACCACTGGGACTTCCCTGGTGGAGTGGTTAAGAGCCTGTGCTTCCACTGCAAGGGACACAGGTTTGATCTCTGGTCAGGGAATTAAGATCCTGCATGCTATGAAGTGTGGCCAAAAGTTTAAAAAAAGAAATTCCTAAGCCACTAACCCTGTTAGCCAGCAGGTGAAAACAAGCCCAAGGCTACTGCAATCCACAGCTTACCATGTCAGGACACAGACAAACCTCTAGCAGGGCAGCACCAACCTTGGTATTCCTGTGCCCTGCTCCTGCTCACCAGCAGGCTGACAAGAGGCCTGGAAACCCCTAAGCCCTGGATCTACCCACACAGCAGGCCATCAACAGCTCCAAAACACCTTGGACCCCTCAAACAGTAGCGCAGAATCCAGCCCCACCCAACCAGTCAGCTAAGACCAGCTTTGAGACCCCCAGGAACCTGAAGCCAATGACTCTAGGACCTAGCTCTACCCACCAATGAGCTGGCACTAGCCTGGGGACCCACTGGGCCCTGGGTTTAGTCCACAAGCAGGCCAATACCATCTCCTAGATACCTTAGACCTCTCATCCAGCCAATATTGGATAGACCTCCGCTCACCAGTGGATCAGCACTAGCTTTAAGGCACCCAGAAGCCACAGCCAACTGTGTCAGGAACTGGCCTCACCCACCAGCAAGCCAATGCTAGATACAGGAATCCATCCCTAACTACCATTCCAGAACCCAGCTCTGTCCACCAGTGGGTCAGCCCTAGCCCTGGAATTCCCTGGGGTTCCACACCCACCTGCTTCATGACCCGACCCCACCAACCAGTGGCAAGCAACCTCCACACAAGGCAAGTCCTGGCAACCAATTGGAGCAGAGGCCAATCACACCTACCAGAGAACCCACATAATCTGCCCACCACAATAGAAGGACTCATGCAGCCCTCATAGGGGGCACCCCTAGAGCATTAGCTGTATTGATAGGAGAGTGAGCTGTTTGCATGCACAAGACATCTCCTACAATAGGCCACTTCCCTGTGGTTGGGAAATGTATCAACCTACCAAACATACAGAAATAAACCGCAAATTAGGGGAAAAGGTGACGGAGGTGTGCTCTGTGCTAAGTTTTATTGGTCATGTTCAAGTCTTTGTGACCCTATGGACAATAGCCTGCTAGGCTACTCTGTATGGGATTCTCCAGGCAAGAATTCTATGTCCGTTGCCACGTCTACCTCCAGGGGATCTTCCTGACCCAGGGATAGAACCCACCTCTCTATATCTCCTGCATTGGCAGGTGGGTTCTTTACCCCTAGTGGCACCACTAACAAGATAAAAGCCAGTAATGATTGTAAACATGATCAAAGAACTCAAGAGAAGAATGGATAAACACGGAAGTTAAAAAGACATGGAAGATACAAAAAGATTCAAGTAGAGCTGAAAAAATACAATAACTGAAGTTATCAACAGGAGAACAGGCAATACAGAGGAATAGATGAGTAAGCTTGGAGACAGGGTAATGGAAATCACTGAAACTGAACAGAGAAAATAAAAAAGAAATGAGGACAGTTTAAAGAGACCTCTAAGACAACATCAAACATACTAACATTCACATGATAAAGGTCCTAGAAGGAGAAGAGAGAAAGTGAAGGGGGTAAAGAGCATATTTCAAGACATAATAGCTGAAAACTTCTGTAACCTGGGAAAGGAAACAGATATCTGGTCCAGGAGATACAGAAAATCCAAAGCAGGATCATCTCAAAGAGGACCACACCAAGACACACTGTAATTAAAATGGCAAAATATTAAATAAAAAGAGAATATTAAAAGCAACAAGGGAAAAAGAAACAAGTCACATACAAGGGAACTCCCATAAAGCTGTCAGCTGATTTCTGAGAAGAAATTCTGCAGGCCAAAAAGAAGAGGCACAATATAATTAAAATGATGAAAGGGGGAAACTTAAGAATGCTCTACCTGTCAAGGCTCTCATTCAGATTTAAAGAGAAGCCAAATGTTTTACACACAAAAGCTTAAAGAAAGCACCACCAAACCAGCTTTAAAAAATGTTAAAGAAATTCCTCTGAGTGAAAAAGAAAGGGCACAACTAGAAACATGAAAATTATGAAAGGAAAAAGACCATTGGTAAAGGTAAACGTAATAAACCAATCACTTAAAATGCTAGTAGGGAGGTTAACTTCTTTGGTATTATTGTCCTCCAGTTTGTGGATTGCCCACCCAGCAGCTCTATGGTAGGGCTATAACCTCTATGGTAGGGCTAATGGTGACCACGTCCAACAGGACTTAGCCTTTGACTATGTAGATCACATCAAACTGTGGAAAATTCTTTAAAGAGATAGGAATACCAGACTACCTTACCTGCCTCCTGAGAAACCTGTTTGCAGGTCAAGAAGCAACAGTTAGAACTGGAAATGGAACAACAGATTGGTTCAAAATTGGAAAAGGAGTATGTCAAGGATGTATATTGTCACCCTGCTTATTTAATTTCTATTTAGAGTACATCATCCGAGATGCCAGGTTGGATGAAGCTCAAGCTGGGATCAAGATTGCAAGGAGAAATATCAACAACTTCACATATGCAGATGACACCACCCTAATGGCAGAAAGATAAGAGGAATTAAAGAGCCTCTTGATGAAGATAAGAGAGGAGAGTGAAAAAGCTGGCTTAAAACTCAACATTCAAAAAGCTAAGATCATGGCATCTGGTCCCATGACTTTATGGCAAATAGATGGGGAAACAATGGAAACAGCGAGAGTCTTTATTTTCTTGGGCTCCAAAATCACTGCAGATGCTGACTGCAGCCATGAAATTAAAAAGACGCTCCTTGGAAGGAAACTTATGACAAACCTAGACAGCATATTAAAAACAGGGACATTACTTTGCCGACAAAGGTCCATCCAGTCAAAGCTGTGGGTTTTCCAGTAGAAATGTATGGATGTGAGAGTTGGACCATAAAGAAGGCTGAGTGCTTAATAATTGATGGTTTCGAAGTGTGGTGCTGGAGAAGACTCTTGAGAGTCTCTTGGACTGCAAGGAAATCAAAACAGTCAACTTTAAAGGAAATCAACCCTGAATATTCATTGGGAGCACTGGTGCTGAAGCTCCAATAAATACTTTGGTCACCTGATGTGAAGAACTGACTCATTGGAAAAGACCCTGATCCTGGGAAAGATTGAAGGCAGGAGGAGAAGGGAATGAGAGAGGATGATATGGTTGGATGGCATCACCAACTCAATGGATATGAGTTTGAGCAAACTCCAGGAGATAGTGAAGGACAGAGAAGGCTGGTGTGCTGCATGCAGTCCATGGGGTCACGCAAAGAGTTGGACAGGGCTGAGTGACTGAACAACTAATTACTTTCACTAATATTTTGTAGTTTTCATTTTAAAAGTCATTGGAGTTTAGTCCTCCTTGGCTAAATTTATTTCTAATTAGTTTATCATTTTTTATCATATTATAAATGAGTATTTTAAAATTCTATTTGTTTGGCTGTACTGGGTCTTTGTTTTAGCATATGGGATCTAGTTCCCAGACCACGGATAAAACCTGGGCCTCCTGCATTGGGAGCATGGAGTCTTAGCCACTGGACTATCAGGAAAGTCCATAAATTGGTTTCTAATTTTATTTGTGGATTGTTCATTGTTAGTGTATTGAAGAAGGCAATGGCACCCCACTCCAGTACTCTTGCCTGGAAAATCCCATGGACAGAGGGGCCTGGTAGGCTGCAGCCCATGGAGTCGCTAAGAGTCGGACACGACTGAGCGACTTCACTTTCACTTTTCCCTTTCATGCACTGGAGAAGGAAATGGCAACCCACTCCAGTATTCTTGCCTGGAGAATCCCAGGGACGGCGGATCCTGGTGGGCTGCCGTCTATGGGGTCGCACAAAGTCGGACACGACTGAAGCGACTTAGCAGCATTGTTAGTGTATAGAAATTCAACTGATTTTTGCATGCTTTTGTGCACTGCAACACTGCTTAACTTTTAAAGTTAGTTCTAACAGTTCTGGTGGAATCATTAGGGTTTTTCTACGTTTAAGATAGTCTCATCTGTGAACAAAGAAAAGTTTACTTCTTGCTTTCCAATTTAGGGATCTTTATTTCTTTTTCTTACCTAATTGCTCTGGCTAGGAATTTTAGTACTATGTTGAATAGACGTGGCAAAAGTGGGCATTCTCATCTTGTTTCTAGTCACAGGAGAAAAACTCTCAGTCTCCCACCATTGAGCATATTATCTCTGGGGTTTTCATTTACAGTCTTTATTTCATCACAGGAGTTTTCTTCTATTTCTACTTTGTTCACTATTTGTTTTTCATTTCTTTCTTTCTTTCTTTCTTTTTTTACCATGAATGGTATTGAATTTTGTTAAATGTTTTATCTCTATCAATTGTGATGATCATGTGGAATTTTAACCTTGTTCTATTAATGTAGTGTAGTACAGTGAATGATTTTCATATAACAAATCATCCTGGCAAATTAGTCCCACTCAGTCATGGTCTAATCCACTTAATATGCTGCTGAATTTTGTCTACTACTATTTTATTGAGGTTATGCATCTATTCTCATAAGGGATATTGGCTTATAACTTTCTTTTCTTATAGTGTCTTTGTCTAGCTTTGGTATCAGGGAGATGCTGTCTTTATAAAATGAGCTTGGAAGTATTCCTCCTTTTCATTTGTTAAGAGTTTGAGAAGGATTGGTGTTAATTCCTTTTTATTACTAGTAGTATTCACCAGTGAGTCCATTTGGTCCAAGGCTTTTCTTTGTTGGGGATTTTTGATTACCAATTCAATATCCTTCTTAGTTACAGGTCTCTTCAGATTTTTTATTCTTATATGATTCAGTCTTGGTAGTTGTATCTTTCTAAGGATTGGTTCATTTCACTAAGTTATCCAACTTAATGGTGAACAATTATTCATAGTACTTTCTTATAATCCTTTTTATTTCAGTAAAGTCAGTAGTAATGGCCCCACTCTCATTTCTGATTTTAATAATTTGTGTCTTCTTTTTCTATATAATCAATCTAGCTAAAGGTTTGTCAATTTTGTTGATCTTTTCAAAAAATCAACTTTTGGCTGCATTTATTTTCTCTATTGTTTTTCTATTCTCTTTCATTTATCTCCAGTCTGTGCATGCTCAGTTGCTTCAGTCATGTCCAATTCTTTGGACCCTATGGACTATAGCCCACCAGGCTCCTCTGTCCATGGGATTCTCCAGGAAAGAATACTGGTGTGAGTTGCCATGCTCTCCTCCAGGGTATCTTCCCAACCCTGGGATCAAACCTCCATCTCTTATGTCTTCTGCATTGGTAGGCAGATTATTTACCACTAGTGCTATCTGTGTTAACCGTGGATTTATTGTTCTGCTTTCATTAAGGGGCTTCCCAGATGGCTCGGATGGTAAAGAATCTGCCTGCAATGCAGGTTTCATTCCTACATTGGGAAAAATCACTTGGAGGAGGAAACGGTAACCCACTCACTCCAGTATTCTTGCCTGAAAAATCCCATGCACAGAGGAGCTTTCCTTAAAAGGAAAAGTTAGTTTGTTGATTTGTGACCTTTATATTCCCATTCTTTTCTTTTTGAATATAACCATTTGTAGCTATCAATTTCTCTGATCATCTAGCATTTCTTGTAGAGCAAGTCTGGTTGTGATGAACTATGTCACCTTTTGTTTATCTTGGAATGTCTTGATTTTTCCAATTTTGAAGGACTGTTTTGCAGCATATAGAAATCTCAATAGGCAGGGTTTTTTTGTTTTGTTTTTTTTTAAGTTTTTCTTTCAGCACTTTAAATATCTCATCCCTGCCTTCTGGCCTCCAAGATTTCTAGCTTATGATCTTATTGACAATCTCTCTTGTTTGACACATCTCTTCACTCTTGCTGCTTTCAAGATTCTGACATGCAGTAATTATAATGTATGTTGATTTGGGTCAACTTGTGTTTGTTCTACTTGGAGTTTCCTGAGTTTCATGGATTTGCAAATTCATGTCTTTCACTGAATTGGGGATATTTTCAGCCATTATTTCTTCAAATAATCTCTCTGTCTCTTTCTTGTCCTTCTAAGACTCCCATAATGCATATACTGGTCCACTTCCTAAATCCTTCAGGTTCTGTCCACTTCATTCTTTTCCCTTCTTGCACCTCAGATTCAATTTCAAGTGTCCCATCTTCACGTTTACTAATACTTTCTTCTGCCTGCTGAAGTATGGTGTTAAAACCGTCTAGAGAATTTTTCAATTCAGTTATTTTCAAAACCCCAAATCACTGCTATATGTAAAATGGATAACCAAAAAGGAACTATTGTTTTACAAAATAAAGTTGTTAAAAATCTGAGGATGGGGAATTCTCTGGGGGTCCAGAGGTTAAGACTCCATGATTTCACTTCTGAGGGCCTGAGTTTGATCCTTGGTTGGGAAACTAAGATCCCAAAAACCACATGGCAGGGCTAAAAAAACAAAACAAAACAAAAAACTGAGGACATTTCATAACTTTGTATGGTGACAGATGGTAACTAGACTTACTGTGGTGATCATTTTGCAGTGTACAGCAAATATTAAATCATCATATTGTATATCTGAGACTAATATAATGTTATACATCAATTATATGACTCAAAAAATGAAAAAATAAATTAAAATTAGATTTATTTAAAATATATTAAAATGAAAAATAAAATTTAAAATAATGTAATTTCTATTTGATATTCTATTTGAATTATATCATTTTCCTTATGTCCTTTAATTTTCACCCATGTTTTCCATTAGCATATTTAAGACAGTTTTTTTTTTTTTAAGGGCAATGAATATTTTATTCCAAAAGTACAAATGTTATGAAGATCCAGTGTATTCCTAAGTGAAAAGTGAAAGTCGTTCTATCATATCATAACCCCATGGATCGCAGCCCGCCAGGCTCCTCTGTCCATGGAATTCTCCAGGCAAGAATACTGGAGTGGGTAGCCATTACTTTCTCCAGGAAACTTCACAACCCAGGGATGGAATCCAGATCTCCCGTTTTGCACATGGATTCTTTACTGTCTGAATCACCAGGGAAGCCCAAGAATACTGGAGTGGGTTGCCATTTCTTTCTTCAGGGGATCTTCCTGACCTAGGGATCGAACCTGTGTCTCTTGCATTTTAAAAGCCTTTGTCTGATGTCTGTTTCTTCTAGATTGGTTTCTTCAGTCTTATTCTGCTCAGGATATTCTAACAAAAGTCCATAGACTGAGTGGCTTAAACAAAAAACATATATTTCTCATATTTGTGGAGGCTAGAAAGTCCAAGGTCAAGGTGCCAGCAGATTCAGTTACTGATGAGGGCCCTCCTTGTGATTTGCAGGCAGTTACCTTCTTACTGCATTTTCATACGGTGAAGAGAGACCTCTGAGCTCCCTTTTTTTTCTTATAAAGACACTAATTTATGAACTCATATACACCTCATTATTGCCCAAATGCTCCATCACCTTCACATTGAGCATTAGTGCTTCAACACATACATTTGGGGGGTGGGGTGGCACACAACATTCACTCTGATAACACTGCCAGTTTATTTTTTTCTTTTGGAAAGTCCATGTTTTCCTATTCCTTTATATCCCTTGTGATTTTATGTTGTTAACTGAAAATTGGGAATTTGTAAAAACAGTCACCTGGATATATGGTTTTCAGTTCTACATGAAAAGAGCTTGGGAGTCACCCCTGCATCCTAACAACAAGTAAAAAGCTGAACAGACATAAAAATCAACAGTTCTGCTAGAGTGTTGAAGAAAGGTAAGAATACAGGGCAACCAGATTGAGAGACCAACAGGCAATTACAGAAAATAATTTATTGGAGCAGAGACTCACTGGTGGAAACTTCTGCAGGAACCAATACTGGGGTAGGAAAACCACAACTGTAATTGACATCAGAGGCTCAGTAGAGATAGTTTAAAACTCCAGGGAGACCCAATTATAAAAGAGATGCCAAAATTTTGTGAGATTTATCTCAAGAGCTCCACAAAGTTCCCTCAATAAATACTGGAGGAAATCTTTTCATGCTTCCAAGGAGGGTGGTGGGAAAGATCCATTCCGAAATATACCAGAGCAATCATTCTTCTAAACAAGGTCTGCCCTTAGTGGAAAATAGTCAACCAGAGACTAAAAGGATCTGGAGGAAGGGATATACCTAACTCTTCTCAGACCTAGTCTTCCAGGTTGGAGAAAGAAAATACCCAATTCTAGCAAACCCTAGCCATCCTGTCCCACATAAATAGTGAAAGAAAAAGATTGAACACTACTTGTGAAGTTTACAGACAAAAGGCATAGGCTTACTGAGACTGACACCTAATTATAGGATTACAGAATACTTCTCCTTCACCCACAATTCACCCCACATTATATAGGCCCTATACAGCCTTTTACAGTACATACATAATTTCTGGCTATCAACTTTAAAATATGAGGCATGCCAAAAGGCAAAAAAACAATTTGAAGAGTGAGAAAAAGCATCAGAACCAGATGTGTCAGGGATGTTGGAAATATAAAACCAGGTATTTAAAACAACTTTGATTAATAATATTGCTGCACTGCACCCTGCAGGCCTGCAAGTCTTGCAGCTGCCCAGCCTTGAGACAGAAGAAACAGCCTGGAAACATTGACAGAGACATCAGCATTTTACATAATAGGAAATCATATAAGTCTGAAGCAAAAAGTCCTGGAGCAAAACCTCACTGTATACAGCAGATAGCAGCAATCTTTACTAGTGGAAGAGAAGGAGGCTACAATTTTTAGGTGGAACTGCGTCAAGTGGGTTCATCAGTTACCAAGGAAAGCAGCATTTGGGCAGGGGACAAGCATGTAGACAGTTACAGATTAAGCCCTATAATTAAGAGGATTGAATAGTCATGTGAGTGAAGCAGGTACTGGTCAAACAAGGAATTAGAGAGAGCAAGAGAACAGACATCTTGAATGATTTGACCATACACTCACTCCACCCCTATAAACCCTGCACGACTCTTACTATCTTGGTCTCCTCTGCCATATCTCTGGAACCAGGTATGTAGAGAAGCACTGCAACCAAGTGTCATGGATGCAATATAACAATAGCACCCAAACAGTATCAAGACTAAGTTACTTGGTATGATAAAAATTGTGATTCATTAAGAAGTGGGCAAATTTTGAGCCAGGTGCTTGGCATGCAAGACCGGAGGAAGGGAATTCTCCAGTTTTCCCCACATGGTCACATTAACCAGATCAATTTTCTACGGCATCTCACTGCAGATCCAGTAATCAGACTCATTAAAAAGTGAGGTCACCACTGTCACCGAGTCTGCAAACAGGTACCCTCCGTTCAAGTTAGGGATGAAATGTAAGAGATTTAAGACATCTCTTATGGTAGTTAAAAGCCATAGGGCCCCACATGCTAGTGGATGGCCACTTCAGGATTACCCCCTGCAACATTTATGGTGAAAAATATCTCACCTGTAGAGGAACAAAGAATACACCCAACATATTTTCAGAAACCATGCAAGCAAAAAGAGAGAGGAGTGAAATATTTAGAGTGTTAAGAACAAACCCACCAACCTAGAATTCTGTGCCCTGAAAACTATCCTTAAGAAGTGAAAAAGAAATAGAAGTTCTGGTTCAAGATGGGAGAGTAGAAGATGCACTCATCTCCTCCTGTGAGAGCACCAAAACTGCAACTAGCTGTTGACCATGGACAGGAGGATGCTGGACCCACCAAAAAAGATGTTGCCCATCCAAAGATGAAGAAACCACAGTGAGATGGTTGGAGGGGTGCAATCATGATAAAATCAAATCCTATACCTGCCAGATGGGTGACCCACAAACTAGAAAACAATAATACCAAAGAAGTTCTCCCAGTGTTGTTAAGGTTCTGAACCCTGTGCCAGGCTTCCCAGCGTGGGGTTCTGACAAAGGGAGCGGGAATCCCAAGGGAATATGACTTTGAAGGCCAGCAGGACTTGATTATAGGAATGCCATATGACTGGGGGAGGTAGAGACTCCAGTCTTGGAGGACACAAGAAAATCTTGCATCCACTAAGATGCAGGGTAAAGGAACAGTGACCCCACAGGAGACTGAACAAAACTACCTGCTAGTATTGGAGGGCCTCCTGTGGAGGCACAGCTCAACAGTGGAGATGGATGCACTGGTAGCAGCAGTCCTGAAAGAGGCTGCTTGGTGTAAGTGCTCTTGGAGGTTGCCACTAACCCTACCATATAACCCATAGACCCCAGGGCTGGGCGACCTCAGGCCAAAAACAAGGAGGGAGTGCAAACCTACCCATCAGCAGATAACTGGATTAAAGCTTTACTGAGCAAGGCTCTACCCACCAGAACAATACTTATTTTTTTTTTCATATGATGCAATGTTGGGCTTCCCTGGTGGCTCAGATGGTAAAGCGACTGCCTACAATGTGGGAGATCTGGGTTCAATCCCCGGGTTGGGAAGATCCTCTGGAGAAGGAAATGGCAACCCACTCCAGTACTCTTGCCTGGAAAATCCCATGGATGGAGGAGCGTGGTAGCTTACAGTCCGTGGGGTCGCAAAGAGTCGGACACAACTGAGCGACTTCACTATATTTTAATGTTGAGGTCTATTTTTGTAAAAGCAAAAAAAAGGAAAATATTAATGTAAGAATTTAAAAAAGTAAGCATGTTTATGACTTTAGCACTTTTGGTCAACTAGTAGCTGAATGTTGTTGCTTTTCAGTCACTAAGTTGTGTCCAACTCTTTGCAACTCCATGGACTGCAGCAGGCCCAGGCTCCCCTGTCTTTTATTGTCTCCTGGAGTATTTTCAGTTCTTGATTTTTAGATTTAAATTGGTAGCTGTATATAGTTAAATCATCTAAGAAAGCTGTGTGTCAAAGAATTGATGCTTTCTAATTGTGGTGCTGGAGGAGACTCTTGAGAGTCCCTTGGACTGCATGGAGATCAAACCAGTCAATCCTAAAGGGAATCAATCCTGAATATTCATTCATTGAAAGGACTGATGCTGAAGCTGAAATTCCAATACTTTGGCCACCTGATGCAAAGAGCCAACTTACTGGAAAAGACTCTGACGCTGGGAAAGATTGAAGGTAAAAGAAGAAGGGGGCGACAGAGGATGAGATGGTTAAATAAAATCACTGACTCAATGGACATGAATCTGAGCAAAGACTTATTTTTAACACCCTGTCCCTCCCATCAAGAAGCTTACAGAAGCCTCTTAGCTTCATTCACCAGTGGGCAGACAGAAGCAAGGAGAACCACAATCCTACAGCAGCTAGAACAAAAAACCACATTACAGTAATCAGGATGGAAAAGCAGAGAGTTATATCTCAGATGAAGGGCCAACACAAAATCCCAGAAAAACAACTAAATGAAGTGGAGATAGGCAATCTTTCAGAAAAAGAATTCAGAATAGTGATAGTGAAGATGACCCAGGATCTTAGAAACAGAATGGAGGAGATGCAAGAAATGTTTACTAAAGACCTAGAAGAACCAAAGAACAAACAAACTAAGATGAACAATACAGTAGAAGGGATCAATAGAATAACTGAGTCAGAAGAATGGAAAAGTGACCTGGAGGACAGAATGGAGGAAATCACTGTCACAGAACAGAATATAGAAAAAAGAATGAAAAAAAATTAAGACAGCCTAAGAGACCTCTGGGACAACATTAAATGCACCAATATTCACATTATAGGGGTCCCAGAAGGTGAAGAGAGAAAGAAAGGACCCGAGAAAATATTTGAAGCGGTTCAGTTCAGTTCAATTCAGTCACTCAGTTGTGTCCGACTCTTTGTGACCCTATGGACAAACTGGCACACCAGGCCTCCCTGTCCATCACCAACTTCCAGAGTTTACCCAAACTCATGTCCATTGAGTTGGTGATGCCATCCAACAATCTCATCCTCTGTCGTCCCCTTCTCCTCCTGCCTTCAATCTTTCCCAGCATCAGGGTCTTTTCAAATGAGCCAGCTCTTCACATCAGGTGTCCAAAGTATTGGAGTTTCAGCTTCAACATCAGTCCTTCCAATGAACACCCAGGACTGATCTCCTTTAGGATGGACTGGTTGGATCTCCTTGCAGTCCAAGGGACTCTCAAGAGTCTTCTCCAACACCACAGTTCAAAAGCATCAATTCTTCGGTGCTCAGCTTTCTTTATAGTCCAACTCGCACATCATGTACATGACTACTGGAAAAACCATAGGTTTGACTAGACGGACCTTTGTTGGCAAAGTAATCTCTCTGCTTTTTAAAATGCTGTCTATATTGGTCACAACTTTTCTTCCAAGGAGCAAGCGTCTTTTAATTTCATGGCTTCAGTCACCATCTGCAATGATTTTGGAGCCCAAAAAATAAAGTCTGTCACTGTTTCCATGGTTTCCCCATCTATTTGCCATGAAGTGATGGGACCAGATGCAATGAACTTAGTTTTCTGAATATTGAGTTTTAAGCCAACTTTTTCACTCTCCTCTTTCACTTTCATCAAGAGGCACTTTAGTCCTTCTTTCCTTTCCACCATAAGGGTGGTGTCATCTGCATATCTGAGGTTATTGATATTTCTCCCGGCAATCTTGATTCCAACCTGTGCTTCATCCAGCCCAGGGTTTCTCATGATGTACTCTGCATATAAGTTAAATAAGTAGGGTGACAATATACAGCCTTGACGTACTCCTTTTCCTATTTGGAACCAGTCTGTTGTTCCATGTCCAGTTCTAACAGTTGCTTCTTGACCTGCATACAGATTTCTCAGGAGGCAGGTCAGGTGGTCTGGTATTCCCATCTCTTGAAGAATTTTCCACAGTTTGTTGTGATCCACACAGTCAAAGGCTTTGGCATAGTCAATAAAGCAAAAGTAGATGTTTTTCTGGAACTCTCTTGCTTTTTCGATGAACCAACGGATGTTTGCCATTTGATCTCTGGTTCCTCTGCCTTTTCTGAATCCAGCTTGAACATCTGGAAGTTCACGGTTCACATACTGTTGAAGCATGGATTGGAGAATTTTGAGCATTAGTTTGCTAGCGTGTGAGATGAGTGTAATTGTGCAGTAGTTCGAACATTCTTTGGCATTGCCCTTCTTTGGGACTGGAATGAAAATTGACCTTTCCCAGTTCTGTGGCCACTGTTGAGTTTTCCAAATTTGCTGGCATATTGAGTGCAACACTTCCACAGCATCATCTTTTAGGATTTGAAATAGATCTTCGTAGAATCATGCGACTTCAAGTTTTTCAGCATTAGTAGTTGGGGCATAGACTTGGATTACTGTGATGTTGAATGGTTTGCATTGGAAACAAACTACTCCATTCCTTCTAAGGGATTCTTGCCCACAGTAGTAGATATAATGGTCATCTGAATTCAGTTCGCTGATTCCCGTCCATTTTAGTTCACTGATTCCTAAATTATCAATGTTCACTCTTGCCATCTCTTGTTTGACCACAGCCAATTTATCTTGATTCATGGATCTAATGTTCCTGGTTCCTATACAATATTGTTCTTTACAGCATCTGACTTTACTTTCACCAACAGATGCAACACAACTGGGCATCGTTTCTGCTTTGGCTCAGCCTCTTCATTCTTTCTGTAGCTATTTCTCCACTTTTCCCCAGTAGTATATTTTACAGCTACTGACCTGGGAGGTTCATCTTTCAGTACCTTATCTTTTTGCCTTTTCACACTGTTCATAAGGTTTCGAGGCAAGAATACTGAAGTGGTTTGCCATTCCCTTCTCCAGTGGACCACATTTTGTCTGGTACTAACAGAGACATACCTTTAAGCCACTCATTGTAGCTGGATGACATGCCCAGTGCCCTGATTGTCCCAATGCTGGTCCTTGTTGAGTGTTAAAACCTTCACTGGCTGAAGGGTGTCAGTCGATGTGTGGCTGGGAGTCAAAAAATGGCCCTACTGGGGTGGCTGGGAAGCAAGTCTGGGGAAGGCTGGAGCCAACATTGGATGATGCCCGGAGCAGGGGCACCCTGGCGTCACCACTGCCCTCCCTGGAGCCAATCCATCACCCAGGAGTGGACGGTACCCCGGCCTCTCTGCATTGGTCTCCCTGGGGTGGATCCACCATCACCACTGGTGGATCGGCTCCATGGGCAGACATCAACTCCTTGGTGGCAGAATGGCTCCATGGGCAGACAGCGACTCCTGGGTGGTGGATAGGCTCCAGGGTGGGCAGAGGTAAGGCCAGGGTGCCCTCCACTCCTGGGCATCCTCCAACATCAGCTCCAGCCTTTCCCAGACCCCCTTCCCAGCCACTCCAACAGGGTCTTTTCCTTGATCCCCTGGCCGCACACTGACTGACATCCCATGGCCAGTGAAGATTCACACATTCAACAAGGACCAGCATTGCAACAACCAGGGCACCGGGCATGTCATCCAGCTATGCTGAACAGCTGGATGGTTAGTAGGAGGCAGTTTTAATAAATAAGGTGGCTTACATACAAGGTTTGTCTTTGTCAGTCTCAAGACAAGTAGATTTTTCCATCCTCCTGCCACAATCTTAAAAATTTATAAAGAGGCCTTTACATTTTTATTTATTTATTTATTTATTTAATTTTTTAGCTGTGCTGGGTCTTTGTTGCTCTGCATGAGCTTTCTATAGTTGTGGCAATTGGGAGCTACTCTCTAGTTGTGATGGGTAGGCTTCTCATTATGGCAGCTTCTCTTATTGCAGAGCACAGGCTCTAACATGGTCTGGCTTCAGTAGTTGTGGTGTGATGGCTCAGTTGTGCCATGGCATGTAGAATCTTTCTGGACCAGAAATCAAACCAGTGTCCCCTGCATTGACAGGTGGATTTTTAACCACTGAACCACCAGAGAAGTCCTACAATAGGGTCTAGTCACACATCCAGTTCAGATGGTCTCAACAACACAATACTCTCTCTGCATCCTTGAAGTGGCTGCTGGTATGGAAATAGTAGGTGGAAAGTACATTCCAAGGACAGGGCAGAGGTTAAGGAGCCTCTGATCACCTGATTCCTGTTCATGGGTCAATTAGCAGTCACATCCTCTTGATGATCTCCCCCAACAATGACATGACCATCTATATAGGAAATCTGGAAGAAAAAACAAACAACTCATAGAATAAGAAACTACAGCAAGATTGCAGGATGCATGGTTAATATACAAAAGTCGATTGCTTGCCTCTATAACAGCAATGAACTCATGGACTTTGAGATTAAAGACATAATACCATTTATATTAACATCCCCAAAATGAAATGCTGCTGCTGCTGCTAAGTCGCTTCAGTCGTGTCTGACTCTGTGCGACCTCATAGACGGAAGCCCACCAGGCTCCCCCATCCCTGGGATTCTCCAGGCAAGAACACTGGAGTGGGTTGCCATTTCCTTCTCCACCAAAATGAAATACCAAGGTTTAAATCTAAGAAAATATGTGAATATCTGCATGAAAAAAACTATAAAACTCTGATGAACAAAATTAGTGAAGAACTAAATAAATGGAGAAATATTTCTTGTTCAGTTCATTGATAGAAAGACTGAGTACTGTCAAGTTGTCAGTTCTTCCCAGATTGATCTATAGATTCAATGCAATCTCAGTCAAAATCACTGCAAATTATTTTGTGCATATTGATAAGCTGATTATGAACTTTATATGGAAAGGCTTAAGATCCAGAATAGCTAACAGACTATTGAAGAAGAATAGTTTGAAGATTGATGTAACCTGACTTCAAAACTTACTGCAGGCATATCTCAGAGATATTACAGACCCTAGCAATAAACTGAATACTACAATAAAGTAAGTCACACGAACTTTTATTGTTTCCCGGTGTACATGAAATTATGTTTACATTATACTGTAGTCTATTAAGTGTGCAATAACACTGTGTCTAAAAAATGTAAATAATTTAAGTAAAAAATACTTCATTGCTAAAAAATGCTAACCATCACCTGAGCCTCCAATAATTCATAATCTTTTTGCAATGGTAATATTAAATATCACTAATCAGGGATCTCCATAACAAATATAATCATAATGAATATGTGAATTAACAATGAATTGAAATATTGTGAGAATTACCAAAATGTGACAGAGAGATCCAAAGTGAGCAAATGCTGTTGGAAAAATGCCACTGATAGACATGCTTAGGTCAGGGTTGCCACAAAACTTCAATTTGTAAAAAATAAAAATATGTGAAAAGTGCAATAAACTAAAGCACAATAAAACAAGATATGCATGTGTAAACTACAGTAACCAAGATAGCATCATCTTAGTGAAAGAAGGGATCAATGAAATATGATAGAAATCTCACATCAGTTCAGTTCAGTCGCTCAGTCGTGTCCGACTATTTGTGACCACATGGACAGCAGCACGCCAGGCTTCCCTGTCCATTACCAACTCCCAGAGCCTACTCAAACTCATGTCCATCGTGTCAGTGATGCCATTCAACCATCTCATCTTCTGTCATCCCCTTCTCCTCCCACCTCCAATCTTGTCCAGGATCAGGGTCTTTTCCATTGAGTCAGTTTTTCCCATCAGGTGGCCAAAGTACTGGAGTTTCAGCTTCAGCATCAGTCCTTCCAATGAATATTCACGACTGATCTCCTTTAAGATTGACTGGTTGGATCTCCTTTCAGTCCAAGGGACTCTCGAGAGTCTTCTCCAACACCACAGTTCAAAAGCATCAATTCTTTGGCGCTCAGCTTTCTTTATGGTCCAACTCTCACATCCATATATGACTACTGGAAAAACCATAGCTTTGACTAGACAGACTTTTGTTGGTAAAGGAATGTCTCTGCTTTTTAATATGCTGTCTAGGTTGGTCACAGCTTTTCTTCCAAGGAGCAAGCATCTTTTAATTTTGTGGCTTCAGTCACCATCTGCAGTGATCTTGGAGCCTCGAAAGTAAAGTCTGTCACTGTTTTCATTGTTTCCCCATCTATTTGCCATGAAGTGTTGGGACCAGATGCAATGAACTTAGTTTTCTGAATGTTGAGTTTTAAGCCAACTTTTTCACTCTCCTCTTTCACTTTCATCACGAGGCTCTTTAGTCCTTCTTTCCTTTCCACCATAAGGGTGGTGTCATCTGCATATTTGAGGTTATTGATATTTCTCCTGGAAATCTTGATTCCAACCTGTACTTCATCCAGCCCAGGTTTTCTCATGATGTACTCTGCATATAAGTTAAATAAGTAGGGTGACAATATACAGCCTTGATGTACTCCTTTTCCTATTTGGAACCAGTCTGTTGTTCCATGTCCAGTTCTAACAGTTGCTTCTTGACCTGCATACAGATTTCTCAGGAGGCAGGTCAGGTGGTCTGGTATTCCCATCTCTTGAAGAATTTTCCACAGTTTGTTGTGATCCACACAGTCAAAGGATTTGAGGTAGTCGATAAAACAAAAGTAGATGTTTTTCTGGAACTCTTGCTTTCTCAATGATCCAGTGATGTTGGCAATTTGATCTCTGGTTCCTCTGCCTTTTCTAAATCCAGCTTGAACATCTGGAAGTTCACGGTTCAAGTACTGCTGAAGTCTGGCTTGGAGAATTTTGAGCATTAGTTTGCTAGCATGTGAGATGAGTGCAATTGTGCAGCAGTTTGAACATTCTTTGGCATTGCCTTTCTTTGGGATTGGAATGACCTTTGGAATGACTGGAAAACTGACCATTTCCAGTCCTGTGGCCACTGCTGCATTTTCCAGATTTGCTGGCATATTGAGTGCAACATTTTCACAGCATCATCTTTGAGGATTTGAAATAGCTCAACTGGAATTCCACCACTTCCACTAGCTTTGTTCATAATGATGTTTCCTAAGGCCCACTTGACTTCGCATTCCAGGATGTCTGGCTCTAGGTGAGTGATCGCACCATCGTGGTTATCTGGGTCATGAAGATCTTTTTTGTATAGTTCTTCTGTGTATTCTTGCCACCTCTTCTTAATATCTTCTGCTTCTGTTAGGTCCATACCATTTCTGTCCTTTATTGTGCTTATTTTCACATGAAACTTTTCCTTGGTTATCTCTAATATTCTTGAAGAGATCACTAGTCTTTCCCATTCTATTGTTTTCCTGTATTTCTTTGCATTGATTGCTGAGGAAGGCTTTCTTATATCTCCTTGCTATCCTTTGGAACTCTGCATTCAAATTGGTATATCTTTCCTTTTCTCCTTTGCCGTTAGCTTCTCTTCTTTTCTCATCTATTTGCAAGGCCTCATCAGACAACCATTTTGCCCTTTTGCATTTCTTTATCTCGGGAATGGTCTTGATCACTGCCTCCTGTACAATGTCACGAACCTCTGTTCAGGTGCTCTGCTATCAGGTCTAATCCCTTGAATCTATTTGTTGCTACCACTGTATAATCGTAAGAGATTTGATTTAGGTCATACCTGAATGGTCTAGTGATTTTCCCTACTTTCTTCAACTTAAGTCTGAATTTGGCAATAAGGAGTTCATGATCTGAGCCACAGTCAGCTCCCAGTCTTGTTTTTTGCTGACTGTATAGCTTCTCCATGTTTGGCTGCAAAGAATATAATTCATCTGATTGCAGTATTGACCATCTGGTGATGTCCATGTATAGAGTCTTCTCTTGTGTTGTTGGAAGATGGTGTTTGCTATGACCAGTGTGTTCTCTTTGGAAAAGCTGTTAGCCTTTGACCTGCTTCGTTTGTACTCCAAGGCCAAATCTGCCTGTTACTCTAGGTAGCTCTTGACTTCCTACTTTTGCGTTCCAGTCCCCTATAATGATGAGGACATCTTTTTGGGGTGTTAGTTCTAGGTCTTGTAGGTCTTCATAGAACTGTTCAACTTCAGCTCCTTCAGCATTCCTGGTTGGGGCATAGACTTGGATTACTGTTATATTGAATGGTTTGCCTTGGAAACAAACAGAGGTCATTCTGTTGTTTTTGAGATTGCAACCAAGTACTGCCTTTTGGACTCTTTTTTTGACTATGATGGCTACTCCACTTCTTCTAAGGGATTCTTGCCCACAGTAGTAGATATAATGGTCATCTGTGTTAAATTCACCCATTCCAGTCCATTTTAGCTCACTAATTTCTAAAATGTTGATGTTCACTCTTGAAATCCCACATGAATACATCCAATTGATGTTTGACAAAGAGCAAGGGAAATACAATGGAGCAATGACAGTCTCTTCAACAAATGGTGCTGGAAGAACTGAATATCCACACATGCACAAATAAAATGAATCTAGATACAGATCTTACATCCTTCACAAAAATCAACTCAAGATCAACCTATACGTAAAGCGCAAAATGTAAAATTTTTAAAGATAACATAGGAGAAAATCTAGACAACCTTGGGTAAGGTAATGACTTTAGATACAACACCATAAACATGATCAATGACAGAAATAATTGTAAAGTTGGACTTCATCACAATTAAAAACGTCTGCTCTGGTGGTACAGTGGATAAGAATTCACCTGCCGATGCAGGAGACGCGGGTTCAATCCCTGGCCCAGGAAGATTCCCCATGCCACAAAGCAACTATAGCCCAGAGGCCACAACTACTGAGCCTGAGTATTGCAACTACTGAAGCATACCTAGAATCTGTGCTCTGCAACAAGAGAAGCCACCACAATGAGAAGCCCACACACTGCAATGAAGAGTAGCCCTTGCTTGCTGCAACTAGAGAAAGCCTGCATGCAGCAATGAAGACCTAGTGTAGCCAAAATAATACAAATTTTTAAAAAATGTCATGCTGTGAAAGGCACCATCAATCTAATGAGAAGACAAGCCATAGACTGGCTGAAAATCTCTGCAAAAAGCTATATCTGATAAAGGACTTGTCGGATATTATCCAAAATATACAAAGACCATTAAAGCTCAATAGGAAAATACTAATTTTTTAAAAAATGGGCCGAAGACCTTTATGGCAAATAAACATATGAAGATATATGGCAAATAAGTATATGGAAAGATCATCATATGCTCTACATCACATGTCATTAGGGAAATGTATATTAAAATAACAATGAGATTCCTTCACGTGCCTATTAGAATGGCCAAAATCCAGAACACTGACAATACCAAATGCTGTCAAGGATGTAGAGCAAGAGGAAGTTTCATACTTTGCTGAAGGGAATGCAAAATGGGACAGCCATTTTAGAAGACAGTTTAGTAGTTTCTTACAAAACTAAACATATTCTTACCATATAATCCAAGTGTGAAAGTATTAGTCATTCAGTCATGTCTGACTCTTTGTGACCCCATGGACTGTAGCCCGCCAGGCTCCTCTGTCCATGTTGTTTCCCAGACAAGAATACTGGAATAGGTTGCCATTTCCTTATTCATATGACCCAAGAGTCATGCTCAAAAGAGAATTTGAAAGCTATGTCCACACAAAAACTTGCACATGGCCATTTAAGGCAGCTGTATTCATAATTGCCAAAACTTGTAAGCAATCTAGATGCTCTTCAGTAGCTGAAAAGATAAAATTATGGTACATTCAGACCACAGAATATCATTCAACTTTAAAAATCAGTGAACTATTAAGTCACAAAAAGATGCAGAGGAAACATAAATGCATATTACAAAATGAAAGGAGCCAGTTTGAAATGGCTTCATACTGTGTGATACCAACTATATGACATTCTGGAAAAGGCAAAACTATGGAAACAGTAAAAATATCAGTGGTTGCCAGTTAGGGGATAGGGAAGGATGAACAGGCAGAGCACAGAGGATTTAAAGCTGTGAAACTACTCTGTAATCATAGATATGTCATTCATTATATATTTGTTCAAACCTATAGAATATACAAAACCAAGAGTTAACCCTAAAGTAAACTACAGAATTTGAGTAACTGGGATGTCACTGTAGGTTTATCAGTTGTAACAAACATACCACTGTGGTGAATGATGTTGATAATGAGGGAAGCTATGATATGTTGGTGTAGAAAATAAGTGAAAAATTGTTTTATCTTCCTCTCAATCTTGCTGTGAACCTAAAATTGCTCTTTAATACTTTTTTTTCTTTTCTCAAAATTAAAAAAACAGAGGTCTGGTGGACACAGTGGGAGGAGGAGGATAAGAAGAATTGAAAGAGTAGCACATACATGTATACATTTGTTGTCATTGTTGCTGTTCAGCCACTCAGTCGTGTCTGACTCTTTGTGACCCCCATGGACTATAGCACATCAGGTTTTCCTGTCCTTCACCATCTTCAGAAGCTAGCTCAAACTCATTGTCCATTGAGTCAGTGATGCCAGGTACACACTACAATGTGTAAAATAGATAGCTATAGATAGCTAGTAGGAAGCTGCTGTATAGCACAGGGAGCCCAGGCTGTCACTCTGTGATGGTCTAGAGGGATGGTATGGGGGGGGTGGAGGCTGAAGAGGGAAGGCATATTATATATAATTATGACTGATTCATATTGATGTACGATAGAGACCACCACAACTTTGTAAAGTAATTACCCTTCAAAAAAAAACCAAAATGGAGCAAAACAAGAAATTAGTCACCTCTCCCAGTCTTTGCAGACTGGATCTGTGATAGAGAAGTCCTTTACTAATTATCTGGCTTGCTCTCAGCCTATGAATCAGACAGAGGTGAAAACTTAAGATCCCTTTAGGTCTCCTGTGGACATGAATCTTGGTTGGGCCTTGTGTTGCTTTCTCAGCTGCTTTTAAATGTACTGATTTCCCAAGTCTAATTGCAATCACCCCTTAATGGATTACACTCTTGTAATGGCAAAGGGGCTTACATACTCAATGAAGCTATGAGCCATGCTGGGCAGGGCCACTCAAGACATACGGGTCATAGTGGAAAGTTCTGACAAAACATGGTCCATTGGAGGAGGCCATGGTTACCCAATCCAGTGCTCTTTTTTTTTTTTTAACATTTCCAATTTTTATTCATAAAATTATTAATCAAAACAGCAGAAGTGGATTTACAAAGCCACATCAATAATAATAGCAAAACAGGAAGGAAATAAAATACTCCAGAGGGAGACATCTTGAAAAGTTTTAAAGGCCTACATGCCAGGCAAAAAATCTACAGATAAACCGTGGTTGTGCAACAGAGTATATTCATTCCTGCATTTTCTCAATAAGTTCCTCCTTATATTTTCCTTTCTCTTTCCCAACCTGTCGAGATTTGGCTTGGCGTTCAAGAATTTTTTTTCCTATCTTTGTCCAGTTTTAGCCTGGTGATGACCACCTTGCTTGGGTGAATGCCCACGTGGACAGTTGTGCCATTAGCCTTCTCACGCTGCACCCGTTCAATGTAGATGACGTATTTCTTTCTATACACCTGGACTACCTTGCCAATTTGCTGACTTGTAGTGTCCTCGAATCACCTGGGCCTCGTCGTCCTTGTGGATGGGCATGGAGCAGACCTTGTACTTCTGTTGCAGCTCCTTGAAGAGTGGAGACGACATGATTTTCCTGCGCACGTGGGAGGGGGCATTGAAGTGAAGTTTGTGGTTTTTGCTGCGGTCCGAGGTCAGGAAGGGGTTGAACTTCATGGTGTTCGTCGACCGAGCGACCGCCAAGTTCAGGCGGTGCGCACGTAGGGACGGAAGTAGCCCAATCCAGTACTCTTGCCAAGAGAACCCCATGAACAGTATGAAAAGGAAAAAAGATATGACACCAGAAAATGGGCCCTACAGGTCAGAAGATGTCCAGTATGCTAGTGGAAAAGAGCAGAAGGCAGTTACGAAAGAATGAAGCAGCCGGGCCAGAGAGGAAACAACATGCAGTTGTGGATGTATCTGGTGGTGAAAGTAAAGTCTGATGCTGTAAAGAACAACATTGCATAGAAACCTGGATTGTTAGGTCCATGAATCAAGATAAACTGGACACAGTCAAGCAGGAGACGGCCAGAGTGAACATTGACATCTTTGGAATCAGTGAACTAAAATGGACCGGAATGAGTGAATTTAATTCAGATGACCATTATATCTACTACCATGGGAAAGAATCCTTCATAAGAAATGGTGTAGCTCTCTTAGTCAACAAAAGAGTCCAAAATGCAGTATTTGGATACAGTCTCAAAAATGAGAGATTGATCTCAGTTCGTTTCCAAGGCAAACCATTTAACATCACAGTAGTGAAAAGCTATGCCCTAATCACTGATGCTGAAGATGAAGTTGACCAATTCTACAACGACTTACAAGACCTCCTAGAACTAACACCAAAAAGATGTCTTTTTCATTATAGGGGACTGGAATACAAAAGTAGGAACTTAAGAGATACCTGGAATAACAGGGAAGTGTGGTCTTGGAGTACAAAATGATACAGGGCAAAGGCTAGCAGAGTTTTGTCAAGAGAACACACTGGTCATAGCAAACAGCCTTTTCCAACAACCCAAGAGACTACACATAGACATCACCAGATGGTCAATATGAATATCAGATTGATTATGTTCTTTGCAGCCAAAAATGGATAAGCTCTATACAGTAAGTAAAAACAAGGCCTGGAGTTGACTGTGGCTCATATCATGAACTCCTTATGGCAAAATTCAAGCTTAAATGGAAGAAAGTAGGGAAAACCACTAGGCCATTCAGGTCTGGCCTAAATCAAATCTCTTATGATTATACAGCAGAAGTGACAAATAGATTCAAGTGATTAGTTATGGTAGACAGAGTGCCTGAAGAACTATGGACAGAGGTTCCTAACATTGCATAGGAGTTGGTGACCAAAACCATCCCCAAGAAAAAGAAATGCAAGAAGGCAAAGTGGTTATCTGAGGGGGCTTTACAAATAGCTGAAGAGAGAAAGGCAAGGGAGAAAGGGAAAGATATACCCAACTAAATGCAAAATTCCAGAGAATAGCAAGGAGAGATAAGAAAGCCTTTTTAAATGAATAATGTAAGGACACAGAGGAAAACAATAGAATGGGGAAGACTAGGGATGTCTTCAAGAAAATTGGAGATATCAAGGAAACATTTCATGCAAGGATGGGCACAATAAAGGACAGAAACAGTAAGGACCTAAGAGAAGCAAATGAGATTAAGAAGAGGTGGCAAGAATACACATAACTATACAGGAAAGGTCTCAATGACCTGGATAACCATGATGGTGTGGTCACTCACCTAGAGCCAAACATCCTGAGCTGTGAAGTCAAGTGGACCTTAGGAAGCATTACAATAAACAAAGCTAGTGGAGGTGATGGAATTCCAGCTGAGCTATTTCAAATTCTAAAAGATGATGCTGTGAAAGTGCTGCACTCAATATGTCAGCAAATTTGGAAAACTCATGAGTGGCCACAGGACTGAAAAAAGTCAGTTTTCATCCCAATACCAAAGAAGGGCAATGCCAAAGAATGTTCAGACTACCATACAATTGCACTAATTTCACATGCTAGCAAGATTATGCTCAAAATTTTTCAAGTCAGGGTATAGCAGTATATGAGCCAAGAATGTCCAGATGTACAAGTTGGTTTTCAAAGAGGCAGAGGAACCAGAGATTAAATTGCCAACTTTGGCTGAGTCATGGAAAAGTAAAGGAGTTTCAGAAAAGCATTTACTTCTGCTTAATTGACTACGCTAAAGCCTTTGACTATGTGGATCACAACAAATTATGGAAAATTCTTAAGAGATGGGAATACCAGAGTACCTTACCTGCCTCCTGAGAAAACTCTATGTGGGTCAAGAAGCAACAGTCATAACTGGACGTGGAGCAATAGACTGGTTCCAAATTGGGAAAGGAGTACGTCAAGGCTGTATATTATCACCCTGCTTGTTTAACTTCTATGCAGAGTACATTATGTGAATTACCCAGCTGGATGAAGCACAAGCTGGAATCAAGATTGCTTGGAAAAATATCAGTAACCTCAGATATGCAGATGACATGACTCTTATGGCAGAAAGTGAAGAGGAACTAAAGAGCCTCTTAATGAAGGTGAAAGAGGAGAGTGGAAAAGTTGGCTTAAAACTCAACATTCAAAAAATGAAGATCATCACATCTGGTCCCATCACTTCATGAAAATAGAAGAGAAAAAAATGGAAATGGTGAAGGACTTTATTTTCTTGAGCTCCAAAATCACTGCAGATGGTGAATACACCCATGAAATTAAAAGGCACTTGTTCCTTGGATTCTTTACCAACTGAGCTATCAGGGAAGCCCAGTTTTTCCCTCAGTCAGTCTCTCCCATCAGGAAGTTTCCACAAGCCTCTTATCCTTATCCATCAGAGGGCAAAGAATGAAAACCACAATCACAGAAAACTAATCAAAACTGATCACATGGACCACAGCCTTGTCTAACTCAATGAAACTATGCACCATGCCATGTAGTGTTACCCAAGAAGGACAGGTCATGGTGGAGAGTTCTGACAAGACACTGTCCGCTGGAGAAGGAAATGGCAAACTACTTTAGTATTCTTGCCTTGAGAACCCCATCAACAGTATGAAAAGGCAAAAAGATAGTACACTGAAAGCTGAAATCCCCAGGTGGGTAGGTGCCCAATATGCTACTGGAGAAGAGTGGAGAAATAACTCCAGAAAGAATGAAGAGAAGGGGCCAAAGCAAAAACAACACCCAGTTGTGGATGTGACTGGTAATGGAAGTAAAGTCTGATGCTGTAAAGAACAATATTGCATAGGAACCTGGAATGTTAGGTCCATGAATCAAGGTAAATTGGAAGTGGTAAAACAGGAAATGGCAAGAATGAATATCAACCTTTCAGGAATCAGTGAACTTAAACGGACTGGATTGGGTGAATTTAACTCAGATGACCATTATATCTACTACTGTGGGCAAGAATCCCTTAGAAGAAATGGAGTAGCCATCACAGTCAACAAAAGAGTCTGAAATGCAGTACTTGGATGCAATCTCAAAAATGACAGAATGATCTCTGTTCGTCTCCAAGGCAACCCATTCAATACCACAGTAATCCAAGTCTATGCCCCAGCCAGGAATACTGAAGAAGCTGAGGTTGAACAGTTCTGTGAAGACCTACAAGACTTCCTAGAACTAATACCCAGAAAAGATGTCCTTTTCATTATAGGGGACTGGAACGCAAAAGTAGGAAGTCAGGAGCTACCTGGAGTCGGGCAAAGTGGAGTCGGACACAACTGAGAGACTGAACTGAACGAACTGTTCCTTTGAAGGAAAGTTACAAGAAAACTAGAGAGTGTATTAAAAAGTAGAGACATCACTTTACCAACAAAGGTCCGTATAAGTCAATGCTATGGTTCTTCCTGTAGTTGTGTATGAATATGAGAGCTGGTCATTAAAGAAGGCTGAGTGTGGAAGAATAGTTGCTTTTAAACTGTTGTGCTCAAGAAGACTCTTGAGAGTCCCTTGGACTGCAAGGAGACCAAACCAGTCACTCCTAATAGCAATCAACCCTCAATATTCATTGGAAACACTCTTGCTGAGCCCCAATACTTTGTCCACCTGATGCAAAGAGCTGACACATTGGAAAAGACCCTGATGCTGGGAAAGACAAAGGCAAAAGGAGAAGGGGGTGGCAGAGTATAAGATGGTTAGATAGCATCACTGCATCAATCAACAAGAATCTGAGCAAACTCCAGGAAATAGTGGAGGACAGAGGATCCTAATGTGCAAATGTCCTAATGTCCATGAGGTCACAAAGAGTTGAACACAACTTAGTGACTGAACAAGGACAACAACAACCACAGCCTCTCCTCAGAGTTTTAGATGGTCTATCTTATGTTTCTATACTTAATGTCTTGCCCCAAGTGTCTATGGGACTGTAGTCCACCCACATCTTCCACAAGCAGTGCCTGCCACTTCTCCTCACCTGTGTTCTGAGATAGACATGACAGAGCCCAGTATTTCTGGCAGCCCTCAGACAGGGTAGAACTTTACAATAAAAGTTCCTCTGTTCCCACTCTGTTGGAGCAAGGGAATTGGGAACTTAGCTTTGGCCACTCAAGGCAAAGATTTTGCTAAAATGAGACAAGGATGGGGCAAGGGTAAGTAAAAACCACAAAATTTCCCATGATTTCAAATGTGGTTTTCTCCTTGACTGAGTTTTCTTTTTTTTTCTGTAGATCTTTTATGGTTTTTCAGAGCTTTCATATGGTTATTTTAGTTAGTTTCTAGTTGTTTTTTATGTTTACATGGGGGGGGTGGGATATGGGCTTGGAGTTCCCTGTTAAGTCATTTCGCTGATGGCCCTCTACTTTGACTCTTTTGTATTAACATTGTTCTGAAAGGTTGTCGCTATGAGCCGTGAAAGATGCCAGGATTCTTGGCCGCCGGAGGAGAGGAATCCAATCTAGGGCCAGTGACGAGGCTTGACTGCTCAGAGCTTTTGTGTAATAAAGTTTTATTAAAGTATAAAAGAGAGAAAGCTTCTGACATAGACATTAGAAGGGGGCAGAAAGAGTGCCTCTTTGCTAGTTTTTAGCAAGAAGTTATATACCTATCGGCAAGGTGCTAATTAGAGAAAGGAAACGTCTCAAAATTCAGAGAGTGGCACCAGGCCTCTCACCCACAACATGCATTTTGAGATAGCATTGGCACAAGGTGAGTCATCCTTGGCTATGAAACCATAGCTTAAGAGAACATTTCCATGAGTGAAACATACTGGTTTGTTGAGCCATTTTCAGTTCTGAGTCTTAGGCAGAATGGACTTGAAGAAAGACAGAGTCTATGGTAAATACAGAGTTCATTAACATAGCTTAAGAAAAACATTTCCATAAGAAAAACGCATTGGTTAGCTCAAGGTCTGAGAAAAGTTAAATTCGGGTGGAACCAGGTATCATCATGGCAACACAGAATTTTAAAAGAAACTTCCTTTTAATTGCATATAGAGAAGGTAAAAAAAGTCTGATACTTGTAGTGTGTTTCCTCCTGCCACTTAAGAGAGAGATTAAAATGACACTTGCAATCTATTTCCTCCAATTGGGGGTCCCTAGCCTTCTTGCCTGTTACCCTCTCAGTTCTAGAAATTATAGCCCACTCAGTACAGCAACTGAAAGAAATAAAATACAAAAGAAGCAAAAGTTTTGTGAAAGAAGAAAAACTATCATTCACATGTTATATGACATTACACAGAAAATCTGAAACACACAGTAAATTCATTACTGGAATTTATAAGACTTTAGGCAGTAAGTTATACATAAAACCAGTACTTTACAATGAAACTTAAAAAGATATCACTTACAATAGCATCAAAAGTTATGTTGTTTAGTCTCTAAATTGTGTCTGACTCCTTGCAACTATCTTGACTTCTGCACACCAGGCTTCCCTTTCCCTTACTATCTCCCAGAGTTTGCTCTAACTCATGTGCATTGAGTCAGTGATGCTATCTAACTATCTTACCCTCTGCCACCCTCTTCTCCTTTTGCCTTCAGTCTTTCCCAGGATCAGGGTCTTTTCCAGTGATTCAGCTCTTTGCATCAGGTGGCCAAAGTATTGGAGCATCAGTCCTTCCAGTGAATATTCAGGGCTGATTTCCTTTAGGATTTACTGGTTTGATCTCTGAGAGTGTAACAGGCAGGAAGGCTAGGGGTCTGCAAACTGAGGAAATAGGTTGAAGTGTCAGACATTTTTTATCTCTCTCTTTAGCAGCAAGAGGAAACAAACTACAAGTGTCAGATTTTTTCCCTTCTCTATACAAAATTAAAGGAGGTTTCTCTTAAAATTCTGCCATGATGACACTTGGTTCCACCTGAACTTAACTCTTCTCAGATCTTGGGCTGACCAATGCGTTTTTCTAATGGAAATGTTTTTCTTAAGCTATGTTAATGAACTCTGTATTTACCCTAGACTCTGTCTTTCTTCAAGTAGGTTCCCTTAAGACTCAGAACCTATAAGGGTTCAACAAACCAGTATATTTTACTCATACAATTGTTCTCCTAATCTTTGTTAATGAAACCATGTATTTGCTTGGAAACCTGCCTTTCTTCAAGATCCATGTCAGTCGTTTTATGGCCCAGGATGACGCACCTTGTGCCAATGTTATCTCAAAATGCATGTTGTGGGTGAGGGCCTGTGCCACTCTGAGTTTTGAGACATTTCCTTTCTCTAATTAGCAGCCTGCTGATAGGTATGTAACATACTGCCAAAGGCTAGCAGGGGGGCACTCTTTCTGCCCTCTTCTGATGTCTATGTCAGAAGCTTTCTCTATCTCTTTTATTCTTTAATAAAACTTTATTACACAGAAGCTCTGAGTGATCAAGCCTTTTCACTGGCCCCGGATCAAATTCCTCTCCTCCTGAGGCCAAGAATCCCAGCACCTTTCATGGCTCAGCAACAACCTTTCAATCTCCTTGCAGTCCAAGAGACTCTCAAGAGTTTCTCCAGTACCACAATTCAAAAGAATCAATTCTTCGGTCCTCAGCCTTCTTTATGGACCAACTCTCACATCCATATATGACTACTAGAAAAACTATAGATTTGATAATACAGACTTTTGTCAGCAAATTGACATCTCTACTTTTTAATATGCTGTCTAGGTTTGTCATCGCTTGCCTTCCAAGGAGCAAGCGTCTTTTAATTTCATGACAGTAGTCACCATCTGCAGTGATTTTGGAGCCCAAGAAAATAAAGTCTGTCCCTATCCCATTTTTTTCCCATCCTATTTTCCACGAAGTGGTGGGATTGGATGCTGTCATGGTATGGGCACATATTGGAAAAGAATTTCCAGACATGAGACAGAATGAGAGGGAAATAAAGTTTATTAGAGTGGGAGATGCTGTTAGAACAGTGGGCCAGCTCAAGGGAGAACCGACCTTGAACAGGGGTCCTTAGTTCACTTTTATACTCGGGGTAAAAGGAGTGGGATAGGGGTCTTGCAGGTCATTTGCTATTGGATGTGGCACATATACTGGGTGGAAGGAAGAGTAAGGCAAATACCTTCTCCCTATTGGGTAGGAGGACAGACAGTTTATATTGCTCAGTTCAGTTCAGTTCAGTCACTCAGTCGCGTCTGACTTTTTGTGACCCCATGAATCACAGCACGCCAGGCCTCCCTGTATATCACCAACTCCCAAAGTCCACCCAAACCCATGTCCATTGAGTTGGTGATGCCATACAACCATCTCATCCTCTGTCGTCCCCTTCTTCTACTGCCCTCAATCTTTCCCAGCATCAGGGTCTTTTCCAATGAGTCAACTCTTCGCATGAGGTTACCAAAGTATTGGAGCTTCAGCTTCAACATCAGTCCTTCCAATGAACACCCAGGACTGATCTCCTTTAGGATGGACTGGTTGGATCTCCTTGCAGTCCAAGGGACTCTCAAGAGTCTTCTCCAATACCACAGTTCAAAAGCATCAATTTTGTGATGCTTCCTAAGGCTGCGTTCAGCCTTCTTTATAGTCCAACTCTCACATCCATACATGACCACTAGAAAAACCATAGCCTTGACTAGACGATCCACACAGTCAAAGGCTTTGGCATAGTCAATAAAGCAGAAATAGATGATTTTCTGGAACTCTCTTGCTTTTTCGATGATCCAGCAGATGTTGGCAATTTGATCTCTGGTTCCTCTGCCTTTCCTAAAACCAGCTTGAACATTTGGAATTTCATGGTTCACGTATTGCTGAAGCTTGGCTTGGAGAATTTTAAGCATCACTTTACTAGTGTGTGAGATGAGTGCAATTGTGCGGTAGTTTGAGCATTCTTTGGCATTGCCTTTCTTTGGGATTGGAACGAAAACTGACCTTTTCCAGTCCTGTGGCCACTGCTGAGTTTTCCAAATTTGCTGGCATATTGAATGCAGCACTTTCACAGCATCATCTTTCAGGAATTGAAATAGCTCAACTGGAATTCTATCACCTCCACTAGCTTTGTTCTTAGTTGATGCTTCCTAAGGCCCACTTGACTTCACATTTCAGGATATCTGCTCTAGGTGAGTGATCACACCATTGTGATTATCTGGGTCGTGAAGATCTTTTTTGTATAGTTCTTCTGTGTATTCTTGCCACCTCTTCTTAATATATTCTGCTTCTTTTAGGTCCCTACCATTTCTGTCCTTTATCGAGCCCATCTTTGCATTAAACGTTCCCTTGGTATCTCTAATTTTCTTGAAGAGATCTCTAGTCTTTCCCATTCTATTGTTTTCCTCTATTTCTTTGCACTGATCACTGAGGAAGGCTTTCTTATCTCTCCTTGCTATTCTTTGGAACTCTGCGTTCATATGGGTATATCTTTCCTTTTCTCCTTTGCTTTTTGCTTCCCTTTTTTCACAGCCATTTGTAAGGCCTCCTCAGACAGCCATTTTGCTTTTTTGCATTTCTTTTTCCTGGGGATGGTCTTGATTCCTGTCTCCAGTACAATGTCACGAACCTCTGTCCATAGTTCATCAGGCACTCTCTCTACCAGATGTAGCCCCTTAAATCTATTTCTCACTCCCACTGTATAGTCATAAGGGATTTGATTTAGGTCATACTTGAATGGTCTAGTGGTTTTCTCCACTTTCTTCAATTTCAGTCTGAATTTGGCAATAAGGAGTTCATGATCTGAGCCACAGTCAGCTCCCAGTCTTGTTTTTGCTGACTGTATAGAGATTCTCCATCTTTGGCTGCAAAGAATATAAGCAATCTGATTTCGGTGTTGACCATCTGGTGATGTCCATGTGTAGAGTCTTCTCTTGTGTTGTTGGAAGAGGGTGTTTGCTATGGCCAGTGCGTTCTCTTGGCAGAACTCTATTAGCCTTTGCCCTGCTTCATTCTGTACTCCAAGGCCAAATTTGCCTGTTACTCCAGGTGTTTCTTGACTTCCTACTTTTGCATTCCAGTCCCCTATAATGAAAAGGACATCTCTTTTTGGGTGTTAGTTCTAGAAGGTCTTGTAGGTCTTCACAGAACCGTTCAACTTCAGCTTCTTCAGCATTACTTGTTGAGGCATAGACTTGGATTACCATGATATTGAATGGTTTGCCTTGGAAACAAATAGAGATCATTCTGTCATTTTTGAGATTGCATAATATAATGCTCAGGAGGATCTGAAATCCATTAATAGTTACAACATGGGGGAGGGAAGGATGGTAAGGGTCTGGTTTTTCTGTTCCTGCATTCCAAGACCCTCCTTGGTTTTATCTGCTCTTTTGTCCTTGGGTTACCACATTCCCCCCTCTCTTTATCTTTAGGGCCAATTCTTTGGCTCCTGTTGATACCCTGCTCATGTCTAACTATCTGCCTATTTCCCTTCTCAGACATTTGAGAACCTAGTCTCAAAGGAAAGGGGGCGATGATTGCTCTGACTTCTTCAGGCTGTATAGGGGCATCGTGGGGCTCTGGGTTCCCTTTGCCTGCTCTCTGTCAAGGTGCATTTATGGAGGGAGAATCCATGGAATGATAAGGTGGCTTCTTTCAGCATTGTCTAGGTGTTGGTCAAGGAATATTCTTGTTGTACTACCACTTGGGGATTTGTTGTATTCTAGAAGAAACAAATTTAACAAGAAAGTTAAAGGTACATGGCCCAAAGATTAATAGAAGTAGAAAAACTGCTCAGGGGTTAGCCAGGGGAACCAAGACCAGACATTGGTTTGTGACATTAGTGTTTCTCTAGGTATGAGAAGATGTAAGAATTTGGGCTCATAAAATCTTTACCTGAAAACATCTGATTATCTGAAGGCCGGTTCTTCTGAGTTTTTCCCAGAGCACAGAGTGCCTTATTTCTGATCTCCACCCTGAAATCCTTTCAGGGGGTGTTGAAGGCCAGTAGCTTGCAGTGGTCATGATGTAATCTTTGTAGAGGAAGCTGACCAGTGCCAACTTTCAGTCAGTAGGGTCCCTTCATAGCCACATATCTGACCATGCTTTGGGGGCATTTCGTGGCCATTGTGTCCCGCAGTGCTGGGAAGGCTCATTCCCAGGTCTACCGAAGATTCCATTGACAGGCCACTCAGTGTGCTGTTACTGGACCAGACCTTGCAAGTAGCAAAAGTCTCTGGACCATACCTGTCTTACTAGCCTCTTGGTCCAGGAAATGATTCCTCTTGTTGTTTCTTCCCATATCTAGAGTTACATTATTATAATCATTGATCTCATATGGAACTGCATATCAGCATTTTATCACAGGCTCAGTCACACATTTAGTAACATAAGAAATAATCTTCTGAAACAAGCGACATGGAAAATAACATAGCAGTTATTAGTAAGGTCATAAGCAAGAGTTTAGTCAATAACTTTCATTAGGTATAGCCCAGTATATCCCAGGTCATCTGACTTCATTTGTTAAATGACTATCAGTTCAGTTCAGTCACTCCGTCATGTCCGACTCTTTGTGACCCCATGGACTGCAGCACACCAGGCCTCCCTGTCCATCACTAACTCCTGGACTTTACCCAAACTCATGTCCCTTGAGTCGGTGATGCCATCCAACCATCTCATCCACTGCCATCCCCTTCTCCTCCAGCCTTCAATCTTTCCCAGCATCAGGGTCTTTTCAAATAAGTAAGTTCTTCGCATCAGGTGGCCAAAATATTGGAGTTTCAGCTTCAACATCAGTCCTTCCAATGAACACTTAGGACTGATCTCCTTTAGGATGGACTGGTTGGATCTCCTTGCAGTCCAAGGGACTCTCAAAAGTCTTCTCCAACACTACAGTTCAAAAGCGTCAATTCTTCAGCACTCAGCTTTCCTTATAGTCCAACTCTCACATCCATACATGACTACTGGGAAAACCATAACTTTGACTAGACGGATCTTTGTTGGCAAAGTAATGTCTCTGCTTTTTAATATGCTATCTAGGTTGGTCATAACTTGCCTTCCAAGGAGTAAACGTCTTTTAATTTCATGGCTGCAGTCAGCCTCTGCAGTGATTTTGGAGCCCCCAAAATAAAGTCTGCCACTGTTTCCACTGTTTCCCCATCTATTTGCCATGAAGTGATGGGACCGGATGCCATGATCTTAGTTTTCTGAATGCTGAGCTTTAAGCCAACTTTTTCACCCTCCTCTTTCACTTTCATCAAGAGGCTCTTTAGTTCTTGTTCACTTTCTGCCATAAGGGTGGTGTCACCTGCATATCTGAGGTTATTGATATTCTCCCGGAAATCTTGATTCCAGCTTGTGCTTCATCCAGCTCAGGGTTTCTTATGATGTACTCTGCATATAAGTTAAATAAGTTGGGTAACAATATACAGCCTTGATGTACTCCTTCTCCTATTTGGAACCAGTCTGTTGTTCCATGACCAGTTCTAACTGTTGCTTCTTGACCTGCATACAGATTTCTCAAGAGGCAGGTCAGGTGATCTGGTATTCCCATCTCTTTCAGAATCTTCCACAGTTTGTTGTGATCCACACAGTCAAAGGCTTTGGCATAGTCAATAAAGCAGAAGTAGATGTTTTTCTGGAACTCCCTTGCTTTTTAGATGATCCAGTGGATGTTGGCAATTTTATGTCTGGTTCTTCCTCTGCCTTTTCTAAATCCAGCTTGAACATCTGGAAGTTCACAGTTCACATATTGTTGAAGCCTGGCTTGGAGAATTTTGAGCACTAGTTTGTTAGCATGTGAGATGAGTACAATTGTGCGGTACTTTGAACATTCTTTGGCATTGCCTTTCTCTGGGATTAGAATGAAAACTGACCTTTTCCAGTCCTGTGGCCACTGTTGAGTTTTCCAAATTTGCTGGCATATTAAATGACTATAGCCTGATGTTAATATCCTGGTTGTACATCATGGAGCATCTGATCTTTATCTGAAGATTGGTTACTGAGATAAGCTTTAGAAACAAACTTAGAGTGTCCTTCTTAATAACTTAATTGAATCTTTTATCAATATAACATAACAGCAAGGAACTATTTCAGAAGTGAGTCTTAGTAAACACTAGACCTTAATTAACAAAACTAGAAACTTAGTTTAACAATTAACAAAACTTAACATTCAGTTAAACATAATTTTTCATTATGAGGGCATTAACCCTGTAGCCAGGGAAGGCTTTAACCCATCAAATAAAAATCAGGTTTGTCAGGGAGCCAGGAAAATCCAAGCAGCCATCTTGGATTTCCCATAGCCCTAACGCTTTGATTTACAGCTACTGTTTGCCCATTTTTAATTCCCCGATTTAGGAGTAGTCTATTGCCATGTTTTAAGGACATCAGGATAGCAAAAGTATAACCATGAGGGCTTATTTTTTTGTAGAAGCAGAATAAGCTTTGTCTACATGTACCATAATCTTAAATAATGTTTATTTAGTTTACCAAAGTAACAAAAGATTTTAAAAATAAATATAAATCACTTAAAGGCAAAGAAATTCATAATCTGTTATTGAAAGCTGCATTCTAAGAAAACTTTGTTCTCTTAACATAGAGAGTAGACTAAATTCCAGTCTGGTACCAGCTTACTAGATAAGAAACAAAACTTGTTTATCAGTTAATCTTAGAAAAGTTGTTTCCATAAATCTTGAAGTAGCAGTATTCTTGCAAAGGGATCAGAGTGAAACCATAGAAGGCAGGTTTAAAATCTGATCAAATTTTAATTGACAAAGTCACCTGGTCATTGCTGTGACTTGTAACACTTTAACATGATAACTAGAATTATAACTGACAACATTTTACCAGGACATATCAGATTTTCATGAATTTCACATAATTTCTAGGATATCTATATTAGTAACATCAACCATACAATATAACCTGAGAAGATTTATCACCCCTTCAACAGTACTTCCCATGTAATTTAACATGTCCAATGAACCCAGGTAGTTTAATAGCTCCTTGGGATGTCTCAGGGGCCCTCTGAAGCATCCCAAAGTTAGCTAGAAATCAAGTTATTTAGGAAGTTTTGTCGATAAATATCGAAAGGGTTTATAACACTCAGTCAGATAGAATCATATAGATCATTGCGAAAAAATATATTCACTTAGCCAAAGTAACAAAGAAGATTTCAAAGGTAAACATAGAACAGATCACTTCAGAGGTAAAGAAACTTAAAATCCATTATCAAAGCAGTTCAACATCTCAATAAAACTTATATTTATGCCCAAAACTCTTCCCTTGGGGTTCACTTTCCATAAAACCTTCTTATCACTTTCTGTACCCATTACTCTGTTCTCCCATCCTGAAACAGTCATCTGTAAGGCAGACCTACTTCCTTTTCCCTTCATAAAATGTAATTTCATTCCTCATACCTTCTTTACTGAAAACACACATCCTACTTTCTTTAAGCAACCAAGAACTGACCTTTATATTAGCATTCTATAGACTGGTAAACATAAATATCAGTGATAAATTCTAAAAAAAATTCTAGAGAACATCTCAGGATGGTATCAAATATTATTCAACAGTAGTCCAAAATCACCAGTTTCTCTGTAAGAGGAAGTTAGTGTTCAGTTATGAATGTTTCAGAATCTTATTTTATTTGGAAATGACCTACCTATTCAATATACTTCCATCACTTAGTTTAGCACAACCCTAGAAATTCAAGTTACCTCAATCTGAAGAGACTATTTTAGATGGACATTCCTAAACTATAATTATTCTTAATAATTTAACTAAAAGCTCTTGTCTCATTTATATTTTTCTTTTTTAAAAGTTTCTTCACTCAAGTTACTTTCCTTGCTGACAAACTTGTAACAGATATAACAATATAACAATATTTAACTTATAATAAACCTAGGCACAATGAAAATACTAGCTTAATGACTCTTAGACATGTTTACATTAGATTAGCAAGCAAACATTAATGCTAGATATTTAATACTGAAAATTTCCCAGTTTATGTAAATCTGAAATTTATTTAGGTTAATTTCTCTTGTATTTAGGATTGTATGATTTGTAAGCGCTTACTTTTCTTTAGGCCAATTAAATTAGAACTCATTTACAACTTCAGCAATATTATAAAAAAAAAAAAGACACACACTGAGAGATACATAAACCCAGACAGACAGACAGACGGAGATCTCATAGTTTTCCACTTGAGATTTAAAATGTCTCTTTGGCCCCTTGTTTTTTGTTTTTGTTTTTGGCTTGAAGTGCTAATTTGCCCAAGGCTGAGGTCTCAGGTAAAATGGGCTGTGCATTTCTTTTTTTTTTTTTTTATTCTTTTTTTTAAATTTTTTTTTATTTTTTATAAATTTATTTATTTTAGTTGGGGGCTAATTACTTTACAATACTGTAGTAGTTTTTGCCATACATTGACATGAATCAGCCATGGGTTTACATGTGTTCCCCTTCCTGGACCCCCCACCCACCTCCCGCCCCATCCCATCCCTCTGGGTCATCCCATTGCCCCGGCCCTGAGCCCTTGTCTCATGCATCAAACATGGAATGGTGTTCTGTTTCACATATGATAATATACATGTTTCAATGCTATTCTCCCAGAACGTCCCACCCTCACCTTCTCCCTCAGAGTCCATAAAATTGTTCTATGCATCTGTGTCTCTTATTCTGTCTCGCATATAGGGTTATCGTTACCATCTTTCAAATTCCATTTCAAGGACATGGAAAGGGTTAACTTCAAGCTTTTCCCTAGACAAGCCTTTTAACAAGCTAGTTGTTTTTAACTGCATATGCAAAAACAACTGGTTTTGCAGTTTCAAAGGAAAAAAATTTCACTTTAACCAGTTTTCTCCAGAGTCTAAAGAATATCATGGCCATCCTGTGTCAAAAAGTCATCTTTCCTTTCTATAGTCATAGTTTTATACCTAAATTATAGACCAAATAGTGCTCAAATTGATTCTGATATCAGGGATAGATCAGTTGATAAAAATCTTGGATTGTCTCTCTGGTGGGAAGTGAGGTCTTTGTCCCATCAGAAGAATCTGAAGGATTAAGGAAATTTGCAGGGGGAGGCTTGGTCCTTCCTCACTCTTAGAAACAGGAGTAGTTAGAAGGAGTAGCTAGAAGATGTTCAGGAGTGGGGGAAACTTGGTTCCCTCCCCACCTGAGAGATAAACATAGAGGAGAGGTTTTGATCTTTCAGGCTTTTGAATACAGGAGAAAGACCTGGACCAAAGGGAACATCAGAATCCTTTTCTAGAGATCATGTGGATATGCAAGGTCAAGTAGGGGTCATTTAGGAAATCTGATGGAGAGAGACAGAGGGGGCCAGGTGATAGGAAGGCAACAGAAAGACAGATGCAGCATGAGTCCTTCAAATCCAGATTCTGACTGAGGACCATGAAGGACTGAATGTAAGGAAATTCTGAGTCCTTTTCCTGCTTTTGGCAAAAGATAGTGTGCCACTCAGAGGCCATTTTTTGGGAGTCCCCCAGTTTGTATTGGGGCCAGGCCTTTTGCAGGGTCAAAATTTTCCAGTTTCTAAGAATGTAGCCAAGGGGTGAGTCTAAGAGACGCTCCCAAGATGTACCAGAATCTACTCTTAGCCTATTTGCCATAGAATGTGGGTACTGAGAGACACTGGTGACAGAAAGGTGTCTCTTTTGTCCCAGTGATCTCTCCGTGTGACTAATGGCACAAAAATGGCCAACCATCCCAAGTCACATCCAACAGTGAGAGGTGACCCCTGAGAACCATGTGGCTAAGGCACCATGTGACCTGGGCAGAGACAGACAGAGATTCCTGGGAGCAACAAGGTGACTCACTGTTTGGCGATTCCCTGAAACGTGGAAGCCATTCTTGGGATGGCTCAGAGGCAACACCTAGGCTCCTGTAAATCAATCTGGACTGAAAGGGAAAGAAGTGAAAGTGACAGGGAAGAAGGCTGAGGAATCTGCCTTACAATCCTATCGGGGAGGGAGGCGGTGGCCAGGGGACAATGGCCTCTGTTTTGCTTCAATCACTATGTGCCTGACACAGTGCATGGAAGTTGTCTTGCTGCAGGCGGATGCCCTTGTGGCCTGATCCGTTCCGTGTCCCCCTTATCCTCACACAGGAGTCTTCATGTGGCAGGCACCCTAATGGCTTTTAAGTGCCTGACCTGTGCCCACACAACATTGGTTGGCCTAGTCCTCAGTTGGAAAGAAGACACAGGAGAGACCCTCATCCATTCAGGCAGCAGCTACTGGGGTGCAGTAAGCAGTGGGGCCTTTGGAACACACCAGAGGGTAACCCTGGCCAGAGTTCCTCAGTTGCTTCCATAGCACTTGTCTGTTCGCAGAGGGTCCCTATGAGAAAGGAGAAGAGAGGAGGTGGAGGAAGAGGCCCCAAGGTCCCCGTACAGGCCACTAAAAATGTCGTGGTCCAAGCACGGGTTGGAAAAGAATTTCCAGACATGAGACAGAATGAGAGGGAAATAAAGTTTATTAGAGTGGGAGACGCTGTTAGAACAGTGGGCCAGCTCAAGGGAGAACTGACCTTGAACAGGGGTCCTTGGTTCACTTTTATACTCAGGGTACAAGGAGTGAGATGGGGTCTTGAGGGTTATTTGTTGATTGGATGAGGCACGTATACTGGGTGGAGGGAAGAGTAAGGAAATACCTCCTCCCATGGGACAGGAGGGGAGACAGTTTATACTGTTCCATTAATAGTTACAGCATGGGGGAGGGAAGGAAGATAAGGGTCTGGTTTTTCTGTTCCTGCATTTCAAGACCCTCCTTGGTTTTATCTGCTCTTTCATCGTTGGGCCACCACAGATGCCATGATCTTAGTTTTTTTAATGTTGAGTTTTAAGCCAGCTCTTTCACTCTCCTCTTTCATTTTCATCAAGAGGTTCTTCTTTGGAAAATTGGAATGGAAACTGACCTTTCCAGTCCTGTAACCACTCCCGAGTTTTCCAAATTTGCTGACAAATATTGACAGCAGCAATTTCACAGCATCATCTTTTAGCTCAGGTGGAATCCATCACCTCCACTAGTTTTGTTTGTAGTGAGGCTTCCTAAGGCCCACTTGACTTCATATTAGGATATCTGGGTCTAAGTGAGTGACCACACCTTCGTGGTTATCCAGGTCATGAAGACCTTTCAGGTACAGTTCTTCTGTGTATCCTTGCCACCTCTTATTAATCTCTTCCGCTTCTGTTAGGTCCTTACTGTTTCTATTTTCTTGAGATTTCTAGTCTTTCCCATTCTATTGTTTTCCTTTATTTCTTTGCATTGTTCACTTGAGAAGCCTTTCTTGTCTCTCCTCGGTATTCTCTGGAATTCTGGTATTCAGTTGGGTATACCTTTACCTTTCTCCCTTGCCTTTCACTTCTCTTCTTTCCTCATCTATTTGTAAAGACTCCTCAAACAACCACTTTGCCTTTCTTTTTCTTGGGGATGGTTTTGGTCACTGCCTCCCATACAATGTTAGAAACCTCTGTTCCTATTTCTTCAGGCACTCTATCATATCTAATCCCTTGAAATTATTCACCAGCTCCACTGATGAAGGGATTTGATTTAGGTCATATCTGAATGGCCTAGAGGTTTTCCCTACTATCTTCCATTTAAGTCTGAATTTTCAAATAAGGAGCTCCTTTTTGGCTGCAAAGAATATAATTATTCTGATCTTGGTGTTACCATCTGATTAGGTCCATATGTAGCATCATCTTTTGTGTTGTTGGAACAAAGTGTTTGCTATGACCAGCATGTTCTCTTGGAAAAACTCTGTTAGCCTTTGCCTTGTATCATTTTGTACTCTAAGGGCAAATTTTCCTGTTATTCCAGGTATCTCTTGACTTCCTACTTTTGCATTCCAATCCCCTGTGAAGAAAACGACATCTTATTTGGGTGTTAGTTCTAGAAGGTCTTGTAGGTCTTCATAGAACTGTTCAACCTCAGCTTCTTTAGCATTAGTGATTGGGACATAGATTTGGATTACTCTGATGTTGATTGGTTTGCCTTGGAAATGAACCAAGATCATTCTGTCATTTTTGAGATTGCACCCAAGTACTGCATTGTGGACTCTTTTGTTGACTCTGAGGGCTACTCCATTTCCTGTGAAGGATTCTTGCCCACAGTATAAGTCATCTGAATTAAATTCACCCATTCCTGTACATTTTACTTCAGTGATTCCTAAGATGTCAGTGTTCACTCTTGCCATCTCCTGCTTTACCATGTCCAATTTATCTTGATTCATGGACCTAACAATCCAAGTTCCTATGCAATATTGTTCTTTACAACATTGGACTTTACTTTCACCACATCCACAATGGAGTGTTGTTTCTTCTCTGGCCCTGCTGCTTCATTCTTTCTGGAGCTATTTAGTAACTGCCCTCTGCTCTTTCCCAGTAGTATACTGGACACCTTCTGACCTGTGGGGCCCATTTTCTGGTGTTAAATCTTTTTTCCTTTTCATACTGTTCATGGGGTTCTCTTGGCAAGAGTACTGGAGTGGGTTGCCATGTCCTCCTCCAATGGGCCATGTTTTGTCAGAACTTTCCACTATGACCCGTCTGTCTTGAGCGGCCCTGCCCAGCATGGCTCATAGCTTCATTGAATTATGCAAACCCCTTCACCATGACAAGGCTGTCATCCATGAATGGGTCAAAAAGTATGTAACATCCTCAAATAAAACTCACAAAAATATGCAATACTGCCATGGAGAAAATACATAGAAACCTAAATATAGAGAGACTTTAATAAGACCAAAATAAAAGAAGAGCTATACCATGGTAATGGACTATTAAAATCAATAATGTTAGATAATATTTTTTCCCAAGTAGATTTAAGGATTCAAAGAATCCCATTGAAGTCTCAGCATTTTTATTTATAAGTTGTCATGATGACGATTATTCATATGAGTTGAGCATAGCCAAGACAGTTAAATAAGAACTTACAGAAGCCACTATGGAAGATGGTATGGAGATTCCTTAAAAAACTAGGAATAAAACCACCATATGATGCAGCAATCCCACTCCTAGGCATATACCCTGCGGAAACCAGGGTTGAAAAAGACACATGTATCTCATTGTTCATTGCAGCACTATTTACAATAGCTCGAACATGGAAGCAACCTAGATGCCCATCGACAGATGAGTGGATAAAGAAGTAGTGGTACATATACACAATGGAATATTACTCAGCCATAAAAAGGAAAGCATTTGAGTCAGTTCTGATGAGGTGGATGAACCTAGAACCTATTATACACAGTGAAGTGAGTCAGAAAGAGAAAGATAAATATCATATTCTAATGCACATATACAGAATCTAGAAAAATGGTTCTGAAGAATTTACTTACAGGGCAGCAATGGAGAAACAGACATAGAGAATAGACTTATGGACATGGGGAGAGGGGAGGAGAGGAGGAGAGGGTGAGATGTATGGAAATAACATGGAAACTTACATTACCATATGTAAAATAGATAGCCAACGGGAATTTTCTGTATGGCTCAGGAAACTCAAGTATCAACCTAAAGGGATGGGCTGGGGAGGGAGATGGGAGGGAGGTTCAAAAGGGAGGGGATATATGTATACCTATGGCTGATTCATGTTGAGGTTTGACAGAAAACAATGAAATTTTGTAAAGCAATTATGCTTCAATAAAAAATAAATTGAAAAAAAAGAACTTACGGAAGGATACTTATTCTACCTTATCAAGATTGTTTTCTGCTATATTAACAAAGGGTGGTATTTGTGACCCTATTACTTGCTGCAACCTGCAGATTCTTCCTACCTTTCTTTTCTTTTGCTTTTCCCCATAATGCTTATTTTCTAAAATGCTATATAATTTTGTTCATGAGTCCTTGTCTGCTCGATCTCTCTGTTAGGGAAAGCACACTGACTGAAATCGCCCACCTTGGCCAGGCACCATAGTAACCATTTGCATGAGTTATTTCACGACAGGAGGCGGTCCTAGTAAAGAACAGGAACTAATAAGCCACCACCAACCAGAAGAGTTCGGGAAAGGTCAAAAGGAAGCACCACATGTCCGATCATCTCCCAGAATCTTTCTTCCTGGTATCCATCTTGGCTGAGCAGCGTATGCACCACCAGGAAGGACTCTGAGTCAGAACAATTGGCCAAAGACAACCCGGAAAGTAATCCCCCATTACCATAATGCCTGAGCTGTGAGCCATGTGGCAGAGCAGTTCTCCTGGGTTCCCTTACCCTACTGCCCTCTAGGGGGTTGGGGGGGGTGGGGTCAGGGTACTTTTTCCAATAAAGGCTCTTGCTTTGTCAGCATGCGTGTCTTCTTGGACATTTCATTTCCGAATGTTAGACAAGAGCCCTCTTTTGGGCCCTGGAAGGGGTTTCCCTTCCTGCAACAACTCCTTCCCCGACCTCCGACCCAGAAAAAAGTTCTCCGGAGCAATGATCTCTGTTTTGCTCACCGAGGTAGGGCTTATCTCTAACAGGTGCTCAATATACTTGTTGAAAGACTGAAGAGAAAATAGGTTTGCTCCTGTCAGTTGTCTACTTGCCTTACTATCATTTACAAAGATGCAGAGCTACACCATACTATCCTGGCAAAACTGTTTCCTCCCGGAAGAACCAGGAACCCACGACCCAGTGGCCCAGGAAGCACCAGCATTAGCTCAGAATGTGTCTGGGCGTGGGACAGACTTAGACCGGCCTCTCCTGGCAGACAGTTACGAAGAACTACACTTCCCAGAATCCTTGGGTTCTGGTGTGGACTACATTTCCCAGAGGGGATAGGGACAGCCCCTGAGGGTCCCGGACCTGCGTGGGTTTTGCCGCTGGCGTGAAAGGCCTCCCGGCGTGAGGTCGACCCAGGCAGCACCTCGGACAAGCCCCTACCTGAAGCAGCTGTCTGGCCGTGGCAGTTCTGGAGCATACCACTTGCTGCCCGCGGAACCCCCGGAGGCCTGAGCGAGGTGAGCGGCGGAGGGTCGGCGGGATGCAGGAGGGAGGACCGGGCCTCGGGAGGATGCTGCGTCGGGGCACGGGACAGAGGCCCAAGAGGCGAGAGCGGGTTCTTCGTGGGTGCCGGCGGGCCGTGGGCGGGGCACCACCAGCTCTGTCTTCTTGGCGCCACCGCCTTCCACAGATGTGCCCTGAACGCCGCAAGTCAGGCACTTCCTCCCCATTCGCCGTGTTCTGCCACCCTGCTGCTTTCTCCCGACCTGTTCCCAGCGAACTACCTGCCCAGCTCCTGCTGGCGTTTCAGTTTGCTCCGGGCCGGCAGTGAATGTGAGGATTATTTCCTCCCCCTAACATCTCCACTGCCCTCCTTGGTGAAAGGCTTGTTTTGCGTGAGAAGTGAGTCACTGGTTTTCCCCAGTGGCAGAATCAGGACTGGAATACCGGTCTTTGGTTGTCCGTGCCTCCTCCCTCAAGCCTGCTCCCCGCTTTAGGAGAGCTGATGTGTTCCCTTCCGGAAGCAGGTTTTTTAGAAAAATCTGGAAATTGTTTCCTTTACAGGAGAGGGAGGAGTTGGGTGGGAAGACTTGGGTGGAGAAAAGTTGTCACGTGCATGCAGGGAGGTTAAAGCATGTGTTCTGGAGCCAGCTGTGGTTGGAATCCTGGTACCACTCTCCCTTGGCTATGTGGACTGGGGTAAGTTGCTCCCACTCTGCCCTCAGTTTCCTGATCTATAAAATGGGGGGTTGACAGTCCCAACTGTGCTCAATGATGCAGGTAGTGCCTGACACTTGGTGAGGCTCAAGGAGCTGCTGCTACTGCTGATAGAGTCCTAGGACCTTTACCTCTGAGTCAGGGAGAGAGCTGGGCCTGGAACAGGATGACCCAACCCTTCTCTCTGGTGCTGTCTATTCCTATATCCTGACTTCCTTCTCTGAGGGCACATGGTATCATTCTCAGGGAATGTAAAGGTTTTAGAGCTGCTGATTCTGAGGGGTGGAAAGAGAAGGGGCTTCCTCCTGGCTCCCTTTTTCTTCTCTCAGATCTGACTTCTGGAGACTTCACCCATCCTCAAGGGAAACTGCTCAGAAAGAAGATATGGCTGGCGAACAGAGGGAAGCAAGGTCTCAGGTGAGTTCATCGCCCTCTCAAGTCTTACAGACAAATAGATTTGTTTTTTTATTTTCAAACTGGAGTTCTCTCCCTAATACAATCTTCACCAGGATTTAGAGCCCATATCCTTTTCTCTTTGAAGAGCTGGCCCACAGAGGTGGATGGTGGATTCCATAGAGAATGTTCACTTCCAACTTTGCAATCCATGTCTAGTGTTTCTCTTTTGTTTTCCTGGTAGACACTCTTTTATTCATTAATCTCAGCTCACCATGTGATTACTAATTAGACATGTAAGATGCCACACGTCTTATATCAGTTGAGGTCAGAACAAACAAACATGCACACTTGGCAGAGTTCCTTTCTGGCCTGGCCCCTTGGCTCATTCCTGTCCCTCTCCCTACTCTTGGCCAGAATGCTTTTCTTTTTCTTTCCACCCCTGAGACTCCTCATGCTATCTTTCCCAGATTTTTCCCAGTCCATAGTTTTTAGGTTTTTTTCTCCCTTTTAACTTTCTGGATCATGTATCTTGCTTCTGTCACTCTCTTGAAAGCTGATCTTGACCTACTATTTTCATCTTTATTCTGTGGAAATGAAGATGGGGTCTCCACCCAGGTTAACCATATTAGAGGGAACATAAATGGAGAGATCTCTTGACTTCAAGAGCAGAGAGAAGACTCCTCAGGAAGTGGCAGGGAGGATTTTATGGGATATCAGTAGTGGAGAGTCAAGGTCTACAGGGTGTACAGTTAGAAGTGGGGCTCTCAAGCCAGACAATCACGTTTGAACCCATATCCTCCATTGCCATTTATAGGCCTTAGGTATCTGCATCTCTCTGTGCCTCAGTTTCCTCAGCTGTAGAATGAGAATAACAACCATGCCTACCTCATAGGGTAGATGAGAGGATCACACGAAATTCTAGCTTGAAAAGTGTTCTAATCAGGGCTGGGCACATCAGAGATGTTCAGTATATGGTGATTGTGGTAGCTGAACAATAACATTCTAGTCCATGATACTATTACTGTTGATAGATAGAAATTACTGTACAGTGTTTTCCGGACCCAGAAAATACTGTCAATTTTTACTCATTTTCATCTAACAATAATATTGATAGTTAATGTTGCTAGGGACTATCCCGAGGGCTTTACCTTTGTTCTCACTCTCATAACAGCGCAGCAGTTGTTACCCCATTTTACCTAGGAGGGAACTGAGGCTCAAAGAAGTCAAGTGACCTGAAATCAAACCCAGGTATGTCTGGCCTCTCAGTTCACGCTGGTTATTGTCCAGCCGTTCCTCTGGTGCATTTCTCAGAACGCAGAGTAGGCCCAGACCCTGTATTATCAGCACTCTTTGCTATGTGATGTTGTATGTCATTTGAAGTCACGAAATGTGGTGATTGATCTTCTGAGGCAATGGCTAGGACCTGCCTTTGTACATTTGAGCTGCTTGGCTTTCACATTGCATTCCAACAAAGTCAAGCTGCTCTTTTGGCTAGAATCTTCTCCGTCCCTGCATGTGAGTCCTATATGACATTTCTCCCTAACCTCACCTGCTGCATGGACTTGTATGTAAAACTCAGTGACGGGATGTTTTAGGGTCAGAGAGAGAATATACCAAGTGCTATGTTAAAAGGAGACTAGTTGTCATCCTGTCTCTGCCATTAATAAAGTATGTGACTTGGAATCCTAACTGCCCTGGATCTTGTGTTCCTCGTCTCTAAAATAAGCATTAATGGAAATGATGTGTGGTCATATTCAGCTACACATTTTCTTTTATTGTTCAAATTCATGTACTTTTCTTGTCTGTTAGCTAGATTGTAAATTCTTTGACAGCAAAGATCATTTCTTGTATTCCTCACCAATATGCCATTAATTTAATGCCTCATCTTACCATAAAAATATTGCATTGCATAATTGTGGCAAAAAACTTTACAGAGAATAAAATATACACATACATATGTGTATATGTATATATGCTTGTATATGTACATATGTGTGTAGATGTGTGTATGTGTGTGTATATATTTTTTCCACATATGCAAAAAAACCCCCACCATCTGGAGATAATTGCTGTGAGCCATTTGTTGTGTATCTCTCGGCATCATTTTCTATGTACATATTAAATTCTTTTCCAAAATGGGAACAAACTATACATACTGATACATAACCTGCTTTTTGTACTTAATGTACAAGACATGAATGTCTTTTTAAGTCAACATTGTTGACTTATACTATAAATTTTAATGATTGCATAATACTTTATATTGATGTGATAATAGGTAACATCTGAACCTTTAATATAAGCTTGGTATGGTTTTAAGTACATTGTATGCAGTATTTCAGTTATTTACTAATTATTTGGTAGATTTTGAGAGACCTTTTACAGGGTGGTTAAGAATGGAGCCTTAGACATGCACCTGAAATTGGAATCCCAGCACTACCGCTGACCAGCTTTATGACTTTAGACAGATGTCTTCCCCTCCCTGTGAGTTCTCCTGTGTAAAATGAGGATAATAATAGTACCTTCTTCTCAGGGTTGTCATGAAGATAAAAGATTTATACTAAAGATTAATATAAAGCTTTAAGAATAGTACTTGGCCTGAAGAAAGCATTCAATAAATCATAGCTATTTTAATTGCCACTATTGTCCTCAGGCTTCAGAGAGCACACAGATAATGCCTTAAATTATTTAACCCAGCCTCTATCAATGATTATTTATGTTGTTTCCATTTCTTTGCTCTTACTAACACCGTAATAAATGTCCTTGTATGTGCATTTTTTTGCACGGTTCATTATCAAACAAATACAGTAATTTGGAGAGTTAAAGAGTATAAACATTTTAAAGCTGCTTAATATGTTTTATTGGATTCCTTAAGAAAGATTATTCTAAGAACATTCCTACTAATGGCCTTAATACTGCCACACATCTCTGTGGTTAACACAGGGCATGGTTCAGACTTCATGCTACTCAGTATATATTTGTCACAAATCAAGTGTTCATTAAACAAGTGACTTGAACCTTTCAGAACCTAGAATAATATAGAAGCATTTCATGGTAACCTGACTACTTCGCATTGCTGCTGCCTTCACCTTGTGTGATGGGTGGTCCTGGATGAGCTCGGATGGCTTGTCTCTACAGGTGTCAGTGACATTCGAAGATGTGGCTGTGCTCTTTACACGGGATGAGTGGAGAAAGCTGGCTCCTTCTCAGAGAAACTTGTACCAAGATGTGATGCTGGAGAACTATAGTAACCTTGTCTCATTGGGTAAGGAAATTTCCTCTGATCGGAAATTGGGATAACTCAGCACCCAGTTCCCTGGATAAAAGCCATGGAATTTCAGCTGAATTTTGCCTTGCTGCTGCTGCTGCTGCTAAGTCACTTCAGTCATGTCCAACTCTGTGTGACCCCATAGACGGCAGCCTACCAGGCTCCTCCGTCCATGGGATTTTCCAGGCAAGAGTATTGGAGTGGGTTGCCATTGCCTTCTCCGGGATTTTGCGTTAGCACTGTACAAATTAGATCTCCAAAAATAAATCTGAAAAATTTTCCTCCTCATAAGCATGGATGCCTCGTGCCTCATGGATGGGACAGTCTACAGAGCTGCACATTAGAAATTCCCTCATAGTTCAGGCCATTCCCCCTATGATATGTTTGCTCATTTCTAAGCAGACAGCATCCTTCAGCCCCCTTCTTTGACCCACCACTTGCCTTTCCCAGTTTTCTTTTCCAGCCAGATGAACACCATATAATCCATGTTTTAAAGGGAGCTAGATAGTGTTTTCTCATTTTAAACAAGCTACTTGTTACATAATCCTTTCCATACATACCTGTTTATAGATATTAGTCTGGACATGTCACATATTTCTTTTTCTACAGAAAGCTAATGGTACCCTATTTCAGGGCTGCATGTTCATTGTATTTCCCTAACATGTAACAAATTATTCCATTGTTACGTACTACAAGTCCCTTGCTTTTTCCCTAACCCACCCCTTTACATCATAGGGGCATAGCTTGAACACCCCACAGAAGCTCTTTGTATCATCCTCTCAGTTTCCACTCAGAACCAGTTACCTCTTTGTGTCAAGACTGAGTTTGTTGTTGTTTTTATTTTTTTTGCTGTGAGCAGGACTCCCATTTTCCAAACCTGAGGTGATCTCCCTGTTGCAGCAAGGAGAAGATCCCTGGAAGATAGAGAAAGAAAGCCCTGGATGTTCCTCTCTAGGTGAGTGGGTGGGGAATTTCTGCAAGCAGCAGTCTGGTAAATGAGTGGATGTGTGACTTGGAGATGTTGGTCAGTGAACTTTCTGCAGGTTCTCAGTCCTCAAGAAATGATGGAGAAGGAATGCTAAGGCCCCCAGTCACAAGCGTCCTCTCTTTCTCTTACAATTACTTCACAGGTGAATCTCTTAGGATCTTTTTTCTTATTCTTTCCTGTTTCAGAGGAGGGCTACATTTTCATATATTCATTCAGCAGACTTAGTGTATTTAAGGAACTGTAGCTGATTCATTCTGACGAAAGGTCAGGGTTATAGGAAAAGAAAGAGATGAGAAAGGAAATAGAATGGAAAGCCGGGTGGGGGCCACACTACAGGTGCTTTGGTACAGTTCTTAAAGATGAGAACTATGATTGCCTGGAAATAATTTAAGAATTTTTTGATAGTTTTATTTATTTGTTTATTATTTTTTGGCTGTGCTGGGTCTTTGTTGCTGTGGGTTGCTGTCTAGTTGCAGTGCTTGGGCTTCTCACTGCGGTGACTTCTCTTGTTGTGGCTCCCAGGCTCTAGAGCACAGGCTCAGCAGTTGAGGCTCATGGGCCTCATTGCTCCTTGGCCTGTGGGATCGTCCTGGATCAGGGATTGAACCTGTGTCTCCTGCATTGGCAGGCTGACTCTTTACCAGTGAGCCACCAGAGAAGCCCCAATTCAAGACTTTTAAGCTGAAGAATTATGTGGTCCTTGATATTTTGGAAAAATTGATCTGAGTTTGAGACACTTTAAACGTCCTGAGATGGGTCCCTGTGTCGGCACACAGCACCACAGTTAGAAAGGAGCACTGGTGTGGGCTGAGCTCCAAGGCATGTGAGAAACTAAAGCAAGTTACAGAGCATGATTATAACATGTCACCGTTTACGTGTAAAGAAAATTACATGGTGTTTGTCTACATGCATGCATGTGAAAGTAGCTCAGTCATGTCCAACTCTTTGTGACCCCATGAATATACAATCCATGGGATTCTCCAGGCCAGAATACTGCAATGAGTAGCCATTCCCTTCTCCAAGGGATCTTCCCAACCCAGGGATCAAACCCAGGTCTCCCACATAGCAGGTGGATTCTTAATACCAACTGAGCCACCAGGGAATCTCCTGGTGTTATGCACGTTTGTCTACATGCATAATATGTGCTTAAGTGCTTAAAAAAAGGTCAGAGGACACTAGTTACATGTGGACTGGGATCAAGAATGGATGTGATGAAAGAGGACTTTGTTTACATTTACTTTTATTAGAATTTTCACAAAATATATTCATGAAGTCCTTAATTATGTAATTTGAATTTAATAAGAATAGTCACTTTGGAAACATTGCTGGGCTTAGGTTTGAAGTGAGAAAAAAATAGAGGTGGGAACCTTCTAGAGATTATTGCATAATGTAGGCAAGACATTACCTGGAAGAAGTCGTGTGCAGTGGGTTCAGGAGGAAAGAGGAGGGCCTCCTTTGTTAAGGGTATATGATGAGTTTAGTGTGGGATGGATTTCATTTGAGATGTGAATGAAATATGGGTAGAGGTCAGCAGTGGACAGTTATAGAAAGATTAGGGGGTTGGAACTCAGCAGGGAGGTCAGGGAGCCATCAGTGTGAAGGAAGCATTTGAAGCCTTGAGCTGAGCAGGTGAGGGAATGGAGGAGAGGTCAGAGTTCCAGGAAACCTCAATGTTCATGAGGTGGGTTAAGAAGGAAGATTCTGTGACTGAACCAGAGAAGTAGTCACCAGAGGAGAGAAATGGCAGAGGTGGCTGTCGTGAAAATTAGGGACTGACAGCTGTTGAATTGGGGAGGCTGGGGCTCTGGGAGAACCAAGTTCAAACCCTCATCCACTGCTTTCCTGTCCTGTGATAAACAGCGGTGCAATCTTGGACAGAGGGACGCAGGTCCTGCCCTGGCAGAGCTCAGTTGAGGGGAAGACTAAGTGCACACAGGAGTGTGGAATGACAGATTCTGGTGGGGATCTTGGGGGAAGAGCCACAGGAGCTGTGAGAATGTGGATCAGGAGGAGCAGTGTGGGCAATGCTTCCCAAGGAAGGATCCTGGGATGTGAGAATCTTTCAGAAGGATGTGTGTGAGTCCAGAGAAAGGGAGCTGGTGTGTAAAGGTGGGAGCGGGGAGAAAGAGGAAGGGACCAGATCCTGCTGGGCTGGGAGCCCTGTCACAGGACCTGGTCTGTGCCTGAGAGCTGGTCACAGCCTCTGAGGAGTTGAAGTCGCCTGGCCACAGGCTCAGGCTTACCTTCTGCAAGGATCAGCCTGCAACCAGTCTGGAGCCACCTGGCGTAGATGTGGTAGGACTTGTCTTAGGTTGTTGTCAGGTCCCAATGAGTCAGTGGACCCATCAAGATGTGGAATTGGGGCCCAGCAGACAGGCTAAGAGACAGGCTGTCTTGATTCCTAAAGTGCCCACACCTTTAGGAGAATGCTTTCTTCCCCATCCAAGGTGAGATCTTTTGAGGTTGGAACCACACTTGTCTCTCTTATTAACTGTCATTTGGGAGAATATACTAATTTTGTAGGGACAGCTGAAGATAACCACAAAATAAACAGAGAACTCAGGCAGTAGGGAACCAGTAGAGAGTTAGGAGAGGCGTCAGTCCCATTGTCAGGTGTGGGCTGAGTTTGGAATGAAAGATCAGAGGAAAAGAAGGAGGAATTGTTACCCTTCTCTTCGCCTTGGCAGCCTCTGATCCATGAGGAGTCCCCCTTTCTGAGTTAAGCTAGTTAGATTAAACTGAATGAAAGTACAACTGTCCAGAGCTGTCCAGAGAGATTTTGGAGCCAGAAAATAAAGTCTGTCACTATTTCTATTGTTTCCCCATCTATTTGCCATGAAGTGATGGGACCGGATGCCATGGTCTCAGTTTTTTGATGTTGAGTTTTAAACCAGCTTTTTCACTCTTCTCTATAACCTTCATCAAGAGGCTCTTTAGTTCCTCTTCACTTTCTGCCATAAGGGTGGTATCATCTGCATATCTGAGGTTATTGATATTTCTCCTGGCAACCTTGCTTCCAGTTTGTGCTTCATCCAGCCTGGCATTATGCATTATGTACTGTGCATATAAGTTAAATAAGCATGGTGACAATATACAGCCTTGATATACACCTTTCTCAATTTGAAACCAGTCCGTTGTTCCATGTCTGGTTCTGTTGCTTCTTGACCTGCAAACAGGTTTCTCAGGAGGCAGGTCAGGTGGTCTGGTATTCCCATCTCTTGAAGAATTTTCCACAGTTTGTTGGGATCCACACAGTCAAAGCCTTTAGCATAGTCAATGAAACAGATGTTTCTCTGGAATTCTCTTGCTTTTTCTATGATCCAACAGATGTCGGCAGTTTGGTCTCTGGTTCCTCTGCCTCAGATAAGTTTATTTGCATCACATTTTAGATTCCACATGTAAGTGATATAATGTGTTATTTGACTTTCTCTTTCTGACTTACTTGACTTAGTATGATAATCTCTAGGTCCATTCCTGTTGCTGCAAATGGCATTATTTCTTTCTTTTTATGGCTGAGTAGTATCCATTGTGTATATATACCACATCTTCTTTATTCTTTCATCTTTTGAAGGACATTTAGGTTGTTTCTATGTCTTGGCTATTGTAAATGGTGCTGCTGTGAACTTTCGGGTGTGTGTATCTTTTCAAATTACAGTTTTTTCCAGACATATGCCCAGGAGTGGGATTGCTGGATCATATGGCAACACTATTTGTAGTTGTTTTGAGGAACTTCTATGCTGTTTTCCATAGTTGCAGCACCAATTTATATTTCCACCAACAGTATAGGAGGGTTCCCTTACCTCCACACCCTTTGCAGCATTCTTCCATCTTTTTTAATCCCTTCATCATGTGTTATTTTCTCTCAGAGTCCTTATCACTGCAAAATAGTAAGGATTTATTTATAATCTGCTCTTTCTCTGAATTATAAACCCCCTTGTGCTGGGTTGTCTGGTTCATTTGTACCTGTTTCCCCAGTACCTAAAATAGTGCCTGGTCCAAGTCAGTTTCCAGTTAATGAATGCATGAATGACTTGCTTAGCCTAGTGGTGATGGAGACAGAAAGAAGGAAACCAGTTTCAGAGATATTTAGGAGATAAATGCAGCAGGAATTAAAGATGGATTCAATACTGAAGATAAGGGATATTGAGCTGTCAAGGTTGCCTGCTTGGCTTGTGACTTGTTTAGGGATGGACAATGATATCATTCACTGAGGTAGTGGTACTAGGAGATCAGATTTGGGGGACTGATACCAATTTGATTTTTTTACTTTAGAGGGAATTAAAAAAGCTTTCATTTTAAGATAATTATAGATTCACATAAGAAGTATTGAAACTTTTTGGTCAACCCAATAGTACAGAGAGATCCCATTGGTCCTTCACCCAGTTCCAGAACTATAATAGAAGATTGCAAATAAGATATTGATGTAGTAAAGATATGGAAGAATTCCTTCTGTTACCATATGGATCCTACCTGTTACCTATTTTTAGACACACCCACTTTCCTCTTATTTCTTGTCCCTGTTTTTCACCTCCCCTTGTTCTTTCTCTTTTTTAGCTCCTAGTCCATTTCTATAATTTCGTCATTTCAAGAATGTTATTTAAATGGTCATACAGTATGTTACATTTTATGATTTTTCTTTTCACTCAGCATAATTCTCTGGAAAAATTTTAAAGTAGTTTCTTATATCAATATTTCACTCCTTTTGATTGCTAAATAGTTTTTTGTAAAGTACACATACCACAGTTATATAACCATTCACTTGTCGAAGGACATAGATTGTCTCCAGTTTCTGACAATTACAAGCAACATGGCTAAAATATTTGTGTACAGGTTTTTGTACAAAAGAAAATTTTCATGTCTCTGTGATAAATGGCCAGGAGTATAATTGCTGGGTCATGTTGTAGTTGCATGTTTAGGTTTTGAAGACACAACCAAATTGTTTTCCAGAGTAGCTGTACCAATTTATATTCTACCAGCAATGCAGCAGCATATGAATGATTCAATTTCTACGTATCCTTGCCAACATTTTGTGTTGTTGCTACTTTTATTGTAGCCATTCTGGTAGGTATATATGGGGTTTCCCTGGTGGCTCAGATGGTAAAAAATCTGCCTGCAATGCAGGAGACCCAATTATACCTATAATTTAACTTGCATCTTCCTAAGTTCTAATGACATTGCACATATTTTTTTGTGCTGTTTTGATATCTGTATATCTTCTTTGGTGAAATGTCTGTTTGTATCTTTTGTCCATTTTCTAAGTGTGTTGTTTGGTTTTTTGCTGTTGAGATTTGAGAGTTTTTTAATACCTTCTGGATCATAGTCATTTGATGGATATGTGGTTTGCAAATATTTTCTCCTAGTCTTTAGTTTCCCTTCATCCTTTAACTGTGTCTCTTGAAGAATGAAAGTTTTAATTTTGATGAGCCCCAGTTCATCAATGCTCCTTTGTATGGATTGTCCTTTCATTGTCAAGTCTAAGAACTCTTTACCTATCCTTAGATCTTACAGATTTTCCTGTGTTTTTTCTAAAAGTGCTATAGTTTTACATTGAACATTTATTTCTGTGATTCTTTTGGGTTAATTTTTGTATCAAATGTAGGATTCAGTCAAGATTCATTATTTTTGCTGGTGGACAGTCAGTTGTCCCAGCATTATTTGTTTAATAAGCTATCTTCTTTCACTCAGTTCTTTTACGCCTTTGTCCAAAAGCAGTTGAGCACATTTGTGACTTTATTTCTAGGTGTTCTCTGCTGTTCCACTGATCTGTGTATCTTTCCCTCTACCTGCATCACATAGTTTTGATTACTGTAACTATGTATAGGCTTTAATATTGGGTAGGTTGATTATTCCTAGTTTATTCATCCTTTTCAAAGTTGCTTTAGGTATTCTAGTTTCTTTGCTTTTCCATATAAATTTTAGAATAATATTATTTATATCTACATGCAGAGATACTGTAGTAAACCAAGTAAATTTCAAGACAATTGAGGTCTTTACTAGGCTGAATCTTCCAATCCGTGAATATGGTATATCTTACTATATATTCAGTTCTATTTTGTTTTTGTTTTTGGCCATGCCACATGATTTGTGAGATCTTAGATCCCCGACCAGAGATTGAACCCTGGCCCTTGAGCCCTCAGCAGTAAAAGTGCTGAGTCCTAACCACGGACCCACCAGGGAATTCCCCATTTAGCTCTTATTTAATTTCTTTCATCAATGTTTCGTAGTTTTAATAATACAAGTCTTGTACATATTTTGTTACATGTTTACACTTAAATGTTTTTGAGTAATTATAAATGGTATTGTAAATATAAGTTCAGTGCCCATATGTCCATAGTATGTAGAAATGATACTGATTTTTGTATGTTTGTCTTTATCCTGTGATCTTCCTAAACATCTTATAGTTTTAGGAAACGTTTTATAGATTCCAAGGAATTTTCTGCGTATGGTTATCTACAAATAGGGATAGTTTTATTTCTTCCTTTCCAATTTGTATACCTTTTATTTCATTTTTTTACCATATTGTACTAAGTAGACTTTCAGTACTATACTGATTATGAGTGGTGAGAACAGACATAGTTGCCTTGTTCCAGATCTTAGGTATAAAGCATTCAGCCTTTCACCATTAAGTATAATGATGTGTGTGCATAGTTGCTCAGTCATATCTGACTCTTTATGAACCTATGAACTGTAGCCCATCAGGTTCATTCATCCATGGAATTGTCTAGGCAAGAATACTGGAGTAGGTTGCCATTTCCTTCTCCAGAGGATCTTTCTGATCCAGAGATCGAACCCGCGTCTCTTCCATCTCTTGCACTAACAGGCAGATTCTTTACCACTGAGCTACCAGGGAAGCCCAAGTGTGATGTTAGCTCTAGGTTGTTGTGGATGCTCTTTATCAGGTTAAGATATTTTTCTGGGATGGCAAATGATCTTCACTTCACCAGATTACAGATTACATTTATAACCTAATGATTAGAAAAAATTTAAGAGTCATACCAACCAAGGTGGGTGAACCTTGTTTCCTAATTGAAAAAATTTATGAGACAGTTCAGTTCAGCCGCTCAGTCGTGTCCGACTCTTTGCAACCCCATGGACTGCAGCACACCAGACCTCCCTTTGCATCACCAACTCCTGGAGTTTACCCAAACTCATGTCCATTGAGTTGGTGATGCCATCCAACCATCTCATCCTCTGTCATCCCCTTCTCGTCCCGCCTTCAATCTTTCCCAACATCAAGGTCTTTTCAAATGAGTCAGCTCTTCGCATCAGGTGGCCAAAGTATTGGAGTTTCAGCTTCAACATCAGTCCTTCTAATGAACACCCAGGACTGATCTCCTTTGGGATGGACTGGTTGGATCTCCTTGCAGTCCAAGGGACTCTCAAGAGTCTTCTCTAACACCACAGTTCAAAAGCATCAATTCTTCAGTGCTCAGCTTTCTTTATAGTCCAACTCTCACATCCATACATGGCTACTGGGAAAACCATAGCCTTGACTAGATGGACCTTTATTGGCAAAGTAATGTCTCTGCTTTTTAATATGCTGCCTAGGTTGGTCATAACTTTCTTTCCAAGGACTAAGCGTCTTTTAATTTCATGGCTGCAGTCACCATCTGCAGTGATTTTGGAGCCAAAAAAAATAAAGTCAGCCACTGTTTCCACTGTTACCCCATCTATTTGCCATGAAGTGATGGGACTGGATGCCATGATCTTAGTTTTCTGAATGTTGAGCTTTAAGCCAAGTTTTTCGCTCTCCTCTTTCACTTTCAAGAGCTTTTTAGTTCTTCTTCACTTTCTGCCATAAGGGTGGTGTCATCTGCATATCTGAGGTTATTGATATTTTTTCCGGCAATATTGATTCCAGCTTGTGCTTCATCCAGCCCAGCGTTTCTCATGATGTACTCTGCATACAAGTTAAATAAGCAGGGTGACAATATACAGCCTTGACGTACTCCTTTTCCTATTTGGAACCAGTCTGTTGTTCCATGTCCAGTTCTAACTGTTGCTTCCTGACCTGCACACAGATTTCTCAGGAGGGAGGTCAGGTGGTCTGGTATTCCCATCTCTTTCAGAATTTTCCAGTTTATTGTGATCCACACAGTCAAAGGCTTTGACATAGAAAAATTCAAATGCTGCCTGTATATAAGATGCTACTAGTAAATAGTGTTAATTTCATTGGCTGTGAAATGTTTTGCTTTTTCTTGCTTTTTTTTTAATGCCCTTTGAGAAATGCATTTGGAAATATTTTCAGGTGAGATGATATGTTTGGGATTTGCTTTAGCCAGTCTGGAGGAGGAGTGAAGCTTATATATGAAGTGTTGGTGGTTTTTGAAGCATTGTACAATTCTCTCTACTTTCATATATATTGAAATTTTTCCATAATAAAAAGTTTTTAAAATTGACATTGCCAAAAACATTGTCTAGACCAGCATTTCTTTTTTCAGTAAGACAGAGGGTGTTCACAAATGTGCAGTACTACACCCATGTATAATTATACTGTTATGTATAATTCCCAGCATACCGATTTTAATTCTCTCAGCCCTCTGGTTCTCAAGAAGCCTTGTGAGAGTGCCAATTAAAGTCACATTTTTGTTAAGAAAAAACTTTGAATCTGACTGATTATTGGATAAATCAGGGGAATACTTTAGAAAATAAGGCCAAAAACTATTTTGGGTAAAAAAAAAAAAAAAAAAATACTGATTCTGCCTTCAACCCTCATGCTTATCCCTTCATGTAATATGGGGGAAAGTTTTATTACACCTCCTGCCAATCCAGAAAAACCTCTCCAAAAAACAGAAAACATTGTCACTATTGAATAAGCATTAAACTAGACTGCATAGGTAACCTGCTGATGAGATCACAAAAACAGGAAAAAAAAAACCCGCCCTTTTTTAATGTAGCTGAGCAATTACATATTCTTGAGAATACATGTTCTTGAGATTAATTGTCATTTGTCTTCATCCTGGTGGCTCAGATGGTAAAGAATCTACTTGTAATGTGGGAGACCTGGGTTTGATCCCTGAGTTAGGAAGATTGCCGGAGAAGGGAATGCCAAGTCACTCCAGTAATTTTGCCTGGAAAATTCCATGGACAAAGGAGCCTGGCAGGCTATAGTCCATGGATCACAAAGAGTCGACATGACTGAGCGACTAACACTTTCACTTTCAAGGGGACTGAGGACAACACAGCTATACATACTTTTATATTTATCCTAAATTCACCAGGCAGTTGGGCTGTCTGTCCTAGTGATAAGAAAACTAGTATCCTATGATGAGCAGATAGTGCCAGTTTGGAACTAGGCACTAGGCTAAACTTTCACAAGGACAGGAAGATAGTATCACTATATTTCTTGATGTTTATATTTTAAAGAGATGGCTCCCAAGCTCTCAAGAATTTTTAGTGCTGGTTTGTAATGCTAACAGAGGCTTTACAAGTTTAAATACATATCAAAGGCATAGGGAAATGATTTACAAATAAAAATTTTCTCAAAGAATATGCTAAGAAAAAGGATGGGAAAGCACATATTTTTCCATTTTGACGAAAGGGAAGATTCAATTTTTAAATTTCCACTAGCAAACTACTAATCCCCTAAAATCCTAGGAAACTGTAACTATTGCCTGGACATCTTTCCTGCCTATATCCTCCACTTTCTAAGGATAGTTTGGATACTATTTAAAGCGCACATTTGCTTCTGTTTCTATCTTTTGTTTTTGATGTAGAAGTGATCACATTTTGCTATGATTGCACATTGAATTAATTCTCATGTTAAACTAGGCTCCTAGAGGAAACAAAACATTTTTTTCATTACTGGATCCCTAGTGTCTTACAGAGCAGGAGTCCCAGTAGCAGGAGGTGAGTGGTAAGCTGCATGACAGGAGGTGAGCAGCAGGTGAGCAGCAGGAGAGTGAGGGAAGTTTCATCTGTATTTATAGCAGCTCCCCATCACTTGCATTTACCACCTGAGCTCTTAACTCCTGTCAGATCAGCAGTGGCATTAGATTCTCATAATAGTGTGAATGCTACTGTGAACTGTACATGCGAGGGATCTAGATTGCTCACTCTTTATGAGAATCTAATGCTTGATCTGATGTGGAACTGAGGTGTTGATGCTTTTGCTGGGCAGGGTGGGGGGTGTGTGTGTGCAAATACCTATTATCCTTAGCAGAGAGGTGTGACTGCACAGAGACCATAATAAATCAATTGCTTGAAGACTTGTATCAAAACCCTATCAATGAGTGGCAAGTGACAACTAAGATGTATCTGGTGGCAGGCTTTATAGTGGCAAGTGAGTTGATGTACTTGAATTGTACAGCTGCATCTAGTGGCGGGCTTTAAATCAGAATCTTACACTTACTTTAGTCCACACATGGCCTGTCCATTATTTTATTTATCACTTCTATCCACACCTCTTTCCCTCATTGCACACTTGTCTCAGTCACAGTTTTGATAAGCCCACAAAGTAACCCTTGCCAAAATGAGTAAAAAACAAACATCACTGGAGAGCTTCTTTGAAAAGGGGAAAGACACAATAATGAGACAGCAAAAGGCTCTAAGACTGCCAACAAAAATAAAGCTGCATTTAAGAGAAAATGGGGCTTCCTTGGTGGTCCAGTGGTTAAGAATTCACCTTACAATGCAGGGGACACTGGTTTGATCCCTGGTCCAGGATGATCCCACATGCTGCAGGGTAACTAAGCACTTGTGCCACAACTGCTGAGCCTGTGCTCCAGAACCCAAGAGCTGCAACTGCTGAAGCCCTTGCATTATAGAGCCAATGCCCTGCAACAAGAGAAGCCACTGCAATGAGAAGCCTGCGCGCTCCACAACTAGAGAAAGCCTGCGCACAGCAACGAAGACCCAGCAGCCAAAAATAGAAATAAATAATAAAAGTTAAATAGAATACTAGCAGTCCAACTTAAATTACAGGTTTATTGAAACAGGTGATTCACATTCTCTAAGCCCACTTTGTATAATATGTGATGACTGGCTATCCAACAAAGTTTCGAAACCTTCGAAACTGCTTTACCACAGGAAGACCAAGCACCCTGCAATAAAATGCAAGTCTCTGGAGTTTTTCAAAAGGGGAAAAAAAAGAAAGAATATGAAGAACAGAAGCAATTACTGAAGGCCACCACTTCATCAAATGTATCTGCACTGAGAGCATCATTCTTAGGGCTAACTGCATTACTAAAGGTAAGAAGTCCTTTACTATTGGTGAAGAGTTGATCCTGTCTGCTGCTCAAGTTCATTTGTCATGAACTTTTAGGAGAGGTTGCAGTGCGAAAGGTGGCACTTGTTCCTCTTTCAGCTAGCAGTGTAAGTAGACAAATGGATGAAACAGCAGAGGATATTGAGGCACAATTGTTAGAGAGGATTAATGGGTCACTGTGGTACGCAATCCAGGTTGATGAGTCCACCGATGTTGACAACAGGAAAACAGTGCTTGTTTTTGTACAGTCTGTTTTGCAGGAGGATATGCAGGAGGATATGTTATGTGTGCTTTTGTTGGCAACCAACATCACAGCTGCAGAACTATTCAAGAATGATTTCATATCAGGGAAACAAAATTGGTCATTTTGTGTCTGTATATGCATGGACAGAGTGGCTTCCATGACTGAGCTCTTAACTCCTGTCAGATCAGCAGTGGCATTAGATTCTCATAATAGTGTGAATGCTACTGTGAACTGTACATGCGATGGATCTAGGTTGCTCACTGTGAGAATCTAATGCTTGATCTGGTGTGGAACTGAGGTGTTGATGCTATTGCTGTGGTGGGGGGGAAGTGCAAATACAGATTATCCTTAGCAGAGAGGTTTGACTGCCCAGAGACCATAATAATGGTCTTTAGACCATTATTATTATTAGATGGTCAGAAAGCCACTAGATGGCTTTCTGGCTTCATTCAGTTCAGTCGGTCAGTCATGTCTGCCTCTTTGCTATCCCATGGACTGCAGCACGCCAGGTTTCCCTCTCCATCACCAACTCCCAGAGCTTGCTCAAACTCATGTTCATCGAATCAGTGATGCTCTCCAATCATTCATTCTCTGTCATCCCCTTCTCCTCCTGCCTTCAGTTTTTCCCAGCATTAGAGTCTTTTCCAATGAGTCAATTCTTCACATCAGGTGGCCAAAGCGTTGGAGTTTCAGGTTCAGCATCAGTCCTTCCAATGAATATTCAAGACTGATTTCTTTTAGGATTGACTGGTTTGACCTCCTTGCAGTCCAAGGGACTCTCAAGAGTCTTCTCCAACACCACAGTTCAAAAGCATCAATTATTCAGCACTCAGCTTTCTTTATAGTCCAACTCTCACATCCATACATGACTACTGGAAAATCCATAGCTTTGACTAGACGGACCTTTGTTGGCAAAGTAATGTACTTGGGTCAAAGAGGTCACTTCTGAATGTGAGTCTACACACTGTGTTATCCGTAGAGAAATGCTGGCCAGCTGGAAAATGTCACCTTAACAACTTTTTGCAGAATGTGATTAAAATTATCAACCACATTAAAGTACACGCCCTTAACTCACGTCTGTTTGCGCAGCTCTGTGAGATGGATACAGAGCACACATGTCTTCTTTTATACACAGAAGTGAGATGCTTTCTAAAGGTAGATCACAGGCCAGAGTTTCTGAGTTATGAGAGACATTCCAGAGATTTCTTTTAGAAAAATGGTCACCACTAGCAGCATATTTCAGTGACACAGAATGGGTCACAAAATTTCCTTAATTGTGTGACATATTCAACCTGCTCAACAGACTCCATCTGTCAGTTTAGGGGAGAATGACAGTGTGTTTAGGTTGGCATACAAAGTGGCTACATTCAAAGCCAAACTGAAATGGTGGGGGTGGCAAGTGAACATTGGAATTTTTGATGTTTCAAGCATTAGCAGAGATTTTGAAAGAGACTGAGTCAGAGCTTTCTTTCTCCTAACTGGTGCATGATCACCAATGCAGTTCAGAAGGGTTCCAGTTTCTCCATATCCTTGCCAACATTTGTTACTTTCCATCTCTATATATAATTAAAACACACACACACATATGTTTGTTAGCCATAATAACAAATATGAAATAGAATATTGTGGTTTGGATTTTTATTTCCTAACACGTTGAGCATCTTTTCATGTGCTTATTAGAGTCCACTGGTATACCTTCTATAGAGAAATGTCTGTTCAAGTCCTTTGCCCATTTTTGAATTAAATTGTTTTTTATCTCCTTATTGTTGAATTATAGGAATACTTAATATATTTTTAATATTAACCCTTTATCAGATATATAATTAGAAAATATTTTTCCTAGTCTTTTGTATTCTGCTGATGTCTTCTTTGATGTACAGAAGCTTAATTTGTTTATTTTGGCCACACTGCTCAGCTTGTGGAGTCTTAGTTCCCCAACCAGGGATTGAACCCAGACCCCAGTAGTGAGAGTGCCAAGTCCTAACCACTGGACTGCCAGGAATTCACCCAGAAGCTTGTAATCTTGATTAAGTACAATTATTTGTCTATTTTTTCCTTTGTTTCCTATGTTTTTGGTATTCTATTCCAGAAATCAATGGTAAATCCTAAGTCATGAGGCTTTTTCCCTATGTTTTCTTATTTACAGTTTTAGGTCTTACATTTAAGTCATATATTCATTTTGAGTTAAATTTTGTGTATGGTGTTACACACATGAAGGGTCCAACTTCATTTGTTTTTTTTTTTGCACGTGCATATCCAGTTTTCCCAGCACTATTTGTTGAAAAGACTATCTTTTCCCCATTGAATGGTCTTGGCACCCTTATCAAAAATCATTTGCCCTTATATGCGAAGGTTTGTTTTCAGACTTCCTATTCTGTTCCATTGGTCTATATGTACCTTTATGCCAGTACTACAATGCTTCCATACTGTAACGTTGTGTAAGTTTTGAAATCAGGAAGTATGAGTATTCCAACTTTATTCTTCTTTTTCAAAATTATTTTGACTTTTCAGGGTCCCTTGAGATTTCATACACATTTTAACATGAGTTTTTCTATTTCTGCCCAAAAATGGCATTGGAATTTTGATGGGGCTTGCATTTAATCTCTAGATCACTTTGGGTAGTATTGACATCTTATCAATATTAAATCTTAAAATCTATAAATACTTGATATTTTTCCATTTACCTTTGTCTTCTTTATACAGTGTTTGTAGTTTTCAGTGTACAAATCTTTTACTTCCTTTGAGTTAATTCCTAAGTATTTTATTCTTTTTGATGCTATAGTAAATGAAATCCTTTTCTCTATTTCTGTTTTGACTTGTTCATTGTTAGAATATAAAAACACAACTGATTTTGTGTAGATTTTTTTAGCCTGCTACTTTGCTGAGTTTGTGTATTCTATCAGTTTTTTTGTTGAATCTTTAGATTTTCTGTATATAAGATCATGTCATCTATTGCAAACTATTATATAGAGTGGACAAACAACAAAGTCCTACTGTATAACACAAGGAACTATATTCAGTATCCTGTGGTAAACCATAAGTAATGGAAAAGAATATGAAAAAGAATGTATATATTGGGTTTACCAAAAGGTCATTTGGATTTTTCCATAAGAGGTTATAGAAACATTTGAATGAACTTTTTGGTCAACCCAATATATGTATGTGCTGTGTTCTTAGTTGCTCTGTTGTGTCCGACTCTTTGCAACCTCATGGACTGTAGCCTGCCAGGCTCCTCTGTCCATGGGGATTCTCCAGGCAAGAATGCTGGAGTGGGTTGCTATGCCCTCCTCCAGGGGATCTTCCCAACCCAGGGATCGAACCTAGGTCTCCTGCATTATAAGCAGATTCTTTACCATCTGATAACTGAATTACTGTGGTACAGCAGAAATTAACACACCATTATATGTCAACTGTACTTCAATAAAATAAATTTTAAAAAAGACCATGTCATCTGTGACTAAGATCATTTTACTTCTTCCTTTCCAGTTTAGATACTCTTTATTTTTCTTGCTTGATTGGTCTGGCTAGAAATTCCAATATTGGGTTGAAGTGGTAAAAGTGGGCATCCTTATCTCGTTCCTGATCTCAGAGGAAAAGATTACGGTCTTTTGCCATTGAATATGATGTTAATTGTGGGTTCTTTAAGGATAGTGTTTATTTTGTTGGGGTAGTTTCCCTCTAGTCCCAGTTTTGTTCTTTTTCTTTTTTTTTTAATCATGAAAAGGTGTTGAATTTTGAGTTTTGTTAGGTGCATTTTTCTATATCACTTGAGATGATTGTGTGGTTTTGTGTCTTCATTCTGTTATGTGATGTGTTGCTTTAGTTGGTTATCATATGTTAAATCATTCTTGCATGCCAGGGATAAATTTCATTTGGTCATGACGTATAATCATTTTAATATGCTGAATTCTCTTTGCAAGTACTTTATTGAGGTTTTTAAAATCAATATATGTAATGAATATTGGTCTTTAGCTCTCTTTGCTTGTAGGGTTTTTGTCTGGTTTTATTATCAGGGCAATGCTGGCTTCATAGAATAAGTTAGAAAGTATTGCTGCCTCCTTTGGTTTTCTGAAGCATGTCAGAAGGAATGGTGTTACATCTTTAATGTTTGGTAGGCAGTAAAACCATCTGGTACAGAGCTGTTTTTTATAATTATTATTATTATTGGGAGGTTTTGATTACTGACTCAGTTGCTTTTCTAGATATATATCTGTTCAGATTTTCTACTTCATAATTCAGTTTGGGTAGGTTTTGTGTTTCTATGAATTTGTCCATATTTTCTAGGCTATCCAGTTTTTGTCATACAATTATCTGTAGTTTTTCCTTATAATCCTTTTTATTTTAATCTGTGGTAATGTCACCACTCACATTTCTGATTTTACTAATGTGTGTCTTTTCCCTTTTATTCTTAGTCTCACTAAAGGCTTATCAATTTTCTAGATCTTTTCATATAACTGATTTTGGATTTGTTGATTTTTCTCTGTTGTTTTTCTATTTTATATAGCTAGGCTCTTGCCTTTATTATTTCCTTCCTTCTGCTAGCTTTGGGTTGAGTTTGTTTTTTCTGGTTCCTTAAGTAGTAAATTATGTTTTTAAGTACTTCTTTAAATTTTCTTCCTAGCACTGTTTCACTACACCCCATAAGTTTTAGTAAGTTGTGTTTTCATTTTCATTCATATGTAAGTATTTTCTAATTTCTCCCTGATTAGACATGGTATAAAGGGGGAAAATATTAACCTATTCTCTCCTCTTGCAAGAAATTAACAGAAAGTAAAAGAAAATTTAATTTTTACTTTTATTATAGAAAAGTTTAAACATATATGAAAGTAGAGAAAATAGTATAAGGAATTCCTGTGTATCTATCACCCAGTTTCATCATTTATTAACTTACTGTCATTTTTATTTCATCCATACCATTGGTTCTCTACCAGGGGTGATTTTATCATTTCAGTGCTTCAGTGTCTTGAAATATTTTTAATTGTCACAACTTGAGAGAGGGTAGGAGTGGTGAAAAGAGTAGGTACTATTGCACAGGCCATCACTGAAAAAGAATTATCCAGCATAAAATGTCAGCTGAAGTTGAGAAATCCTGCAGGATTTAAAATATCTATCTATCTATATACACACATACACATGTTTAATATCTTTATATTTTTATAATATTTAATTGTTTTATCCATGAATAGGAGAGGTTTTGCTGTTGGTTCAGGTATACTTTAATGTCATTCAAGACTTTTAAATTTTTCCTCATATAAGTTTTTCATATTTCTTGTGAATTTATTTCCCTATATTTTTGTATAAATGAAGATTATTGATTTTAGTATGTTAATTTTATATCCTGCTATGTCACTAATCAAGTTTTATCATTGATTCTCTGAGGTTTAATTTTAGATGTAGCATTAATAGCATCAGCAAATAGAAGTAGTTTAATTTTCTCCTTACTCATCCTTATGCCTCTTTATACACAAAGCCAAAAGACTTTGCTGTGTACTTGTATTGGTTAATATGTCTAGTACAATGTTGAATAGAAGTGAAGGTAGTTGGTATCCTTGCCTTGTTCTTAATCATGGTGGAAATGTCTCTAGAGTTTCTTTATTAAATAAGATATTGACTTTAGGACTAAAGTATATGTACTTTACCTTGTTGAGGAAGGATCCCTCAATTCCTGTTTTCTTGCACGTGTTTATTATTAATGGTGCTGAATTTTTTTTATGGCTTTCTCATTGTCTCTAGATATACTCAGTTTTTTCCCCTAAATACATATTATGGTATACTATGGTAAGTGGTATAATAAGGGGAATAGATTGTTGGGGCTCTGAGTCAGGAAAGGGTGACAGACGAGCTAACATTGGAACTGAATCTGAGGGCTGCAGAGAAGTTTGACGTGTAGGAAAAGTAGGGAAGATATTCAAGATTAGAAATAATTACAGAAATAAGAATGATGTCATGGAGATAATTTATGAGCCTGTCATATGCTTTGGGTGCTAGACTGCATTTCCCAGTTCATACTTCTCCTCTGATCCCTTCTCTCCATTCTCCTGGTCATGCATATATGCTCACCTTCTTTAAATGAGGATCCCTTATTTTATTCACCCTAGTACATCATCTCTCATTCATTATTGTTTTGTATATACAGTGTTACTTTCCTATTTTTTCCTCTTCCTAGTTTTTTTTTTTATCCAGAAAACGAGGCCTTATTTAGATATCATTAATCTTTATTCCTTCTATACATTTAGTCTCAGCTAATCATGTGAATCATGGGCACTTCCTTTTTTTTTATTTTTTTCAGAATGTAAGAGCAGTCCTAAAACCACAAAGGCAACTCAAACTCAAGATTCATCATTTTCGGGGCTAATAAGGAAAACACTCAAAAAGGATGAACCATGGAATTTCATATCAGAAAACCCCTGCATATATGAAGACAGAATAAAAAAACAGAAGGACAAAAATGAAAGTTTACAGATAATTTCAGTCACCCATACAAAAATCCTCACTGTAGAAAGAAGCCATAAAAATAATGACTTTGGCCAAAATTTCAGCCTGAAATCAGTGTTTGTTAAGCAACAGAGGGTTGCTAGAGAAAAAACACCCTCAAAATATGAAATACAAAGAAACAGCTTCAGGCAGGATTCAAATGTACTTAACCAATCGAAAATAAAGACAACAGAAAAACGCCATAAATGTAATATATGTGAAAAAGCCTTCATTCACAAGTCATCCCTTCGTAAACATCAGAAAAACCATACTGGAGAGAAATTATTTCAATGTGATGAATGTTTGAAAGCCTTCAGCCAAAGTTCAGCTCTTATTCAACATCAAAGAACTCATACTGGAGAAAAACCCTATATATGTAAAGAGTGTGGGAAAGCCTTCAGCCATAGTGCATCCCTTTATAAACACGTAAAAATACATACTGTGGAAAAATCCTACAAATGTAAAGAATGTGGTAAATCCTTTAGCAGACGGTCTGCCCTTTTTATACATCAAAAAATTCATGCTCAAGACAATCCCCACAAATATAACCCAGGAAGGAAGGCATCCACTTGCAGCCTTCCTGGTTGTCAGAGAATTCATCCAAGAAAGAAGTCCTATTTATGTAACGAATGTGGCAACACCTTTAAGTCTAGTTCATCCCTTCGTTACCACCAGAGAATTCACACAGGAGAGAAACCTTTTAAATGTGGTGAATGTGGGAGAGCCTTCAGTCAGAGTGCATCTCTTATTCAACATGAAAGAATTCACACTGGAGAAAAGCCTTACAGATGTAATGAATGTGAAAAAGGTTTCACTTCTATTTCACGGCTTAATAGACATCGAATAATTCATACTGGAGAGAAATTGTATAATTGTAATGAGTGTGGTAAAGCCTTAAGTTCCCACTCAACACTCATTATTCATCAGCGAATTCATACTGGAGAGAAACCATGTAAATGTAAAGTGTGTGGGAAAGCCTTCAGACAAAGTTCTGCTCTCATTCAACATCAGAGAATGCACACTGGAGAAAGACCCTATAAATGTAATGAGTGTGGGAAAACATTCAGGTGTAACTCATCCCTTAGTAATCATCACAGAATTCACACAGGAGAGAAACCATATCGCTGTCTGGAATGTGGGATATCTTTTGGTCAAAGTGCAGCTCTTCTTCAACATCAAAGGATTCATACAGGAGAAAAACCCTTTGTGTGTATTACCTGTGGGAAAACTTTTAGACAGAGCTCATCACTTATTGCGCATCAAAGAATTCATACTGGAGAGAAACCCTATGAATGTAATGCATGTGGGAAACTCTTCAGCCAGAGGTCGTCCCTTACGAACCATTATAAAATTCACATTGAAGAGGACCCCTTCAAAGTAGATTTGCATGTGTGAAACCCTTAAACCAAAGGTCATTGGAATAAAATTGGTCCCACATATCTGTGGGTTCCACATCCACTGGTTCAAATAACTGCAAATTTAAAATACTAAAAAAAATATATATTCAGAAATATCCAAAAAACAAAATTTGAATTTGCCACACACTGGCAACTATTTTCATAGCATTTGCATTGTATTAAGTATTTCAAGTCATTTAGAAATGATTTAAAGTTTATGAGAGGATGTGCATAGGTTACATGCAAATTCTATACCATTTTACATAAGGGACTTGATCATCCTCAGATTTTGGTACCTGTGGGGGGGTCCTGGAATCAGTCCACTACAGATAGTGTAGGACAACTGTATACACACTTGAGAATGACTTAGTAAATGTAATGAATACAATAAAACTTCAATTTTAATTTAGTCCTTATCAGTTATTTAATTTTAAGGAAAAGCTTTGACTGTGTAATAAATATGTGGAATACTTTAATACCTGTCAGTCACTTTTTAAAATATCCTGAGACAAATAAATCGCAATTGAAAATACTGATTTTGGCCATTTGTAAGATAAATGTGAGGTTTTTCTGTCTCTTTATACAGTGTTATGCACTATATGCAACATGTAAACAGAAAAAATCTGGGTATAAAGGTGTTGGATTTCTCATTAGAAAGACACCAACTGCATAAACTTAATACCATGTTTCTTACAACTAACATTTTAATAGCAAACAAAATCTTAAAGTATATGCATTTTTAGAGCAAAGGGCCAAACAATAGATAAAAATAAACCGCAGCCTCTGCAACTTACTTTTCCTAAATTGCTGTCAAACTTGGTGCATAGTTTTTATCAAAAAGGAGGCCAAAAAACCCACCCTCTGTTCTCTTCCTCCTTTATTTTTCTTGTTACTTCCAAACTACACCTAAAAGTGTCCCAAAATTTTTACACAATTTTTAATTTAGCATTATTTTTCTTTGTTGCATTGAAGTCATATTTATCATATAACTGTATTTGCTCTGTTCTGTACAGCATGCTAATTTAAGTAGGAAAAATATAGTTTGATGAGATAATCACTTTAAAGCTGTTAATTTTTTTTTTAGTTTGCTGCAGAAGTCCTAAGAACTTGTGGCAGTCTTAAAAAGGAATCAATTTCATGAAATAAAAGCATGTTTCCCCCACTTAAGATTTTCTAGTTTTTAAAAATCTCAGACTCCAAAGGAAAATAAAAGAAGGGAAATTTTTCTGAACCTTTAAAAACCAGTTTACTCAGTAAATGCTTAACCCCAAGTGTGAGCCAGCTATTATTCTAGGCACTGGAAATCATACAAGAGAAAAAGAACAGGCCTTTAGGAAGTCCTGATTTGACAGGCAAAAAGATGGAGTTGAAGAGAATAACAAATGAGTAAGCAGATTACAATGTGTTAAAGTAGTTTAACAGAGAAATAGATGTTACAATGATACTATGTTATAGAACACAAATGCTGTGTTTTTGTGCTGGATGCATAAAGAAGGAATGGACCTAACCAAGGGAGTCTGAAAGGACTAGGGACAGTGAGGTCTGAGCCTAGTTTTGGAAGAATAATAAGAATTCTCCAGAGAGTGAGATGAGTACTTCAAGGAGAGGGAGCCACATAAGCAAATATAAAAGTGGGTGACAGCGTGACATATTTGTAGAACACCTGTTAAGTGGTGAGAATGACAAGTTGAAGCCTGAGAAGATGGCAGAGCCAAAGGTCTTAACTTGCCATCCTAAAGCATTTGAAATTGATTTGGAAATTTATACCAATGAAAGATTTTATATAAGGGAAGTGGATCTAACAATAAGGTGTAGAGACTGAGTTTAGAAGGTTGAAGACAGCTGAACAGACAAGCCTAGAAGTCTAGACCCAGAGACTAGAATTCAGAGTAAAATACAGAATTGATAATCAAAACCATCATGTGTGAACTTATCCAGCATAGTGTATAGATTAGAACGGGGAGCAGGGGTCATTGATAAAACCCACAAAAGTATCAATAAATAAGGAGCTGGTGGAGGAAAAGTAATTTAACATGAAAAGGAATGGCCCCAGAGGTAGGAGAAAAGCTGGAGGAGTGAAGTCAGTGAACCCAAAGGAGAACTGGATCTCAGTAGTGTTAGGTGCCACAAATCACGTAAATGAGAGTAAATTTAAATTAGTAGCTAGCATGTTGAAGACCTTGGCAAGAACAATTTCTGTTAATCAGAGTGAACAGAAGCCATATTATTCTAGGTTAGATGGAAGATGTGAACTTCAGGAAGTTTTTAAAAAAAAAGGGAAAAAAGAAGTTTATTTCAATGGGAGAAAATGACAATATTTCTGTGTTAATAATTGAGGCAACAGTGTATGTACATATTGAGAGTGAATTAAAGAGGTCACTGGGACAGATTTTCTGAGATTATGAGAGAATGAGAGCATAGGTGGAAGAATTCAACTTAGGCTGGAGAGAAAAGCCTACAGAAATGAATGCAAATAAGTTTCTGTTTGACTTGGAGGTGAAAGGATTTGTATATGCTGATCTTATTTTCTATAAAGCTGGAGAAAGATTTCACTTTTTTAAGATGTTGGCTGTAGTAGCAATTTTTGGATCTTTGGGTGCTTAAAAATCTTAATGAGTTTCAGTCTGTGCTTAGGAGCTTTTTTAGGAAGTTATGACTCTGAGTTTTTACTCTACTCATTTCAGTAAGAAAGCTCCACTGTTATTAGTTCTATATGTTTGATATCTGTGTTAATTTTTGTTTTAAGAAGAGAAGTTGAAAAAGTACCGAAAAGGGTAAGAAAAAATGCTTTAAAACAGTGATTAACCCTGAAAAGAGACTGGAAAGAATTGTAGGAGTTCAACAAGTGTGTGGAAGTAGATGGAAAGACATTAACACAGAGGAAAAGTTCATGTAATGGCAAAGAACATAGGAGACATGATGTCTTCACTGTACTGTTGTAAGTAGTATTTTTTAACCTTCATTTCCCAATTGTTTATTATTAGAACATGAATATGCAATTGATTTTTATATATTGACCTTATATCCAGTAATCTTGCTAAACTGACTTTCTCTAGTAGCTTTTTTATAGATTCTTTGGAATTTTCTGCAAACATAATTGTTCAGTTGCTCAGTCATATCTGACTCTTTACGACCACATGGACTGCAGCACACAAGTCTTCCCTGTCCTTCACTATTGCCTGGAGTTTGCTTAAACTCATGTCCATTGAGTTGATGATGCTGTCCAACCATCTCATCTTCTGTCACCCCCTTTTTCTTCTGCCCTCAATCTTTCGTAGCATCAGGGTCTTTTGCAATGAGTCAGCTCTTCGCATCAGGTTGCAAAGGATTGGAGCTGCAGCTTCACCATCAGTCTTTCCAATGAATATTCAATGTTGATTTCCTTTAGGATTGACTGGTTTGATCTCCTTGCAGTCCAAGAGACTCTCAAGAGTCTTCTCCAACATCACAGTTCAAAAGCATCAATTCTTCAATGCTCAGCCTTCATTATGGTTCAACTCTCACATCTGTACATGACTACTGGAAAAACCATAGCTTTGATTAGATGGACCTTTGTCAGCAAAGGAATGTCTCTGCTTTTTAATATTCTGTCCAGGTTAGTCATTGCTTTTCATCCAAGGAGCAAGCATCTTTTAATTTCATGGCTGCAGTCACCATCTGTAGTGATTTTGGAGCCCAAGAAAATAAAATCTGTCACTGTTTCCATTCTTTCCCCATCTATTTGCTGTGAAGTGATGGAACCAAATACCAGGATCTTCATTTTCTGAATGTTGAGTTTTAAGCCAGTTTTTTCACTCTCCTCTTTCACCTTCATCAGGAAGCTCTTTAGTTCCTCTTCACTTTCTGCCATTATGGTGTTGTCACCTGCATATCTGAGGTTGTTTGTATTTCTTCTGGCAATCTTGATTCCAGCTTGTGCTTCATCCAGCTCAGCATATAGTATAATGTACTCTGCATATAGATTGAATAAGCAAGGTGACAATATACAGCCTTGACGTACTCCTTTCCCAATTTTGAACCACTTCATTGTTCCATGTCTGATTTTAACTACTGCTTTTGACCTGTAAACAGGCTTCTCAGGAGGCAGCTAAGGTAGTCTGGTATTCCATATTCTCTCTAAGAATTTTCCATAGTTTGTTGTGATCCACACAGTCAAAGGCTTTAGCGTCATCAATGAAGCAGAAGTAGATTTTTGGGGGATTCCTTTGCTTTCTCTATGATCCAACAGATGTTGGCAATTTGATCTCTGGTTCCCCTGCCTTTTCTAAATCCAGCTTGTACATCTGAAAGTTCTCAGTTCATGTACTGCTGAAGCCTAGCTTGACGGATTTTGAGAATGACCTTGCTAGCATGAAATGAGTGCAATTTTGCTTTGAATGTGGTGCACAGTTGTGTAGTTTGAACATTCTGTGGCATTGCCTTTCTTTGCAATTGGAATAAAAACTGACCTTTTCCAGTCCTGTGGCCACTGCTGAGTTTTTAAAATTTGATGACATACTGAGTGCAGCACTTTAACAGCATCATCTTTTTGGATTCAAAATAGCTCAGCTGGAATCCCATCACCTGCACTAGCTTTGTTTGTAACGAAGCTTCCTAAGGTTCACTTGACTTCACACTCGAAGACGTCTGGCTCTAGGTGAGTAATCACACCATTGTGGTTTTCTGGGTCATTAAGACCCTTTTTGTATAGTTCTGTGTATTCTTGCCACCTCTTCTTAATCTCTTCTGCATCTGTTAGGTCCATACCATTTCTGTCCTTTGTTGTACCCATCTTTGCATGAAATGTTCCCTTGGTATCTCTAATTTTCTTGAAGCGATCTCTAGTTTTTTCCATTCTATTGTTTTCCTCTACTTCTTTGCATTGTTCACTTAGGAAGGCTTTCTTATCTCTCCATGATATTCTTTTTTTTTTTTTAATAAATTTATTTATTTTAGTTGGGGGCTAATTACTTTACAATATTGTAATAGTTTTTGCCATACATTGACATGAATCAGCCATGGGTTTACATGTATTCCCCTTCCTGGACCCCCCTCCCACCTCCCTCCCCATCCCATCCCTCTGGGTCATCCCATTGCCCCGGCCCTGAGCATTTGTCTCATGCATCGAACATGGAATGGTGTTCTGTTTCACATATGATAATATACATGTTTCAATGCTATTCTCCCAGAACGTCCCACCCTCACCTTCTCCCTCAGAGTCCATAAGACTGTTCTATGATCTGTGTCTCTTATTCTGTCTCGCATATAGGGTTATCATTACCATCTTTCAAATTCCATATATATGCATTAGTATACTGTATTGGTGTTTTTCTTTCTGGCTTACTTCACTCTGTATAATGGGCTCCAGTTTCATCCATCTCAATAGAACCGATTCAAATGTATTTTTTTTAATGGCTGAGTAATATTCCATTGTGTATATGTACCACAGCTTCCTTATCCATTCGTCTGCTGATGGACATCTAGGTTGCTTCCATGTCCTGGCTATTGTAAACAGTGCTGCGATCAACACTGGGGTACACTCGTCTCTTTAATTCTGGTTTCCTCGGTGTGTATGCCCAGCAGTGGGATTGCTGGGTCATATAGCAGTTCTATTCCCAGTTTTTTAAGGAATCTCCACACTGTTCTCCATAGTGGCTGTACTAGTTTGCATTCCCACCAACAGTGTAAGAGTGTTCCCTTTTCTCCACACCCTCTCCAGCATTTATTGCTTGTAGACTTTTGAACAGCAGCCATTCTGACTGGTGTGAAATGATACCTCATTGTGGTTTTGATTTGCATTTCTCTAATAATGAGTGATATTGAGCATCTTTTCATGATATTCTTTGGAACTCTGTATTCAGATGGGTATATCTTTCCTTTTCTCCCGTGCCTTTCACTTCTCTTCTTTTCTCGCCTATTGGTAAGGCCTTCTTGGATGACCATTTTGCCTTTTTAAATTTCTTTTTCTTTGGGATGGTTTTCATCACTGCCTTCTGTACAGTGTTATGAACCTCTGTCCATAGTTCTTCAGGCACTCTGTCTATCAGATCTGATCACTTAAATCTATTTGTCACTTCCACTGTATAATCATAGGGGATTTGATTTAGGTCATACCCGAATAGTCTAATGGTTTTCCCTACTTTCTTCAATTTATGTCTGAATTTTTGTGAATAATGACCATTTTATTTTTCTCTTTGAGTTGTAGTACATTTAATTTTAAATCAAAATTTCTTCTTACATGGTAGTACTGTATAGCACAGACCAGTACAATGTTGAAAAGTAGTGAAAGTGTTAGTCGCTCAGTCGTGTCCAACTCTTTGCAACCCTGTGGACTTTGGCCTGCCAGGCTCCTCTAACCTTGGAATCCTCCAGGCAAGAATGCTGGAGTGAGTTGCTATTCTGTTCTCCAGGGAATCTCCCCAACCTAGGTAATCTTCCCAACCCAGGGATTGAACCTGAGTCTCTTGCATTACAGGTGGACTCTTTACCATTTGAGCCACCAGGAAAGCCCATTTAATGATGTTACTTTTAATTTTTTGTGTATATTTGTTATCAGAATAGAAACATACCCCTGTATTCCCAGTGTGCTGTTTCTTTTAATCATAAATAGGAGTAGTATTTTTCATTTTTATTTTATGTACTTAGTGAAATAATATTTTATTCTCTTCACACTTTTAATAGATAATTTTATAGACTGAATTTTTATGCTGACCAGTGTTGCACTGTTATTGTTATTTAGTTGCCCAGTCATGTCCGTCTCTGTGACCCCATGGACTGCAGCACACCAGGCCTCCCTGTCCCTCACCATTTCCTGAAATTTGCCCAAGTTCATGTCTATTACATCAGTGATGCCATTCAGTCATCTTATCCTCTGACACCCTCTTCTTCTGCCCTCAATCTTTCCCAGCATCAGGGATTTTTCCAATGAGTTGGCTATTCACATCAGGTGACCAAAATACTGAAGCTTCAGCATCAGTTTTTCAAGTGAGTAGTCAGGGTTGATTTCCCTTAAGGTTGACTGGTTTGGTTTCCTTGCTGGTCAAGGGAGTCTCAGGAATCTTCTCCAGCACCACAGTTCCTAAGGCACTCCTGACCTCACACCCCAGAATGTCTGGCTCTGGGTGACATACTGGCTCTGGCTCTCATAGTTATCCAATTCATTAAGATCTTTTTTGTACAGTTCTTCCATGTATTATTTTCATCTTGATCTATTAGATCAAGAAGTTCTATTAGATCTCTTCAGTGTCTATTAGATCTCTTCAGTGTCTATTAGATCTCTACCATCTCTGTCCTTTATTGTGTCCATCTTTGGGTAAAATGTTCCCTTGATATTTCCAGTTTTCTTGAAAAGATCTCTAGTCTTTTCCATTCTGTTTTTTTCCTCTATTTTTATGCACTGTTCATTGAAGAAGGGCTTCTTGTCTCTCCTCGCTATTCTTTGGAACTCTGCATTTAGTTGGACATATCTTTCCCTTTCTCCCTTGCTTTTTGCTGCTTTTCTTTCTTCAGCTATTTGTAAAGCCTCCTGAGATAACCACTTTACCTTCTTGCTTTTCTTTTTCTTAGGAGTGGTTTTGTTCACTGCCTCCTGTACAATATTATGGACCTCCGCCCATAGTTCTTCAGGCACACTGTTTATTAGGTCTAATCCCTTGAATGTTGGCTTTACTAAAATAAATTCTACTTGGTCATGGTATATCATTATTTACATGTATGTGTTTATAAGATCAGGTTTCTTTTTTAACAAGTAGAAGCCAAGTGAAGTGACCAAGATTGTGATCTAAGAACTCAGAGTAGAATTTTTTTTATCATCCAGATCTGAAGCATGGATGGAATTATAACATCTAGAGAGAAGAAGGGGATGGCATGGACAAGAGTACCATAAGAACTAGAGTCTCAGAAGGAGAGTGAATGCAGCATCTGATGAGACCAGTAGAGAAACGAGCTCTGCTGATGTAGAGGATTTCTGATACAAAAAAAGAAACAGTAGTATTGGAAATGAAAGCTAGAGTTAGGTTATCAGAAAATTTAAATACTACCTGAGAGTATAGGAGTTTGGATAGGATCCTTAGATATTAAATCAGTGTATATTTCTGAGTAGCAAATGGCCAGTTCGAAGCCTGTTTTAGGAAGAATGTCTGATGTGGCAGATGGTTCAAAGATGATTTGATAGTTTCTGACTTGAGAAACTGGCTGAAAGATGAACTTTTGGAAATATGAGTTTAGGAGTCTGTAAAAAATATTTAATGAGAAGTTAAAAAAAGAAAAAAGAACAGAGGCTAGCTCTACTCTTGGTGCCTGACAGTTGTCCTGGTATTTTGCTAAATAACAGATGATAAAATTGTTAAAACTGACAATTTACTTAATTTACTTTTTAAAATTAAGGTGCAGTTAGTCTTCCCCTGTGGCTCAGCTGGTAAAGAATCCACCTGCAATGTGGAAGACTTGGGTTCGATCCTTGGGTTGGGTAGATCCCCTGGAGAAGGGAAAGGCTACCCACTCTGGTATTCTGGCCTGGAGAATTAGTCCATGAAAGTGCAAAGAGTCAGACATGACTGAGTGACTTTCACTATGCTTTCAAAATAAGAACATATAATTTCTGTATTGTAAGTCAGTATGCTTCAGATTATAAGAACAACTTCCAACAGCTACTTGTAAGGTTTCATTTTATTTTATTTTTGAGAGAGATAACATTCCATGAGAGCATTGGACAAAGAGTGAAGAGACGTATATGTTTTCCTACCTCTATTCAGGTTCAAGTTACACAGTCTCTGACTTTTTAAACCCTAGAAATCCCACCTTTTTCATATACTGCTTTATGATTCCTAATGGTGTGGATTAAGTGTGAAAAGGCAAAAAGATATGACACCAGAAGATGAGCTCCCCAGGTTGATAGGTGTTCAATATGCTACTAGGGAAGAATGGAGAAATAGCTCCAGAAGGAATGAAGAGGTTGGGTCGAAGCAGAAACCACACCCAGTTCTGGATGAGTCTGGTGGTGAAAGTAAAGTCCCATGCTGTAAAGAACAATATTGCATAGACACCTGGAATGTTAGGTCCATGAATCAAGGTAAGCTGAACAGGGTCAAGCAAGACATGGCAAGAGTGAACATTGACATTTTAGAAATCAGTGAACTAAAATGGATGGGAATGGGCAGATTTAATTCAAATGACCATTATATCTGCTACTGTAGGCAAGAATCCCTTAGAAGAAATGGAGGAGCCCTCATGGTCAGTAAAAGAGCCCAAAATGCGGTATTTGGGTTCAGTCTCAACAATGACAGAATGATCTCAGTTTGTTTCTAAGGTAAGCCGTTTGACATCACAGTAATCCAAGTCTATGCTCCAATGACTAATGCTGGGGAAGATGAAGTGGAACGGTTCTATGAAGACTTACAAGACCTTCTAGAACTAACACCAAAATAGATGTTCTTTTCATCATAGGAGATTGGAATGCAAGCATAGGAAGTTAAGAGATACACGGAGTAACAGACAAGTTTGGCCTTGGAGTACAAAATGAAGCAGGGAAAAGGCTAACAGAGTATTGCCAAGAGAGCATACTGATCATAGCAAACACCCTCTTCCAACACCAGAGACAACTCTACACATGGACATAACCAGATGGTCAATACCAAAATTGAATTGATTGTATTATTTGCACCTGAAGATGGAGAAGCTCTATATAGTCAGCAAAAACAAGACCTGGAGTGGACTGTGTCTCAAGTCATGAACTCCCTATGGCAAAATTCAGGCTTAAATTGAAGAAAGTAGAGAAAAACACTAGACCATTCAGGTATGACCCAAATAAAATCCCTTATGATTGTGCAGTGGAACTGATGAATAGATTCAAGGGATTAGATCTGGTAGACAGAGCACTTAAAGATCTACGGATGGAGATTCATAACGTTGTATAGGAGATGGTGACCAAAACCATCCCAAAGAAAAAGAAATGCAAGAAGGCAAAGTGGTTGTCTGAAGAGGCCTTACAAATAACTAAGAAAAGAAGAGAAGAAAAAGGGAAAGATATACCCGACTGAATGCAGAATTCCAGAGAATAGCCAGCAGAGATTTAAAAAAAAAATGTCTTCTTAAGTGAGCAATGCAAAAATAGAGGAAAATAATAGAATGTGAAAAACTAGAGATCCCTTCAAGAAAATTAGAGATACCAAGGGAACATTTCATGCAGAGATGGGCACAATAGAGGACAGAAATGAGAAGGACCTAACAGAAGCAGAAGAGATTAAGAAGAGCTGGCAAAAATTCACAGAACTATACAAAAAAGGTTTGATGACCCGGATAACCATGATGGTGTGACCACTCACCTAGAGCCAGACATCCTGGAATGTGAAGTCAAGTAGACCTTAGGAAGCATCACTACAAACAAAGCTAGTGGAGGTGATGGAATTTCAGGTGAGCTATTTCAAATCCTAAAAGATGATGCTGTTAAAATGCTGTATTCAATACGTCATCAAGTTTGGAAAACTTAGCAGTGCCACAAGACGGGAAAAGTCAGTTTTCATTCCAATTTCAAAGAAAGGCAATGCCAAAGAATGTTCAAATTACCACACAATTGCACCTATTTTACATACGAGCAAGGTAATACTCAAAATCCTTCAAGCTAGGCTTCATCAGTACATGAACCAAGAACTTTCAGATGTACAAACTGTATTTAGAAAAGGTAGAAGAACCAGAGATCAAATTGCCAACATCTGTTGGATCATAGAGAAAGCAAGGGAATTCCAGAAGAGCATCTGTTTCACTGACTACATCAAGGCTGTATATTGTCACCCTACTTATATAACCTATAGGCAGAGTATGTCATAGAAAATGCCAGGCTGGGTGAATCACAAGCTGGAATCGAGATTGCTGAGAAAAATGTCAACAATCTTAGATGTGCAGATGATACCACTTTAATGGCAGAAAGCAAAGAAGAGACCCATGGCTGATTCAAGCCAGTGTATGGCAAAAACCACTACAATATTGTAAAGTAATTAGCCTCCAACTAAAATAAATAATAAAAAAAAAATAAGAATATAAAAAAAAAAAAGAGCTAAAGAGCCTCTTGATGAAGGTAAAAGAGGAGAGTGAAAAAGCTGGCTTAAGATTCAGTATTAAAAATCTAAGATCATGGGATCTGGTCCCATCACTGCAAATAGAAGTGGAAGCAGTAACAGATTTTATATTCTTAGGCTCCAAATTCACTGCAGACTGTGACTGCAGGTATGAAATTAAAAGACACTTGCTTTGAATTGTGACGCTGGAGAAGACTTGAGAGTCCATTGGACAGCAAGGAAATCAAACCAGTCAATCCTAAAGGAAATCAACCCTGAATATTCATTAGAAGGACTGATGCTGAAGTTGAAGCTCCAATACTATGGCCACCTGGTGTGAAGGGCTGACTCATTGGAAAAGATCCTGATGCTGGGAAAGAGTGAGGGCAGTAGGAGAAAGGAGCGACAGAGAATGAGATGATTAGATAGCATCACCAACTCGATGAAAATGAATTTGAGTGAAGGACAGGGAAGCCTGGTGTCCATGGGGTGGCAATAAGTCAGACACAACTTAGTGATTGAACAACAACAACAATGAATAGTGTAGAATAACTCATAGTTTTAAGTGTTCATCTTTTGTGTTTTGGTGGCAGAAACATCATTAATTAGTAACAGTATATATTATGAACTCAACTTTTCAATCTGAAAATAAAATTGTTCCAGGAAGATGGAGTAGGCAGGTATATACTTTGTGTTATTTTCCCACTAAGTACACCTAACCCCCCTGTACATTATATATGATTTATATATGAAGATTCTTTAAAATGGAGAAAAGAGGATAGGCCTGCTAGGAACCTCAGGAGGACCAGAAGAATGATATGGCAATTGTTTTGCCTCTTATATCCCAAACATAGAGCTGAAGAATCAGGAACCAAGAGACAGCAAGAGACATAAACACACAAAAAAGTTTACAAACCCCCAACAAAGGGTTCAGTTTCATTAGCCAAAGGACCAGGAAAAGGGTACCCTAGCCAGACAGATGACTGTTGGATAATAACCATTCTACTCCAGCCAAAAAGCACCAAAAAAAAAAAAAAAAAAAGCATCACTACACACACCAGCAATGGCTGAGTGAAGAGTCTAGACTTCTACCCTTACAAGACTGTAAAGAGGGGCCATAAAATTCTGCTGGTGGTGTCACAGAAGGCCGGGAGCTAAGACATTCATCCATGCTGGGTGGTAGTAAATGACCCATCTTCACAGCAATCTATTATTGGACACTATATGGGGAACTGGAACACCCCTCCACACACACATACCAGTGCCGGGTTAGAACTTTTACCACTGCCCAACAGTGATGAGGCCACAGTCCCATCCCATAGTGCCATTGGAGGACAAATAAGTAGCAAACCAGGCACACATCTGTCTCTGCCAAGGTAATATCAGTGAAGGCTTAGTGAGGAACCAGAAATCCCACCCCTACCAAGCAATAAAAAGGAGACCCTTAACTACTTAGGTTTCTAGGGAGATCAAATGGGAAAGCTGATCTTCTATGTCACATGGCCATTTTGAGGTGGCACTTCCTCTACCTTTGCCGTGATAGTATCAAAGCAAGTCAGCTGAAGCTAAAGATTAAAATAAGATCAAGAATTTTGTAACATAACACCCAAAATTTCAAGGATTCAACAAAAGAAACTTTCATCATACCAAGAACCAGGAAAATCACTTAAATGAAAAAGGCAACAATTAGATGACAAGGATGTTAAAATAATTTAACAAATATTTTTATAACAGCCATCCTAAAAATTCTTCAATAAGAAATTTTAAAAATGTTTGAAACAGCAAACAGTCTTAGCAGAGAAATTTAAGTCTCAGCAAAGAAGTAGAAAAGATAAGAAACAAATGGAAATTTTAGAACTGAAAACATGCAGTAACCTAAATTTTAAAAATATACTGCATGGGCTCAAGAGCAGAGCAGAGTGGACAGAATATCTATAAACTTGAAGACAGAAGAGCAGAACTTAATAGCAGAAAGAAAAAAGACCAAAAAAAAAAAAAAGAATAGAGCTACTCAGGTACCTCTACCTGTAGAAAAAGATCTAGCATTCATATTATGATAGTTTAAAAGTGGGAAGATAAAGAGTATAGGCCGGCAAAGTCTGAAGCAGTAATAGCTGAAAATTCCCAAGTTTAGCAAGAGATGTAAACTTTCAAACTCAGGAAGGTGAATAAACCCCTAAAAGCATTAAAACAAAGAAATCCATACCACAGTACTTCACAGTTAAACTTCTGGAAACTGAAGTGAAACGGAAAAATTTAAAAGAGGTTATAGGGAAGAATGACCCCTTATAAAGGGGAAAAAAGCAAACAAATGAAAGCAGATATTTCATCAGAAACCACACAGGTACAAGGGCTGAAATAAAATATCTGTGAACCCAGATAAATCACATCAGTAAGATGATGAACTAGGAAGCTCCAAGCCTTCATTCTCTTACAAAGAATTTGACTAAATAAGATATAGATCAAATTGCTTTTCTGAGAACTGCAGAGTGCATTTAAGAGGTTGCAGCACTCCAGGTGAGTGCAAAACCAGTAAGAAATGCATATTGTATTGGAGAATAAAATTGGTGCTATTTTACTCACTTTAGCTATGTCCTTTGCCCCAAGCACAGCAAGACACATTCAGCAGAAAAATTCCCAACTCTTAGCTTCTCCCTCAGGAGTGAAAGAGAGAGAAAAAAAAAAACTATACATCCAGTGGTCTGACTTTTCAGGGTCTTGCCTAGGGGACTGATTTCTGTCTCACTTGGCTCAGAGCATTGACTGGAATGGCAGTTTGGACACCAAGTTGGGATTGCTGAAAACCAAGGGGAACACCAAAGACTGTAATACACCAGGACACCAGGTGAAGCAAGACATTACAGTCTCCAGAGAAGCAGCAGCAAGCTCCTTTAATTTGGAAGTTATACACACTAGTTCAGAGAAGAGTCCCTAAAAGAGTCTTGAGACACCCTCAGAATATCTGGCCCAGCTGACTGATAACAGTGTTCCCCTGTCCAGTCCATAAAGACTGGAAGATATGCTGCCAGCCCATAAAGACTGAGGAGGGGACTGCTTTTTCCCATAACCAATCTGACAAAAGGTCACAGTCTAGAAAGGAACAGGGAAGCATGGCACAGTCAAAGGAATAAACTAAATCTCCATTAACCAGCCCTAAGAAACAGAGATTTGTGAATTATCTGAACAATAATTCAAAATAACCTTCTTAAAGACGCTCAGTGAGCTAAAAGAGAACACAGATAGACAAGTAATGAATATTAGGAAAATAAGGACTCCCTGGCAGTCCAGTGGTTAAGATCCTGTACTTCCAATGCATGGGGCTTGAGTTTGAACCCTAGCTGGGGAACTGGGATTCCACATGCCATTTGACACAGCCAAAATAAAAAGAATATTAAGAAAATGATACATGAAACAAAGATACACAAGAATATAAACATAGAAATGATAAATACAAATAGTAGAGTTGTAGAGGAACTAGAGATCAGATTGCCAACATCCGTTGGATGATAGAAAAAGCAAGATAATCCAGAAAAACTTCTGCTTCATTGACTACACTAAAGTCTTTGACTGTGTGGATCACAACAAATTGTGGAAAATTCTTCAAGAGATGGGAATGCCAGACCATCTAACCTGCCTCCTGAGAAACCTGCATGCAGGTCAAGAAGCAACAGTTAGAACCAGACATGGAACAACAGACTGGTTCCAAATTGGGAAAGGAGTACAACAAGGCTGTATATTGTCACCTTGTTTATTTAACTTATATGCAGAGTATATCAAGCAAAATGCTGGGCTGAATGAAGCACAAACTGGAATCAAGATTGCTGGAGAAAATACCAATAACCTCAGATACACAGATGACACCACCCTTATGGCAGAAAGCAAAGACAAACTACAGAGCCTCTTGAGGAAAGTGAAAGAAAAGAGTGATAAAGCTGGATTTAAACTCAACATTCAAAAAATGAAGATTATGGCTTCTGGTTCCATTACTTCATGGCAAAGAGATGGGGAAACAATGTAAACAGTGACAAATTTTATTTTCTTGGGCTCCAAAATCACTGCAGATGGTGACTGGAGTCATGAAATTAAAAGACGCTTGCTCCTTGGAACAAAAGCTATGACTAACATAGATAGCATATTAAAAAGCAGAGACATTACTTTTCTGATAAAGGTCTGTATAGGCAAAGCTATGGTTTTTCCAGTAGTTACATATGGATATGAGAGTTGGCCATAAAGAAGGCTGAGCACCAAAGAATTGATGGTTTTGAACATCCATCAGTCAGTTGAGTTGCTCAGTCGTGTCCGACTCTTTGCAACCCCATGGACTGCAGCATGCCAAGCTTCCCGGTCCATCACCAACATCTGAAGCTTCCTGAAACTCATGTCCATTGAATCGGTGATGCCATCCAACCATCTCATCCTCTGTCACCCCTTTCTCCTGCCTTCAATCTTTCCCAGCATCAGGGTCTTTTCCAATGGGTCAGTTCTTCACATCAAGTAGTCAAAGCATTGGAGTTTCAGCTTCAGCATCAGTCCTTTCAATGAATATTCAGGACTGATTTCCTTTAGGATTGACTGGTTGGATCTCTTGCAGTCCAAGGGACTCTCAAGAGTCTTCTCCAACACCCAGTTCAGCGCTCAGCCTTCTTTGTGGTCCAACTCTCACATTCATACATGACTACTGGAAAAACCGTAGCTTTGACTAGACAGACTTTGTCAGCAAAGTAATGTCTCTGCTTTTTAATATGCCATCTAGGTTGGTCATAACTTTTCTTCCAAGGAGTCAGCGTCTCTTAATTTCATGGCTTCAGTCACCATCTGCAGTGATTTTGGAGCCCCCCAAAATAAAGTCTCTCACTGTTTCCCTTGTTCCCCCATCTCTCTGCCATGAAGTGAAGGGACGGGATGCCATGATCTAAGCTTTCTTATTTTCTCTTTTTTAAAAATTTATTTTTTAATTGAAGGATAATTGCTTTACAGAATTTTGTTGTTTTCTGTAAAACCTCAACATGAATCAGTCATAGGTATACATGTATCCCCTCCGTTTTGAACCTCCCTCACATCTCCCTCCCAATCCCACCCTTCTAGATTGATACAGAGCCCCTGTTTGAGTTTCCTGAGCCATACAGCAGATTCCCATTGGCTATCTATTTTACATATGGCAATGTAAGTTTCCATGTTACTCTTTCCATACATCTCACCTTATCTTCCCCTCTCCCCGTGTCCATAAATCTATTCTCTATGTCTGTTTCTCCATTGCTTCCCTGTAAATAAGTTCTTCAGTACCATTTTTCTAGATTCCATATGTATGTGTTAGAATACGATATTTATCTTTCTCTTGCTGACTTACTTCACTCTGTATAATAGGTTCTAGGTTCATCCACCTCATTAGAACTGACTCAAATGCATTCCTTTTTATGGCTGAGTAATATTCCATTGTTTATGTATATCACAAGGTCTTTATCCATTCATCTGTCAATGGACATCTAGGTTGCTTCCATGTTCTAACTATTGTACAATAGTGCTGCAACGAACAATGGGATACATATGTGTTTTTCAATTTTGGTTTCCTCAGGGTATATGCCTAGGAGTGGGATTGCTAGGTCATATGGTGGTTTTATGGTGGTTTTTAAGGAATCTCCATACTTTCTTCCATAGTGGCTGTATCAGTTTACATTCCCACCAACAGTTCAAGAGCATTCCCTTTTCTCCACACCCTCCAGCATTTATTGTTTGTAAACTTTTTGATGATGGTCATTCTGACTGGTGTGAGGTGATATCTCATTGTAGTTTTGATTTGCCTTTCTCTAATAATGAGCGATGTTGAGCATCTTTTCATGTGTTTGTTAGCTATCTGTGTGCCTTCTTTGGAGAAATGTCTGTTTAGGTCTTTTCCCCAGAATGTTGAGTTTTAAGCCAACTTTTCCACTCTCCTCTTTCACTTTCATCAAGAGGCTCTTTAGTTCTTCTTCACTCTCTGCCATAAGGATGGTATCATCTGCGTATCTGAAGTTATTGATATTTCTTCCAGCAATCTTGATTCCAGCTTGTGCTTCATCCAGCCCAGCATTTTGCATGATGTACTCTGCATATAAGTTAAATAAGCAGGGTGACAATATACAGGCCTGACGTACTCCTTCCCCAATTTGGAACCAGTCTGTTGTTCCATGTCTGGTTCTAACTGTTGGCTTCTTGACCTGCATACAGATTTCTCAGGAGGCAGGTCAGGTGGTCTGATATTACCATCTCTTGAAGAATTTTCCACAATTTGTTGTGATCCACACAGACAAAGGCTTTGGCGTAGTCGATAAAGCAGAAGTAAATGTTTTTCTGGAACTCTCTTGCTTTTTAGATGATCCAATGGATGTTGGCAATTTGATCTCTGGTTCCTCTGCCTTTTCTGAATCCAGCTTGAACATCTAGAAGTTCACGGTTCACATACTGTTGAAGCCTGGCTTGGAGAATTTTGAGCATTACTTTACTAGCGTGTGAGATGAGTGTGATCGTTTCCTTTAGCTCGCTGAATATCCCACTGTTTTCTAGACTCCATTGTTCCTGATAAGAAGATAACCGTTAGGGCTTCCCTGGCAGTCCTGTGGTTAATTAAGACTGCAATTCCACTGCAGGGTGTATGGGTTCAATCCCTGGTTGTGGAACTAAGTTCCGACATGTGAAGCAATACAGTCAAAAAACATTTTTCTCAATTGATTTTTAAAAATTTTTAAAAAATGTTAAACATTAAAAAAATTAAAGAAAAAATTCATTAAAAAAAAGAGAAGTTAGGTGCTATGCTTATTAAGTTTCCCCTACAAGTGACAAGTGGTTTTTCAAGAGTATGTTGTTTTCTTTTGGCTTTCAGTTTTTCAATGTGATGGATACAATTGAGGCTCTCTTTTCATTTGTTTTTGTTGGAATTTGTTGAGTTTCCTGAATGTGTAGGTTATTGTGTTTTTAAAAATAAATTTGGCTTATTTTCAGTTATTATTTCCTCAAAATAATTTTATGCTCCCTTCTCGCCTATCCTTCTGATACTCCCATTGTGTATTTATTTAGCCATGTCCAATGTTTTCTGAGTCTCCTTTCAATTTCTTTCATCCTCTCCTCTCTTTTTTTCAGATTACATAATTTTTATTATCAATTCACATTTAAGTTTGCTAATTATTTTTTCTACTAGTTCAAATTTATTGAGACACTCCAGTAAATTTTTCATTTCAACTGTACTTTTTAGGTATTTTGAAGTCTTTTTCTGTTTCATTTTTCACCTATTCACAAGCAATTTCTGGTCCTTGCTTATTTTCTAGCATACAGGCCTTCCTTCCCTATTTCTTTGTATGTTTCATATCTTTTGTTGACGTATTTCAAACCCCGTTAGATCATTGCTTCTATTAACATGTTTATATTGTTAATGACTGGCTGGATTATTTTAGTGAACTCTACACATATAAACACACACACACATAGTGTTAACCTTCTGATGTTATACAGTTCAGTGGATGCAACCCTTGTCTTTCAAACAGAATTGGTATCCAGTTTAAATGACTTTCTAAAAAAATTTTATTTTTATTTGAAGAATAATGTTGTGTTTGTTTCTGCCACATGTAACAACGTGAATCAGCTATAAGTATACACATGTCCCCTCCCTCTTGAGCCATCCTCCCACCCACCCCCTCATCTCACCACGCTAGGTCATCACAGAGCACCAGGCTGATTTTAATGCTTATATATGGAATCTAGAAAAATGGTACTGATGAACCTATTTGTATAACATGAATAGAGAGGCACATGTAGAGTACAGATTTGTGGACACAGTGGGGGAAGGGAAGGTGAGACAAATTGAGAGAGTAGCATTGAAATATATACATTCAGTTCAGTTCAGTCTCTCAGTCATGTCCGACTCTGTGACCCCATGGATTGCAGCACACCAGGCCTCCCTGTTCATCACCAGCTCCTGGAGTTTACTCAAACTCATGTCCACTGAGTTGGTGATACCATCCAACCAACTCATCCTCTGTTGTCCCCTTCTCCTCCCGCCTTCAATCTTTCCCAGCAGTAGGGTCTTTTCAAATGAGTCAGTTCTTCACATCAGGTGGCCAAAGTATTGGAGTTTCAGGTTCAGCATCAGTCCTTCCAATGAATATTCATGACTGATTTCCTTCAGGATGAACTGGTTGGATCTCTTTGCTTTCCAAGGGACTCTCAAGAATCATCTCTAACACCACAGTTCAAAAGCATCAATTCTTTGGTGCTCAGCTCTCTTTATAGTCCAATTCACATCCAAACATGGCTACTGGAAAAACCATAGCTTTGACTAGATGGACCTTTGTTGGCAAAGTAATGTCTCTGCTCTGTAATATACTGTCTAGGTTGGTCATGTATAATGTATGCATTACCATGTGTAAAATAGATAGCTAGTGGGAAGTTGCTATATAACACAGGTTTAAGTGACTTTAAGTCCTGTCTTCAAGATGAGAATCTGATAGAGCCCACCACTGTTACTAGGCTTGAGGTATTCAACAGAAGACCAGGAAATGGGTGTTGAGATAGCCAGACAGGACCCAAGTTTCACAGAACCTATTACAGTACTCGAGTGTCTCAATATAGTTCACTTTAGAGGTGGGAATCCAGAGCTCTGACCTTCAGGAACCAAGCCTGGAGCTGGTCCTGGGGAGTGGGATGTGGCCATGTGCACAGGGAAGAGCTGACTGGAACAGATATCTTCAGGGCTGGATTAGGTGACCCAGATCTACTTCCTGTCTCTCTTCCTCTGAACCTGTCTTTCTTAGGGGCTGTGAATACTCTGAACAATATCCATAGATGATTCCCTGATTCCCTCAGCATCATTGCTTTGGGCCATAGTTGTAAAGGAGCAACTAGGAGAGAGATGTGTGGCAGGCTCAGAGTGTGAAATCCTTTCCAGTCTTGTGAAAACAGGACCATGGGCAAAGCCTGGTCTCATAATTCTCTACTCCACTTAGGGCACAGTGTGATTGTCTGGGTCAGCCCATGTTGGTTACTTAAATGTCATGAAAATGGAATGTAGAAGAGACATACCAGAGGGAACATGTTCTTTCCAGTCTGGCCCAAGTTCTTCTTTAGGTCTTCTCCACAATGATGGGCCAGTGTTCACTTGTTGGCCTCACGAGTATTCAATTCTTACAAACTAACCTGAGGACATGGTTTTCAGTTCTTCTTTATGGCCCTGGGCTTGAGAGTCTTGGAGTTGTCTTTGCTGTGCATGATTCTTCTTCTTTGACTCAAGATGAAAAAGGATTCCCCATTTTGTAGCAAGTATTTGCCAGGAAGGGACAGAGAAACGTGGATGCACTTTGGCATGACTCACAGTGGTTTTCAGAGACCCTGCCTCTACACTGACAAGATCTACACCTGCCTTTGTGTCTGTTGGTGGGAGAGGATAAAATATCAATGAGAAGGTTGGGACCCAGCATCACTGGGAGAAGAAATGTCCAGTCCCTGTACTCATGGTCTTGTTGGGAAGCTTCTGTGTGCCTAGGTATTGTTCAAGTTCAGTAATGAATAATGAAATCTGAAAACTCACAGAAAACAAGGACTTTGACTAAGAATTTTAAGGCATGGATGGTCCCATCCTTCATTCCAGGAATGTAATCTGTCCTCAGAAAGGGCCTTGAATATCTGCTGCTCGCCAGGATTCTGTGAACAATGTCCCTGTCCCAGGTACAGGAGGTCACAGGCCCTGTCGGCCTCAGAGATGCCCCTGTGAGCCTGGGGCAGGGGGGAGGGGTAAGGATTTAGGGCTGGTGAACGTTCTGAGATGGGGGCAGAAAGTTTAGAGAAAAAGAAAAGGGGCTAATAGGACATTGTGACCAGAAAGCTTCTCTTATCCCTAACTTTTTTTTCTTTCTTTACAGGCTTAAAATTTTTAATATTTCAATTGAGAGTCATCTAAGTTTTAAAACTGAAGATATTTTAACATGAGGTAAGGAAAGATATACCCATTTGAATGCAGAGTTCCAAAGAATAGCAAGGAGAGATAAGAAAGCCTTCCTCGGTGATCAATGCAAAGAAATAGAGGAAAGCAATAGAATGGGAAAGACTAGAGATCTCTTCAAGAAAATCAGAGATACCAAGGGAACATTTAATGCAAAGATGGGCACAATAAAGGACAGAAATGGTATGGACCTAACAGAAGCAGAAGATATTAAGAACAGGTGGCAAGAATACACAGAAGAACTGTACAAAAAAGATCTTCATGACTCAGATAACCACGATGGTGTGATCACTCACCTAGAACCAGACATCCTAAAATGTGAAGTCAAGTGGGCCTTAGGAAGCATCACTATGAACAAAGCTAGTGGAGGTGATAGAATTCCAGTTGAGTATTTCAAATCCTAAAAGATGATCCTGTGAAAGTGCTGCACTCAATATGCCAGCAAATTTGGAAAACTCAGCAGTGGCCACAGGACTGGAAAAGGTCAGTTTCAAAGAAAGGCAATGCCAAAGAACGTTCAAACTACTGCCAAAGAACGTTCAAACTACTGCACAATTGCACTCATCTCAATGCTAGCAAAGTAATGCTCAAAATTCTCCAAGCCAGGCTTCAACAGTATGTGAACCATGAACTTCCAGATGTTCAAGCTGCATTCAGAAAAGGCAGAGGAACCAGAGATGAAATTGCCAACATCTGTTGGATGATCGAAAAAGCAAGAGAGTTCCAGAAAAACATCTACTTTTGCTTTATTGATTACGCCAAATCCTTTGACTGTGTGGATCACAACAAACTGCTAAAAATTCTTCAAGAGATGGGAATACCAGACCACCTGACCTGCCTCCTGAGAAATCTGTATGCAGGTCAAGAAGCAACAGTTAGAATGGGACATGGAACAACAGACTGGTTCCAAATCGGGAAAGGAGTACATAAAACTATACAGTGTCACACCCTGCTTATTTAACTTATATGCAGAGTACATCATGAGAAATGCTGGGCTGGAGGAAGCGCAAGCTGGAATCAAGATTGCTGGGAGAAATATCAATAACCTCAGATACTCAGATGACATCATCCTTACGGTGTAAAGGAAAGAAGAACTAAAGAGCCTCTTGATGAAAGTGAAAGAGGAGAGTGAAAAAGTTGGCTTAAAACTCAACATTCAGAAAACTTAGATCATGGCATCCGGTCCCATCACTTCATGGCAAATAGATGGGGAAACAATGGAAACAGTGACAGACTTTATTTTTTGGGGCTCCCAAATCACTGCAAATGGTGACTGCAACCATGAAATTAGAAGACGCTTGCTCCTTGGAAGAAAAGTTACAAATAACCTAGAAGCATGTTAAAGAGCAGAGACGTTACTTTGCCAACAAAGGTCCGTCTAGTCAAGGCTATGGTTTTTCCAGTGGGCATGTATGGATGTGAGAGTTGGACTATAAAGAAAGGTGAGCACTGAAGAATTGATGCTTTTGAACTGTGGTGTTGGAGAAGACTCTTGAGAGTCCCTTGGACTGTAAGGAGATCCAACCAGTCCATCCTAAAGGAGATCAGTCCTGGGTGTTCATTGGAAGGACTGATGCTGAACCTAAGACTCCAATACTTTGGCCACCTGATGTGAAGGACTGACTCATTTGAAAAGACCCTACTGCTGGGAAAGATTGAAGGAGGGAGGAGAAGGGGATGACAGAGGATGAGATGGTTGGATGGCATCACCGACTCAATGGATATGAGTTTGAGTAAACTCTGGAAGTTGGTGATGGACAGAGAGACCTGGCATGCTGCAAACCATGGGGTCACAAAGAGTTGGCCACGACTGAGTGACTGAACTGAACTGAACTGAACTTCTCTTGTGCTTCCTGCCTAGAAAACTTTCTGTAGTATTTGTTGCAAAATTAGTTTAGTGGTGCTGAATTCTCAAAAGTCTTACTTGTGTCTAAAGCTTCTGATCAGTACATTCCATCAGGAATCTTCCACAAGCCTCTTATCCTTGTCCATCAGAGGGCAGACAGAATGAAAACCACAGTCATAGAAAACTAACCAAATTTATCACAGCCTTGTCTAACTCAATGAAACTGAGCCATGCTGTGTAAGACCACCCAAGATGGAAGGGTCATGGTGGAGAATTCTGACAAAACATGGTCCACTGGAAAATGGAATGCCAAACCAATTCAGCATTCTTGCCTTGAGAACCTCTTGAATAGTATGAAAAGATGAAAAGACATGACACTGAAATATGAACTCCCCAGGTGCCCAATATGCTACTGGAGAAGAGTGAGGAAATAGCTCCAGAAAGAATAAAGAGGCTGAGCCAGAGTGGAAACAGTGTTCAGGTTTGGATGTATCTGGTGGTGAAAGTAAAATCTGATGCTATAAAGAACAATACTGCATAGGAACTTGGAATGTTAGGTTGGTGAATCAAGGTATATTGGAAGTGGTCCAACAGGAGATGGCAAGACTGCACATTGACATTTTCAGAATCAGTGAGCTAAAATGGACCTGATGGGTGAATTTAATTCATATGACCATTATATCTCCTACTGGGGGGTAAGAATCCCGTACAAGAAATGGAGTAGCCCTCATAGTTAACAAGTGTCCAGAATGCAGTAATTGGATGCAATCTCTAAAACGACAAAATGATATCTGTTCATTTCCTAGGCAAACCACTCAATATTGCAGTAATCCAGTTCTGTGCCCCAAGCACTAATGCTGAAGAAGCTGAAGTTGAATGGTTTTGTGAAGACCTACAAGGCCTTCTAGAACTAACACCAAAATGTTCTTTTCATCATAGGGCACTAGAATGAGAAAGTAGGAAGTCAAGAAATACCTGGAGTAACAGGCAAGTTTGGCCTTGGAGTACAAAATGAAGCAGGGCAAAGGCTAACAGAGTTTTGCCAAGAGAAGGCATTGGTCATAGCAAACACCCTCTTTCAACAAAGCAAGAGATGATTCTACACATGGACATCACCAGATGGTCAACTGAAATCAGACTGATTATATTCTTTGCAGCTGAAGATGGAGAAACAGTCAGCAAAAACAAGACTGGAAGCTGACTGTGGCTCAGATCATGAACTACTTATTGCCAAATTCAGACTTAAATTGAAGAAAGAAAGGAAAACCACTAGGCAATTCAGATATGACCTAAATCAAATTTCTTACGATTATACAGTGGAAGTGACAGATAGATTCAAGGAACTAGATCTGATAGACAGAGTGCCTGAAGAACTATAGATGGAGGTTTGTAGCATTGCACAGGAGACGGTGGTCAAAACCATCTCAAAGAAAAAGAAATGCAAAAAAGCAAAATGGTTGTCTGAGGAGGCCTTACAAATAGCTGAGAAAAGAGAAACAAAAGGCAAAGGAGAAAAGGAAAGATATACCCATCTGAATGCAGAGTTTCAAAGAATTTCAAGGAGAGAAATCTTCCTAAGTGATGAATGCAAAGAAATAGAGGAAAATGATAGAATGGGAAAGACTAGAGATCGCTTCAAGAAAATTAGGGATACCAAGGGATCATTTCATGTAAAGATGAGCACAATATAGGACAGAAATGGTAGAAGTGGTAAGAATACACAGAAGAACTATACAATAAAAAGATCTCAGTGACCCAGATAAACATGATGGTGTGATCACTCACCAAGAGCCAGACATCCTGGAATCCGAAGGCAAGTGGGCCTTAAGAAGCATCACTATGAACAAAGTTAGTGGCAGTGATAGAATTCTAGTTGAGCTACTTTAAAACCTAAAAGATGATGTTATGAAAGTGCAACACTCAATATGCCGGCAAATTTGGAAAACTCAGCAGTGGCTACAAGACTGGAAAAGGTCAGTTTTCATTCCAATCCCAAAGAAAGGCAATGCCAAAGAATGTTCAAACTATTGCACAATTGCATTCATTTCACACACTAGCAAAGTAATGCTCAAAATTCTCCAAGCCAGGCTTCAGTAGTACGTGAACTGAGAACTTCCAGATGTTCAAGCTGTATTTAGAAAAGGAAGAGAAGCCAGAGATCAAATTGCCTACATCTGTTGGATCATAGAAAAAACAAGAGAATTCCAGAAAAACATATACTTCTACTTCACTGACTATGCTAATGCATTTGACTGTATGGATCACAACAAACTAGAAAATTCTCCAAGAAATGGGAATACCAGACCACCTTATCTGCCTTCTGAGAAACGTATATCCAGGTCAAGATGCAACAGTTAGAACCAGACATGGAACAAGAGACTTATTCCATATTGGGAAAAGAGTACTTCAAGGCTGTATATTATCACCCTGCTTATTTAACTTATGTGCAGGGTACATCAATATGAAACACTGGGCTGGATGAAGCACAAGCTGTAATCAAGATTGCCAGGCAAAATACCAAGAACCTCAGATATGCAGATAACACCACCCTTATGGTGGAAAGGAAAGAAGAACTAAAGTGCCTCTTGATGAACATGAAATAGGAGAGCGAATCAGTTCAGTTCAGTCGCTCAGTCGTGTCCGACTCTTTGCGACCCCATAAACTGCAGCACGCCAGGCCTCTCTGTCCATCACCAACTCCCGGAGTCTACCCAAACCCATGTCCATCAAGTCGGTTATGCCATCCAACCATCTCATCCTCTGTCGTCCCCTTCTCCTCCCGCCCCCAATCCTACCCAGCATTAGGGTCTTTTCCAATGTGTCAACTCTTCGCATGAGGTGGCCAAAGTATTGGAGTTTCAGCTTCAACATCAGACCTTCCAATGAACATCCAGGATTTATCTCTTTTAGGATGGATTGATTGGATCTCCTTGCAGTCCAAGGGATTCTCAAGAGTCTTCTCCAACACCACAGTTCAAAAGCATCGATTCTTCAGCGCTCAGCTTTCTTCACCGTCCAACTCTCACATCCATACATGACCACTGGAAAAACCATAGCCTTGACTAGACGGACTTTTGTTGGCAAAGTAATGTCTCTGCTTTTAAATATGCTATCTAGGTTGGCCATAACCTTCCTTCCAAGGAGTAAGCGTCTTTTAATTTCATGGCTGCAATCACCATCAGCAGTGATTCTGGAGCCCCCAAAAATAAAGTCTGACACTGTTTCCACTGTTTCCCCATCTATTTCCCATGAAGTGATGGGACCAGATGCCATGATCTTAGTTTTCTCAACGTTGAGCTTTAAGCCAACTTCTTCACTCTCCACTTTCACCTTCATCAAGAGGCTCTTTAGTTCTTCTTCACTTTCTGCCATAAGGGTAGTGTCATCCGCATATCTGAGGTTATTGATATTTCTCCCAGCAATCTTGATTCCAGCTTGTGTTTCTTCCAGCCCAGCGTTTCTCATGATGTACTCTGCATATAAGTTAAATAAGCAGGGTGACAATATACAGCCTTGACGTACTCCTTTTCCTGTTTGGAACCAGTCTGTTGTTCCATGTCCAGTTCTAACTGTTGCTTCCTGACCTGCATACAGGTTTCTCAAGAGACAGGTCAGATGGTCTGGTACTCCCATCTCTTTCAGAATTTTCCACAGTTTATTGTGATCCACACAGTCAAAGGCTTTGGCATAGTCAATAAAGCAGAAATAGATGTTTTTCTGGAACTCCCTTGCTTTTTGGATGATCCAGCGGATATTGGCAATTTGATCTCTGGTTCCTCTGCCTTTTCTAAAACCAGCTTGAACATCTGGAAGTTCACAGTTCACGTATTGCTGAAGCCTGGCTTGGAGAATTTTGAGCATTACTTTACTAGCATGTGAGATGAGTGCAATTGTGCGGTAGTTTGAGCATTCTTTGGCATTGCCTTTCTTTGGGATTGGAATGAAAACTGACCTCTTCCAGTCCTGTGGCCACTGCTGAGTTTTCCAAATTTGCTGGCATATCGAGTGCAGCACTTTCACAGCATCACCTTCAAGGATTTGAAATAGCTCAACTGGAATTCCATCACCTGCACGAGCGAATAAGCTGGCTTAAAATTCAACATTCAAAAATCTGAGATCATGGCATCCGATCCATCACTTCATGGCAAACAGATGGGGTAACAATGGAAACAGTGACAGACTTTATCTTCTTGGGCTCCAAAATCACTGCAGATGGTGACTGCAGCCATGAAATTAAATGACTCTTGCTCCTTGGAAGAAAAGCTATGACAAACCTAGACAGCATATTCAAAAGCAGAGACATTACTTTGCCAACAAAAGTCCATATAGTCAAAGCTATGGTTTTTCCAGTAGACATATATAGATGTGAAAGTTGGACCATAAGGAAGTCTGAGTGCCGAAGAATTGATGCTTTTGAACCATGGTGTAGTGGGAGGTTCTTGAGTCCCTTGGACTGCAAAGAGATCAAACCAAAGGAAATCAACTCTGAATTTTCATTGGAAGGACTATGTTGAAGCTGAAACTCCAATACTTCGGCCACTTGATGCGAAGAGCTGACTCATTAGAAAAGACCCTGATGCTGGGAAAGATTGAAAGCAGGAGGAGAAGTGGACGACAGAAGATGAGATGGGTGGATGGCATCACCGATTCAATGGATATGAGTTTAAGCAAGCTCTGGGAGATGGTGAAGGACAGGGGAGCCTGGCATGCTGCAGTCCACGGGGTCACAAATGATTGGGAATGACTGAGCAACTGAATGACAACAAAACTTTTGATTTAAACATTAAATCTGATTGAGAGACTTCTGGGTAGATTATTCTTATTTGTAGATAATTCCTTTCCACCACTTGAATATATCATGCCATTCTCTTCTGGCTTGTAGAGTTCTGTTGAGGATTCAGCTGATAACCTTATGGTATTTCCCTTGTATGTTATTTTTTTTCCCCTTGTTGCTTTCAATATTTATTGGTCTGGGACTCACCAACACCCATGATGGAGACATCCTTTGATTGTGCCAATTCCTTCTGTCTTTGTTTTCAGAACGAGATGAAATGTCCATGTCACTAGAGTCCTAGAGATGATAACTGCTAAGTCGCTTCAGTCGTGTCCGACTCCGTGCGACCCCATAGACGGTAGCCCACTAGGCTCTGCTGCCCCTGGGATTCTCCAGGCAAGAACACCGGAGTGGGTTGCCATTTCCTTCTCCAATGCATGAAAGTGAAAAGTGAAAGTGAAGTGGCTCAGTCGTGTCCGACTCGCCACTACCCCATGGACTGCAGCCAGAGATGGTAAACACCCACACAAAAGTACCAACAAGAAACTGATTGAGGCTGGGGAGGTGGGAAAGAAAGCTTGCTATGTAACAATGGGCCTTCCATTTCTAATTTGAATGTACTTTCCATTTTTCAATCTTGCTTCTTTTCTAGCTTCACCCATTCCTGGATAAAATCTAATTTAGAAACAATGCTTGGGAGCACATATTCTTAGATGACAAAAGAAGTCATATGATACAGTATGTTATCCTGAATGCTGTGAGTTTTCTGTGTGATCTAGAACTCCTGGTTAAAGTGGGAGAATTTGGCTCCAAGAGCCTATATGACCAAGGTTTGGTGATCAATAAAGAGACGATAGAATGGTCTATAGGATCAATGAGGTATGACATCTTTTTAAGATTAGATGTATCCATTGTCAAAATATTAGAGTAGGATCTTCATATGAAATGAAGTGTGCATGCCTTTGAGCATTAAAATCACTCTTTGAATGTAACATTGTGACTCATTGTAAGCACTCTTACATACTTTCTGAGTCAATGTGTAGGATGAGTAGGTTGTGTAGAATGAAATACCCTGATCTTATTTATATTTGGTAAAGTCCTTCTTCTGTTTAGATAAACACAAGTAGACTATGGATGTCAACTATCTCTTTGTACTTCCCATTTCTACATTTCCTTCATTATTTGCATATGATTTGGTCATGAAACTTCACTCTAATACTTCAAAGCATTGACCATGAATTTTAACAAATTTCCCAAATGTGAAGAGTCCAGTGTAATTGTAAGGTGATTATTTGTTTAATTCTTTTGCATGTAACACATAAAAATGTTTCTCACTTTTGTACAAAACTTTACCATACTTAGATCAGGATGTAATGTGTTAATCAAAATCTGTATTTCAGAACACACTTTCATAGTCTGTCTCTCCATGGCCTGCATTAATTTTTTGTAAAATTACTTTTAGCAGTGTGTCTGTTTTTCACCACTGTGAAACTACTCTGGGAAACATTTCATGAGTTCCCATTGGAAAAGAAGAAGAAGTTTCTGTTGTTCCTGACGGGCAGCAATCGCATTCCCATCTATGGCATGGCCAGCCTGCAGATCGTCATCCAGTCCACAGCCAGTGGAGAGGAGTACCTGCCTGTGGCCCACACTTGCTACAACCTTCTTGACCTCCCTAAGTACAGCAGCAAAGAGGTCCTGAGGGCACGGGTAACTCAGGCCCTCGACAACTACGAGGGGTTCAGTTTGGCCTGAGAACCCCAGCTTGCCCCAGATTTCCCTTCCTTCCTCAACAGCCACAGTGAGGCCGATACAGAAAAATCATAGGGAATGAGTTCTATTTTTTTTACTGTATAGCAGGTTGGAACTTTTGAATCCCGAACCTGAACCAAATTCCCCAGTGTTCCTTGCACTTGTGACTATGTTGCACTCTACTGGATAAAATGGCAGTAGATTTTTAAACTATTTCCCAAATCTCTCTCTCAGCCCTATTCTTTCCTCCTAACACTTCCTTGTCCTTCTGACTTCTCATTCCTCTGCAAGAATGATTTGACTGACCTGTCCCTTCTCTCCTGCACATGTAGAACATCTCCTTTCTCTGTAGCCTTGGAAATGTTCCTGGCTTGTTGCAGCCCAACCCTCAGGACTAAGGAGGAAAGCACTACTTCAGAAATTCCCAAGCCCAACAAGCTGAGTCTGGGTCTATGACTTTGGCAGAACTCTTGAGAATTTATGGGAGCCTTTAACAAAATGCGGGAGACCTGGGTTCGATCCCTGGGTCGGGAAGATCCTCTGGAGAAGGAAATGGCAACCCACTCCTGTACTCTTGCCTGGAAAATCCCATGGATGTAGGAGCGTGGCAGGCTACAGTCCATGGGGTCGCAAAGAGTCGGACACGACTGAGCGGCTTCACTTCACTGTTTTCACACTGTTAGGTTCTTTTACCAAAAACTCCATCATCTATGCAGCCAATATGAGAGCATAGTAAAATATTTTTCCACACATTAAACTTCAGTATCATGACCACATGCATACTGCACTGACAGGATTTTTGGATTAGGTTGTTAAACAAAAGAAGAACAAGGTATGTCACCGGGAATATATGAAATAAAAGCCATGGAATACTTCGCTAAATTTTTGGTCGTCTCTGTAAATATTCCAGAAAAAGGAATTTGGAAGCATAACTTAGTTCCTCATACTTAGATTCCTAGGGAATATGACAAGGCTGGGAGTAGGAATGAGACCCAGTGATGTAACAGAAGGTGAATGTCCCTTCTTCTGGGAGAAATAGAGATGTCCTCTGCCAGCAGCTAATCATCTGCCAAATTTGACCAATGCCTATGTCTATTTTTCTTTTTCAGTCTGAAATCTGTGTGTAACCAAAGTTATAGTTCAGGGTTCAGAAAAATTCCACAGGCAGGAAGGCCTATTTGCTGTTTTACTTGTGCTTTTTGCCCAGAGAAGCACATTTCGAACAACACAGGAATAAAGATTTATAATCATTTATGGTAACACCACCTCTTATATATTTCACAATGAAAAGGAAACTGAAGGTTTTGGGAAAGAAGAATGACGTCTTTGGGCAACATTTTCTCAAAACATGTACTTATTCGTTTTTTTTTTTTTTTGACCTATCCATATTTTTATGGTAAAATATACATCATATAAAATTTAACATTTTTATTAGTTTATTTATCTATTTTTTAACTTTACAGTATTGTATTTGTTTTGCCATACATTGACATGAATCCACCATGGGTGTACATGTTTTCCCCATCCAGAAACCCCTCCGACCTCCCTCCCCATCCTATCCCTCCGGGTCATCCCGGTGCACCAACCCCGAGCACCCTGTATCATGCGTCAAACCTGGACTGGCGATTCATTTCACATATGATAATTTACATGCTTCAATGCCATTCTCCCATATCATTCCACCCTCGCCCTCTCCCATAGAGTCCATAATACTGTTCTATTTATCTGTGCCTCTTCTGATATCTTGCATACAGGGTTATCTTTACCGATTGACTAAATACCATATATATGTGTTAGTATACTGTATTGGTGTTTTTCTCTCTGGCTTACTTTACTCTGTATAATAGGCTCCAGTTTCATCCACCTCATTAGAACTGATTCGAATGTATTCTTTTTAATGGCTGAGTAATATTCCATTGTGTATATGTACCACAGCTTCCTTATCCATTCGTCTGCTGATGGGCATCTAGGCTGCTTCCATGTCCTAGCTATTATAAACAGTTCTGCGATGAACATTGGGGTACATGTGTCTCTTTCAAGTCTGGTTTCCTCAGTGTGTATGCCTAGCAATGGGATTGCTGGGTCACATAAAATTTAACATTTTAATTATTCTTGAGTGCAATTCAAGGGCAGTAATAAATTCCCATTACTATACAACTTTCTCCACTGTTCCTCCAGAGAATGTATCACCCCTAACTTCATCTCTCTTGCCAGGAAACAGTTACTTCCTATTACTTTCTGTGCTGTGCTGTACTGTGCTGTGCTTAGTTGCTCAGTCGTGTCCGACTCTTTGCAACCTCATGGACTGTATCCTGCCAGGCTCCTCTGTCCATGGGGATTCTCCAGGCAAGAATACTGGAATGGGTTGCCATGCTCTTCTCCAGGGGATCTTCCCAACCCAGGGATAGAACCCAGGTATCCTGCATTGCAGGTGGATTCTTTACCATCTAAGCCACCAGAGAAGTCCAAGAATACTAGAGTGGGTAGCCTATCCCTTCTCCAAGGGATCTTTCTGACCCAGGAATTGAACCAGGGTCTCCTGAATTGCAGGAGAATTCTTTACCAGCTGAACTACCAGGGTAGTCCCCTCTTACTTTCTACTCCCTTGTAAAGATCATTCCACTTTCTGTGTCTATGAATTTGACTACTCTAAGTACATTTATAAATAAAACCATCTTTGTCCTTTGGAGTGTGCTTTCTTTCAAAAGGATAAGGCTTTCAAGATTCTTGTACATTGTAGCATGTGTCAGATCAATTCATTTCATTTTAAGGCAAAATACCATTGCATTGAATATGTACATCATTTTTATTATCCATTTATCTGTCAGTGGAAATTTGGGCTGATTTCATTTTTTGGTTACTGTAAGTAATGCAGGTAAGAGATTATCTTTTCAAGCCTCTGCCTTGAAATTGGGGAGAGTACTCCTAGATGGGCATTGCTCACTGATGCTAATAGTATGTTTATTGTTAGAGAATAAACTATGCTATAGTACAGTTTTTATATAATAAGTTATACTATGCTAATTCTTAGAGAAACTGTCGGACTTATTTCCACAGTAGCTGCACCATTTTTCATTCCCAGCAAGAACATAAAAGGTTCCAAATTTTACATCCTCACAGTTCAGTTCAGTATCAGAAGGGACCAATATGCACAATACACATATGAACAGTGACAGGAAATGTTTCTGTTTACCACATATTGAAATGTTGTACAAATAAAGAAATGCTGAATCCACTTTCTCCTCAGATGCAGAGAGTGTACCGATGCCCAGACCAAGGGTATCCAAACAGGGAGAGAAACTGCTGCCTCTCCAAAGTTGTCACCTTCTGGGCTTTGAGGATTCCTTGGGAATGTCACTGACTTGGCATGGCTCTGTGGTTTTTGTCATCACAGCTGTGACTTTGTGGGTCTTTTTTTTTAATGTTTTTTTTTAATTAGTTTATTTATCTATTTTTTAACTTTACAATATTGTATTTGTTTTGCCATACATTGACATGAATCCACCATGGGTGTACATGTTTTCCCCTTCCAGAACCCCCCTCCCACCTCCCTCCCCATCCCATCCCTCCAGGTCATCCCAGTGCACCAGCCCCGAACACCCTATATCATGCATCGAACCTGGACTGGTGATTCGTTTCACATATGATAATTTACATGCTTCAATGCCATTCTCCCATATCATCCCACCCTCGCCCTCTCCCATAGAGTCCATAATACTGTTCTATTTATCTGTGTCTCTTTTGATGTCTCGCATACAGGGTTATTTTACCGATTAACTAAATACCATATATATGTGTTAGTATACCGTATTGGTGTTTTTCTCTCTGGCTTACTTCACTCTGTATAATAGGCTCCAGTTTCATCCACCTCATTAGAACTGATTCGAATGTATTCTTTTTAATGGCTGAGTAATATTCCATTGTGTATATGTACCACAGCTTCCTTATCCATTCGTCTGCTGATGGGCGTCTAGGCTGCTTCCATGTCCTGGCTATTATAAACAGTGCTGCAATGAACATTGGGATACACGTGTCTCTTTCAATTCTGGTTTCCTCGGTGTGTATTGTGGGTCTTTTTAAAGCACCAAGACACCCTCATAGTCAAGGCCAATAATTGGGATCTCAGCTATGTCCTGCTCCTCTTCCTCCTCCTCTGCTTCCTCTGCTCCTTGCTCTTCATTGGTCGTCCCAACACAGCTACCTGTGTCCTCCAACAGATCACACTTGGAGTTGTGTTCACCATGGCTATTGCCACTGTTTTGGTCAAAGCCTTGACTGTGATTTTGGCATTCAAGTTCAGGAAACCTGGAAGAACCATGAGACGATTCTTTTAGCAGGAGCTTCTAACTATGTCATTCTTATGTATTTCCTGATCTGTGGAGTCTGTCTGGGAACATTTCCCCCTTTCCTTGAGATGGACACTCATTCTGAGCCCGAGGGTCTCATCACTGTGTGCAAGGGCTTGGTCACTGCTTTCTACTATATCTTGGGATACCTGGGCCCCTTAGCCCTGCGGAGCTTCTCCTTGGCTTTCCTGGCCAAGAACCTGCCTGAGACCTTCACAGCACCAAGGGCAAGGTCATGGTGGCTGTGGAGATCTTCTCCATGTTGGCCTCCATTGCTGGGCTCCTTGGCTGCATCTTTGTGCCAAAGTGCTACATTATTCTCATAAGACCTGAGAAGAACTCTCTGAAAGGTTTAAGTAATCAAGCAGAGCCTAACAGAAACCGGCATTCAGGTTTTATCTCATAATAAGTGTCTATTACACTTGGCTTTTGAACAGTATATCACTCTGATATATAATATGTTTATTCATTCAGATGTTAGAAGCCATTGCACCTGCTTTACCTGTCTTTAGCAAGGGATTCTCCCTTCTCTTTTTAAAAGTCTCTGTGTACAACTACACTTAGTCATTAAGAGTTAAAGATAGATGTTCTGTTTAGTGGCAATATTCAAAATTTTTCTACTGAATCTAGCCAGTTCCTCCATTATTAAGTGTATAGTAAGCACATCCTTATTGCTTCACCTATTCAGCCACCAATAAATTGATTCCACTGATAGGTAGTAGCCTGAATTGTGTCTTCCTAGGTTTGTGAAATTCAATAGAAGCTTCTTGGGAAAGAGAAAATGCATTTCTCCCCAGAAAAGTATCTCAAGGATGCTTCAGTCTCACATGAGAAGCTGGGTGGGTGGTGTCTTTGCTCAGAGGGGCCACTCAGACTCCTTGGACTCATGGCCAAGAGATGACAATGCAGCTTTGAGTCCCTAGGACCCTGGCTCTGACTCAAAGGTGAGCCACATGACAGAGAAACAGTTGTCACCAGCTTAGTGGCAAGCAAGAGGAAGCATGTGGAGGAATTGGTATCTCCAATGGTCTCCCAGAAGAGGATGTGATATTCGTGACATGGATGACAGCATTGGCCGTGGTCTAGACTGTGTGATGGGACGCAGGTTTTCTAGCTATGGCTCTCCAACCTCCCAGATGCTGTCGACCCGTCCCCTGGGGTATGACTTCACCCCCTCCCCCACCATGAAGATGACTGTTCTCTCTGGGATTGGGTCCTCAAGGTGACTCACTTAGAATCTTCTGTCTCAGGAACCTCTAGAAGCCCTTGTTATAATCAGAAATGCGCAGGGCGCTGCCATGGTTGTTATTAGGCTGCACCACCAAGACCACCTCTTCAGAAACTACCAGGGGTGTTTTCTTCTGGGAGCTTGCAACTGAATCCTTTTTGCCAGAACTTTCCTAGGCTTAAGGGAGCTGCTTGATCCAAAGTTATGTCCCCTCCCTAGGGGAAGCCACATTTGACAACTGGCCAGAGGTACAAACACCTGCCTGACTCCAGTGCCTAAATGCATGTTGGGGTTCAGCTGTGTCCCCTAAAAGACATATCCAAGATATATCCAAGACCTAATTCCCAGCACCTCAGAATGTAAGCCTCTTTGAAAATTACACTGTAGATGTCATTTGCTCAGGTTTAAGGTGAGGTTGTCCTGGAGTAGACTAAGACCCTAATCTGATATAACTGGGGTCCTGATAAAAGGCAGAAAATTGGGCACAGACATGAGAACAGGGAGAGCCCTATGTGAAGACGGAAGCAGGAATTGGGAAAACGGGTCTACAAGCCAGGGAAGATCTCCAGCAAACTGCCTTCAGAAGGAAATAACCCTGCAGACAAATTAATCTTAGACTTCCAGCCTAAAAACATAAAACAGAAGCAATGCTGTAACAAGTTTAATAAAGACCTTTAAAATGGTCCACATCAAAAAAATCTTTAAAAAATCAGTAAACTAAAGTACAAATGATTAAAAGTTCTTCAGGGCTGCAACCCTGGAGTCCTTTTAGTCTCCTATTCCCACAGAATTGCTGGGGCTCCTCCAAGATCTCCTCCCCTTTACTGCATCTGAACTCATTGTCAAGATGGAAAACTGCTTTTTGTAAACGACCTCTGGAACATGCAGCTGGTCAGCCTTCCTTGGTGTCTAGAGCACAAAACATTTTTTATTTTCCACGTGGCTTCAGTTTCACTGTTTCATTGTTTCCTCTGTTAAGTTGGACATATTTTTTGAGCTTTCTTTTTAAACACAAAATAAAATGTGACATTTGGATAAAATGTTGGACCAAGACTGTTAGCCATGGAGAATGAGCTCATTTGAATAGCCTTTGCTCCTTTCTTCCTTGGAGAAGTGTGTTTCAAATTGTAAAGTTGCACCACAACCTCTGGAGGGCTTCTACAACTCAGATGGCTGGACCTCAACCCAGAGGTCTGGAGTGGAATGAAGAATTTTAATCTCTAAGAGGTTCCTAGTGATGTGGATGCAGGCACCACACATTGAGAACGGGAGGCTGGAACATTACAAAGCTGATGTGAGACAAGGACAGAAAGCTGAAGGTCATTATCCAGTGCTGAATCCAAACCAATTTATGTAACAAATTACTCAAACACTAAAACTTTACTTCCTGAAAAATTTTAAAAAGATTCCCTTAACTATACTCATGCAAATGTATCATCTTTTAAGTGATACACTGCAATAAATGAGCAATTGCAGCTTAAGATCCCAAACTGTCTCTCCATAATCCAATCACAAGATGCTAGTCACAATGAAGGGTTTAAAATGAAAATCTGATCAGTTACTTTAATTTATATATCAATTTTTTGAATGTTGTTTTTTTTATATGGACCATTTTTATTTTTATTTTTTAATAAATTTATTTATTTTAGTTGGGGGCTAATTACTTTACAATATTGTAGTGGTTTTTGCCATACATTGACATGAATCAGCCATGGGTTTACATGTTTTCCCCATCCTGAACTCCCCTCCCACCTCCCTCCCCATCCCATCCATCCCTCTGAGTCATCCCATTGCCCCAGCCCTGAGCATTTGTCTCATGCATCGAACATGGAATGGTGTTCTGTTTCACATATGATAATATACATGTTTCAATGCTATTCTCCCAGAACGTCCCACCCTCACCTTGTCCCTCAGAGTCCATAAGACTGTTCTATGCATCTGTGTCTCTTATTCTGTCTCGCATATAGGGTTATCATTACCATCTTTCAAATTCCATATATATGCATTAGTATACTGTATTGGTGTTTTTCTTTTTGGCTTACTTCACTCTGTCTAATGGGCTCCAGTTTCATCCATCTCAATAGAACCGATTCAAATGTATTTTTTTTAATGGCTGAGTAATATTCCATTGTGTATATGTACCACAGCTTCCTTATCCATTCGTCTGCTGATGGACATCTAGGTTGCTTCCATGTCCTGGCTATTGTAAACAGTGCTGCGATGAACATTGGGGTACACGCGTCTCTTTCAATTCCAGTTTCCTCGGTGTGTATGCCCAGCAGTGGGATTGCTGGGTCATATGGCAGTTCTATTCCCAGTTTTTTAAGGAATCTCCACACTGTTCTCCATAATGGCTGTACTAGTTTGCATTCCCACCAAGAGTGTAAGAGTGTTCCCTTTTCTCCACACCCTCTCCAGCATTTATTGCTTGTAGACTTTTGGATAGCAGCCATTCTGACTGGTGTGAAATGATACCTCATTGTGGTTTTGATTTGCATTTCTCTAATAATGAGTGATGTTGAGCATCTTTTCATGTGTTTGTTAGCCATCTGTATGTCTTCTTTGGAGAAATGTCTGTTTAATTCTTTGGCCCACTTTTTGATTGGGTCGTTTATTTTTCTGGAATTGAGCTGCAGGAGTTGCTTGTATATTTTTGAGATTAATTGTTTGTCTGTTGCTTTATTTGCTATTATTTTCTCCCATTCTGAAGGCTGTCTTTTCACCTTGCTTATAGTTTCCTTTGTTGTGCAAAAGCTTTTAATTTTAATTAGGTCCCATTTGTTTATTTTTGCTTTTATTTCCAATATTCTGGGAGGTGGGTCATGGAGGATCCTGCTGTGATTTTTGTCAGAGAGTGTTTTGCCTATGTTTTCCCCTAGGAGTTTTACAGTTTCTGGTCTTACCTTTAGATCTTTAATCCATTTTGAGTTTATTTTTGTGTATGGTGTTAGAAAGTGTTCTAGTTTCATTCTTTTACAAGTGGTTGACCAGTTTTCCCAGCACCACTTGTTAAAGAGATTGTCTTTTCTCCATTGTATATTCTTGCCTCCTTTGTCGAAGATAAGGTGTCCGTAGGTGCGTGGGTTTATCTCTGGGCTTTCTATTTTGTTCCATTGATCTATATTTCTATCTTTGTGCCAGTACCATACTGTCTTGATGACTGTGGCTTTGTAGTAGAGCCTGAAGTCAGGCAGGTTGATTCCTCCAGTTCCATTCTTCTTTCTCAAGATTGCTTTGGCTATTCGAGGTTTCTTATATTTCCATACAAATTGTGAAATGATTTGTTCTAGTTCTGTGAAAAATACCATTGGTAGCTTGATAGGGATTGCATTGAATCTATAGATTGCTTTGGGTAGTATACTCATTTTCACTATATTAATTCTTCCAATCCATGAACATGGTATATTTCTCCATCTGTTTGTGTCCTCTTTGATTTCTTTCATCAGTGTTTTATAGTTTTCTATATATAAGTCTTTTGTTTCTTTAAGTAGATATATTCCTAAGTATTTTATTCTTTTTGTTGCAATGGTGAATGGTATTGTTTCCTTAATTTCTCTCTCTGTTTTCTCGTTGTTAGTGTATAGGAATGCAAGGGATTTCTGTGTGTTAATTTTATATCCTGCAACTTTACTATATTCATTGATTAGCTCTAGTAATTTTCTAGTAGAATCTTTAGGGTTTTCTATGTAGAGGATCATGTCATCTGCAAACAGTGAGAGTTTTACTTCTTCTTTTCCTATCTGTATTCCTTTTATTTCTTTTTCAGCCCTGATTGCTGTGGCCAAAACTTCCAAAACTATGTTGAATAGTAGTGGTGAAAGTGGGCATCCTTGCCTTGTTCCTGACTTTAGGGGAAATGCTTTCAATTTTTCACCATTGAGGATAATGTTTGCTGTGGGTTTGTCATATATAGCTTTTATTATGTTGAGGTATGTTCCTTCTATTACTGCTTTCTGGAGGGTTTTTCTCATAAATGGATGTTGAATTTTGTCAAAGGCTTTTTCTGCATCTATTGAGATAATCATATGGTTTTTATCTTTCAATTTGTTAATGTGGTGTATTACATTGATTGATTTGCAGATGTTAAAGAAACCTTGCATCCCTGGGATAAAGCCCACTTGGTCATGATGTATGATCTTTTTAATATGATGTTGGATTCTGTTTGCTAGAATTTTATTAAGGATTTTTGCATCTATGTTCATCAGTGATATTGGCCTGTAGTTTTCTTTTATTGTGGCATCTTTGTCTGGTTTTGATATTAGGGTGACGGTGACCTCATAGAATGAGTTTGGAAGTTTACCATCTTCTGCGATTTTCTGGAAGAGTTTGAGTAGGATAGGTGTTAGCTCTTCTCTAAATTTTTGGTAGAATTCCGCTGTGAAGCCATCTGGTCCTGGGCTTTTGCTTGCTGGAAGATTTCTGATTACAGTTTCGATTTCCGTGCTTGTGATGGGTCTGTTCAATCTTCTATTTCTTCCTGGTTCAGTTTTGGAAAGTTATACTTTTCTAAGAATTTGTTATATGGACCATTTTTAAAGTCTTTATTCTTTAAAGACTTCTACAATATTCTTCTGTTTTAAGTTTTGTTTTTTTGGCTGTGAGGCAAAGGGGATCTTAGCTCTCTGATTTATGCATCAAACCCTCACTCCCTGCATTGGAAACATGGAGTCTTAACCACTGAACCGTTGGACCACCAGGGAAGTCCCAGTAACCTTACTTTAATCCTTCATTTCTGTCTTCAGCATATATTTATCCTGTTGTCCTATCATAGTTATTAATACTATACTTCCCTTTTCATTCTCCAATATGTCCCCATTGAGAGGGAAAATTATTTGGTCTTTTTTTAGAGCACACATTTTATATGCGTTAACTTACTGCCCCTGTTGATGTTAATACTACTGAGAGGGAAAAGTTGTGTGAGCACACAGAATTTACAACATGTTGTATAGAAATAACTTCCATGATGATCCACAAGGTGTTCTCCAGCCAACACCAATAGAAACAGAACATGACCTACATAGTTTTAAATTTTGTAGAACACACATTGAGGGAAGCAAATACAAATGGAGAAAGTTTTTTTAATTCTCTTTTTTAACCAAAGAAGTTAAAGTTATCATTCCAAAACAAAGTCCCCTTCAGAATGAAGCACAAAACATATTATATCCTTTTCTTCTTTCTGAGCCTTGAAAAATCATTTTCAAATTACAGCCCATCTAGTTCAAAAGCTAAATTTGATCTGTATCAAGATTTTATAGGATTTCCAGTTGCAAGAAACGCACAAGTATTTTTAATCTTCTTTTAACAATTTTTTTATTCTAGAGTTGATCATTTTCTAGTGCAGTTTTAGATTTTGTTTCATGACAGTTACTATATTTACATAATGTCTTAATACACTCTATCTGATGTATGTATCACAAAATCTTATCCCACTCATATTTTTCACCTTTCCATCTTACTAGTGAATTTTGGTAAATCTTGAGGAATTTGAGGAATTCTAGTATAGCTTCATATGATAGGAGTTGCAATTTTTTATTATTTCAGTCAGCTCAGTCACTCAGTCATGTCCGACTCTTTGCAACTCTTTTTTTTTATTATTTATTTGAGTTTAATTGTATCAAAAGGAATAATTTTTCTCCTCATTGTGAAACTGCTCTATCTTTTATTTAAAAATGAAGCTATGGGGACTTCCCCAGTGGTCCAGTGGTTAAGAATCTACCCTCCAGTGCAGGGGATGAGGGTTCAATCCCTGGTCAGGGAACCAAGATCACACATGCCTCAGGGCAACTAAGCCCTGGAGCCACAAAAAGAGAGTCCATGTGTCACAAGGAAAGATCCTACCTGCCTCAGTGTGAAGGAGGAAAGGAACAGGCTAAGCTGACTCCATTTTGAGAAGAAGGAAACTCTCTTATTTTCTCAGTGAACGTTGGGCTATATGCCTGGCAGCCATGGAGACAACATACCTACGGCCAAACAGGCCTCCCAAACTGATAAACACCAGACCCTGTGCCTAGATTTCCCATCTCCAGAAACAATGTAATGATCCCCTATGTAGTCAATCACTTTTGTAATTTTTATGGCACTCACTGATGTAGACTACATCAATGGGTGCTTAGTCTACATCAATGGGTGCCATAAAGATTACCCCCATTGATGTAGACTACTATTAAGGAGAGGTGGCAAGAATACACAGAACTGTTCAAAAAAGATCTTCACAACCCAGATAATCATGATGGTGTGATCACTCACACTCACCTAGAGCCAGACATTCTAGAATGTGAAGTCAAGTGGGCCTTAGGAAGCATCACTACGAACACAGCTAGTGGAGGTGATGGAATTCCAGTTGAGCTATTTCAAATCCTAAAAGATGATGCTGTGAAAGTGCTGCACTCAATATGTCAGCAAATTTGGAAAACTCAGCAGTGGCCACAGGACTGGAAAAGGTCAGTTTTCATTCCAATCCCAAAGAAAGGCAATGCCAAAGAATGCTCAAACTACCGCACAATTGCACTCATCTCACACACTAGTAAAGTAATGCTCAAAATTCTCCAAGCCAGGCTTCAGCAATACGTGAACCGTGAACTTCCAGATGTTCAAGGTGGATTTAGAAAAGGCAGAGGAACCAGAGATCAAATTGCCAACATCTGCTGGATCATCAAAAAGGCAAGAGAGTTCCAGAAAAACATCTACTTCTGTTTTATTGACTATGCCAAAGCCTTTGACTGTGTGGATCACAATAAACTGTGGAAAATTCTGAAAGTGATGGGAATACCAGACCATCTGACCTGTCTCTTGAGAAACCTGTATGCAGGTCAGGAAGCAACAGTGAGAACTGGACATGGAACAACAGACTGGTTCCAAATAGGAAAAGGAGTACGTCAAGGCTGTATATTGTCACCCTGCTTATTTAACTTATATGCAGAGTACATCATGAGAAATGCTGGGCTGGAGGAAGCACAGACTGGAATCAGAATTGCCAGGAGAAATATCAATAACCTTAGATATGCAGATGACACCACCCTTATGGCAGAAAGTGAAGAAGAACTAAAGAGCCTCTTGATGAAAGTGAAAGAGGAGAGTGAAAAAGTTGGCTTAAAGCTCAACATTCAGAAAACTAAGATGGGGAAACAGTGGAAATAGTAGCTAACTTTATTTTGGGGGGTTCCAAAATCACCACAGATGGTGACTACAGCCATGAAATTAAAAGACACTTACTCCTTGGGAGGAAAGTTATGACCAACCTAGGGAGCATATTAAAAAGCAGAGACATTACTTTGTCAACAAAGGTCCGTCTAGTCAAGGCTATGGTTTTTCCAGTGGTCATGTATGGATGTGAGAGTTGGACTATAAAGAAAGCTGAGCACTGAAGAATTGATGCTTTTGAACTGTGGTGTTGGAGAAGACTCTTGAGAGTCCCTTGGACTGCAAGGAGATCCAACCAGTCCATCCTAAAGGAGATCAGTCCTGAATATTCATTGGAAGAACTGATGCTGAAGCTGAAACTCCAATACTTTGGTCACCTGATGCAAAGAGCTGACTCATTTGAAAAGACCCTGATGCCGGAAAAGATTGAGAGCAGGAGGAGAAGGGGACGACAGAGGGTGAGATGGTTGGATGGCATCACCGACTCGATAGACATGGGTTTGGGTAAACTCCGGGAGTTGGTGATGGACAGGCAGGCCTGGTGTGCTGCGGTTCATAGGGCCACAAAGAGTTGGACACAACTGAGCGACTGAACTGAGACTGATGTAGACTATAATATATAACCAGCTGACTTCTTAGATTATGAATCATAGCTGTAACCTCAGTGTATCTCTAACATTTTCCAGGCTAGGTTTAAGGAATTTGGAGATGTGGGCTTAAGCACGTACCCTTAGGGTATAAAAAGTTTTCACAAAAGTTGGTCAGGGTCCCTGGCTAAAGAGGAGACTCTGCCTCGGACCTCCAGTGTAATAAACTGCACTCTACTATCTTCGCCGTCCTTCTGAGTGAGTTTGTTTCCCGGGGTGATTGGCTACAACGTTTGGTGCATGGGCCAGGGAAACTCCTCACTTTGAGGAGACAAGTCTCATTTGGGGCTACTCCGAGGCCTCACAGCTCAGATCTTCTAGAGGGGAGAGGCGCCTCGCCCCTCTGGAAGGATTCTGTTTCTCAACTCCCAGACCTTTCACGTTAGTGGATAGTGGATGGCAGCAGGGAGACTGAGCCCTCAGATAAGGAGGTTCCCACCCAGCAGAGTGGAAGAGGGGGCCGATCACCCCCCACCCTGGAAGGGAATAGGGGACACACTGACTGAGTATCACAGAAGAGGTAGTGTTGGCAAGGTCTTGGGATAAATTTGTCAGGTGGTTTCAAGAAGGCTTTTGGAAAGAAACTTGAATGTCACAGAGGAGGTGGTGTCTGTGCCATCTTGGGGCAAATTATTACCAAGCTATTGTGACAGGGCTTTTGGGGGAAGAAACTTGGTCTTTGTGTGCTCGTATTTTGCCCTCCCCAAGGAAGTGTCCTATCTGCTGTGAAATTCTTAATCCCCTCAGGCTTGTCAGGATAGAAGGAGGGAAATACACGAGTGAATAGGAATGGTCCTTTCCAGAGACAGCCTGGGACATGGGATACCTAACTCATCTGTGTTTCCACCCACACCCGATCAAGCTCACCAGGACAGAACGAACTTTTAAAGCCAGAGGAGAAACAGTCTTGGACAACATAGTGTTCTGGTTCAACCGTGTTGATCAGCAAGTGAGGACACGCTGATCCCCTTTCTCCCTCTGGGATCTGGCTTCAATCAGGAAAGAGGCAGAATGGCAGTTTAAATGCTTCATTGAGTGGAAATATCAGAAGTACTTAGGATACCAAAAACTCTGTAGACAGAGCAAAGAAGGAAGAAAAGATAAGACCTGGAAAGGTAAGCAAAATGAGAGGAAATGAATCCAAGTCAAGTGTATTGTAAAATATGATTAAAAACTTTAAAAAAGCATTTGGAGGCGATTGTGGGATAAAAATGTCACCTAGCCGACTCCGTGCCCTCTGTGAGGTTGAATGGCCTTTCATGGGAGTTGGATGGCCACCAGAGGGCACTGTGGACTTAAATATAGTAAAAGCTGTTTACGCCATGGTCACAGGGAATCCTGGACATCCAGATCAGTTTCCCTGTATTGACTCATGGCTAGGGTTAGCCCAACACCCTCCTCCTTGGAAGAAGTTCTGTATCCAGAAAGGGAAGGGAAAATTATTCATGGCACAAAAATTGACTGATGGTAAAAAAGAAATTCTACAGGATTTGGAAAGGATGACCTACCCCCTCCACCGTACTGAATGATGATGCCCCCGCCACCTAGTCTCCACCGGGACCAGAGACTATCTTAATGCCCGATCCAGGGCCAGCTGAAATTCCAGCAACAGCCGCTGCTCCTCCGCCAGCTCCTCCAGAGATCACTGAGCCGCAGGCTCCCATCCCAGGGGAAGGAGTCTCTGGACACCGCCCCCAGCATTCCACCTCAGCCGGACCTCCCAGGCTGTACCCGCCCCTCCCGGTGAGTACGAACGAAAAGGGGGAAGGAAACACAGGAATTAGACAAAGACTGTGCTCCGTCCGCCAAGGAGCAGGGGGAAAGAACCCCACTGCAGATGCCCCTCAGAGAGATACACTGCCCCCAGTTCAGGACGCAGACGGGCACTACCATCAGCCCCCTGTAGCCTATTTTTACCAGCCATTTTCCTCCACAGATGCATTAAACTGGCAGAGACACACTCCTCCGTACTCGGGGGAGCCACAAGCCATGATTAGACTAACGGAGACTATTTCGAACCCACCACCCTACATGGGATGACATAATCCAACTACTAGTCTCCCTTTTCAGCACTGAGGAAAGACACAGGATCCTAACTGAGGCTAGAAAATGGCTAAAAGAGATGACACCTGAGGGTACCGTAAACCCACAGCGGTGGGCAGAGCTAGCTGCCCCTGATGAGAGGCCTAGTTGGGATTATAACTCAGAAGAAGGAAGGGGCCACCTGGAGAGATACCGGGTGGCTATTTTACAAGGTCTCAAGAAGGGACCTGAAAACCTATGTATATGGCAAAACCCTCTGAAGTGATTCAAAGGGAAACGGAATCACCCTCTGAGTTCTATGAAAGACTGTGTGAAGCCTTAGACTTTATACGCCAATAGATCCAGAGGCCCCTGCATCTCAGACGGTGACAAATGCAGCCTTTGTGTCTCAAGCCTACCCCAACATCAGACGCAAACTTCAACAGGTGGACGGGGTATTGGCCATGAGAAACTCACAGATGATTGAGATCGCTGATAAAGTATTCAGAAATAGAGACATAGAGATACAATGGGAAACAGAGAAAAAGCGGAGAGAAGATAATAAGACAGCAGATCAGAGGATCCCGTTACCGGCCGCGGCTTTAGGAAGGCCCTTTTCTGGATCCTCCTCAAAGTTCCCTCTGAGTTGGAGCCAATCTCTCAGCAAGCCCCCTAGGAGAAAGCCCAAAGCGACCTTGCAACCAAACCAGTGTGTCCGATGCTGGGGCTTCAGCCATTGGGAAAATGAATGCCCCCAGAATAACAGGGAAAAGGATTTGGCATCAGCTGTTATAGGGCTGGCTGGACTGGAGACTGAATAGGGGTGCTGGGGCTCAAAGACACAAGGTCCCCACGAGCCCATGGTGAAACTAAAAGTAGGGGACCAAATTATTGACTTTATGATAGACACGGGAGCAGAGACGTCAGTAGTAACAGAGCCTGTGGCACCCCTCTCAAGAAAGGCCACTGCTACAGAAGGAGTGACTGGGGAACAATTGATTAGACCTTTCTGCCTGCCCTGGAAATGCCTGCTGAGGGGACATCAAGTGACTCATGAATTTCTGTACATTCCTGAATGCCCAGTACCTCTGTTGGGAAAAGACTTGTTATCCAATTTGGGGCACAAGTGACTTTCTCCCCCGAGAAAGACCCACTCTTGGAGTGTGCTCAATCACCTATTTACTCTCCCTCTCGGTAGCTCCTCAAGATGAATGGAGGTTACATGACCACCCAGAAAAGAAACTAGATGGGCTAAATGGCAGAGAAAGAGAGTTAACTCAACAATTCCCTGAGGTTTGGGAGGAAGATAAACCCCCAGGCTTGCCATACATCAAGCTCCGGTAATGGAACTCAAAGCCGGTGCTGCCCCAGTCAGAAACGTCAGTACCAGTGCTACTAGAGGGTTGAATTGGCATTTTGCCATACATAAACGGACTAACACAGGCAGGCATCCTGATTGAATGCCAGTCGGCCTGGAATACACCGGCCCTGCCAGTCAAGAAAGAAGGGGGACAGGACTATAGCCCTGTGCAGGACCTCAGACTGGTCAACCAGGCCACCGTAACTCTACATCCCAACGTTCCTAACCCCTATACTTTACTTAGCCACCTCCCACTGAGTGTTGAGATCTATACTTGTTTAGATATCAAGGATAACTTCTGTTTATGCCTCGGCCCGGTGTCTCATTCTATTTTTGCTTTCGAATGGGAAGACCCAGAAGGGGGCACCAAACAGCAGCTCATCTGGACTCGCCTCCCACAAGGATTTAAGAATTCCCCAACTGTCTTTAGGGAAGCCTTGGCTTCTGACCTGGACTCATTCCAGCCAGAGAGGTTCAGATGCTGGTTGCTACAATACATGGATGACTTGCTTTTGGCTGCCAAGAACAGAGAAGACTGCTGGGAAGGAACCAAGTCTTTACTAGAGCTGTTGATGGAGTCCGGCTACTGAGTCTCAAAAAAGAAGGCACAGATCTGCAAAGAGGAGGTAATATATTTGGGGTTTGTTCTGAGAGGAGACACAAAGCTGTTAGACCAGTTCAGAAAAGAGATCATTTTGAGAATTCCACAACCAAGAACCAGACGACAGGTCTGAGAGTTCTTGGGAGCCACTGGGTTTTGTAGGATTTGGATTGCGGGCTATTCCCAGATGGTCCAGGTGTTATATGAACTCCTAACTGGACCAGAAGGAGATTCACTAAATTGCACTGAGGGACAGCAACAGGCCTTTGAGGAACTAAAGCTGGCAATTATGTCAGCACCTGTCTTGGGCCTGCCAGGCCTTGCTAAGCCGTTTACTCTTTACGTGACTGAAAAGGACAAGGTGGCTATGGGAGTGTTGACCCAGACTATGGGGACATGGGGCAGACCCGAGGCTTATCTCTTGAAACAGCTGGACAATGCTGCCACCGAGTGGCCAGGATGCTTACAGGCAGTTGCTGTGGTTCCCTCACTGGTCCGGGAGGCAACTAAGCTGACTTTGGGCCAAGACTTGATCGTAAAAGTCCCCCATGAGGTCAACACTCTCCTACGAGAGAACCTCATAAATGGCTGTCGACATCCCGGATTACTCAATACCAGGGACTGTTATGTGAGAACCCCCATGTTACTATTGAGCCTTGTCAGGCCCTGAATCCAGCCACTTTCTTTCCTGTGGGAGAAGGTGGGCGCTCACATGATTGCAAGGAAATCCTAGAAGTTTATGCCAGCAGACCCAATTTGAGAGGCCAGCCAATCCTGGACCCAGATTGGGTCCTGTACACCAATGGCACCAACCTGGTAAAACAAGGACAACGTTTGTCAGGATGTGCAGTAGTCACGGAAGAAACCATCGTTGAGGCTGGCTCCCTGCCATCACACTGGTCTGCTCAATGAGTCGAACTACATGCTCTAATCTGGGCCCTCCAGCTGTCAAAAGGTAGGAAGATGAATATTTACACTGACTCTAGGTATGCTTTTGCCACTTTGCATGTACATGGGGCTTTATATAAAGGGAGAGGTCTTCTGATGGCCAATGGAAAGGACATTAAAAACAAGGAAGAAATCTTGACTCTGTTAGATGCTGTATGGGAACCTGAAAAGGTAGCAGTGATGCATTGTCAAGGTCACCAAAAATAAGACACCCCCTCAAGCATGGGGAAACCGACTAGCAGATAACGCTGCAAAACATGCCGCTAAGGAATTTGGGGATGTTGGGGGAGGACTTGTCAGAACATTTGTGCTCTCAAAAGTGCTTGAACTAACTTTAACTCTCTCGCAGTATACCCTGGCCCAAGACAAGCTGGCAGAAACAGAAAAGGCCACCAAAAATGAAAAAGGTTGGTAGGAACTGCCAGATGGCAGGTTACTGGTACCCGAGGCATTGGCCCCCACACTGGTGTCTCAGGTCCACCAGGCAACCCACCTGGGACATGACAAAATGGAAGAATTTATTCTAAAATATTTCCTAATTCCAAGACTTTCCTCCTTGTGTACAATGGAATCCTGGAACTGTTCTGCCTACTCACAGGCCAATGCTGTCCCTGGACATAAACACCTGCAGGAATACGGTTAAAAGGCATTCTGCCCTTTGAACATTTAGAGGTGGACTTTACTGAGATGAAAGCCTGCCGACATTATTGTTATTTACCGGTCTATGTACCTTCTCAGGATGGGAGGAGGCCTTCCTTACCCGAACTGAAAAAGCTAGTGAAATGGCTGGCTGTCTGCTTCGAGAAATAATCCCCAGATTCAGGTTCCCAACCAACACAGGATGAGACAACAGCCCTGACTTTATAGCTGACTTAATTCAACAGGTATGTCAAGCTCTAAATCAGTTCAGTTCAGTTCAGTTCAGTCGCTCAGTCGTGTCCGATTCTTTGCGACCCCATGGACTGCAGCAAGCCAGGCCTCCCTGTCCATCACCAACTCCCAGAGTTTACTCAAACTTGTGTCTATTGAGTCGGTGATGCCATTCCAACCATCTCATCTTCTGTCATCCCCTTCTCCTCCCACCTTCAATCTTTCCCACCACAGGGTCTTTTCCAATGAGTCAGTTCTTCACATCACGTGGCCAAAGTATTGGAGTTTCAGTTTCAGCATCAGTCCTTCCAATGAATATTCAGGACTGATTTCCTTTAGGATGGACTGGTTGGATCTCCTTGCTGTCCAAGGGACTCAGTTGTCCAAGGACTTAGTGGTTTTCCCTACTTTCTTCAATTTAAGTGTTAATTTGGCAATCAGGAGTGGGATGTAGCAAGGCAGAAACGGGGAGAGAAAACTGACCTTCTGAACTGTGGTTCAGAACAGCTGAACAACAAAACAGTTACAACTGACTGTCAGTCCTCTGGAGCTAGGATGATTCTTCAGTATTGTCAAAATTGAGAGGAGGGAACCAGGCTTCATAGCTCCATGTCTCCAAGACACTGGCTTCTGGCTGTTACCTGTGAGCTTTCTGTCCTTGGGTGAGGGAGTTCCCTGTGCTTGAGGCATTTCCTAGGATGTAAAGAGCTGTGAGCCATCGTCACTCAATGTCCCCTTAACTGTGAGATTGATGCCTTGACCCTGAGCATGAACTTGGGTTTCAAAGTGCTGACTGCTCATGCCTGTCACTTTCTTCCTACTTACCAACCAAAGAAATAATCTCACAATCTGAGGAAGTCTCTGGAATGTGTTTACAACTCTGTTCCATGCATACACACAGCTTCCACCTTGTCTTTTGATGGGATGAGAGGGAAAGGCATAGGGGAAGAGCAGAGTGTCTCTCACCAGAAATCAGACCTGTGGGATTTTGTACAGCTGCAGAAGTGGTTCAATTTCAGCTGAAAATGCTGACATAGTTCCTGTAACTATGGCCAGAGATTTCCTCTGTCTCTGGTAGTTGTAGTTAGGGACAGTCTGATTCCCTCCAGAGAGCCAAAGCAGGGCATTTTCCAGAGTGCTGTGATCACTTTCAAAGGCATTGTAGAGATTATAACTCAAGGTCAGATTGGGGAGGAGGTGAGGGTTCTTGTTGATCTCCTCAATGGCAAAGATAAAAGCCAGAACATATTGATAATTCTTGAGGAACCACCTAAACAGAGGGGACAGCATCAGACAGAATGTTCATATAATACAGGGCTATATCTTAAGCCGGCCAAGGAAAGAGAAGGGCTTTAAACTCAAGGTTTATATTCAGAGACTTTCCTGTCTTCCTGTCTTGTCATATGGAGATGGTGTGAATAAGTTTCTGAGGGCTCTGAACATGCAAATATTATGAATAAATAAGCAAAAGACTGGCACCCCAGCAGCAGTATTATTACAGACAAAGAGTATGAACAAGCACACTCTTTGACAAATCCATACAAGGTGTAAAAATACAGACAACATTATTTAGACTCTAATTAGCCAAGAAATACACATCAAAATGAGGGCCACGTATTTCCTACCTTGAAATGATGCAAAAAGTATCTCTAGTTCAACAAGAAAAGGAAACCCTGCCCTCTGCTGGCTTCATTGTGAAGTGCTAGTTTCCCAGCTGTGACTGCTGTCTGTGTGTGTTAGTCGCTCAGTCGAGACTCTTTGAGACCCCATGGACTGTAGCCCCCCCAGGCTTCTCTGTCTGTGGAATTCTCCAGGCAAGAATACTGGAGTGGACTGCCCTTCCCTTATCCAGTGACTACTGTCTACATAGAGAAAAGGCTGGCTGAAAGTGCATGTGTCTTGATCCAACAATATACAATTACCAAAATCCGAGAGATGTTCCAAGCTTGTTAAGAAAAATTAATTATCGCTTATTTAATGTTATGTTAAATTAATGCCAAAGGCTAAATAATATCCCATATCTATATGAAATGACATTTCTAGACAGCAGATCACAATGTAAATGTATATTTCCTTGTATTAAATTACGTCCATGATAAATTTCTATGTATGGGAAGTAGTTCACAAAAGAAGTCGATAGTGTACACCCGCATGGCAACCCACAGAGTTTGAAATCACGTTCCCAAGCTCCTCAGTTAAATGACTCCTGCTGCTCTCTGCCCAGAGTGGAGGTGTCCATGTATTCCTCTGGCTGAAGGACAGGAGGGGTGGTACAGAGTTTAGCCTCCAACCTTGGGACATCACTAAAGACTCACCTCTCTCCTGTGCTAGCCACCTAGACAAAACAGGTTCTGTCTTTCCCTACACAGTGCCTGAGACAGAGTTTCCTCCATTCCCGATAGTCACTTCCTGCCATCCTAACCCCAATAAAGGCCAAATAATTAGCAGCTTCCAGCAAACTAGAAAACGCACACACCTGAAATAATTTCCACCAAACTTTCCATTTCATATTTTGGTAAAATATGCAGAAGCAAAAATGGGGAGAAAAAACATGAAATGAGAAAGCTGAACAGGACAAAGATTGTCGAAAGTCCTCACACAGAAGAGTAAAGACAAAATTAAAGTTCTCCCCTCAAATTAGCAGCTCTCCAGTAGCATAGCAGCTGCCAACGGAACTAGTTTTTAAAAAGTTCTAAATACAACTAGTAATAAAACAAGATGCACACATTCTAAACACGTCTTCTGCTCTGAGGACATGGGCATGTTGATAAATGTTGCAAAACCGTTAGAAAGTCTATGAACCAACAAAGCATGAACAGAGTGCAGACTGCTTGATGCAAACCCCTAGTTAAGTGCTGCTATGCTAACTGGAAGACATGCATGCCACACAGTTAGATAAAGTCCACTTTTGGGGCAAAATTCATCACTTTTCCCAAAGAAATTAATGATAAGGATAAAAATGAAGGCTTTCATTGTCTTTTGACATAGTATCTACTTTTCTCTCTTTTGCTTCCAGAATATTAGGCTGAACACCCCACACGTGATGGGAGCAAATTAATAATATTAATATTTGGTGGAACTTCTTTTTTTAGAATACAAGTCCCTTAGAGTCTTTCCATGGGGGCACATTTCAGCACTTTGTCAGCAGTGAACGTTCAGGCTCAGCCACTTCATCCTAAGAGTGGCCTTTGGCCAGGGGATCAGTGTCTCAAAGGGATTGTCTTTCTCAGCCAAGGACTTGGCAGCAGGAGGGGCTGGGGTTCAACAGGCTCATTAACTCTAAGATCCTCCGGAACAGAGCTTGTGTATCTTGCTGGTGGATGCAACAGGAAAGATGCATAATTCTCTCCTCTGTCTTGGAGGGAAAAAAGTAGATATTAGAGAGGCAAAGAAGGGCTAGAATATTCAGAATCCATCAATTTAAATGAGATGGATGAAACTATTCTACAGGGTGAAGTAAGTCAGAAAGAAAAACACCAGTACCCTATACTAACGGATATATAGGGAATTTAGAAAGATGGTAATGATGACCCAATATGCGAGACAACAGAAGAGACACAGATATAAAGAACAGACTTTTGGACTCTGTGGGAGAAGGTGAGGGTGAGATGATTTGAGAGAATAGCATTGAAACATGTATATTACCATATGTTAAATAGATGACCAGTCCAAGTTCCATGCGTGAAACAGGGTGCTCAGGGCTGGTGCACTGGGACAACCCAGAGGGATGGGGTGGGGAGGGATGTGGGAGGTGGGATCAGGATGGGGACACATGTACACCGCGGCGGATTCAGGTCAATGTATGGCAAACGCCACCACAGTATCATAAAGTAATAAGCCTCCAATTAAAATAAATAAATTAATTTAAAAGAACAAGAATCCATTGATCTACATTTCTGCCTCTTCTGTGTACACCTCAGATCATTTTCAGGGAAATAAAGCACACACGTGGAAATATAAACAAGAACTTACTCATAAGATATCAGTTGCTTTGGCCTTCTCAGGAAGGAGAGCCGGAGTACATCTGCTTGTAGTTTTATGGAATGGAAGGGTAAAAACCCAACTACCACCAGGTCCCCATCTTTATACACACTGGGATTCAGGCAATCCGCATAACGATCAAAATCCAGCTCACATGCAGTTATAGAAAGGCTGCAAGATCAAGAAAAGATAAATCAGAGCAGGGGATGCCCAACAGAGAGACCAAGTCCTGTGTCTAAGCTGAGCTCAGGAGAAGACGGGTCAGCATCTGATCCCTGCTCTGCTCTCAGAAAGGAAAATTTCCCTTCATGTACAGCACTGCCTATGCCCACTACCACTCTGTCTCAGCCTGTGGAAACCCTGCAGGGCATATGCCAGGCTGGCATGCCAGACAGGGGCACAGTGAGAACCAGAAAGCTGCTGTGTATAAGGGAGTCACAGTGCTGAGACCTCACCCTCAGTGTCGCTGTGAGGAGCAGCCTGGCTTCCCTGTCTTTTCACTGCTTCAGATCAGTCCATGGGGAACCTCTGGGGAGGCTCTTGTCCTGGGGCTCTGCACCTGTTCCCCTCCATCCTGGGGAAAAACAATGAGGAAAAACATGTTTTTCCCCTTGCCTCTTTGATTTCACAATAGTTAGTCAAACTTCAAGGCTTGGAGGCAGAAAGGGAGGTATGGGGGAGACAAACCTATCCTGGCATTGAGAAATCTGTCACCCCATGTCCATGATTGACGTCCCTGCCCAGAGCTCATGGCTGTCGTGTCACCACTGCTCTGATAGACTTGGCAGGGTCAGGATAAGCTGGTTTCAAACCGTCTTAGTACTCTTTAGCACAATGTCAAATGATGCTTTAGCACTTAGGTAAAAAATAAACATCAGTTATTGATAGTGGCATATGTAATCAAAATGTCAGTTTTTTAACTCAAAAAGTTATTTCAAATCTATCTTAGCAAGAACCTAACTTTACATCTTAAAGAACTAGGAAAAGTAGAGAAAACTAGGCCTTCCGTGTGGTGCTGTGTTAAAGTATCTGCCAATGCAGGACACACAAGAATCGTGGGTCAGGAAGTTCCCCCTGGAGTAGGAAATGGCAACTCCCTCCAGTATTCTTGCTTGGAAAATGCCATGGACAGTGGAGCCTGGTGGGCTACAGTCTATGGGGTCCCAAAGAGTCAGACACAACTGAGCAACCGAGTGCGCGCACACACACACACACACAGGGAAAACTAAAATCCATCAAACAGAATGAAACACTAGAGATTAGAACAGAGATAAATAATTCAGGAGAGAAAAATAATATTCAAAGCCATAAAAGTTGATTCTTGGAAAAGATCAACACTGACAAAGCTTTAATCACATTGATTGAGAAAGTATAGAGAAGACTCAAACTATTAAAATAATAAATGAGGAAATCCCTGATGGTTCACTGGCTAGGACTCAGTGCTCTCACTGTGGTGACCCAAGTTCAATCCTGGTTCAGAAAGTTAGATCCTGCAAGCTGTGTGGCCTGATCAAAAAATAAAATAAGAAATGAATGTGTGGGCATTACTCCTGAATAGACAGAAATAGAAATAATTATATAAAAATACTATGTCCAGCTGCACACAAACAGATTAGAATACCCAGATGGTATGAATAATTCGTGGAGATACTCCCACCAAAACTGAATCATGAAGAAATAGAAAATCTGAATAGACTAATAAGAAGATTGAATCAGCAATCCAAAAAGTTCAACAAAGATCAACCCTGGACCATATGAATTCAGTGTTGAATTCTACCAAACATAAAATATTAGTTAAGGATAATCATTTATAAATGCTTCCCAAAAATGAAGAAGAGGGAACACTTTCTAACTCATTCCATGAGGACTGTAGTATCCTTTTACCAAAGGGAGACAAAGACATTACAAAAAAGAAACCTCAGATGAATATCTTCATGAAAGCTAATAAAAATATCTTCAGCAAAATACTACCAAGTAGAAAGAGTAGGAATACAAGGAAACTTTAATATGATACAGGCCATGAAAAACCCACAGGTGACATCTCACTTAATAAAGTCTGAAAATATTTTCCATAAGACTGTGAACAAGAGAAAGACATCGGCTTTTGCTGTTTCTGATCAAATAGGACAGGAATTCCTAGCCAGAGCAATTAGCCAGGAAAAAGAAATACCAAGGCATCCACATAGGGAAGGAAGACATAAAGTTAGCTCTGTTCAAATATGACATGAACTTGTACATAGAAATTCCTAAAGATTACACACACACCTTAACATACCCACACAGAATACACAAACACACATGCATTCACTTTCAGAGACCATAGTAAGTGAATTTGGCAAAGTTGCAAAATACAAATCAGCATAAAAATCACTTGTGTTTCTGTACAATAACAACGAACAATACAAAGAGGAATAAAATTCTTGGGACTAAACATAGCCAGTGAGGCAAAAGACTTGTACTCTGAAAATTACAAACCACTGCTAAAAAAAATTAAAGGAGACATGATTAATGAAAGGATGTTCCATGTCATGGATTGGAAGATCGGTGCTGCTAAATGACAATGCTAACCACAGTGACCTACAGGCTCCATTCAATCCTATCAAAATTCTGATGACATTAGTACCGAAAGCGAAACATTCATGTGACTCAGAAGAGTCAAGATCTCCATCTTGCACTTGATTTTACAAGGTGTTTCCAGAGGATAATGTTCAAACTGCCAGATGGAAATACGTTGGCTCCAATCTTTGGGTGGATTTTGGGGTGCCTGTTTACTACTCATTTCAGTATTTTAACTGATCAGGCTGTGTGCGTGCATGTCCATCCACTATCAGTCTGGTGGCATCTTCTTCTGCACACTTCACACCTCATCTCGTGCCTCATCTTTCAAACTCCCAACAGAAAGCTTTGAAAGTTTCATACACACCCCATGACAAAAACACTTCTCAAGTTAATGGTAAGAACACAGCCATCCCAAGGACTACAAGCTCTGGGTTCAGGTCCATTTGCTCCTTTAGGATACATTGGTAACATGGATGAGGGTGTAAACTGGTGATTGTCTGAGATGAGGGGCCTCAGGCCTGCAACATGGGAGACCTGGGTTCAGTCCCTTGGTTGGGAAGATCCCCTGGAGAAGGGAATGTCTACCCACTCCAGTATTCTGGCCTGGAGAATTCCATGGACTGTATAGTCCATGGGGTCACAAAGAGTCAGACATGACTGAGTGACTTTCACTTTCACGTTCATGGACCTCAGAGCCATATGGGTCCAGAAGTCAACACTGGCGGGAAAAGAATGTAAAATTCCCAGGAATAATCCTACCAAAGGAGGGGAAAAATATGTACTCAAAAAAGTATGACATTGATAAAGGAATTGAAGAAGACACAAAGAGATGGGAAGATATTTTGTGTTCATGGATTGGAAGAACTAATATAGTTAATTAAATTGTTAAGCTTGTTAAAATGAACATCCTACTCAAGGCAATCTGCAGATTCAAGGCAATCCCTGTCAAAATACCAAACGGAAATAGAGCTAGATATAGAAAAGTAACTTATAGTTCAGTTCAGTTCAGTCGCTCAGTCGTGTCTGACTCTTTGCGACCCCATGAATCGCAGCACGCCAGGCCTCCCTGTCCATCACCAACTCCCAGAGTTTACCCAAATCCATGTCCATCGAGTCAGTGACGCCATCCAACCATCTCATCCTCTGTTGTCCCCTTCTCCTCCTGCCCCGAATCCTTCCCAGCATCAGGGTCTTTTCCAATGAGTCAACACTTTGCATGAGGTGGCCAAAGTATTGGAGTTTCAGCTTCAACATCAGACCTTCCAATGATCAGTCCTTCCAATGAACATCCTTTAGGATGGGTTGATTGGATCTCCTTGCAGTCCAAGGGATTCTCAAGAGTCTTCTTCAACACCACAGTTCAAAAGCATCAATTCTGCGGCGCTCAGCTTTCTTCACCATCCAACTCTCACATCCACACATGACCACTGGAAAAACCATAGCCTTGACTAGACGGACTTTTTTTGGCAAAGTAATGTCTCTGCTTTTAAATATGCTATCTAGGTTGGCCATAACCTTCCTTCCAAGGAGTAAGCGTCTTTTAATTTCATGGCTGCAATCACCATCTGCAGTGATTCTGGAGCCCAAAAAAATAAAGTCTGACACTGTTTCCACTGTTTCCCCATCTATTTCCCATGAAGTGATGGGACCAGATGCCATGATCTTAGTTTTCTGAACGTTGAGCTTTAAGCCAACTTTTTCACTCTCCTCTTTCACTTTCGTCAAGAGGCTCTTTAGTTCTTCTTCACTTTCTGCCATAAGGGTGGTGTCATCTGCATATCTGAGGTTATTGATATTTCTTCCAGCAATCTTGATTCCAGCTTCTGCTTCCTCCAGCCCAGCGTTTCTCATGATGTACTCTGCATATAAGTTAAATAAGCAGGTTGACACTATACAGCCTTGGTGTACTCCTTTTCCTATTTGTAATCAGTCTGTTGTTCTATGTCTAGTTCTAACTGTTGCTTCCTGACCTGCATACAGGTTTCTCAAGAGACAGGTCAGATGGTCTGGTATTCCCATCTCTTTCAGAATTTTCCACAGTTTATTGTGATCCACACAGTCAAAGGCTTTGGCATAGTCAATAAAGCAGAAATAGATGTTTTTCTGGAACTCTCTTGCTTTTTAAATGATCCAGTGGATATTGGCAATTTGATCTCTGGTTCCTCTGGCTTTTCTAAAACCAGCTTGAACATCTGGAATTTCACCGTTCACATATTGCTGAAGCCTGACTTGGAGAATTTTGAGCATGATTTTACTAGCGTGTGAGATGAGTGCAATTGGTAACTTATAGTTACCAAGTGGATAAAGAGGAGAGGGATACATTGGGAGATGGATTGACACAAGCTACTATATATAAAATAGATAACTAATAAGAACCTACACTATAGCATAGGGGACTAATTACTCTTTAATGACCTATACAGGAAAGGTATCTAAAAAAGAATGTGCATATGTATATGAATAACTGATTTGCTGTACAGCTGAAACTAAAAGTACATTGTAAATTAATAATACTCTGTAAAAAATAATTTTAAAAAAGAACATATGGAGATAAATAAAATTATTCATTAAAAAACCAATGGCATTTTTCACAAAACTAGGGCTAATAATTTTTTAAAAATTGAAAAAAAAAAAGACACTGAATAGTCAAAACAGTCTTGAGATAAAAGAAAAGAGCTGGAGGAATCACTGTCCATGCATGACAGTTAATCTCACTTGTCTGGGGCCCAGGCTCTCAACTCACCTGGGCTAAGGCTTCCAGATGTGTGGTTAAGCACTGTTTCTGGGTGTACTCTTGAAGGTATTTCTGGCAGAGACTAGCATTTGGTTCTGGAAGATGGAGTAAAGAATGCCCCCTCACCCATGTGAGCACGTATTTTCCCATCTCCTGGAGGCCGGAATAGAACCCAAAGTGAAGGAAAGTCAATCCACCCTCACTTTCTGAGCTGGGACATCCATCTCTTCCTGCCCTGGGACATCAGAACTTCTGGTTCTCAGGACTTCAGACTTGGACTCAATTATACCACCAGCTTTTCAGCTTCTCCTGCTTGGAGATGGCCATCTCTGGGACTCCTCTATCTTATAACCCTGTGAGTCAATTCCTATAATAAATGTTTAGATATGTGTGAAAAGTTATGGTGAAATGATCATGTTTATGTCTGAAATGGATCAATGTGACTAGAATCTCAGATGAATTTTATCAAGAAAGGACTTAGACTCCTAAGCGCCGTTGTTAGTTTATTGCTGTGTATCACTCAAAAGATGACATCTTATGTAAGTGTAGTTAGTGGATGGATTTTAACTCTTTCAGGAAGTAAAGGTTTAGTGTTTGAAAAATGTATTACATAAATTGGTCTGGATTTGGCATTGGATAATGACCTTCACCTTTCTGTCCTTGTAGACTATAATTTGAGAGACATTTTTCAAGGGACAGAAGCAGGATAGAACATTCAAATTAGTTGAGACCTTCCCCATGTATGGTAGTCTTTTACCTCCGTTTTATTCAAATTTCACATTTTAATTTTACAAAGAAAGCTCAAAAATGATGCCCAGGTTCACAGAGGAAACAGTGAGAACATGAAACAGGCCAAGCAGAAAACCAACAGAAGCTCTAGACACACTGTGAGACTGACCAGCTGCCTACTCCAGAGGTCAGTGACTAGAATATACCTCGGGCTGACAGAGAGTCCAGGGGCAGCCAATGGGAGGAGACCTTGGAGGACAAGAGACTGCAGGGACTCCAGGTGAAGGAGAACTTGTACGTCCTTTGGATTTTACAAATGCCTTAGCAACAATTGCACCACGCAGGTCAGGTGAATCCCTGGACCAACCTAAGGGTGGGTGAGGCTCTGCATACCAGCCCTCATAAAGCCCAAGCAGTGTCCATAACAGTCATAGATGAGTACAGGAATGCGCCTGGGTCTCTCACAGCCCCTCTGCAGGAAACAGGTTACTTTGGGAGATATCAAGAGTCAGATGCAGGTTGTGAAGAAAGCAGAGGAGAATGTGACTCTGGCCTTGATGGCAGGTGGGATTGTCAGGGAAGCAGAGAGAAAGAGGAACCAAGAAAGACCCTGAAAAAAGAGTGTACAGGCTACGTTGGTGCTTAAGGAAAGGAGAGTGGGGTGGTCCTTGAGAAATTTGCATCTGACAGATGTCACCTTCACCAGCCTCTCCTTGCAATGTCCGGCTGATCTTCAAGCCTCATGGGAAATCTCAGTTTGTATTTCCCATGATTGGTCTTCATTTTTATACTAAGATCTATAGGCTAATTGAAACTGAGGGTCTACTTAATATTTGAAGTTACATTTGTTTCTTCTTGTAGCTACACTCCAGGAAGAGATGATACTTATTCAAATGAGAATTTTCTGTTAACATAATATAAAATCTGATCCCATAAAGTATTATTTTATTAAGATTGGCTTTGTATCTGATTTTAACAAAATCCAGCAGTATTTTTCTTCTCTGTCACTCAATTCAGACATAGATGATTCTTTATACTAAGTTAAGTACTTCAGTAATTCAAAAGTTGCCATTTCCAGTATGTTGGAAATTTATGATTTAAGAGGATGAGGAAAATATATAACAAATATTAAAAATTGGCTAAATCATCATTTAGAAGTAATTTACAATTTTTTCATCTAATTTGAATTAGTATTTTATTTTGAATTTGCATTGTAAAAGTTAAGGAGTTACAAAGACAGGTGGGAAAACCATGTATAACGTCAACATTTTTTTTATCCAAATATAAACCTTTACAGTAAGCGTCAGTTGGTGAAACCAAACAGACAAGGGAAATAAAGTATGGTGAAAAGTTTGAGTTCTATAGTGGTCCTTGTGGATTAGAGGAGTGGCTGAACTAATACAGATGTGCTTTGTTGTGGTGATTGTTTAGTTGCTAAGTCATGTCCAACTCTTTATGACCTCATGGACTGTCGTCTGCCATGCTCTTCTGTTACTAGGATTTCCCAGACAAGAATACTGGAGGGAGTTGCCACTCCCTTCTCCAGAGAATCTTTCTGACCGAGGGATCAAACTTGGGTTTGATCTTCTGCTTGACAGGCAGATTCTTTACCCCTGAGCCACCTGGGAAGCCCCAAGGATGTGCTTACTGTGTACTTAATTATGGAGGAAATGGCTAGATTTTTATCAACCATTTGTCCTCTGTAGTGCATTTCAAACAGATGCAGTAGCTGTTTTTCCAGAGCATAGCATTTATGGATTTGTTGATCTAAAATAAAGTCAATAGTATTATTAATGGAAATCGAATGAATGCTCCCCATCTGTCAAAGATGTGCAAACACATTACATGTATCTCATTTAATCCTAACACTTTCTAAACATTAAGCTCACTTTCTAGAAGCAAACAATGAGGCTCCAAAAAGTTAAGTCCTTATATAAGGTTGCACAACTACCCTTTGGTAGAGGTGGACACAGAATTTTATTACCATTATCATTTTTAACAGTCAGTGAATGACTCATTTTTAAAGGTGTGGGGTTTTTGTCAGTTTGTGGATGTTCTACCATGAGAGGAAAGCAGAGAATAACCACCCAAAATGACTGTATGAGGTCCTCAAGCTTTTCCTTCCAGAATATTTCCTGGGCACAAACATCCTATATCCTATGAGAAGTTACCTTTGAGACTAGAGATCTCTTCAAGAACATTAGAGATACCAAGAGAATATGTCATGCAAAGATGGGCACAATAAAGGACAGAAATGATATGGACCTAACAGAAGCAGAAGATATTAAGAAGAGGTGGCAAGAATACACAGAACCAAACAAAAAAGATCTTAATGATCCAGATAACCACAATGATGTGATCACTCACCTAGAGCCAGACATCCTGGAGCCTTAGGAAGTATCACAAAGAACAAAGCTAGTGGAGGTGATGAAATTCCAGTTGAGCTGTTTCAAATCCTAAAAGATGATGCTGTGAAAGTGCTGCACTCAATATGCCAGTAAATTGGGAAAACTCAGCAGTGGCCACAGGACTGGAAAAGGTCAGTTTTCATTCCAATCCCAAAGAAAGGCAATGCCAAAGAATGCTCAAACTACTGCACAATTGCACTCATCTCAAACACTAGCAAAGTAATGCTCAAAATTCTCCAAGCTAGTTTTCCAACAGTACATGAACCGAGAACTTCCAGATGTTCAAGCTGGATTTAGAAAAGGCAGAGGAACCAGAGATCAAATTGCCAACATCCGCTGGATCATAGAGAATTCCAGAAAAACATCTACTTCTGCTTTATTGACTATGCCAAAGCCTTTGACTGTGTGGATCACGATATACTGTGGAAAATTCTTAAAGAGATGGGAATAACAGACCACTTTACCTGCCTCCTGTGAAACCTGTATGCAGGTCAAGAAGCAACAGTTAGAAACGGACATTGAACAACAGACTGGTTCAAAATTGGTTAAGGAGTACATCAAGGCTGTATATTGTCACCCTGCTTATTTAACTTCTATGCAGAGTACATCATGTAAAATGCCTGGCTGGATGAAGCACAAGCTGGTATCAAGATTGATGGGAGAAATATTAATAATCTCATATATGCAGATGACACCACTCTAATGGGCAGAAAGGGAAGAGGAACTAAAGAACTTCTTGATGAAGGTGAAAGAGGAGGTTGAAAAAGCTGGCTTAAAACTCAACATTCAAAAAAACTAAGATCATGGCATCTGGCCCCATCACTTCATGGCAAATAGATGGGGAAACAATGCAAACAGTGAGAGACTTTTTTGGGGCTCCAAAACCACTGCAGATGGTGACTGCCTCTGTGAAATTAAAAGAGGCTTGCTTCTTGGAAGAAAAATTATGACCAACTTAGACAGCATATTAAAAAGCAGAGACATTACTTTGCCAACAATGGTCTATCTAATGAAAACTATGTTTTTTTTCCTGTAGTCATGTATGAATGTGAGAATTGGACCATAAAAAAGGCTGAGCATTGAAAAACTGATGCTTTTGAACTGTGTTGGAGAAGACTCTTGAGAGTCCCTTGGTCTGCAAGGAGATCCAACCAGTCAATCCTAAAGGAAATTAGTTCTGAATATTCACTGGAAGAACTGATGCTGAAGCTGAATCTCCAATACTTTGGCCATCTGATGCAAAGAGCTGACTCATTAGAAAAGACACTAATTCTGGGAAAGATTGAAGGCAGGAGGAGAAGGGGACGACAGAGGACGAGATGGTTAGATGGCATCACCAACTCAGTGGATATGAGTTTGAGCAAGTTCCAGGTGATGGTGAAGGACAGGGAATCCTGGTTTGCTTCAGTCCATGGTGTCGCAAAGTCAGACACAACAAGTAGTGACTGAGCAACAAGTATGCTAATTATCACAGCATCAGCATCTTCCATCTAGAAACTATTCTCTTCATTCTAACCAGGTATGAAAGGATGGTAGGAATGTCATCAGGCATACAAGTTCTCAAAGTCATTACTACATAGAAAACTGCATGAGAAAGATTTTGGATAAAGTGCATAATAAAGTAGAGAGATTGTCATTGATTTATGAAATAAAACTGATTAGCTATCTTGGTAATATTTGGTGAGCATTTTAAAAAGAGGAAAGTTAACCATCTCTCTCTCTCTCTTTAGTCGCTAAGTCATGTCCGACTCAGGCGACCCCATGGACTGTAGTCTGTCCATGGGATTCATCAGGCAAGAACACTGGCAATGGTTTGTTGCCATTTCCTTCTCCAAGGGATCTTCCTGACCCAGGGATCAAACTGAGGTCTTCTGCCCTGCAGGCAGATTCTTTACCGACTGAGCTAGGAGGGAAGACCAAGTTAACCATAGACATGCTTAATTATATGTCTACATCGTATCAACAGTGGAGGGTGGGGGTACACAGTGATGACCTTCTATCACAATTCTCACCTACAAGGCCAGAAATACAGACATCCTCTTAAAGCTGCTCATTTTATAAAATGATGACCATAATTCTCTTTCCTTCAGATCCCTCAATCTGTGTGCAGCCAGACCTGTGTTTCAGGATTCAGGAAAATTCCAGAGGAAGGAAAGCCCATTTGCTGCTTTATTTGTGTTTCATGCACAGGGAGAGAAATTTCCAATCAGACAGATAGAAAATAAGTTTCTGCTTTGTGGCAACTTCCCCCCATGAATACTCTCAGTAAGAAGAAAACCAAGGGGATTGGCATCAGGGCCAATATACACCATTGCTGTCAATTCATGCTTCCACTCATTCTTTCAACAACTCCATATTTTAATCACTATTGTTTTCCAGTTATATGTAATCTCAGGTCTGCCTGTGGTCTTCTATTAGGCTCCACTGCAGCACTGTTTCCAGGGGAAAATCTCATTCTGAAGTCTCATCAGGGACCATGCTAAAGACTGCCATAAAATATAACATATATGATCAGCAAGGCAGCCTGGGGTGCCTTGAAAGCTTGAGACTTAATACTTTTCACACCCAGATGATAAGCACAGAGCAGGTACCTATAAATTAATACAGAAATATTTTATTATCTTATGTACCAAGACCTGAATACTGTACTACTTATCAAGTGTGCATAACTAACACCAGGACTCTACCCTTTGGAATATTATAATATATAAAAGAATCACATAAAAAAGAAAAAGACATCATTCTAATTTAAATCACAACCTACAGCCCCTAAATGTAGCTGTTGCTTGAAATAGAAATTTATAAACTTATGTCTTAAAACAAAACAGGTTACTATAAAATATCAAGTGGAGAAGGATTACAGTGCTTCAATTTTCTAAAATATTAAGTCTATTGTAATGAGCTGAGTTCTTCCATCAATACTGGGTAATTCTAGTCACCTTAAGAGTAGAATTCATTGCATTTTTACCACTTGTCAAATAAATATTCTCAGGTATGAACAAGATATTTATAAAAATAATTCTTTTGTTCATGGACTTACTGAAGGATTTATAACGTCAATAAATGTTTAAAACAAGAGACATATAGAGGAACACAGGACTAGAGATCTAGAATAAACAGACACATGTGGGTGGGTGCCACGCATGTCTCCAAAAGGTCAGAGAGAGAGGCCAGGAGAGGTGTCGGCTCTATGAAGCAAGACCGGGTAGCTGGGGAAAAGAAACGAGAATTACCTTGTTTGTGTTAGGACTTTGTACTATTGCATGAGAGTCAGCCATAAAAAACAATAGGAACTTTTGGGGAGGAGTAGGCAGACTATTGCCTACTTGAATAAATATAATTGAAACAGAAAAAAGCTCATTAATTTACATATTTATGACTGATCTTGTTTCCTAACAGCAGAGGGAAATAAATGCCACCAAGACCATAAATAGCCTGCAACACTGAAGTTATTTACTACCTGCTATTTTACAAAGAAAAAAAATTAAGCCATGATTTAGGGAGGTGTACCTGAATGGAAAATTTTGTAAAATTCATCAATAATTAAGATATCACCTTCACTAATATATAAGACAATAGAAATCCACTCAGACACTAAGTTATTTCTACTCAATAAAATTATTTTCAAATTTTATATATAAAAATTGTACAAGACTTGTCATAGAAAAATGAAAAAGTAGAATGTGGAAACATTTGTTCTATCAGATGTCAAGTTATATACAAAAAGCAGCCCATAGGAGTTAGGGTAATGACAAAAGAGGATGTCCCGGGAGGGCTAGGCGAACTTTCCTTCTCGGTATATGTATGAATAAGGAAATCTTTGACTTCACCAGGAAAATTGCAGAAACCATGGCAGGGCAAATTTTAGGATGAAGAAGACACTGGCACAGTAGAGAAAAAATTGGGGGAAAATCCATATCCTTTTGGGATCACTGAGCCAACATTGACCCACAATATGCTGAAGATCCAGACTGACTGTGTTTTGTCTTACCTGTAGCTGAAAGCATTCTTCCTAGATTATGAATGTAGACTCTTAATGTCATACCTGAGTATGACATCAGGGGAAGTTTGTATGCACAATGAAAGGAAGGGTGATCATGTTAAAAAAAAAAAAAAAAAAAAAACAGGCCAAATATGGAGAATTTCTGAAAATGCAATGCTGAGTCTTTGCTTTTTCCCCAGATGCAGAGAACTGTATCCAGTGCCCAGCTCAAGAGCATCCAAATAGTGAGAGAAATCGCTGCCTCCCTAAGGACTTGATGTTTCTGGGCTTTGATGATCCTTTGGGTGTGTCTCTGGCCTGCACTGCTCTCTGTTTATCTGCCATCACAGCTGAGGTTTTGTGGGTCTTTCTGAAGTACCAAGACACCCCTGTAGTCAAGGCCAATAACAGGGCTCTCAGCTATGTCCTGCTCATCTCCCTCCTCCTGTGTTTCCTCTGCTCCTTATTCTTCATTGGTCGTCCCAGCACAGCCACCTGCATCCTCCAACAAATCACATTTGGAGCTGAGTTCATCATAGCTGTTCCAGTGTTTTAGCCAAAACACTGACTGTGATCCTGCTATTTAAGGCCAGGAAACCAGGAAGAACCATGCAGTGATTGCTGGTAACAGGAGCTTCTAACTATGTCATTCCCTGTGCTCCCTGATCCAAGTGATTCTCTGTGAAGTCTGGCTGGGAACCTCTCCCCCTTTCCTTGAGATGGACACTCATTCTGAGCCGAAGGAGCTCATTATCGTGTGCAACAAGGGCTCAGTCACTGCCTTCTACTGTGTCCTGGGATACCTGGGCTTCTTAGCTCCGGGGACCATCTCCCTGGCTTTCGTGCCAGGAACCTGCCTGACACCTTCAATGAAGCCAAGTTCCCGACCTTAAGCATGCTGGTGTTCTGCAGTGTCTGGGTCACCTTCCTCCCTGTCTTGCACCAAGGGCAAGGTCATAATGGCCATGGAGATCCTCTCCATGTTGGCCTCCAGTGCGGGGCTCCTAGGCCGCATCTTTGCCCCAGAGTGCTACATTATCCTCCTGAGACCCGAGAAGAACACTTTGAAAGTTTTAAAGAATTTAAGTTCCCAGGGAAATAGACATTCTTAGGTTTTATCTCATGAGTCTCTATCTCATTTTTAGGATTTTGAAAGATAGAACATTTAAATATTATATATGAATAATAATGTATCTGTAATAGGCACATCAGTAATAGCTGAGTGCCTTACATCAAATTTACTATTATATCATATGTTCATTCAGATATTTAAAAACAACCAAAATTGCTTTACCTCTGTTTACCCTCTCTTTTTTAAAGTATTGGTATATAACTACACTCAGTCATCAACACTCACTCATAGGCTTTCTGTTTTAGACTAATGGCATGCCTCAAATCTTTTGCTATTGAATCCAACCATTTCTTCCATCATTAAATATGCAGTAAGCACAGCGTCTATTTTTTCAGCCTCTCCTCTATCTTAGTACCTGTATTTCAAGAACTTTTCAAGCAGTCTTTGTTGTATCTCCTCTGGGTATTTTGTTTGTTTGTTTGTTTGAATCAACTGACAGTGTGAATATTCGCATTGAGTTAAATGCATAGGTCATACACAGTGTCTTTGTGCTTTCTTATGACTCTTTTAGTGTTTTAAATTTCCAATTTTTTTAGAATATATTTTGAATTAATGTAGATTAAATCTCTAGTATATTTTCCTTAAGTCGTTTATTAAATCATCATTTTCTAACTTATTGACATAGTAAGTACCGTTGTATATAAGGAAGTGTTTCTGCTCTGTATTAGTCATTCAGTTGGTTGGTTTTTTTATTCTCTTTCCTCCAATAAAAAAATTTACATAATGTCTCTGCATATCACCTTTTTCATATTTCCTATCATGGTTCTTTTTTTTTTTTAAGTTCTTATTTCTTCCTTAAAAATGTCTATTTCATGTGAATTTGACAATCAACCTTTCCATTTCTTAAAAAATATATTATAGTTCTAACTTTACTGAATTGAATCAAATAGTTTGGGTAAAAGTTACAATATGGTAACCACTGATAAATTTGGCATTTCCCTATGTAGTCAGAGTTCCTTTTTCATATTGCATTATCATTTTTATTTTCTCTATGCATTTGTTTAAACTCAATGATTTTTCTTTTGTTTTTCCTTCCCTCTACTTACTTTGAGTTTATTTTGCTCTTCTAATTTCTTGAACTGGAGATTTTAACGTGGATTTGAGACATTTTCTGTTTCACAATGTATGTATTTAGTTTTTTAAATTTCCTTCTTGGCATTGCTTTGACTGCATCTCACAAATTTTGACATACTGTATTTTGATTTTTAATGATTTCTGTGTAGTTTTTAAATTCCTTGAGAGTTCCTGCTTGAATCATGGGTCATTATATATGTGTGTTCTTTAACTTCCAATTGTTTTGAGATTTATATCTTATTTTATTGACTGGAGATTGATTCCATTGTGGTCAGAGAACATGCTCTGTATGATTCAGTTCTTTTAAATGTGCTGAAGCTTGTTTTATGACCCCAGAATATGGTCTATCTCAGTGAATAACACATTGGTGCTTGATAAGAATGTATATTCTGCTGTTGTTGGGTTGATTGTCCTACAAATACCAACTGAGTGCTCTGTGAGTGTCAGCTGGATCCTGTTGATTGGTGCCATTGTTCACCTATACGCTTGTTGACTTTTAGACTAGTAGTATTGTTGGGGAGGGGTGTTGGAGTCCTAATCATAATTTTGGATTTCTCTGTTTCTTTATTCACTGACATCAGTTTTTGATGAATGTATTGTATAAAAGATATTCATCCATTCTAGGAAGATACCACATTCTCTTTACCCATTCATTTCTTTTCCTTATCCTTGACCAAAACACTTTAATTTACAACTTTTATAACATGATGTTATATATTTCAATTTCTTGAAATTCTCACCTGACTCCCAGTTGCAAACAGTCAAATCTACATTTTCAGTCTTCATCATCAGGAAAACTACCTAATTCTTTACCCATCCACTAGGAACGATCTAGCTATATGTGGAAAGCAACCCAGAACAGGAGCTGAGTCATGCCAAAAGTGTCAGGGAATCCAGAACCACATGGTTGCACTGAAAAACTCAGCCTAGAACACCTGGGATCTGGTCAGGTGGGGAAAGTGCCTGTAGTGGGTAGTGGGGGCTCATATGCATGAAGCACTCCATCCTCCAGCTGCCTCCAACATGGGGTAAAAGCTTCATCTATTCCAACAGGCAAGACCTCAGGGCTCACCTCACTTCCCCTGGCACCTCACCCAGTGAGGCTAATGGCACCACCTGCCCATCTACCCCAGGGTAACAAACAGAGGAGGCCATTCACCTTTTGATGGACATTTGTGTTGGCTGCACATATTGGCTGTTGTGAATATAGCCTGTTTGAAAGACCAGTTTTCTCAGCTTCAGTGAAACCTTAGAAGCAGTTGTGGTGAAAGTCAGTAATACAATTCACTGCTATTCCTTTCAAGGAAAGAACACAGCGCCCAAAATTGTTTTCTTGTGGCTTTTATGAAATATATGTGTGTGTTAGTAACTCAGTCGTGTCTGACCCTGACTCTTTGCGATCCCATGGACTGTAGTCGACCAGGCTTCTCTGTCCATGGGATTTCCCAGGCAAGAATACTGGAGTGGGTTGCCATTTCCTTCTCCAGGTGACCTTCCCAACCCTAGGATAGAACCCGGGTCTCCTGCATTGCAGGGGGGTTTTTTTTTTTTATCACTGAGCCACCAGGGAAGCTCTCATGAAATATATGTAGCTCTCATAAATAAATAAATAAATATAAATATAAATATATATATATATATAGTGGAACAAATCCTTCCATAGAAACCAAAAGGGAAAGGAAGATATATTGTTTCCTTCTTTGAAAGCTAGACTGTTTGCAACTTCATAGTAGCTTTAGAAGGACTAAGGCTACAGGTGTGCTTTCAAGTCACTAGATGCCTTAGCAACTCCGTATATCTTCCTTTTCCCAAAAGAATGTAACCAGAAAGCAAGTTTTGGTGCCTCACACATTGTGAGGCCAAAAAATATCACAGCATCAGAATTTGGAACAGAGAGAGTTTACTGCAGGGCCATGCGAGGAGGTGGGTGGCTCATGTATTTAAAACTCCTAATGTTTGTGTTTGTGGATAAAGATTTAGGAACCTCTCCAATGCCTTTGATCTGACAGAGGGTGTGTCCTCTGGATTGGGTTATCCCCTGATTGGATTGTCCAGTCTCTTCACCTATAAAAGCAGAATCAGAGGCAGAAGTAGTAGACTTTTCAGCAGTCACAAGCTGTTTGCATCTCAGGAGTGGTCAGAAGACAAGCTCTTGGAACTGGGGGAACCTGCATAGACCACATTTCCAACCCAACTCTTCTGGTGAGTGTAGAAACCACATTGATGGCAAGAGACTGTTCATTTATATGCTTTTTATGTTTATGCAATCTCTTTAATTTAGCAGGTAGTGGCCCTTAAAATAAGAAATTACCTTACTAAAAGTTATTTCTTTGATGTTAGTATTAAGACATATTCCACATTTTGTACAGTTTTGTGTATGAACCTTTCTTGGGATAATAAGCCAGATTTTTTTTAAATAAAATCACTCTGAAGTAGAAGCAGTATTTGCTCAGGCTGTTTGAATAGTTCTCTCTGGAAAATGTTTTACCCACAACGTGCTTCGTTTGTTTGTTTGCTTTTCTTTCTTTTTAACAATTCAGTTCTCTGCTCCACATGTCATCAGTTTGGCCTTCCCCAATCTCTTCATCAGTTGTTATTAATGTTTTTCTTTCCCTTTACTTCTCTTCCTTCATATCTCCCTCTTTTTCTCTTCTTTCTCTGTGATGGCCTTATTGATTATTATAGTGCTTTATTGTACCAAACACTAGTAAGTATTTTTTTACTCCATCAACTCTTTCTCTCCAGATGCTGAGGAGCACGACAGAGAGAAGATGGCACCTTCTCCCACCAGATGCAAAGAGAACTCTCATGAGCAGCCCAAGGATTGCTCTAGAGTTAAAGCCGGTCCCAAGGAGTCACACGAGAAGGACCATGGCAGGGCTAGAACTCGAAAGTGGAGCAGCGCTTCCAGGTCTCGGTCTAACTGTAGCACCACCTCCAGCTCCAGCAGCGGCTCCAGCTCGCCTGCAGCATCCAGCCGCTCAGGACGGTCCAGCACGTCCTGCAGCTCCAGCTCCAGCAGCTCTCCTGGCTCTCTGAGGCCTTCTTGGCATAGAAGAGGCAAGAGACAGCGGTCTCACTCCAAACAATCTGAAAGAGATGAAAAGGAAAGAAGGCACAGCCCATCCCCTAAACCCACCAAAGTGCACATCGCGAGACTCACTAGGAACGTGACCAAGGACCACATCAGGGAGATATTCTCCACCTTCGGGAAAGTTAGAGTGATTGACATGCCTGTAGAGAGGATGCACCCCGGTCTGTCTGATGTTTATGTGGAGTTTGAGACTCCAGACGAGGCTGAGAATGCGCTGAAGCACATGGATGGAGGACAAATTGATGGCCAGGAGATCAGGGCCACCACTGTGCCAACCCCCAGGCAACTCAGCCCTCCCAGGAGAATGCAGTCACCGCCCCCCAGGTGGTGCAGGTCACCCTCACGGAGGAGGAGAAGGTCGCTTTCCCCTTGGCTCAGGTCCCAGGAGCTCTGGCGACCAGGCTCCCCCCGCCGCCCTCACCACTGGAGCCGCTCCAGCTCCTCCAGAAGGTGAGGGCAGCAACTGAGGCTTGTCCCAGGGCAGCAGAGTTCCTGCTGCGGTGGTGTGGGGTCGTGCTTGAAAGATGCCCTCCACAGTTCTGGCTAGAAAACTCTGGTTCTAGTTCCTGAGAATCTGTTTAACGACAAAGCCAGCAGGGAGGCGCAGAGCCGGCCAGGTGGTGCAACAGCCCCAGCCTGGGAACACGTTTTCCCATTTCACAGATGACCTGGGCCTGATCCGGTGGCCTGGTGCTGCCCTCACCTGTCTGCCTGCAGAGTCCAGCCCTGATGCCATTCCTGTTAACCTGGCCCTGCTCTCCTGCTAGGGTTCTTTTCTGACCTCTAGAGTCAAATACCTCCTGTGATCTGCCCAAAATGGTTCTTTTCACATGTGTAAATACACACACACACACACATACACACAACTCCCTTTCTCTCTGAAACTGGTGAGTAAGTTGAGAGCCAGCTCTACAGGGTCCCCACAGAACCACTCCTACCCTGCTGATTATGTGGACATTCATGGTGGTCCTGCAGGTTACCTTGGCAACATGACCTCGCTTTTTTGGCTTTTATTGTATAGTCAGTACTATAAAATTTCTGTTCAGTAGCTTTGTAGTATTTTAGATAATGTTGTGTCTATACTTTGTTGTGTACAGTAAAAATAGTTGTGTTGAATAAATCTAGGATTAAAGTGGAAAAAAACACCTTTTCTCTCATCAACATTCAAATAAACTGGGGCAATGATTTTATTCAATGAATTTCTGAATCATAGATTTTAGTCCACACCTTGGCATGTAATAGGTGCACTGTAAATGGGAGGATCAATTGATTTTCCTTCAAAACCAGGAAATAATGAGTGTTGAAAGGGATAGTGTTAATGACTGTGGCAGGACAACAGGAATAAAATGATATTTTTAGTTTTTCACTCTAAAAACATCTCTGAAGACAGCAATGATTGATTTGAAAGAGTGTACTGATTAGGTTTACATTTGAAGTAGATTATTGTGATTAGAGTGTTAAGTGAATTAAGAGAGAAAGGACGTGAGATCATAGTGACAATTGACTGCAGTCTACCACCAAACAGGTGGTATCATTCTGTAACTGCAGTTGAGTGACTTTCTGAGAAAACTTTAGAAAATATTTTTGGAGTTTGACTGTTTTCTTTCAACAAAATATCTGAGCTCTTTAGAAGGGCAAAGTGAATAAGTGAGTCTGTCAATGTAAACCATTAAAACTCACATTACCTTTCTCTTCATAGGGGACCCAACTTAGTGAGAAAATCAACATAAAATGAAGAGATGATACATACAATTCAAAATTTGAAAACTAATAGAGAAAATGCAATATTAATTTTGATGACTGGGTCTGGAATGGTCACGCTGTTCAAATGATGTTTTGAAGGAGGACAGAAAGGTGCCCAGGATTGACCCAAGGGTGGCAGGAGCTCCGAGCTCAGAGGCCATAGCAGCAACGCTGGGTCCCCCTAGAGGTGCTCCTCGAGGTGTTTTCTGGAGCAGCACAGGTCCTCACCACAGACCCAGGACAGGGCCAGTCTGCATCCATCCCCGAAATCTCTCTCATCTCCATCGGCTATGGGGAATTGGGCTGAAGTAACCAAATCCATGATGGAGAAAACTTGAGAACCCGAACAAATTTATAAACTCTTTATTGTGGCTTGAACTTTGAAATCACAGAAGAAAATCTGAGTAAGCACTACCAGCAGTAAGGAGAACTTACCAGACTTATCACAGAGTTAAATCCAGAGCCTGTTGACAGAAGGAAGAGCTGCCCACCTCTACTCACTCTGTCCTTCTGTTTCTCAGGCACCCTTTGGCCCTCTGGAATCAGCCTTCTCTCTTCACTACTGATAAAACAACTTTATCAAAATTGTACAAAGAGTTCCAGAAAATGTCACTCTTTTCCTTCCTGATACTGTCCCCCTGGGACTTCTGTAGCATGACACCTTTATTCCATGTTCTGTCTGTTCAGTGAAAATAATTATGATGTTTACTAAATGGAGTGTTTATAAGTAAAATGAATTGTTTATTGAATAAGCAATGATGCGTTTCTTGAATAATGACAGATTATGATGGGCCCAACACTGTGAGGTGGACAAGTTTCAGTGACTCAGACCTATTTTTGATCGGGGCAACAAGCTTGTTGGCAAGTCATTTTCAGCAGAAATTGTTTCCAAAAACCATGTTCCTTCTTAAGAGCCAAAATTCAAATCTAGAATACCCACATAGGACTTCCCTGGTGGTCCAGTGGTTAAAAGTCTGCCTGCCAATGCAGGGCACGAGGGTTTGATCCCTGATTTCACATGCCCTGGAGCAACGAAGTCCATGTGCCACAAACAGTGAAACCGAGCACCTAGAGCCCGTGCTCTGCAACAGGAGAAGGCACCACAGTGAGACGCCTGGCACGACAGCGAGAGACCAGCCAGGCTCTGCACAGCTAGAGAAAGCTGATGGGCAGCAACAGAAAACTCGGCGCAGCCAAAACTAAAATAAACAAATAAATAACATTTTATAGAATGACAGTCTTCAAAAACAATACACACAATTTTTAGGTAACAGCTAAGGACGTAACACATAGCATAAGTGCTAATTGATTTACAGTAAAATGTCTTCTGTCTGAGTTAGCATTTGGCACAAGAATGATTAAAAAAAAAAAGGAGGCAACTCGTGTTAAAAATGCAAGCTTAACAAAAATAAGCTTAAAAGCAAGCTTAACAAAATAAGATTTTATAGCATTAACTAAATACTAAAAATAATCTCTGTAGAATAGATTGTTTCTTGTTTAAATGTAAGTAACATAAAAAATATTATAACTAAAAACACTAAATAATTCCCCAGGTTAGATTACCTATGTAGAATTCAATAAAGAAATTCTGGCAAGCAGAAACTGAGGCATACAAAGATATACAAAAATCTTTTCTCTTCTCATATGAAATCCAATCTCTTATCCACAAAAAAAACATTTATGCCTTTTGTTTTTATCTACTAAGCATTTAATAGAGTATAAAGTTAATATAACAAAGAATCTTACTTCAGAAACAGGGTTGACAGTGAAAGAGGCAAGTGGAACAGAGGAGTGTCCACACACCCACTCCCTGTGAACCACTTCCCAAGGACCATTTGGTTTCTACAGGACAGTCTTCTACTTTTCCTCTAGTTCTCAAGAACATTCTTTCTGGCTCCTGGCTCTCTCTGCATCCTTGGCAAGCCTGTCTGCCCTCAAGGTCATAGCCAATCCCTCCCTTGCTGTCTTCACTATCTGAGACTGTCAGCAAATATCTGCATCTGTTTCTGGCCATCTGCAGAGGGCCTGTGGGAGGAAAAGCCCCAATCCTGGCTCCATCTCTGTCTTATCTGAAGACTGGGAGTGATGGGCTCAGGCTGGTGTGCAGAGATCTGGAACCAGCACGGCCCGGGAACTCACATGCAGCACCAGGGCAATATAACCCCTGAAACATTTGTGCTGTCCAAGGTCCTGAAAGGCTCTCTTTCAGAGCTGTAGGCCTGAAGCTCCTGCAGCCTCCTGAGTGCACAGACTTGCTGCAGCTTCTCCCAGGGTCCCCTCGCATCAACGGCGCCTGACCACATCGCCAGGATGGGAGGTTATCTTTGTGACCGGCTTCTGGATAGATCTGTCATGACATCTCTGCTTGGCCTTGGCGAAAAGCTCTTGTCTTTTCTTCTCCAGTTTTTGGGCATTATATTTCTTCTGAGCCTCCCCCTTTGAAAACAAAATGAAATGTAAAATGTGAACAAAATGGGGGATGAAACCACTGCCAGTCATAGAGAATGTTCTCAGCACATTTGGATAACCACACTCCACTCTCCCTAGTGAGATGAATCTCATATTGCTCTGTGCATCACATTTATTCAAAAGATTGACAGAACTCAGATTTCTGACTCTCAATGCCAGTAGTCTGGGGTGGAGACAAGAGATTGCATTTCTAAGCATTTCCACTGGATGCTGACACTGCTAATACAGAACCACACATTAAGAACTGAATCCTGGGGCATCAAGCAGATATTAGTTAAGAACAGAAAGCCCCAGGTCATTGCCCAGAACCAATCCCAGAATTTCCCCTACATCATCCTCCTTTAAGGATATCTTCCCATCCATGTCACTGTCAACAATACACATGCTGGTCCCCTGCATCCAACATCACCTGGACAAAGAGATCACATGGTTCTTTGAATACCAAGACATTAATATCTTTTTGATATCTCCTTTTTTACTTTCCTTTAAAACACACAATCACCTAGTTTTCACCATCCTGTAGTACCTCATCTCCAGTGTGATCATGTACCTCACAACCCTCAGATACTTTGCTTTCAAACCCAAGTCCCATCTTCCCTCAAATATTCTCCTGCTTATGCCATAACTTGGAAAGGTCATATTCCCTTCATAAAGTTCCTTTTTTTCACTGCAAACTGCCGGAGTCCCGCTCCAGCTGGTCCAGGGGTCCCCAAGGGATGAACGGCGTCGGCGAAAGGAAAAGAGACAGAGAGGTTTTTTTTTGATGACCTAAAGACCACACACTTTATTGCTTTAGTCTCTATTTATATAGCCTATGATCTTCTACGTAATGATTCTTACAATATTTTTCCATTTAGATCAACATCCCCTGATTCTAAGATGTGTTAAAAGTTTTTTCCTAGTCTATTGTCACATTTTGGTTACATGTTTACCCCGAAACCTATTTTTATATTACTAAAACATAATCTATAAATCATATTATTCCATCTGTTTATTTTGTACAGCCTGCTACTACAGTGAGTACAGCGTCTTGCTTCAATGACTAAAAACTATAGTGATGGCTAAGGGCAAAGTTTTTCATAGTACAGCCATTGTCCGTGGTGGCTTGTTTACCATCTACCCACATACCACAAGACTATTTCTGGCAAGGGGAAATCTTTTGCAGTTACCTAGAAACTATTTACAATACAATTTATATATATCTTTTCTGTTTGTGCTTAGATTTTGAGGGGAAAAGGCAATTGGCTTAGTTTTTTGTAACTTTCCCTGATACATGACCCAAGTTTTCCAGTCATCAATAACAATTTCCTCATGAGGCCAGGTCACAATAGGCTTAGGGCTTGTTTTCCAAATGATCATGACCTTATTCCCTGGCTGAATGTTAGGGACCCACCAGTCAGGGGCCTCAGTAGGTTTAATCATTTTTGGAATGTTTCTCTGGGGCAAGGGATCATTTTTCTTTTTATTGAACTCTCATGATCTCATCATGGAAGCCCCTATAACTCCAGCCATCAAAGAATGTAACAGAGTTAGCCACAACAAAAGCATAGAAACAGGGAGGAGGGAAGGTTCCGATCCTGGAGAGAAACCGCTTTGCAGTCTCTTGTTGATTGGTGCCGTTACTTTGTCATCCGGCAATAGATCCAGAACGGCTCCCAACAGAGAGAAAGAAACACAGCTAGCTACAACAGAAGCATAGAAACAGGAAGGAGGGAAGGTTCCGATCCTGGAGAGAAACCGCTTTGCAGTTTCTTCTTGATTGGTGCCGTGACTTTGTCACCCGGCAGTAGTTCCAGAACGGCTCCCAACAGCAAACAGCTATTTTTCTCCCTTCCTCCTATCCCTCTCTCTCCTATCTCACTTAATGATTGATGCTTCTTATGTCAGTCATGCTTTCACATTTATTCAACATATTCTTCCAGGCAATGCCATCTGTTTCCCTGGCTTCAAATAGTCTTAATGAGTGGACATGGAACTACAGACTGGTTCCAAATTGGGAAAGGAATACATCAAGGTTCTATATTGTCAAGTTGTTTATTTAACGTATATGAAGAGTACATCATGTGAAATTCTGGGCCGGATGAAGCACAAGCTGGAATCAAGATTGCTGGAAGAAATATCAATAACCTCAGATACACAGATGACACCACCCTTATGCAGAAGCAAAGAAGAACTAAAGAGCCTCTTGATGAAAGTGAAAGAGGAGAGAGAAAAAGTTGGCTTAAACCTAAGCATTCAAAAAACCAGGATCATGGCATCCAGTCCCACCACTTCATGGCAAATAGATGGAAACAATGGAAATAATGGAAACAGTGACAGACTTTATTTTGGGGGGCTCCAAAATCACTGTGGATGGTGATTGCGGCCATGAAACTAAAAGACGCTTGCTCCTTGAAAGAAAAGTTATGACCAACCTAGACAGCATATTAAAAAGCAGAGGCATTACTTTGCCAACACAGGTCCATCAGTCAAAGCTATGGTTTTTCCAGTAGTCATGTATAGATGTGAGAGTTGGACTATAAAGAAAGCTGAGCACCAAAGAATTGATGCTTTTGAACTGTGGTGTTGGAGAAGACTCTAGAGAGTCCCTTGGAGATCAAATCAGTCAATTCTAAAGGGAATCAGTCCTGAATATTCATTGGAAGGACTGATGCTGAAGCTGAAACTCCAATACTTTGGCCACCTGATGCAAAGAACTGACTCATTGGAAAAGACCCTGATGCTAGGAAAGATTGAAAGCAAGAGAAGGGGACGACAGAGGATGAGATTGTTGGATGGCATCACCGACTCAGTGGACATGAGTTTGAGTAAACTCAAGCAGTTGGTGATGGACAAGGACGCATGGCGTGCTGCTATCTATGGGGTCGCAAAGAGTTGGACATGACTGAGCAACTGAACAGAACTGAATATACTGTATTGGTGTTTCTCTTTCTGACTTACTTCACTCTGTATAATTGGCTCCAGTTTCATCTACCTCATTAGAAATTACTCAAATGTGTTCTTTTTACAGTTGAGTAGTAGTCCATTGTGTATATGTGTACCACAACTTCCTTATCCATTCCTTTTTACTCCTTCAGATCAATCCCATGGAGGACTTTTCCTGAGGCTCTGCACCTCCCTCCCTCCATCCTGGTGAAAAACAACGAGGAAAAACATGTTTTTCCCCCTTGCCTCTGTGATTTCATCATAGTCTGTCCTCAGGGCTTGGGGCAGAGAGGGAGATGTGGGACATCTCCCATCCTGACACTGAGAGCTCTGTCCTCCTGTGTTCATTATTGATGTCCCTGCCAGGACCTCATGGTTGTTGTGTCACCACCACTCTGAGGGACATGGCAGGGTTAGGATAAGCTTCTTTCAAATCAACTTAGGGCTTCTTAGAATAATTTCAACTTATGCTTTAGCACTTAGGTTAAGGTAAACATCAATTATTGATAACAGCATTATCAAGAAGCCAGCTTATTTAACTCAAAGAGAAAGTTGTTTCAAATCTACCTTATCAAAAACTGAACTTTACATCTTAAAGAATTAGGAAGACTAGGGAAAACTAAACTGAAATCTATCAAACACATTGAAACACTAGTGATTAGAATAAACAATTAAAGAGACAAAATCTATATACATATCAACAAATGTTGGTTCTAAGAAAACAACAACACTGACAAAGGTTTAATTACGTTGATTAAGAAAAAAGGAGAAGACTCAACTATTAAAATAAGAAATGAGACTATTCCATGGTGTTCCAGTGGATAGAACTCAGTGCTTCCACTGTGGTGATCTAGGTTCAATCCCTGATCCAGGAAATAAGATGCTGAAAGCTGCATGGCCTGGAAAAAATAGCATGTGAAATGAGCACAATTGTACTATGGTATGAACTTTCTTCGGCATTGCCCTTCTTTGGGATTGGAATGAAAACTGACCTTTTCCAGTCTTGTGGCCACTGCTGAGTTTTCCAAATTTGCTGACATATTGAGTGCAGCACTTTAACAGCATCATCTTTTGGGAATAGGAACAGTTCAGCTGGAATTCCATCACCTCCTCTATCTTTGTTCATAGTAATAATTCCTAAGGCCCATTTGACTTCACACTCCAGGATGTCTGACTCAGGTGAGTGACCGCACCATCATGGTTATCCAGGTCATCAAGACCTTTTTTGTATGGATTTTCTGTGCATTCTTGCCACCTCTTCTTAATCTCTTCTGCTTCTGTTAGGTCCTTACCATTTCTGTCCTTTATCATAAACATCCTTGCAGGAAATATTCCCTTGATATCTCCAATTTTCTTGATGAGATCTCTAGTCTTTCCCATTCTACTGTTTTCTCTATTTCTTTGCACTGTTCATTGAAGAAGGCCTTCTTATCTCTCCTTGCTATTCTCTGGAACTCTACATTCAGTTGGGTATATCTTTCCCTTTCTCCCTAGTCATTCGCTTCCCTTTTTTGCTCAGCCACTTGTAGGCCTCCTCAGACAACCACCTTGCCTTCTTACATTTCTTTTTCTTTGGGATGGTTTTGGTCACTGCCTCCTATACAGTGTTATGAACCTCCATCTATAGTTCTTCAGGCACTCTTTCAGTCAGATCTAATCCATGGAACCTATTCGTCACCTCCACTGTATAATAATAAGGAATTTGATTTCGGCCATACCTCAGTGGCCTAGGAGCTTTCCCTACCTTATTCAATTTAAGCCTGAATTTTTCAATAAAAACTTCACGATCTGAGCCACAGTCAGCTCCAGGTCTTGTTTTTCCTGACTGCATAGGGTTTCTCCATCTTCAGCTGCAAAGAATGTAATCAATTTGATTTTGGTACTGACTATCTCGTGATGTCCATGTGTAGTCCTTTGCTGTATTGTTGGAATGCGGTGTTTGCTATGACCAGTGCATTCTCATGGCAAAACTCTGTTAGCTTTTGGCCTGCTTCATTTTGTACTCCAAGGCGCAATTTGCCTGTTACTCCAGGTATTACTTGACTTCCTATTTTTGCATTCCAGTCTCCTACGATGAAAAGGAGTTAGTTCTAGAAGGTCTTGTAGGTCTTCACAGAACCATTCAACTTCAGCTTCTTCAGCATTAGTGCTTAGAGAATCATTTCAGTTCAGTTCAGTCACTCAGTCGTGTTTGACTCTTTGCAACCTCTTTGCACCAGTCTTCCCTGTCCAGCACCAACTCCCAGAGCTTGCTCAAACTCATGTCCATTGAGTCGGTGATGCCATCCAACCATCTCATCCTCTGTCACCCTTTTCTCCTCCCACCTTTAATCTTTCCCAGCATTAGGGTCTTTTCTAATTAGTCAGTTCTTTGCATCACGTGGCCTAAGGATTGGAGTTTCAGCTTCAGTATCAGTCCTTCCAATGAATAGTCAGGACTGATTTCCTTTAAGATTGACCGGTTTGATCTCCTTACTGTCCAGGGGACTCTCAGGAGATTCTCCAACACCACAGTTCAAAAGCATCAATTCTTCAGTCCTCAGCTTTCTTTATAGTCCAACTCTCACATCCATATATGACTACTGGAAAAACCATAGTTTTGACTAGATGGACCTTTGTTGGCAGAGTAATGTCTCTGCTTTTTAATATGCTGTCTAGATTAGTCATAGCTTTTCTTCCAAGGAGCAAGCATTTTTTAATTCCATGGCTGCAGTCACCATCTGCAGTGAGTTTGGAACCCAAGAAAATAAAATCTCTCGCTGTTTCCATTGTTTCTCCATCTCTTTGCCATGAAGTGATGGGACCGGATGCCATGATCTTAGTTTTCCGAATGTTGAGTTTTAAACCAGCTTTTTTCACTCTCCTCTTTCACTTTCATCAAGAGGCTCTTTAGTTCTTCTTCGCTTTCTGCATAAGTGTGGTGTCATCTGCGCATCTGAAGTTATTGATATTTCTCCTGGCAATCTTGATTCCAGCTTGTGCTTCATCCATTTTGCATGATGTACTCTGCATATATAGATGTATGGTGTATATATACATGTGTGTGTGTATATATATATATATATATATATATATATATGGATGGATATATGGATATATAGATAATATATAGATGTATATATGGATCTGCATATATGCATATATGGTGGTCATATATGGATGTGAGAGTTGGACTATAAAGAAAGCTGAGCGCCAAAGAATTGATGCTTTTGAACTGTGGTGTTGGAGAAGACTCTTGAGAGTCCCTTGGACTGCAAGGAGATCCAACCAGTCCATCCTAAAGGAAATCAGTCCTGAATATTCATTGGAAAGACTGATGCTGAAGCTGAAACTCCAATACTTTGGCCACCTGTTGTGAAGAACTGACTCCTTGGAAAAAACCCTGATGCTGGGAAAGATTGAGGATAGGAGGAGAAGAGGAGAACAGAAGGTGAGATTGTTGCATGGAATCACTGACTCAATGGACATGGGTTTGGGTGGACTCTGGGAATTGGTGATGGACAGGGAGGCCTGGCGTGCTGCGGTTCATGGGGATGCAGAGTCGGACATGATTGAGCGACTGAACTGAACTCTGCATATAAGTTAAATAAGCAGGGTGACAATATGCAGCCTTGCCGTACTCCTTTCCCGATTTGGAACCAATCTGTTATTCCATGTCCAGTTCTAACTGTTGCTTCGTGACCTGCATACAGATTTTTCAGGAGGTAGGTAAGGTGGTCTGGTATTTCCATCTCTTTAAGAATTTTCCACAGTTTGTGGTGATGCACACAGTCAAGGGGTTTCACATAGTCAATAAAACAGAAGTAGATGTTTTTCTGTGATTCTCCTGCTTTTTCAATGATCCAAGAGATGTTGGCAATTTGATCTCTGGTTCCTCTGCCTTTTCTAAATCCAGCTTGAACATCTGGAAGTTCATGGTTCACATACTATTGAAGCCTGGCTTGGAGAATTTTGAGCATTACTTTGATAGTGTATGAGATGAGTGAAATTGTGCGGTAGTTTGAACATTCTTTGGCATTGCCTTTCTTTGGGATTGGAATGAAAACTGACCTTTTCCAGTCCCGTGGCCACTGCTGAGTTTTCCAAATTTGCTCACATATTGAGTACAGCACTTTAACAGCAACATCTCTTGGGATTTGAAACAGTTCAGCTGGAATTCCATCACCTCCACTAGCTTTCTTCATAATAATTCTTCCTAAGATCCACTTGACTTCACATTCCAGGATGTCAGGCTCTAGGTGAGTGATCCACCATTGTGGTTATCTGGGTCACGAAGATCTTTTTTGTATAGTTCTTCTGTGTATTCTTGCCACCTCTTCTTAATATCTTCTGTTTCTGTTAGGTCCATACCATTTCTGTCCTTTATTGAGCCCATCTTTGCATGAAATGTTCCCTTGGTATCTCTAATTTTCTTGAAGAGATTGCGAGTCTTTCCCATTCTATTGTTTTCCTCTATTTCTTTGCACTGATCACTGAGGAAGGCTTTCTTATTGCTCCTTGCTGTTCTTTGGAACTCTGCATTCAGATGGGTATATCTTTCTTTTTCTCCCTTGCCTTTAGCTTCTCTTCTTTTCTCAGCTATTTGTAAGGCCTCTTAAGACAACCAGTTTGCCTTTTTGCATTTCTTTTTCTTGGGGATCACCTTGATCACTGCCTCCTGTACAATGTTATGAACCTCCATCCATAGTTCTTCAGGCACTCTGTCTATCAGATCTGATCCCTAGAATCTATCTGTCACTTCCACTGTATAATCATAAGGGATTTTGATTTAGGTAATACCTGAATGGTCTAGTGGTTTTCCCTACTTTCTTCAATTTGTCTGAATTTTGCAATTAGGAGCTCATGATCTGAGCTTAGAGAATAGACTTGGATTATTGTGATGTTGAGGGGTTTGCCTTGGAAATGAACTGAGATCATTCTGTCATTTTTTAGTCTGTACCCAAGTACTACATTTTGGACTCTGTTAACTATGAGAGGTGCTTCTTTTCTTCTATGGGATTCTTGCCCAGAGTAACAGCTATAATGGTCATCTGAATTAAATTTGCCCATTCCCATCCATTTACTTCGCTGATTCTTAAGATACCAATCTTCAGTCTTGCCATCTCCCACTTGACCATGTTCAGTTTACCTTGATTCATGGACCTAACATTCCCAGTTCCTATGCCATATTGTTCTTTACAGCATCAGATTTTATTTCCACCACCAGACATATCCACAACTGAGCATCATTTCCACTTCAGCCCAGCTGCTTCAGTCTTTCTGGAGCTATTAGTAATTGCCCTCCTCTCTTTCTCTGTAGCATATGCAACACGTTCTGACCTGAGGAGCTCATCTTCTGATGTCATATCTTTTTTAAATTTTCAAACTGCTCCTTGTGTTCTGGCAGCTAGAATAGCAGGGTGGTTTGCCATTCCCTCATCCAATGGACCACTCTTGTCAGGACTTATCACTGTGACCTGTCTTGGATGGCATGGCTCAGGGTTTTCTAAGGTACACAAGTCCCTTCTTCACAGCAAGGCTGTGACCCATGAAGTGAAAAAATGTGGAGCACTTCACAAATTTGCATTTCATTCTGCATATATACCAGTTAATCTTCTTTGTAAACATGACTGGGCTAAGGACTACCCAGATAGGTGGTTAAACACTGTCTCTGGGCATGTTCCTGAGGGTGTTTCTGGAAGAGATTAGCACTTGATTCTGATAGACTGAATAAATAATGCCCCTCACCAATGTGGGCAGGTGTTTCCCAATCTCCTGAAAGACAAAAGAGTCTCTTGATGAAAGTGAAAGAGGAGAGTGAAAAAGTTGGCTTAAAATTCAGCATTCAGAAAACTAAGATCCTTCCGCTCCCATCACTTCATGACAAAGAGATGGGGAAACAATGGAAACAGTGAAAGACTTTATTTTCTTGGGCTCCAAAATCACTGCAGATGGTGACTGCAGCCATGAAATGAAAAGACAATTGCTCCTTGGAAGAAAAGCTATGACCAATCTAGATAGCATATTAAAAAGCAGAGATATCACTTTGCCGAACAAAGGTCTGTCTAGTCAAGGCTATGGTTTTTCCAGTAGTCATGTTTGTATGTGAGAGTTGGACTGAAAAACACAGCAGTATATGAACTTCAGAACGAATTGAGATTTATACAGCCAATTTCCTTCATTTTGTTACCAGTTTCCAAGTTGTATATCATTTAATGTTTGTCCATTAAATTGCTTTAATAGCTTGTTAGTTAGGCCTTTCAAGAGATATGTAAAAGAACTGCACATGAAAGGAAAATATCCAGGAAAGAATAAGAGCAAAAATAGACAGTAAGTTTTTTTTAATCTGAGAAAATGAGAACATAAGTAAAAGTAAACAGTACTTTTGAATGACACAAAAAGAGGGTTCATAATATAAACAAAAGACAATCTAGAAACTAAAAAATATATAGAAAAAGAAGAGAGGAGACTACACTTAAGCAGAAACTAAGTATTTAGCATGAGAAGACCTTCAAAGCAAAAAAGAATTGGGGGAAGTAGGTTCTTGTAAAAATAACCAGTTCACTGCCTTCATGAAAGAGCTTTAGATGGGGAGGGTACTTACTGAGTCTGAGCCTTCAGTGCTCAGAGGATGCAATGCCTCTGATGGACTGCAGTTGAATGTAGGTGGGTGCCTGGCTCCAGGGTTATAGTAGGCACAGGATATTTCCTTTCCATGGACTGTAAATCAGTCTGTGAACAAAGAATTTCGGATTTGTCCAGAGGAACAACAAATTACTGAGTTACAGAGGGTTCTCTTGATAAACATAGAAGTGTTTTTAATCACCATCTGATTTCACAAATGTCTCTTCCTAGTTTCCTTAAGAAGCAATTCTATGAGTTCTGCAATAGTAGAAACAAAAGTCAACTCAAAGTACTAATGGTTTTTAGTTTCCATAAATCAACTAAATCCACTCTTTAACCCCAAAAAAGTACTTTGCTAAATACGGGCTTCCCTGGTAGCTCAGCTGGTAAAGAAACCATCTGCAATGCAGGAGACCCAAGTTCAATTCCTGGTTCAGGAAGAACTGCTGGAGAAGGGACAGGCTACACACTGCAGCCTTCTTGGGCTTCCCTGGTGGCTCAGCTGCTCAAGAATTCTCCTGCAATGTGAGAGACCTGGGTTCGATCCCTGGGTTGGGAAGATCCCCTGCAGAAAGGAATGGCTACCCACTCCAGTATTCTGGCCAGGAGAAGTCCATGGACTGTGTAGTCCATACGGTTGCAAAGAGTTGGACACGACCGAGCGACTTTCACTTTCAGTCAAAGTACAGCTATCCAAAGAGTAATTTCTCTCTTCTGAAACTTCTCTTGATAGATAATTTATGCTAGAGCAGGCAAGTCTTCATCAATTTCATAAAAAAAGAATATAAATGCTAGAATCAGGGTTTAATACAACAAAACTGAATTTTTAATTGAGCAACCAATATGTAGTAAGCTTTTTTCTACTTAATAAATGCATAATTTAACTTTTATTATTATTTGCCTAGTGTAATTTTTTTCATTTTAGTTTCATCATTTGAATGCCCTCATATAAAATTATTTCTACTGTAAGAGAATGTACCTGAACTTTCTTACCTCATCAATCAAACTCTGTTCTCTGGATCCAATTCCCAGATTTCCCTCTCCCAAGAAGCTATAAAAGGTTCACACATATGCCAAGAACAGCTGCACTGCCAGCATTCAGAAATCAACCTTATACTTGTCTGAGGGTAAGTCTAAATTTTAAGATATTTTCCAATATTTTATTGAGAATTTTAGTTGTTTTCTAGCAGAATTTTTCAGGTTTTCATATATATCATACTGCAGTATACAAGAATTGCAAATGTAAATTGTAAATGCAAAATATCACATTACAAAAGTGCAAAGCTACAAAGACAAAAATATTTGCTATTGACACAAAAAATATACCTTCAAAATATAGAATGGACATTCAAGGACTACCTCTATGCAAATATCTACATACAAACCTGCACATGCAAAAAATAAATTATGAGTTTCTTAAAGTGTGTAGAAATGACTACCTTTGCCTTTGGAGACTTTATTATTATACATACTTTGAGGGAAGCTTGGTTATATTTACACTTATATCACTCTTTGTAATTATACCAGATATAATTGACATTATACAGTAAACTTAAATATAGACATCAAGGTCTAAAGTATGTAAAAGTGTAGATATAAAATCTCTTGGTCCAGAACTTCCCAGATGATCCAGTGAGAATCTACCTGCCTGTGCAGGGGACAGGGATTTGATCCCTGGTGCAGAGGATTCACATGCCAAGGGGCAACTGAGCCTGTGCACCACAACTAGCAAGCCTGCGCTCTAGAGCCCGTGCTCTGCAACAAGCAGCAGCAGCTAAGCAGCTAAGTCACTTCAGTCGTGTCCGACTCTGTGCGACCCCATGAACTGCAGCCCACCAGGCTCCTCCGTCCCTGGGATCCTCCAGGCAAGAATACTGGAGTGGGCTGCCATTTCCTTCTCCAATGCATGAAAGTGAAAAGTGAAAGTGAAGTCGCTCAGTCGTGTCCGACTCCTAGCGACCCCATGGACCGCAGCCTACCAGGCTCCTTCCTCCATGGGACTTTCCAGGCAAGAGTACTGGAGGGGATTGCCATTTCCCTTTCCAATGCATGCATGCATGCTAAATCACTTCAGTCGTGTCCGACTCTGTGCGACCCCATGGACAGCAGCCCGCCAGGCTCCTCCATCCACAGGATTCTCCAGGCAAGACTACTGCAGTGGGGTGCCATCTCCTGCTCCAACAAGAAGCTACCACAACGAGAAGCTCACGCATAGCAGCTAGAGTGTAGCCGCCACTCTCCACAACTATAGAAAACCAACGCCCAACAACAAAGACCCAGCGCAACCAAAAATAAAATTAAATAAATATTTTTCTTTTTTTTTTTTGAGGGAAAATATTTTATTTTATTATTTTTTTAAATAAATTTATTCATTTTAGTTGTGGGCTAATTACAATATTGTAGTGGTTTTTGCCATACATTGACATGAATCAGCCATGGGTTTACATGTGTTCCCCATCCTGAACACCCCTCCCACCTCCCTCCCCATCCCATCCCTCTGGGTCATCCCATTGCCCCAGCCCTGAGCATTTGTCTCATGCATCGAACATGGAATGGCCTTCTGTTTCACATATGATAATATACATGTTTCAATGCTATTCTCCCAGAACGTCCCACCCTCACCTTCTCCCTCAGAGTCCATAAGACTGTTCTATGCATCTGTGTCTCTTATTCTGTCTCGCATATAGGGTTATCGTTACCATCTTTCAAATTCCATATATATGCATTAGTATACTGTATTGATGTTTTTCTTTCTGGCTTACTTCACTCTGTATAATGGGCTCCAGTTTGATCCATCTCAATAGAACCGATTCAAATGTATTCTTTTTAACGGCTGAGTAATATTCCATTGTGTATGTGTACCACAGCTTCCTTATCCATTCGTCTGCTGATGGACATCTAGATTGCTTCCATGTCCTGGCTATTGTAAACAGTGCTGCGATGAACACTGGGGTACACGCGTCTCTTTCAATTCTGGTTTCCTCGGTGTGTATGCCCAGCAGTGGGATTGCTGGGTCATATGGCAGTTCTATTCCCAGTTTTTTAAGCAATCTCCACACTATTCTCCATAGTGGCTGTACTAGTTTGCATTCCCACCAACAGTGTAAGAGAGTTCCCTTTTCTCCGCACCCTCTCCAGCATTTATTGCTTGTAGACTTTTGGATAGCAGCCATTCTGACTGGTGTCAAATGGTACCTCATTGTGGTTTTGATTTGCATTTCTCTAATGATGAGTGATGTTGAGCATCTTTTCATGTGTTTGTTAGCCATCTGTATGTCTTCTTTGGAGAAATGTCTGTTTAGTTCTTTGGCCTATTTTTTGATCGGGTCGTTTATTTTTCTGGAATTGAGCTGCAGGAGTTGCTTGTATATTTTTGAGATTAATTGTTTGTCTGTTGCTTCGTTTGCTATTATTTTCTCCCATTCTGAAGGCTGTCTTTTCACCCTGCTTATAGTTTCCTTTGTTGTGCAAAAGCTTTTAATTAGGTCCCATTTGTTTATTTTTGCTTTTATTTCCAATATTCTGGGAGGTGGGTCATGGAGGATCCTGCTGTGATTTATGTCGGAGAGTGTTTTGCCTATGTTTTCCTCTAGGAGTTTTATAGTTTCTGGTCTTACGTTTAGATCTTTGAATGTTTTTTAAATCTTTTGGTCCAGTGAAGTCTGTCTAGTTTAACCCAGCAAGTTTCTATAATTGGACTGATCGATATGTCACGTTGTGGAAGATCTCTTTAAAGTAAGGGTTTAGAGGAAGGGATATGCCCCCATCCTTCTAAGTTATATCAGCTGATTTAGCAAGTAAATTAACACAAGGGAGCAGTCTCTCAGAGCTATCTGAGATGCTGCCTCCCAGGCTGCAGTCCTCATTTTGCCTCCAATAAAACTTAACTCACAACTCTCAAGTTGTACATCATTTTAGTCAACAGTTAAGGTGACTGACGAAGCAACCCAGAGTGGACTTCCTTCGACTGGACTCCAGGAGGAACTGGAGCTTCGGTACCAGCAGCGGCCCCTTGCGCCCATTCGCCTTGGGGAGTGCAGATGAATTTGGAACACTGTAGGTTTGTTTCTGAAGCTTATCTCAGTAATCTATCTTTGGATGGAGATCAGATGCCTCACGCATGACCTGCAACCAAGACATAATTTAAGAAACTGTCTCCAACCTGGATGGAAGGACCTTTCTATCAGATGAGCCTGATAATCAATGTGAGCCTGCTTCTGCTGACTCCAAAAATCCTGAGTCTGCTGTTTGATCCTCAAGAAAATACCCTCCTGTCCTGGGCTCACTCCTGCACTGCATTCCACAATCGGCCCAGTTGCTGGGTCTGTGGAGCACTCCCCTCTTCATCAGTGGAAGTCTTCCCCTGGAGGGCATCTCCACTTCAAGAAAAGGACTTTCTCCAAGTCTTCAAATACCTTTGACAATAACAACCTTGTGTGATGGTTCTTCTTAATCTGATGACATCTAACAATCCTAAAGCTCAACGTTCAGAAAATTAAGATCATTGCATCTGGTCCCATCACTTCATGGGAAATAGATGGGGAAACAGTGGAAACAGTGTCAGACTTTATATTTTTGGGCTCCAAAATCACTGCTGATGGTGATTGCAGCCATGAAATTAAAAGACGCTTACTCCTTGGAAGGAAGGTTATGACCAACCTAGATAGCATATTTAAAAGCAGAGACTACTTTGCCAACAAAGGTCCGTCTAGTCAATGCTATGGTTTTTCCAGTGGTCATGTATGGATGTGAGAGTTGGACTGTGAAGAAAGCTGAGCGTGGAAGAATTGATGCTTTTGAACTGTGGTGTTGGAGAAGACTCTTGAGAGTCCCTTGGACTGCAAGGACATCCAACCAGTCCATCCTAAAGGAGATCAGTCCTGGGTGTTCATTGGAAGGACTGATGTTGAAGCTGAAACTCCAATGCTTTGGCTACCTCATGCGAAGAGTTGACTCATTGGAAAAGACCCTGATGCTGGGAAGGATTGAGGGCAAGAGGAGAAGGGGACGACAGAGGGTGAGATGGTTGGATGGCATCACCGACTCGATGGACATGGGTTTGGGTAAACTCCGGGAGTTGGTGATGGACAGGGAGGCCTGGCGTGCTGCGATTCATGGGGTCGCAAAGAGTCGGACATGACTGAGCGACTGAACTGAACTGAACAATCCTAAAATGGACTGGTGCAACAATTTGTACCTTAACTATGGACATAATGTGACTTTTAACTCTGCTGATTGTTCTGTTTTTGCTGTTTGCTCCCTATATCTGTAACTGTGTAGCTGGGTTTCTTTCTAATCGCATGAAATTTTTTTTTTCTTTTTTTTAAGTTACAAATGGTTGCTCAAACTCCTGCAACTACTACGTGGGGCCCCTGGATCAGAGACTCTCAATATGAGGGTTAGGAGAATATGTTCCCTCACCAGTTTAGGGATGACGTCCCTTATCAGCTCGAAGGCAGTTACAGAACGAGAATGGCGCCCCTTTTCCTAGGCAACATAATTCTCCTAAAAGAAAAGGGGGGAATAAGAGGGTAACAGGCAGGAAGGCCAGGGGTCTCCAAACAGAAGAAATAGGCTGCAAGTGTCAGACATTTTCATCTCTCTTAAGCAGCAGGGGGAAACAAACTACAAGGGTCAGATTCTTTTCCCTTCTCTGTACAAAATTAAAAGGAGGTTTCTCTCAAAATTCTGTGTTGCCATGATGACACCTGGTTCCACCTGAACTTAACTTTTCTCAACCTTGACCTAACCAATGCATTTTTCTTCTGGTAATGTTTTTCTTAAGCTATGTTAATGAACTATGTATTTACCCTAGACTCTTCAAGTTGGTTCCACTTAAGACTCCCAACTGCTAAGGACTCAACAAACCAGCGTGTTTCACTCATACATTATTCTCCTAATCTATGTTAATGAAACTATATATTTACTTGGAAACCTGCCTTTCTTCAAGATTCATGTCAATCGTTTTACAGTCCAGGATGACTCACTTTGTGCCATTGCTATCTCAAAATGCGTGCTGTGGGTGATGGGCCTGGTGCCAGTCTCTGAGTTTTGAGATGTTCCCTTTCTCTAATTAGCAGCCTGCTGGTAGCTATATAACATCCAGCTAAAGACTAGCAGGGAGGGCACTCTTTCTGTCCCCTTCTGATGGCTCTGTCAGAAGCTTTCTCTATCTCTTTTATACTTTAATGAAAATTTATTATACAAACACACACACATAAGACAGAAAAAATGGTCTTTAATTTCTTTTTTTTTAAATTAAACCAACAAATTTAATTTGTATCTGTAGAGGTCTCAGAGGAATGGCACCTCCAAAGTGACCAAAGTAGGCTATTTATATATTATTTTTAGCCAAAGATAAAATTACTTGTGAAGATTTAACAAAATAATAAGGTTTTGCTTGGAATAGCAAACTAATGAAGAAGTAACAAAGCTTGTTCATACAGTTCCTTAGCCTTGAATTCCAAATCAGGTGATAAGGATGCTTTCTATCCTCCTAGTAGAGACAGAATAACTACTTCACATGGAGATTTATTTCCTGCTTTCAGATGAGGGAGTGCATAAGGTGTCATATATGTATAATTTTGTTTCACCTGCTGTTTCTCAAGTAACTTTAATTCAATATATTCTATATATTGTACACTACTGTGGCATATCTTGGGGCAACTTGTCCTGAGCACCAAGTGCCATGTCATGCCCAGTCATTCAGTCGTGTCCGACTCTTTTCTACCCTATGGACTGTAGCCCACCAGGCTCCTCTGCCCATGGAATTTACGAGGCTGGAATACTGGAGTAGGTTGCCACTTCCTCCTCCAGGGGGTCTTCCCGACCCAGAGGTAGGACTCATGTCTCCCATGTCCCCTGCATTGCAGATGGGTTCTTTACCACTGAGCCACTGAGGAAGCCCACTCTCCCTCAAGCACCAAGAGGGACAACCAAATTATCATGAGTTTTTGAGAATCACTGTAGGAAAGTTACAAGAGTTTTCCCATCAGTTTTCCAGTGTCTTGAATATGTTTTACTCCATAATCCTGGTCTTTTATCCTAATATGTTCACTAAGCTGGATGACTAAAGAAACCATCAAAGTAAAAATTATTAATGCTCTTTTTGAAATTTACCTTACAAATATTTTGGAGTGAGAAATTCTAAACACCCAGCCTTTGTGTCAGAGAATTGCCTGAGGGTGTTCAAACCACTGAGCGTTGTGAGGACCATTGTTTCATCTTTAAAAGACACAATTCAGATAGGATCATCTGTTAGTGCTTTTGATCAGCAAAAAGGACAGATGGCTGGGTAACAAGAGGAAAGGAAAACAGTTATATTCTCCAAACTTTTTATATTATGTCTGTAACCTATATAAATGGCAAGGCAGATATTGGTCAAGTAAAAGAAAACAAGGCAGGTGACCAGTGCCAGCATCGTGTGGTGTCTTTTTTTCAGGAGAGGGTTGTGGGCACAGGCTGGTCCTGTGGACATGTTGCACTGTGTTGTGATGTGTGAAGGTGAGCATCACCACATACACACTGATCCAGATCATGAGGAGCATACAGGGGGATCCCATACAATTACAACCCCTTTCTCAAAGGCAGCTTTCTCAAGTCATAACATTTTCTCCCTCTATCAGAGAGAAGTCTCTCTGTCAGAGAGAATATTTGTCTAATGAAGTGGTGTTGTAGGGGGGGTCATGATGCCTATGATGACCTGGACATAGATCAACAGGTTGGTGGGCCAGAAAAAAAGAAGGCAGGAAAAATATACGTGGAGGTTTTTTTAGTCTGAGATGTACACACCTAAAGTTACTGGAAGTGATGATTATGGCCTGAAACATCCTCAGGAAATACGTTGTCAGAGGGAAAGGCCTCCGACCAACCAACGTCATCCAGAAAACTTTTCAGTCCAAAAGTGAAGTGAAGTGAAGTCGCTCAGTCGTATCCAACTCTTTGAGACCCCAAGCACTGCAGCCTACCAGGCTTCTCCATCCATGGGATTTTCCAGGCAAGAATACTGGAGTGGGTTGCCATTTCCTTCTCCAGGAGATCTTCCCAACCCAGGCATTGAATCCAGATCTCCCGCATTGTAGGCAGATGCTTTACCATCTGAGCCACAGGGGAAGTCCTTTTAGTCCAAAAGCATGTATCATTTCTGGAATTCCACTGAAAATAATTACCATTATGATAGCTACATTTCAACGTCTACTTATTTCAGCACCGTACAAAGAAGCTTATAGATTTGATTTAATCCATTAATTTTTGATTTAATCCATTAATTAAATCAAATCTATAAGCTTCTTTGTACGGTGCTGAAATAAGTAAATGTTGATTTGTAATGTAAGTAGCATTTTGTTGCCTATAAAGCCAATCTCAGAGAAAAAATATTCCTCAAATAGTATCATTTGAAACCATTGTTTTCATTTTCCTCCTTCACTTTGGATAGACTCATTCACAGCCTACAAAGAAACCCAAATGGTTTGCGAGCTTGATAGAAATAATAGGGCTATATGGAGAGTATACAATTTATGACCACTGTCTGCAACAGGATGTGCAAAGTTTCTGTAACATCAGAAAATTAAGAATTAGTTCTACAGGCACATGTCAAGGATTACTAAAGTCACTTCAGAAGAATATTGGGGTTGAGATAAGGCATGCCTCATTTATAAAATCATTTCTGTAATCTATTTTCTGAGCAATAAACTCAGTATCCTGAAACATAAATTTTTAGTCATGAAAAACAATATTTCAGATTTACAGAGATTTTATTTAAGTTCTACAAATATGTTCTAAACTTAATTTTAAATTTTTGAATGCAAATCTACCTTCTTCAACAAACATGAGAAAATTATTAGGGTCTTTAAATGCATATTATTCCATTTCTACTGTACATGGAACACATCAAGGTTGTTTTCATTCACCAGAAGAAGATTCCCTCCTTAGAGTCACAACTGATTGTCTAGCACCATAAATCCTCTTTTTAGACCCTTTCGTTCTTTCCGAGTTTTAATTTCTTCTAATGAACACAGTAAATATGAGATAAGCTCATAGGTCAGCTCACTGCATCCTTCATCTCTGCTCTGACTATTCCCTTCATCTTCTTGCTCTACCATGAAGTCACAGATTCTCTTGCAGCTCTCCCAAATAGGAGAATTTTTTTTACCACCATTTCCCTTACATCACTAGGCATGAAGTTGGAAATTTCCTCTTTGATACCCAGCATACTTGCAGATAATCCCCTATCACTCCAGCTTGAAATAGCAGTCACCAGGCTACAACAAACATTACTATCCTTGTGGAAACAACCTGTTGGCCCAATGTCATTCTGCTCTATAGCTCTGGACTCACTATAACATTCCTTAACTCAAATCCTGCCATGGTCTTTGTGATTATAACTCCCATGCAGAGGATCTGTTCAATACCCTCAGCCTCTCACATTTGTGGTCTCTTCCCTTTTAACGCTTTACTCCCACCCACCTCATCTGCTCTTTCTCCTATTTACATACTAGAGGTTGTCATTACCAATAATTGTAAACATTAATTTCACTTTCAAGTATCTCACTCTCCTATGAACAGATAAAATCCAGCTTACTCTTATTTTCTACTTCAAAATCACTTTGACATCATGTGAGTCTGGGAAACACTGATTTCTTTTCTTCCCATAACCCTCTCATATTTTCTGTCTTCCTTAGCTAAACTTTTAATGATTCAGCATTACAATCATTCCTCTCAAAATATAACTGATTTCATTGTTTTGATTTTCATGCTTCATGTTCTCAAGATACAAAAATCAACTCCAACTAAATTTATTATCCTAACTAATTCATGGGATCCTGTTCAAATAAACTAGACTGTTCATGCATGCTAAGTCACTTCAGCCGTGCCCAACTTTTTGTGACGCTATGGACTGTAGCCTGTCAGGCTCCTCCGTCCATGGGATTCTCCAGGCAAGAATACTGGAGTGGGTTGCTATGCTCTCCTCCAGGGGATCTTCCCGACCCAGAGACTGAACCCGTATCTCTTATGTGTTCTACATTGGCAGCGGGGTTCTTTACCACTAGCACTGTGTGGGAAGCCCAAACTAGGCTGTACAAAAACAAAAAACAATTGTGGGGGTCAAGATGGTGGAGGAGTAGGACATGGAGCTCACCTTCTCCCACAAATACATCAAAAACACACCTACACGTGGAACAATTTTCAGAGAACATCTACTGAATGCTGGCAGATGACCTCAGCCTTCTAAATGGGCAAGAATATCTTTGTAATTGGGTAGGATAAAAGAAAAGGGGAAAAGAGAAAGGAATCAGCACAGGACCTGTGCCCCTGGGAACTGTGAAAGAGAAGATATTTCTGCACACTGGAAAGCCCCCTCACTGGCCAGGAAGATGAGCCAGGACAGAAGGTGAGCTTCAGAGCCTCCGAGGACTCTGCACCAACTGGTTTGCAGACGGTGAAACCGAGAGACCCGCAGAGACGCTTGGGGCTGCCACCCAGCACTCCCCAGCCTGAGATGCTCATCGGGTGGGCTACGGGGGCTGGGGCCTGAGGCCTGGGCATCAGAGGTTAGATCCAGAGAGAGGACTGGGGCTGCCTGAGTGGAGACAGCCTGAGGGAGCGAGGGAGTGGTGCACCACACTGGGGGAGTACGGGAAGAAGCCTGGGCCCACCAGAGAAGCAAGGCGCCATTGCTGGGGGGCCCTCGAGGAGAGGGCCAGGCCACCAGAGGAGTTTCTTCCTCCACGCACGCTCAGGTGGCAAGGCACTGCCTACCTGAGATCCAGGGGCAGGGGCAAGCCGCTGCTGCCATCTCAGACTCCAGAGGCAGGCGTGGACCACTGCCACTGTAGAGGGTCCTCCGACCCGGTGCCAAGTACTGCCCATGCCTTCTCGGGAGTGTGCACGGGCCACACACCTGCACACCTCCCATCAAGGGGATAATAGCCAGCTGATGCTGAGGAAAAGGATGACAGGCATCCAAGCCAAAAATATCCCTCACGCCAAGAAAATATCAAACCTACACAAGTATGTGGGGATGCCTCCTAAGTAGATAATTATTTCTCCTAAGCTCACAGGGTAAGAGAAATTTAAGTAAAATGAAGAAGCAGAGGAGCCACTCTGAGTTAAAAGACCAAGAGAATTTCTGTGAAGGAACGAGCAATCTAGTAGACACTGAGGTCAAAAGGAGATAATGAAAATATTGAAGGAATTAAGAAAAGTTCTGGATGAAATGCAGGTTACTGTGATTCTTTTCAGTCTATTGTGTGTAGGTCTTTTCTTTCTCTTGTGTTTCCTGCCAAGAGAAGTTCCTTTAGCACTTGTTGTAAAGCTGGTTTGGTGGTACTGAATTCTCTTAACTTCCGCTTGTCTGGAAATCTTTTGAATTCTCCATCAAATCTGAATAAGAATCTTGCTGTGTAGAGTATTCTTGATTGTAACTTCTTCTCTTTCATTGCTTTAAATATATTGTGCCATTCCCTTCTGACTTGTAGAGTTTCTGTTGAGAAATAAGCTGATAATCTTATAGGTGTTTCCTTGTATGTGATTTGTCATTTTTTCCTTGTTGCTTTTAATGTTTTATGTTTGTCTTTAATTTTTGTCATTTTGATTACTATGTATCTTCGTGTGTTCCTCCTTGAGTTTATCACCTGGGACTCTGCACTTCCTGGACTTGATCGACTATTTCTTTTCCCATGTTAGGCAAGTTTTCAGTTATTATCTCCTCAAATATTTTCTCAGGTCCTTTCTCTCTATCTTCTCCTTCTGGGGCCCCTATACTGCAAATGTTGGTGCATTTAATGTTGTCCCAGAGGTCTCTTAGGCTGTCTTCATTTTTCTTTTTCATCCTTTTTTCTGTATTCTGTTCTGCAGCAATGATTTCCACCATTCTGTTCTCCAGGTCATTTATCCATTCTTCTGCTTCAGTTATTCTGCTGTTGATTCCTTCTATATGTATTGTTCATCTCTGTTTGTTCTTTAGTTCTTATAGGTCTTTGGTAAACATTTTTTGCATCTTCTCCATTGTTTTCCTGAGATCCTGGATCATCTTCACTATCGTTATTCTGAATTCTTTTTCTGGAAGATCTATTTCCACTTCATTTAGTTGTTTTTCTGGGGTTTATCTTGTCCCTTCATCTGGGACATAACTTTCTGCTTTTTCATCCTGATTAATTTTATGTAATGTGGTTTTTGTTCTAGCCATTGTGGGATGGTGGTTTCTCTTGTTTCTTCTGTCTGCCATCTCGTGGATGAGGCTAAGAGGGTTGCATAAGCTTCCTGGTGGGAAGTACTTGTGGTGGAAAAAACTGAAACTTGCCCTGATGAGCAGGGTTGTGCTCAATAAAACTTTAATCCAAGTATCCACTGTTGGGTGGGGTTGTGCTCTGTCCCTGGTAGTTGTTTGGCCTGAGGAGACCCAGCTCTGTGGTCTATGGGCTCTATGGTAGGGTTAATGGCCACCTCCAAGAGGACTTTTGCCAAGAGGCACTTTTCATGACTGCTGCTACCAGTGCCCCTGCCCCCACAGTGAGCCACTGCCAACCCACGCCTCTACAGGAGACCCTCTAACACTAGCAGGTAGGTCTGGTTCAGTCTCCTGTGGGGTCACTGTCCCTTTCCCCTGGGTCTTGATACACACAAGACTTTGTGACTTCCATGAATGGAGACTCTATTTCCCCCAGTCCTGTGGAAGTCCTATAATCAAATCCCACTGGCCTTCAAAGTCAGATTCCTGGGGGATTCCCAGCCTCTTTGTTGGATCACCAGGCAGGGAAGCCTGACATGAGGCTCAGAACCTTCACAACAGTGGGAGAACTTCTTTGGTATTATTGCTCTCCAGATGGTGGGTCACCCATCCAGTGGGCACGGGATTTGGTTTTATCATGTTTGCACCCCTCCTAGCATCTTATCGTGGCTTCTTCTTTATCTTTGGACATGGGGTGTTGTCAGGAGCCGTGATAGGCATTACTGACAAAATGGAGGCATGGCCCCAACCCCTTCTCCTCATCCCACAGGCATGGTCCTGGGATGAAGGAGTTAGGTCTTGTGATTCTGACTTGTCCTTTCCTTTCTCCGGTTGAGTTGGCTGGAAAGAATGTTATAATCCATAAAGTTAACTATTGACATTTGTTCAAGGATCTTTACAAAGAATGTTCCAGGATGAGCACATAGGCTGCAGCCTGAGACCATGGGAAACATTGTTATCTGAAACCTGCTTGTAAGGGAAATGTTTATGGCAAAAGAAGTTTGCGGAGTTTAGGGGTTAGGAATAATTAAGAATAGTTAGAAGCTAAAAGTTTAAGGTATGTTGTAGTGTTGGCACATTTTACTATAGCTTATGGAAACTAGGTATTTTAGAGATACTAATAGCTAAAAGCCTTTTTAGGAGATGATGAGCTTAAGTTACTAGGGGATAACAAGATTTAAAGAGATAAGAAATAAACTTAGGAATGTGACTTATAGCCCAGAGACAAACTTGAGTTACAATGTTATCACAAGGACACTTAAGAGGGAACTCTGAAGGACAACAATGATTTATGGAGACAGTAAATATGGGTGAGGGGAAACTGAAGATGTCATACTTCTGACCTAATGCTTTTGTAAAAGTATAAAAGAAAACGTGATGCTTAAAATAAACATGCAACCCAGTGCTTTGAGTGAGAGGCTGCATCATTCTCTTCACCGACCCCATTCATCCCTTCAGGCGCTTCCCTTGCTGCTGGAGCTGGACTCTGGCAGGGTATCTTGTTTTGGCAGGTTCCAGTGTCCTCCCGTTGGTGGTTGTTCAACAGCTAGCTGTAATTTTGCTGTTCTCGTAGAAGGAGATGAGCACATGTCTTTCTACTACACCATCTTGAAGTGGAAGCCCTCAGATTACTACAAAAAGGAACTATTCATGGAAGCTATAAGGACGAGTCAACAAAAATTAGAAAATTCATTTGCCAGGACTTTCTTCATGATCCAGTGGTTGCGAATCAGCCTTCCTATGAGGGGGACACAGGTTCAATCCTTGGTCGGGAAACTATGATCCCACATGCTGTGGGACAACTAACCCCATGCACCACGACTACTGAGCCCACCTGCTCTCAAGCCTATGCACTGCGACTAGAGAGAAACCCACACGTCACAACAAAGAGCCCTTGTGCCACAATGAAGGTCGTGCATACTGCAACTAAGGCTCAGTGCAGGCAAATAAATAAATATAGATTTTGTAAAAGAAAAGAAAATTCATTTGCCAAGAGAAAAGCTGAGCTAAAACCAATGAATAGCAGAGTGAATACTGCAGAAGAAAGAATAAGGGATCCAGAAGATAGAATAATAGACACTGCTCAATCACAACAGCAGACAGGGAATTCTTTGGAAGGTCAGTGATTAGGATTCTGCACTTTCACTGCTCTCGGGCCAGGTTCAGTCACTGACTGAGGAACTAAGGTCCCACAAGGCAAGCCATGTAGACAAAAAAAAAAAAATTTTTTTTTAACAGCAGAGAAAGCCAAATTTTAAAAAATGAAAGCAATATAAGAGACCTATAGGATAATATAAAGCATGCTAATCGATGTACAATAGGAATTCCAGAAAGAAAAGAAAGGGGATTGAAAATGTACTTGAAGAAACTATGACTGAAAACTTCCCAAACCTAAAGAGAGAAACAAGATATCCATATACAGGAAGCACAGAGGGTTTCCCTATAATAAAAATGGCAAAAGTTAGAAGATTCTAAAGGCGGCAAGGAAAAAAAGACTTCATTACAAGGGAACCCCCATAATGCTATCAGTTAATCTCTCTACAGAAATTCTGCAGACCAGTAGGAGTGGCAAAATATATTCAAAGTCTTGAAAGGGAAAAATTTGCAACCTAGGATATCTACTGGGCAAGATTATCGTTTAGAATAGGACGAGAAACAAAGAATTTCTAAGACAAGCAAAAACCAAAAGAATACAGCAACACTAAACCTATCTTAAAGAAATGTTGAAAGATCTCTAAATAGATACAGAAAGGAGGAAAACACAATTGGAAAGTAAATCACTTAAGTAAGCCAATATTTTGCTGTTGTTGTTGTTCAGTCACTAAGTCCTGTCCAACTCTTTGCAACCCCACGGACTGCAGCATGCCAGGCTTGCTGTCCTTCACTATCTCCCAGAGTTTGCTTAAATTCATGTCCATTGAGCCAGTAATGCTATCTAACCATCTCATCCTCGGCTACCTCCTCAGCAAACAGATAAGAGAAAGAAATAAAAGGTATCCAAAGTGAAGGGAACACTGCAGAATTGATGCTTTCAAGCTGTGGTGCTGGAGAAGACTCTTGAGAGCCCCTTGGATGACAAGGAGATCCAACCAGTCAATCATAAAGGAAATCAACCCTGAATATTCATTGGAAAGACTTTTGCTAAAGCTGAAACTCCAATACTTTGGATGCCTGATGCAAAGAGCCAACTCATTGGAAAAGACCTTGACGCTGGGAAAGAGTGAATGTAAAAGGAGAAGGGAGCAGCAGAGGATGAGATGGTTGGATAGCATCACTGACTTAATGGACATGAATTTGAGCAAACTCCAGGAGATAGTGGAGGACAGAGGAGCATGGTGTGCTAAAGCCCATGGGGCTGCAAAGAGTTGGACATGGCTGAGCAAGTGAAAAACAACAAAACAGTGAAGGGAAGAGGTAAAATTGTCACCATATGCAGCTGACAAGATAATATGTGTAAAAAACCCTAAGGACTCCACATAAAAACTGCTAGGTCTAATAAATGAATTCAGCAAAGTAGCAGGATACAAGACTATCATTCAGAAACCAGTTGTATTTCTTTATACTAGCAATTAAATGTTAGAAAGAGAATGTTTTAAAAAAAAAATCTTTTAAAATTGCACCAAGAAAAAAATAAAATACCTAGAAATAAACTTGACAAAAAATGTAAAAGGTTTATACACTGATAACTTGAAAACATTAATAAAGAAATTAAAGAGGATTCAAAGAAATGGAAAGGTATTCCATGATCTTGGATTGGAAGCATTAATATTGTTAAAATTACAACACCTGTCAAAGCAATCCAAAGATTTAATGTGATCCCCATCAAATTACCCACGACATTTTTCACAGAACTAGGACAAATAAACAAAACAAATGTATATGGAACCATAAAACACCCAGAATTGCCAAAGCAAATATAATGAAAGAAAACAAAGCAGGAGGCATAACTCGCCCAAACTTCAGATAATACTACACAGCTACAGTAATCAAAACAGTGTGGTATTTGTACAAAAACAGACCAATGGAAGAGAATACAGAGCCCAGAAATAAATCCACACACCTACAGTCAACCAATCTACAAAAGAAGCAAGAATATGAAATGGGAAAAAGATGGTCTCTTCAGCAAGTAGTGCTGGGAAAATTGGACAGCTGCACGTAAATCACCAGATGGTCAACATCGAAATCAGATTGATTATATTCTTTGCAGCCAAAGATGGAGAAGCTCTATACAGTCAGCAAAAACGAGACCAGGAGCAGACTGTGGCTCAGATCATGAATTCCTTATTGCCAAATTCAGACTTAAATTGAAGAAAGTAGGGAAAACCATTAGACCATTCAGGTATAACCTAAATCAAATCCCTTATGATTATACAGTGGAAGTGAGAAATAGATTTAAGGGACTAGATCTGATAGACAGAGTGCCTGATGAACTATGGACAGAGGTTCGTGACATTGTACAGGAGACAGGGATCAAGACCATCCCCATGGAAAAGAAATGCAAAAAAGCAAAATGAGGAGGCCGTACAAATAGTTAGGAAAAGAAGAAAAGTGAAAAGCAAAGGAGAAAAGGAAAGATATTCCTATCTGAATGCAGAGTTCCAAAGAATAGCAAGGAGAGATAAGAAAGCCTTCCTCAGGGATTAATGCAAAGAAATAGAGTAAAACAACAGATTGAGAAAGACTAGAGATCTCTTCAAGAAAATTAGAGATACCAAGGGAACATTTCATGCAAAGATGGGCTCGACAAAGGACAGAGATGGTATGGACCTAACAGAAGCAGAAGATATTAAGAAGAGGTGGCACGAATACACAGAAGAACTGTACAAAAAAGATCTTCACGACCCAGATAATCACGATGATGTTATCACTCATCTAGAGCCAGACATCCTGGAATGTGAAGTGAAGTGGGCCTTAAAAAGCATCACTACGAACAAAGCTAGTGGAGGTGATGGAATTCCAATTGAGCTATTTCAAATCCTCAAAGATGATGCTGTGGAAGTGCTGCATTCGATATGCCAGCAAATGTGGAAAACTCAGCAGTGGCCACAGGGCTGCAAAAGGTCAGTTTTCATTCCAATCCCAAAGAAAGGCAATGCCAAAGAATGTTCAAACTACCGCACAATTGCACTCATCTCACACTAGTAAAGTAATGCTCAAAATTCTTCAAGCCAGGCTTCAGCAATACATGAACCGTGAACTTCCAGATGTTCAAGCTGGTTTTAGAAAAGGCAGAGGAACCAGAGATCAAATTGCCAACATCTGCTGGATCATCGAAAAAGCAAGAGAGTTCCAGAAAAACATCTATTTCTGCTTTATTGACTACACCAAAGCCTTTGTCTATGTGGATCACAATAAACTGTGGAAAATTCTGAAAGAGATGGGAATACCAGACCACCTGATCTGTCTCTTGAGAAACCTGTATGCAGGTCAGGAAGCAACAGTTAGAACTAGTCATGGAACAACTGACTGGTTCCAAATAAGAAAAGGAGTATGTCAAGGCTGTATATTGTCACCCGGCTTATTTAACTTATATGCAGAGTACATCATGAGAAACGCTGGCCTGGAAGAAGCAGAAGCTGGAATCAAGATTGCCCGGAGAAATATCAATAACCTCAGATATGCAGATGACACCACCTTTATGGAAGAAAGTGAAGAAGAACTAAAGAGCCTCTTGATGAAAGTGAAAGAGGAGAGTGAAAAAGTTGGCTTAAATCTCAACATTCAGAAAACTAAGATCATGGCATCTGGTCCCATCACTTCATGGGAAATAGATGGGGAAACAGTGGAAACAATGTCAGACTTTATTTTTTTGGGCTCCATAATCACTGCAGATGGTGATTGCAGCCATGAAATTACAAGACGCTTACTCCTTGGAAGGAAGGTTATGACCAACCTAGATAGCATATTAAAAAGCAGAGACATTATTTTGCGAACAAAGGTCCATCTAGTCAAGGCTATGGTTTTTCCAGTAGTCATGTATGGATGTGAGAGTTGGACGGTGAAGAAGGCTGAGCGTGGAAGAATTGATGCTTTTGAACTGTGGTGTTGGAGAAGACTCCTGAGAGTCCCTTGGACTGCAAGGACATCCAACCAGTCCATCCTAAAGGAGATCAGTCCTGGGCGTTCATTGGAAGGACTGATGTTGAAGCTGAAACTTCAATACTTTGGCCACCTCCTGCGAAGAGTTGACTCATTGGAAGAGACCCTAATGCTTGGAGGGATTGGGGGCAAGAGGAGAAGGGGACGACAGAGGATGAGATGGTTGGATGGCATCACTAACTCGATGGACATGGGTTTGGGCAAACTCCGAGAGCTAGTGATGGACAGGCAGGCCTGGCGTGCTGCGATTCATGGGTCGCAAAGAGTCGGACACGACTGAGAGACTGAACTAAACTGAACTGACATAAATCAATGAAGCTAGATCACATCTTCACACCATGCACAAAAATAAACTCGAAATGGCTAAAGACTTAAACATGAGGCAAGTTTAAGTCTTTAAGGCAAAAGGAGAAGGTAGCAGCAGCGGATGAGATGGTTAGATAGCATCACTGACTCAATGGACATGAATCTGAGCAACCTCCAGGAGATAGTGGAGGACAGAGGAGCATGGTGTGCTAAAGCCCATGGGGCAACAAAGAATTGGACATGACTTAGCAACTGAACAACAACAAAAAAAGTGAATGGAAGAGGTTAAATTGTCACTATATGCAGATGTCACTTAAACATGAGGCATGTTTAAGTCTTAAACCACAAAGCTCCAAGAGGAAAACATAGGGGAAACATTCTCTGACATAAATCATGCCAACGTTTTCTTAGGACAGTCTCCCAAGGCAATAGAAACAAAAACAAAAATAAACCAATGGGACATAATCAAACTCACAAACTTTTGTATAGCAATGGATACCATTTTTTAATAAAAGAAGACAGCCTACTGAATGGGAGAAAATATTTGCAAATGACACAACTGACAAGGGCTTCAAACTCCCAACAAACAAAAGCCCAGGACCAGACAGCTTCACTGGTAAATTCTATCAAACGTTTAGTTTCCTTCAGAAGCTATTCCAAAAAATTGCAGAGGAATAAGAAACACTACCAATCTCATTGTATGAGGCCACCATCACTCTGATACCAAAATGAAAGATATCACAAAAAAAGAAACTTACAAGCCAATATCACTGATGAACACAGATAAAAAAAAAAAAACAACAACTCAACAAAACATCAGCAAGCCAAATCCAAAAATACATTAAAAGGGTCACACACCATGATCAAGTGGGATTTATCCCAGTGATATGAGAAATGTTTTCGATATCCACATATGTGATACACCACATTAAAATGTGATACACCACATTAAAAACTGAAGAATAAAAAACATATGATACAGCTCATGCAGCTCAATACCTAAACAACCCCAATCCAAAAATGAGTAGAAGACCTAAATAGAATTTCTCCAAAGAAAACATACAGATGGCCAGTAGGAACATGAAAAGATGCTCAACCCCACTAATTATTAGAAAGATACAAATCAAAACTTCAGTGAGATACCACCACACACCAGTCAAAAGGACCATCATTAAAATGTTACTAGGACTTCCCTGGTGGCCCAGTGGCCAAAGGCCCAGGCTCCCAATGCAGGGAGACCAGGTTTGATCCCTGGTCAGGGAACTAGATCCCACATGCCACAATTAAGAGCTCACATGCCACAACTAAAGATCCCACATGCCCCAACTAAGACCCAGCACAGACAAATAAATAAATATTTTTATTTTAAAACTACAAACAGCAAATGCTGGAGAGGATGTGGAGAAAAAGGAACACTCCTACACTGTTGGTGGGAATGTAAGTTGGTACAGCCACTATGGAAAAAAACATGGAGGTTCCTCAGAAAACTAAAAATGGAAATACCATATAATCCAGTGATCCCACTCCTGGGCATATACCTGGGCAAAACTATGATGCAAAAAAATACATACACCCCTATATTTATAGCAGCACTATTCACAATAGCCAAAACGTGGAAACAATCTAAATGTTTATCAGCAGATGAATGGATAAAGAAGAGGTAGTATATACTGAGTAGTATTTCAAACTACTCAGCCATAAAAAAAAAAAAAAAGACTGAAATAGTGCCATTTGAAGCAACATGGATGGACCTAGAGATTATCACACTAAGAGAAGTAAGTCAAAAAGAGAAAGAAAAATACCATATGATATCACTTATATGTGGAATCTAAAATATGACACAAATGAACCTACCTACAAAACAGAAATAGACTCACAGACATAGAGAACAGATTTATGGTTGCCAAGGGGTGGTGGGGAGGAGTGGACTGGGAGTTGGGGGTTAGTAGAAGCAAACTATTACATTTAGAATGGATAAATAAGATGCTACGTATAGCACAGGGAACTATATCCAGTCTCCAGGGATAAACCATAATGGAAAAGACTATTTTAAGAAAAGAAATAGAAAGGTACATTCACATACATTTAACATTCATTTGTAATTTTTAAAAACCCTTATTATACTATAACTGTGAGTTTCAGTTCAGTTCAGTTCAGTGGCTCAGTCGTGTCTGACTCTTTGAGACACCATAAATTGCAGCATGCCAGGCTTCCCTGTCCATCACCAGCTCCCAGAACTTGCTCAAACTCATGTCCATCGAGTCGGTGATGCCATCCAACAATCTCATCCTGTCATCCCCTTCTCCTCCTGCCTTCAATCTTTCCCAGCATCAGGGTCTTTTCCAATGAGTCAGTCTTCACATCAGGCGGCCAAAGTATTGGAGTCTCAGCTTCAGCATCAGTCCTTCCAATGAACATTCAGGACTGATTTCCTTTAGGATGGACTGGTTTGATCTCCTTGCAGTCCAAGGGACTCTCAAGAATCTTCTCCAACACCACAGTCCAAAAGCATCAATTCTTCAGTCCTCAGCTTTATTTACGGTCTAACTCTCACAACCATACATGACTACTGGAAAAACCATAGCCTTGACTAGATGGACCTTTGTTGGCAGAGTAATGTCTCTGCTTTTTAATATGCTGTCTAGATTGGTCATAGCTTTTCTTCCAAGGAGCAAGCGTCTTTTAATTTCATGGCTGCAGTCACAATCTGCAGTGATTTTGGAGCCAAAAAAAAAAAAAAAAAAGGGTTCTCACTGTTTCCATTGTTTCCCCATCTATTTGCCATGAAGTGATGGGACCGGATGCCATGATCTTAGTTTTCTGAATGTTGAGCTTTAAGCCAGCTTTTTCACTCTCCTCTTTCACTTTCATCAAGAGGCTCTTTAGTTCTTCCTTGCTTTCTGCCATAAGGGTGGTGTCATCTGCATATCTGAGGTTATTGATATTTCTCCCAGCAATCTTGATTTCAGCTTGCACTTCATCCAGCCTGTCATTTCACATGATGTACTCTGCATATAAGTTAAATAAGCAGGGTAACAATATACAGCCTTGACGTACTCCTTTCCCTATCTGGAACCAGTCTGTTGTTCCATGTCCAGCTCTAACTGTTTCTTCTTGACCTGCATACAGATTTCTCAGGAAGCAAGTAAGGTGGTCTGGTATTTCCATCTCTTGAAGAATTTTCCACAGTTTGTTATGATCCACACAGTCAAAGGCTTTGGCGTAGTCAATAAAGCAGAAGTAGATGTCTTTCTACTACATGATGCTTTTGAACTATGGTGTTGGAGAAGACTCTTGAGAGTCCCTTGGACTGCAAGGAGATCAAACCAGTCAATCTTAAAGGAGATCAGTCCTGAATATTCATTGGAAGGACTGATGCTTGGCCACCTGACGCGAAGAACTGACTCATTGGAAAAGACCCTGTTGCTGGGAAAGATTGAAGGCAGGAGGTGAAGGGGATGACAGAGGATGAGATGGTCAGATGGCATCACCAACTCTATGGACATGAGTTTGAGTGAGCTCCAGGAGTTGGTGATGGACAGGGAAGCCTGGCGTGCTGCAGTCCATGGGGTCGCAAAGAGTCGGACACGACTGAGCGACTAAACTGAACTGAACTGAGATGTCTTTCTGGAACTCCCTTGCTTTTTTGATGACCCAACGGATGTTGACAATTTGATCTCTGGTTCCTCTGCCTTTTCTAAATCCAGCTTGAACATCTGGAAGTTCACGGTTCACATACATGTACTGTTGAAGCCTGGCTTGGAGAATTCTGAGCATTACTTTACTAGCACGTGAGATGAGATGAGTCAATTGTGCAGTAGTTTGAACTTTCTTTGGCATTGTCTTTCTTTGGGATTGAAATGAAAACTGACTTTTTCCAGTCCTGTGGCCACTACTGAGTTTTCCAAATTTGCTGGCATGTTGAGTGCAGCACTTTCACAGCATCATCTTTTACGATTTGAAACAGCTCAATTGGAATTCTATCACCTCCACTAGCTTTGTTCATAGTGATGCTTCCTAAAGCCACTTGATTTCTCATTCCAGGAAGTCTGGCTCTAGGTGACTGATCCCACCATCATGATTACCTGGGTCATGAAGATCTTTTTTGTATAGTTCTTCTGTGTATTCTTGCCACCTCTTCTTAATATCTTCTGCTTCTGTTAAGTCCATACTGTTTCTGTCCTTTATTGACCCCATCTTTGCATGAAATGTTCCCTTGGTATCTCTAATTTTCTTGAAGTGATCTCTAGTCTTTCCCATTCTATTGTTTTCCTCTATTTCTTTGCATTGATCACTGAGGAAAGCTTTCTTATCCCTCCTTGCTATTTCATCCAAGCAGCAAATATAAATGTAGAATTAAAAAATAAATTATGAAACCCAATATAATTCTCTTATAAATTAGACACTTAAGGAGTGTACTAGAGCTTCCCAGGTGGCACTAGGGGTAAAAAAAAAAAATCCACTTGCCAATGGAAGAGACACAAAAGATGTGGGTTTGATCCCTGGGTCAGGAAGATCCCCAGGAGAAGGAAGTGGCAACGCACTCCAGTATTCTTGCCTCGACAATTCCATGGACAAAGGAGCCTGTTGGGCTACAGTCCACAGTGCCACAAAGAGTCAGACACAACTGAGCACAAGATGTACATCAACCATCATGATATCTTTTAATGTATTTTAGTTCCCAACATACGTGGTAAAGAGTAAAAACAACAAAAAGAATAAGCATTCCAAAAAACAAAAATATGATTCTCATAATTCACCAATAATAGATGTTCTATACTGAAAATAACTTTAAAACTCTATAGCAAAGTATTATAACAGGTAACACAGTTCACTATTTTTTAAGTTATTTCCTTTGACAACATAATTTTAGAAAACATAGGATGTACAATAACACATACTATGAGATAACCTCAAATTTTTGCAAGAATCTTTTGGATAAAATATTATAGAACAACTGAAATTGAAAGGTGTTAAGAAAGACATAAATAGGTAGAGCCAGAATGTATAATATCATAAAGGGCCAATTCTCATCAATATTTATGTAATTAATTTACACAAAATCTAAATCCCTTTGTTACATTGAAACTGACACTTTTTTTTCCAAATTTTTGTTAGATAAGGGGAGTGAGAAAGGCCAGGAAATAGGAAAAACAAGGTAGCACAAGGAGAAAATTTTTAAAATAAATGAGAAAATAAGTCGAAGAGGCAAAAGAAAAATAAATGAGAAAGAGAATTAAAATCAGGAGACTACATTGAATCATAGTAGAAAGTAAAGAGAGTGACAGCAAATATGAAGGCACAGGTGAGACTGGAAATGGAGCAGAGGATGAGTGCAGTTCCATCCAAGCCAGATAATCAGCTGAATAGAATGAGGTCGAGGAAGGGGAACATACAAATGGCAGGCAGGAAGATAAAGAAATTGTGCAAATTTAAAATGCACAGAAAGGGTTATGGGAAAATGAGAAATAACCAAAAAATAGGAAAAATATTACGATATATTGAAATGGAGCAGGATGCTATGGCCATGTCCTCTGCCTGCCTTCTGCCTATGGAGAAATTTTAGCCAAAGAATGTGTTTAATCGGGGGCTTTCCAGGTAGTGCAAGTGGTAAAGAATCCGCCAGCTAACCCAGGAGATGTAAGAGATGTGAGTTTGATTCCTGGGTCAGGAAGATCCCTGGGAGGAGGGCATGGCAAACCACTCCAGTATTCTTGCCTGGAGAATCCACGGCCAGAGGAGTCTGGCAGCCTACAGTCCATAGGGTCGCAAAGAGTCAGACACAACTGAAGCGACCTAGCATGCAAGTTTAATCAGAGAGGAGAGAAAATACAGAAGAAAGGAAAACAGTCAAAGGAGACCGAACAATAATAATGTGGTCATTAAGCACGGTCAAGGCCCTTTAGTTCCTTCTCAAGGACTATAGATAATATTCTGAGCCATATCCTGTGAGCTGTCTTGTAGGTTCTGAAAGCCCTGCCAGGTGGAAAAGTTAACTATTAATACAGGACGACAAGACTGTAGCCGTGACATAGGCTGCCACAGTTTCGAGAATTGGCCTCAAAGAAACAGAGACAAACTGACCCTGGAGCTGAAGTTTAGCTGTACTTAAAGCAACCAAGATGCTGCTGCTCAGACTGCTGACCACCAACTTCAAGACCACTGTCAGAGCTGACTGTACTGTTTCTGAAGGTAGCTCCCCCTCTATGTCTGTAAAAGCTCTTACCCACTGCTTGTCAGGGGCTGGGAGTCGGCCTTTGGACAGACGTCCTCCCTGCCTGCTAGTTTCCAGCATCTGAAATAAAGCAAACTTTCCTTCCCACCAACCTGGCCTGTTGATTGGCTTTTGAGCAGTGAGCACAAGGACCCCCAGTTTTCGGTAACAATATGACTATCAGAATAAATTTGAGCGCAGAAGGTTGGAGTTTCTAGGAAGGCAAGAAAACAGAAAAGAAGCACTTGTTTTCTTCATAAGAAATTTCTGTGTGAACATGTAGATAAGATTGAAGGAATTCTCTTGGACCCTTAGAGTTAATGCGAAGATGCTTTGGAAATAAAAACATCTGAGATTCAAAAGATGCAGAAAGAAGCCTTCTTGGAGCTCCCCTTATCTCACTAAATGCAGAAACTTACAGAAATGAAACTGTCATAAATTCTCATCTCTAGGGGAGTTTTATGGCCCAGAATCTATGGAAAATATCACTTGTATGTGCATAAACAATGATTATCACAAGTTTTCTTATCTCCAACTTGGTCGACTAGAAATCCATTTGTTCTTCCCATGCAAATTTCTTTTCCCCTCTCCCTTTCCTTTCTGAAGTTATCTATATAAGTCTCTAATTTTAGCCATTTGCCAACTACTTATTTTGTGAGTTTCCACATGCACATGAATAAATTTTGGTTTACTTTTTCTATGTTAACCTGTCTTTTGTCAGTTCAACTTGCACGCCCTCATACAAAAATGTAAGAGGGCAGAAAATAAAACTTTATTCCCCAACAAGATCAATAAGAAATCTTAAAGCTCAGAAGAATATAGATTTCAAGAATTTAGATATCAGAGAGCACTTACAAGTGAGAAGAATAGGTTATTAAAGCAGTGGAAAATAAAGAGAGAACAACAACACAGTAAAAGGAGAGGGAGTTATCACAGTATAATGAAACAAATGGAGAATGAATTAAGACCCAAAACACCAAATCAACAAAAATAGAGTAAGAATAGAGGAAATAAGAGAACTAGGCATGATAGAAATAGAGAAAAAGAAAACAAGAACACTAACAACAGAAACAAAAGAAGGGGACCCAGGGAGAGGGGAGGAGAGGGTGAGATGCATGGAGAGAGTAACATGGAAATTTACATTATCTCATGTAAAATAGAGAGCCAATGGGATTTACTCTATGTCTCAGGGAACTCAGACAGGGGCTCTGTATCAACCTACAGGGGTGGGATGGGGAGGGAGATGGGAGGGAGGTTCAAGAGGGAGGGGACATATGTACACCTATGGCTGATTCATGTTGAGGTTTGACAGAAAACAACAAAATTCTATAAAGCAATTATCTTTCAATTAAAAAGTAAATTAAAAAAAGAAACAAAAGAAGGGAAGAGATACTGAAATAATAAGAGAAAAAAGAGAAGAATATACTTGAATGCTATTATATGAGAAATTTTTCAAAATAATTTTTGACTAAAAAACTTAATAGATGAGTTAAGACAACAGTATATTTGGAATATACTATTCCCTGATGGCTCAGACAGTTTAAAAAAAAATCTGACTGCAATGCAGGAGACCCAGGTTCAATTTCTGGGTCAGGAAAATCCCTTGGAGAAGGGTATGGCAACCCACTCCAATATTCTTGCCTGAAAAATCTCATGGACAGAGGAGCCTGGTGGGCTACAGTTCTTGGGGTTGCAAAGAGTCAGACACGACTGAGTGACTAACATTTTCACTTTCATATTTGGAAAGAGGGACAAAAGTATCTAAATACTGGAAGGTGTCAAAAGGAAAAAGTAAATAATTGGTGAAGAAATTGGATAAGAAATAATATAAGGCAGTGAAATGTTAAGATGATACAGGAGACAAAAACACTCTTTAGGGATGAGAAGAAGAAACATGACTAAAACCTATTTGTGATGCAGACTATTCAATATGAAAGATACGAAGTCTTAGGAAAAGATATAGAAGAAAACAATGATGGAGCAAGTCATATCACATTAATAATCTGAATAAGATGAGCAGTAGGAAACAAACAATGATTAATACCAAAAATAAGAAATAGAACAAAAGTAAAATTTTCACAGGCCTAAGTAGGAGCTTACACTTAAGAGAAAAATCTGAATAAGGCAAGAAAAGGATGACTGGTGGTCCAGTGGCTAAGACTCTGTCCTCCCATTGCAGGGGGCCCCTGGATTCAATCCTTGGTCAGGGAACTAGACCCCACAAGCTGCAACGAAGATCAAAGATACCACGTACCACAACTAAGAACCCGTGCAGCCAAATAAATAAAATAAAAATAAACATTTTGTAAAGTGAAACTGTTAGTTGCTCAGTTGTGTCTGACTCTTTGCCACCCCATGGACTACTGTAGCCCACCAGGCTCCTCTGTCCATGGAATTCTCCAGGCAAGAATACTGGAGTGGGTAGCCATTCCCTTCTCCAGGAGGTCATCCCGATCCAACGATCAAACCTGGGTCTCCTATACTGCAGGCAGATTCCTTACTGTCTGAATCACCAGGGAAGCCCTTAAAAATATTTCATAAAAACCAACAGAGATGTATTTTTAAAAAGAAAACAAAGTATATAAAACAACGAGATAAACAACATTATCCACTGGCAAAGCAGAGCTCTCTAGGTTGAGTTATCAGTCATCAGCCATGTCTCCGGGTCTTCAAGCTTTCCTGCTTGCTCCCAGAACTTCTGGAACTGTCTGGACTCCGTCTCTCTTCAGTCCACAACACCCACCCTGTGACTGCATCCACAGCCCTCTTGGGTGGGGGTCTGTTGACTGTCTCTCACTACTTCACAAGTTAAGTCCTCCAGCTGGAGAAGCTTTCTCCTGGCCCCTCTTGTTCATTTGCAGATCAGTTTCCTCCTCCCTAAAGTGATGTCCTGAGTCCATTTCAGATCTTCATGCTTTCTTGTGATGCTTTAAAAGAAAGACCCCTCATGGTTATGAAATTGACATAAATGCTTTATTATTATTTTATACAGCTGCAAAAAATAATAATTCTGATGTGGTATGATTATTGATTTACTACATGAAATATTTTCATGCTTTCATAATTCAACCTCATAGAGTATGAAGTTAATATTTTACATCATTTCTTACATTTGTTGAACATATACTTCAATTCCATATCTCCAGTCACAGGATGTCCTGATGTGATATATTTTATACTGGAAAGTCACTGCTGATCACTCTGTTTTGCTAGAGATAAATAGATGATATATAGATAGATATGGCAAAATAGAATGTATGTGTGTGTGTTTGTGTAATTTTTATTTGATTACAACACAGAATTCAACTGTTGCTTCTGAAATGACTCAACACTGTTTGTGGCACACACCTGAGAAATACCCTAAATTTATACAAACTTGTATAATTAAGAATCATACAAATAAAATTGAATTAGAAATGCATGTGTAAGAAAAGCAGCAGTTTACTTTTTAAAATTAATTTATGAATCTGAATTTGGGACTACTACATTTAATTGAAAAAATAAAGAGACTATATGTGAACTTAGGAAAGAGCTGAAATTTGTACAGCAAATTTCCTTGATTTTTAAATAATTTCCAAACTATGTACCACACAATATTTTTCCATAGAGTTGTTTTTAACAGTTTGTTAATTTGACCTTATAAAAATAGGTTTGAAAGAATCGTACATAAAAGGACATACACATAGGAAAGAATCAGAATGAAAATAAAATTGCCAAAATATTTGAATTTCAAAAAATCCGACCACATATAAGAGTAAACAACACATATGAGTGACATGAAAGGATGTTTAGTAATATGAGAAAGGTCATTACAGAGGAATGAAAAAGCATGGAAAACTATGTTAAAGAATGCAAAAGCATGATAGAAAGAAAAACATATATATACAATTAAGAAAACAAAATGAAGGCATAGAAGACAGAGAGGGAATATTATAACTGGCAGATAAGAGGAAAAGCAGGAAAGAATCCAAGAGAAATTTAAGGTCACAAAGGAATAAATAAACACCAGAAGTGAGAGTTAATTAAAACATTCAAAGAAGGTGGAAGATTAGAAAGGATATAAACACTTATTAAAAAGTTGATAAATTACAAGTAGCTCATACAGTTCAATACCAGAAAAACAAACAACCCAATCAAGAGTGGACAGAAAAAAAAGGTAGACAGAAGACCTAAACACACATATCTCCAAAGAAGACATATAGATGGCTAATAAATACATGAAAAGATGCTCAACATCACTCATTATTAGAATAATGCAATGAGGTATCATCTCATATCAGTCAAAATGGCCCTCATCAAAAAGTCTACAAGCAATAAATGCTGGAGAAGGTGTGGAGAAATGAGAACCCTCTCACAGTGTTGGTGGGAATGCAAATTGATCCAGCCACTATGGAGAACAGTATGGAGGTTCCTTCAAAAACTAGGAATAAAACCACCACACAACCCAGCAATCCCACTCCTGGGCATGTACCCTGAGGAAACCAGAATTGAAAGAGACACATGTACCCCAGTGTTCACTGCAGCGCTATTCACAATAGCTAGGACATGAAGCAACCTAGATGGCCATTGACAGGTGAATGGATAAAGAAGCTGTGGTACACATACACAATGGAATATTACTCGGCCATAAAAAGAAATGCATCTGAGTCAATTCTATTGAGGTGAATGAACCTAGAGCCTATTATACAGAGGGAAGTCAGAGAAAGACAAATATCAAATATTAACATATATATATATATATAATCTAGAAAGATAGTACTAACAATCCTACATGCGGGGCAACAAAGGAGACACAGACGTAAAGAACAGACTTTTGGACACAATAGGGGAAGGAGAGGGTGGAATGATTTGAGAGAATAGCATTGAAACATATAGATTACCGTATGTAAAATAGTCAGCGGGAGTTCAGTGTATGATGCTGGGAAGCTAGTGCTCTGTGACAATGTGAAGGGGTAGGCAGGGGAGGAAGGTGGGAAGGGGTTTCAAGAGGGAGCAGATATATGTATACCTATTGTCAATTCATGTTGTTGTATGGCAAAAACCATCACAATATTGTAAAGTAATTATTCTTAATTTAAAAAAATTTTAAGATTGATAAATTAAAAATAAATATCAGTATAAGAAGTGAGTTTGAAGACTATAAAGTGGAAAATATATATATTTGTCAGAGCAATGAGAACTACAGATGAAGAGAAATGAAAGGGAGAAAACAGCATAATAAAAGGAATAGCAGAAAACAGAGATGAGAGAAATGGAATAGAAAACAAATGATAAGGATAAAAGCACAGAGGTATGTGGGTGTAGGAAGACAGAGGAGGCTTATAGTAAAGCAAAGGCAAAGTACTTAGCATAAGAAAAATTTCAACTGGCAGGTGAATGGATAAGAGAGTTGTGGTACATATACACAATGGAATATTAGTCAACTATAAAAAAAGAACGCATTTGAGTCAGTTCTAATGAGGTGGATGAAACTGGAGCCTATTATACAGAGTGAAGTAAGGCAGAAAAGAAAGCACCAGCACAGTATATTAACGCATATATATGGAATTTAGAAAGATGGTAACAAGGACCCTGTATGCATGACAGCAAAAGAGATACAGATGTAAAAAAGACTTTTGGACTCTGTGGGAGAAGGCAAGGGTGGGATGATTTGAGAGAACAGCATTGAAACATGTATATTACCATATGTGAAACAGATGACCAGTCCAAGTTCGATGCATGAAGCAGGGCACTCAAAGCTGGTGCACTGAGACAACCCTGAGGGATGGGATTGGGAGAGAGTTGGGAGGGGGGTTCAGGATTGGGGACACGTGTACACTCTTGGCTGATTCATGTCACTGTATGGCAAAAACCACCACAATATTGTTAATTAGCCTCCAATTAAAATGAATAATTTTAATGGTTTAAAAAAAACAAAAAGGAAGAAAAATTTCAAAGCCAGAAGGATCGAGGAAAATCAGTTCTTGCAAAGAATGGCCAGTTCTCTCCCTTCATGCAAGAGCTGCAGACAGGGAGGGGACTTATTGAGTCTGAGCTTTCGGTGTTCAAAAGATTCCTCTGATGAACTGCAGCTAGATGCAGGTGTGTGCCTGGGTCCAAGATTACAGTAGGCATGGCGTACTTTATTCCCATGGACTATAAAATGTTTTGTAAAAAATAAATGAATAAATAAAATGTTTTGTGCACAGTGAACTTTCTGATTTGTCCAGAAGAATAGCAAATTACTCTCTGATTTGCAGAGGGTTCTCTTGATAAATGTGGAGGTGTTTTTATTTAGTCACTGCCCAAGGTCACAAATATCTCTTCCTAACTTTCATAAGTGTTTATACAGAGCTCAACAATACTAAAGGAGAAAGGAAATTCAGTGCTATTTTCAGTTGCTAAAAAACAGAAATTTTTATTTCACCAGTCAAAGTACAGCAACACAGAGGGCAATTTCTTTCTTCTGAGGCATCTTTTGATCTGTAATTTATGTTGGAGCATCCCAGTCTCCACTGAATTAAATAAAAAAATATATAAATGCTAGGATCTGAGGTAATAAACCAAAACTGAGCTATAATTGATTACCATACAATAAGTGTGATATTCTGCCACACAATAAGTGGCAGAATGCACACAACTTGAAAATATAAGCAAATTTATGATTTTTATTTCTTTTTGTAATTTAGTAGAGCTATTCAAATATTACATCCTGAAATAAACCAATCAGCCTGAAACACAAAATAAAGCTAAAATTCATGTAGTGCCCTGGCCAACGAGATAAGCACTTACTCCAGATTTCTTTGCACAAAAATAATCAACAGAACCAATGAATTCCTACTCATCACAACAGTGATTTCTTAAGTATAAGACCAAAAGCACAGGCATGGTGAAATAAAAAAATAGATAAATTAGACTTCATGAAAATTAAAATCTTTTATGCATTAAAGGACACTATCAAGAGAGTGAAAAGGCAACACACAGAAAAGCAAATGATTTTTCCTTTGGGGAGATTAAATACTTCAATAAATAAACTATTTGCCTATTTTGAAATTAGATGTTTTTGTCTTCTTGTTGTTGAGTTAAAAGTCTTGGTATATTTTAGGTATTAATCACTTTTAAATGACATAAAGTGAAAGTGAAGTCGCTCAGTTGTGTCCGACTCTTTGCGACCACATGGACAGTAGCCTACCAGGCTCCTCCGTCCATGGGATTTTCCAGGCAAGAGTACTGGAGTCGGGTGCCATTTCTTTCTCTAGGGGATCTTCCCCACCCAGGGATCAAACCCGGGCCTCCTGAGTTGAGGCAGATGCTTTTACCGTCTGAGCCACCAGGGAAGTCTAAATGACATAAGGGATGCATAAAAGTTTTTAATTTTCATGATGTCTGATTTATCATTGTCAAATCCAAGCAAGATCATGAAGATTTTCCCTCTATGTTCTTTTCCCAAGATTTTTATAGTTTTAGCTCTTACATTTAAGTCTTGTTCCTTTATGAGTTAATTGTTGTATATATGTGAGGTAAGAGCCCAACCACATTTTTTTCATGTGGATGTCCAGTTTGCCCACCATAATTTGTGGACAAGAATGAATAGTCTCACTGAATAGTCTTGATATCCATGTTGAAAATTAATTGATCATATACCTGAGGTTTTCTTTCTGGTCCTCCTATTCTGTCCACTTGTCTGTGTGTTTATCTTTATGTCAGTAGCACACAGTTCCGATTACTGTAGCCTAGAAGTTAAGTTTTAACACCTGGAAATGTGAGTCCTCTAATTGTGCTTCCTGCTCCAGGCTGTGTTGGTTCTTTGGGCTCCCTTCAAACTCTATGTTTTATGTTGGGTATTTTACAACAACAACAACAACAAAAACACTGCGATTTTGATAGGAGTGGAGTTGAATCTGTATATTACTTTGGATAGTACTGTCATCTTAGCAATATTATGTGTTCCAAAGCATGAACTCAGGATATCTTTTCATTTGCTTAAGTCTTTTAAAATTCATTCAGGGCTTCCTGGGTGGCTCAGTGGTAAAGGTCTGGGATGTTCAGAACCTGCACACTCCAAAACAGGTGAAGAGTCCACCTGCCAATGCAGGAGACACAGATTTGATCCCTGATATGTGAAGACCCCACACGCTGTAGAGCGACTAAGCCTGTGTGCCACAACTATTGGGCCTGTGCTCTAAAGACAAGGAGCCACAATTACTAAAGTCCGCATGCCCTAGAGCCTGCATTCTACAACAAGAGAAGCCACTGCAAAAAGAAGCCCATGCACTGCAGTTAGAGAGTGACCCCCACTCTCCACAACTGGAGAAAAGCCCAAGCAGCAACAAAGACCCAGCACAGCCAAAGATAAATAAAAATATGTTGTTGTTGTTCAGTCGTGTCCTACTCTTTGTGACCCCATGGACTGCAGCACATCAGGCTTCCCTGTCCTTCACTATTTCGTGGAGTTTGCTCAGACTCATCAATATTCAATGATGCCATCCAATCATCTCATCTTCTGTCTTCCCCTTCTCCTGCCCTCAGTCTTTCCAGCATCAGAGTCTTTTCCAGTGAGTCAGCTCTTCGCATCAGGTGGCCAAAATATTGCAGCTTCTGTATCAGCATCAGTCCTTCCAATGAAGGTTGATTTCCTTTAGGATTGACTGGTTTGATCTCCTTGCAGTCCAAGGGACTCTCAAGAGTCTTCTCCAACACCACAGTTTGAAAGCATCAATTCTTTGGTGCTCAGCCTTCTTTATGCTCCAACTCTCACATCTGTACATGACTGCTGGAAAAACAATAGCTTTGACTATATGGACCTTTGTCAGCAAAGCGATGTCTCTGCTTTTTAATACACTGTTTAGGTTTGTCATAGCTTTTCTTCCAAGAAGCAAACGACTTTTCATTTCATGGCTGCAGTCACCATCTGCAGTGATACTGGAGCCTGAGAAAACAAAGTCTGTCACTATCCCTTGTTTCCCCCACCTATTTACCATGAAGTAATGGGACCAGATGCCATGATCTTCATTTTTTGAATGTTGAGTTTTAAGCCAGAATTTTCACTCTCCTCTTTCACCCTCATCAAGAGGCTCTTTAGCTCCTCTTTGCTTTCTGCCATAAGGATGGTGTCATCTGCATATCTGAAGTTATTGATATTTCTCCTGGCAATCTTGAGCCCAGCTGTGCTTCCTCCAGCCCAGCATTTCACATAATGTACTCTGCATATAAGTTAAATAAGCAGAGTTGCAATACACAGCCTTGACATTCTCCTTTCCCAATTTTGTACTAGTCTGTTGTTCCATGTCTGGTTCTAACTGTTGCTTCTTGACCTGCATACAGGTTTTTCAGGAGGCAGGTAAGGTGTTCTGGTATTCCCATCTCCTGAAGAATTTTCCACAGTTTGTTGTGATCCACACAGTCAAAGGCTCAACCCCTGGGGTTTCTATCCCAGAACAATAAAAACTTGTGCAGTTAACTGTTGACTCAGCAGGTCTCACATGTTCAGAAGGTTCTGCACACTCCAAGACAGGTCTGGCTTCATTTGGCTGCTGGGAGGGAATCTCTAAGTCCTTGGAATGTCCTGTCTAATAAGAGTATCTTTGCTTAACTGGGGTCTTGTGTTGTTGTTCAGTCCCCCGGTCTTTGGGTTATTTTTTTGCACAAATCATACAATTTTGAGTGACTCAGTGGATGGCCCTTTGTAGGTGGTTGTTGTTGTTCAGTTGCTCAGTCATGTCCAGCTCTTTGCGACCCCATGCAAAGAGGTCTGCATACATGACTGCAGCACGCCAAGCTTCCTTGTCCTTCACCATCTCCTGGAGTTTGCTCAAACTCATGTCCATTGAGTCTGTGATGCCATCCAACCATCTCATCCTCTATTGTCCCCTTCTCTTCCTGCCTTCAATCTTTCCCAGCATTGGGTCTTTTCTAGGACCCATTATATATTTCTGAATCCATTGTAAGGTAGCATCTCTCCCATAATGGGTACTATTATGAATGTGCTGGAGCAGTGTTCAAGAGGCCTCAGGAATCAAAACACTTCCTTGTGCATTACATTTCCAACAAGGTGGAGTGTGTTCAAGAGTGAATCCCTACTCCTTGGCTCTCTCTTTGCCCTTTTCTGAATATACTGGCTGGTATCTTGACAAGCTAATCTATGGGAGTAGTGACCCTATCATGTCTTGATAACTCCCTTCCTTTGCTGCTTTCTTTGCAGATTGGTCAGCTAGCTGGTTGCCTTTTATTATATGTTGAGTGTTAGTCACTCAGTCGTGTCCGACTGTTTGTGGCCCATGGACTGTGGCCCACAGGCTCCTCTGTCCATAGGATTCTCCAGGCAAGAACACTGGAGTGGGGTGCCATTCCCTTCTCCAGGCAATCTTCCTGACCTAGGGATCAAACCCAGGCCTCCTGCATTATAGGCAGATTCTTTACCTCTGAGTCACCAGGTTGGTAGCCTGGGCAGGGCATTACAGCCACTTGTGAGGGCTTATAGACTGTTTCTAACAGCAACAGGATCTTGGAAGCATGGTTGATGTTTTTATCGTTTGAAGTGAGGAGTACCCTTTCTCTGCACATTGCCCCTTAAGCGTGCACTACAGAGAACGCATAGTGAGAGTCTCTGTATATACTTACCCGCTTGCCTTCACTGAGTAGCAGGGCTCTTGTCAGAGCAGTAATCTCTGCCTTCTGAGCTGAGCTCTGGGGGTTTTTGCTTCCACAGCCTCTGTAAGGGTTATTACCACGCACCCAGCGCATCGCCTACCTCAGTCCACAAAGCTGCTTCCATTGGTGAACACGTCCACATCTGGCTTAGCCAAAGGTTGATGAATTAAGTCCAGTCTGCTAGAGCACACTAGCTCCATGACGTGTGGGCAGTCATGCTCTGGGGATCGTGCACCATCAATCGGGAGCAATGTGGCTGGATTTAGGGCTGAGGAGCATTGAAGTCTCACTTTAAGATTGTCCAGAAGAATGGCTTGGTATTTTCCCATTCTCCCAGAAGTCAGCCAATAGCCACCTTTTTGTTCCAGCAAAGAAAGGATACGGTGAGGGACACACACAGTGGTGGGATGCTTGGGGGAAACTTCTCAGCTTCCTGAAATGTGTCACAAGCAGCTGCTACAACTAGAAGCCAAAGGGGCCACCCCTTAATGGTCTGCTCCAGTTGTTTCCAGGAGTAGGCAACATGTCGGGGGGTGTTTCCCAAAGTTTGCATTAACACTCCTAGGCTTCTGCCTTGTCTCTCATGAACGTACAATTTGAAAGGTTTCTTTAAGTCTGGAAGTACTAAAGCAGGAGCTGAAACTAACCTTGTCTTTATGGTTTCAAAGGCAGTTCGGCATCTGCTAGACCAAGTAAGAGGCTCAAAATCATATCCCTTTAAAGCCTCATAGAGGAGCTTTACTATGAGCTCATAGTTTGAGATCCAGATCCAACAAAACCCTGCCATTCCCAGAAACCCCTCTCAGTTATCTATCTAGTTTTCGGTGTTCTCAAGCCTCCAATTGCCCATTTTCTGTCAGGTAAAAGACCCCACTCTCCTTTGGAAATGGCAAAACCTAGATACTTGACATGTTGCTTACATACTTGGGCCTTTTTCTGGGAAACCTTATATCCACAACTGGCCAAATAGTTCAGGGTTCTAATGATATTTAGTAGACACTTATCATAAATAGGGCTTACTATGAGCAAGTTATCCCCATATTGGAGTATGAGTCCTTTAGCCTATATTAAGTTTCTAAGGTCTGTTGCCAGCATTTCCCCAAACAAGGAAGGAGAATTCTTAAATCCTTGAGGCAGGACTGTCCAACAATACTGTTAGATTACATGTGTTTCGGGATCCTGCCATTCAAAAGCAAAAAGCTGCTGTGATTCTTCTGCAATAGGAATGCAGAAAAAGGCATTTTTCAAATCCAAAACAGAACCAGCTGTATTCTCCCAAAATAGTTGTAAGCAGAGTATATGGATCAGGTACCACTGGGTGCAAATCTTGGACTATTTCATTAATAGTTCTCAAGTCTTGGACAAAGTGTTACTCTGTTGAGTTCAGCTTTTTGACCAGGATGATAGGGGTGTTATATGGGGACCTGCAAGGTTTAATCAGTCCTATTTTCAAAAACACTCCTATGTGCTTAGTAACTCAGTCGTGTCCAACTCTTTGTTGAGGGAGGAAAGGAACAGGCCGAGCTGACTCCATCTTCAAAAAGAAGGAAACTCCATCTTGCACTTTCAGTGAGCTTTGGACCATGAGCCTGATAGCCATGGGGATAACATACCTATGGCCGAACTGGCCTCCCGGATGATAAACACCAGATCCATACCAAGATTTCCCATCGCCAAAAAGAATGTAATAATCCCCTATGTAGTCAATCACCTTTGTAATCTTTATGTCCCCCATTGGCGTAGGCTACAGTGTATAACCAGCTGACCCTTCTGATTATGAATCACATCTGTAACCTGATTGTGTCTCCCTTTAACACTTTCCAGGCTAGGGTTAAGGAATTTGGGGATGTGGGCTTGAGCAGTACACGTAAGGTATATAAGGTTTTCACTAAAGTTGGTCAGGGTCCTTGGCTAAGAGAAGACTCTGCCTTGGGCCCGCTGGGGTAATAAACTGCACTCCACTATCTGCATTGTCCTTCTGAGTGAGTTTGTTTCCTGGAACATGTGGCTACAACACTGAGACCCCATGGACTGTAGTCCGCCAGGCTCCTCTGTCCAAGGGGATTCTCCAGGCAAGAATCCTGGAGTGGGTTGTCATGCCTTCCTTCAGGGGATCTTCCCGACCCAGGGATCGAACCCCCGCATTGCAGGTGGATTCTTTACCGTCTGAGCCACCAGGGACGCCCACATGGGAACATGCAAGGTTTAATCAGTCCTATTTTCAAAAACTCCTTGAGAATTGGCTGTATTCCCCTTTGGCCGTCTTGTCTCAGAAGATATTGCTTTAAAGTAGGTGTCCCAGCATTCTTTCTTAATGGAATTTGTATTGGCCACACATTCTTGGCCTTCCCAGGGGTGCCATTAACCCACACTTCTGGCCTTACCTTTCCAGAGATCTCAGTGGGGAAAGGCTCTGTCTCCTCTTCAGGGGCATCCATGAGTGCCATCTGTAGGCTTACAGCATACTCTGGAGGGATTCTGTTGTCAAACTGCCCTAGAGAAAAAGTTACTTGAGAATTTAATTTACAAAGAAGATCTCTACCCCAAAGAGGGACTGGACATGTTAGGATACATAAAAAGTTGTGTTTCAGGGTATAGTCCCCTAATTGGCATTCTAGAGGTTATAAGAAGGAATGATTTTGTACTTCCCCAGAGGTTGCAAGAAGGACCAATTTTGAACACACTGGAACATGTTAAAAAAAACAACAACTGTGTTTCAGGGTGAAGTCCCCTAATTGGCATTCTAGAGGTTGTGAGAAGGAGTGATTTTGTCCTTCCCCAGACACTCCCATGCCTGGGATGGATTGAACTCTTGGTGTTCACAACAGAGTATGTTGCCCCTGTATCCACTCACTTGTTGCCACTGGCACAGTCACCCAGTGCTCCTATGGGGAAATTTGAATCAAATATCTCAAGTCCAAGGGAGCTCCTAGGTCCCTTCATTCATCATCACAGCTTCTTCCTCTTTCTACCACATGAGAAGCTCCCACCTTTTTTTTGTTGTTATCTTTTTTTATTCCTTCAGTTCAGTTCTGTCGCTCAGTCGTGTCCGACTCTTTGCAACTCCATGAATCGCAGCACACCAGGCCTCCCTGTCCATCACCAACTCCCAGAGTTTACCCAAACCCATGTCCATCAAGTCGGTGATGCCATCCAACCATCTCATCCTCTGTCGTCCCCTTCTCCTTCTGCCCCCAATCCTTCCCAGCATCAGGGTCTTTTCCAATGAGTCAACTCTTCGCATGAGGTGGCCAAAGTATTGGAGTTTCAGCTTCAACATCAGTCCTTCCAAAGAACACCCAGGACTGATTTCCTTTAGGATGGACTGGTTGGATCTCCTTGCAGTCCAAGGGACTCCCAAGAGTCTTCTCCAACACCACAGTTCAAAAGCATCAATTCTTCGGCGCTCAGCCTTCTTCACCCTCCAAATCGCACATCCATACATGACTACTGGAAAAACCATAGCCTTGACTAGACGGACTTTTGTTGGCAAAGTAATGTCTCTCCTTTTTATTTTTTTTTTATTTTTTTATTTTTAGAGCTGTTTGCACCAGAGTTTGGTTTTGTTTGTTTGTTTGTTTCACAGTGCATTTATTTATTTATTTATTTTTTAATAAATTTATTTATTTTAGTTGGGGGCTAATTACTTTACAATATTGTAATGGTTTTTGCCATACATTGACATGAATCAGCCATGGGTTTACATGTGTTCCCCTTCCTGGACCCCCCACCCACCTCCCTCCCCATCCCATCCCTCTGGGTCATCCCATTGCCCCGGCCCTGAGCCCTTGTCTCATGCATCGAACAAAGAATGGTGTTCTGTTTCACATATGATAATATACACGTTTCAATGCTATTCTCCCAGAACGTCCCACCCTCACCTTCTCCCTCAGAGTCCATAAAATTGTTCTATGCATCTGTGTCTCTTATTCTGTCTCACATATAGGGTTATCGTTACCATCTTTCAAATTCCATATATATGCATTAGTATACTGTATTGTTGTTTTTCTTTCTGGCTTACTTCACTCTGTATAATGGGCTCCAGTTTCATCCATCTCAGTAGAACCGATTCAAATGTATTTTTTTAATGGCTCAGTAATATTCCATTGTGAATATGTACCACAGCTTCCTTATCCATTCGTCTGCTGATGGACATCTAGGTTGCTTCCATGTCCTGGCTATTGTAAACAGTGCTGCGATGAACATTGGGGTACACGCATCTCTTTCAATTCTGGTTTCCTCGGTGTGTATGCCCAGCAGTGGGATTGCTGGGTCATATGGCAGTTCTATTCCCGGTTTTTTAAGGAATCTCCACACTGTTCTCCATAGTGGCTGTACTAGTTTGCATTCCCACCAACAGTGTAAGAGGGTTCCCTTTTCTCCACACCCTCTCCAGCATTTATTGCTTGTAGACTTTTGGATAGCAGCCATTCTGACTGGTGTCAAATGGTACCTCATTGTGGTTTTGATTTGCATTTCTCTAATAATGAGTGATGTTGAGCATCTTTTCATGTGTTTGTTAGCCATCTGTATGTCTTCTTTGGAGAAATGTCTGTTTAGTTCTTTGGCCCATTTTTTGATTGGGTCGTTTATTTTTCTGGAATTCAGCTGCAGAAGTTGCTTGTATATTTTTGAGATTAATTGTTTGTCTGTTGCTTCGTTTGCTATTATTTTCTCCCATTCTGAAGGCTGTCTTTTCACCTTGCTTATAGTTTCCTTTGTTGTGCAAAAGCTTTTAATTTTAATTAGGTCCCATTTGTTTATTTTTGCTTTTATTTCCAATATTCTGGGAGGTGGGTCATGGAGGATCCTGCTGTGATTTATGTCGGAGAGTGTTTTGCCTATGTTTTCCTCTAGGAGTTTTATAGTTTCTGGTCTTACGTTTAGATCTTTAATCCATTTTGAGTTTATTTTTGTGTACGGTGTTAGGAAGTGTTCTAGTTTCATTCTTTTACAAGTGGATGACCAGTTTTCCCAGCACCACTTGTTAAAGAGATTGTCTTTTCTCCATTGTATATTCTTGCCTCCTTTGTCGAAGATAAGTTGTCCATACGTGCATGGGTTTATCTCTGGGCTTTCTATTTTGTTCCATTGATCTATATTTCTATCTTTGTGCCAGTACCATACTGTCTTGATGACTGTGGCTTTGTAGTAGAGCCTGAAGTCAGGCAGGTTGATTCCTCCAGTTCCATTCTTCTTCCTCAAGATTGCTTTGGCTATTCGAGGTTTCTTATATTTCCATACAAATTGTGAGATGATTTGTTCTAGTTCTGTGAAAATGAACACGGTATATTTCTCCATCTGTTTGTGTCCCCTTTGATTTCTTTCATCAGTGTTTTATAGTTTTCTATATATAAGTCTTTTGTTTCTTTAGGTAGATATATTCCTAAGTATTTTATTCTTTTTGTTGCAATGGTGAATGGTATTGTTTCCTTAATTTCTCTTTCTGTTTTCTCATTATTGGAGTATAGGAATGCAAGGGATTTCTGTGTGTTAATTTTATATCCTGCAACTTTACTATATTCATTGATTAACTCTAGTAATTTTCTACTAGAGTCTTTAGGGTTTTCTATGTAGAGGATCATGTCATCTGCAAACAGTGAGAGTTTTACTTCTTCTTTTCCTATCTGTATTCCTTTTATTTCTTTTTCAGCTCTGATTGCTGTGGCCAAAACTTCCAAAACTGTTGAATAGTAGTGGTGAAAGTGGGCATCCTTGCCTTGTTCCTGACTTTAGGGCAAATGCTTTCAATTTTTCACCATTGAGGATAATGTTTGCTGTGGGTTTGTCATATATAGCTTTTATTATGTTGAGATATGTTCCTTCTATTCCTGCTTTCTGGAGGGTTTTTATCATAAATGGATGCTGAATTTTGTCAAAGGCTTTTTCTGCATCTATTGAGATAACCATATGGTTTTTTTCTTTCAATTTGTTAATGTGGTGTATTACATTGATTGATTTGCGGATGTTAAAAAAACCTTGCATTCCTGGGATAAAGCCCACTTGGTCATGATGTATGATCTTTTTAATATGATGTTGGATTCTGTTTGCTAGAATTTTATTAAGGATTTTTGCATCTATGTTCATCAGTGATATTGGCCTGTAGTTTTCCTTTTTTGTGACATCTTTGTCTGGTTTTGGAATTAGGGTGATGGTGGCCTCATAGAATGAGTTTGGAAGTTTACCATCTTCTGCAATTTTCTGGAAGAGTTTGAGTAGGATAGGTGTTAGCTCTTCTCTAAATTTTTGGTAGAATTCCGCTGTGAAGCCGTCTGGTCCTGGGCTTTTGTTTGCTGTAAGATTTCTGATTACAGTTTCGATTTCCGTGCTTGTGATGGGTCTGTTAAGATCTTCTATTTCTTCCTGGTTCAGTTTTGGAAAGTTATACTTTTCTAAGAATTTGTCCATTTCTTCCAAGTTGTCCATTTTATTGGCATATAGCTGTTGGTAGTAGTCTCTTATGATCCTTTGTATTTCTGTGGAGTCTGTTGTGATCTCTCCATTTTCATTTCTAATTTTGTTGATCTGATTCTTCTCCCTTTGTTTCTTGATGAGTCTGGCTAATGGCTTGTCAATTTTGTTTATCTTCTCGAAAAACCAGCTTTTAGTTTTGTTGATTTTTGCTATGGTCTCTTTTGTTTCTTTTGCATTTATTTCTGCCCTAATTTTTAAGATTTCTTTCCTTCTACTGACCCTGGGGTTTTTCATTTCTTCCTTCTCTAGTTGCTTTAGGTGTAGAGTTAGTTGATTTATTTGATTTTTTTCTTGTTTCTTGAGGTACGCCTGTATTGCTATGAACCTTCCCCTTAGTATTGCTTTTACAGTGTCCCATAGGTTTTGGGTTGTTGTGTTTTCATTTTCATTCGTTTCTATGCATAATTTTATTTCCTTTTTGATTTCTTCTGTGATTTGTTGGTTATTCAGAAGCGTGTTGTTTAGCCTCCATATGTTGGAACTTTTAATAGTTTTTTTCCTGTAATTGAGGTCTAATCTTACTGCATTGTGGTCAGAGAAGAGGACTGGGATGATTTCAATTTTTTTGAATTTACCAAGGCTAGATTTATGGCCCAGGATGTGATCTATCCTGGAGAAAGTTCCATGTGCACTTGAGAAAAAGGTAAAATTGATTGTTTTGGGGTGGAAAGTCCTGTAAATATCAATTAAATCTAATTTGTCTATTGTATCATTTAAAGTTTGTGTTTCCTTGTTAATTTTCTGTTTAGTTGATCTATCCACATGCGTGAGTGGAGTATTAAAGTCTCCCACTATTATTGTGTTATTGTTAATTTCCCCTTTCATACTTGTTAGTATTTGCCTTATATATTGTGGTGCTCCTATGTTGGGTGCATATATATTTATGATTGTTACGTCTTCTTCTTGGATTGATCCTTTGATCTTTATGTAGTGTCCTTCTTTGTCCCTTTTCACATCCTTTATTTTAAAGTCTATTTTATCTGAAATGAGTATTGCGACTCCTGCTTTCTTTTGGTCTCCGTTTGCATGAAATATGTTTTTCCATCCCTTCACTTTCAGCCTGTGTGTGTCCCTAGTTTTGAGGTGGGTCTCTTGTAGACAGCATATATAGGGGTCTTGTTTTTGTATCCATTCAGCAAGCCTTTGTCTTTTGGTTGGGGCATTCAACCCATTTACATTTAAGGTAATTATTGATAAGTATGATCCCGTTGCCATTTACTTTGTTGTTTTGAGTTCATGTTGAAACATCCTTTCTGTGTTTCCTGTTTAGAGAAGATCCTTTAGCATTTGTTGGAGAGCTGGTTTGGTGGTGCAGAATTCCCTCAGCTCTTGCTTGTCTGTAAAGCTTTTGAATTCTCCTTCATATCTGAATGAGATCCTTGCTGGGTACAGTAATCTGGGTTGTAAATTATTCTCTTTCATTACTTTAAGTATGTCCTGCCATTCCCTTCTAGCCTGAAGGGTTTCTGTTGAAAGATCAGCTGTTATCCTTATGGGGATCCCCTTGTGTGTTATTTGTTGCATTTCCCTTGCTGCTTTTAATATTTGTTCTTTGTGTTTGATCTTTGTTAATTTGATTAATATGTGTCTTGGGGTGTTTCGCCTTGGGTTTATCCTGTTTGGAACTCTCTGGGTTTCTTGGACTTCTGTGACTATTTCTTTCCTCAATTTAGGGAAATTCTCAACTATTATCTCCTCGAGTATTTTTTCATGGCCTTTCCTTTTATCTTCTTCTTCTGGGACTCCTGTGATTCGAATGTTGGAGCGTTTCATATTGTCCCAGAGGTCCCTGAGGTTTTCCTCATTTCTTTTGATTCTTTTTTCTTTTTTCCTCTCTGCTTCGTTTATTTCCATCATTCTATCTTCTACCTCACTTATCCTATCTTCTGCCTCCGTTATTCTACTGTTGGTTCCCTCCAGAGTGTCTTTTATCACCTTTATTTCATTATTCATTCTATATTGACTCCTTTTTATTTCTTCTAAGTCCTTGATAAACATTTCTTGCATCTTCTCAATCCTTGTCTCCAGGCTATTTATCTGTAACTCCATTTTGCTTTCAAGATTTTGGATCATTTTTATTATCATTATTCTAAATTCTTTTTCAGATAGATTCCCTATCTCCTCCTCTTTTGTTTGGTTTTGTGGGCATTTCTCATTTTCCTTTACTTGCTGAGTATTTCTCTGCCTTTTCATCTTGTTTAGATTGCTGTGTTAGGCGTGGCCCTTCTGTATTCTGGTAGTATGAAGTTCCTCTTTATTGTGGAGGTTCCTCACTGTGGTTGGGGTTGGACAGGTGGCTTGTCAAGGCTTCCTGGTTGGGGGAGCTTGTGTCGGTGTTCTGGTGGGTGGAGCTGGATTTCTGCTCTCTAGAGTGCAATGGAGTGACCAGTATTAATTTTTGAGATGTCTATGGATTTGGTGTGCCTCTGGGCAGCCTGTATATTGATGCTCAGGTCTATGTTCCTGCGTTGCTGGAGAATTTGCGTGGTATGTCTTGCTCTGGAACTTATTGGCTCTTGGGTGGAGCTTGGTTTCAGTGTATATGTGGAGGCTATTGGATGGTCTCTTATTAATTAATGTTTCCCCTGGCTTTCAGTCTTATTCTTGCAGTAGCCTCAAGACTTCTCCTTCCATACAGCCTCAATAATAAAACTTTTAGGTTAATGGTGAAAAGATTCTCCACAGTGAGGGATACCCAGAAAGGTTCACTGAGTTACATGGAGAGATGGGGTGGGGGTGGGGGGTTGAGGTGACCAGGAGGGGAAGAGGGGAATTCAAATGTGGAGAGAGCAATCTAGCCAGTAAGCACTTCCCTCTGTGCTTTCCACAGTTTGGAACCCTCAGAGTGGTTCACAGAGATACATAGAGAGGGAGGAGGAAGGTAATAGAGGTGAGCATGAGTAGAAAGGGAGGAATCAAGAGGGGAGAGAGAGATCTGGGCAGTATCCTGTTCCTGAAGTGTTCTCTGGTACCCAGATCACCCTCAGAGATTCACAGAATTGGGTTGAGAAGAGAAGGAGGAGGGTGGGAGATAGAGGTTCCCTGGGGGAGAAGAAAGAGCATCAATAGTGGGAGAGAGTAATCAGGCCAGTGATCACACTCCTGAGTAAAAATGGGTCCTAAAGATTGGGTTCTTAAATGTACAAAATTGATATCAAATATGTAAAACAAAGATTAAAAATCTAGAGTAGAGGTTAGACTCTTATAAAATTTACAATATAAAAAAAAAAGAAAAAAGGAAACAGTGTAAAAAGAAAAAAAAACAGTAAAACAGTAAAAAAAAGAAACAGTAAAAAAAAGTAAAACAGGAAAAAACATTAAAAAAAGAAAACACAAAAGGGATAAGATATATGTATGTAGTTTGCTTCAAAAATAGGGTTTTTTTTTCAAGTTAATAGTGGGTTATGAAAATGAAAGTTAAAGGTGTAATAGAGGACTTGAAGAAAAAGGAAAGAAGAGAAAAAAAAATTTTTTAATTTAAAAAAAAAATAATAATAGTAAAAAAATATATATCCCGGACTTTCTCTGGAGCTGTTGTGAGCAGTGTGGGATCTGCTCAGTTTCAGATAGATCCTTATTCCTGCTTATACTTTTCAAGATCTATAGGTCCTTTTCAATGCAGTCAGTATTAACTACAGGGATTTTAATCTGTTGGCCTGTCCTTTCCAAAGCGCTTCCCTCTGTTTATTTGGCTTCTGTTTGGAGATCTCTTCAGTATCTAATTTCCGCCCTGCAACAAAGCGGTGGAGGTGATCTCTTTAGGTTCGCTTGTTCAATCGTGCTGTGGGGAGGAAGGAACACTGCAAATCTGGCGTGTGTGTGGTGAGCTCGCAGTGTCTCGGCCGCACTGGGTTCGCCCCCGCTCACGGCATGTGTGCTTTCCCCGTCTACCCTGCTCAGGCTTCAGGTTACTCCGCCAGGGAGTGGGCCGGGGAGTGGGCCCTGAGATGCGTACACTTCCCAGGTCTAAGCCGCTCAGGTTCAGGCTCCCGGTTACTCCACAAAGGCGCAGACTCGGTTTCGCCCACGGCTTGTGCCGTTCCCGGTCGGAGCTGCTCAGGCGGCCAGGAGTTTGGTGAGCGCGCTCCCCCCTGTTGGAGCGGTGCGGCTTATCACCTCCCTGGTCCCCGCCTCGGTTTACGGGCGCGCCCGGCTCCGGTGTGCTTTGTGTCGGTTCTGGGGAGCTGGTCTCTGGCTGCGACCCTCCCGGCGGCTGTCAACCCTCCGGGATCTCAGGCAGTCTTTGCTTAGAAACTGGGAGCCTGTTTGCAGTTTGGTAGGAGGTGCCCTCTCTGGGGCCGAGTTTGCCCCTTTCCGGCTCTGGCAGGCCCCGCCTGCCCGCTGTGTCCGGCGGGGGATGGAGCGGTCCGCAGCCGGCTAGCTCTCCTCTGGTATCGCTCAGTCCTTTGTTCTGTGAGCGGGCCGGCAGTGCCTTAGAGTTGGGCTTTTCGCGGGACAGTTCTCTCTCTCTGGCTGTCCCACAGTTTAGGTTACTATCTCACGTTAGCTCCCTTAGATTGCCCTCGGGGCACTCGGGCCCGGTCCTTACCCTAGGCAGTGCCGCCCGCTCCTCTCCGTTCAGCCCCCACTTGCTGGTGGCGGATGATGCGAGCGTCTGGGGTTCTTTGCTGGGAGTTGCTTTAGGCACGTAATCTGTGGATTTTATTTATTTTTTCCTCCCAGTTACGTTGCCCTCCGAGATAAGAAATCTTCCCCCACACCCGCCGGTGAGAGGGTTTCCTGGTGCTTGGAAATTCCTCCTCTTTTACGACTCCGTCCCTAACTCTTTTGTCTCTCTTTTTATCTTTTATAATTTCTCCTACCTCTTTTGAAGATAATGCGCTGTCTTTGTGGAAGCCTGACGTCCTCTGCCAGCCTTCAGAAGTAGTTTTGTGAAGTTTGGTCAGCGTTCAGATGTTCTTTCGATAAATTTGTGGAGGAGAGAGTGGTCTCCCCGTCCTATTCCTCCGCCATCTTAGCCCCGCCCTGTCTCTCCTTTTTAATATGCTATCTAGGTTGGTCATAACCTTCCTTCCAAGGAGTAAGCGTCTTGTAATTTCATGGCTGCAATCACCATCTGCAGTGATTATGGAGCCCAAAAAAATAAGGTCTGACACTGTTTCCACTGTTTTCCCACCTATTTGCCATGAAGTGATGAGACCAGATGCCATGATCTTAGTTTTCTGAACGTTGAGCTTTAAGCCAACTTTTTCACTCTCCTCTTTCACTTTCGTCAAGAGGCTCTTTAGTTCTTCTTCGCTTTCTGCCATAAGGGTGGTGTCATATGCACATCTGAGGTTATTGGTATTTCTCCCAGCAATCTTGGTTCCAGCTGTGCTTCCTCCAGCCCAGCGTTTCTCATGATGTACTCTGCATATAAGTTAAATAAGCAGGGTGACAATATATAGCCTTGACGTACTCCTTTCCCTATTTGGAACCAGTCTTTTGTTCCATGTCCAGGTCTAACTGTTGCTTCCTGACCTGCATACAGAGTTCTCAAGAGACAGGTCAGATGGTCTGGTATTCCCATCTCTTTAAGAATTTTCCACAGTTTATTGTGATCCACACAGTCAAAAGCTTTGGCATAGTCAATAAAGCAGAAATAGATGCTTTTCTGGAACTCTCTTGCTTTTTTGATGATCCAACAGATGTTGGCAATTTGATCTCTGGTTCCTCTGCCTTTTCTAAAACCAGCTTGAACATCTGGAAGTTCACAGTTCATGTATTGCTGAAGCCTGGCTTGGAGAATTTTAAGCATGACTTTACTAGCGTGTGAGATTAGTGCAATTGTGCGGTAGTTTGAGCATTCTTTGGCATTGCTTTTCTTTGAGATTGGAATGAAAACTGACCTTTTGCAGCCCTGTGGCCACTGCTGAGTTTTCCACATTTGCTGGCATATTGAGTGAAGCACTTTCACAGCATCACCTTTCAGGATTTGAAATAGCTCAACTGGAATTCCATCACCTCCACTAGCTTTGTTCGTAGTGATGCTTTCTAAGGCCCACTTGACTTCACAGTCCAGGATGTCTGGCTCTAGGTGAGTGATCACACCATCATGATTATCTGGGTCATGAAGATCTTTGTTATACAGCTCTTCTGTGTATTCTTGCCACCTCTTCTTAATATCTTCTACTTCTGTTAGGTCCATACCATTTCTGTCCTTTATCGAGCCCATCTTTGCATGAAATGTTCCCTTGGTATCTCTAATTTTTTTGAAGAGATCTCTAGTCTTTCCCATTCTGTTGTTTCCCTCTATTCCTAAACTAAGGACAATTTTCCTCCCAATGGCCTTCCTCCTTACAGGAAGCACATTGTTCCTTCCCCAGTCGTGGCTTACCTCTCTTCTGGTTACTTGCCTTCTGGGAATCCACTGCTACTGCCAATAACGTAGCGCTCCACCTTGCATCCTCTTGGCTTCTGTTGTTGCTCCCCATTATTGAACACCTTAAAAGCAACATCTACTAACTGAGAAGGTTTCATTCCCAATGCACCATCTAACTTTTGTAATTTTCTTCTTATATCTGGGCTGCTTGGCCCAGTGAAAGTCATATTCACCATTCTCATATTTTCAGGGACCTTAGGGTCAGCATCAGTGTACCACCTATAAGCTTGATAAATTCTTCCTAGAAATTTTTATGGGTCTTTATTGGGTTTTTGGTGTATCCCCTGAATTTTGTTTAAGCTCTTTTGCCTAGGTACTGCCTTTCAAAGGGCCACAAGATACACTTCCTCTAATGTTTTAGGAGTGGCATACTTCCATTGTTGGGATCCCAGTCAGGTTCAGCAATAGGAACTGCCAGGTTTGCTTCTGGAGTTCATTTGGATCGGCTAGATAAAGTTGGTGTGCTTCCTCTCTAGCCTTGTCAATGATTGTCCTTCTTTCATCCCCCGTGAGCATCAAATTCAGAAGAGTATGAATGTCTATCCAAGAGGGATGGTGAAAGGCAAAGATGGAAGTGAAAAGTTCTGTCATGCGGAGGGGGTCCTCTCGATAATGTAGGGTTATTGTTTTTCCAATTAAACAAATCTGAAGTTGAGACTGGTTTGTGTATTCACAGAAACCCCACTGGTTGACCATCTGCATTAAGGCCTCCTAAGTGATATCATAAAAGAATTGATGCTTTTGAACTGCGGTGTTGGAAAAATTGTTGAGAGTCCCTTGGACTGCAAGGAGATCAAACCAGTCAATCCTAAAGGAAATCAGTTCTGAATATTCATTGGAAGGACTGATGCTGAAGCTGAAACTCCAATACTTTGGCCAGCTGATGTGAAGAACTGACTCGTTGGAAAAGACCCTGATGCTGGGAAAGATTGAAGGCAGGAGGACAAGGGGATGAACAGAGGATGAGATGGTTGGATGACATCACCAACTCAATGAACATGAGTTTGAGCAAGCTCCAGGAGTTGGTGATGGACAGGGAAGCCTGGCGTGCTGCAGTCCATGGGGTTGCAAAGAGTCAGACGTGACTGAGTGTCTGAAGTGAACTGAAGTGATATCAGCACAAGGGAAGTTGCCCTGCTCCAAAAGTGGCTCCCAGTCCAAATTGGGTTCCCTATTGCATCTTGGATGGTGATGCCAAACCAGGTTCCTGTACCCTGGGTGTTAAGAGAGAAACCTGTAATTCATCTCCAAAAGGAGGGGAAACAGGAGGCGATGGATATACCCATGGCATGGGGCAGTTGGAACAACTGCCAGTGCAGTATGCTTGGCCAGTGGAGGAGCTGGGTTGGTCGGAGGGGTGGTTAAGTTCTGAAACAGCAAATCCTCACTCTGATGTTCTCCCTCTCCCTCTTGTAGGTTTCTCCTTGACTTTCCTTTAAGATCGCTGCACCATAAGGTGGCAGCCATCTGACTTCTTTTCTTCCTGATGTAATAGCCTAAATGCCTCTACATACGGAATCTCATCACTTTTACCTGCCTTTTCACAAAAAAATTTTAATTGTGAGATTGTATAATAATTGAGCCATTTAAGGGCCATCACTCCCTTGATTCTAGCGTATATTGAGACCACACACCACAATAGAATATCATCTCTTTCTTAGTCATAGGCCCATAACTGTGTCTTGCCCATTTATTTAGGATATGACCCAAAGGGCTTTCCTTAGGGACAGATGTAGTATTTCCTGTCTTGATAAGTTCAAGAATCACAAAACAAGACACAAACAGATTTCAATACCAAGGAACAAACAGATTCCATTATGAACGGACACAAAAACAAAAGCAAACAAACCAGTTCACAAATCAGGTAAAATCCAATGACAATTCTGCCCTCCAGAAGGATACCCTGAAGTAACAAACAAATGAATTGAGAGGGGAATATGTTCCCAGCTGTACACACGGGAGTGACTTTCCCTAGTAGGTGGAGCCCGACACCTCCCAAATGTCAACTCCTTGCTCCAACTGCCAAGCGCTGGGGCAGCCAGTGCCACTACAGGAAATTTTGAAGGGAAGATCCTCAGGAGAAATGGTCCTGGTAGCTGCGGGCCTTACCTGAAAATTCCCCAACTGGGGCTGGCTCACCATGAGCAGCAAGGCTCCTGGCTGGCTTTGCCAAAATTTGCTACCGAGCCCAAGCTCATTCTGCTCACTCCATGGCAGGCCAGTAAATTACAAGACGAGTTGTTGGAGCAAGGAATGATTACTTTAATCGGAGGGCCAGCAGACCGAGGAGATGGCAGACTAGCCTCTCTAAGAACCATCTCATCTCCCTCAGGAATCAGGGTCCTTTTATATACAATAGAAAGAGTGGGAAGGGGCTTTCTGTGGCCGGGACCAATGGCACAGCAGGGCTGTTAACTGGTTGCTGGCTGACAGGTGCTGACTTGGTTGGGAGGAGGGGCCCACAGGGTGCTGACAAATGGCTGAGAAGAACTGTTCTACAGAGCGTCTCAGTGGAGCCCGCAGGCTGGTGTCAGGAAGGGAAAGGCCCCTTATGTCTTGTGTCCTATCTCTGACCACTGCTACAGTTTGACTTTCCTTGTGGAATAGACAGACTTTGTCTAAACTTCGTGTGATCAAGTTTACCAGTCATTTCCTTTATGGCTGCTGGGTATCGTTTTATGCTTTAGGAAAAACTTCCTCTCCGAAATTGTGGAATAAAAATGATTCATCCATGTTTCTAGGAGTACTTTCATGATTTCAGGGTTACAGTGCACGCCCTCCCACCCAAATCTGCCGCTCCTGCAGGTCTAGGAAGATGGGCAGGGCGCCTCGGCCTGGCATTGTCTCCGGGACTTTTTCTACCTCCCTTCCGGAAACCCGAGCCGCGCAGTCGCGTAGGGAGACTGTCCCCTTCCCAGCATCGGCCTCTGGAAGTGAACAGTGGTTCTGGGACCTTTCCCAAAAGATTTTTTCCTAGTCTCCCTTCTGATGCTAGGGTCACGCCGTGCAGGCTTTGAGCTCCCAGGCTGACGCCCTTGCTGACGCTTGTCTGGAGAGACACGCTCAGAGGTGAACCTGGACCAGGACCGGGCATCCAGGGGGCGGGCGGTGTTCCCTCCTGCCCTGCGATCTGGATCCCTCCCGCGGACGTTCGCGCCGGTTGTCTGGCGCCACCTGGCGGCCTTTATCATATAGTTTTCAGCTCCAGAGAAACCGGTACGGATCTGGGGGCGGTGCCTTAGGCGAGAGTCTCGGAGGCTGAAGGCTCCAGAGGGATCATCCAGGCTGTGCCGTGCCGGGGAATGAACGGCTCAGTCACTTTCAAAGACTGGAGGCGCAAGTACTTGGAGGCCGTCTCCGCACTTCCGTGCCCCGTTCGGGACCCTCCAGGTGGGTCGACCGTCCCACGCCAGGGCCCACTCTGCCTGTTGGTCTGACCCGAGCCCGCAGGGTTTCATAGCTGGGCTACAGTACTGCGCAGCTGACGGTGTCATGGACTGTGGTTCCTATCCGGGAGGTGGAGGGGCAGGTGATGTTTTGAAGGAGCCGCGGTCTGATCTGCTGCAAGAGGTGAGACTGGTGGCTGGCTGGGGTGAGTGGGGAGGACAGTAAAAGGAAAGCACCCAGTATCCAGGATGGGCCTGACACCACTTAGCTTGTGAGAGCAGAGGAGACACGGCTCGTTCAGGTTGGATGGCTGCTGTCGTTGGGAACCTCGGCCGGGTGCCCCAAGAGTGTCCTGAATACTGCCGGCCTCCGGGACCTCAGTGAAGCCAATGCCCCTTCTACCTGGCCCCAACTTAACCCTCCCACCCAGAGCCGCCTGTGCAACCGGGGGCCTCTAGCTCAGTCCTACTGACGCCCTCCATACTCACTCCCACCCGGTCCACCCACCCAAACCGGACTCTGCCCTTGCGGGAAAGAGAACTTGTCCTGGTGGAGAGGCTCGCTGTCAGGGACCTCGCACATGGGTTGGGCCAGGAAGAGAGAGCCGCTGCCCAGAGTTGGCTTTCAGGTTAGGGGAGGAACTGGGAGCAAGGGTCACCAGGGAGGTTTTCTGCTTCCCTCACTGCCAGGCCCTGGCTAAAGGACCTTATGGCCCCTAGGGTGGGGGTGTGGGGTGGGGGTCGTTTTCCTCCTTCTAGCTGGCCTCCCTGTTTCTTAAAAGCAGTGGTCAAGAATGGGTCCAAGGAATTTGTCAATCTTTCTCTTGACCTTCACCTTTCCTTGACCTAGCCATTTTCAGACCAATAGCCTATATCAGAATATCTTTTCGTATCTCTAATACTATTTGAACCATACTTAGATTTTTCCCTTGACCTTAACCTCACCTTGAGCTTGACCCCTTTCAGGCCCATATTCTGTCCCTATCATTACTGTATTACTGAATGATTATTTTAATTTGACCTTAACCTTGACCTGTATATTGACTCTGATACAAACCAAATCCTGTCCTTCACCATCTTCAGTGTTCTTTTCTACCCCCCCCGACTGAAATCTTAAACTTGAATTTGACCCTGAATATGAACTTGACCTGGCATTGTTCTTGACGTTTATCTGTTCCAATTTTGTAATCTGTTCTTGACTACCATCCTAACATTCTCTATGACTAATAATTTACTTCAACCCCAATCTTAATATTGACCCTGACCTTTAACTTTACCTTGACCCTTATTAGTTTTAAACAAACTGTATCTCCTATGCACTATCTTGATCCTTTCTATCACTAATTTGTTAATATGAGCTTGATTTTGGCTTTTTTTTTTTTTTTTTTTTTGGCTGTGCCGTGTAGTATGTGGGATCTTAGTTTCCTGACCAGGAATTGAACGCTCAGCAGTGAAAGCTCAGAGTCCTAACCACTAGACCACTAGAGAACACCCTGATTTGGGCTTTTATGATATTGAACTTGATCATGACCTAATTATGACCTTCACTCTTTTCAGAACCATAGTATCAGTAAAAATATTATCCTCACCATTTCTAATAATGACTGAGAATTTGACCTCGATCTTGTTGTTGACTTTGAAACTGATGTAATCTTGAAATTGACATAGATATTGATCAAACACAACATGTCTCTAGCTGTCTTCCTCAGTTTCTCTGTGGCCAATAATTTGACCTTGATCTGACTTTGTGAACTGACTTTCCCCACATTCCTCTTTTCACGTATGTCTTGTCCCTTACAATCATCTTGATCTTCTCTATTACTTCTTTATTACTGACTGAAAATTTGTCCTTGGCTTAAACCCTTGCCCTTTACCCTAAACTTGATCTAGATTTGATCTTGCCTCTTCCCAGACCCATACTCTGTATCCTGACAATTTTTATTATTGACTGATTATGTGACCTTTCCCTAGGCTTTTATATTTACTGTATTTCAGACCAAATCCTGCTATTGATCTTAAGCAGTGTTTATTTCTATCACTGACCAATAATTTGACCCTGACCTTGACTTTTGAAGACCCATATACTGTCCTTGACTACTATCCTCATAATTTCTATTGCTGCCTGAAATTTTTATTTCAGTCTAGTCTGGCCTTGAACTTGACCTCGGGTTGACCTCAGTGCTTTTCAGACACTTGTCCTCTGTTGGGTGAAGAACCTATACTATCACCTCTGCCACTCTCAGGTGCCACAGATCAGAAGTAGCACTGAGATTAGAACATGTGGACAGACAAGAGTCAGCACATGTACAGTTCAAGTAGGGTGGTGGACAGTCTGAATAGCCAAAGATCAGCATGTCACCATCATTCTGGTGGCCCAATCTGGCTGCCAATCAGAAAACACACCCCCATCCCCAACAGTGTGTCATATCTACAACACAGGCTGACTTGCTGGAACTTCAACCTGGCCACTGGAACCTGCAACAGCCCTGTCACATTAGATGATCCTGTGGGCCATCTGGTCTACTCCTTACATGGAGTGGCAGGAAGGTCCGGATCCCCATATGTCCTACTCTAGGCCGAGGCAGGGAGGGTACATTCCAGGCTTCCAGAGGAGGACTTGGAAACATTTTCAGGAAGCTCATCAGATGACCCAATCCCATACACCCTACTTGTGGTGGACTGGGACAGTCCAAACCAGTGGAAGGCCCTGCATATGTCAATCAAAGCACATGCCCTATCCCAGCTACTACTTGAATGGTGAACAGTGGCCTCCTGATAGCTTACAGTGAACGGTGTCAGATTCATCATCTCTGAAGGACAGAATTTCACTTTGGGACCAAAGACACAGCTTCAGTCACTCAGAGCTTCATGTTGCACATTTTATTAAAATGGGAAAGGATAGAGAATGCTTCTGACGTGGACTTCAGAAGGAGGTAGAGAGCTCCCTGGCTAGTCTTATCAAGGCCTTATATACTTTTTCAGTTGGTTACTAATGATAGAAAGGTCTTCCCAGACCCACTCCCTCAACATACATCTTAAGATAACAGGATTAATCAGAAGGTTCTTAAGAAGGAGAAACATGTCCTCGAGCAAAATACATTGTTGTTATATAATCATTAGTACAGAGTTTAAGGAAAAACATACCCTTGAGCAAGATAAGTTGTTTTGTTGTGATCATTAGCTCTGGGCTTAAAGAAAGTTAGTCTTAGAAGAAATAGATTGTTGCCGTAACAACTCAGCTTAAGAAAAGTCCTTTGTGACTAAGATGAAAAGTGAAAGTGAAGACCATGAGCTATACAGTCCATGGAATGCTCCAGGCCAGAATACTGGAGTGGGTAGCCTATCCCTTCTGCAGCAGATCTTCTCCACCCAGGAATCAAACTGGGGTCTCCTGCATTGCAGGCGGATTCTTTACTGTCTGAGCCACCAGGGAAGCCCGACTAAGATGAAGAAATGTAGAAAAAAAAAAATTGTCCCTTTTCTCCACCTCGAGGGCCCCAGGCCCCTTTCTCCTTCTCAATGGCCCTAGACTCCTTATCAACCTACCTAAGAATTAACTCTCTCACTCTCTCCCCATCTATAAGTAAATCTGTGGCAAATGTTTTCCCCTGCCACACTGAGCATAACAGAACAACCCTGCCATTATTGCCAGCCTCTTGAAACTCTGCCACAGGCCATAATGGCCAGATTCAGTTCTATTCCATGGACAATAAGAGCTCCAAAGGAACCACATAAAGGCAGAAGCCAGGCAACTCCCAATAACCAGCTAGAGCAGGAATGGGCCTAATCCAGATCCTTGGGTAAAGGCAAGAGCTCTGCTACCTACCTGACTTTGCCCCAGTTCCCCTTGCAATCTTGACCTGGGAAGGTTGAAGTGGCTGGCTTGGAATTGTACCCCTTCTGAAGGGAGAATTGGACATAGCAACCATGCCCCATGTGGGCCCATGGCAGTGTTTGGTGTACTCTCTTTGGGCCTCTGGCCATCTCCACAAAGGAGAACTTAGAAAAAAAATTTAGGAAGTACATCCAGTAACTGTGTCCCATGAGGAGCCACAGCAGGACCAAGCATTTGGAAAAGTCACATTTCCTGATTAAACTTAGTAGAAACTACAGTAATCAAAACAACATGGCACTGGCATTAAAAATGACACACAAGGACTTCCTTGGTGGTCCAGTGGCTAAGACTCCATGCTCCCAATGCAGGGGGCCCAGTTTCAATCCCTGGTCAGGGAACTAGATCCCACATGCTGCAAATAAGAGTTCACATGCCACAACTAAGACCCATTGCAGCCAAATAAATAATTTTTTAAAAAGACATCTAGACCAATGGAATAGAATAGAAAGCTCAGAGATAAACTCAGAGATAAACTCTCACATATATAGTCAAGTGATTTTTAACAAGGGTGCCAAGACCATTCAACAGTGGAAAGGACAGTCTTTTCAACAAATGGTGCTAGAAAATCTGGATCTCCCCATGCAAAAGAATGAAGTTGAACCCTTACCTAATACCAGATACAAAAATTAACTCAAAATGGGTAAAGAACTAAACAGGAGACCTAAATTATTAAACTCGTAGAAGAAAACATAGCTGAAAATGTTCATGACATTAGATTTAGCAATGATTCCTTGGATATGACATTTGAGGCATCCAGGAGCAACCCACAGGGCCCTTTCTCAGTCTCACAGAACATATTTCATCTTCAGATCATGAATCTGTGGGAGACATCTTGGTCTCAGTGGAGCCACAGCCTCATCTGAGGAAGGTTTTTTGTTTTTGTTTTATTTTTTTAATTGAAGGATAATTGCTTTACAGAATTGTGTTGTTTTCTGTCAAACCTCAACATGAATCAGCCATAGGTATACATATATCCCCTCCCTTTTGAACCTCCCTCCCATCTCCCACCCCATCCCACTCCTCTAGAGTGACACAGAGCCTGAGGAAGTGTTTTTAATGCCCTTCTGAGCATACCACCAACCTAACAATCTAACTTTGGGGTATATAACCAAAGAACTGGAAACTTATGTCCACACAGAAACCTGTACAGAAACCTTCAACAACAAACTTGACCATGCAGAAGAAATAATCAGTTAACAATGTACACACAATTGGAGTCCCAGAAGAAGAGAGGAAGAAACGGTTAGAAAGCTTATTTTTAAAAATAATGATGGGGAACACATACAAACCCTGATTCATGTCAATGTATGGCAAAAACTACTACAATATTGTAAAGTAATTAGCCCCCAACTAAAATAAATAAATTTATTAAAATAATAATAATAATAATAATGGCTAAGAGAGTAAATCTTAAGTCTTTCACAGTACATATAAATATCAAATCATTATTTTGTATACCTGAAACTAATATAATGTTATTTGTCAACTATATCTCAATAAAAATAAATAAATAAAAATGTTAAAGAAGAAAGAATGGCTGAAAAATTCCCAAACCTGTGGAGTGATTTAGACATCCAAGTTCATGAAGCTAATAGATCATCTCAAAATTTCAATCCAAAATGATATTCATCAAGACACATTATAATAGAACTATCAAAAATCAAAACTAAAGAGAGAATGTTAAAAGCAGAAAAGTGAAATTTTTCTCACACAAGGTAACTTATCCACTGCTAAGGCTACACGCAGATTTCTTAGTAGAAACCTTGCAGGCCAGTACAGAATGAAAGCACTGAAAGAACAATATTACCACATTCAAAGCACTGAAAGAAAGAGACTACCAGCGAGACTACTTTGCCCAGAAAAGTTGTCCTTCAGAAATGAAAGCTAAATAAAGGCTTCTCCAAACAAAGAAAAGCTGAAGGAGTTCAGAGCTCTATAACTTTCTTACAAAAAAAATCTGAAACGAGTTCTTTATGCTGAAACAAATGGATGCTAATTAGTAATAGAAAAACATATGAAAATATACAATACACCAGTAAAGGTAAGTGTATAGTCATACTCAGAATACTCTAAAACTGTAATGTATCAAGCACTTAACTCCAGTACAAAGGTTGAAGGATAAAAGTATTTAAAAAATAGCTAGCTACTGCTACAGTAAGTTTTTAACGGATACACAATATAAAAAGATGTAAATTATGACATTAAAAAACATAAAATGGAGGAGAGTAAAGGGCAGAGTTTGTGTTAGTGATCAAAGTTATTATCAGCTTAAAATAGGCTGTCACGCCTTCAGAATGGGAGAAAATAATAGCAAACGAAGCAACAGACAAACAATTAATCTCAAAAATATACAAGCAACTCCTGCAGCTGAATTCCAGAAAAATAAACGACCCAATCAAAAAATGGGCCAAAGAACTAAACAGACATTTCTCCAAAGAAGACATACAGATGGCTAACAAACACATGAAAAGATGCTCAACATCACTCATTAGAGAAATGCAAATCAAAACCACAATGAGGTACCATTTCACACCAGTCAGAATGGCTGCTATCCAAAAGTCTACAAGCAATAAATGCTGGAGAGGGTGCGGAGAAAAGGGAACCCTCTTACACTGCTGGTGGGAATGCAAACTAGTACAGCCATTATGGAGAATAGTGTGGAGATTCCTTAAAAAACTGGGAATAGAACTGACATATGACCCAGCAGTCCCACTGCTGGGCATACACACTGAGGAAACCAGAATTGAAAGAGACGCGTGTACCCCAATGTTCATCGCAGCACTGTTTACAATAGCCAGGACATGGAAGCAACCTAGATGTCCATCAGCAGACGAATGGATAAGGAAGCTGTGGTACATATACACAATGGAATATTACTCAGCCATTAAAAAGAATACGTTTGAATCGGTTCTATTGAGATGGATGAAACTGGAACCCATTATACAGAGTGAAGTAAGCCAGAAAGAAAAACACCAATACAGTATACTAATGCATATATATGGAATTTGAAAGATGGTAACGATAACCCTATATGCGAGACAGAATAAGAGACACAGATGCATAGAACAGTCTTACGGACTCTGAGGGAGAAGGTGAGGGTGGGACGTTCTGGGACAATAGCATTGAAACATGTATATTATCATATGTGAAACAGAACACCATTCCAGGTTCAATGCATGAGACAAATGCTCAGGGCTGGGGCAATGGGATGACCCAGAGGGATGGGATGGGGAGGGAGGTGGGAGGGGTGTTCAGGATGGGGAACACATGTAAACCCATGGCTGATTCATGTCAATGTATGGCAAAAACCACTACAATATTGTAAAGTAATTAGCCCACAACTAAAATAAATAAATTTATTTAAAAAAAATAGGGAGAAGGAAATGGCAACCCACTCCAATATTCTTGCCTGGAAAATCCCATGGTCAGAGAAGCCTGGTGGGCTACAGTCCATGAGGTTGCAAAGAGTCGGACACGACTGAGTGACTTCACTTTCACTTTCATGTATTTTGTGAGTACCAAACTGATAGACAAAAGTGAAAACACTATTTTGACAAACTGAATTGCTGAAGTACTTGTATATGGGATATATTTGGTTGCTAGGGATTGATTTGTTACTTTGCTTTCTATATTGAAAATACATGCTATTTCATAGAATATTTTTAATTTCTGTCAAAAAAAAATAGGCTGTCACATAAGATGTTTCAAGGAAGCTGCAGGATAAATATTATTCAAAGAAGCTTCAGGTAAAACCTATAGTAGTTATACACAAGATAAAGAGAAGGGAATAAAAGCATACTACTACGGAAAAGCATCAATTCATAAAGGAAAACAGCAACAGAAGGGGAAAAAACTACAAATATTCAGAAAACAAGTATTAAGACAGCATTAGTTTATAGTCTCCCATAGCCTGAATTTCTGGAATTGTAGTTCCAATGGCTATTTCCAAATACACTTGCTTTTGCTGTTTTGTTTTGTTTTTTTTAGTGGCATTAGGGACTTCCCTGGTGGTCCAGTGGTTAGGACTCAGCACTTGCACTGCAGGGAGCAGGGAGCGTGGTTCAAACCTTGGTCAGGGAACTAAGATCTCACGTGCTGCAGCCAAAAAAGAAAAGAGAAAAATGCCATGGGCGGGGACATATTTATACCTATGGCTGATCCATGTTGATGCATGGCAAAAACCAACACAATACTGTAATTATCCTTCGGAAAAATAAAATGCTGAGTGCCTAAAGTAAATAATTTTTAAAGACCAAAAATAAATAAATAAAAATGCCGTATTGATGGCATTACCTATCAATAAGTACTTTAAATACAAATGGATTAAATTCTCAATCAACACATATGGAGGGGTTATATGAATTTGAAAAAAAAAAGAGTCAAACTACATGCTTCCTTCAAGAGACTCACTTTAGCTTTAAGAACACACATAGGCCAGACTTCCCTGGTGGTCCAGTGCAGGGGACATGGGGCAATCCCTGGTTTGGGAGGATTCTGCATGCCTCAGGGCAAGTAAGCCCGTGGGCCACAACTACTGAACCCTGAATGCCCCGGAAACCGTGGCAGTTCTGTGCCCCACATGGAGCCTGGCTCCGCAACAAGAGAAGCCACCCTAATGAGAAGCTCACACATCACAACTAGAGAGTAGCCCCCACTTAGCAAAACTGGGAAAAGTCCACACACAGCAAGAAAGGTCCAGCCTACAATAAATAAATAAGCAAATAAATAATCTTTTTAAATAAAAGAACACACATAGGCATAAAGTGAAGGGATAAAAGAAGATATTCCATGCAAATGGAGACCAAAAATGAGTAGGGACAGCTACACTTTTATCAGACGAAATAACGTTTAAGTCAAATAATGTGAAGTGAAAGTCGCTCAGTCATGTCTGTCTCTTTGCAACCCCATGGACTATATAGCCCATGGAATTCTCCAGACCTGAGTACTGGAGTGGGTAGTGGACAAAGAGTAGCCACGGGGGTCTGTTTTTATTGGGATTCAAAGAATCCAAAATTGGGGTGTCCAGAGTTTTGTAGATTCGCTCTTTATTGGTTAATTTAAAGCTTAAGAGCAGGAATTAGGGCACAGAAAGGGAGAAGCAGGGTTACTCAAGTGGTCAGATATCTAGGTTATCCAGGGCTTTTTGAAAGAGCGAACTTCATGAGTAGAGGTGGTCTAATTCCTTTCCTGGGCTATTAATTGTGTCATACAGTTGCCAAGATATTTATTCAAGAAGGATATCTTTTGAAATGAATGCCTTGACAATCAGAAGCTTAAAGTCAGGCAGTTACATAACGATAAAATGCCTACGTTTTTAAAAAATCTCAAATAACCTAACATTTTACCTCAAGGAACTAGAAAAAGTAGAACAAAGGGCAAAGTTAGCACAAGGAAGGAAATAACAAAGATCATAGGAGAAATAAATGAAATAGAGATTAGTAAAACAACAGAAAAGAAAATGAAACTGAGTTGGTTTTTTGAAGACAAAATTGACAAACCATTAGCCAGACTTACCAAGAAAAAAAGGAGAGGACTAAAATAAATAAAATTATAAATGAAAGAAGAGACACATTATAATATCACAGATACACAGCTGACCCTTGAACAACAGGTTTGAACTGTGTGGGTCCACTTATACCTGGATTTTTTCCCACTAAATATGTACTACAATACTACACTAGCCACAGTTGGTTAAATTCAAGAATTCAGAATATACAGATATAGAGAATTGACCTAAAGTTATACACAGATTTTTTTACTGCAGAGAGGGTCAGCAACCCTAACACCCAAAGTTGTTCAAGGTTCAACAATGCAAAGGATCATTGGAGATTACTATAAACAATAACAGTCAAAAAATAGTCAACAAATTGGACAACCTAGTGCTGCTGCTGCTGCTAAGTCGCTTCAGTCGTGTCCAACTCTGTGCAACCCCATAGACGGCAGCCCACCAGGCTCCCCCATCCCTGGGATTCTCCAGGCAAGAACACTGGAGTGGGTTGCCATTTCCTTCTCCAATGCATGAAAGTGAAAAGTGAAAGTGAAATCGCCCATTCGTGTCTGACTCTTCGCGACCCCATATACTGCAGCCTACCAGGCTCCTCCGTCCATGGGATTTTCCAGGCAAGAGTACTGGAGTGGGTTGCCATCGCCTTCTCCAGGAAAACCTAGTAGAAATGGACAAATTCCTAGAAACATACCACCTACCAAGTCTGAATAAGGAGAAATAGAAAATGTGAACAGATCAATAACAAGTAAGGAGGCTGAATCAGTAATTAAAAATTCCCAAGATAGAAAAATCCAGTTTTCTACCAATTCTACCAATCAAGGGTAAATTAGCACCAATCATTCTCAAACTCTTCCAAAAAATAGAAGAGTAAAGAAATGCCCAAATTTATTTTACAAGTCCAACACTATCTTGATACCAAAACCAGATAAGGACCCTAAAAGAAAATAAAATTATAAGCCAATATCCCTGATGAACATGGATGCAAAATTTCTCAATAAAATATTAGCACACCAAGTTCAACAGCACATTGAAAGGATCACACATCATGAAGAAGCAGAATTTATCCCTAGGATGCAAGGATAGTTCAAGACACACAAATCAATAAATGTGGTACACTGCACTAATAGAATGAAAGACAAAAATCATGTAATCATTTCAGTAGATGCCAAAAAAGCATTTGACAAAATTCAACATATTTTCATGATAAAGACTCTCAAAAGAAGTGAGTATGGAAGGAACATACTTCAACATAACAAAGGCCATAAATAAAAACCCAAAGCTAACATCATACTCTATGGTAAAAGACTGAACATTTTCCCACTAAGATCAGAAATAAGACAAGCATGCTCACTCTCACCACTCCCATTCAACACAGTACTGGAAGTCCTAGTCAGAGTGATCAGACAAGAAAAAAATTAAAAAATCCAAATTGAAAAAAACAAAAAAGAAGTAAAATTTTCTCTATCAGCTGATATGATTTTTTTATAAATCCTAGACTCCTCAGAAAAATTGTTAGAACCAATAAACAAATTTAGTAAAATTTCAGGATACAAAATCAACATACAAAGACACTTCCCTGGCAGTCCAGAGGTTAAGACTCTGTGTTCCCACTGTGGGGGTGTGGGTTCAAGCCCTGGTAGGGGAACTAGGATCCTGCATTCTGAACAGTACTGCAAAAAAAAAAAAAAAAATTCAACATAAAATATTGGTTGCATTTCTATACACCAACAATAAACTATCTGAAAAAGAAAGAAAACAATCCTATTCAGAGTAGCATCAAAAACAATAATATGCCTAGGAGTAAATTTGACCAAGAGAAAGGTATATACATATATATATATATGTATATTTACACACTGAAAACTATACAACATTGATGAAAAAATTGAAGAATAGACAAATAAATGGGAAAATATCCCATGTTCACAGATCAGGAGAGCTAGTATCATTGAAATGTCCATACCACCCAAAGCCATCTACAGATTCAGTGTAAACGCTGTCAAAATTCCAATGGCATTTTTCACAGAAATAAAAAACAATCCTAAAATTTACATGGAACCCAAAATACCCTGAGTAGACAAATACTGAGAACGAACAAAGCTGGAGGCATCACACTTCTGATTTCCATATTACAAAGTATAGTAGTCAAAACAGTATAGTACTTGCATAAAAACAGACACATAGACCAATGAGACAGAATCATTTGCCCAGAAACAAACCCATGCATATGTGGTCAACTAATGTTTGACAAGAAAGCCAAGACTACTCAATGGGAAAAGTTAGTCTCTTGAATAAATGGTAATGAGAAACCTGGATATCCATATGCCAAAGAATGAAATTGGAACCCTATCTTACACCACTCACAATGAAATAGATTAAAGATTTAAACATAAGTCTAAAACTGTAAAAATCCTAGAAGAAAACAAAGGGAATAAGCTCCTTGACATTGGTCTTGATAGTCATTTCATGAATATGATGGCAAAAGCATAAGCAACAGAAACAAAAATTAGTAAATGAGAAACTACATCAAACTAAAAGAAGTAAAAGAAGTAATCAACAAGAATAACAAAAAAAGGCAACCTATGTAATGGGAGAAAATATTTTAACCCCAAATATATGATAATAGATTAATATCCAAAATATAAAAGGAACACCTATGATTCAATAGAAAAAAAATATCCAATTTAAAAATGAGCAGAGGGTATGAATAGACATTTTTCCAAAGTTATATAAATGGCCAACATGTACATGAAAAAGTATTCAACATGACTATCAGAGAAACACAAATTAAAATCATAATGAGATATCATCTCATCCCTAAAATGGCTTTTGTCAAGAAGACAAGAAATATCAAAACCTGGCACGGATTTGGAGGAAACTGTGCACTATTGGTGGGAATGTTAAATTGCCACAGCCACTTCAGAAAATAGCATGGAGTTTCCTCAAAGAATTAAATTAGAGCTGCCATGTAATCCAGCAATCATACTTCTGGGTATATCTCCAAAGCAAAAGAAATCACTATCTCTAAGGAAGTTAGATCAGTATCTCAAAGAGCTATCTGCACTCCCGTGTGCATTGCAGCATTAATCACAATAGGCAAGACACAGAAAAAAATAAGTGTTTTTTGACAATGTATGGATAAATAAAATGTGAGATATATACATGTTACAAATATACATGTATCAGTTCAGTTCAGTTCAATTCAGTCCCTCAGTTGTGTCCGACTCTTTGCGATCTCATGAATCGCAGCACACCAGGCCTCCCTGTGATCACCAATTCCCAGAGTTTACCCAAACTCATGTCCATTGAGTCGGTGATGCCATCCAGCCATCTCATCCTCTGTCATCCCCTTCTCCTCCTACCCCCAATCCTTCCCAGCATCAGGGTCTTTTCCAATGAGTCAGCTCTTTGCATCAGGTGGCCAAAGTATTGGAGTTTCAGCTTCAACATCAGTTCTTCCAATGAACACCCAGGACTGATCTCCTTTAGGATGGTTGGATCTCCTTGTAGTCCAAGGGACTCTCAAGGGGCTTCTCCAACACCACAGTTCAAAAGCATCAATTCTTCGGTGCTCAGCTTTCTTCACAGTCCAACTCTCACATCCATACACGACCACTGGAAAAACCATAGCCTTGACTAGACGGACCTTTGTTGGAAAAGTAATGTCTCTGCTTTTTAATATGCTATCTAGGTTGGTTGTACCCTTCCTTCCAAGGAGCAAGCGTCTTTTAATTGCATGGCTGCAATCACCATCTGCAGTGATTTTAGAGCCCCCAAAAATAAAGTCTGACACTGTTTCCACTGTTTCCCCATCTATTTCCCATGAAGTGATCGGACCAGATGCCATGATCTTAGTTTTCTGAATGTTGAGCTTTAAGCCAACTTTTTCACTCTCCTCTTTCACTTTCATCAAGAGGCTTTTTAGTTCCTTTTTACTTTCTTCCATAAGGGTGGTGTCATCTGCATATCTGAGGTTATTGATATTTCTCCCGGCAATCTTGATTCCAGCTTGTGCTTCTTCCAGGCCAGCGTTTCTCATGATGTACTCTGCATATAAGTTAAATAAGCAGGGTGACAATATACAGCCTTGACATACTCCTTTTCCTATTTGGAACCAGTCTGTTGTTCCATGCCTAGTTCTAACTGTTGCTTCCTGACCTGCATACAGGTTTCTCAAGAGACAGCTCAGATGGTCTGGTATTCCCATCTCTTTCAGAATTTTCCAGTTTATTGTGATCCACATAGTCAAAGGGTTTGGCACAGTCAATAAAGCAGAAATAGATGTTTTTCTGGAACTCTCTTGCTTTTTCGATGATCCAGCGGATGTTGGCAAGTTGATCTCTGGTTCCTCTGCCTTTTCTAAAACCAGCTTGAACATCTGGAAGTTCACGGTTCCCATATTGCTGAAGCCTGGCATGGAGAATTTTGAGCATTACTTTACTACCGTGTGAGATGAGTGCAATTGTGTGGTAGTTTGAGCATTCTTTGGCATTGCCTTTCTTTGGGATTGGAATGAAAACTGAACTATTCCAGCCCTGTGGCCACTGCTGAGTTTTCCAAATTTGCTGGCATATTGAGTGAAGCACTTTCACAGCATCATCTTTCAGGATTTGAAATAGCTCAACTGGAATTCCATCACCTCCACTAGCTTTGTTCATAGTGATGCTGTCTAAGGCCCACTTGACTTCACATTCCAGGATGTCTGGTTCTAGGTGAGTGATCACACCATCGTGATTATCTGGGTCATGAAGATCTTTTTTGGACAGTTCTTCTGTATATTCTTGCTACCTCTTCTTAATATCTTCTGCTTCTGTTAGGCCCATACCATTTCTGTCCTTTATCGAGCCCATCTTTGCATGAAATGTTCCCTTGGTATCTCTAATTTTCTTGAAGAGATCTCTAGTCTTTCCCATTCTATTGTTTTCCTCTATTTCTTTGCACTGATCGCTGAGGAAGTCTTTCTTATCTCTCCTTGCTATTCTTTGGAACTCTGCATTCAAATGGGAATATCTTTCCTTTTCTCCTTTGCTTTTCGCTTTTCTTCTTTTCACAGCTACTTTTAAGGCCTCCTCAGACAGCCATTTTGCTTTTTGGCATTTCTTTTCCATGGGGATGGTCTTGATCCCTGTCTCCTGTACAATGTCACGAACCTCCGTCCATAGTTCATCGGGCACTCTATCAGATCTAGTCCCTTAAATCTATTTCTCACTTCCACTGTATAATCATAAGGGATTTGATTTAGGTCATACTTGAATGGTCTAGTGGTTTTCCCTACTTTCTTCAATTGAAGTATGAATTTGGCAATAAGGAGTTCATGATCTGAGCCACAGTCAGCTCCTGGTCTTGTTTTTGCTGACTGTATAGAGCTTCTCCATCTTTGGCTGCAAAGAATATAATCAATCTGATTTCGCTGTTGACCATCTGGCAATGTCCATGTGTAGAGTCTTCTCTTGTGTTATTGGAAGAGGGTGTTCGCTATGACCAGTGCATTCTCTTGGCAAAATTCTATTAACCTTTGCCCTGCTTCATTCTGTACTCCAAGGCCAAATTTGCCTGTTACTCCAGGTGTTTCTTGACTTCCTACTTTTGCATTCCAGTCCCCTATAATGAAAAGGACATCTTTTTTGGGTGTTAGTTCTAAAAGATCTTGTAGGTCTTCATAGAACCATTCAACTTCAGCTTCTTCAGCATTATTGGTTGGGGCATAGGCTTGGATTACCATGATATTGAATGGTTTGCCTTGGAAATGAACAGGGATCATTCTGTCATTTTTGAGATCGCATCCAAGTACTGCATTTCAGACTCTTTTGTTGACCATGATGGCTACTCCATTTCTTCTAAGGGATTCTTGCCCACAGTAGTAGATATAATGGTCATCTGAATTAAATTCACCCATTCCAGTCCATCTTAGTTCTCTGATTCCTAGAATGTCGATGTTCACTCTTGCCATCTCCTGTTTGACCACTTCCAATTTACCTTGATTCATGGACCTAACATTCCAGGTTCCTATGCAATACTGCTCTTTACAGCATCGGACCTTGCTTCTGTCACCAGCCACATCCACAGCTGGGTATTATTTTTGCTTTGGCTCCATCCCTTCATTCTTTCTGGAGTTATTTCTCCACTGATCTCCAGTAGCATATTGGGCACCTACCGACCTGGGGAGTTCCTCTTTCAGTATCCTATCATTTTGCCTTTTCATACTGTTCATTGGGTTCTCAAGGCAAGAATACTGAAGTGGTTTGCCATGCCATTCTCCAGTGGACCACATTCTGTCAGACTTCTCCACCATGACCCATCTGTCTTGGGTGGGTTTCACTGAGTTAGACAAAGCTGTGGTCTGTGTGATCACATTGGCTAGTTTTCTGTGATTATGGTTTCAGTGTGTCTGCCCTCTGATGCCCTCTCGCAACACCTACCGTCTTACTTGGGTTTCTCTTATCTTGGACATGGGGTATCTCTTCACTGCTGCTCCAGCAAAGTGCAGCCGCTGCTCCTTACCTTGGACGAGGGGTATCTTCTCATGGCCATCACCCCTGACCTTGGGCAGGGGGTAGCTCCTCTCAGCCGCGCTTCTGCACCATCCGTTGCAGCCACCAGGCTCTACATATATGTGTTTATGTATTTATAAAACATACATATTACAAATATGTATATCAATAAAATGTGGTATATGTACATATATATATGTACACACACACACATTCAGCCAATAAAAAAAAAAAAGAAAATCCTTCCATTTGAGACAACCTGGATGGACCTTAAGGATATTATGGTAAGTGAAAGAAGTCAGACAGAGAACAGAAAGACAAATACTTCATGATCACATGATTTATATTTGAGATCTAAAAACCTGGAACTCAGAGATTAGAGGGGTGATTGCCAGGGCTGAGGAGTGGGGGAAATGGAGTGATGTTGGCCAAAGGGTATAAACTTCTACATACAAAATGAATATGTTCTGGGGATGTAATGTACAGCATGATGACTATAGTTAATACTGTACTGTATAATTGAAAATTGCTAAAAGAAAGTGAAGTCACTCAATCGTGTCCAACTCTTCTGCGACACCATGGACTGTAGCCTACCAGGCTCCTCTATCCATGGAATTTTCCAGGCAAAAATACTGGAGTGGGTTGCCATCTCCTTCTCCAGGGGATCTTCCCAACCCAGGGATCGAACCCAGGTCTCCCGCATTGCAGGCAGACTCTTTACCAGCTGAACTACAAGGGAAGCCCAACTGCTAAAAGAGTAGATCTTAAATGTTCTCAGTACACACACACACACACGTAACTATGTGAGGTGATGGAGGTGTTAACATATTGTGGTAATCATTTTGGAATACATAAGCATAGGAAATCATCATGTTGTACACCTTAAACTTATACAATGTTATATGTGAATTGTGTCTCAATAAAGCTAGAACATTGGAAAGGAAGAAAAAAGAAATGTATGTCACCATGTTACCATCTTGTGACACACATAGCATACACGTACAGCAAAACTTTATTCATAATTGCCTAAACTTGGAAGCAACCAAGATGTCCTTCAGTAGGGGAAATGGATAAATAAACTGTGGTACATCCAGATAATGTAATATTAGTCAGTGCTAAAAAGAAATGAGCTATCAAGCCATGAAAATACATTGATGAACCTTAAATGTAGTACTAAGTGAAGAAGCAAGTCTGAAAAGTCTACATACTGCATGATTCCAACTATATATTATTCTGGAAAAGCAACACAGAAGAGACAGAAAAAAAAATAGTCAGTGGTTACCTGGAGTTCGGGGGAGGAGGGGTGAATATGCAGAACAAAGGAGATTTTTAGGATAGCAAAGCTACTGTGTATGATACTATAATGGTGGATGCATTTTATTATACATTTGCCCAAACGCATAGAATGTACAGGCTTCCCTGGTGGCTCAGCTAGTAAAGAATCCACTTGCAGTGCAGAAGACCTGGGTTTGATCCGTGGTTTGGGAAGATCCACTGGAGAAAAGAATGGCTACCCACTCCAGTATTCTGGCCTGGAGAATTCCAAGGACTGTATAGTCCATGGGGTTGCAAAGAATTCAGGGTGTGATTTCCCTGTCAGGGCTGCTGGGTCACTGCAGGCTTGGTCACACGACATCTTTATTTGAGGGGGCTTCCCTGATAGCTCAGTGGGTAAAGAATCTGCCTGCAATGCAGGAGACCCCAGTTTGATTCCTGGGCTGGGAAGATCTGCCGGAGAAGGGAAAGGCTACCCCCTCCAGTATTCTTGGGCTTCTCTTGTGGCTCAGCTGGTAAAGAGTCTGCCTGAAATGCACGTTCGATCCCTGGGTTGGGAAGATGCCCTGGAGAAGGGAAAAGCTACCCACTCCAGTAATCTGGTCTGGAGAATCCCATGAGCTGTATAATCCATGGGGTCACAGAGTCGGACACGACTGAGTGACTTTCACTTCACTTCTTCAAGAACGTGCAATGCCAAAAGTGAACTCTACAACAAACTATAGACTTAGAATGATTATGATGTGTCAATATAGGTTCATCAATATAACCATGTACCATTTGGGTGGAGGATGTTGATAATCTGTTGTTGTTTGGTCGCTAAGTCGTGCCTGACTCTTTGTAACCCCATGAACTGCAGCATGCCAGGCTTCCCGTCCTTCACTGTCTCCCAGAGTTTGCTCAAATTCATGTCCATTGAGTTAGGTGATAATGTGGAAGGCTATAAACGTGAGAGGACAGGTGATAATGTGGGAAATTACTGTACCTTTCTCTCAGCTTTGCTTGAGCTTGAAGTTTTATTTGCTCTAATAAAATAAAGTTTTTTTTTTAAGTTGACCTGCCATAAAAGCTATTTTCAAAGTGTTAGAAAGGAAAAATGACTTTCTCTAATTTGCAAATGCATGGAGAATTAGAATGAAAACACAATGATAGCAAAGCAGAAATTTACAAGCTGTTCCTGCAAAACACTTGTTTAAAGAAGCCATAAGGAGCCCAGATAAGGACTAATTACCCCTAAGTTGCTAGACATTTTAGTTGTGTGTAGGTTGTGACAAAAACTCATATGGGACTTCCCTGGTGGTATAGTAGATAAGAATCCACCTTCCAATGCAGGGGTTCAATGCCTGGTCCAGACACATTCCATATGTTGAGGAGCAGCTAAGCCTGTGTGCTACAACTACTGAGCCCCCATGCCACAACTGCTGAAGCCTGTGTGCCTAGAGCCTGTGCTTCACACAAGAGAAGCCCATGTACTGCAGCAAAGGGTAGCCCCTGCTCACTGCAACTAGAGAAAGCCCACGTGCAGCAACAAAAATCCAGTGCAACCAAAAACATATAAACACATAAATAAAACTTTTTTAAGCTCATACAACAATGACTCGCTTTTTGAAGTATGACTGCTTTGGAATTCAAAATGTCAACAGAAAGGGGCAGTCAATTAAATGGGATAGACTGTTTCTTTTCTAAAAATGTAACTATTTGGAATCCAACTCTGATTTCACAAGTTAGCTCTAGCTTTAAAAGCATTCTCCCTGAGCAAGGGAGGTTTAACTTACAGTTAACCTGGATGTGAGAGTTGGACGGTGAAGAAAGCTGAGTGCCAAAGAATTGATGCTCTTGAACTGTGGTGTTGGAGAAGACTCTTGAGAGTCCCTTGGACTGCAAGGAGATCCAACCAGTCCATCCTAAAGGAGATCAGTCCTGGGTGTTCATTGGAAGGACTGATGTTGAAGCTGAAACTCCAATACTTTGGCCACCTCATGCAAAGAGTTGACTCATTGGAAAAGACCCTAATGCTGGGAAGGATTGGGGGCAGGAGGAAAAGGGGATGACAGAGGATGAGATGGTTGGATGGCATCACCGACTCAATGGACATGGGCTTGGGTAAACTCTGGGAGTTGGTGATGGACAGGGAGGCCTGGCGTGCTGCGATTCATGGGGTCACAAAGAGTCAGACACGACTGAGCAACTGAACCGAACTGAACTAACCTGGAATAAGTCACCACTGGAATTGTGCTTCAGAGTGTTCAGAAATGATGAACACCTTGGACACCAGTAGTGGCATATGATGACTTTACTACAAAATCTCATTGACTGCAAAGACCTGATTGACAAACAGCTGGTCTACAAAACAAATCTGGTCTGGAGAGCTACTAATAGAAATGAATTCTTGCAAGTCAAAAAGCTTGTTGCTGCTATTAATAATTAGTAAAATCCATGCTGAAAGACTTCAGGTGGGAGGATATTTGCTTGATGTCTTCACAGTGGAATGACACCAAGAATCAGTGTAATTGTGGGTTTTCTAAGAGCAAGGAAGCAAGTTAAAGTGATGTCACCATTTTTAATATTTATTTTTATTTATTTGGCTGCACTGTGTCTTAGTTGCAGCATGCCGGATCTTTAGTTGCGGCTTATGTGATCTAGTTTCCCAACCAAAGATGGAACCCTGGCCCTGTCAATCTTAGCCACTGAACCACCAGGGAAGTCCCAAAGTGAGGAAATCTTTGACTGAGCTAGCTTTTGTGTGTAATGTTTATTTATTTATTTGGCTGTGTCAGATCTTAGCTGCAGCACCCAGGATCTTCCCTGTGTCATGTGGGATCTTTCAAAACAGCACTCAGACTCTCTAGTTTTGGCGCTCAGGCTCAGCATCATGTAGGATCTTAGTTCCCCAACCAAGGAGGGAACCCATGTCACCTGCATTGCAAGGTGGGTTCTTACCCACTGGATCAACAAGGAAACCCATGACTAGGCCAGTTTTATCACCATATAAAAGAAAAAAATTTTCTTTTTTTTTTTGGCCAAGCTTGCAGTATCTTAGTTCCCCAAACAGAAACTGAACCCTTGCCCTTAAGCAGTGAAAGCACAGAGTCCTAGCCACTGGACTGCCAGGGAATTCCTGTGAAAAGGATGTTCTAAAGATTTCAGTCCATTCAAAGAAGTATTACTGGAAAACAAAACTGAAAGAGTAAAGATATCCTACTGTGGAAAATGGGACACATAGAAATGTCATTATTTTTAATTAAACATAGAATACTATCCAAGTCCTATTGCACTTCTGTTCTCCTTTTGCAGTCTTACATGTATATACCTTAATAGGCAACAATATAAACCTATAAATTTAATATCCAGTGAAAGTTCAAATAAACTACTGTATTAGAGGACAGAAAAAATTATAAACATATCAAAACAAATTTATCTCAAACATATTGTTACATGTTTTCTATTGGTAAGAACTACTAAGTATTGAAATGAACATCTGGGAGTTCTCGGTTCATATACTGTTGAAGCCTACCTTGAAGAATTTTGAGCATCACTTTGCTAGCCCGTGAGAAGAATGCAATTGTGCGGTAGTTTGAACATTCTTCGCATTGCCTTTCTTTGGTATTGGAATGAAAACTGACCTTTTCCAGCCCTGTGGCCACTGCTGAGTTATCCAAATTTGCTGGCATATTGAGCACAGCACTTTAACAGCATCGTCTTTTAGAATTTGAAACATCTCAGCTGGAATTCCATTACCTCCACTAGCTTTGTTTGTAGTGATGCTTCCTAAGGCCCACTTGACTTTGCATTCCAGGATGTCTGGCTCTAGGTGACTGATCACACCATCGTGGTTATCTGGGTCATGAAGATCTTTTTTTGTATAGCTCTTCTGTGTATTCTTGCCACCTCTTCTTAGTATATTCTGCTTCTGTTAGGTACATACCATTTCTGTCCTTTATTGTGCCTATCTTTGCATGATATGTTCCCTTGGTATTTCTAATTTTCTTGAAGAGATCTCTAGTCTTTCCCATTTTATTGTTTTCCTCTATGTTTTTGCATTGTTCACTTCAGAAGTCTTTCTTAACTCTCCTTGCTATTCTTTGGAACTCTGCATTCAGATAGGTGTATCTTTCCTTTTCTCCTTTGCCTTTCACTTCTCTTCTTGTCTCAGCTATTGTAAGGCCTCTTCAGACAACCACTTTGCCTTTTTGCATTTCTTTTTCTTGGGGATGATTTTGATCACTGCCTCCCGTACAATGTTACAAATGCTACGAATGTCCATAGTTCTTCAGGCACTCTGCCTACCAGATCTAATCCCTTGAACTTCTGTTTGCCACTTCCACTGTATAATTATAAGGGATTTTATTTAGGTCATACCTGAAAGGTCTAGCGGTTTTCCCTACTTTCTTCAATTTAGGTCTTAATTTTGCAATGAGGATTTCATGAGCTGAGCCACAGTCAGCTCCCAGTCTTGTTTTTGCTCACGGTATAGAGCTTCTCCACCTTTGGCTGCAAAGAACGTAATCAGTCAGGAGATGTCCATGTGTAGTCATCTCTCGTGTTGTTGGAAGAGGGTGTTTGCTATGACAAGTGTATTCTCTCGGCAAAATTCTGTTAGTCTTTGCCCTGTTTCATTTTGTACTCTGAGGCCAAACTTGCCTGTTACTCCAGGTATCTCTTGACTTCCTTCTTTTCCATTCCAATCCCCTATGATGAAAAGGACATCTCTTTTTTTGGTGTTAGTTCTAGCCGGTCTTGTAGATCTTCACAGAACCGTTCAACTTCAGCTTCTTCAGCATTAGTTGTTTCAGCTCTGACTTGAATTACTGTGATATTGACTGTGATATTGCCAACATCCGTTGGCTCATAGAAAAAGCAAGAGAATTCCACAAAAAAACATCTACTTCTGTTTCATTGACTATGCTAAAGCCTTCGACTACGTGGATCACAACAATCTGTGGAAAATTCTTAAAGAGATGGGAATACCAGACCACCTTACCTGCCTCCTGAGAAATCTGTATGCAGATCAAGAAGAAACAGTTAGAATCAGACAAGGAACAATGGATTGGTTCAAAATTGGGAAAGGAGTACATCAAGGCTGTATATTGTCAACCTGCTTATTTAACTTACATGCAGAGTACATCATGCAAAATGCCCAGCTGGATGAGGCACAAGCTGGACTCAAGATTGCTGGCAGAAATATCAATCAATATTATCACATACACAGATAACACCACCCTTATGGCAGAAAGCAAAGAGGAACTAGACCACCTCTTGAAGGTGAAAAAGGAAAGTGAAAAGGCTTCCTTAAAACTCAGCATTCAAAATACTAAGATCATGGCATCTGGTCCCAGCACTTCATGGCAAATAGATGGAGAAACAATGGAAACAGTGCCAGGCTTTATTTTCTTGGGCTCCAAAATCACTGTGGATGGTGATAGCAGCCATGAAATTAAAAGATGCTTGCTCCTTGGAAGAAAAGCTTTGACAAACCTAGACAATGCATTAAAAAGCAGAGACATTACTTTACCAACAAAGGTCCATATAGTCAAAGGTATGGTGTTTCCAATAGGCATGTATGGATGTGAGAGCTGGACCATAAAGAAGGCTGAGCACTAAGGAATTGATACTTTTGAACTGTGGTATTGGAGAAGACTCTTGAGAGTCCCTTGGACTGCAAAGAGATCAAACTAGTCAGTCCTAAAGGAAATCAGTCCTGAATATTCATTGGAAGGACTGATGCTGAAGCTGAAGCTCCAATACTTTGGCCACCAGACGCAAAGAGCCGTCTCATTAGAAAAGACCCTGATGCCGGGAAAGATTGAAGGCAGCAGGAGAAGGGGACGACAGAGACTGAGATGGTTGGATGCCATCACGGACTCAATGGACATGCGTTTGAGTAAACTCCCGGATTTGGTGATGGACAGGGAAGCCTGGCGTGCTGCAGCCCATGGGGTCGCAAGGAGTCGCACAGGACTGAGCTGAACTGTATCCTGTCTTGACCCTCTAAGCCCACCAGCCTCAGGCTAAGCCAAGCCCTGAGGGAAGGAAGCCTCACCCTCTCCCCACCCACACAAGCTCCACCCTCATGATAAACCCCGCCCACACAGCACCGGCACTTCTTTGGTTCCGCCTCCGCAGCGTCCAGGCTCCACCCTTCCCGACCCAGACTCCGAGGAGAATTCGCTTCTTCCGGTTTAGGTTGTCATGGTGGCGCCCAGCCCACCTTGCCTCGTCTTTTCCGGTCTCAATCCGGCGTGGCAGAGCAGGTAGGCGGTCTTAGTCATTTCAAGCCCTCTCTATTATGGCGGTGCCCTGCGTCTCCTTCCGGCTACAGCCTGTCATGGCGATGCCCTGAGTAGCCAAATTCAGACACAAACACCTACGTTTCCCGGGCTCGTCTTCCTCCCATGTGTCATGGCGGCCCCCAGGTTTTACCGGAAGTAAAACATCGGAAGTGAGCCGGTACCTCTGCCCGGAAGGGAGCGCGGCGCTGGGAAAGATGGCGGCGGAGGCGGCGGTGGGCAATGCGGTTCCTTGCGGGGCCCGGCCTGCCGGACAGCCCAAGCCCAGGCTGCAACCGCGCACGCTACTTGCCGCTGGGCCGGCACTCATACAGAGCGGCGACGAGCTGGTCGCCGCTGTGTGGCCGTACCGGCGGCTGGCGCTGCTGCGGCGCCTCACGCTGCTGCCATTCGTGGGGCTACTCTACCCGGCCTGGCTGGGTTCCGCAGCTACCGGCTTCTGGGGCTGGGGCAGCAGCTGGGCGCAGATCCCCGAGGCCGCGCTGCTTGTGCTCGCCACCATCTGCCTGGCGCACGCGCTCACCGTCCTCTCGGGGCATTGGTCCGTGCACGCGCACTGCGCGCTCACCTGCACCCCGGTAAGTGTGCGCGCCCGAGACCGACCACGGCCATGGTCAGGCCTCACCGCGGATCTCAGCCTCTGCGTTCGTGTCCGTCCCCAACCCAGCCGGGGCTGCCTCAGCTGGTCCCAGGTGCCTCTGGGCGCCCTCCATCCTTTTGCGCTGCTCGCTAAATTCTGACCGGCTAGTGACTTAGCTGTACGACCCTGGCGCAGGTTACTTCCCTTCTCTGAAATTCCTTCCTGGTGTGCTCAATTAGATCGATAAGGTATCCTGTAAAAAGCTTAGCGCAGAGCCTTGCATATGTCACCATTTGCTAGCTCCCATACTAGCGAGTATGAGTCTCCTAGAATCGGTCCTACCTTTTTTGTTGTCTGTCTCCTACTTTATTTTTCACAGTGTGAGGCTAGACCTGTAGAATGAACATCCCTGTCTGTGCATCTTGAGAACGGAGCATCAGTCCTGCTGGCCAGTGCTGGCAGCCTCCACCCCGCAACGACCAAAATGAGCTTGAAATGTAGTTATTAACTGCAGTAACTTAACTGCAGCGTTTAAGAGGAGCAGTGGGTATTTGTGAGCAAGTGACTTACTGCTCAGAGACTGTTACGTACGTCTGCAAGGGTATGATGTTAAGGAGGGCCACCCTCAGAATACAACAGCATGCTAGGACATGTGACCTTTAGCAGTGAGGTCTGGATGAGCGCTAGCGCTCATCCCAGTGCTAGTCCCAGGGCTAGCAGTTGACTGTCCACTGCCCTCTGGGCCTGCCTCATATGACTCCAGCAGGTGTGGAGCCATGGGGACTGAGGTCAGCCTCCCCTCTCATCCCAGACATGTTTGCTGAAAGAAGAGAGAAAGGGAACAGCACCAAGGGCTCCAGAAAGAGAAAGGGAAACAACAACCCCACCCTACAACTTGTCTGACTCCAAATATGGACTGAATTCTCTCTTTTGAGAAAGTGAAATCTCTCTTATCCCAGGAGGGAGACTCAAACTTCTGGGATTGGTAGCTTCCAGTCAGTGCAATGAAAGACCCCAGTGAGGGACAAAAGAATGGAGGGAAGTTGAGGGGGTGATACCCCCAAACTTCCAGCTGCCTATTAGCCTGCAGCTAAAAAGTGTGACTGTTACTAACTTCCTCTCCAGAAATGGAGAGCTCAACAGCTGGAGGTTAGGATCGGCAGATCTGAGTTTACATCAGAGATCTCAGACAAGGGTGCTTCTCCTCTCTGGGTTTCAGTTTCCCCTTTTGTAAAGTGAGAACCATAACACTTAGCTCAGGGTGCCAGTGTAAGAAGAACCTGAGATGACATCTGCAGAGCACCTGGCGTGCTGCTGGCCCCATGTACTACTTTGCACCTTTCCGCCTGGCGTTTCCAGGGTTTGTAGTTCTGTCTTTTGTCATTGGTTTCTGCCTGCTTTGGGGACCATGAACTCCTGGAGGGGCAGGGCCTTGTTTCTCAGGATCGCAGCTGTGGAGTGGATGCAGCTCACAGCAGAGAGCGCTAACGCAGCTCTGTTCAGTGCCTCCGTGTCTTAAGTGCTGGAGGAATAACAACGAACAAAACAGACAAAATGCATTGCTTTCATGGTGTTAGTGGGGGAGATGGAACTCCACAGTCAATGCAAAAGGGAAAACCAGGACAAGGATCCTATGAGGGAACTTGAGGTGGAGCAGCTTCCTGAGGAGGTGACGTTTGAGCAAAAGCCTAAAGCCAGGGGTGTGACCATGCATTCCGGGCAGAAAAAAGACAGCATGTGCACTTCGCTGTGCCTTTTGCTGAAGCGAGGATGATGCTTGTTGTCCCTTGTCACTGGAGAACACAGAATAGTAATGGGCAGCGGGGGAGGGGGGCGGTCAGTGGGAGCAGCAGGCCAGGTGGGCTGGACAGGGCCTGACTCACATGGATGCGTACCTCGTGCTGGGCAGCATTTTTCCTGCTGGAGTTTATCTTCGTCAGCAGAGCCTTGGGCGCTTGGCACTGTTCATGACCCTGGCTTTATGATATGGGCGGGACCAAAGGCCCAGTGAAATGCTGTCCCTTGTCCCAATGGTAAACTGGGTGTGGCCAAGCCCACACCCAGAGCCCAGTGGCATGTTCCAGAATGTGGAGCTGGGACTTCAGGAGGGCTCAGCAGCTGCGCTTTGCCTCTCACAGGAGTACGACGCCTGCAAAGCGACCTTAGTGAAGGTGGTGCCGACTCCCAACAATGGCTCCACCGAGCTCGTGGCCCTGCATCGTGATGAGGTAGGGACCACTGGCTCCAGCATGGGCTCAGGTGGGATCCCCAGGCCAGGGGCCCCTGCCACAGACTCACCTCCCACAGGGCGAAGACGGGCAGGAGGTGCTGTCTTTCGAATTCCAGAAGATCAAGTATTCCTATGATGCCCTGGAGAAGAAGCGTTTTCTCCCCGTGGCCTTTCCAGTGGGAAATGCTTTCTCATTCTACCAGAGCAACAGAGGGTTCCAGGAGGACTCGGAAATTCGTGCCGCTGAGAAGAAGTTTGGGAGCAACAAGTAAGTCCCAGCATCCTTGTGTATTGCCCCTGCTGAGACAGGGCTAAGGCTCTGTCTTATAGTCACAGGCCGGGTCCCTTCCCCAGTTAATCGCACCTTCCCCATTTGTGTATGCTCGGTGGTTTGGGGGAGTCTGCCTTTTCAACAAGACGTCCCAGGCTAACATGGCAGGTGCCATTTGAGAAAGGTGTTCTAGTCTCATCTCTCCCAGTGCCTGCTGATAGGACCCCCTGAAGGGCCCATAGCTGGGAGCCTGGCCCAAGGCTATTCATCCTTGCCTTGTGTGTCTAGTTCTCTTCTTCATTTGAAATTTTTTCTTTAGATGTGAATTCTTGTCATTTTTCTCATACATATCCCAGCACTGTGTGAGTGATAATAAGAAACAAAGATGGTGGTGATCAGAACAGCTCTTGTTTGTACCAGGTGGAATGCAGATGCTCCCTTAGCACTTTCTCCTTTCATCTTCAGAACCACCTGTGTCAACACCAGGCCGGGTGGGACCAGAGCTGGGCTTCAGAGCCCCTATCCTGTTGGTGATTGTCCTTGACTCAGAAACCCTCAGAACCTCTAGGAAATTACTTCTTGATCTAGCTGCTTTTCAAAAACCACAAAAACGTTACCGCACCCAGCAATCTAATCGGAAGTCTTACTAGAGGCATTTATTGATTCTCCCCCCAGCCCACCCTGGTCAGCATGCCGACAGCCTGGGGTATCCCCTTTCACACCACCTTCACTCAGGTGAAGGCACCCTGCACAGTCCGGGCCGGAGCTCAGTTTGTATCGCAACGCAGCCACTGTGCAGTTTCTTTCTCTTGAGTCCCACGTCCTGGGTGTCACTGCAGTTTTGCAGGGCCAAACAAAGACAGCCCAAGTTGACCTGTTCCCCTGGCAGAGCCAGCCACCACCCGGAGTGTTGCAGAGCACACCTTTCAGCCCTCCTCCTCAAATTCCAGGGCTTTCATCCAAGGAGTCTTTGGGAAATCCCAGCTCAGACCGCCCCTCTCCATAGTAGGGTGGGGTTCAGGCATGTGGTCTCAGGCCCTGGGGTGCCCCACAGCGCCCAGCTGCCCAGCCTCCTCTGCAGCCTCAGGGCTCCTGGCCCACAGTCAGCCGTTCCTCCCTGCCGCGCCCCCCCCCCCGCCCCCCGCCTTGTGCCCCAAGCACATGACAGGTTCTTGTCTTCACCAGCCCCGCCGAGTGGGTGGCGGCTCCCTGAAGTGCCTGTAGTGCAGATTCAGAAGTGTCATCAGGCTTCTGCAGAGCAGAGGGCTGCAGGCAGTCAGCATGCCTGCTTCAGTGCTGCACGGTCAAGAAGACAGACTTGAACAGAGCATCCTGTTGCCCAGGAAGGCCTTCGGTGCCCCCCAAGTGGAGGTGTCAAGGTGGGGCCTCCTGCCCGTAACAGGGTGAGCCATCTGTCTCTTTCAGGGCCGAGATGGTGGTGCCTGACTTCTCGGAGCTGTTCAAGGAGAGAGCCACAGCACCCTTCTTTGTGTTCCAGGTAAAGCAGCAGCGCTGGTCCTTCTCCCCACCTGTTCTTGGGGCTCTCACACCCACCTCCAAACATGAAAACTTCTCCCTGCCCTCATGGTCAGAGCCCGTGGGCAGAGTGGCCCTCGGTATGCCAGCCAGTCTGCCACAGGCGGTCTCCCCGCATTCCTGGGAACAGACAGGCCCGTGTCCCCCAGGTGTTCTGCGTGGGACTCTGGTGTCTGGATGAGTACTGGTACTACAGTGTCTTCACACTCTCCATGCTGGTGGCCTTCGAGGCCTCCCTGGTACAGCAGCAGATGCGGAACATGTCAGAGATCCGGAAGATGGGCAACAAGCCCCACATGATCCAGGTGCAGCCAGTAGGGCAGTGGGTGGGTAGGAGGGTCCCTGTAGTCTTGGGGTGGGCACAGCACAGGAGCATCCCCAGAACTGACGGCACCCCGCCCCCACCCAGGTCTACCGAAGCCGAAAGTGGAGGCCCATCGCCAGCGATGAGATTGTTCCCGGGGACATTGTCTCAATCGGTGAGGACCAGGCCTGCTCCACCCCAGTGGGAGCCTTGGCCTCAGACTGCGGTCCAACCCCCTCACCCCTGCCCCACAGGCCGCTCCCCCCAGGAGAACCTAGTGCCATGTGATGTGCTGCTGCTGCGGGGCCGCTGCATCGTGGACGAGGCCATGCTCACCGGGGAGTCAGTGCCCCAGATGAAGGTGCTGGGTCGGGCGTCGGGGAGGGGAGTGCTCCTCCGTCTACTCAGGCCTGTCAGCATCACACTCATTGGGGAGGAAACAGGCAGGAGACAGAGGAGGCACAGATGGGGCTCCTAGCTTTCCTGGCGGGTTAGCACCCTGGACTAAGGGAAGCCTGGTGGTGACGACGAGAAGGAGGAGATGAGAGAGGCAGCAGCATCAGTGGGGTGTTAGGGACTCTGGGGTCTCAGGCTGAGGTGGGCTGAGAGAGTAGAACTTGTGACTGCGGGGTAGGGCTAGGTACAGGGTCCCGGGGGATCAGTACTTTACATGAAGGTAGAAAGCAGCCAGAGCGGGGCCCGTGACCCTGGTAACATGCACCCGGTTAGACGGGGAGCCCCGTGAGGGTCAGGCGGGCTCCGTGCAGACTCCAGACTAGGGACAGAGGAGGCCGGGGCGGGATTAGCCGTTGACTCTACCGTCCTCTCCTCCTCCCCAGGAGCCCATCGAAGACCTCAGCCCCAGCCGGGTGTTGGACCTTCAGGCCGACTCCCGGCTCCACGTCATTTTCGGGGGCACGAAAGTGGTGCAGCACATCCCCCCCCAGAAAGCCACCACAGGCCTGAAGCGTAGGTGCCTCAAGGGTGTTGGGGGATGTCCCCACCCTGCCACCCCCACACCCCGAGTCTGCTTGGCCCCAAGAGAGGGTTGGGATATGCAGACATGAATGACGCCCACTCTTTGTCTCCCCAGCCGTGGACAATGGGTGTGTGGCCTACGTCCTGAGGACTGGATTCAACACGTCCCAGGTGTGGCACCTTGCCCCATCCTGAGGAGGGTGGTACCTGGGGCAACTGGTGGGTAGCTGAGGTGACAGCCTTTTCAGACCCCAGAACATCCAGCCCATAAGCACGTTCTGGTAGCAGATGCTGGGCTGCGGGCCACGGTGCAGAGACAAGCCCCAGACCTGCTCAGCTTTCCCTGGCTGGGGCTGTAGTAGAGACCCCAGACTCTGATCCTGCACACCTGGGAATCACAAACAGTCTGGGCCAAGTAAACACTAACAGCTTAAGGATTCCCTAGGAAAGATGATGGTCAGCTCTCCTTCTGGAGAATCCAGCACCTGCCCCCGTCACAGTCTTTTCCTTCCCTGACCCCCGTCTCAGTCATGGGGCAGGAGAGGCTGCCGCCCTCCCAGGAAAGCCCTCTGCCCTCCGTCCCTCTAGGGCAAGCTGCTGCGCACCATCCTCTTTGGGGTCAAGAGGGTGACGGCGAACAACCTGGAGACCTTCATCTTCATCCTCTTCCTCCTGGTCTTTGCCATTGCGGCAGCCGCCTACGTGTGGATCGAAGGTTAGTGCCCTGACCCCCTCCCCCTGCCATCTGCTAGGCCTCATGCCCGTGGCCCCCAGACTGGCAGGCCCTGTCTTTGCAGGTACCAAGGACCCCAGCCGGAACCGCTACAAGCTATTTCTGGAATGCACGCTGATCCTCACCTCCGTCGTGCCCCCTGAGTTGCCCATTGAACTGTCTCTGGCCGTCAACACCTCTCTCATCGCTCTGGCCAAGCTCTGTGAGTCTCCGGGGCAGGGACAGGGTGCCGAGTGGGCTGAAGCCCAGCAGGACCCCTGACCCTGGCTCCCACCACCCAGACATGTACTGCACGGAGCCCTTCCGGATCCCCTTCGCTGGCAAGGTGGAGGTGTGCTGCTTCGACAAGACAGGGACCTTGACCAGTGACAGCCTGGTGGTGCGCGGTGTGGCCGGGCTCCGGTGAGCATGGAGCATCGGGATCACCAGGTGCCCAGCAGGGGCATTTCTGGGAGTTCAAGGGACAGAGAGCTGCCTGGCCCAAGCTTTCAAAGTGAGGGCCTGTCCACTCCAAGGGTCCCCCCAGCAGTGACACGTGGGTCAGCTCAGGCCTCAGGCAGCCACGTGATCTCTGGGGACATCATGAAGCAGGCGCAGACAGCACAAGGACCAAGGCCACACACTAATACCCTGTCATTGTTGCCCCTGCCCTGTGACTGGAGTGTGGGGGCCCATCCCTCGTCCTGACTGGCAGTTCCCAGGGGTTCCTCTGCCCACTCACCTCCAGCCTGTAACCAGCAGGTCCTCCTCCTTGCAGAGACGGGAAGGAGGTGACCCCTGTGTCCAGCATCCCCATAGAGACCCACCGGGCTCTGGCCTCATGCCACTCCCTCATGCAGCTGGACGATGGGACACTCGTGGGGGACCCCCTGGAGAAAGCCATGCTGACGGCCGTAGATTGGACACTGACCAGAGGTGAGGGGCTGGGGCCTCAGGTTCACCACCAGCTTGCACATCCCCGGGCAGGCAGGGTGTACCTGTCAGACACCTGTGTGTTCAACTCAGGGGCAGGCGGGTGGGCACAGGCTCGCCTCTTACCTGGGGCAGGGTCCTCTGTGCCCAGATCACCCAGCTCTGACCCCTCCCAGAGCCAGACCCCATGTGTGGAGGCAGGGGGAGGATGGGCGGCAGGGCCGGGCGCGGCGGGGGCGGGAGGTGCTGGGCGGCCTCTTTTGAGCGAAGGCCCTCAGGACTTGCTTGTTTGTTTCCAGATGAGAAAGTATTCCCCCGAAGTATTAAAACTCAGGGGCTGAGAATTCACCAGCGCTTTCATTTTGCCAGTGCCCTAAAGCGAATGTCCGTGCTCGCCTCCTATGAGAAGCTTGGCTCCACCGATCTCTGCTACATCGCGGCCGTGAAGGGGGCCCCCGAAACCCTGCACTCCATGGTGAGCCAGCCCCGGCCTGTGTAGGGAGGGCGGTTACAGGGCAGTCGGTGACACCCCCCTGCGTTCCCTGCAGTTCACCCAGTGCCCACCTGACTACCACCACATTCACACGGAGATTTCCCGGGAAGGAGCCCGTGTTCTGGCGCTGGGGTATAAGGAGCTGGGGCACCTCACTCACCAGCAGGTAAGGGCCCAGGCCCCCCACCTGCCAACCCCCCATGCGGATCACCTTCTAGCCCCTGTGGTGCCACCATGAGCAGCCACAATTTCATCGTCTTCCTCCCTGGCCTCTACCTTTGGAGGCCCCAGGTGGCACTCAGTCCGCAGTTTCTTCTTCTCCCCAGCATGCCCCCTCCCCTACGGACCCCACCCCATCCCCAAATCCACGGCTGCTCCCTGAAGAGCACACCCAGGTCTCACCTCCTGTCCTCACACCCCTTTGGGGAGGCCTTGGGGCGCCTTGGGTTCCCCAGCTCCACCCGTCCCCTGCCCAGCCGCCTGGCCACTGTACGATCTTGGGACATCCCCAGCCCTTGGTCACAGCCCACATCCTTGTAGACTCTTCTCCCACCTCCATCACCAACACTGTTCCTCTGTCTGCTTCCACTTCGGCCCTCATCCAAGTGGCTTTCATCTGCTTGCACCCAGTGGCCATGAGATCCTTCCAGAAAGCGCAGCAGGTCACACCTCTGTGTCCAGAGCCTCATTCAAGACCCATTCCTGAGCCTAGTCACAGACCCGTCAGAGCCACCCAGCTCTGTGCCACCCCACGACCCTCCGCCCCAATCCCTGCCTTCGTCTGTCTCATGGTACTCAGTGCTCTGGGTTCTGTGACTTGACTACACGTCTCCTCCAGGAGAAGGCAAGCTCCATGAGGGCAGACTTTTGCTTTCTGGTGTGAGGTGAAGAGGGTCAGCTCGTGCTCAGTGGTCATCAAAGGAGAGTCCAGACTCTCTTGTCCTAGAAGTGGACTCACAAGGACTTGGTGCCACGCTGTTGTCCGTGATAGAGGGTAGAGGTGCCACTGGGGAGCCAGGACCACCCAGCCACTGCTTAGCCCCTCTGCCACCAGGGAGCCCCACATCTCTCACCTTCTGACCCCTCAGGTCTTGCTCCTGCAAGGAGGGGGCTGTCTCTGACCGCCCCATCCCCAGCGTGGTGTTGTGTCAGAGCCTAAGTATTGGGGAAGGAGAGAAACAGATCTTTAGGGCCCTGGTGTGTCCATCCGCAGGCCCGGGAGGTCAAGCGGGAGGCCCTGGAGTGCAACCTCAAGTTCGTCGGCTTCATCGTGGTCTCCTGCCCACTCAAGGCTGATTCCAAGGCCGTGATCCGTGAGATCCAGAACGCCTCCCATCGGGTACAGCCACTGGCCCCCTTTCTACCAGGACCCCTGGGTGGGCAGTCTTAGCTGCTCCTCACAGAGACGGGGATGTGACAGTAGAAAAATTGGCTCTCCATGGGGTGCCCGGGGGTGGGTGTCTGGGTCTTGGAAGCAAAGAGCATGGCTTTTGGTTGAGCTCCACCATGACTTGGACACTCGTGCTGTCCCATCTTGAGGATGCTCTAGGACCCATGCCCACCCTTCTCACCTCACTTCATCAGGCCCCCAGCGTCCCTGGGAGATGAGAGCTCTTCCCCCATTCCACCACATCTTAGGGAAAAGTTGAGACTGGCTGAGAGGATGTGGAGACAACACCCAGACAGGCCGCGTCTGTCCCAGTGGCTTTGCTCTGTCAGTCCTGGTGGTTTGTGTTTTCTAGTTGGGGGCTCAGGATGCAGTTTTTAGGTGTGGGAAATGAGCTGGAAGTGTCAGAGGGTAGTGATGTGATTAGTCCTCACCTGGCCCTCAGTAGTCAGGGCCCGTCTTCCCATCACCAGGCTCCAAGCCAAAGAGTCCACACCAAAGGCTGGTTCTTGGTATATACTGTAATTAAAGGCTATGAGTGTTCTCACAAAGACACAGATACATACACTATTTGTAGAGACCGCTACTAGACATTATGGCTCCTGGAAGCCCAGTCTCCAGTAGGAGGCCAAGATCTCCCTCTGTGGCCTTCCTTAGAAGAGACTTAGCTCCCATGCCTCCAGGCTGCAGTTCTGACCATTGAGCCCTGCCCTACTGAGCTTCTGCCTTCTCCCCAGGTGGTCATGATCACAGGTGACAACCCGCTCACTGCCTGCCATGTGGCTCAGGAGTTGCATTTCATTGAGAAGGCTCATACGCTGATCCTGCAGCCTCCCACGGAGAAAGGTGAGGCCCCATGTCTTGTGAGCTGGGAGGACCTTGAGTCCAAGAGCAGTTCCCATCTGGTGGCTTGCCTCTGTGCCAGGCCTGAGTGGGCATGCCTGGCATCCTCCAGCACCTGTGACATAGGCCTGTCCATCACAGCCCTGCCCCATAAGCCTGGGAACTCCACACTCCAGCTGTGCGGCAGCATGCAGATAACCACTGGCTCCAGGACCGGCAGTGACCTGCAATCTTAAGGCGATTGGTTACAGTCACAGCAGCCCACGTTTCGTGGCCTCCCAGCCACCTTGGGCCCGGCTGGCTGCCTGAGCGCTCCCATGGTGAGCGCGGGGGCCGCTGGTGCTCATGTTTGGTGTGGCCAGACCCAGGGCGGAGGGCTTGGTTAGCTTCACCAGCTCAACCCTTTGCTCCACAAGGAAGGGCCTGCCATCCCCGCACCATGTAGGAACCCAGCTGGGTCAGTTGTTGGGTTCGAAAGAAACAGAAGTGAATCCATCTACCTAGGTCTTTTGGAGACATTGTGACTAAGGATTTGAACTCAGGTCCAGAGCTCGTGGTCTCTGGTGTCTCCTGAGTAACCGAACTGGTTGTGAGTGGTGCCTCAGAATCAGACTGGTCAAGAGGCAAATCCAGTTCCAGCACCTCCAGCTGGTGGGATGGAATCTGTCAGATGCCCTAGGGTGGCACCCAATGCCAGTGCAGGGCCTGGCTTGGGAGCAACATGCACCAGGGACATCACCAGGCAGCAGGCCGGACAGAGGAGGATGCTGGTGTGGCCCAGCCGAGGGGGCTGCCGGAACCCCTTCGCCCTCCTCTCGGTCTGTATTGTGTCCCAGATCTCTGTCCCAGTCCCAGGCACTGTACTCTTCCAGAGCCTGGGAAATCGTAGAGTGGTGGCCCAGAGGGGACTACCAAGACTGTTAGCTTTCCAGCCAAGCTACTTTCGCAAAACAGCTAGAACAGAAGCCAGGTGGAGATTGCTTTCCCTCCAGGCTGAGACAGCTCAGGGCCAGTGCAGTGCCACAAGGGCTGGTAGACTGCCCTCAGCCATCCTTGACACTCAGCATCTGGGCCTAGACCCACCAGCTAGAAAGGGAGAGTGGATAGCAAGCAGTGTTTGGCCTGAGGAAGTGACATGGGGTGCCCTGGCCTAGGAGAGCAGAGTTGTAGGCAAACGCTCTCTGGGTTTGGCTCTGGCCTCTTCATGCAGTCTCTAGTGGCCTAGGCCCTAGGTTTTCAGATTCTTTGTATCGGGGCCTTCCATGGATGATCTCTGTGAGGTGCTGAGAGTCTAGGGTGCAAGTTGGTGTGGACCTGGATTAGGAGGGGTAGGGAGCAGGAGGTGCTCCAGAGAAGGAGGGCAAGGACTGCATACGTGGGGTCCAGGTAAGAGGGTCCACCTGAGCAGCTGGACCCCTGCCCTGACCCTGAGCCCCGGCTCCGCAGGTGGCCTGTGTGAGTGGCGCTCCATCGACGGCAGCATCTCACAGCCCCTGGCCCAGGGCTCCCCCAAGGCCCTGGCCCGGGAGCACGCGCTGTGCCTCACGGGCGACGGCCTGGCCCACCTGCAGGCCGAGGACCCCCAGCTACTGCTTTGCCTCATCCCCTACGTGCAAGTGTTTGCCCGAGTGGCCCCCAAACAGAAGGTGGGTACAGGGAGTGGCAGAGGGCAGGCGGGGCATTGGGCATGGCACACAGCCCTCACTCGGCCCATCTCTTCCCCAAACAGGAGTTTGTCATCACCAGCCTGAAGGAGCTGGGCTACGTGACCCTCATGTGTGGAGATGGCACCAATGACGTGGGTGCCCTGAAGCACGCTGATGTGGGTGAGCCTGGGGTTGGGCATGGGGAGCTCTTTTGCCATCACTGGCTTACCATCAGGGGCACGCCACTAAGCCAGTTCTGTAAGGCGGCAGTGATGAAGAGATGGGGCAGGGACCTGTGGGGTTGGGGATCTGAAGGGCTCCGAGGCCAGGAAGGGATACACGTGCCTGAGGAAGAGTGTGGTGGGGGCCAGGGAGGCTCCACGGGGCAGACACAACTTGGTTTTTCTCAGTGCACACCCCACCCCCACCCTGCCTGGGCCCCCAGGACCTCTGGTGGGGGCCCAGGTAGGTTCTATGGGGCAGACACAACTCGGTTTTTTCAGCCCTCCCCCCAGGCATTGTGTGAGCACCAAAAGCCGAGGCCAGGAGAGTTTACCACCTTAATTCTGTGTCAACAGAGTATAGATATCAAGCTGATGTTTAAAGACAATTTAACCTCGTTTCTTTCATATGTGCGTGCTAAGTCGCTTCAGTTGTGTCCAACTCTGTGCGACTCCATGTAATCCACCAGGCTCCTCTGTCCATGGGATTCTCCAGGCAAGAATACTGGACTGGGTTGCCATGCCCTCCTCCAGAGGATATTCCTAACCCAGGGATCAAACCCGGGTCTCCTGCATTGGCAGGCGGGTTCTTTACCACTAGCACCACCTGGGAAGCCCCAGCTTCTTTCAGTGCTTTTCAGATATTTACTTGGTTTATCAACTACAATTCTCATGACCGCGTGACTCTTGGCAATAAACTTCTCTGGGAATCACTTTGGACCTATATAGTGTCACATACTTTATTTGGGTATTGCTTTTCTCTTGTCATTTTTCTATAAGTAGTTTGTAGAAAGTAAGACGGATGCTCTCTGAGGTGCTCACCCCTTGGGGTGGATGGGGAGGTTTGGTACCGGGTGAGCAGTGTTGAGCAGAGGCTCCATGCTCTAGCTCCTGACATACTCTCCCACCAGGTGTGGCCCTCCTGGCCAACGCCCCTGAGCGGGTCGTCGAACGACGGCGACGGCCCCGGGACAGTCCCATCCTGAGCAACAGTGGAGTCAGGGCCACCTCCAGGACTGCCAAGCAGAGGTCAGGGCTCCCACCGCCAGAGGAACAGCTGGCTTCCCAGCGGGTGAGTCTCCGGAAGAGAGGAGCACCAGCGCCCCCTGGTGGTCAGGTCTCACCCATCTGCCTGCTTCGTAGGACCGCCTGAGTCAGGTGCTGCGGGACCTAGAAGACGAAAGCACGCCCATCGTGAAGCTGGGGGATGCCAGCATCGCCGCGCCCTTCACCTCCAAGCTCTCTTCGATCCAGTGCAGTGAGTCCTGCTGCTTGCTTCTCCCCCTGCCCCATCCCTCGGCCCATACTGCCTGGCCCCCAGGCCCACACCTGCCTTCCCTCACAGTTTGCCACGTGATCAAGCAGGGCCGATGCACATTGGTGACCACACTGCAGATGTTCAAGATCTTGGCGCTCAACGCCCTCATCCTGGCCTACAGCCAGAGCGTCCTGTACCTGGAGGGTGTCAAGTTCAGTGACTTCCAGGCCACGCTGCAGGGGCTGCTGCTGGCTGGCTGTTTCCTCTTCATCTCCCGCTCCAAGGTGGGCCAGGAGCCTGAGAAAAGCAGGGGCTCCTGCCCCAGCCCCAGGGCACCTTCTGCTTCTCTGAGCCGTGATTCCTGCCCTAGAGGTATTGAGAGGCTTCTCGGATTGATGGGTGGCCATCAGTTGACAGTTGGGCCACCCAGGGCACACTGTTAAAGGTGGAGCCACGCGTCTGATGTATCTGCGCAGCAGCCCTTGGGGTGGGAACTGTCACCTCCAAGTTACAGATGGAGATCGGGGGCACAGTAGGTGCCCACTTGTTTTCTTCAGAGTGAAGCATCTCTGGCCCACCATTATCCACATGCTGGGGTCTCAGGTGGGCCACACAGGTGACAGCAAGACAGATGGGGAGACGATTATCAAGACCACTCAGAAAGTGTGCAGTGCTGAGGGGAACACCAAGTGGGGTCACACGGGCTGTGGGGAACAGCCTCGGGTCGGTCAGGGAGGCCTGTGTGATGCTGACACTCAAGTCCACGTATAAAGAAAAGAGAAGCAGCCAGGAACCCTGTAAAGGTCACAGTGGTCAAGGGCTGGTGCAGGGAGGCCCTGGAGGCCAGAGGGAGTGGGTGGTGGTCTGGGTTGACCACGCCTGCACCATGAGCAGTAGTGGGGGCAGGGGAATTTACATTTATTCTAGAGCTGGGGCATAGTGGATCATAAGACCCCTGTAATAGCTGTGCAGCACGTGGGCATTGAGTGAGGCTGAGGTGGCATCTGGACTGAGGAGCTGGAGGAGTGAGCAGACACCTGGTGCCGACCTGTAACCCCCAGAATTCAGTGACCACTCTCTACATAAGGCCTGCCAGGAAGCAGGTAGGTGGGTGACCCCAGGCTGAGCCTGGGCCCTGACCCCCAGTCTGCCTCTGCAGCCCCTGAAGACACTGTCCCGAGAGCGGCCCCTGCCCAACATCTTCAACCTGTACACCATCCTCACTGTCACGCTGCAGTTCTGCGTGCACTTTGTGAGTCTCATCTACCTGTACAGCGAGGCCCAGGCCCGGAGCCCTGAGAAGTGAGTGCCCGCCCTGGGGGGGAGGTGGGGCAGGAAGGACACGTGCAGATGTTGGCCTGGGGTGACCGGGCCAGCAGAGTCCTGGTTCTGAGGGGCAGGGGGTGCAGCAGGGGTCATGAAGGGGCCCTGACCCCCATGTGTCCCTGCAGGCAGGAGCAGTTTGTGGACCTATACAAAGAATTTGAGCCGAGCCTAGTCAACAGCACAGTGTACATCATGGCCATGGCCATGCAGATGGCCACCTTCGCCATTAACTACAAGGTAAGGCCCAGCCCCTGTCCAGGCAGCCCCTGCCCACCCTCTGGGCACCCATGACACAGCTGTCCATATGTCTGTCCCCACAGGGCCCACCCTTCATGGAGAGCCTGCCTGAGAACAGGCCCCTGGTGTGGAGCCTGGCCGTGTCACTCCTGGCCATTGTGGGCCTGCTCGTCGGCTCCTCACCTGAGTTCAACAGCCAGTTTGGACTCGTGGACATCCCTGTGGAGGTGAGTCGCTGTGTAGACATGGTGCCAGGACTCAGCCTGGACCTGTCTGTGGGCACCTCACTCACCAGCACTCCCTGCCCCACAGTTCAAGCTGGTCATCGCGAAGGTCCTCCTCCTGGACTTCTGTTTGGCGCTCCTGGCTGACCGCATCCTGCAGTTCTTCCTGGGGACCCCAAAGCTGAAAGTGCCTTCCTGAGACAGCAGTGCTGGCACCTGCTGCCCACCTTGCTGCCACTGGGCAGGAGCCCCACGAGGGCCCCAGGAGGGAACACTGCCCCCACAGTGAGGCTGACTTGGCCTTGCCCACCAAGACTGAGCTGGGACACCCCCCCTACCCTCCCCACCTATGGTTGTCTGAGGGCCTGGCTGGCGGAACCAGCCCCGGGCCAGCACCTTTGGTAAATAAAGCAGCATCAATGATTTTAAGAAGCCTCACCTCCATCTGTGTGCCACAGAAGGGGTTGTCAGGGTCTGAGTGGTCTTGGTCCCTGCCTCCTGCCACGGGCAGTGTGAGGTTCAAACCTTGTTCTGCAACACATTCGGCACTTTTCAGGCCAAGCTCAGAGCCCAGAGAGCTCTCTGTACTTCCTAGTTTTGTAAGCACTTCCATGTTTCCATAGCCTCACAGCTTTATGTTTTTGACACCTCAGGCACTCAGGGAAGTCTTAGGATCATGGCAATTTTCCTTTGTAAGTAACATGCAAATAACAGCATGCCTTCCTCTTGTGGTGTCAGATACAAGGAAGTTGAAGTCATTACAAATACTGACTCTGGTCACAGCCCTCAGGATTCTGCAGCACACAGGTACCAGCACCAGGTCACATCATAGCAGGGTCTGACCTGCAGTCTGGCTCTCAATACTGACACTGTCCTTCCTTCCAGAAGGCATTCACCCACTACAGTTCAGAAACTGTGGAGTTGATAGCATGAAAGCTAAGACCCGCAGTCAGAGATTTCTTCCCTTTTCAACAGCCAAAAAAACTAGAAAAAGCCTTTTATTTCCAGTCAGAAATTGCAGAATGTGGGGTGTGGGTGCATTTGAATAACTCTGACAAGCTGCATGTGGCGACCTCGGGCCAAGGAACCCAAGCCCAGGCTTCTGGACAACTTACTTCCTTCTCCCCACTGATGCTCAGTGAGGAACTCGACCCTTTTCTGCCTCTGCCTCATGGTCATCCTCAGCAACCCACCCAACAGGCTTCCCCAGCAGAGGGAGTGTGGCCCACAGCCCACCGAGAGCCCTAGAAGCCCGAGTGAGGAAGGGGCTGGGACCAGGGTGAGCACCACATGGGCCCTGAACACTGGCCAGGGTTTCCGGAGGGGAAGAGGTTCCTGCTATTTCTCCGCTCATCTCCCAGTCCCTGGCGTTGCAAAGAGCCGGACACCAGTTAGCGACTGAACAACAACAGGTGCCACACTCCATCCAGCAGGGGATCCCTGAGACCATTTGAGGCATGCAGATGGGGAAGGGGAGCACTCTGGATGGGGGAGTTTGCTGGGAATGGTTCTTGGTGGGCTCAGAGCGACGGTCCTTGCACCCTCCGTGCATGAGAGGTCCGAGGGGTGCTCTGACTGCCCTGAAAATGGGCCCTCAAGAGCCTGATCCAGCGTTGAGCCCTCCTGGGGGGTTCCCCAGTAGTGTCTTCAGCCCCAGCATGTTAGGGCAGAGGTCCCCAACCCCTGGGCCTCAGGAACCAGGCTGCTCAGCAGGAGTGAGCAGCAGGTGAGCAAGCGAAGCTTCATCTGTATTTACAGCTGCTCCCCATCTCTCGCACTACCACCTGAGCTCCACCTCCTATCAGATCAGTGGCAGCATTAGATTCTCATAGCATCATGAACTGCACATGCAAGGATTCAAACCTAGTCCCCTAGGTTGCACACTTCTTACAAGAATCTAATACCTGGTGGTCTGAGGTGGAGCTGAGGTGGCGATGTAGCACAGGAAGCAGCTGCAGATCCAGGTTGTCATGAGTAGAGAGGTTCCACTGCACAGAGACCATAAATCAATTGCTTGCAGACTCAAATCCCTATCCCTAACTGGCAAGTGCCAGTTAAGCTTCATCTCTTGGCAGGATTTATAGTGGCAAGTGAGTTGATGTAGTTATACAGCTACATCTGATGGCAGGCTTAAAGTCAGAATCCGACACTTGGTTTTAGTCCAGGTGTGGCCTGCCCATTTTATTTACCACTTCACTTCCATCCATGCCTCTTTCCCCAACTGCACACTTGTCTCAGTTACAGCTTTGATAAGCCCACAAGCTGACCCTAGCCAAAACGTGTAGAAACAAATGTCGCTGGAGAGCTTCTCTGTAAGGAAAGACCCAGTGGTGAGACAGCAGAAGACTCCAATACTGCCACCCCACCAAAAAAAAAGCTGCATTTGAAAGAAAATACCAAGAGTTCTAGTTTGGGAAGATCCCCTGGAGAAGGAAATAGCAACCCACTCCAGTATTCTTACCTGGGAAATCCCATGGACAGAGGAGCCTGGTGGGCTACAGTCCATGGGGTCGCAGAAGAGTCAGACACACCTTAGCAACTAAACAACAGCAACCAAGAGTCCTGCTGCTGCTGCTGCTGCTGCTAAGTCGCTTCAGTCGTGTCCGACTCTGCGACCCCATAGACGGCAGCCCACCAGGCTCCGCCATCCCTGGAATTCTCCAGGCAAGAATACCGGAGTGGGTTGCCATTTCCTTCTCCAGTGCATGAAAGGGAAAAGTGAAAGTGAAGTTGCTCAGTCGTGTCCGACTCTCAGCGACCCCATGGACTGTAGCCTACCAGGCTCCTCCATCCATGGGATTTTCCAGGCAAGAGTACTGGAGTGGGGTGACATTGCCTTCTCCGACCAAGAGTCCTAGCATAGTTAAATTACGGGTTCATTGTAACAGGTGGTTCACTACTCTAAGACCATGTTGTATAATATGGGCAACTGGCTAGCCAATAAAGCCATGAAGCCTTCAAAACTGCTATGCCACATGGAGACCAAGCACCCTGCGTTAAAAGACAAGGCTTTGGAGTTTTTCAAAAGAAAAAAAAAATGTGAACCAAAGAACAGAAGCAATTATTGAAGGCCACCACTTCATTAACTGAACAGAAAACATCATTCTCAGAGGCTAACCCTATTGCTAAAGCTAAGCTTTCCTGTTGGTGAAGAGTTGATCCTTCCTGCTGCTGAGTACATTTGTCATGAACTTCTAGGAGAGGCTGTAGTTCAAAAGGTGGCATGTGTTCCCTTTTTTGTCTAGTGCCATAACTAGAGGATACTGTAATTAGGCTTTCCTGGTGGCCCAGACAGTAAAGAATCCACCTGCAATGCAGGAGACCCAGGTTCCATCCCTGGGTCAAGGAGATCCCCTGCAGAAGGAAATGAATGGCAACCCACTCCAGGATTCTTGCCTGGAGAAGTCCATGGACAAAGGAGCCTGGCGAGCTACAGTCCATGGGGTCATAAAAAGTCAGACACGACTGAGTGACTGGCACTTTCACTTTTCACTTACGTAACTAAACTAATTGATGAAATAGAGACTATTGAGGCACAGTTGTTAGGATTAACAAATCAACATGGTATGCAATCCAGGTTGACTAATCTACCAGTGTTGACAACAAGGCAACAATGTTTGTTCTTGTGCCATTTATTTTTCATGAGAATATGTTACATGCACTTTTGTTGCCAACCAACACCACAAGTCTTTGAGTGATTATGTATCAGGTCACTGTGTCAGTATATGCATGGACTGAAGGGCTGCCATGACTAAAAGGCTTTCTGGTTTCACTGCTTGGGTCAAAGAGGTCACTTCTGAGTGTGAGTCTGCATGCTGTGTCATCCATAAAGAAATGCTGCTAGCCGAAAAATGTCACCTGAACTTAACATTTTATATGATGTGATTAAAATTATCAACCACATTAAAGTACATGCCCTTAACTCACATCTGTCCGAGCAGCTTTGTGAAGAGATAGACATAGACCACAAGCATCTCTTATACACAGAAGTGAGATGCTTTCTAATGGTAGATCACTGAGGCTTCCCTGGTTGTACAGTGGACAGGAATCGCCTTCTAATGCAGGGGACATAGGTTCGATCCCTAGTCCAGGAAGAATCCACATCCCAAGGAGCAACTAAGCCCATGTACCACAGTTACTGAGCCCTCAGCTGCAACTACTGTAGCCCATGCGCCTAGAGCCTGTGCTCTGCAATGAGAAGCCCGCACACTGCAATGAAGAGTAGTCCCTGCTCACTGCCACAAGAGAAAAACCACGCAAAGCAACCAAGACCCAATGCAGCCAAAACTAATAAATAAAAATAAATTATATAAAAGTAGATCCCTAGCCAGAGTTTTTGAGTTATGAGAGCCGCTCTAGATATTTCTTTTAGAAAAACAGTCGCCACTGGCAGCATATTTCAGTGACAGAATGGGCTGCAAAATTTGCTTATTTGTGTGACATCTTCAACCTGCTCAATGAACTCAATCTGTCACTTCAGGGGAAAACAACTGTGTTCAAGTCAGCAGATAAAGTGGCTGCATTCAAACCCACACCAAAATTATGAGGGCAACAAGTGCACATTGGGAATTTTTGACGTTTCAAACGTTAGCAGAGATTTTGAAAGGGACTGAGCCAGGGCCTACTTTCTCCCAGCTGATGAATGATCACCTACGGCAGCTTTCAAGAGTTTGAGCACTACTGCTCAACCACAGAAGACCCCCAAATTGGGAAGGAATGGATCCTCACCCCATTTGTGAAAAAGCCAGGTGAATTGACTTTGCCCATGCTAGAAAAGGATCAACTGCTTGAGATCAAAAATGATGGTGGCCTTAAAAGTATGTTTGAGATAATTTCAAATTTCTGTGTGTTCTGGATGGACTTTCCTGGTGGTTCAGATGGTAAAGAATTTGATCCCTGGATCAGGAAGATCCCCTGGAGAAAGAAATGGCAACCCACTCCAGTATTCTTGCCTGGAAATTCCATGGACTGAGGAGCCTGGTGCTCTACAGTCCATGAGGTTGCAAAGAGTCAGACACAACTGAGCAACTATCACTTGCAGGCATGATGGCGCTAGTAGTAAACAACCTGCTTCCAATGCAGGAGACATAAGAGGCACCAGTTCGATCCCTGGGTTAGGAAGATCCTCTGGAGGAGGGCTTGGCAACCCACTCCAGTCTTCCTGCCTGGAGGATCCCATGGACGAAGGAGCCTGGTGGTCTATAGTCCATAAGGTCCAACACAACTGAAACGACTTAGTACACACACATGTTCTGGCTTAAAGTCAAAGCAGAATATCCTGAGATTGCCACAAAAGCACCGAAAAACCTGCTTCCATTTCCACTTCCATTCCACCTCATCTTTGTAAAGCAGGGTTTTCTGCACTGACAGCAACCAAAATGAGATTCCAGAGTAGACTGGACATAAGCAACACACTTCAGATGTCACTGTCTCCCATGACCCCCAGATGGGACCATCCAGCTACAGGAAAACAAGCTCGGGGCTCCCACTGATTTGCATTATGATGAGTTGTATAATTTTTTCATTAGGTATCACAATGTAATAATGAAATAAAGTGCACAATAAATGTAATGCTCTCCAATCATCCTGAAACCATACCCCTGCTCCGACCCTCCCCCCCCCCCCAGTTCATGGAAAAATCATCTTCCAGAAAACCAGTCCCTGGTGCCAAAAAGGTTGACGACTACTGTGTTCAGTCAGTTCAGTCGCTCAAGTTGTGTCCAACTCTTTGTGACCTCATGGACTTCATCAGCATGCCAGGCTTCCCTGTCCATCACCAACTCCGGGAGCTTGGTCAAACTCATGTCCATCAAGTCGGTGATGCCATCCGATCATCTCATCTTCTGGAGTCCCCTTCACCTCCCTCCTTCAATCTTTCCCAGCAACAGGGTCTTTTCCAATGAATCAGCTCTTCGCATCAGGTGGCCAAAGTATTGGGGTTTCAGCCTCAGCATCAGTCTTTCCAGTGAATATTCAGGACTGATTTCCTTTAGGATGACTGGTTTGATCTCCTTGCAGTCCAAGGGACTCTCAAGAGTCTTCAACACCACAGTTTAAAAGCATCAGTTCTTCGGCGTTCAGCTTTCGGAGACTTCAGATTCAACCGGGATGGGGCAGGACATCAGACCACCCCCAGGGGGCTCCCATTGCCCCAGCCAGATTAGGATGGGTTCAGAGTTCCAAGAGGCTTTTGGGTCGTAGAACGGGAAAAGTTTGGGACAGGTTCCTCTGGCCAGGCAGACTGTGTGGGCTCACTGTAAGGGGAGTATGCTGGGGTTAGGGGGCCCCACAAAGATCTGGGAAGAGGAAACCCTGGCCGGGATGGAGTCGTTTCGGCCGGTCACTTAGGAGGTCCTGAATGCACCCCCAGCCTCTCAGGCAGGGGGCGCGGTCCGTGCGTCTATGCCTGGAGGGTGTGGCCTCCCGCAGAGGCGTGGTTGGGGGCGGGGCCTTCGCCGGGCGGGGCCGCGCGGAACCCCGGCAGCGGCGGCCGAGGCAGGAAACCGGGGCTCGGCCCCGGCGGCGCCGGCGCGCGATTCCGTCCCAGTCCCCGTCTTAGCCGAGCGATCCTAGGGCCGGAGCATGGATTCAACAGAGCCGGGTAGGCGGTCCGGGATTCGTGATCCTAGAGGGGCCTCTCCCGACCGTATCCTACTTCCTACATCAGTGAGGGTCCCCGCCTGTCCCTCCCTGTCCAGAGAGCTGGGAGAGGAGTTCCTGAGTGGGGAGGACGCGGGAATCCTCCACTGTGGGGACTCCCAAGCTGAGAGGGGGCCCGGGACACCAGCCCCTGACCCCCTCCTCCTTAGGAGTTCACCCCGGATGTCTGGGGGAGGGGGCCCAGGAAGGGGAAGTGGCTGCTTCTGCTTCTGATATTTGTGATGGGGGTAGGGTGTCACGACTGCTGATGGAGAGGGCAACGCAGCAAGATCACCACCCAGCTACTCCATTGCCCAGGGAGGGGAACATGCTGATCTGCGCCCCCTAGAAGGGGTGCCTGCAGCAGAAACGTGGCGAGGTCCGACTTTGTTTCCGCCAGTCTTTGTGTCTCTAATTTGCATATTGAGTGTCATTTGGTCTTTATGCCTCTCCGGGTTTCAATCTGCCTGTGTGTGTTTCTGCCGCGGGCCCTGTGCTGGTCTGTCCCACGTGTATTTCCATCTGTCTGGCCTGAGGTCCATGTGGCTTCATTGTCAAGCTGTCTCTGTCCCTGGAGACAGTGTGGCTGTATCTAGGACATCTGTTTTGTCACTTTGCTTCTAGGCCCATGCATGTGTGGGTGTCTCTGCTTCTCCAAGCAGCGGTCTCTGTGTTGGGTTGTGCCTGAGTCCATCTGCCTGTCCTGAGTCAGGCCCCACCCAAGCCCACACTCCCACCATCCCAGCTCAAACATCCATCCCATCCTGCACTCCCCATGGGACCAGAGCTCTCTCTCTCTCTCTCTTTCCTTTCTCTTTCCCTCCACCCTCACACCCCCCCCCACCCCCGCTCACCTTCCTCACCCTCCAAACAACCTGCCAAGGTGCAGTGGGTGGAGAGAGGCTTCTGTTGGCCCATGTGTGATACTCCCCTCTCCAAGGGTTACCCCCGGCTCCTGAGAGCAGGAAGAGGTACAGTGACATCTTCCGGAGCCTGGACAACCTCGAAATCTCACTGGGGAATGTGTGAGTCTGAGCTTGAGTCACCCCAAATTCTGCCAGGATCCCCAAATCCCTAACCATTTAGATGCCCAAAGCCCCTTTAGGAACCTGCAACTTTTGGATACACTTACCTGATAACCCAAGAAGCCTAAGAGAGGGCCCTCAACACACCTGAATATCCCCAAATTCAACCCCCTAAATCCACCAGCAACCCCCAGAGTGATCCTAGGGCCCCCATGTATCCTTCCTGTGACCCTTGTGATCCCTTAAAACATTTGAGAGCTTTATAATCCTACTCTAAACCCCAAAGTTACCCAGGATCCTTCAAATTCTATCTCAAATTTCATTAAAAAAAAGCTCACTTCCCTCCCTAAAGTCCCATCCCTCAGGACCCCCAGATATGACAGATGTCACAGAGGTGATATCTAGGACCATCCTCAAACTGCCCTGGGGTCCCCAGCACCCTAGGTGAGGCAGACTCCGTGGAGGGTGTCATCCTGACTCCCTTACCTCCCAGGACTCTTGAGATGCTGGCTGGAGACCCTGTGATTTCAGGAGACCCGGAACCTGACAAGAATGCCACAGCTACTTTGGTGAGAGATGGGACCCAGGGAACAGGGAGAAGGGGGCCTCAGAGGAGAGACTGAGGAAGGTGGGACCCTTGCACTGCTTGTTTCTGAATGCTGTCTCCCCCCACCCCTCAGACCAGTGAAACCAGCCGTTGGAGTGGCCCCTCCCCAGAGGATCCTGCACCCCTTACAGGTAGGGGGCTCTGGGGCCAGAAGCATGGGGGCAGAAAGGAGTCCTTCCATCACCAACTGCCTGTTCCATGCACCAGGGACATGGCAGTGCACACAACAGATGTGAACCCCTGTCCTCAGGGAGCCCCCAGTCTCAGTAGAGAATCAGTGTAAGATTGCAGCCTGGATAAGCAAAAGCAAGGGAGTGTTTGGAGAAGCCATAGGATGTAGAACAGGGTTCACTGGTCTGGTCTGAGGGCTCAGGGAAGGTTTCAGAGGTCCACCCATCTGCCCCAGGGGAGGAACTGGACTTGCGGCTCATCCGAACCAAGGGGGGCGTGGATGCAGCCCTGGAGTATGCCAAGACCTGGAGCCGCTACGTCAAGGAGCTGCTGGCCTGGACTGAGAAGAGAGCCAGCTATGGTGAGGGCTCCTTGGGCCCAGTCCCAGGCCCTGCCCTGGACCCTGCAGTACTCACACCCCGCCTGACTCAGACCCCTGCTGTCTACCCCTAGAGCTGGAGTTTGCCAAAAACATCATGAAGATTGCCGAGGCTGGCAAGGTGTCAATCCAGCAGCAGGTAGCCATGAGCAGACACTGGCCCCCAGAGCCCAGCCCCTCCAGAATCCCAGCTGGAACCCCCTAGATCCTCAGCATCCTCTAACACCAGCTCCCTGTCCCCTCCCCCAGAGCCAAATGTCACTGCAATATATCTACCTCCTATTTCTGGAGCATGACCTCAGCCTAGGAACCCTGGCCGTGGAGACACTGGCCCAGCAGAAAAGAGACTACTACCAGGTGAGGGGGCCCTTCATGCATCATTTCTCTACAAGCATCCAGGGAGGCATCATTACCATCAGCACCATTTGCTGATGAGGAAGCTGAGACCAGGGATGCTGCGGAACTTGCCCAAGGTTACCCAGCAGAGATTCAAACCAGGCTTCCTGTGCAATTGCATAACTGTGCTTTTGTTTGTATGCGGGCCATGGGGCGAGATGCCCAGTGTACTCAGGAAGAGAGCTTTGGCATCCCCAGCTCCAGACCCAAAGGATGGAGGTGACCACCAAGACTCTTTGTGGAGAGGCCACGGGGGTGGGGGAGGGCAAATCTGGGAGAGAAGACCCAGGAGAGAGTGCAACCAAGAAAAGGGTCCAGAGGGTGAAAGACATGTGTCCCCGGTGAATGGGATGACCAAGCAACCCAGGCAGCATTCCTCATTCCCCATCCTTCCCAGCCCTTGGCTGCCAAACGGACTGAGATTGAGAAGTGGCGGAAGGAGTTCAAGGAGCAGTGGATGAAAGAGCAGAAGCGGATGGTGAGGCCTAGGGTTGCGGGCTGGGAAAGCAGGCTGGGGGAGGAGATGAAGAAGCCAAAAGGCCCGTCCCTCTTCCACTCCTAGAACGAGGCGGTGCAGGCTTTGCGGCGGGCCCAGCTCCAGTATATGCAGCGCAGCGAGGAGCTGCGGGTGCGCTCCCAGGTGTCGCCCGAAGACCTGGCTCTCCAGGCCTCACCAGGCCCCAACAAACAGCAGGAGCGGCGGCGGCGCTCTCGAGAAGAGGCCCAGGCCAAGGTGAGGACTCCACCCCGTGCCCCGCTGTGCTTCGGTGCCCCCAGCCCCCACGGATCTCTCCCATACACGCTCCCTGCCTCGGTTTCTCCAGGCGCAGGAGGCCGAAGCACTGTACCAGGCCTGCGTCAGGGAGGCCAACGCGCGGCAACAGGAACTGGAGGCCGCCAAGCAGCGGATCGTGTCACACGTGCGCAAACTGGTGCTGCAGGGGGACGAAGTGCTGAGGCGGGTGAGACCCTCACCCGACAGCTGCTCGCCACACTTATTAGCACCGCTGGGCATCACCTGCCCCTAGACTGCCTCCGGGGCACCAGGACTGGCTCCCTCTCCCTGGACAGACAGTTCCCGCCCCCAGACCCTGACAGCACTTCTTTTCTCGGTCCCACGCAAGGAGTCCTGCCCCAAGGTTGACCCACCCGGGTTCTGATCACACCCCTATCCCAGCTGCAGGCTCAGTCCCTCAGCCACTTCCCACTGCCCTGCCCTGCCCCCAAGCCTGGACCGAGCTCCTGTCTCTCAGGGTCAGGCCACGCCCCAGGCTCTCAGGCTCCGCCCTTCTTACACGCGTGGGCTCCCCCCAACAGGTGACCCTGGGATTGTTCAGGCTTCGAGGGGCTCAGGCAGAGCGTGGCCCCCGCGCCTTCAACGCCCTGGCGGAGTGCTGCGCTCCCTTCGAGCCTGGCCAGCGATATCAAGAGTTCGTGAGGGCGCTACGCCCCCACTCCCCACCGCCCCCGCCACCCGCCTATTCTTTCCAGGAGTTCACGCACAGGTGGGTCCCCAGGAACAGGGTCGGATAGGAAGCCAGGCATTTGGGTGGGGTTGTCCTAGTCGTGGGAGGGTTGGGAATTTGGGGGTTACTGCACCGGGGACCATGATGCCCATGGCCATAAGGGTGCAGACCCAAGTCCTTGAAGTTGGGTCCTAAAAGGGAAACCAGGGGTGATGTCAGTCCCAGGCCAGTTTCTTGATTGTCAGAGCCCTCAAACCTCTCCTCTCAGTTCCCCTCTGGACACAAAAAAGAAGCTCTCTGGAGCACCCCCTCCACAGCTGGATGAGAGTGCAGCTGAGCCAGGCCCTTGGGAGGACACAGGCACGGGCTGGCAGGGTGAGTACAGTGAAAGGCGGGCAGGAGTGGTGCTGGGGAGAAGGCCACACCTAACTGACTTGTCCCTCCCTAGGAGCTCTGGGCCCCACTGTGGGCAGTGATGTGGACAGCGTGGGTGGCGGCAGCGAGTCTCGCTCCCAGGACTCTCCCACTTCCAGTCCAGGTGGGACCATCCTCCGGCCCCTGGCTAGGCTCTGACCCTCAACCTCAAACCCTCTTTCTTTGACCTCTGACCTACCCTGCATCCCTGACCTATTTTCTCAACTTCTGACCCATTCTCTTGATCCAACTTGGAACCACCGCTACCCCCAGGTTACTGACCTGTTCTTCAGCCCTTAACCCCTGACCTGTCTGACCCCCCTGACCTCTAACCCTTTCCCCAAGGGCATCCGTGGGTGCTTTGGGAAGGCTGAAGACCAGGAAGGTCTCCTTAGCCTTGGAGCCTCCCCTGTGACCTCTGTGACCTTCAACCTCTGTAACCTTCTGACTCCAGGCTCTGGCACGAGACGGCTGGTAAAAGTGTCATCCATAGGCACCGAGTCTTCAGATGACTTTGAGGAGCGAGACCCTGGTGAGGCTGGAAGCAGGTGGAGGTGGGCTGGGGATGGACTAGGCACTTCTGACCCTGTCTCCCTCCCTGCAGACCTGGGAGATGGGCTGGAGAATGGGCCAGGGACCCCCTTCAAAAAGTGGATACTATCCAACGCGGCCCAGACCCACCGGTTGCGGCGGCTGCGGGGCCCAGCCAAGTGCCGAGAGTGTGAGGCTTTCATGGTCAGCGGGACAGAGTGCGAGGAGGTATGGCGTGGGCTGACGACCTAATGACCTCTGCTGACCCCCAGTGACCTCTCTGACCACAGGCATCTCCCTGAGCTGAGATTCCTAAGACCTTCCCATGAGATACCTGCCCTGATCTGATGATCCCCTATGAACCCCCTGCTCCCTGAGTATCTCTATGACCTTCTCTTTCCCCACTGACCCTGATGACCTTCCTGACCTTGTGACCTTTCCTCAGTGCTTTCTGACCTGCCACAAGCGCTGCCTCGAGACGCTACTGATCCTCTGTGGACATAAGCGGCTACCAGCCCGGACTCCCCTCTTTGGGGTCAACTTCCTGCAACTGCCCAGGGACTTCCCAGAGGAGGTGCCTTTTGTGATCACCAGGTGCACGGCTGAGATAGAACAGCGCGCGCTGAATGTGCAGGTGCTGCCTTGACCTTTGACCACCCCCAATAGTGACCCAGCCCTCTCAGTGGCCAGATTGCAAGCCAGGTGTCCACTTCCCACTCCTGCCCTGCAGGGCATTTATCGGGTCAGCGGGTCCAGGGTCCGCGTGGAACGGCTGTGCCAGGCTTTTGAGAATGGCCGAGCATTGGTTGACCTGTCAGGGAACTCACCTCATGATGTCTCGAGTGTTCTCAAGCGATTCCTCCAGGAGGTGGGTGCTCAGTGGCTTGGGACTCATGGGCCAGATGGGCTCAGGCTGAGGACCCTCTGCAGCCCACCCACACCCATATCCCCCCTGCCATTCCACCCCCAGCTCACTGACCCCGTGGTCCCCTTCCACCTCTACGATGCCTTCATCTCTCTGGCTAAGACCCTGCATGCAGACCCAGTGCACGACCCTGGGACCCCCAGCCCCAGCCCTGAGGTTATCCGCTCGCTGAAGACCCTCTTGGTGCAGCTGCCTGACTCTAACTACAGCACCCTGCGGCACCTGGTGGCCCATCTGTTCAGGTGTGCACTGTCCTTGATCTTGACATGTGACTTCTGACCTGAGGTTCAGACTGTCGTGCCTTCCTTAAATACGAGACCCGTGACCCCTGACACTGACTTCTGACCTTCATATGTGTTTTCTGAGCTCTGAAACTTAATACATGACTCCTGACTTTGGATGCTGACCCTTGACCCCCATCTCCAGGCTCGTGGCTGCTGGTCGCAAACAATGACCAGGACCTCTTACCCATGACTTGAGCAAGTCACCACTAGCCTGGTTTGCAGGTCCTACCCAGTGACCAGTAATCATACACTCTGTGCCCTGATCCTTCTGCTCATGCTGTCCCCAGGGTGGCTGCACAGTTTGAGGACAACAAGATGTCTGCCAACAACCTGGGCATTGTATTTGGGCCGACGCTGTTGCGGCTGCCAGACGGCCCAGGGCCAGCTAGTGCCGGACCTGTCACTTGCCTGCTGGATTCCGCACACCAGGCTCAGCTCATCGAGTTCCTCATTGTGCACTATGAGCAGATCTTTGGGACTGACGAGCTCCTCCTGGCCACTGAGCCCCTGCCCCGACACTCCAGCCCACCCCCTGTGACCCTCCCAGCCAGCCTCCAGCCACCACACTTACAACTTGTCCTGGACCCCCTGCCCTTATCCCTAGCCTCAGACCGGGACCCAGACACCATGCTCCTTAGTGCCTTGGAGAAGCATCCTGAGGCCACGCTCCCAGAGGTAGGAACCTGTGGGCCCACAGACATGGGGAGAACCTTCTCTCCATTTAAATTTCTCACTCTCTTTCCTGTCTTCCTTCCTTCCTTCCCCTTTGAAATTGTCTATTTCATTCCTTTCCTCCTCATTATTGACCCTGCACTCATCCTGAGAGGAAAAGTAAGGAATGCATTGGTGGGATATAATGGAATAACAACAGGGTACAGCCTTGCAGAGATCCTAACATGAATACTATTGATTCCTTCAACAGAATATTTATTGAACACCTACTGTGTGCCAAGCATTGTTCTAGGCATTACATATATATCAGAGAGCAAAATATTCAGACTCCACCCTCTTGGTTGCCTACCTTCTAGTGAGGAAAAAACCAGCAATAAAGATATATGATACAAAGTCATACAAAGTTGTATAGGATATTACAAGGTGATGAGTACTATAAAGGAAAGAAAGGGTTTGGGTAAAGTAAGAGATGTCAAGGGCACCAAGGTGAGAGGTGGTGGGCAGTTTGTAACAGTAAATAGGATGCTGTGGGTGGGTCCCATGAAGAAGATGAGTGCGATCAGAGATGAGAAGAATGTGAAGGGGAGTAAGCCAGGTAGGGATCAGGGGAAGGGTGTTCCAGGCAGAGGGAATAGCCAGTACAGAAGCCCCAAGGTGGGACCGCCCCTGCTGTGTTCAGTGTACAGCCCCATGCTGTAATGAATGAGTGAGGGGAAGGTGGTAAGAAGTGAGGGCAGAGAGGGGTGTGCAAGCCTGTGAGGAAGGAGGGGTGTCCACCAACTGCATGCCTGCAATGCAGGTGAACTTACACTCACTTACTAAGTGCCCTAAAAGGTACATACTGTTTGTGAAAACCATATGTAGATGGGACTCTTAGGGGAGGCTTCCTGTCCCTCAGGTCCTGATATACACACCATTCCTGAGAGCTTGGATCTCACCTATAGCACCCTAGAGCTGGGAAAGGAGCTGCTAGTGAGGTGTGGGACTCAGAACTTCAGAAAGTGCTCAGGACTCAGAGCATTCCAACTGCTATTAGCATTTAGCTAAAGGCTAAACTAAAAGGTACACAGATAAGCTAAAAAAGTAAGCCGGAAATTGCAGAAAGTATAGCAGGATGGAGATCGGTAGTTCACCCCTTCCTAACAGAGAGATGGCTGTCACTTTCCAGGCTGGTCCTCTGGTGCCTGCAATGCGGGAGACCTGTGTTCGATCCCTGGGTCGGGAGAAGGGAATGGCAACCCACTCCGGTATTCTTGCCTGGAGAGTCCTGTGGCCAGAGGAGCCCGGTGGGCTACATACAGTTCATGGGGTTGCAAAGAGTCAGACATGACTGAGTGACTAACAGCCAACAACCTCTGCTGAACAAAGGCATTCCCACTTTACAGAGCCCACTGTTGAGATTAATGACACCTCTTCTCAGGAGGGCAAGCAGTACACTCTTAAGGGCGTCATCTCTCCCCATATAAAACTGCAAAGAGGAGCTTTGGCATGTTCAAGAGTCTCCAAGAACTAGGATTTTATGCTGGTTCAAGAGTCTCCAAGAACTGGGATTTTATTTCTGGAGGTGTCATTCCTGGGTTTCTTCTTACAGATTTCAACTCTGCCATGTGAGCAGGAAGAGGAAATAACCGAAGACATCCAAAATGAGGGAGGGGAAGGTGAGTGTGTTGGAGGTTAGCCCAGGGTTCTGGGGTTCCCCTGCCCTGGGGTTGCTGGACTTAGTGATGACAATGGAGGGTGGTATCCACAGGACTGTGGGGTGCTTAGCATTGACCACCCTATCCCACAGTGTCCAACCAAGGGCCTGAGGACTTACCCCTGGGGACACAGCCCCGTGGCCACTTCAGCCGCCAGCCAGTGAAGTATCCCCGGGGAGGCGTGCGGCCTGTCACCCACCAGCTGTCCGGCTTGGCCCTGGTGGCTTCCAAATTGTCCGAGGAGACCCCTGTCACATCAGTGCCCCAAGGGAGCTTGCGGAGGCGAGGACCCAGCCCTGCTGCCACCACCCGTGAAGACAGCCCTCTGCGCCGCACCCCGCTGCCCAAGCATTTTGAGATCACCCAGGAGACAGCCAGGCTCCTCTCCAAGCTGCACAGCGAGTCTGTCCCCAAGGCCACCTGCTGCCCAGACCCCCAAACTGAGGAGGCCGAGGACCACTTCTGACTATTCCAGCACTCTGATCAAGAAGGCCAGGACTGAGAAGATGGGACCAGCTTCCCAGGAGTTAAATGTTGGGGTGTCTGGAGAGTTCCTATGAGGAAAGACTACATGGCCTAGCGGAGAACTAAAACCCTTTTGGCGGTACCAGGATACCCTCTACGAGACACAGGTCAATGTCACGCATCAGGGCCACTCAGGTTCAGAGGTTACTCAGGGTCAGTACAGGTCATGGGATCCTTGAGACGGGGTGCTTTTTGCTACTTTGGTTGTGGCCACTCCCCCATCTCTGTCTGCCTCCTTAGCTGATCCCAAGTGACCAGATCTTGGAGGGTGTGGCAACCCAGACTCAGCAACCTGGTGGTGCCTGGGGTCTGGTGGCCTCTGAATAAACTGTGTCTTTTATAACTTTGAGTGTCTTTCTTTGCTGGGGGAGGGTGACAGAGGAGAGGTCGGTGAGGCAGCAGCCTTCCGCTTCATTTTCACCGACCACGGAAGCCAAAGCCCCCTTCCTTTGGGTGTTCCTCAGAACACCCCCCGAGCACGTACACGGGGTAGAGGCTGGGCCTGGACACCTGGCTGAGTCACACGGGCCGGCCCTCCCAGAGCTCCGCGTGCGATGCGGTCCTGCGAAATCAAACAATTAAAACGAAGTGCAGATAACCGAGACAATAGGGCTGTGTGCTCTGGGACGTGGGAGTCCAGGGCTGCCACAGGCGTGGGCCGGGCAGGGAACAGCGCTGAGGAGGGAGGCATTCCGAGAAACCTGAGTGCGACCCAACAGTCAGCTGGGGCCAGGCGCGCGGTAGCTCTGGGCCGGCGAAGCCAAGGAGGGGCTGGGGTCCGGGCGAGGGGAGCCGGGTCGGATCAGGGCGTGGCTTGGAACTCGGCGACGGATTGGACGCGAGGGAGCGGGCGGGGGAGGGCTGGGGCGGGGGCGCGGACCATGCAACCACCCGGACGCGGGTCCGGGCAGCGCCAGGTCACGGCGGGAACTCTCGGCCGGCCCCACGAAGGCCTACAATTGCAGGAGCGAGAGGTGTGCGGGGACAGGAGGCGGGGGTCCCGCGCCGGAAGTGGAGAGGGGCGGCCTAGGGGCCGCGAGGCGGAGAGGAAACGGGGGAGCTGCGGTTCCGGACGACCCTGTCCTCGCGCGGCTGCGGAAGCGAAGCTCCTCCAGGTGGCGGGGACCGGGCGGTGCTCGCCCAGGTGGTGGGGGCGGGACGCCGCGACGGGGGCGTGGCGGCGGGACCCCGCCTCCCGCCCTCCCCGGGCCGCTCCTGCCCGGCGCTGCCAGACGCTCTTCTGCTCCCGCCCTGGTCGCCCGGCCATGGGTCTCGAGCGCGAGGCCGCCCAGTCTGCGGCGTGACGGGCGGCTCAGGTGAGGCCGGCATCTACGGGGGGTGGGTGCGCGCGGGCTCCGGGGAGGGCGCGGCACGTGCCCGCGGGGCCCGGGCGCTTCACCCTCCTCTCCTACCTCCTTCTCCTCCCCCAGCCTGGGCCCCCCCACCCCCACGAGGCCAGGCCTGCCGCCGCCTTCCTGACAGCCCCTTTTGTCCCAGAGGCCGCCAGCGTCTTCACTCCCACCCGGAGCGGCCCGACGCACCGCCTGCTTCGGGAGCACTCGCGCGCAAAGCAAAGCCCGCCGCCCAACTCATGGAGCTGCCTCACTGTCCAATCTGATCGCCCAGGTCACCACACCCCAGCACCGACCTCCTGCCAGGTCCTAGCAGTGGCCCCACCCTGCGAACACGCCCGCTGGTCTCTGCTCCCTGCGCTGACCCCAACACCAAACTGACCCTCCCTTGTCTACTTTCACGGCTCACACTCCTTTGTCCTGCCCTAATCGACGCCCCCACCACCACCACCACCCAACACAAGTTGGTTACAGATTGGCCCCGGGTGGGCAAATGAGTTTTGTTTTGCTTTTTTCGGTTAAAAACAAAACCACCCAGTCATCTGACTCAGAGGATATCTTTACGAGAGGCTTATTAGTAATTAAGCAACAGCTGCCCACCCCCCAACCCATGGAGCTTGCTTTTCCAGGTCAGCCCTGTCCCACCAGTGCCACTTTGCTATGAGGCATCTTCCCTGGTGGCTCAGCTGGTAAAGAATCCGCCTGCAATTCGGGAGACCTGGCTTCCGTCCCTGGGTTGGGAAGATCCCCTGCAGAAGGGAAAGGCTACCCACTCCAGTATTCTGGCCTGGAGAGTTCCGTGGACTATACAGTCCATGGGGTCTCAAAGAGTTGGACACAGCTGAGCGACTTTCACTTTCACTTTCGTCTGAGTTTGAGACACTTGCCCTTCCTGTCTTAACCCTCCCTCTGCCTACTGCTCCCCTCTGTGTCCTTCCACCAAGGACTGCCTGTACTGACTTCTCCCTCTCTGCCCCCAGATGGTCACCATGGGCCAGTGCTACTACAATGAGACCATTGGCTTCTTCTACAACAACAGTGGCAAGGAGCTCAGCTCCCACTGGCGGCCCAAAGATCTGGTTGTGGTGGTGCTGGGCCTGACTGTCAGCGTGCTGGTGCTTCTGACCAACCTGCTGGTCATCGCAGCCATCGCCTCCAATCGCCGCTTCCACCAACCCATTTACTACCTGCTCGGCAACCTGGCCGCAGCTGACCTCTTTGCCGGCGTGGCCTACCTCTTCCTCATGTTCCACACGGGCCCGCGCACAGCCCGGCTGTCGCTTCAGGGCTGGTTCGTGCGGCAGGGCCTGTTGGACACGAGCCTGACGGCCTCCGTGGCTACACTTCTGGCCATCGCCATGGAGCGGCACCGCAGTGTGATGGCTGTGCAGCTGCACAGCCGCCTGCCCCGGGGCCGGGTCGTCATGCTGATTGTGGGCGTGTGGGTGGCCGCGCTGGGGCTTGGGCTGCTGCCCGCCCACTCCTGGCACTGCCTCTGCGCCCTGGACCGCTGCTCTCGCATGGCCCCCCTGCTCAGCCGCTCCTACCTTGCCGTCTGGGCACTGTCCAGTCTGCTTGTCTTCCTGCTCATGGTGGCTGTCTACACCCGCATCTTCTTCTATGTGAGGCGGCGAGTGCAGCGCATGGCCGAGCATGTCAGCTGCCACCCCCGCTACCGTGAAACGACGCTGAACCTGGTCAAGACCGTTGTCATCATCCTAGGTGAGTGGTACCCTGCTTCCCTACTGCCAATCTGATCGAGCGTGATGGGAGGGGATGATTTGAGTGGGGAATGTTCTCCAAGGAAGTGATACCTGAGATGAGGCCAGGGAAGAGTTCCAAGCAGAGGGAACGGAAAGCAAGAGCTCCAACAGGACCAGCCCAGTGCCTCCAAAGAGAGAAGAAGGCCCATGTAGCTGTTCCGTGATGAGAGGTCAGCACAGCCTTAAAGGGTACAGACAGGAGTTGTAGCTTGTTCTGAGTTCCATGGGAATTTAAGGGTTCTTAGCCAGGAGTAATGAGTTCAGTTCAGCTGTTAAATGTAGAATGGTCTGGGTTGAGGACACACACCACCCCCAAGAAACAGAGCAACTCTTCCCAATCATTCCTTTTCCCCCACCAACCAGCTGACCAGTCCCACAGTGACCTCCTTTCCACCAAAGAATCTTCAATGTCCAGGGTCCTGTCCACTGTGTGTGCGCGTGCTCAGTCACGCCCGATGCTTTTTGACCCCATGGACTGTAGCCCACCAGGCTCCACTGTCCATGGGAGTTTCCAGGCAAGAATACTGGAGCTGGTTGCCATTTCCTACTCCACCTGTCCACCGTGTACCAGTTAGGAAAGGCAGACAAATCCGAGAAAGGTTCCCCTTCTTAGCCGTTCTGCCCATCACGGTGCAAAGGCAGCAAGACAGGCAGCACTTCCTTGCAAACCACTCGGCTGTCACCCAAGATCTAGAGATTCCCTCCAGCTTTGAGCGATTGCTACAGCTGGCCCTGCTCACATCAGGCTCTACCCCACAGGGGCATTTGTGGTCTGCTGGACACCGGGCCAGGTGGTGCTGCTCCTGGATGGCCTGGGCTGCAAGTCCTGCAACGTCCTGGCAGTGGAGAAGTATTTCCTACTCTTAGCCGAGGCCAACTCGCTGGTCAACGCTGTGGTGTACTCATGCCGTGATGCTGAGATGCGCCGCACCTTCCGCCGTCTCCTCTGCTGTCGGTGCCTCCGCCCATCTACCCACGAGTCTGTTCGCTACACAACCTCCACCCACACAGGCACTAGCACTCGCATCATGCTTCCTGAGAATGGCCATTACCTGATGGACTCCACCCTTTAGCTAACCTTGGACTTCAGCAGAGTACAGCAAATGCCACATCACTGCCCCGGGCCACTGTGGATGCACCTGGTTCTACCCCATCTGCAGGCCAGACTTAAAGGCAGACCGTCAGTCTAACATGGCATGAACTACTGCCAGCCCTACCCAGGCACACAGCTGTGCCTGTCTCTGAGCCTGCGGGCTAGGGTCATCTATGCAACTGGGAGAGAGTTGAATGGGGTGCAAGAATCGGGCTCTGAAGTCATCTCAGGTTGGGGAGCTTTTTAAAAAACAGACACTTTCCTATTTTTTTCTGTACATGCCTGTAACCCCTGTGGACTGCTTTCTTGTCTGTGGTGGTGTGGATGATAAAGATGAGAGAGATGAGGACTCTCGGGCCACGTAGCCCAGGGAAACAGGGTAACAAGGACGGACTATGGGTGCCCCATCTGTCTGAGGCTGATTGTTTAGGGGCACAGACTGAGGAGTGCCGAGTGTGATCTGGGAAAGGTTTATGACCCCTTGCAGCCTCCAGGCGTCTTGCCTGTCCCCATGAGAACTGAGGCGGTCTACAAGGAGGGCGTGATTTAAGGAGTAAACTTTTCTACTCTGAGCTCTCCAAAGCCTCTTCTGTTGTTATCTTCGTCTGTCTGTCCCTGTGTCCCAGAATTGTCCACCTTGGCTCAGACAAAGCTGGGATCCTTCAACCTGGCATCTCCTCGGCCCTGTTCTCCTTCCCCCTTGGTCTCTGTATGGCTGTTGTTCCATCTCTCTTGTTTCCTTTTGTCTTCTCTCTCCTCCACCTGTTCCCCTGCCTTCTTCTTGCCACATGCCTCTCTGCCTCCATCCTCTGGAGCCCAGAGTGGTTCCTGGCCTGTGTAAGCCTTCACCCTCCTGCTTGCCCTTTTGTCTGAGTCCACGTTGTTAATAGTCAAGTGTGTCTATATCATTGCCCACTCTTTCACCTACCTATAATAGATGGGCTGGGGATAGTGGGGTCCATGGACTAGCATGCAGGATTTTAGAGTTGCCATTTCTCAAGCTCCTCTGCTGTGCCTGGCACACAGATATGTACTTTACTCTTTGCGACCCCATGGACTGCAACACATCAAGACTTCCCTGTCCATCACCAACTCCCAGAGCTTGCTCAAACTCATGTGCATTGAATGGTGATGCCATCCAACCATCTCACACTCTGTCTGCCCTTCTCCTCCTGCCCTCTGTTTCCCAGTATCAAGGTACTTTAGGTACATTATTTAATCACCATCTGCTTCTTGTGGCAAAGGTATTATACATATTTTTCATGTGAAGACAGTGGCCCAAAAAGATTGAGATTTGGCCCATGGTTACATAGCTTCAGAAGGACACAGAAGGGGCTAGAGAGGCCCCTGAAGAAAAGACTTCAGTTTTCCGTAAAGTCAAGAATTGGTCACAAGCTCAGCCTGGCTTTCCCCACTTCACTCTATGGTCTCAGATGTGCCAGACCCATGATGAGCCCGACCCATGATGAGCCCCCTCTCAGATGCTCAGAGAGACAATCTGCTAGGCACAAAGTGAACCAGGATCTGGATTCTCTGCTTCCATACCTAGTCAGAATTTGAACCCAGGCCTCCCATCAGAGACCAAATTCTTGAACTACCAAAGCATACATTGCCAAAGAACCAAAAACATGTAGATCTTTCTACATTGAATGGGGCTGGGTTTCCCTTTGGGAAACTCCTGGCCCTACAACAGCTCTGTGAGGAGGCAAGAATAAACTGGGGTGCTAGGTAACCCAGGGTCCAAGGTGGGCAGTGTGGTTCCTTGAGCCTGGGCCCTGAATTGCCAGAAGTGATGACCTTGGCCAGCACCTTCTACCACACAGATGAGTACACAGTCCTTGTCCCCATGGAGCTCCATGCCTGTTGGACAGGAGTATTTGTTTCGGATGCAGAGGCACTCAATCAATTCCTATGGGGTGGGAATCCCCTCAGTGGTCTCCAAAGGTAGCTCTATTTCATGTGCTCTGAGCTGGCTGCTGTTGCATCAGCATCTTCCAGGTTCTAACCCACACAATTCTGATCTCCTTTGGGATCTTGTGCCATTAGTTTTTCCCTCCCCTGTAGGTTCTCTCCTCTACCAGGTGACTTCACGTTTTTTTGTCTCAGAAGGTACTCATAGCTTTCAACCCCTTCCCCCCACCACTATTCTCTGAAGGACGCCAAAGTTACCCACCATTTTTCAGGTCTTTCGTGTGGTCACTGACCACACTAGTCACTGACATCTCCATGGTCTCCACGTGTTCTAGTACTTCCTGTTAACTGGGGCCATGTCGGGTTTTCGCATTAGATGGTGTTTCCTCTCCAACAGTAGTGAGAAGATTCTGAAATGTTCCCAGGAAGTTGAGATTCCTTTCTGAGCCTGTCAGAAATCTGTCCCCAAAGCAAACAGACTCTAGGAGGTCCCATGACTTTGGAGAAGTGATTTATGTCCAATAATAAATCCTTTTCTCTCACACAAGAATCCTCTGATGGTGGGAGTCTGAACGGCTAGAAACAAAGGCCTGTGAAGATTCACTCTGATTTGGGGATGCATCACAGGGTAGGTCCTCAGAAAGCATCCTTCCCGTGCTAGCAGAATGCTGTAGAGCGAAAGAATGAATGAACAAGCAAGGTCACTCTTAAGCTGAATCTTGAAAGGTGAATTGGTTTCTGCAACTGAGAAAATCACTCAGTTTTAACTTCCCACCCACCATCACCACATATTCCTGTGCCACCCATGGAACACTATAGGTGCAGCAGGGGGAGCCAGGAGGCTGGAAGCCCCAGTAACCTACTTGATGGGACCTAGGCTGAGGGACGCACTAGCTCACTGAGCAGGGGTCTGGGGCTCAGGGTTTCTGGAGATTGGGGGCCGGGGGGGGGGCGGCGGTTGTTGATGGGGTTCTGAAAGGCAAGGGAAGGTCTGAAAAGAAAGGGCGGCTTGAAGGAAAAGTGGAGTGTCTGAGAAGTTAGGATCTGAGATGTGTAGGTTCCTGAGGGATGCTCTGAGACATGCTGCTGCTGCTGCTGCTAAGTCGCTTCAGTCGTGTCCGACTCTGTGCGACCCCATAGACGACAGCCCACCAGGCTACGCCGTCCCTGGGATTCTCCAGGCAAGAATACTGGAGTGGGTTGCCATTTCCTTCTCCAGTGCCTGAAAGGGAAAAGTGAAAGTGAGGTCGCTCAGTCATGTCCGACTCTTAGCGTATCTGAGACATGGGAGCCCATGAAAAGGGGAGGGGGGAGGGCTCTGGCTCTGAGGAGAAGTAAAGTGTCTGAGCAGGAGCGGTCTCTCTGAGGAAATGCGGAAGGCAGAGATGTGGGAGGTGGGAGTCTCTGAAGCAGAGCAAAACCGGCGTCGCCCTCTCCGGCTGGAAGAATGTGTGCTTAGTTACTCAGTCCGATCCCATGGACTGTACCCCGCCAGGCTCCTCTGTCCATGGGGATTCTCCAGGCAAGAATACTGGAGTGGGTTGCCATGCCCTAGTCCAAGGGATTTTCCCAGCCCAGGGATCGAGCCCAGGGATCGAACCCAGGTCTCCCTCATTGCAGGCGGATTCTTTACAGTCTAAGCCAGCAGGGAAGAGGGAGGGGGTTAAAATAGAAAGCGCCGTTGCCTCAGCAACTTCCAAAAGAGTCCTAGGCCGTTGAGAGGGGCGGGTAGGGGGCGGGCGTGTGGGCGGGGCGGGCTGCTTGGGCGGCAGTGGTTGGCTGGCGGAGATAGTAGGGCGTGTCAATGGGCGGGGCCCAGCCGCCTGACTGGCGGCGGTTGGCCGTAGGCGGTGGTGAGAGGCGGGGCTCCGGGGTGAGCGCGCGGGGCGCACAGACTGCAGCAGTTGGCTACGACGTCCGCGCGAGCTTTCCAGGCTTGCCGACTCCTGGTTAAGCACCCGCAGCTCATGGACGCTCCGCAGCGCCCGCCGCGCCCCGCGCCGCCACCGCCTGCCCCGCGCCGCTCGCCGCCCGGGCCCCCACCGGGCTCCAACACAGGCGACGTCCTGCAGCAGATCATGGCCATCACCGACGAGAGCCTGGACGAGGCCCAAGCCAGGTGCTGGCGCGGATTCGGCGGGGGGCCATCCAAAGTCGCTTCACTGAAGGGGGCGGGCCGAGGGGCCGGGACCAGGGCAGCTGGGGTCGTGAGGGGTGAGGAAGGCGCAAGGTGAGAGACACGATGAGTCTCTGGGCGGAGAGAGGGAGGGCAGGGCGCATGGGAGGGGGAAGCTTGAGGAGGACTGAAGCGGGGTTTTGAGGCCGAAGGGACGTGAGGGGTTAAAATGGAACAGATTGAAGGGGGGCTCATGGAGCTAAGCAGTTGAGTGACGGATTTTAGGAGCTCGTCCTGAGGTGAGAGGGATGGGTTTAAGGAGAGTTTGTGGATGGAGAGGTTTATGGTGAAAGGTGGTTTCAAGGTTTATGGGATATAAGGGGGAGGCGTTTTGGAGATGAGGGGTGTAAGGGCTGAGGGGTGGGTACACACAGGATTTGTGAATAATGGACAACTGAATGAATCGGTGGTGTTTATGAAGATGGGAAATTTGGGAGGCCGGTAATGGAGAATGAGTTGTGGGAAATAAGACTGGGGAATGAAGAGATGGTGTCATTTGATTTGGGAATGATCCAGTAAAAAGGTTAGCGGGGAAGCTAAGTGGAGACAGAGGATCCCCTCCTTTTTTTGGATTAATTTGGTGAATATTTGTTAGATACTGTGTGTGGGGCACAGAGCTGGGTGCTGACATAGTCACTGTTCTCAAGCTAATGGTTTGAGAGAAAGAAAATAATAAAAATAAGTTGTGAGAAAAACTGTAAGTAAAGGGATGGAAAGCTGTGGGAAGCCAGATGGAGAGGGCACAGCACCTTCAGAAGCCCCAAGGTGAGAAAGCGCAGGAAGAAAGCAGAGCTAGGGACTGAAAGTCCCCAGTAGAGTGGAGAGAGTCTGGAACCAGGATCACATGGGGATGACAAGCCTCGGGAAGGAGTCTGGGTTTTATTTCAGTTGTAGTGGGAAAATCACAGTGGTTTTTATGTCTCACCTCCACCTACCACTTGTTGGCCAGCCAGGATGGTAGAATGTGCTTCACAAGGCAGCCCATTGTGTCTGGGGTCTGCTTGAATTGTTAGAAAATAGCAAAGCACTGAATGATAGCCTTTTGGAAGATGAGGTCTTGTTGAATGGGACCTGTTTGGGGTAAAGGGTGGTCCCTGTGGATGGGACCAGGGTCTGGAGGTGTGAATTGTACAGTGTCTAGAACCTTCCAGGGAGGACAGGTTGCAAAGCCAGGTGAACAGCAGTCCCAGAAAACAGAGGAGGCAAGTAAAAGGTGGATGTGGCAGGCATTCTTCAAACTTTCTTTCCTCCGCTTCTTATAACATGTCAATTCTTGCCACAGTTTCAAGGCCTCTATCTGGAAAGTTAAGAGCGTCACATATGCATACTTCCATCCCCACCCCCACTGGAGCAGTGTGCTAGGTGCTACAGAAACCAGGATGGCTAAGAGGTTCCCTTATAATAAGCTCATTCAGAAGTAAGGTGTGGGGGAGACTAACTTATAAACAGTCATCATAATAGCAGTGTGCTGAATAGAGGTAATTCCTGGCACAAACAGCTGGACCGGGAGAGGGTGCCCTTCTGTGATGCCCTGTCTGCTAAGTCAGTCTGAGAGCAAGGGCACTGTTGTACTTTCCTTTGTATTCCCAGGGCTGTGCACAATACCTGGCACCTAGTATTCAGTCAAGCTTTGTGGCACTTAGATTCTGGAAGGATTGGTTGGAGCTAGGGGAAAGGGAAAATGGGCTCTTCACACCCAGGAACCACAGAAGCAGTGTTTTCAGTGTTTGTGAAGTTACCTGTGTTCCTTCTGTTCTAGGCCTGGAGCTGCTTAATCAGCTTGAACTCTGCTCAGACATGGCCTTCCTCAGGCATGAGGCACCCCAGCACAGCCCCGAGGCTGCTGCTTTTCTCTTGTTAGTCTCGAGAGTCTCAACCCCCTTAGGTAGGCTTTAGAATGGAATGCAGTCAGTCACTACTTGCTGTTCTCAAAGAGAGTCCTTTTTCTTGGAAGGCTGCTGCTGCTGCTAAGTCGCTTCAGTCGTGTCCGACTCTGTGCGACCCCATAGATGGCAGCCCACCAGGCTCCCCCGTCCCTGGGATTCTCCAGGCAAGAATACCGGAGTGGGTTGCCACTTCCTTCTCCAGTGCATGAAAGGGAAAAGTGAAAGTGAAGTCGCTCAGTCGTGTCCGACTCTCAGCGACCCCATGGACTGTAGCCCACCAGGCTCCTCCGTCCATGGAATTTTCCAGGCAAGAGTACTGGAGTGGGGTGCCATTGCCTTCTCCTCTTGGAAGGCTAGGAAACGGAAAAGGGGAGGGTATGGGACTTGCTTTCCCACCACAGAGCTGTTAGGTGGCTGAGTCCTATTTTCTTTCTGAGGCAGAAAGAGTCCAGGGGTTTCTATTTTGAGACTTTGGGGAGCTTCACATCTGCCCTGCTTCTTGCATAGCCTCTAGATGAATTCAGGGCCCTCAAAGTCACCCAAGTCCAGACACCAGTCTTTCGTCCTCTGGTGGGCGGGCCACTTACTCCACTTCGGAGAAAACACAGCTTGGGTGGGTCTGTTCCTTGAAAGGAATGGCTACTGACTCCAGTATTCTTGTCTAGAGAATTCTGTGGACAGAAGAGCCTGGTGGGTTGAAGTTCATGGGGTTGCAAAGAGTCGAACATGACTGAGCGACTAACACTTTAACTTTTCATTCCTCGTAGTAAACCCAGCAGCCAGGTAGATTATCAACCTGGGCAGGGGAACAAACTGCATCTTTCCTGATTGGCCAACTGGGTGAGCCCTTTCTGAGCCTTTTGACCCTGTGCTCTCTCTGTGCCCTGCCAACCCTTCATAGCCCCTGAAGTCCATTTAGCTCAACTGGCTGGCAAGAAAGAATTTTTCATCTCAGATTTGAGGCCCTTGCAACCTGCTTTGTCCATGCGTGTGTGTTCAGTTGCTAAGTCATACCTGACTCTTTGCAACCCCATGGACTGTATCCTGCCAGACTCCTCTGTCTGTGGGATTTTCCAAGCAAAAACATTAGAATGGGTTGACATTTCCTTCTCCAGGGGATCTTCCCGACCCCCAGATCGAACCCACTTCTCCTGCACTGGCAAGCAGGTTCTTTACCACTGAACCACCAGGGAAGCCCACTTTGTCACCATTAAATGTGTTTAAAGAAGGAAAGCACACCTGTCCTCCTTAAACCTGGATTTTTCTTACACCTTTCTACGTTATTAGGAAGGCAGCTCCATGTGCTTGTGTGCAATTCATTCTGTCATTATAGCTTCAGCTTAATGGAGTCTTGGAATAGTGAACTGTGTATTATTCTTCCTTCCGGCTACACAGATAGTAGATGGACATTGGGGACCTTGGAATGTACCGTCTTAGTTGAAATTCAGCCCTCATCAGCTGTAGACTTCCTGTGTGAGGGATAACCAGTTTCCTTGAATGATCTTCTGACTTTCTTGGGTGACTGACACCCTGAGCTTTTCCTGGAGAAGGGACAGTTTTACAGTTTCTGATTTGGACCTTTCACTGACCATGTTCTCATTCATTTCTTATATGTAACCAGGAAGGCAGAAAATTTTCTCTCATTTGCCAAAAATTTTCTGAGTATATCGCTCTATCACGTAGAGCCTTATTTTTTATAATAGTACATTTCACATTTTGAAGTTTACATAGATTTTTTTCATTTGTTTCTTTTGAATACCTTTATGAATACTTTTGAATACCTTTATGAATACCTTTGAAACCTTTTATGAAGGGTTTATGAGATTGCCAGACTAGGGTTGAAGGCTCCTCTGTCAGGACTGTCAGGCTCCAAAGTTCTTCCTTCCTCCCAGAGTTCTTAACCAGTGTTTGAATCATGGGCCCCTTTGAAAATCTGGTGCAATCTCTGGGTCCCCCACCCCACTACCATGGCCCCAAACAGGGTACTTGTATACCACACCTTTGAGAATCCTCAGGCTTCAGGTGCCCTGGGGTCTGAAAGCTGCCACTCATCAAAGGCTGGTGGACTTACTTTTTCTCTAGTAGTGAGATTCCTAAGAAGTCAGGGTGAAAACTCTGGACCTGGGAAAGCTGAGGGATGAGTTTTGGAAATTTAATTTAAAAAGGGGCCACACTCGCCCTCTGCGATGGCCCACATTCTGTCTGTGGAGTATGCTTCTCTCTGAATCTAAATAAATCTACATCTTACCTATCACTTTGTCTCTCACTGAATCCTTTCTGCGATGAGACATCAAGGACCTGAGCAGAAATAGTTGGAATAAATTACCCAGTCTATAAAAACTAGCCACGCCAAATTTCGGGGCCACACTCACCCTCTGTGATGGCCCACACTCTGTCTATGGAGTGCACTTCTCTCTGAATCTAAATAAATCCACTTCTTACCTTAAAAAAAAAAAAAAAGGAAGCAGAATGGTCAGCAGTGTCGCCCTGGGGACCCAGGCTTCAGGCCTGATGTTATGGGAGAAGCAGCTAAAGAGGACTGGCCTTCAAGTCATTTTGCATGTTGGAAGGATAGATGGATTGTGCTGCCAGATTGGCAGATTTGGCTGTTATGGTCACTTCTTGACCATTTGCTTGCAAGGAAATGCAGGTACTTGCTACACTGTCCAATGTGGTAGCCCCTTGCCATAAATTAAATTAAAATGCATTAAAATTGGGGACTTTCTCAGCATCCCAGTGGTTAAGACTCTGCACTTCTATTTCAGGGGGCGTAGATTCAGTCCCTGGTTGACGAACTAAGGTCCCACATGTCACGTGGAGCAGCAAAAAAATAATAATAATTAAAAATAATAAAATGCATTAAAAGTAAATAGAATTAAACATTCAGTTCCTCAGTCACACTAGCTATATCTCAAGTGCTCAGTAGCCACATGTGGCTAATAGCTGCTATATTAATGAAGGTAAAAAACATTTCCATCACTGCAGAAATTTCTAGACAGCTGTGCTTCAGAGCAATGCTTCTCTCAGCTGGACTTGCAGCAGATCTCTGCAGAAATCCTATTGCATTGCAGATTCTGATGTACCAGGTCACAGTGGGGCCAAAGAGTCCACATTTCTAACCATCTCCCAAGGGTGCTGATCCCTGACCACCCTTGGAGAGGTTGGACTCTCAAGAGTAGGGATGAAAAAATAAAGAGTAGAGATGAGAATGTGTCACTTACTTCAGTTTTCATGGATCATTTTGCTTTGTTGTTGTTCAGTCGCTAAGTTGTGTCTGACTGTTTTCAACCCCATGGGCTGCAGCATCCCAGGCTTCCCCATCCTTCACCATCTCCCAGAGTTTGCTCAAATTCATGTCCATTGAGTCAGTGATGCCATCCTACCATCTCATCCTCTGTCGTCCCCTTCTCCTGCCTTCATCTTTCCCAGCCTAAGGGTCTTTTCCAATGAGCTGGGTCCTCACATCAGGTGACTAAAGTATTGGAGCTTCAGCTTCAGCAACAGTCCTTCCAATGAATATTCAGGGTTGATTTTCTTCAGGATTGACTGGTTTGATCTCCTTGAGTAGATGGTTAATCTGAAAAATGGAAATTATTTTTGAGCCCAAATTGTGTGTGGGCATAAGGAATTTAAAATTAACCACAAGGGTCACATATTAGCATTGTTTTGCCTACTTAATGTAGAAAGAAAATTAGAAATGAACCAAATAAAAATCAGAAAATAGTTGATTGTTTTCCCCTCTAGATGATACTTTTGATCTGGGGGCTTGGGGCCCTGTTGTTTCAGGGTCTGTTTAATTTCCAGTCCAAGGAAATCAGGTTTTAGAGGTTCCAGGCATTGTGTCTAATATTTCCTGTGCATAGTCTATAAAACCATAGCTCAAATTTGTGTTAGTTTGTAGAATTTGAGTCTAATAGCAAATGACCAATGGGGAATGGTACTGAGGTTTTTAGGGCAAAAAAGCTTTATATATAACAAATAAAAATATGATGAAGAGGGACTCCTAGTGGCCCAGTGGCTAAGATTCTGTGCTCCCAATGCAAGGGGCCCGGGTTTGATCCCTGGCTGGGGAACTAGATCCCACATGCCACAACCAAAAGACCCTGCATGCTGAGATTAAGACCTGATGCAGCCAAATAATAAATCCATTAAATAAATAAAAATTTTAAAAGGCAATTACAATGCAACAGATGAGATTATATGATAAAAAAACCCATCACTATTATACATGTGTTAGGAGCTAGCTATATGGCATATGGGGTGGTGTACCTGAAACTAAAAAGGTTATATTTAGAGGTTGGCTTTTAGGCAATATAATGGATACTTCAGTTAGGACCTTCATAACTTTCCTTAGGAAGAAAAGATTTTTAATCTGATTTTTACTTATTTGAGTTGTAAGATATTTTCTACTGGCCAGAATTTGCATGACTTTCTTAATTCCTCCAGTATTTCTGCAGATTTTACTTATAATATGGATTAAGTTCTGAATATTAAAAGGTGATAATGACATAAATTTGACTATTTATAGAACTTACTCAAATGGTGAGGCATGTACTGTCAATTGCCCCTTGTCTCAGTACCTCTGGGATACTAAATATGGGAACACAGACCACTAGAAGTAAGCACGTTAATGCATATCAGAGAGCATTCAGCCTTTCAGCACACCCATCAAAGAATCCAAGGAGTCAGAAGAGGAATTTATGGTTTGTAATTTCCTAAAGCCAGGTAGCATTAGCATGAGAGAATCTATTAGTCCAAACCCGGGAAGTAAAATTTCAGTGCTAAAATTTTCTTTTTCATCACCCTTAAGGAGGTTCTGAAAATACAAGTCAACTTGGTGCCTGGCAGTCTGTGTCCTTAGCCTGCTTGCAGGTTTTAGCTCTGCTCCTAGCTTAACACAGTTAGCTTGACTTGGTCTAGTGCCAAAGGAAAGTCTTGCTGTCCTTGGTGTACTTTTTCCAAGAGTTGGACTTTGCTGGATTTAAAATGATTTCCTGAAGCTATCTAGGATCACAGCAAAATCCCTTTTGAAGTGGTTTTATCAGTAAGTAAAGCAATATGTGAATGTTTCAGAAAAATTTCATAAATGAGCAGGTTTCAGTCATTTAAGTGACAGTTATGAGCACCTTGGGCCTTCCTGGTGACTCAGACAGTAAAGAATCCACCTGCAATGCAGGATACCTGGGTTCTGTCCCTGGGTTGGGACGATCCCCTGGAGGAGGGCATGGCAACCCACTCCCAGTGTTCTTGCCTGGAGAATCCCATGGACAGAGGAGCCTGGTGGGCTACAGTCCATGGGGTCACCAAGAGTCGGACACGACTGAGTGACTAAGCACAGCACAGCACTTTCAGAATACAGTGGTTGATGATGATGATGACAGCCATAATTTCTGGCTCTCATTAAATCTCCCAAAAACCCTAGGAAGTGGGTGGTTTCACTGAGCTTCTAGAAGAGGAACTGGACCTGAGTAAGAACTTGCCTGAGGTCAGATGACTAGGGTGTGGGTGGCTGGAGATTTGGCCTTATTCTCTTGAACTCTGGTGCTGACCTGCTGGCCTCCCTGCTTCTCCCAGTGCCCCACTGCCTCCCTAGAGCATGACATCACTCAGAGGAGCTTGGAGCTGATCCAGTACTGTGGAAGATTAGAAAGTTGGACTGGAGCATCAGAAGCTGTTTTTTAAAGTTCATTCTTAAGAATTTAATCTCAACTGCTCAGTAACCTTTCCTTTTGTGCCAGGTTCTGGGGATACAGCAGTGAGTCCCAAAAGCTCACAGTTCAGGAGAGGTAGACACTCTAGAGTGCAGTGCAGGGGCAACCAGAGAGAGGGTGATAAGGAATCAATCAGCCATGGCAAGAGAGACTACCTGTCAGCAAGATGAGAGCCCATGGAATGTGCACCCTGGGACACCAGAGTCCAGCTGAAGTCAGGCTGGGTGTCAGAAGCATCCCTGGAGGAGATGGCTGTGACCTGGATGAGAGGCTTTGCCTAGGCCAAGGAAGCAACAGTATTCCAGGCTGGGGCAATTGTGTGTGCAAGGAAGGCATGCAACATATGGTTCTGTCAGACCTGAGTGGAGGGCACGGCCTTTGAGGCGGGGACTCAGTTGGGTGACTGCCTGTCGTCTCTGCTGTCCAGTTGAGCATAAATTCCTTACCAAGCACCGAGCAAGGAATGAGCATGAAGTTTATTCTGTTCCTTGTATAAGTACTTCTTGAGGTACTCCAGGCTTTCCAAGGTGTTGGTCCTGGATCAGAAGAAAATTGAGTAGTCATTGGCTCTTCTCTACTATCCATTCTTCAGAAATGTCTTGAGACACTCATTTCTCTTGCAGATTGAGCCTTCCAGTGGTTTAAGCGCTCTTGCTCTTAGTTCTTATTAAAGCAACTTTCTTCTTTATTTATCACTTTCTCCTGCCCAAATCTAGTGTTTCCCCACCTCCCCCCCCCCTACTTTGGCCATGTCATGAGGTTTGCAAGATCTTAGTTCCCCAACCAGGGATTGAACCCAGGCCCCAGCAGTGAAAGCGCCAATGTCCTAACCACCGGACCTCTAGGGAATTCTCCAAATGTGGTGTGTTCCGGCCATCATCCTTTTTGATTGTCTCTCTCGTCGTGCAGCATTATTAAACCCCTTAATATGTCCTCTTCATTCCTAGAGTGGATGAGTGCCCACCAGGAGCTCAGAGCTCCTGAGGAGCTCCACCAGGAGCTGTAACAGAGGCCAGGAAGGAGGGGCTCCCAGCTGAGCCCTGTGTGCCTTTGGCTTCTCCTCTCTTCTTTGACCGTGGAAGCTAACAGTTCTCACCCTAGCTTTTGATTCTCCACTTGCCCTACTTCAGTCTAGAGATGTCAGAGTTCTGCCACTTTTCATTTCTCCTGTATTAGTTTGACATCTCTAGCCTCTACCTTTCCTTCAGTCAAATTGCTCAGTTATTGTGCCAAGTGTGGTGCTGGCCTGGACTTTCTACAATGTGTAAGTTGAGGCCTTCTTCATGCCCAGGCCAGATCTGGTAAGCACTGTCAATAGAATAGAGGGGGGAGTAATGAATCCAGGCTGGGAGAGGCCAATCCATTGGAGTCTTGAACTTGACAGAAAGGTAGGACTTCCCCAAGACCCCTGAAGAAGGGAATGGCTACCCACTCCAGTATTCTGGCCTGGAGAATTCCATGGACTGTATGTATAGTCCATGGGGTTGCAAAGAGTAGGACACAACTGAGTGACTTTCACTTTCACTTTTCACTTTCAAGACCAGCAGAGGGAGCAGGTCAGAGAGATGCTGGTGAAGAGCCTCAAATGTCTTGCTGATGGGTCTGAGTTTATTGGAGTAGATAGTGAGTAGCCATTTCACCTTGTGCTCAGAGAGATTCTCATCTCTCCGTGGTTTTGAGTAAGAAATTTTGCAGTAGTGTCAATCGTGACCAGTCCATGGGCAAATTAGGAAATAAGAACATTGAAATGAGCTTTATGCAGTCTTAAACTTATTCTACATAAAGGTTGCTCTTTCATTCAAGTCCTACAGAGTTTTTTCTTGTGTCGTATTGAATAATTTCCCTTGTTTCCTGGTGCCAAGGCTAGGTCCTGATTCAAGGCTTCATTTTGCTAAAATTGCTGTAATGATTTCCATGGTTGAACTTGGGTATCAGGACATATTCTCAACTCCCATTTACTTAGCTGTTTCTGTTTCATTGTGTGTAAGTTTGTTTTTTTGATTGACTGTACAAATGATTGATGACACCTACTATAGTTTGATTCTTCCTAGTTTACTAAGAAGTTTATTTTAAAATGCCAGGGGCATCTGCTTCCTGGGCTGCATTCCTTTCTGGAGCTCGGTACTCTCTGTGAGTTTCTAGGTTTTCCATCAAGATTTTTATTTCCTCAGGGTAGGGACCATGTCTTCTAATTGTTGTTCTTCACCTCGGTCTGTCTCCAGGAGGTACATAATATTTGTCAGCTAAAACAGTTCTTCAGAAATGAAAATAATTAAGGGGATTTGATTCCATCTTTTGTTGAGGTATTTGATCATTGTTACTCTCAGGGAAGTTTTTTCAAGAGTATCCTATTCTAAGGGATAAGATCTCTGGATGTATCTCTAAATCAAATTTCTCAATAATTTAAAATGATACCTTGTTCAGGAAATAAGTCAGAGAGAAAAAGACACATAGTGTGTTTTCACTTATATGTGGAATCTAAAAAATAAAGCAAGTGAACAAATAGAACAGAAACAGACTCACAGAGAACAAACTAGTGGTTACCAGAGGGAATAGGGCTGGGGGAGAGGCCAAATAGATGAAGAGGGTTAAAAGGTGCAAACTAGTGGCTATAAAAGAAGTAAGTTATAGGAACGTAATGCACAGCACAGGGAATGTAGACAATATTTTATAGTAACTTTGTTTTGAGTATAAGCTATAAAAATATTGAATTACTGTGGTGTATGCCCCAGTCTGGGCTTCCTAGTGGCTCAGTGGTACAGAACCCACCTGCAAAGCAGGAGCCTCAGGAGACCTGGATTTGATCCCTGGGTCAGGAAGGTCCCCTGGAGAAGGGAATGGCAACCCACTCCAGTATTCTTGCCTGGAGAATCCCATGGACAGAGGAGCCTGCGGGCTACAGTTCATAAGGTCGCAAAGAGCTGCATACCACTGAAGTGATTTAACACACACACACCCAAAACTAATGTAGCATTGTAAGTCAACTATACTTTAATAAAAAACTAGTAAACAACTACCCCCAAAATAAATAAAATGAAGCAATACTTTGCTCAGGAAGGCAGATCATTCCATAATTTGGAAAAGTAAATAACAGCTAAAATTAGAAGCTGTAGTACACTGTTGGTAGAAGCCAGGATGTGATTTATGTTCTATTCATTCCCACAGTCCTTTCTCCTTATACAGTGACCACTATATCGTAGTGCCTCAATGTTTGTCCTGTAAATATTGAATAAGTGGGGTTGGAGGGTGGTAAAGCTGAATGCTTTCATTTTCTGGCATGATTCTATGTGATAATAGTTTTGTTAAAGATTGGTTTTAAAAGGATATTCACAGATTTGTTTTTTAATTTAGTTTATCCTCAAGTTTCTTTATTTAAAGAATTTATTATTTCTCATTCATTGGAATTTTAATTCTTCATAAATATTAACATTTTGTTTTGTTTTAATGCAGATGCTTGGTTGGGCAGAACATGTCGTGTACTTGCTAGAAGTACCAACACAGACTTTGTTTTTCTGCCCACAGTCCCCTTTCACCACCTTACTATCTGGTCAGTTATCTGTTGCTATGTAACAAATTACCACAAACCTAATGGCTTAAAACAACATACCTTTGTGATCTCAGTTTCCATGGGCAGGAATCTGGGCACATATGAGCTGGGTCGTCTGCCCAGGGTCTCACAAGGCATCAGCCAAGGTGTTGGCTGGTCTGTGTTCCTATCTGAAGCTCTGGGTCCTCTTCCAGTCTTATAGGGTTGTTGGCAGAACTGTTCCTTGTAGTTATAGGATGGAGGTTCTTATTTTCTTGCCAGCTGTCAGATGGGGTCTGCTCTCAACTCTAAGAGACTCCCTAGAGTTCTGAGTTATGGCCCTCTCACAACATAGCAGCTGGCTTCAAGGATGACAGGTTACATTCCCCAGTCTACTAAATTGGAGTCATACATAATGTAACATAACCACAGGCAAGACTATATCATCACCATTGCTGCCCTGCAAAGTCACAGAATCTGCCCAAACTCAAGGAGAGAAGATTACACTCAGTGGGGGCCACCTTAGGGTATGTCCATCGCAGAAAATAATTCATCCTTTTTGGTGATGCTGTGAATTCACTGGTCTGTCATACTTTATGAACTCATTAATGGTTTGCTGTCAGCTGCTTGATCACCTCTAGGCCAGGAACATGCTGGAAGGTTAGACATTTGTTTACTTTTCATAATAAACCACAAAAAACATTCTGTGAAATCATTTTGTGTCCATTCAAAGGTGCCTTTATACTGTATCTTAAGTAAGATGTTTTATAAGCAGGAAACTGACCTGGGAATAAACTTTCCTAGAATCCCCTTTGAGAAGCAAAGCAGCCAACTTTATTCTCTTTCCTCTTTCCTTGTATTTTTAGGACTACATCACAGAGGATAACAAGCTCTAACCAGAGTTCATTTTTATGATGATAATAACTGCATCTATGGAAGGAAAACATTTTGACATAATATCCTATGTGATCAACTACTGTACACTATGTAAGAAAGACTAACATTTGGGTTCACCTTTACAGAACACCGAATCTCATCGCCCATTAACATTCTTATATTTGGCTTCAGAGATATGTATCTTAGTTTTGCACCCCAACCCTAACCATTTGAAAGGCGTCCCACAGGGGCACATGGTGAATTTGGAAAGCAAATGAAAATGAGGACATTCTCCTTTGGATCAACATTATAGTGAGTTGTGGCAGATGTTTGACCTTTCTCATGGTGTAAATCACATTTGGCTTCCATAATGAAGTTACTGGTTTTCAGGTACATTATGTGTCCTTGGCAGCATCTTTTAATAATGGATGCTTGGATGACAGCATTATAGGATTTAAAATCATAAATGCTTTTAAACATTTAAAGCAGCAGTAAATGTTAAAATAATGGCATGTTGCTGTTGTCCAGTCTCTCAGTCGACACCATTTACTTCAGCACGCCAGGTTTCCCTGTCCTTCACCATCTCCCAGGGCTTGCTCAGACTCATGTCCATTGAGTCAGTGATGCCATCCAGCCATCTCATCCTCTGTCGTCCCCTTCTCCTGCCTTCAGTCTTTCCCAGCATCAGGGTCTTTTCCAATGAGTAGATTCTTCGCATCGGGTGGCTAAAGTATTGGAGCTTCAGCTTCAACATCAGTCCTTCTAATGAATATTCAGGATTGATTTCCCTTAGGATTGACTGGTTTGATCTCCTTGCAGTCCAAGGGGCTCTCAAGAGTCTTCTCCAACACCACAGTTCAAAAGCATCAATTCTTTAGCACGCAGACTTCTTTATAGTCCAACTCTCACATCCATACATGATTACTGGAAAAACCATAACTTTGACTATATGGACATTTGTCAGCAAAGTAATGTCTCTGCTTTTTAATATGCTGCCTAGGTTTGTCATAGTTTTTCTTCCAAGGAACAAGCGTCTTTTAATTTCATGGCTGCAGTCACAATCTGCAGTGATTTTGGAGCCCCAAAAATAAAGTCTGTTGCTGTTTCTATTGTTTCCCCATCTATTTGCCATGAAGTGATGGGACCGGATGCCATGATCTTAGTTTTCTGAATGTTGAGTTTTTAGCTAGCTTTTTCATTCTCTTCTTTCACCTTCATCAAGAAGCTCTTTAGTTCCTCTTTGCTTTCTGCTGTAAGGGTAGTGCCATCTGCATACCTGAAGTTATTGATATTTCTCCCATCCCCTTTTCCTCTTCAGATTGGCAATCTTGATTCCAGCTGTGCTTCATCCAGCTGGGCATTTCACATGATGTACTCTACATGTAAGTTAAATAAGCAGGGTGACAATATGCAGCCTTGATGTATTCCTTTCCCTAATTTTGAGCCAGTCTGTTGTTCCATGTCTGGTTCTAACTGTTGCTTCTTGACCTGCATACAGGTTTTGCAGGAGGCAAGTAAGGTGGTCTGGTATGCCCACCTCTTTAAGAATTTTCCAGTTTTTTGTGACCCACACAGTCAAAAGCTTTAGTGTAGTCAATGAAGCAGAAGTAGATGTTTTTCTGGAATTCTCTTTCTTTTTCTATGATCCAATGAATGTTGGCGATTTGATCTCTGGTTCCTCTGCCTTTTCTAAATCCAGCTTGTACATCTGGAATTTCTCAGTTCGTGTACTGTTGAAGCCTGGCTACAAACAATCAAATTTGTATGCTGGCTTCTCGCATATATATACACCCTTGCGATTACAGTTATCCTCACTCTCTCCCTTGTGTTATCACACCCCCTCCTAGACTGGCTTTGGGGCATATAAACACGTGCTAGTGTCTCCCATCTTTAAAAACACACAAAGAAACAAAAACCTCCCTTGACTCTCCCTGTCTTTGACTTGTACCTGGGATTTGGGTGGGTTTTTTTCTTCTTTGGCTGTGCTGGGTCTTCATTGCCTCTTATGAGCTCTCTGTTGTGGCATGCCAGCTTTTCTCTAGTCGCGGTGCGTGGGGGATTTCTAGTTTTGGGGCACAGGCTCTAGAGCACATCAGCCCAGTAGTTGCTATGTTCTTTGTTGTCCCTAGGCATGTAAGATCTTAATGTGTTGACCAGGGATCAAACCCAAGTCCCCTGCATTGGAAGACAGATTCTTAACCACTGGACTGCCAGGGAAATCCCTAGGATTTGTTTTAATCAGGTATAATAAGATGAAAGACAGAGACAACTTCAAAAGAAGAGTTTATCACTTAAAATTCCTGAGAGAAGGCAGTCCACACCATGCAGGGCCACATGGGGAAGCACTATATGGGCAGAAGTGAGGAGAAAGCATGGCCTGGAGCCTTTATTGCAATTTTCATGAAGTGGTGCTAGTGGTAAAGAACCTGCCTGCCAATGCAGGAGACATAAGAGACTTAGGTTCAATCCCTGGGTCAGGAAGATCCCCTGGAGGAAGAAATGGCAACCCACTTCAGTATCCTTGCCTGGAGAATCTCATGGACAGAGGAGCCTGGCAGGCTATAGTCCATAGGGTCGCAAAGAGTCAGACATGACAGAAGCGGCTTAGCATGCCCGTGTGAGAAGGAAACAGTGAGGCTGGGTAGACAACTGAGCAAGTTTGGGATTGGATAGTTTCAATAATTTCAGCAGTTCCTCTCTCCTCATCTGGTAGCTGGCACCTGGGGTGATTTAGGGCTAGGGGCATCTTGACTGGTGCTGAGAGTTAGAGCAGTAGTTAAGAGTATGGGCCTTGGATTTGAGTTTGCATATGAAAGACACACTCTCAGACAAGTTGTTATGTGTGGATTTAGCTAGCCCTAGAAAAGTCGGTCTCTCCCTGCCCCAGGACGTCAAAGTCAAAGCATCATAAAAGACAGAACATGCCACAACTAAGACCGGTGCAGCCAAATGAATGAATGAAGGAATACATTTTTTTTAAATAAATAAAATAAGAAAAATTTTCAACATGACTAATATACACCCTGTCTTTTAACATGTGCTGCGTTTCTTTGCTGTTTTTTGTGATGGTGTCAGTTTGCGGTTTCTACTTCCACTTCCTCTCCCACCCCTACCCACCCTCTCCCAACCTTCTCCTCCCTCTGCTGAGTCAGTGACCAGTGACCTCCATGTTGCTAAATCCAAGGTCTCTTCTCCTGCTTCACCTCTCAGAAGCATTTCTCACAGATTACGCTTCTCTCTTTGAAACCGTCCTTGGTTCCTCCCCACTGGCAGTTTGGGCCCCAGTCTCCTCTGCAGGAGTTTCTCATCTGCTTGGCCTCTCCAAGGCCAGATGGCTGAGCCTGGGGCCTGGGGCCCTCTCCATGTACATTCTCCTGTGGTGATTCCCTCAAGTCTTGTGACTTAAAAGTGCCATCTCTATGCCCAGGGCTCTGTCATTACATTGCAGGAAGGTGGGGTGGACCCCTTCCAGGGCCAGAAAGTGGGCTCTTGTCTAACACTCAGAAATGAATTGTCCAAGAAGACACACGAGCTGACAGAACAAGAGACTTCATTGGGAAGGGGCGCCTGGGCGGAGAGAGGGAGGGTAAGGGAAACCAGGAGGACCGCTCTGCCACATGGCTCACAGTCTCAGGTTTTATGGTGGTGGGATTAGTTCCCAGGCTGTCTCTGGCCAATCATTCTGACTCAGAGTCCTTCCTGGTGGTGCACGCATCACTCAGCCAGGATGGATTCCAGCGAGGAGGATTCTGGGAGGTTGGTAGGACATATGGTGTCTCCGTTTGACCTTTCCCATATTCTTTCCGTTGGTGGTGGCTTGTTAGTTCCATATTTCTTACCAGGACCTCCTGTCGTAAAATAACACATAAATGGTTACTATGGTGCCTGGCCAGGGTGGGCAGTTTCAGTCAGTGTTTCTCCTAACATTTATGCTGTTTATCTCCAGCCTTGAGTCCATGCCTGTGTGCTATCTGCCTACCTGATTCCTCCTCTTGGGAAGCTTATAGGGATCTCAGGTATAACCTGCTCAAAACACAGCCCTCCTTTCCAGACCCTCCCCCAACTGTGCTCAACTCTCAAACCCCCGAAGCCCTCCAGTCTCAACAGCTTCTTAGATATGACCCTGAAGCACAAGCAGCAGAAGAAAAAAATAGATAAGTTTGATTTCATCAAAATGAAAAACTTTTCTGCTTCAAAGGACACTATAAAGAAAGTCAAAAGACAGCTTATAGAATGGGAGAAAAAAGTTTGAAAATCATATTAGCATCTAGTATCCAGAATATGTAAGGAACTCGTACAACTCAACAACAAAAAATAGCCTAATTTACAAAGGAACAAAGGGGACTTCCCTGATGGTCCAGTGATTAAGAATCCGCCTTGCAATACAGGGAACTAGAGTTTGATCCCTGGTCGGGCAACTAAGATCCCTCCTGCCACAGAGCTACTAAGGCCTCACCCCGCAACTACTGAGCCTATGGACTCTGGAGCCAGCAGGCCACAGCAAAAGACAGAGTCTGTGAGCCACAACAAAGATCCCGCAGGACACATCGGAGATCCCAAGTGCTGCAACTAAGATCCAGTGCAGTCAAATAAGTAAAGGATTTGAATAGACATTTTTCTAAAGAATGGCCTGCTGTACACCGGAAAGTACACAATATTGTAAACCAACTCTTTGTTGTTGTTGTTGTTTAGTCGCTAAGTTGTGCCCGATTCTTTTGTGACTCCATGGACTGTAGCCCACCAGACTCCTCTGTCCATGGGATTTGGCAGGCAAGAATACTGGAGTGGTTGCCATTTCCTTCTCCAGAGGATCTTCCCAACCCAGGGATTGAATCCATGGTCTCCTAAATTGGCGGGCAAGTTCTTTACCACTGAGCCAGCTGGGAAGCCCATAAATCAATTATACTCCAATAAATATTAAAAATAAAAAGACCAAACACACAAGAAAAAAAAAAAGGAAGAAGGCTGATAGGACTTCCCTGGTGGCTCAGTGGATAAGAATCCGCTTTCCCATGCGGGGGACCCAGGTTTGATCCCTGGTCCAGGAAGATTCCATAAGCCTTGGAGCAACTATGCCTGTGTGCCACAACTTCTGAGTCCACACTCTAGAGTCCGAGAGCCACAGCTACTGAGCCCCAGTGCCACCACTACTGGAGCCTACACACCCTAGAGCCACACACGGCAACTAGTGAAGCCCGCACGCCTAGACCCTGTGCTCCTCGAAAGAAGCCACCACAACAAGAAGCCTGCTCACTGTAGCTAGGGAAAGCCCGCACTCAGCAATGAAGACCCAGTACAACCAAAAAAACAGTGACCAATAAATACTTGAAAAGATGGACAACGTCGTTAGCCATCAGACAAAGGCAAATCCAAACCACAGTGCGATACCACCTCACACCCACAGCGGTGGCTATAATTCAAAAAAAAAAAAGTAACAAGTGTTGAGGATGTGGAGAAATTGAATCCCTCTTAAGCTGCTGATAGGAAAGGAAAATGGTGCAGCCACTGCAAAAGTTTGCCCTTTCCTTAAAAAGTTAAACGTAGAGTTACTGCATGATCCAACCATTCTCCCTAGGCATGTGGTCACACAAAAACTTACACGTGCATGTTCGTAGCAGCATTATTAATAATAATCAAAAGGTGGAAATAACCCAAATGTCCATCAACTGATGAATAGATGAACAAAATATGTTCTAACAATGGAGTATTAGTTGCCTATAAAGAGGAAGGAAGCACTGATACACAATATCTTGGATGAACTTTGAAAATGTGCTCTATGTCACCAAAGACCATGTGCTGTATGATTTCCTTTTATATGAAATGTCCAGACTAATCTGTGAAAGCAGATCAGGAGTTGCTGAGTGGGAGGAAGGAGAAATGTGGAATGACTACTAATGGGAACAGGATTTCTCCTTGGGGTGATGAAAGTGTCCTGGAATTAGGTAGTGGTGAGAATTGCATGTCATGAATTAGCTAAAAGTCACTGAATTATATATACGCTTAAGGGTAAACTTTATGATGTGTGAATTACATCTCAAAAAAATCAGCACTAATAAAAGTGCAGTACATATCACATGAAAACCACCCTGTAAAATCCCCTGTTGCTCCCTGTGTTTGTTTCCTATTGCCAGCTGTGACAAATGACCACATAGTAGCTTAAAAAGCACAAATTTATGATCTTCCATTTCTGTAGGTTCCAAGTCCAACATGGCTCTTGTTGGGCTAAAATCAAGGTGTCAGCAGGGGATTCCTACTGGAGGCTCTGGGAAAGTGTCCACTTCCTTGCCTTTTCCAGCTTGTGGAGGCCCCCTGCATTCCTTGACTCACAGTCCCTCCATCTTCAAAGCCCACGACACAGTGTCTCTGATCCTATGTCATTGCCTCTCTTTCACTCACCACAGTTGGGAGAGTTTGTCCCCTTTTAAAAACACATGATTAGTTGTAAATCAGCTATGTATATGTGTGTGTGTGTGCTCAGTCGTGTCCAACTCTTTGCAACCCCATAGACTTGTAGCCCTCCGGGTTCCTCTGTCCATGGGATTTTCCAGGCAAGAATACTGGGGTGGATTGCCATTTCTATTGTACTTCAATTTGAAGAAAAAAAAAAAAAGGACACATGAATTAGACTATGCCCATTTGTGTAATCCAAGTTAATCCTTCCATTTCAAAGTCGTTAATCTTCCTGAGAGTTCTTTTTCTCTTGTAAGTGGTTCTGAGGATCACCATACAGGCATCTTTGGGGGCCATTCCTCTGCCAACCACAGTTTCCATCACAGGTGAGCAGAGGCCAGAGTCACTCCCCTGACTTACAAGACTCTCTGGTCAGTCCCGTCTGCCTCTCTAACTTAGCCATACGGCCGTCTCCCTCACCCTTTATTCTACAGCATCCCGGTCTCAAGCCTGCTCTTTATTGTTTCTGGCTGTGCTGTGTCTTTGTTGCTGCACGCAGGCTTTCTCCAGTTATGGACAGCCGGGGCTACTCTCTAGCTGTAGTACTTGGACTTCTCGTTGCAGAGTCTTCTCTTGGGGAGCACAAGCTCTCGGGCCTGTAGGTGTCAGTAGTTGCTGCACGTGGGCTCCAGAGCACAGGTTCAGTAGTTGTGGTGCCACGAGGCACGAGGGGGCTTCCTGAACCAGGGATGGAACCGGTGTCCCCGGCTTTGCAAGGCAGATTCTTACACTGGCCCACCAGGGAAACCCCACACCTGGGGCCTTGGCACTGGCTGTTTCCTCTGCCTAAACATTTACTCTCTTTGGACCTCTTCTCACCTGACTTCTAGGCATTCTGATCTCAGCTTTGAGGTCACCTTAGAGACATGCAAACTCCAATCAGCCTTCTAGTCCCTCTAGTTTAAGTCACCGGAAAGTGCCCGCCACTGCTGATGGTGTGTGTGTATTTGTGCGGCATCTCATTGTCTCCATCCTGACTGCCAGGGACCTCATCTGTGGCTCTGTGACACTGCAATAGTGTGTGCCACTTAGAAGCTGCTCAGTTGTTGTTTTTCAGCCACTCAGTCGTGTCTGACTCTTTGTGACCCCATGAACTGCAGCACGCCAGGCTCCCCATCCCTCGCCATCTCCCGGAGTTTGCCCAAGAGTCAGTGATGCCATCCAACCATCTCATTCTCTGTCACCCTCTTCTCCTCCTGCTTTCAATCTTTCCCAACATCAGGGTCTTTTCCGATGAGTCAGCTGTTTGCATCAGGTGGCCAAAGTATTAGAGCTTCAGCTTCAGCATCAGTCCTGCTAAATTAACATTGAAGGACACTGGGATAGTTCAGTTGGGGTTTTACTTATGCACCGAAATGCTGCTATAGGGCAACATGTAAACAGCTTTCAAATTACTGGACCTTGAAATTTCATATTTGTGTTATTTAAATGTGCAGTATTTAAGGAGAAATATTTTGAATATTTGAATATTACTGTTTGGATTTGGTACAAATTGAATTCATTTGAAATGCTACGGTTCTGTCCTTTCATAGGAAATTTCAACAGAACTGGCAGACTCAATGTGGAGGATCTTTACTCTCATGCCCAGAATGACTCTTCACCTTCTCACATGCTCCTCTGTCACCTGTCTTTCAGAAAGCATGCTCTGAACTGCCATCGGATGAAGCCTGCTCTCTTCAGTGTGCTCTGTGAGATCAAGGAAAAGACAGGTAGGACGTTGAGAAGGTGCTTCCAGTGTGGATCCAGGACCACAACCACTTCATACCTCTGGTCCTGGCTCAGTCCTAACATGCATCCTGAGCCATCTTGCTCGTCACATCCCTCTCTGGCAGCAATGGTTCAGATGATTCACTCCTGACTTGTCACAGCCCTGCTTTCTGGTGTATTACACTCATTTATTTCATAGTTTGTAACCGGAGAAGTACTGTTGCCAGTGAGTAACAAGCAGCTGCATTCTTTGTATAAGACCTCAGAGGCATTGTGGCATTCCATTGTTTTACAAAAGGATCTAAGATGATAGAATTCGGAAAGTAGAATAATTTTGTTTTGCTTGTTTTAAGCATCCAAAGTAAGCCCCATGGAAGTTTCTGCCAATGGAAATTCTTTTGTTTAAAAAAAAACTTTATTATTTTGAATTAATTTAGACTTGTAGCAAGTTGAAAAACTAGTACAGAACGTTCTCATATACTCTTCTCTCAGCTTCTTCTAGTGGCAACATCTTCAAAACCATTGTTGTTGTTCAGTCACTCAGTCGTGTCCGACTCTTTGCGATCCCATGGGCTGCAGCACTGCAGGCTTCCCTGTCCTTCACTGTCTCCCAGAGTTTGCTCAAACTCATGTCCATTAGGTCGGTGATGCCATCTAACCATCTCATCCTCTGTCGCCTTTCCCAGCATCAGGGTCTTTTCCAGTGAGTCAGCTCTTCACATCAGGTGGCCAAAGTATTGGAGCTTAAGCTTCAGCATCAGTCCTTCCAATTCAGGCTTGATTTCCTTTAGGATTAACTGGCTTGATCTCCTTGCTGTCCAGGGGACTCTCAAGTCATTTCTAGCACCACGGTTTGAAGGCATCAATTCTTTGGTGATCAGCCTTTTTTATTGTCTAGCTTTCACATCTGTACATGACTACTGGAAAAACCATAGCTTTGACTATACAGGCCTTTGTCAGCAAAGTAATGTCTCCGCTTTTTAATATGTGTCTAGGTTTGTCATAGCTTTTCTGCCAAGAAGTAAGCGTCCTTTAATTTCATGGCTGCAATCACCGTCCACAGTGATTTTGGAGCCCAAGAAAATAAAATCTGTCACTGTTTCCATAGTGCAGTGATTAAAACCAGGAAACTGACGTTGGTACAATGCTCTGTAACTGAGCAACAGGCCCTATTTGAATTTCCCTGGGTTTGGTCCCAGATGCCCTTTCTCTGCTTCAGGATCCACACTGCTTGTAGTCATCATGTCTCCTTAGTTACCACCGATCTGTGAAGTTTTCTCCATTGTTATTCCTCATTCATGACGTTCATGCTTTTGCTGAGGACTGCTCAGTCGTTTATAGAGAGTCCTTCAGTGTGGTTTGTCCGTTGTTTCTGCATAATTAGACTGAGGTTGTGCATCTTTGGCAGAAATCTCACAGAAGCAAGGTTGTGTACTTCTTAGTGCATCATGTCTGAGGTGTGTGCTGTCAATAAATCCTACCACTGATAGTTCTGACCTTGATCACTTGGTCAAGGTTAATAACAATTTGAAGGTTTTTGTTTTGTTTTGTTTTTAATTTTTGATTGCACTGGGTCTTCGTTGTTGCTCACAGGCCTTCTTTAGTTGCAGCAAACAGGGGCTACTCTTCCTTGCGGTGCACGGGCTTCTCATTGTGGGGGCTTCTCATTGTGGGGGCGTCTCTTGTCGCAGAGCACAGGCTCTAGGCATGTGAGCTTCAGTAGCTGCAGCACACGGGCTCAGCAGTCATGGCTCGTGGGCTCTGGAACATGGGCTCAGTAATTGTGGCGCACAGGTTTAGTTGCCCCACGGCATGTGGAATCTTCCCAAATCAGGGATCGAACCTGTGTCCCCTGTGTTGGCAGGGGGATTCTTATCCACTGGCCCACCAGGGAAGTCCCCTGAAGATGGTTTATAAGAGAAGCCAGCAAATATGGTGCAGATATCTTTAAAACTAAAGTCATCAATAGAAGGGTTGTCACTTGATTTCTTAGAGTGAGATCAGTTATTTGAACATTGTGTGTCACTTTAGAGCATAGCACTTCAGTTATACTGGGGCTTGTAGAAAGTACATATGTGGTGCAAAAGTATGTTTCTTTTTTTATTTATTAATTCAGTTATTTTGGGGTCTTCGTTGCTTTGTGGGGGCTGCTCTTCGTTGCGGTGCACAGGCTCTAGGCATGCACAGGTTTCCACAGTTGCAGCTGGTGGGCCCTAGAGTATGCAGGCTTCATTAGTGATGGTGCAGGGGCTTAGTTGCCCTGCGGCCTGTGGGAGCTTCCTAGACTGGGGATTGAACCCATGTCCCCTGCATTGGCGGGTGGTTTCCTATCCACCAGGGAAGTCCAAAAGTATGTTTCTTTCTCAACATGGTTTTGGTGCAAGATTGATGTATACTTGACATGGACAGTGGCAGAGAGCAGTGACATGGTCTGAATTCCTTTTTGCTTCTGGTTCCATCACCCTGGCATGTGACTGAAAATTTTCCTGTCCCTAGTCCTTCTCTGTGAATTGGGGACAGTGATAACACTTAGCTCATGATGACTGAAGACTGTGTGAGTTCATAGATGTAAGATTGTGGGTGCAGTGCCGGCCTCCAGCAGTTATCTGGTGACTGAAAGAGAAATTCAATTTTAAACCTATTTAAGTTTCACCCAAATGCTGTAAGAACATAATATTCTTTTTTCCCCCCACAGTTTGAATATTTTTTATTGTGATAAAATATACATAACATAAAATTTACCTTCAACCATTTTTAAGTGTACAGTTTAGTGGTATTAAGTACATTCACGTCGTTGTACAACCATCACCACCATCTACCTCCAACACGTTTTCATCTTCCTAAACTGAGACTTTTCATGAGAACTAGCCTGTGGTATGAGTGTGTGTGCTAAGTTGCTTCAATCCTTTCTGACTCTTTGCAACCCTGTGGACTGTAACTGCCAGGCTCCTCTGTCCATGGAGTTCTCCAGGCAAGAATACTGGAGTGGGTTGCCATGCCCTCCTTTAGGGAATCTTCCTCACGCAGGGATCAAACCCATACCTTTTATGTCTCCTGCATTGGCAGGTAGGTTCTTTACCAGTAGCGCTACATGGAAAGCCCAGCTTGTGGTGTATTTCTTTTTTAATTATTTTACCTCCTATGCACTCTGTAACCCAAAAACTTACATTCCATTTGGTTTACAAAACCACTGTAGTTTGAGTGGTCTACATTTGTTCTGATAAGTTTGTTTATGCATGTTTAACTTTTTATTTTGAAACAATCACAGATTTACGTAAATGTTCCAAGAATAGCACAAATAAATTTTCTCCCTGCGCTATTGGAGGGCAAGTTGCTGCCGTGATGCCTCATGACCCCTGCACACTTGAGCACACTTCCAATGAACAGGGCACAGTCTCCTGTTTATCCGCAGAACAGCCATCATGGTCAGAAGAGGAACACTGATACGTCACCCACCATGGAATCCTCAGATTTCATTCAGGCTCTGCCAGTTGTCCCAATGATGTCTTTTAGAGAAAAGGACAAAAAAAGTCAAGGTCTCATGTTGCCTTTAGTTGTCACATCTCTTTGCTCTTGTAACATCTGTGATAAGACCCCTGTCTTTCCTTGACTCTCATGACCTTGACCATCTGGAAGATCACAGGCGAGCCCTCTTCATTTGGGCTTATCTGGTGTTTCCTCATGATTAGACTTCTACTACACATCCTCAAAAGGAAGCGATGCCTCTTCTCACGCAAAGACTGGTCAGTGGTGCCCACATTTGCTCTGTCCCCTCTTGGTGACATTAACTTTGATAACTCAAGCAAGGTGGTGTCTGCCATACTTCTCCTTTCTAAAGTTGCTCCTTTTCCCTTTGTAATAAGCATTCTGTCGGGGGTACTCTAAGACTACTCCTTATTAAATTTCCCATTTATTCATTTTTGGTTTTTGTATCACTAATGATTCATGGAATATTATTTAAAACAGTCAGTTACTATTCTAACTCTTCTCTCTCTCTCTCTTTGTTTTTTTGGCCATGTGGTACAGCTTGCAGAATCTTAGTTCCCCAACCAAGGGTGAACCCATGCCCCCTACAGTGGGAGCATGCAGTCCTAACTACTGGACCACCAGGAGATTTGCTCATTTCAGTACCTTTAATCCCAGTTCAGCAGCACAGGGTTCATTCTATCTTTCTCTCTCCCTAGATTGGTAACTCATTTCTCTGACAGTCAGAACCCTGCTCCTGTCATCCTTGGTGCTTTATTGATTTAATCAGTCATCCCCTCCCCTCTCATGTGTATCCCTCCTTCTCCTCCCCCACATGGATCCTTTTCACCACCTCAGCCCCTGACCTGGATCCCCCGCCAACTCCTACTGGATGCCCTCCTCACCTTCCTCAGCCTCCAATGCCCAGAGCCAAGTCGCCCTCCCCTGCAGACAGGCCTTTGCCCTATATAATGTCCCACCCCTAAGCTCCTGCTCAGGTACTTCTCACAGGTATCTGAATGTCTAGTGGTCTGTCTTATCTGTTCCTTATTTATGTATGTTTTTATTTGTGTTCCTTATTTTTATTATGTGGTACAGATATTATGGCTTCCAGTAAATAAAGGTTGGGCTTTTGGGGGGTTTATAAACAAGTTTGCTCTCAACCCCTCCCTCCAGGGCTCTGTGTGAACCAGATAAGCAGCATTCCTGCAACTGAAAAGGCAGCCCAACCCAGCGTTCCATCCCGTGGGCTGGAAGACACTGCCCTCAGGGGACACGCCGGTGTGCATGCGTCCAGCGCCTGGAGCTCCTGGTACAGTCACATACTCCTTAGTACCACGGAGACTGTGATGTTGATCACCTTCATCAAAATCATGCAGTGTTGGCGCCTCTCTATGAGGGGTGCCATCTCCCAGCCAGCTCCCAACTGCCCCTGGAGCCCCCCTTTGGGGGGCTCCCCACTGCCCCCAGCAGTTGGCCCTGTCATCAGAGCGCCTTGGATGTGTGGATCCTTGAGGTTTTTATTGACAACTCAGCTATGCAAAGTAAAGAACTGAGTGGCAATAATAAGTAATCTTTAAAAATAGTTTCATCAGCTGTCATCTCAGGAAGCTGTGGCTCTTGACAACCTTTCCCCATCAGCGAGGTGCTGGGACTGATCAGAAAACTGCTTCCTGAGTGCCGCGGTGCGCTGTCTGGGCACGTCTCCTTTGGTTCATCTGATTCTGTATGTACGGATGTGACGACAGCTGTCGGTCTGCTTCAAACTCAGCATTTCAGCAGAAAAAGAACAGCTTGACACCTACTGCCATCAGGACTGGCTGAGGTGTCCATTTTAGCCCACGCCATTGCCCTATCCCATCCTCCCAGGCTGTAGGGGTCACACTCAGGGCTCCTGACCCCACCCAGACTGGGTCCCAAGGCAGCTGTGGGGCCTACAGTATAGGTCACGCATCAGATCTGGGCATTTTTTCAGAAAATCATGCTTCCTTTCCACTGATTGGCTCAAACATCAGGGTGCCTGGTACATTTGGGGGCATGGCATCAGGATGGAGCAGCACCGTTCAACCTCGAAAAACACAAGCCATCAGGAGTGCCGAGAGCTGCCTAAATGTCAGGTTCAGTGTGGCCAGGCATCTTTTCGTATCAGTAAGAAGTGCAGTCATGGGAGTACTGTGTGTCCAACACACGGGCCATGGGCCTTCCCGTCTTAGGACGGACCACCAAGAAAAGAAGCAAGATCTCAGTTCTGCCTGAGCTTTCCCCAGCCCCCTGACCAGGAATGACCAAGTCCTGGCCCAAAGAAAACTGCTGAGTGTCCTGATCCTGCACTGGGTTCCTATGGGCCTCTGCCCAATGAGCGATCCTGGGGGTTGGGCCCCCTGGGGCGCTCACAGCAGGAGATGGCACATCAGCTTTTTTTTTTCAAGATTGATTGATTTTATTTTTTGGCTGTGGTGGGTCTTCTTTGCTGCCCAAGGGCTTCTGTGGTTGCAGCGAGCAGGGGCTGCTCTGCACTGCGGTGCACGGGCGTCTCATTATAGTGGCTTCTCTTGTTGCGGAGCACAGGCTCTAGCGCCCAGGCTTTGTGGTTGTAGTGCATGGGCTTCGTTGTTTCACAGCACTTAGGTTCTTCCTGGACTAGGGTGGATCAAACCAGTGGCTGTTGCATTGCAAGGCGAGTTTTAACCACTAGACCACCAGAGCAGCCCCACATCGGCTTTTTTATTTAACCCAAATTTGTCTCTGGCTAATGTCTGCCACAAGCCTTTAGGATAAAAACTAAAACTAAACCTGCACAGAGGATTTAAAGGCCAGTACCCAGGTGGCTCAGTGATAAAATAATCTGTCTGCCAATGCAGGAAACCCTAGTTTGATCTCTGGCTCTGGAAGATCCCCTGGAGAAGGAAATGGCCACCCACTCCAGCATTCTTGCCTGAAAGTCCCATGGACAGAGCCTGGCCAGCTGCAATCCATCAGATCGCAAAGAGTCAGACACGGCTGAGCACAAACCCAAGGCGCTGGTGAAGTGTGGGCCACAGCAAGACAGCGAGTTCCAGCATCATTGCCCCAACCTTCCAGCGGCCCCAGGCAGATGTTTACGTCACTCCTATTTTAGAGATGAGCAGAGTGAAGTCCAGAGAGAGGGTTGCACCCCAGTAACCCAGAGCCAGGCCGCGTGCTGCCCCTCCACACCCAGTTCTGGCTCAGGGCGGGGACCCTGCACCCACAGGCCACAGGCCCTGCCTCCATGTCTGCTGCTCTCACTGCCTCCACAGTGGCTCCTGGCCTCTGCCATCTGTCTCCTCCCGTGAGCGCAGAGTCTGTAACTAGCCACGTCCTAGGACTGCCCTGGTGCCTGACACACAGTGTACACAGCTTGTATTTTTGTTGAATTAAGAGCAGTTTCTGGTGACTGCTACCTATTAAGTGGAATCCTTTTTATCTTGTACATCTTGTGGGATTCAGGAAGATTGGGTGCCTGGGGCCTGACTCTGAACACAAGGCTTATCGTTCATATCACCCTGAAACGAAGGGCGTCCTCCATGTAAGCCATGTTGTCCAGTGTTCCCGGAAGCCCTACCTACAAGTTCCAGGAGTTTCCATCCAACGGCTCCTCCGGCCTGTGGCAGGGATGTGAGCACGTCTTCCAGGGTCATGATGTCAGTGCCCCTCCGTGTTCTCTGTGCGCTGTCTGGGTAGTCCTGCCAGCGGCACGCTCCAGAGGCCAAGTGTACCCTCGGAGTACACTCCCCTCCTTGTCCTTCCCTTGAAACACTCGTCCTTCTTGGTATCTGGAGGTGCTCTCCTGAGGAGAACTAATAAACCCTTTTTGGAGATCTTTGAATTTAGCTGGGAAGACCCAGTACTGGCCCAGTCCCCTTCCTGAAACCCGTGGGGCTGGGTGCGTGACAGGACTCTGACGGGTTCGGGTTTCGGGTGTGTGGTGTCGACAAGGCCTGAAGCAGAGCCTGTGTTCAGTGCCTGAGCCTTGGAGCAGGAACAGCCATACACTCTGGCGTGGGTCAGGCTGTGCCTCCAAATTAGCTTGAGCGCCAGCTTGTGTAAAAACCTTTGGATCTTGGAGTGCCCCGTAAAGAGCTGCCAGGCGTCCCAGGCAGTTCACACTCAGAGCCCTGCCCTGTCTTCTCCAGCCGTGACTGTCCCCTGTGCTGGCCTCAAGTGCACCTCTGTGCTTCACTTTGGTTGGTTCAGGGTTCACTTTGTCTCTGAGGAACGAGACGTCCCAGCTCTGCCAGGCTTGCTCTGGGGCCAAGGAGCACAGGCAGCTGCTGTCAGCAGAGTGGATGTAAAGAACCCATCACACAAAGGACCACCCTCCCGTCTCCTCACCACTGCTCCCCGGGCCTGGGTGGAAGCTGTCAGGCATAAGTAATCCAGCATTGTTTTCATTTTGTTTTTTTACTTATGTTTCTCTTCCTCTTCAGCCACTCAGAGCTGTTGCAACTGTAACATTGTGATTGGTAGTTTCAGCCTTCTGGTTGGGTCTGTCCCGACGACTACCCTTTGGGCCAGTGGGTGACTTCTTTTGGAATTAGGACCCCTTTTGTGATTGGCTGGACCTGAGGAGTAGTTCACTGTGGCTGTGCAGGGAGCAGATCTCCTAGAGCTGGGGGTTATTTTTCAGGTTGCTTGGAGTATCCTTTCTTGGCCCCACAGTCTCAGGGTGACTCTTGAATTGAGCCTCCAGTTCTGATCAGCCTATCATAGCTCCTCGGTAGCCATAGACTGTGGTTCATCCCCCAGGGACAATTTACATTCAAATTAATTAAAATCACGTATAATTAAATAAGGCATTCTTCAGCCACACTAGCCACCTCTCAAGTGCTCAGTAGCCACATGTAGCTGGTGGTTCACATATTAGACAGTGGAGATGTAGACCATTCCATCACTGGGGAAATTCTACTGGACAGATGGATTAGTATAGACAAATAAACAAATCAAGAATTATGAAAAAAAACCTCTAATGTCCATGATGATGACAAGAGAAACAAAATATGGTCCATCTGTTCAATGGACTGCTGTTCAGCCATAAAAAGAAATGAAGTTTTCTGACACAAACTACAACATGGATGAACCTTAAAAACTTTATGCTTATAACAAGGGCCTACTGTATAGTATAGGGAGCTATATTCAATATCTTGTAATAACCTATAATGGAAAATAATCTGAGAAATATATATTATACATATAACATATATAGTATGTTAATAGAATATATATGTTTCTATATATTATATAAATAATATATATGTAACAGAATCACTTTGCTGTACACCTGAAACATTGTACATCAACTATAGTTCAATTAAAAAAAAAAAAACTTCTATTCTGAGTGAAAGAAGCCAGACGAAAACATCCACAATAGCATCTGGTTCCATTTATGTGAAATGTCCAGAAGAGGCAGAAAGAGATGATTAGTAGTTACCAGAGGCTGGGTAGGAGAGTGGGGAGTGACTGCTAATGGGGCCGGGGTCTCTTTGAGGTGGCGAAAAATTAGGCAATGGTCGCACAGCCTGGTGAAAGTACTGAAAAACCACTGAGTTACTCACTGGAAATGGGTAAACTATAGGATTGTACGTCACCTGAATTATTTCTCAATAAAGCTTTTATAAAAACCACTCAAAGATTGAAGGATTTTAGTCAGGGGCCCACAGCTTAAGGACTTAGTACACAGATTCTTATAAAGCATCACTTTCTTTCAGTGTCTGTACCTCTATTCCAGCTTCTTCTTAGGGCTTAACCATTCGCTGAAATTATCCTGTGGGTTTGTCTCTGGTGTGTTGCCTGATCCTGTCCCTGGAACGCCAGCCCGCGAATGCACAGAAGTGCCTGCAGCATATCCCAGCCCAGTTACGGGCTTGGCCCACAGTCAATATCGGTAAACCTGGTCATGGTGTCAAAATGACTAATCTTTCTTAACAGAGAATACTCCTTTTTACTGCTTGACAGCAGTCCCCAGGCCAATCCCTCAGAGGGGAGTTAGGTCCAGGGCGGGCCTAAAAATCTGATTTCCAGCCTGGGAATGGGTTGGACTTGGTTGTGCATGTTGCTGGGCTAGTCACCTCCCTGTGCAGGACTCGGCAAAGTAAAAGTCATACCTTGGGTGATCATAGCCCAACTTCAGAAGCTTCTAGTTATCATTCAGTTGAAATTAGAGCATTTCTTGGGATGAGAAATAAGTTTGTTTAAGGTAGACAGAAACCATCCATAAGTGCTGTTTTTCTTGGCTGTTGCTCTTAAATGTTCTCAGAGCCTCACAGGAGAGCATGGACTAGGTTTCTAGACATTTTACTTGGCTGCATTTTCTATTACATTTCTCTGTCTTGTTCTTTTGCCCTGTTGCCACAAGAAAATAGAGCTAAAGCAAACTCCATACCCTTTTTACTGAGCATCAGCAGTTCAGTAGTTTATGACAGAATCACAGGCCTTTAATTAACAACTGCAACGTGTATTGAAATGAAAACAACTTGCATATTTGGTTGAGATTTCAGCACTTAGGTTGTGATGTATTTTAATTAAGGATTGATTAGAACCGATGGGAATTTGCATAGTGTTAGACCCCTTCAGTCTGATGAATATCTAACGTTCATGTCGGCTGTGATTTCAGAAATTGATGAGTGTTTGCTAAAGGAATATTCTTTGGTTTTTTGCTTTTTTTGGCCTCACCACTCATCTTGTGAAATCTTAGTTCCTGATAAGGGCCCTTGGCGGTGAAAGCGCAGAGACCTAACCAGTGGACCACCAGGGCACTCCCTAAAGAAATATTCCTTGTGAAGTCCTATGGGAAAGATGCGGAGAAGGCAATGGCAACCCACTTCAGTCCAGTCTTGCCTGGACAATCCCATGGATGGAGGAGCCTGGTAGGCTGAGGTCCATGGGGTTGCTGAGAGTCGGGCATGACTGAGCTTCTTCACTTTCACTTTTTACTTTCATGCATTGGAGAAGGAAATGGCAACCCACTCCAGTGTTCTTGCCTAGAGAATCCCAGGGACAGCGGAGCCTGGTGGGCTGCTGTCTATGGGGTCGCACAAAGTTGGACACCACTGAAGCGACTTAGCAGCAGCAGCAGCATGGGAAAGATGGTAAAGAATCTGCCTTCAGTGTGGTACACCCAGGTTAGATCCCTGGGTTGGAAAGATCCCCTGGAGAAGAGAATGGCAACCCACTCCAGTATTCTTTGCTGGAAAGTCCCATGGTCAGAGGATCCTGGCAGGCTACAGTCCTTCGAGTCACAAAGAATTGGACACAACTGAGCGATGAACAGTTTCACTTTCATAGGGCTAAGAAAGTCCAGTGACTTGAAACAAGGCTTCAGGGACTGCCCTGGTGGTCCACTGGCTAAGACTCTTCAGGGGACCTGGGTTCAATCCCTGGTCAGGGAACTAGATCCCCCATGCTGCAACTAAAATAGCCCTCATGCCTCGCAACTAAAGATCCTGCATGCTGCACTAAGACCTGTGCAGCCAAAGAAATAACATACAAATTTTTTTTTTTTGATTAAACAAGGCTTCATCTAGAATCTTGCTTAAAGAACTGACCTGGGAAACACTGCCTCAAAGGTAAATGCAGACAGTTCTCAACACCAGCAGGCTATATTCCAAGTTACTCCCAGGAAACAAGAATCTAAAGGTCCCTTGGCAGTGCGGGTGGCCAGCTGGTCTGAATGCTATTGCTCAACACCAACCCCACCTGGAGGCCAATTTGGGGGTGAGGTGGAGGATGAGGTGGGAGTTGTCAACGGCATCAGTGACTCCCTGGGTGACTCCAGCCACACAGGGATGCTCTTCAGCCTGTAAGCAGGTGACATCTCCCATCTTTACTTTGCCCATCTGTCCCTTTCCAAGTTCTGGTCCCATCTGCTTGACCAGCACCTACAGGACAGTGTCTGACTTGAAGTAGTGCCTTAAAAGGATCCCCAGTATGTCCAAGTGTGTGTGTGTGTGTGTGCACACGCACTTTAGGGAGATGCCCCTTATCAGGTTAAGGAGGGTTCTGTCTGTTCCTGGTTTGCTAAGGGTTTTTTATCATTAACAGGTGTTGTTTTAATCAATTTGTTTCTTTTTGCATCTTTTGAGATATACTTTTTCTCCTTGGGGTTACTGTGGTGCTTTATGTTGATAGATTTACATTGTTTTTCATTGACAATGATGATTTTTACTGACAGAGCTTGGAAGCACCCGTGTTCAGAGGTGTATCTTCTTGGCTGTGATCCCTGTATTTGTGCTCTCACATGCACACAGATGCTGCTGACTTTGGGTTGCTGATCATGTTTTACTGTTTCAGCTCTCTGCTCTTTAATGTGTGGGCTGTGACTTCTGCGTGCTAGCGCCCAGCTTCAGTTTTCCACCTGGTGAGCGGCTGGTTTTCCTGTGTCTCTCTTTTCTAAAAGTGTTGCAAGAAGGCACTCTCTCTTCCTTGAGCGCCTTGTAGTGCTGGTCTATAAAATGTCCTGCTAGCCTTTGGGAAGAGGTTTCTTAGCACAAGTCCCTATTTCTGGGCCATGATTCTGTGAGGCCAGGAATGTTACGGGAACCAGAGCAATGGTTATTTCTTTGGCTGCACAGGTCTTAGTGCAGGATGCAGGATCTTTAGTTGCGAGGCATGAGGGGTATTTTAGTTGTAGCATGGGGGATCTAGTTCCTGACCAGGGATTGAACCCAGGTCCCATGTGTGAGAGGAAGCAGCTTTACCCCTCCCCCAGAGTGTCACTACTGGATTGCTCCTCACCTGGACCTTGCACCTGGAACTAGGTCACCCCCGGGACATACCCACAGCCTCTGCGAGTGACCCAGGCGCAGTGTGCCCCTGGCCACAGGAAGCATTTTGGCTCACCACTGCCCAGGACCAACGTGAAACACAAAGAAGGAAGCTAGGGAAGGGAAACAAAAAATGAAGCAGACATCTAAAAGAATAAGCTCAAAATTCTCATTAGATTCAACAGACATAAATTTACCCTGTCACGTTGCTGCCTGTTATGTTTGTGCTGGCCTTTATGTAGACAGAAGGCAAACCAGACACTACCTTTTGAGGAGTCCTTATCTAGATTAGAACTGAATGAAACACACTAAAATCTCCTCCTTTGTACTACACACATAGAAGAAAAATTGTCAGGGAAGGGGAAGGATCCAGAGGAACTCCAAGGACAGGCGGGTCCTGAAGGCAGTGAAGCAGAGGTGTGAGGACCCGTCTGGACCCGCACACGTGCAGGCTCCTCCTCAGACACACGTTAGGCTCTGTGACACACATACTGGGGAGCGGAGTCCCAGACCGCAGTGTCGGTAAACAGCGTTATTAGAACTCCGCTGCTCACTGGTTTACTATTGTCTGGAGCTATTCAGTTCCTAGTCTGGCTCTCTTACTGGTTTGTAGATGGAAGAGGTCACTCTTCCTCTGCTTGAAATGAAGTGTTAGTCACTCAGTCATGTCCGATTCTTTGCAACTCTGTGGACTGTAGCCCAACAGGCTCCTCTGTTCATGGGATTTCCCAGGCAAGAATACTGGAGTGGGTAGCCATCCCCTTCTCCAGGGGATCTTCACGACCCAGGGATTGAACCCAGGTCTCCTGCATTGCAGGTGAATTCTTTACTGTCTGAACCACCAGGGAAGCCCTGTCCTCTGCTTAGAAGGCCACAGTCCTGTGGATTAGGGCCCTGCCCCATCACCTCATTTGGCCTTAATTACTTCCTCACAGGCCCTGTTTCACATAGACTTTTGGGGTTTCATGTGTGAATTTGGGGAACACAATTTAGTCCATAGCAGTTCCATATTTTTTCTTATAAAAAACATAATGTGTTGATATTCATAACTTTATTTTACCTCATTGTGTGATTTTTAAACCCACAATAAATTGGGAACATAAGGAAATTTGGTGGTTTGGCGGGGAGTGCCTCTGTTTTCAATCCCAGCTCCTCTGAATGCCTCTAACCAACAGTGTCCCTGAGCTGAGCTCCTGGTCTCCAGAGCCACCCGCTCCAAAGTCAGGGGCCCTGGGGAAGCTGAGGAGCACCACTGGGACGGGAAATGAGCTTGTTGTAATTGATAGTAACGAGTCATCTACACACGTGTGAGAGGAAGCTAATGTGCTAATGTCACATGTGCTAATGACCGTAATCAAGCCAGGGACAGGGTGCTGGGAAACAGCTCGGCCATGCCAAGGGAGACAAAGGGCTCCACACAGAGGCTGCTGACAGAGGGCAAAGGTGCTCAGCAGAGCTGTGTCCACAGCTGGGACCATGGTATGTTCGCAAAAATGTACAACTTTAAAGAAACAAAACTTCTAACGTGTGTATGCCTGTCATAACGTATGCACTGTTAACACCACGGGGCCTGGGGTGTCTCCTTGTTGTTGTTGTTCAGTCGCTAAATTGTGTCCAACTCTTTGCGACCCCGTGGACTACAGCACACCAGACTTCACTATCTGCCCTTCACTATCTCCCTGAGTTTGCTCAAACTCATGTCCATTGAGTCAGTGATGCCATCCAACCATCTAATCCCCTGTCACTGCCTTTTCTTCTTGCCCTCAATCTTTCCTAGCATCAGGGTCTTTTCCAATGAGTTGGCTCTTCACATCAGGTAGCCAAAGTATTGGAACTTCAGCTTCAGCACCAGTCCTTCCAATGAATATTTAGGGCTGATTTCCTTTAGGAGTGACTGGTTTGATCTTGCTCTTTAGTTCCTCTTCACTTTCTGTCCTTAAAGTGATATCATCTGCATATCTGAGGTTATTGATATTTCTCCCAGCAATCTTGATTCCAGCTTATGAGTCATCCAGCCCAGCATTTTGCATGATGTACTCTGCGTGTAAATTAAATAAGCAAGGGACTCTCAAGAGTCTTCAGCACCACAGTTGGAAAGCACGAATTCTTCGGTGCTCAGCCTTCTTTATGGTCCAGCTCTCACACCCATACATGACTACTGGAAAAACCATAGCTTTGACTGTATGAGTCTTTGTCAGCAAAGTGATGTCTCTGCTTTTTAATACATTGTCTAGGTTTGTCATAGCTTTTCTTTAAAGGAGCGAGTGTCTTTTAATTTCATGGCTGCAGTCACTGTCTGCAGTGATTTTGGAGTTCAAGAAAATGAAATCTGACATTGTTTCCACTTTTTCCCCACCTATTTGCCATGAAGTGATTGGACCAGATGCCATGATCTTAGTTTTTTGAATGTTGAGTTTTAAGCCGGCTTTTTCACTATCTTCTTTCACCTTGATCAAGAGGCTCTTTAGTTCCTCTTCACTTTCTGTCTGTGAAGCGATATCATCTGCATATCTGAGGTTATTGATATTTCTCCCAGCAATCTTGATTCCAGCTTATGAGTCATCCAGCCCAGCATTTCGCATGATGCACTCTGCATGTAAATCAAACAAGCAGGGTGACACTAGGCAGCCTTGACGTACTCCTTTCCCAATTTGGAACCAGTCCATTTTTCCATGTCCAGTTCTAACTGTTGCTTCTTGTCTTGCATACAGGTTTCTCAGGAGGCAGGTAAGGTGGTCTGGTATTCTCATCTCTTCAAGAATATTCCACAGTTTGTTGTGATCCACACAGTCAAAGACTTGAGAGTAGTCAATGAAGCAGAAATAGATGGTTTTTTTTTTTTAATTCTCTTGCTTTTTCTATGATCCAGAAGATGTTGGCAATTTTTATCTCTGATTCCTCTGCTTTTTCTAAATCCACCTTATAGAACTAGAAGTTCTCAGTTCACGTACTGCTGAAGCGTAGCTTGGAGAATTTTGAGCATAATCTTGCTAGCATATGAAATGAGTGTAATTGTATGGTAATTTGAACATTCTTTGGCACTGCCTTTCTTTGGGTTTGGAATGAAAACTGACATTTTCCAGTCCTATGGCCACTGCTGAGTTTTCCAAATTTGCTGGCATATTGAGTACAGCACTTTAACAGCATCATCTTTTAGGATTTGAAATAGTTCAGCTGGAATTCCATCACCTCCACTAGCTTTGTTTGTAGCAATGCTTCCTAAGGCCCACTTGACTTCACATTCCAGGATGTCTGGCTCTAGGTGAATGACCACACCATCGTGGTTTTCTGGGTCATTAAGAGCTTTTTTGTACAGTTCTTCTGTATATTCTTGCTACCTCTTCTTAATGTCTTCTGCTTCTGTCATTTCTGACCTTTATTGTGCCCGTCTTTGCATGAAATGTTCCCTTGGTATCTCCAGTTTTCCTAAAGAGATCTCTAGACTTTCCCATTATATTGTGTTCCTCTATTTCTTTGCAATGTTCACCTTAAGAAGGCTTTCTTATCTCACTTTGCTATTCTCTGGAACTCTGCATTCAGTTGGGTGTATCTTTCCCCTTCCCCTTTGCCTTTCACTTCTCTTCTTTTCTCAGCTACTTATAAGGCCTTCTCAGACAACCACTTTGCTTTCTTGCATTTCTTTTTCTTGGGGATGGTTTTGGTCACCACCTCCTGTACAGTGTTACGAACCTCTGTCCATAGTTCTTCAGGCACTCCGTCTACCAAATCTAGTGTATTAAATCTGTTTGTCACTTCCACTGTATAATCATAGGGATTTGATTTAGGTCATACCTGAATGACCTAATGGTTTTCCCTACTTTCTTCAATTTGAACCTGAATTTTGCAATAAGGAGTTCATGATCTGAGTCACGGTCCGCTCCCAGTTTTGTCTTTGCTGACTGTATAGAGCTTCTCCATCTTTGGCTGCAAAGAATATAATCAGTCTGATTTCGGTATTGACCATCTGGTGATGCCCATGTGTAAAGTCATCTCTTGTGTTGTTGGAAGAAGGTGTTTGCTATGACCAGTGTGTTCTCTTGGCAAAACTCTGTTAGCCTTTGTTGTGCTTCATTTTGTACTCCCAGGCCAAACTTGCCTGTTACTCCAGGTATCTCTTGACTTCCTACTTTTGTGTTCCAGTCCCCTGTGATGAAAAGGACATCTTTTTTTTTTGGTGTTAGTTCTAAAAGGTCTTGTAAGTCATCATAGAACCATTTAACTTCAGCTTCTTCGGCATTAGTGGTTGGGGCATAGACTTGGATTACTGTGATGTTGAGTGGTTTGCCTTGGAAACGAACCAAGATCATTCTGTCATTTTTGAGATTGCAACCAAGTACTGCATTTCAGACTCTTTTGTTGACTATGAGGGCTAGCTACTCCATTCCTTCCAAGGGATTCTTGCCCACAGCAGTAGATATAATGGGCATCTGAATTAAATTCACCCGTTCTGGTCCATTTTAGTTCACTGATTCCTGAAATGTCAATGTTCACTCTTGCCATCTCCTGTTTGACCACTTCCAATTTACCTCGATTCATGGACCTAGCATTCCAGGTTCCTATGCAGTATCATTCTTTATACCATCAGACTTTCCTTTCACCAACAGACACATCCACAACTGGATGTTTTCTCTGCCTTGGCTCAGCCTCTTCATCCTTTTTGTAGCTATTTCTCCTCTCTTCCCCATTGATATATTGAACATCTACTGACCTGGGGAGTTCATGTTTCAGTATCATATCTTTTTGCCTTTTCATACTGTTCATGGGTTCTCAAGGCAAGAATACTGAAGTGGTTTGCCATTCCCTTCTCTGGTGGACCATGTTTTGTCAGGTCTTAACCAGCAGGGACATGCCCTTTGGCCGCTCCATTTAGCTGACGACATGCCTGGTGCCCTGGTTGTCCCACTGTTAGTCCTTATTGAGCATGTAAACCTTCACTGGCCATGCAACTCAAAAGTCAAGGCAGAGCTCCTGCTGGAGTAGCTGGGAAGGGACTCTGGGGAAGGCCGGAGCGTATGTTGGAGGACGCCTGGAAGCAGAGGGCTCCAGGGTCCCTCTGCGGCTGCTGGCGGCCCTGGGGCCAGTCCGCTGCCACGGAGCATCCTTATTCGTGGGCATCTTGGTGGATCTGGTTTTTCAAAGTTTCCGTGTGGTCTTTTGTGTCCTATAAACACAGCATCTACTGGTGTCCATGTTCCTGTAGGGGAAGTTCTCAGAACAGAGATTTGAAGATGTTAATCAACATTTCAAAGCACCCCTCCAAAAAAGGTCACAATATGCATACCCCATAACGAGCTATGAGAAAGGGGTGTTCTCTTTGTTCTCAAAGTTCTCTGTGAGAGTTTTCAGCTGAGAATAAGTCCCATAGTTTTCTGGTGTTGTTTTTTTTTTTTTTTAATCTCCTGCACCTGGTTGGATACTTGACTTATGATGGGTTCTCAGATGCTTTGCTGTCATTGTTCAGCCAATAAGTCATGTCCAACTCTTTGCAACCTCATGGACTGTAGAATGCCAGGCTCCTCTGTCCTCCACTATCTCCTGGAGTTTGCTCAGATTCATGTCTACTGAATCAGTGATGCTATCTAACCATCTTGTCCTCTGACACCCCTTTCTCTTTTTGCGTTCAATCTTTCCCATCATCAGTGTCATTTCCAGTGAGTCGGCTCTTCACTGACAATGTATTGGAGCTTCAGCTTCAGTATCAGTCCTTCCAATGAATATTCAAGATCAGTTTCCTTTAGGATTGACTGGTTTGATGTCCTTGCAATCCATGGAATTCTCAAGAGTCTTCACCAGTAACACAATTCAAAAGTGTCAGTTCTTCGGCGCTCAGCCTTCTTTATGGTCCAACTCTCACATCCATACATGACTACTGGAAAAATCATAGCATTGACTATATGGACCTTTGTCAGCAAAGTGACATCTTTGCTTTTTAATACATTGTCTAGGTTTGTCATAGCTTTCCTTCCAAATAGCAAACATTCTTTAATTTCATGGCTGCAGTCACCATCTGCAGTGATTTTGGAGCCTGAGAAAATAAAATCTGTCACTGCTTCCACTTTTTCCCCATCTATTTGCCATGAGATGATGGGACCGGATGCCATGATCTTAATTCTTTCAATGTGGAGTTTTAAGCCAGCTTTTTCACTCTCTTTCACCTTCATCAAGAGGCTCTTTACATTTCTTTTCACTTTCTGCCATGAGGGTGGTGTCATCTGTATATCTGAGGTTGTTGATATTTCTTTCTGCAATCTTACTTCCAGTTTTTGATTCATCCAGCCCAACATGTCGTATGATGTTCTCTGTATATAAATTAAATTAGCAGGGTGACAATATACAGCCTTGTTGTACTCCTTCCCAGTTTTGAACCAATTTCATGTCCAGTTCTAACTGTTGCTTCTTGACCCTCATACAGGTTTCTCAGAAGACAGGTAAGGTGGTCTGGTATTCCTATCTCTTTAAGAATTTTCCACAGTTTGTTGTGATCCACACAGTTAAAGGTTTTAGCATATTCGATTAAGTCAATTAGATGTTTTTCTGAAACTCTCTTGCTTAAATTGTTCATTTAAGAAGGCCTTCTTATCTCTCCTTGCTATTCTCTGGAACCCTGCGTTCAGTTGTGTATATCTTTCCCTTTCTCCCTTGCCTTTCGCTTTTCTTCTTTCTTCAGCTATTTGCAAGGCCTTCTCGGATAACCACTTTGCTTTCTTGCATTTCTTTTTCTTTGGGATGATTTTGGTCACTGTCTCTCGTACAGTGCTACAAATCTCTGTCCATAGTTCTTCAGGCACTTTGTCTACCAGATCTTATCCCTTGAATCTATTTGTCACCTCCACTGTATAATCATGAGGGATTTGATTTAGGTCATATCTGAATGGCCTAGTGGTTTCCCCTAGTTTCTTCAATTTGTTATTGTTGTTCAGTTGTTCATTTGTGTCTGACTCCTTGCAACCCTGTGGACTGCAACACACAAGCTTCCCTGTCCTTCACTATCTCCCAGAGTTAGCTCAAACTCATGTCCATTGAATTGATGACACCCTCCAACCATGTCATCTTCTGTCACCCCTTCTCCTCCTGCTGTCAATCTTTTGCAGCATCAGGGTCTTTTCTAATGAGTCGACTCTTTGCATCAGATGGCCAAAGTATTGGGACTTCAGCTTTCTTCAATTTAAGCCTAAATTTTGCAATAAAGAGCTCATGATCTGAGCCAGGTCTTGTTTTTGCTGACTGTATACAGCTTCTCAGTCTTTTGTTGCAAAGAGCATAATCAGTCTGATTTTGGTATTGACCATCTGGTGACGTCCATGTGTAGAATTGTCTCTCGTGTTGTTGGAAGAGGGTTTTTGCTACGACCAGTGCGTTCTTTTGACACTGTTGGTTAAATAAAAGAGCGAAATGGGAGTTCCCTAGAGGTTAGGATTCAGTGCTTTCACTGCCTTAACCCAGGTTCAATCCCTGGTTGGGAAACAGAGATCCCACAAGTTGCAAGGCGTGGCCAAAAAAAAAAAAAAAAAGAAGAACAAAAGACAGACCACTAAGCACTCCTCAGCAGCCCAGAGTCATACACACACACATGCACAAACAGACACACGTGCTCCCACCCACTCTTCACTCGGCCATGTGTCCAGCCTGGACCACTCCTGCCCCTAACTGTAATGAGAGAAGCCATAACGGAAGGTCTGAAGGGACCTCTCCAGCCTGGGAGTCAGGCCGTGCTGGGGGCCCTCTGGCGGGGGTGGGCGGGGGGCTGTGTGTGTCCCTCTCGGGTCACTCCTGAGCCCAGGCTGGACCCATGGGTGCTTAGGGAGGAGCTGCTGAGTAAGCCTGAGACAGTCACTGTGCTTCCAAGGGCCATGAAGGGCCCAGAAGAGGGAAAGTTCACAAGGGCGGGTTTGGAAGGCTGTCAGGAAAGGCCCTGAGTGCCAGGTATCAGAGTCTAGGCTTCCGCTGTGGATGCAGAGCTGGTTGAAGTCTTTGAACAGAAGACTGGCTTGATGAAGATAGCATTTGAGGGTAGTCGGCTTGCAGGTGTACCTGATGGACCCAGAGGGGAGAGATTTCCTCACAGGTCACAGAGAGCAGGAAGGGGTCAGTGCAGCAGGGTTCCAGGAGTGGCATTAAGGGAGGGGTTGGATGGTGGGTCAGTCGTGGAGGTAGAATCAATAGGATTTGCACACACAGAGGAATGAGGGAAGAGCATGTCCGTAATCTGCTCTGGGTTAGGAGGGTGTGGGCCTTTACAAGGATCAGGCAGCTCCACTCTCAGAAGTCCTCAGCGTTTACATCTGGTGCTTCTTGAAGACCAAGTAAGGCCGTTAGAGAATTAGGTCTCTGAACTGGAAGGCCCGCAACTGATAAAAGGGATCCTTTTCCTTTATTTCTTTCAGAAAGAGCCCTGTTGCAGCCCAGTGGGACTAAATGGAAAGGGTTCTTTTGTGTGAGTTGAGAGCCCCTGAATCTGAGGAGGTAGAGGTCCCTGCATGTGAGGAAAATTCCTGCAAGGATACCTCTTGAACTCCTTCAGTTTTTGCTAGAGAGTTTTTGACAAAAAAGTTCATCTGTTAAATAGGGAACAAGAAAGGGGCACATGATTAATGAGCAAATATCTATATGATAGGATCACTCATTTTTTTTTTTTAGCTGCACCATATGCAGCTTACAGGACCAGGGGTTGAACCAGGGAAAGCGCTGAGTCCTAACCACTGAACCACCAGGGAATTCCCTAAGCTCAATTCTTATTTGAGCACTTAAGTCAATTAGTAGCTGATAATACTGGGAGCCTGTTTCTAAGAAAAGACTTAAAACTTTGTTTTTCTTGGAAGTCAGAACTACATGGAATCTATATCATCTGTCATTACCTCCTTCCCCATTCCCTGCCTCCCATCGCCTTAGGAACCACCCCTCAACCTTCCTGCCTCTGTCTCCACAGATTTGTGTTCCATCACTGAAAAAGCAGGGAAAAAACAGGTCCTGCAAGACCACACTCCCTGGACCCAAGCCTCATTCTGTAATCCCTGCAGCAGCCTCCTCCCTGCACTCCCTGCCTCCCATCCTCCTCTGAACTTGCTAGTCAGGCTTCACCCCACCATACCCTGCAGCTGCTTTTGCAGAGGTTAACAATCTTCCCCTGGTTGGATGGCATCACTGACTCAATGGACATGAGTTTGAATAAACTCCAGGAGTTGGTGATGGACAGGGAGGCCTGGCATGCTGCAGTCCATGGAGTTGCAAAGAGTTGGACACAACTGAGCAACTGAACTGAACTGAACTGAACTGAACAATCTTCCCCTAATGACCAAGCCTATGTTTTTGCCCCTCTGTTACCACTCCTGATTATTCTTCCACCTGCCTCATGACTCTTTCCATCTCCTCCTTTGCCTGCCCTTTAAATGCTGATTTTCTAGCATTCAGGGGGTGTGGCCTTCTCATAGATGTACCTGCAGGTACTGGTAGATAAAAACAGATTTCCCAAACACACGCCACACACCGATGACTCATGAATACCTGCTCGCACCTGAACTGGTCAGCTCAGCCCCAGCTCCCAGGTAGCAGCTGCTTCGCAGCCAGCCAGACATTTGTGCTGAGCTGTGTCAGGGACCAGCCTGACACCACCTTTTCACCTGCCTGCCTGCTGTTTTGAGTGCTCTGCTTGGGAAAAGTAGAGCCTTCCAGGGTGAATGTAGGAGTTGTCACAGCTTCTTCCTTTTTCTCAAGTCCTGGTAGCTCAGATGGTAAAGAATCCACCTGTCAGTGCAGGAAACATAGGATGCACAGGTTTGATCCCTGGGTCAGGAAGATCCCCTGGAAAAGAGGAAATGGCAACCCACTCCAATATTCTTGCCTAGGAAATCTGTTGAACAGAGGAGCCTGGTGGGCTACAGTCTATGGGGTCGCAAAAAGTCAGACACAACTGAGAGACTAACATTTTCATATTCCGGTGGTCATAGTCTGGGGCCTCTCCCTCTGGCCACCTTGTAGCTGATATGTACCCCTTGGACAGAAGCAGCTTGTCCCCTGCCCATCCACTACCTGTCCAGTCCTGCCCTTGAGCACATCACCTAGCTAGGATGGCTTCTCCATGTTATAAAGCCAGTTGACTGTGTCTATGCTCAAACTAACTCATCTCTCAGTGGGTTAGCTCATCTTTTCTGGCACCTCTGGATCCATCTTTTCCTCTGATTTTACAGCAAAAACCCTCCCCTCAACACACTCACACAACAGACACAGACACAACAGTTGTATTATCAAACCAAAGTTCAGTCACCTGAAAAGCAAATTCACTCTACTGACACCAGGTCATGGTAAAGGAAAGTACAGCATTTATTTCAGGGCGCCAAGCAAGGCAGTGGGAGACAAGCCTCAGATCTACCCCACTTTGGTCTTTGAATGAGGATCTTTTTTTAAGGGGGAGAACAGAGAGGCTGGAATTAAGCCTCATCTTGTGACATTTCATAATCGTAGTTTCAACAGTCAGGATGTTTCTGTCTTACGAGTCACTCTCCAGGTGGTCCAAGCCTTGGGTGTCTATTAGCTCATCTTGCCCTGGAGACACAACCTGAGTTTGTACATAAATGATGAAATATCTATAATAGCAATTTTAGCACCTTAACCGTGTTATCAACAACAGAATATTAGTCATCTGACTGGTTGATTAGTGTTCAGTTAACTTGGGGTTGAGGCTTCTCAGGTGGCTCAATGGTAAAGAATCCACCTGCCAAGCAAGAGACTCAGGTTTGATCCCTGGGTCAGGAAGATCCCCTGGAGGAGGGCATGGCAACCCACTCCAGTATTCTTGCCTGGAGAATCCCATGGACAGAGGAGCCTGGCGGGCTACAGTCCATGGAGTCACGAAAGAGTCACACATGACTTTGCAACTGAACAACACAGGGTTGAGATCAAAGGGGATGAGAAAGGGAATAAGGTTTTAGATAGAGATGTTAATGAGGCTCAGAAAGGGAACTTGGTTTTTGGGGGGCTCAGTTTCAGACACATGCCAGCACAGCCTTGCCCAAAGCCAGGCTGCCACTAGCCTTCATATTCCTGTCTTTGCAGTATGAGCATCTGGAAGGTGCCTCCTCTCCCATCTGGAGGTGTGATTCAGGGCTTCAGGCTTTCCAGCACCCAGTGCCATCCCACCCCTGCCCTGCCTGGAGCTCCACATGTACCCAGCTGTGAGCTGTGGGCTCTGGCATGTCTGCCCCCTACACTCCTGGCACCCTAACTGGGCTCCTGAGCACAGCACCGAGACCAGCATCACAGTGGGTTATTTGATGTCTGTTATCAGAGAGTCTTTCTTTCCCCGAAAGGGTTCTGTGAAGAATGTTGAGACACGTGGCCAGTGCTAGCACTCTGTTGTGGTGGGTTTTGCTCCAACAACAGACACTGATTCCATCTCCTCTTTCTGATCCAGTGTCGAGCACCCATGGCATTCAGCAAGAGGGTCCCCCTGATGCTCAGCTCCTGAGGCTGGATAACATGCTGCTGGCCGAGGGCATGTCCAGGCCTGAGAAGCAAGGGAGGGGAGCATCGGCAGCAGCCAACACAGCAACACCAGGTGGCCGTCCAAATGACAGTGGCCTGGAGCACTCTGACTACACGGCCAAGCTGTCCCAGATCCGACAGATGTACCACTCCGAGCTAGAGAAATATGAACAGGTGATCTTTCTGCGTGTAAGAGTTTCTATCATGTGAATGCACGTTTGTCAAAGGAAAACATGGAGTACAAACTGCTTTCCCTTGGCAGCAATGAGCAGAGAGCCCACGAACTTGGTCTCATAGCAGAGATGGCTGATTTGACCACAGCCTCTTGCCATCATTTCTCAGTAGCCAGCCTGTGTGAGAGGCTCGGGGAGCAGGTGGCTGGTCCCACACGGGACCCCGGGCCAGCCTACTAGGTGGTCACCAGCTGGCATGTGTGTCCCCACCCCAGGCCTGCCGTGAGTTCACCATGCACGTCACCAACCTTCTCCAGGAGCAGAGCAGGATCAGACCCGTCTTGCCCATGGAGATAGAGCACATGGTGGGTGTCATCCATGGCAAGTTCAACAGCATCCAGATACAGCTGAAGCAGAGCACCTGTGAGGCTGTGATGACCCTGCGCGCAAGGTTCCTCGATGCCAGGTCAGGCCCTACCCCCAACCTGTGACCTCAGGAAGAGGAAGCAAGTCCTGCGCTGGTTTGGGTCTGAGTTATGGGAGCCCCCCAGCCTAGGCAGGGGCTCTGACCACGGCTGTAGGTGCTGCCCTCACACAGCCTCCAGGAAGGCTATGAAGTGCTGACTGCTGCTGTTACAGCCTCTAGGAGATCAGAGATGGGCATGAGGCCCCATGGATGATCACCAGCTGAGGCTGTCTGTCTTCTCAGGCGTAAGCGGCAGAATTTCAGCAAGCAAGCCACAGAGGTGCTGAATGAATACTTTTATTCCCATTTGAGCAACCCATACCCCAGTGAAGAAGCCAAAGAGGAGCTGGCCAGGAGTGGTGGCATCACGGTCTCCCAGGTGATGGTCCTTTCCTGCCACACCTCCCTGAACCCGAAAGGGACACCCAGGGAGGTTCATGAAATGTGTGGAGCAGGAGCCGAATGTGGCGTGTAGCCACAGCCAAACGTGGAGTGCGGCCTTGGAACTGGCTGTCTGGGCTCAGGTCCCAGGTCTGGGCTGTGAACGTGGGCCTCAGGCAGGAAGCCACACCTACCCTCCCACGCTCCCTGAGGCAATAGGTGTGGAGTGTGAGGTCGTGACACCACTGAGTATAGCACTTGGTCGTGACACTTAGTGAATTGCAGTCATTAGGAATGTTTTTTTAAACCTTACATTCTTTGTTTATATATTTAGTTTGCGCAGGCTTCTCTCTAGTTGTGGCGAGCAGAGCTGCTCTTCATTGGCAGCGGCTTCTCCTGTTGTGGAGCACAGGATCTAGGGCAAGTGGGCTTCAGTACTTGTGGCTCCCGCGCTCCAGAGCGCAGGCTCAGTAGTTGCTCCACGGCATGTGGGATCTTCCTGGATCAGGGATCGAACCATGTCTCCTGTGTTGGCAGGTAGAGTCTTTACCACTGAACCACCAAGGAAGACCAGTCGTTAAGATTTAATATTCTCATATCAGAGAGGTGTGCTGTGTTCCGTAAGATGGGTGGGGTATAAGCGTAGGAGAAGAAAAAGCTTGGAGCAAAATTAGGACTTAAAGTGAAAGACCAGCTCTTGTGCAAAAGTACCAATTCAGTTATCCTGGAATAAATTCAGGCATGTGCATTACCTGCTAGTTTCTCAGACAGTCCAGTGTGTGTGACTGAAGGTACAAGACAGGCAACACCTGGCTCCAGATGGGAAATAGGAGCGCAGGTTGGAGAAGAGACCCGGACAACTTCGGGCCATATTGGGATGACTGTTCATCTCAGTGGAATTGGGGTGGGGCTGGGGCTAAGGCGAGAGCCCAAGAAATATGTCAGAAGGTTTTGTTGTTTGTCTTTTAAGATCTGTTTACGTACTGATTTTTATCTGTGCTGGGTCTTTGCTGCTTTGCCCGGGCTTTCTCTAGCTGCAGAGAGCGGGGGCTACTGTCTAGCCACGCTGTGCAGCCTTCTCATTGCGGTGGCTTCTCTTGCTGTGGAGCTCCACAAGGGTGCTCCAGCTTGGGTTTTGCTGCTCTGAGACATGTGGGATCTTTCTGGACCTGGGATTGAACTCATGTCTCCTGCATTGGCAGGTGGATTCTTAACCACTAGACCACCGGGGAAGCCCTTTCAAAAGGTTTTAAAATGAGAACAGTTAAGTACAGGCAGGCCACAAGCGAGAAAAAGGACCAGGCAACACCCAGGGCAGTGTGGGGGTCAGCACCCGCCTCTGGCCGCAGAGAGGGCCACCAGGGACACGGACTCAGTAAGCAGGACCACCCGCCTGAAGGCAGCCACCTCCTCCCGCTGTGCTGTGGGAGGGGCTGAGTTTCCAGCCCAGTCACCACCCCCTGCCCCGGTCCCTGCCAAATCCAGCAGCAACTTGGGGACAATGGCGCTCAGGAACTCTGCAGGGTCACACAGGCAGCGGGGCCTTACAGGCGTCCTCACTCGCCTGGAACTGCCACGGTATCCTCAGCACTTCAGAGCTGAAGTGAGGGCTACGCCTCTAGGACCTTGAGGCCCAGAAGAAGTGGGAGGCATGGCAGCCCATCTGTCCCCAGGAGCGGTTGTCTGGAAATGACCAGATTCACTTCAGGGCCTGCCACCTCCGAGAGCAGATGGGTCTTGGGTCTAAACTTCATCTGACGAGAGAGTTCGTGGCCACATTCCAGTGACTCCTGCTTAGTGGCTGGGCCCTGACATCCCTGCCTGCCCACCAGCAGCAGAATTCTGTCCTGGGACCCCTCCCCACTGTGGTGGCTGCTCGGTAGGAATGGCTGACAGCTGAGGGAGGGCTCCAAATGTGGTGCTGGCTGTGAGGTCCACTTAAGGAGACGATAGTGGGGCAACGTTAGGCACAGGGTGCGGCAGACAAGACCACGGATGTTTTCAGGCAGGATCATCTGCAACTCCAGACTGAGGAGTCCCGAGGGGGAAGGACAGGAGACCTGAGCCCATGGACAGGGCAATGGGTGGAAACCCGAGTGGCTACAGCTGCTGCTACATGGACCAAAGGGGCCAGAGGGACTGGGCAGAGGGAGTGGCCGGTGACGCCGAGCTGTGGCTAGCCTTGCAGAGAGGGCATCTCGCTCCTGTCCACGGTGCTGGGACAGACCCTGTAGGGAGGGCGGACCCCGGCCTGAGCCAGCTCCCCCGCAGACACCCACTTGGGAAGTGTGCTCTTCATCCCTCTAAAATGCCAATTGAATTCAACATGGAAAACCGCTCGCTGACATTCCTCTCTGCAAACTTCACCACAGACGTGTGGGTGCATCCCTGTAGGTAAGTGGGTGCTTACCTGGCTTGCTTGTGAGCAGGTCACACTCACACTGAGGGCAGGAGAGTTGAGAGCAGGGAACACACATGGGGCTTTTTCTGTCCATGGTTGACACTGAGAGGATTACAGAGGGACATGAAAGAAACTGATTTTTAAAGGAGAAAAAGTCATCCACAGTTCTGCCATGCAATTCAACTGCGTGTGTCTGTGCATGAAACTGCAGGGCACACATGAAACTGCATATCCTGTTTGGGATGTGCGGTGTATTTGGTTGTGCTCATATAGCTGGGCGCGGTCCAGTCTCTCACCCAGCCAGGGGTGGGGAGGGGAAGGCGCACCTGGCCTCTGGCGGATGGAGACCAGGGATGCTGCTGGCACCCTCAGGGCCCAGGACACCGGCCCCCAGAGAGCGATCCACAGGGAGGAGCCCTGCCCAGAGGGCTCATGCTTACAAGATATGTGTGACTGCAGCTCCCTCCCAACCGGCTTCGAGGACTGAAGGCTGCCTGTGCTCCTCTCCAGCTCAGCTCCTTCCCCTGCTCCGTCAGGTGGTCCTTTATCCTTTGATAAGTTTTGGATTCGGTTGCATTCTCTGCTTAGATTGCATTCCCAGAAACGCGGTTGCTCGTGCACGTGTCGCGCATCGGGATTCAGCCTGTGGCCTGCAGTGAGCAGACACTGGTCTCTCCGAGCGTGTGACACATGCCTGCTCTTCTCCCACCTCCACCCTCATCCCAGGTTCCCTGGGCGCCTGGTCCTCAAGCAGCAACACAGCTCCTCCCTCTCTGTAAGCTGCGCCGACCGCAGGGCGCCCCCAACACACGGTAGACGTTTCCCTGTGCCCAGGGTTCATCAGTGCCACCTTCCCAGCCTCTCACCCTGTCCCAGGGCCACGCGCTGTCACTCAGCCATGTCCCCCTCATTTCGTGTCTCACTGCTCCGTCAGCCTTTCCAGGGACTTCTGTCGCCGTGTGTCCACAGGTCTCCAACTGGTTCGGCAACAAAAGAATCCGGTATAAAAAGAACATGAGGAAGTTTCAAGAAGAGGGTACCATCTACACAGCCAAGACAGCAGTGAATGTCACCGAAGTCAGGAGCCCCGGGCGCCAGGCCAGCTGCCCATCGATGTCCCACTCCAGTGAGTGAGGCCACCCAGCCCGGCTCGGGGGCTCCCCAAGGCTGAGCGCCCCGAGCTGCACATGCCTCTCTCCTCTGTTCACACTGTGAGGTTTCCGTTCCCACGGAGATGGTCCCCATCAAGTCACACAGCCCTGCAGGCTGTGCGGGTGCCGTGGGGACAGAAGGAGCACCCCAGAAGGCTGGTCTCCACACCCACATAGGCTGCAGGAGGGCTGGAGGCTGTGGGAGTCACATTCATGCCCTCTTCCTGACCCAGGGTCTGGCGAGTCCCACCTGAGGCATTGCTGCGCCTCCCGGGGCAGGAACACTTGTCCTGACCCAGCCGACCCCTGCAGGCTCCTCTGGCCCCTTTCCGCTGACCAGCCCCGGGGACACGCTTATCTGCCTGCAGACGCTGGTTGGCCTCCAGCCCACCCCCCGGGGAGGCAGCCTTCTGGCCCAGGTGAGTCTGTGGCACAGCCCCAAGGCCTGTGGGGTCCCCGACTCAGATGAGCAGGCCTGGAGCCCCTGTGGGTGGCAGGTCCTCGGGACCGGCCACCTCAGCCGCATCTCGGTCTCCGCGGGCTCTCGTGAAGGGCATGACAATCAGGTGGGCCCGTCAGGCCCTCGTCACGGGGAGGATGCAGGCTGGCGGAGCTGCCTCAAGGAGCTCGGCACTGTGGGCCTGCTCAGTAGAGACCTCAGTCCTCACAGGACTCAGTGGGCACTGAGGGCTTTCCCTGTTGGGAAGGGGCCCTCCTTCCCCGAGGAGGCAGAGGGTAGGGTGGGAAAATGAGACCCTGATGGTCTGAAGGTGCAGCCCCCTGAGCTCAGACCCTGCAGCATGCCTCACCATCCCAGCCACCCCCTCAGATGGTGCCCAGCTGGGCCAGAGTGAAGGTCCATTTTGGTGACTGGGAAGAGCGTGGGCCTCAGATTGCGGCTGTCTCATGATGTGCCCTCAGGAACTTTCTCAGGGTGTGGGACACCATCCCTCTCGTGGCCCCCCACTGACAGCCATGGTCGGGGGGCGGCTACGGGGCCTGGCCCCACACTCAGGACTGTCCTGTGGAGCTGTGCAGGTACAGGTGCAATACAGCCATGCAGCAGTGGGCAGCCAGACTGTTTGCTTCAGACTCAAATCTCCCTCCTCAGTATACCCCTCTTAAAGATGCAGGGAATGGATGCCTCCTGGGGCAGTGCATCCCATCACCATGGCAACCCCACAGCCCACTGTGAGCCCCTGCCAGAGCCAGCACTCTGATGCCACCAGGTGGCCAGCTCATCCTACTCTGCACTTGCCCAAGGCCCAGCGCCATGAGCACAGTAGGGACAAGCCTGTGAGTGGCTCAGTGTGAGGGGTCCATGGACCGGGGCCCGGGTCCTGTCAGCCCCACGTAGTAAGCGGGAAAGTGCGGGTTGTGGTATGCACACACAGGTGGACCCCAGTCCCCTGGCCTGGGCAGGCACAGATGCTCTTCCCAAGAGAAGGTCTCCAGGCTGAGCACCCCCGCTCCCCCCCAAGCTGGGCACCGACTCCTCTGCCCTGAGCTGCCCTGTGGCTCCCAGGCTCCCACTGGGCCCCAGCCTGTCACCTCTCAGGCCTGCCAGGTGAGCCCTCCCCTCCTCACTCATGTCTTCCTGCCGGGGTCATAGGCCTGTGGTGTCCATCCGAGGGCAGAGTATGTCCCCCTGAGGCCAGCGTCCCCGCCCCAGGTGCTTTCAGACTGAGGCTGAGTGGGGCAGTGCTGGCCTTCCAGTTCTCTAGCAGGCCCGGGAGACATGTGGGAGGTAACAGCTGTGGGGAGAGCGAGAAGGGAGCAGGGTCTTGGGCCTCGTGGGGCTGGATGCATTAGAGGATGCAGGCAGGAAGGTTCAGCCTGTTAAGGAAAGTTTGAGAATGAGGAAGAAGGGGAGCTTGTGAGTTACTGCTCTCATGGGCTGCAAACAGGACTCACCTTGGAGCAGACAGCCATTGTCAGTAGTGGTTTCCATGACAGTGGGGGGTCTGTGGACGAACACCCCACAGTCACGTGTGCCCAGTACATCCCCACATGCAGACAGAGTCCCCCCAGCCAGCAGCCATGGCCCTTCCCTCCCAACTCCCAGTCAGGCACGCCTCCTGCTGGGTTCCTGAACCTCTTGCTGCTCAGCACATCTCACCACTGTCTTTCAGGGCCCACCATTAGCTCGGGGCCTGCCTGGGCCTCCCTCCCCGTCAGAGCACGTGCCATGGTGCCCCATCCCTCCCCTGCCAGTGCTCAGCCAGTGAAAGCCAGACCCTGCCAAGGAAGCACGTCCGTGTGGAGGCCAGCGGCGGCTCCGGGCAGACCCCTCCGTGCCCCTCGCCTCCTGGCTCCTCGCAGTTCTCAGCCTGTTCTAAGGGACATGGAGGCTGGACAGGCCCCCCTCTGAATCTCTGTCTTTTCAGGCCAGGGGCAGCTGGCAGGTGAAACGAATGTCAACTGCTTAACCCGTTGGCAACCCCGGCAGTGCCACCTCAGACGCATCTAATTAAATGCTGGGACGAGCAGAAAAGAGGAGCGTGTGACCTGCCAAGGTTCCCTGGGCCTCGTGTTCCTTCAGAAAACCCAGAGCTGACAGCAGAGGGCACTGCCTGAGCGACGGCCAGAGACACCGACGCCATCGTCTGCTTATCAGCTGGGATCTGAAACAGCTTGAGATGCTGCTTGTTCTCCCAACTCCTGTTTATATATATATATATAGACATATATATATATATAGTAATTTATGGTTAAGACTATGAACTATTTCTAGAAGAAATTCTGGAACCAATTCTGCCATTAAAACTTTGGACTGACTTTAATTTTGCCGCCATTCACCCCAGATCTGTTGCTGGCAGTGGCTGACGACGCAAAGATCTGTTGCTGGCAGTGGCTGACGACGCAAGTGCAGTTGTGTGAGTTGTGACCTTTTGCTCACTGGTCCGTCCCGGTGCCAACTTGCCCAGACACTGTCTCCCACCCTGACTTGTGTTGTGTTATGAAAATGCAGTTTTCATTTCAGTCTGTTGTGAGCTCAGGGTTTTACCGGAATTAGTTTGGCACTTTTCTTTCTTCCGTTAATACAAGTTCTACCATTTTCAGTTGAAATGTCATTCGAGACAATAAACTTCCCAAGCGCTTTCCTGCCTCTGTGCTCTTGAAATCCCGCTGGCCTGAGGTTCGGTGCTCAGCATGGCCCGCCTCCCAGGTGTCCCTCTGTCCCCTCACCTGGTTCCTCCTCTGCTTCAGCCTTCAGGTGGACCTTCGCTCCATCTCTTCTTCCTCTTCCACTCCCTGGGAATGAAGATGGTAGAGCTGGGGGACTTCCCTGGTGGTCCAGTAGCTAAGACTCTGGGCTTCCAATGCAAGAGGCCCGGGTTCTATCCCTGGTCAAGAAACTGGATCCCACGTGCCACAGCGGAGTTCACATGCCACACCTAAAGTCCCCCGTGCCACAGCTGAGGCCTGGTGCAGCCAAAACAAGATGGTAAGAGAACTAAATGAGCCTGGACTGGGGACAGCTCAGGGCCCTGAGCAAATATGTTGTATCTGCCCATCAGTCTACGTCACGGGGCCCTGAGCCCACACTGCCGGCTGACTCCACGACTAGCCCCTGAGCTTCCATCCAGAGGCTTTCTTCTCTGCACACAGTATGTTCCAACTCCCACACACCTCCACACAGCTCACCCCAGATCCTGGCCAGTTGAACGCGTCACCATTCTCCTGGGTCTCAGTCTCCAAGCCCCCCCATGTCTCCCTCCTGTCTCCACCCCCTGCGGTGCCACCACTGCTCTAGTGAGGGATGCGGACAGGAAACGAGGTGCAGGAGTGAAAGTCCGCCAGGCACAGCCATGCAGCATGGCAGGATCACAGCCTGCACCCCAAAAGGCTGAGCACAGTGGTCTCTAGGAATCAGAAGACCTCAGCCACCTCCCTTCTGGCTTCCATCCACCTGCCCACCCTACCTGTCACAGCTGCAGGCCTGCTCCTCTCACCTGACCTATCACCACACTGCCCTCCACATCTGCATTTCTGTTTGGGAACCAAGAAATGGGTTTCTTTTCTTTTTTTTTTAAATATATTTTCTTGGCCGCACTGCAGGGCATGTGGGATCTTAGTTCCCTGACCAGGGATGGAACCCATGTCTTTGCATTGGAAGCACAGAGTCTTAACCACTGGACCACTAGGGAAGTCTCAAGAAATAGGTTTGTAGGGAAGGTAATACAGTCTCAGCTGACCCCATCCAGGCCCTGGCCCCCTCTCCACCGGCATCCACTGCAGACCCATCCTCAGAGTTAGGGTTGGGTCCTACCAAGATGGTCTGTGAGGGTCTGTGTGTCCCTGCATGCACGTCCCCACCTGGCACGCCCTGCTTTTCTCCACGTGATGTGCTTGGAGTGGTCACTGCCTCTGCATCTGGGAAGATCTTCCTCCAGTGAATGAGCCCCTCATTCCTGGTATTGGATACTTAGGGTCGTTCCATCGTTGCAGCCCTGGGCCCTCACTGCCCCTCAGCTCAGCAGCTCCTGAGTGCTGAGTGCCGGTCAGCGAGCCGCCCCGGGCCTGGCTCTTTGCATAGTTACTGCCTCTTTTCTCCCCTTCAGTGCAGTGTTGCAGTGCTCAGGCGTGTCCGACTCTTTGTGACCCCCTGGACTGTGGCCCACCAGGCTCCTCTGTCCGTGGGATTCTCCGGGCAAGAATACTGGAGTGGGTTGACATTTCCATCTCCAGGGGATCTTCCCGACCCAGGGATCAAACCTGTGTCTCCTGCATTTGTAGGCAGGATTCTTTACTACTAAGCTGCCTGGAAAGCCACAGGGGCCAGCCATCAGGACCTCCCCCTGCACCTGTGACATTTCCACTGAGCACTCCCCCAGCAGGAATGGTTAAGATGCTAGGAAGCCCCAAAACCACAGCCTGGGGTAGGGAGAGTCTCAGTAGAGGCTGTTGAGCAGCCCACCTAAAAGAAGACCCCCTCCCCATGAGCAGTCACTTCCCAGTCCCCCTCCCCAGCCCCTGACAACCACGAATCTGCTCTCTGTCTCCATGAGTTTGCCTGTTCCAGACATTTCATACACACAGAGTCACACAATGCAAGGCCTTCTGTGTCTGGCTCCTGTCTTTTGGCCTGTTTTCGAGGCTGAGTGGGGTGCTCTGAACCACAGGGAGACTAGACGGGAAGTCACAGAGGGATCAGCAGGCTTGGTGAGTCCACACAGCTGGGCAGAGGAGTCATGTTCAGGATAGAAATTTGGAAGCTGGGACAAGGATCTACTGTATAGCACATGGAATTCTGCTCAATGTTATGTGGCAGACTGGAAGGGAGGGAAGTTTGGGGAAGAATGGATGCATGTATATATGTATGGCTGAGTCCCTTTGCTGTTCACCTGAAATTATCACAACATTGTTAACTGACTATACACCAATACATAATAAAAAGTTTTTTTTAATTAAAAGAACTTCTTTTGTAAAGTGAAAGAAATAAAGGAGATATTGCAAAACTTAAAAAAAAGAAAGAAAGAAATTTGGAAGTTGGGAAAGGCCAAAATACAGGACAAAAATCAAGAGAGGATGTCACAAGTCAGAAAGACAGGTTTCAGGTGGAGAAAGTGAAGCCTCACCTGCGTGGCCAGACTGAGCAGCATGGGCTCAGTGGAGCCACGGAGCCATAAGCTAGTTCAAGAAGCAATCAGAGACAGAGAGCACAGTCAGCTCTTGGGCACATTTGCAGCAGAAATGTCACCAGAGGCCACGGGGTGTGAGAGGGAGACTGAGGCAAGGTGTGGGGAGAGCTGCCAGGCAGGTCCTGAGGGAGGGAAAGTGGGATGTGCCAGGGGAGGTCGTCTGAACCCTGGAGAGGAGGTGGCGAGCACAGGTGCTGGAGAAAGCCCTGCAGGGCTGTCCCAAGGGAAACAGACAACGTTGCAACGTGTGTGTCCCAGGCAGCCCTGGAGCTTACCCTCACTTGCCCCCTCTTGTGGCCATGGCGTGAATGCAGCTCTGGGTTGGTTTAGCCTCCAGCTTCCGGCTGGGTGTCTTAGAGTTTTTCAACTTGAGGAAACTCCCTACGTCAAATTCACCTAAAGTCACACATTTCATATGACATTACTCAAAAAATGCCTGAAATGTGCCCACACAACAGTAATCAAACTGTAAGGATTACAGGTGCTCAGAGGAGTCCCCCTGCTGGCAGAGTGGGTGCTGATGGCACCTCCATGCAACAGGAGGGGACATTGAGTCTCGGAGGCTTGGTGACCTGTGCCCCAGGCCCCAGTTAGGAGAGAGGTAGGCAGACCCAAGGCCTTTAGCCTGAAAGCTGATCAGGGGAGACTGCTCATCAGTACAGCGACTCAAGATGGCAATTTTCTAGAATCTATTCATATTAAAAATGAACATACTCTTTCCCTCAGCAGTTTGCCTTCTAAGAATTTTTCTACAAAAGCATGCAAAATGATGCATTTCCTGCTACATTTTTTGTAACTGCAAAAAAAGGAAAATAAATATTTGTCAGTTGAGAATTATTTGGGGCTTCCCCAATGACTCAGCAGTAAAGAATCTGCATATGATGCAAGAGATGTTGGTTTGATCCCTGAGTTGGGAAGATCCCCTGGAAGAGGAAATGGCAAACCACTCCAGTATTCTTGTCTGGAAGAAATCCCGAGGACAAAGGAGCCTGGTGGGCTATAATCCATGGGGTCACAAAGGGTCAGACACGACTGCATAACTAAGCACGAAGCACAGGAACTGTTTAAATCAGGCTGTTGAGTCATGTGGTGGAATAGTATACAACCATTAAAAAGCTGAAGCAGTTTTTCTCCACAAAGTGTTACTGTAAAGAGTAGGAAGATAACAATTTCCATACCTTTTTAAAAATGAGGAGGTATCCAAATATCTTTGGAAGGAGTCACATGGCACAGCCATGATCACTGCGGAAGCAACCAAGGATCAGGGATTGGTAGGAAACCAGTCTCTCTTTTCTCTGTATACCCTTGGGCAGTCTGCATTTTAGAAATCCCTAAGGGCCTGGTGGGCTACAGTTTGTGGGGTCGCAAGAGTCAGATACGACTTAGCAACTAAACAACAACAAAAAGAGGCTTGTGCAGGGAGAGGAGAGGGAGCCCATGGAACACTGAGATCTGCTTGTTATCCACCCACTGATCCTTGGCTGGGAAGTACATGATCTGGGGTCTTACCTGAAAGGAGGCCCACAGGAGAAGGATCTGGAGGCCACCGCACAGGGAGGAGAGGGTGGGAGATCCCGGCTCTGTGTCCCACCATCATCCACCAGGGTCGCCATGGCCCTGCAGAGAGTACAGAGCTGGAGGCCTGCTAGGGACCCCGGGATGGACGACCCCTTACCTTGTAGCTGTGGGGTTCAAAGGCAGATCCACACAAAGGGTCAGGCTCAGGGAAGGAAACGAGACCTCCGCTGTCACTATGCTACTCAATGTGTCCCTTGCAAAGTGTCTGACCACCCTCACTCGGGCTCGCTCGCCCTCGTGATATTTGCATGTGTGTTTGTTGTTTGCATATAATAGGCATGATTTGCTTTATTTGAATTAAACGTGTGTGTGATTTGCATATTTTTGCATGCCATTTGTGTAGTTTTTTAGAGATCTTTTTTTTGTGAGCCACTTTGTTGGGAGATGGAGACTGGGAATCCATTTCCTGGGCAGCCTCTGAGAGGTGAGTGGACACCTCCCCCAGGTTCTGTGAAATCTCATCTCCATCACCTGGTTGGGAGCCCCAGGAAGGCACACTCTGTCTGCTTAGAGCTCCACGCACCCTCTGAGACAAAAGCCACCATAACTTGGACAAGGCTCCAAGCAGCTGGACACAAGAGTCTTGAGGGCTACTCTGGGTTGTCTAGGTCAGAGATGGGTTTAAATGGAGGTTCTGGGTCACTGGATCCAGGGCAAACCTGGGAATCTGCATTTCCACCAGCTCCCAGGTAAGGCTGGCATTCTGACCAGATGTCTGAGCAGGAAAACCGCTAATTTTCTCTCTGATCCACACATCTTAACCCCAAGGCTCCCACCAGAGAAAAATTTACTCTAATATTAATCATAGAGGCTTTCCAGGTGCCTCCTGCCAATGTAGGAGACCTAGGTTCAATCCCCGGGTGGGGAAGATCCCCTGGAGAAGGAAATGGCTACCCACTCGAGCATTCTTACCTGGGAAATGGACAGAGGACCATGGCAGGCTATAGTCCATAGGGTCGCAAAAGAGTCAGACACGACTTAGCAACCAAACAACAACAATATTCATCATGATACTCAATTAGCAAAGTGTCTGAAGTTGATTGGTGATTTAAAGAAAGAAAACGTCTGGTTTTAGGTTAGAGTTTTGCAAGTAGCAGCCATGTCCCTGGAATGTGTGACCCTGACTGGGGTGACTGCCCCTGTCTGGGCATGGACCCTGCACATGACAACCTTCCGTTGGGGCCAGCTTAGACAAGGTGCTGCTGGACTGTCAGATCCTTCGGTTCCTTATTTGGGAACATTGAGAAATTGGAAAGAGTGTTGAACGAAATAAAAATGCACAACATGAACATATATACACTACTATATATATGATAGATAACAAACAAGCACCTACTCTATAGCACAGAGAACTCTACCTGGTATCTGTATACCTATAATAACCTATACAGGAAAAGAATCTGAAAAAGAATGGATACATATATATGTATAACTGAAGCACTTTGCCATACACCTGAAACTAATGCAACGTTGTAGATCAACTATCAGTCAGTCAGTTCAGTTGCTCAGTCGTGTCAGACTCTTTGCGACCCCATGGACTGCAGCACACCAGGCTTCCCTGTCCATCACCAACTCCCGGAGACTGCTCAAACTCATGTCCATCGAGTCAGTGATGCCATCCAACCATCTCATCCTCTGTCATCCCTTCTCCTCCTGCCTTCAATCTTTCCCAGCATCAGGGTCTTTTCTGATGAGTCAGTTCTTTGCATCAGGTGGCCAAAGTATTGGAGCTTCAGCATCAGTCCTTCCAATGAATATTCAGGATTGATTTCCTTTAGGATTGACTGGTTTGATCTCCTTGCAGCCCAAGGGACTCTCAATAGTCTTCTCCAACACCACGGTTCAAAAGCATCAATTCTTTGGTCCTCAGCTTTCTTTATGGTCCAACTCTCACATCCATATATGATCTACTGGAAAAACCATAGCTTTGACTACATGGACCTTTGTCAGCAAAGTGATGTCTCTTTTTTTTAATATGCTGTCTAGGTTTGTCATAGCTTTTCTTCCAAGGAGCAAGTGTCTTTTAATTTCGTGGCTGCAGTCACCATCTGCAGTGATTTTGGAGCCCAAGAAAATACTGTTTCCATTGTTTCCCTATCTGTTTGCCATGAAGTGATGGGACAAGATACCATGATCTTTGTTTTTTGAATGTTGAGTTACTCCAATATAAAATGAAAATTAAATTTTGAAAAATGCACAGCATGAGACCTGTGAGTTTCAGTTTTATTTGGGGATTGATTGAGGACTATAGCCCCTACAGCCTCTCAGAGAATTCCTAGCAACTGCTCTAAAGAGGTGGGGAGGATGTCAGCATGTACGTGATCTTGGAGAAGGAGAATGTGCAATCAAACACGTATCTCAGAAGAGCTGCTACTCACAAGAACCAGATGTCTCAGTTAATGATTTCAGCGCTTTTCTAAGCACTGAAAAGATGCAAGAAACTGAGTTCATAAACGTTTTCTCCTGAAAATACCTACCTATCTGAAGGGCTATTTGACCAGTTTCCCCAGAGCACTGAGAGCTTCTTTCCTAATCTCTGCCCCGAACTCCTTTCAGGGTGTGTTGAAGGTGAGCAATTGCAGTGGCTCATGACCCAGACCTTGTAGAACCAGGTGATGAGGAACCGTCTTCAGGCATGAAGGGTAGCACTTTAAATCTCAAACACACATCCAAATGTGTAGGAGTCTGAGATCAGGGAGCCAGAGGACCTGAATTTTAGGGTAACTGACAGATGCAGGAGCAGTGTTGAGGGGCCTCCTACTGGCCCATGATTGCACTGATTCATGCAAGAATCACCAGCCAGCCTGGGAATGCTGAATAGGTTCCTGGGCCCATACTACTGTGATCTGGCCAGAAACTGGGTTCCTAAGGAGGGCATGAGGGGCACCGTGGGCACCGTGGGACTAGTGTGGGCTACCCCGTGGTGACTGACTCTGGACTGGGTGCCCTACTTCAATGGCAAGTTTTAGGACAATTAGAACTTCCTCGGTGGTCCAGTGGTTAAGACTCTGTGCTTCCACGGCAAGGAGGCATGGGTTCACTCTCTGGTCAGGGAACTAAGATCCCACACTCTGAGCAACCACACACACACATACACACAGATCGAAGACTGATTACACTGACCCCCACCTCCAGTACCGGTGGTGTCTGGTGGTGCTGCCTCCTTCCATCTGCCTCTGGAGTGGCCCAGGAAGGCGAGGAAACACACAGCGCGAATTAGACTGCCTCTGTTGGCGGGTACAGTTTGATGTGTGAATGCGCACAACACTAAACTTCGCTCTGGGAAAAAAAAAGAATCACCAGTGACGGGGGGTTGGGAAGGAGGCTCAAGAAAGAGGAGATATATGTTACTTATAGCTGATTCTGGGCTTTCCAGGTGGCCCAGTGCTAAAGAATTCACCTGCCCAATACAGGAGACACAACAGATGCAAGTTCTATCCCTGGGTCAGAAAGATCCCCTGGAGGAGGAAATGGTAACCCACTCCAGTATTCTTGCCTGGGAATTCTCACGAACAGAGGAGCCTGGTGGGCTACAGTGCGTGGGGCCACAAAGGGTCGGACACCACTGAATGACAGAGGAGAGCACATAGCTGATTCACGTTGTATGTTGTTTTACAGCAGAAACTAATATTCTTGAGAGTCCCTTGGACTGCAAGGAGATCAAAGCAAAGGAAATCAATTCTGCGTATTCACTGGAAGGACTGACGCTGAAGCTGAAGCTCCAATACTTTGACCACCTGATGCGAAGAGCTGACTCATTAGAAAAGACCCTGATGATGGAAAAGATTGAAGGTGGGAGGAGAGGGGACGACAGAGGATAAGATGATTGAATGGCATCATCGACTCAATGGACATGAGTTTGAGCAAACTCTAGGAGATGGTGATGGACAGGGAAGCCTGGCTTGCTGCAGTCCATGGGGTCGCAAAGAATCGGACACGACTGAGCGACTGTACAACCACAAGTGGACACCAACATCAGCAAAAAAGAAAAGTTTAAAGAATGAATTAGAGCTATTCTTGCTAGCCTCCCTCAACTGAAGGACTGGGGAAACTGAGGCACATGGAGGTAACCCTGAGGATATGAAGTGGCAGAACTTGAACTTGAGTTCTGACCCACTGGGCTGGCCCCTGGAGGGGATCCTTTCTCTCCTGGCAGGTATCCATGGTGTGAGGTGGTCCAGCCCATGTCCTGCCCTCCTTGAGCCTCAGTTTTCCCCTCTGTGAAGTGGAAATACTAATAGAAGTAACTCCTGCCCCCACAGGCTTGGTGGGAATCACGAGAGTGCTAAGGACCCAAAGCATGGTGTCCATGTTCTTGGAGAGTCTGGGGTTATCTTGTCCCCCTTCCGAGGGGAACACAGAGACAGGAAGACAAGAGGGAAGAGGTCTGACCGATGGCAGCCTGGCTCAGGATGGCATAGTTTCTGTGATGGCCTGTGAGGGCCGGGAGCATAGACTTGAGGGTGGACAGACCCATCTCCCTGCCTCTTCCTCACTCGGCCACCAGAGGGCGCACAGACAACATGGAGCAAGTCCAGGCCCGGGGGGCCCCCTTTCCTCTCAGACTCGACTCCCTTTTCCTCCTCCTCCAGGCCACTACCCCTCCCAGAAACATGCTCCCATCCCAGGGCTTTTGCACTGGCTGTTCCCTCCGCCCGATGGCCTCTGTTTCCTTCTTTCCCCAGTGAACTGCTGTACCCCACCCCGCAAGATCCCACCCCTGTCCTCTGCTCCCAGCCCGCTTCCTACAGCCCCTCTCCCCAGGACCTGACTCCTCAGGGTCCCTGACACACGACGGCCCGCTGCCCAGCTTTCTTTCCAGCCGCCGCCTCCTCACCAGCCAGCCAGCGTCCAAGGGCCACGAGCACTTCAAGGGCCACAATGTTTTGGTTTCTCCTGCCTGGCCCTTCTTTCCCCTCTGGAATAAAGATGGGGCAACTCCAAAAACAGTGGGGGAGGGAATTCCCTAGGTTCAATCCCTGGTCCGGGAACTAAGATCCAGCAAGCCAGGAGGCACGACCAAAAAAAACAAAAGAACAGAGACGGGGCAGCTCTGCAGCTGCTGTGGCTCCAGTTATTCTCCGTCTAGGCCCCTCCCCGCTCCTCCCCTGCCCAAATGCTGCCAACTCACCTGGGACAGGACGGGACTGGGCTATACGTCCAGGGAGGATCTTCCCCTCTGTGGTCCCAAGATTTTGGTTTATTTTCTTTCTCTTTTTTGGCTTCCCAGCTTGCGAGATCTTAGTTCCCTGACCAGAGATTGAACAGGCAGCCTCAGCAGTGGAAGCTCAGAGTCCTAACCACTAGTCCAGCAGGGAATTCCCTCTGGTTGTCAGTCATACTCCTGCCTGGCCGATGGGGATTTTCCAGACCAAAGCGAATCCTGGGGAGGGCTGAGAGATGAGGAGAGCTGTGGTCTGTGTGGAGGGGAGGTCTGTGACCCCCCAGATACCCTGTGTTGATGGATGGTCAAAGTCCCCCCGAAGCTTCTGGCTTCATTTCACCGTCGCTCCCGGTGAAACCAGGACACTGGGCAGGCATGCGTTCTTGGCCCACCCGGACTGCTCCCGCCCTCACCTGAATCGTCCCCTCACTGGAACCCCAGTGTGTCACCCACATGCAGACTGGACTCTGGCGCCTCCCCTCATTTGGTCCCTCCCCAGCCCTGGGTCCAGCTTTGTTTGACATAAGAGGCTGGTCTTGTGCTCAGGGGTCTCCATGGTGACCCAACAAGGGTTCACACAGAGCCCCTGCCCCCCACCGACAGAACCATGAGAGCCACAGAGGATGTGTGAGCAGGGCAGCAGCAGAGCCTGTGGGAAGCTGGGGTCGCTCAGGCCAAACCAGGTGGCGCAGGCTGCAACTCCCCCTTTGATCTCCAGGGGGCATCCCAGCCCCAAAGACAGGGTCACCAGGGCCTTATCCTAGCTCACCAGCAAGGGAATGGCTCCTACTTCCAGAATCGGCCATGCTATCCCAGGATACCAAGCAAACCCTCTGAGCCTTGGTTTTCCCATCTGTAAAGTAGAGCAACTATAGGAACAACCTCACTGGGAGGCGTCAGGAAAGAGATGCAAGTAAATGCTTCAGCATCCAGTATGTGCTCAACAGATGTGTGGGCCATCTGCCCAGCCCAGGGCTTAGGCTTAGGCAGGTGGACAGAGAGATTAGCGTTGAAGCATGGCCGTGGGGCAAGGAGCACATTCTGGGGGAAGGCCACTTGGGTCCACTTAGGACATGCTGAATGCCAAGGGCATGGGGGAGGTCTAGAGGCCCAGGAAGGGGCTGAACCCGTGGAAGGGTGTGGGGTGGGGTTTACTCAGGCTGCGTGACATCCCCTTCATGTGGTCAAGGGAGCCAGAGCTACCTGTGGGGAATCAGCCCAGTTATAGGCCCCTGGCTGCTGGCTATGACAGTTGTAAAGGAATGAGCTCCCCGTGGTCAGGGGCATGCAAGCAAACAAAAGGTTTCCAACAGCATCTGGGCCAGGGGACAAGCCAAGAGGCCTGATTCTCTGAGGACCCATTAAGAGGCAGGTCACATCCTGACCGCAGGAGACCGAGAGGAGTACTGCCCAGCATCTGGATTCCCCTGTCAGAGGCAGCAGGTTCCAGAGAGCTAGAGAACGGACATTCCTCAGATCCAGGCGCCCGGGCAGGCCGCTCCTGCCTGGCGAAACGTAAGCTGGGTCTGGCCGCGTGGACTGCGTGTTTTTCCAGTGGCTTCTTCAGCCACAGCCTGACCACAACCTAGATTCCGTCGGGCCGGCCATTTCCAAGTGTTTGTGTTCAGCTGGGCCAGACGGCGGGCCCGTGGCTTTGGCCTCCCAGAAAGCCCAAAGAAGCACCACCAGCCTCCTACTCAGACAGCCCTCTGGCCCAGAAGCCGCTCATTAAAGCTGCTCATTAAAGCCACTCAGCAGAGAATGACATGGGATACGGGAGAGGGACAATCGTGCTGAGGGCCAGGGGGAGCTTGTGTGTCCCATGAGCAGGGATTCCCCCCCAGCCAGGACCCCAGGTGCAAAGACACGACCCTGGGCAAAGCTGACTTCCTGGAACCCCTCCATGCTGGCCTTCAAACTTTAGGGTCAGCTTACGACCATGTCAGCTGCCGCAGTTGTAAGTCAGAAGCCAGCACGGTATGTGAACAGCCCTGCCTCTGTGTGGTACTTCCCTCTTAGCTTTCCTTGGCTGTAAACTAGAGATGATAATGGAGCCTGTCATTGATGAGATCCAACCCAATGCCTAGCAGGTGCTACACAAACCTGAGGACTCTTCTATGCTTCCGGGCTGGGTCTGGCTGCCTTCCCCATCAGACTGAAAGCTCCCTGAAGGGAGAGGCTGGGTCCTTCCAGAGGAGGTAGTGAATGCTCAGAACCCTCACAGGCAAAAGGTAAACTCTAAAACCAGCATTCAAGACCGTCGGATATCTGATAGTGGTTTGGCAAACTCCTATTCACTCTTCAAAGCCAATAGCAAATGTCCTCTTCTCCAGAAAGCCTTCCTTTGGCCCTTCTGTTTTTTTTTTTCTTTCCAGTCCCTGACCCTCTTGTTAGCCCAAATCAGACTCCTACAGGCTGAGGTATCTGTGTCTGGCTCTGGGTCCCTCTTCAGAATGGGGTTCTGGAAAGACCAGACTAAGCACAATCAAGCTTCACTGTACCCAGAGGTCTGCATGGAGACATCACATGAGAGCACACGGGTGCACATCTGTGTGTCTGTTCTGTCTGTCTGTCCCTGTCCCTGTGCCCCCAGGAGGGGCAGCCAGGTGAACTCCCCCCAGACCACCCAAGACCGAGGCATCTTTACAAGAGGCAAGCAGCGTGGGCTGAGCAGGGCCCCTTGGGGCTCTGACTTGGCTTGGAGCTCATCTGTCTCCCGACTCTCAGCAGAGAAGAAGTGGGGCTGTGAGCAGCCAGCCTCAGCCTCTACCTCGCAGGTACTGTGCCCTATGACCCACCATCAGAACTCAAGCTCCATATGGGGCAAAGGACAGGCTGGGGCTCCGGGGGAGAGGACTGAGTCCTGCGTGGGCCCCCCCACCACTGCCTTGAGGGAGGCCCCGCCAGGCAGCCTTCGAGGACATACCTGAGGTTTGGCAACACCCGACCAGACAGCCCCCAGGGCTGAGTCAGCAGGAAGGGATTCAGGACTTCCCAGGAAAAGCATCTGGGACTCCGAGGCACCCCGGCCCCAGCCCACACCCTCCCCAGGGCTGCCGGAAGGTGGGAGGTGCCACGTGCAACAGGCTGTGCCCCGTGTGCTTCATGGGACTGAACTGTGGGGGTTCGTGGAGGCTTAGAAGCGAGCCCGACCTCGGCAGTCTGGGTGTCTGAGGGTTGAGTGTCCCCAAGAGCAGGGCAATATGAGGGGGACTGTGGGTGTTGATGCCCGGCTGTGTGCAAATGCGCTTGGCCACTGGCACCTCGCAGGACCCTGTTGCATAGGCTTTTGTCTGGACGCATCCGCCTGGGCAGCTGTGAGCTGTCCCATGCAGCGTGAGCAGCAAATCCAGCCAGTGCACTTTGAGGGGGCAGACTTCAGGTGGGACTGTGATGACACATGACAGGGAGCTGAAAGAGTGACAAGAAGGTGGCTGGGTGGTGTGGGAGGGAGCGTCTGGCTGGGGAGGACAGGGACAGGGCGTGGCCAGGACGGTGTGACCTCAGGACTGACAGTGAGGACCCCTGACCCCACCTGCCGCATCTCCGGGGGGCACGGTACCTGTGACCTGGTAGGCCGGAAGATGTTCCCTGCATGTCTGTTGCTCCCCCGATCCCTGGGGTCTCCTCCCTCCTGCCTGCCCAGATCTCCCACCCCAGGCCCTGGGGTCTGGCCTCCGCTCTTGCCCTGGGAGGGGTCAGACAGCTGGACATAGGCGTTCAGCTAGACTATTCTTTCTCTGTTGGCCCTCTGCCTCTGTTTTCCGCCATTAAAATGCAAGCATTCCCCCCCACCACCTCACTGAAGCCAGGTCTCCCCGCCAGGCTGGCTCCAGTCTTTGGGGTCTACGACTGGGTCATATCCAACTCTGAGGGCTGATGAGGGAGACAGACAGGGCTAGGGAAGTGGTGGGTGGCTGCGCCAGGGCCACGAGGCCGTGACAGAGGAGCCAGCAACATCCAGCCAGGAGAGGAGGCTGCCCGAGGGGAGGGGGCTCTGGCCTGCAGCTTTGGACCCTACAAGGGCTGCCATGTGGGAGGGGGCAGACCCCAGTTCCATAAAAGAAACACTTCCCCACATGCTTTCCCATAACAGTTCTAGAAGAGCCTTTGCTATGAGAAATTATGTGATCTTCCCCTGTTTCAGGACCTTCTGTGGTTCCCCACCAACCTCCAGAGACTCTTCAGCTCCTCACTCGGCATTCAAGGCTTTGTTCACCTCCCCTGGGTATCTCCCATCTCCAGGCCCACTTGAGGTCTCCCTTCTCAGCCTTCACATGTATCTTTCCAGCTGCCTGGTATGCCCTTCCTGCCTTGCCCACCAGGAAAACTCCTATACATCCTTCAAGACCCACTGCCTATGTCCCTTTCTCTGGGAAACATTACCCTTTCCCTCAGTCTAGAGTGTCCCCATTTCCTGTGTGACCCTGGGCAAGTTCCTTCAGTTGTGAAATGAGAGGTATGTGTGTGAAAAATCACCCTTACGAGAAGTACATTTGGGGGCCCAAGACAATAAATATACATTATGGTGTTAGTTGCTCAGTCGTGTCTGACTCTTTACAACCCCATGGACTGTGGCCTGCCAAGCTCTTCTGTCCATGGAATTCTCCAGACAAGAATAAAATGCCCTTAAAGTGAGTTAGGGCTGGGAGAGGGGGCAAAGAGAGCATGTATCCAGTCAGTGCTCAATGCCTGTTCATTTTCCTTTCTCCTCCTGGATTCTACAGGTTTGAGACTCTCTTGTTCTTAAGCGCCGCTCCAAGATTTTTCTCCCACTCACAGTACTAGGAATTTTAAGAACCCCTGGTTCTAAAATTAAAAGTCTAAAATGCCGTGGGCAGACCAAGGACCTCTTTGTGCCCTGAGCTGACCCTGGGGTGGCTGAGACTGGGGTCTCTGGGGGGAGGCCTTATGCCCCCCCACACCCCAAGCTGATGGGGTGTGGTCTGGCAGCCCCAGTTTTAGGGGGAGAGCAATGGATTTAGCAGGAGGCAGATGGCAAACGTTTCAGGAGGGAAGGGGTGGGACTCCTGGCTCGGAACTAGAATGGGGTCACTACGCAGTGTCAAGAAGCCCGGGGCTGTCAGCTAAGAGCCGTGGTCTCCTTCTCTTGGAGCCTCAGTTTCCTCACCTAAATACTGAACTGAGTGCTGTCTTCTTGAAGGACTGTCAGCACTTGTGAGGAGGCTCCCAGCTACTGCCAAGCATTTCCTTGGGCCTGACACTTGGCCAGCAGCAGTCTCCCAGCCTGCGTCCCTCTAGGAGCTCCTGCTCACGCCTGGCCCAGCCACTGCAGCTGGGGACAGGGTTTCAGGATGACACCCAGCCACCCCTCTCCCTCTCCTAGGGAAGGGGGGCCAGCAGCCCGCTCCAAATTCAGCTGCCCCAGGCCTGGCATCTGCCGCAGCCCCAACGCTTTCTCAATAAAAGATATTTGGCAGCAGAGCCTGACACCTCATCACACTCGGCCTGGGAGCCAGCTTCTCCTGCGGCTGCAGGGGGAGCCCCCTCCACTCCCGCTGCTTCCCAGGACCCTGACAGGCAGAGCCAGAGTCTGCGTTGCCTGGGGTGGGAACCTAGCCCTCTGAGCCTCCCTGTCAACAGAGGGTGGAGACTGGATAAGTAAGTCCCGATCAATGCAGAGGCCCCGGGCTTCCAGGGGCCTCCCAGCATCTCCCATCTCTTGTCCGTCACAGCCGATCCAAGGGGATGCTGGGGTGCCCGCACCAGGGCTCCAAACCCTCTGCTGGTCTCCAAGCAGAACCCCAGGGCCCACCCTCAGAGACTGGGGTCATACCTCGGGTTTGCTAGATTTTTCCAGACCCTCCAGGCCCCCGAGTCTGCCCCCTGGGCAAAGGGGAGAGCTGGAGAGGTTGGGGGCTGGCGGATGCAGAGTTCACTAGATGGACAAGAGCCAGCAGGCCATGGGTGCTGAGCGCTGACCCCACAGTATGTAGGGCTCTGTGTGGGAGCCTCTCTCCTCCCCAAGGCCAGGCCCTCTCTGGGCCTCTATTGTTAGCACAAGGCTGACACCTCTTAATGCTGGACAAGCAAATCATAAGGGAGCCTGGAGGGGTCGGGTGGACAGGTGGGCAGGGGGTGATAGAAGGGGAAGTGGGTGAGACGGTGGGGATGCCGAAGGCCTAAGCGTGCCCTGAACTCAAACTCAGCCAGGCACCATGGTCCCCCTTCTGGGCCCTGAGAAATGCCACATCCCTGCTTTCTGGTGGCTGATATCTCCAGGTAAAGGGAGTCTTAGGCATGTTCTGAGGGACTGTTGGGCCATCCAGGGAGCCCGCACTCCTGCCAGGATTCACTCCAGAGCCCAGGAAGCTCTTCATCTCTCCTTTTGGAACCTCAGTTTCTCTGTATGGAAAGTGGGGGTGTGATCAGAATAGCACCTGCCCCATGGGGTGTCAGGATGACTTGCCCCGCCAAGCGCACCCAGAGTGCAAGTGATGGTTCTGTGCCTTCTGCACCTCCAGACTGAGAGGCTTGGTGAGATCAGAGGGCTCAGGACCATGGCCTTGGACAGCCCAATCACCATGTGGTCAAGGCGTGGCCAGGCCTCAGCTGGGTGGGACCCAGGGCAGGGCAGCTGTGGCCCCGGCCGCGGAAGTCCAGGGCAGCCTCAATTCCTGCCTCCTGGTGCAAGCGGCCCTGCCAGGAATCCTCCCTGCCCACTGCAGCCCCTGGGCACGTGGCCAGGTGGGAGCCACTGACCACAGCCAGGCAAGGAGGAGAAGGCCAGGGCAGCAGCTGCTACTGTGTTCAGCGGTCAGGGCTGCACGGGCTCGGGCGGCTCATGGGTCAGCTCCACTGACACGTGTCGCAGACACACTTCTGTGGGCATCGGCTGGGGCCTGTGTGCCTGCCTGAGGAGTGTCCAGGACCTCATGGAGGCCTGCAAGCTGCTCTCACACTCATGTTTGTATGTGCTCCGGGCCTGTTTCTGCCTGCCAAGGTGCCTCTGGATCTAGCAGTCCCAGCCCGCATCCTTCCCTCCCCAAGATTGACACCACGAGGAGGAAATGAAGCATCTTTAATTGAATCACTGCCTCAACCCCCTAGAGAATCTCCAAGCACCAAACATGTGAGAACTGTGCCCTCCAGGCCCAGAGCCAAGAAGCCCCTTCCCCAGACCCTCAATGTGCCACCTCCAGATCCCTCCCCACTCACACCTGTGACCAGTCTGCCCGGCTTTGTTTCAATAAATAACCCCAAGAACAAAGCTCAGGGTAGGGGACCCAATGGAACACCCAGCTCAGCACAGAAATCTGAAGAAGCAGATTATCTGAAATTGGGATCAAAATACACATGAAATCAGAGCTGGTATGCGAGCTGGGAATGATCCCCTCTAGGCCTCAGTAGGTCACCACGCCCCCACGATCGCCCCACGACACTGGCTCCCACAGTCAGGACGAACTCCATTTCATGTCACACAGTAAAAATTACGTGCCGGCATTTTCCACCATCATACCTGACTCTGAATCCTGGGCAGGGGACGGGGGTGCCCAGAAACCCTAAGAGACAGCGAGCATCTGGAGAAGGGGGAGTGGCTCCCCAAGGACACAGGGATCGGCGCAGGGCAGAGGGTCAAGGCTGGGGGCCGGGTCACTGCTGGGCCCTGCCTCGGCGGGTGCGGAGTGGACTCGAGGCTCGGGCCTGTACGCGCGCCACCTCGCCCATCTCCCTGCGGATGTCCCCGAGAGCCGCTGACGGGGACTCCAGCAGCCTCTGGAAGAGGCTGGGCCGGCCCGCTGTCGGCTCCCGGCACTGGAAGGTTACGGCTGTGCCGGCATCGGCCTTCATCTCCCTGGAGAAGCCGTCGGAGGAGCCATCAAAGCAGCGGCCGATGGCGATCTCCTTGGCCAGCCTTGGGCTCTGGTCAGTGACCGTGTAGACACCGTAGTTGTGACCCAGAGGGTCCAGCGGGGCCAGCATGGAGAAGGCAGTCAGGTCATCAGTGGGTGCAGGTGGAGGATGCCGAGTCAGGTAATCCTGCAGGAGCCCGTTGACCGCCACACGCCGGCAACTGCCCTGGGGCAAGATGGTCACCAGCGTCCTGTCCACCTGACGCTGGTCGAACAGCATCCCGCTGCACTTGAATTCCACACAGGCGGCAGAGGAGCTAGGGCGCTGGGGGTCTCGGACACTCCTGGAATCCCGAAGCCCGTAGAGCTGGCCCTGGGTCCGGGGATGGCTGCCTCCCAAATTGTGGGAGCGGACCATGTACTCCTGGGGTCCTTGAATCTTCACCTTGAGGAAGCAGGCCCGGAACTCCTGCGGGTTGGGCCACCAGGCCAGGAGATCTCCGGTCCAGGAGGCTGGCGCGCCCTCGCGGAAGGGGACCACGTTGTACTCGTATTTGTCCGCCTCCACACGAGCGAAGCGGAAGTGACTGGCGGTCACCGGGGCCTCCTGGCACTCCCGCAGGCTGCGCCACGGGTACACGGGGCCGTTGGCCTCGGTGGGGTCGCCGGGCCTGGGCTTGGCCAGGTTGATGCGGAAGCCATTGCGCTTGAGGGCGGGGTCGTCGTGGTCTGTGCGCTGGTAAGCCAGCCGGTCCAGGTAGGGCTGCGCCACGCCCACGGTGGCCGGGAGCGGGCGTGGCCGCGAGGGCGCGGGCTCCAGCTCCTCCCCACCCAGGGTGGCCGTGACCACAGCGGTGTAGGCGTCGGGCTGATCGGCGTCGCAGAAGGCGGGGAGGCAGGCGCCGTTAGGGCCGGTGACCGCGCTGTCGAAGCGTCCCCAAGCGCGAGGGTTGGCCGAGAAGCCGGGTGCGGGCTCCAGATTGACCAGCGTGACCACCACGCCCTCCACCTGCTCGCTGGGGGTGAACTTGTCATTGGCGTAGGCGCGCACCTTTACGAAGCAGCGGCGGCGCTCGGGCACGTCCAGGTTGAACAGACGGCGCTCGCGGATCTCCACGTTGCCCACCAGGAAGACCCGCTCCTCCCGGCGGGCCCGCTGGGACGCCAATCTCTCACGCTGGAAGTCGCTCTCTTCTTCCCACAAGCCCGTGTCAGGGTTCAGCGACCACAGCTTCAGGGCCTCTACATGGCCCGGCATCCGGATCTGGTCCGTGGCCACGCGCACGGCCACCAGCCCGGTCTGTAGCTGCTCGGCGGAGCCGGCGGCACGGAGGTCCACCAAGAACATGCCGTAGGTGCGCAGCGGGGCCAGCTCCCCGTCTCTGTCCACAAATCGCAGGTCGCTGGGGGCAGCGGCTGCCGAAGTGAGATTTCGGGGATCCACGAAGGTCACCTGGGCCTCCACAGCCCCCGTGTAGGGTTGACCGTCAGCTCTGCGGAAGGCCCCGGGCGGGATGACCAGCTCTCCTAAAGGGGCCTCCTCTCCCATTTCCCCAAGGGATATCCTGTTGCTCTGGCTGCCGTCTAAAATGATCGGGGCTTTCTTTCTCATGGCCTTGACCTCGTGGTACACGCCGGCACCTCGAGGGTCAAAAGGCAGGACCCTCACAGTGTCCATGAACTGGCCGCTTGGGTCCACAAAGGTCATCACCAGCCGCTGAGTGGAAGGTGCCACCTCGAGGGTGAAGTCACCCTGGTAGGACGTGAAGCCAATGGGCTCCCGGCCCAGCAGGATGCGAGCAAAGCGCAAGGGCTCCCTAGAGTCAGCGGCCACCACGCGTCCCCGAATCAGCCCCCGAAGGGGCAGACATTTCTGACAGCCACACTCAGCCACGATCTTGACTGGGAGGGTGTAGCCAGAGCAGTGGATCTTCCTGCTCTCCAGGCGGCGCACAGAGCAGCAGCGGGAGCCTGCGTCCCCACACCGGGGGCTGGAGCCTGCAGGGCTGGGGCAGAGGGTGTCAGGGCAAAGGCCTACGTCCAGGTAGGTGGGCCCTCTGCCTGGCTGACCACAGTCTTCTGGCAGCTTGATCAGGTGTTCTCGGGGCCGGGGGTCACAGGCTGGCTGGCCTGGGGCTGTGGAGCAAGGAAGCAGGCAGATCAGGGTAAGGGGGGGAGCTCTAGGGAGGCCAAGGCTGGGGGCCTAGATTGGGGTCAGAGGCTCAACGCAGGGGCTCAGTGACTGAGCAAGGTCAGAGATCAGTCTGAAGTTGGGGTCCCATGTGAGGCTGAGTTTTAGCTGGACTTGGGACTCGGTGTCAGGGGTTGGGGGGAGGGTTACTGAGGATGCTCACCCAGCACGGTGAGTCGGGCAGTGCCCGATCGCACGGCCCCTGCGTCATTCCATGCTTTGCAGTGATAGGTGCCTGCCTGGTCTGGGCGGAGCCCATGCAGCTCCAGATGGGCCCCATACCTGTGTGTCCGCCTGTCCAGCAGCGTCCCGTTGTGGAACCTGGGGGGTGGCAGGTGAACAACATTATGGGTGTCCTTGGCAGAGGGGAGGGGCTGCATCCACCCCCCCCCCCACCATGCAGCACAAGGAGGCTGCAGAGCAGCTTCCTCTGGGTCTCCGAGGCACCACGCATCACAGGATGCCCATTCCAAGCCCATAGCTGGGCGAGAGACCCATGAGCACGAGGCAGGGCACTCACCAGGAGTATTTCTTGGGCATGGGGGTGCCTGAGGCTTTGCAGCAGAAGGTCACATTCTGGCCAGCCTCTCGAACTCGAGACTCGGGGTGCTTCACCAGGTAGGGCTTCTCTGGGGGCAAAAGCAGCAAAGGTCAGGGTCCAGCTTCTCCCAGTGACCCTTCCCAAGAGTCAGGTGCCATCCAGTCCCTTACACTGATGCCCTGTTTCACCTACCTGGGTCTTTTCCGATGACTCTCGCCCCACTCACTTTTACCCCACATCTGCTGGAGACTGTACCCTTAATGCAGAATCTATTTTTTTCCCTTTAGCCACAGACTTTATTGTTTGAATATTTGCAGCTATTATTCTATACACAAATTTTAATTTCTTTTTTTTTTAATTTTAATTTCTTATAGAACTTTGTATTTCTTATTGCTGGGTCACTTCACTCTCCATTTTATGGCACATTTCAATCAAGAAGTATTTCCCTAGAGCACAATCTGCCTGATTGTGGGTTGTTGTTATTGTTCAGTTGCTAAAGTGAAAGTTACAGTCGTGTCTGACATTTTGCAGTTCCATGGACTATAGCCTGCCCGGCTCTGCTGTCAGGCTCCATGGAATTCTCCAGGCAGGAGTACTGCAGTGGGTTGCCATTTCCTTCTCCAGGGGATCTTCCCAACCCAGGGATCAAACTCGGGTCTCCTGTATTGCAGGCAGATTCTTTACCAATGGAGCCACTAGGGAGTTTAGTTGCTAAGTTGTGTCCAACTCTTTGCGACACTATGGACTGTAGCCCACTAGGCTTCTCTGTCCATGAGATTTCCCAGGCAAGAATGCTGGAGTGGGTTCTTAATGCCTAATCTTAATGCTTCCCTTTGCAACTCACGTCTCACCCCACATCTTCTCTAAGGACTGTGACATTTTATTTCTTGCCCCATTGACCTCGCTGTGCATCATATCATCCCAAGTGCTTGGTGTCACCCAGAGTTACCTCCCCAGTTCCTCAGCCCTTCATCCCTCTTGCCATGAGGCACTTACCCAGCTTATTAAGGACAACAGTGACCACAGCAGACATGGAGCTGTTGGCCTGGGCCTGGGCCATGCCTGCAGAAAAGCCATCCATTTGGGCACTGACGTTGGCTCGGCTGCTGGCACAGACTCCAGGCATCCGGAAGGTTCCACGGGCATCACTAGAGGCTATGGTGCCAGGCCAGTCTCTCAAGGAGACCCTGGCTCCTGGCAGCGGATGCCCAGATGGGGTGACCACTGAGCCCAGAAGAATGTGGTCGGGGCACCCACAGGTGTTGGGGCCACACCCTGGAGGGACACAGGGAGGCACAGAAGACTCTTGACCCCTTCCTTTGGGAGGGCTTTCCTCTCCATCAGTCACTCAGCAAAGGCACCTAGGCACCCTGCCCACCTTGTTGTACTCAGAGAGTCCTCAGCATGGGCCTGCTTGGAGCAGCCCCTGCTGTGAAGGACATGGGGCTGAGTGGTCAGGGCTGGGGCAAGACGGGGGACCTGGGGTCCTGGTGTGAGGGAGATGCCCTGGGGAGGGACCAGGTTAGCTGACTCTCACAGGCCAGAGAGGCTCCTTCTAGCATGAGAGGAAATGTTCGGGCAGGGGCTGGGGGCCCAGCAAGGGGCTGGGGCTTGGGCCCAGAACCTCTCCCTCCAGTCCCAATCCTGCGGTTTCTCCATAAAATGGAAAATTCCACTGGAAACTTCAGGGCAGAGGCATGGAGAACGCAGAGCCAAGCAGGGTAGGGTGGGGACCCCACCACCCCATTGGCCACAGTGCTCCCCCACCCTGCTGCGGGCTCTGCTGGGGCAGTCTCCAGACCGTGTTTGTGGAGCCCAGGCCTGATTGGAATTTCCAGTCGCCTCCTGGCTGGCCTGGTGTCCGGCCCTGGGAGGGCCTGGGCATCGTGTCTGCCAGGGTGTGAGCGCGTGTCCGCGTGGGCGTCGGGGGACGAGCGGGGACTGCCAATGCCATGCAAGTGTGCACCCCGAGTACATGAGCCAACTGCTGTGTGTGTCCACGTCCACCGGAATATCCATACACCCCATCATGCACACAGAGGAAGCGCCTCCACAGATCTGCCCATGACTGGACATGACCCCCGTGAAGTCCACCCGTCCAGATGTACACTTTTACCAGTGCTCCTCGGGGGCCCAGAAGGGAAGGAAGAGCCATTCTCCACGTGGTCCAAGTTCTGCTCCTCCAGGCTCCGCTCCTACGCCCAGACTCCGCCTCCTCTCTCCCGGCACCTCCCCATCAGACTCCACCCTAATTAGCCCCTCTAGGTACTTCCCTCAACCGGCCCCGCTCCCATCACACCCAGGCCCCGCCTCTAGTCCGCCTATCTCCTCCAGGCCCCGCCCCTCCTACCTGGACACCGAGGCCTCACACACTTCTGCGCCTCCGAGGGACGCCCAGGACACGCATCCCCCGCGGGGCTTGGGCAGCGGCGGCGGCGCAAACGACGGCCTGGCCCACAGCTCCCCGAACAGGGACCCCACGGGCCCCACGAACCCCACGTGGCCTCTGGGGAGAGGGCAGGGATGGGGGCGTCAGGTGGCCGCCCATCCCAGAAACCTAGAATCTGGTGACAGTGTGGGGCTGGAGGACGCTCCTGGCACGTGCATCAGAGAGAAGTCCTACCCTCTCCCCGCCAAGGCGAACCGGTCGAATGTGCAGTGGAGGTACGGTGGTCCACCCCCAGCACCGCCCCCCCACCTCCCTCTCCCCCCCGCTCAGCCGAGCTATTCTTTCTGCGTCTCACACGTGTCTGGGGCTCAAAACACGCTTTCACAGGACGAGATGAGCAAATGAGGGCAGCAAGAGGGAGATGCATTCCTGGGGACCCCTTCCTGCTCCCCACTACCTGGGCCCCCGCCATTTCAGCCCATCCCTTCCAAAACCCCTTTTCTACCCCCTCCAGCCCTCTCCTGTGGCCTTGGTCCTAAAGGACCCCCCTCTTCCTAGCCACGCCCACATCCTCTTGGTCCTGCCCCCTCCCCAGAACCATATATTCAGGCCTCCTCCACCTCCCGCCAGTCCCGGCGGCCCCCTGAGCCCCGCCCTCACCGAGCGGGCAGCGGAAGCGCACGTGGTAGTTGGAGCAGCGGCGGCCTCGGGGCTGCTCGCGGTTGAGGCACCAGAAACCGCGCGTGGGGTTCAAGTGTACGCGCTCGCCGACGTCCGAGGGCAGGGCCCAGTCTGTGGTGCGCGCCTCCAGCGCCAGCGGCCTTGGGCACACGCGTGCCGGCCCGTAATAGAAGCGGATCGCGGCTAGGCTCTCGAAGTCACCGTCGCCGCCCGGGTGGTCGACGTTGAACCAGGACGTCCACTCGCTGGCCTCTGCGGGCACCACAGGCGCTGGGACCCGGGCCGCAGCCGGTCGGGCCCCATCAATTCATTCGAAAGCCCGGGCCTGCCCACCCCCATCTCACGTTTAAGCCGGGCTGCCCTGCGCTCAAAAGTGCATGGGCCAGCCCAGCCTTCCCAGATCCAGAGCCCTCGAGCACAGAGGGAGCTGCAAAGGGATCAAGGGAGGTTGTTTTCCTCTTGCCGCCCCCCTAGTTCTGCTGCTCTGCTCAGTACCCAAGCTGGCCCAGGAGTGCAAGCTGAGCTCTTGCCACTGCGTCACCAACCCCCACTCTCAGAATTTAGAACCCTTGAGAGTAAGGAGATGTAAGGGCAGCAGGAGGAGCCCCGCCTGAGACCAGCCCTTCTGCTGCCCTTCCCCAGCCCCCCCATCAGTGCCAACTGGGATCTTGCTTGTGCTGTGCTTAGTCGCTCAGTCATGCCTGACTCTTCGCGACCCCATGGACTGTAGCCCGCCAGGTTCCTTTGTCCAGGGGGTTCTCCAGGCAGGAATACTGGAGTGGGTTGCCATGCCCTCCTCCAGAGGATCTTCCCAACCCAGGGATGGAACCCAGGCCTCCTGCATTGCAGGCGGATTCTTTACCGTCTGAGCCACTAGGGAAACCCCCTAAGGGACCTTGCTTACTGCTCACTGAACCCATCAGGCACCCTCAGTTTCAGGGAAGCCAGAGGTAGGAAGGGTCTGGCCTCTCACAGGTTGGCTACTGTTTCCATCAGTCCCCCAGGGGGGGGCTCACTTCTCTCTTGATTCAAGAGCAAGTGAAATAAAACCTTCCTAGCTGGGAAAGAGACCTGGGTACCAGAACTCTTGCTTCCTTGTCTGAACTGAGCTGGTTGTCCTGCCATGCCACTCCACCCCACCCCCTCTGGCTTCCTCCTGGACAAACAGCCTGGACTCTCCCTGCTCCTAAAACTTAAGACCTCTTAGGGCACCACTTCCAGGGGCTGCCACGCCCAGGGACGCCTCCTGCATTCTTCACCCAGCTCACATCCCCCTTCTCACATGACCCCACCAGCCAGAGCTCCCACAGAGCCCACAGCAGAACCAGGACTCAGACCCAAACTGACTCACCTTCCCAGTCCTCCAGGGCTGGCGAGGGCTGGCCAGGGCGCAATGATGAACCTTCAAGGCCCCACGCAGTCACCGTGGGCTCCTCGGCGGCAGGAGTACCTATTAAAGGGGTGAGGTGTGGCGGGGGGGTGGGGAGACCTCTGTGAGCATGTGAGGTGCTGCCATGGTCTCTCTCATTTCACAGAGGAGAAGCCAGACTCCAACCTCAGCGGACCCCAAGAACAGCATCCTTCCCTTCTACAGGAAGCCTCCCCTGACCTCCCCACCTGGTCTCTCACAGCCCCATCCCTCACTCAGACACAGCCCCTTAGGTTGGGGAAGTCTGTCCACTTCACTCCCCCAGACCCAGTTCTCCCACTGTGTTCAATGGCCATGAGTTCAGTTGGCTGTGCCCCTCTCTGCCCTCATCTTGATCTGAGTTTTCCTTCATCCCTTTGCTGGCTCCCTCAGTCTACCTTACATCCCTGCACTCAGGGCCCAGGCTGCTAAGGGGAAGTCCTTGGAATCTAGCCTGGCTTCTCTGGCCTCGAGGTGTCTGTGATAGCCAGGCTGGGCAGTGACAGACAAGTCCCTTCCCTCTTGGAGTCTCAGTCTCCCCATCTGAAAAATAGGTCCAGTCCCTGGCCCTATTGAGTGTTCCAGAGCTGGGAGTTTCTTTTCTGAGTGGTGTGTGTGTGTGTGTGTGCAAGAGGGGAGGAGTTCGGTGAGAGGGGACAGTTCTGACCCCTTCATCCTGGGGACAGATGATTCAGGGCCCAAACGCTGTGGCTGCGATGGATATCCCGCAGTCCCCTCTTGCCCCCAGGGGGTCCCGGACGGAGCTCCATCTTTTCCTTGCCCCCTCACTCCACTCCCGAGGCGGGCAAGGCGGCCGCAGCGTGGGGGAAGTGAGTGGGTCCCTTGGTTCTGTCTCCCGGCTCCGGCTGCTTGCCAGGTCCTCTGCCAGCCGTTCGGGCGCCTGGAGCGGGGGCTGGGCGGGGGTCTAGGGGCGCCTCACCTCGGGCCCCCGCCAGGAGTGCGGCGGCAGCACAGAGGCAGAGCAGTGTCGGCAGTGACGCCATGGCCAGGTCCGAAGGCCGGAGGGAGGGTCCCAGCTCCGCTGCGCGCTCGGGTCGGACTCCCGCGGGTCTGGCGGCCGCTGGGGCTGAGGATGGGGGAGGGACGCGGCCGCAGGCCACGCCCCATACAGGCCACTCCCCGTTCGAGAAACTCCTCGGCCCGAGGTGACTTGGGTGAGCACCCCTCTGGGGCGACCCCCTCGGTGCATCCGGCTGTACCTCCGCCCTCGTCGCCGACTGGAAGTCCTTTCCTGAGCCCACCCTCCCTTCTCCGCGTCGGGAAGTGCCTCCTGGAACACAGCCTGAAGCCGTCCGGACCTTGAGGCTTTAGGCAGCCCTTTAGGCGGCTAGAAATCCTCCCCCGGGTCTCTCTTCAACTCTATTGGCTTTAGGTCGCCCCTAGCAGGCTGGAAATCAATCCCACCCGGAATCTACCCGCCACTCTTCTGGCTCGAGTTTTCTCGGAGGCCAGCGGGAAGTCCCATGTACATCTGCCCTCCATCCCTCCCGCCTTGGGCCACCGGAGGACCGGTGGGAAGTTGCCCCCCGAGTGTGCCCGCCCCCGCGGCAGACGCGGCGCACAGAGGAGGCCCAGGCGAGGTGGCAGTGGTGGTACGTCTGTTTATTGGCGCGGGCGCTTATCAAAGCGCCGCGATGCAGTCGGTGCCCGTGTACCCCGGCAGGCGCAGAGCGAACTTTCGGCGCACGTCGTCGGGCACGAACCTGCCCGCCACGAAGTGGTGGCGCCCTGAGAAGCGGCCGGCGCAGCGCTTGGGCGCCGCCAGCGATACGAGCACGTCGGGTCGTAGCCCGTCCTCGGCGTCGCCGCCAGTCTCCGGGTCCCAGCCTGAGGGACAGAGGATGGGAGGCGGGGAGCCGGAGCTGGGAGGGGTGCGCGCTCTCAGGAGTACCGCCGCCCACCACCCACTTCCCCTTCCCCAGCCAGCACGGCCTCGGCTCTGACACGTGAGTCCTGGTCAGACCTGCCTCCCCATAAAGCTGAGCCTCTGTCCTCAGGCCAGTTTCTCCTCCCTCGTTGGATATGTTTCCCTCCCGCTCTGACCACAGCCTTTGCCTTCATACTTGTCTGTCTGCTCCCATCCTGCTACCCAATCCTCCTCCTCCATCTGACTCAACCTTTGCCATCAGACTACATTTCTACCTGCTGCTCTTCCCAATCAGACCTGTGTGTCTGCCTTCTGACCTGTCTGTATCCTTCCCTCCCTAACAGTCCTAAGATCCCCCTCTTAGACTTAAGTCTCTTTCCACCCAGACCTCACAGCCTCCTCTGACCAGATCCCCACCCTCTACTCAGAATACACTTCTCACCTCCATCCTCAGTCAAGCCTCCCCCACCAGACCTGTCTCTTTGCGCCAGGTTCTTGCCTCTGAAGATTTGCCCTGCCCTTAGCAATGTGAGCATCCATCCTCCTCCTTCTGACGAGAGACTCTTCCCTCTGACCTGCCTTCATCCTCAGACTAGATCTTGCCTTTTGGCTTCACAGGTCCCAGCCCCTCCCTCACTGGACCATAGCCTCTGCCATATCTCAAATGAGCCTCCACTTTCAGACTTGGGGTCTTGCCTTCTCTCCCATCTCCGACCTGTCTGGGGCCGCTAACTGAAAGCCTCCTCCCTCGGACTTTTTATTTATTTAAAATGTGTGTTTATTTATTTTTTGGCCACACACTGCAGCATGTGAGATTTTAGTTCCCTGACCAGAGCTCACACCCGTGCCCCCTGCATTGAAAGTGCAGACTCTTAACTGCTGGACCGTCGGGGAATTCCTCCTCCCTCTGACTTTAGTCCTGCCTTCTCTGGCCCTAGCTTCCACCCTCAGATTAGGGGCCACTAATAACCCCTCCTGACCTAACAGGGCGACCCCCTCTGTCCTAGGCTGTCTGTTCAGACACCAGCTTGCAGCCTCTCCCCCTGACTAGGCAGCCCACCTCCTCCTTTAGCCACCATCCCCAGCTCTGTGGCATCCTGTTGGTATGACCCTGGGGTCTTGTAAGCCAGGGGATGTCCCCCTGAGACTGGTTGCCCCCATGGAGGGTCCGGCTGGCTAGCAGCTGTTTGTTCCATCTGCCTGTTGCCTAATGGTTCCAACAGGCACGGGGCGGCGGCCAGGATGGGCGAGGCCTTTGCCGAGTGAGCTCACGTCTGCCTGGGCGACTGGGCCAGGATGGGCAGAGAGCAGGCCGTGCTGGGTGTAAGGGGGAGGGGATCCAGGGTCACCTGGGCTCCAGCCTGCGCACTGCCCATCCAAAGGATGGGCATGACCCTCGGCCTCACCCAGAGTGTAGAAGCCATCCATGGTGAGGAAGCATGCTCGGGGTGGGCAAACAGGCTGGGACCACCAGAAACCAGGGCATAGGGGCCTCCACCCAAGCCCGCCTCCCCGCCCTTCATGCCCCCCCTCCACCTGGCGTGCCTGAGGGGATGTCCAGGCTCACAAGCGGGATGGACAATAGCTTCAGCGTGGCCAACGCGCGTGTGCAGGGACCCCCGACCTCACCCGGCTCCACACCAGGGCCCAGCACAGCGTCCACCACCAGCCTGTAGGCGTTGTTGATGAGCTGCACCTGGGAGAGCGAGGCAGAGGCAGGGTCAGGGGGCGGCCTTGGGGCACTGTCCCCCACCACCCCTCGGCCGCCACCCAAGCTGACCTCTGCGGGCAGGTAGGACAGGAAGGGGATGTCCATCTTCTCACACTGAGTAGTCAGGTCCTGGTGCAGTGGGTCCAGTGAGCGTGTGGGGTAGAAGATGGTGGGTTCGTACTCCTGCGGGAAGCAGGAAAGGGTCAGCACTGGGACCCTCCCCGGCTCCCCACTAGGCCTCTGCTCCCAGCTTGGCAGGAACTGCCTGACACAGGGCGTATTCTGTGACCTGACGTGCTTGTCTCCCCCCAGGACACTGACCAGGGGATCAAGCAATATTTTCAGGGATGCGGGAGGCAGGGGCGGGACCCTGGGAGGCCAAGGGCATCCTCGCTACTCACAAACATGCGCAGGTGCCGTGCGCACACCAGCCCCACGGCTCCGTTCTGCTCTGGGCCGCACACGACCAGCACCGTCCTCTGCTTCCGGGAGAGAGCGGGCAGAGGGAACACCTGGCAGGGGCACAGCAGAGGCAAAGGCATGGTGTTTGGAACTCCTCCTTAGTCCAGGGAGGAAACTGAGGCCCAGGGTAGAGGAAGGAATAGGGCTCGGGCCAGAAGGCAAGAGGCCAAGACTTGGGGGAGAGGTGTTCTGGGGGTGGCACGGGGCCTCTAGGGGCCTTGGTTTCCCTGTTGGAGATTCAGAGTCCTTGCCTCAGGCTCTCTCAAGCTGGAGCAGAGAAACTTACCTCCTGCCACTACCCGAGCCCGGAGTGCGGTTTGTTTATTCTCGGCCTGAGTTGCAGACATTCTTCCACCTTTTTCCACTGTGGTGGCTGCCCCTCCCCCGCCCATGTTTCCAGGCCTCATCCCTCCAGGAGGCCCCAGAGTTGGGGGCGGGAGGCGGGGGGGGGGGGTATTTTTCCAACCCGCCGTGCCTGTCTCTCCGTCTGTCCCTCTCCCTTGGCCTCTGTCCTCACTCCCTGTCTTTCTCTCTGTATCTCTCAGACTGCCCATAGGTTGGCCTTGGCTTCTTTGCTCACACCCCATCCATGGTTCTGGAGACAGACCCAAGGGTAGAAGGCTCAGTTTTCCAACTTGCTTCCTATATGACTCTGGGCAAGCCATGTTACTTCTCCTGAGTTGTTATATGTTGTTCTTCCAACTCTTCTGGGCCCGATCCTTTTAGAGTAATGATAATATTATATTTGTTTCTCTCCAGTCTCTGTATTCGCCTCTGTGTCTCTCTTTCTCTCCGTCTCTGTCTCTCTCAGACTCTCTGCGTCTCTCTTTGACGCAGGAGCTGAGTCTCAGCCCTGTCTCTCTGCATGGCCTCAGCTCACTCTCCTCCTGGCACCTCTATCAAGCAGGAGTAACAGTGACTCTGACGGGCTTGTGGGGTCTCCAGGGGGCCAAACTATACTCTAACTTCCAACCACACCAAGGGAGTTCTTTCCTTTTGGAGTCTCCTCCCCAGGGTCTCAGCAAGGTCCTGACTCACCCTGATCATACCTATGACCCCACCACGCCATGCCCAGAGCCCCAGACCTGACCTAGTCAGGGAGAGTCATAATGTCTGGCTGGCTTGACTCTGGACAGACACAAAGCTTTCAGTGTGAAAACTGGATGGTTGGCCTTCAACAGCCAAGCATGAGGTTACTTCACTGGGTTTGCTTTTGTGGCTTTGATTTTCATTGTTCTTACCTCTGAGCATCTCACTCAGGATATGTTTCACTTGTAAATAGGAACGTTTCAGTTAAAAAACAGTTGAATCCACGTAAAGAAAGATATGAAGTTTTTTCAAAAGTATACAGTGGTGATCAGAAGAAGATGAAGAAGGGGAGGAAGAGGTTACCTGCTGGAGCCCTGACTCAATTGGGCACTTTTCTAAAGAGTTTGTGTTTATTCATTGGTGTCAGTTTATTACCCTTTTTCAGGTGAGGAAACAGGCCCAGCGTGGTCTGGCAACATGTCATGAATCACTGGATAGCAGTCGTCTCTTGCAGGCACTTTGAAGTCTGGAGATTTGTCCCAAAGCCAAATATAGCTCTACTCCTACCCTTCTGGGCCTCAGTTCCTGCACCCGTGGCAGGTAGCTGTTTGGGGGTGTTCAGACTTAGGAATCTGACGTCCCCTCTGCTCAAGACCCAGGAGGTGGCAGAGACAGGCAGTCAAGGGCCCCAGACACATCTCTGTAGTTGCTTCCACATCTCTGGGGACGCCTGTCTCTGTCCTGACGCTCAGCAACCCCCTGGCCCGGGCCAGTGATGGACCTTGGTTTCCTCATCTGAGTGATGGGCTGGGGTGGCCCCAAGCCAAGAGGGCTTTCCTGAGGGCCAGAACTGACCATCCTGGCCAGGGGGGTCACGCAGCTAGCCTCCGCCTTGGCGAGCTGGCCCTCTGCTCAGGGTCGAGGTGGAGAAGCAGGGCTCAGGTACCTTGGTCACAGCGACAGCACTCGCGTGGCCACACCACTCCACCAGCTGCTGCCGCCCAAAGCGATAATCCTCCAGCAGCTCCCGCTCCAGGGCCGCTGCCTCCGCTGTGCTGAGGGTCAGAGCGGGGAGACACAGAGAGATGGAGAGAAAGACTGAGAGGCAGACACTTGGCTGGAGCCAGAAATGCGCCACCGGTGTTCTGAGCCAGGCCCTAACACCACCCCCACCCTCGTGCCCAGAGCTGAAGACCCCCCTCAGTTTCCTCATCTGTCCCAAACGCGGTTGAAGGGAAGCCTGCCAGGAAGGCAGTGGGAGTTTTGAACACAAGCCTGAGGCACGGGAGCCCTCTGGTGGTAGACGAAGCACATGGCAATGCATGTTGGTTCCACTGCCCCAGAGCCATGTATGGATGTAAGAGCTGGACCATAAAGAAGGCTGAGAGCTGAAGAATGGATGCTTCCGAACTGTGGTGCTGGAGAAGACTCTTGAAAGTCCCTTGGACTGAAAGGAGATCAAACCAGTCAATCCCAAAGGAAATCAACAACGAATATTCATTGGAAGGACTGAGGCTGAAGCTGAAGCTTCAATACTTTGGCGACCAGATGAGAAGAGCTGACTCACTGAAAAAGACCCTGATGCTGGGAAAGATTGAGGGCAAAAGGAGAAGGGGTGAGAGAGGATGAGATGGTTGGATGATATCACCAACTCAGTGGACGTGAGTTTGAGCAAACTCCGGGAGATAGTGAAAGACAGGGAAGCCTGAAGTGCTGCGGTTCACGGGGTCAGAAAGAGTCAGACATGACTTAGTGACTGAACAACAATAAAAATGGGGGCCTCCCCCAGATGCCTGAAGCCCCCCAAGGCAGGAGGAACCCAGCGCAGGTAACAGAGCATGAAGGACTTAGTTGTTGGGGGCAATGTGTGGATTTTAGGCAGCGGAAACCACTGAAGGAACTCTAGGACACTGGAGGGGGCAGACTGGGCCGGAGGTGCCTGGGAGAGATGGGTTTTAAAGGCTGCAGAGGATTTTAATGGTTCACATGAAGTGGTGGCTGTGGGGACTGCAGCCATGAGATTCATTGGTGATTCTTCTTTAGATACAGTGATAAAATTCAAATAACTGTGGACTTCCCTGGTGGCACAGTGGATAGGAATCTGCCTGCCATTTCAGAGGACACAGGTTCGATCCCTGGCCTGAGAAGATTCCACATGCCACAAAGCAACTAAGTGTATGTGTCACAATTACTGAGCCTGCACTCGAGAGCCCACGTGCTTAGAGCCCGTGCTCTGCAACAAGAGAAGCCACGGCAGTAAGAAGCCCGGGCACTGCAACAAAGAGTAACCCCCACTCACGGGAACTAGAGAAAGTCCAAACAAAGCCAGAAAGACCCAGTGCAGCCAAAAATAAAAGAAGTTAAAATAAATTAATTTTAGAAAATTCAAATCATCGTGGCCAGAGAGATGGAGCTAACGTAGTTGAAGTGAAGCTCCGCCCCCAGCTTGCTGAGTGACAGGTCTGACTCCTCCGAGCCTTGCTTTCTTCCTCCTTTGCAAAAGTGTAGGCAGGACAGGCTAGATAATTTTTGAGGTCCAGGGCAGAATGCAAATGTGGGGCCCCTTGATCAATAATTATTAAGAATTTTAACATGGTGATGGCAGAGCATTAAACCAAGTATTGGGCCCTTCTAAGAGCAGGGCCCTGGCCCCAGTTTAGGGGGCCTTCCAAGGGACATGGGCTTGGTGGCTTCAGAGAGGAAAAGCTGGCACTGAGGAAGGGAAGATGTTCCTCATGCCAGACTCAGGGGCTGGAGCAGCTGAGCAGAGTCTATAGCCTGATGCCAGCTTCCCCTAGCCAGGACCCCTCCCAGGTGAGGAGGAGCACTTGCCCCCAGCTTATTAGCACACCCTTGAGCATAATAACAATAATAATGATACATATAATAATAATTATTATTATTACTTTAAAAGGATCGGGCTCAGAAGAGTTGGAAGAACATATAACAACTCAGGAGAAGTAAAATGGCTTGCCCAGAGTCACACTGGAAGCAAACTGGAAAACTGAGCCTTCTACCCTTGGGTCTGTCTCCAGAGCCATGGATGGGGTATGAGCAAAGAAGCCAAGTCTGACCTACAGATAGGCAGAGGTTTATTGGGATGAATCCTGAGGTTCTTTTCTTAAATTCTGTGAGTAGGAGACTACAACCTTCTAGCTAATTTTGTAGTATGCCCACGCCGGGCAGCAGGAAGGCTGGAGGTGGGAAGCTAGGACTGCTATGGGATGGGAAGTCAGGGAGGGCTTCCTGGAGGAGCTGACCTGGAGTGCCATGGGAGGTAATCCAAGTGGCAAGAACAATGAGGGTCAAGGTCCTGTGGTGGAAATGTCCGATTCAAGAGACAGAAGAGAAGCAGAGTGAGTGAGGCTGAGAAACTTGGTCAGACACACATCAGGGTGTCACACGGATGGAGACGGGAGGCTTAGAGCAAGGTGACATGCCTCGTGACCCCAGCAAGCAGAGCCACATTCAACCCCAAGCTTGTCTGTGGCTGACGCTGTAGGTTGAAGGGCCGGGTAGGGAAAAGGAGCTCCTGGTGGGGCCATATGAAGAGCGCCCCCAGGGCAGGCAGGCCCAGGGCCTTCTCTGGTGGCTCAGTGGATAAGAATCCACCTGCCAACGCAGGGGACACAGGTTTGATTCCTGGTCTGGGAAGATTCCACGTGCTTTGGAGCAACTAAGCTCATGCATCACAACTACGGAGCCCAGGAGCCACAACGACCGAGGCCACGTGCTCAGGGGCCCACGAGCCACAACTACTGAGCCTGCGAGCTGTAATTACTGAAGCCCACACATCTAGAGCCTGTGCTCTTCAACAAGAGAACCCACCAGGATGAGAAGCCAGTGCTCCGCGACAAAGAGTAGCCCCCCCACGCCACTAGAGAAAGCCTGTGTGCAGTAACACGGCTCATTCCCCCATCTGCAGCTTGCAACAGCTCTGCTGCCCCCCTGGGAGGGCTGGGGAAGATCATCCATACTCCTCTGTTTTCCCTCGGTTCTGAAGATTTGACCTCTGGCCTCCATGTGGAGGCTTCCTGGGATTCCCTGGTGGCTCAGATGGTAAAAAATCTGCTTGCAAGGTGAGAGACCTGGGTTCCATCCCTTGGAAAGATCCCCTGGAGGTATAGCAACCCACTCCAGTATTCTTGCCTGGAGAATCCCCATGGACAGAGGGGCCTGGCAGGTATGGCAACCCACTACAGTATTCTTGCCTAGAGAATACTCATGGACATAGGAGCCTGGCGGGCTATAGTCCATGGGGTCGCAAAGAGTCAGACATGACTGAGCGGCTTTCACTCCATTATCTTCCTGCCTAGCGGGTCACCGGAGTGACAACCGGGACTCCACAGGCAAAGGGAAGTCCAGGAACCTGAGGGTTGGGGCAGCAACTGCTCCAAGTCGGGGAGGGGATATGGCAGAGCTGTTATGGGACTGAGGAGCGGAGGGTGCTCAGTTTATGAGGGTGCCTCTTGCTTCTCCCAACCTCTGTCCCCAGGAGAGGAGCTGCAAGGCTCCAGGATTTGCCCACCAGCCCCAGAAGGAGCAAAAGCCCCAGAGGGGGCTTTTTAGAGGTGAAGCTGTGAGGCCAGGGTGTCTGTGCCAGACACTCCCTGCTTTCTCAGCTCCAACTGCTTCTCTCCACCCTCCCACCTCTGCCCACCAGTCCTGTGTCACTGCTCACCTGGCTGCCTACTGCAATCTCATCCCCTCAAACTCAACACGAGCCATGGGGCTTTGAAAACTTGAATGCCAGATTTCCCAAACCTCCCCGGCATTCAGAGAATATTTATTCAAATTCCTCACCAGACTTACATGCTCCCCAGTATGTCTCCCACTTTGGCCTCCTCTCCCCATGTTCTACTCTACCCAACACACAGCACCTCATCACTCCCCGGTAGGCATTTGAGGCCCCTCTGTCCCCCACACCAGGTGAAGTCACAGCTCCAGCTGCTAGAACATTTTCCTCCCCCTGCCTCGCATGTGCTGGGTCTCTAGCTGAGTCTGGATACCAGCCAAGTACTGCACAGGACCTGCCTTGAGAAGAGGGGCTGAGTGGACAGTGGGCGGGTGGCAGCACAAAGGGCCATGGGGTCTGGTTTAGAGAGAGGTCTACAGCCTGGCTTGGGGACCCATATCACACACACTTAGAGGACACAGGAGGATGACTTAGGATCAGGTGGAAGACACAACCACAGCTGCCAGCTCCAGACCCCAAATTCATCAGCCCACCGGCAAGTGGCCCATGTATTTAAAAATCGCTTTAATCCGAGCTCAGCCAGGGGCTTCCCTCCCCAGTCTTCAGTTTTATTCTCCAAACAAGGGGTTTAGTAGCAGAGGGGACTACCAAGGAGGGTGTGAGCATTTGAGGAGCTGAGAGCCTGCAGCTCTTCCGATGGGGAACAAGGGGTATGGCTCCAGGGTCCCTGGGAAAGATGGAAAGAGGAGGTGGGCCTACTTAAGCTGTGTGTGTTTGGCGGAGGTGGGGGGTGGGGGGAGAAACCAGTGGTGCTGATGAATAATTCATGAGGGGCAGGCCTGCTGCAGAGGCCGTTTCCCTGGCAACGCAGCTTTGGAGGTGTTGGCAGCCGCAGACTTAGTCCCTCCAACGAAATTCGAAATTCCGGGATAGGTCTGGCATTCTCCCCGTCCCCCATCCCGGCCATGCCTCTGCCTCCCATCTACAGCCCCTGGTTCCCCAGGCCTTCTTCCAGCCATGCCCCTGCTTCCCTCTGGTCCCTCTCCCTGGCTGACCTGAGGAAACACCGCTCTTCGGGCGCCTCCGCTAGGTCCGGGCCATCCGTGCTGCTCATGGTGGAGGTGATCTGTGTGCACGCAGGCAGCCACCACTGCCACAGCCTTTTAAATGCATCCCTGGGCGGAGGGGGCGTCCCCTCTCCTCCCGCCCACTCTGTGTGTCCGCCAATCAGGAGACCCGCGAAGGCGCTGCGCACGGCCATTGGTTGTAAAGTGCAAGTGGACTTAACCCCTTTGTGCCAGGAGTGGAGCTGCCCATGGGATGGCGGGAATCTCAAAGTTCCAAATACCGGCACGGAAACAAAGTCTGGAGGGACAGCGACGGGCTCCTTACCCCCGCTATGGGTTCCTGGCCTGGATGCAGGTGGACCTGCCTCTGCTGCGCCCCTCTCCAGCCTGGTACACTCCGACACAGGTCGCCTATCCACCCAGCAGGTACCCCAGTGGAGAAGACCCCCAGTCTGAAGAGGCTGGCTGCTGACAAGCAGGGTTTCACCAAAGGCAGGAAAAAGTCCAAGCACATTTGGCAGCCGACGCTGCAGGGCGATCCAGGGGCCATCCCATTGGCATCTTCTGCTTAGTCCCCACACCTCCTCTGACACCCCCCCAACCCCCAATCACTCAGTCCCTGGGACACAAGCAGGCCAGTCTCCAAAGCGTTTATTCTCTCCCGGTGGGGAGGGGACGCGGGTCCAGCAGTTTCTGGGGCACAGGCCCTACGTGTACCATATGAACCCATAGGTGGCGTTGAGAATCTCCTCCTTCATGCGCAGCCCGTAGAGCTCGCCCATCATGGGAGTCACCCAGCGCGTGGTGTGGAACACGGACTCACCCACCTGTGGGGATGGAGGGGTATTGGTGGGTCCCATGAGCCTGCTGGGACCCCACCTGGCCTGGCAGCCCCTGTGCCTCTACCCAGAACGGCCTTCCACTTCTGGCACCTGGCACTCACTCCCCTAAAGCCCCAGGTTTTCTGTGGGAGGCTGCGTTTCTGCAGTGGCCTAGACTCTGTGGTGTTGAAGACCCACCTTCCAGCCCGGCACGTCCTTCATGATAGTTGCCTCCTCCTCCAAGTTCTCCCGAAGCATCTGGAGAACCCTGCAGGGAGACAAGGTGGGAGGTGGGGGACAGAGCTGATCCCTCCCAGAGGCCCCTGCGTAACAAACCTGCCAGACCTGCCCCTCCTCCAGCTCCCCATCACCTCCCATGGCTTTCAGCCCCGCACACACGCTGCTCTCTCTGCTTTACTTCCCTCCGCCTGGCAAACTCTTGCAGCCCTCCGATGCCAAAACCCCCTCCTTCAGAAACATTCATTCTCCCTCTTGGGTCTCTCTTGCAAGTCAAGTATGGGGCCCTCTCCAAGGACAATGGCAGCCCCTGGAGTACAAGGTCATGGCTGTTGATCCCCATGTGCATTCTGGCCTTGTCCCACGGTGCAGGCTGGGGCACTCTGACCTGTGACCTCCTGACCCCAGCACCCTACCTCCGGTCCTTCTCTGCCTGCAACAGAGGCATCAGCGCGATGCGGGCCTCGAAGTCCTCGATCTGTAGACGCCTGTGAAACCCCAAAACCGACACTTAGATCAGTCCACGGTGGGATGGAGGCAGATGATGCGGCCCTTGGACATGCATTACCCTGGAACGGGGCATGGGGGAGAGGCAGAGGCAAGCAAGGGGGAAAGTGGGCTCAGCCCACCAGCAGCCTGCAATGGGTGTGGGGGATGTGGGGAAACGCAGCTGGCAGAGGCGGCATCAGTCCACAGGACTGCTGGCTTCACACTTTCTTTTCAGTTCAAAACTTTTTTTTTAATCCTAAAAATAGCCCAGGCCTGATGATTGCAGTGAACTGGGGGGAACATTCATCATGAGGTTCTGGGCCTTACAAAACCACATCCTTTTCATCTCAAAATAACCATGGGGTGAGGGGGTGAGTATCATGAGCAGTTTCTTTCTTTTCCCTGCTTTTCGGCATCTCTAACTCACCAGCCCTGTCTGCCAGGGGGAGTGGGGAGAGCGGTGCCAGTGATGCAGCTCAGGGAGTGGCCCCTGACCCTGTCCCCCCATCACCACGAATGTCACAGCAGCACAGGGAAAGGTCCGAGGGAACTTCCGCCTCCACCTCAACCCCCTCAGGGCCCAGGGACTGGGGCTGCTGTCCTCACCAGTCACATACCATGACTACCTCAGTGCCCCCCGGGAGACTGGGCCTGGTCTTGCCTGTCCAGTGTGCGGGCCTAGTGTCCAGCACCCACCAGGTGCTCCTGAGTTCACTAAACAAAGCGGAGTGCCCTCCACATGCTGGACCTTCTCCAGCACTGCCCTCGTACAGGGGTGAGCAAGGCCAAAGTGAGTGCTGAGGACACAGAGTGGGAGAGGGTGGGGGGACCGGCTGGTTGGGAGCCAGTGAGGAGGAGCCATCTGACAGAGTGCTGAGCAAACTCGGAGGCAGCCAGAGTCCAAGCCAAGGCCACGGCAGACTGGGACCCTCAGGCCTGTGTGGCTGGCCTGGCCATTGTCTTGTATGATCTGCCTTAGAAGCCCTGGTATCATCATTGCCTGAGCACCACTGACAAACACCCCCTGAGGGACAGGGCCTGTCCCTCTGCCTCTGCCTGATGGGCTATGCAAACCGGACCTTGGGGTACCTGGAGGTGGAGCTCGAGGGTACCTAGTGAACACCCAGAGGCAAGCTTCTTACTTACTAGTCAGTCATGCCTTGAAGGTAAAGCCCAGAAATAGACTCGCTGGCTCAGGTCCTGTGCTCCCCGAGGTGCTGATGGGGGCCTTGAGGAGCCCCGAGTCCACGGCATAAGTCCCCACCCGCCTCTCCAGTGCGGGGCCTACCTGCGCTCGCGGTTCCACCTCATCATGCTCCAGTACCCGAAGAGCAAGGCCCCAATGCCCACGGCGAACATGCTGTAGCCTGCAGGGAGAGGGCACCGCTCAGCACCTGCCCGAGGGACAGGCCACCTTGACCCTTCTTCTCCTAACCACAACCCACTCACGGCAAGTACTCCAGAAACAGGAATGAAGGAGCAGGCGAAAGCCCTCATGGAGCCCCTCCCAGACAGCCAGGGCTGTTTCTAACACCTGTTTTAGACTACTTGTTTTGTCTCTGTGTAGAGTCCACCCGCCCCTCCCGTTGACACCCCCTCCCCTGCAACTGTAGACCACGCTTCACCCCAATCACCCACTCTGTGGGCAGGGGACACCAGGCTGCAAGGCTGCTGCGGCTGCCAACCTCAGCCCCACGCCAGGCTTCCCGGAAGGCGCAGGCTGGGTGGAGACCATGGGAGAGCCTGACAGTCTAACCGTTTATGGCTGGGTGGCCTCAGCCCCGCCACTGACTGGAAGGCTGTTTTGAGTTCCTTCAGCCAGCTGGTCCCTGTGGTGAAGGACGGTGTCCACGCTGGGTCCTGGCTCCACGGAGGGCCCGGCTGCCAGGGCCACCTCCCCAGGTACTGCCCACAAGGGGCTGGATGGGGCTGCGGGGGCAGGCAGTGCCCTGCAGGGGCCACCCGGCCACCCCCTGGGCTCCCAGGGTACTGCTGCCTCCCAGCCCCGTGGGATTGAGCTCCCTTCCTGGGACCCCAGGAGACAGAGGCTGAAATGAATATTTACTGAGCCCCTGGGGGCACCTGTGCTGTAATTCTGACTGACAGGCTGTGGGCCTGCTGGGGTCTTCAGGGAGGTCTGGATGCCTTGGGCCTGGTTGGGGCTGGCTCGTCCCATGCCCCCTTGTCTTTCCAGCCTTGGTCTCTCCTCTGGATGGAACTCGTGGTTGTTGGGATGAGCTCACAAGCTCAGCCAGACTGAGCCTCATGTAACACCCAGTAAAGGGCCAGCAAATGGTGGGTAAAGCCACTCCCTGGGCCTTGTGGGGGGGACAAAGTGTGGGCCCTTTCTCCTTTAGTTTGGCTTAGCACAAGACTCATCTGGCACCTCTGTTGGACCCGGAGATAAATAAGAAACTGGCTTAATTTTTTACTCCTTTTAATTCAACCTGTTAAAACACAAGCTCAAGGCAAGACATTCCGAAGTTATGGCGGACGAGGTAGTGAGGGCACCCTGGTTCCTGCACTCAGGAACCAGGAAGCAGGACCTCTCCAGAGAGACCCAAGTGCCCAGGACCAGCTCTCAGTGCACCTGTGGCTCTTACACAATGGCTGACCACCCGCGCTGGGCACTCAGCATTCTCTCTGCTGGGTGATAAGTGTTTCATCAAAGCCGCCCATCCTCTGCAGAGAGGCTCAGGGGTTTCTCCTTCTAACCCAGCCCCAGAGAACAGACCTAGACTGTCCTTGTAAGGGCCTCTTACCCCCAACACTGGGCGCCCATGTGTGGGTCCATCTGTAAGATAAATTCCAAGACCAAGGTAAGGTGCTAGAGGAGGATATGGCAATCTATTCCAGTGTTCTTGCCTGGAGAATCCCATGGACAGAGAAGCCTGGCAGTCTGTGGGGTCACAAAAGAGTCAGACACGACGGAGGGACTAAGCAACAACAAGGTGAGGTGACCTCTCCTATAACTCATCTAGTCCTCACTGACAGCGGTGAGGCTGAGGCCCCAGGCCCTCAGAGGGGTGTCTGCGCCTCATCTGGTAGGAGATGACAGTGGGGCGGCAGGGGGAGGGCATATCCAGAAAAGGGTGCAGGCCACGTGTAAAGATGACCTGAATAAACAGAAATGCATCCTGTGTTCATGGATCACAATTCAACATTGTTCAGAGGACAGCAGTCTCCAAACTGAGGTACAGATCCAACCCAGTTCCCATCAGAATCCCTTCTTCCCCCCAGTCCCACAGAAATTTGCAAGCAGATCAGAAAATTCATGCGGAAATGCAAGGCCCCAGAACAGCTGAGATAGTTCTGGAAAAGAACAAAGTTGGAAGACTCTTCAAACTTACCACGCAGCTGTGTGTACAAGACAGTGTGCACTGGCATAAGGACAGACATGTACATCGATGGAACAGAGCTGAGAGTCCAGAAATAAACCCTCACATTTATGGTCAATTGATTTTGGACAAGGGTGCCAAGATAATTCAATGGGGAAAGAACAGTCTTTTCAGCAAACTGGACAACTGGGTAGCCACATGCAAAAGAATAAAGTGTGCATCTCTCTCCCTCCACACACAAAAATTAACTCAAAATGGATCAAAGACCTCAATGTAAGAGCTAAAACTATAAAACTCTTAGAAAACAGCAAAGTCATTCTGCGACCTAGGATAAGGCAATGATTTCTTAGATTAGACACTGGCCACACAAGTGACAAGAGAAAAAATAGATGAATTGGACACTGTTGAAATGTAAAACTTTTGTGTTGCAAATGACACTATCAACAAGCTGACAAGACAACCCACCGAATGGAAGTATTTGCAAATCATGTATCTGATAAGGGAATGGTATCCAAAATATATAAAGAACTCTTTAAAATTCAATAACAAAAAGACTAACCACCTAATTTAAAAATGTGTCAAGGGTCTGAATAGATATTTCTTCAAGAAAGCTACACAAATAGCCAGGAAACACATGAAAAGGTGCTCACCATCCTTAGTCCCTAGGGAAATGCAAATCAAAACCACAGTAGATACCACCTCACACCCACTAGGATGGCTAAAATTTTTTTTAACGGAAAACAATTAGTGTTGTCCAGACGCAGAGAAATGGGAATGCCCATATACTGCAGGTGGGAACGTAATTTGGTATAGCCAATCTGGAAAACAGTTTGGCAGTTCCTCAAGATGTTAAATGTGGAGTTACCATGTGACCAAGCAACCCCACTTCACCTAAGAGAAAGGAAACATATGTTCACACAGAAACCCATACAAGAATGTTCACAGCAGCACTGTTCATAACAGCCAGAAGATGGAACAATTCAAATGTCCATCGAATAGTAAACAGACACACGAAACGTCCAGCCATAATAAAGAAGGAAGCACTGAAGCATACTACAATGTATACATTAAAATGTGCTGAGAGGACCTCCCTGGTTGTCCAGTGGTTAAGACTCTGCCTGCCAACACAGGAGACACTGATTCCATCCCTGATCCGGGAAGAGTCCACATGTCGCGGAGCGACTAAGCCCCTGCCCAACTACTGAGTGTGTGCCCTAGAGCCCATCAGCCACAACTACCGAGCACATGTGCTGCAACTACTGAGCCCACACACCCTAGAATCCATGCTCCGCAACAAGAGAAAACATCGCAGTGAGAAGCCTGTGCACCACAACCAGAGTGGCCCCCCACTCGCCGCAAATAGAGACAAGCCCACAAAGTAGTGGAATCCCAGCACAGCCAAAAATAAATAAACAAAATATATAAATTAAAAAAAAAAATGCTGAGAAAAGTTAGACATAAAGACACATCGTTAATTATGCCATTTATATGAGAGGCAAATCCCTAGAGACAGGAAGCAGATCAGTGACTGTCAGGGGCTGGGGGAGAATGTGGAGCAACTGCTAATCAGCACAGCATTTCTTCTGGGATGATGAAAATGTAAATTTAGATCATTCCAATGGTTGCACAACGGGAATAGACTAAAAATCGGTCTGTACACATGAAATGGGTGATTATATGGTATGGCATGTGAATCTCAATTAAAATGTTAAAGATAGCAGAAAAAATGGGCCACTCACTGGTGCAGGAGGCTGTGGAGAGAGGAGAGCGGGGTGTGAGAGACCAGGGGAAAAGGTGGGGGTAACAGTCACTTCAGTAGCTGTGTGGATCAAGGGCGGCCTGAGCCAGCCTGGCACGTGGTAGCATGCTGGCAGTGAGTGATCCAGGCAGAGAAAAGGCGAGTGGGTGCCAAGCTTGGGGTCACGGTGCCTGGACAAGAGCAAGACTGATGGAAAGAAAGCAGCTGTGGATAAGGCTGGAGGACAGAAATGAGGGCATGGTGCAGGATAAGAGTGAACAACCTCCACATTTGCTATTCCCTCTACCTGGGCAACTCCTTTTCGGAGAGGTCCTCTCGCCCTTTCCGGCTCAGTAAGGCCCCAGTTATCCTGGGCCTCAGCACTGGCCACAATGGGAAATTACAAGCAATGTGTCTGTCTCCTCAGCTGTGTGAGTTCCTCAGGATAGAGCCCAGCACTAAGGACGCGTTCAACAGTTACTAAATGGAGATACACTAACTAGACGCAGGTACATAAACAGAGACCACACCTCAGAAAGGGTTGTATTCCTCATCCCTCTGCAGCTAGGAAAGACTGAGGTGGTCTGTATGTGCAACAGGGGAAGCGGGTGTAAAGGGCTGAGAGTAGGAGACCCAAGCGCAGGCAGGGGTATTTAAGGCACACAGCAGGCACTGCTGAGAGGAACAGGATAAAGGCCACATGTGGGACTGCAAAATAAAAGAGATGCTGGCTGTGGGAAGCCCAGGGAGACCCAAGGGCTGGGGTTCTTGTGCAGCCTGGTCTGGACACAGGTCACAGAAGTACACATGTATAAACAGAACTCATGCCACACCCCCGAGGAGTATTCTAGCCTGGGTGCTAAGTTAAGAGTTTGAGAAGAGACGAGACAGATCACATATTCGTTGAATCTAGGAGTGAGTCTAGAGTTCAGTGCCCAGTGCTCCAAATCTAACCTGTAACTGTTTTTGTATGGTCCTCAAGCTAAGCACACTTTTAGGTTGGTAAAGTTGTAAAAAAGCAACAGGGGAGAAAGACTATCTGGCCAAGAAAGCAGAAAATACTTACCTGGCTCTTTATGGAAAAAGTTTGCCAATCTTTGTTCCAAATTACAAAAAAGCCAGTAGGGAGCAAGGGAAGACTTGAGTTTTTAACCTAACATTAACTTTTCTCTGTCTTAATTATAACATTTTTAAACATCATGCTCACAAATTTTTTTCTGCTTTTTAATTGAGGCATAATTTGCATAGCATGCACACGCTTTAAATGTAAAGGTCAATGAGTTACAGCAAAATATTCATTCTTAACTTGGTTTATATTCTTTGTATTCCTGTTAATCTTGGGTGCAGTGTATGGGCGTTTTTCACTTTCTCTTACATGTTTTTGTGTTGACCCCAATAAAAAAATTTTAAAAAGTTATTTAGAGCCCTTGACAAATAGAAGAATCCATATTTCTGGGATATCCTGCAGGTGGGGGCCACCAGCGAGGAACCACTGCGCAGAACTTTTTTTCCACCCCCCCCCAAAAAAAACTCTTTCAAATTCCCTGGGTATTCCAGGTTCGGCCCCAGCTTTGCTCTGGGTGGCCCTGTGGGTAGTCGCATCCTCTCTCGGGTCTCAGTCTCCCTACTTGTGAAACGGGAACGTGCAGGAAGGCTCCCAGCGGAGGCTAAACTAATTTCAGTTTGTGCTTAGTCGCTCAGTCATGTCCAACTCTTTGCGACCGTATGGACTGTAGCCCGCCAGGCTCCTCTGTCCATGGGATTTTTCAGGCAAGAATGCTGGAGTGGGTTGTCATTTCCTCCTCCAGGGAATCTTTCTGACCCAGGGATCGAACCTGCGCCTCCTGTGTCTCCTGAATTGCAGGTGGATTCTTTACCCGCTGAACCACCGAGGAAGCCCTCTCTCGGTTTAATCAATGAATTGTAAAATGGAAATAATTAACGGGACCGACCTCCTGGGCTGTTAGGAGAAGGAAGCAAAGGGCTTAGTAAACGGTCGACAAACTGCAGCAGTTTTCATTATTGGTAGTACTGAAGCTTTGGGGCATCCCAGGGCTCCGCCTCCTGTCATATGGCCGGGGAAACCTTGGCCCGCTAGACTCCCTGGCGTCCCGACCCCGCCGCGGCGCCTAGAACGCCCGGACCCTGACACCCCGGCGCAGGGCGACACTGACCCGACAGTCCCCGACGCGGAAGGTTCCGCTTGTAGTCGATAGGGCCGTAGCCCCCCACGGGAGGCATGTCCTGCTTCACCTTCGACGCCGCCATGCTTGCAGGACCTTGCACTTCCGGTCGCAGGAGGAAGTTACGCAACGGCGATAGACACCATGCTGAGTGTGGCGGAAGCTGCAGTGCAGGTCTCGGACCCGACTGGGAAACCTAGGGCGCCGCTGCACCTAACCCAGTTCGTACGAGAGCTCTGTAGCGGGGCCTGGGATCGACTGCGCGCCCCAGCTGCGACCAAAATGTCCTTATTTTCTCTTCTCCTAGATGGAGGCATGGCTCGGTCGGTGTTAAAGCCTGCAGCCCGTCTGGTCGCCAGAGTTCTTGCACCAAAGGACCTTCCCACTCACCTTCCCTCTGGGGCAGTGTGAGGCCAGTTAGAAACCCCAGGCTCCCGAGGGAGCCAGGTATCGTCCCATTCCGCCCCCCCCCCCGCCTTGGGGCCCCCTGCGGGCAGCCCAGGGCTCTTCAGGGTTAGGACTGGATTACACGAAGTTCGGGACGGCTGCTGCTCAGATTCGGACTCCTGAGGAGCCGCCCCAACCCCAGGCTCGGATTCCACTCCCGTGACGGTCGAGACGCCTTGCTAGTGTCCTCTCATCGGGACCTGGATCATTCAGAGCGATTATGAGTCACAAAGCCGTAGGGCCTTGGGGAGAGCACCACGAGGCGGGGTCAGGGCCCCCACCCCCCACCCCGAGGCAGGGTGACGCCCGCTGTCACTTCACAAGGCAGAAATTGTTACCTGGGCAATAAAAGGCACCGCGGAGGCGGGGGCCGGGGAGTGGGCACATGGGGGTGCGGGTGTGCAGGTGCCAAGCGCCATGGGTTAGGCCCGAGATCGGAGTCCGGCCGCCCCCCGACAGCAGCCGCCTCCTGCTCCCCACGCGCCCCAGGCGCCACCATGTCGGGCGACAAGCTTCTGAGCGAACTCGGCTATAAGCTGGGCCGCACGATAGGAGAGGGCAGTTACTCCAAGGTAAAGGTGGCCACATCCAAGAAATACAAGGGCACGGTGGCCATCAAGGTGGTGGACCGGCGGCGCGCGCCGCCCGACTTTGTCAACAAGTTCCTGCCACGCGAGCTGTCCATCCTTCGGGGCGTGCGGCACCCACACATCGTGCACGTCTTCGAATTCATCGAGGTGTGCAATGGGAAGTTGTACATCGTGATGGAGGCGGCCGCCACCGACCTACTGCAGGCAGTGCAGCGAAACGGGCGCATCCCCGGGGGGCAGGCTCGCGACCTCTTCGCGCAGATCGCCGGTGCCGTGCGCTACCTACACGACCACCACCTGGTGCACCGCGACCTCAAGTGCGAAAACGTGCTGCTGAGCCCTGATGAGCGCCGCGTCAAGCTCACCGACTTCGGTTTCGGCCGTCAAGCTCACGGATACCCTGATCTGAGCACCACCTACTGCGGCTCTGCCGCCTACGCGTCGCCCGAGGTACTCCTGGGCATCCCCTACGACCCCAAGAAGTACGACGTATGGAGCCTGGGCGTCGTGCTCTACGTCATGGTCACCGGGTGTATGCCCTTCGACGACTCGGACATCGCCGGCCTGCCCCGACGCCAGAAGCGCGGCGTTCTCTACCCCGACGGCCTCGACCTGTCAGAGCGCTGCAAAGCACTAATAGCCGAGTTGCTGCAGTTCAGTCCGTCGGCCAGGCCCTCCGCGGGCCAAGTAGCGCGCAACGGCTGGCTGCGTGCGGGGGACTCCGGCTAGAAGCCGGGGTTCCCACCGTTCCCGCTGCCCAGAGCATTGCGCAAGCGCAGGGCACGCGCAAGAAGCGCGCTGCCGTAGTTCCGCGAAGCCTCCGCGCACCGCTGTGCACGCGCCCTTCCCCCTTCCCTACTTCTTCGACGCCGGGGGCAGCAGTCGCCCCTGTTTGGAATTCAACTACTCCAACACGATCCCAAGAGCAGGAGGGCGCATGCGCTCCCTCGGTTCCCGGCGAGAAGGCCCCAGGAGGGGGCCAGATGAGAGGAGACAAACGTTGCACCGGTGCAGGGTGAGCGACCGCTACGCGGTGGGCGGTGGCTGCTTGGAGAAGCTGGTGGGGAACGGACGCGCGCGGAGGGCGCCCATCCACAGCCAGCTTCGCATACCGGTTAGGGAAGGCGCGCTCCAGGCGCTGCCCTCCTTGGAACTTGCAATAAACTCCCTCTTTCTCGCACCTAGCTCTAGCAATGGCCCCCTTTTATGGAGCAGTGGGGAGCGTATCACTCCCCGGGGAAAGGCAGGCACCGGCACCCCATTTTAGAGAGACTTGTGGAGGTTCTTGCTCCAGGTCTGAAAAGGGGGCTAGGAGGATTCGAACAGAGACCTTTCGGGCTCCCCATCCTGGGCAGACCCGAAGGGGCCTTTGTGTCCTCCTCAGAAACGTAATAGCCCTGGGAATGGAGGTGCTGGATTGGGGAGCAAGGACCCCAGCACCTTTCTGGTGTTTAAGGATGGGACAGCAAGGGACGGGGGGCGTCTGTCCTGACAGAAACAGCGTTTACAAAAGAGGAAATTGAGGCCCGCACAGGTATCACTTGCCCAAGAACAGCCAGGATTGGCACCCAGATATGTCTGAAGTGGGGTGGGGAAGTAGTGGAAGCTCTCCTTAGTGTTTGGCCCCTTCCTCGGTGAGGCAAAGGAGTCTGCCGGGTTCATGCTTTTTTAATTGTAGAACAGTTACTTTACAATATTGTGATGGTTTTCATGTCCCTCACCAACGTGAATCGACCATAGGTATACACATGTCCCCTCCCTCCTGTACCTCGTCCCACTCGGGCTTTCATTCATGCCCTGTTCATTCAGGCATTTTTTGAGCATCTGCCGTGTGCAAGGCACTGGGACACAGCCAAGTGGCTTGGATCCATCCGTGCTCCCAGCGAAGGAGCAAGTGGCAAGTAGAAGAATGGCATGGAGATAAAATAATTGTTAAGTTGTGCTAAATGCCAGGTGGGGGTGAGCAAGGAGGGACTGAAGGGAAGGAATCAAACACTGGAAACAACAGGAGTGTTCCCAAGAGAGGATGGAGCTGGTGTGTTTAAGTAATGCTAGGAACTCCTGTAGCTGGAATGGAGAGGGAAAGGAGGTAGAGAGGTAAAAGGGGTATGTGTCTGGTGTCTGGTGTCTGGAGAGGGACCCCACAGGGTCTGGGGAAGGTTGGGGGTTAGTTTGCTTGTGATGAGGTTACTGAGTTTAGTGACAGTGGCTATTGCCATTTGGGTGTATGGGAAACAGCTCCCTAGGTGCTTATCCTATCTGCCTCCACCAGCGCCCAAGTCCCTGAGTATAGTGGTCAGTTTCTGGGTCTGACCATACCCACCCCTGCTCCCTCACCCTCCATGGCTCTCAGGTGCCTTGGGGATTATGTGCCAGCTTTCCCTCCACTCCCTTCAAATAGGGTGTGGTCCCAACCGCCTCATTTTACAGAGCAAGACGGGGTGAGAAGAGGGCAATGTCTTGCTCCCTCAGGAAAAAACCCACATCCTTTCCCCTTGCCCCCAAGATCCAGTCACACTGATCTCCTCTGTCCTCAACCTGCCTTGCTTGGTCTCACCTCTGAGCATTTGCAAAGGCTGACACCACTCCCAGTGCTTTTCCCTTCCCTTCAAGCAAGACTTGGCCTCAAAAGGTCACCTCTCATGAGGCCCCATTCTTTCCCTCCTCACACCCCTCACAATGTGTGGTCCCAATGACTGGGGCGTGGCACATACCTTTTTGTGCCCTCTGATTACTGTCCTGGGGGTCCTTCCCCTCATGGCCACACCCATGACTCAGTTAAGAGGGGACAGGGTCTCAGGGACCAGGCTGGTGTCCCATCTGTTATCTGGGGAAGATGCTTAAGACTTGCCCTCCCTCCACTGAGGAGCCTGGGTGCCTGATCCAGCAGACTCACTTGAAGAGGGGACTGTGGAACCCCAACAGTGGGCTTCTCTCAGTCAGTGACAGTGTGTGTAGGTGCCAATCAGCACGTGTCACAGGTGGACAGGCTTAACTTCAGTAGTGTCTTCTACCAGTTCTGTGCCTTGCCCAGGTGAGACCAGGCTGGCCATGGCCGCAGGGGAGGGAAGTCAGACCCCAGGCTGGAGGTAGAGATGCTCCAATAACAAGCGGCAGCAATAAATAAATGAACAAAAGCATCTAGGAAAACAAGGTGACATTTTATGCATATTGGAATTCAAAGTGCTCCTAGGTTTCATTTTGTGAGTAAAACTTTGAAACAGTGTGTCAACCTCTAAAAACAATTTGCACCAGAAATTGTTCAATTCAAAGCCAGCCAGGTGGCTCCCACACTGCACCATCACCGTCCTGCAGCAGACACCCAATGCTGAGCCAGAACAGCCCACCAGTCTGGGATGGAGGTTGCTGATGGCTAGAACCCAAGCTAAAGGGCAGATTCACTGCATTCTCACCGCATACACTCCCCTGGCCCTGTGGGTAAACAGGCCACAAAGCGCCACCCAGAGGTAAGGCTGTAGCAACCAGCTGGGTGCAAGCTTGCGTGCAAAATCATGTCTGACTCCTTGAAACCCAATGGACCATATAGCCCGCTAGGCTCTCTGTCCATGGGATTCTCCAGGAAAGAATACTGCAGTGGGTTGCCATGCCTTCCTCCAGGGGACTTTCCTCACCCAGGGATCGAATCCGCGTTTCTTATGCCTCCTGCACTGGTAGATGGGTTCTTTACCACTAGTGCCACCTGGGAAGCCCCAGCATCCAGTTCCATTCTGCTCTGTTCAGTCGCTCAGTTGCATCCGAGACCGCAATGGACAGGGAAACCTGGCATGCTGCAGTCCATGGGGTCGTAGAGTCAGACACGACTGAGCCATTCAACTGAAGCACCCAGTTGAGGAAGACTAAATCCCCATGGCAAGTGAGATCTGAAAGAAGCCCAAGAAACAAGTGTCCGGTCCTTTGCTTACCTGTTAAGAAAGGATCACCCTGCCATCCCAAGTCTCCAAGCTGCCCCAAAGCTGGGAGGAAAACAATGCAGGATACCAAGGCCGAGCAGTCAAAAACAAAAATACAGCCAACACATCATCCATTTCTTTATTGTCCTTCAGATTCTAAAACTTCATGACACAATGTATAGCCATTGATTCCAGCGTCTTTATTAGAACTTCTATGCCGGTTTGGTGGGCACTTTGTTTTTTAACATTATCATCAAAGAATTAGAGTCACAATAAATACAAGTGACAACCTCCTCCCCCCAATCAAAACAAACCACTTCCCAAATACCCTACACTGGTGTGACTATTATTCTTTAAGGATTGTAAAAGTTTCGCTGTCCTTTAAAAAAAACTCAGTCCAACTTCTTTAGGCAAACGCCATGTGCAGCATAACTAGGCATCAAAGAAAAATCCTATGGCAGAGCAGCAAGGACCATCTTTTCCATTATTCACACCCCTGTGATGAGTGTATTCTTTATATAGAAAACTCCTCCCCATGTCTCTCCATCCACAGGAGTGACTTGTGGGCCACTCAGGAGCCATGCAGGGGTGTCCTGTCGACACTTTCATTACTTCTGCACCAGAGTGACCTCTTGCTTCCAGACCATAGCTGCCCACCCACCCCTACCCCTGCCTCCCGGAGCAGTCACTCTTGACCTTGTCAAAGGTGTGGGTCCCAACAGATACACATGGGACACTGAGGACTAGGGTCTCCACAACAGTCAGAATGGCCATAGGCAGCTCTGAGTGGACACAGTTACCTGTGCGAGCACCCACATGGCACAGCCATTTCAGATGGGGAAGCAAGCCTGGTGAGCCCTGCACCCCAGTCCACGTAACAGCCGACGTTCTGAATCATTTCCAGTTGCCACTGGGGGTTCCTGTCGCAGATTACTGGGCAGTTACAATTGTCATTTGGGACTGGGGGCTCCCACGTTCTCTGGTTCTCCTGGGAACCAGATCCTCTCAGCCTACAGACTCCCAGAACCATGGCCCATTTTGAGGTGTGGGCTTTGGGGCTGGGAGAATACCTTTAATGTTAATATCCTTCCCATACTTGAAAGATATTTAATGCCCTTTCTTCATAACATTATAAATTTCAGCACAGAACCATGCACTTGAGGCTTACAGGAGTGATGATGCAAAGGGGGATAGAAGTTTTGAGACAGGGTAAATGAATCAAGATTAAGGCATCTCACCTTCAGGATCCTTTTCTTGATCCCTTTTAAAAAAGCTACATTTATGTCACAGTAAGTCCTACCCATGGGAATGTTCCTGCAAATGCTGGGCTGGAGGAGGCAGAGAACGGGTCAGGGCCCAGCCACCGCATCCTCTGCCTGTGGCGGCTGGTCTGTACTCAGCTCACAAGGTCTAGTCAGTAGCCTGGAGAAGTCTGGCCAGATGAGGTGAGGAGAGGTGGTTCCTGAGCATGGTGAAGAGTTGATGGGGAGAGGATTCGGGGCCAATGTGAGTGGCTTGGTTTTGAGCCCGAGTCACAGACCCGGTCAACCCCCGTGGGGGTGCAGCAACCCCGGGCACCCCCCAGTGCAGAGGTGACCCTGGCCGAGACGTCTGAGCTGCTGCATAGAACTGAGGTCAGTTTGCCCGGTCGGCCAGCTGGGCATTCCTTCTTGTAGGATTTGGGAATTTTGGCCCGTGTCATCGAACAGAGAGAGCTAACAGCTCAGAGTAGTATAAGACAGGTATTTATTTGCCAGGCACACAGAAAAATGCGAGGAATAGAAATGCTTGCATACTCTTGAATTTTTGGTGTAAAAACACACCCTTTCCCACTCCCCCCTCCCCCAAAAGGTCAATTTCCCCTTTTCCCCAAATCCCTGGATCTTGGAATGAAAGCCACCCTTCTCCAGCCCTCCCCTCCTTCAGGCCACCTTCACTATGCACTCAAAACAAAAATCAATGAGAAATTTAGGGCTTTAGACAACAAAAAATCCAAACGCTTTGCAAAACTAGGTCTTCTATTGCATGTCAAAAATGTCTTCTAAACACTGATATTCACACAACATGAAGGGGGGTTAAATGAGCCTTTATTAGAACGGTGCAGCAGTGTATTTGAGGAAGGTGGCCCTACAAAATAAGAATTTTAAATTAAGTCCCTAACTGCATGGACAGGAAAACCAGGGCTGGGGCTGAAGTGAGGAGCAGCGTACCCCATCTCTACACGTGTGTGCATGCACATGTGACACCCTCACACCTGCACAGAGCTGGCCCATGTGCAGCACACACACAACAGCTTCTACCTTTCCTCATGGACTGATTTTTAAGGAATGGGAGAGAACAAAACAAACACAACTAAGAGCAGACCTGATCCTTTGTAAGACATTTCTGTAGACGCTAGAGGATTAAAAAAAAAAAAAAAGTCTGAAGACAAACCCTGGCAGCATGGCCCTGCTTTTTAAGGGAAGGTTCTAAACTAGACCCAAACATAAACCCTGAAGTCTGGGGGGTGTGGGGGTGCCTCCCCACGCGGACACACCTGACAGGAGCACAGGCCAGGGCTTAGGATGCTGTCCATCAAAATAAGTAGGAAAAGAAAAGGAAAAAATTTAATAAAATAAATCACTACAACAGCAAAAAACACAACAGCCGGCCCCTCTGACTTCCTGCTCCGGCTCTGGGTGTGGCTGCCGACTCCCCTCCATGCTCAGGTGGCAGCACTCGGCTTCCAGGGCCCCAGGCTCTCTGGCTGGGTCTGGGTTGCAGTTTGTTCTTCTGCTTAAGTGTGGAAGGTCAGAGGGTGTCTCCGGGATGAGCAGCAGCAGAGGCCTTCTGCTGGAGCAAGGGCTGGGGGGTCAGCGGCCCACCCTCCAGGGCACTGGGGTCGTGCTTGGCAGGGAACCCTGGGTCTGCACAGTTTACATTAAACTCCATCATCGTGAGGTGATTTTAAAAAATCTGTCAACCTAGGGATTGCCATGAAGAAAGGCAGTCAGAGATTAGGAGGCTAAGACGGGGGCAAAGCAAAACAAAACAATGCTCCGCTCAACTTCTGCAGCGCCGGGCGCCACTGCCCGAGCATGTCACAGTGTCTAGGGTGCGCCATCCACGAGCCCTGCCAGGGGCTGAAGGGAGGGCCAGGAGCAGAGCCGACCCCCGAGGTCCGCTTTTCTGCTGGTGTTGGGCAAACTAAAGGCAAAGAAAGGAAGGAAGCCCATGGGAAAGGTCCCCCAGTATGAATCCTGGTCCACCTGTGAAGCGGTCCCTCCGTGACGCGACGAGACTTTGTAGCCGAGACTGGAGCTCTCACTTCTGCAGCGTGGCCTGCGCGCGCTTGCCCTCTTGGGGCGCAGGGTGTCTTCCCGAGCGGAGGGTGGTGGGGCCAGGTGGGAGGGAGGAGGGAGCCTGTTCTCCACTGGGCCTGGCTTGCACTATTTCCACGTGGCTGACTGGGGGATGGAGCGGGGCGGGATCATGTCCAGGAGGTACTCCCGCTGGCGGTCCACGGCTGAGGAGGTCTTATGCACCGCCAGGCTCGGGCTGACAAATGCGAGGGCCCCGCCTGCGACAGGACAGAGCAACAGGCCCCAAGGGCCCCGGTCAGGGGGGAGGCTCCGGGAGGACCCCGCCTCGGCTGGGCCCACTGAGCACAGGCGGCACACAGCCCAGCGTGAGGACCCCCTAAATCCTCCAACCAGCACACTCTGGGTTCTGGGCTGGCATGCAGCAAAGGACTGTCCTGAAGTCCCAGCAGCAGCAGGGATCTGAGTCACTGTGGCACCAAGTATTTTGGGTGGGTTAATATATTTTGTGGAAGACGACTTCCAAATTGAATGCACCACAGAACCCTCCACGGAGAAGGCAATGGCACCCCACTCCAGTACTTTTGCCTGGAAAATCCCATGGACGGAGGAGCTTGGTAGGCTGCAGTCTGTGGGGTCGCTACGAGTCGGACACGACTGAGCGACTTCACTTTCACTTTTCACTTTCGTGCACTGGAGAAGGAAATGGCAACCCACTCCAGTGTTCTTGCCTGGAGAATCCCAGGGACGGCGGAGCCTAGTGGGCTGCTGTCTATGGGGTCGCACAGAGTCAGGCACGACTGAAGCAACTTAGCAGCAGCAGCAGAACCCTCCATGCGCATTCAAGGCCAGCGCTCCAGAAACCTGGAGGTCCTGCCAGGTACTGCCCAGCCTTCCTCAAACTACCACCCAGAAACCCAGGGCAACCAGGAGTGCCATTCGTAAGCCATGACACTTTCATACTAATTGTACAAGTATTTGAAGACACCAACTATTTATCCCCTCATGTTCTCTTTCAAACGCTACCTGTTGTATGCAGTTTTCCCATGGGTGCTATCACCGTGCACACATATGTAGTCTCCTATTTGACTTTTCCCACTTATTTCATATACTTTCAAATTTCCGACCAGCCTATGAGTTCTTTGCTGCCATCTCAAACGTGCTGAGTGAGAGTATCTGTCTGGCATGTTCACAAAGGCTCTCTGCTCTCCAGGAGGGCTGGTTCTGCTGCAGTTGGATGACCCCTCCCCACCCTCCAGCGGGCTCTGCTCCTCAGGCATGTTTCTAACTCATGGTCAGCCGCATGCACAGCCGGCTTTCCCGTTTTCTGTGTTTCCACTGACAGTCCGCTCCCAGTTCTGACTACTGAGATGGATTCTCATGATGGTGCCTCTTCTTCCTACAGGGGCCCGGGGGTGGGCTGGGCTGGGGAGGGAGACGAGAGAGCGCTCTCACCCATCTCCTCCTCTCACTCCTGTGCCGACATTTCACTTTCCAATTACTGATGGACACAAGAAATATTTAACGTTCATCTCAAGGCCAGCGCAGGAATAAGGAACATCAGGAAAGGTGGTGTGGGGGATGACCCAAGGACAACCATGGGAAGGTGGAGCTGTGGCAGACTGGGGAGTGACCACCTGAGGGTCTCCGCCTCCCCAAGCTGTTTCTGAGATGCCAGCTCCTCACAGGTCTTTGCCACGTACCTCCCCAGGGTCCCCCTCCTCCTCCTCCTTTCTCATTCTGTCCCGCACTTTGTACCATCTGACCTGTCCAAGCAGGCAGGGGTTCCCCACAGAGGGGGGAATGAAGGACACTGGGTCAGTACACCATGAAAGGTGCACTGTAACAGCAGAAACAAATGTTCTCTGTGGCAGGAAGAAGGAGGGGTGAGGCGAGCACTGCCTGAACTGGTTCTGTCCCACATTTTGGGTCAAGAGCTGAGAGTCTAGGTATGGGGGTGGAGATACCAAGTGTGATCAGTATTTATCCAGGGCTACCACTAGTTCAAGGTATCCTATTCAGTGAACAGAGACATGAGGCTGTAGTCTCGGAGGCAGCTGCTCTTAAGAAAGCAGGTACAGGTTCAGGACCCCTAGTGCCACAACCCGGGCGTGTGCATGCCTCTGTTAAAATTAAGAAGGGAACGGACCTGCCTTGGGGAGGTCCCCGTTGAGTACCCTCGGGGCCGCCCACCTGTACTCAGGGGCGCCTTCTTCCAGTTGGAGGTGGTATTGCCCTTGCCAGCGCTCACGGCTCTCTCGGAATGTCTGCCGGTCCTGCTGACGAGGGCTGTGGCCGAGGGTGCGTTCTGCAGTTTGGGTGACTGGCTGAATGTGTGCAGGATGCTTCGGGGCGTTGCGGCCGAGCCCCGGGACAGCTGGCTGGAGGCCTGCGGTGGAGAGAGAGGGCCACAGCTCACACAGGGAAGGGAGCTGCGGAGGGCACGGTGCTCAGCGCAGCCTCTCCTTGATCTAGCTGACCTCTTCCCACCCACACGGGATCCCTGAAGTCCAACATCAGGAGACTAGGTAAGTTGCACCGAGGCAGGAGGGGAAGGAGGAAGGGAAAGAGAGCAAGAGACAGACAGACGGACGCAGGCAGCGTGACAGTCGGCGACTGACGTGGTCACGGTCTGGGGCGTGAGGGCTGGTTGGTGGCGCGGTGCGGGGGGCTCCCGGCGCCCCAGTTCTGACCTGTAGCACAGCCCCGTTACTCCAGTCGCGGGCCTCTCCTGAGCGGAACGCCAACTTACGCCGGGGTTTTATGACCTACACAAATGGGGGTTGAAAGCGAGGTCAGCACTGTCCAGAGGCTGACCTCAGGTGACCACGTGACCGAAGGGCAGCAGCTATGGCTGTGCGAGGCTGAGTCCCCACAAGGACAGGAATTTCCTGAGGGCAGCACCGCCACCCACTATGTAGGTATCTTGAGAAGATGAGCTTGTTAGTGAACTATCAATGGCTTCCAAGGACACAAAAAATTGCCAACAGGGAGCTTTGGGTCTACAAGGGGTGCGAAAACAAAACATTAAAAAAAAAAAAAAAGGGCAGCCAAAAAAACTTGATTTCAAACTTGCTTCTCTCCTTAATTTAGCTAGAACATTTCTTCCAACGCCCCTTTTGCAGCTCAATGTGGCTTTCAGCAAAGTCCTTTTAGACAAGAAGTACTTGTCAGCCGGCACACTGCGAGTGAAAGCTACAAAATCTAAAGAAACTGCAAATTAGTATTTTCACCACCAAAAGCCACCATTAAATGCAATTTAGACGCACAGTTAACAACCAGGCAGATGATCGCCGAGTGTGGGAGAGAATGCCAGAACATCCTGCCTGCTAGCGACAGCTCCTTGCCAAGGGAACGCCGGACAAGGCCCTTCTCCCAGAGGGCAATGTCCACGGGCAACCCCCACCCCCGCCGCATGGCTCCGGCTCCCGCCGGGGACTCTCACCTGCTTCAGCACAGGGTGCGGGGCGCTAGTGGGCTCGGCCTTGGCCTGCGCGGGGGCGGCGCCCTGCTGCAGGAGGCGCTGCTCGATCTCCTGCTCCTGCTGGAGCGCCTTCACGAAGGCGGCCTTCAGGCGGCCCGTGTGCTCCGCCTTGAGCGCCTTCTTCTGGTTGGATGCCATGCAGCTCTCGCACATGACGGCGCCGCCCTTCTCCTCCCGCCAGCGGCACGTGAAGTCTGTCTTGCACTGTGCACACATGTAGGGTTCCCGGGAGAGCACGGCGGCAGCCGACATCCTGCCCGCTGCAGGGAGGGACAAGCGTGGCTCACGTCGGAGGGACGGGAGCAGCACAGCCAGAGCCCGCACCACTCCCAGGGGGGATGTGGACGCTGGCAGAGCCCAGGCAGCGCCCTGGGCCAGGGGGCCCAACCGGCATCAGGACACCAAAGCCCCAACGTTTGTTCCTTCGGCACACGTACTGGGTGCCAACTGTGTGCAGACACAGGGCCAGCCTCCAGAAGTTTTGCTGGCAGAAGCAACGCTGATGCACTTTAGAAAACACTGTGGGCTCGGCATCCTTGACACCAACTCTCAAAGACACCTAGCTTCTCCTGATCATCCTTCCTACCCACAGAGCAGACATCTCCCACCCTCCTGCACTGCATCAGCTGTGGAGGAGATGGTGGCCACTGCAGGCCTCACCTTGTAAGGTGACGGCACCCTTGCCAGTGGGCGAGGCAACCGAGGACCAGTCATCTAGGCCAGTGCTCACGACAGACACTGTGCCTGGTGTCCTGTGCGTATCAGGGTGTCCAGGCCACACAACCAACTTTTGAGGGGATACCCCTACCCCACTGTCTTGAGAAGAAACAGCCCAGGGAGCAGAAGTGACTGTGCATGGCTGGTCAGACACATAACCGGGTGCCCTGGGAAATGGAACCTGGTGGCACCCAGCTCCAGGAGGGGTGACCAGGGAATCCACAAAAAGCGCCTGCTGAGGTGTGGGGTCATACTTTCCCCAGTGTGTACACACACACACACACATGCCATCCCATGTGCATTAAGGGGCAACTCTGTATTTTGTTCCTATCTCTTCCATGGCCACCACTCAAAGTTCAACAGCCTCCTGCATTATGGACCATGATGTGGAGAGACCCTGGCCTCCCCATCCTGCCTGGGCCCTGGCCAAGTTGCCTCTACCTGCTAAGGGGCTGCAGCGGGGGATCTGACTCTAGGGGCTCCTGTCACTCCACAGAGCAGACAGGACGCCACCTGCCAAGCTGCCCGAGGCCCTGGGGTCCACCGTGGGCCCCACTCCGGTCCCCAGCCTGGAGCTTCTCCTTCCACACGTCCACCCCCAGAGGAGGTGGCCCCTGCTGCCCAGGCAGCTGTGGCTGCCCTCAGTGTCAAAGACACCGCAGGCAGGACTCAGGGCCTCCTCTCATGGTTAGGGCCCGTTTTCTGACGACAGGGGATGGAGACTGACCCCTGATGAGAACAAGCACAGACAGACTGGTCTGGGAGAGAAGCTGCCCAGCACAGGCCAGTGCAAGACAGGCAGGCACTGCAGCCTCCTGCCTGCCACACCACACAGGTCTGGTAGTAGCTCTTTTGCCAACCTGACCTCATCCCAAAGGAGTCCTTAAAGGAGTGCAGACACGCCCAGGCTGTGTCAGAGCCCACATCTCTCCACACTGGGCCTGGCGGGGGGCCCCACCGTTCCTCCGGTGGAGTCACCCGGCCATCCCCTGTCCTGAAGAAGTTTACAGCTCTGCCTCCTCTTCGGCACAGAGCATCTGATGAGATCATGTGGGGAGGAGATCCAGGCTGGCCAGCTAATCGGCGTCACCACGCGCTCAATTCAAGGACAGAAGAGCCCTCAGTTCAGCATCCGCTGGCGACTCTCTCAGGGCAAACCTGACTTCCTACTTTCCGGCATCCTTTCTCCTCACTACCCCGTATGTGCTCTTTCATTCCTAAAACCTCTTAACATGCAGGTGGGCTTTCCAGACCACTTCCATAGGCACTTCCAAAGACGGTAATAAAGTGAAGCTGGCCCAGGCATAGGTGTCCCTCCCCCAACGTGGGGACTCAGAGCACCCAAGGCTCTGCAAAACTCCACCTTTCCCCAACTCTCAGAGAAGGCCCCATCAGAAAGCAGCTGCCTATTGTACATTTAAGAAATGATCTAGGATGGGAGGGATAATAAACTGGGAGACTGGGATTGACATATATACACTACTATATATAAAATGGATAACTAATAAGGACCTACTGTATAGCATGGAAAACTACTCAATTCTCTGTACTGACCTTCATGGGAATAGAATCTAAGAAAGAGTGGATATATGTATAACTGATTCACTTTGCTGTACAGCAGAGAAGCCAATACAACACTGTAAATCAACTATACTCAAAGAAAAACTCCAAAAAAAAAAAAAAAAGAAATTATCTAAACCTCAGAGCAAGTGAAGAACTGATGGAAGAGATCATCCACAACGTGCTCCAAGACAGCCGTGCGCACACAGCAGACGTGCCCACGTACACTATGCATCGGAAACAACTCACATGATGGAAACCTCAGCTTCAAGACAGAAAACAGCCCTGGGCCCATGGCCTCCTCACCTTGTGTCTCCAGCAGGTTCTGCACCACCTCCTCCAGGCCGACCAGGTAGATGAATTCGTTGTTGGCAGCGCTGGGCAGGAAGTTCATCTCGGGGGCAGGGGGCTTGGGTGGGGGTATTTCAAGCAGCGTCTTCTCCAGCTGTTTGCGCAGTGCAAGCTTGGCGGCCGCCTGCCGACTGGCTGGAGAGTCAGCAGCGGTGACCACGGAGGCCACGCTGGTGGGGGTCGAGTTGGCCTGAGCAGAGGTGGCTGTCGTTCCTTTCAGCGATGCTGGGGAGGGCTTTGAGGAGACGATGACTTGGTCAGGGTGCTTGAGGGGCCCACCCTGAGGAGAACCCCACAGCCTGCACCATTAGCTACGCTAAGTCCTTATAAAAGTTAACTCCAGGTCGGCACCATCAGCTATACTAACAAGTCCTTTAAAGTAATTCAGAGCTGCCTGACATCAACAAGCAACAGAAGAGACATTAAACTCGGCTCTGAGATGACCAATCTTACAAATAACTTGTTGAGGTTTAGCTGATATCCAGAGAACTTTAAAATCTGTAATCTGCCACACTCTTATCAACTGAGGAGGACAGTCATAAAACCATCACCACCACAGCGGGTACCCCTTTGGCAACCACCCCCCACCCAGGCGCATGGCCACTGTCCTGTCACTACAGCCTGGTTCTCCTTCCAGCATGGGTCCGGGTGGCCTCCCTCCTCTAAAGGCTGCAAAGGCGGCTTGCTGTGGCATCAATAGCATTTCCCTCACGAGTACCTTTGTGTGCCCCTGCCCTTCACCCTTCTCCATCCTCACTGCTCCTGCATTACTCATCATCTTCTGGACCCTAGTGGCTGACCTTCTCCCATCTCCTTGCTCCAGCCCACTTGCCACCCAACACTCTCAAACGCTCCCCCTCAAACCTAGAGCACCATGCCAGTGCCCTTAAGCTTTATGGGATTGAAGGCCCTTCTGGAAATAGGGAAGCTGTGTACACTATCCCCAGGAAAATGCACACACCTCACAACTTGTATGCAATAGGCCGTGGGCCTCAGGGAGCCATGATATTGGCCCAAGGGGTCTCCACCAGCAAGACCCCCCAGTACAGAGGATGCCACCACAGCGCCTTGACCTGGCCACTTGGCCTCTGACCAGCCAGCTCTTCACTGTTCCCCCTGCAGGCTCCCTTGGCCCCTCAGGGAGCACAGCCACAGGCTCACCAGTGCCTGCCTGGCTGCCATCCTCATGACACAAGGACAGGATGACACACAGTAGGAATCTGATCAGCGTCTATGGGGTGGATGAAATGGCCTACCCAGGATATCCCCACTTGGGTAGCAGGACTGTACTTGAACCTGACTTCAGAAGAGCATTGCTGGCCATGATCTTATCTGAGAAAGGCGGGCAAGGATGACCCATGCCGAAGGAGGAAGAGAAGCTAACTCGCACATCAACAAAAGCTCATGCAGACCCAGTCATTTCATCTGTCAATGAGGAGCTTCAGCCTGCCGCCCCTGGTTCTATCTTCCCCCACTCTTTTAGGTGGGAACAAACCCTCACCATCTCAGAGGCTCTGTACAGAGGTGCAGGGACACGTGGCTAAAATTAGATGCACTGGAGCTGAAAGGACATCTGCAGACATTCCCCTCATGTGCTTGCGCCTGGTAGCCGTAGCGAAGAGGCAGGGGTGGGTGGAAGAGAAGGGGGAGCCCCTGGTGACTCCACCCTCACCCTCTCAGCAGTTATCTGCCTCTGCTAGATGGCAGAGGGCAACACAAGACTCCTGTCCACAACCCTCATGACCCAACAAGGTCTAAGGAGCTACAGCACCAGAGTCCCTGGGACTGGACTGTCTGTTGCACGACTCACCTGCGGGATGTTGACGAGCAGACTAGTGTTGGGGACGTTGGCGACACGGATGAGGCCCTGCTGAATGATCCTCTGTCCCTGAATCTGCACACTGGGCACAGACGCCCGGGGAGCCAGCAGGAGCGGCGGCGGCCCTGTGCTGGAATGTTGTCTGATGTTGTGGATTTGCTGTTGGGGTGTGGGGCAGAGACAAGACAATGAGAGGACAGTAAAAAAAAAAAAAGACTCAGGGAAAGAGCCCCAATCTGAGAACTGGGGTCATTCTTGCGAGAGGGATAGTTGCTTGGGGCTGTTCCGTAAGCCCGTGCTCTGCTCACCTGGGCCCCCCTGACGAGTGGGGGCATGACGACCTGGGAGCTTGCCTGAGGCCCTAACTTTGAGGACGTCTGCTGCCCGCCACGGACCAGGGGTGGTGGGATGACACTGCCAGGCATCCGAGTTGAAGAGGTCTGTCAACAACACCAACCCTCAGACCTTACATGGCTTTTTAAACAGGTTTGTTGTTTTTGTTGTTTACATAAAGGTACATAGGCGTACCCACCAAAATGGTGGTGGTAGCAAAAAAAGCTAAAATGTCTACTTACTCTAAACACACAAAAGAATGAGGAATACAGACTCCCATGCCAAGAGCCATGCCAACCTGACTCAGGACTCAGGCACCCCCATGGCAAGAGTCAGCTAACTGCAATCAATACCACCTGCCTGCTGGTTTGAGCTGGGGTCTCTGGCTTGAGTGAGGGCAAGTGGGCCTGGCCTGACCTCTGTCCTAGGGCTGGGAGTGGGAGCTCTGCCCATCGCTCCCTGTGGGCAGAGGAGGCTGTGAGACAGGCTCAGAGAGTTGGGCTGAAGTGGGAGCCCAGAGTGTCCAGGATCTTGGTCGTCTCTTCAGTCTCACTAGAGGCAGCCATGGGAGGGGCCCTCCGAGCGTCTGTGTGATTCATGATGTCAACAGGGGCTGGGTTTGGGTATGGGGACGCAAATGTGACTGGCGCAAATGTGACTTCCCACTGGAAGGCCTCATTCTAGTCTTATGAGAAGGAATGAGCGGCCTTTTGCAGAAACCGGATCAGGGCTGCTCAGGAGCATGATGTAGAGTAAACACTGACCTGAAGTGATGGCTTGCCGGAAGGAATGTTCTGGGTGCCCCGTACGAGCGGGGGAGGGGTAGTCACGGAGTTCCCAGTGGAGCCTGTGGGCTACAAGAGATCAGGACAGGCAGGAGATGAGAGGGCTGCCAAACATGCTCCTCCCCACACACGATTCTGAGGAGCACTAATTTTTTTCTTCTTTAAGAAGCATCAGACTCTCAAAGGTTCTGCTTGCCTGCCATGTTCACTGCAGCAGGAATTAACATGTTTGAAAGACACAGGACGGATTTTCCAGGGTCCTTTACCCCTCTGCCCCAGGATGCTTGGCATCAGATTTGGGTGCCATCTCTGCCCTCCAGGGGACAAAAAAAGGCTGGCGGTAAAGGCTGAAGCTTATATGTATATATCAATCCCCACCCTGGTTAGAAACTGTTTGGTCCAGGTATACAGTCCACCAGGGACAGTGACAGACTTGGTCCCCATCACAACTCTTAAGCAATCAACAAGGAAACAAGTAAAGAGCAGGGTCATCCATCAGGATATTAACAGACACCAGGCTTGGTCTACTTGTTTACTAGGTGTGGAGTGAGAGCTCAAGCAAATCTCCAAGTCAGCCCACTTCCCTTTAAGGCGGAAGCAATGTCTACACATTGTCAGCTTGTACTGCCCAAGATGCATTTACTTTCTAGTTCACTCAGAGAGTCATTAGAACGTAAGGAAGGGTAGCTTTGTCATGGACCAGGAACCTTTCCATAACGGGATAACAAAAAAGGGCCACAAAACCAGCCTGACCTTGCCTTACATGGTAAGCTCCGTTTAGAAGCAGCACAAGGAGCGTGAGGCATGGGGGAGGTGACACGGCCTCTGGGGTTGGGTATGGTGCATCCTGTAGCAGGCGTTCAGCAGTCTGTCCAGAAACCCAGAGCGGCCCCTGTTGGCCAACACAGGCATCCATAGGGCAGGACGCCCTTCTGAAAAGGGATTCGGGACAGAGCTGTTTCCAGCACCTTCATAGATGTCTGCTCTCCATTTCCTTGATGGGCGTCTACAGGAAATGAGGTTCTCATACTCAGATCCAGAAATATTCTAGACTGAAATGTACTCTGATCTCCTCTAAGCTAAATCCAAAACACAAACTTGAGCCTGCAAATTTCCAATTCAGACCTTGCCCCTTTGCCCCAGAGGAAACCGGACTCCTCACAGACCCAGCTCCCGGGGCAGCAGTGAGCCAAGCAAGTGCCCATGGCTTTCTATCCCCGGTCCTAAATACCTCTCACTGACCTCTGAGGAGTGAACAGCCATGCACATACCTTCTGGGTGGGAGTTTCTTTTTGTATTTGACTCTGCCGCAACTTCTTCAACAAAACCAGTTTTGCTTCTTCTAACCTTAACTCTTCTTTCAGTTGCTTAATCATCCTTTCTCGTTCTTCGGGACTGCTTTTCTACAAGGTCAAGAGAACACGGGTTGAGGGAGACGGCTGGGGACCAGGGAACACCAGTTGGCTCCACTGCGAGGCGGTTCCTAGCACGGGGACAAAGCTCACCATGAGGGCCTCGGTGCTGGTCTCCTTCGGGGGATCCTCGGTCAGCCCATTCACCCTCGGGCTCGCAGGCTGCTCATTGTCAGAGAGCACAATCACATCGGGCGAAGGGGGTCTCCTCTCAGACTTCATGTCACTGTGGGGCAGGGAGGAGGGCTGTTACCTGAGCACCCCGCCTGTGGTGGACAGCACTGCCTAGAGCCCCACACCCACACCCCACGGATGCTGGGACCTAGACGCAGACACAGTGAAGTGGGGGCAAGCAGGGTGGCCTCACCAGACCTCCCCACAACCGCCTGCCCAGGCTGCCTTTTCTCACTGCACTTACCACGTGGCCCTCGAACCTGCCAGTTTACGGCTAAGTCCTTTAAAAAGTCAGGACTGTTCCCAATAACCACTTCTGTGTCCCCTGGGCTGAGGATACCTATATGTCTGTGGGAAAACATCACATTTTGGAACCCACCACAGCTCCTTTCCGTACCATGTGGCTCAGCACTGAACTAGAACACTTGCTCCTGGATCTTGGGCCTGCTGTTGGAGAGCCTACCTACCCTTGCTGGGGAGTCCAGCCCCCACTTGAATCAGCCTTTCTTTGCTGAACCCAGACTCCCTGACAACCCTCACACCTGGACAGCCCACCTGCCCCTCCCCAGGTGACAGAGCGGCTGATGTCAGCGACGTTCTAACTCCCCAGCATGGGGTGTCACCACCTCACAGGCAGCCAAGGCAGCCAGCCTGCTGGGTGGTCCTTCCTGGGCTACAGGTGGGCTCTCCATCCTGCCAGTGGCAATGTGGCAGTAGTGGCTGCATGTTTTGAAACTGACTGGAACATGGAACACATTTGCTCTCACAGACCGGTGTACTTCCCACCCACTTAATCTGCTCACAAACTAGTTCCCAGCCACCCCTGCCCATTATCCTCTGCCCTCTTTCCCTAATCCTACCACTCAAGTTCCTTAGAACATATATGCACATCTGGTGATGCTAGGCTTCCGCTAATGGCATTGCTGACCACATATATAAGGACCACCGGGTCTCAGAGACAGTGCTTAGCACCAAGCCAAGCAGCTCCTTTTGCTGAGGACATAATGTAAACTCTCCCTTAAGATCTAGCCTCAGCATCTGTGTTGAAAGAATCAAATCAGCAAGAAAGCCAGCCAAGGACTGAATTCATCCACTAGGTGGCACTATGACCCAAAGAACAAACTCGATTAAGTTAACTGGGAATAACAACAGCTCAAAGTTGTCCCATTCCTTCCAGCAGAGTGGGGAACAGAGAGATGGGAAACTGGTATTTTAACAGCCCACTGAACTGCCCTGTCCATCCCCAGAGTGAGCTATGTCTTCAGGGAAGGGTGGGCACAGAGGACCAGACACCGGGTTCACGGACTCCCCCAACCCCTCAGCCCGCAGGGCTCTCCCTTGGCCCACCCTAACCTCACCTCTTAGGGCAGCACAGCTGCTGCCCTTCAACAAGCCCAGCCCTGATGCAATTTAACCACCACAGCTACAGCTGCTGGATGGTCTTCCACAAGCGATCAGGAGGGTGAACAAACAAAAAGGCACCCGTTTCAAGGCACAGAACTCCCTCACTGGGGTTACCAGCCCACATTTTCAAGTCCAGAAATTGGCTGGCTGTCTATAAAATAACCCAGGATGTCTCACTAGGGCCTCAACAAACCAAAAACCAATGCAGTTCAGGAACCACTACTCTTCCAAGTCTGTGTCTCCCTGCTGGCTGCCAACTCTGCCCAAGATCCACACTGAAGATGACCCCGGGGCTCCAATTCCAGGTTCTGTGGACATGCGCACAGGCACTGTGCAGACACAAGGCTCTGGCACAGGCGCGGCAGCCGCTGGTCGCAGCCCAGGCGGGCTCCCAGGTGCTGCACACAGGCAGTGCAGCAGCCTCGGCAGAACCACGTCTAGAGTTACAGACTGCTGGTGCTTCCTGAGCAAGAGCTATCGGAGGCAGCGGTAACCTACAGGGATTTATCACTTTTTACCATCTCATGGAGGACGTGCCCATCTTCCAAATGTGAGATGCCTAATACAGCTCAAATCCGCCCGAGGGAAGAGGGCAGGGTTAGGGGCTGGACCACATGGAAGCTGAAGCTTCCTGAGATGACCACTGTGACCAGAGCTCTCCCAGGTCCCATCTTGGACGGAGACTAATCAATAATTCGTCCAAGAGATGACATCATCTCCCATCAGTGATCACTCAGCATCCCAGCAGCCAGCAGGGAGTGAACTTCCTGTATGCTAATCAGGCCACCAAAAAGTCATGTGACAAAGGCATTTCCCTCTTTGGTCATGTGACCCTTTAACTGTGCCTTCCAACGTGAAAACCATGGCAACAGCCAGTTCTAACCAGTTTGTGACATGCAGCCTTCATTTTGAGAAGTGAGGTAGGGTTCAGGTGCTGTCAGGAAATGGAGGCGCCAGCTCACCCTGGGGCTGTGGGGCTGCAGGCACTTCCTGTGTGGCGCCAGCCCACAGGGGACTGTTCGTTTGTTACCGGGGCCTGGGTCACCTCTTCCAAACGAGAAGGGCCATCAGCCCCCACTAGTTTTCAACATGAAAAACTTTCCTAAAGCTCAATTTTAAAGCAAAGGTACTTCAAGTTTCTCAGTACTTTCCCAAAGAGTTCTTTTAATTCAGGGAAAAGGACACTCATTTGACAAAGGCTCAACATTATCGTGGGCATTCTTTTTAAAAAATGTATTTTAAATTATAAAACCATTTAGCCCAACATGCCAGGGAAACAGTGTAGTTAGTGGCCATATGTACTATTTCGGTCCAGGGAGGCTGCCTGGGCACCACGTTTATTTGAAAGCTATGATTTCAGGGCAAATTCATTAAGCCTAGCCTGCCCATCTTGGGAATCATGATATAAATTATTATGATCAGAAGAGATTGTATGTGACCTGGAACCAAGCCAGGCTGTTCGTGAAAACGTTCTCACTACCTCCCTCCCTTGTATGCCACCCAAGGCTAAACAAACAAAACTCCTGTTCCGTGCCCGGAACTTCCATCAAGTTCCCTGGAGATTAAAACTTAACTCACAACAAGATCCCCTATTCACAGCACCAGCATCCCAGGTGCTTACCCATCAGCAGTCAGTACGGGGTTAATACTGAGTGTCTCACTGGCTTGTACCAGGGGAAGGAGTTTCATCAAGGGAACGCAGCCCTGACCTTTGCTGTTCCCTATACGTGCCCGCCTGATGTCCTGGCAAGGTGCACTTGATCCACACTCACTCACTCATCTATTTACTCACTCCTACCTGCTGAAAGCCAACCTAAGAAGTGGGTGCTGTGTCCAGCAGCAGGGAGAAACCCCTGGATAAAAGCAGTTCTGTCTTTAGGGTCAGCCAGGAGGGACAGATCCAACACCAGGAGTGACAGGGGCACGTGGGAGTAGACCACCACCCACCCGGCTTCACCAGAGGACATTACTGCCCCAGACCTGTTTGACCAAAGCCTGCGCTTCTCTAAGATCCCTGAGATGTCTGCACACAGGAATGAAGCTGGGGACAACTGTGGGCCCAATGAGGCCTCAGGACAACAAACTGCTCCTCGGGGCTAACGTGGCGGGGGGAGATAAGCAGGGCTGGTAGCCAATTAGTCCCCGCCAGAACCCTCCCTCTTCCCCCCATCTCTTGGCCCTGGCTGGGTGAGGAGAGGCAGGTAGTTGCTAACTGTTTAGGGGGGTGGGTGAGGTTTTGCTAGACCCAGCACCAAGCAAACACTTGTCTTGACCCCACCAGACCCTCTCCCAGGGCATTCCTCCCACTAGAGCCCATTCACACCTTCCAGGCCCACAGGTCTCTCCAGTCCCCAACCCCTGAACCCCAAGCTCCTGCTCCTGAGCTTTCACCACCATCCACTCCAAGGAAAGTCCCTGCATCGTATTATCACCTCCCCTTGACAGACCCAACTCACATTTGAAGATGCACTTCTTGAACAGCCCCTGGTGGCCCAGCCCTTCCCCACCCTGGCCCTGGAAGCACAGTCAGCACTACCCCACTGCACTCAGGGGACCCATCCCCCAGCAGCACACAGTCGGGGGAAGGCTTCTTAGTTCTACCCCCAAACTGCCCATCCTCAGCAGGGAGCTTAGAGTAAAACACCAGGGCCTTACACTCAAGGGCGGCAAAAGCCTGAGCAGAGGCACTCCCCTGCCAGAGCCCAGCTCACTCACCCCTCACCTCTGCAAGTTCGCCCAAGAGCAGGCCTTCCTACAAGGGGCCACCCTCCCTCAGCCTCCCAGGGTGATGCTGCCACTGCCCACTTGACAGGCGGGCTCCCCAACGCAGGGCTGGGGCCAGGGACCGGTGTTCCCACTTAGACCCTCTCTCCAGAAGGGTGGGGCACTGCAGCTCCCGGTGAGGACCAGGATGTTCCCAGGGTGGTGTGACAAGGGCAAAAACAAGGGTACAGCCCTGGTGCGACACCACAACCCCAGCAAAGGGGCTCAGGCCCCCTGAGCCGGAGGGGCAGGCCTCTCCTCCTGGCGCCATGCTGGCTGGTGGACAGCCACAGGGCCTCCTCCCAGAGCGGGCACTGTGCACCAAGCCTGCACGCGCTTGGGGGGGGGGGTCGCCCTCCTAGAAAAACTCCCCCACTTGGTCCTACCTCTTACAAGTGAGAAGCCCAGGGTAGGACATTCCTTCTCTGTGCCTCCTCCAAGGCTGGGGACAGTAATTCCTGCCCTACTGCCCCTCAGCTTTGCTGCGTGAGGTGAGACCTCAGTGCTAAGAAGGTTCAGATGTCCCAGGAGGTCACCGGGGCAGTTCAGGCCCTAACCTCCCCTGAGGCAGTAAGGAGCTGCTCACTGTGAAGGTGAACTAGGCAGAGAGTGGACATTCAGGTAACAGCTGAATATTCCCAAACCCAGTGAAGACACAGGTGTTGAGTCTGCTCTCTGGGTGCTCAGTGACATCCCTGGTATGCACCTGCCTCCCCCCCTTCCCTGTACCTGGCTCCATGATAGTCTGAGTTCACAAGGAATCCACAATGCCTGTAGACTGACTTATCACTGTGCACCTGCGGGCAGGTCTTTCCACATGCACACAGATACTACACTGCTCAAAGATGTGCAAGCTCAACTCAGAAATCAAAGGATTTCTGAATTGTGTCATTATGTATTTTCAAGCACCAAGCCCTAGAAATCCACTTCCTGTGAGCCCAGGACTCTGGTGGATGTCAACGACGAGTCCTAACACTCCTAGTTGACAAAACGCTGTATACAGGACCACTGCACTATACCCTTATGAAGCCGCACACTCAGTCTGAAGAGCACCCTAAAGGCAGCTCACTCCCTGAGGCCTGGAGTGAGGAACAGAGAGGAAGCAACAACGCAAGCTTTTGAAGCAAGGTCACCACCTCAAAAGCTTCTGCTTGGGCCCTCAGAACATGTGCTCTCAGAGACCTCCCCCCACAGAAGGACGCCAAGCTAGCTGTTTGGAAAGAGGGTCACAGAGACAGACACAAAGATGGCCCCAGCCCCCTCCCCCCCCCAAGGAACAAAGCCACCGGAGACACCCAGTTCTGCTGACGTGAGACTACAAAGAGGAGAACCCAAGAAGCTACGCTCAGCTGGGGCCAGGCAGACGATGCTATGCCATCACAGGTACTTTAAACCACACGACTACTGGGGCTGGCAGCCCAGCTGTGCCCCCGTAGAGCTAGCCAACGCCAGTGTAACTCCACAGGATCCCTCAGACCGTTTTCAACAAGGCCGGCCACTCTAGACACTACACTACCCTGGGAGAGAGAAGGCGGGAGAGAAAGGGCTTATCCAAGTGACCACCCCCGCCGAACATCAAAGCCCCTTCCCCTCCCCTGAAAGGACCAGCAGCAGTTCTCCACACAGAGGGTGCCCCGGGGCAGACGCCCACTCAGGAGTAGACTGGCATACAGCTCAGGGACGGCCCAGCCCAACAGAGAAAGGGGTGCATGGGAAGTCCCAGGAGAGCAGGTGGCCATCCTCAGGCCTGGGAGCCACCACCGGCAGCTTCAGGCACTGCCGGGAGGACTGTCTGAGTCAATGTTGGAAAGCAATTCCATACACTTAATCCAGGGAGCACCCCTATTTCAGAAGTACTTCTAGGAAAGTTCTAAAGAGAGAAAAGTAAGACGTTTATCACCAGTTCCCAGGTCAGTCCTACCGCCTGGTAACGTTTCACTGGCAGTTTCCAGTTGCATACTGTCTGTCTCAGTGGACACCCACCACCGGGATCTTTCACAGTCATCTGGGCGTGAGAGCTACTCACTGGGACCCCACCACAGGGCACCCTCCGTTCCCAAGAGGCCCCATCCACTCAGACATGCTCAATGTTATCAGAGAGGGAACCGCCATGTGCAGACACAGGCTGCGCCCCAAAGCCGAACACTTGCCCGCCCCAGGGATCGGTGGGCACTGCCGAGTGCCGGGTCCCTGCTGCGCCCCCAGAGCCCACCTGCTCCCCGCCTGCCCCAGCTCTTCTGAGATTCCCTCAGCTCCTCTTCTTGGCATCCATCACCACCTCTCCCAGCCCTGTAACTTGACACCCTGTTGGCTGGGATGTCAAGACAAAAGCCCAGAGCCTGCTTTGTGGGGGCCAGGAAGTCAGAATACATCGTGCTTCTAGGCCACAGAGGCCATGGAGGTGAGAAGCTGAGATGGGAATTTTGAAACCCAGCCATAATTCTTCCTGGAGACTCCAGGTCCAGCTATTGCTCCAGGACTCCATTATAGCCAAAGATCTCAGAAGAAAGGAAGGAACACGTGTGACCAGGGTCTGGCTCCAAGAGCCCATCCCCCACCAAGGCCCCCAGAGCAGAGGCGGGCAGAGGCAGCTGCAGTGGAACAGCACTGTGCCATCAGCAAAGCCAGGAGGCATCTGGCCTGTCCTGCTGGGGCCTCCTTCTAGGAACACAGAAGCCCCTGAAGTCACAACGTCTGGCCAGGGGAACCAAGAGGACCTTCCTGGCACTGGAAGCAGCAATGGGGACCAGTTACGGGGGCATGAAAGATCACTGGAGAAACAAGCCAAGGATAGGCAGAAGGGAACATTCCCTGAGCCAGCAACTGGCAGTGGCCCCACAGAAAGACCCTGACATCCAAATGGCAATGGGGCAGCCTGCGGGGTCGGTCCACCCACAGTCACTGCAGCACGGCCCTGACAGCCGGGAACATGCTCCAGTCAGGGCACCACCAGGAAGGCTAAATTTGATTCAGCACGCGCTTTGCTCAGAAATCTAGGAAGGGGCACTTGTTAGAAAACAACCACAGTCACAGAACTGAAATGCTGGCCTGTGTCAGATTTGGACGTTTGCTGACCTTTTAGGGTGGCCACCTCTGTGCCAACCACCAAGATGCATGCTTCTCTATGATCCCCTCAACTGTCACCTATACCCACAGGTGAGGAGAGGGTCTTGAGAGTGACTTCCTGAGGTCAGAGCCCCAAGGCCTGCAGATACCTGGGCCCACAGCAGGTCTGTCCAACTCTGGCATGCCAAGGTCTGTCATGTGCACCCCACACTGCACTGGGACCCGAGCCCCCTGTCCTGCTCAGAGCAGCTGGACACCTGTAGCCTGCAGGGTGCTAAACGGCATCCTAGAAAAGAAGGTGCAGGGCGAGAGAGGGCAGGTTTCACACAACCATCAAGTGAGGCCTCTACCCTGGTTATCAAATACCATTTTTGGACTAGGTTAAAGGGGAAAATATTTTTCTTTACACCTGCAAGATCCTGGATAGTCAGCAGCATCTGCATGCTGAGTCCCTGAGGTGATAAAGAGACAACAGCAAGGACATGGATGTGGCCCTCAAACTTCTCTGAGAAACACCTCTTGCTACGTGTGGACTGCTGTCTACTTGAGGAAGCTGGGGGATGTTTCAGCACTCGGGAACTCACACTTCCAAAGGGCCTGGGCCTGGGGAGTGAAGGTCCAAAGGAGTGTGGGACCCCTCTGCCAGCCACACCACCATCACTAGCATCCATTCTTTCCTCTGTCACTGTATCCACGTGCCAGGCCAACCTTCCTCCAGGGGGAAATTCAGGAGCACTCTGCAGCACGGAGGGACTCCCTACAGCAGACGAACCCAAACAGACAACCTAGGATGCCAGCTTCCTCACCAACTCACAGCAAGAAAAAAGTCAGCCGTACACAGATGAAACAATACTCGAGAAACAAACACTGCTTTCCAGCTTGCAACCTTCACAAACTCTTGTGATAAATGGAAAGTGCTTTGTTTGCCTGGAAGTTTCTTGCCCCCTCTTAAATATGTGTTTCAAACTGCTGGATGCTCCCCCACCATGCCCTGGCAAACCCCAGGGGATGTCCTCCCAGCAAGGCTCTGGAGTCCACCACCCCCACCAGACCTGCTGCAGCTGCTCTGAGCAAAGCTGCTGTGAGACTCCACCCAGGTCAGCCATGAGGACTGTGGGGGGCTGGGCGTTCTTCAGTGGCCACAGTGACCTGGGCCAGTTACCAAGCCTCAAAGAGCTTTAGTTTCTTCTTCTGCAGAATGGGATGCCACTGACCTTGAGAGGATGCTGTGAACCGCAGAGGGCACAGAAAGTGCATCCAGTCAACGGATGACCACCCTACCTCTCTCCCCCAGGCTCACAGAATGTAAGGTGCATGCAAACTCAGGGCAGCTCCCATCACCTTTTCTGCTATAATTTAGCTCTGAATCGATTCATTTGGCCACCTGCCCTGCAATTCAAGGTCTCTGGTGACAAGGTCCCCAGCTAAGGGCTTCTCTTACCCCACCTTCTGACCCCATCAGGCGGTTAACCACTGTTCCGCCTGCGATGTGAGCTCGGAGGCCTGCCAGGGATCCCTGCCTGTGCCCACAATGGACAGCCTGCCAGTGCTCCCCCAGCGTGGGCCTCAGGACCCCTTCAGGGGTTCTGCCAGGATGTTGTAATATGGAGATGACATTTGCCTTTTGTACCAAGTCAGAACAGCTGCAGCAAACTTTGCCAAGATTCACACTGTTGTCACACTGTAGGCAATGCCTTGGATGAAGTACAAGCTATTGATTTTATTAAAACTCAGCATTTCAGTACACATGTCTTTTTAATATTCTGTGACAAGATAAACACTCCTGCTGCATACCAAAGCAGAATAGCCATGTAGGAAAAGAAAAAAAGAAAATCACATGTTTGGGCATTCGCAACGTTTGAAGGAAGGATGGACAGACAGGCTGTGGTGGGTGTTCGGATGTGGGTGTCCGGCATGCACTTTCCCCAAAATGGTTAGAGCAAAGCTTGTTCAATTCCAGAAAAACAACCAATAATATGTCACCAATGATAATGTCTGAGCTCCCAATAAGCAAAATGCAGAATTTTGGAAAACTTGTGAGCCCAACAGCTTCCCAACAGATCAGATCATTAACTAATCTGATTTTTTGCAATACTGAAAAATAAAATGTATCAGTATTTGAAAGATCTCTGTAACTTAGTCAACTAATATTTTCTAATGTTCAGTGGTATTATTACAGATTCAAACTTGAGTAAAAGATCATTCAGGGAGAGGAGAAACAAAATACCCTGACGCCTCACCCTCTATGAGCTCCAAAGAAGGACCTCCTTCCCGAGGGCACAGCACAGAAAGGGAGGAAGAAAGTAACTTTATGGTGAAGACACTTGACAGAAACCCAGGTGATCACCACCGCAGTGACAGCGCACACCATGGGGCGTGTCCTGGACATGCATATGATGAGAAGGGCGCCTCCCCTCTGTGGTCCTCTCCAAAGCCCAGTCCAACCATGAGAAAAACACCAGATGAATCTCAGCCGAAGGCCACCCTACAGAACACCCGACTCCAAGCTGTCAAGGTCATGACAACCAAGAAAGTCTAAGAAACTGTTTCAGCCCAAAGGAGACTAAAGATACATGATGACAAAATGTCATGTGGGATTGTGGGACCGAAAAGGTAAAAATTGGAAACAGGAAATCAGAATAGACAATATAGACTGTGGTTAGTAGTAACTACTTAGGACAAAAGTTCCACAGCAGTCTGTTAACAATGGAGAAGACTGGGAAGGGGTGTGTACGAATGATCTTCGCAACTTTTCTGTTAAGTCTAAAGCAATCCTAAAATTTTTAAAAAATTTTTTCTGTTCAAAGTACAAGAGACTGATAAATTTTAATGTAACCGAGGACAAAAACTTAATCAAGGTTTCAGAGTCCACAGTGCAACTAACTGTTAGGAATGGCCACTCTGTGTCTTGCGTTAAAAGAAGAAACGCACAATTATGCAAAACAACAAGCAAACACTCCTCCCTGCCCCAACTTGGTTGTCTGTGTGAGGCTGGAATTCCTTCACATGCTTCACCCCTAACAACTTAGCATGAGAGAGTAGATGGAGAAGCAGTTAGGAGAATCCAGCTGTCTGCTTGTTAGAGAGAGTTGCAAAATAGCTTTTTTTAAATGAAAAATGTTATTTGTGCTAACATGGAATTGGTTCATTATTGTTCATTATTATTATTTAAAAATAAACAAGTATTTTCAAATTTTTCTAACACAGTAAATGTCAACATATTTTCCACACGACTAAGCTTCTCTGGGGCCCAGAGATGGAAAAGGGGCCAGGTCAGTGCTTTCGGCAAAGGGTTTGCTGTCCCCATCGAAGGAAGATGCCAGCCAGTCTGAGCAGAGGCCCCCCCAGGTGGAGTCCTCCTGACATGCCACAACCCATGTGTTTTTTCTTGTTGCCAAAGCTGTTTTGAAAAGCAAGGTGTGCTAAAAATTTAATAGGACTCACGTCACATATAACACTGTAATTTCTCTATAAAATCTATTCAGTTATAAGATAAGGATACTTGTCTTATAAGAACAGGTAACCTTGTTCTTGTGGCCTTGAAAAGCAGCAACTGTACAGCCCCACAGTTAGCCAGCTCACAGAGAACTTGCCACTGCCCAGGGCGGCTGGGACACCCTGCATCTGCAGATGGGCAAGCACTGACGTCCTGTGGAGGCAGGTCAGAGACCCCAGTTTCCATGCCAGGAAACTACCCTTCATCTCATGCCGCACTCCCTGCTTACGCTGCCCTCCAGGCAAAGGCATCTCCTCCCTCCTCCAGCGCCTCTGCTCTCACAAGCAGGCATCCGGCAAGCTTCTGAGCTTCACCCACATCCAGAGCATCAACTCTCCCTGCTCCAGAGGGTGGTCCACGGCCTGCACTTCTAGCCCAACAACCTGACCCTGCTCCCACCACCATGGACCTTCTCTGGCCCTGACTCCAGGCAAACCCAGTGGGCTCCAGGGACCTGGACACCTGAGCACCCCTACTTCTGGGCCGTGAGCTCCCAGAACATGCCACCCGGACTGCTCTTCCCCATTCTGCCCACGGATGGATCCAAAAGTCCTCCTGAAGGAAGGGCACACCACGTGCCTGGACTGGCCAGTCTCCTTAGGGCACTGTTGTGTTGAAGCTGCTTTTGAAAGCTGTCAAGGGCCTGCCTTAAGGAACTCTGTGTCACCATGTCTCAGACCCCTAAGACCCGAAGCTTTTCCATGTGATTACATCACAACTATTTTCAAGATTTAAGCTCCAAAAATAAGCACTCTTACAGCTTGGGACCTAAGGAAGGGGACACGTAGCAATGTCTGGTATGTCTCCCATTTCTCCACCCATCAGACACTCCCTACCTTCTTTGTACTCCCCCCTCCCCTAGGTGGGCCCATCACAGAGTTACAGAGAACTCCCCCTCCCTCATTCCTGGACTCCTTCCCACCAGCACTGTGACAAACCTTACTGAATTATGCTGGACATTCTGAGGTTTGAGTATGACCAACCTCACTTCAGAGCAGAGGGTGGGCTCCGAAGGTGGAGTGACTGGTCCTGGGCTACCCAGGGGTGTGAGTGAAATTGAGAATGTGTCAGACCCCACATTCTTTTTTTTTTTAAACCACCTGCTACACTGCTCCCTGTCAGGCTCACAAATTACAATTCAAATGCTCATCTTAAGGAAAAAACCCCAGAAATCTCTTGCAATCAGGCCAGCTCTCCTTTTCCTCCAGGGCACCTTCTGCTGAGGAAATGTTCCTCTCCTGGTGTGTGACTCCTGCCGGCCTGGGGTCACACACAGAGCTCCCTTCAGCCCACTCCTTCACGGGTTAGGTGGCTGGGAGGGTCAAGATGGGAGCCCTCGGGTGGCACACTCGCCATCCCCACCCCCAGGGTTGGTTAAGGTTCTGGTACACCTGCTTTCATCACACCAGAGATACCAGCTGCAAGATAAAAAGCCATGCCTATGAAAGCAGAGCCTCCACAGCAGAGGGCTGGTCAGAGACCCTCTCTCATGCACCCCCATAGGTAAAATGGCATAGCCTGTGAGCATGTGAAACAGCACCAGCAGGAACAGACACCATGAGAGGATATCAGAAACTGTGACTGCAGAGTTAGACTGAATAATTTCAAAATGAGGGAATGATCTGCTTCATCTACCAATCGGCTTAACTCATACATGTGTGAGGTGAAGAGTTCCTCGTGCGTGCAAAGTCGCATCAGTTGTGTCTGACTATTTGTAACCCTATGGACTGTAGCCCACCAGGCTTCTGTGTCCATGGGATTCTCCAGGCAAGAATACTGGAGTGGGTTGCCATGCCCTCCTCCAGGGGAATCTTCCTGATTCAGATCGAACCGGCATTTCCTGCATCAGCAAGCAGGTTCTTTAACACGAGCACCACCTGGTAAGCCCTAGCTACTCACCTAGATGACTGTACACAGGGGCCTTTTGGTTCCTGGTCGGGCAGTCACACAGTAATATCCCCAGGAGGCTGGCACTACCCAGTGAGAAGCCATCCCCTCCACAGCCAGAGGAGGGTGCCGTAAAGGCCACAGGGGAGTGGCCAAACTGTGGGGCTCCTTACCTGTCACCAGGCTGGCTCACAATATGTCCCTAGGTCACTCTGAGAATTAGAAAACAAGGCACCTCAAGTCTGTCATGCTGGCATCCAAAAACAATGATTTTTAGAAGTACAGGTGAACTCCCTCAAATTTCAATTACAAATCTGGGATAAGATGTGGTCGGACAGAGAAGAACTGGGATGAGCAGCCCCGAGGGAAGGGGACAGGCAGAGAACGAGGAGGAGATGGAGAGAAGTCACAGAGGTTTGGGGAGGTGGCAGCTGAAGCCAGGAGTACAGAATGAGGAACTGTTTTCTGAAGGAACGTACCTCTCAGTTCCACGTGCTGAAATGCAAGCAAGCTATGGACTTCTAGCTGAAGTTGATGGAGCTGCTCCCCAGCCTGCTTGGCCTCTCCTGGAAGTCACCCAGCAGCAGACAGAGAACTAGTAAATGAAAGGCCAGCCCACAACAGGTGGCTGGGGAGGGGCTGGGCTCCACAGTGTGTCAGAGCCCCCACCTATGGGAAGTGATGGTCACAAAAGAACAGGCTCCTGGCTGCAGGACTCCCAAAGCTCTCACACACGGTGTGGCGGGAGACGGGTGTCCATCGCTGGCGGCTGTAGGAGAGCCTACAGCCGAGGTGAGGGCCACCACCACACCTACTTGGGCTGTGAGAACCAGAGCCCTTTCCAGAGCCATCCCAGACCCACAGCCGTGTCACATTCCCCCAATCACTCAAGGACGCACATTCCAGCAGACAGCTGGCCGGCATGTCAGGCACAGCTGCAGTGGGGCATGGTGGGGAGAGCAGGGTAGGAGGGGCTCCGGTTAGCACATAGCCATGGAGGACCCCCAACACCCCCACACAGAAGCTGGCCTGGCAACATCACTGGCCTCACCCTCTGTCACGGAAGGGAGAGGGGTGGTGGTCACACAAGCAGACCAGAATGTGAACTCAGACCTCTCTGGAGACCTCACAGCTAAAACTGTGAAGACTTGACACTGAGTGAGGAGGATCAAGTAGCCAAATCGCCACACAAAAGTAAAACCACCCAGACATTTTAGAGGAAAGGTATAGCAATTTCTTTTAAACAACTCAATACTGACCTACCCTGTGACCCCAGCAATTTGATCCCTATTTAACAAGAGGATCGATGTTCATGTGAAGATTTCTACAGGAATGCTCCCAGCAGCCCCAACCTGGAGACTGCCTGGTATCCGTGAACAGATGAGTTGGACGACTATGCACATCCACACAGGAGTTGCTCAGTGAGATGTTGATACACACAACAGGGATGAATCCCAATCATACGGAGTCAGAGAAGGTAGACCCCACCAAGCATACACTCTCTGATTCTATTTCTAGGAGGTTTGAGAAGAAGCAAGACTGATCGAAAGCGGAAGAATACACCCCATCATGAAGGGCAATATATGTGTGGATGGCTCTTGTGAACCTTCTGGGGTGCTAAGGGTCTGTACCCTGATAAGGCTTTGGACTACACAGGTGGATACACATGTGAAAACCGCGGCAGCAGAGGCATCCGCAGCCGGTAGCAGCAGCACTCCTGGCAGAGCAATGCCAACCCCAGTGTTTGCCATGTTCATCCTCTTCTAAAGGCTGCTGGTAAAGCAGGTGCAAACAAACAAGGACTCCATAACCTAGAAACATTAAGTGACACACCTACCTTGTCCGGTGGACTCAATTTCTACTCAGAACAGAACGAGGCCATCCACACAAGCCCATGCTACAGACGACAGGCGGAAGCACTATCATGTTACTTTCAGATTCATTTTCACTTTGGAAGAGGACTCGAGCATTAACCTGGGTGTGGATGACATGCTCCCACACACCACTCACCAAGGTGGGGTACAGTAGCACTTGCTCATGATCTTTGGGTGGGTGGCTAAGTCCTGTCTTAACAGCAAATGATCTGAGAATCCTGGCTTCTATACAGAGTGTCTCCCACCACTATCAGAGTCCCAAAGAAGGACGGGGCAGTCATTCTGTCTTTAAGGATACATGCTTCAAAGGCGGCCTGCTTTGCAGGAACCTTGGTGGGGATAAGAACACACATCAGAGTGCCTCCCATCCATGCCATCGGGCACATCACTGGTCCAAGTAAAGCTCTGTCCCAGAACAAGAGAGACACATGATGCAAAATGGGGAAGGAAGAGCAGGTGACACAGCTGCCTGAAGGCCACATAACCAATGGAAGCCAGGAAAGGCAGTCACCGTGCCACCTGCCCCACACAACCACTCAAGGCCCACAGGGCTGGTTGGTGAGAAGCAGAAATGGGGCTCCAAGTCTGCCGCTGCTGTGCCCAAGACCTAGGAGCCCTAGCTCTGTTTCCCCCCAAGGTAAAATAAGGAAATAGAGATGGTCTGCTCAGGTGCCCAGTGACTTTCAGCCCTTGTGAACCACACCCCTAAAGTCAAGGCTCCCCAACACTTCTGCAGGTTCTCTGACTACACTATGGTACCCTAGAAAACCCTGTCCCATCACTTCTGCCCCCAAGGACCAGCACAGGATCTGCCAGAGAATCGAGGGAGTGCTGGCAACTCAGAAAAATGCACACACAAACGTTTTCAGTGAAGCATGGGGGTGGCTAACTATGCAGCTCCCACCTCACACAGCCCAGGGGAGCCAAGGGACCCCGTCCTAACTTTCCAGGTGGAGAAGGCCTGGCAAAGAGGCTCATTATTTTACTGAGTTAAATGTTCCTCTACCCAAGAGAAGAAAAACAAAGCTATTCTCACCTGTGTGTGGCCTAGATTACTTCTGAAGATCAATTTGTGACAGAGTCTCCTCTATAGGAAAGTGTAGGAATGGAGTCTCTTTATCTTAGAAAGGAAAAAAGAGAGAGAACCCCAAACAGCTTCTTTTGTCTGTCCCAGCCCCAGCCTCATCCAACAGTCCGGACTTGGGGTTGGGAGAGGGCAGCACAGGCTCATGACCTTTGGGCTGGTCTCACAAGACCAACAGGCTCAACTTCCACCTCTGTGGGATTCTGTTTTTCCATGAGTACATTTATGGATGCCATAAAAGAAATGAACTATTTTAACTTCATTTATTAATTTTAAACACCTATCCTGAGACATAATTTACATACTGCAAAATTCATTCATTATAAAAGTGTAATTCAATGATTTTTAAGTAAATTTAGGGTTGTGCAACCATCCCTACAATCAAAGCTTAGAACACTTTCCTCACCCCAAAGTGATGCTGTTATGGACGCCCATGCACTTGTCTTTGTGCAGATGTACTTTATCAGGTACATTCCTTGGATAGATTGCTGGGTCATGTGCTAACTTGGTCACATCTATCTTTTCAAGAAACTCCCAAACTGCTCATGTCATTTTATATTCCCACCAGCAACGTATCTGGGTTACAGCCTCTTCATATCCCCACTAACATTTGTTATTGTCTTTTTTAATACAGCCACCCTTGAGACTTGTTTTATGGTCTAGCCTATGATCCATCCTGTGCCACGTGCATATGAGATGTATTTCCTAGTATCCTATAGATACCCTTTAGCCAAACAGAATCAGTGCTCTTCAAGTCTTCCAGAATCTTGCCAATTTTCAGCTTAGCTACTCTACCAATTACTTAAAGAGAAGTATGAAGTCTCTAACTACAATTTATGAATTATCTATTTCTATTAGCAATACTAATTTTGGGAATACCAGACCATCTGACCTGTCTCTTGAGAAACCTGTATGCAGGTCAGGAAGCAACAGTTAGAACTGGACATGGAACAACAGACTGGTTCCAAATAGGAAAAGGAGTAAGTCAAGGCTATATATTGTCACCCTGCTTATTTAACTTATATGCAGAGTACATCATGGGCTGGAAGAAACACAAGCTGGAATCAAGATTGCCGGGAGAAATGTCAATAACCTCAGATATGCAGATGACACCAACCTTATGGCAGAAAGTGAAGAAGAACTAAAGACCCTCTTGACGAAAGTGAAAGAGGAGAGTGAAAAAGTTGGCTTAAAGCTCAACATTCAGAAAACTAAGATCACCGCATCTGGTCCCATCACTTCATGGCAAATAGATGGGGAAACAGTGGAAACAGAATCAGACTTTATTTTTTGGGGCTCCAAAATCACTGCTGACGGTGACTGCAGCCATGAAATTAAAAGACGTTTACTCCTTGGAAGGAAGGTTATGGCCAACCTAGATAGCGTATTTAAAAGCAGAGACATTACTTTGCCAACAAAAGTCCGTCTAGTCAAGGCTATGGTTTTTCCAGTGGTCATGTATGGATGTGAGAGTTGGACGGTGAAGAAAGCTGAGCGCCGCAGAATTGATGCTTTTGAACTGTGGTGTTGGAGAAGACTCTTGAGAGTCCCTTGGACTGCAAGGAGATCCAATCAATACATCCTAAAGGAGATCAATCCTGGGTGTTCATTGGAAGGGCTGATGTTGAAGCTGAGACTCCAATACTTTGGCCACCTCATGCGAAGAGTTGACTCATTGGAAAAGACTCTAATGCTGGGTAGGATTGGGGGCAGGAGGAGAAGGGGACGACAGAGGATGAGATGGTTGGATGGCATCACTGACTCGATGGACATGGGTTTGGGTAGACTCCGGGAGTTGGTGATGGACAGAGAGGCCTGGTGTGCTGCAATTCATGGGGTCGCAAAGTGTCGGACATGACTGAGCGACTGAACTGAACTGAACTGATAGGCAATACTATCAGTTTATGCTTCAGCTATTTTGGGACTCTGTCGTTAAGTACATGTACATTTGTGACTGTTACAACTTCCTGCTGTGCCATTAAAAAAAATGACCCTCTTTGGGACTTCCTTGGTGGTTCTCTGGTTGAGAGGGGTGTGGGTTCAATTTCTGGTTGGGAAGCCTCGTGGCCAAAAACCAAAACATAAAACTGAAGCAATATCGTAAAAATCCAACAAAGACTTGAAAATTGTCCACATTAAAAAAAAAAAAAAAGTCCCTCTTTGGCTTTAGGAATATTTTTTGTCTTAAAGTAGATTGCGTGTGCGCGCATGCACACACGCTCAGTCAAATACCAACTCTTTGTCACCCCATGGATTGTAGCCCTTTAGGCTCCTCTGCCCAAGGAATTTTCCAGGCAAGAATACTGGGTTGCCATTTCTTCCTCCAAGGGATCTTCCTGACTCAAGTATCAAACTGGCATCTCTTAAAAAATCTCCTGCATTGGCAGCTGGATTCTTTACCACTGTGCCACCTGGGAAGCCAAAGTTAATTTTATCTGATATTAATACAGTCAGTCTAGTTTTCTTACGGTTACTTATGGTGTCTCTTTCCTCATCCTTTTATCTAAGGATCCAAGGGGTGTCTCTTATAGACAATATATAATTAAGCTTGATCTTGCCTTTTTATCTGGTCTGACAATCCGCCTTTTGATAGAAGTGTTTAAACCATTCACATTTAATATATTTTTGATCTGGGTGGATACACATTTATCATTTTGCTATTTGTTTTCTACATGTCTTCCTTCTTTTTTGTTCTTCTGTTCCTCACTGACTGCTTTCTTTTGTGTCAAATATTTAATGTACCACTAACTTCTGTTGATTTTTTAAACAATATTTTAGTTATTTTCTTAATAGTTGCTCTAGGGATTACAATAAGCATTTTACTAAGATCACAATCTGCTTCAGATTAACACTAACCTGATCCTGGTAAAACGGAAAAACTTTATTCTGATACAGCTCCATTTCATTCCTTCCATACTACTGTTGTCCCATATATTATATATCTGTATATGTTATAAATACAACAGATTGTTATATACTTTTGATCAATTGCCAAAGAGCTATGGTAGTTTTTGTCAATTCTACCCAGTGTTAGTGCTTTAGATGATGTTATGTCTTTTAACTAAGAAGAAATGAGGGGAAAAAAGTCTTTTACAGTAGCTCACGTTTACCTTTTCCAGAGCTCTTTATTTCTTCCTGTGAACGTAAGTTACCAACACGTCATTTCCTTTCAGCTTGAAGAACCAGCAGATCTGCCGGCAACAAATCCTCTCAGTCTTTGTTTATCTCTGAAAATGTCTTTCTGCTTTCGTTTCCTAGGGACAGTTTCGATGCATTGAGAATTCTGGGTTGATAGTTTTCGTCTTTTAGTACTTCGAATGCCATTCAGTTCCCTTTTGGTTTCCATTTGAATGTCTCAGGTGCGAAGTCAGCTGTTAATTATATTATTGCTTCCCCTATATGTCATGGGTTGTTTTTCTCTTGCTACTTTCTATATTTTCTCTTTTTCTGTGGCTTGTAACAGTTTGACTATGATGTGCTAGGTACAGATCTCTTTGCATATATGCTACTTGAGATTTGTTGAGCTTCCTGAATAAGCTTCTCCTCAAATACATTTCTGGGGATTCTGCCTTCAAACAGTTTTTCTCTCTTGCCCCAAATATGCCTGCAAACGTGGGCTAACAGAGCCGTTGTCCCTTCCCACTTGTTCATCTTCAAAACTGTCACTTCAGCCAACGAGGCTGTTGCCCACTATTCTAAACTGAGTGAGTCCCTCTCACCTGTTACAGCCTGCACTGGCTAGGCAGAACCTCCTTATGAACAGAGCTGGGCAGAGGGCATGAGAGCAGCAACAGGTTAAGTGACACAGATTGTCACCATTTTAACCCAAAATCTCAGCAGTTTCTTAAGCATAAACCCTTCTCAGATTGTTGCATACTTCTGGTCCATTTCCAGGATGCTGAAATGGTTGATTCAGGGAGTGGGGGAGGGCTGGGCTGTCAACTCTGTCCTGCTTTATAGCTGTTTTGGGGGGGGGAAGGATTTGACAATCTCTCTTTACTCAATCACTGCCACAAGTCGCCTTCCAGTCTTGATTCATTTTGAAAATAAAACATACACATTGAAAGACTATGTCAGAAATAAATGCCAGAGATGAAAAGAGGAACTATAGAGAAAGAAAACTCATCCTGCTACCTCTTTATCAATCTCCACATGCTCTAAATCCCCCAAAGTAGTTTTTAAGTTGTATCTTGATTTAAACTCACCAACCACTTCCTTAAAGAAAAAGGAAATTCTCTCTGCTAGACGCCACCAGAAACTCCCTCTAGTCTTCAATATGCCTAAACTGGATCATAAGAATAGGACAGCATGAAAGAAAGAAGCAGTTTTTAAAAAGAGCCAGACCAAGGGGAAAGGGGTGTACTTGATGAATTGGGAGACTGGGATTGACACATATACACTATTGATATGCTATATAGAATAAACAACTGATTGGAACATACTATATAGCACAGGGAACTCTACTTAATGCACTGTGGTGTCCTAAATAGGACGGAAATCCAAAAGGAAAGAGATATATGTTTATGTATGGTTGATTCATTTCGCTAAGCAGGAGAAGCTAACAAAACACTGTAAAGCAATTATACTGCAATAAAAATTAATCAAAAGAGCCAAATAGAGATTCTAGAAAAATACTACATGGCACTGAAAAAAAAGATTATTCCAACATTCAACAAGACAAGTAAATCTGGGACTTCCCTGGTGGTCCCCTGGTTAAGAATCTGCCTTCCAGTGCAGGGGACATGGGTCCAATCCCTGGTCGGGGAACTAAGATCCCACATAGCACAAGGCAACTAAGCCCACACACCACAATGAAAGATCCCACATGCGCAGCTAAGACTCAAAAAATAAATAAAATATTAAAAACGACAACATAAGTAAATTTCACAAACATTATGCTGAATGAAAGTAAGCAAAGGCTACAGACTACATAATTCCAATTATTTAAAGTGGAAAAACAGGAAAAACTAATCCCTGCTGTTCGAAGTCAAGAGAGTGGTTACTCAGACGGTAGTGACAACAAGTGAGTATGAGGGGGCTAAATAACATTGTATTTCTTGATTCGAGCTACAAGGAAGAGATCAGTTTGTGAAGTATACCAAGTGGTACATGTCTACTTTTTCTCATGTATGCTACATCTCAATCAAATGAAATTATCTGTATGGAGGTTTCCAAGGGATGAGCCAGATGCTCTCAGTGAGGATCCAAAGATTGCTAGCTTCTAACACAGAAACCACGGCCACCCACCCCAAAGAAGATTAGTTCTAGAATGGTTCTGGGCTAGACTTGATCCTGTTATTCTGTCAAAACTCTCCAACAAACCAGACAGAACATTCTGTGTGGGCACTCAAGGACACACTAAGCTCTATATGTGACATCTTATTTTAAGTAAAGTTTAAAACTGAAGAGTACTTGTCACCAACACTTCTCATGCCATGCACCATGGCCAATTTCTGCGTACACATCTGTCACCTAGAGATGCGAAGCCGACATTATCACCCATTTTATAAATCAAGAAGCACAGACTAAGATCATCCACCCAAGGTCAGCCAGGGTGTGTGATCTGACCCCTACTCTGCCAAAGCCACACTCTTTCCACAATCTCACACTGCTTCATGTCTAGAGACACTAGGGTGTCTCTAGTCCCACAGGAGGACCCCTGCTCTGTGTGCCTGGGTTAGTCTGTCGCTTGCTCTCCACATTCTTTTATGATCCTTCACTTAACCTCACGATTCCCTCACAATTCACTGGCCTGCCCTACAGGGGAGTATGGTGATTACAGGAAAAAAATGCAGACCAGACACCTAGAAACAGGGCTTCCCTAGCAGCTTAGTGGTAAAGAATTAGCCTACAATGCAGGAGACTGTCTGCAATGCAGGAGATGCAGGTTTGATCCCTGAGACAGGAAGATCCCCTGGAGAAGGAAATGGCAATCACTTCACTATTCTTGCCTGGGAAATGCCTTGGACAGAGGAGCCTGGTGGCTTACAGTCCATGGAGTTGCAATAGTTGGTCACAACTTAGGGACTCAACCACTACCAGCACCACCACTGCCGCCTAGGAACATACGAGGGACCCAGCAAATCTCCACAAACATGGGCTCTTCCTTCTCTTCACCCACAGGTGACACTGTTGAAGGGAAAGCAGACCCAAACTTACAATTTAATTTCCAGAACTTTAAAAGAGGCCTCTGGTTTTAAAACAGGGAGGGCAGAAAGCAGAGTCAGATAGAAAAGGCCTTTCTGGGTAGCAAGAACACAATGCACACCACCCCAACTAACGTGCTTCCCCAGCAGGAGGGGGTTAAGTTCCCCATTTATCTCGAGGAGGTAAGAATTTTTAAAGCTGAGAAATACCGAGTCAGACAATCTCTGAAGTCCACAGAACACCAGCCGTCTGGGCCCCCAGTGAATTTAACACAAAGCCTACAGGCTGGGGTCCCTCTGTGGGATTAGTCAGCATAAGTAGGGGAAGAGCGCCCAGGTTCTCCAGAGCTGCCCCTCCCCCACCCCAGGCAAACAGATCCGGAAGGGAGTGTGCAGAGGCGGCGGCAGCACGAGGAAGACAAGAGATGAACCACAGGAGGCTGTGGCCACACCCACATGCCCACCAGCTGCTGGCTCACGGGACATAAGGGGTGAACATTCTGCAGAGAACAGTGCCCACCTGAGCTCTGAAGGGAGGAGTGGCCGCAGGACCCAGGCGGGGTGGGGGGTGGGGTAGGGGTGGGGTGCTGCAATTCTTTTTATAGGGAGAAAGGAAATGGGGTGGTACCCTGAGTCTTATCTCCTTCAGGTTGAGGATTGGGAAAGTGACTCTTGAAGCCATCAGTACCGATTAAGGGGAAAGCAATGAAGCACACAGTACTGCACCTCCCCCGCCCAGAAAGTGGTAGCGCCTGCAGGAGGCTGAGCTCCAGACTGCCCACAGCCCAGCGACCCGGGCAGGGGCAGCGGCATCTCTGGCCCCTGGTGCCTTAGATGTGAAAAGCAGGAAGGCAGGACCAAAGGAAAAACTCAAGTTTCCCTATAAACCAGAAGCACAGAGTTGGATACGGGTACACGTTTCGTGAAGACCTGCTGCCAAGCAGGGGAGCCGACAGAGGCCGCCATCCCCCCATCCTGTGAGAGCCACCCCACGCTACAGACATCTGGGCCCCAGAAGGAAGGTCCCTTGGCCAGGACAGTGGGGAGGTGCCGGAGCTGGAGCCCACAGCCATCTCCACGATCACCCACCAAAAGCTGCCTCCTGCAGGCCCGATGGGCAGCTGCACCTCCACCTGCTCACCCCTCGCCCGGCCCTTCCTGCTCACCTGTGCGTGGTTCGCATGTCCACAGGCCCGTCGCCCACCTGCCCTTCGCCTCTGCCCATGGCCGTCGCCTCTGTCCCCCTCAGCAGCCCTGGGGCTGGGCCTGCTCCCGACTCAGGCATCCCTCGCACGTCTCCGTCAGCATTTACATCTGAAGCCAACACTCCTCTCTCCATTTTTATCTTCTTGCTCTCCACATCGTCCTCCGCTGGGTCCCGTTCAAGCGCTCGTTTCTGACTCCGTGTTCGGCATGCTTCTTCAGTCATTCTGAACTTTAGGGGAAGGAGAAAACATGACATTTAAACTTGGCACAACGAAGTAGCTATCTTCTTAGAAACTTTTCACAGTGTCAGCTTGGAGTGTTTGCCTCACCATGTGACAATGGCAGAAGTGGGTACAACAAATGAAGGGCCCACAAAGTGTGCCCAGAACATTTCTTCACGGCCTTGAGCAGGAGCAACGGAGCATCTGGGAAGCCAAGCTATGCATCGCCCTGTCTGGGACCAGAAACCTACATGGACCTGGACAGGAACAATGGAAGGTGGCTGCTTGTCAGAAAGAAGGGGGTAATCTCTGCGTTCCAGACTCAAAAGCAAATAGAGGAAACTGTTCTAGATCTGGCCACCTCTGGTGGGATCTAGAGCACTGGATTTGAGCTATCTGGAACCCAAGAAGGGACCATGTTGTCCCAGGAGCAGGGACACAGCCCAAGTCCAGCCCTGCCCTGCACTGATGAGGGCTGACCCTTCTCTCCTTCAGCCAGGGGCAGCTTCCTCACTCCTTGCTCACCTGGGGGGCCGGGGGGGGGGGAATCACATTTAACCCTTTGACTGCCGACAAGTGAACTCTGAATGGGGTGGGCCTGGCCCATCACCCTGCCAGCACCCTGTACCTGCAGCATACACATATCTTGATTGAAAGAAGAAAGAAAAGACGGGGGAAAAAAACCCCCGCTGAGTCAGGTTTTGATCCCATGACATCACTGGGCTCCACATGACCCTTCCCAGGATTCAGTTTGAGAGACAAAGCACTTTCCAGAAAACCAGTCTGAACCGGTTCCAGACAACAAGCTGAAGTGTTGTTAACCCTCACAGAGACAGTGAAGGAAGACCGCAGTGATGTCTGTTTGCAGGGAGACTGCTGGCATTCCACAACCCAGTCTGGGTCACAGGTACTTGCTCTTAAAGGGGACGCTCAGAGACCAGCCTTGATGTTCCAATGGGGCAGGACACTGGAAACCAGAGTTCCGATGGTCAGGATCTAAGAAGCCACGCAAGAGTTCATCACAGGACAAAAAAGAATCTAGCTGCCAGGCACCTGAACTCCCAAAGTACCAGTTCTCCACAGGACAGTCAATGCCCACACCTACCAAAACGGTAGCCCCTCGGGGAACCCGAACCACCCCCTGCAGTGTACCTACACTGAAGACCTCCTGGCTGTGTCCACGCAGGCAGGGCACCCAGCACCTGGGTTTCTCCCCAGCAAAACCCCTGGGAGGCCTGTCCTGGGTAGGGCCAGGCAGAATCACTCCAGAACCCAACTTCTGGACTCTGGGGAGTGGTACAGGGCAGCGAAGGGGCCACATCGCTGTATGTCGAAGACACTCCTGAGGCAACTCACCTGCCACCTCTTTAAAGGAGCCGACTTCACAAATGAGCAACAGTGCAAGGCACGGCCTTGGCCTCAAAGCGAAAGGAAGGGGAGTGACAGCTGCCCCATGCTCCTGGCACAGGAGGCAGCACGTCCATCTGACACGTGTTAGGCCAGCGTGGCCGAGCCCGGGCACTCAGACATCTGCTCCCACAGGCAGTCCAAAAGGGTGGAATCAAGCAGGTTTCCCAATGGCCATGTCACCCCTCAGGGTGCTCCCCATTCCAGGCAGAGCTTGAGAACTCTGAAGCTCAAGGGCACAGGCTATCTATCAACTTGGCCTCCATCTGCCCCCAAACCCTCCTGGCACCCCAGCCTGCACCTGCCATCCCACCTCAGCCCCCTAGATCCCACAAACTCTGTCAGACTGCTGAGTCTGTCCTGTTTCCCTGTGAGCTGCAGACAAGTCAATGCCCTGAATGGAAGTCACCCTCCCGTACTCTCCCTCATTGTGGGAGGGACCAGTCACTTTCCTTTGGGGCACTGCCTAAACAACAGGAGCTGCTCCAACATTTGGGGAATTGGTTGAGAGCAGTGATTTCAGTGGTCACTTGGAATAGTGGGTACCTGTGATTCCAGGACCAGAGAGGAGCCTACTGGGCATAAAAGATGTGGGGAGCCCAGGATCTCAGGCAAGGAGGTCCCCCACTGTTGTCAGAGAAAATTCTGTCCCTTCGGGAGAAGCTCTCGGTCTGGGCAGCCCAGAGAGCCACACCCCCAGGACAGCCTCCAGAGTGGTAAGTCCCAGGCTCCAATCCATGGAGCTCATCTGAATCCCAGTTTCAGTATGAAGTCCTTCCTCCCAATTGCCACTATGAAGAACAAGGTCGGGGTGGGGGAAGATTGCAGAGTGAGGACAAGGAGGTCGCTCTGTATGAGGTCATCAGACCAGCGAGGCAGTGCCCCAGTGACCTCATTTCACCGTCAGTGGTGTGGGACAAGTGGTCCCAAGGGGCCAGAGTGGAGTTTCACACCCATGGGGCTGCTCCCTCCAGACTCAGATCTGGTCAGGGTCCCCAGCTGAGGACCTGGGAGACCCGTCTGCTTGTGCTCAGCGTGCAGCGTCAGGGAAGCTGAGGGGCTGGAATTCTGCCAACCGCAGACACTCCCGGGCCTCTGGCAGGCTGCTGGGGTTGGGGGGCCCGGCCGCTGCACCCCTCCCCCACGACACGAAGGCCGTGCACAGCTGGAGGGGGCGGGGACAGCAGAGGGTGGAGCGGGGATGGAGTCTCAGGCTCTGACCTCCCCCTCCTCGGGTGGAGCCTCCTCCTCCACTGGGAAGGCGCTTGCCTTAGTGCCCACATGGGGCCTGCCGCCAGCCAATCTCGATCCCGCCAGGCAACTGCTCCTGGGGAGGGCAGGTGCGAGTAAGGAGGGGCCCCACCCTCCTCTCAGCAGGAAGGACCTGTGACCCAATCCAGCACATCAGGGCTGGCAGCCACCGCCCTGCAGGCACAGCAAGACAAAAAAAAAGTTGTGAGGAAGAAACCAGCCCTGAGGAATGAAGGGTGACCTAGGAATGAAGCAGGAGGGACAACTTCTGCAACACAGTGAGGAGGAGCACTAGGATACTTTCTGAAGAGCAGCTGAAGAGGATATATCGCCCCAACCGGCAAATTAGGATCTGCTTCAAAACTCCTGGAGAGTGAGGGGAAGAGAACGAAGGCATAGCAGAGTAGCAGTGACAGACGACAGCGTGTAAGTTCCACCACAGGCTGGAGGAGAACTGCTGGCCAGCAGAGAGCAGCCCCTCTAACTGAGGCAGGGTGCCGAGCCGGCTGCTGCCTGCAGGGCAGAGCCCAAGGGCAGCAAGGCTGCCTGAGGCATAGGCTGCTGCCTGGGGAGCAGGGCCGGGACCCAGGGGCTTCAGTCCCCCTTCTCTCTCTCCAGACAAAACCTGGCTGGTCAGCAGGACGCAGCCCAAGAAGGACAAGTTCCAGCTACACCAGAGGCTTCCCAAGCACCCAGCACAGACAAACCCCAGGATGGGGGCTACCAAGTCCTAGCCAGAATGCTGACACAGGGCTTTGGGAGGGGTGCAGATTTCAACTGCTTCTACCAAAAGATGCTTTTAGTTAATTGTCACCTTCCAGCTAGTCTGAGGACCTCAGGTGAAAATCTGTTCTAAAATAACTCCAAAAGGGTGATTGTGCTATGGCAGGAACCAATATTTTTAAATAGGACTCAGGGGACCAGCACCTCACACAGGGTGGTTCATTTGGGAGGGGGTAGGTTTAGAGAGGCATAAGTTACAGAGTCTTAACCCTGAGGTTATCATTAATACTCTGTACTAGGACATGCTATGTATACTGTTACTAACATAATAGCAAAGACACTACTAGTAATACTCTTGTTTCAGGCATGAGGAAAGTGAGGCTTAGGAGTATGTGTTTGGGAGAAGTGACAAGAGCTGATGCTCTGGAAAGTAGATGACGTGGGGTGCTTTTTCCAGAGCCGAAAGAAGGGCGTGAACTCGAGGTGGCGGCAGGAGGAGTGTAGACTGACCTCAGGTGGAGCACACAGGACAGAGGTAGGTTGGGGGGAAGAGGGGTCCAATCTGTTCTAAAGGATCGTGTGGTTGATCTGGGGACAGACTGGGGCAGAGCAGCGGAGAGACATGACCAAATGATGGGTGAACTTCCGAGGATTTGTACAATATAACAAACCAACAGCTGGACAGGAGGCCAGAGAGGGTTGCCTTGTTGTTGTTCTTAATTTTTGTCTGAGCAACTGAGAAAAGATGGACTCGACTTTCTGGGATCGAGATGGAGCAGGAAGAACGCTGGGGGTGAGACAGGCTGGCACGCAGAGGCTGGAGCGTGTGGACAGGTGGGGGCCTACATTCGGCACAGCCGCTGTCCTTGGGGTGGGGTGGAAGAAGGGCCTGAGCTTGTGCAGCAAGTGCCACAGAGCTGAGTCCAGGGTCCAGATGCCAGCCACACTGGGCACTGGCCAAGCTCCACACCCTCCACAACCCCTGGCTGACAGGCACATGTCTTCCCATCCAAAACAGAGCCCTCACTCTGCTCTCAGCCTGAGCTACTTCCTGATGCATGTTTCTGAGAGACAGTGGCCGAGATGCAGCAGCTGTGTTCTGGAAGGAACTCACACCAAAAACGCCAGCTCTCAAGTTTTAAATAATGTCAAACCTCATTAAGGCCAAATATAAGGGATGCAATTTAACTTGGGAAATAAAAAATTGATCCCAACGGCCAGCCCCCACCAGATACAGCGGAGAACAAGGATGAGCCTTAGGGAGCAACTGGCCAGGGGAGATTGTTACTCCCTGAGCCTCAGTTTCCCCTCCACAATTCACAGATGTGCTAGGTGAAGAGAAACAGTGACATGAGTAAAACCTTGAGTGAGAAAATCAAGTTGCAGCATGGTATGATACCATTCACAGGTTTAAAAGGCTTAGTTACAACCTGCAGAAAAAGATACTGAAAGCTCACTAAAATCGAAACTGAAAGAAACTGGACTAAAATCCACAACACTCACCCTCTGAAACTTTCACTGTCTATATTAATCATTTCTGTACTAAATTATTTCTCTTAACAGTGACAATCAGTTTTTTTGTAGTCAAAGAAAACAAAGATAAAAAGGAGAGCTAGATAAACAAACATTCCCACTGCAGAGGGTGAGAACTGAAAGAACCAGCGGCATGAGGTGCGGTGAGGGGAGAAGGTCCTGCGTGGAAGGAGGCGCCCAGCTCCACCAACAGGCAAACAAAGAGCCCAAGAGGCACGGCGACCTTCAGCGGATGGAGAGTGGATGCCGCTGCCACTTCCCCATCTGTTACTGGCAGCTTTCAAGTCCACCTTCTGGACCACTTGCTACAGCAACTTCGGGAGTTCTAAGCAGTAAACCAGAACCCATTATTTCATCCCCACAGCCCACCTTCCACCTGGGTCACCAGCTGTCCCCAGTGGCCATCAGGCCACAGCATCAGAGTAGGCTCTCCCTGAGAGGGGCCCTCACTGAGACAGCCCACAGTAGCAAACCCCACACTGCTCAAGGGCGTCATCTCTCCCACGGCAGATATCCCCCATTTGTCTTCATGTTCAGTGTGGAGCAAACAGTATGGGTTCAGTATGGGCTGCTGAGTTAGACCTACATTTCTGTTAATCAGCCTCATGAAGGGTATGACTCTTGGAGATGGCTTACATGGCAAAATGTAGCAAGTCAGTCAAGGGCTTTGATTAAAAACCCCTTCATTCTGACTTTCTGGAAGGCGAGTGTACTGAGATGGAGCCTCACAGACTGAGGCCAAGGCAGGAACAGGAATCCAGGGAGTGGTTCAGGTAGAGGAACAGCATAGGCCGATCTCAGACAGAGGAAAAGAGGCCACAGTTAGTCCTGTGCAAAAAGATTTCCTCAAAAAGAAACCTGAGTCTTACTCACTGACTGAAGCTAAGTTCTGAACCCTTCAGCTCAGTTCAGTCGCTTAGTCGTGTCCGACTCGTTGCGACCCCATGGACTGCAGCACGCCAGGCCTCCCTGTCCATCACCAACTCCTGGAGCTTGCTCAAACTCATGTCCACTGAGTCAGTGATGCCATCCAGCCATCTCATCCTCTGTCATCCCCTTCTCCTCCCACTTCAATCTTTTCAGCATCGGGGTCTTTTCAAACGAGTCAGTTCTTTGCATCAGGTGGCCAAAGTATTGGAGTTTCAGCTTCAGCATCAGTCCTTCCAATGAATATTCAGGACTGATTTCCTTCAGGATTGACTGGTTTGATTTCCTTGCTGTCCAAGGGACTCTCAAGAGTCTTCTCCAACATGACAGTTCAAAAGCATCTGAACCCTTAGTGGTCTGAAAACTTAAAGACACTCCAGAACTGTAAATGTTTTCTCTTCTATATATCAGAAAGGCCCCTGGCCCAGCCACCTGGCTAAAAGTTCCACAGGCCTTCAAAGGACAACAGACTCTCTCTGCCGCAGTCCGGGAACTCGGGTGGGGACCGACCACACCCACACATGTGAGGGCAGGTGCCATTCACCAAGAGCCTCTGGGTAGAGACCAGCCAGTCATCCCACAAGGGGGGAAATCCAAGTATAGTGGACCTGGAACCAGGTTCAACACTCTTCTTTCTACTTGGCATTCTTATAAGCTGCCCACTGTGGAACATACCCCCGTACACTCTAAAGGCCTTTTGTTAATCATGCTTAAATCTTTTCCCTTCTCACCTTGGACAGACAAGCACGTGGTGGGGCTTAAATGCACCAGCGAGGGCAGAACAACTGTCCTCAGACACCACCATGGCAGCCTTACTTCAGAGAAGTAAGACTGGCTCTGCCAGGGCTACAGAAGCACCTGTGGGGAGGTCTGGCCAGGAAGACCCCTGCAACTGAAAGGTATGAGCCTCCTGGCATCAGATGTCACTGCCACCCACCTGGTGTATCCCCAGCTCCAGAGGGGTACCAGCCACATAGTAGGTGCACGTCAAACATTTGATGAACAAATGCAGGTTTTAAAGAGACCTTCCCCCAAGGGGCTGGGGTGGGGGTTGGTGAACATGGGCTCCCATTCAACACGTACTCTCAGATCTCAACGCAAGCTTAATGTTCCTCTGTTAACAGAAATGTGGGGTTTTCTTTTACAGACAAGATAGCTTACACTGACTGAGCATTTATGTACTGCACATGGATCATCTCAGATGCAAGGTGAGTGCTATCATCAGCCCCTGATTTATAGGAAAGGAAACTGAGGCAGGTGAAAATCACACGGCAAGTGGGAGGGCTGGCACTGGGAACTGGAAGCCCTGGCTCCTCTACACAGTGCCCACTGAAACACCCCCATCAACCACCCAGAGTCAGGTGTGTCCTTTCCGAAGGACACAGGAAGCTTCTCACAAGCAGGAAGTTGGGTCTGACAGCTAGCTCTGGCCCCCTGAGGTTCAAATGAGATATTGAATGTTTACAACTTTATTGAGTGTTATCAGTGAGACCACACCTTTTGCTGTTTGCTTTCAGAGCAAAGAAATTTTGCTGGAGTACAGGATATACATTCCTAAAAACCACCACACGGTGCAAAATCATCCAGTAATAACACAGGGCTTGTAGAAATGATGGAGCAATACCACCAAACTTCATCAGTAACACTGAAAGAGTCTGGAACCTGATTTTTAAATGGCAGCATGTTAAACAGCTAAGAAATACACAAATGCTGCCTGAAGCCTTATGCCACCTGGGGGAAGACCTGTATTTGCTGTGACTGTGGGTGGGGTGCAGTTTCTGAGTTACTGCGACAAGTTGGAAGGAGGCTGTCTGAACCCAGCAGGGGATGGGTGTGGTGTGATGCACATCTGAGGTCCTAGCAGGTGCTCTTTCAGCTGGGAGCAGTTTTCTGGACTCATCTAGTAGAGGAGTCAGCAAACTTTCTTAAAGAGACACAATCAATATTTTCAGCTCTGCAGGCCATTCAGTCTCTGTCACGGTTACTCAAGCCCTGCAACGGGGACAGTTTGTTCTCAAATGGGCATGGCTGTGTCCCAATCAAACTTTATTTACCCAAACAGGCCACCAGCCTGTGGGCCATAGGTTCCCAACCCCCCAGACCTAGCATTTCTTCTGGACAAAATCGCATGTAACAAAACTGTGTGCCCTTATACCAACAGTGTTGGAACAAATCTGCTTTTCCAAACAAGCATTACGGCAGAATTGACTACAGAGAAAATTGGTTTCAAAAAAAAGGATGTGAATGTGTAAATTCAATCCAAGTCCAGGACTCAAGGTTAACCTTTTGACAAATCAGAAGAAATTTAGTTTCAAGAAGTACCAAGTGCATACTGGTTACTGCACGGTCAGTCTGTCCCAACTACATGGGTCAATTTTACATCATTCTAAAAGCCCCACACGCTGTAAAGATACATAGGCCCCTCATAGAAGGAAATTACATGCTATAAACTCAATTACTGAAGCAAATGAAACTTTAACCCAGTTACAGAAACAAATGGTTCCTAAGCACACGTGCCTGAGCATCAGACCAAAGCTCTAAGGAAAAGCACAGGGGCTGAGGACCAGGGAGGGTGAGGCAGCCCCACGGGGCACAGGGCAGGGTTAAGCCAGGAAAAGAAAAAAAGGGAAGTCGCTCAGTCATGTCCACCTCTTTGCAACCCCACAGACTGCAGCCAGCCAGGCTCCCCCATCCATGAGATTTTCCACGCAAGAGTACTGGAGTGGGTTGCCATTTTCCTCTCCAAGGATCTTTCCCACCCAGGGATTGAACCCAGGTCTCCCGCATTGCAAGCAGACGCTTTACCATCCGAGCCACCAGGAAAGAAAGTGCAAATCAAGTACACTGGGGCTGAGTTGCTAGAGACCTGGAGTGGTGAGGGGAGGGGTCCCTGGGAAGAGCCACGGGATCAAGTTTCTCTTCAGGTAACCAGGACTTAACTGTGCCCTTGAGGGCTGGTGGAGGTGGGTGCAGTCATCTGTGTCAGAGAAACCCTAAGAAGGGCACTTCAACTGGTTTGGTGGCAGCAGGGGACGGGGCGGGGTCCAGGAGGACACAGGTTCACACCACATTGCCCCCCACTGTCCTACTCCAGGGCAGGTTAGGCAGTGTCATCACAGCCCTGCTCCTTGCATCCTGAATAAACCTCGGTGCATTCTGCCTGCAACCGCAGTTCCACAGCTCAGCCCCAGCCTGGAGACGCCACAACAGCTTCGGGAACAGTCGCTGGGCTCAGCCTTCACCCAGTCAGCACCTTGGTCCTTCAAGTCTCCCGATCTTTCTGTGAGCGCAGGCCTGACTGGTAGGCACACCACCTCATTTCCAGCCTGACTGCATCGTGTCCATCCCACTGGAGCTCCCTGGGCCTGGGGGCTCGAGGCAGGTTTTCTGAGCCTCCTACTTCATGTCAAGAGAAGCCAGCATTGTTTGCCAGATAAACAACCACTTTACAAAAATGAAAGTCTTGACCAACAAATTCTTCTGTCACGTTAAAGGAGCTCACTTGCTCTTTTAAAGGTTTCTCACCAGGTGGGTCATGTCACCACTGGCCTCTAATGGTGGCCGGCGGTGCCTAGGCTCTGGGGGTGCAGAGGGAAGGGCGTAAAAGAGATGAACACTTGGTGCTCCACACTTGGGAGCACCTGACCCTACCTGATGGACACCCTACTGGCAGAGGAGGGACTCAGGAAACTGGGGTGTCAGCAGGTACTTCCCTGCTCCCCAAAATGCAACACACCAGGCTAGCTGAACACCAAGCAACCTTGTGTCACACAAATACAAATGTGTGTACCCACCCTCAGACACATGCACTTACACACTCATGTACGTACAGTTTTCCTCCCTTCCTCCCACTTCCAAATCTTATCCAATCATCTGAGAAAAGGTCTTTCTTCTCTGTGTAATTCATTTTTGAGCAAAAGAACAGCAGTTCTTATGTGTGATCACTGTCCGCTGGGCTCCAGAACCAACGGTCAGGAAGGAAAACCATTCTGAAAATGAGATGAGACACAGGGTCCAGAACCACCAACTTCTGAAGCAAGTGAAGGAGCCCACAGGCCGTGCAAAATCCCTTCAGGGCCCTCTGTGTACCCCTGCACACCTCCAAAACTTCAACCCACACTTCCTCTGAGACAAGTAATTTCACACCTGGGTAGAACAAGAGCGTTTTAAAAATCACTAGCACCTGCAACCGTGCTCATTTTTACTACTTCGTGCACACAGTAATTTAAACTTCCAAAGCCGGCAAAGAACCAACTGCTGTTTACTGTTAATATCTGAGTGATGCCTGAACCTGAAAGGGAACTTCGGCAGTACCGAGGAGCCTGGTCAGTTACTAATAACCACGGATACCCTTCTCCTAGTTCATAGCCTGTCTGATCCAGGACATGGATCAGTGATCTCCAAGGGGCCAGTGACCTGGGGGTCTCACCTTTGTGGAAGGCAAGGAGCAGCTTGGGGTCGCTGGCCTTCATGAGAGCAAAGATCCAGTAAGGGTTGTGAGATACATGTGTCGATCATCATTCTGTTACAAGCCAACAATGGAAAAGAAATCCACTCTGCTGGTCCAGAGGAGGAGGGGGAGTATCTAGAAATGCTTCATTAGAGGTAGGCCCCATGAGCAGAATCTGGAGTTGTAGAGATGGAAGAGGAGAAAGCAGTGGTAGCAGAAAAGGTGAAGTGGCAGAAACATACAGGCATGTGAAAACCCATCTCCCAAGTAAGTACATGAAACCAAATAAAAGGGGATCAAAACTTTAAACAACTTTTTAAAATGGAACAAGGTTGCTTAGAAGGAAAAAACATTACCCCATTACAGTGAGGCCACTTATATGCTAGCAGTGATGACTGGACCTCCCAGTCTGCAGTAGTCTGGGTCTGGGGATGGGGTGGAGGTCCTGGCCGGCCATCAGCCTGTGAGAGTGACGAGAGCTGGAACCTTTAATTAGGTCCTGAAGGACAGAGGAGGGAAGTGCTGAGAGCACAGAGTGTGCTCCAAAAAGACATAAGTGCGCACACAATTTAAATCAAATGCCTCCAGTCACTCCATCAAACTAATCAATCTGAGCACCAGCGCTCTCCACAAGGAAGTCTCTGATCCCAGCCCCCAAAGGCATGCTCTATTTAACCCTTCAGGGAAGAGACAACATTTATGAATGCCGGACTCAACTCAGCCTCAGGAGTCAAAGGTGAAGGTTAAGTTCAGGAGCATCTTAGTCTCCTCCTAACGGGGCACTTCTTTCATGCCAAGCGTGCCCAGACACCACACCCATCTGATATGATAATGACACATCAAATATAAGGCCATCACCACTCAGGAACCATGCAAGGTAAAGTCAGACCAAGGCAGCCATCCTATCAGGTCACCTTCAGTCCTTGGTTCAAGAACCACTCGGATATGTAGGTATGTAGACTGTTAACACTGGAAAGAATTAAAAACATATATATAAACACCCTGGGATCTTACATTTACAAATAAACACACATTCATAATCTGATTATTTTTGGGGTGCCATGCCTTCCTCCAGGGGATCTTCCCAACCCAGGAATGGAACCCAGGTCTCTCTCATTGCAAGTGGATTCTTTACTGTCTGAACCACCAGGGAAGCCCAAGAACACTGGAGTGGGTAGCCTACCCCTTCTCCAGGAGATCTTCCTGACCCAGGAATCGAACCGGAGTCTCCTGCATTGCAGGCGGATTTTTTACCAGCTGAGCTACCAGGGAAGACTTTTTAAGGTAGAGGACATGTAAATGCAGCCTCTGAAATGATGCTTTTTGGGGATATATTTAATAAAATTAATCTGGAAAGCAGAAACTTTAATATACTCAAGTAGCAACCACCAACATTTTAAAAATAAAACCTCAACGGTCTTCAGATTCCGAAAGGCCGAAGCCACGCAGACCTGGAGAAAGATGGTGGTAGCACCTCACCCCAGAAATGCTTGAGGGAACACAGCAGGTTTGAGGACTAGTCATCTCCAGAAAAATCAACGGTCACTGCCTTCAATGGGGCTCATGCCACAGTAACAGCCAGCCCTCTGGTGGCACGCCTAGCCCCTCAGACTCACCCTGGGGACACGCAGGGCCAGGCCTGGGACACCCAAGTCTCCAGACGGCAGCACCACCCTCCCTCCCTGGAGTCACGGGGGGGGGGGGGGGGGGCAGCTAGAGAAAGTACAGGTCCTGTCGGGGAAGCTGGGGTAGGTGGGGAGTATGTGTTTATCTTTCCCAGACATAGACCATCTCTTGAAACTTCTGAAAACAGGGACTACCACTGACCAGCCAGGCCATGCAGATACCACTGAGATCAGTCTGCACCTCAGCCTCATGCCTTGGCCTCTGAGTGTCCCTTCCCAGTGACACGAGTTGAAAGCCTGTCCACACCTCCAAGTTCAAGCATACAGCGGGACAAAGTACACCTAAACTGATCATGCTTTAAGAGGGGAAGAGACTGGCAGCATATGTTTTTAAACCTTGATAGCACCCCGGGCTCGCTCTGGAGAGGGGGGCTTGGATTTTGTGTTTCTGTTCTCAGAAGTGCTCAGTAACTATCCAACACTGCCCACCTGAAAGTGGCCCCACAGGGGTGTCTGAGCCTCTGCTGGCTGGGGCCTGTGCCTGAAGCCCAAGTGCAACCCCAGGGAGAAACACGTTACCAGAAGAGAACGTGACACAGAAATAAAGATGCTACCTATGAGGGGAATCTGAATGATATTAAATATCCACAGGGAAATGGTGGCCAGGTGCCCTCTGGTGCGGGATGTCACTGAGAGATGTGTGGCTGAGCCTCCTCGGCCCACAAAGGGTTACACCTGCCAATTCCCTGCCATCTGCAATGTGCCCTGCGGGTGTCACATCACCAAATGGGAGGCCTTAACTCTTCCAGGGCTGATTCCCTCAGGACCTGGCTGAGAAAGCAGCCCTGACCACCAGCTCCACCGAGCTGGAAATGGCAGAAGGTTTTACACAGAAATTTCCAGGAAGGGCCAGAAAAGCCTTCTCCATTCTCAGGAGGAGTTGGGAGTGGAAAACCCGGCAATGTGGTGACGCCGGGCCTGGAGGCCCTGCCTGGGCTCCTTTGTCAGCTCCTCCTGCACACATCCTGCGGCAGCAGGGCCGGCAGCCCCAAAAGGATCAGAGCCAGTGGGGAAACCTACGTCTAGGACTAAATAAGTTTCTGGTCTCAATGAAGCCCATGGGCCTAAGAAACAGTTCCTACTGATGAACAGTTCCTCCAGCATTTCCTGCACAGCTGTGAGAGCTGGAACAGAAATCTTACTTCTCTCCTCCATCCTGTAAGTGGAAATCTCCCCCTTGGGCAGAGGGTTGTTCTGGGTATAGACACCTATCACAACCTCCAAGAAATAGCCAGGCTGACCTAGAGGATATCACGTGAGTGGTCATTTTGTACAACATGCTACTCAAGGTAAAAGCAAGGTCTCGCCCCAGCCAAGGCCCTGAGAGCCCCTCTGACCTGTCTACTACCACCCCCCTCACGTCCCCTCTACCCCTCGACCCCATTCTCTCAGCTCCAGCCACTCAGACATCCCAGCTGCTCCTCTGAAAGCCAAGTTTACTCCCACTTCAGGGCCTTCGTACTTCCTGCTAGGTCCTTCCTGGGATTTCTGTACAGCACTCTCTTCTTCAGCAGAAACAGCCAAGTGACATGAATCTTCCCCCCACATACGAGACTCGGCGGGGCGGGGGGGGGGTGTCTCTACCTCCTTTCCCACCTCATCACCACTAGACATGCTAATTACTCATCTTTCCATCTGTGTGTCCCCCCCTCCTCTCAACCCCCACAAGAACACAGACTATCTCTTTGTTCAGTGATACTGTCCTAGGGCCCAGGACAGAATAGGTGTTCAATACATACTTGTTAAACAGATGAGAAAAAGTACTTTCAGTACTCTCAACTATGGCACTCCCCTCCCTCGTTAAATAAGCCAAAAACTCTTCATGTCAACAGAAAATAAAATGATCAAAACCAAACAAAACAGGGACTTCCCTGGTGGCCCTGTGGTTAAGAATCGCCTGTCAGTGCAGGGAATACAGGTTCGATCCCTGGTCCAGGAAGATCCCACATGACACAAGAGCACTAAGCCCGTGAGCTGCAACTACTGAGCCCTCATTCCAGACCATGGAAGTCACAACTACTGAAGCCCACACAGTTTAGAGCCCATGCTTGGCAACAAGCGAAATCACCGCATTGAGAAGCCCGCACACTGCAATGAACAGCAGCCTCCACTCTCCACAACTTGAGAAAGCCCATGCACAGCAACGAAGACCCAGTGCGGCCAAAAAGTAAATAAAATTAATAAAACAAAATGCTTACTTCATACCATACATGAAAAACCAACTCAAAACTGGCCAATGACCTAAATATTAAAAGCTAAACCTATAAAACTCTTAGAAGAAGAGTATATAAAGGTAAAATCAGCACCCTCAATTTGGCAAGAAATTCTTAGATATGACATCAAAAGCTCAATATCAGAGGAAAAAAATAAATTAGACTTCATAAAAACTAAATTCTTTTGTGCAAAAGATTGTGAAAAAAATCAACAGAGTGGGGAAAAAATATTTGAAATCATATCTCTAATAATGGTCTGATGTCCAGAATATATAAAGAACTATTAGAACTTAGCGACAAACCCAATTAAAAAAAACAGGCAAAAGATTTGAAAAGACATTTCTCCAAAGGTGACAGACTAATGGCCAATAAGCACATGAAAAGATGTTCAGCATCAATCATTAATCATTAGGGAGACGCAAATCAAAACCACTTCTCACCCGTTAGGATGACTATTTAAAGAAAAAAAAGGAAAGTAAGTGTTGCTGAGGACATAAAGAAACCGGAACCACCATAAATTGCTGGTGGGAATGTAAAATGCTGCAGTGATGTGGAAAACAGTCTGGCAGCTCCTTGAAAAGTTAAATACAGATAAATACAGAATTACCCTTATGACCCAACAATTCTACTCCTAGATATATCCAAGAGATGTGTTCATTAAAAAAATAATAAATTGTATACAAATGTTAAAAAGCAGAACTATTCACAACAACCAACAAGAACAACCCAAATGTTCACCAATGGGTGAAATAGATAAACAAAATGTGGTATATCCATACAATGGAATATTATTCAGCCATAAGAAGGAATAATTGCTGATCCCCGTCACAATGCAGATGAACTGTGAAAACATGGTAAGTGTTTAGCATGTTTAGCAGACACAAAAGGCCATAAAGTATATGATTCCATTTTTCTGAGATGCCCAGAACCATGCAAATCTAGAGACAGAAAGTAGATTAATGGTTGCTAGGGAATGGGGGCACAGAGGTAGGGGAGGATAGGCTAATATATACAGGTTTCTCTCTGGGGTGATGAAAATGTTCTAGAATTAGAGGTGATAGCTGCACAATATTATGACTGTATTAAATGCCAATGTACACTTTAAAAGGGTTAAAATGGTGAATTTCATGTTGTGTGAACATTACCTTATTATTTTAAGGCAGGAAAACAAAAACAAAATAATCTTAACCTCAAGAGCCACAGCCCCTCTAGAGCTGCTTAACTACTAAAAGGGAAAAGCAGGCTTACTCTGATCCCAACAGGACTTGAAAAGGGTCCTCAGGAAAGACTCCTTTGTGTAACAAGATCGCCACCAATCCAAGAGCCATTGTCCACTGGGATGCAGTCTCTCATCAGCTTCTCACAGCAGCCAAGGAGGCCGCAGCAAGCTCGTGATACAGTGTGACCACGTGGGACACAAATGGGACAATTTACTGTAAAAGGGAACCAACTCTGTGAGAAGCCAAGACCTCCGAGGGCAGGGGTCACACAGGCCACCAGTGTACAGGAGGATTCAAGTCAGGCCTGTCACTGGCCCCACACTGGGCTTGTGCCAGACGCCTCAGTCTCACAGACATGTCACTCACTCATTCACCCTAACACTTGCTTAGTTTCTTCTACCAGGGACCTGGGCCCCAGCAACACCCTTAGGGGTTCCAACAAAAGGCCTCCCATCCATAGCAGCACAGTCCCAGGCAGCCCTTGGACACACACAGGTGTGTGGGGTGGGCAGTGAACACAGCAGGCTGAGACATAGGGAGGAGGTCCCTCCCACACTGCAGTTGTCATAAACCCTGGATCACACTTTAAGGCTCAAATTTATAAAGCACTTCTTTTTTTATAAGACCAAGTCATGTTGAAGACCAGCTAACTACCTACTTTATCCAGACTAATTGGCTATAGCTGCTCTGGACAGACGCCACCAATGGAGAGGTGAGATTGATTTCTAATGAATAATATATTAATTTGTGTCAGAAAACAACATATGGGACGTTACAGCATCAGGGTACTGAAGTGAAGGAAGCACACGCAGTGATCGATGCATTCTGGATTCTGGGGGCAGTGGGGGGAAGTGCTCACAGAACAGACAGTGCTATCACCGTCACACTCATCAGGTCGAAACCAGAATGCCTGGTTCACCTCCATACCCCTCACCTTCCTCACCTGTAAAATGGGAACACACCCACTTTATCACTAACATGGCTCCACGAAGGTACTGTAAGTGCTGTTATTACAGAAAATAACAATGCTTTAACAGGAAGCTGTACCGCTTGACCAGCTACCAGTCACAGCTCCCCACAGCAATTCCAGAATCTCTGTTGAAGGCTTTCTGCTTGAACTTAAAACTAATCACAAGTGGCCACCATCCTCACTTTCATAAGCGGCACTTTTCCTGCTCTAGGTGACATGCATCATCAAGTTCCCTGAAGGAAGGCCTAGGTCACACCCATCTTCCAAATTTATTTTATGGAAAATAAATCATTTTATGGAAAATTGCAAACACACCCAAAGAAGCAGCATAAATTGCACATGCCCACCACCCAGATCCCACGGTCATCAGCCAGCCAACCATAGTCTTTCACCCACTTCACGTCTGCTAGGCTCTAAGAAGCAAATGTCATTCAACATGTATTTATGAATGAACAGTTCAGTATTTATCACTACAGGACACAAAATCACAATTCCATGATCACACCATCAACAATTAAACAACCATTCCTCAATCTTTGTCAAAGTCACACTTGTCTAAAATACACAGGTTCTCCCATCGCATTCTTTTCAATCATATGTTGAAGAAATCAGGTCATCTGTCCCATTTCCCTTGACTGGGTTTTGCAAGTGGCCTCTTTGTGGTATAACGCAAAGTGTGAAAAGTTGTCAGTCGCTCAGTCATATCCAACTTTTTGTGACCCCATGGACTGTAGCCCACTACACTTCTCTGTCCATGGAATTCTCCAGGCAAGAAAACTGGAGTGGGGAGCTATTCCCTTCTCCAGGGGATCTTCCCTACCCAGGGATCGAACTCAGTTCTCTTGCACTGTAGGCAGATTCTTTACCATCTGAATCACCAGGGATACACAACAGGAACACAACCCCAATTTCCTATAAACTAGATTTTGAGGCCAAATCAAGCATACATTCCTCTGAAAGCACACACACCTTTCCTTGGGGGGTGGGGGTGGGGGGCTGGCAGGTACTAAGGACCACTGTCTAGACCCAACATTTTATTAGGTGTCTGCAAATGTATGAACTTGTAATTTCATGTTCCATACTCATTAGCCAGAGCGTCAATAGCTACACTGTCCATTAGCCACATGTGGCTATTTAAAAAGATTTAAATCAAATAAAACTAAAATTTGACTTTCTCAATCACAATATTCCAGGTACCACATCAGACAGTATGAGCAGAGCATACTGGAAAATTCTGGCAGCTTGAATCTATCTTCGAGGGAAACTAGCCCTCACTCACTCTTTTGTTCCTTCCAAGTTCAGTTGTAGAATAGAGGTAAATGCTTGCTTCTTCACTCTACCAATTTTTCAAAATGAGTTGATTCCCTAACACTTTCTAAAGGGCACTCACGAGTTTCTTCCTTTCCTCTAATCATCAATACAAACCCTGGATTTTTTTTTTTAAATACATTTGATGCTCCAACCCCGGGACTAATTTTCATTCACATTCCCTTGCCCTACCCTTGGCAGGGGGTGGGGGGGAGGGGGGTCCTGTGGGTCCTTCTGACACAACCCTGGCAGGATCTTTCACAGCTGGGACATTCCCAATGCAGATTTAGAATTACAACATTTTCACTTAAGTGCTTTGATCTTTCACTTGCATGTCTTCTGTCCTTAAAAAAATTAAAAAAAAAAAAAAAAAAAATTTTTTTTTGACCACACCACAGGGCTTGTGGGATTCTAGTTTCCTGACCAGGGATCAAACCTAGGCCCCCTGCAGTGGAGGCATGGAGTCCTAACCACTGGACTGCCAGGGAATTCCCAATTTTGGTTCTTAAAGACATCAATTATTTGTTTTCTTCTACAATATATAATAATAAGACTACTGGCATTGTTGACCTGAAACCAAAAATATGATTCCTAAAAGCAGTTTAAGATTTTTTTTTCTTAATTCTTACCTTTATGGCATTATCTCATATCTCATGATCAAAAACTACCATCTTTTTTCAATTTTATTTATTTATGGCTGCACAGGGTCTTTGTTGCTGCATGCGGCCTTTCTCCAGTTGCAGAGCACGGACTCCAGGCACATAGGCTTCAGAGTTGTGGTGCATGGACTTAGTCATCCTGCGGCATGTGTCCCCTGCCCTGGCAGGTGGATTGTTAACACTGGACCACCAGGAAGTCCCCCAAACTACGATGTTTTAAAGCCATGTAAAATAAATCCTCTGAGAGGTTAAATTACCAACTGGAGTAACAACTGATATGTACCTAGATTCATTTATTTCAGCTTGCTTTTGCTCATGGCTTTTAGGGATTCCCCTCCCCCAACATGACATAACTTTATTTTCTAATTATATAAAACATGCATCTGGTATGACACAGAAAGGAAACCTGGAGGAGTCTCCCAATAATCCTATCCTCTTTTCATCATGTCTTCTGGAGGTGACCATGTAGTTCATTTATGATTTGTATATCCATTCTAAAAAGTAAAATAAAAATAAATACATATTATGTCTACATCCCACCCTTAACCTTTTATCATGGGGGATGAAAGTGAGTGCAATACATCTACCCTTCAGTTTGTTATTTTTTCCACTTAATTCACCCTAGAAATCCCATCACCATGACATGAAGCCATCCCTTCTTCTTTCGCTGAGGGGCTCACCTCCACCCCACTGGCAGATCCAGCCCCATCAGTCCCTGCCCCAACTGACAAACAGCTAGGTTAGTTCCAATTTGCTACTTCAGAATGTTGTAGTGAATAGCCCAGTCACAATCCTTACTTTTGACAGTCTATCTATCTTCAGGATACTTTTTGAAAAGTGAACTCAGTGGAGCAAAGGGTAAGCAAATCCCTCTCTGAGGTGTTGTGAACCTCCCAAAGCAACATACGGTGGTGCCTGGTTCCCACCAAGAGAACAGTGTCCACCTTTCGAGATAAAGGGTCAGAAATATATTAGGGAAGCTCCAGTGAGCATTATTTTTAGTACTGGGAAAGACTGAGTCTCTTTCCTGCCTTGGTTAAGGGTCATCTGCATTTGCTTTTGCCTGTTTTGTTTTTCTACAAGTCATACCCATTTTGGTCCTTAACACCAAGCACAAGGCCAGTCTCTCAGCACGCGAGCAGTGTATACAGCTGTTGAACGAACAAGATACCTGACGGGCAAAATTCAAGGGTAGACACCAATTCCATCAGCCCAGGCAAGCAGACTGACCCTCAGTATACACACTGACAACCACATACAACGTGGGCCATTGTGTGCGGGCTGTGTGCGTGTAGCAAGACTCTCCAGGACCCAGCCCCTCTCCTGCCTTGCTCTTTCTCTGTGTCCACTGAGTCCTGGGCAGCAGGAATCAGGAGACCCCAGCTGACCACAGGCCATGGTTCAATGGAAAGTGGAACAATCAATCAATCAATCTGCTCGGCTGACTTACACCCACGACCAAAAGTACACAAGCTGACGTATTTATACATTTTTAAAAAATAATTGCTCAAGGGTGCTTCTGCCTGTTTGACATTGACCATCACCTGCCACAGCCACCCACAGACCATATTTTCCCATCAAGCCCCTTCACACAGCAGGTACAGAGAGGCAGGACCAGAGGGAACACCTGAGGTGGCTTCCAGAAATTCCCTCCGGAATCTCCAACCTAACTGCTTTCTAAGGCTTTGGCTGTGTCTTCTTTGCTGGCCCTGTGATAGGAAAGGAGGAGTTTTCTTTCATTCATTCTCTCAACAAGAACTTGGCACTCAGCCCATGTGCCTCCCGGTAAACAAGGGGCCGGGCAGGGGCTTCCCCGGCAGTCCCTCACTTAGGACCATGCACTCGCACCATGGAGTGTGCAGGTCCACCCCCAGTCAGCGAGCTAAGACCCTCCACGCCGCACCATGGTCAAAATTTAAAACAAAACAAAAGGCCAGGCAGATACGAGGCCATCCAGCCTAGGACCTCCAAGAATCCTGAACCAGCCTCTGCCTTTAGACAACTCCCTGAGCTACTGGACAAGCGATGGTCACTCACCCGACCCTGGGCTGCAGTAAGACCTTTTCTAGACATAAAGTACCATGAATTTTAAGTGCTAACATTCAAAGAAAGCCTGCTGACAACCACAGGCCAAACCCACTTTCTAGGTGGCTGGCCTCGTGCATGCTGCCACCAGCACCCAGTAACGAGCACCACTAACGCCAATGACCCTCAACGAGCTCTAAGAGACTGGCACAGACTCGGAGCCACTTTTACCAGAGCTCTTAGGGTCCCTGGGTAAGCCCGGGGGGGTGGGGGGTGTAAAATGGTGCCACTAACAACAGTCTGGCATTTCCTCAGAATATTAGACTCACGATCCAACAATTCCACTCCAAGGTACATGTCCAAAGGAACTGAAAACAAGTCTCCACAAATATGTGTACATAAATCTTCATAGTACTCTTCATAAATACCAAGAGGTGGGAATAGCCCAAATTTATCCCAGATGAATGGATAAACAAAACGTAGTCTAGCCATGCAATCGAATATGCTCAGCCACAAAAACAGATGAAGCACTGACTCACACTACAGAGTGGACAAACCCTGAACCTTGAAAACATGCTAAGTATGAGAAGTGAGATGCACAAGGTCATATATAGTGATTCCATTGATAAGAAATGTCCAGAACAGGCAAATCCAGAGATATAAAGCAGAGGAGTGGCTGCTGGGGGCTGAGGAAGGGGGATTGGAGATGGACTGCTAACAGGTATGGGTTTTTCTTGGGGGGTGATGAAAGTGTTCCATAACTACACAGAGGTGACATCTACACAACTCTTGAACACACAAAAACATCACTGAATTGTATACTATAAATGGGTGAATTATATGGTATACAAATTATCTCAATTAAAACAATTTAAACACCAGTAAAATTCATTTTTGCTGGGGAAACATTCTGGAAATGTTTTCCTGACGCCAGGATTACTTGACCATTCCCATACTTTGTTGCTCTATGCAGGTAAGAGCTGAAACCTCACAAACCGACACCCAACCCTTGTCACATACTCTGCTCAGCCCAGCATGGGAGTCCTTGCAGCCAGTTCTCGCCCCATGCAGTTGTGCCACTGTTTCAAGGGCACACACCCCTTGGAAAGTTACCAGCCAGCTGGCTTACAAGAGGAAGCAGTTCACTGACCCAGGAGGAGGTCTCCAAGAGTCTTCATCTTCTAAGACATCTCTCAGTCCTATCTTCTCCAATTAGGTAGCCCTGGCCCAAAACATCACTAGCCAGGCCCTGACAGTAACAGACAAAACACCACCTGGTTCTGGGCTCGGTCCTGTTGGGTCCTAAAAGCCCTGGACAGAGTCTCCACCTGAGACCCCAAAGCAGTGGGGGGATGGCTCAGTTTCCCCACAGGCACGGAGTGGGGTAGGGTCAATGAGCTCCAAGCATGGGTGGTTAAGGATAAATTCTAATCGTTTCCGTCAGCATTGGGAAATCACAGGAATGACCAGAGGGCAGAGGCCACCTGGCCAGGATTACCCTCTGCCCCTGATCCTCACAGAGGACGGCTCACTCTACTGAGGCCTGGGCTTTTCAAACAAGGGACCTGTGAGACACAAGAAGAGAGCGGAAGGCCACCCTGGAGAAGGCAGGGCCTGGGCAGCCCCGAGGAGATCTCCCAGTGTGCAAAACCAGAGGCGCCTGCCTTCTTCCCTCTCTAGGAGGTGGCCAGCTTCCAAAGCAGTGCTGTTTCAAATGTCCAAGGACCTGTATGAGGCCTACTGGGTAAGTCAGTGCCTCCATTTGAATTTGACAGATACTAGATACCTCACACTCACCTGGCTTCTGGGCATGGGACGGTGGTCCTACCAGCCGGCCATGGTGGGAGCTATGTCAAAAGGCAACTTCTGTCAACGTGATGGCCAACCTAAAACAAAGAAGAGAAGAAGAAATACTGACTTTCCAAAAAAAGTTACTGTAACATACTGACAATATTAAATGTCTCCAATCCCTGGAATCACACAGCATAATTCTAGATTTCAACCAGAGCTCTGTGACTGCTCCCTTCCACAGGAGGGCAAGCTGAAGAAATCAATTTCTATCAGTCTCTGACTGTATGACCCAATATGGTGCACTAACCAGTAAACCAGTAAACACGAAGACCTCAGACACGAAAGATCCCATCTTAAACAATACGGATAGAGATAACAGGTGGTACACAACCACAAGCCAACATGCTGAACACACAGAAAATGCTTCAAGGTTATGATTATAATATTAATGACATTAACAGCACAAACAGAAATACTAGCATTTAATAGATGTTTAGCAGTGAGTTCCAGGTACTATGTTAAAATTCAGTTATCTCTTTGAATTCCCAGGACAGTCTCAGGGTTGAGTTACACAATCATTCCCATTTGACAGGTAAGGAATCTGACATATTTGATATTCAGCAATTTGTCCAAGGTCACCACATCTCCCTCTCCAGAGGTGACCTCTCCCCTCTCCAGTGCCCACACCCAAACACAGACCCCAAGAAAACCACCCACCATTACAGGCAGGGCAGAGTTCGGAGCTGAGGACATGAGGTGCCCAAGGATGGATAAACTTCATCTCCCACATGGAAGTGGCCTCACTGCCACAGGACAACTAGAAGTTTCATCCAGGGATCAGCTCCAAAAGGCTTACACGGCCCAGGCAAAAAGAGGCTCCCTTGTTTTACAGACAGAAAAACTAAGGCTCAAGAATGTTGAGGAACTCTCCCAAGGTCACAGAGATAGCATGACTTCCCTCCTTTGTGAGGTGAGATGTCCAGTACAATGGGCACACAGGCTCAAGCCAGTGAACCAGCCAAGTCTCAGCCTCCCAGGCAGCTGTCAGTTGTAGCTTGCCAAATACTGTCAATATCACCTCTGTTGTCATTCTTTGCACCCACATGACTACCAGGAGCTTGCTCTGATATGAAACCTTTATATTTAAACTGGGATCAGAGCAATTCACGGCTCATGGATGTCGAGAAACACTCCCAGAGGAGGACTTACAAAATAAGCTAAATCATATGGCAAGATCTTTGGGCACCAAGGAACACACAGCGTCCTCCTCAGTGAGGCCCAGAGCTGGCTACAGCCACCACCAGAGCTAGCTCCTAGGGAGAGGGGCCCTTTCGGTCACTTTTTTAGACCCTGTTCAGTCTGGGAAACGCAGTGGATGCCATTAATTCCCTGGAGCCAAGGCCTCTCTCTGCCTCAGAGAGGGAAACCTCAGAAGGTGTAGTCCTGGGCTTTTCCAAGCACCTGTTCTCTTCAGGATCAAGGTCAATATACAAAAGTCAGAGGTATTTCCACACAATGGCAACAAACAATCAAAATTCAGAACTTCTGTGGAGGTCCAGTGGCTAAGATTCCCTGCTCTTAGGGACCAAGTTTAATCCCTGGTCAGGGAATTAGATCTCACAAGCCACAACTAAAAGAGCCTACACACCGCAACTGAGACCCTGTGCAGCCAAATAAGTAAACAAAGGTTCTAAAAGCTCAAAGCTCGGACTGCCCTGGTGGTCCAGTGCTTAAGAACCCGCCTGCCAATTCAGGGGACACAGGTTCGATCCCTGGTCTGGGAAGATCCCACATGCCAAGGAGCAACTAAGCCTGAGCACCACAACTCCTGAAGCCTGCACACCTAGAGCCCCTGCTCTGAAACAAGAGAAGTCCCCGCAGGAAGAAGCCTGTGCATCACAACCAAAAGCAGTCCCTGCTCACAGCCAGAGAAACGCCCGTGCACAGCAACGAAGATCCACCACAGACAAGAAACTAAGTAATAAATCTTTGGGGGAAAAACCTCGAAGCTCTAAAAAACAGTAATAATTAATACAGCATAAATGTAAAATACCAAAGGATAAATCTGATTTTTAAAAACATGGACAAGACCTGTAACCTGAACTCCAGTAAGATGTCACCAAGATTAGTGAGAGAAAACCCAAATAGAGAGATGACTTTTCCATGGATCAGAAAGTGTCAGTTCTCCCCTAAATTGATGCAAAGCCTCCATCAAAAATTTGCCAGCATGTTTTGCTGGGGGAAAAAAAACAAACACCAAACAGGCTGATTTCAGAATTTATATGGAAATGTAAAGGACCTAGAATAATGAAACACTGAAAAAGAGACAAATCTGGAGACATACTATCAAGTATGTAACCAAGAGTGTGACATGCACATAAAAGGAGACGAGCAGATAAATGAACAGAATACATCCATGCTCATGTGGACAAATGATCTGCAACAAAAATCCAAGTACCTTAACTCTGAAACCGTAAGACACACTGGACATTTTCCTAAGGGGTTAACGTCAAGTCATATAATAATGCATACAGTGCATCATGGGACACTATGCAACATATAAGAAGTTTTAAGGTTTAAGGTTTAAGTTTTAAGGTCATCTCAGACTTTCACCCTGAGCCACAGCCTTCCCCACTTTAGCCCACGGCAAATTCAGTCTTTCAAGATGGTCAGATTAAAATCTGGCATTACCTTCTTAATCGGTTTACCCACCATCCAGTCCATTGGGAAATCCTACTGATTTTGCTGTCAAACACATGTGGGGTCCAACCACCTCTCACATCTCCACTAGCTACACCATCCTCCAGTAATAGGGTGGAGGTCTGCAAACTGGACCTCCTGCTTTCACTCCTCAGCTCAAAACCCTCCAAAGGCCCTGCATTCTCACTCAGAGTAAAGTCCTGTCCTCTCCTGATCCCAGAGGCATGTCCACCCCACCTCCCAGTCACAATGGCCTCCAACACACCGGGCACCCTTCCACCCTGGGGTCCTGGGGGATGAAAGTGAGTGCAATACATCTACCCTTCAGTTTGTTATTTTTTGTTATTTTTGTTATTTTAAGGTGTTCAACAAAATCCCAGATACGCTATCATTTTAAATAATCAATTCTTCAGTTTGCATCCCAAGTTGAAAATGACCTTTGAAGACATAACTATCATACAATAAGCCCTAAATGTCAACAAATGCCCAGTCCATATTCAGCTTCACACGATTTCTCAGAAATGTCTGTATACAGTCTGTTCCAACTGTAGTTGTTAGACCATTTGTGTTAGCTGCTCTCTCTGCCTCAATCACTCTCACCCCGAGGACTGACGCCCCCCTTTACCCCCAGATCACTGCTCAAATGTCTCCCTCAAAGAGGCCCACCCTGCTCACTCTGCCCCTTCTCCCCCACCCCCCACCCCCTCTTCAAACTCCACACAACATAGCTACCATGTCTATGGACTTTCTCACCCAGTAAGAACAAAGATGTCACAAGGAAAGGGGTATCTGCCTGGGGCCTGATTTCATTTCAAGCACCTACAACATGTCCGGCACTCAATAAATGTTTATGAAATGAATGAGCAGAGATGGTTTAACACTAAGGGAGAAGGAATCAACCTGAGGAGTTCATAAGCAACCACCCCTTGATACAATCAGTGCAAAATTCACAAAGGAGCAGAAACCAAGCAGAGACCCCTTAGCACCAACAGAACTGCGAGCACCCCTCTAAAAGAAACTAATCGCTTTTCACTGACACGTAGTTCGGGCTGCTGTGCCATCTACCCCACACTGGCTGGGTTTAGAGGGTTTTTACTATTTTTATTTCCAACCCATACATTTAAAACAGTATCGAGTAACCCTTAAGTATACAATTACCAACTCATAAGAGACTCTTCCGCTCCCTTGATAAATCATTATGGTTTCGCTTTGACCCTGCACCTGGGTACTCCACTTAACATGCATACACACACAACACCCCAAATCTTCGACCTACCCAAACAATGGTTTCCCAATCTGAGGGAGATCACACTTGGTGAGGAGGCAGTGATTGGTGATTTACATGAAATCAAGTCACTGCACTTTGGGCAACAGAAGTCCATTGTTGCTATTTCATCCTTTCTAGCTCAGCCAAGTGAGGTCTGCTCCCTTTTAACTTGAGGTGAGGAGGCCCCAGCCAGACACTGGAGGCTGTCTAGGGAGCTCCAGTGTTCCTCAGAGACACTGAAGTTGCAGTGCCCATGGCCAGCCCAGGGACAGCTCTCAGGGGCCAAGGGGACCTGACGGGGAACCCTGGGCTCTCTGAGATGCTCCCCCAAGGGCCGGCCATATGGTCCCTTGCAAGGCCTGGTCCTATGGAAGTCACATGCCTCTGGTCTCCTCCTTACCACTGTCTGCAGTCAAACACTTGTGCTGTCTCTGAAATTCTTCAGTTGTGTCTGCATCCAAATATTTACCATCCTAGCTCCAGTCCAAGCCCCAGAACGTGGTATTAAGCCCAAAAAACTGCCAAGGTGAAACCCAACAATCCCATTCACCTTCTCCCACCCCTAGGTCCACAAAGTCCACTTATTCCACACAAAATGAGCACCCCCCGCTCCAGAAACAAAGGGTTACCCTAGACCCTTCTGCCAACAATGGAAGCAACTGCACTGCTACTTAGCAAGGAGAGGAAGTCCCCAGACAGCTCTATGAGAAAGGGAGAAACTGAGGCAGGGCAACAGCGGATTACCCCAAGGAAACCCAAAGGTCACACTGCTCCAACATGTGCTGGCTGGTTAGGGAAAGATTAACTTGGGTCACAGTCAATTCCCTAATCCAAGGATCCACAAACTACTGCCTGGGCCTGCTCTAGGAAATGGGGTTCCTGGGACACAGCCACGTCCACCCAAGTTCACGCTGTCTATGGCTGCTTTCACCCACAGGGCAGAGCTGAGCAGTAGTGACAAAGACAACGTGGCCCCCCAAAGCCAACAAGACTGAGCTGGTGGGCTCTACTCAGCATTAAAGGGACGGAGGTGACTTGGTCAAGGCAGCATGCCTGAGACAGGAAGTCAGAGCGCAGGCACAGCAAGGGTGTGCTCCACATCCCCCGGGCGGCCAAGCACTACCTGCTCTCCCCCAGGCCCAGAGCCTCATTAACCCTGTATCCCCAAAGAGGGAGGGAGAGCATGACTAGGCAGACTGGAGAGGTAGAGACTCAGCCCCACGAGGGCCACGGAGCTGACAGTGAGGCCAGCTGCACAAGCCTATCCTTGGCAACCAGAGCTGGCCGATCTCCACTGTCAAGCCAAAGCATCTACTGGGGTAACAACCAGTACATGCCCTCCAGACCCCTGAAGGGCCCCTGACTGTCCCCCCTCAGCCACAGTAACCATGGCCTCACCAAGAGACAGACTGTGTCCCCCACACCGTCCCTTCCTGAAGCTCCTTAAAACCCCATGCTCCCAACACCTCACCACAGCCTTTAGAATCCTGCCTGTTAAGGCCTAGGTGACTCCATGAAGTCATCTGGTATGCATGCAGGTATAGGCACGCACGTATGTATGGGTACACACACCATGCTCCTGCCTCCAACCACACTGGTCTTGTTTTTTACCCACCATATCTGCCTTCTTCTACAACCGGGCCTTTGCCACGCTATTCTCACTCCTAGGGAAGTAATTCCTTCCCCCCACTCATCTTTCAGACGTTTTACATGTATTACTCAGAAACACTCTCCCTTTCATCCCCAAGGATTCAAACCCCATCACTTGGCATGGCTGATCTTGACATCTGACAAGCATCCCACTAGGTTCTCTCCCCCAAACACTCCACGTTCCACAAGAGGAAGGGCTCTTGTTCATCTTATCCAAGGCCCAACAAGGAATGGAGAAGAAATGACAAAATGGCATCCTCTACCGGTTATAAACACCCAGCCACCTTGCTTTCACCACTGTGCTCAGCCGCTAAGTCGTGTCCGACTCTTTTGTGACCCCATGGCAAGAATACTGGGCTGGGTAGCCATTTCCTTCTCCAGGGGATCTTCTCAACCCAGGGATCAAACTCACATCTCCATGTCTCCTGGATTGGCAGGCACATTCTTTACCACTGAGACACCTGGGAAGCCTGTTTTCACCACCAACTCGATGCAAAAACATAACAATATAAACAACATTAGGAATAAGCAACACATGGAGACAGGCAAGGCCAAAGCATCGCCACAGCCCCTGGGAGGCCCAGGGCTTCTTGAGGGAGGGGCTCTCCCCAACTCCCTCAAATGGCTGTTTGGAGAAAGGGGCTTGGAGATTCCCACAGGCCTCAATGGCCTTGTGTCCAGAAGCGCCTCCCTGTCACTGCTGAGAAGTGTGAGCTACCCCAGTACCCATTCACCAACATCTTGAACTACTCCCCTCCCCCTTTCCTATGGCCAAACTTCTATTTTGTTGTAGTAGGTCAGTCACTCAGTCAACATCCAACTCTTTGCAACCCCATGGACTGCTGTATGCCAGGCTCCTCTGTCCACTATCCCCCGGAGTTTGCTCAAACTCACGTCCATTGTGTCGGTGATACCATCTAACCATCTCACCCTCTGCTGCCCCCTTCTCCTTTTGCATCCCTCCCAAAAAAATACCATCAACAATCCTTCCAACAGACCCATGCCCTCTTGAAGACTTGACTCCACCACACCCCTCCTCTCTCCTAAGCATTCAGGATATCCCTCCCTTTCACACCACCAGAGCGTCCTGATGACAACGGGCAGAGTACTCCTGGTGAATCACACACAACCAACTGCTCAGCCACAACCCTCCTGACAATTCAAACACCCTAGGGCCAAATCTGACTGTGCCCCTGGGGGCCCGCTTAGCCCCTTAGGGGACAAACCCTGGCTCCACGAGGGCTCTCAAGCAGAAGCAACTGGTTCTTTGACTACTATGATTACTGTTGTTCCTGAAAATCCTACGACTCCTTATAATGAGGTTCCTTTCAGTGTCTTCACGCTTGTTCCCTAGCAGCTGCCCAAGCAATTCACCTGGAAGTTCAAAACTTCAGAGAAACCACTTCTCCTCCATATTTAAAATGCACAGGAATCAAACGTCCACCTCTAGACAAGTCTGAGTTTGGGTAAACTCTGGGAGTTGGTGATGGACAGGGAGGCCTGGCGTGCTTCGATTCACGGGGTCGCAAAGAGTCGGACATGACTGAGCGACTGAACTGAACTGAGACAAGTCTGAGACTTTGGTAAGTGTTTGAAAGGCTTAGTATTAGTGTGTTACGTTATGAACAGACACCCTGAAGAAAATGTCAGAACAAAAGAGGAAATAACTTCGGTGTCAGTAACTAGGACCTACGAACTGGAGTCTCCCCTTCTGTGTACACCCATAAATATGTGCCATACTAAGGAAATTCTCTAACAAAGAGCCATAGGAAAACAAGGAATACCTTCAATCTCTTCAAGCACTGGGAGAAGACCTCAGATGTTCCAGGACACTGCTCCCCCTAAACCTCCTGCAGACTCCAGTCCTGTGTCACCCTACCAAGGGGAGGAAGTGCATCCAGGCCCCACCCTTCTAGGGACCAAAGAACAGCCACGGAACCATGCTCCCAAGGTGATGTTACAATGAGCCTTCTAGAACTATGCATATCTTTTTTTTTTTTTTTTTAAAGCCCCTACTATCTGGCCTAAGGTAGACCATCAAAATGTGACTGCCTTTGTTCATCCCTCTCTAAGCTAACATCTGGAGGATAAAAATGCATGCTCTCATAAAGATGCAGGATATTTCTAAATTCACAAAGGTTCCCTTTTGTTTTTCTTCCTCAACGTGGTATTAAAAAAATATACATACATTTATTGCCTTAGTAATTTTTTTGGTCTTAGTCCTTTTTTTGAAGTGTACAGTTTAGTGGCATTAAGTACACTCATACTGTTGTACAGCTGTCAGCACCACCCATCTCCCGAACTTTTTCACCTTGCAAAACTGACACTCTGTCCCCATTACACACACATTACCCTTCTTCCCTCCCCCGCACCCTTATCCAGGCACCCACCATACTACTTTCTGTCTCTATGAATTTGACTACTCTAGGCGGCTCATTTAAATAGAAATCATGCAGTATTTGTCCTTTATTGTCTGGTTTTATTTCACTCAACACAATGCCTTTTCAAGGCAGAGTAACAGATCATTCTAACATTTTGAGGCTTGTGTACAGAACAAATCCCATGGGGTTGGTATACCCACAGCTACAAGTATGGTTCTAGAAACTTGTTTCCCAGACCAGGCCCATGTCCCTGACATGCTTCACTATCACTCAGTCCTTCCCTCCACTCCCCAAATAAACTGCACAAAAAGATACTGGCAAGGGCTTCCCTGGTGGCTCAAGAGTAAAGAATCCACCTGCTAATGCAGGAGACACAGGTTCGATCCCTGGTCTGGGAAGACCCCATATGCCACGGAGCAACTAAGCCCATATGCCATAACTACTTAGCCCACGCTCCGCAACAAGAGAAACCACCACAGTAAGAAGCTCAAGCATCACAACTAGAGAGTAGCGTCCACTTGCCACAACTAGAGAAAACTCACACATATCAACACTCAGCGCAGCCATAAAGAATAATTCTTTTAAATTGCATGACTGATTAAAATGCTGCAAAGTTTCAAAAAAGAAACCACAACACCAGCAACATCCATCAGTAAATTGTGACTTGCACTATGCTGTGCTTACTTGCTCAGTCATGTTCGACTCTCTGCAACCGCTTGGACTGTAGCTCACCAGGCTCCTCTGTCCATGGGATTCTCCAGGCAATACTGGAGTGGGTTGCCATGCCCTCCTCCAGGGGATTTTCCCAATCCAAGGATCGAACCCAGGTCTCCTGCACTGTATGCAGATTCTTTACCATCTGAGCCACCAGGGAAGCCCTACACACAAGCTTGCACTACACAAGCCAATTAAAAATAAACTGAGAAATGACATGAACATACATACACCACATCTTCCTGACAATGTACCCAACAATAAAGGTATGATCAGAGAACATCAGGATCAGAGGGGTTTCTAAGGGAGGGTGTTTCAGGGAACCATCCAACTGTCCACTGCCCCCAGCCCTTACAGGGTAAACTGAGCCCAACATGGAAGCAGCAGAGCCTCCCTAAGGTCTTAGAGGAGGCGGGCAAGAGGGGAGGGTGGGCAACATCAGCTTCTATGGGCTGTCAGTGCTTCCCTGCATGGACACTTCCCATCACTTCCTCCTCAGAGAAGGGCCAATGGGGAGAGGAGGTGCCGGGCGGACACAGTCTTGTTGGCTGGGAAGAGTCCTGCTCCACTTGGCCAAGAAGCCAGCATCTGGGGAGCAGACAGGAAGGAAACTGTACTAGGGGCTCGGACACCTGGAGAAGCCAGCTCCAGGAAGAGAGAGGCAGCAAGGGCTAACCCCCCGCCCCCACCAAAGCTTCAGACGAGTGCCTGCCTCCAGGGGTGCAACGGTGAGACCAGAATTTTGAAATATGCTTTGCTTTGTCCTCTGCTGCAAATTGGAGTTTTCCTCGGTGGTAGATTTTAGTACTAACACTGATGAGCTGTGAGGTACAATGCAAATGTCATCTGAATCTCTCCCTTAAGATAAGAAGTTCGAAGAAACCTGCAGGTTGTGCCCTCAGGGGGACTTTGCCCATACCTGAAACTCACCCCAGAGTAAGCCAGGGACCCCACAAAAGGCAGGACTCTGCCACACAAAGTCCACATCCAACACTGACTGAGATGTCTTTGCTTCATTTGCAAACACCAGAGTGCCTGCTTGGGTCAGGCTCCACTCCATCCAGCAGGCACACACAGCACAGACAGAGCCATCACACAGGTGCACAAGCGTGAGCACACGGGCACACACACTGGCCAGCATACATTTATCTTCCAGGCAAAGGTGCACTTCTAAGCTGTCAGCTGTTGAGAACGCAGACCACGCATTCCAGAGAAACACAGTCCTAAGTGGGATGAGATATTCCCAAGTAGCCCACAAAGTCCATCTCGTCCCAATGGCACAGTCCTGCCAACAAAACCCAACCTAAGCAAGAAATCCTCTGGGAATTCACTTCGAGTCCCAGCTCACCAGCCCTCCTAGACCAAAAGGGGTGAAGGGGAGGGAGGAGGAGCAGTGCCAGGGAGGCAAGAGAGAGGTGTCCAGGCACCTCACCTTCACTGGGCGTGCCTTGCAGGACCCCTCTGGCCTCCTCCACGGCCCACCCCACTGCCATGCTGTCACCAGCCTCCTCACACAGACCTAGGTCCCAGTCACTGCAGGTCTGTCCCCAAGACCCCAGTGACACGACTGCTAGAAGTGGGGGCTCCGCGGTCCCCCGTGGTCCAGGACTCCTTCCAGTGCTCATCGAGGTTTGGTGGCACAGGAAGGGGAGGGCCTGACTCTTCATTGAGAAAGCCACCACTGGGCACACAGCTTCAAACTGCTACAGAAAAAAAAGCCCACTGCTGACAAAGGCGGGAACATCCAGAGAAATCACCTTTAGCACACTGACAAGAGATTTTATTACTACAGGAGGAAAAGAAAAGTTTAACAGTGGCTAACAATTATTAAATTCTTTATTTGGTGCCAGGCGTGGTGCCAGTACTTTACATGCCTGATTTCATTTAATCCTCATAACCACAGAATGAGGTACTACCAACGCTACCCATACTTCACACAGGGTACTGCTAACACTACCCACACTTCACACGGGGGGACTGCCACTGATGCCCACACTTGATAGGTGAGAAAACAGGCTGAGAGAAGTCAAGGTGACAGGCCAGGGTTACAGGGTTAAATGGGGATCCAGACTCAGGCTCAAATCTCAACCATGGAGCCTTGGAGGGCAGTCTGTCTCTAACTAAGACCATCCTAAGGCTGGGTCCTTCCCAAGGCTCTGGGAAAGCTTCCTAAAGCAAAGGTCAGCACAGCCTCCATTCCTCTGATTAGAGCACAGCAATTTAACCCTTTACTGAATTTCAGGAAACCTCCTGTAAGAGTAAGACTTGTTGTGCAAACCCTCATTCCGTGAACCATACAGCCAATTCAGTGACTCGTGTGTGTCTTCACCTTCTATGAGAGGCACTAAAACCCTTGGAGGGTGTTGAAGCACAGATTTCTAAGCTCCTACCTGCCAGGGTACATACAAGCTAAGGGAAGAGGACTTGATCAACACTGCCACCCTGGGATATAAATATAAATGAAGACCTTTTTGTCTTTTCCACTGTGTGAGATGTATACATACGCCAACCACACTCTTAGCACTCCACCAAGCAGACTTGGGGCCCGCGGCAAGGAGGACTTGTGCAGACTTAGCTTCTTTCCTTCCATCGGAAGAGCAAAATGCTCCCAGGAGGCAGGAAGCAGAGCAGACACAGCCCAGGGGGAAGGCGACAGGTCCTCTGGTCACTGACTGGGCAGTCTCCCCGGTCCACGGGACATGGAGCTGGGGGGCAGCCCAGGCCCTGAAGGGAGGGCTTCCTACGGTGGCTGGTGGCCAGGGCCCGTGCTGGCCCTCACAGCTCTGTCCATGAGGCACCAGTCTGCTACCCTCACCCTAACTCTCCTGATTCCTCACTCCCATCCTTAACCTCAAAACCGGGACCCTTGGTCATCATCAGGCAGATGCCACTCTCAGAACCAAGTCATTCTTTCCCAAGGGCCAAGTCTCCAAGGCCCCCTTCCTTCCTGTGTCCACAACCCCTCCCTACTCTCAAACCTGTACTGTCATTTGGCAGGACATCCACCTGTCTTCTTCCCTGAACTCTGCCAGAAGAGTCAGGATTTGAAAACATTTGAGCAATGCATGAAACAGGGTAACTTTTTCAAACTAGAAAGTAGCAGCTGTTGGAAAAATTCATGTGAATGTTTCAGGGAAGTGTCTTAATTGCTCTAGGTCTGTCTGGAAAAGTGTCCAAAGCCTCAAGCTGGAAAATTCTCAGACTTTAGAAAATTCTGATTACCAACCAGCTCCTGGGGCACAGCAATCACACTGAGCCTCTTCTTGGTCCCTCTTAACTACTACAAAGCTCTTTCTCAGGCAAAGTTAAGGGCCGTGTCCTAATTTCAATCCACTCATTACAACTTCACTCTTGGGAACAGAGCAGAACAAACTTTATATACAGGACCATCCCTCAGATATTTTATTCTTTTATCTGTTATTTACCACACTTTCATCTAACACAAAGCACTGCTAGTTTGGGGAGGAGGAGACACAAGGACAAATCAAGTTCCGCACCCAGCCCCCAGAGAAGGGTCAAAGGCACACACCCCTCAGTTCATGAGGGTCCTGGGTCCTGATGATCACACACAACCCACCATGCCTCAATCCACTATGTTCTCCCAGTGAAGCAGAGAGTGGCCATCCAGGGCCACAGGCTGGGCTGTCTCACAATGCCTGGCTTCTCCCAGGAAGTAGACACGATCTCAGACCACACTTCTCTAGGACCCAGCTCACCCCACCTTTGCTCAAACTCAACACCCTGAAAACTTAAGACCCACTATCTCAGGGCCCGTGTCACCTTCCAGGCCTCACTCAGGTGCCACCACTTGGACACGCTCCTGCCCATCCTTCCTCTTTCCCAGAGCACTGTGCCCTGTCTCCCCCATGAAGAGTTAAGACCCCCGAAGACAGGAACCGGCCATCTCACCCATCACCAGAACCCAGGGGCAAGGCACAGGCCAGGCAGAGAAGGGACCCCAGTTGCTGAATAAACAGATGACTTGTCCTCAGCCCCTGGTATCCAGTTAATCCCTACCCGATCTTCACACACAGGATCTCTGGCACCTGTCCCTGCTTTTTACTCCCCATCAGGCAAATTCAAGGCCATGTCAGCTCATGCCTGCCTCTTATCCGTGGCCCTTTTACCTCACTGGCTTCCCTACCCAATTCAAGTCAGCATTTTCCTCCTCACAAACCTGAGGGCTCTCCGTGCTTTAAGTATGAAGTGTCAACAGCCTTCCATTTAAGGTCATCAACGATAATCATTTTTCAAACTTATTTTCCACTAAGACTTTCCATGAACCCTGAGGTCCAGGACAGTGATTTGCCAATGTCATCCCTCCCTGACACTCCAGTGCAGGGAACACACTCCCTCTAACAGTCCAGTCCCACACAACAAACCTGCTTCACGATAGCTGTTAAGACCCCCAAGACCAAGGAAATCATCTCTTCTCAGAATAGTGTGCATGGCAAGCACAGATCAAATGCCCCATCTTTCTCATGTCATGACACGTAACAAAACTTATATGTGCACAGTGCATTTCAGTAACAGGAGGGCAACTCACTGAGAAGCTGCGTTGGGGCCAAGGAATCCTGCATCCCTGGGCAGGGCCCAAGGACACCTCTGCATCTCTGTCATCCAGCTCAGCATCTCTCCTTAGGGAATCTCAGAGCCCACAACTCATGCCGTGGCCTGAGTGTGTGCCCAAGTGTGAGCCACCAACTCACTGCGGTGATGAGAAGGCCTGCACTGCATTTCACTCCATGGGTCACCTACTGGAGTAACTTAGGCTCTTAAATGTCGATGGGTTAGCTTTTTTTTTAATAACTTAAAAAAAGAAAAAGCAGCAGCCAACAATGGTTCACAGAAGACTGATTACAATTTAAGTTTCTTCTCCTTTCCGCAATAAACCAAGGCAACAACGTGGGCATGCTCCCACCATCTTAAATTCACAGAAGGCGGGTGCAGGTCTCTCATGTGCTCACCCAATGCAGAGCACCTTCCCCAGGGACCTTCCACTTTTGCTGCATGTCACAGCAGAGTCACCTGATTTTATCTCTGGAAAGTTAAGAGGAACTCCCTGAGGGGGGTGAGTGGGTACCTGATGGCACCAGCAGGAAAGGACAACTGTTCAATCCTGAGCCAAGATTCCCAAATCTCCAACGTACCTCCTGGAACCCCTCACCACCCCCTACCCCAATCTCCTCTCGTCCAAGAACACATTCAATCCCTGTAACCAGTTCACCTGTGAAACAGCTTAAAGATGACTTCAGCAGGCAGAATGGACTCCCCCCATATATAAAGGGTAAGTGAGAAATAACCAACCCTTTCAGCAGCCAGCCTGTGGGCTGTTCTAGACTCACCCTTACCTGAATGTTAAGGACCGTCCCTCTTGCCCTAGACTAGCAGAGCCTGATACGGGATCTGATGTCCAGCTTTTCTGAATCCTGAAATGGTCACCCAAAATAATTCATCTGGAGGATGACTAAATAATGAGTGCCATCTCTTGTTTTTTAATAGATAGGGAAAAGCAGTTTAATGCTCTTAAAACTAAAAGCCATCAACCACTCAATTTCAGAACAAGAAACATAGCTACAGTTTGTTCTGTTTGTTGGTTTTTTAATGCAGCCTGCAGACTCCAGAAGCAGCCTAAATTCTTGCCTGTGTCCTGTCCCAACCTCACATTAGAGATACCTTGATAACCTCAAAAGACAAGGTCCTGAGGAAGGAAATTTGCCACTGGACCTACACTACATAAATAAGGGAAGAGAACCTAAAACAAAACAAAAATTGTGAAACTAAGCAAGCCATAAAGAAGTAAGAATAACAGATCAGACAAGGAGGCTCCAGGAGGGAATAGAGCTCTACATCCTTCTCCTGCTGCTGCTGCTAAGTCGCTTTAGTCGTGTCCGACTCTGTGCGACCCCATAGACGGCAGCCCACCAGGCTCCTTCATCCCTGGGATTCTCCAGGCAAGAATATTGGAGTGGGTTGCCATTTCCTTCTCCAGTGCATGAAAGTGAAAAGTGAAAGTGAAGTCACTCAGTCGTGTCTGACTCTTCGCGACCCCATGGGCTGTAGCCTACCAGGCTCCTCCGTCCATGGGGTTTCCCAGGCAAGAGTACTGGAGTGGGGTGCCATTGCCTTCTCCGATACATCCTTCTCTCTTCCGCAAGTCAACACAGGGCAGGCCACTCCGCCTCTCAGGCCAGTTTCCAGTCTGCACCATCAAGCACTGCCCCACTCATCTGGAAGCCTGTATCCCGCCTGCTGGGTTCAGCAAAACAGCAAACAGAAGCTAGTCCCAGGTGAATATTAAACTTGTCTGCTGCCCAAGGACCAAAAATAGTTACATTTCTAATGCTCTTTCTGACAAACAGAAATTGACAGTAGGCTGCAATTACATTTCAATCCAGACTCAAGTCTGTTAATACCCTTAACCAAGAAAACGTCAAAAGCAGACCAGAGCATGACTACTATTGACACCTGAGACTCCCCACTTCTCCCCAGACTTCAATATCAGGAAATGTCACCTGTAGGGTTGAGAGAGACAGAAAGCCTCAACAAAAACCTTAAAGGTTTGGGGAAAGAGGCAAGAGACAGATGACCAACACACAAACTGCTGAAAAGATCAGCTAATCAAATGAAAGTGTCAAGGAAAAACACTAACCAAACCCTCAAAATCTCTCCAATGCATGAAAAAGAATCCCAGGGAGGGATCTGACTCCAGAATCCTCTGAAAGAATCACTTGCCATTGAAGGAATGCATTAAGCCTTTACATACACAATAATACAGGAAAGAAAAGAAAATGAAGTTAAAGTGTTCTGTCAATGATAAGCAAGCCCTGAGAATATCACAGGTCTGGAGTGACCCAACCAATGCAACCAACACCTTCAAACCAAGGATTCTGTTTGCCATGCTCCTACTTTCACTACAGCACTGAGCAACGGGGAAAAAAACAAACTTTCCTCCATGGATGAATGAAGGTTGCAGCAGCAAAATTTTCAGAACTGGCTGGCTAGCAGTGAGAGCCTGCCCAAAACACACAAGAAAACTAAATCTGTTGTCACTGCCACAAAAGCCCAACACATGGAAACTCGAGTAAGGAAAAACTGGCCCAGAAACCTGCTTACCTCCAAGGTCCTGGAGAGAAGCTTCCTCTTAGGTAAAAATGTGTTGGGTCAAGTTTAACAGCCACTGACTCAAAGGGTAATTGCACAGAACAATTGGAACTGGAGGAAATGTTATGTTGGGATTATATGCAGAGTTAAGCCCACAAGGCTTTTTTTAATTCCCTTCTGGGCAACCTGACTGACTTTTTTAGGTGAGATCTCCTTACAATGAGTTCTGAAGACCTCCCAATTGTTAGGCTGTGGTAGAATTTTGTTATAAAGAAAATCCAGCTCCTCAATCTGAGTGTTTCATTGTGCTTGATAACTGAGATGTAAGACTTGAGGGGATTATCCTGTAGTTGTCCTCTGGGCAGAGGAGGATTTTGGTTTTTGGCTTGTTTTTGGATCTTAGTTCCCCAACCAGGGATGGAACCTATGCTCCCTGCAGTGGAAGTCCAGGAGTCCTAACCACTGGAGCACCAGGGAATTCCCGCAGGGGAGGCGTTTCATCTCAGAGGTAAATGGAGGACTAAGGGTTAGGATACCCCTAACTACTTTTTCAAACATTTCTCAGTTGTCCTTGCAACCATCCCATGACGTTAAAGATACAGTCCCCATCTACAAGTGGGAAAGTTGAGGCCAGGTGGCCAGGCAACCTGCCCACAGCTGAAGAATGGTAAGTTGTTGTCAGATCTTCAGATTCCCAAGCAGCCTTAGTGCAGAAGAAAGACAGGGTTCAGGCCCAAACTCTCCCATTAGCCACTGCAAGCACCATCAAGCAACCTACTTCCAATCCCTGGCCAAAGTGCACTCAGTGATAAGGCCAGAAGTACAGAAGCCCCTCTTGGTTCTCAATGGCAGGACCCCATGAGAATCTGCCTGGCGAACATCTTACAAATGGAAGAGCAGCCCCCTGAAAATCAAAATGTGAGGTTCAGAAAGCCCAGGATCAGGAAGAGGGGCTGTGTCCCCTTTGCCCTGATGAGGCATCACCAACCAAGATGTTCTGTATTGCCAGGGAGGCGCCAAGGCTGACGGGAAAAACATTCAGTCTGAAATCAGAAAGGCTGGGACCCAGTCCCAGATGTAGAAAAACCAGCAAGGTGACCCTGGCAAGTATCACCCTCTGGAGGGACTTCACCTTTCATCTCAAATGTGGGGACAGGCTGTGGTTCCCAGGGGCAGACAGTGACATCTGTCCCACAAGCATGGAGGTGATCCACACACGAGAAGCAGCGCAGGAAGCTTTGAGCTCTGCCTTGTCTATTCCAGCCACAATGGTACACTCAGTGGTCCTGAGTGTGTGAGCAGGTACACACTAGGTGCTGCACTACGCTGCTTTGCATTTATTATCTCACTTCCAACTCAGTCATTCATGGTAGACAATACTTCCTCCTTTTCAGAAATAAAAAACAAGGAACTTTCCTGCTGGTCCAGTGGCTAAGACTCTGAACGCAGGGGCCCCGGGGTCAATCCCTGGTCAGGGAACTAAAGAGTTCCCATGCCACAATGAACACCTGGCACAGCCAAATAAATTAATTAAAATAAATATTTTTAAAAGAAGAAATGGGAAACAGAGGGTGAGGCTCACCAAGGTCAAGTCACTACGAAGTGGCTGGGTAGAGCTCACATCCAACCTAAGGCAAAGCCAGGGTTGGCCCAGGACAACTCTACAGGGACCTGCTGCCCAGGAACACCCCCACCCCCGGCCCCAGGAGGAGCTGGATGACCATGTAATCCAGCAGTATTAAAGTGCGCTCAAAGGCATTACCTCGTTTAGGATGAATTAGGTTTGAAGGTTCAAATCAAAAGACCTGGCCATCAAGGCAGGTCAAGTAGTGTCAAGTGTAGAGATGGAGACACAGGAGGAATAGCTGAAGGATTCTTCAGCCTCAAGTGAAGCCTTTCTTTCCAATCCCACACTGCCTCTGACTCCACCTCTGCCCTCTACCCTGCCCCCAGCTATGGCAGGACCTGAGGCCAAGCAGCCTCCAAGTTTACAACCTCATCAAACCTTCCTTCCAAACTCCTGCCTCAATTTTGCTGAGAGCCCCCTTTCAGGTACAGCCCATCCCAGCCAGCACATTCTACCTCAGATTTCCTCAGACGTATCACATCTTCAGTCCTTTCACATAAGGAATCCAAGAACTGGGAATCAGAACAGGAAAGCAAGATCCCTGTCAAACTCACCTGTGAAACAGGTACCTCTGTGAAGACTGAGAGCGAGAAAATGGGTGCAGTGCACTGAAGCTGCAAAGACCCTTTCTCACATACCCTGGAGTGTTCCAGAGGATTCCCAGTCACTTCCTAAGGTGACCTGCAGGTTTTCAATTAGAGTAAGTTTGTCTTCTAAAAGACTAACCTACATTTTCATCAGACAAAAAAAGAGGTCACAAATACAGCCTAGAAAGCAAGGGGAAGGGCAAGAGGCCTGTGGTCTGACATTCCTCTTGACTAAAAAGTCCTGCATCATGTTTGCCAAAGCCCACAGGTATGCAAGATGTGTCCCCAGCCGGCACTTGTTTCTACTAACACAGTCTCACCACTTTCCGTCTCAGTGCCACTTCTTCAGGTCCCCTGCCTTTGACCTCCACCTTCTTACACACTGCCTTCCTAATTCAAGACAAAGATGCAGCTTTGCACAGTCGGCACATAAAGTAAGTTTCATTAGCTGAACAAATAGCAATCTGAAGCCAGACTGCCTAACTCACCTCCTAAAACAGTTCATATAACTCAAGAGCATCCATTCTACCAACCAACCACATTTAGCTGGCAGCACAGTTCTGTAAGCCTCAAACTATGACACTGCCAACTCGTTCTTCTGGTTCTGCGGCACTTCCCAACCCAACAACTATTACAAGGAAATCCCAACGATGCTCTATTACCCCAGGATGACGGCTCATGAAGACCTCACCTACTCTCCTGTTTCATAATCTTCCTAGTTTTCTCCAATGAGCATAAATTATCTCAATTATTGGGGGGAAAAATAAGCCTAGGGGAAAGTCTTGTCCATTCCATTTGATGGCACAGAAACACCCCAAGTCCAAACAGGTAGTTCTCGAGACAAGTATTTGAGTTGCCCATGCTTTCCGAGGTTAACACACTCACACTGACAGTCCTTAACTGGATTCAGTGGTAAGAGTATTACACTTTTGTGTCTTGGAAACTGACACATTTCAAAACTCTGCAGGTCATTTTTTATTTTCTCCCACAAGAACACCAGAAAACGCCAACATTTCAGAAACAGCTTCACTACTCTGCCACTCACGTCCTTCAGGTGCATCTTTTAGTCCTCTGCTATCTAAGGCCCAAGGAGGTCCTAGCTATGAGCTTTAATGCGCCCTCATCACACTGGTCCCTGCCTTACCCTCTTCAGCTTGGTCCCATTGCTCTTACGGTAAATTCCAGACCCCCTCAGTCCTGGAACCTGCCCATTTGTCTCTCTCTGCTCCAACCACACTGATCTTCCTTGAGTCCAAACACTCTCTCTGCCACAAATGCTCTCCCTTTTCTGCTTATTTAGCTCCTGCATGTCCTCTGATCCCAGATGAAGGAAGGCCCCGTTACCAGATCACAGCATCCTTCTCTCCTTGGCCCATGTAAGTTTCCTCAAGTTTATTAGATTAGCTACAATTGCTCTCCCATTAATCTCACAGTAAACTCCACTGAGCAGGGAGAGATTCCTAGCACAGAGGCACAGTATGCACTCTGATATTCGACTAACTCAATAGAGAAATCACTACTTGCAATGCCACAAAGTCACAAAGTAAGTGATGCAAAACAAGTGAGAAGAACTACTTACAAGAGTTGAGAACTGGAGTCTTTTAAATGCCTTATCATTCAATACTTAAATTTAAAAGGGTTCTTTCTTAAAAAAAAAAAAACGTACAATACAGATACCAAAAAGTTTATAAAAACAGAAAACTACTGCTAACCCTAACCCAAAGATTTTGTTGACATCTTGGTACAAATTCTTCCAGGATTTTTTTCTACCAAGAGCAGCATTATTTCTTTCCTCTCTATCAAAATATAAGATTGTACGATCTGCCAAATGATACTGCATTAATAGAGATGACTTGACATTTAAAAAAAAAATGATGTCATCTGAATGGAAATAACAATGCATCCAAATCATTAATACATTAATCCCATTCTCTACACCACATCCAAGATGAGAGGCAATCCTCTGCAAAAACCAGCTTCAGAATTTTAGGGGCAGCAGAGGGGATGAAAGATGAAGGGTGGGGGAGTTAGCAAGGAGTGGGTCTAGCAGATCACTCTCAAAATCCCCAATCTAAACCGCTTCCTCCAAAAAAGGGCCAACTTTTCTGAGATACAGGCTATAGAAGCGAAGCAATGGGGTGACTCTGTGGCTTGGTTCTTAAAAGCCATCTGGTAACTCTGCTCTCCAAGGACAAAACAGGGCTAGAAATGGAGTTACCAAGTCATCCCCCAAGTCCAAGCAGAGGTATACTGGAGCTTGGAGCTCCCAGAAAATACTCATACACAGCTTGCAAACAGGAGCATTCCTGGGATCTGGTGCCCCACAGGGCAGGCACAAGCCCAGCTCTACCTCTCCACCACTCAGCAGTCTTGGGCAAGCAGCCTGGCCTCCAGAAGTCCAGTTATCTCACCTGTAAAATGAGGACTATACTCTCCCTTCCCAAATCGGCTTATTAGTGGCACTGAAATAATAAGTCTGTGAACTGAGCTTAGCATACAGTGGGCACTCAAATTGGGGCCAGTTTGATCTTTTAGCTTTCCTCCACAGCTTGCTGTCAGGTCTAACAAGCTAACAGCACTCTGGTGCCAGCGAACATTTCACGTAAGATTGAAGGCAGGAGGAGAAAGGGACAACAGAGGATGAGATAGTTCGATGGCATCACCAACTCAGTGGCCATGAATTTGAGCAAGCTCCGGGAGTTGGTGATGGACACAGAAGCCTGGCGTGTTGCAGCCCACGGGGTCGCAAAGAGTTGGACATCACCAAGTGACTGAAATGAACTGAACTTGTAACCACTACCAGAAGAAAAAGAATATCAACAGGACAGTGGGTCCAAGACTGAAGCAACTGCACAGAAGGCTGGCTGTCCCTCAGTTTCTCTGTGCTACCACAGCCAGAAGGTGTCACTGTGTGAAATGGACACACAAGAACCACAGACTTAACCAGTACTGTGTACTCGGAGAAAACTGAAAGAAGTAAAAGGGTAAGGAAGAGAGAAAAATTAAAGGCTCAAGTGACTCACTCGGACTTTGATCTAAAGAATCCAAAGCTCTAAAGATAAGGATGAACCACACAACTAAAGAAGTAGGGTCAGATACACAAAATTAAGCAGTCCCTGCAAAATTCCCAGGGCAAGGGAGAAACATGCACGCACGTTTCCCGAGGCATTCAGTGCCTAAGGGAGGGGTCCCCATTCATTTCTGGGTCCCAGTGTTTACACACACACCAAGTGTCAGTCACGCTCTAGGCTAGGGCCCTGCCCATAAGCCTTTCCTTGTTGAAGTGATCAATTCCGATTCTTGGCAATAATCCCTTTAAAAGGCCAGCTGCTGCTGTCTAGTCACTGATGCCAACCCTTTCCAGGTGGGGAAAAAGAAATCAATACAGCCAACGCCTAGAGGGGGAGGCAAATTTAAAGTATAAGGCCCTGAGAAAGGCCGGAACCCAGAGAGGGGAAAGGGTCCCGTGGCTCCCCGGGGTCAGGCAGGAAGGGCGCGAGCTGGGGGGGGGGGGTAGGGCCAGCCCTGCAGGCGTGGGCGCGCGGGGACTCTTATTCTGACACGGGATCCGCAGCCGCCGTCGCCGTGGAGTTCAGCGCCGCGGCCCGGCCTGCCCGCGACCCTCGTCTCCCGCCCGGGACCCCCGCCCCGCGCGCCCACGTGCCACTGCCCCCAGGCCCGTCCCGGCCGCTCGGAAGCTGCACCTCACGACCTGGCCCCGACTCTGACCCCCAGAGGAAGAGCAAGAGGAAGAGGGGCGACGCCGCGACTTTCTGGGACCCCCGCCCGGCCCGGCCCCCACGTGCCCGAGCGGCGTCTGAGCGCGGAACTTTCCAGGGTAGCGCGAGGAAGACGCTCCCGGAATACAAGGAGTAGAACTCGCTCGCTCTCACTTTTCCACGCTCTCATCGGGGTCCCTCACAGCCCCCAGACCCTCCGACCCTGCCCAGCCCACACCGCCCCTGCCGCTCCAGTCTCCCTCATCCGACCCCGGCCCTGACCCCAGCCCCCGCCCCCCGCCAAGTTTGGTCCGGAACTTACCGGGCCGCGGGCCGGCCGGGCCCTAGGACAGTGCACGGGTTCAAGGGGCCGCGGGGCCCGGGTCGGGGTCGCCTGCGGGGCCGGGCGGCCGAGGGGCTGGGGGCGCTGGGCCACGCGCGCTCGCTCCGCCTGTGGGGCCGCCCGGGCCCGCGGCGCTCGTTCCGCCGGTCCGCCCGCCCGCCCGCGCCGCCGGCCAGATAATGCGCCCCTCGGCCGCACACATGGAGCCCGGCGCCGGCGTCACCGCCCGGGACATGCGCACCAGGTCAGCGCGCCCGGCCCGCGGCCCCCAAAACACCGGGGAGCTCTTAAAGGCGACGCCGCCCGCCCGCGCCCGGCTGGGCGGGGCCAGGCGGTTGGTGGGCGGGGTCTGATATTGGTGGGCGGGGTCGGTTGACCAGCACCGCCCCGGAAGCACCGCCCCTCCCGACCTCCCTCCACGAGACGCCCTGCCCCGTGCGCCGGTTTCCCACGAGGGCTCGGGCGGGCTCCTGTAGCAGCGCCGAAGGGTCGTCGCCAGCTCACCCGCGGCACAGCCCGGCGGGCCGCGCCCAGGGCTGACTCACGGCGCGCTCACTGCTGACCTCGCTCCAACTGGGCTGCGAGACATCGAGCAACTGCTTCTGAAAACCGAGGTTTGAATGCCACCCCCGCGGGGTCGACACCCAGAAGTTCCCCTCCAGGGGATCGGCGAAACCATAATTCCTCCAGCTCAGTAAAGAGAGTTCTATAAAGCGCCAGACCCACCCACAAACACTTAAAAGAGATGACTGCTCTCCCTCTTCAGTTACCTCCCAATCTGCCCCGTGCCTCTAGGAGAAGGTGAAACCTCTCAAGAAAGCAAATCTGCGCCCTTCCCTCTGCAGTGACGTGGAGGAAACACGGGAAACAGTCTAACCCGAGAGGATGGGCTTTGGAGATATTCAACTACATAAAGCAAAACACAATTTTAATAGGGAAAATAAAATATCTTGTATTACAAAAAGCTCTCAATATCAAGGTTAGGTTCTGAAGAATCACCGAAAAAAGGCCCTTCCCAAGTTCTTTTTATGGCATTCATACAAATAATTCACGATGAGACACCTAGATAACACATCCTAATACATATTCATCAAGTGAAACAAAGTTTCACCAAACATACTTGTACCACTTGAAATGTAGTGATATTTTTCTACCTCATTTTTGTTTTAAAGAGAAGCAATGTAATTCTGACCCACAACTGGTCTTGACCCCAAACTTTAAAAACACTTGATGTTGAAGCTGAAACTCCCAATACTTTGGCCACCTCATGTGAAGAGTTGACTCATTGGAAAAGACCCTGATGCCGGACAGACTGAGCGACTTCACTTTCACTTTTCACTTTCATGCATTGGAGAAGGAAATGGCAACCCACTCCAGTGTTTTTGCCTGGAGAATCCCAGGGACGGGGGAGCCTGGTGGGCTGCCGTCTGTGGGGTCGCACAGAGTCGGACACGACTGAAGTGACTTAGCAGCAGCAGCTGGGAGGGATTGGGGGCAGGAGGAGAAGGGGACGACAGAGGATGAGACGGCTGGATGGCATCACCGCCTTGACGGACATGAGTTTGGGTAGACTCTGGGAGTTGGTGATGGACAGGGAGGCCTGGCGTGCTGCGATTCATGGGGTCGCAAAGAGTTGGACACGACTGAGCAACTGAACTGAATGTAGAATAAGTTTTACAAGTAAAAGTTTTCTGCCATGTTCCCCCCCCCACGTCAATAAGTTCAAAAAAGCGCATTTTAATTGTGAATTCCACACCTAACCAGCAACTTTTTGTTGCTGATTCCACCCCCAACCCTACCCAAAAAATCTTCCAAGGGCTTAAAGCCAAATCTGGTACAACCTCTCCAGGGCCAAAAGAGAAGCATTCCTCAAACTAAAAATGATACAAAATACAAGTTGTTGACCCTCAAGACACCTTGCCTGACCCAGTTTTGTCAGCAATTTGCTTTGCTACAAAGAAATTTAAATGTTCAAATTCAAAAACCAAACAAAAACAGTTTATTCTCAAAACAGGTAACTGGGTAGAGGAATGCAGGAAAATCCCTGATCCCAGAGGCAAAGGTAGTTTAAAGCAAATATGATTTTCACTCTAATTCGGCAGCTCTATATTTTGAGAACTGCTTTACTCAACAATCAATCAGATGATGTATATTAAAGCAATACAAGCAAAATATTACCTCACTGCTCCTCAACTGGGTCGTGACTAATCCAACTTAATTAACTACAGACACAGCAAAGTGTGGTCAGGTGGGAGATCCAAGACTTGAGCCTGACATAGCGATTCCAGGATCTGAGCTGGCAAACCTTGTGTAAATCACCCAGGTGACAACCATCCTGTTTTAAAGAGGAAGGCATCAGCTGTGACACAGTAATGACATGGCCCCATGGACTGAGATGTGAACTGGTGACAGGTGGTCCTCCAAAGAAAGTGCCAACTTCTCTGGCTGGCAAAGGATGAAATGATTTATTTTGTGATAGGAAGGGAGGACCAAGTGTGTAGATGGAAAAAGCGATGGTGAATCCAGACCTGTTTGGCGTCCCAGATGCTCAGGTGGGTGAATGCCCATGCTGCTTGGCTTAGAGGCCTTGTGCCATAGTACTGGACTAAACAGCAAATTGTTCAGCTGGTGATTAAGAAATATGCTGCAATCACCTTCAGATGCCATTCTAAAACTGAAAACACTAAGAGACAAGTAGGGCTGCTGCTGCTGCTGCTGCTGCTGCTAAGTCGCTTCAGTCGTGTCCGACTCTGTGCGACCCCATAGACGGCAGCCCATCAGGCTCCACTGTCCCTGGGATTCTCCAGGCAAGAGTACTGGAGTGGGGTGCCATTGCCTTCTCTGCAAGTGGGCTAGAACTATGTTTCTCTCGAAGTTTTTTCCCTCTGTCCTAAGAACAAAGCAGTCACTTAATACTTACAGATGCCAGTTAACATAAAAACACTTCTGTTATTAAGTTAAACAAAATTTTCTAGCAAATTCACTTCATATCCTTCAGATCAGATCCTTGCTAATAATAGCCAAGCCTCCTTCCACCCTAACCACTGAAGAAATATTCTAATTATCTCTCTAATGTACTATTAGATAAACTTCCAAACACCATCTGAGCTAAATTTCTGTACAACAGAGGGACTGACAAAAAGAAATTTGGGCCAAATTCCATGTTTGTGTCCTCGTTTATAAAGCATAAATTGGTCAAAGGCTCCAAAGTAGTGTGAAACTGACTGAAAAGGAGTAGCATCACCTACTGAATGTTTAAGGTACTGTACTTTTTGGGTTTCAATCAGAAAATTTCTTTGAAGATTCTGGTGGACAAAAATTTTAAATGTCTTATGTGATAAATAAGAACTGGATTTTGTAGGCTGGGGAGCCTAGAGGCACCAGCTCCACAAGTTCACAGGCTGGTGGCACAGAAAGACACAGAATGATTTCAATGCAGAAAATGCATTCATAGGAAAGACAGGACTCAGAGAGGAAAGGACTGCTCCCCTCCCTGGGGAGGGCTCTGGGAAATCTTTGCGGATGTGACATTTGAGCCAGCTCTTAATGGATGGACATCCTAAGCACCGAGAATAGCAGAGGCAAGGGGCCAGAGCTGGCTGCTCCTGGAGTGGCTTTGGCGCAGAAAGGGCTGAAAAGGGGTGGATTCATTATCCTTTAAACTTTCTAGATGGCTTTCTCTCTCAGAATGCTTAAATTCATAAGCTAAGCAGGCCTAGTTATGAAGACTTTAACCAATTTTTAGATTACCACTATCAAACAGTGATACTAAGCTCCAACGTGTATTCTAAGAAGCTCTCCAAAGAATAAACAGGTTGTTCATTCAAGTTGTTTTTTTTTTTTTTAAAAAGGGACTTCCCTCGTGATCCAATAGCTAAGACTCTGAGCTCCCAATGCAGGAGGCCCGGGTTGGATCCCTTGTCAAGGAACTAGATCCCACATGCTGCAACTAAAGTTTGTGCATGCTGCAACTAACTCCCAGTGCAGCCAAATAAAAAATAAATAAATATATTTTTTTAAAAAGGTACCCTTATGAAAAAGAGCACTAGACTTCCCTGGTGCCCAGTGGTTAAGAATCTACCCGCCAATGCAGGGGACATGGATTCTATCCCTGATCTGGGACGATTCCACATGCTGAGGGGCAACTAATCCTCTGAACCACAACTACTGAGGCCCGCAAACCCTAGAACCTGTGCTTTGCAACAAGAAAAGCCACCACAACGAGAAGCCAATGCAACACAACTAGAGAGGAGTTAGCTCAATGCAACTAGAGAAAGCCCGCATGCAGCAACAAAGACCCAATGCAGCCAAAAATTAATACATACACACATACATAAATAGAAATGTGATCATAAAATTTAAAAAAACAATTATTTAGAAAGAAAGAAAAAGAGCACTGACTACTTTCCACTAAAGTCTGAAACTATTTTCATTGAGTTTAGGGACAATATAACCACAGTCTCTAAAAGGATTATTTTTAAGTTTCTTATTTCACCCCAAATTCATATTCAGGTGGTGAGATTACAAAGCAATTGGGTTGGGAAAGGAAAAGATTCGTTTCTATGTGAATTTCATTTCCCTAGTACTTTGATATTTTTGGTACTTTTTTCAAGGACCAGAAAAGAGTTCAAGGGGATGTACTTTAAGAAAAATACAATACTCCCAACACATTACAGCTGCTACAACAAATGTCACTGTTTAAAAACAATCACAACACTTTTACACTAGATTTGGAGTTTGTGGGAGACATCAGCTCCTGTTTGCCCCATCCCAGGAAAGCTCTCTGAAGTGCAGCTCTCTGGAGATGAGCCACCTTGTCAACATGTGTTTGAGTATCCTTTCTAACCATGACTCTGAACACTTAGTGTCAATGCAACATGGAGTTCAGGCTCCATGTGTAGTTAAGTCTCTGTGACCCTGACGATATCCCTCTATTACAGGGTTCTGAGCACAAATGCTTCCCTAAAGGGTTAAATACAAACTGCTAAGAAGTATCACTGTGAACCATGAACCGGATGTGTATCTCCCACTCTGTCTTCATCTGAATGTGTCACCAGTTGGCAAGGAGTATCTCTTTTGTGTCTATACATGGCTGACAAAAAAAAAAGCACACCTAATTTAGATCTATTTTAAGTCTTTGAAAAGTTAGTCAGTGAACCATTTTTCTATGAATTAAAGAATTAAAAGGGAAAAAAATCAGAAGATGACCAGGAAAAAAAAAGTGCTATATGATGGTCTTAAATCTAGAAATAAATCTATTCAAACACACTTAACAAAGAAAGTGTTAGTCACATCATTTGTTTGCTAATAAACATCCTTGGTTTAGACATGAAGAAAAACATATTGTAAAACCTTGGTATTCAGTTCATACCTCCATCTCCAATTAAATGGCAGATCTTCCAACTTGACATAGGAAGGAGGAAAACATTCGTCCCAAAGTTTTCCTAACAGGATGAGAACTTGCTGACTCCACTGGTGCCCAGCATTTTACTATAGAAAATATATGAGGTGGGTCTTTCTAGTTTTCTCCCTCACAGCTTGCCCTAGTCCATGCTGACCTAGTCAGGCCTACAATTTTACCAACTCCTGGTTTGAGAGCAGTAAAATCTTTTCTTCAAATTTGGGTCAAAAATCAACCTTCACCATATGTAAAATAGATAGTCAATGGGAATTTGCTGTATGGTTCTGGAAACTCAAACAGGGGCTCTGTATCAACCTAGAGGAGTGGGATGGGGAGGGAAATGGGAGGGAGGTTCAAAAGGGAGGGGATACATGTATACCTATGGCTGATTCATGTTGAGGTTTAACAGAAAACAACAAAATCCTGTAAAGCAATTATCCTTCAATAAAAAAAATAAAATTTTTAAAAATCAACCTTCAGTATAGATACTTTAAGAGGATAAACATAAACTTGAAACCTTTATAAATATAAAATATAAAGCCTAAACCTTGAAAATGTCATGCAAGTTAAAAAATCGTTTTGCATGTTAAGGATTTTAGACCAGCTGGAAGGCTGCAGTCCATGGGGTCGCTAGGAGTCGGACAGGACTGAGCGACTTCACTTTCACTTTTCACTTTCATGCATTGGAGAAGGAAATGGCAACCCACTCCAGTATTCTTGCCTGGAGAATCCCAGGGATGGGGGAGCCTGGTGGGCAGCATCTATGGGGTCGCACAGAGTCGGACACGACTGAAGTGACTTAGCAGCAGCAGCAGCAGCAGCAGGGCTTCCCTAGTGGCTCAGTGGTAGAGAATCCACTTGTCAATGCAGGGGACACAGGTTCCATCCCTGACTCAGGAAGCTCCCACATGCCACAGAGCAGCTAACCCGGTGCACCACAACTATTGGGTCCGCACTCTAAAGCCCGGGAGCCACAGCTACTGATGCCTGAGGGCCTAGAACCCACCTTCCGCAATGAGAAGCCAGAGCACTGCCACCAGAGAGTAGCCCCCATTCACTGCAACTAGAGAAAAGTCTGTGCAGCAATGAGGACCCAGCACAGTCAAAAATAAATAAATAAAATTTAAAAAAAAAATTTTTTTAGACCAGCTTAAATGACAATTCTCAAAGGGAAGAAAAAATTCACATGCAGAGACTTCCCTGGTGGTCCAGTGGCTAAGACTGTGCTCTCAGTGCAGGGAGCCCAGGTTCTATCCCTGGTCAGGGCACTAGATTCCACATGCCACAACCAAAGATCCTGCGTGCTTCAACTATATAAATATTAAAAAAAAAAATCGGAAGCACTCCCCATTCTCTGTCCTCCATGTAGACTGCATACTATTACAAAGAGAGTCTGCACAGTCTGATTTCACTAGCCACCACTGGTTTCTGATTGAAAATACTTATTCAGAGTTCAATTTAAATATAACTTTACAGTTCAATCTTGAATCCTACTATGACACATTTTATAAGACTCTCTACTTTTGAAGGTAACTGAGCTTTTCTTGCCAAAGGTGCTCCATTCAAACACTGATTTTTAGATGAGCATAACCACATCAGGTCAAGAGAATTCACCAGACTGTTTTTCAGGTCCACATCCCTGATGGTGCCCATGCTGTTCCTCTCCTGTGAATGCCCAGTCACCTAAAAAGTAGCTCTCCCCATTTCCCTTTCCTTTGCAGGCTCTCCAATCCATCCCTCCTTCCACATTCCAGTTGCAGCATTTTGCTGCACTTTCCAGTTCATGAACCTCTCTTTTCCTAGCAGTATATGAGGGCCCCTGTATCCAGCCAGGCGCCTAACCCTTGACAAGTTAAATGAGCACTCCCATCACACTTGAAGGTAAGGTTTTTGCTATAACATACTGCAGCCACATAGTGTGTAAGTTTGAGCCTTTTTCCTAGTTACCCTGTCATGCTTCAGAAGGCACGGCAAGTCCATAGGGTATACCAAGGTGATGTAGTGGTGGTGGCAGCAGCAGCAGAGGCAGTACAAGGCTACAGTGAACTAAGGGAACCCATTGGGGAAAATCAGCCAATCCAAGAACCTCTAGATCAGGGGTCCCAAACCTCTGGGAATGCCTGATGATCTGAGGTGGAGCTCATGTACCAACAGAAATAAAGTGCACAATAAATGTAATGAGCTGGAATCATCCCATAACCATCCTCCTTCCTTCTGGTTCGTGGCAAAACTGTCCTCCATGAAACCGGTCCCTGATGCCAAAAAAGTTGAGGACTGCTGCTCTAGATCACTGGCCCTCAGTCATAAACAGCAGCCTGTGGCCCCAACATGGACTGGTTTGCTCTTGGGCAGTATTAACAGCTATTGGTAGCTGTCCAAACTTGGTGCCAACCTCAAGAGGAATAGCCAGCCTTGATATGATTCTATAACAATTACCTTTACTGTTGTTTAGTTGCTAAGTCGTGTTCAACTCTTTGCGACCCCATGGACTGTAGCCTGCCAGGCTCCTCTGTCCATGCGATTTCCCAGGCAACAATACTGGAGTGGGTTGCCATTTCCTCCTCCAGGGGATCTCCTGTATTGGCAGGCAGATTCTTTATCGCTGAGCCACCTGGGAAGCTACCTTTACTAGGCACCTACAACAGTCTGGCTGCTTGCTTCGTGCTTACCATCCCCAACAGCAAATGAAGAGACTGAGGCTCCAATGTTAGGCCACGTTCCTAAGGGCACAGAGCCAGCAAGTGGCAGAACCTGGCTTTCTGGCTCTAAAGTTTCTCTTGCACACAGGGCTTCCCATGGCACTTTTTACCAAGCAGTAAAGACAAATAACAGCAAACGATTATCCAAGAACACACTCTTGCAGAAGGATCTATCTACTGTCTGCTTCCGTAAGTTCTATACACATCTCCAGAGTAGCCTTTTGCAGGCAAGCTACTGCAGGGAACCCTGTGATAATGCAACAGGAAACTGTCCTGTTAACCACCCTGCCAGACAGTCCTGAATTTGTGGGTACATGAGCTGGGCCTCCAGCACTGCTAAGTGCAGGTCCACTAGCTCCCAGCTCTGACAGAGCGGTTTACTGAGCAAAAAGTGAGAACCTAACATGTTTTCTATGCTCACACTGGAGCCTAAGAACGCAGCCTGGAGGGCGGGGAACAGGAAGTGAAGAGAGAGCAAGCATCCACTTCCCAAGGGCAGCAGAGCCCAGAGGTGGGAGTATGATCACGTGCACAGTTGCAATACTTGTCCACGCCCACTTCCGGCCTGGGCTTTCCTCTTCACCTCAGGAGTCAGTACTTGGGTGGAGAGAAAGGAAAAGAAGACTACCAGGAACTCCTTGTAATATGCTCCCTCTCCCCTGGGACCTGGGCCCTGAATGAGTATCCAACCCTGCTCTCTGGCTCCACCCCTCACAAATACACTTATTTAAGGAAAACACCTGTCACATGATTGCTCTACGTGGACTAACATCAAATCTGGACCACAACATAGGAAAATCAAACTAGTGCTTCCCCAGTCCCAGTATAAGAAGGAACCGTAGGGCAGAGGGAACTCTGCGCCAAGAATACTAATACAAGAGAAAGCAACCTAGTTCTTTGAAATCTCACCTTTCCTACGCCATGAACAACAGCCAAGTACTACCCGTCTGATTTTTTTTTAAGCGATTCCAAATGAGGCAAGAGGACATTTAGAGTTGTGTATCTCTTTGCATATCTGGGCTTCCCAGGTGGCACTAGTGGTAAAGAACCTGCCTGCCAATGCAGGAGACATAAGAGACAAGGGTTCAATCCCTGGATTGGGAAGATCCCCTGGAGAAGGGCACTGCTGCCCACTCCAGTATTCTTGCCTAGATAATCCCATGGACAAGAGGAGCCTGGTGGGCTACAGTCCATAGGGTCGCACAGAGTTGGACACGACTGAAGCAACTTAGCATGCATGCATCTCTTTGCATAATAGAGACTGCCATGAAGAAATGCCACGGGATTCCTAAACACACTGCCACCAGCTTCAGGAGGAGCAAAGCTGAAAATGCTCTGGTAAATAACCATTCCATAATCTGGTTTGTTTCTCCAAGACTATAGCCGCCCCAGTCATCCTGGATCAACTAGTGCCAAAAGCCAACAATCAACCGGGAAAACACCATAATTTCTGCTTCCTTTCAGAGGGAGGAAACAGAAAGAGTCCGGTGAGGAAATGAGAAGGGTAGTAAGGTTTTACTTCCAAACCTTCAAGAAACTCTACCCCAAAATCTCAACATCCAGGGATATTCTCAGAGAAGCCCTGAGATATTCTTTCACTCATTTGTTTATTTGTCTGACCGGGATGTAAGATCCTAGAGGCCTGACTGCGTCTCTCTAGCCAGCTCACTGCTAGACTTCCAGCACCCAGCATGGTGTGCCTGGTGCATCACTGGCACCCATTTATTGCTGAATTATTTGCTGGCATAGGAAGTTATATGAGCCAGAAGAGCTAACACTTTCTATTTTCCAATCCAATTTAAGTTACATTAAAAAACAAAAACCCTACCTTAGGGCCACACAGGAAAACTCATAGCAAGTTAAGCCCTTCCTTAAGTGTTCAAACGTCCCTCATATGCCAGTTTGGAGGGATAAATTCATATCCAAGCAAAACACCCATATAGACAAAGGCAGCTAGTCTGCAGAGAATATAATGTCAAACTTAATACTAGAAATTCAAAATAACAACATCCACTCATTTGAATGGAACAACTCCACAGAGTAGTTACTTCCCAATTCCGAAAGAGGTCAGTTTCTTTCTTATCAACAAAATCCCACAGGGATTTAATGCCCCCAGTGCTGTCTCCAACAGGAAGGAAACCCTGACTTCCCCAGCTATTTAAGTTATATAAATCAACAGTTTATCGTCTAGAGTTAGAAGCTGGGCAGTGTTGGGACCCACATGCCTTTTAGAGCAGCCTACCAACGGATAACCACGTTACATTACATCTAATAAATGTACTTAGATCAATATCATTTCTAACTATCCAAGGGTTTTTATTGCTGTAAGGATCTTTCAATTCAAAAAAAAAAAAGGTTTAAAAAACTTCCTGTTAGATAAAAGAGACGAGATGGTGGCGCCACCATCCACCAAAGTGAAGTCTGTGGTACATAAAGAGACATAATTTTAGAAGGGATAATAATTCCTTTAAAGTTCTTAACTTTGTGTTTTATATTTTAAAAATAATAAACTTTGCTCCTTTCCCAAACAATGGAATAAATGTCCTTAAGAGAATTAAGAGAAATTTAAGATTGGCAGATATTTCTTAGCTTCAACAGTAAAATTCACTGTGTATGTATGAAAGAGAGAGGGAGAGGGAGAGTGGGGGGCAGAAGGAGGGAGAGGGGATATTTTTTGGAAGGAACCCTTTTTTTCTAACTTGGGAGCAATGCAGTGGAGGCCTAGCTCAGATTTCTCACCCACTATTCCCCTGCAACCCAGGTTTTAGCTATCAGGGACAAGTGCCATCTGTCCCCACAGGAATAAGTGAAAAAGGCTGAGCCCAACTCATCAGGCCCAATTTTAAGGCTTTCACTAATTGCTAACAAAAACAGCTTCTCAGGAAAAAAAAAAAGTGTCCTGCCCATTCCAGTCCCCATCCGCAGAGGTTGAGTTAGCATCTCCATAGTTCTCTGGATATTTGGGACCTCAAGGTGAATTCTGATCTCATGGGCACTAAGCTACACACTCAATGTACTATTATTGTGTGGCAACAAATGCCTTTGTACATCACGTTTGCAGTCTTTTGTCCCCAAATCTGATCCATTACCCAGAAAGAATGTTTCGTCTTCCAAGGTTCTAATGTGTAAGAAGAGATCACTTATCAGGTAACTCTTGCGTATCCTTCAGTCAAGCAGTCCCAAAATCTGGCCTAGGATCCTATATGGTTCACCTTCTTTTTCTTCCCACAATTCAAGTTTGTAATAATCTTCTATCCGGCCTGTGGTCTAATTATAGTGATACATCTCCTTGTCCTTAACTCACAGGTTACCCTATTTTACAGGGGGAGAAAGCAAGGCCAAGGCAAACACAAACCCCTGCCACAAAGCCAATCTATCTCACAACTGCTATCTGAACATAGAAAAATGCTAGACCCGGGTAGGCAGTGGATTTTGCAAGAGACAAGTTTCTTTCTCTTTGCTCTTCAGGCATATTTAGCCTTGGCAAAATATCAAATGCTTCCTGGTCTGGGAGTCCAGGCCAGAACTATAGTCTCCTGAGCACAACAACCAACCTTTATTGCACACCAACCATGTGCTAGGTGCTGTGCTGGCTGCCTCCGGTTCATTACCCTAGATTCATTCATTCACACTAAGAAGCACTTCCCATTTGTAAGCACCTTCACACATATTCACAGAGATATGACCCCCCTCAAATATTTAGTAATGTGCCGATCTTGTGCCATAACTTATCTAAGGCCACACAGCTAGGAAGGACAGACCCAGAATCTGAATCAGGTCCTTCTGACTTCAAAGCTCCCCCTTCCCTAACACCTCACCCTGCTGGTCCTATGGGTTTCATTTCAAATAATAAACATGTGCCAGCACTTCTCTGCCCTGTTTCAGGACATCTTAAGCCCCGAGTTCCCCACCATCTTCCTTTTCCCTTCAGGGCAGTGCCTACAGCTGACCAGGAAGAGGCAGTAGAGAAGCAACCAGGTCTGTAGCAGCTTCCTGCCTGGACTTGACTACTGCAGGAGCAGAGGGCCCAGGAAACTCTCCAAGCACTTCTCCACAGAAGAAAATAGCTCGAGTTGAAACTTGTGTCCACATGGTCCACCGACAGATTTAGAACTCAAATTATAGCCTCGGCAGGAGTCTTCACAAAGGACGCAAATTAAGCAAGACCCAGATGGAAATGAACAAGAGAGAGACAGTCTTAAGTCAAACTGTAAAGTGAACTGCAGTTCTAGCAGAGTTAGAGGGAAGAACTGGTTGAAATGCTAAACCAAACAAGTTCAGCCTATATTTCGGAACTCCACTTCAGGAACATTTCTCCCCATGTTTTTAGCCTGAGACTTGTGCATGGACACGAAGTGGTTACAAGTTACTCAGGTTTCAAATTGAGTTCATTCCTGTCCTTTGGACCATCTCTCAATGCCAGCATTCATCTACTTGGGCTCCAGAGAGCTCTGCGTTTGGCAAAACAGATAAAATTAGCTACTGGAGTGAACTTGGAATCCAGGGTGGGCCACTAAAATAAAGTACACATGAGATTTGTAAAAGCCACGTAAAAACTTCCTTTGAGCCAAGCTGAAGTCACCTAACTTAGAGAAATGAATTCAAATCCCCTGTTCTCTGCCTCCCTTCCACCCTTCCTGGATCGAAGGTGACCCATTTCCTGCTTCTTGCCTTGCCTTTCAAACCAGAGTGTCCCACAAACTGAAGATCCACTAGAGATCAAGGGGTAAATGAGTCGACCTCGCGAGAGAAAAAACAGCAGGAAGACCTGAATGAGCGTTTTTTTCCTTCTCCTTTTGCAGAGGTGGGGGGTGAGTTCTACCACGCAGAGGAGGACTTAGGGATGGGACAGGAAGTGGGTCAGTCCCACAACATGAAGGTGTGATAATGGGGTACAATTCTCCAACCCTGTCCGTCCTGTCTCTGCACTGGCCTGACAACACTGTAGTGGCCCCATGACTCAAACATGGAGTAACCACAATTGTCATCTGACAACAGCTCTTGCTCCCCCAAATCTACCAGGCCTTAAAGGATAAGAGAAAACAGTGTTTTGTTTTTTGCCTGTCTCTCAATTTCCCTTCGAGCCACAAATTCCTCCAGGTCCCCTGAAGCTGAGGTAAAAATTCAGAGAATACCCCTAATCTGGCCAGAAAGAAGACTGAAGGTGGGAGGGGCATATTTCCGATCTCTCCTTCCAGAACAGAGAGAAGTGAGTACCAAAAACAGAAACAGGGGAACTCTGAAGTTGGGGTCTTGAAGGAAAAGTGAGGGAAGAGTTTTTGCATTAGAGAATCAGGAGGGAAACCTTTGGAAAGGGGAAATGTCCTAAGGCAAGTGGAAGGAGAACCCCTGGGAATGGAGGGGGACCCTTCAGAGAAGTGAAGAAACTCATTCCCTCTTCAATCAGAGTGGGGGTATCTTGAAAGAGTGGAGGCACACTGCAGGGACATGAGGAGCCTAATAAAGTGGGACATCTCATTTTAGGAAGAGAACCTCTGGAGAAGCCAGGGACCCCTCCAAACACTACAGCACCCATGGATTAGTAGGAGTCCCCCACAAAATGGAAACTGTTTTGGAAAAGTGGGGAACATTTCCTCAGACAAATAAGGATCCAGTCATACGAATGGGTACTTTGGAGTAGTGGGCCCCCTCAGGAAAATGGAGGTACTCATCAAAAAGTTAGGGGTCCCATCAAAAGTGAGGACAACTCAAAAAAATGGGGAACACCTCCAAGAAGGATTCTGACAGAAGCAGGAACACCTCAGATTAGTTGGGGCGGGGCACATGAGGAAAGGAGGAGGTCACCCAAAGAAGTGGGAACAGAGAAGCAGGGAGAGCAACGCAGAAAGGTGGGGGGAAGGAGAACCTATGAAAAGTAGGGGACACCTTAAAAAAGCAAGGACAAAAAAGGAACACAGTACACAGTGGGACAACAGCTCAGAGAAGCAAGGATCTCCTTACAGAGGTGGCGGTCCCCCAGAGAACTGAGGGGGAAGGTCCCCTAGAAACAGGGGTATCTCCTCAGAGAAGTGGCGGTCCCTCAAGGAAGACTGGAGTCGATCCCAGAAAGGGAGGCGGTCCCACATAAAAAGCAATCCCTCGGAGAAGCAGGGGGCCCTTAGAGAAGTTGAGAGGAGGTGTCTCAGAGACGCGGGGCCCTCAGAAAACGGGCCCCTTAACGAAGCAGGAGGTCCCTCAAAGAGATGGGGCACCCTCAGGGAAGGGAGGCTCCCCTCAGAGAGGCAGGGTCCCTTAGAGGAGCAGGTTCCCCCAGACAAGAGGGTCCACGCATGGAAGCGGCCCCCTCGGAGAAGCGGAAGCCCCAGAGAAGCCCGGGGCACCGGAAGCCGGGGACCCGCCACCAGCGGCGTCCGCCCCTTACTCACCGAAGTTGCTCGGCGCCTCTGCGGACTGCTGCTGGGCCCCAGACGGCCCTCGGACCCCTGGCAGGGTCGGATCCCGTCCGCTCGGGTCTGGCGGCGGCAGCTCCCTCAGGTGGCGCCCGCGGCGGCGCCCGCGGCGACGACAGGACGACGGACGATCGACCGACTGACTGCGCGGGCGGCGCGGAGCGCGTTCGGGCAGCGGGGGTGCGCGTGCGCGCGCCGGGGCGCTGACCCCGGGCGGGAGGAGCCGCCGCGCCGCGCTCGAAGCCGCTGCTTGGTCTCGCCGCTCCGTCTCACACTGAAATTGCCCGCTTCGCAGCCCGGCTTCCCCGGTTGCTAGGCAGATTTCGCCTCTCACACTTCCGGGTTGAGGCACGTCTCACCGAGTGACGGCGCCGCAGGCCAATGAGGTCCGGCCAGGGTTCCCGGGATCCGCGCCCCGGAGAGGGCGTGGCCAGCCTCGTGACGGACAGCATTCTGCGGCCAATGAGCATACGGGCCGGCTGGCCCTCAGGATCGCGCCGGGGGCTTGGGCGGGCCCGAGGAGGCGGGACAAGATGAATGACATGCAATTTACCAATGGGAGAGTGGAGCGGACCTCCGGTCCAGTCAGGGCGCTTCGGGGGCGGGGCTTTAGCTTCGGGGCAGGAACATCGCGAGGGGCGGGGCATGAGGACGCGTCAATCCGTGGTCGGCTGCTCGGACACTGGCGGGGGGTTCTGCCCGGCTACCCGGCGGCCGACAACTGTCTGGGCAGGGGGTTCCCCGCAGTGCTCTGCAGGGGCGCCCCACCCACAATGCACCGGAGGCGGCTTAGGCCGGGCGGGCGTGGGGCGGTTACGCCGGGCAGTGGGCGGGGCCGCATGAGGCGCGCTCTGACTCTGGGCGAACTGTGGCCAGCTCTTGTTCCTGAGGGGATGCGTTGCCCTGGGCTCTCTTCTGACTAGAGACACGGGTTCGACCCTCTTCTGAGGAGAACTTTGAGGAATCTTGCCCCTGACCCTTCTTCTGAGAAGAGTTTTAGCGATTCTTGCCTTGCCCACTTTTCTGAGAATTGCCAGGATAAGAATGATTTTGTACATTCGGGACCTAGCTCTCTGTTCTAAGAAAACGTGTAGGGATTCGGGCCCCTGTCCCCTTTACTAGGAAGAATTTGGGGCCCACTGCCTTTCCTGGAGAATATTGAGCGAACATATCCTGCCTCTTTTCTCAGCCCTAGGCCACTGGCCTTCCTCCCTGGTCTGAGGGGCAGTGGGGGTTGCATGTCCTTGGCCTTCATTTCTGAAGATAACTTGGGAAATTCATAACTTGCAAGTCCTTCCTTCCATCAGAGGAGAAACTTGGAACTTAAAGCACCCTTCCTCTGTCCAGAGAGAAATTGCAGGAAACTGATGGCCCCTCACCCTTTTTACTCAATAATTGCCAAGGAGTTGTGTTCCCTGCACTTTTTCTAAGCAGTGTTTGAGTGTTGCAGAAAGAGTTCCTCTTTTCCTTAGAACTGCGACCATTTGACTCCTCTGCCCTAGAAGAGTTATCCATTTAGCCCTCCTTCCCTTTTTTCTTTTTTTATGAGAATTTTTCCAAGCAGCTGTCAATTCTTTCCCAAGGGTCGAATCTGTGGCCCTTCCTAATTCTGTCCTCTATTGGGCTCTTCAGTTCCACTTTTCTGCTCTACTGATTGGAGCCCTTCCAAGAACCAGTCCTTTTTCTCACCTGTCCCCAGACAAAACTAAGCAGTAACTAAACTCTGCTGTAGCATCACCATGGCCTACCAGGTGTCTGAGGCTTTCACCTCTGTCTTCCCTCAGCTGTTCTGAACTCCTCCCCTGATTTATCCCCAAGGAGCCCAGTTATACCCTTTGCAGGCAACCAGACATCCGTTGAATTGAAAGGGTGAAGAAGGTGAAAAAGATCCACAACACTCTGAGGATTCAATATGGCAAACTGTTATCGCCCCCACCCCACCCCCTCACCGACCTATGCACAGAAATACGCAAGATGCTGGGATACCTGAATTATAGGATGGAACTTGTGAGTCTGTATGAACACAGTAAAGGGGAATAGGCCTATTTGACAAGGCAGACTGTTATACTAAAGAGATACCAAGAATAGGTTCTAGGAATGTAGAGGAGGAAAGTGATTAAATGAGATAATGGATGTGAAAGTGCTTTGTAAACCTTGAAGCACTGTTCCCATGTAGAAAGGATTATTGTTATTGTTACAAGTGAGCTGACATTCCTGGGAGAAAAGTAAAAAATAAATGCTGAGAGAGTGATGGGAGATTGGCAGAGAGCCCCGTGGGGCCTGATTCCCTGAGTGAGCTCAGCCTGGACTCAAGTGGTAAGGCTGACAGAGTCCTTAGCTAGAAAAGGAAACTTCTGGAAACATGAAGACACGGTGTTCCCAGAGTGCCTTGTTTGTACCTCTGTTGTAGCACTTGCCACATTCTCCAAGTGTCTGAAGCAGTCTGGGTGGACAGTAAAACCTTGGACTATGGTGACTGGCAGAGCTGGGGTCAACCCCACACCTGTCACTTTCTAGCTAGGCCAGTTATTTTCCTTGCATACATGCTTAGTCGCTCAGTCGTATCCAACTCTTTGCAATCCCGTGGGCCGTAATCCACCAGGCTCCTCTGGCCATGGGATTCTCCAGGCAAGAATACTGGAGTGGGTTACCATTTGCGACTCCAAGTTACTTCCCTTAGCCATATCAGAAATGGGAACACCAGTTCTCTAAAGGTTGCACTGAGGATTGTGAGCTCCAAGTGCCTTGTGTAGTACCTGGTGTGCAATAGGACTTGGGAGCTTTTTGTTTCATTCCAGTCACTAACCAGGATGCTTTCTGAGAGCAAGAATACAGCTTTATTCATTTAAGTAATCCCTCAGTGCTTTTATAGTTCTGAGTTGAACTGGGATCAAAGAGCAGTTCATTGTCCAACCCCTTCGTTTTATACATGAGAAACTGAGAGGCCCAGAGGGCAACTGTGACTTGTTCACATCCCACTGGTACTTTACGGCTGAATCCTAAACTTGCATTGTCTTAATCTCAGTTTTGGCCTCTGTGCAGGAAAGATGAGGAGGGAGACCTGTGCCCCTGATCCGTTGTGCAAGGCAGAGTCATGTAAGAACCCAGAATTCCCTGGGCCTAATCTCTCTCTCAGGCCATTGTGAGAAGGTTCTGGAAATAGTTCTAATAGAGTCCCCAGACTCAAGAGCAAAGGGCAAGTGGGGGCCTTGACCAGAGTCAAGGCTACCTAAATTAACTTTATCAAAGGGAAATTGCAAATGAAGTGAGGTTATTAATATTTCAGAGCTACTCTATGTAATTTCCAGACTGATCCCTGGAAATGTCAGGACCTATAATTACATCTCACCTTTTTATTTTAAGAATGCACAGAATTTCTCAGATTCTCTGGGGAAAGGGGAAAAAAGCATTGCCTGGAGGCGGAAATGTTGGTTGAATTAAGAGATGTCAGTGAAGTCTGGAATTCTAAGCATAAACAAGAGTCCCATTTGGCTGGAAAATTATATCTTTGAAGAATCAGAGGCAAATGGCATTCGTTGGAGAGAGTGAAATGACCCACCAAAATGGATGACAGGAGCACAGCTTCTGACATTAAAAAAGAAGAGCACTCAACTCATACCAAGGATGGGCTTTCCTTTCCACACTGGTAGCAGTGATTGCATCTTTCTGCATCAAGGCGTGTCCCTTCCTGGGTCTGGGAAATCATGTGGGCAAACTGGCTAAGTGACATTCACATCCAAATAGGGAAATGGGAACTGAGCCAGGTGAATGCACAAGCGGGCGAGGAAGGCAAAGCCTCAACAGTAGTTAGAAAAATGAGGACCTGGTGGGTTGCCACCCTGCAGAGACCTTCTCTTGGTGTCATGGTCCTGGACAAGGAAGAGTACCAGCTGACAATGAGTAGAAAGGGTACTAATCATGAATATTAAAGCCCACAAGTGTCACTCAGTGATAGTGGCAGTTCAGGAACACACAGTAAAGTGCCCCTCCATCATCGCCTCTAGGATTCTTGGATTGCCTAATTCATTTGGGTTTGCCAAGCACTATGAGGTCCACCTGGGTTTCCCAGGTGGCGCTAATGGTAAAGAGCCCGCCTGCCAGTGCAGGAGACAAGAGCAATTCAGTTACGATAGCTGCATCAGGAAGATCCCATGGAGGAGGGCATGGCAACCCACTCCAGTATTCTTGGAGAATCCCATGGACAGAGAAGCATTGCAGGCTATAGTCCATAGGGTCACAAAGAATCAGACACAACTGAAGCGACTTAGCACGCACACACACATGAGATTCACATATCTGAGTTGCTAGTCTCCTGAAATGTGCATCGTTCGGCCGGTCCACTGGACTCAGCTTTGATTCTCCCAGAAAAACGGTGGTAATAAGTCAGTTCCTTTGGGGAGGGATAAATTAGGAGTATCTTAGTCCCAGGCACTGAATTTAAAACTCCTGCTCCTGCTACTCTGTGAGACCCTGTGAACTGCAGCCCACGAGGCTCCTCTGTCCATGGGATTCTCTAGGTAAGAATACTGAAGTGGATTGCCATGCCCTCCTCCAGAGGATCTTCCCAACCCAGGGATTGAGCCAAGGTCTCCTGCATTGCAGGCAGATTCTTTACCATCTGAGGCACCATGGAAGCCCAATTTTTTTTTAATTTAAAAAAAAATTGTATTTGTTTTTGTCTTCTTTTTGATTTAGCTTGGAAGCCCAGTTTAACTCTAGTATATGTAAAATAGATAAACAAAAAGGACCTACTGTATAGCACAGGAAACTATACTCAATATTCTATAATAACCTTTAAAGAAAAAGAATCTGAAAAAAAAAGATATATAGGTACGTATAACTGAATCACTTTGCTGTATACCTGATACTAATGCAACATTGTAAATCAACTATGTGTTCTGTGCTGTGCTAAGTCACGTTGGGCTGCCATGCCCTCCTTCTGGGGATCTTCCCAACCCAGGGATCGCACCCGTGTCTCTTATGTCTCCTGCATTGGCAGGCAAGTTCCTTACCACTAGCACTACCTGGGGAGCCCTGTAAATCAATTATACTTCAATTAAAAAAAAAGACAGTCCCTGTTTCCAGGAGAAATAGACACCACTAAATCAAGAGGTTGGCCTACAATGTCCCCCTGATTCCCTAAGAGAAAGTCAAACAGCACCTGAACTATGCGGGGGTCGGGGGGTTGAGAGGGAGAACCTGTGTCCCCTGCGTTGGCAGGTGGATTCTTAACTGCTGGACCACTGCAGAAGCCCTAATTTTTCTATCTACTCTTTTCAATTTCCATTTCTACCACAGATGCCTGGACTACCATGTGCAAACTGTCAGACTAATTTCTCTTAAATCATGGACCACATGACACCCCTACTCAAAAAACTTTGATTTTTAAGGAGACTGTATTGTATTGCTTTTATAAATCAGGAAGAAAAAAAATTTTTTTAAATGACCTCCATCACCAAAGGTAAAGATTGAATCTTGGCTTAATGTTTTAAGCCCTCTACTTGCCCCTTCTTTTTGCTACAGTTTCTTCCTGGATGCTTTCTTCAATAATGCTATCTTACATTCATTGATGAAAAATTTTCCACGTTGAATTCCAGGAGACATCAGAATGACTCAAGGGACTTTTCCTGGTGGTTCCGTGGTTAAGACTGCACCTTCCAATGCAGGGAGTGCGGGTTCAATGCCTGGTCAGGGAGCCAAGATCCCACAGGCCGAAAAACCAACAGAAGCAATATTGTAACAAATTCAATAAAAACTTTAAAAAATAGTCCACATCAAAAAAAGAAGTCTTAAAAAACAAAAAAAGAATGACTCAAAATGTCAGTAGAGATTCTATGATGAGTTTCCCTGCTTAAAAACAAAACTTTTTTTCAGCCAGAGAATTTGGCTAAGCCTTTAATATTGTTAATACATGTTGTTATGTTATATTACAACCCTCCTTGAGCATGTGATGTTTCCTTTTTTCCTAAAGTGAAAGTGAAGGTCACTCAGTCGTGTCCAACTCTTTGTGACCCCATGGACTGTAGCCTGCCAGGCTCCTCTGTCCATGGAATTCTCCAGGCCAGAGAAGGTAGCTGGAGCAGGTAGCTGTTCTTTTCTCCAGGGGATCTTCCCGACCCAGGAGTCAAACCCAGGTCTCCTGCATTGCAGGCAGATTCATTACCAGCTGAGCTACCAGGGAAGCCCTTTTTCCTAAGAACATCTGTTAATATTCTGGCGAACTTACAATCAGTAGCACGTGGTTCATGGCTTGAATGGGGCTGGCTGGGCATGTTGCCCTGTCTAAGTCAGCTTCTGCCTCCATTATTGCCTCTCTGCCTCCCAGAAGTTGTATGAGATCAAGGTACATTGCCCCATTTTGGAGGGGAGAAAATTGAGACTCAAGGGTTTTTATTCAGCTAGGGTCACAAATAAATAAAACCAGAACCTACCTAGGTTTAAATTCCAATTCTGAACAAAATATCTGACTCTCATAGAGTCTTCCCACCTACTAGGGCCATAAGCATGTTGATAACTAACATTTTCTGTTTATAATCCTCATTTTTGTACATTTTATATTAAGTAACTACATAGAGTATGTAGGCTGGCTTGTTTTTCCTTCTTTCCTTCTTCTCTTCCTCCCTCCTTTTCCTCCTCTCTCGTCCTTATCTTCCTCCCTCTCTCTCTTTCTTTCTCTCTTTCTCTCTCTCTCCAGTATATAATACATTCCCAAAGGACAGAACTACATTATTCAAAATATTAATACTTATGATAGATACATGCACCCATTTAATATATACACAGTGGAGATGTCCCTGATGGTCCAGTGTTTAAGACTCCATGCTTCCACTGCAGGGTTTGAACTCTGGTCGGAGAACTAAGATCCCACATGCCACATGGTGTGGCCAAAAAAAAAATACACACACACAACACTTGAACAATGAATGCCTGGGTCATCCACTTTTTCTGAATGCCTACTCATCTCTCCCCTTCACATCTTCGTGTAGATAATAGCGTGTTAAGAACTGTCAGAACCAAGAGGAAGTTAAGCAATCAGCTAGTCCATCTTCAATTTCCCAAATGCAGAGTGCAGAGAGGATATGACTTGAGCAAGCTTGGCATCAAGGCAAGAGCTGAGCCAGTCCCCTGGAAGAGCCAGCCTGAATCTCAAAGTCCACAGAGACCCGCTGCACTTAAGCAGTTTCTAAACTCCACTGGAAGAGCAGGTGGCATCCCATCTCCTGTCTTGAGTGGAATTTAGGAGTCCCCAGGGAGCTCTGGGCAGTCACGGGCCATGTCTTTGTGAGGGAAGTTTCTTTGTCACTGCCCAGCTGCTTCCTGCCTCCATGTTAAGGCCTCCAGGCCAGTCTGCAGGGAAGCAGCCATCAGGGTTCCCTGACTTTGGCTCCCACCCAGATCCTGCCAGGCTCGTACTTCCTGCTGCAAGTCAGCCTCTCACACATCTGCTCACCAAGGTCCTGGTCCTCTTTATGAGACTCTTCCCCTGGGCTGTTGCCGAAGCATGGACAAGAGAGTCAGGAGACAGACATTCTCCCAGATATATAGAAACTATAGGAATGTGTCTGGTCAGCACGAATGCTCCCCTCTTCCTCCTCTGTGGCAGGCATGGGGTTGGCACTGGGTGGGTAGTAGGATGAGCAGTGGGGATGGAATGAAAGAACATACTTAGTGCCTCCATCTTATTTTGTTCTTTTGGACAAATAACCTTTCAAAAGTTCCCACATTCATTGGTATATTCATTTAGTCCACAAATATCTAATGGGCCCCTAAGGAGGGCTGAGCACTGTGGGGTTAGAGCAGTGGGCAAAGGTGCCAGGCATGAGCATCTCTCCCTAACCTTGACCCCCAGGCCTGCTGTTCCCTCCCCCACAGGTAGCTACTGTCACCAGTCTCTTGAATGTCCTTCCACAGGGGTTCTATTCCACATGCAGATGTACAGGGGCCACTTTGGTTTTCCACACACATAGCATCACACACTCTGATCTTTTAAAGCAAGTGTTCTGGTGGGCAGTTTTCATGTTGCCCACCTCAGTCAGTGACCTGGGACTGTTCTAGAATGTTTCTGAGAACTGAGCACCCTTAGCCCAACATTGCTCTTCAGTATAGAAAAGGTTTCAAAAAGTCCCACATGACTTAGCGACTGAACAACAACAAATAGAAAGCCCTAGAAATCCCTGCATTGGGGCCTGAAGGGGAAAAGTTCCTGGATATTTGGAGTAGGGGTATTTCTACATGTCTTGGGTTAGACAAGGCTGAATCACAACTTTGGCTTAGTTCTGGCAACAAACTTATCTTCTTCCTAGTGCAGGAGTCACTTGTGCCCCCTCTCTGGGAACCTTCACTCCTGTTCCAAATGATGCAGACAGCCAGGAGCTTGCAGCTTAGGAGGAGATGGGGCTGTGGTAAGAATTTCAGTTCAACAGCCCAGGTTCTCCACTGGAGCCATCACAGGCCTGTGGTCTTGGAGTTCAGGATGCTGTGGTGTGCAAGTTGAGTGGGGAGGGACAGACTGACAACAAAGTGAACAAGGTGATTTCAACCATTAAAGATGTTGATGAAGTAACTGGGGAGACGTTCCTGGTGGTCCAATGATTATGACCCTGTGCTTCCACTGCAGGGGGTGCTAGTTCAATCCCTAATCTGGAAACTAAGATCCCACATGCCACGTGGAGCAGCCAATAAAAAGAAAAGTAACTGGGGATGCGACATAGTGACCGGAAAGGGCTCTGCCCAGGACAGGGGTTGGAAACTTGTGAACAGGTAGATTTGAGAGATCTGAATCTTAACAAGGACTCAGCCAGAGGATGAGCATTCTGGACAGAGGGGAGCAGTGCTCTGCACAGAGAACAACTGGCAAGCTGGTGGGCAGGGATTAAGTGGGAGAGGTTGGCTAATGTTTGCAGGCCGGCGAGGAAGTGGGATTTTATTCTGATGGGGAGAAGTTAAGCATGCTATAAAGCTCTGTGAGCTCTGTTTCCCACTGGTAAAATTCCTGGTTTGGATTCAATAATCTTCCAGCTCTCTGGTTTCATGACTACATTCTTTTATTCAAAGATGTTATTGAGCCTCCAGGGTGGCCACATTTAGCAAATGAAAACATAGGACACCCAGTTAGATTTGAATTTCAGATCAATGACCAATTCTCCTGTATTATAAACCTATCCCCGAGTGTCAGAGTATCTTCCATGTGCCAGGGCCCCACTAGCAGTCAGCTCAGGTTTGAATAATTCACTTCACACAACCCCACAGCCTACTGCCTTTGGAGGAGCTCATCAGACATGAAGGTTAGAGTCTGGTGTGGCTTGGGTGTGAGGGATTAACCAGCTTCAAAAATCCACCTTGGCTCCAAGTTGTGACCTTCAACTGGTGATTGCTTTGGGTGCCCCAACTCATTAGCTGCCCACATGGCATTGATCAAAACATCTTCGACGTCCCTGCATCGCAGGTCTGTATCATGTTGTGTGGGGAGGTTTCTTGGGTGACCAAATATAGATTCTGGCCTTTTTCATGAGAACTATGAGAAGGGAGAGGAATGCGCTCAGCACCAACCTGTTACCCTCATCGAGGGTGTGGCTGTGAGATCTGAGGTAAAGTTTCAAGGTTGGAAGAATCCAGAGAGAGATGACAGGGCTGTGGTCTCCTCGTCTCACCACAGGGATCGAGTTGATGCTGGGGTCTGTCTGTGTGCAAAACCCACCTGGCCCTGTACTCTGTATCCAAGGCATGTGGGTGTTCCATAGAGCAACCCCGGGCATGGCCTATGGCTATTCCAGAAAAGTCAGGGAGGGGCAAATAATCTGGGAGAGAAAATAACCTCCTTAAGTCAAGGTTTTTGGTCTCAGGAAAACTAGATGCTGACAAAAACAGATCCTGAATGAGGGATTTGAGTGTGGCCCTGCTGGGACTTCCTTCTGTGGGAGCCAGATGACAGAGGGAACAGGCATACAGTACCTGAATTCAGGACCCAGCTCTGAGGCATCTTCTCTGGTGAGTTTGTGCTGATGTCAGGAGGGCTCCAACCCTTGGTTACCTGTTGTTGAAGTCCGTGTTATACAAGGGGGTGGGCGACCCCATCTCCATCATTGTCACCCTCTGACCCACGGCCATGCCTCATATTCAGCCGGGTCTGTACTACCCCCACCTGAGTTCACTCCTGGGACGTAGGCCCAAATGTGTTGGGGGAAGAAGAACCTGACGGGGCCTGGGGATTCAGTCGCTCCCCTGGACAAGGGGGCTCAGTCACTTTCTCCATCCATCAACGTCCTCCTGGACATGACCCAGGTCTCAGCTGGACTTGAAGTGGTGGGCACGTGTGGCAGCCCTTGCCCTCCAGAATGCCCCAGGCAGCCCAGAGGCCCACGGAGCATCCTCTCTGGAATGTCCAGACGTGAGGGCGGTCCATCCCCTCCCCACAGTTTTGGTGGCTGTGTAGCAGAAGTTGGAAGCGCCATCTGCCTGCCCAGCTGACTGGTTGGCTGAGGAAGGCCTCCCCTTTGTCCTGTCACAGAGCTCCACCACCCCTCAGGTCCCCTGCTTGCCCCATCCTACAGTATGCTACTTCTATCACAGGCAAGATAGCACTCACTCCTATTTGACATCCACCATAGAGCTGCGGGTAGAATGTCCACTCCCTGAGGACAGGGACTTTGTCTGATGTGGCTCCTGCTGTGTCCCCAGTAGGTGCCAAATGTTTGGTGAGTAAATGAAGGAATGAATGGTGTAGCCCTGACACCTAGAGAACCATGGGGATCAGCTTCTCCAAACTGCGTGTTACAGGAGCGGAACTGAGCGGCCCTGAGGTAAAGGTCAGTCCACATCCTTGCAGACGAGGACAGAGCCAGACTACACTGAGGTCTGGCGATATCCAGACCAGCCTTCCCAGCTTGCTTGCCCTGCCTGGTGGGGCTGCTGACTGGGGTGTCAACGCCCCCTGGTGGCTGAGGCTGGAACACATTGGGCCACTGGCAGCAGCTGATGCCACGGAGATGAGACGGGAGATTTACTTCCGGTTCACGTTACTTCTGAGCAGTTTGTATTTAACCCTTTAGGGGAGCGTCTCTGCTCAGAACCCTGTGTTCAGTAGCGGGACATCCTCCAGGGCCACACAGACACTCGCTCTGGGCAGAGCATACCCACCTGCAGACAGAGCCTGAACATCAAGTTGTGCAGACACATGACATTCAGAATTGTAGTTAGAAACACTCAAAGCAAAGCAAGCACACACTGACCAAGTGGCCCACTTCTAAGGGTCTGTTTCAGAGAGATTTTCTTCATACAGGGAACTCCTAACTTAGTTTAAGAATGTTACAATTTTTAAAACGACGTTTGTTGTAGCAGTCATAATTCATTTAGTTACATTTTTCATAAAGCATCACCATAACAGTCCCTTTAGGCCTCCCTGGTGGCTTAGTGGTAAAGAATCTGCCTGCCAATGAAGGAGATGTGAGTTTGCTCCCTGGGTCAGGAAGATCCCCTGAAGAGGGAAATGGCAACTCACTCCAGTATTCTTGCCTGGGAAATCCCATGGTCAGAGGAGCCTGCAGGGCTACAGTCCATGAGGTCACAAGGAGTTGGGACCCAACTTAGCGACTAAACAATAGTCCTTTTATTTTCCAGTCCTTGAAAAAAGTATCAAAAGATATCAAGGTGCTAAGAAAACCAAATTCACATAGAAATGAATCGTTCCTTTTTTTCCCAACCAACTGCATTGTAATCTCATCACATGAGCATGAATTTGTGGTAAAATACTTTTAAACTTGTCAGCGATGCCGACTCCCGTCAGACCCCTTGCAGGGGTCAGCCTCCACTTGGCCCTTCTGAGCTGACTGGGATTGTATTAGGGAAAGAAGGTGGTATGGTTCAAATGAAGAAGTGATGTGAGGTGCTGGACAGACAGAAACATGGCATGAATCTCCCCAAATAGCTTTCTTTGTAGGGAAATATAAACTCAAAGAGCTCAAGGAGACCAAAGGGGAAGCCAATACACATGAGGAATACTTTAAATCCCGAGGCCCACAGGAGCCCATCAGCCAGGGTATGTGAGGTCCAGGCTCCCTCTAAGGTGCAGGACAGCAGGGACCTGGCCAGTGACTGCGAATGCTGACACCTGCACTTTGTGGGCAGGTGTCCACAATGGTGTCTGCTGGACCTGCCTAGGGATGGCCTGTGTGTCCTTCCCTCTGGGCCGTCCCATGGACCCACCCACCCTACAACAGGCTTGGGCCAAAATGTTCCCCAGTGAAACCCAGCAACCACAAGGAGTACTCCTAGCAAGGGGACAGGTGCGAGTGAGCACAGAATATTCTGGGACCATTCAGGGAGGAGCCTCCAGGTGGGAGACATGACTGGGCCTCAGGCAGGTGGAGAAGATGGCCAGGAATGGGCAGAATGACCGGCAAGGTTTCTGAGGACTGGGGATGAGTGTTATCGAGGACTAGTAATGATGCCTTTCCCAGGTATCTGATCCTTGGGCTAGCTGCCCTGGCCACCTGCTAGCCTCTGTGAGGTCCATTCCTGTCCTCCCCTCAGCCCTGTGGATGCCTCCTAGCTGAGTTCCTATCATCTACTTCCCAAGTGTGTGTTCTGCATTGTCACTGTATCGAATCACTCATACATCCAGTGGCTGGCAATTCTGCCTGGAGACTGTGGCCCAAAGGCATCTTCAGAAGTGCCCCTAAAAGGGAGCAGTCAAGGCCACCTGGGCGTCCTCTCGGGGGACAGGAATAAGAGCAACACAAGGGCCTTGATACAGCATGGGTGGGAAGATGTGTCTATCCATGCGCATTAAAAGCACGGCACAACCCAAGAGAATTGCAGACACACGCCAAAATAAACGCACAGATGCATCCGTAGGAGCACTACTCACAATAGCCACAAGGAGGCAGCAGCCCAAAGCCCATCAATGGTGACTGGATAAAATGTGGTCCATCTATCATCCAACAGACCATTCTTAAGCCATAAAAAAGAAATGAAGCAATGATACCTGCTCTCATGTAAAAAAAATCTTGAAGACATGAAGCTGAGTGAAAGGAGCCAGACACAAAAGGACATGTTAGACTATTCCATTTATGTGAAATGCCCAGATCGATCACATCCATAGTGACTGAAAGTAGACTAGTGGTTGTCAGAGACTGGGGAAAGAGAACGGGAATGACTGCTAATGGAGACAGGGGTCTCCTTTTGTGGTGATGAAAATGTTCTGGAAGTAGACAGGTGCTGGTTGTACACAGTAAATGTACTGAATGCCACTGAATTGTAGACATTAAATTTTACGTGACTTTCAGCTCAAAAACGAAAAACAAAAACCCCAGGTACATGAAGGCCGACCCACATGTCTTCTAAGAACACAGGAAACAGGACACCAGGAGTGCAAGGAAGTCTGGTCTGTGGCAAGAGCCAGAAACAGGCAGGGCTGTGGGCTGTGCATGTCATGTCTCAGCGGCTCCCATCCCTCGAGCAGGGCTGGACTGAGGAACATCATCATTAGAGGGGAAGGAGATTCAGGTTTCCACCAGGTCCTCCAGTCCAGCGCTGGGGCTCTGCATCCTCACGCCCTGTAGGTTACAGCAGAAGGCCTTGTGGCCCCTCGGGCTGGCCGTGGAAGGTTAGAGTCTTCACCATGGTACACATGAGGGGCGCACGGCACAACAAAGACACAGTGAGTGATGGCTCCTTCAAGTTATTTTACTTTGGATACATAGGAAAAGTAATCTACAAACAAGATGCTATGTTCTATGGCTCTTTTAAACAATGCTTTGTATTTACAAAAAAAAAATTTTTTTCGTGATTAAAAGCACCAGCTGAAAATACAGGCTGCTAGAAACTTAAGACATTGAAAATCCATTAAAAGATAGTATGCCAAACATACATTAAAAACCCTTTAAGGAAACAAAAATAATGCAACCAACAAATTTCACCCACTGTGCCAGGCAACCCTTTCTGATTTCCCTGCCTGTGTTCCCAATAAATGGGACGGGGAGTGCTTACCCCAGGGGGAGGACCCTGGCCTCACCCATGGGTGACTGTGGGGATCCAACTAGGTGTCTGAGAGGGAACCTGGCACCTCCTGGACCAGCGTCCTCAGAACTGTAGGACCTGAGGGCCACCATCACTAATAGGAGGAAGTGGGAGGCACACAAAAGGGAGTCTGGACAGCTTTCAATAATTAACCTGCCAAGAGCAATCTTTCTGCTACTCCCTCACACCCCACGTATGCTTAAAGGTTTGGAGTTTTTGTTTTTTTCTGAACACCCAGCTATATGACACTGGCTGTAATGTATCTCTGGGGCTTGTGTGCAGTCTGTCTTAAATTCTTATGACTGAGAAACTGTGAGGCACTGAATTTGGACTCACAGGAGGGTATTTACAACAGCTTTATGTAGCTAAAAGGTGCTGCAGTGAAGGGGAAGTTCAAAGCTTGCACGCATGCATGTACATGCAGGTTGGCTTCCATAAAGCTAGAGCGGAATATTAAATATTGAGTACTGAATTTTTAACTGTAAACTTAAGAATTTACCCTTAACTTTACATATACATAGATAACAGAGTGGTCACTAAAAGCACTTCAACATCATGACAAGATGTTAAGTTTTGAGGTTCTTATTTCAACTGCTCTACATACAAAATGCCCTAGAAGCAAAAAAAAGTTTAAATAAATACTCAGAGTCAAACAATGTAAAGCAGGACTGAAGAAACGTGGGTCTGGAGAGGCTGCACAGTGTGGAGTCCAGGCTAGCAGATGCAACTTGTAGCGAGACAGGTGCTCTGTCCCTTTGGTGGAAGAGAGGACCTGTGCGGGGGGGACCTTCAAAGGGGGAGGAAGACGGGATGGAGACAGCTCATGAACAGGCATCAGACCACCTCTGCAGGCCGCAGAGACCCACGGGCAGCCCCGAGGAGCATGGAACAGGGCTGGACTCTTGAGTGACCCAGGAGGACACAGAGAGGGCAGGTCTTTTTTGAACAAAAGTTGGCCAGCCTGTCCCTTCATTCAGTAGCTTACTTGCATGACTATTGCTCGCCCCCATGAGGGCTGCAGGGCCTTGATGTGGGCAGTGACCCAGAATAAGGAGGTCTGTTGACAGCCCTGCTAGTCGCTAAGGCACACCCAGGCCTTGGGGCCCAACCAGCTGACCTGAGCAATCCCAACATTCCTTTCGTCACAGACACTGAGGCTTTGAGAAGCAACTTTCACAGTGTTGGGTAACAAGACTTGGAACCAACAAGCAGCCATAACTAGCAAAACCACACACCACCCTCATCAGGGAGATCATCCCGGGCACTGGAAGCTAAATGGGGCCGGGCTGCTGCCGTGATGGCCCCCAACATCACCATCCCCTGCATCTCCTTGACTGTTCAAGAGGAGCACAGAACCAAAAATGGCTGTCTGGGCCTGGCAGAGCCTCCTGGGGTCCTGCTCAGGAAGGTTACAATGCTGTCCCGAGACCCAGGGCAGGTAGGTCTCCTCCTCCTCCCCTCTAAAAACAGGGCAGGGTACCAATGGAATGGCTGCCTGCAAGGTGGTAGAGCTGAGTTGGGCTGAGAAAGGTCCCTCTTGCCTTGCACTATGGACTCTGACAGGCAGAAGGCAGCTGATAACAAACACAGGAGTCTCAGCTCCAGGCACCCGCTCTGGCTAGGAAGCAACATACAGGCACACACGTAGATCAATATAAGCAGGTGAACTCCCACAGCTGGACAGTGAACCCAGTTAAGGTGCAGATGTTCAGAAGTCAAGTTCCTGGGTCCCCCAGGACCCCTAGCTAGAGGCCCCGGCTGCCAAAAGGATGGATGCTAAACAGAAAGGCAAGCCAGGAAAAGCACTGTGGTGAGACAAGCATTTCTATCCCTGACAAGCACCATCACTTCTTCCCTCTAACTGTGGGTCAGAAACTGGCATCTTGCCTCTGGGCGCAGGAAGCTGCCATGAGCAGAGGAAACACTCTGGCCCAGCACAGAGGCCTATGGAAGTCATGGGACACCTCGGTGGTACCAAACACCCGTGGATGCAGGTCAGGTCCTGGCCGATGGCCAATACCCGCTTCCCTGCCAAGACACTCTCCTGAAGATATGACTCAGACATGGAAGCAGGACCGGCAGTTCAAATCCACCTTGAAGGATGGCTCTGCAGAGTCGGCTCCAACAGCCCACTTGTAAGCCACAGCACTCAGATTCCTGGTACATGGCAAGAATGGCCAGCTGGCCCTTCCTGGGAGGACAGGAATCAGCCTTCCACACTCCCCAGGGACCTGGATGCTCTGGAGACAGTCAGGAAAGAAGCATGAAGACAGCCACGCCAGCACATCTCCAAGGAAAGCTCAAGTGCCATTTGGGTGGAAGTCACGGACGCAGCAGGCCCCCGCGGAGGCTTGGAGAAGCTGAGAGGCCCCGCCCAGGGCCCTCACAGGAGGCTGGCCAGGCTGGTGTTTGGTCCATTCTGAGCTTGGAACTGCACAGGGGGTGGGCCGTCTGTCCACTGCGGGGAAGGAGGACACACAGGTGTGAGGTCCTTCCCAGTGAGGAGCAGGGCTGCTGGGCCGCCTGTCTGTGCCTGGAATGCTGCCCTCCTCAGGCTGGTCAGGGCCCCCAGGAGGCAGCCTGCATCACCCACTTGGGCTGGAGCCCTCTTGCCCATCCAAGGGGTCTCCTGAGGCCAGGCTGGGTTAGGGTTTGCTGGAGAGATGCAAGGAGATGGTAGCCAAGTGTGTACTTCCTTCCTCAGGAAGCGTGTCCCCCAGGGCTGCAGGTCAGGTGAGCTGGCCCCAAGGAGCCAACCAGCACCCTCATTTTGTCTCCCCTTCCCTGTGCCCGTACCGTGATGAGGTTGTGCTCAGGAAGGCTGCAGGCCTCGATGTGGTCTTGAAGTAGCTGCTGCGAGAAGTTCTGGTGCATCTGGGCGGCTTCGTGGGCGTCCATGGCATTCCCACAGGCTTTATTCAGGTCTGGGGGAGGGGGTACATGCAAAGGATGGGCCTGTTTTGGCCTGCCACTGCCCCATGCCCTCCCGTCAAGTGTGGGTGGAGCCCTCAAGTCAAACTCCAGCTCCACCAGTGGATTCCTGTGTGCCTGGCACGTCACCTGCCCTGAACCCTGTGTCAGGGTCAGCAAAGCCCACCTGCCAACAGCCAAGTTCCTGAGTCCTATGTCCTTGGAGGTGGATGAACAGCGAGGCCCACAGGGGCAGATATAAGGGCTGGCAGGGCAGTGAATGTCCTTTGGGCTCCCTTGGATGTGGCTCTCCCAGGGATTTCCTGGCCAGCTTGTGGGCACCCAGGAGCCTGCAGGGCGCAGGGTACCTAATGTTCACTTCTGAGGCAGGAGGATGGAATGAGTGCACCAAGTCCACTGCAGATGAGAACAGTCGGCCCTCTACCTCCTCGCCAGGACCCTGGGTGAGTCTATGGATATTGGTTTCACAATCTGTAAATGGGGGAGCAGCAGTGACACCTGCCGAGCATCCTCTCTGTGCCCAGAGCACCCTGGCTTGTTCTGCCTGATACGGATGACTGCCGTCCCCTCATGGGAAGGAGACTAAGGCCAAGAGCCAGGGTTCACTGCCCAATCAGATGCTGAGAACTAGCCTTGTGGGTCCCAAAGAGTCAGAATCAGACTGTGTAGATCTCACTGCACAAATGAGTCCACTGACCTCAAAAAGAGCCTCTTGAGAAGCCTGAGAATATGTTAGAACTGGGGTTGTGGCCTGCAGAGGCCCAGTCTAAAGCAGAGGCTTAGCAGGGCCTAGGATCCTCTAGACTGATGCTCTGCCGAGAAGCCCCAATCTCTTCCTCACCTCTTAGTAGGGCCGATGACCACAGCTGCACTGACATGTCTGGGATCTTGCTGGCCAGCTGCATGGCAGGCACCACCATGTTGTTACTCTCCTGTTGATCAAGAGCAGCAGAAGAGTCAGGGGTGGGGTGGTGGCAGCTGAGACTGGTGACAGGGACAGCTTGGGCCCACCTGTGACCTCCCGCTGCCTGGCAAATACCTACTCCTATTATACAGTCTATCTCATGACCCTCTCTGAAAGTACTCCTTGACTACCTCAGGGGAAATAAACAGCCTCCACTCCTTGGCTCTGCGTGTGCATCCTGGCCGGTGCACAGCCATGGGCAACTCTATGTACCTCTGTCTTTCTAACCGAAGAAAAGGGCCCTGGTGGCCGTCAGCCCTGGACCCATCTCGGGAGCTGACTAGAAATACAGATTCAGGGGCTTCCCTGGTGATCCAGGGGTTAAGAATCTGCCTGCCAACGCAGAGGACACAGATTCAATCTCTGGTCTGCGATCCTGTATGCCGCGAGGCAACTAAGCCCATGCCACGACTGTTGAACCTGCCCTCTGGAGCCCAGGAGTTACAACTACTGAGCTCACGGGCCTGACAGCCTATGCTCTGCAGTGAGAAGCCACCCTAAAAGGAAGCCCGCTTGCTGCAACTAGAGAAAACCTGTGCACAGCAACGAAGATCCAGTGCAGCCAAAAATGAATAAATAAACAAAATTAAATCAAAAGAAAAAAAAACAGATTCAGGGGTCTCAGGGCTGGGAAGAGGCAGCAGTCTGTCCTGGTGGCAGCAATGAGGACTAATGATCAAAAGAGAGAAGAATTTTTTTTCTATATTCGAGCCTGTTCCTGTGGAAGGCCACCTCAAACACATGGGGCTGTGGGGCACCAGTATGTGTTCACCCATGAACCCTAACTCCACATGTAGCTGCAACAGCACCATCCCTCAACCCTCAGGATGAGCTGAAAGCTGCTGGGGACTATAAACACCCATCCTTGACTCTGCAGTGACTCCACCCAGGACAGGATCCATAGCCTACTGGCCTAAATGTTGTGTTCAGGGTGACACTGGGAGAGCTCCCCACGTGGCAACCCCGTGCAGTGGGGGGGGGACACTTGGCATACAGCCCAGAGACATATAAATCCTCCAAACTAACTCCTGAGGCCCAGGCTCAACACAGCCACAGTCGTGTGGGATATGCCTGCACAGACACGAGAGCCCAGGGACTTGACGCTGCCCACCCTGGCCAGCACCTCGAAGACAAGCTCCAGGTAGGTCTCAAAATTTTTCAAAATGGAACCAAGGCCTCCTAAGACCTCAGAATGCAGAAGAGGAAAAACTAGTCTCCTGTTCCTGGCCTGGGGCCGAGAGAGAGCTGCTGGGAGGGAGAGTCCCCTTGGCTCTAGTTCCCCATGACAGCTTGGTTTCCAAACCTGGGTGTGAAGACCGGTGTTATCTTGAGAGGGGTGCTACCTGAGGCCACCCACAAACTTTACTGCCTGAGTATGCTCTGGCCTGGAAGGCCCAAGGCAGGTGGTTTCTCCCACAGATCTAGCGCTGCTTGAGGTGGCGCCTGGCTTTGGGGGCTCTTGGTGGCCCCAGGAAGCAAGAGAGGTTCCCAAATAAGCTCTGTAATTTGCTCCAGGACGGCCCCAAACACACACCAGACGCTGTAGCTGAAGAGGTGCTCTGCCCACCCTGCCCCACTAAAGGAAGCTTCTGGATCAACAAGCATCAGCCAGGTCTACGTTCTAAGCCTGGATCTGTAGTTTGGGGCTGTGTGACATTAAACGTCTCAGCTGGCAATGAGGTAAACACCGCCACTGCACCGAGACACGAGACAGGCGGCCTGAACTCAGGGGGGCCTCATGTTGAGCCCCTTGTCCCTGCCCAATCCCGGGCTGTGCCCTGAGGCCACTGTCCTCCCTGTGCTCCCAGAATACCACGACAAGCTGTTCTAGAAGAAGTGCAGCTACACTCAGAAGGAAGAACCCACTGCTGACCCTCCTTTCAGGGTATTAATCCTGCCAGGGTTCAGGACACAGCTGCAGGGCATGCTGGCCTCGGAAAATGCTTGTCACGTGACTGTGGGAAGGGGAGATGCACGGGGCTTATTAAAAACACTCATTCTTTAGAAGCTCTGGGGTTTGATCAGATAAAACTTTATGGGGCTGCGTTCTCTGTCCTGAAAACACCTAAAGTGAGTTCAGCTAAATCACTGAACTGATGCCACTTAAAAATTCTCACTGCCATTAAAAAAAGCCCCAACACAGTGGTGCAGAGAAAGACCAGACAAAAAATTATAAAACAGCCTGATAAAACTTAGGCTGTCCAAGAGGCAGGCAATGAAAAGACCTGGAAGACAGAAGACATGCAAGGATTTTCTCCTCTGCTTCTCAGACTTTTTATGATAACCATAACATCTTTGATACTGACAAACACATTCTTAAAACAATTAAAGAGCTTGTAAGGTCAATGGGTTGGAGTAGCTGAGATGTTCCTACACCCATGATGGGGAGGCTGAGAAGCCAACTGACCCCGCCCAAGACCAGAGGGCATGGGTGGGACTAGGCACGGGGGCACCGTGGGTCAGGGAGACACAGGGTGCCCCGTGGGATGGGCAGGGGGCACCGTTGGTGAGGGAAACACAGGGTGCCCTGAGGGTGCCCCATGGGACGGGCAAGGGGCACCACTGGTGAGGGAGACACAGGGTGCCCTGAGGGTGCCCCGTGGGACGGGCAGGGGGCACCATTGGTGAGGGAGACACAGGGTGCCCCGTGGGACGGGCAGGGGGCATCGCTGGTGAGGGAGACACAGGGTGCCCTGAGGGTGCCCCGTGGGACGGGCAGGGGGCACTGTTGGTGAGGGAGACACAGGGTGCCCTGAGGGTGCCCCGTGGGACAGGCAGGGGGCACCGTTGGTGAGGGAGACACAGGGTGCCCCGTGTGATGGGCAGGGGGCGCCACTGGTGAGGAAACACAGGGTGCCCCGTGGGATGGGCAAGGGGGCACCACGTGGGACGGGCAGATGGAGTCCCTGGGACTGTGGCTGAGAGGACACACCACTTAGCCCCCACATAGTAACACAGGGAAGGGAACCTGCCCTCAGCCTCTCCAGCTCTGGGGGGTCTGAGCAGGTCTAGCTCCACTGAGCCCTGGGGCTTTGCCTGACAACTGCCATGGGCCAACACTGGCCCTGTCAGCCACACAGGTGCACCCTGTAGGAACTCAAAAGCTCCCCCAGCCCTGCTTGCCCAGGCTGTCTGAGTCTCGTGGAGCATGGGGCTGGGGGGTTATGGGGAGGTGAGAGGTCACTGAGATAGGATCACTGTAGGGCACTGGATGGGAGGCACTTTGCTAGGTGCCCCCCCTCACCCACCTCCACCCCACAGAGCACCACCCTGGCCCTATGCCCCTCAGCCTGGCCCCTGACACTCACCCTATGGTTTCCCAACACATAGAAGATGTGACCGAGGAGCACGAGGGAGCAGGCTGTGAGCCGATTCAGGTCCTCTGCATTGGACATCTTCAGGGTTTCCCGCAGAAAACGCCTTCATGAGAAGAACAGATGCTGAGGCCCCACTGGGAGGGCTTTTGGGGAAGAAAAGGCAGCAGTGGCCTTGGGGCCCTGAGCAGAGACCACCTGGTGGAAGGTGGGGAGGGCAGGAACAGGGGGCCTGGGCACGTACTGTTGGGAGAAGAGAAACATCAAGAGGTGCCAGGTACAGGGCCACCTGCCCTCTCCAGTACTTACTTGGCCTCGTTATAGCGTCCCTGGAAGAAGGAGAAAAGCCCACGTACGTAGAAAGCCGCTGCTCGGAGGCAGTGTGAGCTGAGGGGAGAGTGGAGCATCACACCTTAGTGAGTTTTAACGAAAGCAGCAGATTTACAAACGGGGATTGGATGGGAGGACGGGAGGTGCTGGGGTACATGGGCAGTCTGGGGCCCCACAGATGCTCACACTACCTCAAGAGCAGAGAAAGCATAAGATAGTTGGTAAAGCGGGACTTGGGGCCTGGGGCTGCCTACCTGACAGGGAAGCTGTGGTCTGGATTGATCCTCTCCAACAAACTGTACAGCTGTGAAAGAAATGTCTGCAAGTTAGGATAACTCTGCATTTTCTAAAAATGAGAGGGTTTGGCCCCAGTATGCCAGTAAATGACTAGGGCTGCCTGCAACTTCCTAACCCAGTCTCATGGCATATGCCCGTACCTCAAATCCCATGCCTGAGCGCAACCTGGCAGGAGAAGGGGCAGAACCTGTAATATTGCTGACATCTTACGTCCCCTTTGGCTGATGTATGGAGGGGGGAAGGTGGGTTGGGGGATGAGGGCTGAAGTGGGCTGAGGCTGTGCCCAGTACCCTCGTAGTCCCTTCAGGAGGCAAACACTGTGGTGGGGGTGGAGGTGAGACAAAGGGAGCCAAACTCCCTGAGACCCACCAAGATCACATCAGGCCCTCAGGACCCTGCCCTGCTATGCTTTCAGGCCACTGGAGCAGCTGGACTGGGCCTTCTGCCCAAAGCATTCAAACCAACCAATTATGTGTGACATCAGCCAAGTACAGGGCCATCTCTCTTTGCAGCCAAGAGATGATAGCAGCCTGAACTAAAAAATGAAGGTCACAGGTGTGGAGACAAGTGGCTGATCTGAGATACTGCAGAGGGCTCTGGGCTGGAGGGAAATGGCAGGGCTAAGGGGGTGTCACAAGGGGAACATGGGGGGAGGTCCTTACCCTGGGGGGCAAGCTCTGGTGCCCACTTCCCTGCCCCAGCAGGCTGGGGCACCAGAACACCTAGGGGCCTAATGCAGACAGGAGCCCAAGGTGTCACTCCTCGTAACTGAGCCATGAGGCCTCACTGACAGACAGCTAGAACAGAGAGCTGAGGGTAGAAGAAATTTTCTTTTTTCCCCAAGGGATTCAATGCTTGGCTAGTTTTCAGTAAAGAGAAGTGTTAATTTGCTACGGAAATGTTTCTGTCCTAGACTTGGTCTCCCCCCTGCCACGCCCACGCCCCACTCTGCGGGACACTTTGCTGGAAGGCAAATACCCTAGGGTCGAGAGATTTGCTGGTGCCCAGGACAACACTTCCCATACCCCACCCCCTCCAAGTAAGAGTTGAAAGAAAGGATACCAAACATGAAGCATGTCACCTACTACCTCTTGGTGTCTATTTCCTTCCCGTATATACACACTCGCCAGGTTGGTCACGATGAAGGCCCACAGCTCCTGGTGATTGGTGAGCTGGAATATGGGAGACACAGGGCATTAGGGGGCCCGGCTGGGCACAGTCATGTCACTTGGGGGTCGCCTGGCAGCATCAGAGCCACCCAAACGCTCCACAACAGCTACCTTGGAATCTTCTTACTCTTTTTATTCCAAACACACATACACACCCCTGCCTCCTGAACCTAAGGGCAACAAAACTGTTAGTTCTTGTCATTATAAAACAATCATCTGCATTATAGGAAACTCAGGAAACAGAAAAGAACAGCCAGCCTCCCCAGATCCTGTCCTCAGAACACACCATGGTTTGGTCTATTCTCTGCTGTCTCTCAGTCTGAGACCTGGGTGGCCCCTCCCTCTACACCTCAGGTGGTCACCCCAGGACCCCACTGTGTGTAAACACAGCAGAGGAACATGCTTGCTGGTTCCTCTGCTAATGGCTGGTGGTAGACAGACCGCTGTCCCCAGTTTTTCTGGAGGAACAAGAATGGCCATGAGAGGAACCAATCTGAGTGGTTTGAGCACTGCTCAGACCCTGTGGGGCTGAGCATTCTAAACGGGGCTCAGCGAGTGCAACTGTGTAAGAAGCCAAGAATGCCTACGAAGCACAAACCCCACATGGAGGATCCTGGCAGGTGCCAAGGAGATCCAGAGGGTTGTCTGATCTGAGCAAAGATGCTCCAATATGTTTGTCATAGGACCACGGGAAATTTGTTTGGTGTCATGAGGCGTCTGGATCCAAGTTCTGGTTGTACCACTACCCCGCCAGGTTGGTGGACAGGACCCCTGGTGGCACACACCATCTGCTGGGAATTTTGATGTTGAAACAAAGCAGCAGCAGCAACTTGTGTAAGAAGTGGGATGCAGAAGGAGTGTCTAAGAGACCTTCACAGGGCCACAGGCAATGATGGGAGGTCTCAGCACCACTGGAGTGAGCAGCACCAGGGCCCAAAGTAGCTGGGACACAAGTCAACATCACCTGGTGGACCACGGGGAGGACTGGGAATCCTCAGTGAAAGTGCCTAAACAGGGCATGTCCAGCAGGTGCCCGGCTCAAGACAACCTCCTTGAGGCTGCCCTCCTGAGATAGTTGGGGAAGCCCCACCCCAGGGTGGCCAGGAGCCCCCTTGCCCACAGCTATCCTGCATCAAGTTGTGCTGCCAACGCTGGCCTGTCCACACCCGGGCAGCACAAGGCCTGACAAAGGAAGCCCTGCATAAACAGCACAATGCTGTCGCAGCTGGCATCAGGCTGGACGCTGCGGAGTCACCCACTGACCACGGTTTGTGTGGCTGCTGCCCCGACTCCTTACTGAGAAGCACCTCCTGCCCCATAAAGTGAGGGCCGGCACCTTACCCGCAAAGCTGTGGTGAACTGGGCTTCGGCGTTGTCCATGCAGTTGACAGAGACACAATACAGGCCCTAGAAGAAGACGGTGCCCGGGGCTCAGAGCCACATGCAGCTTGCCTAGGGCTGCATAGCTGCACCCAGGCGAGCCTGACAAGAGACTCTACTGAGACAGCTGTATCTGAGCTTTACCCTGACAAATGGAGAGGAAGATGGCATGTTTCATTATTCCTGCCTCCTGGGACCTGAGTCAACTTGGACTTGATGAGATGCTTGTCAGAATGAAGTCCACTGGGAATATTCTAAATCCTGCCTGGGGTGTTGGTCACAGGGTTACTCACAGGGATGGGGCTGGGGGCGGGCAGCCCTCACGCACTCACCAGCAGTGTGTGCAGCTGTGCAGCGTGGTTGGAGAAGAGCCGAGGGGACTGCTGGCACAGCTGACAGACCTGGGAGATCTGCAGGGAGAGAGCATGTCTGACATCACTGTAATGTGGGACCCAGGGCCCTGGCAGCATTGAGAAGAGGCCCCCAAAGCCAGTGGGGGTACCCACATACCGCCCAGTCTAACCTGGGCATGACGTCCCAGCAGATGTGCCCACTGTGAGGATGTTGACCCTTGTCTGGTTCTCTGCCTCCTCCCTTTGCAACCTGTGTCTTAGTCATATAGTACCTTCATCCTTATCAAGGTCCCTATGCCCTTTCAGGAAGGTGGGCATAAAGGATTACAGATCATTGGGCAGGAGGGGTGCTAGAACTGCCATCCGCAGACTCTAAAACCCCAGACCCAGCAAATTCAAACGGCCCTACCCTCAGCCTTCCCGTCTTGTGTGCATGTGGCCCCCAGTGGCTCACCTCCTGCAGCGCAGTGGCCTTGTGTCCTGTGACAAGCCTGCACATGATGATGTGCTCCAGCAGGATCACTTGGAAGGAGGATAGAATGGGGCTGCAGTCGAGCACTGGGAATGAGAGGCAAGGGTGAGCCCTTGAGGTGCGGGAGGAGGAGACACTGGCCCACGTCCCTGCTTCCTGCGGGCTTCGAGCCCTCCTGCCACACCAGCCCCTCAGCTACCTGAGTCTGAGCCCACTTGCTCTACTAGGCACTGGCCTAGCACCCAGTCTGTCACCTTACTTGGTGCCCACAGCACCCTCAAGCAAGGGGGTTCATCTCCCTGTCCAGGTGAGGAATCAAGTTCATAGCCAGGTTTTGGTGACCAGAGTATTTTAAGAGCAAAAAATTCCTAAAGGGATCTGTCTTCCATCCTCAACCTGCACCCCTGCCCCAACCCAGCTGAGTGCTCAAGGGCATGCTGGGCACCACAGGTTCTAGAAATGTTGAGGTTGCCCGGGAGACTATGCAACAGGCCTCAGGCAACAGTAGGGGGACCACAGCTTCTGGCTGTTCCAAGCGGCTGTCCTCACACTGGAACCAGACAGCACTTTCCCAACTCATCGGAAAGAAAAGAACAGTAGTCCCTGCGAAATTTGGCTCTCTGGCTCCTCCCCAGCAGCACTGACAAGGGCACAGGGAGTGAATAGTGTGAACGGGGCACAAGTCAGCCAGGGACATGTGGGGCTCTGGGTTCCCACTAGTCAAAGATCCTTGATTACCCAGGATGAATTAGTCAAGCATCCCAGAAGAACCTAGGACCCCCAGAAGATCTGCTGTCAGTCAAGTTCCAATTCCAATCTCACCCTAAGCACAATCCACATTACAATATTGATAAGGGACAGCAAAAGCAGCCACTGTCTGATTCATCTGAGCACTGCTGTCTCAGCAGGTTCCGGCTGAGTCCCACTAACCCCATGACTATCTGTGCAGTGAGGGCAATAGGACAGAGATGCTACAAGTACTCACCCAACCTCCCTGGGGAGCAAGGATCCCGTCCAGGCCTTGCATGGCTCTGCCTGAACCTGGATCATCCCTATCTGCCAACTGGGGTACAAGACCCCTGGGGTGGGGACCCATGCTGCAGTCTTTCCAAGTCCTCCAGGCCCAGCGCTGGCAGTGATGTGCGGGCTGCCCACCAGGGGGCTATACGACCCACTGAGCCCCACAGAGCCTGACTTACTCTTGAGCTTCTCCAGCTGCATGAGGGCCTTGTCTGTGTACTTCTGCGCCTTCTCTAGGTAGCCAGCTTGCATGGAGTGCATCACAGTCACCTGGTGACAAGGTCAGGTGGTGGTGGTCACTGAGGCCCTCTCCTCTCTCACCCGGGCCGCCAGGCTCTGGCCCTGCAGGGACTCACCAGGTAGACAAGCACGCACATGTGCTCCTTGGGCAGCCAGTGGAAGAGGTCAGCAGGGTTGCTGGGTAGGATCTCGTCATCGTGCAGTGTGGAGATGGTCTGGATACACTGCTGCAGCTGCTTTAGGCACGGCTTCACGCTCTTTACCTGCAGCAGGCAGACAGAACTGCACACTTGACCACCCATCTGCTCCTATCAGGTGCCAACACCCTTAAGAGGCAGGTACCCACAGTGGCAGCTAGCCAGGTCCTGCCTGCCTTGTCCCCTCTCAAGGCCCTACAGGCCATCTCCGCAGCTGTCAGCACCCTGTAAGAGTTTGTTCTACTTCTATGCGTTGAGTGAAGTGCTCAGCCCAATAGGCAAAGGTGGGTATGGGTGGGGGAACCAAGGAAATGGGACCAGTGGGGAGGGACAGGAGGCAATCCCAGAACTGATTTCTCAGTCAGAGGCCCATCCACCACCTGCCTGTTCGCCAGCAGCCATCAGGTGGGAGGCAGTACACACCTGCCCAGCATCCAGGTAGTGGGTCACCTGGAGCACCAGGAAGAAGACGCGCAGAGATTCTTTCTGGATGGGGTTCCCTTGCCAGTTCTCAACTATCTGTCCACAGAGGGTCAGCAGTGGGTGGACTTCCTGCAGTTTGCGCTCCATCAGCAGCAGCTGTGGGGAGAGGAGCAGGTGCTAGGGACTCTCCTGGTGCACAGGGCTGCCGCCCACCTGCCCATGCACTGTGCAACTGCTGGCACCTCAAAGGGAGGGCACAAAGCCAGGCTAGAGCCCAAGCGCAGGCAGCTCCAACCTCGGTGGCTCCTCCGTCCGCACAAATCCCACCACCTGGGCTCTGACGTTGTCTCTGAATCCAGCTGGGGGACGGCGGACAGGGTCTGCCACTCATGGCTACCTGCCCTGTGTGAGGGTCTGGGCAACTGATGGACCACGGCATGGCAAGCAGGCGAAGCCTTGGCAGACCCTGGGAACCCAAACTCATGTCCACCACACCTTATCTTGCCCAGACTCCACTTACCATCCCTTTGCTGAGCAGGAACAGTGCCCTGGAAAAGAGAGGGTAGTCAGGTCTGGGAGGCCCAGGCAACCCCAAGGATGACTGCCACCTCAACATTCACGGGGACCTAACCCCTGGGGCAGTTAAATGGATGACAATGGACCCTGGCCAGTAAGTGTGCTCTATCTTGTTCTATTTTCCTTTAACCTTTTTCTCGTTTAGGCACTTATGAGGTTCAAAAGCTCAGAAGGCAGAAACAAGTGCTCAAGAAAGCATGGAGTAAGGGCTTCCCTGGTGGTCCGATGGCTAAGACCGCTGCTTTCAGGATCAGCTGTGGGGCTGCGGTCACGCAGAGCCTGCAGAGTCCTGATGTGCTGCAGCTGACAACCCATCAAGTGGGCATGGTTCCAGGTGAGGAGACAGGTGCACGGGGTCCAAGTCACACAGTGAGAGATGTCTACACTCCCGGCCACCTGTCATTCTTTGTTGTTACCTCACAGCATGGACACCCTAAGGTCTCCTGTGTGACTGCTGAAGTCTAAGGTCTAGAACTTCACGTCAAGGTTCCCATATTATTATATCACTAGGCCTTACATCTGAGATCAGAAGTTCTGTGTCAGGAGACCTGTAGGCGCCATGCCCTGGTGAAGCCCACCGCGGCTACCTGCCCACAGTGGTACAGAGGCCTGTCTTGAGGACACTTGTGAACATGTGCAGTGTGCAGCCATCCCCATGCCCTGCAAGTCGTTGAGTGTCACCCCGAACCCAGTAATGGCTGCAGCACGAGAAGGACAAGACAGGCCAGGGGCACAGGCCAGACCATGTGATAGTGTCCATCCCAGGGCAGGATGGCTGAGGGATGAGAGTCTGCGGGGAGCTGTGTGGACCCCTGTGAGCACTTGCAAGTCCAGAACTCAAGAGAATAGAGTCAGGAACTGTTCTGTCCCAACGACCCCACGGGACAAGCTTAGAGTCTGTGTTGGAAAATTTTTCACAATCCCAACACACACACAACAGAATAAGAGCACTGCTACCAGGAGCCTGGAATCCTACTACAGAGGATTCTTCTCTTCGGGGTAAAAAGAGACTGGAGGTTCGGGGTAAAAAGAGACTGGAGGCCCTCTAAGAGGGTGCACGGTGAAGCACTGGTGGCCTCTGACCCCTGACCCCAACCCCAGGGCACTAGCCTCCAGGGAGTTTAAGCAGTTTCATGCATAATACGAACCTACGTCCGTTCTTTTACACAAATGACCTCTTACTCTGTCTCCTGTTATAAACCTGAACACACCAGGTGTCTGAAATGCGGACACTGGCTGAAAACCAACCACGCTGCCCACAATGTCTACAAGCACCACTCTCACCTCCCACCAGGGAGGGGGTCAGCCCAGTAAATCACACGAATCATTTTTATTTCAAGAGATACTAGAAACATGCAAGTGCTCACAGTGCTGAGAATGCCAGCTGCCCCTCACCCTCAGTCAACTCAACAACTTCTTACTTCATGAATCGGTGGGGCAAAAGCATCTCTGGGCTGCCTGAATCTGCGTGTCCCTTACTATGAATACGGGTGGTCATCGTTTCACACTGAAATGCCATTTCTATTCGCTGTCCAGGACGAAGATGACCAAACTTTTCCAAGCGAGCGGAGAAAGGGCCCAAGGAGAGGGTGCCTACCGTGTGTACTCAGATCCCACCACCCGGGCGTACTCGGCTCCCACACCCAGGAGGTCGCAGGCCGATACCAGGTCCTTCTCAAGTGTGTGCAATTGCTGAGAAAAGGAAAAAGAGCAATGACCCTCACTTCCAAACCACCAGACTAACCATATCTGACCTGCTACCTTGCAAGCAAGTTACACAAAACCTCCCCACACCAACAAAATTGCCTCAGTATCAGTTTTGAGCTAAATTAAGCATATACCTCATCAACACTAATTGCTTTGGGTACAGAAATCCACTTTGTCTACAGCTTAATGGTGCACAGAGCCAGCAGCTAACACTAATGGGCACAGACCCCTGAGGGCTGTGCAAGTATGTCTGTATGCTTTGGAGGTCACCTTCCGGGGCCGGTCATCAGGGAAGCAGCCAGAGGAGCCTCAAACAAGAAGGGACTCTTTCAGAGGTAAGGGTCTGTGGGAGTTTCAAATGCAGAAACCTGTGGGTTTCAAACGCAGGCTGAAAGGTGAAGGGACACCTGTGGGGCCTCAGTTGGGAGCTTGGGCTCAGCTCACTGCACCCACCTACTCTGTGACCTGAGGCAAGTGACTCACTACTGTGCCTGCTTCCTCCTTTGACAAAAGGCACAAAAGCACATGGGAGGATTAAAGGAAGGCAGTGTGGGGCAGGGGGGCGCCTGGAGAAGGCAGCAGCACAGGTTAGGTGAGCTCTCCTCAGCAGGGGACCCTCTGAGCCAAATCCTCTTGGCATTAAGAGGCTCCCACAGGGAGCAGGTGACACTGGCAGCCCAGGCCCCACTGTGTGCACAGGCAGGTGATGGGGCTTTATCACGGAGGGAAGGCAAGAAGCGGCTGGTGGGCAGGCTGTGTCAGGGTCAGAAGAGGCTAGGGGCTGGCCAGAGACAGGGTGGTATGGGCAGAGCCAGGATGGGAGAGGCATTTCCAATGATGAGTCTACCTGGCCTGCAGGCTCCTCCACTGCAGCCAACAAAGCCCAGCCCAGGAAGTCGCCCACCCAACCAGCACCAGTGCTTCTCGGTCAGGCCCACAGTACGCACAGCGAGCTGGAAGAGCAGGCGGCAGTGCCAGTACGGGGTCTGCTGTGAGATCTGGATGGCTTTCCGCAGCAGCGGCTTTGCTGCGTCCACGGAATTCTGAAAGGAAACAGTCACGTTTAAGGAGGAGAAAAGAAGCTGGATTCCATCTGCAGCAGCTACGGACCCAGAAGGCCATTCCTAGACACACTTACCAAAGGATTTGCTTGATGTAAGAAGAAAAGATATTTTACTAGCCTCACCGGCTGGGAAGCTTTTTGCATTGATCTTAAAATAATTCCCTATTCAACTAAACTGAAAGTAGCTTTAGTTCAAATTTCTGAACAGTCTAATTGATAACAATTACCATCTTTTCTGAACTGTAACCAGAGTGAGGGGCCAGGGGCGTGAAACAGGGGTCACCGCTCAAAGTGGAGAAAAGCAAGTTTCAGTTACACTTGAGATCAGAAACCAGCTTCAATTAAACTATGTGAACTTGTTCGGGAATTAATCATCTTCAGCCCAGGAACAAGGCTGCTTTCCAACAGTCCTCAGTAGAAAAAGACTCTGCTAGCCTTTGTCAGCAAGTGGTCATCCATGGCTGCCCTGTACCAGGTGTTCTGTTCAGTTCAGTTCAGTCACTCAGTCGTATCCGACTCTTTGCGACCCCATGGACTGCAGCATGTCAAGCCTCCTTGTCCATCACCAACTCCAGGTGTGGAAGACAGGAAAATTATGCAAAGTCTTAAAAGCCAGAAGGGAATCCACTCCTTTAAGTCCCAATCTGCCACTGCGCCTTCACTACAGGGAGGGCGTTTGCTTTCAGAAACCTTTATATGTTCTTACCTCTTGACAGTATAACTCAGACAGAAGACTCGCTGCTTCAAACTTAACATCTTCAAACTGTGGGATCTAGTGATGTCTTGTTAAGGAAGTAGAGACACTACAAAATGGTCAGTTTAAAACGGCCACAGTTCAGCATTCTTACGCTGCAGAGGCTGGCTGGCTGGGCACATCCCCATCTGCTCTAAAACCCCAAGTTCACATATTCCCCTAGTAATCCCTGAGCTTGCTGCTGGCTGCTGTGGAGCTAGATGCTGGGGCATGAAGAGAAGCACAGCACCCAGGGAGAAGCTGCTGGGCTGAAGGGATGCTCCAGGGAATCTGTGGGGCAAAGCCCAAACCCAAAGTGTGCATTATAAGCACAATTCAAGTTTGTAACACATGTTTTTATTTAGAAGGAGCTTTCCTTAAAGGGTATGGTACCAAGGAAAGGATACTTGCTGTGATATCAACCACTGAAAGAGAAAGAAAAAAAGAGTTAATTCTCAACCAGTTAAGCAGCTTTGCGCGTGCTTAACTGGGTCCACTTCGGGGTTTACACAGGTTGTCCTGTCACCAAAGGCTGCAGGTGTTCAGTTAAGTGGGAAGATGGCCTGCTCAGCTTGAGAAGTGGGCTTGCTTTTCCTCTAATCCAGCAACCGTGGCGTGTCTGGGGGAAAGAGAACATGTACGTGCTCCCCTACTGATGGGATTCCTGTCTTACCAGGCTCTAGAGTCAGAACTGGAGCCCTCTCTCACTGGGACAGCAAATATTCAGAAGGGGAAGGAGCACAGAAAGGCCACCACATGCTACTTACTGCAGTACACCCACAGCAAATCATGGCACAAGAAATCAACTTAATACAATTAGAGAGTGGGTCTGAGGGTGTTAGTCCTTCCTAGGGAAGGGACATATAAAAGATGCTTGGAAATGAGCAAAGTTAGCCTCAGAGGGGAGGGAGGAGCACCACAGAAGGACTGGGGTGGGCAGTGATGATTCTGAGATCTGAGCTCACCATCCTTGCTTGTGCGCATGCTGGTGTGTGGTTCAGACAACAACAAGGTCCCACTTGGGGATAACTGTGCCCTGTATTTCACATTCCAGCAGGAAATGGTGAGGTCCCAGGGCAGTCCACCACACCACCATGACCATAGTCTCTCAGACCATCTAAGACACAAGCACACACCTGACGCAGTTCCTGGTGATCTGCTCATCCTGCAAACATTCTCAGAGCTTTAGCAGTTGTTGGAAGGATACAGAGGGAGGAGGAGGAGAAGAAAGAGGAGAAGACAGAGGCTGAAGGCCCATGGATCTGTTGCCTGACAGGAAGAAAGGCTGGTGAGGCCAGAGGGGCAGCCTTGGGGCTAGAGATGTCTCTGGGGCTGAGTGAGTAGTGGCCAGGGAAGTCATTGAAGAGGCTGGGGATGACTTGGAGCTGGTCTGGAGACTAGCCCCTGAAAGACACAGGTGGGCCAGGAGGGGGAGTTAATAGGAGTGGAGGAGAGGGACAGAGGAACTGAGAACATTGGAGAGTCACTGGGCTCCTGTCTTTCTCTGTTTCCCATACTCTCACTCTCTCTCTCTCTCACACACACACACATGTGCACACAGAGCCCAAGCAAAAGGCACTCTGCAACCAGACCGAGTGTCCCCTCCCAAGGCAACAAGGTCTGGAGGAGCTCAGGATCCCCAGAGAGACATGGCCAGTTGCCTGCTGCCATGAGTGTGGCCCCAGAGTGAGGCTCCTTGGCTGGAGGCCATCTACAGAGACAGTGAGGACAGGCTCAGCTCCAGCCACATGTGTGATGTCACAAGCTGGTAAACACAGAAGTAGGGGCTTGCATTCTACAGAAGCCACTCCTTCCCACTCAGCTTTCAGCAAGAGATGCTCACTCCTGAAGGCCACCAGTTGGGAGGGACAACTGGAGGAAACTATGTGACTAAAAAGCTGGGTTAGGGACATGTGAAGACCTGGTCCAACCTTGAGATTCTGAAGTTCCATGACTCAGTCTCCACATGTAAGACCTGTCTTGGGCAAGGCTTTCATGCTCAAGGGGAGCCCTTTAGAGAGAGTATACAGTGGATAAAACACACACGGGAAGCATTTGCCTTCCACCTGGAGCTCCACGTGGCTTGCTCTGAACAACCCAGCCTGGTAGCCAAGGTGGAGTGGGTAAACCCACCACGCACAGGAGTTTCCACGTCAAACCTAGCCAAACCTCAGGACCTGGCACAAAGCTGACCGCACCTGAGTGTCACTGTCCCCCAACAGAGATGAAGAGGGCAACAAGACGAGGTGAAACTCTTCCAGTAGACTGAGGAAGCCTTCGTTTTGAGTCTGTGGCCCAGGGATGCTCTCCTCACCTCACAAGTTCAGTTCAGTTCACTCACTCAGTCATGTCCCACTCTTTGTGACCCCATGCAGCAAGTCAGGCTTCCCTGTCCATCACCAACTCCGGGGGACTGCTCAAACTCATGTCCGTCCAGTCGGTGATGCCATCCAGCCATCTCATCCTCCATCGTCCCCTTCTCCTTCTGCCTTCAATCTTTCCCAGCATCGGGGTCTTTTCCAATGAGTCAGTTCTTTGCATCAGGTGGCCAAAGTATTGGAGTTTCAGCTTCAACATCAGTCCTTCCAATGAACACCCAGGACTGATCTCCTTTAGGATTCACTGGTTTGATCTCCTTGCAGTCCAAGGGACTCTCAAGAGTCTTCTCCAACACCATAGTTCAAAAGCATCAATTCTTTGGTGCTCAGCTTTCTTCATAGTCCAACTCTCATATCCATACATGACTACTGGAAAAACCATAGCTTTGACTAGATGGACGTTTGTTGGCAAAGTAATGTCTCTGCTTTTTAATATGCTGTCTAGGTTGGTCATAGCTTTTCTTCCAAGGAGCAAGCGTCTTTTAATTTCATGGCTGTAGTCACCATCTGCAGTGATTTTGGAGCTCCCAAAAATAAAGTCTCTCACTGTTTCCACTGTTTCCCCATCTATTTGCCATGAAGTGATCAGACCGGATGCCATGATCTTAGTTTTCTGAATGTTGAGTTTTAAGCCAACTTTTTCACTTTCCTCTTTCGCTTTCATCAAGAGGCTCTTTAGTTCTTCTTCGCTTTCTGCCACAAAGGTGGTGTCATCTGCGTATCTGAGGTTATTGACATTTCTCCTGACAATCTTGATTCCAGCTTGTGCTCCATCCAGCCCGGCATTTTGCATGATGTATTCTGCATAGAAGTTAAATAAGCAGGGTGACAATATACAGTCTTGACATAATCCCTTCCCCATGTGGACCAGTCTGTTGTTCCATATCCAGTTCTAACTGTTGCTTCTTGACCTGCATACAGTTTTCTCAGGAGGCAGGTAAGGTGATCTGGTATTCCCATCTCTTTAAGAATTTTCCACAATTTGTTGTGATCCACACAATCAAAGGCTTTGGGATAGTCAATAAAGCAGAAGTAGATGTTTTCCTGGAACTCTCTTGCTTTTTCAGTGATCTAACGGATGTTGGCAATTTGATCTCACTGCACAAGGCATACTCCAAATCCAGAGGTGAGGACAGCCCACAAAAAACTATGTCCATGGTGGGCAGACTGAGAAGGGACATGGCCAGTTGCCTACTGCCTGGGGAGGGAGCCACCATGCCCCCTTCTCCACTGTCTTGGCCTCTGCTGCTGGGCCCAGGCCTACACGGGCCCATCAAATGTCTCCTCATTTAGAGCTTTTGTGTGGTCAGTGTCTATTCAGTAGACACTCAGGCTGGACTCCACTGACACCTCTTTTCTACAAGCCAGATGTGTCTGTTAGTAATCAGTTTCTGTCTCTGCCAGTTCTCTCTTTTCTGACCTAAGGGCTGGAGAAAGAGCATCACAGCCCTCTGGGGCCTTGAGTGACCACCAGGAGAGCCAGGAAGTAAGATGTCCAAAGGTTTAAGACTCAAATCTTCTGGAAGGCCTTGTCTGTCAGCATAAGAGGATGTCAGGAGTACTGCTCTAGGAACCAGAGGATGAAGTTTGAGATGTGGACTCCCATGAGAGTTAGCAATGCTCCAAGTCCTGGAGGAGATGGATCCTAGTGGTCCTTAGCATCCATTTCCTAGAGCCATGACCTGCCACTATTCTCCCATGCATGCACTGTGGCCCTATCCCACACACACAGATGAGGGACGTTAGATAAAGCCCCATAATGTTCCTCATCATGTGTCCCCAGTGCTAAAATAGGCTGACATATGGGAGGTTCTCAGGAAACATTTGTTGCACAAATGATGATTTTATGTCGCATCCAGGAAATGAGGGCTTCCTTCTGTACAAAAAGCCACAGAATTGAGGCTTACGCCTTATAAAAACAAAATTCTAAATACTAAATGGCATCAAGATATCTTGTCTTCAAACATCACTGCTTCTTGCTCAGGCATCACTGTCAGTGACACCTTGAGCTGTCCCCATGAGATGACCCATTCCTGAAGCTGTAGGACAGCTCCATCTCAAGGTAAGCCAGTCACTTCCTAATGCTTGTCAGTCAGAAGTCAATCAAATCACTCTGCTTTTGTGTCTTTTTAAACCCTGCAACATACATTCATAATCAGAAACCTATAGACATTATTATAGCAAATATGTCCATCTCACAAACAAAAGTATGTAGAACATCTTACCCAAGGTTGCTACCTCATCGTATGTTTTACTTTGTAATATTAAAATACAGTTTTTATGTCTTCTCCCTTGTCATGGGAAAGCAGCCAAAGTTAGGAGCCCCCTTCACTGCCAGGCAGCCTGCAGGCGTGAGGCAGAGAGATGAATGATCCCACCAGAAGCCTCTGGGGTCACCTTAGGGTTCTCAGGGAAAGCAAAGGTCACCACAGGGCTAGCACGCACCCTGAGGGTTGGAAGGGCTGGGATGAGCACACCTCTCGTTCCTTAAAACATTCATTTCAGAGTTGAGAGTGGGTGTTTTGTTGTTTTCTTTTTAAATTTCTGAGCACCTAAGTTTATTAGAGGGGATTACACATGCAAATAACAGAATCTGGCCCCCCAAAATATGGAATGTTTCATGAATTTGCTTGTCATCCTTGCACAAGGGTCATGCTAATCTTCTCTGTATCATTCTAATTTTAGTACAGGTGCTGCTGAAGAGAGCACAAGGCTGAGAGTGTTTTAAGGCTTCTTATACCTCATAACTAAGGAACTTAAAAAAAATCACCAAAACGTGTAGAAAAAGTTATCAACTGCAATTCCTCTGGGATGGAAGCACAGCATTTAGGAGCCAGCCTTGCCTCTCTGCATGTGACCATGGCTACAAGCAGCCCAGTCAGTACTGTCATCAGCAAGTTGGAAGTGGTCTTGACCTTGTGCGTTTGGTGAAGATCCAAAGAGACAGTGCTCCAAGAAGCATGAACACTCGGCCCAGCATGTAGAAGGCATCAACAATGCTATAATTCCTAGGCAGGAACCAGAGGTAGAGGCTACAGGGGAAGCAGGTGTCAAGTTGCTAGAATCATGAAGTGATGGTTCCTAAACACATTTCACATTCTAAAGTCAGAGGAGACCCAGAGAATGAGCGGAGAAAATGGAAATGCAAACAGGAAGAGCCACAAATATTCTTCTGTGGAAATGCTTAACACCAAGTTATACAAATGCAGCTTCTGCACCAGGTTCTGCTCCTGATTGATGTGGCATGGAATTTACCAGGACATAGTCATGATCCTAAAGCCGAGGTCTGCAACCTTTGGGATCTAATGCCTGATGATCTGAGGTGGAGCTGATGTAGTAATAATACAAATGAAGTGCAAAATAAATGTAATGTGTTTGAATCATTCCCAAACCACGCCCCTCTGCCACCCCAGTCCATGGAAAAACTGTCTTCCACGAAAACGGTTCCTGGTGCCAAAAAGGCTGTCCTAAAGGATGAAAGATTTGCTTCAGGTGTGCCTGATAATGAACGGCCCAGAAGTGAGCCCTTTAGGCCTTCAGGAAAAAAAAAGGGAGCCTTTAATCACTTGCCAGGAAGGTAGCTATAGACTTTCTGTCTAAACCTGGAAGCAGAATGAAAGAGTGTCTGACTGGCACAGTTTGGAGCAGCTTTCTAAGTCAAACAACCACTAAAAAGTAGCCCCATTGAAAATACACAAAGAAACCAAACTGGCATTAACACAGATACTGCGGTTAGAAAAGCACATCGTCCAAAGGATGACTGCCTGGATTATAGCAAACAACGGAAATCCGTTCCAGAGAAGAGGCATTTACTCCTCTGTGGCTTTCAAATCAGGAAAGTATTAGGATAATGATGTATGTTCCACATCAAGACATAAAAAGTAATATAATCAAAAGTAAGAAAGTTAAGGGGGAAATAAATACACATCTAAATACAGATATGTAGATTCTCAATTCCACAGTGGAAGCACAAATGACTGAAACAAAACTGTCTATAAATGGAACTGCCTGCTTGAAAAACAGTGAATATAAGACAAGAGAAGACTGAAAATTCACACAGGAAGAGGTGTGCAGCAAGAGGAAAGGTAAGAAGGCAAAAATGAAATGAAAAAGCACGAAATCCGACAGAATCTGCAGAAATGACTTCACAAATTATCTAGGCAAGAGATTTCTGGGTAAAGCAACATCCCTTATAATCAGGAACAATTTAGTTAAGTCCTGGGGGAGTCAGGAATTCTGTTGATACATCCACATCACTGCCAATATCATAATCAAAAAGGGAAGGCTCTCAGGTGAAGTGTCTTGTCATGTACCCTAATAGTTATGGTCTGCTGAGCAGATCCAGGGACTGAGACAGCCAGCAGGTTATCCAAAGGCCTGTAGAGGCAGGTACCACTGAGAAACCAATGGCTGCAATTTGGATAAAGCTGCGAAGGATAGAGCAAAACACCCTCCGTGCCTCAGAACTCTTAACAAATGAACCGATGAAGCATATGGGTGAGTTTATTACACATTCCTTCTGAAAAGCTTACAAACACAGTGGAGGAAACAGAAATAATAATCGAAACACGCACACACACACACATATATATACACATACACACACAAACAAGGTTAGTTTCTTATACAGAATACAAATGGTGATGAAAATAATAGATAAGATAAATGTGGTACCAAGTTTAGAGATCAATTAAAATTTTTACCTATAGTACATATATGATTCTTTACCTATTTGGAATGAAAAGAAAGAAAAAAAGTTGACAGCTGCCTGATTTGGAAAAAATGCATAATTAAAAAGAATGAAGTTTAAAGAAAGCATGCCTGCAAAGTGATACAAAGGGAGATCAGAACCACAGGGAAAGGGAACCACAGAGGGCTTCCCTCATGGCTCAGTTGTGAAGAATCTGCCTGCCAATGCAGGAAACATGGATTCGATCCCTGGTCTGGGACAATCCCATATGCCTCAGGCACAACTAAGCCCCTTTGCCACAACTATTGAGCCTGTGCTCAAAAGCCTGGGAACCTCAACTACTGAGCCCACACACCCTAGAGCCTGTGCTTCGCAAAAAGAGAGGCCACAGCAATGAGAAGCCCACACACTGCAACTACAGAGTAGCTCCCACTCTCTGCAACTAGAAAAAAGCCCACACAGCAATGAAGACCCAGCACAGCCAAAAACAAATAAAACTGTAAATAAATTAAAAAAAAAGAAACAACCACAGAAAGAAAACAGTACAGAGAATGGCATTTTAACTGAAACCTGGAGAAGATTTCAGCTGGGGATGCACCTGACAGAGAAAGGGATTTATTTCCAAGTATAATGACAGTGAGCTACAGAAGTTACACTGTGGCTCTGGGAAGACCCCATAAGATTCAGGGTTCTATAAAATCAATGGAAAACTCTCCACAAGTGTAAGAATTTAAATTACAGGTCCAAAAGCCAAGCAGTTACAAAGAAGCAATGTAAGGCATGGTTCCTTCCCCTCAATAGCACTGAGTGGGCAAAAATATAAGGACGATATATACAATGACTGTGAACCACTGCTAGAAACAGACTGAATAGAAAGAAGTAAAACTGTCACTGTTTGCACATGACATGATACAATATACAGAAAATCCCCGAGATGCCATCAAAAAATATCAGAACTAGTAAATGAATTCAGTAAAGTTGCAGGATACAAAATTAATATCCAGAAATATATTGTGTTCCCATACATTTAATAATGAACTATCAGAAAAAGAAATTAAGAACACAATACCATTTACAGTTGTATCAAAAAGAATAAAATAGCTATGAATAAATCTAAACAAGGAAGTAAAAGACTTGCACTTTGAAAACTCTAAGGCATCCAATGAAAGAAATTGAAGACTACAGAAATGAATGGTGAATTGGGAGAACTGATACTGTTAAATGAGCATACAACCCAAGTCAATCTACAGATTCAATGCAATCCCTCTCAAAATACCAGTGGCATTTTTCACAGAACTGTAACAAATAATTTTAAAAACTGTATGGGGCCTTCTCCAGTGGCTCAGAGGTAAAGAATGTGCCTGCCAATGCAGGAGACAAGGGTTCAATCTCTGGTCCAGGAAGATCCCACATGCCTTGAAATAACTAAGCCCGTGTGTCACAACTATTGAGCCAGTGTTCTAGAGAGTGGAAGCTGCAACTACTGAGTTCATGTGCTGCAACTACTGAAGCCTGCATGCCTTACAGTCTGTGCTCTGCAACAAGAGAAGCCACCGCAGTGAGAAGCCCAGGGACCACAACTAGAGAATAGCAGCCCCATCTCTCCACAACTAGAAAAAAGCCCATACAGCAATGAAGATCCAGCTCAGCCAAAAAAAAAAAATTTTTAATTGTATGAAAACACAAAGGACCCCGAATAGCCAAAGTAATCTTGAGAAAGAGCAACACAGCTGGAGGTATCATGCACCATGATTTCAAATTATACCACAAACCTACAATAATAAACAGTAGTATGGTCTCCACACAAAAACAGACTCATAGGTCAATGGAAGAGAAGAGACAAGCCAGAAATAAACCCACACTTACACAGCCAATTAATCTATGAGAAAAGAGGGAGGAATAAAATTGGCGAGAAAAGATAGTCTCTTCTATACATGGTGTTAAGAAAACTGGACAGCCATAAGAAAAAGAATTAAACTGGACTACTTTCTCACTCTACGTAAAAAAATAAACTCAAAATGAATGAAAGACTTAAACTTAAAACCTGAAACCATACAGTTCTAGAAGAAAACACAGGTAGTATACTCTCTTGATACCAAAAACTTAGCAGTATTTCTTGGATGTTTCCTCAGGCAAGGGAAAAAAAAGCAAAAATAAACAAATGGGACCCAGTTCAGTTGTTCAGTTGTGTCTGACTCTTTGTGACCCCATGGACTGCAGCATGCCAGGCTTCCCTGTCCATCACCAACTCCCGGAGACTGCTCAAACTCATGTCCATCAAATCAGTGATGCCATCCAACCATCTCATCTTCTGTCGTCCCCTTCTCCTCCTGCCTTCAATCTTTCCCAGCATCAGGGTCTTTTCCAATGAGTCAGTTCTTCGCATCAGGTGGCCAAAGTATTGGAGCTTCAGCTCCAATGAATATGCAGGACTGATTTCCTTTAGGATTGACTAGGTGGATCTCCTTGCAGCCCAAGGGACTCTCAAGAGTCTTCTCCAATACCATAGGTCAAAAGCATCAATTCTTTGGCACTCAGCTTTCTTCATAGTCCAACTCTCATATCCATATGTGACTAGTGGAAAAACCATAGCTTTGACTAGACAGACCTTTGTCGGCAAAGTAATGTCTCTGCTTTTTAATATGCTGTCTAGGTTGGTCATAGCTTTTCTTCCAAGGAGCAAGCGTCTTTTAATTTCATGGCTGTCGTCACCATCTGCAGTGATTTTGGAGCTCCCAAAAATAAAGTCTCTCACTGTTTCCCCATCTATTTGCCATGAAGTGATTGAGCTGGATGCCATGATCTTAGTTTTCTGAGCGTTGAGTTTTAAGCCAACTTTTTCACTTTCCTCTTTCACTTTCATCAAGAGGCTCGTTAGTTCTTCTTTGCTTTCTGCCACAAGGGTGGTGTCATCTGTATATCTGAGGTTATTGATATTTCTCCTGGCAATCTTGATTACAGCATGTGCTCCATCCAGCCCGGCATTTTGCATGATGTATTCTGCATAGAAGTTAAATAAGCAGGGTGACAATATACAGCCTTGACGTACTCCTTTCCCCATTTGCAACCAGTCTGTTGTTCCATATCCAGTTCTAATGTTGCTTCTTGACCTGCATACAGATTTCTCAGGAGGCAGGTAAGGTGGTCTGGTATTCCCATCTCTTTAAGAATTTTTCCACAGTTTGTGGAACTACACCAAACTAAAAAGCTATTTTTACATAGCAAAGGAAATATTAACAAAACAAAAAGACAGCTTACTGAATGGGAGAAGATACAGTTGTCCCACAGCTGTCCTCAGGAGATTGATTCCAGGAGTCCTTGAGGATATCAAAATCCATAGATCCTCAAGCCCTTATATATTTTAAGCATAGTTGATTTACAATGTTGTGTTAGTTTCTGGTACACATCAGAATGATTCAGCTTGAAGTGAAGTTGCTCAGTCGTGTCCGACTCTTTGGAATCCCATGGACTGTATTCTTTTCCATTATGGCTTATTATAGGATATTGAATATAGCTCCCTGTGCTATACAGTAGGGACTTGTTGGTTATCTATTTCATATATAGTACTTTGTATCTGATAATCCCAAACTCCTAATTTATTATTTCCCTACCCCATCCCTCCTTGGTAACTGTAATATTGTTTTCTATGTCTATGAGTCTGTTTCTATTTGAAAAAAGTTCATTTGTATCATATAAGAGATCCCACATGATATTTATCTTCACCTGACTTACTTCACTTAGTATGAGTATGATAATCTCTAGGTCCATCCATATTGCTGCAAATGGTGTGATTTCATTCTTTTTTATGGTTGATTGATATTCCATTATATATACATATACTACATCTTCATCCATTCATCTGTCAGTGGACATTTAGGATGCTTCCATGTCTTGGCTATTATAAATAGTGCTGCTATGAACATTCTGGCACATGTATTTTTTTGAATGAGTTTTTGTCTTTTCCGGATATATGCCCAAGAGTCGGACTTCTGGAGCATATGACAACTAGAGTTTAAGGAACCTCCATACTGTTCCCCATAGTGGCTGCACCAATTTACATTCCCACCAACAGTGTAGCAGGATTTTCTTTTCTCAACACATTCCCTAGCATTTTTTTTTCCCTAGCACTTATTATTTGCAGACTTTTAAAAAAATCATTCACAGATTTTTTTGATGATTGTCTTTCTGACTGATGTGAGGTGATACCTCACTGAAGTTTTGATTTGCATTTCTCTAATAACTAGTGATGTTGAGCAACTTCTCATGTGCCTAGAGGCCATCTGTGTATCTTCTTTGGAGAAATGTCTAGATTTAAGCTCCTTATATGAAATGGCATGTTAGGTTGGTGCAAAAGTAATGGTATTTTTGCATTGCTGAATTTTGCCATTTGATATTGGAATACATTCTAAATAAATGTAGTTATGTTATACATCATTTTAATGCACGTTCTTGCTTTTTAAATTTTTTTTGCTAACGACATTACTTATTTATTTTATATCTATTTTAGACTATGGAAATGCTTGACAAAAAAGCAAATTCAAGCAATTTTCTTATTTGAGTTCAAACTAGGTCGTAAGGCAGCAGAGACAACTAGCAACATTAACAGCACATTTGGCCTAGGAACTCCTAATGAATGTACAGTGCAATGGGGTTCAGGAAGTTCTGCAAAGGGGACAAGAGCCTTAAAGATGAGAAGAGTAGGGGCCAGCCATCGGAAGCTGACAACTGCCGGGAGCCAGCACACAAGATCCCACCCATGACAAGGTCATGAGGAGAAGACCTGACGAGCAAGGCAACTCAGGCCTCAGGGATTTCAATAAGCTGCCTAGGCTCTCACCTTAAAGATGATATCTTTCTGATGCTTGCTATAATAGACTGCTCCCTAATTTCTGTGACTTAGGCAGAAGGCCTTCCCTGATCCTTTCCTAACCAGGTCAATTTAAAACTCTAATCGATATGCCCCCCGAACAGCAGCACTCTATAAGATTATCCATAAAAGAGAGTATTTTAATCTAAACTCCTCTTATTAACATCTTAGTTTGCTTGATAAATGTGCCTGTGCCTTTAGAGCTAATGTACATGACTGCTCCTCAACAATAAACAGCATTGAGAGCCTGTACGCACAAAAGGTCCCAATGGGCACAGAACCCTTCGAGGGGGAAAAAGCCTATTGGAAAACGTAAGAAATATTACTCTATAAAACTGTTATTCGGTATATATTTACTTGCTGCGTTTTTGCCGTTAACGTCCTGAGCCTGTATAATAAAGGTATAATAGTTAGAGACTTATATAAATAAAGGTTTAGCCTTAATATAAAAATAATAAGACAGTTGTTAATTTAGCTGGTGATTTTTGTTAAAGAACTGACTTTTGTGCTACATTGTTTCAGCTTGCTGTACCATGACCTTATGGACCGCATTCTTTTCTGTTAAGCTCAAGGCAAAAGATAGATTACAAAAAACAAGTTTTACTTTAAACCTTTGAGTTAATGAATTCTTTCTTTGTCATAATCCACTGTGCCAGTATTCTTCAAAAAACAAGTGTTTTGGCTAATCAACCCTTATCACTAAAGAGTCACAAAGATGTTAGCAGGCCTCCAGGTCAGAAGATAATGTAAACAACTTAGGACCTTTGTAAATAAGATATATACAAAAATATCCTGGTTTCGATAAGGGTCAAAAACTGCCAACCCGTTAAGTTGATTTGGCATGACTCTACAACTCAAGATATAAAAGCTCCCTTTGAAAAATAAAGCTCAGACGCTGACGCTGCTTTCTCGTCTGTGTCTTCTCTTCTCTTCACCGACGCCGTCCATCCTGAGGGAACCCCTGGACCAGCTGGAGCAGGACTCCGGCAGACAACGACAGTTGAGAGCCGTCATCAAAGCTGATCCTCTTACAACTATACGAGAAGAACTCAACGTCAACCATTCTGTGGTCATTTGGCATTTGAAGCAAATTGGAAATGTGAAAAAGCTCAGTGAGTGAGTGCCTCATGAGCTGACCAGAAAAAAAAAAAACACCTCATTTTGAAGTGTTGTCTTCTCTTATTTTATGCAACAACAAACCATTTCTCAATCAGATTGTGACATGTGACTAAAAATGGATTGTATACAACAACCAGCAGTGACAAGCTCAGTGGCTGGACGGAGAAGAAGCACTTCCCAAAGCCAAACTTGCACCAAAAAAGGGTCATGGTCACTGTTTTGGTAGTTTGCCGCCAGTCTGATCCACTATAGCTTCACGGATCTCACTGACACCATTACATCTCTGAGAAGTATGCGCAACAAATTGATGAGATGCACCAAAAACTGCAGCTGGCATTGATCAACGGAATGGGCTTCTATCTTCTATTAAAAAAAAGATAGGTCAACAGAAGTTCTTCTCCATGACAACGCCAGCCAACTGCATGTTGCACAACTAATGCTTCAAAAGTTGAACAAATTGGGCTATGAAGTTTTGCCTCATCCACCATATTCACCATTTTCAACTGACTACCACTTCTTCAAGCATCTCAACAACTTTTTGCAGGGAAAATACTTCCACAACCAGCAGGAGGCAGAAAATGCTTTTCAAGAGTTCGTCAAATCTCATAGCATGGATTTTGATACTATAGGACTAAACAAACTGATTTTTTGTTGGCAAAAATGTGTTGATTGTAGTGGTTTCTACTTTGAATAAAAATGTGTTTGAGCCTAGATATAATGATTTAAAATTCACGGTCCAAAACCATAATTACATTTTCATCAACTTAATTCACACAATGAATATAATCAGCCCTTATATCCTTGGTTGGTTGAATCCGAGGATGTGAAACCCACTGATAAGGAAGGTCAACTGTATTTGAAAATTATAGATCCAGTAAGAGGTTAATATCCAAAACATACAAAAAAACTCTTACAATTTAACATCCAAAAACCAAACAATCCAATTAAAAAATGGATGAAGGCCCTAAAGAGACATTTTCCCAAAGAATACATACAGGTGGCCATGAAAAGATGAATGGACACATGAAAAGACAGTAATTATCAGGGAAATGCAAATCAAAAATCATAGTGAGATACCACCTCACACCTGTCAGAATGGCTAACACCAAAAAGCCAACAAATAACAAGTGCTGGTCAGAATGTGGAGAAAAGGGGACCCTTGTACACTGTTGGTAGGACTGTTAATTTGTGCAGCCACTATGGAAAACAGTATGGAAGTTCCTAAAAAAAATAATAGAATTACCACAGGATTCAGCAGTTTTACTTTTGGGGTATTTACCTGATAAAAACAAAGACACTCAAAAATAAATGTGCACTCCATTGTTCACTGCAACATTATTTATTACTACAATAGGTAAGATATGGAAGCAACCTAAATGTCCATTGATTGCTGAATGGATAAAAACAATGAGGTATACACATACAAGGTAATACTGGGGGCTTCCCTGGTGGCTCAGACAGTAAATATCTGTCTGCAATGCATGAGACCGAGGTTCAATGCCTGGGTTAGGAAGATCCCCTGGAGAAGGGAATGGCTATCATACAAGGTAATATTAATCAGCCATCAAAACAATGAAATCTTGGATTTCCCTGGTGGTCCAGTGGCTAAGAATCTGCCTGCCAATGCAAGGGACATGGGTTCAATCCCTGGTCTGTGAAGATTCCACATGCCATGGGCAACTAAGCCCATGTGCCACAACTACTGAGCCCGTGTGCCACAAATGAAGCCTGCGTGTCTTAGAGCCCATGTTCTGCAACAAGGGAAGTCACAACAATTAGAAGCCCATGCACCACAGCTAAGGAGTAGCCCCTGCTTGCCACAACTAGAGAAAGCCTGCTCACAGCAACAAAGACCCAGCACAGACAATAAATAAATAATTTTTTTTAAAGGTCCACATCAAATAAAAAAAACCTTTAAAAGAAAATATGAAATCTTGCCACTTGCAACAACATAAATGGATTTAGAAAGTATTATGCTAAGTCAAACAAGCCAGACAAAGAAACATAAATGCTGCGTGATCTCATTTACATGTGGAATCTAAAAAACAAAATAAGCAAACAAAATGAAAACATACTAATACATACAGAAAATAAACAACAGTTGCCAGATGGGCAAAACAGGTGGTAGTGGTTAAGAAATACAAACCTCCAGTTATGAAACAAGCAACCCAATGGAGATGTAACACACAGCATAAAGAATATGGTCCATATAATACTGTAATAACTGTATGAGGACAGATGGTTCCTAAACTTATTATGGTGATCATTCCCCAATGCATGCAAATGTCAAAGCTCTACATAATATACCTGAAACTAACACAATACAGAAAGCCCCCTACATATGAAACCTTCAAGTTGTGACCTTCCAAAGATGTGATTGTGTGTTCATGTGTCCACTCTCATAAGCTAGTACACCTGTCTGGCGTACTCTATCATGTGAGTACACCCTCTACAAGTGGTTGCAATTCTGTGTACTTTACTGTACAGTAGTGTATAGAGTACAGTATCTTTATTTCAAGCCCAGGATGTTCAGAAGCAAGTACAAAATCAGCAGTGATGTAGGTGGTACTGCTACCAGTCCCTGTATGCCAGCTGTTGTACTGTGCTACTCTACTTTTCAAAGTACTGTACTGTAAGATTAAAACTAATTTTTTTGTGTCTGTTTATGTATTATTTGTGTGAAAAGTATTATAAACCTGTTAGTACAGTACCATACAGTCGATTGTGTTAACTGGGTGCCTAGGCTAACTTTGTTGGACTTAGAATAAATTGGACTTGCGAATGTGCTCTTAGAACGGAACTCGTTTGTATGCAGGGGACTTACTGTACTGTTATGTCAACTACATTTCAACTGGGAATTCCCTGACAGTCGAGTGGTTAGGACTCAGTGCTTTCACTGAGTTGTGGCGTGGGTTCAATCCCCGGTTGGGAAACTAAGATCCTACAAGCCACACACCATGGCCAAAGAAAATTTTAAAAACCCCATAATAATTCAATTAAAAAAAAAAGAAAAAAAAAACCCAGGCTGAATGGCCTGGAGACCAAAGAAAGGAGGTGGCAGGATTTGTTGTTAATTGACAGAAGGGACAGCTTTATAACCACCCCGATATCAACTAGTCACCAACAACTGGGGTATTTCTAGGGATTGACCTGAAACCTGGAGCAGTTCTCAAGGCTTGCCTCTTCCACCTCATTCAAGCCTCTGTTCAAACATCACTCCCACAAATAGAGACTCCCTGATTACCTCTGCCAAAAATAGCTCCCTGTCAACTCCAACCTTCACCCTGGTCCACATGTTTAATGGTTCTTCCATCACTGCCTAATCTTTTACGACATATTCACTGTTTGTCTCCCTCACAAAAACACAAGCTTATGTGGGCAGGGACTGTTTTATTAGTCACTGCTGATCCTCGGCACCTAGAACAGGGCTTGGTACCCAGTGTGAGCTGATTAAATATCTGCTGAATGAACAGAAGAAACAAACTTCACAAAAATGATGACTTAATGTCGTGGCATCCACCCTGGTGGTCTTGAGCCTACCTGTGAGACCAATTTTGTTAATAATTTGCTGTGCGGCTTTGTGCAAATCACTTCACCTCTCAGGGCCCATACTGCCTCACTCCTTAAACAAGGAAGTGGATCAAGCAAGGACAAAAGCCCCTTCCAACTCTACAGTCTGAAAAACACAGATCTGATTATCCTCCCCAAGGCAACTTGTTACTTGCCACAGGTGAATTCAGATTTACCTCGGATCAAGCATTTTTTATATGGTCATTGATTCTACTCAAGAAGCCTCTCCTCTAAGCTGAATAAAGCTGAGTAAATGGCAAATGGAAACACCGTCTGACAGGAGCACAGTGTTGCTCTGAAAGGAACAACTCCACAGCCCCAGAGAACAGAGGGACGGCCACTTTCCCACATTCTTCGGGGCACCAAGATCCCACAAGTCATCGTGGGAAGATGGGGCCTGCCCTCTGAAGGGGATGGACCAGTGGATGGTGAGAGGAAGAGAAGTCACAGGTGGTTGTGGAGAAAGCAGGAGTCCTGATCCCTGGAATCCAGACCCCGCAACCCTCAGTTGTGCTTTTTTTCAAGACGTCAACCAACCATCTCTAGGGTCTGCCTACCGCCTATGACTCCCCTCATCACTGATGGAGGCACAGTATCTTCCGTCTGGAAGTCCTTCTCAGACTTCCATGTCCTGGGCGAGACCTTCCTAGATTTCCTCGGAAGGCAAATTTCAGATTCTCAAAGGATGCCTGGACTGTTACCTGGGGTTACCTGGACCCTCCCCTATCCCGAGTCAACTCAGAAGGGAGCGTTCAGGCTGAAGTTCCCAGCGCTGAGCCCTGAGGAGCTAGAAGCTGTAGGATCCACTGGCCGATCTGGCGGCGTCCTCAAAGATTCCCCAAAATGACATCTTCTTGAAAACCTAAAGAACTTGGGAACCCTGTTGCTCGTGAAACAGGCAACTCTCGGAGTATCCTGAGCGGAGTCCTAGGCCTCTGGCTGTCACCAGAGATACCAAGTAAGGTACGGGGCGAGGCCCTCGGATCCCCTGAAAGGCTAACAGCTTTGGGAGTATTGCTGCTCGTGCGGAAGTCACGCCCCAGGTTCCAGAGGAGCGGCCCAGCGGCGGCCCCCGCCCGCCGGGGTCGCGGCCCGTCAGCTGAAGCCCGGAAAGGAACCCGCACCTCCTCCCCTGCGGCCCAGCCCACGCTCACCGCCTTCTCCAGGTGGCTGCGCGCCTGCTCGCTGTTCTTGGTGTGGTGGTAGAGCACCGAGCCGAGCTGCAGATGTGTTCGGGCCTCAATGCGCTGAGGCGGCTTGAAGGGGAACACGGCCTGCAAGCAGTGCACGCACAGGCGGATCTTGGGCGGGCTGGAAGTGCGGAAGTGCTCGGCAAAGCCCAAGAGCGCCAAGTACCACGACTCAGCCGCCTCGGCTTGCGCTGCTTGGGCCGCCGCAGCCTGAGCCGCCGCAGCAGCCTGAGCCGCCATTTTAGCCTCCACAACAACAAGCCGCCGCCACAGGGAGGCGGAAACAGGCGCGTGGGGCGGGGCCGGAGCTCCTCGCCTTTCTCGCGAGAGCTGCTGCACAAAGCATCCTGGAATATGTAGTTTGTATTTGAAGTGGCCGTGGCTCCGCGAAGGTCTGAGAAAAGGCGACACTCTCTGGTCCGCGTAGCTGAGACCAGAGACTGCCGATGGGCTGAGGTTTGCGTTCCTGGGGGGAAGACCCAGATGTCCAAGCAATGGTAGGGCTTGGCTTGCCGAGGCGGACTACATCTCCCATCAGGCCACTGGCACTATAACAAGCCCCCCTCCCTCCGGTGGCGCCGGAGCATTGTGGGATTGGATGAGTCTCAAGATGGACAACCGGGATGTTGCAGGTAACAGCCCCCGCCTTCCCTCAAGCGTCCGCCTGGGTCCTCCGGCTATGCGTATTTGCTTCGCTATCCCATCGGGCCTATCTCAACCCGTGTTGGCCCTTAGCCTCAGCCTCCGGGCGTCTGGAAGAGGCGGTTTCTGCACCACCCCAGTCTCCTGGGACCCCCCGAGACCCAGTTATCCTCCCCGCCCCCACCGCCGGTTTGGTGAGGACGCCAGGCCTTCCTGAAAGGCCGCCACCGGTATCTGCCCTGCGCCTGCTTTCCGAGCTAACTGCCTTAAGAGTTAAGCTCCGCTCCCCGAGCCAGGGCAACCTTCGGCTGTTCTGCGCCCCTCTCTTCGTAATAGCTCCTTCCTGGCCTCTGTCCCACTTTCTGGAAAAGGTGCTTTGCCGAACTGCACTCTGACTCCCTGTACACATTTTCCTGGGTCTTTAGATCCCCCCTTTTACCATAAACCTTGCTCCTCCCTCTCTCCCAGTTCTAGCGCCCGCAGACTGGGATGCATTCAGCAAATATTCTTTATGTGCAAGGCACAGTGTTAGTTGTTGAGGATACAGTGGTATCCAAAATGGGGTCGTGTCTTACCGAAGGTTACCTTCTACCGAAGCATCATACAATGCACAAGGAGGAGGTATTTAGAGAGAGTTAGTTATAATGACTTGAGAGAGTGGAAATGGAGGCTGCTGAGATTGAGTGGTCAAGGAAGGCCTTTTTGAACAGAAGACATTTGAGATGAGAAGGTGCCAACTATTGGAAGGCAAAAGCCTTCCATGGAGAGGAACAGAAAGTGCAAAGGCCTTGAGGGTTTGTTATTTTGAGAAATATCAGGGATAAACTGGAAGTGGGAAGGGGGGTTATCTCTGGCAGGGCCTTGAAAATCACCTTTCAGAGTTTGGATTTTATTTTGAGCCCCATGGGGAACCTTCAAGGTGGCTTTTCTATCTCCACAGCTACCACCCTTGTCTGAAGACACTGTCATCTTTTGCTTACAGCCAGTAAGCCTCTTGATTGTCTCCTCCTTACTCTGCTCAATCAGTAGCCGAAATGATCTTACAAATAAAAGTACCAATTGGATCTTATCAGCTTAATACTCCTCTGTGGCTTCTTAAAGCCCTTTAAGTACAACTCAGACTCCCTATCTTCTCCCACCACACCCTGTGAGGCCCACCCCTGGAACTGTCCATTCTGGCCATATTGGACCCTTGCTGGTCCCTTGGGCTTTTATGTCTGCTCCTTACTCTGCCCAAATCACTCCCCATGTGGCTTTTCAGGAAGCCGACTCTTTATCTTTCTGATTTTAGCTTAAATGTCCCTTCTTCTAACAGCTATTTTCTGGCTGCCTTAGCTCTATAGGTGTTCCTCTGTTATTCCTTCTCCCCATTTTTTGTTTGTTTCCAACAGAGAGCTCTTAACGATTTTGCAACTACTTTCTTGTTATAAGTCTGTTGTATCCTCAGCCAGAGGTGAATCGCGCATGAGCAGAGCTCCATCTGTCTTGTTTAGCACCAAGTACAGCACCTGGTGCATAACTCACTAAAATGCTTGCTAAATAAATGAACAGATTTGTGAATGTGAATGAATGTCAGTCTGAATGCCAGTTGCTGCAGGCAGCAGCATCTGGGCTGCTCCATGTAGCAGCTGCTGGGCATGTTTGTGGAGCCAAAGTGATTTGTTTCTTTCTTTCTTTTTTTTTTTTTTAATTGAAGTATAGTTGAGTTGCAATGTTGTGTTTATTATTTCTGTGCAGCCTAGTGATTCAGTTATACGTATATATACATTCTTTTCCATGTTCTTTTGTATTATGATATATCACAGGATATGAATATTCTTGCCTGTGCTGTACAGTAGGACCTTGTTGTTTATGTATTTCAAATATACGAGTTTGCATCTGCTAATCCCAAACTCCTAATCCAAACACCAGTCTATTCTGTATGTCCCTGATTCTGTTTCTGTTTTATAGATAGGTGCACTTGTGTCATATTTTAGATTCCAAGTAGAAGTGATATCATATGGTATTTGTCTTTCTGACTTACTTCGCTGAGTATGATAATCTCTGGTTGTATCCATGTTGCTGCAAATGGCATTATCTTACCATTTTTTATGGCTGAGTAATGTTGCATTGTACACATGTATGACATCTTTCTCCATTCATCTGTCAGTGGGCATGTGGGTTGCTTCCGTTTCCTGGCTGTTGTGAACATAGGAGTTCATGTATCCTTTTGAATTAGAGTTTTGTCTCGATACATGCCTGGGAATGTTATTGCCAGAGCATATGGTAATTCTATTTTTAGTTTTCTGAGGCACCTCCATACTGTTTTCCATAATGGCTGCACCAACTTTCATTCTCACCAACAGTGTAGAAAGGTTCCCTTTTCTCCACACCCTCTCTAATATTTGTTTTCTATAGACTTTTTAATGATGGTCATTCTGAGTGGTGTGAGGCAGTACCTCACTGTAGTTTTGATTTGCATTTCTCTCATAATTAGCAATGTTGAGCATCTTTTCGTGTACCTGTTGGTCATCTGTATTTCTTCAGAGCAAAGGTGATTTCTGATGTACTTCTTTTCCCTCCCCAGGAAAGGCTAACCGGTGGTTTGGGGTTGCTCCCCCCAAGTCTGGAAAAATGAACATGAACATCCTTCACCAGGAGGAGCTCATTGCTCAGAAGAAACGGGAAATTGAAGCCAGAATGGAGCAGAAGGCCAAGCAGAATCAGGTGGCCAGCACTCAGCCCCCGCATCCTGGCGAGTAAGTCTACCCTGAGGCTGGGTTAAGGTCTTAGAAGGTCACCAGCAGAGAGTTTTGCTTGTGAGAGCAGTTGAGATGTTGCTGCATCTGACTCCAACCTGATGGTGCAAGGAGGGACACAGGTACACTTTTTTAGGAGGCTCATTGTGGCAGGAGAGAAACACGGGGTGTATGAGATGCCAGAGGATGGCTTCCACCTCTTTCACTCCGTGGTTATTTACTGCTGACCATTTGTGGGCCAGGGACCACGAGTATAGCACAAAGCAGAAACCCAGATTCCATCTCTGCCCTTATGGGGCTCTCAGCCTACTAGCAAGGAGGAGTCCCAGTTATACCCCCAGAGCTGATGGTAGGTAACATGAGGCATTGTGCTCCCAGATGCAGAAGAGGCTCTGCATTCTGAAGGCCCAGGCAGAGCTAGCCCTTTGAGGACGCAGGAAAGGACTGCAAAGGCCAGAAAGGGAGGTGAGCCTTGTGTGTCAGGCAACCCGAGCTGCTGCACCAAAGGGGCTGTTTCTGAGTCAGGTGAGAGGTAGCTTCGGCAGGGTTTCCTCCTGACTGTTCTGAGAAACTCTGTAGGCACCCAAGAGTTTTGAGCAGCAGTGATGTGATCAGGGTGACAAGATCTCCACGCTGGAGACTGATGGAAAGACAAATCCCTTCCTCTATGGTCTGAAGTGTGGAGCATGTTGTTCAGTCACTAAGTCGTGTTCAACTCTTTTGTGACCCCATGTACTATGCCCACCAGGCTCCTCTGTCCATGGAATTTCCCAGGCAAGAATACTGGAGTGGGTTGCCGTTTCCTTCTCCAGGGGATCTTCCCCACCCAGGGATTGAACATGTGTCTCCTGCGGGCGGATTCTTTACCACTGAGCCACCAGGGAAGCCCATGAGCATGTTAGCCCTGCACTAAAGCTTTGTTCCAGTGCCCACATTTTCTAAGAGTCTGTGGCTTCTCCCCAAGGGAGAGACTTCCCTAACAATGACTAATCTACTTTCTGTCTGTGTGGATTTACCTATTTCAGATGTTTCATGCAATATGTGACCTTTTGTGTCTGGCTTCTTTCACTGGACATAATGTTTTCAAGGTTCATCACTTTGTAGCTGTGTTAGGACTTCATTCTCTTTTTTTTTTGACTGAATAATATTCTCTTGTGTGAATGGACCATGTATTGTTTATGTGTTCATCAAGAGCCATCATTCAACACCTGTGTAATAACTAATAACCGCTGTTGTTTGTATTGGGTGGTTTTTATGTGGGATTCATTTGCTGGCATGCTACTGCCCCAAAATGGGTTTGTTTGGTTTTTTTTTAAAGCCATTGTGCAGCTTGCGCAATCTTAGTTACCCAATCAGGGATTGATCCTGGGCCCTTGGCAGTGAAAGTTCAGGGTCCTAACCACTTGACTGCCAGGGAATTCCCTCCAAAGTGTTTTCTTGTCTTTCATTGTTCCTGCCTTCTTTCTGTCCCTCCTGCGGGAGGTGTACACAGCGTGAGGACAGGGCCAGGGTCACTAGAAGGCCCTGCTTGTTTAATGCTTGTTTAATGCCAAGGCTGGTCATCAGTGGCTCTTTCTTTCATATAAAACAACTTTTTTTTTTTTTTTAATAAATTTATTTATTTTAGTTGGGGGCTAATTACTTTACAATATTGTAATAGTTTTTGCCATACATTGACATGAATCAGCCATGGGTTTACATGTGTTCCCCTTCCTGGACCCCCCACCCACCTCCCTCCCCATCCCATCCCTCTGGGTCATCCCATTGCCCCGGCCCTGAGCCCTTGTCTCATGCATCGAACATCGAATGGTGTTCTGTTTCACATATGATAATATACATGTTTCAATGCTATTCTCCCAGAACGTCCCACCCTCACCTTCTCTCTCTTTGTTGCCTTCTCTCTCTTTTAACTTTAAAGATAATTCCTATATGTGGTAGAAAAACTGGGAAATAGAGGAAAAAATAAAATCAGTTGTAACCCTGCAGCTCACAGGATAGTGCTGATTGCTTTTTGATGGATTTTTGTAAGCTTTTTCAGTCAAATATATGTTTACATCAATGGGACCGCGCTGCAGATACTGTTTCACATCTTGCCTTTTTGTTCTTCACTTATCATTATGTTTGGTTGTTTTATTTATAAAACTTTAGCTTTCCAGGACCATTCCATCTGCCCTATGGATGTCCTGTAATTTATTTAACCAGTGCCCCTTGTTGACTTCTTATGTTTTTTTTCCTCTTTTACTTCATTAGAACAGATTTCTAGGAGGCTAGAACTTTATTTTAAAGGAAAAAATTCAGACCTGTGGGCTCCTTGAGCTTTTACCAGTTATTGAGTGTGTCTATATGATGGATGTGGCTCTGAAAGCGCCTGTGAGGAGTTTCTGAGGCTTGAGCAAGACAGTATTCTGTAGTAAAAGATGAAAGAAGTAGAATACATAACCGTGAAATCCTTCTATTTCTGATTAAGGATTAATCAAAGAAGTATACCAAACTGTTTTAGTGACTCTTGTGAGGTGAGGAGACTTTTGAGGGGTTTTCTCCTTGCTTTCTGTATTTCTGTTTTTTTCCAGATTCCCATTTGCTCGTAATGAGCCTCCATCACTTTTTTGCTCAGTTGCGTCCCACTCTTTGCGACCCTGTGGACTGCAGCCTGCAAGGCTTCTCTGTCCCTGGGAGTCTCCAAGCAAGAACACTGGAGTGGGTTGCCATTTCCTTTTCCAGGGGATCTTCCTGACCCAAGGATCTCAGCCTGCATCTCCTGTGTCTCCTTTCAATGGCAAGCAATTCTTTACCACTGAGCCACCAGAGAAGCCCCCTATAACTTTTATAATAAGGGTTTGCTTTTGTGTTTCGTTCAAAATACATTTTCTTTTTCAAAATAAAACATACTTGGGACTTCCCTGGTGATCCAGTGGTTATGACTTCACCTCCCAGTGCAGGGAGTGCAGGTTTGATCCCTGATCGGGGAACCAAGGTCCCACTTGCCCTGTGGCCAAAAAGCCAAAAACATAAAACAGAAGCAATATTTAACAAATGCAGTAAAGACTGTGAAAATGGTCCACATTAAAAAAAAAGTCTTTAAAAAAATAAAACATGCCCTTTGTAAAAATAAAAGAGAGAGAAAGTAATAAGAGTGTAAAATTTCTTTCTAATTCTCCCACCAAGAGATTTCTTTGGGTATTTTCTTGGACGCATGTGAAACCCACAGAAGTGCTGACTGATCTCAGCCCAGAACTGTGGTCGCACACAGGTATACACACAGGCCCTGCCTTTGAGAACCATACAGTTTAGCTGGTAGGACAGATATAGGAGCCAGCGATAGCCCAGATGACTCATTAACAATAGGTATGGCAGGTGCTGTGTGGGAGCAGGGCAGGTACTTCTGAGCCATCTTGTTGGGGAAGCCTTTGAACCCAGAGGGTCAACATGCAGATAGAGACAACGTCAGCACAGGTAGCATTCCATTGACTAGTAGAACCAGATTGTTCCATCTGACTTCTCTGAAGGCTGCTCCCTGCACTCAGTGGGTCCCTGGCATCTTCGGGGGTCCATTTTGGGTCCTCTTAGAACACAGTGGTGGGAGTAGGACTGAGGGCAGCAAGGCATGCACCCTGCCCTCCTCCCAAGGCTTATCCTCTCTGTCCTCTGCCTCCGGTCTAGAATTGCAAATGCACACAACTCTAACGTTTCCAACAAGTTTGCCAACGACGGCAGCTTCTTGCAGCAGTTTCTGAAGTTGCAGAAGGCACAGACCAGCACAGGTAAGCGTAGTCACCCCTGTCCTGTGTCACCTCCTCCTAGACGTACGCCTGCTGACTCTCTCCCCCAAGGGTCCTCAGTACCTTGAAAGTGGCAGGTCCCACCTCACAACTTGTTTCTCTCACCCTTTGTTCATTGAGCACCTTCATTCTACTTGTCCTCATAGGAAATGCCCAGGGGAGAATGCAGACCCTGCAGTTTAGGCAGACCTACAAGAACTAGAAGCAGATAAGCCAGGTTTCTATTTGGGGAGCAGGCAGTAGGGGCCAGAACTCAGTGCACCCCAGGGTTGTGGGACTGTGGCTTGAGTTAGAGTGGGAGCTGCAGTGTAAGGAACAGGCCCTCCTTCTGTAGGTGGTGAGGGGCGACTTGGCCCACAGGAGCCCCGTGGGACACACCAGGTGTCGGCATCACCACCTGTGGGAAGTCCACCCACAACTATGCTTGTGCAGTTTACTAGTTTCATTTTTAAAAAATTTTCTTTTATTTACTTACTCGTTTATTTATTTTTGGTTGTGCTGGGTCTTCATTGCTGCACTTGGGCTTTCTCGTTGCGGCAAGTGGAGGCTACTCTCCAGTTGCGGGTCACGGGCTTCTCATTGCAGTGGTTTCTCCTGTTGCAAGAGCGCAGGCTCTAGGGACACTTGGGCTTCAGTGGTTGCAGAGCATGTGTACAGGCTCTAGAGTACAGGCTTGGTAGTTGGGGCACACTGGCCCCAATTACTGCCCCATGGCATGTGGAATCTTCCTGGACGAGGGATTGAATCTGCATCTCCTGCATTGGCAGATGGATTCTGAACCACTGGACCACCAGTGAAGTCCCATTAGTCTCATTTTTACTATAAGAAAGTTACTGGTGAAACAGCTGACTTTGGACTTTTGTCAGGTTTCCCAGGTAACAGCTAAAAAAGTTAACCCAAGGCCAAGTTTGCCCACAGAGAGGGAGGAAGGGCTATAAGAGCCCTTCACTGCAGGGTCTCAGGCCATGAGTTGTGGTTGAAAAGTCCCAAATAACTCCTATTTGGGCCTGCTCCTGCCCACTACTGACAGTTGGGGGGGGGGGTGGGTGGATGCTGCATGGGAGATTCGGGTCTTATCCTGAAGAGTTGCTGCATCGCTAGTCTATGGATGCAGGTGTCAGAGCCACCTACCGCCAGAGTTGCCACCTGCAGAGTCCTGGGCTGGGTGACCCCTATAGGTTGTTTTCTCGAAGCTTCAAGGGTCCTCGTCTGTAAATGGGGGTGGCATCTTCCCTGAGTGCTTCTGAGCACCCACTGTCTGCCAGTGCTGTGCTGGAAACTAAAGAACCCAGCCAGGGGGGCTCAGGGCCATTTAGACAGGAAGACAAGGAAACCTGCATCACAGACCTTGAGCGTGCGTCTCCCTCCTTGTATCCCAAGATGCTCCCCCCAGCGCACCCACTGCCCCACCTCGTGTGCTCCCCCGCCCCGGAAAGAGGCCCCCCCTCATGAGTAGCCCGCTGGGCCCGGTGAAGAACTACATGCACGCCAAGCAGCTGCCTGTGGCCAGCCGCCCGAGTGTCTTCCAGTCTCCTGACGAGGACGACGAGGAGGACTATGAGCAGTGGCTGGAGATCAAAGGTAAGGTGCGGGCACTGCTGCCCACCCTCCACAGCTGCTCTTCCAGCTCCACAGGCAGGCTCCATGTTCCCAGGGAAAGCGCAGCTGGGTGGGGGTTGCCACCAGGTTTCCAGGCTGAGCCAAGGGTCAGAGCGAGGCCCTTCAGGATGAGGGAGGTGAGGGAAGAGGTGAGGAGTAGACCACGGGGAGCATGGAAGGGCTGCAGAGTGCGGGCTTCTTCCTGGAAGCATTTGACTCACTGTCCACTCTTGTGGGGGCTGGTCTCCATGGTGGGGTGGCGTTCTCAGGGGAGTGTTCATTTGTACACTCCTCATCCCGTTCTAGAAGAGGAGCTCCTCAGTGTGGGTTAATAGTCTCCACTAGTTTGGGCCAGAGGTGTGAGCATAGGGGTTGGGAAGTGCACTCTCCTGTCCAGTGAAGGATGGTCCTTGGCCTTAGGTGAGCCAGTTCAGGCCCCTTGGTGGAGGAGGGCGGAGGAGGGGGCTGGTGGCGGCACGCCCAGTGTGCCCAGCCCTGTCCATATTCAGAATGAGACGGTGCCACCTGAGCTCCGTGGAGTCCCAGCCCTGGGCCTTCAGGATGGCTGGCACAGTCATGTCTTTGACAGTGAGGACAGACTGAAGTGACCATGCCATCATGTTGTGACAGCCTCTAGCCCTCCTGCTCTGGGTGAGGTGCTGACTGCAGGCTTTGCATCTGAGCAGATCAGTGGCCAGCCTCAAGCTCTGGAGCTTTAGTCAGGATAGAGCCAGTGAATGTGGTGCTTCCTCTGAGAGGTGCCCTGGCAGTCCCAGTGGTACCCTGCTGGGAACTGCCACTTTAGGAGGGACAGTGGGTGCCTCAAGGCCCTTGAGACCTATTATGGCCTGCTATTGATTTAACCTCAGAGAAGCAACTGCACTTATAAAGTGACAGGTTAGGGTCATTGCCAGGCATGTGGTAGGATGGTGAGGCTAAGGGGAAAAGTGGGCGCGAATGTCCCTGAGACCTCTTTTAGGTCCTTGGCCACACCTTGTACCACTCCTCTCTCCCAGCTCCTCCTGAGCTTCCTGGCAGTACAAGCGACAAGGAGAAAGAGAAAGGCCACAGACTCAGTGTCTCGCCCCATTGCCAGGAGAAGCAAACGTTCCTAAGCATTGACTGACATCAAGAAATTTCTCCTGGAAGCTCTCGTATGAGGGATTCAAGCTGTATGAAACAGGCCAGCAATAAATACAGAAGCAAGTTCCATGTGGCTTGAAGTAGAGGCCAATACAAATACAAAAGTATATTTTTTAGTTTTGTTCACTGAAAATGCCCTGAGGTGACAATTAAGTCTGTTTGCAGTGAGCCCCCCTAGCTCCCAGATGTTATCCTGGAAACACACTTTCTCACTCACGGATGCCAGGACTTCTGGAGAATGGTTGGCACTCAGTCTGGGCAGGAAGTGTCTGACATGACCCTGAAGCGCCCTTTCCCAGCAGATAGCAAGGAGGCAGGCAGAGACTACTGAGGCCATGCCTGCAGGCCTTAGGAGCCAGTCTGAAGAAGCTCCACGAACCACAGAGGGGAAGATGGAGCTTCTGTGATGACATTAATTGTGTTGGATTGAAACCCACCCATGTCTTTCAATCGGAGTTTGTAGTGATATTTAAAAAAAGAATTTGTCATCTTTGAAGGATGAAAGGGAACGGATATATTGTACTGAAATATAAAGAATCAAATAATGTAAATAAAAGAATTGAGCATTCCGAAAAAGAAGGGGGAAGCTGGCTCAACGTCTCCCTGCCAGCCTGGTGACTGGCTTGGCCTTTGGGAGGCTCACACACTTTTCTCCCCCCTTTTGCGTGTCTCGCAAAGGCTGTCTAGACCGACTCACCCTCATCATGATGCTTTTGTGTATGGACCCAGGACTCCCAACAACCTCCCGCATTTCACCCTCTTTTCCCCCCACCCCTCTGTCCTTGTGGTCCGTAGAGAGAGTGTGCCTGTTGACTGTGGGGTGTGTGAGTTGAACCCCAGTACTGACAGCCTCCTTAAAGTTTCACCCCCAGAGGGAGCCGAGACTCGGAAAGTGATAGAGAAATTGGCCCGCTTTGTGGCAGAAGGAGGCCCCGAGTTAGAAAAAGTAGCTATGGAGAACTACAAGGATAACCCGGCATTTTCGTAAGTATTTCTGGGAGGGGAAGGCCGCTGGTACTTAATGTTCTTGCCACACGTTAGTACATGCCCACATTCCTATGAGGCTGTGGTGGTGACTGAGGCTGACCGGGGCTGGGTGCTTACTTGCGTGGGCCAGATACCACTTTCTGTTCACACCAGAGATTGCCAGGGGCTCCAGTGTGGTGTGGAGACTTACTTTTGGGCCCCTTCAAGGCGTCTCTGCTCACCAGCTTGCTTTTGCACACCATGTCTTCAGAAGCTGCATGGGCCCACCCATCCCTGTTGCTCATTTTTCTACTCTGTTCTGTAAAACTCCTCTCCAGGTTTTTGCACGGTAAGAATAGCAGGGAATTCCTCTACTACAGAAAGAAGGTAGCTGAGATAAGAAAGGAAGCACAGAAGTTGCAGGCAGCCTCTCAGAAAGGTAGGTGGGCAAAGAGGGTGGGAGGTTCTGGGGAGGTGTGCAGACAAACCACACCCTGTGTGGAATCGGGGTTCCTTTCCTGGAGCCCTCTTTGGCATGGGGTGGTGTTGACAGTGCAGGTTTGTGCCCTCCCAGGCAGCTGGGGTCATGCTGAGACTAGCACTGCCCTAGTTGGTTGCTCCGAGGAGTGGGGAAATCTAAGGGTCAAGGTAAAGATCAAGGTTATGTCCAGGAGCTCAGCTAAGACATGGGAAGCACATGCAGGGAAGGAACACTTGCCCCTTGGTTCATGGTCATTTTCACAAGTGCTTATGGGCACCTGCGGCATGCCGGGCACTGAGAGACAGATACCGGGCCCCTAGAGACAGATGCCGGGGCTCCATGAGACAGACGCCAGGCCCCGGGAGACAGATGCAGTGCCTGACACTTGGCAGGGGCATGGGGGGGGCGGGCAGGAGACAGAAACAATTAGCTGGTTAGATGCTGGTGGGATGACTGTCAGGGGATGGGGAGATGCTGCCTGGTCTCCAGCTGTGATGAAGTGAAACACCAGCCAGGTGCTGGTGGGCAGCAGGGGCCTTGATATGTAAGCCAAACGTGGGCCATGGGCGTTGGTTCATCGTGTCTGTCGCTTGCAGCCCCTGGCCCTGGCCTTCTTCCCAGGAGAAGTGGGGCAGGCCCATCCCCCAACGTGACCTGGGTGGGCGGCTCCCAACAGAAAGACCAAGATGGGGCTTCCCATCTCTCCTCCAGCCTGGACCCAGGCCATCCTTCACCTTCTGTTCCCACATCCCAATGTGTGGTCCAAACCCTCAGACCTAAGGGGTGGGAAGGGGTGGAGCGTGGGGGGGCGGAGACTCAAGATTTATATTAATTTTGTTTCGTTTCAGTACAGTAATCTGATTCCCATTTGCCTGTTTTTCTTTGTATTGTTCCTAAAATAAACCCCTCTTGTTGCCTGTGGGGTTCTTAGCAGAAATTAGGTTGTTGGGTGTGGTGAGTTGAGCTCAGTACTGACAGCCTGCTTAAAGTTTCACCCCCAGAGGACGAAGAGGTCAAGAACCTCGCAGAAAAGTTGGCCAGGTTCATAGCTGATGGGGGTCCCGAGGTGGAAATCATTGCGCTCCAGAACAACCGTGAGAACCAGGCATTCAGGTAAGGGGGGGGCACCCACTGGGGGGTCGTAAGCTCTCACCCTAGTCATAGCTTCCCTGCTGAGAAAACAGGGTCGCTATGCTACTGAGACATGCTAGAATCCCATGGCAAGAGGTTGGCAGAGCCAGACCCAGGTCCAGGAGTTTCTGATCACAGAGTTTAGCCCTGCTGCCCCATAGGTGTTCTCCAAGTGTGCATTGGTTCCTGAATCATCCCTGAGCCAGGTATGTGAGGACCTTTGGAGCCTTCTGTTCTCTGGGAGCCTCATGGAGAAAGTCTTGCCTTGCTCTTTTTGTAGCAGAATAGGCTGGGCTCTCAAACAGAAACTAACAGAATTGTTGTTCACTGTGTGCATCCTCTCATCTTTACAACAAGGGAGATGGTAGGAGAGTGGGGAATGTGGTACCTCAGGCTCTGGGAAGGGCAAACCACAGCCTGTGTGCAGGGTCCGCAGAGCGGGTTGGGCAAGCAGCCAGGCTGCTCTGCTGTCCCCGCCGTGACACCACACACCACTCCCGCAGGCTGGGCCTGTGCTCACCCACTGCCATTCTTTGGGTGGCTTCAGCCCCTGCTTTTCATGGGGGCAGGCTGCTGCGTGGCGGGATGTTGGGGGCGGGTAGGGTGGTCACTGCTGCAGGGAGGGGGCAGGCAGAGGTTTGTGAGGTGGACGCTGAACCCGTTGTGAGGGTGATGCACCCTCAAGGACACTTTGGGCCACAAGTAACATAGGTTCCTCCTACTCAGTCAGTGAGGAGATGCGATGGCGCTCGTAACAAAACGTGCCGGAGCAGCAGCCATCTGGGCTGGTTGAGTCAGCAGCTCTGGACGCCATCAGGGACACAGGAAGAAGGAAGCAGGAGTGGATACTGGGCAGGTGGCCAGTTGCATCTACCACATGTGAGGCAGTGTGAGCTAGACACGGAACACCGTGAAGGGTGTCGAGGGACTGCCATGCAGGAGTGAAGCCGCAGAGATGGCGGAGGTGCAGGCTGAGTGTTGGTGCAGATGGGCCATGGACCCGGGCCGGGCTCTGTCCCAGAGGGCTCAGGTGTTCCCTGAGAGCCTTTGGAGGGTCTGCATAGGGAGTGATGGGGTCAGCTGTGCTTCCAGGGTCATCTGGCCACAGCTGTGGAGGGTGGTCAGACCTAGCAGGTTGGGACACATGGGGTCACAGGGGAGCCATCAGGTGGGGTGGAGGAGGACTGCTGAGGGTTTCAGATGTCCCTGTGTCTGGTGCCCAGGCAGGCATCTGGGAGCTTTCATGGGGGCCATGGGGTGTTCAGGTCTAGCGCTCAGAAGACCCAGGGTCTCCTCACAATGTAGTAATACCAGCTGTCGCTCTGCACTGTTCAAACCAGTGTTACTTAGCAATCCATCACTACATCTTTTTTTCCATTCCTTTACATAAGTAAGTTTATTTATTTCAATAGGAAACTTAGTGTCCAGTCACTCATCGTGACTACAGCTGACTAAAAATCTATTGCAGGCTCAGTGGGTAAGGTAATGGGTTTCTGTACACGGCCTCCAGCCCAGGTGGCTCTCCCTGGTCAGAGGGTTCCGGGGCTCAGCAGCTCCAGCTGAGCCTTTCCTGTGGGGTCAAAGCAAAGAGACATTATCACCACAAGTGACTCCAGGCCCGCCCTGCAGCTGTTGCCCTTTGGGAAGGCATTGCTGGGAGGTATGCAGCTTGTTGGGTAGTGACAGGGTGACTGTTGAGGTAGAAGAGCATGAGAGCCTGGGGCTGTCTGGCAGGGAAGTAGCTGAAGGTGACGCTTGTGGTCTGGGGGAGCTCATTTCCACACCAGAGCTGATCCACAGTCGGCACTCCCTGAGTTGGATATAGCATAAGCAAGGAAGGAAGGGCTAAACCCAGTGTAATCTTGGCCATTGGAAGTCAAGTTGTTGAAGGTGGTAGCAGCCAGCAAATCTCAAGCCATGTGTGGCTCTTAACACATCACCTGGGTGAACCATATTGTTCTTTACAGCAGCCTGGCCTGTTGGCCTTTAACTGGTGAGGAAACCAAGGAGGCCAGTCTGGGCCTGCGTAAGACATGCAGGTTCATACCAAACAGACGGTTTCCTCTCCCCTTGGGGGTCAGGTGCAAGGCAGCTCCTCTCACCCCCAAATCTAACAGCCATCTGGTGTTCCTGCTGCTCTTGGTCCTTCGCTATTCTCCTGATCTCTGAGGAGCTCTGTGTTTTGGGAAACGTAATAGCTATGCTCATCTGTAGAGAAACTGGAAATAGCTGTTCCTTTGACCAGTTATCCCACTTCTGAGATGCCATCCCCAGAAATAACATTACATATAGCACTGTCGTAGTCATGAAAAATTAGGAACACGATGAATGTCTAGCCCCAGTGGGCTAAACCTAGTGTAATCTTGGCCATTGGAAGTCAAGTTGTTGAAGGTGGTAGCAGCCAGCAAATCTCAAGCCATGTGTGGCTCTTAACACATCACCTGGGTGAACCATATTGTTCTTTACAGCAGCCTGGCCTGTTGGCCTTTAACCGGTGAGGAAACCAAGGAGACCAGTCTGTGGAGATGCCTTCACTACCATGCCAGGCTGCAGTCTAATGGGAAAGCCATATGTTGTTGGCTTAAGAAACTTAAAAAAAAAAATCAGGATATGGAAAATAGAATCACACCTCTGTTCAAATATAGCTGCACTGAAAATAAGTCTGGAAGGAAATACACCAAAGTGTTAACTTTGGTTAACTCGGCCCACTCCAACCAGAGCGGTCTTTGTTGTAAAATCCCCTGCACTTGTGCCCAGGGCCCACAGTGGGCGAGGACCCTCCTTGCAGACAGGCTTACCCATGGGGGGCTCTTGGGTGCTGCCTCTCAGAGCAGCTCAGAGGAGACTCAGCAGGAACCATCAGCTGAGGTCAGGAAGAGGCAGGCCTGTGAGCCTAGAGGAGACCCACTCCGTTTAGCACTGTCTCCCTGCCCCAGTGGGTGAATTCCCCAGTCTGCTTTTCTTGGAAAAATCAGATCACTTTAAATCCATGTCCTGGTTGACGTGAGTCTTTTTTAAATTCAGCCATCTGCTCCCTTCCCTCTTTGAACAACTTCTTGCTTTGGTCTCTTACGTTTTATGATGTTATTTTTGGAGCAGTTTTAGGTTCACAGCAGAATTGAGGAGAGGCTACAAAGACTTCCTATGTGCCTCCTTCCCTGACACACGCACAGCCTCCCTCATTATCAACATCCCCACCAGAATAGTATATTTATTACAATTAGGGAACCTGTATTGACATACCATAATCATCCAAAGTCTATGGTTTACATTAGGGTTCACTCTTCATGTTGTGTGTTCACTGCTGCTGCTACTGCTGCTAAGTCACTTCAGTTGTGTCTGACTCTGTGTGACCCCATAGATGGCAGCCCACCAGGCTCCTCCTTCCATGGGATTTTCCAGGCAAGAGTACTAGAGTGGGTTGCCATTGCCTTCTCCAGTGTATTCACTGGGTTTGGACAAATGTGTAATGACGTGTGTCTGTCATTATGATATATACAGAGTATTCATTCCCACTGCCCTAAAATTCCCTGTGTTCTGCCTATTCATCCCCTCTTTCTCCCCTCCCTAACTCTTGGCGACCACTGATCTTTTTACTGATTCTAGTTTTGCCTTTTCCAGGATGTCATTTAATTCAAATCATAGTATGTTACGTTTTCAGATTGGCTTTCTTTACTTAGTAACATGCATTTAAGGTTGCTCTGAGTCTTTTTTTTTATTTTCTTGTAGCTTGATAGCGCATTTCTTTTTAGCACTTAATAATTTTCCCTTGTCTGGATATACCACCACTTATTTATCCATTCACCTCCTTCAGGACATCTTGGTTGCTCCCAAGTTTTTGCAGTTATGAATAAAGTTGCCTTAAACATCTGTGTTGAAGGTTTTTATGTGGACATAAATTTTCAGCACTGTATGTATCAAAAAGTGTGGTTGCTGGATTGTATGGTAATTTAGTTTTGTTAAGACACTGCCAAACTGTCTTCCAAAGTAGCTTGTGCCTTTTGCGTTGCCCCACCCCCCAGCAATGAATGAGTTTCAGTTGCTCCATATCCATATCAACATTTGATGTTGTCGTGTTTTGGATTTTGGCCATTCTTACAGATATGTTGTGATATTCATTGTTTTGATTTGCATTTCTCTGATGACATGCAATCTCAAAAACGACAGAATGATCTCTGTTCGTTTCCAAGGCAAATCATTCAATATCATGGTAATTCAAGTCTATGCCCCTACCAGTAATGCCAAAGAAGCTGAAGTTGAACAGTTCTATGAAGACCTACAAGACCTTCTAGAACTAACACCCAAAAAAGATGTCCTTTTCATTATAGGGGACTGGAATGCAAAAGTAGGAAGTCAAGAAACATCTGGAGTAACAGGCAAATTTGGCCTTGGAGTACAGAATGAAGCAGCTGCTGCTAAGTCACTTCAGTCGTGTCCGACTCTGTGCGACCCCATAGACAGCAGCCCACCAGGCTCCGCCATCCCTGGGATTCTCCAGGCAAGAATACTGGAGTGGGTTGCCATTTTCTTCTCCACTGCATGAAGCAGGGCAAAGGCTAATAGAGTTCTGCCAAGACAACACACTGGTCATAGCAAACACCCACTTCTAACAACACAAGAGAAGACTCTACACATGGACATCACCAGATGGTCGACACCGAAATCAGATTGATTATATTCTTTGCAGCCAAAGATGGAGAAGCTCTATACAGTCAGCAAAAACAAGACTGGGAGCTGACTGTGGCTTGGATCATGAACTCCTTATTGCCAGATTCAGACTGAAATTGAAGAAAGTGGAGAAAACCACTAGATCATTCAGGTATGACCTAAATCAAATCCCTTATATACAATAGAAGTGAGAAGAAGATTTACAGGACTAGATCTGACAGACAGAATGCCTGATGAACTATGGATGGAGGTTCGTGACATTGTACAGGAGACAGGAATCAAGACCATTCCCAAGAAAAAGAAAGGTAAAAGAGCAAAATGGCTGTCTAAGGAGGCCTTACAAATAGCTGTGAAAAAACGGGAAGTGAAAAGCAAAGGAGAACAGGAAAGATACACCCATTTGAATGCAGAATTCTAAAGAATAGCAAGGAGAGAGAAGAAAGCCTTCCTCAGCGATCAGTGCAAAGAAATAGAGGAAAACAATAGAATGGGAAAGACTAGAGATCTCTTCAAGATAATTAGAGATACCAAGGGAACATTTCATGCAAAGATGGGCTCAATAAAGGGCAGAAATGGTAGGGACCTAACAGAAGCAGAAGATATTAAGAAGAGGTGGCAAGAATACACAGAAGAACTATACAAAGAAGAACTTCATGACCCAGATAATCATGATGGTGTGGTCACTCACCTAGAGCCAGACATCCTGGAATGTGAAGTGAAGTGGGCCTTAGGAAGCATCACTACGAACAAAGCTAGTGGAGGTGATGGAATTCCAGTTGAGTTATTTCAAATCCTGAAAGATGACGCTGTGAAAGTGCTACACTCAGTATGCCAGCAAATTTGGAAAACTCAGCAGTGGCCACAGGACTGGAAAAAGTCAGTTTTCATTCCATTCCCAAAGAAAGGCAATGCCAAAGAATGCTCAAACTACTGCACAATTGCACTCATCTCACACGCTAGTAAAGAAATGCTTAAAATTCTCCAAGCCAGGCTTCAGCAATACATGAACTGTGAACTTCCAGATGTTCAAGCTGGTGTTAGAAAAGGCAGAGGAACCAGAGATCAAATTGCCAACATCCGCTGGATCATCGAGAAAGTTCCAGAAAAACATCTATTGCTGCTTTATTGACTATGCCAAAGCCTTTGTGTGGATCACAATAAACTGTGGAAAATTCTGGAATAGATGGGCATACGAGACCACCTGACCTGCCTCTTGAGAAACCTGTATGCAGGTCAGGAAGCAACAATTAGAACTGGACATGGAACAACAGACTGGTTCCAAATAGGAAAAGGAGTACGTCAAGGCTGTATATTGTCACCCTGCTTATTTAACTTATATGCAGAGTACATCGTGAGAAACGCTGGGCTGGAGGAAGCACAAACTGGAATCAAGATTGCCAGGAGAAATATAAATAACTTCAGATATGCAGATGACACCACTCTTATGGCAGAAAGTGAAGAAGAACTAAAGAGCCTCTTGATGAAAGTGAAAGAGGAGAGTGAAAAAGTTGGCTTAAAGCTCAACGTTCAGAAAACTAAGATCATGGCATCCAGTCCCATCACTTCATGGCAGATAGATGGAGAAACAGTGGAAGCGGTGGCTGACTTTATTTTTCTGCGCTCCAGAATCACTGTAGATGGCGATTGCAGCCATGAAATTAAAAGACGCTTACTCCTTGGAAGGAAGGTTATGGCCAACCTAGATAGCATATTAAAAAGCAGAGACATTACTTTGCCAACAAAGGTCCGTCTAGACAAGGCTATGGTTTTTCCAGTGGTCATGTATGGATGTGAGAGTTGGACTATAATGAAAGCTGAGAGCCGAAGAGTTGATGCTTTTGAAGTGTGGTGTTGGAGAAGACTCTCGAGAGACCCTTGGACTGCAAGGAGATCCGACCAGTCCATCCTAAAGGCGATCAGTCCTGGGTGTTCATTGGAAGGACTGATGTTGAAGCTGAAACTCCAATACTTTGGCCACCTGATGCAAAGAGCTGACTGATTGAAAAAGACCCTGATGCTGGGAAAGATTGAGAGCAGGAGGAGAAGGGGACGATGGAGGATGAGATGGGTGGATGGCATCACCGACTCGATGGGCATAGGTTTGGGTAGACTCAGGGAGTTGGTGATGGACAGGGAGGCCTGGCATGCTGCGGTTCATGGGGTCGCAAAGAGTCAGACATGACTGAGCAACTGAACTGAACTCATAAAGTTTATTTGCCATCAGTAAATCTTTGGTGAGGTGTGTGTTAAGGTCATTGACCCGTTTTTTATTGACATATTTGTTTTCTTTTTTTTGCTTGTTAAGGAGTTCTTGGTATATTTTGGGTAACAGTCTTTATCAGATGTGTCTTTCACAAATATTTCTCCCAGTCTGTGGCCTGTCTTCTCATACTCTTGACAGTGTCTTTTGGAGAGCAGAAGTTTTTAATTTTAATGAAGTCCAGTTTATCATTTGCTTTCATGGATCATGCCTTCTATGTTGTATCTAAAAAGTCCTTGCCACACCCAAGGTTATGTAGGCATCTTTCTGCGTTTTATTTACAGATTCAGATTTTACATTTAGATCAGTGATAAACTTTTTTAGTTAATTTTTGTGAGTGTGAAGCTTATAAGGTCTGTGTCCAGTGTTTTGGGGTTTTTTTGCATGTGGCTGTCTGGTTTCAGCACTATTTCTTGAAAAGACTGTCTTTGCTCCATTGCATTGCTTTTGCTCCTTTGTCACAGAACAGTTGACTATATGTATGTGGGTCTGTTTCTGAGCTCTTTGTTCTGTTCTGTTGACCTGTTTGTCCATTTTCTCACCAATACCCCACTGCCTTGATTACTGTAGCTTTACGGTAAGCCCTGAAGTCAGGTAGTGTCAGTCCTCAGACTTGGTTCTTCTTTTTCAGTATTGTGTTGGCTATTGTGGGTCTTTTGTCTCTTTATATAAACTTTAAAATCAGTTTGTCAGTGTGTACAGAATAACTGATTTGAGCTGGAATTGCACTGAATCTGGAAATTGAGTTGGGAATAACGGACACCTTGACAACATTGAGTAACTTTCTATCTGTGAACATGGGTCATCTCTTCATTTATTTAGTTCTTCTTTGACTTCATTCATCAGAGTTTTTTAGTTTTCCTTATATAGATCTGGTACATATCCTGTTAGACTTATACCTGTGTATTTCATTTGGGGAAATGCTAATGTAAATGGTATGATGTTTTTAATTTCAAATTCCATGTATTCATTACTGGTGTATAGGAAAGTGATTGACTTCTGTAGATTAACCTTGTATCCTGCAGCCTTGCTGTAATAGCTTATGAAGTTTCAGGGGTTTTTTGGTCTATTTTTTCTGCACAGACAATCATGTCATATTTCTTCCTTCTCAGTATACTTTCTGTTCCCTTTTCTCATCTTATTTCGTAGCTAGAACTTCCAGTATGATAATGAAAAGCATTGGCGAGGTGGGATATTCTTGGCTTGTTTCTCTTAGTGAAAAAGCGTGAGGTTTCTCATCATTATGATGTTATAATTTTTTTGGTAGATACTCTTATCAAGTGGAGCAAGTTTGCCTATATTCCTAGTTTACTGAGTTTTTCTCATGAATGGGTATCATATTTTGTTAACTCTTAAGCTTTTTCTGCAGCAGTTGATGTGATCGTGGGATTTTTCTCTTTTAGCCTATTGACATGATGGATTACATTACTTGATTTTCAATGCTGAACCAGTCTTACATGCCTAGAATGAGTCCAACTTGGTTGTGGTGTCTAATTCTTTTTTTACATTAATGGGTTAGGTTTGCTAACATTTTATTGAGGATTTTTCCATCTGTGTTCATGAGAGATGTTGGTCTATAGTTTTCTTATAATGTTTTTGTCTGATTTTGCTGTTAGGGTAACTGAATAACTTAAAAAGTATTCCGTCTGCTTCTCTCCGCTGAAAAGGATTGTACAGAATTGGTATAATTTCTTCTTTAAATATTTGGTAGAATTCACCAGGGAATTTTTGGAAGGTTATTAATAATTGGTTCACTTTCTTTAATAAAAATAGGCCTGTTCAGATTGTCTGTTTCTTCTTGTGTGAGTGTTGGCAGGCTGTATCCCTCAAAGAATTGTCCTTTTTCATCTGGGTTATCAAGTTTGTGTGCATAGAGTTGTTCATAGTAATCCATAGTATTTTTAATGTCCATGGGATCTGTAGCGATGGCTGCCCTTTCACTTCTGTTGTTAGTAATTTGTGTCCTCTTTTTTTCTTAGCTTGGCTAGAAGCTTAATGATTTTATGATCTTTGTTCCTTTTAATTTTTACAAATGTTCCTCATTGGGTTTTCTGAAGGGTATACATGCTTGTACTGTGACCCAGAAATACAAAGAAGATGCCACAGGCTCCCCCATCCCTCCATCCCACCCTAAGTACCAACATTAGCAGAACTGGGAGTCCTTCCATCCCTCTTGTGGCTCTCATGTAGAAATAGTCGGTGGATTTTTTTTCCTGCTTACTTTTATACAAAAGGAATTTACAGTGTCCTTGAGCCTACATGTTACTTTTGTAGTACAGCATTGTTTTGTGACTGTCATTCCAGGTTTATGAGTGCAGGTCTAGCCACTTCTTGTCAAGGGCTATGTAGTCTCTGCTCTGGGCAGGTTTTGCTATATAGAACTGGGCTGTGACTCTTCCCTCCAATGTGGACTCTAGTGGTGGAACTGTTGGCTCAGTGCATACAGAGCCTGAGAGATGCCAGGCAGGTGCAGAAGGACCCACAGGGTCTGCCTGCTCTGAACCCAGCATCCTCTGCTCTGTACTTGGGGACCCACAGCTTCTGGCAAGGCTGTTAGTGAGCTCCCTGTCTGTTCCAGTGTTCAGTGTCTTTGCTTTGTCTCGTGCACTGTTGATGCCTCTTAAGGATGCATCAGAAAGGAGCACAGATGTGCCCAGCTGTCAGGTTTGGGTCAGAACCTGTCCTTTCTAGCACCAGGGGTCTCTCGCTACTCAGGATTTCTTGGTTTGTAGGCACTGGTGCATTCATCTAGGATGGCTGGGGAAGGTCTAAGAGAGCGTGTACCTTTCCCTTCAAAGCGGGGGATCAATGATAGTGTGACAGGCATCCCATAAAGATAGGGTAGGGGCTTGGCAGGACCCTCAGCTCACAGGAACAGCATCCTGAAAGACTGTGGGCTTGTCACACTGTTCCTCAGATTTGAGTCACCAGGGCCAGCAGTCACCGAGACCTGGCAGGCAGGAGGTCATGTTAGAGACCTCTATCTTGACACGACCCTGAAATGACCCTGGCCGACCTGGGTGTACCTATGCAAAGCAAAGCCTGAGCTTCTACTGTAAATCAGGTAGGGTCTGGGGCCCAATTACAGTCTGCCCCCTACTCTCTTTTGCAGCTTTCTATATGAACCCAACAGCCAAGGGTACAAGTACTACCGCCAGAAGCTGGAGGAGTTCCGGAAAGCCAAGGCTGGTCCCACGGGCAACCCCATGGCACCTGACCTCGGACTGAAGCGCAGATCTCCTGAGACCCCGTTGGGGTCCACACCCACTGCCACTGCCTGCCCTACCTCATCTGCCCCTCTGCCCACTGCCAACCCATCTGCCGCTGCCCCAGCGAAGCCGGCCACCACAGCGAACGTGAAGAGGAAGCGAAAGAGCCGGTGGGGGCCTGAAGAGGACAAGGTGGAGCTCCCACCCGCCGAGCTGGTGCAGAGGGACGTGGATGCTTCTCCCTCACCTCTGTCAGGTGGGCCAGCCCTCTGTCTCAGCCTGCTGGGGAGGGTCTGGCATCTTTCACTGAGCATAGTGTTTTCAGGGTTCATCTGTGTTGTAGCACATGTCACAATTTCATTTGTTTCCATGGCTGAGTAGTATTCCAATGTAGGGATAGACAGAATTTTGTTAATCCATTTATCAGTTGTTTAGAAGCCTGAGTTGTTTTCAGGTTTTGGCGATTGTCAGTACTGCTGCTGTGAACACTGACGTCACTACACGGACTATCTGGATCCCTAATTTTGATTACTTACTGCATATACCTAGGAGTGGAATCACTGGGTCTTACTGTAATTCTGTAACTTCCTGAGGAATTGCCAACCTGTTTTCTACAGCAGCTGCACCATTTTACATTCCCATCAGCCATGCACAGGGTTTGAATTTCTTCACATTCTCACCTTATTATTATAGCTAACCTAGTAAGAGTAAAGTCAAATCACAATGTAATTTTGATTTGCATTTCCCCAGTTTCCCTAATGACTAATGGTGTTGAGCATCTTTTCATGTATTATTGGTTATTTGTATAGTTTAGTTGGAGAAATGTCTATTTTAGTCCTTTGCCCATATTTTAAAAATTATTTATTTATTTTTGACCGCTCTGGGTCTTCGTTGCTGTGCAGGGACTTTCTCTAGTTGGTAGCAAGCAGGGGGCAACTCTTAATTGTGGCATGCAGGCTTCTCATTGTGGCGGCTTCTCTGGTTGCAGAGCACAGGCTCTAGGGTACGTGGGCTACAATAGTTACAGCACGTGGGCTTCAGTAGCTGTGGCACACGGGCTTAGCTGCTCCAAGGCACGTGGGATCTTCCCAGAACAGGGATCGAACCCATGTTCCCTGCATCAGCAGGCCGATTCTTAACCATTGGACCATGGGAAGTCTGGCCCATTTTTTAGTTGAGTTATTTGCCCTTTTGTTGTTGAGTTGTAGGAGTTCTTTTTATGTTTTAGATATTAACCCCTAATGAGACAGATGATTTGCAAATATTTTTTTCTAGTTTTATGGGCTGTATTTAAAAATAATTTTTTATTATTAATGTCCTCTTAATGTCCTTTGATACACAAAAGTTTTAATGTTCAATTTATTTTTTCTTTTGTTGCCCATGATTTTGGTCAATTTATTTTTTCTTTGTTGCCCACATCTGAGAGTCTTGAAGATATGCCTCTGTTTTCTTCTAAGGGTTTTTATACCATCCGGTAGCTCAGCTGATAAAGAATCCTCCTGCGATGCAGGAGACCCCGGTTCAGTTTCTGGGTCAGGAAGAGTTTTATAGTTTTAGCTCATAAAATTGAGTTAATTTTTATACATGATATAAGGTAAGGGTCCAGCTTCGTTTCTTTGCACGTGGAGATCCAGTTTTCCCAGCTCCATTTGTCAAAGAGATTGTGATTCTTTGTCCATTGAATGGTCTCTTCACGCCTTGTCAAAAGCCCCACAGATGTAAGAGTTTATTTGGGGGGCTCTCTGTTCTATTACACTGGCTTGTGTGGGTCTCCTTATGCCAGTAGCATGCTGTTTTGATTATTGTAGCTCTGTGGTAAAATTTTAAATCGGGAGTATCTGCTTTTCAACCTTGTTCTTTTTTAGGCTTTGGCTATTCTAGGTCCTTTGACTTTTTGTATGTATTTTCAGATGGGCTATTCCATTTCTGCAAAAAGCATTGTTGGAATTTTGATAGGGACTGTATTAAATCTGTAGGTTGCTTTGGGTAGTATTGACGTGCTAACGTTTGAGTCTTCCAGTCTGAGAACTGAGATTCCAGTCTGAGAATCTGGTTGGATGGCATCACCAACTCGATGGACGTGAGTCTGAGCAAGCTCTGGGAGTTGGTGATGGACAGGGAAGCCTGCTGCTGCTGCTAAGTTGCTTCAGTCGTGTCCGACTGTGTGCGACCCCATAGATGGCAGCCCACCAGGCTCCCCCATCCCTGGGATTCCCCAGGCAAGAACACTGGAGTGGTTTACCAGTTCCCTCTCCAATGCATGAAAGTGAAAAGTAAAAGTGAAGTCACTCAGTCATGTCTGACTCTTAGTGACCCCATGGACTGCAGCCTGCCAGGCTCCTCCGTCCATGGGATTTTCCAGGCAAGAGTACTGTAGTGGGGTGCCATTGCCTTCTCCAATCAGGAAATCCTGGCGTGCTGCAATCCGTGCTGCAATCCCTGGGGTTGCAAAGAGTTGGACACAACTGAGCGACTGAACTGAACTGAATCTGAGAACACAGGATAGCTTTCCCATTTACATTTATTTATTTATTTTTGGCTGTGCTGGGTCTTTGTTTGCTGTGCAGGCTTTTCTCTAGTTGCAGCAAGTGGGAGTGCTACTCTAGTTGCAGTGCTCCAGCTTCTCGTTTTGGTGGCTTCTCTTGTTGCAGAGTGTGGGCTGTCGGCGCACAGGTTTCAGTAGCCGCAGCTCGAGGGCTCTAGAGCACAGGCTCAGTAGTTGTAGCTCACAGGCTTAGTTTCTCCGCGGCCTGTGAAATCTTCCCAGACCAGAGACTGAACCTGTATCTCCTGCACTGGCAGGCAGATTCTTTACTACCAAGCCGTCAGGGAACCCTTTTTATGTATCTTTTAAGTTTGCTGAATTCATGTATTAGCATAACAGTCTTTAGGGTTTTCTAGATACATATAGATCGTGTCATCTGCAAATAAAGATAGTTTAATGTCTTCCTTTCCAACTTGGATGCCTCGTACTGCTTTTTCGTGCCTAATTGCTCTAGCTAGGATTCGCAGTACTGTGTTGAACAGAAGTGGTGAAAGCAGACATTCCTGCCTGTTCCTAATTCTTAGGGCGAAAGCTTTTGGTCTTTCACCATTGAGTGTTATCATTGTGTTTTTTTTAATAGCTGGCCCTTGTCATGTTGAAGAAGTTCCCTTGTGTTCCTAGTTTACTGAGCATTTTTATCATGAGAGAGTGTTTGATTTTGTCAAATGCTTTTTCTACATCAATTGAAATGATCATGTGGGTCTTTTTCTAATTCTATTAAAGTGGAGTACTATGTTGATTGGTTTTTGTGTGTTGAACCACTCTTGCATTTCTGAAATAAATCCCAGTCTGTTGTAGTAAATAATTAGTTTAACATGCTGATGGACTTGGTTTTGCTAGTATTTTGTTGCAGATCTCTGCATCTTGACTCATAAAGATTATTGGTCTGTAGTTTTCTTATGTTGTCTTTGTCTGCCTTTCATATCAGGGTAACACTGACCTCATAGAATGCAGTAGAAAATGTTACCTACTTTTAATTTTTTGGAAGAATTTGAGTAGAATTGGTGTTAAATCTTCTTTTAAATCTTGGGTAGAATTTACCAGTGACACCATCTGATTCTGGGCTTTTTTGGGAGTGGGGGAGGGGAAGGTTGGGTATTGATTCATTCCCACTAGTTGTTATAAGTCTGTTCAAGTTTTCTGTTACTTTTTGAGTTAGTTTTGATAGTTTGTGTGGTTTAGTATTCTTTTATCATTCTTTTGTTTTTGTAAAGTCATTAGTAATACAATGCTGTGCTTAGTCGCTCAGTGGTGTCCGACTTTGCCACCCCATGCCCACCATGGGGATTCTCCAGGCAAGAATACTGGAGTGGGTTGCCATGCCCTCCTCCAGGGATCAGTAGTTCCCCATTATCTATGTTTTTGCTTTCTGTGTGGTTTCAGTTACCCACCATCAACTGTGGTCCAAAAATATTAAAAGAAAAAATAGAAATAAAAGAAATAAAAAATTAATACATTTTAAATTGTGAGCCCATTCTGAGAATTGTGATGAAATCTTGTGCTGTCTGGTCCACCCTACCTGGGACATGAATCATCCCTTTGTCCAACTTATTCCACCCATTGTTACTGTTTGTTCAGTCGCTAAGTCACGTCCGACTCTTTGCGACCCTGTGGACTGCAGCAACCAGGCTTCCCTGTCCCTCCCTATCTCCTGGAGTTTACTCAAATTCATGTCCATTGAGTTGGTGATGCTATCTAATCATCTCATCCTTTGCCGCCCTCTTCTCCTTTTTGCCATCAGTCTTTCTCAGCATCAGTGTCTTTTCCAGTGAGTCAGCTTTTCGCATCAGGTGGCCAAAGTATTGGAGCTACAGCTTCACCATCAGTCCTTCCAGTGAATATTCAGGGTTGACTTCCTTTAGGATTGACTGTTGATCTCCTTGCAGTCCAGGGGACCCTCAAGAGTCTTCTCCGGCACCACAGTTCAAAGGCACCAGTTCTTCAGTGCTCACCCGTTAGTCACTTAGTTACTCGGTTACCAGATTGGCTGTCATGGTATTGCAGTGCTTATGTTCAAATAACCCTTACTTTGCTATTTTCCTTAATAATGACCTCAAAGCACAAGAGTAGTGATGCTGGCAATTCAGACATGCCAAAGAAGCTGTAAAGTATTTCCTTTAAGTAAAGAGTTACTTAAAGTTCTTGGCGTAATAATCTACTGTTACCAAGATCTACAGTAAGAAAAAATCATCTATTTATGAAATTGTGAAGAAGAAAAAAGAAACCCATGCTAGTTTTGCCATCGTATCTCAAACTGCAAAAGTTACAGCCACAGTGTGTGCTAAATACAGGCTTTGTTAAGATGGAAAAGGCATTTGTGATAAAATATTTTGGGAGAGAAACCACATTCACATAATTTTTACTATAGTATATTGTTACAACTGTTCTATTTTATTATTAGCTATTATTAATATCTTACTGTGTCTAACCTGTAAATTAAACTTTATCATGGGTTGGTATGTATACAGGGTGGGGGGGGTGTCTGTATACATATACAGGATTCAGTACTATCTGCAGTTTCAGGCATCCTGTGGGGGGATCTTGGAATTTATCCCCTACTGATGAAGTTGACTGCTATATCTCTGTTGGTTTAGTAGTTGAGTCTTCTCTCTTTTTTCCTTAGGCAGTCTATCTAAAGATTTGTCCATTTCCTTTGTCTTTTCAAGAAACGAACTTTTGGTTTCATTGATTTTTCTGTCTGATATTTTCTGTTTCCTATTTCTTTTAACTCCATTCTGATCTTTATTTCCTTCATTCTGCTAGCTCAGGAATTACTTTGCTCTCTTTCTGGTTCCTTATGATGTACAGCTAGGTACTGGTTGGAGGTCTACCTTCTTTTTTAATATGAGCATCTGCAACTATAAATTTTCCTCTTGACACTGCTTTTGCTGCACTCCATAAATTTTGGTGTGTGTTGTGCTTTTATGTTTATTTGTCTCTTAAGCATTTTCTGATCTCTTGTGATTTCTTCTTTGACCCATTGGTTTTTAAGATTGTATTTAGTTTCCACATTTGTGAGTTTTCCAGTTTCCCTTCTGTCACTGATTTCTCATTTCATTCCATTGTGGTCAGAAAAGATGACTTTTATTCAAATTTGTTAGGTAACCCAACATATGACCTATCCTGGAGAATATTCCATGTGTGTATGTGTTCCAGAATACTGTGTGTTCTGCTGTTGTTGGATTGCATGTTCTATAGATAATCTGGTAGGTCTGGTTGGCTTATAGTGTTGTTCAGTCCTCTGTATCCTTATTGATCTTCTGTTTAGATGCTCTGTTCATTATTTAAAGTAGGATATTGAAATCATCAGCAATTACTGTAGAATTTATTTCTCCCTTCAGTTTTGTCAGTTTTTGCTTCATTTATCTTGGAGCTCTATCAGGTCTGTGTATGTGTCTGTGTGTGTGAGTTGCTTAGTTGTGTCTGATTCCTTGCAACCCCATGGACTGTAGCCCGCAAAACTCCTCTGTCCATGGAATTCTCCAGGCAAGAATACTGGAGTGGGTTGCCATACCCTTCTCCAGGAAATCGTCCTAACCCAGGGATTGAACCCAGGTCTTCTGCATTGCAGACAAATTGTTTAGCATCTGAGCCACCAGGGAAGCCCCAAGGTATGTGTATATGTATATTTAATTGTTATATCTTCTTTCTGTATCAAATATTTTGTTAATATGTAGCATCCTTCTTTGTCTCTCATAATCTTTTTTGACTTAGTCTATTTTGTCTAATACTAGTATGGCCAGAGCAGCTCTCTCTTGGTTACTATTTGCATCTTTTTCCTTCCTTTCACTCTCTACCTATTTGTGTCTATAACTAAAGTAAATCTCTTATAGACAACATATGGATGGTCCTGTTTTTTCCTAAGCTTTAAAGTACTTGGATTTAGTCTTGTCATAGAAGGCTCAGGAAATGTACAATGATAAGCACAGTAATCGCTACGGTCAATTTTGTACAGTTATCTCCAACTTCTCCCTCCTTGACAGCAGTTTCAGGGACAGCCAACGTGTAGCTTCATTTCTCATTTTCTAGCACAAACCCTTAAGGGTGGGGGTCTGTTGTCTTGGCATTATGTAGGAGGTGTTGGTGACCAGTAATCTCATGCTCTCTGTCTGACTGCTTCACCACACAGCCTGTACCATGGACAGAGCCCTCTCACCCTCCCTCAGCCCTGACTTGACTGGCGCTGGACACACAAGCATAGAAAAGTCCTATGTGACCTGATACCAACACCTACATTTGCCGTCCAAGGATGGGCTGAAACCGAAGGCATCTCACCCAGGTCACAGGGCTGGCCTGTTGGCCCTGCCCACTCTGAGAGTAGTCTCCTGCTCAGTGCTCCCTTGGCTAAAGACAAGAGCTACTACCTGAAGAGTTTAGTACCCACTGGGGCTCTAGAACTCATCTCTGCCCAGGGTTGATGGTGCTAGGGTCAAATTGCTGCCCAAGTTCCAAACGTGGTGCCCAGTATACAGGAGGGTGCTCAGATGGGAGGGCTGCTCTCGTGCATGCATGTCCCAGCTCAGAGATCATGTCCCTGAGGTCCAGCCCCAGCTGCTGAAGAAGTGTGCTTCACGATCTAGGGGACAAGTATCGGCTCCAAAGGTTCAGGTTCAAGTCCCCGTGGCCCACACTGTTCTCAGAGAATTGTGGGCCGCCCCCACCCGCCTGCTCACTGTTGAAGTGGCCGGGGGAGGAACGGGACTTTGGGCCTGATCCAGGTGAACAGCAGACTGCTCAGACCTTGGCTCCTTTGTTCTCTCCTTGGTGTTCCCTAATACCCTTCAGAGCCCCCACAGACTGAGGAGGGATTAGGGTACAATCTTAGGATCCAAAAGCACCTGCGAGTGGTTCTTGCAGGCAAAGCCCCAGCCGCATTGATCTGGGAAGACATGGCTCTTCCAACCTCCAGAGAGGCCTCTACATCTCTTCTGCCTGAGTTGTTCCCCAGGAAGCCACCACCTGCAGAGGGGTTGTTTCCACCACTCAGATGGAGCCTTCACAGCATCTTCATGTGAATTAGTGTTGTGGGTTCCAGCCAAGCTCCAAAGGTGATGCCAAATTAAATGTTAGTTGCTTTAAAGATGGTTGGCTGCCTCTCAAGAAGGAGCTAACAGTTCTTACGCCAGGCTCCAAATCTGTGTGTCTACACCGGGTGTCTGTTCACCGTAGGGCTTACTTCCAGAGCCTGTGTGCATGCACACATGCACACTCTCAGCTGCCACATCTCTGGCTTTGCAGATGCCCCACCTTGTCACCTGTTAGCTCTGTTACCTTGAGTGGGGCCCCAGACCTCTTGAGTTTTGGTGTCCGCATCTGCAGTGGGGGTCATGGAGCCTGCCTGGAGCAGTCACATGGGAATGGAACTGCATGCACGTGATGGAGCAGAGCAGAGCCCACGAGGTCGTCAGGTGACATGCATACTGACTGTTCCCACCTCAGGGTCCTGCCACACATGGCAGGCGCCTCAGGTGTCGTCAGCCCATGGACTCTGCCTTGGACACGAGTGCACAGCTGGGCCCACATGTCCAGTGCTGACCAGCCTGTGTCTTGTTTCTAGTTCAGGACCTCAAGGGTCTTGGCTACGAGAAGGGGAAGCCCGTGGGTCTAGTGGGTGTCACGGAGCTTTCAGATGCCCAGAAGAAGCAGCTGAAAGAGCAACAGGAGGTAAGACCCTGGGGGGCAGGGCAGGCAGGCTCCACAGGGGCTGGTGGAGTGTTGTCTCCCACTTTGCCCGGTGGTGCAGTGGTCACCATGTGTTCTTTCTGAGCCTCTTTGTGGTGCCCGGTGGACCCCACAGTCAGGGGAGAGGCTCTTGGTTAGGTAGGTCCCCTGTCAATGGCATGCCATCCCCCAAGGGCCCTCCCCAGCCCCCAGTGTGTCCAGAGCCAGGCCTTCTTATGCTGCCTGAACAGTCTCTGCAACGAATGCTTCATGGCTACTCCCCACTGCACTCGTGGGCTGGTCCCGACTGGATAGTCTCCATTTAAGTTTTCCTTATGGTTCCTTCCAACACTCAATACAGAATAAGCCTGTCTGGTACCGGGTGCCCTGAATGATGTAACAGCTGCCCAGATGGTGTTGAGCACTGTTGGAGTGAGGGCTGCTTAGTAGGGTGTTCTGTGGCCAGGACGCAGACAGCTGGAATAGCTGGGACAAGTTGCCCAGGCCCCCTTCTCCAGGCTGGCAGTCCCGTCACATCACCCTCGATCCTCCCAGGGCTCAAGACGCCCACATCACCCTCGTTTGGGCCATAGTGATGGTGCCCAGGATATTGCAGATTCTAGGCCAACCTCGGGGAAGAACTAGAGAGAGGTCCTCCCTGCTCAAAACAGATTCAGGAAACCCAGGGCATGTCCTGGCACCAGATTGAGAGCCTTCCTGAACACTTGCTCTGAGCCGTGCTGGTGTGCCTGCCCCAGGGACGGGGAGGGAGTGCGCAGGGGAGAGGAGGGGCTTCGCCTCCTACACAGATGGTACAGGGCCTTGCTCACTGGTGTGTGCTGCCCACAGATGCAGCAGATGTACGACATGATCATGCAGCACAAGCGCGCGATGCAGGACATGCAGCTGCTGTGGGAGAAGGCACTGCAGCAGCATCAGCACGGCTACGACAGTGATGAGGAGGTGGACAGCGAGCTGGGCACCTGGGAGCACCAGCTGCGGCGCATGGAGATGGACAAGACTCGAGGTGGGCCAGGGGGCGAGTCCCAGGGCGGAGGGGTGGAATGCCAGGCTGAGGCCTGCCTTCAGGGCACTGCGGGGTCAGGCAGCCCACTCACCTGCCCAGGATGTGCGTAGAGGCGCCATGTTGGGACCTGAAGCCGCCTGCCCGACCTGTAAGGCCTTGGGCAAGAGAGCCAGCCTCCTTGCGCCTGTTTCCTCAGTGATAAATGGACGGTCCTCTGAGTGTTCCCTGGCGCTGGAACACAGTACCCAGGAGGGCTGTGTGCGAGAGCAGGGCTCACGTCAGGGTTTCAGCAGCTGCCTCATTCATTCCCCACGGCCCCAGACTCCCCCTGAGACTCATACTTGGACTGTGGGGCCCCCACCCGCTCCTTCCTCCTCTCACCTTTACCCCATCTCTGGGCAGAATGGGCGGAGCAGCTGACAAAGATGGGCCGGGGCAAACACTTCATCGGAGACTTCCTGCCACCGGACGAGCTGGAGAAGTTCATGGAGACCTTCAAGGCCCTGAAGGTAACTGGGAAGAGCCCAGGCTTCAGCCTCCTCCTGGGGCAGGCACCTGCGGTGCCCTCAGGGCCCCTGGCTCTCAGGGGACGTTGAGCCCTCTTCCAGGAGAGGCATCTGTAGGACATTAGCGAATAGCAGCTCAGTTGCTACTTTAGAAACGCTTCCTAGGGAAGCGTTTAGGGAAATTCTGCTTCCAGTGGAGCCAATTAAGTGCAGGTTATAGGCAAGGCATTTCTCAGTCAGACAACCCCACGTATTGGGCTCTCCAGAATGAAAACATTCCTCCCGTGCTGCCTTTGTGCTCAAGAGGAGAGAGCTGATGTAGAACACTCCATGTCGGCTTTTGAGGGTTTTTGTAAAACTGCATTGTAGCACATCATCTCGTCAGTGAGATGGTCACCTTATTGATCATGGCTTCTTTTTAGCGCTCTGTGTAACAAATAGCTCTTGGAACATGAGCTTTGTCTTCACTGATGAACCGTAGATCTTTCTCATGGTGGTCAAGGCCTGTGTGACCTGTCATCGTGCCCTCTTTGACTTGGCCACCAGGGAACTCAGCACTGCTTCTGGCCCCAGGGACCCTGACAGGGGACAGCTTGATGTTTTCTCAAAGAGTCTGAAGGCAGGTGGTCGCAGAGGCCATGGGGTGGATTGGGATTCTGGGCCAGAGCTGGGATTGGGGGTGGCTACAGCCCTGGTGAATGACGGCCACCTCCTCCCCTGCAGGAAGGCCGTGAGCCTGACTACTCAGAGTACAAGGAGTTCAAGCTGACGATAGAGAACATCGGCTACCAGATGCTGATGAAGATGGGCTGGAAGGAGGGGGATGGCCTGGGCTCAGAGGGACAGGGCATCAAGAACCCGGTCAACAAGTGAGTGTTGCCTCCAGTGCTGGGGGTGGGTGGGGGGCAGAGGAAAAGCCACACACAGAGACATAGGTCAGGGGTGTGGACTCTGGTGGTGGGACCATCTTGGGCTCCCCATCTTCTCAGAGTGCCAGTTGTGTCCCAGACAGGTGTTGCCCAGCCCAGCGTACCCCCCACATGGAGCTGCATTGGGGTGCTGCTGCTGAGCCCATCCAGGGCGAGTGAGGCCTCCCTGCCCCCAAGCTCAGGCCCCTCACCCCCTTTTCCTCTGGCACCATCCTGCTCCCCTGCTCACTACCCCACCCATTGCCCCAATGCAGGGGCACCACCACGGTAGATGGCGCTGGCTTTGGCATTGACCGGCCAGCCGAGCTCTCCAAGGAAGATGATGAATACGAGGCTTTCCGCAAGAGGATGATGCTGGCCTACCGCTTCCGGCCCAACCCCCTGGTGCGTGAGTCCCCGTCCCCCATCTTGTTTCTGGCTGGTTCCCACAGTGCCTCCACTGGAGGGGGGGTGGTGCTGGTAACAGAAGTGTCCTCCTTCCACAGTCCAGCTAGGCTCAGCAGCAAACCCACCTCCCACCTCGCCACCTGTGTGCAAGTCTGTCTCTCCTCCCCAAAGCTGCCCTCCCTCCGGAGAATGTGAGCTAGCTGCTCCTGGTAGGTTCTGGATGGGAGGAACTGCTGTCTCCCTTTAGCATAATCACCTCCCATTTTATCTTTCTTGCTTCCCACAGAACAACCCCAGACGGCCTTACTACTGAGTATTCTGGAGAAATGCACAAGTGTACTTTCCAAAAGACTGACCATCCCTGGACTGCAGAATGTTCCAGCCTACATTTCTGCCTGCCCTTCCCATTGTTGCGAGTGTTGTACTGTGTATTAAAACCCCAGAGCCTGCCTGCTGTGGCAGCCTGGTCTTGCCATCACCAGAAACCCCTTCCTGTTCCTTAGCATCAGGGCCAGGGTGGACAGTGGGGACAGGATGCATCTGTGAAGGCTGCCCAGTGCCCAAGGAATCCTGGAAAGGCACCTGGACGTTTGTTTGCTCATGCGGTCCCCCGTCAGCCTGGATTGGAGTTGAGAGGAATTTTGGAGGGGTGGCCAGCCCACCGAGACCTGGCTGCACCCATGCTGAGGGCATAAGGGACCTTCTAGCCTAGCACTGCACCATAGGGGGAGGCTCAGGAGGACTTCCCCAGGCGAGCCCAGTTCTCCCTCAGACCCACAAGGCAGGTGGACCCAGGGCACACCTGTGCCCCTCACCTCTCTTGACAGGTGGCACTGACAGGGCCTCCCACACATGCCGCATACAGCAGACCTGGCTGGTGATGCTGTAGCCCAAGCCATTCTGGCTGCCCTGCATCCTCAGAGTAGGGTGGACATACAGGTCCCTAGGGCTCATGGCTGTGGGAGACAGCTTCCTGGACAGATACACTGGACTGGGACATCACATGCCTCCTGGAAGAGGGGAAGCTAGTGGGTAGCCTGGACCACGGTGTGTGCTGAGAGCTCACCCCATCACCAGAGCCGGTGCCTCATGTTTGTGCAGAAATTACCTGGGGATCTTGAGTGAGCAACTTGGACGAGGTCTCCAAAATCTGTCAGCCATGCTTGGAATATCAGGGCCTGGGCCACTGGGGGCCCCTACAACTCCCCCTGCCCTGTCTCATACAGTGGATCCTGCTCAGCCCCTGTGGGCTCAAGGGGTCTGAGGACTCAAGCTGGCATCAGGCTCCTGGGCCAGCCTGCAGTTCACACAGTCGTTGAGCAAACACTGAGCACTGACTGTGAACCAGATGGCCAGGATCTGCCCTGGGCACCCACACTCTGCTGGGACTGTGCTCAGGAACCCCTGACACCACCTGAGATTGATGAATGCTGTAGAGAGGAGCCGGGACCTGTGGTGGAGGTGGTCTGGGAAATGTCCCAGTGAGGGAGTCTTGGATCTGGGAATCTCAGCAGCACATCCCTGGTTGGATGACGCACACTACCCTGTCTCCTCTCCATGGATGCTGTTCCCAGGGCAAGGCAAGGGAGTGACATGGAGCCTGCCCAGGTAGCCAGAGTCCTGAGCACAAGGATGGAGTTCTTGCTGCCAGAGGTTCCAACGACGGGAACCCTGGGGCTTGGTCCCTAACACCTTGCTCTCCAGGTCAAGGTCACCCTTCTGTTTAATTCTCAGTCACCAGACTCAGACCATGGACTTTAGCCCCAGCCAGGGGGAGAGTTGGAAGAGGAGGCCTCCAAATGCTGGGTGGACATGTAGGCATCTCCCAGATGCGGGGTGTAAGAGCAGACCCCTGGCCCTCCAGGGGTAAAACGGGGGCTGGAGTGACAGGGTGAGCTGCCTGGGGACAGGACACTGCAGCCTGCTTTAAGAGGTGAGGAGATATGAGAGGGTGTATCTTGCAGACAGGAGAAGGGCATGTAGGGAATTGAAACCACTGGAATTGAGAAGGTCAAGAAAGGCTGGAGATTCAGGTCAGCCCAGAGGAACCTGAACTTCGCATCAAGGGAAACAGGCCCCTGAGGAAGGAAGGTTTTGAGTCAGTGGCCAAAGATCATCTTGTCACCCAGGCTCAGAGATGGGACCCAGCTGGCCCATGGAGATGGGGTCCTGGCTGGGCCAAGAGCAGGGGGTGGGGGATGTGAGGGTTAGAATTTTACCCCAGGGAATTCCCTGGTGGTGCAGTGGCTAAGATTTACACTGTCACAGCTGTGCCCCAAGTTCAGTCGCTGGTCAGGTAACTAAAGTCCCAAATCCCTAATGGTGCAGCCAAAAAAAAAAAGGACTCTAGGCTTCCCTGGGACAGGAATCAAGTGTGCACTGCTTACCCTACTTCCTGCAGCCACAAGCACCACACGGGCAAGAATCCGAGGCTGGTTGGAGGGGTTGATAGACAGCTGCTTCCTAATTCTCCCTCCATCGTGCAACCCCCTCCCTGGCCCAGCTCTGCCCCCTTGCATTTGTCCCATGATGGAGCCCAGCCTCCTCCCTGCTATCCAGAACCCTCCCAACCCGCCCCCCCCCCCGCCCACGTTGCACTATGAACCTCCACCACCGCCCCAGCCCTAGTGTCTACTTTCTGCTGCTCAGCCCAAAGCTTGAGCTATACTTCCTTCCAGGAACACCATCAAACTCTTCACCATCCTTAGCTGCCCCTTGGGCCCCGCCCTTCAGACCCGCCTACATTAGCAGATGTTCAGTATAGAAGGAAGAAACACGGTAGAGAATCACAGAGCCCTACAAGGTGTCGCCAACCCTGGGCCCTGGCAGGCTGCCTTGAGATGTCCTCCCCCGCCCCCTACCCCCGGGGCCCAGTCAAAACTTCACACCTGGACACGTGTTTAAATGTGTTTGAGGCCGTCGCGTGAAAACTCAAACCCCAGGGCACTAAAGGGAACTCCGCACCCAGGCGGGTAAGGCTCTCTGTCCGTATGCAGAAATGCAGGATCCTGGGCGAGAGGGGGGTCTGGGAAATGTGAAAAGTTAAAAAGGGTCCCCTTCGGCGTCGGAGTCAAGGATGGGACGCCTGTACCTTAGGGTGAAGAAAGAAGTGCAGAACGAGGCCCGGAGAACGAACTCCCGAAGAGTGAAGTTGCTGGCCGAGGACCTCCAGGACGCAGAAATGGAAGCATCCTGAGGAATTGTGTTCTGATGAGCATTAGTAGAAAGCGAAACCGGCTGGGCGGCAGGCGCTGCCCTTAGGGACCGCCCCGAGTCCGGTGAAGCTATCAATGGAGGGGAGGGGCCGCTGGGAGAGGGAGGGGCCTCGGAGGCTCTCCGGGAGCTCGCGGTGCAATCACAGCGGGGTGAGGGGGGTGGAGGGGGCGACCTTTGCGCCAGGCGGGGCCGAGTCTGTCTGGGTCCCTGGCACCTCGGCGCCCAGAGGCACAGCCACGCAGGAACCGAGCTGGGGTCCCGGCGCCGCCGCTATGGACATCCCGCCGCTGGCGGGCAAGATCGCAGTTCTATCGCTGGGCGCCCTCCCGTTGTCCTTCGCGCTCAACTACGTCTCGGTGCTCTCGTAGTGCGTGCGGGAAGGGGCCGGGGCGGCCTCCTCTGGGGCGGCGGGGCCGGGTTGCGGTGTGAGGGTGCGAAGCGGGCGGGATGGGGATGAGCGGGCTCCCCTGAGCCAAGCGGCCCCGTGCCGCTCTGGCCCGGGGGAGAGGAGGCTGGGTTAGGAGAACCCCTCGCTTCCAACCCGAAATACCCTTCAGCCGGCTGGAGCAGTGTGGTGGAGCTGGGGGCTCTCCTGGGACGTTTGGGGTCTGGGGGGAGGGACTCTGAGAGACAGAGCCCCTAACAAGGCAGGATTTTGGAAGGTTTCTGGAGTTTTCCCAGGGATGTGCCCAGCACAGACTCCAAAGTCGCCAAGGGTCAAAGTATTGTTCCAGATAAGGCCCCAGTGACCCAGCTCTTGCCACACACAAATTCTGCTGCACTACCCCTAGCAGACAGTTCCTGGAACTTTCTTCTCTTCAGGGGCTGGCCCACCCTGGACATAACCTCAGTTTCCTCTACATGCCTCCACCTCCGCTCTCCCTGTCACCTAACCCCAGGTCTCAACCCTGTGGATCCAGCCACTGAATACCAGCCATCCACCAATCCCTCATACCCCCAAAACCAACACAACCCGAGACATGGGGTAGAGGGAATCTTGACTGCGGAGTTGGCTCCTTGGGTACAAATTCCTGGCTCCACTCCCCTGGAACCCAAATGAGCCAGGTTGCCCCCGGGAACCTCGCTTTCTTCATTGTTCAATGAACATAATCCTAGACTCCTTCCATAGGTACAGTCAAGGATCATGAACTGTGTGCCAAGACGCTATTGTGATCTCAGCTAATTACTATAATTGTCATTGTTGGTTGGATGGGGCCAAGAATGGGGATCCTAAGGGGTCAGGGGAAGGTAGGGATCTGGAGAGAGTGTAAGGGGAGAACACATGACCTTGGATATGTCTCCCACACTCTCTGGGCCTTGGTTTGCCAAGTGTTGGGGGCTACCCAGAGACCTGGCTTCTATTGTCTCTGCAGGTGGTTGACCTGCCTTATCGAGTTGATAGGAACAGATCAGGGTAGGGGTGGGGTGGGGTTGATGGAAACATTTGGACTTTATCTGGGAGGAGTCAGAATCTTCAGACAATGAGATGTACAGAGCTAAGCTCTAGAGATCCTTTGGTGGTTGTGAGCATTGGAACTGACCACAGAGGGTCTTGGAATTGTTGAATGAATAAGCAAGCTGACACACATCAACAGGTGACTGGATAAATCACATAGTCAGAAGGTGTTGACAGAGGTTCCCTCTGTACCTGGAAGAGGAGCAATGTAGATGGGCCATGAAGCATGAATAGGACTTTGCCAAGTGGAAAGACTTTTGGAAGGAGTTAGGGGGTGGGGCGGAGAAGGCAATGGCACCCCACTCCAGTACTCTTGCCTGGAAAATCCCATGGACGGAGGAGCCTGGTAGGCTACGGTCCATGGGGTCGCTAAGAGTCGGACACGACTGAGCGACTTCACTTTCACTTTTCCCTTTCATGCACTGGAGAAGGAAATGGCAATCCACTCCAGTATTCTTGCCTGGAGAATCCCAGGGATGGTGGAGCCTGATGGGCTGCCGTCTATGGGGTCGCACAGAGTCGGACACGACTGAAGCGACTTAGCAGCAGCAGCAGCAGCAGCAGGGGGTGGGGCATGAGGATGAGATGGTTGGATGGCATCACCGACTCAATGGACATGAGTTTGAGCAAGCTCTGGGAGTTGTTGATGGACAGGGAAGCCTGGTGTGCTGCAGTCCATGGGGTCGCAAACAGTCAGACATGACTGAGCAACTGAACTGAACTGAGGCGGTGGGTCAGAAACAGCTGGAGCAAGAGCCTGGTGCTGGGAAATGGGAGTTTCAGGGAATGGCTTTCCTTGATGGACAGAAGCTTCAGCCTGGTCACCTGGAGCTTCCTGGTGTCTGCTCTGCACCAGGGTGCGATAGGGTCTCAAAATGGGCCTGGCCTCCCTGACTTGGTTTTCCTCTCCACAGCCCCCTGGGGGTGGTGTTGATGAGCACCCTGATCCTGGGTCTGCTCTCCTTGGCAATATACAGCTTGTCCCGAAGTGACATCTATTATGACCCGCTCTATGCTGGTGAGTTGGTGGGAGGGTCCTGGGGAAGAGAACTGTTTGGGCAACGGCTTCCTGCATCAGACTGGCAGTCCCTGAAGGGCCTTCATCAGACTGGAGAACCTCAGAGAGACTAGAGACCCTCTGTTGATTGGGAAATCTCAGGGGGCCTCCTCCTTCTGACTTGGGGCTCCTGAGTGCCACAACAGTGCCTTTCTCATCAACCTGTGGACACCTATAAGGCAAGGACTGTGCCTCCCTATGAGGAAGGGTTGTGGGTCATGTGATTTGTGGGGTTGGGCCTGGGAGCAGTTTTGCACAGAGGCTTTGGGAAATTGAGTCCCCAACAAGAGATCTCAGGCCCCGCCCACACCTAATCTCTGCCCTGCCTTCACACTGCCAATGTCCCGCCTGCTCTCCTGTAGTCTTCGCGGTCTTCGCCTTCACCTCTGTGGTGGACCTCCTTATTGCTCTCCAGGAAGACGGCTACATGGCGGGTTTTATGGAGTTCTACACCAAGGAGGTATGTCAGGAGCGGTCTGGGATGCCCGCAGTCCTACTGCCTGTCTGAGCCCCACACCTGCCCCTGCAGGGTGAGCCGTACCTGCGCACGGCACATGGAGTTTTCATCTGCTACTGGGATGGCATTGTTCACTACCTCCTCTACCTGGCCATGACAGGTGCCATCCGTAAAAGGTGCGCGAGGCGGGCAGGGTGGCACCTAGACCCTGGGAAGGAGGCGGAGTTCTTAGGTGGAAGGCCCCAGGCCAGGGTGAAGCCAGAAGTGTCTGTAGGGGAAATCAGGAAGCCCCTCTAAGGCTTAGACAGGGGTGGCTAGAAGAAGGATTCAGGGAATGTCACAGGTGTCTGTGGTGGTCAGTTCTCTTCTCTTGTGTCACCCTGTACCTGGGCAGCCATTGCTATCCTTGGACATAGGGTCTGACTGTTCATTCCCTCATTCAACTCCCTGTTGTCCCTTCTGTCTTGGGTGAAACTGAAGGGGTCCAGAGCTGGGGAGCCCAGATTTGTCTCTGGACCCTGTCTGGGGCTCTGAGACTGGGGGTATCTGCTGGTCACTCCTCCATCTCCTGCCCAGGAAGAGTTACCGGAACCTTGGACTCTATTGGCTGGGATCCTTCATCATGAGCATCCTAGTGTTCCTCCCAGGAAACATCCTTGGTAAGGACTTGGCTCTGAGGAATCTTGTCTCCCTGGGCTGGGTCACTGCCCTGCATCTGGAAGTCCCCACGGGGTCCTCCATACCTTTTCCAGTGTCTGCGGAAGGCAGCCCCCCACCCCCGCCAACTGCATGCCTCTCCATTCACAGTCTAAGTCGGCAGACTTTCCCCACATCTTTCCCATTTTCTTCTTGGAGGAATGGAAGCACATTCCACTTCTTCCCCAGCTAGTGGTCCCTGACCCCAGGGACTTAGCCCAAAATGCTCTTGACATGAGAAGGGAATCTTAAAGTGGATCCAGAGGGCAGGCTGACAGCTTTGTAGGTAGGTCTTGGGAGACAGAGCAGAGAAGGCAGCCAGGGATGTGGGGGTAGCTGTGAAAGAGGAATATCCAGGGTGTCTCCAGGGGGAACAAAAAACAGCTGAAGTGTAGGAGCCGTGTCCTGAAGGTAAATTGAGGAAGGCCAGGCTGAGGAGCATAATCATCATCTTACAAGCACTGGGGAGTCAGAGGTGTTAGGGCTGAGCTAGGATGGCATTTGTGACTCAACAGCTTCCAGCCAGGGGCTCTGACATGGCCCTGATAAAGGGTCCAGCCAGGCCCAGGAGATCCTCACTTCGTGACACCCTGTCTCTCCTACCGTGGCAGGTAAATACAGCTCAGAGATCAGGCCTACATTTTTCCTCACCATTCCTTTCGTGCTGGTCCCATGCTGGGCTGGCTTGAGGGTCTTCAACCAGACCCAGGTGCCAACCTGCTTCACTCCCAACATGGTGAGTCCCTTGCCCCCAGGTCAGCTTGTCCCAAATGCCTGAATGTCCCCCATTTGGGTTGCTTCTTGTCAAAGACATTATCTCCTTGGAAAGATATCCTTGGTGATTAGGGAAGAAGAGATGAGCCTTCACTGAGTGCCTGTTGGATACCAGACTTCTCATGCTATTTCTCATGCGGCAGGTGGAGGAGGCCCAAAGAAAGGGCCTTCTGCGGCGCCCAGTTGACCTGGCCCTCATCATCTACCTCATCTTTGCTGCATTCTTCACCCTCTTTCGGGGCCTGGTGAGTCTGCACTGGCCTGCCTACTTGCCACCAGTCCCCTCCCCAGCCCATCCCTCCCTTCTTTAACTTCCTTATCCAGTGCGGAAAAAGGCCACTGCTCTCCCACCTGATCGTTCAGGGAAGTTCACTGAGTCTAATCTGAGTGTTCCAACACAAAGTCCCATTCCCTGTAGCCTTCTCCCCAGCTCAAGTATCTGTGGATTCTCAGAGGAGAAACCCAAGGATGAGGCAGGCCAGAGCAGGGGGTGTGGTCCCCTCCCAGGAGGGTGGGGAAATCTCCCTATGGGAGGGAGGTTTGAGGCTGTTGGTTTGTCTGTGGGCCCTAGGTGGTACTTGACTGCCCCATGGATGCCTGCTTTGTCTACATCTATCAGTATGAACCATACCTGAGAGACCCCGTGACCTATCCAAAGGTGCAGGTGAGTGGGCAGGTGGAAGGAGAGGACCATGGTCCTGCTGTGGTTAGGGATCTACTGGGCCCCTTTGACGCAGGTGCCAAAACAACACAAGTTAAACTGGCTGAAGCACAGATGGAATTTATTGTCCTACCAGAAAAGTACAGATGTGGTCTTCAGGTATGGCTGGATCCAGGAGCTCAAAGCTAGCTCTAGCTCCAGGCTCTGCTTTCTTTGCATGTGCTCCACTCCCAGGTGGTGCCTTTGTGGTATGGCAGAGACAGCCTTGGGTATCTCCAGGCTTCCATTCTCCCTATTTAGCCACCTCAGAGGAGATTGAGCCCTTAATTCCTCAGTGCTTAAGTGTAAGTCTTAAGTAGGCTCTGATTGGCCAAGTTTAAGTCACATGCTCATAGCTGATTATTATGGCCAGGGGGATGTTCTGATTGACCAGGCCAGGGTCATATGCTACATATAGAGGAAGGTGGGTGGGCTCAGTGTATGAGAGTGGTGTAGGGGGGAAACCCAAGGGAAAGAAAGGAGTAATTTCCACAGGGGTGGAATGTACAGTGAACCCCAATCTTGATAGAGTTTGAGGCTGGCCAGATCCTCCCTGGGGCCACCACCTGAGGGACGTCAGGAGACCTAACTGAGCAGCTACTCATTCCATCAGTTGTGTGCCCCGCAGATGCTGGTGAATATGTTTTATGTGCTACCTTTCTATGGCCTGGCCATCTATGCCCTCATCTTTCCTGGATGCTCCTGGCTGCCTGACTGGACCTTGGTATTTGCTGGAGCCATTGGCCAGGTGAGGTGGGGTGGGGTGGGGTGTGTTGGGCCAGTGCTTAGGAGAGAAAGTCTCTGCCTGCTTATCAATTGCCTTTGTGCTTACCTGGGTGATGCCAGGCCCTTGACAGGCTCTCAGCTCAGTATCCCAGGATTTCCTAGTGTTGGAAAGAAAAATGGGCCAGACACAGATACCCCATCCCATGAGGTCAGAACTGAACAGAAGGGGTACAGAGGCTGAGAGGGATTCCAGAGAGGCAGAGTTCTTAAAAGAGGGGGCATGGGCTTTGATGTATGGGTATGAATTCTTTAGGCAGGGAAAAGCTTTCCAGGAATGGGAACAGCATAAAGAAATGCACAGAGGGGGACAGTGATTTAGACAGCCATAATGTGGGTAAAGGCAGCAGCAAGATAAATTGACAGCTAGATGCTAACGGGTTTGAAATCTGGGCATGGGAGCTTGTGCTGAGAACAATGGGGAGCCATAGAAGGTGTTTGAGCAGTGGAGGGTTCAGAGCTGGGGGCATGTCTCTGGGTTTCTGATGGGAAGTGATAAAGGCTGGACCCTGGCCAGGGCAGTGGGATCAGGAGGACCTTGATTAGATGTATTATTATTTTATCTATTACAGGTAGAATTGAGAGGATTTGTGTCAAGGTTGCCTGGGGTGGGGAAGACCATGAGGAGGAGCTAGACTCAGGTCAGCGAGATGGGGTAAGGGGTCCAGCAGACAGAGTGAAGATGGTTCTGGTTAGGCAGCTGGGCAGAGGCTCACGGATAAATGGATAAGAATAGACAGGACATGTGGGGCACAGGGATGTTTAGAGACAGATGGATCAAAGAGGGGAGACAGGTAGGTCAGCAGGACCAGAGAGATAGGGATGAAGAAATTTTGGGTTCCACAAAGTGGGCTGTTGGTGACGCTGGGACTTGTCCTCTGGTCTGTGACATCCATCCTCCCTTTCTGGCCGCCAGGCACAGTTCTCACACATGGGGGCCTCCATGCACCTGCGCACGCCCTTCACCTACCGTGTGCCTGAGGATGCCTGGGCCAGCTTCTTCATGTGTAACCTACTGTATGCGCTTGGCCCCCACTTGCTGGCCTTCCGCTGCCTGTGGCGCCCCGCCTTCTTCCTACACCCACCTCCTGGGCCCCCAGCCCACCATGAGAAGCAGCACTGAGGGGGCCGTGGGGCCCCCAAGACTCTGTTTACATGCCCAGCCAGCCCTGTCCTTATAAGGCTGGGTTGGGCTTTTTTAGAGACAGGAGGTGTGTTTCTGGGTGCCTTTAGTTCTGACTATGGTGATTTCAGGCCAGTGGGTGGGATGGGAGTGCCCAGGGTCCAGGTGTTCCAGCAGAGAGGGCCACAGGCATGCTCAGCTGTCACCTCACCCAAACTCCACATAGGCACCCTCCCTGTCCATTATCCCCCTCAATGGATCCTTTTAGTAAAAGTCCTTTTGATGCATAAAACGTTGCTCTGAGTGTTTCATGGGGCAAGGGACCCTCTTCTCAGAACCCACGAGGGCCCACTCATCACTGCCAGCTTAACCAACAAGAGCTAAGGTGCCGGACAGGAGAAGTTGGCCTCTGGTTGGTGTGAACAGCCCCATCTTCCAGATGGGGAACAACGAGGCTCAGAGAGGACCGGAGACCCATCTGAGGTCACAATCAGGAGAAAAGAGTCCAAAGTCTAAGCTCCACCAAGAAATTATAATAACTAACAGTGTGACACAGTTATTAATCACCTACCATATACCAGGCCAATGACCAACATCACACGCTACATGCTGGATCTCACCCCATATTCCAGATGGGAAAACTGAGTCTGCAGGAGGTGAAGATCCTGGTCCGAGGTCATGCCTCCTTAATGCAGCTGTGTTAGGCATAGAATCCTGGTTCCTTCAGCCACAAAGCCCTGTGTCTGCTGTCTGACTGGCTCATATTTGGGAGAAACTGAAATTGGGGGGGGACAGCCAAGAAGTTGGGGCAGGGCTCCTTGTCCTCTGGTTTTAAACTTTTTTAACATTCATTTTTATTTATTTGACTGTGTCAGGTCTTAATTGCAGCACGCAGGATCTTTAGTTATAGCACGAGAACTCTTAGTTGTGGTGTGTGGGATCTAGTTCCCTGACCAGGGATCAAACCGAGGCCTCCTGCCTTGGAAACATACAGTCTTAGCCACTGGACCACCAGGGAAGTCCCCTCTCCTTATTTGATTTTTGAACTTAAGTGAAGGTGCAGGTTCAGGGGTAACTCCTGCCCAGAGCACTGTGGGTCAGGGGATTGATCTCCCTACCCCTACCGATACTTATTAGGCATCTATAGTATGACTAGAGATCTCTTCATGAAAATTAGAGATATCAAGGGAATATTTCATGCAAAGATGGGCACAATAAAGGGCAGAAATGGTCTGGACCTAACAGAAGCAGAAGATATTAAGAAGAGATGGCAAGAATACACAGAAGAACTATACAAAAAAGATCTTCATGACCCAGATAACCATAATGGTATGATCACTCAGCTAGAGTCAGACATCCTGGAATGCCGAGTCAAGTGGGCCTTAGGAAGCATCACTAAGAACAAAGCTAGTGGAGATGATGGAATTCCAATTGAGCTATTTCAAATCCTCAAAGATGATGCTGTGAAAGTGCTGCACTCAAAATGCCAGCAAATTTGGAATACTCAGCAGTGACCACAGGACTGGAGAAGGTCAGTTTTCATTCCAATCCCAAAGAAAGGCAATGCCAAAGAATGTTCAAACTACTGCACAATTGCACTCATCTTACACGCTAGCAAAGTAATGCTCAAAATCCGTCAAGCCAGGCTTCAACAGTACATGAATGGTGAACTTCCAGATATTCCAGCTGGATTTCGAAAAGGCAGAGGAAGCAGAGATCAAATTGCCAACATCCGTTAGATCATCAAAAAAGCAAGCGAGTTCCAGAAAAACATCTACTTCTGCTTTATTGAGTACACCAAAGCCTTTGACTGTGTGGATCACAACAAATTGTGGGAAGTTCTTCAAGAGATGGGAATACCAGACCACCTCACCTGTCTCCTGAGAAATCTGTATGCAGGTCAAGAAGTAACAGTTAGGACTGGACATGGAACAACAGAATGGTTCCAAATCGAGAAAGGAGTACATCAAGGCTGTATGTTGTCACCCTACTCATTTAACTTATATGCAGAGTACGTCATGAGAAATGCTGGGCTGGATGAAGCACAATCTGGACTCAAGACTGCTGGGAGAAATATCAATAACCTCAGATATGCAGATGACACCACCCTTATGGCAGAAAGTGAAGAAGAACTAAAGAGCCTCTTGATGAAAGTGAAAGAGGAGAGTGAAAAGTTGGCTTAAAACTCAACATTCAGAAAACTAAGATCATGGCATCCGGTCCCATCACTTCATGTAAAACAGATGGGGAAACAATGGAAAGAGTGAGAGACTTTATTTTGGGGGGCTTCAAGATCACTGCAGATAGTGACTGCAGCCATGAAGTTAAAAGACGCTTGCTCCTTGGAAGAAAAGCTATGACCAACCAAGATAGCATATTAAAAAGCAGAGACATTACTTTGCCAACATCTAGTCAAAGCTATGGTTTTTCCAGTAGTCATGTATGGGTGTGAGAGTTGAACTATAAAGAAAGCTGAGGGCCAAAGAATTGATGCTTTTGAAGTGTGGTGTTGGAGAAGACTCTTGAGAGTCCCTTGGACTGCAAGGAGATCAAACCAGTCAATCCTAAAGGAAGTCAGTCCTGAATATTCATTGGAAGCTGAAGCTCTAATACTTTGGCCACCTGATGCAAATAATTGACTCATTAGAAAAGACCCTGATGCTGGGAAAGATTGAAGGCGAGAGGAGAAGGGGACGACAGAGGATGAGATAGTTGGATGGCATCACTGACTCGATGGACATGAGTTTGAGTAAGCTCCAGGAGCTGGTGGTGATGGACAGGGAAGCCTGGCGTGCTGCAGTCCATGGGGTCACAAAGAGTCAGACATGACCGAATGACTGAACTGATAGTGTGTCTAGCCACTAGATTGCCACCAAAAACCCAGAACTCCATATCTTAGATGTGGAAACTGAGGCATCGAGTGAGGGGCAGAGTCAGATTTGAGCTGTTGGTGCAGGTCCCCTCTGCAGGGTGTGTGACTGTTGTGGGGTCCCCATCCCAGAGTGAGCCTCTTTGGCTGCTGGAGCCCTGGACCCTTTGATGGCAACCGACTCCAGTATCCTTGCCCGGAGAATCCCATGGACAGAGGAGCCTGGCGGGCTACAGTCCATGGGGTCACACAGAGTTGGACACGACTGGAACGACTTAGCACGCACACAGTGATAGATGGGAAAGCTGAGATCTGCAAGCCTTTTCCCAGGTTACTCAGCCCTCTCCCCACACGGGGCATCATGAGCAGCCCCCCTCCATTTAAAAGATAGTTGAACTGAGACCCAGAAAATTTCCTCTACTGGCCCAGGTCAGTTCCAGGCTGGGACCCAGCTTGGTACCCACTGTTCAGGGTGGTCCTTCCTCCATCTGTGCCCATCACCACCTCTCCCCAGAGCAGGTGCCACCATGTCCCCTTTAACGCCCCCCCCACCCGTCCGCCTGCCTCCTTCCCTCCCTGCTCCCCTTGCAGGCAGACGCCAGGATTGCGCTGTCTGCTGGGATCTGCCCAGTCTTTCCCGGGTGTGCAGGGGAACGCAGTCCCAGCGCCTAGGGGCCGTTGGGCGAGGGCCGCACCGGCAGGATGGTGAGTGGGACCATGGGTTTGGTAGGTCCTTCTCTGGGATGCTGTGTCTCTGAATCTACATCCTTCAGTGTTTCCCTCCTTAGCCCTTCTCCCCCTCTTGTCTCTCCCACCTCTATCTCTCACCTTCCTGTATCTCTTTCTCTCCCACTCTTTCCATCTCTGCCTCTCCTTTTCTTATTCTTCTAGGTCTCTCCCTACTTTTCTCTCTCTCCTCCGCTCCCCCCCCACCCCTGGGTCCCTTTTCTCTCCCTCTCTCTCAGTCTCTGTCTCTCCCTACCCCCATGTCTCTCTCTTCTCTCTTTCCCTCTTGCTCTCTCTCTTTTCTCTCTCTCAGTCTCTGTCTCTCCTTCTCTACCTCTGTCTCTCTCCGTCTTTCCTTACCTACTCTGTGTCTCCCTCTGGCACTCTCTTTTCTCTCTCTCTCCCTTTGTAACTCTGTGCTTCTCCATCTTTCCCTCCTCTCGTCTGTCTCTCTTTTCCTTCTGTCTCCATCTCTCCCTGCTTTTCTCTGTGTCTCAGTCTCCTTTCCTGTTCTCGCCTTCTTTCTGTGTCTCTCGCTCTCTCTGCTTCTACCACCCCCTCGCCCCCCCCACCCCCACCTGCACGGGTTTGCTGCAGTCTCCTGCGTACGGATAACCTTGCCGCTGCCGCTGCTCCAGCTCCTCTGCCCCTCCTCCCTCCTCCCCAATCCCTGGCCTGGGCCGGAGAGAGAGAAAGAGAAGGGGGCGGGGCTCAGGGTCTCCGATGTTGGGGTTCGCGGGGGCAGGCGGGTTGCCCACGCACAACTAAGGGAGAGTGTGCCCAGGGGCGTGAGCTTTGCTCAAAGGCAAGGATTGTGAGGTCCCAGGAGAGTGGGGGTGGGAGGAGGGTCCGCTAGCCTTCTCCTTGGGACCCTGGCTGGTTGGGGACGTGGGCGTGTAAGAAGTCCTCGCTTCGAGAAAGGAAGGCCACGAGGCAGGGGGCTAGTCTTCTGAAAGAGCAGAGTCAGGAGGCTGGACTGAGCGCTGGGTGCCCCCAGGTGTGTGCTCGGGCGGCCCTCGGTCCCGGCGCGCTTTGGGCAGCTGCGTGGGGAGTCCTGCTGCTCACTGCCGCGGCGGAGGCGCAGCGCGGCCGGAAGAAGGTCGTGCACGTGCTGGGTGAGTCAGGGCCGTGGAAGCGGATCTTGCCCCGCAGAGGCAGTGGGCAAATAGGATCGCCCGAGTGCGCGGAGCGGGAAAGGGGGAGGGTGCTGGGCGGTCCTGATGGCCACAGCCCCCACCCAGCTCCTCCCGCTCTGAGTCCCCGCCCCCTCCCTAATTTCCTCCTGGAGCCCCTTTACCTTTCTGATCTCCTGACCCTCACCCAACTTTTCTTCCTACACCCCCTTTCCTGGGCCCCGCTGCCCAGGTGCTCCTGCCTACCCCCTAGGGCTTCTTAACCCTCTTTGGTCGTCCACAGAGGGGGAGTCGGGCTCGGTGGTGGTGCAGACAGCGCCGGGACAGGTGGTCAGCCACCGGGGTGGCACCATCGTCTTGCCCTGCCGCTACCACTACGAGGCAGCCACCCATGGCCACGACGGCGTCCGCCTCAAGTGGACCAAGGTGGTGGACCCGCTGGCCTTTGCCGACGTCTTCGTGGCGCTGGGCCCCCAGCACCGAGCGTTTGGCAGCTACCGCGGGCGGGCTGAGCTGCAGGGCGATGGGCCCGGGGACGCCTCCCTGGTTCTCCGAAACGTCACGCTACAGGACTACGGGCGCTACGAATGCGAGGTCACTAACGAGCTGGAGGATGACACGGGCATGGTCAAGCTGGACCTGGAAGGTGACCGCACTGTGGGCAGGACGAGTCACGTTTCTAAGGGAGGAGAGAGGATATTGCAAAAGACAGAAACCAAATCAAGTTGGCCTGAAGGAATTTAGCAGCTTGGTGGGGTAGGATAATGGTTCTGATTTGGGGTGATTTTGCTCCTCAGGGATATCAGCAACGTCTAGAAGCAGGTTATGATGGTATATAGAGGGTAGAGGCCAGGAATGCTGTGGAACATCCCACAAAACACAGGCAATCCGCCCAAGCAAAGAATAATCCAATTCAAAATGTCAATAGTAAAGAGGTTGGGAAACCCCGCAGTAGAATTCAGGCACAGGGAGATCCAGGCACTCACTCCATGTCAGAAATCCTTCCCTCAGCTCTGCTTCCCTGGATGGGCTTTCCTTGGACAAGTTTCCCGAATGGAAACAAAAAGTAGTGCCAGGCTTCCACCCTCCCAGCTTGGCAACTGATTTCCTTTCAGTGTTACTTAGAGTCCCAGAGTTATCCCTCATTGGCCCAGCTTGAGTCATGTGCCTATCCACGAACCAATCACTGTGCCTGGGAGATGGGTTGCTCTGACTGGCTGACCGTGGAGCTGAGAGGTGGCGTTTCTATTTGAAGAATTCCCTTCCATTTGGTTGCTTTCCTCACTCAACCTTAGAAGACTCTAGGAGAGATTTCTTAGCCCTCACTTGCTGAACTTCCCAACAAGAGCGAATAACAACAATAACAAAACCAGCTCTCCTTTATTGGGTGTTTTCTATGTGCCAGGAGCTTGGTTGAAGAGCTCTCTGGAGTCTCTCACTTAATTTTCCCAAAACCCCTGAGGAAGACGTTATTACTAGCAGATGGGCAATTGGCTCAGAGGGGTTAAAGCCTTGACCAGGACACATGCCAGTGAGTGGCAGAGCCAAGACTCACGCTCCAGTCTCAGGTTTCAGCTCTTCCCTCTGGTTCCTGTTTGACCCTTCCTGCAACTGCTGAGAGATGCATCTGCACGCACAAAGTCCTGCTCCCAAACACAGACACACAGAATGCTAGTGAACTGAGTTGACTGTGATTCTGATGAGGGAGAAGTTAACGAACAGAAGGTAGATGGGAAACCAATGAGAAATGTCCTGGGTAATCCTGGAGACCAAAGAGCTCTTTGTCTAGGATCAAATATTCATGGGCTCCCAACGTGGGGGAGTCAGCTCGGTGGGCTCAGAACTTGACCAGAAGGCAGGTCCCAATGCTGGAAGAATGTCAGAAGCACATAGAACTGAAGGAAGCAGGGTTGTGGGAACCGGGTTTTGAAGGATGAATAGGAGTTCTACAAGTGGAAAGATGGAAAGAACACGAACAAAGGTCTCCAGGGGTGGAAAGGAGGTGGACATGATTAAGTGTGTCAAAGGGGAGAGTCACGTGAATCCCAAGTTTAAGGCAAAGGAAGTATGAGGGATATGAGCTGGGGAAAGCCTGGTCAGGTCTGACGCCAGAGTAAGGGATGGACTGAAAGGTGGCACCCCTGATGTCAGGTAGGTGGATGCGAGTTGGGGGGTCCGAGCTGACCCTTGTGTACCCTCTCAGGTGTAGTCTTCCCTTACCACCCTCGTGGAGGCCGCTACAAGCTGACCTTCGCCGAGGCTCAACGTGCGTGCGCTGAGCAGGACGGCATCTTGGCGTCGGCTGAGCAGCTGCACGCGGCCTGGCGCGACGGTCTGGACTGGTGCAACGCGGGCTGGCTGCGCGACGGCTCGGTTCAGTACCCAGTGAGCCAGCCCCGGGAGCCCTGCGGCGGCCTGGGCGGGGCCGGGAGCGCCGGGGCTGGCGGCGGAGCCTCAGGAGGTGTGCGCAACTACGGCTACCGCCACAACGCAGAAGAACGTTACGATGCCTTCTGCTTCACATCCAACCTCCCGGGTGCGTAGGCCCCACCCCTGGGAGGAAGGTCCTGCCCACCGCTGGCCCGGGCCCCGCCCCACCCATGAGACCCCACCCCCAGGCCCGTCTCAAGCTTCTTTCCCACTCTGCCCAGTTTTCTCTCCTCGCCTTTCCTCTCCACACCTATCCTCGGGTGTCCGGACCCGGAGGTCCCTAGTATAGTCAAGGCGCGGCAATCAAACAAAGCCTGGCACCAGCACTGCTCTAGCCGAGGCCGTGGTCCCGGGCTGCAGGGGAGCGGGTGAAGTTTCTGAACCCCGAGGCTGTTTCCTGGGCGGCAGGCGAGAGGGAGTCCTGAAATCCGAGGAGGCCCAGCCCCAAGAGCAGCCTTAATCACTCCGATCCACCCCTCTGCAGGGCGCGTGTTCTTCCTGAAGCCACTGCGGCCCGTGCCTTTCTCCGGAGCGGCGCGCGCGTGCGCGGCGCGCGGCGCCGCCGTAGCCAAGGTGGGGCAGCTATTCGCCGCATGGAAGCTGCAGCTGCTGGACCGCTGCACTGCGGGCTGGCTGGCGGACGGGAGCGCACGCTACCCCATCGTGAATCCGCGCGCGCGCTGCGGCGGACGCCGGCCGGGTGTACGCAGCCTCGGCTTTCCAGACGCCTCGCGTCGCCTCTTCGGCGTCTACTGCTACCGCGCGCCTGGCGCGCCGGACCCCGCCCCTGGCGGCTGGGGCTGGGGCTGGGCTGGAGGCGGCGGGTGGGCCGGAGGCGCGCGAGACCCCGCCGCGTGGACCCCGCTGCGCGTCTAGGCCTGGGCCGTGGACCGCGGGGGCGCTTGGCGGCTGGCCGAGTGCCCTGCGGCGTGGACTGACCGCACACCTGGAGACTGGCCATGCCCCTTGCGGTGCACTGCAAGTTGACCAGACCTCCTGCGGTCCTTAACCCCTGGCCACACCCTCTGAGGTCCCCAGAGGCTGGCCAGTTCTCGGAGCCAAGTCCCTTGGAGTCCCCTGGAGATCGACCAAGCCCTACCTTTTCTGGACGGTGGATTGGGTCTCCTCTCCCAACTTTCCTCAGGAGATGAGGCACACCTTCTGAGAATCCCTGGAGCCCAACAGACTCTGAGGTCTCCTAAACACTGGACAAGTCTCCAGGAATCTTCTGGAACTTACCGCATGGTCGCCTGGAGGCTGGACCCCCGGGATTATCTGGAGACTGGCCACACGTCCTATGCATCTCCCCGGAGACTGTAGACTGGTCCCCTAAGGCCACCTGGACACTGAGCCCTCCTACCCACCATCTGTAGAGAAACCAGAAACTTCTGAGTTTGTCAGTTGACCATACGGCCATGGTCACATGAAGACTGTGGGCTCCTGTCCTCTTCCCTAGGGTAACCTGGAGATTGGTTACTCCCATTCTCTCCCTTTCTCCCACGAGTCCCCCAAAGTTTCCAGAATAAGGAAACTAAGGTCATGTCTCCAGGTCACTGTGGAGAACAATCCCACCCCTTCAGTTTCAGAGGAGACCACCCTTATCTGTCACCGTTAATACAGGTTGACACGCCCCAGCTGGCTCGCATGACGGGGTGCCCGTGGCGCATCCCTCAGATTCTCTCTGAGGGAGCAAGTCTGCCTTTACCTGATGGCCCCTTTCCTAGCTGTCACCTAAGAGACCATCTCCCGGGCCCAGGGACCCATAAAATCCATGTCATTTGCTATGGAGACAAGTTGCCCCACTTCCCATTGTTACCAAGGCGACCAGCCCAGCTTCCACTGTCACCTGGAGTCACACAGCCCTTCCTTCACCAGTCACACCCATGGAGTTAGTGCCTCCCTCCTGCAGCTGTAACCATGGATACCACACGTTTCCCATCTTACCCGCCTGCACCCCAGAGACCTATAGTTTCACTCCCACTGTCCTCACCCTGACCAACAGCCAAGGAGACCACCCTCTCCTCTAACTGTCCTGAGTGACCCAACGTTCGTTTCTCCAGCTCTCACCATGGAAACAGGCTGCTCCTTTCCGCGGGCGCCCCAGCTCCCTGCTCCTCTCCAAGCTCCGCCCCCAAGCGGCTTGGACCCAGCAGCTGTTGCCATGGAGACTAAACTCCAGTGTCTGAGATAACAGAACACCTGTCCCCTTAGGCTTTCTCTTGTAGGTAAGGCCCGCCCCTCCACATTGTCACCACAGGGGCTGTCAGCGTCATCTCCATGACAACTGACTTCCCAGTCCTCAGGAACTTCTTACCATGGGCCGGAACTTGCTCCATAGGGCTTAATGGCTGCCTCTTCACCAGATGGGCCTAGCTCCAGGCGGAATTCTGGAGCTGCTGGACACCCTCCGTTTGCACGCTAACTACATCCCAGACAACAGCTGTGCACGAGATAACCTTGCAACACCCAGATGAGCAAACGAGACCCTGGTGTGCCCCGACCCTTTGTGCTGTGCAAGCGCGAGGCTCCTCTTTTCCTCTCTGAGACCACATCCCCATTCTCCCTGAGGTCCTCTCCCCTTTTCTAACCTCCCTACCCCCACATTTCCCTTCTTAGAGATCCAGGAGAGGTGGAATTGTCCGTAAACCTCAAAATCCACTCTGAACTCCAGGTTCTAAGGGATGATTTGTGTTAACAAGTCAGGACCCAGTCAAACTCCCCAGTGTTAATAGCTCACTCAGGGAGACTGTCCATGAACAAGGCCACCCCAGCTGTTGGAGACCCCAGTTTCGAGGTCTTGCCTGGAGTAATACTGGGGTCCTTCCTGGGGCCCTCCTATTGCCACATCCATCTCCAGGAAACTTGTCTGTGGGTTTGGAGACCAGGTGTGCCTGAGTTTGAATTCTGTCTCTGTGACCAAGTGATGAAACCCCTGATCTTGTTTCCTCCCCTGTACCAGGGCTGTTTTTAAGGTCCCAGTGAGTGCAAAGTGTTATAGCAGGGGCTCAATAAATCTTTTCTTTCTTTTTTTTTTTGATGAGTGAGAAAATGAGGCAGTTGGTGGGTAGTTACTGAAAAAATGCACATTGGTAGACAAAATGTTTTTCAGCTGGGGCAGCAGGGGGGCTTGGTGATGATTTGGTTGGGAAACTTCTCTCATTCCTCAGGACCATTCATTCCCTCTCCCCAATCTCTCTTTCCTCTTCCTTCCCCCATCATGTTCTCCTTCTCTCCCTTGAGCCACTTCCCATGGGTCTGGCCCTTCTCAGCCCTGTCCTAATTGGGTCACTAACCAACCCAACAGTTCTCTCAGTCCCTTGGAAACAAAGTGTGTGAAACTGGATGTTGACTTCCTGCATCAGGAAGGCTGAGAAGTTACAGATTTTCCATGGGTTGGGGTGGAGGGGGTCAGGGGAGTGTGGGCTAAGAAGTAGTGAAAGTTTCTGGGATACAAAGAAAGGAGAAGAGAAAAAAAAAGTGTAAATGTCTGATATGGCTGGAGAAGTGGGATGGTTGATTTAACTGCTGGTGCTTCAATATCAGATGGGACAGAACTCCTAGAAATTCCAACCACTCATCTGAAGTCAGGGTCCAGCCCCCTGGTTAGAGAGCCTTGGGCTCCAACTGAGCCTTAGCTTCCTTGAATAGGAGAATGATAATTTGGCATTTTTCTGGAGATGAGTGCGTGAGATTTCTTTCATCCCTCCTTTTCCCTGCTGACATCCTTTCTCTCTTCCTTGGGGTCTCACATCCTGGTTGTGCCCTGGGTAACTAAGTTTTCCTTCTCTCATTCTGTGAGTCAGAGGGGCTGACTCCACTGGACAATGAGTACTGTGGCTCACATTCCTGGGCTACCCTAATTGGTCCAGGGGTGGACGTGGACCCAGGCAGACCAATGAGATGCAGGCCCTGGGATTTTGACGGACCAATAGGATCAAAGGAACCCTCTTTCTGCGGGGTCTCTGCACTGTTGGAGTGGAGGCCTCAAGAGCCCACCTGGAGGAGACCTAAGGATGGCACCTGGAGTAGAGACCCTCAGGAAGCTGGATATTCAGGTAAACATCTCTCTCCTGTCTTCCAGCAGCCAGTGCACTTCTCAGAGACATCTAAAATTTCCTACATGTCCTTCGGAAGATGTTTTATATTCATTCAAGGAAACATGCATGTATCATTTTCCTCCTCACTTTTACACAAATGAAAGTAGGCAATGTATACTCTTATTTGTTTACTTATGTGTTTGGCTGTGCCGAGTCTTAGTTGTAGCACGCGGGATCTTTGATCTTCATCGTGGCTCGCAGGATCTTTAGTTGTGGCATGTGGGATCTAGTTCCCTGACCAGGGATAAAGCCTGGGCTCCTTGCATTGGCAGTGCAGTCTTAGCCACTGGGCCACCAGAGAAATCCCAATATATACTTTTTATGTTGTAAAACTTCACATAGTATGAAACTCACCATAGTAAACATGTTAAAGACTTCAATTTAGTGGCATTTGGTACATTCACAGTGTTGTGCTACTATCATCTCTATCATTTTCATCACCCCAAAGAAGATCCCATACCCATTAAGCAATCTTTCTCCATTTCTCCCTGCTCTGACAACTGTTAACCTACTTCCCACCTCTATGGATCTGCCTATTCTTGATATTTTATACAAGTGGAATCCTACAGTATGTGTCCCTTTCGTGTCTGGCTCCTTTCCGTATGATAGTTATGATTGAATAATATTCATAAATATGCATATCACATTTTGTTTATTCTTTTATTGGTTAATGGACATTTGGGTATTTTCCATCTTTATTGTGAATAACACTACTACAAACATTTGTGTGCCATACATACTTTTAAAGTAACTCTATTTTTTACTTAATAATATATTTGGAGACTGGCTTCCTTCAGCTTGTAAAAAAAAAATCACATCCCCTCCCCTCCGCTGCCAGCATTTTTCTGAAGATTGGCACTGCTGTTTGGAGGCACCATAACTTTTGTAACCAGTCTCCTAATGTTGGCCATTTGCACATTTCCCATATTTTGTTGTTAGTAATAAGTACCACGGTCATCACACCAGTGTGTATAACTGGAGGATGAAATCAAGAGTTGTTTGATCAAGGGGTCAAGACTTGCCATTTGATAGGATTTCCAACTCTTCCTAGAGGTAAGGCCGATTTATAGCCCATCAGTAGTAGATGTGGTGCTTCCCTGATAACTCAGTTGGTAAAGAATCCGCCTGCAATGCAGGAGACCCTGGTTCGATTCCTGGGTTGGGAAGATACCCTGGAGAAGGGAAAGGCTACCCACTCCAGTATTCTGTTCTGGAGAATTCCATGGGGCCACAAAAAGTCAGAGACAGCTGAGCGACTTTCACTCATTTCACAATAGATGCACTTGCCTATTTCCATACACCTTCACCTGCATCATGCGTCATCACTTGTTACCTTGGCCAGCTTATTAGGTGAAAAAGAATATCTCTTTGTGGTTGTCACTTACAATTCACTCATTACATGAAGCTGACCATCCTCCACTTTGACCTTAGCTGCAGGCTGTTGAGTAAATCATAACTCATTCTTAGTTCAAATACATTGTCATCATTAAAATATGCAAAACCTCTCTCTTGTGAGATTTATTATTTCCTTTTTATATGTCTTAATTTCTGTTTCTTGGTAATCTGAAAATTGTGTATTATTTTATCGAGCATATGTTGTAGTTTAACAGCCATCTTGTTTCCTTTTCTTTGAGCTTTTTGTTCATATCCTTTGCTCATTTGGCTATTGGATTATTGTTTTTTTTTCCTGTTGTGGACTGGTGGGTGGCTCAGTGGATGAGAATCCACCTGCCAATGCCAAGGACATGGAGTTAATTGTAGGGGCTCTTTAAGGCAACAATTCCATTATCTCTGATTTGAAAATTGTTTCCAAGCTTGGGATTTGCCTTTTGACCTTGTTTATATTGCTTTGTGTCATTATTGCTTTTAGAATAAAGCCCACACTCCTCATACAGCCCATATTGCCCTGAGTGACTCATCCTCTGCCTCTCTGACCTCATGTTCCCCCACTGTCTACCTGTCACTCTGTTCCAGCCATTATGGACAATTTACTGTTTCTCAAATGAACCATGTTCCCTTCTGCAAGGAGATTTTCACTTTTACTCTTCCCTCTGCCTGAAACTCTTGCTTTCTTCCTTTCTTCATCTAGTTAACACTATCATTCCTTTAGATTCTGTTCACCTCCTCCAGGAAGATTTCCCTGACCACCTCCCAGGCATCATGTCTGTTCTGTTCATCACTATCTCCCCAACATCCAACACAGTACATGGCTCATAATAGCTGCTCAATAAGTCCTTGCTGAATGACTGAATGAAAGTGTCAAGAGGCAGGTTGAACTGTTAAAAAATTTTATTAAAATGTCCAAGAAGTACATTAATGTCCACAGTGTCAGATACCACAGACCCACGGAACACTGCAGTTGACAGCAAAACCAACGGAACCCAAAGCTGATCACCCGCACACACACTCACACGCATGCCACACACGCGGCACACGCAGACACATGCACACCTCAAAGGGAAAGACCAAAAGACAAACCACCCACTTTAGAAAAGATCGAAGCCCCCTCCTGCCATGGAGCTGGGGTGTGGGCAAGGCAGGGGCTGAAGGGGCCAAGGGCAAGGAGCATAAACCTAGACCCCTCAAAAAGGTTGCACCTCTAGAGTCCCCCACCACTCCAAACAAAGGGAGATTCTTCTGTGACATGGATGACTGAGATGTGTTATTATGTTTCTTGAACCAAGAGGAATTATCAATCTAGAAGGCAAACCTATATTCCTGGGCTTTCTCAATAAGCATAAGGTGGGATAGTGGATAATGTCTACAGCAGGGAAGACTAAAGACCATGGTCAAGGATGTGGGTCTAGTTTGGACTTCTCAATCTTTTCCTAAATCTTCCGTGTGTCAGAGCATAATCATGTTTCAACTCCTTTCCCCACAACAGAGAGCAGGGTTTGGAGTCAGCCAGAGGCAGGACCAAATCCTTATTCCTGTCTTGCAAGCCAGTGCCTTTTGCTTATCTGAGCCTCAGTTTTGCCTTGTGTAAAATGGGAAAACAATTGTTCCTAAGTCACTAGGCTGTTGAGAAGATTCAAGGAGGCAGTGTGTAAGTCCTTAGCTTGGTACCTACTCCATAGTTGTTGTCTATGATTATTACTTCCCTGAAGGGATATAGGCTCAGTTAATCTATTTCTTCCTCTACTGAACCCTTCGATGGACCATATATTTGCTTATTTTTCTTTCCTTCACAGTGCCGTTCTCCACTGTGGTTTTTAACACTAATCCACAGATGTTACCCAAACTAGAGAGGTTGAGAACGGACAAAGGACATGGAGGAAAAGCTATGGATCTTTCCTTGCCAGAGATCAGGAAGCTGAATCCAGAGTTCTGGCCTGGGGAGACATTTTACACATTGTAGATTCTGGAGAGGAAGGCAAGGTGATTTCTTTACCACTTAAAAAATTAAAAAACTAAAAGAAAAATGTGTGTGTGTGTATTTCGGTTTTAACACAGCACAACTCTCTACATTACCATAGGTAGATGTCACTACTTCAAGTTTTAAGCATTTCTAGTCCACCGGGCAATGAATGGAGACAGGGGTGGGGTGAGGGTAGGGATGGGACCCAGGGCAGGAGCACTACCAAGGTCTGCTTGAGGGATGGATACGGGCACTGAGCTAGAAAACGTGGCACCTCCTTGGTCCACAAAGGAGGTTCTTTGTCTCCCTGAGAGATGGAGGGGGAAGAAATCTGGGCTTGTCAGGCCCTAAACATCCTCTCATCTGTGTGTGTGTGTGTGTGTGCACCACACATGCAGAACCACCAAATCTCAGCACTGGACTAGACCTGGGAGAGAAAGCAACACAAATTCCCTTCTGTCCACAAATTTCTCTGACTATTCTGACCCCTAACCCTGAGGGCATGGAGGGACGTTGTTCAAAAAAACATTCCTAGAATTCAGTACACAGGAATTCCACACTCAGTTTATCCACCAAGACTAAGGACCGAGCTTGGGCGGAAGTCCAAGGTGAAGAAAGAGCAGTCATCAAGTTCAAGCAGTGTGCTTCCATGTAATATTCTACTCCCAAAGCCAATGACCTTCACTAAAGGCTTCAGCCTGCACCTAGGACATCTGTCAGTTAACTAATCTGAAACTCTGGCAGTCAAAGAAATTCCTTAATGCAAATCCAAACGCATATTCTTGCACCCTTATCAAAGCCTTATTTTCACAACTGGCAGTGAGCCTTGCCAGCAAAAGACTAAACCACTGCAAAGAATGATCTCTGCCAATTGTGCTTCCCTCCACTGGGAGATGCTCCCAGAGTTCAGCCTCACTAGAACTGACTTTTCAGACACATGGCTGCACCTGCCAAGAGGACCTTGTGTATGTAAGAAGGAGGAGAGAGGAACTTTTTACAAATGGGAATGTGTAGTGCGGGATGTGGTTTGGGGCTCAGGGGCTTCCGGACCCTCTTGTTTCTCTCTGGGCTCTGTCTCCCCAGGTGAAGGCTCCAAGGGAGGTGTGGGAAGGGGAGTGTGCTTTCCTATGCCTGGTTCTTCAGCAGAAATTCCCTTCCTCCTTCTCCCAGTCCTCTGCTGGGGGCTTCTTGTGTTTTCTGCGCTCCTTGCGAGATTTGTGGTGGTGATGCTGGTGGTGATGGTGGTGGTGATGCTGGTGTCGCCGCATCCTATGGGACCGTCTGGCTGCAGGGGAGCAAGGGAGGACAGAAACGTGGCCAAAGCTGGTGAGAGGTGGGAGGCCTGATGCAACAGGCCTCCTTGGAGGAGGGGGAAATGGAGGGAACACCGGGTAGGCTGGTTAAGTTCTCATTTATTGGCAAGGTCATATTATCAGGCAGCCAGCCAGCCAGATCAATGTGTATAGTCATGAGATGTTTAACTGGAGACTATATATAGCTGGAAACATGGGTTGGGATGTCTGGGGGAAGCCACTTACGTTTGGTACAGACGATTTGGGGCCGGTCCCATTTGCCATTGCTCCGGCACCGGATGATGGCCACATGGTGCTGGGCAAATCCTTCATCGCACTGGTAGCGTACTGTGGCATGGACATTATACTTGGCCTTGCGGGCACCAATAGGTGAGGCATTCTCCACTGCTGGAGGAGGACCACACAGCACTGGGGACAGAGGAACTTCCCGTTAGAGAAGTGGACAGGACTAGAGCCAAGCTGGTTTCAACTCTTGTTGAGATGAACCCTCAACAGGTACCCCCCCTTTGCCCAGCTGTGACCTTGAAAGGCTAGAAGTGAATATGTCTGTCTCCTCCACCCAAACTGGGAGCCTCTGAGGGGCAGGAACCTCCTGGACCCATCTCACCCTTCAATTCTTGTGCATGATGGGAATGAAGGAGATGGGAGGCAAGAATAATTCAAGCAAATGAAATGAAGAAAGGACACAAAACTTGGCAAAGAAACAGAAGCCAGAATGAAGAAAAGTGTAAGAGAAAGGTGGACATGAGAATATATATATATATATATATATATACTTAATTTGTAAAGAGCTCTTACAAATCAATAAGACCAATGAACATATAGAAAATTAGACAAAGGCAAAGGAGATGAACTGGTAGGAAAAATACATGCAAAGATCTTATCAACATATAAAGAGCTGGTTATTCTCATCCTCAAACATATGCAAACTATGAAAACAATGATATACTGTTTTTTTCAGGACTTAGATGAACAAAGAACAAAAAGTGTGAGAACACACAAGGTTGGAGAGGTTGGGGGAAAATGGGCACTCTCATATGTGAAGAGTGAAAACAGGGCTGGAATGATGCCTACACTTACACACTTAGACGAAACAATGAATCAGTGACAGACAGGAGGGAAGGTGGAGGAGACGGGGTGGGAAGCAGACCAGCAGCATACCTGTGCCCTTCTTACAGACATAGGGAAGGTTGTAGTTGCAGGGAACGTCGTTCCAGCGCCCGCTCTCATGTGCAACCATCACCACACAGTCCTCCCCACCCGCGAAGAAATTGTCCGGCTGATTTTCCCGCCAATTCTCAAATTGCTGTAAGAATGGGGAGCAGGGGGTGCTCAGGGGACCTGCATCCTGACCCAGGCTCTGGCACTAGCATTGTGGGGCTCCCCTGGCCAGACCACTCACATTCTCAGGGACTCAGTGTTCCCATCTCTACAATGAGCACTGTTCTAACTTCCCTGAGGGTGTCTGCCACTGCAGTCTGATTCAACCCTCTGATTCAACCCTCCCAGCTAGAGCTGGGAGGCTGTGGTGCCCTCCTTCCTGGTCCTCATGCCTTCTGGTTCACTCCCCGACAGTTTTCCACATGGGTCACACATTGTTATATAAATAGTTGAACAAAAGGTGACTTCAGACTGAAAGTCCAGGAGGACTTCCCTGAGGAAGCAATAGGAGAGCTGAAGACTCAAGGATAAGACTGATGCAGGCAAGGAATAGAATTCTAAGCAGAGGGAATAGCTAGTGCAAAAGCCCAGAGGCAGGACTGAACTTGCCCTGTCTGAGGAACAGAACAGAGTCAGGAGGGTGGGGGCTGATGGATGCAGTTAGAGTGTGGTCAGAAAGTGGGCAGGGGCCAGTTCTCATGGTAGAGGAGAAGAGATGGACTTTTTTTCTAACTGTGATAAAAATATAGAGTATAAAATTTGCTATTTTAACCATTTTTTTTCTATTTTAATCATTTTAAAGTGTCCGATTCATTGGCATTAACTGGATTTACAATGCTGTACAAGCATCACCACCGTCTGTTCCCAGAACTTCTTCATGGCACCAAACAGAAACTGTGTACCCATTAATCTGTCACTCCCCACCCCCACTCCCCACTGCCCCTGGCAACCACTGTCTACTTTCTGTCTCTATGGATTTGTCTATTCTAGATATTTCATGTAAATGGAATGTGACTCCTTTTATGTCTAGCTTTTTTCATTGAGCATAATGTTTTGAAGTTTTGTCTACATTGTAGCATGTATCAATGCCTTTTCTTTTTTTGCCTTTTTTTAAAATTGGAGTGTGGTTGCTTTACACTGCTGTGTCAGTTTCTGCTGTACAACAAAGTGGATCCACTATATGTACACACATATCCCCTCTTTTGGATTTCCTTCCCATTTAGGTCACCACAGAGCACTGAGTAGAGTTCCTTGTGCTCTACAGGAAGTTCTCATGAGTCATCTAGTTTATACACAGGAGGCTTTACAAATCGTTGAGGAAAGAAGAGAAGAGAAAGGCAAGAGAAAAAGGGAAAGATATATCCAACTGAATGCAGAATTCCAGACAATAGCAAGAAGAGATAAGAAAGCCTTCTTAAATGATCAATGCAAAGAAACAGAGGAAAACAATAGAATGGGAAAGACTCGAGACCACTTCAAGAAAATTTGAGATAGGGAACATTTCATGCAAGGATGGGCACAATAAAGGGTAGAAATGGTAAGGACATAACAGAAGCAGAAGAGATTAAGAGGTGGCAAGAAGACACAGAAGAATTACACAAGAAAGGTCTTAATGACCCAGATAACCACGATGGTGTGGTCACTCACCTAGAGCCAGGCATCCTGGAGTGTGAAGTCAAGTGGTCCTTAGGAAGCATTACTATGAACAAAACTAGTGGAGGTGATGGAATTTCAGCTGAACTATTTCAAATCCTAAAAGATGATGCTGTTAAAATGTTGTTCTCAATATGTCAGGAAATTTGGAAAATTCAGCAGTGGCCACAGAACTGGAAAAGGTCAGTTTTCATTCCAATCCCAAAGAAAGGCAATGCCAAAATGTTCCTGCCAGCACACCATTGCACTCATTTCACATGCTAGCAAGATTATGCTCAAAATCCTGCAAGCTAGGCTTCAGCAGTATGTGAACCAAGAACTTCCAGATGTACAAGCTGGGTTTAGAAAAGGCAGAGGAACCAGAGATTGAATTGCCAACATCCGTTGGATCATAGGGAATTCCAGAAAAACATCTACTTCTGCTTCATTGACTATGCTAAAGCCTTTGACTGTGTGGATTACAACAAACTGTGGAAAACTCTTAAAGAGGTGAGAGTACCAAACCACCTTACCGTCTCCTGAGAAACCTGTATGCAGGTCAAGAAGCACTAGTTAGAACCTTGCATGGAACAACTGATTTGTTCAAAATTAGGAAAGGAGTATGACAGGGCTGTATATTGTCACCTTGCTTATTTAACTTACTGGAGTGGGGTGCCATTGCCTTCTCCGATATGCAGAATACATCATGCAAAATACCAGGCTGGATGAATCACAAGCTGAAATCAAGATTGCCAGGAGAAATAACAACTGTGGATATGTAGATGATATCACTCTAATGGCAGAAAGTGAAGAGGAACTAAAGAGCCCCTTGATGAGGGCACGGAAGAGAGTGAAAAAGCTGGCTTAAAACTCAACTTTCAAAAATCTAAGGTCATAGCATCCAGTCCCATCACTTCATGGCAAATAGAAGGGGGAAAATTGGAAGCAGTGACAAATTTTATTTTCTTGGGCTGCAAAATCACTGTGGCCAGTGATTACAGTCATGAAACTAAAAGACACTTGCTCTTTGGAAGGAAAGCTATGACAAACCTAGACAGGGTATTAAAAAGCAGAGATGTCACTTTGACAACAAAGGTCCATATAATGAGAACTATGGTTTCTCTAGCAGTCATGTACAGATGTGAAAGTTGGACCATAAAGAAGGCTGAGCCCCGAAGAACCGATGTTTTGGAATTGTGGTGCTGGAGAATACTCTTGAGAGTCCCTTGGATTCAAGGAGATCAAATCAGCTAATCCTAAAGGAAATCAACCCTGAATATTCACTGGAAGGACTGATGCTGAAGCTGAAGCTTTGGCCACCTGATGCGAAGAGCCCACCCACTGGAAAAGAGCTTGATGCTGGGAAAGATTGAAGGCAAAAGGAGAAGAGGGAGGCAAAGGAGGAAACTGTTAGATAGCATCACCCACTCAATGGACATGAGTTTGAGCCAACTCCAGAATATAGCAGAGGACAGAGGAGCCGGGCATGCTGCAGTCCATGGGTGGCAAAAAGTCAGATACGACTTAGCAACTGAACAACAGCAACAAAAGTATATATATGTCAATCTCAATTTACTAATTCATCCACCCCTCCTTCCCCCTAAGTATCCATGTTTGTTCTCCACATCTGTGTCTCTATTTCTGCTTTACAAATAAGATCATCTATACCATTTTTGTAGATTCCACATACATGGGTTAATATACAAAAAACAGTGGTTAGATGCCACGAAGTAGGAGGCAATGCCTTAACAGAATGGTTGTCAGGCCCAAGGGCCTCTTCTATCCTCATCAAGGGAAGTACTAACCTTGTCTTCTTTCATACAATGCTATCACTACTTTTTAATTAATTTTTAATGACCAAATTGTATTCATTATGCGGACGGATCACATTCTCTTCATCCATTCATCATGGATGGTCATCCAGGTTGTTCCCACCTTTTGGCTACTATGATTAGTGTCGCTGTGAACACGGGTATACCAGTACCTGTTTGAGTCCCTGCTTTCACTTTTTTTGGGTATCTACCTAGGAGCAGAATTACAGGGTCATGTGATAATTCTAGGTTTAAATTGTGAGGAAGTGCCAGAATGTTTTCACAGCAGGAAGAGGTGGATTTATTTTTATCTTAAGAGGGCTTAAAGCACAGATAATCCTGATCTGATATATGATCTTTAAAAAGCCCCTATAGGGAATTCCCTGGTGGTTTAGTAGTTAGGACTCAGCACTTTCACTGTCAAGGGCTTGGGTTCAATCCCTGGTTGGGGAACTAAGACCCCATGAGCCATGCGGTGTGGCCAAAAGAATAAATAAATAAAAGAAAAAATGAAAGGTCCCTATGTACAGGGTTACCTTTTGGGGTGCTGAAAATATTCTGGAAGTAGATTAACATGGTGTTTGCACAATATTGTGAAAGTACTAAAGTCATTGAATTACACACTTTAAAATGATTCATTTTGGAGAAGGAAATGGCAACCCACTCCAGTATTCTTGCCTGGAAAAGTCCATGGACAGAGGAGCATGGTGGGCTGCAGTCCATGGGGTTACATGACTGAGCACGCGTGCATGAGGGTGGAGGGAAATGGGTTGGTAGCAATAAACTGGTAGAACTAAAAAAAAAAAAAAAATGATTCATTTTATGTTATGTGAATTTCACCACAAATTTTTTAAAAGTCCATGGCTGCCAGGTAAAGGGGTAGGAGTGGTGGTAGTTGGGGGGAACTCGTGTAGGTGTCCAAGTGAGTGCTGACAGGCTACACAGGCAGGGAGAAGAAGGGAAGTGGGAACACTTGAGAATTCACACTGGTGGACCAGACAGAGTGAGCAAGATGGGGGTGTCAAACTGAGTCCAAGGTTTGTAGCCTCAACCACTGGGTGACCAGGCTGTTCACAGGGCTGAGAAGTCAGGTGTGATGTGGGACTTCACTGAAGTTCCTTTACCAACTCCAGCATCTCAGAGTCACTGCTTTTTTTTTTCAATTTGTTTGTTTGCTGCACCGAGAGGTTTGGGGGATCTTAGTTCCTCATTCAAGGATTGAGTATAGGACCTTGGCAGTGAAAGTGAGGAGTCCTAACTACTGGACAGCCAGGGGAGTTCCCCACTGAGGACTTCTGATGGCCACTTGTGGTGGTAGTTTTGCGCAAGATAGCAAAGTGAAGCCTGAGGGTCTGACCACTGCCCTTTACCCAGATCTCTCCATTCTAGGCAGGGTCAGAGTCAACAGTCTGACTGCAGGGACCCAGGCCCCCAGGGTGCCGCCACTTACCAGCCCTGTGTTGTCCGTCCACTGGAAATCCCTTTCCACGATCCTGTCATTCAAGCCGATCCATGTGTTTTCACGCCCAAAACCTGTGGGGTGGGTGGGGGTCATGAGGGCTGGGTACCCACACCTTCCAAAGCCTAAGTTACTGGCTGGAGGCAGGGGGAGCTGGGGGCGTGGGGGTGGGGCACAGGAAGGACTGGGATTAGGCTCCTGGCCTTGCCACACCTTTCGACTTAAACCAAAGGCCATCCAGAAGGATGAGAGGGGGAGGGAGGTGGATGGGCGGTCCGGGAAGGGGAACACATGTAAACCCATGGCTGATTCTTGTCAATGTATGGCAAAAACTATTACAATATTGTAAAGTAATTAGCCCCCAACTAAAATAAATAAATTTATAAAAAAATAAAAAATAAAAAAAAAAAAAATAAACCAAAGGCCAGAGGAAACAATAAAGACAAGGCAGATCTTAGGAGAAATGAGAGAGTAGGAGAGCCATTGGGGAGCGCTGGACAGGGCAGGCGGGTGAGTCCAAAGGAGAAAGCAGCTGGATGTGTGTGTGTTTGATCACACAGAGGGAAAAAAACCCTGTGAACCAGGGAATGGACAAATAAATTAAGAGGGGATGGGATGGGGAAAATGTGAATAAATAAATGGATGAAAAAGGGCAGAAGGGATAATAAGGAAATCAATAAATGTTGGATTTAATTTATGGGATATGCCTCTTTCTCTAAGTCTCTTGTTCTCCCTCATTTCATCCCCTGCATCACAGACATTTCTCCATCACCCTCTATCCCCTGGCCCTGTTTTAATTTTCATCAGTGCACTTAAGACCAGTTAAATTATAGGATGTGTGTGTGTGGCGGGGGGGCTAAGTCACTTCAGTCATGTCTGATTCTTTGCAACTTTATGGACTGTAGCCTGCCAGACTCTTCTGTCAATGGGATTCTCCAGGCAAAAATACTGGAGTGGGTTGCCATGCCCTCCTCCGAGGGATCTTCCCAACCCAGGGATCAAAACCTCGTCTCTTAAGTCTTCTGCATTGGCAGGTGGGTTCTTAACCACTAGCGCCAGCTGGGAAGCTCAGACATTTAATTAGATGTTTACTTGCTTGCCTACATCCTCTGTAAGAACCTCACTCCTTCAGGACAGGACAAAGTGTTTTTCTGTGCCTGGAATGATGCCTGGACCATAGCAGGTGCTCAGTAAATAGTTGGTGAATGAATGAATAAAGTGAATGGATAAATGAACTGACAAGTGAATAACAGACAGTTGAGTTAATAATTGGTCAGGGCTTGCATTGACTTCCCTGGTGGCTCAGTTGGTAAAGAACCTGCCTGCAATGTGGAAGACCTGGGTTCAATTCCTGGGCTGGGAGGATTCTCTGGAGGAGGGGATGGCAACCCACTCCAGTATTCTTGCCTGGAGAATCCCATGGACAGAGGAGCCTGGTGGGCTACAGTCCAAGGGGTTGCAAAGAGTCAGATACGACTGAGCGACTAACACTTTCACTTTCAGGGCTTGCATTAATGAAAACAGCTTCAGAAAGGTGGCGTCTTCAGAACCCTGGGGGGATCCCCTGACAAAGAGGCTGTAAAGGCCACCACTGCCCACCCCAGAGTCCCTACTGTTAATGAAGTTGTGCTCTTCTGGTGAGTGGATGCTGGTCAGGTGGCCGGCTCGGCGGCGGCAGTCCCTCTCGGCGTCCTCCCATGCCCGCCGGTGGGCAAAGTAGCGGTAGCAGTGGCCCTGGAACTTGTGCCAGCCGTGGTCACAGCCCTCTGTATCTAGGGGGTGTAAAGAGAGCGTGAAGGGGGCTGGCATCGGGCTGAGATCTGCTCTGCCAACTGTGAGTGCAGCCAGCCCACCAGAGAGGGGACCCAATCTGAGGGCACTGGGGGGCTAAACCACCCCTTGCCTGGAGCCCATCCCCCACCCCACCCCCACTCTACCTCATCACCTTGTCACCTCCCTCCTCCCATATTCACATTTTTTCTCTGTTGCTAAGTAGAGAGTCAACTGGAAGATCATTACCCATCCCCTCTCATCCCAACTCTGATGTCTCCTTCTCTGATCTGCCCACACCCTGGGAACTCAGGAAACCGTCTCAGGAAGGCCTAAACTTTCCCTCCTGGGAAAAAGGTCCAATAGACATTTATCCCCCAAAGATATACAAATGGCCAACAAAATAGACATTTCTCCCCCAAAGATATGGCCAACAAGCCCATGGAAAGATGCTCAACATCATGATTATTAGGAAACGCTAATCAGAAGATAATCACAAAAATAATAAGTGTTGACAAGGACGTGGGGAAATTGGAACCCTTGTGCATTGCTGGTGCAAATGTAATGGCATAGCCCCTTTGGAAAACAGTCTGGCGGCTCCTCAAAAAGTTAAACACAGAATTACCGTATAACCCAGCCATTCTACTCCTGGGTACACCAGAAAGAATGGAGGGGAAGAAAAGAATGGAAAACAGGTATTGAAACAAACTTGTATGTGAACATTCATAGCAGCACTATTCACATTAGCCACAAGGGGGAAAACAGCCCAAATGTCCATTGATTGATGAATGGATAAAACGTGACCCATACAGTGGAATATGATTCACCCATAAAAAGGAAAGAAGCGATGACATGTGCTGCAGTATGGATGAACCCTGAAAACATCACCCTGAAAACAACAAGAAGAGATAAGAAAGCCTTCCTCAGTGATCAATGAAAAGAAATAGAGGAAAACAATAGAATGGGAAAGACTAGAGATCTCTTTAAGAAAATTAGAGATACCAAGGGAATATTTTATGCAAAGATGGGCTCAATAAAGGACAGAAATGGTAGGGACCTAACAGAAGCAGAAGATATTAAGAAGAGGTGGCAAGAATACACAGAAGAACTATACAAAGAAGATCTTCACGATCCAGATAATCATGATGGTGTGATCACTCACCTAGAGCCAGACATCCTGGAATGCGAAGTCAAGTGGGCCTTAGGAAGCATCACTATGAACAAAGCTAGTGGAGGTGATGGAATTCCAATTGAGCTATTTCAAATCCTAAAAGATGATGCTGTGAGAGTGCTGCACTCAGTATGCCAGCAAATTTGGAAAACTCAGCAGTGGCCACAGGACTGGAAAAGGTCAGTTTTCATTCCAATCCCAAAGAAAGGCAATGCCAAAGAATGCCCAAACTACTGCACAATTGCGCTCATCTCACACGCTAGTAAAGTAATGCTTAAAATTCTCCAAGCCAGGCTTCAGCAATACATGAACCGTGAACTTCCAGTTGTTCAAGCTGGTTTTAGAAAAGGCAGAGGAACCAGAGATCAAATTGCCAACATCCGATGGATCATCGAAAAAGCAAGAGAGTTCCAGAAAAACATCTATTTCTGCTTTATTGACTATGCCAAAGCCTTTGACTGTGTAGATCACAGTAAACTGTGGAAAATTCTGAAAGAGATGGGAATACCAGACCACCAGACCTGCCTCTTGAGAAATCTGTACACAGGTCAGGAAGCAACAGTTAGAACTGGACATGGAACAACAGACTGGTTCCAAATAGGAAAAGGAGTACGTCAAGGCTGTATATTATTACCCTGCTTATTTAACATATGCAGAGTACATCATGAGAAATGCTGGGCTGGATGAAGCACAAGCTGGAATCAAGATTGCCGGGAAAAATATCAATAACCTCAGATATGCAGATGACAGCACCCTTATGGCAGAAAGTGAAGAAGAACTAAAGAGTCTCTTGATGAAAGTGAAAGAGGAGAGTGAAAAAGTTGGCTTAAAACTCAACATTCAGAAAACAAAGATTATGGCATCCGGTCCCATTACTTCATGGCAAATAGATTGGGAAATAGTGGAAACAGTGGCAGACTTTATTTTTGGGGGCTCCAAAATCACTGCAGGTGGTGATTGCAGCCATGAAATTAAAAGATGTTTACTCCTCGGAGGAAAGTTATGACCAACCTAGACAGCATATTAACGGAGAAGGCGATGGCACCCCACTCCAGTACTCTTGCCTGGAACTCCCATGGACAGAAGAGCCTGGTAGGCTACAGTCCACGGGGTTGAGAAGAGTCAGACACGACTGAGCGACTTCACTTTCACTTTTCACTTTCATGCATTGGAGAAGGAAATGGCAACCCACTCCCGTGTTCTTGCCTGGAGAATCCCAGGGACAGGGGAGCCTGGTGGGTTGCCGTCTATGGGGTCACACAGAGTCGGACACGACTGAAGCGACTTAGCAGCAGCAGCAGACAGCATATTAAAAAGCAGAGACATTATTTTGCCAACAAAGGTCCATCTAGTGAAGGCTATGGTTTTTCCAGTAGTCATGTATGGATGTGAGAGTTGGACTGTGAAGAAAGCTGAGCACCGAAGAATTGATGCTTTTGAAGTGTGGTGTTGGAGATGACTCTTGAGAGTCCCTTGGACTACAAGGAGATCCAACCAGTCCATCCTAAAGGAGATCAGTCCTGGGTGTTCATTGGAAGGACTGATGTTGAAGCTGAAACTCCAATACTTTGGCCACTTGATATGAAGAGCTGACTCATTGGAAAAGTCCCTGATGATGGGAAAGATTGAGGGCAGGAGGAAAAGGGGACGACAGAGGATGAGATGGTTGGATGGCATCACCGACTCGATGGACATAGGTTTGAGTGGACTCCGAGAGTTGGTGATGGACAGGGAGGCCTGGTGTGCTGCGGTTCATAGGGTCGCAAAGAGTCGGACACAACTGAGCTACTGAACTGAACTGAACTGAGGGGCTGGAGAGGAGGAAGGGGGAGTGACTGCTCATGGGAACAGGATTTCCTTTGGGGATAATGAAAACATCTTGGAACTAGCTAGAGGTGGTGGTTGCACAACATTGTGATGTACTGAATGCCACTGAATCATACACTCTGAAAAGGTTAATTCTATGTTATATGACTATCTGAAGAAAAGATTTGCCTCCTGTCTGAATCATGGTGATGGAACCAGAGGCAGAGACCTGGAGCTCCATGTGAGGGAAGCCTGTGGCCCAGCACCCAACCCCGCTTCTGTACTATTTCTGGGGTCTTGGCAGAGACCCACCTTTCTCGCAGAGGCTCCCCCCATAGCTGGGGAGGCAAAAGCAGATGAAGGCGTTGACCTCATCGATGCAGGTGCCACCATTCTCACAGGGGCTGGAGATGCAATCGTCAATATCTGGAGGGGAAGGTGGGGCTGAGTCAGAGGTCAGTCTCCCCTTGGCTCCCAGTCCCCAAGGAAACCAGGCAGAAGATGCACTCATCACCCTACCGTCTACTCCAGACCCAAGTACATCAGCAGTGGTCTGCACTGATGACCCAATGACTCTGGCAGTCAAGGGAGTGGAACCTCACACAACTGACATGAATTTGCATCAGTGAGAGCAGATGCCACTGGACCGGCTAAAGGCTAGAGTGTACAGAATATTCCCCCTGATTCCAAAACAGTGAAGATGGATCTGGCAAACAGACCAATACAATATTGAAGCTGAAGGGTCTTCAAAATGTGGAACCTAGGAAATTGAGTTCCAGAGCATTTACAAGGATTTGCACAGTCACAAAGCTGTGTGTGGGAATAGGGAGCTATCCATTGAACACTTATACCAATCCCTGTGTAGATCGTGCCTGAGGCACTTACGATGCCAGGCAAGTCACTTGCCCTCTCTGAGACTCAGTTTCTTTTTTTTGCAAAGTGATGCTAATAATACCTCAGTGGTGGCTGTGAGCAGAGGGTCAATGGAAGAGCTCACAAAATTACGTCACTTATAATTATTTTTATAATTTCATAATTTGGCGTATTTCTTGTGTGGGGCTTTGGGGCTGGCCTGCAACAGTTCTGGTGGTGCCCATCCAGAAGAGGGTAGGAGATCCCCAGGGGCCCTTCGGGGCTGGGAGTCTGAACCTTACCAACCCTTTGTCTTCCCCTCCCCCACCTCTGCCTGGTAGTAATGGGAGGCAGCACGCCAGAGCCTCAGCCCCCAGAAGGAGAGCTCAGATGTTTGGTGATGGGGCTGGTTTACTGGACCCAAGGAGTGAAGGAGGGGGAAGGAGCACTGGAAGCCAGCCTCTTGCGATTCCCTGATCCCTTGTAGAGATGTTTGCTGGGACATCAATGTTTAGATCCTGATTCCATGGTACTCACCGAGCTCACAGTTCTCCCCAGCGAATCCCTGGTCACAGCTGCAGCCATACATGGTGCCATTGGCTCTACAGGTGCCCCCATGCAGGCAAGGGTTGTTCTCACAGGGATCCAAGGGGACTGCAGGAGGGAAAGGCAGTGTAGGAAGGAGTCAGACCCTCAGGCCCGCCTCTCGCAGAATCCAGAACTCAGACCTCTAAAGGCCCTCTCATTCAGTCCCTCTCTGCGGAGTCCCCTCTGTACCTTCCCAATAAGTGATCGCTAACTTCCTCTAGCGTGACCCTGTAATGAGCTTACCCTTTCCAGGAATCTGTTTCCAAAAAACACTCTTTACAAAGCATCTGTTGGCTGCGCTGCCTATGGCAAAGTCTTTCCTTGGACTGAACTAGAATGGGATTCCTGGTTAAGACTCCACGCTCCCAGTGCAGGGGGCACGGCTTCAGTCCCTGGTTGGGGAACTAAGATTCCACATGCTGTGTGATGGGGCCAAAAGATAAAAAATAAAATAAAATAAATTTAAAAGAAGCCAAGATTTTATCTTTTTTTAAAAAAAGGATGGGATTCCTTCAGCTTCTCTTATAAAGTCTTCTCCTAGAACATGGTCTAAGTGCTCTCCTTGACTTATCCCCTTCCTCTAGACATACTCTACTTTCATTGTGCTTCTCATACTTCAAGGGCAAAGTAGACATAGATTCTAGATGGGGAATGAACAGCACTGGGACCAGTGGGAACCATCACCTCCTTCATTCTTGTGGCTCAACCTCTTTTGATGCAACCTCAGTGGTTACAATGTGAAGACGTGAATTATAGCAGTTACTGTGCATAGGGTGTAGTCAGAGAGTCTGGTTCAATTCCTGCCTCTGCCACTCACTAGGAAATCCTGGGCAAATTCTGTGAATTTCTGTTGCCTCATTTACAAAGGAGAAGGCAATGGCACCCCACTCCAGTACTCTTGCCTGGGAAATCCCATGGACGGAGGAGACTGGTAAGCTGCAGCCCATGGGGTCGCAAAGAGTCGGACACAACTGAGCGACTTCACTTTCACTTTTCACTTTCATGCACTGGAGGAGGAAATGGCAACCCACTCCAGTATTCTTGCCTGGAGAATCCCAGGGACGGAGGAGCCTGGTGGGCTGCCGTCTATGGTGTCGCAGAGTCGGACACTACTGACGTGACTTAGCAGCAGCAGCAGCAGCATTTACAAAACAACAATAAAAATAGCTCATCCTTCTCCCATTCCTGGACCAATCGCAGTCCTGGCTCAGGGCATTTGAACTAGCTGTTTCCTCTGCCTGAATTGCTCATCCCCCTAGATCTCTGTATGGCTCCTTCCTCAACCTCCTTCAGGCTTGCTCAGATTTCATCCTAACCCCCTTCCAAAACCAAAACTGCCCACTGGCATCCCTCATCTCTTGCTTTATTTTTCTCTTTTGTCTTTCTTACTCTCTAACCTCCAATATAATTTATTAAGATCATCACTTCTTATCCATGCCTTCCGCGAGCGAGGTGATGGTCCACATGGCAGTCACACCTAGCTATTTAAGTTAAGTAAAATGGAATAAAAATTAAACTGTAGTTCTGGGACCTCCCTGTGGTCCACTGGTTATAAGAATCCACCCTGGTCAGGGAATTAAGATACCACATACCTCCAGGCGACTAGGCCTGTGTTCCACAACTACTGAGCCCACACACTCCGGAGACCTTCCGCCACAACTGGAGAGAAGCCTGAGTGCCAGGATGAAAAGCCAGCGTGCCACAACGAAGACGCTGTGTGCTACAAAGAAGACCCAGGTGGCTGGCTGCTATCGTACTAGACAGTGTAGCTTGAGAACATTTCCACCACTAGGAAAGTTCTAGAGTATTGCTCTAGAATGTCAGCTTCCAGAGCTGAGTCGATCTCACCATTGTGCCTGGATTCAGCCAGCACTCAGTAGTTGCTTGCTAACTGAATAAAGGTAGCTGCTGGTCCTCCTGCAATGACAGAAGCCTGTCTCTGGGGTGGTAACATGTGTCCTCGCAGATGCCCAGAGAGGCCTGTGGCTATGTCTGTGCCTGGTGCCACCCGGGCACATGTGTGCACGCACGTGGGGCTGCCAGGCACCAGGACGCGTAAGCCCCATCAGGTGCCCCATGCTGCTGACACCTGCCCACGGACTGGCGGTGACTCAGTCGCTTGCTGGTGCTGCATTTATTTTTGGCTTCATTAGCATCTCGGCTGCAAGCAGTAGGTGAGTAGGCGCCTGGGTCTCCCCCAGCACTGGCTGCCTCCCTCCACCCTGGCTGCCAATGGGTTGAGTCTGGAGCCAGAAAACCGACAAAGTCCAACCCAGATCCAGCTATGGCGCTGGAGACTCCTCTCAACGCACTTTCCTTAGCATCCCACTATGTGGTCTCCCTCCTAACTTTCTGACCATTCCTCCTCTAGCTCCTCTGACACTGAGCCCCCTTCCCGTACCCATCCTCCACAACCAGTCTCTTCTCTGCCCCCTTCCCAGGATGAGCTTACCCCCCTCTCCAAAACCTCAGGGTGTTTTGTTTGTTTTTTTATGCCAATGAAATAAACATCTTAGATTGAGACAAAGACTGTTGTCAGACAGCCTGGATTCAGACTTTATCCTTGACATTCCCCAATTGCAAGACTGCACAAGTCACTTGACTTCCCTGTGCCTCATTTTCCCCATCTATAAAGGGAGAATCATAGTAGAACTTGCTCCCCCAAAACATTAAAAGGATTAGCTAGTGATTTCCCCGATGACCCAGTGGTTAAGACTCTGAACTGCCAATGGCAGCAGGGGAGTGGGGGTGGGCATGGGTTCAACCCCTGGTCAGGTAACTAAAATCCTCCATGCTGTGTAGAGTGGCCAAAAGATAAAAAATCTTTACAAAAATTTAAAAATAAATAGATTAACCAAGATTATTCCGGTAAAGTGCTCAAAATAATCCAAACACAAAGGCAATCACCAACAATCATCAGCCTTTACCAATGCAAGTGCCCCTGCCTAGGGTCCGCCTGCTTCCTGGGCATCTAAGAAAAGAAGATGGGGCCCCAGACACAGCCCAGAGATGACAGGGTGGGCGATGAAACCCTGCATCTGCTGTTTCCATCACCATGACACTTTGCCTTCAAAAAAAGGAGCAAGTGTAAAACCAGTTGTGTTAATAAGAGTGTTTTGCAACTCAGAAAAAGTGCCGTTTAATTAGCTGCTTCTTTTTTTTTTTTAAAGCTCACTTGACCGAAAAAATAGCTCAATATGGCAGGACCTAAAAACTAAAAGGCTGGAATTTGCAGGCTGAGTTATGGGCAGACCTGACCTCAGGAGAACAGGGTGGTGGCTTTCTCTGGACTCCACTGGGCACAGAGCAACTAAGGCACATGTGGACTTGAGTTTGATCACTGACTGGCTGGTAGTGACATATCTCCCTGAGCTTCAGCTCGGTATCTGTGAAATGGGGGTGATACCCACCACTCCCGCCCCTTCCCAGCACACACATTCCCTGTGGCAAGAGGTCCCTCAAGATATGCACCACTGAATTCCAGCTGCAGTTCAACACTTGTCCAGGAAGACCTCCCTGCCAAGCCTCCTCCTTCCGCCTGCCCACCCCTCCAGGGAGGGGCCTGTGCCAGCCTCATCTTCAGAAGGGGGCATCGCTGAGGCAGGATCCCGGCCTTGCCCAGCACTGTCAGCTCAGAGGGGACACGAACATGATCTGCTAATGGTACTCATTCCCCAAACCAAACTCTGCCCAATCGCTCATCATCGCCTCACCACTCACTCTGCGCAAAATACATCATACACAACTTCACCTCTTGCCCTTTGCCCAGGCTGGTGCCTCTGCCAGGAACACCCTTTCTGGAATTCAGCTGTCTAATGAGCTCCCATCTTGAACATCATTGCCTGCTAGAAACCTTCCCAGGCACCAAGGACAATCCTTCCTCCCAGCCCCAGGTCCCTGAGCACCAACACGGTGGCCTGGATGAGACCACGAGCTTCGAACTCACCCTCCTCTGCACTCCCATTTGCAGGAGTCCCTGGCAGGGCGGGCTCCTCTCCACTTGCTGCCTCCTCCCAGAAGCTCTCCACACCTGGGCTCCCCACCAGGACCTCCAGCTCAAATTCCTCTGGGCCCAGGGAGGCAGGCAGCAGGGTGCTGGGGGAGTCCCACGGCACTGTAGGCTCCCCGGAGGAAACTGAAATGGGCTCGTCCTTGTTGGCTGCTGTCGGCGTCCAAGGAGGAAGAATGGGGTCCCCTGAGTGACTGCCCTCCTGTGGAGGCTTCAAGGCTCCCAGGGTTCCCTGGGTCGCCAGCTGGCCCTCTGGCTCTGGGTGGGGCTGAGAGCTTGAGGAGGCCACTGTGAACATGGCCAGGACATCGACCTTGTCCCCCAGGTCCAAGGACGTGAGGGATGTCACCACACTTGTATCCACAGCCATTTGAGGGCTCAAGGTGGGGCTTTCGGCTCCCTCAACCCTGTGGGACCCAGGTTCCCAATGCCCAGCAGCATTGCTGGTGTCCAGTGTGACTGTGGAATCCATAGGATCCACTGTGACTCCTCCATCTGTAGCAGCCCAAGGCCCCAAACATGGGGTGACCTTGGGCATCAAGGAGACTTCAGGGACCCCCAAGGGTGCAGATGGGGAGTGGGGGTCCAGCCCTTCCCTGTGCAGTGAGGCCCACGTGCCCTGCGTCTTGTCCATGGAGGCCTGCAAGCTGGAAGTGGGACTCTCAGCTGTATTGAAGACCCCAGATTCAGAGTCCGAGATGCCTCTGGCTCCCATGGGCTCAGTGGCAGTCTCAGAAATAGTGATATCTGCCATCACATTCCCGTCCACAGAGGCCTGTGGGCTGGATCCAGGGCGCTCAGCTTTGCTGAGCTCAGTAGGGCTGGCCCCTCTAGTTTCTCCAAAGTCTGCTCCAGGGGAGTTAGGACTGGCTCCAGCTTGCGTGTCTGTAGCTGCCTGTGAAGGAGCGGGAGGACTTCCTCCTCTGTGGCTGCTGAGTGACAGGGATGTGGCCTCTCCATCTTGTCCTGCCAGGCCTGAGAAGGAGGGCAGAGAATACACTTCCGGATGGATGGGATTCTGTGGGCTGGCTTCGATTTCTGAGGCAGGGGAGGGCAGGGCAGTGGCCATGGCCTCTCTATGCCCCTTGACTCCACTGGCCTCAGTGGGGAGGGGTGTAGGAGGCTCCTGGGATAGAAGCCACAGTTTGGGAGCACGAAGCATGGCCATGACAGGGAGGTCTGGAGAAATGACCGGAGGAGAAGCCTCCCAGGGGGCGGGGCTGGGGCCATTGGAGGGGTTGGGAGTGGTCTCCGAGGGGGACCAGGGCAGGTTGGAGGTGACTGGTCTCATACTAAAGCGCTTGGCTTCTTCTAGTTCCAGGCCAAGGGCTCTGCTGGGGTCTGGGCTGATGGGTGGGACCACGGTTGGGGGCCACAGCCAGGGCTCTTGGGGGCTCCTGCCACCAAGGGAACCTGAAACAATACCAACAGTTATTATGATTATCTCTCAGCAGCTCCTTCTTCTGATGGTCTCCTTGGCTCCAGGTCTGAGGAAGAGGAGTCTTCAGAGGCTTGGGGAGGCCAGGGGACCCAGCTGTGATTCGGAGCCTCCTCCCCTGTCTCCCTTAGATCCCCAGGCAGGTCCCATCTCCCCCAGGGACCCCACTCACCAGCTCTGGGCATTTCCACCTCATTTGTCAGCACAGCCCAGGGGCTTTGGCTCTGGCTACTCCCCAAGGCATCTGTGGCTCCAGTGGTCATGGGAGGCTCCACATAATTCCCAGCAACCTCTGGGGTGGGGGGCTGGATGCTGGCCTTGAGTGCCCCCTTCAGCCCTTGCTGGGGTTCCTGTTGCTGGAAGTGGCGCCCGTTCAACCCTTTAAAGCGCTCCCTCTTCCTGGGCGTGGTGCTGGCTGGGGCTGTCTCTGTGTGTGTGCCCACCACAGCGCCTGCCTCCACGCTGCTGGGGCTGGGGGCCACCATGCTCAGCCACACCTCCACAGCCTCCAGGGCAGGACTTGAGGCTAATGTGGGGACCCCAGGGGCACGGCTGGAGGCCTCTTGAGACTTCTGCTTCTCTGCCAAGATCAGAGACTCTTCTTCCCCACTAGACACCCGAGGCTCCTGGTCGTCTGGGGTGACTACCTCCTCCTCCTCCTCCAGGGTGGGCTCCAGTTCTCCAGTGGGGGGCCCTTCTGCCGACAGAATCTCGCCCTCATCCCCAGATGAGGGGGTCTCTGGGTCTCCAGGTTGGGATGTGGGGTGATGAGCTGTGGGATTAAGCAGAAGAGGTTGTGCTAGGCCGAGGGCCTAGCTGGGAAGTCCTGCCTGAAGTCTACCCACATTCCAGCATGCTGCAGCACAGATCTTCTATGTGTCTATCTCTCTGTGCCCTTCTGACTCTCTGGGTTGTTTCTGGGATCCCCCTGACTTAGAGATGGAGGTGCAAAGTTTTTGTCCCCATTGTTCAGACAGGTTCACTGTCAAGGTCAGAGTCAACTGGTTGCAGTAAAGGGTCAAGAGACATCTTGGCTGGTGGGTGAAGTTCAGGCAGTGTCAACTCTCAGGGGGGCAGGTCAGACCTGGGCGTGGCTCTTCCCCAGGAAGAGAAAGCACCTAATGGGTATGGCCTCCCAACGAAGAGATTCTCCCCCACCCCCGCCCTTTCACATAAGACTCAGCTCCTTTGGATTTGAGGTTGGCAGCTTCTGAGGGTATGGAACCAACCCAAGGGCGAGGGTCATCCCCTGGTCCTGTCCCTGGGGCCGTGGTCTTGCTTAGGGGGCGTGGCTAGCCGAGGCATTAATCCCTTCCCAGCGAGTGCTCCTGTGCAAGGTTCCAGGCAAGAAACTTTCCATCCAGAGATCTGAGATCATCTGTTAGAGATCTCAGGAGACATGCGTGCTAAGTCGCTTCAGTCGTGTCGACTCTTTGCGACCCAGGCTCCTTTGTCCATGAGATTCTCCAGGCAAGAATACTGGAGTGGGTTTCCATGCCCTTCTCCAGGGGATCTTCCCAATCCAAAGACCAAACCCGCGTCTTTTGTGTCTCCTGCATTGGCAGGCGGGTTCTCTACCACTAGCGCCACCTGGCGCCACCTGGAAGACCTAGACCACACACTAAACAGGACTTCCCCACAGAGCTTGGCTTGCCTTGGGCTTGTCCTAAGGAGGGGCGGGGCTCCTACGGAAAGCTTGTCTCAGGGATGCGACCTTTCCCTGGGGGCGTGGCTCACCGCGGAGTAAGTTTTCAACCTGTTTCTCCCCTGCCTGACCTCCGCCTCTACTAGAAACCCAAACTTCCAGGGGCGTGGCCGTTAGCCAAGCGCACGCCCTTGGGGCGTGGTCACCAGGGGACGCACCCTCAAGGGGCGAGGCTTCACACATACCTCTGAAGCAGTAGGCATCGAAGCGCTCTCCAGGTGCTGGGAAGCCGGTGCGGTTGGCAAAGCGGTATACCGTGCGCACGCCAGGGGCTGGGCCACCGCAGCGCCGACGCGGTGTCTGGATCGGGTAGCGCACGCTGCCGTCGGCCAGCCAGCCCGGGTCGCACTGGTCCAGGCCCTCATGCCAGGCCAGGTGCAGCTGTCCTACCGAGGCCAGCACGGCGCCCTGGCGTCGGCACTGGGCACGCGCGCCGTCCAGTGTCAGGCGGCGGGCCAGGCCTACGTAGAAGACCTCGCCTGCGGGAAGGCGCGGGAGAAGGTCAGAGGTGCCCCAGGGACCCTCCCCCAGAGCCTGGGAAGGGGGTCCCATCTCAGATAGCCCTGATCTGGCCGGATTTGGGTTGTGGCTAAACGAGATGGAGGCAGCCGCCGCTGCGCGCCCCCGTCGCCAGAGCATCACTGTCATTGCCTCTCATGCAGTGCTAAGAGGGGGCTTCACTTTCTTTTCATAAACGAGGCAACTGAGGCGCCTGAACGAGTTGAGCTTCAGAGAGAGGAAGAGGCTTGGGCAAGGTGTGAGGAAGAAGGAAGTAGGAATGGGAGAAGGGGGCAGGAAGGGGGAGAGATTCAGAGAAACGGAAGGGGCACAAAGGAGAGGGGCTCAGGGAGCGGAGGAAAAGCCGGTGCTCCAGGTCTTGGCTGTGGGTTTAGAGAGCGATGAAACTTAGAAGAGCTAGGCAAGGACTTAGGGAAGGATGGGGATTGGGAAGGATAAAGGGGCTCAGAGAAGGGGGCGTTCTACCAGCCCCAGACTTACCCCCCAGCTCACGGGCAAAGCAATACACATCGTAGAGTTCCCGGGGGTCTCGCCTCCCATAGTTCCTCACCCCCGGAAGGCTGCTACGGTCACCATAGCAACCAGGACGGGACTGGGTGATAGGATACCTGACAAGACAAGGTGGGGGGCTCTCTCAGATTTGTGCTCCCGGGGCTCCCAGGGGCTGGCTCTCCGTCTCCCTCCCCCGTGTACCCCCTCACCGAACAGTGCGGTCAGAGAGCCACCCGGCATCGCAGTTGTCAAAGCCGTCCTCAAAGGCAGCCTGCAGGTGCCGCGGGGCTGCGATGGTGGCTGAGTTGAGACGACAGGCCTCCTGAGCCTCAGCAAAGGTCAGAGAGTAGCGATCCAGGGCTGCTCGGTAGTGGAACACAACACCTATGCAGAAACAGCCAGGATAGGGAGCCGATTTATGCTGAAATCTTCCAGCACAGACCTCCCTCTTACAGAACGCACCACCTGGACTAACAATAATAGACGACCTGCTACTGTACACTGCCCTGTACCATGTCTGTTCACTCAGCACCAAGCATAGTGCTAGGGTCATGATGGGGAGTGAAACTGATATAACCTGGTTTTACAGATGAGGAAATTGATAATGGCCATAAAGGGCTAGAATTTGTTAAATATTTGTGATGTAAAAAACATTTATAAGCATTATGTATGTACATGCTAAGTCACTTTAGTCATGTCTGACTCTTTGCAATCCCATGGATTGTAGTTCACCAGGCTCCTCTGTACATGGGATTCTTCAGGCAAGAAGAATATCCATGGCATGGGTTGCCATGCCCTCCTCCAGGGGATCTTCTCGACCCAGGGATCGAACCCGGGTCTCCCACATTGCAGGCAGATTCTTTACTGTCTGTGCCACTTGGGAAGCCCTATGTTGGCCATGAGCCAACAATGTCTCACTGCATATTTTATGGGGTCGACCAATCATTCCCTTTCCAAGGCCTTTCCAAGGGGATCTTCCCAACTCAGGGATTGAACCCAGGTCTCTTAAGTCTCCTGCATTGGCAGGTGTGTTCTTTACCACTAGCACCACCCCGGAAGCCCCTTTATACTCATTATGTCATTGAAATCTTACAACAACCCTATGATTATCCCCATTTCCAGAGGAGGAAATGAAGGCTCAGAGAGGTTGAGGGACAAGTCTAGGGCCACATGACCAGTATAAGGGAGAGCCAGAATTTGTATCCAGGAAGATCTAGACTCCAAAGATAGCGTTCTTCATGCCAGGGTTAGGGTCTGGAGGTAACAGAAGGCATGGAGAAGAGTGAAAGAGAGATGCTTCCTTTTAGGAACTAAGTACACGCACTGAGAGAGGAAGCAAAGAGCAACAGGTGATCAAATGTGGTTCTTGCCCAGTTTAGAAATGGAGTCACTGATGGCTTCCTGGAGAAGGTAACATGTAATTCACATCCTGGTTTATCAGATGTGAAGAATCGATAAGCTCACTGTGACTCAAATTCTGATTTAGGAACAAGAGAGATGGCTGAGCGAGATAAAGAAATTAAACATTTTGCTCCCTCTTATTGAACGGAGAGCTCCCAGAAGGCAGAAGCTGTGTCTCAGTCATGCCTATGTCTCCAGCACCAGGCTGTCATGTGGCAGTTGCTCAATAAATGTCTGGTAGAATGAAGGAACTAAACAAACCCAGAGGTGGAATTCCCTTCTTTCATCACTTATCAGTTTTCTTTGAGGTTTATTAGTTTTGAGAACAAGGCCTTAGAAAGGGAATGATTGGCTGACCCCATAAAACATGTAGTGAGACATTGTTGGGTGTGGAAAGACTGCGCTCCATAACAGGGGGTGCAGGGGCTTTCCTCATGGCCAGCATAGGGCTTCCCAGGTGGCTCAGACAATCAAGAATCCGCCTGCAATGTGGGAGACCCGGGTTTGATCCCTGGGTCAGGACAGTCCCCTGGAGGAGGGCATGGCAACCCATTCCAATATTCTTGCCTGGAGAATACCATGGACAGAGGAGCCTGGCAGGCTACAGGACAGTGACTAACATTTTCACTTCCCTTTTCAACATAGGTTAAGGGAAATTGACTTCCCAGTAGGTGTCCACAGGACGTTCTCCACACAACAATCCATTCATTGATTCAGCGCTCAAATATCTATTGAGCATCTTCTGTGTGCCATGCCCTTTTCTAGGACTTTGGTTTAATAATTAAAAAAAAAAATTGTCTGCCTTGTTCATCTTGACTGATTAGGAAAACAGAAACTACGCTGAATATTTCAACAGAAAGAATTTAATGTAGGAATTTGTTAAACAGATATTTGAAGACTGTCACTTCCTTAATATATAATTCCTTTTTATAATTTTTTTTAACAAATTCTACCTGTATTTTTAAAATGTTTATTATTTATTTATTTGGCTGCACAGCTCTCAATTGTAGCATGCAGGATCTTTAGTTTTGGCATGTGGGATCTAGTTCCTTGACCAAGGATCAAACTCCAGGCCCCCTGCATTGGGAGCATGGAGTCTTAGCCACTGGATCATCAGGGAAGTCCCCTTAATATATATTTTCAATCAACTTTTTAAAAGAACTTCCCTTTTAAAAAACATATATTTATTTTAAAAGGAAATTTGTATTCCTATTTTAAATACAAAACCAATATCCTTTGCCTTATGTGAAAGTAGGTGACCATGACATGGACTGCAAGTTATGAAATCCTGTGAAATGTTGTGGCCTATAAGAGACTAGTCAGAGGCTGCTCTCTCTTACCTGAAAAACAGAGATGCTAAAGAGAGAGGAGTATGCATAGAGACTTTCTTCATGATTTTATCAGAATTGAGAGCAAATCACTGTTCAGGGAGTATTTCTTTCTTTCTTTTTTTTTTTGCCTGAGGGATCTTAACTCCCCAAAAAGGGACTGAATCCAGGCCCTCGAACCTAGGCCCTTGGCAGTGAAAGCGCAGAGTCCTAACCACTGGACACCAGGGAATTCCCCAAGGAGTGATTTCTGAGATGACATTCAGTGAATGCACTTCCCCATCCCAGTCTTGGCCCCTCCCTTTCTCCCAACTGACCCGTCACCTCCAGGGGCACCAGGTCCTGTTCATCCTCGATGCCCCTCACCACCTGGCAGCGGTAGAGCCCGGAGTCGCTGGCCCTCAGTGGTCCCAGTAGCAATGTGGCATTGGCCCGGTGCCGGGGGTAGGCGGGAAGTGACACACGTCCCTGCCAGCCCTTGGCGACTCGGACCACGTTGTCCTTGGCCACTAGGATGGGCAAGTCCTGCCGCTGGCCTGATGCAGTCCGCACCTTGGTCCACTTGATCCGTGGGGCTTCTTGAGCTGCACCTGGCCGTGGCCGCAGGATAAGGAGACAGGGCAGGGCCACCAACTCTGCCAGTGCAGCCCGGACTGACCCAGACCCCACTTTCTGCATGTGGAGCCCCTTCTCAGCAGTGGCTGCAGCTGCGGTGGCGTGCTGTGGGCCTGGGGTGGAGAAGGTGGAGAGAGAGCCTGATTGAGAGGCAAGGACCAGCAGAGACTGCAGTTTTCTTTGCTTTACAGACAAGGAGACTGAGGCCAGAGAAGTTAGGCTGCCTATACAACATCACAAGGCAGTACACAAATCTGTGATCTGTGGCCCATTCTGTGAGCAGAAGAGGGGTAACCAGGTCGAATCCTTTCATAGTTCTGCCTCCACTCAAAGTCCAGATCCTGGAGACCAGAGATTTGACTCTCAGTGTCACTGACGTGGCCATGGAAAAGTCAGTGTTCTCCTCTGAGCCATGGTTTCCCTAAAAGTTAAACGAGAGGCAACCATCGGAAGGGAAACGGTGTTTGTGGAGTACCTTCTATATACCAGGCAATTTATAAATAGCAATCAGCTCATTTGATTTTCATCACCATCTGCAGAGGTAGCCATCTCTCATCCTCTTCTGGAGGAGTTGAGGAAATTGAGGCTCACAGACATCATACTTGCTTAAGGCCACAGAGCAAATCAGGAGGCATTTCTAAAGTCTGGCCTTTTGACCACCACTGGAGAGATGCCAGGGAGAGGCATATAGGGTTTTATTTCTATTGCTACACCCATGGCAGGCATCACTAATCAATCTTCATACTATTCTCTCTCCCTCTTTTTTTTTCTTTTTCTCTTTCTCTCTTCAGCTCATCTCAGCAAAACAGTGAGAGGCGGGAACCTCTAGCCTCTGCTGGCAATGACTAAAAATAACCTCTCAGGTGTCTTGTTCGCTTTTGACTGTTCAAAGACTTTTTTCATCTATTCTCATTTTATTCTCCAGACCAAGCCAGAGAACCAGCAGGAGAAGGCTCTCAAGTTAAAAGGCTGCCCCATCTTGTCAGTTCTCCAGACCCCAACCTCTCTCACCTCACGAGCAAACTCACCCTGCTCCCCAGCCACAGAGAGAAGCATCTGGAGAGTCAGGAGGCCTGAGACCCAGACAGACAAGGCCCCCATCCTGGACCTGAAACAAGATGGAGAGGGAGTAAGGGGTGAGTATATCCCTTCTAGATAGTTGACATGAAAGGACCAATTCCTCCCCCTCTACAGATCTGGAAACGTGGGCTAGAGAGGCAATGCATCACTCAAGGTCACACAGTCAACAAGCAAGGGCAGATCTGGGATCCAAATCCGGGGCCAACTTACTTCAGAACCCCAGCAAGTGAAGCCTTATGGTCAGAGCATGAGTGCTGGAGTGAATCAAATCAGGGTTGTCTCTCTGCCTATTCCTTGCTGTGTGACCTTGAGCAAATAGCTTAGCTTCTCCGTGCCTCAGTTTCTTTGCAGGTCAGATAGGAATAACATCAGGTAGTTGGAAGGAATAGATGAGTCAATACAGTCAATACATACAAAATACTTAGCACTGCCTGGCATGAAGGGGTAAATTTTAGCTGTTATTATTATTGACTTTAACAGCCAAGATCAAAATCCCATTTCTCAAGTTGGCCTCCTAAATCAAACTGGGGGCTCCTAGAGGGCAACATGCAGTCCTAGTCTGCCTGGGGTCCCCAGTTCTGGCAGCAGGCTTGCCTCCAAGCCAGCCTGTAATCTGGGTTTGCTGACTGACACGATTCTCAGCTTCAATTCCAGGATCTGGTTGTCGCCAAGATTCTATTCCTGGTTTCTGGGATTTTTGAAGAGCTGCCAAGTCCCAGCTGGAAGAAGGGGCCTCGCCCTTGCCCATCCCACCCTCCCTCTGAATTCACACTGACTGATGAGGAGGCCTCCTAGATCCACAGAGAAACTCCCGTCATGGGTCCAGACTTCTATAGAGGTTGTGGCATATGCTCATCAAGTGCAGATACTGAGCACTACCCGTAAGCAAAGCCCGTTACAGACACTGGGACACAACGTGTCCTCCCCGACTTCACATTCTTCCAGAGACTAGAAACCCTGCAGTATGGCTCCTCCCTAAAGCCTCCCACTCCTCTGAAAGCCCCCTCCCTGTGTCCCCCTCCCCCACCAACGTGCCTCAGAAGGTGGGGACAGATGGGAAGTTAGAACATTACCTATAAACCCAGCCCTTGCACCCTCTTCCTGACAAAAGAATAGCCCTGAATAGGGGAGTGTGGATGGAGTCCGGAATAGGGTCCTGTGGCGGGCAGCGGGGCCCTGCCAGTTTCCAGCTCCCAGAGGCCCCTGTAGGAAGGCAGGCTGGGGACCTGTCCGTGGTGCTGAACTTTGGGGCAGCGATACAGAGGCACTGCCCACTCTCCTTGCCTTCTTAGGGCAGTGACTCAGCGTCCAGAGAGGGTGAGTGGTTTGCCTGGGACTGCACAGCAGGGCAGAGGTCAGCTCCTGGTATGGTGTCCCTAACTACCAACCTGAAAACCCTCAGCCATTTCAACCTCCATCCCTTGCTGTCCTCTTTCTCCCTCTCAGAACCCTGAGAGGAGCAGGGCCCCTGATAGCTCAAGCCCTGGATAGGTATTAAAGGGTGGGGCAGGACTCTGGGCTGTGCATGCCCCAGGAGAGCCTTGCGTGAATGCGTGCTAAGTCACTTTAGTCCTGTCCAGTTCTTTGCAACCCCATGGACCATAGCCTGCCAGGCTCCTCTGTCCATGGGATTCTCCAGGCAAGAACACTGGAGTGGGTTGCCATGCCCTTCTCCAGGGGATCTTCCTGACCTAGGGATTGAACCTGTGTCTCTTACACCTCCTGCAATGGCAGGCGGGTTCTTTACCACTAGTGCCCCCTGGGAAGCCTTAGGAGGGGGCAAGTACAGAGAATTCTCATGCACATGCACAACCACACACCCCTCCACACACACACTTTGTATGATTAAGAGCTCAAACTCTATCCTCATGACTAGGTTTCGAGGCCTGTCTCTACTCCCTACATGTTGCTTCATCACTCTGTGCCTCAGTTTTCCCACTTGTAAAATGGGGATCACCCAGCACAGACCTCAGAGTGTCACTGGGAGAATGGAATGAGCTGACTTGTGAAGCCTAAGAAATGTTCCCGTAAACAACAGCTACTTGTACACAAAGGCTTGTGTACACACTCAAATATACAATGGTGGTCCAAAAAGGTGACAAACACAGGTTCAGGTGCACCCTCCTCCTGCCACACACACGCCTTCCCACACATATCCCATCCCCTCCAACAGCACCCTCACACACCCACACCCTTTCTCTTAAAATACCCCAGGGCCACCAGAGGTGAGCATTTACACAGCTGTCTGGGGCTTGTCCCCTTATTAATAATGCATGAGTCTCATACATATGCAAGTAGGGGCCTGTGGGGCTTTGGGGGAGGGGTGGCCAGGAAGAAAGAGAAAGAAGAAAGTGTGTGTGTGTGTGTGCGCACGCGCATCTCCCCTCCCTCACACCCATCTCCTGTCTCAGAAGGCACTGAGTGAGGATGAGTTTGCCAGCAGGCGTTTTTTGTGTTTGTGCCTGGTTGTGCATCAAGGTGCTGTGTCCAGGCAAGGATGCGCTCTGTGGTATGGGACCATGTATGAGGGTCCACAGCGGCAATGTGTACTGGGTGGGGCACAGGGGACCAAGTGTGGGTACCAGTAATGCTTAGCAGAGGCTGTGAGCACACACGTGTATGTGTTACTGGCCTTGGAGTCAGGGTGTATTTGTGTGCATGGGTTCAACGCATGGAACTCCTTGGAGGAGAAAGGAAGATGGGCTCAGTAAATCAGCCCTGGTTGCCCCTTGGAGACCCGAACTCCATGCCAATGTCTCCTCCATTAGTTCCCCAATTCTGCACACAGACCACATCTCACACTCCCCCACCCAGGGTCCACACTGTCGATCACATGGAGAGGACCTGGCTATACACGCGGGACACATACACAGCCACACACTCTAGGCTCAGAGCCTTGGAGACTCACACTCACAGATTCACAGTGACATTAACAAAGAGAGACAATATGGGCACTTACAAGGCAGGCAGCACGTCTTCTGCACAAAGACACACACCCACAGTCTCAGGCTCCCCATGGAAACCCCTCGATGAGGCCACTCTGTCAGGCACAGTTCCTCACACACACTCACACATGTAGCTGCCAGCCCCTGTCACAGACCAGACTGGATAAATTGTGGCTTTGGTGACTGGTGGGCACACATCATTTTGCAACCTGGTGATGTGGCCCCGGTACAAGTTTCCTGACAAAGACACAACCTTGGTCACATTAGATTCACAGAGGACACCATAAGCATCCACCTCCTCCCAGCATGGGGTAGACACACACACATACACACACGCACACACACACACACACAAGTCCCTAGCTCCTGGGGGACAGCTTCCATTTGGGAATGTCCATAAGCCAGGGAGGCTGCTGGGGTTCTGGGGTCCCACGGTCTGCCTAGGCTTCCCTCCCTGCCCTTCCCCCACAACCCCCGCTGGGGCCCAGCGCCAACCCTCTCTTCAGCCTGGCTGTCTCCCATTAATGCTGCCGAGAGGAACAAAGCCCCGCACACAGGGATGGGGGTCGCTCTTGCCCAGGCTGGGCCCAGGGCCCCAGCCCCTTACTTCCCAGTGCCTGTGCCCCGAAACCAATCCAGGACTTCCACATGCATCCATATGGACAGACATAACTGAAGGGGTGAGGCAAAGGTCTGTGTCTAGTGGTGAGGACGTGGCCAGATGTGAAAGTATTGGGGGTGGCTCCCCCTTAGCGACTGGGTGCTCTGATCGATAGCTGGGGGTTTTAAGGGGCTCTCACCTAGTATTCACCTCGGACACACAGCGTGCTTCCCAAGAGAAGGGACAGCACCCCAACTCTAGGTCCCAGGAAACAACAGGAACCACCATGGAATGGAGCGCCCCCAGAGCCTCCTGCCTGAGTCAAGATGTGGTAACAAGACCTGAGCCAAAAGGGCAGAGACACCGCAGGACACCCCTTCCCTATGGGGGTTCAGTCTTTGTACAGACCCCCTTCTCTCAGGCTCAGGCTGGTCTGGGGAGCCCCCACACTGCTGCAGCCCATCCTGGAATCCTGCATTCATCTGCAAACTGGGAATCCCCACTTAAAATCTTGGGGTGTCTCAGCTCAGACACAGGGTGCCCTGTTCCGGAGTCCCACGCTCAGCGGGTGGCTGTTCCCCTCTTCTCTCTAAACTTGGGGCGCCCCTTCTTTAGCCTTGGTTCCCAGTGCCTCCCCAGCTGTAACACCCACCCCCAGCCCAGCCCCTCCCCATCGCAGGGTCGTCTCCGCATTCTCCAGACAACCTTACCCCCAAATCCGAATCCCCCTGACATTCTCAAGCCCTCTCCTAGTTTGCGTTCCCTCCCCAACTCGGGGCTTCCCTCCCCCTCTAAGCCACCACCCCATTCTAGGGTCTTCTCTCTGATCCCAGCCCCCCCTTCCCAATCTTGAGCTCTGTGTGAATCCCCTAGGACCTCTCCCTCAACGTAACCCCCTCCCCACGACAGACCCCCACCTGGCTCCTAGCTCCAACGCATCCCGGGGCGGTCGACCGGCACAAAGGACGCTCTGGCTGGGCTCAATCCGCGCCGGGTCCACCCCTGCGCCCTGCGCTCTGCTCGCCCCAGCGCCGCCTCAGCGCTTATAAAGGGGCTGCGGGGTTGCTCTGCGCATGCGCCCCCGCCGGCCTGAAGCCTCCAACTGTACGAGGGAGGGGGCTCCCTCTGCCCAAAATCCCCTCCCGATTCCTACGACCACTCACCCCACCCCAGAGACGACTGTGCCAGACTTCCTCCCATTCACAGTAAGTGTCCCCAGAAGTCCCATGGTGGGGCCTGCTCCATCTTACAGATGGAGAAACTGAGTCCCCAGGGAGATGAAGTCTCTCTCAAGGTCACGCCTGGGCAAAGGGCAGAGCTGGGATTCCAATCCTGGTCTGTCTAGCTCTCCAGGGCTCACACTTGAAACAGTTTTGGCTACAGTTACTGTTTTACATCAAGGTCCCTAGACAGCATATTAAAAAGCGGAGACATTACTTTGCTAACAAAGGTCCGTCTAGTCAAGGCTATGGTTTTTCCAGTAGTCATGTATGAATGTGAGAGCTGGACTATAAAGAAAGCTGAGCGCCGAAGAATTGATGCTTTTGAACTGTGGTGTTGAAGAAGACTCTTGAGAGTCCCTTGGACTGCAAGGAGATCCAACCAGTCCATCCTAAAAGAGATCAGTTCTGGGTGTTCATTGGAAGGACTGATGTTGAAGCTGAAACTCCAATACTTTGGCCACCTCATGTGAAGAGTTGACTCATTGGAAAAGACCCTGATGCTGGGAAGGATTGGGGGCAGGAGGAGAAGGGGACGACAGAGGATGAGATGGTTGGATGGCATCACCAACTCGATGGATATGAGTTTGGGTAAACTGGAGTTGGTGATGGACAGGGAGGCCTGGTGTGCTGCGATTCATGGAGTCACAAAGAGTCGGACATGATTGAGTGACTGAACTGAACTGATAGAGAGGAAGTGAAACTCAGAGAGGAAAGAAAGCTCCTTAGTTCAGACAGCTGATAAGAGACTTGCAAAGTCAGAGCTCAGGTGTGTCACACCTAGAACTGTTTCTGCCAGTGCCATCCAGAACTATCATTCATCCATGCATTCTATTATCTAGTCAGCTTTTATGGAGCACCTGGTGTGGACCAGGTATTATTGTTACAGAAACATTTTTGCTTTGATGGGGGGGGATGTGCATGTCTTTGTAGGGAGATCCCAGATCTTAAAGGGGCTACAATGGAATATTATTTAGCCATAAAAAGGAGTGAAGTAGTAATACGTGTTCCAACACAGATGAGATTTGGAAACATTATGCTGAGTGAAGGAAGCCAGACACAAAAGGGTCACAGTGTGAGTCCCTTTACATGAAATGTTCAGAATAGATAAATACAGAGGCATAGAGTAGATTGGGATGACCAGGAGCTGGGGGAGAGGGAATGACAGGGAGGGACTGCAAGTGGGTACAGGGTTTCCTCTGGGCATGCTGGAAATATTCTAGAACTAGATAGTGGTGATGGCTGCACAGTAATGTGGATTACTGCCACTAATCGTGCACTTTCAAATGGTAAATTTTATGTTCTGTGTATTTTCCCATAATGAAAAGTGGAAATGAGGGAGGACAAAAATATGAAGAAATCAGCCCTTTCCCCAGCAAGCCTTTCTTCCCAGGGTCTTCATTTCTCAGCACTGAGACTGGGCTGCCCTGGTTGAGTGTCCTGCATCCATGTATGTGTGTGGCTGTATCTCTGAGGGTGGGTCTCGACTGGTGGAAAAACAAAGAAACGGGGAACTGGATGATTTCAGCAAGATTACCAAAAAGGGGGTGAGAATGAGTGAAGGATGACGGAAGACCCCAAGGGAGCAAGTCTTCCCTGGAAGGTCTGTGTCAGCCTGCTGTTCTTGGGATGGGCTAGTAGTGGCCGTAGGGACCAAAGTGACACACTGGGGAACTTCTCATCACAAAAGAAGGATGGAGGTCAGGGATCACACTAATGTGAGTGTCTGCAGGTGGCAGGCAGCGGGGACAGGAGTCTGGGTGACATGTGGGGGCAGCTTGGCCCCCACAAGTCCGGAGTTCAAAACCCCTTTCTGAGGAGTTCCATGGTGGTCTAGTGGTTAGAATTCCGCACTTTCACTACCACGGCAAAGGTTCAGTCCCTGGTCAGGAAACCAAGATCCCACAGGCTTCGAAGCATGGCCAAAAAAAAAAAAAAATCCTCTCTGAAATCCCTAACAGTGTAACTCTGGACCAGCCATTTCATTTTTCTGTGTCTCAGTTTCCCTGTCAAAAACAGGGATCATTAAAAGTAAACCACCTTACCGGGTTACTGGGAGAATGAAATGGGACACACAAACTGGGAACTGCTATCAAGCTGCTGCCCATTTTCCAGCCAAGAAAACTGAGGCTCAGGGAGATAGGACCACCTGCCTGAGGTTGCAGAGTGTGGGTAGGGACCTACTGGGAGCCCTGATGCGAAGAGCTGACTCATTGGAAAAGACCCCGATGCTGGGAAAGATTGAGGGCAGGAAAAAGGGGTAACCCAGGATGAGCTGGTTGAATTGAATCATCGGCTCAATGGACATGAGTTTGAGTAAACCCAGGGATATAGTGAAGGACAGGGAAGCTTGCATGCTGCAGTCCACGGGGTCACAAAGAGTTGGACACGACTGAGCTTCTGAACAACAAGTGGGAGACCAGGTCTGTGGCTTCAGAACCAAGCTAATCCCCACTCTGACTCCCCCCACTTGTTCACTCCCCCCTCCTCCCCACTCCCTGGCTCCCCTCACTGGTGCCAGGGCTGAGCTTAGAGGGACTGGCCTGGGGCCTGGGAGCAGGCTGTTGCTGGGGGCTTAAATGAGGTAACCTTGCCTGGGAATCTGCTGGGCTCAAAGAGCTATTTATAGGCCTGCACTGGGAGTGGGCCAGCGGCCTCCCACCCTCAGCCTTGAGTGCCTCCTCTGTCTCCCCCACACTGGGTCTTAGGCCAGGGACTGCTGCGAGTCGGGGGCGGGAACAGGGGAGGAGGCTGGTTGCCCAGAGAATGAGCTAGGAGGCCGGACCCTCCAGGAGAGCTGGGCATTAGGAACAGACACTGTCCCCTGAAATGCCTCTCACACACCAAAGGTGACATATCAACAGGGCACGTGCAACCATGTTCACACCTGTCACATACAATGTCACTGCCAACCACTGATACAAAGTCATATCCCAGACATACGGTGACAGGATAGGCAGCAGGCCACACCTGGCCAGGCCACATACAGATCACACAGGCCACTCACACTGTCACCTGGTCACACACAAGTCATATCTACTGTACAACCAAGCTCACACTCTGAGCCCAGCTGCACCTAACCCCTTCACACTCAAACACACCTGTTGCTGTGCATACCCACAGAAACTTCGCCTTCCTGGCAGCCACAAACAGCTCACATTTGCCCCATGTTGTTTACAGCCAAGCATGATTATGGCCATGGGCATACCTACAGACAGTCAGCACCCAACCATGACCACTTGACACCAAGTCACCGACATGGGGACAGGCCCCCGAGGCCATACTCACAGCACAGTCACTCATGTTCACCATCCAACAACACTCAGTTGTGGCCCAAGGTGTTCCCTGTCCCTTCGTGCGTGGCCACCCCCTCTCCTGCCTACCATCACCTCCACTTACCCAGGCTCCCAAGCTTACCTCCTGTGGAAACAAGTGAGCATCCTTTTACCCTGAGCTGGGCCCTGTGGTACCCATGCAGGCCCCAGTGGGTAAATCAGACCCAGATCTGCCCCACAGGGGACTGCCAACCCCAGAGGATTCCATCACCCTTACCTCCACAGACTCTCCAGGCTGCGGCCTTGGGGCAATCATTATATTTATGCCCCAGGGGGAAACTGAAGCTCAAAGCAATCTGAGGGCTTTGGCCTGCCCTACCCCAGGATGAGAAACTTATGGGAAGTGGGACCTGTTTTCTGCCATGAGGGTGGCTGCCTCCCCAGAGTCCTTGCTGACCCATACTTGCTGTGTGACTTCAGCAAATCCATGACCCTCTCTGAGCCTCCATTTCCTCTTCTGAAAAATGCAGAACTCAGCTCAACTCCAGAGTGAGACTGGAGTTGGCATCCCGGTTCCCCTGGGTGACCTTACATAAATGACTTCTTTGCCTCAGTTTCCCTCAGCCAACCAGAGTTACAGTTCCATGCTCTTCTAAACCTCCCTCTGCCCCACTCCCTGGGGTGAGGAAGGAGGGAGTGATTAGTCTCTTCTCACTAAGGCAAATGAATGGACCACTTTTGGCTGCCCTGCTGGGAGCTTAGAGCTGCTAATTCCCTGGAGAAACAGGAGGTTCTTTCATGCCTAGGCGCCGGTGGGGTGAGGAGGCGGGAAGAGGGTACGAAGCTGGCTTCATCCCAGTGGGCATGGTGGCTCCATGCCAAGACCAGAAGTGGCAAGGGGGGCCTTGGGGCTCTGCATATCCTCCCTGGGGAACCTTGGCTGCTGAGTGGCTGAGGGGCTGTATCCTTAGCTGTAAAATGGGAGTGACAAGGACCAGCACAGCAGATTTAATGATCTAGTGGATGGAGACAGACGTGGCTTCAAGTTAAACACAGGGTAGGTGCTCAACAAATGTCAACCACTGTTGTTACGTGTCAGCCTAAAGAGTCCACTGAATTCTCTAGCAGTCTTATAAATAGAATTCTCTTAATTTCACAGATAAGGAAACTGGCTCAGAGAGGTCAACATATTTGTTCAAGATCACACAGCCAATGAATGAATGGCCTAACCAAGATTTGAACCTGATCTGGACTCTCCAGGGCCCATACTCTTCCTAAATTCTTCTAGAGGTAGGGAGGTGTTTTTTGACACCCCCCCAGCCCTGCCCTCAGACCAGCAGAGCCAGGTCTGGATGGCACGAGGCCATGACTGAATGCAGGAAGTCCTGACAGGCAGGGGCTGATGGGGTGGCCCTTCCGCTGGTGTCCCATTTTCCCAGCCAGCCCCCACTCCTGGTGTGGACTTGGGCAGACACTAGTAGGATGCCAGGAGGACCATTCCCCTAGCCCTTGAAGAAAGGGGCTGGATCCCAGACCATTCAGTTAAAGCCAGGAACTGCAGCCTCTTCCCAGTGGCTGCTCTGTCCAGAAGTCTCCATTCACGCGGATTGGATGGTGTACCGCCTTTCTCAAACACCTTTCTTGGACTGCTTTAGGCCCAGCAGGATCTGGACTCACATATTTTATTCAAATTCATGGTCTTTTATTCAACCAGGCCTTTGCTTATGCTGTTCACTCTGCCTGCCCACCCACCTCCCCACTCCAATTTTTCTCACCTTGGTGAATTACTGCCCACTCAGTAAGGTACAGGCACAATATCCCCTCTCCCAGGAAGCCCTCCCTCAGGTAGACCCTCTATTTCCCCAGCCTCATCTCTCCCTCTTGCTCAGCTCTGGTCCCAAGGGGCTGGGATTGTATGTGTCTAGTTCTTTCTTCTCCAGATTGGGAGATCTTCAGATATGGGGCTGGAACTGAGACTTCTCATAGTCCTCAGCATCACTCAGCACAGGGCTGGGCAGTAGGGAGTGGCAGGAGTTGCTTACTGAATCAGTGAACCAAAACTTTAGCCATGTATCTGAGGCTTTGTATAATCCAGTTTGGCAAACTCCTCTTCATCCTTCAAAACCCACCTCACATTACCCCTCCTCCAAGAAGCCTGTCCTAGGCAGCATTTACTAAGAAGACAGATTTGGAAGCCAGGACTTCTGTGTCCCAGTGGTGACACACGAGGCTGATAAAGACACCCAGTACTCGCACCATCATGGCTTCTTCCTCAACTCTTCCTTTTGCCTCTGGGAGGCAGTGAAGTGCAGGGATTCCCAGGCTTGTGGGCTTCCCTGGTGGCTCAGTGGTGAAGAATCCTGCTTGCAATGCAGGAGACATGGTAGACGTGAGTTCGATTCCTGGGTTGGGAAAATCCCCTAGAGAAAGAAATGGCAACCAACTCCAGTATTCTTGCCTGGGAAATTCCATGGACAGAAGAGCCTGGAGGGGGTCGCAAAGGAGTCAGACACGACTTCCCTGGTGGCTCAGACAGTAAAGAATCCGCCTGCAGTTAGAGAGTGAACTCGGCAGACTTCATTCTACTGGTGGGAAGACATCATTACAAGAATTCTCTTGCACTCTAAAACTAGTGCTCTATACCCGCACGTACCAAAGGACAGCCCCCCCCCACACACACACCGTAGGCACACACTTGCTTTAGATACCTGCATTTCCCCTCCAGATCCGAGAGACTTGCTTGTAGAAATCCATGGCCCCCTTGTTTACCACCGAAGTGGGAAATGTCACTGCCTGTCTCCTTGCAGGGCTGGCCTTGGGGAAGTCCTAGGGAAGGAACGCTCCTCCTCTAGTAAGCATTTCCAGCTTCAGTTTTTTTGTTGTTGTTTGGTCATTGTGCTGTGCTCTTAGTGGCTCAGTCATGTCTGACTCTTTACCGCCATGGACTCTGTCCATAGGGATTCTCCAGGCAAGAATATTGGAGTGGGTTGCCATGCCCTTCTCCAGGGCATCTTCCCAACCCAGGGATCGAACCCAGGTCTCCCTCATTGCAGGTGGATTCTTTACCGTCTGAGCCACCAGGGAAGTCGTGTCTGACTCTTTTGTGACCCCGTGGAGTGTTACCCCTCCAGGCTCTTCTGCCCATGGGATTTCCCAGGCAAAAATACTGGAGTTGCTTGCCATTTCTTTCTCCAGGAGATCTTCCCAACCCAGGAATCGAACTCACATCTCCCACGTCTTCTGCATTGCAAGCAGGATTCCTTGCCTGAGCCGGCAGGGAAGCCCGCAATCACTGGATCAGGGCCCTTTAAGAGGCAGGAGCTGAGGGGCGGGGCAAATTAAACCACGCCCCGGGAGCGAGGGCCGGCGCGCCTGCGCGGCTTTCACGCGGTTCCGAGTCTTGCTTTTGGTTCCGAAAGTAGTTTAGGAGAAACTGAGGCTCCGAGAAGGAGCGACCGCTCCGTGAACCGATAGGAAACCTGTTTACCTTTCTTGGACCCACTGTGAAAGGCCTGGCCTGGGGTCGTTAGCAGTGTCCCCGAAACTCCAGATTTTTCCAGCAAGGGGTTGGTTGATCAAGGCGACATTTAGGCCTGGAGAGACCGGGCAGTGACGGATCTTGTGCCGCGCTACAGGTGAGGACGCGTAGATTCTGAGGCGTGAACAGAGTCGCGCTCTGGCGGGCTGGGTTCGAACCTGGACTGAGCCCAGCTCTGAGTCCTGCGAGGCCTTGTGGAACCGAGATGACCCACTCTTTGGTTTGTCCAGAGACAGTGAGCAGGTGAGAGACCCGGGCAGGGGTGGGGTGTGAATGGGGGCGGGCAGTGGCAGACGAGGCCCTTGGCCTGGGGTGTAGTCCCTAAGGAGTAGACAGAAACGAGCGAACCGGTGGTGAGGGAGGGGTGAGCCAGGCAGTAGGCGAGCCCTCGCCACGGTGCTCAGCACCTCTCCACGCTGCGACTCTGGTTGCCATTAGGGTGAGTTCGGTGCTGAATCGGAACACCAGGCAGTTTGGCAAGAAGCACCTGTTCGACGAGGACGAGGAGACGTGTTGGAACTCGGACCAGGTGAGGCACCCTCTCCCTGGACTCTCCACCTCTAGTGTGACTCAGAATCAGGGCGGGGAGTCTAAGGGATTCCCCGTTGGTCCAGTGGTTGAGAGACTGTGATTTCACTGCTGAGCGTGTGGGTTCAACCCCTGATTTTGGAACTAAGATCCTACAAGCTGTGCTGCACCACCGAAAGAAAGAAAAAATGAATTAGGGGTCTAGTGTCCCCTGACAATTCGGGGGCTCCCGAGCTGGGCAGATTGGCCAGGAAGGGAACCTGTGCTCGCACTGTGCTCCCCACCCCTCATGGACTGTGTGAATGAGAGACAGGCACAGCAGGGCTGAGTCTGAAGTGCTCATGGGCCTTTCCTTTTCTGTCTGCTTCCAGGGTCCCTCCCAATGGGTAACACTGGAGTTTCCCCAGTGCATCTGTGTCTCCCAGCTGCAGATCCAGTTCCAGGGGGGCTTCTCCAGTCGCCAGAGCCGCCTGGAAGGTACTGGAAAACCCTGGAAAGTGGGGGACTAGAGAGGACTCGCTGGCCTCACTGCTTCTTTCTCTGCTGCAGGTTCTCTGGGGAGTGAGGCTCTTCGCAAGATTGTGGATTTTTACCCTGAGGACAACAACTCGCTTCAGATATCCTGCTTCAGCCGCTGGGTGGAGTGACTGTGCCTCTGAAAGCTGTGGGCCCTGGCGTGTGACCTTGGGCAGGTGGCCTCTAGGTCTCCAGTGGTTCACCTGTAAAATGGGCTCATGACAGTGTGTTCTGTGCAAGAGCTTCTGAGGGACCAACAGTGTGGTGGGTGACCCAGCATGGTGGATGTATGTGAGCTGGGGCTGGCAGGTGGGAAAAGAAAGAAATCTGTTTCCCTTGACTGTTCTGCTTACATCTTCCCAGTGCCACCTGCTGAGGTGGACCAGCTGAAGGTGACGTTTGAGGATACCACTGATTTCTTTGGCCGAGTGGTCATCTACCACCTACGTGTGCTAGGGAAGAAGGTGTAAGGCTGCTGGGTGGCTGCCTCCTCCAGGAAGCACAGCAAAGTCCTTCAAGTTCTGCACAGAAGGTTTATTGGTTCCTCTTGGAAAGGGCCCCCTCCCACCGTCTGTCCAGGAGCTGCCTTTGAAGCCAGTTCTGGGTTCCCCCAGCTCTGGGTCGACCATTTTGTTCCCTGAGTGTCTTGAGTCCCTGGTGGGCGGTGTTTACTCGGGGTCGGCGGGCACCAGGTTGCTCTGGAAGAGTTTAAGGATGTGGTTTTCGATCACCTGTTGCACTGGAAACAGAACAGGAAAGAGGTGGGCCATGAACTGAACGGTGGCTGCAAAGGCACAGGCCAACCTGTACCTTCCCCTCAGGGTATGAGCAGGGGCCTCAGCCCTGGGGCCTGGAGGGAGGACCCATTTCCTCCTCAAGGAGATCCAGATCCTTGCCAGAGAACAGTTGGGAAGACAGAGGCCCCCGCTCCTAGGAACCTCAATTTCCCTAAAGTTTGTAAAAATGCATTTTTGGAGGTTTTTCAGTTATAAAAATATTCCTTACCGAACAAAATTGGCAAACTGGAACTTTTAAAGGTGAGAGGGACTGCGAAAAATTATTTGTCTCAAATGGACTGAAAGTCCATCAAGGAAGGATGGAATGGGATACTTCCCATGCACCCCCCCCATGACCTCAGGGGTTAGTTCTGTTGGGATCTCCCCATTTTCTGAAGTAGGGAGTCAAACTGGGGCCTGTCTCCAACCCCTGTTCACATCCACTTCCTGCCATGGAGGGGGCTGGTCTCCATGGCCATGTGCACTGTGGCCCTCCTGGTATCCTCGTCCCGTCAGAGCCTCCTTTAGACCTCTCAGTGCCTGCGTGTCCCTCCATTACGGCCCCTGTCACTGATACACATCGGCTTCCTGCCCCAGTACACGGGGAGCCCCAAGAGCTGGGACTAGTACGTGCCCAGGCCAAGTATACACCAGCACCTGATGTTTGCTAACATGAACACTTTCCCTGCTAGCATCTGACATCCAAAAGGGATGTCCGATGCACCCTGCTGTGGATTATCCCACCTAGAGCACCCTGACACTGCCTCCAAGTATCTCAGGCCAACCTTTCCGATATCCCAAGGCCACGGCGAGGTCCATCGGGGTGTAGCCGGAGTCTGCCTCAGTGGTGAGATCAGCTCCTCGCGCTGCAAAGCAGAACAGGTGCTGCAGAGGAGGCTGGGCTGGGGACCAGGAGCCTGGGTGGGGCGTGGAGGTGCAGGGACTACCTACTACACAGCCACAGGCCTGCTGGTGGCAGTGTGGCCCTGGACAAGAGCGTGACCTCTGACGAATGTGGCCACTGGAATCTCCACCTCCAGGGTCTCTGAGGTATGCAGAGTGTGCATGCTCAACCCAGTCGACCAGACCCCTGTGCTGCCCCTGCCCCTTCCTGTCCCCACCTCAATCCTCCAGGATGCTCTTACCCATACTAAGAGCAGCTCAGGCAGAGTTCAGACCCCTCCCTGGCCATCAGGATTCCTGCAGGACCAGCCTCTACTCCACTCACCCAGCAAGGCCTCCACGCACTTCACATGGTTCCCACGCACGGCGTACAGCAGTGGCGTCCCTCCATTCTGTCAGGAACAGGGGTAGAGGACAACCGACACCATCTTTTCCAGATTCTCATGACCCCCCACACCTTCCCATTTAATGTGGTTCCTCCTCTTGTTTGTCACTTGGCCCATCCAGCTTCTTCCCTGGGTCTCAGCTTAGATACTGCTTCTTCCAGGAAGCCCGCCCTGACTTCCCTTGGCTCTACAGGCGGCCTCGGCTCTGTTCGCTATATCTGAGCTGTTTATGTGTCAGCTAAACCCCTCAAAAAAAAACCAAAAAAACCTGGGAGCTCTATGAAGCTTGGGGATGGGTCTTAGCACCCTGAGCAGACTTGGTACCCTGTGAGGTGCCCAGGGCCAGTGGGTGGCGCCTCACCCAGTCATAGATGTTGATGTCCACGTCACGTTCCAGCAGAAGCCCCACGATGTCCGTGTAGCCACCGGTGCTGGCCAGTGACAGGGCACTCTCCCGCTCCTTGGCCAGGATGTGGGGGTCGGCACCCTGGGAAGAGCAGAGGGGGCAGTGACAGAGCCAGGGCAGAGGGAGGGGTGGGGGCAGCCTTTGCAATCCTGGGGCCCCTATGTTAGCTCCATCTTAACAGACACGGCCCCAGCAGACTCAGCTGAGACCCCTGCCCTCCCTCCAGTCCTCAGGAAGCCCCCAGCTGGGCTGGGACGCACCCACTCGAGCAAGAAGCGGACAGTCTCGATCTCTCCAAAGGCGGAGGCCCAGATGAGGGGGGTGAAGCCGCGCTCGTCCGGCTTGTTGATGAGGTTGTCGCCTGGCAGGAGGGGGGTGGTACCACAGGGATGTACCCCTGCCCACTCTCCCCAAGGCTGCAGAACTGGGGGCGGGGTGGGTGGGTGGCTGGGGTCAGGTGTGGGGCAGGGAGGCATACATGTGGATGACACATGTGGACATGCTCAGGCGCACATACAGACATAGGTACGCGTGTGGAGGCTCAGGTCATGTCAGCAGCCACACGCACACACCAGCAAGTGAAGTCATACTGGCGCATGCATGTGGGCACACACCTTTCCTCAGATGCTCCTTCAGTTGGCTCAGCTCCCCTTGCGCGGCAAGCTGGTGGATGGACAGGGCTGGGGGCCAGAGAGAGGCAGAGTCCTCACCTGTCCCATCCCTGCTCCATTACTCAGTTTATCCCTGTCCAAAGTTGCTCTTCTCAGCCCCTGCCACCCCGCCACTTCTCTCCCGCCTGGGGACCAGGGGCCCACTCACAGTCCAAGGTGGCTGGCAGGGCTGAGACCTCATTGCCCCGCTGCCGGTTGGTGAGGGTCGTTGAGTGCTTCAGGGAGCTGCCTGCTGGGAGAGAGAGAAAGGGCCTCAATTTCCCCTCAGTATATCTTGGGTTTTAAGGCCAGACCCTGGGGGCTTGGAACTACCAGAGGCTGTGCATGGCTCCACTATCCACTCACTCCACCTTCTCAGATGCCCAGGGTGTGTATTTCTCCTCCATCCTGGCAAGGTTCTGCACAAAGTCCCTGCCCTCAAGGGCCCGTGGACAAGCCAGGGAGTCAGACAGAAACAGAATGAAAGCTTCAGCTGAAATAACGGGCTCAGGAGAAATGAAAAGCAGGTGGAAGAGGGGCAGAAAGAAGGAAGGGCAGGGGATGAGTCCCTTTCAGAGAAAGTGGTCAGAGAGGGCCACTCTAAAGAGGCCCAACTGTGAGCTTGGCCAGTTGAAGAAACCTGGGGAGAGGTGTAGGAAGAGCATTTCACACAGAGGGAACAGCAGGGGCAAAGGCCCTGGGGGAACTGAGTAAGACATTCTCAAAAGATTCCCGTCAAAAGAAATCCTTGGGTCCTCAATAAGTCAGACATAGAATTATCATCCGAGCTCGCATGGTACCCCCCAAAGAGTTGAAATCATGTGTTCAGACAAAAATTGTACATACATGTTCACAGCAGCACTATTCACTCACTAAAAGAGGAACAACCCAAATGCCCATCAAGGGATGAATGAATAAAGTAAATATGGTCCTTCCATACTATGGAAGATTATTCAGCTATAAAAGGGATGAAGTACTGACACACATTACAATGTACTGCTAAGTCACTTCAGTCGTGTCCAACTCTGTGTGACCCCATAGATGGCAGCCCACCAGGCTCCGCCGTTCTTGGGATTCTCCAGGCAAGAATACTAGAGTGGGTTGCCATTTCCTTCTCCAGTGCATGAAAGGGAAAAGTGAAAGTGAAATCACTCAGTTGTGTCTGACTCTTAGCGACCCCATGGACTGTAGCCTACCAGGCTCCTCCGTCCATGGGATTTTCCAGGCAAGAGTACTGGAGTGGGGTGCCATTGCCTTCTCCGCATTACAATGTAGGTGAACCTTAAAAACACGCTGAGTGAAAGAAGCCAAACAGAAAAGGCTACATGTTGTATGAACCCATTTATAGGAAATGTCCAGAACAGGCAAGTCCATAGGAACAGAAAGCAGATTTTGGTTGCCAGGGGCTGGAAGAAGGGGATGGGGAGTCACTGCTAATACCTCTGGGGTTTTCCTTTTGGGGTGATGGAAGCATTCTAGAACTACAAAGATGTGGAAGTGACACACCACGGTCACTTACTGCCACTGAATTGTAAGCAATTCCAGTTAAAATGGTTAATTTTATGTTATGTGCATTTTACCACAATTTAAAAAAAGAAAACAAAACAGTTAAGCAATCCCTCACAGGGTTGAGAGGGAAGACACATTCAAGGTGATGGGACATAAAGACAGAGGTCTCGTCTTGGGCCTGACATTCCACCGTTCTTGCATCCCAGAAGCGGGAGTCCAGGGGAAGTATCCTACCTTGAGGTGAGGAGCTGCCAGCATCTGGCTCAGGATTCCCAGGCTCCGGGGTACAGGGGAAGAGACTGAGGACCACAGTGTCTGAGCCGTCAGGAGCCTCATCCCTGGGGTCTTCGGGGTCCCCAAATTCTGGGGTTGAAGGCTGCTGGGTCAGGCTGAGATCCTCCGCAGTTTGGGTGTGCTCCATGGGGAAAGCTGGTGGAAGGGCCAAACAGGGAGAGATGGCAATAATTTAATTATCAACAACTCATTAAGTAGGCACTGACTGCATACCTGGCCTTACACAGTAAGGGTGGGTAAACTCAGACGCAGCCAGAAAATTAAAACCAGAGTCCAGTTTTAATTGGACTTCTTGGACCCACTCCTCCCCACCACCAGAGCAGATACAACAGGCATTGCTTAAAAGCCCTGGCTCTGGGGTCGGCTGTCTGTTTGAATCCCTCCACTTATATGCTGTGAAAGGTTGGGCATCTGACTTAATTTCTCTAAGCCTCAGTTTCTTCATTACAAAATTGGGGAAATGAGGCCTAAAAAAATCATGTCTGTAAATATCTGAGCAGGAGGCCTGATACCCGGGCAGATCTTAATAAATGTCTGCTGTTGTTTTTTGGGGGGAGGGGGGAAATCTCTAGAATGAGCGAGGGCTCAACAAAGATGTGATTGGCTGCATCTCACCCGCCCCTCTCAAGCCAATCCATCAGGTCCACTCACCTCCAGCTAGCCTCCTCTGTCACCCGACGTCGCAAGTCAGGGTACCCCCAAACTTTGGGGCGCAAGTCACAAACTTTTCTCTTCCAATTGATGTAAGGGGCAGCAAGATGGAGCCTGTACTGTCTGCGCCTTGCCTGCTTCTGCTGGGACGACAGCAACTTGATACGCGACCGCTACCCCCACCCCGAGTTCTCCCACTGCGCCTGCGCACCCCCGCCCCCCGCAAAAGTGCGGAATGTCTGGAGCAGTAGGAGCTGTTTCGGGCCCTTTAAGGCTTGGGGGAGGGCCGTGGCTTCCGCCAGGGCAAGAATTATGCCATTGCGCCTGCGCATTCCCGTCCCCGCCTCCCCGGAGGGAGCCTGGTAGGGTCGGGAGGGATGGGCGGGGCCTCAGAGGGCTCTCTCGCGCGTGCACTGCCCTCATCCCCCTCACCCCTAACTCCGCCCTCACGTTTTTCCTGACGAAGCCAATCGGCTCCGCCTTCGGACAGACGGGCCGCGCTTTCTTTAGCAGGGGGGGCGCGAGGGACGTGGCCGGCCGTCGGGGACTTCGAGGGGCTCCCTCCTGTGCAGGCGTGGGGGCTCAAAAGCCTCTGCAGGGATTTGGTGGCAGCAGTGGGGTACAAGTGCATGGAGTACTTCCCCAGTTTGTCGGCCTCCGGAAAAGGGGTTCGGTAAAGGAGGGCGCCCTTGCCCCTCCTCTGCCTGAGCGTCCCTCCTGGAGCTTCAAGGGGTCTTCGACCCCTCTTCACTAACCTCCCGATTGCCTCTTTCCCCAGTCTCTCACTCACGCCCCTTCTCCTGTCTGAGTTGACTAAGAATCTAGAAGGGAAGACCGATTAGTACCGGAACTGGATAAGCGCGGCGTGGTTTCGCAGGGAAAGTTTAGGCGGTTGTCTCTCCAGACTTCCGGTTCCGGTCCTCGGAATAGGGCCGTGGCTACTATGGAAGAACCCGAGATGCAGCTCAAGGGGAAGAAAGGTGGTGTGGGGCCCCACGCGGGGTGGGGCGGAGGGGCCAAGGACTCCTAGAAGGGCGATCTGAAGAGGGTGACAGGGGCCACGGCGCTGAGGGAGCGTTTGGGGGCAGTGATTGAATTGCCAGGCAATCCCGGCTCAACCGCTGACTAGTTTTGAAACCTTTAGAGACTCTGTGCCTCGGTTTTGTCATCTGTAAAATGGGGAGTATAACAGTCTCCTTGCCTCTCCCCATAAAATTGTTATGAGAATTTAGTAACCTGATACGTTAATGCGTAAAACACTGGAAGAATGCCAGGGGCGTGGCAGTTGTGTGTACTGTTTTCCTTTGTATTTAAGCATTTGTATATTTTTGCTGTTGTGGTTCAGCCGCTAAGTCGTATCCGACTCTTCTGGACCACATGGACTGTAAGCCCTCCAGGCTCCTATGTCAATGGGCTTCTCCAGGCAAGGATACTGAAGTGGGTTGCTGTGCCCTTCTCCAGTTGTATATAAAGACCCTAATGCTGGGAAGGATTGGGGGCAGGAGGAGAATGGGACGACAGAGGGTGAGATGGGTGGATGGCATCACCGAGTCGATGGACATGGGTTTGGGTAAACTCCGGGAGTTGGTGATGGGCAGGGAGGCCTGGCGTGCTGCGATTCATGGGGTCGCAAAGAGTCAGACACGACTGAGCGACTGAACTGAACTGAACTGAAATCACATAGTTACAAGTTACAAAATGCCACAAGCTATTTTTAAAGTGTCAATGTCGTTGTTAATTTGTTACATACGTTATTGCCAGTTAATTATTTAGATGTCACAAGAACATTTAATTCCACATCCTTCCTAACAGCACTGTGAGGTGTAAGCTATTACCACTGTGTTCATTTTCAAAAGGAGGAGCCCTGAGAGGGTAAGAGGACATACAGTTTGGAGGTGGCAGGCTGGAGTCTGCCTGAGTCAGGGCACAGTGGTGAGCTGGGCACACCAAACTGGACAGTCTCAAGCACAGCCTCCCTTAAGTCCCAAACACCAGTGGGTTCTCCCTCACTGACAACACTGTCCTGGACAGTGGGATGGGGGTCCATCTCTGTAGCAAACCTTGAGGTGGGTTCTGTTATCCTCCCATTTTTCCAGATGAGAAAACTGAGGCTCAGAGATACTCCTTCCCTCACAGATCCCAAGTTTTAGATAAACATTACCTAATAAAGAATGAGAATTTTTACACCTGAAACTAACAAAACATTGGAAGTCAACTATACTCCAATGTAAAATTTTTAAAAAGAATAAGGATTTAAGTATAAGGGAAATGAACAAGGTTCTGAGGTTGAGAGTGAGGTTGAAGGGATATCTGATTAAGCTTGGTGATCAGGGAAGGCCAGGAGGTGACATTTGAGCTGAGACATGAGGGGTGAAGGGAAATGAGAGGTGGGGATGGAGGCAGCGTCATTGGCGGCATCAAGTACAAAGGCCTTGAGGTGGCAAAGTGTTCAGAGCTGTGCTGCAATACTAGTCACAGTACTTATTCATATTTAAATTAATTAAAATTAGGTAAAATTTAAAATTCAGCTTCTGAGTCACATTTCAAGTGCTCAGTAGTTGTATATGACTAGTGACTACCATATTGGGCAGTATAGATGATAGAACCCTTCCATCATCTCAGAAAGTTCTTGTGGACAGTGCTGAACATCCATGGAACAGCTGTGAGGCTATTGTGCCTGGGGCAGAGGGTCAGGCGGGTGGGGGTGGGTGGTAAGAGCAATCAGAACATGCAGAGCCTTCTGGGCCGTGTGAAGCAAGGCAGATTTAATTCTCTGGCTGATGGGAGTCATGGGAGTGTTTCAACCAAGGGAGAGACCTATCTGATATGTTTAGTAGGAGCTCATCTCGTCTGTTTTGTGGGGATTGGATTGTTGGCAGGAGGGGGAGCAGGGAGACCAGGGAGCAGCTAAGTTTGGGATCTAGGTGAGAGACAGCTATGCCTGGACCAGTAAGGGCAGTGCGGTGGTAAAAGTGGGTGAGTTTTGGGCTTTGTTTTGTGACCGAACAAGCAGGAGCTGCTCATTGATGGGGTAGGAAGGGCAGGGACCACCATCTGGCTGCTGTTTTTGAGGCAGACCCTGGGATGAGGAGTTGTCTCTAATTAGCTTACTAAGAGAGCCCCACAGAGGAGAGGGGGAAACAGGACAGGGATGAGGAGGAGGCTGAGCAAGGAGCAACCTCAGGTGGAATCCTGCAGAGGGGAGCCATGGTCTATTCCCATAGGGGAGCTTATGGGGATGAGTCCCACCTCTGAGTTGTTCAGACACTCAGCATGTGTCGTGGGCTTTCCTCCCCCTCAGTGGTCAATCATGGCCTAGAGCCATCCACCCATGGAAACTTGCAGGCACTTTTGGGTCCAGTAGCCAGTGGGCATCTGAAGAAGAATCTCTGATACTGTCACGGGTAAATGAAATGTGAGTGGATCTGAGCGGGTGGCAGCAAGCAAGTAGGTTTAGGAAGGGAAGGATCATGAATTCACTGGACACATTAATGTCATCAAGATTGAGGCCCTTCTGTGACTCCCAGATGGAGCTGTTTGGCCCTGCTGTGATCATCTGCAACCCATCACCAGGGCCACAGGTGACCCAGCTGGGAGGGATGCTGGGCACTCCTCTACTCTGGGTGGACTCACGGGTTGAGCAATCAGGAATCTAATGCTTTGTCTCCTTGATCCCCCATCAACCCTCTCCCCTTCTCCCCACTGGCCCCACTTTGCCAACTGTCATCCTGGCCCCAGTTACTGACAAATTCACCGAGAGTGTCTACGTCCTGGCCAATGAGCCGTCTGTGGCCCTGTACCGGCTGCAGGAGCACGTGCGCCGCTCCCTGCCTGAGTTGGCCCAGCATAAGGTGAGTGTCCTACTCTAGCGACTGACCTCTCCCAGGGTCTGCACCTTGTGAGCTGGAGCCTGCTAGGTGGAGCAGGGGCTGTTGGTGCAGGAGTCAAGGCCAGGACATGAGCAGGGAGGTGCATGGTCACTGACCCAGCTTGGGGCTGGGTGGACACATCTGGGGTGGATTTGGAAGAAGAAGGTGCTGCGTCTGTTGTGACCCATGTGGTGAGAAGGAGGCAGCCACATGGGGACCCAAGGGAAGGATGTGCCAGGCAGAAGGAACAACGTCCGCAAAGATCCTGAGGCAAAGTTGCCATGTGTTCACAGAAAGCCCAGACTGAGGAGGGGTGGGAGTTGCCAGAGGAAGGATTGGGGCTGGAGGGGGCGGGTCTCTACAGCCATGGTGATTGGCGTTTGGGTGCTCCATTCCAGAGAACTGGGAGGAAGGAGGTAACAGCTAGCCCTGCTCACAGCTCCCCACCCTCCACAGGCTGACATGCAGCGGTGGGAGGAGCAGAGCCAGGGAGCCATTTACACCGTGGAGTATGCCTGCAGGTGAGCACCATGGCCTCCCCACTGCCAGCATTGCCCCAGTGTGGCCCGGGTGTTCAGGGGCACCTCCGTCAGCTGCCTGGTGAGGCCTGGCCTGCCAAGCCCACCTGAGTAGGGGCAGGTGGAGCTCGACTCACCTGGCCACAGGGCGAAGTTCCAGCCCAGACCTGTGCTTCTCACTATTCGACTGACACGTGTCTTGGTCAGGCTTCTTCCTTGTCCTCAGCAGCCCCCACCATCTGTCACAGGAGGGGGTCATAAGGATTCCAGGAGGTGCCTCAAGAGGCCAGTGTTTGCCACCCACAGTCAGGACCACAGACTGGCTGGTGGGGTGGATGGCAGCTGGGGGTGGTGCCCAAACACAATACTGTTTATTTTAAATTTTTATTTCTTTCTAATTTTTTATATTGTGGTAAGAGGCACCTAAGTAAATTTTATCATCTTAACCATTTTTAAGTGTACAATTCAGTGGTATTAAGTATATTCATAATGCTGTGCAGCTATCCTCACCACCCACCTCCTGAGTTCTTTTCATCTTGCAAAACTGAAACTCTGTCCCTGTTAAACATGAACTCCCCATTCACCACACCCCATTCCTGGCTCCTGCAATTCTGCTTTCTGTCTAAAAAAATCTGACTATTCAAGGGACCTCACATTAATGGAATCATACTTTTTTTTTTGTCTTTTTGTGACTGTCCTCTTTCGCTTACCATAATATCGTCAAGGTTCATCCACGTTGTAGCCTGTGTCCGAAGTTCCTTCCTTTTTTAGGGCTGAATGCTATTCCATCCTGTAGATGGACCACATTTTGTTTATCCATTCATATCTTGGACATTGGGTTGCTTCCATGTTTTAGCTACTGTGAATAAAGTTTCTGTGACCATGGGTATACCATTTATTATTTGTGTTTTCTTGTTTGCTTACCTTTCTCTAAATACCCAGAATTTTTAACCCCAAGTGAAAGATACTCCCGATAATAAAAAGCAGCAGTTGGTGTTTCTCCCCATTATTGCAGCTTTGCCAGCCTGCCTCCTGTGCTTCTGTTGGTTCCCCATGACTGTAGTTCATGTCCAGGCTTGTTTCATTTGCTTTTGGAGTTGGTGACTTAGGAGCGCTGTTTGCCCCTAGTGCGGGCTGTAGGTTGTGTTGGTGGAGCCTAGACACTCCACAGCAGTCCTTGTCCGTGGCGCTGGGGGGTTTGCCTGCCTGTTTCTGTTGTATAGTTGAAGTTCCTTGACAGGAAGTCCTGCTGCTGGGAGTTCTGCCATCACCAGCCTTGACCCCTCTGCTGTGGCTGGAGGGTGATCCAGACTGATGGCATCTTCCTGGGGATTGTGGTCACAAACACTCTTCTCAGCTCCAGGAAGAGTAGAAAAGATAAGGGAGTTTTTCTTGCAGCTACTACATAGTTCCTGGTCAGCTAAGAACCTTTCGGCCCAGGTTTGGGACTTCCCTGGTGGTCTAGTGGCTAAGAATTCAAGCTCCCAATGCAGCAGGCCCGGGTTTGATCCCTGATGCGGGAGCTAGATCTCACTTGTCATGACTAAGAATTTGGATGCTGCAACTAAACATCCTGTGTGCCACAACTAAGACCTAGCGCAGCCAAATAAAAGCAATTTTTTTTTTAAAGGCCCAGGTTTAAGGAAGAACAGATCAAAGTCTGTATTTTCTCCCAGTTCCTCTAGCTGCCCTGTCCATTGCAGAAGCTTGGACCCTGGTTGGCTGTTTACACTTAGATTTTAATGAATTAAAATGAAATAAAATGAAAGATTCAGCCCCTCAGTCTCACGAGCCACATTTCAAGTGCTTAACAGCCATCTCAGTGGATAAAGAATGTGTCCATCATGTTCCAGAATGTTCCATTGGACTGCCTTATGGTAGGCAGGGGGCCAGTCTGCTCTGAACTCTGAGCACTTCTCTTTAGTGAGATGTAAATTTCTCTAATGCTGAAAGACTGTTTCCTTTGGACATGAAAGTGCCCTTTTAGTTGTTTAAAATGCCTTATGCAGTGTTAATGGTTGGTGTGAAACTGGAAGATACTATATGGTCTGTTGGTTGGGCCCGTTGTGAACTTGTGTTAGACAGCTTTTTATCAAAGTGATCAGATACTAGGAAAGCTGCCTGCATTTGGTGGTGTTGGATGAGCAAATGGACAGTCTGGATTTCAGCCAGCGCTCCCCTCCTTTGATCGCATGGCCATTTTCAAGCAGGTCCTTGACTGATAATAAATGGGAGTGATTTCTGTAATAGAAGGACTTGAAAACAACCCTTTTATTTTGACTGCAGGTGTGCTTGCACAGGCAGCCTCCTGGCATTAGTAATGCCCCAAGAGGCTTGGTGAATATTTTCCTGTAGTGCTGTTGGAAACATTTTTATTAGACATTCATCAATGTGGCAGCAACATCAGAGCTTAGCACAGCTTTGCAATAGTGCCTCTCTAATGGTGCTGAGTCTAAATTCACTTTTAGAGCTTTTCACACTCCAGCTGACAAGCTTCCTTCAGAGGAAGGAATAGGTTACCTAAAAGGAAAGCATGATATTTTAAAAAATGAAAGCTGAGTGCTGATGAATTTATGCTTTTGAACTGTGGTGTTGGAGAAGACTCTTGAGAGTCCCTTGGATTGCTAAAGGAAATCAGTCCTGAATATTCATTGGAAGGACTGATAGTGGAGCTGAGGCTCCAATACTTTGGCCACCTGATGCGAAGAACAGACTCATTGGAAGAGACCTGACCTTGATGCTGGGAAAGATTGAAGGCAGGAGAAAGGGACGACAGAGGATGAGATGGTTGGATGGCATCACCAACCCAATGGACATTGGTTTGGGTGGACTCTGGGAGTTGGTGATGGCCAGGGAGGCCTGACGTGCTGCGGTCCGTGGGGTCGCAAAGAGTCAGACACGACTGAGCAACTGAACTGAACTGATTTTATTTTTAGTTACACAAGGTCTTTGCTCTGCATGCTGGCTTTCTCTAGTTGGGAAGAGTAGGGGCTGCTCTCTAGTTGTGGTGGATTCTCTTGTCACAGAGCACAGGCTCTACGGTGCGTGGGCTTCAGGAGTTCTCGCCCTAGAGCGCCTCTTCAAGCAGTTGCCGTGCACAGGCTGAGTTGTTCCAAGGCATGTGGAATCTGCTTGGACCAGAGATCAAATCCATGTCCCCTGCATTAGCAGGCAGATTCTTTTATATATATATATATATATATATATATATATATATATATATATAAAATTCTATTTTAATACTTTGACTTTTGATTTTCTCAAGTTTTCTTCTAGACATGGGTATATAAATCACAGTGGAGATAAAAGACCTGGGGTTGTTTTTCATGGATATTGCAAACAACTTTCTATACCAAGAGAATAATTACAACTATCATTTTAATAGTTTGAATTATATTCCACAAATTTATACTCTATGTAGTTAATCATTCTCCAACTGTTAGATGTTTAGGTTGTTGTCAACTTCTTATCGTAAGTAAGCATGTATTGAACATCTTTCATATATGTAACATCTGCTCTTTCGAGCTAGGCTCCTGGTTAGGAGACAGACAGTAGTGTTAGGAACACAGGCTTTGAAGGCAGTGTTAGGACAGTGCTTGGTTAAACACTAAGCAGAGTTTAGTACCTGGAGTGACAGCTCTTTATCGTAGTAGGAAAATCAATTTTCAGAGGCTCTCCTGTTCTAGACTGTTCTTGTCTCCTCTTTCAGGTCTAAGACGCAGACTCTAGCTACAGTATTTACTTCACTATCACTTCAAAATGGCTCAAAATCCATCCTGGCAGGCAGATTCTTATCCACTGTACCACCAGGGAAGTCCAAAGCATGTTATTTTTGAGGTCATCTTTGAATGCTTATAGCTCCTTCAAAGCATTAAATGGCCTAGCAACCATCAAGCAAAAGTTGTATCTTGCCATCCAGTGTTCTGGTCCATAGGGAAATCTAAACTTTAAGCACACTGAGCTCTCAGGGAGGCCCGTGGAATCCCCCAGCAGCTGGACAAACCACTGGGCCAGTGCGGGTGTCCACTGAGGTCCGGTTGTGGGTGTCCACTGAGGTCCGGTTGCGGGTGTCCACTGAGGTCTGGTTGCTGGTATCCACTGGTCTGGTCCTCCCTCCCGTTGCAGTGCCGTGAAGAACCTTGTCGACAGCAGTGTCTACTTCCGCAGTGTGGAGGGTCTCCTCAAACAGGCCATCAGCATCCGGGACCACATGAACGCCACAGCCCAGGGCCACAGGTAGCGCCTGGGACCTCCCGCCCCTGCTGCTCTCAGCCTCCTTGCTGTAAGGACCTTCGCTGCTCAGCCAGGAACTGCGCCTTCTCGCTCCTTAGACAACTCCCTTTCTTGGTCTTGTGGTGGCTGGTGACTTCCTCTTGTCCTTTGCCGTCTGTAGTGGGAGTTGAGTCAGTCCTCACCCAGCTCCTGAGCTCTGCTGTGTGCTTGGGCTGGGTGCTGGGGGCATGGCAGTGACCGAGACAGGTATGCTTGTAGCCTCAGGGAGAGGCACACAGCAACCAGGTAAACACGGAACAGACAAGAACATTTCAGATACGTGTGAAGGAGAAGGGGGCCCCCTCTGAGGAGGTGGCAGAGATGCGAACAGAGGCTTGAACAATACACAGACAAAGGTGACTGTGGGTGAGTGTTCCAGGTGTGGAAGGCCCGCCCTGGGTCTGGTGAGCTGGATGTGTTGGAGGAACATCCAAGGCAGTTGTAACTGGAGTGGGTGCAGGCAGGGAGACGGGGCTAGGGAGGTGGGCAGGGACCTCGAGGGCAGCAGGGAGGGTGCCCAGAGCTGAAAGAGGCTTTGAGCCGATGACCAGATGGTCCAAAAGTGAAAAGTACTTATGACTCTTACATAATGGGGAGAAGTAGCTCTTTTTGGTTTTGTTTTCATTATAACTTAATAAACATGCATTTGAACACCCATGTACCTGCTGTACCACTTCCCAGGTGGCTCAGTTGTAAAGAATCCACCCACCAAGCAGGAGAGGCGGGTTCGATCCCTGGGTCGGGAAAGTCCTCTGGAGTAGGAAATGGCAACCACTCCAGTATTCCTGTCCAGAGGAGTACTAGAGTACTCCATGGACAGAGGCGCCTGGTGGGCTACAGTCCGTAGGGTCGAGAAGAGTCAAACACAACTTAGCGACCAAACAGCAGCAGCAGCAGTCCCTGCTGTAAGCCGTCACTCAACCTTGAGATGTGTCTGACTCCTGCAGTGTGGGGTTCTGGCATGCCTGTCCCTCACAAGGCTTTTAGAAAGGAAGAAACACCTTTATGTTGCTGTGTGTGGTAACAGACACAAGAACTGTCAAACTGAAAAAGCCTTGCAGATATGTAAGAAGGGACATGCAGTGACCTGCCCCAGGGTGGCATGAGGGCCTCCTGGGGGTTCACCAAATCACCACCTGGCTCCTCTGCCTCGGGTGGGTGATAGCCAGTAGGACTGGAGCTCACTGCAGCAAGCTTTGCACAGTACCCCCACACAGTAAGGCCACAACACCAATAGTTTTTACTTGCAGCTCAGTTGCCCAGCTGCGTCCAAAAGCCCTGCTTGTGCCTCTGAAAGACACCAGTAGCAGCTTGTGTAGTAGCTGCTCACCCACTCTTGCCTCTCTCCACAAGCCCCAGGGATTTGAAGCTCCCAGATCTACATGAGACCCAGCCACAACCTCTGAAGTGGATAGCTGGTCCTGTTTTTACAAAGGATACCCTGAAGGCTCAGGCCAGGAGTCCTGGGAGACTGGAGCGTGACCCCAATATGCAATCCAGTCTAGCCAAGCACACCTCATGGCCTTGGACCTGAGCCTCATAGACGCTGCACATGTTTTGTTCCAGCCCCGAGGAACCGCTCCCACCATCCTCAACCTGATCCCGGAAGAGACTTGGAGGTGCTTCGGCCCCTCTGACCCAGGTCAGTGCAAAGTGGGCCTGGAGCCTCTCTGCTCCATGCTCTGAACTAACCCATCCTCTCAGCATCTGAGAAGGGATCTGCTTGACTAACCACTCGGGTTTTCTCCCTGGGCTTGCTCAGGGGTTTCATTTGTGGGAAGCTAGAGGGAGGGGCACCTTGTGCCCTCTGCTGCGCAGGGCTGTCGTCAGCCCATCCCCTTTGTGCGCTCTCTGTCATCTTCCTGCCTCTTATCCAGGCCACAGACCCTGTCTGGATCCCAAGGGCCCCTGCCCCTCAAGATGAGCAGAGCCCCATTTTTGCTACCTGCCGTGTGCCACCTGCTTGCTTTACCCACACTCTGTCTCAGGCAGAGCCCAGCATGGCAATTATCCACTCGGCTCTGGAATCCTCTTTCTACTGGTGACCTGCCGTGTGACCCTGAGCAAGTCCCTCCCCACTGGTCTCTGCTTTTCCCTTCTGTCATAGTGGTTCATTAGCAGCAGAGAGGACATTACTACATACGGTGATGCTTGTTGTAGTAGTCAGCTACTGCTGCATGACAAACTATCCCCAAACTTAGCAGCTTATGACACCAATCATTTGCCTGCTTACAGTTCTGCAATTTGAGCTGGACTCAGCCAGGCCGTTTTGCTGGGCTCACGTGGGGGCTATTCGTGGTTCTTGATGGGGTCCAGTATTCTGAGGTAACCTAGCATCTGGCCCTTGACCAGCGCTGCCTGGTGTTAGGGGAGAGGAGTGTCTAGTTCTCCATGTGGACTCTAGCGGGCCAGCCCAGGCTTCTCCTGGTGCTTGAGTGCCTGGCGTGCACACGTTCCTTCAGCCTTCCCTTGCTGCACAGTTACGGGTGTCCCATTGGTCAAGGCCAGTCATGTGGCCAGGACCAGGACCCAATAGGAGAGGGCTGCAGGAGGGCTTCAGTACCGGAGATGTGGTTGACCATCTGAGGAGAGCATGGCACCACGACTGGCCTAGTGTCTTGTTATTCTGTGCTCATGCAGGGCAGACACAGGCATATTGGAGGTGCCCAAGGGACTGACCATGCCCATGGCTTGTTTAGCTCTCAGAGCCTCCTGCTCACCTGCCATGGTGTGCTCTTGTGCTGCGAATGTCTTCTCAGAGGGCAGGGGAGGCCTGGGTGGGGACAGGGACCCCTGTGCCTCCTCGAGCAGCAGCCCTGAGTGCCAGGAGGTGGCAGAGTTCATTTGTGCAGTCAGAGTTCTTTTGGGGCCCCTGCCATGTGCTGGGCTTGGCTCTGGCTGTTGGAGTAGTGAGGAACACTGCGGATTGTGGGGTTGCTCAGGGGACCTCTGGGAGGGCCTGGAGCAAGAAGGGCTGCCAAGGCAGTCAGCAACCCACCCCATTTCACCACCCAGTGTTGCCTACCATCCCTGGACCCACACCCCCCATCTCCTGCATCCTGTGCCCTGGTCCCACCCACCCTTGCGCCTCAGGAAGCTGCCCTGCTGCCACTTCTACCCCCTCCACACCCAGCGTGTTTCTCCTGCGCCTGCCTGGAGGCTCCAGGCCAGCCATGAGTACCCTGAATCATCTGCTATCCCTTGACTGCTGTACCCCCTCAGAACAAAGTGCTCTGTGGCTCCTCCTGATCCCACCTTTGTCCCTACAGACCCTGCTCTTCTCCCCAGAACTGCTGCCCCACACCCCGTCTCAGAGCCTCCACTCCCACTATTCCCCAGATGGTTCCCCCCACAGGGTTATCGATGACCTTTCACAGGGTCAAGTCTTGGTCTTCCCTGCTTCTCCGGGCCCAGGGCCCTACACACATCCCCATTTTGCAGAAGAGGAAACTGAGGCTCAGAGAGGCAAGGCAGGGTCAGCATCGTGACCAGAAATGCCGGGATTCACACCCAGACCCTCTAACTCCCAGCACTTCACCTTTTCTCTTGGCCCTGCCCAGGATCCTGCTTCAGATGCTCCCTCATCAGGGCTCCCCTGAACCCCTGGGGGCATCTCAGAGCTCACCATGACCCTCATGTCTACCACCCTATCCTGACCAAAGCTGGACTCTTTGACACAACCTTGTGGGACTTGGCAGGGACCGAAAACCGAGCAAGTGTGGCCGGCGCATCCTTCCTGCCTCTGGGCCAGCCATGAACGTTCTGAGATGAGACTTTGCTGCCTTTGCATTCTTACCCGCCCCTCACTGGCCCTGGACATGGCCATGCCCCTTGGACCAGTAACTGCTGCCACAACCACACACCTGCTGTGTGTCCAGCTCTTTGCCGGGTACTTCACAGTGGTCATCTTTCATCCTCAGACAGCCCTGTAAGGGAGATGTCACCCCAAATACAGATGGGAGAAGAGAGGCTCTGAGAAGTAGCATCATTTGTGCAGGGTCACACAGCTAGGGAAGAGTAGACCCTGGTCTAATGTGGTCCTAGCCCTGCCTCTGACTTGCTGTATGACATGGGGCCTGGCTCTGACCCTCTCTGGTCCTACCTTTCTCCATCTAAAAAAGAAAGCGTGGACTGGAGCTTTCTCTACAGGCTGAAGCAGACATTTGTGTAATTGCCTGCCTGGACTGTGTTCTATCTCAAACAGAAATGCCCACCCCAAGCTCAGGCCATATAGAGAAGACACCCTGACTCCAGGGGTACATGTGGGACCCTGGCCTGGCTAATCAGAGCGCCCCATCTCCCACGTCACAGTGCTTGGTTTGAGATGGGCACGTGATCCAATGAGAGGTCTTCCCTGAAGATTTTGCTGGAAAAGTACAAAAAGTGCCATCTTCTTTCTGGGGTTGGTAAGCTCAGCAGATGGAACGTGGAACCTAAGAACATTGCCTGGGACCTTGGATCTAGCTGTACCTGACACTAGAAAAATCTTAATTCTTCAGTTTCATGAATCCCTAAAATCACTGCTTTTGCCAAAATTGATCTGAGTCTATTTCTGCTGACTTGAGAAGATCCCACACTGATCCCTGAGGATTCCAAGCCTGGGAGATCACGGCCCCTGGTTTGTACAGCTCCAGGGTCAGCTGTGTGCCAACACAGTGCCCAGCAAAATCTATCGGGACAATCAGAATGGAGTTGTTGAGGATACAGCCAGGATGGGCCCCAGGCTCACTGCTCTGGGAGCATCCCCCAACTTGGCCCTGTGAAGTGGTTAGGAAGGGTGGGGGGCAGAGAGGGTCCCGGTGGGGTGTCAGGGCTGTAGAGGGGCCTGTGGGCCTGGGAGGAGGTTCAGGGGCCCTGGAGGTATTGAGAAATAACTGCCTCCCACCATCAGGAAACGGTCAGTCCTCCCTCTTCTCTCCTAGGGTATCCTGGGGGTCTGTGTGCCACCATCCTGTCTTCCCTCTGCCCTAACTCAGTTTAGAGGGAGGAGCCTCAGGTTCACTATTGTAGGCCCTGACTGGTATGCAGTCAGGCCCCGAGACACTCTCTCTTCATCCACTCTGAAGGCACCTCTTGTCCATCTCTCCTTCCACCATGAAGCCATTTGTCCAGCAAACACTGATCTGTCTGAGCTAGGACCTGTCTACCCCAGGGGATGCCCTGGTGAGCCAGACAGACCAACCCTGGCCCCAGAGCTCAGACCCCCTAGACGGTCAGCTTAGTGATGTAATTTCATGAATCCGAGGGCCAACCTTGGATGGTTCAGGTACAGTGAGCTAGTGAGGAGCAGTCATGGGGTGCCGTAGACCTTCTGAAGCTCCCTGTCACCCACAGCCTCTGAACATGACCTCAGCCAGTGACTAATAGTATTCTCAAAGAGGTCTGTGCAGGACTGTGGGTTGTCAGATCCCACCACCACCCCAAGTCCTAGTGTGCACGGGGAATGCTGATTAATTTTGCCTTTCATTCGTATCACAAATTTGCCCTTCACTCTGGGCGAATGTACCTGGGGCTTCCCTCATAGCTCAGTTGGTAAAGAATCAGCCTGCAATGCAGGAGACCCAGGTTTGATCCCTGGGTCGGGAAGATCCTCTGGAGAAGGAAATGGCAACCCACTTCAGTATTCTTGCCTGGAGAATCCCATGGTCAGAGGAGCCTGGAGGGCTACAGTCCATGGGGTCGCAAGAGTTGGACACGACTTGGCGACTAAACCACCACCTGGCGAACGTCCCACCCCCGATGACCGCCAGGGGGCGCAAGATGCAAAGCCTTGGCGGGGCTCTTCACCTCTGAGCAGTCATTGTCCGTAGTCTTGGCAGATCCTGGAGAGTGCAGTGTGACCCTCTGCCCTTTTTCACCTCATGCGTCTTTGCTCCAGTTATCCAGAAAGTGAATTAAGACTTCGAGAGGCCACTACCCAGGAAGACCTCACATCTGTCCCCATGCACTAGTGGCCTTATCTGTTCACCAGAGTGGAGGGTGTGGGCATTCCCTGGCTCACTAAGATTTGCTCTCAGAAACGACCTCCTCGTGCCAAGCGACATTCAAGTAGGGATCCTAGCGCCCGTGAGAGTGGAGGCAACCTGGAAGGGCTCCCTGGGTAACGTGTGGGACCCCTCTTTCAGATCTCTGGATGGAGTAAAAGGAGGCCCAAGAGGGCAGCGACTTGCCTCCGGTTGGTCCACGGTGGTCAGGACAGGAATCAGACATGAATTTTGACTTTATGTTTTTAGCCCCTGATCCAAATCCTGGTTTTTATTTCACTCCTACTCTGCCCTCTCAGAGGGTCCTGCCCCTGGAAAGCCCATTGCCAGCCCCACCTCATCCCTCAGTAAGGCCCCTGGTTGCCCCAAGGTTGGTCCCCAGATCCCTAGACTACTCAGAACCTCTCCAGTTTTTCAAGAAACCCATGAAAACACCCCTTTTGTGCTACCACAACACACGGCCCAATCGCAAGGAGATCCCAGACTCCAGGAGACAGAGACAGTGAACACAGGCATTTCTGAACCTCTCGGTCAGCGCTGAGGTGGAAAGAGGGATGGGGGTGTCAGAACACCAGATGGAAGGGGGATAATGAAGTCTTTTGGAGGAGGAGGGGGTATTGGAGACCGAGCTTGAAACACTTCTACCCCTGAGGAGGCACCACTATTGTCCCCATTTTTCACATGAGCAAACAGGCTCAGAGGAGTGAAGTGACTGGCGTGAAGTCACACAGCAAGTGGGAGTCAGAACGGGTGGGAACCTAGGGTCCTTGAACCCTGAAGCCCTACCCATTGAACCACACTGCCCTTACCATGGAGGATCCGCAAAGACTTCCCCTGCTGGCATTCTGGGAGAAGATATGGAGAAGGGAGACTTGGGGGGAGCAGCTTCTACACCCCCTTACCTTACCACCCCTGTCCACCATTTACCAGGCCTCTTCCCAGATCTCCTTCTCCAGCCTTTTCTATTCCATCCTCCCCTGAAATCTTCCTTTCAACCCCCAGTCTCTTACTCCAGCCCCTAAGAGGGTCCTCTCATCAGAAAAGACTGAGGTCAAGGTTCCTGATTTCCCCAGGGGAGGATTTGGGTCCACACGGGATAACACAGCCAGTGATGGGCAAATGGATAGGACAGGAACAGGGGTAAAGGCAAAAAGAAGGAGCCCTTATAGGAAACAGTGTGAATGATAGAAGAGGGTATGGACTGGATTGGGAAGGGGGTTTGGGAATGAGAGAGGTGGAAAGTGGCCACATGGCAGGGGCAAGAACATAGGAGGGAGCCCCAGTGGTGAGAGGGAGCAGGAGGTGTGCCCCATGGTGGGCAGCCCCAGCTGGCTTACCTCCGGCTGCTCCCAGGGCTGCTCCAGCTGCTGCCCTCACGTAACCAGAGCCTGCCTGTTGCATCAGAGGCAAGCGGGCGGTCTTGGGTAAACAGAGCGGCCCTCGAGGGGCCCAGGGCTCCCTAGCCACCTCCACACTCTGCAGGACTTGTTCTGTGCCTTGAGGCCTAGGCAGAAGCCCCCAACCTGGCCTGGGTCACCCTGGTGTGTCCTTGGGACACCCGAACATCTGGTGTTGGGCACTGAAGGGCAACAAGGATGGGGTGGGAGAGGCAGGAAACCTGATCCCCACCAGCCCTAGGTTGTTTTTGTTTTTTTTTTTTTCCAAAGAAAAATCTGTTTCCAGGCTAGAGGTGCAAACTGCCCATGTCACAGATGGGGAAACTGCTGTATGGGGAGAAGCACAAGCCTTCCAGGATCTCTGTTCCCTTCCTCACTGTCCCTCACATACTAATATCGCCATATGTTCCCTCCTGAGTCCAGAGGTCTGATCATCTGTTGTGTTCTGAGAAGATGGACAGACAGCCATTGCAACCCACCTACTCTCCCCTTTCATCTGCCCCAAATGAACCCCCTCCTCCCATCTCCAAGCCTTTCTTTAAAGGGCCCCCAGCCCAATCTACTTCCACTCACTGCTCGGGCTTCATCTTCCCCCACCAAAGAATGTTCTGCACTGTTTCTCTGCCCCTTTGCAAGTCCTCTTGAAAAAACTCACCAGTGACAAACTCTTACTCATGCTTTAAGGCCCATTACAAATGCCCCCTTTCTAGGGGAAGCTGACTCCAGGATCGCCCAGTCCAAAGTCATATTCATCCTGGAATCCTTTCCACCTTGATTCACTCCCTAATCCTGCTCTGATCCCCCTCTGGTTTGGGACCTGTCCTGGGTGGTGCTGGGATCCCAGAGAGGGGTGTCGAATCCTGGAAGATGACCACTTCAGGAGGAGGGCGCCCAGTTACCCAGGGCTCTGTTGCCCTCCTGTCGAAGCATGTGGGTCACACTTGCCGCTGCAGAAGGCACGCAGCTAGGTGAGGCCACAAGCGATCCCAGAAGCCTCTTCTGCAGTCCCTGCATCTGGGTGAGGGCAAGGGTCAGGGTTGGCTGCGAGAAGGTCTCTATGTCTGGGGCCTCAGGGTCCCGATCAGAGTTATATTTCACTTAGGTTGGGGTTAAGTCCAGGGTAGGAGATAGCAGGGGTTACAGACAGGGTCCGAATTAGGGTCAGGCTCAACAGTAAGGTCAGGGTCGCCCACTGACAGCGGGGGATGCCTGGCAAGTCTGATCCAGCCCCCTTTCGTGTCCCCCTCCCTCATACTATTTCCCCACCTCACAGTCTTCCAGTGTCGGATTCCCGGTCCCGGAACTCCAGGGACCCGGCCACGCCCAAGTGCCCGCCTATCGCCGCCGCGGACACGCCCTCTATGCAAATTTGCATCGCGCCCAATCAGCTCCCGGGGGCGGGGCCGCCCGCTCAGAAGGCACCTGTGGCCGCCCGGCGCTTGGTCCGACTTCTGAGCCGCTGCCGCCGGGTCAGTGCGGGAGGGTCCAGGTGGAGCAGGTGCGTCTCGCGTCGGGCCGAGGTCTGTACAGCGTCCTTTGAATGGCATCTGTGGGCTGGGATGAGTTTGAAGGTCCTAGGGTGCTGCTGTACGCGGGAGAGTTGTGTCTAAGAGGTTTGCAGACCTAGGATTGTGAGTTTGAGAGGCTATGCGTCCAGGGTTTGTGTGTCCAAAGGGTATATGTCCAAGGGGTGTGAATCTGAGGGGTGTGTTCGAGGGGCTGTTCAAAGGTTGTGTTCCTGAGAGATTTGTGTGTCCAAAAGGGTGAGTGTCCCAGGGTTTGCATGTCCAGGAGTTATGTCTGAGGGAGTGTGTGTCATCGCTGAGGGGTTGTGTGTCCAAAGGGCATGTGACTGAAGGTTTTGATGTCAGTTGGGGGGGTCGTGTGTCTAAAGTTGTGGTGCCATGAGACTCTGGTATGCGTCTGTGAGCTCCAGTGGTTCCTTTTCCTGGGGCACACCCCTTTGTGCATCCTGGAGGCACCTGTGCACAGCCACAATCCCCTGCCTTCCTGCTGTGAGTGTGCCCTCATGTGTCACAGCCCCGCACCTTCGTGTGGCATGGCACCCACGTGTGCCTGTGACTGCCATGACCCTCACCCACCCTGTGGGGTCTGCATCTCATGCAGTGAACGAGGGGCCTCAGCTGGGCCCATGGGGTACCTCTGTGGCTGCGGGCAGGATGATGGGCACGGAGCCCTGGGCAGGGGACCACAAGTGCTTCCTCCCCATGCCTCAGTGTCTCATTGGAGGAACGATAGTCACAGCCTTCCGAGGTTGTCAGCATATGACAAACTGGTGGCTGAGTTACTTTCCTGGTCATGGTCCCCACCCTCTGTATCTCTCAGGGTCCTGGGCAATGGACGTCACCAGCTGGAGTCCCAGGCTATTCCCTGTCCCCAAGCTGCAGACCTAAGAGGTCAGACATAGGTGAGGCCTTTTGCCTGACCTGGCTGAAAACCCTCACAGGGGAAGGTCAGGACTTCAGGACCTTTGGCGTCTGGGGTTGAGCACTTGCAGACTCTTGGGGTAAAGGAAATGGGGTTCAAAAAAGTATTTAGACTCAGAAGGACAAGTGTGTGGGGTTTGATTCCAAAAGTCAACGGAGCTTTGGGAGAAAGCCTTGCTCCCTCCTGTCCCCATGCCTGCCTTCCATCACCTGTCTAAGTCCAGAAGTGAATCCTGGCTTCTGGGGAATGGAATTTGGGGACATTGAGGGTCCTGAGGTCTCACCTGTGAGAGCTGGAAACTCACTATCTAGTCTGAAGCTGCCACTTTGCAGGAGGGAAGACTGAGGCCAGGTGGAAACACCCAGGCCCCTCAGAGAAAGGATGGGCTGCCCCTCAGACCCTAGGAGAACAAAAGCCAGAAGTGAGGGGCTGGCCCCAGCTTCCTCTTGCCCCTCTCTGTGTGGCCTCAGACAGATCACTGCCCTTTTCTGAGCTCTCTGGATGCCCTTGTGACTTAAGCAATCTGAGCTCGATCTTACTTCCCATCTCCAAGTAATGATTGATTTCATTAAATCATTACCCAACCAGGCAGACATCTGGAAAATGCAAATTAGAGGAGAGAGGGAATTAAGGTCATTTGTCACCCCAACTCAGATGCAATGAGTGTAGACATGTTGGGTATTTGACCTTCCGGAAGATTTGAGGCAAATAGGCACTTGCAGGCAGATGTCATTTTTTGGAGAGGATTTATCACACGCCTGGGATCCCATTTGGGGTAGGAGAGGTCACCCAGCCCAGGCTCATGAATCCAAGTCAGGTGTACACAAGGATTGGGTCCCATTTCTCAGCACCCCCAAAGTGCTTCCCTGTGCCTGCAACTTGGGGGCCTTGTGAGGCTGCCCGTTGGCCCCAAGCAGTACAGAAATGAGTGTCTCAGACACCACTAGTACCCAGGCCCACTTCTTGGACTGGGTCGGGGGGCTGAGGGGGGCTGGGTTTGGGATGCATTTGGACAACCACGGGGTACAAACCCACACTGGAATGAGGATCTGGGGTCCCACTGTGTGGCCCTGGGAAGGAGCCCACTTCCTGCTGTGTAAAACAGGGCAGCCACCTCTGCTTCACCGGGCTATCTGAGTCAGGCTGGCCCCGTGTGTAAATGAGGTGGAGTATGGGCCCCGGGCACACAGCAGGCACTCAGAAACAGGAGGTGCCATCCGAACCATGACCAAGTGGAGTGCTTGTGAGCCCCATCCAGGCCCACCTCACCCCACCCTGCACCAGGGCCAAGCAGTCCTCAGGCCTGTCAACTTCCCTGTCTGACCTCCTCCGGTTCATGTTCACTAGAGGTAGAGTTGGGGGTCTGGTTGAGCTGGGGTCTTCAGAAGGGAACAGTGCAGGCCAGCTGTCACAACGAGTCACTGCTGTGACACAGGCCTGCCTCTGTCCAGTTTCCACAACCAGAGCCTCATCTCCTGCTGGATGCTGTCCTGCACCTAAAGGACTCCTCCTCATAGTAATCACAGGGTCTGCTGAAAATCTGAAATTATACCACAGCCCCTGCCCCCCCCCCGACTCATATACCCTCCATGACTCAGTTGCTCTACAGTCCACTCTCTCACCCTAATTCCTGAGTCCCCTGTGGCTTCCCTGCTCCCTTCTGCTTCTGGTTGCCCATTGCTCACCCATTCTCAGCAATACCAACCACCGCCATACCTGGAACCCACCTAGCACATTCCCACCTCCAGGCCTTTGCACCTACCATTCTCCACATCCTTTCATGGCTGGTGTACTCTCCTCCTTGTGGTTCCCTCCTCCTTGTATTTCCCTTTTCAAAAAGTCTTTTCTGGCCCCTCTGTTCAAAACAGCTTTCTCCACACCACCTCCCCCACTGCCTCCCCCTGTAGAATTCCATCGTTAAAGTCTTCTGTCCTTGACACAGTGATGTGCCTGTTGTCTCCCTCACCAGACTGGGCAGTGCAAAGGGTCAGGCTGGGTCTGTCTCCTCCCTGCCCTTGTATCCCTGACACCTTGGGGAGCCATAGGCATTTCTGGGGGAAGAAAGTGGGGACCAGGGATGCCCCAGGGGCCCCAGGTTGGGTTCCCCACTGGCTGCATCTCTGCTCTGCTGGGCTATGGGCTGAGTCCCTTCCGCCCAGCTCTGACAGATGTGTTAATTTCCCAAGCAGGGAGGCCCAGGCCTCTGGGGATGAATTTCTAGGGCCCTATGGGGACATCTTTCTCTGGAACAAAGAGAGAGAAACCTCAGACCGTTCCTGTAGCTGCTACTGCAGCTTAGGGGACATCGTTGGGGGCCTAGGGTTGGGCAAGGGCCCTGACTTGTGTGAGACAGCAGGGATGGGTGTTGAATGTTCGGTCTCTCCCAGCCCCAGGGGAATGGGTCCTAAGCCTCATGGGAGGCGAATGGCGCAATGAGTCTATTTTGCAGTAGCTGTGACAGAAAAAGCGGCCTTCCTGGCAGGACCTGCAGTGGACAGGGCAGCCAGGCCCTCATGACTTCATGACGTAATTTCCTTCTGAGGTGGGCATGGAAACCTGGGGCTGAGGGAGGCACGAACACCATCCAGTGGGCCATTGTGCGTGAGCATGTTGGGGGGCCTCTCAAACCGGCAGCCTGTGGGCCAGATGGGGCCTCAAGTTTGTTTTGTGAGCCATGAGGTGTTTAAAAGAAAATGGAACCCGTTGCCGATGTCTCTTCCATTTGTTAAGCAGTTGTTGGTTCACTTGTTCAAGGAAGGGTGATTGCACACCTACTCTGTGCTGGGCATTGGGAAGGCTCCATCTCTGCCCTTGTGGAATGGACCTCTTAGGGGCGCAATACAACCATCAGAGAGGCTTCCCTGGTGGCTCAGATGGTAAAGAGTCTGCCTGCAATGCAGGAGACCCGGGCTCGACTGCCTGGTCGGGAAGATCCCCTGGAGAAGGGAATGGCAACCCACTCCAGTGTTCTTGCCTGGAGAATCCCATGGACAGAGGAGCCTGGCAGGCTACAGTCCATAGGGTCACAAAGAGTCAGACACGACTGAGTGACTCACACACACACACATGATCATCAGAGAAACTAACAAAGAAGCACCAAACATGCCTGGTACAACTGAGCTGCAGAGGGAAAGAAGACTCTGCTCTGGGGAAATTAGCACTGCTAGAGAGACTTCTGCCCAGCCTTGAAGGACATGCAGCAGCTTCTCAAATCTGGGTGAGTCTGAGAAGGGTCTTCAGGACAGAGGGCACGGCGGGGCAAAGACTTGGCGATGGAGAAGAGGCAGGTCTGCCTGGGGCTGGGTCTCAGGTGCCAGGAACGGGACGGAAGGTGAGCGAGTCTGTTGTTAGATGAGGCCTTTCTAAAGTGGAGGCACAGGTGAGTGGGTGCCAGGGCCCGCTGCATAGATGGGGGAACAGGCTTGGAGCATGTCAAGCAGTGACTGTGCAGTCGAGCTGGGGTAGGAACCCTGGTCTGACCAAGCCCACAGCCACAGCCAGGCCCACAGACCCCTCAGCACACAGCCACACTGGGCCCTCCGGAAGCAGGCCTGCGGAGGGGTCTGTGGAGGGGGGTTTGAGGGTTCCCAACTGGGCCTCAGTTTCCCCATGATTGTCAGAGAGACTGATAGAAAAAGGGACTCCTCCCCCTGCAAAGGGCCTTCTCCACCTGGAACCTTCTGGGTTTCTGGGATTCAGAGCCACACGTGGGTAACACATCCCACCCTCAAGCCCCCCGCCCCAGTCCCCAGAACTACCCGAAGATGCCCACAACCCCCTGCCACCTGCACCACTGTAGCCTGTGGTCCCCATGCAGTGTCCATACATATGATCCCTGAGGCCCTCCTCCCCCCTCGCTCCACCCTCAGAACCCCCATCCCCTAACCTGCATCTGTCCCCTGGGGAGTGCTCCCACCCTGCCTCAGGAAGCCAGAGGGTGGACGATACCACTGCAGAGATAGAGGCCCTATCTGTGTCCATGTGCCTGCCTGTAATGGGAGACCAGCATGGATCTGGGGAGTCTACCTGTGTTTGGGGGAGCTCTATGTGTGTCTAGAAAGGTTACATGTTGGGGTCATGGTGCATTTGGGGGTGTCTGCATATGATGAGGGTTTGTGTGCATTTGGGGGATCGGAATGTGTCAGGAGTCCATGTGTGTGTGAGAGGTCTGTGTGTAATTGAGCATCTGTGTGTGGACTGCGGGATACGTGTGTTTGCTGAGCCATGTGGGTTTGGGAGGGGTCTACGAGAACTGTGGACTGCATGTGTTTGAGGGGAGCCTCCCTATGAGGGGAATCTCCCAAACTCCCATCTGTACATGTAAGGAAGGGCTTTCTCCCTGAGCCGCCTGTCCCCAGCACCCTTCCGGGGTCTGCCTGGTGGCCTCAGTCTGACCTGGGCACCCCTGGGCTGAGGGGAGAAGACCCTAAGGAGTTCTGCTGCCTGCATAGAGAAAGAGTGCTACAGCATGTCAACCGCACCTACTTCAGAGAGCCCCCCAACTCAGGGAGGTTTCCCCAGCTCTCCCCATCTTCTGGGGTAGGAAACTGAGGCCTGGAGAAGTTTGGCCACACAGGAGTCACTCCCAGAGCCCGCCTTCTCCCGGGGGCAGGAGAGGGGCCGCTGTGGGCTAACCAGCCCCTAGGTCCCTCACAGTGCCCCCCCCAACCTGAGCCACCATTTCCCCAGGCTCCCGGGGGAGGAGACGGCCCAGGGCGCCGCTGGGCTGGGGGAGGGTCTCCAGCAGCTGGGGTCAGAGCCGCCAGAGCCCTCAAGAGAGGGGAGGGGGGGGTCCCGACTTTCCAAGGGGCTCTTCCTGTCGCCCGTAACGAGGTGCTTGGGGAACAGGTGATGAAACCACCGCCCGGGTTGCGTGAGGCGGGGCCGCTGGGCTGATTTGCTGCTGGGCTGATTTGCTGCCGGGCCCAGGCACAGCGACCCCTCCCCGCTTCGCCGCGTCCCCTGGGCCCTCACCTCCCCCCGCCACCCACCTGCCTCTCACTTCTCCTTTCCTCCCCTCCTTCCCGGCCTGGGTCCCCCGCCAAACTGTGGCCTCTGGGCTCAAGGGTCAGGCAGCGTACCTCTGCTGCTGGCCCCTCCATTAAAGCCTCGCTGAGAGACGAGAAGGGGAACCTGATGGCTCCTGGTCTTTTATCTCAGACACTTGCTGGCTGCAAAGCCTGTGAGATCAGGATGCCATGACCCGCTTAAAGGGGGAGGGGGGGCGGGGCAGGTAGGGGCCTGATGTCACCCAGCCTGCCACAGGAAGGGCCCCTGTGGCCTCGCAAGACAGCATGCTGACTCAGCACCCCCAGCTCCAAAGCCCCTCTGCCTTCTGGCTCCTGGGAGTCCAGAGACAACGTCGAAAGGCACCTCCCACTGCCCCCTCCTTCTCAGCTGGTGGCAGATGGGTTCTCACTCGCACCTATAGATGAGAAAACTGAGTCCTTCCACAGGAAGAGGCTCACAGTGAAGGGTGAGTGGGAGGGTGGAGTTCCTTCCAGACCTCCATCCTGATCACCAGGGGGCTGAGAGGCCTCTTAGAGGGAGGTGACAGTCATGGCCTAAAGGACTTCAGGGGTGCTTGTTGATGGACTTAGTGACCACAGGTGTCACAGTAGAGACTTAGTCATGCTCTGGGTGCTTATGAAATCTTCCTGTGTACCCCCAGTTTGGGGCTTCCCCGGTGGCTCAGCGGTAAAGAACCCACCTGCAATTCAGGAGACTTGGTTTTGATCCCTGGGTTGGGAATATCTGCTGGAGAAGGGAATGGCAACATATTCCAGTATTCTTGCCTGGTGAATGCCATGGACAGAGGAGCCTGGCAGGCTATATAGTCCATGGGGTCGCAAAGAGTTGAACATGACTTAGCATGCATGCACGCACCGCACGCACCCTCAGTTTCCCCCACAAGCAACGCTCAGATCTGAGACCCCAGGCTCCCTCCAACCCCAGGCATATGCCACCAGCATATCCTGTCCCCTTGGTTGCCAAACAACACATCCTCTCTGCCTACCTGCAGCCCCAGCCTCCGTTCAGGCCCCACGTCTGCCCCAGCTTCTCCCTGTCATCTCACTCCTGCCCAGACAGATGCTGTCCTACGGCAACCTGAGAGAGGGTGGGGGAGGGGTACTTTTTAAAAAATCCTTTTGGTTAAGTCACATAGAGGGAAATGCAAAAATCATTGGAGTAGGGCTAAGAAACTTGCACCAACTGAATACAGCTGGTCCAGGGAACATAGCACGCCAGCCCCCTGACTTGCACTATCCTGTCACAGCACCTGCTTAGCGTGGTCAGTGTGCTCATATCCATCACGGGAGGTAGGTGTTGCCTGTTCTGGAACTTTACATCAGTGGAATCACATGGCATGTCCCCTCTGCAGAGCCCAGTGTTGTTGAATCAGCCCATGATCTGGGAGGTTCACCTGTGCGGTTACATGGAGCTGAGATGCATCCTTTTTCTGTGCTGTATAGTAGCCCACCATAGAATTTACCAGAAAGTAGTTGTCAATTCTCCCATTGAGGGCATTTGAATCATTTCCAGTTTGGGGCTATGATAAATGAAGTTGCTGAGAATATTCTTGTTTGTGTGATTTCTTACATGGGCCCATTTGTCTTCGGTAAATACAAGGGGAGGGGAAGGATCATTGGGTTGGAGGGTAGTTGCTTGTTCAGCTTTAGTAGATGCCAGACAGTTTTTCAGAGTGGCTCTTCTTCTTTCCCCTTCCTCCAGCAATGCATGAAAATACAGGGGGATTTTAAACTGTCAAAATCATATCTAGGTACTCCTTTGCCCCCAAATTCTGTATAGCTCCCTAATGCCTTCAGAGTAATACCCACACTCTTCACTGTGGCCCACAAGGACCTACGGGATCCAAAGCCCACTCCCACCACCACCATCCCCCTCCCCTCTCTCCCTTGTTCACGTTGTCCAGCCATTCAGACTTCTTTGCTGTTTTCAAAATGTCAAACTCATGAGCACTCAGCTTCTGTCCTTGCAGTTCCCCCTGCCAGGAACACCCTTCCACCAGATCTTCTCACAGCTGACTCTTCCCTTTGTTGCCTGGGTCTTTCTTGTTCCTCTGGTCTCAGTTCCAACATCACCTCTTCAGAGAGGTCTTCCTTGAATCCCTGGCTACTAACATTGCCCCTTTTGTGGTCAATACTTCTCTCTTTTTAGACTTAGGTTCTGACCTATAAGAGTTTCATTAAAATGACTTGGGGTTCCCCTGTTTTTAAAGGTCTGAGTTAGTTTAAAGAACATTTCACTTTCCTGTCCTCTAAGGTTGGATAAAACAGCTATAAAACCGTAGGGGCCTGTTGTCCTTTTAATGGTAGGTCTTGAGACACTTTTTTAATCTTCCATGGTCATCGGTCTACTTAAGCTTTCTACTTCTTTTGAGTTCAGTTTATCACAATGGTTGGCACATAGTTGATACTTGATAAGTGGGGTACAAAGATAGGGGTGGGGAGGCACTGGACTCTTGACTTCAAATGCCCACTCTCCTGCCCATGTGCTCAGGCCCCATCTAGCCCTCCCACTGAGGCCCAGCTGCATGCTTTCTCTGTTGAGGTGCCCTCTTGGATTTCTCTAGGTTCTTCTTCCCTTTCCTGGGTCGATGGGTTCACCACTGCCACTCTGCTGGGCAGATGCAACAAGCTCTAGGCTTTCTAGCTGGACCTTGGTGGGGAGGTGGGGGGCTTGTGCCCAGAAGAGGCCTTCCCCAACCTCAGCCTCTCCCAACCTCAGCCTCCCCCCTCGTGCCCTGCACATTCAGCGCACACCACCACCTCCCCCCAGCAGTTCCGATCACCATCACGCCAACATCTGGAGTACTGGCCGCCAGGTCTGTCTGCGGCTCAGGGTGGGGATTTGCATGTGAGTACAAATATATATGCACACCCTGGGCCTCCCGCCTCTGCATTCCTTGGCTGGCCCTTCACACCTGGGCCTGAGGCAGGTCAACGCTGAGCGGTTGGATTTGCATGCGCGTGTATTTCTGGGTAGGGAGTCAGCTGGGGGAGTCTGAGAGGAAGTTGTTGAGGGAAGCTGAGAGGAGTTCAGACGTGTCCCTCTTGAACCACTCCATATCTTCCCAGTCACCCCTGTGTCTAGTCCTGAGGGTCTTCCAGGCTAGGGGAGAAGGAGAGAGCTGGATATACGACCCCCCATCCAACAGCCCACAGTGTCAGAACTAGAAGGGAAGAATGGAGGCTGTGGGAGACCAGAGTGAGAGGGCAGGGAGGGCTTCCTGAAGGAATGGATTTCTTGAGCTGAGTTTTTGAAGTGTGAATAGGAGTTGGCCAGGTGCAGAAGAGGCAAAAAGGGGATTTCAAACAGACATTTTGTTGAAGGTAGAGAACAGTGGGCAGGAGCTGATTAGGGCAGGGCCTTGAATGCCAGACTGAGGACTGGAACTTCCTTCCTCCTGAAGGCAGTGGGGAGCCGTGAGGAGTGTGTAATCAGGAAGGGGCATGATCAGAGTTATGTTCTGGGAAGATCCCTCCAGGACCAGAGCAGTGGGTGACTTTGGTTCCTAGGTGAAGATTGAGGGTTCCAAAATCATCAAGGGTCTTCTGACTCAAACCCCTGCATGAGTCCATCTGCACCTGTCAGGCCTGCTTCTGAAGATGGCAGAGGACCTGGTGGCCTTTTGAGGAACCAAAGAGCCCTAGAGCACAGTGACTTAAAGTACAGGACTCAGGCATAGCACAGAGGGGGCCTAACCCCCGGTGTCGGCCCAGATGGACACAGCTCTGGCCTCCCTGCAGTTTCCTGTCCTCTTTACCTCTGCCTCCAACAGTCCTGCTCCCCATGACAGCTATGACCAAGTTTTTGTTTATTTTTTCTGACTGCACCAGTTTTTTTTTTTTTTTTTTTTAAATTTGGGGCTATATCAGGTTTTAGCTGCGACACCCTGGATCTCAGTTGAGGCATATGGGATCTAGTTTCCTGACCAGGGATCAGACCTGGTCCCCTGAATTAGGAATGCAGAGTCTTAACCACTGGACTACCAGGGAAGTCCCCATGTTCAAGTTTTTAAAGTCCTGTCCCTTCTTGATGAATTCCCATCTGTCATGGCTCTCCATTGCTCTTAGACCAAAACCCAGAGGCCTCACTGCAGCTCAGAGGACCCAGAGTGGCCCTGCCTCTGCACGTTTCCCCCTCTTTTCTCACTCCAGCCTTGTTGATGTGTCTCCTTCTTCCTCAGGGACTTTGCACCTGCCATTCCTTCTGCCTAAAACTCATTTCCTGTCTCAGCTGTTGAGTCTCAGTTCAGAGTCCCCCTGCTGACCTTCTGGCTGTCGGGGGCTCCCCCATTATGTGAACCCTGGCATAGCCAGGAGGTCCTTGTCTAAAATGGGGACAGATGGAGAAGGGGCCAAAGTTGGATCTTCCAGATCCCGAAACTCATGTCCAAGTCCCATGTTCCCATGGGATTCCAGGCGTGGGGGGCATTTCCGGAATCATCTTGGCACCAAGACCTCCGGACCAGTGCCCTCCTCCTGTCCCCAGGGACCTGTCAGGGCGGGGATAATGCATCCCAGCCGTGGGAACTAGCCCGATTCCGGACAGGGATTAAAATTAGCCCCAAAGGTTAAATTTAGCAAGTCAGGCTGGAGCTGGGGGGCCAAGGTGGGGGCTCTTCTTGGCCTGGACTCCACATAGCTGTGACTACTCAGAGACCCAGACCAGGGAAGGTGGAGGGTGTGCCTGGGGTGACATAGTGGGCTGCATGTGACAGACTGGGGTGACTCACATTTCCAGCTCTGGGTCTTTGGGAAGATGGGGAGACCCCCAGACCCCCCCCCCAGGCTAGGGTATGTTTCTCCCAGAGACAGACCTGCATTTCCCTACACTTCCCAAGTCCTCATTCTCAGGCTTTGTGCGAGGTACTCTGCATTTCATACCCACCCCATTCACAGAACAGCAAACTGAGGCCTGGGGAGAGGCCGCCCTTACTGAAGACCTCTCTTCTGGTCTGAGGCTGCCTGGGACCTGAGCACGGGCCCACTTCATCCTGGGGAAGGCCTGTGGCATGGCCTCAGTCACCTATGACACGAGAGGGCTGGGGGGTGGAGTGTGGTCAGGGAGTTGGAGGAGGGGTCTCGGGGGCTGTGAGGTGGCTCTCTACAGTGGGATGGGTGCTGCAGGACAGGCGATATGACTCCTTGATTCCAAGGAGCCCTGCCTGGGGGCTGCTGGGAAAGGCCTGGGCCAGGTCTTGGTTCCTCATTGCCCTCACTGAGCTGCCCATTCTCACCCTTGGGGCCCCCACCAGGGAGATCCGAGATCCCCCTGAGGAGGGGCCAGGCTTCCTCCTCTGTTCGCGTGAGCCCACCCCTCCTCCCAACCTGAAGTCTCCAACTGTAAGTCTTCCCAGGGGATTCCCCCTCCTGCTGCTGGAATGTAGGTCAGGGATGGGGCTTCTGTTAGGCTTCCCCCCATTTTTTATTTCTGTTTTTTTGGCTGTGCTGTACAGTATGTGGGATCTTAGTTCCCCAACCAGGGATCCAACCCAGGCCCCCTGAGGTGGAAGCGCAGGGTCTTAACCACTGAACCGCCAGGGAAGTGCCCCCCAACCCCCAACCATCACTGAGGGAGAAAAGTTAGAAAATTCAAAAGATAAAAATGAAAAAAGAAGAGATGAAAAAGCCACACATTGTATGATTCCACTTATAAGAAATGTCCAGAACAGGCCAAATCCATAGATTAGTGGTTGCTGGGGCCTGAGGAAGGGGGAATGGGGAATGACTGCTGTGGGGCTGGTCTTTTCTTTGTTTTGTTTTCTGGGTTTTTGGTTTGTTTGGTTTTGGTTTTTTGGTCTTGCCAGACTGCATCTGGGATCTTAGTTCCCTGACCAGGGATTGAACCCAAACGCCTGCAGCTGGACTGTCAGGAAAGTCCCTGGGGTCTCCTTTTGAGAGGATGTAAAGTTTCTAGAACTAGGTAGACATGATGGTTGCACAACGTCATGAATGCTCTAAATGTCACTGAATTGCACATGTTTAAATGGCGAATTTTATGTTAAGTGAGTTGCAGCTCAATTTTTAGAAACCCACCCATAAATTTCCACCTAGCACTGACTCCCAGCTTGAGTATTTTCTTCTAGTCTTTTCCACTCGCAATGCAATTTTTAAATATGTTTTATATATTTTTTAATGTATGTTTTCTGGTAACCACAGCCCTCAACTTTGCTCATGGAAGGGCTGTTGTAGGTGGATGGAATGAGTTGAAAAGTGTCTGCTGTGTGGATCAGGCTTACTTCTGGATCACTGAGCCCCACTGGGTACCATCATCAGATGGCCCTCCAGCCTGGCCTGTTGAGGACTTCTAGGCTGCCGCCAGTGTTCACAACAGCAGTGCATCCACGGCACCTGCTGTCTGCAGGGCAGATCTGAATGCCCTGTGTGGGTTAGCTCATTTTACGCTCCAGTAGCACTGGGCAGTGCACTGCACAGACAGGGGGTCAGGCTCCCCTGAGGTCCCACAATTATCAGCTTGTTTTGCTTTAGAGCCTCAGTTGGGGGCACCTGTACCTCTCAATCTTTCCCCCTTGGTCAGCCTTTTCCTTATAAGGCATTGGTCTGAAGATGTTCAGTGAGCATCTGATGCATCCTGGGCTGGTCGAGGGTGTGAGATGTGGGGGTGACCCAGCCCACCTCGTTCTCCGCCACTGTCTCCTGGCAAGGGTAGGGGGAAGATAGGGGGTATGCTGGGGTGCCTGTCCCCACTTTCCATCCACCCACTCTCTGTTCTCTTCTCCTCCCCCACCCACCCCAACCTCCAGAAAAAGGACACTCCACCCAACCTGGGACATGGGGAGGAAAAAAATTCAGATCTCACGCATTCTGGACCAAAGGAATCGGCAGGTGAGTCCACTGGGTGGAACAGTGGCTGGGGGAAAGGCTTTCCTGGCAGAAGAAACACAGCCTGGGCTTGGCCAGTTCGCCCTCAATGGCTTGGCCATCGAGGCGAACTGCAAGGGAATAAGGAGACTCGATGTAGTGTCAGGAGTTTGAGATGTAGCATTTACTCATTCTCATGATGATTTATTCATTGATTCTCTGTGATGACTAGAGCCCCAGTCACAGGGGAGATGGAGCTCAACACAAACACATCCAACTCAAAGTGCTGGGCCAGAGACAGGTACAGAGCTGGGGAAGCTGAGAGAGGGAGTGTGGGATCTGCCTGGAGACCAAGGAAAACTTCCCAAAGGAGAGGGCATCTGGGCCAGGTTTTGAAGCATCAATAGGAGTTTGCGAGGTTGAGAAGTGAGGAGCAGTACAGTTGGAAAGAGCACATGCAAAGGCATGAAATCAGGAAGCACGTTCATGGAGAAATAGGCCCCTCGACTTCCCCTCTCACCGTGGATTTTTGTTTTCTCCTGCCTTGCCTTTGGATACTGAGTCCAGGTAACATTTACCAAGCGAAAGTTCGGGCTGATGAAGAAGGCCTATGAGCTGAGCGTGCTCTGTGACTGTGAGATTGCCCTCATCATCTTCAACAGCTCCAATCGCCTCTTCCAGTATGCCAGCACAGACATGGACCGGGTGCTTCTGAAGTACACGGAGTACAGTGAGCCCCATGAGAGCCGCACCAACACCGACATCCTCGAGGTACCCCTGGGACCCTCCTCCCCCGGTGCATGAAGCCCAGCACACTCTGCTCACTCAGAGCCTACAGACTCTTGGTTTGCACCAAAGATGAGTGTTGCAGTTTGGCTTTGCTGGATCCCCTGGAGAGGAAATGGCACCCACTCCAGTATTCTTTCCTGGAAAATTTCATGGATAAAGGAGGCTGGCAGGCTACAGTCCATAGCATCTCAAAGAATGAACACCACTGAGCGACTGAGCACGCATGCGCACACGCAGCCGTGAAGGCAGGTCTGGGGCAATGGAGAGTCCCTTCTATGGGCAGCTGCATAGCACCACCCAGGATGGGCAAGATCACTATTACTTCATTTATTTATTTTCTTTTGCGTTTTGGCCATGCTGGGTCTTCACTGGGTCCTCATTGTGGCATGTGGGCTTTTCTTTAGATGTCACATGCGGGCTTCTCTCGTGGAGCATGGGCTGTAGAGTGCACAGGCTCAGTAGTTGTGGCGCGAAGATCACTGTCACTTTGAATCCGGGCATCTTTACCCAGGAACGGGAAGCTGAAGCCACTGGGTGAACAGGGCACTGGGCTAGGACTGACTGTCTGGGGAGCTCCAAGGTGACAGACAGTGGGGAGAAGCTGGTAGAGGAGAGGCAGGGGTCTAGGAGTTCGGAGATCACTGGTCCCAGGGGGAGGACAGCTTAGGAGAGCCTGTAAAGCAGCCTCTTGATGCTCAACTTGCTGATGTTCATTAACCACCTACTGCATGCCAGGCTCTGAGGCTGCGCCTGGGCGCAGAATGGAGAAACCAAATCACACTCAGGAGGAGTATTAGGATAATGCCAGCAGGCCTGGGTGGATCGCCGCCCCTGCTGTGTGACCTGGGCCTCTCTGGCCCCAAGGCAGGACAGTCCCTCTCTCACATACAGTTGGAAGTTACTAGATGGTTAACTCCCTGGGGTTTTTGGTTAGTGGGATTTAGCTGGAGCAGCTGTGCCTGCGCTCTGCCTGCCCACAGAGCTGGGTGGGATGGGGGGAGTGTCACCCACCCTCTTGTCTCCCCTTCCCACAGACACTGAAGCGGAGGGGTGTGGGCCTTGATGGACCAGAGCTGGAGCCAGATGAGGGGCTTGAGGGGCCAGGAGAGAAGCTGCGGAGGCTGGCAGGCGATGGGGGTGACCCAGCCTTGCCCCGGCCCCGGCTCTATGTAAGTGACTCCCCATCCCGCCTTGAATGGGGCCCTCCCCCCACTTCCGAGGCCCAAGTGGCTGGGGCTGAGACTGAGAGAAGGACTCAAGACCAGGATTCCTAGAGTCGGAGGGCAGGGAAGGCTCCCTGGAGGAGTAGGAATTATAGTAGGGGCTTTGAAGGATGGAAAAGAGTTCAACAGGCAGACAGTTCCGTCTTTCTTTATTTCTCTGATTTATCGAAACCTGGGAAGCCCCCTCGGGACCAGTTGTTTGCTTAGTAAGAAGTTTCAGCTCTGGGCCTAGCTGTCAAGGAGTGACAGAGGCAGACACAGGCTCCCCAGCCACGTGGCGTTAGGCCAGAGGGAGGAGGAGTGAGGGCTTCCAGAAGTGGAAGCTGGCTCTCGAACTCATTGGGATTTTCTGTGTTGAATTGATGCCCTCATCTCCATGTTCCTCAACCAACCCTGTCCTCTCTGCCCGCAGCCCGCAGCCCCCACTATGCCCAGCCCGGACATGGTATATGGGGCCCTGCCCCCACCGGCCTGTGAACCCACTGGACTTGGGGAGGCCCTGCCTGCCCAGAGCCGCCCATCCCCCTTCCGGCCAGCAGCCCCCAAAGCTGGGCCCCCAGGTGAGCATGGGGCACAGGCCCTGGGCAGGGAGGAGTGGAGGTTCTGGGGGGCTGTGCAGCGGGGGAATATTGGCTCTGGCCCTGCTTGGCTGTGGGCATCACTCTGGATCTCAGACTTCATTAGATGACGTGGCCGCCTGCCTCCTCTGGGGGTCCTCTGCTCCCCAGGCCTGGCGCACCCTCTCTTCTCGCCGAGTCATCTCGCCAGCAAGACACCACCCCCCCTGTACCTGGCAGCGGATGGGCGGAGGCCAGACCTGCCTGGCGGCCTGGCCGGGACTCGAGGGGGACTGAGCACCTCCGTGAGTGAGGGGAAGGGGTGGAAGAGCTGCGGGGGCAGGGCAGCCTGGTTGTGGATCTCAGGCTCCACTTTACCCTGTCTCCCCACAGAGAGGCCTCTATGGTAGCCTGCAGAGCCCCTGCTCCACTGCCACCCCCGGACCCCCCCTCGGGAGCTTCCCCTTCCTCCCCGCAGGCCCCCCAGGTATGCAGTTGCACCGGCTTTGGGAGGGTGTTTCCACACTGCCCCGCCCGCCAGAACTGAAAACTGGCGGGTGGGGTGGGTCAGGCTTGGGGGAGGGGCTCCCTGGGGCCAGGGCCTCAGTTTCCTCTTCTTGCCTCCACAGAATATGGCCTGGGGGATCCTCCTCCACCCCCAGGCTTGCTGCAGCCCCCCACCCTGGCCCCCTGGCAGCCCTCCAGGGCTGATGGGCCCCCGGCCACCCCCACGCAGCCTAGGTAAGTGCCCCAACTGTCTCCCCGGTCCCTCACTCCCCGAGTTTGGGTTCACAGTTGGGAGCCCCCCCCCCCACCCAGTCTCTCAAAGCCCCTAGCGACTGCTGACCCCTGGTGGCCGCTCTCGGTTCTGCATCCAGCCCCTCCCGACTGGTCTGGTGGGATGGGCGGCTATTTTGGAGGCCCCAAGAGGGATCGCCACCCCCTCCTTTCCCAAGGTTCTACTGCCCAATCTTTGCCCAAGTCATGCCACCTTTCTGGCTTCCTCGCTGAGCTCACGGCCCCGCTCCTCTCTCTCTCCCTGCAGTGGGGGCCGCAGCTTGGGCGAGGATGGCCCCCCGGCCCGCGGCGCCTCCTCACCCACCCCTCCAGTCAACATCAAGTCCGAGCGCCTCTCCCCGGCCCCCGGAGGCCTCGGCGACTTTCCAAAGACCTTCCCCTACCCTTTGCTCCTGGCCCGGCCCCTGGCAGAGCCCCTACGACCTGGACCCCCTCTGCGCCGGCTGCCCACTGCCGACGGCTGGCCCCGGTAGTAGGCCCGGGAATGGCACCGGTTCTGACCCTCACGTCAGGCCAGGCGAGGGCACGTGGGGTCCCAACCTCACTCCCTGCGTCCTTGGAGAAGATGCAGCAGTTACCACTGTCTCTGCGATGGGGGCGTGGAGTGGGGAGGCCGGGTTCAGATCCACGGGTGGGGGTTCTTTTCCCCTTTCCTGTGTGTGTCCATCAATAAAACACACGTGGTATCCGTGGACGAAACTGTCGCTGCTCAGAGCCACACCCCCGCCCGGCTCCTCCCATCCCTTCTCCAGCGGCCTCAGTCTTGCCTTGTCTTGATTTCAGTACTGACTCTGGAATCTGGACGCTGAGAAGAGTCCTCCGGTGAGGCTTGGAAAGGGGTGTAGTAAGGGAGAAGCCCTGTAGGGGCGCCAACGAGCAGGTGACCCCCCTGGCAGTGGGTGCATAGCCCACTGGGGGCCCTAGGTATCTGCGTAGAGTACGCACTTAAGAGTGATTCCACTCCAGGAGCAGCCGGCTGGGCTATTTACCCTCCATCTCCTGGGAGTGTTGGGTCGAGGGCTCAGCCTAGGTAAGGAGCAGTCAGGATCCGTGAGTGAATGCTGGGTTATGGGCTAGCTGGAGTGGCTGCTACACTGTCCATCTTTAAAATGGACATATCTCTTGACTCAACAATTTCATTACAGCGGATGGAGGAGGGAGCCAGGCATTTATCCACCCACTTTGGGATATGACCAAACTCCTTCCACTTTGGCCTGTCCTGTGTGAGGGCAGACTTGGGGGTCCAAGGGGAAGCCAGAGGGAGCTCCATCTGTTCCTCCCGTCCAGCTACTCCCCAGGTGGTCTCAGTGGAATCTTTATAACAGATCTGACTCCTGACCTTCCCTAGCTCCTCAGCTGGCTCCTCCCACTCTGTCCCCTGCCCTGAGGTCTCTAGAAATACTTGTTGTTCCACGCTAAGGCCATACTGATCTTTCCTCCTGGGCCACCTCCTGCAACCCCCAACTGACTTCCTTTTTAGACTGCTTCCTACCCTTCAAGGCCCAGCTCCATGTTCCCTTCTCCAAGAAACCCTCTGCACTGCCCCAAGCTGAGAAATGGCTCTGACAATTCTCAAAGGGTTTGCTTAGTAGAGATCACTGATTCAGGCAAAAAAAATATGAGAAACAGTGTTGTTATCAGCATTTGTAATTGTGTGCCCCTATCCCATATTGTGGCGCAGGTGGTAAAGAATCTGCCTGCAATGCAGGAGACTCGGATTCGATTCCTGGGTTAGGAAGCTCCCCTGGAGAAGGGAATGGCTACCCACTCCAGTATTCTTGCCTGGAGAATTCCATGGACAGAGGAGCCTGATGGGCTGCAGTCCACAGGGTCACGAAGAGTTGGACACAACTGAGCGACTAACATTTTCACAACTTTTCATGCCACCATCATTCTAGCAAGGTCCAAAGCTGATTGGTCTAGCTTGGCCGGGGACAAGTGAGTCAACTTGGCCAATAATTTCAAGACCCTTGTTCTGGGACTTCCTTGGTGGTCCAATGGTTAGATCCCTGGTCAGGGAACTAGATCTCACAGGCTGAACTAAGACCAGCACAACCAAAAAAACCACAAAAAACACCCTAACCTTGTCACCCCAGCACTCCACAGTGGACCTTTCTCAGTAAATTTCAGTCTTGCATTCTACCATTAGTGCACACAGACCTGGATGTGGATACAGAGGCAATGTGTGTGCAGGCTTCAAAATCTTTTAAGGGGTAGGAAGAGAGGGAAAAAGTATAAACTGACAGGCCCTCCTTGTGAAATGAGCTCTTGCTTGAACAGCCAAATGTATAACGCCATTCATGTCCAGATCCAGCCTGGGGTTTGTCCTCCGATCTTCCCAGTCCTCATCACCTTCATCCCCGGTGAAACTGGGGCTTTGGAGTTCCAGTTTCCAGGGGAGAGACAGGATAAGATCAAAGTTTGTGAAAGCCTCCATCCTTGGGGCTTCTGTGGGCGGGAGTGGAGGTGGGGTTGGGGAGCAGAAGAGGCAGGAGACCAAGGGGGCAGTGGAGGGACACTCCAGGGTGTGTTTGGGGGCACAGCCAGGCCCTGTGGATGGCTCGGATGTGGGGGTGAAGGGTTTCACACGCAACTCATACAGGGAAACCTCTTACACAGGGAAACCTGCAGAGAATGCAGAGGCTGTGGGGTGAACTCAAGGCCTCTGTGGAGTGTTTAAGTTCAACTGGAGAGCTCTCTCACCCAGCTCAGACTTAGGTCCTAAATCCTCCCACCTGCTTCCTCTGTCCCTTCCTACCCCCAGAGAAGAGGTGGGCCACTGTCTGCACACCAACCCATGATAGTGCCCTCTGGGAATCCGGCTGAGCACACAGCCCCTGCCACGTCCAGCAGCACCATCGCCACTGCACCACGGTCGCTATGCGAGTGCAAATTTCTCCATTTGGGGTACCCTTCTGGGGACCCCCGTCCTCAGGTCTCAAGGACCCTGGCCATGCACAGGAGGTGCATGAACTGCCAAACTAGAACCACCCCCTCGCCCCGGGCCACAGTGTCGCAGTCACAGCTCCCCATACAGCCAGACACAGGGCCAGGGACTTAGGGGGAAGAGAGAGGCCAAGGCAGCCAGTCCTCTGGGGGAAACTGAGGTATGGCCAGAAACGGCCCCTTTTCAACCTCTGGAGCTTACCCACATGGTGGATAAGAAGGTGGGCCGGTCCCTGAAGTCAGTGCCCAGTGTGGAATTCATAAAAATGTGGGCTGCTTTCAAAGGCCGGGAGCCTCCAGAGCCAATGGGTGTGGCTCTGCTCAAGCCTCGGAGGTTGCACTTTCACCATCTGCCTTTAGGTGGCGCCCAACAGTGCCCTTTGGATTCTCAAGTCCCCACGAAAAGTTTCAAAATCAAGTGAAATAATAATGGGGCTTCCCAGCTGGTGCTAGTGGTGAAGAACCCACCTGCCAGTGCAGGAGACATAAGAGACACGGTTTCTGTCTTTGGGTTGGGAAGATCCCCTAAAGGAAGGCATGGCAACCCACTCCAGTATTCTTGCCTGGAGAATTCCCATGGACAGAGGAGCCTGGTGGGCCAAGGTCCATAGAGTCACAAAAAGTTGTACAAGAACTGAGGTGACTTAGCACGCACAATAATAAATAAAATCTATCTTGGCTTCCAGAGAGTCTGCCCCATATTTTTCATCTGAGCCTGGGAAATGAAAAAGGGCTGTGTCACATGTGATGTGTGTGTGACTAGACAAGTTCATTAAGGTGTACTTGTGGGCATGCTACCAGCTTCTGGAAACGCCCCTGGGTCCAACGCTCGCTCTGCCCCTGCTGGCTCTGTGACAGTGGAGGCAAGGAAGGTTGTGTGGGAGTGTCCTACCACCAGTCTTTCTAAGAACACCATGGTGATGCTGGCCAGGGGCATTGTCATCATCAGAGGGGATCCAAGTCTCCAGGGAGCTTGGAAGCACCGTGGGAAGTCTGACTTGGATAAAAACACAGTGATGAAAGTCGGAGATACGGAAGATGCATTTTTGAGAGCACTATAAATAGAGACAGTGAAACGGTGTGGAATGAGAGTGTGGACCTCAGTGTGGTCAGAAATTGTGGGACGTTAGACATAGGGACTACGTGCAGATTGGGAAAATGGAATAGCCGGTGTAGGACAGAGAACATGGAATCACTCAGCGTAGAACAGAAAATGAAAAACGTCCAATGGGAAATGGGCAACATGAACATCCAATGTAGGGTAGAGAACGTAGAATAGAGGAATGTCCAGTGTAGAACAGACAACTTGACACATGCAGTGTAGAACAGGAAATGAGGAACACTTCCTATTGTATAACTGAAATGTTGGCATTTCCCTGGTGGTCCAATGGCTAAGACTCTACACTCCCAGTGTAGGGGGCCTAGGTTTGATCTCTGGGCAGGGAACTAGACCCTGCAGGCTGCAACTAAATAGTCCACATGCTGCAACTAAGACTAGACACAGCCAAATAAATATATCTTTTTTTTAAAAAAGGAACTGGGGCTTCCCTGGTGGCTCAGTGGTAAAGAATCTGCCTGCCAATGCAGTAGACAAGGATTCGTTCCCTGATCTGGGCAGATCCCACATGCTGTGGAGCAGCTATGGAGCCTGTGCCCTAGAGCCCGTGAGCCGTGACTACTGAGCCCGAGTGCCACAACTACTGAAGCCTGTGCACCCCAGAGCCTGCTCTGCAACAGGAGGAGCCACCACAATGAGAAGGCTGCACACTGCAACTAGAGAGGAGCCCCCGCCTGCTGAAACTAGAGAAAAGCCTGAGCAGCAATGAAGACACAGCACAGCCAAATATATAAAGAGAATTATTATTATTATTATTTTTTAAAGAACTGACATGTTGAGCAAACAGTGAAGGGTGGAGTACATGGGCCAGGAGAAGACTGGCATTTTTTCTGCGTGAGGTGGGAGCAATGGATGGTTGTGAGCAGAGAAGGAATACGGTTGGGTTAAGTGTTAACAGGTGCCTTTAAGATGCTTGGGGAAAACAGACTGTGGGAGTGGGTGGGGAAAGGGGAATGGAAGCTACAGGACCAGGGAGGAGAGGGTTGCAGGTGGGAGAGGAGGCTGGACTGGGTAGAGGCTGTGAAGAGAGGGAGGGAGGCTGGGTGGGACAATGGCTACAGTTGGAAGGTGAAGCCATTAGGAGGGACTAACAGGTCAGGTATGGAGCAAGAGGAAGAATTTAAAGCCAACTTCAGAATTTGGGAATAAGTACCTGGAAGGCGTAGCTGCCTTTTCTGCAACAGGGAGAGGCTGCAGAGGGAAGATCAGAATTCCAGGGGCCAGGATGTGTGCGAGCTGCCTGTAGTTCACCACATGAGGGCGCTGTGATGCCTAGACGCATAAACCCTATGGCCCCGGGAGAAGTCAGGGTGGGGATTAGAGACTGGGGCCTTTCAGAGTCTCAGTATATTTATCAATTTAATGGAGACAATTGTCCCAGCACCCTGATCTGCTGAAAAAAGCAGTCGAGTCAGCCCTCCAGCCTGGTGAGCAATGGACCTGCAGCAAAAGTCCCCCTTTTCTCTTGGTCCACTTTTTCTGACACCCTCCCCAAACCCCAGCTTCCCTGGATCCCACCTGGATGCTGTAGCCCTGAGGGATGTCTCATGACCCCCAAGTAGGTCCTGTGAAATCCTAGTGATCCTCACTGCCTCTGTCACCCATCCTCTCTCAAGCCAACACATTGGGTCCAGAGGATCAAAGTCACAGAATGAATCTCCTGCAGACATCCACATATGCTCATATACAAAGACAAAAACACTCACAGAGATAAAGCAATCAACTATACATATTTGTATAGTTGCATACAAATATACATATATAGTATATATACATATGTATATACGTATACAATCAACTATACACAGGCCCCACAAAGACCCTCAGACAGTCACACCCACAGAATATGTCCACGTTCAGGCAGACATACTTATCCATAGAAAAATACAGCTGCAAAACTTGGGCTTGAAGCTCTTTCCTCTAAGCCTTGAAACGGAAAACATCAGATTCCTGAGGCTGACATTTAGTTCTTGATCTAGCCATGTCGTAAGCTGACAATGCTTTTGGAGTTTTCACACGAGCCAGTTTTTTCCCTTCATTGCTGGAGCCCAAGGAAGTTGGCCTCCCCACCCCACCCACGCGCACACCTCCCCCCCACCCCGCCTCCATTTGCAACCAGAGATGAATAAGGCTTTTGCCAGGGGGAAGATACAAGAAAGCAAGGCTGGTGGCTAGCTGTACTATTGTGAGTACAATAGTGTTGGCAGCAGATAGAAGTCAGGCAGAGGGGCTCTGAATTCAGTCTGAGCAGTCAGTGGGGATCACCGAATGTTCTTGATCATTGGAGTTCCACGCTCCGAACTCTCTAGCGAGAGACAGTGATTTGATGAATAAGTATATTCGCTTTAAACCTGCGAAATAGGTGCAGGTGAGGAGATTGGGTCTCAGAAACAGTGGTCTCCCTGGGATCCCGGAGCCACCATCGGAGCGCGTCAAACATCTTTAAACTACAACTTCCGCCATGCAACGCGAATGACTCCTGGTCCTCGCGATTTGCCCCGACTCCAAGCCTGACGATTGGTTGGATGGGCGGCTTGTCAGACCAAAATCGAATTCTGATCCGTCGAGTTCGGCGCTGAGCTCTGAGCTCCAGGCCCATGGGTCCCCGCGCTCCAGTCGGCAACATGGTAAGCCCGCAACTCTTAGCATGGGAGCCCCTGAGAGGCTACGTATTCCGCCGTGGGGGAGTCCAGAGAAACACCGAGGAGACAGAGATCCCTTTGTGGGGACTGAGGGCTCTAAGGGACTCGGGATCGCGCTGAGGGCTGTGTTTCCCTCTCTGGGGTTAGAGTCTCGCTCCGTGATCTATGAGGGAGTCGGGGTTGTGCAAGGGAACTGGAAGGCCTTGAGCGTTCTGGGCTTCTGACAAGTCCCTGGGGTGCCTTCTAGGGGCCCGGGGTCCTGCTGAGGGGCCGTCCCTTGGAGGGTGTTGGGGATCTGAACACCTTCGGAGCCCCGCGAGGGAGATCTGGGGTCCGACAGGGGCCCACTCTGGGCATGGTGTCCTGCGGGAGCGTGGGGACCACGCCGACAGGGTCCATCTGGGCTCTCTCGGGGTATGGGGTGTGCTGAAGGACCAGGGAGAATCCTGAGAGGAGGGGGCCATGCTGAAGGGCTCAAGGCGGGCTCTGGGCGGGCGAGGGTCCCAGAATTGGAGAGAACAGTTGGAACCCTCAGGTCTCACGTGGTTCTGGGCCCAAGCCATTCAGCTTATTCTTCAAGCTTATCCTGGCCTCTGTGGGCAAGGCTGGTGTTGGGTGAGGGTGGAGGCTCCACCCCCCACCCCAGTCCCTAGGACTGGGCAGAGGCAGCGTCAGACTGGAGGGGCTGGGAAAGGGGCCTGACCTTGCCTGCAGTAGGGGGCGTCCCTGAGGCGGATGTTGGAGGTGGGTCTGAAGTAAGAGCATTGATGAAAGGGGCTGGTGAACGAGGAGGTCATTCCAGGGTGTGGGACATTGTAGAAGGTGAGGGGAAGGGCTGTCTGAAATGGGATGGAGGAAAGTCCCATTGATGTTGTTGAGTTGTAAAGTCGTGTCTGACTCTTCTGCGACCCCATGGACTGTAGCCTGCAAGGCTCCTCTGTGCATGGGATTCCCCAGGCAAGAATACAGGAGTGGGTTGCTATTTCCTTCGCCAGGGGAGCTTCCCAGCCCAGGAATCGAACCTGTGTTTCCTTCATTGACAGGTGGATTCTTTACCTCTGAGCCAGCAGGGAAGCCTGCCACATTGATTTGATGTTACTTAGCAGGATTCTGGGATCACTGATCTAGGGAAGGGGTTTGAGCAGAGGAGGGACATGGGGTGATGGGAGGCTCCAGAGATCTTTGGAGATCTGCAGAGCATGGACTCTAAGACCAGAGCTGTGGGGGTTGGGCCATAAGAAACATCCTTGGACAGACCTTGGGAGCCTTAGGTGGAGGGATGCATACCTTCCTTCTCTTCTCTTCCTCGTACATCCTTCCTTCCATCCTTCCTCCCTCTCTTTCTCTCTTCTTCCCTTCTCCTTTCCTTCCTCTCCTAGGTGCTGGGATCACAGTTTGAACCATGGGTCTCCTCCCTGAGAGGTGTCCGGGGTAATGGGGTTAGCAATGGAGAGCCTTGGGGTCTGGGAGTGTCTCTGAGACCCGAATGGTTGGGCACAGAGGGCGATGAGGGAGAGAGCTGGACAGCGAGGCAGGCTGGTCCTTAGTGGGGTCCGCCGGGCCTTGCGGGCTGAGGAGTGGAGCTGGATGTTCATTTGTGAGACTGGGAAGGTCCTGGGCCCCCTGGAGGAGCCGTGTCCATGGGAGCGATGGGTGGGTGCTGGGGTCTCCAGGGAAGGGCCTGGAGGAGGCATGGTCTGCGAGCTCAGCAGAGAGATATTGACTGGAGGTGCCGGTGGGCTGGAGTCGTGCTGGGCTGTGTCGGTGGTTAAAACCCTGCCGGGGGATGGATCACAAGGGAGAGGTGTCTGGAGAGCTAGGGAGACTGGAGAGCAGCTGCTGGATTTCCTAGGGAGGAGTGGAGGAGGGGGTCCATGGGGAAGGGCAGGGCCGTTCAGAGAGCCCGCCCACGGGCTGCAAGCCGGCCAACTATGCTCTTGGTCATTAATGCCTACTAACCAGTCTGCACTTGGGTAGGGGTAAGGGTGAGCCCTGAGACCAGAAAGATGATGCCTCACCTCCTTACTGAAAAATGTTTCTGGTCTCAGTTTACAAGTCACAACATAGAGAAAATATCCTATTAGTCTTTTTATTTTAAAGATGAATTTCTCCACAGTCATTCTGAATTACAGGGCTAAGCCCGATAGCCATCACATTAGAGCTTTTCCTATTGAAGTTAGCTTATTTTGGCCTGATTAAAGGATAATTTTAATAATTAGTTTTAACATTAACATAATCTATATTTCATTTAGTTGTTAATACCATAATAGTAGCTGACAGCCTTCCTGAGCACTTTATTTTACATAATTACTGATAGCAAGTCGGCTTCCCAGGTGGCACTACTGTTAAAGAACCCACCTGGCAACGCTGGAGACATAAAAGATGTGAGTTAGATCCCTGGGTTGGGAAGATCCCCTGGCAGAGGAAATGGCAATCCACTCCAGTAATCTTGGCTGGGAAATCCCATGGACAGAGGAACCTGGTGGGCTACAGTCCATGGAGTGCCAAAAATTCAAACACAACTGAAGCGGCTTAGCACGGATAGCAAATGGTTATTTACTACTTTCACACAGGAAAACCCATCTTTAGGCTGATTACCAGAAACATTTTTTTCTAAAACATTTTAAAATAAGTATATGAAAATTTGTTATGCTTGTTTATGTTCCATAAACATATATGGAAATATGTTTAAAATGTTGTTAGTAGCAATTGGTGAGAAAATTCCTAATTAAAAAAATTCATCCCACTCAAATGTGTAAGTGTTAATCCTAAAACAGGTAGTGGCCAGAAATAGACCAGACCTCTTTTCTCCTTGGTTGATTACAGAGGAAGGGAGAGGAGAAAGGATGATTTCAATTTCCAGGGATAATTTCGGATGGAGAAAGACGTGGGGTACAGAGTCAGCTGGGTGAACAGTGAAGCTGGAAGTTCACTCGAGACACAGTTGGAGCGTGGATTGGGGGGTACCCTGGGAGAGGAGTCGCTTTCACTGGGTGTGCCCGGCTCGCTGTAGGTCCCGGAGGTGGTCGTAAGAGTATATGAAACAAAATAGGAAGCACCCCATTTCCAGATGAGGAAACTGAGGCTCAGGGAGATTATTACCTTAAATCCTTAACACTGGAGGAAATTGAGCTCCAGTCTCTGCTCCAGCACGTGCTCTCCACCACCGCACACCCCTGCCAGGTGATGAGGCGGGACCCGCGCCTTGCCGGGGCTCCCAGGGTTGGGTCTGAGCCCACCCTCGGACCCTTTCCCAAGAAGCAGCTGGGGCCAGGGAGGGCCTCCCTCCCCCACCTGGCTTCAGCGTCTCTCTATAAATAGCCGGGTTTTCGAAGGTGAGCTTGTGACCCTCTGGCAGGCACTGCCTTTCACGTTTCCTCCCCTCAGGCGGTCCTTGGAGTGCAGCTGGTAGTGACGCTGCTCACGGCCACGCTCATGCATAGACTGGCGCCGCATTGCTCCTTCGCGCGCTGGCTGCTCTGCAATGGCAGGTGAGCCACGCCCCTTCCCGGGCGGTGGGCGGGACCCCAAAGGCTCCGCCCCCTATTTCCCCAGCCCCGCCTCACGCCCTGTAAGGCGAGGGTTTTTTTAAGAACTTTATTGAGATAATTGACACAATAATTGCAGGTATTTGAAGCACACAGTTGGAGCAGTTTTGACAGATTGTACACATCGCTGAGACCATCTCCACACTCAAAGGAGCAGCTGCTCCCCGACTCCTGCTCCCCTTTCTCCCTACTCTACCTATAGACCTTATTTCCTAAAATTCTTTGTCAGGGTTTGGGTCTTGGGCCCTTTTTGAAAACCCAGTGGCAATTGTGAACTCTCTGTCCAGGACAATTCACATGCCAGTTCCACCAGGAGAGTTAGCCAGAAGATTCTAGGGTGTCTAGGACCCCTGCTGCACTCCCCTGTCGAATCCCAGCCCACCTCCTCCCCCTTCCTTTGACCTTCGATGACCCCTGCCCATCCCGTCCCAGGCTTATCAGGGCCAATCTTCCCTCTGCAGTCTCAGCTTTTGAGGTTCACCACGTTGATCCCCTCCATGCCCAAAGCTTTCCTAACTGCCTCTGTTTGCCTTCAGTCTCTTCCGATACAAGCACCCTTCAGAGGACGAGCTGCGGGCCCTGGCAGGGAAGCAGAAGCCCAGAGGCAGGAAGCAGCGGTGAGTGAACCCCCAGCCTGAGGTAAGTGGCTCCCTTCCAGGGGAGACCCTGAGGGCGCAGCGCCTGCCCTGCACACTTCCAGGCACTGGTCTGGGCACAGGCAAGTTGGAGACTCCGCAGGAGAACTGGGAACACCCCAGGCTGAGGAGGTGGTCGCTGCCTTTCATTGTTTGCCTCCCGTCGGCATCCCATGCTTATTGGAAGTTTGCTCGGGGCCAGCCCTGTGGGTGGGTGGTGGCCACCCCCTGGCATTCAGAGGACTCCCAGGCTGGGGTGAAGGTACCCTCTAGACTAGCTCCCCCTGTACTCTGAGGGGAACACTAGAGCCTCCCAAGCTGGGGTGCAGTAGGCCGCCATGGCTGCCTGGGCAGGGGAAGACGGAGGCTGCCAATGCCATTCCCACTCATCTCCCCTGCTCCCAGGTGGGCCAATGGCTGTAGTGAGGAGAAGCCGTTATCTGTGCCTCGAGACACCCCCTTCCAGCTGGAGACCTGTCCACTCACAGCTGTCGATGCGCTTGGTAACAGCTGGGTCCCCAACCCCCACCCCTCCCACGCTGTTGGAGTTGGTGGGGAGCATCCTGGGTGGGCTAAGCTGGGGGCTGAGTGGTGTGCTCTCTGCAGTCCTGCGCTTCTTCCTGGAGTACCAGTGGTTCGTGGACTTCGCCGTGTACTCAGGTGGCGTGTACCTCTTCACGGAGGCCTACTACTACGTGCTGGGCCCAGCCAAGGAGACCAACATCGCGGTATTCTGGTGTCTGCTCACCATCGCTTTCTCTATGTATCCTTCCTCCTGGTGGGGGAGGTGGAGGCCCCTGGAAGCTGGATCTGAGGCTCCTTCTCCCTACTAAATTGGCACATCAGTTAACAGCTGCTGTGCGGTAAACCTGCCCAAAACTCGGTGGGAGTAAAGCAATCGCTATTTTGTTTGTTTTCCTGGCCGGGTTTCAGCTGGGTTGCTTCATCTCTGCTCCAGGTTAGAGTAAGCTTCCTCACCCAGAGCGGCCAGGAAGGAAAAGGGGGCGCTGCAGGCCCCCTATGGCTTGGCCTGAAGTCGGTCCACCCCATCCCTATCCATTCTCTGGGTCAAAGCAACTCAACAGGCCAGCATAGATGTAGGGGCTGGCAAAGAGACATCCCCTCTGTAATTGTCTTTATTAAGCTACATGGAGAACAGAGGCGAAACTGTGACTTTGAGGACCCAAGTTGGAGACGGTGTCCTGTGGAATGGAGTTGCAAAGAAAGGCAGCCCATCTTGAAACCCATACCACTGGTTCTGGAAAGCCCTGGAGGGTCTCTCTCAGGAGAGGTTAGAGATAGAAGCTGTATCTCTGGCAGCCTCTCAGAGGAACAGGAAACAGAACCTGAGAATGCAGCCAGGAGGCTATGTGGGTAAGGGAGACTTGACCTGAAGAGACAGAGTTGGTGGCCATTGCTTTTTTCTTTTTAAAAATCTTTTTATTTCTTGGTTGGTAGTATTTATTTTTGGCTTCGCTGGGTCTTTGTTATCGCAGGCGGGCTTTTCTCTCTAGGCGAGTGAGCGGCAGGTTCTCTTGCTGTGGATCACAGGCTCTAGGGCTCGAGGGCTTCAGTACTTGCAGCCCGTGGGCTCAACAGTTGCGGTACACAAGCTAAATTATCTTATGCCTTGTGGGATCTTCCCAGACAAAGGATTGAACCCCTGTCCTCAGCACTGATAGGCAGAGTCGTGACCACTGCACTGCCAGGGAAGCACGGGGCTACTCTGGGTTGTGGTGCTCAGGCGTCTCACTGCAGGAGTGTCTCCTGTGGGGGAGCACGGGTGCCAGTAGTTGCGGCTCTCAGGCTCTAGAGTGCAGGCTCGGTAGTTGTGGAGCATCGGCTTAGTTGCTCCATTGCCTGCGGGATCTTCCCGGGCCAGATATCGTGCCTCCTGCATTGGCAGGTGGATTCTTAACCACTGGACCACCAGGGAAGCCCTCGGTGGCCATTTCTAACTGACCACAGGCAGTGTGACGAGGCCAGGCTGGAGGCCCGGCTCAGGCTCACTCGCTCTCCGGTGACACGGGCCTGAACAGTAGTGAACCTTGAGTCCTGGGCTTTCCCAGTATCTGTCTTCTTTATCATGTCCCTGCTCTCCAGGACTCTGAACCTGAACTTCCATGTTTGTGGTCTGGAGTTGGGGGGGTCACTGGCTGGGCTTGGAGGATGGAGGGGTCACTGCAGGCGCTGGAGGCCTCCTTAGCCCTACCTCCAGCAAAGTGTTCCTGACCCTGACCCGGCTGTACTTCAGTGCGGAGGAGGGAGGTGAGCGCTCAGTCTGCCTCACCTCTGCCTTCCTCTTCCTGCTCCTGGCCATGCTGGTGCAGGTGGTGCGGGAGGAGATGCTGGAGCTGGGCCTGGAGCCAGGTACGTGCAGTCCGGGGCCTGGGAGCGCCACCTTCATCACTCCCTTGTGTAAGCTGGTGAGGGTGTAAGTGCCCTTTCCACCTGCACACAGTAGGTGAAGGAAGGGACCCCTGGGGCCGGAGCAGTCTCTGTGGGTGCTTGCCACCCTGGGTGCAACCTTGGGCTTTGAGGAAAGAGGACATCTCATCTCACTGATGGGTACCTGTGCCTGTGACTTTACGTGGGCACTTCTGTTCCCCTCCAGGCTGTCCTCTACCTAGCAGCCATGGTGATTTAATATTTACCTATTCGAATTTAATTTGGGAGAGGAAATAGATATATAGAGTAATATTCATAAAGTACAAGAGGATATAGAATAAAATCATCTTTCACACTAGTTCTCCTCCCCAGAGGAAACCTAGGGTACCACATTGCCATATTCAGATAAAACAGTGTATATGGCTCTAAACCTTGTCTTTTTCTCTTAAAAACAATATTATCGTCATACTAAGTGCAGTACGTCAGACAGAGAAAGACTAATAGCATATGATATTACTTATATGTGGAATCTTAAAAAATGGTATAAATGAACTTATTTACAAAAAAAAAAACTTACAGACATAGAAAACAAACTTATAGTTACCAAAGGGGATGGGGAGGGGAGATAGGTTAGGAATTTGGGATTAACATATACACACTATATACGAAATAGATAACCAACAAGGACTTACTGTGTAGCACAAGGAACTATGTGCAGTATCTTGTAATAGCCTGTAAGGGAAAAGAATCTGAACAAGAATAGATTTTTGTATATATACCTGAATCACTTTGCTATATACCTGAAATTAACACAACATTGTTAATTAGCTCTACTTTAAATTAAAAATAATAATAAGTATTGGAGATTGTCCCTAGATGCTACATACAGTAATAGAATGTTACAGTAACATAGTAACAATAATTTGATACTGCATTTTGTAACTTTATGAATTTTCTGTGATTATTTAACTAGGTCTCAATTTATGGACATTTAAGTCTTTCTTTCTCCTATTAAATGCTATTGCACAAAGCCAGTGCTATTATACAACAATGTTGCACAAGAACAACCTTGTGCCTGTGACCCTGTGCAAGAAAGTGCATTTGTAATTTTAATAATGTTGTTGGAAAATTGCCCATCAGAAAGAGATGTATGAACGTACATATCCCCACATCCTCTCCAATGTATTTCCTCAGACGTTTTTGTCTCAGATGATCTGATGGGTGAAAATGTAAGTGAGGATGAGCATCTTTCTATGTGTTGAACAGCCATTTCTATTTCCCTTCTGGGAAAGATTTGTTCTTTTGCCAGTTTTCTCCTGGGTTGTTGATCATTTTATTGATTGTAGGAGCTCTTTATATATTAAGGCAATCAGCCTTTATGTGTGATAGGAGTTGTAAATTTTTTTTTGTTTCTCATTTTTGTTTTGATTTTTTTCTGCTTCTTAAATGATCTTTTTTTAAAAAAAATAATTTGGATCACTCTTCTGCCCAACACCAGACTCTAATGGTCTTTGGATAAAGATAAAAATCCTCACCAATGGCCCACATGGCCCTGCTGACTCCTTGAGCTTTGTTGTCACCAATACTCCCTACCTTTCAATTTTTAAACTATATGATGAATATTTATATATATGAGAACATATACATAAATTACAAAGCCAAATAATGTAAACACTCATGAATCTACCTCTCCCATTCAGTAGGCTGCCTTTTTGTTTTGTTGACAGTTTCTTTCACCGTGCAAAATCTTTTTAGTTTAATAAGGTCCCATTTGCTTATTTTTGCTTTTGTTTGCCTTGCCTCAAGATACATGTTCAAAAAATATTGCTAAGACCAATGTCAAAGCGTGTACTACCTACGTTTTCTTCTAGGATTTTTTTGGTCTCATGTCTTACATTAAAGTCTTTAATCCACTTTGAGTTTATTTTTATATATGATGTGAGAAAGTAACCCAGTTTGGTTTTTTTGCATGTAGCTGTCCAGGTTTCCCAGCATCATTTATTGAAGAGGCTGTCTTTTCTCATTGTATATTCTTGCCTCCTTTGTTGTAGATTAATTGACTTTGTAGAGTGCTCCATATATTCTTGATTAACGTACATTCTCTTCCTCTCTGTGTCCAATAAATTCAAATTTCCATCTTTACTAACTTTTTGTTTCTGATATAATCAGAAACAAAAAGGGTTAATCTCCCTCTGGGATGGTACTGTGCTGTGCTAAGTCACTTCAGTCATGTCGACTCTCTGTGATCCTATGGACTCCAGCGCCTCTGTCTATGGGATTCTCCAGGAAGAATACTGGAGTGGGTTGCCATGCCCTCCTCCAGGGGATCTTCCCAACCCAGGGATCGAATCCTCCTCTCTTATGTCTTCTGCACTGGCAGGTGGGTTCTTTACCACTAGCACCACCTGGGAAGTCCCAGACTTCTGGGATGGTGGAAGTCTTCATTTCTCTTAGGAGTTCTGTCAGTGTTTTCTTTATATATTTTGAAGCTAATTGACAAGGTGTTTACAGTTTTAAAAATGCTACATCTTCCTGGCAAATCAGCCATTTTTTTTTTCATGATGTATTGACCCCTTCTGACTTACTTCCATCCTACCCTAGTTTGTCTGTGTCAATATAGTCTTTTCAACTTCTTTCTTCCTTCCTTTCTTTCTAAACTGAGATATAATTGACATATAACATTATATTAGTTTCAGGTGTATAACATGGTTCAATATTTGTGTATATTGCAAAATGATCACCACAATAAGTCTAATTAACAACCATCACCCCACATAGTTACACATTTTTTTGTGTGTGATTTTAAGATCTACTCAGCAACTTTCAAATATACAGTACTACCTTTCTTTTGACTAATACTTTACTTTCAACCTTCCAGTGACCTCATGTTGAGACATGTCTACTTTAAAACACAATCAAGTCTGACAGCCTGTATCATTTAACTTCAAGTTTAATCCACTTACATTTATTGTGATTTCTGACCTTTTTGGCCTTATTTCTACCATCTTACATTTTCACTTTCTATTTGTTCTTTTCTGTTGTTGCGGTTGATAGTGACTGCCAAATTAATTGTCCTTCCTTTTAGGTGATCTGTCATAACTTCTGACTGCTTTGTGAGTTCTTTGTTTTTGGTATTCCGCAGTTTCACCACAGTGTGTCTAGGTATGGATTTCTTTGTATTTATCTGGTTTTATATACTTTGTATGTATCATGCATTCTGCAGACTTTTCAGTCATTCTCTTCTAATATCTCTTCTCCTTCATTCTCTCTCTTCTCTTGCTTTGGGGCTCTGACTTAACTAGTATTGAACTTTCTATTGTGTCCTCCTTGTCTCTTAATCTCCCTTCATATTTCACACCTTCTTGTCTTTCTCAGTTGGAATCTGAGTGATTTCTTCAGATCCAATTCATCAGTTATTCCTTGGGCTGTTTCCAGTATGCTAACAACCTAACATTTCAGTAATTATATTTTCCTTTTGGAAGAGCTTAATTGGTTCCTTTGCAAATCCACTTGGTCCTCTGAGGTAGTCTCATGTCACCTGTTCTGTGACTCCAGCTTTTACTTTCCTCAGTCATTTCACACAGAATTTATAATACCAATTTCTAAAGTCTTTGGAATTTAAGCTTATCTTTTTTTTTTTTTTTTGCTGCTGCTGATTCACTTTTATGATGCTTTGTTTCCTTATGTGTCTGGTGACTTTGGTTGTGAGCTCATATTTATTTGCTTTTACTGTGTGGAAAATGTGGGGGCCTGAACTGAGACTTCTTTCCAGGACATTGATTTTCTCCTGTGGAGCCCTTCATGGCCCGCCAGCATGCAGGAAGCTCACACTCAGTGCCATCTGCCCCCGTGTCCCCTAGTCCAATCAAGACTGCCTGCCTAGCACATTCTCCTGAGCTGCACAACTGGAGAACATACTTGTGCTCATGCTTGTCACAGGGCCTGGCTGTCACTAGTGTGTTCTCACCTGGGGAGAAAATGGATATCTGGGAGGTGAGGCAGAGTGGGCTCTGGGGCCCCAGGGGTCTGTTGGATGGACACTGTCCTCTTTTTGTCTTCTCCAGGCCTGGACAGTATGTCCCAGAACTTGGAGCCGCTTCTGAAGATGCAAGGCTGGGACTGGGCGTGAGTCCTGGGAAGGGAGGGAGAGCGGCTGCAGGCTGCGACCTGCACATGGGGTGCTGACATGCCATGGGAGCCCCCTGACCCCTCTCTTTCCCCCAGTCTCCCTCTGGTCAAGCTGGCCATCCGCGTGGGGCTGGCAGTGCTGGGCTCCTTGCTGGGTGCCTTCCTCACCTTCCCAGGCCTGCGACTGGCCCAGACCCACCATGACGCCCTGACCATGTCTGAAGACCGGCCCATGCTGCAGTTACGTGGGGGACCGGCTGGGTGAGGGGTGAGGGGCTAGGGAGCCTGGAGGGGGGTGCCCCAGCCTACCAGCTCCATGCCCTTGCCCCCAGGTTCCTTCTGCACACCAGTTTCCTGTCCCCCCTGTTTGTCCTATGGCTCTGGACCAAGCCCATGGCGCGGGACTTCCTGCACCAGGCTCCCTTGCGGGGGGTGTCCTTCTCTCTGTGAGTACAGCAGTGGGGCTGGGAGGCCGGGCAGCTGGGGCCCCCTGAGTACCCCGGACTCTGAGGATAAGGGAGGAGCCCTGGGTCCTGCGGGAGGATCCTGGGACCGAGGACAGCTTCCCTCACCGCGTCGCCCCTCTCGGCACAGGCTGTCTGACTCCGCCTTCGACTCGCTGCGCCTCTGGGTGCTGGTGGTACTATGCCTGCTGCGGCTGGCGGTGACCCGGCCCCACCTGCAGGCCTACCTGTGCCTGGCCAAGGCCCGCGTGGAGCAGCTGCGGCGGGAGGCCGGCCGCATCGAGGCCCGAGAGATCCAGCGGCGGGTACCAACGCCGGTGGGGAGGGAACCTGGGGCTCGGGGTGTGGGCTCCTGGCCCTTCAGGCCTGAGGTTGCCCGGAGCGCGAAGGTCCCCGGCTGCAGCCACTGCTACCTGCCCAGCAGGTGGTGAGGGTGTACTGCTACGTGACAGTTGTGAGCCTGCAGTACTTGACTCCACTCATCCTCACGCTCAACTGCACGCTGCTGCTGAAGACACTAGGTGAGAAGAACCAGCCTGGGCGGGAGCGGGGTGGGGCGGGGTCTGGAGTTGGGGCCGGGCGGGGCTAGGGGCTGGGGTTGCAATGGGGTGTGTGAGCCGAGGGCATGGCCCGAAATGGATTGAGGTGACGTGACGGCGAGGCCTGGCTATGAGGGAGGGGGCGGAGGCTGGAGAGCTCGAGGCGAAGCCCCGAGTGGGGCCCGAAAATGGGATGCCGGTAGAGCCTGGGGCGGGGTGGGTGACTGTCAGCCAGGGTCTGGGGTCGCGGAGGCCAACACCGCTTGTACCTCCACCCGTCCCTCCTTCTACCCTCTTCTTGCAGGCGGCTACTCCTGGGGCCTGGGCCCGGTCCCCACGCTGTCCCCCACCCCGTCTTCAGCCCACGATGGCCCGGTCGGCCCCGAGGAGGATGAGGCCCAGCAGACTGCAGCCCTGATCGCCGGCGCCCTGGGCAGCCTGCTCACGCCCCTCTTCCTCCGCGGAGTCCTCGCCTTTCTCATCTGGTGGATCGCCGCCTGCCAACTGCTCTCCAGCCTCTTTGGGCTGTACTTCCACCAGCATCTGGCGGGCTCGTAGCCCTCTTGCAGACACTCCTGTGGCCCCAGGGTTTGGTCCTGGGCCAACAGGGCCCGGCTCACCCCTTCAGTGTGCCCAGGTGCGAGGCGCTCCTGGGAGTTCCTGCTGCGCGGGTCCCCCTTCACCACAGTGCCTGAGCCGTGGGCCCTGGCTTGGACGCTGAGCTTCTGCCTTGAAACCGCCTCCCCAGACCCAGCAGCAGAGGGTCCCGGGGCCGGCCATTGTTCCCAGAAGGCACCAGCCCAGTTTGACTGCAGGGGGCGTGTGCGGCGTCGGAGGGGGCACTCTTCTGAACAAATAAAGGAGCGAGCGGCTTTTAACAAACAGGATTCAATTGGTTTGGGAGGCAGCTTTCTGCATGTTGTGGCAGGGTGAGTGGGGGCCTGGAGAGTCTACAGAGGGCCTACATTGCTGAGTGAGGGGAATGATGGAGGAAGAGCTTAGCAAAGACCTGGAAGGAAGAAGCGAAGCCCTGGTAGAAAGCTGACATGGGAACAAGTAAATAAACTGGGGAAACTACACTAAAACAATTGATTTCTTCTTACAAGGAACGATCTCGGATGGACTCTGGGGAGAGACAAAAAAGCAGGTAGTGTTAAATCGTGAGATGCTACTTTCTAACTTGTCAGATTATGGAAGATCAAAAAGGCTGGTGTTTATGATCTGAATTGTGTCTTCCCCCCAACTCCTATGTTGAGGTCCTAAACCCCCAGGACTTCAGGGTGTGACTGTATTTGGAGATAGGGATTAAAAGTGATTAAGCTGAAATGAGGTTGGAGACTTCACTGGTGGTCCAGTGGTTAAGAATCCACCAACCAATGCAGGAGACACAGGTTTGATTCCCGGTCCGAGAGGACCCCGCATGTCATGGAGCAGCTAAACCCACGTGCTACAACTACCAAACCTAGGCACTTAGAGCCCATGCTCTGCCACGAAAGCAGCCACCCCAACAAAGAGTAGCCCCTGCTCACCACAATTGAGAAAGCCCGGGTGCAACAGTGAAGATGCAGTGCAGCAAAAAAACAAATAAATAACAAATAATTTTTAAAAAATGATGTTGATAGGGTGGGCCCTGACCCAGTAGGACTAGTATCCTTACAAGAGGAAAAAAAAATTTTTTACAAGAGGAAATTTGGACCTGAACTTGTGTTACCTGAAAACTAGGTTCACCTCTTGGTAGGTGTTGAGCCAACTGACACAACCAAGCCAAAGATGAATGGAAGGAAGGACTTATGTTGACTTTCAGCAAGTAAGGGAGACACTGGGGATCTTTCCCAAAGCAGTGTCTCCCTGAACAGCAAAACTGGGGAAGTTTTAAGCTCAGGGTACAACGTATATTCATGAAAGGGGTTGAGCAGAGGAGAATTCAGCATAGAACTGTGGCAAAGGTCCACAGAGTCCAAGCTTTAGTTGACTGAAGTCAGAAGAATCAACATCATTCCACCCTTCACCTGCTTGAGGGCCTTAGTTCCTGCAGAACTCGAAGATATATTATTATAGGGAAAAGAATCTGAAAAAGAATATACATATTCTGTGCTGCACACCTGAAACGTACACAATATGATACTATAAATCAACATCAATTAAAAAAATTTTTAAAGAGGAGGAACTAGGACTCTGCTTTATTACTACACTATTGTTTGACAGCCTTTTCTCTGTTCCTGCCTTCCTTTGTTCCCTTAAGATCATTAATTACTGAGACTTGTTCAAGGATAAGCATTGCAGCCTGGCTTAGATCACAAAGTGACTTAGGCCAAAACAGCTTCTCTTATGTCAAGAGAGCCATTCCTGGTTCTCTTTCTCCAGGGACTCCCTAACTGATCTGCTTACACTAGCACAGAAGAAAGACAAGGGAGAAGACACAGGAAGAAGTCAGTCAGTTAGAACACAATAACAGATCTAGAACACATCCTTCCCTCCTGGCCCTCAGAACCAAACCTGCCAACACTTTGATTTTGGACCTCTGGCTTCCAACTTTGACAAAATTCTGTTATCTTAGGCCACTTAGTCCATGGTACTCTGTTAGGGTGGCCATAAGAAACTCAGACACTGAGGGCATGTGGTGTATACGGATACAATCTCTTTGCAGGAACAGCTGATGTTTCTATTCATCTTTGGATAGATTCCCCCCAAAGATGACCCTGTCTCTAAGACTCAGGGACCTCACCTGAGAGGTGATGTCAGGAAGCCTCTAGGAGGGTAGGGATGTGAGACAGGGAGGAAAGAAGCCAGCAGGGAGTGCCAATGAGCCAGCGACTCTGGGCAATCTGGGCTGGGTCTTGCTGGGGACCTCAGGGGGAAAAACATAGTGCACAGCCTTAGAGTGGTCCCATGTGGGTGTTGAGGGGCTACATCACATACCCTTCAGCTGTCCACAGTCACTGGCTCCTGGATTGTGTTCCAATGGGGAACCCTAGGCTGGGTCCAAGTGGCTTATAGCAAAAAGTAGGGTGGGAACCATGAATGCCAGGCTTGCCACCAGCATCAACTACGCTATCAATATATCCCTGATATTTATCCAGCAATTTCATGCCTAGAAACTTAGACTACAGGAACACTACCTTATGAGTTCAAAGAGGTACATGTAAGGAGGTTTACGTTAGAAAGTGCCAGGAAATTCAATTCTGTTTTAAATAGAGAATAAAATGACTTGTGTTGTTGGAAGTTGAGAGGCAGTTTGGCTTCAGGTAAAGCTGAATCTAGATCCAAAACAATGTCACCAAGAAATCCAATTTCTCTGCTCATCTCTGCTCTACTTAAAAAAAAAATTTTATTTGGCCAAGTCAGGTCTTAGTTGCGGCCTGTGGGATCTAGTTCCCTGATCAGGGGTTGAACCTAGGCCCCCTTGCATTGGGACTGTGGAGTCTTAACCACTGGGCCACCAGGAAAGTCCCCTGCTCCACCTTCTGCAGTGGTGTCTTTACCCTGGGACTGGTTCCTACCTTGCAGTCACAAGATAGCGCCAACAACCACCCAGGGTTGGGGTTTCATCTCCTGGGCCAGTGGAAGAGGAAGGGTGCATCTCAAAGGTCTCCCTGGAAGTGGTTAGCAAACATCTTTATTGTCACAGGTCCAGATGGGGTCAAGAGCTCACCTCTGTATATTAGGGGATGCCACAATGTTGGAGGAGAGTGAGGAGGGGCTGACCTCACCCCTCAGGCTCAGGAGATGGTGTGAGAAATGGGACTGACCAGAAGTTAGGATGGATGTGGGGAGAAAATTCAGGAACCCCAGGAGCCACTACCAGGTTGTCGTGGCAACAACTCAGTAACAACCTAGCTGTTGGTCAATAAGGGATTGTTGGATCTCATCACAGGCCATCCCCCTGGGGAACACTAAACTGCTGCTAAACGCATCCTGTATTTGACAGCTACCGACCTGCAGGAAACATGCCTGGATGAATGCAGCATGCAGAGCAGCTCAGCGGACCCTCCGGGACCTAGTTTCCCTCCGTGCACTTGCACATGCGCTCACCTGGCCCCATCTCCCCCCGGCCTGCGGAGGCTCCCACTCCTGGTCTCGGGCTGGGTGGGTGCTGCAAGTCACTCTACACGATGGGCTGCAGGTGAAGGGAGTCTCAGTGGCCCCTGGGAGCCCTCTGGTGGCCTCACCCTGCCCTTGCGGACAGTGACACTCACACCAGAAGCCTCAGCCCATCACAGAGCAGACCCAGGGCTCTGGAGAAACCATGGGACTCTGGGGCAATGCTCACTGAAGCAGGTCACAGCCCATCCCAACTGATGTCCCCAAAGGGACAAGTGTGTGTACAGAGGATCTTTCGGGAAGGAGGCACTGGTAATGGGAGATGTCCCTGCAAAGGGAACAGGGAGCCAGACCTACTTTTCAAGGTAAACTCTTCGTGCAGCTTGCATTTTCTAGCAAGTCCTGACCAAATCAAGGTCGGGATTAACAATCCATACAGCAATTAGATTAGGGAGAAAAAAGGTTCTTCAACAATCTGTCTAGGGGATGAGGGTCAGAGCTGAAGAAGAGACATGGGCAGGAGAAAAAAAAATCATTTTGATTTTTATTAAATATACTCTCTTGGCACAAATCTCTAAAATATATAAACATTATATATAAACAAAATTGTCTTCATGGCATCAAAATGTAACTCCAAATCAGGCCAGGCAATCAGTGAGAAGGGTATGACTGCCGAGGGCAAAGGTCCAACTGTGTGCAGGGCTTGGTGGTGAGGGGGAGTCGGCGCTACCAAGGTGTACTTGGTTGGGAGCCACCTTGGAGAGGCGCACTGGGGCCGGTAACCCTGGGGGACCCTCCCTGCTCCTGCCCAGCCTGCAGCTCAGAGGGCACTGCCTAAACATCCATTTGGTCTCACCCACCAGGGGTAGACCCCCAGCCTGGGCACCCTCGTGTTCCCATCCCGTCTCCCTGTGAGGGGTGCCCCTGCCTCTCCTGAGCACTGGGCAAGGCTGGGAGAGAAGGTGGGTGTGACGCTTACCCAATGGGACAGCCATCACAGGCTGCTTGGGCCCCCTGGGAACACGAGTTTGGGGACAAGGCTCAGGTTGGCTGGAGGAGACATGCAGGAAGGACAGAAAGAGGGGTCTTTGCACCCAGGGGACTAAGGCAAGAAAAACGGAAACAGGACAGAATAAAAGGAGGAAAAGGAAGCCACAACTGGAAATGCATGTGTGGCAGAAACACACCCTCTCAGACTCTGTCACGCCTCATGGCTACTGAGCCCAGTGTGAAGGCTGGCCCTCTGCTTGTCCTGGTCCTGGAACCAGGCTGGACTGGCCAGGGGTTACGGTGTCTGGACCCAGGGCCAGCCAGACTGAAAAACAAAAGCAAAACTCAAACTCCAAACATCATTAGAAAACAGGTGTTTCTGAGTCCCTGTGATTCCTGGTGGGCCCCAGGGGGACTCTGTGAGACCAGCTCCCTGGGGGACCGTGACTCTTTCAAGCATCCTGCCCCCAACCCAGATGCTGTCTTGGGCTCTCACTTTAGGAGAAGCAAGGCTACCAGCTGCCTCCATGTTCTCCATTCACGGGAAATCAGACAACCCCACGGGCCTTAAATTGCCCCGTGTCCCAGCCAAGTAACTGCTCAGGTGGGGCACTCACAATGTGCCAGACACCATGGGGTCCCCCCCAGGGGCCCCCATGCCTAGGGGCAGATGGTCAGGGCCTGAGGCCCAGCTTCCATTACTGCAGCCAGTGGAGCAGGGCCGAGAGCTTCCTGGCAATCCAGGCAGATGCCTCCAGGTTGGGACTCAGACCCAAACCCATGGCGATTCCTCAAACCCTGCTGCCTGGAGGCGTGACCCTCCAGGGAACCGTACAAACTGGGTGGGAGAGGGGTAACAGAGGGGAAGACTCAACTCTGGGGCCTGGGAGCAGGAGTCTGTGATCAGGATAACACTCTTGGGAGAAGCCACAGGCTCTGGGGAGGGGCAAGTCACCTGGGAAATAGTGGTGAAGGCAGGAAAAGGCGGGGCAGGGGGGGAGGCTGCACTTGGAGCCACAACTGAGCAGAAGGCTGGTCTCATGGAGGCCGGGCCTTGGCCCCACACTCTCTGGGGCTCCCCCCACCCCCTCCTACCTCTGCCCAAGAACACAGACTCAGAACAGCAAGGGGCAGGCGAGGTCTGGCTCTGAGTCTAGTGGGGACCAGGTCCCTAGAACCAGGAGCCTGTCCATTGGCAAAGAACACACCAGGAGGCAGTGCTGGCCACTCCCCACTCTGGGTGTTCATGGTGAACCCCTCCAGGGGCAGCCCCAGCCCAGCTGAGGCCGGAAGAGGAGCGAGTGGGAAGCCCCGCCCCCCAGTCCCAACACTGCACAAGGGCCACTCCCCTCGGACCTGGGCCGCACTGAGCTCAGGCCCCCCAGGTCCCCAGCTTGTTCCACAAGGCGCATCCGTGCACCTTCTGGGTGGAACCCAGCAGATATTTGCTCCCTGGGCTCAGACACGGACGGGGTCAGTGGTCCACCGCCAACTGAAGCTCAAGCGCGGCTGACCCCACCCGCCCCTAGCTCTGCAGGTGTCGCAGCAGGATCTGCATGAGGTCGAAGGTGGTGAAGCTGATGCCCACGGCGATGGGGCCCTTGAGCCAGTTCATGCTCAGGCCCTTGTAGAGGCCGCGCACCACGCCCTCCTCCCGCACGATGGTGCGCATGGTGCGCACGATGGAGGTGCGCTGGTGGCCTGTGACGCCGGCCGTCTGCATGCGCCGCCGCACCACGTCCAGCGGGTAAGAGGCAGACTGCCCGATGAGGCCAGCGCAGGCCCCGAAAATCATGCGCTCAAAGGGGTAGGGCTGTGGGCGGCCGCTGTACTCTGCAGGGGGAAGGGTGGGAGGGGCTGTGAGGGCGATGGGAAGGGGCACCCTGGCAGCCAGAGGTGCTGGCGTCCATCCGCGCACCCCTGCATCGCGCGCTCACATGTACCCACAGTGTCACAGATGTACTTCAGGGCCCGACCAGCTCTCCTGGGCTTCCCTTCTTCCTCACCTACTGATCCCCTGTTTTTAACCAAATGTGAGATCCAAAAGATTTTTACAACTGAAAAGCATATAACCAAGTTCTATGACCCAGAACAAGCTCAGACCCAGTCACTCTTGTTTCCCATCTTGTAAAGAAAGAGAATATTACTCTGCCCCGAACCCTCTAAACTGCCCAGCCTGCCCAACAGGTGCCCCCTCTACAGGTGGTGTGAGGACCTGTGGGCTGGCGGGAGGAGGGAACAGCAAGGGATCAATAGGGGTTCTTTAAAAACACGCTGTTTTCAATTTGAAACTAGGGATTAAAAACAGGGAGACGCCCTATTCACTCAGCACACTGGCAAAACATATGGAACTCAGCAAAACATATGGAACTCAGCACCAGGAGCGGGTGAGAAGGGAGCCTGGCCCCAGTGCAGGCCTGGCCGCTGGAAGAGCGGAGGGTGGAAAAGGTAAATCAAACAATGAGGTCTCACACCCACACAAGGAGAACAGCTCCTGGATGTCAGCTGAACACAGAAAACCTACAACAGCCTCGCTGCCCCCCGACAGGGGGTCACCCTCCCCCAAAAAGGACGGATCAGAGCTGCACTACTGCAAGTGCGTGGGGCAACCACTCAGTTACTTCCTATAACCAGAAACAGCACAAAGGCAACACACAAGCCCAGGTAGAAGGGTTTGCAATGAAGGTGAAAGGTGGAACTGAGCCCTAATAGAGGCAGGGTGAGGGGAGAGGGGCTGGGGATCGGGGACCGGGGATCTCGGCTTTACCCCGACCATTTTCCTTAACAAAAAACAACTTGGAGCAAATAAGGCAGATGGTTAACACCAGATCAAAGCAAGTAGCAGGTATCCATGGGCTTCTTTGCTCTCTGTCCTCTCTTGACCCAGGCCCTGGGCCTCCGGCCTGCCCCTCCCTCCACTCGCCCCCACCCACCTCCACTGGGCTCTACCCTCCTCCAGGAGTGTGTGCCCCGTGGAGGTGCTGCCCTAGCTCCGCGGTCCTCACCTCGGTGCAGGCTCTTGAGGGTCTCATAGGTGAAGAAGCTCAGGCCGGCGTAGGGGATGACCCCCAGCAGGGTCGGAACAAATCCATGGTAGAGGGTCTTCAGCCCCTCTTCTCTTGAGATGCGGATGAAGACGTGAAAGATGTTGCTATACCTGTAGGACAGAGCGGTGCGGGGTGGGGGTGGGGGACTGCAGACCTCAACTCACTAATTCTCTCTCCTCCCACGTCAGTGGGGGCAGGCCGGGATGTTGATAGAACCACCATGCAGAAGTTCTGGCATTTGAGGGGGCCATGCATGCCCAAGGCCACAGGCCACCTTCACCACTGGGCTCTTTGCTGTGCTCAGTCCTTGGCTTTTTACTCAGATGCATTTTAAGAAGATGTTTTCGACTCAACATGGAGACTCTGGGTTTGATGGAAGCAGACTGCCACCCAAACTGAGAGACCCAGTTACTGCTCTTCTGGAAAGCTGCGGAACCCGGGGAGGTTGGGTCAACACAGCCTCAGCACAGCTTCATCTGCAGACAGAGGCCCAGACCCTATCACCAGGGGCCGGGTTGGGGGAGCCCTCCTTGGAACCCCACTAGACACAGAGGCCTCGGTGCTGGTGAAAATGTCGCCAGGGTGAGACTCACATTTCCTTTGGGGTCACAGCCATCCGTGCTCTGACCAGGTCCAGCGGGTAGGTCAGCGAGGCGGCCGTGGTTCCAGCCAGCGCGCCCGCGAGGAGGCGGGGCCAAGGGGGCAGGGCTCTGAAAGCGGGTGGGGGCAAAGGTGAGCCCCCAGGGCTCTGCGTGCCCACAGGTCTGGGGTGCGGGTAGAGATGGGGGAACCGGCGGCCGAGCTGATGGGTGGGGCGGGGGGGACTGTCTCTTGGGGGGTGCCTGCCTTTGCCCCTGCTTGTCTGAATGCGTGAAGGGCAGGCGTCTTTCCCACCTGCTCTGGGGCACAGGTCGGACCGTGGCTGTCCTGGCACGTAGGTTCGGGGAAGACGGGGGAAACGAGAGAAGTTCTGACATGGTGAACAGGTGGAAGACAGAACAGGGTGAGGTGACAGAGCTGAGAGTGCCGGGGGTTTTTGCGGGGGAGGGGTGGTCTCACTCTCCGCGGAAGCCGTAGTAGCTGCCCAGGAGGCGTTTGTACTCCTCGTGCGCGCTGAACTGGATGGCGGCGTAGGGCACCACACGCACCATGGTGGCCGAGTTACCGCGCCACAGGCTGAAGAAGCCTTCGTGGAGGTAGGTGAAGTAGAGGAGCCGGAAGGCCTCCTGGGGGGCACGCAGGGGAGAGGGGCAATGTCAGTGCCCTAGGCCTCTGACCGAGCATGGCCTTTGCGGGCAGAGCGCAGCTGCCCTCTCAGCTCGCCTTACTTTGCCCAGCCCTGCGCCTGGGAAGGGGGGTGACATCACAGACCGCCCCCACGTTCCCTGGGCTCTGCGCTGGGACCCCTACCCCTTCTCCTCCAACCCTGGGAATCATGAAGTGAGACGAGGGAAAGTGGGGCTGCAAAGCAGACTTAGCCCTACTAAGGGGGTTTTGTAGGTGTTTGGTAGTCTAGCTTTTTAAAATATTCTTTATTTTCCTTTATTAAGAAGACAACACCTGCTCTGTGGGCTTCCCAGGTGGCTCAGTGGTAAACAACCCACCTGCCAATGCAGGAGATGTGGGTTTGATCCCTGGGTGGGGAAGATCCCCTGGAGAAGGAAATGCCAACCCACTCCAGTACTCTTGCCTGAGAAATCCCATGGACAGAGAGGCCTGGCGGGCTACAGTCCATGGGTTTGCAAAGAGTTAGATACGAGTTAGTGACTAAAACAACAACAAACAACAGTAACACCTGCTCTGTGTTTAAAAATAAATCAAATATGAAACCTGTGAGTTTAGACCATCAAGTCCCCTCATCACCGCCCCAAGGACAGGTAGGTCTCCCATCAATTCCCAGGGTGGGCTGTGTCCAGGCAGACTCAGGGTGCAGACAGATGGCCTTGGCCCCAGTGCCTGGCAGGGGAGGCCTTGGTCACCCAGCAGTCCTGCAGCTGGCCTGGGGTGGGGGTTGGGGGACCAATGGGAAAAAGCCCCTTGAAAACCGTTAGCCCAACCTCTACCACCCACCTCCCCTGCCTCTGCCAGCCCAGTAGGGCAGAGGTGAAGGCCCCAGAGCCAGGGGTCCATGACCTAGCGGCTCACCTTGGCAGAAAATCTTTTTGAGGACACTGGAAAAAAAAAACAAAAAACAGAGATTGTTGGATATGAAGGATGGGACCCACCCCCCACTCCAGTCTGCATGACCCCCACCACAGGGGTCTAGTTTGAGCATGGGGACTGAGGGCCTCCCCTGGAAATACCTCCCTCAACCCCTATAAGGGCCGAGGTGGGGACATCCCCAGCAAAGTCACCCCCTCCTCACCACCCCCACACCCAGGCCACTCTGCACACCAACTTCTCCCCTTGTTCAGGAAGAGGAGCCCAGCTGCCACTGACCCCCCAGGACAGTGAGGGCCTGTGGAAGGACGCACCTCTCTGGGCGGGGGGGTCGACACCCAGCAGTCTCCACCCAGCTGAACTTCATCTCCCCCAAGTCCCTTTGAGGGGAGGCATGCCAGCCACCAGCCGTGCGGGGGCCAGCTAAGGGGCTCCAGCTCCCTCAGCAAGGGGGCGTCTGCCCTCTCTTCCCCATGACCTGGCACAGGCAGCCCTAATTCCCACTCTCCTGCCCTCTGGGGCTGCCTGGCCCACCTCCCTCCCCATAGTGAGCTGCACCAAGGTGGCCAGGAGGACCCAGAAACACAAGTCACGAGGGGGGGTCTCAGCCTGGCAGCACCCCCAACGATGCACTTCCCAAGCATCTGCTGCCTTCCCAGCACAGCCCTGCACTCCTATCTGTGTGGACATATGCACAGCTCCTGCCTTCGGAATTAAACTCAGCTCCCGGTGTGGCGCTACGCTGAGAATTTCTTCCAGGAACAGCTCAGCTGATGGAGGAGGTGTGTCCTCAACCACACGCCTGCCCCTTCCCACATCAGCTCACTCCTCTCCCTCCTCCTGAGGCCGGAGGTTGATATCAACAGTCCTGTTATATGACAAGGAAATTGAGGCCCAGAGAGGTGAGGGACCAGCCTGAGCAAGTGGGAGGGGCCTGGCTCGAGTCTGCAGTTACTTCCTCCCAAACAGCTGAAGGGCAGGGGTCCCAGGTTATGACCCCACCCCCCTGCCCAGCACTACGCAGTCACTAGCCACCATGTATGGGACACAAAGTCCTCATCTTCAGGGGACCCGGTGCCTACTAAACCCTAAGGAGGGAGGGAGCTGGGTTCTTGAACTGTGTCTTCCCAAAGAAATGTCCATGTATGTTCTCACTCTCAGTGCCCATGAATGAGGCCTTAACTGGAAACAGGCTCTTTGCAGGTGTAATTAAATGGAGGTCATGCTAGAGTAGGGTGATCCAATGGCGTGGGTCCTTACAAGAGGAGAGGATCCAGACATACAGACTGGGGGATGGGGTGCAGTCACAAGCCAAGGATGCCTGGAGTCATCAGAAGCTGGAAGAGGCAAGGAAGGGTCCTTCCTCAGGGCCCCAGGAAGAGCTAACCCTACGGACCCCTTGAATGTGGACTTTTGGCCTCCAGAAAATGAGAATAAATTCCCGCAGGTCTAAGCCACCTGGTTTCTGGTCCTTTGTGACACCGGTCCTAAACACTAACAGACTTTCTAAGTGGATTCTAAAGAGGCATTTCAAGGGCTTCCCTGCTGGTCCAGTGTCTAAGAAGAGTCTGCATCTCCAATGCAGGGGGCCCAGGTTCGATTTCTGGTCGGAGAGGTAGATCCCATGTGCTACAGTAAAGAGCCTGCTGCAATGAGGATTGAAGAGCCCATGTGCCACAACTGAGACCGGGCACAGCCAGTAAATGAATTTTTTTAAAAAAGAGACATTTTAGAAACCACTTGGCAGTGCAGTTTGGGGGATCTTAGAGGAGGAAGGTGGCCGCCTGGCAGCCTCTCTCTCACAGGTGGTAGGGGCACAGGCAGCGTTTACCTTGGAAGATGATTTTGGTTCGGTCCAGGGGAGCTACAGCTGTTTTGGCAAGAGCACCAGCCAGTGCCCCAGACAGAAGGGAGCTGAGAACCTTCCTGTGATCACTCTGCAAGAAAACACACGAACACAGTCTGTCATCAGAGAGGGAGAGGAGGCATCTGCTCTGCTTGAAAGTTTCCAGGAGAAAGGCTTTTCTTCCCCGCCTGGCCCAGGGCGGCCAGACATATGGTAGCCAGGGTGACACTGCCCTGCTGGGCCCTGGGCAGGCTGCGGCACCGGCCACGGAGCCTGGGGGGACACAGTGAGAGCCTCCTGGGCCACAGGGAGCATCCGCGTGAGAGGTCACACGCTGGCTGGGGTGTCGCGCGTGGTTCTAAGTTCTCAGAGATGGCCTACAATAGGACTGACTCCAAACGTAAGAGTCGCCCTTGACCTGTCCTGCTTTCAAGCCTTGGTCCCACCCACTGCCCATGTGCGAGGGACTCTTGAGCTTCAGGGTTTCAGGGCAAAGGCTCCTTGTGGTCTGGGGAGGGGGTGGTGGGTACCAGGCAAGCAGACCCTGACTCTGCTCAGCGCGTCCTCTTTCCACAACTTTCTATCAGGGCTTCCAGGCCACTGTCTGTGGCTCTTCATCCCGCTAAGCCAAAGGTGATGGGGACAGGCATGGCTGACTTGCACTTCGTGCTCCTGTGGCCAGTCTCAAAGTCAGTGCCTTCCCGAGTCTTCCTGTGGCTCCCTGAGCCCTGGCTCAAACAGCCCTCCTTCCCTTGAGGCCCACGGAGCCCTGAATCGCAGCCCAAGAAGCCGTCTGCTCATGAGGCTGGAGTCTCCCTTCCCAGCTCACCCCCACCCACGATGACTCAGGCATAGAGCTCTCCAGGAGCTCTGTGCAGGACACCCCACCCCGTCCTCACTCTGCAGCGAACAAGGAAGTGAGGAGCAGGGGGCTCAGCGATTCTGGGAATCTGTGACATCCACTCGACCCAGGTGCCCTCAGGAGCCTAGAGTCACAGTGTGGGGCAGGGGTATGTACGAGCCACCACCACTCCTCTCACAGGGCTCCCAGTCGACAGAGGGAGCCAGACATGAACGAACTCTTCAGATAAATGTGTGCAGAATCAGCAGTCTGGGAGGAGCTGTGGGGAGGGGGCTTGGAGTTCCAGGAGAATGTGGGGTAAGGGGCCAAGGTTGTATGAAGGCATACCTAAAGGCAGGGTGTGGGTGTACCTGCGAGACTGTGTGTGTGTGTGTGTGTGTGTGTGTGTGTGTGTGTGTGTGTGTGTGTGTGTGTGTGTGAGACACTAATCAAGGGGGAGGAACTGAACACTCAGAGGCCCCAGTGAGAAGGAGCAGGGGGCCCTGGGGGACCACAAGGAGGGCAGGGCGGCTGACACAGGGAAAGGGAGGGGGCACAGGGAAGAGAGACGAGAGGAAAGGTAGGTGAGGCTGGACACCACAGAGCCTGACAAGGAGGTTGACCTTGGCCTCCAGAGAAATGGAGAAGTGTGCAAGGTGATCAGGTTATCTTAACTGGAACCAGAAAAGAGGCAGCTCCTGTGAAACCCAAGGTTGAGATGGCAGAGGCTGAGACCAGAGGAGGCTGCGAGAGGGGAGTAAGGAGGGGGAATTTGAGGGGTTTGACTGGCAGTCTGGGTTCCTGAGTGGGCATGGTGGAGTCCAGGGCGATGACCCAGGGCTGCTCAGCTCTGTAGGTGGCTCAGGGGGAAGGCTGGATCTGCCACACTCCTGGCCTGAGTCTGCCCGCAATGACTGGAGGGCCCCTCTGCTCCCTGGCTCCTTAACTCTGACACAGTCAAGTGCTGACTTCTGGCCCAGACCCCAGATCGTGTCCCAAGTGAGTGTCCCCAGGGCCCTGTGCCCCTCGACCTGGCCCCTCCCCTTAATGTTCCTGGTGCCCCCCCACCAACTCAGCCCACCTCTCCCTTAAAGAACAAATCCCCACAGCAGTGTTTTCCTGAGTCAGCTTCTGAGGCTGAGCTTTACCATACGGTTCCATCTTTTTGCTTCACAGAGACCTGTCACGGGGGACCCCTGCCTTTTCTGGGTTACACAGCAAGGTTCTGGACATCTGGCTTTCAGGGACGTGGACATCAGATGCCAGAAGGCTCAGCGGTATTTCTGGCACCAGCTTTGAGGCCCATCTGCCCCTCTGCTTTGGTCTCTTCTCTGTGAATCCATGTGGTGACTGCTGGCCTCAAGCCTCTGTGAGCACAGGGGATGCCCTGCGGCCTGCCCACGGGCCCTGTGAGCACTAGAGGCAGAGCCCAGGTGTCCCCTCCATCTCCTCCAGCAGGGCACTTCCTGGGAAACCTGCAGTGCTCATCATCACCAGGCCAGTGCTGCATGTGCAAGGATACACGTCCATAAACCCTAACCCTTGGTTGGTGCTCTGAAGACACACGGTGAGCCCACTGCACACCCTCAGTGCAGGAGGCGGCTGCTGCCTTCCGCTGACACTCCCGGGGACTCTTAAATGACACAGCTGGCTTATCCTTTAAAGATAAGTGTTAGCTGCTCAGTCGTGTCCGATTCTTTGCCACCCCATGGACTGTACCCCGCTAGGCTCCTCTGTCTGTGGGATTCTCCAGGCAAGAATACTGGAATGAGTTGCCATTTCCTCCTCCAGGGGATCTTCCCGACCCAGGGATCGAACCTGGGTCTCCTCCACTGCAGGCAGATTCTTCACCATCTAAGCCACCAGGGAAGCCACCATGGTTGGCAAAGGCATCACCAAATGGTCAAAGTCTCCACGACTATCATGAGTTGTTGTTGTTCAGTCTCTAAGTCATGACCAACTCTTTGCGACCCCATGCACCGCAGCATACCAGTCTTCCCTGTCCTTCACTGTCTCCCAGACTTTGTACAAATGTGTGTCCGTTGAGTCAGTGATGCTATCTAATCATTTTATCCTCCACCGCCCCCTTCTCCTCTTGCCCTCAGTTTTTCCCAGCATCAGAGTCTTTTCCAATGAGTCAGTTCTTTGGATCAGGTGGCCAAAGTACTACAGACTCAGCTTCAGCATCAGTCCTTCCAATGAACATTCGGGGTTGATCTCCTTTAGGACTGACTGATTGGATCTCCTTGCAGTCCAAGGGACTCTCAAGACTCTACTGCAGCACCACAGTTCGAAAGCATCAATTCTTTGGCGCTCAGCTTTCTTTATGGTCCAATTCTCACATCTGTACATGACTACTGGAAAAATCAGAGCTTTGACTAGACAGACCTTTCTTGGCAAAGTGATGTCTCTGATTTTTAATATGCTGTCTAGGTTTGTCATAGCTTTGCTTCCAAGGAGCAAGCATCACTGTCCTCAGTGATTTTGGAGCCCAAGAAAATAAAATCTGTCACTGCTTCTGCTTTTTCCCCTTCTATTTGCCATGAAATGATGAGACCAAATGCCATGATCTTGGTTTTTTGAATGTTGAGTTTCAAATCAGATTTTTTTACTCTCCTCTTTCACTTTCAAGAGGCTCTTTAGTTCTTCTTCACTTTCTGCCATAAGGGTGGTGTCATCTGCATATCTGAGGTTATTGCTATTTCTCCCGGCAATCTTGATTCCAGCTTGTGATTCATCCAGCCCAGCATTTTGCATGATGTACTCTGCATATAAATTAAATAAAGACGGTGACAACATACAGCCCTGTTGTACTCCTTTCCCAATTTTGAACCAGTCTGTTGTTTCATATCCAGTTCTAACTTCTCATCATTGGAGAGATCCTTGCAAATGAAGAATGAGGCAGGCAGCCTGATGGAGAGAAAATAGGTGATTCCACAGACAGGATCCACACGAGCAGCGAAACCACGGGAAGATGCCTGGCTCTTTCACTCTCACACTGTAGAGTGAGCTCCCTGCACTGGGTTAGCCAAGCAGGCAAGACTGATGTGGGTTGCGCCAGCTAGCAGGGAGGAAAACTGCTGCTGCATGTGTCCTAGTGCATGCTGGGCATGGGGGCCTTTGCTGGGCAAGTCCGCTTGGCGGGATCCATCTGGGCCAGTGGAGGGAGGGCCACGTCTCCCTCATATGCTGCTGCAAAGTTCACTAAACTGTGAGGGATGGGTGCCTGCTCTGGGGCTCACCCCTCTGTCAACCAGCATGGTGACGGTCGTCCCAAGCACCAGGCCTCTTGTCCACCTGGTGCTCCACGGAGCAGCCTGGAACCTGGGGAAAGGTCAGGAGGGCCAGAGGTTGATGGTGCCTCAGCCTTTGAGCCTGTGGACTTTGAGAACTGCCTGCAGGCACCGGAGCCAGCCTGGCAGTGAAGGTGGATTAGTCTGTGCTCAAAGTTCCAGTGGGAGAACTTCTCCTGGCTTCTGTGATGAACAAGCATGGGCCTGATCCAATTTCTTTATGAGGGAATAAACCTTTTGTCTTCAACTGAAGGGCGTCACTGGGGATGAACTTTAGAGCTGAGGGTAAACTCCTCCCTGGAGTGAGGAGCTGCCCTCAGCCCACCCCACCTTTGGCTAATTCCTCTGTGTTGGCAAATCTGAGTCAGAAGAGGGACCCCAGGACACCTTTGACATCTCCGCCAAATGTGGGCAAGGTTTTGACTTCTTGCCAAGTGGTGGGGCGGCTGGATCCACAGCTCAGACAGGGCTATAAAAACGGAGTAGGAGGTGGCCTGCATCACACCCCCTCCCACAACCCCCGCCCTCGGTGTGGGAGGGGGTGATTTATAATGGGGGGCGAGCACAGAAGAGAGAGCTGGTAAGCACGCCCATGGAAGGGCAGGGGTACTTGCCTTTGAAGAGACATGGGCGGGCAGGACGGGCTCGGCATCGTCACGCAAACGCACCACGCCTTCCTTCACACCATTACCCATTCCAGGCCTGCTCAGGACGGCGGAGACTCAGTCCTGGGGAGCAAAATGGGGCGCGGTGAGAAGGCAGCCTCCTCCACCAGCCCAGGGCCTGTGATTCATCCTCAATGACCCGATGCCAGCACTGCCGCAGAGGCACGCTTCGCCTAACCTGACTTCAGTCTCCCTGCAGGATAAAGACACCAGAACCTGCATCTGGATGCCAGAGTTCCCTGCCCTGACTGCTTAATCATTTACAAGAGCACTTCCCATCAGCTCTTTGATTTCGTCGTCACAAACAGGTCTCTGAGTCCTCTGTTGTTTTTCAACCTGATACCAACCGCCTAGATTGGCTCAGAGAGGTTAAGCTGCCAGCCAGGTCAGACAGCAGGAGGCGGGGTGTGATGGGCTCTAGACCGTGGAGGCTGGAGGTCTCCACCTGCCCTGGAACCCAACCCACTTTGGGGTTATGCCAGCTTGGACTTGAGATTCCGTTCTCAGAAATACTTTTAGAAAATTAACCTTTGGGCTTCCCTAGTAGTTCAGTGGTTAAGAATCCACCTGCCAATGCAAGGGACATGGGTTTGATCCCTCCCTGGTCGGGGAAGCTCCCACATGCCATGGAACAACTAAGCCTGTGCCCCACAACTGCTGAAGCCCTTGTGCCCAGAGCCCGAGCTCCACGACAAGAGAAGCAACCTCAGTGAGAGGCCCACATACCGCAACGAAGAGCAGCTCCGGCTTGCTGCAACTAGAAAGCCCGCTCACAGCAACAGAGACCCAGTGCAGCCAAAAATAAGCAAATAATCTTCGTCCTCCTGTGTGGCTGCCTGCCCTTTATGGCCAAGCTTATAGTAAGTGTCCTAATACTCGAGGATTTCTCCCTGGAAACCTGTAAGCAGATCAGTTAGGGAATCCCTGGAGAAAGAGAACCAGCAATGGCTCTCTTGACAAAAGAGACACATTTTGGCCTAAGCCATTGTGTGATCCAAGCCTGGAGGTAATGACTGCCCTTGAACAGGTCTCAGAAATTAATGATCTTAAGGGAACAAAGGAAGGAGGGAACAGAGAAAAGTCAGTCAAATAGTAGTGCAGTAATAAGGCAGAGTCCTAGTTCCTCCTCAAAGGATATGCTGCTGCTGCTAAGTCACTTCAGTCGTGTCCGACTCTGTGCCACCCCATAGACGGCAGCCCACCAGGCTCTGCCGTCCCTGGGATTCTCCAGGCAAGAATACTGGAGTGGGTTGCCATTTCCTTCTCCAGTGCATGAAAGGGAAAAGTGAAAGTGAAGTCGCTCAGTCGTGTCCGACTCTTAGCAACCCCATGGACTGCAGCCCACCAGGCTCCTCCATCTGTGGGATTTTCCAGGCAAGAGTACTGGATATACATAATAATAAATATATCTTTGAGTTCTGTGGGAACTAAGGCCCCCAAGCAGGTGGAGGGTGGAATGATGTTGATCCTCCTGACTTCAATCAACTAAAGCTTGGACTCTGGACCTTTGCCCCAGTTCTATGCTGAATTCTCCTCTGCTCAAGTCCCTTCATGAATACTCATGGACCCTAACCTTAAAACTTCCCCAGTTTTGCTGTTCAGGGAGATGTTGCTTTGGAAAAGGTCCCTTGTATTTCCCTTAACCTGCTGCAGGTAATAAATCCTTCCTTCTCCCCATCTTTGGCTTGGTTGTGTCTATTGGCTTAACATTCGCGAAGAGGCAAATCCAGTCTTCAGGTTAACACAGGTTTGTGTCCAAATTTCCTCCTATAAAAGAATGTTTTTTCCTCTTTGTAAGGACGCCCAGTCCTAATGGATAAGAGTCCACCCTAACAACCTCAAGTAATAAATCCTTCCTTCTCCCCATCTTTGGACTTGGTTGTGTCTATTCACTCGACATCCACCAAGAGATGAACCCACTGTTTTGGTAACAAACCTACCTTTAACCTCCCAGAGGAAGCGCACTCAAAACTTAGCCAACCACAGGGAAAGGACCAGGAGGAAAAATGTACAATATGAAGGACTGGTATCACCAAGATGCCACTGGGCACTGGTGTGCTTGGAGGTCTCAGTTCCCATGCTTTAAAATCACCCAATGAACCAACAGGCTTCCTTGGGACTTCCCTGGTGATCCAGTGGTTAAGAATCCGTCTTCCAATGCAGGGGACGTGGGTCCGATCCTTGGTGGGAGAACTAAGATCCTACATGCCACAGGGTAGCTGGAACCCGAGCCAAAAATAAAAATAAATATTTAAAAAAATATTATGCTTTCCTGTGCCCAGTCATGTGTCACCCATAGACTGTAGTTTGCCAGGCTCTTTTGTCCATCCCGGCAGGAATACTGGAATGGGTTGCCACTTCCTCCTCTAGGGGATCTTCCTGATCCAGGGATTGAACCCGTGTCTCCTGTGGCTCCTATGTTGGCAGGCAGATTCTTTAGCACTGAGCCACCTGGGAGGCCCTATGCTTTCCTGTAAATGATGCGAATGAGGAAGATACCCCCTGAGCCAGCCGTGGAAGCCCCTCCTGCCCTGTGGGTCCTCCTGAGCACCCGCTGGTATGGGACATCCCAGGAAGCACAAGCAGGATTCTGTTGCAAGTGGCTTCTGCTGCTGTTTCCTACCTAAAACAGTCCCTGACTCGAGGAGGAAGGGCTGCTTCTAAGACAGGCCCAGAAACTTAAGGATGAGCCTGGACCACCCTGAGGTGCCAGGCAGGAGCCACAGCCAATGGTGCTATGACAACGGGACACAAAGGCAAATCAAGGAGCTCCCAGTGGCCAAAGCAGGAACACTGTGAGCAACAAAATCAATAAAGCAGTGTTGGATTATTATTATTATTTTGGCTGCACCACAGCATGCTGGTGGAGAAGGCAATGGCACCCCACTCCAGTACTCTTGCCTGGAAAATCCCAAGGACGGCGGAGCCTGGTGGGCTGCCGTCTATGGGGTCACACAGAGTCGGACACGACTGAAGCGACTTAGCAGCAGCAGCAGCAGCATGCTGGATCTTAGTTTCCCAACCAGGGATGGAACCCACACCCCCTGTAGCGCAAGTGTGGAATTTTAACCATTGGACCACCAGGGAAGTCCCAGCAGTGCTGGATTATAACTCGAAGTGCAAAATATATACCCACAAGTCCATACGGACATAAATAAATGATTGAGTAAATACAGGAGGAGGAAGAGACAGATCTCCCAGGGTGAAGAGTCCCAAGCAACTGACACAGACGCTCAGCCCTGGAAGAAGGGAAGCATAAGCATGACCCCTGAGGTGTGGGCCGTGGGCGGTGACTTGCTTTCAAAGGCACAGCACAGAAAGTGAAGGAGAGTCACTCTAGTGAAGGCAGCTGCCAGAAAACCGCCTCAGCCAGGTGATCGAGGTCAACACCACAGTGGTAAGTCATGTTCACAGCGCATGCCCTGGACACCTGTGTGATGAAAAAGGCACCTGCCTCCAAAGCCCAACCTAACCATGAGAAAATCATCAGACAAATCCCAACCAAGGGCCATCCTACAGAACACCAGACCAGTTCTCCTCCAACCTGTTACAGTCATCAAAACCAAGAGAGTCTGAGAAACTCTCTCAGCCCAGAGAAGCCTAAAGAGAAGTGATGGTGATGACTAAATGTAATGTGAGGATCTTGGGATAGAAAAAGGACATGAGCAAAACACTAAGGAAATATGAATAAACAATGGACTTTAGTTAATCATAACGTGTCATGGACATCCCTGGTTGTCCAGTGGTAAAGAATCCACTTGCCGATGCAAAGGACATGGGTTTGATCCCTGGTCCAGGCACATTGCACAGGCCTGGGGGCAACTCAGCCCATGCATCACAGCTACTGAGCCTGAGCTCTAGAACCCAAGAGCCACAACCACTGAAGCTCTTGTGCCCTAGAGCCTTTGCTCTGCAATAAGTGAAGCCAGGACAATGAGAAGCCCATGTACCTCAATTAGAGAGTAGCCCCCCCCCCAGCAAAAAATTAATCACTTTAAAAATAATAATATATTGGTATTTGTTCATTAGTTGTGACAAATGTAACATACTAACAGAAGATGTTATTAATACAGGAAACTGAGAGTGTGCAGTGGGGGGGACTCTGAATTACTTTTGCAACTTTTCTGTAAATCTAAAACTGCTTACAAACAAACAAAGAGAAACCAGGCTCGAGGGATTTTTCTCAGCCAGTTGCTGGGCTATCCGTCTGTGGGGTGCACTGCGACTGTATCACGCCCCACGTGTCTGGCTGACGCTCAGCACCACTGCCAGAACTCTGGGGGACTGTCTTCACGTCTGGGTGCCTGCATGTGAACAATGCAACCTTTCTTTCTTTCTATATTTATTTATTTGGCTGCTTTGCTCTTAGCTGTGGCACCAGGATCTTTCCTTGCAGTGCACAGGCTTAGTTGCACCTCAGCAGCTCCCCGACCAGGAATCAAAGCCACGTCCCCTGCATTGCAAGACAGATTCTTAACCACTGGACCACAAGGGAAGTTCCTATTTTTTTCTTTTTCCTGTACTGCTCGACAGGTAGGATCTTAGTTCCCCGATCTGGGATCGAACCTGTGCTCCCGTCAGTGGAAGTGCGGAGTTGTAACCACTGGACTGTCAGGGAGGGCCCGAGGCAGCCTTTCTTAGGGCCGGGTCAGGCATGGTGCATCTGGACACGTTCTGATAAATTGCCCTCTTGAAAAAGGATCCAGCCCTTTGGTCTCCGCCTCATATAGTCTAGAGTCTGACGACTTGTCTTCTTGCCTCCCTCTGACTCCTGCTCCAGGCTCCCCAGGAGGAAAGAGAGTTCCCCAGGCAGGTGGTTCAAGCTCAGCCCCAGGTTCGCCCGTGTTGCCCTCTGAACCATTCTTCACCCTGTGGCCCGGGCCAGGGGCCTGTCCTGGGAACTCTGCAGACCCAAGACAGGTCCTCGGCACGGTGGACACAGACAGAAGCAGAGTCACTGCACAAATCAGTGAAGACCTACAAGAGCATGTCACATGTCATTGCTGGTGACAGAGTGCCAAGGCCAAGACACAGGAAGGGACCTGCAGGGGGCTGAATGGTGCCCTGACTGCCCCGCCTCCCCCGCCTCCCCCAGACCTGTCTGTCCCCCTGGAATCTGTGAACAGGGCATTATTTGAAAAAAAGCCCTTGCAGATGTCATTAAGGTAAGGATCTGGAGATCCTTACCCTGGATGAGGCTGGGACCTCAAATCAAGGACAAATCAAATCTCTTATCTCTGATAAGAGACAGAGAAACAGACGCAGGCAGGGAGGCCCTGTGAAGACAGAGGCGGGCATTAGGATGACACACTCAAGCCACAGGCCAAGAAACACCTGCAGTGTAAAAGCTGGAAGAGACAAAGCAGAATCTCCTAGAGCCTGAGGAGCGGCTCTACAGGAGAGTTAATTTGGGCCTTCTGATCCACAGAACTGTGAAAGAGTAAATTCTTGTTGCCCTAAGTCAGTTTGTGCTGATTTGTCACAGGGGTCAAAGGAAACTAAGACGCTTTTTGGAGGAGAATGTGGGGTGCCCCAGGCTCCCTAACTCTGAGCAGAAGGGGCAGCCAGAGTTTGCAAACTGCTCCTGTCAGGGCCTGATGCCTCCAGGAAACTCCCCAGGATTGCAGGGCGGAAAGAAGGAGATTCCTTCCGCAGGGCAGTGGTGGGGGTGGTCTCAAGATTTTGCCTCTCAGGCTAAATGCTGATTTTCTAGCCTTTGCCCTTTCCAAAAACAAACTCAAGACAAAGGCAAAGAAATAACCAGGTCACGGGGAAGGAAATCCATGGGGTCGCAGAGTCGGACACAACTGAGCGACTGAACTGAACTGAACTGGGAAGGAAAAAAAACACTTAAAAATATGACAGAGGGACTTCTCTGGTGGTCTCATGGCTAAGACTCCATGTTCCCAATGCAGGGGCCCTGAGTTCCACCCCTGGTCAGTGAACTAGGTCCCACAGGCCTCAACTAAGGGCTTGCCTGCTGCAACTAAAGAAAGGTCCTGCATGCCTCAACTAAGACCCAGTACAGCCAAATAAATACCTAAGTGACAGGTACCAGACTGCACTCGTAAGGAGAAAAGCAGGTTTAAAACCCTTGTGGGGGCTGCCGGCATGTGTCGGGACAGTAACTTAACTGGTGGCTGAGCGGGCAGAGAGGCAGGCTGTGGGCAGCTCCTCCCAGCAAATGTCTTAGAATGTGTGCCTTAGAATGCAGAGCCTCATGGGCCAGGAAGGCCATGACCAGGCGCTGGCATGACCTGAAGGTATGGCAGTCCGGATGGGAAGCTGTGGGAGAGAGAAGGGAGGTGGGGACAGGGAGAATGTATGGCCTCAGCCCTCATAGGAGGACGCCAACCCGGCCTGAGCCTAGGTGGGAGGCTGTCCAGATGCGAAGACCGGAAACAGATTGTGTGTTTACAAAGTGCTGTCAGCAGTGAGGAGGACTCTCAGACACGGGAGGGGACGGGGAGGCGGGGAGCCTGACCGCAGGTACACAGACTTCCCAGCAGTCGCATTTCACTGCCCCCCACTCACCGCTTCATGAATGGCAGAGTGAGGACACATCCGACACACCCACAGTGCCCTTCCCTGGTCAGACCCCTCCCCCTGCACTCAGGGACCCCCTCCCTGCTTCCTCCTGGCTTCTTTCCCCCAAACCGCTGTATGATTCTGAGTTTACCCCTCAACCTGCCCCAAGAAGCCCCCTCACTGACTTAGGGCTCCCACTTCCCACACTGCTCCCATACTCAGGACAGCCATCAGGCTCCCTCCACCACCAGGGTAGGTTCACTGAGGCTGGGACTTCTTCGCAGCTGCTGAGCCCACATGCCTGGAGCCCGTGCTCTGCAACCAGAGAAGCCACTGCAGTGAGAAGCCTGTGCACTATAACGAAGGGTAACTTACTCACTGTAACTAGAGAAAGCCCGTGCAAAGCAACAAAGACCCAGCACAACCAAGATAAATAAATTAAATTAAAAAAATCTTTTCTCATACATTTGTTAGCTGACCAGTTATTTAAGAAATCTTTGTCACTGTAACCTACATTCAGAAATGTGTTTTGTATCATATATTCACTTATACTCAGACATTTCTGCTTCTATGCCTTAACTGCAACACGAGTTTCAGGAAGGAATAGGTAGTCCTTTTTTAAATTTGTATTTATTTAAGAATATTTTTGGCTGTGCCACACAACATATGGGAGCTTAACTCCCCAATCAGGGATCAAACCCGAGCCCCCTGCAGTGGAAGCGTGGATTCTTAACCGCTGACCCGCCGGGAACGTCCCATAGGTAGCCCTGGGCTTCCCCGGTGGCTCGTGGTAAAGAGTCCACCTGCCAATGCAAGAGATATGGGTTTGATCCCTGGTTTGAGAAGACTCCATGTGCCATGGAGCAACTAAACCTGTGAGCCACAATATTGAGCCTGTGCCCTGGAGCTTGGGAGCCACGACTACTGAGCCCACACGCCTCAACGACTGAAGCCCGTGTGCCCTAGAGCCCGAGCTTCACAAGAGAAGCCACCGCAGTGAGAAGCCTGCACACCACCACTAGAGAGAAGCCCCCCGTTTGCCGCAACTCGAGAAAAGTCTGAGCAGCAATGAAGAAGACCCAGCATGGCCAAAAAAATAATAATAATAAAAATAAAACTAAAAAAAAAATTTTTTTTAATGCAATTCACTCTGCCATCTCCCCCTCCCTCCCCTCTACTTAATTTCAATAAAGCTAACCACAACCAACTATGCTGACTTCATGAATAAAAGGTCTCAAGCAGCAGACTGAAGGAACATTGTTACAAGCTGTGGGTTGGGAGATGGTCATTTCTTCCTATCTTATGCATTTTATATTATATATTAATACATGTGTATATGGCAGCCCGATCTAGTACTCCTGCCTGGAAAATCCTATGGACAGAGGAACCGGGCGGGCTACAGTCCATGGGGTCACAAGAGTCAGAAATAACTTAGCAACTAAACCATACATACACATTTTAAGCTCTAACCTCAGACATAAACCCAAATTTCTTTCTAGGGTAGTGATACAAAATAAGCTTTAGGTGAATTAAGTTAGAAAAGAAAACTGTGAAGTGAATCCTGGAACAGGAGGTGCAGCTTTCATAACTGGGAGAGGAGGTCCCTAGGGATCTCAGAGGCACCAGGCCCACGAGTCAGCCTTGTGTCTCCCATCACAGCAGGGAGATGCTCTCTGTGGTCCAGCAGCTCCAGGGGAGAAACCAAGACACGGTCCTGGGGTCAAGGGCGAGGGTAAGATTGGGGCAGCCACTTGCTCAGAGTGACAGATTTGCTCCCTGACAAGCAAATACACTTCCGGCCCAGACGGAATCACAGAAGCATCTTTTGGGAGGGGAGCAGAGAGAGACCTTTGGTTCGCTTCAAAGCCCACACAACTTTCTCAAAATCCAAGTTTCTCACAAGGTCAAAAATGTATTTATATAAAATATCTGTGGTGGGGAGAGGGTGTAGAACATTAGATTAGGCCAGCTGGAAATGTTGGCTCCTAAAAACCGATCTTTCCAAAAAGAGGGAAGGGAGCTCAGAGCTCTGGCCCCCAGGGTCCCCCCAGGGCCCTCAGCGGTACACACTCTCTGCGGCCATGCCTCTCTCTGGGTTTCTCTGTTGGAATGTCTCACCTCCTGTGACACTGCGTGTCTGCTCACGACCGCCCGGATCTCATGGACCAGAGGGACACACATTCCCACTCCTTATGCTGGTGACACTGTCTCTCCGCGGGTCTCTGTGCTCAGCTCAGTCTCAAGTTCTGGATGTCCATTCACGGGGAGACCAGTGCTCACCCTCAGTGCTCCAGCCTCCTCTTGAAGTTCATGAACATCCCACGACCTACGGGAGCTCTCTGGCCAGAGGTTATTTCTGTTAATATTTACCATGAACGACACCCTGGCAGTCACTCTGCTGAGCTCACTGCCCTGTGGCCCTCCTTCCAGGAGAGAATATGCTTTAAAGTTTAAGTGCACATTCCTCAATTCAGAGGGGAAGTCGAGCAAACTCTAAAGTGAGGCGCTGGCTTGGTTTTAGGTGGTGCAGGCAGACTAGGCTCCCATGAAGAACACCGTGCAGGCAATGGGATTTAGGTGAGGGTTTCTTTGGGGGGGGGGGGAAGGGGCAGGAGGGGATCTGAGATCCTCCTTAAAAATATCTTCAGCACAAGAAAAAAACAATTTGTAACTATGCATGATGACATATACTTAACTTACTGTGGTGCTTATTTTGCAATCTACACAAATATTGAGTCATTATATTGTAAACCTGAAACTAATATACAGTCAGCCCTCTGTATCCACAGGATCTGCATCTATGGATTCAACCAACTGAGGACTGAAAACAATTAAAAAAAAAAGGAAATCAAGAAAGAAAGAAAGAAAGAAAGAAAATAGAAAGTTCCAAAAAAGCAAAACTTGAATTTGCTGTGCACCAGGGCTTCCCAGGTGGCTCAGTGGTAAAGAATCCGTCTGCAGTGCAGGAGATGAGGGTTCAATCCCTGGGTCGGGAAAATCCCCTGGAGAAGGAAATGGCAACCCACTCCAGTATTCCTGCCTGCAGAATTCCATGGACAGAGGAGTCTGGCTGGCTACAGTCCAAGGCAACTATTTATATAACACATTGTATTAGGTATTGTAAGTAACCTAGAGATGATTTAGGGCTCCCCTGGTAGCTCAGATGGTAAAGAATCCACCTGCAATGCAGGAGACCTAGGTTCGACCCCTGGGTTGGGAAGATCCCCTGGAGGAGGGCATGACAACTCATTCCAGTATCCTTACCTGGAGAATCCCCATGGACAGAGGAGCCTGGTGGGCTACAGTCCATGGGGTCGCAAAGAGTCAGACACGATTGAGCAACTAAACACAGCACAGAGATGATTTAAAGTAGACTGGAGGGTGTTATATGCAAATACTACACCATTTTATAATAAGGGACTTGAGCACCCCCAGATTTTTATATCTGAGGGGGATTCTGGAACCAATCCCCTAAGGATAACAACGTGGGTGCTAAGTCGCTCCAGTTATATCCGACTCTTTGTGACCCTATGGACTGTAGCCCATCAGGCTCCTCCGTCCATGGGATTCTCCAGGCAAAAATACTGGAGCAGGTTGCCATTTCCTCCTCCAAGGGATCTTCCTGAGCCACAGATCGAACCTGCATCTCTTACATCTCCTGAGTTGGCAGGCAGGTTCTTTATCACTAGCACCACCTGGGAAGCCCGAGAATAACAATGGGTGACTATAATATGTCAATTATACCTCAATAAAAAATGCAAAACCCCACCCCCATTAATAGATATGAACTAGTATACATAAGGCAATGGCACCCCACTCCAGTACTCTTGCCTGGAAAATCCCATGAACGGAGGAGCCTGGCGGGCTGCAGTCCATGGGGTCACTGAGTCGGACACGACTGAGCGACTCCACTTTCACTTTCACTTTCATGCCCTGGAGAAGGAAATGGCAACCCACTCCAGTACTCTTGCCTGGAGAATCCCAGGGACGGGGGAGCCTGGTGGGCTGCCGTCTATGGGGTCGCACAGAGTCGGACACGACTGACGCGACTTAGCAGCAGCAGCAGCAGCAGCAGTATACATAAAACAGATAAGCAATAAGGATTTACTGTACCGCTTTGGGAATTATATTCAATAGCTTGTGATATCCTATGATGGAATATAATCAGAAAAATATATATAACTGAATCACTAAGCTGTACATCTGAAACTAACATGATATTGTAAATCAGCTATACCTCAAAAAAAAAAGTTCTCAGGAACACAACAACACAAAAAACAAAATCCCAAAATCTTCAGGTAAGAGAGACAGAATGTATAGAGGAACAACAGCCAGATCATGCATGATGGTAGGACTCTGACCCATGACCTCTGCAATAAGCAGCCAGGGAAGCAAACCATAATGACTCCAGCAACTGGCCCAAAACAGCTGGAGTTTGGTGACTGCAGCTTCCCTAATTTTTGTTTCTGCTTCCAACTTAGGACAATCCAAAAAAAAAAAATAGTATGCCTCCCTAACCATTTGTGGAAGGCAACTGCTATTGGCAGCCATCCCCTCACTCCACTTGCTCTTGCCAAGTGGCTCCAACAGGCACACCTGAACCTTCTCTTCTCCACCATAAAGCTCTCTCCCCCGCCTGTCTGAGTCTCTGCCAAATGCAGTGGTGGCAGCTGACCCCCTTTTTCTAGCAAGCCTCTGCTGTTTTCACTGAAGCGGCCTTTGTTTATTTCCACAGGTAACTGCGTAAAGAGGAGAGAAGAGACAGCTCTTCCTTACAGCAGAATTTCAACTAATATACATATAAGGAATGATGGACACAGAAAATCACCAACAGACAAATGTCGGTGTTCACTATTGCTGTCAAAAACCGCGAATGGGACTCCCCTGGTGGTCTGGAGGTTAAGAACCTGCTTGCCAATGCAGGGGACATGATTCAATCCCTGCTCCTGGAAGAGTCCACTTGCTGAGGGGCATCTGGGCCCATGTGCCACCGCTACTGAAGCCCGAAAACCCCGGAGCCCGTGCTCGGCAACTAGAGAAGCCCCTGCGATAAGCCTGCACAGCACAAGAGAGTAGCCTCCCGCTTGCTGCACTAAAGAAAGCCTATACACAGCAGTGAAGACCAGCACAGCCAAAAATAAATAGATAATTCATTAACTTAGAGAAACTTTACAAAAAAGAACTATGGGTGGACCGATACTAAAGGGAGAGAGTGAAAATACAATGAGAAGGGGGATACCTGTGTGGTCTCCAAGCAGCTCTCCACAAAACACTTAATCTCTCTGGGCAGAGCAAGCTGGCAGACCCCATGTTGACCAAGTGATCAAGGTCAACCACTGAGGACAGGACACAGAGACAGCTCGCACACTGGATATAATACAATGGGAAGGACACAACGTCACTTCTGTGGGGTTTCTGCCAGAGACACACAATCCCTGATCTGATCCTGAGGAAACATCGGACAAGCCACGCCGAGGCACACTCTGCAAACAGCTGAGCAGTTCTCAGCATGAAGGTCATGGACCACAAGGGAAGGCTGAGGAACCATCACATCCCAGATCGAAGGTGACTAAGGAGACACGAGGACTAAAGGCAACATACGAGCCTGGACCAGAGAAAGAACCTAAGGGGGAAAGCTGATAACATGAGGTTTCAGTCTGGAGATGAGATCCTAGTGTCGCATCGACATTTAGTTTCTGGTTCAGATAACCGTTATCATGTGAGATGCTAACCACAGAAGCCACTGGGCGAAAGGTATCAGGAACTCTCAGCTATTTTTGTCATTTTTCTGTGAGTCTAAAGTTATTTCAAAATACACAGCTTTAAACAAAAAAAAGAAGTTATGAGAAAACCAGGAGCTTCTGGGATTGCCAAAGTTTTCAGAGAAACACATGTCAGATGCCTGTGACTACAGGGCGGCTGGCAGAGTGACCTGGCTCCTCCCTGCCCAGCGGGTGCCTTGAGCCAGTGTCTCCGAGTTCTGTGTGGGGAAGGTTCTAGCAGTCATGGCCCCACAGGAGGGATTAGTGTTGCCTGGCTTGAAGGGAGACCCGCGTCCTTCCTGACCCTGGTCTCTCCTCAGGCCAAGGCCTTCCCCTCTGCCTCTGGCTCTGCATGTGGGGGTGAGGATGGGGTGAAGGGTAATACTGACACGATGGAACAATGGCAGCTGTTGTTTATTAAACCCCTCTGCCCCTGTGTTCTCTGTCCAGCCTTAACCAATGCCCATGGGTGCCGCTTTACAGATGGCGAAGCTGAGGCAGCATGCGTCCTTGCTGGAGGTCATCACGGTGATAATCATCATAGCTGATGACTGGGGCGGTCTCGGTCACTGTCTTATCTCCCCGCTTTGTGGATGGATGTGGAGCAGTTGGGCCAGACCAAGAGCAGAAGCAACATCCAGCCTTGACACGGGACTCCAGAGCCACAGCTGAGTCCGTCTCCACAGAGCCCGGCTCCTCGGTGGCCTGAATATCATTTCATCCTGAATGCTTCTTCCGGAGAAGCATGTGCCCCTTAATAAAGATTTTGTTTAACCCGAAGGAACAGTAGTGCAGGGGAGGCAGCAGTAAGAGTTTGGCTGCATTCAGACAGCACCTGAGACAACTCTCAAAGCCACGCAGAACTTGAAGCCAAAGGGCAGGGACCCCTGAGATCTGAGGGGGCTGGGTCACCGGAGGCCAAGATCAGCAAGTTCCTGAGATGTGAGCCTGGAAGAGGCAGCCAAGGGGCCAGCTGAGCGGTCAGCGGGGACAGAAGTCAGCAATGGAGACCCTGGGTAACCAGTCCCTGGTAGGGACTCACCAAAGGCCGCAGGGTAGAAGGAAGGTGTTGGCAGAAACCCTGGAGGGACGGAGGCCTGGTGTCTGGAAGACTGAGAACTTTCAGTCTTGAACTTGGAAGAAGGTGGCCCCAGTCTCTGGCTTCCTCAAGCCAGGAAAAAGCCAGCGGAAATACTGGGGAAAGATGATACCCTGGACCTTGCGGGATTTAAAAAATCTCATATCTTGGGCCCGACCTGAGAAAATGAGGCATGAGGGGAGACCAGATGAAAAGAGCAGAACCAGCCCACAGGCGGGCTGGGCAGACGCCATGTTGGAAAGTGCCGACAGGCCAGTCAACAGGGAGGGGCTCGAGCTGCTTCAAGCTCCAGTTGCCCCTTCTTCTGAATGGAGGGCCTCGTGTGGACCACTCCCTGCACGGAGGTGACTTAGGGGCAGCGGGCAGCGTCACATGGCAGTACCTGATAAAATAAAGGAGCAGGGGCCTCTTGAGACCCCCAAGTGTCACGGTCCACAGACCTGAGAAGGGTGACCATGCAAAGGGAGCCTGGGCTGACCCAGTCAGTGAGACCTTTACTGCTCTTGTTCTACTATAACTGTCAACTGAACTCCTGGCTTTCTTTGGTTTCTTTTGGTTTCTTCAGTTTCCCCGAATCTCCCTTTTCTGCCTCTGTATCTCATCCATGAGCTTGAGGCCTTCCTAGTCCTGCAGGATAACTCCCCTCACCCCCAGTCTGGGTTTGTCCGACGTGTTTTCTCACCATTAGACTGGGTTGTGGGGTTCTAGGAGGGGGCCCTCTCTCAAACATTATACCAGGGGACCCTGAGGGCACAGATTTACTCCAGGGGAGATGAACCTGGGCTTCTTGGTTAAAGTGGGGTCTGCCAGGTGTCCCCCTGTCTAGTGATCCTTTTCCCCTTTCTAGACTCTTCTCTTTGGAACCAGTCCACCATGGGCAAGAGGTGGGGTGGAAGAGGGAAGTTAAGCAAGAGATTGAGAGGCGAGGATATATACATACACAACTCAGAATTCTTCCAGAACAGCGGCCTCCCCACCTCCCTTATTTATTTGCATGCTAAATTGTTTCAGTTGTGTCCAACTCTTTGTGACCCCATGGCTCCTCTGTCCATGGGATTCTGCAGGCAAGAATACTGGAGTGGGTTGCCATTTCCTTCTTCAGGGGATCTTTCTGACCCAGGGATTGAATCTGAGTCTCTTTTGTCTCCTGCACTGGCAGGTGGGTTCTTTACCACTAGCACCACCTAGGAAGCCAGTGTTTATTTACTTATTCAGCCATTTATTCAGATCAGTTTACACTGTGGGTTAAACCAGTGCTCTGTTACTTATGTACTGCTTCAATCTTCCAGCACTGGCCGTGCAGACTGAGCTGTTTTCCATCCACTGGAGTAGAGGGGCAGGTCTGGGGAGGGAGAGGGGATGGAGACCCTGAGGATGATGAAACAGTGGTCCAAAAGATTCCAGCAGCTGCAGGAGTCAAAACTGGGAGTGCGCAAGGAACAAACAACAGTGTGTGCCTAGTGGCCTCAAACCTGACTGTACAGATAGATGCAGGTGAGAGGCAGGGCAGGGTGCCTGCTCCTGTCTGAGGCCAAGCGCCGCTGCTCTGCAGACAACCCTCTGAAGGCTACCCAGCCACCCCCTGCCCCCAGCACCTGGGCAGTGGGAACTGAGGGGAATTCACTACTTCGCTCTGGGTAAGAGGACCTCAGACAGGGGCAGTGGGCCAGGGTGGGAGGCTTGTGAGCAGGGACCAAATGGCCTGGAACCCTCTTGTCCTGACATTTGGGATAATGGTCCTGGAAAACGGAGCCATAAGGACCACTCTGGTCCAATATTTAAAGGGCTATGGTAAGCTGAATGATGGCCGCTAAAGACATCTGTCCTAACCCCCTGGGACCTGTGGATGTCACCTTACATGGCAAAAGGAAGTTTGCAGGTGTGATCAAGTTAAGGATCTTGGGATAGAAAAACTGTCTTGGAGTATCAGGATGGTCCCAATGTCATCACAAGTCCTTAAGAGAGAAAGGTACTTCCCTGGTAGTCCAGTGGTTAAGACTTCATGCTCCCAATGCAGGAGGCCTGGGTTCAATCCCCGGTCAGGGAACCTGATCCCACATGCTGCAACTAGGAGCCCACACATAGCAAAGAATATGCTGCGTGTCACAGCTGAGACCCGGTGCTGCCAAAGAAATGGAGAAAAAGAGAGAGAGGAGGGGGCAGGGAGGTCAGAGAAGGAGAGGTGATGATGGAGACAGAGCTCAGAAAGATCTGAAGATGCTACCCTGGCTTTGAAGGCGGTAGAAGGGGCCATTGTCAGGAGTACACGTATGGCCTAAGGATCCTAAGCCTGTGTGGCTTTCAGTCTCTGTGTGTGGCAGTGTGTTACTGCAGCCATGAGAAACTGACACGGACTGTCACAAGATGCTGGGGCAGTGGCCCTGGGGGACAGTGCACAGAGTCACAGGAGACCGATTCCAGGTCAGCAGATGACGGTGAGAGAACCACAATGGCCAGCACTGCTCGCAGCCCAGTGGCTGCCCCAGGGAGGCTGGGCTTGCACGTGGTGTTAGGTGCCCAGAGCCTCCTCGTGCCAGGCCCTACTGGGCCCTGAGGGCATGGCAGCAAACTGGCATGTGCCCTCATGCAGAAACAAGCAAGACAGTTCAGGGAGCTGAACCATCCCACCCTAGGAAGGAAGGGAACAGGGAGATGGGGACCCAGATTCAAGACTGGGTGGCCAAGCTGGCCTCCTGAGGGGGGTGTTGGAGCTGACGCTGGAATAAACGGGGTTGGGGGTAGAGGGGTTGGCAGGAGCTGCATTCCAACAGTGAGACAGGGTGTGCAAAAGGCCTCTGGGCAGGAATGAGTCAGCCAGAGGGAGAGAAGAGACGGTGCATCTGGACAGGCAGTGAGGAAGCTGGGGATAGGCTAAAGAGGCCTAGAGAGGCTGCCCGTGGGCTCACTCAGGCAGGACAGGGTCCGACGGATGGAAGCTGAGGGAGACCCAGGAACCTGCCCACGTCCTCTCTGAGACCCCCGAGTGGTGGGCTTGTTTTCTGGGACGAGGCGGCCTGGGAGGGGCCAATGTGGGGGAAAGGAGGCCAGCAGGGCAGCTGGCCCTTGTTTCAAGGGCTCCACCCTTGGCAGATTCTTGCCCACCCCTGACCCTGAGCTTCCCAATTGAGAAGAGATTGCCAAGACTTCTGGTACTATCTTGTGGTCCCATTACAGCATTGGGGAGGATATGAGGGCAAAACATATAATGCATCTAAGTTTAATTAAAAAATAGACCCAGTGGGGGACTTCCCTGCTGATCTAGTGGTTAAGAATCAGCTTTTCAATGGAGGGGACACAGGTTTGATGCCTGGTCTGGGAACTAAGATTCCACATGCCGAGAGGCAACTAAGCCCATGCGCTCTAACTACTGAGCCCGCAGGCCACAACTAAGACCCAATGGGGACAAATAAATAAATATTAAAAAAAAAACAAACCCAGTGGATTTGCACTAGAAATCACCTAGTGTCAGTCCTGTCTGGGGGTGCTGCTTCCTCTCTCCTGCTCCCCCCACCACCCTCTGCCTCGCCACTCACCCTGACCACCAGGCTGTTTGCAATGGTTACTCCTGCGGTTCCTTCCAGGTTTGGTGCTCGGCCTCCCCTCTGTCACCTGTCAGGGAAGTATAACTGGGAAGGGAGAGTCATGGGTCCAAAGCTGGCTCCACCCCTTGCCAGGTGCATGCCCTTGGGCAGTGCCCTAATTTCTGGGGGCCTGGGCTCTCTGACCTGTGAGCTGGGCTTGGCCAAGCCTGGGGTGAGCGAGCCAGAATGCAGAGAACCAAGTTCCCCCAATTTCATCCTGCTGAGGTCTGCCCGAACTTGCCTGAAGGACCTAGAATCCTCATGTTCCAGAATGTGCGATAGGGCTGTCACTGTGGAAATCAGTCTGGAGGCTCCCCAGCTACATGAACACAGAGTTACATGTGACCCCAAGATTCTACTCCCACTCTGAAGAACTGAAAACAGATGTTCAAGCAAATCCTTTCACACCGTGTTCAGAGCAGCACTAGTTGCAATCGCTAAATTATTATTACTCAGCCATAAAAAGGACTGAATTCCTCTTGGGGAAAAAAAAGAATGAAGCACTGACATGTGCTACAACATGGATGAACCTTAAAAACCTATGTCAAGAGCAAGAGGGCAGACACAAAGGGCCACATGTTATGAGACTCCACATATATATATGAAGTGTCCACGGCATGCAGATCCACAGACCCAGAAAGCAGAGTGGCAGCTGTCAGAGGCTGCGGGAAAGGGAACAGGCTTCCTTTGCAGGGGGTAAAGAGGTTCTTTTGAAGTTGTAGTAGCACAACACTGTGACTGCACTGCATGCCACTGAACTGTGTAGAATGGGAGAATTCCCTATTGGTCCAGTGGTTAGGACTCTGAAATTCCACTGCAGGAGGCATGGGTTCAATCCCTGGTCAGGGAGCTAAGAGCCTGCATGCTGTGAGGAACAGCCAAAAAACAAAAGGTAAAATGGTAAATTTTAAGTTATGTGTCTTTTACACACACAAAAGACCCAGCTTCTGATACTTCCCCGGTGGCACAGTGGATAAGAATCTGCCTGCCAATGCAAGGGACACAGGTTCAGTTCCTGGTCCAGGAAGATCCCACATGCTGCGGAGCAGATAAGCCTGTGTGCCTAGAGCCTGTGCTCTGCAGCAAGACACCCCAATGAGAAGCTTGCACATTCTGACGAAGAGTAGCCCCCATCCACTGCAACTACAGAAAGCCCGCACACAGCAATGAAGACTCAGTGTAGCCAAAAATAAATAAATAAAATTAAAAACAACACAGTTAAAAAAAAAAAAAGCAGCCCCCCCTCCCCCCACTCCACCTGCCCTGGGAGGCCCTTCTCTGATCCATCTGAGAAGCACTTCCAGTGGCCTTTCCAGGGTGGTAGGAGCCTGGTCACACTTCAGGCCTCCCTTTCCTCACCAACCCTCTTCTCCCCTCAGTTCAGTCGCTCAGTCGTGTCTGACTCTTTGTGACCCCATGGACTGCAGCACGCCAGGCCTCCCTGTCCATCACCAACTCCTGGAGCTTGCTCAAACTCATGTCCATCGAGTTGGTGATGACATCCAACCATCTCAACCTCTGTCATTCCCTTCTCCTCCTGCCTTCAATATTTCCCAGCATCAGGGTCTTTTCTAATGAGTCAGCTCTTTGCATCAGGTGGCCAAAGTATTGGAGCTTCAGCTTCAGCATCAGTCCTTCCAATAAATGTTTAGGATTCATTTCCTTTAGGATTGACTGGTTTGATCTCCCTGCAGTCCAAGGGACTCTCAAGAGTCTTCTCTAACACCTCAGCTCAAAAGCATCAATTCTTCGGCGCTCAGCTTTCTTTATGGTCCAACTCTCACATCCATACATGACTACTGGAAAAACCATAGCTTTGACTAGACGGACCTTTGTCAGCAAAGTAACGTCTCTGCTTCTTAATATGCTGTCTAGGTTGGTCATAGCTTTTCTTCCAAGGAGCAAGTGTCCTTTAATCTCATGGCTGCAGCCACCATTGGCAATGATTTTGGAGCCCCCCAAAAATAAGGTCTGTCACTGTTTCGATTGTTCCCTTAACTATTTGCCATTAAGTGTTCGGACCGGATGCCACGCTTAGTTTTTTGCATGTTGAGTTTTAAGCCAGCTTTTTCACACTCCTCTTTCACTTTCATCAAGAGGCTCTTTAGTTCTTCTTCACTTTCTGCCATAAGGGTGGTGTCATCTGCATATCTGAGGTTATTGATATTTCTACCAGCAATCTTGATTCCAGCTTGTGCTTCTTCCAGCCCAGGGTTTCTCATGATGTACTCTGCATATAAGTTAAATAAGAAGGGTGACAATACACAGTCTTGACGTACTCCTTTCCCAATTTGGAAACAGGCATTGTCCCATGTCTGGTTCTGACTGTTGCTTCTTGACCTGCATACAGATTTCTCAGGAGGCAGGTAAGGTGGTCTGGTATTCCCATCTCTTTAAGAATTTTCCACAGTTTTTTGTGATCCTCCCCTCCCCTACTAGGTTACTTTGAGTCAGATTAACTGGGTGGTTGCCATGTACATGTTCTGGGGAGGCAGCACCATGGAGAGGGTCGGGAATGGCCACCCACTCCAGTATTCTTGCCTGGAGAATCCCTTGGACAGAGGAGCCTGGTGGGCTACAGTCCACAGGGTCACAAAGAATCAAACACAACTGAAGAGACTTAGCATGGACACAGGGGCTGGGGGAGGGGATAGGGCAGTTAGTGTCTAATGGGGACAGAGTTTCAGTTTGGGAAGGTGGAAAAGTTCTAGAGATGGATGGTGGTTACGGTTGCACAACAGTGTGAATGTACTTAATGCTACTGAACTGTACACTAAAAAAATGTTAAGATGGTATATTTAATGTTGTGTGTGTATGAATGCTCAGTCGTGTCCGACTCTTTGTGACCCCATGGACTGTAGCCTGCAAGGTTCCTCTGTTCATGGAATTTTCCAGGCAAGAATACTAGAGAGGGTTGCTATTTCCTCCTCCAGCAGATCTTTCTGACCCAGGAATTGAACCAGCATCTCCTGCATTGGTGGGAGGATTACCACTGAGCAACCTGGGAAGCCATATTTTATGCTGTATATATCTTAACACAATTAAACAAGAAATTCAAGCATAGACAGAATGCATCAGTGATGTTAGGATCAGATGGGGTTACCTTTGGCGGGTAAGACAAGAAAGGGGTGTGGAGAGGCCAGCTGGGGGGCTTGAAATGCTTTGTATCTTGATCAGGTTTCACGTGTGAATGGACATAATAATTCCTGAGCTGTACATTTATGGGTTATTCACTCTACTATGTGTAAATTACAGTGCAATAAAAAACTTTAAAACCATAAAACAAAACAGAAACCTTCTTGGCCCCTCCCAGGCCAACTGAGTCTGAGCTTGAGAGTCATGTTCCTAACTCCCAGGGTGCTCTGATGGCATCTGGGGTGTGGGGGTGACATGCACTGCTCACTACTGCTCACTCCCCTCCCCACGTGCAGAGGATATACTCAGATGACTTTGACAATAACTGACAGTCTGGAGGAGATGCTTAAGCTCCTGGAAGGTGGGCCACACACGCAGTGGACGACCAGCCCTCTTCAGGAGACTGCATCCTGGTAGCCACCCACTCCACCCTCTATCTCCTTGGAGAAGGGGACGTTGACCCTCCCCTTGACCCCAGGGCAGCCCGGGTGACCCTGCTCAGGTCATGAGAGCTCACCCTCCCAGGTTTGGGGTGCTGGACCCAAAACTGAGACTTTTGAGGGAGCCCCCTGTGCTAGATTAGTCCTTTTTCCCCAGGGTGGGGAAGTTGGCCAAGGGCAGTCAACACAGAGTGAAGGTCAGGAGGGGGAGGCAGACACCAGCAGACTTGGGGTGTCCTGGGACCCAGCAGGCTGAAAGAACCTGGAAGGTACAGAAGTACCTGGACTTTTTCTCCCTGGAGCCCACAAAGCCCCTTTTCAGTTCAGCCAGCTTGGGATGGGTTTTTTTTCCAAATAACAAGTGTTCATTGGGACTTCCCCGGTGGGTCCAGTGGCTAAGACTCCATACTCCCAATGCAGGGGGCCTGAATTCAACCTCTGCTCAGGGAACTAGATCCCGCATGCCACAAATAAAGACCCCACAAGCCACAACTAAGACCTAGCACAGCCAAATAAATACTTTTTAAAAGGCAAAAAACCCAAGTGTTTATCTTTTCACATGCTATTTCTATACCACTCATTAAACACAAATGAAAGTGAAGTGGGAATGGGGGCAGGGGATGCCATGAAGCAATATAACTTACTGAACAGCACTATCTAAGAAACATGAACCTCCGACTTCCCTGGTGGTCCAGTGGTCAAGGATACGCCTGCCAAAGCAGGGGACACAGGTTCGATCCCTAGTCTGGGAAGATTCCACGTGCCTTGGGGCAACTAAACCCTTGAGCTGCAACTACTGAGCCCACAAGGGAAGCCATTGCGATGAGAAGCCCGTGTAGCACAGCCAGAAAGCAGCCCCGATGGTGGAGCCAGAGAAAGCCCGCCTGCAGCAGTGATGCACCTGTGCATTGCGACTGTGACCCTCACAGCCAGAAGAGATAACTAAATTCGTCAACAAGTAAGAGAAGCACAAGCATGGGGTCACAGGGTCTTAGATGGCCCACCCTATGGGCACCACACTGCAGCCTCTCCATGTCCGAGGCCGTCCTTACACACACTCACGGACACACACACAGGCAGCTCCCTGCCCAGGGCCACCAGGTGTGCCCGTGTGTGGCAGGGTCACCCACAGCTGGGCGCTCCACCTGCAGGATGAGGTGTTTATACAAACAGGAGGGCAGTTTCTCGGGAGATGGAGTCCACAAGCAGCCATGGAACAGATCCCGTAATCTCTTAGTAAAGGGAAGCCTATTAACATCCTATCTGCCTGTTGATAAAGGCTGTTTTCTTTTCCAGTTAATGGGCCTAAGTGAGGGGAAGCATCTTACATAATGGCCTTTCCCTGTTAACTCCGACCCAGCTGGCCGCTGCATGCTTCTCCCTGCTGCACGTTCTCTCAGGTGCATGTATTTCAGACCAACTCCGGTCACTGCAACCCTGTGCTGCTGTTGCTACAGGTCAGACACCCATGTCCTGAAAGATCCAGGACGTTCTATGGGCAATCACTGTCCTTGGTCCTTGCAGACAGTGCTGCCAACGCCTGTGGTCAACGGTGTGTGAAGTGACCTCAAACAAACTGGGGCACTTAATGGTCTTCATGCTCCTCTGCTAAGAGGGTGCACTTGTGTAACACATTTACCCCAAAGCTTTGTGTTCCTGACACACGGAGCCCAGCACAGGGCTACTCAATTATTTACTGGATGAGTGAATTGATTTCACTTTGGCCATGTTCTCCATCCTACTCCTTATGCCTGGCAAACTCCTCTGCATCCTTCAAAGCCCATCCTAAATATCCTGGTCTCACCTTCCCAAGGTTAGCTGCTCTGCCCTGTACTGAGCTCTTCCCTGTACTGAGCACTCTGTGGTTCTCTGCTGTGCTGGGAGGGGCTGTTTTCCACTCCCCTTCCCCACTAGCCTGGGGACCCTGGAAGGCAAGGGCCTGGGTCACACTAAGTGTCAATGCCTAGCAAAAAGCCAGAGGTGTATACCTGAAGACACTGTGAAGACAGTATTTTCGCTGTGTCTTCCTGCCCTTCAGGCATCACGCACCAGCAGCATGAATGCACCTCTGCCTTATTCCCCAGGTGGGAGCATGCCCAGGCTCCTTGCCATGCTGAACTGGTGTTGTGGGAAGATGGAGTCTAGTGTGTGACCTTGGACATGTTACTAAACCTCCTTGGCCTTGTTTTCCTCCTCTGTCACTATCTTCTGAGGCTGGGGCCACCCAAGCAGGTCTCTGGGGTATCAGCTCCCTAATGAGGAGTCAGACCGGGGCTAATGTCACCCGGTTCTACTGAGCAGGCCTCCCCAACTCCCATGCCTCACCATGTACCCACACACTTTCATGCTGGGGGACTGAGCATCAGTCTGTGGCATCCAGCCTTCGACTCTGTCTCCTGCAGTTTTGTCTCCTCAAAGTGTTAAAATCTGCAGAGTGGTGCTCCACTATCCATTAAATGATGGCAGTTTAGGAAGCTCCTGCTCTCCACCAAGCCCTCGGCCATGCTACCACCACTGCTGCTCACAGTCAGCAGGGCAACCTCCAACTCTGACATTCAGGGCTGGTCAACATTTGGCTCTGACTGATGAAAGAGGCTCCCTGGGGGACTTCCTTGGTGGTCTAGTGGTTAAGACTCTAAGCTTCCACTCTTCCACCGCAGTGGGAAAGGGTTCAGTCCCTGGTGGGGAACTATGATCCCACATGCCATGTGGTGGGGCCAAAAAAACGGGGCTCATAGGCCCCAAACTGTTCTTCAAGGCCTGGCTCTTATGCACCTCATCACTAATGGGAGGCTAGACCAGTCACTGGCTAAGGTGTGACCAGCAAGGCTATAAGCCATATACTCCACCCCATCCCCTCCCTTCTCATGGTTGCAGAGACCTGCCCAAAGTAGGGGAGGGGAGGGCAGTGTTTCATCTAAACCCCGAGGAGCACCTGTCCCAGAATCTCTGGTGACATTCGTGCAGGACTCTTGCCCTGAGACATAAATCAGAGTCACTTGAGTGTGACCTAGGAATCAGCCCTTTAGACAGGGTGAGGGTGAGATTAGCTGTGTTGACACTGTAGACTGGGCAGGTCATGGGTCAGTGTGGCTAATTAATACCTAATGAAATGTACATATTGACTTTTTCAACTCATACCATGGCAAAGGTATACCACTCGGAGACAGAGCAATGGCTCTGACATCCGTTCGGAGCTCTGTCCTGGCACATTTCCATCTTGGAAGTCTCGAAACCATTCACAAGGCAGGTCTTCCATTCTGGTCCTCATCTCATAGTCGGGGAGGTACAGGTGGTCAGAGGTTCTAAGCTTGGGTCTGCTGATCTGGCCTGTCCACAGTGGCCTGAAGACCCTCTCCTGTGTCTCTTATCAGTACCACGGACCAGGTCCTTCAACCCAATCCCCTCTCAGGACTCCCTCATATTCCTTGACCCAGCCTTCTCTTGGGTCCTGCCATATAAGGGCTTGTTTGTTTCCTCTGCTCATAATTCTTTGTCACCTAGCTAACTCCTTGCTGGCTCTCAGGTCCCTGGGAGACCCTGAATCAGCACTCTCAGCCTCTGCTCAGGACCCATCAAATACAGTGTCCCAATTCCTTGGGGGTAAGTCTGAACCACACCCATGTCCCATACCCTTCTGAGCTGGTGTTTTTGCCTCTCCCACACCTGTCCCTGACCCTGGCACACAGATATTTACAGATTATAGAAAAGCTGTGCTGTAAGGCTTCAGGTCTGTTCCACTCCTGGAAGCTGCGCTGGTGTGGCATTCCAGGACATTGTAGAAATATCTGATTCTAACAGTGGCAGGAAGCATAGTGCTATGGGTGACTCATTTTAAGGAGGACAGGACCTGGATTCAGGACAACCTAGGTCTGCCTTAGCTTTCCCACGTTTTCCCTATGTATCTTTGAACCAAAGTCCCCTGACTCCTTGGTCACCCTTCTGTAAAACTGGGATGATTCAGACCAAACTCCATAGGTAAGCACATGCCAAGGAGTGGCAAATAGCAAAATGAAGACATCCGTTCATGTGTCTGTCCTTGCTAGCACCGAGCAGACGCTCCCATCTTCCAGCAAGGAGGCAGGTGAGTGAGGGAGCCATGGGGACTGTGCACATGGGCCACCTGGAGGGCCTGGGAAGTGTGTTCCGACCCTGCCGGCCCTGCCTTGTCCGAAACAGCAGAGGCTGCTGGACAAGCAACTCCTTCAATCATGTCCTGGCAGGAATGCTGGCTCTGCAGCTGTAGGGGTTAAATGAGGTCTCCTGAAGTTCACGTCTACCCAGGACCTCAGGAAGTGACCTCATTTAGAATAGGGTCTTTCAGGTATAATTAGCTAAGGATATCAAGATGAGTCATCTTGGGTTTGGTGGACCCTAAATCCAACGATGGGTGTCCTTAAAGGAGGACACACATATGGGCAAGAAGGCCACATGAAGACAGGCGAAGGGACTTCCCTGGTGGTCCAGGGGCTAAGACTCTGCACTCCCAATGCGTGGGGCCCGGGTTCGATCTCTGGCTGGGGAACTAGATCCCACATGCCGAAACTAAAAGATTCCCTCATGCCCCAACTAAAGATTCTGCATGCCTTCACGAAGACCGCATATCCTGCGTGCCGCAAGTAGGACCCAGCACAGCCAAATAAATAAACATTAATTTTTTTTAATTAAAAAATAAATCTTCAGAAGACAGAGATGGAGATTGGGGTGATAGAGCTGCAAATTGAGGACTGCTGGCAGCCGTCAGAGGCAAGGAAAGTGTCTCCCTCAGGGTCCAGGTAGGACACAACCCTGCTGTCTTAGTTCTGGCTGCTGTGATAAAACACCGCAGGCTGGGTGGCTTGTAAACAGAAATATATTTCTTGTGGTTCTAGAGGCTGAGAAGTCTAAGGTCAGGGTGCCAGCAGATTTGGTGTCTGTTCAGATTCTCTTTCTGGTTCACAGAAGTCCACCTCTCTGCGTCCTCACAGAGCAGATGGGGCAGGAGAGTTCTCTTGGGCCTCTTTTAGAAGGCCATTAATCCCACTCGTGGGGGCTCCACTCTCATAACCGAATCATCTCCCTAAGCCCCACCTCCTAATACCATCACATGGGGGATTAAGTTTCAACATATGAATTTTAGGGGAGACACAAGCATTCAGTCCACAGCACCTGCCAATCCCTTGATTTTGGACTTCTGAACTCCACAACAGTGACAGAATAAACTTCCGTTGTCTCTTGCTGTCCAGTTTGGGGTTATCTGTTATGGCAGTTCCAGGAAACTAATAGAGCAGGAGTCTGAGCCTCCCAAGTGCATGCTGTGCCTCAGTAGTGACCTGCCCACGGCCCTGAGGTCACTGAACCTCTCTCTGTATCCCATAGGTTGCCCTGATGGTCAAGCTTCAACAGAAAACCTGGCTTCTCCTGATCTCTGTTGAGACCCTGTAACCTAAGCTCTCAGCTGCAGCAAAAGGTATTCAGTGAAGAAAACAAACATTGACAAGCATATTTTAAAAATAGCACAGGGACCAGGGAGGGGCCACTGGGGTAACATTCTACTTTTTAAACTGGGTGTTGGTTTCCTTATTCTTTCTACCTTCTTTCTTTTCATGTGCACATTATGTACTATTATTACTAAGAAGTAGTTCACATTTAAAATAGAAAATACAATGCATTTTTTAAAAGAGCTGGCTTACAAAACCCAAACAAGCTAATACCTCCAATCAACTCAATATTCCTCTAATGTCTAAGTGCCAAAAGAGAAGACTAAAATACGGGATGACAAATGTGAAAAGGCCTGCCCTTGGTCTGATGACGCCCTCCACCTGGCACCAATAGTGGGAAATCACTGACAACTCAAGAAAGTCTCAAGACAACTTCCCAAATAGATTTAACATCTGTGAGTTGTGTCAGCCTCATCTGTCACCTTCATTCTTTTGCTGGATCCAAGTGTAAAAAAAAAAAAAAAAGAAAACAACAGTCAATATCTCCAACCTCCCGTCTCCCGTCCTGGGACTCCAGGCTGTGCCTGCATCTTTTTCTAGAAAGTACCACCTCTCCCACAGCCAACCACCATAGTTTCCTTCAGAGCTCTGCAGAGGAGTGACTCAAATATTTTTTTGGACTGAACTTTAGACTCTCAAAGAGAAACAAATCTAATGTTTAATCAGCACCCGCTATGGGCAGGAACACCTCAGAGAGGGACGGATAGAAAGACTGGAGAGACCAGAGCTTGACAATAACCGCCCTTGCCGCCAGGGGAGGAAATGGGCATTCCAACTCCACAGCTGAGAATACTGATGACCACACAGCCTCCACGGAGGAACATTAACCATTTAGACGCACGTGTCCTTTGGCCTGGACACTCTTAGGAGGTTGCTGCAGTTGGATGTTAAACTCCATGAGGACAGAGAGGGTTTGAAGTGTCTGTGCTTGGCTGGAGCCCCACACACTTTTACTACCTATTTGCTCACGCAAGACTCAATCTATTCACTGCAGTTTGGTTTGTACAAGCAAAATATAAGGGACTTCCTTGGTGGTCCAGTGACTAAGATTCTGTGCTCCCAATGCAGGGGGCCTGGGTTTGATCTCTGGTCAGGGAAATAGATCCCACATGCCGCACCTAACACTGCACACAGCTGCAACTAAGACCTGGTGCAGCTAAATAAATAAATAATAAAAAAAATAAATATTTTATAAAAAAGCAACATATGAGAGACAATTTAAACAGCCATCAGTAAGCAACTGGTTATAAAGTCACCCACCCTTTTGATACAATTTGATACAAATTTACCAGTGGTTTAAAAGGGCCCCTTAGACCACCTCTAGAAGGGAACGTTGTTATATAGGAGAAACTATTAACAATGAGGCCCTCCAGAGGGGGATAGGGTGCAGGTATGGGGAGATCTGCCTGGTTTTTACTCTTGCTTCCTTTTGTACTGCTTGATTTTATTTATTTATTTTTACCATGTATATCAACTACCTTGTCAGTTTATTCATATCTTTGCATATGTATATATATATAAAATATATGCATGTACATACATACATATAAAATGTGTGCATGTGTATATGTGCACAACATCTACAGATACACACATATGCACACATTTTAAATGACTCTGAATTTGGACAGAAAATCCCAATGGCTTTAGAACAAGACCCTTCAGAACGTTCCAGCACCATCTTTGCAGGGAGAGACAGGGGGCGAGGGGTGGGTAGGTGTTAAGAAGTACTGTGCAAGCCTTACAGGAAATGGCACGTTATTGGTTTTTTAACAATAAAGTCACTAGCCTCCTTCCACACTGCACACTTGCAAATAACACTCCAGGGAACTTAAAAAGTTCCAGAAAAATCTTTATCCCCAGCACCAAGCCAGGCTACAGTTTTGTAGTTTATCTCTAAGTAGCTGAAACATTAGCCTCACTCTGAAGAGTGTTTCTTATTCTCTCAGTTTATCAGCATCAAGGGCCCAAGGAGCTCTCCCGGGTCAGCAAGGAGACTCAGTGTGAAAGAGCTGGAGCCAGAGTCCCAAAGTCTGGCAATCCCCGCCACCAGGCGACACTACTAGCTGGGCCGGAGGCACCCTAGGTGTTAAAGCCCAGCTGCAACAGTGCCCCGGCCCCACCAGCTCCTGGACTCTGAAACATGTGCTCAGAAAGCAACCAGGGGCCGCCCCTTCCAGCTCAGCCTTTCTGGACCCAGTCAAAGTCATGACTCCTGTGGAACAGCTGCAGGGAGCGTGGGGGTCCCCTCCCTACCAATCCCTCAGAAATAAACACAACAGATGGGCAAAAGTGGGGGAGGTCCACAGAGAAGGGTCAGCAGCAACGCTCAATTCCCCAGGAAGAGGTGGGCAATGCCACTCCGGTTCAAATCACTTTAGGTTTATTGCTGGTAAAATGGAGATAATTCTGGTTTGTCTGGCTGATAGGATTATGCTAAGCCCGGAAATCACTTAACAGACCATCATAAATGAAAAGATAACATCTGGGTGGGCTTTTTTTGGGGGGTGGTGGTGGAAGGTGCTGTGATCCTGAGATAGCAAGGCTTGGGTGAATGTTGGAAAACCTGGATTATAGAGTGGGCACAAACACAGGTGCATGTGGAAGAAAGTACAGGTGGGTGCAGACTGGGGGCGTTCAAGTCACAAGGGGCTGCCAGGGGCACTAGACAGGTGTGTACATGTGCAGGTGGAAGTACCTGAAGGCGCTGACCCAGATTACTTAAGATAGGGGCAGTGAGAGGGGCACAGCCTTGGGTGTGAGAAAAGCCAGTGAGGGAACAGGAACAAGTCTAGACGTGAGTGGGGAATGGTGAGTTTGGGGTCACAGGCTCAGGCGTCGGTGTGGAGGTGCAGGCCCAGGTGTGGTGGCGCGGGGGACGAGAGGAGGAGAGGAACGCCCTATGGTATAGGGGGCATCATCAGGGAAGGTCTCAGACGATGTACGAGGAGGGGTTCGTGAGTTTGGGGCGCGGTGTCAGTGTGTGAGTGGGAAGGAATATAAGTCGGGTCAGAAAGACAGATGCATGTAGGGGTGCAGAGTCAACTGTGCGAGACACCTGGTGGCATGGCCCCAGGGGTGTGGGGGATGTCAGCGAGGCGGACAGTCTCAGGTGTCTGACGGGAGATGTCAGCGAGAAGGGCTGTGGTATCAGGTATGTGTGGCTGTCGGCGAGGGACTCAGATACGGCTGTGGGGACCCCAAGGGGGCATCAGGTGCGGGGTGTGGGGGTCGGGAGGGGGGGCTTTAACCTCTCCCCGTCCCCGCGATGCTGCTGTCACGCCCCGCCTCGTCCGCCCCCGCCCCGGGCCCATGACAGGACTGTGCCTCGCCCTAGGTCGGCCCGACAGGCGCGGGCCCCCTCGACGCCTGCGCTGCCCCGCGCCCCCCGCGCCCCCTCACCGGCTGGGACGTGTCGCCACCGCCGCTGCCGCCGCCGCCTCCAGCCGCCACAGCCCCGCCCCGCGCACCCTCCGCGCGCGCCGCGGGAGGGGTCCAAGCCGTACTCCGATTGGCTGCGTGCTGGCCAACCATCCCTGGCGGCAGCGGATATTGGTGGACATGAAGCGGACGAGCAGCCGCTGAAGCCAATCACTGAGGGGTGGAGGCGGGACTATTGGGAAAGACAGCGGGGCCCCGGGTGGTCCAGCTGGGCGCGAGGTGCTAGGAGGCGAGGGCATGGAGGCGGGAGAATAGTGGAGCCGCGGAGGAAGACGGGCAGCCCTGATGGCCAATGGCTGGGGACCAAGGGCGGGGCTCCGAAGAAACCTGCGCGACTGGCGCTAGAGGAACTGAGGGCGTAGCCCGGAGGGTGACGGAGATTGGCTAAGAAGCAAAGACTGGCAAGGCCGGCGGCCAGTCGTAGGGGTCGTCGGCCGTGAGCCCTGGACAAGACTTGGAGCAAAGGAACGTGCAGAATTTGTCCCTGAACGCTGTGGCCAGAGGTGGCCTCGAGCGTCCCACGCAGGGTCTCCTGAGGCTGTGGCAAAGTCAGACCCTCTGGCCGCGCAGTGCAGAAGCAAGACCTCCAACTTAGGCCGTGAACTTGGCCATCACGGCCGAAGGACTCGTGAATAATTCAATTCCTTACTACCCACTATTCCGCTGCAGATGATACAGAGAGGACAGAGACTCGATGGAGGTCACTCAAGTGCAGCGCAGGGTAGTGCGAAGACGTGAAAAGAGGTGGAATCCTACTCACGCGCTCTATGATTTTCTAGAAATGTTTGATTTCTCCGAGTTTAAGCTTTCTCTTCCAGGGGTCAAATGACATCCGGGCCACGGCCCTGCTAAGCCTTTGGTGAATAAACCGAATCCTAACCATAAGCCCATGCGGTCAAAGCGACCATTGGCTCCATTGTAGACGCCAGAGCACAGAGAGATCAAGCTCCTTGCTCCTGGTCACACAGCACTTCAGCAGGGTCAAAGTAGCCTACTTTTTGGAAAAGGGGTGGTAAAGACCCTGCCTGCCAATGCAGGAGATATAAGAGATGTGGGTTCTATCCCTGGGTCAGGAAGATCCCCTGGAAGAGGGCATGGGAACCCACTCCATTATTCTTACCTGGATAATCCCATGGGCAGAGGAGCCTGGCAGGCTATAGTCCATAGGGTCGCAAAGAGTCTGACACGACGGAAATGACTTAAAATGCTCACAAGGCAGTGTCAGAGCTCAGCCACTGGGGCCCTGAATGACCAGCCACTGGCTGACTACACAACCTTGAGTAAGGCCCTCAAATTCCTCATGGGAAAATGATTCCTACACCTTGACCTTTCCTCTCTGGAGCTGCTCCTCTGGGAGAACTTATATTCCAGCCCTCTCCTTGACCTTCAAGTGAAAGCCTTTGCCCCCTCTGCAGGTTACATCTGGCCTGTGAGCCCCAGCTTTTCTGTGAGGTGAGGGGTCATGGGATTCTTTGCAAATAGGGAAGCAGCTGCTGTCCAATGCTAGGCTGTGTCATTGGCACCTCTCCTGAGCCCACCCTGTTCTCTGACTCACCAAGTGCCAGGGCAGAGAGGATTACAACTGTTCCAGATACTGGCTCTTATTTCCTCTAGGTGTGGGCTGGGGTTGGTGGATATCAAGTTTAGAGCCAGGGAAGCCTGGGAGAGAACAAGGTTGAGCTAGGCTGTGAAAATGGCTTTCAGGGCCGTGCAAACCCCCTGCTAAGTGCGTAATCCATACCTTCTCAAAGGGCCTCTGTAAAGAAACAGTAGGGGGCTCACAAGTGGGAGCCACTAACCTGGGCCTACCATCTGACTCCTGATATTCCCAGCATATTCCCATCTGAGCCTCTTCTCAGGCATCTCTCAATTGTGGTTTGCTTCCCCTGCAACTTTCAGGCCCCGGTCTTGATTTTGCCCTCTAGAGGAGAGGAGGAAGCTGTATGCTGAACACCTGCTGGGTGTTGGGTCTTTCCTGAGCCAGACACTTCTCAAACACCATCTCATGACCTGACTTCCAGATGCAGGTGATGATGCCCATTTTGCAGATGGGAAAACTGAGCTTTGTGCAACAAGTGTTTCTTGCTGGGAGGGCCTGGGGCTGGGTTTGAACCCCTGCTTTTCTTGACTTGCTAGCCACAGGACCTTCTGCAAGTGACTCAAATTCCCTTGCCTCAGTTTCTTCAGTTAGCTCCCAGGGTTGATGGGAATATTAATAAAATGAATGGAAGCAAACCACAACATGTTGGTCACAGCAAGTGTCTGCCGAATGTTGGCTGGATAAACTGTTCTTTTCAGGGTCTCTGTTTCCCTCTCTGTAAATAGCCTGATGGAATGTAGACATAGACCGACTATGGGTATAGTTAGCCATGCAAAGAGGGAGATATTTGTACTGGAGAAGTCCCCAGCTGCAGCGCCCACCTGCTGGGTCCTGTGACGGAGGCAGCCAGCTCCTGGAAAGTCCCACAGCACCCTCAGGGACAGTGTCAACTGGGGCAAGGGTCAGGCAGTGGCCTTAGAGGTGCTCGCTGGGCTCTGGCTTCTGTTTGCTCATCAGCAAGCTGGCACTGGCCCACCTCTCAACAATGGCAGACAGTGCCTCTCACTGGCACTGACAGCCCCCACCACAGGCACCTTGGCTGTACCTGGCCAGGGTTCCCAGGGGATCCAGCTCTTCCATGTCCACTTGGCTTCCCCTGGGCAGGGCACTGACTCTCTGCACCTCCAGTTCCCTCTGTGTCTCAGGAATCCCAGGAGTAATCTGACATGACAGTCATGAGCCAGGCCTGGGCATGGTGACAAGGGCTTAATCAACCAAGGCTAGAGAGCCATTTGCCCAAGGTCAGGTTAGCAACACTGGCAGCAGAGGAGGGCCATGCAGGCAGGCTAAGCCGGGTTCCCATCCCATCTTGGCCCCTCGAAAGCCGGCGAGTCTGCTTCTCATCTGGAAGACGGGATTCCCAGGCCCTGCCTCTCAAAGGTGTTCCCAGTGAGAGCAACGTTGTTCCTTTACCAGGACCCCGGGCCCTTCGCTGGCTTGGGGACATCTTGGACACCACAGAGATGACAGTCAGGACTGACCGGTTTCAAGGCAGCCTCACTCAGTGTCCCAGAGGCTCAGAGAGGTCAGGCCCCTCCTCTAAAAGCACACAGCAGTAGAGGAAGAACTGAATGTGCCAGCCCCTCCCTTGCAGCAGTTTCCACCTCAGCCCACATTTCTGCCATCAAGGAGGACAGGATAGCAAGCACTCTTTAGAAGACACCCCGAGCCAGGCCATCCTGGGGGCTGTGGCCCTGTGCAGGGACACACTTAAGCCCATTTCCAGGTGAGGAGGCAGAGGGTCACCTGAGGGGGCAGAGAGACTGGAATGTGGGCCTGGTGGACCTCAGTGAAATGTGGGCTCTGCAGTTGGAGGTGGGGTTCCACCCAGCCTGGGGATGTCCAAACAGGCCCTGACCCACACCCACTGAAGGCACGCTCAGGCAAGGTGGGGAGGACTGATAGGCAGGAGCCACCCTTCTAGAAGAAGGCTGCAGCTGTGGGAAAGCTGGACGAGATTCCAGGGGAGCGGACTAGGGCAGCAAAGGCAGAGGCCTTCCCTACAACCAGCATGTGTATCTGTTCATTTACCCAGGGTATATCTGAAAACCCTGATGGGAAGTTGGCGCAGAGTGGGGAAACAGGAGCCTGCTCACGGGCAGTGGGTCGGAGCAGGGGAAGACACAGGAGAAAAGCACACAAGTGAGGTGACCTCAGATGGGGGCAGAGGTCAGGGACACAGCACAGTGGTCATGGGGCACCAGGGCAAGGGGGCAATAGGGAATTTCTCTGAGAAGGCAACAGGTGAGCTGGAACCTAGTGCCAAGGAGCCAGCCATGGGGAGGGCTGGGGAAGGATGCTCCATGCAAGGCATGACATGTGCAAAGGCCCTGAGGTGGGGAGGCTGGAGTGACTGGAACTGTGATTAAAGGGGAACATGGGAAAGATGCGGGTGGGAGGTGGGTAGGGCCTGGAGGACAGTTTGGTTTCATGTGGAGGGCAATGGGAGGCTACAGGAAGACTCAGAGCAGAGCTGAGGCAGGAGTTACAGGGCTGGCACCGCAGGCTTCCCCAAAATGAGACAGATGGAGGAACAGGAGGCTCATGGGGCCTCCAAAGACACAAGAGTGATCCAAGGTCTCATGGTTGGTAGCCTGGAGCAGGTATGGATCATCCCAGGCACTGGCTGAGTGCCCAGTGAGTGAAGACAGGCCTGGGGGGCTGGGGCAGAGGTTCTCATCAGCCCCACAGAGCTGGCAGGCCCTCCCCATCCAGAGGTGGGGGAGGTCTGGACACCACGGGGAGGTGGGACCCGGATGACGCTCCTCCCACAACTCTTCCCGTGGGCCAATTTCCACCAGGACCGGGAGCCTCCTGGGAAAGGGCTTGCGCTGACGTCGAGGACTGAATTCAGCCATTTTTCAGCCTAGAGGAGGCGAATGACAAGCAGGGTGGTGGGGACTCAGAGGGGTGAAAGGGGCTCCTGCCCTGCGGGCTCGAGTTGTCGGGCATGACGCCAGGAGGCCACATGGGGGCCTGGGGCGGCCCTGACCCTGACTGGAACACGGGGGATGCCTGGAGCTGCCAGCTGACCACAACATGGGCCCAAGGGTGAATAAAGAGGACAGTTGGAGTCTGCCAGGCACCGCTGCCGGGCGGCACTTCCAAGACACTTGCAGAGGGTGGGCAATGGGGGCAGCAACAGTGACGCCCACCTTGCTGCTGGGGAAACGGGGGCTCAGAGAGGGAAAGCTGCCCGCCCCAGCCAGCTGGCTACTGGGGACCTCGACACAGTCAGAGGGGAGAGCGCAGGACGATTCTCCTGGGGTGACTCGGGCACCGAAGTGAGATGACTGGGTGTCTCCCATGCACCCAGCTCTGCACCACCACCCTTTGGAGGGGGCTCTAGCCCCTCCCCTCTCCCCATTTTATGGAGGAGGAAGTCAAGGCTCAGAGAGGTTGTGTCACTAGCTCAAAGCCACAGAGTGGGGGCCAGACACTGGGTGCTCCAGAGCCCCCAGGGCAGGGCGCATGCAGGCATGGCGACGTTGGCACCCGCAGATCCCAAGTCTGATGATGACCCCAGCAGCCCACTGCTCTGAGAGTGACAGCAAATCATATATCCCAGGCTGTTCTCAAAACCCTTTGCTTTTGTCAGTGAACCCATGACCCCCCCAAACACGCACCCCTCTCCCCTGTCCTTTGAGGCCACTGGCTACAGTTTCCACTCCCTGTGGTGCTATGGAAGAGACCCCTCCATTGTTCAACCAACAGTCTTTTATTACCAGGCTCCACTGGCTGGCCTGGGACACCTGGAGACCAACGAGCCTTGGTCCCTGTCCTCTGTTCAGCACAGCAAGGCACCTCTGATCCAACTTACTGGTGAGAGAAGCAGCAGCAGGGACGAGAATGAACTTGCAGGAACAGAAGTGGGATCCCTGCCCTGCTTTGAGGTTGGCCAGTATGGTTTCCAGATTTCAGACAGACTTCCAGCCGGAAGCAACGCTGAGGGGGCACTTCTACTAGCAAAGGGCGGTGGGGTCGGGGCGGGGTGACACAGGGCAGATGAAGCCGATGCTGTCAGCCAGTGAACGAGAGGAAGAGCGTGCAGAGGGGCTGGGACCCGAGGGCCACTTTCTGCCGCGTAGGTACCTCACTGATCCTCCCTTCTCACTCCCTGGCCTCTACATGGTACCAGTCAGCAAAGTGCTCTCCGGACGGGGGAGGAAGCTGGGGGCAGAGTGGCAGGACACGGATTGCTGGCCTGTCCCCAGGCTGTCCCTGGGTCACATGACTCACCCAGAGTCACAGCTTGCATTGAGCCTGCGGTCACGGCGCCAGGTCGCCCTTCTGGCCAGTCCACAGCTCTCGGAGCTCGACATGGCAGCCCAGGTCCCGCAGGGCGGCCTTGGCCACGTCCTCACAGTCGCGGTGGGTGGCTCGGGCTCGCGAGATGAGGGCCTCCGCCCCCAGGTCCAGGATGGGCTGTGAGAAGGCTTGGCTGCGGGCCACGAGGTTTCGGATCAGCATGCAGGCCTGTTTCTGGAAGGGAGAGCAGGTGAGTGGCTGTGAGTCAGGGGGTGGGGTCCACTCTGACCCTGGGGTCATCATAACATGACATGACGGCAGGCAACATGCAGCAGGTGCCTACGCTATCACTCATCAAGCTAGGTCCATGCCTCCACTTCAGCCTCTTGGCACCCTGGCTGGGCTGATCCCTCCAACTCCCAGGTGAGGAGACTGAAGCTCAGGGTGGCCGAGTGTTGGGCAGGGGGTGCTGATTCCTCAGGTGTGGGACTCAAAGTCTCTGAGCAATGTCCTTGGATGCTGGCAAGAGCCTGGCCGGGGGAGGAGGGCAGGCAGACAGAGGGAAGAGCAGGGCTGTGCCCAGGGTCCATCAGTCAAGTACACCGTTGATTCATTCAGTGAGCATTCGGGCCCTCTGTCTCTGCCGGGCAGGAGTGCTGAGAAACACCCCAACATGGGAGAGCTGGGGAGAAGCAGGTGAAATGAGGGCCTGCCTGGCCAGGGTGGTCAGGAGTGGACAAGGTGATGGGCCAGTCGAGGGCACAGCGTCCTGGAGGAGGGAGCCAAGGCCCCCCGTGGGACTGAGCCTGGTGCACCTCCAGCAACCAGGAGGTCCCTGAGTCAGGATGGTACAAAAGGTGGGAGCGTGAGGAGGGTGCGTTTCTGACAAGGGTGTGCATTGCCCTGTCTATGCTTCAGCTTGACTGACCTCCAAAGCAGCAGCCTAAGGTGGGGCCAGGAACCTTCCATGAATCCCAGCAGAACCCCATCTGCTGGTCCACCCAACTCCTCCTCCCCCCCATATCCCTCTAAAGAGACTGTTAGGAAAAGGAAAGATTAAATGCAAGAAGAGAAAAGGAACGGGAGAGTTCAGAATGTTTTCGAGGCTGGGATGGAGATGCAGGACCCTGGAGGCTTGGGTCATGGTGGTAACGGGACAGGTCAAAGAGGACCTGCACCCTCGGCTCTCCCCACCCCTGTGACCTGCTGGCTGGCCTCTTGCCCCAACTGCCCACCAGCCTCCCGTCCTCTCCTCCTGTCGCCCATGCCTACTTGGACGCCAGCCTCCTGAGGGTGTGCCTTCATGGCCTGCAGTGCGGCCTGGGCCCCGCCGCCCTCCATGATGATGCGGCTGTTCGCTGGCTTGCGCAGGGCCAGGACGCAGAGGGCTGCACAGCTCTGCTCGCACACCTGCAGGGTGGGTCACGGGGATGGCTGAGAGGAGGCAGACGAACCCCCCCCAGCAGCTCCTCAAGTGAGTGCTGTGACCTCACCGGGACAGATCACTGTCTGCCTACGTGTGTATCGACCAGCAGTAACGGAAATGATACCGGGATGCATCAACCAAGCTCTCAGGGGTGACAGTCTCACCCCACCCTGGCCCTCACTCACCCTGCACTCAACTCAGCCTCTGGCTTGCTGGCCTCACCCTAGGCCTGGCCTGGCTTCCAGAGATGGGAAAGACCATCACGTAGATACAGGTACTGATCTGGCATTCCAGCCATGTGGCCCCACCTGTGTGCCCCCAACCCTGGGGTGGGTACCTGGGGACTGGCCAGGTGCCGGGTCATGGCGGCCACAATGGACTCGGTCCCGCCGGCGCGGACAATGGCATCCTTCACATCATCGTTGCCTGCGATGGCCCTCAGAGCACTCAGCACCTGCTTCACCAGGTCCTGGAGAGACAGCAATGCACAGGTTACCCCCAGCAGCACCCAGGCATCAGGTGCTTGGTTGCTGGATGGTGGGAGGGGGGTCTTGAGGGAGGGTGTGGGGCTGTTTCAATGTCTGCTGTCTGAACACACATGGGCCCACTCCCGGGCGTGCAGGTAGCATGGAACAGCAAGGTTATCTATCACGTGCTGTACAGAGAAGGCAGGGGAGGCTTGGGGAGGTGGACCCTGTGGTTCTGGCCACCTGCAACCAGGACAGGCGTTTGGATGACTTTGATCACCCCCTCGACCCCTCCCGCACCCCCGCCAGACACACAGAGGGGCGTGTGGCTCAGGTCAGCATCCAGAGCAAGGGTGGCCTTGCGCAGGCATCACACACTTCAGCTGCCCCCACCACACCCACTCTGCTTCTCTCACTCCTGATTGAAAACACAAAGGTGCTAAAGGATGGTGAGAGAGGGTGGGTGAGTTTGTTTTCCCCCTAAGCTTTAGTTCCTTCTCACAGGTCGTGACAAGTGAAAACCGAACTTTGATTCTGGGCTCTGCAGACAAGGCCAGCATGTTCTGATGCAAGCCTGTCTAGCTGACCAGGGCCTAGAGGGGCCAAGTTCACTGGCAGACCCAGAGCCTTTCCCAGGTATTGAGAAAAACGACAGACTGAAATTCAGGCGAGGGACCTTCCTGGTGGTCCAGTGGCTAAGAATTCACCTGCCAATGCAGGGAGCACGGGTTCAATCCCTGGCCTGGAAAGATTTCACAGGCGGAGGAGCAACTAAACCCGTGTACCACAACTACTGAGCCGTGTGCCCTAGAGCCTGTCCTCTGCAACACGAGAAGCCACCATGATGAGAAGCCCATGCACTGCAGCTAGAGTAACCCCTGCTCACCGCTGCAACTAGAGAAAGCCTGAGCACAGCAATGAAGACGCAGAGCAGCCAAGAATAAATAAGAGAAACTCAGGCAAAGGGACTTCACACCCTGAGACACCTGTGGATGCCCACCTGGTGGTCATTGCAGTCAGCCAGCAGGGCCACCAGGACGCTGAGGCCCCCGAGGTCGACGACCTCCTGGCAGAACTCGTTGCGGACAGCCAGGCGGGACAGGGTGCTGCAGAGCTCACTCAGGATGCTGGGATTGTCGGGGAACACTGCAGAGGGGGAGGGGGAACCCTGGGGTGAGGAGCGGAGAACCAGCCCTGGCTCTGAGCCAGCACTCCTGGTGGGAATCCCAAATCCCGCTCCACCAGGGCAGCCTGGCCCCTCTGCCTGGCTGGGTGGCTGGCTGTTGGGGTGGAGGGATAAGGCGGGGGAGAGGAAGGACCACTGGGGGCTACCCAGGCCTGTGGTGCCCCCTGCTGGCTGTTGGGGAAGACACGCGAATGTGCTTTCCCCTCCACTTGCCCCAGATAAATTCCAGAACAACTGATGATCTCAACTAAAAAAAGAAAAACCATAATAGTGCTATAATAAAACATCCGAGACTATTTTTATGATCTTGGGTTGGGAATGACCTTTCTAAGTGCAACAGGACACCTAGAAACTGCAGAAGGACATATGGATAGAGTTGACCCAGGCAAAAATTAAACACAGATGCTGTAGACAAAGTTCAGAGGCACCAGGGAGGAAAGGCCTGACTGAGGATGATGGTGGGGAGGAGGGTTAGGGAGTTGCCGGCAGGGGGGTGGGTAACACAGAGCTCAGTGATGGTCAGTGTATACGGCCCCCTGGCCAGGCCACAGCCCCCAGTGACTCCATGAGCTGTCACCTGGGTGTGCTGTGGAGATACTCTGGAGATGTGGTGACATCCATGACCAGCTGACTTTTAAGTATAGCAGATGACCCTCAATGGTCTGGATGGGCCTCATCCAATCAGCCGAGGACCTTAAGAGGGAAACTGAGGTCTCCATGAAGAGGAAGAAGCTTTCTAGTGGACTATAGTGCTGGCTCCTGCCCAAGCCTCAGCCTGCTACATAAGTCTGAAAGCACCACAACCATATGAGCCAATTTCTTGCAATAAATCTTCCTGTGTATATATGTAAACATGTATGCCAAAACACACACACACGCCCCCTACAGGTTCTGTCTCTCTGTAGCACTCTCACTGATATGAACTCCTGTAAATAAACAAGGAAGATGTAACCCACCCCTCAGAAAAGCAGCTCAACTTTGCAGCCAGTCAGGCCCTGGTTTTCCCCCTCCCTGGAGGTGCAGAGGGGAGCCTGGGGCAGGCCCCACTCCCCTGCAGACAGAGCCAGAGTCGCCTACACTGGCCTGGCAACAGAGTCAGAGCCCCAGGGCAGGCTGCAAAGGGAAACTCACTCTTCCAGCACCTTCTGTGCACAAGACCCCAGTCAGGCCTTTTCGAGGGGGTGCAGTGCCCAGGGGGCAGGAGTTCTGATGCCCAACTGTCCGTGCTGTGACCTCCTGTGGCTGGCTCATTGGGGTCACCTCAGAGTCAGGCACATGGACATGCAAGAGAACTGGTGGCCAAGTATGAACCAAAGCGTAAACCTCCACCTGGGAGCAGCCATGGTGAGTGCCAGCAACACATCCCCACCTTTGGGAAATAGCACCCTTATTTTTCCCTTTGAGGAGCCCTCCCATCCCACTCTCAGTCTGTGTTGTTGGGGAGAGTCAAGCGCTTCCCTAAATGGTTCTAGGGTGAGCATAGGATGTGGTCCAGGCCAATGATCGCTGGCATGGAATTCTCCTGGAAAAACTAGGTGTAAGGACAGCATCCTGCTAGGGCTGTCATGTAGATGGGACCAAACTGACAAACGCGACTGGTGCCTGGAGCCAACCATGCTTGAAGCTGTCCTAAACCCTGACTCTTCACTCTTGCCACATCTACTCCTACCTTTGGCGGCCTCAATGAGCACCTTTAAGCCTCCATTCTCCTGCACAATCATCTTGGCATGGTCATGGGCATGGCCGAAGGGCACACGGATGTCATCGTCAAAGGTCATGACACGTAGGGCCCAGCAGGCCTCCCTGACCACATCGGCACAGTGGCTGTGCCGGGCAATGGCGCCCGTCAGCAGGGGCAGCACACCGGCCTTCACCAGGCTCTGCCGGTTCTGTTCGTGCTTCAGGCAGGCGTGGCGCACGCAGCGGATCCCAGAGCAGGTCACATGGGCCGAGTCAGCATTGTGGGCCAGCGTGGCCACGAGCAGCTGCAGGCCCTGGGTGTCCAGGAGGTCGGGCTGGCCATCAGTCAGGGCAGACAGGGCATCAAGGACCTGGAGGAGGAGGCCCCGGTCACCTGCTGTGGCCAACTTCCAGGTCTCGAGGAGGATGGAGTAGGCCCCCTTCTCGGCTGCCAGAAAGCGGCAGGCCTTTTGCTGCTTGCACTGCTCGCAGAAGCGGGCAAGGTGTGCTGACGCCTCCTGGGGGTGAGAGTGGGCCAGGGACTCCTGCAAGTCATCCAGGGCCTAGGGGACAAGGGAGAAACACCAGGGTCAGCTCAGTCCGAAGAAGGTCACAGTGACAGTGCTGTGCCCCTGTGGGGCCTCTCCCTGGGATCTGGGCCTCGGTGGAAGTCCTGTGGGGCCAGTGCCAGCTGGGGCCGCTTCCACACGTGTGCTTTTAGGAGCATTGATTGAGCTCGAGAGGCCACACAGAGAGAGACAGAGGCCTTGCTATCTCAGTGTCCCTGACAAGGAGCCACACACACAGAAGTACAGACACGAAACATTCTAGCCCTGGGAGCCAGTGCATGAAGTCCCCAAGTGAGACCATCCAGGAGGACCATCCAGTTGAGATTAGTCAACCCAGAAAAATCACCAGAGACAATCAAATGGCTATTGTTTGGGGTTGTTTGTTAGGCAGCCGTAACCAACTGACACACCCACCAACGGCCAGCTCTCTAAGGAGGGTGAAAGCCACCTTCACCAGTTCTGCCCATATCATAGGCCTCCTGTTTGTCTCTCTCCTTCACTCCAAAAGTATTTACTGAGCAACTGCCCAATGAAACCACACTGTACACATGCTTGGTTTACCCATGTTCAACTCTAAGCCCTTGGGGGAAAAATTTTAATCAGAGACAACAACTTGAACAGGACAGACAAGTCTAGGGGCCACTCAGTGCCATGACTTTGGGACCCGCCTCAGCTTGAGCCCAAGATGAACCCAAGCACTTGGAGCTTATGACATTATTTGCATCCAGCCCTAAGGAGGGCGGGTCTACAGATACCATCAGCCCAAAGGGCTTAGATTTGGCCTCAACTGCCACGATAGTCAACAATGCCTGTCAGCCAATCCTTGCTGAGCTCAAATTTGTGGATATGTTATGATGAAACTGAGTATTAAGAAATTAGTTAAAATCAGAATGTGACTTGAATAAACATTTCTTCAAAGACACACATACAAATGGCCACTAAGCACATGAAAAGATGCTCCACGTCACTAATCACTGCTGGTGCTGCTAAGTCGCTTCAGTCGTGTCCGACTCTGTGCGACCCCATAGACGGCAGCCCACCAGGCTCCGCTGTCCCTGGGATTCTGACGGCGGAGCCTGGTGGGCTGCCGTCTATGGGGTCGCACAGAGTCGGACACGACTGAAGCGACTTAGCAGCACCAGCAGTGATAGGGAAATGCAAATCAAAACCACAATGAGACACCATTACACCCATGAAGGTGGCTACTGTTAAAACAAAGAAACAGAAAATAACAAGTGTTAGCAAGGATGTGGCAAAAACTGGAACCCTGTGCACTGTTGGTGGGAATATAAAATGGTGTAGCTGCTGTGGAAAGCAAGTTCAGTGGTTCCTCAAAAAATTTAACCAAGAGACCCAGCAATTCTAGATACATACCCCAAAGAACTGAAAACAGAAGCTCAAAAATATGTTGGCACACCCATGTTCACAGCAGCATTATTTACAACAGCCAAAAGGCAGAAGCAACCCAAATGTTTCCATAAATGGAATATTATTCAGCCATAAAAAGGAAAGAAACTCTGACAAGTAGTATAACACAGACGTACCTTGAGGACATCAAGCTAAGTGAAATAAACCAGTCACAAAAGGACGAATACTGTATAATTTCCCTCAGGTTCACATCCAGGGCTGTCTCCTCCAGCTTCTCTTTTAGTACTACTTTCTTTTGTAGTTAGGTGAGTCACTTTTTCTCTTTGGATCTCAATTTTCCCATCTGTTAAATGGGATGATAACTCCACCCTTGCAGGTATCTTTGGGTTAATAACTGAGATAGCACAAAGCAAGTGCCTGGTATAGAAATGAATTCACAGATGGTTCTCAGTAAACACTAGAACTCTCTGCTGTTTTACCAACAGCTTACCAGTTTGATGGATGACCATAAAGAAAAGACTGAACCTCTGTGAGCTGTATTTTCCTTGTTTGGGTCACGGTAGAGCGAGGGCAGCCTCTGGGTCTCTGTTCACCCATCAGAAAGCCAGGGATGACATACTTACCTCACACAGGCCAGTTTAAATGCGGCGAAGAGGGGCTGTAATGTGCTAGTAAACAGTCGATGCTCAATAAGTGACAGCCTATGATTGCACCCTCTTTTCCTGGGATTCCTGTCCATTTTACTGAGCAAATTCAGAGCTTGGGAGGCCCAAGAGAGGTTCCTCCAGGGGGCCCTCCACCCCAAGAATCCCAACACCAGGACTAACATGAACACTGTCTGCCCCTTAGGCCTAGAGGGCTATCCATTCCCTGTCCACTCTGTCAGCTCTAATCCCAGAATGTCACACATGGGTGGGTGGGCAGAGCATGGGGGCCCCCACGAGGCCCTCAGACTTTGACTCAGGAAACCCTAGCTGCACACTCAGGCTTGCCTGTGCTTGCTGGGCTGGCTTGGACCTTCTGAGTCTGTGCCTGCCATCTGGGAACACGGAAAAAGGTGCTCCCAACAGAGTAATGAGATGATGCAGGATCACGCACGTGAGGCCCACGTGGGCTGCCCCCTCCTACCTGCAGGATGTCATGTATGGGATCCTGGGGTCCATCCGCAGAGACTTTTGGGGTCATCTTTACAATGTTGCTCAGATCAACCCCTGTGGGAGGGCAGGGAAGTCAGGAAACAAGAGACAGTCGTCAACCCCGCGGGCCTGCCAGAGTCACACCTGGTGTCCCTTCAGCTGGGGCCACCCTACTCTGGAGGCCTTCCAGGACCTGCCCAGCTCTCCACCCACCCCCCCCGCCCCCGCCTGGGCAGGGCCCGGCAGCCATGCCTACACAGGGTGTGGGGTGTGGGGTGTGGGGTGTGGGGTCTCTGCGCCTTGGCCCTGTCTGGCCAATGGGGGCAGAGGAGTCGCGAGGATGCACAGCAGTGCTGCAGTGAGGGACACACTCTGCCTGGTGGGCTCATAGGGGAGTGCAACCTGTGGTCTTCTCCCTGGGGGCTCCCACTGCTCTTCACCCTGGCTGCATCCCCACCCTTGCTGGCAGGCCCAGAAGAAGCCCCCACTGTGCAGAACACGTCTAGGTACCCCTCCCGTCCCTGTCCAGTGTTTAGTCCCTACTCTGTGCCCGGGATGCCAGCTCCTGACCTTGAAGGTTGGATCCCCAGACTTCCTTGCCCTCTGGCGTCTGACTGGGTTTGGCCAATGGGAAGCCAGAGAAGTGGGAGGATAGGGTGTTCATTCCCAGCTTCCTGCCTCTGCCTCTGTCAGGTGACCCCATCCCTTGCCATGGCCTGTCATGGGAGGGGGGAGGTCCTGCTGTGGGTAGCACGGTCTCCCAACCCTGCCCACATTATTGCAACAGCTCCCTCTTAACCATTCTCCTCCACGGTCAGGCTTGGGCATGCTACCTGTTTTCAGAGGCTGGTGACCAATACCCCTGCTGCCTCCATGAACTCACACTGGGGCATAGGTGGGGCAGGGTGGCAGGTGGCCCTGTTTCTTTAGAGGGGGTCAAGAAAAGTCTTTTCAAGGAAGTGACCATTAAAATGAGACCCACCTTGAAAGACCCAGCCCTGTAGATGTCAGGGTGCGGTCCAGGTGAGTAGAGGGTAGGATCAGCGAGGTGGGTGGGAGTGGCCAGCCTGCCAGGGGCACAGGGTAGAGAGAGGACAGCGCCCAGGGCAGTCATGCCAGGAGGGATGTGCTCACGGAAGCACACCACTCTGTTACATATCAGGAGTCATGGATGGGACTTCCCTGGTGGGCCAGTGGTTAAGAGTCCATGTTTTAAACGCAGGGAGCGTGAGTTTGATCCTTGGTCAGGGAACTAGGATCCCATGTGCCAAGTGGCGTGGCAACAACAACAACAAAAAGAGCCGTGGACTGAAGGCAGCTCTGAGGCAAAGAGCCAGACTGGCGCTGAGACCGAGTCTCGTGACCCTACCTTGTGATTCAAACTGCTCCACGGCCTCTCTCACGGCCTCCGCTGGCCCCATCTCAAACTCCTGGATGTTCTCGCGAACAGCTGCGTCAAAGGTCTCCTGGGTGATGCGCTTAGAGGCCATCTTTATCTCCTCCACGTGGGGCCAAGGACACCCAATAGCCACTCTCAAGCTGAAAAGGTAGAAGTTAGACTTGCTGAGGGTCAGAGGGCAACTGAGAACCTGGCCACCGTCTAGAGAGCACCTACCAAGAGGCCAGAGCCTGTAACTGTCCTGGAAAAATTCTAACAACCTGAGTCACAGGGAAGGGTGATATCCTAACTTCCATAGAACGTCTAAAAGTACAGAAGAAGGCAGGCAGTTTAGTGTATTTTATCTAAATGGGGCATGTTAATATAATGTATGCTCTTATAGTAAAAAGTTGCTGTTGTTGTTTAGTTGCTAAGTTGTGTCTGACCCTTTTCAACGCTATGGACTGTAGCCTGCCAGGCTCCTCTGTCATGGAATTCTCCAGGAAAGAATACTGGAGTGGGTTGCCATTTCCTTCTCCAGGGGATCTTCTGGGCCCAGGGATTGAACCCCCATCTCTCGCATTAGCAGGTTGATTGTTTTACTGCTGAGCCACCAGGGAAGCTCCAATAGTGAAAAGCTGCTGCTGCTGCTGTTGCTGCTAAGTCGCTTCAGTCGTGTCCGACTCTGTGCGACCCCATAGACGGCAGCCCATCAGGCTCCGCCGTCCCTGGGATTCTCCAGGCAAGAATACTGGAGTGGGTTGCCATTTTCTTCTCCAGTGCATGAAAGGGAAAAGTGAAAGCGAAGTCGCCCAGTCGTGTCCGACTCTTAGCGACCCCATGGACCGTAGCCCACCAGGCCCCTCCGTCCATGGGATCTTCCAGGCAAGAGTACTGGAGTGGGGTGCCATTGCCTTCTCCGATAGTGAAAAGCAGCAGTAGTAAAATACAAGTAAAATAATATCTTAATAATATATGTTGCGGAATTTCCCTGGTGGTCCAGTGGCTAGGACTCTGCACTCTCAGTGCAGGGGGCCTGGTTTTGATCCCTGATCAGGAAACTAGATCCCACATGCTGCAACTAAGAGTTTGCATGCCACAACTAAAAAGCCCACTTGCCACAATGAAGATCAAAGATCCTGCCACAGTTGAGACCTGGAGCAGCCAAATACATAAACAGTTAAAAAATGATAATAATATTATGGTGTATGTTATGTGATTATATTATAATAATATTATAATATTAAACTATACTACTTTATTATATAGTTATGTACTTTATATATAATTATATAATGAAATGTTATCATAGCATACCATAGCACTAATAAAATATAAATGAAATTAATAATGTTAAATTATTCAAATTAATAATATTAACTCATATTTATTACTTATTACTTTTTAAACTTTTAAATTACTTTTATTATTTACTTTTATTACTAATAATAAATAAATAAGTAAATTAGAAGCTAATAGAAATAGTTATCTGTAAGAGGAGGTAGAGAAAAGAGTGGTGAGAGCAGGAATAGAAGCTGGATTATTCTCTCTTAAATATACCTTGCTTTAGAGGGTTGAATTTGGAACTCAGGTAAATGATTTATGTGATTAAGAAAAGAAATATGCCAAAATAAAAATAAAAGCAATCCCTAAAAATTAACAGCAAAATGAAACCCATGAACCTAACAGTATGTCTATGTGGATGAGATCATTTCAGGCAATTTTAAAACACAGTGATATGACTGCATATTCTAACTGGGATCTACCCTAAAGATGAAAGTGAAAGTGAAAGTCACTCAGTCATGTCTGACTCTTTGCAACCCCATGGACCCGTGGAATTCTCTAGGCCAGAATACTGGAGTGGGTAGCCTTTCCCTTCTCTAGGGGATCTTCCCAACCCAGGGATCGAACCTAGGTCTCCCACAGTGCAGGCAGATTCTTTACCAGCTGAGCCATAAGGGAAGCCCAAGAATACTGGAATGGGTAGCCTATCCCTTCTCCAGCAGATCTTCCCAACTCAAAAGATAGAACTGCAAAAAAAAATCTTCAACGGTTTTTAGTAATCATGTCATTGGAAATCTCATTAGTAATATTATTTGGAAATGATTACAGATATAGTAAATAAGTAATGATGTTTATATTATGAATAATCAGCATAAAAGAAAATAAAATTTTAACAAAATCAGAGAAGTAAAAACTCAGAACTCCTAAATTTGAACTGGAAATATGACATGAACTCATTTTCTCTTAAGCAAATAAAGAACCAATTTTCTATTAATATGAACTGAAAATGCCTGGAGAAAATAATACTACAGCAGCAGTGAGCACCCTGAACACCGACTGTGGTCTCTACCATTTCCCACCAAAGAAACCAGGGCTCTTAGAGTAAGAGTTGATTCCAGTTTTAGGCAGGAAACAGGCCAGAGGAGCCAGGAGCATCAAGTGAGACCAGAAAGCAAAGAAGCATCTAAAGACCACTGGGGTCATGTCAAAGGACTCAGGAGCCAACCCTCTGGGGCACCTGCTAGCTAAAGATGGGACAAGTGAGCATTAAAAAAAACAAGCTACTGAGCCCACAAGCCATAACCAAGATCCCGTGTGCTGCAATGAAGACCCAACTCACCCAAATAAATAAAAAAGTATTAAAAAAAAAAATTTTAAAAGGACACTCTCCTATACATTCACAGAAAAACTGAAATTTAACACAAGAGATTTAACACTGACAACAATGCTATTTTCTAACATACAGTACACGATGGCCTTTCTTGATTACTGTATTATCATCTTTTAGAACAATTTTGTTTTTTTCTGGTCCTGGGTCCATTCCAGAATCATGTGTCACAGAAAGCATAGAAACTGTGTTAGGGAGACGAAGGCAAAGGCGGCACTAAGCCAATGGCACGGGAAGGGGCAAATGTGGGCCGTGGGGGAAACAAGCCACTCAAGCCCTCACTGGTCTTTGTGGGGGTAGCACAGGATGTGACTATTCCACCTGTGTTTGTGCAGAAGCTCAGGGTCAGGTGGGGGAGGACAGGCTCCAGGGCAAGCAGGAGCAGTGGGGCTCTTGGTCAATTCTCATGTGTGACACAAGGACAAACAAAGAATCTGCCTCACAGAATGTAGTGAAAATTCAACCCACCAATTTCAACAAAGCATTGAGAACAGGATTTGGCACAGAGCTCAATAAACATCACTCAATTGTTCTTTTCCTCTTTTCCTTAAGAGGTGCTTCGGTCAGTTCCTTAGTGGGTAGAGGATTTTAGGGACTTAAACACCTTGCTTCTCTCCCTTGCGTATCTCCCCCTCTTTATTTCCCAGAACAGGAAGCCTGTTCAGCAGTTGCTGAGGATTTCCAAATCAAAGCTGGAGGAAAAGAATAAGGATTTTCTGTTTCAAGATAAAGAGTTTCTCCAACCCAACAGTCTGTGCACTGCAGTGAAAGATCCTGCATGACAGAGTGAAGATCTTGGTGCTGCAGCTAAGACCCGAAGCAGCCAAATAAATAATTTTTTTTAAAAAAGATACAAGAATTTCTCAGTGGGGAGCCTGCTCTGGTGGGGGTAAAGGGTCCTGGTCAGCTCTGGGGCTGGGTGCTACTGGGGGGACTCTGCTTCTGGCTCTGCCACCACATGTTGCTTCCACCACCCTGGCCACGCTTCAGACCCAAGAGGGCCAATGACGAGAGGCCACTGGGTCACAGAAGAAGTGGTAAAGGGGAATGTCATTGTGCCTACTTTAAGGATGACAAATCTGAAGCTCAGAGAGGCAGCAAGAAACCTGGCCAGACCCTATTCTGTCTCATTGACACTTTCTCTCCACCTAGGTCTTCTGCGGAGCTCCCACTAGCTTGTCCAGGCTGCCTCCTCATCGAAGCCTTCCCTGGCTACTCAGACAGAGCCTGTGTACCCTCGGCTCTTCTCAACTCAGGAACCTCTCTCTGCCCAGCCCTGAGATCACTGGGCTAGGGAGGTCAGTGTGTGGCTCTGGAACCACCACTTACAAGTCCTTCAAGGTCCCCTAGGTCCAGCACAGCCTGTGTGTGGGGCTGGGGGCAGCGATGAGAGTACAAGGCTGGAGCTCATGAGAAAGATGGTGCCTGGGAATGGTCATCTGGGAGTCACCTGGGGAACAGCCCAGGCCAGGAAAGGAGAGAAACAGCATTACCAGCCTTCATGCTGCGTCCAAGACAGGCTGGGCCCCAATATTCATTGCAGCACTATTTACAACAACGAGGACCTGGAAGCAACCTAGATGTCCATCAGCAGTTGAATGGGTAAGGAAGTTGTGGTACATAGACATGATAGAAAATTACTCAGCTATAAAAAGGAAAGCATTTGAGTCAGTCCTAATGAAGTGGATGAACCTGGAGCCTATTATACAGAGTGAAGTTAAGTGAGAAAAAGAAAGACAAATACTGTATATTAACGCATATATATGGAATTTAGAAAGATGGTAATGACAATCCTATATGCAGGGCAGCAAAGGAGATACAGATGTAAAGAACAGACCTTTGGACTCAGTGGGAGAAGGTGAGAGTGGGATGATTTGAGAGAATAGCATTGAAACACGTATATTACCATATGTAAAATAGATGAACAGTGCAAGTTTGATGCATGAAGCAGGGCACCCAAAGCCAGTGCTCTGGGACAACCCAGAGGGATGGGGGGTGGGGTTCAGGATGGGGGGACACATGTATACCTGTGGCTGATTCATGTTGATTCATGTTGGTGTAAAACCATCACAATATTGTAAAGTAATTATCCTCCAATTAAAATAAAAAAATTTTTTAAAGGCATGCTAGGGAGAAGGGAGTCATCAAGGCTCCCAACTAACAGCCCGCTTCCCTCTCTAAGCCACTGTTCTGCTTATCAAGAAAATAGTGCCCTGACAAACCAGGGGCCCTGAATGATTCATCCTCCTCTGCCTGCCACACCCACCTTGGTTCAGGTGGCATCATCAACTTCCTCCCAGCAGCATCCTGTGCCTCTGTTCTCCACGAGGCAGCCAGAGGGTGAATGGAAAGCAGAAACCATCTCACTTACTTATTTAAAACCCTGCAGTGGCTTCCCAGCCTTCTCTAAACAAAATCCAGTCTCCTTACCAACACTTGCCTTACCTAGACCTTGTCACCTGTGCCTTCCCACTTCTTTCTCATTCTTCTCAGCTACCCGAGGGACATCCTTCATAAAGCAGCCCCCGTTCTCCTACTGCATCACTCCCTTATTATTTTAACATTATCTCAACATGGAGTGAAATGTTTCATCTATTTATTTGCTTTTACTGCCCTAGCCTCCTCCCCAATGAAATTTAATCTGCATGAAAGCTGGGGCTCGTTTTATTAAATACCCCCACTACCTAGGATGCGGCCGGGCATGCAGCACGCACTCAGTACATATACAGGTAGTGAAAGAATGAATAAATGAAAAGAAAACGACAGGCAGAAGTGGGCAATTTTGTCCACGGGCGGCTTCCGTACGTCTACCATTTACCCAAAGCCAAGTCCTTGAGGGGCGCGCCCCCGTCAGTAATCCGACCCCGCGGCGTCCACTCCCGGCTCCTCGCGCGAGGGGGCTCGGCGGCCGCCGCTGCTCACAAGGGTGGGGTTCGCGGCGGTCTCCGGCTGCACCGCCCTTGGTCCCTTTCGGCCGCCGTACGTGCGCAGGCGCTCTGGCGAGGCCTCGCCTCAGCCTCCGTCAGTCCTGTGAACCGCTCCCGGGGTGACCAAGAGTGACCGCGAGTACAGGTAAAGCTGAGAGAGCCAACAAGTTGGCGGCGACGGCGTCTCTGTCGCCTTTTTCGGGTCGCTTCCTGTCGCCGCCGGTCCAGGGAGAGAAATTTTTTGCCTCGAGAGTGTCGGCCCTGAAGATTAGGCAGTGCGCCTGCGCGAGAGGGTTTGGCGGCGGCCGCCTGCGCCTGTGCCTTAAGGCTCGGCCTCGGCCTGCGCCTGCGCGGCGCGGCGCTGCGGAGACCGTTGGCTTATTTGCATGTCCCCGCCTCGCGCGGTGGCGGCGGCGGGTGAGAAGCCTGAGGCGGTGGCGGGGGCGGCTCCGCGCGCGGTGGGCTCCGGGTGAGGCCCGGGCCCAGGCGTTGTCGGCGGGTGGGCCCGGGGGTGGGAGGGTTTGGACTCGATCTGGGGAACCTCGGGTCTCCACGATGGCGCAGCGGGCTCGGCCCTTAGACTGCGCGGCGGACGCATCGCGGCCGGGTCGGCCTGGGGGGCGATCTGCGGCCTTCGAGGCCCGACGCCCCTTTTTCTTCGATCTCAAAGGCCGGGAGGAGGCGGGCCGCGCCTGAATGGGTTCATTCGTTCGTTCATTCATTCAGCCTGAGCCGGGAGCGGCCCCTCTGGTGGGGTGATAACGGCGGCGGGGCGCCGACTCCGCCTCTTTGACATTTTTTTAACTGGTTCGGTCCCCACATCAACCCCTACCATGAGCTACCCGTTCCATAGATGGGGAAGCGGAGGCACGGAGAGGTTAGATCACTTGAATTGATCCTGGGCCACCTGGCCGGGACACCCTGCCCTTCTATAGCAGACAACAAGGGGGCCAGGGAAAAGGCCTGAAGAATAGGGAAAGGGGGTAATGGTTATAAGAAATGACTGTCAGGCAGGGGCAGACTTGGGTTTTGAGGTTGGAGGTTTTTAGATTGAAGGAATATCTTGCTGAGTAAGGACACTGCCACTGGATTTCTCAATATTGCTTCTCAGTCTTTTTCTAATCAATCTTCAGGGCTTTGTCCCCGCAACCAGTGTCCTGTTTGCCAGGTTCCAGCCCAGGCTGATTGACCTTGGATGGGTCACTTAGCCTGAACCTCCCTTTTGCACTTTTGTGTAATTTCACTCATAATAGGCCCCTCTTGTGTATTGGGTTGTTGCAAGAAGTGTTGTGGGAGTCCCTCCCCTTCAACAGGAGCTGGCACAGAGTAAGCTCTGTCAGTAGGTCATTGTCACTAGTCAGGGATTTCTCCCCTCACTTGCTGAGACGCCTCTGTCAGAGAGGAAGTTAGCTCTCAGAGCCTCTTCGCCATGTCTATTAAATAGGAAAATAAAAATGGGAGAAATCATGTCTTTCCTAAACATCATTTGTAAAGGTTTATGCTCCTCTTATGTGTGTTGCTTCATACAGTTTTGTAGCAGCCCCAGGAGACAAAGCTGCTTTTATAGCGCTTCTTTTAACGGATTCTGAGAAAATGGCCTCAGAGAAGCAAAATAGGTTGTCCAAGATCGACATCCTTATCTTACTTTTTCTTAGCCAACACACACCTGTGAGGTTCATGTGGGCAGAGCTCCCCTTAAAAGAAACCAGCCTTCCTCTGAAGTGCCATACCAGATTATGGATTACTGCTTGGTTACTCTGAGGATTAAGTGGAATAGATCAGGCTTTGTGAGCATTAGTTGTCATTCTTAGTGTCTTTTTCCCCCTCTTCTCATTATAGGTCAGAGAAACATGGCAGCAAGGAGAATTGCACAGGAGACTTTTGATGCTGTATTGCAGGAAAAAGCTAACCGATATATGGACCCCAGTGGTGAGGCTGTAGGTGAAACTCTTCAGTTTAAAGCTCAAGGTAAATTAAAGTGCGTGGTTTTGGGGGGAGTGAGATGGGTGGATGGAGCGTGTATTTAGAATTGGGGCCCAACCTGCAACTCTTCAGATTTTACCGTCTTATTTTTAAGTGGACATAAAATTTTCTCTTGGTCCACCTGTTAAATCATTACGTAGAAGGAGGTATTGTCTTTTCCAGAGCTTCTCCCCAAGGCACCCTGCCCCACCTAAAGAAGGGTTCTTAAGTAAATTGCCTGACTCCATGCCCACTATCACTACCCAGGTTTGAGCTCTTACCAGGTCTTACCTGGTTATTGCAATAATCTCCTGAAATGTCTTTCAGTTTCTGGCTTCATTCCCTTAAATCTTCTCTCCCCACAGATCTGTTAATGCTAACTTTGCAGGACCAAAGCCAAGCTTAGGCTCTTGGAGCACCCTATTTTGGTTTTACATCCTCAGACAAGTGCAGGAGCAGCCAAGTAACTGGTATGCAAGATAGGAGGGCCTTGGAGCCTTGTGGAGCTGCTGAATGTAGGCCCTGCCTGAAAACATTCCTTTTGCAAAGTTTTGAAGCATCACGTCAGCAGAATAAAAAATGGTCCTAGAGTAAACTGCAGGACAACTTGGAGGTCCCACCCCACAGTGCATGAGGCTCCTAGCTCTCATCCTCTGCCTTAGGCCTGTTGTTTCACTGATACTGAGTGCCTGTCTGTGTTGTGAATCCCTCATCTCAGCTCTGTGTGATTAATTCCCTCAGTCAGTAAGACCTAGTCCACAGGTATCTTCCCCTAGGAGGCCCTAGTAGGCCTGGAGATTGATTTTACACTGTGTACTTGATCCCCTGCCATGGGCTGGCCTCCTCCAGGCCTCCTTTGGGCCTGTACTGTTTGCTGCTGCACCAGCCCTTGAGCCAGCCTTCAAGAGACAGCTTCCTTGATGTTGGCTGGATGAGTGTAAGTGCTTGGAGTGGGGATAACTTATTATGTGCTTTGGACCCAGAGAAACTGAGGCTTAGAAGCTGTCTCCAAAGTCTTGAGTTTTCAAAAATTGTATAAACAGCAGACAGAACCATTCCTGTTAAAAAGATTGGAAGGATTAAGTAGTTAAGAACAGAATGTTGGGACTTCCCTGGCCATCCAGTGGTTAAGACTCCACACTCCTAAGGCAGGGTTTGATCCCTGGTTGGGGAACTGAGATCCCACCTGCCACACTGCGGGGCCAAAAAAAACAATAGGATGTAAAAAGCCTCTTTGCTGCTTCCTTATGCCTCGGAAGTAACCGTATCTGTGGTGTTTTGTGCATCCTTTAATTCTTTTAGCTATCTATGAATCCTGAATACTTCGTGTGTTTTTATATACAGGCACATGTATGTGTGTGTGCATATGTACATACATATATGTGTATATGTAAAAGCACGTGTATGTGTATATATACGTATGTATATATATATTTGGAGATTTGAATTGGTTTATCTTATCTAGAGACTTAAACACTAATACATAAGTTACCTCAAGAAAGGTTGGGGCAGGGGGAGACTCTGAGCCCAGTAGGATGCTAGGAACCATCTCTGTGTCACAGAGCTGCATGGTCCATCAGTCAGCCTTTCTCTCTCTTTGCTGCATTTTTCTAAGGCCTTGTAAACCAGGTCCTGTTGGGCAGAATCCAGCCACCACTCTTCCTCTAATGCTCCCACCATAACCAGGCCATCAGAAACCATCAGTATCTGGATTATCTTGGTGGACTCCTTGCTTTAACTTCCACTCTTGTCCCTTGCAGTCTGTTCCCCACACAGCAGCCAGTGAGGTCATCCTTTTGCTCCAAACCCCCCATGGCTTTCTGTCTCATTCATAGTAAACTCTGAAGTCCTGTCAAGGGCCTGGCTTGATCTGGTTTGCACCCACTTCTGTTTGCATCTCCTGTCATAGTAGTCCAATAATTTTGCTGCATGTTAGAATTTTTTGGGGGCTTTTTAAAAATCCTAATGCCGAGGTCACACCTCATCCTAGTTAATTAAGTCAGGATGCCCCAGGACTTCCGTGTGCAACAGAATCTAGGTGCTGCCTTCTTACCACTTTGTCCCTGCTTTCCTCTTCTCTTCTCACCACATTTGTCCTGTACTCATCTCAGGGCTTAGTCCTCACACTCCCTCTACCTGGTAGGCTTTCCCCATAACTGCACATTCTTATCCCTCACACCAGGCCTCTGCTACTCAGATACGTTGTTGTTAGAGCTGTCCACCCTGACCAGCCTGTTTAAAAATGGCTTTCCCTCTTCACATTCCCGCCAGTTTGGCATTTCCTTACACCTGAAGAATTTTTTGTTTATTATTTGGCTTCCTCAACTGAAAAGTCCAAGAAAGTAAGGACTTTGCTATGTCTTTTCCCTGCTATAACTTCAGGGCCTAGAACAGTCCCCATATACAGTAGGTACTTAGTAAGTACTTGTTGGACAGATAAACTTGGATTTATACAAAGCCCTGGTTTCCTGTGGCCTGTTGACCCATCACCACTTCCTGGCATCTTTCTCTCTCTTGTACATTTGACTTTTTGACTAGGTAATAGATTCTGATTCAGAAAGTAAGAAAGGTGCTCTGTGCAAATGTCTCCCTGAGGCCCACTGTTCCCGTGTGCCCATAGTTCACTTCTGTTTTTGACTTCTTACAGTTTCTTTTTTCTTTTTGGCTGTGCCATGCTGCATATGGTATTTTAGTTTCCTGACCAGGGACTGAACCCAGCTTCTTGGCAGTGAAAGCTTGGAGTCCTAACCACTGGGGGAATTCCCCTTCCAGTTTCTTTATGCATGAATGAACAAATGCAAACATAGTTTCCTATGTTTCTCACTTCTGCACAGAGGAGGACAGAAGCACATAGTGTTTAGTTTCCATCGTGGTTTCTGTTGTGGTGGCCTGTTTAACTTCTGCCTTCCCTCTTATTTGCTCAGTCTCTTTTTTCAGGTATTGGTTGGCTTAATGACCCTTTCTGAGGGAGCCTGTCAGCCACCTTTGGATCAAGGGCTCAGCTAAGGTCCAGCCAGCAGTGGTGGGTGCACTGTCAGATGTAGCTCCTGCCTCAGTGGCATTGTGGGCCGAGTTCCTCACAGGAAGCAGGGGAGGCAGGCAGCCTCTAGAAAACCCGTCTGCTGTGTGATAGAAGTAGAGATACACAAGCGTTCCTGTCACAGTAAAGAAGACCAGGTTATTTGGGAACCAAATGCCCATCCCTGAGTCTAAAAGAAGGCTTGTAAAACAGAAAGTGAAATGAAAGTGAAACTTGCTAGTTGTGTCCAATTCTGCGACCCCGTGGAATTCTCCAGGCCAGAATACTGAAGTGGGTGGCCGTTCCTTCTCCAGGGGATCTTCCCAATCCAGAGATCAAACACAGGTCTCCTGCATTGCAGGCAGATTCTTTACCAGCTGAGCCACCAGGGAAGCCTTGTAAAACAGAGGTAGGGCAAAAGATCTGAATGAGTGAGCAGCAAGCACTGCTGCCTAGCCTCCATGGACTATCATCAGGCCAAATGCAGGCCCAGTACTCATAGCTCTTCTGTTTTCATAAGTAGAAACCACACATATTTTCCATGTGAGTTTCTAAAACTCACTCTGACTGGGAAAGCACCCTGCTGGTGGTCTGCGGATCATCCACTTGCAGCCTCTAGTCTGACACATACCTTTGTGTTTCTTTTTGGATTGCTTATTTCAGATCTTCTAAGGACAGTCCCAAGAGCCAGAGCAGATATGTTTGATGACATTCACAGCGACAGCAGGTATACTCTGAGTGCATCTGTAACTCATCCTCGAGACACTGGGAGAGAAGGCTTGAGAGGTGATATATTTCCAGGACCTTCCTTCAGGTCAAGCAACCCTTCTGTAAGTGAAGACAGCTACTTTCGCAAAGAATGTGGTCGGGACCTGGAATTTTCCCATCCTAACTCCCGAGACCAGGTCTTTGGCCACCGGAAATTGGGACATTTCCGTTCTCAGGACTGGAAATTTGCACTCCGTGGCTCTTGGGAACAAGACTTTGCCCCCTCAGTTTCTCAAGAATCCTCTTGGTCACAGGAGTATAGTTTTGGCCCTTCTGCATTACTGGGAGACTTTGGCTCCTCCAGGCTGATTGAGAAAGAGTGCTTGGAGAAAGAAAGTCGTGATTATGACGTGGACCATCCAGGGGAGTCAGACTCTGTGCTCAGGGGCAGCAGCCAAGTCCAGGGCAGAGGCCGAGGTCTAAACCTTGCTGACCAGGAGGGTGCTCTCTTGGGAAAGGGGGAGACTCAAGGCCTGCTCACTTCTAAAGCGGGGGTTGGGAAACTTGTCATGCTGAGAAACGTGAGCACGAAAAAGGTACCCACTATGAGTCGTATCACTCCCAAAACTCAGGGCACTAACCAAATCCAGAAAACCACCTCAAGTCCCGACGTGACCCTGGCGACGAACCCAGGGACAGAAGAGGTCCAATTCCCCACCCGGCAAGTCCCTCTGGGGCTTGATCTGAAGGATGTCCGGCTCCCCAGGAGAAAGATGAGCTTCGACATCATAGATAAGTCAGATGTCTTCTCGAGATTTGGAATAGAAATAATCAAGTGGGCAGGATTCCACACCATAAAAGATGATGTTAAATTTTCCCAACTTTTCCAAACTCTCTTTGAACTTGAAACAGAAACCTGTGCTAAGATGCTCGCCTCATTCAAATGCTCCTTAAAACCAGAGCACAGAGATTTTTGCTTTTTTACTATCAAATTTTTAAAGCACTCCGCTTTGAAAACACCCAGAGTTGATAACGAGTTTTTAAACATGCTTTTAGACAAAGGTGCTGTGAAGACCAAAAATTGCTTTTTCGAAATCATAAAGCCCTTTGATAAATACATAATGAGACTACAAGACCGGCTGCTGAAGAGTGTCACACCCCTGCTCATGGCCTGCAATGCCTACGAGCTGAGTGTCAAGATGAAGACCCTCACTAACCCCCTGGACTTGGCTATTGCCCTGGAGACCACCAATTCTCTCTGCCGGAAGTCTTTAGCACTTCTGGGACAGACATTCTCCTTGGCCTCTTCCTTCCGGCAAGAGAAAATCCTGGAAGCCGTCGGCCTCCAAGATATAGCTCCATCTCCTGCCGCATTTCCAAACTTTGAGGACTCTACTCTGTTTGGGAGAGAGTACATCGATCACCTGAAGGCCTGGCTGGTCAGCAGTGGGTGTCCACTCCAGGTCAAGAAAGCTGAATCCGAGCCAACTCGAGATGAGGAGAAAGCTGTTCCTCCTACAAAACCTGAAATTCAGGCCAAGGCTCTGAGTGGTCTGAGTGATGGTAAGGAAAGCAGCAGCAGTTTCTATTTGTGATTTGTTTGCTTTTTTGTAATGTCTCTCATTCTCTTTGATATTTGTACATAGAAGTTCTTTAGCCAGTTGGAAACAAATCAGAATTTTAGGAGAAAACGCACACTGACTGCCACTCATTCATACATGCCTGCCAGTCCTGTAAGCGTGTGGATGTATGTTTGTAGGCAGTATTGCTTTACTATCTGGGTGTTTGTATCATCTTACAGCCAAGGTTAAGAAGCCTTGTTCCAAAAGTACCCCTTCTCTGCCCCGCCCCCCCACCCCCAGCCCCGAGTAATTACTTGAAAGTAAATATAGGCCACAGTCTCTAAGGATCCCCCAGGCTTCTGAAGGGAAGAAATCACAAAACCCAGCCCCTCCTGTGCTGGGATTAAGGGGATATAGGAGAGGCCCCAGCCCAGCATGGGGAGTCAGGAAGGTTATTTCTGAACTGTTCTGAGGGCTAGGTGGTGGAGGCACCTTTTCACCTGCTCACTTTTCTAGACTGGCTAGAGGTTGAGAGATCACTTAAGTATACCTGGTAACCTGCAGTTAACGAGTTGGCTTACTGGGGAGGGGAAAGACAAAGAAGAAGGTAATAGAAATAGAAGTGACTGGCTGTGTGGTGTCCCTTTCCCCTCGCCCTTCGCTCCCAGGATGGGTGTTTTCACAGCCCAGAAAGCCCAGAAGTCATGAGCACACATAGTGGCCATTGAGGAAGTCCCTTTTTCCTCTGATATAGTTTTCAGCTTCCATTGCCCCAGTCAAGTTGGTAAGTTGCATTTGTCCCTGAATCTCTTCAGTCTTCACCCTTGTGGAGCCCTGACTGCTATAGGCACTGGGTAGGTCCCTCCGTGGATGGGCGGCCACACCTACTGCCAGAGAGGGAGCCTTTCAGAAGTGAGCTCAGGGCTGAAGTGGGACCTCTCTTCCCCACATCCTCCAAAATAGTGGGGTGGAAAGTCTGTGTAACAATACGGAGAGGAACGAAAAGGTCCCCCACAACCTAAAGTTGCCCACCACCATCCCCTGGTTGTGCTGCTGTGCAGGCATGCCTGTAGCTGCCATCTTGCTGTACTGAAAACACTGCAGTCTGCTCCTTTACAGGGTTACCAAAGGCTCTTTGCTCTGTTTCTGCAGCATTTGCTGCATCTCCCTTGATGTTGAGTCATAGTGCCTTTTATTAAAGGCTTCTGAGCCTGAGCACAGCTGGGTCTCTGTGAAATTGGCATCTGCCAAGCATTGGCTCCTGTCTGGTCATCAGGCAGATGGCACCAGTGCCCACATCTTACGGGGCACAGGCTGCCACTACTTGCATTACTGTTAGAGATGCTGGGAGGATATCTTTGGTTGAATTTCTTGATTCCTACTATTATTTTCATTAAAAAAAAAAGTTGAGTCCTCCTTTAAAGGAGATATCCACAGAATGATTGCTGGGCCAAAGGTAAGATCCACTTTCTGGCCCTTAACTGTGGTCATCTTCTCTAGAGTTGGTTGCAGAGATGCACAGATTTCATTGTCTTTGAAAGCCTCTGACTTTGAAGCTCTTACTGTTTTGTAAAATCATGTAAAATTAGCAGTTCTATAAAGTGAGAGCCAACAGCAACAAAAAGAAAATAATTTCAGAGGGGAAATGAAATGACGATTGAAGGATTGACGCATCCTGTATTAAGAACTCACACTGATGTTGAGAATATCGACACCATTCCACAACAAACTGGAAAACCTCTCCAGTTCAGGGCTGATTTTTATTGAATGAATGAACAAATAGACCATCTGTGCTATTAAAACTGGCAAATATCAAAGAAAATTCACACTTAAAAAAATGTTTTTTTCAAACGTTCAACAGATGCCTTCTGTGAACACCTGTCGTGGAACTATTGACTTTTTTTTAATATTAACTTTTTTAATTGGACAATTTTTCTTTGTGAGCTTATGTATGTTTTCTGATTATACATCATATGCGTTTATTTTTTATAGATAAAGCACAGAAAAAAGTGAAATCCCTGCTAAATCGACCACCCATAGATAACCTCTGTTAACTTTCTGGTATATTTCTGTCTAATCTTTCTTTCTGTGTGTCTATTTATTTATATCTCTTCTTCCTTTCTTCATATTGCAAATTACAGTTTAGATATACTTTTTACATTATTTTATACCTAGCTACATTTTATGTCTTTCTGTTTTCCCCTTTATACTGTGAACAAGTTAAGCTACATGCAAAAAGTGATGTGGAGTTGCTACATACCATTTCCTTTTATAGAGTATTGCTCTGTACAGTCACTAAGTTTGCAACTGTTTCTCTCCTAGTGATTATGCTACTATAGCTTTTGAGAGGATATTTTGTATATTGGTTTCTAGAATAACAGGCCCTTTCCCTCTTTTCAATGCTGGTCTCTTGTGAAGGAGGATGTCAGTTGCTGGTGCCTGCTTAGGCTCCATCCTTAGGCTCTATCCTGACCTTCCCAGGCCCCATGTGGTCCCATGTGTTTCTCAGAGAAGACCTTCTGTGTGTTCCAGAAGTCCCCCAGCGAGCAGATCACAAGGTGGTGGACATCATTGACCAGCTGGTCGCACGCATCATCGGAGGCAGCCTGTCTCCCAAAGAGAGAGCTCTTCTCAAGGAGGACCCTGTTTACTGGTAGGTCTCTAAATGGTGCTCTTCTGAATCCCTCCTGTAAAGTGCAGGGCAGTGTTCCTGTTGCTTTGATGGTGTCCAGAGAAGAAAGTGAAGTGTTTATTTTGAGCTGTGGTGTCAGTAGGAAGAGTATGAGGATGGGTCAGGTTCATATGGGTTCCGACTCCTTGTCTGTGCTGATTTGAGGATGTGGTGAGAGACGCATGCAAAGAGTGAGTATAAGATGAGCAATACGTCACAGCAGTTGTTTGTGATTTATTACTGCTCTCCGTTCAACTGTCTTCCGTTTGTCTTATTGCCTCTTTGCTTGAACAGAACAATTTTTTAAAATTAAAGTTTCTGCCATAAATATTAATACAGTATTTGCTCATTAGAAAAGGAAAAGAATAGAAAGTTGGGCGAAGCCACCTGTGTTCTTACTGACATTCACTGGCACTTGGGGGTATTTGTTAGCAGTCTTTCTGCTCATTGTAGGCTTTGGTTTTTCACACAGTTGTGATTATGCTGTGATATACCCTACTCCTTTGACACAGGAAAGTGCTCATGTTTCCTGCTTTTCAGATGGCTGTGTTTACTGGTCTGCAGAATAGGTGATCAGTTTATTTAGCCATTCCTCTCTGTTGGATTTTTAGAATTTTTTGTTTTTTAAATAACATGCCCTTCCCTTATTTATTTAAATTTTAAAAACAATTATTTGTTTGCTTGCCTGAGTCAAGTCTCAGTTGGATCGTGCGGGGTCTCTCTTTGAGGCGCGTGGACTCCAGCTGTGGCACCTAGGCTCAGTAGTTATGGGGTGTGGGCTGAGTTGCTCTGCGGCATGTGGGATCTTTGTTCTCTAACTAGGTATTGAACCTGTGTCCCCTGTATTGCATGGTAGATTCCTTTTTTTTTAGTTTATTTATTTTTGGCCACGCTGGGTGTCTATTGCTGCGCGCAGGCTTCCTCTCGTTGTGGTGAGCGGGGACTACCCTTCGTTGCAGGGCATGGGTTTTCCATCGGTGTGACTTCTGGTGCAGAGCATGGGGCTCTCAGTCCATGGGCTTCAGCAGTTGCAGTATGTGGGCTCAGGAGGTGTGGCCCACAGGCCTCATTGCTCCATAGCATGTGGAATCTTCCCCAACCAGGGATCAAACCCGTGTCTGCTGCATTCGCAGGTGGATTTGGACCAGCAGGGAAATCCCTAAAATTTCTGTTCTTGCTGTTGTAATTGCTAAAGATGCTTGAAAGGTAAAAATTTCTGTGTAACGGTGCCAGAGCTTTGGTGCTAACCAGTATGAGTTCCTGGAGGAGAGTTAGAAATTGTTATGGTTTTATTTTTACAGAATTCTTGAATTAACCAACGTTATGTTCATGTGTTGAATAAGATAGGCATATAACTTAAAAGTTAAAAAAAAAAACCCAATAACCTAATTGCCCCAGTATCAGTTATTGAATACTTTTTATTTAGCAGATCTTTTGCTTTTTGTGCACTTGGTACCATTCTAAGCACTTTACTGATTTAAGCACTAGCTGGCTGAACCCTCATAAACAACTTCTTGAAGTAGATATGTTGTCATCTTTACAGACAACAGAAAACTTGAGGCTTAAAGAGACCTCTTGCCTGGAGGATGCACAGCTAGTAACAGACAGAGCTGAGATTCACACTCAGGCTCTGTGGCCTCAGCCAGTGCTTATGCTGAACAGGGAGGCTAGGTAGCTGCAGACTGACAGATGAAAGCAGGAACCAATTCCTCTGGGTAAGATGTCACTAGACTTGAAAGACCCAGGGGCAGTTTGCAGGTGATTGTCGAGGTCATTGGGCTGGAGGGAAGGGGGACCCTGAGAGGACTGGGAGCATTTGTCCCTGGCCTGTGACCGCTGCACACTACCCAGCAGGCTCATAGTCACTGACAGCCGGGAGTGGTGGACAGAATCAGCCAGGCTTGGGGGTACATGTGGTGGTGGTGGTGGGCAGGCCTGCAAATCAAAAGCAAGCATGTATTTGAGGAGAATCAGCATCATGAAGGAGGATCACCAAGCTCAACAGATCTGACACCTGAGACAGAGTTACTATAAGAAACGATTGTCTAAAAATACATATGTGATTAATAGTCTTAGATGGATAATAGCATATTATATCCGTGAAATAGGAACTGCTTATTATGGAAAATAGCCAGTTAAGGACCTTGGAATTGAAGAATGTGATTGTTGAAATAATCTCAGTGGTTGGCTGATAGAATTGACCTGAATGAAGAACAGATTAGGGAGCTGGCTCAGAGACTTCATCACCTGTGAACTGCAGAATTACCCAGAGCCTATAAGAAAGAGTGTGCAAAGAAACAGTGTTAAAAAAAAAAACTAGTAAACGTAGGTTTTTGGCGTATATGTTTAAATTCTTAAGTCAAAGTAGTACTTGTATATGATTTACCAAAAAAATTGATGTTATCACAAAAGACAAAATGTTTCTGCCACGATCCATTCTCATGCCAGTTCCACTCATTTTTTTTTTTTTTTAAATGCCTGAGCTGTGCGTCTTATGAGATATTAGTTCCCCAACCAGGGATTGAACCCAGGTCCTGGCAGTGAAAGCACCAAGTCCAAACCACTGGCCCACCAGGGAATTTCCCAAAGCATTTTCTTCGTATTGAAAAGTATATAATTCAAACCTCACAGCAACGTGGTGAAATAACTTATCGTTATCACCCATCCCATCTTGTAGATGGAGAAACTGAGGCACAGAAAGAGTCAGTAAATCTCACAGCTAGTAAGTGACTACACTGGGATTTGAACCTGGCAGGCTAGCTTGGGAGTACTCTGTGCTTTTGATGTTATGTTCCACTAGAGCTGGGGGAGACGGGCTTGTGACTGACGTGTTGAGCCTGCACTTGGCATCAGAACGGACCACAGAAAAGCAACTCCCATGGTGGGATCCGGGTCACCTGACATTTACTCCACTTTCTGTCATGGATAGAGGGCTGCATTGGAGTGGAGAATTGGAGCATCCGTGTCGGTTCACTTTCCCTTATGTGGGAACCTAGGCTTGTTAGGGTGCAGTCTTACAGGGTGCTGCTGCTGGCCCGGCAGAGTGTCTGGGGCAGCAGAGGAGCCAGCACAGCCTGTTTCCCCAGATCCAGTCAGACCTTGACTGTAGTGAGCATCAATAGGAGCTCCATACAGAGCCGCCCACCAGGGACACGCGCATCACACAGAACTGCCAGCATCCTGCTGTGCACCGCCACCTCATGGCCAATCAGCTTCTGCCGTTGGCAGTGGGGAATCTTATCTAATATATGATCTCAATAGCAGACAGTCCAAAAGCCTCGTGAAATACTGCCATACTCACCAGACGCTACTTATTCTTTAACACAAACTGAAGTTGAACATTCACAAAAACCTTGGTATGAATGAGGTCATGGAGAAAATTACAGACCATCCCAGGAAAAGAAAATCATGTTGGCCACATTGTGCAGTGCATAAAACTTGAAACCAGCAACAGTCTAAATAAAACTGGCTTCTAATTACTTTTGTATGAAAGAGAATTAGAATTGAAATTAGAAACTCTTCAGAAGGAAGTAGCAGGTTGGGGGAAAGGTACAGCCTTGCATGTGTTTATCAGAAATAAAGAGTGAAGATAACCATTCAATTCAGGAGGCAAGGAAAAAATGGTGAAAAAAGCCCAGAGACTAGGAAGGAAGGGTTAATAGAGATGAAAGAAAGTGCTAATGAAATGATCTGCGAAGTAAATAATGTGAAAGACCCCTCCATTCCCCTTTCTCACCCACTCCTTAGAGCAAATTCTTATGTTTACTTTTTATTCTTTCAACATATGTGAAAAAACAGATATACATCGGTGTTGTGTACACAAAGGCAGTTTCATAGGGTATGTTTCAGTGTTGGATTTCTGTAGCTTGCTCTCCATGGGCTGTGCCACGGCTCTCTCTGTGTTAGTGCATGCAGTGTCAGTACATGTAACTCAGACTACTCTTTTCTGTACTCTTCTCCTTATGACTCTGGCACATGATTTCACATCAATGGCACGCTGTCCTTAATGATATAATTAAAAGGCCGCTGAGTGTCCACCATTTGAAGGGTGTCACCTCCTGAAAGCAGTGTCTGGGAGCAATCCCTGCCATTTCCTGGCAGCAGAGGGCTTCCATGTGAGGCCACCAGGAGCTGTGAGCTCCTTCATGGTGCTGAAATCGAGGAGGAATCAAGCAGTGCCCCGTCAAAGCTCCTGATCACCCTCTGGTCACTCTGAGCAGGACACATGAGCAGGGCCCAGCGCTGGGTCCTTGGTAGAGCTGGGCAGAGCCTCTCCACCAGCAAGGAGGCCACCAAGTAGAAAGGGTTTGTAGAAGTGCATTTACAGCAGCAATTTGGCTATGCTGGTATGTTCACAAATGTCCTGCTATTCCTGTTTTGTTACATAGGTTTTTGTCTGATGACAGTAGTCTGGAGTATAAATATTACAAGCTGAAGCTGGCAGAAATGCAGCGGATGAGCCAGACCTTGCCAGGAGCAGATCAGAAGCCAGTGGCAGCAGAGTGTGCGGTCCGGGCTATGCTATATGCCCGGGCGGTCCGGAGCCTCAAGAGGAGGCTCCTACCAGGGCGGCGGCGGGGGCATCTCCGAGCTCAAGGGCTCCGGGGCTGGAAAGTGAGGAGAGCCACCACCGGGACCCAGACCCTGCTCTCCTCAGGCACCAGGCTGAAACACCATGGCCGGCAGGCCCCGGGCTCCCTGCAGGGCAAGCCGCCCCAGCCGGACAGAAGTGATGCTGCCAAGGAGTGCCCACCAGAGCTCGGCGGACCCTCGTCTCAGGACCCCAGCCCCGAAGCCTCCGGTCCATCCCCCAAGCCAGCAGGCTTGGATGTCTCCGAAGCCCCTCAGACCTCTTCTCCCTGGCCGTCTGTTGATGGTGAGTGCTCACCCCTGTCCCCGTCCTCTGGGCCCTAGCCCCAACTCTGATCCGTCTCCAGGGGTCTCTGCAGAGGCAGGCAGCTTCATTGGGCTGGGCTGGGCAGCAGACAGCAGCAAAAGGGACCCAGCCAGGATGGTGCACACCGAGGCACTCTCCTCCTGCTTCCTCCAGGGGCTGGCCCTGGAGTCTTGCTGCCCTCTTCCTCTTGTCCTGAGCGTGGAGCCAACATGAGTGCTGCCTGCTAAGTCTGTGCTTCCCTGCACAGTTCCCCTGCTGGCCAGCAGGGTGTGCCATGTGCCCGCGCTTGGGGCATTGAGCTCCTTGATCCGATTCCCTCTCTCCTTGCCCCTTGTCCTGCTCACAGGGCTGCCCTGGTTCTCATTCTGTTTCCTCTTCCCTGCTAAGCTCTCTTGTTTCCTTCCTTAGAGTTAGGTGACTTGCAGTTTCTTCTGTTTCTCCCAAACTTTGCCTTCTCCTTCCACAGCAGGGCTGCCCTGTGGCCAGTGCTTCCCCTCAGCACTAGATGGGAATGTAGAGGGAAAAAAATTGACTCAACTGATAACATTTTTCTAGTTATTGCTATGTAACAAGCCAGTCCACACTGTGGCTTCAAACAGAAAGCATCGAGTGTTGTTTCAAGTCGGCTAGGCTGGGCCTGCCCAGCTGCAGGCAGTGGCCTGTAGTGAGGGACTGTTAGCTGAGGAGCTTGTGGGCTATATGCCTGTCACCCCCCAACAGTAAGCCTGATGGTTGGATTGGGTATCCAGGAGATGCAGAGGAGGTGCTTGAGGCGTCTCAGGCCCAGGCTCCACATTTCTGTCACATTCTCAGTCAGAACGAGTCCTAGGGCCAGCCCCAGTTCAAGGGGAGAAAAGAGAGCCCACCTCTGCTGGACAGAGCGGCAGAGGCACGTGGCAAAGGGTAAGACCACAATTACGGGCCATCTTTGTAATCAGTCTCCACAACCCCATGATGTTCATGTGGAAATTGGCAGCTCAGAACCAGTACATGACAGTTGCTTTATTTTGTAGTTGATACGAAGACAATGGAGACTGCAGAGAAACTGGCCAAATTTGTTGCTCAGGTGGGACCAGAGATTGAACAGTTCAGCATAGAAAACAGCATTGACAACCCTGACCTTTGGTATGTACCCATCACACCCCTCTGATTTATGTTTGCCTTGTGAGTGTCCTGAGAGCGCATAGAGGGCTGCCCCCAGGGTAACTGCTCTTCCACCGAGCTCAGGGCTTTTCCGGAGAAGCATCTGTCTGCGGTTGTTGGAGACCTGCCCTCATCTGGGGCGTCAGGAAAAGCCGCCCCTAGAGGGAAGTTTAAGCTGAATCCGAAGGCTCAGTGGGTGTTGGTCGGGGAAGGGGGAGAGAATGCCCTGGCAGAAGGACGCGTAGGTTCCCTAGAACCTTTGCAGAGCCAAAGAGGAAAGTGTGTCCTCACCCGTGAGTCTGAGGAGGAGGGCACTGTCCCTGGTCATGCTGGCAGCTCTGGGCCGGATAAGAATGTGCTGCTCGTGTAGCATGATGATGGGTTTTGGTCCAGGTGTGAGCAGCAAGCACTTCCACATAGTAGTGGCTTGGCACCCTTGTCCATTCTTCAGTGGGGTAAACATTCAACATTCCATAGCCCAAGGCCATAGAACCCACTCTGCCTGCGGGGTGCGAATTCTCCTTAAGGGGGAGGCCGCCTGAGGGCCGTGTGTTCTCAGGACTGAGCCTTAACTTGGCTGAGCTCCCCTTGGAGTGGGTGGGATTCCCATGTTATATGGATTGCATTCTACTGCCAGCTAGGGGTTCTGGACCGTTGCCCTGTCCCCAACGTGCTAGAGAGTTCTGCCTTAGTTTACTTAAGGATACGGCTAAAAATTTTACATTTCCTGGCACATTTCTGGGAGTCATTGTATCTAAGCTCTTCTAGCAAATTTGGATGTTGAGTAGGTCCTGCACTGGGTACCTCTTGCTTCCTGTGAGACCCAGACCAGCCACATGGAGCACTGGTGGCCTTGTAGGTACTCAGCCTAGTACTGCCTTTTATAGGCCTTGGGGCTGCTGGGCCTTACAAGTCTTAGAGCTGGGCTGCCACCGCATGCCAGACCTCACCCTGGCAGGGCCAGGCAAAGGCGACAACTCAGTGAAGGGCAGGTGGGAGCATTTCAGCAGTTTCCTTCTTCCCCCAGTGCAGAACGAGAACTCTGCATTGTCCTGCTCACTCGGCACTGGCAAGGCTTGGTGTAATTCCTCTGTCTCTGTGGCAGCCTTGTCTGAGCAGTGCTCCTCAGAAGACGCTGTCCCGTCTGTCCCCTGCAGAGAGAGCCAGAAAACCTCAGCAGCTTCAGGTGGGGTGATGCATTTTCCCCCCCAGTGCTTATAGGATAGCTTGAAAATGACTGCATCCAACACCCACCTATTTAGTAAACGGCAAGATGACTTTGTGTTTCTTTCCCTTAGAAGAATCATACCTGTAATGTGTTCAGTAGTTGCTTCAGTTAATTTCACTTTGTGTTTGTGGTCATGTCATCAATTTGACACAGTCAAGTTCATTTGTTTCTGCTGAGAATCTATTTGGAGGCTTTGTTTCTTATCCTTTTTAATTTAATTTTTAAAATAAATACAGAATTTGTATGGCTCTAAAGTAAAAATTACCAAAGGTAAACTCAGAGAAGTCTCATTCCCCCCATCCATCAAGAATAAGAAACCTTTCTCATTTATTTGTAGCATGTGTGTGTGTGTTTCCCTCTTAGTTCTTAAAGCACAAGTAGGTTTCTGTATGTAATAGGGTCTTTGAAATAGAAGGGGAAACAGTGGAAACAGTGTCAGACTTTATTTTTTTGGGCTCCAAAATGACTGCAGATGGTGATTGCAGCCATGAAATTAAGAGACGCTTACTCCTTGGAAGGAAAGTTATGACCAACCTAGATAGCATATTAAAAAGCAGAGACATTACTTTGCCAACAAAGGTCCATCTAGTCAAGGCTATGGTTTTTCCAGTGGTCATGTATGGATGTGAGAGTTGGACGGTGAAGAAAGCTGAGTGCTGAAGAATTCATGCTTTTGAACTGTGGTGTTGGAGAAGACTCTTGAGAGTCCCTTGGACTGCAAGGAGATCCGACCAGTCCACCCTAAAGGAGATCAGTCCTGGGTGTTCATTGGAAGGACTGATATTGAAGCTGAAACTCCAATACTTTGGCCACCTCATGTGAAGAGTTGACTCATTGGAAAAGACCCTGATGCTGGAAAAGATTGAGGGCAGGAGGAGAAGGGAATAATAGAGGATGAGATGGTTGGATGGCATCACCGACTCGATGGACATGGGTTTGGGTAAACTCTGGGAGTTGGTGATGAACAGGGAGGCCTGGCGTGCTGTGATTCATGGGGTCGCAAAGAGTCGGTCACGACTGAGCGACTGAACTGACTGACTGACTTTGTGCCTCGCTTTTTTCCCTTCACAACATATCCAGAAGTCCCTCCGCCTGACCCAGCTGTGTCCTCATTCTCCAGTCTGTCGTGTTGTCCTCCCCATGCAGCCACATCTCACCCTGCTCCCAGTGTACTTGAGTTATGGGTCGGCTTAAGAATACAATTAAGAGGGATTCCCTGGTGGTCCAGGGGTTTGAGAGTTTGCCTGCCAGTACAGGGGACACGGGTTCAGTGCCTGGTCCTGGAAGATTCCACATCCCGTGCACCGCAACTGCTGAAACCCAAGCACCCTAGAGCCCATGCTCTGCAACAAGAGAGGCCACCACAGTGAGAAGCCCACCCACCTCGAAAGAGTAGCCCCTGCTTGATGCAGCTAGAGAAGCCTGCACACAGCAACAAAGACCTAGCACAACCAAAAATAAATAAATACATCTTGAGAAAAAAAGAATACAATTAAGAGATCTGCATGGGCTGGACTTGCAAAGGGATCAGCCTGCTTTTGGCAGGAGTTTTACTGCATCCTTCCTTGGAAAAGAAGGAACATAAAAAGAAACATCTTGTTCAGGGTCCAAATTCTTCCTTTATGGATGTAAAAAGTCCAGGTCGCTACAAGATTACCCTGCTTTTCAGCCATGCTCAGACTGGTGCTTTGTGTAAGTTGTTCAGTAATGTTGTGTCAGCCAACAGGAGGAAAGACCAGATTCATAGAGGGGTGTTCATTTAGAAAAGCAACACTGTGGAGAAGGCAATGGCAACCCACTCCAGTATTCTTGCCTGGAGAATCCCAGGGATGGCGGAGCCTGGTGGGCTGCCATCTATGGGGTCGCACAGAGTCGGACACAACTGAAGCGACTTAGCAGCAGCAGCAGCCTTTCTTATATAATCTAGAAACCACTGCAGCTGAGAGTGAATGCTAAGCAAGTGTGTTTTTGACTCTGTAGGAATCATTTAAATGACTTTTAAGTACATACCAAGCATCTTGTATGAAGGGTTAAGTAATATTATTTAAGAAATAATTCTTTAAGAGCAGAATATGTGGAATAATTTTGATCTATTGAGCTGAAATTTGGTTTAGGTAAGATTTGTTATGGAAGGATTTAGTAAACAGGTAACAGTACATACAAGAGAAATAATCAGTTGTCTCTACTGATATTAACATAAAATTTAAATTTTAAATCAAATTTTAAAAAAATATTAATAATTAAAGGTTGCACCCTCAAATTGTGAAATCAGATAGATAAACTTGACAGAGGAAGAGATATTTTCATTAAATCCATTCTACTAGGAAAAGAGTTTCTGAAGTAATTGCTTTTAAGTTTTATTCTGAAAATCTATCTGTTGCATATCTGTGTGTTTAAAATAAAAATCTCTGAATAGAAAAAAAAAAAAAAGAAAAGCAACACTGATGATCCACACAACTTCCTGAGTTTGTGTTCTATCAGAAGAAGCCTTTTCAGTTCAGTAATTCCAGTTCATCCACCTAGATTAACTAATTATGTTTAATTTTGTAAGGTATACAACTTGCTCTCCTATTTTGATGTCAGTTTTTCAATAAAGGTTTGATTATGGGTGAAAAAAATACAATTAAAAATATTTCCTGTAGCATAGAACCAATTTAAATATTTTTCTAAAAAGCTGCCTAGTGGTCCCAACACCATTTGTTGAAATGGTTGTCCTTTTTCCCCCTTCATCAGATACTGTGTTTCTGGTCTTTCTCTTGATCTGTCTGTCCATAGACCAGTATGATACTGTTTTAACTGTAGAGGCTTTACACACCTTGAAATATGTAGTGGAGCTGGGCCTCTTATTGATCTTGTTCAGGGGGTGTTGCTAGATATTTTGCATACTTATGTTTCTGTATGCATACCTGCTGGCTCACACGGTAAAGAATCTGTGTGCAGTGTGGGATATCTGAGTTCGATCCCTGAGTCAGGAAGATCCCCTGGAGAAGGAGATGGCAGCCCACTCCAGTATTCTTGTTTGGAGAATCCTATGGACAGAGGAGCCTGGCGAGCTATAGTCTATGGAGTCACAAAGAATTGGACACTACTGAGAGATTAACTGTTCACTTCATGAACTTAAGAATCATGTTCAGATCCAGGAAAAAAAAAATGATGCTTTTACTTTTATACATTAATATTTAGTTGGGGAAGAATTGACTCCTTTATGAGATTGAGTTGTCCTTTCCAAGAACAAGGGCTGTCTTCCTTTGGCCCAAGTATATTTTGTGTGTTTTTGGTTTCTCAGCACCAGCCACACCTCCAAGCTATGACTAAGGCCACCGAACTCTGAGGAGCAGAGAGGCCTTGTTGCTCCTGTATTCACACAGCTTTGTTGCAGGACATGAGGCAGGAGGTGCTGTGGTTGACATACCTTTCTCCATCTCATGGCTGGAGGGCGGGAGGAACAGAGTCACAGCACACACAGGCCTAGAGTGGCCGGTGACGTAATTAGAAAGAGATGAGGTAAGGCCCAGGCCGGATCTTCTGGGTGTGGTGTTAGAGCTCGTTCCAGCATGTTCCCTGACCGTCCCTGCATACCTTGCTCCTCCAGCTCCCTCCCCAAGAAAGCGGTTAGGCCTCTTATGTTTCTGGCTCCTTTGTTAAATTACTAGTATTCCTCAAACTTTCTATCTCATTATAAGGCTGACCATCAAGAAAGAAAGGCTGACTTTCTACCACAGCTTGTAGAAAGAGGTCATGTATCTGCTTCTTTGTGCCACCCCTAGTTCTGTCAGGTTCATTTGGACAGTTTCAGCAAATAGGAATGTTTAGAGAACCCTCTGGTTAACCAGTGTATTTCATCTTTATCCTAGGTTTCTACATGACCAAAATAGTTCGGCTTTCAAATTCTATCGAAAGAAGGTATTTGAACTGTGTCCATCAATTTGCTTTACGTCATCTCCACTGAACCTTCGTGCCAGTGAGAGTGCCGATTCTCAGGAGAGCCCCCTGGAGCCCATGGAAGGAGAAGGAGAGTTTGAGGATGAGCCCTCTCAGCACGAGGCTGAGCTGCAGAGCCCAGAGGTGATGCCTGAGGAGGAGGAGGATGAAGAGGAGGATGAAGAGGAGGATGAGGAAGGGGGTGAGGAGGCCTCCCCTCCTGGAGGGGCCTCCAGGCCGGCAGAAGGATCCAAGTCTGAGGGCTCGGAGGGCAGCCCCCCAGCCGATGGCCTCCTGAGCGAGGTGGCCGAGGACAGCCCGGCTGGTGGGCCTGCCCTATCCCAGGCCTCCTCAGGGGCCTGCTTCCCCCGGAAGAGGATCAGCAGCAAGTCATTGAAGGTCGGCATGATTCCAGCTCCCAAGAGGCTGTGTCTCATCCAGGAGCCCAAAGGTGAGTGCCTGGGAATTAATCCAGTGGCCTCAACGCATCTTCTGTTTAATATCTGAGGAGGAATGATGCTCAGCTGTGGGCCATGGAAAATTGTGGAGACGTTGCCTGTTTTGAGGAATTTACCTGACCCCCACCAGCCCAAGTTTAGCTGCATGATGACTGTTTGGCCCCTGTCACCCCTTCTGCCTCTGATTACTCCAGCTAACCTGGACATTACCTTTCAGAATCCGCCCCCAGGGCCAGCACAACCTGGGGTTCTTTGGTCTTGTATTTTATTTAACCTAAAATAGTCCTGTTGGTTTTGCACACAGTCCAAAATGTTCATGAGAAACTGACGTTTCCAGTTGGTCCAGAGATGGCACTCTAAGGAGATGCTGCCTTTGGCTTCTAGCACCCCACATGTTGCTTGTTATTTTCCGTTATTGCTCAGCTTCCAGCAGGGGAGTCCTGGCTGTAGGAGGAACAGGCCTGGGTCATCTTGGCTGTTTGCTGCCTGTGATCTAGAGGGGTGCCCAGTTTTCTGAGCACTGCCCCCGCACCCTCCTGCAAGGCCCCAGGGTAGTGATACCTGCTTGATGATGTTGAGGCAGGGGCCACGGAGCAATCTTGGGCAGCAGTTAGTGGGACCTGTGGAGTCCATGCTCTGCCAGCCTTGGCCGTGGAAGGCCATCTCCTGCTCGCCTATAGGGAGGGTCAAGGTTCTTGAGGTACAATTTACCAGCAATAAAAGCACACCCTTTTCAAGTGGATAGTTCATGGAGTTTTGGCAAAGGTGTATAGGCGTGAGCCCCCTGGTACTGCTGAGCTGGAACTTCTTCCAGAAGTGTCTCTCTGTCCCTCCACAGTCTCCTCTGCTGCCTGGCTCCAGCAACCACTGACGGTTTTCTGGCCTGTGGTTTTGCCGTTTTTGGACTGTCAGTAGGTAAAGCACATCGTGTGCCACTTTTGGCGGGCTCCCTGCCACCCACCCAGGTCTCCACACAGCCAGGCCTGGGCCGTGTTTCTTGTGTGGGGCTGATCCTTCAATGCTTGTGTGGGAGGAGGTGGTTTTGGTGAAGAGTGCTCCACTGTGTGTAGAGTCTATGTGTTCAAAGTTATTGAGAACATCATATTCACACCCAACAGTATCAGTCTAGTTTCTCCTGCTAACCGTTCTCATGGTTTCTGTTTAGAAGCTGTGTTGCGATCGATTGGTAACTCTCTACTAAACTCTTCTGTTCTTCAGAACTTACCAGAGGGCGGTAGCACATCAGAATACTTGCTATGATGGCCTTCATGGGGGAAAAGTGGGGTTCTTTCTATTTTAGAAGCTCTCAGTTATTTGATAGGGTGGTTGAGATAGTACCAGACCTGCTAGTCTCACCTTTGTCAAATATAATAATAATAATAATATGGTCTAGTGCTCTGTATGAGAAGTGTGATTGTTTTTACTGGAAAGTTCTGTGTGGACTTGAGTTCTTTATCTATGGAACACTTGCAGAGACAGGAAGAGGGCACAGTGTCACAAATCGGTCATTTGTTGAAGCAAAATGCATTTCTCCAGTCGTGGAAAGCAGTGCATGTGTGGGGTCTGTCATCAGAAACGTGGTGGTCACACTTAAGGAGACTCTCCCGCAGCAAGGTGGCACTCAGCCGAGCCTCTGTGTTCGCTTCTGCACTCTGCGGGCCAAACGGCTGGCCCCGCAGTACAGCTCCTAGCCCCCTCTGTCGACAGCAGGGCTGTTAGTCAAAGCCGCAGCATGCTTGTCTTCCAAGTGTCAGTAATTTGGGGAAAGCACATGTATTTGTATATATACATTTTTTTTGTCTTCCAGTTCACGAACCAGTTCGAATTGCCTATGACAGGCCTCGGGGTCGCCCCGTGTCCAAGAAGAAGGTAAGCATGGCTGTGCGGCCATCATAGCAAGTATTCTGATGTGCTACCGCCCTCTGGTAAGTTCTGTGTGACAGAGAGTTTGCCCGAGTTCTCAACGGTACTGGCTGCAAGCTGTACTCACTCTGCAGGCCAGGTGTCAACATGCAAAGAACCACACACAGCCTTCTCTCTCTTAAAACTGGTTTGCATTGCCCAGAGCACAGGATGGAGTAATTAGTCTATTTAATGGATGGGTAAGGCCTGATGTGTGCAGTGGGTCGGAGAGATGAACGAGATAATGTCTCAGCCATTGAGAGGTTCAGATTTAGTAGACTATAATTGTGGTTAAAAGAGTGTGCTGCTTTGCTAGTAAGCTGAGCGTGTGTGCGCTCAAGTGTTCGTTAACGACCCAGCACCTACCTCCTGTGCTCTCTTTTCCATCTGCCCACCCAGAGGCAGCAGTGAGCAGGGCTATCAGCAGCAGAAATGCGCAGAACCGAGAATGGCAGAATGGCGGGTGAGGAGGAGCGAGGTGGGAGACCTGATAGAAGCCCCAGGGCAGACTCAGGTCAGCAGCGAGGCCTCTGTGCCTAGAGTGGAGTGACGGGGGCGGGGCGCTGAGGAAATGCAGGTGGCAGCAGCCAGGTCACGTGGGGTCTGTAGGTGGGGTCAGCACTGGGCCCCTTCTCTGGGAGAGGCGTCAGGGAGCCAAACAGTGGTGGGGACTTGGGTAGAAGACGTGGCCATTATGACTACTGTGTGGAAAGCAGCCTTGTGCTAGCGGGCCAGGCAGAGCTGAGGCCCAGGCGGGGTGAAGTGGAGTTGATGGGGACTTACTGATGGACTGAATGTGGACCAGAGAAAGCCAAGAAGAGTCCAGGGTGACTCTGGGGTTGTCGGCCTGGACAGTTAAGGGAACAGGGCTGCTGTTGACTGAAGTGAGGCGCCTCTGTGGGGGGTGGGTCATTGGAAGGAGACGAGAGTGAATTTCAGGCAGGTGAAGCTGGCCCATGTCACCTGAGATGCGTGGGGACATCACAGGTCCCTAGCAGTCCAGGAGGTAAGCGGGGAACCAGGTGTCTCTACAGGCGTCCAGGGGTGAGGAAAGCCTGTATGGTGGCTCAGACTGTTCTGAGTGCATTGCGCCTGTCTCAGCAGGCAGATGAAGCGTCAGTGTGACCTCAGTTACAGCTGGGAGCAGGGACCTTCCTGTGCCTGAAGCGTGTGTTCTTAACAGGTGTGTTGAGTTTTAAGCTGAGCCAGCACCCAGGTACCCGTCTGGTGAGGCACAGCCTGGTGAGAAGGCAGCCGTTTCAGGCTCAGCCTGGCCATCTAATCTTGGCATGAGGTTCTGTTTGTACATCTGTAAAGTGGGACAGTTGCACCTACCTTGCAGGTAGGAGATCCCTCAAGGATTAAATGAAATGGTGTTAACCTAGTATGCAGCCAGCTGGTATCCTGCCAACGTGGGTCTCTCTTTGGGGTGACTGCTGACAGGGAGGAGGTCTCCCTCATAGCTCTCTGTGCACTCTGCAGCCTGGCCTCAGGTGCATGGCTTTGCTCTGGCCCTAGGAGACCAGGCAGGCTGATTCTTAGACACAATTGAAAACTCACCAAGTCATGTCAATGTATGGCAAAAACTATTACAATATTGTAAAGTAATTAGCCCCCAACTAAAGTAAATAAATTTATAAAATAAAAAAAAAAAAGAAAAGAAAACTCACCAAGATCTGTCCGACTGAGTGGACCCCGTTCCTCCTGTTGCTTCCACTTGCACAGCTTTCCTGAAGCGGGGTGCAAGCCTGCCCTTAGGGAACCCATGGCCGGCCTTTCCTGTCTCTTCTCCACCCTCTTCCCACGCACACTTGTACCCTCCCTGCTGCACCTAGCTGCCTTGATCAGGACAGAGGAACCTTCTCCCTGGGAGTGCAGGAGCCCCTCTCAGTCTCCCCGGCCATAAATGGATTCAAGAAACAAGCTCAGGCGGCAGGAACTGTGAGCGCACAGTAGGTGCTCATGAATATTCATGAGTGAATGGAAATCCCCTTAGTTCACACGGGGCAGGTGTCTCCTCCAGAGGCCCCTAGGCCTTTTCATTCGTCTTTCCATAGCCTGCTCTGGGGCCCAGATCTCTGCCAGGGCTTCTTCCTTCTCCACCCACAAGGTCATTCCCAGGCTCCATCCTTCCCAGCTGCACCCACTTTCAGCGAGGTCTGCTCTGTGCTAGACATGGACCCCAGAGTCCAATTAAACCTCATCCCTGTCCTTGGGGAACACTCAGCTCCAGACCTGGGAAGGACCAGACACACACAGGTCAGTCAGGTTTGGCAAGTGTTGCCTGAGGGCTGCCCAGGAAGCTTCCAGGATGGAGTCACTGTCCAGCGTCATGAAAGTTCTCAGGAATGAATGAAACAATGAGAGAGGAGTGGACATCGAATAGAGAGGACCCTTTGAGACAGGTTTTCTGTACAGCCTCTTTCCATGCCTTTCTGGCCCCCTTCTGCCTTAGCCCTGCTTCCTCTCTGACTCTGCCACTCCAGGGGCCTTCCCACCTCAAGGCCTGTTCCACCCAGCCTGGGATATGCCCCCTGATCATCACACGGCCACTTTCTTTATTCAGGTCTCCACTCTGGGATATTCCTAGTCAAAACTTTTGGGCCCAGTCCCTACCATCCCCTCACAAAGTTTAGTTCACAGTCTCAACACTGCAACAAGAGTGGTCACAGCGAAGCCTGAGAGACTGGTCTGGTTCAGTTCTCTGGGGACACCTCAAGCTGTGACCTCCAACCTTGACAAATATCAGCCTACTCAGGGAATGTTGCCAGGACCGTGACTTGTTCTTGAGCATCTAGGGGCATCAAAAGGGCATTAGGGGTGTTAGTACTGGACCATGTCCAGGTGCAACCCAGGGCAGACTCTTGATCCAGGCGCTTTGCTGCCTCTCACGTGCCGCATTCTTCTCTCTCCTCAGAAACCCAAGGACTTTGATTTTGCCCAGCAGAAGCTGACCGACAAGAACCTGGGGTTCCAAATGCTACAGAAGATGGGCTGGAAGGAGGGCCATGGCCTGGGCTCCTGTGGGAAGGGCATCAGGGAGCCCGTCAGCGTGTACGCAGCAGGCGTCGGCGGCTGGGGGGTGGGCAGCTGTGCCCAGGGAGACAGGCTCTCTGGGGGATTCTGGCCCTAAGTCCTTTGACCGGCACCCCTTGGTTTCCCTGATGTTGAGCGTGGCTTCTAGCAGGTCATTTCCCTATGCAGGTGTTCACACAGATTCTGGCTGCATTTGCATAGACTTGGTCCCTGGCATTTGGCCATATTCATTATTATCAGAAAAGCCGAGTGGTAATTCTGGGTGGTTCGCTAACAGCCACTTCCCTTTCCTGGGAACCCACACTCAGGCTAGCCGAGAGAAAACACGGCCCACAGTTTAGTAAGCCCCACTAACATGCAGCAGGCATTTCAGTTAAAAGTGTACTTAGCACCTGCTGAGGGGAGGCTTTCTGCTGTAATAAGGGGCTAGCTTCTGAGCACGCTTCTCAGAAGGTCCACAGGCCTGCACAGGTGAGTATCCTTTGTCCCCACCGTGAACTGTGTCTTTATTTTCTCTTTCCCTTGCTGTTACTGGTGTGTCCCTCATACCTCCGTGCCCCTCTGGCGGCTCGGGCTGTGTCCGTCCCCTGGTGGCCAGGCTGTGGGCTCAGGTGTGGCTAACTGTCCTTTTTGCTCCTTAGGGGAAGTGCGTCGGAAGGGGAGGGGCTGGGTGCCGACGGGCAGGAGCACAAAGAAGACACGTTTGACGTGTTCCGTCAGAGGATGATGCAGATGTACAGACACAGACGGGCCAGCAAATAGGTATGTGTGTGAGCCAGTGGGGGGCACTCTGCCTGAGCTGACGTGCCAGGACGTAGAACACAAACATCAAAGTATCACTCTCCCCAAAATCATAAAACTCTGTGAGGGAAGCACTAGGAGTGTTTGGCTGTGGGCGTGTCCCACCTCTCACCTTCCAGGTTTGGCTGAAGGAACAAGCCCCGCGCTCACCCGCACCGCTGCATGCAGCCTGTTGTGGGGCCTCAGCGCCGGGCCGTCTTGTGGAAACAAGCTGCCACAGGAGTGGCCTTGTGTCCTGCGCGTGTAAGGGTGACCTCGAAGCTGGCACTGCAGAGGACGCCACTTTACCTCGTCTCAATTTGAGGGTCTTCCAGTCCTTTTCCTTCTGGAGGGCCTTTGGCCTATAAATATCCTTATCTTTTCCTCTCCTTTTAGTTGTCTTCCCCACCCATAATTTCCAACTCAGTTTTGAACAAAATCGTTCTCTCCCTGAATAGATGAAAACCATTGGTGAGAAAGATAAGGCTTGAAGCAGCAATTACTCTTAAAACTCCACCTCTGGTCCTGGATCAGCCCCTGGAGCCAGTGCCCAAGTAGGTTTGGTGTGTACACGGAAAACAAACATCTCTGCAGTTTCTGGTGTGGAGGTTCCACCCGCTGGCTTTTCTTTTTCTTAAAAAACAAAAAAAAACGCCCCATTTCCAGTCTGCTTTTGCCTTTCCCCCTTCTTCCAAATGCTTTTGGCAGCAGGTCTTCTGCAGGTCTCTGCTGGTTCCACTCAGAAGGTGGGGTTGCCCTTGAAAGCACCAGCACCCTGTAAGTGCTCGGGAACCGGCTACTGTTGGTTTTCCTGTCCCAGGACACACTGCTCTCTAAAAGCGATCTGTTAGCAAACTTAATCCCGAAACAGTCCTGGATTGTGTCTTCTCAAATTCAAATAGGGAATATGAATCAGGAATAATGAAGCCTGCGCTCTAGTACCACAGCCTGTCGGTCTGAGTGCTGAAGCTCTTTACACAGGTGGATTCGATGAACATGTTATATATGGAGTCTCAACTCTTAAATGCATCCCTAGAGACTTAATGAAATTTCACCGATGTATTCAGCAGCTAAATTCACTGGGGAGTAATCATTACACTAATGAAACTTTCCCCAAATTTACATTCTCTTTAAGATCCACAAAGCAAACTAGTTTTTTTTTTTTTTTAAGCCACCTAAGGAGTGTTTCCTGCAGAGGGGGTAGGAGGTGTAAACTCTTCAAGATTTCATCTTTGCGTGTGTGGCAGTGTAAAGAATTGTTTTATTATGGCCTTTGTGCAGAACAGAAAGGATCCTCTTGGGGTGGGCTCTGCAGCTGTTTGCTATTTCAAGACGTATGACGGCCGCCCCTTCCAGCTTCTCACACTCTGCCTCTTGCAGCTACATGTGGAATTCTCAGGCTGTGGGGATCTCTCAACCCTTCATCAGAAAGCAGCAGTGTTGAAGTTTTAAATATGTGTTAAAATCTGAAAAACGAGATCCTGCTGATACTGTGAGCTTGGGGGACATAGCAGTGAATTACCCCATCAGCCACTTTTATTGGCAGTTATGAAATCCTCATTTTCTCAAATCCTCAGCTCTCCTGGGCTGTAGTCCCAGCCTCCTCTGGATCTCTCTCGTCTGTCTGGCCCACACTCATGGGCACAGCATCATGTTCCCACCTGATGCTGCCTTTCTTCATGTCACGGGTAGTCCCCAGAGCTCTGCTTGCTTCTGGTCACTTCTGTTGTTGTGGCAGATCTTTATGGGTGGACATGTTGGAGGTGCTTCAGCAGAGTTGAAATAGCCTGCAGGGGTGGTGTGGTTTGGGGGAACCACAGCTTGGGGGAATCACCTCCTTTCTTTTTTAATCCTTCCAACAGCCTTCCATGTTGGCTGTGAGTCAGGCAGAGTGATCGAACTCTGAGACCTGGGCCTTGGTCCCCCGTGGCCTGTGACAGAGCACGCACGCCCAGCATACGCCCAGAGTGAGGTGTGCACCCCCAGCATGGGTTCTCGCTCTTCAAGCATTGCTTTGACCATCATATTCACTTTGTCCTAGTATGCTCATTCTTGGCTTTCTGCTTTTATTTATAAATAAAATACTTAAGGAATTCCCAAGATTCGAGCCCTATTCAATCCACAGCCTCCTGCCACTCCTCCTGGGGGTGTCCTGCTTTGGCTGACACTGAGCCTTTGGCAAACATCAAAGGGAACACCTACTTCTTGAGCCTGGAAAGTCCTGTAAACACTCAGGTGACATTTCTGTGGAGATGGCGTTGAGGCAATCAAGGCGTTGTGGGGGCCTGGGAGGAGCGTGGCGGTGCGTCCTGTGCCATCTGTCGGCCAGGGACCAGCACGCTGGCCCTCCATGCCTGCCTTTGCTCTCCCCAGCAGAGGCCACTCTGCAGGGAGCATGCATGCAAGCGTGACGTGCAGCTGCGTAGCCTTGTCAAAGTCACAGTGTCTTTTCTGTCATTCTAGTTCCAGGGGCTCTTCCGTGAGGACGACAGGCATCCGGAAAGTGCTAGCTCGCCACTTTGGGTGCTTACTGTCTCTGCCTTGTTTCCATCACTGGGAATCACATAGAGAGTTTTAGCTTTTTGGTCCTTGGTAAGACCTAGAAGACACTTGTGATGTTACAAAATGGAAGTTTTGGGGGCTTGGGGTTGTTTTTTCTTTTCTCTCTTTTTTTTTAATCTAAGAAGTTGTGGATGTTGTTAATCATTTAGCAGTTGAAATAAATGTAGAGAAAACCCAATTTTCTGTGGTCTCCATTGATGCATTTTTCCATCATACTGGTTGGGGAACATGTGGTGGATGTGGTGAGGCCTACATGGGGACAGATTGTAAAATTGCTGCCTCTCAGGCGTGTGCTCTGCCAGCCAGGGCGTCTCTGACTGCCCCGCTGCAGCTGGGGGGCCTGGTAAGTCACGAGGAACGCCTAAAGGGTGGTAGAGAGCAGGTAGTGATCAGGGCTGAGCATAGTGGCTGGGTCCACCATATTTTTTGTGGAGAACGAGGGGCTAGTTGCTGGGTACAGAAATCTGCCTTTGAGAGTGTGTCAGGATATGGGAGCTTTACCTGTGCTACCCACAGTTCACCTTCCCACCTCACAGCCTTCCCAGGGTTGGGATTCCAGTTGCCAGAGTTAGACCAAGGCCCACTCGGGCTTCGCCCTGACTTAGGAGCCGGCCTGTGGAATATCTTCAGAGCTCATTGCTGTTCCCATATGTGGCCCTGCCTGTGTCTGCTTGCTCCATCAGCAGCCCCTTGGCCCTTCTGGTGAGGAGGGAGGATCCAGAGCACACGGGTGGGCAAGCCTGGCACCTGCAGGACTGGTGGGGACCTCCACCTGAGCACAGCCTGATGGGCAGCAGCCTTGTTGTGCCCCAGGTAGCAGACAGCCCAAGAAGGTTTGGGGGGCTTTGTTAGCAAGTTAGAGGTGGAGGAGATAAGACCCCTTAGGAAGCTGGTGTGGGTCCCCTGAACCTCTCCTCTCACTGTCCCAGAGGACACTCAGGAGTGACAGGGGCCCACATAATCATGATAGGAGGTCTTGTCAGCCAAGAACCCACACGTTTGCTGTCGTCTTCACCGGAGCCCTGGAGGTGGTGTCTGACCATGACTTTCGTGCTGCTGCCTGAGAAAACTGCTCAGAACCTACAAGGACCCCACCCACTCTCCTCCTCCCTCTTGGGAGACCCCCTTCCCAGCTCCTCTATCACCGTGCAGGGCTGGGGAAGGTTACTTAGACAAAGGCACACAGAACGAGGTTCTCCACCCAGGAGAACTCAGGGAGGTCTTTACCTCAGGCCTATTTCCCCTCTGCGATTTGGGAAAGCTTTCTTTCAGTTTGGAAGGTAAAATTTCCTCTGCTACCTTGTCATTTAGGGCTGATTGGGACCTGAACATACCATTACCAGCATGGATGGCCTCTCCCCACCCTTCCTCTCCGTTCCCCCTCCCCTCTCCTGGGAAGCCTTCGGACCAGGACCTTGAGAAAGGCAGGTGGTGCTGCTGGAGAAGCTCTAGTCTGTGGACCTATGTAATGTGCACATGTAATACACACCAGCATACACGTCCAGGCAACATGAGTGTTTTCTTTGTAAAAGATTTTTTAAAATGCAAAACCCAGATAGATGCAGAACAAAGCACAGAGGTTTCCCCTTTTTCCCACTCCCATGTAAAAGTAACAAAATTTAAGACTCACCATGCATGCTCCTTGGAAGAAAAGCTATGACCAACCTAGATAGCTTATTAAATAACTTTGCCAACAAAGGTCCATCTAGTCAAGGCTGTGGTTTTTCCAGCAGTCATGTATGGATGTGAGAGTTGGACTATAAAGAAAGCTGAGTGCCGAAGAATTGATCCTTTTGAGCTGTGGCGTTGGAGAATACTCTTGAGAATCCCTTGAACAACAAGGAGATCCAACCAGTCCATCCTAAAGGAAATCAGTCCTGAATATTCATTGGAAGGACTGATGCTGAAGCTAAAACTCCAATACTTTGGCCACCTGATGGGAAGAACTGACTCATTTGAAAAGACCCTGATGCTGGGAAAGATTGAAGGCAGGAGGACAAGGGGACGACAGAGGATATGGCTGGATGGCATCACTGACTTAATGGACATGAGTTTGAATAAACTCTGGGAGTTCGTGATGGACAGAGAGGCCTGGCATGCTGCAGTCCATGGGGTTGCAAAGAGTCGGACACAACTGAGCGGCTGAACTGAACTGCCTGCTGCCTAGAGACTTGCTTCCTCATGGTCTAAACAGTCTTTCCACATGAGTATAATTTTCAAGTACTGTTTGTGACTAAGTAATGCCTAGCTAAAGTCAAAATGTACAGAATTGTGTTCCATGGGAAAATAATCTTCCACGACCCAAGGCACGCAGGCCTCAGATCCCTGTGTGTAGATGATTTTATATATGGGCATGTTTTAGACAGAACCCTTCTTAAAAATGCAAATTATACTTCACATTCTATTCTGCCTTCTGTGTTTTTTCACTTTCAAAAAAAACATTTAAGTATATATATGTCTTGGACTGGCTTTCTCAGGTGGGTGCTAGTGGTTAAGAACCACCTGCCAATGCAGGAGACATAAGAGACGCAGGTTCTATCCCTGGGTCAGGAAGATCCCCTGGAGGAGGGCATGGCAACCCACTCCAGTATTCTTGCCTGGAGAATCCCCATGGACAGAGGAGCCTGGCGGGCTAGTCCACAGGGTCATAAAGAGTTGGATATGACTAAGCACGCACGCATGCACACGGAGAGCCTTGGACTATCCTTTATCTCACAAGTTCCCCACCGTAGCCACGTGGGTTGTCCAGAAACTTTGGCCTGACATCACAGATTATCTTTGTGGATAAAGCTCTAGAAGTAGCATTTCTGGAGCCCTCACTGCGGTCTCTCCACCTCACTGCCTCCCTCCACAGTGTTCCCATGTCACCCGACTTTAGGGGCAACCCTGGGGGTGCCCTTGTTTCCCCAGCTGTGTCTGCCTTGCCAGAGCATAGAAGGGCTGTGGATCCTGGAAGTGCTCCACTGCAAACCGGAGCCTGTGACCCTGACCCCTCTGGACCATGTCCTTGCACTATACTCAGGACCCAGGCCCAGCTGCCACCCCTCTTGGCTTCTCCTGGATTCCTTTAACCCCATCACCCCCTCCACCCTAGTTTGGCCTGTGTGGAGTCAGCACAGTTGTAGCTGATGGTTCCCAGAGTGGCCATCGACCGGAGTAGGGGGACCCTGCCTCTCCAGGCCTCGACTTCCCCCCCTCTACACCTGCCCAAGTGTCATCATGAGGGCTGAGGATGCACCAGCTGGGAGTGAGGGAGAGGGGAAAGGGAGCCTGCCACAGCAGGCAATGGGACTCTATACCTCGATTCCTCCGGTGAAATGGGATAGCTGATTTGCAGGGTATTCCAGGCCCACTTCTGGAGAGGGTTTAGAGGGACTAGTATCATTACTGACCCTTCCTTACCCCATCCTGTTGGGCCTCAGTTTCCCCACCTGTGAAGCAGACATTGACCATGAGGATCCCACCCCCCTTCAGAGTGCCCTCCCCATCCATCTCCATGGGCAGAGCCACACCCCCAAAACTGCCCCCCTTCCTAGGCTGAGGCCTAGGGTCCAGCTCCTAGGAGAGGAGTAAATTGTCAAACTCCCATGTGTTTGGGGCATGGGTTCTATTGGAAGGAACAACCAGGGGTGACATTTTTTAGCTGAGGCTGGAGCCCAACTCCTGCTCAGCTGCAAGATTCTGCCAGCTGTCCTGTACCTTTTGTACAGATGGGGAAACTGAGGCCCAGGAAGGGGAAGAGCCCAGGCCCAGGCTGCACAGGGAGCACTTAAAAGTCTCCATGCCTGCTCAAGCCTCAGTTTCCCCATCTGAGGAGGGCTGGCACTGTGCTGCAGCAAGCAGCAACCTTTTGAGCCAGTCCTTGAGACTTACAGCTGAGCCCTGGGGTCAAGTATTGTCTTCTGCTCCTGGATGTCAAGTGTGAGGGAGACTCCTAAACTACCCCGCTGGCTATCAGTTGGGGGTGACTCTCCACCCTTCCCTGAGGCCCCACTCTGCCTGCAGGATCACTATTCAACCTTCAAGGCCCACCTCCCATGTCTCCTCCTCCAGGCAGCCCTCCCTGCTCTGCGCAACAGAGGCTCGACTGCCCCTCTGGCTTCCCCAGGTCCATCCCTCAAATCCTTGGCTTGGGATGTTCAAGTCTCCCTCTGTCTCACCCAGGTTGAGAGCTCCTTCACCCAGGCCTTCTTGTCTTAAACCCCCAGCATTGAATGAGTGTTTCATGAAAGGACAATGAGCACAGTGTCTGAAGGGGACCCACTTTGGAGTGGGACATGCAGACCCAAGTCAAGTCCTAAACTGGGGCCATGACAGTGGGTGACCTTTAGCAAGCTCCATGACCTCTAGGACTCCATCTCCTTCATCCATAACATTGGATGATGAAGTATAAGTTCAGGGAGTCCGAAACGTACCACTAATTGAAAAGCCACTTTTCTCCAGTATTTTACAGTGCCATTTTAATTATTTACTTTTAATTGTTGGCCATACCACACAGCTTGCAGGATCTTTTTTCCCCAACCAGGGATCGAACCTTGGCCCCCGGGCAATGAAAGCGCTGAGTCCTAACCACTGGCCCACCAGGGAATTCCCATACATTATCATTTCAAAACACTGTATTGGACTCTAGGGAAATAGAGATACAAGCTCAAAATACATACACGCATCATCACAGACAAATTCTGGAAAACTCCACATCTACCTATCAACAGGGTTTCCTTGGGAAGTGGGCTGAGCTGTGGGTGGAGTTTCCTCTATCTCTTTGTGGTTTGAAATTTTTGCTTATATGATTTTAGAGTGACAAAAATTTGTGGTCTAGGAAAACGTGGATGATAAACTAAGCCTTGGCTTTGCTTTGAGAATCGAAGGAGATCACAGGTGTCGACTTCGGAGCCTGTAGCCCAGAATATGTGCTGTAACCAATCTCCTTCCAATGGTCTCCCTGGACTGTAATCTTTGCATCCAGCAGGAGCTGGCCCATTTCCCAGTGGAGAAGCTGAGGTCTGGAGTCTGACTCCAGACTCACACTAAACACCAGGATTTTCAGTTGGTCTCACTGTTGCCAAAATCTTGGCTCCTTGTCCACCAATGCCAAACAGAAATACGGAGACAGAGTTGGGAGGAAATAGAAAAGAGTAGCTTTATGTTTTTGCCAGGCAAAAGGGAAACACAGTAGGCTAATGCCTCAAGGACTGTGCCTTCTTTCTTGGGAAAAGGGAGAGGTTTTATATCCTCTTGAAGGGCTTGCTTTATTTTTTTTCTTTTGCAAAGTTTCAAAATGAATACAGCTAGCATTAGGCAGCACAGCTGGGTCCGGTGTCCCTGAAGTTATCAGCCCCTGACCTTTCTGAAATGCAGAATGCTACAAGGGAGAGTAGCGGGAGAAGAATGCCAGGCACAGTTTATAATCTATATGGAGTCAGAGAGTAATTAGCTTGGTAAAGGACAAGTCCAGCTACAAGTGTTTGTTAGTAGTAACAGTTAACAATAACCAAGATTGTTTAACTCTTGCGGGTCTGTTTTGCTGTTCACTCATTTCTGTTTTTGCTGCAACAAATTCCCCCATTAGTTTATTCCCTCCAGATCAATGTAGGAAGGAAAACAGGCATTGTTTCTTGTCGGGCTAAAGGCAAAACTTTAGTTTTGCTCCATTTGACAAACATCTGTTGCCTAGTCCAGGGGCCCCATCTATCTCCTTCTTCAGCTGCTTTCTTCAGAACCCCAGGAGGGGGACCTCATGAGCTGAGCTTTGCTTGATTTTTCTCCAGAGATTCCTCTGTTTGGGTCTGTGGGAGCGCCATCTCCCAGTTTCTGGAGTTCCTGGTCCAAGTGTGAGATTTGAGGCTGCAGCTTCAAGATCTCAGTGTCTACTTCTTGATAACTTGCTTTTGCCCAGAGGCAGCTCAGAGCAAAGCAGAACTTGAGGGTTTGAATCCTCAGTCCTAATATGTCCTCCCTGTGCTGTGTGACCTAGGGTGAGTGATTCACCTCTCTGAGCCTTATTGTCCTCATTTATAAAACAGGAGAACAGTAGCATTTAGTCCCCGGCTTCTGAGAATCAGCACCAGCATGCTTCAAAAGCTCACAAATATTCGCTGTACTGTTTCCATTGTTCTGTGAGGCTGGAAGCCTGTCACTGAAGGTCCTTGTTGGCCTTCTCCTCCTAAAAATAAAGTCCCAAGTTCCTGATGTGAAGGAACAGCCATAATGGGTGATCTTGGAAAATGCACTTCACCCCCTAGGAACCTCAGTTTCCTCATTTGTAGATAAGGATATTAACACTGTCCTGGAGTCTCATCCAAGAAGTGTGAATGACCAAGAGATTTGGAGGAAAGCAATGCACGCAGCCAATAAATCCCTGAGAAGAGGTGGCCTCACTGACCACAAGCCCAGACAGGTGTGACAACTGCTAACGCCCGGTGGCTGTCTGCATTGGCAGGAAGAGCACTTCCCTCCTTGCTGGCTTCCATGAGGATCACCCCAATTTTTTGCTTCTTATTGATGTAAAATTCACATAACATAAAACTCACCATTTTATTCATTTATTTTGAAATTTTAAAGTTTTTGGCCGTGCCACGTGGCATGTGGGATCTTAGTTTCCTGACCAGGGATCGAACCTGCAGCCCTTGGCTTGGGACCATGGAGTCTCTTCACCACTGGACCACAAAGGAAGTCTGAACAATTCAGTGACATTTAATACATTCATGACATTGTGTGAGGACCATCCCTATCTAATTCTAGAACATTCACCCCAAAAGGAAACCCCATGCCCATTGTCAGTCACTCCTCAGTCCCCCGGCCCAACTCCTAATAATCTCTACTCTCTACTCTGCTTTCTGTCTCTGGATCTGCATGTTCTGGACATTTCATAGAAATTGATCACATATTATGCAGCCTTTTGTCTCCAGTTGCTTTCACTCAGCATGATGTTTTCAGGGTTTGATCATACTGTAGAGTGTTTCAGTGCTTCATCCCTTTTTATGGCTGAGTAATATTTCACTGTGTGGCTGGATCATATTTTGTTCATCCATTCGTTTGTCAATGGACATTGGGATTGTGTCCTCCTTTTGGTGATTGTGAATAGTGCTGCTCAGAATACTCGCTTATAGGTTTTGAACACCTGTTTTCAATTCTTCAGGGTCTATACTTAAGTGTGGAATTATGGGATCCTATAGAAACTCTACATTTAATCTTTTGAGGAGCTGCCAAGTGTTTTCCATGGGGTGGCTCCATAGTCCAGCCTTTTTGCCAGCTGATCTGGGCCAGTGTCTTTAAAAGCAATGATCTTCCCCCTCATCTGGCAAACACACTGAGGTGAACCTAGTGCATGACTCTTGATGTCCACAGATGCGAGGTGGGATCCAGAGAACAGAGAAACCAGAGGGAAGGCAGGGAGACGTTAAGGGGTCTTTGGATGTGAAATCTGATGTAGCTTTTCATGAAGAAGTTAGACCCTGGGGAGACAAAATCCAAAGCGTGATGTGATTTTTTTGTAGGAAACTAAAGGATAAAATTGCAAAGCATGATGTGATTTTTGTAGAAAGCATAATATATAAAATGTAAGCAGATCCCCCACATGCAAAGAGAGAAGGGCCTCCTCCAAACTGCCTGAGTCACGGGGAGAGTGGTGGGGGTGGGGCAGAAGCTCTTCCCATCCCTTCCCCAGCCATGTGCCTGGGCACAGCGAGAGTGCACGCCTATGCAGTTTGAAAAGAAAATCCATTGAAGAACCTCCAAAGGAAGTAAAAATGACGAAGCGTGCGCTGGCGTCAATTGTCGGTCTTTGTTTCAGAGGCAGCTGCAATGTTAGGAGAAAAAAGAACCAGATGTGAATCTAGACAGTTTCTTCCCATGTCAAGCAGGTGATTAAACATTGCTTTCTCCAGGACTGCTGTTTGTAAGCTGCCATGAAAGTCCCTCTAGCATCTCCCTGACACCATCTTGGTAGCTAGCCCCTGTATATCTCTGTTGGTCCACTCACTCATTCATTCATTCACTCACATAATCATTCATTCATTTACTAATTCATTCATTCATTCACTCATATATTCATTCATTCACTAATTCATTCACTTATTCACTCACATATTCATTCATTTACTCACATATTCATTCATTCATTCATTCATTCATTCATTCAGTTGCTCATTCATTTCCTTACTCATTCACTCACTACACATCTGAGAAACACCTAACAGCTCCTTCCTGGTGAAACTTTCCATCCAAGATCTAAAACCACAATGAAATTACAGCCTGCAGTCAGTGATTTGAAGGAAGCTTCCCTGATAGCTCAGCTGATAAAGAATCGATTCCTGGGTCAGAAGATCCGCTGGAGAAGGGATAGGCTACCCACCCCAATATTCTTGGGCTTCCTTTGTGGCTCACCTGGTAAGGAATCCACCTGCTATGTGGGAGACCTGGGTTCAATCCCTGGGTTGGGAAGATCCCCTGGAGAAGGGAAAGGCTACCCACTCCAGTATTCTGGCCTGGAGAATTCCATGGATTGTATAGTCCATGGACTCGCAAAGAGTCAGACACGACTGAGCAACTTTGACTTTCACTTTCCCAAGGTACAGAGAAAGGGCTGTACTGGAACCCGGTTTGGGAAGGATGAATAAGAGCAAGCCAGGCAGAAAAAAATGGCACGTAAAGAGGCCCTGAAGTATAAATGTGGAAGAGGAGGGAGATGAAGAGAAGGGGGAAGGTTGAGGGTGAGAGGTGTCTAGGGTGAGGGATAAGTATAGATTTTGTCTTAAGACAATGGGGAGTCGTGGGAGGCCTCAGAGCACAGCAGGGGCATAGCCCTATTTATGCTTTTTTTAATTGTTGTAAAAGTTACACAACATAAAAGTTACCGCTTTAAAATGTTTAATTCCATAGCATTTAGCATATTCACAATGTTGTACAACCACCACCTCTATGTATTGGGTTGGCCAAAAAGTTCACTCAGGTTGTTCATAAGTTGTTACTGAAAAACCCAAATGAACCCTTTGGCCAACCCAATAGTTCCAGAACACTTTAACCATCCCAAAAGGAAACTCCATCCACATTAGCAGTTGCTCCCCTTTCCTTGTTCCCTAGCCCCTGGCAACCACCACTCTGCTTTCTGTGTCTGTGGATTTGCCTGTTCTGGACTTTTCATATAAATGGGATCATACAACATGTGGCCTTTTATGTCTGACTTCACCAATGTATACTTTTAAAAGAGCAGCTTAGAAGGGCAGGAATAGAAATGGGCACTATGCTACTCCATCCACACCCCCAGTCTCTCTCGCTGCTCAACCTTAGGACACTGTGTGATTACGTGTGGTTGCCAGGGGGTCCTCTGGGCTCCTGGAGCACCCTTTGCCTGCATGCTGACCAGAGGGCCACAAGTGCCTTGAGTTGACACCCCCCAGGGCAGCCCTAACCAATGGCATAAAACGTTCCACATCTCCCAGCAGGACAGAACCAACACCACCCTCCAAGGACTCTGCAGGATGCGCGCCTTGACTTTTCTCTCATCCCTCCACCTACTCACATCTTCCCTTCCTTATCCTTCTGTGATTTTCTTTAAAAATCACTTGAGGGAAAAAAACTCACTCAAGGGACGTCCCTGGTGGTCCATTGGCTAAGACTCCATGGTCCCTATGCAGGGGGCCCGGGTTTGATCCCTGGTCAGGGAACTAGATCCCACATGCTGCAACTAAGAGTTTGCATGCTGCAACTAAGACTAGATGCAGTCAAATAAATACATAAATAAATATTAAAAAAAAATCGCTTGCCCACAAATGCTTGTTTCAGGCTCTGCTCCAAGAGCCAGTCACAGGTGCGAGAGGCCAGGGCAGAGGGTGTCAGTCCTCCAGGCCAATGTGCCACACCATTCCTGCCCCATAGTGGGCCAAGAGACACAGAGCAAAAGACCCCATGTGCTGAACAGCTAGCTGTTTAGCAAAACAATCACCAGGAAGGATTTTTCAAGCAGTTCCAATAGTGCGTCAATGCTGCTGTCTCTCCAGGGCCGTCAGAGCAGCCTCCATCTTAAGCTGTTACCTGAAAGCAGACAAAGTGGTGGGCTCCACCCCAGCCCTGAGCCCAACGGAAGTCACTTCTGGGGGTTTCAGAGCCAAGCCTGTCCTTTCTGGGAGTGACTCATCTCTCCCACTGCCCACCCTGGAACCTCGTACTCCAGAACCCAACCTGAGGTGTCCACTCCCTCCATCCTTCTGACCTTCAGTGTTCTTGGAGAATGGGAGCAGTGGGAAGGAATGGTTAGGCTCACCTGCATCGCTTGGAAAACCTTTCTGTGTCTGCATCAGGAGGAGCCCAGGGTGAGCTGGAGGTGTGCTAGATAACACTAGAGATTTTATAACACCAGGCACTTGGGACTTCCTGGCGGTGGTCCAGTGGTTAACACTCCATGCTTCCACTGCAGAGGGCACAGGTTCAATCCCTGATTAGGGAACTAAGATTCCGAAAGCCACCTGGTGCAGCCAAAAACATACATACAAACAAAAAACCACCAGGCATGGCACAGCTCAGGGCACTTGCAGGGCACTCATCCCTCATGCCCCTTTCAACTTAGACAAGCATAACTTGTTTTACAGAGGAAGAAACCAAGGCCCAGAGAAATTAACAACGCTTATTTAAGGGCTAGATCCACGCCAGCTCTGTCAGCTGCATGAAGGGTAAAGGGAGCTAATTGGTTAATGGGATTGAAAACAATAGCTTCAGGCTCAACTGAACCAAGGTGCTTAACCTACTTCACTATGGCAGCCTCTTTTTCCATCTCTCGACTCTGCTGTCCTTGTGTCAGCTTCATTTCCAGGCAGGCAAGATCATGGCCAGCAGCTCTGAGCTGACAGTTACACACTTAAGCAACGTTTAAGTTTCTGTTTTCTGATAGCTATAGTAGAAGCAGGGCTTCCCAGATGGTGCTAGTGGTAAAGAACCTTCCTGCCAGTGCAGGACACATAAGAGGTGCGAGTTAAATCCCTGGGTTGGGAAGATTCCCTGGAGGAGGGCCTGGCAACCTCCTCCAGTATTCTTTCCTGGAGAATCCCGTGGACAGAGGAACCTGGAGGACTATAGTTCAGGGGTTCGCAAACAGTCGGACACTACTAAAGCGACTGAGTATGCATGCACAGTAGAAGCACCAGGACTGCATTTTATTGACCCAGGCTGGGACATATGCCTCTCTCTCCAAACCAGTTACAGTGGTTAAAGGGCCCCAGTACACTGATTGGGAGGGCCTGGGAGACTTCACTGAGAGGGGAGAGGATCAGCCCTACACACACCAAGATGCTGTTCCCAGAAGGAGCAGAAACAAAGGCTGCGGGTGGGCAGAGCCAGGATCAAAACCCGAGCCTTCACCCAGAGCTCTACTGATCTACTGATCTCAGCTGCTTTTGACCAAGAACATCCACCCCTTCAGATGCCTCCCACTTCACAACTGCCAAAAATCAGACCTGGGGAGGAGGCCTGGAGCCCCTCACTACTGAATCCTAATCTCTGCTCTCTTCCCTTTTCTTTTTTTAAAAAGCCCTTTATTGGTTTTTTCTATTTTCTATTTATTTATTTTTGGCTGCACTGGGTCTTCGCTGCTTTGCACGGGCTTTCTCCAGTTGTAGAGAACAGGAGCTACTCTTTGTAGGTGTGCTTGGACTCACTGTGGTGGCCTCTCTTGTTGCGGAGCACAGGCTCCAGGTGCAAGGGCTTCAGTAGTCGCAGTACGTGGGCTCTGAGGTTGTGGTGCACGGGCTTAGCTGCTCCTCAGCATGTGGGATCTTCCCAGAGCCGGTATTGAACCCGTGTCCCCTGCATTAGCAAATGGATTCTTATCCACCATACCACCAGGAAAATCCTCTCTCCCCTTTTCTGAGCCTCAATTTCCTTCTCTGTAAAATGGGCTGAGGGCAGGGAGCCTATTGCACTCAGTGAACAGTCAAAGGTCACCCTGTGTTTACAAAAAGTTGCAAGGAAAGGACTTTTCTGAGTGCTAATGAGAGAGGTGTCAGCCTCAGGGGTCAAGACCCAGCAGGGAAGGCGTCAGGAGATTGGGAGCAGCTGGGGGCTCAGCAGAGGCTCAGCACATGGCTGTCAGCCCAGCCCTGGGAGGCCAGCCTCTGAAGGCTGCCTTCATCTTCCCGAGAAAATCACAATTCTCTCTTTTCCCTCAGCCCCTTCCCAGTCCCCTCCTCCACCCTTGTTTCTTGTTTACTCATTCAGGGCCATGATTTATTTTTGGACAAGAATGTCGGTCCTCTTTGCTCTCGCGGCCACCCGCCAGAGCCACCCGCTGGTCACACTGAGAGAAGGGAGGCCAGGGGGAATCCAGCCTCGCTGAGACAGGGCGGGTCCTGGGGGGAGGGTCTCCATCAGGCCCAGCCCTTGTTCTTTCGTTTATCTTCATAGACAGCAACTAGGAGTACAGGCGGCCAAATTTTTGGATTTCTCCGCTCTTCATAGACAAAGAGACTGACCTGTCAGTCTATAGCACTGTCTTTCCTGTGGACATAAACAATGTCACTCAGAAATTGACCTGGGTAAACCAGGCATGGTTTGGGGTGGGTTGTGAAGTATCCAAATATGCACTCTTTCAGTTCATGCAGACAAGTAAGGATGGGTTTGTTTTCATTTTTAAAATTATGTTTAGGACTTCCCTGGTGGTCCAGTTGTTAAGACTCTGTGCTTTCAATGTATGGGGCGTGGGTTTGATCCCTGGGCAGGGAAGTTCTGCACACACATGGCCAAATATATGTATATATTTATCTCCCCTCTCTGTACTGTAAGAGAGGAATCCTCCAGTACTATGGTCATCTGCTTATGACTCTGTCTCCTGCTCTGGGCTCCATTCTAGCACTATACGCCAGTGCCTGGCATATAGTGGGTGCTCAATAAATGTGAGACTTCGGGGGAACATTTTTAGAAAACAGCTTTATTGAGATATAATTCAGGTATCATTCAATTCACCCATTTAAAATATATAATTCAATGGTTTTTAGGATATTCACAGATACGTGCAGCCACCACCACGGTCAATTTCAGAACACTTTCACTACCCCCAAAATAAACCCTGAGTCCATTTCAGTCACTGACACTCCTCCCACCCGCAGCCCCTGGCAACTACTAGTCTACTTTCTGTCTCTATGGATTTGCCTGTTATGGACATTTCATACAAACAGGATCATACAAATGGGATCTCACTCTATGTGGTCTTCTGTGTCTGGCTTCTCTCGCTAAGCATGTCTTCAAGGTTCATCCACATTGTAGCATGTGTCAGTGCTTCATTATTTTGATGGCTGAGTAATATTCCATTGTGTGGTTGGACCACATTTTGTTCATCTATTCTTCTGTCTATGGACACTTGAGTTGTTTCCACCTCTGGCTACCGTGAATACTGCTACTGTGAACATGTATGTCCAAGTGTTTGTGTGGATGTAGGTTTTCAGTTCTCTTGGGTATGTCCTAAGGACCGACAGTAAATGTTTCCTGGTTATATTGAACCCTGTTAGACTTCGGTCAAATAGTCACCTGGGAGGATTTCCCTGGTGGTCCAATGGCTATGACTCTGTGCTCCCAATACAGCAGGCCCAGGTTCTATCCCTATTTAGGGAATTAGATCCCATATGCTGTAATAAGAATTTGCATGCTGCAATGAAGATCGAAGATCCCAAGTGCCACAACCAAGACCTAGCACAGCCAAATTGATTAATTAATTAATTTTTAAAATAGTGACCACTATGGAGAACAGTAAGAGATTCCTTAGCAAACTAGGAATAAAACTACCATGTGACCCAGCAATCCCACTACTGGGCATATACCCTGAGAAAACCAGAATTCAAAAAGACACATGTATCCAATGTTCACTGCAGCACTATTTACATTAGCTAGGACATGGAAGCAACATAGATATCCATTGACAGATGAATGGAAAAAGAAGCTGTGGCACATATATACAATGGAATACTACTTAGCCAGAAAAAGGAACGAATGTGAGTCAGTTGTAGTGAGGTGGATGAACCTAGAGCCTGTTATGCAGAGTGAAGTAAGTCAGAAAGAGAAAAACAAATATCATATATTAATATATGGAATTTAGAAAAATAGTGCTGATGAACCTATTTACAGAGAAGAAATGGAGACACAGATGTAGAGAACGGACTTGTGGACACAATGGGGAAAGGAGAGGCTAGGAGAAACTGAGAAAGTAATATTGACTTATATGCACTTTAATGTGTAAAATAGACAACTAGTTGTTGTTGTTCAATCACTAAGTCATGTCTGACTCTTTGAGACCCCATGGACTGCAGCACGCCAGTCTTCCCTGTCCTTCACTATCTCCTGGAGTTTGCTCAAACTCATGTCCATTGAGTCAGTGATGCTGTTCAACCATCTGATCTTCTGGTGCCCCCTTTTCCTTCTGCCCTCAATCTTTCCAAGCATCAGAGTCTTTTCCAGTGAGTTGTCTCTTTGCATCAGGTGGCCAAAGTATAGGAGCTTCAGCTTTAGTATCAGTCCTTCCAATGAATATTCAGGGTTAATTTCCTTTAGGATTGACTCGTTTGATCTCCTTGCAGTCCAAGGGACTCTTGAGAGTCTTCTCGAGCACCACAATTTGAAAGCATCAATTTTTCAGTGGAAAGTTACGGTATAACACAGGGAGGCCAGCCGGTGCTCCGTGAAGGTCTAGAGGGGTGGGATGGGGGGAGTGAGGCTCAGAAGGGAGGGGATATATATAAAATTATGACTGATTCATGCTGATGTACAGCAGAGACCATCACAACATTGTAAAGCAATTATCCTTCAAAAAAAAAATCAGTCACCTTGGTTGGATAGATAAACGATCTAACCCCTCAGGCTTTGAAATCAGGAATGCTGGCTGGAATCTCCCACTGGCTCACCTGTGAAGAGGACCCCAGAGGCTCCTGGATTCCTCTGATCGCCTCGTAGAAGTCTGAGAGTAGAAAGTGCCCTTTCATTGTCAGCTGGTATAATCACTTCCTCTCTCCTGGGTCTCTCTAAAATGAATATTTTGTTTTTTGGTGGCCAACTGGTCCACCCCTCAATGGGGTGGGGAACCAAAGATAGCCCTATCCACGGGACTGAAGACATCTAGATCTCTGATTTGGATCAGGCCTTGGGGTTTTGGAGGGGGGCTGATCTCAGGGCATCCTGCCCTGGGTTTATTTTGGTTGAGGGTGGTGGGCTGGGTCAGCATGTTGGGGTGGCCTGTGCCCAGGACCATGAAATCTGAGGCCTCAAATCCATGTCCTTGGCATGCAGGTGTCTTGGATGACATCCGAGGCCGAGAACCTGGTCTGGGTGCAGTCAGGAAAGGCCAAGGTAGGCTGTTCTTGCCTCTAGATGCTCTCATTTTGTCAAGGAAATCCCATCTCTAAAACGCAATCCCTGGACCTCACTGATGGTCCGTGGTTAAGACTCCATACTTCCAGTGCAGGGAGAGCAGGTTCAATCCCTGGTCGGGAAACTAAGATGCTGCACGGACAAGAAATTAAAAGCAAGGGCTTCTCTGGTGGCTCAGTGGTAAAGAATCTGCCTGCCAATGCAGGAGACGTGGGTTCAATCCCTGGTCTGGGAAGATCCCACATGCTGCTGAGCAACGAAGGCCGTGGACCATAGCTATTGAGCCTGTGCTCTAGAGCCCGGGAAACGCAACTACTGAGCCATCACACCCACAGCCTGGTGCTTTGCAACAAGAGAAGCCACTGCACTGAGAAGCCCGCACACTGCAACTAGAGAGTCGTCCCTGCTGGCTGCAACTAGAGAAAAGTCTGAGCAGCACCAAAGACCCAGGACAGCCAAAAATTAAAACAAATATAAATTAAAAAAATAAAAAGCAAGTCCTGCCTCCGCCCACTGTGAAGCCTCTGGGTGCCTGTATCAGTGAGGGCCTTCTAAAGAAGCAGAGTCAATATGATACATGTAGGGACTTCGCTAGTGCTGGAGCAGATAAGAATCCACCTGCCAGTGCAGGGAACGTGGGTTTAATCCCTGGTCTGGACGATTCGATACGCCATGGAGCAACTAAGCCCGGGCGCCACAACTACTGAGCCCCAGTGCTGTGATTACTGAAGCCTGGGCACCTAGAGCCCATGCTCTGCTACAAGAGAAGCCATCCCAATGAGAAGCCGCAACCAAGAGTAGTCCCCCGCTCGCTGCAACTAGAGAAAGCCAGCACAAAGCAACAAAGACCCAGTGCAGCCAAAACAAAAATAAACAAATAGCTGCACTAGGTCTTAGTTGCAGCATGCAGGATCTTCAGTCTTTGTTGCAGTGTGTGGGATCTTTAGTTATGCCATTTGAACTCTTAGTTCCCTGACCAGGGATCGAACCCGGGCTCCCTGTATTAGGAGCACAGAGTCTTAGGGAAGTTCACTGGACCACCAGGGAAGTTCCATATGTTGCAGTCTTGAAGAGAGTTCTTTTTTCCCAGGAGACTCCGTTTTTGCTCTTAAGGCCTTAAATTGATTAGATAAGGCCTACCCAGAGTCTCCAGGATAACTTCCTTGCCTTAAGGTTGACTGATGGGAGATGTTAACCACATCTGGGAAATGTTTTCACAGCACCATCTAGACTAGTGTGTGACCAAACCCCTGGAAACCGTTGCCTTACAAAGCTGACACATACATTTTTACCATCAATATGTTTCCATGTCCCCACCCCACCATGAACCATCCATGAGAACGCCAGCTCCTGTGAGAAGACTGCAAGGATGTTCCCTGGTCACAAAGAAGAGTATATGGAGGTGTGTTGACTGACTGCATCTGGACAAAGAATGCGGGAAGGGAAGGAAGCACGTGGGCACGTGGGGTATCTGTGGGAAGGTAGTGGAAATGTCAGCAAGGGGGAGAACTCCAAGGCCAGTCAAGATCTAGACTTCACCCTAGGGCCATGGGGAGCCATAGTAGGTGTTGGAGCATGTGGCATGGTTGGATACAGCTGTTCCCTTCTCCAGGGGATCTTTCTAACCCAGGGTTCAAACCTGGGTCTCCTGCATTGCAGGCAAATTCTTTACCATCTTAGCTACCAGGGAAACTCATGGTTGGACACACTAACCATTAAAAAGTTTGTCGCTGGGGGGACTTCCCTGGTGGTCCAGTGTATAAAATTTCATGCTTCCAATGCAGGGGGCGTGAGTTCAATCCCTGTTTGGGGAACTAAGATCCTACAGCACAACTAAGCCTGAGCATCTCAACTACTGAACCTGAACACTCTAGACCCACTTGTTGCAGCTAGAGAAGCCTGCACACAGCATCGAAGACCCAGAGAAGCCAAAATCAATAACATATTTTTTTTTTTAATTGCCTAACAAAAAATTAAAGAAAAAAAAAGTCACTGACTGTTATGGGTCTCTCAGCACCTTCAGTGGGGGCAGTGAGTGTTAGGACCCCAGTCCATGCAGATCACGGCAAGGCCTGGGCCCGGGGCTGCGGGGGTTGGGGTGGAGCCAGTTTAAAATGTTCCAGGTACATCAGCCTGGGATGAGTGTAAGTTGCTAAAATCAACACGCTGAGCTCTTTGGTTCAGGCCTCCGCTCTCTTCTGGCAATTATGTCAGAACGACCCCCTTGGGCTGCACAAGGTCAATGACCTGACCCTGAAGGTTGGTGGCGCCTGTGCCCCGCCCCCGTGGGACCACTGGGGGGCAGTTGCATAGAGACAGCTGCCTCCCCTCCTGCTCCCAGGGGAAAGCTAACCCCTCACCCCTGGCAGACAGTCTGGTAGGGAAAACAGGCTCCATCTTGCCATTCCCCAAACATGCAAAGATTTTTCCTACCCCAGGGCCATTGCCCTGGCAGTTTCCTCTGGCTGAAATGCACTTCCTATCATTTTCCCCATGGCCAGTTTCTCCTCGTCCCTCAGGCTCAACTTAACTTTCATCTCCCCCAAGAAGCTTCACTATTGTCAGTCTCTATATTGTTCAGTTGCTAGTGTCTGACTCTCTGCTGAGGGAGGAAAGGAACAGGCCGAGCTGACTCCATCTTCAAAAAGAGGGAAACTCCATCTTGCACTTTCAGTGAGCTTTGGACCATGTGCCTGGTAGCCATGGGGATAACATACCTACGGCCGAACTGGCCTCCCGGACTGATAAACACCAGATCCATACCAAGATTTCCCGTCGCCAAAAAGAATGTAATAATCCCCTATGTAGTCAATCACCTTTGTAATCTTTATGGCCCCCACTGGTGTAGGCTACAGTGTATAACCAGCTGACCCTTCTGATTATGAATCACGTCTGTAACCTGATTGTGTCTCCCTTTAACACTTTACAGGCTAGGGTTAAGGAATTTGGGAATGTGGGCTTGAGCAGTATACGTAAGGTATATAAGGTTTTCACCAAAGTTGGTCAGGGTCCTTGGCTAACAGAAGACTCTGCCTTGGGCCCGCCGGTGTAATAAACTGCACTGCAGAGTTTCAATGTCACCATGGAGACACTGTTGCCGCTGCTTTCCTCTCCTATTGCTTGCCTGAGCCATTCCTGCAGCTCTACCCTCACTCCTTCCAATCCATCTCCAGAGGAATATTTTATCTTTCATTATTTTTTGGTTGCCCCGCACTGCATGTGCAATCTTAGTCCCCCCACCAGGGATCAAACCTGCCCTCCCTGCAGTGGAAGCATGGATCTTAACCGGTGGGCCACCAGGGGAGCCCCAAGCTGAACATTCTTGCAAGAGGTTATGTTGATGACATGGAAGGATCTTGCCTAAGGGGTGGTGCAATGGGCCTCACAGCAGCCCCACTACTGAGGGGCTCATCTTATTTTTTGAACATTTTTATTTGTTTATTGGCTGCTCTGGGTCTTCGTTACTCTGCTCAGCCTTTCTCTAGTTGCAGTGAGCAGGGGCTACTATCTAGTTGCCATGTGTGGGCTTCTTACTGTGGTGGCTTCTCTTGTTTTGGAGCCTGGGCGTTAGGCACATGGACTTCAGTAGTTGTGGCACGTGGGCTTAATTGCCCCATGGCACGTGGAATCTTCTAGGACTAGGGATCAAACCCATGTTCCCTGCACTGGCAGGCAGATTCTGAACCACTGGACCACCAGGGAAGTCCCAGGGGCTCATCTTAGAGATGCGAAGTTGGAGACTCAGGGAGACCAGGGGGCAGGACGTCCACCTGACGGTGCCCCCTAGGGGCAGGGTGCCAGTCTGGACTCTGCTCTACCCGCTGTGGGACACTGAGACTCGTGTTCCTCACCTAAGCATCGGGAACCACAGTTAGACTTGGTGAGGAGGTGCTGTGTGCATCCACCCCAGGCAGCGTGCAGTAGGACCTCAGTCCTCACACTGCTCTTACATTGCTACATTTTTACATTGTTACTTCTTTGTTGTAGTTTGTCCATTGGTAGAATGTATATAACAGAGTATTTGTCATCCTAACCATTTTTAAGTGTACAGTTTAGTGGCACTAAGTACATTCACACTGTTGTACAACTGTCACCTGCATCCACCTCCAGAACTTTTTCATCTTCTCAAACTGAAACTCTGTGCCCATGAAACACTAACTTCCCTTCCCTTCCCTCAAGTCCCTGGTAACTACTCTGCTTTCTCTATGAATTTGACTATTATAGGTATGTCATATAAGTGGAATCATAAAGGCATCCTTTAAATTTTTTTTTTTTTTGGCTACTGTACAGCACTGGGAACTCTACTCAATATTCTATAATAACCTATATGGGAAGAGAATCTGAAAAAGAATGCATAAATGTAGGATTTATTTGGCAAAAACAGAGCTATGTTAAGCAACATGAAACTGAACATTATTTTTCAAACAAAGTTAAAAGCACGTTTCCTTTCTGACCACTTGCCCAGTCCCCATCTCTTCAAGAGAGATAAGCTTCATCTAAATTGTTTCATCAGATTGAAGATTGTCATTTATAACTTTATTGCTACTTTTGTCTCAGGTATTCCTTTGAAAAAGGTGTACAGAGTCATTACATATTCTAATATATTATCTATCGATAAGATAAAGTCAAGCATTATTCTGCTGATACTTTATAAGTTGACCTCTCTTTATACTTAGAAATGTCTCTTAACAGTAGGCTTCCCTGGTGGCTCAGATGGTAAAGAATCTACCCGCAATGCAAGAGACCAGTGTTTGATCCCTGGGTTGGGAAGATCCCCAGGAGAAGTAAATGGCAACCCACTCCGATATTCTTGCCTGGAAAATTCCATGGACAGAGGAACCTGGCTACAGTCCTTGGGGTCTCTAAGAGTCAGACATGACTGAGCAACTATCACTCACTTATATGTATAACTGAATCACTTGGCTGTACACCCAAAAGTGACAGAACATTGTAAATCAACTATTGGCTGCTAATGTATTTGTGCGCTCAGTTGTGTCTGACTTTGCGACCCTGTGGATTGTAGCCCACCAGGCTCCTCTGTTCATGGAATTTTCCAAGCAAGAATATTGTACTCTAGTATAAAACTAAAAATTAACAGAAGAAAATGGTAAAATAAAATGTAGAATTTACCATCTTAACCATTTTTTAAAAGATTTTTTTATGGACCACTTTTAAAGTCTTTACTGAATTTGTTACAGTATTGCTTTTGTTTTATGTTTTGGTTTTTTGACCCCAAGGTATGCGTGATCTTAGCTCACTGACAAGGGATAGAAGTCACACTCCCGGCATTGGAAGGTGAAGTCTTAACCACTGGACCACCAGGGAAGTCCCCATCTTAGCCATTTTTAAGTGTACAGTTCAGTAGCATTAAGTATATACACTTTGTTGGGCAACCATCACCACCATCCATCTCTATAACTCTATTTACCATGTAAAACTGAAACTCTGTTCCCATTAAACAACTCTTTATTCCCACCTTCCTCAGCTCCTCAGCTCCTGGCACCCACCATCCTTTCCATCTCTATGAATCTGATCGTTCTAGGTGCCGTATGTTAACTGGAATCCTGCAGTACTTGTTCTTTTGTGACTGGCTAACATCACTTAGCATAATGTCCTCAAAGTTAATCCATATTGTTATTGTTGCTGTTCAGTTGCTCAGTCATGTCCGGCTCTTTGCGACCCCATGGACTGCAGCATGCCAGACTTCCTTATCCTTCACTATCTCCCGGAGTTTGCTCAAACTCATGTCCATCAAGCCAGTGATGCCATTCAACCATCTCATCCTCTGTCACCCTCTTCTCCTGCCCTCAATCTTTCCCAGCATCAGAGTCTTTTCCAAAATGAGTCAGCTCTTCGAATCATCTGGCCAAAGTATTGGTGCTTCAACCTCAGCATCAGTCCTTTCAATGCATATTTAGGATTGATTTCCTTTAGAACTGACTAGCTCGATCTCTTTGCAGTCCAAGTCCATCCATATTGTAGAATGTGTCAAAACTTCATTGCTTTTTAAGGATAATGTTCTACTGTCTGGATACCCCACATTTGTTTTTCCATTTATCCATCAATGGACAAGGGGTTGCTTCCATCTTTTGTCTATCGCCAAAAAAAAAAAAAAAAGCTGCTGTACACATAGTGTACGCATACCTCTTCAACTACCTGCCATCAGTTCTCTGGGTACACCCAGAGGTGAAATTGCTGGACCATGTGGTGATTCTTTGTTTAATTTTTTGAGGAACTATCAGACTGTTATCCACAACAGCTGCACCATTTCACATCCCCACCAGCAACACATGGTTCCAATTTCCCCATATCTTCAACAGAGTGTTAGTTTCCTATTGTTTTCATTATAAACATCCTAATGAGTGTGAAGTGATAGCTCACTGTGGTTTTGATTTGCATTTCCCTGATAACTAATGATGTTGAGCATCTTTTCATGTGCTTATTGGCCATTTGTGTATCATCTTGATCATTTTTATTTAATTTTTTGTTTTGTTTTTCTGTTTTTATTTTAAGGTGAATTTTCTTTTTTTTTAAATTGGGGTATAGTCTTTGCCTGTTTTTAAATGGGGTTGTTTGTCTTTTTGTCTTTCAGCTGTAGTATGTGTGTGTGTGTGTGTGTGTGTGTGTATGTGTATGCTAAGTCACTTCAGTCATGCTCAACTCTGTGTGACCCTATGGACTGTAACCTGCCAGGCTCCTCTGTCCATGGGATTCTCCAGGAAAGAATATTGGAGTAGGTTGCCATGCCCTCCTCCAGGGGATTATATATATATATATTATAATTATACATATAACATACATATAATTTTACATTGCCTTTTTACTCTCTTGATTGTTTCCTTTGGTGCACAAAAGTTTTTAATTTACATGAATTTCATTTTATATATTTTTTATATGTTTTTCTTTTGTTAGCTGCGTTTCTTGGAGTCATATCCAAGGATGTTGCCTGATGTTTCCCTTTTTTTCTTCTTCCATTCAGGTCTCTGATCCATTTTGAGTTCATTTTTGTACAGAGTGTTAGGTAAGGTTCCAGCTTCATTGTTTTGCATGTGGAGATCCAATTTTTCCAGAACCAGCTGTTTCATTGAAAAAAAAAGAAAACTTCTCCTTTACCCCATTGAACGACCTTAACATCTCTATCAAAAATTATTTTACCATGTATTTGAGGGTTTATTTCTGGGATCTTTGTTCCATTGATCTATTTGTCTGTTTTTATACCAGTGCCACACTATTCTGATTATTGTAGCTTTGTAAGAAGTTTTGAAAACAGGAAGTGTGAGTCCTCTAACTTTGTTCTTCTTTTTCAAAATTGTTTTGGCTATGCAAAGTCCTTGAGATTCCATATAAAATTTTAAAATTTTGAGGCCATGCCATGTGGCATGTGGAATTGATCTTTTTTTTACCAACCAGGAATTGAAACCATTCCCTCAGCAGTGGAAATACAGAATCTTAGCCAATGGATCACCACGGAAGTCCCAAGATTCCATATAAATTTTAGAATAGATTTTTCCATTTCTGAAAAAAAGTCATTGCAATTTTCATATGAGTAGCATTGAATCTGTAGATTCCTTTGGATAGCATTGTCATCTTAACAATATTAAGTTTTCAATCTATAAACTCAGATGTCTTTCTGCTTGTATCTCCTTTAATTTCTTTTGGCAACATTTTGTAGTTTTTAGTGCACAAGACTTGTCTTTCCTTGTTAAGTATATTCCTAAGTATTTTAATCTTTCTGATGCTGTCGTAAGTAGAATTGGTTTCTTAATTTTCTTTTTGGATTCTTCATTGTTAGTGTATACAAACACAACTGATTTTTACAGGTTAATTTTGTATTCTGCTGCTTTGCTGAATTTGTTTATTAGTTCTAAGAGGGGTTTTTGTTGTTTGGTGTGTGTGGGGTCTTTATAGGGTTTTCTACATGGAAGATCTTGCCGCTTGCAAAAAGAGATCATTTTACTTCTTCCTTTCCAATTTAGGTGCCTTTTATTTCTTTTTCTTGTCTAATTGTTCTGGCTAGGCATTCTAGGACTAAACTGAATTCAATTGGTGAAACAAACATCCTTGTTGTTACAGACTGAGTGTACCTACCCCCAAATTCATATATTGAAATCTTAATCTTGGTGCTGTTCAGAGGTAAGACCTTTGGGAAGTGGTTTGGTCATGAGAGAGGAGCCCTCGTGAATGGGACTCATGCTTTTATAAAGAGACCCCAGAGAGCTCTCTTACCCTCTTTGCAGCATGTGAGGACACAGCCAAAAAGCACCTGTATGCAACCCAGAAGAGGGCCTTCAGCAGAGCCTGACCACAATGGCACTCTGATCTCAGACTTCCAGCCTTCGGACTGTGGGAAACATGTTTCTGCTGTCTGTAAGCCACCCAGTCTGTGGTCCTTGGTTATCGCTGCCCAGATTGACTAACACTTGTCTTATTTCTGATATTAAGAGAAAGGCTTTAGTTTGTCACCACTGAATGCGATGTGAGTTGTGGAGTTTTCAAATATGGTCTTTATTCTATTAAGGAAGTCCCCTTCTATTCATAGTTTGTTGAATGTTGTTACCGTGAAACGGTGTTGGATTTTGTCAAATGCTTTTTCTGTGTTGATTGACGTGATTGTGTGATTTTTCTCCCTTTTTTAAGTTGGTTGTTATGCTGATCAATTTTCATACACAGATTAGTTTTGCCTGTGGCAGAATCTCATATAAATGGAAGGAGAACTGATTCAGCAGATGTGGTTGTAAGTTGACGGTAGACTCTTTTTTGTGACTGTATAGGATTCCAGGTCTTCCCAGGTGGTGCAGTGGTAAAGAATCCACCTACCAATGCAGGAGACACAAAAGATGCAAGTTTGATCCCTGGGTCGGGAAGATCCCCTGGAGTAGGAAATGGCAACCCACATCAGTACTCTCACCTGAAAAATTCCATGGACAGAGGAGCCTGGCAGGCTGCAGTCCATGGGGTTCCAAAGAGCTGGACACGACTGAGCCCAGCACAACAGTATTCCACGGCAGGCCTCAGGCACAGTGCATCACCCTTTTGTGGATGGGTATTTGGGGTGGTTTCCGGTTGGGATGACTAGGAATGGTGCTGCTGGGAACATCTGTGTCACAATTCTGTGGGTGAATTTCCAGGAGTGGAGTTGCTGGCATGGGGCTGGTCTCCTGCAAGCTAGAGGTGTTTTGTTCCCAGCCCTCCCCTCATCACACCATAGTTCATCATCTACACATTTACTTAAAGAGCCCTCTAGGGTGAGGTCTGGGGGCTGCTTCCAATTTTCCCCACAATTAGAAATGAGCTGTGCATTATTGTGCCAAAGCTTCACAACCACCTCTCGAGGAATGACAGGGCAAGGGGCATTTGAGAATCCTTGATACCCACTGCCATCTGGCCTTCCCTCCTGATGGTCCCTGGCAGTCAATGTCACAGGATTCCTGTATGCTGATTTCCCTTCAAACCTTCCACATTTTTTTTTTTTTTTGGCTGCTCTGTGCGGCTATGGGATCTTAGTTCCCCGGCCAGGAATTGAACCCAGGTCCTCGGCAGTGAAAGCACAAGGTTCTAACCATGGACTGTCAGGAAATTTCCCAAACCTGCCACTTCTGACTGCCAAATTACTAGCCACCAGCATTCTGAACTGAGCTGGAACAAATGAATATTTTGAACTTCTCTTGAAAGAGAAAGGAGTTCCAGGAAGCTGAGGGTACTTTGTTCATGTCCACATCATTTGTTTATATATATTATGATGCCACACTGTGCATGGCCCCACACTAAGTGATGTTGGACTCAAGAAGCCTCAACTCTCAAGAGCCCCCCAGACTGGGGGAGCAAAGGCAAACACAGATTCCCCCACCCCCATGGGGTCAGGGCTGAATTGGAAAGAGGAATTGGAGCTGGAGGACCCCAGACCAGGGAGCTGGGCCCTGCTGGGGGCCGTTAAAGAAGGCTTCCTGGAAGAGAGGGCAATGACACCGGGTGTTGAAGAATGAACAGTTCAGCAGGTGGGGAGGAGATGGCAGTGACCCTGACAGAGGGAATTTGCAAGAGCATGAGTCCGAGGACATTGAGCAAACATGGGAAACTGTGAGCAGGTGGGCACACAGAGGCAGCCGGGGACACCGCTCAGCAGTCCCTATCTGCAGATGACCTCAGAGGGGAACATCTCCTGCAGAAGCAGTGGACAGTATTCTTCAAGTTCAGCCTGATATGCTCCATCCCAAGACTAGCATATCAACATCCTGCAAGACTAAAGTCTAGAAGAAACCTTCTCTTATAGGAAACTTCTGCCTCAGTGAAGATCAGCATCATCTCAGTGCCTCTGGGAGCAATAATAGGACACCTACTGCATGCTCACTCCTCGTTGTTTTTGTTGTCTAGTCGCTCAGTCGTGTCTGACTCTTTTGTGACCCCATGGACTGTAGCCTGCCAGGCTCTTCTGTCCATGGGATTCTCTGGGCAAGAATACTGGAGTGGATTGCCATTTCCTCCTCCAGGGGATCTTCCTGACCAAGGGAGTGACCCTTCACGTTTCCTGCATGGAAGGTGGTTTCTTTTACCTCTGAACCATGTGGAAAGCCCGAAAACAGCAGCTCAGGAAGGCTTAGGGCTTTGAATTTGAATGCTTGACTGCAGACCTGGGCTAGGCGGGACCATCCCTCCCTTGAATCTCTTCATTTCATCTTCACCCCCAACACTTCAGAGGAGAGTCCGATCTCCATTTATTAAGCCTCCAAGAGAGGATTTCTTTTTTTAAAAAAGATTTATATTTGGCTGCCCTGGGTATTAGTGTGGCATGTGGATCTTCAATCTTCATTGCAGCAGGCAGGATCTTTAGTTGAGGCAGGTGGGATCTCATCTCCTGACCACAGATGGAAGCCGGCCTCCTGCACTGGGAGTGCAAAGTCAAAGCCACTGGACCACCAGGGAAGTCCCCAAGAAAGGACTTCTGCTTGAGGGGTCACAGTGCTGGTGCCTCTGAGTAAATGCATAGCTCTCCACCCCCACCTACACCTCTCTCCCCCCAGCCCTGAAATCAAACTGGCAGGAGGCTGAGATGCACTTTTAGGGCCAGTCCCTGCCAGAGGCAACACCTAGAGTGACAGCCCCACCCCAGGGTTTTATATGGTCATTTTCTCCTAATTATAAAAAGGTGGAGCAATTTCCAGATGGAGAATTAAAGAAGCAGAAAAGAAAACAAACAAAAAAAGACACGACCTCTCCCACAATCACTCAGCTCAGAGAAAATCTCCCCTGGCATTTCATGCACTGCCTCCCAGCATTTAAAAAATGGCCTTTTTATATTTTTGTTATTATCCAAGCAATGTGACTCTCCTGGAGGATCATCAACTGACAAGCTAAGGAGAAAGAAGAAATAAGCAGAAATTATCTCTCATTTACAAAACAAGGATTCTTACTATTTTAAAGTATTTATTTTCTTAGTACACAACAACACTTCGTGTCAAACCAAAGGCAGAACAGTTTCTTTTCATTCCTTCATCTAGAGATGAGCCTCATTAACTCCATTTCTATGGTTTATTCACACTATTGAATACTCAGGAGTTGAAAAACAGCAAAGGGTTATGAGTAAAGACTCTGGACTCTGACAGTTCAGGTTCAAATCCTAACTCTGCCCACTGGCTGTGTGACTTTGGACAAGTAGCTTCGCCTCTCTAGGCCTCAGTTTTCTTCCTTTTTTTTTGGAAAAATGTATTTATGGCTGCACTGGGTCTTTGTTGCTGTGCACAGGCTTTCTCTAGCTGCACAGAACAGGGGCTACTCTTTGCTGCAGTGTGTGAACTCCAGGACCCAGGCTTCAGTACTTGTGGAGACAGGCTTAGTTGTTCCACAGCTTGCAGGATCTTCCTGAACCAGGGATCAAACCCACATCCCCTGCAGGCGGACTCCCAACCTCTGGACCACCAGGGACAACCGTCAGTTTCTTATCTCTACAACAGGGAGAATGATCCCTGTGCTTCTAAGGCACAGTGAAGATCGAGATAACTCGCTTGTTTTGCCCAGAACACCTTTTACAACTTGATTTTTATATTTCTTTCCTCTGCTAACAAAGATAAGATGTGCATACCATATACACAAAAATACACACACACACAAAAGAGGCAGCAGCTAATAGGAAGGGACAGGCTGGCAGCCCCACCCAGCAAAGCCCGGCTGAAAACAAGTTAAGGCAAGAGAAGAGCTGATGTCCAGCCTCAGCCTGATCCCACGGGGAACGCTGGAGTGTGAGCAGCGCCCCAGAGCTTGTCCCCCCCAGAGGCTGGGGGGCCGGGGCTAATATATCTAAGTCTGCCCTCTCAGGGCCTGTTACTAATATTTCTCTCCATTTTACAGAGGAGGAAACTGGGACCCAGAAAGGGAAAGATGACTTCTCCAGGGTCCTGACTCGATCCATTGCATAGATTAGTCAAGTGATTAGAAAAAAAGTGAAGTCTTAAATTTTTTCCTTTTGTTATTTTAAATACAAAAATATGATACTCTCAGTATTAAAGATTCAAATTTACAGAGTCCTGTTCAATAAAAAGAGAAGCCCCACTATGCCCCTTTGAGAGCAGCTATATATGTGTCCATTCAGGTAGTTTATACATATATACAGATGCAGAAATTATATATATATAATTATTTTACATATATATTATAATATATATTCTTATAACATATTACAATATATTCTTATTATAATGTATGTTATTTTTACAGAAATTTGATTCTACTCTGCATATTAATCTGCAAATTGTCTTGTTCACACACTCTGTTGTGAATATATGTGCACATCGAAACATAAATCTCTTTTTTTTTCCCTTCAATGGGGGACCACTTTAATCCCCCATTGACATTTTTTGTAATTTTTTCAAAATTTTTGTGAAATGTAAATTTATATATTTTCTTTTGTCTTTATTATTACAGTATGGCTTACACCCAGGAACATGAGTAAAGTGCATTAATTTTAGGTGTGGGTTTTAGTTAATTTTTGATGTGGACACACCCAGGTAACCACCACCCAAGTCAACTTGGCAAGTCCCCTGGTGCCCTTCCCAGTGCAACATGTCCCAAATAGCTGTATCCGTTCTATTATCTTCATAGAGGTTGTCCCCCACTTTAAAAAATAATTTTATTGTTTTCCATTATTTTCATTATGCCCTGATCTTAATTTCTCAGCACTGCAAGTCTTTTTTCTCCCTTTCATTAAACATTTTTTTTTTTTTTTTGGTTTTCATTTTCAAGTTCTTTTTTTCTTTTTTTAAAAACTGAAGTACTGTTAATTTACAATGTTGTGTTAGTTTCAGGTATATGGCACAGTGATTCAGATATATATATGTGCTGTGCTTAGTTGCTCAGTCATGTCTGAATCTTTGCAACCCCATGGACTATAGACCACCAGGCTCCTCTGTCCATGCGGTCTCCAGGCAAGAATACTGGAGTGAGTTGCCATTTCCTACTCCACGGGATCTTCCCAACCCAGGGATCAAACACCAGTCTCCCACATTGCAGGTGGATTCTTTACCAGCTGAGCCACAAGGGAAGCCCTGGGAAGTTATATATACATATATATGTATACATATAATACACATGTTTTTTTCAGTTTCTTTTCCCTTATAGGTTATTAAAAGTATTGAGTATAGTTCCCTATGCTATACAGTAGGTCCTTTTAGTTATCTTCATTCGATTTTTTTATTTCTAAAATTATTCTAGATTCACATGCAGTTATTAGATTGGTGAAAAAGTAGCCGTGGTTTCAGACTCTGAATTTTAAATCATCATAACTAGGCTCAAACACATTTTATTCATCAAAATAGGAGCGATTACAATCAGCACATTTTTGTCAACAAGAAATAAGTTTGTTTATTCCTGTAGCATAAAAATTCGTACTTCGGGATTCAATGATACTAAGAAGAGATGGCAAGAGATGCAGAAGAACTATACAAAAAAGATCTTCATGACCCAGATAACCACAATGGTGTGATCACTTACCTAGAGCCAGACACCCTGGAATGTGAACTCAAGTGGTCCTTAGGAAACATCACTATGAACAAAGCTAGTGGAGCAGATGGAATTCCAGTTGAGCTATTTCAAATCCTAAAAGATGATGCTGTGAAAGTGCTGCATACAATATGCCAGCAAATTTGGAAAACTCAGCAGTGGCCACAGGACTGGAAAATGTCAGTTTTCATTCCAATCCCAAAGAAAGGCAATGCCAAAGAACATTCAAACTACTGCACTAATTGCACTCATCTCACATGCTAGCAAAGTAATGCTCAAAATTCTCCAAGCCAGGCTTCAAGAGTACATGAACCATGAACTTCAAGATGTTCAAGGTAGATTTAGAAAAGGCAGAGGAACCAGAGATCAAATTGCCAACATCTGTAGTAGGATCATCAAGAAAGCAAGAGAGAACCAGAAAAACATCTGCTTCTGCTTTACTGACTACATCAAAGCCTTTGACTGTGAGGATCACAGTAAACTGTGGAAAATTCTTCAAGAGATGGGAATACCAGACCATCCTACCTGCCTCCTGATAAATCTGCATGCAGGTCAAGAGGCAACTGTTAGAACCAGACATGGAACAACGAACTGGGACAGGAACAATAAATTGGGACAGGAGTACATCAAGTCTGTATATTGTCACCAGGCTTATTTAACTTATATGCAGAGTACATCATGTGAAATGCCAGGCTGGATGAAACACAAGCTGGAATCAAGATTGCCAGGAGAAATATCAATAACCTCAGATATGCAGATGACACCACCCTTATGACAGAAAACGAAGAAGAACTAAAAAGCCTCTTGATAAAAGTGAAAGAGGAGAGTGAAAAAGTTGGCTTAAAGCTCAACATTCAGAAAACTAAGATCATGGCATCTGGTCCCATCACTTCATGGCAAATAGATAAGGAAACAATGGAAACAGTGAGAGACTTTGATTTTTGGGCTCCAAAATCACTGCAGATGGTGACTGCAGCCATGAAATTAAAAGACAGTTGCTCCTTGGAAGAAAAGATATGACCAACCTAGATAGCATATTAAAAAGCAGAGACATTATTTTGCCAACAAAGGTCCATCTAGTCAAAGCTATGGTTTTTATGTATGGATGTGAGTTGGACTATAAAGAGAGCTGAGCACCGAAGAATTGATGCTTTCGAACTGTGGTATTGGCAAGATCCAATCAGTCAATCCTAAAGGAAATCAGTCCTGAATGTTCATTGGAAGGACTGATGCTGAAGCTGAAACTCCAATATTTTGGCCACCTGATGTGAAGAACTCATTGGAAAAGATCCTGAGAGATTGAAGGCAGGAGGAGAAGGGGATGGCAGAGGATGAGATGATTGGATGGCATCACCAACTCAATGGACATAAGTTTGAGTGAGCTCTGGGAGTTGGTGATGGACAGGGAAGCCTGGCATGCTGCAGTCCATGGGGACTCAAGGAGTCAGACACGACTGAGCTACTGAACTGAACTGAAACATCCATGCTTCGGGATTTAATGAATTCTTGGAAAGCATTTTCTGCATCCTGTGGTTGTGGAAGCATTTTCCCTGCAAAAAGTTGTCGAGATGTTTGAAGAAGTGGTAGTCAGTTGGCGAGAGGTCAGGTGAACATGGCGGATGAGGCAAAACTTTGTAACCCAATTCATTCATTCATTCATTCAACTTTTGAAGCGTTGGTTGTGCAACGTGCGGTCAGGCGTTGTCACAGAGAAGAATTGGGCCCATTCCATTGACCCATGCTGGCTGCGGGCGTGCAGTTTTCGGTATCTCATCGATTTGCTGAGTTTACTTCTCAGATGTAATTGTTTCCTAGGGAACCAGGGATAGGACAGTCAGCAGCCTCTGAATCAACCCAGAGCAGTCTCCAGGGCCCCTGTGGGCCTGTCCTAATGGCTTGCCAGCCCAGCGAGCTCTGTTTTGTCAGCAAAATGGAATGACTCTTTCAGAGCGATTGCCAGAGGAAGCAGGGTGGGGAGGCCCAGGCCCGCTCTAACTCGCTTCCTTCCTGTAGGGATGGCGAAACATCTCACTCTGTCTCCTGTCTGCCCTGACCCCACCTTTTACATTTTTTTTCCTTTTCCTGCTTTCTTCTGAGGGGAAAAGTGGTTGTCTGGAGCCCCAGTACAGAAGGTCCAGCATGTCTTTGCCAAAGGGAAGTTCAAGTTCATGCCTACATATAGCACTTTGGTCCCCTGGGAGAGGGGAGCGTGAGGGTCCCAGGCCACCCTCAAAGAGGCTTACTGTCCCCTGAGTCTCCCCAGATGAGGAAGTGTGCGTACTCAGTTGCTCAGTCATGTCTGACTCTTTGCAACCCCGTGGACTGTGGCCCGCCAGGATCCTCTGTCCATGGGATTCTCCAGACAAGAATACTAAAGTGGGTTGCCATCTCCTTCTCCACAGATCAGTGAGAGGCTCTAAGGAACCCAAATATCCAGGAGTCTCCCTAGATTTCTCTCCTCCCTTAGGCCCTGGAACATTCCTCCCTTTGGCCAAATACTTTCCCTGCTCAGGTAGATCATCTTTCCCCCAGCAGGTCTGGGGATGGTCAGGAAACCAGGAGGCCTGGGGTCCACAGTTGGCGCCTAGCAAATACTGAACAGAGCCATAGTTCTACTCCACGCCTCCTGACACCCTTGTTCCCAAGTCCTTTCTCCCTCCAGCAGCCACTGGGAGCTTTCTAGAACTTAAAAACCATATCAGGTTAGTCCCCAGCTCACCCATGTCTCCCATCATCCTACTCCCTGCAGCCCCCCAAGGAGTCCCAGGCCCTGCCTGTCTCCTTGGCCTCCTCTTTCTCCCTCCCCAACTTGCCCGCATTGCTCCAGCCTCAGCACCACCCCTCTTTGCTCCTCAAACACTTCCACCTCCTTTCCACCTCAGGGCCTTTGCATGTGCTGTGCCCTCCACCGGAATGTCTTTCCTCCTGATCTCGGTGCTCCTGACTCCTTCTACTCTTTCTGCTCTCACTTCAAATGTCACCTCTTCCAATTGCCTCCCCATTTCCTTCTGAGTATCTATCATCATGTGACCTCTCCTTATTTATATATGGGCCTTTTATGCTTTTTATACCACCCCCTACACCCAGTCCAGGGCCCATGACATGGTTAGAACTCAAAATACCTTTGTAGAATGAATGAATGGACTAAAGTGGTTAAGGGGCCAAAAGTCACAGGAATCCCTTCTGAGGTCCAGCCATGGGGTAGACTGTTTACACCCTCCCCAGTTTGGAGATGATCTCACCCATGGCCACTGGGCCTCTCTGGAGGGGCCAGGGCTGGGACAGGATGTGAAGGTGTAGGTCACCTGACTTGGTGCCCTGGGGCAACCCCAGCATTCTGAGCCTCAGTTTTCTTCTCTGAGAAAATAATTTCGACTTCTTCTGCTATCCTCTGCCTTGTTTGGACCAGGACAGAGTCTAGGCACATCAGCTCCTTTCTTTGCTGGGATGACCGGCAAGCAGGAAAGCGTGGGAGCCACTTGTTGTTTAGGCACTAAGTCATGTCCGACTCTTGTGTGACCCCATGGACTGTAGCCCAACAGGCTCCTCAGTTCATAGGATTTCCCAGGCAAGAAAACTGGAGTGGATTTCCATTTCCTTCTCTAGGGGATCTTCCTGACCCAGAGATCGAACCCATCTCTCCTGCATTGTAGGTGGATTCTTTGCCACGGAACCACTGGGGAATCAGGGAGGCCCAACCTCCCAGGTGGCTCAGTGGTAAAGAACCCACCTGCCAATGGAGGAGGCGCAGAGACTTGGTTTCGATCCCTGGGTCAGAAAGATACCCTGGAGGAGGAAACGACAACCCACTCCAGTATTCTTGCCTGAAAAATCCCCTGGACAGAGGAGCCTGGCAGGCTACAGCCCAAACAGTTGCAAAGAGTCGGACACCACTGAGCCACTGAGCATGCACGCACCAGGAAAACGGGTGTCTAATCAGCTGAAAAGAGCTGTGGTTATACTCCTTGCTTTCCTTGGGCTCTTAATTGGCAGAGCTTCAGATACTTCTCTCTGCCTCCCCTCCCTGCTGCTTCAGGGGGTATGTCATCTCTCTGGCCCCCACTGCTCTAATTGAACCCCTAGACTGGAGAGTAGATGGTGAATTTGGGCCTTAGGGCCCCCACCCCCACCTCAACCTTGAGATTCATGGCCGCCCAGAAGAGGAAAGGGAGGCCCAGAGGGGCTTCCCTACTTGCCTGGCCTTGAGAAGGGAACTAAGGCAGGGGTCTTCCAAGAGATGCCTCACTGGACCTCTCCAGTACAAGCTAAGGATGGTATCAGGGGGCTGAGGTTCAGAGAGGTTACCTTGCTCACCCAGAAGTAGAGAGGAGAGGGGCAGAGCCGGGGTCCTCCTGAGACAAAGGAGTGCCCAGGCTGGCTCTGTGCCCTGCAGGACAATAGCAAAATCAGCCCAAACACCATTCTGCTTCTGAATGCTGACAAGTGTCAGGCGTCTGGGTACAGCTGGTGGAAAAGTGAGATGATTCTGGGCACCTTTCAGTGGAGACCCAGGAAATTCCTTTCCTTCCTCCCTCCTCTCCTCCTTCCTTCCCTTCTTTTCTCCCTTCCTTCCACTAAAGACACCAAAAGTTCATTTTTCTTTTTTGGCTGCCTCTGTCTTAGTTGCTGCCTGCAAGATCTAGTTCCTTGACCCACGATGGAATCCGGGCCCCCTGTATTGGGAGTGTGGGGTTCTTAACCACTGGAACACCAGGGAAGCCCCTCCCCACAGGTCTTTAGAAGCATCCTTGCTTTCTGGCCTCACAAGATGCTCCTAGATCCTCTGGCCCATTTCCTGCCCAGTTTGGGAAACAGCCATTCCTCCAGGAGCCCTGGCTTCTTTAATGCGAAATGGTAATTAGAGACCACAGTTGGCATCAGGGGTGCTCACTGCTGCAGATCTGGTCACTGTTTCCAGGCCTTTTTGGTGTAGAGAGCAAGAGCATGCTTTTTCTGTTTAAGAGATGGTACATGCTGTATTCTTACTGATTTTCCAATTCAATTATTTAGTATTGCAGGATTTTACTTTGCTCTATTTGTACATCTATCTGTCTTCTAATACTGAGAATCTTGGTTGCTAACATTAACAAAATGAATTATTTGCTTTATCTAAAAAAATATATAATTTCAGAATAGCAACATAAATATTATTACTAACATTATGATTTCCCATTAGAGAATGTGCTTTATGTAGTTATACTGTGTTCAAATGACTGTGTTCTAAAGTCATCTGAAATAATTCCTGTTTGTGTGCTTAAGCCACCAACTCAAAACCACAATTAAGTTCATTTGTCTGTTTCTCTATCTTGTTTTTTGGCATCCTGCACAAGTTTGTGTGATCTTAGTTCCCTGACCAGGGATTGAACTCAGGCCTTTGGCAATGAAAGCACAGAGTCTTAACCACTAGACTGTCAGGGGATTCCCCATTTGTCTCATTTTTATTTCAAGGTTTTTTTTTGTTGCCTCTCTTTTTCAATTAATTTTGTTTTGTAACCATACAAAACATTTACATGATCCCAAAGTCACATTTACAAAACAAGATAAGCTCAGATAAATCAGCTTTTAGCTTGTCCCTTTCATCCTGTTTTCGTTTAAAGTGTTGAGGTTTATTCTTCCTTTTTAAATATAAGCAAGTAAATATACATTCATAATCCCCCTTAGATAAATGTTAGCCTATTTTCAATACACACACTTTTCTCTACCTCGCCCTTTGCACTTTATAACATACCTTGGAGATGACTTCAGTAATATAGAGCTTTTATTTATTGTTTTTTTTACAATGGTGTATTCCTTTGGGTGGATGTATGGATAGTTCATCCCATCATCCCCCCTAGGTCCTTTCAAGTCTCTTTTATTATCATGCACTTCCCACTCATCTCTTTGGACAAAATTCCTAGAAGTAGAGTTGCTGGTTCAAAGGATAGATGAACATGGGATGTCCCTGGTGGCCAAGTGATGATTGAGAATCTGCCTACCAGTGCGGGGGACAAGGGTTTGGTCTCTGGTCCAGGAAGATCCCACATGCCATGGGGCAACTAAGCCTAGGAACCACAACAACAGAAGCCCACATGCCTAGACCCTGTGCTCTGCAACAAGAGGAGCCACCACAATGAGAAGTGTGAATGCTGCAACTAGAGAAAGCGTGTGTACAGCAACAAAGACCCAGCACAGTCATAAATTTACTGCATACTTCCACCATGCCATTATACTAGTCTACATTCCCACCAGCAATGCAGCCTCACCAAGGATGTAAGGTCATATTTCTATCTCTATATATTTTCTTCCCCAAACAAAATGGAAATTTATTTTCTATCTTGTAAAAGTCCAGAGATAGATAGTCCAGGGCAGGTGTAGTACTGCTCTACAAAGTCCTCTGGAATTCAGCCTTGTTTCCTGGTGGCCTCCATGCCTAATGTCTCATGGTTCAAGATGACTGCTTCAGCTCCAGCCATCACACTTGCAGTCCAGGTATAGGAATGATGAAGAGATAGAGAAGAATAAGAGAAATTGAGATTAAAACTTTCCATTTCTCTTATGAGAACAAGGTTGAGCATGTTTTCAGGGCCAGTGTATTGATCTCTTGTCCCTTTTTAAGCATAGGGTAGTTGACTTTCTTCTTTATTTCTGGGAACTCTTTTTAGGTATATATTAACCCTTTGACGGTGATATAAGTTGCAAATGTTTTGTCAGACTTGGAAACTGAGGCTTAGAGAGACCAAGGGGATTGGGGCTCAGACAGAGGGTGGGGGATCCCATTTCCTTGAAGAGCAGCTTAAAGTGGCAGCCCCTTCCCCACCACAGTGCATGGACAATGTGGCCCTGCAGTTTCTTGCTGGAGCTGCCAGAGTAGACACCACAGTCTATGCACAGCCACGTCCAGCTGCTCTGCCGAATCTCTCCCCCAGTGTATTCTCAACCATTCGGCACACTAATGCCCTTCCATAGAACAGAGGGCCCAGCCCTGCCCACGAAATGGAGCACTCTGCCCCTCCCTCATTCCATGACTCCATCCAGTTGTTCTGTGAGCCCTGTTTAAACCCATCCTCTGAGGGGCGCACAGGTGCACTCCAGCTGACCCCTCCTGTGGGGGTAGTCCTGCCCCCACCCCGCCGGGTGCACAGTCCAAGTCCCTCGTCAATGCTGGCATCTCGGTGTCCTCTGGCAGCACACTGGCCTCTGTGCCTCCCGCCTGTTCCCTCTATACAGTGGACTCAGGAGTAGCGTCACCTCAAACCTGCTCCTGCACGTCCTTGATGTGTGACCTCAGGTGTGTCACTTCACTTCTGCACACCTCAGTTTTCCTCTCTGTACATTGAGCTCCCTCCTCCAAACCTAGACCCTCATTTTCCTGCTGGGCAAGGACCTTGACTGCTCTGTGACCTGGTTTACCCATTCCTAATGTGCTGTTGAGAGAACTTTGAGGAGTCACATTGGGTGCTTAGCATACAGCTGGCACTCAGTAAATGTTTGGAGTTGTTCACTTAGTTCCTCCAGGTAAGGAGATGTGGAAACAAGCGGTAGTTGGAGAGGGTCGTGGCTGAGGGAGAAGCCAGCAAGTGGAGGGGCGCCCAGGACCAGCACTGAATCTGTTTCCTTACCTGCAAAGTGGGCCTGTGAGACTGGTCAGGTCAAGGGGGAATTACCAGCCTGGGCTTTGAGACAAAACATAGTAGGTGGTTTAAAAATGAGGATTTGGGGACTTCCCCGGTGGTCCAATGGTTAAGACTCCGTGCTTCCACTGCAAGGAGACCGGGTTTGATCCCTGGTTAGGGAACTAAGATCCCACATGCCGTGTGGTGTAGCCAAAAAAACCTAAAACAAACAAACAGAAACAAGGATTTCCCTCTGCTAGTAGCTACTCACTAGTGATAAAGAACCTGTCTGCCAATGCAGGAATTGTAAGAGACACGGGTTCGATCCCTGGGTTAGGAAGATCCACTGGAAGAGGGCATGGCAACCCACTCCAGTATTCTTGCCTGGAGAATCCCATGAACAGAGGAGCCTGGCGGGCTACAGTCCACACAATTGCAAAGAGTTGGACACCACTGAAGCGACTTAGCAAGCAGGCAGTAACTACTCAGTCATTCCCGACTGGTTCCACCCTTACTCCAGGAACATCTAGGAACATCTATGTCTTATTTCCAGCAGGCCCCAGATGTTTCCTTAGAGAACACTGCTCAAGCAAAGGCATAAAGCCTGGAATACGCTTGGTGCCATTGAAGACGAGATTGTTGAGGGTGGCTGGAGTAGGGAGAGGGGTAGGTGCTGGGCAACTGAAAGCTGAGAAGGTATGTGGGCTGGGGGAAGCTAGCCCAGATCCTCCTGTTAGCAGGACATGTTCCCACATGGGCCAATCTGCCCTGGGTCGGGGAGAAGGAGAGTGCGTTCAACCTGCAGTTTCATGGGGCACATGGAGAGGGAGAGGCCGAGCAGCCAACCCTGGAAGTTGAGTCCTGGCCTGGAGTCTGCCTGACTCTCCTCAATCTGTCCCCCAGGAAAGATACCTCACCCCAACTCACACCCGAAGCCCCAGACAAACTGAGCCATTGGGAAGAGTTGGGAGGATGGGAAGGGTTTGGAAGCCCACGTTCAAAGCCCCACATTGCTGCTGTCTCTCTTGCCCCGTGGGCCCTTGGCCATGGCCATCACAGTCCTTGGGTTTGGTTTCTGCATCTATGTCATGGAGATCATCACACTGAACTTGGGAGGTTCAAATACCCCAGAGGTGGGGAGAGTCTGGTCAGGTGGTGGGGAGTGCAGGGCTGGGGGCAGTTCTCTTTAAATGGCTCTAGACAAGCAAATCGGAGAAGGCAATGGCACCCCACTCCAGTACTCTTGCCTGGAAAATTCCATGGACGGAGGAGCCTAGTAGGCTGCAGTCTATGGGGTCGCTAGGGGTCGGTCATGACTGAGCGGCTTCACTTTCACTTTTCACTTTCATGCATTGGAGAAGGAAATGGCAGCCCACTCCAGTATTCTTGCCTGGAGAATCCCAGGGACGGGGGAGCCCAGTGGGCTGCCGTCTATGGGGTCGCACAGAGTCGGACACGACTGAAACGACTTAGCAGCAGCAGTAGCAGCAGCAGCAGACAAGCAAATCCAGTCCATTCAGTTTAGTCACTGTTCATTATCAGCAGTTCTGTTGTTGTTGTTTAGTTGCTAAGTCATGTCTGACTGTTTAGCGACCCCATGGACTGTAGCCCACCAGGCTCCTCTGTCCATGGAATTCTCCAGCAAGAATACTGGAGTGGGTTGCCATGCCCTCCTCCAGGGGATCTTCCCGACCCAGTATGGGACCCATGTCTCCTGTATTGGCAGGCGGATTCTTTACCATTGAGCCACGTGGGAAGCCCCAGCAGCAGTTTGGGGGCCCCACAAACTGACTTGAAGACAAGGACTTGAGGGTCCCTGGATTACTTAGGAGGTGACCCCAGGAAGACCTGGTAGGGGGTGAAGACCGAAGATGCAGGAGCCGGAGGATGGAATTCTGCAGGCAGTGCTGTGGGCAACTCAGGCTTGTGTCCACTGAGAGTCTCGCAAGATGGCCTAGAGCACACCTCAAAGTGGTGCCACCCCAAGGCTGCTGTCAGAGTGGCCTGGGCTGATGTGGGATCACTGACCTGGCACTTCCAGACCGCCCCCAGGTAGATAAAGAGAGCCATGGCCAGAGAAAGGGTGCTGGGAGCTGAGCAGGGGCAAGGGGTACAGAGGAAGCCCCATCAGCAGCTCCTCTTCACATCTCATCCCAGGGAATGCTCACCCAACCCTAGAGCCTGCTGTCAGTGCCCACCAGTGTAGCTGAAGTGAGTAAGACCCAGAGAGGGTGTGCACCTGCCCCTGTCACACAGTCACGCTGGACAGCCTAGCTTCCCCAGGCCCCTCCCGTGGAGTCCCTATAGCACAGACGCTCTCAGCAAAGCCCAGGGCACTTCCTCAGTGCTCTGTCCTGCTCCCAGAGGACGGGCACCTGCACAAGCTCACGGCCACCGTTCAGAGACAGTCATCGTGGAAGAGCCTCCTTAATCCCCAGTCCACGGGCTCTGTGGAGCTGTCTCCCAGAAGAGAAGGCCACCCCCTCCTCAGTCCTTGGCTTGGCCCTCAGAACAAGTGACTCCTTCAGACACCTTATCCCCAAAGATGTCTTATACACTCAGCCCTCTGTATCCATGGGTTCCACGTCTTTGGATTCCTCCAACCACTTATCAAAAAAATTCAAGAAAAAAAATTCCAGAAAGTTCCAGTAAGCAAAATTTGAATTTGCTTTGTACCAGCAACAACAATTAACATAGCATTTACATTGTATTAGGTATATAAGTAATCTAGAGATGATTGAAAATGTACAGGAGGATGTGCATGACTCATATGCAAATACTACACCATATTATATAAGGGACTTGAGTATCCACAGATTTTGGTATCCAAAGGGGATCCTGGAGCCAACGCCCCCATGGAGACTGAGGGACAACCGTGGGACATCTTCTTATCCCAAAGACATCCCGCGTCAGCCCTCTTCTCTCCACCCTGATGCCCCCACCGAAGCTGCCCCAGTCTATTCTGGGAGGCCCCAAGCCCTGCTTCCTCCTCCTCCTCCCTACTTCTGCTGCAGGGTGCTTCTCCAAATCCTCCTATGCACCCCCAGCCTGCTAGGGATAAAACCCCAGCTCCCCATCAAGACCCTGCCCCGTCTTGTCCCTCCCAATGGCCCCACCCCGGAGTGAGTTCAGGGCATGCTCTGCCTCCCTCTGGTTACACTGACCCCTACCTCATCCCTACTCCTAGGCCTGTGCGCATGCAGCACCCATCGTCAGAAACACCTTCTCCTGTGCCTGCCTCTGTCACTGAGCTCTCCACCCCTGAGCTCCAGCCATCCTCCCAAAGCCTTCCCCAGCTCCCCAGCCCAGCTTAAGTCACCTGATGAAGCTCTCATGGAACTAATTCTTTTCTTTCCAATGCTAATGCTATGCTAAGTCGCTTCAGTGTGTCCGACTCTGTGCGACCCCATAGACGGCAGCTCACCAGGCTCCCCCGTCCCTAGGATTCTCCAGGCAAGAATACTGGAGTGGGTTGCCATTTCTTTCTCCAGTGCATGAAAGGGAAAAGTGAAAGTGAAGTTGCTCAGTCGTGTCTGACTCTTAGCGACCCCATGGACTGTAGCCTACCAGGCTCCTCCGTCCACGGGATTTTCCAGGCAAGAGTACTGGAGTGGGGTGCCATTGCCTTCTCCTTTCCAATAGCTCCATTCAAACTTAGACATTTATTTCTCTGACTGTGTCTTCTGTAGGCTTCCCAGGTGGCACTAGTGGTAAAGAACCTACCTGCTCATGCAGGAGACATAAGAGACGTGGGCTTGATCCCTGGGTCTGGAATATCCTCTGGAGGAGGTGATGACAACCCAGTCTAGTATTCTTGCCTGGAGAATTCCATGGACAGAAGAGCCTGGAAGGCTCTGGTCCATAGGGTTGCAAAGAGTCGGACACAACCGTAGTGACTTAGCACACACGCACAAATATCTTCTGCACTGAACTGTTACTCCATGATAATAGACCCAGGTCTCTATTTGTCCCCAGCGGCATCCCAGGCTCAACCCAACAGGATTCAATGCATGCTGAATAAACCTCCCCCACACTTCCCCCCAGGCCTGGATCTCCCTGTGTACATAGCCCTCTCCACTTTCTCCCAGTCAGTGTTTATTGAGTAACTTCTCTGTGCCCCACATGATTCGCAGGATTGCAGGCTGGGAATGACTTGTATCCCAGAATCCCAGGCCAGAAGTTCCCTGAATGTCCCTCTCTCAATGCCATATGTCTCCAAAGCACCCTTGGTGTCAGGCCATCGTCCTCACTCAATCCAGGCCCCTGAGACCAAAACCCCTGATGCCTCTCACTCCCAAACCCACATTCACCTCAGTTCTGACAACTCTCCCTCCTCAATCCTCAGCTCCACCCCACTGGCTGTGCCTCAGTTCCTCCCCACACCCTGCCTGGGCTCACCCTGGAGGGTCACAGCTCCCCAGCACCCTCAAGCATTAGAAGGGCGCTCTGTCTCAGCCCTGCCCACCTCAAGGCCCTGCCAGTGTGCAAAGCCTACTGGAGGCCGGGAGGCCCAGAAGGAGGCCAGAGAGGAGACTGCGGGTTCCTGCAGGTTATTTGTCACTCATCCACTTCATCCCAAGGCTGCTGGCCCACAGAGGGAGCCTGTGTTTGGAGGTCAGAGGCAGGCTGCAGCTCGGGAGCCCCCGGTCCTGGTCCCCCAAGGCCTCCTATGTGTGTCCTTATGGAGTTGCACAGTGGCCCGGAGCCGCTGCCAGCTCACCCTTGACTGAGTTCCCTCCCTACTGTCCCAGAGCCCTGCACTTTGCCCACTGCACCCCCCTGGCCTGGCCTTCTCCCCTGGTTCTGGTTGGCCCACAGAGGCAGGGACCAAGGATATTCTTTGCTCCCTTTTCACAAGCAAGGGAATCGCGGTGTCATGGCACACTAGGATTGGAACCCTAAATTTAGGGTCTTCAGCTGTCTTAACCACTCTCATATAAGCCCATCACAAGAATTCACAAGTGCTGGGACTTAACTGGTGGAAGACTTAGCCTTCCAATGCAGGGGGTGCGGGTTTGATCCCTGGTTGCGGAGCTAAGAACTCACGTGCCTTGGGTCCAAAAAACCAAAACATAAAACTCAGAAGCAATATTGTAACAAATTCAATAAAGACTTTAAAAAAAATTCACAAGCATTGAGTCACCTCAAAACCAGGGACATCCTGTCTATTTAAGGAGCAAGTGCTGAGTGGGTTCAAAGACTGAGGATGGTTTTACAAGGAGGGAGGGGAAAGGGGTTTTACAAGGAGGGAAGGGAAAGGGCATTCCAAGTGAAGGGTAGTGCATGGGCAAAGGTGTGGTGGTGGGAAAGGCTGGAGGGGTTCCGAGGCCAGTAATCAGACTGACGTCACTGCACTGGTAGAAATGGCAGAAGAGAGCAGAGCTGAATCACAGAGGCTTCTGATACCTACAGGATCCATAACCGCTCCCAGAATTGACTGAGCACCTACTGCACACAGGCCGCTGGCACTCAGTGCTGTGTGTATGTGACGGCTTGGAAGCCTCTGCTCATCCCCGCTTTTCCTTCCTCTTTCTTTTAAATTTTATTTATTTTTATTTATTTTTGGTTGCCCTAAGTCTTCATTGCGGCCCCCAGGCTTCCTCTAGTTGCAGCGAGCGGGGGCTACTCTGTTGCTGTGCTGGGCTTCTCGTTGCGGCGGCCTCTCTTGTTGCAGAACAGGCTCTACGGCACTCTGGCTTCAGTAGTGTGGCGCACGGACTTAGTTGCTCTGTGGCATGTAGAATCCTCCCAGACCAGGGATCGAACCTGCGTCCCCTGCATTGACAAGCAGATTCTTACCCACTGTACCACCAGGGAAGTCTTCGTCCCCGCTTTTCACACAAGCACAGGAGACTGGGAACACAGGGTGGAAAGGGCGGTATGGCAATGGGACCCTACCCCTCAGCCTGCTTCCTCCCTGTTTCGTGTGTGTGTTGGGGGGGATTAATTCAGAGCATCTAGCTGAACTAAAGGAAGGATGTCTGGCTGTCCTCCAGGTAGTAGGGGACACACGATGGAAAGACTCCTCTGCTACCTCCACGCAACTCTCTATGCAGAGAGTGTAAACTCTGACCAGGGACCAGGAAAAATAATCAAGGAGCCCCAGGGCTTGGGCTTTGTGCGTAGGGACCAATGTGGGCATCATCTCAAGCCCTGGGAGAGGGTGACACTTCTCTCTCTGGCCATTGCCCCTTGCTGAGCCCTGCTGTCCAGCCATTCAAGACCCAGCAGTCCCTCCCTTGGGCCAGGGTCCCCCAACTTGTCACCAAAGACACCTTCTTTCCCTCCCCTTTAACTGAGGGGACCCACTCTAGAAAAACTTCTCCCATCTCCCATACTCTATGTGATGAAACATACACAATTCATTTTCCCTTTATAAAGACAGAAATGAGGAAAATACACGAGACTTCCCTGGTGGTCCAGTGGCTAAGATTCTGCACTCCCAGTGCAGGAGACCCAAATTTGATCCCTGGTCAGAGAACTAGATCCCAGGTGCTGCAACTAAAAAATCCAACATGCCACAACTGGACTCAGCACAGCCAAATGAATTAATTTTTTAAAAAAGAGTAAAGTACAATCAGGGAGGGCTTAGAACTGTGCACTCCAGCACCTCCACTCCCTTGCCTCTCCCCCATCACCCCTCCTAGCCTGAATGACCTTTTTTGGGTGGAGTGTGGTTTTTCTTGCCTGGGTGGGATTTCACTGTGGTACACGGTGTCTGATCTTTTTGTGTGGCAGGGTGGCAATAATTGGGTTGTGGTTATTATTTTCATAAACATTGATTTTTACAAATATTCACTAAGGACCTACTGTGTGCCCAGCACAACTAGTGGATGAATGAATGAATGCCAGGAAGTAATGAGAGCTACGAAGATATAGAAGACAGATGGAAAGTGCTGGAAGAGGTGCAGGGGCTTGGATGTGGTAGTGAGGAGAGGCTTCCTGGAGGAAATTTGATCAGGGTCTGGGGGATTTTCTGGAAGCCAGACACCCCAGGTTGGGGGCTCTGTTTTGTTGGCTAATTGGTTGGTTTTGATGTAAAATTCACACAACATGAAATTATCCATTGTGGGGCTTCCCTGGTGGGGGTCCAGTGGTAGGAATCCACCTGCCAGGGCAGGGGGCACAGATTCAACCCCTGTGCCTGGCAACAAAAGAAACCACTGCAGTGAGAAGCCTGGGCACTGAAACTAGAGAGGAGCCCTGGCTCTCTGCGATTAGAGAAGGCACAAGCACTGCATCAACAGACTCAACACAGCCCAAAATAAACAACTCTTAAAAAAACAACACAACTTCCTTATCCATTCGTCTGCTGATGGACATCTAGGTTGCTTCCATGTCCTGGCTATTGTAAACAGTGCTGCGATGAACATTGGGGTACATGCGTCTCTTTCAATTCTGGTTTCCTCGGTGTGTATGCCCAGCAGTGGGATTGCTGGGTCATATGGCAGTTCTATTCCCAGTTTTTTAAGGAATCTCCACACTATTCTCCATAGTGGCTGTACTAGTTTGCATTCCCACCAACAGTGTAAGAGGGTTCCCTTTTCTCCACACCCTCTCCAGCATTTATTGCTTGTAGACTTTTGGATAGCAGCTATTCTGACTGGTGTGAAATGATACCTCATTGTGGTTTTGATTTGCATTTCTCTAATAATGAGTGATGTTGAGCATCTTTTCATGTGTTTGTTAGCCATCTGTATGTCTTCTTTGGAGAAATGTCTGTTTAGTTCTTTGGCCCATTTTTTGATTGGGTCGTTTATTTTTCTGGAATTCATACATTTGAATCGGTTCTACTGAGATGGATGAAACTGGAGCCCATTATACAGAGTGAAGTAAGCCAGAAAGAAAAACAACAATACAGTATACTAATGCATATATATGGAATTTGAAAGATGGTAACGATAACCCTATATGCGAGACAGAATAAGAGACACAGATGCATAGAACAATTTTATGGACTCTGAGGGAGAAGGTGAGGGTGGGACGTTCTGGGAGAATAGCATTGAAACATGTATATTATCATATGTGAAACAGAACACCATTCCATGTTCGATGCATGAGACAAGGGTTCAGGGCCGGGGCAATGGGATGACCCAGAGGGATGGGATGGGGAGGGAGGAGGGTGGGGGGTCCAGGAAGGGGAACACATGTAAACCCATGGCTGATTCATGTCAATGTATGGCAAAAACTATTACAATATTGTAAAGTAATTAGCCCCCAACTAAAATAAATAAATTTATAAAAAATTAAAAAAAAAACACAAAAGAAAGTAGCCATTATAAACTATACAATCCCATGGCATTTGGTACATTCACAGTGCTGTGCCACCATCACCTCTATCTAATACCAGAACTTTGGTGAAATCACTCCCCCAAAGGAAACCCCATACCTATTAAGCACTCACTCCTTAGGCCCCCTTGGGTCCCATTGGGTGCCTCTGATTTTAATCCACATTTTGCAAAGTAAATGTCTCTAATATTTATCTGCAAATGTCAAATGTTCAAAGAAATGGACAATGTCTCCCAAACACTGGCTGAATTTTGGACCAAGAGGAGGAACTGAGAAATGGAATATTTCCTGCCAAATCAATCAACAAGGATGCCACAGTCATCAGCCATTCCAGTCCTCCAATGTGAGCTGGTGAGCCCTGAGGGAACTCAGTAAGGAGAATACCTCCCAAATTCATGTCCATTGAGTCGGTGATGCCATCCAACCATCTCATCCTCTGTCGTCCCCTTCTCCTCCCACCTTCAATCTTTCCGAGCATCAGGATCTTTTCAAATGAGTCAGTTCTTCACATCAGGTGACCAAAGGATTGGAGTTTCAGCTTCAGCAACAGTCCTTCCAATGAATATGCAGGACTGATTTCCTTTAGGATGGACTGGTTGGATCTCCTTGCAGTCCAAGGGACTCTCAAGAGTCTTCTACAATACCACAGTTCAAAAGCATCACTTCTTCAGTGCTCAACTTTCTTTAAAGTCCAACTCATATTCATACATGACTACGGGAAAAAACATAGCTTTGACTAGATGGACATTTGTTGGCAAAGTAATGTCTCTGCTTTTTAATATGCTGTCTAGGTTGGTCACAGCTTTTCTCCCAAGGAGTAAGCGTCTTTTAGTTTCATGGCTGCAGTCACCATCTGCAGTGATTTTGGCGCCCAAGAAAATCAAGTCTCTCACATACATAGCAAGCACTAAATTCCTTAACTTGGGATATCTGGCTTTCTTTTTCCTTTTCAGATTTTCTTTTTTTATTTATGCTGTGCTGGGTCTTTCTCTTGTTGCAGCGAGCTGGAGCTCCTCTCCAGTTGCGGTTCACGGGCTTCTCACTGCAGTGGTTCTCTTGCCGCGGAGCACAGCCTCTAGGCACAAGAGCTGCAGCCACTGTGGCTCGCAGGCTCTGAGGCACTGGTTCAGCAGTGGTGACCCTGGGTTTCATTGCTCCACGGCATATGGGATCTTTCCAGACCAGGGACTGGACCTGTGCATTGGCAGGCAGATTCTTTAAACCTGAGCCACCAAAGAAGCCCCCCTGGTTTTCTTTAATTGGCAATAACCTTTTGACATTCAGACCACCTGCCCTTTGTTGCAAAACTATATAACCTGGATCTTCTCCTCAGAGCAGTTCTCTCAGGGTTACTTGAGATACAGGCTCCTCAGCTTGAACTCCTAAAAATTTCTGCCGCATAAAACATAACTCTCAAAAAAAAAAAAAAAGGACACGCTCACCCAATGGGACGGGAATGAGATATGGGTACCCCTACGGAAATACGGAAGCAGGTGTGGCTCTTAGTATCCATAAGAAACCCTGAAAAATGTACAACAAAGTGATTTCACTTTTAAGGCGTTCTCCAAAAAGCACTCATCGAGGAAGCAACCTAAATGCCCAACCATCGGGGATCAGTTCAGTAAATCATAGAAGAGCCTTCAGCTGGGCAATGATGAAGTCTTTCAAATACAAGAGAGTAGGATGGTACTGATTGGTGTGGGAAGTAGGCCTTGACTGACAAGTCGTGTGTACAGTGTGATTCCATTGTAGCTGAGAAAAAAAAATCTAGAGTGAAATAGACAATCATGTTAGTAACAGTGGTTTCTGAGTGTTGATTTTATTTTTAAAATTTCATTCACTGGACTTTCCTGGTGGTCTATTGGTTAAGGATCTGCCTGTCATCTGCTGTATAGAACAGGGAACTCTACTCAATATTCTATAAAAGTTAAATGGGGAAAGAATCTCAAAAAATTCTATATATAATATATATGCATGCTTCATCACTCAGTCATGTCTGACTCTTTGCGACCCCATGGACTATAGCCTACCAGGCTCCTCTGTCCATGGGATTCTCCAGGCAAGAATACTGGAGTGGGTTGCCATTTCCTTCTCCAATGTTATATATATATACATAACTGAATCACTTTGCTGTACCGCAGAAACTAACACAACATTGTAAATCAACTATACACCAATAAAAATAAAAATAAGAAAAATTAAAAAAAAACCCATTAGCAAGTAAAAAAAGAAAAAGAATCCACCTATCAAACAGGGGACATGGGTTCGATTCCTGGCCTGGAAAGATTCCACATGCTGTAGGATAACTAAGCCCGTGAGCCTCAACTACTGAAACCTTCGAGCTCTAGAGCCCGCGCTCCGCAACAGGAGGAGCCCTGGCAATGAGAAACCCACCGCGCACGCGCACAGCTACCTGGCCCAGGAACAAAGAGCCAATGCAGTCAAATAAATAAATAAAAATTTCATTCACTCAACACTTTGCCAGTTTTTTGTTTTTTAACTTAACAGTGAGCACTGAGCATTTCATAGGCACATAATAAAAATTCACTCAGGAAATTAAATGTTATAACAAAGGACCTATTTAGGTTATTTGTTTTATGCTTGTTGTGTTTTCTGAAACTGTTTTTACACTGAGCATATTACTTTGGCAATCAGGAGAGAACATACATAAAGCTAATTCCATTAGAAAACGTATGCGGGTATCTTTCACCCCCTCCTCACCCGTCATCATTGTTGTTTATCGTCCCAGCCACCCTCTCCTTTCCTCCAGTCTAGTTCTTCCTGGCCTCTCATCCAGAGTAAAGTTGATACGTCCCAGCTCCTGGGGTCTGGGGCTGGGCTGGGGCTTCTAGAAAATATGCAATTAAGATGACAGAGAGGGAATTCCCCGGCAGTCCAGTGGCTAGGACTCTGAGCTTTCACTGCTGAGGCTTGGAGTCAATCTCTGATTGGGGAACTAAGATCCCAAAAGGCTCAGGTTGAGTTGGAGAAATTTCCAGATGGGGGAACTGAGGCTCAGAGAGGTAGTCTGACCTGTTCAATGTCACACAGCTCATAAGCGTCAATGGAAGCTGTCTGCTCCTAGAGCTCCTGCTGCCTGGAAAGGACTCAGGCCAAGCCTGTATTCCTTCCGTCCCTGCAGCCACTTTATTAGGGTTATATGATGATGGCTTTATTATTGATAGAGGGAATTGTAGCCCACAGGAGTTTGATTTCTCAGTGGGTCATGACCAGAAATTGCTGGTCTTTTCTGTCCCCGGGGTCTTAGTTGGTAACTAATCTGCCTGCAATACAGGAGACGCGGGTTCGATCCCTGATTCAGGAAGATCCCCTGGAGAAGGAAATGGCAACCCACTCCAGTATTCTTGCCTGGAGAACCCCTTGGACAAAGGAGCTTGGACTGTAGTCCACGGGGTTGCAAAGAGTCAGACACAACTGAGCGATGAACACTTTTGCTTCGACTTTCCTTCATCAACACCTCACACTGGTACTGCCAGTTCCCTGAGAAGCCTCAATGCCAGGCCTGGGGATGCCAAATCAGATACATTTGCTCTCTGCTCCCTAGGATCAGGCCTGGGTCAGGTGCTCTGTCTGAAAAATCTGGAGGGCTGCATGGAGGAGGGGACACAGAGTTGGGGCTTGAAGAATGAGTAGAAGTATGCTAGACTGAGCAGTGGAAGGCTAGCTGGATGTGTGTATGGATAGAGGAGCAGGGGGTGGATCATGGATGGTTAATCATTTCTGGAAGTTGGGTAGATGGATGGGTGAATGGGTGGGAGGATAGGTGGATAGATGGATGAGTGGATGGACAGACAGTGAGTGGATGGGTGAATGGATGAATAAGACAAGGCAGGCCACTCTGAACCACTGACCGACCACCTGGCCAACCCTGTGGGGGTCACTCAGCCCCTCCTCTCTAATGTCTCTGCTCTTCTTCTCCCTGGAAGATGCCCCCAAAACAGCAGAGACACCCCCAAGGACTCAGTCCAGCAATTAGACACATCCTGTGTGGGCCCCAAGGTGCAAAGGTGGTGGTGGTTTAGTCACTAAGTCGTGTTCGACTCTTGCAACCACATGGACTGTAGCCTGCCAGGCTCCTTTGTCCCTGGGATTCTCCAGGCAAGAATACTGGAGTGGGTTGACATTTCCTTCTCCAGAGGATGCACTGAGAGACCCAAGTCTTTTTTTTTTTTTGGCTGTGCTGGGTCTTAGGTTGCTGCACGCGCGTGTTCTCTAGTTGCAGTGAGCACAGACGACTCTTCATAGCAGTGCTCGGGCTCCTCATTGCAGTGGCTTCTCTTGTTGCAGAGCTTGGACTCTAGGCACTTGGGCACTTGGGTGGTTGCAGTTCCCAGAGTCTAGAGCATGGGCTCCATAGCTGTGGCACATGGACTTAGTTGCTCCGCAGCATGTGGAATCTTCCCAGACCAGGGGTTGAACCCTGCACTGGAAGGGGGAATCTTATCCACTGTACCATCAGGAAAGTCTGAGAGACCTCAAGTCTTGATGTGGCAAGACTAATACCCCTTTCCCAGACTCTGAGTTCCCTGCTCAATTTGGGAATTGTAATAATAGAGAATTAAAAGATTTTGAGAAGAATTCCACATCTTTGGGGGTCCCTAAGATGTGACAAGAAGGCTGAGTCTCAATGGCCCCCACGACACTCATCACACTTGTTACCATTTCAGGAGGCTGAGAGGGACAGCTTCCTAGCTTACGGCTCTGATATTATAGTCTTTAAAGATCTGAATAATTTTATGACACGGGGCCCTGCACTTCTTTTTGGCACTGGGTCCTGTAAACCACACAGGCTATGTTGCTCCCACTGCCTCAATCAACAAGCATCTAAGCCGTGCCAGGTAAATGCAAGCAGAGCCAAGCCATGGTTCCCCTCCCCGGAAGCATGTGGCCTGTACTCTCAGGCCTCCCAGCCAGAATAAGACAGAGAAAGACTCAAACCCAGGCTTTCCAGGTGGCGCTTGTGGTAAAGAACCCACTTGCCAATGCAGGAGACATAAGAGACGCGGGTTCGATCCCTAGATTGGGAAGATACCCTGGAGGAGGGTGTGGCAACCCACTCCAGTATTCTTGCCTGGAGAATCCCATGGACAGAGAAGCCTATACAGTCCATAGAGTCGAAAAGAGTTGGCCACGACTTTGGGGGCTTCCCTGATGGCTCAGATGGTAAACAATCTGCTTGCAATGTGGGAGACCCGAGTTCAATCCCTGGGTTGGGAAGATCCCCTTGAGAAGGGAATGGCAACCCACACAAGTATTCTTGCCTGGAGAATTCTGTGGACAGAGGAGCCTGGCGAGCCACAGCCCATAGTGTTGCAAAGAGTCAGACACGACTGAAGTGACTTAGCACACACACACGGATTTGAACCCAGGCCCCTGACTGCAGCCTGGAGGTAGTGTCTCCCCTATATATTGGTGTCCAGTGTGTGACCCTTTCTCTGTCCCTTAGCGGTCCCCCTCCTCCAGCCCAGGGTAAAGCAGGCTCCTCTGTTACCTCCCTTGGTACTAGAGGATCTGTGTGCTTTGGAAACCAGATGTTTCCGGCCTTAGAAAGGGGTTTGCTGAGATGAGCTTCCTCCTCGAGGACCTGGGAGGGACATGCGCTCAGAGCCAGTGACCATCCCTAAAGATATAGTGATAGCTGATAACAATGTCTCTTGTTTGTCAAGCACAGTCCAGGATACCCTCTGCTTCATGATAAACGAAGAGGAAAGTATTAGAATCACCCTCCTCTGTCCATTTGCCATGTGGCATCCTGGGGAATCTTACCTCAACCTATAAAAGCAAATCCTGTCCCTCTCCTGCTCAAAGGTCTCCCATGGCTCCCCAGTCTCCATTCTTCACTGGGGCCCAGAAGGCTCCTTCTGACGCCCAGCCTATGGAACTCTCTGCCCACACGGCCCCCAACTGTGCCCCCACTCACTCTGCTCTAGCCACACCTGATGCTGCTCCAAGAGGCTGAGTGTGTTCCCACCTCAGGGTCTTTGCACATGCTCTTTCCCCTTGAATCATCATCTCAGAGCAGCCTTTGCCAACCACCTGTCTTCGTCTGTTGTTTTGCTTGATTTTCTTTTCCTTCTCATAATGCTGACTGAAGCCAGCCTGCTCTGTCCTTTGTCATCCATTTCATCCACCAGATAGCTGTGAGTCCCCTGAGGGCAGAGCCTCCCAGAGTACTAGCATGTAGTAGGTGCTCAATGAACATAAGTTAAAAAAAGAAGGGACTTCCCTGGTGGTCCAGTGACTAAGACTCTGAGCTCCCAATGCTGGGGGCCCAGGTCTGATCCCTGGTCAGGAACTAGATCCCACATGCAGCAACTAAGAGTTTGTATGCGGCAACTAAAGATTCCACATGCCACAACTAAGACCTAGCACAGCCAAATCAATAATTTGTTTTGGAAAAATGAAGAACCTCCTTCTTAAAGAGGAGGAAGCAGAGAATTCCCTGGTAGTCCGGTCCAGTGGTTAAGACTCCAAGCTCTCACTGCCAAGGGCCAGGTTCAACCCCTGGTCCAGGAACTAAATCCTGCAAGCTGCATGGTGTGACCAAAAAATTTAAAAAGAGAGGGGGAGAGAGAGGAGGAGGAGACAGAGGGCCAGGGAAGTTCCCAGGGTATTCATGGAGACGGGACAACTGGGAACACTTGAGTCTGAGCCTAGATTTTACCAAATCTACCTGCAGGCAAGTGAAAGCCCGACCCCCCCACCCCCACTCCATTTCTTTGGGTAAATAAGACTCTGAAGGTTGCAGGCAGCAGAGTCTGGCCTGTCAGATTCAGGTTTCAGGCCAAGCTTTTCCACTCAGCTAGTTTTTAATTTGGGGAACTGGCCTGAGACCCCTGAGCCTCAGTTTCCTCTTCTATAAAAACAAAGAGGATGAGATGGTTGGATAGCATCACCAACTCAGTGGACATGAGTTTGAGGAAACTCCAGGAGACAGTGAAGGACAAAGAAGACTGGTGTGCTGCAGCCCATGGGGTCACAAAGAGTCGGACACGACTGAGTGACTGGACAACAACAACAACAAGAGGGACTTTACTGGCGGTCCACCGGCTAAGAATCAGCTCTTCCACTGCAGGAGATGTGGGTTCAATTCCTGGCCAGGGAACTAAGATCCCACATGTCACACAGTGTGGTCAACAACAAGAAACATGAAGCTAGAGACCAGATCAAGGAGGCAGCCTGTGGGGTCCTGCCTTGGGCTGCCATGGCAGGTGTCTCCCTTTCTCTTTGTACCCCACACTGGGGGACAATGGAGCCCCCAAGAGCCCTTTACTAAAGTCGAGACTCTGAGGGACTCCCAGTCTGGGGTAGGGGCAAAGCCAGAGAGAGATACTCCAGTGTCCTGGAGGGTCAGACTTGGGGTAGTGGAGGGAGGCTGGGAGGGTTTCCTGTAGGAGGAAGTTTAGCAGAGCTCGTATTCCAGGCCATAGATGGGGTCAAGTACAAAAGCTCAGAAACGAGGCCAAGTGCAAAAGTTCAGAGATGGGGTTCAGCACCTTGGCCAGTGGAAACGAGGTGCTAGATTCTCCCTCTGAAATCTTCAAGAGACTCATGGAAGCTGCTGGAGCAGGAAGGTGAGCCATGCCACCAGTTAAGGGATCCCGGGGGTGGAGATGCTGGTTTGGGGGCGGCCCAGAGGGGTGAATCCTGACTCTAGCCTGTTTCTGGGGACCAGGAACGGCCTCCGCTGGCAGACCGAGGGAGGAGGATGAGGCGTCTGAGTCACCCAGTTCCTGCAAGAACATTCGGCACCCAGCGGCCCCACGTGGGCTGTCGCCAGGCGGGAACACTGCCCCCGGAGCCCCTCCACGCAGCCTTCCTCGAGGCCTCCTGCTCTCTGTTCCCGCAGCTGTTCCTTCAAGGCCACAGAAGGCGAGTAGGAGGAGAGGGCAGGCGGAAGGGAGTCCATGTAGGCTGCTTGGGGTGGGGGGAGGTTCCCTGGCTGAGGGTCCAGAGTGTCCTGGGGCTGCCAAAGCCTCTGGACTCTGTCGGGACTGGGAAACTGAGGCCCAGGGTCTGCCACTGTTCTGCACATTGTATAGTGTTCTGCACATGTGCTAAGTCACTTCAGTCATGTCTGAGTTTTGTGACCCTATGGACTGTAGCCCACCAGGTTCCTCTGTCCATGGGGATTCTTCAAGCAAGAATACTGGAGTGGGTTGTCATGCCCTTCTCTAGAGGATCTTCCCGACATAGGGATCAAACCCGTATCTCTTATGTCTCTGGCACTGGAAGGCGGGTTCTTCACCACTAGAGCCACCTGGGATGCCCACAGAGATAACTAGTTCTCTCCTAAGAGCTGAAACCCTGGAGAATTCTCTGGTGGTTCAGGGGTTAGGACTCTGCACTTTCACTGCCAAGGGCCTGGGTTTAATCCCTTGTCAGGGACCTCAGATCCTACCAGCCTGAAGTGCACATCCAATCACATCTCTCCCTCTGTGGCTCCAAACTCTCCCATGGCTCCCCAATACGCTCAGAAGGAAATCCACCAACCTCACCACCACCCATGAGGTCCCATCTGGCTCCTGTAACCTCCTTAGCCCTCAGCATCCCCCTACTTTCTTCCCACTCACTCTGTTCTGACCAACCTGGCCTCCTGGCTGTTCCTCCAACACACTAGTCCACCCTCACCTCAGGGCCTTTGCACGTGCTGTGCACTCTGCCCAGAGCACTCTTTGTAACTTATGATCCCTGTTTGATCCCTCAGGAAAGATGCAAAGAGAGAGGGTCACGTGCCCAGGAACACACATCAAGTTGGGATGACTCAGGACTTACACCCAGACCTGTCCAACTAACACCCACAATCCAAGCCCTCTCTCACCAGTTATTTCACATTCAAAACAGGCCTCCAGACCAACCCATCATGGAGATGAAGGAGTCTCAGCCTCTCCAGGTTTTGCTGAAGGTAAGTGCCAAAGACCCTCAGCCTTAGGCCCAAATCCCCTGCTCAGGGAGCTCCTAGGCCAGCTTGACTCTCAAGTCCCCCGCTGTCTCTCTTGATGTGGTCCTGGTTTTTCTGTCCCACTTTCTGCCCTTCACATGAACGGACGGTAGAGCCTTCAAGGACGGCACAGCCAAAAATAATCGGGCCCCGACCTACCTCCCGAAAGTGGGGCAGCCCCGCCCAGCCACCTGGTACAACGGAGGTAATTAGTACATGTGGCAAATGAGGGTAATTAGGTCTGTGGGAACCAAACCACGGATCCAGTTTTGGAGTTTGGAGGGGGCTCAAGTTCTGCTTCCCTAACCCCTAACCCACCCTGGTCCTGGGAGGTCTAATCCATAATCCAGTGCCAGACCCACTGCCCTAGCCCCTTTGTGCCGGGGCTGGGGTGGGGTGGTGGAGGTGGGTACCTGTCTTCATTACTTCCTGAGGGTTGTTTGTTTAATGAATTAACCTTGGCCTTTGGCAGAAATTGAAATAGATCTGAATTTAAGGTAGGGTCAGTTTTTGTGTGTGAGTTGAGAATCATCAAACTTTCCTCTGTCATGAATCCCATGCAGCTAACCCATGCTGGAAGATGCCAAATCCAAGAGATTCCTCAGTTGAGCCCTTGAGATACCCTCGGGCTGGGGGAATTGGCACTGAACAGAGACACTTCCACCAGGAGGGAGGGTGTTAGGGAGGGTTTAGCAGGAAAGAAGCCTTCTTAGAGAAGAGGGCATGGGGGTGGGGTGGGTAGGGGTTTGAGGAATGAATAGGAGTTTGCTAGGAGGATATGATCCTGTGGCTGTCCCAACTGGCAAGCCTGGAGGCATAGGCAGTAAGAGAAGGGGGGTGGTTAGAGAGGCACATGAAGGGCCCAGAGCTAAAGATTTAGAGGATATCATGCCAGGTTGGACCCATTTCTGTCCTCAAGAGCTCACATCTGGTTGGGACCCTTCAAACCCTGAAAGTCTTAAGAACTTGGCTCAGTATCAAAACTGCCTGTCCAGACAGCCAAGAATAACTATAATGTTTATAACTAGCAAACATTTATTAAGCGCCTAGGGTCATGCCCTCTTCATGCCAGGACATATTGGAGCCTTACAGGAAGCCTCAGTAGTGGGTACCATTCTTAATGCATGCATGCTTTATAGATGGGGAAACTAAAGTACAAAGAAGGAAAGTGACTTCTTTAAGGTCACCCTGCTGGTAAGAGGCAGGCTGGGATTCACTCCCTGTCTCATGTGACATTGAAGGCCCCCAAGGACCTAGGCAGGGCCCTTGGGAGCCCTTCCTTCTGGCAACATTTACAGAGTTCCTGCTGCAAGTCAGGCTTGCTCTAGGTGCTGGGACAGAGCCTTGGAAAAAGTAGGCAATAACCAAATCATGACATAAACAGACCTGAGTGGTCCCTGTAATCCATGCCATGAGGTTGGGCATGTGGCTTTGGGGAAGAGTGACAGACACCCTCGCCCCCTTGCTGCTTTGGTGGGACAGGAACCCTCCAGGGAAGAGAGAATATATAACTTCAGCCCAAAGTTTGGGTCAGATTTAATGAGGCAGAGGCCAGAGCCTCACCTATAAGAGCTGCTCTGTCGTGCTGCAGTCCATGGGGTCGCAAAAAGTCAGACATGACTGAGCAACTGAACTGAACTAAGAGGCGAATGAGCTGTTCTATTTCCTGCTTGGTTCCTCCTGTGGCAGGAAGCATGTTCCCTCATGTCCTTCCTCAGCCCCAAGAGGAAGCTGTCGTTTCTAGCCAGCCACCTTGGGTTGGTGGCCTCTGTTCGCCCCTCAAGGACATTCCCAGTCCTTTGTGAGAGAGGCCCAAGGACCACGCAGAAGAGAGCGCAGGCTGAGGTGTGAGTGGCAGCTCAGGGCAGCCTCCTACTCGTCTATACCCAGGGAACAGCGAGAAGCTGATGGTGTTGCCTGGATTCTTTCTGCCTCCTCCCCCTACCCCAGCCGCATGAGCATCAGCCCATTCTCCAGGCAAGAAAGCTGAGTCTACACTGACAGAATCATTCTCTCAGTTTGAATTGGACTAAGACAACTGCAGGTCAGGGCTGCTCAAGGCCAGCTCCATCCCAATCCTTCCTGGAGACTTGAGAGGGGACCCCATTCTCTGTCACGCTGTTGCCTCCTGCCCACATAAGGGGTAAAATTTGCCCAGGCTCCTCACCCACCCGCCCCCACAGAAGAACCACCTGGCCCCAGTTCTACAGCTGGCCAGTGCTCAGCACACGCGGAGTGGCTTCCAAAAGCCTCGGCCCTGCCAGCACCTTTCCAGCTACTTTTTTTTTTTTTTTGGTTATAAGGAAAAGTCACTCTCTGAACAGAACAGACGGTATTTTCTTTGTTCCCTACAGTGTTCAAGCGTTTTGTGGCTTCAGGCCTGAGAGCGAAGCCAAATCCTTTGCTTATGCAGATGCCGTGTGAAGTTAGAGGCAGGTGGAGAAAGTGATTCTGTGGCTCTGTTTCCTGAGCTGGAGTGATAGTCCTTCTCACGCTGAGTGAGGTTCAGGGTCAAGGATGGGTCAGTTCTGGCCACCATCAAACCAGTAAATAAATCAGGGATCCCAAAGAAAGGGATGGGGTGGTGCAGCAGGGGTGGGCGAGGTTCCTACCAAGCTCAGGACAGTCAGAGAAGCATCTGGGAGGTGAGGGGGCAGTGGAACTGAGCCTAGAAGGATAAAACAGAATATAGGCCTTTGAGAAGGCCATTCCAAGTGGAGGAAACAGCTTCGGCAAAGGCTGGGAGGGAGGAAAACTCAGATCTTGGCCTGGGATTAAGGCTCCAGAAATGACATGACCTAGGATTCACCTAAAGGTAATTTGAAGGGAGCGACCAGCTCAGTTGTGGGGAAAACAGACCGACAAGAACAAGGAAAGGAGACAGAGGAGAGAAAAAGCAAAAAACCTTGAATGTGGGCTTCCCAGGCGGTGCTAGTGGTAAAGAACCCAGCTGCCAATGCAGGAGACATAAGAGATGCAGGTTCCATTCCTGGGTGGAGAAGATCCCCTGGAGGAGGGCATGGCTACCCACTCCAGTATTCTTACCTGGGGAATCCCATGGACAAAGAAGGCTGGCAGGCTACAGTCCGTAGGGTCACAAAGAGTTGGACACGACTGAAGTGACTGAACATGCACATCCGTGAGGCTCAGAGCTTCACGGACGTGCAGACAGGCCTTCCTTGGTTCAGTGCCCCTGTCCATGAACCCGATGGCACTGTGCGACTCTGGAGGAGTCTCCAGAGAAAGGGTGGAGCTGGGACTGACAAGGGGGCTCCACAGGCTTGGACCAGGAGATCTTGGCTCAGCTCTAGAAGGACCGTCTCCCAGAAGTGTAGGAAGGCATGGACTCCAAGCAGTAGTGACAAGCCCAGGCCTGTGGACCTCTAGGCAATTCACCCATTCCGTGGCAAGTGGACATGGACATTCCCCCCACCTGGGATTTGGGGACCCTTTAATAGAGCAATGATACTCCTAATCCAACCTCATCAACACTGTGACAGCTGTTTGGGGAGACACAGAAGCCCCAAGGTGGACAGAAGCTCCCACCTGGGGATCAGAGTGGGGTGGGAGAGCAGGCAGGAAGGAATCTGAGCAGGGCACCTGGGATCAAGCCCCATTAGGTGCCTACTGTTTGCGTCTCTCTCATCTTCCAGCCTCCTCTCAGCCAAGCTCTCTTTCTTCATTTTCTGCATACAGGCGCTGAGGACCAGCCACGCCTGGGTCCACCAAGGGGCAGATGTGCCCTGCAGCTGGACTCCCTTCGGGTGAAGAGGGACCTGACTCCCCATCACAGACAAAAGCAGCAATGGCCCAGAGCCTCGCGGACACTCCCCCAACATACACCCTTGAAAGGATGAGGCCACATTCTCCTTTGTCCCCCGAGGTGTGTCTGCCTGTCGCCTGTCTCTGCCTCTCTCCTCCGTCTCTCTGTCTCGGCCCCTCTGACTGGCCCCCTCCGCACCCTTCTTAACCTCTTGCCCCCGCCTCCCCCTCTCTCTCCCTGCTCCTGCCCCTCCCTCTCTCCCGCCCCCCGCCGCGGAGGGCCGGCAGGGGGCGCTGCGGGGCGGCCTCGGCGGCCCGGGGAGGCGGGGCGGGCGGCGGCCGCGTCGGGACCCGCCGCGATGGGACCGGAGGCGGCGCGGGCGGCGGCGGCGGCGCAGACAAAGGCGAGGGCGGCGCGGAGGGCGGCGCGGAGGGCGCGGGCCCCGGAGCCAGCGAGCGAGCGGGGCGCCGGGCTGCGGGGAGTCGGCGCCGCGGGGCGGCACCCGTCTCGCGCCCGGACACTTGCGGGGCGCCGAGCCGGCAGGGTGAGCCCGGCCAACCGAGCCAGCGCTGGGGGTGCGGGGGGCCCCGAAGTTCCAGAGCCCCGGAGAGGGTGCGGGGGGGGTCGCCGAAGTTCGGGATACGGAGGCTGGGGGCGGCTGGGGGAGCCCCGAAGTGCCAGAGCTTGAGAGGGCAGGGGACCCCGAAGTTCCGGAGTCGGGTTCAGGGAGGGGACATTGGGAGGGGGTCCCGAAGTTCCGGCCCCGTCGTTGGAGAAGGCTGTGAAGGTGTCTCCGAAGTTCCGGACCTGGAGTGGAGGGGCGACCCGAGGGAACCCCGAAATTCCCGATCTGGGGATGGAAGGGTGGCAGGGGGTCGCCGAAGTTCAGGAGTCAGAGACAGCGCGAAGGATCCCCTAAGTTCTGGACCTGCGGTTGCAGGAGGTAGATAACGTGTCCCCGAAGTTCTGGACCCGGAGTGTTGTAGGGCCGTGGCAAGGGATCTTGGAAGTTCCAGGGCTGGGGGCGACACTTCCCGAAGTTGGGGCGTCCTTGATCCTGAATGAATATCCGATCCCCTGGACTGGGGCTCGTGGGGTGGGGCTTCGACCACCGAACCCAATGTTGGATCCCGGACACCGGGCGGGGTCGGGCTCCCCTTGGGGAGCCCCGCGGCCGGCGGCGTCCGAGGCGCATGACTAGTTGGTGAGTAACTTTCCCCAGTGCAGCAAGTCGCGGCAGGAGCGTCCGGACCGGCAGGAGGAACCTGAGTTTCTGAGACCCCTGTGCCCCCGGAACCCCGGCTCGACCCAGGACCCACCCCCAACGCCGGCCAAAGCCACTGCCCCTCCCCCACCCCGGAGCTCCGGTTTCAGACCCTGTGACCAGGACAGCAGCTGCCCAGGAGGGAGGGGGGTGCATTCCCCCCTCTGACCACAGAGGCTGCTGAGTCCGGGCCTCCCTTCCCTCAGTTGGCCTGCCCTCGCCCCAGGTCTCTCCTGGACCTGGTTCCCACCCAGCCACGCGGTATTGGGATTCAGTGGTGATGGGTGGCCAGCACAGTGAACCTGTTCAGCTGCATCTTGTCTTTTTAACTAGGCTGGAGGCTCCCTGGGGATTTTTGGACTTTGACTCCAAGGTGTGCCTCTGCTGGGGGGTTTCTTTCGGGGTCCTGTGGGGGACGGGTCTCCCAGTAGGCACCTGGTAATGCCCCACTCTTTTGATGGAGGCCCTGCTTTGAAGAGTGATGAATGAATGTCAGAAGGTACTGAACAGGAATTGGCCTTGGCCTCCTCGGCCCAACCCAGAGATAGAGAAGACTTCACTGGGAGTCCTGTAATCAGGAAGATGTGAGATTTATACCGGGATGTCAGGTGCCACCTGGCTCCTGTCAGAGGCCATCTCCATCTGGAGGATGTTCCTGCAACACTCAGGACAGGAGATGGCCTCTGGTGGCTCAGATGGTAAAGAATCTTCCTGCAGTGCAGGAGACCTGGGTTTGATCTCTGGATTGGGAAGATCCCCTGGAAAAGGGAATGGCTACCCACTCCAGTATTGTTGCCTGGAGAATCCCATGGACAGAGGAACCTGGCAGGCTACATTTCCTTCACTTCTGGATTGAAATTCTGTGAATGGTGTACTTGCTAGTGCGGTCCTGGGGTTGGACATGTTTGGCCTCCCTCATCCTGGCCTGGGAGACACTCACAAACCCCCTCTCCCTCCAGAGGCCAAACCAGCAGTTCCTACCATCCCACTGGCTGCCGCTTGGAGCCCACCCAGACCAGCCTGACCAATGTCCACAGCCAGGTGAGCCCCTGCTTCTGCCAGCTTGACCTTGAGTCCCTGGGGGTGGGTGTGTTTGGTTCCCACTGAGCACCCTCTCCCCACACAGGGAGCAGCCCATCTTCAGCACACGGGCACACGTGTTCCAGATCGACCCGGCCACCAAGCGGAACTGGATCCCTGCGGGCAAACACGCACTCACTGTCTCCTACTTTTATGATGCCACCCGCAATGTCTACCGAATCATCAGCCTTGGGGGTGCCAAGGTCCTGGTGGGGCCTGGGTGGGGTGACAGGTGCCAAGGATCCTAGGGACAGGACTGGGTCCATTTACTGCCTTGCTGTGTGCCTTGGGGGCCAGGGGATACTCTGAATTTTTCTGGGTCTCCATCTTCCTCCTGAAATGGCTCAAACCAAGTGGCACAGTGGTAAAAAAATCCACCTGCCGATGCAGGAGATGTAAGAGACATACGTTTGATCCCTGGGTCAGGAAGATCCCCTGGAGGAGGGCATGGCAACCCACTCCCATTCTCTTGCCTGGAGAATCCCATAGACAGAGGAGCCTGGTGGGCTATATAGTCCATAGAGTTGCAAAGAGTCAGACATGACTAAAGCGACTTAGCACAGAAGGACTAATACAAGGCGATTTTCTCTGGGGGTTTCCTATTGATTATCACCAGTTCCATCACCCATGAACTTTTCTCCCCCACCCCACCTTCCCCCAGGCCATCATCAACAGCACTGTCACTCCCAACATGACCTTTACCAAAACCTCCCAGAAGTTTGGACAGTGGGCAGACAGTCGCGCCAACACTGTCTATGGTCTTGGCTTTGCTTCTGAACAGCATCTGACTCAGGTGGGCCTGCGGGGGTACATGGTGGGAGGAGCAGGGCTGGGGTTGGGTCTTCTCTTGTGTGTACTGGGGGATCCTGGACAGATGCTGGGCCTCCATCTTCCCAGCTACAGAATGGGCATACAGAATTGGACCAGCCTGTAGCCCCTTCCCACTTCCCGGGTCCACATCCCAGCTCAGTTGGCCACCTGCTTTGATTTTGAACACACCCTGCTCCTCTCTGGGTGCCTTTGATAGGCTGAGTGCTTCCCCACACCCCTGGCACTACCTTCATTACCACCTCCCTCCACTCTCTGATGTCTCTAGAATTCGGCATTGTCTTATTAATTGTTTCCCTGTATGGTTCATGCTCTCTGAGATGCTTTTCTTCTCTTTTCTTATAAAAGCATTAGTTTCCCTTTCAAATTTAGATCTTGAATTAATTTCTGCGGGCGGTATAAAGTAGGAGTGTTTTTTTCACATATGAGTATTCAGTTGCTCTTGGGACTTTTTTTCTTGGCCACGCCATGTGGCATATGGGATCTTTGTTCCCCAACTGAGGATTGCACCCCCTGCACTGGAAGTGTGGAGTCTTAACCATTGGACCACCTGAGAAATCCTGGAACAGTTTTTGAAAACACTACCTACCCCGAATACCCCCTATGAATTACACTGGCCGCTTTGCACAAACCAAGGGGCTGTATATCTGTAAATATTTTTAAAATTACTTTCAAGCTAAGAAAATTTATTTTAAAATTTAAAAAGGTGGGGGGCTTCCTCGGTGGCCCAGTGGTAAAGACTCTACCTGCCAATGCAGGAGAAACGGGTTCAATGCCTGGACTGGGAAGATGTTAGATGCTGCGGGGCATTGAAACCTGTGTGCTATAACTATGGGTCCTGTGATCTAGAGCCCAGAAACTGCAACTGCTGAGCCCACATGCCCTAGAGCCTGTGCTCTGCAACAAGAGAAGCTGCAGTGGGAAGCCTGTGCACCGCAACTAGAGAATAGCCCAAGCAGCAATGAAGACCCAGTACAACCAAAAATATATAAATAAATTTTTAAAAAAAAACATTCGCTGGTGGCCAGTGGTTAGGATTCCAGGCTTTCACTGCCATGATCCAGGTTCAATCCCTGATCAGGAAACTGAGATCCCACAATCTGCTTGGTGCAGCCAAAAATAAATAAATAAAATGAAAACAAAAAAGTGTATCCTATTCTAGCTGGAAAACAGGTATGGGAGATTAATATAAACTATAATATAACAAAAATGAGAAGAGGGTGATTACTTTCCCACTGACTACAGGTGCCTGTCAGAGGCTCCAAGTCCAAGATCTGCTTTCTCTTTGTCACAAAGGATATTCACAAGCGTCCCAGGCATGAAAGAGATTAGCACCCACCTGAGGCTCTCCTTGCTGAGATCAGCTGAATGAGAGGGAAAGGGGATCTCTTTCTCAAGGTGGCCTCCGTGAACATCCCACCCCTGCCCTCTACCCTGATACCCACTCTGCTCCTTGGGCATCATTTTCCAAGCTTTCTTCCCTCTCTTCCAAAGTGACAGAGCTGGTGCTGGGTAGGAGTAGTGTGGTGGGGCCCTGGTGGAGGGGGGTGGGAGTTTGTTGACTGTCTGCTCCTATCCCTCATCCCTCAGTTTGCTGAGAAGTTCCAGGAAGTGAAGGAAGCAGCAAGGCTGGCACGGGAGAAATCTCAGGATGGGGGAGAACTCACCAGTCCAGCCCTGGGGCTCACTGCCCACCAGGTTAGCACTCCTTGTCCCAGGCCTGCCAGGAACTCAACTGCTATGGAGGGGAGGGGTCTAAATGCTATGCCGGTGCTCAGGACCAAATGCTCACTGTTGATGTAAAATTAGATCTATGGCAGAGTTGGTTGGACCATGGAAATGGGTTGTGGGTGCCATGGGAGCATGTCATAGGCCTGTCTGAAAGTTAGATAAAGGAAGACCAGAAAACCAGCTCACGTGGCAGACTTGAAATGTGAAAGCTGAAATGGCTAAGTAGTGGTGCATGCTTGCATACTGTCGCTTCAGTCGTGTCCAACTCTTTGTGACCCTATGAACTGTAGTCTGCCAGGCTTCTCTGTTCATGGGATTCTCCAGGCAAGAATACCAGAGTGGCTTGCCATGCCCTCCTCCAGGGGATCTTCCCAGCCCAGGGATTGAACGTGCGTCTCTCATGTCTCCTGCATTGGCAGGCGGGTTCTTTACCACTGAGCCACCTGGGAAGCCCTAAAGTAGTAGGGTGGGGTAAAAAACTGTTCCTGAGCATTTCCCCCCACTAACTTATTCAACATCATTTATTGACCACCTACTGCGTGCCAGGCCCAGGACTGGGAACAGGGCTTAAGAAGATAAAAAAAAGTCTGCTGGTCCCTGCCCTCAGGACTGTGGTCCGGGCACCAGGTGGATTCATAATGAATTTAGCCTAATGGAGTAGGTTTCCCGTAGGAATTTTAAATGGCTGTTGAAATTTGGCCCCAGGAAATGTGATTGCGGTGAGGGAATAGCACCGAGGCTTCAGATTGCTCCCCAATTTGCAGATTATGAGCATCTATCTCCCTGGGTTTAGGCTAGCCTGCATTAGGTTTGTTCCTGGTGGGTTGGTGAGAGCCCAGAAGGCAAGGAGGCGGGACAGGGCGCCAAACTACAGCCCAGGGGCCATGCGGGGGGCCATGGATGGTGGGTGAGGAGGGGAGAGGAACCATTGGATCCCAGTGCTGGGAAGGACCTCCTGGCCCCTCTCAGTCATGACCCCTGACATCAGCCCTGACTCCAACTATGACCTAACTGGCCCTTAACTGAAGCCACGCCCTCCTGTGACTTCATTTCTATCCATGCCCTTAGGTGCCTCCGAGCCCCCTCGTCAGCGCCAACGGCCCCGGCGATGAGAAGCTATTCCGCAGCCAGAGCGCGGATGCCCCGGGCCCCGCTGAACGCGAGCGGCTCAAAAAGATGCTGTCGGAAGGGTGAGGGGGTAGAGCAGGGTACAGGGGCGTGACAGGACGAAAGGTGGGGGAGGTGAGAGGAGATTCTCAGAAACTGTTGGGACGCGTTCAAGTGGCGGAATCTGACAGTGGATCCACGCCTGGGATACCAGTACAGGCCTGGGTTGGAGCGGAGACACCCAGATTACGCCCCTTCCAGAGCCGACCCCGCTTGCCTCATCCATTCCTCGGGGCTAACCCTGGCCCGTCCACACACCCCCCAGCTAATTATAAACCCACGGGTGCCTCCCCACCACCCGGTTCTGTCCACATCCCATGGATTGATACTGCTCGCCAGACGGACTGTGTGTCGCGGTGCTGACACGGAAGGCCTCCTCTGACCCCACCTCCCGGGAAGACACCGCCTCCCCGGGACGTCCCCACCCCCTTGTCTCGAGGTCTCTTAACCACGCCCCCGACCCAGCACCACCCTCGCCCCGCCCCCGGCCCAGTGAGGCCCCGCCCTGCCCTCTGCCGACTCTGGCGCTCTCGCAGCTCCGTGGGAGAGGTGCAGTGGGAGGCCGAATTCTTCGCGCTGCAGGACAGTAACAACAAGTTGGCGGGCGCTCTACGAGAGGCCAACGCGGCCGCCGCCCAGTGGAGGCAGCAGCTGGAGGCCCAGCGCGCAGAGGCTGAGAGGCTGCGGCAGCGGGTGAGGAAGCCCCACCCCCGCAAAGACCCCAAGTGGCCCAAGGGTTGCTGTGAAGCCCCTGCCTCCTGTCTGACCTGGGTTCCACTGGCTGGATGTGTGATCTCGGCAGGTCACTTCCCAGAGTCTTAGTTTCTTGCTCTGTAGTATGGGTCTGAAGTAATGTCGGCCACAGAGGATCGTCAGACCCTAAAGTCCTACCTGCCAGAGGTGAGGTAGCGGCCGGATGTGTAGGAATGAATTCCCAGTCGTGGGTTTGACTGATCAGGAGGCGTGTCCCCGGGGTGAGGGGGGTACAGACTGGGCCATCAGGGACTGACCTTTCTGTCTGCACAGGTGGCTGAGCTGGAAGCCCAGGCTGCCTCCGAGCCACCTGCAGTCAGTGAGAAGGAGGGACCTGGCCAGTCATTGGAGCAGCTGGAGGCACTAGTGCAAACTAAAGACCAGGTGTGTGAACGCATCTGTACGCATGTGTGTTTCCTCCGGCCTTGCCTTCCTTGATCTCCCGCAGGGGAGCCAAGGACCTCAGAACAGATTCTGGGAACTTTTCCACTAGGAGATCCAGACTCTGAGGAGCCAGACTAGTGGGTCCCGTGAGGCCGCAGACACCACTGAACGTGAGGAGACACAGCAGAAGGTGCAGGTATGTGTGGTTGCTGTGGGGTGGGGTGGGGTGACTACCTGTGGCAGCCAGCCCCTGGTATGGGACAGACATGATCTTCCCTTCCCACGGGTTCTGGACAGCCGTGTGCCTCCCTGAACCTCCGTTTCTTCACTTATAAATGGAGTCAGGAAGACATCTAAGGTTGTGAAGGAGTCAGATGACCAGGTGCATGGAAGGACTGAGTCAAAGGATGGTTATTAGGACAATGTTTCATCTTCTTCCATTCATTCACAAGCAATTTTTGAGTCTCTGTTGAATTTCCATTCTTGACCCCTATCAAATCCTCACACATCCCCGTCTGTGGCCAGAAGCTTGCATTTGTACCCAGATGTGGCTGGCCTGGCTTTCACTGAAGACTTTATCTGAGGAACATTCATAGAGGCATGTCCTGTGAGTCCATCAGGTGGAGAAGTTAAAGGATCTGGTGTCCCCCAAAGAGAGAGTATTTGAGGGAATGCTCCCTGTTGTCTCCTGGGCAGCGTGCACAGCAAATGCAAAGGCCCTGAGCTGGGGAGAAAGTATTCAAAGAACCACAAGGAAGCCAGAAAGGCTGAGCAGGAATGAGCAACGAGAGGAGGGAGGGGTCTGAATTTCATTCCCAGAACAATGGGTGACAGGAGGATTTTGACGAATGTGGTCAGTTCAAATTGGCTGGGGGACCAGGGAGTGTCTTGGGTACGGGTAGCTGGGAGAAAGCCATCAGACAGGGAGAGTTGGGACCAGAGCACCTACTTTGAGATGCTAGACCCTCGAGACTGGCTGGGGCCCCGACACTGCCTGCCCTCTCCCTATAGGACCTGGAAACCCGAAACGCAGAACTGGAGCACCAGCTGCGGGCCACGGAGCGCAGCCTGGAGGAGGCGCAGGCCGAGCGGGAGCGGGCCCGGGCTGAGGTGGGCCGGGCCGCGCAGCTGCTGGACGTCAGGCTGTTTGAGCTGAGCGAGCTGCGGGAGGGGCTGGCCCGCCTGGCCGAGGGCACTCCCTGAGTCCAGCCCCCGGGTCTGCGTAGAGGAAGGGGCCTGTGGGAGCTGGTTTTACATGAACGATTCCCGCCTGGGGCACAGGCCAGGCCGCAGGCGGCACAGTGGGCCAAGCCCCCTGGCAGGGACTGGGGCCCGACTCAGCCTGGGGAGGGCTTGTCCACAGGACTCCAGCCGGCCCTGGCTGTTCACAGCTCAGAGGCTGTTTTTGAGCTTTTCATTGTGTAGAATTTCTAGACTCCCCAGGGAGCGTGCTGGTGCCCAAATTACATTTCTAAGTGTGGCTGTGTGTGTGTGGTGTCTGAGCAGCCGGGTATACCTAACCACCATCACTGGACCCTCTGTCCATCTGCCCTCAGTCTGTAGAGGGTTTGGTAAGCCACTTAGAGGGTGAGGTTCAGAAAGCCCGATGGAGCGTGTCCAGAACACATGGCTCTGCTTCCCCATCTTCTTAAGCCCTGCCCATGTTGTCTGGACAGTTTGGACTAACGTGGACACTGATTAAGCCCCCTATTTTCACTTCACTCTGGCCACAAACCCCAAATACAACCAAGTGGGCAAGTGGGGAAGCTCCTAGAACATGGCTGTGTTCACTAGGCATGGAAATGATCTCTCCAAAACATCATTTCTGCATCTGGATAGTAGAGCGGTTGCTATACCCATTTTCCAGATGAGGAAACTGAGGTCCATATAAGGGACTTTACCCACCCAAGGTCACTCAGCTGGAATGGTCAATACTACAGTCCAAAGCTTTGGGCCTGGCCCGACAGGAAAGAACTAGTGGGTGGGGTGGCAACATGATGTTCTGGGGGACTTGAGAAATACAGGCAGCCACACCCTCTTCTCGCTGCCCCTGCTCCCCAGTCAGACGGCAGAAGTTAAAAGACATTTATTAAGCACCTCCTGCAAGTGGCACACCTTTGCTCATTGCACATCCAGGGTGACCCTGGGCTGGGCTCACTGTACCCCAGGTGGACTGGGGCCCAACCTCACAGCCAGTGTTCTTCCTTCCTCAGCAGCCCACCTCTTGGCCAAGGCTCTGAAAAGGGGCCGCCGGAGGCTGCAGGGTGGAGGTCTGTGCACTGCACGACGAGTGTGTCAGCGGGCTCTGCTGAGGGGCACTGGGCAGGCCAGGAGAGGGGCCTGACCTCAGGGGAGGGCGCGCTAACCCTCAGCTTGATGGAGTCCCAGGCTGGGCACGTGGGCGCTGTGCAGAACTCAGGCTGGACCCTGAGCAGGTGCAGGGGACGAGGAGGCCTCAGGCCGGGCCCTGGGTGGGCGCCCCCTGCGGTCAGCCCTGCTGGCCTTCTGCCGCTGCAGTGTCTGCTCCACTTTCTCCTTGAAGCGCCGGTTCTTCTGCTTGATCTTGGCCAGCTCGGCCTTGCGCTTCGCCTCCATGTCGGGGTCCTGGCATGGGGAGGACCAGAAGGTGGCTAAGCGGATTGTCCTCCCTGGGGACCCTTGCGCCCTACCCCTATCACACGGATGGCTCAGCCAGCCCTCACCTTCCCCTCCAGAATCATCTGCTTCCGCTTGTTAATCTCCTTCTTTTCATCAAAGTTGGCTGCCTCCAGTTTCTGGGCAGGGGGGGAAGGAGTAGGGGGAGGAAGAGGCCATCACGAGGGTTGCCACCTTAAAGGAAGCACCCTGGGTCCCTGAGGACGGGCCCCTTCTCCGACACTCACAATCTCACACTCCCTCCGCACCACGTTGACCTGTGTGAGGATCTGTAGGACCTGGGCTTCCTCCACTGAGAACTCCTCCAGCTTCTTTTCTGTGGGGACAGCAGGGGCCTGGGGTTGGGAGGGGCAGGGAAGGGCAGGCACCACAGGGAGAAAGATTTCAACCATGTAGTTCTCCATGCAGCAGGGCATGCAAGGCCATACAGAGTCATATCAGATAAAGATTAGGTGGGCAAGAGCTAGGTACAGATTGCTCTCTTTTTCTGGTTGTTAACCACACTATGAATTTGATTAGGAATTTTTTTTTTTCCTCCCTGAAAACAGTGTCCATTATAGTCAAGACGTTTCTGAATCTCAGGACAGTCTGTGCAGTGGTTGGGAGATGCCCCAGAGCTTCTCGGTCTTGGATATACATTAAACTACCCAAGGGGATTTTTAAAAACATGCCTAGGCCACAGCCCTGGGGCTTCTGACTCATCTGCAGGGACCACACACACACTGTGGTCTGAGAAACCAAAGTCCCTTCCCATCAGATGTGGCTTCTGGCTGCTGGAGGCCATGACAGAGTTTCTGTTTCAACAGCTGGGCAAAAGAAACTTCTATGGGGGTTGCGCAGGAAAGAAAGTGAAGTTTAAGCCTCCTCATATGAGCAGGCAGGCAGGTGCTGACAGGGTGAGTGGACCTCTCACCCAGAGGCACCACCCCACCTCCCCACCCGCACTCACCGATCTGCTCCTCGATGGCGTGAACCAGGTGGATGTCATACTGTGTCACCAGTGTGATGGCCTGTCCCTGCCGCCCTGTGGGGACACACCCAGACTGTGTGCTGGAGGCCAGGAGAAGGGGCCGGTACAAGCAGGTCCTGACTGCTCGGCGGCTCAGAGCTCCTCTTGATCAAAGGGAACTCGGTGGGTGGAGGAATGAGTGGAAACGAAGGAAGCTTAGAGCGTCAGGTCTCAGCTCCCTGCTTGACCTCTGTGTGGTAGGCAGGTCTGTCCCAGGGGAGCAGCAGGACTCCAGGGAGAGGTGGCTCTCCTGCCAGCTTGGCCTTAATCAGGGGCCAGTGATGTGGCCAATTTCCCTTTTTAGTGTGGCTGCTAGGAAGCCCAGATAGGCTTCAGCTCCGATCTCTACATGCCACCTTCTCTGTTTCCAATTTCCACGAGACAATGCGCTAGAACAGCCCTGGGAGCTGACCAGGCCTGAGACCCTCAGAGCAGCCCCAAACAGGCATCCCATTCTTGTTACCCATTGTTGGACGAGGCGGTGGGGGCCCAGAGAGCTGATGTGACCCAGAGAGCTGATGTGACCGGCCTGAGGCCACAGGGCAGGAGAGAAGAGCCAGACCCAGTCTGGCCCCAGAAACCATGGCTCTGCCCACTCCAGGTGTGAGCAAATCTCTGGGACTCGGTGCCCCTTCCAGGTGGGGCTGGGGAGGAGACACAGCAAGTGGTTGAACTTGAACGCTGAATCCCTCAGGGCAGCATCTTACCCATCAGGATCTGTACACCTGTTTGCTGCTGGGCTAGGACGGGCAGCCCTGACAGGTGAAGGGGGCTCAGGTGAGGCAAGAGGTAGTGGTGGGGAGGGGGTTGTGTATGCCGTGTCCCCAGGGGACAGCTCAGTGCTGCCTGGATCATGTGGAGAAGACACAGCACCCCCTCCTGTCTTTTTGTTTGTTTTGGGGGGTCTTTTGGGCGTGGCGTGCAGGATTTTCCCCAACAAGGGATCAAACCCATGCCCCCTGCATGGGTAGCACAGAGTCTGAAACACTGGACTGCCAGGAAGTCCCCGCCCGTGGTTCTGAAAGGAGGATTTCCGCAACTTGCAAGCACTACCTCTAGTATCTCTCACCTGCAGCCTGTGGCCCTCCCATGTCCCACCAGCTCGTGACTGGGTCTGCATGCTGTGGGCAGGCAGGAGGGTGGGTGCCCAAAGTCTGCCCCGCCCTGTCTGCTCACCTGCGCGGGCTGTCCGGCCAACTCGGTGGATGTAGATTTTTGGGAGTCCGGGGGTGTTGTGGTTGATGACCACCTGCACAGTGGGAATGTCCAGGCCCCTGGAGGCAGAGGCCAGTCAGCACCTCTGTCCACGTGGGGAAACCGAGGTTGGGACTCACCCAAGGTCACTTGGCGGTGAAGCTGGGGCTGCCTGAAGCCAGCCTCCCTCTCTGGCCCTTTTGTGGGGGCCACTGCGGGGGAGGGAGCACCCTGGAGCTGCTCACCGGGAGGCCACATCTGTCGCGATCAGGATCCGGTAGATGCTGGACTTGAACTTGGCCAGGGCAGCAAAGCGTTCTTTCTGTGCCAAATTGGGAGAGAATTGGGGTGGGGGGTGTCAGGTAGCATCCCAAGAAACGTTTCAGAGTTTATGCTTACTGTGTGAGGCCTGGGGACATGCATGGCAGAGGCCAGGACAGTCTCTGCCCTCAAGGGGCTCACAGTCCAGCGAGGGAGATGACCCCGAGGAGGCCAGAACGGGGCAGATGGGGTGGCAGGAAGAGTGTTCCAGGCAGAGGAGAGGGCCTGGGCAAAAGCCCTGGGGCCGAGAGGAGTCCCCAGGGCGAGGCTGGTTGGGGAGGGCTCTGTGTGGCCACCTGGTGCCTAACCTGTTTCATCATGGAGTGCAGAGCCACGGTGGGGAAGTTGAATTTGCGTAACATCATGCACAGGATCTGGCAGGTCCTGGTGGGAAGGACAGGCTGTCGGTCCATCTAGTGCTGGGGTCCTGGGAGGGTGCTCCGCACCCCCCCCCCCACGCCCTGAGACCCCTAGCAGTGGCCCTGCATGACTTGGAAAGGAGAAGCAGGGCTGCTGCGTCCTGCCTGCTGACACCTCCCCTGGCCTAAGCCAACAAGAGGGTGCTCTACGTCCAGACTTTTCTCTTCTGGTAGCCCAAGAAATTCTTGGGGGGCAGCGGTCAGGAGGTCTCCTCCATGTGCTATGGGCTCCCCTTCTACGCTGGCTCAGGCTAGACCAGCCTACAGCTCCTTGATGCTCTCCCCAAACATGTCAAAGGATTTTGAAATCCCTGGGTCTGTGGAGAGGACAGCCGTGGGGGTGATGTGCTGGGCCTCAGTGACCCCGAGACCACAGCGAACTGGCTCTCCAAGGCCTTCCCAGATGCTGCAGGAGTCTCCTGGGGAGAGCCCAAGGCCCTCAGCTCTTCCAGTTAAGGGCAGATCTGAAGAAGTGAAAGTGTTAGTCCCTCAGTCTTGTCCAACTTTCTGCAACCCCAGGGACTGTAGCCCACTAGGCTCCCCTGTCTATGGAATTCTCCAAGCAAGAATACTGGAGTAGGTTGCCATTCCCTTCTCCAGGGGATCTTCCAAACTCAGAGATTGAACCTGGGTCTCCTGCATTGCAGACATATTCTTTACCATCTGAGCCACCAGGAAAGGGCAGGTCTGAGGACCCCTAAACCCTGGCTCTGTCTTCATGGGGGTGACCTTATTAGCAAACTGCTTGACCTCTCTGAGCCTCCTTGAGTGAATCCTCTGAAACTGCTGGTCAGAGCAGAGGCCCTGGAGTGCCAAGACTGGCCGTGTGCCTGACACCTCCAACCTCAGACCACCTGCTGGACCTCCATGAGGCACAGTGGGAGGGACACCTGGGGGATGGGAGAGGCAGGCCCATCTGTGCTCACTTGCATGTGTTGGTGAAGATGATGACAGACCAGTCCTCATGCTCGTCCTGGAAGTTCTGGACTAGGTGGACCAGGTAGGCATCCTTGACCTTCTCGGGCACTAGCAGGTAGCGCTGGTCCAGCTGTTCCACAGTGCGTACCCTGGGCACGGGCAGATTTGTTTCCCCTTCTGTTGAATGAGGTCAGTGCCTGCCCTGCCCATGGTCAATGACCTCTGTTGGACAGCCCCGCCTCCCACTTGCCCTGCCCCGTCCCACCGCCAGAAAGTAGCTATGGACTCACGGGGCCTGAGCCTCCCAGAAAAAGGGCTGGTTGGTGGCCAGGCCCTGTAGCTCCCTCAGTGTGTCAGTCAGTGTGGCGCTGAAGAGCAGCGTCTGCCTGCGGGCGGGCACGGCTGCCAGGATGACTTCCAGGTCGACGGTGAAGTCAGTGCAGCCCTGTTCCAACAGCCGGTCTGCCTCATCCATCACCTATAGCATCAGCCGCAGCAGGCAAGGGGTGGGGACCTGGGGTGAGGCTGCTGTCCGAGGCCTGACCACCAGCCCAGGGCCCAACCTACCTCCTCCATGTGCCTCCTTCCTGGGCTCAGACATGCACGCTGGAGCGCTCTCCCTCGAGGTCTTGGAGGCCTGCTCTCTTGCCCATCTCAGCTTCAACGTTAACTCCTCAGAGAGGCCCTGCCCTCAACTAACTTTTTTAGTGTGTGCATGCACGCGTGCTCAGTTGTGTCTGACCCTTTGTAACCTCAAGGACTGCAGACCTCCAGGCTCCTCCATCCATGGGATTTTCCAGGCAAGAATACTGGAGTGGGTTGCCATTTCCTCCTCCAGGGAGTTTTCCCCACTCAGGGATCACACCTGCATCTCCTGCATTGGCAGGTGAATTCTTTACAACTGAGCCACCTGGGGAGCCTGTCTTTTCTAGTACAGGCCCCCTTTTGTTGGTCCCTGAGGTGTCATTGTCACCATTCCTAACTTGGTAATGGATGGCCTATGGGACACACAGTTCCCAAATGGATGAATCAGGGCCCTGAGCTGACTCACCAGGAAGTGGATCTTCTTTATGCTGAAGGTGTTGGAGCTGCGGAGGTGGTCAGCCAGGCGCCCCGGTGTGGCAATGACTACGTGTGGTTTCCGGGAGAGCTCCAGGGCCTGGGCCACCATGTCTGTGGGTGGAATGTGAGAGGTGGGGCTAGGTAGATGGTCTGAGGCTGCAGCAGTCACATGCCTAGAGCCTCCTTGGGTCCCCCCATACCCATGCCGCCAACGATGATGCAGTCTTTCAAGCCCAAAGGCTTTCCCAGGACCCGGAACTGCTCTGCGATCTGATAGGCCAGCTCCCTGTGGGGATGAAGGAGCCAGACTGAGTCAGATAGGGGTTTTGTGCCTGGCTCTCATTCCTGTCTCCATCAATAGGGCCTCCTGCTTGCATTTTTCCTGTTCACACACCCTCCATGGCTCCCAGTCCCCTTTGGACAAAGGTTCTAATACTGACTGTTGGAGGCCCATTGTGGCTCCTGCCCTCTCACTAGGCTGGGTGTCTGAACAGAGTATGGCTTGTCCTTGGCCAGTCCCACCCAAACTGCTCTGTGATCTGATAGGCCAGCTCCCTGTGGGCATGAAGGGGCCAGACTGAGTCAGATAGAGGAGCCAGTAAACTACATTTTCTGGAGTGCCCGTGGCCTTTCCTCATCCACGTCCTCAGCAATGGCCTTGACACCACAGTCATCAAAGCCTGAGACCCAAGTGTCAACCACCCCCTGGCTCCAAGGCTGGTCAGTGGGTCAGTGGCCAAGTCCCCTCCTCTCTCCCCCCAGCTCTGTCCAGGCCTTTCCTCTGCCCATGTCCCTACTTCCCAGCCTTCATGCTTGCCCTGAGTCAAGTCCTGTGCTCAGCACTTCTCACACACCACCTTGCTAATTCTTCAGCACCTCTAAGGGTTGGGCTAATTTCTGTTCCCATTTTGCACACATGGCAAGTGTACTCAAAGAGGTAAAGGCATGTGCTCAAGAGCACACAGCTGGTTAATTCACCCAAGAGGCATGCGTCTGTGTGTGGGGGGTGGGACTCACCTGGTGGGTGTCAGGACGAGGCAGAAGATGCCATAGGGATCCTCAGACAGCTTCTGCAAGATGGGCAGGACAAACGCTGCTGTTTTGCCGCTGCCTGTCTTGGCACAGCCCAGGCAGTCCCGACCTGGGCAGAGAGCAGAGCAGTGTCACAGGAGCAGACAGGTATTCCATCAGGCACAGTTTACAGCAGCTAACATTTAATGAGCAATGACTATATGCTCAGGCTTCCCTGGTGACTCAGTGGTAGAGAATCCACCTGCTAATGCAGGAGACGTAGGTTCCATCCCTGGGTTGGGAAGATCCCCTGGAGAAGGAAATGGCAACCCACTCCAGTACTCTTGTCTGGAAATCCCATGGACAGAAGAGCCCGACGGGCTACAGTCCACGTGGTCACAAAAGACTCGGGCACGACTTAGCAACTTAACGATAATGACAAGAACTGTATGCTCAGTACCATCCTGTGCCCTTCCTGTTGAAGACATTATGACAACTTTCCATTTAGAGTACTGACAAATTTAAGGAGGGTGAGGCCATTATCGTCCCCATTTAGCAGAAGGGGAAACAGAGTCAAAGGTTTGCCCAGGACATACAGAAAGTGAGTAACAGCCTGGACTGGAACCCACATCCATTTGACTTGAGATACCTGCTACTACTTATATGCAGAGTACATCATGAGAAACGCTGGGCTGGAAGAAACACAAGCTGAAATCAAGATTGCCGGGAGAAATATCAATAACCTCAGATATGCGGATGACACCACCCTTATGGTAGAAAGTGAAGAAGAACTAAAGAGCCTCTTGATGAAGGTGAAAGAGGAGAGTGAAAAAGTTGGCTTAAAGCTCAACGTTCAGAAAACTAAGATCATGGCATCTGGGCCCATCACTTCATGGGAAATAGATGGGGAAACAGTGTCAGACTTGATTTTTTTGGGCTCCAAAATCACTGCTGATGGTGATTGCAGCCATGAAATTAAAAGACGCTTACTCCTTGGAAGGAAGGTTATGGCCAACCTAGATAGCATATTTAAAAGCAGAGACATTACTTTGCCAACAAAGGTCCATCTAGTCAAGGCTATGGTTTTTCCAGTGGTCATGTATGGATGTGAGAGTTGGACAGTGAAGAAAGCTGAGCGCTGCAGAATTGATGCTTTTGAACTGTGGTGTTGGAGAAGACTCTTGAGAGTCCCTTGGACTGCAAGGAGATCCAGTCAATCCATCCTAAAAGAGATCAATCCTGGGTGTTCATTGGAAGGATTGATGTTGAAGCTGAAACTCCAATACTTTGGCCACCTCATGCGAAGAGTTGACTCGTTGGAAAAGACCCTAATGCTGGGTAGGATTGGGGGCGGGAGGAGAAGGGGACGACAGAGGATGAGATGGTTGGATGGCATCACCGACTCGATGGACATGGGTTTGGGTAGACTCCGGGAGTTGGTGATGGACAGAGAGGCCTGGCGTGCTGCAATTCATGGGGTTGCAAAGAGTAGAACACGACTGAGCGACTGAACTGAACTGAACCTGCTACTAACCACGATCTCATTTTGACTCCTTCCCCAGGATCAGAGCTTAGGAAACTCATAATGTCCTCCTCAGTCCAGAATGCCCTCCCCCAACCTGCATCCTATTCTCCCTACTGACTCTTCATCCCTGTTTAATGCATTAACTTGTCACATCCTAGGCTTCCTGAAGGCTTCTCTTTAATGGCAAAACTGGGTTGTACCAAAGGGGTGGAGAGAAGAGCAGTCTAAGGACCAGAGTCTTGGATTTACCAATAATCTTGACAACCTCAATTGCCATTTGTAAAATGAAGACAGTAAAGCAAGGTCTACCGAATTTTCCCAGTACTATCTATTAGTTATTCATCAAACCCTCCCAGTGATGAGGCTAGAAAGTTTCAGAGATTACATCACTTGTGCAGGCGAGTCAGTCGTACAGCCTACATTACCTAGTCGTCCTCCGGAACCCAGGATCGCCCGTAAGGCCCAAGGCTGCCCCTTGCCTCACGGGACCCGCGTGGGCAAAAGCTGAGAGAAGGCAAGAGAAGCGACAGTAGCGGAGACGCCTCCTGGAGAGGTCAAGCTACACTCACCCTCCAGGATGGCGGGGATGCAGCCTAGCTGCACGGGCGTGGGCTGCTTCAAACCCATCTGCCGACACTGTTCCACGAGCCACGAAGACAGCCCGAGCTCCGCGAAGCCCGCCATCCTCGCAGCCAGGGCAGATTGAGCGCTCGTGTGAACGGCGCTTCCGGCGCGTGTCGATGACGTCACGAAAGCGTTACCGTTTGTTGGATCTGCCTCCTGCTTAGTCCCACCCTCTCCAACTCACAGTTCAAAGCCTCGACCACATTCTTACCAGGTTTTCCCGGAATCCCGTGGTGGTGGTGGGGGGGTCTCAGCCACGAATTAAACTACAGTTCCCAAGATGCCCTGCGAGACGCAGTTGCGTCTCCCTCCCCTCTAGTCCCCTTTAAGAGTCTTCCATTGGCTCATCTCCAGGGAGGGGCCAGTAAACTACATTTTTCCGGAGTGCCCGTAGGTGGCTGCCTCCTTCCGGCCGACGTGTCTTTCAGGAAGAGGAGCGAGTGAGAGGGCAGCGACATGGCTCCTCCGGCTCCTGGTCCGGTTTCTGGCGGCTCCGGGGAGGTGGACGAGCTGTTCGACGTGAAGAACGCCTTCTACATTGGAAGTTACCAGCAGTGCATCAATGAGGCGCAGCGGGTGAAGGTGCGGCGGCTCCGGGGCTGGGAGACGCTGGGGGCGGAGACGGAAGACGCTTCCTGGTGGCCGCGGGTCGGGCTCTGATTTTAAAAACCCTATCTTTTCTCCTTGCGCTGTTTCACCTCCCCACATCTCTTCAGAGCGCGGTGAGGAATTGTCTTTGTCCCTTGACAAAACTCAAAGCAGTAACATGATAATTCTTTCTTTGACTGCTCACTCTGCGCCTTAGGAGACGTTTGAATAAGAGAGAGGTTCATGCTTCTATAGTAATAGTAACAAAGTAACAAATATAATGATACTGCTGCTGCTCCTAAGTCGCCTCAGTCGTGTCCGATTCTGTGCGACCCCATAGACGGCAGCCCACCAGGCTCCCCCGTCCCTGGGATTCTCCAGGCAAGAACACTGGAGTGGGTTGCCATTGCCTTCTCCGATAATGCTACGCTGCGATAGTATTAATAGTAATAACAATAATAGTTTTCATTTGTTTCCGCCATGCCCTCAATACCCCTAAAGTAGAGACTATTGTTTATCCTCATTTTACAGGTGAGAGAACAGGGAGGCTCAAGAGAGAAATGACTTCTCGCCTGTTACCCTACCCCACTAGCCAGGTTATTTCTCCCTAAACTTGCTCATTCATTCATTCCTCACTGATCATCTGTATGGGCCAGGCCGTGTATTTGTGCTGGGCTCAAAGCTATGACAAAATAGATAAAACTCCTATCTTCCTTGGAAGCCTCAGCTCTCAAGGGAGGCAGATAGACAATAAGAAAGTAAACAAGGTATCAGGGGCATCCCTGGTGGTCCAGCAGTTAAGACTTGGCATTTGCACTACAGGGAGCATGGTTCCGTCCCTTGTTGGGGAAGTTCTGAATGCCACGCCAAATACAAATACAAATAAATAAAATTAAGTTATTTAAAAGGGGTCAGGAAGTGGTGTGATGGAGAGTGGTGGGAGTGAGCCTGACTGTTTGAGAGCTGGAAAATGCAGCTGGAAAGGCCCAGGCAGTGAGTGGGTGACAGGAGAGGGGGTAGCCGGGACTGCTAGCAGCACTCTTTTGGGAAGGAGATGGATGATGAGCTATTGGAGATTTAAAAAAACGGTATATTTATTTTTGCTGCTCAGGCTTCTCTCTAGTTGTAGAGTGCGGGCACTACTCACCACAGGAGCTTCTCACTGCGGTGGCTTCTCTTGCTGCGGAGCACAGGTTCTAGGTTCAAGGGCTCCAGTAGTTAGGGCTTGCAGGCTCTAGAGTGCTGGCCCAGTGGTTGTGCACACGGGTTCCGTTGCTCCGAAGCGTGTGGAATCTTTCTTGATTCATCACTGGCAGGCAGACTCCCTCCCAACCACTGGACCACAGGAAATCCTGAGGATTTTTAAGAGCTGTGAATGTAACAGGGTCTTTGCCTGCCCTCATGGTCAAGTGTTCTGAAGAGAGTAAACAAGTAAAGAATCGAGTGAATAAGTAATTACAACTTGAGCCCTGCAGGGATAGGAGATAGAAAGTGCTGATCAGATATGGGGGGCGTGGAGGTGCGGGGGTGGGGGTGGGGTGGGGTGCGGCTGCTTCATGTGGGAGTGGTCAAATCAGACCAAGCTTCTGTGACTGTCATTTAACCCTGTGACCAGACCTTGAGAAGGCCCTCACTCCATAGGTTACAGTCCCAAAGGTGCTGAGGCAAGGGTGAGCTCTGTGTAGTCAAGGCCTGAGAGGCTGGGGTTGCAGAAGTGGGGCAAGCACAGTGGGGGAGATGAAGAATGAAGTGAACGGAGTGAGAGGCAGGGCCTGGAGGGGGTTGCCCAGCAAGGGTTTGGATTTTATTCTGAAGGTGTGGGAGGCCATAGGAGCACCATGCAAGGGAGTGGCAGGCGTCTTCATGGAGGCAGCCTAAGGGTTGGAGGAGTTTGGATTCTGAAGTGGAGAAGGCTTGCTTTCCCTTTTGGCCTTTGGCAGTGAACCCCATGTCCCTGAGTGTCATCTGTGGTATGGGGGGTAAAACCTCAGACTTCAGTAAGAGGTTCGGATTTGTTGAAACAGCGTTTGCATGATTGTATTAGTTTTCCATTGTCAGTGTGACAAAGGACAGCTCAAGGCAACAGATTTACTATCTTGCAGCTTCTGTAGGTCAGAAGTCCAACCCTGCTCTCACTAAGCTAAAATCAAGGTATCGGCCTAACTGTGTCCTTTCTGGAGATTCCTGGGAAGAACCACCTTCCTAACTCATTGAAATTGCTGCCTCTTGGCCAGGGGCCACCCTTAGTTCCTGGAGGCTTCTAGATGCTTCTCTCCAGCCCTCAACCTCCCACATCACCCTTCCATCTCAGAATCAACCACGGAGGGACTTTTCCGGTGGTCCAGTGGTTAAGACTCTGTGCTCCCAATGCAGGGGGCCCAGGTTCAATCCCGGCTCAGGGAACTGGATCCCACATGCTGCAATGACGATCTCCTGTGCTGCAACTAACATCTGGTGCAGCCAAATAAATTAAAAAAGAGAAAAAAAGATCCAGGCATGGGGGTTCTTGGAGTCTTGCAAATTTCCCCTTTCTCTTCATTCCTTTTGTCTAAAAGTCCTCTGCTTTTAAGGGGTTCTGTGATCAGACTGGACCCTCCCAGATAACCCAGCATGGTCTCCCCATTTTCAGGTCCATAATCTTAATCACACCGTGCAGTCCCTTTTGTGACGTAATGAAAGCTGTCCCAAGGGCTGCTGTGGACACCTCTGGGGGCCTTATTGTGCTCAGCGTCAGAGTTGTTAACATACCTCCCTGCTGGGTGGAGTAGACCACAGGAAGGTTCAGACAGGCCTGGCTGCCTCAGTTTCTGGCTCTTCAGTGTTCTCTCTGCAGCCAGGACTGAGTCACGGCACCCCTTCGAGCCTCGCTTTCCGCTCCTGTCAGACGGGAGCCATGACTTGCATCTCAGTAGGGCCCCATGAGGTTCTTCGTCATTCTCATCTATCCACCTTCTATCTTCTGTTGTGTGTGTGTTCTGTTTATGTTATAGCAATGTGTTCTTTGAGTCTTACTATGTCATACAAATTTTACCTCTCTGCTGAAGGAAGCAGCATGACCTGCTTTATGCAGAGAGCTATAGAAAGCAAAGGAAACCAGATCAGCTGTCAGATCACTGTTGTTGGAGGCAATGCTGTGGCGCAACCTCTGAGCTGGGGCCTGTGTGCCCTCTTCTGCAACATGGTAAAGATGCACTGGCACCAAACCAAGAGATCCTCCCTGACGTGGCCAGAAGAATGGGAGTCCTTTCCCTGCTGAGCCCTTTGATGTGCTTTAATTCTGGTCCACAGGCCACCTAAATCCTCTTTGGCAGCCTGTATTGGGTTAAATGGTGTCCCTGATGAGATGCGTCCACTCGGAACCTGTGAATGTGACTTATTTGGAAAAGGTCTTTGCACACTGCCAGGTGGTGCGTGGTAAAGAATCCGCCTGCCGATGCAGGAGACACGGGAGATGGGGTTCGATCCCTGGGTCAAGAAGATTCCCTGGAGGAGGAAATGGCAACCCACTCCAGTAGTCTTGCCTGGGAAATTCCGTGGACAGAGGATTCTGGCGGGCTACATCCATGGGGTCACAAAGAGTCACACACTTCTGAGCAAACATGCACGCAGCTGTAATCCAGTGAAGGAACTCTGGATGAGATCAGCCAGGATTTAGAATCGGCCCTAGACAAACCTAGACAGCATGTTGAAAAGCAGAGACATCACTTTGCCAACAAAGGACCCTATAGTGAGAGGTATGGTTTTTCTAATAGTCATGTATGGATATGAGAGTTGGGCCATAAAGAAACCTTAGTCCTGAAGAATTGATGCTTTCAAATTGTGGTGCTGGAGAAGACTCTTGAGAATCCCTTGGACTGCAAGGAAATCAAACCAGTCAATCCTCAAGGAAATCAACCCTGAATATTCATTGGAAGGACTGATGCTAAAGCTGAAACTCCAGTACTTTGGCCACCTGATGTGAAGAACCAACTCACTGGAAAAGACCCTGATGCTAGGAAAGATTGAATGCAAAAGGAGAAGGGGACAACAGAGGATGAGATGGTTGGATGGCATCATCGACTCAACGGACATGAGTTTGAGCAAAATCATGAGATAGTGAAGGATAGGGAAGCCTGGCGTGCTGCAGTACACGGGGTCACAAAGAGTCGGACATGACTTAGCAACTAAACAGCAACTAAGTCCAATGACTGGTGTCCTTCTAAGAGAAAGGCAGAGAGAGGCTTGAGGCAGACAGAAAAAGTGGAGGCAGAGGTTGGGGTGATGCAGCCGCCAGCCAAGGATGACCCAGAGCCGCCAGCAGCTGGATGAGGCAAGGGCGGATCCTTTCGGCCTGTGGAAGGGGCATAGCTCTGCTAACACCTTGATCTCGGACCTCTGGCCTCCAGAACCACAAGAGGACAAGTTTCTGTTCTGAACCCCACCCTAGGTGGTGGTTGGTTATAGTGACCTCAGACAGGCACGCCCAGTGGTGGCCCCAGGTGGAGCCCCTGGTATGTTGCGATGCTGGCACTGTCATGATGCTTGTTTCCCCTTGTCGGCCATTTCTCAAGCGCCCACAAGATGGCAGGCACCGCACAGGTGTTAAGGATGAAGCAGCTAAGAGAGCCTCCAGGAGCTGACGGTCTAGTGTGGTCGGGTGACACTGATGGCCAGTCAGAGGGTGGGATGTGGTCCCCTTCCCCAGCCCCATCCCTGGCCTCCCTGGACAGTCCCCCTGGCTCTCAGGCCTGCACCTCTGAGCTGTTTGCAGGCAGTTTGATGCCCCCCTCCCCGTGGTTGGATGTCACTGGTGGATGTGAGCCTCCGGCTTTTCTGATCTTTGAGCTCCCAGGTGGTGCTGATGGGCCGTCAGGACCAGGGACCAGGGCACTCCCTGGTGGCACTCTTCACAGTTCCTGGGGTTCCCTGGTCTGTATGCCTGTCTTCGTTCTTATGACTCCCAGAATCTCTTCTCTTTGGCTGCTTGGGAAGGTCCTGAGGTCTGCAGTGGGGTCTCAGTGACCCCACCTCGGCCATCCTGCAGGGTCAGTGGTGTGCCTGTTTGACGCAGAGGGCAGCTGAGGCGCAGAGTGGCCTCTGGTCCCCTGGTCCCTTGCAGAGCATCTCACTGTGTCCCTGCTTCAAAGATACCAAGAACCAGCATTTGTCTCTCTCTTTTTTTTTGAAGAAAATAATCTTATTTATTTTGTTTTTGGCTGCTCTGGGTCTTCGTTGCTGCGCGCAGGCTTTCTCTAGTTGCAGTGAACGGGGGTACTCGGTGTGTGGGCCTCATTGCAGCAGCTTCTCTGGAAGAGCACGGGCTCTAGAGTTCAGGCTTCAGCACTTGCGGCGCACAGGCTTAGTGACCTTGCAGCAGGTCACTAATATCCGGGATATTCCCGGATCAGGAATTGAACCCGTGTCTCCTGCATTGGCAGGTGGATTCTTTACCGCTGAGCCACCAGAGAAGCCCCTTGTCTCTTCTCTCTCTCTTTTTATACTGAAGGTGGTGTGGGGACCCCAGCTGGGTTGTCCTCACCAGTGTCCAGCTCTGAGCATCTTTTGAGAGTCAGTTCTTTAGAAGACACCGTGTTCCAAGTCCTGGCCAGATCCTGGCTGGCCACCGTGGCTGGAGCAAGCTGCCGAGACCCCGTGGCGAAGCTGGCTGAAGTCCAGCTGGGGCCAGGAGCCAGGCTTCTTGTTTGCAGTCTCCAGTGGCCTAAGAGGAGGACATGTCCGCCTCCCTCACACTCTTGGGCTGGGAAGAAGGCCTGGGCACTTGGAGTCTGGTTCTCAACCTCGGGGGAGGGTAGTCCTGGCATGCTCCCAGTGGTGGGACTCCAGGCCATTGTCCCCCAGCTCGGGCAGCTTGACAGGCCGTTCCCTCTGCTGATCCCCAGGCCCTGTGGTTTGGAGTGGTGACTCCAAGGTGGCCAGGCCCCCTTGCCGGGTCCCTTTCCTCTCCCGGCCCCCGCGCAGCCTGTCCCAGCACCCCACACCCTCTTGGCTGAGTTTCTCTGTGCCTGCCCACCCCAGGCACCTTGGGGCCTCCAGGAAGTCAGCCAGCATTCCAGGGCATGGTCCGAGGCTGTCCTCCCAAGGAAGGGCCCCTTGCCTGCCCACAGCCGCACGGGGGCCCTCTGCAGGGTGCTGCAGTGAACCCTGTATGAGCTCACCTTACGGCTGCTGCTGGGTTCTGTGCGGTGACTGGGCTGACTGAACGTGGCCCGTGGACCTCGTCCCCAAGGACACGGCTAGACCTCAACATCGCTGTGCTGAGGCAGCCAAGCTGAGCTCTCCCAGAAAGGTCCTCTGAGTGAGGCGAACCTTCGTCTCTCTTGTTTGTCACATTTAAAGAGCATTTTGAAACCAAAGTGGCATGGAAGTATCCGCTGAAGACAGTAAAGTCCCCTTTGCACATCCCATCCCTTCTCCAGCATCAGCCATCCATCTCCAGATAGCAGTCTTCCCAGGCCTGCTTTCTGGGCTTGTACAGATGTAGGCATCAGTGCACTCCCACCCCCCACCCCCACTGCAGGCATCCGTGGAGCTCCCGGATGGCCTTGGACCACCTGGACTATTGAGCTGCTGCCATTTTGGTCCGCAGCACCCCGGGGTCCTTCCTCATCGGCGTGACCAGCCCGGTGTCCCGTGGTCAGAAGTGTGGGTTCTGCCCTGGCCGCTTCTGTATGGCTGGGGCAGTTTCAGCACTGTTAGTGTCCCCGTCCCTCACCTAGCCAGATGGGGGTGACAGTCAAGCCTCCTTTGCCAGGGGGGTGTCCCAGTGGGACAGAACGGGGTGCCCAGCATGCTGCGTGCCATCTGTGGAGGCTGCTTTCCTGCGGCCGAAGGTCATAAGGCAGCAGAGAGCCAGGGCGGGGACTAGGGCCCGGACTCCTGAGAAGGCTGCCCACGCCTGGCCTCTGCTGGCCGCACGGCCCCTAGGAGTCTTGACCTGCCTTTGCTTCCACAGCCATCCAGCCCGGAGAGAGATGTGGAACGGGATGTCTTCCTGTACAGATCGTACCTGGCACAGGTAAGTGTGGGCCCTTGACCATGACTGCCAGTGCCCTGGGATAGGAGAGTCAGGAGCAGAGGGTCGGTGGGGCAGGAACCACGTAGCCAATGTGGCCACCACAGGTAGATGACCATGTCACTGAGGCCCTGCAGCACCAGGTCAGGAGACCGGTGTTGGGATTTCTTACTTTGCTTTTTTTTTTTTTAACTTAATCCGTAGATTTACTTGTTCATTGTGGTTCTGGGTTTACAGAATAACTGAACAGATGATAAAAAGAATTCCAAATCCCCACCCCCACCCCACAGGCGTTTTCTCTGATTAACAGTTTGGGTTGGTGGGGTGGTTTTGTTACAATTGATGCACCGGTATTGATCCTGTTGTTAACTAGAGCTCACAGTTTAGACGCTACAGTTACATTTTTAAAAACAGCATTTGGTGCTGTGCTTAGTCATGTCCAACTCTTTGTGACTCTGTGGACTGTAGTCCACCAGGGCTCGTCTGTCCATGGGATTTTCCAGGCAAGAGTACTAGAGTGGGAAGCCATTTCCTATTCCAAGGGATCTTCCCACCCAGGGATGGAACCCACATCTCTGGGCGTCTCCTGCATTGGCAGGCGGGTTCTTTACCTGGGTCTTCAAAAGCAGCATTCCCCTGGGACATAATACAGTGAGAGTTCATCCCCCTGTTCTAAAAACAACCCAGACTCTGCAGAGAGGATTGAACTGTGCCCTGCCGCGTTCCCACCCCAGGCCCAGAGCACAGGTGTGGCCGCCAACCTCCTGCCAGCCTTGTCCCCTTAGGCCAGCGGGCAGAGGGCAGCCCTGGGCTGCTCCGTGGTGGGCACATGGCTCCACAGGTGCCCCCACCTCACATCAGGCCTCAGGTGGCTTCCCAGGCCTGTTTGCATCTTTCCCTCTGCGGAGCATCCTAGAACTCTACTGAGGGGGCTCCCCTGTGGCTGAGGTGCTCCTCCCTGCCACCTCCCACTTCCAGGGTATGTGTGGCCCCGCCATCAGAGTAGGGTGCCCCAGTGCACTCCAGAGTCTCCTTGGATATGTTCATATATGCGTGTGTGTCTTTAAAAGATAAACACGTGTAGGGACTCTCCCGGTGGCCCAGTGGTTAAGGCTCCAGGGTTTCCAATGCAGGGGTCATGGGTTTGAACTAAGGCCCCACATTCTGCTTGACAAGGCCAAAAAAAATTTTTTTAATAAAAAAAATTAAAGGTGAACACATGTAGAAAGCAATGAACACTGAAACTACCTGGAAAGAAACAGGAAAATGGGTCCCTGATTCCGGTTTCCCTTGGCAGTGACCTCCCTGCTGGATGTCTGTGGGCGGGGTGCACGCTCTGCTTCAGAAGAAGCATGTGCCCAGATTCCCTGACCCTGGTGACCCCCTCCCCAAAGCTGCTGGGGCCCTCCCCCTGTCACTTCACCAGTGGGGGCTGTACAGTGACTGGCCAGGGTCTCCAGCTGGAGCAGCGGGCAGCGTGGCTCACGGGTGATGCTGTGCTGGCTGCCACAGTGCGCTGGAGCTGTGGTGGCTCCCATGGGCGGAGGGCATCCCTGGGAGCGGTAGGTATTGGGGCTTCACCAGGGCGATGCTGGTGCCAGGCAGCCCTTATATGTTCCCCGGGGTCTGGGACACACAAACTGCATGGGGAGGTCGGGCGGAGCTGATGGCATTCCTGTCCTGCCCATAGAGGAAGTACGGCGTGGTCCTGGATGAGATCAAGCCCTCCTCCGCCCCCGAACTGCAGGCCGTGCGCATGTTTGCTGAATACCTGGCCAGCGACAGCCGGCGGTGAGGTTGGGGAGGGGCTGGGGCACCATGGACGGGCCTGGCTGGGCAGGGGTTGTCTGGTCGACATCCCTCCTATGTCCTCTCACCTCTCTGAGCCTTGGTTCCCCTCACCCACACAGTGGGGGCAGTGAGGGGCCCTGCTTCAAAGAGGTCTCTGAGGGGGTGGGGGACCAGAGATGGGGACTTGTGTACAGATGCCTAAGGGCTGCGGGAGCCTCCTTGCCCAGAGACCTTCCCCTGGGACACATGGCGGGGACCCTGCTGCCCCCCTTCCAGCCATCGCTACTCACCTGTGTTGCACGGGAGGCACTGGCGGCTGCACCACCTGTCACTCATCTCTGTCCATACGGGGTGGGAGGGTGGACACCAAGTCCTCTGAGCTGGCTGTCTACCTCGTGCCGCAGATCAGCAGTCATCAGACTCCCTTAGGCAGTGGCCGGGAGAGGTCAGGGTCAGGGCTGTAGGGATCCGGAAGCACTGGGTCTTCCAGGACCAGGCCTCCCTGTTCTCTGCTGCCCGGGGTGGGGTCTGAGACTACTCACGGCCCAGCCCCGCTTGCTTCAAGTGGTTCCTGCTCAGGCAGGTCTTGGGCTGGGATGCTCACCCAGGTGCCTGTGAGCTCAGCCTCTGGCTGGGAGCTGTGTGGCCCTGCCTCACCTGTGCGTGGAGCACCAGCCTCACCCAGCAGGCCCTGCGGCCCCTCTGCACCTTGGTTGCTCCCACCCCCAGGAATGGACTGGTCACAAAGCCCCCTGGGATTTCAGAGGTAAAACAGTTCCCAGAGGGTGGCTGGGATAGAAGGCTGGGGCAGCACAGCCCATGACAGGGAGAGGCTCTGCTCTGCGAGCCGACCCCCGCCTGCCCGTCCCAGCTCCAGGACCTTCTCTCATGGCACTGTGATGCCTCAGTGGGCTCTCAGGGGGGTCCTCTCCTGAACTCTGCCCCGTGGAACTTATTAGACCAGGATGTGGTCATGACCTCATTGATACTATGCTTCCCTCATGGGCTGCTGCAGCCATCTATGGGTCCCAAGTGTGGATATCTCCTGTGACCCCCACTTCTGCTCCTCATGGAGGGCAGCACCCCATGCACAACCTCCTTTGATCTGGCTCCTTGGTCCACAGAGACCTGAGGGGTTTCTTCAAAGAGGCTTAAGCAGTGGCAGCTGAATGGGGACCCCCAAAACCTGTGAACCTCATTGGAAATGGTGTCTCTGCAGATGTAAGTGGTTAAGGAGCTTGAGCTCATCTTGGATGTAAGGTGGGCCCTCAATCCAGTGACGGGCGTCTTCAGAAGAGATGGGAGAGAAGGCACAGACACGGGGACCACCTGAAGGCGCAGGCAGAGATCTGGATAAAACGAGACACAAGCCAAGGACTGCTACAGCTCCGAGAGCTGGGAGAGAGACCCAGGACACATTGTCCCCTAGATCCCTGCAGAAGAAACCAGTCCTGCCAACACCTTAAAAAAAAAATTATTTGGTTGCACTGAGTCTCAGTTGCCATGCACAAGATCTTTGATCTTCACTGCAGCATCTTTAGTTGTGGCATGCGAAATCGTAGTTGTGGTACTTGGGGTCCAGTTCCCTGATCAGGGACTGAACCAGGGCCCCCTGCATTGGGGGCATAGAGTTTTAGCCACTGGACCACAGGGAAGTCCCCTCCCAACACCTTGATTTCAGACTGCTGGCTTCTAGAACTGTGAGAGAATACATCCCTGTTGTTTCACTCCTTCCTGGTACCTGGTGCTTTGTGATGGCCCCCGGACAGTTAAGACAGGCACCCTCTCTTCACCTCACCAGCCTGGGTGATGAACCCCATCCTCCTTTCGGAAGGGGAAGGAGCTCCAGGACTGCTGCAAATGTTACAGAACAGAACTACAGGAAGCCCAGGGCATGGAGCCAGTGCTCAGAAAAGCAGAGCTGCTCACGGTGCATCCATCCTGACGGTGCAGACTGCCACCCCACGCAGACTGCCTGGCAAGCAGGTGGAGAATGCGCCAGAGCCCACGGGATAACCACAGCACGTTCCGGTAACAGCGTACGACACCGACGTCGCGAGGACAAGAGCAGGCAGCGTGTTCACTGTCTGTGCCGGGAAGCAGACAGGAAGCTTTGTGAGGTGGCCTTGGGGCGGCTGCTCATGCCAGCCCCATGGCATGCCTGTGCACAGTCCTGCCACGTGCACATTGGGGAACAGACTCAGGTGTGAAGTCATTTGTCCGTCAAGCACCTCTCTGGTGGGTGCGGAGAGGGTGACAGACACGTCCCTGGCCTCCAGGGGCCCTGGGGTACACAAACACTTGGTCACCACCCCCCAGCAACCTACATGAGATGTAGGCATTTGTTGAGATGGTGTTGGTCCCGAGCCACAGCGATTGTCTGGGCCCTCGTCTCCCTTCTCTCATTAATTGCTCAGCAGCCCTTTGAAACAAAAGTCACAACTCCTCGTTTCAGTTAAGCAGTTAATTTCTGGTGTAATGTGACATGTGGGTGCGCCCAGCTGGTCCTCAGGCCAGCCTGGACTCCAGCCTGGTGCCAGCACCCAGGCCCCAGCCCAACACACCACCCACCTGTCGGAAGCAGTCAGGCTTGGGAGCCAGGGACAGCCACCTTGGCCGTGGGGTGTCCTCCTGCATAGCCGCCCTCAGGACCCAGGCCCGATGCTGACCGAGGTAGTTCTGGACCCTCTGCAGAGACCACCAGCCTCCTGGGAAAGTTGGTGGCGTCATGAGGATGAGGTCCACCTGTGCAGCCTCGTGTCCCTGCAATGGGAGGTGCCTCCGGCAAAGCCAGCCCACCCCTCTGCATTGGGGTGGTATGGACACCTCAGCCCTCGAGCACTAAGGCCGGGGTAGCGCAGGGCCTGGGTGGTCATCTGCAGGCAGAGCCGGGCACGACCGTTCCTGTACCGCATCTCCCCATGAGGCCTGGCGCACCTGACCCCACTTCTGGCCTCGGTTTCCCTGTTTGTGTGAAGGCTGAGAAGTGCCTGATGAGGTGGGGAGACCAGCACCCAGAGGGCTTGGCACAGACAGCTGGGCCCACCTTGCCCACTGCTGCTCTGTGCCTGTGGGGGCTGAGGCCACTTCCTGCCCCTGCCTCGGGCCATGAGCAGCTGTGTCTCACAGGGATGCAATCGTGGCTGAGCTGGACCGGGAGATGAGCCGGAGCGTGGATGTGACCAACACCACCTTCTTGCTCATGGCTGCCTCCATCTACTTCTACGACCAGAACCCAGACGCAGCCCTGCGCACCCTTCACCAGGGGGACAGCCTAGAGTGGTGAGTGGCCGTCCTACACAGCGGTTTGGAGAGGGATGTGCTGTGTGAGTGGCCCTTCTGCTGTCCAGGCAGCTCAGAGCCTCATCGGCCGTTGTCATAGGAACGGCGAGGGGGGCTGCTCTGAAAGTGGACCTGGGGTGGGGTGCAGGCCTCTCGTTCTGGCTCCAGCCCTTGTTCCCAGTCCCAGAGACACTCTTTTCCGCACGGCTGGGCTGCTGCTCTGAGGACATGGCACCCTCAGCTGAAAACCCTCTGTTCCCAGCAGCAGAGCTGAAAGCAGCTTTGTCTCTGCCCGAGGCCTCTGTGCCCTCCCTTCCTCCATGAAGCCTTGTGTTCCTCTTCCCAGGGCCCTGGCCTGTCCACCTCTTCCTTGGGCCCCCACCGACCCTCCCCTGAGGCCGGCCTGTGGGCACTCCAGGCCTGGGCGCTGGAGCCCCATGCGGCCTGTAGTTGGCTTCACCGCCACCCCAGGAGGCGGCCCTGGGCTGTGCTGTGACCCTTGCCCTGCGGCCAGGGCTCCACAAGAGCTCTGGTTTCTGCCTTCCCGTGGTTAGTCTTCTTTCTCCTCCCATTTATATCCCATCTCAATCCAGAAGGGGGTTTGCAGTAGGCCTGGTACATGGCAGAGGTGGCAGTGGATCCACAAATGTTTCTCGTGCCCCTCCCCAGGCTCTTCTAGGTGCTGGGTCACGTTCTGGCGGGAAAGCTCTGGAACAAGAGGCCACATTAGTGATCAGCAGTCCCAACTGTTTAGGCCTGAGGGGGTGGTGGGTGTGGGCGCTGAAGGCAAGGAGCGCGTGCTTCCCTGCAGCACTTCATCTGGGACTGTGTTTGGAAAGAGGAAGCGGGTGCAAACCTGGTGGCTGGCCATGGGGTGGGCAGGGAGCGGGCCACAGGCCTGGTGACCCCGTGGATCTCTCGGCCTGATCCTGCTCAATGGAGGCACAGGGCCTGGGAAGCGATGGGGCAAGTAGTGCCCACAGAGTTTGATTCTACTGGGCCGATGGTCAGCCTCGGTTTTCCCGTCTGCAAAGAGGGACTGGTGGCCCAAACACTAACAGGAGGTTTCAGGAAGGTGGTGCTTACACAGAGTGAGCTCCCAGTGGGAGGGTACAGTGGGGCGAGGGTTCATGGACCACATACCTTTCCCGCAGCATGGCCATGACAGTGCAGATCCTGCTGAAGCTTGACCGCCTGGACCTCGCCCGGTAAGCCCCTCCCCACCTGGGGCTGCTGGGCGATGGCCTGTGCCTGAGGAGTGGGAGGGGAGGGTATCTTAGCAAAGGCCAGGCTGCTGGGACCCTGAGTTCTCCAGAAACCGGGCCTCTGTCTTCAGTGGGGACCACCCCGAGCATGCCCCCTGGCTCAGATCATCAGCAACACGAATGTTCCTCCCATGTAGTGCATTCTGGTCCACTGGGGTGACGACACCCCTGCTTACCTTCCCTTCCCTGTGCGGTGCGGCCTGTGCCCCAGCTTCCTTCTGTGAGGCTGGCAGTGGGGCCTGGTCTGCAGGCTGGGGGCAGGCTTCGGGAGTGTGCGGCCGCAGTGGGGTGGGGGGGGCATGCCATGGCCTCATAAGCAAGGAACTTGGGCACGGGTGGGGGACAGCGACTGGGCCCTGCAGCCACTGGGCACCTCTCCTCCGCCCCCAGGAAGGAGCTGAAGAAGATGCAAGACCAGGATGAGGATGCCACGCTCACCCAGCTGGCCACCGCCTGGGCCAGCCTGGCTGCGGTGAGCCTCTGCCCAGCCTGGACAGGAGCGCGAGGGCAGGAACACCCGGGCACCCCGAGGTGGAGGCGACCCCCTGCGCCTAGCCTGGGCTGCTCCTGTGGGGAGGGTGCAACTGGGCTTCAACAGACACCCCGGGCCTCGAGCTTTCTTGGGGGCCAGGTCACCGGAAGAGCCCCAGCACGTTTTCCCCGTTACTCAGCCTTGACCCCTCTGGCTTCCTGTAGCCCAATAGCTTGGCCAGAGCCAGGGTGCACTGACTGGGGGGCTCCGAACCAGGCTCAGCGTGCCTCTCCCTGCACACACTCCCGCCCCCCAGCCTGGGTGCAGGGAGCCAGCCAGCCAGCCTGGCAGCTCATCCTCCTCTGGGGCCTGGCCCCAGGCGCGGCTGCTGCTCAGCTTGGTCTCCAGGCTCCTGGCACAGAGCTGGGGCCCTAGTCCCCCCTCGCACTCCCTCCTCGAGCCCAGCCACCCTGCCCCCACATGCCTGGGCACCCCTCTCCTGGCAGCAGCCCCATTTCTGTCTTGGGCTTTTGACTTCCTTTCTCTGTTTTTAAACGTGTTTAAAACGTGTTCCTCGTCTGCATGCATCTGCACATTGTTTTGCATGGCTGAGGCCTCACCCCGTAGGATCCATTCAGTGTAGGGGACACACCCTAACAGTCCTCTCTGGTAGTCTTGCATTTGTTCACAAGTGCATCTTCGTGTCAGGCTCCCCTGCCAGCGTGACACTGTGTCTGTACCAGGCAGACAGAACCTGCTATTCAGAATGTGGTCGGGCGGGCTCAGGGCCGCCCTCAGGTACTGGGTCCATGGGCTCAGGACCGACCATGGAGCAGAGGCTGGTGGGCCTTGTGTTCCAGCTCAGACCTTGGCCCAGCTGCCTGTGCGTTGATTCCTCCTCCTCGAAGCCGAGCCTTTCAAGTCCGTAAACTGAGGGCTTGGGGGAGCCGGGTTTGAGGGGTCTGCGCACTGCCTTGGCCCCTTCACAGCACAGGCTGCTAAGGGCCTCTGTGGGGAAGGGGGAGGCGTCCCCAGGGTGCCTGCCCTGGACCGGCTGCCCTGAGATCCCTCCAGGAGGAAGCAGGCTGGGGCAGGGCAGGGCAGCAGAGTGACAAGGCAGTGACGTCCCAACTGTCCCCGCAGGGAGGTGAGAAGCTCCAGGACGCCTACTACATCTTCCAGGAGATGGCCGACAAGTGCTCCCCGACCCTGCTGCTGCTCAACGGGCAGGCAGCCTGCCACATGGCCCAGGGCCGCTGGGAGGCCGCTGAGGGCGTGCTGCAGGAGGCACTGGACAAGGTATGGGCAGGCCCAGCCCCACCCCAAGAACAGGTGCGGCAGGGACCCCACGGCCTGCGTGCTGGCCAGGTGGGGATTCTCATGCTGACTCAGCTAAAAATCGGGATTGCGAACCACAATCCTCATTGTGACTTCTCTTGAAAATGGGAGGATCCCGTCAGCCCAGGCCTGAGCTAAGCAGACACACGCCCCGTCCCCTCCTCACTGATGCTGCCGCTGCCTGGCCTAGGATCTTTCAGGGTAACGATCCCTCACCTGCATCTGTGCCTGAGAGAGACCCCTACTGTTTGCTGCTGGGGAGTGAGCAGACCACACACGGACGTGTCGCCTGTGCCCCTCCTCGCTGAGCAGAGGGCCTGAGTGTGCCGCCTGCCGGGGGCTGGGGCTGCCACAGTGGCCTGCCTTCTGACCAACAGCTGAAACAATTTTTGATATAATGAGAAACTGACCCCAGTGGGCAGCCCTCTCCCTCTTCATCTCTGCAAGGGCCCAAGCTGTCATCAGCAGGTTGTTGGCCAAAGGGACAGGCCGAAGGGTGGTGGTGGGGTCATCAGGCTGCGTGTGTGGAGCTGTGCCCTGTGCCGGCGGGGAGAATCCGGGCCTCTGCTGAGAAGGGCGGCGTGGAGTGGAGCCCCGTCTGTGCAGGAGGCCAGGGCCCACGAGGCCCCTTGAGCCTGTGACACCCCAAGTGGCATGTCCCTGCCTCGCCCCCCATCAGGACCTTCTGGCTTGGGTTCCCAGCCAAGGCAGCAGCTGGGCCCGTTCCCAGGATCCCTCGGGCTTCAGCGCCCAGTGTGGGCGGGTGAGGTGAGGTCAGCTGCTTGGAGGTTCTGGTAATTTCCTGCAGTTTCCTGTCAAGTCCCCTGGGGAGTGGGCGGGCTCTACCCTACGGTCCCAGGCCTCACGGCTGCAGCAGGAGGACCAGCTCGCTGGGTTGTTACATGTTGAGGCTGCCTTGGCCTAGACTCTTTTTAAGATTTGTGATAAATGAATATGCCCCTTGGAAACTGCAGCAGGTGGAGTCTCCGTGTCAGTCTGGCCTGTACAGGAAGCAGCAAGCTCCTGGGGAAGGCAGCTGGTGTGGGGAGGCAGAAGGGAAGGCTCCGAGGTCACCACCTGGCCAAGCATGTAGTCACAGGGCGCACTGCATCTCTTAGCCCCAGCCCTGTTTGAGTTGGGGGTGAGCGGGCCAAATCCAGTGGCCTGGAGAAGCTGACCCTGCCTGTCTCCTTGTTTTGCCAGGACAGTGGCCACCCTGAGACTCTGATCAACCTCATCGTCCTGTCCCAGCACCTGGGCAAGCCTCCTGAGGTAGGACCCTCCCCGCCCCCACCCAGGTGCAGCAGGGTTTTCCGGCCCTCACGGTGCCAGCCTGGGGTGGGCAGGGGTCTCTGGCGAGGCCCCAGCTCCACAGGGAGCTCAAGGCCACAGGGTCTGAACTTCAAGGCTAGCGTAGGGTTGGGGCAGAAACCTGCTCCCCATGAGTGGATGTGTCTGCCCATTGACCCTGGGAAGTTGGTGATACAGGCACCCCCCCAGGGCCCCCACCCTGCCCGGAGCTCTGTGAGTCCTCTGGACACGTGAGCTGAGGCTCAGGGCTCCCAGGGTGGGAGCCAGCCTATGTCACCTCACAGTCAGAAGCAGGCAACAGGACGGAGAAACGGGGCCCAGAGGAGCCATCCTGGTGAGCCTGTCTCGTCTGGGGGTCCAGGGGGCAGATGTAGGAGCACTGCCCCATTAGGTGCCTGGCCCAAGCAGCCAGGGACCCGCCACCCCAGGGCTTCATGGGTGCCTGTCCCCAATGCTTATAGAAGGGCCCCCTGGCAGCCTCAGGGCTGGGGTGGTGTGGGACAGATAGGACAGCCCCCCCACTCAGCACAGAAACACCTCCAGACTACCAGTTGGGAAGAAGCAGAGCCACACAGACGCCCACAGCCGCATATGTCAGGGCTGGGCCAGGCGGGTAGGGCCAGGCTGGGCGCGAGGCTCTGTCTTGGCCCCAGTCGCATCCCCAGGCCTCTGAGGTGTCTCCATACAGTGTGCCCAGAACAAGCCCATCTCCTTTCCCAGCCCCATCCCCCGACCGGCCATCCACTCCGTCTGGCCCCCTGCCTCTCCCCACCCGAACTTGGTGCATCCCTTCAATCATGTGCCAAGTACAGGCTCCTGGCCCCGCCCCCCAGGGTCCCCTCTAATTCAGCGTGATTCCAGGGTGTGGGGTGATGGAAAAACTGTAGGGAAACCAGAGCTCTTGCCTGGGTCTGGCTGGGTGGCCCTTGTTTCATCCCATTCTGCTTTCCAGGTCAGAGCCAACGTGGGGTCCCCATATTTAGCTAACCTTGCCTCCTCCCACAGGTGACAAACCGCTACCTGTCCCAGCTGAAGGACGCCCACAGGTCCCACCCCTTCATCAAGGAGTACCAGGCCAAGGTGAGCACTTGCAGGTGGCCCAGCTCTGTGCCCCAGATCCCGCAGGCTCTACTAGGCAAGGGGGGGATCTCGGGGCCTGGCTCACAGGTTCTCCTGTTTCTCTCTCTCTCTGCCCTTCCCCCGCCCCTGCCCCTGCACCCCCAATTCACACTGAAGGAGAACGACTTTGACCGGCTGGTGCTGCAGTACAGCCCCAGTGCCTGAGGCCTGCCCCAGACGCACTTCCGGAGGAGCCGTGGGAATGAGAGGCTGCCCTCTCCGCCGGGCACTTGCCCTTTGGCTAGAAGCACAGCCTGGAAGCCCAGCCCAGCCCGCTGTTTTTCAATAAATGTCTCCATTCCAGGAATCCCCACCCAATCCGTGTTTGCTCCAGCCACTTTGATGGGGCAGATGGGAGGGACCCCTGGTGACCAAACAGCTACCCTCACACCCAGTTGGCATCCAGGGAAACTGAGGCACAGGGAGGTCACAGCTATCACAAGGGGTACCAGGATTTAAACCAGCACCCCTGGAGGGTCTGGAGGTGGTGAGGGTGCCAGAAGTACTCAGGCCTCAGCTCAGTTAAGAGGGGAGGAGGCGTGCCGGGTCCTCACAGGAGTAAACATCACCCTACCGCACCAGCCCCTGCTCCTTGCTGCCCTGTGGTGAGTCATGATCGGGGGTGTGGGGGCCAGAGCACCGCTGTGGCCGAAGCACTGAGCTCCCTGCCCAGAAGGATGAGTGCATAGTGAGCGCCCCTTGATAAGTAGAAGCTGAACAACAGCGAGGGGCGAGTGGCCAGGGCCTCTGGGATGAGGTCACCGTGAGCTGTGTCCACCTGAACAAGAAGGATCAGTCAGCCCAGGTTCTAGAAGGTTGAGTCTCCTGGGCAGAAAGAACAGCCTGTGCAAAGATCCTGGGGCCGCACTAGAGTCAACAAGCCACATGGGGCTTTGCCTCTGGGCCCTTGCCTGGGGAGGGAAAGAAAAAAGATACTTGGCTTCCCCGAACCCGACCTCATCTGCCTCAGAGGTGGCCTTTGACTGCCAAGACAGGACAGAGAGCAGGGGACCCCTGGCCCGTCCCTGCCAGGTCAGCAGGGGATTGAGGTGGCAGAGGCCTTCCAGGGCAGGGGCAGTGGTGTGTACGAGGAGGAGGGCTGGGGTAAGCTCCCTGGGGGAGAGGAGGCCTGCCCTTTCAGGAAGAGCAGAGTGCAAGTCCCTTTCTCAGGACCTCAGCAGCCCCCCTCGGAGCCCTTGGTGCCTGGGAGCTCTGGTTCCCAGCTGCTAGCACCAGGAGGCGCTTTCTGTTTCTACTCTGCACCCACCCATTGGCAGCCTCCTATCTGGGCCGTGCCAAAATGAAACTTGAGGTTGGACTTGGGCTGATGTGTGGGGGCACCTCTCCCATTACTGATGGGTACCATAGTGACCAGATAGTGCCTGGGGGGAGGGGGCAGAGATGGGTAAGATTGGGACGGTACAGGGCTGCTGGACTGGACTTACAGAGGCATGTCCAGCAGCCTGGGACCCCTTAGCTCCCCTCAGCTTGCCAGGCTGTCTATGGAATTGGGTATCTTTAACAGACAGAATCCTTGCCCACACGGAGAGCACATTAAAAAATACTGAGTAGGAGGCAGAGCAGGACAGATGGTGACACATGCCAAGGAGAAGACTGATAAGGGCAGGGGGATCAGGGAGGTGCAACGACCAGGTGACATTGCAGGTAAAGCCTGAAGTTGGGGAAAGAAGAGCCCTGCCAATACCAGAGGAAACAGCCAGTGCAAGGGTCCTGAGGCAGAACTGCTTGCTGTTGGAGAGCTACCTCCAGCTATAAGGCCAGTGCAGCTGGAATGGAAGGAGCAAGGTGAAGAGAGGAGGCCATGAGGGTGGGTTATGAGTCACAGTGAGAAGGTGGGCTTTTACTCTGGGTGATGGGAGCCATGGAAGGCTTTGAGCAGAGGAGGAGCAGGTAGGTTTCCTCTGGCCTCTGTGTGGGGTAAGGAGGAGGCACAAGGGTGGCCGAGGGTTGAATAAAGCTGTACAGATGGAGACTTGACTGGATTCTGGAAATGTCTGAAGGTGGAGTGAATTGGATGTGCTGGAAGACTAGGGGTCGGGACAGGCAGTAAGGGAAGAGAAGAGGGATGAGGGTCCTCTTGACCCCTCTCTTCCATTTTCACTTGTTTGCTTGAAGGCCAGGTCAGGCTAGTGGCTGTATGGAACCCAGCTGGGCTCCTGCAGGGCACACGCTGATTCCTTAACTCTGCACCTTGAAAGGTGGTGGGAGGACTCCTAGGTGGGGGGAAGGGAGGGACACAGGTGTACAAGAATCCCGGGGGCTGGAGTGAAGGCTATCAGTGGCAGGAGAGATGATGTCCCCAAGAGGTGACCTTTGGTGATGGCCTTTGGGGCCTTTGGACACAGGGCCTGGTGGGTGGGTAATGGAAGATCACCAAGGGTGGTCCCAATGAAGCAGTGGTCTGGATTCAACCCAAGTTGCCCCCTCACACCTGGGGCACCCACATCCTTGGCCTCCCTGAAGGTCTGTTAAGCTGCTGGAGAGTGGCCTGCTGGGTCCTCAGGGGCACGGAGAGCAGCAGGTGGCCCTCAGGCCGGGGAGTGGTGAGGTGTGAGTGTGGGACAGGGCAACAGAGACAAGCTGGAGGGCCTGGGAAAGGGAACCGCGGGTCCCGGGCGCGGCCTGCTGGTGCTCGCTGTGCCCATGTCGAGAACAGAGCCTGGTGGGGTGAAGGGGCGCAGGGTGAGCAAGGGCATGCAAGCGGGGACGAGGGGTGGGGGCACGGGGCCGCTCCGGTCCTCCTTGGGTTCAGGCCTGGCGGGCGGCAGGCAAGATACCCGCTCCATCTCTGCCCCGCCCTCCCGCGCCTGGGTTTCCTCCCCTGGAAAAGGAGCCCGAGCGCTGGCCGGCCTCCAGGACGCGGCGCGACAACGCCGTGACTTGTACACCCGAGGTCGACGCCGCCGCTGCCTCCGAGGGACCCAGCTACCGCGCGCCCCGAAATCGTAAACGCCGCGCCCAGTTACTGCGGGGCGGTGCTAGCGCCGGTCCCGCCCCTCCGTCCCAAGAACTCCCGCCAGCGCGCCCCCCGCCCCAACTGCAGCGCGTGACGCGGGCCGCGCGGCTCCAGCGGCCACCGTGGGCGGGCGCAGACTCCCGGGACGGCCGGGAGCGGCGGCATGGCGGCGGCGGGGACCGCGGCGGGGTCGGCGGGGCCCGAGCCCATGCCTAGCTACGCGCAGCTGGTGCAGCGCGGCTGGGGCAGCGCGCTGGCGGCGGCGCGGGGTTGCGCGGACTGCGGCTGGGGGCTTGCTCGCCGCGGCCTGGCCGAGCACGCGCACCTGGCGCCGCCCGAGCTGCTGCTGCTGGCCCTCGGCGCGCTCGGCTGGACCGTGCTGCGCTCGGCGGCCACCTCGCGCCTCTTTCGGGTCAGTGCTGCTGGGGGTTAGGACGTGGGGGCCCTGGGCTGCAGGAGCTCGGGACGCGGAATCGTGGGCCGCCGCGTGCCCTATCGGTCAGGGCGGGGTGGGAGTGGGGGTGGATGCGGGGGTGTGACCGGGCCGGGGGAGCCTGGGACGTGGGGACCCCGACTCGGGTAGGGTGTTCAAGATGTGGGGGAACCGATCTGGTTAGTGAGGCACAAGGAGGCCCCGGGAGGTGGGAGGGCCTTGGCTGCTGCGCACTCTTTCGGACCCGGTGGAGCCGGAGACCGAGGAGAGGAGGACGCAGGAGGAGAAGGTTTGGCGCACAGGAGCCGTCTGCGCCTTGCTTCTCTGGGTCGTGCGGGGCGCTCTCCGAACCGTATTGGTGTCCTGGGTCGGTGCGGCGGCGGGACTGGCTTGTCCGCTGCTACGGGGAAGAGGCCGGAGCTGCCCGGCCGCTGTAGCTCGTCTCTCTGGAGTCAGCGCCACCCTCCGATCAAGGGATGCAAAAGCCTGGGCTCCCTGGCGACGCTGCGTTCTCAGTCTTTGGGAGAGGTCGCGCGGCCTGGGTCCTCGAAGCCGGGGTGGCGACCGAACTACTGAATTTCCGGCGAGCCTGGGGAGGCCACCTCCCCCTCCTGGAGAGTGACCGGGGGTGGCACTGGTGCCTGGGCTCCCTCCCTTCCTTGGGAAGGGGTCGCTGCTGTGGGAGCTTGTGGGAAGGCGTTTGGACTCATCTCTGGGCTGTGACTCCCCTGAGGACCAGCTGGGGTCACTCCGCGCGTCTGACCAGAGCTGGCAGAGGATGCAGGGACAGAGTGCCCGGAGCCAACAAAGGGGCCTTTCTCTGCTGGACCTTGTTAAGTCAAGGATGGGATGGTGTCTGGCTGCCATTGTCTCCACCCCCATCTGACCCACACGGTGGGTGGAGACCCCAGCCACCAGCCTGCTCCAGGGAGGGGCGGCAGGCATGACGAGAGCCCCTCCGTATGTTGGCTCTGGTCCCGGTCTGGCTTTGTTGCTTCCCCCACCTTCCTAGTTTCCAGCGGGGCGGTGGGAGGTCCAGGAACACCAGAGCCGAGAAGGGGATACCGTCACTTTGAGACTACCAGCTTGGAGCAGACTTCCTCCTCACTTCCTGAGGGAGCTGGGTAGGGGACAGCAAGGGCACAGCACCCCCACTTTTGGAATCCCCGGAGGTCGGGCACTCACTCCAAATTGGTGGCTCTCCCTTCCCCAGAAACGGGTGGAGGGGCTGCCTCGTCCTCCAAAGCTCATCTTCTTGGCAGTTGTCTGGTTGCCGGGGGTTACTGGAGCTGGCTCCAACTGTCTCCATGGCGACTATTGGTGCTCCAGCCCCCTCAGCCTCTCCTAGGGGAAGGGGGCGGGGCTTGGCCGGCAGCTGTGGAGCCCCGCCCCCAGGGAGATTGAGGCTCTGCTCCTAGGACTCCAGGGGCTCTGAGCCCCTCAGATTCCTCCACGTCTCACCGTTGCATGCCCCCACTTCTCTTGTGCCTTCCCCGATGTCCCTTCAGGTCCCCCCATCTTTGATGTCCTTTCCCTGACCCTCTTTCTTCCTCTGCCGCATCCTCCCTTTCTCTGTCGCCCTGCATTCCCAGGTCCTGCCCCACATACCTACCCCATCTTCCACAGCCCTCTGTTCCTCTCAGGTCTCCCCAGATTCCACCTCTGAGGTACACCCTTTCCCTCAAGTTTCTCCCCCTGGGGATCACTGGGTTCCAGCTCCCTGTGTCCCCCACAAATGCCCCCAAATTTGCCTCCATGCTCTCTTCACAGGTTCACCCCACCGCGCCTTCCAGATCTTCTCTTAATCCTCCCTCCTCCCTGTCATACCTCTGGCTCCTGTTGAGACCCCCCCACCCCCAGTCCCCTAGACTGACCCAATGATCTCCCTGGCTCTACACCCACATGTCCCCTTGCTCTGCTCACAACCTCCCCTCACGTTTCCTCTCAGGTCTCCCCCATCACGCCCCTCCCCACACCACTGCGACTGAACAGCTGGGCACTAAGTTTAGCCCTTGGCAGGCACTCATGGGCTCTGGTTACGTTCCAGGAGGCTGTGGGGGCCTGGCCCGGCTCTCCCCAACACTGCTTGGCCTGGGGAGTCCCTGGGCTTCGGTCTCCCTTCCCTGGAGGAGTGGACCTTGGCCCCCAGCGCTCATGGCCTGCCCACCTTCTCACCCGTAGCCCCTAGCCAAGCGGTGCCACCTCCAGCCTAGAGATGCTGCCAAGATGCCTGAGAGCGCCTGGAAGTTTCTCTTCTACCTGGGTGCCTGGAGCTACAGCACCTACCTGCTCTTCGGCACTGACTACCCCTTCTTTCACGACCCACCCTCCGTCTTCTATGGTAGGGCCCCTCCCAGGGTGGGGCAGGTTGGGGGAGGGCTCTGTGCAGAACTCAGAGAAGGCTACTTGGGGGAGCCATACACTCATGAGACATCCCATACTGGACATCAGCCCTGAGACAATGGCGACCAAGGGGCCTGTGGGCCAGGAAAGGGGGCCCCTGACCCTATATCAGGACTCAGGGAGACATCCTTAGAGGAGGGGATCCCTTGTGTGGGCCCAGGCAGACAGTCCAGCACGTGCAAAGGCCCTGGGGCTTGCATGAGCTCGATATGTAAAGAACAGAGGAGGATGGCAGGAGCTTGAGTTTCATCCTAGATGGGGTGGGTTTGTGGATTTTAAGAGGCTTCTTCTGGCTCCTAGGAGATGAGTCTTGGGTAAGGAGGGGAGCCTGGCCCAGTGGGAAGGCGAAAGATCAGGGTGGCTTGGACCAGCTTGGTGAGGAGATATAGGTGGGGAGAAGTGGCTGCATCCATTGAGTGGATTCTGTGTGGAAGTCTCATGCAGGCCTGAGCTGTGGGTGGGGGATGGGCAGGAAGGTGACTGCAGTGCCATCTGTCACCAACAGGTAGGCTGATAGAGAACAGTCTGCAGTGAGGGGTCAGACTTTGCTACCCTTGTGCTGACCACACAGGCCGTGTATCTGGGACACACATGGACGTGTTTCCTGACATGTGATATAAACATCCTGAGAGCGTTTCTGGTGGCACCAGGGAGCTGAGCATGGAACCCCTGTGTGTCTGTCTTTCTAGGACCCTGCTGTCCACAGGGCCACTTTTCCTCTGTCATAAATCCCTGGAGTGGAGGTTTTAGTTGTCATTCGATTTTCTTCTACAAGTATGAACTGTAATTGAACTCTCTCAAAGTTTCGGGCATGGAGTTGCCTCTGGCTCCTCCTTATAAATTATTCTGTGAGACCACACTTGCAAGTTAGCTGCTTCTTTGGGTGCACATGTATTGAGCACCTACTTTGTGCCAGGCACTGTGCTGGCGTAACTGTGGGCAGGTCAGAGAAAGGGCCCTACCCCTGTGTTTTGGGGTAACAGACCATGAAATAGGAAATCTGTTAATGGTGACAAGTACAGATGAGAAATCTTGAGTGAGGAGAGGAGAGGGGATATGGGGTGTCTGGGAGGTGGGGAGAAGGGCATTTTCTACAGGGATGGGGAAAGCGTTAGCTAGTGTCCAACTCTCTGCAGCCCCATAGACTGTAACCCACCAGGCTCTTCTGTCCATGGAATTCTTCAGGCAAGAATACTGAAGTTGGTAGCCATTCCCTTCTCCAGGGGATCTTCCCGATTCAGGGATTGAACCCAGGTCTCCTGCATTAGCAGGCAGATTCTTTACCGTCTGAGCCAGCAGGGAGGCCACAACAATGGGAATGGTCCCACAAAAGGTGACTTATATGTGGGGACTGGGAGGAGCCTGGGGCAGATAGGAGATGTAAAGGCTACTGTCAGACAGACACGCTACTGGCTGATTAGAAACAACAAGGAGCCCAGTCAGCCGGGGCAGGGGCAGTGGGGGCCTTAACCAGAGGGCCAAGAGCAGAAGGGGGGACATTGACAGGCTGACTTGAGGGGCTAAGGGTGGGAGCTGGTGTCTGTGACCAGAACAGGGCTGAAGCAGGGAGAGAAGTGGTTAAGAAATGTTTTAAGGGGATTCCCCCTGGTGGCCCAGTGGTTAGGACTCTGGGCTTGCACTGCACAGGGCACAGGTTTGGTCCCTGGTCAGGGAACTAAGATCCTGCATGCCACTCAGCATGACCAAAACTAAAAAAGAGAGAGAGAGAGATCACATCATTAAGAAATTTTTTGAAAGCAGAATTGATAGGATTCACTGCCAAACCAGAGGTGGGTGTGAGAGAGGAGGTGGGTGAGGCTGATGCTGGGGTCTAGGGGGGTGGAGGTGGGGCAGGTTTGGGGAGACCAGGAGCTGATCCTGGAGGTCGAGGAGGGGGACGAGGCGAGGGTGATGTGGAGAGTCCAGAGCAGCAAGGTAGTGTGTGTGGAGACGAGGTTGGTGGTCCAGGGACAGAACCCAGCCCTGCCTGCCCCCATCCAAATGTGCTAGGAGGTACAGATGCAGCCGGGATGGGGAACTATCTGCTCCCCATTTCCCTCTACCCCAGATCCGGGGCCCAAGGCCGGAGAGGGGATGCTTCCCACTGTACCAGTCTTGCCGATGCGATAGGTGGAAAAGTGGGTGTCCAGTTTCCACAGAGGACGCCTCTAGGTCCTTCCTTCTCAAGAGGGACAGAGGCACCTGGCAGGTCCGGGGTGGAGGGGGCTCCCTCTGCTGACTGCAGCGCTGCTACGCGGCTGCACACACAGCGTGATGAGAGACCCCCCCACAAGACTGTGAGTTTGGCTGCTGAGTCTCGGGAGCCCTGGACATGTTAAAGTTGGGGGTGACTGATCTGTCGGGTGTTTTGCATTTTTAAAATTAGTTAAACATAACATAGAATTAACTATTTAATTTTATTTATTAATTTATTTGGCTGCACTGTGTGGCTTGCAAGATCTTAGTTCCCTGGCCAGGGATTGAACCCATGCCACCAGCAATGAAAGTGTAGAGTCCTAACCACTGGACTGCCAGGGAATTCCCAGAATTAATGATTTTAACCAGTCACAGAAAGACAGATCTCGTGTGATTCTACTTGTATGAGGCACTCAGGGCTTCCCTGGTGGCTCAGATGGTAAAGAATCTACCTGCAATGCAGAAGACCCCGGTTCGATTCCTGGGTTGGGAAGATTCCCCTGGAGAAGGGATAGGCTACCCATTCCAGTATTCATGGGCTTCCCTGATGGCTCAGATGGTAAAGAATCCACCTGCAATGCAGGAGACCTGGGTTTGACCTGGGTTTGATCCCTGCGTTGGAAAGATCCCCTGGAGGAGGGCATGGAAACCCACTCCAGTATTCTTGGCTGGAGAAGCCCCATGGCCGGAGAAGCCCACCAGGCTCCTGGGCTCCTCTGTCCATGGGGTTGCGAAGCATCACACAGCTGAGTGACTAAGCACAGCACAGCACAGGGTTGTCAAATCCACAGAGACAGAAGGTAGGATGGTGGGGGCCGGGGCTTGGGGGAGGGGGACAGTGGGAGTGTCCAGTGGGAACAGAGTTTCCGTTTTACAACATGAAAAGAGTTTTGGGGGTTGGTTGCACAACACTGGGACTATACCTAGTGCTACTGAACTTAAAAGTGGCCTAGATGGTACATTTTATGTTATGTATATTTTAGCACAATTTTGAAAAATTCACCATTTTAAAGTGAGCAATTCAGTGGCAATTAGCACGTTCACAGTGTTGTCCAAGCACCATGTCTGTCCAGTTCCAGAACATTTCCATCTTGCTCCAAAGGAGACCTATCCCCATTAGCAGCTCCCATCCTCCCTCTCCCAGCCCCAGGCAACCACTAATCTGCTTTCAGTCCCTATGGATTTGTCTGTTCTGGTCATTTTTTCTGCATGGTCGTTGGTTTGTGATTATATGTGACTATTTTGTGTCTGGCTTCTTTTACTCAGCATAATGTTTTTGAGGTTTATCCACATTGTAGTGTGTTAACTCTTCTTTCCTTTTTGTGGCTGCACAATATTCCATTGTGTGAATTTATCCCATTTTGTGCATCCATTCACCTGCTGACGGGCATTGGGGCTCTTCCCCTTTTGATGTCTGTGACTAGTCCTGCCGTGAACATGGGTGTAGAGGGGGCTATTGAGTCCCTGTCTTCATTTCCCTTGGCCATAGGCCAAGCGTGGGCTTGCCAGGTCATGGGGTCTGTGTATTCACAGCCATCGACGTGGCTGCGGGGAGAATGGACAGTCAAACAGTCAGGAACAGGCTCTGGAGGCCGGGAAGCTGGGGCAGTGCTGGGAGGAGATGGCAGTGGCTGGTCCAGGGTGGGGGTAGGGGCAGGGCAAGTGAGTGGAGGCAGGGACCAAGGAGGGACCCTCCGAGAGGGGCCCAAGTGGATCTCTGTTGCAGGAGAGGCTGGGGCACAGGCGAAGGGTTGTCACTGGAGGTGGCAGCAGAGGAGGCAGCTAGGGGATAGGGCTCCAGGGGGACTTGAGAGTCTAGCTCCAGGTCATGGAGGCAGGGGCTGGGAACAGGAGAACTGGGACAGAGCCCACAGAGGCCATTTCAGGGGTGAGGTGAACAGAGGAGGAGCTGCAGACAGCAGGGCACAGTGGGAGTTCTAGCTCAGATCAGGCAGAGACTTTGGTGATGGGCTGAGGAGGGGAGAACGGAGGTGGTAGAAGTAGCTGGGGGTCGGTGTCTCTGGGAAGGCTCAAGACCTGAGTGTGGGTGGGCGCATGTGTTGGCGCTGGGGCGGGGGGAACTACAGGAGGAGGGGAAGTGGAGCTGGGCCTGCTGTGCGGGAGCACCCACACTCATGGGCACTGGCTGGCACAGCGAGGCAGGTGGCACCTCCATCAGTCTAGACTTTTCTGGGAGGGTCTCGAGCAAGCCTGGTGAGTAAGAGACAACAGGAAAGGGGCCTGGGGCAGAGTTGGAAATTCTGCACAGGACCGATTTCAGGGCTACTGTTCAGTGGGTCAGTCGTGTTCAACTCTCTGCGACCCCATGGACTGCAGGCACACAAGGCTTCCGTGTCCCTCACCATCTTCCAGAGTTTGCCCAAGTTCATGTCCATTGAGTTGGTGATGCCATCCAACAATCTCATCCTCTGCTGCCCTGTTCTCCTCCTGCCTTCAGTCTTTCCCAGCATCAGAGTCTTTTCCAGTGAGTTTGCTCTTCACATCAGGTGGCCAAAGTATTGGAGCTTCAGCTTCAGCATCAGTCCTTCCAATGAATATTTAGGGTTGATTTCCTTTAGGATGGACTGGTAGGAGTCAATTTGAGGGTAGGAGCACCTTTTTCTGTAGATCTAGATTGGTCTAAAAGGTAATGCCTATTCTTAAACAATGACGTGTGGAGAGTGGGTAACAGAAAACCAGTGACCAGCACACCTGCAGAGACACGTGGCACACGCCTGGCTTGAGGGGGTGAGTGGGGTCACTTGGGGGTCCCAGAGGCCCTGTGAGTCCCTGATGGCATGGTGCGACCCTCCCCAGACTGGAAGACGGGCATGGCAGTGCCACGGGACATTGCAGTGGCCTACCTACTACAAGGAAGCTTCTACGGCCATTCCATCTATGCCACGCTGTACCTGGATGCTTGGCGCAAGGACTCAGTGGTCATGCTTGTCCACCACGTGGTCACCTTGGTCCTCATTGTCTCCTCTTACGCCTTCCGGTGAGTCCAGGGGGAGACAGGAGGGTAGAGGGTATTGGCGTGAGCAGTGGCAAGAGGCTGGCGCAGGACAGAGGCTGATCCTTGGGTCAGGCATGGGAGTGCCTGTGGGGGATGTTTCTGGAGAGAGATTCTAGAGTGATGTGGTGAGACAGGTACAGAGAGGCACTCCTGCCCTCACCCCATCTGTGCCACTCTAACCCCTCCTAGATGGCACCCTTGGCCGGGTCACAAAGCAAGTGTTTACTGAACACCTGCCATGTGGCAGGTGCTGCTGGGTTGCAACCATGAGCTCGACAGACAGACCCTGATGTTCCAGGACCCACTGTGGTCACCACACGTGGTCACAGGGCTTCAAGGCAGAGCCTGTCCAAGCCACAAGCTGCTGTATATGTAAAAGCCACTCTGATTCCAAGGCAAAGGAGAGTGAAAATACCTTGCAGTCCCCTTGGTATCTCATTTACATCTTGAATGACAATATTTCAGATATACTGAATTATTTAGAATATATTATTAAAATTCATTTTACCTCTTCAATTTTATTTTTTTTTAACATGGCTGATAGAAAATTTAAAACAAAATTGGGATTAGCAGATGTAAATAATTACATATAGAAGGGTTAAACAACAAAGTCCTGCTGTATAGCACAGGAAACTATATTCAGTATCCTGTGATTAAATCCTAATAGAAAAATATGAAAAAGAATATATATATATATATGTAAGAATGTGCTTAGTCGCTCAGTTGTGTCGCACTCTTTGCAACCCCATGGACTGTAGACTTCCAGGCTTCTCTGTCTATGGGATTGTCCAGGCAAGAATACTGGAGTGGGTTACCATTCCCTTTTCCAGGGGATCTTCCCAGTCCAGGGATCGAACCCAGGTCTCCTGCATTGCAGGTGAATTCTTTACCAGCTGAGCTACCAGGAAAGCCTTTACATATAGAAAAATACATATATATAAAACTGAACCACTTTGCTGTACAGCATAAATTAACACAATATTGTAAATCAATAAAATTAAAAAACTAACAACGACATATACAGCTCATATTCTATTCCTATTGGACTAGCTGTGCCCTCCAGCACAGTAGGTGCTGGCCACGGGTGGCCTTGTTAACGTTAATTAAACTTAAAAAAAATCACACATTCTGTACTTCAGCGCCAGTATATGGCTGGTGACTCTGTAGGTGGTGACTCTGGGTCTCAGACAGTGCAGGTTTAGAACATTCCTATCATTCCTGAAAATTCTGTCAGACAGCCCTGCTCTAGTGGGTAGAGTCAGATAACATCCCCTCACCGCCCCCCCCCCAAAACCCACATTTATCTGAAGGTGATAACTGGAAAATTCGAGTGGAAAGATGAGGACTGCCGAGGTGGTGAGGTTAGGTGGAGGGTTTGGGGGTGACAGGTGAGCAGCGCCTGAAAGGCGGTGAAGGAAGGCTCCAGGAACACGAGAATGTTAGGTGATGAGGACAGCCTGTGACTCCAGGAGCCTGAGCTGTCAGGAGGACAGAGTGGGGATGGAGATGTGACAGAGGCACATGACCACATCCAGGCTGGGCTCAGGCCGCTGGCCCCCGCAGCTGTGAGGGGTTAGGAGCGGGGCTCCAGGCCTCTGCAGGTCCTGTTGGGGACCCAGCCCGACTCAAGCAAGCCTGCAGATTGTGGCCATGTTCAGGTTAAATGTATAAACCTGGGAACATCGGTGAGACAGTCGTGTTTAAAGTTTGAGGGATCTGGACATGTGAGGGTCAGGGGTTACAGAGGGGTCAGGGGTCAGGGGTGAGGTTACTCGTGAGGAGGTGAGGAAGGATCAGAGAAAGTACTTCCAGAGAGGTTCCTGAGTCACGAGGGATAGGGTGAGGGCCTGGGTGGGGCTGCCACAGGGTGGACGCGGTCTGGGTGCTACTGCTGCCCTAGCCCCGTGAAGGGATGGGCAGGGCAGCTGGGCCAGGGAGGATGGCTCCGAACCGGCCCACAGGAAGCCTGGGGGCGGCCAAGGGGGCCTGTGCTTGGGAGCCTGGGTGTGGGTAGGGGTCCTATGTAACTGGCCCTCTGCTCTCCTGCTCGCCTCCCCAGGTACCACAAGGTGGGCATCCTTGTGCTCTTCTTGCATGACATCAGCGACGTGCAGCTGGAGTTCACCAAGCTCAATGTCTACTTCAAGTCCCGCGGAGGCGCCCATCACAGGCTGCACGCCCTGGCTGCCGACCTGGGCTGCCTCAGCTTCTGCCTCAGCTGGTGCGGAGAGGAGGCGGGCCCAGTGGAAGGGGCGGGGACTTGGTGGAGGCGGGCGGGGCCAGGTCGGGAAGGAGGTGGGGTTTAGAAGAGTGGGTGTGGCCAAGCAAGGTGAAAACGGGTCTCAGAAAGGGGTGGGCCCGGTAGGGAAGCGGGTGGGGTTGGTAAGGTGGGTGGGGCCAGCTGGGGACGGAATAGAGCTTGTGGGAAGGGCCAGGGCCAGCCCGGGGAAGCAGGTGGGGCTTGGTGGGGCAGTAGGCGGTGCGAGTCGGGAAGAAGCAAGTGGGCCGGAAAGGACAGCGCAGGAAAGGAGACAGATGAGCAGGAATGAACAAGAGTGGGGTAAGGAGACGGGGACAGATGGATGACTCCAGCCGGGACAGGTCAGGCACGGGGTGGAGCCATCCTCCGCTCTCCCCTGCAGCCTCCCCGAGCCGCCCCTCCCTCCTGCAGGTTCTGGTTCCGCCTCTACTGGTTCCCGCTCAAGGTCCTGTATGCCACGAGCTACTGCAGCCTGCGGTCGGTGCCTGACATCCCCTTCTACTTCTTCTTCAACGTGCTCCTGCTGCTGCTCACTCTCATGAACCTCTACTGGTTCCTGGTGAGTGGACGCCCACAACGCCTCGCCACCCAGCCCTCCTCAGACGCCGGTCCTGTTCTGGTCCCCGTCCCTAAGGAGCCTTCCAGGTGCAGGCTCTCCTCACACAGGCCCAGGGAGTGGGCCACGTTAGGCAAGGGGCAGAGGGCCTGTGGCAGGAGCAGACGGCCGTCAGGAGGGGCAGAGCTCTCTTCTCACCTCTGCCTTCCCCTCCCACAGTACATCGTGGCTTTTGCTGCCAAGGTGCTGACGGGCCAGGTGCGGGAGCTGAAGGATGTGCGGGAATATGACACGGCAGAGGCCCCGAGCCCCAAGACCCGCAAAGCTGAGTGAGTGTGGAGGGGCCGGCGGCCCTGGTTCATTCCTTTAGCTACCTCTGTCTGACGGAGCGCGCGCTGAGGGCGGGCCCTGGAGAAGTGGCGGCGGATGAAGCTGAGGTGGAAGCTGCCCCCCACCCGGAGCCTACATTCAAAAGAGAGACTGCAATAAAGGCATGGACGATGTAGCTACAGAGTTAGACGCTGTCAGAACAGACAGCGAGGAAGGTGGGGGCAAGAAGTGCCTGGTCGGGGCAGAGTGGTGAGGGGTGAGATCAGGGTCTCAGTGGTGGGAGCTGTAAGGGCCAAGCCCAGTGGTGAGGAGCGGCTGTTGGCCAGGCCTGACAACAACCTCTAAGCAGGGGGCAGTGGAGGTGGGGGGCAGAGGGTGCTGTGGGTGCCAGAGAGCCTGCACTCTGTTCATGCTGATACTCCCTGGCTTCAAGGTCCCTTGAGGCAACCACTGGTCAGCCAAGCAGGAGATGGGGCTGGGGGTTTAGACCCAGGTGGGAGCCATAGGGACGGAGAGCAAAAGGGGCCTCTGGAAGCATTCTGGAGGTGGGCCTGGTGACTGCCAGCCCTGGGATGTGAGCCAGATGGCACCCAAACCCCTGGCCTAGAGGGGCCCCAGGGGTGAATGGAGGCAGGCTGGGGTGACCAGCCAGGTCCAGGGCATGCAGCACCCCACAGGCAGTGTGAGGAGTGGTTGAGCAGCAGTGAGGCGGGGGAGGGGGGCCGCTGAAGGCCCCCAGGGTGCTTCCCAGCAGACCCTCTGATTTGGCCTCTGAGAGATCATGAGGGACCAGGCTGGGAAAGATGATTTCCAGGAAGCAGTGGGCTCAGAGCGCAGTGACGGCGTGGGTCAGCATAGGCTGTGAGGAAGAAGAGAAAAACAGAGATTTTTAAAGTCTTGAAAGACATGAGAAGGGGAGCAGAGAACTGAGGGATTGACAGAGAGGCCAAAAAGCCAGTGCCCAGGGTCGAGAGAGGAGTCAGGCCAGGGAGTGGGGATGGCGGACATGAGAAGGCTGGGCAGCAGGTGAGGTCATCCCAGTGGTCAGATCCCAGCTGTGTTGGAGAACTAACCAGACTTGCTCTGGATGTAGGTGAAACAGAAATAAAAAAATCAAAGATGATCCAAGACCTCTGGCTTGAGCTGCCGTTTACCAAGAAGGGACTCAGGGCAGGGCCGTGTGCACCCAGGGGGTAGGGATTGGGAGTCTAGTTCTAAGGGTGTTGGATTGTCCATGTCCAGCGAGTTTGAGTTGGGAATTGCACATCGAGATCAGTGAGGTCTCACCAAGGAGTCTGACCAACCCTCAGAGGCTTCTGGAAGAAGCAGGGACTAAAGATAACTTCAGGGACTAGGTCAGGGAAGCACTTGCTTGGCCAAGTCTAAAACTCTGAAAGCTCTTTCTGCTGTAAGACAGTGAACTCCTGGAGAGCCCAAAGCAAAGAGAAAGTCAGACCCCCTAGCTGTACCCGCTCCCTGCTCTGTCTCCCCCAAGAATGTCCAGCCAGAATGTGGGTTGGAAGGCTGGCACCTCCAGCCCCAAATGACAGCATTCCCACTAGGATGGCAAAGAACAAACTCCATACAGAAATGACAGGGGGCCAGGGAATGCTGCCTCATGGGCACCACCTGCAGAACCTAATCCCTAAGGATAACTAGAATTAGCACAGTTGAGTATGAAACAAGATGGGATAAAAAGCAATGAGAATGTGGAATGTGCCACAAAAGAGCTGGTCAGGACACCTCAAAACTGTCAGGTCATGGAAAACAAGAGACAGAGGAGCTGTCCTAGCTCAGGCTGACTGAACACAGTTGTGGAATCCTGGACCAGAAGAGACATCTGTAGAAAAACTGGTGAAATTCAAATAAAGTCTACTGTTTAGCTCATAGCAGTGTCCCCAGCGTTGGTTTCTTAGTTGTGACAAATGCACTATGGAGATATAAAATGTCAGCATTCAGGGAAGCTTGGACAAGGCCTGCCCTGGAACTCTTTATGCTATCTTTGCAAATCTAAAAATTATTCTAAAGTTGAAAGTTTATGAAAAATGTAAAAGACACGAGAGACTAGCCAAAACAGCATTGGATGTTCTGTTACTTTCCTGGGCCTGCTGTAACAAAGTGCCACAAACCAGGGGGCTTAAAACAACAGAAGGTTATTCTCTCACACTTCTAGAGACCAGAAGTCTGAAATGAAGCTGTCAACAGGAGCCACAAACTCTCTCTGAAGGTCTAGGGGAGGATCCTTGCTTGCCTCTTCCAGTTTCTGGGGGCTCCTTTTGGCTTGTGGCTGTATCACTCGAGTCTCCATTTCCTGTCTTCACATGGTCTCTTCTCTCCAGCTCTTCTCTTATAAGGACATTTGTCATTGGATTTAGACCACTATCATCTCTTTGCAATTTCCTTCACTTAATTATATTTATAAAGACTCTTTTTCCAAATAGTCACATTCACAGTTCCAGAGATTAGGATGGGAACGTATCTTTTTAGGGACCGCTGTTCAACCTACTGTAGAAATTGTCTCCAACAATTAGACACAGCTTAAAAGAGAGTCAGTAAATTGAAAGCTGTGGAGAAATTATCCAGAATGCAGCTAAACACAAGGAAAATATGACAACTCGAGTGGTAAGAATTATCTGGCTGAGTTCTAAGAAGAGACAGACAGGGAGAGAGAACAATGCGAAGACAAAACGCTGAGAATTCTTCCAGAAAATGACAAACCATAAATCATCAGCAGAATGAATAACAAAGCATCCTTGCACCAAACATGGGGCTTCCCTGGTTGCTCAGATGGTAAAGAATCTGCCTGCAGTGTGGGAGACCTGGGTTCAACCCCTGGGTTGGGAAGATCTCCTGGAGAAGGGAATGGTTACCCACTCCAGTGTTCTTGCCTGAGAATCCCATGGGCAGAGGAGCCTGGGAAATGTAAAACAGCCACAGAAAAGAGATGACCTACAAAACAGTGACAGACTAACAGCAACGAGGGAAGCTGGATGACTGTGGAGTCAGATATCACCTCCAACACTGAAAGAAAGTAACAAGAAACCAGGACTCTTGTATACAACTTGAAAAGCAATTACTCAAGAGAAAAGATACCTGTTGGCTTGAATGAGATCCTGGGCTTTGTCCCCAGCATCCCCATCAAGAGAGAAAAAAAAAGAGAGAATATCCATAGGAACAAAAATAAGAATGCTTACCACTTGCAGATCTTCTCTACAAGAATATTTCAGAAAACAAGAAAACTATACCCAAGAGATACATCAGCAGAGAAGCTGACACATATCTGGGTAAAAATGTTTTAAACGCCTGATGTCAGAGATTAAACAAAACTAGAGCTGGGGCTTCTCTTGGTCCAGTGGTTGGGACTCTGTGGCTCCACCAAAGGGTGTGCAGGTTTGATCCCTGCCTGGGAACCAAGATCCCACATGCTGCACAGCCCAAAATTTAAGAACATTTTAAAGAATCACAAAGATGCCATGTTTGCGTCAAGCTTAATAAAACAAATAAAATAAAACATAAATGCCATGCCCTCCTCTGGGGGATCTTCCCAACCTAGGAATCAAACCTGTGTCTCTTATGTCTCCTGCATTGGCAGGTGGGCTCTTTACCACTAGCGCCACCTGGAGGCCCCAGGGGATTACCTTTGGGTTATCTGTGTTAGTCGCTCAGTCGTGTCCAACTCTTTGCAACCCCATGGACTGTACCCCATCAGGCTCTTCCGTCCATGGGATTTTCCAGGCAAGAATACTGGAGTGGGTTGCCATTTCCTTCTCCAGGGCATCTTCCCGACCCAGGGATCAAACCCTACATTGCAGGCACACTCTTTACTGTCTGAGCCACCAGGGAAACCAACAATAGTGAGTACTTATGTTAACACTATTAGGGTGTAGAGGGGAGAATGGAACAAAAAACAGGCATAACAAATACAGAAAAGGAAAGTTAGAAAAAGCAGAATAAGTAATGCGAAATAAGAGCCCAGAATCTCAAATAATAGGCATCCAAATAAACCCTTATGGAATCATCATGACAGTTATGAGACTGGGCTTTTAAATAAATCCACCTCTGACCTGGTTAAAAGACTTCAACTCCAAGATAAATGCAAGTTGCAAGTAAAGGACAGGAAGAGACATTCGGGTGTAACCTTTGATCTGGAGGAATCTGCACAATGCAGCCCTAAACCATGGTGAGAGGGGACCCCGAAAGGTTAAGTCTGTGCTCCTCAGCAGGCGGCTCAGAAGCAGGAACAGATGTTCTTTTTTGTATTTTTAAATTTAATTTTTATGACGTATTTTTGTCCGTGCTGGGTCTTTGTTGCTGCTTGGGCTTTCTCTAGTCGCGGCGAGTGGGGGCTACTCTCTAGTTGCAGTGCTTGGGCTCCTCTTTGCAGTGGCTCCTCTTGTTGCAGAGCGCGGGCTCTAGGGCCCGCGAGCTCAGTAGCTGCCGCTTCCAGGCTCTAGAGCACAGGCTTAGTAGTTGTGGTGCGTGAGCTCAGTTGCCTTGAGGCATGTGGGATCTTCCCAGTTCAGGGATCGAAACCATGTCTTCTTCCTGCACTGGCAGGCGGATTCTTTACCACAAGCCATCAGGGAAGCCCAGGAAGAGATGCTCTTTTAAAGCACAGAACACTTTTCAAAATTGAAAAAAAACAAACAAACAGGCCACAGGAGCAACCTCAGTTGCTCAGAACCAGGATCACGCAGACCATGTATAATGAGAAAATTCAGTTAGGTCTGCAAACAGTAAGAAAACGGCAACTGAGAATCACTTCGAAGGACTCCGGAGTGGAAGAGCAAATCATGTGGCAGGGCGGCACCGATGCCTCCCTTGCTCCTGCTGGTTCTCTCTTCTGATCCGCCTCCACAGGACCCCTCCTGGGCCTCCATCTTCGGGCCCCTGCAGTGACCCCTGCACCCTGGGCATGACCTCAGTCTGAAACCCCCGTCATCCTCTCAGGCTGCTGGGACCGCTGTTCATCCAGGCCCCTCGCCCCACTCTGGCTCTGCTGACTTGCCAGCCCCACCTCCCCAGACACTGGCCTTCGCCATGGTCTCAGCAGACCCTGCTGTATCCGAAGAGCTGAGACCCACACGTCTGGCCACAGCAGCCACGTGGGCCAAGGGTCCTTAGTGATGCCGGGGTGGTGCCTGCGCTCCTGGGACTCTCCCTTATCCTCGGCCACCAACTGTCTTCACCATCGTCCCCTCACCCGATGACTGGCCATGTGTCCCCAGGAGGAGGACGTTCACCCTCTTGCCTGGCTGGCTGTTTGGTAGCTGGTCCGTCTTCTGAAGCCACCGTCTGGGCCACCGATTTCCACCCCCTTGCCTGCTCCGGGACATTCTGATCAAGGAGAGAAGCCACCTCTCTCTCTGCCCTTCTCTGCCAATCTGGCCAGCTTCTTCCCCACCCCACCCCTCTTTACAGCACAGCACCCCCCTCCCTTCCCGAACCCAGCTCCCTCTGGGTTCTTTACCCTATCACCCTCTGAGACCACTCCTGTCTGCTCCACTGATGCTAAACAAACCTGGCGGTCACTTAAACCCCTCCCCTTTTTAAAAAACAGCTTTATTGAGATAGAATTCATACACCATGCAATTTGCCCATTTACCATGTAGAATTCAATGTTTTTGGTCCATCCACAGGGTTGTGCAACCCTCACCATGGTTTTAGGACATTTTTGTTAGCCGCCCAAAAGAAACCCCATACCCAGCCCAACCCCTCCTTTTGCAATCACCAGTCTCCTTCTGCTCCCCGCTTCACTTTCTGCCACCTTCCTGCTCATGTGCCTGCCTTCCCGCCTCGCAGGGTCACTGGATCCAACCCGACTTCCCAGTGTCTCTCCTAGCTCCCAACACTCCTCTGAGCGCCATTCTCTGCGTCAGTGTCTGCTTGACATTCTCGGCACCTTCTAAAATATCCAAAATCAACCCCCAGCCCCACTCCCAAACTACCTCTCCTGTACCTTTGCCCATCACAGCTGATGGCAACTCAAGGTGAAAACCTGGCAAAACCCTCGAGAGACCCCCTTCTCTCCCTTCTTATCCTCAAGGAAATATCCAGAAACCACCTGGGTCTCTGCCTGTCCACATCTCCCTCCAGCTTCCACCCTCCCTCTGATTTTTTTCTTTCCCTGTAGTGTTGCACTGAGACTAAAATAGTGTAAATCTGATACTGCAGAGAGGCCATCCTGCCAGAATTGGGTACTCCCCTCCCCCCACAAATACTAACACTGTTTTTGAGGAGGGAGGAGGCACTTGGAAGTTTGCGCAGAAAAACAAACCTGAATCACCCCAGGAAAGCTCTGATAAAAAGGCCCAGGGCAGGGGATACAGATCCTTGAAGGTATTAAACCTTCTATAAAAGTATAAGAATTAAAAACAGCGGGAACAGAGCTGAGCCCATCAAACTTTAACAAAGAAAGAAACCTGGGAGGGAAGAAGTATCAGTGGGACTCTTCCTTGGTAACCATCTTTATCTCACATCAGCCCCCAGCACAAATTTCCAAAAGATCAAAGATGTCGATGCAGAAATGAAAGCTGTGCAATCGAACAAGAACGGAAACAAAAGACTGTGTTGTCCAACAACAGAACTATGAGAAGACTCGAGAAGCCAGGAATCCCACCTATGCTCCATCTAAAGGACCAATAGGCAAAGCCAGCAGCTATGGGACAGATGAGAGGTCCACAGGGGGCTTATCTCTGATCTCCTAGATAAAGGACTCCTGTGGTGGCAGTGAGAGGAAGCAGCAGCCCACGGAGAAGTGGGCTGAGGGGGAGAGACATGCTCCTAGGAAGGGACATTCAGGGCTCCAGCCCAAGGGAAGAGCGAATCACAGTGACTGAGATCGTCTCCTCAGGAAAGTCTACATTCTCATATGAAAGGGTCTGTGGGCTAGAGTACTCCACAAACCAGAGAGCTGCAGGGGGCAGTCATCCACATATGTCTGTGAGGATTCTCAGAAAAACTGGTGGATTGCTAGGAGTCATCCAGTCAAACAGAGTTTTATGTGCTTTCTGATGTCTAGATCATGAGAATATATTTGTTGTTTAGTCGCTAAGTCGTGTTTGACTCTTTTGCGATCCCCTGGACTGTAACCCACCAGGCTCGTCTGTTCATGGTATTTCCCAGGCAAGAATACTTGAGTGGGTTGCCATTTTCTTCTCCAGGGGATCTTTCTGACCCAGAGATCGAACCCACATCTCCTGCATTGGCAGGCAGGTTCTTTACCACTGAGCCACCAGGGAAGCCCAAGAATGTATTACTAGCTCAAAAAAAAATACACTTGTGTGTAGGCTGGACTGTAGAACTCACTTCACCAGAGACTGATGGATTGATCACATGCAAAGGCATGAAGAGTTCTCATACATGGGAACGGGAATGGCCAATGGCCCTGACCATTAGGCTGCAGTGAGGTCCATCTTGGCATCAGCAGACTGGCCAGTTAAACAGGGCGTAACTCTGAGCAAGGGCTGGCAGTAGTGGTGAGGAGCAGGGGCAGACCTGTTGGGTCCAGTAAGGTGGGCCTGGGTAGACCCCTCAGAGCGCAGGTCCCCTCCCAGTGGGAAGCCGAGAGACCTGCCACTAACACAGGCAGGGAAGAGGGAATTAAGGAGAGCATCGGGGCACATGGGTGCCATCTCAGCTGCACCATTTGGAAAGTTGAAGTGCAGGAGCACACATCTTTATAGACAGTTTGAAAGATGCAAACCATGCACATTGTTTAGAAGTTATAAGTCTTTCTCTGGGATCTCAAGCTGGGCACTTATAGTATTGATTCTTTTTTAAAACACCACGTAACTTGTTTTAAGGACATGGAAGCAAAATAAGGGCTGTGGCAGATGTAGACAGCAGGCAGTGGGTGGAGAATCGTGGCCTGGGAAGCCTTTCTTGGTAAGGCTCCTGGAGGTGGGAAGGAGCCTGCCCCGCCCCCGTGGGGTCGCAGGGGGCTCTGGTCAATTCTGCCTCCTGTGGAGGCAGAGGTCCAGGCAGTTGGTTCAGGCAGAGTTGGTAGGTAACTTGCCCTCCGGCAGCCGCGGGTGGCTCAGGAGGTGGGGAGGGGAGAGAAGGATTTAATTGTGGGGAGGAGCAGCGACCACTTGCCCAGCAGGCAGATGGCAGGGTCTTTTGGCCTTGTGGGCTGGGAAGAAGAATGGAGGCGGAGCTGGGAAAAGAGACGTGAAAGACCAGGAGGGCGGGAAGGGGTTGGGGGGGGGGCCCTCCGCAAGGGCGTGCGGTCCCCGGGCTAACCTGGGCCGGTTCTGGCTCACAGGAAGCCGCTGAGGAATGGCCTGGTTAAGGACAAACGCTTCTGAACCCCTCCACCCCGGCTTCGCCGCCCAGGACCCAGTCCCACCCTACCTCGCCCTCGGAGACCAGCCACACGGCTCCCCAACCCGCCCCAGGGACCCTAACCCTATCAGGCTCCGCCCCCTCCCCAACCCACTCCTCCTTGGCCACTCCCTGGACCCCTGCCCCGCCCTCTCGAGACCCAGTCCCCGCAATTGGTCCCTACTCAGCTTCAGGATCGCGGCCGCACCCCCCGGGACCCTGACCCAGCCCAGATCTCTCCAGGGACCCCCGTCCCGCCCCCAGCCCACAGGTCAGGGAGCCCGACAGGCCCTGAGCACTCGCCCGGCCGCTGCCTGTGAGGAAGATGCCACCTCTGTGCCGCCGTCCCGGCCGCCGAGTCCTTCTCCTCCTACTGGCCCTGCTATTGCCCTCATCACCCCCGGCCTGCGCTCCCGCGCCCCCGGGCCCCGCCGCCGCCCTGCTCCAGGCTCTCGGATTGCCCGACGTGCCCCGGGGCGCCCCCCAATCCCGGCCCGTACCCCCTGTCATGTGGCGCTTGTTCCGCCGCCGGGACCACCAGGAGGCCAGGGCGGACCCGCGGAGGATGCCCCCGGGGGCCACCTTGCAGCCCTGCCACGTGGAGGAGCTGGGGGTCGCCGGAAACATCGTGCGCCACGTCCTGGACCGCGGTGAGTGGGGTCTGCGCCGGCGGCGTGGGTCTGGGGGGCCGAAGAGCCCTGAAGATCCCCACCTATCCCGTCCAGCCCGCAAGCAACCTGGGCTTCAGTACTCCACGCCGTCCTGGGCGTGGACACCTGTGGGGACAAGGGATGGGGGACAGCGAAGGGAGCGGTCCGAAAGCCAGGCTCTTCTACTCCGAGTCGGGCCCCCTGGCTTGCAGCTGAAGCCCTGCCCCCACTCCATCACAGCCCCTCTGCCGCTTCACACCACTTGATGCCTTCCTGCCGATGCCACCCCGCCCCAGTATCGGTTCCCTTGGCCCCAGGCGGGCTTTTGTTCATCCCCCACTCGCTGATCTCACCCCCCCACACACACCCCGCCTCCTGTCTGCCTAAGTCCCCAAGCGCGGGCTGACCCCAACTGGGTAGGGCCTCTTCCTCCCAAGTGATGCCCTGCCCCCACCCACTGGCGCTTCACACCACTTGACGCCTTCTAACAGACGGTGCGCCCCCACCTCCCGACGCTCACCTTTCTCTGCAGTCCCCAACCCAGACCCCTCTCGTGGACCAGCCAGCACCAAGAGGGCACCCAGCGCCAGCCAAGCCCTTTCCCTTTCTTCCCAGGAGCGGCCGCCCGCCCCCCGGAACCCGCCTCAGCTGCAGGGCAGTGCCCTGAGTGGACCGTCGTCTTCGACCTGTCGGCCGTGGAACCAGCCGAGCGCCCGAGCCAGGCCCGCCTGGAGCTGCGTTTCGCGGCTGCGGAGGCGACAGCGGGGACAACTGGCGGCTGGGAACTGAGCGTGGCGCCGGCGGGAGCGGGCCTCGGGCCGGTGGAGCTCCGCCAGGTGGTGCCCACCCTGGGACGGCCGGTGCGTGCTGAGCTGCTGGGCTCCATATGGGCCCGCAACGCCTCGGCGCCCCGCAGCCTCCGCCTGACGCTGGCGCTGCGTCACCGGACCCCTGCGGCCTGCGCGCGCCTGGCAGAGGCCTCGCTGCTACTGGTGACCCTCGACCAGCGCCTGTGCCACCCCTTGGCCCGGCCGCGGCGCGAGGCCGAGCCCTCAGTGGGCGGTGGCTCCGGGGGCGCGTGTCGCGCACGGCGGCTCTACGTGAGCTTCCGCGAGGTGGGCTGGCACCGCTGGGTCATCGCGCCTCGCGGCTTCCTGGCCAACTACTGCCAGGGCAAGTGCGCGCTGCCCGAGGTGCTGTCTGAACCCGGCGGGACTCCTGCGCTCAACCACGCGGTGCTGCGCACGCTCATGCACGCGGCTGCCCCTGGCGCCGCCGGCCTGCCCTGCTGCGTGCCCGCGCGCCTGTCGCCTATCTCCGTGCTCTTCTTCGACAACAGCGACAACGTGGTGTTACGGCACTACGAAGATATGGCGGTGGATGAGTGCGGCTGCCGCTGACGCGGGCGGGCTGGGGGTCAACAATAAACACGACGTGGTCCGCTCTGCCGTCTCCTCTGGTCTTGTTACGTGTCCGGGGGGGCGGGGCTGGCAGCCATTGACCATCACTGTGGACCACAAGGGTAATAGGTGGAGGTTCCCAACAGTGATGCCACGGGACAAACCGTCCCAGAGCCCAACATCTACCGTACCTGAAACCTAGGAACCGCCGGGCGCAAGCCCAGGTCCCCTCTTTCAAGCCCTGTCTCAGCTTTGTCATCAAGGTGGCTCTGAACCCCACATCCCCAACCAGCCAGACCCCCAGGCCAAGTGCTCTGCCACACACCCCTCTGCAGTTATCCAGCCCCAGTGTGAAAGCAAGAGATGTTTATTAAGATTTTATTGGTGACAAAAGAGCTTAAAACAAATTGACCAAAAACCAAAAGTTACATTGCCTTGGTACAGATGTTTTTGTAATTTGGGGGACTTATAGTAACTGCTGCTAAGAAGGTGGAGAAAAAAAGCAAACAGCACAAAGCAGAGGCAAAGCATTCCAAGGAACAGAACAGGGTGGGTGGGTGTGTCACCCATGGGGACGGCGCACAAGGGGTCACAGCAGAAACCTATCCAAACTATGCAGCTACCAAAAGACGTGGGGACCAAAGGCCCTGCAGCGAAGGTGATAAATAATAGGCCTGCCAGAGGAAGGCGGCCTGTGTCCCCCTCCCTCCTGTGTGCCAGAGGAAGGAAGCCTGTGGCCCCCTCTCTCCCGTGTGCCAGCTGGAGGCTGTGGGATAAGGCACACTGGGAGGAGGATGGTGGGGTCAGGGGCACCAGGGCCTGGACAGGCAGGGTTAGGGTTAGATGGTCCCCAACCAGGGCCGGCCAGGGAGGCTAATACCCCACCGTGTGCGAAGAGCTGGGGGTGGAGGGGGGGGGCCTCTACCAGCAACAATAATTTCAAGTTGCAGTTCAGACCCAGGCAGAGGCCCCATTTAACACCTGATGTGACACTCTTTCAAGCCCTTTAGCACAGAACCAACTTATTTTGGAAACTTACTCCCTTCTCCCCCCACAAACGACCCCACCTCATCGAAGCTGTGCCCGCATGTAGAGCGGCTCCAAACTAGTGGGGCAGGTGGGGAACAAGGTGGGGTGGGAGGGCATTCAGTAACTCTAACTGGCCTCCAGAGTGGTGGGGGCCTCCCTGGGAAAGCGGACGGGTCCTCCCGACTGCCACTTTTCACCAAATCCTCAGGAAGGACCCCAGGTTAAGAAGCAACTGGCTGGGGAACAGCCAGCTTCCGGCCTTCTGGCTTCATGGCCAGTCCTGCCCGAAGCCCCTCCTGTGGGGCCAAGTCCACGGCGCGCGGGAAGCTCTCTGCTTCTTGGGAGTCCAGCAGAGACCACGGAGCTGCCTGCCCGGCCCAGGACTGTGCTCGCTCACTGCCCTGATGCACTGGGAGAAGCTGCTGGAAGCTAAAAACTGAAAAAAATTCTCCTCCCATCACAGGTGTTGATTCTAATCTTGAGTTGTGTTGGCATGTTTAAACTTCGTTTCTGGAAGCTTCTCGCATCTCCCAGGTCCACCACTAAGATTTGAGAGACAAACTCAGGAAAGTATATTTTTCAGTACTTAGAATTTTTAAAAAACAAACAGAAAAACACAAACCACCATATTTTCTTTAAATGAAAACCCTCCTAGAACGCAGGCAGCAGCGCGGCGGTATCAGAACCGGTGTGGACAGAATCCACACTCCGCGGGGCTCTCCCGGCATGGCCGCCACTGCAGGCAGCCTGCTCAGCACAGAAATGCGAAGTTTTTTCCTGCTAAAACGTAGTCCCCTTTCAATAAAAGAGAAAAAGAAAGAAAGAACAGAGGAAAGGGCTACTCTGAGATGAGGGTCTTCCTCCCTCCGCCCCGGTCGCAGACCCAGGTGTGGACACGGCGGGCGGGCGAGCTGGGCTCCTCGGAGCGGGGCTGGAGGGGCTCGCTGGCGGGCGGGGCTCGCTGGGGGCGGTCCTCCGCGGCCGCCCCGCCTCCCGCTCTCCCTTCCGGTCTCCTTGCCGCCACGTGCCAGCAGTGGGCGCTCGCTCTGTCTCGGGCTCCTCTCTCCCTCGGGTGCTCCTCTCCCTCTCCTGTTGCTCACAGTGGTGCTTCAGTTTTAGCAGTGGAAAACAGGTATCCATTTATTTTTATTTTTTATTACCCAGAATAAGATGCTGATGGACTAAGCCACATAGCTTAGCTCTTCCGCTGCCACCTGTCAGGGAGAGAGTGAGGGCAAGAGGCTTTAGAACAGGTGGGAGCCAGGGCAGCTCCCAGATCTGACCCAGAAGTCTCCCCCATTCCACTTGGCCCCATTCCAGCGGCCGGCTGGGGCCCCCAGCTTCCCACCCGGAGAGAAGGTGGCTGAGAGTTATGGCTGCTCCACAGCCCCGCCCCTGCTCCCAGCATCGCCAGCTCCCGTGGCCCCTGGTCACAGGCAGGTGGGGGCCGGCCCAAGGCCTATGCTTTCTCCACTCTGGCCTTGTTATGGGCAGACAACCATGACACAGGGCCCTCGAGGGTACTGAGAAGCACACCCAGAGGCACCGTAGGCACCTAGGGGCTGGGGCCCTCTCCACTCTCATGGCAAGCCTCGTCAGGGTGAGGGGACCATCCGCCTCCTGGCTGCCCACCAGAAGCAGAGCAGCTCTAAGACACTATGGAGAAGACTGTGGCACAGGAGCGCGCATGAAGTTAACATCCCCCACAAACTGTGAGCAGAGGCACAGGGACCCAGAGTGACAGGTGACAGGGTGGGCTGGCCCCTTGAGGACTGGAGACTCCCACACCTTCTCCAGAGGCCAGTTTGCCTTCTAGTACTGGGACAGCCCTGTCACTCCACCGTGCTGGTACGCCCGCTCGCCCTGGTACGTGGAGTCTTGTGACAGCGCCACATCGATCTGTGACTTAAACTCATCTCCAAGGTAACTGTCCTGTAAGACAAGGTTGCAGAGATGAGCATGGAATCGAAGGATGCGCACTCATCCTCCCAGTCTTGAGAACCTGCTCTGTGTCCAACCCGTCACCAGCCCCAAGGAATCATCTGGAAACTGACCTTGAAGCCCAAGTGGCAGGAAACCCACACTGGTTACCTCACCACTGGAGACATGCTATGCAGGACAGTACTGTGTGTGGAGTGTTCTAGACCCACAGTCCCAACGCTAAGGTCTTTAGGAGAGAGTGTCACGGGGCCTGTGTGTGTCAAGAGGGCGCTCTGGGCTGGTCTGACTCCTCTGTGGGTATGTGCTGTGTCAAGTTCAAGTGGCCAGGGCTCACCTGGGACAGCTCAGGCTGGGAAAGGCCGGGCTGGCTCATCTGGGAGGGCTGGCTCATGGAGATGTAGCCTTGGGTCAGGGCACCCTGAGAGAAGGGCTGTGACGCCACATCCTGGCTGGCCTGGCTGTTGGGGAGATTCGTCTGACTGGGCCCAGGAAGCCCAAAGCGGTTCTTCTGGCGTCCCCCACGACCAGTCTTGCCTTTTGGGGTGCCTCGGCCTGAAAGACAGCAGTCCAGGGTTCCCTAAAGGAGGTTCTGAGCCTCACAGACAAGCACGCCTGCTCAAACCTAGGATGTGAACAAAGTCCAAGGCCAAACTGCTTTTCCCCATGGGATACCGCTGAGTGCTCACCTGCGGCGGGCCCATTAGCTTGTCCAAAGTACCCCGGTGGTGGCATAGGCGGCATGACCAGGTTGAAGGGAATGGGAATGTTCATGGCAGCCACGTGGCTGGGGCCAGCACTGATCATGCCAATCTGGTCGTGGGTCTGGAAGTACATGTTCGAGGGCCGGCCTGTAAGACACAACATGCACGGCAGGCGTCACACTGCATCCAAATGAGGCCACTGCCCGCTGGTCTGCCCACAGCTGAAACGTCTGTCTTGTCCTGTCACTGCTGTCTGTCCCAGCGTTTCCTGGTGTGTTCTGAAAGCAAAGTCACCTGATGCAGAATCTCACAACACATCCTCCCCACCCGCAACGGCCTCCTGGGGCTGGTGTCTGGGAATGAACCTTTTCTCCTGGGGGATTCTGAGAACCACTGGCCTATGGGGATATGAAAAGCGGAAACCATGCTGCATTTCTGATTTCTTTAAATAGCCCTTTTTACGGCAAATGTTATATTCATATTATATGCTACCACTGCCACCCTGCCACCCCCAACCAAAAGCAAGAAAAAGCCTAAGCTTGATAGACCAGTGGATCTCACTGAAGACAAAAGCCCCCAGGGCAACCTTCGGTCAAGGCAGATCCACGGGGGCCTCAGGGATGAAGGATGGACCCAGGACATGCTCAGCCACACAGGGACTCATCAGATATGGTGACAAGATCTGTTGTTATTTAAGAACACAACCCCCAGTCTGAGCCTAACAACCGGAAGAACAATGGGGCAGGGAAAGGGTCTATAACGATTTCCTGTGGAAGAGGAGCAGCTGGGGGACACCTGCCCTGGAAGGGAATGGCAAGCACGTGGGAGGTCAAAGGCAACTGCGAGACATGGGCAGGTGGCAAAGAGTACATGGACGAGGCGCTGGCCCTCCATGACAGCTGGCATGGAGAAAGGTCCCGGGAGACAGGGATCTGTGGGATGAATGGGAACCGGCTACAGACTGCCTCAGGCCGGAGGAGTCGTCCCAGGCAACAGGGCCAGGCTCGGCCTTAGTACACAGTACACAGAAGCCTCACCCAGCTAGAGAGGTGGTGCGCCCAGCCCTGAGGTCTGACAGAGGGAGCTGAAGTTCAGGGAAAGCAGCAAAAGCCTGAGATGAGGCCGCAGGTGTGACCTTCCCACGGAGGAGAGCAAAGGGCAGGCAGGGTCGGGTGAGGGCGTAGAAGCAAACTGACGGAGCTACAAGATTTGGTGAGACATCACTGCGTACACAAAGCTGTGTTATTTTAAAAACATCTGTCTTTTTAGAAATTGCCCAAGACCAATTACTTGATTTCAAACAAGCGAAGCTGAGAAAGAACTCTCACTGCCAGGCGGGTTTCTGTGGACAGAGGCATAAGAGGTCACTCAGGAGTGACAGGGCTGGGAGGTGTGGGCGTGGGAACAGTCAACAATCCGGGGCCAGGCGGTCCGCCGCATAGACTCACCCTGGCTGCTCCGGTCATAGACCGACCCTGGGATGATGGCCTCCCGGGCATCATACATGGCTGTCGTCATGAAGCGGGCTCCCTGCAAAGGGTTTAGGTCAGTGAAGAATTTATCATGCTGACACAAGGAAGAACTTTCCAAACATCTGGTGGCCTGGGAGGTGGCCAAGCTACACACACAGATGGCAACCCTGAGGCTTGCCAGCTCGTGTGCTCTGGGATCTGCCCACCTTTCCTTGCCTGACCCGGCCTTGGATGCCAAACATTTCCGTTTCTGAGTTTCACCTCAAGCAGCATCCATTCCTCAAGCCCCAGAACACCATGGGTTTATCAAGTTCCTAGCTGCTTGGGTTTGCCTGCGAGCTGCTAGGTGCCATCTGAGACACAGTAGTACACAACGGCCAAGGAGAGGAAAGCCTCAGAACGGTCGAGACGCCTGGCGTGGGAGTTCTGCAGGGACGGGCTAGCACACACCGCTCGTGCTCACACACGGACACTCTCAGCCCACCCTTGGCTTGTGCTCGTCACCAGTCCCACCTGCCATCACTCACGGCCACACGCCCAGAACACGGGCCTGGGGAGGAGGGGTTCCCAGCAGCCTCTCCCCGCCTGAGGCGGGTGCTCACCGGGTTGATGGTGTTGACCAGCTTCCTGGGCTTGCTGAACTGCATGAGGCTCTCCCGCAAGTTGTTCAGCGGTCCCTCCACCAGCACCTTCTGCTCCTTGTAGTAGTTCAGCAGGTGGTTCCACAACGGCTGCTTGGACAGGGCCTTCGGGTTGCCCACGATAATGACCCCGTATCTGCAAGAGGTAGGCACCAAGAGTTTAGTCACAGCTATGGTTTTCCAGTAGTCATGAATGGATGTGAGAGCTGGACCATAAAGAAGGCTGAGCGCCGAAGATTTGATGCTTTTGAACTGTGGTGTTGGAGAAGACTCTTCAGAGTCCCTTGGACTGCAAGGAGAACAAACCAGTCAATCCTAAAGGAAATCAACCTTGAATATTCATTGGAAAGACTGATGCTGAAGCTCCAATACTTGGCCACCTGATGCAAAAAACTGACTTATTGGAAAAGACCCCGATGCTAGGAAAGATTGAAAGCAGGAGGAGAGGGGACGACAGAGGATGAGATGGGTGGATGATATCACTGACTCGATGGACATGAGTTTGAGCAAGTTGGTGATGGACAGGGAAGCCTAGCGTGCTGCAGTCCATGGGGTCCAAGAGTCGGACACGACTGAGCGACTGAACTGAAAGTACAAGGTGCCCAGGCAACTCCCCTGGCACCCTGCCCACCATGCTCCCATCTTCTCACCGCACAGGAGCATTGAGAGCCACCCTCAACCTCCCTGTCTAGACGCCTGGCCTGCCTATGCAGTGCCACTGGGAATGCTGGGGATGGCTGGGTAACTGTGAACTGAGGTGACTTTCACTGGAGCCCATCCTGTAAGCTGCCTACCCTGCACTTGGGTTTATTTGAGGGCAAGTTTCTGTTGTGCCCAGATGTCAAAACATCTCTGTGGGAAGATGAGCTCAGAGACGAGTCTCCTCGTTTGCAGACCTGAGTCAGCCTCCTGGGCACCAAGTCACACGTGGCCGAGGCAGACTCCACAGCCGCCTCAGGCATTCTGATGGGCTGGGCACGTCACTCGATGCCCAAGCCAAGCTCCTGGGGGAATGCATACACTCGTCAGCTGTCCAGGGCTCCCACTCCTATGCTGGCTACCTGGAAACCAAGGTACCCTCCCTGGGGATGGAACCAACACGTGAATGAGTCCTACTTGAGGCTGGTACAAGGGTGGCTGTTGTCCGGTTTCATGTGGGGGTGACACGGGGTCCACCTGATTCTCCGGGTCCCTATTTCAAAAGTCATATTCCAGAGCTAAACAAGGCAACTGGATAGAAAGCCACCAGGACACAGAAACAAAGACAACTCATGGGTGAAAGGTTCTTTCCATACTGCTGCTGGGAGCCCTCTGCCCCTGGCACTGCCGAGGCCCCTCTACCCTGCCCTGCGCCACAGCCCGAGGTGTGGCTGGGATGCGAGAACTGACAGCAGGAGGAGGAGGCAGCGAGCACCTCCCGGGCCAATCCCTCCCAGCGCCTCAGAAAGACTCCTCGGCAGGAGGGGCTGCCCCGCAAGGCCCAGCAAACTCAGTCCCCGTACCGTGCTCTGGTCAAGGCCACGTTAAGTCGCCTGGGGTCATTCAAAAATCCAATGCCTTGGTGCTCGTTGGCCCGCACGCAGGAGAGGATGATGAAGTCCTTCTCACGCCCCTGGAACGCGTCCACACTAGCAATCTCCACCTCCTACAGGGGCAATAATCACGGTCAGCCAACAGGCTTCCTTCAAGGAGCCCTCAGCCTGTATAGAATGTATCAGGATGCACCATCGAACCCCACAGATGGGCCTGGGGCCTGAAGCTGGCAGAGCCTGGGGTAGGACCCAGGAGAGCAGACTGGGCGCGCGCACCTGGTAGAGCTTGGTGTGCAGGGAGCCGCTGAACTGCATGTACTGCACCAGGTAGGAGCGCTGGCCTTCATAGGGTGTGATGATGCCGATCTGGTCCGGCTTGGCACCCGCCTTCAGCAGCTTCGTGGTGATCTTCTCCACATTTGCAGCCTCCGTCCTAAGAAAGTCGGGCTTTCACTTCCCAGGCTCCATCTCTGGGCTCTTTAGACCCCCAAGTCTAGAGGCTGTGGAAGGCTCAGGGGCAGCCTCGCCTCCAGTACAACCCTGTGAAGGCCCTGCTTGGCGCACCCATGGCTGGGCAGCCTGGCATTTAGCAACTGAGTCAGGAGAGACAGAAAAGGCTCACACGTGGGCTTCTAAAGGATCTGTTCAACAGGAAGATTTACACTGAAAAGATGAGGTTGGACTTATGCTGCTGGTTTAAGTGTTTGAACAGAATGAAGACAAGGAAAACAAGGACAAGTTTCACCACCACATTAAACAAGACCACAGGTGTGCAGTCATTGGAACAGCCATCACTGAAGCCAGCAGGCACCATAGACAAGTCTCTGCTTACCTGTTCAGGTAGGAGGTGCCTGAGCTGGCAATCTCCTCTTGGCCCTGGGTCACATAGAAGAACATCGGTTTATCCGGTTGGGGCCACTGAAAGTCAAACCCCTTCTTCACACGATCCGCTGGCATCGTGGAGGAGAAAAAAGAAAACATCCTGTCAGAGAAGAAAAGTGCAGCCGGTCTGGGTGAGCTAAGGTGGAGAGCGGAGTGGAGGCCACTCCATCCCAGGCAGAGATACACGGCAGAGCAGCAAACGGCAGGCTCCAAGCAACTGACCCAGGTCTGTGGGTCCCAGGGGAGGCCATTGGAGGGCGTCCTCTGATAGAAACTCCCAGAAACACTTAGCACTATACCTGGTACAAAGCTGGCTTCCTCGCTGAAGAGATCTCACTGTTAGTGTTTTCTGTGGTCTATGTCTGCCCCAGGGTAAAGAAGATATTCTATCTCCTTCCAGAAGCTTTACGATGTACCTAAAGGGACTCATATATGCCTACAACTGGCTTTTAAGAATGTCACTGTTGAGCCACCCCGTCTTGTCACAAACCAGGGCGTGTGGACAGGTGGGTCTGCCTCTGGACTCTATCTCAGGCCCTGTGCCCAGTCTCTCTGTGACTGCAGCTGGACAGTAACTCGTGACATCTCCGAGTACGAGCTGCCACCTTCCTCAAGCTCTTTATGTTCATCTTAGGTGCTCAGTCCTGTGCAAGTCCTTACGACGCAGAAAATCAGTCTGTCCAATCAGACACTCCACCCGTTCTTTCAGGAATTTCCGACTGGAGCTACACCTAATCAAATTAATGTAAGAAAACTGGAATTTTTGCACCAAAATAGACTACCATAGATGAAGGAAAAGCCTGAGCTACAAGGACACATGACCTTTTACGTCAAGCTGAAAATGAGGCAAAGACTCAATGTTTCAAGTGAGGGCAGTGGCTAGAGCAGGCTCGGGGGCCCGTGGCTGGCAAACGTTTAACCACCCACGAGGGACAGGGCGAGGGCTAGCACACAGTGCTGGCTATTTCCATGCTGTAGACACGCCCCCCAGCACTGATGTCGGCCACCCCGAGGCGGGGCGCCAGCACCATCCCAGACAGGGTTCACTGCTGGGCCGCAGGTGCTGGGGAGGCGGGGCTTTCAGGTGCAGGTGCCGCTAACGTACATGTTCACTCAGTGAAAACTCACGCCTCAGTCTCCTCATCTATAAAGTGGGCTAAACAAAGCCGATGCGATGGGCCGTTCGCATTAGCAAGACTCTAAGTCAGCAGTTCTCAAACGGATGCTGCTCTCAGAGTCTCTTTACACTCTGAAAGTGGAGCAGTCCAAACAACTATTGATTCTGTGCATTACATCTACTGATATTTATTGTATTTTAAAACCCAGAAATTTAAAAGAATTTTAAAAATTCATTTAAAGATACACATATTAACTTAAAAATATTTTTATTAAAAATAATATTTCACTAAAATATATTTTAGTGAATTTTATCAACTCACTTCACTCTCCAGCTTACTCGACTCCTGCTCCCAGTCTCCTGTGAACCCTCACAGCATGTGAGGATGGACAGGCCTCACAGATGCAAGTGGTTGGAAAAGCGAAGCATGTTTGCTTTCAAATATTTATTTAACTGTGCCAGGTCTTAGTTGCAACACTTGAGATCTTTAGTTGTGGCACATGAACTTACTTTCAGCATGTGGGATCTCAATTCCCTGAACAGGGATCAAACCCAGGCCTCCTGCATTGGGAGCACATAGTCTTAGACACTGGACCACCAGGGAAGTGCCAGGAAGCATTTTTTAAGACCTTTCCCACTATTGTGGAATTACCTCAATTCTACATGAAAACTGGATGGGAGACTGCCCTGTAGGTCAGTGACGATGGCCTTTCTACTCTGCCCTGACTTGCATGGCCTCTGACCCCCAGTGACTTGGAAGCACCCTTGCTGCCTGTTGGAATGGGAAGTGCCCGCTCACCCTGTCAGGCAGGGCTTCCAAAGGCTGACACACCTGACACATGTCACCACCACAGATCTCATCAGAAAAATTTACTCAGCACCTAGAAGACATGGTAAGCTCATACTAGGGCATATGTATTTTCCAAAATTCTCATTTTGGTGTGAAATCTCAGATTTTATCACTGGTGATGAATACTGTGAGTTGTTTTCCTTGAAGCCACAGGCCAGCTTCGTTCCCTTTGAAGAAAATGCCTGCTCACTGCTCCAGTCTATATAACTAGTGTGTGAGGCCTTCCTTCAAGCACCTCGCACACCTGCCAAGTGTCTTCGGAGACCGTCCTCCCCCCTGCCACAGACTCACAAGGACGTGCCTCAGGGGCCAGTAAATGGGGTACTCTTCACTGTGAACCCAGGATGGGGCCGGCCACAGGTGTGTGGTGGTGACGATATACAGCAGTCTGGTCGCATGCAAGTGTCAGCACAGCCACAAGGCGCAGGATACCCCAGGGTTACCACGGGAATAGTCTGCTCTTGGTTGTGCACAGGTCTTTGAGACCCCCAGGGCCCAGACCTTGAGAACCACCGACAGAGGAAGGAGTGGGACAGGTGGTTGTCTCTGCCACCCCCTCTTCTGTGTGTGATGCACCACTGGTGGGAATTCTCACAGTTTACTGCAAATCTTACAAAGATGCGGGCTCCCCCTTGCCGATGCCACAGAATGTCCTGCACTCCAGAGCACACATTCTGCCCCACTGATCACTGCCCCTCTTGGAGGGGCCCATACACACAGTCATGTAAGGCCACCTGAGAAGGAAGTGAGACCAGGCGCTGTCCCCAGACTCCCGGCACTGGGCCCAGCTTACCTGCGGTAACGCCGTTCTGCAGAGAGCCCTCGTAGAAGATGTTGGACGGGAAGGCGCTGAGCGCGGGGTGCATCCGGTACTGGACCTGGAGGCGGATGGGGCGGATGCCCAGCACCACCAGGCGCTCAAAGAGTGACTGTGACAGCCCGGCCTTGGCTGCCTTCTTGCACATCACCACGGGGCCCAGCTGGCAGTGGTCACCCACGAGGATCAGCTGTGATAAGAGGCCCACATCACAGTTCAAACATGGAACAGCCTACATGTCCACTCAGGAACTAAGAGGACTGGGGTCCATACAACCACCCAACTACACTAATTCAAGTGGCAAGATACTGACCGGAAGTGGGAAAACTGCCCACCATACACGTGAAACATGCTCTCAGAACCTTCACGAAGGCACTCTGTGCCACGCCCACCCTTGGAAGACCCCCCCTTCAAAGGCCTGCGGTGCAGCCTTCTGTGCTCTGCCAGGGCATGAAACAGAGCACAGGACACTAAGGCAAACCTCCAGCACTAAGTATTACACAGAACTAGAACAAAAGAGAATGTACACGAAATTTCAAATAAGACTATAACGGGTGTGCTGTGGCCCACCTGCTTGGCGCCAAGGACCACAGGGACCATGCACTCCGGCTCAGTGGCTTGCGTGCTTTCGTCGATTAAAATGGAGCGGAACTGCATCTTGGCGAGCCTCGGGTCTCCTGCGCCCACACACGTGCAGCAGATCACATCTGCGTTCTGGGGAAGAGAGTGCGCCAGGCCTCAGGGCACCTGCAGGTCAAGGTTCCCAGATCCCAAGGGGCAGGCAGAACGCGACGCAGACACCGCTCTGGTCCACACCCTCCCTGACAACTGTGGAAGTAAGCGGTCCCTCCCTGACAGCATCTACAGTCCAGGCTGTGGTGACACCAACTCTCAAGATCCTAAGTGCTTGAAAGTCATGCCTAAAAAAGGGCGTGGTGCCTCAAGACAGCCTCTGAGGGGCAGTGCTGAGCCAGGGAAACCGTGGTTCAGTTGGTCACCTAGAGTAGGAGACAGTGCTCTGGACCTGCCCCCGACCCAGGCACAGACCAGGCTCCCAAGATTTCAGCAACAGGGAGGCTGGCAGGGAGTGGAATCTACCTCAAAAAATCGTGCATTTCAGACAATAAGATGTCTGTGTGACCTCAGAGAAAGCACACGGAGGACGGTATCAGAGTTCTCTCCTCAAATGGAAAAGAACCCATTAAAGCGCTACACACGGACTTAATGTATCCAAACAGGTCCTTTGGCCCAAGTGAACAAGTGAAACTGAAAGTGTTGCTCAGCTGTGTCCCTCTCTTTCCAATCCCATGGACTGTAGCCCATCAGGCTCCTCTGTCCACGGGATTTCTCAGCCAAGAATACTGGAGTGGGTTGCCCTTCTCTTCTCCAGAGGAATCTTCCCGATCCAGGGAACAAACCCGGGTCTCCTGCACTGCCAGCAGATGCCAGCACTCATCTTTACCGTCTGAGCCACCAGGGAAGCCCGAAGTGAGCAAGTGAAGAAGACCAAAGCCCCAAGGCCCAGGCCTGTCCCAGCAGCAGGGCAGGTGAGGGGCTCACCATGAGCAGCTCCCTCTCGGCCGTGCGCTTCAGGGCTCGGTAACGCTTCTCGTCCGCCGATGACAGCTCCCCAGTCTCATCCTTCAGCTGCTGCAGCTTCTGGAGCTCTGGCATGCTGCAAACACGGCGTGTGAGTGGGAGGTGGGTGCCACCAGGGCCCGCCCCGGGGAGACGTGTCTCGCTTTAAGGCCAGGTACCCGACACCCACCTGTCCATGTTCCTGATCTGGTTGTGCAGGGCCAAGAAGGACACCGGGGAGTCTATGGCCTCGCGGCTCTTGGCACAGAGCCGCACAACTTTCAGCCCGGTCTGGTGGATCTTCTCAGTCAGCTGATCCACGGCTATGTTGCTTGGAGCACAGACGAGCACGGGCCTTCAATACAATGTGAGCGAATGTCAGCCCAGAGAAGAGTCTAATTAATTAATTAGCAAGACCACTGTTTTGGACCACAGGTGGTAGGGGAGCCGACTCAAGCTTTAAGACTAAAGCCAGGAGTGACACGATGCTGAAAGAGCAACAAGCTAGATGGTCTGGAGCTTCCTGCTCTTCACAGTGTGTGTGCCACTCCCCGCTGACTTCTGACTCCAGCATCATCACCTCCTGACTGCACTGTTCAGACTCCAAGCTCTGAGGTGCACACAGGCACAACACAACCGAGGATGAACCTACCCTGTGCAAACTTACTTGTTAAAAGCAGCCACAAAGGCCGGATCTACTACCAACAGCGGAGGAACCCTGGGCCCCTCGTTTCCCCACCCTGGGCTGTACAGAGCCCTACCCGTTGCCTTGCCGAGCCAGGTGGTAGACGATGGTGGCTGAGGTCACTGTCTTTCCTGTGCCCGGTGGGCCCTGGATCAGACTCAGAGGTCTCTGCAGCACAGTCTTCACGGCGTAAACCTTCGGATACAAGCGGCCATTAGGGGTGCAGACAAGGCGGAGGGCTGCTCAGCAGGCAGGCACTGAGGTCCGGGACCCTCCTGCCCCCGGGACAGGTGAGAACCTGAGAGTGGTTGAGGTCGGGGAGCCCCTGTGCCGTGAAGCGCTTGGGCAGCTGGCACTTGATGATCACATCCTCCACCTCATGGCCGAGCAGTTTGTGGTAGATGTAGCCCGACACGGAGGTCTCGTCCACAGCAAAGGTTTTCAGTGCACTCTGCATTCTGAAAGGGAAGCTCCGGGTCAGCCGTGGGCACACTGTGAGCTGCCAGGCAGCCTGGCTCCCCGTGACAGGGAGAAGCAGGGAGACGCAGGAGGCAGCAGCCACGCTGAGGGCTGGTGACTGCCAAGCAGATGCAGGGAAGCGGGGGCAGGGAAGGGGGCGGACATACCTGTCGAATGAGGTTGACTTCCATACGAAATCCACCTGGAAGTTATGAGTCACCTCCACAGGGGCGCCCACACTGCTCCGAAGCTCAATAGCGATCTCATCACCATAATCTACACCGCCGAGTTAAGTTTCACCCTTGTCAAAAGCCTTCATGAGAACACTCAGTTACTAAAGAGACAGACCCTCCTCTGCACCAAACACAGAAAGCACAGCGAGGGACCTGTGTTCTCAGTGCCAGATTCCGGCCACCAAGTCCGGGCCACTGCAGCCAGGGCGTCTTCCCCACGAGCCTGGGGTGGCACCCGGCAAGGAACAGCCAAGCCCAGGGCCCAGGTTCCCAGAGCCTTCGGGCACACAGTTCCAAGCACCCTGGTCTCTGCCTAAGCAGCTCTTTATCAGCTAGGACAACTGAAGAGCCTGACGGCTGGAAACAAACCAGAATCAAAGACGCTGCCCCATCCAGGGCTGTACACACCCTTCCGTGCATTTGAGGCCCCAAGACTGCTCTCCTTGGTCTCTTGTACTCAGGACAAGCCCGTCAGAGACTGGGGTAGAGGGTGCCTGTGCCAGCCCTTCTTTACACAAAGGATACTATCAGGGACCTTGATGACGTGGCCGATCCCTTTCCAGAGGGGTGCCAGGTCCCCTTTGTAGCGCAGGCATATCTCATCCCCTTGCATGAGCCGCATGTCTTACAAGGAGAAGACAACACGAAAGTCGGCGTTTTCACATGCATCACAGACACCACCACCAACAGTTCAAATTCAGGGACGCTTTACAAGGGTGAAACTAGGAATTTTATGCTACTTAAGAGTCACAAATATTTTAAAACTTAAAATCACCTCTTAACCAAATTATGACTAAATCCTCATTACCAGAGTCAGTCTTGGGCAAAGTGAAGTAGGCGATTCTCTTCTTGTTAAGGCCCAGGTCCCACCTGACCGTGATGTTATCTTGAGTCTGAGCACATAAAAAATAAGAGCCCTGTTAGCCTGCAACACAGACACGGGTCTGGGCTCCTCGTGTCTGTTTTCCACAGGCAGGTGCCTCACGGTGAGCAGCACCCGACAGCCTGAAACACCAACAACGGCACATCCGGGAGAGTGAGGACCCCAAAACCTGCAGAGGACGACCAGAAGACCTCCCCACACGACGTCTGTTCTTGGAGACAGCTTCTCTGTGGGTGGCGGAGGGAGAGAAGGAAGCTGATGGCTGAGGAAACAGCCCGTGGGCCTCAGGGCTGCCAATTCCCATGCAGTTTCCGAGGAATGGGCATAGGAGTGTCCTCAGGGTGCTATGGGCTCCCGGGGTCTGACTCTCCCCGCTGCGGCAAAGGCTACAAACCCAACTGGAAGGAATGTTTGTTGGATTTTAAATCAGACACCACCTACGTGGATGTCTGGCAATGAGCGACGGGGCATCTGCCCACAGGCCTGCCCTTAATCCATGGTTCCGTCTCTCAGGGGTTGCACCTTGGCCCAAGTCAGCATCTGCAGTCCGCAGAGAAACCCACCCTCCCCAGACCTTAGGAGAGATGCTTTGTTAAAACGAATGAGCCCTCCTGCACACACCACATCACCTGCGACTCTTTCAGTTTCTTGTCATAGTCAGCCTCCAGCTTGACCAGAGGCCCGAATATGTTCTGGTACTGGTAGGCGTCCTCGTACCGCAGGAGGACGTGCTGCGGCTCCTCGTCCACTCCTGGCTTCTCCAGGTCCTCCAAGGTGGCAGAAGGGTTTTCCTAAGGACAAGGGCCGGCACCACGTTCTTCCCTGTTGTCACCTCCCCTGAACACGCGCTGTGTGCGAGCTCCCCCGTCCCCAGAGGCACAGTGCCCATCCACCGGCACTCCTCAGGGCGAGCATGGCACCCAGCGGGTCAGCTCTCTTATCAGGAAGCCCACATGGCACACAGAGGTGGATGCCCCAAGAACACAGCCTGACGCACTTATCCCACCAGGTGGCCCCGTTCTTCAACAAACACCCAGCCCCTGACAGGGGAGAGGTTATGCTTTCCAGCTGCCAGAAAGAGCACTGGATTCCCTGATTGTGTAAACAGAAAGGAAGGCCCACCTCCCCAGTTCCTCCTGATCCTACTACGCTGCACCAAAAGGAGAAACACATGCTCTCTTGGCAGTAAGTGGGCTGTTTAGATATAAACAAGAACAGTGAGATAACTGCAGCAACCTGAAAATCAAGGTGGAAAGGTTCCTTGCTAGCCAATGCTTCAAAAATATTTTGCCCTGCAGCTGAAGAGAAGATAAATTCACATTTTTTAAATTATATGGGTGCCTAATTAAAATTTCTAGCCTAATTAAAACAGCAATTGGGAGTTCTCAGCCGTTCACTAGTTAAGATGCTGAGCTTCCATTACAGGGGCTGCAGGTTCAATCCCTGGTCAGGGAACTAAGATCCCATATCCTGCACCAAAAATAAATAAAATGTGTGTGTGTGAGCAGCCAGAACAAGAGGAGGGCTTCCTTGGAGCAACGGCCTGTGGGCAGGGCAGGAATCTTGCTAGCCCCTAGCCTAGTGTCACCCTGGCTCCAACATGTCACATGTCTCAAGCCCAACCAGGTTTTACACAGTATACCCCCAGTCCTGTCTGTCTACGCAGGCCCGGCTCCTCCTGACGTGTCCACCCACAGTCGCTGACAGCCAGTTCCCATTCTCTTCCTTCCACCATCCACCCTTGCCCTCAACAAGAAGAGAGAAACTCTAATGGCCAGAGCTTTCCTTTCCCAGAGGCTGGCAGGAGGCATCCCTGGTACCCTCATTCCTGTTTCTGAAGACCCCAGTCCTGGTCCTAGCTCTCTCCCCCATCAACACTTGGTACGGAGGGGGATGTGCAGTGCCAGCAGGCCCTCACCTTCCAGAGCTCCTCCAGCTTGTTGATCTGCTGGGCGGTGATCTGCCGCGCCCGCAGCTGCTCCTGCTCAGAAGGGATCTTGACCAGCCAGGACAGGAAGCACCGGTCCTGGATCAGGGGCTGCCACTGGGAGCTGTCCCAGTTGATGTCCTTGAGGCTGCTCTGACTGGCACAGGGCTGCCTGCAGAAACCCCGAGGGCGGGGAGAACCCAGATGAGGATGACCTCTGCCCCCCCCCAGAGGCTTATTACCTCTCACCTCAGAGTGGTGCTCCCTACATTTTACTGTATGATCACACTACCTTTAAATTGTTAGCAACAAATTGCATCTCCCCATGCACTTGAGGTCTGAACTCTGAAAACTCAGCACAGACTTTCCTTTTACAGAATTTTATGATTTCGCCAGAAGACGCCCCAAAAGGGTCCTATGACACTCCTGGCTCTGTAAAAAGCCCCGACCCTCCAAACCTCCGTACACCTCGCCAGTTGGCAGGAACCACTTAAGGCTATTTTAAAGCTCCAAAAAGGTGGAGCCGTGGAGTGACTGAGTCTTCGCCTGAAAGGTACCCCCCCCAACAAGGGAATTGGGGCCCTGCCCTCACCTGCACAGCAGCACCACAACCGAGTCGGCCTTGGCAGGGATGAAGCCGAGGAGGAAGACGTTGCGGCAGCCGCAGTTATAACACTCCAGAACCGTCTCCCCTAGGGGCCCATCCTTGTGCAGAGTCACCTCTTTGCATTTTGCCCTCACAAGGTGATTTACAATGTGGCTGAAACCAGGAAATGATAAATAGTTAACACCCAAAGTTTGGCTTTTCACCACTTCCAATTTTCAAGCTCCGTTAAAAGTTCCGGTACCGTTCACGGTCCATTAGCATGAGTGGTCACACCTCATCCATCTGGCATCCAGAGGGACCAGCCTGCCCCTGAACTGGCTCCCCACTGAGCGCAAAAATCGATCTGACTTGAACCATTGCTAAGGAAAACTTTCCTAACATGTTTCACATAGTTCCCTCTTCCCCCATTCCTGCTTTCTTAAATCCAGCTTATTGGGCCTGACTGAGTCTAATGTGGGTGCCAAGGCTGCTGTCTCGGAGAGGAAGGCTCGCCCCTTCACTGCTCCTATTCACCCATGTAGTTTCTCCGCTGCTCCTTTCAAAGTCACTTCTCCTGGCCCCCGCGCCTGCTTCCAGGAGCAACACCCCTTCTCATTTGCTGCAAGCCAGGAAACCTGATAACCAAATGTACTAGAAACCTGAAGACAGTAAAAAAATACGGAGTAGGCAGAGGTCAAAGCTACTCTCCAGAAGCGCAGGGCCAGCTCTGAACTGTCTGGAAGCTCCGCTGTCTCAGCTCTTTCCTTGTTGTGCGTGGCCAGCACTCTGATGCCTCTCTCATTTCCGGGACGCAGCTCACCTAAACCAGGGCTTGAGTCCCTGGTTTAGCCGCTGAACTCACCCTCCCCAACGCCAGCCTCGCTCGGGGCCTCAGGCTCTCCCGGCCTCCCCAGCGATCCCCGGCCTTGCTGTGGGTTTGTCACATGCTGGGCGCGCCTGCTGGGCCTCCAGCCTCCCCTGCTGCTCCCTCGCATCACCTTGGGAAAGCCCTCCTGTGCAAGCTTCAGCTCAGAGGCCAACATCCTAATCTTCTCTGGCCCCACAAAGCCCGTCAGATTCCCCAGCTAATCACCACAGCTCTCTGTACCTCCAAAGCTCCCACCCGTCTCCTCCCCTCCTGGAGCTGCCACCACTGGGTATTCTACTGGAATCAGTGATTTCCTCCTGTCTTTTCTAGGCCCACCACACTCCATCACATTGGAAGCTTCCTGAAGGCGGGTGGCTGCCCCATCACCTTCACAATTTGACCTTGCACAGAACACACAGTGCTAGCTGACCAAGTCTGTTTTCTCTTAGAGGTTATCAGCTCACTTCCCTCATCTTGGTTCTACTGACCTGAAAATGGGGTTGCCAACTAAGGCAAGTTTTATTTAATTGCTTTTCCTGTAGGAAAGGAACTAATGCAAACACAGTAACACTTAAATTACCCGGAACATTTGGAAAGTGGGATACCAGTCTCTTCTGGGTACCCTAAAGATGCTTCTCCTTTCACATCTCTAAAAAACCTCAGCTCCCTTTCTTGCCTCACTCAGAAGCCCATAATTTGCATTACTAACTCCAAGGTGACATGAGATCTGACCATTCTGTGTTCTACACGAAAAGGTGAGCCCGGGTCCATGGCTACCGAAGACATAGGAAGGGTAGGGGCTCTGTACAAATAAAGCTGCCTACGGAATTTCGTCACTTTATTTCTATAAAACAGGAATCTCAGAGGAAGATGCTGCTTCCGTGCTGGTGACCTGGAGCCCTGTCCCACGAAGACTCTTCTCTTTGGCAATGGCCTGAGTCCTCACCTCACGGCAGCCTCAGAGAAGCCAACAGGACCAGACCCGTGCCAGTGGTGGGGGCTGAGGAATCTTACCATTCGAGCTTAGATAAACGGACTCTCCCCTGGAATCTGAGTACCCGCATCATGCTGCTGCTGCTGCTAAGTCGCTTCAGTCGTGTCCAACTCTGTGCGACCCCATAGACGGCAGCCCACCAGGCTCCCCTGTCCCTGGGATTCTCCAGGCAAGAACACTGGAGTGGGTTGCCATTTCCTTCTCCAGTGCATGAAAGGGAAAAGTGAAAGTGAAGTCGCTCAGTCGTGTCGGACTCTTAGCGACCCTATGGACTGCAACCAACCAGGCTCCTCCATCCATGGGATTTTCCAGGCAAGAGTACTGGAGTGGGGTGCCGTTGCCTTCTCCGCCCGCATCATACTGGTCTCACCCAAACCCAAAAAAAGGGACCTAGTCACAGCTGCTGCTGATCAACAGCAGGAAGGGAAGCCCAGAGTCGACGGTCAAGTGAACTTAATTTAATCTGATGATTCAGGATCTGGCCCATATTAGCCTCAGGACTGCTCCAATGAGCTAAGGCCAGAGGGAGCCTTCTCAGGAAGCGGCTCCCATGGATGCCCATGACTGTCTTGGGAACATCCTCCCCAGGCACCCAGTAATGAAGATGAAGGGGCATGCCAGGAGCTCATCTTGCAGAAAAATATAAATAAAAACTGGGAATGAGAATTAAACCAACCCTACTTGCATAATAAAAAGAACCGCAGAGAATAAATCAAGGGTAAATACATTAAGGCATTCACACACCACCATCTGTTTCAAGTTAAACCAGTCACAGAGGAGGGGAAAAAACCAGGTTTGTTAGCGTGATTTTATATTGTGCTTCGCTTCAACATTTCCATAATTTACACACAAATCTGAGCACAGCACTGATTAAAGACACATGCGCGGTTTGATTATCTACCTGCCAGAAGTATTTCCACGTCCATTACAGAACCACTTCTTGCTGGTGTTACAGTAAACCACGCAAGCAGGATCGTGTATTCCACAGTAACTAAAAAAGTCAAAACATCAACAGTTAAAAGTTGGAAGATTGCTCTCTGGTTTTAATTTGGCAGGATGTAAAATTCTTTCCTCTTACAACATTTTTAAGTTTTTCGTTAAACACATACTCAAACCCAACGATCCCACTAACAAAATCCAATCAGTTAACTGCAGAGGCTTCCTGACCCTGTGAACACAGGGAAGGGGTTAGGGGTGCTATGGAGACTCCTCAGATGGCAGCAAAGACCCTTGCAGGCAGGGTTGGGGGTGTGGGGCACGAGAGCAGTGCAAGGTGCCAGGTGAGCCCAGCTGCTGCTGCTGCTGCTAAGTCGCTTCAGTCGTGTCCGACTCTGTGCGACCCCATAGACGGCAGCCCACCAGGCTCCCCCATCCCTGGGATTCTCCAGGCAAGAACACTGGAGTGGGTTGCCATTTCCTTCTCCAATGCATGAAAGTAAAAAGTGAAAGTGAAAGTGAAGTCGTGTCTGACTCTTTGAGACCCCATGGTCTGCAGCCCACCAGGCTCCTCTGTCCATGGGATTTTCCAGGCAAGAGTACTGGAGTAGGATGCCATCGCCTTCTCCTGGTGAGTCCAGCAACGCAGACCTAACACCCCCAAGGTGACAGAGTCATTTCCCTTGGTCTCAAGTTTCAGGAACTGTGACTTGTGAGCAGGGAAATCAGCATCCCTGGCTCCGGGCACACAGAAGGTGAGCTGAGACCACGCCGCATTCAATGCCTCACACGCTCCAGCAGAGGGCGCCATGCTCCTGGGAACACTCAGTTCAACCCAGCAGTGGAGGGGCCCACAAGGAACACCTTGGGAGAGCCCCCGGACTCCCTTTTCTGAAAATCAATACAACAAAAACAAAAGCCCTGGCTCTGGCTCTGCACCGAGTTCTGTATGTGCATGAAGCCAAGACTTTGTCTCAAACCAGAATGTGCTCTGGCCAAGAACCTTCCCCGTGGCACCTCATGCCAGGACAGCTCTCCCTCCTCCGCTCCACGCGGACGGCAGGAGTGCGAGGGGTGTGCACACGTTAACCACTGCAGCTTCACCAGGACCACTTCACCGGCCTGTTGAGAACAGGAACACTAGCACATATGTAAAAATGTACTGTGAATGAGAGGGGACACAGAACCAACAAATAAGCAGGGAAAGAGCAGCCCTCTGTGCCATCACGGGGGCAGATCGTGGAGGGGCAGCGTGCCCGAGGGCTGGGCAGAGCCGAGAGGCCCAGTGCCCTGACTGGCAGAGTGCCCCGAGCAAGATCATTTCACCTCTTTTGGTCTCAATTTCCTAGTGTGCATGTAACAAAAAAGCAAGAGTAAGTCCAAACACAAGGGATGGGTCCTCCTCTAGATCAGAATTCCAAATTTGGTCAACACGCAGGTCTTTCCATTATTTTTTTTTTTTTTGCTGTCCAACACAGCACGTGGGATCTTAGTTCCCCGACCAGGAATGGAACCCACGCCCCCTGCACTGGCAGTATGGACCACCATGGAAGTCCCCAAGGCAGCTATTTTAAAGAAGCTTACAGGAACCTCGTTGTAAGAGAAATCTCAGCTGCCCTCTTTACCCTCTGGACTCAGATGCTCACCCGATGTGCTGAGTTCTTTCGGATGAGTGAGGCGGCAGGTTCCAGGGAACAACCTTAAGGCCTGAGGAAGGCAGAGAAGGGGACTCTTTCTCCCTCCAGCTGGGAGAATCAGGGATGACAGAGGGTGCTGATCTCACTCTCCTGCCCAGGATGAAGGATTTATGTGCGTACGAGGGCTTGAGCAACCTTATTCCCAAGGACAGTGTTTCCAAGTGTCACAGTCCCTGGTCTTAGATGGGCCTCTGTAAAGTCAGAACATGCATGTGGAAGGTGGATGCTCTGGGAGGCGAGTCCTCCCCTCTGCTGAAGCACTCACCTGCAGGCATGTACAGGGAGATCCTTTGTGTAATAGGTATCTTCTTCATCTTCTTCAAAGTTCAACTCGGCCAACAACTGGCTGGTCTTGGCCACGCTGTCATCCACGGCCCCGTTCTGCAGGATACCCTCAGGTCCACCGACCTACGGCGGAAGGGCAGCATCACCATGAAAGGCGGCAGCTTCTGGGCCTCAGCCCAAGCACTTGGCTTCCCCCCACGTGAGCAGCCATGGCAACCTTCTCGTGAAGCGCTGGCCTGCTCTCCACTGTGAGACAGTCCAGCTTCTTCTGATGGGACTTTTCATACTCTCCTATCAAACCTACCTGGCCAGAAACAGGGCACAGGTGGCAGAGGTCATCCACCCTGCCATGTGCACACCCTAGCCAAACCCCACCTAGTCACAAAGCCACAACAACAACCAGGATGCGGAGGACCACGAGGAGCAAGATGACATCCCACAAACCAGGTATGGTCCCCCTGAGAACAGATGCACAACGTCAGACCCAGAGGGCCTGGAACTCCACCAAGGTGAAGGGTCTGCCCCTCTCCATTCCTCTGCCTAAGCACCAGAAAAGGCTGTGACTCCTGCAGATGTAGGAATGTGGTTCTCTTGCTAGTCCACAAACTTTCTTCACTGTCAGTTCCCCTCTCTGGAAGGCAGCCCTTAAGTAGGAATTAGAAACTGAATGTTAAGACAATCTTCTAGTTTTAGGATACAATTGTACTAAATATACTACCTTTTACATGTTGTAACAGCAAAAACATACGAACAGGCAACTTTAAGTAACTAAGCAGTGAATTTCACAGGCACTTCTGCTGAGCTCACACATACATTCATGGGTACACAGACAGCTCATCCGAGGGGAAGAGACACTCCTATTAGCTGCCCTCCAGCAACTGCCCTCTCAGATGGCAGCCAAAGGTCCCCATCATCACCCCCATGGGCCACAGCCCACATGAAGCTGGGTCAAGCAGTAGGAGCAGCCTGGGATGAAGGACAGGGAGTGACAGGAGCCCCAGGTTTCTCTGAGTTGTGAGACGGGTCAGACACTGGCCTGGCTCCCTTGCAGAGCCCCTGCCACGCACAGCTGGCAAACTGAAACCATAACCCATGTCCACGCCATGCAGGGTCGGCCCAGGTCAGCCCGTCCACTGCTCCAGTCACTTATCTGAGCCAAAGAACAACACGTCTCCTGAGAGGGGCACCCCAGAAATTTCAAAGATGCATTCAGGTTGTCAAGAAAGCCAAGAACCCATTACAGGAATCCCTGTCTCTGTAATGGTTTCACCCAGATCAGAACCCCATTTCACAGTTTCTGCCACCACTTTAATGTACTTTCATCTTCGGAAGGTCCAGGTTAAATGTAAGAAGACTGTATGCTTTGTTTTGGGGAAATTTTTTTTTTTTTCAAAAATGAAAAATCAGTATCAACTTTTGGGTTTTAATGTCATGAAGATAATATTATTAACATCATCACAAGCACCTCTTTGTGAATCCCTGATCTCCTTTTTAAAAAATTTTAAGTGGTTCTGTGGCATTAAGTACATCCACATGGTTGTTCAACCACTACCACCATCCACCGTCAGAGCTTTCTCATCTTCTCAAACTGAAACTCTGTCCGTTTTCCCTCCCTCAGTCCCTGGCAACCTCCATTCCACTTTGTTTCTATGAATTTAACTACTACTATAGGGCTTCACGTAAGTGGAATCATACTGGATTTGTCCTCTTGTGACTGACTTATTTCACTTAGCATAAGGGGTTAAAGGTTCATCTATGTCGTAACTGTGTCTGAATTTCCTTACTTTTAAAGGCTGAATAATATTCCATTGTACGGACACAACATTTTGCTTATCCATTCATCTGAAAATGGACACTTGGGTTGCTTTCACCTTTTGACTGTTGTGAATGATGTTACTATGAAGTACAAGTATTTCTTCAAGTCCCTGTTTTCAATTCTTTGGGGTATATACCCAGAAATGGAGTTGCTGGATCATATAGTTATTCTATGTTTAACTTTTTGAGGAAGTTATTACTGTTTTCCACAGCAGCTGCACTATTTTACATTTCCACCCACCAGACATGCACAAGGGTCCTGATTTTTCCACATCACTGACAACACTTGTGATTTCTGTTAGTTCTTGACAGTGGCCATCCTAATGGGTGTGAGGCAGTAACTCATTGTGGTTTCGATTTGCCTTTCGTGGATCATAATGATGCTAAGTATTTTTTCCTATGCTTGTTGGCCATTTGTATATCTTCTTTGAGGAAAAACCTATTCAAGTGCTTTGCTCATTTTTCATCAGGTTGCTGAATTTCTTGTGGTGCTTTGTTTGAAATTTTGATAGCAGGTTACCACTTCCAAAAGTCACCTCTCCTCCCGGCAACACTTCCCCTGACACGCACAGTGGCAACATTGGGATGAGGCTGCTGACAGAGACCAATACGTCTCTTGGGATGACTGCTTCAGCACACACACTGGTTTTCTAAAAGTGTGTGGCCAGATTACCGTACCTGGATTTCACTTAATGGCAGTGGAACAGCCACATATATCATGCTATAGGAGATAGAAGGATGTGGGCCACAATCTCAAGCTCAGAACGGTATTTACATGTTTAAATGGTTGAATTAAGTACCTAACAGTAGGTATTTGCTTCTTGTCCCACAAGGTCTAGGACATTTAGTACCTAGCACTTTAAGAAAATGTTTGCCGATATTTCACCAAAGACATACAGATGACTAATAGGTACAAGACAAGATGCTCAATATCGCTAATTATTAGAGAAATGCAAACCAAATGAGGTATCACCTCACAGTAGTCAGAATGGCCATGACTAAAAAGGCTACAAATAATAAATGCTGGAGAAGGTGTGGCAAAAAAGGAACCTTCCTACACTGTTGGTAGGAATGTAAACTGGTACAGCCACCATGGAGGGTCCTCAAAAAACTAAAAATAGAGTTATCATAGGATCTAGCAACCCCACTCCTGGGCACATATCCGGAGAAAACTCCAATTTGAAAAGGTATACGCACCCCAGTGTTCACAGCAGCCAAGACACAGGAGCAACCTCTATGTCCAGTGACAGACGGACAGATAAAGATGTAGTGCATGCACACAATGGACCACTACTCGGCCACTACAAAGAATGAAACAACACCTCTTGCAGCAACATGAATGGATGAGAGATCATCTTATTAAGTGAAGTCAGACAGAGAAAAACAAATATCATATAATATCACTTTTATGTTGGAATATTAAAAAGAAATAATGAAACAAATGAACTTACTTACAAAACAGAAAGACTCACAGACACGTAAAACAAACATGGTTTCCAAAGGGGTTGAGTGGGAAGGTGTTAACCAGGATTCTGAGACTGACACATACACATGGCTGTATATAAAACAGATAAACAATAGAGACCTACAATATAAGCAACTATACTCAGTATCTTGTAATAACCTATAATAGAAAAGAATCTGAAGAAGAATATGCATATATATGTGTATAACTCAATCATTTTGCTGTACACCTGAAACTAACACAGTATTTTAAATTAACTATACTTCAATTTAAAAAATGGTTAAAGAAAAGAAAAATGAAAATATCACCAACTCCTAGAGGAGGAGCTCTTAAAATGTGTCATCAGGCTGCATAAACTTTTTTGTTCAAAGAAACATCAGTGATGTCAATCTTTACTTTCCTGAAATACCAAAATGAGTATGTAGAGTAATACAGAAACCTGCGTGCCACCAGGGGCCCTCATTCTACCCATCCTGCTTCATCCAGGCCTCAGATCCCACACTTCTCCCCTCACAGAGGGAGGAGAGAGCCAGCATCGGGAATGTGTGAGGCTCCTGAAAGAGCCTGACCAACCAAGCGGCGATCCTTTCTCTGCCTCACTGTTAAGAACCCTTCAGGCTTCATAAGGAGCAGGAAAGCTAAGTCTGCTCTAAGATTTTTCTTGGGAGACAATGCAATACAGACAACAAACACAAGGTCAAGTGGACTCTCCTTCACCCCCTAAGGCAAGGAGACCAGAGAGAAGAGTCCAGATTCCCCAACAGGCTCTCAGCTGCATGGCTGGGAGTGTGGGTGTGCCCCTTCTTACAAGTACTTTTGCACACGTACATGTGCATGTCCAACCCCTGCCCGGCCCGACTCCTGCCCTGCTGTGACCTGACCACAACACAGACTTCCATAGCTGGGTTGTTAATTTCTCTTTCTACTTTCTGGAAAGTTTTAAGATAAACATTAACTTCAAAAATACATTTGACCTTGGAAACTATAATTAACTGAATTAAAGCACTAAAGAGTGCCTGGCACAGAGAAGGCACACAACCCAAGCCAGGCAACATAACAGAAGAAGGGAGGGGAAGGTCCTTGTCTAGCAAGGACTGACTGAAGTTATCAACCCCTCAACTACAGCCAGGACACCTAGGTCCTGCTGGGCTCACGTGGGGAAAGGCCTCCCCAAGCCTTCCCCTGGGCTCTCTGAGCACGTCCTCAGGCACCAGGTCACTGGGTCTAGAAAGCCAAAGAAACAGTTTCCTCTCCACCCCTGCTCTGGACACTATGATCAAGGCCTTGCAGGGATTTTCTGCCAAGAGAGTTTCTTACGACCCACTGCAGAATTCTGTGCACATCAGAGCAGCAGGAAGAAAAGTCACTTCATTCTCATGGAGGAAAAGCAAAAAAAAATACATTTGAATCGGTTCTACTGAGATGGATGAAACTGGAGCCCATTATACAGAGTGAAGTAAGCCAGAAAGAAAAACAACAATACAGTATACTAATGCATATATATGGAATTTGAAAGATGGTAACGATAACCCTATATGCGAGACAGAATAAGAGACACAGATGCATGGAACAATTTTATGGACTCTGAGGGAGAAGGTGAGGGTGGGACGTTCTGGGAGAATAGCATTGAAACATGTATATTATCATATGTGAAACAGAACACCATTCCATGTTCGATGCATGTGACAAGGGCTCAGGGCCGGGGCAATGGGATGATCCAGAAGGATGGGATGGGGAGGGAGGTGGGTGGGGGGTCCAGGAAGGGGAACACATGTAAACCCATGGCTGATTCATGTCAATATATGGCAAAAACTATTACAATATTGTAAAGTAATTAGCCCCCAACTAAAATAAATAAATTTATAAAAAAAAAAAAAAATTACCACTAAATGTGTTGGTAATAACTTCTAGACCACGCATTTTTATCCCAAACCCTGTAAGCATCATACCACTCACCATAAAATGGACCTTCCTCCCAGTCCCTGAATGGGTCCATGCCCCAGGCCTTTGCACTCACTATCCCCTTGGCTTCTGCACAGACAGCTCCTGGTCCTTCAGTCTCCATGCACAGGGCACCTCCAAGGGAGGTCACCCCTGACCCCATCTGAGGGGTGCCAGTGGGGCCAACCCTGCCTGTTCTGCTTCCTGCTATGACCCCAGCACCGAGAACTGAGCCCACACCCCAGTATGCTCTCACAGTACTGGCTCAATGAATACATCTTCTCATCCAAAATATAAAGGTTGTGATGTAAAATGACTCATCATTTATTCTTTTCTTCCACAGTCTAAGTAAAAAAGAGTGAATGGGAAACTGCCTTTCTTGAGGTGGCCTGAAGCAGAGAGGAGCTACTGGGTCTCTGAGCCCTCAGGAACAGCCTAACAGAAGATCCCTTCTCCCTCAACTTTCAAGAAAGTTTCAAAACTACAGAGAATGAATGACCCACTCATCCCCCATCTGGATCTACCAGCCACTCACATTTTACCAGGCTTGCTCTCTCCCTCTCTTGCTCTGCACAAGCACGCACACACACACATACTTTTACTTTCCTGATCCATTTCAGAGTCACAGGCCCCAGGACAAGAGCTTTCTCCACATAACCACACTATAAGCATCACACTCAGAAAAGAATAATGCTAATATAATACTGCTATCTAACACACATACACACATGTCCCCAATGCCCTAATAACATCCGTCATAGTTTTTTAAATTCAAGATCCAGTTAATGATTACGCATTGTGATATAATCTCTTAGCCTTCTTTAATCTGTTTTACCCACAAGAAATTGTTGAGATTTGACCATTTTTGACCTACAATGAAGCGGACTTCACATGGTCCCACCCAACACAGCAGTCCCTAAGCTTTGAGTTAAAGGAGCCCCACCTGCCTCCCCCTTTTCTTGTCCTCATCAAGGGCTGAGTCCACCCCTGCAGTTCATTCCAAAGCTCACGAGTATCCTCGACCTGTCTGGGGTGGCTGAGGCTCACCCTGCCCCTGACTACCCAGCTCTGGGGTGAGCCACTTTTCAGAGGAGCTCACAGATTGAAACAGAATCCACCCACACCTGCAGGGAGAAGCCAGACTGTGGAGAAGTTCAGTCCAGGAGGCAGGACACCTCACAGGACAATGACCTGGACAGGGTCCTGGCTCCATGGCATGAAAAGGAGAGAGAGGAGCTGCCCGGGAGAGCAGGGCTGGAGACATGACAATCAATCACATTAACACTAGACCTCACAGGGATCTGGACCAGGTAAATAATGTAACTGTGGAGAAAGTGAAGCTCCAGGTATTAGACGATCCCGAAAAACTACCGTTGGTGCTGTTCATTTGATAACAGCAGTGAGGCTACAAAGATGCTCTTTTTCTGTATTTAGAAGTGCATTCTAAATATTGTAGGTCTAAATGGTCGAGTATCACTAACTCATAAGGCTCAACCTCAGAAGAGCGAAATAAGTCGGATTTGCTTTAAAACATGTCAGAGAAGGAAAAGATAAAGAGAAAGGAAAATCTTCACAATCATCAAATCAAGAAGAAAGAAGGGCAGGGTTTGCTTTATTTACTTATACACAAGAGAATTTGTAACATACATTTTTATACAATACAGGTGGACAAAGTGCTGCCTGGAAACTGTGCCAGCTCTGCAGAGCCATGCACTTCAAAGGAGTGATGGAGGACGAGCACAGCCAAATGCCTTCCACCTGGGGACGAGGAGAGTGTCGCCCCCAGGCTCATGTCACCCCCAGCAGGTGAGCTACCAGAGGAGCTGCAGTAGACAGGAAGGTGCTATCCTCAGTCATGACAAAGGCTCCCCAAAGCTCCACACGCGGCCTAAGCCAACTGTAGGTCTAGAGGCCAGCCCAGCCCAGTCCACAGGGCTCCTGAGAAGCCGGGTTTGCTTGTCCAGCTAGCAAGCTGCTACTGGACCAGCACATGTTTAAAAAGGCACAAAAGGATCTGATGCCAGCCGTGGGACCCTAGGAGGAGGAATGGCCACCTGGTACCATGAGAGTTCTCTGTCACACACATGGAAGGCCACACACCTGACCCAAGCACTCTCTGCCTGAATCCCCCTTCTAGCTTCAGCCACACTCTGCCAGACCTCCCCGCCATCTAAGGGTCCCACTCTCATGTGAGGTCACGGCACCCCTCAGCAGCAACACAAGGCTCCCAGATTGAGCCGGGCCCCTCGGTGTAGACACTGGCCCTTGCCTGCACCCACTACCCCTCCATGCCAAGCCCTGTGTTCACCGCCAAGTGGGGGCACCTTCCTGAACGACTCAAGGACCACCACTCATACAGGCTTTCACTCTGCCGGGCAGACCACTCCCTCCTCTGGACCCTAACTGTCTCCACGGTCAACTGCAGACTGGGTAGCACCTGCCATTTCTAACACAGCAGCTGCAGTTGACAAAGGACTCACTCTGACTCCCAGCAGGAGTCACCGCCCACAGCTCTCCTGGAGCACAGCAAGACAGGGTGAGTGAAGTACCGAGGGGCAGCAGTCGAGAATCAGGCCAAGGAAGTCAGCCTGGGAGCCTGTGTGGAGGGGACCGAAGGAAAGGCGAGCAGACACACGAGGGTGCGCAGGCTCATCACCGCACCCCAGCGCAGAACCCCCCCCACAGGGCAGCACGTGGCCCTGATGCGTGGGCTGAAGTGACTAAGTGTGGGCTCACCTGATTTCCTACCTCAGAGCTTTAAAGAAGAGACTACCAAGATCAGCAGGAGCAAAAACAGAACAGGAAAGAACGGTGGCATGAAAGAGAAGAGAAGACAGTGAGTGACTGTCTGATGGCTGCACAGCTCAGTAAATCTACTAAAAAAAAAAAACCCCACTGAATCAAACACTTACAAACAAGAGGACTCCATGGTGTATGATCATACCTCAGTAAAGCTGTTTGAAAGATGGCTCCTTTTTGGTTGTGGGACCTAGGTTGATAAGAGAATTTTGCTATTGTGTTAGTGTTAACTTCTCCCCCAATCATGCTAAATCTGGGTAAAGAAATTAACTGGGTAAACAGAGTTAGAAGCTATTTCGGCTATTCAGCACTAAGCCACGTAAGTCCTCCCTTTTGGATTTCAAACCCTGGAAATCCAATAAAAGACAAGTGCTATAGAATACTTGCCGGAGCTCCTGTGAAGTTTGCAGCATCTTATCTCCAACTTTCTCAAGGCGTACTATGTCACAGTTGTACTAACCGAGTGTTCACACAACCAAAAAAGGTCCACGCAAATTTTAAACTCACTACTTTCAGGAACCCTGGGACTGTAAGGAACTCACTCCTCATCATAAGCTAAGGGCCAGGAATCAGAAGACGATCTGTTTACCTAGATAGTCAAGGATGTGTCAGAACAACCTTCCTGAACTTCTGAAGGCAGCCAGAGTTTGAAGACAAGGTAGCAGCTCTTTACAGCTTTTAAAATGGACACACATTGATGTATATGTAAATACTCATGAATCCATCAATCAAGATGACAAGCACACCCATCACCCCCAGTCTCTCCCTGCCTTTGTCATCCCCTCCCTCCTCTCTTCCCCTCCCTCCCTACAAGCACTGTTCTACCTTCTATCACCATTGGTTACCTAGCACTTTCTAGAGTTTCATATGAGAAGAATCATAGAGTATATACTTTTTTTTTTAAGCGTGTCTTTCACTCAATGTAATTATTTTGAGATGCATCCAAGCTGCTGTGTGCATCAGTGGTTCATTCCTTTCTTTGTTTGGTAGTGTTCCCAACTCAAGATTTTCATCATCATTCCAATGTTTGGAGGAAACACGATAGCAGCACCAAAGGGAAATATTACAACTAAGCAGACCAGAAGGTTTGTAACACCAGCTGTTATGCAAAGGACTTCTGAAATCACCTATCCCTGTCCTTTGAGATGTTGGGAGACAGGCTCACAAAAGGGTCAAATACTCAAAAGAAAACTGCTGCCTTATCTTAAGGACATCTGACAGGGCTATGACAAATATCAGTTCATTTCATAAATAAGAAAACGTGTTATCTGAACCAACTCAGTTCACTGCAGCGTGCCATTCTCCCCGCCACCCCAAGACACACATGTTCCCTAAACCTTCACGTACACCAAAACTGGCAGTCAAGACTGATATTAAAAGTGGTATCAGTGATATAGAAAGCTACACGTTAGAAAACAGTCTAGTAGCCCCTGAAAAGGTAACAGGCAGCTGTTACCAGACCACCCAGAATTTCACTGAGGGCTTACACCCACACAGAAATTTGTACACAGATGTTCATAGCAGCATTTCCCATAGTAGCTAAGCCAAAGGTCCACCAACAAACAAGTAGATAAACAAAGTGTCATCTGTCCACGCTGTGGAACATCATTCAGTGATAAAAAGGAATGGAGCAGATACATGCTACAATGTGGATGAACCTTGAAAACATGCTCAGTGAAAGAGCAAATGACCCCAGGCATAGTATGACCACATACAGTCCATTTACATGAAAGGTCCAAAGCAGGTAAATACAGACAGAGACCAGTGGCTGTCTGGGGTAGAGAAGGGAGGACTGACGGACTGAGGGGTGCCAGGTTTCTTTTCATGGTGATGAAAACGTCCTAAAATCTGTGGATTTTAGGCTGTGGGTGTGGCTGCACAACGCTGTACTAAAGCCACTGAAGAGCACACTCTGAATGGCTGAAGTGTATGGTATGTGAATTCTATCTCAATAAGGCTGTGAAATAAAAGTAGTTGCACCGCACCTGACAATTTACAGCCACTCATCCAAAAAGATAAAATCAAAAGGCACTCAGAATACAAGCCCCACCATACATTTGGTTATACAGGCAAGTCTTGAGGACAAATAAGGGAAAACCTCCCAGATGTCATAGGCAGCCAATGCCACCAACTAACACAGGAGATAGTCAACTTTTCACTCCCCTTCCCCAAATACAAACCCAAAGTTAGGCTACAGGTGGGTGGGTCATCAGAGTTACTTAAAAGTAAAAAAGGACAAACCCTTTTGATTTCATAACAAGTGAGCTCAACTGTAATGTTTCCCTTTTCCTCTGGGAGTGTTTTAATGCTCTTATTCAGTACAGTTCAGTGTTCAGGTGCAGTAAAAGAAATCAATTACTGTAAAGCAATTACCCTTCAATTAAAAAACAAGTAAATTTATTAAAAAAAGAAAGAAATCAATTACTTCAACTGAAAGAGAAAGACACGCCCCCACAATTAATCAAAAACAGAACCCAAGGGACAGAACTAGAACTCAGAGCTGACCCAAGTTTGCTGTTTCAGTCTACAGTTTAAAAAGTATTTGCAATAAAACGATTACGTTCCACAAAACAACCCTGAACTGCCACGGATCATGGCACACTGCTCGGCCAAGAGATCTTTAGCCTCACTCTTCTGGACACACTAGACACAAATTAAAGACAGCACTATCTGGTCTATCCATTCATACATGAGTCCAGATTTCAGGTATGTTTAAAAGTAACAGAAATATCATTGTTACCCCCATGTGACAGCTGTGGGAACAGCATCCACAGCGTATGAAACTCCTCTCCCTAGCGAACACTCCCTTCCCCCATGATAAGTCAACAAAACGGAAAAAACACAATATGTGCACACCTGTTCTCCCTGATGCCCCACCCATTAAGCTTCTATTTTTAAGGAATCTGGGGTTAGAATGAGTCAAATGTTTTCTGCTTCTATTAGGGGCTAAAAGAAAGTCCAAGTGGGTGGTCTACCCACGGGAGTGACTCAATCAACTAGAATGCAAGCCCCCTCCCCCAGGAGACAGTTTCAGCTCACTCTGGCTGAGGCTGGGTTGGCTCCCCCACTCTGGCAGTGGGTCCTCATGCCAAGGGACACCTGTGACAAAGTGAAGCCTATAGCTCCTCTGTGGCTGAGAATTCAGGAAAATAAATCTGAGGGAGGTGCCAGGCACAAGAATGGAATTTTGAGACCCACAGGATGATGGCTACATTCCTGGGGAGCCTAGCCCAAGACCACAGCCAGTGCCCTCTCCCATCCCGAGTCAGGGACCCAGATCCAGGAAGTGTATGCCGGATGCACTCTCATAACACAAACCCAAATTAAAAATAACCAAGCAGCCTTTGAGAACATCATTAAGAACAAAAGCTCCTGACGTGGCAGAGCCACGTATATAAAACCCACTACCACTGACCCACTGGAGGAACAAACTCAAAACCAACTTTTCCAAGGCAGGGCTACGGAGTTACGTAACAGGTCGGTTTCAGCAACAGGCGATGCAAGAAGAAAAAACAAAACGCAAACTGCCTCCTGAATAATCTTAAAAGTCTGCGAGCTTGGGGTTCTCTATTGAATGCAAAAATTCCGTTTCTGCTCGAGGAGCCTCAGCCCTCCTCTCGCCAGCGTCCGTGGGCCCGATGAAATATAAACCTACTGCACAGTGGGCATGAATGAGGGCAGGGGTGCCCAGATTCCGACCACAGGTAAGGGGGTGGGGCAGCGGTCGGATGAGACTGAGGGGGAATCGGGGCACTGACCCAGCTGAAGGAGATCTCGGGGACAAGTCACCCTCGCCCAGGCCAGAGACGGACCTAGGGCCGGTCACTTCGGACCGGCCCGGAAGGGGACTTGGGACCGATCAGCTAAGACTCAGTCTGAAACTAGGTCCTGAGATCACTCGAGAGAGACCGGAGAAGGACTTGAAGTAGGTTTACCCGGGTCGGGCTGGAGAGCAGAAACTGGAGGCAGGTTACTCCGGACCTGTACTGAGCGGGAGATACTCGGCCGGGTCACTCTGGACCAGGTGGGACTGCAGGAGCCGAGCAGATCAGCCCCGGCCCGGCCGGAGGGGAAACCCGAGCAGGTCCCCCGCCGCCGAGGCGCGGCCCCGGCTTCCGGCGCCGCCATGTGCCGCTCACCTGCGCGTCGAGCTGTCCGGCCGCCGCGCCCGGGCCGGCTCCGACTGGGGCCCCCGCGCCGCCACCTCCGGGGCCGCCGGGGGGCGTCTGCGTCTGGCTGGGGAGGGTGAAGTCGGTAAACTCGAACTCGGAGCCCTGGGTGTCGGCGCCGAGCAGCTCGGCCTCCTCGGTGTCCAAGAAGGTGAGCGTCTGCGAGCTGGGCCCGTACGCCTCCACGCTCATTGTGCCGCCGCGTAGGGCCCTCAGGCCGGCTCCGCGCCGCACTCGAGCCCGCCGCCGCGCTGAGGCCTAGGCCGCAGGCCTCCGGTCGCCGCCGCCGCCGCCGCGTCCGCGCCCCTGCACCGGCTCAAAACGCCCGCCGCAGAGCGAGCCGGGTTGAGAGTCACGCGCGCCGAGCCGCTGAGCCCCTCAGCTCCGCTGCTTCCTTCGGGGCCGCCCGCCCTCGCAGCCCCCGGCAGGAACCGCCGCCACCGCCGTCGTCGCCGCCGTGCGCGTGCGTGAGGCCGGCGCCGGCGCAGGTGCGCGTGCGCGAGCCCGACGACGGCGCAGGCGCGCGCGCTCCTCGAGGACGCCTTCAACCGCGCCCGTACTGCCAGAGCCGAGCGGGCAGACGGGACGCGCAGCGCGCACGCGTGGGGGCGGGGCTTCCAACCGCCGTCCCGGCGACCACCCGAGCTCATGGGCCCGCCTCCACCGTTCTCTGTGGCACTCGAGCAGCGGGGGTGCGGACGTGGTCGTCGGTGCCCCTAGAAGCGGCGACAGTGCCATGGGTTAATTGAGCGCCAGCTGGATGCCTTTCGGAGGTGGAACACCCAGCTGGGGAGGCTTGACGAGGAAGGTGTGCTGCGTCCCCTTCACTCGGAGAAACTCCCTGGGCTGATTTCGCCAAATCTTTAAGATGACGGCGCATGGCACATGGTAGCTGCTCGGCGTGCGCTGGTTGAATAAGTGAATGGGGACAGTCCTTACCACAGAGCCTAGCACACAGAAAAGGGGTTGCTGCTGCTCTGGACAGTGGTATTATTCAGAGGCATGAAATAACAGCGATCGGGAGCACTGCTCTGGGTTGAAACCCAAACCTGGCCACCTACTGGCTGTGTGACTTTAATTATACAAGCGATTTTACCTCTCTGAGCCTAGCGTTTCCTCAGCTGGGAAAGGGAAATAATAGCCATTAAGATGGGATGAGGGGAACTTGCCTGGTGGTCCAGTGGTTAAGAATCTTCCTGCCAATGCAGCAGACACTGTTTGATCCCTGATCTGGGGTGAGCCCACATGCTGTGGGGCAACTAAGCCCCTTGGACCACAACTACTGAAGCCCAAACCCACTAGAGCCAGTGCTCTGAAACGAAGCCACTGCGCTGAGAAGCACGTGTACCACTGCTAGAGAGTAGCCCTGCTGAATCGTGTGAGGGGCATCTAAGACCCAACACAGCCAAAAATAAATAAATTAAAAGGTGGGATGAGGAGTAAATGAGCTACTCTTTACTCCCAGGTATTTACAAAGAAAAGTTCCATGTGGACAGGGGCTGATTGTTCATCACATGGTCTTCTCCGTGGGGAGAATAACCGCCCACGCAGGAAAGGTGCTCAGTAAAAGTTTAGTTACTAGTTTATGAACCTTAATCTCCTAACTCCCAGCCCCAGCTTCCTTTTCTTGGAGTGTCTTGGAGAATCCCCCACTTCCAAGATTCTGGGACTAAATACTTGAAGTCAGTTCACAGGGCTCCTGGTTTGCATGGCTGTTCCTAAAGTTCCGGATGCTGCATGGTTCCTCATTTTCCAATATTTCTGTCGTGACATGATAAAAGATTCCTTTTTCCTTCTTCACATCTTTTTTGGTTTCCTGTGCACGAAAACATGGGAATATAAAAATGAATAATTAGGTCCCCTTCTACAGGAAGACACAGTTTAAGAGAGAATCCTAGCAAGCTAACAGATGCTTTCAATAAAATGCAAAGCCCTGTATGGAAAGTATCCAGTTGAATTGGTAGAATCATTTAAGACCAATCTGGTAAAACTTAGCAGTTTCAGAGCATGCCCTGCCCTGCCCTGCCCTTGACCTAGTAATTCCACTTCTAAGGATCTCCTCTTATTTCCTACATAGCCTCACATTTGCAAAACGACATTGTGGATGATACACTGCTGCTGCTGCTGCTGCTAAGTCGCTTCAGTCGTGTCCAACTCTGTGCGACCCCATAGATGGCAGCCCACCAGGCTCCCCCGTCCTTGGGATTCTCCAGGCAAGCACATTGGAGTGGGTTGCCATTTCCTTCTCCAATGCGTGAAAGTGAAATTGCTCAGTCTTGTCCGACTCTCAACGACCCCATGGACTGCAGCCTACCAGGCTCCTCCGTCCATGGGATTCTCCTGGCGAGAGTACTGGAGTGAGTTGCCATTGCCTTCTCCGTGGATGATACACTAAAACATATCAATTTAACACAGAAGAAGTTAGTAATGGAAGAATTGAAAAAAGACATGATATACAGAAAGCAAATAGCAAAATGGCAGAAATAAGTCCTTATCAGTAATTACACTAAATGTAAATGAGTTAAACGCACCAGTTAAAAGGCAGAGGTTTTCAGAGGTGTTTTTTTTTTTTTTTTAAATCATGGTTCAGCTATGCTGTCCACAAAAAAAAATCACTTTTTTTTTCTCTTTGCCACTTGGCATGTGGGATTTTAGTTCCCCGACCAGGGATCAAACCCATGCTCCCTACATTGGTAGTGCAGAATCTTAACCACTGGACTGCCAGGGAAGTCCCCAAAGACTCGCTTTAGATTCAAAGACAAAAAAGCCAAAAGTAACTGGATGGAAAAGGATACTCCAGGCAAATAGTAACAAAAAGAGAGCTATATTGGCTATACTAGTATCAGATAATGGAGAAGGCAATGGCAACCCACTCCAGTACTCTTGCCTGGAAAATCCCATGGATGGAGGAGCCTGGTAGGCTTCAGTCCATAGGGTCGCTAAGAGTCAGACACGACTGAACGGCTTCACTTTCACTTTTCACTTTCATGCATTGGAGAAGGAAATGGCAACCCACTCCAGTGTTCTTGCCTGGAGAATCCCAGGGACGGTGGAGCCTGGTGGGCTGCCATCTATGGGGTCGCACAGAGTCGGACACGACTGAAGCGACTTAGCAGCAGCAGCAGCAGTATCAGATAAAACAGATGTTAAGACAAAAATTGTTTGTTACTTGAGACAAAAAAAAAAAATTATGTAATGATAATGATAAAATTTCAATCTATCAGGAAGAAATAATAATTATAAACATGAAAGCACCTAACAACAAAACCCAAAAATACATTAAGAAAAATGTGATAAATTGAAAGGAGAAATAATTCAACAGTAACTATAGTTTACTATCAAAGAAAGGAGTCAAAAGCTTAGGGAGATGAAAATGTTAGAGTAGATTTATCATTTAAGACCTACTCACCTCCCTAAGCTTTTGGAGGTGGATGTGGTTACCATAATGGACATCAGAGTCAAAGTAACAATCAGGAGGGGAAAAAAAGCAGCAATCAGAAGCGTTTGACTCACAGAGCCCTATGGCATTGACTAGCTGATCATGGCGTTCTTAGAAGTAAAATAGTTGGGAAGCCTACTAAATTCTTACTTGATTTGTTTAAGCAGAAAAGTTCTAGGTCATGTGACTAAAAGTCTAATTTGAATCTTAAAAACGGAGTATCACGGCCCCTCAGTCAATTCTCAGACTTGATCCAGTTCACAAACCCAGAACATATTTAATGAAGAAGAGGCTGAGTCCCCTTGAGGAAGGACCCAGTACACTACCCAAAATTCTTATGTTAACCTTTCTCCCAATCTTCTCCAATGGAACCTTTGGCCCTTTGCCAAGGTGAACATGCACCAGGCTAAAGGAAATACTTAGGCCTTTCACAGTTTACTAGACAGTGGCTCTGAACCAACACAAATTTCAGGACACCCAAAACATCACTGTGGTCTATCAGTCAGTGTAGGGACTTATGGAAGTCAAGTTATCAATGGAATTTTATCTGGTTCATTTTCCAGTGGATCCCTGAACTCATCTTGTGTTATATCTCCGGTTCTGGAATGCATGATTGGAATAGATACACTTAGCAGCTGGAAGAATCCTCACATTTGTTTCCTGACCTATGGAGTGAGAGCTATTATGGTGGGAAAGGTCAAGTGAAAGCCACTAGTACTGTCTCTTCCTAATAAAATGGTAAACCAAAAATAATACTGCATTCCTGGAAGGGTGGAAGAGATTAGTGTCACCATTAAGGACTTGAAAGATGCAATTGAATGCACATTCCCATTCAGTTCTGCTATTGGGCCTGTGCTGAGGACAGATGGAGCTTGGAGAATGACAGTGGGTTATCACAAGTAATTGGGTAGTTGACTCCAGTTGCAGCTGCCCTACCAGCTGTGGTTTCATTCCTTGAGCGAATAAACACATTCTTAGTATCTAGTATGCAGCTATAGAGGTGGCAAATGCCTTTTTCTCCATCCTTGTCCAAGACCAGAAGTAGTTTGCTTTCAGCTGGCAAGGCCAGCAATATTCCTTCACTGTCCTACCTCAGGGGTATCTAGCCATAAGTCATAATTTAGTTTGTAGGTATCTTGATCAACTTACCCTTTCACAAGATGTCACATTGGTCCATTATGTTGATGACATTATGCTGATTGGACCTAGTGAACAAGAAGTAGAAATGATTCCAAACTTACTGGTAAGACATTTGTATGTCAGAGGGTAGGAAATAAATTCAGCAAAAATTCAGGGCTCTTCTAGCTCAGTGATATTTTTAGAAGTATTTCTTATATTCAGTTGACCCAAGATTTCTCTTTGGGCCTAGATTCCAGATGATCCTGCAAAATGTGCGATGCCACCAAAAGTGGACAGCTGCAAAGCTACAGCCTCTCTGTGACAGCCCTGAAGGATAGCCATGAAGGGGAGTCCTCCGAGTGGGCAGAACTTCAACCAGTGCACTTAGCTGTTTATTTTGCTTAGAGGGAGAAATGGCCAAATGTATGATTGCACACTGATTCATAGGCTGCAGCCAGTGATTTTGTTGGATGGTCAGGGATTTGGAAGGAACATAATTGGAATTTTAGGGACTAGAAAGTCTGGGGAAGACTGTGTGGATAGACCTCCCTGAATGAGAGGGTGGGGAATGTGAAGATATTTGTATCCCATGTGAATGTTCATGAAGGCTGAACTCAACAGAGTTGAAGTTTAGTAATCAAGTGGACAAAGTGACCCATTCTGTGAATACAAGTGAGCTTCTCTCCCCAGCCACTCCTGCCACAATGCAATGGACCACATCAACAAGTGACCATGGTGTCAGGGATGGAGGTTATGCACGAGCTCGGCCATATGGACTTCCATTCACTAAGGCCAGTACAACTATCAGTTCAGTTCGGTCGCTCAGTCATGACTGACTGCGACCCCAGGGACTGCACAACACCAGGCTTCTCTGTCCACCACCAACTCCCAGAGCTCGCTCAAATTCATGTCCATTGAGTCGGCAATGCCATCTAACCATCTCATCCTCTGTCATCTCCTCCTCCTCCTGCCTTCAATATTTCCCAGCATCAGGGTCTCTTCCAATGAGTCAGCTCTTCTCATGAGGTGGCCAAAGTATTGGAGCTTCAGCTTCAGCATCAGTCCTTCCAATGAATATTCAGGATTGATTTCCTTTAGGATTGACTGGTTTGATCTCAAGAGTCTTCTCCAACACTACAGTTCAAAAGCATCAATTCCTCAGTGCTCAGCTTTGTTTATGGTCCAACTCTCACATCTATACATAACTACTGGAAAAGCCATAGCTTTGACTAGATGGACCTTTGTTGGCAAAGTAATGTCTCTGCTTTTTAATATGCTGTCTAGGTTGGTCATAGCTTTTCTTCCAAGGAGCAAGCATTTTTTAATTTCATGGCTGCAGTCACCATCTGCAGTGATTTTGGAGCCCCCCAAAATAAAGTCTGTCACTGTTTCCATTGTTTCCCCATCTATTTGCCATGAAGTGATGCGACAGGATGCCATGATCTTTGTTTTCTGAATGTTGAGTTTTAAGCCAACTTTTTCACTCTCCTCTTTCACTTTCATCAAGAGGCTCTTTAGTTCAAAGATCTGCCTGCCAATGTAGGGGACACAAGTTCAGTCCTTGGCTTAGGAAGATTCCACATGCCTCAAGGCAACTAAGCCTGTGAACCACAACTACTGAGCCTGCATACTGCAACTACAGAAGCCCTTGCGCCTACAGCCTGTGCTCCGCAATGAGAGAAGCCACCACAAGCCCATGCAATGCAAATAAGAGCAGCATCCGCTCACCACAACTAGAGAAAGTCCACGTGCAGCAACAAAGATACAGCACAACCAAAAATAAATATATAGAATACATTAAAGCTATCACCTGTGGGTTTATAGAAAGTCTTGTCTACCATCATGGAGTTCCATCCAGCATTCTTCTGATTGAGAAGCTCACTGCATAGCAAATGAAAATGAAGTGTGGCAAGGAATTCACTGATCTTACCATATTCCCCATCATCCTGGAGCAGCTGGTTTGATAGAGTCATAGAATGGCCATTTGAAGACTCAGTTACAGTACCAGCAAGGTGCAGGGCTGAGGCACGGTTGTCCAGGAGGCTGCATGTGGTCTGAATCTGATAGCCAGGATTCACAGACCCAGGAACCGAAGTATGGATATGGGAGTGGCCTCCTCCACTATTACCACTAGGGACTCTTAGCAAAATTTTTGCTCCCTGTAATTGTGACCTATGCTCTGCTGGCCTAGAGGTCTTTATTTCATTTTTGTATTTATTTTTTGGTTGCACTCGTGCGGCATGTGAGCTCTCAGTTCCCCAACCAGGGATCGAAGCCTCAACCCTGTGCTAGGAGCTCAGTGTCTTAACCACTAGACCACCAGGGAAGTCCCAAGGTCTTTATTTCAAAGGGAGGAGTGATTAGACTGGGAGAAAAACAATGATTCTATCAAACTGGAAGTTACAGCTACCTGGCCACCTGGCCGTTTTGGGTTCCTCAGGCCTCTGAATCAACAGGCAAGGAAGGGGGTTACTGTGCTGGCTGAGATGATGGACCACGATATCCAAGAGGGAAAGTAGCCTGCTAATAATCCACAATGGAGGTAAGGAAGAATGTGTCTGGACCACAGGAGATCCATGAAGCATCTATTAGTATTGTCATTTGTTGTTGTTGTTGAGTTACTAAATTGTGTCCAACTCTTTGAGACCCCATGGACTGTAGCACACCAGGCTTCCCCATCCTTCACCATCTCCCAGAATTTGCTCAAATTCATGTCCATTGAGTCAGTGATACCATCCAACCATCTAGTCCCCTGTTTTCCCCTTCTTCTCCTGCCCTCAATCTTTCCCAGCATCAGGGTCTTTTCCAATGAGTTAGCTCTTTGCCTCAGGTGACCAAAGTATTGGAGCTTAAGCTTCAGTACCAGTCCTTCCAATGAATATTCAGGATTGATTTCCTTTAGTTTCCTTTAGACTGGTTTGATCTCCTTGCAGTTCAAGGGACTCTCAAGAGTCTTCTCCAGCACCACAATTCAAAAGTATCAATTCTTCAACGGTCAGCCTTCTATATGGTCCAACTCTCACAGGAGTATTATCATGGTTGTGTGATTAAGGCCAATAAAGAACCACAACAACCCAGTTCAGTCAAGACTACTAGTGGTTCAGACCCTTCAGGAATGAAGTTTTGTGTCACTCAGTGAGATAAAGAACCATGATCACTCAGGTGCTTGCTGAGGGCAAAGGAAATACAGAACAGGTAGTAGAAGAAGGTAGTTAATACCAGCTATGACCACATGACCAGTTACAGAAATGAGGACTGAAATCATCATGAGTACTTCTTCCTTTCTAAAAAAAATTATTTGTTTTTAATTGAGGGATAATTGCTTTACAACATTGTGTTGTTTCTGCCATACCCTTCCTTTATTTTTTTTGCCGTGAATGTGTGTGTAATATCTATACAGCAAATACCTTTGCTTTCCTCATCTTATCCTCTGACCATGTAATGATATATTTCTTTATTTGACTGTGCCAGGTCTTATTTCTGGCACATAGAATCTTCAAACTTCATTGCTGAATGCTAGCTCTTTTATTTAGGATCTTTTACTGTAGCATGTAAACACTTAGCTGTAGCATGTGAACTCTTATTTGCAGCATGTGGGACCTAGTTTCCTGACTGGATGGAACACAAGCCCCCAGCATTGGGAGCATAGAGTCTTAACTGCTGGGCCACCCGGGAAGTCCCAACATCCAGTATATTGACTTTATAGCACAACGTTTAAGTAGGCCTGAATATTCATTGGAAGGACTGATGCTGAAGCTGAAGCTCCAATACTTTGGTCACCTGATGCGAAGAGCTGACTCATTTGAAAAGACCCTGATGCTGGGAAAGATTGAGGGCAGGAGGAGAAGGGGACGACAGAAGATGAGATGGCTGGATGGCATCACCGACTCAATGGACATGAGTTTGAGTAAACTCCAGAAGTTGGTGATGGACAGGGAGGCCTGGAGTGCTGTAGTCCATGGGGTCGCAAAGAGTTGGACATGACTGAGTGACTGAACTGAACTTCACATCATAGTATTTAACTTACAGGATATCAAGGACAAAAGTAAATATCACCTAAGGACTTTGTATTCTCTGCTAGAGAAAGGGTTAGTACATTTTTATTGTACCCAGGAAAGTTGTAATTGTGTTAGGTAAAACTATGACCTGGTTAGCATCTTTTTTTGAAAATTAAGTATGGTTTAAGGAGATGTGTATGATTGCCAAGTTGACAAGAGGTGGACTTGTGATGGTTAATTTTGGGTGTCAATTTCACTAGGCCATGGTACCCAGATGTTCAATCAAATATTATTCTAGATCTCTATGAAGGTATTTTTTTTTGATGAGATTAACATACAAATATTAACACTGAAATGAGTCAGGCCACGAAGGACAAATACCATATGATTCCACTCCTGTGAGATACTGAGAATAGGCAAATTCATAAAGACAGGAATTAGAATGATGATTGCCAGGATATGGGGGAGGGGGAATTGCAAAAGATTTAGAGCTTCTTTGGGAGATGACAAAAATGTTCTGGAATGAGGTGGTGGTGGTTGTGTGACATTGCGCGTATACGAAAAATCAATGAATTGCCGTATTTTTTGTGTGTTTTGTTTTTGTTTTGTTTGTCTGTTTTGGTCACACTGCATCACTTGTAGGGTCTTAGTTCACCAACCAGAGATCAAACCTGTGCCCAGAATCCTAACCACAGGACCACCAGGGAATTTCCAATGAATTGTCTACTTTAAATTTTATGCTACAGGATTTTACCTCAGTTTAAAAGTTGCCCCCTCATCAACATTTTGGAAGTTTAAAATATGTCCTCAAATTCTTTGACACTTCTTTTTGATTGCCCTCCCCTTGAGTGTAACTGGACTTAGTGACCTGCAGCTAATGAATAGAAGGCATATAGAAGGTGACAGAAGTAACTGCGTGAAGCTGGAGGAACTGGGGATTCTGCCTTGCCCTCTCCTGGTCACTTACTCTAGGTTAAACAAGACACCACATCCTGAGGACCGGGGAGAGGAAACTAAGACCTGTCAAGTGGAGACAGACTTTATTTTCTTGGGCTCCAAAATCACTGTGGATGGTAACTGAAGCCATGAAATTAAAAGACACTTGCTTCTTGGAAGAAAAGCTATGACAAACCTAGATAGCGTACTAAAAAGCAGAGACATCATTTTGCCGACAAAGGTCTGTATAGCCAAGGCTATGGTTTTTCCAGTAGTCATGTACAGATGTGAGAGTTGGACCACAAAGAAGGCTGAGCACCAAAGAATCGATGCTTTTGAACTGTGGTGCTAAAGAAGACTCTTGAGAATCCCTTGGGCTGCAAGGAGATCAAACCAGTCAATCCTAAAGGAAATCAATCCTGAATATTCATTGAAGGGACTGATGCTGAAGCTGAAGCTCCAACACTTTGGCCACTTGAAGCAAAGAACTGACTTGTTAGAAAAGACCCTGGTACTGGGAAAGACTGAAGGCAGGAAAAGGGGGCGACAGAGAATAAGATGGTTAGATGGCATCACCAACTTGATGGACATGAGTTTGAGCAAGCTTCAGGAGATAGGGGAGGACAGAGGAGCCTGGTATGCTACAGTCCATGAGATGGCAAAAAGTTGGACATGACTGAGCAACTGAGAAACAATAACCATCAGGCAGCACCTGCTGCCACCCATGTGTGGCAGTGAACTCTGCAGCCTCGGGAGAGTTTCCTTTAGCTCCAGCTCTAGCCAACTTCTTCACCTCAAGCTCCTAAGAGACTCAGAGCCAGAAAAGCCTGGGAAAGCCATGTCCTAATTCCTGACCTATAGAAACTATGAGATAACAAGTGTTTATTATTTTAATTACTAACTTTGGGTATAATTTGTTACATAGCAATGGATAACTGATACAGACATATAAGATATTTACATGTGCATGTGCTCAGTCGCACAGTTGTGTCTGACTCTTGGCAATCCCATGGACTGTAGCCTGCCAGGCTCCCCTGTCCATGGAATTTTCCAGGCAAGAATACTAGAGTGGGTTGCCATTTCCTATTCCAGGGGATTTTCCTGACCCAGGGATCAAACTCACGTCTTCTGTGTCTCCTGAATTGGCAGGCAAATTCTTTACCACTGTGACACCTGGGAAGGCCCTGCAAGATATTTAATTGCTGGTTAGTTGGTAAAAGCAAAAGATTCAAAACAACTTAAGTGTTTGCCGCTAATAACAAATGACTTGCCCCAACCTCCGATTGGTATGTTACTTCCCTAAGGGTGGGTCAGTCCCTGCTGTCATGGGCTGGAAGATATCCTGACTGAGGTGCCTCAGGAGGGAAGCCAACCCTAGAATGTGGTCTGGAGCAGCTGAACCCCAAGCCCTTCCAGTGCACTTTAGTTTTCTAGCTTTTTTTTCTGGAGACGTGGTCACCAGAATTCCAGACCCATGCCTTATCCCTTTTTTCCCTGTCACCCCAAGACCTTCCTTTCCCTTCCTCTGATGGAGCCTTTTTCACAACCAGAGTTTGTAACTGAGCAGTACCCTAGAGGGCCTTCACAGGACAGACCCCACTTCCCGTGTCCTTCACCTGCCTCTTGTCTATAGAAATAACTTTAACCTCCTAGGCCTTCCCCAAGTTCCAAACAAATTTAATCAGAGAAGTGAGAAAATGTAGCGAGAAAGGAAAACTGTCAAGCAAGACAAAATAGTAACAGTTTAGTAAACAGATTCAAAAAACTTTAGTTCTTCCTCAAGGGCTATAGATAATATTCTGAATTTTGTCCTTTGAATTATTTTGCAGATACTGAAACCCCCACCAAGCAGAAGAAGTTAAGTGCATGCTGCCCACGAGCACATAGACCCCAGACCTGTTGGAACCAGAAGGTTGATGATGTTTACTTCTAGTTACCTCACCACCAGCCAATGAAAAGAATGTCCACAAGCTGATCACACACCCCAAACTCCCCTCCCTCCCTCTGTCTTTAAAAACCTTTCCCTTAAAGCCATCAGGGAGTTCAGGCCTTTTGAGCTCTAGCCGTGTGGACTCCTTGCTTGGCGCCCTGCCATAAATGCTGCTTTCCTTCATCACAACCCAGTGCCAGTAGATTGGTTTTATTGTGAGTGGGCAAGTGGACCCAAGTTTGATCCCGTAACACACTGGTTATAATTGTGATTAAATCATTGTCAGTGTGATTTTTGATGTACAGTATCTCTTTGGAGAGGATGCTGTAGGTGCCTCACTCAGATCTCCTTTACCGGCTGGTGCATCTAGCTCAGCTGTTGCAAATATTGTCTCTAACAGCTCACAGTCACCCACTGTGAATTGCCCTCATCCTAACTGCCTCAGTGGAGAGGTTGCTGCTGCTGCTGCTGCTGCTAAGCCGCCTCAGTCGTGTCCGACTCATAGCGACCCCATGGACTGCAGCCTACCAGGCTCCTCCCTCCATGGGATTTTCCAGGCACGAGTACTGGAGTGGGGTGCCATTCTCCGAGTGGGGAGGTTACGCCTCCCAAAACACACACACCCTAGGCAAGCCCACACCAATGACCAGCTGGCATGGGAAACCAGCAAAATGAGACCAACTTTGCTGCTCTTCAAACTCTAGGGTCCACCCTAAAGAAGTGGAGGCTTGACTCCAGCTGAGCCCAGTTCCTTGCCTGCTCCTTCTCTAACTTGTCCTGCATTCTCTTCTCCCTCATTGGTTTCTCCCAAACCCCTCAACCTTGAATCCCTCTCAGGCTCAGCTTCTTGAGAACCCAACCTAGGTGGGAGCAAAAATCAGCTGTCTGAAGGCAGGAACTGTGTCCATCTCATTCACTGCTGTATGCTCAGGGCCTAACACAAAGCTGGATACACAGTAGGTACTCCGTAAATGTTCTGGTGGTCAAGTTACAAGCCCACATTAGCGCTCGGGGAGAACAGGGAGGAATCCTATTACCATGGTTATAGGGTGAACGGATGACTAAAGGATCAACATGCTTTGTCAAGATCTTCCATTCTCTGTTATCTCTGGAACATTTCTCCTGCAAACTCAAGATCCACCAACACCTTCACATGCTTTGAGGGCCCCTCAGAAAAGAAGGCACGTTGATCTACTTGTTTCTTCTGTTGCTTGTGCTTTGGGTGTCATTTCCAAGAAACCATTGCTAATCCAAGGTCATGGAGATTAGCTTCTGTGTTTTCTTCTAAGGAGCTGAAATTCACTGCAAAGAGATCAAACCAGTCGATCTTAAAGGAAATCAGTCCTGAATGTTCGTTGGAAGGACTGATGCTGAAGATGAAACTGCAATACTTTGGCCACTTGATGCACAGAACTGACTCACTGGAAAAGACCCTGATGCTGGGAAAGCTGGAAGGCAGGAGGAGGAGATGACAGAGGATGAGATGGTTGGATGGCATCACCAACTCAATGGACATGAGTTTGAGCAAGCTCTGGGAGTTGGTGATGGACAGGGAAGCCTGGCGTGCTGCAGTCCAAATGGGGTTGCAAAGAGTCGCACACGACTGAGTGACTGAACTGACTTTCTTCTAAGAGTAGTATGATTTTAAATCTTATGTTCAGGTCTTTGATCTATTTTGACTTAATTTTTGTGTATGGTGTGAAGTAGGAGTCCAACTGCTTTTTTTTTACACGTGGATATCTAGGATATCTAGTTGTTCTAGTGCCATTTGCTGAAGAGACTATTCCTTCCCTGTTGAATAGTCTTGGCAGCTGCATGTTTGTATCCCCCCTAAATGTGTATTTGAAGCCCTAACCCCCAATATGATGGTTAGGAAGTGAGGCCTTTGGGAGGTAACTAGAGTTTAATGAATTCATGAGAGTGGCGCTTAATAGTGGGGATTAGTACCCTTATAAGAAGAGATTCCAGATCTCTCTGTCTCTCTCTTTCTCCGCCAGGTGAGGACACAGCAAGAAGTCAGCCATCTATAAGCCAGGAAGAGAGCTCTCACCCGGAACTGTCTTGGCTAGCATCTTGATTTTGGACCTAACAACTTCCAGAACTATGAGAAAGCCTGTTGCTTAAGTCACCCAGTCTTTTGTTATTTTGCTATAGCAGCTCAAGTAGACTAAAACAGCACCCTTGTTAACAATCAATTGATTGGGCTTCCCTGGTGGCTTAGTGGTAAAGAATCATCTTCCAGTGCAGGAGACATGGGTTCGATCCATGATCCAGGAAGATTCCATATGCTGCGGAGCAACTAAACCCAAGCACCACAGCTACTGAGCCTGTGCCCTAGAACCTGTGCTCTGCAACAAGAGAGGCCACTGTGGTGAGAACCAGAGAGTAGTTCTAGTTCAACTACTTGTAGTTCTAGTGCTACTTACAACTTGAGAGTACCCCTTGCTCACCACAACTAAAGAAAAGCCCGCACAACAATGAAGACCCAGCACGGCCAACAATAAATAAATATTTTTTAAAATCAATTGATCATGAATGGAAGGCTTTATTTCTGGATTCCCAATTCTATTCCACTGATATATTTGTTTATCCTTATGCAAGTACCATGCTGTCATGATTACTGTGGCTTTGGAATAGTTTTTGAAATCAGAAAGTGAGGTTTTCCAACTTTGTTCTTCTATCTCAGGGTGGTTGTTTTGAGGAAGAAATGTCTACTCACATCCTTAGCCCTTTTAAAATTGAGTTATTTATATTTTTATTATCGAGCGGTAAAAAAATTATTTTTGTATACTAAGTGTAAGTCTTTTGTCAACTGTATGATTTGCGCTTGTTTTCTTCCATTCTGGTGGCTGTCTTCTTCATTTTCTTGGTGATATCATTTGCAACACAAAACTTTTTCATTATAATGAAGTCTAAATTACCTGGTTTTCCTTTTGTTGCCTTGCTTTTGCCATCATAGCTAAGTAACTGTTGCCTATTCTAAAGTCCCTGGTGGCTCAGTTGGTAAAGGACCTGCCTGCCAATGCAGGAGATGCAAGAGATGCTAGTTTGATCCCTGGGTGGGGAAGATCCCCTGGAGAAGGAAATGGCAACCCACTCCAGTATTCTTGCCTGGAAAATTCCATGGACAGAGGAGCCTAGCAGGCTGCAGTGCATGGGGTCACAAAGAGCTGGACCCAACTGAGCATGAGCCCACTCCACTCCATTCTAAAGTCATAGATATTTTTCCCCATATATAGTAGGTATCCAACTTTATACTTTCACATGTAGGTTTCCAATTATCCCAGTACCTTTTGTTGAAAAGACTGTTCATTTCTCACTGAGCACCCTTGTCAAATGCCTTTTTAGTATAATTGTATGCCATGCAATAATTGGGACAAATTAGGCTAAAATTTTTTTCTATGCTTATCTGAAATTCAAATTTACCTGAGTCTTCTCCATTTGTATCTTCTGAATCCTGCAACTCTATACTGGCATCTAGTGGGTAGAGGGCAGGGATGCTGCTAAACATCCTACAACACTCGGGACAGCCCTCCACAAAAAAAATGAAATCTTATCCAAAATGTAAATAACTCTGAGGTTGAGAAACCCTGGCGTGAAACAAACACAGGGATAGCATTGCTTAACAACCAGCACCTCATAAATTCTAAGAGTAGGTGGGTCGCCCATCTTCCAGGAGTGGAAACAGGTTCAGAGCAGGTGAAGCAAACCCAGGGGACATTGAGGGTGGGATTCACTTGGGTTTGTTTGTTTTTTTTTAATCATCCAGGATAATCTGTCCCAGAAGGGACAAAGGGGCTTTTCAAAGGGGCCTGGGCTACCCGCTATGGGTGCAGGCATCTCAGATCAGTCTCCAAGGATCCCAACCACCACCTCTGACAGACATGTAGCCTGAGAAGAACGTGGGCAGGCCCAGGTATTTGCATCTTAACACAACTCCAGGAACTCTACTCAATATTCTGTAATAAACTATATGGGAAAAGAATCTGGGAAAGAATGGATATATGTATATGTATAATTGAGGCACTTGGGCTTCCCTGGTGGAGAAGGCGATGGCACCCCACTCCAGTACTCTTGCCTGGAAAATCCCATGGACAGAGGAGCCTGGTGGGCTGCAGTCCACAGGATCGCTACGAGTCGGACACAACTGAGCAACTTCACTTTCACTTTTCACTTGCATGCATTGGAGAAGGAAATGGCAACCCACTCCGATGTTCTTGCCTGGAGAATCCCAAGGACAGGGGAGCCTGGTGGGCTGCAGTCCATGGGGTCGCACAGAGTCGGACACGACTGAAGTGACTTAGCAGCAGCAGCAGCAGGGCTTCCCTGGTGGCTCAGTGGTAAAGAATCCGTCTGCCAATGCAGGAGACATGAGCTCAGTCCTTGATCCGGGAAGATCCCACATGCCTCAGAGCAAGTAAACCAGTCTGCAGTAACTATTGAGTCAGTGCTCTAGAGCCTGTGTGGTACCGCTACTGAAGCCTGCATGCCCTAGAGCCTGTGCTCAAGAGAAGCCACTGCAATGATGCCCATGCACCACAACTAGAGAGTAGCCCCCGCTTGCCCCAACTCGAGAAAAGCCTGCACAGTGCTGAAGACCCAGCATGGCCAAAACTAAATAAATAAGTAAAAATTTTAAAAATTAATCACTTCACTGTACAACCAAACTAATACAACATTATAAGTTAACTATATGATAATACAAAATAAAAAAAAAAACACACTCTACCCAGAGCTCTTATTTACAATATCACATGAAGAGGATGAAAAATAAAATAATAGTTGATTTAGCCACAATCTCACCACTGGAGCATCCACAGCCACTTTTGTTTATTAGGGTATTGCTGCTAAGTCGCTTCAGTCGTGGCCGACTCTGTGTGACCGCATAGACGGAAGCCCACCAGGCTCCCCTGTCCCTGGGATTCTCCAGGCAAGAACACTGGAGTGGGTTGCCACTTCCTTCTCCAATGCATGAAAGTGAAAAGTGAAAGTGAAGTCGCTCAGTCATGTCCGACTCTCAGCGACCCCATGGACTGCAGCCTACCAGTCTCCTCCATCCATGGGATTTTCCAGGCAAGAGTACTGGAGTGGGGTGCCATTGTCATTTTTAAAAACCCACCAAGCAGCCATTAGTATTTGCCCCTCCAGCAGGTTGTCTGGTGGTCCCCCAAGAGATATGTCCAAGCATTCACCTCCAGAATCTATGAATATGCTCTCATTTGGATAAAAGAGTCTTTGCAGATATAATTAAGTGAAAGATTACAAATGACATCATCATGGATTTAGCGTGAGCCCTAAATCCAGCGACAAGTATCCTTAGGAGAGTTAGACAAGGAGAAACACAGAGAAGACCATGCAATAATGGAGGCAGGAGTCAGAGTGATGCAGCCACAGGCTAAGAAATGCCTGGAGTCCCCAGAAGCTGGAAGAAGCAAGGAAGCCTCCTCCCCTGGAGCCTCTGGAGAGAGCACAGCCCTGCCAACACCCTGGTCCTGGACTTCTGGCCTCCAGAACTGTGAGAGAATAAAAGTCTTGTTTTAATCCATCCAGTCTGTGGTAGCTTGTTACAGGACTCCCAGGACATTACAATTCCACCAGATGACCCTCATCTCAAACCCTCTGTTCAACCCTTGTACTGTATTTTTCATAGTTCTAATAATTATTAAAAATACATGTGCACTTTTATTTTAATTGTCTAAAAGGGGATCAGGCTGCCCGTGATCTTGAGGTCACTGTTTTTCTCATGGTGATCCTATTTCTGACCTGTGGCCATATTGGTGCTCATCCCTCTGGGCATACTTTTTTAAAAAATCATTTTTATTTATTTATTTATTTATCTTTGGCTGCACTGGGTCTTTTCTGAGGCACATGGGCTCTTCATTGCTGCATGGGCTTTCTCTAGTTGAGGCAAGTTGGGATTACTCTCTAGTTGTGTGCGGGCTTCTCATTGGCAGCTTTTCTTCTTGTGAAGCATGGGCTCTACTTGTAGCTCTAGAGCGTGGGCTCAGTAATGATGGCACATGGTCCCAGTTGCCCATATGCCCAGGAGCATATGGGATGCTAGCTGCCAGAACAGTGACTGAACCCACATCCCCTGCACAGACAGGGAGATTCTTAACCTCTGGACCACCAGGGAAGTACCCCTCTGTGTATGATTTTTGATGGCTGTATAATATTCCTTCACCACTATCCAACATTCAGGCAGATTCCAGGTGTGGACACCTCCCATACATCTAGCGATTTCTCTAGGATGTGTCACAAGGCATATGAATATTCCACTTGAGGAGGAAGAACCAGGGTGGCCACTACAACATGACCCCCCCCCACAGCTTTCTATGAGTTTCCTAGAAGCCCCATTCCCACCACACTGGGCAATTTTTGCCAACTAGCTGGATGCAGCATTATATCTCAGGTTATTCTAAATTTTTAAATGCAGTTCACTTAACGTAAAACTCACCACTTTGGCTATTTTTCTTAAGTGGCATTTAGTACACTTACACTGCTGTGTGAATATCAGCTCTGGTTCCAGAACATTTTCATCACCTCAAAGCATATCTTCAATGCAACTTTAGAGCAAAACTAAGTAACTGTTTGATGATTGGTATTTAGTTCTTTTTTTATACTTGAATTTCTTTCTTATTTGTTTATTTTTGGCTGTGTGGGGTCTTCATTGCTGCACAGGCTTTTCTCTAATTGCAGCAAGCAGGGGTTACTGTTCATTGCAGTCCACTTGCTTCTCATTGCAGTGGCTTCTCTTGTTGCAGAACACAGGCCGTAGGGCACATGGGTTTCAGTAGCTTTGGCAGGTGGCTCAGTGGTTGCAACTCCTGGACTCTAGAGCACAGGGTCAATAGTTGTGCACACAGGTTTACTTGCTCTAAGGAATGTGGGATCAAGGATCAAAACTGTGTCTCCTGTATTGGCAAGCAGATTTGTTACCATTGAGCCACCAGGGAAGCCCAGTATTTAATTCTTATATGTTTTTCCTATTTGGGAAAAAACAAAATGTATACATGGGGTAGGAGGATCCTTGACTATAAAAGTATCATATTCTTGATGCTGGAAAAGAAGATAATCAGACAAAATAGAAAAGTAGAAAGAATATAAAACCACCTGGAGTCTCACAACCCAGAACACAGTGCCCACCATGATCCCCTCCCCTAGCTGGCTAACATGAAAAAGATTGACACAAGCAAGTGTTGGCAAGAATAGGGAGGAACTGGAACTCCCATGCAGGCTGCTGGAAATGCAAACTGCTGCAGTCATTTGGAAAGGCAATTTGGCGATTTCTTCAAAAGTTAACTTGAGTCAGCCACTCCCTTTCCTCAGTATTTACCCTAGAGAAATGAAAGCAGGTGTTCATAGAAGACCTGGTACGTGAATGCTCACAGTGGCTTTATTTATTATTAATCATACCAAACCGGAAATAACCCAAAATTTCACCTTCAGGGGAAGAGATGAACGCACCATAGAATACTTCTCAACAATGAAAAGGTGTGAACTGTTGACACTCAAGCAACTGGGATGCACCTCCAGCCCATTATGGTGAGTGAAAGAATCCAGATGCCAAAGGCTGCATACTGCATGATTCCTTTTATATGCTCTCCTAGAAAGTGCAAACTAATGTAAACTGACAGAAAACAGGACAGAGGTTTCAGGGGAAGGGATGGGAGGGAGAGAGGGACGTCAAGGGCAGAAGAGAACATTTAGGGGTGCTGGCTGCATTCACTATCTAGAGGCAGAGACAGCTTCACAGGTGTAAGCATATATCAAAGCATCAAATTGTACATTTTAAAAATGTGCAGGTTTTTGTATGTCTGCTTTAACTGAATAGTGCTGTTTTAAATAGCAATGTCCTTGAGAGTATTACATGAAAAATGTATGTGGTAAGAAATGTGTATGGTAAGAAAAAAATTATAACAAAGGAGACTTCCCTGATGCTGCAGTAGATAAGAATCTGCCTTCCAATGCAGGGAGCATGGGTTTGATCCCTGGTCCAGAAAGACTCCACATGCTGCAGAGCAACTAAGTTCATGTGCCACAACTACTGAGCCTGCACTCTAGAGCCCACAAGCCGAAACTACTGAGCCCATGTGCTGCACCTACTGAAGCCCGCTTGCCTAGAGCCTGCACTCTACAACAAGAGAAGCCCCCACAATGAGAAGCCCCTGCACCACAATGAAGAGTGGTGGCTGCAACTGCAGAAAGCCCTTGCCAAGCAACGAAGATCTAACATAGCCAAAAATAAATAACTAAAAAAAAGAAAGAGAGAAATGTAACAAAGGAATTCAAAGTTGGGACTCACATTTACTCGCACGCGCATGTTCATAACAGCCCTGTTCACAGTGCCCCAAGGGTAGAAATAACCCAATTGTCTGTTAGTGGAGGAATGGGTAAAGGAAATGTGCTCTGTCCACACAATGGGATATTACTCAGCCATAAAAAGGAACGAAGTGCAAATTCACCTTAAAAACATTATGTTGAGTAAAAGAAGTCAGACCCTAAATGTTGTGTGCTTGCATGTTGCGTGATTCTATTTCTATGAAATGTTCGGAAGAAGCAAATCCACAGGGACAGAAAGCAGATATTAGAGATTAACTAGGGGGTAGGGGAGGGGGTGATGGAAGTTATTGCTTAATCAGCACTGGGATTCTATTTGGGGAGATAAAAAGTTTTGGAAGTATCAAATGGTGATGCTTGCACTACAGTTCATGAATGTACTTAATATTAATACCATTGGATTGTACAGATAAAATGGTGAATTTTATGTTAGGTATATTTTTCCACAAAAAATGAAGTCTAAAAAGACGGCTTCCCTAGTGGCTCAGTGATAATGAATCCACCTGCCAATGCAGGAGATGAGGGTTTGGTCCCTCGCCCAGGAAGATCCCTCATGCAGCAGAGCAACTGAGCCCGTATGCCGCAACGATTGAACCTGTGTTCCAGAGCCTGGGAACATTACTGCTGAGTCTACATGCCCTAGAGCCTGTGCTCCGCAACAAGAGAAGCCCCTACAATGAGAAGCCTGCACACCGCAGCTAGAGTAGCCCCCACTCACCTCAACTAGAGAAAAGCCCACACAGCAACGAAGAGCTAGTGCACCCAAAAATAAATAAATAAAATTATTTTTTAAGTCTAAATTTAAATTTAGGTAATTTCAATTACCTAGGGTAATTGAACAAGCTAAATTTCATTTCAAGGTAAATTTCAATTAAAAAGAATAATACAGGGACTTCCCCGGTGGCCCTGTGGTTGAGACTCCACGCTCCCAATGCAGGGGGTCCAAGTTCAACCCTGGTCAGGGAACTAGATCCCCCATGCCACAACTAAGACCCAGCACAGTCAAATAAATAAATATTTTTAAAAATACAATACATGGTTGTGTTGATGGATTGGGGTTAAGGAAAGCAAGTCTGGATTTACATTCCCACTCTGCTCTTAGTTTGCTGTGTGACCTCTCCCAAATGTCTTGGCCTCTCTGTGCCTCACCTATGAAATGGGATTCTAGTGGCTCCAACACCCCCACAGTGTGTTACTCAAAGGACATAAGGCAATATCTGGCCAGCAGCCATCAAGCACCAGTTCTCAGTGTTCTTTACTTTGTCTGCATTTTAACAATTCACCATTGAAAATTTTTTTAAAAGGGACTTCCCTGATGGTCCAGTGGTTAAGACTGTGCAGAGGCTGCAGGTTCGATCCCTGGTGTGGGAACTAAGAACCCATGTGCCATGTGGTATGGCCAAAAAAAAAGAAATTAAAAAAAAAATTCATTTCGGACCACACCAAAGTCCTCACAGGCCTCCACCACAGCCCAGGCTGGATTCCAGGTAGATCTCAGCCAACCCCAGGGCTGTCCCACACAGTGACTTAATCTAGCACAGATCACGCTGCGGAATTCACTCGCCAGTCCTGAATTCACAACTCTGCCCCACATCCCAGTCAAGCTCCTCCTTGAGTTCCATGCCAGCCTCCAAGTCCAGGAAAATGGAATTCTTCTTTCATACCAAGAGAGGTCCCTCGAGGGTAAGCAGCAGCCATGGCTGCTCCAGGGAAATTCCATGACTTTGGGGAAAAAAAAGACATTTAGGATCTTAGCTTTCCCCCAGTGCGGCCTCTCTGAAACCCCATCTGTTGGGGTCTTGGCTCCCACAGAAGTGGCCCTCACCAGCCATGCCTTGCTGAGATGTGGCCAGCCCAAGCTGACTGTGGACCCCATTGGGGGCTCTCCTCAGGAACAGTGGGTGCTTGTGGGTTTCCCTAGGTACTCCCCACCCCCGCAGCCCCATTCTTGCTTCAAAGGAGCCTCTTGTGGGACACGGACCTGTGGCCAAAGCCCCAGCGATGCTGGTAGGGAAAGAAAAATAGGCATGTGTGTATATTTTATGGCCTCCTCTGCTCCCTGAACTGCCTCTTTGAAGGTGACGATGGGTCACAGCAGGCCTTGGGTGGAGGGGACAGCAGGCGGCCACCTTGATTCTAACTCAACCACAGGCTGCTTTTTTGGGGGATACACTGGGATGCCTGGAGAGGTGGGTTTTGGCCCGGCCTCAAAGGTCCAGTTCCCGAAGAGACTCAAGGCTGCTATTGTGGGTGGCAAGGCTCCGGGGAAGAAGTCAGCCTCCAGGGACCCCCATCCCTTCTCACACCAGGCTGCAGGCTGGGATATATTTGGGGTGGAATTTCACTGTGGCTCTTTTAGAAGGTGTTAGGGTGGGAAACTAAATAACATCTCCCAGTGGGCCCCGACCCTGGTCACTCTCCCCACTTCACAGATATAGTGCAGCTGCTGCAGAAAAGTTTGGCTGTTCCTCAAAAAGATAAACACTGAAATGCCATATGACCCAGAAATTTCACTTCTGGATGTATATGCAAAAACACTGAAAGCAGGGTCTCAAAGAGGTGATTGTACACATGTATTCACAGCACACTAGGCACAACCACCAAGAGGTGGAAACAATCCAAGTGTCTGATGCATGGATGAACAGAAGGTGGTGCCTCCATAGTGTGGAATATTACTCAGCCATAAAAAGGGCAAAGCTCTGATACATGCTACAATGTATTTTTTTTTTTTGAAAGTGGAAAAAATAATTTTATTATAATGCTACCACATTATATATATATACCACATAAAAATAACTTTTATTTCTTTCATCTCTGGTTGGTTGGTTGGTTTAGTCGCTAAGTCGTGTCCGACTCTTGCGACCCTATAGACTGTAGCCTGCCAGGCTCCTCTGTCCGTAGGATTCTCCAGGCAAGAATACGGGAGTAGGTTGCCATTTCCTTCTCCAGCTACAATGTATTGAACCTTGAAAACGTTATGCTAAGTGAAAGCAACCAGACATGAAAGGCCACACAGTATATGACTGTATTTCTATGAAATGTCCAAACAGGCAAAGTCATAGACAAAGCAGATCAGTGGTTGCCAGAAGCTGGGGGAGGGGATATGGGGAGTGACTGCTTAGTGGGTACAGGGTTTCCTTTTGGAGTGATGAGAATGCTCTGGAACTAGAAAGAGATAATGGTTGTACACATAGTTGATGTATTAAGTGGCACTGAATTGTCACTTTAAGTGGCTAAAATGGTCAATTTTGTGTCATGTATTTTACCACCAGAAAAGAAGGAAAGGAGGTAGGGAGGAAGGAAGAAAGAAAGGACTTCCCTAATGGTCCAGTGGTTAAGACTCCAAGCTTCCAGTGCAGGGGCTGTGGGTTCAAACCCTGATCAGGGAACTAAGATTTCACATGCAGCACTTTTGTGACCAAAAAAAATTTTTCTTCAGAAAAGAGAGAAGAAAATAGGTCCCTGATGGGTAAGATGGACACCTGGAAGTAAGCTGGCTGCAGAGCCATTTTCAGATCAAATTTGTAACTGCAAATCACTGCCCAGATGTGCCCAGAAGGTGGGCACAGAAGAAAACACACCAGACAGAGTTAGAGAAGACTGCATGAGTTTCCTGCAGCTCTTGTAACAAAGTATCACAAACTGAGAAGGGGCGTTTAAAACAACAGAAATTTATTCTCTTGCAATGAGGGAAGCCAGAGGTCCTATTCTAAGCAGCAGCACAGTCACACTTGCTTTGAGGGCTCTAGGGGTAGGTCCTTCCTTGTCAATTCCAGCTGCTGGGGGCTCCAGGCCTCCTTGGCTTGTGGCTTCATCACTTTCATCTCTGTATCTGTCTTTACATCACATCCTCTTCTTCTTCTGCCTCTTGTAAGAACACTGTCACTGGATTTAATGGCCACCCAGATAATTCAAGATGATCTGATCTTGATATCTTCAACTTAATGGCACTTCCAAATACCTTTACTCCAAATAAGTTCACATTCACAGGTTTTGAATAGACATGTCTTTGGCAACGGGACCACCATTCTACTCTCTAAACTGATTATTGCTTGCATTTACAGAGGGATATCCAAGACTCAGAGGATAGAAGCCACTTCCTTGGGGTCACTCTGAAGTGTCTCACTCAGACCTGGGCAACATTGAAGTCCCTAGGAGGTGAATTCAAGGCCCAGTGACGTTCACAAATTCAACGTGACTCCACTAGGGCTGTCCACTGAAGCCTGAGGCCCAAGAAATCAGAGGAGTTTGAGGGAAACACAATGAATGTTTGCTGAGTATCTCTGCATGCTGGGCAGCCTCACCCCAGGCTGGGCAGTCTGTGTACTGAATGCTCACATGGGCCCTGGGGCAGCAGCACAGTGGGTCTTGTTAAGGATAGGGGTTCTGGGGGCTTCCTTGGTGGTCCAGTGGCTAATACTCCATGCTCCCAATACAAGGGGCCAGCGTTCAATTCCTGGTCAGGGAACTAGATTCCACACACCACAGGGAAGATCCCACATGCTGTAATTAAGCCCTGGCTCAGCCAATTAACAAAAAAAAAGGATGAGGTTCTGGGTTTGATTCCTGACCCAGCCTCTTCCTGATTTAGGACCCTGTCTATACTCTTTCCTCATCCATCAAATGGGGGAAAATCAAATCCTTCATGTATGAGTTAAGGTTCCCGCAGATAAACAGAACCAATCAGTTATATCAGTATATAGATATACAGAAAGAGATTTATCATGAGCAATTGGCTTATGTGATTATGGAAGCTAAGAAGTCCTACAATCTGCCCTGGGCAAGCTAAGGCCCAGGAAAGCCAGTCATGCAGTTCAGTGCAAACCCAGAGACCAGGGATGCTGACAGTGGAAGTCCCAGCTGAGTCCCAGAGATCAAAAACCAAGGTGCTGATATCTGGGGGCAGGAGAAGATGCAGAGTCCAGCTTGACAGGGAGAAAGCAAATTAGCCCTCGCGCCATGTTTTGTCTTTATTCAGGTGCTCAGTGGAGCAGTGATGTCCACCTGCAGTGGTGAGGATGAACCTCCTTACTCAGTCCTCTGATGCAAGTGCTAGGCTCTCTGGAAATGCTCTCCCAGATGCAGCTAGAAATAATGGTTTCCCATCTCTCTGGGGATCCTTTCTCTAGTCAGACTGACACTTAAAAATTAACCATCAAGAGCTAAAGGAGATACTGTGAATGCCTGATATCACACTCACAAGTTCTCTTGTTAATTGTGGTGACTGCTAATTGACAGGTTGTTATTTCTCTACCCGAAGCACATTTCTTTTTTTTTTTAAGCACATTTCTCTACCCTAAGTTATAACAAACTTCAGTTCAGTTCAGTCATTCAATCATGTCTGACTCTTTGTGACCCCATGGACTGCAACACGCCAGGCTTCCCTGTCCATCACCAACTCTCGGAGCCTGCTCAAACCATCTACAGTGATTTTGGAGCCCAAGAAAATAAAGTCTCTTACTGTTTCTGTTGTTTCCCCATCTATTTGCCATGAAGTGATGGGACTGGATGCCATGATCTGTTTTCTGAATGTTGAGCTTTAAGCCAACTTTTTCACTCTCCTCTTTCACTTTCATCAAGAGGCTCTTTAGTTCTTCTTCGTTTTCTGCCATAAGGGTGGTGTCATCTGCATATCTAAGGTTATTGATGTTTCTCCTGGCAACCTTGATTCCAGCTTGTGCTTCATCCAGCTGGGAATTTTGCATGATGTACTCTGCTGCTGCTGCTGCTAAGTCGCTTCAGTCATGTCTGACTCTGTGCGACCCCATAGACGGCAGCCCACCAGGCTCCCGCGTCCCTGGGATTCTCCAGGCAAGAACACTGGAGTGGGTTGCCATTTCCTTTTCCAATGCGTGAAAGTGAAGTCGCTCAGTCGTGTCCGACTCTTAGCGATCCCATGGACTGCAGCCCACCAGGCTCCTCCGTCCATGGGATTTTCCAGGCAAGAGTACTGGAATGGGGTGCCATTGCCTTCTCTGGACGTACTCTGCATATAAATTAAATAAGCAAGGTGACAATATAAGCCTTGACGTACTCCTTTCCCTATTTGGAACCAGTCTGTTGTTCCATGTCCAGTTCTAACTGTTGCTTCTTGACCTGCATACAGATTTATCAGGAGGCAGATCAGGTGGTCTGGTATTCCTATCTCTTGAATAATTTCCACAGTTTGTTGTGATCCACAAAGTCAAAGGCTTTGGTGTAGTTAATAAAGCAGAAGTAGATGTTTTATTGGAACTCTCTTGCTTTTTCGATGATTGAATGGATGTTGGCAATTTGAGTCCTCTGCCTTTTCTAAATCCAACTTGAAAATCCAGAAGTTCACAGTTCATGTTGAAGCCTTGCTTAGAGAATTTTGAGCATTACTTTGCTAGCGTGTGACATGAGCTCAATTGTGTGGTAGTTTGAGCATTCTTTGGCATTGCCTTTCTTTGGTATTGGAATGAAAACTGACCTTTTCCAGTCCTGTGGCCATTGCTGAGTTTTCCAAATTTGCTGGCATATTGAATGCAGCACTTTCACAGCATCATCTTTTAGGATTTGAAATAGCTCAACTGGAATTTGACTTTGGAGGCCAGTGGGGTTTGATTACAGAATTTACACAGGACTGGGGAAACAGACTGTTGGAGGGCATAAACAAAACCTTGTGCGCACCAGGGCCCGGGAGAAAGGAGTAGTGACCCCACAAGAGACTGAGCCAGACTTGCCTGTGAGTGTCCAGGAGTCTCTGGAGGTGTGGGTCAGTGGTGGCCTGCTGCAGGGTTGGGGGCACTGAGTGAGTTTCTGGGAACTTTTGAAGGAGGTCGCCATTATCTTCATTACCTCCACCATAGTTTGGTCTCAGGTCAAACAACAGAGAGGGAACACAGCCCCATTTTCAACAGAAAATTGGATTAAAGATTTACTGAACATGGTCCCACCCATCAGAACAAGAACCAGTTTCCCCCAAAGTCAGTCTCTCCCATCAGGAAGCTTCCATAAGCCTCTTATCCTTATCCCTCAGAGGGCAGTTAGAATGAAAACCACAATCACAGAAAATTAATCAAACTGATCACATGGACCACAGCCTTGTCTAACTCAATGAAACTATGAGCCATGCCGTGTAGGGCCACCCAAGACGGATGGGTCATGGTGGAGACGTCTGACAAAAGGTGGTCCACTGGAGAAGGGAATGGCAAACCACTTCAGTATTCTTGCCTTGAGAACCCCATGAACAGTATGAAAAGGTAAAAAGATAGGACACTGAAAGATGAACTCCCCAGGTCAGTAGGTGCCCAATATGCTACTGGAGATCAGTGGAGAAATAACTCCAGAGAGAATGAAGAGATGGAGCCAAAGGGAAAACAGTACCCAGTTGTGAATGTGTCTGGTGATGGAAGTAAAGCCCGATGCTGTAAAGAACAATATTGCATAGGAGCCTCGAATGTTAGGTCCATGAATCAAGGTAAATCGGAAGTAGTCAAACAGGAGATGGCAAGAGTGAACACAGATGTTTTAGTAATCAGTGAACTAAAATGGACTGGAATGGGTGAATTTAACTCAGATGACCATTATACCTATTACTGTGGGCAAGAATCCCTTAGAAGAAATGGAGTAGCCCTCACAGTCAACCAAAGAGTCTGAAATGCAGTACTTGGATGCAATCTCAAAACCGATAGAATGATCTCTGTTTCCAAAGAAACCATTCAATATCACAGTAATCCAAGTCTATGCCCCAACCAGTAATGCCAAAGAAGCTAAAACTGAATGGTTTTATGAATACCTACAAGACCTTCTAAAACTAACACCCCAAAAAAGATGTTCTTTTCATCATAGGGGACTGGAATGCAAAAGTAGGAGGTCAAGAGATACCTGGAGTAACAGGCAAATTTGGCCTTGAAGTACAAACTGAAGAAGGACAAAGTAACAGAGTTCTGCCAAGAGAACACACTGGTCATACCAAACACCCTCTTCCAATAACACAAGAGAAGACTCTACACATGGACATCACCAGATCGTCAGCACTGAAATCAGATTAACTATATTCTTTGCAGCCAAGGATGGAGAAGCTCTATACAGTCAGCAAAAACAAGACTGGGAGCTGACTGTGGCTCAGATCATGAACTCTTATTGCCAAATTCAGACTTAAATTGAAGAAAGTAGGGAAAAACACTAGACCATTCAGGTATGACCTAAATAAAATTCCTTACGATTATACAGTGGAAGTGACAAATAGATTCAATGGCTTAGATCTGATAGACAGAGTGCCTGAAGAACTATGGATAGAGTTTTGTGACATTGCACAGGAGGCAGAGATCAAGACCATCCCCAAGAAAAAGAAATGCAAAAAGGCAAAATGGTTGTCTGAGGAGGGCTTACAAATAGCTGAGAAAAAGAGAAGCTAAAGGCAACAGAGAAGAGGAAAGATATACCCATTTGAATGCAGAGTTCCAAAGAATAATAAGGAGAAATAAGAAAGACTTCCTCAGTGATCAGTGCAAAGAAATAGAGGAGAACAACAGAACGGGAAAGACTAGCAATCTCTTCAAGAAAATTAGAGATACCAAGGGAACATTTCATGCAAAGATGGGCTCAATAAAGGACAGAAATGGTATGGACCTAACAGAAGCAGAAGATATTAAGAGGAGGTGGCAAGAATACACAGAAGAACTATACAAAAAAGATCTTCATGACCCAGATAACCGTGATGGTGTGATCACTCACCTAGAGCCACACATCCTGGAATGCAAAGTCAAGTGGGGTTTAGGAAGCATCACTACAAACAAAGCTAGTGGAGGTGATGGAATTCCAGTTGAGCTATTTCGAATCTTAAAAGATAACAAACTTAGCATTTTACAAAACAAAGACGTCACTTTGCCAACAAAGGTCCATCTAGTCAAAACTATGGTTTTCCCAGTAGTCAAGTATGGATGTGAGAGTCGGGCCATAAAGAAGGCTAAAAACCAAAGAATTGACGCTTTTGAACTGTGGTGCTGGAGAAGACTCTTTAGAGTCCCCTGGACAGCAAGGAGTTCAAACCAGTCAACGCTAAAGGAAATCAACCCTGAATACTCATTGGAGGGACAGATACTGAAGCTGAAGCTCCAATACTTTGGCCACCTGATGAGGATAACTGGTTCATTGGAAAAAAAACCTGATGCTGGGAAAGATTGAAGGCAAAAGGAGAAGAGGGCGGCAGAGGATGAGATGGTTGGATAGCATCACCGATTCAATGGACATGAGTTTGAGAAAACTCCGGGAGACAGTGAAGGATAAGGAAGCACATCACATGGGTTATTTCATTCACTCTCCTTGACCAAGCAAGGACTTGCATAATCAGCATTGTATAGCCAGACACTGAAGCTCAGAGAGGCAAAGTCACTGAGGCCACACAGCTGGGGAGTGTCTAAGGTGGGAAATCAATGCAGATTTGTTGGATTAAGAACGCCTTTAGCTTCTAGAAATTTCATACTTGTCAAATGTCTTTTGGAAACTACAGTTTCATTACCAGCTCTCTTCTCCTTTCCCCAGAAGACCTTATTTCTGTTCTTCAAAAGCACATCTGGTCTCAGGGCCTTTTCATAGGCTGTTCCCTCTGCTTGGAATGGTGTTCCCCACATTTCTGACTTACTAACCCCTTCAGATCTGGGCTCAGATGTCAGGTTTCAGGGAAGTCTTTGCTGGCTTTCCCAAGATGATCAAATCACTCTTTTTTGCACGTGTCACTGAACTGATTCTCTCTTCTCCCAGATATGACTTTATATGGTGTGTCTATCTATCTTTCTCCTGCCTCCCTTCCCCTTGTGAAGTATTGTGAAGATCTAACATGAAGTCTGTGAGTTTCTGGAGGCTGCCATATAAATGACCACAAATGGTGGCTTACAACAAGAGAAATTTATTCTCTCACAGTTCTGGAGACCAGAAGTCTGAAATCAGCATGTCATCAGGGTGGTGGTTCCCTTTGAAAGTCCTAGAGAAGGATCTTTCCTTGCCTCTCGCTGATTCTGGAGGCTCAAGCATTCCTTGGCTTGTGGCTGTATCACTTCAATCTCTGTCTCCATCTTCACATAAAGTTCTTCTCTGTATCTGTGTCCTCTCCTCCACTTTTAAACATTTTATTTATTTATTTATTTATGGCTGTGCTGTGTCTTCGTTGCTGCGTGTGGGTTTGTCTAGTTGTGGTGCATAGGCTTCTCATCGCAGGGACCTCTCTTGTTGCAGAGGATGGGCTCTAGAGCACGTGAGCTTCAGTAATTGTGGCACACGGGCTTAGCTGCCCGAAGGTACATGGAATCTTCCCGGAGCGGGAATCAAACCTGTGTACCCTGCATTGGCAGGCAGAGTCTTAACCACCGGACCACCAGTGAAGTCCCTCCCTGCATTTTATAAGAATAGCAGTCATTGGATTAAGGTCCACCCTGCTCCAGTATGACCTCATCTTGATGATAACTGCAAAGATTCTTTTTCCAAATAAGGTCGTATTCGTAGGTGCCAGGGGTTATGATTTCAACTTATTATTTCCCAGTCAAGTTCAGCCTATAAAGAGGTCTACCACACAGTCAGGCTCTCTGAACGTTGGTTGAACAGGTATGTAAATGATATTCTATTAAGACTCCTTTCCAAGTTCCCACTAGTCCTCAGAGCACGGCCTTAGAGGTTGGCTGTATGTGTGAAACTCGAGGGCTGCTCTCTCCCCAGCCTGAGTGAATTTCATGAATATCTGAACTATCCCTAGAGGGCAAAAACTATCCCCCCCCCCCAAACCAGGAAAGACCATGAACCAATACATCATAGCAACAGTAATAATAATGAAAAAAAAAAAAAGGGCTGAGATCTAAAGCAAGGTATGAAAGCCTACAAATTGAAAGATCAGTGAGAGCCATGACTGACTTTCATATTAGCCCTCTTCTAAGTGTGAGAGATAAGACTGAGTGCGTGAGGATGCAGTGATCAACTCTTTGTGTGTAAAATTCCCAGTGGGCAATTTGGGAAAAGGGACTCAACGTAGAGCCTCATTTAGCTGAGGCTTTGCACATCCAGTAATTTACTCAGATGAAGTCACACGGGCACCCACGGGGTGCGGTACTGAGTTCTCTACTGCCGTGTGGAAAAACCGGAAGCTACGTGTGCAGAAGGTACTTAATCAGAAGGGTCTGGTGAGTCAACTGCTGTGTGCCCTTATAATAGAATCTTATGTAGCTTTCAAAAAGGAGGTAGAGGGACTTCCCTAGTGGTCCAGTGGCTAAGACTCTGAGCTCCCAATGCAGGGGGTCCAAGTTCCATCCCTGCTGAGGGAACTAGATCCCAAAGGTGGCAACTAAGAGATTGCATATCACAACTGAAGTTCCAACACACTGCAATGAAGATTGACAGTACTGCATGCTGTAACTCAGAGCCGGCGTGGCCAAATAAATAAAACAAAAATAAATATTTTTTCAAAAAGGAAGTAGAGAGACTCCCCTGGTACTTTGGTGGCTAAGAATTCACCTTCTGGACTTCTCTGGTGATACAGTGGGTAAGAATTGGCCTGTCAATGCAGGGGATCCAGGTCCAATCCCTGATCCGTTAAGATTCCACCAGCCAAAACTACTGAGCCCATGTGCTGCAACTACTGAAGACTGTGTGCCTAGAGCCTGCGCTCCACAACAAGAGAAGCCCCCACAGTGAGAAGCCCGTGCAATACCCCTGGAGAGTGCCCCTTGCTCTCCACAACTAGAGAAAGCCCTCGCGCAGAAATGAAGACCTAGTGTGACCAACAATAAAATTAATTATTAAAAAGAAATAAATGCCATGCTTAATCTTAATAAAAGAAAAAGAATTTCCTTTCCCGTGCATGGGAGGTGGGTTTGATCCCTGGTCAGGGAACTAAGCTCCCACATGCCTCGGGGCAGCTACGCTTGCCCACCGCAACTAGAGAGCCTGCATGCTGTAACTAAGACCCAATGCAGCCAAATAAATAATTTTTTTAAGGAGGTAGAGAAGATAAATAAATAAATAGGTTGTAACTTCCTAAAAATGTTAAACACAGTGAGTGCGTGCTAAGCCATTTAAGTTGTGTCTGACTGTTTGTGACGCTATGAACTTGTAACCCACCAGGCTCCTCTGTCCACAGGACTCTCCAGGCAAGAGTTGCCACACCCTTCTCCAGCGGGTCTTCCCAACCCAGGGACTGAACCTGCATCTCTTGTCTCCTGCATTGGCAGGCAGGCTCTTCACTGCTAGCACCACCTGGGACGCCAAACAGAGTTACCAGCAATTCTGCTTCTAGGAATAGATTCCCAAAGAGCTGGGAACAGGGGCTCAGAGAAAAACTTGCGAACAAATATCCACAGCAGCACAAGTCATAATAGCCAAAAGTGGAAACAGTCCAAATGTTCATCGACAGACAAATGAACAAACCATGATGTATCTGTATGTGAGATAATAGAAAATATGTAGATAGATTTCTGCCACCAGTTCCTGGCACAGGAATAGCAACAAGAAACTCTTGTTACCCACTAAGTGATAAGATCACCAGGAGCATCTTTTGTTCAAATGAAGTGATTCTGATTGGCCTCCTGGATGGCAGCTGATCACTAGAAGATGGAGCCATGAGTAAAAGATTGGAATTTTCAGTCTTACCCTCTATCCTCCAGAAAGAGAAGAGGGGCTGGAAATGTAGTTAACAATTGACCATGCTAATGTGAGGAAGCTTCCATAAAAATTTCAATAGTATGGGGTTCAGAGAGCTTTCAGGCCGGTGAACACATCCACACAGAGGGAATGATGTATCCAACTCCACACGGACGGTTCCTGTGCGTGGGACCCTCCCAGACCTCGCCTATGTCTCGCTTCATCTGTGTCCTTTATCATATCCTTCAATAAACTGGTAAATGGAAGTGTTTCCCTGAGTTCTGTGAGCTTCTGTAGCACACAGTTGAATCCAAGTGGGAGAAGGTCACGGAAGCCCCTTCTGGTCAAGCCAAACAGAAGTTGTGGGTAACCTATTACTTGTGATTGGCCTCTGAAAGGAGGGGCAATCTCATAGGACTAAGCCCTTAGCCTGTGGGGTCTGATGTTCTCTCCAGATTGACAGTGTGAGAATTGAGTTGAATTATAGTGCCCCCAGCTTGTGCCACAGAATTGCTCACTTTGGGGGAAAAAATGACCCATAGAGCTAGTTATCAGAAGTGTTGTATGATTGTAGTGTATGAATAAAGGAGACACATAAAATGACTGGGTATTTTCTTGTACAACATACAATCCAATATTATTCAGCCATCAAAAAGACTGGAGACTGACACGTGCTACCATATGGATGAACCTTGAAAACATTATGCTGAGTGAAAGAATCCAGACACAAACGGCCACATAGTGTATTGTTCTATGTGTATTAAACGCCCAGAACAGAGAGGAAAAGCAGATTAGTGGTTGTTAGAGGATGAGAGGAAGGAGGGAGTCGGGGGTGACTGTTCAAGGGTACCTGGTATTTTGTGGGGTTGATAAAAAATGATTAGAAAGTGGAGAGAAACAACTTCCCACCATAAAGCACAGGGAATTATATTCAATATCCTGTGATAAACCATAATAGAAAAGAATATATATATATATATAAGTGAATCACTTTGCTGCACAGCAGAAATTAACCCAACATTGTAAATCAACTATACTTCAATAAAATTAAAAAGAGAAAGCAGAGAGAGCTGGTGATTGCACAGCATTGTGGATGTACTAAGTACCCCCTAAATCATCTGCTTTAAGATAGTGAGTTGCATGTTAAGTGAATATCACATCCATGAAAAGGGGAGGAGCAATGCTGTGAGAAGTGATAGGGACTGACCTCCTGGATATGTTGTAAGTGAAGAAAAAAATCACAGCACAGAACAGGGCACAAGAGGTCTACCCCTGTTACCCGACACATGCGAACAACAGGGAGATGGACATGAGTCCCTGAGAACATGGGTATTTGTGGAAGGAGCATAATCCAGGTACATCTAGAAAGGATTAGATGTGCTAGAGGTTTGTTGGAGCCCACGGAGGCCAGCAGGGCCATCCCAACAATGCAGGTGTCACACTGAAAAAAAGAGAGGGAAGGAAAGGGGATGGAAAGAGGATCGGGCAGGAGCAAGGAGAAGATTCCTGCCAGGTCAAAGTATTCTTCCCTTTTTTAAAGATTTTATCTTGATGTGAGTCATTTTTAAGTCTTTATTTAATCTGTTACAATATTACTTCTGCTTTATTTTTTGTTCTTTGTTTTTGGCTGTGAGACATGTGGGATCTTAGCACCCTGACCTGGGATCGAACTTGCATCCCCTGCATTGGAAGGTGAACTCTTAATCACCGGACCACCAAGAAAGTCCCAAAGGACTCTTCCTGATTCAGTTCAGTTCAGTCCAGTCGCTCAGTTGTCTCCAACTCTTTTCCACCCCACGGACTGCAGCACTCCAGGCTTCCCTGTCCATCACCAACTCCCAGAGCCTGCTCAAACTCATGTCCATAGAGTCGGTAATGCCATCCAACCATCTCATTCTCTCTCATCCCCTTCTCTTCCTGCCTTCAGTCTTTCCCAGAATCAGGGGTTTTCCAATGAGTCAGTTCTTCGAATTAGGTGGCCAGAGTATTGGAGTTTCAGCTTCAGCATCAGTCCTTCCAATGAATATTCCTGATTTAGGTCCTGCCTGATGTCAGCATTGATCTCTGTTGCTGATAAGCTGGAGAGTTCCAGAAGCAGTGGTAGCCAGATCATCACGTTAAATGGCATGACCCACGTATCACTCCTTCTCTGACCCATGGTCCTTCTTGTCACTTGCCCACCACGTGACAAATGACAAAGGTGGCTGACACTGGCTGGCTGAGTCATGTGGTCATGTGGTTGTGCCAAGCCTTCATCATTGTGGGTGATTTCTGTGTGCTGTTGATGCTGATACAGAAATTCCTATACTTTAGTCCACTCCTGATTGTCCATTGATGCCTCTACTCCAGACCTCCTTGTCTTTTTAAAAATTAATTAATTAATTAACTTGGTTGTGTCGGGTCTTTGTCTCAGTATGTGGGATCTTCATTACATTATGCAGGGTCTTTCACTGTGGCACTGGGCTCAGCAGTTGTGGCTTACGGGCTTAGTTGCTCCATGGTGTGTGGTATCTTAGTTCCCTGACCAGGGATCAAACACTCATCCCCCGCATTGGGAGGTGGATTCTTAACCACTGGACCACCAGGGAGGTCCCCTCATTTGGTTTGGACTTGCTTTCTCTGATGACCATTGAGTGCAAATAAATTTTAGGTTAAGTATTTTCCACGTAAGGGCTTCCCTGGTGGCTCAGCGGTAAAGAATCCAAATGCAATGCGGGAGACAGGTGTTCAAATCTTGGGTCTGGAAAATCTCCTGAAGAAGGAAATGGCAACCCACTCCAGTATTATTGCCTGGAGAATTCCATGGACAGAGGAGCCTGGTGGACTAGAGTGTGTGGGGTGGCAAAAAGTCAGGCGCGACTTAGCAATTAAACCACTACCACCAAAGAGAGATTGAAGGGAAAGTGAAGTGAAGTGAAAGTCCAGCTCTTTGAGACCCCATGGGCTATAGAGTCCATAGAATTCTCTAGGCCAGAATACTAGAGTAGGTAGCCTTTCCCTTCTCCAGGGGATCTTCCCAACCCAGGGATCAAACTCAGATCATCCGCATTGCAGGCAGATTCTTTACCAGCTGAGCCTCAAGGGAAGCCTGGCTTAAGGGAGATGACAACCAAATACAGACTTTGTTTGGAACCTGATTCTAACACACCAACTGCAAAAAGTCATCTTTTGAGACAGCTGGGGAAATTGGGAGATGGGTGATGCATCGTGAGAGCCTATGAAAATTCCTATTGTTTTTCAAGCCAAGTGGCAGAAAAACAAGAGAAGTGACTCAAGGCCTGGGAGTCCTTTAAAATAAAGTAAAAATGCATTGAAAATAGAGTAACCTTGAAAACATCATGCTGAGTGGAGGAAACCAGCCACAAAACCCCACATCATGTATGATTCCGTTTATATGAAATGCCCAGAACAGGCAGATCCACAGAGATAGAAAGCCAATTAGCTGTTTCCAGGGGCTGGGGAGGAAAATGGGAGGGACTGCTCATGGGAATGGGGTTTCCTTTTGGGGATGAAGGGCGTGTTCTAGAATAGAACTTAGAGGTGATGGCTGCACAACACTGTGAATATATTAAAAACGATTGAATTGTACACTTTGAAGGGCTTCCCAGGTGGCACTAGTGATAAAGAACCAACCTGCCAATGCAGGAGACATAAGAGATGCATGTTCAATCCCTGGGTCAGGAATATCCCCTGGAGGAGGGCATGGCAACCCACTCCAGTATTCCTGCCTGGAGAATCCCATGGACAGAGGAGCTTGGTGGACTAGAGTCTGTGGGGAGGCAAAAAGTCGGCAAAAAGTGACAGCACACACATACACGTTTTAAAAGGGTGCATTAAATCAAAATTACAGTGAGGTGTCACCTCATACTGGTCTGAATGGCCATCATTAAAATGGCTACAAATAACAAATGCAACAGAGGGTGTGGAGAAATGAGAACTCTCCTACACTGTGGGAGGGAATGTAAGTTGGTACAGCCACTATGGAAAACAGTATGGAGTATCTTCAAAAAGCTAAAAATAGAGTTGCCATACGATCCTGAAATCCCACACCTGGGCATATATACAGACAAAACTCTAATTCAAAAAGGTACATGCACCCCAATGTTCATTGCAGCACTATTCACAGTAGCCACAACATGGAAGCAGCATAAATGTCCATAGACAGATGAATGGATAAAGATGTGATACATACATACAATGGAATATTACTCAGTCATAAAAAATGAAACAATACCATTTGAAGCAACATGGATGGATGCAGGGATTATCATCCTAAGTGAAGTAAGTCAGAAACAGAAAGGCAAATACCATATTACATCACCTATATGCAATAAAATATGACACAAATTAACTTATCTATGAAACAGAAGCTTCCCTGATAGCTCAGTTGGTAAAGAATCCGCCTGTAATGCAGGAGGCCCCGGTTTGATTCCTGGGTCGGGAAGATCCACTGGAGAAGGGATAGGCTACCCACTCCAGTATTCTTGGGCTTCCCTTGTGGTTCAGCTGGTAAAGAATCCTCCTGCAATGCAGGAGACCTGGGTTCCATCCCTGGGTTGGGAAGATCCCCTGGAAAAGGGAAAGGCTGCCCACTCCAGTGTTCTGGCCTGGAGAATTCCATGGACTGTATAGTCCATGGGATCACAAAAATTCGGACATGACTGAGTGACTTTCACGAAACAGAAACAGACTCACAGACATAGAGAACAGAGTTGTGGTTACCAAGCAGGGGGGGATGGGAGAGGAATGGATTGAGAGTTTGGAGTTAGCAGATGCAAATTAGCATATATAGAATGGATAGGTAAGGTCCCACTGTATAGCATAAGGAACTATATTCAATGCCCTGTGATAAACCATAATGGAAAAGAATACATAAAAAAGAATATATCATATGTATAGGGCTTCCCTAGTGGCTCAGACAGTCAAGAATCTGCCTGCAATGCAGGAGACCTGGGTTCAATCCCTGGGTCAGGATCCCCTGGAGAAGGGACTGGCAACACACTCACGTATCCTTGCCTGGTGAATCCCATGGACAGAGGACCCTGGCGAGTCCATGGGGTTGCAAAGAGTTGAACACAATCGAGTGACTAACATACACACATTCCTGGGTTGGGAAGATCCCCTGGAGAAGGGAAAGGCTACCCACTCCAGTATTCTGGCCTGGAGAATTCCATGGACTGTATAGTCCATGGGATCACAGAAGAGTCGGACACGACTGAGAGACTTTCACTTGCTGCAGAAAACAGGTTTGAGGTTTATCAAACAGTTCCACATGGAATTTCCACATGATCCAGCAATTTCACTTATAGGCATAGACCCAGGAGAAGTGAAGACACCTGTTCAAACCAAAACTTGCCCACACATACTCAGAGTGGCACTAGTATGGAGGCTAAGCAACATCTACTTACAAACCAAGGGGTTGGACTTCCCTGGTGGTCCAGTGGTTGAGAGGCTGCCCACCAATGCAGGGGTTGTTTTTGTTGTTCAATCGCTTAAGTGCCCAACTTTTTGCGATCTCATGGACTGCAGCACACCAGGCTTCCCTGTCTTTCACTATTTCCCCGGAGTTTGCTCAAATTCATGTCCATTGAGTTGGTGATGTCATCCAACCATCTCATCCTTTGTCGCCCCTTCTCCTCCTGGGACACGGGTTCAATCCTTGATCTGGGAAGATCCCACATGCTGCAGGGCAGCTAAGCCTGTGAGCCACAGCTACTGAGCCTGCACATGGCAACTACTGAAGTCCACATGCCCTAGAGCCCGTGTTCCACAAGAAAAGCCATTACAAGGAGAAGCCCAAGCACAGTAGCCCCTGCTTGCAGCAACTAGAGAAAGACCATGTGTAGCAACAAAGACTCAGTGTGGCCAAAAATAAAGAAGTTAATAAAAATAAAGAAACTAGCTTACAAGAAAACTTTATTAAAACCAAAACCAATGGGTCAATGATGAAATCAAAGAGGAGATCTTACAATATCTTGAGACAAATGATTATGAAAACACAGTCATACAAAATCCATGGGATGCAGCCAAAGCAGTTCTTAGAGGGACGTTCATGGCAGTATAGACAGTAAAAGGGGATGAAGCCCCAACACATCTTACATCATGGATGAAACTCAAAGCCATTACAATGGGTAAAAAAGCCAGACACAAAAGGCTGCGTGTCGTATGACTCCATTTATGAGAAATATCCAGACACATAAATCCATAGAGACAGAGAGCAAATAGTGGTTGCCAGGGGTTGGGGGAGGGGGTGGGGAGTGACTCTTAGTGGGTACCAGGTTTCTTTCTGGCATGATGAAAAAGTTCTGGAATGAGGCAAAGGTGGTGGTTGCACAACACTGTGAATGTACTAGATGCCACTGAATCGTTCACTTTAAAATGGTGATTTCTGGGACCTCTCTGATGGTCGAGTGGTTAAGACTTCGCCTTCAAATGCCGGGGGTGTGGGTTTGATCCCTCATCGGGGAGCTAAGATCCCATGTGACTTAAGACCAAAATACTGAAACATAAAATAGAAGCAACATTGTAACAAACTCAATAAAAAACTTTAAAAAAAAATAAAAAAATAAAAAAAAATAAAATGGTGATTTCTACATTTTGGGAATTCGGCCTCAATGAGACAAAAGAAAGGTGGTGCCGGGAGCCAGCTCACGAGATCCCACCCATGACAAGGTCATGGGGAGAAGGACTGTTGGAGCACGGCTTCTCAGGCCTCAGGGATTCTCGGAAGGCTGCCTCGGCGCTCACCTTAAAGATGATATCTGTCTTTCTGATGTTTGCTATAATAAACCTCTTCTTATTTTCTGTGACTTAGGCAAAAGGCCTTTCCTGATTCTCTTCTAAAATAGATCAATCTGAAACCTCAATCGACAAGGCCCCTGAACGGTAGCACCTTAATAAAATTATCTAGGATATAGAGTATTCTAATCTAAATTCCTCTTGCTAGCATATTAGTTTGTTTAATAAATGTACCTGTGCCTTTGGAGCTAATGTGCATGACTGCTCCTTAACAATAAACAGCATTGAGAGCCTCCACACAGAAAGCCCCAATGGGCACAGAGCCCTTCGTAAGAAAAAAGGCTTATTAGGAAATATAAGAGATGTTGCTTTATGAAACTGTTACTTAGTCTATATTTACTCACTATGTTTTTGCTCTTAACGTATTTAACCTATATAATGAAAGCATAATACTTAGAGATTTATATAAATAAAAGTTTAGCTTTAATACAAATAATAAGACAATTGTTAATTCAGCTGGTGATTTTGCTAAGCACTGACCTTGGCGCTACATTGTTTTCAGCTTGCTGTGCCATGACTTTATGGGACCACATTCTCCTCTGTTAGGCTCAAGGCATAAGATAGAGTACAGAAAACAGGTTTTACCTTGAAACTCTGAGTTTATGAATTCTTTGCCATAATCTGCTGTGCCTGTATTCTTTAAAAAAATGTAACCCTGGTACTTTCTGTGTCTAATACAAAAATACTTTTAGAAAAAGTGTCCTGACTGATCAACCCTTATCAATAGAAGAGTCACCAGGCCTCCAGGCCAGAAGATGATGTAAACAACTTTAAACTTTTTGTAACTAAAAACACAAACAGTGTCCTGGTTCCGATAAGGGTCAAAAACTGCTGACCCATTGATTTGATTTGGCATGACTTTACACTTTACATTTGTCTCTATGTACAACTAAAAATATAAAAGCTGTCTTAAAAACAATAAAGCCAGAAGACACTTGGAAACACCGAGACTCGCTGTGTCTTCTCATTTGCATCGCCGACGCCATCCATCCTGAGGGAACCCTGGACCAGCTGGAGCAGGACTCCGGCAAGGTGGCTTTGGAACTGCTCTGCCTGTGTTGGGTGTTATGCCTTCTCTTACTTCCTGTACCACCTCAAGACAGCTGTCTCCTTCCCCGACCTCCTTTTTTAAGTTTTGGCCATGCCACGCGGCATGCGGGATTCTAGTTCTCTGACCAGGGATTGAACCTGCACCCTTTGCATCGGAAGCTCAGAGTCTTAATCACTGGATCACCAGGGAAGTCCCCTGGGCTCCTTTATAGCCCTGTGACCTGGGGGTAGTGTAGCACCCCTTCCCACCTGATTCTGGTCCCTACTCAAGGACAGGACGATCCCCACTTATTCCTGCTATGTCCCCAGCACCCAGCAGACACCAGCACACAGTAGGAACACAGCAGGTATTCGTCAAATGAATAAATATTGGGAAAAGCGTGAGCTCCTAGCTTTACCCTGAGCCTTTGCTTTGCTGGGGAATTTCTGCTCAGTCTGGGGGATGGGGTGAAGGGGGGATTTGCTTGGCTAGGGAAACCCTGACAGAACCTGGGCCTCTATGGAGGGCCCAAGAGGCAAGCAGGGTCCAAGCCGCTCTGCTGAAGGAGCAGCGTCATGACAAGGCCTTTCCACTCTGCGGTCAGCCTCACAACCCCTAGAACCATAAAACAGCCCTGCTCGGACTGGAAACATTTTCTTTTTAATATATTCCTGGAGGCGTTGGCAGAGCCTGCAAGGAAAATTCCAGGGGAATAAGGAGAGAGGTCTTTGGCATCCACTGAGGGCCTGGAAGGGGTAGCCAAGCCTAGGGCCTTGGGGGGCCCAGCTGTCCTCAGGGGAGGCCGAGGGGCCCCAGCAGCGCCATGATGCCATCAGTGTGTTATCTGGGTCTGGGAGGCTCCTGCAGACCAACAGACCTCCCCAAGTCCTGTGGTGGAGCAGATGGCAAGCGGCCTGGCCCGTCAGAGACAGTTCTCCACAGGAATTCATATAAAGCTGCTCTGAGATGTTCCCAGCAAATATGAGCAACCCGCAGGGTGCTGACGTCTAAGGAAGCAGCCTCCCAGTGCCCAGCACAGCGCAGTGGGGTCCACACACCTCCCGTGTCTCCCTATTGCCCCAGGATGAAGTCTAGACTTTATTGTCTAGCCTGTCTCCCCAGCCCCCTGCACTCCACCACACCCAGGTCTGGGAACACTGCCTTGTTCTCATCACCCTCAAGCTTTTGCCCATGCTGGTCCCCCCAACCCGAGCACCCATTGTGACCTCGGACTGGTTTGCTCTCATATCTCCTTTAGCTGGAACTTAGATGTCCTCTTCTCCTGGCCCTCCATGGCTGCACCCCAATCACATCTCCAAGCATTCAGCCATGTGTTGAGAGTGAAGTTCTTGGTTCTAAATCCTGGGGCATTGCTGGGAAGGTTAGGGGGTCTCAGAGGGGTAGATGTTTCTCAAACTTTGACATTGGGGCTGGTATATCCCTTTGTCCTCATGAAGACAGCACTTCATTTACTATGTGCTGGGAGTGATGGCACAGGCTGGGGGTAAAAATACTGCTTGTATTTGTATGAACATACACACAAAGAAGATAATTTCAAAGAGTGAAGAATGTTTGAAAGAAAGTTGAGTGAAGGTAATTTTGCTCAGGAGTTGAGGAGGCCTCCTAAGGATGGTGATATTTAAGCTGAGATCTGAAAGGCAGGAAAGTACCTTGTAAATATGAATAATGAGAAGTTCAGACAGAAAGGATGGCTCGTGCAAAGGTCCTGGAGTGGGAAAGGGCGTGGCTGTTGGCAGAACAGTGAGGATGCCAGTGTGGCTGGAACAGGGTGAGGGAAGGAAGAGATAGGTGGGAGGGATGGGATGAAGTCAGATCAGGTGGGGCCTTGCAGGCCACAGAGAGGAGGTGGAATTTATTCTGAGAGTAATAGGGAGCCATGGAGGGTGTGTGAACCAAAGAGGAACAGGATCTGATTTATGAATTTGAGACATCCCCTGCGGCTATGCTAGGGAGGTGGGGACAGTGTCCAGGTAGGAGTCAGCAGGGCGGAAACCAGGGCTGGGCTGCAGGGAGGAGCAAATTGCTTGGATTTGTATGTTTTGGAGGCCGAGGGGACAAGGGCTGCTGACAAACTGAACATGGTGGGGGGTGGAGGGAGGAGTCTCAGACACTGCCCAGGTCTTAGGCCCAGCGTGGGGTGGATGGTGAGGCCACTGCCTGAGACAGACAGCCTGGGAGAGGTGACATCAGGGGACCAACAGCCATGCCTTGGTCATGCGATCAAGGTGTCTGGTTGGCACCACATGCCTGGGCCAGGCTGGTCGGGCTCCAGGTAGAACCGTGGACCTTGTGGGCCAAGAGTGGCCTTTGACATCAGGCCTGGAGCGGCTCCACCTGGGAGAGGCAGGCAGGGGCGCGGGCCCGGCCCTAAACCCCCAGGCTTTGTGCAGGCAGGCAGGGCTCAAGATTTCTCCATCCGGAGCCTTTTGTTCCAGCTGGAAACTGGGACCGAGTTGAGAAATCCAGACATGGAGTTGGAGGCAGCCCCGAGACCATGCGGTCTGGGGAGGCCCAGCAACCAGGCATCCAGTGGGTCAGGCCTCCGTGTGGCATCACTGGCCATGGCCCGGCCGGCTGTGGGGGGCAAGACCGTTTCAGCTTTGTGTCTCTGGCTGCAACTCCAAAGGTTAGAAAAATAATCACTAGCGCTGAGGCCTCACCCCTCCTGGTGTCAACCTAAGCGCCTGGTGGAAAAACAGGCCACGGGCCCCCTGCCAACCCACAGAGCTGAGACCCGCCCAAGGGCCTGTTTAGGAGTGGTGACAGGGGTCAGGAGGGCAAAAAGCTAGGTCCTGACATTTCTCTAGCCATGAAAGGTGACTCAGTTTCCCATCTGAAAAGGAGGAATTGCTCTGCACTTGCAAGGTCTCCTGAAGCACCAGCTGTGCGTCCTGCCCAGGACCGCGCACTGGGGACCAACCCCTCAGGCAAGCCAAGGCCAAGCTTGTCCAAAGGCCCTCCCAGGCCCACAGGACGGGGCTTGAGATTCGCTAGACAAGGGCCGTCACATGCCTGGGCTCAGCTTTCTGTCTCTACAATGAGGAGAACAACAGCCCCCACCTCAGGGAGTCAGCATGATCCTCATGACAACTTCCTCAGGTCAGACCATTCACGACCCAGCTTGGCATCCCGCGGATAAGACTCCAGCGGTCCTAAGTCTTCCAGGACAGGGGCACAAGTCAGCCGCTTAAAATCAGGTGGGGTGAGAGCCAGGTTGAATCGCTTTCCAGTCTTCTGATCCCAGTTGCTAGGAGGAAGTGGTTCAAGTGTGGCTTAAGAAGTGGGGACAGGGGCTTCCCTGGTGGCTCAGTGGTAAAGAATCCACCCACCAATGCAGGAGACACGGGTTCAATCTCTGGTCCTGAAAGTTCCCATATGTCACAGAGCAACTAAGCCTGTCCACCAGAGCCCGGGAGCCTCAGCAAGAGAAGCCGCTGCACCGAGGAGCCTGTGCACCGCAGCGAGAGGGCAGCCCCCACTCTACCCCAACTAGGAAAGCAGGCCATCGTGGCAACAAAGACCCAGCACCGCCAAAAGTAAATTAAATAAATAAAATTATTTTTTTAAAAAAAAGAAGTGGAGGCAAGTGGCAGGGCAGGGGAGGGATGGGGAGTGACTTAATGGGGACAGAGTTTCGGGTTTTCAAGCTGCAAGTATTCTGGAGACGGATGGCAGGGATGGTTGCCCAACACATTTCATGCCAGTGAACTATACACTGATCATAATGGAAAGTTTTATGCTATGTGTTTTTTTTAAATTATAATTTTTGGCTGTGCTAGGTCTTTGTTGTCATGCATGGCCTTTCTCTAGTTGTGGCGAGCTGGGATTACTCTCCAGTTGTGGTGTGTGGGCTTCTCACTGCAGTGGCTGCTCTTGTTGGGCTCTGGGGCGCAGACTTCAGTAGCTGCAGCACGTGGGCTCAGTAGTTGCGGCACGTGGGCCCTAGAGTGTGTGGGCTTCAGTCGTTGTGGCAAGAAGGCTCAGCAGTTGCAGCCTGGGGGGTTAGTTGCCCCATGGCACGTGAAATCTTTCCAGACCAGGGATCAAACCCATCTCTCCTGCATTGGCAGGCAGATTCCTAGCCACTGGACCATGAGGGAAGTCCATGTTATATGTTTTTACTACAATAAAACATAATTTAAAAAAAAGAGGGGTGGGATGGGGGGTGGTGGGAGGGAGGCTCAAGACAAAGGGGCTATATATAGTTATGACTGATTCCAGTTGCTGTAAGGCAGAAACCAACACAATATTGTAAAGCAATTATCCTCTGGTTGAAAAAAAAAAGGTGAAGACTAAATCAGATCTGCTTTTCCTTTACTGTGTGGCCCTGAGCAAATGTCTTGCCCTCTCTGGGCTTCTGTTTGCTCCCTGCCTCCTTCCTTTTTCCGCTCTGGATCATGGTCGCAGCCCTGATCTTCATGATTCCTTGTGAGTCTGTATTTCCCCCATTTCAACACCTCAGGGCTAGAAGTGGGGCTGGGGGAGTGAGGGAGACAAACCTCAGGTGAGCAGCCTTGGCATGAGTGGTGGGATAAGAAGTCAGTGAGTGTGGGTTCCTCTGCCACCCGGCAGCCTTTTGGAAATAATAGACGGGTGGCGGCAGCCGTTTCAGGCAAAGCCTGTTTCCTTGTGATGTTCAGGGTTGTCTGGTACCCAGGAGAGGTCAAGAGGCCAGCAGAGGAAGTAAGGGCCTGGAGCTGCCCCCAGTGGCAGGGTTCCAGGGAAGCCTGGGTCAGAGCTGGGACTGCCATCCTTCCCACAAGCAGAAGGTAACAAGAGGCGCTTTGAACACAGCGTTTGGAAATGGAGGCAGAGGATGGAGGCTTGGCACAGTACCAGGGTCACCTCCCTTACAGATGGCATCTGACAGCCTGTAATCCCAGAATGGCCACTAAAGCAGGAGGCAGGTAGGGGGTCCAGTCTCCACTGTTCGCCTCTGGTGGCATCCAGGAGGGGCTAACCCCTTTCCCCCACCTCGAGAGGATGACTTCAGTCTCTGGCCTGTCCAATCAAAGCTCTGCATCTACAGACAGGAACCTGAACTGAGCCAACAAGCTTCAGTCCCAAGATCTCTGCTGGGCCTCGCGGGAGAGAGGTGTTCTGTTTCTGCTGGATCGTGGGGATGGAGAAATTTAAGCCTGACCCATCTTTGCCACTCCAAGAAGCAGGAAGAAGGCTGATGAGGGAGACGCAAATCAGAACCACAAGGAGACATCACCTCACACCCACTAGGATGACCGTAATCAAAAAAATCTAAAAACCAGGTGTTGGCAAGAGTGCAGAGAAACTGAACCCCTTGTGCATTGCTGGTGGGAGTGTCAAATGTTGCAGCCGCTGTGGAAAACAATGTGGTGGCTCCCCAGAAAGTGAAATATAGTTCATCATACAATCATAAGATCCAGCGGTTTCACTCGCAGGTATACACCCAAGAGAATTGAAAACAGGTGTTCAAACAAAAACTTGCACACACATGTTCACAGGGTTCTTTATTCACAATAGCTAAAGGGTGGAAATCACCCAAATGTCCATCAACTGGTGAATGGATAAACACAATGTGGTCCGTGCATACAATGGAATGCTATTCTGGCATAATAAGGAATGAAACTCTGATACACGCTCCAACGGGGATGAACCCTGAAGACAGGCTGAGTGAGAGAAGCCAGACACAAAAGGATACATGTTGTATGATTCAATTTATATGAAATGTCTAGAACAGGCAAGTCCACAGAGAAAGCAAGCAGAGTAGTGGCTGCCAGGGGCTGGGGGTAGGGGGAATGGGAGTGACTGATATTGGGGATGGGTTTTCCTTTGGGGAGAAGATGAAAATGTTCTGGAACTAGATAGAGCTGATGATTGCCTAATATCACAAGAGTACTAAAATCTACTGAATTGTACGCTTTAAAATATGTTGAAATGATAACTTTCATGTCATGTGTATTTTATCACAATTCTTTGAGGAAGAAGACAGCTGATAGATGCAGATCTTGAAGGCATCATTTGGGGTTCTGGATCCAGCCATACCTGAAGGTAACCCTGATGCTAAGGTAAGGCAGCAAGGGATGAGCTTTCTCCCCCTGTAACTTGGTGTTTCAGAAAATCAGCTGCTTTTGTTCATACCCATGTCCCCATCATGATGAGAACTGCCCTCCCTGCAGGTGCCATGGGCCTCAGGAGGGCTGGAATCCCCTCCCTCACCCTCTGCTTCCCCATCTGTAAGATGGAAGGAAGGGAAAGTTCTTTCATGACAGCAATACCAGGTCCCAGTGTGCACTCACTACGATCACGTTTCGTCCCGGTGGCAGCCCCATGAACAAGAGGATCTGAGTTCGGCAAAGGGAAGGAATAGCCAAAGCCCAGGCTCCCGCCTTCCATGCTCTATCACATTTAGAAACAGGAGGGTGGGGCTGGGGAAGCCCGAGAGGAAGCCCATTTTGGTGGTGGCAAGCTCACTCTTGGCATCCAGCAGGCTTGGGTCTGGGTCTCAGCTCTCACCCTCATGGTCCGGGCCAGCAGTCTTCACCTCTGGGCCTCAGTTTCCCCTCTCCAAAACAGATTGGTTCTTCTGGGCATTAGGTGTCAGGTCTGCTGGGTGAACAGTCCCTGGAGAGTTCATTAATACACGATGTGTCTGGTGCAATCCGAGCTGGGCTGTGACTGCTGGCGTGGGCAGAGGCAGTGCTGGGGGGCTGCTTACGGTTACCGCCATCCGGAGGCGACGCAGCCAGGGTACAGCCTCCCCTCCGAGTCATGTTGCTGTTGGCTTTTAAGAGGATGTGGATGTAGAAGGAACTCGTTGATTCTTTTTCCACTTGCTGCTGAGCACTCGGCGTCCCGGCGCGCCTGGCCGGAGGCTGGCACTGTTTCTCGGCACCTGGACAGCCTCACTTGGCCCTGGCAACAGGGGACTCGCTGAGTGTTTGGCGGCTGGCTGGCTCCAGGCCTTGATGATGGCGTGGTCCTTCTCTCCTGTGGCTGCCCCACGGAGGGAGAGAGAGTGCCTCTGAGAGCTTCCCTGGCCAGCCAACAGGTGAAGGTGGAGCCGAGACGGTGTTTCTGATGGGCTCAGTTCTGAGACTCCATCTTATGGCACCTCCTTTGTGGGATTTCTGGGTGCTGTGTCTCAGGCCCCCTAGGATTCTGTGGCTTCCACCATCCCACGGTTCTGTGCTCCTGTTGACTGGTGGCCACATCACCTGAGTCTGTGGGCTTTTAGCACTGTGGTCCTGTGGCCCTAGGATCCCACAATGCCATGGCTTGAGCATGCTGTGGTTCTGTGGTTCCATTAACTCACAGTGCTGTGACTCTGTCATTCCTTAGTTCTGTGACTCCCTGTTCTGTGCTTCCTGTTCTGTGGTCCTGTGATGTCTGGATTCATGGGAACTTCCTGACTTTAGAAAAGAGTAAGTCATTCAACTCAGCAGGAAACAGTCAGGAGAACTCATGGAGTGGGTGTTCCAGGGTCTCCCAGCACCCTGTGGGGCAGCAGCAATGGCAGCATCACCCCTTTTCCAGAGGGCTCCATTCACTTCTCAAAGGTTACCCCAAGAGTTGCTGTGTGGTTTGGCCATTCCTGGGAGGGTTTGTGGCTTCCCAGGTGGCTCAGTGGGTAAAGAATCCGCCTGTGACCAGGAGATGCAAGAGACATGGGTTCGATCCCTGGGTCAGGAAGACCCCCTGGAGGAGGGCTTGGCAACCCACTCCAGTATTCTTGCCTGGAGAATCCCATGGACAGAGGAGCCTGGCAGGCTACAGTCCATGGGGTCGCAAAGAGTCGGATACAACTGAGCATGCACACACATAGGCACAGGAAGTTTTGATTGAACACTCAGTCCCCCTCTGTGGGGTGGGAATAGGGACGCACAGGCCAGCCAGCCTGGTCTGGCCTGAGGGAGTACCCTTTAAGTTAGGGTAAGGAAGGGTGAGTCAGGTGAAGAGCAGAAGGAAGAGTGCTCCAGGTGGAGGGCACGGCCTGTGCAGGAGTCCTGAGGAACGGAGAGACCCGAGAGCAGGAACTACAGAGGGAGAGAGTCAGTGTGGCTAGAGGGAGCTGTGCCCATTTCAGAGGTGAGGGAGACAGGGAATGGATAAGGCACCTGCTGTGTGTTTCACCTTCTCTCTCGGATTGACTTCTCACAGTGACCTCTGAATGGGGTTGCCACACAGCTCAAGAGGCTCCAAGGAGGGGTGTCTGTCCATTCATCCATCCATCCTCCCATCTGTCTATGAAACATCCATCCACCCAGCCACCTACCCATTTATCCCTCTGCCCACCCATCTGCCTATACATCCATCTATATAGCCACCCCATCCATCCATCCATCCATCATCTATCCATCTATCCACCCAGTCATCCACCTGCTTATCCATCCACACGTCCATCCATTCATCTATCCTTCTCATCTGACTGTCTATCCATCCATCCATCCCCTGATCCAGCCAGTCAGGTTATCATCTATTCAACCATCCATTTATCTATCCATCCATCCAGCCATCATCTATCCATCTATCCACCCAGCCATCCACCTGCTTATCCATCCACATGTCCATCCATTCATCCATCTATCTCGTCTGTCCATCCATCCATCATCCATCCATCACTGATTTATTCTAGTATGTTCATAATGCAGGAGACACAGAGGGACTCAGTGGGGACTCAGTGGAGGATGTAGTCACATAGCCATGTCATTCATCTCTGTCCCTGTAGCACGGTAAGTGCTGTGATGGAAAACACTTGAGGCCCTTTGGAGGCCAGAGGAGCTACTCACCCAGGTGGGACAAGGAGGAGTGCACGATCTTAAAGGGGAAACTGCACTCGGGAGCAGTCACTGCCCAAGTCAGGGCCTGGAGGGCAGAGAGAGATGGGGTTGGAGAGTCCATGGAGCCCAAACATGGCTCAGGGCTCTGTGTCTACATAAGGCTTCCACCACCACATCACTTGTGGTCCAGCCCACTCCCCTCCATCATCCCCATGACCCTCTGCTCCAGCCACACCTGCCTCCTCGCTGAATCTCCTATGTATCAGGCACATCCCCCCCGGAGGCCTTCATCCTTGCTATGCTCTCAGCCCTGGATACTCCTCACCATCTGGAACCCGCTCACCTGTTCAGGTCTCAACACTAACATTCCCTGGCAGAGCAGCCTCCCTGACTCTGGGGCTCAGTTTCCCAGCCCACCCTGCCCCTAGTTCCACGCAGCTGGTATGCACTTGTCCACCTCCAAGGTCACCTACCGCCAGGCTGAGAGGCTGAGACCACCATCATCCCATCTGCTTGTGCAGTTGATGAAGTTATTTAATTTCATCCTATTGTTTCTGAAGCATTTTGGGGCACCTATTGTAGGCAGTACTCCCCCTTTGGGGCTGGGGCTCCTCCCTGCCTGGTAGCCTCCCTTCCACATGGGCCCGTGCACCTCTGGGCCTCTGCCTGCCAGGTGGCCAGTGGTAAACACACCCCACCCTCGGCCTCCTGCCGTCACTGGCTTGAACAAGGGCCTCCTGTTAATGACCTGAGGTGGTAGCTGGAAGCAGACGAGGAGGAATTGGGGGCAGGGCTCTGCTTCCTGTGCTCTCTGCTGCCCATCCACCCACAGCGGGCCCCTCTCCCTGCAGCAAGGCTGTGTGCCTTCCCTCTCTGAGCATCCAGCGCCCAAATCGGGGAAGCATGATGAGACTGCCATGCTGAGCCTCAGTTTGCCCATCTGTAGAGGGGGGATGTTAGCCACCACCAGTATCAAGAAGTGCCAAGTGGGCATTCACCCTTGGCGATGGCCCATACTCTGTGGGGTATGTTTCTCTCTGAATAAATCCACTTCTTACCTATCAAAAAAAAAAAAAGTGCCAAGTGTAGTTTTCATGAATTAATGTATTTGGGTTTTATGATGAGCCTAAGAGGTTGGAGCTCTCATTGTCCTCATTTCACTTGGATTTTTAGTGCTGCTGATGAACTGCAAACAACTTTAGGCATTTTCATGTTTCACTTCATTAGACAGAGAGAAACACAGACAGACCGAGGGAGAGAAGAAAACTTGTATAGTGAGCCCGTAGGCAGTCTCTCTTCATGCAACACAGACACTGGTTTGTTTTGCTGCTACCTACAAAACTCTCATTAAATGTGAGAGGAAAGGAGAAAAAAGTAGGGTGTTCATTTGTCCGGCCACAGTTATCCCTGGAAAATTCTGAAGATAATAGTGCTGTAAAACCATTCTCAGAAGTCAATGCCCATTGAATGCCGCATCGTTGAATTCCAGTTGGTTCCTAGTGAAGTCCTTTCTCCCCTGAGGCAACTCTGCTGTCCATTCTCTAAACTGGAGAAGTAAAAATCTACATTATTTAATGTATATTAATCTACATTAAAAGTAAATCTACTTTTGAAGATACCCTCCCCTACCTCATAAAAAAAAAAAAGAGGCACAGAGATGTTAAGCAACTTGTCTGAAGCTGCACAGCAGGGGTGGGATATGAAACTCAGGGTTCTGGTGCTAGAGACCGAGACTTCCTGGCAGTCTCCTGCCGCCTCCCATGATGGTCAGTTCCTGCCCCCTGAGGCTGTGAGGAGAGGGGACAAAAAGGGAAAACCCACAGAAGTGATGTGGCACGGTTTCGAGCATTTGGCACTTGCTCAATAAAATTGTAGCCATTATATTTATTGTTATTTTGTCCTTTACCATCCCTTTCGGTGAGCCTGAGACAAATGAGGACCCAATCAGGGCAAACGGAGGACGGGAACAGAGTCGGGGCTTGCCAGAGTTCACAGAGCAAGTCAGGGTGCATCTGCCAGACTCCAGTGTCCGGCTGGCACCCTTTCTGTCCCACCGCCCTCTCCCCACTGCTTGGTCCTTCTGGAGAGAGGGGTCCAGCCGGGCCATCCAAAGCAGGCTGGGTCGGGCTCCTCAGCTGCAGATGCAGCAGTGGCTAAGTGGCCTCCCTCATTGCTCTAATGAATTCCCCAGACCCTGAGCCTGTGGCTGGGCCCGCCCAGGGCAGGGCGGCTGCCTTCCCGACATACTTTCCCTCTGGATTCACAGGAGAGGCGGCTGGGCAAGCTGGGGGCGCCCACATGTCTCCTGGCCCAGCAGAACTCTGCCAGGGAGGGCTCCGGGGCCTCATCACGCAGGCACCAGCCCCTCTGCCCAAGCCTGGCCAGGTTCCTGGAACCGCTGGGTCTAGCGTGGTGGGAAGGGGGGCTGGCTGGGGCGCCAGCCAAGGGCTCAGGCCATGAGGTCCTGGGCAGCAGTCTTCACAGCTAATGAGGGGCCTGGGTTAGCGTTTCTCATCTGCAATCTGTGGCCAAGGGTGGAGAGGGGTGGTGTGAAGGCCTCAGGGGTCCTGCCTTCTCCAGGCCTAATCCTGGCTATGTGACCTTGAGCTGTCTCATTCCCTCTCTGAGGAAAATGTGAGGAAGAACAATCTGAGGTATAGCGGACATTGTATAGAAGTTCCACATTGTATAATGAGGCTAACACTGGAGGTAGACCCTGAGCTCATTCAGTCCTCTCAACAGTGGCCACTCCCACTTTCTAGTTGAGGGAACTGAGGCACAGAGAGGTCAAGCAATGTGCCTTAGGTCACACAGCGAGGCTATGCCCAGCTGACATTTGAACCCAGGCCATGTGACTCCTGAGTCTGTCATAAAGTACAGTGGTGGCAGGGGTTACTATTATTAATAGTAACAATGTTACATGAATTATAAGAAATGATAACCATGTGACACTCATTGTGGCAGGGCTCTCTGCAGGCCCAGGGGGCTCCCGGGAAAGGACAAACAGAACAAAACATAGACATCCCCAGTCCCCTGGGTGAGGTCATCCTCTCTCTGCCAGAAATATCCTGTCAGGCATCCTAGGGGAATGTCACACAGCCCCTAAGCCCTGCCCAAGAGGAGCAGGGAGGGCTTCCTGAAGGAGGGGACATCAGAGCCAGATCTTGGAGGAAGGAGGAAGGTATTTGGGATGGTGGGGAACAGCAGTACAAGGGCCGGAAGTTCACCCAGAGTGAGTGAGTGTGTAATGTGAGGCTGCCAAGGTGTGCGAGGGAGGAGGGGGCTGCTGCCTGGAAGTGGGATTTCATAGCCAATGGGATCCAGAAAGCAGGAACATGAAACCAGATTGCCCGGCTCCAGGCCTCTGTTGTCTGATCTGCAGACTGGGACATCCTCAGGACTGCCACCTTCGCCATGCCCTCTGCCTAGAATGTTCTTCCTCATAACTCCTCATGGCCCAGCCATGAAAAGGCCATGTGTGTCCACGCTTCTAGCCCCATGCCAAGCCTGCGGCAGGGCTTGGCTTCCATGTGCCCTTGTCCTAACTGCATGAGGCACACGCAAGCCCAGAGGCCCTCCTGGAGCCGTGGTTTTCCCAAGAATCCCAGAACCAGCCGGGAGCGGCCCCCAGGTGTGCCGGATGCCAAGGGAAACAGGAGGTGAGCTCATGGCCCTGCCACAGGCATCAGGGCACAGGCTTCACTAGAAGTGCCCAGGTTGGGATGGGTTCTTTCTATTCAGTCTCCCCTCAAGACCCACCACTCCTCATTCACCCCCTGTGGCTCCCCATTGCCCTCAGGAGACAGCCCAAGCCTTGTACCACCTGGTACTAGTTCTCTTGAGCCCCAAGATTTCTCTACCCTGAGATCAATCTGTCTAGCCGACCAGACTCACTTTTGTCTCAGGGCTTTTGCATATACTGTTCCTCCAGCTAGAATGCCTTTCAGCTATCTCTTTATCTGGCTGTGGTCTCTTCCCCTTCCTGGTCATAGCTCTGTGTTCCTTCCTCTTCTAAGAAACCTCCCCAGATTCCCTCTGATGCCCCAAGCTGGGTCAGGCACCTTCTTGGAGCTCCCACTGTGGCTGGTGCCTTGGGACAATTATGTAGGTGGGCTCCCCATGAGGGAGAAGCCCAGTCTGGCTTGTCCACTTTGTGTCCCCAGCCTCCTGAACAGGACATGGCACATAGAAGATGGTCAATGCGTTTGTGGAATGAATGAATGTGGCTGAATATCCCCAACTTCAAGCTTCACATGTTTCTCTCTGCCAGAATTGTCCTCACCTTTTTTATCCCCTGATCTGAGTCCTCCTTTCCTTTAGATTTCTTGCCACCTCCTCCAGGAAGCCCTCTGTGACTTCTCTGCAACCTCCCACTAGAACAGATCTAGCAATGACCCTACCTTGGCTTCATCTCTGCCCCTCACAGTGGCTTTCGGCTAGTTGCTTCGTCTCTCTGGACCTCAGTTTCCCTGCTTATAGAATAGATGCTGCAAACACTGGAGGGTAGCAGTAGAGAGGGCTAATACCAGAAAACAGAGGTGTTTTGTAGCTTAAGAGCATGGCTGGGCTGGGAGGATTTTCCTGATTAGCAATAATTTCTATTTTTATTACAGGCTGTTCCCACAGAGCTGGACTGGAGCTGAGATGGTACGGGCAAAGTCTCGACAAACAGAAGCACAGGGCTCCCCTTCAGACCTCCTCCAGCCGGAGTCCCTTAATTTGCTAGCCCTCCTGTGGGGAGGGACACACAGGCCGGCGCACAGACCGGGTGACTGAGTGGGCTCCGGCCTCCGGGAGACCAGGTTGTCGTCACCACCACCTACTCATCAGCCAGAGAACTGCAGAGAGGAAAGACCAGAAAGGGGTTGGAGGAGGAGGTAACTCTTAACCTTCAGCCACTCCTGACTCAGTTTCCCCAAGTGTAAGCTGAGGGGAGCCGCTATGGGGTTCGCTTCGTTTCCAGCTATGCTGGAGGCTTGGCACGCAGCCGTCTCTCAAACAAGTGAATGAGAGGGCTGGAGGGCGGTCCTGACTGATTCCCCGCCCCACCAACCTCAGCCCAAGCCCCCGGTGACTCAGTTTCCTCGCCTGATCCGGGTTCAGCAGCGCTGGGCGGGGCCTTGAACGCGGAGGCCAGCGCCGTCTGTTTACCTTGTGGCTGGACGCTGGGCAGGGCCGCGGTGGGCCGTCCCCCGGGCCGGCCGCGCCGCCGGGATAAATAGGCCGCTCGGGCCTCGTGGGCGGCAGAGGGCGAGCCGCTGTCCAGCTCCCCGCCGCCGTCATGGTTCTCGCCGCCGCCCGCGTTCTCTTGCTAACGCTGGCTGCCCTCGGTGCATCAGGCCAGGGGCAGATGCCGCCGGGTAAGCCGCTCCTCCCCTACGCTGTGCCTCTGACCCCCAGAGGGACAGGACTCGCGGGAGGCCTGGGGTCGCGGCTCCTTGAGGCTCGGGGAAAGTTCACCCTGGCGTGCCGGGTGGAGACAGCAGACAGTGGGGCAGAAGCTCAAGAAATGGGGTGGGCGTCAGGTATCCCTGCGGCGGCGGTGTGAGGAGTGGTGATGGGGGTCGTCGGTCCCCGACGCCCCACCAGCGCCCCCTGTCAGCGCAGGTGGGGACCTGGGCCCGCAGATGCTGCGCGAACTCCAGGAGACCAACGCGGCCCTGCAGGACGTACGAGACCTGCTGCGGCAGCAGGTGCCGGCTGGGGTTGGGGGGTTGGAGGTGCAGGGGAGAAGATAGAGACTTGGAAGAAGGGAAGTGGGTCTCTGAGGCAGGGGAGGGTGGGGGAGTGGGAGGGGACCGGAGAAGATGGTCCTGATGGAGGTGAAGAGGGGCCGGGGTTATGGAAAGGAAGAGGGAAGGGAGGCGGGGGTCCCAGGGATGCGGCGTTCTACAGGAGAGGGTACGGATCCGTGTGAGGAGAAGGAAATCCCAGGGAATGAGGAGAAGGGGCTGGGAGAGTAGGGATCTGGGGGTAGGGAGTCCGTGGGGAGAGAGTCCGCGACGGTAGTGCCATGGGGAGGGAGTCTGAGAGAGGGAGAGGGGAGACCGGCGGGGGAGGAGAAGGATGGAGCCTAGCTGACCACACCCCATCTCCCCTGCACCAAAGGTCAAGGAGATTACGTTCCTGAAAAACACGGTGATGGAGTGTGACGCGTGCGGTAAGCGCAGCCGGGGCGGCGGAGACGGGGTGGCCGGGGAGCGAGAAGAGATGGGGAGACAGAAACAGATCCAGAGAACAGAGGACAGACCGGGAGCAAAGAGACGGAGAAGAAGACGGAGGCTGACAGAGATAGAGAGACTGGATGAGAGATGGAGAAAGAGGAACAGAAAGGAGAGACAGAGACTGTGGGAGGGGGAGACCCCCCCAAAGAGCCAGAAACCTTGCGAGAGATGCTGGGAGGTGGAGTCGCGGAGGCAGAAGCGAAAAAAACGGTAGGGCGCAGAGATCCAGAGACTGCAGAGATCTGGAGAGCCGAGCACTCAGTACGGGGCGGGGTCGCAGAACAACCAGGATCTTGCCTGGATGCGAGCTCTGACTCGATAGGCTCCACCCCTGGGCGTGGCCTTAACCACTCGCGCCCCACTCCCTGCAGGGATGCAACCCGCACGCACCCCCAGACTGACGGTACGGCCGCTAAGCCAGTGTTCGCCCGGCTTCTGCTTCCCCGGAGTGGCTTGTACCGAGACAGCCAGCGGCGCGCGCTGCGGACCCTGCCCCGAAGGTTTCACCGGCAACGGCTCGCACTGCGCCGACGTCAACGAGGTGCGTCTGCCACCACCGCCCCGACGAACCCCCAAAGCTTGCCCCATAACTCCCCACCGCCCCGCCCCGACGACCTCCTCGTCCGCTGGGAGTCCTCCGGGAGAGGACACCCTCACCTCCGGGGGCGCACGTCCAGACGACCTCCCCACCGCCGGCGGACAGTCACCCCTACCACGCCCCTCTCCACCTGGGACGCCCACCCTGACGACTTCCTCCGTAGCCAGTGACGTCCGCTGCGACGACTCCCCTACCGCCGGGAGTGGTCCCCCTCAACGACCCCACTCACCGCCCGGGAACGCCGACCCCAGCGACCCTTCCACCACCGGGGCCCCCCCGCCCCGGCAACCTCCTCACCGACGGGCACGCACGTCCCGACGACCACTTCACCCTTCCGCTGGGGACGCTCGCCCTCAAAATGTCTTCCCTCGTCCATGAGCATCCAGCCCTCAGGGTCCCAGAAACAGCCCCACTCCAGGCAGGCCCCTCTCCTCGGCAGGTCTTGCCCTTTCCCACATCAAGGCAAAGCCGTGTGTGACCTCTGGGACTATAGCCTCTGCTCCACATGGCACCCCCTCCCTCCTATGGCTAGCTGATGGCCCTTGAACTTTACAAGTCCAATAAGCCCTAAGGTGTCTCTTTCGGGGAGCCCAGCTCCTTGTCCTCTGATCCTCCCCGGCCCTTCCTCCTCCAGTGCACCGCCCATCCTTGCTTCCCTCGCGTCCGCTGCATCAATACCAGTCCGGGCTTCCGCTGCGAGGCTTGCCCACCGGGGTTCAGCGGCCCCACCCACGAGGGCGTGGGGCTGGCCTTCGCCAAGGCCAACAAGCAGGTGAGGGCCGTCGGGGGTTGGAGAGCCAGGAGGAGCATTTGGGGGTGGGGGGCATTTTGTTAAGTAAACTCCAGCCTCGCAGCCTGCTTGGCTCGAGGGGCAACGGATGGGGACAGAAGTCTGGGGAAGAGGAAGTTAAGGGTTTCCATCAGGGATGGTCGGGACTGGAGGCAAGATGTAGGGAAGAGGTAGGATTCAGAGGATTCCCGAGTTAGGTGGGAGGTCTGGGAGAAGGCAATGGCGCCCCACTCCGGTACTCTTGCCTGGAAAATCCCATGGATGGAGGAGCCTGGTAGGCTGCAGTCCATGGGGTCGCTAAGAGTCGGACACGACTGAGCGACTTCACTTTCACTTTTCACATTCATGCATTGGAGAAGGAAATGGCAACCCACTCCGGTGTTCTTGCCTGGAGAATCCCAGGGACGGCGGAGCCTGGTGGGCGGCGCCGTCTATGGGGTCGCACAGATTCGGACACGACTGACGCGATTCAGCAGCAGCAGCAGCTGGGGGTATCTGCCTGGGAGAATTGACCAGTGTGCTCCCTCCCACCCAGGTTTGTACGGACATTAACGAGTGTGAGACCGGGCAGCATAACTGCGTCCCCAACTCTGTATGCGTCAATACCGTGGTAAGGCCTGGAAGGAGAAGGAAGGGTTGAGAGATGGAGAGTGGGGCGGAAGTGTCAGGCGGCGGGGGCTGACCTCCTGTGGCCGGCGCTCAGGGCTCTTTCCAGTGCGGCCCGTGCCAGCCCGGGTTCGTGGGCGACCAGGCATCAGGCTGCCGTCGGCGCCCACAACGCTTCTGCCCCGACGGCACGCCTAGCCCGTGTCACGAGAAGGCCGACTGCGTCCTGGAGCGTGATGGGTCGCGATCTTGCGTGGTGAGTGCGAGCGGGCCAGCAGTGCAACGGGATGAGGGTGCGGGTGTAGGGCCACGCCAGAGCACCCACTTACTACCCCACCCGCAGTGCGCCGTCGGTTGGGCTGGCAATGGGCTCCTCTGTGGCCGCGACACAGACTTGGACGGCTTTCCGGACGAGAAGCTACGCTGCTCTGAGCGCCAGTGCAGAAAGGTGGGGGCGGTCTGGAGGGCGTGGCCTGGTAGGTAGGTGGGGCTACTGGCCACGCCCCTAATGCCCGCCGCGCCCACCCCTAGGACAACTGCGTGACGGTGCCCAACTCAGGGCAGGAGGATGTGGACCGCGACGGTATCGGAGACGCCTGCGACCCGGACGCCGACGGGGACGACGTCCTCAATGAGAAGGTGGGGCAAAAGTGGGGGCCTGGGTGAGACCGGGTGCGGGCGTGTCTTCGGGTGACGAGTGTGGCCTCAGAGGCCGATCTCGGGGGTCCCAAAAGACGGGGGGTTCCATGCAGAGGAGGCGGGGCCTCGGAGCTGGACAGTCTGCGGAGTGACTTTTGACTCTCTAGGACTGCCTATCTCCTAACCGGCTCTCATCTCTAGGACAACTGCCCGCTCGTGCGGAACCCAGATCAGCGAAATACGGATGGCGACAAGTGGGGCGATGCGTGCGACAACTGTCGGTCCCAGAAGAACGACGACCAGAAGGACACAGATAAGGACGGCCGAGGCGACGTCTGCGACGACGACATAGACGGCGACCGTAAGTTCTGGGCAGGGGAGGAGAGGAGAGAGAAGGGCGGGCACCAAGGGGTGGAGTTTGGCTGGAGGCGGGGCTCGGCCTCTTCTGTAAGCCGGAGCAGGTGAGCTCGCCTAGGGCGCCGGGGAACGCTGACCCTGCTCCGAGGGCAGAAATGCAAGCTGGGAGGCCGAGGGGAAGAGGGAAGACCTTTTGGAGGAGGGAAAGGGGGATCCTGTGTTAGATGCTGCAGGGGGAAAGAGGACAGGGCCGTGAGCATGGGGGACAGGGCCCCATGGAGGAGGTACCAATTTTACATCCGGGGAGAGACTCAAGGTGGCGCACATTGAGCCTGTCCCTTCACCGCTCCGTTCATTTAGTCTCTAGGAGGCTGGGGACTGGGCACGAATACTTGGTTTACCTTTGTAGTTATTGGGAGCCAAAGGTGAAATGGGGACTCTGTCCCAGGCTAACCCCAGGTCTGCACCTGCTCTGCTGAAGTCACCCTGGCCCCGGCCCCATCTGGGGATCCGGTTCTGTTCCTTTGCTTCTCGCAGGGATCCGCAATCCGGTGGACAACTGCCCCAGGGTGCCCAACTCAGATCAGAAGGACACTGATGGTGATGGTGTAGGAGATGCCTGTGACAACTGTCCTCAGAAGAGCAATGCAGACCAGGTGAGTGTAGGCCAGACTCCAGCTGGGTCAGACCCCCAGGGTGAGTCCCAGGCTGGCTAACAAGACTCCAGCCCGGTCTGAACAACTTGGGGGGTGTTGCTTGGGCTCAGGAAGATCTTGGCTCTGGAATTGGGGGTGGGGAGAGGCTTCTGAATTCTGCCCTGATTATGAACGTCTGTATCTTCCCCCTCCCTTGGCCCCCAGAGGGATGTGGACCACGACTTCGTGGGAGATGCTTGTGACAGCGACCAAGACCAGTAAGCTGGCCATCTGGGGCTGAGGTGGGGACCCAGGGTGGGCAGCACCAGACCTGGCTTTCTGGGGTCTCATTGTCCCTGTCCCACCCACTCTAGGGATGGGGATGGACACCAGGACTCGAGGGACAACTGCCCCACAGTGCCCAACAGTGCCCAGCAGGACTCAGACCACGATGGCCAGGGTGACGCCTGCGACGACGATGACGACAACGATGGGGTCCCCGACAGTAGGGACAACTGCCGTCTGGTGCCCAACCCGGGTCAGGAAGACGTGGACCGTAAGGCCAGACGCAGGTCCTGTGGTGGGGATGGGGACAGGGTGAGGTTTGGTGTGGGCATGGTGGGGACACTGGCACTTGTGAGCCGAGCTGGAGGCGTGGCGTGGGCAGGGCCAGTAGCTTGTATGGGCATGGCCAGGCCTGGGGCAGGGCCTGGAGCTTATTCTGTCATTTCGGGGGGCCTCCCACCCACCTCCTCTCAGGGGACGGCGTGGGCGACGCGTGCCAGGGCGACTTTGATGCGGACAAAGTGGTAGACAAGATCGATGTGTGTCCGGAGAACGCTGAGGTCACCCTCACCGACTTCCGGGCCTTCCAGACGGTTGTGCTGGACCCTGAGGGCGACGCGCAGATAGACCCTAACTGGGTGGTGCTCAACCAGGTGGGGGCGGGGACTAGGCGGGAAGTGGGGGGAGCCCAGGACCACCACAGCTGGTCCTAAACTGGGGGCGGGAAGCCGAGTCCTTCTGGCCTGACACTTTCTTCCTTTGAACCTCACCAGGGTATGGAGATCGTGCAGACGATGAACAGCGACCCAGGCCTGGCTGTGGGTGAGACCCGGGGAGGGGCCAAGCCTTGCAGGGCAGCTCGCGGGGCGGGGCCGGAGGAGAGGCGGGACAGGGGCGGGCCTGGACTCAGGAAAGGCGGAGCCAGGTTAGGTGGTTTGGACTGCGGGCTTGGGCGTTCTGTACTCCGAAGGGGCAGGGTTCAGGGACGGATCCGGATCCCGGTAGGACAGGGGCTAGCGTGCCTTCCTCTCCTCAGGTTACACGGCCTTCAATGGCGTGGATTTCGAAGGCACGTTCCACGTGAACACTGCCACAGATGATGACTACGCTGGTTTCATCTTTGGCTACCAGGACAGCTCCAGCTTCTATGTGGTCATGTGGAAGCAGATGGAGCAGACGTACTGGCAGGCGAACCCCTTCCGTGCGGTGGCAGAACCCGGCATCCAGCTCAAGGTGCTGGGCCCTTCCTGAGCTCTTGGTTTCAGGGCCTTCTCTGAGGCCCCCTACCCTTCCACAGATCCACAAGCCTTACAGTCCCCGGCATTATCCTACGGACCTCAAAGTCTTTCTACCGGAATCCTCCCAGTTCCTCCCATAGGCCCTCAAACATTCCCCCAGGACCCCCTAATCTTCCTGTGGGCACCGAAACCCTCTCACAGTGCCCTAAACTTTCTCTCAGGTTCCAAATCCTCCTGCAGACCCCCTAGAATAAAATAGATGTGCTCAGTTGTGTCCGATTTTTTGCAATCCCATGGACTGTAGCCTGCCAGGCTCCTCTGTCCATAGGATTCTCCAGGCAAGAATCCTGGAGTGGGGTGCCATGCCCTCCTCCAGGGGATCTTCCAGACCCAGGGATGGAACCCCCATCTCTTGCATCTCCTCCATTGCAGGCGGGTTCTTTACCACTAGCGCCACCCGGACCCCAGTATTTCACTGAAACCCTAAAATTCCCTAAGTCCTCTAGACTCTAGTTTATCCTACCGACCATTGCTGCCCCCTATAACCTACCTGTAAACCTCCATGTGGCCCTCAAGGCTTCCTTGGGGGTCTCCCATCCATGCATACCAGGAACCCCCAGAACTCCTCTATGACTCAAAGCTCTTTGCCTGTCTGGGGGCCTTGATGACCTGTATGGTCCCTGATCCCACTCCCCTCTTCCTGGATGTGATAGGCTGTGAAGTCCTCCACAGGCCCTGGGGAGCAGCTTCGGAACGCACTGTGGCACACGGGGGACACAGCGTCACAGGTGCGGCTGCTGTGGAAGGATCCCCGGAACGTGGGCTGGAAGGACAAGACATCCTACCGCTGGTTCCTGCAGCACCGGCCCCAAGTGGGCTACATCAGGTGGGAACCCACCCTCTGCCAAGGGGCCCAGAGTCCCTGCTTGTTCCTGGCTCGTGTGGGAGGGGGTTGCTTCGGCGGGCCTTGGTCCCCTTACCTGTAAAATGGGAATAATATAGGCAGAAATAACTGTTATCACTGGGGCATGATACCCCTCCGAGGACACCGGGAGGGTTCAGGTCTTGCAGAGAGCTGCTCAGAGGGAAGGCCCAGAGGGGAGGCAGGGCCAGAGGTGATGCGGGACAGGGGCAGGCCTGGACTCAGGAAGGGCGGGGCCAGCCTGAGTGGCCTGAACCCAGGGCTGGGGGGTTCTGAACTCTGCACATACATAGCAGAAGGTGGGGTCTCACCCATTCCCCGTTTCTCAGTCCCCACTCTGTGCTGCCAGGAAGTCCAGGCACCAGGTTTAGCATCTACTATATGCGCACCCTTCACATCCATCCTCACACAGGGGAACTGAGGCTCAGATCAGGAGCCCCATTCTGCTTTGAGTGTGGCCCAGGCAGGGAGACACACAGTCCCCTCTCCTAGAGAAGCTAGTTCACTGGGCAGGATGCTGAAGCTCTGAGAGGGAGGGCCTGGCCTAGGGCCCCGAATCACAGTCCCCTCCTCCCCCGCAGAGTGCGATTTTATGAGGGCCCAGAGCTGGTGGCGGACAGCAACGTGGTCCTGGATACGACCATGCGGGGCGGTCGTTTGGGGGTCTTCTGCTTCTCCCAGGAGAACATCATCTGGGCCAACCTGCGCTACCGCTGCAACGGTAAGAGGACCCCTATCAGGGAAGGGGGGGAGTCTGCACCCCCCACCCTTACTCCCCTCTCACCTGCTCACCCTCTTTCTGCAGACACCATCCCTGAGGACTACGAGGCCCAGAGGCTGCTGCAGGCCTAGGGGTGGGGATGGGAACCCGCCACTGGATGACAGCCACCCTCGCGGCTGCCCTCACCGGGGGAGGCCATCGGCACCAGGAGGCAGTTGGCCTGGGGGGAAAGGAGAGGGGCTCAGGGACGACAAAATAAAGTGTCTGTGTGGCGGAGGGGCTGGCTGTGGTCTCTGCCTCTGGGAGAGGGTAGGGTCGAGTCTCTGAGGGGAGGCCGGCCCAGAGACTCCAAACCCAGGCAGTGGGGGTGGGGACTGCCACCGACTCCCTGCTGACCGGCTGGGGCCCTAGCAGCCTGACTAGGAGCGTCGGGCCTTGATCTGCAGGCCCCAGGTCTGCTGCTTCATCCCCTGCGGTGTGTGTGTGAGGGGCTCAGGCCTGGGTGTCTGTGTTCACATGTGTGTGGTCTCTGGGCGGCTCCCGCCTGGCACACCTGCAAAACCCACATCTCATCCTTGAGGCGGGAGAAGAGGGGAGGAAAAAAAGGGAGGAGGCAGAGACGAAAACAGTGAATTTTTATTACGTTTCATTACAAAGGATGCAAAGGTACAAAGACGATAGCGTCCACGCCAGAAAGGATGGGCAGGGGCTGGCCAAGTGCGCCCTGAGCGCCCGCCCCTGCCCGCTGTGGGCACCCACGCGTGCAGCCCATGGGACATCTACAGCACAATGTACATGCTGGGGGGGCAGAGCCAGCCTGGGGACGGGGACACAGGTGGGACAGGGCCAGGACTGGAGGGTTTGCATATATCAGTGGTACTGCCCAGCTCCTGGAAGGGGAAGGGCAGTTTCCTACGGAGGGCATGGCAGGGTCAGTGGACCTCAGCTGCCAAAGCCCTCCCTCCCGAAGTCTGGTGGCAAATGCCACAGCTGTGTCCCCTTGTCCCCAGTTGGCAGGTCAGAAATGACAGGCTGGGCATCGACTGCCCCCAGATTCCACAACCCTGTGAGAGGAGGGCAACCCATGTGTCTGGCTCCTGGGGACAGGGCGCTGGGCGCCGGTCAGTTGGGCAGAAGGTAGGGGGAGCTGCCTGGAATCAGCTCCTGACATCTAGCCCCTGCCTCCTAACCTGCCTGGGACGAGCCTGGGACCCGGAGACTGTGCACCTGAGCTCCTAAGGACAAGAGGGAACTGAGGCCTGGGTCACAAGAGGCTTGCCCACCACCTGGTGCCTTCAAAGGTACCCCAGTGCCCAGGCCTGGGGGTGCAGGTCACCCTGCCTCTGCTGGGGGAGAATTCTTGTCTGTAGCCAGATGCCTGTGGCACTCCAATGGTTACAAGAGGTGCCTGAGCCCCACCAGCCAGGACCCCTAAAAGCTGAAGGAAACCAAAAAGCTGGCTCAGGCCAAACTGGCCAGGCAGGGCCTGACAAAGGAATGTCCCAGGGACCCCTGTCATACACTGAGAGACCCCCCCCAAGGGGTGGAGGTCCACTGAGAATGTGCGCAGAAACAGACCAGGCTGCCCACTCACCCCAGGCAGGCCTCCCAGGGTAGGCGAGGCACCTTGTCCTCCCCCAGCTCTTCAGGTCATGTGGCAGGGGTGCAGGCTCAGGTGGCCACAGCCCCCTCACCTGAAGCATCACCTGTGGAGGTGATAGGCCAGGCCCAAGAGCACCAGGTGCCCTTGACCTGGCTGGCACCTCTGTGCCCCAACCGCATGCCAAGGGTACCCCAAGGCTTCTGACCACAGCTCCCTCAGAATCCAGGGAGGGTGGGGGGGTGCTCCTGTTTTGTCACGACTGGGGTGGGGGCAGGGGAGGTGGAGGGTCTCTCAACCCCACCAGGCCTCACCACTACCAGCCCACACCCTGGGGTGGGGACGCCTTCTTTGGACATGTAGGAAACTCAGAATCCGGAGTGGGGGCAGGAGGTTGGCAGCATGTCTGGTTATGAACTAGCTCAGGGTCAGCCCAGGTGTGGAGATCTGGGGAGAAGTGTACCATCCCAGAAGAACCCAGCCCCTGGGAGGTCTCTGGGTCAACAGAAGCCCCTCAAGGAGCAGGAGACCGTAGGGACTCTTCAGGCCCAGGACGCTGGACAGAGGGTGGCTGTCCCTGCTGCCTGAGCCCTGCCCAACCCCACCACGGGCCTCATACCTACCCCCATCTCCCGTGACCAGGCTGCAGCCAGCCAGCACCTGGCACACAGCCCCTACACCAGACACCTACCCTGGCAGGACGGACAGATGACATGGGACCTCATCCTCCATGCAAGGGTCTCACCAGCATCTGATGGACAGACAGATGGGCAGCCATCCTCGCCCACCCCTGTGTGACACATGGGCCTCATGATGGGCCCACTTGGCCAGCCATCCTCCTTGGAGGTTGGCTGCCTGAAGAAATCAGGGCCAACACACCTAGGATGTCATAACTCTCCTGGCTCAACCCTCAAAATCCACAAGTAGATAACAGTACACAAAAGCCAGCCAAGCACCCAAAGCCAGGCTCCCAGCCCCTGTGCACACCCACCAGGCAGGCAGGTGGCCCTAAGGCCAGTGGGGAGTCTGGAGGTTAGCACAGAGGTGGCATTAGGGAAAGGGCCATGAACACACCCACCTGCCCCTGCCTTCCGGCCTCGCAGGCCTGGTCCCAGGGAGCTCTGTGGACCGCAGTGGGGGTGGGCGCTGGACCCAATACAATCAGGGTCCCTTCTGCTGTGCACCTGTCCTCAGCAGGGAGCCTGGCCAGCTTCTGGGTACTACTGGCTGTGGGTCCCCAAATTTTGCTGAAGGACAGACCTGCCCTCTGAGCTTTCCACTGAGGGTCTCAGGGCCCTCTACCCCAAGGGGCTGGCCCCCACCCTTCTTGCCCAGGAGAGTGCTGTGGGGAGCAAGGTGAGCCAGTAAAGTGGAGAGGGCGCTGCAATCTACCCCAGCAGTGCTGCCATCTTCCCTCTGGTAATGGCACGCATCCTCACGGGAACCTGACAGGGGTGTGATCCCAAAGAGACCCACCTTCTCCTCCCCCAAGTCCACCCTGGGCACTGCAGGGGTGAAGCTGAAGGCCAGCAGTTGGGGGCGGGCAGGGATATAAACTCTCCTCTCCGGGGAACACAGAAAGAGGCTGATCCCAGGTCTCATCCTTGTGGGGGACACACTCCCCACCCTGGGGGCTCAGAGGACCGAGTGCAAACCGAGGCATGGCGCGCGCTCCTGAGGAACAGATGAGGGGAGCTCAGCCATGGCAAGTGAGGACGCAGGTGGCGAGTCTCTGTACATGACACAGGGGCCCCGGCTCACCCCTCACGGCGCAGCTCGCCTGAAATCACAGTATTTTCACATCACAAGTCAAAGGGCTGATTCCCCTAAGCTGTCCTGTTTCTAAAAGTCTTGGCAATGCAAGAATACTTAGTAGAGAAGTGATATTTAAGAAAAAACCCAAATCCCCTGTTGAAGACCTCCCCCACAAAGGCCTGCCCGGGGCTAGGAGGGGGCAGTGAATCCTTTGAGAATGCCTGGCCGCTGGTTTCGGGCTGGGTCCCCTCCCCAGGAAAGCTCTGCGCCCACGCCCCTCATGGGCCGAGGCTGTTAATACAAAGTCACCTGTGCTCCTGGCCAAGGGATGTTAGAAATGGGCCATGGAGCTGGACACCCCCCGCTTCCCTGCCCATCTGCACCAAGAACCCAGTGCTGGGCAGATGGGGAGTGTGGGCTGATGGGGTTCCCTCATGGGGTCCCCAGTGCCTTGTTTGAAAGTTGCATCCAGGAAGGTTGTTTGTAATTTTATTAAGGCCATTTTTTTTAAAAGTTCTACATACAAGTCTAATGGTAATCAAACCCTTCTATGTACATGTAGTTCTTCTTAAAAAAAAAAAAAACAACAACAGTCCCCATTCTTTGCCCCCAGCCCCCGCCATGCAAAGAGGACAGGCCCCTGACCTGGATGGACTGACACTGTGTCCCCCAGCCAGACAACAGAGGTGGAGGCCAAGTGACAAAGGACAGGGGGTTCCCATAGGTGTGGCCACCTGGCCACTTGGCTATGTGCTAACAGCCCAGCTGGGGAACAAGAGAGGGACAGCCACTAGGATCTGGCTCCCATAGACACAAGGCGGGCGCTCCAGAGACCTTGATGGAAGTGGAAACGCACCAGGCAGGAGGGGCCAGCCCGGCTGGCAGGCAGAGGAACAAGTAAGAACTCAAGATGCGGTGTCGGAGGGAACGAAACAGAGGTTCCGGCTCCAGAGCAAAACAGAATGCAAAACCAGCCCTGCTGCCCGCTCGCAGGGCCTGGAGGGCGGACGGATGGCCTCTGGCACACCAGTGAGCCCTGACAGATGGTCACCTGGGCCTCCCGAGGCACTTTGAGAAGCACCTGGAAACCAGCCTCTGAAACGCACACTGCTCTTTGCCCCTAAAGCCAGCCCTGCCCGGAGGGGCTACCAAACAGAGGGTGGGAGAGGATGAACGTTGGCTGGTTCTTGGGGCGGGGTTGCTGAGGACAGGCTCGTCTCCGGGGCGCCTCAGAGCAGAGGAGCCGCAGCTGCCTCCAGCCCTGGGGTCTGGGACGGACCCGCCCTGAAGACTGGCTGGCACCTTCAGGAGACCCTTAATACGAGTCGGCGCTCTTTCCCGGAAGTTGGTTACAGGACCGGAGGGGAGGCACTTCCGGCCACTGCCGCCAGCTTTCACCGGAGTGTCCGCCCAGCCCAGCCTAACCTTACTTCCTTCTGGTTTGGGATAATGGAGCAAAACTAAAAAGACAGGAGATGCAGCTCAGACCTGAGCAGGCAGCAGGCTGCTTCCAGTTAGCTCACAAATATTATAAGGTTGGATTTCTAGAGTAAAAAAACAAAAACATGCTCTCAGGCAAGCGCTGGCTTGAAGGAGTCAGTTACTCATCCACAACCAAAATGTAAATACAAACCGAAAGAAACAAACGAAAAGAAACACAACAAAAATGCCCTGGCCACCCCCTCCCCACCCCATTCTTTAAATAACAGTAACAGTGAGCACAGTACAAAGAAAGAAAGATGGAAACACGTTGCAAACCCCCCCTAGAAATATCTGCCCCCACGTGCGTCCCCGACAGGCTGGGGTGGGGGTTTCACAGCAAAGGTGGCCGCAGAGGGGCCTGGCCGGAGGGTGGGGGGTGGGTGGGCAAGGCAGGGGCCCTGGAGGAGACTTAGCTGCTTCCCATGCTGTTCACACGTTCGCATCCCACCTCCGTGCGATGGATGCTAGCGTTCTGTGTGTGCACAGAAATATAAAAGACAGCAGTCCAAATAGTGTTTATTTTGCTTCATGTCCGCCCCCCTCTCTCTGGCACTTTCTCCCTTTGGCAGGGTGGGGCTGGCTCGCTACCTATCCAAGGGCTAGGGGCACGGGCAGGTAGGGGGACCAGGGACAAAGGAAGGCAGTGAGAGCTGGACAACAGTCGCAAAATATACCTCAGCCCACCACCGTCGCGGAGCATGGTGCCCACCGAGGCTGGCAGCCCTGCCCAGCACGCTTTCCACATCTTACAGGGGATGAGAGAGCAGGGAGGGTCCGCGGGGGCGACGATGCGCGGCCTCACGCGAGAGGTGGACGACTGGGGGGCGGGCGGGTGGGGGGCGCTTGGCGGCATTGCAAGCTCAGAATCACAAGCTTGGCCGTTTGCGAGGGACGGAGCGCCGCTGTCCCCAGGCTCGGGGCGATGCCGTTGGGACCACTGGCCGGCAGACAGAGCCGGGGGCTGGGCGGCCATGTGCCGCGCGACCCGCTCACAGACGGTCCATCCGGAAGGTGTCCTCGGTGGCCGGGTCGGCCAGGACCATATCTGGGTCATTGAGCATGTGCAGTCCATCCAGGGTCAGGGGGTCAATCTTGAGTTCATCCAGGGGGAACTGGTTGTCAGAGTCGAAGCTGACATCACCGACCCCGGCCAGCGTGTTGGTCAGTTCTTTAGAGAGGCTGGGAGGGGACTCTCCTGTCACTGGGGGTGGGGGGTACACACAAAAGGCTCAGCTTCACCCTGGCCCCTGGCACCCCCACTCTGCACCCCCACAGCCCCTGTCGATGCTCAGGCCACACCAGGAAGTTCACCTAAGAGGTCTGTCGTGCAAAGGGCATTTGCAGTGTCTGGGGACATTTTCAGTTGTCATTACAGGAGGGAATGCTACTGGTGTCGGGGTGGAGGCCAGAGATGCTGCGATGCTGCTCAGCACCCCAGAGTACACAGGGTGGTGCCAACCCACATGTCAGGGTGCCAAGACCAGGGCGCCCTGGGATGAGGCTTGTGACACAAACTTCAGCGTGACCTGGAGGAAGCAGGGGGCCTCTCCGACTCCGCCAGGCAGTCTGCTCTGCGTGCATCAGGGGACTTGGCTGTGGGCTGGAGGGAAGCCCAGGTTTCCCTGCAGAGACCCAGGTTCAAACCTGGGCTCTTGTGAGATCATGGACCTCCGTTTCCCACTCTGGGAAATGGACATGTAAGTTCTGGTCTTTCTGGGCTACTGGACAATCACAGAGGCCTGATCCTTCTCACACAACCTCCAAGGCCAAGGCTTCCGCACTCAAGAGTATCTCCGGCAGACCCTGGGGGCAGGCAGGTGGCCCTGGGTCTAGTCCAGGCTGTGTGGGGCTCTGGAGAGAGAACCCTCCCATCCTAGAGATGCCAGCGGGACTGCAGAAAGGGTCTCATCCTCAACCCCATGACCGCCTTGGCTTATGAGGAAACTCTAGGGGCATGACAAGGGGTGGGGAGAGGACTGAAAGGTCTGAGCATGGCTGGGTGAAGACATGTGTGTGTGCGTGTGCATGCCCTGTCCTCAGGCTGCTTGGCGATGCCCGTCATGGTATGTGTGAGCTCTTATGTGTCTGTCAGCTGCACAGGACAAATCCCATTAGGCATGTTCAGCTAATGGGGTTCACGTGCCTGGGCAAGGGGGTGAAGGGTGAGATGAGTGACTGGTTCTATCCTATTCATACTCTGAGCCCAGGACACTGGACACCTAGTCCCAGGGTTCAGTATGTGTACCCCCAGCCTATATCCTGGATTCTGGCCTCTGTGGGTCTGCACCGAGGCAGGGACTCCATCTCCCCCTAGGCTCCCACGGGGACACTGACGTCAAGACCCGCACTGAAGATGCCCCGATGGGTGGCCTCACCTGTGAGGATGATGTTGGGGATGCTGCTGTGGCTGGGGTAGCCGAGCTGCTGCGTGTCCGGCAGGCTCCCATGGCTGCTCGTCAGGCCCATCATGGCCGCCTGGGAGTAGTTGAGCGTCGAGCCTGGGCTGTACAGGCTGCTGGAGCTGATGGCGTTCTCCATCATGTTGAACTGCTCCAGCTGGAGAGGAAGCACGTGGGTGTGAGCCAGCTCCCCCCAAGCTGGCCGCCTTGGGACCCTGGCCGTGGGTCGCTGGCCAGCCTGCCTGCGACCGCCACGACCTCCTGCCCTATGGGACGCCCAGCACACCCATGCTGGGGGCTGCCGAGCATAAGTCCCTCTGCCTTGGGGTCTCCCCGTCTCTGAACCTGCCCGGGCTGGCCAACACACGGCCCTGTCCGAGTATGTGGAGATGGATGGATGGATGGTTGGTGAAGTGAGTGAACAGCTCTGGGTAGCAGTCAACCCTTCCCATGCACACAGCCCCTCCAGCCCAGGGCCCACACAAAGCCAGTGCAACCTCCTGGCAAACCCACGTGCACAGCCCACACCAGGGCACTGCTGTAACAGCCCCTGCCCGTCCCTGCCAGCGCCCACCACCTGCCCTTCCTCCCCCTGTGGGTGGCCTTGTTCTTCGGGAAGGGTGCAGACGCGGGTGGGGTGGGTGGGGTGGGGCCAGGCCAAGCCACCCCCTCCAGGGCCGGGGCCGCTGCTGCAGCCCGGGGAGCGGGCCGAGGAGTGGGCGGGGTCTGGCGAGCGTCTGTGGTGGGCGCCCGCTCACCTGGTGGGACAAAGCATTGGCCTGCCTGGCCGCCATCTGCTGCTCATAGAATGAGTCCCCAAACACGCCGCCCAGGGTGGAAGAGTGCTGCAGATAGAAGAGAGGCCCACTGTCGTCAGGGCTCCCCAAACCAGGCAGGGGGGTGAGGCCATCATGGGGGGTGGGAGGGTGCACCCATGGGCGGGCTGCACTCAGACCCTTCCCCCAGGACCTCACCGCTGGCCTGGGCTGGGAGAAAGGGGAGGCCTCTGGAACTTCCTGGAAGATGCTCAGAATGTGAGAGGCTGACCCCATCCATCTCAGGGCTCCCGGGAAAGCCCATGCCCCCTGCGATGGAAGGGTGCGCTCCTAATCTCAGGACGATTGCTCCTTTCCACCACCTGACCCTGGGGGGCCTTTGCACCCCAACTTTCCTCAAAGTGCCACCCCAAAGTGCCATCTCCTCTCCGTGAGCCCATTTTTGTCAGATGGAAGACAAGGGGCTACAGGGACCAGGAACCCCATGTGACAGCCCAGAGGAAAGCACGTGATTGGGGCAGGGCGGGAGGGTCTCTGGATGTTCAAGATGCGATGTGTACCTTGTCAGACATGGGAGACACGGGACAGGAGGCAGGACACACATGCGGGCAGGAAGGCTTCACAGTGCAGGACAAGACAGGTACACAGAAGGCCCTGCTCCCCTGGCCCCCACGGCTGAGAGGGCAGAAAGCCCCACTCCTGTTTGCCCAACGCCAGCTGGGGCAGAGGGATGGGGCTGCTGGGAAAGGAGCAGGGGGCTGGGGATCCTCAGAAGCAGCAGAGATGCCAAAAAAAAGGAGCAGGGAGCTCCTGTCCACTCCTGAGATGCTGCCAGCAAGATGGCAGGAAGGAGTCTGGCGGGATGTAGAAGGGAGGAGAGGCGGAGCTGTGTGTGTGGCCAGCTCACAGCACAGGCAACAGACCTGGGGAAGCAAGTTCCCAGCCCAGCACGCGTCCAGGTCAGAGTCTTCACAGACCCTGGACCTCCTCCCTTGGAGCACCCTGTTCTAGAAAGGTCCCCATGTTCTCCGACAACTGCCAAAGGTTGACTTTCAGGCCTCCACCACAAAGAGCTGGTCACAAAACCACCAGCCACTCTGAGTGTTTAGTGGACTGACCACAGAAAAGGGACAGTCAGCCACTTGGAAGGTGGAGTGGCTCCTAGGGATGGACACTTCACTAAAACACCAAGGAAGAGTTAAAAATATGAAAGGAGTAAGGAGGGAGAAAAGCTAACATGGCAAAAAAGCCACATTTGCCCTAAAAATCACCAGCTTCAGGTTTGGAAAAGGGGGCAATGAGGCTGTTGAAGGAGGCAGATGACAACCTCGGCTGAGGCCAGGGGCACGTCTCTCTGGGGCACCTGACCCTGCACCCATGGCCTTGGCCCCTGAGAGCCCCAGTGCACACACAGGAGACCCCAGCTTCTCTTGTAAAGCTGCCATGAGCGTTTGCCAGAAAGGTCTGCTCAGATGGAAGCAGGGAAGGAACAGAAAGGGCCCAATCCCAGCTGCCTCAGGTTCCGGCAGCAGCTAGACAGATAAGACATCCACGCAAGGGCAGGTGTGGCAAGGTGGCTGCCTCGTGCCTCCAGGGGAGATGCTGGCTGGGCCAGGAAGGCGGGGGGTGACCCAGGCCCAGGGGGCTGATGAACGCATCCTCTGAGATCCAGCTTCAGTGGGAAACCCCATCTGCCTTCTGCCATGGTTTGCCCCCAAGCAGAGACCCTGACTGGGGCTGAAGGGCCTCCCAGTGCCATCTTCACATCTGAGTGAGCAGCCTTCTTCCCCTTGCCGACGCACAATGGAGGGACAGACAAACGGACACACAGACATGGGCTTGATGAGACAGCAACATGCTCTCTGCTCAGGATGGACCACGCTGGTCCAGGTGGACCTCTCCTGAGAGAGATCCGCTCCACTGTAATCTTCCTGTCCCGCCTCACGTATGAGAAGGGCCATTACTCAGAGACCAGCCCCAGGCAGGCCTGCCCACCTGGAGCAGCTTCCCGCACCCCACAGCCCTCTAGCATCACGGGATGAGAGCAGACGCATGCGCGCAGAGCCCACAGCATGGACGGGGAGCTCGCGGGCACCAGGCTGGCCCTCACTTGCCCTGCGCTCACTGTGCCTCTCCTGTCTTCCGCAGAGCCCAGGGGAGAGGCCCAGCCCCAGGCTGCAGCGGGTGGTGAAGCGAGAGGCCCTCCTGTGTCAGTGAGCCGCGAGAACAGCCTCAGGTTCCCCTGAGGGGAAGGCCACTGTCTGACACGCAGGGCCTGGCTTGGGGTGCGCTGAGAGCCTGAGAGATGGGAAGAGTGGGGCACGCCCCCCTCGGCCCTGCCTGAAGGAACAACTCCTTCTGCTCTACCCGGGAAGGAAAGCCCTGGCTGAGGATGAGACATCAGGGTCTGGGGCGCTGCAGTGACTCCTGAAGTCTCTTGACTTGGTGACATTTTGGGGATGGGGTAGCAGGGTCCTGGGGAGGCTTCACTGCTATGCCAAGAAGTTTTGGGCCCAGAAGTCAGCTTTTTGGGAACCCCTTCTCTGACGGAAGGTTCTAGACAGAATGCAGCCAAAGGGGGAGTAGAACCAAGGGGGATTCTGAAGAACCTGCAAAGGGTGTGTGTGCATGTGTGAGACTCGGGACCTGTGTTGTGTGTGTGTCAGGGAACCTCTGTGTGTGTGTCTATCTGTGACAGGGATCTGGAACCTGTGCTGTGTGTGTGTGTGTGTCAGGGATTGGGGACCTGAGTTGTGTGTGTATGTATGTCAAGGATCAAGAACCTGTGCTGTGTGCCAGGGAACCTGTGTGTGCGTGCGTGAGACTGGGGACCTGTATTTGTGTATCAGGGAACCTGTGTGTGTGTCAGGGATCAGGGACCTGTGTGTGTGTATGTGTGTGTCAGGGATCGGGAACCTGTGCTGTGTGTGTGTGTCAGGGAAACTGTGTATGCGTGTGTCAGGGATCGGGGACCTGTGCTGTGTCTGTGTGTGTGTCAGGGGCCAGGGTCCTCTGCGCTGCCTTGTACGAAGGGAAACCTGAATCTCACAGACACGATCTAGCACTGCCTGCTGTCGAGGGTAAGCCTTAGTCTCCTCATCTATGGGAAGAGGACAAGGACCTTGGACGGGCTGCCAGGCCACTCAGAGAAGCTTCCCAGGCTGGAGGCCTGGAGGTGAGAGACACACCTTCACAAGGGGTGGAGGGGGCTGAGGAGACAGAGCCCCTGCACAGGCTGGCTGTCACGCAGCTGTTCCCCACAGCACGGGGAGCACTCCCCCACCTGCAGAAGCCCGGAAGCGCGAGGTCTGGGGGGCAGACATGGGCAGGTACGGGGCACAGGCTGCTGGAAGCCTGCTCCGAGCCGCACGCTGAGGTGAAGCTGGCACCGATGTCACTGACGTGAATGGGGAGCCCACCACCCTGAGTCGGGGCTCAGCACGGACTCCAGAGGTGCTGTGGGGATGTGACAGCTCCAGGGGGAGGGTGCCTTCTCCTTGGCCACTGCGTAGGGTGGCTGCGCCTCACCGGTCCCCAGCCCGATGGGGTGAACAAGATGGGGTGGAGTGAAACAGGAGGCACAGATGCTCCTGGAGGGACAGATGTCCCCAGGAGGGACAGGTGCACAGGGGCCACGTTGGGAGGCACCAGCCAGGCTGGAGTAGGGGAGGTGGGGGGGGGGCGTCCCTTACTTGCGGGGAGCTCCCGGGGGAGAAGCCTTGATTGGAGACTGGCGAGGTGGGAGACTGGTTGGCTGGGGAGCCGGCGCTAGTGCGGTACTGCTGCAGAGCCGGTGCCTGCGATGACAGACAGGTGAGGACGCTCGCAGGGCCCTGGGCCTGGCCTCCCGGGACTGGCCGCTCCTGGCCCAGCCACCTGGCGAGGCCCCCACCCCTCAGGTAAGCAGAATACCTGGGCATCTGCAGGAGGGCACCTGAGCCCTGAGCCATAAAGGGGCCCGGCCTCCAAACCCAAGTCTGGGAGGGGTAGAAGCATGTGGTTAGAGAGCCCAGAACCCAGCCTCACAGAGTTGCCCTGGGGGGCTACAGAAGGGCAGAGGGGTCGGCCTCTACTCAGCGGGTTTAGAGCACTCACACGAAAGCATACCAGTACCCACACACACATGCACACACCCACACACACACTCGGGCAGGGAAGGCCCCGGGTGAGTCAGAAGACCTCGAGCGATGGCAGGATTGGGTGCACAGCAGGGGTCCTGGTGCCCGGCAGTCACTATCACCCATGTTGCTTGGGACCGGCCCTCTGGGTGGTGCTGTCCACAGACTTCCAAAGGGCAGCCACCTCTTCACTTGAATGACAAAGAGTCTTGGTGTCTCACCAGGCCCCTGGGGGCCAAGACCCGCTAGGCCAGGACTTGTATCTAGTCCCTGCTCTGGTCCCGCCCAGGGAAGCCCTGCTGTGTGTCTCTGGGCAAGCTGCTTGACTTCTCTGACCTGTCGTTTAATGAGACCCAGCTGGGTGGCTCAGGGCCCCCTAAGTACTGTCTCCTTCATTTCCTCTGCGGCCCAAGAAGTTTGGAATGGGGGTTGAGCCCAGATGGGGCAGGGGGCTCATGTAGCAGGGTTTGAGTGTCAGAGACACAGCACGGTCGCTTGGCAGTGACCAGCTCAGGTCTTCTCGGGGTTGGGAAGATGAAAATGACCAGAGGGACATTCTCCTCACTTGAGTGGGTGTGCAGAAGCTCACAGAGGAGGCCCCTGGGGCCCGAGCCTTGAGAACACCAGCTCCCATGGGGGTGGGGGGTGGATTACCCCACCACGGGGTCCTGATCTGAGAGCATGGCTTGGATACCCCATGCCTCCACTGTCTTTCCAGCTCTACCGCGAGGTACTGCCACTGCAGGGTGTCATGGAACTGGGTGCCCCAGGCAGCTCCACTGTCAGAGCCACCCCCAAAACTGCTGTGTTTCTGCCAAAGGCAAGGTTTGGATGCAGTCCCGTCCCGGGGACCCCTGAAGTCTGCCCTCTGAGGGATCAGAGCAGCTTGGAGGTGTGAGCCTCCACCTGTTGGGGTGCCTGCCTGCCCTGTCCAGCCCAGGAGAGCTTGTTCTTTACAGAACACATGGTGTTCTGATGACATTTACCCTGGGGCTGGTGGCCACCGGCCAAGTAAGCAGGGAGGGCTGGCTGGGCCCCAAGCATGTGCCCGTTTCTCTGAATGTGGCCAAAGGTATCTGTGACCACTCCCTTCCCACCAGGGAAACCTGGATGAAAGTCTGAACAGACAGGAAGGTTTGGAGGTGCAGGGGTCAACCACCCCCAAAACTAGCATTTGTTACCCTGAGCCTGGTCCCAGGTAAGGGGGTCCCATGGGCTGAGCTGCAGGCCCTGGGCCCAGGGCCCTGTGCTGTAAGAACCGCAGAGCCGGTTTCACCCCTGCTATTCCTTCCAGGTCGTCTCCATCTCTCTGGCTCCTTGAAGTCCACTCCCCAGCCCCTGCGAGCTGTGTGCGCTCCCTGCCTCCGAGGAAGCCTTGGGTGGGACGGGCTGAGGGCGGCATTCAGGCCCATGGGAGAGGGACACAGGGTGGCCCATGCCACGTGAAGCTTGGGGCACCTGACCCTGCTCATGCATCAGTTTTCCCATCTCTGTGGGGAGGAGACTTGGCTTGAGGGTTTCAGGCAGAATTCCCCATTGAGCCCCTGGCCCCAGACAGCGTTTGCCTCTGCTCCGACCCCTGGCCAAGCTGGCCTCAAAGTAGAGCCTCAAGGTGGCTGCAGATAAAGCCAGGAGCCCTGCTGCTCCTGCCTGCAGGCTCCCCCCAGCCCCCAGGTTCCTCCTGCACAAGCCCCCCACCCCCCAGGCCAGGCCCCTTCCCACACTTACCGAGGCAATGTCGATCCCCATCGGAGGCTGGCCTGCGTTCTCTGGGGGGGACTGGGGGAGAGAGGACGGTACCGTGACCGCGAGTGGGGGCAGCTGGGGCCCCCGTGTCAGGCTGGCGCTCGGCATCAGGGAGCCGCCCTGGGGGAGGCCCACAGGCACCTGTGGGGGCTGCGGGGGCGGCTGCTGCTGGGAGGCCGGCGGGGGTGGTGGCGGGGGCTGAGGCTGGGGCGGCGGCGGCTGCTGAGAGCCTGCCTGGGTGAAGAAGGCGTAGGGCAGCTGCTGCTCCAGAGACAGGGTGTCCATGGCCATGGCCTGGAGGGAGAGGAGGGCGTCAGGCAGGAGGCACGCTCAGGGGTGGGGGCCCCCACAGACCGGTGCGCGTGGCAGCGAAGTGATGGACAGACCAAAGGGTGTCCAGACCCTGGACTGGGGCTGCAAAGGTTGAGCAGGCAGGCCTCCCGCAAGGCCCAGGAGGATGATGGGGCTGCAGCTCGGTAGGCCTGCCCCCAGCGAGGTTTTCTCCCCGCATGCCAATAGGGGGCACCACTTTCCACATCTGCAGACTTAGAATCCTCTCCTCTTCTGCCCCTTTGAGCTGGAGCTTCCCCGCTGTAGGCAGGCATGGGGTGTACACTTTGGGAGCTCAGTGGGGAGCCAGCACCTAGCCCCCGTGGTGTCCCATAAGGGGAAGGAACCCCCTCTTGCCACCTGCAGCCAAGGGGAGGCTGGAGACAGTGTGGGTGAGGGAGGCACTGGCATGGTCACTGGGCAATGACCAGCTCTGGGCTCTCTTAGAGTCAGAAAGAGGAAAATAACCAGGGGGAAGTTTTCAACACTCATCCATCTACACGGACAGTTCCTCAGGCAGGCAAGGGTTCCTACCTTCTGAGGGAGACTGGAAGTGTCCAGGAACTACAGAATATAAACACTAAGCAGAAAGCCTGGCCTCTCATTAGCGAGTAGGCAGTTTGTGAACACAGAGGCGTTTTCGAAAGAAGGCAGGCCTCAAGGGTGAGGCATGGCGGGGAAGGGAGATGAGGCCGGGGTCCCCCAGATGGAGAGACTGAAGACGGTGCCATCAGAAACCATCCATGGCTCTGGCTCCTGATCTGAACAAGAACTGGATAAGAGGTTCTTAACCTGGCGGGGCAACAGGCCCCAGGCCAGGCATGGGAAGATGTATTAATAGAAGAACTATTGTTAAATTTCATCACAGGTGGATAAGACCATCAAAGTCATGTTAAAAAAAAAAAAATTATCTACTAGGGACCGAAAAACAGTCAACATGGACAAATTCCTCAGAACGCACAAACTACCAAAACGGACCCAAGAATCTGGAAAAGGAAGTCTGAGGAGATTGGTGTCAAGGGAGAAGTCAGATCAGGCACCACAAACTTTCTAATGTAGATCCGTTGAGACTGAGGCACCTACACTGAATTCTACCAAACATTCCAAGAAGTAACATCGATGGTTCTCAAACTTCAAAAAAACAGAAGAGAAGAGAATACTTCCTAACGTATTCCAGGAGCCTGGACTAAGCAAAAAAGATAAGATTCCAACTGCAGAAATCAAAAACAAAAGGGGGAATGTTACTTTACAGAAATTAAAAGGATTATGAAAGAGTAGGCTTCCCTGATAGCTCAGTTGGTAAAGAACCCAACTGCAGTGCAGGAGACTCCAGTTCAATTCCTGCAACGGGAAGATCAGCTGGCAAAGGGATAGGGTACCCACTCCAGTATTCTGGCCTGGAGAATTCCATGGACTGTATAGTCCCATGGGATCGCAGAGTCAGACACGACTGACCAACTTTCACACACATCGCCTACAAACGGGCTTCCCAGGTGGTGCTAGTAAGTAAAGAATCTGCCTGCCACTGCAGGAGACCCAAGAGATGAGGGTTCAATCCCTGGGTCAGGAAGATCCCCTGGAGAAGGGAAATGGCACCCCATTCCAGTATTCTTCCCTGAAGAATCCCATAGACAGAGGAGCCTGGTGGGCTGCAGTCCACGGGGTTGCAAAGAGTCGGACATGACTGAGTGACTTAACACACAGACACTGCCTATGAACAGTTGTGCGGCAGCATGGGGGACAACCTTGATGAAATGGACCAATTCGTAGACACAATCTACCAAAGAAACAGATGAAGGAATCCTGGTAAAGTATTTTACCAGGTTTTCTTTTTTTTTTTTTTTAACAGAAAAAGACTCTCTAAATATTGTATTTTGAGAATTGGGAAATGCCAACGAGATCCTAAAAAGACTAGCATAGTGAAGAATGGCCAGTCACACGGGCGCAATCTAACAGCCGAGATGGACACAGGAGACTCCAGGACACTCGATTTCTGCATTCCCCATGTCTTTGAAAATTTGACCAAAAAAGCAAAAAAAAAAGTTAGGAAGATTTTTAGAATTCTGCTCCCTGGCAGGAGCACAAGGCCTCCTAGAGAGGCAGTCAGGCCCCACCTCCCCTGCCCCACTGAGCCCTCGCACCTGAGTGATGGGTGACAACGGGGACAGGGTGGGCGACACCTGCTGGGCCTGCTGCCGCCTTGCCTCTGTGCTCAGCGACAGTGGGCTAACGCCGGCCGGCCGGTGCTGTGGTGAGGAGCCAGGTGTGCTCATCCCTGAAAGGTAGGGAGGGTGGGTGTGATGCCAGCCACTGGCATCAGAGCAGAAGGAACTCACACACGAAGGGTCATTGCTGAGGACAATCCATTCATTCAGATAGGTACCAGCAGGCACATCCTGATCACCAAACCCGGGATGCCCCCTCTGAGGGCCCAATACCCTGACCTCAGGGTCCCCCAGTGCTGCAGGGGCTCCGGCATCCAGTGCTGGTCAACATGCTCCCCAGTGATCCTGCCATCCTCCCAGGATGGGCGTGTCCCATAAGCCCAGCCAATCAGCACTTCCCCACCTCTCGGCTACCACATGATTGGCTCCCAGATGGACACATGACCAGGCTGGCCAAATGAGATCCTGCCCAGCGGCTTTTGATGGAATTCCAGGAAGGGAGGTTCACAGTTGTGTGAGGGGTAGCCACAAGGGAGCTGAGGGGCAGAAACAGCACCTGAGCCCCAGAGGCAGCCATGCTGGCACTTCCTGGTTTCGGGAGACAATGAATCCCCTCCCCCCTTTTTTTTTTGCCTAAAATAGCTTGCGTTTGATTAGCTCCAAAACCAAGTCGGTCTTGCCTGATGCTGCAGTTTCTTCCTGAACCTCATTGTTCTCCTCACCCTCATCCCTCCCCAGGACTGCGCCTTTGGCTAGATCTCCTCTTGGCCCCTCCCCCACAGGACACATCCACAACCTTCTCGCCCACCTCCCATGAGCTTGCCACACTGCAGCACCAACCTCACTAGAATGACTGAACTAGAAACTCAGTTACTTTGCCTTCTTCCTGCTGGAGTGCTCCAGGTCACCCCTTCCTTCCCTCACCCTGGCCCCCTCCCCCAGCAAGCTGATCCCTGGATGTGTCTGTCGTGAAGGAGCCAAGCGAGGTCAGGTCCAGTGTGGCAGCAGTTGGGGCCTGCTGGCTGATCTTGGGGTACCGTGCCAGGAAAGCACAGGCCCCGATGCTGGGAGCAGGAAGGGTGCCCTGGGGGCCTGGCCTGATGCCCCCAGACTCAGTTTCCTTGTCCCTTCCAGTTCACCGTGAGGCCCCAGTGAGGTGGGGAGCAGGCTTGGAAGAGAGTCTGGCTTGCAGTCAAGGCCAGGTGAAGTTGCCTGACTCACCAGGGGAGCTGGGCCCAGCCAGCGGAAGGCACCAGATCAACTTTATGCCAGCGGATGAGGTGGCAGGTTCAAGGGTGGACGAGAATACAGCCCGCACACACTCCGGAAGGGAGATGACAGCCTTCCCTCCACCCCGAGGCAGCTGTTCGCTGGGGCTGCGTCCTCTGCGTCCTGCACGGGCGAGCCCAATCACGCTTGCACTTCCTGCTCGGATGCCCTGGCGGCTCCACTCAGCTGGACACCGAGGTGGGGGCAGGGGCTGACACTGCAGCAAAGCCCCTGGGGGCCAGTTTCCACACAGACCCTGGGCCCAGAATCAGGCTGCTGCAAACCCAGCAAAGTCAAGGGAGCCATCGACAGAGGCCTAGGCCGATGGCGTCTGGAAAACGCCCGCTGAGGGCACCCTGGGAGTCAGGACCCTGCACTGCTCCCTTGCCTTCTGAGCATCCAACGCTTCGCTCGTCCAGCAGGCCAAGGGATGCTTGATGCCCACATCAGGAGCAGATGTCGGGAATTGATAAGCAGGAGAGGCAGATGCCAGGGGTGAGTGGGCTGGAGGGTCTACAGGGACAGGAGAGGCCTGCCACCAACTGGAGAGCTCTAGTCCCTCTGAGGTGCAGGACCTTGGCCCACCATACTGGGCCTGATTCTTCCAGTGAGGCCTGAAATCCAGGTTTTTACATGCATGTTTGAATGTCCATTCAAAGCATCACACACACAGTCGGAGGCCAGCCAAAACACACTGGGCGGTTAGGCTACCCGCGTCTAACGTCTGTGCTGAACACAAGGGAGGTTTTTAATCCTCTGCCTGGCTGCAGAGTGAGCTCCAGGCCTCGAAGGCGGGCAGGGAGCACCCCCCGCCCCGAAACACCGGCTGGGCCGAGGGAAGCCTTGCTGCCGAATTCCTTCGGACAACCTGGATCACCTTTGGGAAAAGAAGTGGGGCCAGCTGGCAGGGAGGCCAAGGGCAGGCAGGGAGAGCTGCCAGGGGAGGGGAGGGCAGGCCAGGCGGCGGGAGCCCGGCCTGGCGGCACGCTAGTCCTCTGTACAGGGCTGGCTGGCCCCAGAGGTGTGCTTCGAGGGAGGACCTCGGCCTGCCCACCTCCCACGCCCGGGAAAGGACTTAAGCAAACGTGGAAGGAGAGAGAGGGGCCTCCTTCTTCCTTCCCGTCCTGACTGTAGGGTGGGCCAGGCAGGCAGGGGGAGGGGGCGGGCTCCTTGTGTGCCAGGGGCCAGCAGCGGCTCTGCTTGATGTAAAACGCGCCCAGAAAACGAGGCCCCTGCCAGGCAAGCTGCCACTGGAGTGGCAGGTTCACAAACAACCGAACACATGTCAGACATTACTGGGCCGATGCGCCGAGCCAGGCAGGCTGGGGTCTGGGCCCCTGCTCGGGGTCTGCGCTCAGTCCTGCATCTATGGTTTTCACATGTGTTGTGTTTTCCTGTGCTTGTTTAGACTCGGCTCGGGCTGGAAGTGCGTGGTTCCCAGGTGGGTGCTGGGGCTGCGGGGAGGGGTGGGGGGGTGGGGGGGGTGGGGCAGCCAAGGACCCTCCGGCAGAGGGGGTGGTACTCTGGAGGCTGCTGCAAGGCGTGAGGAGAAAAACGGGGGCCAGGAAACAGTGACTCAGCATGGAGGGGCCCTCCCTAGCAGCCCCAGAGGCGACCTTCCAATTTCTCGCGTTGCACAGGTGTGTGGACACTGCTCACCCACTGGTCTCTTGGAGGGCCCAGGATCTCGGGGTCCCCTGAAACTGCTTGCTTTGTGTTCTGGGCCTTCCCTGGAAGAAGGGGACAGGGGCATGGCCAGGGCAAGTGTCTTCTGCCTGATGGCTGAGCCAGCTTTTCGCTTGAATACCTAGGTAGCGTGCACCGCCCTCAACAACCCTCACCTGCCCCCAGCCCTGTCTGCATCAAAGCCAGTAAGGGCTCCGGGCTCCTTGCTCTCTTTCACTCCCAACTCCACCCGGCCCCAGGGCTGGCCCACTTCACCCAGAAACCTCTCTGCACAGCTGCCCACGGGGCCCCGCCCTGGCCCAGGGGCTGCCACCCATTCTTTACAGTCGGCTTCCCCAGAGGAATTGCGGCCAATACGAACGTGTGTGTGACTCTCAGAAAATCCTGAGTGGTACCACCCAGCAGGGGGGAGCACGGGGTGGAGGTGCAAGGGGTCTGGGGACCAGGTGACCGTGCAGCCCAGGTTGTGGCTCCAGGGCTGAAGGAAGGCACGATAAGGTGGTGCTTATCAACCACTGAGTCCCAACACACGTGGGGACATGTGTGAGTCCCCATGGCCCCTCTTGCCTGTCCCACCACCAGGCTGTTGGGGGACTGCCCCTTCTCCCTGTATGCAAACCCACACACCCCACAGTCAGCGTGGGTACAGGGGTCACAGCAAGGACGTGTGAGACTAAGGCCCAGCCCAGGGGATGATGAGAGCAAAACAGTGACTTGACAGCAGCTGGGCGAGTGCAGAAAAGCCACTCGGTGTGAGAAGGGGCAGGTCATGGGCAGGGGGTCAGGAAGCCTGCAGAAGGGAGAGCGGGTGTCTGAGCAGGGAATGGGGTGAGGAGCCCAGAGAAGGGGAGTCTGTGGGGGAGGGGCAGCACGTGCCAGGGCACCCTGTGTGTAAGCTCACTGGCTGGAGAGGAGTTGGGGTGGGGAGCAGAATTAGGGGGCTCCCGGGGGCCTGAAGCTTTCTTTAGGAGGAAACTGAAGACCTGTGCAAGGGCCTGGCCAGAGGGTCGTGAGCGGATGGGCATTCTGGGTGGGGAGGAGGTGGGTGGGGGGCCACGCGGGGGCCACAGAGGGGAGAGAGTCTGGGGTCAGGGGGAGACCTCTAGGGCCCCTGCCTAAGTCACAAGGGTATGGTGTTGCCAGAAGCCCTCAGGAGAAACAGGGCCAGGGTGGTACTGGGACGCTGGGAAGGTGAACTGTCCTTGGGGAGGGAGCCGGGCTGGAGTGTCCCAAGCTGTCAGTCACAGTGGGGCACAGGGAGTGGGGAGGGAGGTGAGGAGGAGGAGGGAAGTGGGCAGGGCAGGACGAAGAACAGATCAGGCCTGTCCCTCGATGAAGGGGGCGCATGGGGAAAGCCTGGCCAAGCCCAACTCTCTGAAGCCCCCAACATCCCCTAAGAACCGTGATCCAAGCCCTGGGGGCATGTGCCTTCCCGGCCCCAGGCCTCTGCCCAGATGCCCTTCCCCTTGGGTCGGCCTGGCAACCCCGCAACCCCAAATCCCCACGATGGACTCTGCCTTCCACCCCCATGCCCTGGGGATGTGACCTTGCCCACACACACACACACACACACACGTCATCCTCACTAGAGGGAGAGCCCTGTCAGGGGAAGGGGTGCCCCACTGCCCAGCCTGGCTTACCCTGGCTGGCAGCACCGATGCCCAGGTGTGTCAGGTTGGCTGCCAGGTTGCCGGTGCTGCTGGAGCTGCTCAGCGCAGGGAAGGTGGGCTCCTCGGGGTCCAGTGGGGTCGGGAGGGGGGAGGGGAAGTGGATGTTGGTCAGGTCAGGCAGGGAGCCCCCCGTGTTGTGGGTGGCAGGGATCAGGGCTGTAGTGTTTTCCTGGTCGGCGGATGGAAAGATGCTGGGGGGGAAAGGCCAGACAGAGGGGTAGGTGAGCTCTCAGGAGGGCAGCTGGCCTGTTCTCCCCCAGAAGCTGTAGTGGGGGCAGGAGAAGGCTGGTTGCAAAAAAAAAAAAATCAGCAGCAAAATGACACCCACAGTGAAGCGCTGCTCTGGTCGAGAAACTACTACCAGCACCGCCAGCGGAAACTGAGGAAGCAGCTGACGGCTCGGGGCTGGGTGAGAGGCTCTCACTGAACAGGAACAGGGTGTATCTGAGGTGCGAGGGTGCTGGGGCTGGGAAAGGGGCTCTGTCATCTCAGGCAGGCAGGGGTAGGAGTGTCTCCCAGCGTGGGGCTTGCTGGGTGACTGCCAGCGGCACAGTGCCCTTCTTATCAGGATGTGTGGCCTCATGAGCGGATGGGAAGACCTGGGGTTGTCCAAGCAGCCCTTGGTGGCAATAGGCACACAGGGTGGGCCCTGCTGAGACTTACTTGATTCCAGGAACCTCGCAGGACTTGGGCCTGGGCCCTGTCTGAAAGAGAAGACAGCAGAGCTTGAGCTGACCTCCTCACATGCACTGCATCCCCTCACAGTATGGTTGACCTCCCTACAAGGTCTAAGAAGTACTCAACAAGAATTGAGTTTACTGGGACTTCCCTAGTGGTCCAGTGGTTAACAATCCAGTGGCAATGCAGGGGACACAGGTTCGATCCCTGGTCTGGAAACTAAGATCCCACATGCCATGGGGCAACTAAGCCCATGAGCCCTGGAGCCTGTGCTGAGCAACAAGAGAAGCTATTGCAATGAGAAGCCTGCATGCAGCGACAAAGACCCAGCACAGCCAAAATTAAACAGATTAATTTAAAAAAAGAATACAGTTTAGTTGCAGATAAAGAATATGTGGCCCCAAAGAATAGGAGGAGGGGCTGCCCCAGACACACCCAGGGGCAAAACCAAGAATTGTGTGGAGATGGTTTTCCTACAGCCCCCTCCCGGCTTCATTCTACCTGGTAAGATGGGCATGGACCAGGGGTGGTGTGGTCCCGTTAGTCAGAGGAGGCATTGGGCAAGTAGAGGAATCCTGCCCACTCTTCGCATCCGAATCCCCTGAGGCTGTACCATGGCTGCTGGCAGCTAGCTGGGGGGCAGGACCACTGAAAACCCACCTAGATGCCTGTAGGCTAACACCCTACGTCACCCCTGAGTCAAGGCAGGCGGGGCTCAGAGTCCCTCTGTCCATGGCAAGGACATCACATGGAGAAGCCTCAGGAGGCTCAAACCAGATGCCATAAATAACACAGAAGATGCTGACCACGCCCCCTGCTGACCTGCCTTCCAATGGTGTGGGACCCTGAGCTGTGATTCCCAAGGGGACCCTGGTGCTGGTGTGCTGCCTGACCCACGCTGCCCAGGGACGGACACTGCGGCTGCCCTGTCAACCTGCCCCGGGAGAGGGTCTCAGAGAAGCTCTGCTTCCTCTTCCTCTTCTGTGAACCCAGGACACTAGTGCCATCCAAGAACCACAGGCTCCAGGCAGGGTCCCTAGACTCTCGTCCAAGAACAAAGAAACTCTCTTCCGCTGGCAGCAGACACGATTGGGCAGAACCTCGCATGCCAGCAGAGGGCTCAGCGGTGTCATGTTTTCTGCCTCTCGGCCTGCGGGCAGACACTCCTGGTATTCTTTAAGGATTATCAGACAAGAGCATGGACACACCGGCAGAGGGCTAGGCCTGCCTTCCATGCACACAGCCAGTGAGTTGGGGGGTCGGGAGGAGGGAAGGCCCAACTGGCAATGATTGGGGAACCCAAGGGGTGGCATATGCCCACCAGGCATTTAGCCCCTTCAGGGAATGCTGGGGGAACAGGTTTCTACTTGGCCATAGGCTCCTTAATTCCATGAGTAAACACTCACTTCATTACCAGATTATTTTTTGCAAAGCGCTTTGACAATGACTTTTTCTAAAGAGTCTTTTCAAATGCATTCCACGGATGTTATGGGATCCTAATGGATTTCTAAACAGTACGAAGAATTCACCCATCATCCCCCGTCCCACCCCCAACGAATCCACAGGAATTCCTTTACTGACATCCTCACAGATGTATCCTTTGGTTTCAAGCCGCAGTTAAAAGGAGTCTCGCCCAGATGCTGGGCTCTGCCACCCTCTTCTCACTCCCATGAGGCTGGGGCTCCTTCCCTCCCCAGTCATGATACTTGCCATCTTCGCTTGCTTTACAGCAGCAGCACATTTGGGCAGGTGTAGGGACCCCGTTCTCCTTACTGACGCACCTCTCTGCAACTAGATATTTCAGTTACTTTTTCCTTTGGGTTGTTAAAGAGTTTTAAAGGTTTTTACCAAGAATGAAAATCACATGTGTTCCTCAGGCAGAACTGGAACATGCAGACCGGGTCAAGAGTGCGGGCCACACCTGCATGTGCCTCTCCCCCAGGGCCTGGTCCAGCACACCCAGGGATCTGTGGGCATCTCTATGTGTCTTGTGCCTTTCTAAACAGCTTTATCCTGCTCTTTCTATGTACCAGTTTTCTCACAAGTCTCTCATGTCTTTAAAATTCCTTCAAAGATCCCAACTCACACACACAGAGCTTTCCACACGAGGGACTGAGGACAATTTCCTTATAAATCCCCTACTGTCAAACATTCAGGTTGTTTTCAGTTTATTTCAAAAGCTCTGAACACACGCCTTAATGAGCATAGTGCTGTCTGCTTCATCATCTCCTTCCAAGTTCCTGAAGGGAATGAGCGATTTGAGTTGCTGCCCCTTTCACTGCAACTTGACCAGCAATAGGTGTTAATTCTTTTTTTTTTTTTACATTCAAAATCGCTTTAGTGTTAAATGCATTTTTGTTCTATTCAAATTCTTTGAAATCTATTCATGGCACAAATTCTACCTTATCACTAGATCTTTTTGTAGGCTGAAACTGAGAAATTTGTTTCTGGACCTAGAAATAATACAGAAATCTCAATCCAACTAGGAATTCCAAGCAGACTCTGTACTGTAATAAAAGCTCCAATTACTGTGCAAATAAATGGAAGTTTATGTTTAAAGATGACGATAAATGATGATAATTATCCAATACTGTGGGTTAGCAGAATGACCACAGGCTAAGAATTAGGTAGTGTAGGTTCTAAACCCTAAGTATCTTCACAACCTTGGGCACATCACTTAACCTCCCTGGCTTCAATTTCTTTTTTATTTGAGATATAATTTGCATACAATATTTTATTAGTTTTAGGTGTACAATGTAATGATTCTATATTTGTATATACTGCAGTGATCACCATAAGTCTAGTTAATAGTTAACATTCATCAGTACATGTAAAAACATGGAATGCTTCATGATCTGCCAGTCATCCCTGCATAGGAGCCATGTTAATCTTCTCTGCATTGTTCCGATTTAACACATGCTGTCAAAGTGAACATGGATTTTAATCCTTTACACAGTTTTTCCCAGTGTTAACAGGCCTGCCGTTAGTATTCAAGGCTTAACTGGTTAAAGCTGAGGTTTGGGGAATTCCCTGGCAGTCCAGTGCTTAGGACTTTGCGCTCTCACTGCCAAGGGCCTGGGTTCAATCCTTGGTTGGGGAACTAAGATCCTGCATGCTGGGAAGCAAAAAACAAAACAAATTAAAAAAAAGAATGAGGTTCACGTTTCAGGAAATGAGATGTTCCCCCAACATGCTATTTCACCATCTTCACTTGGGTTGTGCTTCTAAAAAGAAATTTTTAAAAGATCAAGAAGGGAAACCACTTTCAAAAGCTCTTAGGCCCTTTCTTACCTTCTTGGTGTCCCATCCTTGCTTGGAAAGATTCTTGTCCGTCTCTGATGTGGTCTCCTCCATACCCGGGACTGTTAATAGTAAGACTGGGGTGGGGTGAGGTTGGAGGAGAAGCAGAAAAGGGATCTTTGCAGCCTTGCAGTGGTATCAAGAGGGCATGTCCCTGACATACAGAGCCACAACCGTGATATGAACGTAACTGCCCCAACAGTAACTTCTGGGGATTGTACTCAAGAACAAAAGAGTTTCATTTTTTAAAAGAAAAGTTAAAAAAAAAATCAGAGGACCTGTGATTTAAAAAGAAATGAAAATGAAAGCCCTGGAGCTCAGGGCCTGTGGGGCTGCTGCCTCTCACAGAGTCTACTCAGGCCTCAGAGGCCTTGAGCTGCAGAGGACCGCCAAGCATCTCTCCCATGAGTGGTTGTCTTGCCCCATGTGCCCCACCTGCAGCCCTGTGGACACCTGTCTCCTCGTCTGTGCTGTTAGCAGCCAGAGCCTGGGCCCCTCTTGGGGTCTTGACACCAAGCCACAGACCTCAACAGAGGCTAAGGTTCATCCACCCATGGCAGCTATGGCCCCATGAATGACCTCCAGTGCTAACCAGTCCCAGGGAGGAAAGGAGGGGAGAAAGGAACTAGATGGCATCACTCAAGGCCCTGGAACCAGCTGTACCTGAAGCCCCTTTCCTTAAACCTTTCAGGTAAGGTGAGAGTAAACACTTTATGAGATCCAATTTCTTTATGCCTGTTGAAGGCTGTTTTTCACCTGGAACAGCGAAATTAGGAACATAGCCAGATGGGTTAATTCCTCCTTCTCAAAAGCTAGATGAGGGGATGGGAGACCAACCAGGCTAATCCTAGACTTTGTTACTGCCTGGGCCCCTCCTAGAGGAACGGGAGAGGTGATGTTTCCCACCCCTGACCCCAAGGCCAACAGGACTCAGAGTTGCCAGGGGTCCCAAAGAGTCCCTGGGAGGGCAAAGTCCACTTGTCCATGCCAAAAGCCCAAGCTTCTGCGGGGGACCTCCCTCAGGGTAGACAGTGCTCTCCAAGCTCCCTCCAGCATCAGGAGCAGGAGGGAAGTGAAAGGTGCACTCTCATCCACCCAGGAGTTTGGAATCCTCCCTTTATTATGGAGACATTCCCTTCCGCAATCTCACTGCCAGAGCCCAGTGAGCTGGAAAGACCACATAAGGAGGGTGCCTGCCAGCCAAGGGGTGAAGTTCTGGTTGCCCATCCTCCTTCTATCAGCAAAATCTCCTGGTATGTTCACATACTTGCACAGTGAAATGCTACCAAAAAAGTGTGAAGCATCTGGACATCAGCGTACATGATTCATTCTCTGGTTTCAGGGTCCTGGAGCAGGTCAGGCCCACGTGGGTTTCGAGGGCTGGGCTCACAGCATCACACTGCCCTCTCTGGGTGTTGCTGCCCTAGTTTTTAAGATGCCGTGTACCTTCCTGGAAGGTCCCAAGGACACTGCCTCCACAACTGGCTCCAAGGAGGGACCGGGGCCTGCATACAGATCTGCCCCAGCTACAGAGGTGTGTGCATGATCCAGCTGTAAAGGGGGCTCTGGACAAGAGTTAGGGAACAACTGGCCTCTCTTCCACTCGCTGTTTCAGGATGGACCTTAGGGACCAAGTGGGTTCTGAGCATCAGAGCCAGGAAACGATTCAGTGTAAAGCTAGGGATTGAATGGTACCTGAAGATGAACATCTAGCCCCAACTGTCGGTCATGAGCTGATAAAAGCCCCTCTGCTTGGGCTTGCTGCTCCCAAAACTTGAAAGAATCTGCAAGGCCCCCTAGACTGTGAGGTCTTACCCTGAGTCCATCAACAGAAGCCAATGTGAGTTCACAGGGACTGTTTTCTCTGCCCAGAAAACCCCTACGCATCCCTCAAAATCCAATTCAAGCAGTGCCATCTCTGAAAGTTTCTCTGAACTCCTCATGTTATACAGCACTTGCTGAGTCTTCCTTCTCAGGTCTGTGGCCTCTGAGGGCACAGTGGCCACCTACTGGACTTGCCTGACCCTAGGAGAGATGCCCGTGGGCTCTGCCAATACCTCTTTTCTGGTGCGCATCCTGGGACCCACCCGTAAAGGGCTCTGGCTGGGTGGGCGTCATTGTGCTCTGGTGCAGGGCGGAGTCAGAATTGGTCCTGGGGAGAGGAGAGAAACAGTGAGCCTCAGCCCCAAAGGGGACAAAGGGATAATCTTGGCTCCACTCCATTTGGGACCCACACGACAGAAGAGGGTGACAGTTATGGGACATTTTTGTGAGCTGCGATCTGAGCAAAACCCTAAAGAACCACAACAGTGACCATGGTTTTCGCCTGCAAAGCCTCTGCCCATCCCTGCCCCTTGGATGGGAGTCTCAGCTTCAGGCAAAGGGTGGTGCTTTCCTGCTGAAACCCTGAAGAGAGGGGGCCTCCCAGTCCCACAGCGGCCATCACGGAGACCCCTACCAGTGACAAATAAGCCAAGGAAGGTCTTGCTCCAACCAACCCAATGCTGCCCAGCACCCAGGAGAGGCTCCAGTCTCTGCCCCAATGACACAATATGCCCTGGGCTGCAGACGCCTGGAGGGAGGCTGCCTAAGAAACCAGAGGCAGCCTTGGGAAGCTGGGCAGACACACAAAGGGCAGGACCAGCTGCACAGCCAATGTGGGGATGAGAGTAAGAGCCATGTGCGTCCAGACAGGAATGTCCCAGACGCTGAGAGTGACGTGGAGGAAACCTGGTTCAGGGACAAGAGCAGATGACAAAAGGCGAGGCTGTCTCTGACCCTGGGGCTGGATGAGCAATGAGAAGCTGGGGGATCCTGGCCCTCCTCCACCAGCTGTGTGTCCCCGAGCAAGTGTTCTGACCTCTCTGTGCTCTTATGCCTAAAAATGGGGAGAATAACAGCTCCAACTCTATAGAGCTCCGTGTGTCTTACATCAGTTGACACGTTACTGACTGGAGACATTATCAACGCCCCAGGCATTTGTTTCTGCAAAAATCTCCTCGTCAATAATGTGTTAATGTATGTGATGGTTGAAAAAGGACCTGGGCTATGAATACATGCTTGGTGGGCACTTAACTGTGTTACCAATTATATATATTTTGTGGGTTTTAACAGCTTGCTTACTTTTGATCTTTGTTTACTAAAATCACCTACGTATATTTTTCTGTGTATGTGTACTAAAATAAAGTTTGCCTTTTAGCCATTTTTAAGTGTATACTTAAAGTATAATGTGTGCGCACATGCGTATGTGCTAAGTAGCTTCAGTCCTGTCTGACTCTTTGCGACCCCATGGACTGTATCCCGCCAGGCTCCCCTGTCCGTGGGGATTCTCCAAGCAAGAACAGTGGAGTGGGTTGCCATGCCCTCCTCTGGGGGATCTTCCTGACCCAGGGATCAAACCTGCGTCTCTTACGTCCCCTGCACTGGCAGGCAGGTTATCACTAGCGCCACCTGGGAAGCACCAAGTACATTAACACTGGTGTGCAACTATCAGCTGTGTTATTGCAGGTATTTATATTAGCTATATTGTCGTTGCTATATCTTCCTAGATGATGACATTATGGGTTTTTTTTTTAATCTTCTACATGTATTTATATATTTCCCTAATCTTCTAGTAATATACAATACTTTTCCAATCACATTTTCTATGGCTTTTTGGGAACGTGGGAAACAATCATAATAGCACATTAAATGAAATAAAGCAATGATGACACTGAATATTCCATACAACCCCAACTTTGGTTAAAAAGAAAAGAAAAAAAAAGTCATAAATCAGAGAAAGGAAAAAAAAATCCCTGGAAGACCCCAAAACTGTGACCTCATTGTTACAGGGATAGAGTTGATTTCTAGAAACTTCTGGATGCTCCTAAGTTTTGCCATTTTTAAAGGACTACATCTTGGTTTCCCAAGCACGACCATGATGGAAGTATGGCTTTGTTTCCAACAAGAGGGCTGGGGGTTGGTTCTGGGTCACTGACCTTCTCCAGCTGGTGTCCGCAGGTGGCGAGAGGTACACGGTGCCATATGGGCAGCTGTCCACGTGCGTGTGAGTTAAGGGGATGGTGCTGCTGACTCAAGCCCTCCCTGAGCCCCAGAAACCCTGCATGGGCCAGCCCGAGGAGCCAGGCTGCTGGGAGGCTGCGAACAGCTGGGGCCTCGGGGCGGGGGGCCTTTCCTGCCTGGCTGCGAGCAGCCCCCAGGGTCCAGCCCCGTCCACCTAGCACTCAGCACTCACCCCCTGCAAGCGCACGTGCGGGCTGCGCCCCTTCCAAGAGAGGCCTCAGCCGTGAAACAGGGGCCCGTGGGGGCGGGGGGGCTGCAGGGAGTCTAGTTCAGCTGACCCCGGCCTTGACTCTTAATTCTGGGCTGACGGGGTGGCTCCCGGGGCCCCGAGAGCTCGGTCTGGGGCCCAGCTGCTCAGGCTCCCCCAGCCCATGGAAACAAGAAGCAGGAAAGAACAGTCTTCTCTGTGCTCAAGAGCTGGGGTTCCCAGGAGCAGCCACTCAGACGCTGGGGGTGGGGGAGGCTGGCTGGCTAAGCACCAACGGGCAGCCAAGTCGGTGGGGGGGTTGGATGGGGGGATTCTTGACAGTCTTCTCTGCTTGGCCAAGGTGCAAAGGCAAATTTTGTGTCTTCCGGTAGCCTCCCTCTGATCTGTCTGGGTCTGGCTCAGGCTCAGATCCCGTAGACCCCCCTGCCTCGGCTGGGCTGCCCTCCGTGTGGCCCCTGGAGGGTTCACCACCATGGCCCTGATGTGTGGATGCCCGGCCCACAGCTTTCCTGGGCCCCCCTGCCCAGGCAGGCGTCTGAGTGCACTCTCCCAACTCATCTCAGGCTGTGTGCTCCAGGGGTCTCTTCTGTATCACTGTTTCCTGGGCTCTCCTAACCCCCCACCTGGCTAAAGGCTCCTCAGCTTGCACTGCCTCCTCCAGGAAGTCTTCTGGGGTTGCCATGTGATTGCACCCACTCCTGGTGCTGCCCAGTAGCCCTGGAAGACTGGAGCAGCCCTGATTCTATCACGGTGTGGGTAACAGGCTGCTCTGTCAGCCGGATGAAGCGGTCCCCGCCCCAACCCCCAGCCCCACACCCCTGCCCACATCCTCTGGGAAAAGGATATCTGCCTTCCGTGTTTGTCCACCGACAGGGGCCGGCGGTGCGGGGAGCCAAGCCGGCCTCGCTCCCGGTACACTCTATCCACCAGCCCATGGTGCCGCGTAGTTCGGCTGGTGTCCAGGCCCGAGGACGGGAAGGGTGTCTGGGGGTAGGGAGGGGACCAATGTGGGGAGGGAGGAGAGGAAGAGATGGAACAAGAAAAGAGAGGAACCCAAACCACGGTTATCCGCTGTGATCTGAGATTTGACCCCCAGAATCTGACCTCAAGTTCCCCCCAACAACCCCCTCTTGCCCGGCTCTGGAGACACCCTTGGCTATTCCAGATGGGCCTCCTTTCCTCTGGGGCCCCTGCCCCCAGCCTCCGAGCACTGTGGGGGTGGCGGCGAGCCAGGGGTCCCAGGCACCAGGGCGGCAGGCGTGCAGTGCAGCCGGCATGCACGGGCCAGGCAGAGCGGCGCAAGCTCGGGGCCCGGTGCTGGCAGGGGTGCCAGGGTGCAGCGGGCCCGAGCACCCCCCTCCAGCCTCGCCAGGTGCAGACGGGCCTCCGCCCTCTCTCTCCGGGCCTGGCCGACCTCCTCTCCCCACCTACGTCATCCCTGGAGGGGCCTGCCAAGAGACAGCCCCAGGGCTTCCAGCCCAGGACGTCAGGGGCCCACCTGGCCTAGTACTGGCTCCCCGGAGGCTCCTCGGCAAGCCTGGGGCTGGTCTTGATTGAGACTCGACCCCCGCGCACCCTCCCCCACGGCCTTGTCCCAGCACCACTGGGAGCCAAGTGCAGGCGCGCTTTCCGGAGCCCTGGCCCACAGCTTGGCTGGACGGGGCTCCCTTCCAGAACCTGGGGCTGGCATGAGGCCCCCAGTCAGGCCCTGCTCCCGCTTCAGAGGTCCCCAAGAGCCTGCTCTCCGCCTGCCTTGGCGCCACGGGGCCCCCACACCATCTGACGGAGGCAAGACTGGCAGCCTTAGCCTAGCTCTGGATGCAGCTACCGGCCCCCTACCCAGCCATCTGGCCTTTGGGCCCTTCTCTCTTCTCTGCACAGCCAGGCAAAAAGCAATTTCCTCGGGAAGCCTGCCCCTGGCTGCCTCATCACTCTGCCCCACCTGTCCGAACACCTCAGCTAGCACTCGGGGCTGACTGCTCTCCCTGGCGCCTGGGGACCTGTCTTTCTTGGACCCAGCGAGGAAGCAAGGACCCTGCCAGCTTGGGTCTTTATGTGTTTCTGCCTCCAAAAGGCTGCAGGCCCGGGAGACGGCAGCGACCTCACCATCCAGGCATGGGTACCAGAGGGCACAGGCCGTTCATCTCCTCCCAGAGATGCCTGGAAGCCCAGAGGGGAAACTGAGGCAGCTGAAGCAGAGCCAGAGGCAGAGAGCAGCTCAGACCAGCCACAGCCCCGCTCGCCAGGCCAAGTCTAGGACCTGTGCACACGTGTGTGCGTGTCACAGGAATGAACCCATGCAGCGTCGGCGCGCATGCTCGGATCCCCAGGGCAGGGGTCTCTGGATGCGCCCACACGCACTTCCCCAGACCAGGGGGTGCAGGGCGGATCTGCTTCCACTGGCAGAGGGGACACCTCCCACGGGGCCACAAGGGCGGCCGCACAGGAGTACCTAGCGCCCACGCGCGTGCCGGGGATGCCGAGACCTCAGCCCAGGGGCTCATTTACCAGAGAGACAGGAGCCGCTGCCAGAGCCTCCCCCAGAAATCCGCTGGGCTGAAAATGCAAAGAACCGAGACTTTGAGACACTCCTGCCTCACCTGGTCCCCCAGTGGGAAACCCAAGAGGCCCCTCTTGGCCCTTGGGGGCCCTACAGTAGCCCCAGACAGGGCAAGCTTGGGGGTGCCCAGAGAGACACACTCCTTGAAGAAGGAAGGGATGGGGAAAACAGAGGAAGGGGCGAGCAGGGAGGAGGGGAGGAAAGCCAACTAGGAAGGGCCCTGACCAAGATGAGCAAGACGGCCTGGTGCATGTGCTCTGACGTGGAGGCCATTGGAGGAGGCCCTGGGGACTCAGAGCTGAGCCAGCCGGACCCCAAGCCAGCCCGTGGGATCCGGGGCCCCGGCACATCCCCGCGGCGGTGTGGGAGGAGCACAGCTGGGGAATGAATAGGACTGAGCTCCCTGCGGGGCCGACCCAGCTCCACCTGGCCTGTCAACACGCACACGGACGTGGCTGTTTCTGGGGCTCTGTCCCAGCCATTGGGACAGGTGTGTGGCTGCTCAGTGGACCTGTCGCTGCAAAGCCCAGACATCATGCTGGGGGGTGGGGGGCAGGCAGCTTTCGGCCCGGCTCCTGGGCCCACCATGCCCCCACTTCCACTGCAGATCAGGGTCGAGGGACAGGGCCCGGGGGAAGAGGCGGACAGTGGGCCTTATCTCTTATTTGTGATAAGGATGTGCGCGGCAGCTACACGGCCTGCGGGAGCTGCGCTGTGTGCGTCTCTGCCAAGAAACGTTTGCAGACAAGTGGGGTCAGGCCGCGGGGCCTCCTTCTGAGAATTGCTGGGCGTGCAGATTAGTGAAGCGGGACGGAGCCAAGCCCCAGAGGCCCTGAGCGGTTCCCGCTGCCGCACAGCCGGCCAACAGGTGTAGCGGCTGCCGAAATGCTCATCGCCAGACCTTGGCCTTGCTGCGGGATCTGCTGACAGGGGATGGGCCAGAGGGAGCCGGGCGAGGCCTGGCCAGGCCATCCCAGAGGAAGGAGTGGGCGGGGGGGGCGGTGTGTGGCAGGGGGACGGGTGGCAGCAATTGCCTGTGATCTCCGACGTTCACAGGCTGTCATACAGGCACTCTTGCTCGGTGGACAGTGTGGGGCCTGGCCTGTAACACACTCCAGGTGGGAGGTGGCGTGGGGGAGGGATGGGGCCTCACCTGGAAGGGCAGATCCACAGTGCCGCTCCCAATCTGGTTCACGTTGGGCAGGGACCCACCGTAGTACTGGCCACGGCTCGGGCCCAGCTGCAGGTACTGGGACTTCTGGAGCTGGAGCTGCAACAGAGAAGCTGACAGCTATAGTGGGGGGAAGGGGAAGACACCTCTTGAGCACACCCTGTGGAGCGCCATTCCCAAGGGCCCTACGCGTGACACCAGGCACAGAGGATGTGGGACTCCCGTGACTCAGATTCTCAAAGGAGCCATGAACCAGAAGAATCAGAGACCCAAGATGCCCCAGGTGGCCCACTCCAGGCAGGGAAACTCGCCTCCCCATCCGGAAGGGTGCTGCCTCCGTGAACTTGAGGGAGCCTCACTGGCTGCTTCAAACAACTGGTGAATAAGCAAGAGTATCAAGTGGACCTGGAGCCTGGAAGCCTGAGCAGGAGGCCCCTCACCCACCCGGGGGAGCCATTTCTTATCACGCCAAAGGCTATGTTCCTGGGGCGCAGGCCAGAGGCTGCGAATTTACGCCCGGACACGGGAGAAATTGTCTTTTCACTGGTCTGAATCAGAGGGGCCGGCTCTGAAGTGCAGCGCTGGCTTTTCAAAGCACAGCATGAGCCGGTCTGCCAGATCCTGCCTGAGTTCTAAGGAGTCCAGCCCAAGCCCCCAGGCCCCCTCTGCCTGTCCCGCCAGTCTCACCCACTGCAGAGCCTTCATCCGGGCTGGCCACATTCCTGTGTGGTCCTCCGCCATTCACTCACACGTGGATTTGTCCCCCTGGGCCAGGACTCAGAATCAAGAGCCCGGGGCTCCCTGACCAGTCACAGCTGCCTCCGAGCAGGGCTGGGACCTGGCCTTCCCTCGCCAGAGCATCGATTCCACTTCGCCAGGAATAGCAGATGCTCCTGACCCGGTTGACACCACCAATGGCCTTCGGGCAGGTCCCCGAGGCCCATCAATCTGCCCTGGGATGCAGTACCGTGACAGAGGGGCGGCCGCTGGGCACCAGGGGAGGGGTGGGCGTCTGCCGCGGCCGGTTGGGATGGTTGCTAGGGTCAACACTGTGTACACAACAAGAACGGCTCACGTTCCCTCACAAACAGCTCCTGGCAGCGCGCCGCTCACTGGCCGCCCACACCGCCCCACTCTCCCACGCCAGCCCCGGCTTCCTGGGGGGCCTTGGACACCAGAGGGGGAAGTGAAGCTCAGGAACTGGCTGCTGGCCCGGCCGAGCACCTCACCCAGGTAAACAGCTGTTTCCTGTGAAGGGCGGCGGAGCCAGGAGGGAGCCTGACCCAGCTCCATTCCTCCACGGGTGGCTCTCAGGCATCTGCTGGACCAGACTCTGACTCCAAAAGCTGGAGATGTTCGCCATGAACACCCTGTGGCCCTCCTCCCCAGGTCCCCGGGTCACGCGGGATGAAACAGGCCAGCCCCCGGTCAGGAGAGGTCAGGCGAGGCCAAGCAGGGTGGGCTCAGGTGTCCTTGGACCTGAGACCCGCCCCCCCAGGACCTTCTTGTGTCTGAGCCACAGGGCACGAACCTACATTACACCCACCTCTCAAGTACCACCTGGCCCTGGAGGCTACAGCCCCCTCCTGCACCTCAGTTTCCCCTCCCATAGAGTGGGTTGTCCAGACTGTGTGTGTGTCCACGTGAACACCAGACGTGTGACACAGGAAGTGCTCCCATTACACCTTCCGGGCCGAGGGAGCCCAGAAGGGGACCTGCTGCTCATGGCTGTGTGTCTGCTCTAACGCTGGCCCTCCTAGCCATCTCAGCCGGAGCCTCTCCTTCCCGCAGGGGCCCCCAAACCCCATCCACTTTGTCACGGGAATGTCAGGCTGTGTGGTACGGCCTCTGGAGTGGACCCAGTGTGGGGCCCCCCTCTTCCTCTGGGGGACCCCCATACTCATCCTTGCTTGTACATGGAGCGCCACAAGCAGGGCTTCCCAGGTGGCTCAGTTGGTAAAGAATCTGCCTGCAGTGCAGGAGACCTGGATTTGATCCCTGGGTTGGACCTGAGTTGGGAACAGCCCTTGGAGAAGGAAATGGCAACCCACTCCAGTATTCTTGCTCAGAAAATCCTATCGACAGAGGAGCCTGGTGGGCTACAGTCCACGGGGTCACAAAGAGTTGGACAAGACTGAGCGACTATCACTTTCACTTTAAAGGGTGAACCTGGCTCAGGGCTGTTTGATCTTTGCTCCCAGCTCCTGGGAAGTGAAAGTCCTGCCACATCAAAGTGTATTTGTTCGCCTGGAACCCTGGGCCACACTGGGTATCTCTGCTAATAGGGTGGGCGAGGGTGGGGGGCTCAGGTGACTGAGGTTCTCAGCTCCTCCTCTGCTGGGGCTGCGTCTGTATGGTGGACCCTGGTAAAATCCCTGGACGCCAAGGCTCGGGGGGACCCACAGCTTCCAGCCCCCACGCATTGTCAGCACACACTGGAGCTGGGAGCAGCAAGCACTGTCCACGCAACTACACGGGGACGGGAGTCTCCAGCTCTGTTTGGAAGTCTCCTGGCCACCGCCCCCTTCCAACTGTGACCTGTGTCCTTTCACTGTAACAGACCATGGCCGAGGGCGTCTCTGATGGCCCCGCAGTTCAAGCATCCAGCTGCCAATGCAGAGGACGCGGGTTGGATCCCTAGTCAGGGAAGATCCCACATGGCACGGGGCAACTAAGCCCGGGCGCTGTGCTCCAGAGCTCAGGATCTGCGATAAGAGAAGCCACCCAGCAGAAAGCCCAGGCACCGCAACTAGAAGGTGGGCCCTGCTTGCCGCAACTAGAGAAAGCCCGCGCACAGCAACACAGACCCAGCGCAGCCGTAAATAAAAACAAATGAATAGACAGAACTTTTAAGAAATAGACCATGACCGTGAGTATGAAGGTCTTCAGTGACTTCTGAGTCCTTCCAGTGAACCGTTGAGCTGAGTGTAGCTTTTTTTTTTTTTCAGTCGCTCAGTCATGTCTGACTCTGTGACTCCATGGACTGCAACCCACCAGACTCTTCCATCTATGGAATTCTCCAGGCAAGAATACTGGACTGGGTTGCCACTTCCTCCTCCAGGAGATCTTCCTGACCCAGGGATGGAACCCAGGTCTCCCAAATTGCAGGCAGGTTCTTTACCATCTGAGCCACCAGGGAAGTCCTAGTACAGTATTGGGAACCCTCAATTTCTGCAGCTGGTGTCAGACATGAAGGTGGTCTTCAGGGCCCCTTAACTTTTGCAGGGGCTGACTGCTGTCCCATGCCCGGCCAGAAAACCCCAGGAATAAGCAGACCCTGGGGTGAGGAGGTGTCAGCCTGGGCTCCACCCATGGACTGGATGCCTCCAAGGCTACACAAGGAGGACCAAAGAGTGATGCCACCAGGCAGGGTTTGACAAACTGCTGGACGCCAGACCTCAGACCTCTTCCCCTGTCAAACCACAGTCCCTCCTGCATCCCTCTGCCCAGAGGTTCCTGAAGGCACTTTCTACCCTACCCCCAACCTCAGCATAAACCCAGCATCCAAGCCAGGGTCTAACACTCGGCAGCAGTGCTGGTGGAACAAAGGCGCACACGAACTCACGAGTGAGTAACCAAATGAATGAAGGAACGGACACCGCGGTTCCCATGCACCAGGTGACAGCTCCATCTGGAGGCCATACAGGAACCTTTCAGGATGCTGACACAACCCCTGGTGCCCTAAGGTGGCTTGAGCCTGCCCTTCCCCTTGCCCCATTCTCGTGGGTTTTGGCGGAAGGCAGTATGGGCAGGGTGGTGACGCCTGGACAAGACCTGCTGGTATGGAGGAGCTGCGCCTCGCAGGTGCCCCTTGGCTTCTGGCCTGAGGGTCAGACAGCCTGGGGTCCAAGACCAGGCTCCCACATTGTGAGAGCAGACCCCATTCCAGATGCGGAGGATAGGAAGGTGCCCTATCACTCACACTTTCACAGGGGCCTCCCTGCTCTCTGCTCTCCCCACTCCCTCCAGAAATCTGATCCCAAAGCACCCCGAGTTTGTGCTCCCCCTACCCCAGGGAGCTGCCTGTGACAGCTCCCCCTCCACATCCATCTTGGAGGGGCCTCCCTGACACCCCCTCAAGGAGAAGGCCCCCCGTCACCTTCATATTGGCCTCTGGCCTTGTTGTTATTGCTGTTGTTACAAGGCATGTGGGATCTTAGTTCCCCAAGGAGGGCTTGCCTCTCTAACCCCTGCATTCGAAGCCGAGTTCTAACCACTGGACTGCCAGGGAATTCTCCCTGTTGTTGCTCTTAACCTCCGTTTTTATTATGAAAGTTTTAGGTTCACAGAAAAACTGCGAAGATGGTAGAGGGAGTTCCTGAATTGCCCACCCAGCTTCCTCTAAAGCTACCCTCTTCCTCTACGGAGTTAAAGGAAGACAATCACAACAGTAAGAGCACCACTGACCCAGACTCTTCCCACCTGCCTCTTGGTGTGTCTAACCACATCTGCGCAATCCAAAGTGCCTGGCCCTCGACTTCCCTACCGCTGCAGTGGCTGAGACTCTTTGCACCCAAGGCAAGAGGCTGGGTGCGATCCCTGATCAGGGAACTAGATCCCACATGCCACAACTAAAGATCCCCTGTGGGCTTCCCTGGTGTCCAGTGCATAAGAACCCGCCTGCCAGTGCAGGGGACAAGGGTTCAATCCCCTGTCCAGGAAGATCCCACCTGTTGTGGAGCAACTAAGCCCATGCACCACAACTACTGAAGCTGTGTGCCGCAGCTAGTGAAGCTGCAGCAATGAGGAGCTTGTGCGCCGCAATGATGAGCAGCCCCCACTCACTACAAGCAGAGAAAGGCTGCGCACAGCAGCGAAGACCCAGTGGAACCAAGAATAAATAAATAATGACAATGAAAGATCTTGTGTGCCGCCACTAAGACCCAGCGCAGCCAAATAAATAAATCAAATATTAAAACAAAACAAATGCCTGGCCTGAGACCCTGACTACTGTCCCCATGCTGCCCCCACCAGGAGGTGGGCACCTGAGATTCACGGTCTGCCAGTCACAATGTGTCTGCTGCTGACCCTGCATGTGGCCACACCAGGGCTCCAGGCAGTGCTATCATATATCTGGCCTTGCCTCCCACCAGCATTCTGCAGCTCCAGATCTTTCCAGAACAGTCCAGTTCATGCCTCTCAAACCTTCCTGCTCTCAGGTGTGAACCAACCAACCAACCCCGTGGGGCCACACCCTGGGGTCAGAGATGGGGCCAATGGGGCCACAACAGACAACCAGAAGCACCGCACTGACCTTAGCCACCCTCTGCTCAGCGTCTCCCCACCCCACGTGCTGCAGACGGCACCCCGGAGCCCCCTCCCCCCCACCATGGGGCACAGAGCCCTTCTCTGTATCAGCACACTTAAGCATCACAAATGCCCTGTCTTAAGTATCCTGGGCTGACCGTAACAAATTACCATAAAGTGGGTGGCTTAAAACAACAGGAATTCACTCCCTCACAAACCCAGAGGTGAAGTCGAAAATCAAGGTGTGAGCAGAGCTGATTCCTTCCAGAGCTGCAGACGGAGGACGCAGCCCAGCCTCTCTCGGCTTGAGGGGGCTCCGGTCATCCTTGGCTCATGGCTCCGATCTCTGCCTCCATCTCCACACAGCCTTCCCCTCTGTGGCTGTGTCCCAAACCCCGTCTCCTTTCTCTCAGAATAATACCTGTTATTAGATTCGGAGCCCATCCTATTTCAGAATCATCTCATCTTGGGACCCTTAATTACATCTGCAAAAGTGCTCTTGCCAAGTAAGGCCATGTTCCCAGGCTACGGGGTGAGCATGTGGACATACCTTTTGAGGGGACACAACTCAATCTAAGACAGGAACTTTGAGGGGGTTCCCAGCATACTCCACTTTCCAGATAGGAAAACTGAGGCTGAGCAGGGAAAGGAGCAGCCTAGGGCCACCCCACTCAAAAGTGGTCAAGTAGGGCATGGACTCCACTCCTGGAACCTGACTCCTGGATAACCTTGTGGACCAGTGGGCAGCTGGGACCACAGAGTGTCAGAGGCCATGTCACATCACAGATCAGAGCACACCATCTCGTCTGGAAGCTTCAAGTCAGAGCGTCAACCCAACCATGTTGGCTCTATCAAGGCGGGGGCGCGGCACGAGTCTCACTGTAAAAAGCCTCCTCAGGGGGACTTCCCTGGTGGCGCCAGTCATAAAAGCCCACCTGCCAATGCAGGAGACATAAGAGACGCAGGTTCGATCCCAGGTCAGGAAGATCCCCTGGAGGAGGGCATGGCAACCCACGCCAGTGTTCTCGCCTGGAGAATCCCATGGACAGAGGAGCCTGGTGGGCTACAGTCCATGGGGTCACAAAGAGTCGGACACAACTGAAGTGACTTAGCTCGCACACACGCATGCAATGCAGGGGATGAGGGTCGGAGCCTTGGTTGGAGGAACTAAGATCTCAGGTGCCTCGCAGAAACCAAGACCCCATGCCGCAACTACTGAGTCTGCGCAGCACAGCTAAAGACTCCACGCACTGCAGCGAAATACCCCACGTGCTGCAACAAAGACCCAACACGGCCAAGTAAATAAGAAGATTGTTTAAAAGGCCACCTCAAGCCCTGCCTAAGCCCCGGGGCCCTTGTTTTTAGGCAGGAAAGCCCCACTGGTTCCTGACACAGCCTGAGTCAGGACCGGCCCTGATACCCATCCCTTCTCCCCCTACAGAACGGTGGGGAAATGGTGACTTCTTCAGCTTCCCCCAACCCCCTTGCTGCCGGGACCCCGCAGGGATAGAGCTGCCCTGCGAGGCGTGTATCCCGTTTCTGTGTTCACATCCCTACTGGGCATGCCCCGCCCCACCCTGGCAGCATCCGAGGGGCTAGGAGGAGTAGGGGCCACAGGGCTGGGGAACGATCAGGAACCAGTGCCCCGAGAAGGCATGGCAGACGCAGTCACTTCCCCAGGGCAGTCCCAATCCTCCGAGGCCCCCACAGGAGGCAGCGAATTCCCATCTGTCAGCTCCTCCCAGGCCTCGCTGTCTGGAAGGAGCCAGCCCTGGTCGGGCCCATCATAACCACCATGGTAACTGGCCAGCCTCCTAATGAGATAAGGGGAGTGGCCACGCTGAAGGCTGAGCTCTGTCCTGCAAAGCCAGGGCAGGCGCGGGGGCCACAGCAGAGGGTCAGGGAGGAGCCTCGAGCTCTGAGCAGACCTGCTTCCCCCTCTCACCACGGAGGTCTGCACTATCTGGCCCCTTGCTCCCCACGTGTCACTGCACTCTGCCAGCCGAGGGGGCTGCCTCGGGGCATTTGCACCAGCATCTCCTCCAAGAGGCTCTTCCCACTGGGCTGGCCCGACACTGTGCACCTCTCCCCTGTGGGGTCACCTCCACGGCTCACTCTCCAAAACCACTCGAGGTCTGTCTCTTCCCATCAGACTGTCAACCCCGTGAGGACCCTGGCACAATGGTGCGGCATGGCACCCCCGTGGGGACTGAGAGGCCAGACATCAGAAGAACCTGTGAGTGCAGGAACGATGACTCAGTGTGCGCGGGATCCCAGGCGGGGACCGAGCTCCTCCCATGCTCACGTGGGAAGTATCACCCTGTCTCTGGGGAAACTGAGGCCCAAGGATGAACAGACAGCTTCCCAAGCGCACGGGCCAAGAACCACTCATGAGAGGGAGGTGGAGAGCAAATCCATCGTGAGGGTACCACCCTTTGGGGACCTGAGTGCTGAGCAGGACCCCAGGAGATTCACACACCCTGGCCTGAAGCCCCGCCCACTGGGCTCCCCAAGGTGGAGTCCTCAGGAGGTTGCTGACATCAGAGGGGCCCTTGAAGGGGCCACTGTTGGAGGCTGTTCCCAGGAAGGGAGGGACCCGGGCTTTGTCAGGTTCTCCAAGCATTCCAGCAGCCATAGGGGCCTTTGGAGGGAGCCCCCGAGAGTCCCTAAAGGGATCTAACTGAATCTTGTGGAGCTGCTGCTGCGTTTTCTAGAGCCAGCGTTCCCCATGGGTGACTGTGGCCCACTTTTGAATGGCTGTGTCCCTGCAGGTTCTTTCCAAGGAACCGGCCCCAAGAGGCCAGTCTCAGCTGCTCCAGCACCAGACGAGAGTTTGAGGAAGGGAGGCGGGCCCTCTCAGGCTCCATTCACCGCACCCATGGGATGACCGGTCTCTCCCCACACCTCTGCTGCCCACTCTGGGAATGAACACCTGGGGCTCGGGCAGACCGCTGGGCAAGCACAGGCACCCAACCAGGAAGGCCCGGGACTACTGTTTTCTCTCTTTAAACTTTTTTCTTTCTTTTTTATCAAAGTCACGCAACAGAAAAATGAACCATTTTAAAGTGTACAAATCAGCAGCATCTAGTACATTCACAATACTGTACTACCATTACCTTTAGCCAGGTCAAGAGCATTCTCATCACCCCAAAAGAGACCCAGTGCCCATTAACAGTCGCTTCTCAGTCCCCTCACAGCCCCACAACCACTAACTTGCTTTCTATTTGTCTGCATTTGCCTATTCCTGACATTTCATACAAAGGTGGCGCTAGTGGTAAAAAACCAGCCTGCCATCACAAGAGACATAAGAGATACGGGTTCGATCCCCAGGTTGGGAAGATCCCCTGGAGAACGAAATGGCAACCCACTCCAGTATCCTTGCCCGGGAAATCCCACAGACAGAGGAGCCTGGCGGGTTTCAATCCATAAGGGTCGCAGAGTCAGACACGACTGAAGCGACTTAACACGCACAAAGGGGATCACACACTATTTGTCTGTGTCTGGCTTCTTTCTCTTGGCGTGTTTTCAGAGTTCATCCGTGCTGTAGCATGTGTCAGAGCGTCACTCCTTTTTATGTCTGAATTAATATTCCACTGCATGGATGGACCACGTTGTGTTTATCCGTTCATCTGCCGATGGATGTGTGCTGGCCCACCTCCTGGCGACCGTGACTAGTGCTGCTGTGGACGTGCATGTACAAGTACCTGCTTGAGTCCCTGTTTTCAAACCTCTCAGGAGTATACCTACAAGGAGAACTGCTGGATCATATGATAATCCCGTATTTATCTCATTGAGGGACCGCCAGACTGTCTTCCACAGCTACCACACCATTTTACATTCCTACCAGCAGTGTACAAGGGTTCCAATTCCCCCACATCCTCACCAACACTGGTTAATTTCTGCTGTTTTGACAGTTGCCATCCTGACGGGTGGGAGATGGTACCTCTTTTTGGTTCTGACTTTCATTTCCCTGATGACTAGTGATGTTGAGCATCTTATCATGTGCTTACCGGCCATTTGTATATCTTTGGAGAAATGACAAGCCCTTCGCCTTTTTAAAAAGTGAGTTGCATGTTTTTTTCCTTGTTGAGTATATATTCTGGGTCTTTTTTTTTAATTGGAGTGTAACTGCTTTACAATATTGTGTTGATTTCTGCTGTACAACAATGTGAATCAGCTATAAGTATTAGTCGCTCAGTCATGTCCAACTCTTTGCAACTCCATGGACTGAAGCCTGCCAGGCTCCTCTGCGTGCGATTTCCCAGGCAAGAACACTGGAGTGGGTTGCCATTTCTCTTCTCCGGGGGATCTTCCTGACCCACGGATCAAACCCGGGTCTCTTGCTTTGCAGGCAGACTTTACTGTCTGAGCCACCAGGGAAGCTCTTGGTTAATCAGCTATATGTATACCTATATCCCCTTAAGCCTCCCTCCCAACCCCACCATCCCACCCCTCTACATCATTAGAGAACCAAGCTGAGCTCCCTGTGCTATACTGCAGCTTAACATTCTGAATCTTAATCGCTTATCAGAGCCTACAGTCCATAGGGTCCTACAGTCCATAGGGTCGCAAAGAGTCGAACACAACTGAAGCGACCTAGCACACATGCACAGATTATATGGTTTGCAAATATTTTCTTTCTCTGTCTTTTCATTTTCTTGACAGTCTTTTGACGCACAGAAGTTTTCAACGCTCACAGGGTCCAATTCTTTGCTTGTGCTTTTAGTGCTTCCTTCTAGGAATTTTACAGATTGAGCTCTTCCATTTCAGTTTTTAGTTCATTTTTAATTCACTGTCATCGGGAATGCCCTGACAGTCCGGTGGTTAGGACTCCGCACTTTCTCTGCCAAGGCCCCTGTTTCAATCACCAGTTAGGGGGACTTTCCTGGCAGTTCAATGGCTAAGACTCCCTGGTCCCAATGCAGGGGCTCAGGTTCAATCCTTGGTCAAGGATCTAAGAACAAGTGCAGCCAAATAAATAAATATATTTTTTAAAAAATCCCTAGTTGGGGAACTAAGATCGCATAAGCCACACGATGCAGCCAAAAATAATAATAACTCACTGTTGTTAACTTTGTTGCTACCCCAGCCCCACCCCACCATGGGCCCCCACACCAAGGGAGGGCTCCACAGTGAGGCGAGGCCAGGCTGACCCCCCCGAAGTGTGCCTGGTACACTGGAGTTTCTCATTACACGTCTGCTGAGCACAGGAAGGAATAATGAATGAATCAGGGAATGAATGAAAGCGTCACAGGCATGTGGCCGAGCTCAGATTCCAGGCTGAGTCACTCCAGCCCCCGGCCCCTGGCCATGGAGACACTCCCCAGCTGCCTCCTCACTCCTTCCCAAAGTGTAAATACAGAACCAGATACACAAACACCGAGTGTGCCTCGGAATGCCTTTAATCAGACTCGGCTGCCGCTGCCAAATCCCCAACCCCTGCTGAATCAGAGGGTCCGCTGTGAGCACGTTTTGTCTCCTTCGGCGGTGGCGGTTGCTGAGCCCAGACATTCGGGCTGGGGTGGAGGAAGAGTCCCTCGAGGTCTGAGCACAGCACAGCTGGCGCCTGGGGGCCTCTCCCCCGGCCCGCCAGCCAGGCGCCCACTCTGGGTGGGACCCTAAAGCAGCCCTCAGAGGGAGAGGGCTCCCCTCCACTTTACAAGTGGGGAAACTGAGGCCCTGGGGAATGACAGGCTTGCACTAAGGCCACCTGAAAAGGGGACGAGGCCACCTGAAAAGGGGACAAGGCCTCGGGTACAATCCAGACTCTTTCCCTCACAAACTGCAACTTCCTGGTGGCCCAAAAGGCCCTCCCATGCCTCCTGCCTCTGGGCCCTTGCACTCATCTCGCCCTCTTCTGGAACCTTCCACGGAGCTCCTTCTCATTCTTTGGGTTTCAGCTCACACATGACATCCTCAAAGAGCTTTTCCTGATCCCTTCCTTCCACAATAATCCTCTGGGGACCTCCCTGGCAGTCCGGTGGTTAAGACTCTGCACTTTCAGCACAGAGGCTGCGGGTTCGATTCCTGGCTGGGAAACTCAGATCCCACGTGCCACGTGGTGAGGCCAAAAAAACACCAAGGATCAAAATAAGCCTCTGTTTTAGCTCAGGCCACCGAAACTGAAGCCCACAGAATGGGCGGCTTGTATTTCTCACGGTTGTGGAGGCGGGAGTCCGAGATGAGGCTGCCAGCACGGCCTCCGGTGAGAGCCGTCTGCAGAAGGCCGCCACGGCCCAGTGTCCTCGCGTGGCCTTTCCTCGGGGCGAGTCTCCCTCTCTCCCTTTCCTAAGAAGACACCTGTCCTATGGACTCGGGATGCCCCCTCAGGACTTCATGTCACTTCAATCACCTCTCAAAGCCCCATCCTCCACCTCTGGTCACACTGGATGCTAGGGCTTCCACACAGCAATCTGGGGGCCACAATCTGGCCCACAGCCCCCTCTCACGGGCAAGCAGCTGGCTTGTGTCTGTCTGGTGGGCCAGCCAGCCTGACAGCTGGGGCCCGGCATGCCCAGCCTCCGTGAGTGCCTAGGGGACCAGCTCTCATCCCCAGGAAGGCACCATCGACAGCTGTATCTGGAACCAGGAAGCCCAGAATCGCCCCGCGCCCCGTGTCCTCTGGGATCACCCTCAGCTGGCCAGGCCCAGGCAAAGCCAGGGAGCCCAGGACTCTTCCAGCAGAAGCCCCCAGGCTATAGGATGGGGTGGCCTGCGAAGAAGGGTCTTCTCCAGGCCTGGGCTTAGAGAGGCCGGAAGTCAGTGAGGTAGAGGTGACAAGAGATGCGTGCTGTCCCCGGGGCTGCTGGCAAGAGAGACATGATGGGTGGAAAACCACAGCTGGCGTTTCTGAAATCAGCTGCCTAAATGTAAAGTCACGTGCCTGTTTACCAGAGGCACGTGTGAGGCAGCACAAAGGAGCAGAACCAGCCCGGGGTGAATCCACTCAGCCCCTCAACTCGAGCTGCAGGCCCACATGGAACTTCAGGACAGGACCTAGTCTGAAAACAGTTTTTGTGGTTGTGATTAGTTAAGGCTCTTGAGATGAGCTCATCTTGGATTTGGGGAGATCCCTAAATCCAGTGACTGGTGTCCTTACAGGAAGAGAACATGGAAGACAGGAAGGAGGCCAGGTGAAGGTGGAGGCAGAGATCGGGGGATGCAGCTGCAGACAAGGAGCCTCAAAGGGTTACCAGCAGCCCCCAGAGCTGGGAGAGAGGCCTGAGATGGATTTCTCCTCGGAGCTCCGAGAAGGATCCAACCCTGCCCACATCTTGATCTACGGGCTTCCTGTCTCCAGAACCATGACAAAATAGACTTCTGGTTTTTGTTTTTTCCTGTTTTTGTTTTGAATCTCTGCATGCATGCTGTGCATGCTCAGTCACTTCAGTCGTGAAGGACTCTTTCCAATCCCATGGACTGTAACCCTCCAGGCTCCTCCGTCCATGGGATTCTCCAGGCAAGAATACCAGAGTGGGGTGCCATGCCCTTCTCTAGGGGATCTTACCGACCCAGGGATCGAACCCGAGTCTCCTATAGCTCCTGCAATGCAGGCAGATTCTTTACTGAGGAGCCACTGGGGAACCTCTGTTTGGTAGTATTTAATTCTTGTGATTTTTTTTTTTTTTATGGCACTACGTGGCATGTGGGGTTTTCCCTAACCAGGGATCAAACCCATGCCCCCTGCACTGAAGCATGGAGACTTAACCACTGGACTGCTAGGGAAGTCCTACTATTATTGAATTCTTACATCATTATTAAATTCATTTTTTCCCCAAAGCAGACAACTTTTATTGAAATATAGTTCTTACAATTTTGTGTTAGTTTCAGGTGTATAGCAAAGTGATTCAGTTCTACAAATAAATAAACACACACACACACACACACACACACACACATCCATTCTCAGATTCTTTTCCACTGTAGGTTATTACAAGACACTGAACACAGTTCCCTATGCTATATATCAATAGTAGGTCCTTGTTGTTTATCTATTTTATATAAAGTAGTGTGTATCTGTTAATCCCAAACCCCTAATTTATCCCTCCCTCCCTACTCCTTTGGTAACCAAAAGTGTGCTTCCTATGTCTGTGAGTCTGTTTCTACTTTATAAATTCATTTGTACCATTTTTTTAGATTCCATATATAAGAGATGTCATGTGATATCTTTGTCTGGTTTACTTCACTTAGTATAATAATCTCTAGGTTCATCCATGTTGCTGCAAATGGCATTATTTAATTCCTTTCTATGGCTGAGTAATACCCCACTGTATATTTGCACCACATCTTCTTAACCCGGTCATCTGTTACTGGGCACATGGGTTGCTTCCACATCTTGGCTATCGTAAACAGTGCTGCTGTGAACACTGGGGAGTATGTATCTTTTCAAATCAGAGTTTTCATCTTTTCTGGGTACATGCCCAGGAGAGACTTCAGTTGTTTCAAGCCTTCCTGTTTAAGGTTTTTTGCTATAGTAGCCTCAAGAACGAACTCTGCGGCCCCAGAGAGGAGGCAAGGCCTCTCAGAGCCAAGCTTGGGAGAGGCAGGGACCTTGAGAATGGATGATCGAGGAAGGCCGGATGATGGGAACCTTCGAGTCAATACTCCATGGTGAAGACTGATGTAGTAAGCATCCAGGCAGAGGGAATATTAGGGCAGAAGTGGAAGCCCAGGCAGAGAGGGAAGAGAAGGCCAGGCCAGCTGTGGTGGGCAGTCACTGCAGAATGGTGAGAAGGGCAGGACTGATGCCCAGACAGGAGGACACAAGGAGGCAGTGAATGCCCAGGTGGAGACCCAGAGGCAGGTCCCACCGCAGTGGACTTGACAGGCTGTGGGGGGGGGGGTTTCGGCACACTGGGAGCTGCAGAAGGGCCTCTCCCTGCAACACACCCCTCCTGGGGGGTCCTCAAGGCGTCCTCCCCCAACTCTATGCCAACCCCACCCCACTGTCCGAGGCACTGCAATGAATGGGAGCACAGGGATGTGGGGTCTCAGTGGGCACAGAGCTCAGTTGGGACTACACACCTGCCTCTGGCCTGCATGTGGGCACTGCCCCCCCCGGAGCCTGGGGGCCTTGGCAGTGTGATGGCCACCAGCCCCTGCACCCACACACTGTCTGTGGGGCCACAGCCTGTCACTGTCAGGTCCACAGGGGGTCTGTGTGCAGCAGGCGGGAAGGCCCGTGTTTGCTCACCCGCTCCTGCCCTATACACGCCCCGACAGGTTCTGGAGAGGTGGGAGGGGCCCCAAGTGGAAAGCAGGGGAGCCATGCTTTACAGGCCCAAACGCAGCCCAAAGACAAAGCCCAAGGTGCCAGCAGGACAACTGGAGACGTTTCTCCCTGCTTCCACAGCCTGGTGTCCATGGGAGAGGAGGCCAACTATCCCACAGGCCTAGGATGACCTGCACGTGAGCACCGGCCCCGACCCCATCTGTCTGGGCACCATGTCCCCAGTGCCTGGCTGAGCAGCCCCTAAGGCAGGCGGCCGAGCCCTGCACACAGTGAGCTGAGACCCCTTCCAAATGGCCAAGCACACCGGTTGCACCTGTAACCTCAGGAAGCTCTCCTGCCTCCATGGGGGCTACTCAGCCCTGGCCCAGCAGGAGGGTCTGGGGGAGGCCTAGGGGCTGGGGTCAGGGAGGGAGACTGGAGGCCAGAGGGACTTCCAAGAGCGAGACCAGTAGAATGGAGTGAATTTCGAAAGCAGATCAGGCTTGAAGAGCTGCCCGTTTCTATTCTGACTGTGGTCTAACTAACATGACTCAATTTCTGGAGCTGATAAGATCTAGATCTCTGATATTTTTAAGTCCAAACCCCTTAGACACTACAGTTCTCTTCTGGTTTTGCTTATCCATAATTCATTCCGTGCAACTAATTAAGCTGAAGAAGCCTGGGAATGAAGTTTGGAACAAGGTTAATAAAGTTCCTTGCCTAGTAACTAACAACAAAAGGACAAGAAAGAGGGGGGCATGCAGGACAGTACCTGCTCCTGAGCCCTGGCAGCCTCACTGGGTGGCAGGGCTCAATGGGAGGGGGTGCTTCTATGGGGGCAGGAACCCTGACCACAGGGCCTGCTATGCCCAACCCCCCACTCTGAGGCACGATACAAGTTTCCTGCGGCAGACCTAACAAATGACCACAGATGGGGTGGCTTAAAAAACAGGAATATATTCTCTCAGCATTCTGGAAGCCAGAAGTCTGAATTCAAGGTGTGAGCAGGGTCGAACCCTTCAGGAGGGAGAATCTGTCCCAGGCCCCTCTCCTGGCTTCAGGTGGCTTTCAGCAGTCACTGGTGCCCCCGGGCTTGTAGACATGTCACCCTGATCTCTGCCTCTGTCTTCTCCCCATGGGACTCTGTTCTGCCTTCTTATAAGGACCCAGTCACCGATTCAGGGCCTACCCTGTTCCAGGATGACCTCACACTGACTTGATGAGATTCTTTGCTGTTTTTGTTGTTTAGTCACCAAGTCGTGTCTGGCTGTTCGCAATCCCATCGACCGTGGCTCGCTAGGCTCCTCTGTCCATGGGATTTCCCAGGTAAGAATGCTAGAGTGGGGTGCCATTTCCTCCTCCAGAGGATCTTCCCCAACCAGGGATCGAAATCGCGTCTTTTGCACTGGCAGGCGGGTTCTCGACCACTGAGCCATCGAGGAAGCCCAGAGAATAAACTAGTGGGTTAATAATTAATAAAGAGCTGGGAGTTCAGGCAAAGCGTGGCTGAGAAGCTCTGTCACAGGGTAACAGAATGTGCAGCACTACTCATGTTTGCATTTTCCCTCTGGACACGACGAGGGCGGCAGAGATCCTATTTCCAAATGAGGTACCACTCACAGTTTCTGGTTAGACACGAACTTAGGGGGACTTCCCTGGTGGTCCAGTGGCTAAGACTCCACACTCCCAGTGCAGGGGGCCGGGGTTCAACCCCTGGTCAGGGAACTAGATTCCACATGCCGCAACTAAGACTCAGAGCAGTCAGATAAATACATAAATGTTTTTAAAACTGACAATAAATATATTTATTTTTTAAAAACTAAAGATTAAAGATGAACTTGAGAGGGTGGGGTCACTCTTTGACCCCAAAGTCACCCAGTCCTGTGTCCCCGTGAGCCCCACACTAAACACTGCCCCACAGAGGCAGCATCTGAAAGCTCAAGCCCCAACCACAGTCTTGCAGCCCATGGGCCCCCTTAGGGGCTGTTCCCTGCTTCATTTCCTCTGCTGTCACCGTCGGGCTGAGGGTGAGGCCAGGTCAGCACGCAGACCAACCCAGCACACGTCTGCCGAAGAGGAGATGCCCAGACTCTGAGGCAGTTGGCCAGTAACTCTGCTGGGAGCCTGGACAATGCTCCTGCCCTGCGGCCTGCTATCCCACTTCTGGGAACTCTCCTGGGGGAGATCACCCAGGAGGCAGATTTACGCACGAGGGTATTGTTCCTGCATCATCATTGATAAGAGCCCAAGCTGTGGGGCAGGATTGAGGCAGGGCCTCACCTCTGAGAAGAGCAGGGGATATGTGCGCCGCAGAGCTGGAGGTATGGATGCTGGGGAGTCCTTCTATCACCATTTCTGGACCATCTCTGTGGCTGGTTCATGCAGGCCTGGGCTGACCTGGGAGAAGGCTGGGCCACCCCCTTTCCAGGGACATTCCCAGGTGGGAACAGGAGCTGGAATGTGCAGGCTGCAGGGTAGCTGGCAGCACCAGACATGCCCCATCGGGGGACATCCCTGGTGATCCAGTGGTTAAGAATCCATGTTCCCAATGCAGGCAGCCTGGGTTCAATACCTGGTCAGGCAACTAGATCTCACAAGCCGTAACTAAGAGTTTGCATGCCCCAATGAAGATTGAAGATCCCGCGTACTGTAACTAAGATCCAGGCAATCAAAATGAATTAATTAAAATGAATTTTTACTAATTAATTATTTTAAAAAATTAACAATCCCCATGGAGTGCAGGAGGAAGTCCAGGTCAAAGGAAGGGTCACAACAAACCACATAACCTGGGTACTGAGGCCACCTGGGCTCAAGGGGGAGACCAACACACCAGGTTCATCCTCAACAATCCCAAGATTGACGTGAACCTCAAAACAGGCCCATGGGATCGATGAACCTGACCGTAATGGGTTCTGGGGGCGGGGCCTCCCTGGAGGCCGTGAGGGACACCCCAGCTGGATGGAATTTGGGAAGGGGAGGCTCTGCAGAGGTCAGAGGTCAAAGAGGAGGTTTCCCCCTATTCAGGCCAAGGGGCCTGGGGAGTGGTGAGAGTGTGATCTCACATATGAATGGCAGGTCACAGATGTCTGCCCGGTGTCCTTGGAGGGTACAGAGAGGCACCTCCAGCTTCAGGCAAGCCCCCCAAAAGGTTGTGGGAGGAGCAAGTGTGCTGGGGTGACGTGAGTGGATGTTGGGTGGGCAATACGGTCAGAAGCCCCTAAGTGACAAGGGCAACAGAGATAGAGGTGACAGCAAGACCTAAGTGGCATCTTCCCACACCCCAGCCAGGTGCCATCTCAGCCCCTGATGCAGGTCAGCCTGGGCACAGGCAGTGGGTCCACTTGTGCCCCTAAAAACTTAAGTTCACATTGTCACCCCAGAAACCTGAGACTCTGACCTTATTTGGGAAGAGGGTCTTTACAGATGGAATTAAGTACCTTGGGATGGAGAAGTCTTCCTGTGTTACCCAGGTGGGCCCTAAACCCAATGACCAGTGTTCTTACAAGAGACAGAAGAAGATGGGTCCCTTGTGGTCCTGTGGCTAAGACTTCATGCTCCCAGTGCAGGGGGGCCTGGGTTCGATCCCCGGTCAGGAAACAAGATCCCACATGCCGCAACTAAGATATCATTGGCTGCAACTAAAGATCCCACCTGTCGCAACTAAGACCCAGTGTGGCCAAATAAATCCAGAGATAGAAGAGGAGACACCAGGAACAGCCCTCAGGGAGACGAGGCAGAGACTGGGGAGATGCAGTCATAAACCAAGGAGCAGTGGAGCCACCAGAAGCTGGAAGAAGAAAACTCTTCCCCTAGACTTGAGGAAGCCACGGTCCTGCTGACACCTTGATTTCAGACTTTTGGCCTCCAGGGCTGTGAGGGAATAAACTTCTGGCTTAAGCCCCCCAGTCTGTAATACCTGCTTCAACAGCCCCATGACACCAGGACCCACAGATGGCCCAAGCCAGGACAGGTCCAGTCATCTCCTGCTACCAGGGGAGGCCTTGAGCCCCTCCCCCAGGCACAGATGGCGGCCACCAATTACCTCTCTCTTTCAACTTGAAAATGAACCTGAACTCCAGCCAGCCCAAAGATCAACATGCCACATATGCCCGCCTCAATCTAACAGCTGTCACTGCTCTGTCACCTCGGGCTCTCACTCTGCCAAGTGACAAAGGGGCCCTGATGACGCGGCCAGGGCGCCCACGGGCCTGCTGGGCTTCCCTCTGGGCGACACTGAACCCATCACCCTGGACGCGCTGACTCACGACCTGCCTTCTGGGGGGCTCTGAGCGCACAGAGACCAGGAGGAAACCATCTAGCTCCATAGGGCACCACCCACCCCCTGCTCACAGGCCCCTCTGACCATCCAGGGCACACGGCTCTCTAGGACACCCACCTCACCCCCGCACCCCGCTGCCAACAAAGGGCCCTGAGGCAAGAGACACCAAGCAGATGAGCACATGCCCCTGGCCTTCCAGAGCTCCCCACGAGGTCGTCCATCCAGCAGGCACCCAGCCCAGTGCTGGCAGCACTGCCCTGAACCCAACACATCCATGAACTCCTGACACTTGAAACGTCAGGAGGGTGCTGCCACATGTCCCCAGAGGTCAGGCAACCCAGGGCCAGATCCAGCTCAGCACCTGGCGACCTCAGCAACGTGCACACCCACCCATCCCAGGGGCTTCCTCCTCCATTCCTCGCCCACGGGTACTTCCTGAGCAGAGCTCCAAGGGGCAGGAGCGCTGGGGAGGACAGAGACGCAAGTGGGGAGACTTGAGGGCAGCAGCAAACACATTTACTAGCCATGGATGGACTGCTCACAACTGCCAGAAGGTGGACACAAACAAACCGACGAAGGGATAAAAACAGACGTGGTCCAGCTGTACCATGGAATAGTCCTCAGTCATAAAAAGGCACGAAGCACTGACACGGGACGTGACGTGGATGGACCTTCCCAACAGGCTGAGTGAAAGGAGACAGGCACAGAGGCCGCAGAGTATGAGACTCCACTTATATGCAACGTCCAGGGTCAGTGAATCCGCAGAGACAGAAAACAGAAGTTACCAGGACCTGCAAGAGGGGTGTGAGGAGTAACAAGCGACTGCTAATGGGGGCAGGGCTTCCCTTTGAGATGATAAAAATATTCTGGAACTAGACAGACGTGACAGCCATCCAACACTGTGCATTTATTAAATGCTATTTTATTCACTTAAAAATGGTGAATTTGGGGACTTCCTTGGCAGCCCAGTGGTTGAGACTCAGTGCTTCCCTTGCAAGGGGCACAGGTTCCATCTCTGGTTGGGGAACTAAGATCTTACAGGCTGTGCAGGTGTGGCAAAAAAAAAAAGTGAATATTATGTTTTGTGAACTTCACCTCAGTTTAAAAACTGATGGCTGCCGACCATCCTTGGTGTTCCCTGGCTTATGGATCCATCACACCCATCTCTGCCTCCACCCTCACACAGCCTTATTAAAAAGACACCAGTCACTGGATTCAGGGCTCCTCAACTCCGGACGATCTCAAGATCTCTGACACAGTCACACCTCCTAGGATCCTTTTTCCGAAGGTCACAGTCACATGTTCCAGGGTTTAGGACTTGGACATACGTGCTTGGAGGACACCATTCAGCTTGCTCCACGAGGGTGGCTATAAGGCTGACAGCCTGTGTCTGTGCCCTTCCCCGCATCCCCTAAACCGGTGACTGCCACACTCCAGCCAAGAGACCACAGGCAAATGCACAACCTCTCAGGCCCAGTCTGCTGATGCACATCACAGGGCTGGGCGTGCCTCCCTGGCAGGACGGAGGAGGGTCAGAATGGCTCTCACAGGGAAGCACCTTGTGCTGGGACACGGCGAGCCTCCACAGGGACCCCAGGGGTCCACAGCGCACGCACACAGGCCCCCAGTTCTATGCCCAAAGACAGAAGACTCCACTCACCCCTGGGGCACCCACGGCCTCACTGTGACCCAGACGCCCCCAAGCACTTGAGTGTAAGGACGGGACACGTCGCTGCACCTCTCAGGGAGTTGGGACCTCACTGAGAGCTGGTGGACCTACTTGGGGTCTGCTATGGACTGAATTGTGTCCCCGCCCCCCAAATATACAGGCTTTCCTGGTGGCTCAGATTGTAAAGAATCCGTCTGCAATGCAGGAGACCCGGGTTCACTGGGTCGGGAACGTCCCCTGGAGGAGGGCACGGCCATCCACTCTAGTATTCTTGCCTGGAGAATCCCATGGACAGAGGAGTCTGGCGGGCTATACTCCATGGGGTCGTGTCCAATAGAGTTGGACACGACTGTGGACTAACACTGTGAAATACGTGTCCGCATCCTAATGTAGGGAACCTGGAAATGTGACCTTACCTGGAGACAGGGTCACCGCAGATGTCCTCAGTTAAAGCGAGGTCATACTGGAGTAGGACAAGCCCTCATCCAATGACTGATGTCTTCTTTTTTTTGGCATGTAGGATCTTAGCTCCCCAATCGGGGATCCAACCACCAGGGAAGTCCCAGAATCCTTTTTTTTTTTTTTTAATTTTATTTTTTTTGGCCACACTGTGCGGCATGTGGGATCTTAGTTCCCCAACCTGGGATTGAACCCAAAATCCCCTGCAGTGGAAGCGCAGAGTCTCAACCACTGGACTGCCAGGGAAAGTCTCAAACAACTGGTGTCTTTGCGAGATGAGAAGTGACACAGACACACAAGGGGGAAGGCCGTGTGGAGACGGAGAGAGACTGGGATGATGCAGCCACAACACAAGGAACACTGAGGCACCAGAAGCTGGACCAGGCAAGAAATGATCCCCCAATTCAGAACCTTCACAAGGAGCACAGCCCTGCCCACACCTTGCTTGGGACTTCTTGCCTCCAGAACCATGAGAGGATACATTTCTGCGGTTAGTTCGCCCAGTTGGGGGTCCTCTGTTATAACAGCCCCAAGGCTATCGTAGAAGCACCAAGACAAGGCTGAGGTTCCACTTGTAAATGTGTGCTGCACACGGAGAGACGGATGACTCTGAAACTCAGAGTTTCTTCACCTTGACCCTCACCACACACTGCATCCAGAACGTGTGAGCACGTGTCACTGTTTGTAGCCGAAAAAATGGACGCTTTGCAATTGAATCTTTTAAAATATTTATCATGTATTTGGCTGCACTGGCCCTACTGGCAGCACACAGGATCTTTAGCTGCGGCCTGTAGGATCTAGTTCCCTGACCAGGGATTGAACCGGGGTCTCCTACACTGGGAGAGTGGAGTCTTAGCCACTAGCCCACCAGAAAAGTCCTGCAGTTTAACCTTAAATCTCATCACCGACTGGAGGACACAAACTGCCAGTTGGGATGCCAGCCACTGAGTGGGGCTGACTCTCAGCAAGCAGCCCCTCAGCCCAGGTAGGGAGGGGGAGCCTGACTTTAAACTCGGACGGGCCACGATGGGTCTCGTGCCTCCCTTTGCGCGGTCTGCCGTGAAAACCTCAGACTGAGTTTATGACAGGTGCCTGAGCCACTTTGGGGGCCCCGGCTGCAGGGGAGAGCACGGCCTTCTGCATGCCGTGGGGGTCAGCACCGGGATCCCAGGCACCACGGGACAAGCCGCCAGCAGCTGCTTCAGGCCGACGCCAAACAAATGACTTTTGAAAATGGCTTCCACACAGAACTTGGGTTCTGGGTTGAAACCGCCTCTCCCAAGCAGCTCCTTCAACGTTGCCTCCCCGCCCAGGATGGCAGGGACCACGGGAAGATAAGACAAAAGCGAGATGCCCTCATTACCACGGGCCCAAAATAGCTTTTATGTTCCATTTTTTTAGACATAGCACAACTCTGGAGTTACATAACAACACTGCATGCCGCTGTATGGTCTGGGAGGCAAGATCCTGGACCTTTGCAGACCCACCTCATGCCCCTCGAGCACTTTCACAGCCCTGCCTGAGCCCCTTAGACCTCCAGTCCCCAGCAGGGCCCCAGGTGGCACCCGCTCCACCCAGGAAAACGGGCGCGGGGCTGCCCCACCGCCCTCAGGCCACACTCTCGGCCTGGCGGAGGTGGTGTCCAGGGGCCCTGCCCTCCAGGGAGAAGACCGCAAAGACAAAGGCCCAGAAAGGTGACAAGGGTCCCCCTCAAGCTTGTGGGGATAAGCAGCCGGGCAGGCAGACATGGTAGGGAGGCCATGAGATGGTCAGGCCAGAGAGGCGGCTACAACGGGCTGGAGAGGCCTAAGTACAGGCCAAGGAGGTGGGGGGTGGACAGGGAGCGCCCCAGAATCTCCATGGCTTCTCTCCCTCTCCCTCGTCGTTTCCATGAGCAAGCCCCAGCAGCGGCCCCAGCAGGGCCCCTGCGCACCCCCTCCCCGGTCCCCGCCTGTGTCACCCCACACCGGACGCCCACAGCCTCCTCCCCAGCCCCCTGCCCGGAGTCCTCTGCTCTACTACCACCAAGAGCACTTTTCTTTCCTGCTTTAATTAAGTTCAAACTGTGTCACGCTCCTGTTTTAAACACACCAGGAGGTTGCCATCCTATTTAGAAATCAAAGCCAACCCCAGTTCGGCGGTTCCTGGACAAGCTAAAAAAGAGTTACCACAGGAGGCAGCTGTTCTACTCCCTGGTACACATGCCAGTCAAACGAAGACCGACACCCACACTGACACTTGCACACACGTGTTCACGACGGCCAAAAAGGTGGAAGCAACTCCCGGGGGCATGGATGAGAAATTGGATAAACAAAACAGGGGGCATCCACACGATGGACTATCACTCACCATAGAAGGAATGAAAGCTCTGACACATGCTACAATGCGGGTGAACTTCGAAAACATCATGCTGAGTGAAAAGCAGCTAGACTTCGAAGCCCACGTGGTGTATGATTCCATTTATATGAAACGTCCAGAACAGGCAAATCCACAGGCAGAAAGCAGATCAGTGGTTGCCCGGGGCTGGGGCGGGGGCCTGGGGGTGACTGCTCATGCGGCTGGGGTTTCTTCTTGGGGTCATGGGAATACTTCCGGACTAGATGGTGGTGATTGCACGACACTGTAAATACACTAGAAGCCATTCAACTGTTCACGTGAGGATGGTTAACTTTATATTATGCAAAATTTACCAATAATCAATCAATCGATGCAAACGGAACCTGAACCTGTCACAGGGCTGGCCTTGCCATGCCATCTTCTCCCTGCTCCACCACCAGGGTCTTCTCTCTGCTTCCTGAGATGGCCACATGCCTCTCCCCTCAGAACTTCTGTCTGTCCAGCCCCCCTGTCCACGCTCAACCCCCCAGCTCTGAGAATAGCTGTGCCCCAGCTCTGAGAATAGCTGTGCCCCAACCTGGGTGGAGGTCACAGGCCAAGCCCCCTCCTCCCAGAAGCCTGGCCTCACCTCAGAGTCCTGATCTGCTTCTGGCCCAACCCTCGGCCCTGCATCCCTCGCTGGGCCCAGGACAGGAGAGTCTGCAGGCCTCCAAGCCCCCTGGGGTCACGGGGGGCTGCTGACGAGGGCAAGGCCTGGCCAGCCGCCCCTGCACGTGGCGTGGGGCTGCAGCCCTGATCCTTGTCACGGTTCCAAGGAGACCAGAGCCGGGCCCCAGGGCCGCCGCTCAGAGTCCGAGAAGAGGGAGGAGCCCTCCCCTTGGCCCCTGACTAAAGCCCCCTTGGACCCCGTCTCTCACTTGTCAGGATTCCCTCAAGGCCCCCCACATTCACGACTTCCAGCCCAGTGCCCGCCCCCTCCCAGAGGGGCCGCACAGACATCCAGGTGAGACAAGCGAGTGCCTTGCTCACATGAGTGTGCAGAGGCAGGTATGCACATCTGGATGCACAGGCTTACAGAAATGCACCCACAAACACCCAGCACTGAATGCACACACGTGCACACACACTCACCCACATGACTCACGGATGCCCACCCATCCATACATATGTGTGCTCTCCAACCGGTGCACACGGACCTGTGCACACACTCACGCCCCTCCCACCAGGACTGCACTGAGACATGCCCCCATCTTGCTCCCACACCTGCAGCAACAGCACGTGAGGCCCTCCCGCTCCCCACCTCACCTTCCCTCACCTCCTCTGTCCACATCCAGCTCCAAGCACCCCCCACCTCTGGTCCCACAAATGCAGAAGCCTCCTGCTTGGGGCCCCCAATCCTCTGTGCAGGGGGACACCAGAGTCACACCAAACTGCCCACCCAAGCAGGTAGGTCCTAGACTGCCTTTCCTCACCCAGCCTCTGACACTGACCTTGGGCAGCACCCTATCCCAGCACATGGGCACTGCCCCTACACACCTGCCCCTGCCCCCAGCTCTGTGGGAGCCACGTGCCAGCACCACCTCCAGCACTGACCCTCAGACCCAGGTCCTGCTCCCATGAAGGTGGGAGTGGGCACTGTGCACACAGTGGAGCCCCCAGAGATTGCTGGGAGCCCCCAGTATCTCCCTACCCACAGGCCAGCAGGGGGCTTGGCCCTTGGTGTCACCCCTCCCACCCAGCTCAGTTGCACATGCCTCAAGCTTGAGAATGCAGATGGAGCTCCAAACAGCAGCAAACCGGAAGAGGCAGCAGGAAGGAACACCAACCCATGCCAAACTCAACCGGGGAACTTACTACAGCGCTGAGCAGGGTGGGGAGAGCAGGGCACACTTGCTCTTTGGCCAACTCAGAGGAACGCCAGCCCTGGGGGTCCATCCGCACACGCAAACAGCACTTTACCCCGGATATGAAAATATCCTATATATGAAAATGATGCAAGCACAGGTGTGACCCCCAGTGCTCTGCACTTGGGTCCAGGGTCTTCACTGTGGTGTTGGTCTTTAAGCCACATTCATACATTACTTATCTTCCATTGTGGGTTGAGGGCTTCCCAGATGGCACTAGTGGTAAAGAACCCACTTGTCAATTCAGGAGACGAAAAAGACGTCGGTTTGATACTTGGGTCAGGAAGATCCCCTGGAGGAGGGCATGGCAACCCACTCCAGAATTCTTGCCTAGAGAATCCCATGGATAGAGGAGCCTGGTGGGCTACAGTTCATAGGGTAGCAAAGAGTTGGACACGACGGAAGCGACTTACACACACACACACACACACACACAGTGGGTTGAACTGTGTTCCTTAAAAAGATGTCCAAGTCCTAATCCACATACCTAGAACATGACCTTGTTTGAAAACAGGGTCTTTACAGATGTCACCAAGTTAAAATGAAGTCATATTGGAATGGGGTGGACCCTAAAACAATGACAGCAGTCCTCATAAGAGAACAGGAAGGACTTCCCTGGGGGTCCAGTGGCTAAGACTCTGCAATCCCAATGCAGGGGGCCCAGGTTCGATCCCTGGTCAGGGAATTAGATCCTGCATGCTGCAACCAAGACCCAACGCAGTCAAACAAACAAATGTTTTAAAAAAGAGAGAGCAAGAGAGGAAAGAACACAGACATAGAGAAGGAGATGTGAAAGCAGGAGATGGTGTTTGGAAAGCTGTGGCTACAAGCCAAAGAACGCCTGACACCCCTAGAAGCTGGAGCCAACAAGGAAGGATTCTCTTCTAAAGCCCAAAGAAGGAACCAACCTGGACACCATCTTGATTTCGGACTTTTGGCCTCCAGAACTCCAGAACTATGAGAGAATAAATTCCTGCTGTTTTAAGCCACCACGTCTGTGGTTATTTGTTGTGGTGGCCCCAAGAAACCTGAATGGGATGACAGAGGACAAGATGGTTAGATGGACATGAGTCTGAGCAGACTCTGGGAGATGCTGAAGGACAGGGAACCCTGGCATGCTGCTGTTCATGGGGTCGCAAAGAGTTGGACACGACTGAGCGACTGGACAACAACAGGCAACTAATAAACACAGCACTTGGAACTGTCCTGGAGACTCTCAGGGGCCCTCCCCAAGATCACCCTCCAGTGGGGGAACAAAGGCACCAGAGCCCAGTGGAAGCAGGAAAGGCCCTAGAAAGGCGCTGAGGGAAGCATGGAGGTGTAGGCAACAGGATGCAGCCTGCAGGGGGAGGCCCCCGAGGTCATCACCACCCCTCCAGATGTGCGAGTGACACCCCTATTCCTAACCTACCATCCTGAAACACAAAAGCTCTGCAGAGACCCTTCTGGTGAGTGTGGGACAGGCCCATCAGCAGTAACATGACCAGTGGAGGACAGGCTGCTCCTGTTCACTCACAGCAGTTTTGCTCTGAACTTGTCCCAGGTCCAAACTGTGAAGCTGCCCAGACCCCACCGAGTCTGCACAGGCACTAGGCCATCTTCCTAGGGATGGAGCCAATATGATCCGGTGATTTCTGGAGCACCCCTGACCCCCTCCCTGCTTCGCGGGTGTGTGTGGCTTGCCTGCGGGCCAGTGGGGGTACTGTGTGAACCCCAGTGAGCACTGCTACTCTGCTGCCTCTGGGTGGGCCTGGGAGTAAGGGGAGGAGGCCAGCGTGGGCTGCCCGCTGGAGGCATGTGGCTGCTATTTTCAGGGTGGGTTTCCACACTCTCAGGCAGCACTGCACGAGCGTCCAGGAGCACCTCCCTGGGCTTGCAGTTAGGTGTGCATGAAGGGGTTCCCCGCTCTGGCCCACGCCCTGGGGCTCTGTGCCTGGTGTGTTATGCAACATCTCTGGGCCTTTATGTCTTCACATATAAATGGAACATTCCAGATGGACCAAGGCAGGAATCCCAGCCTGCAACGAGCCCCCAGACACTTGGCTAGGAGAAACTAGCAGTGAGCCTCACAGCTACAGAGCTGCATGCAAACAACTCAAACCTCCACAATATAAAATAATATAAAATAGCTCCCAAGCTAGGGTGCAACAGAGAGCACGGAAAGGGTGCTTTGCAAAACCAACTGGCTCTCGGAAGATGGTCTGGAGGGTCCTCAAAAGTGAAAGAGAATCACCACATGACCCAAAGAACAGAGCTCAGGTGTTGAAACAAAAGCTTGTACACCCATGTTCAGAGCAGCACAAGTCACAATCACCAAAAGGTGGAAACAACACACACGTCCACTGACTAATGAAAGGATAAACAAATTCAGTTCACCCCTACTGTGGAGTATTACTCAGTTATAAAAAGGGATGAAACACTGACACACACTACAACATCATGTTGTAAACTTGAAAACATCATGTTACTGTACTGGCAGAAAAACGGATACATAGTTCAATGGAACAGAATTGAGAGCCCAGAATTAAACCCTGGCATATATGAACAATTAAGACAAAGGAGCAGGACTTCCCTGGTGGTCCAGTGGTTAAGAACTCACCTGCCAAGGCAGGGGACAGGGGTTCGGTCCCTGGTCCAGAAAGACTCCACATACCGCAGGGCTACTAAGCTCGTGCACACAACTAGTGAAGCCCACGCGCTCTAGAGCCAGGGCTCTGCGGTAAGAGAAGCTGCCGCAATGAGAGGCCCGTGCACTCCGATTAGAGAGCAGACCCCACTCGCCTCAACAAGAGAAAGCTCGTGCATAGCAACAAAGACCCAGCACAGCCAATAATAAATTAATTAAAAAAAATTTTAAATGTCTAAAAAAAAAGACAAAAGGGCAAAGAATATACAATGGAGAAAGGATAGTCTCTTCCATAAACGGTGCTGGGAAAACTGGGCAGCCACATGCAGAGAACAGACCACCATCTCACACCATACACAAAACATCATCTCCACGTGGATGAAAGACTTAAATGTATGACCCAAAACCATAAAATTCCTGGAAGAAAACATAGGCAGTATACTCTATGACATCAATCTTAGCAGTACTTTTCCAGCTATGTCTCTAGATAGGCAAGGGAAACAAAAGCAAAAATAAGCAAATGGGGCTACGTGAAACTAAAATGTTTATGCACAGCAAAGGAAACCATCAACAAGATGGAAAGACAGCCCACAGAATGGGAGAAGATGCTTGTAAACAATGTATCTGCTCAGGGGTTAATATCCAAATACATAAGGAACTCATACAACAACAAAACAACAACATCAACAACAACAAAAGCAAAAGTAACCCAGTTTAAATATGGGCAGGGGAGCAGAACAGACGTTTCTCCAAAGAAGACACACAGATGACCAACAGGCCATGAGGAGATGGTCAACATCCCTAATTATTAGGAAAATGCAAAACTGCAGCAAGATCTCATCTCACGCCTGTCGGAATGGTTATTATCAAAAAGGCAAGAAATGAAGTGTTGGCCAGGATTTGGGGAGAAGGGAACCCTCATGCACTATTTGTACAATGTAAGCTGGTACAGCCACTATGAAAAACAGTATGGAGATTTCTTTTAAAAAAAAAAATTAAGAATAGGGGCTTCCCTTCTGGTCCAGTGACTAGGATTCCCAATGCAGGGGGCCTGGGTTCGATCCCTGGTCAGGGAACTAGATTCTACACGTTGCAACTGAAAGTATGCATGCCACCACTAAAAAATCTTGCACGCTGCAATGAAGACGGAGGAGTGTGTGACGCAACTGAGACCCGGCGCAGCCAAGTAAGTATAAATAAAAATATTCTTTAAAATTAAGAATAAAAGCACCATATGATCCAGCTATTCCACTTTTGGGTATTTACCCAAAGAATCTGAAAACACTAATTCAATATATGAAATTTAACTGAATCACTGTGCTGTACACCTGAAACTAACACAATATTGTAAGTCAACCATACTTCAATTAACAAAGACATACATATATGTACATACCTGTATGTTCACTGCAGTATTACTCACAATAGCCAAGATATATAGACAACCTAAGTTCCCATCAACAAATGAATGAATGAATAAAAAAAGATGTGGTGTATGTATACAATAGAATACTGCTGCTGCTGCTAAGTCGCGTCAGTCGTGTCCGACTCTGTGCAACCCCATAGACGGCAGCCCACCAGGCTCTGCCATCCCTGGGATTCTCCAGGCAAGAACACTGGAGTGGGTTGCCATTTCCTTCTCCAATGCAGAAAGTGAAAAGTGAAAGTGAGGTCACTCAGTTGTGTCCGACTCCTAGCGACCCCATGGACTGCAGCCCACCAGGCTCCTCCGTCCACGGGATCCTCCAGGCAAGAGTACTGGAGTACTGCTGCTGCTGCTGCTGCTAAGTCGCTTCAGTCGTGTCCGACTCTGTGCGACCCCATAGACGACAGCCCACCAGGCTCCGCCGTCCCTGGGATTCTCCAGGCAAGAATACTGGAGTGGGTACTACCCAGCCATAAAAAAAGAATGAAAGTTTGTCATTTGAAACAATATGGATAGACCTTAAGGATATTATGCTAAGTGAAATACGTCAGATGGAGAAAGACCAATATCATATGATTTCACTCTTATGTGGAATATAAAATAAATAAATAACCAAACAAAAACAAAGAGATACAGAGAACAGAGTAGTGGTTACCAGAGAGGAAGGAGCAGGGGGTGGGGAGGGAGAAATGGGCAAAGGGAATCAACCCACTGGATGGTAACTAAATTTTTGTAGGTGTGCAAACTATAGGGGAAGGCAGCAATAGAAATATAATGTTGTACACATTAAACTTACATAATGTTATAAACCAATGTCACCTCAAAAAAACAAAAAATTAAAAAGAAAACAATGATAGAAGCCAGACACAAAAGGCCACATAATGTATGACTTCATTTATATGACATGTACAAAACAGGCAAATCCACAGAGACAGAAAGCAGATTAGTGGTTGCTGGGGGATGAGGGGAAGGAGGAGGGGCGTGACTGCTCTTGGGGATGGGTCTCTTTCTGCAGTGATGAAAAGGCTCTAGAACTAGACAGAGGTGGCAGCTGCAGGACAGTGTGAATGAGCTCAATGCCACTGAACTGTGTGCTTTCAAATGGTAAATTTCATGTTATGTGACTTCACCACAGTGAAACAATACACAAGAGAGAAGAAAAGCATTCCCAAGGCTCTGGCAAAGAGCAAAAGGAATGTTAGTGAGGAGGTGAGCGGTGGCTGAGACCCAGAGGGGCCTGTCCCGACCTCCCGCCTCAGGACCGCGGCATGGAGGGGGGTGGTCACCAAGGACCACCTCAGAGCAGCGTCATGTAACTGGGAAGCTGCCACGGTCCCACTGCGGCCCCACATGTGTACACAGAAGAGAAACACGGACTGCCGATCAGAGACCCTGGGCCACGTGGCTTCTTGGCCACGGCATGCCCTCTCTCAGGGCAGCCCACGGTTGACCTGCTGGGCACCCACTCCGGGAGCTGGGGTGCCTCAGCCCACCTCAGAGCCTGTGACCTGGCAGGCAGCAGCACCACGGCCACAGCTGCGGCCTTCCTGGGGTCTAAGAAGCATTTCAAAAAATGCAAACTAGTGGCCAACTTCTAAGTTGTTTTTTTTGAAATTAAACATCAGAATTTGCTGGCTCCTCCTGAAACACTGAAAGTGCCAACAACTTGGCGCCCGGACTCTGGCTCACAATTTATTATCAGCCAGTGCAGGGGCACATTCCCCACACCGGGACATGGGGGCAGCATGGGTCCCCCCACGCCCCACGTGTGAGCCTGGGTTCTGAGGGGTCAGCCAGCCTGAGGTCGCCCAGTTGGCTGCAGATCTGGGGCTGCCAAGTCCAGCTTGTCCCTGCTGTTCTTCCCTCCAGCTCAGCAGCTGCATGGACTGATCCAAGGCCTGGAGGGAGGAAGACCCCACCCCACCCCCAGAACCAGGCCAACTAGGGCAAGAAGGTACAGAGGGAGGAGGCTGCAGGTGGGCCAAGTGAGGCCCGGAATGCAGGCCTCACCCTGAGCGTCCACCCTGAGTCACCCGGAAGTCCACTGCTGCCTGTCCAGCATTTACCCACTAGTGGCCCCAGCCAGAGTGGACACCAGGAGGTCTGCAAGGCCCCAGGGAGGGGGCAGTGGCAGACAGGAGGCCAGCAGCCAGGCCCAGGTCCATGTTTGCTCAAGAGCCAGGGGTTCCTGGGGGAGGATCCACTGGGAGAGTCCACCAGGCACGGCCCGGGGCCTGCAAAACAGGAGGCCCAAGCAGGCAGTTGGAAATATGGGGAGCCCGTCAAACGAGGGTTCTGGAAAGGGGGCTGGCAGCAGGGAAGCCAGCAGGGCCTGGGATGAACTCTGTAGCTCACATGCTCACTCATCAACATAAAGAGGTCCTGGGGCACTCCAGGCCCTGGGCTGGCAGAGGCTGAGAATTTCTGAAGGAGAGGTGCCCTGCGGCAAACAAGCAGGAAATGGGGCGGGGGTGGGGGAGCAGGTGGCCAAGGAGGTGACACTGGAGCTGGGAGGAGCACTCCAGGCAGGAGGCCCAGCGAGTGCAAAGGTCCTGGGGTCAGAGTGAGCATGACAGGGGGAGGGCCAGTGTGAAAGGGAACATGGGGACAGGACAGGCCACCCGCAAGTGAGCAAGGAGGTGGGGAGGAGGGCTCGGAGCCTCATGGGATCTCACTCTGAGTATGATGAGAAGCCACAAGCAGTATTAAATAAAGCCAGTGACCTGGGACTTCCCTGGTGGTCCAGGGACTAATACTCCACAGTCCCAATAGAGGGGCTCAGGTTCGATCCCTGGTCAGGGAACTGGATCCCACACATCGCAACTAAGAATTCGCATGTTCCAACTGAGAGTTCACAGGCTGCAACTAAAGAGGTGGCAGCTGAGATTCGCTGCAGCCAGAAAAATAAATTAAAAATTTTAAATAAATAAATAAAGCCAGTGACTCGAGCTGTCTCCCCTTGCACAGTGCCAGGGCAGGGAGGAGATGGACAGAGGAGTCAGTCAGGCAGGTGAGGGGCGAGCAGACAGGCCTGTCAGGGCAGGAGGGCCTTAGACCCCCGACCCCAGCCCCCTTCCAGGACGGGACCCAAGGCGACATGTGGACAGATGAGTGGTCGTGTAGGCTGGAGAAAAACTGCCCAGGGCAGGTGGGACCTGGACACTCAGCTGCCCGGGGACCAGGCGCTTGCAGGTGGCACCCCTGGGTACACGTTCAGCTTCCCAGCAGGTCCCAGGAGGGTGTCAACAGGCAAATGGGCATCCCTCAATCTTCACCCACCACCCCTGGCTGGTCACCAGGCTCTTTCTGTCTGTCCTGCTCATCTCCCCATGCAGATGCTGGCCAGCCTTCCTCCCAACATCTTCCTCTTTCCCATTCAGATCCCAACTCAGGCCATGTGACTGCCCCTTGAACGGTTATGACAGGGGCCCCAGGGAGTTCCCTGGTGGTCCAGGAGCTAAGACTCTGAGTTCCCGATGGAGGGGGCCTGGGTTCAATCCCTGGTCAGGGAACTAGATCCTTCATACCACAACTAAGACCTGCATGTATGCATGCCAAGTCATTTCAGTCAGATCCTACTCTGTGGCCCTATGGACTGCAGCCCTCCAGGCTCCTCTGTCCACGTGATTCTCCAGGAAAGAATACTGGAGTGAGCTGCCATGCCCTCCTCCTGAGGATCTTCCCAACCCAAGGATCGAACCTGCGGCTCCTGCATTGCAGGTGGATTCTTTACTGCTGAACCACTGGGGAAGCCCAACTAAGACCTGGAGCAGCCAAATAAAACAAATAAATAAAAATAAATTTAAAGAAAGAAGAAAGGTGCTCCAGTGGCCTCCAGTGCCAGTCACCTGGCGGTCCCCTGCTCCAGTGGCTGTGCCCCTCACTGCAGGCTTCCTGCCACCACCCTCAGGATGAAGTCCCACGTGCCTTCAGGAGCACGAAGCCAGGATGGGCGCTTTCAGGATCCTGTCTCCTCGGGCCCCACCTTCTCAAGTGTACCCTCCCCCCCATGCCAAGTCTCTGCAGCTGTTGTGACCTCTGCTAGGGGAACCCTCACCCACTCCCTGGGCAAACTTCACTCAGGGCACCACTGAGCCCCATGTGACCCCCCCCCCCCCGCACCAGGAGCAGCTGGAGCCTGGCACCTCCAGCACCATGCAGGCTCAGAGCAGGCCTCTGTGGACGGGAGGGTCACCTCTCCAGCCTGATGCCCATGGCTGCCCTTGCGAGGGGACTTCCCTCGCCTTGCTTCACTCCTCCCCCAGCCTCCACCCTATGGTCCCCTCCCAGCTCCCTCTCACATGACTTTTTAAGAACTCAGGGCCTCTGCTTCTCACGGGTCACCCCATCTGGGGAGGCCCTGGATGCCGAGTCAGCTGGCAACACCAGAGTGCCACCTGGTCCTGTGGATTGCTCTTCATGATGCTCACAGGAACCTCCTCCACCCCAGCAGCCCCTCACCAGGCTCGCGTCCCCCCAGACACTCCATTCCACTCCCCCGCGCCTCCTGGCTCTGGCAGACGACACCATGACCTTTCCCATGCAGCAGCCAGAAACCTGGGGGCGGTCATGTTCTTCTCTTGGGCCTCCCAGCCGTGGCTGGCCTGGTGGTCACTTCTCTGCCACAGCTCCTGAGCCCCCAAACCTCCCTCTCACCATGGTCATGTCCCAGGCAATCCCCCTCCACACCTCCATGCCTCAGGTCATGCCGTTCCTCCTCCTCTCAAAGACACTGTCACTCCCTACCCACTTCCTGTCCCACCACAGAGCTCTCCTCCTTCAGGCAGCCCTCCTGGCTTGGCCCCACCCTCCAATAACCTCTGCTCCCCTCTCAGTCAGTACCTCCTCAGGGGAATCGGCAAGCACCATGTGTGCAGAAACAGTCCTAATGGCTATTCACACACTGACAGGGTTAATACCCTCCACAGCACATCTGAGGGGTGGCGATGGGAAAACTGACAGGGGCCAGTTTTGTGACTGTCCTGGGTCACAGAGCCGGCAGAAGGGGAGTAGAATCTCATACTGTTAGAATGGCAACAATACTCAAAGCAACTTTCAGAGTCACTGCAACCCGTATAAAAATCTCAACAATGTTTTTGACAGAGATAGAAAAATCCACTGTAACATTCATATGGAATCTCCAGAGACCCCAAATAGCCAAGAGCATCTTTAAAAAGAAGAACAAAGTTGAAGGACTCACATGTTCTGATTTCTTTCTTTTTTTTTTTTTTTAGAATTATTTATTTATTTGGGGCTTCCCTGGTGGCTCAGATAGTAAATAAAATAATCCGCCTGCAATGATGGAGACCTGAGCTCGACCCCTGGGTCAGGAAGATTCCCTGGAGAAGGGAATGGCTACCTACTTCAGTATTATTCTTGCCTGGAGAATCCCATGGACAAAGGAGCCTGGTGGGCTGATCCACGGGGTCGCAAACAGTCGGATACAACTGAGTGGATAACACACACACACATTCGTTTATTTGGCCGCATTAGGTCTTCGTTGTGGCATGAGGGATCTTTGATCTTCATTGCTGATGAGGAATCTTTAGATGCGGCATGTGGGATCTAGTTCCCTGACCAGGGATCAAACCCGGACCCCCTGCACTGGGAACACAGAGTCTTAGCCACTAGACCACAAGGGAAGTCTCCTGATTTTTAAACTTACTGAAAAGCTACAACAACCAAGACAGTGTGGTACTGACATAAAGACATATTCACCAATGGAACAGAAGAGAGAGCCCAGAAATAAGCTCTCACATATATGGTTAAATGATTTTTGACAAGGTTGCCAAGAACGTTCAATAAGGAAAGAACAATCTTTTCAATAAATGGTGCTGGGAAAACGGGATGTTCACATGCAACAAACTGAGGCTAAACCAATTCTTATATCATATATAGAAATTAACTCAACATGGATTCCAGGCCTAAAGCTAAAACTATAAAACCATAACTTTATAATGAAAACTATAAAAGCTAAGGCCATAAAACTCTGAAGAAAACAGAGGAAAAGTCTCATAACGTTAGATTTGGCAATGACTCCTTGGCTATGACACCAAAAGCACAGTCAACAAAAGAAAAATATATATAAATTGGACTTTGCCAAAATTGAAAACATTTGTGTATCAAAGGACACCATCAACAGAGTGAAAAGGCCTCATTCCCATGGAACGTGAGAAAATATTTGCAAATCAAGTATCTGATAAGGGATTAATATTCAGAATATATATATGGAACTCTAAAACTCAACAGCAAAAAACAACTTAATTCAAAAATGGGCAAAGTAACACACACGCACACAAAGAATTTGAAAAGATATACGCACTCTTATGTTCATTTCCACACTATTTACAATGGCCAAGATACGGTAAGTGCCCATCGATGGAAAAATGGATAAAGAAAATGTTTTATATATATGTATTTATACATACATACACAGCACTACTCAGCCATAAAAAAGGATGAAGTCCTACCATTTCAGACAACATAAATGGATAAGAGAGTGTTATTAAATGAGTCAGATGAAAAAAAAAACAAATACTGTATGATTTCACTCGTATCTGGAATCTTAAAAAAAAAAAGAACAAACAAAACAAAAACTCATAGATAGAGAAACAATTAGCGATTTCCAGAGGGAAAAGGGGTTGGGGTGAACAAATGGGTGAAGGGGTCAGCTGTGTGGTGACGAATGGTAATCAGAGCTGTGCTGGTAATTACTCTGCAGTGTACACAGTAATGAACGAAAATGCTGTACATGTAAAACTTACATTAAAAAAAAAAAATGGGCAAAGGACCCAAATAGATATCTCTCCAAAGAAAACATATAAATGGCCAACATGTGCATGAAAAGATGTTCAGCATTACTAATCATTAGGGAAATGCAAATCAAAACCACAATGAGATACCACCTCACACCCACAGGATGGCTGTAATCAAAAAGCCATAAAATAAAAAGTAGTGGTGAGGAAGTGAAAAAATTGGAACCCCTGTGCTCTGTTGGCAGGAATGCACAGCCCCTGCAGAAAACAGAATGGAGGTCCTTCAAAAAATTAAACATAGCATGACCATATTATTCAGCAATCCCACTTTTGGGTATATAACCCTCCAAAATGGGAGCAGATATTTGTACACTCATGTTCACAGCAGCATTATACACCATGGCCAAAAGGTGCCAGTGACCCAAGGGTCCACTGAAGAATGAATGGATAAACAAATGAGGTCCAGGCATACAATGAAATATTATTCACCTTTAAAAAGAAAGGAAATTCCGACACATACTACTACACCATGGATGAACTTTGAGGACATTATGCTAAGTGAAAACAAGCCAGTCACAAAAAAAGACAAACATTACGAGTCAGTCCACTTACATGAGGTCTCTAGAGTAGTCAAATTCATAGAGACAGAAAGTGTTTAATATGAGAACAGAGGACTTCCCTGCTGGTCTAGTGATTAAGAATGCGCCTGCCAATGCAAGGGACACGGAGTTTGATCCTCAGTCTGGGAAGATCCCAGGTGCCCCAGGGCAACTGAGCCTTTGCACCTCAACCACTGAGCCCACGTGCTAGAGACTAACAGTTGCAACCACTGAAGCCCAAGCGTCCATGCTCCGCAACAAGAGAAGCACTGCAACGAGAGGCTGGGGCCCACAACCAAAAGCGGCCCCCACTCGCTGCAATAGAGAGCCCGCACACCCCAACCAAGAGCGGCCCACACTCCCCACAACAGAAAGAGAGCCCGCACACCCCAAGAGCAGCCCCCACTCCCCACAATAGAGAGAGAGCCTGCACACCCCAACCAAGAGCGGCCCTCCCTCCCCACAATAGAGAGCCCGCACACCCCAACCAAGAGCAGTCCCCACTCCCCACAATAGAGAGCCCGCACACCCCAACCAAGAGCAGTCCCCACTCGTCACAACAGAGAGAGCCCTCATACCCCAACCAAGAACGGCCCACGCTCGTCACAATAGAGAGAGCCCGCACACCCCAACCAAGTGCGGCCCCCACTCCCCACAACAGAGAGAGAGCCTGCACACCCCAACCAAGAGCGGCCCCCACTCCCCACAACAGAGAGAGAGCCTGCACACCCCAACCAAGAGCGGCCCCCACTCCCCACAACAGAGAGAGAGCCTGCACACCCCAACCAAGAGCGGCCCCCACTCCCCACAACAGAGAGAGAGCCCGCACACACCAACCAAGAGCGGCCCCCACTCATCACAGTAGAGAGAGCCTGCACACCCCAACCAAGAGTGGCCCCCACTCATCACAATAGAGAGAGCCCACACACCCCAACCAAGAGCGGCCCCACTCATCACAGTAGAGGGAGAGCCTGCACACCCCAACCAAGAGCGGCCCCCACTCGTCACAACAGAGAGAGAGCCCGCACACCCCAACCAAGAGTGGCCCCCACTCGTCACAACAGAGAGAGAGCCCGCACACCCCAACCAAGAGTGGCCCCCACTCCCCACAATAGAGAGAGCCCGCACACCGCAATGAAGACCCAGCGCGGCCAAAAATAAAGTTAAATATAAAGAATCCTCCTGGCAATGCAGGGGTCATAGGTTTGATCCCTGGTGTGGGAACTACGATCCCCCATCCCATGGAGGAACTAAGCCTGTGTGCCGCAGCTCAGTAAACAAATACTTTAAAAATAAACAATGCAAAATCAAACCCTCTCAAAAGTGAAGAAATGAATACCCCTCCCCAGTGAGACTGAATGGACAGTTTCTAAGCTGTTTCCTGGCGTTTGTCATGTGTCTAGTCAGGGCACGTGGGGGCAAAGGGTAAGACCCTGCCCTCACGGTTGCCCCCTGGGTCACCCTGGTGCCCCTCAGGTGTGAGGCTAAGTGCTTCGGGTGGGCACGTCACCTAACCTGTACAGCTCTACACGTGGGAAACTGAGGCACAGGAGGAGGTGTCATCTGGGAGAAGCTGGCAGAAGCAGGGCTTTGAGCCACAAGAAAAGCCACTTTAGCTTGCATGGGGAAGGGGAGGATGGTTGCCAGAAAAAGGGCTCTTGGGCACGAGTGACCCCCCTCCATCCCCGCAGGCCCCTGTTACTGACCCCCAGGGCTCCTTCCTCTGCCTGCGCTGAGCCTACAGGGACGAAATGAGCATCTCCCTGGCACCAAAGCCGCTGGGCCCATAAATCTCTCTGGAGGCTGTGCAGAGTCTGTGATGATGTAATGAGCTGTCCCATCCTAATCACAGTCATCGAAGCCCTCCTGCCTGGGAGGACAGAAGGGACCAAAGCAGCATAAGGCTCCTGGGTACAAAAGGACCCACGGGGGAGGGCCGCCCAAGTTTTTGTCTCTCCAAGTCACTTGAGAAACACTGAACTTGACCGCTAAAGAGAGAGAGGCTCTTCAGTTGGCCTGGACCGGGGCACAGCAGCCCCTCAGAGGCTCCGGCAGGGCGGACGGCTCTCGGTCTTGGGGGGGCATGCTCCGCCTCCCCGTGTCCCCAGCCCAAGGACCGGCCAGCCCTGCAGAGCCAGCGCTGGGCACTCTGCCTGGCTAGGCCGACACTTCCTCCCTGAGATTTCCGGGCGAAGGACCAGCTGGCACGCACCCAACCACCCTCTGTGCCCAGGTGAGCTGCGTCAGATGCACAGAGGCAAACAAAGTGCTCAGGGTTTTCTGTTTTCAATTCTCATCAAAGTTTTGATATATAAACAATTTCTTTTTTTATTTAAAAAAAAAAAAAAAGATGACAGAGTACATCCCTGCAAGCCCAGCTGGCCAGGAAGGGCAGTCTGCAAAAACTCTCCTGAAGCTTCTCCCTGGGTGAGTATCCTCACAGGAGCAGGGCAGTTCAGGGGGGACCACCGAGCTCCCAGGCTGGATCCAGGGATGGAGGCTTGAATGCTCAACAGCCATCAAGGGAAAAGGTCTGTGCACGCAGAGACTCAGCCCTCTGGAGAGGAGGCCAGCCCCCGGCTGTGGGATGAAACCCTTGTGAGCTCTGGGCTGTCAGCATGGGACTGCCCAACAGAGAAGAAGGAATTTCATATATGAAATTAGGACTCAGGTCTCATATCTGTTGTGGAAATGCTTTTCCTCATTACAGGGGGCCACCAGAACATGAAGTGAAGGCTCTTTCATATAAACCTCCCCCATCAGCCCCCTTGGGAATCAGCTTCCTGATTCTTGGGTGAAAGAACTTCTGCCAAGTCTGCAAGTCCCGGTCTGGAAGGAGCTGGGTGTTCATTGCCTCAGCACCCAGTCCCCTCCCAGGTCCCTGCAGCCCCTGCCCTCACTCTCCTCAGGCCTGTCCCCGTATGGTGTCTGGAGGGGTCTTGGCTAAAATTACATCACATGTCACTGCCCTGCTCACAGCCTTCCTGGAGCACCCCACCACCAGACTGACCCATCACGGGGGCTCGTGACACATCACCCGGGCTCGTGACACATTACCCACAGCTGGGCCAGACTCTCCCGAACAATAGACCTCACACACCTCCCCCCACCTCCATGGTTCACTCTTGTGCCCTGTGGCTCAGCCCGAATGCCATCTCCCCCAAAGGGCCCCTCACTCCCACCCCATTTCCCTTGCACAGCCATGACCTCAGGGTGGGGACCAGCTAGCTGCTGGCATGGTTTCTCCCTGCGGCAGGGATTCCAGGTGACTTGTTCTGTCTGTCAGGTATCCCCAGGGCCCAGTACTAAGTAGGTGCTCAATGAATACCGTCGGCATGAATCGACTTTCCAGTCCAAGCCCTGGCCACTGCATGGAGACCTCACTGGGGGGCCCACTGCTTCCCACGTCCCCCTACCCAGGGTCAAACAGGCACCATACTGCCCCAGGCCCTCCCTCCAGAGCCCACGGGGGTCTGCCGGTCCACCCCTAACACATCGTACATGGTCAACACAAACTCCAGGTTTCTCCCTAAAACCGTTCAGAAACACTGGAGTTCCGGGAAGACCTCACTATCTGCCTGGCTCCGTGGCCCCTCAGCACTTGGTACAAAGACATTCCCAGGGGGGCAACAGGACCTCACGCCACATTCCCACAACTTCAGGGGAGAAGCTGGACGGTGTGGTGGGAAGCTGGCCCTTTCAAAGGACACGTGCACCTAGAAGATTCCAGAATGAACTAGTGATAGGCCTGCCCTTGGTGAGGTCACAGTCCAGGGTCTGCTCAGTGCTTGTGGCATACCCACTAGGGGCCGGCTGAGTCTAGCTGCCTGCTGCCAAGTGCCTGCTGGGCACCTGCTGCGTGCACCCTGTGTGCCTGCTGAATGCCTGCTGCATGCCCATCAGTTGTCCACTACTGCCTGCGGAGCACTTGCTGAGCACCCTGTGCACCTGCCAAGCACAAGCCAAGCGCAAGCCAAGCGCCTCCTGAACGCCTGTCTCTGGGCCACCCAGTGCCCGCTGAGTGCTGCCGTGCATTCCCCGCGCACACGCCTCCAGAATCTTAGCGGCAGCAAGCACGCAGTGAGCGCCCATGTGCAAGTCCCATTCCAGACACGCTCCACGGGTTAACCCATCTCAGTCTCATCATGGTCCTGCGAGGCAGACAGCACCGTGATCCCCAGAGACTCCCAGGTCTAGACTCACCCAGGAGGAAGCAGGAAGACAGCTAGCAGCATGGCCCCGGGCTGGGTACCAGGTTCCACAGACGACCCACTCTGCACCCTCACCACCGCCATCCCAGGCATTTTCTCTCCTCCGTGCCCAGCTGAGAACCCTGAGGAGGAAGCCCTGGCTATGCCTCACTTCCATCTGGCAAATAATAAATATTGACTCTCTCTGAATCCTTGGCCCACAAGGCACACAGTGGCTTCCTTGTTTGCACACCTGGACCCCTAGCCCGCCAGCAGCACCAGAGCCACAGCTGGCCGGGCCAGGGCAGACCCACGGGGGCTCTGGGACAGGGCTGGACGTGGTGCAGGGAGGGAGGTGAGCAGAGAGGGTCAGAGACACTCCAGCCAGAAATGTGGGGCAAACCCATCCAACAAGCTCCAAGGTGAGTGAAGACTCACCCATCGCCACCCCTTTCTCCCTGGTTCCCCCATCACAGCTAGAGAGGCCCCACCTCACTCTCCTTGCTGCTTACCTCTGTATAAACCCTGTCATCATTACCTCTTTTGGTGTTGTTTAGGCACTAAGTCGTGTCCGACTCTCTGCAACCCCATGGACTGTAGCTCTTCCAGGCTCCTCTGTCCATGGGATTTCCCAGGCAAGAGTACTGGAGGGGTTTGCCATTCCCTTCTCTAGGGGATCTTCCCAACCCGCATCTCCTTCACTGCAGGCAGATTCTTTACTGCTGAGCCACAGATGGAAGCCCCCATTATTTCCTCTGAACTGCCCCAAATTGGCCATCCCTCTGTCCTCACCATGACCAAGTCCAAGGTGCTGCACCCCCTCCCTGCTGCGCGGGCCACGGAGACAGACACAGAGGGGGCAAGCACAGGGAGCCACCGCGCGCTTCCCGGGCCGAGGATTCAGAGTCAATATTTATTATTTGCCAGATGGAAATCAAGTATAGCTGGGGCCTCCTCCTCAGGAACACAATGAAACCCTGATTTGCAAAAACCAGGGGAGACCTCCATAGTCCTCAACAGATGGATATGACTCAAAGCTCAGCCTTGGACAAGAGTCTTCAATGGCTGCCTTAAGAAAAATGTGAGCCCAGGATTCAGACACAGGGTCGATACCAGCACTTCCACACCCAGCAAACCTCCCAGTGCCCTGTCAGGCCTTGGCTCCTCCTCTCTGCACCAGGGGAAACCAGAGGCTCTGTCTCGGAGGGACCAGGGACCGCAACAAGTCGCTGGGTATTCGCATCTGGGCTCCAGCAAGCCTGGTCCCTGACCCTCCCACACCTTCGTGTCACTCACGTCGCCATCCTGCTGGAAACTCCCATAACACTCCATGGCCCACAGACAGGGCCTGGTCTGGGGTCCTCTTCCCCCCTCGCCCTCGCAGAGCCCTCAGCCGTCCCCTCCACACACAGGGTTCCAGCAGCCTGGAAGGTTCTGCCCTGCCCTGACCAGTGGGGCAACACCGGAGCCACATGAGACAGGAGAAAACATGTAAGGGGGTGGGGGGACTTCCCTGGCGGTCCAGTGGTTGGGACTGTGCTTCCAATGTTGCGGGGCGGTTGGTAGGGGGGGCAGGGGCAGGATAAGTTTGATTCCTGGTCGGGGAACTAGGATCCCACATCTGCATGGTGTGGCCAAAAAAAGAAAACATTTGGGGCCTGGGTCTGTCCAGCTGGGGTCAAATCCCAGCTCTCCCGCCTCTAGTGCTCTGTGACCTTCGCTCCCTGAGCCACTCTGTAAACCCAGGAGGAGGCCATTGGCCGTCTAGGGTGTTGTCAGGGTGCCAGGTTTGAGGTATGCACCTCAGGGAAACAAGGACCTCCACCAACCGCTTCACGCCCGCACAGCCTTGGCACGCGGGGACGCAGGAGCAGGGCTTCTCCGCCTGAGCACCGCTGACGCCAGGGGCCTCGTGGGTGCTGCCCTGTGCGGAGCGGCAACCCCGGCCTCCACTCACCGCGTGCCAGATGCACACCCTGCCCCAAGCCGTGACGACCCAAAACATCCCCAGATATGACCAAATGCCCCCAGGGCAGAACCGGCCAGGGCACGCACCCTGCAGCACCCGTTTCTGATACCTCCCCCTGGGCTCTGCTGGTGGCTCAGATGGTAAAGGATCTGCCTGCCGTGTAGGAGACCCAGGTTCCATCCCTGGGTCGGGAAGATCCCCTGGAGAAGGAAATGGCTACCCACTCCAGGATTCTTGCCTGGAGAATCCCATGGACAGAGGAGCCTGGAGGGCTGCAGTTCATGGGGTCGCAAAGAATTAGACATGACTGAGAGATTAACACACACAACACTGCAGTCAGGCCAGTCTCTCCCCAGGCCAGATCCCACCCCTGACATGCACATGACATTTTCTAAAAGGTCCCTGTTTAAAAAGAAACGCCCAACACCAAGGACTCTGCATCCCGACCCTCTCATGGGACAGCACGGAAGGGAGACCATACCACCGAAATGAAACCAGGACGCTCTCAGTGCCAAGAACGGCAGAGGAGAGCCAGCACACAGCCTTCCATGATATCCACAGTGGGCCTGCTCGGACCCGGAGTAACCTGAGTAACCCAGTAACCCCACCCAGGACCAGAAGGCCCACTGTGTCAAGAAGAGGCACCTGACAGTGTGCCCAGGCCAGCCTTAGGGAAGTGACAGCAGAACCCTCCCTGGCCGCATGGACCAAGAGTGATCACCACACCACTCACCGAGGGCCAGACAGCCCGCTCACCCATCCGATGGAGGCCAACCGTCTTCCCCAGCCTGGCAAAGCCCCAGTGACCCCGCTGCCTGGGCCTCCCAGCAAGGCCTGCGTGGCAGGGTCCTCAGATCCCCACTCAGAACTCGGGGTCTCACCAGAACCTGCAGAAACAGGATCTTGGGGGAGCCCAAGAATCTGCATCCTTTAGCTCTGAGGTGGTTCAGTAAACCCCAAGAGTGGCAGAACCACTGCCCACCGCCTTCTCAACCTTCCTTGTTGCTCTAGGTCAGTGGGGCTCAAACTGTGCATGAGACTCATTGGCCCAGGGCTGACAAACTCCTGTAAAGGGACACAAGGTAGCTATCTGCACCTCCTCAGGTCAATAGGTCTGGCCACAATGATTCTACTGCCACAAACAACGTAAAAATGAATGGGCGTGGCCATGTTCTAATAAAACTTTCTTTACAAAAAACAGGCATAGCTTGTCGAACCCTGGATTAACAGGTTATTAAATCAATTCAGTGGGTCCCTGCTGGCATTTTATAATAAACAGAAGGGAACCAATTATATTAATTTTCCATACACACAGGGAGGGCTGGGCTCCTTGGAGAAAACTGTATCAATTTTATGTTTGTTAGTGGCTGCTGGTATGTCCTGAAACACAAATTTCTAACAGTGGGTCCCAGTCAAGGAAATGAGAAGGTGGCCTTGGATCTAGGCCCTGGGTTCCCATGCCTGACCCTCACCCAGCCACAGACATGTCTGGTTCCACACCTACTGCAGGTCCAGGAAGCATTCCTGGATTACCCCCAGCACATGGGTCCTCCTAGCACTACACACCCTGACCATCGGCTACCACCTAGAGAATCAATAAGCCAGGCGATTCCACTTCCAGGCATATGCCCACAAGGTAAAGACAGGGGCTTGTGCAAACACTTACACACACACGTTCACAGCAGCACCATTCGTGACAGTGAGAAATGCAAACAGTCCACAGACCCACTAACAGGCAACAGATAAACTAACGGTGGTCTATCCACTGGCTGAATATCATTTGACCACAGAAAGGAATGACCCTCTGACACCAGCTACAATGTGGATAAACCTCAAAAACATCATGCTGAGTGAAAGAAGCCAGACAGAAAAAGCCACATGCCATAAGGACTCGTTTAGGTGAAATGTCCAGAAGGCCAATCCACAGACACAGAAGGCAGATAAGTGGTTCCTAGGAGCTGGGGGAGGGGAGGGGGGGGGTGACTGCTCATGGGGGTGGGATTTCCTTCTGGGGTGATGGGAATGTTCTGGAACTAGAAAGAGGTGATGGCTGCACAACACTGTGAATGTCCTAGATGCCACCGAAATGTACATTAAAGTGGTTCATTTCATGTGAATTTCACTTCAATTTTTTTCAGGATTTTTTTTTTTTTAAAGGTCACTCTGGGACTTCCCTGGTGGTCCCCTGGCTAAGATTCCGAACTCCCAGTGCAGGGGGCCTGGGTTCGATTCCTGGTCAGGGAACTAGATCCCACATGCCACAACTAAGAGTTCACATGCTGCAGTGAAAGATCCCATGTGCTGCAGCAAAGGCTGAGGGTCCCAGTGCCACAACAAAGACCCGGCATAGCCAACTAACTAATAAATAAAAATACATACACATTTAAAAAGAAGAAGGCAAGGGCCACTACAGTTTTGTTTTACAGTTTTTATTAAAAAAAAAAAAAAAAAAGTCACTACTCTGCACAGTTCTGAGGCCCTGGGCTGGCCAAGAGCTTCAGGAGGGTTCTCTACACAGGACCCCTGGCAGGCAGGGCCACGCATCAGTCCCCTGAGGATGTGTGAGTGGAAAGGTCAGATCAGAACCAGGGCTCCCCAAAGACAGTCTCCTTCCAAATGGCCACTGGACAAATTTATCTAGAAGCATGTCCCATGTCAGCCACAGAGACTCTTGGCAACCAGCCTGATCTGGACTGTGGCTTTCACGGGCAGAAGAGCCGTAGGCCTTGCACAAAGGTGTTATGTGATGGTGTCCCAAGGCTGCTGCCTCCAAGACAAGGACAATTAACAGCAGGAAATATGGATTCCAGGGTCCAAGTCAAAAGAGAAATGTGGGTGTGGCTGGAGAAACTGAGTCATCTTTCAAAGAAACCATGGCCCAAGTGGGGCCAAGTAGACTCTTGTGAGCAACAGAAGGTTCTAGTTTGTGATCTTAATTCCTTATTTCAGACATATCGTACATGCTCAACCCAGGGCTGAATACCAGTCCTGTCTCTTCCCAACTGGGATGAAGCTCTGGGGTACAGTTGCCCCACTGGCCCACAGGCAAAGAAGACACCTCTTCTCTGCGGGCTGGCAGGGGGGTGGAGGGGTTGAGCAGGAACCAAGACTGCAAAGAGCAAACTTGACCCACCCACCCAAAATCTTCATCTTGCACCCTTGCCACACTCAAAATTATTTTTTTTTTGCTACACTGGGCGGCTTGCAGGATCTTAGTTCCCCAACCAGGGATTGAACCCAGGCCCTCAGCAGTGAAAGCTCACAGAGTCTTAATCACTGAACTGCCAGGGAATTCCCATCCCCTACCACACTCTGACTGTACTCTTGGTCAGCTCCTTGACAACAAGATGCCCTCTCCTGGGACTTCCCTGATTGTCCAGCAGTTAAGACTCCGCTCTTCCAATGCAGAGGGGCCCGGGTTCAATGCCTGGTCAGGGAACTAAGATCCCACATGCCATTCAACACCCCTCCTGCCCTAGGGCCCATGCTCCTGCTGTTGTCTCTCCGGGTTGTCCCCCATCACTGCCAGGCCCAGTTCAGAGTGACAGCCCACAGTTCCTGACAATGGGTGAAATGACGGGTCCACTTGAGGCCTTGAGGAAAACATGACCGGAGTGAGCTGCCAGAGAAAGACAAGTGTGCACGTCTGCAGGTGACCCCTAAGGCCCACTGCCTCAAGGCGGCTTCCACAAGGTACTTGGACTCTGCAGCCCAGGGGCAAGTGACCTGGGGCTGCCATCATAAATGACTGCCAGTGGGGGGAAGGTGGGGACATAAAACAAGAAGAATTCATTTTTACACAGCTCTGGAGGCCAGACACCCAGAATCGAGGTGTCAGCAGGGCCACAACCCCTCTGGAGGATCTCGTCTTGCCTCTTTCAGCTTCTGGGGGCTCCGCGCATCCTTGGCTCATGGCCGCAACACTCCAGTCTCTGCCTCCATCATGCACGGCCTCTCCTAAGTGAGTCTGCGTCCTCTCCTCTTTTCGTGAGGGTGCCAGTCATCTGATCACCCTAAATTCAGGACAAGCTCATCTAAAGATCCTTACCCTACTCGTATCTGCAGAGACTTTTTTCAGAAATCAGTCATATTCACAGATTATTGGGCTCCGCTGGTGGCTCAGACAGTAAAGAATCCTCCTGCAATGCAGGAGACATGGGTTCCACCCCTCAGTCAGGACGATCCCCTGGAGGAGGGCATGGCAACCCACGCCAGTATTCTTGCCTAGAGAATCCCATGGACGCAGGAGCCTGGCTGGCTATAGTCCATGGGGTCACAAAGAGTCGGACACGACTGAGTGACTAACACTTCACTTCACACATTCTGGAGGGCAGGATGGGGCCTATCTTCTTCAAGGCCCCCATTCTACCCACTCTTGGGGAGGCAACTCACAAGCTGGAGAGCAAGAAGACTGCTGGGGCCTTCTGGAGGCGGGCGACGGTGCATCCCATCCTCTCCACAGAGCAGCTCGGCGAGTCCTCTGTGCATGCGTGTGTGTGTCAAGGCTGCAGATGGCACCAGACACTCGAAGCAGCCGGCACAGAGGCAAACAGTGCCAAAGCCAGGATGGAGGCCAGGACTGGGGGCGGCCTCTACGCTTAGCTAACCCAAGACACCACTGCGCTGTGGCTGCGGCCCAGGGGCCTGGTTTCCCAACAGCCTGTGCAGAGCCACCGCCGTCACAGGGTAGGACCCGGAGAACACCCGCCTTCAGCACAGCTAGAGCCAGCAGCCCCAGCTGGGTCCCCGAGGACTGCTTTGCAGGCAGGCTTTTTCTGGCCCAGGTGCTGCTCCCTGGGATGTTCAGTGATCGGTCACAGGCAGAGCCTCCTGTGTCCTGAGTTGCTGGCAACTGGGCGACTCACCCGCATCCCTTGCCCTAACCTTCCACATCTGATCCACCCACATATTCAGTCACCTCTGCTGCCAAAATATCACCAGTACCCACTGTTCTGGGTCACTGCCATGGCCACCTTCTCCATTCTCCAACCCGAGGCTAACAGTGGCCTCTCACCATCTGCCTGCTTCCCTTCTCACCCCTCCTGCCCATTCAGTTCTTAGCCATCTTTGTAAGACACGAAGCATCCTTAAATGATCAAATGGAGAGTTACCACTTGACCGAGCAACTCTACTCCGTGGCACAGACGCCCAGCAGAAAGGAAGACCTATGTCTATACAGGCAACCGGACAGGAACACCCATGACAGCACTGCTCACACTGGCCAGAAAGGTGGAAACAACCCAAGTGTCCACTGATGAACGAATGGATGCTCAAAACATGGTGTCTCCACACAATGGAGTATTATTCACCTTAAGAGGAATGAAGCGGGACTTCCCTGGTGGTCCAGTGGTAAAGAATTCGACTGCCGATGCAGGGCACATGGGTTTGATCCCTGGTCCCGGAAGATCCCACATGCTGCAGAGCAACTAGGCCCGTGCACCACAACTCCTAAAGCCTCGTGCCGAGAGCCCAGGCTCCAAAACAAGAGAAACCACCACAGCAAGAAGCCACACACCACAACGAGGACCCAGTGCAGCCAGAAATAGACAGTTTTTTTAAAAAGAGTAATAAAGCAACAGATGGTGGAGAAAGTACGTAACACCACCGAATTGTTCATGATGGTTAAGATGGTAAATGTTATGTTTTGTATATTTTACCACTATTTTTTAAAAGGGAAGGAAGGACTGATACACCCTACAACATGGATGAACCTCAGAAACATACTGAGTTTATGTCTGAGACGTCAGACATAAAAGGCCACATCTTGCATGATTCCATTTCTATGAAATGTCCAGGACATGCAAACTCACAGGAATGGAGAACAGATCAGTGGTTGCCGGGGGCTTGGGAAGTGACTGCTAATGGGGACGGAGGTTCTTTTTTTTTCCTTTAAGTATTTCTTTTTTAATATTTTATTATTCTCATTGTTATTTTCATTTTTCGGCTGTGCCAAGCAGCATGTGGGATCCTAGTTTCCCGACCAGGGACTGAACCCCTGCACCCCGCATTGGAAGTGTGGAGTCCCAACCACTGGAAAGCCAGGGAAGTCCCAGGGGTGGAGTTTCTCTCTGGGGTGATGAAAATGTTCTAAAGTCGACAGGTGACGGTTATACAACTGTGTATATGCTAAAAACCACTGGATGGTACAGTTTCAATGACTGGTCCGAATGTATTGGGAATGATATCTCAATAAAGATGCTACAAAAACAAGCAAAGGACCAGGTCACTGACCATCACAAATCTTCCCAGGGCTCCTCCCTCAGGGGCCGGTTTCAACTCTCCTCTCTCTCAACATGCCAGCTTCAACCTTGCCAAGCCCTTCTCACCTCGGGGTCTCTGCACCTGCCTCCCTCACAAGGGACAACCCTCCCCGGCATGGGGGGCTCTATCTCACTGTCCAAGTGTCAGCCTCCCGCCCTAGCCATTCCTAGCACATGGATTTGCTTCTCTCTGAGAGCATCTGCCTTGTTTATTTGGAGCAATTCTCTCCTGTCCCATGCTAAAACCATGCTGGCTCTCCAAGAACATGGTCCTCACATGCCTCAACATGCTGCTGGCTCTACTGTGGTGCTGGGGAAGACTCTTGAGAGTCCCCTGGACAGCAAGGAGATCATACCAGTCAATCCTAAAGGAAATCAACCCTGACTATTCACTGGAAGGACTGATGTTGAAGTTGAAGCTCCAATATTTTGGCCATGTGATGCAAAGAGTTGACTCACTGGAAAAGACCCTGATGGTGGGAAAGACTGAAAGCAGGAGGAGAAGGGGGCGACAGAGGATGAGATGGTTGGATGGCATCACCGACTCAATGGACACGAGTGAAGAGAGTGGAGATAGTGAAGGACAAGGAAGCCTGGTGTGCTGCAGTCCTTGGGGTCTCAGAGAGGTGGACATGACTTAGCTACTGAACAGCAACCACCCTAGTACCTAAAAGTGTCTCTGGGATATGCTGGGCAAATAAACATGCCATTTTGTGGAGTAAGCACAGATCAGGATTCTGGGGCCCAGAGAGGTTAAGAAACCTGCCCCAAGTCACACAGCAGAGTGTCACAACCCTCCCTGCACATCAGGCTGCCCAAGTCCAAGAATGAGAAAGGAAGGTTCATGCACTCATGCCTCTACCCTGCTACTCGCAAGTGGACATCACTTCCCATCCCCTGACCCGACCTAGCCTTTGGGGTCCCTGCCCCCGGGTAACATGACAGCATGGATGAACCCCTCAGGCTAACACCTGCTGACTGCTCTGTCACAAGAGGAGGCTCGGTAGGCACACCCATCACCACAGAAGACTGTGAGCAGACAAATGTCAACACAAGTGGTGTCGCTCACTCCAGGAGCGGACGGGCTCCTCCTGACCAGAGGAATTCCACCAAGAAGAGGAGGTACCAACTGTGCCACGTCCCACCCATCTGCAGGTGCAGGGCAAATCCTGGTGTTGACTGCAGGTGGAGGCAGCACGGAAGGCTGCGGCCACGGAGGGTGGACAGGAGGAGACCCTGCACCAAGCAGGCTTGCTCACCTGCGCCACACGCTGCAGGCGTACCACGCGCCACATGCAGTCACGGGAACGGGTGGGGAACGAGCTTGCCCAGCCCGGTCTCAGGTGCAGGCAAAGGCCCACCCACAGTGGGCGCAGAGTTTTGAACTATCTGCCCAGGTAAAAAGCTCACACCCCCTGCCCACACACTGTTTCCTCCAAATCAAAGGCTTCTCCGCCTTGGCACTGCTGACAACTGGGCCAGATCACTGTCTGTGAATTGTGGGGCGTTGAGTGGCACCCCTGCTCTCTACCCACTAGATGCCAGTAGCAGCTCTTCACCTAGTCGAGACAACCAGAAATGTCGTTGCCCAGTGTCCCCTAGGACAGAACTATCCCCAACAGACAGCACTGGTCTGTTTGTAAAAATCTAGTATAAGCTCACCTCTGTCCAGGGCCCAAGTCCACCCCACCTCCCCAACTTCCAACGTAAAGGAAGGCAACAGAGAGATGGGAAATGGTTACAAGGGGCCAAGGGAACTGCTGTCTGCAAATCTTAAAAAAGCTTTTCTAGAGACTTCCCAGATGGTCCAGTGGTTAAGAATCCATCTTCCAACACAGGGGCTGTGAGTTCAATTCCTCTTTGAGCCTCCTCTTGTGACAGGGCAGGTCAGAGAACTAAGATCCCATATGCCGTGGGGCAACTAAGTCCGCACACTGCAACTAGAGAGCCCTCGGGCCCCAACCAAAATAAATAAACTTATATTTTAGAATCTCTAAATCCATCAACCAATAAATGGATAAACAAATGTGGTCCATCCACACCCAGGAATATTACTCAGCCATAAAGAGGAAAGAGGAGGACATGGCAACCCACGACAATATTCTTGCCTAGAGAAACCCATGGACAGAGGACCCTGGTGGGCTATGGTCCATGGAGTCGCACAGAGTCAGACACAACTGAAGCGACTGAGCACATAAAAACGAAAGAAGTTTCCTGATACACGCTAAAATGTGGATGAACCTCGAAAACATTACACTGAGTGAAAGAAAGCAGACACAAAAGGCCACATCTTGTATGATTCCATTTACATGAAATGTCCAGAAGAGGTAAATCCACAAAAACAGAAAAGTTGGTGGCTGCTGGGGGCTGGGGGAACAGAAAATGAAAAGTGATTGCTAATGGGTGAGGAGCTTCTTACGGGAGTGATGATAACATTCTGGAATTAGACAGCGGTGATGATGGCACAACTCTGTAAATATACTAAAAACCACTGAACTATACACTTTAAATAAGTGGATTATATGGTACACAAACCATATCTTGAAAAAGCTGTTATTTAAAGAAATGTTTTCAACAGCAATAATTCATTTCCAACCTTACAGCTGAAACCAGACCTCCAGTCATGAAGACTGCCACAAATCAGTGTGACTCCTTCTTCCTGTCATACCACATACACTGGACACCTACTGCATGCTAGGACATGCTGCATGCTGGAGACAAGATGAAGTGGACGCTCCTGTCCTTAGAATTCTTGACATATGGAGGACACTCAGGTTGCACACTGTCATTCATTCATTCACCAGTCACATCCTGGAGCAGGGACAGGCAGGACCTGCCCGACAGTGAGCACCCAATTGATACGTGCTAAACAAATGCATGGAGAAGGCAATGGCACCCCACTCCAGTACTCTTGCCTGGAAAATCCCATGGGTGGAGGAGCCTGGTAGGCTACAGTCCATGGGGTCGCGAAGAGTCGGACATGACTGAGCGACTTCACTTTCACTTTTCCCTTTCATGCACTGGAGAAGGAAATGGCAACCCACTCCAGTATTCTTGCCTGGAGAATCCCAGGGACGGCGGAGCCTGGTGGGCTGCCGTCTACGGGGTCGCACAGAGTCGGACACGACTGAAGCGACTTAGCAGTAGCAGCAAACAAATGCATGGAAATGAAGATACACATTATAGTCCTAAGGCGATGATCTCAAAGAGAAACAAGCAACTTATTAAAAAAAATAACATCACGCCAAAATCCCACCCGAGGAATCAGAGACTGAGGCTCACATCACAAAGGTACAGTGGGTCTGCCTAGGAGAGTCAAATGTTAGTTGCTCAGCCGGGTCCAACTCTTTCTAACCCCATGGACTGTACCCTGCCAGGCTCCTCAGTCCATGAGATTCTTCAGGCAAGAATACTGGAGTGGATAGCCATTCCCTTCAGGGGATCTTCCCGACTCAGGAATCAAACCCAGGTCTCTTATATTGCAGGCAGATTCTTTACCATCTGAGCCACCAGGGAAGCCCAAGGACAGTCAACTCAGTTGCCAAATCCAGAAACCAGCAAAGCAGGTGTCTGCAGCTCCCACTCAACCCCTCCCGCCAAGGCCCCAGGGTGCAGCATGGAGGTCCCATCCCTCCGCAGGATCAAAGCAGAGATTTACTGCCACCTGTGCAAAGCATGCTCCCCTCTCTCAACCACGAGAAAGGGCTTGCAAGACACATCCCACAAAGGAGGACACCGATACCCAAGGAGTCTGGCACTTCATGGCGGTCGCCAGAGAGCTGGGGCCCAGGAGAGCCAGGTCCCCAAGTCCAGCCGCGACCAAGCCCCTGCTCCAGGCCTACAGGGGTTTCCCAGGTGAGGTTGGCAGGTCATCTGGCCTGCCCCTGCACATCAAATGCACCCAGCCTTCTAAAGAAGAACTGTCCCTCCAGCCTGGTCCTGAGGGGCCAGGGGCCATCTGTGGCTGGCTGTCCCTTGTCCTTGTGGGAGGAACGACACCTGGTCCCCACCATGTGAGCTGCACGGGGAAGGGGCAGCTGTCGCCACTCCAAGCTCCAAGACTGAGCCCAATCTGCCTTCCTGACCCCACTCTGGTCCCCACACTGGAGGCGCCAGATATCCAACAGGGAAAAACACCTAGCCCACCTCAGGTCTGCAAGTAGGGGCACCGTCCTTCCCCCAACACTCAGGGAGTAAGTGCACAGATGACAATGAGGTAGAGACACCTGTCCCTTCAGGTAGCAAGGGTGAGGGGGCAGCTGTCCCCTTCAGGTACCAATGATACAGGAGCTCGTATCCCACCTTCCCAGTTAACAGTGATGCTTGCAAGCAGCACTCAGTCCTAAGCACCTCAGTATCACTCCCCTAGGGAGCAGTGATATAAAAGCACCTATCAGGTAGCAATGTGGGGACACCTTCCCCACCTCAGGTAACAATGATGTAGTGGCACCTGTTCCCTCCAGCTAGTAATGATGCAGAGGCTCCTGCTCATACAGGTAACCATGATGTAGGGACACCTGTCCCCCACTTCAGGTAGCAGTGATGTAGAGACACCTGTACCCCTTCAGGTATCGATGATGTGGGGGCACCTGTCCCCGCCCACGACGTCCGGGGCGTGGGGACACCTGTCTCCTTGGGCCGTGCCAAGCCCCGCCCCACCGCGCGCCCCGCCCCCGCCGCGCGCCCCCCGCCCCGTGCACGCGCGGGACACGCGCCCCCTCCCTCCCTCTCCGGCCCAGAGGGGTCGGCAAGGGAAGCCCCCTTACCCGCGCGGCCCGCGTCAGGCTCAGGTCCTTCATGACCTCCTCGAAAGCCGCTGTCTCCTCCGCTTGCTTCTGGTTGTGCAGCGCGATCTTCTCGCTGAATTTCCGCGGATTGTTCGAAGTCGCCATCTTCTCGCCGCCACCACCTCCTCCTCCTCCTCCTCCTCCTCCTCCTCCACCTCCTCGCCCCCCCACTCTCCGGTGCCAACACGCAAGCGCCGACCAGACCCGCGGGTGGAGGGCAGTGCGCAGGCGCGTCGGCGGGCGTGAGAGCGGCGCGTGCGCACAGGAGAGGCGCGCAACGCGGGGGCGACCGCGCATGCGCGCGCTTCGGCGGCACGCTCAGAGGCCCGAAGGGGAGGTGGGAGAGGGAGGGCGAGGATTTCGGCGCAGGCGCAGTGCGCCGTCTCCTGGCCCGCTGGACAGCGGCTGTCTGGCTGTTGGCCACGGTCTGGGAGCGGACTGGGGCGCTGGAGCCCCCAAGAGAGTGACTCCTCGAGGCAGATCCTTCCAGGTCACCAGGTGGGAGCAAGCACCCACTCCAAGGACAGGTAGCTCTCGAGGCTGAGCCTCGGCTCGGACCAGTTCAGCTCAGACACCAGTTCAGGGCATTGCTCATCCATGCATGCGTTCATTCGTGTATTGAACGCCTATGTATGCCAAGCATGTTGGGGAAACGGCATGAGCAAGGAGACGTGGTCCCTGCCCTCACAGGGTGCACAGTCGAGGAGAGGGGAACAAAACCCAGCAATAAATGACCCCAAAACTTTTCAGATGGAGAGAAATGTGATGTGGAAAATAAAACTAGTAAAGAGGAGCGTGGGCTTCCCTTGTGGCTCAGCTGGTAAAGAATCCGCCTGCAAAGCGGGAGACCTGGGTTCGATCCCTGAATTGGAAAGATCCCTTGGAGAAGGGAAAGGCTACCCACTCCAGTATCCTGGCCTAGAGAAGTCCATGTATAGTCCATGGGGTGCAAAGAGTCGGACACGGCTGAGCCACTTTCAGTTAGAGGAGAATGATGTTAGGAAAGGAGGCTTCTGTGGCCACCATGGTTTGGGGGGTGTGATCAGTCCCCAGCCCAAAATCCCAATGTCGTCCTTAACACTTTTCTTTCCCTATTCCTATTCCCTCTCCAGTTCCTATTCTCTGGATCCTTAAGCTTGGAAAACTGGAACTACAGAGCTTCAGCCTCCTCTCTGAATTTCTCCAGTCCAGTTTTACTCAAGGAAGTCCAGCTTTTTCATCGAAGGCTAAAGGACAGGTCCAGAAACCCCACTCAGATCCAGCAGTGAAAGGGAGAGCAGAGTCTCCCCAATGACCTGGGGGTGGGGGGAGATCTAGGGAGAGGGGAACTCTGACATCTAGTTGTTCCTACCCAACCAGAGGGACCAAAACCACCAATATCGAAAGTTTATATGCAGGAGGCTCTAGGGATTTCAGGGTATGGGCAGGGCAGAAATCAGGAGGGACAGCAAGGAGAATTTGGGGTACCTGTAATTTCATAACAAGCACAGTTTTTACCAGGGCAAGGGATGGCTGGAGGGGACACTGATGGAAATCATAGGGGGACACCAGCGTTTTCCAAACATGCTTTTATTTACATCTGTTAACAGTTTAATGAAATGTCCACATTAAATACATATACATACACATTTTAATTTGGAATGTTCTGGGAACTGCCATTTCATACTGTTCATGGGGTTCTCAAGGCAAAAATACTGAAGTGGTTTGCCATTCCCTTCTCCAGTGGACCACGTTTTGTCAGAATTCTCAACCATGACCCATCCGTCTTGGGTGGCCCTATATGGCATGGCTCATAGTCTCAATGAGTTAGACAAGGCTGTGGTCCATGTGATCAGTTTGATTAGTTTTCTGTGACTGTGGTTTTCATCTGTCTGTCCTCTGACAAGGATAAGATGCTTACGGAAGCTTCCTGATGAGAGAGGCTGACTGTGGGGGTCAAAACTGGTTCTTGTTCTGATGGGCGGGGCCATGCTCAGTAAATCTTGAATCCAGTTTTCTGTTGAAAATGAGGCTGTGTTCCCTCCCTGTTATTTGACCTGAGACCAAACTACGGAGGTAATGAAGATAATGGCAACCTCCTTCAGAAGGTCTCGTGCATGCACTGCTGCACTCAGCGCCCCCGACCCTGCAGCAGGCCACTGCCAACCCACGCCTCCGCAGGAGACTCCTGGACACTCACGGGCAAGTTTGGCTCAGTCTCTTGTGGGCTCACTGCTCCTTTCTCCTGGGTCCTGGTGCACACAAGGTTTTGTTTGTGCCCTCCAAGAGTCTGTTTCCCTAGGCCTGTGTAAGTTCTGTGGTCAAATCCCACTGGCCTCCAAAGTCAACTTCTCTAGGAGTTCTCAGTCCCTTTGCCAGATCCCCATGTTGAGAAATCTGTTGTGGGTCCTAGAACTTTCTTAACAGTGCAAGAATTTCTTTGGTATAATTGTTCTGCAGTTTGTGGGTCATCTGCTCGGTGGCTCTATGGTGGGGTTAATGGTGACCTCCTCCAAAAGGGCTTATGCCACAGGTTGTGTGACCTGGTAGCTGCACCCAGAGCTCCTGCCCCTGCGGCAGGCCATTGCTGACCTGTAATTCCACAGGAGATTCAAACACGGGTCTGGCTCAGTCTCTGTGGGGTCTCTGGGACCTGGTGCTCACAAGGTTTTGTTTGAGCCCTCTGAGCATCTCTGGTGAGTACGGGTCTTGATTCTAAACGCAACTTCGCCCTTCCTAACATCTTTCTGGGGCTTCTCCTTTGCCCCTGGACATGGGGTATCTTTTTTTGGTGGGACCCAACATTCTCCTCTCGATGGTTGTTTAGCAGCGAGTTGTAATTTTGGAGTTCTAGCAGGAGGAAATGAGCACATGTCCTTCTAAGAACTGATGCTTTTGAACTGTGATGTTGGAGAAGGCTCTTGAGAATCCCTTGGACTGCAAGGAGATCAAACCAGTCAATCCTAAAGGAAATCAATCCTGAATATTCATTGGAAGGACTGATGCTGAAGCTGAAACTCCAATACTTTGGCCCCCTGATGCAAAGAACTGACTCCTTGGAAAAGACCCTGATGCTGGGAAAGATTGAAGGCAGGAGGAGAAGGGGATGACAGAGGTGGAGAGGGTTGGATGGCATCACCGATTCTATGGGCATGAGTTTGAGCGAGTTCCAAGAGTTGATGATGGACAGGGAAGCCTTGCGTGCTGCAGTCCATGGGGTTGCAAAGAGTCGGACACAACTGAGCGACTGAACTGAACTGGGGACTGCCACTGCTCTGTTTTTAATATTTATTTTTATTTATTTGACTGTACCGGGTCTTCTTTGCAGCATGTAGGATCTAGTTCTCTGACCAAGGATCAAACCCAGGCCCCCTGCATTGGAAGCTCAATGTCTTATCCACTGGCTGCTGCTGCTGCTGCTGCTAAGTCGCTTCAGTCATGTCCGACTCTGTGCGACCCCACAGACTGCAGCCCACCAGGCTCCCCCGTCCCTGGGATTCTCCAGGCAAGGACACTGGAGTGGGTTGCCATTTCCTTCTCCAATGCATGAAAGTGAAAAGTGAAAGTGAAGCCACTCAGTCATGTCCGACTCTTCGCGACCCCGTGGACTGCAGCCTACCAGGCTCCTCCCTCCATGGGATTTTCCAGGGAAGAGTACTGGAGTGGGTTGCCATTGCCTTCTCCGTTATCCACTGGACCACCAGGCAAATCCCCACTGCTCTTTTTATCCTTCTTGTTCATATTGTTTTGAGCACTTTCTTAGACTTCTGGCCTTTTTGCCTACCAAGTATCTGCCCCCTATCTGGGGTATTGACAACCAACTGCCCTTCACTTCCTAACTTTCAGTCACTGATTTGTGGTAGAGTTGGTCTCATGGCTCACTCTCCCCACAAAGTCTCCCCCTAAAATTGAAAGTCTTGGCCCATCATCAGAGCCACTGCTCTGACCATCATGATTGGATAAGGGCAGGCACGTGACTCAGTTTGCCCACTGAGATACAAGTCTGGAATTTTTGTCTGAAGCATGGGAAAGAGAAGCACTGTCTTTGCCTGGGTAGCTGATCTGAAGGATTACACAGACCTCTGGGCTTCCCTGGTGGCTCAGACGGTAAAGAATCCGCCTGCAGTGCAGGAGACCTGAGTTTGATCCCTGGGTTGGGAAGATCCCCTGGAGGAAGGAAAGGCTACCCACTCCAGTATTCTGGCCTGGAGAATTCCATGGATTGTATAATCTATAGGGTCGCAAACAGTCAGACATGACTGAGTGACTTTCACTTTCACTGCAGAGCCAGAGGTCACCACTTGAAGAGAGGAGGCCTGGGGATTTCCCTGGTGGTCTAGTGGTTAGGATTGCATGCTTTCACTGCCACAGCCTGGATTCAAGCCCCGGTTAGGGAACTATCCTGCAAGCAGCACACCCCAAGTACAGACAAAAGAAAAAAAGAGAGAGAGAGGGAGGGGCTTCCCTGTTGGCTCAGTGGTAAAGAATCTGCCTGCCAGTGCAGGAGACACGGGTTCGATCCCTGGTCCTGGAAGATGCCACATGCCACAGAGCAACTAAGCTCATGCACTGCAACTATTGAGCCTGTGCTCTAGAGCCCGAGCTCTGCAACAAGAGAAGCCATTGCAGAGAAGCCTGCACACTGCAACAGAGTATCCCCCACTCACCGCAACTAGAGAAGAGGCCTGCACAGCAATGAAGACCCATCAGAGCCAAAAGTAAATAAATAAATAAAACAGAGAAATAGAGAAAGAGGGAGGTGACCTGAGAGTGAACCCACACAAAAGCAAACAGGACCACAGGTAGAGATACTGTCTGAACTCCTGCATCTAGTCATTCCTGAAGCTAGACGCTCCTGCCTTTTCGGTTATATGAACCAATAATTCTTTCTCTCTCCCTCTCTTTTTTTTTTTTTTTAGGCTGCACTGGGTCTTCATCGTTGAGCACAGGTTCTTGATTGTGGTGCACAGTCTCCAAAGCATGCAGGCTCAGTAGTTGTGATATAAGGGCTCATTTGCTCCATAGCATGTGGGATCTTAGTTCCCTGACCAGGGATCAAACCCAGTCCCCTGAATTGGAAGGTGGATTCTCAACCACTGAGCCATCAGGGAAGTCCCCATTCTCTTTTTTACTGAAGTTGATTTGAAATCTATCTTCTCTCCATAGTACTGAGACTGGAGCTTCTGGGAGTCAGATAAGGGGCTGGGCATTCTATTTATGTGACTTCTAGTTCCTGCCACCGTCTTGTGAGATTGGAGAGGAAATAGTGACAGAGAGCAGAGACAGCAGCTGCAAGTTAAGTGCCAGACCAGGACTGGAACTCAGACCTGACTGCAGAGATCAGCTTCCTTCTCTACACCGGCTTTTGTTAAGGTTTAAATGAGGTTAACATGTGTCAAGTGCCTGGATCATAATAAGTGTTCAAAAAATGCTGGTTACCCTGATCACTTACATATGGCTGTATTAAGCCTGTTTCTGCACAGAAAGATGCAAGAGAAAAGATTTGGGGGGTAACAGCAGCCACAGCAAGGGGCCATGCCTACAGGGCAGAGGTGAGGGGCCTGTGCTTGCCCTCCTCACCCCCATTTACCCCACGCCCTGGCAGTAACTTGATCCATCCGAAACCCTAGTGATGAGTCAGAGGGAGCCACAAGGCTGCTTATTGCGCAATGGCCGGACAGTGACCCAAGCCCTACTCCTACTCCACTGACCCCCCAGCCCCGAGGAGGGTGAGGCCAGGGTGTCTGGTGACCCAGGCAGAACCCAGCCCTGACGTTTTCACTTTCTCCCTTCATCAAAGGCAGTTTCCACCACGCAGTGTGGCCTGGGCAGGACTTCTGGAGCAGCTCATGGTCTTTGTAAAGCGGGGTGGATCTCATGCTCCACATCACATTCAAGGGGAAAAAAAGCCCACCCTCTTCCCAGTGGCCCGCAGGGTCCTGCACACCCTGGTCCCTCACTCCAGCCACCCCAGTGCCTGTGCTGTTCCACCTCCAGACCTTGGCATGCACTGTTGCCTCTGCCCACACTGCTCTCTCCCCAGATCCTTTCATGGCTGGCATCTTCTCATCTTTCAGGGCTCATGTCTGACAGACCCTCCCCAAGGGCCCTATCTACAGCGTACCCTTGGATGTGTGTCTCACGATCCAAGAACATGCCATTCTATGAAGGCAGTTATGTCTTGGGGTGCTGTCTGCTCCCCTATAGACTAAGCAGAAATTGGAAGCTAAAAGCATGTTCACCCAGCTAATACGCTCCAGGGCTTGAATTTCCTGTGGGACGCAGAAAGAACACAGACACACCCAATTCACTACTCCTAAAGCTTGTTCTTTGTGGATGGCTCTGAGCACTTTAGGCTGCATTTTATATTCATCCATGTTCATTCTGTTTCCCTGGATCCCCAGGGCTAACGCAAAACTAGGCAGAGAGGGAATTAGGAAGTGTTTGTTGAATGATTCATTTTCTGACTAGGAAACTCCTATCTGTCCCTCAAAACCCACCTCAAATTTCCCCTCCTCCAGAAAGCCATTCCTGACCCCAAAGCAGACTTGTTCCTCTAGACTCACACAGCCGTGGATCCTTCTCCAGCCAGCCCTGACACAAAGGGATCAGGAGTATCCCATTCTTAAATAGCTCCACTTGAGTTACAGAACACATCTGAATGTAAGTTCAAAGGCAAGTCATATAAGCTACTTCTTGCTGCCTCCATGAAATAGTTTTCTCTCCTATGCTCCATAACTCTGCCTGGCTGCCTTTTTTTCTCTGCTAGCTTCCTCTCCCACCCTTCCCTTTCTCATGTTGTCCATCCAGCTTTGCTGATCTTGCCTCAGGGCCTTAGCACAGGCTGTCTTCCTACCCAGAATGCCCTTTCCCCTGCATCCACACCACAGCACCCCTCAAAATACAGCTTCTAAACACAAGCTGAATTAAAACCTAAGTTCCTGAGCATTTCTGTGTGGCCCAAGCCCTTGCCAATTCTCCAACTCTGTGACAACAGGCAAGTGACTTCACCTCTCTGAGCCTCACTCCTCCCATGTGAAATGTGGATAATTGCACTCCTCAGAAACCAAGCAGGGTCCTGTGGGGCTCCTGTGCACAAAAGTCTTTCTGTGACCCCCATTTGTTTGATTACAGGAAATAGGCTTCATTCAGTCTGCATGACCTTCCCTGAGTTCCAACAGGCAGACTCAAGCACGTGTTAATTAGGAAAGGGAGGGGATGCAAGGCAAGGGAGAAACAGTCAAGAGAAGCCATTGTGCAGGGACTTCCCTGGTGGTCCAGATTAAGACACTGCTCCGAGTGGGTTCAATCCCTGGTTGGGGAACTAAGATCCTGTATGCAGTGATGCCACCAAAAAGTGAGGGGAGACAACAGCACAGCCTTGGGGCAAGGTCCTGGTTCCCCATGAAGGGATACACACAACCATATGTTTGAGCTGGGTTTTTTTTTTGTTTGTTTGTTTGTCTGTTTTTGCTGCAATGTCATATGGCAGAAGGGCTAAGGGAGCTCTCTAGGGTCTCTCTTTTTCTTTCTTTCTTTCTTGGCTGTACTGGGTCTTCGTTGCTGCACACAGGCTTCCTCTCCTTGCAGCAAGCAGTGGCTCCTCTTCACTGCGGTGGTTTCTCTTGCTGCAGAGCATGAGCTCTAGGCTCATAGGCTCAGTAGATGTGGCGTACGGGCTTAGCTGCTCCACAGCGTGTGGGACTCTTCGCCACCAGGGATTGAACCTATGTCCCCTGCATTGGCAGGCAGATTGCTAACCACCGGACCACCGCAGAAGTCCCTCTTTTGAACTGTTTTGCAGATACTGAAACCCCCTCCAGGTGGGAGAAGCTAATAGTGAACGATGGTATGCTGCCCTCAAGCATGCAGACCCCAGACCAGTTGGAACCTGAAGGTTGATGGTGCTGACTCCCACTCACCTCACGACCAACCCCTCAGAAGAATGTCCACAAGCTGATCACGGCTTCTTTGAACCATTACTGTAAAACTTCTCACTATCCTCTCTAAGTGGGGACATGTAGATTTTCAAGGCAGGAGCCCACTGTGTCCCCCTTTGCCTGGCAAAGTAATAAAGCTCTCCTTTTCTACTTCACCTAAAACTCTGTCTCGGAGATTCAGTTCAGCAGCAGTGATAGAGAAGCTGAGCTTTCGGCATCAAGAGTAGGTTCTTGGGAAGATTAAATAGATAATGCATGTAAAGCACTTAGCTCAGTGCCTGCTTCCTTGCAAGCATTCAGTCACTGTTAGGGAAGCAAAACCCTACCTCGAGATGTTAGTTTTCATGGCTTGCTTTTCTGCACTGCCTTATATGGAATCTTAGTCAATCTGGGGTACCCACATTGCTGAAGGTGAACTCAGGCCATTTGGAGTGGGAAGGCAAAGAGGAAAACCATCCAGGGCCCGTCTTTGACTTCCAAACTGGGCCCTCCTCAGACAGTTTTGAAAAGCAAAGCAGGAGCCAGGTTTGGTTATGAAGCAAAAGGGAAGAACGCAATGGAAGTCAGAAACGTCAGACACGGAGCTCGCTCCTTACACAATTGAATATGAGGTTAGATGAGGACCCAGGCCTCTCGGCCTCCCACCCCAGGCTGAGTGAGGGGTGCAAGGTAGGGCAGGGTGGACTGCTGAGAAGGCTGGAGTTGGGAGCGGCAGGGACCCAGGGGGGTGGCTCTAGGGCATGGTGGGGCAGGAGGAAAGCTAGCAGTCCAGTCCCTGCTGTAACCACCATGCTGAAGGGATATCTGGGGCAATGACCCCACAATGCCCTGAGGCTTTTGTGAGCTCCAGCTGAACTCCCCACACAGAGTGCCCCCTCCACTGTCCAGAAGCTCAGGACACTTACAGCCCCAATCTACTCAACAGTAAAAGAGGAGGATTCCCCAACTTCTCAGGGAGAGTGTCTGCAGAAGAGATACAGCTGACTTTTCTTTCTGGTGGCCCACCATCTGGAGGCTGGGGAGTCTCCATCATGGGAATTTGGTCCCCCACTGACAATAGAGGACCCAAAGCCAATGGCTGTTGTTTAGTCGCTCAGTCGTGTCCAACTCTGCAACCCGGAGGACTGCAGCACGCCAGGCTCCCTGTCCTTCACTATCTCCCTGAGTTTGCTCAAACTCATATCCATTGAGTCGGTGATGCCGACTCTGTCACCCCCTTCTCCTCCTGCCCTCAATCTTTCCTAGCATCAGGGTTTTTCCAGTGAGTCGGCTCTTCATATCAGGTGGCCAAAATATTGGAGCTTCAGCTTCAGCATCAGTCCTTCCAATGAATATTCAGGGTTGATTTCCTTTCGGATTGACTGGTTTGATCTCCTTGCTGTCCAAAGGACTCTCAAGAGTCTTCTCCAGAACTACAGTTTGAAAGTACCATAGAACTGCAAAGAATGTTTAAAGCCAATGGTATGACCAATCAAACGACAGGCCTCCATTTCCCATTTGTTTCTATGTTCTGCTGCCCTTTGCCACACCACTGTGCATTCCTCTTGCACAAGGTGGGGGATATTTCTCCAACCCTGATTTTGACCTTGGCCACATTATTTGCTTTGGCCAAAGGAATATGGGTAGAAGTGACAGCACAAGAGTTCTGAATTTGGATCTTAGGAAGCCTCACCTGATCCCACTTGTCCTCTGGCATCACTGTAGGAGAACATAGGTTAACAAGGTGTTGGTCCCAGGAGGATGCAAGGCAGGTGGAGTTGAGCATCCCAGTTACTCCACAGTCTTGCACTTGGAAGCAGAGCTGCCCAGCCAAGGGAAGCCCAGAACAGATACCCTGCCCTAAAGCTAAGTCACAGGTATATGAAAAATATTTATTTTTGCATGCCATTGAGAGTTGGGCTTGCTCATTACTCAGCAGCAGTAGCTGACTAATACACTGATGTGTTAGCTTTCCCTACCCCCGGGCACCTAAACAGGACACAGGCAGGGCCAACAGCATGTTTCCAAGTGATGGAAAGAAACAGCATTGGAGCAGGGGCATCTGGCTTCCAGGGGCAGCTATGGTGGAATGCCAGTGGCAGTGCCATTTGAGGCATCTGGATTCTGTGGTGGTGGGAGGAATGACCTCACCAACCAGTTTCCTGACATGATTTCAGCTGATCACCCTCGCCTTCTTGATTTCTACCATTTTCTGAGCCTGGTTTTCCAGCCTTCCTGCCACTTTTGTGAGGAACTGAAGAGCATTCCAATGCACGTTCTTGCTATTTAAATTGGCCAGTGTTTTGTTACTTGCAAATTAAAACCTTGACTTACATAAGATGGGGAAACCCCAGCATCTGTTACACTTATAATTTTGGAACTGTTTGAATTACAATTATCAGAATATCTGACCACTAGTAACTTAAGCAACACAGACAGAGATTTCTCATAAAAAGAGGTCTGGAGGTTAGACATTCCAGGGTGGGACCGGTGCCCCCATGATTTCAGGGATCTGGGAGGCAGCATTTCGGTGTGTGTCTTAACTTGCTCCTCATGGCCACAAGATGGCTGCAGAAGCTCCTGGCATTGTGTCCTTGTAGGAAATAATGAGGGAGGGGGGAAACAGCACTTCTCCTGTGTCCAGAAACCCCCACCCCAGACTTCCCCTTAAAACTTGCTGGCCAGAACTGGGAAATGTGCCCAGATCGACAACAACCCCTACAAAAGATGTTGCCAAGAATGGATCAGCCAAATCTTAAATTAACCCCTGAGGCTGGGCACCAAATTGTGGCTCTACTGGTGAGGGGGGTGAAATGGCCACTAGGATAGCAACAAGCACGGGTCAGTCACAAGAACTAAGCTGGGGCCTTTGCTGTGGGCAGCAGCATTTTCGTGGCCCTCTTGCCCTTAGGGTCTGTAGGCCCATCATGCCCATGGATGCTGGAGCCGGTTAGGCTCTGCTCCTACCTCCCCACCCCCAAAGCTCTCATTTGTGCAACGAACGTTCAGGCTGGGCCTCTTGGGATACACGGCCAGGTGCCCCTAATAAAACCCGCGCGCCGAGGCTCCACCATGAGAAGCAAACTCTCCGGGGCCCGTGAGAACAGAGGAGCTGGGGCTGCGTTCTCAGAGATGAAGCCAGGGGCGGGTTTCCAAGCTAGCCAGGTCTGGGGCAGATTCCCACCTCACACGGCTCCCCCGAGGCCCCCTTGGCCCTCGCTCACTGTGAGGCCCCAGAAGTCACACTTGGCCTCCCTCTCTCGGGCCTCCATCCCACCGTCCCGGGAGAGGGTGTTTTCCCACAGCCCAAGCCCAGGTGCGGAGGGAGGCTCCTGCCGGCCGCGTCCAGGGCCACGGCGGGGAAGCAGGACATCTGGAAGCCGAGGGGATCTCCACACACTCAGTCCCTACGTGCCCGAGCTGCCCTGGGTGAAAGGTGAAGGAGGTGATGGGGTGATGAGCTCCAGACCTCGGCACGGTGCTGTGTGGAGGAGAGTCAGGGTGCTCCTGGAGCGCGTGTGTAACTGTGCGTGAGCGAGCACGTGGCTGCACAGCACAAGCCTAGGAGCCAGGCTACCTGTGGGCGTGAGCAGGACCATGTGGATGAGTGTGTCAGATGCCTGAGCGCAGGTGTGCGTGTGAGGGTCTGCGTGCCTATGTGCAAGCATGTTCCGCCTCTCTCTGAAGGACGCAAATGTGCACAGTGAAGACTCAAGCCAGTTTCTGCTAAATTAAAAACAGCTTTTTCGGGTTTAAAGTTTACAATACGAAAAATAATTTTCCTTTCTTTGGGGATGGGGGGGTCTGTGGGTGGGTGTGGAGAGGGAGGGGCAGGGGGCCCCCAGAACATTCCATGAACCAGCCCAGACGGTTATGCACAATCGACCCAGTTAGATACGCCCCCCCCAACCCCCTGCTCCGTGCCGGCACCCTTGCCAGCTCATTGGGGACAAGATGTTCTAAGGTGTGAGCTGAGCTAGGGGGGACTTGCAGCTGGCAAAGTCTTCTCCCTGCCCCCTTGAAGGGGCCGTGCCTCTAGCAAGGAAGGGTTCTCTTTGGGGGAAGCTCAGGTTGGGGGGTGGGGATGAGAAAGGGCTGGAATGTTCTGGTAAATCCCCGAGGGCTGCTCTTTTCATTTCTACGCCGCTGGCAGTGTGGACTCTTTACAGGTTCCCAATCAAGTTTCGATTTCAACCCTGTCCCCCCAACCCCTACACAGACCCAGCTTCACCCCCGGACACTGACGGCCATGGCACAGGAGCACCAGGCCTGTGGGTACATTTTCAGGGTGATCCCAGAAGCCGGCCCTTTCAGAAGGCTGTCAGAAAACTACATTCTCCACAATGCAGCAGTGGGGTTTGCAGCGAGGCCTGCTACAGGAGCTGGGACTGGGGGCAACTCACAGAGCTCTGGGGCCCACACGAAAGCACGGTGACTACATCGTTCTTTGAGGACCCGCCCTGCCTCTCCCCTATTCCAGCCTCTGGGGAGAGGGCTCCTGGCTGCCCACCCTGGAGTCCTGCGACTGAGTAGATGGAAACAGAACCTGCCAGGAACTCTGGGGCTGGCTGATGGCAGGGGGCTGGGCCACCAGGCACAAGGAGCAACTTGGAAAGAGTCTCTCCAGGGCCGCCCCTCCTGGGCTGGGTTTGCCCTCTGTCTTTCCCACTGCGTGGTGGAGGTCCTGGCCACACACCCAAATCCACACATTCACATGCACTGTCATGTCCAACTCTGTGACCCCATGGACTATAGCCCTCCAGGTGCCTCTGTCCATGGGATTCTCCAGGCAAGAATCCTGGAGCAGGTTGCCATTTCCTCCCCCAGAGAACTTCCTGACAGGGATCAAACCCACGTCTCCTGCATCTCCTGCATTGGCAGGCTAGCTCTTTACCACTGCACCACCTGGGAAGCCCACTGCCCCCACGGCTCTGAGCCAAAGGCTGGTCCTGCTCCTCTGCAAGGCTGGAAAAGGGGGAGGGGGAGAGAAGCCCCCAAGCTTGCAAGGCCATGAGGAATCTGCAAGCCATCATGCCCCACCAGCTCAGCACTGAGCCCACTCCATCTTTTTACCATAACATTTTTATTAAATATAAGGAAAATAGGCGACGACGTCTGCTAAGGTCTGAGGTTAATTCTTCACATGGCGCGAGGGTCACAGAGACACGACATCAATCGTCCATTAGCAGCAGAAGAGACACTTTAAGTTGCCCCGAGGGTACAAATCTCGTTTATAAGACAGCAGTGCTGGCCTCTTAAGAAAAAGCAAAAGAGAACCAAACAAAAAAAAAGGTTTTGAGGTTTAGACACCAAAACAAACGTGGCCACAGATGCCGCAAACCCTCGCAGGGAGCGGCCTCGCAGCCCTCCTGACTTCCCGCACTGAGTGGGCACAGGCTTGGTGGCATGTCGACCTGCACACAGGGCAGGGGTGGGGGGGCAGAGGGCTAGAAAGGGGGAGAAATAAAACCACAGGACAGGCCTGTGGAGTGCAGATGCACTGTGAGATTCTGAGGCCAGTGTCCCCGTTCATTCGTGGGACACGGCCAGGAACGGGGCGCGTCAGCCCAGTTCTTGTTACGGCCCTGCACGTCACCCAGAGCCGAAGGGAAGGCCTAAGGCCCCTAAGGACCACCTCTGGGAGGTGGCTGTGTTTCTCCCTCCTGAAAGCAGACGATCGCACACCCTGAAGGTGCCAGGACCCAGGTCAGGAATGGAGATGAGCACTGGGCCCCTCCCACTCAGCAGCTCGGGCTCACTGGGGAGGCAGAAACATGCCCTTCTGGCCACCCCGAGTCAGGTACCTCCCAGCCGCCTCTCCTGCTAGTGTGTCACAGAGATCTGGGGTGTGTTTTTTTTAAAAAAAGACACATGCAACTCAGACGGGGTTGGGGGAGGATTGGAGGATCAAAATGAGTTTGCATCTGAATGTCTCAGACCTCCAGGCAGAGGGAAGGGAGAGAGGGGAGACAAAGCCACACACTCCAAAGGAGACCCCTACTCCCACCCACCAGTGAGAACACGAGGTGGGCAAGGAAACCGCCTCGGGTGTGAGCTGGCTGCCACAGCACATCAGCCTTGCTGCTGGCGGGCTGCCCCAGAGGGCGTGGAGCCAGAATCTGCTTCAGGAAGGAAGCAGGGGCGCGGAGGGTGCCTTATCAACTCAGCAGGCCCCAGGAGGCCGGCCCCAGGGGAAGGGCTTCCCAGTTCTCTGCTGGGACACGCGCCCACAAAGCCCCTGGCAGAAACAGCAGGCGGCCAAGCCGGTAACCAGGGTCTGGGGAGCTACCTGCGGGTCCCAGCCCGGGGCAGCAGCACGGGGGCACAGGCGATGCCGGCAAAGGACTCCGGAAAGTGCAGGTCGCGCTCCCACTCGTCTGTCTCGGTGTTGTACACCTGCACGATGCCGGTCACGTTGTTGAGACGCCAGTTGTAGCCCCCGACAATGTAGATCTTCCTGTCCAGCAGGCAGCAGCCAGCCTCGGACTGGCCGGCCCGCATGGGGGTGACGCTGGTCCACTGGTCTGTCTCGGGGACATAGTACTCCACGGCCAGCACATCAAAGCAGCGGTCCACGTGGTCCATGCGGCCACCGAGAGCATAGATGCGGCCGCCGGTACCCACCATGGCGTGGAGCACTCGGGGCTCGCTCATGGGCGCCTTGAACTCCCACTGGTCGGCCTCGGGGTCATAGCAGTGCAGGGCCTTTTTGTCCTCCACTGAGATGCCGTAGCCACCCGAGATGTACAGGCGGCCCCCCACTGAGGCACCCGCATGGCCCCACGTGCGGCGCTTGAGCGAGCAGGCATAGCCCCACTCATTGCGCCGCGGGCAGTACCGCTCAACCGAGGCCAGGCTGCCAGCCCGGTTGCGGCCGCCCGTGGCGTATACCATGCCGCACAGCACGTTCAGCTGGAATTGGATCCGGCTCTCCTGCATGGCCTGCAGGCGCAGCCAGCGGTTGAGGTGGGGGTCGTAGCGGTAGCAGGCGTCCACGGCGCCCTCGCCACTGCGGTACTGCAGGTGCTGGCCCCCAGCCACATACACGAAGTTGTCCAGCACCGCTACACACGTGTGGCTGCAGCCCACCTCCATCTCTGTCAGCTCACGGAAGTGGCGGGCGCCCGGCTCGGGCAGCTGGTACACCTTGCTGCTGACGGAACGGTCACTGTCGGTGTACGGGGTGCCGCCAAAGGCCACCAGCGAAGGCACATCTGAGCGCACGGCGGTGCGCGACGACTGCATCTCGTGCTGCCGGAAGGGGAGAACCTGGTAGTTGAAAGCCTCCAGCAGGTACTGGCGGCACAGCACGTCCTCCACCATGATGTCCAGCGTCTGCACGCTGTCCACCAGGTCCGAGGACCGCATGAGCGGGAAGCGGATATGGCAGAGCACGTGGCTGGCACGCAGGCGCCGGGCTGGGTCATGCTGCAGCCAGCGCACAGCCGCCCGGAACAGGTCAATCTCAGCACAGCTCTGCAGCCGGTTGCTCTGCAGGAAAAAGACCAGGCGCTCAAGCGGCAGGTGCAGGAAGTCCTCCTCCTCGGCTATCTGCAGGAAGTGCCGGAAGGTGAAGGCGTCCACTGATTCCTTGAGCGAGGCCAGGCTGAAGGTGGTGGCCATGTGGCCGATGTGCAGACAGGTCTCGACGCTCATGGCGGCCTTGAGGAACTCCTCACACAGCTCCACCACAGGCAGCATCTGCAGGAACACGGCAGCACCCAGCACATCCTGCACGCAGTCCAGGTCCAGGGTCACCTCGGCGCTGTAGGCGAAGTCGATGATGTGCCTCAGGCCGCGGGCCGACACGCCCTTCAGCTCAATGACGTCCTGGCTCGCCTCCCGCATGCCACCCGTGAACATGGCCCTGAAGGTCGGAAACACAGCATGGGGGCTCAGGCCAGCCAAGGGGCCTTGTGGCTGCCCAAGAAGGCCTGGCCCCTCCATGCCCCGACACTGCAGGCAGGGCATGACCAGTCAGGGGAGAGCAGGCCGGATGTTCATCAAAGACACACAGAAAGGAAAAGAAAGATTTTTAATCTACCCCCTAGCCATGTATCTTCCTACAAACAGCAGCTCCCCACGAGGGGCCCTGCCCAGCCTAACCCAGAGGTTAGCAATGCTAGGGCCCACGGGCTCAGAGGGTGAAGACCAAGGGCTGTGTGCTACAGGGTGGGTGCGGTTCCGCAAGAGGAGACCAAAGCTTGGGTTTGGCTTTGACTCTGAGGACAGAACTTTCATTGGAAGGAATGATGCTGAAGCTGAAACTCCAATACTTTGGCCCCCTGATGCAAAGAACTGATTCATTGGAAAAGACCCTGATGCTGGGAAAGATTGAGGGCAGGAGGAGAAGGGGACAACAGAGGATGAAATGGTTGGATGGCACCACCGGCTCAATGGACATGAGTTTGAGCAAGCTCTGGGAGTTGGTGATGGACAGGGAAGCCTGGTGTGCTGTGGTCCATGGGGTTGCAAAGAGTCAGACATGACTAAGTGACTGAACTGACCGAGGACAGGTTCCCCTGCCCCACCTTAACACCCAGCCCTGGAAGACCTCACCTGCGGCAAGTTCAGGAGACAAAGCAGGGTCCCCCAAGGGCACTATGCACCACAGTTCACAGACAGCCTGGCCCCCACCAGGGCAGGTGGCTCCACCTTCCCCATCCTGGGTCTTCGGTCACTGTCACATCAGTTGGAGAAGGGAGAGGGTCCCCAGGTCAGAGGGCCCACCAGGAAGCTACGCTAGGGTCCCTGCCATCTCCAGAGGCCTAGGTGGTCAGGGAAGGCCCCTGAGAATGGCCTAAAGGAACACCAGTCCATTGTGAGCCCCCCAGCAGCGAGCGACCCTGGCTCTGTCAGCCACGCCCTCCTGCTCGGAGAAGCAGTGTTCACGTTGAGTGTTGGTGAGACACACGGGCCCTGGGTCCCAGCCCCCCAAGGCTCTCTGGGGTCCCCTACCAGGAAGAGGAGTGAGAACCCCAGTGCCTGCTCAGGGCTCCTGGCAAGTTCTAGAAGATGGAGAGCGGCAGGGTCCTTTCATGGGACAAGCTGGCACCTCATCAGAGTTATAACTCCCATCAGCACACATCCATGACAGCCGCCTGAGGGGAGAACTTCAGACACCGCCTGGCAGATGTACATCCTCTAGTCACCCGCTGGGTGGGCCCAGCTCAGGCCCAGAGCAGGGACAGCCGAGCTTGGGGCAGCCGGGGGCCACCGACTAAGCACCGCCCAACCCTTGGCAGCGGCGCTCCACCAGCCCCCGGACCCCGCTTCTTCTTGTCCCCACGAGTCCCATCAGCCCCTCGAAGGCAGAAGTGATCACGGCAATGGGAGGGAGCGTTGCCTTTTAAGGCCTCTCCGACTGCAGTGCCAGCGCAGAGGAGCCTTTAAAGGGCATTTCTGGCTCGGCCGGCCTGCCCATCCCCAAATCCAGAATAAAAATAGAAGCGGCGCCCCAGATGGCTTGGCTGCTCCAGCTCCCCAGAACGGCCTCTCTGAGCCTGTGGGGCGGGCAGCCAGGGGGCGCACCACGCAAGGCACCCCGGTCGCGAGGACCGTGAGGCCCAGAGTGGGCACCTGGGCTGGGACTCTGAGAGGTGGCCGGCAAAGTAGGGCTGAAGAACCACGCCCAGGCGGCACCCCAGCTCTCACAGGTGGCAGGAGGAAGCTGACCAGTTGGTCACTAAGGGAATGAGGGAGACTGTCCCCGAGCTGTGACAGCTTCCCACGGGTGAGAATGGTTGGGTGGGACTCTCACTCCCCTGCCCAGCCCAGCTCTTCAGGAAAGAGTCATTGGGGCAGAGAGACCCGGACACCCACCAAGGCCTCACTCATAACACGGCATCTTGGGCAGAGCCTGGCACCCACAAGGGCTGCCGACTAGGTGTCCCTTCCATCCCCCGGCCTGCACACAAGCTCGCAAGGGCAGAATTCATGCCTGTCTGATCACCGCCAAATTCCCAAGGCCCAGAACAGCGTTAGGCACAAGTAGGCATCAAAGAAAGACAGAATGAGACCCAACGGAGCCCTGCTATCTTCCCAGGGCAGAAGCTGCTAGTCGGGTCCCACCTCTGTCTCCAGGCATGCTCGGCTTGTCTGCTCAGCGTCTCCCAAGTTTGAATAAGCAGCAAACCTGGAAAAACCTGCAGTCTTACTGGACATTTGGCTTCTCTCTAAACCCAAAGATGTGTGAATCTCAGCCTCTTTCCCTCAAAGCCACCCTGGGCTGGATGCAGCTGGAGCCACAAGCCCGGGGCCGGCCCTCTGGGACGGGTGGGGACCCCAGCCCACCTCGGGCCCGCGAGCACCTGAAGTAGTCACTGCAGGCGGCCAGGACGACCTTGTGCGCGTGGAAGGTCTCCCGGTTGACAGTGAGCACGACGTCCAGGAGCTGGCCTTGGGCACGGAGTGCAGCGAGGCCCTGCAGGAGGCTGGTGCTGTGGCCAGGGGCCGAGAAGGTGCACTTGAGGGCCCCATTCTTGTCCGCCATGCTGTGGGGGAGCAGAGGTGGGCAGGCAGCTGAGAGGCCTTGGAGCCATCTGCTCTCCACCCAGGGGTCCTGAGCAGGCTTGGCAGGAAGCTGCCCTGGGTGGAGGTGAAATTGCCAGAACCATCCCCGCGCAGCGGAAACCAGACCTGGGTCCCAGTAGTGACTGCCACCAGCCCGCTGGCTGGCCTTGGCAGCGGAGGTGCACGTACAGACTCCATTTGTCTCCTATGAAATAGTCGCCTATTTCATGCAAGACCCACAGAGGCTCTCACATATCCTTTTCTTTCTAATATAACTGAGGTGAGATTCATATAACATTCATCATTTTGCAGTGTACAATTCAGTGGCATAAAATCCACTCACAAAGTTATGCAACCATCACGTCTATCAGCAAGGCGAAAGGAGACCCATACCCGTTACCAGTCACCCCCCAATCCCCTCCCCCAGGCCCCAGTCACCACTAATCTGCTTCCTGTAGCCATTTGCCTGCTCGGACCAGGGATCAAACTCGGGCCCCCTCCAGTGGGAGCATGGAGTTCTGATCACTGGACAACTTGGGGAGTCCCAAGCTCATGGCCCCAGGGCTGTAGGAGGACACAGGAGGACTGAACCCGAGCTGAGGAAACAGCAGGTTGCATGGGATCCTCCTGTTACCCTGGGGCCAATATAAAGAAGCCCTAAAACCAAGCATAACTGCCCTCAAGAAGATGGATTTACCTAGGGGACGGGAGAAGGAACACACATTCTGGCACATCTCATCAAAATGAGGATGCACAAGGCAAAGGTTGTCTTATAATAAAAATAAAGTTTTGAAAAGGAGAGGGGTGGCCACAACCCAAATGCCCACCAGTGGATGAGTGGATAAACAAAATGTGGTGTATGCATACAATGGAGTATTACTCAGTCATAACAAAGAATGAAGCTGATTCAGGCTACAACAGGGAAGAAACTTGAAGACCTCAGACTAAGTGAAAGACGCCAGACAGAAAAGGTCATGTGTTGCATGATTCCATTTATATGAAATGTCCAGAAATCCATAGACAGAAAGCAGATCAGTGGTTGCCAGGGGCTGGGGGTGGAGGGTGGGAGGGTTCCCTTTGGGGTGGTGAAAATGTTCTGGAAGCAGAAAGACATGATGGTTGCACAACAGTGTAAAAGCACTAAATGTGACTGAATTATACACTTTAAAATGGTGAATTTTATGTTATGTGAACTTCACCCAAAAAAAACAAAACGAAACTCAAGGTCCTTTGAACCTTCTCAGGTCCTGTGTGAAACCCAGCCGTGACCTTCAGGGCCTCACAGTACACGAGCTCCTCTGCGGCTCAGTCCCTACCGTTCCCACTCACTCCCCCTCACCCCCCACCTCCTAGCCACTGTCCCCTTGGCTATTTCATCTTGGAAAACTTTTGCAGAAATGCATCAATAAATGAAGAGTTTATGGAGAAGGAAATGGCAATTACTCCAGTATTTTTGCCTGGGAAATCCCATGGACAGAGGAGCCTGGAGGGCTACAGTCCATGGAGTCTCAAAAGAGTCAGACACAATTTAGCAACTAAACAACAACAGTACAGTAAAAAAAATAAATAAATTAAGAGTTTAGGAGGCCCTAATGTATCACTTCATCCTCCAAATGCAACAGAAAGGGACAATGCCTGGACTTCCCTGGCTAAGACTTCGAGCTCCCAATGCAGGGGGCCCACGTTTGATCCCTGGTCAGGGAAGTAGAGCCTGCACGCCACAACTAAAAGTTGGCGTGTCGCGTGCTGCAAGGAACATCAGACGTCCTGCATGCCGCAACTAAGACCCGGCTGTATTTTTAAAAACTCCAAACTTATAAAGAAAGAAAGAAAGGCACATGCCTCTCAGCCTCCATGGAGTCAATGACCTCCCCAGGACTCTCCCAGGGCAACCCCCGCAGGCAAAGGCCAGCCTCCCCAGTCCTCGGCTAGCTCCCCATGGCCTCCAGCTCTCTGGAACTTGCTTTCCCATTCCTGGGACTGACGCCTGCCCACAAATGAGGGCCAGGAATGTGGGCACTGGTCTTTCCAAGAATGCAGGAGGAGAAAGAAGGCTTCTCGGCTCCCACTGCCCACCAGCTCCCCAAACACGATCAGGGGTCAAAGAGCGGACGACGAGCACATGGCATTCAGCTGCTGCTGACAGGAGGTCCCCAACTCCACAGGCTGCCCACCTCAGTGGCCCTTCTAGAAACCTCAAGAAAGGAGGTGAACTAAATCAATGGGCAGAGGGGCTGCAGGGCCCTGGGCGCTGCCCACAGACCTGCAAGGTGCTCAGGATTCCGAAGGTGTGGGGCCGTGACAGGGGGACACTGCCTGCACTGGGTGGACAGCCGTCCTGTCCCCAGAGGCAGGAACACCTGTGACTCAGAGCATCTGCGCTGGTGATGCTAGGGGGCCAGTGGTGCCAGGAACCAGACCCTGGGTTTGTCTTGGAGGCTGGGTGTGCAGACCGTGGACGGAGGGAAGGAAAGGGGCCCAGGAGGACCCTGAGTCTCTGGCTTGGCTGAATGGAGTGGACACCCACCTCACACGCCACCCCCCCACCTCTCCCCAGTGCTGCTGCATCCAGACCATCCTTCCTGGACGGGCCACTGCTAGGACCCGAGTCTCTGTTCTTTTGGTTTCCCAAGACCCCCGAGTGACCCCATTCTGAAGATCACAGATCCTCGGGATTCAGAGGACTTCAAACTGCACCCATCCCCTGCCAGGACATCTCCAGGGACAGGGCCTCACTGTGTCCTCTCGCCAATACTCCACAATGGGCCTCTGAACTGCCGGAGCCAACACTGTCCCACAAGAGCCTCCAAGGATCCTTGAGGTGCTCGGGTCCATCCGAGCTCATCAGGGCTTTCTGTCAGCCCCATGGCCCCCTCCCAAGGGTGGGAGGACACAGTATGAATGAGACAGAGCAGCCGGCCCTCGCCAGGCACACGGTCAGGGAAATGGGGACCCAACATGGTCAAATTATCCAGAACTGGCCTGTCAGTGTCCCATGGGAGGGAACAGGAGCTGGGAACAGAGAGGGGCGGAGGCCAGAAAGTGGGATGTCCCTGGCTTCTCCTCCTCCCAGCTCTGCCACCCCTGAGGTTAGACAGGGATGCCCAGCCTCTCCCTGGGAGCAGAGGGGGTTAGTAGCATCCTGGGTGTTGGCCCTATAGCCCGGCTTCCATCAAGGGCCATCCCTGTGGGGAGTCACCTTCCAGCCCACAACAGGCCCCCTCCTGCATGGGGCCAGGCGCCCCCATCTTTCCTGTGCGGCACAGCGGCCTAGGATCAGGGACGGCCAATGGGAACCTCCCTCCCAGGGCCAGGGGGTGGAGAAGAGGCCTTCCTCAAACCAGGGACGGTGTTAAGACGTGGACGCAGACTCCCCGGGTCTGGGTAGCCCCGGGGACGGGATGGCAGAGCCAGTCTCCACAGATGCCACTTAGCGTGCACAGCAGGGGCTGCGGGTGTGAAAAGTGACATGCAGGCGGCAACAGCATGCCACTTGCATCACCAGGATCTCCTAGAGTCATCCAAACCTGGAGCCTGGCCCTGAGCAGAGTGTCTGGAGGGTTGGGCCAGGACCCAAAGCCTAGGAGACTCATCTCAGCCAGACCCACTCTGAAAGCCTGCCCGGGCCGCACCGCAGCATTTGCCACTCCAGGCTCCGGCACCTGGAGTGAGGCACAGAGGGCAGGACTCTGAGGCCGCCCTGCTATCTGCCAGCCACGTGACTCAGGCATGTTCCTTGGTCCCCTGAGTCTTGATTTTCTCAGCTCTCAAATGGGGCAGCGGGAGCAGATGTCACAGGGCTGCCATGAGGCTCCCAGGCCCACATCACCTCCCAGGAAATGAGGGACGGCAGATTCCCCATTTTCCCCAGCTTCACTTTGGGCTGGCCAAGCCCAGTGCGGGGCTGCACCCTGCCACCACCCCTACAAGCCGACCAGCTGCCTTTAAACGGGGCCAAGTGCTTGGGAACTTGAAGCTTGGAACCACCCACAGAGTGCTGGCTCATGGCAGGTGCCAACAGCCTGGCTGGCCTCTCCATGGACACCTCGCCTCACACATTTTTACACTCCTGCTACCCAGCCTTTGCCATTTGCTTTTAGCTGGCCTTAGTTGTTTCTTCGAAGTTCCTCTGAGAGTATGAGGCAAGGTGGGAGGATCCCCTGTGCTTCCACTGAGCCCTGGGGACTGGTACACCCATGCATGTTTTCACCAGAAGAAAGATCTCACACCTGAGGTAACTTCACCCTGGGGCTGCTTGGTCCTGAGTATATATTTACTGTGGTCCTTCACATATAAAGAGCACCAAGAAATCAATACTAAGACCGCAATGTCACAGAAAGATGTACAAAGGTTGTGGGCTGATGGTTCATAGGAAAGGAAGCACATCTGGTTGGAGGGACCTAAGAGTCAGCTTCGGTTATGATAAGAAAAGTGTGCTTGCCAAAGGACTGGCTTCATCCCTCAGGTGGGCAGAGTCATCAGGCAGGCCATCTGGCAGAAGACACTCTTGTCTATTCCCAGAGGGAGTCTGAAATGGGACAACACCCAGGAAGGCAATTTGAGAGACCTAGCAAAACTCTAATGGCTCATCTTCTCAATCTAGCAAGTCTGCTTCCCGGATTTTTCTGAGATACACTTACTTGTGCAAGTTGAAAGATGTGTGAGGATATTCACCAAATACCATTTTGGGGGGCTGGAGATGGGAAACAAACTAAACACCCTTTAAGAGGGTACAAAGGGCTGCCCTCCAGCTGAGCATGGAGGCCGTGCATACTCTGAGCGTTAAAAAGCTCCTATAGGGCCTCCCTGGTGATTCAGAGGTAAAGAATCCGCCTGCCAATATAGAAGATGCAGGTTCGATCCCTAGGTCAAGAAGATCTCCTGGAGAAGGAAATGGCAACCCACTGCGGTATTCTTGCCTGGGAAATCCCATGGACAGAGAAGCTTGGTGGGCTACAGTCCATGGGGTCGCAAAGAGTCAGACATGACTGAGCAACTAAACAACAACAACAATGTGGGATTTAGGACACCCTAGCCCAGAAAACCCCTACCAAGCCCAGAGCACTGCTGCTTACAGGGTGTGGAGCCTAAGTTGCGCCAAGTGGGTAGGAAACAGCCCCTTTCTGCGCATGCCTCACCCTGCCCCAGGCCCTCCTCCTTGTGCTGCCAGCAAGGCATCCAGCACCTCAGGAGGCTGTTTTCTCCCTCCCATCTCAGAAATGGGACAACTCTCTCAAGCCCTGACATCTACCCCCACACACACACCTCGCAGCCTCTGGGGAACTCAGGGAGGGAGAGAGGCAGCCGGCCTGGACAGACAGGCAGGCGTGGCTGGGCGGAGGTGGGCAGCAGAAGGAGGGAGGGCCGGAGCCCGGGCCCGATGACTAAGGGAAGGCCCGTTACTCAGGCCGGCCCAGACAGGGGGCGGCGGCGAGGCAGGGCCACGGGCCCCCAGGAAGGCGGTGGCGGCGGCAGGCCTTGAGCTGGTCCGAGCCTCCAGACAGCCACCCAAGCCACGGTCACCCGCGCTGAGTCATCGGAGCCAATGCGTCAGCAGTCGGGTCAGGGCGTCTCTGGAGGCTGCCCGGGCTGCACCCTCAGCCGGGATCTGGCCACTGAGGGCATGCCCCCTGCTGTCCTGACCCCAACCAGCATGCTGTGTCTCCCTGGCACTGTCATCGGGTGCCCTCGGTCACGTGCAGGCCCAGGCGTGACATGGGGACAAGGCAGCTGCCTCCCTAAGGGTGTCCCTGCACAGGGGCTGACGGCTGGTGGGACTGGGTGGGGAAAAGCCCGCCAGGGGACACCCATGGCAGGATCCCCAAGACATCCCTAGCCGGCCGAGCCCATTGCCCACACTGTCACCAGATCCTGGCTGGCACCCCCTGCATGGGCTCCTTCCTGCCCCCTTAGTTGTTCATGAGGTCAACGCCCCAAAATACACCATGGGCTAGAGCCATTGCCTCAGAACCTGCTTTGAGGGGACCCAAGTCCAGGGCAGAATGGCCTAGTGAGGGGTGGCCACAGGAGGTGTGGAGCCATGTCAACAGTGACGGCCCCTCAGGGGCGGTGAGGGCTGCTGAGGACCAGCACTCGGCAGGGTGGGCGCTCCCCCTCTCCTGCCCTCGCCCCGCTGCTGGCCCTGGTCTCCACGATCAGTTTCCCAAGCTCACAGGAGAGATCTGAAGCCCCGGAAAGTTCTTTTCATTGGAATGTCCAAAAAAAAAAGAGAGAGAGAGAGACAAGAACAAGAAAGAATTTCATGGAAACATTTCTTTGGGGTTTTGTAAAATCCTTTCCCACCCCCACATGGAGCCCAAAACTCAGGCCAGAACAGAGTCTGACGGTATTGCCCCTTTAACATACTGTTCTGACATGCAAATTCCCTCACTTCCCCTCAAAACAGAGAGCACTTCCACTTTCAAAGCCAATTTTGGTTTTATTGTCCATGAGGCTCGATGGAGCACAGCAGCACAGCACAGCTGGTTGGCTCGCGCCCCGGCCGACGCAGTACCAGGGAGTTCCAGGCCACTCCACCCTGGGGTCCTGGGTACATCAGCAGGAAGACACTTCACTTAGGGGGGGACAAAGGGGGACAGAGACCCAGAGAGGGAGTCAGAAACACAGAGAGAGAGACAGAGACCAGAGAGAGAAAGACACCCAGAGAGGGAGTCAGAGATGTAAAGAAAGAGAAAGAGACCCAGAGGTGGGGGGACAGAGACCCAGAGAGACAGAGAGACCCAGGTATGGGGGGACAGAGACTAGAGAGAGAGAGAGACCCAGAGAGAGACAGAGACTCAGAGAGGAAGTCAGAGATGTAAAGAGAGAGAAAGAGACCCAGAGATGGGGGGAAAGAGACCAGAGAGAGAGAGAGACCCAGAGATGGGGGGACAGAGACCCAGAGAGAAAGAGAGACCCAGAGATGGGGGGACAGAGACCCAGAGAGAAAGAGACCCCAGAGATGGGGGACAGAGACCCAGAGAGAGAGAGAGACCCAGAGGTAGGGGACAGAGACCCAGAGAGAGAGAGAGAGACCCAGAGATAGAGGGACAGAGCCCCAGAGATGGGGGAACAGAGACCCAGAGAGAGAGAGAGAGAGACCCAGAGATGGGGGGACAGAGACCCAGAGATGGGGGAACAGAGATCCAGAAAGAGAGAGACCCAGAGATGGGGGGACAGAGACCCAGAGAGAGAGAGACCCAGAGATGGGGGGACAGAGACACAGAGAGAAAGAGACAGAGACCCAGAGATGGGGGAACAGAGACCCAGAGATGGGGGAACAGAGACCCAGAGAGAGAGAACCCAGAGATGGGGGAACAGAGATCCAGAAGGAGAGAGACCCAGAGATGGGGGGACAGAGACCCAGAGAGAGAGAGACCCAGAGATGGGGGGACAGAGACACAGAGAGAAAGAGACAGAGACCCAGAGATGGGGGAACAGAGACCCAGAGAGAGAGAGAGAGACCCAGAGAGAGACAGAGAGACCCAGAGATGGGGGACAGAGACCCAGAGAGAGACAGAGAGACCCAGAGATGGGGGGACAGAGACCCAGAGAGAGAGAGAGACCCAGAGATGGGGGGACAGAGACCCAGAGGGAAAGAGAGAGAGACCCAGAGATGGGGGGACAGAGACCAGAGAGAGGGGGACAGGGGTCGGGTATGGGGCTGGGCTGGGGATGAGGAAGCACCAGCCGCCCGCCTGCCACTTCTCTGGCCTGTTTCTCACACCACCATCCCTGGCTTCCTGTCCAACCACACTGGAAGCTTCTCTGGCCCGCTCCTCCCGCCCGCTTGACTCCTCACAAAGCAGGCTCGTTGACAGAGCACATGCGGGGCACAGCCCAGGAGGTCAGTGTGGCGAGTGTCCTCTTCGGGATGGTGAAAATGAGGCCCAGAGTGCCCCCCTCCGCCGCATCCGCAGGCTGTTCCCACTTCCTGCTCCTCTACAGCTGCTGACCCCTGGGGTCGCAGCTCCATGGATAAAAGGTGCGTCTGAGCCAGGGTCCCACACGGCCCCCAAAGGCAGACACCCCCAAGCCGCTGTTGCTGTGGTTACCATAATATTTCACAGCTCTGGGTACTGCACTCCCAGCCCAAAGGATGGAGTCACCATGTTTTGGCACCTGGCAGCAGCCCTCAGACGCTCCGGCCGGCCAGCGGCCCCCAGGCTGACGTCAGCACGTTCCCTCCTGGGACCCCTTGCCCCAAGCCGGCTCCGCCCTCCTCAGCCCCAGGCAGCCGCAGGCCCACAATAAGGGGCAGCCTGCGGTCCTCTCGCAGAGCTGGAGCCCCAGGCTCTCTGGGCAGCGGACCAAAGAGCAGGGCTGCTGGGTGGACAAGTGGAGAACTGAGGAGCAGAGGACAGTCCTCACAGCAGTGTCCCAGCAGGCCAGGACACCAAACCACTGAGAGAGACGGTGGGGGGACAGAGACCCAGAGAGAAGGGACAGATCCAGAGAGAAAGACAATCTGCCCAGGGCCCAAGATCCCATGTGCCCCTGGGCCTGGGCTCTCTCCACAGCATCAGCAGTGAAGTTGTTTATTTCTCCCTCCTGGTCATCATGCTTGTTATTTTCTACATCTTCTGCGGTAGTTTAAATCAGGATGCCCAGTGCCAAGGCAGATCTCTGCACCCTGCAGAAGGCCAGGTGGACCAGGCAGGGGCAGAGACTCATCACGCCGTCCCACCTGTTCTGCCTCCTCCAAGAGCCAGGCCATGGACACAACTGGGGCCCCCTGGGAGCACGGGAGCACGGCAGCCACAGAGAGGCTCGCCCTGAGCCCCACAAAGGAGTGCCAGGCCACACCTGCCCACCTCGTCTTCAGGGCATCACCAGGCAGGGCCACCCTCGCCACGTCTGTCCTCGGCTCCTCCCTACCCATGCCCGCAGGACAGTGCTGAGGCGACAGAAGAGAGGCGCTGCTGGGGAGTGTGGGCAGGAAGGAACCATCCAACCTGCGGGCACCTGGGACTGGTGACCCTTGAGAGCCCTCACATGACCACCAGGAAGGCTGAGGGTCGAGCCGGTGGCTGGGCAGGCAGACAGGTTCTAGAATCCAAGTCCACCGCGAAAAAACAATCACCACTCCTCCCAAAGACCCAGACAGGTAAAAAGAAGCAAATTCCTAGGGGCTTGGAGCAGAGGTGGGGGTCTGTGTGGTCCCACAAGTCACCAGCCTCGCGAGACCCTGGCGAGGCATCCCCAAGCCCACCCAAGATCCCGCGCACAGAGCCTGGCGCCGATGGCCTCGCTTGGCGCTGGTTCTATTCAAGGCTGAGTGGAACCACGCTGCCAGCTCCGTCATCCTGCCTTTCTGTGACAGGGACAAGCTGAGTGGATTCCTCCACCCCCCAGTACTCACTGGCGTACGGCTGAGAACCCTGCAGACATGGCCCACTCTCCCACCAGCAGAAGGCCACAATGAAGTTCAAGTCCATCACTTCCCTACCTAGACTCCCTGCGGCTCTCCACGGCTTTGCCCCTCAGGGGCCACAGTGTGTCAGGTGCCCCCAAAGTCCAGCTGTGCCTCCTGCTCAGGCCCTCTGGCCTCACCCCACCCTCTCAGTGGTGCCACAGGGAGCCCAGGATGCGTGGGGTCTGGCCACTGCTGATGTACAAAAGGACCCTGTGGGCAGCATTTCCCCAATCCCAGACCTGCCCAACTTCAGCAACTTCTCAAGGCTAGGAAGGAGGACAGACAACACACAGACCACCCCACCTTCCCTCACCAGCAGCAAGCGCTCTGCCTACCAGATACCCCCACCCCTCCCTCTCCCCTCCTGGCAAGCAAGCACCCACTCTATGCAGGACTGTGGGCTGGAGCAGTGCCAACCTGGCTCCCAGCTCACCTCTTGGTGGGCAGCCTGGAGAGGGGTACACCACGATCACCACCATCTTACAGATAGGGACACTGAGGCACAGAGAGGTTGAGGCACCCACCCAAGGCCACACAGCACAGAAGAGGACACTGTCAGCCTCTCTGCAGCCCCAGGCGGATGGCCCCCGATCATCTCCCTGATGCAGATGGGAGACTGAGGCTGGGAGAGCAGGGACCACTCGCTAGGAAGGCCAAGCCAGGAGGTGGATGTGGAGCTGGACACCAAGGAGGGTAGGACATGGTTAATCAGCGGCAGCCAGAGCAAGGGGGTGGAAGAGCCTGTTAACTCTACAGCTGTTATGAGGGGGGAACCCCATTCTGCCAGGTCACCAGTAGGAAAGCCCCACCCAAGCTCGCATACCACTCTGACCCCCCAGCCCAGCTCTTTTCATCTTGCCTGCCCATCACACCATCCAGTAAACCATCCTTCTGCTTCCAGTCTGTCTCCTCCAGGCTGAGTCAGGAGTCTCAACAGGCAGGGCAGGGTGGGCTCTGTCTCCTGCTGTGTTCCAGCACCTGGCGCCATGCCCAGCATGTGTTCAGAGCTCGGTCATGCCTGTTGATTAGATGGCTAGATGGCTGAGTGTGTGGATGGATGGATGGATAGATGGGTAGATGGATGATAGATAATGAGGGGTGTGGTAGATTAATTAGATGAATGAGCAGATGGATGGATGGTTGGATGGATGAGTGGATGGAAGGGTGGGTGAGTGGAAGGCTGGCTAGATGGACAGATGGATGGACGGATAGATGATGAATGGGTAAGGGGGCAGGTAGATGGCTGCTAGGTGGCAGCAGTGGCTGGGGCCTGACTCCCATCTCTGCCTGTCGCATATACCTGCTGTTATCCCCTCCACTCAACTTTCTGGTCCAACTCCTGGGACTGGGTATGTTATCCCTAACTGGGCTCAACCAGGAAGCCCTCAGCAGGCTTCTCTCTGGGATGTCTTACCTCCACACTTTGCTCATGCTATTCCCTAAGCAAACCGCCAGCTCCTTCTGTCCCCCCACCCCTCCTCCCCACGCTTCACTCTCCAGCCCACCAGCTCTGCCACACTCCTCCAGCATCTACCCTTCCAAGCTTTCTTGAAGCAGAAGGTCTCCCCCAAGGCTTTCCTTGCCCTCACGGCCTAGGCGGGGCTTCCTACAGCCTCCACGACTTCTCAAAGCTCAGCCAGGGCCCCCATGCCAGGGGCTGAAAAGGTGGCTAATAAGCAGATCTCAGGCTGAAGCTTCGCTTGTTTTGTTCCTACGCATTGACAAGAGGCTGATCCCAGTAAGTCCCCATCCCCCCACATTATCCCTGCTGCACTGGGCTTGGAGATGTGGCCACGTGAATGAGCACAACCCCTTCACTCTACAAATCAGGCAAGTAGGCACAAGACTGCCTGGCCCCAGAACACCACTGGGAAATCCCGTGAGATTCCAGCATTGAAAATTCCAACATCTCAGGGCCCAGCCCAGCTGCCTCCCCTGGCAGGGCAGGTGTTGAGGCTCTGAAAGGGACAGTTCTGCCAAATGGCACATGCTCATGCCCAGTGATGCTAGGCTACATACAGGCAGACAAAGATACAGGTATGGCTCAGCAAGGATCTTCTAATAGCAGCATAAACTTAGGCAACAAAAGGGGCCAATCATGAATATCTTCATGGAGTGGGGGGGTGCGGGGAGTGCCAATATCCCTTCCTTCCTCTAATAAAGGATCCCTGTTTTCCTCCTTCACCCTCGGCCCCAGTGGTAAGGATAAGGAGACCCACCCCTGGGCTGAAAAGGGAGACTCACAACCCAGCCTGGCCAACCAGAGCCTCCCAGGCCCCAGCCTGGTCCCAGGAGAGGGGGCGTGACCCATCTGACCCAAGCAGAGCCTTCCCTGGGACTTCTGCTGCAGCCACCAGGATGGAAGCTTGTCTTCCCCCTAGAGTTGCCAGGATGCTGAGAAGCAAGGTGAGATCACCTTGCCCAACCAGGAAGGAAGTCAGAGAGCTGAGACAGGAGACATAGATTGCAGAGGAATCATCTGAGCCCTGCATTTAATGTACCTAAACCTGGAATTCTCCCTGAACTTATTGTTTATGTGAACGATGAGCTTTTATTTTTTAACTGAAGGTAGTGAGCTGAGTTTTTGGCTCCTGGAACCAATGGCGGCCTTTGATGTCAGGAGTTTCAAATCCGGGGCTTGAACTCCAGACGAGCCTCTGGAAAAACCACTGTGGAGTCAACACTTCTCCCCCTCCACCTCTCCCTGCCATGCACACAGCCTTCCTGCCCTGGGAGTGGAGGCGAGGAGGCCTCGCGGATCTGCAGGCCAGTGAGTGGTGACCAGATAGACAGCCTGAGCCCCGCCTGCCTGGAAGGACACAGCCAAGGTCAGCAAGCTACCCGTGCCCCTACTGTGAAAGTTCAGCAACTCTAAATGCTAAAATGCTGAAAGCATGCCTAAGGCTGGAGCTGCAGGGCAGCCCAATGCCATCAGCCTCAGCAGGGAAAACACCACTCAGAGTTTCTGCGAGTGACTCACGTGGAGCATAAACATTTGTGTGTTCCCAGCCTCCTCGCCTTACGGGCACACGGGCTGCCATAACCCCTCGCATGACAGCAGTGGGGAGAGAAAAGACCACGAGAAACCCTCCGGGACCAGACTCCACCATGGCAAGCACAGTTATGGCTTTAACAACAGTCCTGGAAGTTTTTCAAATGGAGTCTACCTCAGGGGTCTACAGTGGGCCCCCCCACATGCCAGCTGCTTCATGGGCACTTTGTCACCACTCCCTAAGATCCCCATTTGGGAGAATGCCCCACTCTCAGCTCCGGTCGTGGGAGGTTCTGGGTGACCATGTCTGCCTGCTCCCGCTTCCTCCGGCAGACTGTTTCAAATTCTAACATCCCTTTGAGAGGCAAGCTCTCCGGATATCCAGCCCAGCCCAGCCCAGCCCAGCCCCGCTCGGATCCCGTCTGTCTTTGACCCCTGTGGAATCTGGCAGTTGTGGCGTCAGAAAACGTCTTCGGCCTCGATCCTCGGGTGACCCCCCCTTGAGGCCTTTAAAAGCCCAGAGGTCCCCCCCTCAAGATTTCCTGCGGGCCGAGTGTGTTCAATTCCGGAAGCTGCTTCCCTCACAGGAAAGGTCTGTGATTCCCCCCAGGTGCCGGCCACTTCCTCCCAAATCAATATTCTCAGCGTGCGGCGAGGTGGTCCACGGGAAGAGCTCAACGGCTGGGCTGCTTGGAGAGGGGGCTGAAATCACCCTGGATGCGCCCCAAAACCCACTCCGCAGAGGAATGTTAGGGAAAGGCTCTCCTGGCCATGGGGGATGAGCTGTGGGAGTCCTGAGCAGCCCTCTCTGGAGGGAGACAGGGAGGGGCGGGGGAGGAGTAAGGGACTGGAGACTGGGGTTAACAAGTGTTAAGAGCCGTCTGCACAGCTGTGGAGCGGCTACCACAGGAGGAGGAGGAGGAGGAGGGCCCCAGCCCCCACTTCCCCCTGCAGGCAGCTGGACGCGGAGAGCAGCAGGACACTTTCTCATCTTCAGCGCAGCACCGTGATTCTGGCCTTGAGCCCCACGAAGCACACGCACGAGGGTGATGCCCACTGGCTGCTCTCTAATGGAGGCGGCTTCCCTGACAACACACCTGAGAGTTTCTGTTTCTCTGCCTGAACCATGGCTCACCGACCCACTGGACGTGAGTCTGAGCAAACTCCGGGGGATAGTGGAGGACAGGGAAGCCTGGCGTGCTGCAGTCCATGCAGTCGCAAAGAGTCGGACACGACTGAGCAGCTGAACAACAACATCCCTGCCATTAATTCAAATCAGGAGAAGAAGAGTGACCCTGGCTCAGCCAGCCGTGGGGGGCTGTTCCAGAAGCCTGCAATCAGGCCAGCTCCTCTGGCAAATCCATCGCAGACTGTGGGGAGAATACCTGCTAGGTTGTATCAGAGCCCCCACCGTGAAGCCCTGCCCTCAGGGAGCGCACATTCTAGGGGACACGGATCCTTAAGAACACAGAATGGATCATGAGCGTGGGTCAGAGAACAAAGGGGCAGGCAGCGGGGTCATGGTGGACAGAGTGGCCAGGCCCCAAGGAGGCAACCCTGGAGCTGTGGAGTGTCCTCGACAGGTCACTCCAGCCAAGGGAGGGTGAGGTCAAAGGCCAGGAGGGGCGCCAGCATGCCGCTGGAGGCACAAGCTGTGGAAGTCTGGAGAGCAGTGGCAGGGGCCAAGGGGCTCATGTGGAGAAGTGGACTTTGCTCTGACATTGTTCTGCGAGTTAGGAAGCCCCTGGCAGGTGTCAGGCAAGGGAGCAGCCCAGTCTGATGCCCGCCTTGGGAGGGTGCCACCAGCAGGAGTCGGGGGACGGGACGCAGGAGGGCAACAGTCAACGGTGGCTCAGGGCAGGATAAGGAGAAGGTGGAAGAAAGAGCCGGAACCAGATGTGGTCAAAGGTGGAAACGTCACCATGTGCCAGTGGATTAGAGGAAGAAAGAGCAAATCAGTGTGTGTGTGGTGAGTGCTCTCGAGGAGGAGGTCAGAGGGGAGGTGGGACTCGAACTGGGAAGGACCAGGTCCTGGCTGTTGGGAGAGCAGAGGCATGAGGACTTTCCAGGAGAGAGGGGGGAACTTGAGCCCTCCAGGCCAGATGTCTGTCTCTGCTCCCTGCCTCCTCTGGTTGCTCTCAGACAGCAGAGACGCTCAAGCCGAGTGGGGCCTCCTCCTCCTGCCTGGGGGCTACCCCTCAGCATTCACTCTTTGGTCCATGGCAGAAGCCTGAGAACTGGTGACTCCCCGCCTGGCTGCCACCATGGGTTAGCATGTCACACAAGTTCAACCTTGAATCTTCCCCAAACCCATTCACAACTCACCATCGCCACAGCCTCCCACCTTGGCCCAAACCCGTTCATCTCCCGCCAGAAGGATCCTTCTGAAACATGAATCTGACCCAGGTGCCCCCTCACCCAAACCCTACGCCAGCCCCTCTGCCTCCCCCTCCTCCCTCTCACCTTCTCCAGTTCCTCTCTGCCCTCAGGATCCCTAAAAAGCCAGGTTCCTCCACCTTTAGAATCTACACTTGCCACTTGCCTGTACCCAGAAAACAGTCCACCTCCAGAGCCTCCCCTCCCCCAAGCTGGTGGCTCTAACTTTGAGCCTCTGGTCAACCTCATTTGTAAGGGGGTTCCCAGAACCTGCTGGAGAAGACAGGAATCTCCAACTCAGCCTCGGGATCATTTATGGCAAACGTGGGGAAATGACGGCTCACGAGTTTCACATGCTGGGGTGTAAGCAACCCACATGGGCCCACCCCCCTCTGTCCAGGGGCCCCACATGCCCAACACCACAGAAAGCAGTAGGTACACAGGAGGCAGGTGACAACTGCCAGCAGAACACAAAGGTATCAGATGAGTGCTGAGCGCTGTCCACAAGAGAAAGGAACTGGGCACGCTGGGAAGTTGCCTTCCCTGCTCCCTTCTCCAGGACCTTCAACCCTGAGTCAGAAACATGCTCAAAGACCAAAGGGCGGGAGTGCAGAGAGGTCCCACTTTAAAGCAGGAGGAGGAGACAGGCACAAACCTCCGACCTGGCCTCACTGAGCTCTCCCATGAGGATCAATAATAAAAACATAACCAGTTAAGGAAAGTGGGATGACATACTGAACCCGCTCCCTAGAGACGACACAATGATAGTGGAGGCTAATAAAACCTTCCTACCCCATAAGTATGGCCGATAACAAGAAGGCTGTCCCCTGGGGGTTGCAGCTACTGGCTGGAAGCAGTCCAGCTGTGAGATAATCAGGCTGCACAATTCGGGGCGAAGTATGCAGAGTTCAGAGCTATTTCACATCGTGAGCTCAAGGGACCCTGCTGGCCAGAAGGTGAGGAAAGGGGCGCCTCGCTCCTAGAGGTGGAGCTGAGCTGCGTGGCCCGGCTCCGAGCGCCTCCACCTCTGCGCTCCCTCTGGCTCGCCCCAAACTCAACTGCCCCCACCCTCACACTCTGCCAAGACCCACCAGCTCAGGCTCCACACTCTGTCTCCAGGGCCCAGGCTCACGTGGTGCCATCTGTACTCATGCTGCTGCAGAAGCAGCTCAGACTTGACATGTTCCATTCTCCCATTGGCCCTGCTACATGGCCACCAAGTAAAAATCCCAGTGTCCTTCAAACTGCTCAACCCAACTACCAAAGACTGAAAATTCGTATGTGGAGACCTATTCTCTGATGTGATGGTATCAGAAGGTAGGGCCTTTGGGGGGTGATTAATTAGGTCATGAGTATGGGGCCCTCATGAATGGGATTAGTGCCCTTATAAAGTGACCCCAGAGAGCAGTGTAGAGCCTTCCACTCTGTGAGGACACAGCAAGGAAAGTGTGTCTATGAACCAGGAAGTGGCCTCTCCAGCACCAAATCTGTCGGCGCCTTGATCTTGGACTTCTCAGCCTCCAGAACTTTGAGAAATAAATTTCTGCTGTTTATAAGCCACCCAGTCTATGACACTCTGTGTGGCAGCCTAGACTAAGAGACCAGCTTTCTCTTCCCAATCTGCCACACTGGCTCATTAACAAAACCAGCCAAACACCCCAGGGTCCCTTCGTGGCCACGTGGGCAGTGGACAGAATGCTAACTGCATGAGAACTGCAGGACCACATTGCCACCTCCACGCTAACACACACACATGTGCAATATGCTGGGTACCCTTTGAACACTTTTTGAATGAAGACTCTAACACCCAGAGGGTTGCAGACATGCCCAAGGCATGCAACAAGCATGTGGGTCTCATGAGGTGCCTGATGCTGCCACATCTCCCAGAATTCCCAGGAGCCCCTGTCTCTGAAGGGTCAGACTCTGGCCTTTCCCTCTCAGCTGAAAAGATGACAAGGCCAAAGGAACAAGAACCTTCTCAGAAGGCCAAATCATCCTCCAGTTTTTCACACAGAGGTTAGGGAGGCTGGACTCCTCCAGACCCTTGGGGATGTGTGGAGAAGATCTAGGGTGCAGCCAGAGAGGGCTGGTGAAGGAAGTTTAAACAAGCAAAAGCCACCAAGCCAGGAGCAGACGCCACGGCTGAACTGGGCCAAACCCACTCACGCGGTATCCCAGTTTGACTTCCCAGGGAAACACCTGTGGCTGGTGTGGCCCTCAACCAGACACTTGTGCCTCGTCCCTTAGAAGCGGTGTGAATCAGTGAGACTGGGCCCCATCCAGACACCTTTAGGAACGATGGGCTGAGGAAAGAGGAGTGCCAAAGGCCCAACGTCTGAAGAGCCTCTGTGGCAAGAAGGCTCCTCCTGAATGAGCCGCCGGGTACCTCACAGCAGTGGAATTGTAGTCGCGGAGGTGCAACTCCCAGGAGAGCTCCCCCTCCTTCTCGCAACACCCCACAAACCTCCTCTCTCTCTAGGAGTCTAGACCCCCGGCAAGGGCCTGAGGTGGAGCTGGGAGGGGGGCTGCCGCAGAACAAGGATCTTTGGTGTGACTGAGCCTTGCAGCTAGGATCCCACCTCCCCTCAGCAAGCCCCCAGCTAAGGCAGCCACGCTCTGTCCATCCTGAAGGTTCAGCTTGGTCATTAACGGGTTTTTTTGTTGATCCCTCGAGATAGGAAGGAAAGAGAATAAGCTTTTCTCTTTCTTTTTCCTCCCCACTGGTTGCAGAAAAGTGAACTTGGAACAAACAAGTTACGTAATGCTGGGGGTGTTGTTGGGTGGGGGGAAAACGCCATCACTCCTAAGGACAGTTTTCCGAATTGTTGGGACTGTTGGAAGGGCTAAGGGAAAGACAGGAACCGCCCCCACCCCTGGCCAAATAACAAAACCCTTCATGGGACAACAAGGCAGATGCAGGCACCACCTGGAAAGCTGGGAAACCAACCATCCTCACAGACAGGGCCAGCCTCCCCCCAGTCCTTGGCAGCCCCACAAGTCTCCCCAAGAAGACAAGGAACGGACGTGACCACCTAGAAGGGACTTCCAACCAGCCAGACTGCAAGCCCTAGAGAGCTTTTCCACACTCCATTCATTCATCCATTCCTCCCACCCCATCCCTCCCTCAACCACATTTTTTGAACACTTCCTTCCTCTGGGCTGCCCATGCTCCAGGCATACAAGACCAAGAGTACACAAGACAGACATGTTCTCCACCCTCAAGGCATTTCCACTAATAAACACACCAAGTAGTGTTGAGTGGTGAGTGCAAGTTCCAGGACACACAGCAGCCATAGGACCCAGCGATTCCACTCCTGGTACATACACCCAAAGAAGTGAACACAGGTGTTCAGACAAAAACCTATATATGCATGTGCATAGCAGCATTATCCAAACCAGCCAAAAGGTGGAACCAAGCTAAACGTCCTTCAACTAGTAAATGGATAAGCAAAATGTGGTATGTCCACACAATGGAATGTTACGCAGCCATAAAAAGAAATGAAGTACTTATATATATGACCTTGTGAATGAACTGTGAAAACATTCTATGGAGTCAAAGACACTGAAGGTTGCATATGGTATTGTTCTATTTATAAAACAGGTAACTTTATAGAGACAGAAAGTAGATGAGTAGTCGTCAGGGGCTGGGGGAGGGGGGAAGGGGAGTGACTGCTAATGGGGAAAAGATTTCCTTTTCGGCTGATGGAGATGTTCTGGAACTAGACAGAGGTGATAGTTGCACAACACTGTGAATATGTTGGATACCAATGAATGGTACACTTTAAACTGGTGAGTTTTATGTTACATGACAGAAATGGTATGGATCTAACAGAAGCAGAAGATATTAAGAAGAGGTGGCAAGAATACACAGAAGAACTGTACAAAAAAGATCTTCACGACCCAGATAATCACGATGGTGTGATCACTCACCTAGAGCCAGACATCCTGGAATGCGAAGTCAAGTGGGCCTTAGGAAGCATCACTACGAACAAAGCTAGTAGAGGTGATGGAATTCCAGTTGAGCTATTTCAAATCCTGAAAGATGATGCTGTGAAAGTGCTGCACTCAGTATGTCAGCAAATTTGGAAAACTCAGCAGTGGCCACAGGACTGGAAAAGGTCAGTTTTCATTCCAATTCCTAAGAAAGGCAATGCCAAAGAATGCTCAAACTACCACACAATTGCACTCATCTCACACACTAGCAACGTAATGCTCAAAATTCTCCAAGCCAGGCTTCAGCAATACGTGAACCGTGAACTTCCAGATGTTCAAGCTGGTTTAAGAAAAGGCAGAGGAACCAGAGATCAAATTGCCAATATCCGCTGGACCATCAAAAAAGCAAGAGAGTTTCAAAAAAACATCTATTTCTGCTTTATTGACCATGCCAAAGCCTTTGACTGTGTGGATCACAATAAACTGTGAAAAATTCTGAAAGAGATGGGAATACCAGACCACCTGACCTGCCTCTTTAGAAACCTGTATGCAGGTCAGGAAGCAACAGTTAGAACTGGACATGGAACAACAGACTGGTTCCAAATAGGAAAAGGAGTACATCAAGGCTGTATATTGTCACCCTGCTTATTTAACTTATATGCAGAGTACACCATGAGAAACTCTGGGCTGGAGGAAGCACAAGCTGGAATCAAGATTGCCGGGAGAAATATCAATAACCTCAGATATGCAGATGACACCACTCTTATGGCAGAAAGTGAAGAACTAAAAAGCCTCTTGATGAAAGAGGAGAGTGAAAAAGTTGGCTTAAAGCTCAACATTCAGAAAACTAAGATCATGGCATCTGGTCCCATCACTTCATGGGAAATAGATGGGCAAACAGTGGAAACAGTGACTGACTTTATTTCCCTGGTCTCCAAAATAACTGCAGATGGTGATTTCAGCCATGATATTAAAAGATGCTTACTCCTTGGAAGAAAAGTTATGACCAACCTAGACAGCATATTAAAAAGCAGAGACATTACTTTGCCAACAAAGGTCAGTTTAGTCAAGGGTACGGTTTTTCCAGTGGTCACGTATGGATGTGAGAGTTGGACTATAAAGAAAGCTGAGTGCCAAAGAATTGATGCTTTTGAACTGTGGTGTTGGAGAAGACTCTCGAGAGTCCCTTGGACTGCAAGGAGATCCAACCAGTCCATCCTAAAGGAGATCAGTCCTGGGTGTTCATTGGAAGGACTGATGTTAAAGCTGAATCTCCAATACTTTGGCCACTTCATGTGAAGAGCTGACTCATTTGAAAAGACCCTGATGCTGGGAAAGACTGAGGGCAGGAAGGGAAGGGACAACAGAGGACGAGATGGTCGGATGGTTTCACTGACTCAATGGATATGGGTTTGGGTGGACTCTGGGAGTTGGTGATGGACAGGCAGGCCTGGCATGCTGCGGTTAATGGCATTGCAAAGAGTTGGACACGACTGAGTGACTAAACTAAACTGAACTGATGTTACATAGATTTTACCCTAAAAAGCCAACACAACAAGGTGACCAGAAAAAGTTTTCCTGGGGCAAGTTGAGCTCAGGGGGTCAGGCAGGTGCCTCTAAGAGGCCATGATCTTAGAATGCAAGGATGAAGAGGAATGAGGTACAGGCAGGTCATGTACTGGTACAGCTGGTTTGGAATAAATGAAGGAACGAATAAATGACCAATCCTACAAGGGCCTCTACATCTCAGAAGGATCCTTGGGAGAATCTTGTGTGCTACAATCTCTCTCCAATTTTGATCTCCTTTCTGTATGCTCCATCTCACCGTATGAGGGATTCTTGCCCTTTTCCCACACGAGCATCTAAGGGATAAGACCCTCCCCGTATCAGCTGCTCCAGACAACAGATTTTTCACTGGGATGGAGGGTAGGAGGCAAATGAGCATCTCAGAGATGAGGGAGATATCTTTTAATAAAATGCTTCCAAGGGACTTCCCTGGTGGTCCAGTGGCTAAGACTTCGCCTTCCAATGCAGGGGGCGTGGGTTCAATCCCTGGTCGGGGAACTAAGACCCCATATGCCACAGAGCAACTAAGCCTGAAGGTTCCTTCACATCCAAAATTAAATAAATAAATATTTTAAAAAAGAAAATGCCTCCAGGACTTCCCTGGTGGTCCAGTGGCTATGACACTGCACTCCCCATGCAGGGGGCCCGGTTTGACTAAAAGATCCTGTGTGCCAGAATGAAAGATCAATGATTCCACGTGCTGCAACCATGCCAAACAAGGGGGAAGCCAAACAAATATTAAAAAAGAAAAAAAGAAAATGCCTCTGTTCAGAAAAAATTTCTTAGATATGAAACTAGAAACAAGATCCATAATGAAGAATGAGATAAAGGAGACCTCCTCAAGATGATAAACTTTTGCCCCATGAGAGATACCATTAAAAAAACAAAAAGACAAGCTACAGGCTGGGAGACAATAGTTGCAAATAGTATATCTGATAAAGGACTTGTATCTAGAACACGAAAAGAAGTCAAGAAGACAAGCCAAGTAAAAAATGTACAAAAGATTGGAAAAGACACTTTACCAAAGACCTGAGTGGCCACTGAGACCATGAAAAGATGTCCAACATCATGAGTTAATAAGGATATGCAAATAAAATCAAAATAAGATACCAAGGTACACTTAGAATGGCTAAAATTAAAGACTGGCTACATCCGGTGTTGGGGAGCAACAGGAACTCTTGCACATCGCTGGTAGGAAAAGAGTTAGGGTGCAGCCACTCTGGAAAAACAACTTGGCAGTTTTTTAAATTAAACCTACAAGTGCTTGCTTTGGCAACCCACATACTAAAATTGGAACAATGTTGAAATTAACATGGCCCCTGAACATGGATGACATTCAAATTTGTGAAGCATTCCATATTTTTTAATCTAATCTCAAAAATAGGAAACAAAAGTACAAAGATGTGATGAACTATTTTTTACATTTTTCTGGGATACAAAGGCCCTGCTTGTTAAGAACCTCATTGTTAAGGTGAAGGGCTACACCACAATGTGCTTCATTGATTTACTCTGCTGCTTTTGCTGTTTTATTACAACTCCTATTTGTTCATCACTCAAGTATTTGTGGAAAGATGTTTTGTATTTTGCCACATCATGATAATAATAGTCCTAGTCTGACTGGTTGGGTAATAAGTTTAAGTACAAATAAATAAAAGAACCATTTTACCTTGAAGAAAAAATACTTAAACCTGCACCTACCATAGGACCCAGACATTCAACTCCTAGAGGATGAAAGTGTATGTCCACACAGGGACTTTCCTGGTGGTCCACAGGCTAAGACTCCACACTCTCAAGGCAAGGAGCCTGGGTTCCATCCCTGGTCAGGGAACTACATCCCACATGTCACAACTAAAACATCCCACATGCTGCAACTAAGACCCAGCATAGTCAAATAAATAAAAATATATGTTTTTAAGAAAATTTTTTAAAAAAAGAATGTATATGTCCACACAAAGATGCATACCCAAATGTTCACTGCAACTTTATTTGCAATTATCAAAATGGAAACCACTCACAAGTCCATCAGCCAGTAAACAGACAAATAAATTATGTCCATCAATACAATGGAATACTAGGCAGCAGTGAAAAAGAATGAACTTCTGATGCTTGAGACAACACGTATGAAACTTCAAAAATATTCTGTTAGGAGACAGAAGCCAGACACAAGAAGCCATATATTACATGATTCTATTCATATAAAATTTTTAAAAAGACAAAACTACAGAGAGTGACAGCAGATCAGAGTGTACCTAGGGCCAGAGTTGGGAGAAGGATTGACTGCAAGGGGCTTGAAGGAATTCACTGTGGTGATGGACACGTTCTGAAAACTTGGATTGTGTTAATGGGTACATAACTCTATAAATTTATTAAGTCAAAGAGCTGTTCAGGTAAAATGAATGAATTGTACAGCATGTAACTAATTATACCTTGCTCTTGCCCCGGGTTATCCCTACTCAGGGCCCACAGCAGGGACTAGGGTTCGATGTTTCCTCTTATCTGTCCATTACATGCCATCTCCTGGTGGTCACCAAGTCCTATCCACTCTACCCCCTGAATGTCTTCCCAAATCTACTGATTTCTCCCTGCTCCCCACTACAGGCCTCTGAAGCCCAACTCAAGCACCCAGGTCCCCACAACAAGGACTGACTCTGTAACACACTAGTATTAACCACTTTATTGTTTATCACGTTGGCTGAAATTATTTGCTCCCATAAGCTCACAAGCAAGAAAAAGGCCAAATTACTTGCTTGGCCAGTCAATGGTAGCAGGCTGTCCTGGTGGGCCGGGATGAAGAGATCTAGACCATGCTGGCCTTGTGCAATGGGAAGACAGAGGAAGGTCTTGCATCGTAACACAGGTGTTCTTTCCCTCTGAGAACCCAGAACAATGCATATAAACACTTTTAATTGCTACGCCAATTCTGGAGTTCAAACAACCATTCTTAGGACTTGGCCAAAGATAAAGGAGGCCTCTCTCAGACCAAAAGGGGTGAATTCTTCCACCATGATCTGAGGGCAATACCTTGCTTCAAGTTCTTTGCCCTAGGGAGTGGGAATTTACACCCCAAGAGGACTAGAGGGAGGAGCTCCAAGATGGACCCTCCTCAAGTATTTTCTTTTTTAACCTTCAGACTTTAAACCATTCTCAGGCTTCCCAAGACCCACTTCAGCCCCTTAGGATCTCCAGAACCCCCAGACCCCTCCCTGCCTATCAGAACTCACTGGGACCACCAGCTTCTACTTTCAGATTCTCCCAGGTCCCTTGGGTCTTTTTCAGGCCCTCAGGTTCACTTAAGCCTCCTACTCCCAACCTTCCACAGTCCTCATCCACCCCAAATCTTCTCAGCACGTTATCAGGACCACCCTTGGAAACCTCAGGGTCCTTCAGCACCCTCCAGGAAGCCCTGAGCCTCAGCTCTCCCAGCTCCCCCAGTCCCCTCTTCAGAGTCCCCAGGACAGCCTCAACAACTGCAAGATTGCCTATGGCCCTTACTCAAGACCTCCTTGCTTCCCAGACCTCTTGGCATCTTCAGTTACTCACGGCCATATCACAATCAGGAATCCCTGGGATTCCCTTCAGATCTCCATGTCTCTCAAAGCCCTCTCTGGCCCCTAAGGACGCATGCAGGTGCCTGGAGGTCCCGGGGCCCCCAAGCCGCCATCAAATGCCCCATGAATAGCCCTCAGTCCCCCCAGTACTCCATGGCCACCTAAAGCCCGCAGCCCCCGTAAGGATCCTCGAGCTGGTCCAAGCCATCCCGAACCCCTCAGGACCCCCAGGACTCCTTATAGCCCACTCTTGCCCTGGGGCAGGTGCAGGTCCACCCTGCGGGCTGGGTCTCACCTGCTCGGGCGCTCGGGGCCCGGACCAGCGCCGAAGCTGCCGCCACCAGCGCCACCACTGCCGCCGGACTCCGCCATCTTCCCGCCGCCGCCACCGCGCGTGCTAGTGACGGGAACCGCGCGCGCCGGCTCGGGAGACCAAATCGCGGGGGGTGGGGCGGGGCCTGCTCTGCGGAAAGGCGGGGCCCTAGGCGAGGGGCGGGGCCGGGCCTGAGAAGGGAGCGGGTCCTGGCCCGGGAGAGGGCGGGGTCTGAGAATGGGCGGGGGAGGGCAAAGGCAAGAGCCCGGACTGCTCTGGGACAGGAGGGGCGGGGCCTGGGAAAGGGGCGGAGTCTGGGAAGCGGTGCTGGCGTGGGTCTGAGGAGGGACAAGAGATGGGTGGGCCAGGGAAGGGGCGGGGGGCGCGGTCTACGAACAGGCGGGGCCCGAGTAGGGGGAGGGGCCTATCTGGGAGGGGCGGGGCGAAGGCAACCTGCGCGTGTCCGGGAGTAGCCTCTCCGGAGGAGTAAGGCGACGGTGGGACGCGGGAGAAGTGGGTGGAGAGGGACGGAGTTCACTCACAGGAGTAGGAGCTGCCCGATGGTGAAACACTGCACTTCAGGAGCGGGGTCTGTTCTCGGAAGGGGTAGTGACGGGCCCCGAGCCAAGATGAGAGGAGGAACTTGGAGAAACTAATCTAAGAAATCTGAGACCCGCCCCCTCTTTCCTTCCAGGGTCACTCCCTCCCCAAGACCTCCCTAGGTCTCAGGAACTCACTTAGGGCCCAGGCCTCAGACTTCCAAGCTAGCTTTGAGTCCCAATCCTCCCCCATCTTCCCAGAGCCTCCTCTCTCACACCCAAGAATCTCCACCCTCGGATTGCGCTCAGATCCCCAAACCTCCTGCTGAACCCTCAGTTCTGGTTCCTATACCCCCAAACCCCTGCCCTCAAGTTATCTCCCCCATCCTCCACTCAAATCCCACTCCACTCCCCCAGACCCTTGCCCACAGACCCTTCAAACCCACACTTACACCCCCAAAGTCCATTTCACCAGACCAAACCCGCTTGGACCTCCCACCTCCAGTGGCCCAAACACCCTAGTCTTCAGCCAGGGTGCAAAGACCTGCATCTGTTTCCTTCCTTTTTCTCTTTGTTCTTTTTTTTGCCTTCCTTTCCTCTCCTCCCTTCTGAACCCCATGGAGCTGAAAGCCAAGAAGGTTTCTGTAAAGCTTCCAGGGATTTCAAGGCCACTGAAAGCCTAGAATCTTCACCCTGAAGGGGTCCAGGCTTCCAGAATTTTCTTTCCAGCCTTGAACCCATTTATTTTTTCACCTTCTGAGTTAGAAAGCTCTTCCTTGTGCAGCCTCAGGTAGGGTTGTTGCTGTTGTTCAGTTGCTAAGTCATGTCTGACTCTTTGTGACTCCATGGACTGCAGCACACCAGGCTTCCTTGTCCTCCACTATCTCCTGGAGTTTACAAAGATTCATGCACTGAGTCAGTGATGCTGTCTAACCATCTCGTCCTCTGCCGCTCCCTTCTCCTTTTATCCTCAATCTTTTCCAATGAGCTAGCTCTTCACATCAGGTGACCAAAGTATAAGAGCTTCAGCATCAGTCCTTCCAATGAATATTCAGGGTTGATTTCCTTTAAGAGTGACTGCTTTGAACTCCTTGCAATCCAAGGGGCTTTCAAGAGTCTTCTCTAGTACCACAATTTGAAAGCATCAGTTCTTTGGTGCTCACACTTCTTTCATGGTCCTGCTCTCACATCCATACATGACTACTGGAAAAACCATAGCCTTGACTATACAGACCTTTGTCAGCAAAGTGATGTCTCTGATTTTTAATATGCTGTCTAGGTTGTCAAAGCTTTCCTTGCAAAGTGCAAGTGTCTTTTAATTTCATGGCTGCAGGCACCATTTGCGTGGCTTTGGAGCCCAAGAAAATAAAATCTGTCACTGCTTCTACTTTTTCCCCTTCTATTTGCCATGAAATGATGGGACCAATGCCATGATCTTAGTTTTTTGAATGTGAATTTTAAACCAGCTTTTTCACTCTCCTCTTTCACCCTCATCAAGAGGCTCTTTAGTTCCTCTTACTTTCTGCCATTAGAGTGGTATCATCTGCATATCTGAGGTTGTTATTATTTCTCCTGGCAATCTTGATTCCAGCTTGTTATTCATCCAGCCCAGTATTTCATGTCATGTACTCTGAATATATTAATAAGTTGAATAAGCAGGGTGACAATATACAGCCTTGTCATACTCCTTTCCCAATTTTGAAAGGGAAAGTAACACCAGTCCATTGCTCTATGTCCGATTCTAACTGTTGATTCTTGACCCACATACAGGTTTCTTAGGAGACAAGTAAAGTGTTCTGATATTCCCATCTCTTTAAGAATTTTCCACAGTTTATTGTGGTCCACACAGTCAGAGGCTTTAGTGTAGTCAATGAAGCAGAAGCAGATGTTTTTCTGGAATTCCTTGCTTTCTCTGTGATCCAATGAATGTTGGCAATTCGATCTCTGGTTCCTCTACCTTTTCTAAACCCAACTTGTACATCTGGCAGTTCTCAGTTCACATACTGCTGAAGCCTAGCTTGAAAGATTTTGAGCATAATCTTACTAGCATGTGAAACGAGCACAATTGTACAGTAGTTGGAACATTCTTTGGCATTGCCCTTCTTTGGGATTGGAATGAAAACTGACCTTTTTCAGTCCTGGGGCCACTGCTGAGTTTTCCAAATTTGCTAATATATTGAGTGCAGCACTTTAACAGCATCATATTTTAGGATTTGAAATAGCTCATCTGGAATTCCATCATCTCCTAGCTTTATTCATAGTAATGCTTCCTAAGGCCCACTTGACTTCACACTCCAGAATGTCTGGCTCTAGGTGAGTGACTACACCATCATGGTTATCTGGATCATTAAGAACTTTTTTATATAGTTCTTATGTATATTCTTGCCACCTCTTCTTAATCTCTTCTGCTTCTGTTAGATCCTTAGCATTTCTGTCCTTTATTGTACCCATCCTTGCATTAAATATTTCCCTGATAGCTCCAATTTTCTTGAAGAGATCTCTAGTCTTTTCCATTCTATTGTTTTCCTCTTTTTTTTTTTTTTTTTGCATTGTTAACTTAAGAAGGCCTTCGTATCTCTCCTTGCTATTCTCTGGAATTCTGCATTCAGCTGGGCATATCTTTCCCTTTATCTCTTGCCTTTAGTGTCTCTTCTTTTCTCAGCTATTTGTAAAGCCTCCTCAGACAACCACTTGGCCTTTTTGCATTTGTTTTTCTTTGGGATGGTTTTGATCACTGCCTCCTGAGTCATGTTGTGAACTTCTGTCCATAGTTTAGGCAGGGTCTAAGGGTCCAAATGGGGCTCAGAGCCTTCCTGCAGTCAGTGCTGGGGAAAGAGGGTGGACACAGGGTTGGAGGGCCCAGAGGTAGAACCAGACGCAACTGATCCATCTCTAGCAGAGGGTCCGTACACAGTGGGTACTCAATCATTTGTGTGTGAAGTGTTCAGGAGTTGACACTGTGAACGTTGATAGATACCAGGTGCTGAAGGGCCCTGCTGACCCCTACAGCACACAATAAGCACTCGAATAAATATTGAATGTGTGGGAGCATGAGCAGCTCACATTCCTGCTAGCTCTGTACACACCCCCTCACCCTCTTGTGGTCTGCCTGCCACTTGAGCCTTTGTTCCAGATGAACCACATGCAGGCATCAAACCCCACTCAGCAGAGACCTACAGCTCACACGCCCGACACACATACAGCTGCAGTCAATGGCATCCATATGCACGCACACTTCATAAACACCCAGATTTGACCCATATGTCAGACACACAGTTGAAGATAAGCAAGAAGAGGTTTGCTGGGCCCCTGGCTGTGCACTCACACATAGTACACTGCAGACACATGATCTGTGGACACACTAGGTACTTCAAGATCACATAGCACAGGAGAGTCAGTGCAAAGGCCCTGAGGTAGCATGCCTGAAGTATTGCATGTTGGGAAAAAGTGAGGGAGAGGGGAGGAGAAGATGGGGTTGGTAGCAATGAGGGGTCATGGAGAGTCCTATGGGCCACAGTGGAGGCATTTCCCCTGCGTGAAATGAGGATGGGCTGGGGACACTAGTGAGCAGAGGGAGTATAACCAACACTTGCAGTTGAGACAATATCTTAAATTAGAGACATTATTTAGGAAGCAAGATTTCCTGGCCAGAAATGGTGCTCATCCCAGGCTGGTGGCCAGAGAGGAATGGGATCCTAGCCAAGATGTACCTCGCAGGTGGAGCCAACAGGACATACGGCAGGTGGGATTTGGCAGGGAGGCAGAGCAAGGCCACAGATCTCTCCAAGGTCCTTGGCCTGGCTGTGATACCTGGAATGAGACACGGGCAACTGAGGACAGAAAGGACCCAGGAAGGTTACTGCTCAAGTGCTCAGTCACTCAGTCGTGTTGGACTGTGTGACACTATGGACTGTAGCCCGCCACACTCCTCTGTCCATGGGATTCTCCAGGCAAGAATACTGGAGTGGATTGCCATTTCCTCCCTCAGGGGGTCGTCCCAACCCAGGGGTCAAGCCCATGTCTCCTGCATCTCCTGCACTGCAGGCGGATTCGTTACCACTGAGGCACGGAGGATCCCCAGGTTACTGCACACCATGGTCCAAAAATGATGACATGTGGCCTGGCAGAGTCCACAGGCAGGGACATGGCAGGCAGTGTCCGCAGGCCTGGCCGCCATCTGGCCCACAGCTGGCACGGCTCTCCCAGAGGCAAGGTCCTTACCACCTGCTCCCGGCCCCAGACCAGCTGTAGAACTCACAGTCCCAGGTCTGAGCTGGGAGGCCTTCTTATAACCCCCAGGTGTTTCAGAGGAGGAAATTGAGGCCTGAGACATAGGGGAAGTGTTGGTTTCCTCCAGCCACAGGCTGGGGTCTTATCTACCCTGTCTGCCCTTCACCACTGAGTGGTCTCAGAGCCTGCTGCTGGAACTCCTGGCACCACCTTCTGCTTCTCTATAAATTAGACGTGTGTGTGTGTGTGTGTGTGTGTGTGTTTGTGTTAGTCACTCAGTTGTGCCCAACTCTTTGCAACTCTATGAACTATAGCCCACCAGGCTTCTTTGTCCATGAAATTCTCCAGACAAGAATACTGAAGTGGGTAGCTATTCTCTTTTCTAGGGGATCTTCCCGATCTAGGGATCGAACCAAAGTCTTCTGCATTGCAGGCAGATTCTTTACTGTCTGAGCCACCAGGGAAGCCCAGAAACTAGAGAGGTAACCATGAAATAAATGCTCATGATCTTTGCTACTACCTTCAGTTCTGCACCCACTGCTGTTTTTTTGATGAAGTATTTTTTAGGAATTTTCTTTTCTTTTGGCTGCACTCAGTCTTTGTTGCTGTGCAGGATTTCTCTAGTTGCAGTGAGCCCGGGCTACTCTTTGTTGCAGTACACGGGCTTCTCATTGCAATGGCTTCTCTTACCATAGAACATGGGCTCTAGGTGCATGGGCTCAGTAGTTGTGATTCAGGCCCTTATTTGCTCCAAGGCATGTGGGGATCTTGCTTGCTCCTTGGAAGAAAAGCTATGACAAACCTAGAAAGCATATTAAAAAGCAGAGACATTCCTTTGCCAACAAAGGTCCATCTAGTCAAAGTTATGATTTTTCCAGTAGTCATGTACGGATGTGAGAGTTGAAACATAAAGAAAGCTAAGTGCCCAAGAATTGAGGCTTTCAAACTATGGTGCTGGAGAAGACTCTTGAGAGTCCCCTGGACAGCAAGGAGATCTAACCAATTAATCCTAAAGGAAATCAACCCTGATTATTCACTGGAAGGACTGATGCTCCTAGAGCTGAAGCTCCAATACTTTGGCCTCTTGATTCGAAGAGCCGACTCAATGGAAAAAAAGACCTTGATGCTGGGAAGGATTGAAGGCAAAAGGAGAAGGGGGTGGCAGAGGATGAGTTGGTTAGACAGCATCACCAACTCAGTGCATATGAATTTGAGGAAGCACCAGAAGACAGTGGAGGACAGAGAAGCCTGGCGTGCTGCAGTTCATGGAGTCGCAACACCTCTGCATGAGTGTGTACTAAGCTGATTCAGTCTGTCTGACTCTTTGCAACCCTATGGACTATAGCCCACCAGACTTCCCTGTTCATGGGACTATCCAGGCAAGAACTCTGGAGTGGGTTGCCATGCCCTCCACCAGGGGATCTTCCAGACCCAGGGATCAAACCCGCATCTCCTGCATTGGCAGGCAGGTTCTTTATCACTAACGCCACCTGGGAAGCCCAATCAGCACCTCTGTCTAGTTCTAAGACATTTCCATCACCCCAAAAGGAAACTCCATCCTCATTAGCGATCACTCCCCTTTCCCTGCCCCAGCCCCTGATATTCACTATTGTTTCCTGTCCCTGTGGATTTATCTATTCTGAACATTTCATACAAAATGAATCACATATGCCCTTCTAGATCTGGCTTATACTAATCAGCATGATGTTTTCGAGGTCCATCCACATTGTAGTATGTGTCAGTGCTTCATTTCCATAGTATGGATGGATCACATTTCGTTTATTCACTCATTCATTGATGGACATTTCAGTAGTTCCTCTTTTGGCAATTGTGACTAGTGTTGCTGCGAACACACATGTGCAAGTGTCTGTCAGAGTCTCTGTGCTCACTTTTGTAGGGGCACATACCTAGGAGTGGGCTTCCCAGGTGGCGCTAGTAGTAAAGAACCCCCTTGCCAACGCAGGAGACATAAGAGACATGGGTTTGAGTAGAATTGCTGGATGAGGAATTTTTTGAGGAACTGTCCTGCCTTCTCTTTCTTTCTTTCTTTTTTTTTTTTAGCTATGCCTTGTGGGATCTTATTTCCCCCACCAGGGATTAAACCCCAGGCCCTTGGCAGTGAAAGCCAAGAGTCCTAACCGCTAGACTGCCAGGGAATTTTCCTGCAATTTCTTTTCTTCCTTGTTATCTGTCATCTCCACAAGGGACAGGGACTTTATTTTCTTCCTGGTCACCCCACGGAGCCCTGGGCAGCACCCAGCATGTTAAGTAAATATACAGTGCCTAAACAAATCATTGTGACTCTTGGCTAAACAATAACTCTTAGGTTCTCTGGGATCTCAGTTCCATATCTGCGAAGTGAGTATGAACACAATCCTTCCCTTGGTAAGAATTAGTCCCCTCTTCCTCCAAAAAAGGCTCTGAGCCTATTACTCAGATGTCCTCAGAGTAAGCACCATGGGCTGCTAACTGCCCCCGAGCAAAGAATCACCAGTTCTGCATTTCCTCCTCCCACTCCTGCCTCCACTGATGCCCCTTGGCTGGGATCTGAATGGCCAAGAAGGTCAAGGGCAGAGAGGGTGAGGGACTGCTGCAGTCACCCAGGGAGGGCTTTGGGCTCTGCACCCTTAGGGAGTGGCCCATATGGAAAGCTGAGGCACAGGTGGCTCTGGGGACCCCCACCTTGGTTGGAGTGCTGGGGACAGATGCCAGTCCACACCCCGGACTGCTGCCTGGAGGTGAGCCAGACCCCAGGGACCTCATGCAGGGTGGGCAAAACAGGCCCCTGTAACTGATCCCAGTGGCCACTGGGTGAGAGGGGGAATCTCAGTTTTCCCTGCTGTTTTTTTAAAGACCTTTTTGACGTGGACCTTTTTTTTTTTTGGTCTTTATTGAATTTGTTACAATATTGCTTCTGTTTTCTGTTTTTTATTTTTGGCCCAGAGGCATGTGGGAATCCCAGCTCCCCAATCAGGGATTGAACCTGCACCCCCTGCATTGTAAAGCAAAGTCTTACCCACAGGATCACCAGGGAAGTCCCCTCCTCCACTGTCACTACTAATAACGCAGTGGCCAGTATGGACCAAGCATTGTGACAGGTCCTTCCAGAAGCTTCTTCCTATGAGCTAGGGGTCCCAGTAACTCCCCCAGCCCAAAGTCACATGTCAGAGCCCTGCCTGAAGCCAGATCCAAATCTCACCTCATTTCAAATCCACACTCTTCACTGCTGACTCATCCCATCCTAGCCTCAGTTTTCCCATCTTTACAATTGGCATACATCCAAGAGAAGTGAAATCAGATGTTTAAACAGATACACATGCACACAAGTTCGCAGCGGCATTAGTCACAATCGCCAAAAAGAAGAAACAGCCCAAATGTCCATCAAGTGATGAATGGATAAGCACAATGCTTTCCATCCAAACAATGGACTATTACTCAGCCATGAGAAGGAATGAAGCTCTGACACATGCTATTAATACAGCGCGGATGAACCTAGAAAATATGTTGAGTGAAAGGAGCCAGACACAAAAGGTCACCTTTTGTATGATTCCATCTATAAGAAATGTCCAGAACAGGCCAATCCATAAAGACAGAAAGCAGATTAGCAGTTGCCAGGGGCTGGAGGAGGGGGTGTAGGGAGTGGCTGCTAATGGGAACAGGGATGGAAGTGTTCTGGAACTAAACAGAGGTGATGGTTACACAACATTATGAATGTACTAAATGCCACTGAATTGTTCATTTTAAAGTGGTTAATTTTAGGGAATTCTCTGGCAGTCCAGTGGTTAGAGGCTTCCCTGGCGCCTTAGTGGTAAAGAATCCGCCTGCAATGCAGGAGACGGCGGAGACATGGGAGAGGTGGGTTCCATCCCTGGGTCAGGAAGATCCCCTAAAGGAGGAAATGGCAACCCACTCCAGTATTCTCGCCTGGAAAATTCCATGGACAGAGGAGGCTGGCGGGCTGCAGTCCATGGGGTTGCAAAGAGTCAGACATGACTGAACGACTCACCCACTCACGCACCAGTGATTAGGACTCCACCCTTTCGCTGCCGAGGGCCCAGGTTCAATCCCCAGGTGGGGAACTGAGGTTCTACAAGCTGCAAGGAGAGACCAAGAAAAAAAAAAAAAGGCTAATTTTATATTATGTGGATCTCACTTCAATGAAAAAAAAAAGAAAGGAGGGGCATATGGACCACTTCCTTCCAGGATCCTGAGAAGGACTCTGACAAATAAACACAGGGGCCCTTGATCTTCCTCTCTCCCTGTCAGCCCAGCTGGCTGCATTGCAGCGCCCCCTTGAGTCTCCACCCTCTCCACCTCTCTAACTTTACCTGCGGGTCTAGAACGTTTCCTGCCTGCGTCGCCCTCCCCCACCACCACGATAGCGGCACCTCCTAAGATCCTATTAGGTAACTTGGAAACCTCCAGACTTTGACATTTATCTTCACGACAGCCTTGCAAAGTGGGTAAAAGTGAGGCTCAGAGAGTGGAAGTGTCTTGCCAAGCAAGGTTCAGGAGAAGGAAATAGAACCTCTACTCTCTGATCCCGAGGCTATGCCCTCTCCCAGTACCCTGTGCTGATTCCCTCTCCTTCTGTCTTTTTATTTTAATATTTATTTATTTATTTGGCTGCGTTGGGTCTTAGCTTCGACAAATGGAATCTTTGATCTCATTTGCGGTGTGCTGAAAATTTAGTTGTGGCATGTGGGATCCAGTTCCCTGACCAGGGATCAAACCCAGGTTCCCTGCCTTGGGAGCACAGAATCTCAGCCACTGAACCACCAGGGAAGTTCCTCCCCCTGTCTTTCATTCAGGCGTTCAGCCAGCACTTATTGACAGCCTCCTGTGCCCCAGACCCTGTGATGGGCACAGAATACAGGCTCCAGACAAGACAGAGACAGCCCTACCCGCAAGAGAATAGTCTCACTGAAAATAAACTGTACTGGGTTAAATGGTGACCCCCCCCCCAAGACATGTATGCCTGGAACCTCAAAATAAGACCTTTTTTGGAATAAGAGTCTTTGCAGATATTATTAAGGTAAGGATCTCGAGATGAGATCATCTTGGATTGGGTGAGGGAGCTAAATGCAATGATTGGTGTCCTTGAAAGAAGAGCGAAATCCAAACAGAGAGACCATGTGGAGATAGAGGCAGAGATTGAAGTGATGTGGCCACAAGCCAAGGAATGCCTGGGTCTATCAGAGTTGGAAGAGGCAAGGAAGGACCCTCCTCTAGAACCTTCAGAGGGAGCACAGTTGCCAACACTTTGATTTCATACTTCTGGCATAGCAGAAAGGATGGTCAGGTTGGTCTTGCACACCTTCTCACATTCTTCAAATCCAGCTCAGGTCTCTTCCTCCAGGTAGCCTTCCTGGCTGCTCAGCAGAGCTCCCATTTCCCCTCTGCCCAGTCTGGCTGCCTAGCCTATATTTATATTGGGGCCTTTCCAGGGTACCAGCCTCTTGAATCAAGCATTGACTGGCAACAAATCTGTTGGTGAATGAAAGAATGACATTTTCTTGTGCTGGTTCTGCTCTGGCTTTCCTTAGTTGCTTTCAGCATTGCAGCCTCTCTTCGGTCTCCCAGGGTCCTCACTATCACCCCAGAACCCAGCCCTCACTGGGTCTTCCTATAGGAGGAGAGGGTCTCCACCCTGAACTTCTTGTATATGTCTTCTTCTGGGAAAGAGCAGAAAAAGTCCAATATTGAAGACATATGGAGCTGGATTTGCACCTTCTCTGCAATTTTTTTTTAAGTTACCATTTACAGAGCGTTTTCAACTCTTTGCAGCCCCAGGGACTATAGCCTGCCAGACTCCTCTGTCCATGAAATTCTCCAGGCAAGAATACTGGAGGGGGTTGCCACCCCTTTCTCCAGGGGATCTTCCCAAGCCAGAGATTGAACCTTGGTCTCCTGCATTGCAGGCAGATTCTTTACCACTGAGCCACCAGGGAAGCCCCCACACTTCAGTGCCCAGAACTGTGCTTTCTCATATATTCTCACCACACCTGTGAAAGGTTATTACTGTCCCCATTTTAGAGATAAAGAAGCAATGGCTCTTATACTCAGTTGGTGGGAATGTCATTTGGTACAACCACTTGAGATAGCCGTTTGGCAATATTTGCTGAAAGGCAGTGTTCCTATACTCTAGCAGTTCCATCCGTGGGCATGTTGTGAGTGGGGCTGCCATAACAAATGACCGCAAAGGGGATGGTTTAAAACAATAGACATTTATTCTCTCACAGTTCAGGAGACCAGAAGTCCAAAATCAAGATGTTGGCAGGGTTGGTTCCTTCTGTGTGTCTCTAGGGGAGAATCATGTCTCTCTCCCAGCTTTTGGAGTTGTCCGCTATCTTTGGCATCCTTTGATTTGCAGCTACATCACCCCAGTCTCTGCCTCCATCTTCACATGGCCTTCCTATTGTGCCTGTCTGTGTATTCATTTCTGTTTCTTACCAAGACACTCTCATTGGATTTGTGGTCCGCCCTCATCCAGTTTGATCTCATTTGGATTCGTAGCTAAATTCCATCTGCAGAGACACTATTCCCAAATAAAGTCACATTCAGAGTTTCCAGGTGGACATGAATTGAGGGTGGTAGGGGCACCACTCAATCCACTACAGGTATTCATCCAACAGAAAAAGGGACATGATTTCATCCAAAGATATAAACACAAATGGTCATAAGAGCCTCAAATGGGAAACAGCCCACAGGTTTATCAACAGGTTTATGGGTAAATGGACAATGACATGTTCACTAGTAGAATACTATGCAGCAAAGAAAAAGAATGACCCACTGCTATTAATACATGTATCCCACAAGGGACTTCACCAACACTGAGCAAAAGAAACAAAGAGGACACATGTTGTGATTCCATTTATGTGAACTTCACAAATAAGCCACACTAATCTACGGTGACAGAGGTTGGGCCAGGGGCCTCCTGGTGGGGATCATCAGGGAGCAAAAACAGTGACCACAAAGGGGCATGTGGCCTTGGGGTGGTGGAAATGTCCTATATCTTGAATGACGGGGCAACAGAGGGGTTACATTTGTCAAAATTCACTGAGCACTTAAAACAGTTGCATCATTAAATGTAAAGTTTGCCTCACTAATGCTGATTTATTAAACAGAATAGGAAGCTCCCTGGTGGCCTAGTGGTTAGGATTCCGGGCTTTCACTGCTGTGTCATAGGTTCAATTGCTGGTGGGAGAACTGAGATCCGCAAGTCACACAGCATGGTAAAAACAACAACAAAAAACAAGTCAGATGGAGCCTAGGGGATAGAGGTCAGACGTGGGACTACCCCTGGGAGGTGACTAGAAGGGGCACAAGGGAGCCCCTGGCGATTAGGAGTATTCTGTATTTGGATCACAACAGTAAAAATGAGTGTGCTTCATTGTTTGTAAATTACACTTGGATTGAAAAGCAAGACCCTGGGGCTCAGAGAGGTAAGTAACTCACCCAAGTTTCCAGCAGGACGGTGTCAGAGCTGCCCACCCTAGAGCGCATCACCAGCTCCTGGTCTCTTCACCCCTTCCCTCCATCCAATCAACAAGCACTTATTGGACTTCCCTGGTGGCTCAGTGGTAAAGAATCTGCCTGCCAATGCAGGAGCCACAGGTGCCATCTCTGATCCGAGAAGATCCCACATACCTCGGAGCACCTAAGCTCACGTGCCACAATTATTGAGCCTGTGCTCTCGAGCCCAGGAGCCACAACTATTGAGCACATGTGCTGCAACTACAGAAGCCCGTGTGCCCTGGAAACCCCTGCTCCACAACAAGTGATGCCACCCCAACAAGAAGCCCTCACACTGCAACCAGTGAGTAGCCCGTGCTTGCCACAACTAGAGAAAAGCCTGCACAGTAACAAAGACCTAGCACAGCCAATATTTAATTAATTAACTTTAATGTTTTTAAAAAAGCAATAACTTATGCATCTGCTATGCACGAGGGGCTAGGGTTTCAATTGTAAGCACACCAGACATGATCCCTACCCTTCATGTTCCAGAGTATTCTGGAATGTATATATCCTTATGGGAAGGACAAACCTGAGACATACAAACCAATAAAGGGCCAAGATGATTTTAATTGCCGTGAAGGCAATGGGCTGAGAGTGACCTAGGGGGGAAACACTGTTTTTAACCAGGAGGCGGAGGAGAGTCTCTTTGAGGAAGCAATGTTCCAGCTTTAATAAAAGCAGGGAAAGAGAATGTTCTGAGGTGTTCTGAGACATTCCAGAACATTGTGGAAGGGCCCAGAATATTCCAGGACATTCCTGGTGGAAGTCATGGGTATGGATCAAACGGGTGCCGGAAAGAGCCCCAGGGACAGAGAGGAGACCACGTTGGCTGTACTGATGTGGAGCTAGGAGGGAGCGTGTTGACAAAGATGTATTGAGGGCAGCCTCCTCAGTGTGTGGGACACAGCTGTGACCGAGACTGCTACAGTGTCGCATCTGGCAGAGGCAACATTTATTAAACCAATCATCACACAAGCAAAGAAGCAATAACTTAATTGTCAACATGATAGAGGCTTAGGGTATAGTGATTTAGGGGGGCTAGGCTGAGCCAGGAGGCCGAGGAGGGACACTCAGTGTGAAGACTCAGTGGGGAAGAGAGCAGAGCTTTCCAGCCAGAGGGAACAGACTGTGTGGGGACACTGAGGAGGGAGCATGCCAGGAGCCACCTAGAGCCTGCTGGGACTGAGTGTAAAGGGGATGGTGGGCAGCATCCCATGACACAGGACCCCTGGAGGCTTCAGCTTCCCTGTTGGGCTCACAACCTGGCCTGGAGCAAGGACCCCAGCAATCCTCAGCTGGGATCTGGCCCGAGCCTCCCCCTTCACAGAAGAGAAAGACATGAATCCCCATCCTTCCTCCCAAGCACTTGCAAAGTGTCTCCAGGGACACCTCCCTCCCTCCCTTCCCACCCCTAAGCCCAGAACTCAGGCCTGTCGCCAGGGAACCAGGACTGCCGGTTGCCACGGCAACCCTCACCACGGACACATGGGAGCTCCTGCTTGTTGCCATGACACCAGTCACCCACCCACCCTCCACCAGGTCTGCACTGGGATGTGAGAGGAAAGCAGAGGGAGGGGCAGAGAGGGCGGCTTCCCAGATGCCTTGTGAAGCTGGGGAGGGCAGACAAGGAACCTGAGGTTCAAAGAGCTGCAGAGAGTCAGGAGTTATCCTCAGCTCAGCTCTGTGAGCCCCTGCCCTGGGAAGGAGCCTCCGATGGAGGTGAAGCGCCCCCCTTTCTCCTGAGACTCCAGAAGAGTCTTCACTTGGCACTCAGGGCCCCTTACCCAGTGAAGCCCTGGGAGAGACAGGTAATGTGAATTGGTATTACTTTTCTCTGAATACACACGCACACCTGTGCACCCGGGACACCCTCCGTTGTCCCTGGATTCTGTCCATTCTTCAAAGCCCAAGTCAGCTGCCATCTCTTCCAGGCAGCCGTCACTCACCACCTGCTTGGAAAGGACTCCTCTCCCACCTCCACACATCTGCAGACTCCGTTTCTACTGGCACCATCTGACATTCTTCATTCCATACCTATGAGGCATCTACCCTGGGTCCAACTCTGGGATGGTCACAGGGGTTTCAACAATTAATGCATTAGGAAATTCCTTGGTGGTCCAGTAGTTAGTGGTCCCTGCTCTCCCTGCCAGGGGCCTGGGTTCAATCTTAGGTTGGGGACCTAAGATTCCACAAGCCAAGCAGCACAGCAGAAAAAAGAAAAAAAGAACCAATGTGCTAGACACATAGGAGCATACAAACAAAACTCTGCCCTTGTAAAACTCTGTCTTGAGGGAGGACAAAGAGACAGGGATCAGTCACAACTTTTCAGTTCCAAGGAGCCCCAAGCAAATGGGATTAAGCCAAAAATCAAGGACAAGATGGCTTTATTGTTTCAGGACTTCCAGCAATGGCATGAAGACACTGTCTTTCTCCATGCCTCTTGCTTCAGACAGATGCTTCATTCTCCCAAGCCCAACAACCCCAGTTAACAGGTCATGTCTCTCTCCCAATATATCCCATCAATACCCGAGGAGGCTGGGTCATGCTGCTCAACTTCCCCTAAACCACATAGGTGTGATCAAACCAAATCAGTTCTGTTAGGAAAGAAGAGATGACAGTGCCAGGTGCCAGGTTGATTCCTACCAAGTCTATGATGGTATTCTGAGCAGAAAGTCTTAGTTGTTCATTGTGTCTGACTCTGTGACCCCATGGACTATAGCCTGTCAGGCTCTTCTGTCCACGGAATTCTCTAGGTAAGAACACTAGAGTAGCCATTCTCTTCTTCAGGGGATCTTCCCGACCCAGGGATCGAATCCAGATCTCCTGCTTTGCAGGCAGATTCTTTACTGTCTGAGCCACCAGGGAAGCCCTGAGCAGAAAGTGAAAGTGAAAGTCGCTCAGTCGTGTCCGACTCTTTGTGACTTCATGAACTATACAGTCCATGGAATTATCCAGGCCAGAATACTGGAGTGGGTAGCCATTCCTTTTTCCAGGGGATCTTCCCAACCCAGGGATAGAACTCAGGTCTTCTGAATCGCAGGCAGATTCTCCACCAGCTGAGCCACAGAGAAGCAAAAGAATACTGGAGTGGGTAGCCTATTCCTTCACCAATGGATCTTCCCGACCCAGGAATCAAACCAGGGTCTCCTGAATTCTGCGCAGAAGGAGCAGCTATAGCAAAGGTCTGCAGGCTAGAACATTGATGCCCCTTCTGTCTTCAGAATGAAAGGTTGGAGGAACATTGGAGGTGGTAGCTGCCAGCATGGTGGATTTTAAAAGCCCTTAAAAGGTAAGCAGAGGAAATTAGGTGGTATCCAAGGGCAACAAGGAGCTTGTAAGAGAGGGACAAGGTCAGAGCCCACATAGGGAATGGATTTGACTGGATGATGCTGCTTCTGGGGTCTGAGAGGGAAGCAGGAAGATACCCAATCAAGAATAATTACTGATTACCTGCTGCATGTCAGCTCGCATGTGAAACCCTAGGGAGCTGACTTCATGGAGCTCATAAAATTATGTTAAAGGAGGCTGACATTGAAACAAATAATTATTAATCAACCATAAATTTTGTTGGCACAGGGAAGATGAACAAGGAGTTGAGCATTGGTGTAATGGGATGCTGGTGCAGACTGGGGTGGCAAGGATGTGATTGGTTGAGGAGGAGTCCTTTGTGTTGAGAACTTGGTTAGAGCAAGGCTTCAGGGGTGTTCCTGCCAGAGGGAAATGCAAGTGCAAAGGCCCTGGGGTTGGAAGGAACAAGGTAGGTTCAAGGAATCTAGAAAGAGCCTATGTAGCTGGACCATAGAGAGCAAGGGACACAGCTTCATAGAAGTGGTTGGAAATGCTAATTGGACCAAGTCATGGGGGTACCTGGTGGATCATGTGGATATTTGGGCTCCTCATTGCAGCACTAGAACCCAGAAGCGGGTGATGTCTAGAATTAGATATACTTTATACCAATGGCTCCCCAGCTGCTGCCTGGAGCTAGAGGGTGGCTGAAAGGGAAGCAGGGAGCTCCGAGAAGAGATGGGCACATTTGTTGGGCAAGAGATGATGGCGGTTGGATCTTGGCTATTGCCAAAGAAAGCAAAGAGAAGCATGTGGGCTGGAGGCCAAGAGGAAAATCACTGCTGAAGCAGCAACATAGAGTGAGGACAGAGAAGAATCAAGATGCCACTCAAGTGTCTAAACTCATTGAGAATGGGAGGCCAGAGGCAGGGTGAATCTTCAAGCGAAAGGGTAGCCAAGCTTCTCTTTGAGCTGGGCTAAGGGATTACAACGACCATTTAAATAGATAATGGTGATAACTCCACAGCACTATTGTTGTTGTTCAGTAGCTCAGTCATGTCCGACTCTTTGCGACCCCATGAACTGCAGCACACCAGGCTTCCCTGTCCTTCACCGTCTCCCAGAGCTTGCTCAAACTCATGTCCATTGAGTTGGTGATGTCATCCAACCATCTCATCCTCTGTCGTCCCCTTCTCCTCCTGCCCTTAATGTTTCCCAGCATCTGGGTCTTTTCTAATGAGCCCAGCTCTTTGCATCATGTGGCCATAATACTAGAACTTAAGCTTCAGCGTTAGTCCTTCCAGTGAATATTCAGGACTGATTTCCTTTAGGATTGACTTGTTTGATCTCCTTGCTGTCCAAGGGACTCTCAGGAGTCTTCTCCATCACCACAGCTCGAAAGCAACAATTTTTCAGTGCTCAGCCTTCTTTATGGTCCAGCTCTCACATCACTGCATGACTGGCTTTGACTATACCAAAAAACCAGTAGCTTTGACTATACATACCTTTGTTGGCAAATTGATGTCTCTGCTTTTTAATACACTGTCTAGGTTTGTTATAGCTTGTGAATGTACCTATTGTCCCTGAATTGGACACTTAAAAATTGTACAGTTTTTAAGGGGGAGCTTCCCTGGTGGTCCAGTGGTTGAGAATCCACCTTGTAATGCAAAGAACACTTGTTTGATCCCCGGTAAGGGAAGATCCCACATGCCGCAGAACAACAGAGCCTGTGTACCACAACTAATGAGCCTACACTCTGCAGCCCGTGAGCTGCAACTGCTGAGCCCATGTGCCACAACTACTAAAGCTCACACGTTTAGAGCCTGTGCTCTGCGACAAGAGAAGCCACCGCAGGGAAGCCCTCATACCATAACTACATAGTAACCCCCAGCTTGCTGCAAGTAAAGAAAGCCCATGAGCAGCAACAAAGACCCAGCACAGCAAAAAAAAAAACAAACTGTCTAAGGGACTTCTCAGGCAGTCCAGTGGTTAAGACTCCACACTTCCACTGCAGGGAGTGCAGGTTCGATCCCTGGTTGGGGAACTAAAATCCCACATGCCGCCTAGCCAAAGTTAAAAAAAAAAAACCTGGCTAAAATGGCATATTTTATATGATGCATATTTTTTACTGCCATAAAAAAAAGAGGAAAAGCCTTAAATGTACATCAACTCAAACTAAAGAAAATGAGGAACACAATCGAGTTGCATTAGCCATTTTGCGAGAGCTCTGCAACATCGTGTGACTGGAGATGGAACAGACAGAACACTTCCATCATCACAGAATATTCTACAGGGCCGCACTGGCTTGCCATCACTTCTCATCTCTGCCCAGGTCGTATTTCCTGGTGACATTCTTAGGGGCTTCCCTGAAATCCCACGCTGGGCTCAGAATGTTACTCAAGGGCTTAGATTGCCTTTTGGTTGAATCCTGATGTTCATGATATCAGGTAGGGTCGAGGCAACAAGCAGGAGCCAGTCAGAATGGACAGTGCAGGAGAGTGGTAATAAAGGGGATATTTGCAAAGTGCGGCAGGGGTAGGTAACTGACATGGGGTGGTGCAGCACACAGAAGGGGCAACGGTCAGGAGCTTTTTAACATGCCTAGGCTGATGGTCCACTTGGTGGAGCTGTGGTCTTGGGTTGGGGCATACAGAGAAGTAGGGAGAGAACACTCCCCCCGGGGCCTCTCACTTCTCTTTCCTTCTAATTCCTGCTGGTGGCCGACTCTAGCAGAAGGCTGAGGGTCCAAGTGAATCAACTTCTTGGGACACAGGGCAGGATGAAAAGTGGAGGGGCACTAGCTTAATTCAGGCTAACTCACCTCCCCCCAACCACCCACCCACCCACCACCCACAGGCCTCCATTAGCCCTTGGAAACGTCTGCCCCACTGACCACCATGTCCCTCATCCCAAACTCTTCCCAGGAGATGCGGCCTCCACCAAACAAGACTCTCTGCTTGTCAGCAACAGAAACAACTCTAGCCTACTAAACCAAAAGATTTATTGAGAGGCTCTTGGGGAGTCTGCAGAATGGACAGGAAGGATGGAGGGTCATGGCTACGGCCTCATCACAGTGGGCTGCTCCTGTCCCAGAAGACTCCTCTTATTTTGATTATTTATTTATGGCTGTGCTGGGTCTTCACTGTTACACTTGTGTTTAGTCACTAAGTTGTATCCAACTCTTTGCAACCCCATGGACTATAGCCCGCCAGGGTCCTCTGTCCATGGGATTTCCCAGGCAAGAAAGACTCCTCTTGAATGCAGAGTGTAGGGAAAGAATGCCAACTCACCAAAGCTCATCATTTGCCCCCTGGGTAGGGAAGGGGGGAGAACCTGTGGACAGGGTCCTGAGACTGCCTCCAATGGGACAGAGCTCCATCCCCAAAAGAAAGGGGGATGGAAGCCAGCTTGTGACAAAATTAACAAATGTCCTCTTTGAGATGTGCCCTGTCCATTTCACAAGAGCAACACAGAGGCCCAGGAAGGGGCACTGACCCACCCAGGCCAGGCAGGTGGCAGGTGGCAGGAGCCACTTTGCCAGAGTCACTCCAAGCTAGGAGTGTGACGTGTGCTGGTTCCTTTCAGGTGGCAGCTGGTTCGCACCACTCAAGCCATGGGGAGTTCCTGGGGTCGTGCATCTCAGGAAGGGCCTGGTGGGCAGGGGTCATGGCCACACTCAGGCCTCCTCCCCCGGAGGCAGATGGAAAGACTGATAGCAGTAAGCTCAGTCCAAGATGGTTTTTATATACATGGTTTATTCCTTCTGACCCCCATGTTGCAACATCAGCCTCATTCGCCCTCCCAGCATGGAGCCACCCACCACCTCCTCTCTTAGGGGGACCTCCTCTCACAGGGATATGTCTCCAGAGGTGGGGTGGGGAGAAAAGGGGGAGCCTTAGCACAAAGTGGCTCCCTTATGGCCTCAGCCCCCCGGAGAGGGGAGAGAGGAGGAAGGAGGAAGGCAGCACGGAACTAGGGTTCAAATACTCAAGAAGCTACAGAATAGAAGACAAAAGTAACACGCTCTGGGGAAGGCAGACAGGGAGGAACCAAGGTCAGATCCCGCCCCCCAGCAGGGGCACAGCACCCCCAGGATCCAGGGGGTGAGGGCCGGGGCTGGAGAGAGAAGAATTTGGGGGAGGGAGGAGCCCAAGGATGGTCCCACCTTGACCTGGATGCCTAGGCAAAGGGCAAGTGAGACCGCCGGAGCCCCTGAACTTGGCAGTGGAGGCCTACAGCTTGGTCAGGTCCAGTTTCAGCTTGTAGGGCGGGGGGCTGTCTGCATAGGCATGCGACGGGGGAGGGTACAGGGACCACTCTGGCTCCACCATATAACCCTTGTGCTGCTCCAGAGTCAGGGGCTGTAGGGGAAAGAAGAGCAAGAGAGGGCCATGAGTCCCCACCCTGGCAAGGCTCCTTCCCACCCCAGATCTCAAGTCGCCCCTACTAAGGGTGGGAGTTGTTCCTTTCATTTCATGAGAGTGAAGAAACTTGCCCAATGTCACATAGCAAGTCAGGGGTCCCTATCTCCATGGGAAAGTGGGTGGCCCTGTCCAGATGAGGAAATGGTTTTTTTTCCCATCTTTGCCCATGGGCCCTGCCCACCTGGAACTTGAGGTGCTGGCCAGGCGCGGTCACCAGGGTAGAGCAGCTCAGCCACAGCATCACCAGCACGGAGAGGAAGAGGCAGCAGGCCAGGATCCAGCGAGGAAGCCCCGAGCGCCTACCCCGCCAAGCAAGCATGTTCAGGGGCCCTGGTGGGACCAGAGAGCCTCTTCCCTCAGGTCCCACCCCAAAACCATCCCCAGGCTTCTGCCACCCACCGGGACATGCAGCTGAGGAAGTCATTGTCCTGCAGCTCATCGGACTCCACCTTTGCCTTGCTGCTGGTCTTGACTCGAATCTTGGCCTTCCTTACCTTGTCCAAGGGGCCTACAGGGTCTGAGAGAACAAGTCACCTTTCAGTAGCCTCCAGGTCTTAGCCAAGAGGTGACAGCAGCCATGGAGAGTGAACAGGGGGCCAGGACCTGAGGCAATGGGGCATGGGGTCTTGGAATAAATCAGAACCCTGAAAGATGGACCATGGAACCCAGAGAGATGGACCATGGAACTCAGGGAGGTAGACCACGGAACCCTGGGAGATGGGCCATGGAGCTCAGGGAGGTGGACCATGGAACCCTGGGAGATGGGCCATGGAACTCAGGGAGGTAGACCGTGGAACCCTGGGAGATGGACCATGGAACCCTGGGAGATGGACCGTGGAACTCAGGGGGGTAGACCATGGAACCCTGGGAGATGGGCCATGGAACTCTGGAAGATGGACCATGGAACTCAGGGAGATGGACCATGGAACCCTGGGAGATGGACCATGGAACTCTGGGAGAGGGACCACGGAACTCAGGGAGATGGACCATGGAACCCTGGGAGATGGACCATGGAACTCTGGGAGAGGGACAATGGAACTCTGGGAGATGGGACCATGGAACCCTGGGAGAGGGACCATAGAACTCAGGGAGGTGGACCGTGGAACCCAGATGGAGCATGGAACTCAGGGAGATAAACTATGGAACCCTGGGAGAGGGACCATGGAACTCAGGGAGATGGACCATGGAACCCTGGGAGATGGGCCATGGAACTCAGGGATATGGACCATGGAACCCTGGGAGATGGACCATGGAACTCAGGGAGGTAGGCCGTGGAACCCTGGGAGATAGACCACAGAACTCTGGGAGATGGACCATGGAATTCAGGGAGATGGACCACGGAATCCTGGGAGATGGACTATGGAACTCAGGGAGGTGGACCAAGGAACCCTGAGAGATGGACCATGGAACTCTGGGAGAGGGACCACGGAACTCAGGGAGATGGACCATGGAACCCTGGGAGATGGACCATGGAACTCTGGGAGAGGGACAATGGAACTCTGGGAGATGGGACCATGGAACCCTGGGAGAGGGACCATAGAACTCAGGGAGGTGGACCGTGGAACCCAGATGGAGCATGGAACTCAGGGAGATAAACTATGGAACCCTGGGAGAGGGACCATGGAACTCAGGGAGATGGACCATGGAACCCTGGGAGATGGGCCATGGAACTCAGGGATATGGACCATGGAACCCTGGGAGATGGACCATGGAACTCAGGGAGGTAGGCCGTGGAACCCTGGGAGATAGACCACAGAACTCTGGGAGATGGACCATGGAATTCAGGGAGATGGACCACGGAATCCTGGGAGATGGACTATGGAACTCAGGGAGGTGGACCAAGGAACCCTGAGAGATGGACCATGGAACTCTGGGAGAGGGACCACGGAACTCAGGGAGATGGACCATGGAACCCTGGGAGATGGACCATGGAACTCTGGGAGAGGGACAATGGAACTCTGGGAGATGGGACCATGGAACCCTGGGAGAGGGACCATAGAACTCAGGGAGGTGGACCGTGGAACCCAGATGGAGCATGGAACTCAGGGAGATAAACTATGGAACCCTGGGAGAGGGACCATGGAACTCAGGGAGATGGACCATGGAACCCTGGGAGATGGGCCATGGAACTCAGGGATATGGACCATGGAACCCTGGGAGATGGACCATGGAACTCAGGGAGGTAGGCCGTGGAACCCTGGGAGATAGACCACAGAACTCTGGGAGATGGACCATGGAATTCAGGGAGATGGACCACGGAATCCTGGGAGATGGACTATGGAACTCAGGGAGGTGGACCAAGGAACCCTGAGAGATGGACCATGGAACTCTGGGAGAGGGACCATGGAACCCTGGGAGATGGGACCATGGAACCCTGGGAGAGAGACCATAGAACTCAGGGAGATGGACCGTGGAACCCAGGTGGAGCATGGTACTCAGGGAGGTGGACTATGGAACCTTGGGAGAGGGATCATGGAACTCAGGGAGACGGACCATGGAACCCTTGGAGATGGACCATGGAACCAGGGAGACAGATCAAGGAACCCCAGGAACTGAGAGATGGAAATACCCATCCTCAAGGGTTCATTTGTCAGGAGAACCCCCTGTGACAGCGGAGCCACCTTTGGAAGGAACACTGGTCTAGGTTTGAACCTTACCAACATGCACCTCCAAAGCCTCAGGGTGGGATCCCCGCCAGGTCACCTCCACACGCTGCAGACGGGCTCCCTCATGCCCCAGGCTCTCTACCACAGGCTGGGTCTGGGCCAGGAACAAGACAGCACAGAGAAGCCCTTTAGAAAGGCACCAACTTGACCCTAGCAGGCACCTCTCTGCGCCCCATGTAGGTTACGTTATCCCATGCCCAGCTAGCACCTAGTTCCACTGGGGACAGAGAGGACACAGCTGCAGGCTGTGATGTCAGGGATACTGTTCCCTGCTATTGTGGGACCCTGATTTGTCTTGACCCCATCCTCCAACACCTAAGATAGGGACATGATTCAGGACTAGCTAATAAAATCACAGAAACTGGCTGAGAGGTCATCACGTGACTCAACCAGGGCCAACCACCTTAGTTAAAACCTCAGAGAGGTTGTGATCCAGAGCCTTAGGCATCCACCTTGCTGTGAGAAGGGATGTGTTTGCCTGAGAATGAAGCTGCTGAAGAGGACAGCAGAATCCAGGGGTGGATTGAGACACTGAGCCCCTGGATCCAGCTGTGCTTGAAGCTTACTGACCTATAGACTTTGCATCCCATGAGCCAAGAACCAATTCATCCCACCTCCTTACCCTGACCACCCAACCACTTCTCTGGTGTGGCCCCTGCCAGAGCCCTCACCTGGAACACCACCACCTTCCCATTGTCAGTCTGCAGGTAGTATGTCCAGGTGGAGGAGACGAAGCCCTGGGCCGAGTTGACAAGGTCATTGCAGAGGGTGGAAAACAAGTCCAAGAGCGAGAGGGCCCCACTCGGAGCTTCCAGGACCTTTCTCTGCCAAGGGGAGGCCCAGGGCACAGAAATGTCACCAATGTAGGGTGTTAAGTGGGAGGGGAGCTGGGAAAATTCATTGTGATCAAAATTCACTAAGTGGTTTGGGGCAACAGGGCTACATACGATGAATAGAGATCTCAGCACTGCATTGGCTGACTGACTGTGTGCCCTTGGGAAAGTGGATTGCTCTCTCTGAGCCCTACAATGGGAAATGATACTCTTCCCTCAGGGAACTGCTATGAGATTTCAATTAAACAATAGCACAGTTGGTAAAGAATCCATGACCCTGGTTCAATTCCTGAGTTGGGAAGATCTGCTAGAGAAGGGATAGGCTACCCACTCCAGTATTCTTGGGCTTCCCTTACAGCTCAGCTTGTAAAGAATCTGCCTGCAATACAGGAGACCTGGGTTTGATCCCTGGGTTGGGAAGATCCCCTGGAGAAGGGAAAGGCTACCCACTCCAGTATTCTGGCCTGGAGAATTCCATGGACTGTATAGTCCATGGGGTCACACACACACAAAAAGCATAAGTGCCTAATATATAGTAGCTGCTATGATTAAAAATGTTACCATCATCATTGTTCTTATTTTAACAGCATCAGGAGAGAACATGGAATAGGAAGAAAAGATGGTACACAGGACTTTTATGAACAGTGAAAGCCTGGGGAGGGTGGAGGAGGATGAGTGGTGACAGGAGAGGGCTTTCTGGGGAGTCCCAGCCCAAGGGTTTCTGACTGGGATGAAGGATTTCCTGTGCCTCAGTTTCCCCTGATGCAGCACTGTCTAGACCCACAGAGTATCATAAGTGTACAGTTATTATTTCTCCCTGGGGTGGGGAATGTGTGCTTGGGAGGGTCCTCCTCCCTACACTTCCATTCTGACCACCTGTTCATCACAAGGACAGGGCTTAGACCAGGAGCTAAATTGTAGGTGCTCAGAAGTCAGCTCTGAACATGAGGGAGGTGAGGAGTGGTCATAAGCCCTGGTAGTACTGGCTTTAAATCCCACCTCTGCACAGCCCTGGGTGACCTTGGCCAGTTGCCCTGGGGGCATGAAATGGGGATGACACTGTCTCAGGTGCCTCGGGTGGCACAAGAAATTTCGGACAGGCTGAGGTTAGGCCTGGATCAGGACAAAGGCTTGCTAAATAATGTAAATGGTGGCAGTTTGGGTGGGAGAGGCGGCAGTGGGGGGCGGGGAGGACATCCCATGTCACAGAGATGACAACTGAATCTTGAGATGTCATATGGCTTAATCCAGGACACCCAGGAGGTCCGGAATGGCATGGAGAGCCTGGGAGAGACTGTGAATATGAGTGCAGATTTGGGGAGGGGAGTAGAGGAGAGGGGGGATGGGCCTGGGGCCACAGGTGGGAGGGCGCCCACCTTCTGCTCCAGCTCCGGCTCCGGCTGCGGCTCTGGGTTCTGACTCCAGCAGCCCTCGCTGCAAGCCTGCTGCTCTGTCTCCTTCACATAGGCCTCCACACAGGCTGCAGGGGGCAGGAGGGGGTAACTGGGGGACAGTCCGTCCCAGGCCATCTCTCCCCACCCTGGCCCACCCAGCTAACACTCACCTGCTTCACACTCAGCCTGAGTGGCATTGGGCTTGGAGCTCCTGGCCACGAATCGGCAGATGGAGAAGAGGCGGCAGCCTCGCTCGCAAGCGCTGGTCAGGACGGCCCTGTCATAGGCCTTCGCTCTCCCGGATTGAATGGGGTCCTCCCCCAGCTCCTCCTGGAAGCGAAGCTGCGTGCTCAGGCAGGGGGAGGGGCAGAAAGCCCTCGGGGAGGTAGAAGACCTTGATCCCCCCAAATCTTCTAGGGAGTTTGGGGTGAGGTTGATGAGGAGGCTAAGAATATTAGTGGGGGCTGTTAGCTCCAAGGAGGAGAGAAGGATGGCGGGGGGGGGGGGGCGGTGCGGCTTGAGGAGAATAAACAATGGAAGCTGCTGGGTTTGGGGAATGGTTGAAAAGCTGGAGAAGATGAAGAGCAATGATCCTCCCCGCCCTCAAAAAACCCTCCAGAGAGGAGGGGTTCTTGGGCCTGAAGAAGGAAGGGGGACTCAGAGGAGGTTTTGTCATCCTTCAGACCTGGGAAAATTGGGATCTGACTGGGGGAGGGGTCGTGAGGATCCGGGTGGGAACTGGTAGCTCTAAGCGGGGTAGGGAAGAGGATGTGGAAGATGCTTGAGTAGAGGGGGAAAAGGGGACTGTCGGGCCTGAGGGAGGTGGGGGTTGGGCGCCCCCAAGGTTCTGGCTCAGCAGAGGGGAGCCAGAACCCGCTGGGTAGCAATAGACGCCTCAGTCCCCTCCCGCCTCCGGCTTGGAGGGACTCCCAGAACCCCGAATTCATCGGAAGGACTGGCATCACTAAACCCCCACCCCGTGTCAAAGGGACCCCACGGCATCTCCCCTGCGGGAGAAACATCCCCACCTTCATCGGAGGGATTCCTGATCTCTGAGCTCGCCCCTGTCGAAGGAACGCCAGCCCTTCCCCCACCAGAGGGGCCCACCATCATTGAAGAACCCCCTTCCCTGACCCCTTCCCCCTCCGAGGAACCCTGGCCTCCCGCTCCCAACGGAAGGAACTGCATCCTCAACCCATCCCCCACTGGAGAGCTCTCAGGTCCTCCTGCTGGCGCTGCGCGCACTTCACCTGAGAAGGCTGAGGTTTAGGGTAGCGATCTCGGCACCGCAGCTGGCAGTTCTGCGTGTCCCCAAGCTGCAGGGCGAAGGGGTCGCGGACAGGCGCCGCGGGGGTGGCGGGCGGAGGCTGCAGCAGCAGCAGCAGCAGGAGCGGCATCAGAGAGACCGAATCCATGGCCAGGCCGAGCGCAAGCAGCGCGGGGGACGCCGGCTCCTGGCAGGCGCGGAGGATGCGGCGGCGGCGGGGACCGGGTCGCTGACGTCACCCGAGCGAGGCAGCCTGGGAAGGAGGGGTGGGGGATGCGGAGAACGGGCGGGGGCGCGGCGCTGCGGCACCGTCCGGATACCGGCAGGGCGAGGCAGGTGGATCGTGGCCCCTGCCGTCTGTCCCACGTCGGGATCCCATGACACCTCGCTAGTATCCACGGACGAGAGGATCTCAATCATCGCTAGGGGCCAAAAGGAAACAAATAGGATGATAGAGTGGAGGAGAGATCTATTCGCATGGGGATCAGGGAAGGCCTCCCAGAGTAGGCGTATTTCGAGCTGGCCACTCGAGGAGGCCGCCGAAGGAACAGCAAGGTTCGGACGAGCTTGTTGGAAAAGGAAATAGGAGGGGCGTAGGGCTGGCTGGAACCCAGCCAGAATGTGGGGATGGAGCGTCATGAGGGTCGCAGAGCTGGGTTAAGAGAAGGCTTTCTGAAGCTTCATCTCTTTTGATACCCAAATCAGAGAGCTGGTCATTTATGCGCAGTTTGGCTTCTGTAGGAAGCTCTCCAAGTCCCTCCAGGGTTCCCCTAGCCTCGCCTCTCTCTGGCCCAGCCCTGATCCGCAGACCTGGGGGGTCTGGCCCCTGCTCTCCCAGACTGGGAGCCCTTCGACCTGGGGCTGAGTAGGAGAGGGCACAGACGGGGCGATGGGGTGCTGCTAAAATTTCTAATTCTTGTGGGAAAGCATGGGACAAACAGAAATACTTCTGGCTTTCATAACTGCCGCACTTCAAGGTGACAAAGGGTAGCCCCGTGAATCTTGACCTCGGAGGTCCCCCTAGCTTCCTCTTCGGCGGGCATGGGAGTGAGGACGCCCCTCTAAGTTCGAGATCCTGCAAAAGTGGCACCCTCGCCCTCGCTGGTGTGCCCGGCGCGCAGGTGCCTGCCTCCCGCGCATCCTCTGTCCTCTCTTCGCCCCAGCAGACGCGGCGGCAGCCATGCGGGGTCGGCGGGTCAGAGGGCGCCGCAGGTTCCGGCCGAGGAGGAGGGGCCGGGGTGAGGGGGCTAGCGCACCCCCTCCTCCCCGGGCCGGTCGCCGCGCTTTCATCTCCGCGGCCTCAGCCAGCCCCCACGTGGCTTAATCAGGCGCGGCTGTGCCTGGCGGACCCTGAACATCTGGATCCCCGGGCGGCCCCTCCCCCGTCCCGCCCCTCCCGGGCTAGGCCGCCGCGACCCTGCGGCGAGGGCCTCCAGCCTGCGGTTTGTGCGAGAGCCAGGGAACCCCGCGTTTAGCCCACCGCGCGCCAGGCCTGCGCCTTGGGGAACAGCCAACGGTTCTGACCAATACTGTCCCCCGTTTCACAGGTGGGAAACTTAGTCCCCAGGACCCCTCCGCAGAGCCAGGATTCAAGCCCACACATGTCAATTCCAGAGCCCCGCGAGCTGAAGCCTTCCACAATTACTGTTATTCATTCATTCCAAACAAAACACTTCCGCAGTATATTCTTGCAACAACTCTATAAATAAGAACTGGTAGCGTTATCCAATTTACAAATGAGGAAGCTGAGGATCAGACGGTCAAAGGGGGTCGGCCCAGGTGACAAGCGAAAGGAGCAAAGAGAGGTGGGCAGACCCCCGCCAAGACTGGGAGGTGGGGCGTCAGGGTAATCCAGCTTCAGAGGCGTCTCTTACGGCTCAACGGAAAGGAAGGACATCCGCGCCGTGTGTAAAGCAGAAGGGGAAACTGAGGCTGGAGGAGTTGGGACGCTGGCCTAGGTCACCGCAGAGGAGTAAGAAGGTTTAATTGCCTCCTACTCACCCCCTTTTCCGCTGCAAAAGGCCGCCTGGGGCGGGAGCGGAAGGAGGACTTGACCCCGGCCCCCCCAGGTGAGCCCCCGCGCCCCTCCTGCCTTTCCCGGGGGAGCTGGTCCAGGTGAGGGGCGGGCGGGCCGGCGGGCGGCCGGGGTCGGGTTTCAGGAAATCCGCCGACATTCCTTCGGGGCTTAAGAGGGAAAGTTGACTCGGCGCCGCCCCTCGCGCCCCCCCCTACTTCCTACCCCCCGGGGCGGCCCGGCCAGGGCGGCTAGCGGGGAGTCGCTGCGGCCGGCCTGGGCGTGAATCAGAGGCGGGCCAGGCGTCCGAGAAGCGGCGGCCGAGGTCAAGGCGGGCATCGGACAAGCACCCTTTGTCCCTTGCCGCCCTCGCCACGACCCCGCTGACCCCCACCCCAAGCCGGGTACAGCCTGGGGAGCTAGCAGGGCACCGTGGCGCCGGCGACTTGCTGACAGTGGGTGGGGGGAGGGGAAGGAGCACAACTGTTACCCCCAACATAGCTGGCACCTCCTGGAACCCAGACATCGGAGGTTCTCCAAGCTCCTCCAGCTGAACCTCCAGGGTGGAAATGATAAAGCCTCACCTTCTCCTGCATACAGGTCTTGGGTTCTGCTGCTCCAAGCCCACATCCAGGCTAGACACTCACTGTCCCTGATCCCTGGGAACACTGGCCTGAAACGCAAGGCAGCTAATCCCATACTGAGGGGTCCAGACCATGCGGGTCTCAGGATGGGAAAAGCAGCTCTATGCCCTCCTCACTCCCTAGGGGATTCTGAAGGTGCTGTTACCACTGCCCATCCCCAGGGGCCCCTCAGTGCCCTGGAATTCGGCAGGGAGCTGGGCTGGAGGGTCTCCCCCAAGGTAATTCTTAAGTGCAAAGACTAAGGAAGAGCCCCTCCCCCAGGGGGCCCTCCCTCCATCTGCCACCTCAGTACATTCCCAGCCACCTTCGAGGACTTGGGTCAATATTTGCCAGAAGTTCCACCAGAGCTGTTTCCCCTTCCTGCACAAAGAGGTGGTGGGACTGATGAGGAAGGGGTTAAGCCGCCTAGAGAACCAAGGGCAGGGAAGGATGCACCTAGAGGTCAAATCACTTTCCTTAGAAAGTCAAAGGTATGAGGTTAAGGTCACCCTGAGGGCAGAGGGCATGCTCCAGGGAGGGACTGAGCCAATAATGCTTACCCTTCTACAGGTTAAGGACCAGAGAGGGGTGGCTACCAGGTTGGGTCACAGGGCAAATCCAGGGCCTGGCTAGGACCCAAGACAGCATGATTCACTGGGACTGAGTTTTCTTGCTACTCCAAGGGACTGAGACTTCTCCATCCTTTCTTTTTCTTTCTTCTTCTTCTTTTTTTTTTTTTGTGTAATATCCTCCCACCTCCATCTCCATCCTTTCATTTTTGCAAATGTTCACTGAGCTCTTCTCCTGTGGCCCTCCCTGGGCCCAGAATGGAGTCCTAATGGCTCTCCAGATGCCCACAGTGTAAAGAAAATGTCTCAAGAGAAGATGATGTTTGAAGAACTGTGTTACAAAGGTAATTTCAAAAGAGGAAGGGGACAGAGAGTGCCTGGAAAGGTTGAGGGGCCCCCTCTGAGAAAACTTGACCTGTGACCTGATGGAAAGAAGGTGGTAACTGGGGGAAGAAATGGGGGGAACTGCATCTCCGCAGAGGGGAACAGCAAATGTACAAACCTCGGGGCTGGAGAAGATTGAGTGAGAGGAAGGAAGAGCATGAGGAGAGAGGAGAAAAGGAGTAGGGAGTGGGGGCAGGACAGAGAAGACCTGCTTTGCTTCTTTTAAAATCTCCTTCTTCCTAATGTACAGACAAGGGCAGGAGGGTTTACCCAGGAATCCTAGGAGGCTGGGCAGCATCCCAGATGGAGGTGGTGGGGCCTGGACCCGGATGGGGTGGAGAAAAGAGGTCCGAATCTCAGAATGGGGATGCGTTTTGGAATCAGAGCCAACAGGATTTGCTGATGGATTGGACGTGAGAGATGAGCAAAGGAGAGAGTTGTCACGTGCGTCTCCAGGTGTCTGGCCTGAGCACCTGGGTGGATGGGGGAGCCTTTTCCCGGAGACTGGGAATGACTGGGGTGGGGGTGGGGAGGAGCAGAGACGGGGTGGGGGGATACTGAGATTTTTCTCCAGAAGCCTGAAGTCCTCCAGGTGGGAGTCAAACGTTGCTGAACCGAGGTTGTGGAAGAGGGTTGGGGTATATCCTGAAAACACAATTCCAGCCAAGAACGGCCACCTTCACTTAATTCTCTGGCAGGTGGAACTATGGCCCCATTTTTCAGAGGTGACACACTGAGACTCCAAAAGAATGTGCCCCCAGTGCCAGGCACTATCGTTAAGTGTTTAGACCGTGGAGCCTTCTGCTACATTGCAACTTCCCACAGAAACGCTTAGGCTGGTTAGGAGTCCCCCATGGTGCTGAGGAGGAAACTGAGGCAAGGGGGCCTGATTTTCCCTAGGAAATGACAGTGCACTATGCCAGGGCTCAACTGTCTCCTTCACAAACTCATCCAGAGTCCAGATTGGGGTTGGGAGGTGGGGGCACACCCAGGACTCCATCCTTCAATCCTCTTTTTTGATAGTCTGAGGTCGGAGTTGGGGACCTCAGACTACTTAGCAGGGGTGGTGGAGGGCCGCCTTAGGCAAAGGAGGCGGGAACTCCTGAGCCCTCCTCAGACACTTTTACCCCCTTGGCTAGTTAGGGACCTAGAGGGAGGTCCATGTCTCTAAGGAACCCCTGAAGGGGGAGATAGAGCCCTTCTTTTCTGAGGGCACATGGCTGTGGGCGGGACTGCGATTCCAACGACTGGGCTGGAGGCAGCCCCGGAACTCTCATTTCAAGCTCCCCCCTCCACCCGGGCCTTGAAGTCCAGGAGCCTTTTATCGTGGGCGCCCGAATCGGGTGAGGACCGAGAGAAGGAGGGTGAGGCTGCGGGGCCGGGAGGGGTCCCGAAACCCAAGCAGTGGCCAAAAATAATAACACGGAGAAGGATCCCTGCGCAAAAAAAGGAAGACAAACTATGCGTCGCTCGGGGCAGCCGGCGTTACCTGGAGTCGGCGGGCGGCGGCCGCCCTAGTGATTACTCACTGCGTGGCGCACCCCACCCGCGGGCCGCTGAGAGGATTTTTCCGTGGGAGGGGGGTGTTAGCGAGTCGGAGGAGGGCCTGCTTACCGCTCTCCTCCTGGGGGATCCCTCCTGCCCCGCACACGGGACCCGCGCAGGCCCTGGTCTCCTTTCCCACGGGGCCCATTTCTCCCCTCTTGCCCACGAGAGAACTCCCTCCTGAGGCCCCCGGGTGCCCCCACAGAATCCCGGCTCGGACCCGCTCGAGGGGGACAGCTGAGCCTGGGCGAGGTCCGGGGACTCCAAGCCTTGCAGCTTTTTCTCCGTCTTCGCTCTAGCAAAGCCTGGGGCCGAGGCTGCGCGCGCGGAGCACCAGAAGAGGCGGGATGAAATGGGAGGGGGAGTGCTGGGCCAAAACCTGTGGGACCCGCGCGCCGAGGGCGTGGGGCAGGACGGAGGGCGACTCTTAGGCCCCGGGGGAGGAAAGGGGCTGGAGATGGGAGCAGGCGGGGCTCAGGGACCGCTCAGTGGGGGGGGCGGGGCCAGAGTTGGGGTGGGGGCAGAGACGGAGGATTGGGGGGAGGAGCGGACCCGGGCTAGGGGCTGCCGGCGACGCTGAAGGGCACACGGCTGAGGGCTGGGTGCTAGGAAGTGGGCGGGGGTATGGAAACGCGATTGGGGGCCGCCAGGTCCCAGACTGGGGGTAGGGAGCCTGGAGCTGGCAGGGTTGGAAAGGGAGGTCCCAGGTCGGTAAGGGTAGAGTTGGGGGGTTTGGGGCGACGGGAAAAACGGCGCGTGCGGTGCGCGGCGGGGCGGAGGCCGGACGGGTGGGGCTCGCGGTGCCCTCCGGCGGGCGGGCGGGCGGCGGCGAGGCCGGTGCGGGGCCCGCCGCCCCCCCCCCCGGGGCCGGGCCGGGGGCGGGGCCGGGCGGGGCCAGCGGCGCATTAGCGCCTTGTCAATTCGGTTGCTCAGACTTGCTCTGGCCTCCGCGCCCGCGCCCAGCGACGTGCGGGCTGCTTGGCCCGCGCCCTCCTGCGCCCGGCCTGCGCCCCGCGCCCCTCGCCGCCGCCCTCCGCGCGCCCCCGGCAGCGCCGGCCCCATGCCCGCCGGCCGCCCGGGCCCCGCCGCCCAATCCGCGCGGCGGCCGCCGCCGCTGCTACCCCTACTGCTGCTCTGCGTCCTCGGGGCGCCGCGAGCGGGATCAGGAGCCGGTGAGTACACGGCGCCGTGCTCCCTCCTTCCCGCCTGGGCCGAGAGCGTGCGCCCCGGGGGCAACCGCGGGGGGAGGGGGCGCGGGCGCCACCTGGACGGCCCGGGAACAAAGGAAGGCGCCCCCAGAGCGGCCCTCGGGGCGCCCTCACCTGTGGGGCGCACTGCGCCGAAGTTCCCTGGCCCGAGGGTACGGCTTCCGCTACCGAGGCCTTCTTACCTGGGCTGCCCTGTGGAGGACGCCAGACTCGGCCCCAGGGGGTCTAGGGGCCGCGGCCTGGGACCCTCTGCACGCCGGGACGCGGGGGGCGCACGCGACAGCGTCTGCTGACTTCGAGTCGCGGAGACTGCGGGTCACCGCACCCGGGCGGGGGCGCACGCAGTAGGCGCTCTGGGTGACGGCCCTGAGCGGGGCCCCCCCGGGTGGAGGGATGAGCCCCGTGAGGAAGGCGGGGCGGGAGGGGGCCGCTCTGGCCGCCTGGCGCGCGGCCCGGGGTCCCCGGGGACGCGCCTCTCCGCGGGCCGGCGCCGCCGCCCTCCCCCGGCGGGATCCCGCGCTCGGGGTTCTACGGAGTCCCCGCCACCGGCGGCGTTTAGAACAGTTCCCGGCCACGCTGCGCCGGGCTAGGAGACTCCAGCGAGAGAAATCTTTGTGAGAGAGTGGGTGAGAGTGAGAGGGAGCGGGAGCCAGCGAGTCCGGGCACCGTGGGCCCAGTCTGGGTATGTGGGGCTGGGGGGGGCGGGGGGGAGTCATCGGGAACCCCCAGCCCCCACAGGCCGAGAGACCTCCACCCTGTTGGGAGCTCCTGGCCTCCGGCACTCTCTGGTCCCCCACCCGATGCACACCCCCGCCAGGACACCGTCTCCACATCCAGACCCACTCTGGGACACACCCAGAGACACACAAAGACTCACACTGGCTTGTGGCCCGTCACCCTCGCCCTCGGATGCGCGCACACTGCATCCCAGATGCACATTCTCACACCATCGGGGCGCGCACACACACATTCCATCCCTGACACACACACATTCATAGTCACACACTCTTTCCAAGGGGGAGGCAACACGGGGCACACATGCAGGCACAGCCTGCCCTGGATGTTCACAGGCACTCCAAGGGCCCCATCCAGGCACACAAGTCAACCAGGAGGAGCACATACTGCTTCCCCGGTGGACCTACACTGCACAGAACTGTTTGCAGGCTCCCCGCAGTGCTCCTTCAGAAGGCTCAGGGTCCCGTGTCCTGGGGGCACTTGCTGAAAGCCTAGCATGCCCAAGGCTCCTGGACAGGTGAGAGGCTGCCCTAAGGCCCTCCTCGGATTCCTGACAGCTCTGCCAGGCAGTGGGCAGCACTTGTGAATGCCACCTTTAGTGGCAGGCTTTGTTTTCCAGCCAGCAGAGCAACAAGCAAAGGTGGTGGTGGGATTGTTGTACGTGTGTTTTTTCCTTTAAGGGGGAAGAAATTAAATAAAAGATTCTCACACCTCGGCAATATGTTTCTACTTACGGTGTGTCTTAGCACCTGACCGGCAGGCGAGCAGGTCGTAAAGTGTCTGCAGGTACCAGCAGGACAGGAGATGGGGACCCCAGGATGGAGGCCACCCTCCTGCCTTGCTTGCAGAGAATCTCACACTTTTCCCTTTTAAAACACATGGTGTTCCTTTTTAATAACGGCAGTGGCTCCAGATTGGGAAGGGGGAGAGGAAAAAAACTTTTAAAGGCCCCAGCTCTGCGGGAAAGGGCGGGGAGGCAGGGAACATGGGACGGCGGGGCGGGGGGGGGGGGGGGTCCTGTCCAAAAGCCTAGCCCAGGGATCTGCTTGGGGAGCCTTCTAGGAAGCCCCCAAACCAGGCCAAGCCCCCCCCCCCGCCCCCAACCTCAGTGGACTGTCCCCAGCTGCTTTGCCTGGGCTGGAATGTATGCATCCCAGTTCTGCTGAATGCCTTGGCGCTTTGTTCGTGGAGGACTGAAGAGAGTGCACCAGCCAGCCAGGACCCCAGAGCTGGGAGGGGCCCTAATCCCAACAGCTCCTCTGCACTTCAATGTGTTGGGACCTCTGGACATCATGAGCTCATCTTCATCTCCCCAGCAGGTAGAATGGATTTTCCTCCCATTTTACGGAGGAGGAAACTGAGAACAGGAGAAACCAAGCCAATTGCCCAGGTGCTCCAGCTGAGATGGGCACCCACATCCTCAGGAGAAGAAGGCCTCCCCACGACCTTTGCTGCTGGAGCTTGGGTTGGGGGACCGGCCTGTCCAAGCCCGCCTGGCCTTGCCCTCTCGCCTCGTCCCCGCCCAGCCCCAGGAGGGCAGCTGCAGCTGCTGGCAGGCAGGCCACACCAGCCCAGGCCAGGCGGGTGGGGCAGAGGGGCATTGCCCCCACCTCCAACCAGGACCCCCCAGAGCGTCCCCTTCCTGGCCTGGCTGTGGTGGTGGGTGGGGGACAGGAGGGGCGGGACCCACCCCTGAGGGTTGAGGATGGGCCTGGGGTCTGGGCAGGCCTGGCCGTGCCTCCCACCCTGCTGGGGGGGCCCAGGCAGGAAGCGGTGGGTGGGCCGGGGCAGAGACGCTGGCACGCCCGAGTTCATGCCGAAGGAATTCCGAATTAGCGGGCGGCTGGCTGCCTGGGACCTCCGGGGCGGCCCCCTGGCCCCCCGCCCCCGGCGCCCCCGCCTCCTCGGCTCTGGCCCGCTCAGCCAGCTCCTTCGCACGGATGCTGAGACCTCCGGCGAGCCCTGGGCCAAGCCCCAAACGCAACTGCGATCCCAGGCTCTAGCAAGACATGGCCCTCCAAGCCAAGTTTGCCCGGGAAAGTCATCAGGGCCGGCCCCAGAACTGTGTCCACCCCATCTCACCCATATGGGGCAGAGGAGGCCGGCACAGGGCAGCCGCTGGGGGCCAGCATAGGGCAGCTGCTGGAATGTAGGAGGCCTACAAGGGGACTGGGATCACCCTGTCCTTGGCTGCCAGGGAAGCTGGCCTGCCCCCTGCCCCTCTGCCCCCTGCAGTCCCCTCTTACAGCTGCCCGGTGATCCTTTTAAAATAAAAATCCCTCCCCTGCTCAACTCTGGAATAACTCCTCTCTGAAGGTCTGGCCCCTGCTGACCTCATTTCCTACCACCTGTACCCCGGGATCTTTGCACTTGAGGCTCCACTGTCTGAACACCCTCTTCTATATATTTTCATGGCTACTTCTTTCATTTTATGTGCTTCCCTGGTGGCTCAGACAGTAAAGAATCTGCCTGCAATGCAGGAGACTGGGGTTTGATCCCTGGGTCAGGAAGATCACCTGGAGAAGGGGATGGCAGCCCACTCCAGTATTCTTGCCTGGAGAATTCCATGGACAGAGGAGCCTGGCGGGCTGCAGTCCATGGGGTCACAAAGAGTCGGACATGACTGGACTGGGCGACTAACACTTTCTTTCATTTTGTTCACATCTCAGGTCAAATGCCACCTCCCCAGACAGGCCTCTTCAGTCTTCCCATGGGGTCAATTAGCTGCCACCATTGATTCGTGCTTTATTTTCTCCCTTGTTTGTTCTCTTAGATATTTGTTCTTTTTCCTGCTGCTCCCTTGGATTCAAGTCCCACAAGGGCATGAATTTTGAGTATCTTGGTTACCGTTGTGCCCTCAGGTCCTGACACATTGTAGGTGCTCCTTGAATTAATGAATGAACGAATGAATCCTTACAACCACTCTTGGTAGAGAGAGAGAAACCTTCTCAAAGGCTCAGAGATGTAAAGAAACTGGGTCAACTTCCAGAGTGAGCTGAGGGCATTTGAAACCAGGTCAGCCTGGCTTAAAGGTCCCACAGAGTTGTCCTTAAAACTTTCACTCTTCTCAAACAACCCCATGTGGCTGATACCATGATGCCCATTTCCCAGATGGGGAGACTGAGGCTTAGAACGACATCAGGGACTTGAACTGGGCACCCTTCTCCCTGTTCTGTGCCTTGATTTCCTCCTGGATAAAGACAGTTTCCTCTTATATTCTAATCTTCAGAAGGAGAAGCCATGGGCTGCCCCAGTGGCAGTCGGGAGGAAAGGCATCAACCATGGCCTCCCCGAGGTTCCAGTGCTCAGAAGCCAGTTCACACACAACCCAGTTTAGGAAGTCACTTCCCATCTGATCTTTCCAATGGCCCTGAGGACTGTGAGCTTTCTTGTTCCCATTTTGCAGATTAGGAAAACTGAATTGAGGGGAAGGATAATGATGATGATGGCCAGACCTTTTGGATGAGGGTTGGGAGCATAGAGCTTGCCACAGTCACCTTCAGTTCTGGTGGCAGTCCAGAGCAGAACTTTAGAGACTGATGAAACAGGCTTAGCGTGCTCATCTTCTATTTGGTGACTGTAGGCAATGGCCTTGATCTCTCAGAGCCTTGTTTTTTTCATCCATAAAATCAGCAGGATTCTAGTAGGGCACCTCTTTTTAGAAATGGTTTCCTCCCCCTAGAGACATCTACTATGTGTGAGGTTCTGAGGGATATCAAAGAAAGAACACACAATCTGTTATTTCTAATTGTCAAAAAATAAAATGAAATTTAAAAGAAAAAAAAAAAAGCAGAGTGCTATAATTGTCAGAAGTGTGTGCAAAGTAAGAGTTCCTTGGATCTGAATGAGGTTTGTCACCAATCGGAAAAAGCCCTGAGCAAGTCAGTGAGGAACTGGCTTGGAAGGACTGAGTTGTGGAATCAGATAGTCCTGGGGCTGAATCTCAGCTTTGCCACCAACCTTAGGTTGGTCACTTGACCTAATCGAGCCTCAGTTTCCTTCTCTGTAAAATGGGCCGCAATCATAAACAGCTCCTTTGCAGGACTGCCATGAGCCTTGGAGGTCCTAGGATGGTAGAAGGCCCAGGGCAGCTCCATCCCAGCCCTGACAGGTGTTCCTCTCTGACCCCAGACACGGCTGTGATCAGTCCCCAGGACCCCACGCTCCTCATCGGCTCCTCCCTGCAGGCCACGTGCTCAGTGCATGGGGACACCCCAGGGGCCACTGCCGAGGGCCTCTATTGGACCCTCAACGGGCGCCGCCTACCCCCTGAGCTCTCTCGAATGCTCAACGCCTCTACTATGGCCCTCGCCCTGGCCAACCTCAATGGATCCAGGCAGCAGTCAGGGGACAACCTTGTGTGCCACGCCCGCGATGGAAGCATCCTGGCCGGCTCCTGCCTCTATGTTGGCCGTAAGTGGACACCCAGGGGCAGATCTTGGGGGCAGCATCTCCCTCTGGAGAGGGGTGTAAATCATGGGCCCTCTGGTCTTGGGCTGAACAGTGGGTATACTGGCACAAGTTGAGGGGCATGGGCCCCCGGGGTGGGCATGAGATCCTGGAGGCTCCCATACACCATCCTCAAGAGAGCTGTGCAGGTGGTAATGCCCATCCTCCTTCTGCTCCAAGGGGGGGGGGGGGCGGCTGACAGCCAACAATTCCTCCTTCCACCTGTCCGTGGCCGGTCCAGACCTCAGCCCCCATACCCGCTTCCCCAGTCCCCCCAGAGAAACCCTTCAACATCAGCTGCTGGTCCAAGAACATGAAGGACCTGACATGCCGCTGGACGCCGGGGGCCCACGGGGAAACCTTCCTCCACACCAACTACTCCCTCAAGTACAAGCTGAGGTTGGTGGTGGCCCTCGGGTGACGTGTCCCAGCCTGGCTGTGTGGCCTGGGCCACCCTCTCTGAGCTCCGGTGTCCTGTCTGCACTTCTGGGCTGTGATGGGGAGGTCTGGGGGCCCCCTCACATGTTCTCCTCCCTGCCTGTCCCTGCAGGTGGTACGGGCAGGACAACACGTGCGAGGAGTACCACACGGTGGGACCTCATTCTTGCCACATCCCCAAGGACCTGGCTCTCTTCACACCCTATGAGATCTGGGTGGAGGCCACCAACCGCCTGGGCTCAGCCCGCTCGGACGTGCTCACCCTGGACATTCTGGATGTGGGTGAGCCCCGCCCCCCACCGAGGCCAGCGTGGCCCACCTGCGATCCTCACCTCCAGCCACCCCCCCACACACCGGCCCAGCCACGGCTGCAGCTCAGCCCAGGTCTGATGGACCGGGCTGGTGGGGATGGGAGGAGCTAGGCATCCACCCATTGGTCCCCAGCCCCCTGCAGCAGCCAGGATACCCCTACTCTGCGGAGAACACCTGGCCTGGCTGCCTCCCCCATCGGCAGCCCAGGTGTGCCGCAAGAGGGCCCGGGGGAGCTGGAAGGGGGCGCCCAGGTCGGGAGGCGCCCCAGGAAGCCGCAGCCTGGAGCTGAGAGGGGGTGCAGGCAGGAGGCAGGAAGTGGATGATCTGCGAGCAGAATTGGGCCTAATCTAATTAGGGTGTTTCTCAGCCCCAAGCAGGCCTGTGCTTTAACCCTTTCGGCTCCTCACCAAGGCCTCAGGGGAAGAGGCCAGCCCTCCTTGCGGCCCAAAGAACTTCCAGAAGGGTCCTTGGAAGGCTTGCAGCAATTCCCTCCTCTTGCTTCCCACTTTGTTTTCTCAAATCCTGAAGCTGCTGTGGGCATGTTCTGAATCCCAGTGGTCCCTTTGCACCTAGCATAGCAGTCACATTGAGGACCTTTGTGAAGTCGGAAGGAGCAGGAGGTAGGCAGTGGAGGGGGTGTGTCAAGGGGAGCTTCCCAGGGGTCTGGCAGCCTAAGGGCCCCCTGCACTCCTGGGCATAATAATAATTATATCATCATCCAGGCAGCGTCTGCTTTTTACATAGTTCCCTGAAGATAGGATTATGTTTTTCCTGTCACAGATAATTGTGGTGATAACAGCTAACATTAATTGAGTGCTTCTAGGTGCTGAGTGTTACCCGAATATTATCTAATATAATCTACCCGTCCCAAGTGGGGGGAGGAAGGAGAAGGGAAGCAGGTGTCATCTAAGCCACGTGCTCTGGTATTTAGACCCAGAGGGTGCCAGCCAGGTCCAAAGAGATCCTGGTGATGAAACCCCGCCCTGCCCCCCTAGTGACCACCGACCCCCCGGCGGATGTGCACGTGAGTCGCGTAGGGGGCCTGGAGGACCAGCTGAGTGTGCGTTGGGTTTCACCGCCTGCCCTCAAGGACTTCCTCTTCCAAGCCAAGTACCAGATCCGCTACCGAGTGGAGGACAGCGTGGACTGGAAGGTGCCTGCCCCCACCCCCCTGGGTCTGCTCCTCCACCCGCCCACCCCCTGCCGGCCAGCGCCCCCCTGACCTCACCCCGGCCGCCCAGGTGGTGGATGACGAGAGCAACCAGACCTCCTGCCGCCTGGCAGGCCTGAAGCCCGGCACTGTCTACTTTGTCCAAGTGCGCTGCAACCCCTTTGGCATCTACGGCTCCAAGAAGGCCGGCATCTGGAGCGAATGGAGTCACCCCACTGCTGCCTCCACCCCCCGAAGCGGTGAGCACCCCAGCGGGGCTGGGTGGGCCTGGGACCAGCTCCAAAACAGCCTGAGCCTCTGTTTCCTTATTTCATTTGGGAGAGTAGAGGTCTCAAACTCTTGGCCCCGGGGGGGCCAATTGTGGCCCTTGAATCTATTTTCTTAGCCTGTCATTTGGGAAAAAAAAAAAAGTTTGAACTACTTGCAGACTTTTAGAAACAGTAAGTTTTAACCCAAATACCCTAGATTCCCTAGAAAAAATTGTCTAGAAAACGTAACAGGACACAGAGTTACTCCACAGCCCCCATCAGCAGAGGCTGCCCCTCAAGTCATGGCCCTTGCTCTTTTGGTTGAGCTACCCCCACGTGGCCCATTTCCCCTACATGTACCCCTTCCCTAGCCCCTAAGGGCAAGTGAATTTGAGACCCTTGCTTCTCTAAGACCATGGGCTGCCAACTCTCCCTACAACAGGCTTTGGTTCCCCTTCAGATCAAGGTAGGGGGATGGGATGATCAGAAGCCTAGGTCTGATTCCCTTTGCCATCTTCTCTCCTTTGTGAAATGGTATGAAATCTTACTTGGTACGTCTGGCCTCAGCTTTCCCATCTGGAAAGTGGGGATGACAGTCATGCTTGCCTCAGGCTATTGTGAGGGTTAGATGAGAGATAACCCATGGAAAGTACCCTCATGGTGGGTGCCACCCAAGTGTTTGCAAGTAAGTTACTGAGGCTCCTATCGCCTGCTCCCCACCATGGTTTCACCCAAGGAAGGCCCCCTTTTCTCAGATGAGAAAGGCCCCAAGAGGTGCAGCCAGCCCCGCCAAATCACCCAAGGATCTGAATGCAGTTCCCTCGAAGTCCAGGCTTATGCTCTTGGAATGATTGGGAAACCTAGGCCCAGAGAGGGTCCCAGAGTCAGGGAGTGGCAGAGCAAGGCTCCAGCTAGTTCCCCAGCCCCCATCCGGGGCCCCTCCAGGTTCAGGGGTGGGCGGGAACTAGCACAGCCAGGAGGGGCTTCAGCCTTGGCCCCTGCTCGTGCCCAGCACCTGCGATTCTTGCACAGGAGCCAGCAGGCGCCTGTGTCCACTGGGGAGGCTGGGGGAGGCCAGGGGAGGCCGCCAGGGGCAGTGGGGGCCGGGGCTGTGCCAGGGCCTGTCAGCGGGTCCCCGGCATTATTTATGACGTGAGGCCGATGTCCTTATCCGCCGGCCCGCTCAGGCTGCTCAGAGCTGGCTGCGGCTGGCGGCTGGATGGACAGGCCGGCCTCCCACCTGGCCCTCCTGGCCCACTCCCCATCCATCCGGCTGTACTCTCAGGCCTGTCCTGGGGACTGTCCCTCCCCTCAGAGTCACTTCGAATTGTCTGCCTCCTTTCATCTCTCTGTCACTCACTCTCTTTCCCTGTGTCTGTCTTTCTGCCTTTGTTGGTTTCTGTGTCCCTACATCCCCAGCGTCTCTGTCCCTTCCTGTTCTGGTTCCCTCTCCATCTCTCCACCCTCTGCATGTCCTTGGTCGTCTCCCGTGGCTTTCGCTCTCCCTGTATCTGTCTCTCCTTGCCTCCATCTCTTAATGTCTGCCTTGCTCTCTCCAGCTTTCTCATCAGCGTCTCTCTCTCCCTTCCCCTGCCCCCTGCTCCGTTGCGGCTTATCCCTCTGGCCCTGGCCCTTCTCCTCCCCACTCCCCCGCTTTCACTCACACCTGGCTCAGGCCGCAAGAATCGGGTGCCTGGAGATGTGGAGGAGGAACCCCTTCTTCCCCCTGCCCCCTGCCCCCTGGGGGCGCAGCTGGGCTGCAGTGCTGGGCCGGGCTGTGGGGCGGACCGGGTCGTGTTGAAACAGGGATGGCGCGGGGGTGGGGGTCCCCGAGGTTAACGCGGTCCCGCCGCGCGAGGGAACCTCCCTCTCCTGCCCGCGCGCGCCCTCTGCTGGCCGCGCCCTGACGCTGCCGCTCCGCCCCATTAGAGCGCCCGGGCCCGGGCGGCGGGGCTTGCGAGCCGCGGGGCGGCGAGCCGAGCTCGGGGCCTGTGCGGCGCGAGCTCAAGCAGTTTCTGGGCTGGCTCAAGAAGCACGCGTACTGCTCGAACCTCAGCTTCCGCCTCTATGACCAGTGGCGAGCCTGGATGCAGAAGTCACATAAGACCCGCAACCAGGTAGGAAAAGGGGACCCCAGGGGGAGGGGTGCAGGGGTGGGGCCAGGGGAGTAAAGGGGATGGGGAGGTAGGTCCACAGCCCTCAGACACTGCCTCCTTCCTTCCAAGCACAGGACGAGGGGATCCTGTCCTCGGGCAGACGGGGCGCGGCGAGAGGTAAGGGGGAACCCAAGTGGGTGGGCAGGCTGGGAGATAAGAGCCCTCCTGGTGACCACAGGCCGTGGGCCCTCCATCCTCAGCCTTAGAGTTGCTGAGGTACAAGTCTTTCCTCCAGCATTTATTTATCAGCATTTACCTAACACCTACTGTGTGCCTGCCCCCGTGGCCTTTAGCCAAGTAAGAACACCCAGACCCCTTCCAAATGTCCAGAGGGGAATATCGTCCTCAGGAATGAATGCACATAGCCACCTGCGGAGCATGTATGAACACCTACTGCATACTGGCCCTGTGCCAAGTGTGTTACCTGCAGGACAACCCATGGGATGGATAGATATTACTTTTCAGATAGGAAAACCAGGGCCCAGAGAGGGGCAATAGCCTACCAAGGGCACCTAGCTGAAAGTGGTGGGCCCAGGACCTGGACTGGGGCCTCATTTGCTCTGTGGTCCTGGCCCCTCCCAGGCTTCTTGCTAAGCCTGGCTTCCCCTCTGCCTGCAGGTCCTGCCAGATAAGCTCTAGAGGCTGGGGCTGCCCTCCCTGCTGCATGGAGATCCAGGGGCCACCCCCAGACTGGGGGCTGTCTCTGTACCCTCACCTCAGGGTGCCCTAGCCCTGTCAGCAGCAGCTGTGGCCTCCATGTGAGGTGCACCCCTGTGGCGGTGTGTGTGTGTGTGTGTGTGTGTGTGTGTGTGTGTGTGTGTGTGTGTGTGTGTGTGTGTGTGTGTGTGTGTGTGTGTGTGTGTGTGTGTGTGTGTGTGTGTGTGTGTGTGTGTGTGTGTGTGTGTGTGTGTGTGTGTGTGTGTGTGTGTGTGTGTGTGTGTGTGTGTGTGTGTGTGTGTGTGTGTGTGTGTGTGTGTGTGTGTGTGTGTGTGTGTGTGTGTGTGTGTGTGTGTGTGTGTGTGTGTGTGTGTGTGTGTGTGTGTGTGTGTGTGTGTGTGTGTGTGTGTGTGAAGGCGGGCTTAGCTTCCCAGAATGCTTGCCAGAGCTGAGTGTGAAGAAGGGTTATTACTCCCCCTACCCAGGACCCCCTCCAAGGAATCTTTTTAAATAAACAAAACTATTTAGGTGCCCTGATTGTAAAAGTGAGTTCGGGGCTTGAGTGGCTGAGGGTAGGGGGCTGTGGGGCTTAGGGGAGGCACATGGAATCCTGATGACCCTTTGGGATGGGAAGCTTCACCTCCCAGAATTTCTAACTGTCTCCATGATCTGAAATATCTGGTTCTAAACTCCTTGGAGAGTGGGCTTCAAAACACCAGAGTTTCTACAGTCATACAGTGGGGGGTGTTGGGAGGGACTCTTGCACCCAGCATCCCTGGCTTTGTGAGACCTCACCCCAGCACCCCAGGACACAGAGATAGTGGAGCAGCTGCAGACAGAAGGTTCTTTAGGTTCTTTATTATGAGAGGTGAAGTGAACTCAGAGAGGGTCAGTGGTCCCGTGGGGTGTGACCCCAGCCAGCTGGTGGTCAAGGCAGGGTGCCATATGCCCCATTTCCCATCTCTCTTGTCCCTGGGGAGTCACCATCACTCGGCAGATTCCGCATCAAACCTGAGGTCCTGGAGAACCTCGCTGATTGCTTCCATGGTTTTAATTACCCTACAAGAGTGGATGGGAACTATAAATAAAACCCAGATGGGGCGAATTAGCTGTCGCAGTGCAGCTCCAAGGGGGCTGTGGCAAGCCCCGGGCCCTCCTGACTGCTGCCAAACCTCCAAGCAGCACTAGTAGTGGGAGGACCATTTAAGTGCCTGGGAGGAGGGGTGGTCCTGTGGGTCAGAGTGGCAGGAAGGAAGGTCATCTTGGGTGAGTGTGTGCCATCAGGAAGGTGTGCAGGGTGACTGTGGCAGATGTCTAGTGGGTGTGCACATGTGTGTCTGGGAGACTAAAGGCAGGAATGTGCAGGCATGTGCCTGGTAGGGCCTGGGAAACCGTGTCCAAGCTCCGAGTCGAGCCATGTGAGCGGGATCGATAGGTGTGAGGTATGCAGCTGTGTCCTGAAAATACACAGCAAGTCTGGTATGAAACGGCAGGGCATATGCACTGGGGGGATGTGGGTAGTACATCTAGGATCACCAGGTGAAGGTTCTGGTGTGCACACCCAAAGGGTTGTGTGCAGGTCCAGAGGGTTGGTAGTCTGACCTTGCCAGCCCTGGGGCATGCCTGTTTGGGGCTGGGTGCCCAAGGATGCCTATGCAAATCTAGCAGGGTCAGCCCACTGGGAGGCAGCACTCACTTCATCTTCAGCTGGTGCATCTGCAAGCTGTCCTCCTGCCCAGTCAGTTCTGGTGTCCCCATCAGCTGCAGCAGGGCCACCTGGTTGGGGAATGGGCAGCAAGGAGGATGTCATGGTTGGCAGAGGCCATGCCCTGACCTCCCACATAGTAGGGAGGGGGAAACACTGAAGCACCCAGAAAGGCAGCACAAGGGCGAGGATGGGCAAAGCAGGCAGGAGTCTCAAGGGCAGCAGTACTTTTAACCCTGGAGGAATCCAGGATTAGGTTTAGAGGGGCTCCGGAGGAGGAGGGCCGAGTGGGCGGGGCCTAGAGTCAGAGCGCAGTGTGGGTGTGGCCTCATGTAGGCGGGGAAGGCGAATAGGGGTGAAATCTCAGCCAGGGATTGGGGGACAGGAGTGGTGCAGGTGGGGGTATAAAGTAGGCGGAATCTTTTAGTCTCAGAGACCAGCCAGGGCTTAATAATCCCAATTTGGAACTAGGCCAAAAACCTAGACTTGGGTTGGGCCTCTAAAAGAGGGTGGCCTGGGAATCCCAGTGGAGAGTGTGGTGTGCGCGTGGCTTCACGTGGCCTTGTATCTCGATCAGGATTGGCTGTGAAGGCAGAGTAGGCCGGGTCACAGGCCCACAACTTAGGCTGGGATCTAGGGTTACTGGGAAGGGGAGCTGATCTGCAGTTTCAAGGCACCCAGTCTGAGGGTTGAGGAACAGGTCTGGGGAACTGGGACAAGCCAAGGGGGAGGAGCGCTGTAGAGGTGGGGTCTGGGATGGAGCGTGCGTGTCCTGGATAAAAGTGGGGGCAGAAAGGAGGGGGCTAAGCCTGAGACTCTCGAGTGAAATCTTAATGGACGACTTAGCTGGGGCATGTAGAGGGGGGTGCTGGGGCTCCAGGGGCGGGGTTTGAAGGGACGGAATGTGGCCCCTCCCCCAAGGGGTGCACCGTGGGCCAAGGCCCGAGAGACACAAGCCGTAGAGTGGGCACCGGGGAAACGGCCGGGGGGCGGGGCCTCACCGTGGTCAGGCGCGTCTCTTCCAGCTGCTGCAGGCTGCGCACGTGGCTCGCGAGCAGTGGCTGCGCTCGGGGTCCGGCTAGCTCGGCCTCCATCGCCAGCACCTCTCTCGAGGCGGCAGCGAAGACCTGGGTCACCTCGTGTACCGTGCTCCGGTAGCGCGGGAAGTCGTAGGGCGGGCCGCTGCTCAGGTACTGGCGGTGGCCTCTGCGGCAGGTGGGGGTCCTGAGGCTGCGGCCCTGGCTCTCAGGCCCTGCGCCCGCATCGACCGCCTGAAAGCCGCCCAAGAAGTGTCCCTCGACCCCAGAGTGTGGAGGACGTTCTGATCCCCGCAGGGTAACCCGAGACGAGCGCAACCCAGCGCACAGGGAAGGGAGCGATCTGATCTCCCCGCAAACCCCGCTCCACCTCTGACACTGAGGCGCGCGGGGACCCAATTCCTCCCTCAAGGCTCGCCCATCCCCAGAGTGGGCTGAGGGCCGAACACTGGGAGCCCTCCCCTCCCATACGCCCACACTTACTCCTCCAGCCGGCGGAAGGCCTGCGCACGCTCAGCTTGCAGCTGGTGGATGCGCTGCACCAGCGCCCGGATCGGGGCATCTTTCTACAGAGCGGGGAGCATGGCTAAGGCATGAAGCGGGCGTCCCCGGGCCTGCACCGCCCGCCCCACTCATGTTCCCGCTCGGGCTCGAGCTCACCCAGGGCCACACCAGCTCCTCGCGTTCTGGGACTCCAGTGGCGGCCGTATCACCGGGCACCGCAGGGACAGTGGACTCTGATGCGGCCTCCGCTGTGATCATGACTGCGCAGCTCTAGCCCCGCCTGGGATCAGGTTGCTCCGATGCGCCTGGCGCCCCCTGCAGGCCGGGAGGCCTCGGGACCTAGCCTGTGGTGACCAGCCGACCTGGAGGAAACTCCGGGGGAAGAATGGGAAGCGAATACTGGAGGGCTTCTCAGGCCTGACACCCTCTATCCACCCCACCCTGTGCTTATTCCTGTCCAGCGCTTGCCTTCTTGAAGTTTTTGATCTTGAATATAAGGTTCTATATACAGCAAGGTTTTGCTTCTATACAACTGTCAACACCCGACTTCACTTCCTCACATCCTATTCCCACACAACTGAAGAAAGAAATCTGGGAAGGGATATTCATCAGACGCCACAAGGTTGTGACGAGAGTGGGATCTGAACGCAGGTTCTGACATTGGAAAGCTCAAGTTGCTGGAACCCAGCCCACAGCAGATTCATTAGCAGGTCCTATGTGAACTGGTTGGAAAAAAAGTGAAAGTGACTCAGTCCTGTCTGACTCTTTGCGACCGCATGGGACTATACAGTCCATGGAATTCTCCAGGCCAGAATACTGGAGTGGGTAGCCTTTCCGTTCCCCAGGGGATCTTCCCAACCCTGGTATCCAGCATTGCAGGCGGATTCTTTACCAGCTGAGCCACAGGGAAGCCCAAGAATACTAGAGTGGGTAGCCTGTCCCTTCTCCAGTGGATCTTCCTGACCCAAGAATCGAACCAGGGTCTCCTGCTTTGCAGGTGGATTTTTTACCAACTGAGCTATCAGGGAGGCCCTCATTGGAAGTGAGCTGAAAAAGAGCTCCTGAGATGGGAGTCCAGGGCAGGGAGAGGATGGTGGTGGTGGCGTTTCATACTGAGGCCTGAGAGCAGGATACATACTGCCTAATTTGAACTTGAGAACCTCCCTCCTCTAGGAGTGGACAAGTGGGCAGACCAGGAAAATGGTGGCCTGGCCTTAGGAAGGGGCAGCTAACAAAAAATGAAACTCAAACTACCTGAGACATAAAGTGACAGCCTTTAACTGGCACTCCAGGTCTTAACGGAGAAGGCAATGGCACCCCACTCCAGTACTCTTGCCTGGAAAATCCCATGGACAGAGGAGCCTGGTAGGCTATAGTCCATGGGGTCGCTAAGAGTCGGACACGACTGAGCGACTTCACTTGAACTTTTCCCTTTCATGCACTGGAGAAGGAAGTGGCAACCCACTCCAGTATTCTTGCCTGGAGAATCCCAGGGACGGCGGAGCCTGGTGGGCTGCCGTCTATGGGGTCGCACAGAGTCGGACACGACTGAAGCGACTTAGCAATACCAGCAACCAGGTCTTAGCTATTCTCAGACATCACTGTCAAGACCTGAGTTGTCACCTACATCAAGCCCGTCGTCCCAAGACAAATAAAAACATCGCCTTGCCAGGGTACTGCAACCCTCACCTGATAGACATGTCTTGGATGGGGCCTGGGAGCTCTAATGGTCAGTCAAAATGCAGAAAAGGTGTTATTACACTAGGTGGGGTGTTCCATCCTGTCCACCCACACCCAAACACCTCCAGAGCCCAGACATGAGGGGCTGTTAAATGTGCCTGACCAGGTCCCACCGGTCACTTGGTTGAAGGCCTTCTCATATTTCAGATGATAAAACCCAAATGGGTGGGCTCACTAGGTTATGTGGCAGAGGGCCAGTCTGAGACTTGCCTGTGCTGTGGTTATGACAACTTCAGATGTGAAGGGCAGGGACCATGGCCCAATTTACAGGTAAGACAACTGGAACTTGGGACCCCCAAGGGCTATGAAGAGCTGAGTGACACGAAGTCCCATAGATGTCCACACCTCAGTCACCTCCCCACTGGACAGACCAGCCACAGGGACACCAATTACTGCTCCAGTCAACGAAAGGGAAACTTTATTGAGGCCCAAGGACCACGGGACTCGGGGCGGAGGCCGCCCTGTGGGCAAAGGAGAAGCCGGTGGAGGAGCTTTATTTGACCTTCTTCTTGGGGCGCAGGTTGTTGGTGTGGCCGCACTTCTTCTTGCGGCAGTTGACAGCGCGCGGGTGCAGGCGGGCGTAGCACCTGTGCAAGGGCACCAAGGGCCGGTGAGGGCACAGCCGGACCACCACCAGTGCCAGCCCCGCCCCCCACACGTGAGCACATACTTGCGGCAGATCATCTTGTCGCAGTTGTACTTCTGAGCGAGCTGGCGGAGGGAAGGCTCAATGATGCCACCTCGCAGACGAAGCACCAAATGCAGGGTGGACTCTATAAGAAATGAAGGGCGGAGACGGACACTGACTGAGCCTGGCCTCACCACCTCAGCCTCACGGGTGGAGGGCAGCCTCCAGGGCCCTCCAGACACAGCTTATCAAGCATGATGGGGCTACATCAGAATCCCTTGGGTATGTGCAGATGGACATGCCACCCCACAGAGCCTCCACCTTGTCATATCCCACCAGTCCTCATGAAATCGGAGACTAATATAAATATACACCAATAGTGGTATCCATCTGGGCAAGGCAATTTCTAAGAGATGCAAAGATAACCTTTTATTTTGCTAGGGAAAAAGTGGTGATTTCCTTTACAGTACCTATAACATTAATACACACACACAGGCCTTAAAAAAAAAAAAAGTGACTTAAGAACATGAGAAGCCATGGCCATTTGAAAAACACTGATGGAGATGCTTTTCAGTGATAAAAACAGCAGTTTACAGAGTAACACTCCCTAGTGCCATCTGATCCCCACCTTAAGGACGACCATCCTCCTCTACAGCTCCCTCCTGGTGACAGACTGTCAGCATTCCATCCTGGGTCCTAGGCCTCGCTGAGGTCCTGTCTAGCCACCCCACCCCCGTACCTTTCTGGATATTGTAGTCTGACAGAGTGCGGCCATCCTCCAGCTGTTTGCCCGCGAAGATCAGACGCTGCTGGTCAGGTGGGATGCCTAAGGAGAGACAACTTCCATTACAGAGGTTCTCACAAACATACTACCGGCAACTTCCGCCGAGCCACTCCCTGCCTCCCACAAGGCTGTGCCAGAATTACCCCCAATCTGTCAAAAGGGAAATTGAGGTAGGGAGGTCAAGCTGCCATCCCAAGATGACACTGGGGAACATTGGCATCGCTGAGCTCTGTCGAAGCCCAGCACCCAATCCACACAGGACAGCAGATACCCAGGGCTGAGGGGTTCCTACTGGGCAGAGGACTCAGACCCAGCCCAACTCACCCTCCTTGTCTTGGATTTTGGCTTTGACATTCTCAATGGTGTCACTGGGCTCGACCTCAAGGGTGATGGTCTTGCCAGTCAGGGTCTTCACAAAGATCTGCATCTCTGCGTCTGCTGGGGAGAGAGGGTTAGCATGGATGGAGGGAGTGGTGTTCGCTAAAGGTCTTGAGCAGCCCCAGCTCACAGGCTGACCAGGTTTAGTCCCTGCCAGCTCCGTGCATGCCTCGACCTCAACTGCAGGCCCACCTCAGTGCCTGTTTCCTTTTGCCCCTTTGAGCCTGCACCTTCAACTTTAGGGCATCACCTTGCCAAGCATATTTTCTCCAAGCATGGTCTGGAGGCCCCACCCTTCCTCTCCTCGCCAGCCCCTGCTCTTCCTGCAGCCTGGGTGGGAATCTCATTTTAGCAGCATCCTAACATGCACACTTTCCTCCCTACAATCCCTTTTCCTCTCCAATACCAAGCTCAGACACCCAAAACTCCGGCTTCCTTCTGGGTTACACCCTAATGCTCAGACCACACTTCCTGCGTTTTATCCAATCCATAAATAACAACTGCTAACCACGTGCCTGGTACTTGTTTACACAGGTATCGCTTTCACTTTCCAAGTTAAGAAAACAGTTGATACTACCAGACTCGCTTTACAGGCTTAGAAAAGGAGATACATGGAAACCCAGCTCAGGGGCTTCCTATTTTCGAAGGGACTGGCACAATTTCCGCTACGAGAAAAAATTACAGTTAATACCTCTCCACATTAAATTGGATCATCCCCGAAGGGCACACGCTCTCTCCCCAAGGCCTCCTCAGATAGCTGGAGCCGGCGGAGCGGGCAAGGTCCCCTTCCAAATGCCGATTTCCCTCGCGGGGCCCAGTTCGGGACCGGAATCCGGCCCAACGTGCCTTGGTAAGCCATCCCGCAGAACCTGGCCCGCCTACACGGATTCCAGGCCGCCACCTCCGTTCCCTAGACGCCCATAGTCCCCCGCACCCTACAAACCAACCCGGCCCACCGCCGACCCGCAAAGCCTCCAGCACCAACCTGCTCGGCCGCCTGGTTGAGGAGAAAAAGGGCGGCGGAACCGGAAACCGCCGATTCGCCGCCGAAGGCGCCTGCGCACCGAGCACGCTGCGTGCTTGCGTCACAATCCGCGCCGCGCGTCGTACCCCGCCCTCGACCCCGCCCCGCCCCCATGATGGGCGCTGGCGAACGAAGTCGCGGCGCTTGAGTGGGACTTTCGCCCACTAGCTTCCGGGTGTGAGCCCCACCCATCGGGTCACGTAGTAAGACTGCCGCACCTTTCCAGGTGCTGCTGCTCGCTGTCTCCAAACCTGGAAGACGGCCCGCACATAGCGGGTGCTCCGGAAATACTTAAACAGAGTAGGAGAGACCCTTGTGCTGAAGGAAAGGTATTAAGCCGCAGGTCCAAAGACGCAGGGGTCGAGGCGGGAGGCGGCGCGGGTGCTAAACCCCTGGGAGCCACTGGAGGTTCTCTGGCTGCTATGCGTAAATGGATATCAGGGCGGGTGCGTACAGGAGCGCGGAGAGCAGGTGGAGTTGGTGCATTCACTCAAGGAAATGAGGTGGAACCCAGGGTCTGTTTTGGATCTGGGACGGAATAAGTTAAAAAGTGCTGGGCGCTGGGAACAAGTGAGGACGAAGTTACCCGTGGGTTTGGCAGCGTGCTGTGCTAAATCGCTTCAGTCGTGTCCGACTCCGTCCCTATAGTCTGTAGCCTGCCAAACCCCTCTGTCCATGGGATTTTCCAGGCAAGAATACTGGAGTGGGTTGCCATGCTCTCCTCCAAGGGATCTTCCTGACACTGGGATGGAACCCACATCTGCACTGCAGGCTGCTGCTTTACAGTGAAGCCATTGCTCAGCGTACCTTCTTAATTCATTGACCACTTCCCGGCGCCCCCTATGGACCAGGCAAATGCACTCTGAGGTCTGGGAAGAGACCTTTAATAACATCATAATAGAAAGTGCTTCAAAGATGAGGGGACTCTGTGACAGTATCTGATGGGGAATGGGACCCCGTCTGGCTCCCTGAGGAGCCCACTTTGGGGCTGAGATTTAGAGGAATCATTCAGGGAAGGAAATGATGTTGCAAGCAGTGGGAAGGCCTCTGTGGTGATAGGAAGTGTGGTCATTATGGTTGTCACCCTTGGGGACTCCCACCCAAAGCAGCCACATCTTTCTAGGCCAGTGGTGCCTGGCGATCCATAACCAGCCTGTCCCACATGCAGCACCTGTCCCTGTTTTGGGATGCTGGGCCCAAGGATGGAAGGAAGTCACTGCTAGATGCACCCTTCCCTTTTTAGTAACAGTCTCTTTATTGATAACTTCCCAACAGCATCTGTAAACATCGGGTACAAAAATATTCCACTTAACTCTGTTCTCCAAGGTTGCTCGGCTTGCTCCACAAAGGCCCTAGGAGAGGCTTGTTAAGCCCTAGAGGTCTACACCACTGGTCAGAGAAACAGGGCCCGACCAGGCTTGGGGCTGAGTGGATGGCTAATCTCTGTCTTAAGCCTTCTACAATTGTTTCAGAAACCTCCTTGAGATAATGATTGGAGAAAGGATTCAGAATTTCATTGGAGGAAGGGGCAAGAAGACCAGAATTAGCAGGCGCAAGGGTGGGTTGGGTGAACTCGGACATGACAGTGCTTGACTGTCTTGAGGGGGTTCTGACCAGGGGGCTGGGGCAGGGGACATCTGGCTTTGGTCTCTGGGAAGCTTGAAGTGTTGTTCAGAGTAGACCTACGGCCTGACTCTGGAAAAGCTCCCTGTACCCAGCCCAACTCCAGATGGATTGGTCATCCCCAGTCTGATAGAGGGATCTACAGAAGAGAGATGTTCTCAGTGAGGAAGGAGCAGGAGTGAAAGATCCCCAGGAATTCTAGGGAGGGAGCCTTGTCCCCTCGGCGAGCCCTAAATGACAGACTAGGGTTGCAAAGCTGAGTATCTCGAGGCAGGGTTCTCCGTTGCCACTTCAGACACCTGGGGAGTGACGCTGCTGCTGCCCTGAGACCCCCTTGGAGCAAGGCTACTCGCCCGGCATCTCCTCGTCATCTGTATGGCTGCGACCGTTGATGGCGGGGGAACCAGGCCGGACATGGGACAGGTCCTCGAAGCCAGGGCTGAGGGAGGGCGAGACAGTGTCAGGGCTGGTGTCGCACGAGCCTGTGCTCTGTTCTGAGGTGGCAATGGTGGTTGTGGTGCTAGGTGGAATGGGGTCTTCATCTTCGTCCTCCAGGAGGGATGCCTCTGGGATGTCTGGGGGAAGGAGACCCAAGAGTTGGCTGAGTCACTGTCATCATCGGGCACTGTGATGAGGGATTAATTGGGCCCATGATCCCTGACAGCTACCTCCACCCCACAGGACAGGACTTTGTTCATTTTACAGAGAAGGAAACTGAGGCCTTGGCAGGTGAGAGGCCTCTCTTCAAGGTGAAGTGAGGTAAGGCCTCAGGTTCTCTGGGGTCTAGCCTACATGGGCCCTAGGCGGTGAGCCTGAGCCTGACTCTGCTCTCTTGACTGTGTCACCTGGGCCTGGCCCCTCACTTGCCTGTGCCTCAGCTCCCTGCTCTATAAACTGGGAAACGATGGCATTGCCTTTGTGCCTGTGGTTTCAGCAGCCCTGCGGTGGGGAGCTGTTGGCCCATTCAGCAGACTGGGTAAAGTGAGGCTCAGCATGGACGATGCTGTGCTTCCTCTGCCAAGTCACTGCTCCTCTGGGCACAGCCCCCACCTCACAGGTGGCTACGGGTAACAGCCTGCCTCAGAGTGGGTACATGACACTATGGCTAAGGACTGTCATCCTTGTCAACATCCTGTTGTTACGACCTCCGCCAAAGGAGGAGATTCTGATCTCAACACCTGCTCTGCAGGTTGCCAAGAAGACCAGGCCAGACCCCTGCCCCACGTCTCTCTGGACCCACAACCCACCAGGGCCTGGGCCTGGTGTCAGCCCTTGGGGTACATTCCAGAAGCCAGCCCTGGGCTGAGGGCACCAACATCGAAGGGTACAGAGCCCAGAAGTGGGATGCAGGAGTTCTGGGCGACACTTACGGCTGAAGGCCTCCGGGTGCTGTCTGGCGAGCTTCCCTTTCAGTGTCCTGTGGGGAAAGGGAAGGTACACAGGGCTGAGCCTGCTGAGGAGACAGGCTGGGCCCGGTGCAGGCCAGGAACCTCCCGCTCACTGCTTGTCACAGCCTGCTCCCAGGCTGGAGGGAGGACTGGGTGCTCAGCCTGCAGACCTCCCATCCCCACGATGGATGGTAGCTACTATCCACTATCACCCAGCTTCCATGTGTCCTTAGTGCTGGGTTTGGGCCCCCTACCTGTAATGCCTCATGTCTCACCCTGTTCTACCAGGACCACCTTCCAGGAAGCTCCCCTTCCCCTCACCTCAACAGCCACTCCTCTGGGGGACTTGTCCCAGCCTGTCTTTCCATCCTGGGGCGAGGATGTCTGTATACGGGCCGGGAGGGCCTGCCTGTCCACGCCCCAAAGAGCGGCACTCATTAAACTGAAGTTCACCGAGAGGCACCTGTTTCCCTTTTTTAACTGTTGTTTTTCTCTTTGTTACCCTGAAGTAATGCAGTTCTGTTTGGGCTTCCCTGGTGACTCAGATGGTAAAGAACCCGCCTGCAATGCAGGAGACCTGGGTCAGGAAGATCCCCTGGAGAAGGGAATGGCTACCCACTCCAGTATCCTTGCTTGGGAAATCCCATGGACGAGGAGCCTGGTGGGCTACAGTCCCTGGGGTTGCAAAGAGTCTGACACGACTGAGTAACTGAGATTTTCACTTTTTTCAGTGCAATTCTGTTTACAAAGAGTTACAAAAGGGTCTTCAGAGCAGTCTCTCACCCTTGACTCTGGTCAGCCAGCACTGTCTCCCAACCCCTCCCCCTAAAGTACCACTGCTGCTGCATCCCTGCCTGGGCAGACACACTTATCTCTTTCCTGAGGGACATCAGGGCTTTCCCTGGTGGCTTAGACGGTAAAGAATCTACCTGCAATGCGGGAGACTCGGGTTCTAACCCTGGGTCAGGAAGATCCCCTGGAGAAGGAAATGGCAACCCACTCCAGTGTTTTGGCCTGGAGAATCCCATGGACGGAGGAGCCTGGCAGGTTATAGTCCATGGTGTTGCAAAGAGTCAAACACAACTGGCTGACTAACACTTTCACTGAATGACACAGATACATGTCAACCTTTGGGGTTCCTGCTCTAACCCCATCCCTGCGACACCACGCATGGGCGGGCAGCCTGGTGAGATGCCCCAGAAAAGATGCCCTCTTATACAGGATTTATCTAGCCTGTTTCATGATTTCCGCATAGAGCTTCCTCCAACCTGTTGCCCTCAATCTGTGGCACCTACTTTGCCAGCAGACGTGGCTGCTCCTGAAAGAGAGGAAGCGGCATGGTCACCCAGAAATACAGCTGTAGCTGGTTCTAGGCCCAGGCGCCCCAGCTGTTAGCAGCAGTGGTGATGTGAGCTCCGGGTAGGGGTTGGGGGTGGTCAAGTGTTCTGTGTGGCTGGGGACTTGGACATCGTCTTTCCCTGTCCTCATGGAAACCGGCTCGAGAAGGACCCACAAAACCCGGGAATCTCATTTTCCTCTTGAAAGAAGACCTGGGTGGAGGCCAAGGCAGACAGGAGGCTAGCCTTTCACTGTCTGCTCCTGCCTACCTTTTTCATTATGGGTCTGGTGCTATGTTGCATGTTCAAAAAGAAATAAAACTTAAGTTCAGAAACTCTAAGGTTTTCAGTCCTCCAATACTAAGTGTGCGATGAAGCCTTGTAAAACAAACAAGCTGAGTCTCCCACCCTGCTATGTGGAGAGGACAGCTCTCATTGAAGAGAGGAGGAACCCGAGGCATGGAGTGGGAGGCGGAGGCTGAGGGGGAGCGCCCACCTGATCCTGCGGAAGATGCTGTCCAAGTCCCGCTTCATCTCCACCAGGGTCCTTGTGTGGTGCAGGAAGCGCTCGTTCATCTGCTGCAGGCGGGCACTTGACAGGTTGTTGAAGTTGAGCAGCATCTCGTTGGTCTTTTCAAAGCGGTCCAGCCTGGCAGGAGAAAAAGGGCACCGACTCCTCTGCTCAGCCTCCAGGGCCCTGCCAACTGATCCTGCTAGGCCTTTTCCTGCTCCGTGACCTTGGTGTACATCATTCCCATGTCCTGTGGAGCTCTACCTGGTGTCTGAGACAGCTAGCAAACTCCTATTCAACTTTCAAAACCCTCCTCAAGGGTGCCCTTCTCATGTAGCCTTCACCCTCTCCCTCAAGCAGACTCTTTGACTCTCCTGCTTCCCCAGGTTCTTTCTCTGGTCCAGTCCTGATACTCTGAGGCTAGGAAGGTTCAAGTCTGATTTTGTCTCCTCTCAGCCTGGGAGTTCCCCCAGGGCTAGGTCTGAATCTGACCTTAAGACCCAGGAGGGAGGTGGGTGCTGCTGAGACCCAGGCAGATCCAGCACCCTTGTCACAGGACGAGAAAGGGAAGGTATCAGGTCCATGCTGTGCCATAAATGGAATGAAGAACTTTTAGCTTAAAGACACAAAAATAAAGCCCCAGGGGACTGATTCCACCCCAAGATTGTGTCAGAGGGCATGTTGGAATTAGGGGGAAGTTGTGGTGGCTACAGTGCCAAGCCCCAAAGAGGGCAAAGGGCATTCCCAGCCCTTCCAAGTGACCCCGCATGCACTGCAGAGACAGCCTAGGCTCTGAGAACAGGCGCCCAACAGGAAGTGAGCCATGGTTCCCTTATATCCCACAGCCCCTTCCTTATCCTCCCCCCCAACCCAAGTCTCCCCACCACGGGCCTCAGGATAGGAGCTGCTGCAGCCCCCGCCAAACTGTCCACAGCTGCAAAACTGTCCCAGAGCCCCGCTTCCTGTGCCAAGGCCTCGCCTCCAGGCCAGGAAGGAATTTACTTTGGAGCCAGCCAGAAGATTTGTTCATTTCCTTCATTTTATCACCAGTATGGGACCAGGGTAGAGGTGGGCAGGGCAAGAATGTTGGCCAGCAAGTGGATTCCTTCCCACGCCGGGGCCCCAGGGCCCTTGGCCTCACTCACATGTTCTTCTGGGCCAGGATGATGGCGCTGACATCGTCCGCATTCACCATGCTCAGGATGCGGCTACAGAAGACCCTCGAGGCCGAGTCCGGGGGGTCCATCTCTTCCTCCTCCTCCGCTGCCTGAACAGGCAGGAAGAAAGAATTTTCGGTCTGCATTAGGAAGTGGGGGAGGTGGGATGGATAAGAGGGTCTGGGAACCCCGCAGGCCACATGACCGTAAGTGGGTCATGCCACCTGAGCCTCAGCTTTGTCATCCCAGAAATTCAGGAGTGTTTTGAGAATCACCAGAGTTCATATTTATAACTTGTACCCAAGCATGTCAGAATCCCATCACCCCTCCTACCTTCACACCCCCAACTCCCCATGTGCACAAAGTCACAGGCAACTTCCTCCTGCATAGATCTGCCACGCTCCACCCACATTCCCCTGCCTTTGCACCTGCTGTCCCCACTGGGAGAATATACATGGCTGTCCCCTCAAATCACCACCCCCTCCAATGCCTTCTCTCCCAAGAGACTCTTTGATGACTACCCCCACTCTGGTCACTCTCATCACTTCACCTTTTTAAATTGTTCCACTGTCTCATCTCTTCCTGAAATTATTTTAGTTATCAGGTGACCCATTTGCCGGTCACCCCACAATGTCAGCTGCAGCAGAATAAAGGCATGTCTTTCTGGCTTGCTGCTTTCTCCAGAGGCAAGCCCAGAACCCAGCTCACTGCAAGGGATTGCCAGAATTTAATTTGGTGAGAGCAAAACAGAAACTTGCAAACTCGGCTCTGAAGCTAGACTTGTATTAGCAACTTAAAGCCAGGCAGTGAGCCCCAGCAACCCAGCTCTGCAGCTCCCAGAGCTTCTGCTTCTCTGGCACACAGATTACATCCCAGCAGTTGGGGACTTCAGAGACCATGCTAGGGCAGGAGGGGCCATGGCTTCAGCACTGGCCCTCCTGAGGAGATTCAGGAAAAACCCAGAATCCTGACATAGCTTGGCTCTGGGGTCTGCACATTTAATGGCCAACAGAAAAGCCCACTTGCAACTGGTTAAGATTCACACACAGGATCAGGAAGGGCTTTCAGAGTCCACGTCTACCCTCCTCTTTATTGAGCATCTACTCTATGCTAAACAAGACACCAATTTCAAACACCAGCAACTGTTATCATCCTTATTTATGTATGAGGAAAATGATGCTCAGAGACTGAGGTACTGGGCCATTGACACACAATCAGTAACCATGGATCACAACTCAAATGCCCACGGCCCACAGGATCCACAAATGTGTGACCTGGATGTTCAGTATCTACCTGTGACAGGACAGCTGCTTCTTACAGTCCCTGATTCCTGCCAGACTTCTGATTCTTTCCAGAAAAAAAAGAAAAAACTGAAACATGGATTTCTTGTCCCTGTGAAATCACCTCATTTACAAATGTCAGCAACTAATATTTACCCCATAGAGGCCAAGAGTATATTTCTCTTTGTGCTGAATCTGGCTATTGGTTTGCAGCCACCATGTGCCTTCTGGAGATAAACTGTCACACTTGATGAACTGTAACTCCCCCCTTCCCCTCACCCTCCAGCGCCAATCACCATGCTTACTGAGCTCCTACTACGTGCCAGGTATGGACACCAACACCCTCCACATTTCCAAAGATCATCATGTATAAAGGGGACACTTGGGCTCTCAAAGGACAGAGTCGTGTGGTGGGACGCCTGCAGCTAGAGCCTGGCAGGCACAGCACTTGGACCTGTGGAAAATGGTTCTGTTTCAAAGCAGGGCTCTTTCCTGTTTCTGGCTCCCAGATGTGAGGGCTGAGGGATTCAAGGCATACTCTCCCACCAGCGGCCTCTTGGAGGAAGTCTTCCCCAACTGCTAGTCTGGCCTAGATACAGGGTGGAAATGACCCAGCATAGGCTCTGGTCCTGCTCCAAATATATTTATGGGGAAAACACGCAGAGAGGGAAGCTGTGTGATCCTGAGAAAGTCATCTCACCTAGATCTGTCCTCCACAAAGCAGGAATAACAAAGAATTAGAATCTCACAATGCTGTTTGTGGGGACTGAAACCGACAGTGAAAAGAGGCGCTAGGTTCTGGGCAGGGAGTTTCTTGGAGGGCAGCGTGAAGAAATCTAAGGATGGCCTCCCCAGTGCTTCCAAGAACAAGAACAAACACTTGTATAGCACTTCATTTAATCCCCAATTCCCCCTACAAGGCAGACACTACCACCTCCGAAGGCAACACAGGGGTGGGCTCCAGTGCCCAAGGTCACACACCAGTGCGGGGAGGGGCCGCTACTCCACCCAGGTGTTTTAACAGAATTTAAATGAGCTGCCCAAGCTCAGCAAAACCCGCGAGTGGGGCGGGGCTCCCCAATCCCCTCATGCCCCGCCCTTGTGAAACCGGGAAACTGAGGCCCAAGCACGGCAACGCCCGGTTTTGGTGACAAGGCACAGCCTGAATACAAGTGGCCCCAACTCTCGCGCCCCGGATCCGGATCCGGCCCACAGCGCCACCCGCGCATCCACTGCGCAGAGGGGGAAACTGAGGCCTGTGCGCAGGAGAGGTGCCCAGATGTTGCCAGCGGCGCGCCCCACCCCACGACAGCCCGGGGACCGCGCCCAACCCGGCCTGGATCCCCAGAGGCCCCTGCGTCCCCAGCCCCACCCTGAACTCGACCCGGACGTCGGTGGCAGCAGCACCTGCACATCTGGCGGCCTTGCTCGCGCTTCCGGGATGGCGCCTGCGCCGCCGTAACGTCACCACGCACCCTGCGTGCGAGCACGCGCGTGGCGGCGACGTGCCTAGGGCCGATTTGCGTGAGTGGAGGCGTGGCAGGAAGGGGTGGGGCTTACATGTAGCTTCTATTTGCGGGCTCATCGCAACAAATAGCCAATCAAACAGTTCCTCTCGCGCCGGCGTAGTTTGCAGAAGCTGAACTTCGCGGCAGCCCAGAACCGGGAAGGGATGTAGGAATAACGTAACCTTTTCAATAAAAAGATATAATCAGCTTCCTTCTTAGGAAAATCATGCCTTTTTGTAGTCTCTAAGTTCCCGTAAACAAACTGCACATGTCGACCCCTCCCCCACCTAGCTGCTTCACTGTTCTCGCCCTTCCCTTGAATTAGCCAATCGCGCTAGCGTGTGAAACCAAGCTAAACAGAGCGGGCTTCCTTCCCGCTGTGTGCTCGCCAGGCACACTTGTTGCTTGTGCCTCCTTCTGCAAAAGTAAGGTGTGCCTTGACAATCCATTTTCGGAGCGCGCGGCGCCGGCGGAAGACATTTCCAACAATTTGGGGGCTCGTCTGGGATCCATGTCACCTGGAGGGGTCGAATGAACCCCCCCATCCCCAGGAGATGCGTCCCACTGTCTCGTCATGGTGGCCTCCAGGGAGGGGAAATCTGCTATCCCTTGGGTTAGCAGCGGACTCCGGGTCGGAAGTCCATCGGCAACGCAGGGGAGGAGCCCAGGCAGGCACACTGGCGACCAGGTTACTCCATGCAGGGACCAAGGTAAGAAATGTCACGTGCGTGCTAAGTCGCTTCAGTCGTATCCGACTCCGTGCGACCCTATGGACTGTGTAGCCCTCCAGACTCCTCTGTCCATGGGGATTCTCCAGGGAAGAATACTGGAGTGGGTTGCTATGCCCTCCTCCAGGGATCCAACTGGCGTCTCTTTTGTCTCCTGCATTGGCATGTGGGTTCTTTACCACCAGCGCCACCTGGAAAGCCCTAAGAAACGTCACAAGAGGTGACAAACTATTTCTTTGGTGGCCGGGTCATCCCAGAGGCTGTCTTGTGTGCATGAGACCTGTGTGTGGAAGCGAGTGTGGAGTCCTGATCCATAGTTCCGTTAATATCCTTTGGTATTAATTGATATCCTTTGGTTAATTTCATATGGCATAAGGCAGTCTTTTCCGACCTAATCCGGGGCTTATACCGACCTGCCAGTAGCTAAGACGCTAAGAGCAGAAATATCCTCTCTTCTGGGATATTTCTCCCTTGAGGGAAACGGCCAGAGACAGTGGAAGTGACTTGGGAAGAGTGCAAGAAACCTCCGAAGAAAGAAAAGGGAGGTTGAGCCTCTAGTCAAGAGCACACAATCAGACAATAGGGATGGGTAATAAGAATCTTCTTTAGGCAGGAAGGATTCCGAGGGGAGAAAGACCAACAACGAGGTTCCCCCAGACAGTCCCCTAGGACGCATGCTCCAATATTGGGGAGATAGTCCTAGGATGAAAGGGAAAAAGAAACAACAGATGATAACGTATTGCTGTTTCTTTTGGACTCAAGAACCTATATTGAAACCATCGGTATTTTGGCCTAAGTTCGGGTCCGATGAAGAATGGATCTGCCAATTGCTCGTACAATATGTTAATGACAAAAGTCCAGTTGCCCAGGAAGAAATAGATTATGCTCTTTGTTGGAGAAAAGGGCTGGTGGTTCTATTCCCCTTAAAGACAGAAATAGTAAAGACAAGAAGGAAAATAGTAAGTGGGATCCTCTCGACTGTTTGCCTCCTCCACATAACCCAGGAGGCCTACAGCCTTAACTGCCCCAGGAATAGCCTAAACTACCACAGGAGAGGAAATAAGAACAGAAGAGAGAGACCCTAAGCTGGCTGCCATAGCCTCGGCACCCTCTCCAGCACTGTATCCCTCCCTTCCTCGGTTGAGGAAGGAGATAGAACAATGTAAAAAGGACATTCAAAATTTACCCTTCCCTCCTGAAAGAGAGAAACCTTAGGCCCTCTAACCCCTCCAAGAGGGTCTCCTAGGAGGAAGAGGAATTGGATTTGTGAACGCCCTCCCTCCCCCTTAGCAGCTCTGAGGTTTGAGAATTGAAGAAAGAACTGAAGCCCTTATTAGAGAATCCCCCTGGGGTCGCAAACCAGTTAGACCAATTTTTAGGCCCTCAAATTTTCAAGTGGGCTGAGCTTATATCTATTTTAGGCATTCTGTTTTCCAGAGAGGAAAGATCAATGATTTGGAGAGCAGTGATGGCCACTTGGGAAAGGGAACACTTAGCTGGCCCAAATGTCTTAGCAGCTGAAGTAAAATTTCCTAACCAAGAACCACAATGGAATAATAACAGTCCTGAACATAGGGGTCATATGAGAGAACTCAGGGACCTAATTATAAAAGGTATCAGAGAGTTCCCTGATTCCAAAACATTACTAAGTCCTTTGACATACAGCAAGGAAAAGATGAAGGGCCAGCCGAATAGGTTGAAAGGCCAAATAAGAAAATACTCTGGGTTGAATTTAGATGGTCCTCTTGGCCAACGTATGTCAAAATTCATTTTTTAACTAATAGTTGGCCATATATTTCTAAGAAATTCCAGAAATTAGACAATTGGAAAGATAAAAGTTGAGAAGAATTATTAAGAGAAGCCCAGAAGGTATATGTATGGAGGGATGAAGAAAAACAGAAAACTAAGATTATGCTTACCACCATAGAACAGGTCACTCAGGGAAGAGGTGGCCCCAAGAATCAAAAACAAAGACCACCTCCAGGAAGATTTAATGGAAGGGGGGATCCAAGGGCTATTAAGGGGAAAAGGGGAAATCAAGTGCTACAGATGTGGGAAGGAGGGACATTTCAAGAGGGATGCTTTTGTCCTCAGTCAAGGAAAAAAGAAAAAGTCATACCTCTCATGACCTTTGATGAGGAATAGGGGGGGTCAGGGGCTCTTTTACATTGAAGGGTCCTACCAAGAGCTCTTGATAAATTTAGAGGTAGGACCTGAGAAAGAGGAGGTCACCTTCCTGATCGATTCTGGAGTGGCACGTTCCTCTCTGACATGTCACCCTTCTTACCTACCTCTGTCCGATGAGCATTTGTTAGTCTCAGGGGTAAAGGGGGAAGGTTTCAATGTTTTTGTCTTTAAAGAGACTCAAGTGTAAGACTAGGCAGACTCAGATAGAATTCCTCTTTGTGCCCAAGGTGGGGACTAATCTTCTAGGCCGAAACCTAATGACTAAACTAGGAATCAGTTCAGTTCAGTCTCTCAGTTGTGTCCGCCTCTTTGCAACCCTATTGTCTGCAGCACGCCAGGCTTCCCTGTCCATCACCAACTCCCGAAGCTTACTCAAACTCATGTCCATTGAGTTGGTGATGCCATCCAACCATCTCATCCTCTGTATCCCCTTCTCCCGCCTTCAGTCTTTCCCAGCATCAGGGTCTTTTCCAAGGAGTCAGTTCTGTGCATCAGGAGGCCAAAGTATTGGAGTTTCAGCTTCAGCATCAGTCCTTCCAATGAATATTAAGGACTGACTTCCTTTAGGATTGACTGGTTTGATCTCCTTGCAGTCCAAGGGACTCTCGAGAGTCTTCTCCAATACCACAGTTCAAAAGCATCAATTCTTTGGTGCTCAGCTTTCTTTAAAGTCCAACTCTCACATGCATACATGACTACTGGAAAAACCATAGCTTTGACTACACAGAACTTTGTTGGCAAAGTAATGTCTCTGCTTTTTAATATGCTGTTGGTTGGTCATAGGTTGGTCATAGCTTTTCTTCCAAGGAGCAAGTGTCTTTTAATTTCATGGCTACATTCACCATCTGCAGTGATTTTGAAGCCCCCCAAAATAAAGTCTGTCACTATTTCCCTGTCTATTTGCCATCAAGTGATGGGACCAGATGCCATGATCTTAGTTTTCTGAATGCTAAGTTTTAAGCCAACTTTTTCACTCTCCTCTTTCACTTTCATCAAGAAGCTCTTTATTTCTCCTTTGCTTTCTGCCATAAGGGAATGGCAGTCACTCACAAGAAAATTCGAGTCTCACTTAACTTTCTATCTGCTCAGGAGGAAAAGAAGATTCTCCCTGACGTCTGGACCAGGGAAGAAAACCACAGGGGACTGAATATTTCCCCGATTCACACTGAGCTAAGGTGTAAAAGGGAAACCGAAGACAATACCCTACACCCCCGGGAGATTTGGATCAGAACCTATTATAGAAGGCCTGCACTGTGACGGCCTCCTTGGACCCTCCATGTCCCCGTTCAATACTCCAATACTACAGTAAGAACACCTGATGGATCCTATAGATAATTTCAGGATTTGACCGTAGTAAACCAAGAACTACCCTGAAGTAGACACCCTGTGGTTCCCAACCCTTATATACTCCTCAGCAAAATATCTCATAATCATCAGTGGTTTAGTGTTGTAGACCTGAAAGATGCCTTTTGGACTTGACCTTTAGCTAAGGACAGTAGAGATCTATTTGCCTTTGAATGGGAAGATCCTCAAACTGGAAGGAAGCAACAATACCACTGGACAGTCCTTCCCTAAGGATTTACTGAGTCACCCAACTTATTTGGGCAAGTCCTTGAATGGGTACTAGAAAAATCTGAGGTAACCTCTTCACTTAGACCCCTTTAATATGTAGGTGATGTGAAAACAAGGAAGAGGTCACCAATACTAACATAGACTTAGTTAATTTTCTAGGACAGCAGGACCTGAGGGTGTCCAATACCAGATTACAGTTTGTTGAAAAAGAAGTCAACTATTTGGGACATTTGATCAACGAAGGGAAATGGAGACGGCCCAGAATGAATCTCAGGGAATACCAATATGCCCCTTCCACGCACAAAAAGGGAACTCAGGAAGTTCTTAGGATTAACTGGATACTGTAGGTTATGGATAGATTCCTATACACTCAAAACCAAAGACCTATATCTCAATCTCCTGGAGAAAGAACCTGACCCTCTCCTCTGGAGGCCTGAGGAGATACAGTTAATAGATGCCCACAAACAAGCCTTGATCACTGCCCCTGTGTGGGTGCTGCCCTCATTAGAAAAACCTTTCTGTCTATATGTAACTGTAGATAAGGGGACTGCCCGAGGAGTCTTAACCCGGGAACATGGAGGTAAGAGACAACTGGTGGTGTATTTATCTAAGTTACCAGGCTCAGCAACTAGGGGTTGGCCTAAATGTATCCGCTCAGTAGCAGCAACAGCTCTATTAACTGAGGAAAGTAGAAAATGGACATTTGGTGGGGCAGTGATTGTCAGCACACCACATCAGGGTAGGGCAATGCTCCTTCGGAAGGCAGGAAGGTGGCTAACTGATTCCAGGATCCGGAAGGATGAAGCTAGCCTATTAGAGATGATCTAGTCCTCACTACTGACAGCTGACTAAACCCAGCCGAATTCTTGACCAGAGCTGAAACACGGGGTCCTTTGGAACATCACTGTATAGATCTCATAGATGACCAGACTAAAGTTCGACCTGACCTCAAGGAAACTCCTTTTTCCGCAGGGTTGCAGCTCTCTGGAGATGGCTTCCCCCCAGTGCTGGAAGGGAAATGACCCAGTGGGTACCCTGTGATCGATGGGGAGCAGCCACAGTTGTCCAGTCAGAAAGATTACCCAGCAGTTGGTCGGCCCAGATATGTGAATTATTCGCTCTTATCCAAGCCTTAAAATTCCTAAAAGAAAAGAGGAGACCATCTACACAGACTCTCAGTATGGCTTTGGAGTGGTACATACCTTCAGAAAGATTTGCACTGAATGTGGCCTAATTATTAATAGCGAGGGATGGGACCTAATTCATAAAGAGTTAATCACCTAGGTGCTGGAAGGCTTACTGTTACCTGAGGAAATAGCAGTAGTAGATGTACCTGGACAGCAACGGGGCTATTCTATGGAGACACAGAGCAACAGATTGGCAGATGCAGTTGCTAAGGAGACAGCCCTCAGATCAGAGGCTCCGAATTTCCACCTTACCCCCATCCATCCTCCTCCTTCCATCACCCCAGTTTTCAAACTCTGGGAAGAAGAACAATTGGCCAACGGGGGAGCCTCAGACCTCTGAAGGGAAATGGCTTCTACCTGACAGAAAAGAGGTGCTCTCAAAACTGATTATGGGAGAACTGTTAACTCAAGTTACATAGAGGAAGTCATTGGGACCCACACGCCCTGTGTGACTCTGCCTTAAGCATTTATGGATAACAAAGGTATATATACCATAGCTAAACAGGTGAATGAAAGTTGTATTACTTGCAGAAAGGTAAGTAAACTAGTGTTAAAAAAAACAGCCCTTGGGGCGAAGAACCTGAGTCTGAGGCAATTTCAGAGTATCCAAGTCAACTATACAGAGGATGCCTCAAGTTGGTCGCCTCAGGTTCCTCTTAGTAATAGTAGACCATTTAACTAAGGGGGTTGAAGTCAACCCCTTGTCAACTGCCATGGTTAGCAATGTAACTAAGACACTATTAGAGGTCATAATTCCCTGGTTTGGATAAACTGAGAACATAGATTCAAATAATGGAAGTAATTTTATTTCTGCTCCTGTTAAGGAACTTACAAAAAGTCTGGGGATAAAATGGGAATAACTTCCTAAGGAAAGGTAGAAAGGATAAACCAGACACCAAAGAAACAAATAACAAAATTAATGTTAGAAGCCAAATTTCCCTGGACCAAGTGCCTCCCAGTTGCTCTTCTCAGGATCAGAACTGCCCCTTGTAAGGATATTCAATGATCCCTGTATGAGATGCTGTATGGGTTACCATATTTGGGTCAAACAATGGCACCCCACTCCAGTACTCTTGCCTGGGAAACCCCATGGATGGAGGAGCCTGGTAGGCTGCGGCCCATGGGGTCGCGAAGAGTCAGACACGACTGAGCGACTTCACTTTCACTTTTCACTTTCACGCACTGGAGAAGGAAATGGCGACCCACTCCAATATTCTTGCCTGGAGAATCCCAGAGACGAAGGAGCCTGGTGGGCTGCCGTCTATGGGATCGCACAGAGTCGGACACGACTGAAGCGACTTAGCAGCAGCAGCAGCTGACCTGTCAATGTCAACCATGGAAACTAAAGACCAATTTCTGAGAAACTATATACTAGGCCTCTCCTCTACTCTGTCTTCTCTTAGGTTGCAGGGCCTGTTGTGTCAGGACCCACCCCTTGGATTTCCGGTGCATCTTCTTCGGCCTGGTGATCATATCCTGATAAAGACCTGAAAGGAAGACAAACTTGAACAGCCCTGGGAAGGACCTTACCAGATGCTGCTCACGACTGAAACAGCTGTTCACACTGCAGACAAAGGTTGGACTCATTACATGCAAGTCAAAGGGACTGAATCCCCTAACCAAGAGGAACAATGGGCTGTAGTCCAACATCCCAGTCCTACAAAGCTAACTTTGAAAAGACTTTAATACCCCTCTTGGTCATTCTGTATACCAAGATGCAGATTGCTGGGGGCAGCCCTTACCTGGTCAACTTAATTATTAATGTGACCACGAGAAGGGATCCCCTAACTGTGAAATCTGATGCTTGCCAGGTCTTACCATGTGATGACCTACACAGCTATCTATAGAACATAAGTACCTTTGTCCTGAACCAGTATGGGGCATGTCAGGAAATGATCCACACCAACTCCCCTGCTCTAGTTGGGCTGAAGTATGGTGGATTACCCAGTATGGGGGTTACACGGCTGAGCCACATAAAGCAGCTCCCACCCTAGCAGAACTAAAAGATAGATTATCCCTGACAAGAGGGGTACCTGGAGATGATTGTGGGAATCTACAATATAACCCACTCCTGTTAATGATAAAACCAGGGAAGACCAGTCCATCTCTTGAGCATTGGTATGGACTGTACTGTGCTTAGTTGCTCAGTTGTGTCCGACTCTTTGCAACCCCATGGACTATAGCCCGCCAGGCTCCTCTGTTCATGGGGATTCTCCAGGCAAGAATACTGTAGTGGGTTGCTATGCCCTCCTCCAGGGGATCTTCCCAATCCAGGGATTGCAGGCAGATTCTTTACTGTCTGAGCCACCAGGGAAGCCCTGGTATGGACTAGGGGCAGACATATCTGGCAGAGATCCACTGGGAAGATTAGCTATTAAACTTGTTAAAAATTACCTCCTAATTAGTGCCACAGATGCAAAACTCCTGAACCAATTCAACCACCTGTTCCCAATAACCCTACTAAGGTCACCATGGTAGAGGTGAAGGATTTACACCAAACCATAGAGAGCGAGACTGGATATGGGAAAAGAAATGCCTGGTTGGAATGGATTAAATATTCTGTCCAAGATTTAAACAAGAGCAGTTGTTAGCTTTCGTGGCAGGTAGGCCGGAAGCCCAGGTGGTACCGTTCCCACTTGAATGGACTTCAGACCCTATGGGCGTGGGATGCATGATATCCCTCTTTCAGGACAATACAGCCTGGGGCAATAAATCCTGCAGGACCTTGTCACTGTTGTTCCTGACTGTGAAAGGTTCCAATAGACCCCCAAAGACTGTCAGACCCCCATTCCATGATGCTAATTACACCTCGTGCCTCTCTCTGTGGGGGGAACAATTAGCATTCCTGGGCAATGTATCTGGGTGCATAGAAAGCCAGTCCTTTGAGATCAGCAATCCATCCGCATTGTTGGTGGTCCAGATGGATGTCTGGTGGTAACTGTGGAGAACCACTGCTCGGGATTCTTCCGGCTGACTGGAGTGGAACTTGCACTTTAGTTCAATTGGCTGGCCCTTTCATGCTGGCATTTCTACCCCCTGACTCAACCCCAGTACAAACCAGACATAGAAGCAAGAGAGATGTCACCACCCATGGTGGGTCATTTGATCCACATGTTTACATTGACTCAATTAGAGTTCCCAGGGGTGCCCCTAATGAATTCAAGGCTAGAAACCAGATATTGGAATTTGAATCAATATTATTCTAGTGGTCCACCATCAGTAAAAATGTGGATTGGATAACCTACATTTATTATAGCCAGCAGAATTTTGTCAACTATACTAGAGACACTGTGAAGGGAATAGCAGAACAGTTAGACTCAACCAGTAAGATGACCACCTGGGAGAACTGACTGCCTTAGACATGCTCCTGGCAGAAAAAGGGGGAGCATGTGTTATGATAGGAGGTCAGTGTTGTACTTTCATACCCAACACCACCACCCCTGATGGCACAATAACAAGAGTCCTGCAAAGTCTGACCACCTTGGCTAATAAGTTGGCTAAAAACTCAGGGAAAATGATCCTTTCTCCAGTCTGATGGAACAATGGTTGGGGGGCAAATGGAAAGGTATAATAATGACCTCTGTCCTGACCTCCCTAATCATTGTATTTGAAGGAATGGCCCTAATAGGATATTGTATAATTCCTTGTATTAGAGGTCTTCTGTTAAGATCAATAGACACTGCCCTTACTAAACAGTCTGCAGAAGCCCTATCAGAACAATCTCTTACTATTAGACACATCAGAACATGAGAGCCATCTCAAGCTAACTGAATTTGAAAGAGTAAAAATGTATCATAAAAGAGGGGAAACTTGTAGGAATAATGTAATCTTTTCTATCAAAGAATTATCTTAGCTTCCTTCTTAGGAAACCCAGGCCATTTTGTAGTCTCTAAGTTCCTGTGCCTGAAGAATGATGGATGGAAGTTTGTGAAATTGTTACAGGAGGTGGTGTTCAAAACCATCCCCAAGAAGAAGAAATGCAAAAAAGGCAAAATGGTTGTCTGAGGAGGCCTTACAAATAGCTGAGAAAAGAAGACAAGCAAAAGGCAAAGTAGAAAAGGAAAGATATACCCAGCTGAATGCAGAGTTCCAAAGAATAACAAGGCAAGATAAGAAAGCCTTCCTTAGTGATCAATGCAAAGAAGTTGAATGGGAAAGACTAGAGATCTTGTCAAGAAAATTAGAGATACCAAGGGAACATTTCTTGCAAAGATGGGCACAATAAAGGACAGAAATGGTATGGACCTAACAGAAGCAGAAGATACTAAAAGGAGGTGGCAGGAATACACAGAAGAACTATACAAAAAAAGACCTTAATGACCCAGATAACCACGATGGTGTGATCACTCACCTAGAGCCAGACATCCTGGAGTGCGAAGTCAAGTGGGCCTTAGGAAGCATCACTGAGAACAAAGCTCATGGAGGTGATAGAATTCCAGCTGAGCTATTTCAAATCCTAAAATATGATGCTGTGAAAGTGCTGCATTCAATATGCCAGCAAATTTGGAATACTTAGCAGTGGCCATAGTACTGGAAAAGGTCAGTTTTCATTCCAATCCCAAAGAAAGGCAATGCCAAAGAATGTTCAAACTACTGCACAACTGCACTTATCTCACATGCTAGTAAAGTAATGCTCAAAATTCAATCCAGGCTTCAACAGTACGTGACCCGAGAACTTCCAGATGTTCAAGCTGGATTTAGAAAAGGCAGAGGAACCAGAGATCAAATTGCCTACATCCGCTGGATCATAGAAAAAGCAAGAAAATTCCAGAAAAGCATCTACTTCTGCTTCATCAGCTACACTAAAGCCTTTGACTGTGTGGATCACAATAAACTGTGGAAAACTCTTAGAGATGGGAATACCAGACCACCTTACCTGCCTCCTGAGAAACCTGTATTCAGGTCAAGAAGCAACAGTTAGAACCAGACATGGAACAACAGACTGGTTCCAAATTGGGAAAGGAGTATGTCAAGGCTGTATATTGTCACCCTGTTTATGTAACTTATGTGCAGAGTACATATGCGAAATGCTGGGCTGGATGAAGCACAAGCTGGAATCAAGATTGCCAGGAGAAACATCAATAACTTCAGATATGCAAATGACACCACCTTTATGGCAGAAAGAGAACCAAGAGCCACTGGTTTTGTTGGAATACCTATGATTATGGACTTCTTTAATATTTTCTCACAATTAGACCGAAGTTGAGCCATTTGGGCAAGAACCCCACAAAAGTGACATAGCATCCTTCTCAATGCATCCTGTATCAGGAGGCACTGGGATGTTGCTATATCTCATTGTTGGTGATGTTGACTTCGATTACTTACTTAAGGCAGTATCTTCTTGTTTCTCAACTGTCAAGTAACTATTTTTTGAAATTAATAAGTATCCTATGGGAGGATACTTAAGAGACCATATGAATACCCTTAGCTTTTTAGTTCTGTTTTTTGTTGTTGTTTTGTTTTTAACATATTTTTTGCCTTTTAGTTTTAGCACTCATCCATCGCTCCTGGCAGCAATAATTATTACTATGGTTGTTTGCATAAAGGTGCCTTTTAATGTAATTCTATTGTAAACAAGAGCTGTCCATTCTTCTCAATTATGTATTTATTCAAGTATTTATATCACCATGAAGTCATGAGTATCTATTCTGTGGCTTATAATTAATTTCTATATTATTTATTTTGCTGCCCCTTTAAGTTAGCTCCTGTGTCCTTTTAATATGTTTCAGTGTTTCTGTGAGTAATTCCTACTTTTGGCACCACAGGATTTTCTGTGCTTACTTTGGAATATCCCTGCTATCAGTCTTTTCTCCAAGGAGCCTGGTTCCTTTTCTTGGAGAATGGTATTTAGACACCAAGATCTAGGTGCTGGTTGTGCTCACTGCTACCTGGGTATTATTGCTTAGAAACTCTCTCATCAGTCAGAGTTAGGAAATACATGTATGTCTAAAAACCCATGCATACACACATCTATTTTTAGTTCTATTATCTGTCTCCTTGTGTCCATACCAAAAACCATGATTTATACTGAGATAGGATGCATTCTTCAGTTAGATAACCCAAATCAAACACATGAACAAAGTAGAGCAAATAGAAATTGCTAGATAAGTGTTGTTGTTTAGTCACTAAGTGGTGTCTGACTCTTTTGTGACCCCATGGATTGTAGCCCACCAAGCCCCTCTGTCCATGGAATTTCCCAGGCAAGGATACTAGAGTGAGTTGCCATTTCCTTCTCCAGGGGATCTTCCCAACCAGGGATCAAACCCATGTCTCCTGCATTGGCAGGTGGATTCTTTACTCTGAGCCACCAGGGAAGCCCTAGATAAGTGTTGCTGCTGCTAAGTCGCTTCAGTCGCGTCTGACTCTGTGCGACCCCATAGATGGCAGCCCACCAGGCTCTGCCGTCCCTGGGATTCTCCAGGCAAGAACACTGGAGTGGGTTGCCATTTCCTCCTCCAATGCATGAAAGGGAAAAGTGAAAGTGAAGTCGCTCAGTCGTGTCCGACTCTTTAGCGACCCCATGGACTGCAGCCCACCAGGCTCCCCCGTCCATGGGATCTTCCAGGCAAGAGTACTGGAGTGGGGTGCCATTGCCTTCTCCGAGATAAGTGTTAGCAAGTATCATTAGTTATTGAGGTCTTATCATATGTATGCTCTGTATTACATGTCTAATTTTTCTGGGTCTCGATTTGTTAACTGTGAGTCTGGGTAACACAGCATCTGTCTCTTACGGTTGCTAAGAGCTTGAGAGATACACACATGCCCTTGGGCACAGGGAAGACTCTTTGAGAGCCCTAGAAATGGACATATCAGAGTTAAAATTCCAGTTGTCACGTCCTAGCTGACTGTGCTTGAGCAAGTGGCTTAACCTTATGAATCCTGCAGGATTAATTCCTTATAACACTTGGCCCATTGTAAGCCCTTGATAAACTGAGGGTTATCTGTGGGTAAACTGTATTATTACTCCCATGCTCTTCTGCCTGCATTCATTGAAAAGTTAATGCTGGTGAGGATTCTTACATATTCTTATAGTTCAACCAACAATTTAAAAAATTATTCAGTAAACTCTAGCCACCCTTTCAGGGTTTGGCCTGTATTCTGAGGATCCAGAAAATACTCAGTCCCTGCCTAGCCTTGGATAATGAAGCAGAGTCCAACACAGACACTCCCAGCTCTGAAGGAAACAGTGTTGGGCTAGAGAGAGGAGAGACTCAAGGCTGGAGGAACCTGAAGAATTGGGTATGAAGACTTTTCAAGGCCAGGAAGCAGGTATATCTGGATGGAGTATTTTTTTTTTTTTTAAGAAATGGCAGCTTTGGGACTTCCCTGTGGTCCTGTGGCTAAGACTCCGTGCTCTTGATGCAGGGGGCCCGGGTTAGATCCCTGGTCAGAGAACTAGATTCCGCATGCTGCAACTAAGACCCAGCGTACCCAAATAAATAAATATTAAAAAAAAAATAGCAGCTTTAATGTGCACATTTTGTTCAGAAAAAGAAGAAAAAGGAGGCAGACTCTTCAGGATTCTTCCCCTGATTTCCTAGCTGGGGTCTCAAAAAGCCTATTTCCAAGGCATCTTTGTGGGACAGATCTTGGGAGTTGGGGAGGTCAGTATGCAGGTTCTCCAGATTCAGGGGCCCATGTGGGGGACACTGGTGGTCCAAGATGGTGAGCCCTGCCTCCAAGCGTGTGCTCACTGCTGTGTCCCATAGGGAACCTGGTGACCAGAGGAGCTCTACCAAGTCTTAGCTGCAGTGCATGGAATCTTCAATCTTCGGTGCAGCATGCAAAATCTTAGTTGCAGCATGGAGAATCTTAGTTGCGGCATGCAACTCTTAGTTGTGGCATGTGGGATTTAGTTCCCCAACCAGGGGTTGAACCCAGGCCCCCTGCGTTCGGAATGTGGAGTCTTAGCCACTAGACCACTCCTTGTATGGAGTTTTGAGGTAGGATTAGGAGTTTTCTGGGTGCTGACAATCACTTGGGGCTGAAGGGATCATAGGAACAAAGACAGGATGGTGTGAAAGCATGTAGTGTGGATCAGCTCTTTTACGAATATTGGAACTCCACGAGCCAGACAGCAGCCAGTGCTGAGAGGAGTCTGGGTGATGGCTGCTGGGAAAAGTAGAACCATGACTCTGTCTGCAGGCTGTAGCAGAGGAGGCCCAGACTGCAGAAACTTTTCAGTGGGTCTCTTGGGTTTTGTTGGAGGCCAGGAAACACTTATAAGGGTCCTGGAAGGGGTGAGGGCTGCACATTGAGGCCAAAAGGGACTTGGCTGACTCCAAATGTTTTGTGCACAGTGGAGTAGAGACGAGAAAATATTTTCCTCTTTTGTGTATTTGAGAGAGAGGGTGGGAAGGGGTGGGAATGCTCAGTCAGCCCAGCGATGGTGACATTGGTTAGGGGAAACCTAAGGCTTGGGACAGGAAACCCTTCTCTGCTACCTTTTTCAGTTTTATTTCCTGCACAGCACTCACCAAAGCTGCAGTTAGATATTTATCGGTATTATTGTTTGTGCAATATCCAGCTGCCTGGCTGGAAGAGAAGTTCAATGGGTAAAAAAGAACTGCCCCATCTTATCCTTCATTAATCCGTGCCTCAGTTTCCCTCTCTGTAAAATGAGGATAATAAAAGAGTCTTACCAGAACATTCACATCCAATCCTAAAGAAGACATGAGAGAGAAAAATTAGGTGGCAAAAAACACATAAAAAGGCAGATTTAAGTCTAAATATGTCTATAATTACATTAAATGTAGACAGACTAAATGCCCTAGTTAAAAGGCAAGATGGGCAGACTGAATCAAAAAGCAAAACCCAGTTCTTTGCTGCTTACAAGGGGCACATGAATAACACAAGGATACATAAAGGTGGAAGAGAATGGAGCATTTAAAACATGCATCAATGGAGAATAGGTGTGTGATTTTTATATCAAAGTCCACTCTAAGGCAAGAAGCATAAAGAGGGGCATTTCATAATAATAAAAAGCTCAGTTCACCGGGAGAGTATGACAACTGCAGCTCTATATACAGCCAATGATGTGGCTTCCAAATATCAGAGTATATGTCTCAGAAGGCTGATGTGAGGATTAAGTACACGTAAAGTGTTTGCCAACATCTGTGACACCTGTCAGTCACTATTATATTACCATAATTGTTGATGTTATTACTTTATATTTGTTCATTTTAATTGTTTTTATATTATTGTTGTTTACTACAGTTCCTCCTGCCCCTATAACAGGGGTGGGACTGGTTGGGTAAGTGACTCCATTATGCAGATGAAACAGATTCAGAGATGAGCAGAGATTAGTCCAAGTCCCTCAGAACCAGGACTGGCCCAAGGTTTATTTGATATTCCTTCCCAGGCAATTTCACATAATTCTGCTACTTCACCACTTCTTCTGACTGGCCAGCCTTCCTTCCTTCCACAATGATTTCCCTGAATACCTCTCCCTGTTTTGTGCCAGGCACTATCACTATGTAGGTCTCAGGACTAAAACGATGAGAACATATTCTTCCCAGATTTGGTGGTGGTTTAATTACTAAGTCATGTCCGACTCTTGCAACACCATAGACTGTAGCCTGCCAGGCTCCTCTGTCCATGGGATTCTCTAGGCAAGAGTACTGGAGTGGGTCGCCATTTCCTTCTCCAGGGGAATCTTCCTGACCCAGGAATCGAACCCGGGTCTCCTGCATTGCAGGCAGGTTCTTAACCGACTGAGCTATCACTATGTAGGTCTCAGGACTAAAACAATGAGAAACAACATATTCTCCCCAGATTTGGAGAGTCTTCCAGTCTACTGGGAGAGGCAGAAGTCAACTGATGGCACAGACGGAAGTGAATCACATATGAAGTATACCAAGACTGCATCAATCAAAACACCTAGTCTTGCCTTGGGGATGTCAGGGAGGGCTTCCAGTAGGAGGTGACCTCAGAGTGCCTATCTGACAAATTATCTCCAAAAGCGAGTTACCTCCCACAATGTTAGCTACCTCCAAAAGCCAGCGTTTCATTTATTCATTAATTCATTCAGTTCCTCATTCATCTTTTGAACTCCCATAGACCCTAAGCATCACTCAAGGAGGTGGTAAGGACAAAACAGGCAAAATTCCAGAATGGAGCGGAGTTGGGGGAAGCCAAAGAATTAGCAAGATCATTCTGGAAGGGGGTAACTGCCGGGAAGAAAAAATAGAGTGAAGGAGGAGTAAGTGCCCCTCTTTCAAAACACGAGCCATAAAAACCCTTCTAATCAAAGCTGCCACCTTCTCCTTGGGGCCATAGGGCACCTTATCATACTCCAGCAGGGGAGGAAGGGAGGCGGGATTCCTCCCAGTGGCCCTGCTCGTTCAGCAGTTAACCGAGACATTATTGAGTTCCTCCAGTTTGCACCAGGCAACCTTCCCGGGATTAGACAGACCACGTTGCGCCGGGGGTGGGGGTGAGGTGGGGTGGGGGAGGGGCCCATCGCTCTTCCTCAGAGCCTGTGATCTACAGAAGTAACTAGGGATTCAGGGTGGGTTATCCAGCAGTCTCAGAACTGCCCTGACCCGCAAACCTGAGTTCCTTAAGAAAGTACCATTTAATGCTGTCCTCCCAACATCCCTCAAGGTGAGAGTGCGTCGATAGAGGTGTTTATCCCCATTTCGCAGATGAGCCGAATGTCAGAGAAGCGGTTAGTCTGGCCAGGCTGCGCGGTGCTGACCTGTGAACTGACTAGGATCTACAGCACCCCCACCCTTACCCCGGCTCCCGCCTCCGCCCTCTGCCCCCGCCCCCGCCCCCGTTCGGGGGTGGCGCGGCGGCCTCTGCCCCTTTAAGAACGTCCCGCTGATACAAGCAGGAAGGGGGCGGTGCCTGTGCCGGAGACGGATGTGCGCGCAGACCAATGGATGCTGCAGTCACTGTGGCGGCGTCCAATGGGTGCGGTGAGGGCGGGGCTGGGCGCCAGAGCCTGGTTCCCGAGGCGCGGCGGCCGCGGCTGGGGGCGGGGAGGGGGGCGCAGGACCCCAGGCTGGGGTCCCGGAGCCGGAGGCACGTGTCCCGGGGCACCAGCGGGGCCGCGTCGGTCCGAAGCACTGCCCGGGCCTGGGCTAGTCCGGGGCCAGGCGCGACGGGGGCTGCGACTGCTAGGCGGGGTGAAGGGCCGCGGGGGAGGCGAGCCGGGGGGCGCGGAGGGTCGGAGTGCCGGAGGGGGTGCTACCTAGTGGGGGCGACCGGGAGTGGGGGCCACGAAGGGTCAAGGGCAGCGGGTGGGGGCGCTGCCGGCTGAGTCGTGCAGGGCCGGGGGTGCCCGAGGGTTGCTGGGGGTCGGGAGCCCCAGACTGGTGGCGTCAAATAGGCGTGGGGCGTTGGGGACTGGGGTGGGAGGTTGACGGAGGGCCAGGCCGGGGCAGGGGGTGTCTGGAGAGCGTAGGGTGTTATGGGATTAGGAAGGGGGCGTCTGGGGAGATCAAAGTGTTTAGGGGCGACAGACCAGCTGTGGGGGAAGCTGGCCCGGGCTGGGGGCGGTGGTTGGGGTGGGGGGAGGGCTATTTATGCGAGCGCAGGGGATTGTGGGGGGTGGGACTGGGAGGGTCTCAGAAAATGGGACCCGAGCCCGGAAGGAGCAGGCAGGTGAGAGTTAGGGAGGAGATGCTGTGGGTTAGAATGACGGCTTTACCACCTCCAGAGCTTTGGGCCTAGGGGAGGGGGTCAGTTCTTGATGGTCCAGGGAAGAAGCTGTGGGTGTCTCGACCACTTCTGTAAGGGGGAGGCTACTTCGAAGGTGGTCAGAAGGCCTGAGGAGGGGAGAAAGGGCTCCTAGGGAATGGTTTGGGACAAGGTCCCTGGTGTTGGGGAGTTGTCTTAGGTTCAGGAAGGTATTGCGAAGGAATGCCTTGGGGTTTCTGGGAGGCTCCCCTTAGGAGATGGGACAACTGAAGGTGGGGAGCCCTGGTAAAGACTCACTTTATTTTTCTCTTGGGCTCTAAAAATAGCCTCCCCAAGGTCTCGGGGGTTGTTCCCCAGAAAAAAAATCCCAGCACCTACTCTGGGCAGATAAAGCCCCAGGTTCCAAATCCTGCATCATGTGGTTGGCTTGCTCTATGACCTTGGGCAAATGGCTTTGCCACTCTGGGCCTCAATTTCCTTTTCTGTAAAGGGATGTTCTCTACTTCCCAGGGTGTTTATAAAGATTAAATAATAATTAACTCTAATAATAGTTAATGCTGTTTGAACCTGATGCCATGGTTTGGTGAGTGGGTTGTTAAGTCCTTGGAAGAAACTGGGATTGTTATTCTACCCACTGTACAGATGAGGAAACTAAGGCCTGGAGCGCCTGAGTCACACAGCAAGTGATGGCCACGGTGGGGAATGGAGGCAGAGGAGATTTGAGGGGTGTGGTGGGATTCTTACCCCCATCCATTCCCCCCACCAGGGCCAATTCCCATCCCCCCAGCAGCATGGCATCCTGTGCTGAGCCCTCTGCTGCAGACCCTGAGCCCACTGCTCCGCCACCTGCTGGGGTCCCACCACTTGAGGACTTCGAGGTGCTGGATGGGGTGGAAGACGCTGAGGGCGAGGAGGAGGAAGAAGAGGAGGACCTGAATGAGCTGCCGCCACTTGAGGATGTGGGGCAGCCCCCACTGGAGGAGGCCGAGCAGCCCGGGGCCCTGGCCCGAGAGTTCCTGGCCGCCATGGAGCCCGAGCCTGAGCCCGCCCCGGCCCCCGACGAGTGGCTGGACATCCTGGGTAAGGAGCAGGGGTGGCTCGGGTTGACCCATGGCGCCCAGACAGCTCATGTTCAGGAGTGACCTTGGCCTAGGCCTTCCCCTCTCCTGAGCCTCATTTCCGCATCTCTGTCGTGCAGGAGATTGGAAGTAAAACGTGGTAACCACGGTGATCACTAGCCACAGGCAATTGCTTGAGATACTTCATGTTTATGAGCCCTTTTCTTGTCTCTGTCACACACACACACACACACGTATGACTTGCTTTCTCAAAGCTGCTAACAGGACTCAGAGACGCTGAATCACCTGCTCAGAGCCACACAGAGCTCTCAACCCCCAATCCTTTTCTTGGCATTTGTCTAACCAGTGCCTGACCACCGCCCCCCCTCAAACTGTGTCCTAAGGCCAAATAGATCTGTGGAGCATCCCATTCATAGTGTTCATTAGTGTGTTCAGTGTTCAGAAAAGTCCTGGAAGAGAAACGAGGAGAACCCATATGTGCTGCACCCTCCACCATATACTCCATCACAGCGACTCTGGAAAAGAAACAGTACTACTAGTTCTGATATCTAATACACTAAATAATGCAAATGTCCACACAAATAATAGCACATCCTTACTATCACTGTTAATGCTAAATAGTATCAAATGATACGGACACTGGTAAAACCAAATTGATACTGATTTCACCTCCACTACAGATACAGACTTTACTATGCCTAAAAAAAAACAAACACCAGGTGATATTTACTAAGCAGTGGTTCTGTGCCAGGCCTGTGCATCCTCTTAATTTTATCCTCACAGCAACCCTGTGATGTAATTCCTACCATATCTCTGTTTGACAGTTAGGGAAACAGGCTCAGAGAGGTGAAGGCACTTGTCCGAGGTTGCACAGCGCCCTTGGCTCTATTAAAGTTTGGGAAGTTCTCCTCTACTGATGCGAAGAACTGCCCTGCTCCCTGTGTGAGCATGAGGATGGCTCTGTTTGTTTACATTTGAGCCAGCCACTCTCGGAGGCCAGAATTCAGGCTTCTAGACAAGGAAACTGAGGCCTTGAGAGAGGCTGTGATTTACCCAGAGTTTCCCTGGGCAAGAGACAAAGCCTAGTTGAGATCCTACCAACATATCCACTATTAGTGTCCAGAAGCCTCAAGATACAGGATCCCTCAGCATCCACTAGATAAGTGATTCTGAAACTGGATGCAGTAGCGGGTATAAGTTGGGGAGCACTGCAGAAATTTGGAACACTCTAGAATGTTCCACAGTATGAATAGATCTTCCTGCCCATTATCTTTAGATTAGGGTCTACTCAGACTCATGGCAGTGTTTTCTAGACCTGGGGTCTGTTATAGAATACAGGTACTTCTTGGACATTGGGTGGCTGCAGATGACGTCAGTCTCTTGTGCCCCATAGATATAAGCTCTCTATCACCCCAGCAGTTGTAAGGGGATGACAGTGGGTGTCATCGTTGTGGGGGCTCCTTGAGTGGATTTGTGAGGGCCTGGGGCCTTGTGCCTGGTACTCAGTAGGTGTTGGCTGTGGCCATCTGGCCATCCCTAAAATTGTTTAGGGTATGAGGAGGAACATAGTGGTCTCCCTGCTGGCTGGAGGGGGCAACTAGGGGTTACTTTTGCTTTGAGGTCTTCCATGTGATGTGGTGCTTTAGTCGGGACACACCCCTGGCATCACAGGTACTCTACTAACCCAGCAAGCTACTCACTGGGTGTCACCAGGAGAAGCCCCAGCTCATGGCTGCGTATATTGAGACCCAGATGTCTCAGGGCTGAGATTGGAACCAAAGGAGAGAGGACAGGGTAGTGCTCCAGAGTCTCTTTTCTGGGCACCCCTGCTGCCTTGATTGTGATAGGCAGGATGGCTTTTCTCAGCCCTTTGCCCCCACTGAGCTGAGATGTTTTTTCTTCTTCTCCTCTTCTTTTGGCCGCTTGTGGGATATCAGTTCTCTGATGAGGGATCGAACCTGGGCCCCAGCAGTGAAAGCGCAGAATCCTAACCACTAGGCAACCAGGGAACTCCCGTTTTCTTTTTAAAAATTATTTTTAATTTAACAATTAACTAGACTTATTTTTATACAGAAGTTTTCTTTTTAATTTAATTAATTTACTTTTGTCTGTGCTGGGTCTTCATTGCTGCTCCAGCTTTACTCTAGTTTTGGTGAGCAGGGGCTACTCTCCAGTTTTAGTGCATGGGCTTCTCATTGCTCTGGCTTCTCTTGTTGCTGAGCACAGGCTTTAGTAGTTGCGGCTCCCAGGCTGTAGAGCACAGGCTCAATAGTTGTGGCGCACGGGCTTAGTTGCTTCGTGGCGTGTGGGATCTTCCCAGATCAGGGATTGAGCCCATATTTCCTGCATTGGCAGGTGGATTCTTACCACTGAGCCACCAGGGAAGCCTCATTTATTCATTCTTAATTTTTGGCTATGCTCGATCTTCACTGCTGTGCACAGATTATTCTTTGTCATGGAGCGTGAGCTTCTCTAGTTGTGGGGAGCAGGCTCAGCAGTGGCAGTCCACGGGCTTAGCTGCCCTGCAGCAGGTAGGATCTTAGCTCCCCAATCACAGATCAAACTCTGCATTGGAAGGTAGATTCTTAACCACTGGACCTCCAGGGATGTCCACCCGCCTTGATTTTCTTAAGATAACAGATCAGCCAGCATTCACTGAGCCCATCCCAGGGCCAGTATCGTCAGTCCCCAAATCAATACTTTCATGCCCAGTGTCCAGCCAGGGACACTGGGGCCCAGAGGCATGGGGTCACCTGCCCAGTCAGTGGGAGAGGAGCCACTGAAAACTCAGCTTGTGCCCTGGTGCTGTGCCACCCCCAGGAGAGGCAGAGCTGCCGGTGGGGGGAGTGTTTGCCCGGGGGGCAGCCATCCATCTGAGCCGCTTGGTGACAGGCTATTTGTTCCCTCTCCTTGGCAGGTAATGGGCTGTTGAGGAAGAAGACGCTGGTTCCAGGCCCACCAGGCTCCAGCCGCCCGACCAAGGGCCAGGTGGTCACTGTGCAGCTGCAGACCTCGCTGGAGAATGGCACGCGGGTGCAGGAGGAGCCAGAGCTGGTGTTCACCCTGGGCGACTGTGATGTCATCCAGGTGAGAATGGGGCGGGGCTGGGGTGAGTTGCGGGGACTTGGTGGTCGTGGTGGGGTGTGCAGGGACTGCTCTGCTGCACCTCGACCCACTCCACTGGTTCTGCTCCCCCAATCCTCCCAGGCCCTGGATCTCAGTGTCCCGCTCATGGATGTGGGGGAGACGGCTATGGTCACTGCTGACTCCAAGTACTGCTATGGCCCCCAGGGCAGGTGAGAACCTGCTGTTTACAGGGGTCCCTGTGGGGATACAGAAGTGGGTGGGACAGGTTGTTCCCCCATCTCATCCCATCTACCTGCACACTTTATAGAAAAGGAATCTGAGGCTCAGGGAGGGGAACTCCTGCCCCAAGTCACGGAGCTCAAGGGGAGCAAGAGTTAACGTCCCTTGTGTTTTACTGAGGAAGGGTGACAGCCCTTTCCCGCCTGCTCCTGAGCCAACCCAGTGTGCCTGGGGATTCAGTCACGGTGGCCGCTGGGTCTGAGTGCTATCCCCACCCCATCCCCCAGCAGGAGCCCATACATCCCCCCTCACGCGGCCCTGTGCCTGGAGGTGACTCTGAAGACTGCTGTGGATGGGCCTGACCTGGAGATGCTCACGGGGCAGGAGCGTGTGGCCTTGGCCAACCGGAAGCGGGAGTGTGGCAATGCTCACTATCAGCGGGCCGACTTCGTGCTGGCTGCCAACTCCTACGACCTCGCCATCAAGGCCATCACTTCTAGCGCCAAAGGTGACCGCCAGGTCGAATCCCAGCACCTCCCTGCAGAGCCATCCCCACTAGTGCTAGAAACTTCAAGCCACAGAGGGCCCCAGATTCAAAATGTCCTAGAAAATTCTAGAATCTGGGTAGATGTTCAACCATGCCTAGCCTATAGGTATCACTGGTGGTGGAGGTTTAGTCACTAAGTTGTGGCCAACTCTTTTACGACCCCATAGACTGTAGCCCACCAGGCTCTGTCCATGGAATTTCCTAGGCAAGAATACTAGAATGGGTTGCCATTTCCTTCTCCAAGGGTATCTTCCCGACCCAGGGATCGAATCTGCATCTCCTGCTTAGCAGGCAGATTCTTTACCACTGAGCCACCCGAGTGACTAAGCCTCTTTATGTATCTCTAGACTTATATCCCAGGTCAGTGGAATGTTATGGAGTGCAGATAGATGTTAAAATGTGGTTGACTGCAGACATTGTCAGTCCACATGTCCCATGATCAGGCCTTTGTTCACTTAGGCTCCATTTTGTAGACTCCTTGGGAGTGCCCTGAGGATGGTGCTGGTCTTGGCCTGTGTTAGGGTGGGAAAGCTGCGGCCAGAGAGGCCTGAGGTCCCCTCAAGGCATAGGTGGTAGAGGTCCCGCAGCACTGGGAGCTTGGAAATCCCCTATCTCCTGTCACTGGGACACTCAGAGACCCTTCCCCCGAGTCTCCACCACCACCAGGTGCGGAGGGGTGGGCTTGGCCTGGCTCCCTTAAGTCCCTCTGCAGCTAGATGGTTGGGGGGGGGGGCTAGAGGCATGGTCATAGCAGCTGTGGTTGAGTGCTGTCCCCCCTCAGTGGACATGACATTCGAGGAGGAGGAGCAGCTCCTGCAGCTGAAGGTGAAGTGTCTGAACAACCTGGCGGCCTCACAGCTGAAGCTGGACCACTACCGCGCGGCGCTGCGCTCCTGCAGCCTAGTGCTGGAGCACCAGCCTGACAACATCAAGGCACTCTTCCGCAAGGGCAAGGTGAGCTGCAGCTCGCAGGCTGGCTCCCCCATCCCAGGGCAGCGAGGCTGGTCTCCCACCCCCAGCTTGAGAAGGACATAAGCATCAGCCAACCAAGTTCTCTGGGGTACAGATGGGAAAACTGAGATTCAGATAGATGCAGGGGTGTGGCTTGGGTCACAGCAGTTCATTGGCTGAAGCCACGTTTGAGCCGAGCCCTGGGTCTTAGGTTGCCTGTGTTCCCCGGCACTGCCACCTGGCCCATCCGTAATTGCTCCTCGCATATAACCCTTTGTGACTGCCATTTCCCTCAGTAAAAGCTGGGTTCTTCTCGTGGACTTCAAGGCTGTAAGCCATCTGGTGTTTCCCCCTGCCATCGCTTTCCAGTCTACTCTTGGTTGTTACCAGGGCTAGGTCTGCTGCTACCCTAGTGCCTTTGCACAAGCTGTTCATACCCTGTTTACTCCCATGAGTCCTTCCCACATCTTCAAGCCTTTGCTGGGATGTCACCTCCTCAGGAAGGCCTCCCTACAACCCCTCTGCCTTGTTTTCCTTTTCCCATGTCACTGTCAGCATGGGCAGGTGTCATGCCTCTTGTCCATTTCCCTTCCAGAAGGTGGGGATTTTGTATGTCCTCTGTGTGCGTGCTAAGTCGCTTCAGTCGTGTTCGGCTCTTTGCAACTCTATGGACTATAGCCTACCAGGCTCCCCTGTCCTTGGGATTCTCCAGGCAAAAGAATACTGGAGTGGGTTGCTGTGCCCTCCTCCAGGGGATCTTCCTGACCTAGGGATTGAACCTGCATCTCCTGTGGCTCCTGCATTGCAGGCGGATTCTTTACCACTGAGCCACCTGGGAAGCCTTTTGTATGTCTCATTCACTGCTACATCTCTAGCCCTGCAAATAGAGCCAGGCACACAGTAGGTGCTGAGTAAGTGCAGGTGGAGCTTGGGGGTGAACTTGGCCTGAGTAGACCTGACCTGAATTGCTCTTGTCCATATCTCTGTTCATCTTCACTCTGCTGGGAGAGGGGGTGCCTTCAGCATTTTTTAGCAGTAAACTGAGGAAGCTGAGATATAAGCAAATGCTAGGTTACTTAGTGTGTTTGTCAGAGACCTGAGCAGGCCAGCCAGCGTTTTTAAAGTACTTTTGGGGTATAGAAACATGAGAGAAAAGATGCTGGCCTTGTTTTCAGGATTTAGAAAGAATCCTCTTGTGGGAAGTGAGACTGTCTGTTCTTGTAGCCTCACACCTGTTTGGGTCTGCTGGTCAAAGGGGATGGAAACCCACTCAGATTCAAGCAGAAGGAATCGATGGCTTGTGGAACTGCCAAGTTTCAGGCCTATCTGGCTTCAGTCACGGCGGGATCCAGGTGTTTAGCAGTGTTGTGGAGATAACTGTGTCTGCCTGCTGTATTCATTTCTCAGGCACACTCCTCTCTCAAGATGCTCCCTCCTGCTCTGCCAAAAGTGCCAGGCCTCCACCCTTTCCACTAAGCAACTGGCCCCCCAGTGCTCCCAGCATAGTTCCGGCTGGATCTCATTGGCTAGCTTTAGTCACATGCCTGGCTCTGAACCATTCAATGTGGCAGCATCCAGTTGGCTTTTCGAGTCAGCAAAGGTGGTGAGGGGGGAGGAGAGACCAGTGCCTGGGCCACTGGCGCATGTTGAAACCAACATTCACGGAAAGGAGCACCAAGTCTGGTGGGCCACGCAGGCAGTCTGAGGGCTCAGGGGAGCAGTGGAGGGGTGACTGGAGCTCTGGGGCAGGTGCTGGAGGTAGACTTGGAACTAGTCAGATGACTGGCAGCCTGGCAGGGCTGGGTCTCGAGGGAGAACGTGGCCCAGCTTGGGTCCAAGTGGTAACTCCCCACTTGCTCCCGCAGGTGCTGGCCCAGCAAGGCGAGTATAGTGAGGCCATCCCCATCTTGAGAGCAGCCCTGAAGCTGGAACCTTCCAACAAGGTGAGCAGAACAGGGGCACCCTGAGACTTGCCATGCTGACCTGTCGGGAAGTTTCTCTTGTGGTCTGCCCCTTATCTTTCTTGCTGTGGCTCTCCCCTATAGAGTTTCTGTCTGGGCAGTAGCAGGGGGTATGTGACTGAAGGGCCCCAACCTGCCTACTGAGACCCTTTTTTGACCCTTGCAGAGGCAGTCTGGGCTCTCACCCTCAGCAGGGGTTCCAGGAGTCAAAGGCACTGCCAGCCTGGCCAGTATCAATGTTTTCAGCTTCGTTCCCAGAATATTTCTTCTCAGAAACTTTCTTCTGGCCACCCTTGCTCCACCCCATCTTCTGGCTTCCTCGGAGGATGCAGACAGCACCCCCGACTTTGCTAATGCCTGGAGAATAGTAGACAACTCCCATGTCCCAGTGGTTCCAGCCCCAACGGCCCCCAGACCCCAGGGAGGCAGGCTGCTGGCAACAGTGGTTGGCTTCTGCTCTCACAAATGCCCTTCTCTCACAGACGATCCACGCAGAGCTCTCGAAGCTGGTGAAGAAGCACGCGGCCCAGAGGAGCACGGAAACCGCCCTGTACCGGAAGATGCTGGGCAACCCCAGCCGGCTGCCTGCCAAGTGTCCTGGCAAGGGTGCCTGGGTGAGCATGGGCGGGCGGGCACAGGGAGGCTCCCAGAGGAGGGCTGTGTGCAGGTTACACCATGAAAAGGGAGTTTCTTCATTTTGCAAACATCAGTGTCTTCCTGAACTGGGTCATGCTGGATCATGCTGGGGACATGGACACAGAGAATCCCCAGCATTGTGTGATCAGAAACAGAGCAGAAGATACAACACAATCAGGAGGGCTCCTTCAGAGGGGAAGGGGAGGTGTACCAGAGGAGGGGAGACTTGGCTTCAGTTTTGTTGCAGATGTGGGAGTTTTCCAAGAGGCAGACAAGGCATTTTCAGGCAGTGGTTTCCTGGGAGGCCCACTGGGGCCGTGTTGTTAGCTGAGGTGCAAGCCATCTGTCTTGACCACTGTCTAGCCTCCTTCTCCCTCTCCTTTATCCGCAGTCCATCCCATGGAAGTGGCTGTTTGGGGCAACTGCTGTCGCCTTGGGGGGCGTGGCTCTCTCTGTGGTCATCGCTGCCAGGAACTGACCGCCCAGGTGGCCGCCATCCCCTCCACTCACCGTGGACCCCGCCCTGTGCTCCCTAACTCCCCCAGGCTCCCTGTCCACTGCCCTAACTGGCCTAGCCCCCTCCTCTGGGGCGGGGGCAGTGAGGTTTGGGGGGTCACGTGGCCCCACGAGCAGGAGGGACTGAGCCCTATTGGAGGAAAGCGAGGCAGGGCCCAGGCCCCATGTCCAGCCTGGAGCAAGGGGGCCATCATTCCTCCAGACCCAATTCCCACCCCCACCCCCAGGGTGAGGTCCCAGCAGGGATCAGTCCCCGTGTCCTCTTCCCAACAGGCCTGGGGGCAGCCCTTCCCTGCCCAGCTCCTTTTCAAGCTCCAGCCCCTCGTGCCCCGCCTGCTGCCCTCTGTCCAGGCCCCCTCCACCCACACACAGTGAAATAAAAGCCTCCCACCCTGCTCCCTGCTCGTTCTGGAACCTTCTTTCAATGTCACTTGGGGCTGAGCCAGAGGCCTTCTGTGCCACGTCCAGCGTTGCAGAGGACTCGGGATGTGGCCGAGCCAGGACTAGAGGGGGCTTGTCTGCTCTCAGGCCACAGCAGATCCTCTGTGCTGAGCGGGAAACAGACCTGGCAGAGTGGGGCCTTGTGCTCAGGGTGCCTGGTCAGACTCAGCGGGAGTTCACTGCTAGCTGTGCTCCTTACCCCACCTCTCAATTCTGTTGCCTCATCTGAAACTGGGGACCCTGATGGCACCTCACTGGGGACTGTGCTGAGCCTTCAGCGACCACAGAGGTCTGGCTGTGCAGCAAGCAGACAGACCCGTATCTGGGCAACAGCATAGCCAGTGTAGAGGCCCTGGAGCAGGATGGAACCTGGTATGTTCAAAGGTGATAAAGGTGGGTGCTCAGCAGAGCTGGACCCTGCAGGGCCTCCAGGGATGGATGGGGTTGATTCCAGGAGCTGCGTCCCACCTCCTTTTCCTGACAACCCAGGACTATAGGAGCTTCTCCTCAAAATGCTGCCCAACGTCCCAACCAGGACAACAAGAGCCAGTGTTTGGCACCTTTATCAACCTGAGTTCCTTCTTGCTGCTTTAGCCTGCCTCCAGGAAAGGAGATCTCTGAGATAGACCACACAAGTGTATGGCTCATGCCCACCCCCTTACTAGTGCTTCTCAGGTGGCGCTAGTGGTAAAGAACCCACCTGCCAATGCAGGAGATGTGAAAGAAGCAGGTTGGATCCCTGGGTTCAGAAGATTCTCTGGAGGAGGAAATGGTAACCCACTCAAGTATTCTTGCTTAGAGAACCCCATGGACAGAGGAGCCCGGTGGGCTACAGTCCATAGGATCGCAGAGTTGATTACGACTGCAGCGACTTAGCACACACCCCGTTACAGTCCAGGAGGAGAAGCCACTGGCCACAGCCACCCAGCAGAAGGTGGCCATCAGGCCTTGAAACTCGATCTTTGCCCTGCTTGCTCCAGGCCCTCTCGGGGCCACCTGGATTACTCTCAGGGCACATCTGGCCGTGGCTTGGAACTGCTCCTACTCTCCACCATTCAGTCCTCTTAGGTTTCTACCTTGTCCTCCGACGGGAACGGGGTTCCATGGGAGACGCTGGGGTGGGGACCATGGGTTGGCCAGGCCTAGGAGGCCTGCATCTCAGGCAGGATACCTCCTCTTTGCTCAGTCTCCTTGGTTTCAGGCTGGGAAGCTGGCCTGAGAGGGTGCGGCCAGATGGACTGTGGGCTGGCTGGTGTGACTTTCTGGCCTGAGTGTGAGGGTCATCACTGCTGTCGTTCCTGAGTACTGATTATTCACCAGCACTGGCGTCAGTCCACTGGGGACCGGCAGCAGCCTTGTTCTGTGCCCATTTTTTCATCATATATTCTGGGGGCAAGTCTTTTGTCAGGTGTATTGTGAATGTATTCCCCACTTTGTGTCTCACTTTTCATTTTCTTGTTTATTCATTTGGCTGCACCAGGTCTTAGTTGCAGCATGTAGGATCTCTTCATTGTGGCATGCTAACTGTTGGTTGTGGCATGTGGTATCTAGTTCCCTGACCAGGGATCGAACCTGGGTCCCCTGCACTGGGAGCATGGGAGTTTTAACCATTGGGCCCCCAGGGAATTTCCTCACTTTTCATTTTCTGTTCATTCAAAGAACAGACATTTAAAATTTAATGCAGTCCAATTTGTCAATTTTTTTCTTTCATTCCACATGCTTTTTGTCAATACTTGCTGAGCTGTTTGTAGAGATTTTCTGGTTTTTCTTTTAAACCTCTTATGGCTTTAACTTTTACATCGAGACCCAGGAGCCACTTTGAGTTAACTTTCCTAAGTGGTGTGAGGTTAGGGTTGAGGTTCATATTTTTCCAAATAGCCATCCAGTTGGGCTTCGCAGTGGTGGTGTAGTTGGTAAAGAAACTGCCTGCCAACACAGGAGATGCAAGAGATACAGGTTCGATCCTTGGGTGGGGAAGATCCCTGGAGTAGGAAATGGCAACCCACTCCAGTATTCTTGCCTGGAAAATACCAGGGCAGAGAAGCCTGGCAGGCTACAGTCTATGGGGTCGCAAAGAGCTGGGCACACCTGAACACGCATGCATGTGTCCAGCTGTTGCAGAAACATCTGTGGGGAAGACTTTGTTTCCCCTAGTGAGTTACTATGACAGCTTTGTCAAATAGCAACTGAGGGACTTCCTGGTGGTCCAGTGGCTAAGACTCTGCATTCCCAATGCAAGTTCTGTATCTGGTCAGGGAACTAGATCCCACAAGCTGCAACTGAGAGTTTGCATGCCACAACTAAAGATTCTGCATGCTGCAACTAAGACTGGAGCAGCCAAATAAATAAATATTAAAAAAAAAAAAAGCAACTGACCACACACCTGTGAGTCTTTTCTGACTCTGCCCCATGCTGAGGGTCTCTGTGTCCCCTTGGCAGGTTTCACGTGTCCTGAAGACTAGCTTTTTAGTGATGATGGAGTCAGCTGGTTGTGCCTCCTTCCTTTGCCCCTCTTCTCCGTGGTTGCTCTGGTTATGCCCATTATTAGCCGAGCAGATGAAAGCTCAGAGAGGAGACAGATCCTGCCCAGGGTCCCACTACCTGGAAGTAACTGGCAGGATTTGGCCCAGGTCAGCCTGCCTCCAGAGTCCATGCAGCTGTTTCTGCATCTTACTGCAGGTTAAGGCCAGGAGGTGAGAAAGGCCTTGAATGCCAGGGCCAGGTGGGGGACTTTAGTGTATCCATCCCCGGGGTCATTCCATCCTCAGTAGTGTGAACAGGGCTGTGGTAGGGAGCCAGAGGGGCCATGAAGTTACCCTAAGGACACAGGAGGCCTTTGGGGGGTGTCAGACGGTGCTTGCTCCTGATTCAGGCACAGTATGTGCAAAGGTGTGCTGTGTTCAGAGATTGGATGGATGGATTTTTCTTTCATATCAAAACATATACAAGTGCCTTCTGTGTACCCTGTCTTGAGTGATGACTCAGCTTAGCCCTTGCCCTCAAGGGGTGCGACTTGCAGTGGGCCATGAATTGGAAGTGAACACAGTAGAATGAGCTTTGTGTGTGAAAGCTCACCTCTCCTGAGCACTTCAACAGGGTGACCTTTGCACGCCTCTATCTCACATCTTCCCTAAAGGACAACTTGAGTGCTGGCTGGGGTCACCCAGTGTAGCATCATCAGTGCCTTTGAATGCCTGTTCTCTATTTCTTCGCCTGGTAGAACTCATCTTTACTCCTTACCACACAGATGGGGCTGGTTCCCCACCAGCCTTCAGGCTCTGCAACCCAGGCCTGACCAATCACAGCAGTCCAGCTGCCTGGCCACAGTGATTGGCTCCTGGGTGGTCATGTGACCCACAGTGACCCAATCAAGGTCTTCCCTGGTACTTCTGCTGGAGCCATGAGGGCTCTTAGAACCCCATCTGTAGAGCAGTAAAGAAGAAACTCTAAAGGCGTGGGTTGTGCAAACTGCACAACAAACCCTGCACATTTAAAGGACTAGCCCTTGACTGGCACTTGGGAGGTCACTTCTAGACTCTTGGAATGTCCTGACTGATAAGAGTATCAGTTTACCTGAGGCCATGGGCCACACCAAATAGTCCACAATAACAATATGATTTAGGGTCGGGGGGACTTCCTTCATGGTTCAGTGGTTAAGACACCACACTTCCAATCCAAAGGACACAGGTTCACTTCCTGGTCAGGGAACTAAGATCTCACATGCCATCTGCCCCCCCCGCCACCCCCCCCAAAGAGAGAAAAATAGGGTAGGGGCTTTTGGTCACATGGTATCAGCTCAGTCTCTGGATGGGTGATCAGACATATCTGCATGACTGACCCCTCCTCCTCCACAAAAACCCTGGACAAGGCTTGAGTGTGCTTCCCTGGATGACAATATTCTGTGCGTGTTGTCACAATTGTTGCTGGGAAAATTAAGTGCTATCTGCAACCACAAGCTTGTGCCTGGTTTCTCTTGGTTTCTGCCTTATGCATCCTTTTCCTTTGCTGATCCTAGACTGTATCCTTTCACTGTGATTAACATAGCCATGAGTATAAGAGCTTTTCTGAGTTCTGTGCATCCTTCTAGTGAATTACCAAACCTGACAGTGGTCTTAGGGATTCCTGACAACAGATGTCTTTGACCTCATCCCAAGAAGAGGTGTGAGTCTCCCTATTGCACAAAAAAGCCCTGAGGCCCCCAAAGGTGGACTTGCTGGCTCTGAGATGGCCAGCTAAGAGAGCAGTGGAGCAGACTGCTTGCTGGCCACCCTACCAGGCAGAGGGGCCAGCTCCAAACTGAGAGTTCTCAGGGATCTTCATGTTCCTTCTGTTACAAAACTGTTTGCTCCAAAATCCCCAGGGTCCATTTGCTCTGACCTAGCAACTCAAATTTCAGGAAGCTGTGGGACAGATGTGCAGCAATGCGTCTCTAAGGGCTGTGTGTTGCAGAAATTTTAAGGCGTTCCTGAGATTTCTCATCCTGCATCATCCCTGGATGGGGAGTTGACCTTAAGATATGGGGATAATCTGGGTAGGCCCGAACCTGCTGGCTATAGAAGAGGAAGTCAGAGGGATTTAACACAAGGGAAGTTTTTATTACTGAGATGGAGGGGGCCACATGGCCAGTGCCTGAGATTGACCCCCAGTGACAACAAGGAAGTAGGGACCTCAGTCTTACAACCACCAGAAAATGAGTTCTACCAACAACCTGAAGGAGCTTGGACACAGAGCCTTCTTCAGGTAAGCTTCTGAGGAGGACATAACCCACCCAACATCTTGACCACAGCCTCATGGGACCCTGAGCAGAGAACCAGTTAAAACATACCAGACTTAGGACTCAGAAACTATGAAATAATAACTGCTCCTTTTATTAAGCCACTTTGTTATGCAGCAATAGGCAGCAATAGCTAACTGATATATATATTAGCAGTCGCCAGCTAATGAATAGTGGGTGTTCATCCAAGTGTGGCTTAAAATTCCATGAACTGCAAACAACATAAATGTCTAAAGGAAAGGGATTATGTACATCAACTCTTGTAAAACCATTAATAATGATCCCCATGATAATGGCATCTTCTTTGGTCTAGGGCTAGGCTCTTGGGTAAATGCTGTTATTATCCCTATTTTATGGATGAGCAAAGTGAGAAAAAGAGAGGGCAAGACACATCTAAGGTTCTCTAGGGTGAGGGTCAGGCCAGGGTCACTGTTCCCATTACAGAACTAGAACATTTTCAATGGGTTTGCTACATGGACTGTCTGTTGAGAGACCACCGCAAGGTAATCAACTGGCTTCCAATTTTTTGGGTTCTTAGAGGCTCAATTCCAGTTGAGCTATTTCAAATCCTAAAAGATGATGCTGTGAAAGTGCTACACTCAATATGCCAGCAAATTTGGAATATCAGCAGTGGCCACAGGACTGGAAAAGTCAGTTTTCATTTCAATCCCAAAGAAAGGCAATGCCAAAGAATGTTCAAACTACCACACAATTGCACTCATCTCACACGCTAGCAAAGTAATGCTCGAAATTCTCCAAGCCAGGCTTCCACAATACATGAACCGTGAACTTCCAGATGTTCAAGCTGGATTTAGAAAAGGCAGAGGAACCAGAGATCAAATTGCCAACATCCATTGGATCATCCAAAAAGCAAGAGAGTTCCAGAAAAACATCTATTTCTGTTTTATTGACTATGCCAAAGATTTTGACTATGTGGATCACAATAAACTGGAAAATTCTGAAAGAGATGGGAATACCAGACTGCCTGACCTGCCTCGAGAAATCTGTATGCAGGTCAGGAAGCAACAGTTAGAACTAGACATGGAACAACAGACTGGTTCCAAATTGGGAAAGGAGTACATCAAGGCTGCATATTGTCACCCTGCTTATTTAACTTATATGCAGAGTACATATGCGAAATGCTGGGCTGGATGAAGAACAGCTGGAATCAAGATTGCCGGGAGAAATATCAATAACCTCAAGATATGCAGATGACACAACTCTAATGGCAGAAAGTGAAAAAGAACTAAAGAGCCTCTTGATGAAAGTGAAAGAGGAGAGTGAAAAAGTTGGCTTAAAGCTCAACATTCAGAAAACTAAGATCATGGCATCTGGTCCCATCACTTCATGGCAAATAGATGGGGAAACAATGGAAACAGTGACAGAAGTTATTTTTTTAAGCTCCAAAATAACTGGAGACGGTGCCCGCCACCATGAAATTAAAAGACGCTCCTTGGAAGGAAAGCTATGACCAACCTAGACAGCATATTAAAAAGCAGAGACATGACTTTGCCAACACAGGTCTGTCTAGTCAAGGCTATGGTTTTTCCAGTGGTCATGTATGGATGTGAGAGTTGGACTATAAAGAAAGATGAGTACCGAAGAATTGATGCTTTTGAAGTGTGGTGTTGGAGAAGACTCTTGAGAGTCCCTTGGACTGCAAGGAGATCCAACCAGTCCATCCTAAAGGAGATCAGTCCAGGGTGTTCATTGGAAGGACTGATGTTGAAGCTGAAACTCCAATATTTGGACATATGATGCCAAGAACTGACTCATTTGAAAAGACCCTGATGCTGGAAAAGACTCAAGGCGGGAGGAGAAGGGGACAACAGAGGATGAGATGGTTGGATGGCATCACTGATCGACTGAACTGAACTGAAAGTGTACAATAGTATGCCATCTAGTACATTCACACTGCTGTGCAGCCACTCAGTTCAGTTCTGTCGCTCAGTTGAGTCCAACTCTTTGTGACCCCATGGACTGCAGCACACCAGGCTTCCCTGACAATCACCAAGTCCCGGAATTTATTCAAACTTATGTCATTGAATCAGTGATGCCATCCAACCATCTCATCCTCTGTCATCCCCTTCTCCTCTGGCCTTCAATCTTTCCCAGCATCAGGATCAGTTCTTCGCATCAGGTGGCCAAACTATTGGAGTTTCAGCTTCAGCATCAGTCCTTCCAATGAATATTCAGAACTGATTTCGTTTAGGATGAACTGGTTGGATCTCCTTGCAGTCCAAGGGACTCTCAAGAGTCTTCTCCAACACCACACTTCAAAAGCATCAATTCTTCGGTACTCATCTTTCTTTATAGTCCAACTCTCACATCCATACATGACCACTGGAAAAACCATAGCCTTGACTAGACGGACCTGTGTTGGCAAAGTCATGTCTCTGCTTTTTAATATGCTGTCTAGGTTGGTCATAGCTTTCCTTCCAAGGAGCAAGCATCTTTTAATTTCATGGCTGCAATCACCATCTGCAGTGATTTTGGAGCCCAAAAATATAAAGTCTGTCACTGTTTCCCCATCTATTTGCCATGAAGTGATGGGACCAGATGCCATGATCTTAGTTTTCTGAATGTTGAGCTTTAAGCCAACTTTTTCATTCTCCTCTTTCACTTTCATCAAGAGGCTCTTTAGTTTTTCTTCACTTTCTGCTAAAAGGGTGGTGTCATCTGCGTATCTGAGGTTATTGATATTTCTCCTGGAAATCTTGATTCCAGCTTGTGCTTCATCCAGCCTAGTGTTTCTCATGACGTACTCTGCATATAAGTTAAATAAGCAGGGTGACAATATACAGCCTTGACATACTCCTTTCCCAATTTGGAATCAGTCTGTTGTTCCATGTCTAGTTCTAACTGTTGCTTCCTGACCTGCATACAGATTTCTCAAGAGGCAGGTCAGGCGGTCTGGTATTCCCATCTCTTTCAGAATTTTCCACAGTTTATTGTGATCCACATAGTCAAAATCTTTGACATAGTCAATAAAACAGAAATAGATGTTTTTCTGGAACTCTCTTGCTTTTTCGATGATCCAATGGATGTTGGCAATTTGATCTCTGGTTCCTTTGCCTTTTCTAAAGCCAGCTTGAACATCTGGAAGTTCATGGCTCACATATTGTTGAAGCTTGGCTTGGAGAATTTTGAGCATTACTTTACTAGTGTGTGAGATGAGTGCAATTGTGCAGTAGTTTGAGCATTCTTTGGCATTGCCTTTCTTTGGGATTGGAATGAAAAACGACCTTTTCTAGTCCTGTGGCCACTGCTGAGTATTCCAAATTTGCTGGCATATTGAGTGTAGCACTTTCACATCATCATCTTTTAGGATTTGAAATAGCTCAACTGGAATTCCATCACCTTCACTAGCTTGTTCATAGTGATGCTTCCTAAGGCCCACTTGACTTCACATTCCAGAATGTCTGGCTCTAGCTAAGTGATCACACCATCGTTGATTATCTGGGTCGTGAAGATCTTTTTTGTACAGTTCTTCTGTGTATTCTTGCCACCTCTTCTTAATATCTTGTGCTTCTATTAGGTCCATACCATTTATGTCCTTCATTGAGCCCATCTTTGCATGAAATGTTCCTTGGTATCTCTAATTTTCTTAAAGAGATCTCTAGTCTTTCCCATTCTATTGTTTTCCTCTATCTCTTTGCACTGATTACTAAGGAAGGCTTTCTTATCTCTCCTTGCTATTCTTTGGAACTCTGCATTCAAATGGGTATATCTTTCCTTTTCTCCTTTGCTTTTTGTTTCTCTTCTTTTCACAGCTATTTGTAAGGCCTCCTCAGACAGCCATTTTGCTTTTTTGCATTTCTTTTTCTTGGGGATGGTCTTGATCCCTGTCTCCTGCACAATGCCACTCATAGTTCATCAGGCACTCCATCTATCAGATCTAGTCCCTTAAATCTATTTCTCACTTACACTGTATAATCATAAGGATTTGATTTAGGTCACACCTGAATGGTCTAGTGGATTTCCCTACTTTCTTCAATTTAAGTCTGAATTTGGCAATAAAAAAATTGTACAATTTAAATGGGTTAATTTTATGATATGTGACATTTTTTTAATGGGAGAGCTGGATAATCACCATCTCTCAGGGTCCTTTGGGGATGTAGGATTTTATTCTATAAAAAGTCTACTCTTACAGAAGAGCAAAGTTGACTAACCCCCACGATCCCCCAACAGCCCCGGGTCCACCTTAGGGAATACCCACCAGCGAAACCCAGCGTCCAATTCGCGCTCGGTTTGCATAGACACGCCCAGCCAGCCTCTGCTTCCGCGCCCCCACGTGTTTTGCGTCGCCCGGTCCCCTCCACGCCCTAGCTGGGGCTCTCCACAGAAGCCAAAGACGGAAGACTTGGAGAGACCTCATAAATAATACATCACGTCAGCGGCTGGTGGGGCGGGGCTTCGACGCGCCTGGCTGAGTCAGGGTTATGAATAATACACATTGAGGCGGGGGCTGAAGTAGTGCGCGTGTCGGGGCGGAGTCCGGGCACGGAAGTGGATACCTCTGGGGCCTTGAGAGGTGGGGGCCATCCATCCTTATGAATATGCAGATAATAGGGGCGGTGACTGTGGGCCGCCTTCGGCCCGTAGCACTGCGTGGCCAGCAGCGTCTCATGAATAATGCAGCACGTAGGCGGGCAAGGCGGTGCTGGCCCTGTCCCTGGGGGGCGTGGCCAGCCGCGTCTCTTGAATAATACAGCACGTTGGCGGGCAATGCGGCGAGAGCCCAGACCTTGGGGGCGTGGCCAGCCGCATCTCATGAATAATGCAGTGCGTCAGCGGGCGGCGGGGTGGGGCGTGGCCGGCGCGCTGCTGGCCCAGGAGCCGGGAAGCGGGGGGCGGGGGAGCGATGGTCGCAAGATGGCGGCGCTGAAGGAGGATCGGAGCTACGGGCTGTCGTGCGGGCGGGTGAGCGACGGCAGCAAGGTGTCCGTGTTCCATGTGAAGCTCACCGACAGTGCCCTGAGGGCCTTCGAGAGCTACCGCGCCAGCCAGGTGAGCGGCGGACTCGGCGCGGGCGTCGGGGCGCAGGTCGGCCTCGCGCGCCCCTCTCCGCGGCGTCCTGGCTTGGGGGTGCGGGGTCCGGCGTCTGAGATGTTGCTCGTGGGTTTCTGGGCCAGCGGGGCGCGGGGTGGGCGCATGTCCCACTAGGAGAGCGCGGAACCTCGACTCGTGGAGGCGACCCTGGCGGGCGGCCGAGGGCGGCCGAAGGGCCAGAACTCACGCGCCTGATCCGGGGGGCGTCTTTGTCGGCACCTGGAGGCGTCCGGGGCCTTTCCGGACTCACCCGGCACCTGGGCAGGAACTAGTTTTCTCACCTGACCAGGGGAGGGGGTGGAGGCAGCGCTGTCCGAGCACGGGAGGTGGGGGATTAGGACTTCTCTGTCTGACTGCTTCGCAGGGAGACTGGTAGGGATGGCTGATTGCGCTCCCGGGAACAGCTTTTCCGTCTAGGTCACTGGCAGGGTGGGTCAGTGGGTCACCGCTGTCGGGGCGCCTGTGGGGTCCTGTTCAGTTTGTGTGAGGAGGTTATGTCTGCACTTGGGGGCCGTCTTTGACGCTTTCCAGTGAGGCTCCTGGAGTTGGGTTCACTCTTATTTCTTGGGAAGGGAAGTTTGGGCAGAACCTGACAGCGTTTCCCCAGCTCCCCAGGTGGCCCTGAATCGCTGGACACCTTTAGGAAGAGGGAGTCTTTTTGAGGGGGAGTTGCTGGCATGGAGCCTTTCCTAGGCTGGGAGCCTGTGGTGGGCACCTGGGGAGGCACTCTGGCCACGGCACCTGGCTGCTGACTCTCAAACTTCTCAAGGGCCGGTTTGGGCCCTTCTGGGGAAGTTCGAGGCGTTTCAGTTCTGCCACCTGGCCCCCTGGGGGAGGGGGGTGTTGGGGATGGGCTTCTGTGCACCATCTCTCTAGGCCTGACTTGGGAGCACATCTGGGGCCGTGGTCTGAAACGGCTTCTTCCCATTTCTGTTTGTGTCATGGCGCCCTCCTCCTGTGTTGGGACAGAAATTGCAGGTGCCCAATGGTCTGGTCCTGAGGGGAAATGGTTGGGGGGGTCCTTTCCTCTTTGCCTGGAAAGTAAGGGCTTCATAGCCAGTGGTTAGGGGGTTGGGTCTGGTGTCAGGTTCGGGGAGGCACTGCCCTCTGTGTGTGTGTGTGTGTGTGTATGTGTGTACTGGGGATGGGGGGGCCTCGGGCGGGTTAGGAGAGAGACTAACTAGGAAGGAATGTGGCTTTCTTCCTGCCCTGGACTTGTTCGGCACCATTAGCTAAGCCCGGAATTTCTTTCCCTGTTTTGTTCCCAGTGCCCACCCTTCCCGCCCTTCTTCCCACTTTGGGGGGCAGTTTCCTTCCTGCCCTCATGTCTCGGTTTCCCCTTCATTGAACTGGGAATTCGTCTATCTTGGAAGAGCGAGTGCCCACCTGTCCTAAAGGGATTCCCCCAGGTGAGGCTGGGGTGCCACTGCAGGTGAGGAGGAGGGGGCCTGGTGGCCAGCTGCAGCCTCCCTTCCTTGAGGAATCCCAGCCCAGTCTTTTTTCCCCCTGGGCAATTCTGACTCCTTCTGCAGGAAGGCGGGCTTTCCTCGAAACAGCTGGGGGAAAGCTCCTGCATCGTGTAAATAAGGTGAACTTGGCACCTGGGCACGGTGGTTTGGGAGCCCCGCCTTCCCTGCCATGCTGCCCTCCCTGGCTCCAGTCATCCGGAAGGCCCGCCTGTGCGTCCACCTCATGCTGTCACGCTGCTATTTTTAATTTAGGGTGTTGGTTACATCCCTTAAGCTGGATCTTCCTCCTGTGAGGGTGAAGGTATAACTCCAGACTCAAGTTCGTCCCACGCAGAGCCCAGCTGTGTACATCAGTGTTGATCAGCCAGAAGGGGCTCCTTTGCAGAGCTTCTCCTTTAAGCCAGGCGTGTTAACCTGACTGGTTGGGCTGAGTTTTGGGGGTGACTCAAAGTTTCATTTTTCTCAGAGGCTGACAGGTGATTTAAGTTTCTTGGCAATTTCGTATTTATCCTATCAGACAGGCAGTGCAGCGGAGTGAGGTAAGACCAGGGCAGCTTGGACACTCGGTGTTCTTGGGTGGTAGGCATGGGGAAGGTGACCTGATGAACCTGTGTGACTAGGGAAGTGTATTGGCTGTTAGCATGATCTGTGTTTTGTTGCATCCTCATTTGTATGACTGTCACAGTTTAGAGTTTTCTATTCTCTAGCACTGCGGCTATATGGTTTGCCAGTGGCAACTTGTGGAGAGGGAGGGTTTTCACTTTTACTTTATGCTGTTTAGTTGCCCCTTGGACAGCACAGGTTTGAAGTACCCACTTATACATGGGTTTTTTTCACCAAACACGTACCATAGTACTAGGGGACCCACGGTTGGTTGACTCTGCAGATGTGGAACTCAGGATATGGATGGCTGACTATAAAGTTTATTCAGGATTTTTGACTGCTAGGGGCTTGGTGCCTCTAACCCCGGTGTTGTTCAAGGGTGAACTGTAATGGCAAAGAGGTTTTACAAACTCAGATGTGGCAGGGGGCTGAAGAGGAGCTTCCTTCAAAACTTTCTCTGTGGCTCCCAGGAGCCTGTAATCCTAGCTGTTGGACTAGCCCAAGTAGGAGTCCCTGACACCTTCTGTCTCCCGAGGGGTCTGGAGTCCGAGCTGCCTTTGTATAGACCCAGTGACCAGCCTGGAACGTGGTGGAAGGTAAAGGTGAAGTTACATGTGGCTGCCACTGTCCAGACTTGGGTGTCGTGCAGTCTCGAGTGTGTCTCAAGGCACTCCCATGGATCTCCCTTTTTGCTGTGATGGGTTATTTCCGGGAGAGAAGAGAAAGGACGTGTAAACACAGCCCATCGCTCCAAGATCGCATCATGGGTCTGTTCAGAGAAGTGTCCCTGATATTGACTCTGAGGAAGTGACCTTTGCTGGGGCACCTTCCTCGATCACATGGATATTTCATCGTCAGATTTGATGGGTCTGTTGCTGAGTGACCCTCTCCTCTCCTGGATTATAAGTTTCTTAATGGAGAGGAAGATGTTATTTAGGGAAAATTGAGGGCTCAGGGAAGGGCCCAAGAAACCTGTGAACTGGAGCCTGTCTGGGTTTGAATCTCTGAATCTCAGGTGTACCTGCATGAGGCCTTGGTTCTGTGCCTGACCCCTCCCAGTCCAGCTCCTCCTCCTCAGAGCTCTGAGGATCCCATTGGCTGCTCTGGATCCTTCTTCTCTTTAGGATTACGAGTGTCCCAGTACCTGAGCCCTCTTAGCTCCTAATCCTGCCCTCAGGGTTGGGGGTGTCTCAGTGCCCAACCCTCTCTGAGGACTGTTAGGGTCCTAGTACCTGAGCCCTCCCAGCACCCAGTCCTTCTTGCCAGGCTCCGAGGATCTTGGGCCCTGCCCTCTCTGAACTCTGGCTCCTCCTCTTGGGGCTGTCAGGATTCTTTTGGCATGTGTGCAACCCTGATCTCTCCCAGGTTCTCAGCACTTGGTGTGGGGACCCAGGGCCAGTTCCCACCTGGAAATTTGAGCAGAGACTATGGGAAGCTATCTTCCTGAGTCTGATTTGAGTGCCTGGTCTGTACAGGGACACCGCTCAGGGGCTAGATGTTTACCAGTGACCAAAATGTGTCCCCAGTCTCTTTAGCTGGCATGCTGGAGGCAGGAGACAGATAATGGACAGGGTGGCACCGAAATCAGCCTGAAGAGCTTGTCAGCGGTCAGTGTCAGGAAGGAAATAAAATGGGGTGACGTGAAAGGGTGCTAATTAAGAGAGGGACGCTTAGGGCATGCCAGAGCTGAGGTCTGCCGGGCGAGGGGTCCCCAGGGGGAAGGGGTAGAGGTTCCAGGCATGGCACGTGTACAGGCCTTGAAACATGAAGGGCTGGGGAGGGTGTTTGCTGAGGGTGGGGGCTGCGGGCTAGGTAAAGGGGTGGAGGCGGCTACAGGGCTCTGTCCTGGGGTGGGTGTAGGAAGAGGGGCTCTGCAGCAAATACCATGAGACTGTTTTGGATTCACACTGGGGGCTGCTCGCCTGCTGCTAAGGGGCTAGCTGCATGGGTCTCAGCTTGGACACCAGTGGCAGGAGGAGCTTTAATTTAGCCTCTGCTCCCCTCCCCCATGGTGAGGCCCCAGGAGGTGGGTTCGTCTCCCCTTCCTGGGTGGGGGGTCATCCCACTTGGCCCTAACTAGGTGGCTTCTTGCCAGCCATGTCTGTCTTTCAGATGGGCTGTCTTTAGGAATAGCGACTAACTAAATTTGCTGCCCCTCCTGGCTTCCAGCCAGGTCCCTGTAAGCCCTTTGTCCAGGCACATATCATCTTCTTGACAGTCTTGGCTGGTAGACTAGCTTCTTGTTCCCACTGTTCATTGTGGGCAGTTGAGGCTCTGAGGGGCAGTGTTGCTTGCTGAGGTCACTTGGATTGTCCTCGCTGGCGCAGGCTGCCTCTCAAGTTAGGAGGGAATTTGAGCCGCTGGGACCTAGCTATGAAAGGGAGTCCCACTGTGGTCTCAAGTCCTTATGAAATGCCAGCATTCTAGGCTCCTGGGAGTGTTGGTGATGTGAGTGGCCATGCAGGTTCCTGAAGTTGCCAGCTTTGACTGTCCTGTGTCCCCTCTCCCTTGAGAAAACCTGCAGGTGATAACCAGTGCCTGTGGATCATGCCCCACGTGCTAGCGCAGGCCTGAGCTGTACACGGGACTTCATCTTGTCTCCTGGCTGTCAGCCCCAGGTGGGGAGCGGTTCCCATTGCTCAGGTGAGGACACAGGTAAAGACTCTGGGAGGCCGAGTCGCCAGAAGGAGTCTCGCACCTTAGATGGGGCCAAGAATCAGGCACCTGGCTGGAATGCAGTGATGCAGTGTGTGGCCCTGAGCTTTGCCCCCTCTGAAGGGTGGGGAGTCCCTCCCAGAAGGCTCATGTCTCACAGGTACTGAGGGCAGGCGAGCAACCTGGGTTGTGGAGTGAGTGCTGGTCATTTCTGTGGATAGCCTGTGAGGCTGTGTGTGAGGGGCCAAGCCCCCCATCAGCCGCTGTGACCCTTGATTAGGTTTCCGGCAGCCGTTCGCCATGGTGATTGTGCGTAAACAGTCATCGGCTCTCGGAAACCCATCCACTGTTGACTCATCGGCAAGGCCAGAGTTCATCACCCTTGAAGTAGTTTTGACATCATACCCGGATTGTGACATCTCTGGGAAATCCTTGAAAAACAAGACAGCTTCTCCTGGTCCCAGAGCAGACCCTGTTTTGAGAGAGCTGCTTCTTTATGGCAGCAGCCCTGCTCGACGTGCCCGGCTGTCAGTCCATCCTGCGCCTTTGGGTTTGCCACCCCTGGGCTCTTCATTTGTAGGGCCTCGCTCCCTTGCTCTGCCTGTGTGACTTTCTTTTTGGTCTTCTCTCTTCTCGGTGGCTTGCGTGACCCGGAGTTGTCTGAGATCTCATCTTTTGCAATACATGGTCACTCTGCAGTCACCCAGAGCCAAAGGGATGTATTCTAGAACAGTCCCTCCAGAGACAGCCTCTGACCGGTTGTGCAGTAAGTGGCACAGACAGCCACGATGTATAGTTCTGTCACTTTGCTTTTTAATAAAGAAGCGGGTGTCCAAGTAAAGCATCCAGGAGGAGACCCCCTGTCCCCACACTAAGTGGCTGCACTGGTGTCTGATGCTAATTATATCCTCCTAGCTGAGCCCTCCCTGGCCACACTGAGATGTGGCTCCTGGCTGAGTCACCAGGTCAGAGGGGTGTGTTGGTGACTCGCCACGACCCCTCCAGAGAGGAGGGGGCCTCACGTGTTTGTGAAGATTGTGGGGTCACTAAAGTGAAGTGAAAGTCGCTCAGTCATGTCCGACTCTTGGCAACCTCGTGGACTATACAGTCCATGGAATTCTCTAGGCCAGAATACTGGAGTGGGTAGCCTTTCCCTTCTTCATAGGATCTTCCCAATCCAGGGATCGAACCCAGGTCTCCCGCATTGCAGGCAGATTCTTTACCAACTGAGCTATCAGGGAAGCCTGTGGGGTCACTGAACTCCTGTTTAAAAGTGACGTGTGTCAGAATTTCTTTCTTTTTACCATAAGAGCAGTATAGCTCAGTGATGAATACTAGTGATTCCCTGTTCCCATAGACTGTTGCTGGCACCTTGGTGCCTTCCTCTTTCTTGCATCTAGGCACTGAGTTATCACATTGGTGGTCTCATATAGTCTCTTTTTTAATTTAAAGTTTTATTGATAAAAAATATTTACTTTTAGCTGTGCTAGGTCTTTGTTGCTGGGCATGGGCTGCTCTTTAGTTGCGGCTTGCAGGCTCAATAGTGAAGAGGAACTAAAGAGCCTCTTGATGAGGGTGAAAGAGGAGAATGGAAAAAACTGGCTTAAAATGGAACATTCAAAAAACTAAACTAAAAAACCCCCCAAAATCTAAGATCATGGCATCTGGTCCCATCATTTTATGGTAGATAGAAGGGAAGAAGTGGAAGCAGTGACAGATTTTAATTTCTTGGACTCCAAAATCACTGCTCAGTAGTTAACCACTCAACCACCAGAGAAGCCCCTTATATAATCTTAGGTCTCAATTCTTCCCCAAAACTGTATAAGATTTTTTTTTTTTTCCTTTAAATCACAGTGCTGAGCTTTGCTTTTTAGTGGCTGTGTTTTCTCCTGCAGTGCAGACTCTGAACAGGTCTGTAGTCCTCCAGCATCACACTGACCTGGGGATTCCCAGGCACCTGGGACCTTGTCCTCTGTCCTGTGCTGAGTGAAGGCTGTGCAGAGATGCAGAATTGCAGCGAGGAGCGGAGCTGAAGTTTGCAGGTGCTGAGCAACTGATCTCTTGTCTGGCAAAATCGAGGCCCAGAAGGGACATGGTCTGTTTTGTGGTGTTGGACTGTCAGCTCGGTCAGGCATGGAGCAGGGGAGACTGGGGGTAGAAACTTGGATGCCTGAGCCTGGGGTCCAGTGGGGACAGGCAGGGGGACAGAAGTGGAAGTATTGGGGCTGCCAGCTGTACCTGGTTGGGGAAGGTGGACATTTCTAACCTTTCCTGATTCTGGGCACAGAGCAGAAATGCCTTTGTGCGCCTGGCTTATTGTGATGCTTTAGCTGGGTTTGTGAGAGTCAGATTATGCAGTGCTTGTAGAGACGCTGGTGGTCGCCCGCTGGAGTGACTGTTGGCGGGGGAGGAAAGGCGGCTACGGCCCATCAGAGAGCTGCTGTGGGTCTGCGGTGGGTGAACAGCGAGGGGGCGAGGTGGGAGACTTGTGTGTGTGGCCGTGGCGATGGCTGCTGCAGGGCCTGTGTCTTTCTGGGTTGCTGCCTTTGTCTCAGGGTGTGGATGTCATGAGCTTCTTGCTAGAGTCCTAACGAGTGCAACTTAGAGGTGGTTTTGAATGGCTGTGGCCGCAGTGGAAGCAGCAGCCTTTCTTTTCCTGGTTCTTGGATTGTGTCTGTTGCTCGGGGGCAGTTGGATGGCAGGTTTCCCCGATTGTGCTGGCCTTGATCAGTTCCTGGACAGTGGATGTTCTGGATGCCGGGAGAGTCAAGGCTGGGCCCTGGACCTGAGACAGCATTTGGGGGTCAGTGTCACCCCTAGTTAGCTTCACGGGCAGACAAGCAAGTGGGCTATGCTTTCCACGCACAGAGAACATTGGGTCAGGGGCCCAAGGCCCGCTTATCACTTCCCAAGGTTCCTAGGCACACTCCTAAACAGGCAGTCCTGGAGTAGTTCAGCCTGTCTTGGCCTGCTCTGCTTTCGAGATTGAGGGCTGAGGTTAATGCTCAGTGTTGGTCCATCGTTAGGGTTCTCCTGGTAGACCTTCAGCCAGGGAAATTGAGCCGTGGCATGGGGACACCTATCCCGAGTATGTGCTCTCCCAGTACCTCTGGTTTCTACAACCTACGCCTGTCGGGAGGGTGTCAGCTCCTTGTGGTTTGCCTGGCTGCTCTGTGTCCATCTTAGACATGCCGGGAGGATGTCCTCACAAGGAGGTGTCTCTGTCAAAGGATGTTACGCGTTGGGATCAGGTGGCCTGGCTCCAGCCAGCTCCTGCTGACAGCCTGGGGGCCCTGGGCTACAGGCTTCTTCCCAAGCCTCAGTTTCCCTGGTTGGAGCCACCCCTGCAGGATGGCCTCCCGGGTCAGGCAGGTGAGGCATATGGATGCTGCCTCCCCCTGTGTGTGTATGCGCATCCTACAAATGACTTGAAAAAGGGAAGGCCTTCAGAATTTAAAATACTGTCTTCTTTGTCTATACTGTCAAAGATTTCTTTGTAAAATGAAGAATGGCTAGATTAAGTGAATTTCCTCAGTCTTTTTGAGCTATGTTCCTGTGCCTGGGAGTCCGCTGCACTGTGTCGGAGGGAGCTGGGCCCCTTCTGTGGTCTAGGTGGACAGTGATGGTGGAGCAGGTGGCGAGCAGAGCCCACATGGACTTGAGGGGAACAGGAGGGCATGACCAGGTTTCTGGAGACACGTCTGGCTGGGCCGCAGGCTGACTGCTGAGCCCTCTGGGCTGGTGGCTGCTGATGGCAGAGCGTGAGGAGTCAGGCCCAGAGCCGAGGGTGTGGTGGCTCTGTCTTTGCCTTCAGGTTGTGCCCAAGCGTGTGGCCTTTGGGGAATCACACAAGGGCAGCCTCGAGGGGTCAAACCTCCCTCCACTCGAAAATGCTGTTGCCCAGGTATGTCGCGGAGTTGGGGGGAAGTTCTCTCCTCTCCATCAGCAGCTTGGCTGCTTGTGGCCCTGGCAAAGGTGTGTAAAAGCCGAGTAGTGAGGGTCCATTCCTGCCCTTTCCTGGACCCTTTGGCTTCTTTCTGGGCAGGAGTGGCAGGACATGGGCATGAAGGGCCTGAGGAGTCCCTGGCCTACCTCTCTGCCCACCTGGATGTGTGCCTGTGGCCACTATGTCCTGTTGATTAGACTGACTGAGTTGGCTTTGCCTTGCAGCATCCACATCCCTGTGGGGGAGGCCAGCGGAGGGCATGGTGACGAGGAGGGAGGGAGAAACACATGGCGATGGGCAGGAGGTGCCCTGGGGTTGCAGGGCAGGTGAAACCCCGCAGGGAGGGCCAGGAATGTCTGCGTGAGATCCGAGAGAGCAGCTAAAGGAGGGAGGCTGGGAGTTGGGGGGCAGCCGGAGGAGGTGGGGGTAAGGGGTGCCTGAGCCGGAAGCTGGGGTTAATTTCATCATCTAGGGAAGCCCTGAGTGAGTTGCTGGGGCTGCTCTTCTTTGTGTGGGTGTAGATGGCTGCCACCCCTTCCTGGGCTCCCTGTGGAAGGTTCAACCCCATGGCTGATTTCACTCTGTATGAGCATTTTCCCCTGGGAGCTTCCTCCTGTGACAGGCAGGACTGGGGGCAGGTTGTGGTCAGGGAGGCCTTGCCAGTGCTAAGACCAGTCAACCCCAGTCTTAAACCTGGGACCTCTCATAGCCTTAACGTTCTTTTTATCATGTTATTTTTTGTCTTTAATTATAAAATTCACATAGCATATGTTTGCCGTCTTAACCATTTTCCAGTACTCAGTTCAGTGCCATGAAATACATTCACATTACTTTGCAGCCATCACCATCATCCATCTCCAGAGCTTGTTCATCTTCCCATTTTTTCCTCCCTCAGCCCCTGGCAACCACAATTCTGTTTTCTGTCTCTAGGAGCTGTAGTTCTATTGTCTGTCTCTACAAGTTTGATAGGCTTCCCAGGTGGTGCTAGTGGTAAAGAACCCATCTGCCAGTGCAGGAGTCTTAAGAAGTGCTGCTTTGATCCCTGGGTTGGGAAGATCCCCTGGAGAAGAAAATGGCAGTCCATTCCAGTGTTCTTGCCTGGAGAATCCCCATGGACAGAGGAGCCTGGTGAGTAGATATCCTCACCAACACTTGTTATTTTCTCTTTTGTTGGTAGTAACCATTCTGACGAGTGAGAGGCAGTCTTGGAGCCTTTAAAATGCACTAAGATACTTCTGGCTCTCTACGAGAGCTACAGTCTGAAGGGCCTGTGGCACTTGCTGAACCATTGATAGGCTTAGGAGTTCCCTAGTTGAAGGTGACAGAGGACCTGGCCCCAGCAGAGTGGGGGCGTGCTGGCACCCACACTTGAGGTAGGCTTGGGCTGCCTTCAAGGGCTTCCCAGGCAGTGCTAGTGGTAAAGAACCCCTCTGCGAATGCAGGAGACTTAAGAGACGTGGGTTTGATTTCTGGGTCGGGAGGATTCCCTGGAGGAGGAAATGGCAACCCGCTCCAGTATTCTTGCCTGGAGAATTCCATGGACAGGAGAGCCTGGCGGGCTACAGTCCACAGGGTCACAAAGAATTGGACACAACTGAAGTGACTTAATACATACATGACTTCAAGGCCTGCCTGAGGGATGATCTTGAGCAGGGTCACCTGGGAGCAGATGACAGGAAGGGCAGGGAGAGTAGGTATGGCCCCGCCCTGAATGAGAAGCTGTGGTCAAGTGGTGATGACAGTGACAAGGGGAGGAGAACAGTGATGAGTAGAGATGGCAGTGACGGTGCGAGAGCCTGGGCCCAGTCAGGACCTGGATCACTTAAGTTGGAAGAGTTAGTAAGTACCTTGGGTAATCTTCCCTGGTGGCTCAGGCAGTAAAAAAAAAAATCTGCCTGCAATACAGGAGACCTGGGTTCGATCCCTGGAACAGGAAGACCCCCTGGAGGAGGACATGGCAATCCACTCCAATATCCTTGCCTGGAGAATCCCATGGACAGAGGAGCCTGGTGGGTCACAGTCCGTGGAGTTGCCAAGAGTCAGACAGAACTGAGCGACTAATACTTTCAAGTTTTCAACACTTTCAACTTAGGTGGTCTAGAAAACCTGTCGGGAGGGGGCAAGCAGAGGGGGTGAGGGCCAGGGGAGGGTGGGAGTGTGTGTGTGACATGAGTCAGCCCAGGCAGCTCAGCTCTCGGCCACCCTCTCAGAGGCAAGGCTTCTGTGCTCCCCACTCCCCTAAACCCAAATGGAGGTCCTGAGCTCATGTAACAGGTGGGGCTGGGCTCCTCCCTACAGGCACCTGAGGCTGCCCGACCCTTCCCTGGTCCTGAACCTGGATGGGGCAGAATCGGTTCAGCTTTTGTGAGTTTAGCAGTTTGTGGCCCATGTTGAATCACAGCGGGAATGTTTTGGAAAATGGGCTTTCTTGCAGATGGGAAGCGGCCTGGAGACCCCAAGGGCCTGGAACTGCCCTTTGTAGGGCACTGGGCAGGTACAGGGCTGAGCCTCAGCCTTCAAGATCTCTGGTGCTTTTGTCCCCACTCGTGTGCTTGACCTGACCGCGGGGCCTGGATGAAGGTGCATGGGGAGGGGCGGGGGAGGAACAGGGTGCTTTCCTGGACCCTGTGGGCAAATGCCGCCCGCTTACCTCTGGGCGGCGGGGCTCCTGCGGGGAAGTTGGGCCCCCTGGCTGGTCCTGCTTCTGCCGCCCTTCCTCTTGCACGATGTATGTGTATGTGTGTGCGTGTGTATATGTATGTGTGCACCTTGGCCACACACCTTTGGTTCCCTCGGTCCAGGGAGGCTGATCTGAGGGGACCCAAGGGCCCTGTCATGTCTCCTTCCTGGTCAGGGTGCCGCTGGGGCCCAGAGGCACCTTGCCCTGTCCCACTGCCCTGAGGAGGGTAAGTAGGCTGGGAGGTTCCTTTTTCCTTTTCCCTTTAAAAAAGGAACGATTTACTTACTTATTTATGACTGTGCCATGCAGCTTGTAGGATCTTAATTCCTTGACCCGGTTTCTTTTTCTTTTTCCCTTTTTTAAGTTGATTGACCGATTGCTACGCCGAGAGGCTTGCAGGATCTTAGCTCCCCAACCAGGGATTGAAGCCGAGCCCTGGCAGTGACCAGGTCCTAACTGCTGGTCGTGGTGGGTGATGGTTTAGTTGCTAAATTGTGTCCAACTCTGGGCTACCCCAGGGACTGTGGCCTGCCAGGCTTCTCTGTCCATGAGATTTCCCAGGCAAGGGTATTGGAGTGGACCTCCATTTCCTTCTTTACCTAACCACTGGACTGCCAGGAAATTCCTCCCTTAAAAAAAAAATTTATTTGGCTGCACCAGGCCTTAGTTGTGGCATGTGGGATCTTTCTTCTTCATTGAGGCCTCTGGGATCTTGAGTTGCAGCATGTGGCAGTCTGGTTGCCTGACCAGAGATTGAACCTAGGCTCCCTGCATTGGGAACACAGTCTTAGCCACTGGATCATCAGGGAAATACTCTCCCCCAACCTTTTTAAAAATTAACTTATTTATATTTTACTTAACTTATTTGGTTGTGCTGGTCTTTGTTGCTGAGTGTCAGCTTTCTCTAGTTGCGGTGAATGGGGGCTACTCTTCCTTGTGGTACTCGAGCTTCTTATTATAGTGGCTTCTTGTTGCAGAGCACAGGCTCTGGGTGAGTGGGCTTCGGTAGTTGCAGAATCCCTGGACCAGGGATTGAACCCATGTCCCCTGCATTGACAGACGGACTCCCATCTACTGCACCACCAGAGAAGTTCCCCCTCCCTTTTTTTTTAACAGTGACTTTTTGGGGAAATGCAGCTTCCTGCTGTGGACTTTGTGGTTCCCCCCACATCTGGAGGAAGTGATTTAAGGGTCCTAGTGCCACACTTCCACCAAGGGGAACACCCACTGAATCAAATGGTGGCAGCCTGACTCACAGGGGCCAGAGTGGGACAAGCTCAGCTTGATCTTGCCCGTGTTGACTGGTGCTTCCCTGCCACGTTCTCGGGGTCCTGACAGTGAGCCTGTGCCACATCCCCCTTCGGCTGCTCCTTTTACCTGTGGGATTGGTGGTAGAACTCCTGGGGCCACTTTCTGCCCTTGAAGAAGCTGGGGTCTGTTGTGCCCAGTGTTGCAAAACCAAGGTGCCGGCAGTCTGTCACCATCTTAGGTGAACAGAGTCAGATAAGGATGCTGATGATGTACACTGTTACGGCGTGTTCCTTTTTTCTGTGCCAACCTTAGAGTCTAAAAGGAGGGTTTGTAAAGAAAGCTTTATTGGGGTGCAGTGGCCTTGTCTATAGCTGCTGTCACACTGTGACAGTGGCAGAGTTTTGCCATCAGGGACTGTGGCCACCAGAGCCTGAGACCTTGACTCTGTGGCCCTTTGCGGAGGAGGCCTGCAGTGATGATCTGGCGTGTTAGGATGGGTATGTTAGTAGACTGCGCTGTCCTGGGGCAAAACTCAGGCCCTCAGCCCCTGTGCTATTGTGTGCAGCCCCGTGAGCCCTGGCAGACAGCTTGGTGTCATGTCTCAGGGGTGGGCCCACGCTTCAGAGGATTCTTTTGGTCCAGCTCCTTCATTTCATGAATGAGAATGTCTAGAGGGTGGTGGCGAGCCTCAAACCCAAGGGGGTCCACTCGGGCCTGCCTGCACTCCCCGTTTCACACAGACTCTGCTTGCTTTCTGCCCCTCGTGGGAGGCGCTGGCTTTCCGGGTAGCAGCTTTCCTCAGGCACAGTGTCAGGCTTGGCACAGCTTCCAGCAGGCCTGGCCTTTTCGTTTGTGACCTTCTGGTGAACTTGGGAAAACATAGTTGCGCAGCCTGGGTGGGAACAGCTGTGTGCGAGTCCCTGGGAGAGCTGGGAGGGCAGGGGTCTGCCTCTGATTCGAGTCAGGCTTTGGCAGAAGCCCCCCTACCCTCTGCCTCAGCTGCATGGGTGTGCGGCGGGGCTGGTGTCCAGGAAGGGGTCAGTTGCTCACACAGTGTTTTCGAACGTGTGTTGCACGGCCTGAGCAACAGTCAGGTTAACGGCGGTTTCAGATGGGTTTCCGATGTAGAGACGGCGGGCAGCAGCGTCTCCTGCTTTCCAGGAGAGAGCGCTCACAGGCGGGGCCGGGCTTGTGGTTTTGGTGAACCTTTGGAGCTCTCTCAGTTCTGGGCCAGTGCCACCTGTAGTTAGATTCTTATGGGCGCCATCTGTAGGTGATTCTGAACTAGATCCCGGAGAAGGCCTTCTTGGGCAGGCCTCTGCCAAGGGGCTGTGGTTTCTGGGTTCTGTTCACAGAAAAGGCATGATTTTGCTATTATCTGATAGTGTCACTTCTTCCTTTTCAGAATTGGATGGGACCGTTGAGCTGCTGCAGGACGTGCAAGGATGGTGTGGGGGGAGTTTGAGGGGAGGGGGCGGTCCAAGGGGGGATGATACGAGGAACACCCCAGGGTGGAGAGACGGCGGAGAGATGTCTGAGGCGGGGGCAGGCCCCAGCTAGAAGGATGTGTTCCTTCCTCCCCTGGTTGTTCTATTTTTGGTATTGGACGCTCACAGATGTCTGCTCGTTCCAGCAAAATATGCTCAGCTCACAGTAGATCTGGCAAGCGGGACGAGGACAGCCAACCTTGGCGGCCTGTGTCCACCTTGTCTCCAGCCTGCCCAGGGGAGGGCACCAGGCCCATACTCGCTCCTTTTCGTGTGCACAGGGTCCTGCCAGTCCAGGGCTGTGTATGTAGAGATCTGGTGATCTGGGCCAGCTTCTCCTGACAGGAAGTGGAGCTGTGTTAAGAAGGATTCTGAGGTGGTGTTTGGGTTCGAGTGTAGGATTAATGGTATGTGGCCCCTGACCCTCCCTGGTCTTAGCCCTGCCATCTGATGTCTCTGTGGGGTGGTCTCCTTCTTGTCATTGAGTGGGTGAGGTTAATAACTGACCTCCTGCCCCTCCGCCAGGTGAGCTGGGCCATGAGAGTGGGGCCAAGAGTGGAGTCTCCCAGTGTGTGCGGAAGTGCACAGGGTGAGGCTCACGGGTTGTCTGCAGAAGGTGGGCTGAGGCAGGGATGCAAAGGCACAAGGCTCTGGACCCCTTTTCCCCCAGGGGTTGAAGGTGATCCTGCAGAGTCTGTGCTCCAGAGCCAGGCCTCTCATTGTACCTCATTCTGGGACCTTCACACAGCTCCTGCCACCTGCTTCTACTCCTCCTGGTTTTGGTCTCTCATGTGAGAATTCAGAGGCCCGGACACTGTGTGACAGGAATTGCCAAGTATGTGATCTGCAGGGCCCAGCTCAGCCCAGGAGAGCGGCTGGTCTGAGTGGACTTGGTGTTTGCCTCCATACCTCCTTCTTGGAGCTCCTGGTGCTGTTGTTCCCAGGGCTCAGCCATTCAAGAACGAGCACCCAGGGTGAGTGTCTCTGTAATTACATAGCTCAGGGGGGTGGGCTAACTCAGAAGTGTTGAAGCAGGTTCCTGGAGGGCACACAGCCCCGGGCTGGGGCAGGCAGCAGGATGCCTCACACTGGCTGAGCTGGGCTGCTTTTGAGCCAGCCTGCCGACCTGGGTTGGTGGCCTCTGGCCATACGTTCTGGTGGGCACCTCGCAGGCCTAGGTGCAGAGGTTCTGGGCGTCTGAGCTCTGTCCCTGGTCAGTGAGGGCCAGGGTAGGAGCCCGACTGTAGGCTGCAGCGCCCGAGCCCGACTGGCAAGAGGGGGCTGACTGAGCTCTGGACCTCAGCTCAGCCCCCTGTGAGATGGAGGTCGTGTTGTGGGGGTCTGTCCCTTCCTTCCAGGCCACATCCCTTGCTATCTGCAGAAGAAGTCAAGGCCTGAGGTGTCTCTGAAAGGGAGGCATTTGCTTCTCTGTTGGAGCTCCAGGCCGAGTCTCCTGGGTGCCAGCATTGTAGACCTCAGACCAGCTGACTCCTCTGCTGCTCAAGGTTACAGGGTCTTTGTGGGACCCTGGAGCCTGTCGACTGGACCGGTGGGTGGCAGGACTTGGTGGTGGCTGTACAGGGCTTTGCAGAGCAGGCAGTGTAAGTAGCATTTCCCATGACAGCACTTGGAGCATTAGGGGTGGGGAGTGGGGACTTAGCTCAACGCACAGGGCTTTGTGAATCAAGGCCTTAGGCAGGATGTAGCCGGGGGAACTGTTTAAAATTGGGCCTCGTATTTTTTGTTGTTACCTATTAGCCCATAACCTGTCAGGGGTACTGAGCTGGTTGTAGGCCTGGCAAGCTGGCCAATTCTGGAGGGAAGAGTGTTGCTGCTCCTCTGAAAACCGGATGCTAGGATTGTGGGTTCTGGAGCCTCAAGTTGCTTCCCTTTCCGGCCCAGTCATAGATGAATGTGACAGAAATCAGATGTGCACCGCAGTTTCATGTAGGCGTCCAGGAGGAATCCTGAAGTCTGCGGAAAATTTAGGGGAAATTTAGAACAGCGATCCCCGTGTCATCATTGTCACTCAGGATGAGCTCTGAACCTTTGGTAACTCAGAGAGTCACGAGCCTGCGTTGAAAAAACAGAACAAGAGTGGCATCAGCCAGCCCGTGCGGGCAGATCCCTCAGCAGGGTGGCTGGCCTCCTGCTTCTCCGTGGCCGCCAGCACTGCCCCGGCTAGTCTGCACAGTGGCTGAGCACCCATGTTCCAGGGCCCGAGATGAAGCAGTGTGTGTATGTGTCCTCGGCACACGACAGCCACCTGACAAGCCCTCCCCAGACTCCGAGACCCAGGGGAGACTCTGACTGCAAGGAATAAACCCGTGGCATATGGACATGGGGGGTCCTGGTCAGCCCCAGGCATCTGGCCCAGGGCACCTGTTCTTCACCTTGGGCGGGCTTCAGCCAGGCCCCAGGAGTGGCATCCCCAGTTTGGGAGTGCCTGGCCCAGTGCCAGGCAGCGTGGGTTCTGAGTGAAGAGCGATAGTCCTGTGGGCTCAGATCCCACCGCAGGTCAGGAGGGCTTGCTGGAGAAGGAGTGTTTGCTGGGACCTGTTGGAAAACTGGAGTTCCTGGGGCCAGAGCAGGTGGTGAGGAAGAGCCTCCACTCCAGGAGGCTGTGCTGATGGGAAGCCCGTCCTCTTCCAGGAGAGCCAAGATCAGGGTGAGGCCAGAGTGTTGGGGAGGGTGGCCAGCACACACCACTGCAAGACAGAGGCTTCAGGAGATGGCCTGTGTGCGTGTGCCTCAAACCCTTTTCCTCTGGGTCTGATTAACAATGTTGCCATAGTTTCAGGTGGACAGCAAAGAACTCAGCCAAACATATACATGTATCCATTCTCCCCCTAACTCCCCTCCCATCCAGGCTGCCACATAACATTGAGCAGAGTTCCCTGTGCTCACACAGTAGGACCTTGTTGGTTATCCATTTTAGATACAGCGGTGTGTGCATGTCCATCCCAAACCCCCTATCTTTTCCCCTGATTTTTCCCCCAGGCAGCTAAGTCTGTGATTCCTCTAGGTCTTCCTGGGCTTCTCCCTCCTGCCCTTGCAGTCTGTGTTCAGAGGCCTGCTTCTCCACATGCCCCCAGCACTCAGCGTGTCCTCTGAGCTGTATGTGCTCCTGTCGTGACGTCTGGGACCGCACTGACACGCTGGAGCAGCAGGGTGAACCGTGTTCTGTGCACTCGCCATGGGGCCTGGTCGAGGAGGGGCGCGGGTCCTGTGTGGTCCCATGGCCGGCTCGCTGGGCACAGTCTGTTCTGTCGTTCCAGGTGCCAGCATCCTGCCCCGGATCCAGGATGCTGTCAGCTCCGCTCCCTCCGCAGGGAGAGCCCTTCCCTGGAGGCCGGGAGTCTTCCAGGTGGGGGGCTCTCCTCAGTTGCCACGTCTGATTCCCTCCCTTCCCCTCCCCTCCCTTCCCTGTCCTCCAGCTCTGCCAGATTCCTTTTCCAGAAATAAAAGCCCCGCCCCCTCCTCCTCACTGGCTTTATCCCAGCTCGCCCCCCAAGGTGGGGAGGTGGAGGCAGAGTTCCCACTGGGGTTGCCTGGGGTAGCAGTGCGGGGCTGGGGTGCGGTGCCTGGAGAGCTCTGAGACCACTGCTTGCAGCACTTGCCCCGTTGGCGGGCCTGGGCCCGGCCTGTGATGCTGAGCTTAACACGTTTTCTTTTTCAGCTGGCTTCCCTTTTACCAAGTAAAATCAGCTTTATTATTACTTATTTTAAATATTTATTTATTTTTTAAAAAATTATTTGTTCGTGGTGGCGTGCGGGATCTGTTAGTTGTGGCGTGCGAGGTCTTGTTCCTTGACCAAGACCTGGGCCCCCTGCATTGGGAGCAGAGTCTTAGTTACTGGACCACCAGGGAAGTCTCTATTTTTTTATTTTTATATTTTTGTTTTTGTGTGTGCTGGGTCTTCGTTACTGTGCAAGTTTTTCTGTAGTTTTGATGAGCGAGGGCTGCTCTCTAACTGCAGTGGGGCCTCTCATTACGGTAGTCTCTTGTTACAGAGCTTGGGCTCTAGGGCACTTGGGCTTCAGTAGTTGAGGCTTCTGGTCTCCAGAACACAGGCTCAATAATTGTGGCTCACAGGCTTAGTTGCTCTGCAGCATGTGGGATCTTCCCGGATCTGGGATCAGATTCTGAGCCACCAGGGAAGCCCAGTATTTATTTTTATGTATTCATTTATTTGCTTGCGCTGGTCTTGGTTGCAGCCCCGCAGGATCTTCGTTTTTTGTTGAGGCATGTAGGATCTTTAATTGCAGCACTTAGCTGCATTGGACGGCCAGGGAAGTCCCTCAAACCAGCTTTAAAGCGTCACTTTATAAAGCAGGTGCTGGGCCACCCTGGTGGGAGCCGGGGAGTCCTGTTGGGTGGCCCGTGCCCTGGGGGTTGGGGCCAGCTCTGCCCAGGAGCTCGTGGCTGTTGGTGAGATTCTGGCCTCATGGAGTCCCAGGCAGTATCCTCCCACTGCCAGAGTGCTCCAGGCCCTTCAGCCTGCCTGTGGTAGAGGCACCTCAGATGGCAGCCGTGGGGTGTCTGCTTGGAGCCCTGTATCGTTCCCAGTGACCAGGCTCCTTCCTGGGTGTCGCAAACCTCGCCAGGCTGCTGAGTCCTTTCCCCTACAGGGGCTTTTGGGTTCTGCATTTATGGGCCCAGAACCTCTTCCCTCCGTTGGCTCAAAAGCAGAAGAGGAAGGTCGTGGAGTTTCCTCGTGGAGCTTGACTGTGCCGCATGCCCCGCATTTCTGCTTCTCTGTCCTGGAGATGTGGGGTGTGGCAGTTAGTGTCACTGCTGTTTGTCTTCCTTCACGGGATAGGGTTTTGGGAAACCCCAAAAGCCGCTGTTTTGGGTCCTGACATGTCCTTGATGAGACTCTACAGGTTTGCTCCTGATTTGGCCGATGGCAGGGTTTTCCGTGGTGTGTGGGGGGGTCCCCGTTCGCAGGGTTGACTGAGACGAGCTCACTCTGGTTCCAGCTGCCCAGCAGCCTGCAGCACTGTTGCCACCAGCATGCCATGGTGCGAGGCTCACTGCTTACGAGGGCCTCCACCTGGAGCAGTAGGTGCAAGCCTGCACCCCTCCCCAGGGGTCTGTGCCCCTTGCCCCTACACCTGGGATGCCCTCTGTTCCCTTCTGACTCCCTCCTGTCACAGCACGACTCATGGAAAGCGCTCTGTCAGCATAGATAGCGCTGTGGTCACGGCTCCCGGAAGCCTCTCGGCACTCACAGACACGGGGCCTGCCTTGTGTTCTCAGGGCCCGTCACCCCAGGGTCGCCTTGTCTCTTTTCCAGATCTGCTGCTCTCCTGGAGCCTCCATTCGTCACTGGCCATTGGACTGGGTGTGTGGATCCTTAACGGGATATCCAGCCACAGTGATGGGGTCCTTGCTCTCCTACAGAGCTCTGGGACATTTGGTGGCCTAATGTAGAGTGTCTGCCACCTGCTAACAAACCCCTTGTGTCGGCCCAGCAGGCGGTGGTGCCGCTTATGGCTGCGGGGATGCTTGCAGGCCGCCGTGTGTGATTCACAGGGCCCCTGGGGTCCCATTGCTGAGGCCCCAGCGTTCTTTCCTCGGCTGCCCAAGGCCTCTCTTTGAAAATCTCCTGGGGAATTCCCTGGTGGTTCCACGATTAGGACTCTGAGCACTCACTGCTGGGGGTGTGAGTTTGATCCCTGATCAAGGAATTAAAATCCCACAAGCCTGTGCCACGTGCCAAAAAAACAGTCTCTCTGGTGTCAGTGCCCTTGCTGACTCTCCTCCTCCTTGCCCACCGGGAAGTACCCTCTTGGAGCCCAGGATGCTTCCCAGGGACAGAGTGTATGAGCAGGCTTGGCGCCCACCAGGCCTTTGCCGTGAGCCTGTGAATTTGATTGGGCCTTCCCTTCATGGATCGGACTTCCCTGGTGGCTCAGAGGTTAAAGCGTCTGCCTCCAATGCGGGAGACCTGGGTTCGATCCCTGGGTCGGGAAGATCCCCTGGAGAAGGAAATGGCAAACCACTCCAGTATTCTTGCCTGGAGAATCCCATGGACGGAGGAGCCTGGTAGGCTACAGTCCACGGGGTCGCAAAGAGTCGGACACGACTGAGCGACTTCCCTTTCCCTTCATGGATCAGTGGTTTCCAGCTTTGTTTTGCTCTTAAACGGTGCAGCCAGCTCTTCGACATCAGCTAGGTGTGTCAGATAGACCAGTGGGCAGTACCTCACTGCCCCAGAGCACACCCTGCTGAATGCCAAGGCCCCTCGGGTCCCACCCCAGGACTCCAGCTGAGCAACTGGCATGTGCCCAAGACGTTTGGCCAGCCTGACACAGACTCGAGGGAGGGCCAAAGGGGGCTCCGCCAGCCTGTGGGTTGTACCTTGTTCCCCACCACCCCTCCCCTCCCCCAACAACAGCTGCTGCTGCTGCTGCTGCTGCTAAGTCGGTTCAGTCGTGTCCTACTCTGTGCGACCCCATAGACGGCAGTCCACCAGGCTCTCCCGTCCCCGGGATTCTGCAGGCAAGAACACTGGAGTGGGTTGCCATTTCCTTCTCCAATGCATGAAAGTGAAAAGTGAAAGTGAAGTCTCTCAATCGTGTCCGACTCTCCGAGACCCCATCGACTGCAGCCTACCAGGCTCCTCCGTCCATGGGGTTTTCCAGGCAAGAACACTGGAGTGGGGTGCCATCGCCTTCTGCCAACAACAGCTGACTTGCCTTTAAAATTTTTTTTAATTAATTTATTTTATATTAATTATTTGTGTTTGGCTGTGCCTAGTCTTCACTGTTTTGCGTGGGCTTTCTCTAGTTGGGGCGAGCAGGGGCTGCTCTTCATTGAGGGCACGCGGGCTTCAGTGGTTGCATCATGCAGGCTCAGTAGTTGTGGCTCTCCAGCTTTAGAGCTCGGGCTCAGAAGTTGTGGTACATGGGCTTAGTTGCTGCGAGGCATGTGGAATCTTCCTGGACCAGGGATGGAACCCGTGTCCCCTGCATTGGCAGGCAGATTCTTATCCACTGCGTCACAAGGAAGTCCAGCAACAACTGACTTTTCACACCACCTCTGAGTGTGTCCCAGGATGTTTCCCACGTCCTTTTGCACACCAGGTTGTCTTATTCTTCCTAATTTTATAGCAGTGCTGCGCAAAAAAAAAATCTCTCATTTTTGTTTTCTTGGTGACTTCTCCTGTGTTTTAGCCACTTGCACTGTCTTCTTCTCTCTGTACCGTATTCATCACCTTTTCTTGGTGGGGGGTGTGTGTCTTTTAACGGGGCTCACTCCAGTGCAGACTGGCCTCGGCACCTCTCTCACAGGATGCTGCCTGAGTGCTGTCTGCTCACCAGGATGGCACTGCAGCGTGGCCATTCCTTCTCCCAGGAGTGACCCATCACATTCTTGACGGAACGAGATCACCTCACCTGCTTTGAGTTTTGGCCTGGCTATCCCTGTGAGCAATGCTTACTCATAGGTTTTTCTCTGGCGAGTCAGATGTGTGAAGTTGGAAACCAGCTGGCCATTTGTCACTTTCTTAAGTGTGACCGTGGACCCAGCTGGCTGATGACTGAAGCACTTAAACTGTGTTGTTAGGCTAGTTTTCAGGGTCTTGGATTTGCTTCCATTTACCTCCGTGACATATTAGTGGAAAAAACATGATTGTGGATTGGAAAATACTACATTCTGTATGACTCCCACTGGTTCCCAAAGTTAGTCCATGTATGTAGAGTGTTCGAGCACGTGCCAACCTCAGGAGGCAGCAGTGGTCAGCTAGGGGGACTGTGCCAGGCCGAGGGAGGTGTGCTGCCTGTCCCGGGGGCATGGTGAGGGCTCCCTGAGCAGTCCAGGCCCTGGTGCCGTGCCAGCCTTGACTGGCATGAGGAGCCACTATCCGTCAGCCCCGGCACATCACTGCTTCCCTGCAGGAAGCCACAGTTTCCCCACCATTTGGTCCTGCAAGGGTGATTCTTATTTCTACCTTTGTCAGAGTTGATTCCTTGAGGAGGAATCCGCTGACAGGTCTTGCTTGGAGAGTGCTGGATTTGGCCTGCAGGATTTCAAGTGTCATGACCAGAGGGTTGATGAGGGGGCTGTTAAAGGAATCCATGTCACATGTCTGCGTGGTGAGTGCTTGATGAGCACCTTCCGAGGGGATTCAGTCAAATGCTGAACATGCACTGTGGTCCTTGTGGAATTGCCCACCATGTGCATGATAGATGTGGAGACAGGAGACAGCAGTGTGGCTAGTGGTCATGTGTTACTTACATGAGCACTTGTTTTTCTTTCTTTCTTTAAATTTTTTGGCCGTGACATGTGGGATCTCAGTGTCCTGACCAGGGATTGAACCTCTGCCGGGCACACCACCACCCCCGGCCCCTGCTCCACCTGCGTGTATTGGAATTCTTAATCACTGGACCAGCAAGAGAGAGAGCAAGAGTGAAGTCGCTCAGTCATGTCCGACTCTTTGCGATCACATGGACAGTAGCCCACCAGGCTTCTCCGTCCATGGGATTTTCCAGGCAAGAGTACCGGAGTGGGTTGCCATTTTCTTCTCCAGGGGATCTTCTTGACCCAGGGATCGAACCTGGGTCTCCTGCATTGCAGGCAGATGCTTTACCCTCTGAGCCACCAGGGAATCCCCTGGACCACCAAGGAACTCCCTGAATGAGCACTTATTGACTCGTCATCACTTTGTTGAGTATTATTTGAGGTCATCAATACAGTTTTGGGAAAGGTTCTGTGGCTCTGATGATTCTTTTGGTTTGGGGGCAGGGTGCTCTCTTTGTCTGAGTCTGTCTTGTCAGCTGTCCCTGGTGGGGCCTCCCAGTGTGCCTAGGGCCCTTAAGTGCCCTTTCTCCCAGCCCTCTTCCCCTGCGGCCAGTCATTTCCCTGATGGGAGAGCAGACTCAGTGAGATCATATGACCCAGGCTACCCCTGCAGTGCCCTTGCTGCCTTGAAAGGCATGAACAAGGTCATCCCCATTTTGCAGTTGAGAAAACTGACTAGCTCAGGCATGAAGTCTGTCTCCCAAGGCCACACGGCTGGTTAGAGGATGGGCTCCCTCACCCTGAACATTCTTGGAGGCCTCTTCTGCTTGCCTTCTTCCTGATGTCCAGGTTGTTGTTGTTTTAAAGAGTGTTGCAGTGGTTTATTTAACAGCATTCAAAAACTGAGAGGAGGAGCTGGAGCTCACGTGTGGCAGAGCCAGTTTGTGCTGTTGTTCTGTACGCACTTTCAAGCAGCTGCTGAGTTATTGCCAGCGCCGTGTGACCAAGTCAGAGAGGTTAAGTGTCTTACTTAGGTCACACAGCTTCTAAATGGCAGATCTTGAAGTGGAAGCGGGTTTTCTGATCTTCGGTCTGGGCCCCGAGACTGAAGTTTTGTTTTTGATTCACAGCAGCTGTTGAGAGCCCCAGTGTATCATTCTTGTTCTGGAGCCTTTGGTTCCAGCTCTGCGGGGACCGGTTGATTGGTGTGGAAGCTGGGCCAGTAGACTGCTCTGATCTCCTATTAGGGTCCCTCCAGATGCTGCCTCAGCTTTCAGGCAGCACCCAGCCCCTCCTCCACCCCAGCTCTGACTTGGGTTTGAATGGCTTGGAGTGGTGTGGAGGAGGGGACCCTGGGCCTCGGGTGAGGTGGGGGTTAGCACCTTTTGCCTTGTCCTGCCTGCCATCAGGCTGTGAGTTTCATGTTCTCCTTAGCCTGGACCCCGGAGCAGCGTGTTGGTGATGTGAGGCCAGACCAGCCGAGGGCCCCCAAGTTAACCTGACTTCTTACCCTGCTCGATTCTGGGTTCCTAGCTTAGAAGTTCAGAAAGGGTTTGGATTGTGCTGTGCAGTCACTGCCGCCGCACACAACTGTCAGCTCCAGCAGGATGGTTCCGTCTTCCTTTCCTAAATAGACCTTCTGGTCCGCTTCCGCCGAGGCAGCTGGCCTGGGAGTCTCGCCAGATTCTGCTTCTGTGATGGCGCAGATGGTAAGCTGCGCCCAAGTCTAATTTCAGGCCTGAGATAAAATGGTTTTTGTCGACCTGGGCTTGGTGAGTAGGAAGGCGGGCGGCTTGAGCTTTCCTTCAAGGTGTTTCATGATGTTTGCTCACTCAGAAGGCTTGGTGTTCTGGCCACAACGAGAGCCCACTGCACTCCTCCCGTCACTGAGGCTGGCCTCACTGTGTCTCTTAGACAGACTAACCTTCTAGTAACTTGAAAAAAAGTTATTTCTCACACCTGATCTGGTTTTATTTATGTTCAAGCCCAGGAAGATGGGCTCTGTCACCCACAAGTGTGGCGTGGGGCTGGGTCTCTCAGGTCTGGCCCAGCGAGCAGCTGAGCGAGGTATGGAGGGTCACTCCCTGCCTGGGTCACCCCTCCGGAGGCCCTGCTGCTTCCCAAGTCTGGCAGTGGCTCTGGCTCCAAGGTCTCCAAGATCGCAGAATGCAGCGGGAGTCTCCTGCTTCATTTGGAATCTCAGCCAGTGTCCACGCTCGAGGTCCTCCTGTGGGCAGAGGAGGCATCCGGGCGAGGTGGGGTCTGCTCCGCCCTGGGCGCACGTGGGCCTCTCCTCCCTCCGGCGCACCATGCACTCAGGTGTGGCTTCTACAGCTCGAGGCTGTCACGAGCTGATGTTTGGCTTGGTGATGCTGCAAGTCCCCTGCGGGCGAACCCGGCCAGTCTGGGTTGAGTCCTCCCTCCCCCGTCATGGGGCTAAGGCATGGCCCGAGCCTCAGTTTCTCCCTGGGTGAGGAGGGAGCAGTCGCCCCTGCCCTGGAGGTAGGAAGGGATTGGGTGGAGCGTCAAATGAAGGGCCAAGTGTAGGGGCATCCTCCACTCATCACTGTCACCTTGAGGAGAGGATGCCCTTGGCCACATCTCCACACCTGTCCCAGCCCTGGATGTCATCTGTTGGGGTGTGCAAACCCCCACCATCAGGGCAGGAGAGACCCCTTCTGTAATGTGCAGGGGACTGCGCTCCTTGGCCCGCCTCCCAAGCACCACTGGCCCAGGCTCAGGTCAGAAGGTCACTGGCCCATGTGGAATCTTCCTCACAGCCCAGGCTGAGGTGCTTGGGGCCAGTCCACCCATCCCCTCCGCTAGTGCAGACTCTCTCCAAGTGGCTGTGCAGGGGACCTGGCTTCTGTCAGCCCAGCCTCGGGCTGTGGCCCCCTCTTCACTCCCCTGTCCCTCTGCTCTGCCTGGCTCAGAATCCTTAAGGCTGGTCTCTCTGTTTAGGGCCCCCGCCTCCCTCCCTCTGCTGCAGTGGGGAGCTAATGGGGACATGCAGAGCCCAGCCTGCCCCACCTGGAGTCCCCTGCTGCTGCTGATCCACTCCTGCTCCGAGCCCCAGCTGCCCAGAGCATGGTGGATGTGCACAAGGGTCCAAGCACTGCCCCTCTGGGTGCTCAGGCCCTTCTCTCCCTGCCCCCTTTCCCTGGCCTGGCCTCCATTAAGGTCTGCGCGCCTCCCGTCCTCCTGGTCTTGGCTCACCACCACCTCTCACCTCGTCAGAACAGCCTCTCGCAGTGTCACTCTATCGTCCAGCTCTGAAACTGTGCCAAGGGATCCTCAGTGGACAGGGCAGCGTCTCTCACTGGCTGCTGGGTCCCCGCCTCCTGCCTGTGTCCTTCCACCTTGCTCTAGAGCTTCAGCTGCTTTCTCTAGCTATTCATATTAAATCCTAGGCGAGTTGGTTCTGAGATCGCACCTGCCTAGAAGTGACTGGTGTCCAGGTGCTCCCGGCTCAGGAAGTGGAGGAGGGAGAGGGTTCCAGTCTGGCATGCGCAGAGCTGATCCAGCTGTGAAGGTGCAGATGATGCTGGAAGATGCAGTTACCTGATCCGGCACCAGAATGCTGACAGTGGGTGTGTGGTGGCAGGAGGGGGATGAACTGGGCAGAGACAGGGAGTTGGAAATTTTCTTCTGTGGTCTTTAGTGCCAGGCAGCAGAGAGGAGGGACAAGGCTAGAAGGTAGAAGACCTGGGGGGATTTCAGGGGGGTCTTTGAGGATCCTCTTGCCCTGGGTTAGATTTCTGGTAATGATTTTGTCTCTGACTCCCCGGCTGGGGAGAGAGGCTTCGCCCTGCCCTGTAGGACAGATCACCTTCTGAGGGTCTTTGGGACTGTCCCCTCTGGAGGGCACTTAGGTGCTGGGACCAGAGCAGACGAAGCGCTGGGAAAAGTGGACAGGGACCCAGCACAGCTTCCCCAGGCTGCAGGGTAAAGAGCGATGTTTCCCAGGGACCAGGTGGTGGTGGGCCCCTTCCCTTTGTCTTCAGGACTCGCCAGCCGTGGCTGTCCTGCTTGTTGGATCACCTGGGTAGGTTAGAGATGGGAAAATATGACATATTCTTGTCATTTCATCCTCTTGAGTGGGGCATTTCGCTCCCATTTAATGGTCTCTGCTTTTGCCCAAGATGAAGCCCCATGCCTTGCGTTCAGTGAGCCCAGCTCGCTCTGTTCTGGTCAGCAGCCTCACGGGGCAAAAGCGTCGTTACACTGCTTACCAGTCTGCAGCTCGAACTGGGCAAGCGCTGCAGAGCCACAGTGCAGAGTTTTCCAGAAGATGCTGGGTGGAGCTTCCCAGCATGGCCTGGTGGGCAGTTCTGGTGCCACTGACCCCCTTCTCATCACCCTGGCCTCTGAGCTGCAGATTACAGTCTCATGCTTCTTTGCTTTTTAATTTCTCATGGAAATCTCTGGGCTTACAGAAATGGTTTGTATTTGGTACGCAACCCCCCCCCCCCATCGGCCCCTTCTCAGTTACCCTCCTGGTCTGTTCTTGGTGCTCAAGATGAAGGCAGCCTGCACTCACCTCTGCTTGTCCATGTTGGCTTTAGAAACCACACTGCACTTCCTTGGTGATCCAGTGGTTTAGAATCTGTCTGCCAGTGCAGGGGACGTGGGATTAATCCATGGTTGGGGAACTAAGATCCTGCATGCCATGTGACAATAAGCCAGAGAGCCACAACTAAGACCCGACACAGCCAAATAAATAAAAATAAGGGGAGGAAAAAACAAGGAAACCGTACCGGATCAGGAGCAACAGTGTGGTCCAGCATGCTCTGTGAGGTGTTTAGAGCCCTGCTTTTCATTTAGAGGATGGAGGGGAGTCTTAGGAATCGCTGGGTGTCGGGGGAGCACGGACTTATTCTGGCCTTTCCTGGCATCATCTCAGCCCGGCTGACGGAGAACAGCACACGGGCTCTTCCTGCCTGGATGTCTGGGGAGATGGGGCAGGAGGGACAGCTGCTCCTTGGAGCACAGTATACAGGGTTGGGAGAGGCAGCCTGACCCTGCAGAAGAGCACCCTGAGCGAGGATGTAGAGAGGGGCCTGCTCAGTGGGTGTGCTCCAGACAGGCCCCTGGGAGAGGGATGTTCATTTCTAAATGTCCTCTCTGTTGTGTGACCTCTTGGGGCACCTTCGCGCACCTGTGTTCATGAAGTACTAGTGAGATGTTAAATAACTGGAACCAGATGCTCCAGAACTCAGCCATGTGTTTCCTACTGCATGGAGACACCCCCACCTCACCCCCGTGGGCATCAGGAAGCAGTGGGAAAGTTAGTCCCCCAGCAGCACTGGTGTGGGGTTGGGGTGCTGACATTCCATGGCTGAGTTAGCGCTTTGTGTGGTTTGTCTGGTGAGTCCTCACCCCCTCCTCAGCTTTCTGAGGCCAGGAGTAAATAGTGTTTTAGAGAGGTGGAGGAACCTCCCTAGTGGTCCAGTAGCTAAGATTGTGTGCTCCCAGCGCAGGGGGCCTGAGTTTGATCCCTAGTCAGGGAAATACATTCCACATGGTGAAACTTAAGACCTAGCACAGCCAAATAAATAAATTAGTTGAATGTTTAGAAAATATTTTTAAAAAATAGTAATAGGGACTTCCCTAGTAGTCCGGTGATTAGGAATCCGCCTGCCAGTACAGGGGACACGTGTTTGATCCCTGATCCAGGAAGATTCCACATGCCACAGCAGCTAAGCCCGTTTGCCACAGCTACTGAGCCTGCATGCCCTAGAACCTGTTCTCTCCAACAAGAGAAGCCATCACAGTGAGAAGCCTGTGTGTAGCAAGGAAGACTCAGTGCAGCCAAAAATAAAGAATTAAAAAAACTTTAAAAACAAGGAATTATGACCTAGTACAGGTTTATTATGTCATCATGTTAAATAATGAGATCAAGCAGAGGATTTTATTGCTGTAATTTTGAAATGGTGGTGAGCAAAAGTGGCGTTGGAAAACAGCAACATACTGTCTTTCATTTGATAAAGCATATCAGAGTTGATACTGTTCATAACTGCTGAAGGAAATGCTAGGAAAATAGATGTTTTTTTCTTCCCACCCAAATTTAAGGACAGCCCAAATGGGAGCCCTGTTCTGTGCATGTCCTCTGATGCAGGGCCCTCAGCAGCTTTTCCCGGCGTGGACATTTGTAATCTGCTGTGATGAATGAGGAAGCTTCCCAGCTTCAGTCTCAGAAGTGGGGCTCTTTTGAGAGGTGGTTGACCCCACGGCTCTGGTCAGATCCCTTGTGGTCCTCAGATGTTAGAGAGGGCTCAGAAGAGGGTGGGAATGGGTCAGCAGCCAGCACCAAGGGTCCAGGACCAGCCCGAGACAATCTGAGTATCAGGATGTGTGCTTAGTTGCTCAGTTGTGTCTGACTCTTTGTGACCTCGTGGATTGTAGTCCGCCAGGCTCCTCTGTCCATGGGATTCTCCAGGCAAGAATACTTGAGTGGGTTGCCATTCCCTTCTCCATGGATTTTCCTGATCCAGGGATTGAACCGGCATCTACTGCATCACAGGCAGATTCTTTATTGTCTGAGCCACCTGGGAACCCCCGAGTATCAGGATAATTAAGGACTACAGTGCCTTTGAGACCGTTGCAAAAGGCAGTCCCTGAGTCTGTCGAGGTTCTCCAGAGAAACAAACCAACAGGAGTGAAGGAGTGAGAAGAGATGTGTGTGTGTGTGTGTGTGTGTGTGTGTGTGTGTGTGTGTGTGTGTGTGTGTGTGTGTTTCCTTTTTGGCCATGCTGCATGGCTTGCGGACATGGTGGGAGGACACCACTGGGCCAGGTGGCACCATGGAAGGGGGACAGTGGTGCAGAGTATCCTGTCGATAATGAACATAGTGCAGCTGGCACTGTCGCGTGTTTACTCCTCAGAAACGCACCACGTGTTTAGTGTGAAGCATACTGGTGTATGCAGCTCACTCTGAACTGGTTTGAGAAAGCAAGTAGATGCACCCAAATCTATATGCTTTGGGGTGCATGCATAGGGGCAGAGAGTTTGTGGGTTTAAAGGTACTTGGGTATTCTTCCGTGCTGTTGCAGCTTTTCTGCGAGTTTGAGATTATTTCCGCATCACGTCTAGGAGAGATAGCTAGGCAGGGGCATTTATTCCCTGCTCCTGGAAGCAGCATCTCTCCTGCCACGCCATGTGGTCAGGGCCGGCTCGTCTCTGCTCGGCAGGTGGCTGAGCCCCAAATCAGGTGACCTGGTGCACGCCCTGGAGGCCAGCAGTGGTAGGACATCCTCTTCCTGGGACTCAGCTTCCCGTGGGAGAGACCAGCCCAGCATGTCGGTCAAGTCCTCCCCTGGTGACAGGGGTCTGAGTGAGCATGCCCCCCCCCGGAGCCTTTCTGAGGAAGCCTCAGTGGAGGAGGCAGCTGGGTGGATCCAGGGAGGAATGCCTTGGACAGTGGCTTGATCGGGGGAGTGGTCTCACAGTGCTGGGTTTGAGTGTTGTAAAGGGGGTCACCATGGGCCCCCGGGGCTGTGGGGTGTGATTCGATGGATGCTTGTAAGCATCCGGGAAGGACTCCTCATTTCCATTTGCTCTCTGTTCTTACGGGATCCGCGGTTCTCTCAGCAGCACTCTAGCTCCCTCCTGGTTTCTGGGACACCTCAGCTCTAGGCAGATACACAATGCTTGATCTTGTCACTCTGAGCCAAGATTAGTCACTTGTTTTTCGGCAGGTGACAAGATGTTCTGTAAAAAGGTGGCTGATGGTTTCAGACTTCTGGCTCATTTGTGCTTTGGGGGCAGAGGAGGCTGGGAATGAAAACAGACATGCCGGAACAGGAGTGAGTGCCCACCTCTGGCAAGGACTCTGGTCAGCCAGTTGAGGAGGGGACAGGAGTGTCCAAGGCAGTATGACCACTCCATTAATGCTGAAGGAAAGGCGAACTGGGGAGAAGTTCTGTCCCAAAGTAGTAGGGGGCCTGCTACCTCCTGATTTGGGGGGCGGGGCAGTCCTGTGTTCGAGTGTGGGCTCTGCCGCTTCCTGAGCTGGTGGCCTTGAGCAAAGCTGCTGGCTTTCCTGAGCCCCAGTTTCCTCATTCACTCCGAGCCGGTCAGGGAAACATGTGACCTTGTCCACAAGAGATCCCCACAGTCAGGCCCCTGAGGGCCACTGGGACACCAAGGCCCTGGCAGAACACACACTGCTCCCAGCCCAGAAGAGACCAGCGTCGCTGCCCCATCAGCTCTGCAGGACCAGCTGTTTGGTGGCATTTCTCACTGAGCAGTGTACTCTGAGGGGCAGTTATGTTTCTGGGGAGCAGTCAGTTGGTGGACCTTGGTGGACAGCAAGGTACAACTTACCCAAGAACAGGGCTGACCCTTTCCTGATGAGAGCCAGGTGGCAGCTGATGTGCATGGAGGGGCAGCCTGCCAGGTGAGCAGGGACCCGCAGGCGCGTTTCTCAGAACTCCAGGGCAGGCGGAGGGTGGTCAAAGCCACCCACCACGCAGACTCTTTCCAGTTGGCCCCTAAGTGCCCTGAGAGTGCCATCCTTCCCACCTGGTGGGGGCAGCAGAGAGCCCCTTGAGGGGTGGGTCTGAGCCAGTGGCTGGGATGACAGCTGGGTAGGCAGCCGGGCCCCACCCTCCTTGGGCTCCAGCAGCTCGTCAGTGTCCAGAGTTGTTCCAGGAAGGTCTGTTCTGTCTGGCTGGCTGATAGAGGATCCTGTTGTTCCGAGAGACTGACGCCTGGGTCTGTTGGAGTCCAAGCAAGGATTGGAAGGAAACAATTCATTCTTGGCTCTGGTAGGGATGAAGCCTGAGCCTCTGACAGCCGCTCGGTTCCTCACTGTGGAGACGCTCTGGGGGTGCAGAACTCCGGGCAGTGTTTGGTTCCTGGGCCTCCCTATGGTCCAGCACAGCCAGCCTCAGCCAGTTCAGAAGCTGTTTGTCAAAGCAAAGTTTAACAGTGTGCCAATTTCAGGTAGCCTCCTCCATGTCAGACCCTGTGAGGGTGAGGACTATGTTGGGACAGGTAGCTAGTAACTGGGGACCCATGTCTGAGCCTGCCACCTGGCTGCTCCAAGCACTGTCCCAAATTGGAGGGTGCTCCCCAGCCCAGCTCTGTGCACGGCACCCTCGTGCTCCTCCAGGAGGAGAAAGAGCATGGACTGAACTCAGCCGGGCCATCTTTCTGAGACACTGCTGCCTTCCACCTGTTGGTCACGTTTGTTCTGCTCTCCCCTGCCCCATGCATTTGAAAACTGGCCAGGCTGAGCCCTGCGCCCAATCAGTGCCCGCTTTCTGTGCCATGGAAGCGCACCAGTGACCAAGGGACCTGTGGGAGGGTCCTGAGCCCTTGACCATCTTTTCTCCCACATTAAATGTTTGTGGGTGTATATAAATAGATGGTTGTGCTGGGTCTTAGTTGCTACATGCAAACTCTTATGGCCACACGTGGGATCTAGTTCCCTGACCAGGGACCGAATCTGGGGCTCCCCTGCATTGGGAGCTCGGAGTGTTAGCCACTGAACCACCAGGGAAGTCCCTTCTCCCAGATTTTGATGGCTCTTTGAGACTTTTGGCATCTTCTGGCTCAAAATATCAGAACTACTTGAAAGTGAGAGGTTACCCAGCTCTCTGGGGAGGCTGACTTGTCCAGCCATTTCTCCATGCCTCCGGGATGTTTCTGGAGCCCCCAGGAGGGGTGTCTCAGCCTGTGGTCCAAGGCCACGTCTCTGACCTGACCTTGTGGGGGAGGCAGCCTTCACAGCCCAGCTGGTCCAGAGTTGGCTCTGCTCAGAGGCAGTCCCCCTTTCTGGGGTCCCCAGCTGGTGAGCGGTGGGGTGTTCAAGGCAGGGTCTGCATGGTGGGGCCTTCTCTGTTCCTGAGCAGTTAAGATTTATTCCAACGGAGCGGTGGCTTCCCAGGTAGGGCAGTGGAAGAACCTGCCTGCCAGTGCAGGAGACGAAAGAGACACTGGTTCAAACCCTGAGTCTGAAAGATCTCCTGGAGAAGGAAATGGCAAGGCACTCCAGTATTCTTGCCTGGAAAATTCCATGAACCTGAACAGAGGAGCCTGGCAGGCTATAGTCCATGGGGTCACAAAAGAGACAACGAAGCGCAGTACAGCACTACAGTAACGTGGAGGTGGCGGAGCACGTTGAACGTGGCCTGGAGCTGATGCCTGGGGCTGGTCAGAGGCTGGTGGGGTGCAGAGGTGCGTAAACTTGGAGCATGTCCAAGGGAACCTCGTGGGGCTGTTGCTGAGTGAGCTAGGCTGGGAATGCAGTTCCCGGACCAAGTAGCTCCTGAGTCACTCTGTGTGTGTGTGTATGTTAAAAGTGGATGCAAGAGAGTGACCCTGCTATAGGCACCAGCTGGAGGCCGTGGGGTGAGGTGAGAGGAGCTCATACTAAAGGGAAGAGAAGCCTGAGTTCTCAGCCACAGTTTTTGTTTTTCTGTGACTTGTGCCCACATCTCCTGGGATGGATCTGTGGCTCTTTGCAGAAGATGAGAAGGGAGAAACTTGAGCTGAGCCCTGTGCTGAGATGCAGAGCATCCGGGCAGCCCACATCCTGGGCTGCGCCCCCAGAGGGCCTGGGCCATCTAGGTCAGGCCCTCAGCTTCCTCTGCTGGAAGATTCCATCCTAGTCACTGCTGTCTGGGCGGGGATGTGTCTGTGTTTCTTCTGTCATGCTGCCCCTAGACTGTGGGCGAAAGACAGGTTTGGGCAGAATGAAGTTTGATACCAAGCTCAGGGCCTGTTGATGAGTTTTAGTGAGCAATTAAAAAGGAAAAACAGGACTTGCTTGGTGGTCCCCTGGTTGAGAATCCTCCTGCCAATGCAGGGGACACGGGTTCGATCCCTGGTGTGGGAAGACTCCACAGACTGAACACCACTAAGCCTGTACACCACGACTATTGAAGCCCACCCGCCTAGAACCCATGTGCCACAGCTATTGAAGCCCACCTGCCCAGAGCCTGTGCTCCACAGCCAGAGAAGCCCCCACTCACTGCAGCTAGAGAAAGCCTGCTTGCAGCAAGGAAGACCCCTCATAGCCAAAAATTTTAAAAAAACAAGTACAGTTTTTAAAGAAGAAAAGCCCACTCAGCACTTAGGCTCCTGGCGAGGCACATCAGAAGCACATTGGTGCAGAGCCTTCTGTGTACTTTCCTGCCTACTTGTCCATTTCCCCAGTGCTCCCATTAGCCTCATTGGGGGCTCCCAGAAAGAGAGTGGGATGAGTCCAAGGACCCACTCTGAGGTGGGCCTCTGCTGGGAGGGAGGGGCCTCAGGTCCCTGGGGCAGAACAAGGGCCCGGGCTGCAAGCCCCAAGACTTGGTGCTGCTCCATGCGCAGCTTGCTCCGTCCACACAGGGCCAGGGTAGCAGAGGAGATGAGACCCGCGGTTTGGCCATCTGCACTACCATGGGGACCAGGGACCGCGTCCAGCATGTGGACCTGGCCCCTCCACAGCCCGTGCCCAGTGCTGCGGGCTGCATGTGCTGGGGGTGTGCAGCAGGTACTGACATGGGCGGCGTCTTGATTTTTCTATTTGAGGAAAGGCAGATGGGAAAGATGAAATAGTAATGAGGCAAAGGTGTTGAAAAGAGGGCCTGGGGCAGGCATGGGTTGCAGAGCTCAGAGTGGTGGCAGGGGTTGGTGGCTCATAGCAGCCACACTTCCCTGGAGCCAGGCCTGGGATGTGCTGCCAGCAGCCGTGGATGGAACAGGGCTCAGTGGAATAGAACCACTTAAAAATACATGTTTATTTCTGTTTATTTGTTACTGGCTGCACTGGGTCTTCATTGCTTTTCTCCAGGTGCAGCGAATGGGGGCTGCTCTGGCTGTGGCACACGGGCTTCTCCTGTCGTGAAGTGCAGGCTCTGAGTGAGAGAGCTGCAGGAGTTGCTGCACATGGGCTTCGTAGTAGGGGATCACGGGCTTCGTTCCCCATGGCGTGTGGGATATTCCCGGAACCAGGGATTGAACCCATATACCTTGTGTTGCAAGTGGGTTCTTAACCACTGGGCCACCAGAAAGCCCTAGAAACACTTTAATGTGAAGAATTCATTGTTTAGCAAATGTTTGTTTCATCCTGTTACATCATGTGTGCTTCACAAAGAGTTGGGATAAATTGTAGAATTGGGATACGATCTAATGAACTGTGTCAGGGCCCATGACTGGTCTTCCTTTGAGATTGGGATCAGCTCTCCTGGTGAAGTGGGGACCCCAGCCCTGCCCTGGGACCTCCAACAGCCCAGTCCCCGCTCTGTACTTCGTTTTCCTCAGGCATAACAAGAACCCTGATATCTGTGAGTAGTTGAAGATGAGAATGAGTTTCCTGATGGAGGTTGGCTGTTCTTGATACCACAAGTCATCGTGTTCATTTTGGCTGTGATTTCCATGAAGAGCCTGTGCCCAGCGAGTCCATGCATCCCACCTCCAGTCAGGCTTCAGATGCCTCCCACGCACCCATATCCAAGTAGAGCACTTGTCAGGTGCTGCTGCCCTGTGGTTCCTTTTGCCCTCCCGGTGTCTCAACAGCCCCTATGGTGCGACTTAGCCATCTATAGGGTCACTGCTTTGGGCACCTGGGGCAGTTGTTTGGGCTGACACACAGGGGACACAGGAAACCTGGCAGAGGCGGGGTCTTGGTTCCACATGGCCTAGGCCTAGACTTGTTGCATTTATTGGTGTGTGAGCCATGGAGCAAAAAACTTGTCAAGTGCCCCTTTATCAGAGTTTATAATTGCTCTTTGAAGGGCATTGCTGAGAGAACAAAAGGAAAAGCCGCAGACCGGGAGAAAAATCTTTGTAAAAGTCATCTGCTAAAGCTCTAGTATCTAGAATATATGAAGAACTCTCAAAATGCAGTAGTGAAAAGTTGACCCAGTTTTTTAAAAATGCGTTGGAGATTGTATAGCTTCTCCATAAAGATGTGGGAATGGCAGATTTGTCCATGAGAACGTTCTTCACGTCATTAGTCATTAGGGAAATGCAAGTTGAAACCACGGGATACCACTTCACAGCTAGAAGAATGGCTCAGGTAGAAAACCTGACAACATTAAATCCTGACATGGATGGGGAGCAAGTGGAACTAGCCTTCCTTGCGGGTGGGATGCAAAATGAACAACCACCCAGAAGGCCATCTGGCAGTCTCATGAAGTTAAACACACACTTGCCATTAAGATCCAGCCTATGCTTCTGGCTGTTCATCAGGTGAAATGAAAACTCCTGTCTGCACAGAAACCTGCATGTGAATGTTTATAGTAGTTGATTCATTAGTTCCCCAAGGCGGAAATGACCCCAGTGTCCGTTAGTCTACAAATGGGTGAACAGACTGTAGTATAATATGGTGGGTTAATACTAAGCAGTAAAAAGTTCCAATGATAACAGCATGGGTAAATCTCCAACGCCTTATGCTAAGTATTCTGTGGTCGACTGCGTGTATTGTTGTTCAGTCTCTCAGTCATGTCCAACTCTTTGCCACCCCATGGACTGCAGCATGCCAGGCTTCCCTGTCCTTCACCATCTCTCAGAGTTTGCTCAAACTCATGTCCGTTGTGTCAGTGATGCCATCTGATCCTCTCATCCTTTGTTGTTGCCTTCTCTTCCTGCCTTCAATCTTTCCCAGCATCAGGGTCTTTTCAAGGAGTCAATTCTTCGCATCAGGTGGCCAAAGAATTGGAGCTTCAGTATCAGTCCTTCCAATGAATATTCAGGGTTGATTTCCTTTAGGATTGACTGGTTTGATCTCCTTGCAGTCCAAGGGACTCTCAAGAGTCTTCTCCAACACCACAGTTCAAAAGCATCAATTCTTCGGCACTCAGCTTTCTTCATAGTCCAGCTCTCACATCCATACATGACTACTGGAAAAACCATGCCTCTGACCAGACAGACCTTTGTTGGCAAAGTAATGTCTCTGCTTTTTTAAAACACCATCTAGGTTTGTCATAGCTTTTCTTCTAAGGAGCAAGCGTCTTTTAATTTCATGGCTGCATTCACCATCAGCAGTGATTTTGGAGCCCAAGAAAATAAAGTCTGTCACTGTTTCCATTGTTTCCCCATCTATTTGCCCTGAAGTGATGGGACCGGATGCCATGATCTTCGTTTTTTGAATATTGAGTTTTAAGCCAGCTTTTCCACCCTCTTTCATCTTCATGAAGAGGCTCTTTAGTTCCTCTTCTCTTTTCTGCCATAAGGGTGATGTCATTTGCATATCTGAGGTTACTGATATTTCTCCTCTCAATCTTGATTCCAGCTTATGCTTCATCCAGCATGATGTACTCTGCATTTAAGTTAAATAATCAGGGTGAAATATACAGCATTGACGTACTCCTTTCCCAATTTGGAACCAGTCCATTGTTCCATGTTTGTTTCTAACTGTTCCTCCTTGACCTGCATACTGATTTCTCAGGAGGCAGGTAAGGTTGTGTGGTATTCCCATCTCTTGAAGAATTTTCCGCAGTTTGTTGTGATCCACACAGTCAAAGGCTTTAGCGTAAAGTGAGCTGCATAAGGACCCCCAGTAGATGTCCAAGTCTTAACCCCTGGAACCTGTGAATTTGGTCTTACATGAAAAAAAGGACTTTGCAGATGAGAAAATGTTAAGGATTCTTTAGCTGATTCACAGTTAAAGAGAGCACACTAGTGGTTACCAGTAAGGAGAGAGAAGGAGGAGGGGCAGTTAGGAATAGGGGATTTTACAAAAAGGGTTGTTATGGGATTATATGAAATCATGTATATGAAACTTTTGAAAATTGTAAAGCACTGTTGAATTTAAAGACTCTCATTCAATTTGTTGTGTTGTTCAGTCGTTGTGTCCGACTCTTTGGGACCCCACAGACTGCAGCCTGCCAGGCTCCTCTGTTCTCCACTATCTCGTAGAGTTTGGTCAAATTCTTTCTATAAAGAGCTTTCAGTTAAGTTCAGTTGCTCAGTCGTATCCGACTCTTTTCGACCCCGTGAACCGCAGCACGCCAGGCCTCCCTGTCCATCACCAACTCCCGGAATCCACCCAAACTCATGCCATCTAACTGATGCCATCTAACCATCTCATCCTCTGTCGTCCCCTTCTCCTCCTGTCTTCAAAGTTAAAAAATATATGATATATGTAAAACTATGTTTAAACAACAAAAAAAGCCAGGAAAAAATTTTTAAGTTAAGCGTTCAGAGATGGGATTATCCAGGATTCTTGGGCCCTACATGTGATCTTTTGAGAGCAGAGAGAGATTTAAAGCAGTCAGAAGAAAAGGTGATGTGACCCTCAGAGACAGAGATTGGAGTGGTGTGTCCAGAAGCCACGGATGCCTGGGGCTGTCCGAGTCGGAGGAGTCAGGGAAGGCTCCCTCTGGGGCGCTCAGCGGGAGTGCAGCCCTGCCCGTGGCACCCTGACTTCAGCCTCCAAGACCCAGGGGATAAACGCGTTTCTGTTGGTTTAAACCACCACGTTTGCTGTGACTTGTTCCATAGCCACAGAAAAGCTGATACAGTATGATCCCATTTATGTGACCATGTAGAAAAGATGCACCCGTAGGGCCAGGACACAGATGGGAGGTTGCTGGGGGTGAGGGGAGAGTTAGAGTCCAGGTGGGCCCGTGGAAATTCCTGCAGAAAGGAAGGTGGACCGTCCAGTGCTGGCTGTGTTTTTCCTGACCCAAGAAGAGCAAAACAGAAATGGACGGCGGGGTGTCAGGGCCAGTTATAGGTGATTTACTTCTGTTTTTCTAATCCTTAATCTTAAAATTTTTTTCCCTAAGCTTTCTGTGTACTTTGGTGACACATATTTTGACACAAATATTTGTTTGCTGGCGCCCAACATGGGTCCTGATTTACACCTGGCTCCCGGCCAGAATCCCTTTTTTCTTGCCTTAGGTGTCCCTTCACTTAATGATGAATGTCGTGCCCTCCCAGCTAAAGGGAGGAGCTGCTGTGAGCCCTGGTGCTGGCCTGCCACGCCCTTGATCTCTGCCCTCAGCCAGGAAGGGTAGAATCTCAGTGTGTCCACTCAGGTTTCCCAGCCTGGCCCTGGGCTGGCCTCGCCCACTGCACTGAGCTGGGGCTGCACCCCCAGCCTTTCTTCCTGCCTGTGGTTCACAGAAAGGCCCCCCTCTTGGTCCCTGACGCCACAGTCTAAACTCTGCACGGCCTTGCCATCCCCCTGGAACCTGCCAGGAAGCCGCAGGAAGGATTCCTGAGGCGTTTCCCAATCTTCTCTGCTTTACTGGAAATGGGTGTGTGGGGTGGTGGGCAGTTGCCAGGAGGTTAGCAGCCAGGCCTTGTCTCAAGACTTAACCTCCCCCTTTGCTGGCCACACACTGCTCAGGGGAAGGGGTATCCCAGCTCCGAAGAATCAGCCCATGGACTTCTTCTGTGCTTCATAGAATTGGAAAGACAAACTCTTCAAGGAGAGGCAGAAGCCTTCACCTTCCTCACTTTGTGCAGTCACCTCTGAGTTACGAGGGCCTCAGGCCACAGGGACGGTGCAGCCTGGGCACGATTGCCACCCCCCAGTGGGCAGTGGAGGACCGGGAGGGCGGTGTTGGGTCCCGCTCCCCACGCTCAGTCAGCGCTGAGCATCCTGTCGCTGGGTCGAGATCTGCCCTGACTGCAACGGTCCTTCCGCCTCGCCCCCTTTCTCCCTGAGGACACGCTGGTCTGTGCTCACAAACGTGACCCTGCCCCGGTCTGCTCTGTGTACCGGTGAGGGAGTGGGGGCGGGTCTTGTACGTATGCCCTTCTTACGGTAAACCTCTTGCCTGGGGGTGTTCTTGGGTTGATGGGACAGAGCTGAGAGGAACAACTGCCCCCTGGCTGAGATTCAGTCTCATCCTCTGAGCTTTGACCTGTCTGCTCTCAGCTTGGCCCGGTGCCCTCCTCGTCTCCCCATTTTGGGTTTCTTTGGTTTTGATAGAAGATCTTTAGAACAATCCCAGGTGTCTTTTCATTTCACCTGTGGCTTTTTTCGGTCACTATGTTGACTATCGAGAGATACAGACATGAGTGTTTTAGATATCGCCCCTGAGAGCACCCTTTCTGGGACTAGTTCAAGTCGTGTCCACACAGAGCCGCTGGGGACAGTCACGTCAAGTCTGTGGTGATTTAGAGCACTCTGTTCTTCTTTCCCTGGAGGCACTCATCTGTTGAAGAAACTAGTTCATTGGTCCCATGGAATTTCCCACGTTCCGCTCTGCCAGTCGCTGTCCTCGTTGCTTTCCACCTGGCTAGCTCGGGGCTTCTCGGCCTTGGCTCCACTGGCATCTGGGGCTCGGTAACTCTGTGGCAGGGCCGCCCTGTGCACTCTAGTCTTTTGGGCAGGGTCTTCTGTCAGATGCTAGGAGCAACGCCCCACAACCAAGTGGTGACATCCAAACATGTCTCTGGACATGGCCAGTGTCCCTGGGGCAGAAGCACCCAGTGAGACCCGCAAGTGTAACTGGATGCCTTACCCATGGCACTTCCTGCAAACTGGGCACTAGACCTGGAGGTGGATTTCGTAAGCCACTTCCTGTTGCTTCACCCTCGAAGCATTCTTCATGGGGAGAGGAGGGGATTTCGGCCATAAAGTTCCTCTTCACCCTCTCCTTGCCCCATCTTAGGCAAGAGGAGTCTAAGGCCAGTGTTGATGCCTCCCTGCCCGCACCCCCCCCGCCCCGGGCCCACCTGTTCCCCGCCTGGCACTGTCCTCTGCCCACCCGTATTTTTTTACATCCATCAACATCTTTATTACATGGGTTTCTTCATCCAGGTCGTGGCCTGAGTGCCGAGTGACCTCAGGGTGTAGACACCCCCTGCCCTGCTGGTGGAGGCCTTCCCACTGCTCACCCCTGCCAGGCCTCCCAACTTAGCCCTGGCTCTCAGCCACACCTTGGCACTCGGAGTGCCACTGGCCCCGAGAAGCTCCTGGTTTCATCCCCCCTGCACTGCTAATGGGAAATGGTGTCCTGCCACTTGGGGTGCTGACAGGGCCAGTGTGGGGGTCGGCACCTGCTGCTCAGGTGGTGCCACATTGGACAGCTTGGCCCCGGAGGGGTGTGTGACCTGTGAGCCTGCGGTGAGTGGTGTGAGCCCTCAGAGGGTCTGAGGAGACTCCGTATGTCGCGTGTAATGCTGCCAGCCTGAGGCATAGCCCATGCAAGTACCGAGAGTGAGAGGCGTGGAGATGGGCAGTGTTGAGCCTGGGCGGGGGTGTCACAGGAATTACATTACTTGCCCGCTTGCTGATCACAGTCTGGGGCTGACCCGAAAGCTGCCCCCAAGGAGACAGGGAAGTGAGCAGTCCTGGTCCACAGACCTGTAGGGGAGGTGACAGGGTGGCGGGGCACGCGAACAGGCAGTGTGTCACTGACCCTGTGCGCTGTCAGCCCCTGCAGCCAGGAAGGAAAGGGCCATGTTTGCCTGGTGAGCCTGTGTGCCCCTGGGGGTCCTGGCTCCGGGGGGCCAGGCCAGGCTGGCTGGGTCTGGAAGGTGACCCCGATGCTGCTATAAATACATCACTGAGGCAGGCTCTGCCTGCGTCCTCAGAAGAGCCTGATGAGACATTTACCTTCTCGGGGGCATGAGCCCAGGGGCACCCTGTCCCCCTCACATCGCAGCTGTGCTCTACACCATGCCTTCTCACCTGTGGCCGCAGTCTTTGCCACCCTTGCTGCTTGTGGTCCAGCTCAGTGTCTCAGCTGTGTCCCCTTACACCATGTGCACTGTGCCCTTAGCCTCAAGGCTTGGGCAGTACCCCTTGAGCGCAGGAACAGGAAAATGATCCAGTCAGGCCGGAAGTGTCTCATTCAGCGTGTACAGCAGGCAAATATTCGGGTCCGTCTGCTCTGCACCCCCAGAGCCGAGGTGCAGGAAGATCAGGGTCAGCTCTGGTACATGGAGACCACGCCCTCCAGTTAACCTCCTGCCCTGGGTCAGACAGAGTCAGGACCCTGGGACAGTCTGCTGCCATCCCCCCCCCATCCTTGCGCCTGGTTGCCACCTGTTCAGCGCTGCCCGTGCCGATCCGCACGTCGGTATTGTCGTTTACACCCAAACCTGCCGTGTCTTTCACAGGAGCATTATGAGAAAGAAGTCTTTCATGTTCATACATATTCACCATAACCCAGCCTTCTTCATCCTCTGTGCAGATCTGCCTGCCCATCTGCTGTCACTCTCCATTCTTCCTAGAGAGCTTCCAGAATCCTCCTCATAATGCAGAAGTGCTGCAAGCAGATTCTTTCCCCCTTTGTCTGAACAAATCTTGACGTTACCTTCTCTTCCCACTGTATATGGGGTGTCAGGCTGGCGGTCTTCTTTCCTCCATAGTTTGCAGATGTCTTCTGTGGTCTCTGAGCTTGTTTCTGACATCTGACCTCGTGAATTTTATCTTAGCTTCTCCGATTGGGGTACCTCAGTCAACTGCTGCACTAATTTGCAAGATGTGTTGTCATGTGGTTCTTTTCCTGCTGGAGTTTTTTACATCTATGGGTTTGTCACATTTGGAGGTTTGAGGCCATTATTTCTTTGGATACCGTGCCCTTGGGATTCCAGTTACATGCATAATGGATTTCTTAGTACTGTCCAGCAGTTCACCAAGGCTTTGTTCCTTTTCTTAATAGATTTTTTCCTGTGTGATTCATTTTGGATACATTTCTGTTGCCTTGTCATCAGATTCACTAACCTTTTCTTCTACAGTGTCTAATCCCACTCAGTACTTCAGGATACTGCATGTCTCAGCTCAGGAAGTTCTGTGTGACTCTCCTCATACTTCGGATTCTTCTTTGCATCAGTTCAAGTTTCCTTTTAAGCTCGCGAGCGTTTTAAATTTAGAATAGTTGCTCTAAAGTGAAACCCTTGTCTGATAATGCCATCTTCTCTGTCCTTTCTGGGTCTGTTTCCATTGACTGATGTTCTCTTGGGTTAAGGGTCACATTTTTCTACAGCTTCCCACGTCTGAAGGCTTTTGGTTTGGGGTACTGAGTGTTGTAGAGTCCATGGGATCGTGTGCTGGATTTTGCCGTCTTTTCTTAGAGCCTGACAGTTCTGGCTGCTGACAGGCAGTTTGGTTAGCAGTGGATCAGCTGATCTTGGGGAAGCTTGCTTTTGAAATTCCTTAGCAAGAGGAATGAGAGAAACCCTTAAATGAGGGCTCATTTAGCTCCACTGCTGAACGGGCTGCAGAGAAGACTCCTCTGGGCTGGCTGTGGATGGCATCTCCTGCCCCCCAGGCTTGGGGCCCCATCTCAGGGAGAGTCCTGAAGCCTTCCTCTGCAGCAGCTCAAGGCCCCGTGCTGGTGCCAGGAGAAGTCTCTGCATCATCTCTCCTTTATGGGCCTCTGCCCGCACCTCCGGTTCCGTCAGATTTCCAGCCCACGGTCCAGAGGCTTCTCTAGGCAGTGAGCCCAGCAGCCTCAAAAGGCTTCCTTGGCCCTTTCCCTTCTTGCAGGCATTTCTGGCCTGTGCTGCCCATGTTCACTTTGAGAGCATGGTTGTGTGTTCTGTCCAGCACCCTAGTTGTCAACAGTAGATGGCTTGTCTGGCCCTGACATGGGTGCCTACTTGGGAAGAAGCCGAGACGATTCAGCAGAACTGCTGTCTGTCTGTTTGCTCTTCCATCCATCCAGTGAATATCTCCTGGGCTTGGGTGGCCCATCATGGCCTCGCTGGAGTGGAAGGCCTGCCCCTTGGAGTGCGTCACTGACCTAAACACAGAAATCTCCAGATAAAAGGTTGGAGGTGACTGCAGCTGTGTCCTCCTAGGGTCTGCTTCCAAGTCCTCCTCTGAGAAAAGGAGGCTGCGAGTGTGTGTACCATCCCTGCAGAAAACCTTGGAGGTGGCAGGTGAAGTTGGCTCCTGGCCCTGTGTGGGTTTGGGCAAGTCCTTTGACTTTTTCTGATACTTGAGGTTTGTGATAGAGTTAGGCAATAACAAGCCTAAAATGCAGCTCTCAGCCTGGGGCCCGCAGGACGTGCTCCCGGGAGCCATGTGCCCTGGTTCCGTGGTTCCCCTCACTCAGGATGGTTCTGGGGGCCTGAGCCTTCACCAGCCATGGAGGCTTAAGTCAAGGGAAGTGCAGGGGGCCTGTTTCTCAGGGATCCTAGGTCTTTGGCTTTCAGTGTGTCCTGCCTGTAGGAGTTTGGAAGTTGTTGGCCTGGGGTCTTGAGGCTGCTCTACCCAGGTGTTTCCAGAGCCTTCGGGAACAGCCAGCATCAGACCTGCGCCCAGTACAAGCAGACCTGCAGCCACTCCTGCTCCCACTGGCCAACCACTGGCGTCAGGCCCAGGCCTGTGATGGGTGGAGTTTGTGTCCTGAGTATACCCAGTGGACACTCAGCAACCTCCCCAGTGAGAGTCCCCATCAGCCTCTACGGCAGCTTGTTGGTTGGAGCAGGAAGAAACCCACGTGGTCCTGCCCTGCCTGGTGTAACAGCGGGGGACGTTCCTGGGGGCTGGGAGCCCCCCTGACAGTGTGACCGACCCATATGGCAGAGGGGCCCATGGGACTTGGGGTTCCCCTTAGCCTGCCTGCCCCACTTTGAACGTGACTCAGAGGGAAGGGAGAAAGCTGGCAAGTTACCACGCAACCAGCTTCCTCCCAGCAGGTTCTTGGAGGTAATAGGGCTGGATGCACTTTGAATCATTCAGATTAAGTGTATTTTCTTCACAGTAAATATCTGTAAACTTTCGTTTGAAAAAATAAAAGCCTGGAACTTCCCTGGTGGTCCAGCGGCTAAGACTGTGCTCCCAGTGCAGGGGACCTGGGTTCAATCCCTGGTCAGGGAACATGATGTGTCACATGCCACAGCAAAGATTGAAAATCCTGAGTGCTGCAGCGAAGACCTGGTGCAACCAATAAATAAATATTAAGAAAAGAAAGGAGAAACCTTACTTTGATCTAAAACAGATCCCCATCTTCACAACAAAACAGTATGTGCCAAAGGCCACTTTGGTCGATGTTGAAGACACACAAGTAATTTTAGTACATTTTAGAACTCTTCAGAAAATTCTCTTTTCTTGTAACAATTTTAATTTTGTTGTGCTTCATTAAAATGTCCTTGGGCCTCCAAGCTTGAGAGTCTGTGACAGGTGGTGCGAAGGACACTCCAAAAGCAGAGACTCCTACAGCCCTTGGAGAGGCGCCCCGGCCAGCACCAGCGCTTCCTCCTGGAAACCTGGTTGGGGGAGCACAGTGGTGAGCAGGCAGCTTACTTACAGGCACCCCAGGTGGAAAGGTCTACACAGAAGGTCAAGGCTATCGCCCCCAAGACTGAGGAGAACCCATCGGCGACAGCCACAGCCAGCGGCGTTAACCCAGATGGCTGAGGGTGGACCCTCTGGTGCCAGCAGATGTCTTTTTGACTGCTGTTGAGCGGCAAGGGCTGAGGGCCATCAGAAGGCACCTCAGGAGAGGGAATGCCCTGGTGGACCAGTGGTTTGAACGCCACGCTTCCCCTGCTGAGGGCCCAGCTGCAGCCCCCGATGGGAGAACTGAGATCCTGCAGGCCTCCAGCTGCAGCCGATCAGTCAGTCAGCGAACAGACAGACAAGCGCATACCTCAGGGGAATTCCCTGGTGGTCGAGTGGTCGTGAAGTGAAAACGTCACGCTTCCATCTTCGGTCAGGGAGCTAGGATCCCACAAGCCTTGGGGCACGGCCAAAAAAAAAGGGAGGAAAAAGAAAAGAATACACTTGGTCAGTCATTGACCAAGTGTTATCGACTCCTCCTCTTGTTCTAAAATCTTCCAAATGGGGCTCCTGTCCTCTGCCTGGTTCAGGGGCTGGTGTAATTTAGGCTTCCGCGTGGTGTCTTTTTTGCTAATGGCTATAGACAGGTGGTGTGTGTGTGTGGGGGGTCACTCGTGGGTGTGTTTGTGTATGCATGATGGTATGAGTGAGTGGCTCTGTTGTTGACAGGAATGACCTGGCCTGGTCCTCCTGCTGGTGGGGGGAGACACTACGAGAACCCGTGTGGCCCAGAGCCTGGTTCTGTGATGAAAGTCAGGCGACATGGGGACACACACTGGACACCAGCCCTCTTGGCATCGCGGTCCTTTGAGCTTGAGCTTTTAGCTTTGGCCAACTTCCCTACAGTATAAAAGCTTATTTGCAGTGTGCTTGGTGAATGACTGGGCGTGCTGCCGTGAGCCCCGCGCTGAGTTCTGCATGGAGGGCTCTGGGCTGAGGGCGTGAGAACCGAGTGCTGCAAGCCCTTTGCTTCTGTGGCACCCCATGTCTCTGCTCCAAGTTTACACCTGCTGTTCCCCAACAAGAGCACCCTGCCTTCTTGGCTTTCAGGGTCAGGTGATGGCAGTAGAGAGCTCTTTAAGAGTGGTGGGCACACAGCTGTGCTTTGGTGCTGTCTTTGCTGCCCTCTTACATGTCCTGCTGTCTCCCTTCCATTCACTTTACATCACTATTGACTGAAACTAGTTAACAGACAAGAGTCTCCCCCCTGCCTATTCAGTCATTCTCTGTATGTTCAGGGGACATTCCTCAAAGCCCACATGAGTCTTCGGAGTGCTCTAGGGGTCATTTACAACCCATAGACCTTATGCCCATTTTAGGTGTAGAGTCAGAGTTAATATTCCACCCGAGCAGTTCCCTCTAGCCCATCTGCAGCCACTCCCCACTTCCAGGCACTCACAGTTCTGCTCTCTCATCAGTTTGGCCTTTTCTGAAATTTATATAGGTGGAGTCATTGTATGGTGTTGTATATTGGGCTTCTCTCATTTAGCTGGTGGCTTTAAGGTTTGTCCATGTCATGTCAATTGGGGAGTTCATTTCTTTTTATTTCTAGGTAGTATTTTGTTTCTCTACCAATGGATGGACATTTGGGTTGTTGTCTATTTTTTGAATGTTGTTGTTTAGTCACTAAGTCCTGTCCGACTCTGCCACTTCATGGACTGTAGCCCGCCAGGCTTTTCTGTCCATGGGGTTTCCCAGGCAAGAATACTGGAGTGGGTTGCCATTTTCTTCTCCAGGGGACCTTCCCGACCCAGGGATCGAACCTGTGTCTCCTGCATTGGCTGGTGGATTCTTTACTGCTGAGCCACCAGGGAAGTAAAGAGTATTTCTGCTGTGCACATTTATGTATGTTTTTGTGCATTCCTATGTTTTCATTTCTCTTAGGTATATCCCTAGGAATTGGAATTGGTGGGTTGCATGATAACCGTGTTTACCCTTTTAAGAAACCGCCAGGGGACTTCCCTGGTGGCTCAGTGGTTAAGAATCTGCCTTACTATGCAGGGGATGTGGATTCAATCCCTGGTCAGGGAACTAAGATTCCACATGCTGTGGAACAACTAAGCCTGTGTGTCACAAATTCTGAGCCCATGTACCACAGCTAGAGAGTCTGTGCACTACAGCGAAGATCCTGTGTGCTGCAGCTAGGACCTGACACAGCCAAACTAATTGATATTGATATTAAACAGCTGCTGGGCTTTTCTCCAGGGCCTCGTATGCCCCCCCCCCCCCCCCCCGGCGAGGGATGCGGGTTCCGAGGTGTCACCTTTCTTCTTTCAGCCATCCCAGTAGGCACCTGTGTGGTCTGTGCCGCGCTGCTGAGAAATGGCTTCTCCCGAGCTTGCTGGCCACCTGCAGATCTTCTTTCGGGCCTCTGTCTTTAACCTGGTTTCAAGCAAAGGCTGCTTAAATGTTGCATCTCCAAGGGCCCAGCTAGACGGGGCCCCCTGGTGCTGCTCCTCTAATTCTGTGAACTGCATTCCAGGCAGCAGTCTGATCATGGTTTAGGGGGCAAGTCATCTGGTCTCAAGCCTGCCGTGAAGGGAGCCTGGCCCCTGTCTCAGCAACGCAGTAGCCCTTGCACCTGCAGGGGCTGGAGGACATCCTGTATCTGCCCACCTGGCAGTGAGGCGTGATGTGCTTTCAAAGTGTGGGGTGGGGACTTCCCCAGTGGTCCAGTGGTTAAGACTCCATCTTCCGGTGCACAGTGCATGGGTTTGATCCTCACTGTAGGGGGCATGGGCCAGGGACTAAGGTCCAAAAAATAAAATAAATCCTTAACATTCTTTCTCAGATTTAAAAAAAAATTAAAAAGAATGTTTTCAGTCTTTCTCAAATTAAAAAAAAAATGTGGCTGGCTTTTGGCGTGTCTGATTCCATGAAGGTGAGTGCCGGAGCTTGCTGTGACCGCTCAGGTCTGCTCCAGGTGTGTGAGTGAAGTCCTTGGAGACTCTTGGCTGAAGGGCAGGCCCCTGTAAGCCGAGCGGGGTGAGTGTGTGGCCCCCGTGGTCCAAGTTGGCTGAGAGCTGTCTCCCTCACATGTGGACAGCCCTGCCCGGCGATCTGACAGGGTCACAGGCACTTAGAGGCCAGCCCGCCCATGGGTTGCTTCTCCCCGCGTGTGTGCAGCTACTCCACCCACCCAGGGCCTGCGGCCGGTCTGACATTCTGGGTGCAGAGCAGACTGGACCTGGGCTCCGGGTGGGGGAGCTAGGGGGTGCTGGGGCGGAGCCCTGAGAGGTGGGCTCTGTTGGAGATGGGCGAGCCCAAGATCTGGGCTGCCATGTGGAGGAAAGCTGAGGAAAACCACAGGCCCAGAGGCTGATGTGGGTCCTGTGGGTTTGAGGATGGAGGGGAGAGGGTCGTCGTGACGAACCAGCACCACCCTGTGGGGTGAGGTCTGCTACACAGAAAATGGGTGCCAAGGGCCCGGGATAAATGAGAAAGAGAAGTGTGACCCTCCATCTGGATCCATGTTCTTTCTAAAATTCCACCAGAAGGCTGATCTCCGAATAGCTAAAGCTTAAATTAGTAGTTTTTTGGTGTATTTTTTTCCTGTGACATTTGGAAATTCCGCCGCCCCAAGTACAGGGACGAGCTGCTCTGAAGCTGTGATGTGGGAGCTGGGCAGGAGCTGGGCAGGCGCTGGGCTGTGTCCTGTCAGGCCGTTCAGGTGCGGGGCATCGCCTCATCAGCCTGCCTCCTGGCTGGTGGTGCTCATCTTGCGCAGTTCTGCTCCGCATGGGTTGTCTCTGAGGCAGGATGGCCTGGGCTCATGCTGGTTTGTGGGAGGATGGTGAAGGGCTGCACATTGCCTCTCATGTACCTTCAACCCTGGCCCTGGGCCATCTGAGGAGCTCTTACCGATCCTTCAAATCCCTGCTCTGGCGACTTTTCCTGTAATTTTCAACATGTGTAGTTTATTCTTTTCACCCCTCCTGAAAACACTGTCTTTATCCTGCTCCTTGTACGACTGGGAAGTGAGTCTTTGGATTTCCAGATATCTTTTTTTCTTTTCAGACTTTAAACTTTTTATTTAGCCAATTAACAATGTTGTGGTAATTTCAGGTGGACAGTGAAGGGACTCAGCCATACATAAACATGTTCCAGATAGCTTCATTGACATTTTCCTGTTTTGCTTTTTTGCAGGATTCTGTTTCACTGAGACCTTCGATCCGATTTCAGGGAAGTCAAGGGGTGAGTCTTTTTTTGGTCTTAATCATACTTATTTAGAATTGTGGCTTGCTGGGCACAGCAGCCCGCTGGGAGCAGTGTTTTGGCCCCATCCCCCTCTGTGCCAGGCAGGGCCCTCTGCTGAGCCAAGGTCAGCCTCTGGTCGTCTACAGGCTGGCCCCATGGCTGGGGCCACAGCAGCAGGCCATCTGTGGGCTGAAGGCAGCTCTTCTGTCCAGCAGTTCCTGAGTTTCCCACTTCCTGTCGTTGCCAAACTCCTGTTCTGACTTGATCTTTGTGCTGATTGGAAACTATGCCCCCAGAGCCCAAGTGAACCTGGACGTGTGCCTGCCCCCAAGGGCGGGGCACTTCTCTCTGTTGGTGGACCTAGGACCACAAGTATTTAACTTTTTAGTACCGGGAAGTATAGAAACTCAATACTCCAGTTTTTTTGTGAAAGATATTTGATAATAAATGACCATCTTATGAAAAATTGAGGAATAGGAGAAAGGGCGAGTTGTCCATAATCCTTGCCACCTAGGTCCTAGGACCCCCATATCATCCACCCACTAAAGATGCTTTGGAACACTTTAGTTTTTTCCCAGTCTTTATTGCAAGTCTTTTTTTTCTTTTCTTTAAAATCTGAAGAGTTGCCACACGTGTCTAAGTCAGTTTCCACCTGACAGCCTGCTGGCTTCTTACAGAATCAGGGAGATCTGTAGGTTTCGCCCCAGGCAGGGTGCTCCAGAGAGATGGAGCCTTGAGGAGATACATGTCTGCAGGTGCAGATTCAGTGATACTAAGAGATATATTGCAAGATATTGACTCACGGGGTTGCAGGGCTGATGAGTCTGAATTCCGTGGGGCAAGCAGGAGCTGGCCCTGCATTTCCTGGGCGAGCTTCTTCCTCATCAGGGAAGCCTCAGTTTCCTTCTTAAGGCCTTCCACTAATTGTATGAGGCCTGCCCAGACCTGGTCATGGATTCACCACATCTGGAGTAGCTGCACAGCACACCCAGGTTACCTTTCATGGAGTCACTAGGGGCTGTGGCCCGGCCAGGGGGCACCATCCCACCAAGACCAGTCAAGGTCCGTGAGATGCCCTTAAAGGCCCCAGGGCACACCCCCTGCCCCATGCCTTCTCTGGGGCTTCCATACCTTCTTTGGCCCTGGCCACCTACCTCTACTTTATCTTCCCGTGAGATGTTTCCCCAGGGGGCAGGGCTGGCCTCGGCTTGCTGCCAGATTTGCCCGGTGGCGCCCTCTTGTGGCCCGTGGTCACATTGTGCCCTCAGCAGCTGTGGGAAGATGAGGAAGCCAGGGTACAGATTGCTGTTCTTTTATCCACGAGCAATGCTTTCTAGTCAGCAAGACGCCACTTGGATGCTCATAGAAGCGCTGTGAGGGTCTCCTGGGCTTTACACTGTGTCGCCCAAATCCCTGTGCCGAACTTAAGAGCCACATCCATTCAAGATAAGGGTCGCTGCCTCTGAGTTGAGAATTATGCTTTGCCCACATTTTTTTCCTTCTGGGCATCCTCATGTATAATGGACTTCCTAGAAGGTTCTGAGGGTGTGGAGGCTGTGTGCTGCAGCCAGGAGTAAGCCAGGCCGTGAGTCTCCACTAAGAGACTCTTCCCTGTGTGGGACCGTGTGAGGACTGGGGGAGGCCGTGTGGCAAGCGGTTGCTGTTCTTTCCCAGTTTGCTGTGAAGGACCAGGTGCTAGGTCTGCCCCTCGAGACCTCTGGACCTTGTCCTTCTCCTAGGTATTGATAGAACATGACCATTCCTCCCTGCCAGGTGTGAGAGGCCTGGCTTGGGGCCAGGTGCACAGCAGATGTTGCTGTGGTAAGGCGCAACTGCATGGTCACTCGGAGCAGTGGTAGGAGGAGGCAAGGCCCTTACTCTCTGCTCCCAATTCTCCTGGTTGTATCCTTCAGCCTCGAGGTTGGAAACAGAGCAGGAGGCGGGCAGGTAGAGTTGGCCCAGCTCGTTCAGCACTCCTGGTGCCTGTGCTGACTCCCATGTTCTGGACCCCGGGTAGGCTGACAGGGCCTGCTTCTAAGAGGCCCCTGAAGCTTGGCGGACTAAAGATTGAGACCCTATTTGCACCTTGGCCAGGTCATCTCCCTCTGTCTGCTGGCCTCCCTGCCCAGGAGAGGGGCCGTGCACCTAAGGGCTGGATGCAGGTTCACATGGCCTTAGGAGGGGGACCTCCTGGTGGCCCAGTGGCTGAGACTCTGCACTCCCAGTACAGGGGCCCTGGGTTCCATCCCTGGTCAGGGAACTATATCCCACATGCCTCAGCTGAGAGTTTGCATGTCGCAAGTGAAGATCCCACCTGCTGCAGCGCATATCAGAGACCCCAGGTGCCGCAGCTGGGCCTGTGAGACCCCGCGCAGCCAACAAAATAAACCCTGGCCCAAGGAGAGCCAGAGTCTCCCTGCAGCCCGGAACACACGCCCTCGGTTCCGGGTGCTTGTCCCCCCTGATGTGAATGCAGCCCAGCTGGCACAGGGTCTCGGTGTCCCCCAGGTCCGGCCCGGCTGCTTCCCACCAGTGCAGGGAGTGCCACGAGGTCTGGCCATGGTGGGGTGTGGCCAGGCCCTGGAGTTGGCTGGTTCCTGGGGGTGACCATATGGCAGCCTGTAGCACGTCCAGCATTGGGGCATCATCGCTGAAGCAAAACGCTCCCCTTTGTTCCATCTGCCGTGTCCGTGTGTGTGTGTTCTCTGCTCTCTCACAGACACTGGGGTGGCTGACCTGGGCCCCTCTGCCATCAGGGCTCACTTCTGAGCTCTCAATTCCTGACAGCTGGTGAAGCATCAGCCTCCCAAGGGGAAGAGAAAAGCCCCTCACTGGCTGGCCCCACCCCAGAACTCTTCAGCTAATGAAGAGAGAAAGGGAGGTGGGATTGGTGTCCAGGGCTGGGTAAGGCATTTCTATGTGCTGCAGCGGGAACCCAAAGGCAGTTTCTAGAACGAGGTTTGAAGGCCCTTGTCAGAGGCCTTGACCAGTGTCTGTCTGCAGTCCAGGAGCCGACTCTATGGGAGTCCTTAGGGCCGGGGCCGAGATTGAGCCCAGGGCTGCTGGTTGCTCCGTGGCGGGAACGACTTGGAAAGCCTGGGAAGTGGTGGACGGGGGGCAGTGTGCGCTCCCTCTTCCGTGTCCACAGTGTGAGGGGACAGCTGTCTCAGAAAGGAGTAGGTGCTCAGAAGGCACCTGGGGTTTGGGGTTGAGGAAGCGAGGGCCTTCCAGTGGGCAGAAGAGGCTGCTCTGCTCTTGGAAGTCCTCTTCAGCCATTCAGGGCATGTGGTCACTTGTGTCTGACGCTGTGGGACCCCCAGGGCTGTAGCCTGGCAGCTTTTCTGTCAGGGGGATTTCCTGGGCAAGAATCATGGAGTGGGTTGCCATTTCCTCCTCCAGAGGATCTTCCTGACCGTGCAGCCGTGCGGTAGTAACTCTTGATCCAAAATATATTTTATGCTGAGGGTTCCCTGAAAATAAAAATAATAAAGCAAGTGTTCCCTGAAAACCCTCTGGCCAGAGTCTGGCTAGGCAGTGTTTGGTTCCTGTGTGCCCCTGTTTCGTCTTGCTCTCTCCTGGCAAGGATACCAAGTGCTTCCCCCACTGTTGCTTCATGCCCACACCCTGCTCAGGGCTTCCTTTGTCTCTCTGAAGCCCCCTCTTGCACTGCAGACAGATCAGGCCCCACGTGTATGGGGTTAGGGCTGCCAGCCTGACTTGGGATGAATTTCAAAGGGGCTTGACTTAAGGGCTCCAGCAGGGACTTGATCTACCCACAGCGGAACCAGCACCCCTTCTCGGGCCTCAGGATTGGATGTCAGCCCCTCGGGTCATCTGGGATGGGACAAGGCTGTTTGCAGGTCCAGGTCTGCCTGTGCATCTTCGCACTCAGGCACATCCACAAGTCTGTGGCACCTCCCTCTGCCTCCTCATACCAGAAGTTGGGGCTGACATCAGATGCACTAAACCTACCCTGCTCAGGCCAGCTGAGGGCCCCGCGATGGCCCCTAGGGGAGCCAAGACTTGGTCCAGAAGACTGCGATGCGGAGGCCGAGTTTCAGAACACGTGTCGAGCTCTCTGCCATCACAGAGAAAGCCAAGCATCCTGGGCCATTTGTGCCCAATAGGCTGATTTCCCTCACTGGTTCCCAGTGACTGGTAGCCATTAACCAGCGTCATAACAGCCTGTTAACCAGAGGATTCCGTGTGCTCTTGGTGCCAGAGAGCTGGGGCTTCAGGACTGCTGAGTCAGGCTCCAAGCAGGCCTTCCCCTCCCGCTGTCTTGCTGCCCCAGTGGCTGCACAGACCCTCCTCTGGGCTCTGGGCTGTGCCCCCCATTCGAGGATTTTGAAAGGGACGATACATACCTGTATGGAAAAGGTCCTCACTGGGCTAAAGGGTCACAGGGAATGGTTCCCCACGCCCCTGCCCAGAGAGGAGCACGGTGGTGTTGGGGCTCAGGCTGTACCCCTCTGCTTTCCTCTCCCCGACGAGGGCTGTGGCAGGCAGTCACGGCAGCCGCTGCCCTCTGAGCAGATGGAGATGGGAAGACGTCGCCAGGGGAGGCTGGGTCTCCACCAGAGCCAGCACGTGGTGAGGGAGAGTCTCAGGGTCCGGCGCGGGGAGGGGCCACGTGTGTCAGGGCTCAGGCTCCGTCAGAAGCACTTTTGATTTTGTTGACATCATGGTGCAGTCTTCCCACCACATTCTGGGTAACTGTGTCAGTGTGTACCTGCCTGTGGTACTTGTGGGGGCCTCTCGCGCAGTGACCCTCACAAGCGTCTGGGCGCTGGGTGTCCAGTTACTTCCGTAATGGAGAACAAAAGTCACATCTGCACTGGAGTGTGTGCGGACAGTGCAGGGTGGCTGCCAGTGCTGGACAGTGCGATGCTGCATGTGAACTCCAGTGTGCGTGTTTGTGTGTGTGTGTGTATACACATAGGTGTTTTCCTGCCGAAGGTGAGTGATAGCATGCAGTCCAGGTTTATTTTCTTTAAATAAACACACTTGCCAGTGTGAGCTGCTTCGTCCCCTTTTTGACCCTTAAAGAAACGTGTGTGTGTTGAGATTAGGGTCTGTGTGGCTGGCCAGGGCTGACCTGGCATTGTTGCCCTGCTGGTCTCACCTGCCACTGGCTGCATGTCCTGACTGGGCCCTCCACCAGCTGCTGCATCCACAGGAAGATGCTGGAGGGCCAGGAGAGAGTGCTGGACAGACACCAGCTGGGCGAGGCGGGGCCAGCAGGGCGGCCCTTCTCCTGGGCAGCACTCTTCCTGGGGCGGGGAGCTGGGGGACGGCATGGTCATCAGCCCAAGGTCATCTGCAGTCCCTGGACAGCTGCCGCAGACTGCCACTCTCCCCCAGGCCAGACTCTTCCTGTCCTGAGCGGCTGGGCCTGGAAGCCGCTCTGTGATGCCTTGGCTCTCCCTGTGTGAGGAGGGAGCCTCTCCTTGGAGCAGAGACTGGCTGTGCATGGCGGGGGTTCTGCAGCATTTGGAGCCAATCCTGGGCTGCATGCTCTCCCAGCTTCCCTCGAGGGTCTCCACACCCCACCGAGGACTGGGGCGGGGGAGCTGCTTCTCTCGCTGCAGCCAGAGCTTCATGTCCTTGATCACACAGAGTCGACTCAGACAGGCCGAGCTGGCTGCGTTCGCGTGTAACAGCCGGGCATGGGGCAGGAGGCCTTCAGCCCAGTGTCGCGTGCTGGCCAGCGCTGACGGGGCATGTTGGTGTCCTCACATCACCTCCGCGGAGACGTCCTCAGCTCGGCTTGCTGAGGCGGCACGACAGCCCAGGGACAGCCTGCTGCCTCTTTCACCCTAGTGCTGCCCCTTCTTGTTGACCATTTGTGACTCCTGGTGTGTCTCCCTAACTGTGACAAGCCCTGGTGCTCCAGCCCAGGGAAGACTTTAAGGCTGGTCTCCTCTAGTGACAGGGCTCTGGAGGCCCTTCCCAGGCCTGCCCAGGGGCTGGCAGCTGGAGCGTGAGGTTTTCCTGTCTGTGTTTCTCAGCAGCTGCTGGCTGTCACCCAGGATGGGCAGGGGACCAGAGGGTCGGCCTGGAATGAAGCAGCCTCTGGGTTTCCTGCCTTGCACTGAGCCCTGCACCTCAGCCAGGACTAGTGGCATCTGTCTGCCTGCCGGCCAGGCCGTCTGTCTTTCCTCTCTGGCAGCTGTGGCTTTACCTAGTTAGGCTTTAGGCTACAGCGGTGCTTGTCTGCAATCACAGTTAGGTAAACCATGGTGCACACATCCCATGTCATGGTCGACTGGGGCAAGTGCTGCCCATCTGTGAGGCCCTCGGGCCCCGTGCCTGTGGGCCTGCCTTCTTCCCAGACACCCAGGTGGAGGGTGGGTCTGGCCTAGGGGAGGTGGAGAGGTCCTTGCCACGTGGGAGAAGGGGAAGTGTGCACCAGAGTATCTCGGCCAAGCATGCCCAGCCCACTGCTGATGCCCACCTGTCTTGCCCCATTTTAGCTTTATGGGTTGTCTCAAGCCCGGTCTGCCCAGGTTGGTGGGGGCACTGAGTCGTGGCCCAGATTGGAGTGGGCCCCTGCCTCTGGTGCCCTGAGAGCTCGTGCTCCTTAGCCCACAGTGCCATTGCTGCCCACACGGGAAACCACCCCCCCCCCCCCCCCCCGCGCTGCTGTGTGGGGACCCAGGACCCACCAGCAGCCCGGCCATGGTAATAGGCTGGTCTGTCACTGACAGGGAGACAAAGGTGTGTTTCAAGGGGATGTACTCACACATTGCCAGGGATGGGCCAGGATCGCGTGCTGGCCCTGCCTGTGGGCCCCCAGTGACACCCCCCCTCTCCATGCAGCACATCTGCATCCCCCAACCTGACTGCCCCACGGAGGCACGGACATTCTCCTTCTACCTCTCCAATATCGGCCGTGACAGCCCCCAGGGGAGCTTCGACTGCATCCAGCAGTACGTCTCCAGGTGAGCCCTGCCCAGACTGCCCTAGCTCTCACGATGGCCAAGCCTGCTTCCCTTGACCCCTGCCGTGGCGACCCCCGCCGTGGCGTCCCCCGCCCTGGCCTGCCATGCGGATGTTTACCCACCACCTCCAGCCCCAGCTCTCCTTCTCAGATGCGCTGTCCTGGCTTCTTAAAGTGTGTCCAGGGTGCAGGTGTGGGTCCTGGCGTGCCCCCTCTTGCCTGGGAACCTGGGTTCTCTTTCAGGTCAAGATGTGCCTTGGAGAAACCCTGTTGCCCAAGTCAGCACCAGACCCCATTTCCTAGCCTGAAGTGTCAGGGGCAGGGGTCTGTGTAGGCCCTGAGGCCACCTCCCGGTCATCCCAGGAGCTCATCTCACCTTCTGGCCTCTTGTCTTGCAGCCATGGGGATGTCCACCTGGACTGCCTGGGCAGCATCCAGGACAAAATCACAGTGTGCGCCACCGACGACTCCTACCAGAAGGCACGGCAGAGCCTGGCGCAGGCTGAGGAGGAGACGCGGAGTCGAGGTGCCATCGTCATCAAGGCCGGAGGCCGTTACCTGGGTGAGGATCGGGGTCCGGGGCTTCACCTGTGGGGGTCTTGTGCCTGCTGGGCAGCTGTCAGGAGAGCTGGGGAGTCTCAGGGCCCATCAGGAGCAGGAACAGGAGTGATGGACTGACAGAGGCCAGGGAAGCTGGGTCAGTGTTGGGTCAGGACAGAAGGTCCTTCTTGGGTGGTGTCCACTGCGTTCTGAATCCAGGATGGACTAAAGGGCCTGAGAGTTCCAGGAATTCTGAATCCCAGGGCCCCTTCCCCAGGCTCTAGCCTCAGGTACTTCTGACTCTTACCGTGCATGAAGCCAGAGCTTCAGCCTGTCCTTCAGTGGCCACCCCTGCCCTCACCGGCCCAGGTGTCTCCTTCCTATGGCTGCCCTGGCCAGGGCACAATGCAGATGGCAAGATGCACTCTGCGGCGGGCAGCCTGCTGCTGTGTTGGGGCCAGCAAGGGACCATGGATGGGGTGGAGACCTGGAAGGAAATGCGTTGATCCCTGTTGCCTAGGACCCTCCACCCACTCAGCATCTGCTTGGAAACAATTTCAGTGAAATTGAGACACTGACCACGTGTCACCAAGTGCGAAGAGAAGTACTGTTTGTACTGTTTATTTAGAAAGCTCCATCATGCTGCCTCAGTCTTCCCATCTCTGAATGTAGATGGAGTTAAGAGAGTCTGGTGAATTCATTGTCAGGCAAGAAAGGCCTGAGAGAGGCACAAAGCAAAGGAGGACCTTGATGGCTTTTGAAGTTTTTTCTTCTTTAAAAAAAAGTCTTTCACATTGCTCCAAAGAGCACGCAGTCTCCCTTGCTTAGCAGTGGGGTTGGCCCTGAATGAAACCCCAGATGGTGCTGGTCCTGCCTGTCAGCCTGGGGCCTTGGTGGACATGGCAGTGTGTGGCCAGGGAGCCTGGGCCCTGGGCTGTCAGCTGCCCAGGAGGTGCTGGCCAGAATCCCAAAGGGCTGCAGCTGCCTGCTCCTGCCTTAAGATGCGAATATGGACATTTGTACACATTTGAATAAGTTTTGGGTGGGTCTTTCAGCCAGAATGTATCTTACTATTCCACTTAGGATACAGTGAAGGCTTTTGCATTAGTTTGTGTTCTCTGGCCTCAGAAGCCACAGACGAGCAGTCCTGGCTGTGTCAGTCCTCTCCCTCACCCCATGTCATCAGGGTTCTCTGGGGATGAAGTCTGGCCCTGCAGGTTCTAAAAGCACTCCTTCTTGTGTTCATTTGACAAGTCAGAGTTGAGGGATTCGTGCAAAAAACAGTTGTCGTGGAGAGGTTTGTGGCCCAAGGATTTAAGACCTGCACTGACTTCACTCAGAGGTCCTCCTTCCTGCGGTGGCAGGGGCTTCATTCAAGGTGGAGTTAGTGACTTTGGGTGGAAGCCCCCTCCCTCGAGAGCACTCCTGGGGGCTCCATGGAGGATCCCCTCGCACTTCTCTGTTTGCGCCAGGAGTGTGGGAGATAGGCCTGTGGCCCCTGGGGCTCCAAGCACAGCCAGGTCTGCCCAAGTGACCCTGACACTTTTATTTTCTTCTTTGTCATAAAAGAGAATGGCAGGACCTAGGGGACCAGCATAGAGCTGTGAACTGCAGGCTCTGGGGGTGCTCCTTCTGGCAGTTCTGAGACTCCCTTTTAAACATCAGCCCCCTTCCCCATATGGGCCAGGGGTTTTGATGAAGTTAGTTAATAAGGCTCTAAGCCCACTTCTGAGACTGGGGACCCCGCAAGTGCCCGTTGATCTGCTTGTGGCCAGCAGGTGGCACTCTTACTGGGCAAGTGGGGCTGGATGAGGCTTCCTCTTGGGCTTGGTGAGAGCTTGGGGCTGTTGGCCGTGGGCCATCCATGGGTGTCCGTGTGCTCACTCAGGAACGTGGCGTCAGCTCCAGGCAGTGGGACACACGACCTCCCCTCACCCCTTCCCGTCCCTGACACCTCACTCTTACTGTAGGCAAGAAGGTTCAGTTTCGGAAACCGGCCCCAGGGGCAGTGGATGCTGTGCCCTCCCGGAAGCGGGCAACCCCTATCAACCCGGCCAGCGCCATCAAGAAGTCCAGTGCTGGCAGCGTTAGCGGGGGCAGTGGGGTGTCTCAGAGGCCCTTTCGGGACCGCGTGCTGCACCTGCTGGCGCTGAGGCCCTACCGGAAGGCCGAGCTGCTGCTGCGGCTGCAGAAGGATGGCCTGGCGCAGGCGGACAAGGACGCCCTGGACGGCCTCCTCCAGCAGGTGCGTGCTGCCTGGGGCGGGGCATGGGGCACTGTTCACTGTCCAGGGCTCGTCTCCTCACAACCTCAGGCTCGCAGGCAGTGAACGTAGCATGGGGGATCCAAGACTTCAGATGCACAAGGTTTTTGGAATTGAATGAAGCCTGGGGAATCCGCAAGCACAAGTTAGCAAAAACTCAGGCTTCATATCAGGTGGGTCTCCTTGTGGCTTATCAGTTGTGGCTCTAGGCGACGGGCTTCATGTCTGGACCCTCAGGCTTCTGTCTGTGGCTAGGGCGTGACTGCAGCACCTTTCTTTGGGGTCAAGAGCTAATCAGGCAGGATCGTGGGGCAAGCAGACAGAGCCTGCTGTTAAACAGCCAGGGCTTTGGAGCGACAGCAGTGGTCCCAGAGCCTTCCTGGACCAGTGCCCTGGAGGAGACAGCTCACAGACTACTGAGAGGGTGAGTGGCTCGCTCCGGATTCACCGCCTTAGCTGGGCCACGTGGATGCCGCCTCACCATGAAGTGGCAACAGGCCACCTCAGAGCACCGCTGCTGCGAGGGTGGCACAGCCAGTGGCAGTCATGCCAGGGTTCTGGGAGGAGCTGTGGCCCTGCCTCAGACACTCTGGGCTGGTGGGTGCTGCCTCCTGTGGTAGAAGGTTGGCGCCATGACCATCCGGAGCTGTGTCTGAGGAATTTCCGAGAATTTCTGAGAATTTCCGATTGACCGAGTTCTCCCACGGGTGTCCTGCTGCCCCTTCCCCCTCCCTGGGTGCAGTCCGAGGCTGCCGTGAGCACACAGCACGTTTGGCAGGAGGATGTCGGCATGGCTCGCGTCCTCCCGTGCGCGGACTGGCATCCCTGTGTCATCACTGCCCCCCAGCGAGTCCAGGGCACAGGGCAGGGGTGACAAGCGAAGAGGGGCCTCGGTGACCAGCCCCTGCACTCTGAGCACAAGTGCTGATCTGGGGCTGGGCCCGCCCACAGGGCAGGTGCCTCCTCTCCCCTTCCCGTGGAGAAGCCCCCTGTGTCCTGAGGGCTGAGATGCTCCCCGGAGCCTTCGTTCCCGTCAGGGGCTCTTCTGTGTACCCACTGGGTGCCTTTGTGCAAACTTGGCCTCCTGAGCCGCCGCCCCCCACGTGGAGGTTGTGCTGGCAAGGACTGAGTGGCACTGTTTCTCCCGGCAAGCTCAGGAGTCGGCTCGGGGCCTAGAGAAGACAGATACAGTACTCTGTAGTCCAGAAGTTTTCTTTGGGGCTTGCTAGAGCATCCAGAAAGCTCTGGAACCAGGAAGGACGTTTCCCAGGGTGCTCATTTCCTTGGAAAGTCAGACGTGTTGCCTCACCCTTGGGAAATTGGGGGAAGCACACGGAAGGCCCTTTCCCTGGGCTGGGGGCCACCCTGGGCTGCTGCCTCCTGCAGCATAGGGTGACCGAGGCAGGGCTCAGGGAGCTGGGTAGGGTTGTCAGCCGTGAGCCGAGACTGAGGGCAGGGGTGACAGCCATGCCTGCCCCGGCCAATGCCTGGAGCCCGAATCACCGTCCAGCCAGGTCCTTAGCCCCTGGGGTAGCGTTCTGGAAAATGCCCTTGCTCCTGCCCTCCAGTCTTGTTCTGTTCGGTCCCAGAGTAAAAAAGCAGCACATGCAGGATGTGAACCTTGGCTGACCCAGCATTTGATTGCACCTGAGATTTACCCACTGAGTGACCCTTAGACGCGACAGGGGCAGCAGGCTTAGTGCTCTGGAGAGAGGGGGCTGCTGGTGCTGACCTGGGTCTGCCTGGGGCACCTGCTGCGTTTTTAACCGCCAGGGTGTTCTCATCGCTCCTGGTCCTTTCCTGGGACCAGAGAGGCATCATGCTAGGTGCCAGCTTACCCAGTCAACTTGGGTTTGGCAGCTCCCCGAGGCGGCCCAGGCGGTGTCTTGCGCTAGAGCATCCTGGGTGCCTGCTCTGATGTCTCCCATTCTCTGATTTCCTGTCCCATCTGCCTTGAGCTTCTGTGTTTGCTACCGGACTTATTCTCCCCAGCAATTGTGGGAGGGGGCACTGGGACCCCACCAGCATGAGGATAAGAAGGTATAGGGGGCTGCACCTCACTGAGGATGCTTATTTCCCAGCCCCCCCCCCAGCCCCGCCCACCCCCAGTGACCAGGGACTCTGATGAGCAGCACTGACGAAGCAGCTCTGTGCAAAGACACCTCCTCTTTTACTTTTGTGAAAACATCCAAAGAGAAGATTTGAGGCATTCTACCTTCCTGGTGGGAGCGTGGATGGGTGGGTGGCTCTTCTGGAGCGCGTTTTAGCAAAGCGAATCAGAAGCCATAAAAATGTTCAGAGCCTTTGACCCACTAATCCCACTTCTGGGAAGCTGGCCGAAGAAAACCGTCACCATCATGGAAAAACCTGCACAAGTGACATCTGTTTATGCTCTAGAGACTCTGGAAATGGAGTCCGTGTCCAACAAAGGAGAGAGGAGTGAGTGAATCACAGCGCAGCCTCTTGGTGGAATATTACTCAACCATTAAAAAATGCTCTTTGTGGAAACCACCGTGACGTGGAGAATAAATTCATAGTCTCAGTTGTAGTGAAAAACAGCAGCTGCTGTGCCAACCACACAGCTCCGCACGCGTGTTCTGGAGACCGTGGCGCCTGACGAGACACTCAGGAAAGTGCCCTCTTCGGGTCAGGGGCCTGAATTCCATCAAGTGCGTTAAGGCATATGTTCTAAATCCATTTTTGCAGAGTCTTGAAGACAAACTCAGCTTGTGTTAACCAGAAGCAGCAGGGCTGGCTGGTTGCAGGAAAGGTGGGCTTAGCTTGGGCCCTGAAGGCACTCCTCCCCCAGATCCCCCAGCTCGGCTAACTCTGCCACAGGAGCTGTGAGTTTGAGAGTGTGTATCTTAGTCCATAGGCTGCTGTCATAGAACACCATGGACTGGGTGGGTTAGACATCACAGACCCGTCGCACAGCTTTGGAGACTGGGAGGTCCATGATCAGGGCACCGGGAGATTGGGTGTCTGGTGAGGGCCTGCATTCTGCCTTCTCATGGTCATCCAGGGGAGAGGAGTGAGGAAACTCTGGATTCTCTTTTATAAAGACACTTGGGCTTCTCTGGTGGCTCAGTGATAAAGACTCTGCCTGCTAGTCCAGAAGATGCGGGTTCAATCCCTGATCCAGGAAGATCCCACATGCTGCAGAGGAGCTAAGCCCATGTGCCACTACTGTTGAGCCTGCGCTCTGGCACCTGGAAGCCATGACTGCTGAGCCCATGCACCGCGACTGCTGAAGCCTGAGAGCCCTAGAGCCTGTGCTCTGCAACAGAAGCCACCACATGAGAAGCTCGCCTGCTGCAGCTAGAGAGTAGCTCCCAACTTGCCACATCTGGAGAAAACTCACAGCAACAAAGACCCAGCACAGCCCCCCCCAAAAGACACTCCCTCATGGGGGCTCCACCCTCATGACCTCATCACCTCCCAAAGGCCTCACCTCCTAATACCATCGCCTTAGGTTAGCAGGGGGTAAGATTTAACATGGATTTGTGGAAGACAAAAATGGTTCAATGCATAGCAGGGGGATGGGCTGCTGATGGAGTCTTGGGAGTGTAGATGGCAGCTACCCCTTGTGGAGCCAGCCTGGCCTCCAGCAGCATCTGGGCCTGCTGCTCTGACCCTTCTGCACCCCAAGGGCCACTGTCCTGGCCTGCAGAGGAGTTAGGGGGCCAAGAGTTGGCTTGGGACAGAGTGTGCTGTCCTCTTTCCCCTTTAATGTCTGTCTCCACCTCTCCCTGCACCACCCCCCAAAATGCTTTCAAGATCATCTCTCTCTCGGGCTATACATAAGGTGACCCTGGCTCTACCTTGCAGGTGGCCAATGTGAATGCCAAGGATGGCACTTGCACACTGAAGGACTGTGTGTACAAGGATGTGCAGAAGGACTGGCCCGGCTACTCGGAGGGAGACCAGCAGTTGCTGAAGCGGATGCTCATCCGGTAACACTGCCGCCCCATCCATGAATGAGTCCCCATCCCCTGGGCCTGGGGCACATCTCATCTCCAGGAGGCTGGGGCGGCCTCCTGTGGCTCCAAAGCCCACAGGGCCCGCAGGCAGGATGGAGGGGTCTGTAGAGACTGCGTGGGTAGCCCACCGTAGCCTCCTGTAGGGAAAAGGCGAGCCTTGCTGAGTCGGGTGGAGGGCATGAGTCTCTGTGTTGAACGTCAGAACTTCAGGACAGAAGGCCCCAAAGCAGCCATTCCTGCTGCCCCTCCTTCCCCTCCTATCAAGCTCCTTCTGAAATCTGCACGTCCCCACAGGTTACTGCTGCAGGCTGCCTCTTTCTTAAAAAGTCTCAAGGACTGGAAGCAGAGAGGAACAAAGCAAAACAAACCTCCCCACAGACACTATTAAGCAGCATTAATTAAATGCATCCCCTCTCAGGTTAATGGGGACCCGAAGTCAGGAGTAGCCAAGGTGGCTCTGGGGAGAAGTGGTTAAGTCGGCCCCTATCTAAGGCAAGCAGTTAATGATTTCCTTCTCAATTGATGCCTGGGAGCCCCGGCTGTGAAGCGCCCTTCAGAGCAGCCTGAGATGCTAATTAGTCCTTAAGTGGTTTCTCAGGGACTTGGAGCAATTTATGAAGGGTTTTTTTTTTTTTTTTAAGTTGTTTAAAGCAGTAACTGCATCTGGAAATCAGAGCCAAGTTGGGGCCACTCTAGGTGAACCATGAGTTCCTCCCTGGCCCTGCAAGGTGCTCACCTGCTCTTCCGGGGTCACTCTTCGGGCTCTTTAGAAGTCTTCAGGTGCTCAGGGAGGCTGAGAAGGGATGGTTTTGGCAGAAGACGCTCCCCTCGCCTCTCTGGGAGTCCTCTGCTGCCCCAGCCAAGCACATCTCAGACACTGTCACCTCCTGCAGGTGTTTGCATCAGCGGTAAAGAATCTGCTTGCAATGCAGGAGACGCAGGTTCAATTCCTGGGTTGGGAAGATCCCCTGGAGGAGGGCATGGCAACCCAGTCCAGTATCCTTGCCTGGAGAATCAAGTGGACTCTAGTGGCAGGCTATAGGGCATGGGGTTGCAAAGAGTTGGACATGACTGAAGCGATAGAGCATGCATGCACGCATGGTAGTAGTGTTGAAATAGTAAGTTACACCCACCTGAGTGCTTTGAGGTGGCAAGGGGCACATGGGGGTGGGGCGCCTTGAGGCTGCTCCCACCCTTCCTTCCTTCAGAGCCTCTCACTGTCCGCTGATCTCAGGCCCCAAGGCCTTGGCCTCCCAGAGCTCTCCGGGAGGGGAATGGCCGGGAGCAAGCAGCCTATGGGCAGTCTGCCCATGGGTGGGTGTGGGCCCTAGGAAACTGGGCTGAATATTGAGGGGTATCAGGTGGGAGGTTTCTCAGGCTCTTGACTCCCAGAACTCAGGGCCACGCCAAGCTCTCCTCTCCTCCCTCATGTTTGCCCTGGGCCGTCTTGGCACTCTTCTCTCGGGCTGCGTGGGCCAGCTGGGAGGGTGGCCTGGCCCGATGCCTCTCCAGAAGCTGACAGCATCTGCTGCTCTTGGGAGCTTGACCTGATTGGTGGGCAGAGGTCAGGGTTAGTATCACTGATACCCGCAACCCAGCGCTGCTCTGCACAGCTTTTTTTTTTCGTGTTTAGGTTGCTCCCTCCCTGAAGAAAGCCCTCCTTACAACTGCTCTTCATGCCATGGGTCTCATGGCAAGGAGAAATGAGGTCTTAGGGTGTTTCTGTTGTTGCAGGCTGGGTGTGGGGGCTAGTGTCACCCCAGGGGCTGCAGCCCTCCTTATCCTACAGCTTTTTCTAAACTTGTACCTGAGTTGAGCACGCTTGTGCTTCTGGGGTCTGCCTGGGCCCCCACGGCTTTGCTCTGCACAGACAGGCACTTGGGCTTCTCGTTGCGGAGGCTGCTCTTGTTGCGGAGCACCAACTCAAGGGGGAGCACGCTTCACTAGTGGCAGCACTCGGGCTCTGGAGCACGGGCCCAGTGGTTGTGGCACATGGACCTAGTTGCTTCTCAGCATGTGAAATCTTCCCGGACCAGGGAGCAAACCTGTGTCTGCTGCATTAGCAGGTGGATTCTTAACCACTGGACCACCAGGGAAGCCCTCAGCTGTTTATTTGGATGCTTCCTCCATGCTTTCAGTCCCCATGTGTAGCTGCTCAGGCCTGGCCTGTCCCAGGCAGAGTCTGGATGTCGCAGTGCAGGATGAGGCCTGGACCGCCCGTGGCCTTGAAATCAGTCTCCCGACCTGCCCTGTCCTGGCCTCCCCTCCCCCAGGGCACAGCCTAGACAGCCCGAGCCGTCTCACAGGCGGTAGGTGCACTTTCCCTGTAGTTGGTAACCTGCTTGGCCAAGTGCTCAGCCTTCTGTGTCCTTCACTTCCAGCCACAAGCTCCCTCTGGTAGTCTTATGGCCTTTCATTGCTTTCAAGGGACCAGGGCTTCCACAGGGAGCTGCCTCCCTCCCTCGCAGGTCCTCCTGTTTCCAGGTCTGTGATTCTGCCCTGATGCTGAAGGGACCCAGCTCTTGGAGTGTCTCTCCGAGGAGAAGGCTTTGGGACCGTCTGCTACAGCTCCACACCTGGGTGGCCAGCACACTAGTTGGCAGTTGGCCAGGTCTAGTCTTCTAGATTGGAAGGCGCTTTCCCTCCACATTGAAGGTCTGGCCAAGGAAGCCTCGTCAGTTCCCTCCCTGGCCTGTGTGTGTCCCCGTGGTCACAGGATAGTCTAGAGGGTGCCCTGGGGCCAGGGCACCAGTGTCCCTGGCAGTCTGAACGCTTGCCTCATCCTCTTGCATTCTCTGTGCGGTTGTGAGAGGCCTCAGTGTCCTCCAGCAGGCTTCCTCTAAGTCTGCCCTTGGGGGCCATGCTCCTACACCATTGACCATTGTCCTCCTGGTTGTTTATTTTTATTTCTTCTACTTTGGGGAGATTTCTTTAGCTTCTCCCATCTGTTTCTCTTTTTGCCATCATTTCTAGTTCCCAAGGTGCAACCACCACCTCCATCTAGTTCCAAACCATTTACCCCCCTCCCCCACCCCGAAAAACCAACAACCTGCATTAGCAGTCACTCCCCACCCCACCCCCCCCAGCCCCTGGCAAGCACTAATCTGCTTCCTGTCTTGCTGTGTTTGCCTGTTCTGGACGCTTCTTACAAACGGGATTATGTGCTTTGTGGCCTTTTGTTTCTGGCTTCTTTCGCTCAGGATTATGTTTTCAAGGTTTCTCCGCATGGTAGCCTGTAGCAGAGCTTCGTTCTTTTCTATGGCCAGGTTCTTGGTTCTTTTCTGTAGTCTATTGTGTGTGAGTTTTTGCTTATTCATTTTTCTGTCAGTGGACATGTGAACTGTTTCCACCTTTTCGTGATTGTGTACAGTGATGAAGTGAACATTTGTGTATGAGGACACAAATATAACTGACACAGATTTTCAGTTCTCTCAAGTCTGTCCTGAGGAGTATAATTGCTGGGCCATATGGTAATCCTGTGTTTAACTTTCTGAAGAACTGCCAAACTCTTTTTCTCAGTGGTTGCCCCATTTTACATTCCCACCAGCAGTGCCCAATTCCGGTTTTTCCACAGCCTCACCAACACTTGTTATATTTTCTTTCTTTTTATTTTTTAAATTCTAGCCGGTGTGAAGTGGTATTTTATAGTGGTGTCGATTTGAGTTTCCCTGGATGAGCAATGAATGATGTTGAGCATCTCTTCATGCGGTTATTGGCTGTTTGTATATTTTCTTTGGAGAGATGTGTATTTCAGATCTTTGTCTTTCTGAGGCTATTAAGGCCGCTGTGTTTCTGGTGGATTTAACATTTTCATCCTTTTAGAGTCTCTCTTTCCTTTCTCTTTTAAAATTAACGTGTTTGTGGCTGCGCTGGGTCTTCGTTGCTGTGCTGTGCGGGCTTTTCTCTGGTTGCGGCGCGCAGGGGCTCCTCTCTAGTTGCGGCGCTCAGGCTTCTCATTGATTGCGGCGGCCTGTCCTGTTGTGGAACTCGGGCTCTGGGGCTCAGGCTTCAGTCATTGTGGCCTGCGGCCTCAGTAGTTGCGGCACATGGGCTTGGTTGCTCTCTTTCCTTTCAAATGCATAATCTTGTCTGCTTCAGGGCCTGGCGTTTGTTGCCTGGAAACCGGGGTGCTGCCTCTACAGAACTTTCCTGTTGGCAGTTCAGCCTCCCTGGTAGCCCTGAGGCATCTCTGGGTCCCTCCACAGGCCCCTCTGTTTCCTCTCCTCTGGAGACCATGTTTCTGTCCGTCCTGTGTGGCCAGAGCAGCCTCCTGGGGAAGGCCTGGGTTCCTTCACCCCTGAACATGCTGGGGGCTCCCTTTGCAGCTGCCCCCAGCAGGCCAGGCCCCAGAGCAGGGCTGCTGGGAACAGCCTGGCAGGCGCCTCCGCCAGGGTCTCCGAGGCGCCCACTCTGGGCTCTGCAGCCCAGGGCTCTGTTTTCTTGGCTCCTCCAGGACGGTCGCCACTCGTGCTTCTGCTTTCCGTGCTAAGTAGCATTTCTGTCTTTTTTCCCTTTCTCTTTTATGCCTTTTTAGTGGGGACTTGAGAGAGAATGGACGTGAACACCTGATTCTCTGTCTTTGACTGAAAGTTCTGGTTGCTTCCACAGGGCTGGACAGTAGACTTGCCCCACCCACTCCCAGGACCTTCCTTTCAGCTCTCCTTGCGTTTCAGGCCACTGTGGAGAGGGCAGCCACCGGAGTCTGGAGTGCAGCTGAGGGCCAGGGAGTTGCTCGGCTGGTCACTGGTTGGAGCAGCAGACATAGCCCTGAACCTCAGCTCAGCTTCCTGCAGGTCGTGGGGGGGCCAGCTGGGTGCCTGGGCTCTCCTGAGACTCTCAGCCTCTAGGAGTTCAAGAGGCCAACCCTACCCAGCCGGGGTGACTATCAGGGCCTCCATCTTTCTGTCAAGCGTCAGGGCGTTTCTTCTCTCGTCCCTGGCTGCGCTGTTGAGCTCAGATTCCAGTGGTCTGGTGGCTGCCCCTGCCATCCCTGGAGGTCCTGGGGCCGGGCTCCCAGAAAGATGGGAGCTGAATCTGAGCCGGGGGTGGGGTGGGGGGGCGGGTCCTCCCAGCTCAGAGCAGGGCATCTCAATCCTCTTTTGCATTCTGTTTCTGCAGTGAGCATTGTTATTGGGATGACAGTTCTTTATAAAAGTAAGGACCAAATGAAATGTTTTTTAAAAAAGGGCCAACACCCCATGTCTGTAGCTCCCATGGGGACACAGCCTGGACCCTGAGTGTCCAGTCAGTTTTGCACAGGGGGTCCTTGGTCTCCATGGTCATGGAAGTCGAGATGAGTGTCTGGGCACAGAGTAGCCAGTGTGGCCGGCCTCCCGGCAGCGAGGCTGAGGCCGTGGCCACAGGGCAGCTGTGGGTGGACCCAGGGCAGGGCGCTCAGACTGCTGCCTGCCCGCCAGGCGTGCCCGCCGCACCCAGCCCTGCCCTGCTTCAGCTGGGAGTCGGGCCCTCCCCGGCACCCTGGGTGCAAGTGGGACAGCGTGGTGTCAGTGCAGAGGTGGGCGGGCCTGGGTGCGCCTCACAGGGCACTGCTTCAGGACCCTCCAACCTGCCTTGCTTCTCCTCTGCAGGAAACTGTGCCAGCCGCAGAGCACAGGTGGCCTCCCTGGGGATCTCGCTGCCAACAGTCCTCCAGGCGAGCACGGGAGCTCAGCCTCGCCCCCTCAGGTAGGAAACCCGCCCCCTCAGGTAGGAGTGGGTTAGGGGGAGGGTGGGCGGGTTTCAGCAGAGGCAGTGGGCCTGACCTTGCTTGTTGGGGAGCCTGTTGGGCCTCTGACTCGGGGCTGGCGGGGCTGGCGAGTTTTCTTGAATGAGTAAGCAGCTGACTGGGGGCTGGGTCCCAGGCCTGGAACCTGGATCTGGTTCTTTGGGTTACCTGTCGGAGTAGTGTGGCTGAGGGCGCGCGGGCCGCTGGCCACTCTGAGCCTTGTGCTTCCTCTGTATAGTGGAGGCCTCTGACTCCCAGGGCTGTGGTAAAAATCACTTGTGTCCCCCAGCGGGACCTGCAGACAGTGGCCACTGCCGTCTTAGTGGCTGGGAGGGGCATGCAGGGAGGGCCCCGCTGTCGGGGGCTTGATCTTCAGCAGTGGGATCCCTCACCGTTGTTGGAGCTGTTTGGTGAAAGCTGTCTCCTCCCCCCGAGTGCTCTGACCAGTGAGCCCATGTCTCCGTCCCCTGCTTGGCCGGCCGCTCTCCTCCTCGCTCTTCCTCTCCCTAGAGGCATCCGGCCTAGGTCCTGAAGCCTTCCAGCGCACCCCGTGTCTGGGGCGTGGTAGACAGGGCCTCATTTCATTCTTGTACATACTGCCGCACCCTGGGCCCAGGCCGTCTGGTCTGATCTGGCTCCATTCCTCTGCTCTGGCCTTGCTTTCCGGACCTCAGTCTTCTCCTTTGTGAGATGGGGATGAAGCCTACACCATGTGACGAGTGCCATGGGGATCCAAGGGCCCTGGGGAGGATGGTCCTGGCCTGTGGGGCCTGCCCTATGTCACTCAAACTGGGCTCCATTGCTCTTACTATCATCAAGGGGAGATGCCAAGCACAGTAATGTTTTAGACCAGTTCCCAGGGGTGGCTCTTAAGGGCTGAAGCAGGACCACTAATGACCCAGCTGCCCTTTCTCTGCTCTGGTGGCCTGTGGCCCAGCCAGGTCCCTGGGCAGGCAGGCCCCATGAGCTCCGGGCTTCACGGGCCTGGTGTGGTGTTTGCGCGCCCCCTTGTGGTCGGAGTGGCCCCTGCCAGTGGGCACTGGTTTCCTCAGGGCCTGTGGTGGGGGATATTGGTCAGCTCAAATTTGGCCTGTTGCCGCCCAGCCTCTCCCTAGGGGACCCAGTGACTCCAGTCACAGGCTCACTTCTGAAATTATCTCCTTTCCTTCACAGAAGCGGCCGCAGCCTCCCGATTTCATTGACCCTCTGGCCAACAAGAAACCCAGGATATCGCACTTCACCCAGAGATCTCAGCCCACAGTCAATGGGAAGTTGAGCACGACCCACGGCCGTGAGGCCCTGCTGCCCACCCCAGGCCCGCTGGCTGGTACGGACACACACCTGCCCTTGCGACTGGAGCCGCCACGGGCCCACGACCCCTTGGCCGATGTCAGCAACGACCTGGGCCACAGCGGCCGGGACTGTGAGCATGGGGAAATGGCCGCCCCAGCCCCTACTGAGCGCCTCAGCATGCCCCTGCTGACGGACTGTGCCCAGCCCAGCAGGCCCCACAGCGGCTCCTTGCACGGCAAATCCAAGAAGAAATCCAAGAAGCACAAAGACAAGGAGAGGGCAGTTGAGGACAGGCCCCGGGACCGGCCACTCAACCAGATGCCAGGCCCCCTTGCAGCCCCTCCAGTTGCCCCACCAGTCGCCCCGGGTAGGTGCCAAGAGGTCGAGGGGCAGAGGGCTCTGCAGAAGAGGGGTCACTGGGAGCCTGAGCACTGGCCCTGTGCCCACGCACCCTCACTCACAGGATGCCGAGAGGGCCGCCTCCTGAGTCCCCACTTCAGCCCACCCCGCTCATTAAGGCCCTCTGTGTCCTCGCACTGGCTCGCGTGACTGCCCTGGAGGTGTTGTTCTCGAAGCCACCTACAGTCATGTGTGTGCCAGGCCAGCCCTGGGGACCAGGGACACGGAGCCTGATGGAGCTGCGGCTCACAGGAGGGGATATTTCACAGGGAGAGGAACAATTCCAGGGCGCGGTTCTGGCTGCAGGGAGAGCCCAGACACAGAGAGCACACACAGGGGTCTGGGGCTTAGGGATGGCCCTGGGGGGACAGGACTGGGTGGACGGGGGGTCCCTGGATCACTGTGGACCTGCTGTGACCTGCTGAGCAAACGTTTGAGCCTGCAGAGAGAGGGTCTGAGAGGTGGGTCCAGGAGGAGGTGGGAGACTGTCTAGTGAACAACAGGCGGTAAGAGCCAGAACAAGGTCTCGCACTTGCAGCCTGTAGGGAAGCTGGCAGTCGAGAGACCATCAGCGGGATGAGGGATGTGAGGCTGCTGTGACTGTGTGCTGACCAGGGAAACTTGAGGGCCTGGGGCACTGGGGAGGCTCATAGGGGCGGAGTCCTCACCCCCAGAGCCTCCCTACTCCCAGTTACAACCCCAGGCATCTGAGCTGAGCACCCCTTGTGGCTACTGTCAACCCCAGAATAACTCTGGAGGCTGCAAACGGGGAATTGGTTTCTTTAGGGTCTTAAGAATGACCATTCGGGAGACATAGGTTCAGGTGACCAGGAGAGAGAGTTCTCAGGAAGGGCAAGAGTTGAGTTTATGAAGAGCAAAAGCCTTGAGTTTGTTAAAGGTTTCTGGTGAGAATGGTTTAACTCTGACGCAAGTCAGACAAGTCAGAAAATATTTGTTTTCGGTTAGGGGTCCAGTAAGTCGACCGTATCACGCTTGGTTTGAGTGTGGGGGTCTGATAAGTAGATCAGCTGTCACGAGTTCCTGGCAGATGACTTCATGGGGTCAGAAGGTCAGATTCCATGCAGGCTGAGCCCTGCACAGGTCACACTTCCGTAATGGCTTCGTGACTCCCTTTTGAGAGCGCTCTCTGAGCAACACTGCTTCCGTTGTGATTCTCCCCTCACGTAATTCAACCTGATCAGCAAGCATGTCACAGCAACAGAGGCATAGCCCTGCCAGCCACGCGGGCCATTTCACCTGTTGCAGCCTTCAGATTATTTCCTCAGGAGGCTCCCCAGCAGGGGGCATTCCTGGATCAGGGGTGGAGCCCCTGTTCCTTAAGGCTTTTGAGTTTGTCCCTCAGCTGTCCTCCAGAAAGGCCATGCCAGCTCTGTCAGTCCTCTGGGACCCCTCGGCCCTGCCGCATGCTAGGCTTCCCAGAGGGAAAGGGAGCCTGGCTCCCTGAGCATAGGCCATCTGACCTGGGTCCCGCCCAGGGAGACAGACCTGAGCAGCTGGGCTCAGGGAACTCTCTGTCCCAGACAGCAGAAGCGAGTTTCCATATGCTTCTGGCAGGGTCTGAGGAAGTAGGACTATGGGGCCAGGCAGCAGACAAGGCCAGGAAGATGCTGCCCAGACAGGCCCCACAGGCAGGGCTCAGAAGGCTTTGGCCCCTGCCCAGTGTGTGTCAGCCACAGGCAGCTTGGCCCCAGGCCAAGGTGAGCAAGAGGTTTGGGATCAGGAAAGCCAGGAAGTAGGGACCCCAAGGGGGAGGAAAAGGACAAGTGAGGCATCGGAAGTTGGGTATGGCACCAAGTGATCCACCTTAACTGGCCTCTCGGGCAGCTCAAATGATAATGATAATAGGGGGGTGGGAAGCCTACCTTTCCTCCCAAGCTCCCACCACACACAGCCTCCTGCTGTGGCTCTTTCCTGGGTGGGGGTTTGTGCAGGCTAGAGCTACCCACCCACCTTTAACGACAGCATTGTTCCCTGAACATTTCCCATGCCTCGCTGGAGAGGGTTCCAGGTCGGCACCCAAGTTCAGAAGCTCCCTTACCCTGTGTCCTGTGAGGTAGCCCACCCTTCTGCATGCTGCTGTCTCCCTCTTCTGGCTCTGTGGTCCCAGCCCTGCCCTGTGATCACCTCTGACCCTGACAGGTGTGGCAGCCTCCTCCAGTCAGGCAGATTCCTCAGCTCAGCCCCCCTGTGCCCCCCACCCTGCCAAGGCCCCCCTCTGCCACCTTCCTCCCCCTGTGCTGCAGGCCCACTCCTGGGTCCTAGCCCACCCTCATGCCTGCCCCCAGCTCTCGCTCAGACTGTGTACCCTGCCTGTGGCCCAAGGGCGCCTTCCTCGCCAGGCCACATGCTGGGCAGGGGGTACTTCAGTCCATCCAGGCCGAACTCAGGCCTGCTGACCCCTGTGTGAAAACTGGGCCACCCTCTCTCATTGGTACCCAGACCTGGGTCCTGCAGGGCGAGCCTGCAGACACGTCCCTGCACCCACTGCCCTGGGAGGGGGCACACGGGCGGGAAGCAGCTGGGCTGGTGCAGGGGTGGCCGGGTGACAGCTTTGCACAGCCAGTGCCGGGGCTGGAGTGGGGCCCACAGAGGGTTGCCACAGGCTGGACCCCAGTGGTGTCCTGCCAGGTTGATCTAATTCTCAGCCTCAAGGTGAAGCACCCCGGGGCGCCTGACGTGCCTGGGCTGTGGGAGGTGGGAATGGAGACTAAATCTGCATGTTTGCGCCTATTGGGCTGCATCCCAGGGCGGCCACAGCCTTTTCAGAGACAACACCTGGATGGGGGTGTGGGTGGGCTCCGTCCATTGGTGGGAATCTCCCCTCGCACTGGATAGAGTATAAAACCACACGGGGGTTCATCAAACCGCTGATCCAGTGGAGGGCTGCTTTCCTCCAAGAGAGGCACCAAAATAGGCGCTCCGCGTATGCCGCAAAGTGATAACATCCCTTCTGCCTTGGGGTAAAAAAGGTCATCTGGAAGAAGTCCCCGGGGAAAAGGAGCAGACTGTAGCTCGAGTTGACTATAGCCTGGGCATGCCTCTGGTGCTGTCTCAGGACAGTCTCAGGTCACAGTCCCAGTGCTGTCCCTCTGATCTCGCAGTCCTGGGTCTGGTGGGAAGAATGGGAGGATGGGTGGGGTGGTCAGGCCAGGGACCAGAGCCTGCAGGGCCTGCAACTCCATCCACAGGGAGAGGAGGGGAAAAACCCTGACGGCCATCCAGCTCTGTCCTGCAGGGCCCGAGAATGGTATGCCCCCGGGACTCAACTGGCCAGGGGTCACCGGTTTTCATCTTCGTGGCCTTTTACATGGCGTCAGCAAAGGCTCTGGACAAGCTTCCCCGGCTTTGACCCTGCAGTGAACCTGTCCTTTTGGGTGCTTGCTGAAAACTGCGCCCACGATGCCATCTCTGCACGGCTGTGCTCTGGGGACACACACCGTGCTGGCTTACCACCTCTCCCACTGGCAGGGGGCACTTCCAGCTCCAAGCAGCCCCCCACGGTGGCCAGACGGTGCTCACTCTGACTCACTCCTCCTCTGCCCATCCTGGCTCCCTCTGCGTGGCCTCCCCTCTGAGGCCTTCAGACAATAGGGCATCAACCTTCTGTAGATCTCATCACAGACACACGAGGTATGGACTCAGGAGATACATTTTCTCTTTGTAGGTTTAAACGGGACCTGCAGTAGCTCGAGTGTCCCCACGTCGACCTCGGAGACACCCGACTACTTGCTGTGAGTACTTCCCTCGCCTGCTGCTCCCCACCCCCCGGCCCTGCAGGTTAGCAGAGGCAGCACTGACCCGATGGCTGTGTGTGTACGCCTGTCTGTGTGCACACACGTGCGCTGACGTGACCCCATGGCTGTGTGTGTATTCCTGACGGCCAGTCTGCTCGGAGTCAGGGCTGCTTCCTGGGTGGGGCTGGCCACGTGGTTGTGGACACTTCTAGGCTCTCTGCTGCAGCCCCCTAAGCCCCTCCGGCCCCTCTCTCCCATCTCCCCAGAAAATATGCCACCATCTCCTCCTCGGAGCAGCGCCAGAGCTACAAAAATGACTTCAATGCTGAGTACAGCGAGTACCGAGACCTGCACGCCCGCATTGAGCGTATCACACGGCGCTTCACGCAGCTGGATGCCCAGCTCCGGCAGCTCTCCCAGGGCTCTGAGGAGTATGAGGTAGCACCCCTGCCCTCGCACCTCCTTCGGCATTGCCTGGTGCCTGCATCCTCAGACATGTCCCCTCCTGTTCTGGGCGGGGGGCTCTGCCCGCTTCTCTTTCCCACTCTGAGTGATTCAGGCCTGTCCAGGGAGCTCCGCCGCCTCAGCCATGAGGCGCTGTAGGTGGGAGGTGACCCGTGGGGCTGGGGGTGGCCTGCCGAGCAGTAGAGATAGCCAGGAAACCAGGGGCTGGGGTGCATGCGCCACCCCCACCCCCCAAGCACCTGGGGGCTTCTCTGCAGCCCACTACTGCATCACAGGAGAACTCGCAGCGCTGCCCCCCCAGCAGGAGGGGCAGGCCCTGGCCACAGCCCACAGCCCATCTGCACTGCCACAGCCGCCGGGGGAGGGAGCAGCAGGTGGGGGGGTCCCTGGGGCCCCAACCCCCTCTCCCACCTAGGGCACTTGAGTTTCCCCAGCCATCCGGAGTGGGACCTCACCACAGGGGGCCTTGGGACACCAGCCTCCCCCTTGGGACCCCTTTCAGAGCTGGTTACCTGACGACAAGGCCAGCCCTGATGAATCATGGTGCCGGGTTCTGTCTCCCTGGTGGAGGCCATTTTGGTTTCCCGAGGAGATGGCTTGTGATTGGAGACACAGTGGGGGTTCTGAGGGTCTAGGACAGGCAAGCTCCCCCCGGGTACCCCCATCCTCCCATCTCCTTGCAGCCCCCGCAGGTGGTCAGAGGGCCTCTGCGCTTGGCCTTGAACTGGGCACCGGCCAGCTGGATGCGAGGGAAGGCGGCCTTCCCACCTGCTCTTTGCCTTCCTCCTGCCCCTCCCGCCGTGTGGCCTCTTTCGTGTCCCTGAGTCGCCCCCTTGGCCCTGCTCCTCCCCCAGCCTGCACCCAGCCCCTCCTCAGTACTCCCTCAGGCCATCACACCACAGCTGCAGCGATTGTCCCCAAGCATGCAGTGACCTGGCAGGTCACCGTTATCAAGGAGAAGGGGTCACTCCATTGGGGTATCTTGCAGATAATGCATTGTTCACTTTTTTTTTTGTTTTTCATCCAGACTACTCGTGGGCAGATCCTTCAGGAATATCGAAAAATCAAAAAGGTGAGCCTCCATCCCCTTGTGGGGGTCAGGGTGGGGTGGGATCAGGTGAGTGGCGCTGTGGTCTGGGAGAGGAGGGGGGGCGGGTGGGCCTCCCTGAGTTGGTCTCAGGTCCTCAGAGGAGCTCCTCCCCTGTTGATAGCTGAGGAGCTTAAGTCTATCCTGGGAGCTCAGGTGCCCCCCTCCCCTGAGCATCCCTGCACCCTCTGCATGCTCTCCCACTGTTGGTGGGCACAGCTCCAGGCCCTTTGCAGCTCCCTCAAAGGTCCAGGGGTGGGAGCACAGTTCCTCACCCTATCCTCGCCCCGTCTGAGTCCTTCACTGCTAGAGTTGGGGAGGAACCCTGGTCTCGTGGGCTCAAGTGGTCCCTGCCTCGGGCTCCCTGGCCGTCTCCTGGGATGTGGCTCCACCACAGCAGCTCTTGTTCCCTAGGGCTGAGTGTGCCAGGGTGGTTCCCGCCAGCCAGGCCCCAGCCCAGCATGGAAGGCTCGTGACCCACCTCCCCTCAGCCTAACCATGACCCTGTTTCCCAAGGTGGAGCCTGGGGGCAGCTCAGGGGTCCCTGTCATGGCATGAGGGCTCTGGCCTGTGAGTAGGGGCCGGGGGCACCTAGGTGGGGCGGCTTGCGTTGGCGTTGGGCTCTCAGCCCTGGCCCTGTGGGTGAGGCTCACCCCAGCCGCTCTCTTGTAGACCAACACCAACTACAGCCAGGAGAAGCACCGCTGCGAGTACCTGCACAGCAAGCTGGCCCACATCAAGAGGCTCATTGCCGAGTACGACCAGCGACAGCTTCAGGCATGGCCTTAGCCCAAGGCCACAGGGCAGGAGGTCCCACTCGACCAGCCAGGCCAGCTCACCTCACCGGGCTGACCCTTCTGGATGGTGGGGGAGCTGGGGGCAAGGGGGAGCTAAAGACAAGAAGAAATAGATTGATTTAACACAATAAACGTGAGGAAGAGTACAGTCATCTGAGCCAGCGACACCGGCTCTCAGGGGAGCCCACGCAGGCCTGGCCACCCACAGGTCACACAGACCCAGGTAGGGCGTCCAGCTCCCCTCGAGCCCCCCACCCCTCCCATGCAGTCCCCCTGCCTAGGACGGGCTCCCCAGGAAGCCCACCTCCTCGCCAGCCACCCCACAGGGGGCTTCAACTTTTTGTCAGAGAAAGACTCCAAGGCCGGCCTGCCTGCTTGCCTTTTCTAGTTTTATACAAAGACAGGCTACTGCTGACGAGACTCGAGTCTATTTTTGTACGAAAGAAAAAGCATCTTTTTTCTACACCTGTGCCTCCCCTCTTTGGACGCCCAGGGTCTAGACGCTGCCCTGTGTCCTTTCTACAGTATTACAGATGCTCTGGGAGTCTGGCCTTGTCTCTGCAAGCTCGGAGGAGAGAACTGGGGGGGCCGCCGGGGGCCCCTCTCCCGCGCTGGTCTCCCTCACACACCGCCTCTCCCTGGCTCTAAGTTGGGTGGGCTCGGCAATCAACCCCTGCAGCTCTATTTGGAAACCTCCAGCTGGCCCAGGAGCAGCTGCTGGGAGCCACCAGGCCCGCCTTGCTATTCCAGGCCCTCAGCTGTCGGGGGTCACCAGGAGCTTCTGTGCTTGTAGCCCGCGCTCTGCAGCACCGGCGTTGGATTTTATCTAGCTGTCTTCTCCAGTCTCCTCTGCTGCTCCTCACTTAGCACTGCTGAGGCCAAGTGGTCTCCATGTTCTTGACCTTGCTCCGCCCCTCAGCCCCACTTTGGGGTTCTGGGGTCGTCTTTGCAGAGCCACCACGGAGTTTGCACTCAGGGAGGGGCTGGGGGTCGAGGGAGCCCCCGGAGAGTGAGCTCAGAAAAGGTGCCTGATCCCCCTTCTCTGGGGGTGCTGGCCCAAGGACACCCCAATTGCTGCTTAGTCACTGTGCCTAGTCTAATGTCCCTGAAAGCGTCAGGGGGCATGTATGTGTTTGTGTGTGTGTGTGTGTGTGTGTGTGTGTGTGCGGGGCCCCGCCAGGGCATGCTGGGGTCTAAAGCAAGCGTTCACGTGAATTCAGAGCCACGTTCAGCGAAGCCACGATGGGGGAAGGCTGTGGGGCTGGTTGCAACCCACAGCCCAGAGGTCACTGGGGGGCGGGGGCAGGGGTTGCTGCCAGGATCCTAGTGAGGCAGGGAGAGCGGAAATGCTCGTGTAGACATGTCTATTTTTCTAAGCTGTGGGGGTGTCTCCTAATGGCTTCCCAAAGAGCAGTCATGCCTGCAGTGTCCCCACCCCACCCCAAGATCTCTGTGGGACCCCTGGGGTGCCCGGAGCACTGAGGAAGCTGATCCTTTATGTTTCAATAGCTGTCGTTTTGTTTTTCATTTGGGATGGAGGGGGGACAGGCTGAGCAGACCCTGGGACCCTGAGTTCTGTCGACAGCCGTCATGTATTCAGCCTGGACGTGCAGACTCGGGTGGCGCGGGGTCACTCAAGGAGGCCCCACCCTGGAGGGCCCACTTGCCCTCTGCCCTGGGGTCCAGTTCGAGGGACTCTCAATTGAATTTCCTCCTCCTCCTTGTTGTTTTTTGTTGTTGTTTATTTTCTCCTTTTAAGGAATTATGAAGCTAAGAGGAGTTTTGTGCTTGGGGCGGGGGTTGATGGACAAAAGTTCTGGCTGATTAAATATGGTCTAACTTATTGATACTGTTTTTTTTTTCTTTTAATATTGTACTGTGGAGAAAAACTATTTTGAGCCATGGAGTTGGTGTTTACAAGAACTTTTCACTTTTGCCAAAATGTTACAATTGAAAGACGTCTGCATCTTCAGTTTCCTAATATTTTCTTAAAAGATCTAGTGTCCTTTTTGTACACTAAACAGGTGAATGCTGATTTTTTTCAACCTACAATAAATTCACTGAACTGAATCTGTCAGCCCAAGCTGGGAGTATATATGTCATTCCCCAGGGGTAGGGGGGACTGGTTCCGTCTTGGGGTGGACGGGGGTCAGGAGGCCACCTGGCCACGGGGCGACCGTGGTGGGGGGCGGGCATGGGCTGAGCATGGAGAAAGCTTTGTGGGCAGCCTGCCACAGCCGCTGCCCAGGAATGAGGTTGGCAGGTGGAGGAGGGCTGACCTGAGGCAGAGGGCCCTGCAGATGCCAGAGCAGGAGACCAGCCAGCCTGCTCACAGGTGAGAACTGACAGAGACGGGAGGCGGAGGCAGTGGGGAGCCACGGCCGGCACATAAGCAGAGTGGTGCCCCTGTGGAGTGGCCAGAGTGGGCTGAGCCAGGCAGGGGGGCCCCAGGGTCAAAGCCCCCAGTAGTGGAGCCATGTGGAGCAAAGGGAGTACTTTATTTGGGCTAATGAGCTTTGGCTGATGGAAACGACTGAGTAGCAGCACTGTTTGATTATTCCTCCCAGGCCGCACACTGGGGTTGGGGTGGGGTTCCCCTTGCCCCCCCTCGGGGACAGGGGTACTGAGCTTGAGGCCCAGTGGAGACCCGTAGGCTCAGGACACCAACCAGAGAGTCAACCTTGCCCTGTGTTCCAGGTGAGGAGCAGAAGGCAGGGGGCAGTTTCTACCCTCCAAGGACACAGTGGAGGGGAATGTTTATTTTAGGAAGGAAAAACAAAGAATAAGACCAGGATTAAAGGGGTCCAGGGGTCAGGGACTGTGGGCCTTAGCCTCCCTGGTGGCCCTGCTGGCCACTGGCCTTGGCCTGAGTTCTGAGGCGGCCCAGGAATCTGAGGGGCGCGGGAGGGGCAGTCAGGCAGGCCCTGCGGGGCAGAGTGTGCCCTGTTCCCTAGGCAGCCTGGCCACGCTGTTCTAATGGATAAATCTGTCCCCACACCCCTGCCTGCTTCAGCCTCCTCTGGCCTCAGGCTCGCCTTGCCCACCCGCCTCCCGCAGCCTTCCACCGGCCTCCCCCACAGCCCTGGGGCCACAGGCAGTTCCCTGACCATCCTTCCTGAGCCAAAGACACCCCGAGTCCAGGTCTCCAGGGGACTTCCCACCTTCACGACCCACACCATGGCCACAGGGCTCAGGGGTGCCCGCCAGTCTCTGCCTCTCGCTGGACAACATCTGCCAGCACCTGGTTCCGTCAGCCCCTCCCGGACATCGGGCGGGCTCCGTCCGGGTGCTGGCACTCAGCAGTGACCGCGACAGTTCTCCCCTTGCCCTTGGAAGCCTGCGGTCTGGTGGGATTGGGGGTCCCTGGTCACTCAGTGCTCACCCGCAGGCAGCACACTCATCCCGTGTCACACCCCCAGCTGGTCCCTACTAGAAGTAGCAGTTACTACCAGTAGTACTAGGAGTAGCCGGAACTACTCCAACACAGCCCCTCCAGGAACCTGCCTGGACCTGCTCTGCCCACACCTCCTGCCAGCACCTCCCACAGGCTGCCCTGTGAATGCTAGGGTTCCCCAGGGCTGGGGCTTTTTACACAGTCCTGTGGTGTGACATGTAGCCTGGAGGGCTCCAGCTCCTGCAGATTCTCCAATACCAACTAGGGGTCGGACAGTTCCGTTCCCAGGTTATGGGGCTCAGGTCCCCACTGCAGACAGCAGCCTCGAGTCCTTGGCCACCCATACTTCTGAACAACCTGCCGTAAATCAGGGGTTCCCTCCCATCCCCTCAGAAGTTTGCTAGAATGGCTCACAGCGCTCAAGCAAACACTTCAACAGCTGAATGGAGGAGAGCAGGGAGTGGGGAATGGTGCAGGGCTGCCATGACTTCTCCCGGTGTCACCCTCCCAGCAGCTCCATGTTTTCACCCGCACCCCATTGTTTAGGAGCTACAGAGGTTTCATGATTGAATAAATCACTGCCCATTGATAATTTTTTTTTCTTCTAATTTTAGGCCACACTGCTGGGCATGCAGGATCTTAGTTCCCTGACCAGGGATCAAACTCCAGCCCCCTGCGGTGGAAGTGCAGAGTCTTAACTACTGGACTGTCAGGGAAGCCCCTGGCAATTAGTGATCAAACTCAATCTCCAAGCCAGAAAGTGGGACAAAACCCAAATATTTATTAAACCAAATGCCCTGTCCCCAGCCCTGAGGGTCTGCCTTGGCCCCCAAACTGCCTCCCTCCCCCTCGCATCCAGCCCTTTTTCATCTGCCCCTGAAACCAGTCCCCCAGGTTTTTGTCTAGGCAGCTCTTCATATCGTTCTTTGATAAGCGATGTCTTCATTATCTCAAGACACTGTCTAGCAGCCACCTCTTCCAGGCAGCCTGCCCTGCCCACCGCTGCCTCTTAGGTCCCTCTGGTTGGGAGTGCCCCCCTCACTTCTCTTTACTTGTTCTTGGCTGTGCTGGGACTTCATTGTGGTGCTCAGGCTTTCTCTAGTTGTGGCGAGCTGGGGCTTCTCACTGCAGTGGTTTCTCCTTGCAGAGCAAGGGCTCTGAAGCGCAGCCTCAGTAGTTGAGGTGCACAGGCTTAGTTGCCTTGTGGCATGTAGAATCTTCCTGGACCAGAGATCCAACCCATGTCCCCTGCATTGGCAGGCAGATTCTTAACCCTTGGGCCACCAGAGAAGTCCCCCCAGTTCACTCCTGACTCCCCCACAAGTGGAGCCCCTGAGGGCAAAGTCTGGGCTAGTTTTAGAGCCCCCATTCCCCAAGGCCAGGCTCTGACCATGTTTCCTGCAAACGTTCCCAACTATCCACCTTTTGGGTCAGTTCCAGGGGTGGAAACTTTCCAGCCGGAGGAGGCCGCTTGTTTTGGAAAGTTCCTGGGGGAGCCGCCCCCGCCCGCCTGCCGGGTTCCCACGCTCCTTTATCACTGGGCGCTTAGAGGGGCTCAGAGCTGTGCAGGCCTAGCTCCTCCCAGCTGGCCGCCTCTGCCCTGCCCATCGCCTTCCCTCGCTTCCCCACGGAACAGTCTCTCCCCCCCCGCCCCCACCCCAGCCCTGCCCTTGATAGGCTTGATAGCCCTCCTGCTACAGGTGGGGTCACCGGGAATTTACAGCGCCCCCCCTTACCCCCTCTCCGGGGCGAGCCCTGTGGGAGTGGAGAGTCGGCTCAAGAAGTGGAAAGAGGAGGGAGCCTGGGCTGGAGTATCAGGCTTTGAAATCCGATTCCTCGCTTAGTCTTCTGCCTCAGTTTCCCTTGCCTTAGTTTCTCCAGAGACGCCCCCTCCTCCAACCCACCAAATAATGAGTTTCCTAGCCTAACTCAAACTCCTGCCTCGTGGCTGGGGCTTGGCGCTCCTTTACAGCTTTAAAGTCCTCTTTCGTACAGTGGGGATAGGCGGCCGGGGGTCCTAAGTGACTCACGCGGGCCGAGTTAAGGCCGGGGGCCTGGGGCCCAGGTTATTTGCCCGGCCGGCCAAGAACCAGACAGCGGCGGAGGCTCGGGACCGAAAGGCCTCGAACCCGAGCCCAAGGTCGGTGCGCGCCCTCCCCGCGCCGCGAGCGCCCCTCCTCCCGAGCGCGGGCGGAGCAAGGGGCGGGGCGGGGGTGGAGCCGCGGCTCTTTTCTCTGGAGTTCGCGCGCCCCGAGCCCTAGCCGTCTGCCGCTGCCCCAGCCAACTCCGCATCGGTGAGTGTCGCCCCAGGAGGGGTGCAGGCTCCCCGGGGACAGAAGTCGGCTTGGCCCGGCCAGTTCTTGGGATCCCACTGACCTCCTGCCAACCCCGCGCCCCTAGATTGTCGCGATGGAGGCCGCAACTGAGTTCGTGGTCGAGAGCCCCGACGTGGTCTACAGCCCCGAGACCATCGAGGCGCAGTACGAGTACCGGACGACGAGCGTCAGCCGCGAGGGTGGCGTCCTTAAGGTAGGCGAGGGGCCGTCCGGCGAGCCACGGGGCTGGGGGAGTCAGGGAGCGGCGAGGGAGCGGGAACTGCCCAACGTCTGCGACCCCTGGCCCAGTAGTAGTGAGCGGGGAGAGGCCTGCGGCCCCCGGCTCACCCCGCTGCCCGCCCCCAGGTGCACCCCACGTCCACGCGCTTCACTTTCCGGACCGCCCGGCAGGTGCCCCGGCTCGGGGTCATGCTCGTCGGCTGGGGCGGCAACAACGGCTCCACGCTGACCGCTGCCGTGCTGGCCAACCGACTGCGCTTGTCCTGGCCCACGCGCACCGGCCGCAAGGTGGGGGGTCGGGTGGGGCTCGGTCGGAGAGAGGGCTTCGCTGGAATCCCTGCGGCGGGGGAGGGGCTCCAACGGAGGAGTGGGCCCACAGGGGGCGGGGTTTCTGGCTGCGGGCGGACTCCGGGCGGGGCTTCCACTGGGGGCGGGGATTCCTCAGGGGTCTTGCGGGGGCGGAGCCTAAGATGTGGGAGGGCTTCAGGGTGGGACCTCCCGAGCGGAGCGGCTTCCGCCTAGGCTTGGAGCTCCGAGGGGAGGTGCCCCCAAATAGGGCGGAGCTTGAGGGTGCCGGGCGGGGCCCTGGCCGGCTCGAGGCCCTCCCCACGCCACGCCCACCTTTCAGCTCCCACTACCGCCCCCCAGGAGGCCAACTACTACGGCTCGCTGACGCAGGCGGGCACTGTTAGCCTGGGCCTGGACACCGAGGGCAAGGAAGTGTTCGTGCCCTTCAGTTCGCTGCTGCCCATGGTGGCGCCCGACGACCTCGCGTTCGACGGTGGGCGGTGCCTTGGGCCGGGGGTGGGGCGGGAGGCGGGGCCGAGGCTTGGAGCCGGGCCGAGCTTGAGGGTACCCCCCAGGCTGGGACATATCTTCGCTGAACCTGGCGGAGGCGATGCGGCGCGCACAGGTACTGGATTGGGGACTGCAGGAGCAACTCTGGCCGCACATGGAGACCCTGCGTCCGCGGCCCTCTGTCTACATCCCGGAGTTCATCGCAGCTAACCAGAGTGCGCGCGCTGACAACGTCATCCTGGGCACGCGCGCGCAGCAGGTGCAGCCCCTCCCCGTGCCCTTTATCCCCTGCCACTTGTTCGTCCCAGCCATTTGTCCTCCCTACCCCCCGCACCTGTTCTCCCTCTTTTGTCCCTATGCTCCCATCCCGAGGGTCCAGCGCACTTGGGAAACTGAGTAGCCCAGGCCTCCACAGGTCGGAGGAGCCTGTACAACCTCCCCTCCCCTTCCCCATCCCCAGCTGGAGCAGATCCGTAGGGACATCCGCGACTTCCGGTCCAGCGCAGGCCTGGACAAAGTCATCGTGTTGTGGACAGCGAACACGGAGCGCTTCTGCGAAGTGATTCCGGGCCTCAATGACACTGCTGAGAACCTGCTGCGCACCATCCAGGTAGGTGTGCCCAGGGGCGGAGTGGGATCAGGACCAGCCCCCAAGGACTCCTCTGCGCTGATTGGCCCCCTCTGCCCGCAGCTGGGCCTGGAAGTGTCGCCCTCCACACTCTTTGCCGTGGCCAGCATCTTGGAGGGCTGTGCCTTCCTCAATGGGTCCCCACAGAACACGCTGGTACCCGGTGCCCTCGAGCTCGCGTGGCAGCGCCGCGTTTTTGTGGGTGGAGACGACTTCAAGTCGGGCCAGACCAAGGTCAAGTCTGTGCTCGTGGACTTCCTTATCGGCTCTGGCCTCAAGGTATGTGGGCCTGGGGGACTGCTCAGCCCAGGAAGGGGAGGCCTGGACCCCCGAGGGCTGGGCTTGTGTGCTGCGAGGCCTGCAGCTACCGCGGGTCCCCTTGTCCCTCCAGACCATGTCCATCGTGAGCTACAACCACCTGGGCAACAATGACGGGCAGAACTTGTCGGCGCCACCACAGTTCCGCTCCAAGGAGGTGTCCAAGAGCAGCGTGGTGGACGACATGGTGCACAGCAACCCGGTGCTCTACACGCCGGGGGAGCAGCCCGACCACTGCGTGCGTGGGGCGCGGGAGTGGGGGCGGGGGCCGGGGCGAGAGTGCGCCCCGCCGAGGGCAGGAACCCGTGTGACCTCGTGCCGCCCCTCAGGTGGTCATCAAATACGTGCCGTACGTGGGCGACAGCAAGCGTGCCCTGGATGAGTACACATCGGAGCTGATGCTGGGTGGTACTAACACGTTGGTGCTGCACAACACGTGCGAGGTGTGGGGCGCGAGGGGGCAGGAGCAGCAGGGCGGCCGGCAGCCCGGCCCACCTCCTGACCCGCTGGCCCCCTAGGACTCACTCCTGGCCGCGCCCATCATGCTGGACCTGGCCCTGCTGACTGAACTGTGTCAGCGAGTGAGCTTCTGCACCGATGTCGACCCGGACCCACAGAGCTTCCATCCGGTGCTGTCTCTGCTCGGCTTCCTCTTCAAGGCGCCACTTGCACCGCCCGGCAGCCCCGTGGTCAATGCGCTCTTCCGCCAGCGCAGCTGCATCGAGAATATCCTCAGGTGTGCCCCAGCCTTGGGGGTCCCCATCCACGGCCCGGATGCCCGCTGGCAGGCCTGTGCACAGGGCCTAGGGACTGCACAGCAGTCTCCGGTCTAGCCCCGCTGAGCCCTGATCATCCCCCCAGGGCCTGCGTGGGGCTCCCGCCGCAGAACCACATGCTTCTGGAGCACAAGATGGAACGTCCTGGGCTCAAGAGAGTTGGGCCCTTGGCCACTGCCTCCCCGGTGCTTTGCAAGAAAGGATCTGTGCCCACCGCACCCAACGGCTGTACTGGTGATGCCAATGGGCACTCACAGGCTGAGGCACCCCAGATGACCACCACCTAAGGCCATGGCCATACAGCTCCCCCATAACTCCTGCCCCGATTGCTCCACAGGACCCGACCCTTCTAGGCCCCCTGAAGACAATAAAGCCAGTGCCACTATGAGCCACATCTGTATTCTTGGCGCCTGCAACCCTAAAACCGCCCAACTCCAGCCGCGTCTCCATTTTTCATCAGTACACTCCTACCTCCCCTTCCCAACTCTGTTGCCCGAACCCTCCAGAGCTTTCCAGAACCGATCCCCCCACTCCACCACCCCCACCCGGCCCCCTTCCCACAGCGGCGGCTCTGCCTAACCACAACCCTTGAAGCCTGGGCTAATGAGTAGGGTGTGGCTGCTGCAAGCCAAAGAAGAAATTTGAGAACAGATACCAAAAACCAAAATCAAGTTACATTTATTGATGGGGCCGACCCCTGCTGTCCAGGGGAAAGGAAGGTCCCCCAAGGAGCGCCCCCCCGGGACAAAATAGAAATGACGGGAAGGGCCCAAACAGGAAAGAACGTCTCTGAGGTCCTTCTTTGTTTTATATATATATATATATATATATAAATGAATGAGTCCTTCGTGTGGGGCCTCCCAGCCATCCAAGTCTTGACTGGGAGTCCAGTTGCCCGCGGTGTGACCTCAGACCCTCACCCTGCGGACCACCCGAGCCCCTGGACCTTGGCCTCGGGCAGGGGAGCTGGGCAGAAGCCGAGGCCGGCAGTGGGCAAGGGTCTGCGGCCCCATCACACGCTCATGGTCATCCCGGGGGAGTACTGCGGAAAGACGAGGGGGTGGCGCGCGGGGGCCGGCTCAGTTCCGGCCTAGGCTGGGACCCGCCCCCTGGGGGGAATGGGGGACAGGGCAGTGTGGACAGGGGGAGAGGAAAGGATCAGGTGGCGATGCGTGGGGGAGCCACGGGTCCCAGGGCTGGGGGTGGGATGTGGACGGGATGGTGAGATGGGGCGGGCCAGGGGAAAAGGAAAGGAGGAAGGGGAGGATGCCGCGGCCGCCCCCCCACCTGGCCCGCCGCGGTCACGGTCTTGCTCTGGCCCCCCGGCCGCCCCGCCGGGGTCTGCCCGCCAGGCCCCTCCGGCCCGACGCCGCCGCGGGGGGGGAGTCGACGCAGTCGCTTACGCTTTCGCTCGGGAACGGGTGCAGGAAGGTCCCGGCGGCCGCCATCTCGCCGTCGTCCCGCGGGGTGCCCGGGGTGTTGCTCAGGCCGGCCACGGCGCCGGGGGAGCTCTGGGGGCGGCCGCGGTCAGCGCGAACACCCGGCCGCGCGGCCCAGCCGGGACTCTGCTTCTCCCACCCGGCCGCCCCCGCAGCCCCGCCCCCCACAGGAGCGCCGCCCCCTCACCTTCGGCAACCCGTCCAGATCGCCCGAGCCTGTGGACCGACAGACGGCGGACACGCGGCTCAGACGCGCCGGCGCCGCCAAGTCTGCTCCACCGACCCCTCCGCAAACCCCGCCCCTCCGCACGGCCGCGTCCCCTCCCTCGGCCCAGCCCATGTGGAGGGTCCAGATCTGGGCGGGCGTCAGGGGTGGCAGTCTGGCCTCCCCAAGGTTTAGTTGCTGGACCCTCCCCCAGCTCAGCCGGTCACCCAGAAGCCCAGGGAAGCAAAGGCGCCTTCAATACCCGCCCAGCACATAGAGGCGGACCGGCCGAAACAGGCCGCCAGGGGGCGCACGAGGCTCGCGGAGCAGCGGGGCGGGGGCGGGTGTGTGGGTGTCGGTGTCCCGGACGCCCACTCACCCAGGGATCCGTTTACGTGGTGAGGCTCCATCGCGCTCATGGCAGCCATGGGGCCCTCTGGACCAGGGCCAAGCGGGAACTGCAGGCAGAGAAACAGCCTGGGATTCGGGCCACCGGCTCCCCGCCCCCAACCACCCCCCCAAGCCCTACTTACATTAGCCCTGCCGGCGCCCGGCCCGATGGGGTTCATGATGGTGTACATGTTCTCGCTAGAGTTGGTGGAGTCTGAGACAGCACATGAGGGGGCGGGGTGTCAGAGGGGCTTCCCCCACCAAGCACACCCCTCCCTATGCCCCATTCAGGCTGTCGTACCTCCAGGGCTAGGCATGATGGGGGTTCCAGGGGGCCCACCTCCTCCTGGGGGTCCCTGCACACAGAGGGAGGCACAGACGGTGAGAAAGGCCCCCCAGGTGTCACCCCACAACCCTTGCCCTCAGGTCCCAGGTGTCCCAGCTTAGGCCCCACTCACCGAGTAGCTGCCGGGGGAGGAGGAGGAGTAGGGGATCTGGGGAGAGAGGCAGCTGTGAGCAGTCGGCCCACTCCACCAGGCCACCCATTTTTAATCACCCCACAACCCTCCGGGATACTCACCGAGTTGCCACTGGGGCTGGCCCATGGGCCACGCACTCCGGGTCCCCTAGAAGAGACAGTGGTGGACCCGGGGTCTAAGGCCGGTGGTACCCTATCCCCCACCACACACTCCCTGACACACCCACTCTGCCCCACATGCCCTCAAGAGCAGCAGGTGTTGGCCAGGAGGTAACCAAGCATAGATTCCAGGCCAGCCTTCAAATCCCAAGCCAGCCATGGCTCACTGGTCTTTGAGCCTGAGCTTCCCCACCCAGCGGTAAAGTCAACAGCACCAGGGACTGCTGTGTGGGGTCTGCCTCAGTACACCTAGCCTGTGAAGCAGGGTGCTGCCCGCCTAGGCTCACTCCTAGGGTTCCCTAAGGGCCTTACATGTTCATGGTGGGCAAGCCGGGGCCAGCAAGAGAGTTGGGTGGGGGCCGCATGCCACCTCCGTAGCTCTGCGAAGGCAAAGGGGCCGTGAGTGCAGGCTCAGAGAGGGCAGCCCCTGAAGCTCCCTAGTCACCTGGGCCAGCCCTTACCTGGGGCCCAACGCTGGTCATGCCCCGGGGAGGCGTCACCCTCTGCATGGGGCCCATGCTCGAATGCCCTGGGGGCAGAAGAAGAGTGAGCTCAGGTCTGGACCATTTCCCAGCGTGGACACGCGCTGTGATGGGGGGGTTCCCGGTTCTGGGGTCCTGATTGGCTGGTGGGGGGACAGCAGCTGGAGCTTCCCTACTCACCCTGAGCTCGCGGGGAGGGCTCCATGGTGCCAGGGAGGAGGGGCTGGGAGCCGGGGAGGCCCACGGGAGGCTGCGGATGGGGAGTGGCGGCACTGAGTGGAGGTGCCCCCACCCCGCCCAACTCCTGCCCCCCGTCCCCACATCCGTCTCTCACCTGATTTGGCATCCGCAGGGTGGGCCGGGGGCCCCCTGGGAACCGCGGTGACATGAAGGGCTGGAAGAGGTGGGCCGGGGATCAGCACCTCCCCCCACCTGCTCACCCCTCAAAGCTACCCGGTTCCTGCTGCCGCCGGGCTCCCAGCCTTCCTCCAGGACCAGCCGGCACACCTCAGCCAGCGGTGCCTGGGTGTGTGGAGCTCAGTGGTACACGCCCAGGGGCCCCAGGGAGGGGTGTGCGTGCTCGAAGGGGCGGGGCGTTACAGGTCCTTACCTGAACATGAGGCCCCATCATGGGGGCGGTGGGGTTGTGGGGGGAAGGCTGGGAGCCGGGGGGGCCCTAGGAGGACAGAACCAGGCGGGTTGGGAGGAGCGAGGTCACCCGAAGTTCCACAGTTTCCTGTGGCTCTGCTGAGCCTGGCAGGGCAGGGGCGGGGACACCGAGGAGGCAGGAGAACGGGCCAGCTAGCCCCCTCGGCAGGATGTGGCAGGGGAGGGGCTGGGTGTGGACCCTAAAGGTAGGGTTATGGGCAGGACCCTTGGCTCAGAGAGCCAAGATTTGCAGCCCCAGGCACCCTGACACACAAGCAGTCCCACTGCAGAGACCCCGCCCTCTTTGGCCCTGGGGCCCAGGCAGTTCCGCCCCTCTCTGGCCCTACCAAGGACCGCATAGTACATACCCCACCCTGTCATTGTCCACCCAGGGAGACAGGGGGTCCCAGTCCTGGCTGTACCTGGAAGAAACCGGGTGCCATGGGGCCTGATGCCATTGCATCATTGGGGGCCATGCTCCCCATCACCGGGCTGGGGGCCGCTGCAGCACTCTGTAGGAGTGGTAGAAATGGCAAGACCCAAGTCAGGTCACTTTCTGAACCAGTTTCTTCTCTTCTCCCCAAACATCCAGCCCCACAGAACAAGGAACCCAAGCATCTAACTACTCAAGCAGGGAAGGATTGGGGAGGGGGGCTAACACTGAGGAAAGAGTCCTTGTTCCCACCCAGGCTTAGCAACCCCATATGCTGAGTGGCCCTAAGCAAGGGCTCTGTCTCTGTGCTGCATTCATGACCCACAGGTGATCAGGGCCCAGACCTGCTGAGACCCCAGACTAGGGAGGAGGCCAGGGACCCCAGCCCCCAGTGAATCTCCACCCTGAGGATTCCAAGGGTCTGAAAACACCATCTGCCCAGAACTCCAGTGTGTGCTTCATCCTTCTAGCACAGGCTTGTTCTTTTGGTCTGAATCTTCAGATGGGTGGGGGCACAGTCTCCCACTCCTGGCCCATCCCAACCAGCCCTGAATCCTTCTGGCTGGCAAGGCAGCTTAGCTGGGCCCCCAAGACCCCTCAAATCAACAACAACAAAAATCAATAGGCAGCTTCGAGATGAACCTCCCTCCCAGAGGGTTCCTTCTTGGAGCAACTGTACAGACCACTCCCCTCCTCCTCCAGGAAGGAGGAGGAAGGAAGAGCAGCACTCCACAGTGCCTCTCCAGGCCCCCAGTCTCTCTGCAGAGGGAGGAGGGGACAAGACCGGTGCCTGAGAGGGGAGTTCTCCTGTCTGCCAAGGGTGGAGATGCTGGTGGCAGGCCCAGAGTTGGCAGAGGGACAGGCTGACAGGCCACTTCCTCTGGATGGTTCCAAGTCCCAGGCTTGTCTGCCTTTGGGGCCCAGAGAGCAGGGGGAAGGGGCAGAAAGAGGCCTAGTCTTCAGGGCAGAGGAGACACATCAAAGGACCGGGAAGGGCGAAGACGCTGCAGTCACTGAGGAAAGCACTTCTCTTGAGGCCCCTTGACGCTCGTCTCTCCCTGGCCGGAGGGGAACTGTTCTGGGCCCTGGGTCTGTCCACCCTCCCCAGCCCACAGGGAGGGCAGCCCCCCCTTTTGAGCCGTGGCAGGCGGCGCCAGAGCATTTCCTGGTCGGAGAAGGTGGCTGGCGGTGCGGGTGACTGGCTTTCCAGACCTTGAGGTGTGGGGGTGGGGAAAAGATGAGGCTCCCCAAGTCTAACTAGGCCTTGAAGGGTTAATCTAGGGGGACGGGCCGGGCCCACCCTTCCCAGTGGGTGACCTGAGCTGGACCCCCCACGTCAATCATCCACCCGGAGGCACCAACCGGGCCCGCGTTGCCATGACGACAGGCTGGGCGCGCTCCCGTTTCCTGGAGACGCCGAGGTCGGCCCCCAGCCCAGAGGCGCTGACTGAGCCCCCTCAGAACCTGGGAGGTGGGAAGGAGGAGGGAGCCCCGACTGCGAGGGGGAGGCAGCAGGACGCCCCTCACCCCACCTCCAGTAAGTGCGGAGGTGGGGCAGAACATGCAGCAGGCTTCAGTCTGCTGACACAGGGACCCTGTCACCCCGGAGCCGGCCGGGGCGCCACCCCCCTCCCTTGACGCGCCCTGCTGCCATGGCAACCAGCGTGCTCCAGGAAGCATGCTCACTCCTGGGAGACCGCGCACTCTACCCTCCTCCCCAGGAGACGGAGACGGAGACGTGGGGGCGGGGACGAAGCCCCGGCGGAGAGGGCAGGGAGGGCTGCTCAGCCCGGAGGAGGAACAGAGCCCAAGGGACCCCGGAGAGGCACGGGGAGGAATGGGGTGCATGAGGGCGAGACAGTCGGACCCACGCCGAGTCACACGCGCACACAGCTCCAGACACGTCTGTTACCCCTGTTCTGGCCGGACCACAACAAGATCAGTGGAGCCTGATGGGGGTGAACAGCAGCGACCGCCCCTCCCGTAAATGCGCATACGGCGTGCCCAGGGTGTCTTGGGGACACGGTGAACCCCGGCATTTTCGGGCTGCACCCTGGCCCTTCTGTACTGGAGGGGGAGGCCCTCTGTTGGGAGGCGGTGCCTGGTGTGGGACTCCCGCTTACTGCCCAGAGGGAGGGTGGAGGGCAGGCCCTGAGTGGCACCTCACCCCAGGGGCACAGCCTAGCGGATGGCTCAGGATGTGAACGCGCCGGCTGCAGGAGGGCAGGGAGGAGGGGGGAGGACAGGGGGAGTCTCTGCGGGGCTGGGTGAGCAAGCCCCACAGACCAGGAGGAAGAGGGTAAAGGCAGGGGGCGGCCAAGGCCTCCCACGTGACAGAAACCCGAGGCCGAAGAGGTGAAGTGAGCAGCCCCAATCGCCGAGCAAGGCTGGGAGGTCTGCCAAGCTAGGCCTCTCCAGCTCCAGGGCGCACCCCTGCCTGGGCCCCCACCTCAGAAGGCTAGGGGGGAGGAGGCAAGCTGTGGGGGACGGCCAGCCCCACCCTACACACAAAGAGGCAGGCGGCCAGGGAGGCAGGAACTGGGGTTCTGTCGGGTTCCACATGGGGTTGACATGAGGGGAAGCAAAGGAGGGGCTGGCCTCCGGAGGTCTCGGGCTTATGGGGACCCACAGAAGCTGGGTGCAGTGGAGGAGCATAGGACCCCCTACAAAAGCCACAATCTCAGGTCAAGCCCCACAGCCCAGCCCACTTGCCCACTGGAGCCCCTCCAGAGCACAGGCCCCACCCACGCCCACGAGCCCTGGTCCCAGCCCCTGGGGCGGGGACTCACGTAGTCCTGGAAAGCCTTGGCTTCGCTCGAGTGCTCACATGCCTCTCTGCGGTCGGGCGCTGCACAGTACAAGTCCCAGAACACGCTGTGGGAGGCAGAGGGGGAGATGGTTTCCCCACGAGCCCCCATCCTTCCCCCCTCCAAGGCCTGCCCGCACTGCCTCGCACGCACCACCACCAGGAATGCAGGAAGCCCGGGGGCTCCCCCAGCGTAATGTTCTTCTCCCATCGGATCTGCAGGGGAGAGGAAAGAAGGTGAGGCGCTCACTGCCCAGCTCTGTCTGACCCCCTCCCCTCCCAAGAGGCAGCACCAGCCCAGCCTGGGGGCCCAGGGAACACTGGGGCAGGAAACCAGTGGGTCAGAGCCGGGGAGCCAGGAGGGAGGCAGCTTGATGAGGGGCCCGGTGGAGAAGCGGGAGGCAGATCCTCAGATGGATGGACAGATGCCAGGATGCCCATCTGCAGGCCCAGCCCCAGCCCAGCCCTCAGCTTCCAGGGTGTGACCTGATCCTACCACAGGAGACCTGATAAAAATGGGGTAGGGAGGATCCCAGGGTACTGAGGAAGGGTCTGGCTATGGGGGGGACCCTGCCTGGCTGGGCGAGCTTACCTCAGACAGGAAGGTCTGGGCTGACTTCTGGGCACCAACATGTAGCAGGTACTCATACACGTACAACGCCAACCTGCAGGCGGTTGAGTAGGGGCCAGTTCAGAGGCCTGGGCCAGACTCAATGCCCTGCCCCAAGGGTCCCTGGGAGAGGCTCTCAGGCGAAGTACCTGCCTTCCTGGTGGGAAGGTGGAGAAGGCCCCTCATTGTACCCCCTACCGCCAGCCTCACTCCCTCCCCTTCACTGGTCCCCCACTGTCCCAGCTCCTCCACTCCTCAGAAGAGATAGATGGCCTCCATGCCAGTTGCTCAGCCTGACCAACTCCCACATCAACACCCAGCCTGCAGGCCCCTCGTCTAGACAGCTCTCCTAGGAGTCCCCAGACCCACTTCCGGGTCAAATTCTGTTCTGTTCAACACCCCCGATGGACCAAGTCCTGGGCCCATCCCACCAATCCTGAGACCTCCGAGCAGCCTTGACCCCAGAGAGGTCCTCTGCTTGGAGAAAGGGCTCCTGGGCTCCATCCCAGACTGTGCTCTGGGTAGGGCCTCCCAGCAGGCACCCTGGGCCACGTGGCCAGGGCCCAGCACCTAGTGCGTGCCCAGCCTCACCTGCTGAGAAAAGGAAGGGGCTCTCTGACCTGACGTCTTACTCCTCCAGGTCTCCCTGGACCCCCATCCTTCTCTAGGGTCAGTTTGCACCCACCAGTGGTGGCCATGACACACCCGTGCCAGCTCCCTAGGAGACTCTGGGGGACGGGAGGTAGGGCCAACAGTGCCACTCAGCTGTCACAACACTGCCTTGTTCAAATGCCCATGGCGCCCAGCACCCATGGACACACCAGCTCGGCTACTGCCCAGGCCAAGAGCACGGGCCACGCTCCAACCAGCAACACCAGTCATGGGCCACACAAGGAAGCCAGACCATCCATATTGCCTTCCAGGCCTTGCCATCCTCGGCCTCTGCCACCCCTCAGTCTGTCTTCCACACCAGCCAGCAGAGGGACAACTCCCCACCCGCTGGGGTCACCCAGTCACCCTCTACCGTCCCAGCCCCTCGGGGCACCCCCAGGGTCCTCCTACTGCCCAACCAGGCCCCAGATGGGCTGAGGGGAGTCTGGGTCCAAGACTGGAGGCTCCTCGAGGGCCGGCCTGAGGTTGCTCTGGTAAAAGATGGAGGTCCTTCCAAATGCCTGCCTTTTCAGCTGGCCGCCCTCCCCTGGCTGACAGCCCCGTCTTAAAATAACCTTGCTTTGACTCATGCTCCTGTTTTCCCTCGCTCTTCCCAGCCCAGCTGCTCAATCCTCCCATCCCAGCCCCTTCAGCAGACCACCCAGGCGCAGACCTCAGCGAGGTCCTTCTGTCCTGGCCCCCGCCCCACAGCTTCTGCTCTTGTACTGGACTTTCTTCCTTTCTTCATCCATCCATCCCTTCATTCATTCAACACACATTCATGCAGCGCCTCCCTGAGTAGTGACCACCACAGACTCCTGTCCTCCCAGAGGCTACCAGCTTGTGGGGAGAGATGGAGGAGCAACAATACAAAGGAGAAGGTAAGCGATCTGATGGGCTGGAAGGCAGTGGATGCTACAGGAGGACAAGGCGGACTATTAGGGAGTCAGGGTGGGCAGCTGTCCCAGGGCAGTATATGTCCACAGCTCGCATTATACTCCGAGCTGTGACAGCCACTGGAAGGACAGAAGCGGGGCACTGAGAGGTAGGATTTGTGGGGTTCACGTAGTTCTGAGTGTGGGTTTCCCCCAAGACTAGCCAAGGTCCCTGCCTTGTCATCACACTCCTTTCAGTAGCTCCTCAAGGCCCAGGCGACCCCAGGCTCCAACATCGCACCCAGCAGTCTTCAGCATCCTCCCTTCTCTGGCCCAGTCATTTTCCTCACCCTTCAGCCTCTGGCCTCATCTATCCAACTCACTCCCAGGGCCTCCTCCCTTTCTAGAGGCCTCCTGAGCCTTCACCAGTGGTCTGCATCGGCCAGGTTGCACCCGCTGGTCCAAGCCCATCAGTACAAGAATGAACACAAAAAGCCGATGGGGCCAGAACAGATCTGACCAGCTCCAGCCAGCTCACTTCCTCACCTTGCAGGCAAAGACAGAGGCTGTGACAAGTCCAGCCAGACCCCGTCACCTTGGGGGGCAGTGCAGGGAGCAGGAAAGGCAGGAGAATGAGACACTCAGAGACAGGGAACAAGATAGAGCGGGGGAGGGGGTCTGGGTGGGCTGCCCCAGAAGGGAAGTGCAGCAGGGGGGCTGTAGTCTGCTACCCCTCACCCCCATCAAGGGCAGAGACTCTCCTCAGGGCTCTGGAGTCCTCTGAAGAACATGCTGGCTCCCACCAAGGGGTCTACGCCGCCAGCCCACTGTGTCCTTCTCCATCACCTCTCACCCTCCACTGTCAGGGGTGGCATGTAACCCAGGACACAGGTCTGGGAACCCACCCCTGCCTGCTCTCCTCCTCTCTCCCTGGGTGGCCTCCCCTCCTGCTTGGATGACTGACTGCTGCAGCTGCCCACAGGCTTGCTCAGAACTCAGTGTCCACTGCCCACTTGGTATCTTAAAGGCCCAGCCCCACCCCAGCTTCTTCCTCCCCTTCCCCTCCTGTTCCCCAGCCTGGGTGGTCTGAACACACAAGTGTGCCCTGCAGGTGTGAAGACCCACCCAGCTATCCCCCGGAGATCACTACATTTTACCGAATTTAGGGGAAAGAACTGAAGGAAAAAGCACTCTCTCCTCCTCCTGAGCCTTCTCCCTGCCTTCCTCAGCACACTCTGGGTCCAGGCTGCCGCCATCACTTACCTGGACTGCTTACAAAGGCTGCTCCCTGCCTTCCCCACCAGCACTCTGCATGCACGCAGACCCTCCGCTACGCACCCCCCGCCCAACATACACACACTGACCACTCACTACCTCTCCACCCCAGGGCCTTTGCACAGGCTGTTTCCCTGCCTGGGGCACTTCAGCTAGAGACCCTCATGGCTCCAATGTCACCTGTAAGAGACGTCTTTATCACTTCTAACCCCAGCCCTGCTCAAGTCTCCCCTCGCCCCCCATCATTTTATTTATCTCCATTTGACACCGGGCTCTCGGCTTACTGCCTGCAGCCCCCACTGAATATCACTTTGGGCGGGCGGGGACTTCATCTCACTCTTGAGCTTTCCTAGCACTGGGCCCTCAGCCATCCAGAGGAATGGACCCTGAACCTCCTGGGGATGTCAGGAAAGCGCTGAAGAAGATAAGCACCTACTATTCTGATGTTAAGGATTTGGGGTTTTATCCCAAGAGCATAGAGAAATCAGAGGTTTTCAGTTTTGCTGAAACTGAAAACCTTACAGGCTAATACTTTTCATTTTTATCTGGATCAAGTCTCAGAGAATTGGGAGCCGTTTTGTTTGCCTGAAGCCTGGGCAGGTGGTTTGGGGACCTCCAGAGCCCTCCCCTCTGGGGCGCTTCTGGCTTAGGGGTCCCTGTCCAGGCCCTGAGCGGGGTTGTGGGAAAGGGCCTGGGCTCTGGGTCCAAATCCCGGTCCTCCCCAGCCCTGGTCAGCAAATGACCTAAAGAATGAGGAGCCCCCCATCCGAGGGGATCCCTGCTGCAAGAGGGCAGGAGATGGGAGGGAGCAGGGGTGCACTGGAGGGCCTCCCTCCAGAAGGCCCAGTGACCTGGAGCATGCGGGGTGCCTGGACCTGGAATGCTTACGGGGAGAAGGGCCCATGGGCCTCCCTGCAGCTGCACAGGGAGTAGGGATAGAATGGGGTACAGGAGCCTCCCAGAATAAAACTCAGCAATGCCACCTTCATTATCAAGCCAAGAATTAAGGTAAAAGGTGCTCCCTGCTCAGCTCCCCCTTCCCCCAGAGCCCCTGGAGGCGTGTGCTGCTGGGGGCTGGGAGAAGCCCTCTACTCAAGGCCTTATGTCACCCCTCCACCCTTGGCTAATCCATCACCAGGTCCCACCTACGCCCCTCAGGGACTCACTTACCCACACATTTCCTCCCTCCTCTCTACCACCCACAGGGCCAGACCTTCAGCTCTCAAGAGCCACCCTCCTCACCAGCCTTCAAGTTACGGCCTTCCTCCCACCCAGCGGCCAAAGGAACAACCGCCACTCATAAACTCCAACCCAGCATTCGCCCCCAGATACTGCCTTCCCAGAAGGCTCCCCTGTGTTGCTGGCTCCGCTCAGCCTTTCTCAAGAACCTCTTACCCACGAGCTCGCTTCCAACAAGGGTGCCCAGGGCCACACCTGGACGCTTAGCTAGGGACCGGACAGACACACGGTCACTCCCTTGACCGCTGGGAAAATGAACGAACTACCTGAAGTGATGTGCTTGTATCAAAACTGATTCTGGCGGAAAAACACACAAGATGCCCAGTGACATTGACCATGACTGTCATTTATGGAACTATTCTAAACCCACTTGGCAGCACTTAAAGTGTCCCAGAAGCTAATGTTTAGATGTTTCCTCGCAACTTAGGACAGCAGAGCGTCTGGGGCTGGAAGGGGGAAAGGATGCCAAGTGGACATAGGGACCTTCAACTGTCCCTGTCACCTTCATCTCCTTATTTAAAAAGACCTGAAACCAATGACCAAATGCAAGTGCTAGTTAGTTCTGGGTGGGAAGTGCTCTGGGGACCTCCCTGTAGGTTGGTTTTCATCATTTACAGGAGAGGCTGTGTCTTCCTGCAGGCAGCCCACTCAGACCCCACCTCCCTCTCACCCACCCTGCCTTCCCTCCCCAGTATTCTCTGGACCCTGTAGTCACCACTGTGTGCCTAGAGCCCCAAGTGCACAATTAGCGTCCATTCTCTACCCAGCCTTGGGGTCATTTTGGAGAAGAGATTCTTCTGGCCAGAAGATGCTAGGCAGAGGACTGTCTTTCTGGACCCCTTTTATCTATCTGCACAGTTGTGAAGCTGGGCTCCATTTCCAAGCACCCTTAAGGAGGAAGACTTTTTAAAATTGACACCTGTTTTCTGCCCAGGTTGGAAGCAGGCGGTGTCTGACCACCCCACTCCTGGGGATCCTGGCACATCTCCAGCCATCCTTGTACCCTGGCTGAGGTCTGGGGCCTACGACTCTCCCGGTGGGAATGGTCTGCTTGTTCAGACATGTGCTGGGCTGGGTCTTGGGGTGTAGTGGTCGGCAAGGCAGGTGGTGGCCCAGAAGCAGCCCACATCCTAGCTAAGAGGTAGGTGAGTTACTCCACAAGCTGGTGGGAGGATCCGGTGCTGTGCGATTAAGAAAGTGAAGTGGGAAAGTGGGTGGTAGTGAGGTGTGGGACGGATCAGCTATGTGGAAGATCTAGAGGATCTAGAGGAAGAGCCGTTTACTAAGGGCACAGCAAGTGCAAAGACCCTGGGGTGAGGCCAGGCCAAAGAGCTGGGGCTGGTACCCAGGGTTGGGGCGTGCCATGTGGGCTGGAGAGGTTTGTGTTTTAAAGTACGCTCCAGATCCTTTGTGGAGTGGTGTTTACTGGGGGTCTGCCGGTGGGGGAGAGGGCCAGGAAACCAGGGGGAGGCAGGCACAGTTATCTGGAACAGAGCTGATTGTGGCAGCTTAGGGTATGGCCATGGAGATAAGAGAAGGAAAGAAACAGGTTTGTACCATACGTAGAATAGACAGCCAATGGAAATTTGCTGTATGACTCAGGGAACTCAAACTGGGCTCTGTAACAACCTAGAGGGGTGGGATGAGGTAGAAGGTGGAAAGGAGGTTCAAGAGGAGGGGACATATGTATACCTATGGCTATTTCATATTGATGTATGGCAGAAATCAAACCAATATTGTAAAGTAATTATTCTTCAATTAAAAATAAATTTTAAAAATAAAGAAACAGGTTTGAGCTGGGGAGGAAGGCTTTGGAGTTGAGTTTCAACCCCACTGGACAACCCAGGGGAGATTCTGAGTCTTTGAATCTAGCCTCAGTTCTTGGCCAGGGATGGAAGAGGGGGTTATCTGAGTTCTCAGTCCCCCTCCCCCATCATTTTTGGCCAGAGCTATCCTACACTCAGCCATTTCTTGACAGGAGGGTCCTGAAGAAGTGCTGGCTTGGAGACAAGGTTCTGCTGCTGCTGCAAAAAAAGTTAGGAAAACAGCAGATGGTAGCATCCGCTTCACTGACAGGGATGCTGGGCTCTAGATAGGAAGGACCCCGTCGAAAACTCAGGTTCAGGGGCACAGGAGAGCTCTTCGAAGTGTGGGGCTGATATACTAGAGAGGCAGACTGGGAGCTCTGAGCCCGGTTCGGTCTCCCATCTGAAATGCAGACAGTCAGCCTTGCAGGATTCTCACCAGGGCTGGGGAGAGGCTGCAGGTAGAGCACCTCTCACAGGCCGCCTCCAACTGAGCCACTCCCCGTCTCTGGGCCTTCGTTCTCTCCTCTGTGAAATGGGGTGAAGGGGGTTCCACTGCTCAGGCCTGTTCTTTTCTCCCTGATCTCACCTTCCTGCCTCCTCCTGCCGTTCTTCTCCTTCCTTCTTTGGCCCCTGTCCTGAGCCCCCTCTGGCTCCCCACCTCACAACGAGGTCTGGGCCAGCCTGTCCTAACAATGGACTTAGTGTCTGCTGGGTGCACAGATGGTGGGTCCCTGTCCTTGGGGGTTCACAGCACACTGTGGTGACTGCAGGGTCCAGGGAATACAGGGGAGGGAAGGCAGGGTGGGCAAGGGGGAGGTAGAGTCTGAGTAGGCTGCCTGCAGGAAGACACAGCCTCTCCTGTAAATGAAGAATGCCCCAGCTTACAAGGAGGCCCCAAGAGCACCTCCCCCCAAGAAATAGCTAGTGCTTGCATTTGGTCATTGGTTTTAGATCTTTTTAGATAAGGAGATGAGGGCTTCCCTGGTGGTTCAGTGGTTAAGAATCCACTTGCAATGCAAGGGACACGGGTCTGATCCCTAGCCTGGGAAGATCCCACATGCTGTGGAGCAACTAAGCGGTGCACCGCAACTACTGAGCCAGCACTCTGGAGCCCAAGAGGCCCAACTACTGAGCCCTCGAGCTTCGCTTGTCCTCAGCCAAGAGAGAAACGGTTGCCGAGCTGTAAGAGATGAAAAGCCCGCACACTGCAATGAAGAGTAGCCCCTGCTTTCCACAACTAGAGAAAGCTGGTGTGCAGCAACGAAGACACACCATGGCCAAAAAATAAAATTAGTAAATAAATCTTTAAATAAGGGGATGAAGGTGACAGGGACAGCTGAAGGTCCCGGTGGGGGAGGGAAAGGGTCCCAGTGTCAGCCCAGGCAGAAAACGCAGGACAGGAGAGAGCCCATGTTTAAGTCTTCTTTTCACTGCCCAGACTTTCAAATAAATCCTCACTCCTGCTCTATTCCTTGAAGAGTCATCATGGGACCTCTCCCTGAGAACCCCGTCTCCTGACGTCTCCAGCAACTGGTTTCCCACACTAGGTGGCTAGACTTCTACGATCCTGCAAATCAGCCATCACAAGCCTTCCCTTTTCCCTGGCACTATAACAATATCACAAACCACCACTGGGTGCCCTTGCTGTGATAGTCACAGGTCCTAGCACTTTTCAAATGCTCCCTAAACCTAAGAAACGAACTGTTACTATGCCTGCATTTCTCAGGATAAACAGTGAGCTTAGGAGGCGGTACTCCCTCACTCAAAGTCACACCACAGGTAAGTGGCAGTGCCAGGAGGCAGGTGCAGCAGCTCAGCTGCTACCCCACTCCAAGAAGCTCTGAGCGCCCCCAGCCCCTCATCGCAGAGCCTGGGAGTTAGGTACCTATCCCTCTACCAGCCTGAAACCATCTGCTACCCAAAGCCCAGCGCCATGCCCAAAACAAGTGGGCGCCCCAAGACTGTGAGCCATGCGGCTTCCCCAACGGCCCCACCCAGCTGCCCCAGGCCCCGCTGGACAGGTGGTCTTGCGGGGGTGGGGCCGCCGACCCTCAGGCCCTTCTCTAGTCCCTCAAGCTTTCACCAAGGAGCGGAGTAGGGGGCGGGCAGCAGAGTGGCCAGTCTCGCCCGCCCGGGAAACTTCCCCCCAGAGGATGGGGGAAGTGGCACGAATCGCGAGCGCGCACACCGGTGGCAACCTCGAACACCCAAGTCTCGATGTCGGGCAGGTCTCGCTACCCTTTAGTACCCGAAGGATCTCGCGCGCCCCCGCAAATCTCGCACCCCTCGGGTCTCCCGCGCCCCTTCTACTCTCACGACCTCTCGGATCTCGCGTGTCCCCTCAAATCTCGCGACCCCTTAAACCTCTCATGCCTCTCGGTTCTACCGCGCTCTCACCCAGCTCGCAACTCCTCGAACCCCTCCGGTCTGGCGCGCCCCCACAAATCTCGCTCGGACCCGCACCCACGTGCCCCACGCGATGCCCGCCGGCACTGGGGCCCACGGAAGCGGCGCGGCCGCTGAGCCCCGCCCCCGGCTCCCGCGGTCCCGACCCACGGACTCACTTCTCTCGTGCCTGGCTGTCGGAGGGCACGGCCGAGCCCTTGCCCCCCTTGGCGTACATGCTGCTCCGCACTGCCGCCGCCGCCGCCGCCGCCGGGGCCCCACACCTGTCAGGCGGCGCCGCGGGCCGCGCTCCCTGTCGCCATAGCTACCCCGCGCCCCGGGCCTCACCGCCCTGAGCCCCGTGCGGGCATCGCGGGCATTGTCCGCGCGGGGGAGCTCCAGACGGCGGCGGCGGCAGCTCCAGCTTTGGCTCCGGCCGTGGGTTTTATTTTCTTCCTCTCTTCCCTCAGCGCGGGCTGTTCCGGGAAGCGCGCGCCCCCTCCTGCTGCCGCGCGCGCCCCCGCCCGCCACCACCCCGTCGCCCGCGGGCGCCGCTCTTAAAAGGGCGATGGCGGGAGCGCGGGTGGGTCCCGCCGCCGGGACCGTGGGCCGGGCGCGCACGCGCAGTGGCCGCCGCGGGGGGAAGGGGCGCGGGGCTCCACACTCTCAGGGCGCGAGTGGGGACTGTCACTCGGGGACGAACAACAGGACACAGCTGATAGCTGCTACACACGCAGTGTCCAGATAAACACAAACTGTACACAGGAACACAGCCACACACTTATTTGCGGCTACACTCGCCGACACAGGACTCGTGAGTCCGCATGGCTGCTGGAACAACTACTGATAGCCCCATAAAGCTACAGGCAGTCACACTGGGTGTATCACCCCCGCAGAGCTACCCACACCTAGCACGGGTGGGAACTGCCACACACATAGCCCACCTTCGGGACCCACTGTCATTCACGTAGATATACACAGCTCCGAGTGGCTGTCACAAAACACTGAAACACACACTCCACACTCACATAGGCACTGAGCCACACGGAGACACGCATAGGCACCGCTATGCCACAGCTTCCAACAGCTGTGGAAAGAATACACGCAGCTACCCTGGGGCACACCGTCGCAGCCTCCTGAGGGCTTCACACAGGGACCTGGGGTCTCACCGAGCCAGAGATGACTCAGTCACGTGCAACACACAGTCACACAACACAGATACACGCAACACAGACCACACGGACAAGACGCTCCTGGGGTATCCAGGCTACCTCCTGGAAGCTACCCGCACTGCCTCACAGTCACACCTGTTGTCAATTGCAGGTGCTGGGTGACTTGACTGACTGGGTCACTTTCGCTGGCTCCGCCTCTCAGCCTGTGCCAGCTGTGAATATTACACCTTAATAACACCTCTGCAGGAATCAGGGTGCAGGCAGTAGGCGCCCTATTCTCCCTCCTGGGACCCCTCTTCTCCCCGCTGGGGGTGTGCAGAGGAGGTGGAGGCCGACATCCGCAGGGCAGGGCCTGGGGTGGGGGGGGTGAAGACCTGTGTGCCAGGTTACCCGTGCGCAGTGTGAGCCGGACCTGCTTGGGCTGGGTGGGGGGAGGCGGTCCAGCTGTGACTGTAGGTCTAGATGCTTCTGTGAATGTTTGCCGTGGATATTTTTTCTTTGCTTTGTACAGCCGCGAGTGTGTGTGTAAACACGCGGTTCCTCTGAGTGCACGTGTTCGTCTTTGGGCATGGGGAGGTGGCAGGCGCCCCAGTCGCTGTCCGGGCAGTTGTTCCTTGCTCTGCGACGGTGGCTGCGTGTCCGCGGCGGCCGTGTGCTGGGCCGAGTGATGCCGCGTTAGGTTTTGTACACTAGTGTGTGTGCCTCCGCGAGTGGATGGATTGCTGGCCCCCTGGGACCTATGTTGTGTGTGGTTGTCCGCTCAGATTTCCTGTGTCGTGTGCGTCTTGATCGGAGCGCCCCAGCCGCTGCCGGCCGACCCCCCTAATATGCTTCCCTCTTAGTACCCTTCCCCTCCGACGGCCTTCCTCCGACCCAGGCCTTCAGGTGGGCGGGAGGTCTGGGGCCGCTGGGGTTCCAAACAGGCAAAGAGGAAGGGAAAGGCTAGGCCGGCCCCAGCCCCGCCTCCATCCCGAGGGGCCCCGGGCTGGGGTTGGGGGTGGGGGACGCCAGCCCTTCCCACTTCCTGTCCAGCAGGTCGTCCCCTCCCCCAACTTCCTCTCCCGCGGGCCTCCGGGCCCCCGGCAGGCGCGGAGGAGGGGCCCGTACTGCGCGCTAATGGGGGCGCGGCCCGCCCGCTTCCGTCAGACGGTGAACTGGCGACTGTCTAATGTCCCGGGGGCCACCGATGGACGTTGGCATCAAGGACACCCTTGTAATACCGGTTCTCATCACTGCTCTCCAGCACCTACTCGCAGCCAGGCACACAGAGGGTGTGACTCACCCAAGTCACACAGTGTATTGGTGACATCTGTGACTCCCAGATCCCCCAGACTCTCCAGTCGCCACCCCGGAGGCCCCATTTATCTCTTAAGGCTCTATGGCTCTCCAGAATTCTGTGTGCCCTGGGCAGGTTTCTGGCCTGCTCTGATCTGCGGTTCCTTGAGTCGATGTGAGTCTTCCTCCTCCTCACAAACATTTATTGAGCGCCTGCTGTTTGCTGACTGTGTGGACCCAATCGGGACACACTGCTACAGCTTGTGGAGCAGAGGCTTCTGGCGAACAGGAGGATAATTTCAGAGAGTGCCACGTGCTGAGCAGAGGGAGGGGACCCCGGTGAAGAGGACGGGGCGAAGGCTGGGGCAGAAGGTGGCGGGAGGGAGGGAGGCTGGCTGGGAGGCGGAGGCGCCCGCGGCCGGGCTAGCTGCGGAGGGGGGAGGCGCGGCGGGCAGGAGAGACTAGCACGGTTCTCATGGCAACGGGGACGGATCTGCAAAACACAGCCTCGGCGCTGGCGGAAAAGTCCGAGAAGAGCAAGATCTGGGTCCCAAGCGGCATCCGGGGAGCTGAGCCGAGCGCACCACGAACCGGGTCGCACGCCTTGCAAAAGCAGAACCCGTAGAAACCCCCCACCCACCTCCCGCACCCTTGCAAGGGAGGGGCATGAGGCGAAAAGGATTTTTGGTTTTTTTAAACAAGGGGGAGGGTGGATCCGAGAGATCTGGAGGAAGAATATTCGGATTGCAGTCGCGGCAAGTGCAAAGGCCCTGACGTGGGCACACGGTTAAAGTGCTGGAGGCAGAGCGAGGAGGGCGGCGTGACTGGAGTAGGCAGGAAAGGAGCAGAGGAGCCGGGCCATTCCCGGCGGGGACGGGTTGGGCTTTGTTTTGAAGGGACTCGAGAGCCACAGGAAGGTGTGTGGTCGCAAGGGGTGGGGTCTACGTCAGGGTTTTAAGAAGTTCCAAGGGGCTGCCGGGTTGGTAGGGATGGCGTTGAGGAGGCAGGGAGGTTGTTTCGGGAAGAGGCCCAGGTAGACAGAGCCCACCGGGGAATTGATTTAGGAGCAGGAGTGGGGGCCGGAAGGACGGTAAGCGAGGAGAGCTAAGGGTCAAGGCTGGGTCCCAGACCTGCGGCCCCTTTGCCGGCTCCCAGTCGCCCCCGTGTGGCTTCGCGGGGACTGCAGCCCTTAGCCGGGTCTCTGACTCATGGTAACCACCGACTCCCCCAAGCCCCAGCCCCGCGAGGTCGGGGTCATTGTCCGCAGGAGCTCGGAGTCGGCTCCGCTTGTAGGGCAGCGGGCTTGCCTGGAGGAGGAACCATCCGTCCCCTCCGGCCCTTGCATTCTGCAGAGCCTTCCTTCACAGGCCCACCTCCTGGCCTTTGCACTAGCCCTTCCTGCCGCCTGCAGCGCGCTTTCTCTGGCTACTAGCCTGACCAGTTCTGGTCTCCGCCTTCGGCCTTTGGCCGCAGTATTCCTTCTTCTCCCCACCCCCACTTCTCTTTCTCCTCTCTCTCTCTTCCCTCCATCTCTCCCTCCCCTTTCCTCCTCGCCTTCTCTGGCCATCTCTTCCAGATTACTGGTTCTGCACTAGCCTTGGTTGGACTTGTCACTTATGATAAAATAATGCCTAAGTCATCTGTTGGCAGCCCTCGCCTCCCTCTGAATCTGCCCTCCCTGCAGACACAGCGGCAGGGTTTCATGAATATGTTGCTTGCGTCGTTGGGAAGGCTAGTTTGGGTTTTCCCGTTGGTGGTTTTTCCTTTCCACAGGAGGTGGGTGCAGCCCGTTAACGGGATGGGATAGGGATTCAGGGACGGTCCAGGATCAGAACCCAAGACCCCTCCAGCCCCTCCCCAGCCGAGCATAGGAGGCGGCCACAGCTGGGAGCAGGGTCTGCGCCATGAGACGTTTCCTCTCAGAAGCTGTAATTATGGGTGATTTTCTAACTGCAACACAAAAACTAAAACCCAAACAACATCGGGAGGGAAGAAGCCATAGCAGCTGGTGAGCACCGGGGCAGGCTGCGCTGCTGGTTCTAGCCTAGACCTGGGGCCTGGGGGGAGGAGCGAGCACGGGGGAGGGGGGGGAGGGAGGTGTGAAGGGACACAGGGTGGAGGGTCACTGAGACAGGCTGAACTCTTTGGAGAGCCAGTAAGCCCTTGTAGTCTCGGGTTATACCCAAAATCGATCACCTGGAGGCGGAACTCCCCGGATGGAGGGTCTCCACCCGGGGTTGGAAACCTGGCGGTGTCGGGCCAGCTGGAGCCGATTGACGCTCAGCCCCCAGGCTCTCGATGTCTTGAGAAACTCCAGGCGAGAGGAGGGACACGAGAGGACTGAGTGGAGGCGCCTCAGTCTAACCTACAGACCGCCCCTCCCCCACCACACGCTGTTCATCTTCCACAAAGCTTAATCTGAGCCAGTACACATACTGCCCTGCTTCCAGCACTTTCCTTGGCTCCGCAACCCACAAATCAAGACCCCGCCTCTCCGCCCTGCACTTTCCAGACTCAAGCTAATCAGTAGGAATTGGTGCACCCAGTTCTGATAATCCTATAAGTACTCCCAGCAGCCTCATGAGAGAAGCAGCCTTTTTTTTTTTTGCCTCCCCATGTTACAGAATGGGAAAGCTGAGGCTCAGAAAAGCATGGAGGGAGATACATGGGACGACCAGAGGCAGCACCTGACTCACTGGAGTGCCCTCAGCTCCCGGTCTGGGGATCTAGAATACTCTGGGAAATTGGAGGAGTTTTGTGGAAATCTCAAGAGCAAGGAAGGGAGGAATGGGGGAGGGAGAAACCTATAGCAGCTGCAGAGAAAGTTCTGCAGGTAAAACTGAAGCTCAGAGCCAGGAAGCAACTTGCCCGGGACACACAGTAGCGAGTGGAGGCACTGGGTCCCACTTTGGGGTCCCCTGGCAACACCCCCTCCGTCACCTCCTCTCTTTGGAGCTCCCCCTCTTTTCCTGTGGTGGAGGCGTTTCCATAGCAACCTAAAGCCACAAGATTCCCAGGCAGTACAGGGGGAATGCTGGGGATGCTGGGCTCTAGACAGGAAGGACCCTGCGGAAGACTCAGGTTTGGTGCACAGGAGAGAGCTCTTCCAAGCGTGGGGCTGATACACTAGAAAGGCTTTTCTTCCCTTTTGAGGGGCTTCCCTGGTGGCTTAGCTGGTAGAGAATCTGCCTGCAATGCAGAGACCTGAGTTCGATCCCTGGATTGGGAAGATGCCCTGGAGAAGGGAACTCCAGTACTCTGGAATGGAGAATTCCACGGACTGTACAGTCCATGGGGTTGCAAAGAGTTGGACACGACTGAGCGATTTTAATTTTCACTTCACTTTTCTCTGCCGAGTAACAGCACTGAGAAGTTGATGTTGATGCTAAGCCCTAGAAACTGGTCACTTCTGTCATACTACTGTTGCATGCACGCAGCTCCTTTTCCCACCCCAAAGCCTCAGCAGGGTTTGTCCTCCAGGCCTCCCACCCTGCCCAGCCCTTCCCCTAGCCAGCCTCTCCTTGTCTTTCTGGCCTCAGAGAGGCCCTCCAACCATCTGGGGCACATTGCCGTGTTGGATTTCCCGCAAATCACGGTTTTGCACGTAGATTGCCCATGTCCCCAGTAACGCATGAGTTCTAGGAGGGCAGAGAATTCAATGATTTTGTTCAGTGCTGTGTCCCTAGCATTTAGAACAAGTCTTGGCATACAGGAGGTGTTTGATAAATACCTGTTGCTGAACCAATGAGTTAAAAATTTCCAGTGTCCCCTCTGCTGGGAGTGGGGGGCAACACAGGTCATCACCTGAGGGCGACCCAGACCATCTTGACCTCTCTCCACTCTTCTGGTTTTGGACGAGGTAGAGTCTGGGGATCAGAGTGGGAGGGACCAGGACTTCCCTGGTGGTACAGTGGATAAGAACCCCCCAGCCAATGCAGGGGATACTGGGGATCCCTGATGAGGGAAAATTCTGCATGTCTCAAACAACTAAAGCCCGTGGGCCATAACCACTCTATAGCCCAGGAGCTACAACTTAATAAGCCTCTGTGCTGTAATTACTGAAGGCCCCCCTCTCCCAGGGTCCACATGCGGCTACTACTGAAGCCCGTGTGCCTAGAGCCTGTGCTCTGCAACAGGACAAGCCCGTGCACCACAAGGAAGAGTAACTCCTGCGCCCAGCAACTAGAGAAAGACCTGGTGCAGCAAGGAAGACCCAGCAAAGCCAAAAATTAATGAATTTAAAAAAGAAAAAAAAAGTGGGCGGGATCAATGTTTTGCCTCTGTCAAGGCCACCCAGGTTGCAATCCCGAGCATAGCCACACGGGGGCAGCAGAGACTAGCAAGTTCGATTCTGGGGGACCTGGCAGGCCCCGCCTTAGCGCCCCTTTGGAGTGGCTTTTGAGACCCCAAGTTTTAGGTTTGTAACCTAGTCCACCTCTCTTGACCTTGCCCATGCACCCAAGAAGGTTTCCAAATATATTTACATATTTATGTGCCAAATTAGTTAATGGCACAAATGAAGGAAAAATCACTCGGTTCTCCCATCCCTTCAAAAAAACGTTGCCGTTTTGAGTTCTTAGCAGCGCATCTTTTGTTTGTTTTTTTCTCGAGAGGCCTTTGACTAACTCTCTTCAAAACTGCAAACCTCCTTGTCTTGCTCTCTGAATCTCTCAAGTTCTGCTTAACTTTTCCTCTCCAGGACTATTATTTCCTAATCTCTTTGAAATTTACTAATTTACAGTTCATTGCGTCTCCCCCACCCGCCCCCGAATGTCAGCTTTCCAAGGGCGGAAGTTTTGCTGCATCCAGTGGACTCTCAGTAATATTTTTGGAACGAACGAAGAAATTGTACCCAACTGTAAGAAACAAAACAAAACCAGCAGATAAAGCTAAAAAACCTTCTTAACCCCCCTCCTCCCCTGCAGGCAGTCACTACCACGAAGTCAAGTCTAAACCCGCACATCCAGGAGCCACAGATTCCCATCCTGTGCCATACAGTGGCTCTGCACACTCTTCCAGGTAGATCCGGACAAATGAACTTGTCTGAGCACAGTGCAGGCTAATGGTCAACCACGCGACTTGGGGGCTGACTCTCAGTTGCTGCAGAGCTTTGGGCAAGCTACTCAAACACACTGTGGCTCAGTTTCCCTATATGTAAAATGGGGGGCGGGGGGAGGATAATGACACTTCTTGCCTCAAGGAGATCACGTGAAGATGACATCACTTAATGGTACTTAAATAGCCAGTGCTTGGCTGCTGCAATTTATAACTCTTAGAATGTTTTTAAAATACGACTGCTTATAGTATTCCTTTATAGTCCTCCACCTATTTTTTCTTTTTTCAATTTTTAAGTATTTATTTGACTGCAGTTGGGTCTTTGTTGCAGCACGTGGTTCCCTGACCAAGGATTGAAGCTTGGACCTCCTGCATTGGGAGCGAGAAGCCTTAGCTACTAGACCAGCGGGGGAGTCCCAGTCGTCCACCTATCTTAATTTGAGGTCCCTTAGGAGTGGGCCAAAGATCTTCGAATTAAACAGAAGAATTATTTGGAAAGTTCTGGTCCAGGTGAGAAGACAGACGGTGGCCTGCAGGGGGCGCCAATGAGCAGGCTCCACGGGGGAGGCCCTCGGGGAGCCCGCGCAGAACACGCGCCTTGGAGACTTCTACCCGAGGAAGGAGGGGGCTGAGGCGTTTCTAATCAACTCTCCTTCGGTCTGTGGTCAGGGTTGCTCCCAGGAGAACAATCTGGGCCAACGGCGTGGCCTCCTGTGACCAGAGCAACCTCAGCCAAGAAATGCCCCTCTGGCAGGTGGAGCACGGTTGCTGACCGCAGCTGCCCTAGTGCCACGTTTTGTTTGCCCACCCCTCTCCCAAAGGCATTCGGTGGCTTCTAAATTTTTACTATCACCAGCGAAGCCGTGTGACCTCAAACAAGGTCTTTCCATTTCCTTGAAAATCAAGCTTGGCCCTCTGAATTCGATTTTTGTGCCTGATGGACCGTTTACCTCTCCCCCGACCCTTGGGACTCTCAGCTGGTGTGCGCCTCACACACGTCCCCGGTACCCGTCACATGCTCACGTCCACCTCTGTCTCGCAGCCCTTTCCTATACTTGTTTTACAAAGGAGGAAACAGAGGCACAGACAGTTTAAGGTACTGGCCCCAGGACACACAGCAATGAAGTGGCTGAACGAGACTGTCGCTGTCTGCTGAATTAATGCACAGAGATCCGCAGTTGCCTGAGCTTGCTCACACTCCAGGTTTCTCCCTAAGTTGGCTTGGCCATCTTAGCCCAGCACTCGGGCTTCAGACCTGCCTCTAGTCCCGACCTGTCAACTCCATAGCCCCTCTAATACCTCAAGATCCCCAGGGCCTGTAAACAGCTTCCACTGGCCCGGCTGCCTAGCACCCTGCCCTCCACCCTCCCTGGGGTGAGACTGGACTCTGAGAGTGGCTAGACCAAGGCCAGGGGATAGGGGGGATGGTGGTTCAAAGGCTGTCACGGGGACTTGCCTGGTGGTCCAACGGTTAATAATCCTCCTGCGACCACAGAAGATGGGTTTGATCCCTGGTCCAGGAAGCCTCCACGTGTGGAGGGGCAACTAAGCCTATGCGCCACAACTCCTGAAGCCCGAGTGCCTAACACCCATGCTCCACAACAAGAGAAGTCACCGCGATGAGAAAGAAGCCCAGGCACCGCAACTAGAGAGGTGGCCCCATGCAGCAACCCAGAGCTCAAGCAGCCACAAATAAATAAATAAATAAATTTTTAAAAGCTTAGCTACAAAGCCTGTCACAGGAGGAAAGGCGGTGGCAGGAAGGGGCTGGGGCCGGATATGTGGAGGCCTGGCCCTGGGGAGGCTCGAGGTGGAGAGGGGCTGGTTCCGGATAAGAGTGAGTGCCCTGGGACAGGGCTGGAGCTGGATGTGGGGGAGGGAAAGCCTTGGCCCCACTCCGGCTCTCCAGACTAGGGGCCTCTGGGAGCAAACCGAGGCCATGCTAGTACAGGGTGGGTACAGAGAGGTCAGAGGGTCTCGGGTGCGTGTGACCAAATCAAGGGACCACAAATTGGTGACCCCAAGGCTGAGTTACCCCAGAGAACCCCCTGCACCTCTGTCTTTGTCTTTGGAGGAGACCTCTGAATCTTTCTAGGTATCTCTGGGGTCTTTGGGATGTCTGAACTTTTGTGGGTATCTGGGAGTTTCTGAGGGGCTTCCCAGGTGGCTCAGTGGTAGAGAATCCACCTGCCAACACAGGAGCTGCAGGAGATGCTGGTTCGATCCCTAGGTAGGGAAGATACCCTGGAGGAGGAAATAACAACCCATTCTAGTATTCTTGCCTGGGAAATCCCATAGACAGATGAGCCCGGTGGGCTACAGTCCGTGGGGTTGCAAAGAGTCGGACAGACTAAGTGACTGAGCAGGCACACATGGGGGTTTCAGAGAGTCTCTAGAAGTCTTGGAAGCCTCCGAGGTCTCTGTGCTGACACGCTGGCCTGCCTGGGACTCAGATCAGCAAGAAGGGGATTATGAAGATGTGTCTTCTGGAAGTTTCTGGTTTCTCTCAGCCAGGGTGGGGGCCGCAGATCCCAGAACTGCCTCTCTTCCCAAAGCCTACCCATGGCCTGCAGGGGGCTGCAGCAGGAAAGTCCGGGCCCCAGCTCCCCCCCAAGACCCATCTCTAGCACCCACTCTCTCCGGCCCCAAGCCTGCTTGTCCCTCCCCAACCCCCACGCCAAGCCTGAGTGCCTTGAACCTTATTTCCTCATTTCCTTCACTTAATTTCCTCATTTCCTCCTATTATAAGGGGCCTCAGCATTGGAATCCACCCAGATCCGCAGTTGACTGGTGCCGCTCTGTCCCTCTTCTCCTCAAAGCCTGGGTGCTTGTCTGTACCTGTTGCCTGATCCCAATGTTTGGATTGAACGTGCTGCCTGTGATTTGTATTCACATGATATGATAAGACTCTAAAGGAAAAGAATATAAAAACACACATCGGGAGCTTGTTCCTCCCATCCATCTGCCACTAAGAGGTAACCCCAGGGTATTTGTTTTTCCTGTTTCATCAAAAGTCTTTTTTAGGAAGCTGCTTTAAAATTATTTATGTGTTTGTTCCAATTACCATACTCACTGAGAAGCATTTGCTCTCACCCAGATCTCACCCCAGGGCTTTTGCACGGACTACTCTGTCCCCCAGGTGCCCTCCCCCCGATCATCGGATTAAAATGTTGTCACCTTCCCTGCTTGCTTCCCAACTTTATTTTCTCTGCCACCTGTTACATATTTTCTTGATAGATTTTGCATGTTGCCAGTCTCCCTGATGCTACAAGAACTCCACAGGGACTGGGAATTGTCTATTTTGTTCACGGCTGTATCTGCAGCCGGAGAAGGCAATGGCACCCCACTCCAGTACTCTTGCCTGGAAAAGCCCATGGACGGAAGAGCCTGGTAGGCTACAGTCCATGGGGTCGCTAGGAGTCCGACACGACTGAGCGACTTCCCTTTCACTTTTCACTTTCATGCATTGGAGAAGGAAATGGCAACCCACTCCAGTGTTCTTGCCTGGAGAATCCCAGGGACGGGGGAGCCTGGTGGGCTGCCGTCTATGGGGTCGCACAGAGTTGGACACAACTGAAGCGACTTAGCAGCAGCAGCAGCAGCAGCAGCAGTATCTGCAGCTCTTAGACCAGCACCTGGCTGGAGCTCAATAAAGGCTTATGGAGTAAATGAATGAGTCTTTCCTTATTGTTTCAGAGATCTATAACTTCATTTTCATGACTCTGTGGCATCTCCCAGGGTAAATAACTGTTACTGATCTAACCAACCCCTTAGGTTGCTTCTGATTTTTTTTTAAATAAAATAAACAGTACTGCAGTGAATCACCCTGTAGCTATGCTATGCTTTTTGCCTTTTTAAAAAAATGTATTGATGTGTAGTTGATTTACAACGTCATGTAAGTTTCAGGTACCTTTTTGTTTTTAATTGTGCAGAGTACAGTTAACATAAAATTTATAATTGTAGCCACGTTAAAGTGAGCAATGCAGTGATTTTTTATTACATTCAGTGTTGTGCAACCATCCCCCCGTCTAGTTCCAGAACATTTTTATTACCCCAAAAGGAAACCCCGTGCACACTAGCAGTCACTTCCCATTCCCCCTCCCCAGCCCCTGACAACCACAAATCTACTATTTGTCTGTGGATCTGACTGTTCTAGACATTTCATATCAATGAAATCATACACTGTGTGGTCTTTTGTGTGTGGCTTCTTTCACCCAGCACAATGTTTTTGAGGTTCATCCACGATGCAGCGTATGTCAGAGCATCACTCCTTTTTTAAAAAAATTGATTTATTTTAATTGGAGGCTAGTTACTTGACAATATTGTAGTGGGTTTTCCCATATATTCACATGAATCAGCCACGAGTGTACACGTGTCCCTGATCCTGAACCCCCCTCCCACCTCCCTCCCCATCCCATCCCTCTGGGTCATCCCAGTGCACCACCCCTGAGCACTTGTCTCATGCATCCAACCTGGACTGGCGATCTGTTTCACATATGATAATATACATGTTTCAATGCTATTCTCTCGAATCATCCCACCCTCGCCTTCTCCCACGGAGTCCAAAAGTCTGTTCTTTACATCTGTGTCTCTTTTGCTGTCTCGCATACAGGGTTATCGTTACCATCTTTCTAAATTCCATATATATGCGTTAGTATACTGTATTGGTGTTTTTCTTTCTGACTTACTTCACTCTGTATAATAGGCTTCAGTTTCATCCACCTCATTAGAACTGATTCAAATACATTCTTTTTTAATAGCTGAGTAATATTCCATTGTGTATATGTATCACAGCTTTCTTATCCTTTCATCTGCCGATGGACATCTAGGTTGCTTCCATGTCCTGGCTATTGTAAACAGTACTGCAATGAACATTGGTGTACACGTGTCTCTTTCAATTCTGGTTTCCTCGGTGTGTATGCCCAGGAGTGGGATTGCTGGGTCATATAGCAGTTCTATTTCCAGTTTTTTGAGGAATCTCCACACTGTTCTCCATAGTGGCTGTACTAATTTGCATTCCCATCAACAGTGTAAGCTGCTACTGCTGCTGTTGCTGCTAAGTCGCTTCAGTCGTGTCCGACTCTGTGCGACCCCATAGACAGCAGCCCACCAGGCTCTTTCGCCCCTGGGATTCTCCAGGCAAGAACACTGGAGTGGGTTGCCATTTCCTTCTCCAATGCATGAAAGTGAAAAGTGAAAGGGAAGTCGCTCAGTGGTGTCTGACTCTTCGCGACCCCATGGACTGCAGCCTACCAGGCTCCTCCATCCATGGACTTTTCCAGGCAAGAGTACTGGAGTGGGGTGCCATCACCTTCTCCGAACAGTGTAAGAGGGTTCCCTTTTCTCCACACCCTCTCCAACATTTATTGCTTGTAGACTTTTTGATAGCAGCCTTTCTGGCCAGCATGAGATGGTAGCTCATTGTGGTTTTAATTTGCATTTCTCTGATAAGGAGTGATGTTGAGCATCTTTTCGTGTGTTTCTTAGCCATCTGTATGTCTTCTTTGGAGAGGTGTCTGTTTAGTTCTTTGGCCCATTTTTCGATTGGGTCGTTTATTTTTCTGGCATTGAGCTGCATGAGCTGCTTGTATATTTTTGAGATTAATTCTATGTCAATTGCTTCATTTGCTATTATTTTCTCCCATTCTGAAGGCTGTCTTTTCACCTTGCTTATAGTTTCCTTTGTTGTGCAAAAGCTTTTAAGTTTAATTAGGTCCCATTTGTTTATTTTTGCTTTTATTTCCATTACTCTGGGAGGTGGGTCATAGAGGATCCTGCTGTGATTTAGAGCATCACTCCTTTTTAAAAAAATTTATTCATTTGGCTTCGCTGGGTCTTAGTTGCGGCAAGTGGAATCTTAAGCTGAGGCATTCAGGGTCTTCTCTTTGAGGTATGCGAACTCTTAGTTGTGGCATGTGGGATCTTCCTGGACCAGGGATTGAACCCGTGTTTCCTGAATTGGCAGGTGGATTCTTTACCTCTGAACCACCAGGGAAGCCCCAGCTTCATCCCTTTTTATGGCCAAATAATATTCACTGTATGGATGGACCACATTTAGTTTATCCACTCATCAGTTCCCGCTCCTGTCATTTTGTAAACATGCAACTATTCGAGAGTCCCAGGAGTGGGATGCTGGATCTGAGGGCCTGTCCATTCATAATTCCCATGACAGGATGCCTTCCATTGCTCTGTGCTATTGATGCTCCCCCAGCAACGTGTGGGGTTGCTTGTTTCCCCACATCCTGGGCAGCACAGGGTGTCATCACACTTTTGAATTTTTGCACATCTGATAAATATGCGAAACTCCTCTGAGTTTGAAGATAGAAAGGGGCAGAGTCTGAGGAGAGGGGAAAGCATGAGGGAGTAGACTCCAGCCTTCCAGAGTCCAGGAGAAGACTCTTGACATTTATCTCATTTTACAGATGTAGAAACTAAGATAAAGAACAGTGAAGGTCAAGCCGTGAGCCAGGGGCTGGAAAGGATTTGAACCTGGTCTGCCTAAAGCCAGGACCCCAGTGAGGCAGAGACCCTCTCCCAGCCCACCTGTGCCCATTCCCTCCTCAAGCCCTCGGTTTGTTTTGTTTTTTTCCACACCACAGAGGATGAGATGGTTGGATGGCATCATCAAGTCAATGGACATGAGTTTGAGCAAACTCTGGGAGATGGTGAAGGACAGGGAAACCTGGTGTGCTGCAGTCCGTGGGGTCACAAAGAGTCAGACATGACTTAGTGACTGAATAACAATGTGGCAAGACTAGAGATTGAACCTGTGTCCCCTGCGTTGACAGCACCGGGTTTTAACCACTGGACCGCCAGGGCAGTCCCTTCAATCTTTCTTGTGTTACTATTCCTGGGGTCTGACTCAGGCCGCCCTCTGCTCCTGAGACTCCAGGCTCCTGGAAGGGTTCCCCATCTCCAGAGCCCAGGCTCACTCCAGAAGAATCTTTTCACACAGTGCCCCTCCCCTGCTCACACACCTGCCTTGGCCCTGCAAACAGAGCCCCACACCTCAGCCTGGCTTTGGAGGCCTTCGCTGCCTGGCCCCCACCTGTCGCCAGTTCCTCCACTTACCCTCACCCCTCCAGCCACTCCACTCCTAACGAGGCGGTCACTCTTAACCACTCTATCCCAGGCCGGCATGGTTTCTCAAGCGACAGGACCTGCGCTCCTGCTGTGCCTTCTCGCTGCAGTCTGCGCCATGTTCACTTCTGCCTGCTACTGCAACTCTTCCTCCAAGCCCCACACTCAAAGTCCTCTTCCCCAGCTAGCCCTCCTCTCAATGCCTCCCCCCCACAGCATGTCCATACACAGGGAGAGTTCTGAGTCTGTGGGAGAGGCTAAGAACTTGGAAAATCAAAGGCAGGTTTTAGGAATCCTTGGCCAACTCCTATTCATGTGTTGAAACCCCACTTCTAATGTCCAGGAAACCTTCCAGTACCCTGTCCCTCACTCCGACCTTGACCTGACTCCGTCAGACTGGGGGTATTTGTGTCCAGCTTTATCTTTTTCCAAGACTGGATGCTCCTAGAGAAACCGACTAGGAGAGGAGCCTCTTGGGGGGCTCAGCATGGATAATGTTTGTTGAATGAATAAATAAATGCTTGGGCTGGGAGTCAACTGAGCTGAGACTGGGAAGTGAGAGTGAGTTGATGAGGTAGCAGTTACTTGGGGTGTTATTGGGGGACATATAGTCATTGGGTCTCAGCAAGAAGGAAGCAGGCTGCCGGCCCCTGCCCCTCCCGTGAGAATCCCGATTCTTGAGGCCTTCCGCGGGGTGGGGGCGGGGGCAGGTCTCTGGGTCTTCTTTATTCTTCCCCTCTGCACTTCACTCAGCACCAGTTCCTCTTCCCCATGAGCAGCTGGGTGCAGAGCTTAAGGATCGCCAAGCATCACAGTGGATCGGAATCCGGGGAGGGTCGGACCCTCTGACCCTCACGTCCAGGTGAGCCACCAGGCCGCCAGCAACTTCCAGCACGACCGAGGCCAAGGCCGGGCAGTAGGACCAGAAAGGTAGGAAGGAGGGATCGGAACTTGGGTCTGTGCAAACCAGAGCCAGGGAGGAGGGTACTCGTCAGCACCCCAACCCAAGACTCTCAGACCCAGACTCCCAGCCCCCTGCAGTTGGAGAAGAAAGGCAGAGGGGGCGGGGTTGTTTCCGGGGCAACAGCTCATTTGCATATAGTCCTGTCTTGGCTGGCTAGCCCTCCCAAAATATTTGGGGAAATTGGGCAACCTAGCCCCAAAGGGCACATCTGAGAGAAAGGGAAGGGGCTGACTGGGCCAAATCTCCTCTTTGCCTTTCAAGCCCCTGAGGCATCAGGGTTAGGTACCCATTCCCCAGAAGGGGAGATTGAGGCCAGAGCCAATCAAAGAGCAGCGACCAGTGAAAGGCTGCATTTTAACACTTCAGAAGTGGCCTGAGCTATAAAAAAAAAAAATATATATATATATATATATATATATATATATATATATATATATAGGTATATATACACACACAAGTGGCAAGGGGGAGGGTGACCACAAGCTGAGGTCAGGGCTTGGATTCCGGTGTCTCTGCCTAGGTTGCCTGAATGGGGGGCGCCCTGCTGTGGGCGTTCTTGTTGCCACTGCTGCTGCACCGGGCGGGCAGCCAAACGTCATGCAGCGTGTTCTCGGGGGCCGTGGACTGGACCAGGGAATACGGTGACACATGCCTCAACTTCAGCGGCCAAGTCCTGAGCCCGCTGCCTCAGAACCAGTCTCTGCAGGCCAGATCGGTGCAGCTCCTTGACCTGTCTGCGAATGGCCTTCAACGGCTCCCATGGGCCTTCTTCAGTGACCTGGAGCAGCTGCAGCTCCTGATTGTGACCAACAACTCCTTGGACTTCGTGGACAGGGCACTGGCCAAACGCTGTGACCTCACCCTGCTGGCTGACTGCAGCTGTGTCCTATTAGACTGGCACAAAGACCGGCAGGACAACTGCTCTGGCCCAGAGCTTCCGAAGTGCCTGGATGTGTCCACCAGTGCCTGGCACAACCTCTCTGTCTTCTTGGAAGTGAGCTGTCCCTCTGGCCTGACCAAGACAACCATTGGAGCACTGGCGGCCAGCGGAAGCCTGCTCCTTGTGCTTGCCATTGCTGGCCCAGTGCTGGCCTGGAGACTCTGTAGACGTCGGATGGACCAGAACCTGAGCAAAACGTGTGCTGCTCAGGATGGCTCCAGGTCTGGCTCGGGCCGGCAGCCAAGGTACAGTAGCCAAGGCCGCAGGCCTAAGCCCCCAGTCAACACCCCGCCCAGATCTTCCACTTCTGACTACGAGAACATGTTCGTGGGCCCACCAACTGCCAGACACCAGTGGGATGAACACAGGTGAGTGACCCCCACACACATGTCTGTGAGACTCTAGAGCCTGATGGCCAGTGTTCAACTCCTGGCTCTGCCTGTTATAGGCTGTGTGATCTTGGTCAAGTAGTTTCCCCTCTCTGGGCCTCAGTTTCTTCATAGGTAAAATGGGTTTAATAACAGCCCTCCGCCTCAGAGCTGGGATAAGAATTAAGTGAGTTCCTGTGTAGAAGACAAGCGTCCCCCTTCATGACCTGCAAACCCAGTTTCTGGCTGACAAGGATGGGGAGGGAGGAGGCAGGTGTTCAAGGTGGAGTGGGCGCTCTGTGGTCACAGCCAGTGGCCTAGTCTTAGATCTTGTGTGACCCCAGGCTGCCTTTGAACCTCTGTTTCTTGTCTCTGTAAAATGGGACCACATCCCCATCTCCACCTGACACACAGGAGATACCAAGAAAGCTGTCTGTGTCTCTCTACCCCCACAAAGCCCTGCACCCCCAAATTAGCTAGGCTTAGACAGATGGGTTTGTTTCTAGGTTGGATGAGAGAGGGGATTTCTGGGGGGCAGGCACAAGGAGGAACAAAGGCCCGGAGGTGGGAGAGAACAGAGACTGCTGTGAATGTGTGTTGAGAAGGCAAGACTTCAGGGCTGAGGTTGCAGGGGGCTGGGAGGATCCAAGCAGGAAGGGAAGAGGGTCATGATTGCATTGGGCAGCAGAATCCAAAAGATGGGGAGGCCTGTGGGAAGTTATTGATGAGAAATGAGAGAATATGCAAAGCAGATACAAATATGGCTCAAAAGCAGAAGTGGTCTGCGGTAGGGAGTAGAAGGCACTAGATTTCCTAAGGCAGTGTATGTTCTGATGCTCGCCTCTGCTTCACTGTCCCCAAGATCTCAGGGCCAGGCTCCTCTAAAAACATTGTTTACAACAGAATGTGTCAATCTCATCCTACACTTCACAGTTGCAGAAATAGAGTTTCTGGAAATTCCCTGGTGGCCCAGTGGTTAGGACTCTGTGATTTCACTGCTGAGGGTGCAGGTTCAATTCCTAGTCCAGGAACTAAGATTCCACAAGCTAGGGGGCACAGGCAAAAAAAAAAAAAAAAAGAAATGGAGGTTCTGGGAGGCAGGAGAATGACTTGCTCAAGGTCAGAAGCAGAGGCTAGAAACAAACCCTGACTTCCATCCCCAAACAACCATTTATGTATTTGGAGTAATTTATACTAAAGTATAAATGACTGATACACACCAGTTAGTCAATGGGGCCTTTGTTCCAGGAGGAGCCAGGGGTGGGGTTAAGATGTTCTGGAGGCAGGAAAGTTCCTCTCTGGGGTCTTGCCCACCATAGCAAGACATTCCTAGAAGCTACCTCCTCCCTGATCCATTCAATGGGTGGGGAAACTGAGGCTCAGAGATTTATTTTTGTATCGAGGCCCAAAGTCAGTTGCTTCAGGAGACCTGGGGGAAAATTTCCCATCTGAAGGGGCCCTGATTCAGCTCCAGGCACCGGGTTCATGTGCCTGGTGTGACCAGAGCTTCCAGTTTTTCAAGAGGAAACCAAAGACTAAATTTTAATGCAAAAAAAAGGGCAACTATCTCAGCTTTAAGGAAGAAAAAAAAAAATCCTACCATGACTCAAGGTCCTCGGACCACAGTCTTAAATGCTGAATCCATAGAATCTCCCCTGAATCACCACCCCCTATTGCTTTCCTCACAGAGAGTTGGGCCAGCCTGGGAGAGCACTGCCCGGCACCCCACTCCTCTTATATGTAATTAGGGGTGGACGCAATCACCATGAACCACTTTGCCTCTAAAAGCTGAGGTACCTGCTCCCTGAGTCCTGCCTGACGCCTATCTGTCTTTTCCCCATAGGTCTCCCCCTTCAGAGGGCAGTGACTTCTACATGACCTATGAGAGCCTCCAGCACGACTCCCAGCCTGTCTACTGCAACCTGCAGTCACTGGGCCAGGTCCCACTGGATGACGAGGAGTATGTGGTCCCCGGGCGCTGAGCAACACCTTCACTATCTCAGGCTCCAGCCTGGCCCCTTCCAGGTGACGGGGCATTCTGGCTCCTCCCTGGCTGCAGTCCTCCCGTCTGAGGAATGGGACCAGGGGAGGGTCATCCTTGAGGTGCCAGAGAGGCTCTGAAGCCCCATCCCTAGCCCATTCTGCCCCCCGGCCAGTTGGCTGCTAGAAGGGGAGGAGAGACCTCAACATGGATGGGGACGGGAGAGTCAACATGTGAACTCTGTTGGCATCCCATCAATGTGCAAGCATTGCCCAAATAAATTCTACAGGACAGACAAGGCTGCTGGTGAGTGGGCTCCTCAGAGTGGGGATTTCTTGAGCTCCCAAGACAAGAACTCTGAGGCTCCTCAATTGCTCCCAACCCCCAGTCTCTCCCATCTGTCCCTCTCAGGCCCCTTTCTCAGATGCCTGGTATCCAGTCTTGGCCCCCAAGGCAGCCCACACCAGCCTCTTTATAACTCAAGAATAGGACTGTGCTCCTCCCCTGCTCACACACCCTCTATGGCTCCCCAGTGCCCCCAGATTCTCAGCCTGGTGGTTGAGACCTGCATGGACCCAGCCCTGTCCAACTCACCACCCTCTCCCATTCCTCTGCCCTTCTGATCTGGGCCTCCTCTCCCATCAAGCTCACTTCTCTCCTGGAGCTTTCATTTCCTCATACCACTTACCCATGCCATTCTGTCTGCCCAGATTGCCATCCCCTTCCACATCTTCTCACTCTTAAGCGTCTGTATGCAGGTGGAGAACTCTGGCCTGGGCATCAGGAGGCACGGGCCCAATTCCTGACCCCGTCGTGAACTCTCTGGGCTTCAGTCCCCCCACGTGTAAAACAGGGTGATTAGAATTGGTCTCTAAGGTTGTTTTAGCTCTAATATGTTGAGACACCTTAAATCATCCTTCAGGGTCTAGGTGCAGCACCGGTACCTCCCCAAGAAGCCAGTCCCGGTTCTTCCTCAGGAAGAGTTCATCACTGCCAGAGCTCAGGGTATTTCGAGAATTTGTTTAAGCTCATGCCTCAGCTGGGTTTCCTGTCAGCTGCCCCCCGCCTGGCTTCTGTCAAGCCCTCAAACTAGCAGAGACAGAGATGGACACAGACATCCCCAGTCCTGGGAGGTCAAGTCTGGACCAGAGGGAAAGATAGAGCCAGGATCCTCAGAGAGAGATGAAGTCATTTTTAAAAGGCTGTATGTAAGAGGGGAATCTGGAGTGGGTTTTGAAGGATGCATAGGTGTTTGAGAAGTAGAAAGGACAAGGCACACTGGGCAGGGGGGCCAGCTTGATGTGAAAAGACACATGGGCAGTGGTGTCCAGCAGAGGCAACAGTTGGTGTTTGGGGAAAGACTCAGTATAGCATCTGCTGCCTTTGGGTCATCCTGACATTGAATTTTATTGAATCATACCACCTGGAAGTGATCCAAAGTGGGAGAGGTGACCTATGAGCGTCTTCAGCTTCCTTGCACCCCTGCATCCCAGTCCTACATGGCTCAAGCCCCCGCTCCTACCCCCAATCATCTGTCTTCCTCTGTTCACTAATGCATTGCCTGGGTTGACTCCTTGGCACAGACCTTACTGCAAATCAGCCACTTCCTTATGACTTCTCTTTTACTCATCTGTCTTGTACTCCTTTGTCTCCTGCACTTGACCAAGCTGGAATGGAGTGGTTTTTGCCTATCTTGTCACTTCATCTCCTCAAGGCGCAGCCAAGGCCTGCCACAAAGTGGGTACTCACTGAATACATTCGGGGTACCTACAGTCATTCCAATCTGCCTCTGGGTGGGGGGATTCACAGGAGACACATTGCACTCACTGCTGGAGCTAGAACTCTCTCCTCCAGACCCTTATTCCAGTTCCTCAGGGTGAACAGGCAAGTGAGGAGGGGGCTGGACTTGGCACATCTCACCAATTCCACAATCCTAAGTAGCAAAGGATATAACCTGGCAGATGTGACGTGCATGAAAATGTTCTTCACACCTTTTTTCTCCCTGCTCTCTTTTTTTTTTTTGACACTGGCATGAGGCATGAGCCACACTCAGCTCCCTGACCAAGGGTCGAACCCATGTCCCCTGCAGTGAAAGCATGGAATCTTAACCACTGGACCACCCGGGAAGTCCCTCCATGCTCTTTTTACATGAAAGGATAGAGGCAGCATTAACATGAAGGGAGGTGCCACAGACAGCAGAGGGAAGGGGACTCTTCTAGGTCAGTGGTAGATTCACATACAGTGCACTTGATGGCAGATGGACGTGACTCTGGGATGCCCGTGTTTGGAAAGGTGACCCCCATGGCGGGGAGAGACCGCAGGATGGTGATCAAGACAGGGCCAGAAACCTACAGAGACAGGAGTACCAAGAGATGAGAAGACATGGAGGTAGACCAAGACCCAAAAGGGTCTCAGAAACAAAAGCAGAGGAACAGGGAGGTAGAGAAACACAGAAACAGCGAGAGGGATGTCCCCGGCTGCCTGTGGGTCCCACTGATGTCCTGACAGTGAAAAGAAAGTGTCATTGGCTCAGTCGTGTCTGACTTTTTGCCACCCCATGAAATGTATAGCCCACCAGGCTCCTCTGTCCTTGTCTGCAGGCAAGAATACTGGAGTGTTGGGAGTGTTGACAGAAAACAACAAAATTTTATAAAGCAATTATCCTTCAATTAAAAGATAAATACATTTTTAAAAACAAAAATCACACACACACACACACATACAGAATACTGGAGTGGGTAGCTATTCCCTTCTCCAGAGGATCTTCCTGACTCAGGGATCGAACCCCGCCCCCCCAATCTCCTGAATTGCAAACAGATTCTTTACTGTCTGAGCCACCAGGGAAGCCTATTGACATCATGAGCATCATCCAGTTTCCTGGCAGCCCCAAAGGACGTCCTGCCACCCATCCCCTGACCTGTTTCAATCATCCCATATCAGATCCCGAGGGAACTGAGGCCAGCGGGGCTGGGGGTGGGGGTGGGCTCTTCCCAAGGTCAGCGGCTCCATCCTGGACACCACAGAGTGCTGATCAGACAGCTTCACGTTTATTACCAGGGTTTTTCATAAACACACACCCTGTCAGACCACCCCTCCCCAGCCCTCTAGTCCCCAGGCAGACGACCCCAATAAATTAATAATAAATAGAAATATAAATACATAGGTTTGGGGGGGGAGGGAGCAGACAGCAACGGTTATGAATAGGGTATTTCAGGTTCCAGGAGCCCACTAGACAGGTAAAGACAACTGAAGTCTTGCCAGTGCGTCCATGCTATAAATGAAGGACCAGGGCCGCTCACACGCAGTGACAGTCCTTGGCCACGAGGTCGTCAAAGGGCGTGAGTGACACGCGGCCGTCGCTGTCTTGGTGCATGAGCACCACCGGCTCGTAGCTGGCAGGCACGCAGCAGGGCGCCGGCGCAGCATCAGGGTTCAGGCCATGCAAGCGCGCCTGCATCTGCGCGTGCGTGTTAGCGGACCGGAAGTGGCTCGGGCACGCGCCGATGCACATGCGCACGTCCAGCTCCCGCGGCGCCAGCACCCAGTCGGCCCAGCCCAGGTCCTCAAGCGAAGCGCGCAGGCTCTGCAAATGACAGCAACGCCCCTCCCCGAGCGGGCAGTCGTCCCGAGTGTGAGCATGCGCGTGACGGCGCCCCCTGGTGGCGCTTGGCCGCCAGTGCAGCTCAAGCTGGGGCTGTGCAGAAGGCAACGCCTCCTGCAACTGGTCCGGTCTTGCTAACAGTCGCAGGCGTATTGCGGGACCCCGGGAACCTCCGAGTCTGAGCTGTCGCCGTAGTGGCCACGTCACGTCCCACGAGCTCCGCGCCTTCGGGGACAGCCGGAGAAGGGCCCGATGCAGGCGGGAGGCTGCAGGGAGCCCCTCAGTTAAGTTGACCCGGGGGATGCGCAGGTGCAGGTGGCCGCCTGGCCCAAGTCGCACTATGGAAAAGAGGAAAGAAAGCTAGTCACTCACGAGCCTACTGTGTGCTGAGCGCGGGATGGTGGTGGTGCTGGTGGTGGTGTGTGTGCCATTTACTCCAACACTCCAAGCTGGATCCTACCTCAGGGCCTTTGCACAGGCTACTTTGTCTACCGGCCACATTCTTCCCCTGAATCTCAGAGTGGCTGGTTACATACCACTCCAGCCTGACTGAAATTGGCATCGATCGATTTCATTTGGTTGTCTATCGTTTGCCTCCCCCACCAGAATCACAGCAGGGACTTATGTCTCCTTGGTCACCACTGTGCCTGGCACACAGTAGATGCTTAGTTAGTACCCGCGGGAATGAATGTATATCTGATCTTTAGAGAGTCTGCGATTCCAACACTGTCTCTGCCTCCTTTCTCCTGGAGTTCCACGGCACAAGTGGGATTAAGGTGGGATAAAAGCTCTCGCTTCTGACTTGACTCCTCCCAGTTCCTAACGCAGCCCAGATCTTGCGCCTGCTCCGCCCGCTGGAGGCTCGGTGGAGAGCGTGAATATACTCCACTCCCTCCCTAAGACACCAGTCACATGCACCTTTAGCAGAGTCTTGGCGCGCGATTGCATCAGATTCGGAACCAGCCCAAGCAGGTTTAGCGCATCTCATGGCACCGCTCAGTTCTCCCTGGTTCCCTTCCTTCCGCGGGACACCTGGATCTTTCCCCCGGGAAATCCCCCGTACAAACAGCTCTTTCCTTATATCCAAGGGCAGGGACCACACCCCCTCGCCCGACCTTGTCTCTGGGTTCTCCCAGGTTCTTTGAGTTTTCAGTGGAGTCGCTGGATTCTCTGGCCTTAGTTTCCCCATCTGCGACCCTGGGAGGTGTTGTAACATCTCAGATTGGCTAAGCCTCACCTGGTCCCGCTGCACATCCGGTCTTTTGCTCCCCCAAGGGGCATCTTTCTTGCCTGGTTCACGGATGGGGAAACTGAGGCTCGGTGGTAGGTCTAAGAAGCACCAGTTAGATGATTGGAGCTGCTTAGGTAGGGTCTCCGAGATTTTACTCACGTTTTGGAGTGACTATCCGGACTTGAGGAGGGGGGATGAGGTCAGGGTTCGAGTCTTCCCAGGTCTGGTTCGCTCGAAGCCGTGTCAGCAGATCTTCGTAGCGTTTCCGCAACTCCCGGAATCTGGAGATGTCCGGGCTGGAGTGCACATTTGAGGGTCCCTGCAAAGTCTGGAGGTGCTCCTGGGTCAGAGACAGGGTGCCTCCCGACCGCAGCCAGGAGAACATGAGCAGCATCAGCAACATCGGAGAGCGATGTGGCGCTGTCGGTCGCTGACCAGCCATGGCTATGTTAGTTAAGTTCTAAACTAGGACTGACCGGTCGCTGCTGGACCAGCCTTTATATTCCCCGGACTTTGTCCGCCCCTGCCTGCCTGGTCCCGCCCGCCCGCCGTGGGTGCAGAGTAAACACTCCAGGGACCAAAACTGGGCGGGGTCTTCCGCTGCTTTTCAGGAGGCGGTGCTTTTGAAGGGGGGGGGTGTTGCTCCTAGGTATGCTGGGGAACCCCCCCAAGAGCCCTCTGAGCCTCAGTATTCTCTACTGTGAAATGGGGTCATCATCTCACCTGGGCTGGTGGGAAAAATAATTTTCTCAAAAAAGATTTATTACTTAACTATGTGCTAAACCCCATAGCAGGGGTTTAAGAGGTGGCTTTCTTCTCTGATGAGATTCCCCCTCTCCTCTCTGCTCAAGTCAAAGGCTGGAGATAGTGAAAAACAAAGAAAAAAGAGGGGAAAAGGGCCAGAAATAGCCAGAAAGTGCAAACTGGGGCAAATCATTCCTATCCATCACATCTCTATTCCTTCACCTGGAAAATAAAGATAGAGACTTCACTTGAGAGAAGGTCAAACAAGGTGTAAAGGACAGGGCCAGGCACAGAACAGATGCTTGATAAACTGGGTGTTTTTGCAGTTACTCATCCTCAGCTGGGGAACTCCTATCCATTCCTCAAAACCCTACTCAAAAAGCCCCTCCTCCAGGAAGTCTTCTCTGACATTATTTTTCCAGGGTCAGCAGGGTGCTTCCAACCCCATCCCTTCCTCCAGCCCAGCCCTGACCCCACAGTACTGGGAGTGCGTGTACTTGGCCCTTTCTGCTCCAGACTGGCAGCTTCTTGAAGGCTTGGAAAGGGACAATGGATCTGGGCCCTGATCCTTTGTCTGGGCCTGAAGAGGAGATGGCTGGGAATTAGGGTGGTGAGGCTTAGGACAGGGAGGGCTGGTGTCAAGTCTAGCCACTAGATAATGGAGGGGCAGCGGGTACTCCAGGAATACCCTTCCTCTTGGGGTACCCAGACCTTGTTCTACTGCTTGGGACTCCTGGCCGCAGGCAACCTTCCCTGTGCCTGCTCCCAGCTTCCTGGCCTCAGAGAGGGTGGGCAGCTGTTCAAAGCAGATCGTGGGGGTATGTGAAGTGTGAAAAGGATATGTGCAGGGAAGGGCCTCAAGGACTTATTAGGGGTCACATAGAAAGGATCCCTGTGAAAGAATGGAGTCCAAGTCTCTCCCACCCCTGGCACATACCCACTTGCTGTGTGAGCCCAACTATGCCTCCAGCACCCCCTGAGGCTCAGTCTCAGCCTCTCTGCAGGGGTTCAGAGGATCCCCTGGCGATGCTCAGGGCTTAATAAATACACTTGAGTAAACGTGCTACTATCCTGACTGTGGCTGTTTGGGAGGCTGGGTCTTCCACACCCACATCTTGGCACAGAGTAAGTGCTCAGTACAGGGTGCAGGACTGAAGAGACAGGGATGCTCCACAGCCACCCCACCACACCCTCTTCCCGACCCTCACTGCTCCCTGCAGAGGCCAAACCCTGGAGGCAAGGCAGAATGCTGAGTAATGCTTAACACGTCAGGGGCTATTCAGCCAGGGTCATCATGCCCAGGCTTGACCAGGGATGGGTGGGGCAGAGGGGGCGCTGTCTGGGATGGCATCACTGCAAGGTCAATAATGGTGAGAAGCCAACATTTACTGGACTCCAGGCTGTGGGCACAGTTCACACGCACTCCCGTTAATGGATAAAGGAACTAAGCCTCAGGGGACTGGTGTGTGTCTAGGGCTGAAAGGTTGGACTCCACAATGGACTTGGACTCATCAAGCCTTTGGCTGGGCCATCTGTTACCTGGCATTTCTAGGCTTGTGAGGGGATTCTGAGATTCCTCCATTTGTGACTGGTTTTCCTCCCAGTTTAAAAGCCTCGTGAAGAGTTTGCCCTGATCCTTGATCCAACAATCTGGACAGCTCTTGGCTTCAGAGAGGTGAGTCTGTGTTCACGTTCCCTTCCCTCTTCTCCCTGACTGTGACATGTGCAACAAAGGATTTCAACCTCAGTTTCCCCATCTGTAAAAGGTGTAAGAGCACCCCCTCCACACACACAGGGTCGTGTGTGAGTGGGAATTTTGCATGCACTGGGTATCAGTGTACGTGTGTGCATGCTTAGTCACTCAGTTGTGTCCAATTCTTTGCCCCGCCATGGACTGTAGCCCACCAGGCTCCTCTGTCCATGGAATTTTCCAGCCAAGAATACTGGAGTGGGTTGCCATTTCCTCCTCCAGGGGCTCTTCCCTACCTAGGGATTGAACCCACATCTCCTGCATTGCAGGCAGATTGTTTACTGCTGAGCCTTCAGGGAACACAGGGATCAGAGTGGCCAGGATTCAAATCTCAGCACCTACCCCCCCTCACTTGCTGGGTGACCATAGGCAAGTTACTCAACCTCTCTGTGCATCAGAACCAAGGCAGTGTGTTGGTTGTAGGAGGGAGAACAATCATTATAGAAATCCTTGTATAGTTTTTACCCAGGGTACCCATAGCAGCTGCTGCAGAACTATTATCAGGTCACACACCAAGACAGAAACCCCAGTGCTGTGGGGCCCCGCTCTTCCCACTAATGACCCCAGGCTGAGGATGACCTTGGTGGACTCAAGCTTCTCAAAAAGACATGCCGGAAAGCTGATATTTCAATGCTTTACTTGCTTTCTGGGGTGTCAAGTTTGGAGTGTCCCAGGGCCCAGTCCCCAGCAAAGTCTGGCAGATCCTTGTCCACCCCGGGGTCCCAGACATAGGGCTTTCAGACAAGGCACTCAAGGAGTCTCCCTGGGGTCGGGGAGAAGCCACCCCAAGGGTGCAGGAGCTGGTCTCTCCTTTGGGGACAGAACACAGGGTCACCTCCAGGAGGAAGGGTTCTTCCTAGAGAGAAATTTAGGACAAGATAGAAACCTGAGATGTGGAGGGAGCCCTGGAAACATGCCAGGTACCCCCAAGAACCAGATGGATCTCCTGTGGCATCCAGACAGGCCTTGGGGGCAGAGAGGCCAATTCCCTGTCGGCTTTCCCTGGGGCTTCCTCAAAGGATGCAGGACGCAAAAGGCCCTGGCCCCAGGTCCCACCCCTGTGAACGGCTTGGGTGAGCCCCAGCCAGAGAAGCAGGGAGGCAGGGTTTGGGTTGTTTCTCTCTTTCCTGTCCTGTCTCCTCTCTCTGTGCCCCACGTGTACTGTGGGGTCAGGCACTTCTGTGGATCTCTGGGCAGCTGAAGGGAAGACTTGGGTGAGGAGAGGGAGGAGGGGAAATGGATTTCAAGTCGGGGGAGCAGCTCGGGCTGGACTGGAGCCCCTGAAGGTCTGGGAGCTCCTGAAACTCAGTTACGACCACTGAGCCTCAGACTCCTCATCAGTAAAAGATGTTAGTTAATGTTACCCCTGACCGGGCTGTGGGAGCTCTCACAGGGATTAAGTCATGGGACAGGGTCTGTTGGAATGTTTACTTGGCATCCGTTAGAATTAAATGTCAGGAATTCTCTAGCGGTCCAGTGGTTAGGACTCTGCGCCTTCCAATGCCAGGGGCACAGGTTTGATCCCTGGTTGGGAAACTAAGATCCCACAAGCCTTAAGCCAAAAAAAGAAAAGAATTAAGCTTCAAGGCGTGGACCCTGGCCAGTATCTCCTCACTTTAAATGCTGCCATTCTGACCTGTGGGCCTGGCATGGACTCAGACTCTTGGCTGGCATCATAGCTGTGGTCAGACACAGGGCTGACAGGAATCCCAGACTGGGTGACAGGTACCCTGTCTGGCAGATCCAGTGCCTCAGGGGCCTGGATACAACCTCTGAACTGGGCAATGAGTGGCCCCCACCTGGTGCTGTAGGGACCCTCAGATTCCTGTTGCAGGAAGGCAGACCCCTTCCACTTCCCGAAAGTGGGCTCTTGTCTAACACTCGGAAATGAATTGTCCGAGGAGACATGTGCTGACAAAGCAAGAGATTTTATTGGGAAGGGGTGCCCAGGTGGAGAGCAGCAGGGTAAAGGAACCCAGAAGGACTGCTCTGCCACATGGCTTGCAGTCTTGGGTTTTATGGTGAAGGGATTAGTTTCCAGGTTGTCTTTAGCCAATCATTCTGACTCAGAGTCCTTCCTGGTGGCGCACACATCGCTCAGCCAAATGGATACCAGCAAGAAGGACTCTGGGAGGTGGTCGGGCACATGGTGTCTCCTTTTGACCTCTCCGTAACTCTTCCGGTTGGTGGTGGCTTATTAGTTCTGTGTTCCTTACCAGGACCTCCTGTTGTAAAACAACTCATGCAAATGGTTACTAGGGTGCCTGGCTGGGTAGGTGGTTTCAGTCACTGTGCTTCCCTAACACTCCCAGTAGACTTGGTGCCACTGAGGACAGAGGAAGCAGGGTCCAGAAAAAGTGGAATTTCTCACGGGCAAGGGGGATGCTGGGCTGGAAATTCCCTGGGGGAGAGAGAGGAAAGCACACAATAGACTCACGGGTCAGTTGTGTGCCAGGTGTGTGTGTGCCCATTTCCTCCAGCATCCCAGGCTGGATCCTACCTCAGGGCCTTTGCACAAGCTACTTCCTTTACCAGTTACACTCTTCCCCTGAACCTAAGCATGACTGCTTACATGTCCCTCCAACCTTCCTAAAATAGACACAGCCCTATTTTACCTGATTGTCTGTCATTCGCCTCCCCCACCAGAGTCACAGCAGGGATTTCTGTCTGCTTGGTTGCCACTGTGCCTGGCACACATTAGGTGCTTACTTAATACTTGCAGGAATATTGAATGTATGTCTGATCTTTAGACAGAGAGATTCCAACATTGGCTGTGCCTCCTTCTGTTAGCCAGAATAATTTTTACTGAAGGTCTACTAAGTGCCTGGGGCTGAGGATGCAGCAAGCAGCTACTGTGTTTTCAGCTCTCTGGGTCTTAGATTCCATAGCTGAGAAATGCAGGGTACCAGACCACACACCTTGGCTTCCCAGGCGGCGCTAGTGATAAAGAACGTGGCTGCCAATCCAGGAGGCATAAGAGACACGGGTTCAACCCCTGAGTCGGGACGATCCCTCGGAGGAGGGCATGGCAACCCACTCCAGTATTCTTGCCTGGAGAAACCCATGGATGGGGGAGCCCAGCGGGTTACAGTCCATGAGGTCACAGAGTCGGACACAACTGAAGCGATTTAGCAAGCACGCAGACCACACAAGTCACCTAGTTTCCAGAATGGACCACCCCCCATCTCCCAGAGTGGTCCAGATCTTGGAGATAAGTGTGGGGTGGAGCTGTGGGTCTAGGGCCCTCAGTGTCGTCCCTAGGCTCAGAGAGGACCGGGGTTTGCTTGGAGTCACACAGCACAGGTGAGGTTAGAGAGGGGTGAAACCACTTTCTGAGGTGTGACATCCCCTCCCCCACCAAGTAACTCACACACACGTGCACACGCGCACGCACACGCACACACACGTACACACAGAGGAAGTCCTTCCAGATCCTGGTGTAGCCCATATCTCCTTCCACCCCCCTGGAGCCTCCCTGGAATGCAAGGAATTAGGGGAAATCATGAGGGCTCCTGCTGCTAGCAGCTTCAGTGGTCTTTGACACGCGATTGCTTCAAATCCAGAGCTAGTCTGGGCAAGCTCTGCCCCCTCCTCCCCTCAACAAGCTTACCCAGATCCCTGCTCCTGAATTCCCTCCTCCCCACAGCTGAGGGCTAGGAACTGCGCCCTCCTGGAGACTCCGCCTTTGTGTTCTTTGGGTGCTGTGCCCCTTCAGGAGAGTCACTGGGCTTTCTGGGCCTCAGTATCCCCATCTGCGATCCGAGGAGGGGTTGCTACAATCCTCGAGTGGCCGAGTCCCACCCTGTCCAGCCACAAAGGAGACTACTGATCCCCCCGTCAGTCCCAAAGATGAGTGGAATATTCCCGCAGGATTCACAGATGGGGAAACTGACGCTGCGTGGCAGCTCTGGGTCTCTATGACACGGAACCACTGGTCAGATGTGGGGGCTTCCCAGGGGGATCTCAGCACTTCAGCTTGGGCTTTAGTCTGAGGTCTGAGTTGCAGTCTTTTGAGTTCCCCTTCATTCGCAGTCTAGTCAGCAAATCTTTGTAGGATTTCTGCAGTTCATGGAATCTGGGGATGTCTGAACTGGATGGCACTTCTGAGGGTCCTGGGAAAGCCAGAAGACCCTCCTCAGCCAGTGGTAGGGTGCACCCTAGCCATCACTCCAAGAGCATCAGCAGCATCAGAGAGCAGGTTGGTGATAAGCCCAGGCATGCCTGTGCTTGGAGTGCTCTGAGCCAGAACGGACACCTCTGGACCTCGTGCATAGTCTGAGCTTAGCCACTCTGGCCCGCCCGGTGTCCTCTGCTTGCCCTTGTGTGAAGAATAAATACTCAAGAGGTCCAAGTTGGGCCTGGTACCAGAGATGTGCTCCTGGGGAAGTGGAGACACCACTCAGAGCCTCAGTATCTTCCTCCATTAACTGAGAACATCATTCCAGCCTGATGGGCTTGGGGAAAGAATGATTTTGTCAAAAAACAAAATAAAAAGCCAACTTTACGCTGTGCTAAATTCCATAACAGGAGTTTAAGAGATGGCTTTCTTCACCCATGGGATTTCCCCTCTCTTCCCTCTGGTTAGGATCAAAGCCTGAAGATGTTAAAAAAAAAACCAGGAAGCAGAGGGAAAATGACCAGAAAGAGCCAGAAAGGATAACCCGGAGTAAGTCATACTTCTCTGTCACACCTCTATTTCTTCACCTGGAAAATAAAGGTTGAGACTTTCACTTGAGAGAAGATCAAATGTGGTATAAAGGACAGGGTCAGGCACATAGCAGGTGCATAATAGACTGGCTATTTTTTCAGTTACTCATCCTCAGCTGGGGAACTCATATCCACTCCTCAAAACCCTACTCAAAAAGCCCCTCCCACCTCTGACATTACTTTTCCAGGCTCAGCAGTATGCTTCCAACCCCATCCCTTTCTCCAGCCCTAACCCTAACCCTAACCCTAACCCTAACCCTAACCCTGACCCCACAGCACTGGGAGTGTGTGTGCTTTGCCCTGTCTGCTCCAGACTGGAAGCATCTTGAAGGTTTAGGGATGAAGCTTCTTTGGTTTTTTGTTTTTAACTTTTTGTTTTGTATTAGGGCATAGCAGATTCACAATGTCGTGATAGGCAGACAGCAAAGGGACTCAGCCATACATATTACATGTATCCATTCTCCCTCTAACTCCCCTCCCATCCAAGCTGCCACATAACATTGTCCAGAGTTCCCTGTGCTATACAGTAAGATCTTGTTGGTTATCCATTTTATTTAAAAACTTTAAAACAAAACTTTTTATTTTGTATTGGAGTATAGCCAGTTAGCAATGTTGTGATAATTTATCCATTTTAAATATAGCAGTGTGTACACGTCAATCCCAAGCTCCCTAAGTCTGTGAGTCTGTTTTTTTAAAAAATGTTTTATTTTATTTATTTTTGCCACACGTGGCATAAATAAGATGGCCATAACGTGACATCTTAGGCATGTGGGATCTTAGTTCCCCAGCCAGGGATTGAACCCCGGCCCCCTGCATTGGAAGTGCAGAGTCTCAACCAATAGACCACCAGGGAAGTCCCCTTGAGTCTGTTTCTGTTTTGTAAATAAGTCAGATGAAGCTACTTTGGCCCTAATCCTTTGGCTGAGACTGAAGAGGAAGTGGCAGAGAAGTGGGGTGCTGGAGCCTGGGGCAGGGAAAGCTGGTATCAGGTCCAGCCACCAGAGGATGGAGGGGTGGCGGGTGCCCCAGGAGCATCCTTTCCTGAGAGGTATCCAGTCCGTGCTCTGTTGCTCAGAACTCCTGGCCCCAGGCATCCATCCCTGCGCCTGCATCCAGCTTCCGGGCTTCACAGAGAATGGGCAGCTGTGGGAGGCAGATTGTGGGGGCGTGTTAAGTGTGATCGGGTGTGTGCAGGTTAGAGGTACAAGGCAAGGGCATAGCAAGGCTCTCTCACTGGAGGAATGACATCCAGGCCCTCCCCACCTACAGCTGTGTAAGCCCCACCAAACCTCAGGCTCCATTTGGTCTAGCCTTGGATTGCGTGCAGTGGGATTGCACTACGGCAGGGGGCGGTGGGGGGAGGGTTGAGGCTCTCCCTGTGACACCCCAGGCGCTCAGCACATGCTCCATAAGACATCCGTCTGCTCATGTCACCATCACGTCCATGTGACTGCAGCTGTTTAGGAGACTGGACCAGTCTTCTTCCCATATGACTCATTCCCTTTCTAGGGATAAGGAAACCAAGACTCTGGGGGAAGTGAGGTGGGTAGAGTGGTCAGGGACAATTCCACCATGGGATCGTGCATGTGTCCACATATGCCATGACTTCATCCAAGTCCACACAGGTCAAGACTTCATCTGAGTCTTGTCAGAATGCCTGGGTTCCCTGGGAACCCAGACCTTGGAGGCCTGGGAGGAGTTTTTGGGACGTCATCTCTGCTCCCCTCCCTACCTCTCCTGGGAAACTTTCACAGGACTTCTCATGCCTCCCAGGTATGTGCCTCCCCAGAAAATTAACAGGAAATTCACCTTTTAAAATGAACAATTGAGTGACTTTGAGTACATTCACAGTGCTGTACTACCACCACCCTGTAGTTCTGAAAGATTCCCATCACCGTAAAAGGAGACCCCACCCCGTTAGCAGTCACTCCCCTCCTCCCTCCCCTAGCCCCTGGCAACCCCTAGTCAGCTTACTATCTCTATGGATTTGCCTGTCCTGGACATTTCACGTTAAACATTCTTTCCCCACGTGAACAGTTCTCTGATGCCAGCTGGATGCCTTCTAATTCAACTCAATTAGGATTTCCTGGTGGCTCAGAAGGTAAAGAATCTGCCTGCAATGTGGGAGACCTGGGTTTGATCTCTGGGTCAGGAAGATCCCCTTGAGAAGGGAATGGCTACCCACTGCAGTATTCTTGCCTAGGAGAATCTCACTGGACAGAGGAGCCTGGCCGGCTACAGTCCATGGGGTCATAAAGAGTCAGACACCACTGTTTCACTTTACTTCCTGTCACTGTCTACCCAGAGAGGGGGCTTCCCTTGTGGCTCCGTGGAAAAGAAACTGCCTGCCAGGAGATGCAGATTCGATCCTTTGGTTATGAAGTTCCCCTGGAGAATGAAATGGCAACCCACTCCAGTATTCTTGCCTGGGAAATCCCATGGACAGAGGAGTCTGGCGGGCTACAGTTCATGGGGTGGTAAAAGAGTTGGACACGACTTGGTGACTAAAGAGCAACAATCCGAGATAACATCAGACCCCACAGCTTAAGGGCTCAGCCCCACAAGACTGCCCTCCATCACCACCTGTCTTCAGATGCCCGTCAGAAGTCCAAACTGTCACCTGTACTTCTGATCAAATGGCTGTATCAAAGGTTTCCACAATCCCCTTTTTGGATTTGATTAATTCGCTAGGGCAAGTCAGAGAACTCAAGAAACCCATTTACTCACTAGACCACAGGTTTATTACAAAGGATATTAAAGGAAATGGATCAACCAGCAGATGGAAGAGATGCATAGACCAAGGTATGTAGGAAGGGCATGGGTTTCTATGCCCTCCCCAAGCGCACTACTCTCCCAGGACCTCTGTATGTTCATCAACCCAGAAACTCTCCAAAGCCCATCTTTTGGGGCTTTATGGAGGCTTCATCACATAGGCACAGTTGATTAAGTCATTGGTTGTTGGTGACTGAAATCTGTCTCTAGCCCCTCTCCCATCCCTGAAATTGGCAGGAGGGGGTGGAGCTGAATGTGCCAACCCTCTGATCACATGGTTTGTGCTCTTAGCAACCAACCCCCACCCTTGGGTTGTTTCCCCAAAGTCACCTCTATGCCATAACAAAAGACACTTTTGTCTCATCACAGAAAACCCCAAGGATTTTAGGAGTTCTATGCCAGAAATCGGGTAGAAGACCAAAAATATCTTATTATAAGTCACATCGTGCTGTGCTTTGCGCTGTGCTTAGTGGCTCAGTCATGTCTGACTCTTTGTGACCCCATGGACTGTAGCTCACCAGGCTCCTCTGTCCATGGGGATTCTCTAGGCAAGAATACTGGAGTGTATTGCCATGCCCTCCTCCAGGGGATCTTCCTGACCCAGGAAGCTAACTGGGGTCTCCCGCATTGCAGGCAAATTCTTTACCAGCTGAGTCACCAGGGAAGCCCATAAGTCACAATATACACATATAAATGGAATCACACAGCATGTGACCTTTTGAATCCGGCTTCTTTAACTCAGCATGTTTTCATGGTTCATCTCTGTTGGACCGTCTATCTGTGCTTTATTCCTTTCTATGGCTGAATAATATTCCAATGTGTGAAGACACCACGCTTTGTTCATCAGTTCATCCACTGATGATCATCTGGACTGTTTCCACCTTTTGAACTACTGTGAGTAGTGCTCTCTTGAGCATTCATACATGAAGATTTGAGGATCTGTTTTTAATTCTCGTGAGGTTGTACCCAGAAATGGAATTGCTGGCTCATATAGTCATTCTATGTTTAACTTTCTGAGGCATGACCAGAATGTTTTCTATAGCCCCCTGTCTTTTATTATTATTTATTTTTTAGTACTTTTATTTACTGTACCATGCCAGGTCTTAGTTCCCTGACCAGGGATTGAACTCAGGCCTCCTGCACTGGGAGCATAGAGTCTTAGCCACTGGACCACCAGGGTAGCCTCCCGTATGCCTTTTATTTTTAAACATTTATCAAGATATAAGTTATGGAAAGAAAAAAGGACTAATCTTAGCTGTCCAGTCTGATGACATTTCACATAACCACTTCCCAAAATGAGTTTCCAGAACATTCCCAGCTTCACTACTCTCCCTACCTCCTATAACAACTGTGCCCACATCTGTTAACATGGGTGAGTTTTCCCATTTTCTAACTTGATATAAACAGAACCAGCCAGTACATCTTCTTTTCTGTCTGGTGACTTTCACTCAATACTATGTCTGTGAATGGCTGTGTTCTTCATCTGTCATGTGGCTCATTCTTTTTCCTTGCTGTATAGTATTCCATTGGGCATGTCCAGGAGTGGAGCTGATGACTCATGAGTGAGTGTCTGTCACTTTACAAGCAGGACAGTAATTAGTTCCCTTTATTCCTGGAACTTATCAAGGGGACACAGCCCATGGGTGGTCCCTAGGGACAGGAAAAGGGAACATTAGCTCCATGCTTTTTCCACTTTATCAAATTCTGGAATGCTGGCAACCAGGCCAATTTGGCTCCACTTCACAGCATCTTTAGCCAATGGTCTCACAGCCAGTCCCCTTGGCCAAGCTGGGAGGAGCGGTAGGGCAGACAGAGGCAGCCAGCCAGTGAGGAGCTCTGTAATCTTCACTGGCAGCTTCCATGAGTTCCGGAGGCCAAGCTAGGGCAGTGGTATAAACAGAGCACAGAGACCAGTCATGCTGTTCCCTCCACTTGGCTTAGCTCCCAACTGCCTAGAATTTTCCCCACTACCTACTGTTGGCCATAGACACCTTCATCAAACACACTCCCCACACAAGAAACAACCCAAACCCAATTGTTTGTTTCTCGTGATGTGAGGCAAACATGGTCATGACACGAAATCTGGAAGAGGTGAAAAAGCAGGTTATTTAAAAGATCTCTGAGTTCAACAGGCAAGGATAATCACTGTCATATCACTGTAAACATACCTCCAGGTCAACATGTGTATGTGTATCGAGGGGAGTCCACGGGCAGCCTGGGTTCAAATCCTGGCTTAGTCCTTGAAATGCCAAGCAGACTTGGGAACCTCAGTTCCTCTCCAAACCTCAGTTTCTCAGTGCAATTTGCTTCTCTGTGTTACCCCCTTTTAGGGTAGTGCTGATTAGATTGGTTGGAGTGTAATCCCAATGTTTTAGAACTAATAACTCATTATTTTGGGTAGCTGGCCAATCAATAATGTCTCAGCTTCAGCCAGGGTTGGGTTCAGACAAGCCTGGGTAAGTTCGCTTACAAAGAATGCCCCCACTGGCAAACTCCTATTTATCTCTTCAGCCCCAGCTTTGATGCCCCATCTTCCAATAAGTCTTCCTTGTTCTCTGCCCTGGTTCCCTCAGGCTAAGGGGCCTCCATCTGGCTCCATCCTGACCACACAGAGCTGGAGTGTGAGTCTGGCTCTATGTCCCACCAGACCAGAGCTTTCTCAAGGACCAAGACCCTCTGTCACTATGTTAGTTTCCTGTGGCTGCCATAACAAATCACCATAAACTGGGTGGCTTAAAAACAACAGGAATTTATTCTCTCGCAGTTCTGGAGGCCAGAAGTTTGAAACAGTTGTCAGCAGGGCCATGCTCCCTCCAGAGGCTCTAGGAGAGGAAGCTTCCTTGTCTCGTTCAGCTTCCGGGGTTCCAGGCATTTCTTGTCTTGTGGCTCCATCACTTCAGTCTCTGCCTCTGATTTCCCATGGCCTTCCCTTCTTCTCTCTCTTTCCTCTTCTTTTAAAAATAACTTTATTTATTTATCTATTTTTATTTACGGTCGTGCTGGGTCTTCAAAGGCTTTCTCTAGTCACGGCGAGTGGGGACTGCTTTTCGTTGCAGCGCACAGACTTCTCATTGCGGCGGCTTCTCTTGTTGCAGAGCACAGCCTCTAGGTGCACAGACTTCAGTAGCTGCAGCATGCGGCCTTAGTAGTTATGTTACATGGGCTCAGCTGTTCCTCTGCTTGTGGAATCCTGCTGAACCAGGGATTGAACCCATGGCCCCTGCACTGGCAGGTGGACTCTTGTCCACAGCCCCACCAGGGAAGTCCCTTGTTTTCTTTTTTTAAAAATATGTATTTACTTATTTGGCTCTGCCAGGTCTTCAGATTTGGTGTGTGAACTCTTAGTTTCAGCATATGGAATCTACTTGCCTGAGCAGAGATCGGACCAGCAGCCCCTGCACCCCAAGCTCGGAGTCTTAGCCATTGGACCACTGGGAAAGTCCTTATCTCTCCTCTTTTCTAAGGACAATCTGTCAGTATGTTTAGGGCCCAGTGTAAAACCAGAATGAAACAGTCTCATTTCAAAATCTTTAACTTAACTACATCTGCAAAGACCTTTTTTTTTTCCCTCAAATAAGGCCACATTCACAGAGACTGAGGTTAGGTATGGATCTTCAAGATAGGCGTGGTCCAGAGAAGAGCCATGAAACTCCCTGAGAGACATCACAGCAGTGAATGGTGGTGATGGTGTGGGGATACCTACATCTGCAGCAGAGTGTGGAGCAAAGAAATAAATACCAGGTGAAAATTTTTTGAGCACCTACTGTTGCCAAAGTGAACTCAGGTTACTTCACTCTACGTGCAACATGGCTGTACCGAAGGGAGGTACAACATTTATGGCAGGGTGCCGAGCAAGGGAAGGGAAGACAAGCCCCTAAACCACTGCACCTTGGACCTTGAGTTAGGAGCTCTGTTTTTTTTAAGGGAAAGAACAAAGAGGCTGAAATTAATCATCTTGTGGCATTGTTGTGACTTGTTAAAAAATTTAAATCTTTTCTTTGTTGTTGAGTGTGGGCTTCTCTTTGGTTGCAGTCCGGGGGCTTAGCTGCCCTGCTGTATGTAGGATCTTAGTTCCCTGATCAGGCATCGAATCCACATCCTCTGCACTGGAAGGTGGTTTCTCAACCACTGGACTGCCAGGGAAGTCCCGCTGTGACATTTCTTCCTTTCGTTTATTATTTATTTATTTTTGTGTGCTCAGTCGCCCAGTTGTGTCCGACTCTTTGCCACCCCATGGACTGTATCCTGCCAGGCTCCTCTGTCCATGGAATTTTCCAAGCAAGAATACTGGAGTGGGTTACCAGTTCCTATGCCAGGTGATCTTCCCAACTCAGGAATCAAACCTGCGTCTCTTGTGTCTCCTGCACTGGCAGGTGGATTCTTTACCCCGTGTCACCTGGGAAGCCCCTATTTATTTTATTTTGTTTTTGGTTGCCCTCGGTCTTTGTTGCTGTGCTTGGGCTTTCACTAGTTGCAGAGAACAGGGGCTGCTCTCTCATTGTGGAGCACAGACTCTAGGCGTACAGGCTTCAGTAGGTGCAGCTTGTAAACTCAGTAGTTATGGTGTACGGGTTTAGTTGCTCCGAGGCATGTGGAATCTTCCTGGACCAGGGATCAAACCCGTGTCCCCTGCGTTGGCAGGCAGATTCTTATCCACTGTATCACTAGGGAAGTTCCACTATGACATTTCTTAATCATAGTTCCAAATATCAGATGTCTCTGGTTAACGATTTTCCGGCCAGGTGCTCCATGCCTCCAGGATCTGTGAGTTCATGTTGCCCTGGAGAAACAACCTGAGTTTACATTAGTGATATTATCTCCAAGGATCATTTTGGTACATTAATGCTGTTATCGACATCAGCAATTGTAATCATCTGACTGGTTGATTAGTTTTCAGTTAGCACAAGATTGAGGTCACACAGGACAAGAAAGGGAATAACTCTGGGACAGATGAATTAATCATAAACTTGGTAAGGGAACTCTTTTTTGGGGGGGGGGAGCTCAATCCAGCAGGGGAGACATAATCCTTGTAAGACCTGAAAAGGTGGAATCAGTGTCTTCATTTCAAGGGTGACAGATTGAGGCCAGAGAGGCGGATGTGCCAAGGCCAGAAGTCAGTGAAGCTGGGCTTGGAGCCCCAGGCAGTCAGCTTACTGGAGCCTTTAAAACAGGGAATACGGCTGCCCTCAGGGATTAGCATGCTACGTGGGGGTGGGGAGGGAGACGAATTTGCCCTCCTCCCTTCCGAGTTACTGGCTGAGACCCCCTGTAATAAAAATAGACTGGCGAGAGAGAAACACACAGAAGTTTCACATGTGTACTTCAGAGGGAAATGAGTAAAGCTCCCCAAAAGTGCCTAAGCCACTCCCTTAAATACCATCTTTCAGTTCGGTTCAGTCTCTCAGTCGTGTCTGACTCTTTGCGACCCCATGGACTGCAGTATGCCAGGCTTCCCTGTCCATCACCAACTCCCAGAGCTTGCTCAAACTCATGTCCATCGAGTGGGTGATGCCATCCAGCCATCTCATCCTCTGTTGTCCCCTTCTCCTCCCACCTTCAATCTTTCCTAGCATCAGGGTCTTTCCAGTGTGTCATTTCTTTGCATCAGGTGGCCAAAGTATTGGAGTTTCAGCTTCAGCATAAATCCTTCAATCAGTCAGTTCTGATTTCCTTTAGGATTGACTGGTTTGATCTCCTTGCAGTCCAAGGGACTCTCAAGAGTTTTTACCCAAAAGCAAAAGAAAGGTGTTGGCTACTATATATAAAATAGATAACTAAGGAGAACCTACTGGAGAGCACAGGGGGAAAAACATAAGAAGGTATTATTGAGCCCTGCCCCAAGGCCACAGGTGTGAGGCCTTGCACCCAGGCCTCAGAAGCGGAGCCCAGAACCAAAGTCACCTCTGAAGCTGACTGAGCCCCTTTGTAACTGTTGTCAAAAGTCCCTGATGATCACTGACAAGCTTCCTGACTCCCAGTTAGGTGAAGATGGCCACTCTAGCAAACACCCTACAGCGCCCCAACCAATCATCTAATGCCAACCGTCTGGCAGAAATTTTCTTTGTCTTGAGGCTATAAAAACTGGCTGTTAACCCACGAAAATTGTTGACTCTCCCTGATCAGGAGGTTGGCACTGCGCTCGCAGTGCCCACTTTATCTCTGTTCCTTGTTCTTAATAAACTCACTCCCTTCTGAAATGCTCTGTTTCTGGAAATTCTTCTCCAACTTGCGCTCGGACTGCCTCAACAGGTATGATCTGTTTGCAGGACATATATTAAGTTAATCTTAAAAATGCATTCCAATATACAGTGTGTGTGTGTGTGTGTGTGTGTGTGTGTGTGTGTGTGTGTGTGTGTGTTCAGTTGTGTCCATCTCTTTGCGACCCCAGGAGCCCACCAGGCTCCTCTGTCCATGAGATTCTCCAGGCAAGAATACTGGAGTGGGTGGGCATTTCCTCCTCCAGGGAATCTTCCCAACCCAGGGATTAAACCCAAGTCTCTTGTGTCTCCTACATTGCAGGCAAATTCCTTACCACTGCGCCACCTGGTTTGATTCCACTTGTGGGAAGTACCTAGAGTAGTCAAATTCAGAGAGTCAGAAAGTACATTGGTGGATCCCAGGGACTGGTGGGTGGAGGAGGGGAGTTAGTATTTAATGGGAACAGTGTTTCAGTTTAAGAAGGTAAAAATTTCAGGAGATGGATGATGGTGAGAGTTGGACAACAATGTGAATGTATTTAGTGCCGCTGAACTGTATGGTTAAAATAGTATGTTTTATGTGACTTTTATCAGAATAAAAACACATTTTTTCTTGTTTTTTTTAGAAAAAGGGTGTTGGTGGGGGCTATTGAGGCCAATTCTGGGAAGTGACCAGGAAAAGCAGAGTAAACAAGGATTTGTTCTGCAGGTTTTTTTGGATTTTGTGTATGTATGTTTAATGTAATTTTTTTAATTTTATTTTACTGCATCGTGCAACTTGCAGGATCTTAGTTCCTCAACCAGGGATTGAACCTGGGCCCCCTGCAGTGAAAGTGTGGAGTCCTAACCCCTGGACCTTCAGGTTTTAATTCATGCTTTCTCCATGCTTAAGATTCTCTAGTTATTTAGAGCCATGCTTCTCCTCCAGGTACACAAAGGGGCCCACACTTACAAATGGAGATTTCCTTTATAAGTGGAAATGTCTCTTACGAAAGCATAACTTCTACTCGGTTTTCAGGGCTTCTCCAGTATCTGCAATTTTTCAAAAGAATCCTTATGCTGAAGAGGCATCTTCTGCTGTCTTCAGACGGGACTGAAACACTGGTGATGTCAAGCATAAAATAGGTTTGCAGTACCTGGGCGCTGTGGGAAGAACCCAGGTGCAGGGGAGATCCAGGTTCAAATCCTGATTCTGCCAGTTCCTGGCTGTGTGACCTTGAGCAGGTGGCTTGGCCAATCTGTGCCACTCTTCCTTCAATGTCCTGAGCCCTGGACTGGACGCAGCTGTGAGGATCCACAGGTCTTTCCCCTTGTGCTCGCTGGGGAGGTGTTTTAAAGGAACACATATGTTCATTTATCCATTCACTCCTTCATTTGTTCATTCCACAAATATTTCTTTCACCTCTATTATGTGCCTGGACTCCTTTCAAGTAGCAAAAGAAAGGCTCTAGGCATGGGAGAAGGAGAGGAAAGAGTGATTCTGGCAGGGGAACACAGCATGTTCAAAGGCCCTGAGGTCAGACAGGCAATGCCAGGCACCAGGCTGGCAAAGGAACTTGAAAGTTGACCCAGGCCCATGAGGCCATTCACAGTAAGCAGGCCTGGTTCAAATCCCAGTTTGACTTCTCCTTGGCTCTGTGACCTGGGCAAGCAAGCACTTCACATCCTGTAATCTCTTGCTTGTCAAAGGTAGTTTTCCTCACCTGGAGAGGTTGTTTTTCTTTTAAGCTCTTCATAGCCAAGGTAAGTTTAAAAAAGTCTGTGAGTATGTGACTGCACCTCCAAAAGTGCCCAATTGATGACCAGGGTCACGTGAACAAAGTCATAGTTAATAATCAATGTATTACTGATATATTAATTATTAATTATATTAAGTAATAACTATAGTAATATCAATAATGAACCATAATGAAAAGAATTTTTTTAAATTACATTATTGTCATTAATATTGGATATCATTCTCTATGCTATACAATAGGACCTTGGTTTTTGTTTTTGTTTTTTTGGCTGCATTGTAAGGTATGTGGGATTTTAGTCCCTGGACCAGGGATTGAACTCATGTCCCCTACAGTGGAAGCTCAACATTCAGAAAACTAAGATCATGGCACCCAGTCCCATCACTTCATGGCAAATAGATGGGGAAACAGTGGAAACAGTGGCAGACTTTATTTTGAGGGGCTCCAAAATCACTGCAGATGGTGATTGCAGCCATGAAATTAAAAGATGCTTGCTCCTTGGAAGGAAAGTTATGACCAACCTAGACAGCATATTAAAAAGCAGAGACATTACTTTGTCAACAAAGGTCCGTCTAGTCAAGGCTATGGTTTTTCCAGTGGTCATGTATGGATGTGAGAGTTGGACTATAAAGAAAGCTGAGCGCTGAAGAATTGATGCTTTTGAAGCGTGGTGTTGGATGGAGAAGACTCTTGAGAGTCCCTTGAACTGCAAGGAGATCAAACCAGTCCATCCTAAGGACTGATCTCCTGGGTGTTCATTGGAAGGACTGATGTTGAAGCTGAAACTCCAATACTTTGGCCACCTGATACGAAGAGGTGACTCATTGGAAAAGACCCTGATGCTGGGAAAGATTGAGGGCAGGAAGAGAAGGGAACGACAGAAGATGAGATGGTTGGATGGCATCACCGACTCAATGGACATGGGTTTGGGTAAACTCCGGGAGTTGGTGATGGACAGGGAGGCCTGGCGAGCTGCGGTTCGTGGGGTCGCAAAGAGCCAGACACAACTGAGCAACTGAACTGAACAATGGAAGCACCAAGTCTTAACCAATGGACCTCCAGGGAAGTTTCAATAGGTCTTTGTCTTTCAAACATTTTTTTAATTGTGGTAAAATACACACAGGGGCTTCCCAGTGGTAAAGAACCTGCCTGCCAATGCAGGAGATGCAAGAGATAACGGTTTGATCCCTGGGTCAGGAGGATCCCCTGAAGAAAGAAATGGAAACTCACTCCAGTATTCTTGCCGGGAAAATTCCATGGACAGAGGAGTCTGGTGGGCCCCCACAGTCCATGGGGTCGCACAGGGTCCAACATAACTGAGTGACTGACCACACGCACACACAAAATACACACAACATAAAATATATCATTTTAAGCATTTAAACATGTGCACCTTAGTGGCATTTAGTACCTTCTCAGTGTGGTGTAACCATCACCATTATCTATTTCCAGAACCTTTCCATCAGCACAAAAAGGATACCATGTCCCATTAGTTGTCACTCCCCGTGACCCCTCCCCCAGCCCTTGGCAACCACTGAACCGGCCTTAGACACCAGAGAGATAAGAGAAGCAGATGAAGAGCAGGGATTCTTGAGTTTGTCTTGCCAAGCAACACACAGGGGAGCAGCTTGTTGAAACCCCTCTGGCTGTAAACTGCTTTCACTGATTAAGCTTGCTTTAGCTCTTTGTTTTCCTTTCACTCTTTTCTCCCTCTCTTTGACTGCCTACCTTCCGCAATGTCACGTAGCCCAGTTGTTTTACAGGAACTTGGAGTCAGCGCTTGTCCAGCTAAGGCTGATAGGGACCACTGACCCTAAAACTGGGCCCGTGTAGGTGTTGGATGAATGACCGTTTGACGTCAGAGGGTCAGAAAAGTCCACCCTCAGGTCATGCTAAGTACCTCCACGTTTGAAGATGCGGAAGCGTGTAACCATATACACCTGTGCAGAACACCAATTACGTCACCTTTTCTTCTACCTCCAAAACTTTCCCCATGCCCAAGACCATGCTGCTTATCCTGTAAATATCCCAGCCCCCTCACCTTGTTCTTCCGTCTCCTCGCTTGACTGCCTGGTGAATAAATTCTTTCTCTGCTGCAAACTTCAGAATTTCAGCATTTGGCTTGCTGCGTGCCTGGCAAATGGACCCAGTTCTGTAACACTGGGATTGACATGCATGTACAAGTTTCTGTTTGAACACCTGTCTTCAGTTCTGTTGGGAATATACCAAAGCGTGGAATTGCTGGGTCATGTAGTAATTTTATGTTTAACTTGTTGAGAAATCACCAAGCCTTCTCTTGTCAGTTTTACTTTTCATTATGAAATATTCCAGGCATACAGAAAGGTATCAATAATAAAATAACAAACACCCATGTACCTGGTGCCCTGATGAAAAGACATTCCCAAGACAGTTGAAGCCACTGTATACCCCTACCACTCATCAAGCCTTTGTCTAACATTGGGGTTTGATCAGCCCCATATATATGTATATATATACATCTGCATGCTCAGTTGCTTAGTCATGTCTGACTTTTTTGTGACCCCATGAACTGTAGCCCTCCAGGCTCTTCTGTCCATGGAATTCTCCTGGCAAGAATACAGGAGTGGGTTGCCATTTCCTTCTCCAGGGGATCTTCCCGACCCAGAGATGGAACCCATGTCTTCTGAGACTCCAGCACTGGCAGGTGGATTCTTTATCACTGAGCCACCTGGGAAGTGCATGTGTACATATAAATATATACATATGTATGTATCTATGTATGTATATGTGTGTGCTACATTGCTTCAGTCGCATATGACTTTTTACAATTCTATGGACTGTAGCCCACCAGGCTCTGGAGTGGATTGCCACACCCTCCTCCAGGAGATTTTCCCAACCCAGTGTTTCCCAACCCTGAGTTTCTCCTGTCTCCTGCATTGGCAGGTGGGTTCTTTACCACTAGCGCCAACTGGGAAGCCTATATATATATAAACACATATACATACATACATACATACATATATATACATATATATATATACATACATACATACATATGGGAAGTGTATTTAAAACTTTATCAGCAAAACAGTGCAGTGAAGAGATGGGAATACCAGACTACCTTACCTACCTCCTGCGAAACCTATATGAAGGTCAAGAAGCAACAGTTAGAATCAGACATGAAACAGTGGACTGGTTCAAAATTGGGAAAGGAGTACATCAAGGCTGTATATTGTTACCCTGATTATTCAACTTATATGCAGTGTATATCATGCGAAATGCTGGGCTAGATGAAGTACAAGCTGGAATCAAGATTGCTGGGAGAAACATTAACAATATCAGATATGCAGATGACACAACCCTTATGGCAGAAAGCAAAGAGGAACTAAAGAGCCTCTTGATAAAAGATGAAAGAGTAGAATGAAAAAGCTGGCTTAAAAACTCAATATTCAAAAAACAAAGATCATGGCATCCAGTCCCATCACTTCATGGCAAATAGTGGGGAAACAATGGAAACAGTGACTGTTTTCTTGGGTTCCAGAATCAATGCAGATGGTAACTGCAGTCATGAAATTAAAAGACGCTTGCTCCTGAAAGAAAAGCTATGACCAACCTAGACAGCATATTAAAAAGCAGAGATATCACTTTGCTGACAAAGGTCTGTGTAGTCAAAGTTATGACTTTTCCAGTAGTCATGTATGGATGTGAGAGTTGGACCATAAATAAAACTGAGCGCCAAAGAATTGATGTTTTTGAAATGTGGTGTTGGAGAAGACTCTTGAGAGTCCCTTGGACAGCAAGGAGATCAAACCAGTCAATCCTAAAGGAAATCAACACTGAATATTCATTGGAAGGACTGATGCTGAAGCTGAAGCTCCAATACTTTGGCCACCTGATGCAAAGACCTGACTCACTGGAAAAGACCCTGATGCTGGGAAAGATTGAAGGCAGGAGGAGAAGGGGACGACAGAGGATGAGATGGTTGGATGGCATCACCGACTCAATGGACATGAGTTTGAACAAACTCTGGGAGTTGGTGAAGGACAGGGAAGCCTGGCGTGCTGTGGTCCATGGGGTCGCAAAGAGTCAGAGACGACTGAGCAACTAAACAACAACAATAAGGAAGATCAAACCTCTCTTTCCTTTATAGGACCATCAAACAAAACCCCTCAGAATCCACTCTGTTAGAACTCTGGAAAACAGAAGTTTGCAGCAACAAAGCGAATGTTGAAACAAGAAAGAGGCAACTTGAAAATGGTAGGAAAGCTTTGCGGCATTTCCACTTGCCCCCACCCCACCTACTCTGCAGCTCGGCTGTGGTCTTGGTTACCCCTGTTTCCCAGCACAGGAACCTGGTCCCCGGACCTGGAGGGAGCAATGCAGACTTTATTCACAGATTATTTTGTAGGTCTATTCTAACCTGTCTGGAAGTTTCTTGAGGGACTGACATGGGTGCTCACTTCTGAACTGCCTAACTTGAAGCTCAGGCTGGAAAAGTGCACTGCTCAAAGGCACCGCAAGCTGAACCAACCACACACAGACACCTAGGGTAAGAAGTTACGGCAAAGCATATTCACATCCACTTAATCCCCGGGAGGAAAAGCTGGGGGGATGTTCTTTAGGAAATTGGGACATTCAAAAGCATACGTATATATGGGACTTCGCTGGTGGCACAGTGGATAAGAATTCACCTGCCAACGCAGGGGACACAGGTTTGATCCCTGGGCTGGGCTTCCCCGATGGCTCAGTGGTGAAGAATCCACCTGCATAGAGGACATGCGGGAAATGCAGGTTTGATCCCTGGGTCGGGAAGATCCCCTGGAGGAGGGAATGGCAACCCACTCCAGTATTCTTGCCTGGGAAATCCCCTAGACAGAGGAGGCTGGCGGGCTACAGTCCATGGGGTCACACAGAGCCGGACACAACTGAGTGACTAAACATACACACCCTGGGATGATCCCACTTGCCACAGGGTAACTAAGTCCGAGCACCACAACTACTGAGCCCATGCTGCCTAGAGCCCATGCTCTATAACAAGAGACGCCGCCACAATGAGAGGCCTGCGCAGCACAGCTAGAGGAAGCCCAGTGCAGCAAGGGAGACCCAGTGCAGCCACAAATAAACAAAAAATCAAACCAACCCCCCCAAAAGTCAAAAACAAAATCAAAACAGCAGACCCTGGAAGGAGTAGAACCTGATTTCCAGAGTTTACCAGATTATAATATTCAAATACCTAGTTTTCAACAAAATATATCACAAGCATAATACATGAAAGTGTGGCCCATTCAAAGGAATAAAAGTAATTGACCAAAATCATCCCTAAGGAATCCCAGACATTTGACCTACTAGACGTAAACTTTAAAATAGTTGTCTCAAACATGCTCAAAAGCTAAAGGAAAACATGAAAAAAGAACTAGAAGAAATCAGGAAAAGAGTGTATGAACAAAATGAGATTATCAATTGTTCAGTCATGAAGTTGTGTCTGACTCTTTGCAACTCCATGCACTGCAGCAAGCCAGGCTTCCCTGTCCTTTTCTGTCTCCTAGAGTTTGCTCAGATTCATGTCTATTGAGTCGATGATACCATCCAACCATCTCATCCTCTGCCTCCCCTTTCTCCTCCTGCCCTCAATCTTTCCAAACATCGCGGTCTTTGTCTAGTAAAAAGACCACCTTTTGCATCAGGTGGCCAAAGTACTAGAGTTTCAGCTTCATCATCAGTTCTTCCAATGAGTATTCAGGATCGATTTCCTTTAGGACTGACTTTTTTGATCACCTTGCTGTCCTTTTAAAAGTCTGCTCTGGCACCACAGTTTGAAAGCATCAATTCTTCGGCGTTCAGTCTTCTTTACGGTCCAACTCTCACATTGGTACATCACTACTTGAAAAACCATAGCTTTGACTATACGGACATTCGATGGCAAAATGATGTCTCTGCTTTTTAATACACTGCCTAGGTTTTTCATGGCTTTTCTTCCAAGGAGCAAGCGTCTTTTAATTTCATGGCTGCAGTCACCAGCTACAGTGATTTTGGAGCCCAAGAAAATAAAATCTGTCACTGTTTCCACTTTTCTTCCATCTATTTGCCATGAAGTGATGGGACTGGATGGCATGATCTTTGTTTTTTGAATGTTGAGTTTCAAGCCAGCTTTTTCAGTCTCCTCTTTCATCCTCATCAAGAGATTCTTTAGTTCCTCTTCACTTTCTGCCATTAGAGTGGTATCATGTGCATATTTGAGGTTGTTGATATTTTTCCTGGCAATCTTGAATTCAGCTTGTGATTCATCCAGCCCAGCATTTTGCATGATGTACTTTGCATATAAGTTAAATAAACAGGGTGACAATATATAGCCTTGATATACTCTTTTTCCAATTTTGAACCAGTCTGTTGTTCCATGTCCAGTTTTAACTGTTGCTTCTTGGCCTGCATACAGGTTTATCAGGAGACAGGTAAGGTGGTCTGGTATTCCCATCTCTTTAAGAATTTTCTACAGTCTGTTGTGATCCACACAGTCAAAAACTTTAGCGTAGTCAATGAAGCAGAAGTAGATGTTTTTCTGGAATTACCTTGCATTTTCTATGATCTAGTGGATGTTGGCAATTTGATCTCTGATTCCTCTGCCTTTTCAAAATCCAGCTTGAACATCTGGAAGTTCTTGGCTCTTGTATTATTGAAGCGTAGCTTGAAGGATTTTGAGCATTATCTTGCTAGCATGTGAAATGAGTGCAATTGTATGGTAGTTGGAACGTTCTCTGGCATTGCATTTCTTTGGGATTGAAATGAAAACTGACCTTTTCCAGTCCAGTGGCCATTGCTGAGTCTTCCAAATTTGCCGACACATTGAGTACAGCACTTTGACAGTACCATCTTTTAGGATTTTAAATAGCTCAGCAGGAATTCCATCACCTCCACTAGCTTTGTTCATAGTGATGCTTCCTAAGGCCCACTTGACTTTCACTCCAGAATGTCTAGCTCTAGGTGTGTGACCATACCATCATAGTTATCTGGGTTATTAAGATCTTTTTTTGTATAGTTCTTCTGTGTATTCTTGCCACCTCTTCTTAATCTTTTCAGCTTCTGTTAGGTCCTTGCCATTTCTGTCCTTTATTGTGCCTATCTTTGCAAGAAATATTCCCTTGATTTCCTTGAAGAAATCTCTAGTCTTTCCCATTCTACTGTTTTCCTCCATTTCTTTGCTTTGTTCAATTAAGAAGGCTTTTTTTTTTTTTTTTAATCTCTCCTTGCTATTCTCTGGAACTCTGCATTTAGTTGGGTGGGTACATCTTTCCCTTCCTCCTTTGCTTTTTGCTTCTCTTCTTTTCTCAGTTATTTGTAAGATCTCTTCAGACAACCACTTTGCCTTCTTGCATTTCTTTGGGATGGTTTTGGTCACTGCCTCTTGTACAATATTACGAACCTCCATTCATAGTTCTTCAGGCACTCTTGTCTACCAGATCTTATCTCTTGATTCATCACTTCCACTGTATAATCATAAGGGATTTGATTTAGGTCATACCTGAATGTCCTAGTGGTTTTCCCTACTTTCTTCAATTTAAATCTGAGTTTTCCAATAAGGAGCTCATGATCTGAGCTGAGCTCATGATCTCAGCTCCAGGCCTTGCCCCAACTTGCCCCACTAATGCCAAAGAAGTTGAAGTTCAATGGTTCTATGAAGACCTACAAGACCTTCTAGAACTAAAACCAAAAAAAAAAAAACAAACCCCACAAGATATCCTTTTCATCATAGGGAATTGGAATGCAAAAGTAGCAAGTCAAGAGACACCTGGAGCAACAGGCAAGTTTGGCCTTGGGGTAACAAATGAAGCAGGGCAAAGGCTAACAGAGTTTTGTCAAGAGAATACATCAGTCACAGCAAACACCCTCTTCCAACAACACAAGAGATGAACTCCACACATGGACATCACCAAATGGTCAATACTGAGATCATCAATAAAGAGATACAAATTATAGAAAGAAACCAAACAAAAATTCTGAATCTGAAAAGTATAATGACTGAATGAAAAATTCACTAGAGGCATTCAATAGAAGATTTGAGCAGATAGAAGACAGAATCAGCAAATCTGATTGAAATGGTCAAGTTGAAGATCAATGATCAATTGAAGAGCAGAAATAAAAAGAATGAGGAAAGGTTAACTGAATCTAAAAGACCTGTAGGGCACCATCAAGAGGACCAACATATACATTATGGGAGTTCCAGAGGGAGGAGAGAGAGGAAGGTCAGAAAGAATATTTGAAGAAATAATAATCCAAACTCCCCAGATTTGATGAAAGATACAAAACCACACTAGTGAGCTTCCCTGGTGGCTCATTGGTAAAGAATCCTTCTGCCAGTGCAGGAGATATAAGGGAGAAGTTTCAATCTCTGGGTTGGAAAGATCCCCTGGAGAAGGAAATGGCAACCTACTCCAGTATTCTTGCCTGGGAAAGAGGAGCCTGGCAGACTACAGTCCATGAGGTCACAAAAGAGTTGGACACAACTTAGTGACTAAACAACAACAAATCTACACATCTCAGAGGCTCAATGAACTCCAAGTAGAATATACTCAAACAGACCCACACTGAGACATATTGTATTCAACATATTCAACATATTCAACAGTAATCAAACTGTTGAAAGCCAAAGAGAAAAATGAACTTTGAAAGTAGCAAAAGAAAGCTACTTATCAAGTACAAGGGATCCTCTATAAGATCAAAACCGATTTCTTATCAGAAACTCTAGAGTCCAGAAGGCAATGAAATGACATATTTAAACTGCTGAAAGAAAAACTGTTGACCAAGAATTCTATATCCAGCAAAACTGTTTCTCAAAAATAAGGGAGAGGGAATTCCCTTGTGTCCAGTAGTTAAGATTTGGTGTTTTCACTGCCAGGGCCTGGGTTCAATTCCTAGTCAGGAAACTAATATTCTGCAAGCCATGTGGCACGGCCAAAAATTAAGAAAGAAAGAAAGGATAAAAGGGAGAAATCAAGACATTCTTGGGTAAGCAAAAATTGAGGGAGTTTGTTACCATTATATCTGCAATGCAAGAAATGCTAAAAGGAGTCTGGCTGGTTGAAAGTTACCCTAAATAGTAACTCAAAGCTGTTACTCAATCTAAGAATTGAGGGGAGAAGTAAATAGTTCTATGATAATAGTTGGAGACTTCAATGCCCTACTTTTAATAAAGGACAGAACATCTAGACAGAAGATTAAAGATATGAGGATTGACCAACACTCTAAACTAACCAGCCCAAATGGACATCTATAGAAAGAACACTCCTTCAACAGCACACACATATCCCTATCAAATGCATATAGAACATGCTCCAGTACAGACAGTTATTCAGCAAAAAAAGCAACTCTCAATACATTTTGGGGTATTTTTAATTTTATTTTTATTGAAGTATAGTTGATATAAAATATTATATGTTGCAGGTGTACTCAATAAATTTTAAAAGGCTGAAATCATTGCCAACAGCAATGGAATAAAACTAGAAGTCAATAACAGAAGGAAAGATGGCATGTTCACAAACATGTGGATATGAAACCACATACTATTCAAAAAGCAATGTATTAAAGAAGAAATCATGAAAGAAATTGGAAAATACTTAAGGATGAATGAAAACAAAAATACCACATGCTAATGAACCCAACTTGGGTCCACTCACCCTCATGCAGTAAAGTCAATCTATTGACACCTGGTTGTAGTGAAGGAAAATGCAGCATTTATTGCAGTATACCAAGCTAGTATTCAAAACACCTGAACTCCCTGATAGCTTTCAGTGAAAGATTTTTAAGGACAAGGTGAGGGAAAGGGATTGTGGGTTTGTGATCTGCTCATGGCTGGTAGTGAGGTAATCAGGAGTCAACATCATCGACCTTCTTGTTCCAACTGTTCTGAGGTCTATGTGCTTGCGGACATCATAAGGTTAACTTCTTCCACCTGTTAGAGGTTTCACTATCTAAAAACAAGCTCAAAGGACGTGACTCAGAATATTATTTATAGCCCTTGAGATGGAACTAAAGATCCTTGACTTTGTTTAGTGGCTAAACTATTATTATTTTGTCTTGCTTGGCTATTTTTCCTTCTTTCTGCCTTTTCTCACATCTCTGATTAAATTTATTCTTTGGAACTTGAGGAAGGACTGGGAGGCTAATGTTTTCCCATAGACAAAATGCAGGCAGAAGATACGGTGAGGGTGTGGGGGGGTGGTGGTTTCTGTCCCAGGAAGCCCCATAGAGTCCTGATCAATTACAAACTTACTAAAAGTTATGGGGTGCAGCAAAGTCAGTGCTCATAGGGAAACTGACAACTTTAAATGACTACACTGAAAAAGAAAAAAAAATCAATAACCTAAATTTATACTTTGAGGAAGTAGAAAAAGAAGAATAAACTAAAGTCAAAGCTAGTAGAAGGAAGGAAATAATAAATATTAGAACAGAGACAAATTAAGTAGAGAATAAAGAAATAATAGAATCACAGGAATGAAACCAAAAAGTGCTTCTTTGAAAAGATTAACAATATCAACAAACTTTTAGCTAGGTTGACAAAGAAAAAAGAGAGAATACTCAGAAAACTAAAATCAGAAATAAAAGTGGGGAATAACTGACTCAAAAGAAATAAAAAGATAAGGGACTTCCCCGGTGGTGGCTAAGACTTCATGCTTCCAATGCAGGGTAATGGGTTCAATCCCGGGTCAGGGAACTAAGATCCCATATGCCATGCCACTCGGCACAGCCCAAATAAATAAAGAAAATAAAAAGGAAAAACATAGTAAGAGAATATCATGAAAAATTGTATGCCAAATTAGATAACCTAGATGAGATGGACAAATTCCGAAGAACACCAAATTATCTAAACTGACTCAAGAAGAAATAGAGGGTGTCCCTGGTGGTCTAGTGGTTAAGAATCTGCCTTGCAATGCAGGGGACACCAGTTCAATCCCTGGTCCAGGAAGACCCCACATCCCTTGGAGCAACTAAGCCCAAGAGCCACAACTACTGAGCTCATGTTTCTCAAGACAGTAGCCCCTACTCACCGCAACTAGAGCAAGCCTGTGTACAGCAACAAAGACCCAGCACAGCCAAAATAAATAAATAATAAAATATATTTTTTAAAGGGAAGAAATAGAAAATCTGGAAAGTGAAAATGTTAGTCCCTCAGTAATGTCCGACTCTTTGTGATCCCACGGACTGTAGCCCTCCAGGATCCTCTGTCCATGGAATTCTCCAGGCAAGAATACAGGAGTAGATAGACCCATAACAAATAAGGAGACAAAATCAAATGTCAAAAACCTTCTGGGACTTCCCCAGTGGTCTGGTGGTTAAGACTCCCAGATTCCAATGCAGGGGACACAAGTTTGAGCCCTGGCTGCAGAACTAGGATCCCATATTCCTTGAGGTTCAGCCAGTAATAATAATAAACTTTCCAACAGAGAAGTCCAAGACCAGATGGCTTCACTGGTGAGTTCTGAGTCATTTATGGAATAAGACCAATTCTCCCAATTCTTATCATATTCTTCCAAGAAAACGGAAGGGGAAGCAACAGTTCTAACAATGCTAGAATTACTCTGGTAATAATGACAGATAAACATGCCACAAGAAAATAAAATTATACACCGTGAGATAATAGAAAATACACATGTGTGTATATCTATATTGGTCTCTGCCCCCTAGGTTCCCAGCACAGAACTCCTGAAACCCTTGTAACTTCCTACTATGAGCATTTTTTGTGCTAATATTTGGTCTTTAACCCTCGTTCCCTGCACACAGTTCCTAGAGCCTCTGGAATTTCCTCGGTGACAGAAGAGTCTTTCATTGTAATGAGGTGACTCTGGCAGGGTGTGTGGATGGCTCTTGGATGGGAGCCTGTCACCACAGGGGCCAAGCCATGATTAGGAGTCTGGAATTTTCAGCCCCATTTCCTGTCCCCTCCCCCCATTCTCCAGAGAGAGGAGATGGCCTGTAAATGGAGTTAATGATTGATCATGCTTATGTGATGACGCCACCATAAAAATCCCCCAAGTCCCGGGTTCAGAGAGCCTCCGGGCTGGTGACCACGTGGAGGTGCTGGGAAACGGCACGGAACCCCTGAGCCTCTTCCTGCATACCTTGCCTTCTACATCTCTGTATCTTTTTTTTTTTTTCCTTAAAATAGTAGCAATTTCATTGGAAGGACTAATGCTAAAGCTGAAGCTCCAATACTTTGGCCACTTGATGGGAAGAACCGACACATTGGAAAAGACCCTGATGCTGGGAAAGACTGAAGGCAAAAGGAGAAGAGGGTGACAGAGGATGAGATGGTTGGATGGCATCACTGACTCAATGGACATAACTTTGAGCAAACTCTGGCAGACAGTGAAAGATAGGGAAGCCTAGTGTGCTGCAGCCCATAGGGTGGCAAAGAGTTGGACCTGACTTAGCAACTGAACAACAACAACAAGTAACAGTTTATTCATATTTCTGGAGGATACAAGTCTGCAATCATGGTATTGATAGGGCCTTCTGAGATCTATAGAGAAGAATCCCTCCTGTGTCTTCTATCTCAGGCATTTGCTGCCAATCCTTGGTGCTCCTAGGCTGGTAGATCAGTTCAGTTCAGTGCTCAGTCATGCCCAACTCTTTGCAACCCCATGGACTGCAGCACGCCAGGCTTCCCTGTCCATCATCAGCTCCTGGAGCCTACTCAAACTCATGTCCATTGAGTCGGTGATGCCATCCAGCCATCTCATCCTCTGTCGTCCCCTTCTCCTTCCGCCTTCAATCTTTCCCAGCATCAGGGTCTTTCCAATGAGTCAGTTCTTTGCATCAGGTGGCCAAAGTATTGGAGCTTCAGCTTCAGCATCAGTCCTTCCAATGAATATTCAGGACTGACTTCCTTTAGGATGGACTGGTTGGATCTCCTTGCAGTCCAAGGGATTCTCAAGAATCTTCTCCATCACCACAGTTCAAAAGCATCAGTTCTTCAGCGTTCAGCTTTCTTTACAGTCCAACTCTCACATTCATACATGACTACTGGAAAAACCATAGCCTTGACTAGACAGAATTTTGTTGGTAAAGTAATGTCTCTGCTTTTTAATATGCTGTCTAGGTTGGTCATAGCTTTTCTTCCAAGGAGCAAGCGTCTTTTAATTTCATGCCTGCAGTCACCATCTACAGTGATTTTGAGGCCCCCCAAAATAAAGTCTTTCATTATTTCCATTGTTTCCCCATCTATCTGCCATGAAGTGATGGGACCAGATGCCATGATATTAGTTTTCTGAATGTTTAGTTTTAAGCCAACTTCTTCACTCTCCTCTTTCACGAAGAGCCTCTTTAGTTCTTCTTCTCTTTCTGCCATAAGGGTGGTGTCATCTGCATATCTGAGGTTATTGATATTTCTCCTGGCAATCTTGATTCCAGCTTGTGATTCATCCAGCCCAGCATTTTGCATGATGCACTCTGAATATGTTAAATAAGCAGGGTGACAATATACAGCCTTGACATACTCCTTTCCCGCTTTGGAACCAGTCTGTTGTTCCATGTCTGGTTCTAACTGTTGCTTCTTAACCTGCATAAAGATTTCTCAGGAGGCAGGTCAGGTGGTCTGATATTCCCATCTCTTTAAGAATTTTCCACAGTTTGCTGTGATCCACACAGTCAAAGGCTTTGGCATAATCAATAAAGTAAAAGTTGATGTTTTTCTGGAACTCTTGTTTTTTCGATGATCCAGCGGATGTTGGCAATTTGATCTCTGATTCTTCTGCCTTTTCAAAATCCAGCTTGAACATCTGAAAGTTCACGGTTCACATATTGTTGAAGCCTGGCTTGGAGAATTTTGAGCATTACTTTGCTAGTGTGTGAAATGAGTGCAATTGTGCAGTACTTTGAGCATTCTTTGGCATTGCCTTTCTTTGGGATTGGAGTGAAAACTGAACTTTTCCAGTCCTGTGGCCACTGCTGAGTTTTCCATATTTGCTGGCATATTGAGTGCAGCACTTTCACAGCATCATCTTTTAGGATTTGAAATAGCTCACCTGGAATTCCATCACCTCTACCAGCTTTGTTTGTAGTGATGCTTCCTAAGGCCCACTTGACTTGGCATTCCAGGATGTCTGGCTCTAGGTGAGTGATCACACCATCATGGTTATCTGGGTCATGAAGACCTTTTTTGTATAGTTCTTCTGTGTATTCTTGCCAGGCTGGTAGATGCATCACTCCAATTTCTGCCTCCAGAAATTGCCCTGGCTGTCCAGTGGTTAAGACTCCTCACTTCCACTGCAGAGGTCGAAGGTTCGATATTTGGTGTGGAAATGAAGATCCCACATGCCACAAGGTGTGTCGCCCCCCCCAAATTGTTTCTGCCTCCATTGTCACATGGCTTTCTTCTTCCTGTGTGTACCTATCTCTGAGTCACATTGCATTAGGGGTCCCTGCTACTGCAGTATGACTTCAGTATAACTTGATTTCACCTGTCAATCAGCTCTTCAGTGGGTCCTCCCCATGGGGAGGTTGCCCCTTTCACAGGTCCTTCCCAAAAAGAAAAGAGAAGAGCTGAAAGAGCACATCCAAGTTACCCTCCATAAATCTACCATTCCAATGAAGTCATTCCAATTTTTCTCGTATTTTCACCAAATGAGTAAGCAATTTACCTTGGACTGTGTGGCCTTAGGGTTGGAAATTTATGTGAGCCTTCAGCTCTTATCATGTTCTTTTATTAATATAATAAACAGATCTATACTAAGAAAAGGGCTTCCCTAGTGGCTCAGGTGGTAAAGAATCTGCCTGCAATGCAGGAGACTGATGTTCCATCCTTGGATTGGGAAGATCCCCTGGAGAAGGGAATGGATACCCACTCCAGTATTCCTGCTTGGAGAATTCCATAGACAGAGAAGCCTGGCAGGCTACAGTCCATGGGGTCACAAAAAGTCAGAGACACTAAGTAACTGTTGTACTGAGTTCTGTGATGTGCTCTAACTAACATAACCTGAACATAGGACTGTGGGAACCTTCAATTTATGACCAGTGGTCAGAAGCACAGGTGACCACCTGGACTTGTGATTGTCATCTCAAGTGGGGTCCGTCTTGCAAGACTGAGCCCTTAACCTGTGGAATCTGATGCTGTCTCCAGGTAGAAAGTATCAGAATGGAGTTAAATTATCACCCAGGTGAGTTGCTTGAGAATTGCTTGTTGTGGGGGAAAATACAGAAGCATTTTTCGGGTCAGAAATGCTGTGAGGGTGACAGTGGTGAGAGTAAAGGAGCAACACAGAGGATTTGCCTGGAGGTCCAGTGGCTAAGACTCTGAACTTCCAATGCAGGGATGCAAGGGGTGCGGGTTTGAACCCTGGTTGGGGAACGAAGATCCCATGTGCTGACCTGCTGTGTGGTGTGACTGAGAAAAAAACAGTGAGAAACGAAGGAGGAGGACTGAGGTTTTTCTTAAGATGCAGATCAATATCCCCTACAAATAAAGAGGAAAGATTGCTAAACCAAAATGTTAGCAAACCCAAAGCAAATCCAAAAGCATATTAAAAGAGTCACACATCATAAGCAAGTGGGATTGATCTCAGGAAGGTTAGCCTGTCTCAGCATAAGAAAATCAATCAATGTAACACATCCTATTAATAAAATGAAGAGAAAAAAATCCACATGATCATCTCAATTGATGCATTTAAGGCACTTGAACAAATCCAATATCCTTTTATGACAAAAGCCCTCAGAAGAATAGAAAAATTCTTACACGTGATAAAACACATTTATTAAAATGCCACAGCTAACTTCATCATAAATAGGGAGAGGCTGAAAGCTTGCCCCCTAGGACAAGGAACAAGCCAAGAATGTATACTTTTACCCCTGCTATTTCAACGTGATATTTGGAAGTTTCAGTGAGAACAGTAAGACAAGAAAAATAAATAATAGGCATCTAAATTGGAAAGGAAGAAGTAAGACTATCTCTATTCACAGATGACATGACCCTATGTCATAGAAAACCCCAAAGGATTTACAAGAAAGCTATAAAATATTTACATATCATATGTCTCATGAGGGTTCATTATCGAAAATATATAAAGAACTCCTACAACTCAACAACAGATATCCAATTTAAAAATGGGCAAAGAATTTTACACCCAAGGAAAATATAAAAATGGCCATGAAGTAGGTCAAAGGATGTTCACATCATTAATCATTAGGGAAATGCAAATCAAAACTACAGTGAGATATCACTTTATACCCATTAGCATGGCTGTTAGGAAAATAGCAAGTGTTAGTGTGAAGAAACTGGAACACTCTTGTGCCTCTGGGGGGAATGTGAAATGGTGCAGCTGCTGTGGAAAATGGTTTGGCATTCCTCAAAATCTAAACATAGGATGACCACATAATCCAGCAATTCCACTTCTGGATATTTTTCTAAAAGAATTGAAAAGCAGGGACTCAAACTGAGCTTGTACACCAATGTCCACAGCAGCACTATTCACAATAGCCAAAAGGTGAAAGCAATGCAAATGTCCACCAAGAGCCAAATGGGTAAATAAAATTTGGTGTATCCTCACAATGGAATATTGCTACTGCTAAGTCGCTTCAGTCGTGTCCGACTCTGTGCGACCCCATAGACGGCAGCCCACCAGACTCTGCCGTCCCTGGGATTCTCCAGGCAAGAATACTGGAGTGGGTTGCCATTTCCTTCTCCAGTGCATGAAAGGGAAAAGTGAAAGTGAAGTCGCTCAGTCGTGTCCGACTCTTAGCGACCCCATGGACTGTATAGCCTACCAGGCTCCTCCGTCCATGGGATTTTCCAGGCAAGAGTACTGGAGTGGGGTGCCATTGCCTTCTCCAAATGGAATATTACTCAGCCATAAAAATGGAATGACATTCTGATCTGTGCCACAATGCAAATGAACCTCGAAAATTATGCTGAGTGAAATGTCAGTCACAGAAGGACAAACATTACATGGTTCCACTGGTATGAAATATCTAGAATATGCAAATTCATAAAGACAAAGTAGATTTGAGGTTACCAGCGGCTAGAGGTGGAGGGGGAGAAATGAGGAATTATTGCTTAATGGTTACAGAGTTTCTGTTTAGGTGTGATGGAAAAGTTTGGGACGTAGATAATAGTGATGTTTTGTACTTTTTAAAAAAATATTTGTTTATTTATTTGGCTACACCAGGTCTTAGTGGCAGCATGTGGAATCTAGTTCCCTGACCCACTAGACACCAGGGAAGTCCCCAGTGGTTATGTATTAAGTGTGTGCTCAACATTGGGAATATACTTAAGTCACTAACAGTCCACTTTAAAATGGTTAAAATGGCAAATTCTATGTATGTTATACATATTTTTTCACAATACAAAAATGCAAATAAAAAAACTTTATAAGAATGGTATCTCACAGTTACAATTATTTTCACTGAATGATCTGAGTTGGAAATTTTTGCCTGTAAGTCTGGCTCATCCTTTTTCACTGCTGTATTGTACTATGTTCATAGGAACACACTCTAACCTTTCCCTAGTTTCCAGATCCTTCTTATTATGAACCATGCTGCTGGGAAGGCATGCACATGTAGATTTCTCTTGGGTTCACACCAAGACCAGAACAGCCAGGAGGGAGACTCTACCCATTCTCAGCTATACTAGCATGAGCAAATTGTTCTTCTCAATGATCAAGTCAATTCTCAGGCCTAATCACCAGCGACTTTGTCCCCTTCCTAAGAGTGAAGAGACATCTCAGTGATTTTTGTTCACTGATGACTAGATTGAGTTTCTAGTTATTGGTTGTCCTGGGTTCACCTTCCTGGAATTAACCGTTCATTCCTGTACTGCATTGAATGTGTATATGTGTGTGCTTAGTCACTCTGTTGTATCTGACTCTTTGTGACCCCATGGATAGTAGCCCGCCAGGGTCTTCTGTCCATGGAATTTTCCAGGAAAGAATACTGGAGCAGTCTGCCATTTCCTATTCCAGGGGATCTCCCCAGTCCAAGGCTCAAACCCACATCTCTTGTGTCTCCTGCATTGGCAGGTGGATTCTTCACCGCTGTGGCACCTGGGAAGCACGAGTCCCCAGATTCATGTCCACCCAGAACCTCAGATTGTGACCATGAGGGTCTTTGTCGACGTAATTATGTTAAGATGAGGTCATACTGGAGTAGGGTGGGCCCTAAACGTGCCCCCACCACAAGACTGATTTCCTTGTAAGAGGTTACATGAAGATGGAAGCAGAGATTGGAGTGATGCAGCCACTAGCCAAGAGACCCTGAGCAGTGCCGGAAGCCATCAGAAGCCAACAGAGAGGCCTGGGACCAATTCTTTTTCATAGCCTCCAGTTGTGCTGACACTTTGATTTGGGACTTCCAGCCTCCAGAACTGTGAAGGAATAAAATTTCTGCTGTTGTAAGCCACCCAGTTTGTGGTTATTGTTATGGCAAAAAAATACCATTTGCCCATTTCTCTTTCTTTTTCTTTTTTTTTTTTTGGTTTCATCACACAGCTTGTGGGCTCTTAGTTCCCTGACCAGGGATTGAACCTGTGCCCTGGCAGAGAAAGCACTGAGTCCTAACCACAGGGCTGCCAGGGAATTCCTACCATTTACCCATTTTTCTGTCTAGTGTGTCTCGTGGGGGAGGGGGGCTCATATGTCCTGGAAGTTATTTCTTGGTTAGTTAAATGCATCACAGATATCAACCTCTCTGTTCCTGGATTATCTTTTCATTTTTTTTTATGGATTTCTTTGGTGGCTGGAAAGTTTGAAATGGATCCTAATGGACTATCCCTAAAGTATTCATTTTTTTCCTTATCAAGGGCAAGTTTTCATTTGTCAGGCAGTTAAGTCTGGGGTATGGTTCTCCTCTGTGATGCTTCCAGTCAGCCGTGACTTCCCTGCCTTCTGGGTTTGGGGCTCTGCCAGACCTCCCAAATCAACGCTTGGTTGGGGAAGGATGAGGCCAGCTGAATATGAGTCAGCAGGGCACGCCCGGACTGCAGGAGGAAAGGGGGACGGAAGTGGTCAGCTCAGACCCTGGGACCAGCTGTGTGGGTTCCTGGCCACGGGGGGCGGGGGTCACCAAGACAGCCCAGGCAGGAAGTGGGTCAGCTGAGGCCTCGGGCTTGAGGCCCCACATGCTCACTGCCCGGAACCCCAAGCCGCCCCCACACGGCCTGCTCCAGCACCCGGGTTTGCATGCCTGTTCCTGTAATGGTTTCACAGACCACGTGCACTTATGGAGCACCTGCTGTGTGAGCATGTGGAAGTCAGCTCCCTGATAGAGGGGAAACTGAAGCCCAGAATGGGGCAGCCCTGTGGGTGACTCAGTGTAGAGGTCCAGTCACCCAATACCCCAAGTCCTCCTCCTTGGCTGGGTGGGGACCTCTCTGTCTCTGGGTGTCCTCACCCTAAACACAGCAACTTAGAAGAAAAAACAGCTAGGAAGTGTCCACATTTTTTCTGCCTCCCTCACTCCCTCTGCCCATCTTGACCTCACTGCATTTCTGTTTTTCAGTTTCTCACCACCAATACCATAGTGTGTGTGTGTGTGTGTGTGTGTGTGTGTGTGTATGTGTGTGTGCATGCGCAGGGGTGTTGGAGGGGGCAGCCTGAACCCACTCTTCTTGTCTTCCGGGGGACCAGGACATGTCCAGGCAGGTCTGGGCACTTGTAGAAATTGCTGAATGCCTGGCAAGCTGCCAGGGCAGGAAGGAGCCGGTAGGAAGGTTAGAGAGGGTGTGGGAGAAGGACTAGCTTGGGGTTTCCGGTGTGGTACTTTGCCCTTCTTACCCCTTCCCAGACCCGTCCCACTCAAAGCGTCCCAAGATGACCTCAGCATCTTCCCCCAAAACTCAGGGTTTTAAGGAATGCCTAGGAGTTCTCTAGGTGTAAATGGAGGAGGGGGGACTTCCAGGCAGAAAAGACAAACTGGAATCAGCGAGACCAGGGAAAAGGGGTTCAGATGTCCAGCATAAGAGTCTGGCTTTCTCCTGTGGGCCAACAGGAGCCACTGAGAGTGTGAGAAGTGGAGAGGGGCCCAGGCAGATCGGGAGAACTGGAAGGACTCTAGTCTGAGACCCTCACCTTTAAGATGGAGAATATCCAGGCGAGAGCTGAGGGAAACTCTGTTGAAGGGGGCCAAGCCCTACCCTTGAATGAGCCTCCCTGAATATGCCCCGGACCTTCAGCTGCCTGTCTGTCGTCCATCACAGCTGGGACCCCCTGTACGGTACCCCCAGACCAGCAGCTGCTGGTTTCCTGGTGTGTCTCCAGTTCAAAGCCCAGCGCACAGTAGGCAATTCTTAGGTGGCTCAGCCAAGAGAAGACAGGGCTCTAGAGGCAGAAAACTGGCAGGATGGGGCCTCAGCTGGAGGAGGTGCCTGACCTTCAAGCGCTTGACATCCCCTTCCCCTTCCCCGAGGCTACCGCGCCTCCCTGCGCCCCCTGTTGGCGGAGGAATGGAACACCCAGCACTCGCGCCTCTCCTCTCTCCTAGAGTTTGAGTGTGCGCTCACTCAGCCATGTCCGACTCTTTGCGAGCCCCACGGACGGTAGCCCGCCAGACTCCTCTGCCCATGGAATTTTCCAGGCACGAATACCGAAGTGGGTTGCCATTTCCTCTTCCAGGGGGTTTTCCCGACCCAGGGATCGAACCTCGCGCGTGGCTTCTCAGGTAGCTCAGTGGTAAAGAATCCGCCTGCCCATGCAGGAGACACAAAAGGGACGCGTGTTGAATCCCTGGGTTGGGAAGAACTCCCAGGAGGAGGAAATGGCAACCCAGTGATACCCAGGAAACTGCTGACAGGGGGTTACCTCTGAGATAAAGACCTGGTTTCCAGAGTGGGAAGTGGGAAAGAGACATTTCATCAGAAACCCTTCCACACTATCTGATTTTGGGGCTTCCCAGGTGTTTATTGCACAGCTATTACATACCCAGGGCTTCCCTGGTGGCTCAGTCGGTAAAGAATCTGCCTACAAATGCAGGAGACACAGATTTGATCCCTGGGTAGGGAAGTTCCCTTAGGGAAGGAAATGGCAACCCGCTCCAGTATTCTTGCCTGGGAAATCCCACGGACAGAGGAGCCTTGCAGGTTACAGTTCATGGGGTCACAAAGAGTCAGACGTGACTGAAGCGACTTAACACACACACATATACATACATATATGTACATGGGCTTATATGTACACATGGGCTTCCCAGTTGGCTCAGTGGCACTGGCTCTCCAGTGCAGGAGCCACAGGAGATGTGGGTTCCATCTCTGGGTTGGGAAGATCCCCTGAAGAAGGAAATGGCAACCCACTCCCATATTCTTGCTGGGAGAATCTCATGGACAGAAGAGAGCCTGGAGGGCTACAGTCCATGGGGTCGCAGGAGTTGGACACGACTTAGTGACTAAACCACCACCACCATTACATACCCTGTGCTGTGCTGGGTGCAACACACACAGGGGACCCCAAACAGATCTGACTGTCCTCAGGGCTCCCACAGGACCTGTCAGTTACTACCCAGAGCATGTTGGCATGGGGATGGGGGGGGCAGGCAGCTATGGGAGGCAGAGGAGGTACCTAGACAGCCAGGAGGGCTTCCTAGAAGAGGAAGTAATGATATCTATACTTATTAAGTAACTACTATCTGCCAGAGCTCACACAAGACACCTGAGTATGGGGAAACTGAGGCTCAGTGAAGTGGGACTCAGATTGTCCCCTACCTCCCGTACTTATGCATCAGGAGGTGTGTAGACCCTGGGACCTCAGGGACTTGGAGACGGTACCCCCTCCCCTGGGACGCATGTTCCCAAAGACAAGCCATTTTCTTATTGCTGAAGCCCCTTCTTCTTGGAAGGCCATTGACCCTGGAATATCCCAATTCTGGCTGAAGACAGACACAGGGGGATGACCCAATCCTGTTTCTAGAATTTAAGCTTCTCAGCTCCAGGGAAGCAAGCTTGGGTTCCGATTCTCATTCCTCCTCTCCCTGGGATCAGGGTTTCAACTGACAAAGGCTTTCCCATCTGTAAAGGCTTCCCCATCTGTTTCCCCATCTGTAAAAAGTGGTAGTAACGGCATCTCCACAGGGGGATTCCACACACCCTGGGGATCAATGTGATCACGATTCAAATTCCTGCATGCCCCCCTCTTTGCTGTGTGACCATAGGTAAGTTACTCAACCTCTCTGGGCATCAAAACAAAGGCAGGGGGTTGGTTGTAGGAGGAAAAAGACTCAGTACAGAAATCCTCTCATCAGTATCCATTCGGCACACTCGTAGCCGTCACCACAAACCAAGCACCAGGTCACATGCCAAGGACAGAAACACTGGCGCTTCGGGGCCCCGTCTTCCAGCCAATAACCCCAGACTGAGGGTGACCCTAGTGGACGCCAGCTTCTCATAAAGACACACAAGAGATTGCATATTTTAACTGTTTTATTTGCCTTCTGGGATGTCAAGTTTGGGGTGTCCCAGGGCCCAGTCCCCAGCACAGTCTGGCAGACCCTTGCCCATCCTGGGGTCCCAGACATGGGGCTTTCAGACAAGGCACTCAAGGAGTCTCCCTGGGGTCAGAGAGAAGCCACCCCAAGGCTGCAGGGGCTGGTCTCTCCTTCGTGGACAGAACACAGGGTCACCTCCAGGAGGAAGGGTTCTTCCTGGAGATTTAGGACAGGATAGAAACCTGAGATGTGGAAGGAGCCCTGGAAACATGCCAGGTACCCCCAAGAACCAGATGGATCTCCTGTGGCATCCAGACAGGCCTTGGGGACAGAGAGGCCAATTCCCTGCCAGCTTTCCCTGGGGCTTCCTCAAAGGGTGCAGGACACAAAAGGCCCTGGCCCCAGGTCCCACCCCTGTGAACGGCTTGGGTGAGCCCCAGCCAGAGAAGCGGGGAGGCAGGGTCTGGGTTGTTTCTCTCTTTCCTGTCCTGTCTCCTCTCTCTGTGCCCCACGTGTACTGTGGGGTCAGGCACTTCTGTGGATCTCTGGGCAGCTGAAGGGAAGGCTTGGGTGAGGAGAGGGAGGAAGGGAAACGGATTTCAAGTTGGGGGAGCAGCTCGGGCTGGACCGGAGCCCCTGGAGGTCTGGGAGCTCTGGAAACTCAGTTGCGACCACTGCCCCCAAATTGGAAGACGGGGTCTCTGAGTGGCATTCATCCAAGAAGCGACTCACAAGATGTGGAGTTGTGAGGGGGATCCTGGCCTCTAACACACTTGCTTTCTGCAGAAATGGAGACACTTCTCCTCCGGGTGGCAGCCCCAGGCCCTTTACCAGGCACTTGTTCCAGGAGAAGGGAAATTTAATTGGCGATATAAAATCAAAGCCCTTTGAGGCTCCACAGAACCCTGTGGATGAAAGCCATGGGGCTTGTGGCCATGAGGGGAGGCCTGACGGTAAGGCCTCTGCCCGTAGCACCTCCATCAGTGCCCCGTGCTGGCTGCAGGCTCAGGAGAGCTTCCAGTGGTCTCAGGGGGAAGGCTGGAGCCACAGAGAAGAATGAGGCTTTGTTCCACCAACTCCGACAACGACAAGGGAATTCTGGGTTCAGACACTCCAAGGGGCGGGGAGGTCAAAAGTCAACAGTCTAGACAGCAGCAGAGAAACAAGAGGCCAGTGTGGTGGGCTGATTTCCAGGAGCAGCTCCCCTCCCCATCTTGGGTACCCCTGAGTCGGGAAGGGGTGGGGAGCACAGGCACAACTTCTGGTCTGGCTTCTTGGCAGAAACTTCCAAAATGACAAAAAGGCATCACACATATACTTTTCGAGTCATCCCCCTGAGCAGGTCCTTTCTGTTTGAGAAGTTTTCACACCAGCAAAGAGCAGGGTAGCTAAAAACTATTTTTCGTGCTGAAACTATCAGCAAGGTCAGAGTCTGACCTTTCCCCCAAAGACGTGGCACTGACTGGGGATTCCCGCCTCCCCGCCACCCCGTGACCCTGTGTCTCTCAGTGACCAGGGGACCTTGACTGTTTCTTGACTGGACCACAGGAGCCGGGGGGCACAAAGCCCAGTTCACCCACTGGAATTGCTGCTTCTTCCCACCTTGCTTTCTTTCTATCCACTCTTTTAAATTTCTCTTTCAAACTACATACTCACACACAGACCACCGACCTCTTTGGTGGGAAAGGGGGAAGCAAAGGGGCTGAGAAAAGAATAAAGTTATAAGGGGCAGAGGTTCTGGCATCTTAAGGGAGGTGCCATCACCTGACACCCACCCCCCGTACCCTCCACAGGAGCTCATCAGAGACAGGACCCCTCCACTTTTCATCATCACTTTTCACCTTTCCTCTACCAGCCTTCCCACATTTCTCAGCCCATCTTTCCACTGCTAACACTTACTGCACCCACCCCTTCTGGCATCGCTCACCTTCATATCTGCCAGGCTGCGCCCACTTCACAGAACCATCCCTTTGCCTGTTCTGCGCCCCACTCCCACAATCTGAGACTCTGAAATGACAAGGGAGAAGTAATGGGACTTGGCCCCCCTTTCTTACATAAGGACATTTCAGCCCAGGACCCAACAAATGCAGACAGATACACCATGGAGTGAATGGATGAATTTGCCCAAAAGGAAAAAGATAAAAATAATTAAAACAGGAACATTAAAAAGCTGGCAGGGAGCGAGTGAAATATTTAATGGCTGATTAAATAAAAACGAGCTATATGCTCTGCATCGTGAACAAGGACAAGGTTTTGGCTTGACTTGATGAGGAAATCTAATACCATTGTAGGAACACAAAAATGACACACACACACTTGATAATGATCAGACAATAAGTTATATCTCTAAGCGGCTAAATCTCATGTTGCTTTAAACAGAGAGAAGAAATGAGGACAAAAGAAAGATGAAAATGCAGAGCCTGGGGATGGTGTGTCTGGGTTCCAGTGAGTACTCAGCTTAGCTCAAACCTGACTCACTTCCACTCCCCTCTCCCCTCTCCAGCTTGCCTAGATCCATTTCTTCCTTAGAGCCCCCCAGATCAGACCTTTAGAGAACAGAGCTCATTAGAATTTAATGCCATTCTGAATGAGACCTCTGGGAGACCCTCATTTAAAGAGCCACAAGCTCTGCTCACAGAAGCTGGCTGACTGAGTAGATGCAGCGACATCCTACACTCCAGATTCCTCAGGAGACTGCAAACGTGGACTGGGGGTGTGGAGGAGGAGTTTCCGGAAGAGGGAAGGCTGGCATGGAGGAGGGAGAAAGTCCTGATCGGTTCACCCTTCAGGGCATGGTCCACACCCACTGCCATATGCTGATCCCACATCACTCTTCCCTTCCAGAGAAAACACAGGACTCAGAAAATGCATTTCACTCAGAAACCCATCAACCTGGTCTCCGAGTGACACAGCAGCTCAGCGGAGGCAGCAACTACCCTGGGCATCAGGACAGGAGGGAAAGAGGGTGAACATTTAAGAAAACAAAACAAAAATCTCCGCTGTTTTCAAAAGAACTGCCGGCTGGGAAACACCAACACGATCTAACACCGCATCAGACACCAGCACGCCTCACACACAGGGACGTGATAAAACTGTGTGTTCTCCAAAGAAATAGAAGAATACTTTCCAAACGGCTATTTTCTTCATGGTTGCTGCTGCCAACCCCCTCTCTCTGATGGGTGTCAAGGTCCAGCCGAATTTGGTTGCCTCCTGGGAGATGTCACTCGCATCCCTGGCTGGTCAGTTCAAAGTCATCAGGGAGTGAGGAAAAATTTATCAAGTCCAAGGCGTGTCCAAAACCCAGCTACACAAAAACTCGCTGGCTGCCCCGCAGCCCTTCCAACAAACACACCAGCACACATGGAGCTCAGCCCCCAGACTTCATTTTGTCCCCCCTTAAGGAAAACAAGAGGCTGGTCCCCAAGACCAAGACTGAAAATCCAGGCCAGATGTGGGGTAGGTTTGTAGTTGCTACACACTTTTACATATTAAAAAAAAAAAAAAAGTGTGTGTGTTGAAATGACGGTCTGCTTTCCCACCAGTGGCCCAGCTCCAGAGGTCCTGTGGGTACAGCTCACAGCTCGGCTGTTGAAAGGATTAGCCAACCCTTTCAGTCTCCTGGGGCAGCAGCAGCCCCCTCTCCCCGCGGTCTGGCCATGGGCCTAGCCTCTACCCCCGCTGAACAAGGGGATCTTAATGTCACCCCCAAAACAAAAAATGTAGGTCCAGTGTTCAAAGCCAGAGGCAGAAGCGGCTGCACTCCAGGAAAGAGAAAAGACACTTTTGTGTTCGGCTAAAGCCCGCATTTTAGCCAAAGGGAATATAAATAACTCTGTGCCCAAACTGGCACTATTGCTTTTAAAAACAGAATAAGAAAGAAAGAAAAAGAATCCATGCCAGATCCCAAGCTGGTCCTTGCTGGAGCTGTCCAGGCTGTTGGGACATGGATCGGGGCAAAGGGTCTTCATGAGGATTTTCAATTTGGGGAAAAAACAGTCATGGACAGAGGGAATTCTGGAATCCTTCCACCATAGACTTAGAAAAGCAGGTGGCTCCAGCCATGCAATCGCAGAGTAGAGATCTACCTGATCAGGGTTCTCGGTAGAAATCAGGACTTCCCAGCTTCCTAACCGCCCCAGCTGTATCCCAGGTGCAAAGAGAAATAGAAAAAAAGAATCTTCAGTTGCTGCCTTCAAACCAACCAGCGCTTACGCAGAGAAAAAGGGAGAGGAGGTGTGCAAGCTGGCATATTTGATCCAAATCAGATCCCCAGCTGGATGGGCTTGTGTTTCCTGGTCAGGGCCCGGAGGGCGGATGTCTCTTTCAGGGTCCTTGGCAGGATGAGGTCTTGGGAGGCCTGAGCAGCAATCAGTGTTCATGGCAACAGTTGATTTTGCCTTCTGACTGCTCTAGGAGGTCCAGCATCTCCTCAATGATGGCCCGAAGTGCCCGGCCCAGCTGGTCTGCATTGTACGGCTTGCCCAGAGGGGGCACGTGAACAAAGGCTGAGCGGCCATGACTCTGGTACAGAGAGGTATAGTAGGTGAAGTCGCAGAGGTACCTAAGCCATAGGGTGTGGGGGATGGGAGGGAGACCAAAATGGGATTAGAGAGTGAATGTTCCATCCAAACCCATCCTAACACAGCCCCTCAACCTCACCATCTGCAAGATGGAATACTGCTCCTCCCCACCCCAGGCAGCAAAAATGAAAAAACAAAACAAAACAATAACTCCAAGTGCTGGTGTATATGTGGAGAAAGAAGCAACATGAGATGCTCTTGGTTGGGATGCAAATTGCCCCAGGGGAGGGCAATCTGGCAGGCTTTACAGGTGTACAATATTCAATTAAAATTAAAATTACAGGTGTACAATATTCAACGTCCTGTGATACACCATGATGGAAAAGAATACAAAAAAGAATATATGTATATATATAACATGTATATATACATATAAACTTAAATGTAGGCTTCACTGGTGGCTCAGATGGGAAAGAATCCGCTTGCAATGTGGGAGACCTGGGTTCAATCTCTGGGTTGGGAAGATCCCCTGGAGAAGGGAACGGCTACCCGCTCCAGTATTCTGGCCTGGAGAATCCCATGGACAGAAGAGTAGGCTGGCAGGCTACAGTCCACAGGTGGCAAAGAGTTGGACATGACCGAGCGACTTTCACACACACACACACACACAGATATGATATATATATAACTGAATCACTTTTCTGTACAACAGCAATTAATACAATATTGTAAATCAACTAATAATTGAAAATAATCAAAAATAATTTTTAAAAAAATTACAAATGCACAGACTTTATGACCTGATGTTTCAAGTTTTTAGACTCTATCTCAGGAACCATGTGCACCAGAGCAGAAGAACGATGAACAAGGTATTTGTTGCAGCATGATGTGTAAAAACAGAAAAACAGGAAGCAAACTGCTAAAATGTGAACACTGGTGGTCCCCTCCCAAACTCCTCCCACCCTGTGGAGGACACAGCCAGTCGGCAGTCTGCAACCTGTAGGAAGGCCTTCATCAGAACGCCACTGCGCTGCACCTTGATCTTGAACTTCCCTGCCTCCAGAATTATAAGCGATTTCTGTTGTTTACCCAGTTGGGTTTTTTTGGTTATAGAGGCCTGAATAGAATAAGATACCACCTAAATGTCCACTGACAGTGAAAGTCAAAGAGGCTCAGTAGCGTCCGACTCTTTGTGACCCCATGGACTATGCAGTCCATGCAATTTTCCAGGTCAGAATACTGAAGTGGGTAGCCATTCCCTTCTCCAGGGGATCTTCCCAACCCAGGGATCTAACCCAGGTCTCCCATATTGCAGGTGGATTCCTTACCAGCTAAGCCATCAGGGAAGCCCGTCCACTGACAGAGGAATGACTTAATAAACGGATTCATCTGCACAGTGGAATACTATGCAGTGGTTTACAAGGGATGTGGTGGATCCATAGGAAGACAGAACTCACCAAGACCCCTAGCACATGCCCACAAATGACACTGAGGAAGGGAACTCTCATGAAATCCACACCATATAACCTCATCCACATAAAAGCAAAGCAAAACAGAACAAAATGCAAAAGCAGCACATGAAGTGTCCTATACATGTATAGAAACATGTGTGGCTAAGAAGGAAGTGTCACAATTTAAGTCTCTGATTTAACAGAGGGATCCCTGGCAGGGAATGAGGTGGGGGGAGAGAGAGGTCAAGAGAATCTTTCACAACGGGAACACATGAAAATATATTTCAGAATTATCTGAGTAACTTAAAATTAGCTTCAGGAGAGTTTCCTGGTTGCCTAGTGGTTAGGGTTCCAGGCTTTCACTGACAGGGCCTGCAATGTGTGTGGCCCAGTCAAAAAAAAAAGTTAGTTTTAAAAAAAGACTGATGGGAGAAGGGAGGGATAATGCAAGAGTAGGGAATTAAGAGGTACAAGCTATTAGGTATAAAATAAGCTACAAAAATAGAGGATATATCGTGCAACACAGGGAATATAGCCAATATTTTATAATAACTATAAATGGAGTATATACACCTTTAAAACTGTGAATCACTGTACTGTACATCTGTAATATATAATATTATATGTCAACTACACTTCAATTTGAAAAAGAAAATAAAGACTGATGGTAAATTCAGTTACTTCTTCATTCTGTCCACTGAATTTGCTACCTGCTGCTTTTGGACTGGTGAGGTATACACAGTGTTGAGAACTGAGGTACTTGGTGTCGAGAGGACATAGAACAGAGAAGTCTGGGAGTCAGGGGAGGCCTTCCCAAAGAGCCAACATGTTGGAGTTAAGACCTGAAACAGTCTTATCAGTGGGAAGTGAGTTCTGAGCAGATGCCATAGCATGTGCAAAGGCCCTGAGGCTAGAGTGAGCTTGGGGTGTGTGAGGAGCAGGAGGAGAGTGGTTTGTGGGTGTGGAAGGCAATGGGTGAGGGGAGAGTAGAGGCAGAGGAGGCTGGAGAGGTGGACAGGGGCCAGACCACATGGGACCTGTGGCTGGCAGAGAGTTGGGATTTTATTTGAGGTGCAGTGGGAACTGCAAGAAGAATTAAGCAAGTTAGGGACTTCATCTGCCTTAAATTAATAAAAGAATTTCTAATAGGCTGAATAGTTAGTTTCTCCTCCAAATTTCTGTTCACCTAGAACATCAAAATGTGACCTGATTTGGAGATAGAATTTTGCAGACATAATTGGTTAAGATGAGGTCACACTGGATGAGGGTACGTCTTATATCCAATGACTTGTGTCCTTGTAAGAAGGCCATGTGAAGACACATACCAGGAAGAAGCCATGTGGAGATGAAGGCAGTGATTTGGGGTAAAGTATCTCAAGCCATGGAACATTCAGGGTTGTCAGAAGCCACCAGAAGCCAGGAGAAGGTCTGAGATTCCCCCTCAGGCCCTCCAGAAGGAACCAGCCCTGCTGACACCTTGATTTTGAACTTCTAGCCTTCAAACTGGGAGAGAATAAATGTTTGTTGTTCTAAGCCACCAACATGGTAATTGGTTACAGCAGCCACAGGAAACTAATATAGAAACTGACTGCTTAGGGGAGAAGGACCACCAGGGTTGGAGCAGAGGTGGCAGGAGGGACAGTAGGAAGGCAGCCAGAGCCACGGCCAGGAGATGCCAGGGGCCTGGGTTGGGAAAAGTGGGCAGAGCCACAGATAATGAGTTGCAGATGGGACCTGTTATGAATCTATACTAGCTGTGAGCCTTATGCACGTTGAGAATTATATACTGTGAAATCCTATGTAAAGTTTATGGTGTAAAATATTATGTGTGTGTGCTGGGCTTGCCTGGTGGCTCAGTGGCAAAGAATCTACCTGCCGATGCAGGGCATGCAAGAGATGCTGGTTTGATCCCTGGGTCGGGAAGAAACCTGGAGGAGGCCGTGGCAACCCACTCCGGTAATCTTGCCTGGAGAATCCCATGGATGGAGGAGCCTGGCGGGCTTCAGTCCAGGGGGTCACAGAGAGTTGGGCATGACTGAAGCGACTTAGCATGTGTGTATGTTAAGTCGCTTCAGTCATGTCAGACTCTTCTTGACCGTACTATTTAAATAGTCCATGCTTTGATTTCAATACCTTTAGACCATGAAATTTTTGGACCTTGTTTTATGTCCCTGGATATGTTCCAATGTCTCCTAGTTTACAGTCTATGGGAACATGAATAGAATTTGTATCCTACTGCTCTGTGAAAACTGTATAAATCTTAATTATGTTGAATTGGTTCACAGTGCTTTTCAGGTCTACTACATCCTTCTACTTCTCTGTATATTCATTCTATTAATCTTTGAAGATTTGATATTGAAATTCCAACTAAAAATCTTAATTTATCTACTTAAAAAATAATTGTAATATATAGAGGAACTGGGCTTCTCTAGTGGCTCAGATGGTAAAGAATCTGCCTGAAATGCAGGAGACCTGGGTTCGATCTTTGGATTGGGAATATCCCCTGGAGAAAGGAATGGCAACCCACTCCAGTGTTGTTGCCTGGAGAATTCCATGGACAAAGGAGCCTAGCAGGCCACATACAGTACATGAGATCCCAAAGAGTCGGACACGAATGAGCAACTAACACATAGTGGAACTATATGTAACCTTGGTCTGTATCTTCCAAGTCTCCTGTAAATGTGTTATCACACTTTCATAATTTAAAAAAAAACCTAAAAATAAATAAATAGTCCATCAAGTGGTAAATCAATGACCTTTTCAAAAGTAAAAAAAAAAAAATAAGTTAGCACTTGGCCCAACAGGGTCACGGTCAAACACACTTGGCTTATTCAACACTCACCCCATTCACACCTACACCACAGGGGCCCCATGGCGCCTTACCTGCCTGCATCTTGTGAAATGGCCACTGACACATCTAAGCCCAGTGTAGTAACCCTCTTACATACAGCATCCATGTCGATGATGGAGTCAATGCTCTCAGGCCCGTCCTCCACACAGCACTGGGAGCCGGGGCAGAATCGGCAGTTGTCCAGGCCCTTGTAACCCTTGTTGTGTCCACACTTCTCCAGCGTGACTGCAGTTGCCATGCCTGACACTCCTACATGCACCACCAGCTGCAGACAGATGGGTTCAGCTTAATAAGGTCTGGTCATGGGACTGGGGAATCCCCCCAGGCCAAGGAAAGGACAGTATCCTCACAGAGCTCTGCTGGTGGTTATGTGCTTTCTGACATCTTGCTGCTGGAACAGATCCTGCAATCACTCTTACAGAAAGGTGTGCCATGTGAAACACGCAAGAATGTGAAATATGCCAAGTTGTTCATAGGAGCTTTGTCATTACAATACTGGAAACAATCTAATTGGCCATTCATGGGGAGGGGGGTTGACTAAATAAATTATGAGCTACTATGCTCAAGGCAATTTTGTATGGAATAATCTTCAAGACATATTGCCAGATGCAAAAGGCAAGGTATAATTTCCAAGAATCTAATCTAAAAATAATCAAAGAGATAATAATCTGCCAATGGTCACTTCAGTGTAATTTATAAAAATGAGAAAAAAACATGGAAATGAATAGCAAGCCCAATAATAGAAGAATGGTTATATTAATTACTAAATATTACACAGCTATAAAAATAATGGTGAGGGAGAATTTTTAATGACCTGTGTGATTAAAAGCTCCTGGGCTGCTTTATCTGCTCTTGGATGCCTGGCACGGTTACCTGGTGCTCCATAAACCAGTAGTACCAGATAACACAGTGATCTCCTGTGAATGGAAAAACAAACTAGCAGCTGTAGTTTATACTTTATGGGGCTGAATGGTGACTCTGCCACCATCACATACATACGAAAAAGGTATGTCCTTATGCTAATACCTAGAAATTGTGACTGGGATCTTATTTGGGAAAAGGGTCGTGCCAGATGCAATTAAGTAAAGGATCTCAAGATGAAGTCCTCCTGGATTATCTGGATGGACCCGAAATCCATTGACAAATGCCCTTAAAAGAGACACACAGAGGAGGGACAGAGGGAGAGGGAAGGAGAAAGTTTTGTGAAGACAGTGGCAGAGGATAGAGTGATGCAATCACAAGCCAAGGAATGTCTAGAGCCCCCAGGTGCTGGAAGAAACAGGCAGGACCCTCCCCTAGAGCCTTTGGAGGGAGCTACAGCTCCGCTGTGATTGTGGACTTCTGCCCTCCAGGACTGTGTGCAGATAAATTTCTGTTGTTTTAAGATACCTCGTTGGCAGTCAACTGTTACAGCAGTCACACTAATCCATGTAGCACATGCTCAGTTGCTCAGCGGCGTCCGACTCTTTTCGACCCCATAGATTGTAGCCCACCAGGCTTCTCTGTCCATGGAATTTCCCAGGCAAGAATACCGGAGTGGGTTGCCATTTTCTACTCCAGGGGATCCTCCCGACCCAGGAATCAAACCCTCATCTCTTGCATCTCCTGCACTATAGGCGGATTCTCTACCCCTGCGCCACCTGGAAAGCTCTAACGGTGAAGTACACTGCTTAAATAGTACTTGCAGGTGGGCACATTTGTAAATGCAGATGCATGTGTGTGAAGAAGATGTGAGTGATGACAATAACCATGGTACCAGTCAACCATTATTGAGAGCCTATTGTAGGCCAGGAGTTCTCAACCAGGGCTTGGGCAATATCTGGAGACATTATGGGGTATCAGACTGGAGACAGAGAGCTCCTGGCATCTAATGGGTGGTGGTATGCTGCTTAGCCCCCTTTAGAGTGCACAGCACAGCCCATCACACAGAAGGCTCTGGCCCCAGCGAGGCTGAGAAATCCTGGGGTAGGCTAAGGAAACGTTTATCACCCTTCTGGCCTCATCTCCCTCATCGCCACCACAAACTCAGGATGTTGGTACTGGTGATATTCTGATCTATAATAAGAAATATAGGGACTTCCCTGGCAATTCAGTGGTTAAGACTTCGCCTTGCAATGCAGGGGGTGTGGGTTTGATCCCTGTTCGGGGAGCTAAGATCCTACATGTCTTGTGGCCAAAAAGCCAAGCATAAAACAGAAATCATATTGTAACAAATTCCATAAAGCTTTTAAAAATGGTCTACATCCAAAAAAAATCTTAAAAAAAATAAATATTTATTTGTTATTAGTCCACTATTTCAGGCACAGAGCTCTTAAAACCTGTAGAGTTCCCTAAGTGATGAAAGCAATAAAGGTGTCCTGTTGTGGTTTTTTTTTTTGGGTCGCGTGGCATCGAGATCTTAGTTTCCTGACCAGGGATCAAACTCATGCCTCCTGCAAGGGAAGTGAGGAATCTGAACCACTGGACTGCCAAGGAAATCCCCTGTGTTGTTAATGAGGTAATTAATTTTTTTTATTTCTGGTTGCACTGGACCTTCATTCTGTGGGCATTTTCCTCTAATTGTGGAGGGCTACCCTCTGGTTGCAGTGCTCAGGCTTCTCATTGTGGTGGCTTCTCTGGTGGAGCACAGGCTCTACGTGCGCGGGCCTCAGTGGTTTCAGTGCATAAGATTAGTTGCTCTGCCGCCTGTGAAATCTTCCTGGACCAGGGATCGAACCCATGTCCCTGCACTGGCAGGCAGATTCCTATCCACTGAGCCACCAAGGAAGTCCAATGAGATAACTTCTGGAAAACACCTTAGAATGGGGGCTGGTTGCCAGGGGAACCAGCCACGTGATTAGAACACTGAAACTTTCAACTCCAACCCCTGTCCCCCCCAACCTCAGAGGAAGGGAGAGGCCCTGGACGTAGAGTCCAGATGTCAGTAGCCAAACAATTAATCAGTCATGCCTATGTCATGAAGCCTCCATAAAACACTTAAACAACAGGGTTGGGAGAGCTTTAAATTAGTGAACAAATGAAGATTTGGGGAGAGTGGGGCACTCAGAGAGGGCGTGGAAGCTCTACACACCTTCCCCCATACTTTGCCCTATGCATCTCTTTCATCTGAGTGGTTATTCCTGAGTTACGTACTCTTATGATAAACTGGTAATCCAGCGAGTAAATGGGTTCCTGAGTAGTGAGCAGCTTCAGCAAAATTAATTGAACCCAAAGAAGGGATCTGATTTATAGTCAATTGGACAGAAGCCCAGGTAACAACCTGGACTTAAGACTGCCATCTGCAAACTATTCTATATAAAATGGATAAACAACAAGGTCTATATTCAATACCCTATAATAAACTGTAATGGAAAATAGCTTTAAAAAGAGTATGTGTGTGTGTGTATAACTGAATCACTTTGCTATACAGCATAAATTAACACAACATTGTCAATCAACTGTACGTCAATAAAAAAAAAAGATTGGAATCTGGAGGGCAGTCCTTAACCTGTGGAATTTGATTCTTTTTATTTTTTATATTTTTGGCCACACCCTAGGCATGTGGGATCAGTTCCCTAACCAGGAATCTAACCCATACGCCCTGTGGTGGAAGGGCAGAGTCTTAACCACTAGAGAGCCAGGGAAGTCCTGGAGTGTGAGAACTGAGCTGAATTGTAGGACTCCCAGCTGCCGTTCAAGAATTTCATGGTGCGGATAACCCCCTACACACACTGAATTGGGTGGTACAATTTCAGTACTATAGTCACCCCTTGGCTTGGTATCTACCTGTGATAGCTTCCAGGTCCCCTCTCCTCCCTTGGATACCAAAATCTGGGGGTGCTAGAGTTCCTTATCTAAAATGGCCTAGTATTTGCATAACCTACTCACATCTTCCAGTATACATGAAATCACCTCCAGATTACTTATAATACCTAACAGAATGTAAACGCTGTGTAAATAAATAGCTTTCCGCTCAAGGAAATTCAAATTTTGCTTTTTGAAACTTCCAGGAATTTTTTTTTTTCTGCACTGCACTGCTTGTAGCATCTTAGTTCCTCAACCAGGGATGGAACCCAGGGTGTGGAAGCATAGAGTCCTAACCACTGGATTACCAGGAAATTCCCTGGAATTTTTTTTTTTTGAAGTATTTTTGATCTGTGCTGGGTTGAATCTTGACTATTATTATTTCCACCTGTCACAGAAGGAAACTGAGGCATGTGGAAGCCTTTCTGTATGGTGAGAAGTTTCCTAAAAATATTTTCATGCATGAGGTTTTCTTTTTAACTAGAATAAGACAGGGCTGCCTAGACACAGTAGAGGAAAAAGCTCATTCAAAGAAACTTCAGCCAATTATCGCTAAGCCTCTAGGCCCCTCGCTGTGAAAACAGGCAAATTCCACTTGAGGAGCAATGAGAGGGCTCCTTAGAAAGCAAGATGCCTCAAGCCAGCCCTGAAGAATCTGAAATAACAGGCTAGAGTGGAAAACCGGGGCCCCCATAGGAGACTGGGACCTCACTTGTCAGAGATACCGGCCAAGTTCCTACACAGTTCGTGCCCAAGGTCTTGGCTGGGCCACAGCTACCTCTGGTAGGAGGGTGTGATTCCTGCCTGTGCGGCCTCCAATCCATCACATCTGGTTGAAAACCACAGCTCCCTCCCACAGGTATTTTCCCTTTGTGAAACACCACCCTCTCCCCTGACTCCTGCTTATTCTAGGAGGTTTGGAGAGAGGTGACACTACCCCCTGGCCACCAGAGTGGGCATGTGGGATCCAGGCTTCACAAATTACAGCATTCCTTCTTCCCCAGCCATAGTGATTGGCTCAAGAACTGAACTGTGACCCAAGCTGGCCAATGAGAATCAGCTATAGGCTAGAGAATAATTTGGAGGACAGGTGTTCTCTTTTTGCTGAGTTGAGAGGATATCAGTCAGCAGCCATCTATCATTGCCAAAACAAAAGCAAAGTGCAAAGCAAAGATGAGTGGTCAAGAGAGAAGGCTGATGACATTGGGTGAGCACCTGGATCAAGCTATACCTGAAGCATACAAATGTTGATGCTCAAGCTGGGTTGAGGTGTGTTTTGACTGTCACTTATAACAAAACATGTTGTGACTGATACAGAACTCTAGTGGGACAGAATCAGCCTCTGTGAAGTTTCAGATGTTTGCTTTCCTCTCTCACCTCCAAGGGTAACCCAGAAAAGTGCAGCATTTGCGGGGATAAGACTGGCATCATCCATGTGATCAGAGCAGGAACAAAGCCACACAAACCATCCATGCCTGGGGCACCCACCTGCAGATCCTGATAGGGAAGCACCTACCTTTACCCCACTCACCTTTGCCCCACTTACCTGTGGACTGTGCTTCTCCCACAGGGCAGGAATGAGCCTCTGGACTGTCTGATACTCCACCGGAATCTCATACACATGTAGATCCACGCTGTCCCCAAGCCCTAGCTTCTCCAGCTCCTGGAAGCAAAAGCAGAGGAAATGCTGTGGTCTTAGGTCCGGGCTGCAGGGATAACACGATCTCTGGGGATAAGCTGACCTGTCCTCAGAAAACAAGCAGGGCTCCTGACTCACGGCAGAGCAGGAAGGCACCTGTGCTCATCCACCCCAAAGCTCCTCCCTCAGCCCCTTCTCCACCCATTCTCTCAGCATCTCCGTGGGCAGCAGCATGGTGCTGTGGACTCTGAAGCTAGGCTCCTGGATTTGAACCCTCCCTGTGTGACCTTGGACATCCCAGGTGGCGTTAGTGGTAAAGAACCTGCCTGCCAACGCAGGAGACTCAAGAGACACAGGTTCAATCCCCGGGTCGGGAAGATTCCCCTGGAGAAGGGCATGGCAACCCACTCCAGTATTCTTGCCTGGAGAATCCCAAGGACAGAGGAGCCTAGCAGGCTACAGTCCATGGGGTCGTGAAGAGTCAGACAGGACTGAAGTGACTAGCACATGTGTGACCTTGGGGAAGTCACTTAACCTCTCTTTGACTCAGTTCTCTCGTCTGTAAAATGGAGAAAATGACGTATTTACTTCATAAGGTAGTTGTAATAATTGAAGGAACTAACTCACACCAAAGAGTTTCAAGCAATGCTGCAATGCTTAGCATATTGTAAGTGCTCAAATAGTACTGGCTACCATTACTACTGTTATTTTTGCTGTTTGTTATTATGGTCTTCCTTTGTTATACCTGTTAAGAATTATTTATGATCTTGGTGCATGGTACATAGCAGCGTCCGACATATTTACAGATGGACCCAATTCATGAGAGAGTCTCTAACCATCTCAGGAATGAAGAGGTGTAAGAACATCATGGATTATAAACAAAAATGGGCTGTGATGACCCCAATGTTCCTAGCAGCACTATTCACAATAGCTAAGACACAGAAGCAATCTAAATGTCCATCAACAGATGAATGGATAAAGAAGATGTGTGTGTTATATATATATATATATATATATATGGAATGCTAATCAGCCATAAAAAAGAATGAAATAACATCATTTGAAGCAATGTAGATGGACCTAGAGATTATCATGTTAAGTAAAGTAAGCCAGACAGAGAAATACAAATATTGTATGATATATGTGATATTATCTTGTCACTTATCTGGACGCTAAAAAAAAATGACATAAATGAATTTATTTACAAAACAGAAACAGACTCACAGACATAGATAAAAACTTATGGTTACCAAAGGGGATGGGGGGGGTCAAGGAAAAAGATAAATTAGGAGTTTGGGATTAACATACACAAACTACTATATATTAAACAGGCAAACAATAAGGACCTACTGTATAGCACAGGAAACTATATTCAATATCTTGTAACAACCTATAATGGAAAAAATCTATTTGCATATATATACATATGGTATACATATATTATATATTATTATATATATATATATATATATATATATTTACATAAATAAATGGGGCTTTCCAGGTAGCTCAATGGTAAAGAATCCACCTGCCAATTCAGAAGGCACAAGAGATGCATTTTTGATCCCTGGGTCAGGAAGATCCCCTGGAGGAGGAAATGGCAACCCACTCCAGTATTCTTGCCTGGAGAATCCCACAGACAGAGGAGGCTGGTGGGCTGCAGTCCATGGGGTTGCAAAGAGTCAGGCATGACTGAGCACACACGCATGCATATAAATATATATCTGGAAAAAGAGGCTATTGCTGGACCACCACAGGTGTACTTTTCTGGGGAAACACAGGTGTTTTCTTCAGATTCTCAATGTGTCAGTGCTCATGACTGGGCTTCTTCCCCTAGATTGGCGCAAGGCCCAGCACATAGTAGACCCAGAAAATTTTCCTGGAGAAGGGGATGGCAACCCACCCCAATATTCTTGCCTGGAGAATTCCACGGACAGAGGAGCCTGGTGGGCTATAGTCCAAAGTGTCACAAAGAGTTGGATACCTAATACTTGTGGGATTCACTAGAGGTGAGTTTTTATGTTGTTTTTTTTTTTTTTGCCATGCCACATGGCTTCTGGGATCTTAGTTCCCGGACCAGAAATCGAACCCAGGCCCATGGCAGTGAAAGTGTGGAGTCCTAACCACTGGACTGATAGGGACAGAATAGGATAGTTATACAGGTGACTATGGAAGTTCCAGGAGGGGACTATGGATAGAGAGTAGAGAAGGAAACCTAGGAACTTTGGGGAGATTACTGTAAGTTAATGATCACTCATGTAAGCTATTGGAATGTCATGGAATGAAACAGCATGCTTAACTATAGAGCCAGAAATAAAAACATGAGATATGCCCCAGGCCATTAGGTGGAAGAAAAATGTCACCACCCTTTTATGTATGTATATATGCTCAGTCATGTCTGACGCTGTGACCCCATGGACTGTAGCCCGCCAGGCTCCTCTGCCCATGGAATTTTCCAGGCAAGAATACCGAAGCAGGTTATTTCCTCCTCCAGGGAATTTTCCTTACCCAGGGACTGAACGCGTGTCTCTGGAGTCTCTGGCATTGGTAGGCAGGTTCTTTACCACTAGCGCCACCTGGGAGTCGGTGATGGACAGGGAAACCTGACATGACTGAGCGACTGAACTGAACTGAGTGCCGCCTGGGAAGCCCCACCACCCTTCCACTGATTTGAACAAGCATCACAATAATCTGAGTTGACCTCATAGGGTCAGATATTCTCCTGCCCAAAATGAAGGAAGAGCTAGTGATGTAAGCCTCACATCTACTCGAGGGAGACTGTCTTCCCCTCCTCCTTTCCTTTGACTATAAAATTGTAGCCCAATTAATCCTCAGGGCAGAGCTCCCTCATTGGCCCGCTGGCATCTCTTCCAAGTGTCCTATATTAATAAATCTACTTCTTGCCTCACTTTGTCTCTCACTGAATTCTTTCTGTGATGAGACATCAAGAACCTGAGCTTCATTAAGTCCTTAAACTAGGTGTTGTGATCTTAGTTGGAAGACCGCGAGTTCTGGCCTGATTCGAGTTGAGGCACATGGGTTCAGGCCCCAGTCAGAGGTGAACGGTTTCAGGAGCACCAGCGGAAGTCCCAGAGGTGAGTTCTTGCATCTCCTGCAGCGGCTGCAGGATTTCCTTCTCCAGTCACCTTGACCTTGCTACCCACGCTGTCCCAACTCCGTGCCCCATCAACTGCAGTTGCTCTAGAGAGTGTCCAGGAAAGGTGGGTCTCTCCTCACTGATGTGCTGTGTGCTAAGTCACTTCAGTCGTGTCCGACTCTTTGAGGCCCCATAGACTGTAGCTCGCCAGGCTCCTCTGTCCATGGGATTCTCCAGGCAAGAATACTGGAGTGAGTTGCCATGCCCTCCTCCAGGGGATCCTCCCTACCTAGGAATCAAACCCACGTCTCTTATGTCTCCTGCGTTGACAGGCAGGTTCTTTACAGTACCACTAGCATCATCTGGGAAGCCTCCCCCTCACTGATAGATAACTCCAAATTGCTTCCCGAAGAGGGTGTGTCAAGGTCACCTGGAGACAAGGACATCTGGAGGGTACGTGGGGTGTGGTGGGTGGGGGAGGAGTCTCAAATGCCAACACCAGGAACTAGGACCCCAATCGTCTTGCCAAGCCCAGTGATGTGTAAGATCAGGAGGGGCCCCCCAAGAAATCCCACAGCCGGAGAGATGAGGGCAGAGTGCAAGCCTGCTCCCCAAACTTGGTGCACGGTGAGCTGCAGACACTGGTGGGTAGATGACTGGGGGGCAAGGGGGGTATATTTTATGTGAAATCTATTTTAAAATACACTAAAGAAAAAACTTCGTAAAATATGTAATTTTTTACACAGTCATTTTTCTTGGTCACTAATATTTTTACTCTTCATGCTCCCTTGTCCTCTCAACTCCCCGGTCTGTGGAGATGGGAATCAGGGGGGACTTTCCTTAAAGGTTCGCAGATCCAGAGATGAGACAGGCCTGGTGCTCTTGGCACACAGCCACGATTTCTACCTGACCATACTGTTTTTTACACCATCGAACCCCTGAGAAGAGCTGGAAGTTTTAGATCTGTGCTCCCTGTTCCCATTCCCATGATTTTATCAATATTCACCCTGTTTCTGCACACCGCACGCCCAGGGCGATTATTCTGAATGGCCACACATTAAAAATAACAAGATTTGGGATTTCCCTGGAGGTCCAGGGGTTAAAACCCTATGCTTCCACTGAAGGGGGCTCGAGTTCAATCTTTGGTTCAGGAACTAAGATTCCACATGCTGCTCGGCGTGGGCAAAAAAACAAAAGAAGACATTACAGACCATTTTGCTTGAGGCTTATTGGATACACCCAAGTTCTGTTTGGGCTTCCCTGGTGGCTCAGATGGTAAAGAATCTGCCTGTAAGGAGGGAGACCAGGGTTTGATCCCTGGGTTGGGAAGATTCCCTGGAGGAGAGCATGGCAATCCACTCTAGTATTTTTTTTTTAGAAAGAAAATCATTTTATTCTAATTAGTTCACAAACAATAACATCAGAAAAGCACGTTTAAGAGGCCACAACTGCCTCTTCTGCCCTACCCCAAACTCAATACCATCTCAAAGAACTTCTATATAGTGACAACGCCCTCTTCCACTGCAATCCCGAAGCACAAAAGCTATTAATAATCAAGGAGAAGTTTAACGGGTGGCCTCACACTTCATATCTTCACTATTAATTTTACTTTAATTGCTAAATCAACATGGTCATGAGAGGTGATTTTTCTTGTCTTCAGTTGGCACTTCTTGATTAAGCTAATCCGTTGGCCAATCTGCACTGTTTCAGCACCTCGATGAAACCCTCGCAAAGTTTAAGGTCACCCTGGCTCTGGACACACTCTAAAAACTGTTCCACCTCATAGAAGCAGGGGCCATTCTGCTGCAGCTGTGCCAGCTGGGTTCCCTGAGGCTCCTGGTAAGTGATTCAGGCCTTGAGGGCTCAGCACTGCTTCCTCCACTGAAGCCCCCCGTGATGGTGTGACCCAGAGTGTGGCCCACGGCAGAACCCACAGCCACGCCAGCAGCAGTGGTTGCCATCCAGGCCATCAGACCTGGCTGCTGGGAGCAGCAGCAGGGGAGCCAGCGGCAGGGGGAGCTGCTGCTGGCAGCTGAGCTGCGAGCACTGGCCTGGGTGGTACTCTCATCTGAGGCTGGCGGGAGGGGCCACGCAGGAAGTGTGGCCTCGGCTTCCAAGAGGCATCTTGACTGTACTGCTAAGCCCACTCTAGTATTCTTGCCTGGAGAATCGCGTGGAGAGAGGAGTCTGGTGGACTACACAGTCCATGGGGTCGCAAAGAGTCGGACATGACTGAGCAACTATGCACAGCACAGCACAAGTTTTGTTTGGCAAGTTGATTGGAGACCAAATCTCATCTCCTCTCCTGAATTGCCCCTCCTCTGTACATGGAATTCTCCAGGCAAGAATACTGCAGTGGGTTGCCATTCCCTTCTCCAGCGGATCCTCCCAACCCAAGGCAGAATCTAAAATCACATCATGAGACTTCCCTGGTGATCTGGTGGCTAAGATTCTGTGCTCCCAATGCATGGGATCCAGGTTTGATCCCTGGTCAGGGAACTAGATCCCCCATACCACAACTGAGAGTTCCCATGCCACAACAAAAGATCTCATGTGCTGCAGCTAGGACCCAGGTCAGCCAAATATATAAATAAATATTAAAAAAAAAATCAAATCGAATCATATCACAGCCTTTCCTGCTTCTTCCCTGCTGTGACTCCTGCCAGGCTCAGAATAAAACTCTTAACTCCCCACCATGGCCCATGATGCCCTGGGGGTCTGGATGCTGCCCTCCTCTCCCTTTGTCCCCCTTCTGCTCCATTCCCCCAATACAGTCGCCTATATACCAGACTTACTCCTGCCTCAGGGCCTTTGCACTGGCTGTTCCTTCTGCTTAAAATGCTTTTTCTTTCTCTTTGAGGAGTCAATTGACTTCTTAGCCCTCATGTCTCAGCCTCCCAAGACTTCTGGAAGCCCCGCCCGCTTTATATGCTCTCTCGACCCCACAGGTCAATGTCCCAGCCACAGCCTAGGATGTGCACACATTAGATGCTGATGAATGTCAGCTGAACGAGTGAGCAGCTCAAGCATGGGCTGAGAACAAATACAGAACTAGCCGAGCCTAGGCAAGTACTTGACGCTCCTGAGGGCACCTTGCTTTCCTTAACTGTAAATGGGTTTGGACTTGCTGTTGGCTAAGACCCTTCTTTCCTTTTTATCCTTTCCTATATCTAAAAGTAGCCTCATCCATATGACCCAGCAATCCCACAACTGGTCATAAATCCTGAGGAAACCATAATTGAAAAGGACACATGTACCCCAGTGGTCACTGAAGCACTATTTGTAACAGCCAGGACACAGAAGCAGCCTAGATGTCCATCAACAGGTGAATGGATAAAGAAGCTGTGGTACATATACACAATGGAATATTACTCAGCCCTAAAAAGGAACACATTGGAGTCAGTTCTAATGAGGTAGATGAACCTTGAGCCTATTATACAGAGTGAAGTCAGTCAGAAAGAGAAAGACAAATATCATATATTATGTGTATATATGGAATCTAGAAAGACAGTACTGATGAACCTACTTGCAGGGCAGCAATGGAGACGCAGACAAAGAGAACAGACTTGTGGGCACAGTGGGGGAAGGAGAGGGTGGGATGAATTGAAAGAGTAGCATGGAAACATATACACTACCATATGTAAAACAGATGGCCAGTGGGAGCTTGCTGTTTTATTCAGAGAGCTCAAACCAGTGCTCTGTGACAATCTAGATGGGTGGGATGGGGCGGGAGGTTGAAGAGAGGTTCAAGAGGGAGGGGGCATATGTATATCTGTGGATGATCCATGCTGATATACAGCAGAAACCAACACAATATTGTAAAGCAATTATCCTCCAATTAAGAATAAATAAATTTTTAAAAAAATAGCCTCAGGATTTCCCTGGTGGCCCAGTGGCTAAGACTCTGCACTCCCAATGCAGTGGGGCCTGAATTTGATCCTTGATCAGGAACCAGATCTAGATCCCATGGGCCACAACTAAGACTTGGCATAGCTAAATAAATAAGCATTAATAAAAGAAAACAAAAGTAGCCTCACTATTCACAACAGCTGAAAGGCAGAAACAGCCTGAGTGTTCACTGATGGATGAAAGGATATAAACAAAACATAGTCCATCCACACAGTGAAATTTTACTCAGCCATGAAAAGGAAGGAAACACATAAGCTAGACATAAGCTAAAACGTGGATGAACTTTGAAAACATCATGCTGTGTGAAAGAAGTTAGACGCAAAAGGTCACATGTTACATGAGTCCACTTATATGAAATGTCCAGAGCAGGCAAATCCACAGAGACAGAAAGCAGATCGGTGGTGGCCGGGGGCTTGGGGCCTAGGGATGGAGAGTGACTGCTAATGGGGACAGGATTCCCTCTCTGGATGACAAAAAACATCCTGGAATTAGACGCAGTGGTTGGACAGCATGGTGAATGTAATAAATGCCCCTGATTTGTATACTTTAAAAGGGTTAATTTTATATTATGTAAGTTCATCTCAATTTTTTTAAAAAAGGAAAAAAACAGCAGCTCTTCATTGCACAGATGGTGGAGGGTGGGAGTTGGGGCAGAGCCTCTAGAGCCAGGGGACCGGGTTCGTTCTCTCTCCCCTACCTCTACTTCCTGGCTGGGTGACTCCAGGCAAGTCACTCCCTCTCTGTGTACTTCAGTTCCCTCATCTGTAAATGGATGAACAGTGGTACCCATATCATAGGGGAAAAAAATAATAAAACAATACACGTGAAAAGCATAGTGCTGAAAAGGGCTCAAAACATGTTAAGTTATATTTTAAAACATTAATATGTTTCCTTTAAAAAAAAATCAGGGACTTCTCTGGTGTCCAGTGGCTAAGATTCCGTGCTTCCAATGCAGGGGGCCCAGGTTCCATCCTTGGTCAGGGAATAAGGATCCCACATGCCATGGGGCATGGCCAGAAAGAAGAAAAAGAAAAAATTACGCTGAATGAAAGAAGCCAGACACAAAAGGACAAAAGCTGAATGATTTCACTTATATGAGGTCCCTATTACCATCTGAGCCACCTAGGGCTTCCCAGGTGGCTCAGATGGTAAAGAATCTGCCTGCAGTGAGGGAGACCTGGGTTCAATCCCTGTATCAGGAAGATCCCCTGGAGTAGGAAATGGAAACCCACTGCAGTATTCTTGCCTGGAGAACTTCATAGATAGTATAGCTCATGGGGTTGCAAAGAGTCAGGCATGACTGAAGCGACTGAGCATGCACAGAGCAGTCAGATTCATGAGACAGAAAGTGTTTAAAATGATGGGTGTCAGAGACTGGGGAGAGGGGAAGATGGGGAATTAGTGTTTGATGTGGGCAGGGTTTCAGCTGTGAAGATGAAAAAGTTGCGGAGATGAATGGTGGTGATGGTGCGGTGCTCAGTCGTGTGTGACTCTTGTGACCCCATGGACTGTAGCCTGCCAGGCTCCTCTGCCGCTGGGATTTCCCAGGCAAGAATACTGGAGTAGGGTACCATTTTCTCCTCCAGGGGATCTTCCCCAACCAGGGAAGATCAAACCTGCATCTCTGGAGTGTCCTGCATTGGCAGGCAGGTTCTTTACCAGCAGTGCCACCTGGAAAGCCCATGGTAAGGATGGCTACACCACAGTGTGAATGTACTTAGTGCCACTGATTTGTACACCTACAAACGGTTCAGATGGCAAATATTATGTTCTGTATATTTTATTCCAATTTGAAAAAGAAAAAGCTGGAAGCTACAGTCTGTATCAATCACCTTACTGAGCAGGGACACTAAAGGCATCTGCTGAAGTGCTGACACCAAGGACTCTCAGGCACTTGTTATCAGGAAGACAAACATCTTCCATCAGGCCTCTTTCCCTGACTGTGGGATCTTAGCACATGATTCCCTGTGGTCTGAGCTGTTCCCTGTGCACCGGACTCTCCAGGTTGGAGATTTTGAATTTGGCTCTTTACCAACTGTACTTCATTTGTTGAAAGCTGGGAACTATTAGATTCCAATTATAAATCCTCCAGAACTTTCTGGAATTCCTTCCTGCCTTTTCTCTCAATCTCAATGGAAAAATCTAAAATCTACACAGGATGGGACTTCCCTGGCTGTCCAGTCGTTAAGACTCTGAGCTTCCATTGCAGGGGGCGAGAGGGAACTAAGATCCCACATGGCCGCACAGCATGGTCAAATAAATAAATAAAACAAAATAAAATCTACAGAGTAAATGGGCTTCCCTGGTGGCTCAGTTAGTAAAGAATCCATCTGCAATGCAGGGGACCCGGGTTTGATCCCTGGGTCAGGAAGAACCCCTGGAGGAGGGCATGGCGACCCCCTCCAGTATTCTTGCCTGGGAAATCCCACAGACAGAGGAGCCTGGCAGGCTACAGTCCACGGGGTCACAAAGAGTCGGACATGACTGAGTGACTAAACCACCAACACAGAGTAAATATCCACTTCCAAGCCCTGCACACACTCACAATTTGCAGGAATTTCAATCTCCCAACAGGAAGGACCCAGACATACGAAGGCACCCAGTGTGGAGTCCTCCTCAGTTTCCTTAAATGATGAACTGTGTCCCTTTATCAGGATCTTGAACGTGTAGCGGAAATGGGGATGTACAAACTTTTCATTTTCAAGAAATGTGAATTTCCCAGAAAGTCATGAGTTCAGAGCACAATACACCTTTGCTCAAGCTTCAGGCTGGACAGTCCACCATGCTCAGTTCCTTTTCCCCAACTGAGCTAATACTACTTAATATTTTCCTCAAGCTCAATCATTTAATTTTTTACCTTAAATAAATTTAGCCTTATCCCTAGGCGCCCAGGTGGCACAGTGGTAAAGAATCCACCTGCCAATGCAGGAGATACAAGAGTTATGGGTTCGATCCCTGTGTGGGGAAGATCCCCTGGAGAAGGAAATGGCAACCCACTCCAGTATTCTTGCCTGGGAAATTGCAAGGACAGAGGAGCCTAGCGGGCTACAGTGCATGGGGTCACAAAGAGTCAGACATGACTGAATGACTGAGCATGCATGCGCACACACACACGCACACGCGCACACACACACGCACACACACACACACACACACAAATACTGGGTGACAATACCCATGAGATACAGGGTAACTTTAACATAAAATACATTATATTAAAGATGTGTGCTTTGTGCTTGGTCGATCAGTTGTGTATTATTAAAGACATGGCCACCATAATTTCACGATTGCCTTAGATACAGTGTGCGTATACTTTTCATAACACAAATATTTCGAAAATAATTTAAAGCACTTCTCTCTTCCTCCAAAAGTATTTTTGACTTATTCCTTTAAAAATTAACTCAAGTTAAAAAAAAAAAAAAGAAAATTAACTCAAGTAGATAAACAACAAAGTCCTACTGTATAGCACAGGGAACTATATTCAATATCTTGTAATAAACTATAATGGAAAATAATTTGAAAAAGAATATATACATGTATATAATATTGTGTATGTATATATATATACCATTTTGCTATATACCAGAAACTAACATTTACAACATTGTAAATCAACTATATTTCTACTAAAAATAAATAAATAAATAAAAACTAACTGAAGTAATTTTTTTGAATATGGTGTTTGGACTCTGCCCTCAGGTTAAAGACAAAAAGAACCATCAGCAAATACTAAATTCTAGTGAGTAGGTTTTCTTTGGGGGAAGTGTGGGTTAGCAATTCTGAAATTCCTTTCTATTTATTCCAGGATTGATCAAAGAAGTGAACACACTGGGGATCATGGTGGGGAGGTCCACACTGTTGGAGGAAGGAGTTATATGTCTGTGATGTTGGATCCAGTTTGGAGGTGTCTGTGTAAATTCCAGGGTTTTGATACAGAAATGGGTGTGAGTTTGGGCGCTCTCAAAATACTGCTATTTTTAAAATGGATAACCAACAAGGACCCAGTGTATAGCACAGGGAACTTTACTCCATATTATATAACAACCTAAATGGGGAAAGAATTTCAAAAAAAATAGATATATGTATACATATAGCTGAATCACTTTGCAAGACACCTGAAACTAATCGTTAATCAACTATGTTGGTGGTGGTGGTGGTGTTTAGTTGCTCAGTCGTGTCCAATTCTGTGACCCCACGGACTCTAGCCTGCCAGGCTCCTCTGTCTATGGGATTTCCCAGCCAAGAACACTGGAGTGGGTTGCCATTTCCTTCCCCAGGGGATCTTCCCAACCCAGGGATCAAACCCACGTCTTCGACATCACCATGCAGATTCTTTACCACTGAGCCACCAGGGAAGCCCTAATCAACTGTACTCCAGTATAAATAATAGCGTTTTTTTTTTTTAAAGAAAAAAAAGAGGTGCAGGGGTGGGTGAGTGGGTATGAATGCACACACCCCCACTTTCCTGCTCTGTCCACTGACAGAGCTCAGAAACAATGACATCCTAGTAGCAATGAGCACACTCAGCTCCCTGATTCCGGCTTTATGATTTTTTAAAAATTTTTAATTGGAGGATTTCATTATTTCTTTACACTGTTGTGTTGGTTTCTGCCAAACATCAATGTGAATCAGCCATAAATATACATATACCCCCTCCCTCTTTAGACTCCCTCCCACCCCAGTCCCATCTCATCCCTCTAGGTCATCACAGAGCACTGGACTGAGCTGCCTGTGTTATACAGTAACTTCCCACGGGCTATCTACTTTACACATGGTAGTGGATATATGTGAATGCTAAAAATATGGACTGCTTAACGAATTTGCCTGTTACCCTTGGGTGGAGGCCATGCTAATCTTCTCTGTATTGTTCCAATTTTAGCGTATGTGCTCCAGCTTTCAGCTTTAAATACTATTATCCACTAAAAGAATGAAGGCTTTCTTGGAGAAGTGGCTCATTTCAGGGATGGAGCAGGGAAAGTATAACGGTGGACCTGGAGTTACTATATGACCCAGTAATTCCCCTGCTGATACAAACATACACACCTAAGATAAATGAAGACCTTCATCCACACAAAAACTTGTATGTGAATGTCCATCCAGCATTACTCTTATAACTAAAAGGTGGAAATAACCCACATGGCCATCAACAGGTGAACAAATAAATAAAACATGAGCTCATCCATACAGTGAAATATTACTCAGCCATGAAAAGGAGTGAAGCACCAATTCATGCTACAACAGGAATGGATCTCAAAAATGTTGTGCTGAGTGGATGAAAGGAGATATAAAAGGCCACATCTTATATGATTCCATTTTTATGAAATGTCCAGAAAAGGCAAATCCATAGAGACAGAAGGTAAATGAGTGGTGACCTGAGGAAAAGGAGGAATAGGGATGATAGTCAATGGGTATGAGGCTTTTTTTGAAGTGATGAAAATGTCCTGGACTTATATCGAGGTGATAGATGTACAACTCTGTGACTATAACTAATAAATTGCTAAATTATACACTTTAAGAGGGTGAAATTTACGGTACATGATTATATCTCAATAAAATTATATCTCAGTTTTAAAAAAGCACACAAAGCATCTGACATCCAACACTCAGGCAGAAATCAGTAAATCTAAAATTACTGTGAAATTAAATATGTATTTCCAGGGACTTCCCTGGTGGTCCGGTGACTCCATGCTCCTGGTGCAGGGGACACAGGTTCAATCTCTGGTCCAGGAAGATTCCACATGCCACGGAGCAAATAAGTCTGTATGTAACAACTACTGAACCTGTGCTCTGCAACAAGAGAAGCCATCACAGTGAGAAACCTGCATGCAGCAATGAAGACCCAGTGCAGCCAAAAATAGATTAAATAAATTATTTTTTTTTAAAAAAGTGTATTTTCAAAAAGTGAGCATGGAACCAAAAAAAAAGAAAAAAGTGCTCAAAAATAATGGGCTTCCCAGGTGGCACTAGTGGTAAAGAACCCACCTGCCAATGTAGAAGACATAAGAGACTTGGGTTCAGTCCCTGGATGAGGAAGATCCCCTGCAGAATGAAGTGGCAACCCACTCCAGTATTCTTGCCTGGAAATCCCATGGACAGAGGAACCTGGTGGGCTACAGTCCATGGGGTTGAAAAGAGTTGGACACGACTGAAGCGACTTAACACAACACAACAATGACAAGGACATGGACTACAGACACAGGAGCCAGCCTGAACAGGCTGCCATGGGCCAAATCTGGGACAATTTGCACATCAAAATTAAGACAGTAAGAAAAGAATCTGGAAAAGAGTAGATATATGTATATATATAACTGAATCAGTTTGCTGTACACCTGAAACTAACACAACATTGTCAATCAACTCTATTCCAATATAAAATAAATTTTTTTTTAAAAAGTTAAGAGAGGGACTTCCGTGGTGGTCCAGTGGTTAAGACTCTGTGCTCCAAATGCAGGAGGCCCAGGTTCCATCCCTGGTCAGGGCACTAGATCCTGTTTGCCACAACTAAAAATCCTGCGTACACCAGTGAAGATCCATATGCCACAACTAAGACCGGGCGTAGTCAAAGAAAAAATAATTTTAAAAATTAAGAGAGTAAGAGATTATCATCTGTGGAGGACAGTCAGTACCTGTGAATTCACACAGCTACAAATACACTTCCAGTCGAAAGCCATAAAAAGTATCGAAGGAAAGAAGGAATTAGAAAACCATCATTTGGCAAGCATCATAGGAAAATAATAACTAATTGAGGTGAGACTCACCAGGAGATCCTAACATGATCTGCATGTAACTCTCTATGGGATACTTTTTCATTACAAAGGGCAAGAAAGTAAGTTTGCAGAGAAGAAACCCATCAGAAAGTAACTTTGCAGAGAAGAAATCCATCTGCTCTCACCTTTAACAAGTCATCAGTGTATCCAGTGCCTCCTGATATCACCCGTGCAGAAGGACACAACATCACTTCTGTGGGATTCTTGCCCCAGACACACAGCCTCCGGTCTAGTCTTGAGGAAACACCCCCCCAAGGCATTCTCCAAGAACAGTTCTTAGCCAACAATGTCATCTGTGAGACTCAAAGGAAGACTGAGGAACTTTCCAGATCACAAGGGATTAAAGAAATGGGACGACTGAACCCTAGGCACAATCCAGAATTCTCTTTCGCCATGAAAAATTTTAATAGGATAGTGGGCAACATCTGAATCAGAGCTGTATATTATAGAATTGTATCAGTGTTCAAGGAGTCTGATTTCAATCACTGTGCTGAGGTTGTTTTAGGAAATATACAGTGACATATTTAAAGATAAAGGGGTCTCATGTCTGCAACTGACTCCTAAATGACACAAAGCATGACAGTTCCTCAAAATATGAAACACAGAATTATCATATGAGGCAACCATGCCACTTCAGGGTGTATACCCACAAAAACTGAAAGCAGGGTCTTGAAGAGATACTCCCTGTTCATGTTCATACCTGTGTTACTCACAGGAGCTAAAATTTAGAAGCAACCCGAGTGTCTACTGACCCATTAATGGATAAGCAAAATGTGGTATATACATGCAATGGACTATTAATCAGCCTTAAAGAGGAAGGAAATTCTGACATGTTACTGTATGAGTGAACCTTGAAAACATTATGCTAAATGAAATAAGCCAGACACAGAAGGACAAAACTGGATGGTTCGACTTATATGAAGTCCCTAGTGTAGTCAGAGTCTTGGTGACAGGAAGTACAATGATAGTTGCCAGGGGGTATGGGGAGAGGAGAGAATGGGTAGTTAGGGTTTAATGGCAATGGAGTTTCAGTTTGGGAAGATGAAAAAGTTCTGGAAATGAATGATGGTGATGGATGCAAAACAATGTGAATGTACTTAATGCCATTGAACCGCACACTTAATAACAGTTAATGTGGTAAAGTTTATGTTATATATATTTTACCACAACTAAAAAATTACTTAGCAGTAATAAAATATTTTAAGCTATATTTATCTACCTACCTATCTATTTATCTGTGTGCTCAGTCACATCTAACTCTTTGTGACCCCATGGACTATAGCCTGCCAGGTTCCTCTGTCCATGGAATTTTTCAAGCAAGAATACTGTAGTGGGTTGCCATTTCATTCTCCAGGGGATCTTTCCAACCCAGGGATCTAACCCGAGTCTCCTACATAGGCAGACAGATTCATTACCACTGAGCCACCTGGGAAGCCCCTAATTATCTATAGAGAAATGCAATATAATGTTAACATTTGGGGAGTCCAGGTGTGAAAAGACTTCTTTGCACTATCCTTATAACTTGTCAAAAAATAATTTTTTTAAATGAATGGGGTTAAAGATGGCTTTCTCTCCCACCACTGCTGAAAGGAGAAATCTCCAGGAAAGACCTTCTTTCAGCATAAGGTAAATAATTTCATCTATCTTTACATCCTGTCAACGACAACCTCATTTTTCCTTACCCTCCTGCCCCTTGCAGCTTGAAATTCTCCTGTCCCCTCTCCGGCTTTTTTTCCCATGGACCTGGCAGCCCTTTCTGGCAACAGAAGATGAAAGGCCAGTAATTAAAAGAATCTGCGACTTCCCTGGTGGTCCCGTGGTTAAGAATCTGCCTGCCAATGCAGGGGACACCAGTTCAATCCCTGGTCCAGGAAGAATCCACATGTAGCAGAGCAACTAAGCCCATGTGCCACAACTACTGAAGATGTCACCCTAGAGCCTGTGCTTGGCAACAAGAGAAGCCACTGCAGTGAGAAGCCTGCACACTGCAACTAGAGAGTAGCCCCACTCTCCACAGAGAAAGCCCATGCACAGCAATGAAGACCCAATGCAGCCTAAAATAATTTTTTTAAAGAATCTTAAAGGAAAAAAATCCATCCCCCAGGTTAAGTGAGGACTTCAAAGGATCCCCTTTATTCATTTAGCGTTTCGCTTGGGGACTTGTCCTCAAAGCGCGACTGCTGTCCATGCGACAGGCCACCCAATGTGCGGGCAAGTCAACTGGTGGAACCATCTCTGTGGGTGGGGGGCTGGGAGACTGCGATGCTGCTAACTCGGTTAGTAACCCAGCCAGGGAAACTCTAGAGGGCATAGGAACCCTCTCGGTGGCCACCATGATGTGATGTGCCAGACGGACACGCAGCAGCCCCCTCCCCCATGGATCCTCTCTTTGCCCCTCTCCCTTCACCTAGCAGACTGGTTCCTGTATGCTGATCACCCTCATCTGCACAGAGTAACTCAAGGGTCACTCCCACTGGGTGATGTTTACCGAGCATTAGTGGGAACAATTGCCCACATCAACTGCTGATGATTCAAAAATCACCTGATGCCAGCAGGGTGTCATGGAGTGGGTCACCTCCTTGTTCTAACCTTTTCTCCTCATGTCCTCTGCGTCCTCACCTACCCCCTCCCCAGCTGGGGGTAAAATAAACTAAGAAAACCATTCCTGGGACTTCCCTGGTGGTCCAGTGGTTAAGAATCTGCCTTCCAATGCAAGGGATGTGGGTCTGATCCCTGGTGGGGGAACTAAGTTTCCACATGCCTCAGGGCAACCAAGCCCATGTGCTGAAACTAGAGAAGCCTCCGCACTGCAGTGAAGACCCAGCACAGCTGAAATTTAAAAAGAAAAGAAAATCATCATTGAAGATACACACACATCACATGGCCAGCATCCCCAGAGAGGCGTCCACAGGCTCATCAAAGACCCTGAGAGGGGCATCCTTGATGCTTTATTCTTGGGGAGCAAACCCTGAAGCCCCCAGTGCCAGTGCCAAGGGGAAGAGGAAGGATTGGGAGAGAAGACAGCTGTCCCTCCCCCCACAGATACACCAGTGCAGGCTGAGCAAAAGCAGCCAGTGTGAGAGGACCATGGAGCCTGTGCCATCTCCTTTGCTTGCAGCTTGAGACTACGCAATACCCATCTGCGGTGACAGAGCTCAGGAAGCAGCTGCCTACAGGGCAGGATGAGGCGATGGGGGGCAGGGGGGTGGGTACTGAGCAGGAAAGAATGTTCTGGGGTGATGGGAATCAAACAACTATCTTGCTCAAAGCATTAGTGACATGGGCATAGATACTTTTTTATTTTAATTTTTTTTTTTTGCCACACAGCATGGTATACAGGGATCTTCTTGGGCCAGGAATTGAACCCAAGTCCCCTGCAGTGGAAGCGTCTTAACCATTGGACCACCAGGGAAGTCCTAGGCTTAAATACTTTTCACCAAAGTGATAGGGGCATTGAAGACGTGGGTACATGACTTTATACAAATGATTCCCCAATTTTAAGAAGGGTAATGGTGGGAGAGGAATAGCTACACTTTTCATTTGAAGTTAGGAAAAGTTAGGAAAGCTAAATTCTTGGCCTCTGAATACTTTCTGCTCCAAAAGGTCTGGACGGTTCTCCTAGGAGGGAGGGTAGCAGTGCACCCCAAGTCCGCCAGGCACATACCATGAAAGGAAAGGGACTTGGGCGCCCCAGACAACACAATGTCTACACCCCATCTACTTGACAAGACCCTGCCACTCGGCCACATCTGACCGATTTCCTTGACCCCACAACAAAGACCCCCTTTGTTCCCTGGTTAATATCCTTAGCAGGTGTGTCTAGACTCACTGTGGCAGTAATTGTCCCGTGATGCCACCAGGACCTGTGACCTGGTTCCTCCTTGCCCTGCTTGGTCAGGGAAGGCTCCAGACATCCCCAAGCTAAGGGGTCCCAGCCCGTGACACCCACCTGAGCCTCCTAGGGAGAGACACACCCAGAGCAAGCATCCCATGCTCACCACCCAAGACCTGTGAGGAGATGTGACACTTGAAAAATGCACTCCCCTCCTGCTTGAGGTGCAAGAGGAAAGGGGGGGTGCCCCTCTGTCAGATGAGAAAGAGAAGAGAAAGAGACAGGGAGAGTCAGACAGACAGAGAGAGAAAGAAGTGGGGAGAGGGAGAGAGAAAGGAGGGAGCAAAAGTCAGAGATGGAGAGAGAAGGGGAGAGAGAGAGAGAGCTTGAGCGACAGAGACAGGGAAAGACAGAAACCCAGAGAGGCCACGGGAAACTGAAGGAGAGAGAGACAGAAGGGAAGAGAGATGTGAAGAGAGAAGGGGAAAAGCAGAGGTCCAGGGAGCAAGAAACAGAGAAAGAGAGACACCAGAGAGAAACCAAGAGAGAGAGACGTGGAGAGACAGACTGAGAGGAGTGATTTGGTCCCTGGGAGAGGAGAAGGAATTCCCTCCCCAAGTGGCAGCTTAAGCTTCAGGAAAAGGCAGTTGGGACAGGAGGTGACTGCTGCTCACCTCCCCTCACCCAACACCCATCTTCAGCTTGAGGTGATGACATCAGTGGTTGCCCACAACTAATGTCTGGACCACACCAAGAGCACTTCTAGGCATATTTTCTTCAGGAATGGGTTAGACCCATCCAGTGGCTACACCACTCCCATGGGCAAATCTGTTTCTTCCAGAGTAACTGAAAAGCACCACCAGCAGCTCCAAGTTACCCCATGGGCGGATCCTGCAGATGCCCTGCTGTACAGAAGGTGTGGGTTGTTGTTTAGTCGCTCAGTCATGTCCGACGCTTCGTGACCCCATGGACTGTAGCCCACCAGGCTCCTCTGTCCATGGGACTTTCCAGGCAAGAATACTGGAGTGCAAAGGCATGGGCCCCAACTGCAACTGCGTTGACACCAAGTTCTAGAATAGGCAGAACGCATCTATGGTAGCCATAAAGTCTGCAGAGAGGTCTGCACCTGGTGGGGGGCAGGAGGCGGTGGGAGTAGCTGGGAAAGGACATAAGGAGCTTCTGCAATGCAGAAGAGCAGAGAAGGGGCTGAGAATGTTCTAGATCTCAATCTGGACTCAGGCACCACAGAAGTGCACAGGCGTCAAACATCATGGAGTTAAGACAGCTACGTGCACTCAGGGTACGTGTGGGCGGCTCCAGCTTTTTAAAAGGGAAACGATCAGGTCTGGGAAGGCTGGCATCTTTTTAGCTGGGCAATGGTGGAGAACCCTCTCTGTCTGTCTCATAAAGTAAACGAAGAAAATTGAAAGACTTCTAGAGGCGAGGTCTGGAGAGAGGGTTGACTGAAATAGAAAGTGGATCTCCCCTCTGGCAGCAGGAGGAAAAGCTTCCATCCTTCACCATCTGAGTCCTGATGTTCCGAGGGATTTCGAAAGATTGTTTAATTGATTTTTCTCCTATTTAGATGCAGATCATAGTGTCTGGGGGCCCGGGAATTCAGACACACGGCTTTGTGTCCACTCAGCCCCGTGAAGACTCCTGTCTGAAACTCGCACAAAGCCAGACACACACGTCTTGAGAAACACGCTGTTTCCTTTTTGTCTGGGGCTCCAGGGAGCGGGTGCAACGAGCAGGGCGTCAGACACGCTCCCATCTGTGGAGTCCCGGGGATCCCGTCCCTCTGTCCTGCTTCCAAAGTGAGGTGAAATTGTTTTAAAAAAGGGAAATGAATGTGGCTGAGATTTTGAGGTCTGGAAGAAGGGTGATAAAAAAAAGTGGGGGTTTCCCAACTAGGTATTGACACACTGAGGTTTCAACTTGGATTTTCCTCCAAATTCAGGGCTCTGGAGTGGAAAGCCAGGGCGAGGGGTGCTTTAAATCAAGTAGCTAATGGGCTAGGATTAACAATAATTTGGCTCCGGTCTCTGCAGACCTGATTTATATAAGGAGACAACGTTTCTCTCTTTCTCTCTGCCCATTGTTCCCCAGTCTGTCTCTCCAAATGCCCCAGCTGACAAAGAAACTAAAAGGCTTGGGACAACAGGAAAGATTCCCCCCTCCCCGCCCTCAATATGCAGTCTTTGCTTCCTTCAGCTGCCAGAAGGCAACACAGAGGATCACTGCAATCCCCTCTACAAGCTTGCCACAATTCCCAATATCCCTGCCTGGTCCTCCCTAAACCTGGCTGGGGCATGGGACACTTTTGAAGAAAGACCATTCTGGTTTCTGAGCTGGATGACCTCAAATAACTCTCCATAGGACTCAGTTTCCATCTGTAAAGTGGGCACAAGAATAAACACACCTAAGGGTTGTTGAAAGAACTCAGTGCTCTAGGCAGAAAAAATGCCTGGCGCAGAGCAAGCACTCAACAAACATTACAGCGGTAACTATCTCAGCAGGAATATCTATCAGACTCATGACATCTCTCTCCAGGAAGCTTCATGGGAGATGCTCTCTTCGTAGGTTCCTTGCTTTCTTTGGCACCAAATATTGCCAGGGGAAGCCCAGCCTGATTCCTCCCCTCTGGATTCAGTTACCTGGACCGCAATCCAGCTGGCATTCACAGTGTGTTCCCCAAAAGGGCCGAATCCTGAAAAAAAAGTAAAAGCAGCACATCACCACCCAGTGGTCCCTCCTGGCCTGCCCAGGGCCAGGCGGCTGCGTGTATCCACAAGAACGGAGCACGAAGCTTCGGGAGCAGCCATCCCCTGGGACAATGTCAGGGGCCTGGTCCAAGTTCTGGGGTGCCCCCAGTGGTCCCTTCAGAGCACCTTGCCACATAACTGTTCTTAACTGAAGTTGTGAGTCCTTTCTTGTTCTCACTCTCACCTGACCTTGTGCTGGCAAGGGGCCAGTGCTCTCTTTTTGCCCCAGAAAAGGCTGACTCTGTTCCCCTCTCAGCTTCTTCCTCTATCCTTGATCTCCAAATATAACTATTTTATCACTGTCTCTGTGCACCTTTCCTGGACTCTGGAATTATAGGGCTGGAGGTGCTCCATGATTCATGGTCTGATAAGGAATGCCCCTTAAGTGATGTACGTGGGTATCTCCCAGGTCAGGCTGTCCAGGCACCAACCCATCATCCTCCTCCCTAGTCACTGGGCCCCATTTATTTACAAACCAGACTGTACCTGAGGATGTGCCAGGTGCTCTGCATGCCCTGTGGCCTTCAGCCCCCCTGTGCCTCCTTTTCAGACAAGGGTGTTTTCTGACTGAAGCACAGAGAGGTGAAACCAGCTGTCTGAGATCACACAGCCAGAAGACGGAAGAGCACGCATTCAAACCCAGACCCAGCAGAGTCTGTGCTCTGCCTCTTCTGACCAACCCAAACACACTATCTAAAAAATAAATCTCTTGAAGAGAGGCTGTCCTTGATCACGTGTCATGGGTCACTCCAGCTGGGCCAAGTGTCCCAAGAGGTATCATGGCCCTGGGAGGAATACTGTGCCCTAGAACAGCAGGGGGCCCCCAAGTAGGGTCAGAATCTCTCTACCCCTTTCCTCCTCCTGCATGGACCAAATACGGGTCCCAGCTCAGCCACTGGGAAGGGGACCTCTGTGAGCCTCGGTTTCCCCTTCTGTAAAATGAGACGGTAAAGATGTAATAACCTCAGGCCAGAAAAATGCCCCTCCCAGGGCCTGCGCCAGAGTCAGCCCTAAAGTAATAAATAAGCAGACACAGGAGGCCTGCAGGGGAAAGTGACCCTCTGGCAACTTGACACACCTGCCAGGTAAGTGGCTTCTTCTATCTTCCGAGGAATTACAGGACCAGCCCGGACCTTCCTGGGCCACACACCACCTGTTGAATCTCAGCCGGATTTCTCACTCTCACCCCTCATGACGGGTCCCCCCGCCCCCACCCCCTGCACAGGCCCGGCGGAAGTTGACGCCCACGAGGCTCCGAGGCGGAGTCTCTCGGAGGGGGAGGAGCAGTTAGTTTCGGGGAGTTGGTGACATAGGAGTGAGGCGGGGGGGGGGTGCGGGGGGCGGAGAAGGCTTATCCACAAACAGCCCGGACAGGAAAGATTTTGACCAAGACAGTCCCTGAAACAACCGGAAGAACGGCCGGCACCCGAGGTCCCCCGAGCTCCGCCTGCCCCTGCCTCGGCGGAGTAGCCCCTCATTAGCGCAGGGCTCGGGGAGCAGTGTCTGCCAAGGCGTTCATTTGTCACCGGGGCACTTCCTGCCCTCAAATCGGCCTTTGTCCCCTGGGACCGGGGGTGGTGACAAACCCGACCTCGGGAGGGCAGACACAACAAACAGGTGTCCGGAGGGTCACTGTCCCCAACCGGGGAAGGAAGGACGCCAGAGGGGCCTGCTCCGTGCGGGGCGTTTGCCAGGACCCCCACGTCCTTGGCTGCCCCGACCCCTGACAGTGGGACCACAGGGGCGCCCCCTTCTCCACGTTCTCTGTTTCGCGCGGACTGTGCTGGGCTCCCGCGGGCGATGACACCTTCCAAGCATGAGGCGACTCCTAGCACCTGCCCCACCCGGGCCGCCGCGTCCCTCCTGGCGACGCGCCCCGCTGCCTCCCGAGCCGCCCCACCCAGCCCTGCCCCGGGCCGCTGCCGCCGCGGCCGCCATCCGCGCGATGCCCTCGTACCCGTCACCACCACCGCCTTCCTGGGCTGCTCCATGGCGGGCTCAGGCTGTGCCTCTGACCGGTTCCAGGTCCGCACTGGCGAGTCAGCTGCCGCCGCTCGGCCCCGCGCCGCCCCCGCCCCCGCGCCCGGCCCCGCCCCCGCTCGGCCCCACCCCGCGCCAGGCCCCCGCCCCGCCCCGCCCCGCCCCGCCCCGCCCGGCCCCGCCCCCGCCCCCGCCCCCGCCCGGCCCCGCCCCCGACTGGGCCGCCGGGCGTGCGCGTCCCCGGACCCGAGGCGCAGCGTGCGCGCCGCATCCATAGCTCTACGCTGAGGAGTGCGTGGGTCCTCTCGGTCCCCAACCTGTTTCCCCACCTGGAGGATTCGGACGGTTAGTCTCGCAGACTGTGGCCTCTCGAACTCACTGAGTCATGCCTTGGGGACGAGCTGATCATTTAGTCCACAAATGTTCACTGATCGCTTGCTGTGAATTATATCCGAGCCCCCCCACCCCATCTCCCTGTGAGTAAGGCTCGTTTATTCGGCCCCTTTGACAGATGAGAAAACAGGCATAGTTCAGAAAGCCACTCACCTAAAGCCTCCTGGGGCCACAGATGCGGCATTCAGACCAGGAGTTTGAGGTGGGGAACGAAATAAAGTGAAAACACGGCACAACTGGGTGGGGGCTAAAGCAGGCTTCTATGTTGATAAGGAGGCTGATGTGGCCCCAGAGACCACTGGGGCCTGCTTCCCTTCCCCTGCTTGTTTCTCCAGTACACAGCTGCTCTAACCCCAGCAGTCCTCCAAGGGCCCAACCTCAGGGCCTTTGCACTTGCTGTTTCCTCTGCCTGGAACATGTTCTGAAGATTCCTGTGAAACCAAATGCTTCTCCTTCAGAACTCAGCTGGAACATAAACTCCTCCTAGGTGTCCGCCTCACCTTGGCTGAAATCCCTACCCCACTTCACCACCACCCTAGTAGGTGTGACCTGTCCTTGTTCCACTCTCTTCAGAGTAGCAATCACGTTCAGAAATCACCCCTTTAGAGGAATTGCTGTTCTGGTTTATTTCCCACTTCCTGCCCTAAATTCCAGAGCAGGGGCATGTCTCCATTAGAGCCTTGTACCTGGCACACAGTAGGTCCCTAGTCGACGTTCGTCAGAGGTCAGAATTCCTCCCAAGATAGCCAGAAAAATAACGCTGAGTTTCTGGCCGCATCCTTAGAAACAGGGCTCAACCTCGGAGCTGGGTCACTGATCTCTCATTCCAAGCAGACTTGGCCTGGATTAACCAGGGTGCTGACCAAGGACCATCTGTCTCCGACCCAGGCCTCAGAATACCCAATGCAAGATTCTCAGAATTGCCCGAAGGCTTGTTTGCAAGCTCAAGCCCGAGATCACATACTTAGTGGCTATTTTGGTCTCTGGCAGCTTCAGGTAGAATTCAGAAAATCTGAGATCTTGCCTGGGCTGGCTTGGGAGTGAGACCTCAGCCGATGGGAAGAAGAGAACAGAACTAAAATCTTACCAAGAATCAGATTTTATCATTCAAACATGTAATAAGTGTCTGGGATGAAGTGCATGCATCGCTAGAAGCCAGGGCTGTGGAGAGAAACCACAGTGGGTGTCATTTTCCCCCCATTGCACTGGGGAAAAAAGGAAACTGTTAACACCCAGAGTTAATGGTGATCAGAGAAACTGAGTCACACGCTACTGCCACGAGTGACTGGGGATAAAAGTTCGTGTTCACTGGATGCAGTCCCCGTTTAAGTATATCACTAGTGTTCTTTTTTTCTTTTAAGGTCTTAAAAAAAAAAACATTTATTTATTTGGCTGTGCCAGGTTTTACAGAGAAGGCAATGGCACCCCACTCCAGTACTCTTGCCTGGAAAATCCCATGGACGGAGGAGCCTGGGGGGCTGCAGTCCATGGGGTTGCTAAAAGTTGGACACGACTGAGCGACTTCACTTTCACTTTTCCCTTTCATGCACTGGAGAAGGAAATGACAACCCACTCCAGTGTTCTTGCCTGGAGAATCCCAGGGACAGCGGAGCCTGGTGGGCTGCCGTCTATAGGGTCGCACAGAGTCGGACACAACTGAAGCAACTTAGCAGCAGCAGTAGCAGTAGCAGCCAGGTTTTAGTTGCGGCATTCAGGATCTTCGATCTTCGTTGTGGCATGTGGAACCTTTAGTTGTGGCATTCAGGATTTTTATCTGTGGCATTCAAACACTTAGTTGCAGCACGTGGGATCTAGTTCCCTGACCAAGGATCAAACACAGGCCCCCTGCATTGGGAATGAGGGGTCTTAGCCACTGGACCACCAGGGAAGTCCCTAGTGTGTGTTTGTTTGTTTTTAATATCACAAACCCTTGGAAGGAGGAACTGTTCTTATCCCATTTTGCAAGTGAGGAAAAGGAACCTAGAGCCCCTAAGTCATTTGTCCCAAGTCACACATGGAAGGGGCTGGGACTAGGATCAGGAATAACTGAGTCCTTATAGAGGGACAAGCCAGGTGAAAGAAAGTTGGCTGGAAGAGCCAAATTGTGAGTTCACAGTCTGGCTTAGCAACTGTAGCCAGCAGCACAGACCTGTGACACCCCTAGGTAAAGGGAAGGGGAGGAATGGAGAGCTTTTTTTAAAAAAAAAAAACAGATGGTTACATTGGAAAGCCACTCCTGCAAGGTTGTAGCTACTGTGGAAAAGTTTGGCAGTTCTTTAAGAGGTTAAACATACTTACTGAAGGCCCCAGCAATTCTACTCCTAGGGATGCTCCCAAAATAATTACAAATAAGTGTCCAAATACTGTGAAAGTTTTTGAATGTTCATGACAGTACAATTCAGGATCACCAAAAGGGAGAAAAGAAAACAAGTGCTCATTAGCAGATTAAAAAAAAAAAAAAGTTTACTTTCCATTATTCCAAACAATGGAATACTGCTCAATAGTAAATGAAGCACCGACACATGCTACTGCCTGGAGGAACCTTGAAAATATCATGCTGAGTAAACGAAGTCAGACAGGAAAGGTCACATAGTGTATGATTCTAAGTATACAAAATGTCCAGAACAGGCAAATCCATGGAGACAGATAGATTAGTAGTTGTCAGGAGCTAGGGGATGGGGGATAGGATGTGACTGCTAAGGGGAACAGGGTTTCTTGTGAGGGTGATGAAAGCATTCTGAAACTAGATAAGAGGTGATGGTTGTGCAACATGGTGAATGTCTTTGATACCACTGGATTATACACTTTAAAATGGTTGAAGTGTTAAGTGTCATGTGTATTTTGTCATAATGATTTTTTTTTAAAAAGTGTGGAAGCATTGTTGGAACGAAATACAAATGTCAGAGAAAGAAAAGATTTGTTTGCAAATGCAGAAAATATCTGAGGAAGGAAGAGTAGGACACTGATAACAGTGGGGCCTTTGGGGAGGGAACCAAGATGTGGGGGAGGTGAAAGTGGGGGTGGAAGGGAGCTGCTGCTGCTGCTGCTGCTAAGTCGCTTCAGTCGTGTCCGACTCTGTGCGATCCCATAGACGGCAGCCCACCAGGCTCCCCCGTCCCTGGGATTCTCCAGGCAAGAACACTGGAGTGGGTTGCCATTTCCTTCTCCAATGCATGAAAGTGAAAAGTGAAAGTGAAGTCGCTCAGTCGTGTCCGACTCTTTGCGACCCCATGGACTGCAGCCTACCAGGCTCCTCCGTCCATGGGAGTTTCCAGGCAAGAGTACTGGAGTGGGGTGCCATTGCCTTCTCCAGTGGAAGGGAGACACCTCCACATTTCTTCCACTGGTATCACTGACTCGATGGACGTGAGTTTGAGCAAGTTCCGAGAGTTAGTGATGGACAGGGAAGCCTAGTGTGCCACAGTCCATGGGATCACAAAGAGTCAGACATGACTGAGCAACTGAACTGAACTGTACTACTCAGAAATAAAGATGATATGGACACTCTCTTCTTTGAAAAACACCACTGGTTTTTTTTTTGGTCATGCCACATGGCATATGGGATCTTAGTTCCCTGACCAGGGATTGAACTCATACCCCCTGCAATGGAGGTGTGGAGTCTTAACCACTGGACCACCAGGGAAGTCCTAGTTTGTTTGTTTTTTTTATTGTGGTAAAATACACATAAACTTGACCGTTTTAAGTGTACAGTTCAGCAATGTTTAAAAGAACATTCTTCACATTGTGGTGCAACCAATCTTCAGAACTCTTCTTGTTTTGGCTGCGCTGAGTTTTCGTCACTTTGCTTGGGCTTTCTCTGGTTGCAGCAAGTGGGATGACTCTGTTGTGGTGTGCAGGCTCTGGGCTTGTGGGCTTCAGTCGTTGCATGCAGCGCATGGGCTGAGTGGTTGTGGCGCACGGGCTTAGTTGCGTGCAGCATGCGAAATCTTCCCAGGGATTGAGCCTGTGTCCTCTGCATTGGCAGGCAGATTCTTACCCACTGCACCACCAGGGAAGGCCCAGAGCTCTTTTCATCTTGCAAAACTGAAACTGTATCCATGAAAAAGCAACAACTCCCCATTCTCCCCTCCCTCAGTGCCTGGCACCTACCATTCTACTTTCTTTGTGAGTTTGACTACTTCCAGGAAACTCTTAAGAGCAGAATCACACAGTATTTGTCCTTCTGTGCCTGGCTTATTTCATTTAGCATAATGTCCTCAAGTTTCATCCAAACTGTAGCATGTGTCAGAACATCATTCCCTTTTAAGTGGAGTCGCTCAGTCATGTCCGACTCTTGGTGACCCTGTGGACTGTAGCCTACCAGGCCCCTCTGTCCATGGAATTCTCCAAGTAAGAATACTGGAGTGGGGTTCCATTCCCTTCTCCAGTGGACCCTCCTGACCTAGAGATCAAACTCAAATCTCCCACATTGCAGGCAGATTCTTTACCTTCTGAGCCACCAGGGAAGCCCCAGAATAGTAGTTGCTCAGTCGTGTCTGACTCATTATGATGCCATGGACTGTAGCCTGCCAGGCTCCTCTCTCCATGGGATTCTCCAAGAAAAAATACTGGAGTGGGTTGCCATTTTCTCCTCCGGGGGATCTTACCAACACAGGGGTCAAACCCACATCTCTTATGTCTCCTGCATTGGCAGGTGGGTTTTTACCACTCGCACCACCTGGAAAGCCCAGTAGACTCAGGTACCACATCTTATCACCCAGAGTTGTTAAAAAATAACAAAAACAACAGCAACAACAACAAAACCATTTCAGGAACTTCTCTGCCAGTCCATTGTTTAAGATTCTGCACTTCCAATGTAGGGGGTGTGGGTTCCATCCCTGGTCTGGAAACTAAGATCCCAAATGCCACAGAGTCACAATACAAACAAAAAAAGTTCTTTTGTCAAGAACTGTTCCTAAAAAAAGAGAACTGTCCCTCTTAAAATTATTATGCATTTTTCTGGCTAGAGCAAACTGTCCTGGGTTCAAATTCTTCCCGGCTCCTCACATGGTGTGCACTCTTGGATGAGTTTTTTTCACATTCCAAACCTGTTTCCTCATCTGTAAAATGAGGATCAAAGGGTGCTGAGGCCCCAGTGAGTCCTGGGAAGGAAGGTAAAGTCTGTAATAGGAGTGTTCTTGCCTGGAGAATCCCATGGACAGAGGAGCCTGGTGGGCTGCTGTCCACAGGGTCGCACAGAGCTGGACACGACTGAAGTGACTTAGCATGCATGCATGCATTGGAGAAGGAAATGGCAACCCACTCCAGTATTCTTGCCTGGAGAATCCCAGGGACAGAGGAGCCTGGTGGGCTACCATCTGTGGAGTCACATAGAGTCGGAAACGACTGAAGCGACTTAGCAGCAGCAGCAGCAGCAGCAGCATAGATAACAATGTGGTCAGTGTGTCTTTGTGGGACATATTTTTTTTAATGTATTTTAGTATAGTTGATTGACAATGTTGTGTTAATCTCTACTGTACAACAAAATGATTCAGTTATACATACATATATATATATATATACATTCTTTTTAATATTCTTTTCCATTATGATTAATCACAAGATATTGAATATAGTACCCTGTACTATACAGTGTTTTTTTTAATAGAATGGTCTGAGTGTTTGAATATGGAAAGATGAGTGTGGTGTATTGCTTAGTTGATCAACAAACCCACAGCCTATCCAGTTTCTTCCACATGCCCTCTCTCCAGATACCATCTCCAATCTCTCTTAACATGTGTCACTACTGTAATTTCACACTTATTCATACAATTATGCAGCTACAGATTGTCTTTCCCTCTGGACTGTGAGCCTGGGAGGGCGGGGATCTGGTCTGACTTGGTCACTGCTGTACACAGGGCCCAGCACACAGTAGATGCTCAATAAACGTGTTAAGTAGAACAGAGCCCACCACGCTGGAGGTTGGCTTGGGAAGGAAGCTGCATTTTCCTGTGGGCTCCCACTGTGACAACACTGGGAGATTAGAGACACATGGCCACATAAAGTCAGGTTGGGGAGGTTGGGACTCGACCTGGGTTCAGATCCTACCCCTGGGATCTTCAAGACTCTTCACATTGCCAGCTCCTGCTGGGTGTGGCCTTGGGGGAGGAGGGAGAGAGTGGAAGCCCAAAGGACCCCATGACTTCTTCTTGGGGCTCCTTTCTTTAGACTCTGTCAAGGGCAAACTGGGCCCAGTTCAGGGACTTGGATGGCCTTTTGACCAAATTAGGCAGAGGGACAGTTGGGTAGATATGCGCGTTTAAAAAGGTGAATGTTTATTTTACTCCAGGTGGTCTTGATACCTGTGAGTCCTTTAGGGGTCTCAGGCTAGAAAATGGAAAGGGTGCTTTTGTTAATGAACCAAACTTGGGTCTGCTCACATGCACACAGTAAAGTCAATCTACTGATACGGGTTTGTGGGGAAGGAAAGTGTAACAATTATTGTAAGGCACCATAAAGGAGAACGGGCGGCTCCAGCGGCTTGTGTGCAAAAACCCTGAACTTGTGGAAGAGCTCCTCCTCTTCATCACAATTACTTTATATAGTGCATCTCAACATAGTATCATAACCTGCCCTACGTGTAGCATGTATGTTACAGGTGACTTTTTAAACTGAAGTATGGTTAACTTAACATGTTGTGTTTATTTCAGGTATACAGTGAAGTGATTCAGTTATACATAGACACATATTCTTTTTCAGATTCTTTTCCATTATAGGTTATTACCAGATATTGAGTATAGTTCACTGTGCTATACAGGAGGTCCTTGTTGTTTTCTTGTCTTATATATAGTAGTGTGTATATGTTAATCTCAAACTTCTAATTTATCTCTCCCCCAAACTACTGCTATCCCCTTTGGTAAGCATAAGTTGTTTTCAATGTCTGTGAGTGTATTTCTGTTTTGTAAATAAGCTCATCTGTATCTTTTTTTTAGATTATACATACAAGTGATATCATATGCTATTTGTCTTTATCTGCCTTACTTCACTTAATATGATAATATCTAGTCCATCCATGTTGCTACAAATGGCATTATTTCATTCTTTTTCATGGCTGAAAGTGAAAGTCGCTCAGTCGTGTCCAAATCTTTTCGACCCCATGTACTATACAGTCCATGGAATTCTCCAGGCCAGAATACTGGAGGGAGTAGCCTTTCCCTTCTCCAGGGGATCTTCCCAACCCAGGGATCAAACCCAGGTCTCCCTCATTGCAGGCGAATTCTTTACAGCTGAGCCACTAGGGAAGCCCAAGAATACTGGAGTGGCTAGCTTACCCTTTCTCTAGCAGATCTTCGTGACCCAGGAATTGAACTGGGGTCTCCTGCATTACAGGTGGATTCTTTACCAGCTGAGCTACCAGGGAAGCCCTTTTCATGGGTGAGTAATATCCATTTTATTTATTTACTTATATACGCAATATATCACATCTTTATCCATTCATCTGTTGACAAACATTTAGATTGCTTCCATGTTTTAGTCATATGATTTTGAAATTTTGTTTTGGCTTTTGGTCTTTTTGGCCCAACCCTGCAGCATGCAGCATGCAGGATCTTAGTCCCCAGACCAGGAATTGAACCCATGTGCTCTGCATTAGGAGCTCGGACTGCCAGGAAAGCCCCCTATGTGACTTTTTAAATAAGTTGTTTATACTGGAATAGGTTCGATTCTATAGAAAAGTTGCAAAGACAACACAGCGAGTTCCCTATGTCTTCACCCATAGTCACCAAATAGGAACATCTTAAATTTTCAGCTCTATTATTTGTACAATTGAGAAATCGACACCAGCACCCTGCTGTCAACCAGCCATCTGACTTTATCCAGATGTCCCCAGTTCTTCCATTCGTGTCCTCTCTCTGGTCTAGGACCCTGGCTAGGGAACCTTGTTCCATTAAGTCATCACACCTCCTCAGTCTCCTCTGGCTGGGACGGCTCCTTGGGCTGTCCTTGATGCTCATGATCTTTGAAGTCTTGGGGAGGACAGGCCAGGTGTCCTTCAGGCTGCCCCGATCTGGGTCTGTCTGATGTCCTTGTCATGATCAGAATGGGAGTTTGAGGAAAACCACAGAGTTGAGGCACCCTTCTCATCTCGCCATATCAGGGATCCCTGACTTCCACATGACTTGTCACAGTGATATAATCTGAATTACTTGGTTAAGGTGGTGTATGAGATTCTCATGATTGCTATATCAAATGACCACAAACTCTGGCTTAAATAACACACATTTATTCTCTTGCACTCCTGGAGGCCAGAAGTCTGAAATCAAGGTGTTGACAGGGCCACATTCCCTCTAGAGGCTGTAGGGAAGAATCCTTCTTTGTCATACCCTGCTTCTGGGGGCTCCAGGTATCCCTTGGCTTGTGGCCGCAACACTCCAGTCTCCACCTCTGTCTTCTCTGTCTGTGTCTCAAATCTCCCTCTGCCTTTTCTGAGAAGAATATCAGTCACCGGGTTCCAGCTCCAACCTAAATCCCAGACGACCCCAGGCTCCTTAGCTGAGTTACCTCTGAAAAGACTCTTCATTCAAATAAGGTCACTTTCACTGGTACTGGGGTCAGGACTTGGACATGTGTTTAGGGGGCCACCATTCAACCCACTGGCTTCCCAGGTGGCTCCTTGGTAAAGAATCCACCTACCAATGCAGGAGACACAGGTGTGATCCCTAGGTCGAGAAGATCCCCTGGAGGAAGAAATGGCAACCCACTCTAGTATTCTTGCCTGGAAGATTCCATGGACAGAGGAGCCTGGTGAGCAACAGTTTGTCTTAAGGTCACAGAGAGTCTGACACGACCAGGAACGCAAGCACAGGCACACCACACATTCAACCCACTACAGGAGGTGTTGCCGGTATTTTTGCTGTTGAGTTTCTATTTTCCCTTTTCTCTATTGTTTAGAATCTAACCACTAAGTTCAGCCCACTGCCCCCCCCCCAGGGTAGGGGTGGGGGAGGATTAAAATATAATTTTTTAATGAGTGGAAAATATTCTGTCTAGTGGAAGAAATATAGCTTACTCAACTAGTCCACTGTTGTTAGATATTTATATTCTTTCTGCTATTTTAAAATTGGTGACATTGCTGCAAGGCCTTGGCACAGAGCAGTTCCCTTCATTTGCAAGACCTCCTTAGTGTAAGTTTTCAGAAATGAATTACTGAGTTGCAGGGTGTGACACTTTTATGGATTTTGAAACATAATGCCATTTTCTTCCACTTAAAAGAAAATATATGTCTACCAGTTTCACTTTGTCAGCACTGAGTTTTACAGTCCTCCTCCCCTCCTTTTTAAAGTGGAGGGTGGTGTATCTTTTTTATTATTATTAATTGACTTATTTATTTTTGGCTGCGTGGGGTCTTAGTTGCACACTCAGGCTTAGTTGCCCTGCAGCATGTGGGATCTTAGTTCCCAGATCCATCGATCAAAACCCTGTCCCCTGCATTGAAAGGTGGATTCTTAACCACTGGACCACCGAAGAAGTCTTCTAGTGTATCTTTTTTAATTTGATAGGTTTAGCAGAAACTCTTTAGGTTTCTACTGTCAGAAATATAATTTAAACTGGACTGCAAAAAATGGAGGAGTATTTTCAAGGGATAGGAAATGATGACAATTTATGAAGTCTCAGGTACAGCTGGATCTAAGATTAAACAGGGCCAAGATGCCAAAGTGGAAAGATGGCTATGTCTGTACCTGACTCACATTACTCCAGCTCTGCGATTCCAGAAGCTTCCCAGGGAAGACCTCTGATTGGCTGAACCTGTGTCATGTGTCCATGATGAAGGGGAAGGAAAAACTGTGCTGACAGCCTCAAACAGTGGCCCATGCAAACTCTCACGTTGTTCCTATAAGTCAGGATCAAGAAAGATTAAGTGTGCAAACAAGCAATTACAACCTGGGCCAAACCAGATATTGATCGAAAATCAATACAAGGTACTAAAGTTCAAAGTATAAGAACCGGAATGCTTAGATTTGGGGGGACAGTCACTCAAGAATTCAGAGCAGCTATGCATTAGTGGCTGCTGCTGCTGCTGCTGCTGCTAAGTCACTTCAGTCGTGTCCGACTCTGTGCGACCCCATAGACGGCAGCCCACCAGGCTCCGCCGTCCCTGGGATTCTCCAGGCAAGAACACTGGAGTGAGTTGCCATTGCCTTCTCCAATGCATGAAAGTGAAAAGTGAAAGTGAAGTCGCTCAGTTGTGTCCGACTCTTTGTGACCCCATGGACTACAGCCCACCAGGCTCCTCCATCCATGGGATTTTCCAGGCAAGAGTACTGGAGTGGGTTGCCATTGCCTTCTCCGATGCATTAGTGGAGGGCTTGCCAATTGCTAGGGACAGAGTCTAAACTCCAAGTGGATTAAGCAACAAAGGACAACTACTTCTATTCATATATGTAGGAAGTATGCCTATGACTTCAGGTATAGCTGGATCCAGGAGCTGAAAACATGCTTCTTTTCCACAGAGAAGTTCTTGTGTATGTTAGATTCAATCAGTAGAGAGCTTCTTCCAGAAGATCAGTTGTAATAGCCCTGGGCTTTCACTATTGCACTTTCAAAAACCTCTATAGAAAGTGCTTTTCTCCCTTCTAGCCCTCAGTATCCCTTTCAAGGGAGAGTCTAATTGGCCTTGGTTGGTCACTTGCTCCTATAAAACCAATCACTTTGCCCAAGTGGACAGAGAACTGATTTGGTGTTGTTGTTCAGTTGCTAAGTCATGTCTGACTCTTTGTGACCCCATGGACTGCGACACACCAGGCTTCCCTGTCCTTCACTGTCTCCTGGAGTTTGCTCAAACTCAAGTCCATTGAGTCAGTGATGTCATCCAACCATCTCATCCTCTGTAGCCCCCCTCTTCTCCTGCCCTCAGTCTTTCCTAACATCAGGGTCTTTCCCAATGAGCCGGCTCTTTGCATCAGGTGGCCAAAGTATTGGAGCTTCAGCTTCAGCATCAGTCCTTCCAATGAATATTCAGGATTGATTTCCTTTAGGACTGATTGACTGATTTCCTTTAGGATTGAATTCTGATTGGCCACCACAATGTTGAAAGAGTGGAGCAAAACTGTAGTAACCATAGTCTGCCACAAGGGGTCACCCAAGCAGAGTTTTCAAGGATGAATACGAGTTTGTCAATTGTGCAAAAGAAGAAAGACTGCACACAGAAAGATCTAGAAAAGTCAGGAAGAGATGAATGACCATGCAATTTTCTGCCAGCACCATGTTGACGTTGCAGCATGTCATGTGCCCCAGTTTCTGTTAGTTACATCAAAGGGGCCTTTACCCTTGCCAAACAGGGCTTGGCTGGTCACACTGATCCCTCTAACCCAGTTGGCATATCACTGTTGCCCGCTACTAATGTCCTAAACACTTCCCAGACCTCACCAGCACCCCTGGGATCATCCCCAAGCCCATGATAGAGAGGAAAATAAACACTGCCCTGGATGGCATCATCGACTCAATGAACATGGGTTTGGGTGGACTCCGGGAGTTGGTGATGGACAGGGAAGCCTGGCGTGCTGCAGTTCATGGGGTCGCAGAGTCGGACATGACTGAGCAGCTGAACTGAACTGACCTGACCTGGGTGGGACCTCTTTGAGACACAAGCTCTTATGTTGTCTCCCTAAGGTCCACAGCTGGACTAACCTTCAGGTGCCCACTTTGTCATCTGCTCATTGGCGTCCACTGCAGGGACCCTTCCCTCCCTGTGTCAGGTCTCCTTCCCCAGTGGGGATTTCCTAGGGTCATCCCTTGAGTACTCTGTATCCTTGAGTCCTCATCTCAGGGTCAGCTTCTGAGGGAGGGAAGACCCCAAACAAAGATATGAAAGACAACTGTGGGTCCAGGGCTATCTGCTGCTTCAATCTTTATACGGGTTTCACATTTGATCACTCCACACAGTAACCCTGATTGGTAGAGATGATCACAAACAGTCCCCAACTGGTGATGGTCTGACTTCAGATTTTTCAACTTCATGAAGAAACCAAACTTTGAATTTTCATCTTTTCTTGCACTAATGATATGTAGTAAGATGCTCTCTCGTGATTCTGAGCAGCTGGCAATGAGACTCAGCTCCCAGTCAGTCATGTGGTTACAGCGGTAAACAACTGATACACTGACTTTTTTTTTTTAACTTTCAGTACAGTATTCAATACATTATATAAGGAATTCAACACTATTATCCAATAGGCTTGTGTCTGATGATTTTGTTCAATTGTAGGTTTATGTGAGTGTTCTGAGCACGTTTAAGATAGGCTAGGCTAAACTAAGCTACGATGTTTAGTAAGCTAAATGTATTAAATGTATTTTCAATTTATGATATTTTCAACTTACGATGGGTTTATTGGGATGTAACCCCATCACAGGGCTTCCCTGGTGGCTCAGTGGTAAAGAATCTACCTGCCAATGAAGGAGACCTGGGTTCAATCCCTGGATCAGGAAGATCCCCTGAAGAAGGAAATGGCAACCCACTCCAGTATTCTTGCCTGGAAAATCCCATGGACAGAGAAGCCTGGCGGGCTACAGCCTATGGGGTCGCAAAAGAGTTGGGACACGACTCAGCAACTAAACAACAACCACCCTATCACGAATGAAGGGAAATCTGTACTCTTGTTTAGTGAGAAGAAAGAGGGAGGAACAAGCCTGAGCCACTCAATCCCTTCATAACAAAATTGACCCCCAGACCGTCTCCCCTCACTAGGTCGTGGAGGGGAGATTCTAGTGCCCTGCCCGTTGGGACGTGGCTGGGCAGTTCTCATCCTCTTCTGCACAGGTCTCTGAGACCTGATGCAGGGGAATCTTTTATTGAGAAGCTGAGCATCAGGGGCTCCCTGAGCCAGCTCTGAGAGGCATCAGGTCTTTTCAACTGGAAGAGCTTGGCTCTGGGCTCTTGGGAATTCCCTGGTAGTCCAGTGGTTAGGACCTGACGCTTTCACTGCCAGGGTCTGGGTTCAAATACTGATTGGGAAACTAAGATTCCACAAACCATGCAACGCTGCCAAAAAAAGGAAAAATCTCTCAGGCCAATGCTGACACTAAGGAGGCCTGGAAAAGAGTAGTCCTGGAGGAGGACATCTATGTCTCATTTATAAACCTGAGTCAAGGCATGTGTGGAAGCCAAAACAGAGAAAGGAACACTTGATGGTCACCCAGCTGGATCTCTCTTGGAAATTTAGGCTGCAGACATGCTCATGAGTGTGTGAAAGTATATGCACGGTCACCTAGGAAATGTGAACTATTCAAATAAATGTCAATGTTCAAAGGAATCATAGCTAATACTTGATGTAGTGGGTTGAGAATTGGCCCTAAAAAGATATGTTCTAACATATCTTAGACAACATAGATAAGTTCTAGTCCCCATATGTGTGAATATGACCTTATTTGAAATACATTCTTTGCATATTTAATCAAGATCTCAAGGTGAAATTTATCCTGGATTTAGGGTGGATTCCCAGGTGGCGCTAGTGGTAAAGAAACCACCTGCCAATGCAGGAGACATAAGAGACGTGGGTTTGATTCCCTGGGTCAGGAAGATCCCCTGGAGCAGGGCATGGCAACCCACTCCAGTATTCTTGCCTGGAGAATCCCATAGACTGAGGAGCCTGGAGGGCTACAGTCCATAGGGTGGCAAAGAGTCAGACACAACTGAAGCAACTTAGCACACATAGCACACAATAAGAGAAAGGAGTGTCCTCATAAGAAAAGAAGAGGAAAGAGAAAAGCCATGTGATGACAGAGGCAGAGATTGGAGTGACATGTTTATAACCAAGAACTACAAGCATTGCTGGATTTCTGGGGGAGACGCTTGGGGTGAATTGTCCCTCAGATCTGTTAGAGGAAACCAGTCCTGCCCACATCTTGAGTTCAGACTTCTGGATCAAGTTCTGTGGTTTAAAGCCACCCAGTTTGATTGCTCTGTTATGGCAGCCCAAGGAAACTAACACATTTGCCAATCTGTCTTGTTTACCAGCTGTCACCCTCCTAAGCCTTGGGAGGGCCAGGAGTTTTGTCTGATTTATTCACTTTGTGTTTCCCAGAGCAGGCCCATAGTAGGTGCTCAATAAATACTGCACATCTGTATATGTCAAGCAGACACTGTGCTATGTGCTTTCCCATGGCTTACCTCATTTCCTCCTCACTGCAACCTTCTACAGCACTTATTACGCCCATTTTAAAGGGAGGTGAACTTAGGCTCCGAGGGACAAAGCCAGGATTCCAACCTACCAAAAGATGGTGACTGTACTCATGAAATTAAAAGGCACTTGCTCCTTGGAAGAAAAGCTATGACGAACCCAGAAAGCGTATTAAAAAACAGACTTCACTTTGCCGACATAAGCCCATATAGTCTAAGCTATGGTTTTTCCAGTAGTTATGTACCGATGTGAGAATTAAACCATAAATAAGGTTGAGCGCCCGAAAAGTTGATGCTTTTGAACTGTGGTGCTGGAGGAGACTATTTAGAGCCCCTTGGACAGCAAAGAGATCAAAGCAGTCAATCCTCAACCCTGAGTATTCATTTGAAGGACTGATACTGAAGCTTCAGCTTCAATACTTCGGCCACCTGATGCGAGGAGCCGACTCACTGGAAAAGACTCTGATGCTGGGAAAGGCTGACGGCAGGAGAAGGGGACGACAGAGGATGAGACTGTTGAATGGCATCACCGACTTGATGGACATGAGTTTGACCAAACTCCAGGAGACAGTGAAGGGCAGGGACACCTAGTGTGCTGCAGTCCATGGGGTCGCAAAGCGTCCGATTCACTGAGCGATTGAACAACAACAATAATGAGAATCAGAAAAGGGGGGACGAGTCTCCATTTCTCAAGGAAATTGGAAGTAATAACCTACTTTGCCCACAGCGTGGAGCCGATGAGACAGATCCTCGAGCGTTTGACCTGCGCAAGCGCCCTTACCCACAAGCCCTCCTGCTCTGGCACATATTGTTCCTCCTTCTTTTGCAGCACTCACGGCGGCACTTTACGACTCTGGCCCTTATTTCACTGGTGATAACACGGCCCGGCCCGCCCCTCGGGCTCAGTAGGCTCCGCCTTACTCTGCGTGGATTGGTTGTCCTTCCCACGAGCCCCGCTCTGACTGGCTCGCGTCGCTGCCACTCTATTTCAGCCTAGTGGCGCGCAGCGGCGGCTACCGGCGGGAACGTGAGCGGCGGCAGCGGTGGCGGAAGTGGCCGGGGAGGCCGGTCCCTGCCGACACCATGGTGAGGCGACGGGGGAGCCGGCCGCCAAGGGCCCTCGGGGCGGGTGCTGGGGCAGGGGCAATGCAGAGCGAGTGTGTCATCTGGGCCTCGAGTCCTGCCACCCGGTCGGAGCGGGGGAAACAGACCGGAGAATGCAGGGGTTTCTCTCAAGACACCTGGCACGTCGGTCTTGGGGAATAGAGGATTGAACGAACGTGTAATCATAGTATAGCAACCTAGCCGCAGTCTTCTCATTTTTCGGATGGGGAAAAAAAGTGAGGCCGGAGAGGAACGGGAAACCCCCCCCCCCCGGAACCCCAGTGAATGAAACAGAAGGACTTCTCAGCCAGGGAAGTGGCTCCGAGTGCATCCGACCCAGTCTGACCTCGTAGAATGTAAAGCTAGAGAGCCAGAAAGTAGAGACCTGTTGTGCGTTCTCAAATTAGGCCAATTTGGGGAATTTCAGAGCTTGTAAGGTCCTTAGAGGGCTTCCCTCGTGGCTCCGTGGTAAAGAACCCGCCTGTCAGTGTAGGAGACGCGAGTTTCATCCTGGGGTCAGGAAGATCCCCTGGAGAAGGAAATGGCAGTATCTTGCCAGAGAAATCCCTTGAACAGGTGGGTCTGGCGGGATACAGTCCATGGGATCGCAAGAGTCGGACCGATTTAGCTACTGAAGAACAAGACCCTTAGGATGCTAGCCGCACAATCTCCTGTGCCTCTCCTTTTCATGCTGAAAAACACCCAGAGATGGATTTGCTTTTCCCAGGGTCACACAGCATGTGGTTCAGAGGGAGAGGGGGCATTTTGAGCCAAAATGGTCTAACTGTATCCTCCCAGTTCACAGAAGGAAAAACTGAGACCCTGACAGGAAACCTCTCCAAAGGCACGCTATTTACAAGTTGTGGACAAGTTAATAGATCTAAACCAGAGAGTGCATGTACCCGCCAGTGTATGACAGGGAAACTGTGGCCCCATGATGGAATTGAGAACTGAGGGCTTCCTGAGAGAGTACCTTGCCTGTCAGCACCTAGGTTCCTCTGAGGTGGTCGCTGCACATTTCTCTGAGCCAACCATGAGGGCTCATTAAATTTCTCCTGGTCAGTGTAAGGCTGGAGAGAAGGGAGCGGGTTCCTCTCTGCTCAAGGGTAGAGTTGGTCTCAGGGAATGAGCAAAACTGGAAAAATCCATTTATTAAGCTCTATGGAGACAGGATTTTTGCTTTTTATTCTCATGGGAGTCCCAGAACCTAGAGTAGTGCCTCCGTGAAGGACAGACTCATTCAGCCCGTTCCTGCCTTCTGGGGTGTGTTGAGGCTGTGGACAAGGCTTGTACCCTGTGGTCCCTGCATGGCCGGAAGCAGAGATCTGGGTGAAGGAGTGGGTGGTCTGCAACAACTTCCTGAATTGGGAGCCTCAGGATTCTGTTAGGTCTAGGCCTGAAGACCAGGCCCCAGGCATTCTGAGAAAGGCCAAAGAAAGGCCTTTCTTTCCTCAAGCTTTTTTCCCTGACTCCTCCAAAACTGAGTGTTCAGCCCTCTCCTATCTCCCTGGCACCTTCAAGCATCTTCCATCCCCCACCCGTGCTGCCATCCCTTCCCCTTGGCTTTCAGGTTCATCAAGATCCTCCCTTTCCCCTCACCTCTGTCTTCAACACAGTTTGGGGATGTAGAAGATGTGGTAGAAGATGTGACCATGGCTCCAGGCTGTAGGCTGTCCCAGCTCCACCTCTCCCTACCTAAGCCTCTCCTTTCTTTGTCTGTGGGGCGGAGCAGGAATCCCCCCTGCCCCACGTGCCTCCTGGCAGTGGTGTGTGCTGTATTTGTTCAGCAAATATTTACTGAGACCATCTCGTGTGCCTGACCGGGTGTTCAGTGCTGGACAAAGTCCACACCCTCCGAATTTTCCAGTCTAGCAGGAGGCTTGGCGTTTCCAGTCTAGCCAGGGAGACATAATAAATAAACAAGTTAATTAGAGACTGGCTATGTCCTGTAATAGAAGCAGCAGAGGGTGACCCAGGTGGAAACCTTTCTTCCCTCGACAGGGTTATAATGAGGACCTGGCTGAGGGAACAGTCACCAGCTGGGGGCAGGGCACCCCAGGCAGAGGGAACCTCGGAACGAAGGTTGTTGGCAGCACCAGGAGTGGTGTGTGAGGCGCAGAGAGGGCCAGTTTGCTGGAGTTGGATCAGGTCTGGCTCTGTGGGCTGCCTAGGGAGTGGGTGCTGGTCCCATCTGTGTCGCAGCCGTCCTCTGAGGGCACACTGCCAGCAACAGCTGCGGAGGCTGTGGGTCCTGCAGGTCTGCGCTGCTGGGAGCTGGGACAGGGTGGCAGCCTGAGAGAGACCAGCTTCGAGGCTCTGTGTGCCCTAAAGGGACATCTGTGGGTTCCCTGCTGACAGGCATCAGCCTCCTCTCCCCAGCTTTACCAGGACCTTGCTCTGTGACCCTGGGTGGGTTCCTCCTGCTCTAGCTGCTGGTTTCTCATGGAGGGGCTTCTTGATTGGACTGCTCTGACCCTCCCTCCACCTCTCAGAGTCCATCTTCATTCTCGCCTTCCAGGGCTAACCTGGCGATCTGGGAGGAGGACCTAGGTGTGCCCCGGTCCAGATTCCCACTGTGGACACAAGAGAACAGGCTTGCCCAGGAAGAGTGCGAGGCTTCTCTGTAAATACCACCTGGGTGTGTGGCTGCTGCATGCATGTCTGAGCCTCTGGCTCACCACACTCGTGCAGCCTCACACAGATGCATGCCAGAGCAGAGAGCAGGTTGGCCACCCACCTGCCCTTCTGGGAACAACCACCTCCTTTCCACATGGCCTCTTCTTCCTCCTTATCTTGCCTTTCCAGGAAGCCTGTGCAGGAAGTGGGCCTGGGCCTAGCTTCCTGCCGCCACTGGACCTCCCCCGGGTGGCTAGTAGGAAAGGCCCGTGGGATGTGGAATTCCCCTCTCTCCAAGCCCTTCCACAGGGAGCCTTCCTCTGGAGATTGAAGGCCATTTGTGGCCTCCTGACAGAGAGGCTCACAGGCCCCACCACCTGGAGAAGCAGCTACCCCCTATTAGATAGAGCCTGAGGGTAGGCTGGGACTCCCCAGCAAAGAGCTCCTAGGGGTCAGGCCAACTTAGAGTTCCCCTGTTACTGGGGCATGATATGGTTTTCCCTGAGGTAATTTCCTGTCTGGTGGGGCCCTTGTTCTAGAACTTTCACCTGCCTATGCTGAATAGACTGCCGTTGGACCCTGAACCCAAGCACTGCCCCTTGAGTCACCCTTCTGGAGGCCCAGAGACAGGCCCCAGGGTAAGGCTCAAGATTTGTGTTCCAAAAATGAAAACTGATTTCCCCACCCCCAGTTAACACTATGTTTTGTTTTGTTTTTTATGAAAAATTCAGTAATAAAGGAAACAGAACTATCTTGAAAGTTCACCTTATCTGGGTGAGTTTTTAAATCCCATCGTTTATCTGCTGTCCCTTGCAGTAACCACAGACTTTTTCTGAAATGTTTCTTCCTCTCACCTGGTAAATTCTGCTTGAATACCCAGCTCAGATGTGACCTCCTTAGATCAAGAGGCCAGTTGAGCCTGATGGATCACTCTGCCAGGGGACAGTCAGGGCTGCCCCACAAGGTGTGAGCTTACCATGAGCTGGCTTCTGACAGATAGGGTTGAGCCAGGCTCCATCTCTCACTAGGTCTCTGGTGCTGGGCAAATTCCTCAGTCTCTAAGCTCATCATCCCCATCCGTAAAGTGGGTGTGATGATAACCATCTACCATACTGAAAATGAAAGGCTTAGCTAGAGCTGCATGTGTTAACCTGGACGTATCTGAAACATCAGCAGAGCAAAACACGCAAGCAGCAGCAGGACTCATGTGCCATGATACTGTTGATAAACCTGGAGGGCTATGCCTGGTCCTGTCAGGTGTGACTACATACAACATGAGCTACAGAGAAATACCCAGAATGATCAGCCCCAACACCAGAGGGCAACTGTTGCTGAGATTGTCGGAGGAGAGATCAAACCATTTTGTTGATGGACTTCAGGGGAGGGTCAAAAGGCTGGGAGGACAAAGATCTAACGTCCTTCTCCTGGCCGGGATCTCCCCAGCTGCACAATTGCTGAAATGAGGTTTTTTCTAGACTTCTGTGCTAAACTGGGAGGCAGGTATGTGGCTTGGGGTTGGGCAGAGTTCAGAGGCTGTGTTTCTGTTGAGGGATATGCCAGCCCTGCCTAGAGGCCGGGGCTCCACCATGCTGATGAGCCAGACAAATCATGCGCTTTTGTTTGCCTTTCAGCTTCCCTTGTCACTGCTGAAAACGGCTCAGAATCACCCAATGGTGAGTATGTGCCACTCTGGAGTGGTGCCTTTCAGCAGGGTCCAGCCTCAGCACAGGAACAGGGACACTGGGCAAAGGGTGAGGTGCTTCCAGCCAAGCTCGCCTCCCGCCTGTCCACGAAGCAGCAGCTTGTCCTCTTCTCCCTCCAACACATGTCAGGACCTGTGTCATTTCTGTTCCTGTTCCAAGTCATACATGCTTATTAAAAGTGTCAAATACTAGAGATTCAGAGGAAGTGGAAGCCCCTCTTCGTTAATCTTCCCAACAATTTATTCTTCGGTATTTACACGTTTTGACTTTTAACGTGTGTATTAGCATAATAAATTTTTAAAATGTGGGTGGGTTCATGCGACACACATTCCCTAATCTGCTTTTGTTCTTTTGTGATAGAGTGTGATATCTGTCAATATATTCTGTTGTCTTTCCTTTTTTTAATTCAGATATTAGGGACATTCAGCATGCTCACAGTATTGTGCAACCACCACCTCTGTGTCGTTGCAGAGTAATCCTGTCACCCTAAAAGGTGGCCCGGTCCCCATTAGCAGCCACCCCCACACCGCCCTCCCCCAGCACCTGGCAACCACTACTCTGCTTTCTGTCTCTGTGGACTTGCCTGTTCTGGATATTTCTCATAAATGGGATCACACTACATGTGGCCTTTCATGTCTGGCTTCTCTCACTCAGCGTGATGATTTCAGGGTTTGTCCACATTATAATGTGTGTCAGAGCTCCATTCCTTATGGCCAGGTGATATTCCATTGTGTAGATATATCACACTTTATCCATTTGTCCTGGTGACTTCCCTGATAGTTTAGATGGTGAAGAATCTGCCTGCAATGTAGGAGACCAGAGATTGATCCCTGGGTCAGGAAGATCCTCTGGAGAAGGGAATGGCAACTCACTCCAGTATTCTTGCCTGGAGACGTCCGTGGACAGAGGAGCCTCGCAGGCTATAGTTCATGGGGTCACAGAGTCGGACACAACTGAGCAACTGACACACATCCATTTGTTCCCTGATGAAGGACATTTGGGTTGTTTCTGCTTTTTGGCTACTGAAATTTTGAGCTGCCGGGAAGATTCGTGTACACATTTTTCCGTGGATGTATGCCTTCATTTCTCTTGGGCAGATAGCTGAGTTGATTTTTTTTTTTTTTTTCAAACTTGAAAGTGATGACTTTCTAAATCATGTTTTAAATCTTAAAGTGGTTGCCAAGGGAAACACGCAGAGTAGCCATAAAATGTCTACAGCACCATGGAAGGCACAGGAGAGCACGTGATGACTGCCAGGTGGCCATCCGGGGACTCAGCTGAGTTGTCCTACAGGCTCACCAGGGTCTCACCCTCTCCCACGTCACTTGTCACCCACCAGCAGGAACTTAAGCAGGAAGTCACGGGCATGGACTGGGCTGCCGCTGGCTCTCATCATGCCAGTGCTCAGGCCCGGCCCACAGAATGGTGCACAGGTGGTGTCTGGGCAGCCCAGTGCCTCTCCAGCCCCAAGAGTTGATTATTTTTTAAAATTTTTATTTTATATTGGAATATAGTTGATCCACAACATTTTGTTAGTTTCAGGTGTACAGCAAAGTGATTCAGTTATGTATACACAGGTATCTGTTCTTTTTTAAATTCTTTTCTCATTTAGGTTGTTACATAATATTGAGCAAAGAATTCCCTGTACTATAGAGTAGATCCTTGCTCAGTTTTTGTTTGTTTGTTTGTGGAGTATAATTGCTTTACAATGCTATGTTAGTTTCTGCTGTATAATGAAATGAATCAGCTCTATGTATACATACATCTCCTCCCTCTTGGACCTCCGTCCCACCCCACCCCCTTCCCGTCCGTCTAGGTCATCACAGAGCACTGAGCTGAGCTCCCTGTGCTATACTGCAGGTTCCTGGTTATCCATTTTAAATATAGTTGTGTGTACATGTCAATTCCAAACTCCCTAACTATCCCTCCTCACCCCCATCCCCTCTGGTAACCATAAGTTTGTTCTCTGAGTTGATATTTTTTTAAGACAGGCTTTTTCTAGCAAAAGCATGTCTTTTGAATGAGGTGCTTTTCCCAAAACACATCAAGACAGACAAGTAATTCCGGCAATGAAAGACTATCTCCAGACCACCATAGATCACACATGTTGCATCACTGGGCACCTGACCACCCTGTTACCCTAACCTTACTCATTCCTTTAAAGATGTGTGGGTGTTGTTCATTTCTTCCACACACAGGAAAACGGTTTCATCATACAAAGTGTACACTGCCCAGCAAAGTGTTCTGAGAAAGCAGAGCACATCTCCCGTAAGATGGGCCACTGGGGGCCTGGGTACCGTGCGCTGTGCCCGCTGGGTCCCAAAAGGAGCCAAGGACGTGTCTGAGCAAGGCCCCATGGTGGTGACCTGCTCCTCGGGGTAGGTCTGCACCTTCCTCAGGGCCTGTGACTGATGTGGGACCCATTTCTCTCCAGTTGGTGGAGCTCAAAAATGGGGAGACATACAACGGGCACCTGGTAAGCTGTGACAACTGGATGAACATCAACTTGCGTGAGGTGATCTGCACGTCCAGGGTGAGTACCCTGTGCCCTCAGCCTGTAACCATTGTCTGGGGGCCTTCAGGTGGTGCTGGTCTGGTGGGCATCTTGAGTGGAGGCTGTGTTGTGCACTGTCAGGGTTGTGCACTGGGACCTGGGATGACTTTCCAGAGCCTCAGCATTCTCACTTCCAAGTCCGGTACAAGCCCTCTTCCTGGACGTTTGGGAGGAGTGAGATGGTCCATACCTCAGCCTCTACTGCAGGTCATCCTGCCAGGGGTGGGGTTTGGAGGGGTGGGGCCCGAGGGACTGCCCTGGATGTGGAGCTGGGCAGCAGGACAAGGCTCCAAGTCTCTGGTGCCCTGGACTTTGTACCTCTGGATGCTGCCCAGCAGGTACCGAGCTACTCCTTAGCCCAACCCCAACACCACTCCTGACCAGGAGGGACTTGGGCCTGGGGGTGCCTCTGGCTATAAACTCTGTTCTCTACAGGGAGGGGGTGGCCTCCAGGGCAGACTCCCTCCCCCTCCCTGCACTGGGCTCTGCTAGTTAGTGCTTTCCTTTCCCCTAGATTCCCGTCTCCATCACCTGCCCGAGGTAGCCCCCCATGTTATGGGGAGGAAGCTGCTGGGAGGCCCGGGCTGTCTTGCGCCAAGGACAGGGTACCCCCAGGGCTTGCCCCGCCAGCATTCAGCAGAGCCCAAGGCAGCCACTCTCATCCTCCGGGACCTTTCCTGCCCCAGAAGGCAGACGGGGGAGGGGGGGACTACTTCCCTCCCCCTCACCTGCTCAGTTCTGTGACTTACTTCTTGGGACCGAACTCCATGTGGCTGGGGATTTCCATTGTGGCTGTGGCATACGGCGCCATGGTGCACAGCTGGGCACATGTCCTTCTGCACACGGCCAATAGGTTTCTGTCCACTTTGAGGACGTCGAGCCAATCACTGGGTCTTGAGGCAAGGTCAGTCCCGCCTCCATGGCCAAACCTGGACACATGACTCCCCCTGGAGGGTTCCCCTGGGGACCCAGCGGTTGGGAGGAGAAACTGCATGTGAGGAACCATCTTATGCAGGCCATCGGGCCTCCTCACCTGTAAACAGGTGATGGCAGCCCCTCCTCCCCTCGGGCAGCCGGATGCAGGGACCCCAGGGGCTGAGAGTACGCAGGAGAGCAAGCGTCTGGAGGCATGAGCTGCCCCCGGCATGAGCTGCCCCCGTGGAAAGCACATAAGTCTGGGTTCCTCCAGGGAGTGTGCTGGGCTGGGCCTGCCCTTGCAGGGGAAAAGCCTCACGCTGAATGGCCACCCCAGTCCCAGCCCTGAGCTTCCACAGAATCATCGTTCTGTCTGGCTGTACTCTGCATCCCCACGGACTTGGCCACTCGCCTACCCTTTCTGGGAAAGGGTTGCTCCGAGGCTTCTTGGGGCTCCTGTATGGGTTGGGGGCTCTTATGTGTGTTCCTGGGAAGAGTTGGCCCTCAGACGTTCCATTCGTCCCCGCCGAGCGCCTCCACTGGTCTGGGCTGGGTGGCCCAGGCACTGCTGATGTCATGCAGGAGGACTCGGGGCTTCAAGGAGGCTGGAAGCAAGGCCTGTAGAGGGCTGGAGTTAGCCAGACATGAAAAGGCGGGAACAGCGTGTGCAAAATGCTGGAGGCCAGAATCCCACTGTGTGTGTTCCAGAATGTTCCGTCTGGAAGGCACATCGAGAGCTGAGAGAGGGCAGCCAGAGTGGGGCTGGATCTCAGGCCCTCTGGAGCCACACTGAGAGATTTGGACCTCATCCTCGGCCAGCGGGGCCCTAATTGGGATCTAAGCAGGGAGATGTCTTGGTTTGACTTCTAGGGGTATGGGGGGAGGGGTTGGCTTGGGGCAGCAGAGGTGGGGCGGGAGGAGTAATCTGATGGATGAAGTCCCAGGCTCCTGCCCAAGGGCAGCAGGAGGGTGGGGCGAGGCCTTGTGCTGGTCACAGGGTGTATGGGGGTGGGGGTGGGGGGACAGCATCCTGAAAACTTGAAGGTCAGTGTTGCTCAAGAGTCTACAGCTGTACATGCCCCCTTGTCTCTCTAGCTTCCATTAGCTCCTCTGTAAACTGGCACCACTGGGTGCTGCCCTGGCTGGCCCTCTTCACCCACCACACAGGGTCTGTGTCCTGCTCACCTATGTCCCATGCCCAGCTCAGATCCTGCCATGAGTCACTTGTGTGAATGAATGAGTCACGGTGCATGGATTCCAGGAGAGTTCGGGAAGACTGGGAGCAGAAGGGGGAGGAGCTGGGCTGTGGCAGCACCTGGCACGTGAGGCAGCCTCACCCCTCTCCGGGCTTTGGATGCATCCCCCACCCGAGGACAGGCTGAGGACACAGGCTGCTCACGAGGCCCTGCCCCGCACGCTCTCATGCATGAAGGGCTGCCAAGGGCCTGGAGAGAGCCTGCTGGAGGCCGGCCCCTCCTGTGTCCTGTGCAAAAGGAAGAACCTCATCCCCTGCGGGGGCAATGCCAGGTGCCCCAGCTGTCTACACATCCCTGCCCACGGCTCTGACACGTGCCCCTCTCTTGCAGGACGGGGACAAATTCTGGAGGATGCCCGAGTGCTACATCCGCGGGAGCACCATCAAGTACCTGCGCATCCCCGACGAGATCATTGACATGGTCAAGGAGGAGGTGGTAGCCAAGGGCCGTGGCCGCGGCGGCCTGCAGCAGCAGAAGCAGCAGAAGGGCCGCGGGATGGGGGGCGCCGGGCGAGGTAGGCCCTTCTCTCCTCCTTCTCCCCTGGCAGGCAGCCAGGGCCTCCCCGCTGGGGGGTGACCGCCACACATGGCATCGGGCCCGTCCCAGTATTGACATTCTTGACTGGTGTCGTCATGGTGCCGAGGGCCTGGCTCTGAGCCCCTCCTCCATGGCACTGGGGGGCTGTGACTCACGGGGCTCTTCTGTGGAACAGCTGATGCTGCTGGTTGCCGCCTGCATGCCCCATGTCCCCAACCCCAGGAGCCCAGCTGAGTCCTAGTGGTCAGTGCTAACCGCGCCCATCCCCGCTTCATGGGCCCTCCTGCCTGCAGTGGCTCTTGGTGCTCGCTCACCTCCAGGTGCTGCCCAGCAGACTAACCCAGCACCCACACAGACCTGGGACTTGAGCCCTGCCTGTGTTTCCTGGCAGGTGCTCTGGGCACCTCCGCGAGGCTGTTTTCCCCCTGCGGAGAAGATCCCCTTGGTGCCCACCATGGGACTCTTCCCTGCTGTGACTCCTTTAGACAAAACCGAGGTCACACCTTTTGGATAGATCACCCCGCACCACCCTGAAATCATAAATCTAGCATAAAATCAAACGTGCAGTCACCTAGAGCCTGAGCCCAGAAGCCAGCTGTGGGTCCACCCTTCCCCGCCTCCCCCACCCGACTTCCGTCCTTGGAGGGACCTGGCTTTATCTCTCCCACCTGGAGGGGCTGGTATGCCAGGTCCCAGGAACCCATCTTGGGGGCTTATAGGAAGAGCCAGGAAGGACATAGGAGCCCACCCTGAGCTGAGGCTTGAGTGACAGTCAGAAAGGAGCCAGAGAAAAGAGGGCACCCCAGGTGGAAGAGAACCTAGGATGGGGGTGAGCAGGGCCCCAGGGGTCCCAGGACCTGCACCAGGGCTAGGCTCTCCAGCTAGGGTGCCACCACTGTCGAGTAAACTGCCTGAAGGAGCAGGGAGGACAGGGAGAACAGCTTGCTTGCATAGGGGCCCCTGCATGACCAGGCTCCCCTTGGCCAAGCTGGGTCTTGCTCCATTAGAGATGAGGCTAGGCAGACCCCGTCAGCACTGGCTTCTGTCCCCAGAGGGACCCCTGCATGGTGTAGAGGAAGCAGCCCTGGCCTTCCAGGGCCCCATGCTGCCCTGAGTCTCCTGCGACTTCCTGGGCAGGGGCTGCACCCACCCTTGGGCTCTTCACCTTCCCCAGCAGCAGTGCTATGTGTTCCACGTAAAATGCCTTTCAGAAACAGCCCCACCTCTAGCTGCAGAGGTCAGAGCTCAGGAGGCTCCCCCGCCCCTTCTCTGCGCTGGACACACAGAAACCCCACCCCACCCCATTGTTTCTCTCCTGGGCCAGATGTGGGTGGTGCCACAGCAAGGCAGGCTGCGGTCCCCTGGTGCAGCCCCAGCCACACCACTGAGCATCGTTGCTCCACCCCTGGGCTGAGTCCAGGCCTCATCCTAGCTTGTACTCCCTGCTCCTCCCGGAAACCCTTCTGATTTTGTCCTGCTGATGACCACCCACCCCCCCACCCTGGCCCTCAGCCCTCAGCCCTCAGCCCTCTCTTCCAGGAAGCATCCCCCCCGCAAGCCCTAGTGTGACTTGGTGCCAACCTCTGTCCTCCTTGGCTTCCTTCGCACCCCTGGGGCGCCTGGTCTGATATCCCTTGTCACACTGAGAATGCTGTGGAGCAATACCCCTGCCCAGCCCTGGTCAGACACTCCACCTCAGGTTTTCAGCCTTCTCTTCCCACCGAAGGCACAGTCACTACCCCCACTTCACAGAGGTGGAAGCTGAGGCTCAGAGGGGTTTAACAACTTGGCTATAGTCTAAGGGTTCCAGTTCCTGGTCCCTGCCCACAGTGACCCTCCCAGCCCAGCTCTACTGAAGCCCCCTTCCTCTGTCTCACAGGTGTGTTTGGTGGCCGGGGCCGAGGTGGGATCCCTGGGACTGGCAGAGGTCAACCAGAAAAGAAGCCAGGCAGACAGGCGGGCAAACAGTAAGCCGCCCCTCCATCCTGAGACTGAGCTGCCATACCGAGCATCTGCTGCCACCCCGAGGCTGCATTCCTGCCCTCCAGTTTACGAGTCTATTCAGAACAAAAAGAAGAGGCAGGGGTCGGGGAGGACCCCCTGCCTGTCATCTTGTGATCCTCCTTTTTTTGTTAGCCAGCAGTTCTATGGTTGGAAATGTTATTCTGTGCTTCTGGTTTTATGAAGCCGCAGCCAACTGGATTCCTGGAAGATTCTGTGTTTAATGCATCTTTAAAGCCCTCACTCTTGTTTTAAGGGCAGGCATTTTCCAAACAGGTTTGTTTTGCATTCTGTGTGGTGAACAAGACGGGAGGTTTTTATTTTCAGCGGTTTGCACTGAGATTGACAGCCTGGAGGGTCTCCTGAAATACGGACCCTGAAACTGCCTTTTCGAAATGAATCCAGGCAAACGTGTGCCTCAGAAGCTGTTCTGGGGGATGATGCTGGGCCCTATTCCGTCCCTTCTTCTCTCCCTCTTAGTCTTACAAAAATAAAACAAATACAACTACAAACTGCGAAATCCATAATTCCTTTGAACCACTGGGCGCATTTAGTAGTAGTGTCCTCAGGAAATCACAGCCCCCACGCAAGAAGTTCCTTTTGCACCCTGTCGCCTCTCACCAAGGGGAAGCATTTCAGTGGGACACTGGTTCCCATGACCCTCAGCAGCCTCTTACAAAAGGTGGAAGGCAAGATGGAGGTCTGGGCAGTAGGGGACCCCCTTCCCCTCTTTGTGGGGAGGTGGGGGAGGGAAGTTCTAGGTGGGAGCCAGTGGGACACCCACACTGTCCTCACCCTCTGTCCCTGTTTTGCAAGCACTGTTCACACCAGAGCTCCCTGAGAAGCTGTGAGAGGGAGCTGCCTCTAGGAACACAGGAAGGTTTTCGTGAACCTTTTACCTCCTCTTCGAATCAGGGCACTTGCCTGTCCACAACTCCGCGATTTGCCTGAGACGCTGAGCCAGCACTTGCGCAAAACGCTTCCGGTGATGTGGTCCTTTGACCGATATTCCTGGACAGCCTGGTGTTAAGAGGCTGGTTCCTATGGATGTGAAGTCTACTTGGTCTGGGGTTCTACTTGTCACCGATACCGTGTTGAGACCGGTTCTGAAGGCTGATTGGAAGAAAAGATGGTGGTGCCTGTAGAACTCTACTTAGGTCTGCCTAGCTATCTCAAAGATTCTCTTAAGATTTCTCAGTCTGATCCCATCTGGAGAATGCTGTTCCCTGCCACCACCTCATTGCTTCTCTCCCTTCGCACCCCCTCCAGGAACCTGCTGCCGCCTGAGTCCTTGTTTTGGCATAGATTGGGGACCGGGGTGCGGGGTCTGAGTGCGACCGACCGGGGCCCTGGGAACCCACCTCAGAGACGTGGGCGGTACCAGGCCAGAAGACACAAAAAGAATGGCGGGGAGGGAGGGCCTGTGTTCACAACTCCCCTCCCTCATAGCCCTGGACACACAATCCCATAATGGCTTTTGGGGGCCTTGGTCTGGAGTCTGGGTTTCCCACTTGCCAGGGGCGTGATGTCTCTGGTGAGGCTTTGATGAAAGCCGGGGGCTCTGCCTCGGGTATCTGGCACGGCTGTGAACGAGAAGCCCTTTAGAAGCCCCGCCCCTTCCTGCTGTTCGCGGTTTGGTTTTTCTTCCTTAGCTCTGGACCGAGAACATGTTCAGACGTTCCCAAGGGCCCCTTCGCCGCTCAAGGTCTTGGGTCTCCGACGCGCCCCGTCTCCACAAAGGGGCGCATCCCCGGCGGCGTGCGTAATCGCGGCTTCCTGCCCGCGCCGCCAGCCGCACCAGCCGCCCCTGACCTTTCCAGCCGGGCAGCCGGGGCTCACGGCCCAGTTCTCTCCTAGCCCGCTGGTGACGTGAGCCGCCTCCCCGGCACTGGCCGCTTAGGTGCCAAGGGGCTTCCTCCGGAAGGCTCCGTCCTCCTGAGTTGGGTGTCAGGACAGCCTGGTTTTCCAGTACTTCTTCCTAGTTGGTTTCAAGAAACCAGCCTCAACGCCCTGAACAAGAAGAGAAACCAAAAGTGCCGGCCTGGTTCCCACAAGATGGTCTGTCTCCGGGGGCTGGCGCCCCCTGTGCTGACTGCTGCATGACCTGCAGCCTGCGGGCTACCTCAAGTGTAGGTGTTTCCCGTGGGCCGACCTTCTCCCTTTGGAGTTTGTTCCAGCTGTCAGGTCAGGGAGGCCCACACACCCAGGTGTGACTCAGCCTGGGGCCAGCCTGGATTGCCCTGTTGCTTCAACTTGGGACCGGGAGTCCATTTCAGGGAGCCGGATCCAGTGGGCAGCCGAAAGCAGCAGCCCCCCAAGGTAGTGGTGGGCAGGAGGGCGATGCTTGCCTTCCTGTGTCAGCCCTGCCTGCACCCCCTTCAGCACTGATTCCTCCTCCACGGGGCCTCACCCGCTGCTCCACCAGCACCTCCGCTGGAAGCCCTGGCCCCAGCCTGCTGCCTCCCACTTCCTCCAGGCAGGCTTGATGGCAGGTGTCCTCCCCACCCATCCAGCTGGGCCCTGGGGTCTGCATGTCCTGGCCTGTGTGTCCCTACACGCCCATCAGTGTCTCAGTGTCCCCTGACAGCCCTCCGTGGACAAGGCTGCTTGGTCTGTGGAAGGTACAGGAGGTGGTCTGAGGTCCACTCAGAAGGTCTCAATGGGGGCAGCTGTTCACCATAACAGGAACAGAGGCCTGGCTGGGGGTGGAGGAACTGGGGCCACAACCGCATCCCAGGCACTGGAGACTAAGCTGTGAATTAAACAGAGTCCCCCACCACAGTGACCCTGACTTCCCAGGAGGGTGAGCTGGCAACAAACAGGCCAAATGCATAAATTCAAAGAAGAAAACGAGGGTGGGGAAGAGAGGTGGTCAGGGCAGGCCAGGGGTGACATTTGAGAAAAGGGTTGGAGGGAGGCAGAGGAGTCATACACCTGGGGGAAGAGTGTTCCTGACAGGGAGACAGCCTGTGCAAAGGTCCTGTGCCAGGTGGTGACAGGAGCAAAGTGAGAGGACAGGAAATGGGGCAGGTGCAGGCCCTGAGTGAGATAGGAAGCCACAGAAGGTTCTAGAACAGACTGAGGCATGAGTGGAAGCCAAGAGACCAGAGGAAGCCATGCTGTGGGGTCAGCCCAAGGGAGAGGCCACAGAGGTGGTGGGGAAGGGGTGCTGTGAGGGCCTGGGCAGAAGGGCTGGTTGTTCTGCGAGCTCAGGACACTGGGGTAGGAGCTTTCTGAAGAGCAGAAGGGGGACATGGTCAAATCAGTTTCTGAAGGACATGAAGCATCTGGTCAAGACTTTTCTGGAAGTCTAGTGGTTAAGACTGCCTTCCAGTGCATGGGGTGCAGGTTTGACACAAAACCAAAACATAAAACAAAAACAAGACTGTCCAAATTCAATAAAGACTTTAAAAATGGTCCACATCAAAAAAGTCATAAAAAAAAAAAAAAAAAAAAGCCTCTGGCCTCAGGAAGAGAGCAGGGAACAGGTAGAGGGGACAGTAAACACAACCCCTGAGACTCTGGGGCCTGCTTAGGAGGGAAGTGAGGACGAACAGACCCAGGACCTTGATCCCAATAACAGCCGAGCGAGCGGGGCACAGGCAATGCCTACGCGCAAACACAGGGTGAGCCATCTACCCCAGGACACACGCTGGGAAGTGTAACCCCACTGTGCCTCAGACATACAGCCAGTGCTCCATACTTTCTTTTTTTAAAAAAAAAATTTTTTTTCATACCAGCAATTGAACTCGTGCCCCTGCAATGGAAGCGCAGAGTCTTAACCACTGGACCTCTGAGGAAGTCCCTTATTCCTGCTTGAAAACACAGGAGAAGCGCCTCACTGAGCACCTGTGGAGTGTCTGAAACCTCACCTGGGACCCTCTTTACCTCCATAAGCTGTGGGGTCAGCGTGACTGACTGGCCAGGGGGGACCTGGGCAGCGGTGCCACACCACAGGGAGGGGCCAGGCCACTGTCCTCTGTGCCCCGGAGGCCGACACCAGATGCCTGGCCCTAGGTCAGTAAGCTGTCACCTTACAGGCCTGGGGTCCTGCCCTGAGACCATCCTCCTGGTCTGGGCCCAGCCACCCAGGAATGACTCACCCCCACTCCACCCCCACTGGAATCAGGCACCAAAATAGTCACCCAGCTCACTCTTGGGAGTGGCCGTGGAAATATTTCAGGGCTGCATTCAGTGCCTAAAAATACTTGGGGAATACATGCATGCATCTCTCCTCCCTCATTCCCTTCTCTGTTCCTTTGAAAACCATCCCTAGAAGCACCCCTGGGGCCCGTCCCTCCACACTACACCCCTCCAGCATGTTATGCCTCCCTGGCCAGCAGGGCTGTGGGAGGTCCCCAAATGTCCACATCCTTGTCAAGTGTGGTGAGGTGGCCTTTCTTCCTCCCTGTCGCCATGGAGAGACTCCACAAGTTTCCCCAGAACTCTCTGGAAGGGCGAAGCCTTTTCCACAAACCTTAGAAGTCTTGATTCCTGGAGAGGGAGGCCAGGGCGCAGCAACATTGATCAGGCAGATCTTCATTACTCAGCAGTTTTCCTTAAAAATTAGAAAATGGATCTTGCTGTTTGTGTTCATGAGGCTGCTGGAAGCAGGCTCCTAGGACAGGGCCCCCAGCTGGATCCAATCCTGTTGCCTCCCCTGCCCACTTGTTTTGGGACCCCATGTAGGTTATTGGTCCTTCTCCCTCCCCCAGGGAGCAGGCTGTCCCCCTCCAATGCACCCAAATATCTTTGACATCATCCTAACCACTCAGTCTCCCAGGCACACTCCATCCTAACCACCAAGCCCCTTGACCTTTCTCATGGCCCCAGGAAGGTGAGGGGAACGATTCGAGTTGGAGTGCAGCTTGGCCCACTGGGATCTGATCTGCTTCTCTATCCCCTGAAGCCTCCAGCTAGAGGGAATAGCAGGTGCAAAGGCCCTGGGGAAGGCACATGCTGGGTGTCTTGGAGACACAGCAAGTTGAGCATTATTGCCTAAAGTCCACACTTCATGACTCAGAAGGTAAAGAATCTGCCTGCAATGCAGGAGACCCAGGTTTGATCCCTGGAATTGGGAAGATCCCCTGGAGAAGGAAATGGCAACCCACTCCAGTATTCTTGCCTGGGACATCCCATGGACTGAGGAGCCTGGCGGGCTACAGTCCACGAGGTTGCAAAAAGTCGGACATGACCAAGCAGCTAACACAGAGACTGTTTTTACCTAAAGTGCTTTAAAAACAACTGAAGTAACATTCAGTAACATAAAATCAACCTTTTTAAAGTGAGCAATTCAGGGACTTCCCTGGTGGTCCAGTGACTAAGACTGTGCTCCCAGTGCAGAGGGCCAGGGTTCCATCCCTGGTCAGGGGGACTAGATCCCACTTGCCTCAACCAAAGATCTTGCATGCCACATCAAAGACCTGGCACAGCCAAATTAAAAAAAAAAAAGTGAGCAATATAGCAGTATCTAGTACATTCACGATGTTGTGTAACCACCACCTGTACCTAGTTCCAGAACATTGTCATCACCCCAGAAAGAAGCCTCACACCCACTCCCTCCTCCTCAGCCCCTGACAACCACTAATCTGCTTGCCATGTTTATAAACTGACCTGTTCTGGACATTTCACATAAATGGAATCACATCCTATGCAGCCTTTGGCATCTGGCTTCTTTCACTCAGCATAGTATTTTTAAGGTTCATACATGTTGCGGTGTGTATCAGTGCTTCATTCCTCTCTTTGTGTGAATAATATGCCATATGACTGGATACACTGTGTTTATCCTTCATCAGCTCCTGGACTGTTGGTTGAGTGTTTACTCTGTGTTTACAGCGAAGGAACAACAGGCCATCTCTTAGGTCTATATACTCTGAAGATGGGGGGTAGAGAGATAATCAGGAAACCAAGAATTAAACAAGATAGATACCGGGGTCTTCCAGGCAGAGAGAGCAGCATGTGCAAAGGCCCCAAGGTAGGAATGAGCTGATGTACTGGAGGAAAGGCACAAAGGCTGATGTGGCTAGAGTAGGGTAAGTGAAGAGGGAGGTGGGCACAGCTGTGAGGCCTGAGGGGTGTGGGGAAGGGTCTGGGCTGTACTTTGAGATGCAGAGACAAAGAGAGAGACTGAAAGAGATGCAGGAAGAGGGGGAGAGACTGACAGCAGGAGAGAGAAAAGAGAGCTTCAGCATCTTGAGGTCTGGGCCCAAGTGGCCAAGGGTCTTCACCAGCATCCTCTCAGCCCAAACCCTTCTCTGATACTCTGATTGCATGGGCAAGAGTTAACTGCCTGGTGCTGAGAACAGTGTGGCCACACAGGAAGTGGTCCATAAACGTTAGGTGGATGAATGAACAGAGGGATGGTTGGATAGGTGGGTGGATGGATGGATGGACAGACAGATGGACAGGATGACAGGTGGATGGAGGGAGGAAGAGCTGGTACCCAGTCACTGCAGTGAGAACACGATCTCCCACCTGCTAGTAGGTGATTGGATGGGGGTTGTGGAGGAACTTAACCAGCTGCCACAGGGCCTCATCCACCCCTCTCTAGTCTCAGAAGATGAGTGGAGTGGAGGCTGCAGGGTGGGGGTTGGGCAGGGTGCCTTGCGTGCAGAGGCGGCCGCAGGGTACCAGATGCTGCTACCTGCCTCTGCCTCTGAGTCAGCATCACCATGGCAACGTGGGCCCTGCCGGATGCTCCCCCGGGCACATCCCCCATCACTGCAGCCACTGTCACTGCCACCTCCTCACAAGGGGCTGGGGCAGAGGGGTAGCTATTTTTAACCAGGTTGCAGGCAGAGCTCAAGGACCCCGATGCCCACCTTCTCCCATCTGTCAGCCTGTCTGTCTCTTAAGCCACTCCCTCCCTGCAGAGCTTGCAGCCAAACATCGGGAGAGGGGGCTGAGTGAGGGGCCCAGTGGGGATAGGGAGCCAGCCGAGGGAAAGTCTTCAGGCTCGGCTAGGTGGGGGGCTGCAGAGTGTTCTGTGGGCACTAGTGAGGGAGCATCATGGGCAAAGGCTAGGTGGCCGGATGGCAGCAGTGGGCAGAGGGCAAGGAGGGGGTGACAGGGAGATGAGCTGACCAGGGAGCCACAGGGCATGTGAAGAGGCGAGGGGGCACTCACAGAGAGCAGAAGATGGACCCCTGTGACCCTGGGCAGCCTCTATGCCCCTTGTGTCTCCCCTGCATCCTCTGGAACATGGGCACTGGTGGGGAAACGGAGGCAAGGAGGGTAGTCACAGGCTCTACCTGAGCTGGCAAGGACTCCACCTACCCCCACCCCAGCTGCTGACAACATGGATGCCCCTGTGATTCACCCCAGCCCTTACCTTCCCCCATCTCCCCTTTCCTCACCCCACTCAAGCCTCTTCCTTGATTGTCTTCCAACATACCCTGTATCCCTACCTCAGGGCCTTTGCCCTTGCTAACCCAGCATTTAGGAATATCCTTCCCTGGTGCCTCTTTGCAGATGTCATGGGCCCTCTGTATTCCCCACTCCCTTCCTCCTGGTGAGATTCCTTCACAGCTCTTGCCAGATATTATATTACCTATGTTTTCAGATATTCCCACTCCAAGAATGTAGGCCCCTCTCAGAGTGTCGGTCTATCCAACGATGGATGGCAGTAGCCAGTGTGCCGAGGGAAGGGGAAGCCAGGCAGTGAAATGCCAGTGTCTGGGTCCTCTCCACCTGACCCAGAGCTGCAGGGCCAGGCTGGGGACTTGGGAGCGAGAGCTACAGCTCCCTGGGTGGTTCAGGCCACAAAGCACTGTCAGAGGTCACTGGGCAGTGGGTGAGCCAGGCTGCGGCCAGAAGCCAGCATCAGGGATCTTGCCCTATGAGCCTCCAGGGTAGCTGAGGCCTCCAGCTCGCAAGGTGGCCTCCTGGATCCCTTATCACCACACATACTGAGCATCGCTAGGGCCACCATGTCCTCATTAGCTCCACCTGGGCTGCCCTCCAACAGTCACTTCGGACAGTATCTTCCTTGTACAGATTTATAATGTCACCTTCTCATCATGCCAACAAGACTGAAGACTGGTTCCAATCCCCAGCCAGGAACCATGCATCCCAGTGAAAACTGGCTTGATTTTATAACAGTCAAGTGTCTCTTGCTGTGTCTTCTGCCTTCTATAACTGGTCTCTCTTCCCACCTCCTTTCTCTCTGGTCTCTGTCTGTCTCCACCAGACTTTGCCTCCCTCCCTCTCCTGCTCTCTTCCTCCATCTCTGCCTTTCTCGCTTTATTTCACAGTCACTGTAATTCCTTTTTCCCTCCCAACTAGTTGTGGGCTCCAGCCCTCCTGTTAGGAGGCCATGAAGAATCTGCCTTGTCCAGAATCTTGGGGCCAGCCCCTAAGCCTTGATTGATCCATTCATCAGTTTTTCCTGATGGCTCAGTGGTAAAGAACCCGCCTGCCAATGCAAGAGACTCAGGTTCCATCCTGGGGTGGGAAAGATCCCCTAGAGGAGGAAAGAGCAACTCACTCTAGCATTCTTGCATGGGAAATCCAATGGACAGAGGAGCCTGGCGGGCTACTGTCCACGGGGTCCCAAAAGAGTCAGACGTGACTTGGCGACTAAACAACAATAACCCATTCATCAGAAGAGTTTGTCCTGGGGCCTGAAGTTCTGGGCAGAGGGGAGTTTGGCAGCTGACCTTCTCCCTCCTTCCTGGGCAGTAACAGCGCTCCAGAGCCCGGCATGAAGGGGTTAAGGCGTGCGGTCCTCCCTCCCCCAGTCCTGCATTTAATTAGCGGCCCCGCGGGGAGGCCAAGCCAGCCCCGGGGTAGCGGGGCGAAGGGAAGGACGAGGGGAGGAGGGGAGAGAAGCGGAAGGGAGGAAGAGAACGGAGGGAGAGGGATCAGAGAGGGCTGGAGGTGAGGAGGGGGGCCGGGAACCAGTGCGGGATTCGAATCTCGCCTGCCTAGTGTCCCGACCTCGTACCTCTGGGCTCTCGGTTCCCTTCCCCGCCCCTTGGGGTGGGAATCCCCGCCCAACCCTCTCCCGAAGGCCGAGCGGGCACTCGCAGTAAATGTCAGCTCTCTCCCCATTGTCGGGTGGAGAAAACTGAGGCCCACGGTGAAGTGGCGACTAAGTACCGCACCGCTCGGGGCCGCCCAGCGAGTATTTAGGCGGTTTTGTCCGCGTGCTGGAGAACGAAACTAAAATATCAGTCCGTGCCAGCCAGGCGACGCCGGGTGGGGGGACGGAGGAGGGGAGTCTCGGTTTGGATGAGGGTGACCAGGTGGGACAGGGGCGGGGACCTGGAGCCCAGAGACCCGCGGCGATTCCAGGTAGGCCACGACCCTTCTCGTGCCTCAGTTGCCCAGTCTTTTTGCACCGCGTGGGGGAAACTGCGGGGGTAGGCCTCCCTCCACCAACCACACCCACCGCCTCCCGAGCGGCGGGGGCGCGGGCCGGGCGGCCGGAGCCTCCGCGTCTACGCCGCTCCTCCTAGTCTTGACGTCGGTTCTGACGCCACCCACCCCCACGCCACAGAGTCCGGTCGCCGCATGGGGTTAACTCTTGCGCTGCCGCCCGCTGCGCCGAACACCCCCGCCCTCGCCATAACCTTTCTCTCCCCCATCCCCGCCAGAGGCGAGGCCAGGCTGCGGGGACCGGCGTGAGACAGGTTTTGGGCAGTGCAGCCGAGAGGCCCCATCGGGATCAGGTCTTCGCCTGCGCCGTGGAATGCGCCTCCCTCCTCCCTCCAAGTCCGTGTTTACTGCGACTTCGCTCCCTCCGTCCCGGCCCTGACCCTTCCAAGGCTGGGCGTGTCCTTGTCCGGCTGGGTTTTCCCGCCCCGGGCCGGGGGTGGGGGTGGGGGGCTCGTCAGGCCCGGGGCGGGGACCTCTCACCCAGCAATTCACTATTTCAAGGTCGAGCTTCTTACCCACATATTTAAGATGAGGACCGTCCAAGCCTAGAGAACTTATATGTTACCGGGGTGGGGTTGGGGGCTGGCGGGGCGTGCAACCCTGGCCCAGTTCTCAGCTATGGCAGCCCCCCTTGGCCCCCACCCATGTGTGTGCGCGGGGGTGGGGGGCCCTCGATTCCTGCTGCGAGGGAGGGAACCCTGCAGGCCCCGCCCTGCCCCAGGGGAAGTGAGAATGGGGGGCCTTCCCCCGCATCCTCACCACTTCCTCCCTGGGAGAGGCGGCGGCCGCGGCGGGGCCTGGGGGGGAGGGGTAGGAGGCGACAGGCGAGGGGGTTCAGAAGAAACGTCCTCAGGTTCAGAGGAAGGGTCGTCCTGCTCCCTCGCCCATTAAGGGCAGGACTGGCGTTAATACATACCCCTTATGTAGGCCCTCGCCCCCAGTCTGCTCCTTCCTTGGGGCCTCTTCCTAAGCGACGCGGACTCCGCCTGCTCCTCCCTACCCTGGGGGCCCCCGCCGCCTCCTCCCTGCTGCCTCATCCCCGTTGGATCTACTCCCCTACAGGGGCCAGGATCCTGTAGAGATGCCGACGTGGTGCCTTCCCCCAAGGGCCCCCGCAGCCCCGAGGTCCAGCCTCATCTCCCCGAGATGCCCAGCTCCCTGAGCCTTGTCCCTGAGCCCGTAGAGATTCACCTGGATTCCAGTCTTCCTCCAAAGTCTGGACTTAGACTTCGCTCAGAGCCTCAGTTTATTTATGTGAAAAATGGGGACAGCTGTCCCTCTTCGCGGTGCTTCTGTGGGGCTTTTAAAGAACAACGTCAAGAGTGGGTTTCCCATCTTGGCCTCCTGGAAGCATCTGCTCACTACTTCACTAAATTATATAGTTATTCATTTAATTATTTGTTACTGTATCCATTGATTCCCAACTTCCCTGGTGGCTCAGATGGTAAAGAATCTGCCTGCCATGCAGGAGACCTGGGTTTGATCCCTGGGTCGGGAAGATCCCCAGCAGCTGGGAGTGGCTAGCCACTCCAGTATTCTTGCCTGGAGAATTCCAAGGACAGGAGCCTGGCAGGCTACAGTCCATGGGGTCACAGAGTCAGACACGACTGACATCCCCCCATCCCCAACCCCAGGTAGTATGGGAAGGATGTCAGGGTCCCACAGTATTGTGGGTGGGGCAGCCCCAAGATGTTTAGGCAGAAATGAGAGCTCCCACTTAACCAACTTGAAGCCTCCTCAGAGAGACCCCTTGCAACCCACACCCAAGAGGCCTCTGCCTGCCACTGCCTTCTGTCCCCCTGCCCCCCAAACAGCTCAGTACCTCGAAGGACCTTGGGAAGATTCTGGCTGATGCAGGCAAACCCCACACATATTATAGTAGGTGCTTGTCACCCAGGCTGGGCACATTATTGAGCTCCTACTGTGTCCTGACCCCCCTTCTTGGAGATAGGAATGTTGTGTGAGTCCCTGAGCCCCTTCCTGCCCTGAGAACACACGTGCCTGTCTTATTGGTTTGGGGCTTCCCAGCCTTTAATATTTTTTGGATACTTGAACATTTGGGGTCCGGAATTGACCCAGAGTGTCCCCGAGGAGGGAATGCCTGAGTTTTGCTCTCATTTCTTCGTTTTTCAGTTTCTTTCTATTTATGGCAAGAGAAACTGGTTTTCCATTCCTGGTGGTGACTCGAAGCTTCCCTTTTGAAATGTCTTTACTGAAGTAAAAGCTGAAAAGGGGTCGACTTAAAGGGAAAAAATGGTGATGCTGACCTAAAGTGGGCTTCTGTGTTATGGTGGTGGTTTCCCATCCCCCGTGAGAGTCTAGTCAGCTTAGAGGTGATAAGGGAAAGCCCAAAACCCTCCCCCAGCACACAGGCCTTGGCATACAGCAAGTGTTCAGTAGAGGGTGGTAGATGAGTGATGATGCTTCAACTTGGCCAAAAGCAAAAGGCAACTTCTGAAGTTGGTCTTGTGACATCTGACCCTTAAATCTGTTTCTCCAGTGTCCACCTGTGAATACATTGGGCCTGGCTTGTGTATACAGCAAGTGTACTCACCTAGGCCTGTGCTATGTGCTTGGTTGTGTCCGATTCTTTGTGACCCCACGGACTGTAGCCCGCCAGACTCCTCTGTCCATGGAATTTTCCAGGCAAGAATACTGGAGCAGGTTGCCATTTCCTACTCCAGGGGATCTTCCCCACCCAGGGATCGAACCAGAATCTCTATGTCTCCTGCATTGGCAGGTGGATTCTTTACAACTGAGCCACTTGGGAACCTGGGCGTGGGTATTCAGCAAATGTACACAAATGTGCACCCGATGAATGCAGGAGTCCTGCCTGTCCTGGGGGGGGTGGGGGTCAGCGTGGCCTAAGTTATTTTCTTCTTGTCCCATAGTCCTGGGCTCACTTGGGACGGTCAATCAATCAGCATATGTTGGACTTAGTGGCTCTTCTGGGAGCCTAGGGACACCACAATCTCGGGGAACAGTCAACAGGGTCGCCGGTCGTAAAGCAGGTTCTACCTGGTGTCCTTCTGGTGCTGAAGGGGGCTGGCGGCCCATCAGTTCCCTCGTTTGTAAAATGGTCTTGTGAGACTGGAAAGAGCTAGAGGGCTGGGGCTGGGTCCTCGCCCAGCGACCGGACCAACACCTGCGCTGGACGAGGGAGACGACGGCCGTTCCCGCTGCAGGCGAGGGCGGAAGCGGGGCAGGAGGGGAGGGGCCGCCGCCTGCGCCAGTAACCCGATCCTCTGGAATGCGCCGGGGCCAGACGCGCCCCCAGCCCGAGCCCGGCGCCCATCCCCCCGGCCGATCCGCGGGTCCTGTCACTGGGGACGACCTCCGCAAGCTCCACCCCCACCAGCCCTTGGGTGCAGAGCGCCGGGGACTCTGTAGGCAGGAGCCCCACCCGCCCCGCGGGGTCCCGAGAGCCCGGGGACCGTCCTTGGGAAGACCCTCTGTCCCAGGACCGCTCCGCTTCATTCCTTTCGGCTTCCTCCTTAACTTTCTTTGGGGTTTTGTGTTTTATTAAGTAGATTTTAGGTCTCGATCTTCAAATAAAGACTAAACATTAAATCGAATTGTAGGTTCCTTTAAACAAGAAAGCAATCTCTTCGCACTGGGGAGAGGCCAGAGCCGGGAGATTTGAAAACGGGCGAGGGGGCCGTTACGATCAGCCAGCCTCCCTTTGAAAGTCTAGGGTGGGGATGGGGCTTCAGCTTCGGCTTTGTGACCCAGGGCAGGTCACGCATCCTCTCTGGACCCTGCTGGGGGTGGGGGGTGGGGTGGGGGGGGTGGGATAATTCCCAAGACTTAAGACGCTGCAGGGAGAATCAACGGGAAAATGAAGAGTCCCAACCTAGCCATTTTACCGTCTAGTCCCTCAATTCCATCTGCCACTTCTACCCTTGAGACAGGCGCTCAGCTGTGTCCGACTCTTAACGACACCATGGACTGCAGCATACCAGGCTTCCCTATCCTTTACCACTTCCCAAAGTTCAAATAGCACCTGGGTTTTGGAAGCACTTTCACCGCCACCCTTACCTTCTCTCTCTCTGGCTTTCCCTGGCTCAGTGAATCAAGCCTCACTTCCTTCTCTACCCTGCGCAGATGTGGCCAGCAGGTAGGTTCCTGCCCCTGGACCTTTGCACTTGCTGCTCTCCCTGGGATGCTGCCCTCAAATGAATTATCTTATGGTTTGCTCCAGCTCCTCCTGAATTCAGCATCATCTCCTGGGGTGACCTTCCCAGAGTACTCAACTCTAAAACAATTTCCCCCTGCATCCTGCAGGAAGAAGGTACCATTTATTCTCCTTGAAGCTGTGCTTGTCAGGTTCCTCCCTCAGACTGTGTGCCTGAGTGGTTGCTGGTGTTTGTGTCATTCATGTGTCCCCCCATCACTAGGTTCACAGTAAATGCACAGTCAATGTATGTGGAATGAATGAATGAATGGGAGATAGCCCATGTTCACTGCCTGGGACTGGTTGATGGATTTCAGGCCCCCTTTGACCTGCCTGAGGAGCCCCTAGGGAAGACTAAGCTGGAAACAGCTGCACCCCAGCTCTGGGGGGGTCAACCCCTGGCCCAAATGGAGGATCAGGACCGGGGTGTCCCAGAGGGAAAAAGGAGAGGATGAGGAAGGACATTGGGTCACAAGGAATGGCAAGTCACAGCACAGGAACCTGATGGGGCAGGTATTGAAGAGTAGGGATGGCAGAGGCTACCAAGGGCAGCCAAGACAGGTCTTCCCCATCTAGCCCCAAGGACCCTCCTGGGGCAGAGTAAATTAGACATAGAGAGTGGGCAGGGCTCAGTCAGTTGATGGAAGACTTCTTGGAGGAGGGGACACTGGAGGTGGGTTTTGAAGGATGAGTAGGAGTTTGCCAGGAGGCTAAGGAAGGGGAGTCCAGGCTGAGGGTACTCCAAAGAACTGCAATTAAGTTTGGCCAAATGATAATAAAACAATTACAGAAAACATTTATTGAGCTCTTACTATTTGTTCAAATACTTCCAATAGAAGTCAAAATACTCTATGAAGTAGGTGGGATTATTTGCTCCATTTTCATAAGCAGTAAATACAATCAGAGAGGTAATACGCCTTGGCCTTCCTTTGCCTCCATTTTCCAAAGCCTGTCTGCTGGTCACCCTCTCAGCTCAGGCTAGCCCTGCCCACAGCTCACCAGACCATTCTTACCTATCAAAGTCAAGGCCCAAGGTCAGGGGGGAGCCTCCTTAGGCTGCCCACTCACCCTCCTGCCTTGGGGAGAAGCATGGCCCCATCTCCTTCAATCTAGCCCCACTGCATAGGCCCAGAGAACGTTGCTAGGGCAGGGCTGGTTACAGGCTAGGGGCTGCATCCCCTTCATTTAGGGGTCCCTATGGCCAGACTGGGACCCGAGAGGACACGACTGGAGGGTACAGAAACCCACATGCCTGGAAACACATATACACACACACATACATAAAATGCTTGGAAACACAGATACATACATACACATGGGTACACATATGCATGGATTCACACAAGCACAGACATCCCCTCCTGTGTGTGAACACACTTGGGTACATTGACCCATACATGAACACATACAGGCACATGGGGGCACAGACAGACATTTGTGGGTACACAGACACACATCCATACCCCCACCTCTCCACCAGCCAGGCCAGGCCTCTTTCTCATGGTGACAGCCTCCCTCAAGGCCTTCTTGCTCCACAGCCCAGTAAGGGGCAAGGCCAGGTGAGGAAGGGAGACAGAAGACCAGGTATTCATGTCCATAGGCCAGTCAGACAAACTGAGGCCAGACAGTGCCACAGCAACCCCACCAGCCCTCTCCTTTAACACTGGCTATTGGATGCTAGGCCCCATGCAGGAAGCTAGAGACCCAGCAGGCCCAAGATAGCCTGCCCTGCTGGGACTTATGGTCCGCCCTAGCACTGTGGATGGTTCCAGGTATAGTGGAAACAAGGTGAGTTGGGAGGGGCCTCTCTGAAGACCAGCCGTTGGCATTGGGGGAAGGGAGCCAGACCTGTTAAGGCCCTGAGGGCAGCAAGGAGTTGGGAAGACAAAGCTCAGAGGGTGAGAGTGAAAGGTACCAGGGTGTCACCAGAAAGAACAAAGGAATGTATGGGCCCTCCACCAACTGGTGATGGACTGGGCGCCATCCAGTGTGTGATGAGAGCCATGGACAGGTTCTGTGCAGGGGTCGTAGGTTAGACCCAGATGTCCCAAGGATCTCTTGGGAGTGTGGTGAAGGGCCCCTCCCATCTCCCTCATATTCCCATCCCCAGCTAGTCTTTATGGAGGCCCATTAAGCCTGACCTGACAATCATAGTAGTAATTAACAGGTAATAATTACCAGCTGGGATTCCTGACTTAACAGCCCAGTCCGGGAACCACCGGGGTACCCACAAGAAGCTCTGGCAGACGCAGAGGTAAAAACGTAAGCCGCTGATCAGGGGCATGGACGCCCGGGTTCTACTGGATGGATAAGAGCTCAGGCTGGTCACGCTCTGGCCTCGAGGGCAGGTCACTCTACCTCGCAGAGCCTCAATTTCCCGTCTGTAAAGTCAGGAAGTCGGACTCCCGCGATTTAGACCCCACCGTATGAAAAGTAGCAGGATCAAACCATTTCCAACAACTTCTGGCTGGAACCGCCTCTCCCCTCCCCAGTCTTTCTGGGGCAAACACACCGGGGTGGGGGTGAGCTGGAAACAGACCTAGCCCACACCCCCGACGAGCCGCCGGGCACAGCTCCCTTAGGCCCGCACAATGGCCAGTCAGAGGCGCGATAAGGGAGACCCAGCATAGTGAAGCGGGAGGCGCCAGGGAGTTATTTATCCATCCGGAGCCCCATCCCCCTCCCGTCCCCGGAGGACGGCACCGCCCCCGTCCCTCCCGGGGCCCCACGCGCGGATGCGGGGCGGGGCCTCTGGGAGGGCGGGCGCCGGGTGGCCGGGCCCATCACGCCACCCGGGACGTGCCTTGGCGGGAGGCGGCGCTGGGGGCATCGGTCGTACACAGCACTCCTGGGGCGGAGTGACCAGGCTTGGTGCTCGGCCGGCCCCCATGACGTCAACCCACAAGGCAGCGCGCTGTTGTGCCGTTTACCGCGCGTCACCCGGACAACGGCAGTCGGTGGGGGACGAGGGGGGCGTCATTGACTTGGCCCCACCCCATCATGCAAATGAGATACGTCACTCGTGCCCAATGGCGAGCGGGGACAGTGAGCTCATCGCGCCGGGCCGAGGCTATAAGGGGGCGCACGGGTTGCGCGGCGCAGGAGCCGCCGCCAGTGGAGGGCCGGGCGCAGCGGCCGCGGCCGGGGCGGGCGCAGGGCCGAGCGGACGGGGGGGGCGCGGGCCCCCGGGCGGCCGCGGCCACTCCCCCCCCCGGGCCGGCACGGCGGGGGAGGCGGAGGATGGAAACACCCTTCTACGGCGATGAGGCGCTGAGCGGCCTGGGCGGCGGCGGCAGTAGCAGTGGCGGTGGTGGCAGCTTCGCGTCCCCGGGTCGTCTGTTCCCCGGGGCGCCCTCGACGGCGGCAGCCGGCAGCATGATGAAGAAGGACGCGCTGACGCTGAGCTTGAGCGAACAGGTGGCGGCAGCGCTCAAGCCCGCGGCCGCACCGCCCCCGGGCCCCTTGCGCACCGACGGCGCCCCGGGCACGGCGCCCCCCGACGGTCTGCTTGCCTCGCCCGATCTGGGGCTGCTCAAGCTCGCCTCGCCCGAGCTCGAGCGCCTCATCATCCAGTCCAACGGGCTGGTTACCACCACGCCGACGAGCACGCAGTTCCTCTATCCCAAGGTGGCGGCCAGCGAGGAGCAGGAGTTCGCCGAGGGCTTCGTCAAGGCCCTAGAGGACTTACACAAGCAAAACCAGCTGGGCGCGGGCGCGGCCTCCGCTGCAGCCGCCGCCGGGGGACCTTCGGGCACGGCTGCGGGCGCCGCGCCTCCCAGCGAGCTGGCCTCAGCGGCGGCCACGCCCGAAGCGCCCGTCTACGCGAACCTGAGCAGCTACGCGGGCGGCACCGGGAGTGCTGGGGGTGCTGCGACGGTCGCCTTCGCCGCGGAGCCCGTGCCCTTCCCACCGCCGCCACCCCCAGGCACGTTGGGGCCGCCGCGTCTGGCCGCGCTCAAGGATGAACCGCAGACGGTGCCCGACGTGCCGAGCTTCGGCGAGAGCCCGCCGCTGTCGCCCATCGACATGGACACGCAAGAGCGCATTAAGGCAGAGCGCAAGCGGCTGCGCAACCGCATCGCTGCCTCCAAGTGCCGCAAGCGCAAGCTGGAGCGCATCTCGCGCCTCGAGGAGAAAGTGAAGACGCTCAAGAGCCAGAACACGGAGCTGGCGTCCACAGCGAGCCTGCTGCGCGAGCAGGTGGCGCAGCTCAAGCAGAAGGTCCTCAGCCACGTCAACAGCGGCTGCCAGCTGCTGCCCCAGCACCAGGTGCCCGCGTACTGAGCCCGCGCACGGGGCGCATGCGCGGCCCCCTCCCAGAGAGGCGGGCTCGCGGGGGGGGGCGTGGGCGCCCCGGACTCGGAGAGGGCGCGGCCCCGGGGACCCCCCCCCCCGCCAGGGTGCCAGGACTCGGAGAGGGCGCCACAGACTCGACAAGCTGGACCCCCTGCTCCCGGGGGGGTGAGCGCATGACCTCCCCTGCCCCGCTCTTGCGCTGCCTTTATCCCGGGCGCGCGGTCACCCCGTGTTGCACAAACCCGCGCGTCCTGGCCGCCCCTTTGTACACACCGCCGCCGAAGAAGGCTCCGAGGGGGCGCAGCCTCAAGCCCTGCGCTTCCTTTTTCTTTTACCCTTTTTTTTTTTGACTTTGGAAGAGAGAAGAACAGAGTGTTCGATTCTGCCCTATTTATGTTTCTACTCGGGAACAAACGTTGGTTGTGTGTGTGTGTGTGTTCTCCTGTGTTGGTTTTTTAAGGAAATGGGAAGAAGAAAAAGAAAAAAAAACCCTCTCTCCTCCCCTTTCCTCGCTCTCGCTTCCCCTCTCCTTCCATCCCTCCGTCACCCTCTCCTCCCGCCCTTTTCCCTCTGTTTGTTTTTTTGTTTTGTTTTGCTACGAGTCCACATTCCTGTTTGTAATCCTTGGTTCGCCCGGTGTTCTGTTTTCAGTAAAGTCTCGTTAACGCCAGCTCGGCTCTTCGCCTCCTTCTTCTCTTGCAGGGGCCTGACGGGGTGGGCGGGGCCTGGCCGGGTCCCAGCCCCTCCTGCCTCTTTCACCTCCTCCTTCCGCCCCTGCTCGGAGGAGGCCGGACTCGGCGTTCGGGAAGAGCCTGCACATCTGGCGCTCATCGAGCGCCATCTAGGCGCCCCTGGGCGCCGGGCTGACTCCGGTCGGCTTGGGTGGGGGACAGTGGGGTTTGCAACCTGCCTTTGGAACTAGCCAGCCCGCGGGTGTCCCCTTTGCGTAGGAGGGACTGCGAGAGGGAAGCGAGGGGCAACTCCAGCTCGAGACGGAGTGAAGGGCAGAAACTTGAACTTTACGGGCTGCTGTCTGCTTGTCTCTTAAGATGGGCAGAGCAATCGTAAACTTGTCCCATAAAGTTGTGAGGATTAAGAGAGTTTGTTTACAGAGCCCGTTTCCACCTGGCTTACAGGTGGTGCTCAATCTAAGCTTGTGTTATCATTTGTTGGATGGGAAACCTGAATCTCAGGACCAGAAGAAAGGCTGACACAGGTACTCAGACCCAGGCTGTCTTTCTCCAGGCCTGGGGTGTGGGTAGGTTCTGTGGGACCTCCCTGATAGAGCACTAACTTGAAATCCAGGATTTTTCAAGTACTTTCTGAAACACCCCTCCCCCAACATCCTGTTCTCCACCGTTTTGAAGAAGCTAAGGTTCAGAGAGGTCGAGTGACTGGCTTGAGGTCACACAGCCTTTTTAGGAGCCTGTGCCAGGATGTATGGACCTTGGACGTCTCACCTCCAGAGCCTTGACTGCCAGGTTCCCCTCTGCCCCTGCCTGCTCTGGCCTTTCCTATTGTGGGGGCAAAAGACCCCAGACCTTGGGCTTCTGCCTCACTTGGGGTCCTCAGGGACTTGAGCTTTGGTGGCCAAGGACACAGGGCAAGTGAGTTTTGAACTCCAGTTGTGTACTCAGCCCTGCTAGGGAAGGTGGGCAAATCATGCCTGTTTTACAGATGGGGAAACAGGTGTAGAGAAAGAAGGCCTTGTGCCCACAGTTCCCCTTGGCCATCAAAAGAGAGGGGCCTCCACCTACAAGTTCATTTTTCCTCAAGGTCACCCTGGCTGCCCACTTTTCAAGGCTTCGAGAGCTGCTTTGGGGTTTGTTTTTTAACCATGTGACCTCTCCTTGGTACCACCTTCAGGCAGATGTTTCAGGAGAGGGGCCTGGAGTGAGAAGAGGGCTGATAACTGAGCTTGGGGTGTCCACACAGAGGAGACCAAGAAGAACCATGCTTGGGGGGCAGAGCTTCACTCTTCAGGAGACTTGGGTCCCAGCTTGAATGCCAGTGTGCCACTGTAACCCTCAGCCAATTTCCCTCCCTGCTCGGGCCTTTACCTCCTGTGCTGTGGAAAGGATGTGTTTCCTGTGTCCAGGTAACAACATGTCTCGGGTCAGAAGTTGGAAGTGCTCAGGAGACAAACAGTGGAGAAAGAGCAGTCAGGCGAGGTGCACCCTGTGCAGCCCCAAATCTATAGAGAAGGGGGGAACCCAGGGAAGTTACAAGATCTGCTGACGCCCCCGAAATGTTTTTACTCACAGCACTTCTGACATCAAATGTATGTTTGTTTTATTTTCCCCCACACCAACCAGTTCTCCAATGCCAGACACCAACTGGGTATCCTGTAATTCTGTACTGCAGTTAGAAGAGACCACACAGGTGAAGGGTTCAAGACTGCCTCACTTCAGATACCGATCAGTCCTAGATTACTACCCCTTTATTTTAATTTAAAATAATTTTTATTAATTATTAATTAATTTAATAAATACTCCTTTATTTTTTAATTTATTTTTTTATTAAAAAAAATCTACCTATTTATTTATTTTTGGCCTCTCCAAGCATGCTAACCAGGATTTGAACTTGTGCCCCCTGCGGTGGAAATGCAGCATCCTAACCACTGGAGTGCTAAGAAATTCTCTGTCCCCTATACTTAACGACTGATTATAAACCCGAGAGTTTCCACTACCCACCCATTCCTAAAACAGCTCACAGACCCCAGCTCACAGACTATTTCCAGTTGATTATAAAGAAAATAACTCAGGGACAAGCACATGGAAGGAGACACACAGGGCAAGGTATGGGGGAAGGGCAGGGAGCAGCCCTGCTCTCTCTAGGTACCTCATCTTTTGAGCATCCCATGTGTTCACCAATGGGATGAAATCACTGGCGTTTGGGGATTGACTCAAAATCCAGCCATCTCGCCTCCCAGAAGGTCTGGAGGTGGGGGCTGAAAGTTACAGCCACCTAATCACGCCTTCCCTGGAGTAGGAAATGGCAACCCATTCCAGTATTCTTGCCATGAACAGAGGAGCCAGTGGGCCATGAGGTTGTGAAGAGTAGGACACTACTAAGTGACTAGAGTAGGACACTACTAAGAGACTTCGCACAGTTCGCACAGCACGGTCTTTTTGGAGACCAGCCCCCATTCTGAAGCTGTTTAAGTGCCTCCGGCTACTGCTTTTCTTTAGCATACAAAAGACACATCACTCCGGAATTACCCAAAGTTTTAGAAAAGTTTTAGGCTAAAAACCAAGGACAAAGATCAGATATATCTTGGGACTTATCTGGTGGTCCAGTGGATAAAGACTCCATGCTCACAGGGCAGGGAACCCAGGGTGGATTCCTGGTCAGGGAGCTAGATCCCACATGTGGGAACTAAAAGTTTGCATGCTGCAACTAAGACCCTGCACAGCCAAAGAAGGATCAAGTGTGTCTTACACCTTCCCGCTAAATGGCAGCATGAGGGCCTTTTACCTCCTCGAAGGAGCCTTGGGGCTCGGTGGAAGCCCCGTCTTCACTAGCAGTGCCATGAAGGGCTTTTTGGAAACCACATATCTGACACCTACTTGATACTTTTTTGGAAAAAAAAGGCTTTGACTCCACTTGGCCCTGGGCAGGTGTCTCTTTCCAGGCTCCACCTCCTCACCCAAACTAGTGCCTTTCCTTCTGGCCTTAGGGCCTTTGCACAGCTGCATGGCCCGATACACCTCTTCCCTCAGCCACACAGCTCATCTCCACCTTTCAGCCTCTGCTGCAAGTGCCCTTATGGAGCTCCATCGGTGCTCTGTGCTCCTACTATTATTGTCCTGATCACCCTGGATTTGTGTTTGGCTCCCTTAGGGCCCGGATAGGAACTATCCTGGTGACTGCCGAAACAAAAGACCTAAGTTTTGTCCAACTGCCATGTCCCCTCGGTTTTGCCCAGAACCACGCTCACAGTGTGGAAAAGACAGGGTCTTTGCAGAGGAAGGCTGAGCATCCCTGATGACCTCTGGCTTGAATGTCCCCCCCGACCCTGCAGGCTCCCCAGGGAGGCCAGCCAGAGGCCTGTGGGCCAGGCTGTGTGGCTTTGGCAGGACTTTGCTGAGCTGAGGCCAAAGTGTGTGTCAGCCAGGACCCAGCCAGCAATGATTCACACCAGGCCTTGGCCCAGCCCCAGGAGGTGACTGGGGACGGTGGCCTCACTTCCCCTTCCAGGACTGTGGCTCAGGGTCAGTGCCCACTTTTGCCAAGCAGTGATAAGTTCCCAAGGGGCCCTGGACCTAGCACTACCCTAAGGAGCCCCCATCCTCAACAGCGGGAGCCCAGAGCCTGTGCTCCTCTGCTTTAAACCCTCTCATGGCTTCCCTGCACCTTCTCAACAAAACCAAAGCTGCTATCCTCCTTTCTGAAGCCCCACTTATTCAATCACCCTCCCTACCCTCCTTTGCCTCCCTCAACGGCTTTAGCCTCCTCCGTGTTCTCTACGGTCTTCCCTGGTGGCTCAGACAGTAAAGAATTCTTCCGGCAGTGCGGGAGACCTGGGTTTGATCCTTGGGTCAAGAAGATCCCCTGGAGTAGGAAACGGCAACCTACTCCAATATTCTTGCCTGGAGAATTTCATGGACAGAGGAGCCTGGTGGGCTACAGTCCAGGGGTGTGGCAGAGTCTAACAAAACTGAGCAACTAACACTTTCACCATGTTCCCTAAATGTGACCAGCTTGTACTCACCTCAGGGCCTTTGCATGTGCCCTGCCATCCATCTGGGATGCCGTTCTCCCAGCAGGCCCACAGTCAACTCTTTTTCTCTCTCCGGGGGGTTCAGCCTATCCCATCCCCTCTTTGGTTTGTGAAATGAAATATTTCCTTCTGAATCCAGTGGGCAAGAAATGTCACAGCCGTCAGCGGTTTCTGGCTTCTAAATGTAAATGGGGGCTCCCCAAAGGGAACAAGATCCCTCGAATCCAGCAGCTGCCCCCCATGGTGAGTGCTGAGGAGCTGGGTGGTAGGGGGTTAGGGGCGGAATTCACCACACCTGCCACCCCTTACAGTGAACAAGGAAACAGGATTTGGCCCCAGATGGCTGAGGTGCATCGGAAAGAAATTATTTCAGTGAGCCCAGAGGCTTACATCTTTTACATAGTGTGCTAAATTCCTTAACTTGATACCTGATTTTTCTTACCTCACAATAATCTTTGATGTTCTGATGCTCCCTTTGTTGCAAACTTGTATATAGCCTGACTCCCCCTCCTGCCTCCTTGGAGCAGTTTTCTCAGGGCTACTGAGAAGCTGGCCCCTCGGGCTAGGGGTCCTGAACATTCCTACCAAATAGAACAATTCTCTATTTACAGGTTGTGACTATTTTTAGTCTACAGATTCCTTCCTAACAGTTTCACACCCCTAAATTATTTGAGTTGTTTGTGTCCCCAGCACAAAGGTCCCAGCACAGAGTAGGTGTTCAGCAAATGTCCAAGGGATGAGAGACTGAGGCCATCTCTGGACACATAAAGGGGGAGAATTTGGGGTCCCCTCTGTGCTCAGAGCCCTAACTTTTCTATTTGGGATGGGCAGACAAGATGTAGCAACCACCATACCCTTCAACCCTGGCCTGGGTTCTGCCCCCTCCTCCCCCTCCCCCCTCCCCCCACTGAGTCAGCCTTCTAGAACCCCCTCCCATCAGGAGCTGGTGGGGATTGGCCAGAACCTGGCTGTGAGTCACAAAGGCACCGTGGCACCAGCGCCCCAAGGCTGGCTGTTCGGGCTAGTGGGTTCAGGTTCAAGGGCAGGTGAGTGAGGCTGGTGGTGGGTTTGGTAAGGGTGGGTATGTGGAGACCTGGTCATTCTCCCAGGGCCCCCAGGGCCTTCAGGAGCCTCCTGGGCCTTCCAGGCTGCTCTGAGAGGTGGGATAGCCCCACAGCCCCACCTAGCAAAAGTGCAAGGGGCCCCCCAAAGGCCTGATGGTGAGTTTGTCTGCCTTGGGAACCCAGCCTGAAGAGCCTATCACATTTTCTTGGGAACCTGGGAAAGTGGTCTTTGCTCATGTGACATTAAATGGAGGCCCAGAGGGGTTTGCTCAAAATTGCCCAACTGGTTACTCAGCTCATGTGTCTGTGGCTCTTACTCCTTCTTCTCATTTCTCGACATCCTGTTTCTGTCACTCTGTCCTTCCTTTGTCTCATTCTGATTAAGTTTATGGAACAGGCTGAACCATGTGATTGAGGAAACCTCAGAACCTGAGATGGACCAATTCAGACCCTGAAGTTACCGTCTCCAAGTTCTGAATGCTGGGCCACATTCATCCATCCATCTGTTGATCCATCCATGTATCCATCCTTCCATTTATCCATAAATCTCTCTGTTTACAAAAAAATATTTACTTGGCTGTGCTGGGTCTTAATTGCGGCCCTCAAGATCTTCGCTTTTCTTTGCCGCACGCAGGATCTTCATTTGCGGCATGCACACTCATAGTTGTGGCGTTTGGGGTCTAGTTTCCCAGGCAGGGATCAATCCCCGGGCCCTCTGCATTGGGAGCACAGAGTCTCAGTCACCGGACCACCAGGGAAGTGTCCCCATAAATGTATCTTGGACACCTACTATATGTACTGTTCTAGGCACTGGGACTCAAAAACAAACAAAGGGTCCTACCTGGTGGTCAACTCACAGTCTAATGGGGGAGGCAAATAAGAAACAATATAAAGAAGTAAGACATGGTATGTTGGCTTCTCTGGACCTTAGTTTCCTCCTCTGTGACATGGAGACAGTGACTGTGCAGACTCCCAGGGGAACCAGCCTCAGGCCAGTTTGCTGTTATGAGTCAGTTCCCATTGATGCCCATTGTGCCTGGGCCTGGCCCATCTTGGGGCCAGATATTCCGACCATCACACAAGTGAAGTCAAAATGTCTAATGTGAAAGGAGGTGGTGCTTGGGTCTTTGAAAACAAATGGATTGTGATCATCTCTGTTTTAAGGTATTTAGTCCATTACTGTATCAGTGATTAATATGATTGAATTTAAATATACCATTTTACTAATTTCCTTTCTGTGCTCTCTGAATTTTATTCCTCCATCTCCCTCTTCTGCCTTTTTTTATTTTTGGATTATTTGAATCATTTTTAGAATTCTATTTTAAATTCTACTGCCTCCTCCCACCCCCCAACCTTTTTAGGGGCTGCTCAAGGAGTTGTAATCCTTAACAAACATCCTTAAGTCATAACTGAATTAGAGTTACTGTTGTTCTACTTCATCTAAAATGTAAAAATCTTCCAACCATATAGGTCCTTCTACCCTCAACATTGTTGTTTGGTCTCTACTTTTCATGTGAAATACATCTACATAGATTATAGATGCCACAAGACCATATGTTAATCTTTGCTTATACTGCCATATGTGTTTTTTTTAAAGATGAAAATAATAGTCTTTCCTGTTTATGTGGGTATCTGTCATACCTTCTGTATTCTTCATTTCTCCCCAGATATGTCTCCCTCAAGTATAATTCTCATTCAACTTGAAGAAGTTTCTTAGCATTTCTTATAATGCAGATGTACAGGTGACAAATTCTTTTAGTTTTATTTTACCTGAAAATGTCTTTAACTTTATTGCCAAAGGACATTTTCACTAGGTATAGAATTATCAGTTGGCAGGGTTTTGTTGTTGTTCTTTCAGCTCTTTAATTATGTGCATGTCAATCCTCAATCTATTACCTCTTGCCTCCAAATGTACCTTTCACTATGTACCTTATCTATAATAAACAAAGGACTTCCTTTCATCGTCTCAAGTGAGTGTAATATTAATCTTTCTTAGTAGAAGGTGCTGGTGAGACATTGCAGGGGAAGGGTCAGTAGTAGAAGTGTGAAGATTCCTGGTGAATCTGCTTCACTCCTGAGATTTTGCTGGCTTGGCCTGGTGAAAACCTTTCTGTAGGCTTCTTGACATCAAAGTTCCCATGGTAGCCCACACACTCTGCAGAACTTCTGCCTCCACCAGTGACTGGATTCCTGATATGTGCTCACATCACCAGTTACTGATCACCTGTTCCCCCATCTGCACTTCAGGGGGAGGGTGCTTTTGCTTGCTTGGAAACTCCAGACCTGCTTCAGTCTGGCCAAACCAGCTGGTATCTCTGCTGTCTGGTGAGTCATACCACATCTTCTCCAGGGAAGTCTGAATTTCTTCCCAGTTTGCCTTTCTTTGGAGATATAGCTCAACCCTAGGAAACCACATTAGAGTTTCTTTTTACCTTACAGTTACTGTTTTATTGTCATAAACAGTACTTTACATTAAACTTCCCTCATTTAATCTATGGTTGGTTTTGATCTCCTGATTGGGCCCAGACTGCTTCAATGTGGTTCCACTGTCTTCTGGCTTCCATAGTTTCAGATGAGAAGTTGGATGAATCATGGCTCCACTGTATGTTATCTGTTATTTTTCTGTGACTAAATGTAAGATTTGATCTTGGCTCTTCAGGATGTTGATTGTGTTGAGCCCAGGTGTGTTTCTTTGTGTTTATCTTGTTTAGGGTTTTCTGAGCTCTTTAAACCTAAAAATTATTTTTTCAACAAATTTTTGGCCACTATTTCTTTACATATTTTTATACCTTCCTCCTGTTTTTCTGGGACCCCAATTACATTTATTTGATATTGTCCCATAGGTCCCTAAGGCTTGCTCTATGGCCCATTCTTTATCCCTTCTGTGTTCTTCAAACTGGATAATTTCTACCTATTTATATTCAAACTCACTGACTCTTCTGTCATCTGCACTCTGCTTTTTAGCCCATCCAGATACTTTTTGAATTTTAGATATTTTATATTTTTAATTTTAATATTTCCACCTGGTTCTTTTCTAATATCTTCATTTTTCTGTTTGTCTACTGAGATCCCCCGCCTCCATTCCCTATGAGCATGTTTTCCTATTAAGTATAATTATAATAGCTACTCTAAAATCCTTGTCTGATAATTCCAAGAACTGGGCCTCTTGGGGTCACATTCCACTGATAAACTTTTCTCATGAGAATGTTACATTTTTTTGAGTTTATTCAAATTTCTTGTCATTTTGGATTATATCCTAGACATTGAAAATGTTAAGTTGCAGACACTCTGGATACTGTCATAGTCTTCCAAAAGTATGGGTATTTTTTTTAGCAGGATAGTAACTTGAACTCTTTACCACATGCATTGCAAACTTTTTTCCTAGTCTCTTGTACTTTTGGCCTTATTTATGGCATCACTGGTCATACACTTTTTTTTTTTGTCTTTATGATGTCAAACATGTTTATCTTTTTCAAAGCTTTTGGGTTTCCTGTTTAGTTTCATAAGAGCTCACTGACTTATACACACATAATAATAAATGTTCTTGTAATTTTTCAGTCCATCTGAATTTTTTAGAATATGGTATGAAGTAGAGGTCCAAGCATATGTTCTTGCAGATAGATTGCCTTGTACCATTTATTTAAACACAGAATTTCCCTGTCCTGAATTGAAATACATTATATCATTGGTATTTTGGTACATTGGTATTAATTTCTGGTTTCATTTTTCTGTCCCACTGGTCTATTTTTCTAGTCCTGGATGTGAACCATACTGTGGTTATGATGGCTTTTAAGTCTATACATCTGGCAAGTCAAAGTTCTCTTATTGCTGTTATTTTTTATGATCTTTTTGGCTACTTTCACTTACTCTTCCATCTGAACACTGAAATTATTCCATTTCCAAAAAACTCCACATTGAGATTCTAATCGGACTTGAATTATAGTCCGTGAATTGTGTAATAATTGTTATAGGAATTCTTTCTTTCTCCTAAACTGATGGTACATCAGGTGCTAGGGTACCTGTAGTTTGTAACTTGCATTTTTCATTTAATGTATGCTCTGATTATTTGCTTACCTCATTACATATCCCTCAAAATCACTTAAGAGCATTTTGGCCTCTATATGAAGGTGATGCAGAGAGAAAAGCCCCCAAGAGATCTTTTGTCTCTTTTCCTAGCCCTCACATAACTCCTTTGGCTTTTGTGTAATATTTGTTCCTGTGAATTGTATAGTTTTGGACATCACTATAAATGTTTTTTTTTTTTTCTCATTTCCATTTGCGGCTCGTTTTTTTGTATGCAACTTCCCTGGTGGCTCAGACGGTAAAGCGTCTGCCTACAATGTGGGAGACCCAGGTTCGATCCCTGGGTCGGGAAGATCCCCTAGAGAAGGATATGGCAACCCACTCTAGTACTCTTGCCTGGAAAATTCCATGGACAGAGGAGCCTGGTAGGCTGCAGTCCATGGGGTCACAAAGAGTCGCATACAACTGAGCGACTTCACTTTCACTTTTTTGCATGCAGCCATGTGCCTTAGGAATGATGGGATATATATACATGCACGTGTTCTATATGTGTATACATATATGCTTTTAAAAATTAGAATCTCTTGGATCTTCTAAGTTGACAATTCCTGCTAAGCTCTCTTTTCAAACATTTACACTGATTGTTCAAGTCCTTGTTATCTTGCTTTTGCTGTAACTACCAAAAATAATGATACCCACAGCAAGGGTGGGCAACATCTTTCTCCTTCCTTTACCAAAAATGACTTCAGAATTTCAATTTTAAAGTGATGTTTGTTATGGTTTTGTGGTTAGACTTACCATTTTTAGGTATTATCTTATTTATTTAAAAAAATATTTATTATAAATAGCTATGGATTTGGGAAAATGCTTTGGGGCGCTATTTGGAAAACCATATGGCTATCCTTTAAATTTCCAGATGTAATGAATTACCTTGGGAATTTAAAGATACTGAACTATTGTTACATCTTTAGAATAAATCCTGCTTGGGTATAGTATTATTCTTCTGATAACTGGTCATGTTTCCTTTTTTTATGAGTTGGTTTGTTTTTGAGGTATAGTTTTCTTTTTTGAAAAAAGTTTCCTCCCAGTTTTATTGAAATATAATTGACATACAGCACTGTATAAATTTAAGGTGTATGGCATAATGACTTACATACATCATGAAATAATGATCACAAGAAGTTTAGTGAACATTGGGACTTCCCTGGTGGTCCAGCAGTTAAGTCTCTGAGCTCCCAATGCAGGGGCTGCTGATGTGATCTCTGGTTATAGCTCAGTTGGTAAAGAATATGCCTGCAATGCAGGAGACCCCGGTTCGATTCATGGGGTGGGAAGATCCGCTGGAGAAGGGAAAGGCTACCCACTCCAGTATCCTGGCCTGGAGAATTCCATGGACTGTATAGAACATGGGGTTGCAAAGATTTGGACACGACTGAGCGACTTTCACTTTCACTTGGAGAATTAATCCCACATGCTGCAAGTCATGGCCTTAAATAAATAAATATATAAAAGAAAAAAAATGTTTAGTGAACATCCATCATCTCATATAGATACAAAATAAAAGAAAAAGAAAAATATTTTCCCTTGTGATGATAACTCAGAATTCACTCTCTTAAATCTTTTTTTTTTTCAAAGCAACAAGCACATCTCATATAATTATAGCTTCAGTCCGTCAATCAGTTCAGTCGCTCAGTCGTGTCCGACTATTTGCAACCCCATGGACTGCAGCACACCAGGCTTCCCTGTCCATCACCAACTCCTGGAGTCTACTCACACTCATGTCCATTGAGTCAGTGATGCCATCCAACCATCTCATCCTCTGTCGTCCCCTTCTCCTCCTGCCTTCACTCTTTCCCAGCACCATGGTCTTTTCCAATGAGTCGGTTCTTCCATCAGGTGGCCAAAGTATTGGAGTTTCAGCTTCAACATCAGTCCTTCCAATGAATATTCAGGACTGATTTCCTTTAGGATAGACTGGTTGGATCTCCTTGCAGTCCAAGGGACTTTCAAGAGTCTTCTCCAACACCACAGTTCAAAAGCATCAATTCTCCGGCACTCAGCTTTCTTTATAGTCCAACTCTCACATCCATATGTGACTACTGGAAAAACCCTAGCTTTGACTAGACAGACCTTTGTTGGCAAACTAATGTCTCTGCTTTTTAATATGCTGTCTAGGTTGGTCATAACTTTTCTTCCAAGGAGCAAGTGTTTCTTAATGTCATGGCTTCAGTCACCATCTGCAGTGATTTTGGAGCCCCCCAAAAAATAGTCTCTCTCAGTTTTCATTGTTTCCCCATCTATTTGCCTTAGGATGATTATTTCAATGTTTCTGTAAATTTCGAGGCAGCACATACAGAGTGAAGTAAGCCAGAAAGAAAAACACCAATACAGTATACTAACACATATATATGGTATTTAGTCAATCAGTAAAGATAGCCCTGTATGCGAGACATCAAAAGAGACCCAGATAAATAGAACAGTATCATGGACTCTATGGGAGAGGGCGAGGGTGGGATGATATGGGAGAATCGCATGGAAGCATGTAAATTGTCACATGTGAAACGAATTGCCAGTTCAGGTTCGATGCATGATACAGGGTGCTCGGGGCTGGTGCACCGAGATGACCCGGAGGGATGGGATGGGGAGGGAGGTGGAAGGGGGGTTCTGGAAGGGGAAATCATGTACACCCATGGTGGATTCATGTCAATGTATGGCAAAACAAATACAATATTGTAAAGTTAAAAAGTAGAAAATAAACTAATTTAAGAAAAAAGAGGTAATTTAAAAAAAAGGAACTAAGCCTAACAAGTCACAGTCTAAGAAGATATCAATTAAGCTGTACATAGTACTCCCCCTAAAAGATTAACACATTAACCTATTCACGCATTAACACTATTTCCAAAAGCTGATTCTAACACTTCTTTTCAATGTTATATACTTAAATTATTTTAAGTTACTTTAAATGCCTAAGTAGGTGTTAATCACAAATATTTCCAGTATTATGTATTTCAGTATAATATAGCTGCTGCTGCTGCTGCTGCTAAGTCGCTTCAGTCGTGTCCGACTCTGTGCGACCCCATAGATGGCAGCCCACCAGGCTCCGCCGTCCCTGGGATTCTCCAGGCAAGAACACTGGAGTGGGTTGCCATTTCCTTCTCCAATGCATGAAAGTGGAAAGTGAAAAGTGAAAGTAAAGTCGCTCAGTCGTGTCCGACTCTTCACGACCCCATGGACTGCAGCCTACCAGGCTCCTCCATCCATGGAATTTTCTAGACAAGAGTACTAGAGTGGGTTGCCATTGCCTTCTCCATCTCTTAAATCTTTTATATACAACATACAACATATTTTTAAATCATGTTGTTAATTACATCCCTAATATTTATTTATCTTATAGCTGGAAGTATGTGCCTTTTGCCTGTCTTCATCCACTTCCCCCTCTCCCTACCCCACTCCCTCCGGTAACCACAAATCTGATCTCTCTTCCTATGAGTTTATTTGTTTGGTTTTTTTTTTTTTTTTTGGCTGCACCACAAGGCATGTGGGATTTTAGTTTCCCTACCAGGGATTGAACCCAAGATCCCTGCAGTGGAAGTATGGAGTCTTAACCACTGGACCACCAGAGAAGTCCCTGTTTGTTTGTTTTTGAAGTGTAATTGACACACAGTGTTAAGTTAGTTACTGGTTTACAACTTAGTGATCTGATGTTTCTATGCATTAAACAATGATCACCACGTGGTAACATTGTTTTAAAATATTCCATCATTCTTTCTATGTTTGAGTGAAGGAGTGAAGGAGGCCAGGTTCCCACATCATATCCTTCTGCCACCTTGACTAAAAGGCCAAATTCTAATTTTTTAAGTGAAATTTTGTTTATTAAAGTACCCCCTGAGCCTACTCCTTATACACACACACACACACACACACACACACACACACACAATCACTTGTCAATTTAATGTTTATCCTTCCAGATTTTTCTATGCCTATTCCAGCGTGTGTTTGTATGGGCTATTTTTTAAAAAGTCAAGTCCCGGGACCTCCCCGGTGGTCCAGTGGTTAAGAATCCACCTTCCAATGCAGGGGATGTGGGTTTGATCCTGATCGGGGAACTAAGATCCCATATGCCATGGGGGCAGCTAAGGCTGCACACTGCAACTACTTAGCCCACATGCCATAAATGCACAAGAGCCTGACAGCCACTACTAAGACCTGATGCAGCCAAGTACATAAATAAAAGAAAAAAAAAAGTCAAGTCCTATGGTGCTTGTTATTTGTAACTTGCATTTTTCATTTAAGGTATGCTCTGATTATTTCCTTATCTCATTACATATTCCTCATCATCAGTTATGAGTATTTTGGCCTCTATATGAAGGTGATGCAAAGAGAAAAGCCAGGCCATATTTTCACAATCCAAAGAAACCTACATGACTGGCCTCCCAAGCCCCATCATGTCCCCTCTCAATCACCTCATTTCTGTATTTTATTTTTTGGCTGTGATGGGTCTTCCTTGCTCCACACTGGCTTTCTCTAGTTGCAGTGGGCAGGGGCTACTCTTTGCTGTGATTCGAGGACTTCTCATTGTGGAGGCTCCTCTTGTTGTGGAGCACAGGCTCTAAGTGTGTCGGCTTCAGTAGTTGTGGCACGCAGGCCTAGTTGCTCCTTGGTATGTGGGATCTTCCTGGACCAGGGATCAAACCAGTGTCCCTTACCTTTCAAGGTGGATTTTTAACCACTGGATCACCAGGGAAGCCCCTGTCCAGACTTTTAACCTTCTCCAGTGCATGAAAGGGAAAAGTGAAAGTGAAGTCGCTCAGTCATGTCCGACTCCTAGCGACCTCATGGACTGTAGCCTACCAGGCTCCTCCGTCCATGGGATTTTCTAGGCAAGAGTACTGGAGTGGAGTGCCATTGCCTTCTCCGAGACTTTTAATAGCAGAGCTTAATTTCTTCTCTTCTCTTTTGTATGTCCTATAACTGGACTAACCAATTTGTCTTCTTTTGTGTTCAGTTTCTTTCACTCAAAACAGTGTATGTGAGATTCTTCTATACTGTTGACCGCATTCTCACTGACATGTCAAATAGGATCCATTGATTTATAAATAGGTCAATATTTTTAATCATATTCATTTATAGTAATATATTGATGGATATTAATATATCCATACAGTTGACTTACTCATTATTCTGTTGATGGACATTTGGATGGTTTCTGGTTTGGGGTGAGTATAAACACTTGAACCTCTGAGTATATTCATCTGAGTGGAATTGATGAATTGTCTTCAAGACATGGATCCAAGTGATTGTAACTTGTTCACCTTTTCAGTCGAGTTCAGTCACTCAGTCGTGTCCGACTTTTTGCGACCCCATGAATTGCAGCACGCCAGGCCTCTCTGTCCATCACCAACTCCCGGAGTCTACCCAAACCCATGTCCATTGAGTCGGTGATGCCATCCAATCATCTCATCCTCTATCGTCCCCTTCTCCTCCCGCCCCCAATCCTACCCAGCATTAGGGTCTTTTCCAATGAGTCAACCCTTCGCATGAGGTGGCCAAAGTATTGGAGTTTCAGCTTCAACATCAGACCTTCCAATGAACACCCAGGATTGATCTCTTTTAGGATGGATTGATTGGATCTCCTTGCAGTCCAAGGGACTCTCAAGAGTCTTCTCCAACACCACAGTTCAAAAGCATCAATTCTGCGGCGCTCAGCTTTCTTCACCGTCCAACTCTCACATCCATACATGACCACTGGAAAAACCATAGTCGTGACTAGACGGACTTTTGTTGGCAAAGTAACGTCTCTGCTTTTAAATATGCTATCTAGGTTGGCCATAAGCTTCCTTCCAAGGAGTAAGTGTCTTTTAATTTCATGGCTGCAGTCACCATCAGCAGTGATTCTGGAGCCCAAAAAAATAAAGTCTGACACTGTTTCCACTGTTTCCCCATCTATTTCCCATGGAGTGATGGGACCAGATGCCATGATCTTAGTTTTCTGAACATTGAGCTTTAAGCCAACTTTTTCACTCTCCTCCTTCACCTTTATCAAGAGGCTCTTTAGTTCTTCTTCACTTTCTGCCATAAGGGTGGTGTCATCCACATATCTGAGGTTATTGATATTTCTCCCGGCAATCTTGATTCCAGCTTGTGTTTCTTCCAGCCCAGCATTTCTCATGATGTACTCTGCATATAAGTTAAATAAGCAGGGTGACAATATACAGCCTTGACATACTCCTTTTCCTATTTGGTACCAGTCTGTTGTTCCATGTCCAGTTCTAACTGTTGCTTCCTGACCTGCATACAGGTTTCTCAAGAGACGGGTCAGATGGTCTGGTATTCCCATCTCTTTCAGAATTTTCCACAGTTTATTGTGATCCACACAGTCAAAGGCTTTAGAATAGTCAATAAAGCAGAAATAGATGTTTTTCTGGAATTCTCTTGTTTTTTTCGATGATCCAGCGGATATTGGCAATTTGATCTCTGGTTCCTCTGCCTTTTCTAAAACCAGCTTGAACATCTGGAAGTTCACGGTTCATGTATTGCTGAAGCCTGGCTTGGAGAATTTTAAGCATTACTTTACTAGCACGTGAGATGAGTGCAATTGTGCAGTAGTTTGAGCATTCTTTGGCATTGCCTTTCTTTGGGATTGGAACGAAAACTGGCCTTTTCCAGTCCTGTGGCCACTGCTGAGTTTTCCAAATTTGCTGGCATATCGAGTGCAGCACTTTCACAGCATCACCTTTGAGGATTTGAAATAGCTCAACTGGAATTCCATCACCTCCACTAGCTTTGTTCGTAGTGATGCTTTCTACGGCCCACTTGACTTCACATTCCAGGATGTCTGGCTCTAGGTGAGTGATCACACCATCGTGATTATCTGGGTCGTGAAGATCTTTATTGTACAGTTCTTCTGTGTATTCTTGCCACCTCTTCTTAATATCTTCTGCTTCTGTTAGGTCCATACCTTTTCTGTCCTTTATCAAGCCTATCTTTGCATGAAATGTTCCTTTGGTATCTCTAATTTTCTTGAAGAGATCTCTAGTCTTTCCCAATCTGTTGTTTTCCTCTATTTCTTTGCACTAATCGCTGAGGAAGGCTTTTTTATCTCTCCTTGCTATTCTTTGGAACTCTGCATTCAGATGGGAATATCTTTCCTTTTCTCCTTTGCTTTTCGCTTCTCTTCTCTTCCCAGCTATCTGTAAGGCCTCCTCAGACAGCCATTTTGCTTTTTTGCATTTCTTTTCCATGGGGATTTTCTTGATCCCTGTCTCCTGTACAATGTCACGAACCTCTGTCCATAGTTCATCAGGCACTCTATCTATCAGGTCTAGTCCCTTAAATCTATTTGTCACTTCCACTGTATACTCATAAGGGATTTGATCTAGGTCATACCTGAATGGACTAGTGGTTTTCCCTACTTTCTTCAATTTAAGTCTGAATTTGGCAATAAGCAGTTCATGATCTGAGCCACAGTCTGCTCCTGGTCTTGTTTTTGCTGACTGTATAGAGCTTCTCCATCTTTGGCTGCAAAGAATATAATCAATCTGATTTCGGTGTTGACCATCTGGTGATGTCCACGTGTAGAGTCTTCTCTTGTGTTGTTGGAATAGGGTGTTTGCTATTACCAGTGCGTTCTCGTGGCAAAACTCTATTGGCCTTTGCCCTGCTTCATTCTGTACTCCAAGGCCAAACTTGCCTGTTACGCCAGGTGTTTCTTGACTTCCTACTTTTGCATTCCAGTCCCCTATAATGAAAAGGACATCTTTTTTGGGTGTTAGTTCTAGAAGGTCTTGTAGGTCTTCATAGAACCGTTCAACTTCAGCTTCTTCAGCGTTACTGGTCGGGGCATAGACTTGGATTACCGTGATATTGAATGGTTTGCCTTGGAAACGAACAGAGATCATTCTGTCGTTTTTGAGATTGCATCCAATTACTGCATTTTGGACTCTTTTGTTGACCATGATGGCTACTCCATTTCTTCTAAGGGATTCTTGCCCACAGTAGTAGATATAATGGTCATCTGAGTTAAATTCACCCATTCCAGTCCATCTTAGTTCGCTGATTCCTAGAATGTCAACGTTCACTCTTGCCATCTCCTGTTTGACCAGACCACTTCCAGTTTGCCTTGATTCATGGACCTAACATTCCAGGTTCCTATGCAATATTGCTCTTTACAGCATCGGACTTTGCGTCTATCACCAGTCACATCCACAGCTGGGTATCGTTTTTGCTTTGGCTCCATCCCATCATTGTTTCTGGTGTTATTTCTCCACTGATCTCCATTAGCATATTGGGCACCTACTGACCTGGGGAGTTCACCTTTCAGTGTCCTATCTTTTTGCCTTTTCATACTGTTCATGGTGTTCTCAAGGCAAGAATACTGAAGTGGTTTGCCATGCCCTTCTCCAATGGACCACTTCCTGTCAGACCTCTCCACCATGACCCATCCGTCTTGGGTGGCCCCACACGGCATGGCTTAGTTTCATTGAGATAGACAAGGCTGTGGTCCGTGTGATCAGATTAGCTAGTTTTCTGTAATTTTAGTTTCAGTGTGTCTGCCCTCTGATGCCCTCTCACAACACTTACCGTCTTACTTGGGTTTCTCTTACCTTGGGCCTTGGGTAATTCCTCTCGCAGCCACCGCCCCCAGCCCCCGGCCCCCGGCCCCGCCTAGCCCCTGTCAGCCGCGGCCCCCAGCCCCTGGCCCCCGGCCTAGGCCCTCTTGGCCGCTGCCCCCGGCTCCTACCTATTCTTGTGGATCTGGACACCATTTCTTTTTTTTTGAACACTTTCTTCTCTTTTTAAAAAATATTATTTGGCTGTGCCATGTTTTAGTGGCAGAATGCAGGATCTTCAGTCTTCACTGAGTCATGAGAACTTTTAGTTGTGGCTTGTGGGATCTAGTTCCCTGACCAGGGATTGAACCTGGGCCTCCTGCATTCAAGCCACCTCCTGCTGATAAGCATTGTTGTTTTCAGTTTTGACTCTCATAAACAATGCAGTGATGAACATCCTTGAGTACCCTTCTTTATGCACTTGTTAACTGACCCCCTAGCAATCACCTTTTTGGTTATTTCCAGGTTTGTTTTTTTTTAAGGTACAAAATAACACTGGATACATATCAAGTTTATAACCAAATGGACCTACAAGATAACACAGGGAACTATGCTCAATATCTTGTAATAACCTATAATGAAAGAGAATGTAAAAAAAGAATATATATGTGCCTTCCCTCATGGTCCAGTGGCTAAGACTCCAGACTCCCAGTGCAGGGGATCTGGGTTCAATCCCTAGTCAGGGAACTAGATCCCATATGCCGTAACATAAGTTCCCAAGTGCCGCAGATAAGACCTGGTGCAGCTAAATAAATAAAATAGCACAAATAAATATTTTTAAAAGGAATATAGATATGTATATATAACTGCATCATTTTGCTATATACCTGAAACTAATACAATATTGTAAATCAACTATATTTCAATAAAATTTTTTTAAAAAAAGAAAATTCATTACACATTCATTTTTTGGACTTAAAATTCTTTGTCTTTGGTGTTTCATTGTTAATCCAAAGACATGAACCTGGAGGATATTCACTGACAATTATAGCCAAAATGCCAATTTTTTAAAAAAGATTTATGTATTTATCTGGATGCACCAAGACTTAGTTGCGGCATGTGGGATCTAGTCTCCTGGCCAGGGATCGAACCCAGGTCCCCTCCACTGGACACGAGAATTAGCCATTACATTAGCTACTACACCACCAGGGAAGTCACCCAAAATGCCAATTTTCCTCCATGCCCCCCAGGTTCCAAAATGCCAAATTTTGATGGTGGCTTTACCCTACTCTTTGATCTGATTGGTATTTCTCTAGTTTTACCTCTGAATAAGTGAACTTTGTAATTTAAAAAAGGTTTTGTTTTTTAAATAGAATTTAGTTTTTTGGGTTTGTTTTTTTTTTTGGTTTTAACATCTCTTCATTTTGGTCTTGGGGACAGAGTCAGCCCAGGGCAGTATTGCTGCACACTGCGTGGGATGAAGGGCTGAAGGCTGCTGCTGCTTGCAAGCTGGCTTCTGAGACTGCACCTTCTTCTCCTGCTCTTCCGCCAACTCTATGATCTTCCAAGGTATGAAGTCTGTGGTCCCAGCCAGAAGGGGGGACTCCTGCAAAGTAAGTGTGTTATGTTCCAGGGCTGCCTGAGTATCTGAATACTCTGCACAGGGGTACTTCTGAAATCTGGTCACCTCTTCATGTTTTCTTCTACCCATCCTTCCATCTGTCATTGATCTATCCATCATCTATGTTACCTCCATCTATTCACTCATCCATCCACTCATTCATCAATCCACCTCCTTTTCATTGTTCTCTTTACCAATTCCTTTACCTTTCTTCATTCACTCACTCATTTATCTACTCATATTTCATCTATTCACCCGCACACTCATCTATCCTCCCTCCTCCATCTATCCAATTATCCTGCTACCCACACATCCACCCATTTATCTGTTTACCCTCTCATCCATCCATCCATCCATCCATCCATCCATGTATCCATTTCCTTATTTACTGATCTGTTTGCCAATTCATTCATCAACTTCATTTACTCACCCATTTCCAACCCAAACTCTTTTATCTGTTCCTCCAACCCATCCAATATTCATTCGTCCACTAATTTATCCATTCAGGATCTAGTCATCCATCCATCTATCCATCCAACCTTCAATCTACTCACCTACTCATTTATAGCCAAGTTAGCCACTCAGAACATCTACCTTTTCACAACTGGGAGCCCAGGCCCTGGGGCCACAGAAATGAGTCAGGCTCGGTTCCTACCATCTAAGAATTCAGCATACCATCAGTCAGTGGGAAAAAGCAAATAACACCACTCACACAGACACGGGCTGGATATTTTCAAAACAGTATGATCAGTGCTGTCCTTATAGTATGTTCCAGATACAGGGGAAGGTGGAAGAGCAGGTAGGTGGTCAGGCGTTCAGGTGAGAATGTGCCCTGTGTGCTGATGTTGAAGTAGCCACAGGATGATGTGACCTGGGTACGAAAGGCCACCCGGGCATGTGACTGGGAAGGAGTACCTGCCAAGGAGAGGAGGATTGCAAGATACCAGGAACAAGAACATGTAGGTTCTAGGGAGTGAGTAGCCCCAGCCAGGAGGCCTCATGCCTGCATGATGCTGCTCCCTGACCACCTCCTTACTGCCCCCCACAGGCAGAGCTAACCCACCTAGGAACCAAGACAATGCAGCAAGCAACACAGCTACAGGTGTCACCCAGTGGGCAGAGCTCCTATCAGTCCATCCCCAGTTTCCAAGATGGAATGGGGACACTGTGTTCAGAGCAACAGGTGTCACCCAGTGGGCAGAGCTCCTATCAGCCCGATCCCAATCTCCAAGACAAACCGGGGACACTGCAACCACAGCCCCAGCGTGAACCACCTGCCTCCAAGGAGACCCTTCCGGAACAGCCTTACAACGACAAGACGGTGGCTCATCGTATCCCTCACCTCCGGGCTGTGGTGGAGAGCCAGGCCTTCAGGAATGTCCTGGTGGATGAAATGGACATGATGCTGTCGCGCGCAGCCACCCTCATTCAAGCCAATTGGAGGGGATACCGCCTCCGGCAGAAGCTCATCTCCCAGATGATGGCGGCCAAGGCCATCCAGGAGGCCTGGCGACGCTTCAACACCAGGCGCCTCCTCCATTCTGGCAAGACGATGGAGAAAATAGCGAAGGTGGAAGAGGGGGACATCCCTTACCACCCACCCCAGCAGGTACGATTCCAGCCTCTGGAAGAGGGCAAGTCCCTTCTAGCCCAGCCCACCATGGTGAGCAAGGAGACCCAGTTCCCTTCCTCCAACAGCCTGGCCGCTTATACCCACCAACTGGCCCTGCTGCAGTCCCAAGGCATGTCACAGCCTGGGATGTGTTCTGTCAGAGGCCCCAGCGTCACCTTCCTGCCACACCAGACAGTCGCCATCAAACTTCCATGTCCCGTCAGTCTCAATGAGAAGTGCCGCCCATGCCTGATGACAAGAACCGTCAGAAGTACCTGCCTTGTCCAAGTAGAAGGGGACACAATGAAGACCAAGCAAATAACTGCCAGAGCCAACAAGGCAGGAGCCATGGGGCCACCAGCATCCGGAAGGTGCGCCCAGGCAATTCAAGGACAATTCAAGACCCAAACCCAGGCCCCCATGGAAGCAGGGGTCCTCAAAATGCTACCCCAGACAGGCCCAGCACCTGTGATAACCAAGACCCTCCCCCAGCCAGGGCCCGCTACAACCATGACCAAGACTCCATTCCAGATGTACCCGGCAGCCACTATAACCAAGACCTCACCCCAGCCTTGCCCAGTGCCAATGGGAACAATAGCCAAGACCCCACCCCAGATGTACCTGGCAGCTGCAATGACCAAGATTCCACCCCAGACATACCCAGCAGCCCCCATGACCAAGACTGCAGCCCAGACATGCCCAGCGGCCACCATGATCAAGACTCCACTCCAGTCGTGCTTGGCAGCCATGATGAACAAGACTCCACCCCAGCCATGCCCAATGCCAACTGTCACAATAACCAAGGCCCCACCCCACGTGTATCCCACAGCCCCAGTGGCCAAGATCCCGCCTCAGACGTGCCCACCAGCCACAGCGACCAAGACCCCACTCCAGTCGTGCCTGGCGGCCATGATGAGTAAGATCCAACCCCAGCCATGCCCAGTGCCCACGATAACCATCACCAAAACCCCACCCCAGCCCTGCCCGGTGACCCAAGGGACCAAGACTCCAGCCCAAATGCGACCAACAGCCTCCACGACCAACACTACACCCCAGACACGACCGGCAGCCATGATGACGAAGATCCCACCCCAGCTATGCCTGCTGACCTCGATGATCAAGTCTCCAACTCAGACACGGCCTGTGGCCACGGGGACCAAAGTCCCGCCCCAGATGTGTGCCGTGCCCTTGATGACCAAGATTCCACCCCAGACGCGCCCAGCAGCCACAGGGACCAAGACCCCACTGCAGACATGTCAGGTGGCCACAGTGACCAAGACCCCATCTCATCAGATGCTCCAAGGAGCCTCAGTGGCCAAAACTGCTCCTCCCCAGACGCGCCTGGCGGCCATGATCACCAAGACTCCAACTCAGTTACGCTCAGTGGCCACCATCCTCAGAACCCTGTGCCTGCCCCCTTCAGCAGCTGGAAACCTCAAGCCTCCATTTTCAGCAGCAGCGACACCTGGAATTTCCAATACCTCATCCCACACGTGTCTAAGTGGACCAAAGGGCAAGGCCTCGGTGTACGCGAGACAGGCGACAGGGGTTGTCAAGGTCTCATCCCGCTCATACTTGACAGAGGGAAAAGTGAAATGCTTTCCTCCATCGCATCTGGGGGCTGGGACTGCCAAGCCTCCAGCCAGGCCTCCTTTGGAAGGTGAGAAAATCAAGGCCTTCTCCCAGAAACAAGTGAAAACAGAAACCATGTCTGACACCAGTATGGCAGTGGAAATGCCCAGGTATCTGACCTGGGCAAAAGTGGCCAACGACAGGAACAAGCTGGCACACCTGAGGACGGATGTCTTGAAGGTTCAATCCCAGCTGTATGGGCCTGCTAGAACGGCTGAGGCGCCTCTGAGCACATGTCTGCCTCAAGCGCAACTGGCCCCTTGTTCAACCACAGGCTTGCCCAAGGCCCATCTGCTGGCCGAGTTGACTAAGGCCCTGCCCCAGGAGCATGTGTCTGCCAAGCTGACCAAGGCCCGGGGCCAAGGACACCCACCGGCCCAACCCCCCACAGCCGTGGCCCAACCACACCTGAGTGTGTGTCTGTCTAAGACGCCATCCCAGTCACACCTGCCCGCCAAGCTGATGAAGGCGCAGTCCCAGGCACAGCTGACCACAGCAGTGATCAAAGTACAGTCCCAAGGGCATCTCCCCACCGGATTGACAAAGGCGCAGTCCCAGGCCCAGCTTGTCACAGATACAGCTAAGAGCCTCTATGCGGCCCACCAGGCTGCTGAGCTCAGCAGCAAGACGCAGTCGCAGCCACTCCTGGTGGGCTTCAAGGCTTCTACCCAGCCCTGCCAGCACATCAGCACTCTGCCCCGAGCCAAGCCAGAAGACAGACTGACCCAGCTCCCATCCCACAGCTACGTGCAGGGCAAGGCCACCCTGGGCCTGCACCAGGGGGCCTCTGAGACTCCGAACATGCTGGTGCCTCTGCTGGCCTCTGCTGGCCACACCACGTGCAACGCTGAATCCTGGGGGGACAGCGGGGCTGCCCTGGCCCAGCCGTCAACCACCAGTGCACCCCTGCCCAGCCAGGAGGAGCTAGCGGCCTCCCAACTCGCCTCCCTGTGTGCTGAGCTGACCGCCGTGCTGGGCTCACAGGAGGACCTCCGTGCCCTGCTGGCCAAAGCGCTCTCCCAGGGGGAAGTGAGGGCGGCCCTGAACCAGGCCCTGTCCAAAGAAGTCTTGGGAACCACGATGGCCAAGGGCTTGCCCCAGGGCATCCTGGGCACAGTGCTGGTGAAGGCGCTCTCCTGGAGCGAGCTGGGCACCAGCCTGTCCCGCGCACTGTCCAGGGGTGAGCTCACTAAGGTCATTCAGAGCAGACTGGCAGACGTGCTTAGCAAGGCCCTGACGGAGGAGGAGCGCGCCACCGTGAGCCAGGCCCTGTGTCAGGGGGAGCTGGGCGCAGTCCTCAGCCAATCTCTGTCTCAGGCGGCCCTGAGGTCTGGAGTTGGCCTCCCCAAGGCTGCCTCAAAAACGGTGGGAAGAGGGATGACTGTGATGCCAGCCCCCATGGAGGTGGACTGCAGGGGGAGCCTATCGGCCGCGTGGGGGCCCACCCTGGGCCCCATGAGATTACAGCCCAGCAAGGTTAGGGTTCCCTGGGGTGGGGCCTGGGAGGGTTTTGTCACAGGCTGGCCCTCCGGGCTCTTGGAAGAGAGGGGGGATGGGGCCATGCTGGGGGGGTCACCCTGCTCATCGGTGGTCTCTGTAGGTGCCTGCTTGATTGCTGGGGTGATCACTATTCACCAGTATCCCCCTATTTCTGCTCCGGGTCCCACTCTGTCATGGGAGACGGGACCCAGCCGAAGCCCCTTAAATCTGTACCTGACCCCCAAGGTCTGTGAGGAAAGAGTGTGCCTGCACCCCAGGGCGAGTGAATTGGCATCAGATCTCGGCCCCATGGTGAGTGACGTGAACCCCAACTTGCCCAATGTGCCCCACCAGCAGCTGTCCTCCAGTCTGTGGCAGCCACTCCTTGCCAATGGCGTGGGCCCGAGCACCAGCCGGCCGTCACTGGCCACTGGCAGCTCATCCACAAGCACCAACAGTCCACACGAGGTCAGCAGGGTGGCCCCACACGCGAGAGCATCCCCAGGGGAGGGCAGGTTAGCATCAAGCAAGCTTCCCAGCACCACCGGTCGTGGGAGGGGCACCCACTCCCACAGCTGTGCCACCAACTATCGGGGGTCTGTTTGCTGGTGTCAGCCCTCGGGGATCAGCAGGGTACCCCCCAGGGTGGGCCAACACGAAGGGGCCAAAGTTCCACAACAGCCACCTGTGGTCCCCGAGGAGACCATGCAGAGAACTCGGTCCCCGAATCATAAACGAGCCTCCAAGGGCCCCAGGCAGATGACCAAAGAGGCGACCCCAATTCCACCACAGGCCGCCACAGTGAGCAAAGCACAACTGCATGCCCCCAAGGCCTGTGTCATAACCAGAGGTGTCTGGCCCGGCTCCGTGGCTCCTGGTCGTTGCTTGGCACCCAAGCGAAGGGATCAGGTGGATCCCGGTCTGTTCCAAGCCTCCCCAGACAAGAAGCTGACACCTACCCTTTCCCGAACAGCCATCCCTGGGAAGGAGAAGACTCAAACACGGGGTAGCCTTTCCAGGGCACATGGCCCACAGGAGCGGATAACTGGCCATATACTTAGTGAACTGGTGGCCCATATGCCACAAGGTCCAGACAATGACCTGTCCAGAAGCTTCTCCCAGGGCTCCACAGAATACGGCCTAAATATAAGCAATTCCCAGAGCTCACTGCACAGCTGCAGCTCACTCAACCTTTCCACCATGTCCATGGCCAGCGTGGCTGGTGTTGACGTGGTGGAGGAGGAGCCCTGGGAAGCCAGCTTGGACAGGGACTTTCATCTAGATGCTCTCCTCTCCACAGAGGCCATGGAGAGGTCCCAAGGTTCCAGGAATGTGGAGGAGACTGAGGGAGCAGGTCACAGGCACCTGGCCCCAAGCCTCCATGACCAGTTTTCTGCAGACTCAGAACTGATCCCTATTCTACATCATAGCTCAGTGGCCAGTCGCATGACATTGAGTGTCCAATGGGACTCAGAGGGTGAGGAAGACATGTCCTCAGATCAGAGTTCCATGAATCTGAAGGAGAGTTTGTCCCAGGCACCCTATGGGACTGGGTTAACCAGAAGTTTGTCATTGAGTGATGTGGTCCCTACTGTGTATCAGCAGCCGTCTGTGGCTGGTAGGTTGACCTCATGCCTATCTCAGCCCATAGTAGCCAGTAAGGTGGCCCCAAATCCAGGCCAGCTCTCTATGGCCAGTAGAGTGACCAGCAGCCTATCTGAGACATCAGTGGCCAATAAGCCAACTCCCAGCTTAGGCCAGATGTCCAGGGCCAAGAGGGTGTCCCTCAGCCTAGGCCAGCCATTGATAGTTGATGGGGTGGTTCCCAGCTTTTCACAGCCATTGATGGCCTGCAGACTGGCCCTGAGCCTAGCTCAGCCATCTATGACCAGTGGGGTGGCCTCCAGCCTCACCCAGCCACCTGTGACTAAGGGGGCAACCCCCATACTTGCCCAACCACCTGTGACCAGTGGGGTGGCCCCCAACCTCAGCCAGCCACCTGTGACTAGTGGGGCAACCCCCATACTTGCCCAACCACCTGTGACCAGTGGGGTGGCCCCCAGCCTCGCCCAGCCACCTGTGGCCACTGAGGTGATCCCCAGACTTGCCAAGCCAACTATGACTGCTAGGGTGGCCTCTAGCCTAGCCCAGCCACCTGTGACCATTAGGGTGATCCCGAGCTTTGCACAGCCAACTCTGACTACTAGGCTGGTCCCTAGCCTAGCCCAGCCACCTGTGACCAGTGGAGTGGCTCCCAGCTTAACCCAGACATCTATGACTGATGGGGTTGTCCCCAGCCTAGGCCAGGCATCTAAGGTTTCTGGGGTAGAGCCCAGTCTAGCCCAATCACCTATGACCACTGGGGTGGCCCCTAGCCTAAGCCAGCCATCTTTTACCAGTGGGATGGCTCTTAGCTTAGGCCAGCCTTCTATGACTTGTGTGGTGGCCCCCCGCCTAGCTCAGCCATCTGTGGCCACTAGGGGGACCCCCAGCCTGGCCCAGCTACCTGTGATCAGTGGTGCAGGTTGTGCTATGAGTCAGCCGAGTTGGGCCCCTAGGGTAAGTCCAAATTTACCATCATCGGGGGTGAATGCAGTGGCTCCCAGTCAGCATCATTCATCATTTGCCATTGAAGTCACCTCGTGTGCACAATATTCATCAGTGGCTAATGGCATGGGCCAGGGTCTGAGCCAGCCAGCCGTGTCTGCTAGGGTGGACCCACGTCAAGATCCTCTGACGGTTAGAGGGGTGGTCCCGCATCCCCAGGCCCCTGAGTTCAGCGAGGTCGCCCTGAGCTTTCAACAGCTACCTGGTATCGGTGGGAGGCACCCAAGAGTAACTGAACAACCTGTTGTCATCGTTTCAGCTCCAAACCTCTACCAGGCACCTGTAGCCAGTGGGGAGGACTCTCATCTAGGCCAGGAAGCCAGTGTGTCTCTGTTCAGGGGCATGTCTGTGAGCAGATCCCAGGGTGCCATAGCCTCCGACGTGCTCCCAGGAGTGTCTCAGGGGACTTTGGCTGCTGGCATGTTCCTAAGTATGTCTCAGGTGTCCCCTGGCAGATCGGGGAGTGTGGGCCAGAGGAGTGTGGCTACCGCTATGGGCCCAAGCCAATCTCAGATGAGCAGGGGCATGGATCCCATGACATCCCATGCCTCTGTGGCTGCTGCCCCTTTGACTCATGAATCAGCCTCAAGGGTGGCTCCTGGCTTCTCTCCGGCTTCAGCATCTGGCAGACTGGGTGTGAGTTCGTCTAAGTTTTCCATGACCAGTGTGGGCCCCGGCATATCTCAGGTCAGTGTGGATCTTCCAGTATCTCTGGACCACCAGTGTCCTTCTGTGTCCACAATCTCCAGTAGTTACCAACAAGCTGATGTTATCAGCCAGGAGCCTGCAATGGGCATGCCCAGTGCTGTGGTGCTGGGTTCTATAGCAGGTAGCATGACCACAACTGTTGCCCCAGGTTCTATAGCCAGTGACATGGCCTCTAGTCTTCCCCCAGGGTCCATGATCAGAGACGCGGGCCAGAGCCTTCCTCCAGGGCCCATATTCAGTTGTGTGGCCCCCAGCCTTCCACCAGGTTATGTGGTCAATGGTGTGGTCCATACTCTTCCCCCAGGGTCCATGATCAGTGGCGTGGGCCTGAGCCTTCCCCCAGGGTCCGTGATCAGTGGTTTGGGCCTGGGCCTCCCCCCAGGGTCTGTGATCAGTGGTGTGGGCCTGGGCCTTCCCCCGGGGTCTGTGATTGGTGGCATGGGCCAGGGCCTTCCTCCAGGGTCTGTGATGGGTGGCATGAGCCAGGGCCTTCCTCCAGGGCCTGTGATCAGTGGTGTGAGCCAGGGCCTTCCTCCAGGGTCTGTGATTGGTGGCGTGGGCCAGGGCCTTCCCCCAGGGTCTGTGATCGGTGGTGTGGGCCAGGGCCTTCCCCCAGGGCCTGTGATTGGTGGCGTGGGCCAGGGCCTTCCCCAGGGGTCTGTGATTGGTGGCGTGGGCCAGGGCCTTCCCCAGGGGTCTGTGATTGGTGGCATGGGCCAGAGTCTTGGTCTAGATCCCATGACCAACACTGTAGCCCAGGGCCTTCCTCCAGGGTCTGGGGCGACTGGCATGGCCAGAACTGTGCCTATGAGTTCTGTGGCGACTTCAGTGTCCCCCAGTCTGATTGCAGCATCTGGCACTGGTGGGAAGAACCAAGGTCTCTCGGTGAAACCGTCAGCTAGTCTAATTGCTACGGACCTGCTCTTAGATTCAGTGGCAGGCGCAGTGGACTCCAGAATCCCTCCTTGTCCTGTGAACTCTATTGTGGACACAGCATCTATGCCTGGGGGACTGAGTCAGAACCTAGTTCTGGAGTCCATGGCTAGTACAGCCAGTCCACCCTCCACAGTGGGAGGCGTGGCCCCGAGCCTTCCCCAGGGGTCCCTGCTGATTGGTATCTCTCCTCGTCCATACCATGGGGGCCTGGCAGGGGAAGTGTCCACAACCACTTTGCAGGCATCCCATCCCCCTGGCCTGGCTCAAGCTCCCCTCCAGGAAGCTCCTGGCACGGCCAGCGGAGTATACCAAATGCCTTCGGTTCTGCAAAGAGCCTCACAGTTGAACCAGGCTCTTGGGGTGACGACGGCATTTGAGACCATAGATCCCAAGACTGTGATGAGGCCAGAGGACCTGGACAGGGCTCCTCCCCAGGGGTCCATATCCAGGCAGGGGTCCGAAGTCCTTGAGGCAACCCCATGGGTATACCATAGTCCCCTGGTAACGAACACTGACTACAGCCAAGAATTCCCTGTAGAGAATGAGGCTCTTCCCAAAGACCAGAGGCCGCTATTGGAGGAGGTAGCTCCCGGCCAAGCTAAGTCAATGCCCAGCGGTGTGGCCTCTGTCCTTCCCCAGTCCCCGAGTCTTGCCAAGCCTTCCACGGTCAGTAGTGGCACCCCAACCCTGCAGCAGAGGTCAGTGACCAATTTGGTGGTCCCTGGTTCCCACATTGTGGCTGCTAGCCCCAGTGTGCAGACGGTGCCCATCAAGGGCACTGGGGCCCCACTGGCTCACCCGCAGATGCCAAGCTCTCACACTGCACTCCAGAGTCCCTCGGCTTATCAAAAGGCTTTGGTGGCTCATATACTGCCCCAGAGCCCCTCGATGACTCACAAGTCCCATGGGATCATGGCTTCTACTGGAGTCTCAAGGTCACCCAAGCTGACCCATGACAATACTGTGGCCACCGGTTTGCACCCAAGGTCTGTGGCTGGGACGGGGACCCCAAGCACTTCCCGGAGGTCACGGCCACGTGTTTCTCCTCATCCATCCCTGATTAGAAAGATGATGTACAGTGGTTTCCAGAAGGAAGCCATTCCCAGCACACTCCAGAAGACAGCAGCTGGTAATCTGATTCAGAATGGCGACGGGCCCCTTCTCCCTAGAACATCCTTCAGGTCCATGCATGCTATTTCTGTACCAGAAAAGCCAGACAGTTCTGCAGCTGGGACTGTGCCCTCAGGTCAGGAGCAGCAGGATGCCCCCAAGTCCTCGCAGAAATTTCCTAAACATTCCCTGGGTGCACCGCCAGCCTTATTGCCAATAATCCGCACTAATGAGCCTGCACACAGCATGGCCAGTCCTAGGCTGGGTCCGGGGATTCGGAGGGTGTCTCTGGGTTATGAGTCTTCACCAAGGGGTTCTCGGCGGCCCCTTTTTAACCAGGAGTTGCCGGAGGTGTCTCCAATTTCCCTTAGCTTCGTGGCTCCTGCAGAGAGTCTCAGGGCATCCGTGACTCCCGCTGACATTCTTGGAACTTCTGTGACTCCTGCTGAGAGTCTCGGGGCATCCTTGACTCCGGCAGACAGTCTTGGGGTGTCCCTGACTCCAGCTGATCATCTCAGGGCATCCCTGACTCCAGCTGACAGTCTTGGGGCATCCCTGACTCCAGCTGATAGTCTCGGGGTGTCCCTAACTCCACCTGACAGTCTTGGGATGTCCCTGACTCCAGCAGACAGTCTTGGGGTGTCCCTGACTCCGGCAGACAGTCTCGGGGTGTCCCTGACTCCAGCTGACCATCTCGGGGCATCTCTGACTCCAGCTGACAGTCTCAGGGCGTCCCTGACTCCGGCAGACAGTCTCGGGGCATCCCTGACTCCAGCTGACAGTCTCGGGGCATCCCTGACTCCATCTGACAGTCTTGGGGCGTCCCTGACTCCAGCTGACAGTCTTGGGGCGTCCCTGACTCCCGCTGTACTCCAGGACCTGGAGGACACTGCCATGTCTGGTGGCCAAGCATGGAACTCGACCATCCCCAGCGTAGCGGTTGGGCCCAGTGGCAGCACCATGGTCCCTAGCGGTGCTTGGGAGCCAGCCAGGGGCACTGTGCCATGGGACGTCGTGGGCAGCAAGGCAGCGGTGGATCCCAGACAGCCGGAGGAGCTGGTGGCGTCGGTGCAGGCGGTAGAGAAGATAGTCATCAATGCCGTGGTCATTATCCAGGCGTGTACACGTGGCTTCCTGGTGCGCCGTAGCATCAAGGTGTGGCACCAGTGGGCCATCATCATCCAGGCTGCCTGGCGTGGCTACCGTGTGCGGCGGGACCTGGCCCACCTCTGCCGAGCTGCCACCATCATCCAGGCTGCGTGGCGAGGCTTCGTCATTCGCCAGAGCCACACCCAGCAAATGCTGCTCCAGAATGTGTGGGCTGAGACAGGCGGTGGGACTCGGATGACATCTGACCACCGCTGCTTCCAGTCTTGCCAGCCACACGTCTGTGCGCTCTGCCAGTCACTGACCTCCGGACTAGGAAGCACCCCCAGCGTGGTGATGCTCATGGGTTCCAGCCCCCGGACCTGCCACACATGCGGCCACACCCTGCCCACCCGGGTGGTGCATGGCATGGGCCGGGGTGCTGCCAGCCAGGCCAGCATGCCACGGGGCTGCCTGACCCAGTCAACCACCCGGAGCCTTCGGCGACCCCATCATCAGACCAAGGCGGCCACGGCCATCCAGTCTGCCTGGAGGGGCTTTGTTGTACGTCGTCAGCTGAAGCAGCAACAGGAAGCAGCCAAGATGCTTCAAGCCACCTGGCGTGGCCACAGCACCCGGGCCTCCCTCACCACGGATGCTCTGTTGGGACCAGCGGTGTGGGACAACTCGCGGCACACGCAGTGGCCGGGCATCTAGGACCTTGGCTGACTGGTGGGGGGACACCAGGGGAGGGGCGACATGGCTCTCTGGGTTTCATGAATAAAGCCCTCCACAGCCTGGGTCTTGGCCTCCTGTGCTTGTAGGGCATCTTGGGTATGGTGTGGGGTGGAAATTTGGGGGACCTAGAACATCCTGGACCGGAGGGGTCCAAAACGTTCAACCATGCTGGTCGGCACCTGGGGTCTGTGGCTGGAATCGGGACCCTAAGGCTTCTGCAGAGGTCAGGGCTGCCAGCCTGGACTCACATGTGCCATTGTATTCATCCAGGGCGAGCAGGGCAGCATCCAGTCAGTTGTGGACGGAAGCACTCCAGAAGCTGTTGTCTGGGGGCCTGACTTGGAATGGCCAGCATGAAGCCCTTGTGCCTAGAAAATCCTAGAGGCTTCCAGCCATATCCTGACTTGAGGGGATACTAGACCAACCCTCAAGGGGCCACAGCCTAGATGAGAGAGAGCTGGACACAGGTGGGAGCATGGACATGGCAGAGGGAGGGGTCTGGGGGCACCCAGAGGGGGCAGCCTGGCCAAGCGGAGGGACATGGGGGTGACAGCATGGGCTTGGGAAAAACATAGAGGGGCAATAGAGTGGTGGGGACTTCAGTGGAAACTAGAAGGGGCAAGGGTGTCCTGGAGGGACGTGTGTGTGTGCTAAGCCACTTGAGTCGTGTCCGATACTGTGACCTCCTCTGTCCATGGGATTCTCCAGGCAAGAATCCTGGAGTGGGTTGCCATGCCCTTCTCCAGAGGATCTTCCCGACCCAGGGATCGAACCCGCAGTCTCTTGCATCTCCTGCTTTGGCAGGTGGGTTCTTTACCACTAGCGCCACTTGGGAAGTCCCCTGAGGGGACAGGCAGAGTGTAACGCTTTCGGGTCATGAACCAAGAGGGTTTGTTAGGAGAGGTGGAGGGGTCCAGGTGGAGAGGGGGGAGTCAGGAATATCACCCCTGGTGAACAGTAGCGCCCCTCAGATGCCCTGCGTCCGGAGGCCCCGCCTCCGCCTCGGCCCTGAACAGTCCCGCGCGCCGACAGCAGGGGGCGCGCAGGTGTAGAGAGCGGGCACCTGCCACACACCTGTGCAGAGCCCGCCTTACCCCTCTCCTCACGCAAAAATGGCGAGCTCCCAGCCGCCGCCGCTGCTTCTATTGCTGGCTCTGCTGCTGCTGCTGCTAAAAGCTTCTGATAGGAATTCCTCTGTTCTCGCGGTCACCCCTACAGGTAAGAACAGGTAAGATCCGGCTTCCAAGAAGCTGCAGGGGGAAATAGCCTAGTCGCACACCTGGTGTCTGCACACCTCCCTCAGGCCACACTAGTCTGCCACCGCCCCCCTGCCACCCTCCCCCCCGCCCCGCCACGAGCTGTTGCTCCTCCTAGAAGCAAAGTGGATAGATCGTGAGAACCGCGGGAGCACCAGCCCCTCCACCCCCTACCCCTCACCCCAGTCCTGAGGGTGCCAGCTCTGCCACCCCAGCATTACATGAACCAGCGACAGGCTGGTGAATGCCTCCTACCCAATTTGAGATTCCGTTTCCAATCTCAGTTTCTCTTAGCCAGCCCCCAAAGGGAGAAGGGTGAGAACCCAGGGACTATGGGGGCGGGAGAAGGGCTTACTTCCTGGTCACCGAACTTCTATGGCTCCCAGGGGGACGTTCTTGGCCCCTGACTTAATTTCTTTCTGTTTCCCCATAAGACAACTCCCAGGGTGGAGAAGAGTTGAATTTCTTGAATCCATGCCCCCCATCCTTTCCATCGCATCAAGTCTCTGACCAGTGTCCCAGCCCCAAATCTGGAATATCAGAATGGAGGCCACCACAAATGAGACTCTCGTAGCAGACAAAAGCTTAACTCAGAAGGACCACATAGCTCAGGAAACTGAGGCTCAGACAAGCCAAATTTCCCAACCTGTGCCAGACCCAGATTAAACCAACTGCCAGCCTCCTGGTCTAAGAGTCTCTGGGCAAAGCAAAGTCCTGGCATGGTGCATAGACTCAGCCTCATTTTACCTTCAGGTCAACTCTGCAGCAGCTCATGAGTGCCCTCTCTGTGCCAGGCACTCAGCAGAACTTATGTCCTCCACAACCTCCTCTTTCCAGTTTTCCTTAGTTGGTTTTAGAAGTGCAACTCCTCAGAGGTCTAGCTTGGCTTGGGGTCCACTGTGGCCCCTGAGTCATCTTCATTTCAGCTGAAACCTCCTGTCATCTGGATTCCTTCTCAAAGAATGGTAGGAGACAGTTTGAGGAGGCTGGACTCTTAGTCCTTGACTCCTTGGAGGTTTTGTGTTTTTTTAAAAAATTTATTTTTAATTGAAGAATAATTGCTTTACAATATTGGTTTCATTTCTGCCATACATCAACACGAATCAGCCATAGGTGTACGTATGTCCCCTCCCTCTTGAACCTTCTTCCCACCTCCCACCCTTCCCCACTCCTCTAGATTGTTAGAGCCCCGGTCTGAGTTCCCTGAGTCATACAGCAAATTTCCGTGGGCTGTCTATTTTACATGTGGTAGTGTATATGCTTCCATGCTACTTTCCCCTGGAGATCATTGAAGAGCTTTCTTACTTCCCAGACACTGTGGGCCAGACACTACCATTCTGAGCCTCAGTTCCCCACCTGTAAAATGAGGATAAATCAGGCCAGTATACCATGTCTCCTTCTGGACTCATCTGTCATCCCCTCAGGAACCCGGAAACTGGGTAGAGAAATGGGATCTGCATGTGGACCCAGCCCCCTCCTGGGGCCAGGGCCAGATGTTATTTCCTCATTTGTGCTGCTTAGGGTGAGGCAGGCACACAGATCCATCCAGGGCAGAGTGGATTGGGTGTGGCAAGATATGGTTGATGAATGAACTTGCAATCAGTTAAGTTTACCAGCAGCCTGGAACTGGGAAGGAAGTAACTGTGGGAGGTGGCCCATGAAATCTTTACCCACCCTCAGCCTGACCCCTGGGCTTGAAGCTAGGGAGCAGCTAGAACAAGGTAGCAGAGGTTCCAGAGTCTTGTTGCTCAGTCGTGTCCGACTCTTGTGACCCCATGAATGGCAGCGTGCCAGGCTTTCCCATCCTTCACTTTCTCCCAGAGTTTACTCAAACTCATGTCCATTGAGTCAGTGATGCCATCCAACCATCTCATCCTCTGTCGTCCCCTTCTCCCGCCTTCAATCTTTCCCAGTATCAGGGTCTTTTCCAATGAGTCGGCTCTTTGTATCAGGTGGCCAAAGTATTGGAGCTTCAGCTATGGCATCATTCCTTCCAATGAATATCTGCTGACTGTTCTTAGAGCTCAGGCCTCAGTGCCCCCATTAAAACCTTGAGTTTAGCCATGGGGACCTTCCAGGTACCTGGGAAAGGAGATTAGGGTCGATACTCTCTGGGATCTCAGAAGTGGATCTCTGCTGCCCAGCATCACTGAGTATCAGACCTGCATGAACTCTCAGAGACTCTGACTTTCTGTGATGTCCATTTTACAGATAAGGAAACTGAGTCCCAGGAGGGTTGAAAGAGCTGCCCAGCATGCTGCCTGGGTTGGCAGCCATTCCCTATAGCCAGAAGAGTTCTAGAGCCCTGAAGCAAGAGTAGGGGGCAGGGAGGGTTCACCCAAGACTGAAACGCTGGCTGTGGGAACTCAGATAAGGAACTTCAGACGCCAACACCTCAGTTTCCCACTGAGCACTCCCACTGTGCACTAATTCTCTAAGTGGTGGGCATTGTCTGCTGGCATAATAGGGAAAGAGGCACCCGGGGGGTCGGGGGCTTCGGGCCAGGGTTGCATTCCCTTGTTCCTAATCATCTCCTTCCTACACCCCAATGGTGTTTTCTTTCCAGATGATACAGCATTAGCGACGGAGAACTTGACTTCCAAACCTCTGACTTTTTCCTTCAGCTACAGCTCCCCTACTGTTGAGGGAAACCACACCAGCCGAGAGAACCCAGAGAGAGGCTCCACATCCCATCCCGACAGCCCTAGTTCAGAGTCCACAATCTCCCACAGCCCCTCAAATCCAAGGACAACCTCCACCATCCAGCCCGCCTTCTCACAATCAGAGCCAGACCCCAACCCCAGCTCTGGCTCCCCCAGTTCAGAGCACACCGTCACCTCTCCCTCCAGCCCCCTGAGTTCTATCTCCTTGGCCACCCTGACTTCGAGTCCCACTCACCCCAACCCCAGCATGGTGCCTTCCTCTGTGTCCTTGGCCACCACTGACCAGACATTCGAGACCTCTGGTTATGGTGAGTATTGGGACATTTGGGCCTGTAGGGGGATGGAAAGATTGAAGGCAGGAGGAGAAGGGGACAGAGGACGAGATGGTTGGATGGCATCACCGCTCCAATGAACATGAGTTTGAGCAAGCGCTGGGAGATGGTGAGGGACAGGGAACCCTGGAGTGCTGCGGTCCATAGGGTCCCAAAGAGTGGGACACGGCTGAGCGACTGAACAGCAAGGGGGGGATGGTTGGGCGTACCGAGTTGCAGTTCTGAGATTGGCCACCAGGGGGAAACACAGTCCTAAGAATGTGCTGGGACGGGCCTCTTCCCCACCCCCCACTCCCCACCTCCCATCACCTAAGCCGCTTCAGACCTTGAGTCCAAGCACATTTTATTAAGCACCTATTGTGGGTCAAGTCCTGTGGGAAACGGTTATGTCGGAAGATAGGTTATAAGTAAATTTGTTTATAAAAGAACAAAGTAGAGCAGAATAAAGGGTCGAAATGTGAGTGCAAAGGATTTGAAATTTTAAGACTACTCAGCAGAGGTCTTAGTTTGAAGGAGGTGAAGGAGGGAACCAGGCCAGTAACCAGAGGGAAACAGGACAGGCAGTGAGCACAGCAAGTGCAAAGGCCCTGAGGTAGGACTGTTCCTGGTGCATCTGAGGTGCAGCCAAGGAAAAGTGAGGTGGCCAAAATGGGGTGAGTGGGGTACTAGTTGGGGGTGGTGAGGGTGGGGAATTTGCAGAGTGAGGTTACACAGGGTCCCTGGGGTCCAACAGAGGCCAAGCATTTTTCAGAGGGTCTAGAAAAATCTATCATTCAAAATAATATATTGTCTCCAAAACATCCAAAGAAGAGTGCAAACATGAAGTATAATAACATTTTGCTATAAATTTAATAACATTTTGCAATAAATAAAAACATTTTGCTTAAAGTCACAGGATATAAAACCATCTTTACAAAGTGTCAAATTTTGTACATATCCTCAGAAAGTCACTGCATTTGGAACTGAGTTTTAGGTTGAATTTTTTTTTTTTCACTTTGCAAGAACTCCCAGAAGTGGCCAACAATGGAGTGGGAACACAGCAAACAAAACGAATGCCTTGTAGACAAATGTATTCAAAAGCAAAGAAAGAGAAAAACAAAAGTAAAAGGGTAAAAAAATGTGCTTGAAAAGATAGTTACAGCAGCCATTAGAGAGAGAAGCATTGCTTCCTGAGAAGGGACTTAAAGGCCCTGAGGGACTTCCCTTGTTAAGACTCTGTATTTCCACTGCAGGAGATGCGGGTTTGATTCCGGGAACTAAGATCCCACATGCCTCCTGGCACAGTAAAAAAAAAAAAAAAAAGGCCCTGGGGCCCTTGTGTGTCTCAGTCTTTGAAGAGTTTGGTCCCATGGCTGACGCAGGGCTCCTCCCTTCAGTTCCAGGTGACACTGGGCCCCCCGAGTTGCACAGGAACCCTGGTGTGGTGGTGGCCGTGTGTCTGCTAGTGTCTGCTTTGCTCATCGGATGTGTGATAATGGCAGTGAGGCGCTGTCACAATGGGGTGTCTGAGTTCCAGAAGCTGGATGAGGTATCCATGGTGGGGGAAGGCTGGACTGGGGTGGGGGTGCCCTCTCAAGCAGGGCAGGCCCCTGCTGCAGAGACTGCTGGTGCTTGGACACCCCTTTGTGTGTGTTCGTCCTTCAGGGGCTTGTGAGCCGAAGGTCATCTTCTGCCCATCGCACACTGCCGTGATCTTCGATCTTTGAAGCTGAGAGGGAGGGACTTGGATGAAGCGGGAGCATCTGGCGAGGGGCAAAGCTGGTGGGAATAAAGCCCCTATCATTCGTCTAAGGCATCCTGAGTCATGGATTCATTTGGCAAACGTTTTAGAGTGTCTACTCTGTGCTGGGGTCACAGTGGGGGCCATTTCTCCACCCTTATGGAGCCCTCAGTCTCGAGAGGGAAGACTGACAGCAGCCAGGTAACCAAATGATGTAAATTTCAAATGGCTGAGGGCCACACAGTGGGGTTGCAGCTGGATCCCAGGGTCCTGTGTGTCCAGGTTGGCTGAGAGGGCAGGGAGGTCTCTCTGGAAGGTGATACTATTTTCCCTGGCCATACCGTGCAGCTTGTGGGATCTTAGTTCCCCAACCAGGGATTGAACCCAGGCCCTCAGTAGTGAGAACATGGAGTTCCGAACCATTGGACCACCAGGGAGTTCCCTGGAAGGTGATATTTGTGCTGAGACCTGAAAGAGATAAAGGGGCTGCCGTGGGGAACGCCAGGGAAGGTGTGCCTGGGAGCAGGCACAGCAAGTGCAAAGGCCCTGTGGTAGGTAGGAAAAACTTGGGGTGTTTGGGAAACAAGGAGATGAGTAAGGTCAGAGCTGGGTGAGGGAGGGATCCGTGGAGCACCAGGTGGACTATGGGAAAGCGTGTGAATTTTAGCCAGAACACTGTGGGGGCATTTCCAGGCAGCAAGTGCCAGAATCCAACTTCAGGTCTTTACGAGGGCAGATCAGCAGGGGGAGAGGCTCTGCAGGAGGCAGGAGCAGCCTGTGCAAAGGCTTGGAGACTGGACAGGGCCAGAAGTGGGCAGAGAACAGGGAGTCAAAACAATCCCCACCCCCCTACCCCAGTCTTGTGGTCCAGTGGTTAAGAAACTGCCTCCAAATACAGGGGATGTGGGTTCGATTCTTGGCTGTGGGAACTAAGATCCCACATTCCAAGGGGCAGCTAAGCCCTCATGTAGCAACTACTGAGCCTGCACATCACAACTAAGACAAATATAAATAAACAGTTAAGAAAACAGCCACTTCCTCCTCAACCCCTCCATTATCTCAGTCCTGTTTCCCAAGGTCTGAGGTGGGGCATCCTTTCTCTTTCTCTCTCATTCTCAGGAGGGAAAATTGAGTTTAGGGAGGGGCAGGCCTGGGGCTCGGGCCCCCAGTGGTTATGGGCTTTTCCTTCTAAGGGCACTTTCCAGGATTCTCTAGCAGCTTGGGACATGGAGGCTTCAGGCTGGGTCTTGGCCATGTCCCTTGGCTACGATTCAGGTCTGGAGCTGCCCCCTCAGGGCTGGGTTTACCGTGCAGTGAAAAAATGGGTGGTCAGAGAGGCTGGGGGTCAAGGTCACCCAGTACATGGAGGTGAAGCCTGCCCAGGGGAGGGTCACGCTCTGATGATTCTTGGAGGCAGAGGGGACAGCAGGCCCTCCTGGGCAGGCGGCGGGTCTGGTGAAACATTAACTTGTGGCAGCTTGGGAGGTGGCCTTTCCCCTGGCCACAGTGCCCCCTCACCCCACAGCTCCTCCTGGAGGCCCCCAGTTCCTGCTGCAGCTCCAGCCCCCACTGTTTGTGAAGTGGGTGTTAACCAGAGGACCAGAGAAGGTCAGCAATCTGCCTGGGGCAGCAGAGCACGACAAGTAACTTTCCCAGAGCCTCCAGGGACCCCCTGAAAGCCATCCTCATGGGCTCTGCTGTGAAGCCCGTGTCCCAGACCCCAGGGACTGGGATAAATAAAATCCTCCCATCCTTTTTTTTTGGAGAACATTGCTTTACAATGTTGGGTTAGTTTCTGCTGTACAATGAAGCGAATCAGTTTTATGTATACATATATCCACTTAGGCCTTCCCTGGTGGCTCAGATGGTAAAGAGTCTGCCTGCGGTGCGGGAGACCTGGGTTCAATCCCTGCGTCGGGAAGATCCCCTGAAGAAGGAAATGGTATCCGCTTAAGAGGGTGGCAAAGCATGAATCGGTTGGATAATGTCACTGACTCTATGGACATGAATTTGAGCAAATTCCAGGAGATGGTGAAGGACAGGGAAGCCTGGCATGCTGCAGTCATTGGGCTTGCAAAGAGTCAGACAAGACGTAGTGACTGAACAGCAACTACATATTTGTATTTGTCCCTCTGGGACCTCCCTCCCATGCTGCCATGCCACCCCTCACAGAGCACGAGTTGAGCTCCCTGTGCTATACAGCATCTTCCCACTGATTATCTGTTTAACACATGGTAGTGTATATATGTCAACCCTAATCTCCTAATTCGTCCCACCTTCCCCAAATCCTCCCATTCTGACCTCAAAACTGCGCTCGCTTCCCTCTGCCTCTCTGTCTCCCTTCTCTCTGTTTCTCTGTCTCCATCTTTCTCTTTCCGACCCTCTCTCTGGGTCTGTCCTCTTCTCTCTGTCTCCCTCCCTCTCTCATAAGCAAACACAAGAACAATTAAACTTAACACCTGCCCCCACCTCCCTCACTGCCCCCCCCCACAGATGGTCAACACTCCTGTCCACTCTGTCTCACACCATCTTGGTGACACTTTCACGCCTTCCCAGTCTCTCTGCCCGCCACTTCTGGCTGGGTCCTGAGGACAGTATGTGGGTGTGGGTGTGTCCTGCTCAGGGCTGGTGCTCAGACAGTTGAGGGGGTCCGCCAGGGCAGGGACCCTGGGCTGCCTCTTGGGCAGGCTTAGTCCTCCCTGCCCCCAACTTCCTGCTGGGTCACAGGACTCAGTGGTGGCAGTGAGCTCAGACCTCCCCAGGACTCTCAGAGCTTGTGTGAGTTTGAGGGGTTCCCAAGTGGTGGGCTGGGGTCCCTGAACCGTCCAGAGCTGGGCTGGGAGCTAAATGGACAGCCCATGGGGCCAGGGGACTTCTTCCTGAGGGTCCTGTTGCTCCGAGGCTGCTGACTCTGGGAGGGAGCCGGGAGGGGCTTGGGGAGTACATGTGGGTGCCAGACCCGCTGCCCCTGGACAGAGGCCCCAGGGGAAGGCTGAACGATTGTCCCACATTGGTGCTAGTGGCCTGGCCCAGGCTTCCATGATTGAGTGTCTACCAGAAGAGGGTGCAGGGCGTGGGAGTGGGCTCCCTGTCTAGGGGAGTCTTGCAGGGGAACAGCTGGGCTCCTGGAGCCCAGAGGTCTCACGTTCATCTCCCCAGGCTCAAAGACACCTCAGGCTTCCATGAAGCGTAGCAGAACGGTGCTCTCCTTCTCGCTAAGCAAGGGGAGCAGTAGGGATGGGGCTGTGACTGAAGTGGGGTGGTCTTATTTGTGCCATGGGGGCCGGGGTCCCAGTACTTCGAAACACCCAGAGCAGCCTGAAGACCCACTTGCAAGTGTGGAGACTGAAACTGTGAGAGGCCATGAGGGGGCTGCTTGCTCCAAGGATCCAGCCGCTGGCTGCAGTCATTGCTTTGGGGGCAGGGGACCAGTGGAGGGGGTTGAGGGGAGGGAAGGCAGTAGGGTCCCCTTGGGTCTGGATGCGAGGTTTTGCCCAAGGAAAGGGGGTCTGGGTGTCCTCTGTCCAGGGTGAGGAGAGTGTGAAGCCTCTCACACTTCCTTTCTTTATAGGGCAGGGAAACTGAGGCAGGAGTAAAAGACAGTAGTGAATGAGGAACTGGGAAGGGGCTGGATTTGAATCCCAGGTTAATGCACGAGCAGCTGGTAACCTCTCTGGGACATTCACACTCTGTGAGCATCTGTGTTAAATCACTTCAGTCATGTCCACCTCTGTGCAACCCCATGGACAGTAGCCTCCCAGGCTCCTCAGTCCATGGGATTATCCAGGCCAGAGTACTGGACTGTGTTGCCATGCCCTTCTCCAGGGCATCTTCACATCCCAGGGGAATCTTCCTGATCCAGGAATTGAACCTGTGTCTTTACATCTCCTGCAATGGCAGGTGGGTTCTTTACCACCACCTGGGAAGCCCCTGGGACTCTATATATGCTTGTGTTTAAAAAAAAAAAAAGGCTAAAATTGTGTGGCTGGAGAGAAGTCAGCACGAGGTGGTCCCAGTAGCAGGCAAGGTCCCACATACCTTCCCTTCCTTAGCCCTGCCCCAGCTGCTAGCAGGCGGAGGAGAAAGATAAAGGTGACTCCAGTTTACAGACGAGAAAACTGAGGCTCAGAGAGGTTCTCTCTCCCTTAAGCTGAGTGGCTGAGTGAGTGTGAACCTGAGTCTTCGGGACCCTTTTCTGTGCTCTGAACCCATCAGAGATGAGATGAATCTCTGAGATAAATCCCCAACGGCTCCATCGGCCCAGGACACTCCCTGGCTGCCCTCTTTACTGTGGTGTGTGATCAGGAAGCCCTAGTGAACCCCAGCAGTCGGCTCCTTCTCCAAATTGCACCTTCCTTGTCTTTAAAGTAGGGATCTTTGACATTCCCTGAAACACTTTTATAGCATCAGGCCTTCCACTTGCATGGTGTGCCTCCTGCCCTGGGCCTCGGGATGTAGAGACTCACAGACTGGGCAGACAGATCTTAAACCAAGAAAAAGGATAACTCTGAAGGTGGGTGAATGTGAGTGAGGCTTCCCAGATTGGGCACAGAGGGCTTCTCTGAGGAGATGACATTTGAGTTGAAGAATGGATGTAAAGAAGGAGCCAGCCACAGGGAGAGCTGGGGGCAGGGCATTTCCTACAGAGGGCACAGCCTGTGCAAAGGCCCTGAGGCAGGTTTAAGGGAGCAGCTATGACAAGGCTGATGGTGCTGGGGCAGGTAGAGTGAGGGGAGATGGAGGAAGGTGAGAGGCAGTGAGGGCAGGGCATGTGGGGCCTCTGGAGCCATGGTGAGGGGTGTGGGTTGTGATCTAGGGGTGCTGGGAGCCCCACAGGAGGGTCAGGAGTAGGCAAAGAACAGATTGGAGGCTAGTCTTAGAGGCAGGACTAGCAGCCAGAGCTAGGCAATATCAGGATTTCAGAGACAAGCTGCTACTGCTGCTGCTAAGTCGCCTCAGCCGTGTCCGATTCTGTGCGACCCCATAGACGGCAGCCCACCAGGCTCCGCCATCCCTGGGATTCTCCAGGCAAGAATACTGGAGTGGGTTGCCATTTCCTTCTCCAGTGCATGAAAGGGAAAAGTAAAAGTGAAGTTGCTCAGTCGTGTCCGACTCTTAGCAATCCCATGGACTGTAGCCTACCAGGCTCCTCCGTCCATGGGATTTTCCAGGCAAGAGTACTGGAGTGGGGTGCCATTGCCTTCTCCGTCAGAGACAAGAGAGATGCACAAATCAAGCCAGCTTCTCAGCCTCTCTGCAATCTCTCCCCCACCCCGCCCTCCCCGTTCCTCCACCAGGCCTTCTGTCCCCACTCCAGCCTCTCAGTGAGGAAAGCAATTAGTCTGGAGTGGCCGGTTGATTAATGCTGCAGCAGAGAGGCCCAGAGGACCTCCCCTCCCCCACTTGCAGCTCTGAGAGTACCACCCTCCCTCCATCCTTACCCTACTCTCACTCTGGATGAGAGAGAAGCAGTCAGGCTGGATCCTGGGAGTTGGAGCTTGCTGAAGAACCACCCGCCCCAACCCACTGCAGGGCTATCGACTGCTCCCTACAGGGCCTGGCTTGTCATTTTCACCCCAAAACCAGCCATCTCCCCACCCCAACGAGCCCAAATCCAAACTTCAAGCTGCCTCCTCTGGTTTCTCCTGGGAGTTATGAATGGAACCTGAATTCACCAGATCTTTGATGCTTCCTCCCAGATCTTCCCCATCTAGGCCGTGGTTGCCCCACCCACCCAGAGAACCGTGTGACTAGTCACCCATCGAAATCATGAGTTACCTTTGAATGCCCTTGAACATCCTATAGCTATGGCCTGTCTCTCAACCACCAAAACATGTCCCAAATCCACTCATGGGCCCCAGGCTGGCCCATGTCCCCCCCCCAGATGCTGCCCCAGCCTCTATTCTCCCCCAGAGGTCCCTGCTCCCTGGCAGGCACAGGAGGCTTCTTAAAATCATAAAGGGAAGGACTTCCCTGGTAGTTCAGTGGATAAGACTCTGAGTTCTTAATTCAGGGGGCCCAGGTTTGATCCATGGTCAGGGAACTAGATCCCAAATGTCACAACTGAGACCTGGCTCAGCCTAAATAAACAAATAAAATATATACATTTTAAAAAGTCATAAAGCAAGTGGTGTATCTTGAGAGCTCTCAATCCACACCCAGAAGCAACACCCAACTCATCACCCCACCCCTGAGGCCCCACATCAGTTTCCCAGCAACTCACCTCCTCACTCTCCATTCCCTCCTTCCCTCACTGTTCATCTAATCTGCCAGCTTGATCCCACCTCAGGGCCTTTGCATGTTCTGTTCCCTCTGCCTGGTACACTACTTCCCTAGCTCTCTCCTGGCTAGCTCCTTTCCCTCTTTCCAGTCTCAGCTCAAAGTCCTCTCCTCAAAAGACCCTCAATTACATCTGAGCAACATTAATGGCCCCTCCTCCAATCACACTCCTAGTCCCTGACGTGGTTTCCTTTTCTTCCTAGCACCATACGAACTATCTTCTTGTATTCAATGAATAAATGAATGAACATAAATGTGGGCAAATGATTTTCCCATTTGGAAATCAGTTTCCTGAAGAAGAGGCAGCTGACGTCTCCATGGGCCTCTCATTCTGGGAGGAGCCCACTGTTTCCACGCTCCCCACCGTCAGCTTTCCCTGCACATCCTCCAGCTGCCAGGGATCCTCCCTGGGGAACCTAGGATGGAACACTTCGATTTCTGCATTAGAATTCAGATGCCCCTGGGAGAGAGGGATGACGTGTGTGGGGGGGAACAGTCAGGTGTCCTGCATCCTAGGAAGATCAAATTCATGCAAAGAGCTGAAGGGAGAGTGGGGAGTTGAGCTGCCCCCAGCTGCATGACCCTTAGCAGCTCATTTCCTCTCTGAGCTTTAACATCCTCCTCTGGGGCATGGGAATAAGAGGGACCACCTCACAAGGAAGGAAGTGAACCTAGAAGAGGTTCAACTGATATCCCCTTCTCCTACCTTCTTCCCCATCCCCCCTTGCCCTGACTCTGGCCCAGATTAGCCTTCTGGTCTTGGCCTTCAGGACTTCCCCGGTGGCTCAGTGGTAAGTAAAGAATCTTTTTGCAAAGCATGAGCCACAGGAGATGCTGGTTCGATCCCTGTGTTGGGAAGATCCCCTGGAGAAGGAAATGACAACCCATTCCAGTATTCTTGCCTGGAGAATCCCATGGACAGAGGAGCCTGGTGGGATACAGTCCATAGGGTTGCAAAGAGTTGGACACAAGACTCAAGTGACTTAGTATGCACGCACACTTGGATCTCAGTTTCCCCATCTGAATATTGAGTCTGATGGTGGGGACACACTCACTTGCGTGGTGCAGGGACAGAGCAGCAGAAGGCTGGTTCTGAGTTCTGCCTCTCCCAAGTCCTCATTTGTGCCTTTGGCTCCTACCCCCATCCCCATGGCCGTGGGTTCCAGTTTTGACGCTACTTCCTGGGGTCAGCACTGAGGACAGTTCCCAGCCTATGGCTGGCATACGCCTGCTGGACGATTCTGTTATTAGCAACTTCAAGGAATCTGTGTGGATTTCATTACTGGTTGACAGATGAGGAAACTGAAGCATGCTTGGCCTAGACCATATCACATGGATTGAACTCAGATCTGCTGGGCTGGAGAGTGCATCAGTTCATCCCGATTCTGTTTGATTTATATATACATATATTCTGGCTATGCACAAAGTGGGATCTTAGTTCCCTGACCAAGGATCAAACCCATCACCCTTGCATTGGAAGCTTGGTGTCTTAGCCACTGGACCACCAGGGAAGTTCCCTGTTTGATTTTTAAATGTCTCAAGTGTTTACGCAGAGCACGTTTGCAAACACTATCTCATTTAATTTTTCTTGTTCAGTCCTTCCAACAAGAAACCTCAGAATCCAGAATCTCATCTCCACCATTTCCTTTCCACCTGCAACCTTGGGCAAGTTACTTAACCTCTGAGCCTCAGTTTTCTTGTTTGTACAATGGGGATAATTGTACAAAATGATCTCATTGTGTTCTTGTGAGCTGATCCATGAGGGATCCTTAGAACACTACCTATGTGGAATGAGTGTGTAAGAAAGAGTAGCTATTGGTACTGTCATTATTCACTTGTTTATTTACTGCATGTCTTATCTTTACATTTTAATAATAATAAGACATGCTAGAATACCATTACAGTGCATATTATTATAATAAATAGTGATATATATATGTAATGTTATAAACAATAAATATACTGTATATGAGTTGATTGGTAAAAAATATTTTTTCAGTGCCTACTGTGGGCCAGGCACTATTCATATCCTGCAAAGTTTGAGATCCACATCCCCATTTCATTGGTAGGGTAACTGAGGCTGAGAGAAGGAAATTCACTGAGGGGAAAAGAAGGACTGAGATACAATTCTCTGCATCAGTCCAGGAATCTGGACTGACAGAATGTCAGTTCCTGGAAGAATGTTTTCTGGAAGAAACAGAATGTGCAAAGTCTTGGAGTCAAGGGGATCAGCTGCATGAGTTGAACATAGACCAATGTGGCTGGAAGATGGGAGGGGAGCCTGGAGAGGTGGGCAGGGGCTTGATCACACAGGATCTCATGGGGTATAAGGGGGAGCCATGGGTGGGTTTTCAAGGGAGTGAGTTGATCAGATTGGCATTTTAAAAAATTCCCTGTGGCTACTGTAGGGAGCACTGTCAAGAGCAGACGTGAAAATAACAGGAGTCCAATTAAGACATCTTGGAAGTTCTAGGCAGTAGATAGTGGTGCCTGGACCAGGGTGGGAGCCATTGGCTGGAGAGAAATAGGCAGATTCCAAAGTTATTTATAAAATAGACACACCAAGCTTTGGTGGGCACCAGCAGTGGGTAAGAGAGAGGGGATCTGGTGTGGACAGCTCCTGGTCTTTGACACTTCACATGTGACATTCCTTTTCATCCTTGTAACAAAGCCAAGAGAACACTATCATTATCCCCATTTTCTGGAACAGAAACAGGTTTGGGGAGGGAAAATAAGAGTCAGCCAGCGGCAGAACCCACATCCCCCACCACCGGACCAAGTTGTCTCCCACTATCAGCTTTGGAGGGCAGGGGACTGAGCCAGATGTAATGGACAGAGAGGAGCAATTTGTTTGGCACCACCCAGCAAGACATGATAGTATTGTAGCTGGGGCTCAGTCTGTCTGATTCCCTGGTACAAGCATTTTCCATTCTTCCCACTCGGGGACACAACTAGGGTAGAGGATAGACAGTCTTCATGGGAAATATCTTGAGATGACCTTGTGAGCTCTTTGAAAAGATCAGAGCTCTTCCTACCTCCAAATCTGTTGCACCAAATGGTCCCAAATACCTCCCTGCCTCAGCCCACACCCACCCTCTTAGACATGCTCTTGTCCATGTCTACTTCTGTTAACCATGATAGAAAATATGGTCGCCTTCCCTTTGCCACTTCCCAGAAAATTACCCCTGAGATTAGAATGCCCTGGTGGGCAGGACCTCGAGTTTCTAGAACTAGGGAAGGGAGGGGCAGGCCTGAGATTTGAGAACAGGAATTGTGGCTGTGAGGAGGGGCCCAGGGCGTCAAGGGGCAAATGAGATCCTGCCATTTCCGCTAAGGGTCTGGGCGTCAGTGTGGTTATAAAAGAGTGCCCCTCTCTACCCACCCCAACCAGAGGCAGCTTCTTGTGTGCGCACCTCAGGCATTGGAGCACCCTTCCATAGCCCTTCCCCATTTCTCTTTACTTCCCCGATTCCTGCCCAGCATGTATGAGGCTTCTAAGATCCCAAAGAGACCTGATCTGGGGCTGAACTGCTAAGCCTACCTTCCTGAGTAGAGAGACCGCCATCTGTGCCTACCTCTGAAGAATAGAGCCCTTGATTCTGCTTCCAGACACCTCTTTGCTACAGTCACAGGGGAAGGCTGAAGACCCACTACTGCTTTCAGCATTTCCTGGGCCATCGACGCCCCGATCTGGAGGTCTTCCTGAACCCCTGTCTGTCTTCCTGCCCTGCTTTCAGAACCGACAGGTCGCGGACAGCTCCTCTCTGTCTCTGCCACTGGGAGCTCCTGAATCTACTACACTTTCAGCATCAGGAGTAGGATCAGTGCTTCGGTGCTGGAGGTTTCCAGAGACCCTGTTTCCCTGCTCTCTGGCAGAAAACGGGAGGACAATTTCTGTCTTCACCCCAAGTCCATGTCTTGAACCTCTTTCGTTCAGCTCTAGAGGGGACGGCAGACCATTCTTGGCGCAGGGGTCCTCCCCAGCCCCTTTCTCCAACCCCCACCCTCAAGTTCTTTTTGCTCTGCTATCTATCCTTGAGCACCACCTCAGTGAGGACAGCTCCTCGGGATCAGCCCCACCTTGAGGCCCTGTTGCTACCTTTTCCTGCCTCAGCACCTTCAGCGTGGACAGCTCCTCGCTGTCGTCTCCACTCCCGACTCTGGCCGGACTTCGGCTCAGACGCTCTTCCCTCCCGGGAACGGCTCTCGCGCCCTGCTCTCCGCTTGGTCCCCAGTTCTGGCGCATGGAGACCCCGGGGGTCCAAGAAGGGCTAGAGGCATCCCACGAGTTGAACCGCGCTCGCAGCCGCCAAGGCATAGCCAGGGCCCCGAAGCACCTGTGGCGGCAGCCCCGGCGCCCCATCCGCATCCAGCAGCGTTTCCACTCAGACCCGGACAAGTCTGTGGGCCGCAGGGAGCGGGACTTGAGCCTGCGGCCGGCGCTCGAGAAGTCGCGGCGCTCCTGGCCCACCTCCTTCCACAGGCGGTAGGTGGGCGGGGGCAGGGCCCTCCCGCGGAGCGGGGGAGGGACGCGCAGGGCCCGGCGGGAGTAAGGGAGGGTCTCTGCTTTTCCAGGGGCGGGGGGTCTCTGCCTCGGGGCTGCGGCCGGCGCTTTAAAGGAAAAAGCTGTTTTACGCGGGGGTGGAGCTGGGGGGCTGTGGTGTCATGATTGCTTCTAGTCTGTGTGACACCGTGCTGCTGCATCCGAGCATGTGTGGGTCTGAGCAGTTACGATTCCGAGTGTGCGCCGATCTGTTGTCCACAGCTGGCTGTGTCTCTGTGGGTGATGGGATGTGTTCGGGTGTGTGTATACCCGTTATGTGCCTACTTGAGTGTTTCCCCTTGTGGTGTCCGTGTGTGTTTGTGGCCGGGTGTGTCCTCGCTGTCATCTAGTTGGGTGTCCAAGGGTCCTCCAGACCCTGGATTGTCCTCGGGTGTTTGTGGTCACAGAAAACATTTGAGGGGAGCTTGGGCTGGATATACTAGAGGGACAGGGTCAGCTGTCTGCTGTGCTGGGGGGAGGATCCTCCTCTGTTGCATATCCTGCCACACACACACACACACACACAAACACACATGTCCCCTGCTATCAGAGGGAAGCCTCTTGGGGAGCCTGAGCACAGGATGTTTCTTCCAATGTGAGAATGAGGTGGAGAAGAGAGGAGTAGAGGTGTGTAGGGGACTGCTCCTGATTCATATAAACTGAGAGAGGGGGGCAGAATAAGACAAAGACAGAAGAGAAACACAAAGAAACAGGGGCCTTGGGGGGGCCAGAGAGGCCTCAGCACCACCAAGGAGCAGGGTCCAGGAGTCCCAGACCCTCCTTGAATGGGTGTGTGTGTGTGTGAGTGTGTGCTCACTCCTGTTAGACTCTTTGCAACCACCTGGACTACATGTAGCCACCAGGCTCCTCTGTCCAGGGGATTTCACAGGCAAGAATACGGGAGCAAGTTGCCATTTCCTCCTCCAGGGGATCTTTCCGACCCAGGGATTGAGCCTGCGTCTTCTGTATCTCCTGCATTGGCAGGCTGATTCTTTACCACTGTGCCACTTGGGAAGCCCTTGGATGGGAGGGGGAGCTAAATCAGGCCAGACCTAGAGCTCTGGGTTTGAGGCCAGGCTGGGTGACCTTGAATGAATCATCTTCTTCTCTAGCATGCGTGCTTAGTCGTTCAGTCATGTCTGACTCTTTGTGTCCCTGTGGACTGTAGCCTGCCAGGCTCCTCTGTCCATGGGATTTTTCAGGCAAGAGTACTGGAGTGGGTTACCATTTCCTCCTCCAGGGGATCTTCCCAAACCAGTGATCAAACCCATGTCTCCTGTGTCTCCTGCACTGCAGGCAGATTCCTTACCTGCTGAGCTATTGGGGAATCCCTTCCTCTCTGGGCTTGTCTCCTATTAATACTTTGGTCCACAGACCTCCCAGGGCTACTGACTTCTTGGTCAACAAGCCTGGCCTAACACCCCAGGCTGGCCCCCTTTGATTGGTGTTTGGGGCAGCTAGGCCCCACCACCTGTAGTGCTGGAGCTTTCCCAGGTGACCCAGCAGGCCCCTTGCCCCCACCCTCCAACTCGGCTCCTCCTCCCCCCCACTCTTGGTGACTCATGATTTTCCATCTTCCAGAAAGAACAAACAGAAACTAGGTTTGGGCCCATCTGGGGGGAGAACCACATGGCTCTGGAAGGCAGGAGTGGTGGGTTGTGTTCCTGTGAGTGTGTGTGTGTGTGTGTGTCCTGCCTGTGCGCATATGTGCACATATGGTGGCAGAGGCTCAGCCCTCGGTGAAGCTAGGTTCAAGGCTGATGTTCTGCGCACTTCCAAGCAAGTGGTGGTGCTTCCCTGAGTCTCAGTGTCATCAGTGCAATGCAAACACAAAAACTCATAGGTTTGGAATTTTGTCAAGAACATTCTATGCCAGAGCATAGTCCTCAGCTGTGGCTTGCCTCCCTACCACCCCAGGCGGATCACGTAAGTCTGGGAGGGTCTGAGTATCTTGTTCAGCAAACATTTATTTAGCAGCTATTGTGTGCCACACCCTGGACTGGGGACACAGCCCAAGGGCAAACAGGTGCTCATAGGCTAATAGTAGAGACAGAGATACCAGCTGAAGACCATACAGAGTGATCTATACTGTGGTGGAATGAGATCAGGGTGCTGTAGGGCCCAGAGGAGGCTTCTGACCCAGCAGCTGGGGCCAGGAGGTGAGGAAGGACTGCTTGGAAGAAGTGACGTCTAAGCTTAGCCTGAAGGATAAAGTGAAGTCTGCTGAGGAGTGTAGGGAAGGGTATGCCAAGGAGAAGGAACAGAAAGTGCAAAGCCTCAGACTCAAGAAGATCAGATGCATGAGGAGCTGAACACAGATCAGTGTGGCTGGAGGGTGGGAGGGGAGGTTCTCTAATCATTTCTCAAGCATTTACTGAGTACCTACTAAGTGCTGGCCATGGAGGGCACAACTGGGAACAAGGCAGACCTGGTCCTTCCCTCAAGGGGCTGGTGGGTGAAAGTGAAAGTTGCTCAGTCATATCTGACTCTTTGCAACCCCATGGACTGTAGCCTGCCAGGCTCCTCTGTCCATGGATTCTCCAGACAAGAATACTGGAGTGGGTAGCCGTTCCCTTCCCCAGGGGATCTTCCCAACCCAGGGAATGAACCTGGGTCTCCCTCATTGCAGGTGGATTCTTTACCAGCTGAGCTACCTGGGAAGCTTTGGTGGGTGAGGCAGACACAGATCAAATAATCAGGACATTACATAGGAAATTTGTACCAATAAGAGGAGGGTGCTCTGAGGATATTCATTTATCTAGCTGGTCAGGGAGGGCTTCTTGCAGAGGACAATGCTTCAACTGTTACCTAAAAACCAAAAAAGTTAGCAGGGGAAGAGGCTTCCGGCGAGGGCATGGGATAGGAATGAGCCTGGATGCTTCCACAAAAACAGCAAGGAGTGGGAGATGATGAGCCTGGAGCAGAGTGAGCCAAGAGGAGGAGGCTGGGGAGACAGGCAGGGGTTAGGCTACACAAGGCCTCCAGGGAGGTGAGGACAATGGGAAGCCAAGGGAGGATCTGGAGCAGAGGAGAGTGAGATCTTACCCCTATGAGCACCTGCACGTGGGACTCAGCCTCCACTCTCCTCTCTCTCTAGATTCTTCAGGGAGACTTGGGCAAGTCATCCCTCCTCTCCAGACCCAGGTGTATTTGTTCGGAAAACGGGGTAACAGCACCCACCTCCTGTCTCACTAGGGCCACCTAGTGGCAGAGGAGATAAGTGCTTGCCCAAGGAAGAGGCTCACTCAAATAGGGGAAATGGAAACATTGCTGTGTTAAGGGCGCTAGAGACTGCTGGTCACCTCCCCAGGTCACATAGCATGCAGAGAAAATGTTAGGGTGAGACAAAGTCATGTCAGCAGCTCCTTTGGCCTCTGCCCTCCTGGGTGAAGCTTGGAGTCTCCCAAGGTCAGGCAGGCCAGGCTTTGAATGCTGAGTCTTGGCTCTGCAGCTGTTTCTCCATCCAAAGAGCAATTGATAACAGTAAAAGCATTACTGTTAAAACTGGTCATAAAATATTTAAAGTTGAATCTATTAATGAAACATTAACATTAAAACTTTCGATAAAGCATTTAATGTCAGCGTAGCATCTGGGACTACACAGGGGATGGAGCTCAGTTCAGTTCCGTTGTTCAGTCATGTCCAATTCTTTGTGACCCCATGGACTGCAGCACATGAGGGTTCCCTGTCCATCGTCAACTCCTGGAGCTTACTCAAACTCAGGGGATGGAGCTAGTTAAGCATTAAGTTGGGAGAGGCTGGGGAGCCTGCCAACCCAGGCTTGAGTGACTTCAGGCAATGAGCACCCTTCTCCGTGCCTCAATTTCCCCATCCACAAAATGAGAATACTAGTCCCCACTTTATAGAGCTGCTCTGAAAATCAAATGACTTTTACATGCACAGCCCTTGGCTCAGCACCAGAAGAGCAAGAAATGCTCAGTTTGTACCCATGTGTTTAGTCTTAACCTTCTATTTTGTGTCTGTGAGCTCAGGAAAGGGACTGAATCTCTCTGTGCCTCAGTGTCTCCTTGGGGCCACGAGAGCATCCTGAGCCTCTCCCACAGGGCTGGGGGTGGTGTCAAGCCTCCTTGGCCCCAACCCCAGTCTCTCCACTAGGCTGAGCCTGGCGGCCTTTATCCCCTGGGGACCAGCTATAATTAGGTCCAGTCACAGCCGCTACAGATGGTATTTTTGTCTTGGGGACAGAGAGTCTGATTCCCACCAGGTGTCCGGTTGCAGGGCCCTGGGGACAGAAGGGGGTTCCTGGCCAGACCCTTGAGACTCTCTGTCCTCCTGGGCCCCAGCATGGCTCCTCTGTGAGTCTCCAGTTTCTCATCTAAACAACAGGGACAACAGTATGATCTAGATGTCAGGGGAGGGTCAGGGTCTCCCCACTGAAGCCCAATCTCCTGAAATAATATCTCACATCCCCCCAGGACTGCCAGAAACCTGGGTGGCATTTGTCTGGGGACTCCCAAACTGGTGAAGTCCCCTGGAGCAAGGCTCAGGCAGGGGGTTGTTATCACACAGCAGGACACAGTCAAGCCCAGAGCTCCTGTGGGGCCTCAGCTGGGAGGCCCAGCCTCCTTGCACCTTGGTGACTTCTGTCACCAACAGGTGGGTGTTCTGGGTCTCACCTCCAAGCATGACACTCTCTGAGACTTGGTTTCATTTTCTGAAGAATGAGGCAGGACCACCTGATCCCACCAATCCGAGGGTAGGCCAGTTGGTACAGACTCTTGAATGCCTCCCCATCCCTGACACTAGGGGCAAAGCTTCCCTTTTCGGGGGTCCTTCCTGGGGTGGGCTGTGGCAGCTGAAGCTTCACAGGGCGGAAGGCCTGGCAGGAGGAGAGTGCGGATGTTTGTCCAGCGGAGACAGCAGGAGAGGGGAAAGGATCCAGAGACAGGGACTGGAGAATGTCAGAGCAGGTGGAGGTCACGTGGGGGCTTGTGGAGGTGGACAGAAAGAGGGGGAGGAGACTTGCAGTGAAGACTTGAGTCTGTTTCTACCTTTCTCCAAGCCTCAGTTTCCCCACCCAACAAAAGGTTCAAGGATTGCAGTTTCTGAGCAGGCTCTTGGTGGCTCTGGCCTCAGTTTATCCATCTGGAAAATGGGCAGAGGGGGACTGAAAGTACTGTGTGGGATCTGGGCAGCCCCTCGGCATACTCGGAGACTCCCTGATAATGGAGGGACCTTCCTTTTCTGACTTCCGTATCTCTCTTTTCAGCCCAGCAAGCTGCACCTCTGGGGGATACGCTGACAGAGGGAAGTGGTGTAAGATGCGGTTTCTGGGCTCCCCCAAAGAAGGGAAGCAGAGAGCCCTGTCTAGCTCAGTGCCTCAGTTTCCCCATGTGTCCCCGTGGGGGCGTCCCTGAGCGGGTCCCGCCGCGAAGGCGGGGCGGGTGCGCCTTGGGTTCGCTCCCCGCCGGGCCCCGCCCCCATGGCTGTCCAGAAAAGGTCCGGCGCAGCCAGTGCTGCGTCCAGCCTCCACGCGGTCTTGGCGATGCAGGGTCCCCCTGCTCCCGCCCTGGCCCCTGGGCCCAGCTCCCCTCGGGGCTCCCCGCGTGGCTCCCCCGGGCTCTTCAGGAAGCTCCTGGTGAACCAGAGCATCCGTCTGCAGCGGCGCTTCACCGTGGCCCATCCGCTGTGGTGAGGCGAGACAGGGCCTCGCAGGGGTCATCGGAACCGCCGGGCTGGAGGTGGGAAGGGCAGAGTCAAGGACAGTGGGAGCCAGGTTGGAGGGTCAGGGCATAAAAGCTCTGCTCCTTTGCCCTTTTTTCGGGGTTATCTCTCTGCCCCTGCTCTATCTCTGTCTCTTTTAGTTGATGACTGCCTCTCTCTCTCCATCTGTTTCCCTCCACCCACCGCCTGGATACATGCCCAGGGGACCAGCCGTCTGTCCCTTTCCAGCTGCGTGGCCTGGAGCAGGACGGGCCGAGGCTCACGTCTCCTTCTGACCCTTGCCAATCCGGGACGGGCGGGCTGAACGTTCAGGCAATGAAGGGATGAGGGTCACTCCCCGCCTTGGTCTGCCCCGGCCATCCGCCCCGGTGCCAACAACGGGGTGGCCTGGTGGCCTCACACTAAGCCCTCGGTGTCCTCGGAGGAAGACGTGATTTGATGGAGGCCTTTGAGGCAGGGTGTTCGCGATGTAAGAGGGCTTGTTGCATGTCCCAGGCTGAGAGCTGACAGGCGCGGAGCGCCACTTCTGCGCAGCCCCACTTGGTTGCCTCCTTCAAAGACTCGTCCCACCGCTTCGGGTTTAAATTCCGGCCCTTCAGGGAGCCACTGTAACATCGTGGGTTGCGGGGCAGAGGCTAGGGTTGGAGGTGGCGCTGGTGGGTGCCGACTGGGTCTGGTACCTTGCCCTTGGTTCGCGCGGCTTTAGCACTCAACTTGGTAACTTGGCACCTGGAGGCTCAGAGACTAAAGGTCCCTTCTCCAAGGTCACAAGGCCAGGGACAGCTGGTGGGGGGGGTGGGGGGCAGTCGTGACAGTGGTCCCTGATGGCACCATTTCAGGCCAGAGTGGGGTTCCAGGTTCAGGAGAACCACCCCAGTGCACCAGCCGCCTGTAAAGACGGGTCCCAGCCGAGGGCTTGGGAGTGAGCACAAAGGCGTCGAGGACGTCAAGGGTGTGAGGCTGCAGGAGGGCAGGTCTCTCCGAGGCCCCTGTGCCTCAGTTTACCTGTCTAACCGGTGGACGGACGCGCCGTTCCCACAGTCCGTGCGACTTTCTCCCCGCCGCCCGCGTCATGGAACCACGGCTTGACCCCGGCGCTCTTGGCTAAGTTTAGAGCAAAAAGAAAAACAGCGTCGTCCGCAGCGAGAAAACCCCGGCTCAGCCCTAACTCTCCGTACTCGCTTTTGGATTCGAACCCAGCACCCTGTGACCTCTCCTGGCCTCAGTTTCCCTATTTATCCACAGTTGCGCTTTTTCCAGAATCTTTGGGGAGAAGAGAGGGAGGGGTAGGTGGTAGCCATTCCCGAGCCTCCCCCTCGGATCGCAGGTTTAGGGTATCCACCGCCAGTAGCCCGCCCCCAAGTCACTCCGCCCACTCCAAGGACTGGGAAGCGCAAGGAAGCCCCGCCCTCCGGGTGACGTCACGAGGCGGGAATCAGAAGCTCTGGAAGTAGGGACTTCTGCGAGAGCCCAACTCGAACGGACCGAGAGCGATCGGACACAGCCGAACACCCGAATGAGGCCGGACTAAGCCGAATGTGCCCGACGTGGCTTGAGCGCCAACCCGACTTGCTCGAAAACCTCGTGCGGTCGCACACAGCCGAACATGCCCGAAAGCGTCCGAATATACCCGAGTGCAGTCGGAGGTAGCCAAATTCGACCGGATTCACCCGACTGAACTCACCCGACAGAACTCAGCGGGAAGAGGCCCAATCCTGTAAGACCAGACCCTCAGAGAGCCCAGATGCTTGGGCTTCCCGGCTGGTTCAGACGGTAAAGAATCCGCCCTCAATGCGGGAGACCTGGGTTCGATCCCTGGGTTGGGAAGACCCGCTAGAGGAGGGCATGGCAACCTATTCCAGTACTCTTGCCTGGAGAATCCCATGGGCAGAGGAGGCTGGCAGGCTACAGTCCATGGGGTCGCAAAGAGTCGGACACGACTGAGCGACTAAACACAGCACAGCACACTGACCGAACTCAGAGGGAAGAGGCCCAATCCTGTATGACCAGACCTAACTTAGGCAAACTCGGCCGTGCATGACTGAATCGGGCAGAATCCTGCCGAATTCCTGACCCCCAACTCGGTCTGAACCGAATTCCCTGCTCAGAGTCTTCCTTCTGGCAGGTGCCGATCCCAGCCCGCGGACTTGGATGGGATGACCTGGCAGGGGACCAGATGGACACTGGCCCTTGGCTAGGAGTCCTTTGTCGAGGGGCATCCCCCTGGGTCTTCTGTCTCCGCCTTTCCTGCCTGCTCCCTTCTCTGTGACCCACTTGCAACCCCTCTCCCTGGTTGCAAACTCCTCGTCTCACAGTTCTGTTCTAGCCCCACGCCCCGTGCCATTCGTTCTCTGACTACAAAGGGAAGAGGCCTAGATCCCCCTTACTTCGTCAGAGTGTGGCTGGAGGGAGAGATGGGGCTGAGAGATAGGGGGTTGGGTTTGGGGATTGTCTTGAACAGGGGAGGATCGTACCCTGGGTAAAGGGCACAGCCTGTGCAAAGACCTGGAGGAAGAGGAGAAGAGACAAAGCATTCAGGCCAAAAATAAAGCTGAGGAACTGGGGAGCTAAGGATAGGGCTGAGTGAGCTGGAAGCGAGGTTGATGAGATGGGAGCGGGGCTATATTATGGTTTAGGGTGAGGGCCTGCAGCTGGGGTAAGGGACAGGTGGTCCAGGGCATAGCCAAGGATAGCTGAGGATGGGGCCTCTCCTGGCTGTGGGGGGCCTTCCAGTGTGCCCCGTCTAGGCAAAACCCAGGTGCCCTCCTGAGAGGAAAGCCCAGGAAGTCATTTCCAGTCCCCACGAATTTACCCTTAGTAATCTGGGTAAGTTACGGGTGCCCTGTCGCCCTCCTCAGGTGTTTGGGTGTAACTCCCTACAAGTGCCCTGGGGATGAAGTCTGCACGCGAGCTAAGTTGCTTGAGTTGTGTTCTACTCTTTGCGACCCTGCCAGGCTCCTCTGTCCTCTGTCCATGGGATTCTCCATACTGCAGTGGGTTGCCGTGTCCTACCCAAAGGGATCTTCCCAACCCAGGGACCAAACCCATGTCTATTAAGTCTCCTGCCTTGGCAGGTGGGTTCTTTATCATGAGCGCCACTTGGGAAGCCTGGATGTAGTCTGTGATATCCATATTAGAAACAGAGTGGTTGATGTCCACAGAAAAGCTGTGACCCCTGGTAACACAGCCACTTAGAGACAAATCCAAAACTCACATGCTGGAGTCCAGATTAGTCCCAGTGGAAAAGACTCTGGGGTTAAGAGGCAGAGATGCAGGCGTGAGGGGCACTGTGTCCCTTAGTGTGGGTATGACTGTAGGACAGATGGACAAGCTGCAGGCTACTCCTGCCCTGCCCTGGGGAGGACATGAGAAAATGGATTTAGACTATGATGTGGCATTCATATGCCAGGACCCTCGGCTCTAACTATGTCTCCTTTGCCTTCAGCTTGGACCTGGAAAATGGGCTCTCGTGTGGGAGAAGCATCCTGGACCCTCAGGCCGGATCTGGCTTTGGCCGGATCGTCCAAGCACCTGCCCAGCACAGTCAGAGGCGAGAGTCCTTCCTGTACCGCTCAGACAGTGACTATGAACTCTCATCCAAAACCATGTCTCGGAACTCCTCCGTGGCCAGTGACCTGTGAGTTTGAGGCTGGTGGGATAACACCTCCTCCTCCTTTCTTCTTTCCTTTATTCCTCCATTTCACACACCTCCTTCAGGTGACCATTTGAGCTGGGCTTTGGAGTTTAGATAGCAGCTTGCCAGACAACTCACTTACTCATTTGAGCAGGATGCCAATGTTATCCCGTGATCCTTTGTGCTTGACTCCAGGTTGGGGTTGGGTGGTAATCCAGAAACATCAAAGTCAGTTAACAGCAACCCAACAAATTCCTTGATTTGAGCTTCCTAGTAGCCACCATTTTCTGCTTCTAAGACCCCTGTTGTCCCTGGGACTCAGATTCTCCATTTGTGAGATGGGGATAAAGTGAGTGATTGGTCAGAGGGCCTATGGTGGCCTTCAGAGAAGCGTCAGGTGAGGGGAGACCAGGGACTTCCAGGAAGACACTCCAAGGGCGCGCTCAGCCGAGGGCACAGTGTGGATAAAAGCTGGAAGATGGGAAAGTTTGGGAGGGCTCCTCCTGGCCGCCCTTTCATGTCCCGTCTCCCCGCAGACACGGAGAAGACCTGATTGTGACGCCCTTTGCCCAGGTGAATGCCCACCTCTTCCTTCCGTCGTGTGCCAAGCAGGCAGAGCCGACCCCTCCTTTCCAACGCTGACCACCCCTCTCCCGGCAGGTCCTAGCCAGTCTGCGGACAGTTCGGAGCAACGTTGCGGCCCTTGCCCATTTGCAAGATCGCGGGGCAGCCAAGTACGGAGGGGGCGGGGCCTGGCAAAGAGGGGCGGGTTCAAAAGGCAAGGTGGGCCAGGCAGAGTTGGGCGTGGGCGGAAGGCGTGCAGCTGGCAACTTGCCGGGGCGGGCAGGGGGAGTAGCGTAGGAGGGGGCGGGGCCTGGAGGTCTTGGGGCAGGCCACTCCTGAGCCTACTGTACTGCAGGCAGGCGTGCGTCTGTAACACCCCATCTGGCAGCCAGCCCCCTCCACCAACAGGTAATGTGCTTACTCCTATCCCCTCCTTCCACTGTGGGACAGCTGTGAACTTCCTCTCGATGGTGACCTCTCCAGTCCATGAATCTTTAAACTGTGCTAATTCTAAGCCCTCTTCCCCCAAACACCCTTGGGGATGGAGAGAGCCGGGGGTCCTGAGTGGCCTCATTGGGAAGAGCTGCAGGGTCCAGATGCAGAGACGGGGGCAGGAGGGGCGCAGTGTTCCCGAGTGGGAGGTGGGGCAGACCCCTGATCAACTTGGCCCCCAGAAGACAATGGGCAGAAGCTGGCTTTGGAGACACTGGATGAGCTGGACTGGTGTCTGGATCAGCTGGAGACATTGCAGACGCGGCACTCAGTGGGGGAGATGGCCTCCAACAAGGTGAGGGAGGCCAGATAACCGCGACCCCTTGCCTCTGTCCACAGGGCCCCATCATCACTGTCCTCGTCTTCCCCTGCAGTTCAAGCGGATGCTGAACCGGGAGCTGACTCACCTGTCTGAAACCAGCCGCTCAGGGAACCAAGTGTCCGAGTATATATCCCAAACCTTCCTGGGTGAGCTATGGTGGGTCACTGCCTAGGCCAGATTGCAAAGATAGAAATGGGGAAGAGAAAGAAAGGCTTCTACTACAGAGCTGAACTGAGGAAGATAGACATGGACACCTCCAGCCCTATGGGGTAAGGCTGGACCAGAGGGAGGAACAGGAGGATCTTCCAGGAGGAGGGGGACATTAAAGTTAGGGTTTTGAAGCATGAGTAGAAGTTTGCCAAGGAAGAGCTAGCAGGAACCACACAGCTGGGTCTCCAGTCTGGGAGACGGAAAGGACATTTAGTTTTTCAGAAAAAATACTAAGCTCCAGATGCGCAGAGGCCATGTCCAGCAGAAGGGGTTACTGAGATCAACCTTGAACAGAGGAGAAGGGTAGCTACAGGCCAGACAGAACTTTACTCTGAGATTACTTTGATTCAGGTAAAAAGGCAAAAAGTTGATCTCAAGTCTTGGCAAGTCCAGTACCTGAGGCCAAGCAGACTAATACTAGCAGGTGAACTGAATTTTCTGAGTCCTACCCTGCCCCACCTACAGAGCAGCAGACTGAGGTGGAGTTGCCCAGGGCGACCCCTGTGGAGCCCCAGAAGCCCATGTCTCAGATCAGCAGCTTGCGTGGACTTCCCCACAGTTCCAGTCTTTCCACAGCCACTGTCCCACGCTTTGGGGTCCAGACGGATCAGGAGGGGCAACTGGCCAAGGTGGGTTTCCAGTGGGAATGCTGAAAACCAGGTTTGGATGCTTGCTCTGTGTGGATACCCTATTTTGGGCCTCATTTTGCCCACCTGTATACTGACCAGGGGCGGCTCATGGTAGGACCTGAGGCCTGGGATGGGGGTCGAGGCTCCAGAGTCTGTGGAAGTTGGGTTGGACTTAAGCTCCAGTCCTTCACATTTTAGGAACTGGAAGACACCAACAAGTGGGGGCTTGATGTGTTCAAGGTGGCAGAGCTAAGTGGGAACCGGCCTCTCACAGCTATCATGTTCAGCATCTTTCAGGTACCTCCCCTGCCCGTAGCTTCTGATACCCTGTGTCTCCTTCACTTCTTCTTACCTCAGGACCTCAGGGGACACATAATCTTCAAATCCCTCCTAACATATCTGAATGGGATCATTTGAGTAGGGGCATTGAAGGATGGATAGGAGTTCATTAGGTTTAACAGTTCATTGCTGACTATCAGCAAAACTCAGACTTGAGCCAGGCCTGAAGAGACCCAGTCTGGAGGGAACAACTGTGCTGTCATAGGTGAGAAAGAGGGGAAGGACAGAGACCAAGGGAATTCAGAGGGAAAGCAGGGAAGGCATCCTGGAAGAGGGGGCACTTGAGAGATGGCTAGAGATTCAGAAGGAGAGAAAGCATAGGAATAGTGTGTGCTGCCACCCAGAGGCCGAGGCCCTGACTAGGTGCCTGTGATGGACCAGGAACGAGACCTGCTCAAGACATTTCAGATCCCAGCAGACACGCTTGCCACCTACCTACTGATGCTGGAGGGTCACTACCACAACGATGTGGCCTACCACAACAGCCTACATGCTGCTGACGTGGCCCAGTCCACACACGTGCTGCTGGCCACACCTGCGCTCGAGGTAGGGCCCTGGGGCTGCAAGCGGCTCTGGGGGGTGCAGGGCACAGAGACCCTGTCCCTCACCTCTTATGCTCCATGCCCACTCAGGCCGTGTTCACAGACCTTGAAGTCCTGGCTGCCATCTTTGCAAGTGCCATCCATGACGTGGACCATCCGGGGGTCTCCAATCAGTTTCTCATTAACACCAGTGAGTTAGGGAGCTGGGCCCTGCCACCACCTGTCAATCAAGTGATGTTAGGTGGTCCCATCCCTGCTGTGAGTCTCCCTGTTTGTGAAACAGCTGCCACAGTCTTCCCTCCCTTAGGTGCCCAGAGCAGGCCTAGATATACAGCTAATACCCAATAAATGAGAGAATAATAAATGTGGCAGAGCTGATGTGAACCCACTGAGATTCTAAAGTTTAGGATCCTTTAGGAGGTGTAAGCAATGGTTAGGTACCTCTTATATATTGATACATCTCTGGGGAGGTAGAAATAAAAAGTGGAGCCCTGACTCAATAGTTCATCCAACCAGCACTCAGCACTCTCTCCTGCCATGCCAAGTCCCCAAGGAATCACCAGTCTCAAGGAGGCAGAGCTGAACACAGATGTCCCCAGCCCTGAAGAACCAGGTCAGGGCCATGGGGAGAGACAGGGTCCTAGAAGGCTTCCTAGAGGAAGGGGGAATTAAAGTTGGGGCTTCAATGCATGAGCAGGAGTTTACCAAGACTTTACAAAACCAGCCTTTGGGTGAAGTGGGTTGGGTGTGCAGATCTTGAGACTCTCCACCTCCCCTACAGACTCAGAGCTTGCACTTATGTACAATGATGCCTCCGTGCTGGAGAACCACCACCTGGCTGTGGGCTTCAAGCTGCTGCAAGCAGAGAACTGTGACATCTTTCAGAACCTCAGCACCAAGCAGCGGCTGAGTCTGCGCAGGATGGTCATTGACATAGTGAGATGGATGGGAGGGTGATTTTGGCATGGCTGGGGGTTCAGGTGGATGAGGGCATCTCCCCATTCTGAGCCTTCCTGGTTTTGTAAAATGAGACGATGACTGTCCAGGCCTTGGGTGGGACTGACTTGTCCTTGGTTAGGCTAATCAAGTCTTGGATGCAATTCATGTGCAAACTATGTGGAAACTCTTTCTTTCTGGGAAACTTTCTTTCCCAGAAACTTTTCTTTCCCAGATTTCAGGTGCAACTTTATCTGCATTTGATTGGGAGACACCAGTATGTTTTGTGATCTTATGTCTCAAGTCATTTATTTAACTAGCATTTATTGAGCATCTACTGTGTGCTTGCCCTTTGCCAGTGCCTATTAGAATTCTTACCTTCATGAGACTTACACTCTGTGGGGGAGATGGACACATGGGTGGGAGCCACGATGGGGGACCCATAGGCAGAGCCATGATGGGGGCCTGTAGACAGACCCTGTGATAGAGAGGTGCTGAAGGGTGGGAGGACTTCCCCAGGAGGGAACACTGAAGCCAGGGCCTGCAGAGTGCAGAGGATCCTGGAATGGGGAGGAGTATTTCCAGCAGAGGAACTAGTATGTGGGGAGGGCTCAGAGGAAACCAAGGATCCAAGTGAAGGAGAACTAAAAGTTTGGTAAGGGAGAGTGGGAGCTTTGGGCAGTGGGCACCCCCAGCAGAAGCATCATTTGGGCCAGTTGGGAGGTTTGGGGAGAAGATTGGAGACTTCTGTCTGATTCTCAGAGAAACCTGTGAGTCATTCCTGGGCTGGCCCTGTAGGGGTACAGCTAACTAATTTTTAAACAGTCGTGTTCAAGGCTGAACTTCCCTTCTAATGGCTGAAAACAGCCCTCCCAGCCATGCAGCAGCCACAGAGAAGTTTGGGGAGCACCAAGTACACCTGTGATTCCCACAGCCCTCTGGATAAATCCCCCACTCTCCCCTGAGGCCCTCCCCACTCTTATCACCCTCACTTGCTCCTCTGTTGCTCCTGTACTCATTTGTTCCAGGCACAACTGTCTCCTCTATGTAGCCTCAGGGCCTTTGCACTAGCCATGCCATCAGTGGGGTCTCTACTGCCCTCAGGCACACTCATCTCAGCCCCCAGGTTTAATCTCCTTCCTCCATGCCCTGTCCCATGTGTGGGATGCACCCCACAAGTCCAGCAACCTTGGAGAAGGGACTATTGACTCAGCCTCTTTGTGAACTGGTTTTGCAATGAATCTCGTTACATGCCCCCATTTCTCAGGTGAGGACACTGAGGCTCAGAGGGTTGAAGAACCAAGTGGATCCAGCATCTGCGAGGTGGGGAATGGGAATGGGGCAGGAATTATCTTCATACCTGTCATCTTCCCTCGCCTGCCCCCAGGTGCTGGCCACGGACATGTCCAAACACATGAACCTCCTGGCTGACCTCAAGACCATGGTGGAGACCAAAAAGGTGACAAGTCTTGGAGTCTTGCTGCTCGACAACTACTCTGACCGCATCCAGGTGTGTGGCTGGGCAGCCCTGGGCTGATTTCCACAGCTCTCCTTTAGCTCCATGTATGAAGTGCCAACTGAATGCCCAACTTGAAGAAACAACGGCACCTATGGTCATGTGCCTTTTGTCTAGCCACCTCTTCCCCTCCCTGGCCTCAGCTTCCCCACTTGTAAATGGGTGTGTCCATGGCACCAGCCTCTTTAGGGCAGGTACCAGGCCTGGGGGTGGCCTGGCCTGAACCCTCCTGAGCCTCGATCTCACTAGGTCTTGCAAAGCCTGGTGCACTGTGCGGACCTCAGCAACCCCACCAAGCCGCTACCACTCTACCGCCAGTGGACAGACCGTATCATGGCCGAGTTCTTCCAGCAAGGCGACTCTGAACGGGAATCAGGCCTGGACATCAGCCCCATGTGTGATAAGCACACAGCTTCAGTGGAGAAGTCCCAGGTCTGAGAGTGACCGATTCGAGCTAGTGGGCGCTGGGGAGAGGGGAGAGAAAGGAGTGGCCGAACTGACCCTATGATTCCTGGCTTGACCCCAGGCTGGCAAATGAGGCAACATGGCCTAAGGGTCTGTACTGGGCTGGGTCTGACGTGTCCCAGGATATATTCCCTCTGGGATGCTTTAAGAGAAATCTGCACTTACTCGTGGAGTTAGGAAATGCTTGTTCTGGGTGACATGGAGTATTTTAGAAGGGGTCCCAGGCTGGGGGCACATTCATCAGCCCTGAGGAGTCAGGGCTAAGGTGCTGGAGAAGCCTAGAAGGGGAAGGGGAGGCGCCCTAGAGGAAGGAATTTTTGAAGAGGTTTTTGAAGGATGAATAGGAGTTAGGAAATGGCATTCCAGGCAGAGGGGAACAACCTGGGCAAAGGCCTGCCTGGACTGGGCTTAGGTTCCACAGTGACTCACCATTCAGCAACCTCTACCCTCTCAACTTTGTATTACCCACAGGTGGGTTTCATTGACTATATTGTCCATCCACTGTGGGAGACATGGGCTGACCTGGTACACCCAGATGCACAGGACCTGCTGGACACTCTGGAGGACAACCGCGAATGGTACCAGAGCAAGATCCCACGCAGCCCTGAGGACCCCACCAGCCCCAAGCAGGGTAGCCCTGACAGATTTCAGTTTCAACTCACTCTGGAGGAGGCAGAAGAAGAGGAGGAAACATTGGATGGGGAGGCCTCAAAGTCACCTGACACTGAACTCCTATCCTCTGAGGCCAGCCCAGACCCTGGGGCCAGCCCAGACCCTGGGGCGCCACACCTGGATTACCAGAGGACTGTGGCAAGCCCTGCATGGACCATGAGGGCAGTGTAATGGCTGAGCCTTTGGGCACCTAATGGCCCCTGGTGGGTGGGTGGACTTTCCAGGAAGAGGTCCCAGGTGGCCCCTGCTTTGCCTCCCCAGGGAGACAACTGGGCTTTTTGCTATAGGCAGGTCTCCGGGTTGAATCAGAGGCACCTGGCTGGGGTCCACTCTGACCCTGAGATTGGCTGGGAGAGCTCTCCAAGGAGCTGGGCTGGTAGGGGGCAGCCTCTTCCAGGGCCCTTGAGTTCTCTCTCCTGGACTTCCACCCCTGGTGTAGAAAGGGAGTGTCTGCAAGGCACCTTTGTCCATCTTGCCCAGTGGTCACTCTTGAGCCACTCCATCACTTTATTCTTTCAGGCTTTATCGGGTAGTTACTGGGCATGTACTGTGTGCCAGGCCTGTGCCTGTTATGTACCTCTGGGGTACCTCTGCACAAAGAGATGGGGAATCAGTCTTGAGGAGATGACCCCTCCCTTAGACACCTCCCCTAAGTCTACCAGGCAGCTCACTGAAAGAGAACAAAAATTTGAATGGGGGAGTTCTCAGCACCAAACTTCATCTGGACCCGATTCTGGCTCTGGAGTTCTGGTGGTGATAGGGGGGTGATGGTAGGGGCCAAGAAAGAGAGGGCTGTGGTCAGGAACTGTCTCTGAACATTGATTTAGCCTTCACTGCTTGTGCACTGGCTGTTGCTTTAAGTTGCTGTGGTTTCTGTCTTCAGGTCTAAGGATCCTGGTTCTCCCTGGCGCCAGGGCCTCCTGCTGGCTCCCTCATATTCTCTCCCTTTTCTAGAACAGTAACAAAAGCACAGAATTCTCCTTCAAGGAAGATCCTCTCCATCTTCTGATTCTGAGGCTGTCTAGACTCTCCCTGGGGAAAAGGAGGCCTCTGACACTTTCTTGTGAGTCATCACCCCTTCTGGGCCTCAGTTTCCCCTCTATGGCCTGATCCTGGTACTTGGGTAAATTTTGGTTGGAGGGTGATGTGTGTGACCTCCCTGAAATATCTTAGGAGTATGGGGCATTTGCTTGGATTAAAATAAACTTTATCACACAGAATTAGTACCATGCCTGTGAATGGGGAAACAGGAGCGGAGAGTCTGTCCTGTGGTCTCAGGGCTCAAGGCCATGCTGCTGGACTCCAGACGTTAGCCAGCGGCGCCCCCTGGTGGCAGGAGGCGCAGAGGGGAGGCGGGGAGAATTCGGGGGTCCTCGCCTTGTGGGAAGTCTCTCCGTGCCCGGCTAGCGCAGAGCAGGTGAGGTGGCTCTGTGCTCAAGTCTCAGATTCAATTTTCACTTCCGGAGTCCTCAGTAACCCCCATTTCCCCACCCCGCTACCCTGCCTCCCTGCGTGTCTGAAGATTTATACATGTCAGAAGTCATTACAGAGCAGCCTCTGGCTTCAAGAACAGCTGGCTTCATTCCTAAATAATTTCATTAATAATTCCATTTCATTGATAATTCATCGTCATCACAATTAATCATTTAACTTCACTGAGGGAGAATTAAAGGGCATCTGGATCAAGAACTTGGTACATTTTCTTCCAGGCTTTTAAAAGGCAGAGATTTATGGGATTTTTATTTATAATTTTTTTATCCTTCCCCCTTTATTTGCAAGTAATACATGGTCACTGTAGAGAATTTGCAAATAATGGAAACATGTAAGGATGAAAATAAAATTCTGCTGTAACCTCACCTTAGATCATCTGCCTTCAGCATTTCACCTTTCTGTTTTTTTCTCCCCCTCATTCATAAAAACATTCGTATGTTCTCCTTCAGTTTGGGCCACAGCTATTCCTCCCTCTCCTCCTTACTGTGAACACTATGCATGCTGGCTTTTCATACCCCAAGCACAATGCCACCTCATGCCCTTTGCACATGCTGTGCCCACCACCTGGAATACTTCTGTGCCTCATCCTCACCCTTTGGGTCTCAGCTCAGTATCCCCTCCTCCAGGAAGTCCTTCCTGACTCTCCCCCTCCCACTCCAGGCTGGCAATAGTAGAAGCTCTCTGGGATTCTTTGCTTTGTTTCTACCACCCTCTCCAGACTGAGATCTTCAGACTCCCCCAGAGACTGACTTTGACAACTTCAACAAATTTCTTAACCTTCCTGAGCCCTTGTCATTTCACAGGTAGAATGGGCTTGCTTTGTGCATGTGTGTGTGCTAAGTTGCTTCAGTCGTATCCGACTCTTTGTGACCCTGTGGACTAGCCCGCCAGGCTCCTCTGTCCATGGGATTTTCCAGGCAAGAATACTGGAGAGGGTTGCCATGCCCTTCTCCAGGGGATCTTCTCGACCCAGGGATTGAACCGCTTCTGTTATGTCTCCTGCATTGGCAGGAGGGTTTTTTACCATTAGTGTCCTCTGTCTTCTTTCCGTTTCACAAAAGTAGGAACTGAAGCTTACAGAAAGAGGGAGGAAGTCACTCGCATGTTCCAGGTCCCCCATTTTCTCCTGTTTAGGGTCTTTCCTGAGGGACACACTCTTTGCCTTTGTGGCCCACCCTAGACCCAAAGGGAAAGGAGAAGTTCTTTAGGGCCCCTGGGAACTTTCAGGCCTTGCTTCTAGGACCTGTTTGCCCTCTGTTTAGGGAGAAAATATTACCTGGCCCCCCTTACAGAGCTGAAGAGGGGCTGTCCCTTGAGCTTATTTAGTGAGTTCCAACCTCAAGGCCTTTGCACTTGCTGTTCCCTCTGTCCATAGCACTGTCCCCCCCTCTTTTCCCAGTGGCCAGCTCCTTTTCCTCCTTCAGATTCCTGCTCAAATGTCACTTCCTCGGAGAGGCCTTCCCTAACCTCAGTGGCCAAGGTCACCCTCCCTTCAATCATTCATTGATTCATTCATATCATAACATCACAGGGCGCCTACTGTGTTCTACAGGTGTAGGTGCTAAGGACACCAATCCCTGACTCTCAGAGCTCACAGTTGGCTATTGAATAAATGAGTTAGCATGACATTTCTGATGGGGATGTGTCAGGAAGGAGAAATACATAACATGATAGGAAGTGACAGGGTGAAATCAGAGCTTCCAGCAGGAGGTGGGTGTTGATTGGAGACCTGAAGATGATGAGAGAGCCAGGCACAGGGAGAGCTAGGGAAACAGCTCAGGCAGAGGAAACAGCAGGTGCAAAGGCCCTGAGGCAAGATTGCATCTGGAACCTAAAAGATGGAGTGACTCACCAGAGGAGAAAGATGAGTTAGTAGGAAGGTAGTGGGGTGGGATCTGAGAGGGTTTGGAGCCCTTCTCCCCACCCCCCACCCCGGGCTATGTCTCCCTGGCCACATAGGACACCTCCCCTGAAGTCTGTAGCTCCCACCTCCAATTCAACCATCCCTAATTTCCGATCCTTTTGCTGATTTCTTAACAATAAAGTCCTTCCATTATTTTTACTTTGAAATACCAAATACCTTTGGGCAGAACTGGTACACATTGTTGTGAGCTTTTACCCTTTGGGGAAAAAAAATAAGTGGGTATTGCCGACTGCCGCCCGAACATGCATCTGGGAGGCCAGGGAGCCTAGAAAACTCTCATGCCCTCACCTCCACCAGGGCAACGCCTGGAGCCCACCACTCCCCACCCCAAAGAGGGAACTCGACTGCTGGTCTTCCAGTGGGGAGAGTTGGAGGTGGATTTATATCTATATTTAAAAAATTTTCCCAATTCGCCGCAGTGGGTTTGTGATACTTTTATAGTCCGAGTGAGGAGGAGGGACAAAAATGTTATCCTTTGGAAAAAATAGATTTCCCAACTGCAGGGAGAGCAGGAGGGACTTCTCCGCACTTCCGGGGCGCTGGGGGCGGGGGGGCGGCCTCCAGGCGCTAAGTTATTCTCGTCTCTAGGCGCCTCTGCAGCTGGTGAGCTTTTTATAAACAGAACCAGCCCCGCCCCTCGTCTCCAGAGGAGGAATCAGGGAGATCAGAATTTTCCTGGGGCCACGCGCCACCTGCCGGGTGTGGAGACCGGAGTTGGGGCGGAGGGTAGCGACCTGGAATGGAGGCCGAGGTCTCGTTCTTCCGCGCCACACCCCCCCCCCATTCTGACTTTTTCACATCAAGATAGTTGGGGGATGACGGGTCATCTTGGACCCCAAAGTCTCCATCTCTGAGTCTCGTTTTGCCAGGATGGTGGAGGGAGGACTCTCCATCCCCGTCTTTTAGCTCAGGAGTCCGGCAGGAGTACAGCATCTCCCACCCCACCCCACTTCTTTATTTCAGGGTCTTTGAACCGCGCTGTTGCCCACGTTTTTGTTTTTTGTTTTTTTTTTTAACCGCAGACTTAGCAAGATTAGGGGACAGGCTGTTTTCCTGCCCTACTTCCGCCATTTGAATTTTTCTTTGAATTTTTCTCTGGAAAATGGGGCTCAGGAAGGAGAGGGGTTCCCGGAGCGTCCGTCAGTCCCCTCTTTTCCGGAAATTGGTGGCGGAGGGTGGCTCTTTTGAGCCTGATTTCTCCTTTCTTTATCTCAGAAACAGGGTGGAGCATCTACTAGCCCGACCCCCTTCAGTGGTCTTGAGTGTGTTAGTCGCTCAATCGTGTCCAGTTCTTTGCGACCCCATGGACTATAGCCCACTAGGCTCCTCTGTCCATGGAATTCTCCAGGCAAGAATACTGGAATAGGTAGCCATTCTCTTCGCCAGAGGATCTTCCCAACCCAGGGATCGAACCCAGGTCTCCCGCATTGCAGTCAGATTCTTCACCGTCTGAGCCACCAGGGTACAAATCAGAAATGAGACGGGGTCTATCTTGATGCCTATTTCCGCTATTCTTTTATACTTACTTTGAACCCCCTAAATAGGAGATATGGAGCATTTACTCGAACCTCGCTTCCTCTTTTCTGAAGTTGGGAATAGGGGGAGTTTAATAAGCGGTCACAGCACCTTGTACTGAACGGGGACCTCCTGAGTCTAAGACCAGGGGTGCGTGGGGCGGGGAAGGGGAACGCCCCCAGAAGACTCAGGCTCAGTTGAGGCCTCAACCTCTGGGCCCTTCAACTGCCCGGAAACCACCATTGGAGAGGAGGAGGGGGTGGCAATCTTTGATTGGTTACTTACCCCGTCGCTCGAGCACTTAAGCCAGTGAGAAGGCGCTGCGAAGCCCCGCCTGAAGAGAGGCGGAGCCAGCAAACGATTCCTCCCCTCCTGCACCGCTTCTGCTAGCTACTGGATGCTCTCCCTGGGCCCCGCCCCGTTCTCGCGTCAATCTGCGTAAGAGCCCCGCCCCTCCCGGCTCTGCCTGCGACAGTAGACCACATCTCCATCCGTGGCTCCGCCCTAGAATGGCATCACGGCCGTATCTGCATGTGAGGCCCCGCCCCACCCTTTGCAGGACGTCACCGAGGACTGCAGGGGCCTCAGCCGCTGCCGCCGCCTCCGCTGCAGCGCATCCCCACATCAGCACACCGGGGGCCCCGTCACCGCCACTGCCAAAAAAGTCGCCGCCGCTAGGGTCGCCACAGCATCAGTGAAGAACAAGGTGAGCTCCCAGGCCTCCGGGTGCGCTTCCGCGCCGAGCACCTATATAACCTTCATTTGACTGATGGTCTGGGTGGGATAGGGGACGAAGTTGGCCAGCCTTAAATGAGGCGGAAGGATGCGGCAGTCGCGAGCCTGGGGACGGGGAGGGCCTCGGCTCCCTCTACCTGCCCTGTCCTCACCCCCACTCCCATCCCTCCACCCTGGGCTCTGCGGTGGAGGGGGAGGGGAGGTGAGGCGAGTGCCTTGCGGGAAGCTGTGCGCGCGGGAGGCTCAGTGCGTGCGCGTGCGCGTGGAGTGCACACGCGTGTGCGCGCCCGCCTGTGCAAGAGGGTCTGTATGTACCCTTGCTTGTTTACCAGGGTATGCTCGTGCATACCTTGGGGATCCCGACCCAAGATTGTGAGTGTTACAGGCATGTGGAGGCAGACGCGTGGACTGCGCGTGTGAGTGCACAACAGTGTGCCTATGTGCAGAGATGTGTGCCCGTGTGGGTGACGTGTACTGGGCTGCATGGGTGGAGGACGCATTGCGCACGGGTGGGTTTGCACATTTGTATATACATGTTGGCGTGCAGACAGGTGTCTGCCTCTTTCCCGTGCACCGAGCGTGTCCCAGTGTGTGCCCTGCTGTGTGCACGTGTGCACGCCCCGTGCCTATCACGTGATTCAGCTGTCACAGCTCGAGCTCTCCCAAAAGGACAGCAGACACGCGTCCCCCCAGTACCATACACGCGTGTGCACGTGCACCCGCGAGGCTCAGTTCTGAGGAACATGAATGATTGATGGGGGGCGGGGCCGGCCGCAGTTAGTCACCTCTCCTGGCGCAGCTGTAGGGCTTAGGTTACAAACGGGCCCGGGGCGCAGGCCTGCTGGAGGGGGCTGCAAGGTGTCTCCATCCCTTTCGCTCTGAGGTCCTGCCCCGGAACCTCGGGCCTTTCAAGGTCACGGCCCGCCCTCTGCGGTGGGGCGCACTGTTAGTACTGGGGCTCCTGATGGGATAAGAGTAATCTCCATCCCTCGCTGGGAGCTCTCTAGCCTGAGCCTGGGCGTTTGGGGACGGAGGGGAATCCCTCACCTTCGCCTACGCCCCGCACCCCCAGATGGCATCCGCTACAGACGCTCGCTATGGGCAGAAGGAATCTTCGGACCAGAACTTCGACTACATGTTCAAAATCCTCATCATTGGAAACAGCAGCGTGGGCAAGACATCTTTCCTCTTCCGCTACGCAGACGACTCCTTCACGCCTGCCTTTGTCAGCACTGTAGGCATCGACTTCAAGGTCAAGACCATCTACCGAAACGATAAGAGGATCAAGCTGCAGATCTGGGTGGGTCCAGCTGGGGGGCCTTCTGGCTCCATCACTCTCCCTCCCAGGAACAGCAGCCCCATCTCTGCTTATTTCTTTCCTGTCTAGATTCACTCATTACACAGTGGGCATTATGAGGCGCTTACTGTGTACCAGAGGCTAGAAGCACAGAAGAGAGTGTCCTCTTTCTCCCATCAGTGCTCTCCAGGGGTGGGGAAGGGGTAAATGTTGGGTCCTGTCCTAACCCTGACATCATCAGATGCATCGCTTGCTTAGTGCCTCAGTTTCCCCATGTTCAAGTTCCTCCACGAGTGTCTGGATAAGGTTTCAGAGGGATCCTGACCCCCCAACCTCATTCTCTGGACCAAGAGCAGACTCCTCCACTAGGGTCTTCTGGCCATATCCCTCAACAACTCTGAGTCCTAAAGGAGTCTGATAAATCCCAAGCCAGAGCTGGTTGTTCCCTGCTCAGAGTCCTTCCATGGCTCCCACCTCACTCTTGGTAAAACCTGCAACCTTCCCCTGGCTGAGGAGACCATGCCTGGTCAGCCCCTGTTGATACCTCATCTCATCTGTCTCCCTCCATCGCCACCTCAGCCTCTTGTTCCTCAAATGTACCAGACTCAGTCCCACTTCAGGGCGTTTGCCTAGACTTTCCTTCCCCTGACCCCCATATGACTCCCTCCCTTACCCTTCAAGTTTTTAAATTGTCCCCCAACCCACACTGCCCATTCTTGCCTGGTTTTTTTTCTTCCCCTGTCTCATTACTTTCTGACAATACATTTCCATGATCTGAGGATACATTTTCCTTCTTGTCATGGGTTGATTCTGTTTCCTGCACAGAGCTGTCGGTTCCAAAAGGGCAGTGATTTTGGCCCATTTTGTTAACAACTGTGTCCTCAGTGCCCAGCAAAGGGTGTGGCTCAGGTCCATGTGTGTAGAATGAATGAAGGAATGATGCTGTAGGTACCTTGGGATCACTGGTACTACATTCCCTGGGACAGGCAGCCGACTCACTCTTCCTGACCCACTGTGCCTCTGGGCAAGCCCCTGCTCCTTTGAGCCTCAAGGGGGCTGGACTCCACCATCTCAGAGTTCATTCCCATGCTGAGGAACTTCCATGTATATCCTCTCTGACACCCCACCTCTTCTTCCCAGGACACAGCAGGGCAAGAGCGGTACCGGACCATCACAACAGCCTACTACCGGGGCGCCATGGGCTTCATCCTCATGTACGACATCACCAACGAGGAGTCCTTCAATGCGGTGCAGGACTGGTATGTGCGCCCCCACCTGCCCTCTTCTGAGCCAGGCTTCGTGTAAAGCCTGGGGTACAGGCCGAGATGAGGGTCCCAGCCCCTTGGCAGAAATGTAAATAATGATATCGGGGTCCCAGCTATGCTATCAATCTATAATCATTAAAACAATGTGGCATCAGCTCCAAATAATGGGAAAGAAAGATTTTAGGTAGGAAAATTAAACTATGAACATATAAGGGGAAAAACAAGTCTGGGAGGGACAGAAAATGTAAAGATAGCTTGCAAGTTTTGAAGGTATAAACATTTACATTTTCTGCTGAGAGTAATGATAAATTTTGAGAAAATGTTTGAATTTGTTCAAGAGGGAGAATTCTCCTCTTGAGTAGCCTGGTAGGCTACAGCCTGGTAGGCTGCAGTCCGTGGGGTCACTAAGAGTCAGACATGACCAACCGACTAACACTTTCACTTTCCAGTGGCTAAGACTTTGCACTCCCAGTGCAGGGGGCCCAGGTTCCATCCCTGGTGGGGGTATCTGGGAAGGGTGGGAAAGACTTCTTGAAAGAGGGACTCTCAAGTTCAGGAACTGTGGAAGCAGGCCCTGGCAGAGAGAGGAATGTTCCTGAAAGGACAAAAGCAGGAGGAGAGACTGAGCCTGCCTTCCTCAAGAATTAATGGGACAGGATTTCCCTGGTGGTTCAGTGGGCTTCCCTGGTGGCTCAAATGGTAAGGAATCTACCTGCAATGCAGGAGACCCCAGGTTCCATCCCTGGGTCGGGAAGATCCCCTGGAGAAGGGAATGGAGACCTACTCCACTATTTTTACCTGGAGAATTCCATGGACAGAGTAGCCTGGTAGGCTGCAGTCCATGGGGTCACTAAGAGTCAGACATGACTAAGCGACTAACACTTTCAGTTTCCAGTGGCTAAGACTTTGCACTCCTAGTGCAGGGGGCCCAGGTTCCATCCTTGGTCAGGGAACTAGATCCCACATCCCGCAAGGAAGATCAAAGATCCCGTGTACCGCAACTAAGACCTGGCACAGCCAAATAACTAAATATTAAACACAGAGAATTAATGAGGGGTGGAGGCGTGAGTAGGACGAGTGACAAGGAGATGGGGGAGGGAGGTGGTGCTCCGATTCTCCAAGCCCTAACCTTCCTCTGTCACCACCTCCTCCAGGTCAACCCAGATCAAGACCTACTCATGGGACAATGCCCAGGTGCTGCTGGTAGGGAACAAGTGTGACATGGAGGACGAGCGGGTCGTGTCGTCGGAACGTGGTCGACAACTAGCAGACCACCTGGGTGAGTACCCAGTGACGCTGGACATCCATAGGCTAGGAAAGGGACACTGAGGGGGGAAGACACACACCCAAGGTCTCACAGCTAAGCCAGGATGCGGCCTGGACTTGAATCCTGATAATTCATACTCTCCAAGAGCTGGCCTTTGATCCAGGGGCCATTTCAGGTGGGTCTTGAAGGATGTTTAGGAGTTCACTCTGCAAGAAGTTAATGATTCATTCTAATACTGTCACTGCCCAGACTAGTGCTGGGTGTTGCTGGGCCCCTGAGAGGCCTCCCGATTTGTGAGAGAGGGAGGGATCTGGGCTGGTGGAACTAGCAGGGAGCCAGGCTCTGCCTAGCATAGGTAAGGCTTCCTGGAAGTGGGGCATTGGAACTGGTATTTGAAGAAAAACGGTGATCTTTCAGACAGAAGAAACAGTGTGACCAGCTGTGGGAAAGATCTTTTTGGCAAATGGTTTTACCTGACTGGAACATGGGGATCACTTGGAGGAAATATGGTTGATCATGCAGGACCTGAACTACAAGCTGGGGAGTCAGACTCTTCAGAGGGCAGTAGGAAGCCACAGAGTGTGAGCAGGAAAGGACTGGATCTGTGTCAGATGCTGCCAGGACCAGGGCTGGGCTGGATGGTGGGAGCAGGGAATTAGCCCATCACCCTATTTATTATCGTAGCTATTTATTTATTGGAGATGTCCCCCAGGGGCTTGGGCACCCCCTTATTCCATGCAGGGGCTCTGGGGACAATGAGAAGAGGAAAGTTTTAGGGTGAAGAAAGAAGTCCAGGAAATAAAGGCTGACTCAGTCCACTGTTGCTTCGCCATGGGACTTGCCCATGCCTTTAACATGCATCTGGCACTGGGAAACTCCAGGTGTTAGCTGTCCTCAGCAAAGTGTGTCTGGGCGTGGGGAGTCCAGCGTCCTCACCCCTCCCTTCCCCGACCACAGGGTTCGAGTTCTTTGAGGCAAGCGCCAAGGACAACATTAATGTCAAGCAGACCTTTGAGCGCCTTGTGGATGTCATCTGCGAGAAGATGTCTGAGTCGTTGGACACGGCCGATCCCGCAGTCACCGGCGCCAAGCAGGGCCCACAGCTCACGGACCAGCAAGCGCCTCCACATCAGGACTGCGCCTGCTGAGAGCTGCCCTGCCCCGCCCCATCCTGGACCCGCCCCAGCCCGGCCCCTGGGCCTGAGCCAGGGCCCCTACTGGCCATGGGCGTGAGTCCCCTGCCCCGATTTAGCCCATCACCCTATTTATTATCGTAGCTATTTATTTATTTATTGGAGATGTCCCCCAGGGGCTCGAGCACCCCCCTCCTCCGCGCCCCACCCTGTACATACAGCCCTGTTCTTGCTCTGCAGTGGCGTGTCGTGGCCCCGTGAACTCACCACTCACTCTTCCCTCCAGACCCCACCTTTTTATAAATTCACCCCCATCAACAGTTATCAGTTTTGAAGAGGGGGCCAGATGACCCCAGGGCAGGCTGGTCGGGTGATGGGAGGTAGCCAGCCTCCTGGCTGTGGCATGGTGGGTCCAGGCGGCTGCAGGCATCTCAACGTGGACCACTGGGTGGGTCAGAGCCAGGAAATAGCCCACCTGGCTCTTCGCCCCCAAGGCTGTACCTTTTATGGGAGCAGGGTGGGGGGGCTGCTGCAGATATGCACCACCCTGGGATACCACTCCCCACCAGACCTGTTTTGATGTCATGAGTGTCAAACATGCCCCCCAGCCCCCCAGGAGATGTCATGACAACACTACACACACCCAATAAAGTGAATGGATGACACAATGTCCCTATGAGCGCCGGCCTAATAATGCTGGCTCTGTTCATCCACAAGATTTTCAATTACAAAGAGAATTTAATGGTACTTCCACAGTCCGTGACTAGAGGATGAGACTGGAGGCTCCAAATTCCAGGGCCCTGCTCCAAAAGGATGGGTGATATCCCCCACCTTGGTCCCAGCACCCAGCCTACAGTAGTGTTGAGGGCTTGGTGCTAGCTGGCTGGCTGAGACCCAGAGCTGAGGATGGCCCATCACCAGTCACTTGAAGCTGTCCCAGAAAGGTTGAAGTACAACTGTCCATCTTCATGGTTGTGTTCCAGAGGGAGAAACTGAGGCCTGGCAGTGGGCTTGGCAGGGGCAGCCCAAGCAGATGCCCAGGAATCAGGGTGTGGCTAGGACTTGGCCTAGGAGTCGGTTCCCCTTCCTGCCCAGGTGGCAGGTCAGCTGAGGCTCAGTCAGTCTTGCCTTGCTGTCTGGCATCTGGGGGCTCAGTCTGCATGGTGCCCAGGGCCACACAGCCTGGGGGTGTCAGGGGGCCTGGGATCTGACCATACAAGAGGATCTGGTTACATGTGCTGTTCATCCCCCTAGGCACCCCACTGAACCCTCCTCCAACCCCTTGGCACTGGGGTCAGCCTCGCTGGACAGATGCAGGCTTGGTCCTCACCTTGTTGGTGATCAGCAACCTGCCCACCCACCATGGGGTGCAGGCAGGCTGTCACTGGCACAGGCAGCCATTTGGGGCTCACACATGTGCCCCGCCCCCTCCCAGGAGTCCCCTGGGTGCTTGGTCCACCCACTGCGCTCACCCGGTATTTCAGGTAGGAGAGGTAGGTGTCCCACCCTAGCGTCAGGCCGTTGATGTAGGTGACTCGGAACTGGGGGGGCACGAAGAGGAAATTCACCAGCTGCGCAGCAGGCCACACGCACCAGTCAGCCTATGAGGAGGGGCGGAATGTAGTGGGGGTGGAATGTAGTGGGGGGCGGAGCCAGGAGGGACTGGGTGGGGCCTGAAAGGAGGTTCCGAAGCAAGATGAGGTGAAGGGATAGGCGGGGCCTGGGCAGGCATGCCCACCTTGTAGAATTCCCAGAACTTGTCCCGCAGCTCCTGACAGCTCTCGTCCAGAGTCTGGCCCTCCAGGCAGCCAAGGCCTAGGAAGGAAACCAAGACAAGAAATGAGAGTGTCAGAGGCTGGCGAGTATGGAGTACAGTGGTAAAGTGGGTAGGGTAGGACCCCTGAGGAACAGAGCTTCCCCGATGGCTCAGCAGGTGAAGAATCCACCTGCAGTGTAGGAGACACAGGAGACTCGGGTTTGATCCCTGGGTCAGGAAGATCCCCTGGAGGAGGAAATGGAAACCCACTCCAGTATTGTTGCTTGAAAAATCCCATGGGGAGGAGCCTGGCGGGCTACAGTCCACAGGGTCGAAAAGAGTCGGAATCAACTGAGCGACTAATCACCACCCCAGGCAGCAGAACAGTGTCCCAAGCAGAGGAACCGGGACATTTAAAGGCCTTGCAGTGGGAAGTGGGGCACAGCAGGGAGGCTGAAATGGGTAAACAAGAAATGAGAGGTCTGTCCAGTATAAACAGTATAAACTCGTACCCTGAGGGGTGTTGACACACCCTTGCTGAGGCGGTTTTATTACCAGTCCTGTACCTTCCTTTACCTTTACAGATAATGAAATGAAACTGACCCTGGGTGTCAGGAATAAACAACTCTCCAGAGCCAAGGGTTGGGATGATTGTGCCCTGTCAACTCTCCTTCCTTCAGCCTCAGGGTCTTTGCACCAGCTGTCCTCCCCCTCCGCCCCCACCTCCCTCCCGGCCCACTGGCTCCTTCTTCATGTCTCATCTCAGCGTCTTCTCCTTGGAGAAGTTCTCCCAACCATCGTCCAGGGCAGCCCCATCAGACACTGTCTTCATCCTTCCTACACGTAGCACCACTGTCTGTGATTCTGCCATTCACACCCGACCCCATTGGGTCTGTCCTGTTACCACTGTACCCCAGCCTCCAGTCCTGGGCCACCCACACAGGAGGTGCATCGATAACACATCTCCACATCCTGGACACAAAACTGGCTCTACCCCCCCTACCCCCTGATTCAGGAGGGACCAAGCCCAAGTTCACAGAACTCCTTACCCAAGAAGTACCAGACTCCAAGCATAGGAGAGGCCACCAGTTGGTCAATGAGGACCTTCTTGAGGACGTTTGGGAGGCCAGGGAAGCCGGATGCAGGGAGCAGGCGGTCCAGCCAGAGATACCAATAGTGCAGGAAGGGGCCCATGCTGCAGCCTACTGCAAACATGCTCACTGTGGACAGTCCAAGAGTTAAGGGGGGCACGTTAGGCCAGCAACCTTCCCCTCCAATCCACTCCCTCCCTAGCTAAGACCCGGGTAAGCCTGACATCTTCCCAGGGCCCAACCGAATATTCTTCCATTACTAGCCCCACCGCCAGGTACCATTCCAAGAGGTGCTTTTGCATCTTCTTCCCTCATTGCCTCACTACCCTGTCAAAGGGTACTACCATCGCCCCGCTTTCCGAAAGAGGAAACAGAGGCACAACTGATAGGGAAATGTGGGATCAGTGCGCGACACAAGACTAGCTGGGCGCCAGACGCTGTGCCTTTGACTACCCCGGGTGCAGCATATCGTGCTCAATGCTAAGTCTGTCAGTGCAAGAGAGAGGGTAGCAGATCAAGGGGTGGGCAGGGACCTGACCGTCAGGACGGCAGCGGACAGAAACCCTACGTATTGGAATGAGATGAAGACTCCTGAGGGGGAAGGGACGCAGAGAACGGGGAGGGGATGTCTAGGGTGCACGCTGAGGTCAAGGGTCTTGCCAGGAACTGAGGTCACAGGACATAGTCACGAAGCTCCGGTGCGGCTCACAGGTCTCCGGATCTGAAGTTGAGGGCAAAGATCTTCTGGGGTGAAAAGCCAGCAGCACCGGTCCCCTTACCTGAGCGCCGCGGGTCGAACTTCTGGCCGGGCCGGGCGCGAATCTCCCAGGATTGGCGCGCCCCATCCCCGGCCGCCATGAGAACGCCGCATCCCAGGGTGTTGGTGACGAGCAACGCACGGCCTTGGAACAGGGGCTGACCGGCAGCCCAAAGGCCGCGCAGCCAGCGCCAGCCGCCGGACGGCATCGTCCGCGGGACACAGGAACCGGCACACCGGGACGCCCCGCCCATGCCGGCCAATCCCAACTCGCCGCCGAGTCCCGGTTCCCGCCCCGCGCGGTGGTACCCAATCGAACGCTGCCTTCGTGATTTGTATGCCCGCCCCAAATCGCTCCAGTCAATCGCCGACTGCTTCGAAGCCTCACACCTCCTTCCGCGCCTTATGCACCAATCACAGAAGGCTCACGTCACACCGCGCACGCCAATCACTGACGTTCCACCCTCGTTTCCCCGCCCCTTTCTGCTCTGGCCTATGGGTAACCGTCGTCACACTCTTATTTGACCGCCCAGTATTTCACTGACCAATCACGAGCTTTAGGCTGGAAAAATCACAAACTGTTGTCCTGCCTCCCGCATTGAGATGGCCAATCTACGGCAGTTACCGAGTTCTCCCGTGTAAATCGCCCTCCAGGTTTCCAGATTCTCGCGCAATTCCAGAAAAGTGATGGCTACTGGGGCGGAAATCCAATCCCGCAGAGATTCGGCGGCGTGGAGGCGGGGGTTCCAGTTCTGCTGCGCGCGCAGGCTGCCGGGATGCCTGTCTGGACGTTGACCTTGGTCCTGACTACTGCTGGGCGTCTGACCTAAGCTCCGCAATAATGATAATACTTGAAACGCTACGCACTGTTCTGGGCACATGACGTGCTTTAAGAAATTTGACAGCAACTTTGTGTTGCTGCAGTGATAATTATATCACCATATTACCTCCTATGCTCCTGTAGGGGAAAATCTGAGTTTCAGTGGAAATCTGCATTACTTACAGGAGCAGGATGTCTGGAGCCTGTGGGCCGAATTCTGTCGCCACCTGTTTTGGTGAGGTTCAAGAGCTAAGAATTTTCTTACTTTTTTTGATTGGTCGATGAAAAAAATCCAGGTACTGTTCTGGGACGTGTGAAAATTGTATGAAATTCCGATTTTCGAATCCATAAATAAAGATATATTGGAACACAGCCATGCCCATTTGTTTTTTTATTGTCTACTCTCAACTACAATGAGTAGTTGCAACAAAGATTGTATGGTCTACAAAAACTAAACTGTTTTACTCTTTACAAAAAAATGTATGTTTTTTTTGCTCTTTGTTAGAGGACACTCTTCAGTTTTCTGATTTTGATTCTATGGGAGATATTTATAAACCCTGTGGTTATAACTGAGAACACCAAAAAGTAATTCTTACTTATAGACATGCAAATGAATTCTGCCAAGTAGAGAGACACTCACCCCTTTTTTTTTTTTGCCTTTATTTGCACATTCATTTTACACTTCCTTTTGTGTCTCTTGTTTGGAACTTCTTTGAAATGGTTTTAACACCTGACAAGTTCCCTTTATTAATAACGAGTTAACAGTAGTTTTTAACACATGCTCATTTTTATATCTGTATGAGAGGTGTGATTTTAACTTTTTGGGAAAAATGATCCTTCAGACACTTCCTATTGCAGTCAAGTACCTTATTCTGGTATTCCAGGCTCCAGATTTTACTGCATTTTGGTGGAAAACTTTCAAAATGGTTTAAAGAGGGGTAAAAGTCAAGTTATGATTCACAAAACAGAGTCAGATAAACTTTTTCCACGGGAAAGTACATTTCATGGTAGCTGAAGCCTTGGCAACTCCAAATAAGTAAGAGAATTTTGCTGTTTCTCTATTTTTCTCATTTCTGTTTTCCTTTCTCTAAATATGATTTTGATGCCTTTGAAACTGGAAGAAGAGGCATAGCACAATCTTTGAAAGAATGACATAGCCCAAGGATACAACATAAACTGATTAGAACCAAATGGGTTCAAGATGGTGGACAAGACAGCTTCTACTAGACCTTGAGCCTCAGTATATGCTCACTATAACACATCACCAGGCGAAGTGACACAGCCACAGGCACCATGACAGTTCTAAGGCAAACCAAAGATGAAAAAGTGGACAGTGGCCCAATTCCTAGAAATTTCTGCCTCCTTCCCCAAAATAGTTGGAATAATCCTCCTGTTTATTAGTTTATGAAATTACCCAACCCATAAAAGCTAACCATGTACCCTTGAGGCTGCACTCACCTTCTGCCACAGCCCACACTCTTGTCTGTGGAGTGTGTTTCTCTCAAGGCCACTCTTGCCTTCTGAGGTGGCCTACAATCTGTCAGTGGAATGTTTCTCTCTGGATAAATCCACTTCGTACTTATCACTTGTCTCTCACTGACTTCTTTCTGCAATGAGACATCAAGAACCTGAGCTTCCTGAGGTCCTGAAACCAGGTATCGTGGGTTTGGCTGGGTCTGTGTCCCAGCCCCTGAGGTTTAAGTCCCAAGCAGGATTTTGGCCGAGGTCAAGTCCTGGCACATGGGTTCAAGTCCCAATCTCAGGTGAATGGTTTTAGCTGGCAACCACAGAGGGACAGTGAAAAGGTAAGAAGAGGTTTAGAGTGAGGCCTTGGTCCTGTAGAGGCCCTTGGGAAACCATGAGCCAAGTGTATGGGAGAGGACCTTTTACAGCTGTCTGCTCATTTCCCCACCCTGCCCCCAACTCTAATTCTAGGTTTATTCAACACAATTACCTTACACAACAAAATACAAACACAACATTATCTCAAATGCTAGCGACTTGTGAAAGTCACTCAGTCGTGTCTGACTCTTTGTGACTCTAGGCCAGAATACTGAAGTGGGTAGTCTTTCCCTTCTCCAGCGGATCTTCCCAACCCAGGGATCAAACCCAGGTCTCCCGCATTGCAGGCAGATTCTTTATCAGCTGAGCCACAAAGGAAGCCCATCTCAAATACTATAAAGTTACAAAACTCAAAACAGAGAATTTATAGTACAATAAAGCCACCAGGGCTTTCCTGGTGGCTCAGACAGTAAAGAATCTACCTGCAATGTAGGTGACCTGGATTCAATCCCTGGGTCAGGAATTTCCCCTGGAGAAGGGAATGGCTTCCCAACTTCCAGTATTCTTGCCTGGAGAATGCCATGGACAGAAGAGCCTGGTGGGCCACAGTCCATGAGATTGCAAAGAGTCAGACACAACTGAGCGACTAACCATGCATATACGTATAATAAACATCAAAAACGCAATGGACACATTGCCAAGGTAACCTTCACCACTGCCGTGAATACCAACATAATGAGGGTTTCAGTGATGATCTAGATTTAAACTCACAGTTTCAGAGAGGGTGGAAACGTGTGTGTGCGCACACACACACATCCACGCATGCACATGAGTACATGGGAAAAGAACTCTTGGAGAATATAACATCTGCTCACTTTTGACCTGGTGGGTAAAATCCATATGCTTTTGCACATCTGTGAAACATTTCCTGCCGTAGGGCAAGAAATGTCACAGCTATCCGATATTCTGAATTTCTGAGCCTTGCGGACAAGGGCAAGTGGTGCCATTCCCTACACAAAGAACTTAAGGATGTCACAGTCATCATGAATACAGTCCTTCAGTGTGACCTAAGGGAATTCAAGAAGAGAAGAATACTGCTATAAAAATGCAGGATGCTGGCCCCAGATAGCTGAGATACACATGAAAGGAATGAATTAATAATCCCAGACTCTTGCATCTTTCCATGCATAGAGGAACTCTAAATTCCTTAACTTGATGTCTGGTTTTCCTTCCTTACTTAACAATAATCTTTGATGTTCAAGCTGCTTGCCCCCATTGCTGCAAACTTGTAAACAGCCTGACTCCCTCTCCTGCCTTCATGGAGCAGTTTTCCAGGGCTACTAAGATACTGTCTCTTGGGCTTGGAGTCCTTAACATTCCCACAAAATAAAATAACTCTCTACTTTCAGGTTGTGACTGTTTTTTTAGTCTACACATCCAACAGCAGGTCTAGGACAGAATTGTTAATATCTACACTCTTCTCCTTGACTCTTCTTGCTTTCTTGTTCACTCCTGCTCCACTTCTTTTTTCTTCTGTTAACCCCAGAACACCTGTGTGAACACCAAGGTGTACTGTTTTTACTTTTGCTCCTCTCCCTCTGACCCTTACAAGTGCTGACTCTTTGTTGTTGTTGTTGTTGTTGTTCAGTTGCTCAGTCATGTCCAACTCTTTGCGAACCCATGGATTGTGGTACGAAAGGCTTCCCTGTCCTTCACCATCTCCCGGAGTCTGCTTGTTGTAGCCACGCGTTCCGGGAAACAAACTCACTCGGAAGGACAATGCAGATAGTGGAGTGCAGTTTATTACACCGGCGGGCCCAAGGTAGAGTCTCCTCTTAGCCAAAGACCCCGACCAGTTTTTGTGAAAACTTTATGTACCCTAAGTGTACATGCCCAAACCCACCTCCCCAAATTCCAGAAACTAGTCTGAACAAAGGAAAAAGAAAGATACAATCAAAGTTAACGGGTGATTCAGTGATTCATATGCCTTAAGCCTAGGTAGTTAACAGTGGACAATTATCAATAGGCCTGTGGTCATACCCCAATAAGCATAATAGAATGTATGATTCTATTCGGTCACACAGATAATTAGGGTATTCTTTTAGGTGATGGAGAGCCCTGGGGCTTTTCCTTCCGGGGACCTGATTTTCCAGTTGGTATGTCGTTTCCATAGACACTGGGCATATAGCTCAAAGTCCACAGTCCAGCCCAAGATGGAGTCCTGTTTTCAAGATAGAACCTGTTCTGTTTCCTCCTTCATTCTCAGACTCATGTCCACTGAGTTGATGATGTCATCCAACCATCTCATCCTCTGTTGCCCCCTTTTCCTCCTACCCTCAATCTTTCCCAGCATCAGTCTTTTCCAATGAGTCAGCTCTTAGCATCAGGTGGCCAAAGTATTGGAGCTTCACCTATAGCATAGTCCTTCCAATGAGTATTCAGAGTTGATTTCCTTTAGGACTGACTGGTTTGATCTCCTTGCTGTCCAAGGAATTCTCAAGAGTCTTCTCCAGCATCACAGTTGGAAAGCATCAATTCTTTGGGGCTCAGCTTTATTTATGTTTCAACTCTCACATCCATACACTACTGGAAAAATCGTAACTTTGACTAGCTATAACTTTGTGTAGTCTCTGCTTTTTAATATGCTGTCTAGGTTTGTCATAACTTTTCTTCCAAGGAACAAGCGTCTTTTAATTTAATGACTGTAATCACTGTCCGCAGTGATTTTGAAGCCCAAGAAAATAAAGTCTGTCACTGTTTTCATTTTTACCCTGTCTATTTGCCATGAAGTGTTGGGACTGGATGCCACGATCTTTGTTTTCTGAAAGTTGAGATTTGTGGCAGCTTTTTCACTCTCTTCTTTCACCTTTATCAAGAGGCTCTTTAGTTCCTCTTTGCTTTCTGCCATAAGAATGGTATCATCTGCATATCTGAGGTTATTGATATTTGTCCAGGCAATTTTGACTCCAGCTTGAACTTCATCCAGCCAGCATTTCACATTATGTACTCTGCATATAAGTTAAATAAGCAGGGTGACAGTATACAGCTTTGACGTACTCCTTTCCCAGTTTGGAACCAGTCCATTGTTCCATGTCCGGTTCTAACTGTTGCTTCCTGATCTGCCTACAGGTTTCTCAGGAGGCAGGTCAGGTGGTCTGGAATTCCCATCTCTTTAAGAATTTTCCACAGTTTGTTGTGATCCACACAGTCAAAGGCTTTGGCATAGTCAATAAAGCAGATGTTTTTCTGGAATTCCCTTGTTTTTTCAATGATCCAGCGGATGTTGGCAATTTGATCTCTGGTTCCTCTGCCTTTTCTAAATCCAGCTTGAACATATGGAAGTTCTTGGTCCACATACTGTTGAAGCCTAACTTGAAGGATTTTGAGCACTACTTTGCCAGCATGTGAAATGAGTCCAATTGTGCAGTAGTTTGAACATTCTTTGGCATTGCCTTTCTTTGGGATTGGAATGAAAACTGACCTTTTCCAGTCCTGTGGCCACTGTTGAGTTTTCCAAGCTTGTTGGCATATTGAGTGCAGCACTTTCACAGCATCATCTTTTAGGATTTGAAATAGCTCAACTAGAATTCTATCACCTCCACTAGCTTTGTTCATAGTGATGCTTCATAACGCCCATTCCAGGATGTCTGGCTCTAAGTGAGTGATCATACCATCATGGTTTTCCAGGTCATTAACATCTTTTTTGTACAGTTCTTCTGTGTATTCTTGCCACCTCTTCTACTTCTGTTAGGTCTGAGGTTGGAAATAGATGGGCTCCGTTTGGACATTAGCATCAGCCAGCCTCCTCTTTGCATTTCCTGAGGCAACAGACAGGTGGACTCAAGTTGAGGAATTTACAACCAGCCTCCTGTTGTCTCTCTGAAATGAAAGTAACCGCAGAAACAGGGTAAATAGCCAGTCTTTGTCTCTTGTAAACATCTCATGGGAATAATCATGGCAAGGACAAAGAGAGGGGGGAAAAAAAAACCCTCACAGTAAAGGATGAGGGAGACAGTACACCTGCACAGAAAGGCTCCTTGGAATCAAAAGTCAAAGGATAATTCCAATCCGTAAGGAGTCTTGCTCCTCCCAGAAGCTCTCACTTAGAGATCCATCTTGGCTAGGGTGTGCCTGCGCACCCCAGGGGCAGGCACACCCTAGGAGAGGGTCCTGAGACAAATTAACCAGGGAGGGGACAGAGCAAGACGACTGGCCTGAGTGAAGACAAAGATCTGGAGAACTGCCCCCTTATACAGGATTTTAACTTCCCAAAGCCGCAGCTCTCTTTCTGAGCTCACCTGTATGCCTTTCTGCATATACTTTTCTTTTCAATAAACTTTTTACTCTTTACCTTCTTCCTCCTTGCCTGAATTCGTTCTTGACTAGGCAGGAAAGGACTAGGGATGCTAGTCCTAGCTGGTCGCCCTTGTGGTCCAGTGGTTAAGACTCCAGGTCTGGGAAACTAAAACCTTGCTTCCAGCTACCCCTTGCTTCTGCTTGCTTCAAGCTGCTGTTTACTGCTGCGCAAGTCCAAAATCAGGTCCATATCATTTCTGTCCTTTATTCTGCTCATCTTTGCATGAAACGTTCCTTTGGTATCTATAATTTTCTTGAAGAGATCTCTAGTCTTTCCCAGTGTATTGTTTTCCTCTATTTCTTTACACTGATCACTGAGGAAGACTTTCTTATCTCTCCTTGCTTTTCTTTGGAACTCTGCATTCAGATGGGTATATATTTCCTTTTCTCCTTTGTCTTTCACTTCTTTGCTTTTCTTAGCTATTTGTAAGACCTCCTCAGACAACTATTTGCCTTGTTGTATTTCTTTTTCTTGGATGATTTTGGTCACCACCTCCTGAACAATGTCACGAACCTGAGTCCATAGTTCTTCAGGCATTCTCTCTATCAGATCTAATCCCTTGAATCTATTTGTCAGTTCCCCTGTATAATCGTAAAGGATTTGGTTTAGGTCATATTTGAATGGCCTCATGGTTTTCCCTACTGTCTTCAATTTAAGTCTGAATTTTTCGATAAGGAATTCATGATCTGAGCCACAGTCAGCTCCTGGTCTTGTTTTTGCTGACTGTATAGAGCTTCTCCATCTTTGGCTGCAAAGAATATAATCAATCTGATTTCAGTATTGACCATCTGGTGATGCCCATGTGTAGAGTCTTCTCTTGTGTGGTTGGAAGAGGGTGTTTGCTATGACCAGTGTATTCTCTTGGCAAAACTCTGTTAGCCTTTGCCCTGCTTCATTTTGTACTCCAAGGCCAAATTTGCCTGTTACTCCAGGTATCTCTTGACTTCCTACTTTTGCATTCCAGTCCCCTATGACGAAAAGGATATCTTTTTTCCATGTTAGTTCTAGAAGGTCTTGTAGGTCTTCATAGAACTGTTCAACTTCAGCTTCTTCAGCATAACTGGTTGGGGCATAGACTTGGATTACTGTGATACTGAATTGTTTGCCTTGGAAACGAACTGAGTTCATTCTGGCATTTTTGAGATTGCATCCAAGTACTGCATTTCGGACTCTTCTGTTGACATATGAGGGCTACTCCATTTCTTCTAAGGGATTCTTGCCAACAGTAGTAGATATAATGGGCATCTGAATTAATTTTGCCCACTCCTGTCCATTTTAGTTCACTAATTCCTGAAATGTCGATGTTCACTCTTGCCATCTCCTGCTTGACCACTTCCAATTTACCTTGATTCATGGACCTAACATTCCAGGTTCCTATACAATATTGCTCTTTACAGCATCGGGCTTTATTTCCATCACCAGCCACATCCACAGCTGGGTGTTGTTTTCGCTTTGGCTCTCTCTCTTCATTCTTTCTGGAGTTATTTCTCCACTCTTCAGTAGCATATTGGCACCTACCGAACTGGGGAGTTCATCTTTCCGTGTCATATCTTTTTGCCTTTTCATACTGTTCATTAAGGTGGTGTCATATGCATATCTGAGGTTGTTGATGTTTCTCCCAGCAATCTTGCTTCCAGCTTGTGTGATTCATCCAGCTCAGCATTGCTCATGATGTACTCTGCATATAAATTAAATAAGCAGGGTGACAATATATAGCCTTGACGTACTCCCTAATTTGGAACAAGTCCATTGTCCCATGTCTCGTTCTGTTGCTTCTTGACCTGCATACAGGTTTCTCAGGAGGCAGGTAAAGTGGTCTGGTATTCCCATAACTCTCTACTTTCAGGTTGTGACTACTTTTTTAGTCAACACAGAAAATTCAAAAAGCATCTGCTGGTCTTCAGACTCCAATGAGCGGTCATTCATTACTTCAATTGCCTTATTTAGTTTTCAATAATAGAGATATGGCCACAAAGGCTGAATGATCCCAGAGAAATATGCATAAGGCCCAAATGATTGCAGTGGTTTTGTCTGCTCAAAGTCGACCAACTGGGAGACTGCTTTTTCTGGGCCAATATGGCCCTGGCAGACTACTAGGTCCATGGATACCCAAACAAGGAAGGTGTATCCTATGAGGACAAATGGGACACTGGAGGGAAGATTTTGATCAATGTGCCCTTTGCACACAGCCAGGGCTTTGGCAGATGGGTGCCCCAGGGGCCAGAGAGTGAGGTGGGGAGGCCCTCTGCCATTGTTGGTTTCACAGCCAGAAGACCTACCAGTCCGAAGCTAAAAGGGGCTCTGCCTGGAGATACTATCTACATAACTAGCTTCAGGTGGCTATTGATGTGGCAGGCTACTTGATAGAATTTCTTATAGATAACCTTCTCGATCTTAACCCAAAGGATTGGAAAACTTGGCAATCATAAGGAATATGTATTGAGGCTGTCAGGGAAGAAATAGGGGCACACTTTCCTGGAGCCGCTTTTGTGCAATGGCAATGGCCAGCTGTTTTTACATTCCTTTCAATTTCTGCCTTATTGTCCCATTCCTTTGATGGGAAGAGATTTGTTAACTAAGTTAGGGTCATTCTGTTTCTCACGGGGCAAGGGAACCACCCTTATCACCAAATGGTTCTAACAGAAAGCAGAAAGCGACAGACTGAATCTGAAGTTGAGATAGAAGCTTTAGTAGACCCTGGAGTGTGGAGTATCGAGGATCCAGGCCTGGCCGAAGATATCCAGCCAGTGGTTATTAAACAATATCCTCAAGGAATAGCTGTAGCTTAGGGGGCATCAGTCTCAGATCCCCAGGTCTGAAACTGGAAAGGGAAATCACCACGTTGACCAAGAAGCAAAGAAAGCACCTTGCATACCAACAGATAAAATAAAAGCAGTTTTACACATCCCAGGCTTGATAGAGGAAATGCCACAACCTTGTTATATGAAGGGAGAAGATTGGGCTAAAAATAGGGGATTAATAAGTCAAAAGATATGGTAAATGTTAGAGGAAAAGATTATGATCCCACAAACTCAGTGATGGAAAGTAACCAAGGCTTTACATGAAACCATCCATGATGGACGTGAAGCTCTTTGGAATTTACTGCAAAGACAGAATATTGTGCTTTTATTTCATATAACTCTGCTAATGTGTCTCAATTACTGAGTCACATTACACAAAAAATAGAGGCTGTAAATGAACCTCTCCCAGATTTAGGAACCATTTTGGGAAAATGGTTCAAGTCCCCAAGATCATGGCTAAAATTTTGGAACAGGAACTATGATGCCTCTGTGTTTGCTTGTGTGTGCATATGTGTCTATGTGTGTGTTATAGACATATAGCATTGCCAAAAATTGATTCATAAAATGGCTCTATTTGATTGACTTAAAGGAAATTCAGTTCAGTTCAGTTCAGCTCAGTCACTCAGTCATGTCTGACTCTTTGCAACCCCATGAACTGCAGCATGCCAGGCCTCCCTGTCCATCACCAACTCCCGGAGTTTCCCCAAACCCATGTCCTTTGAGTCGGTGATGCCATCCAACCATCTCATCCTCTGTCGTCCCCGTCTCCTCCTGCCTTCAATCTTTCCCAGCATCAGAGTCTTTTCAAATGAGTCAGCTCTTCGCATCAGGTGGCCAAAATATTGGAGTTTCAGTTTCAACATCAGTCCTTACAAAGAACACTCAGGACTGATTTCCTTTAGGATGGACTGGTTGGATCTCCTTGCAGTCCAAGGGACTCTCAAGAGTCTTCTCCAACACCACAGTTCAAAAGCATCAATTCTGCAGCGCTCAGCTTTCTTTATAGTCCGGCTCTCACATCCATACATGATCACTGGAAAAATCATAGCCTTGACTAGACGGACCTTTGTAGGCAAAGTAATGTCTCTGCTTTTTAATACGCTGTCTAGGTTGGTCATGACTTTCCTTCCAAGGAGTAAGTGTCTTTTAATTTCATGGCTGCAATCACCATCTGCAGTGATTTTGGAGCCCAGAAAAATAAAGTCTGACACTGTTTCCACGGTTTCCCCATCTATTTCCCATGAAGTGATGGGACCAGATGCCATGATATTGGTTTTCTAAATGTTGAGCTTTAAGCCAACTTCTTCACTCTCCTCTTTCACTTTCATCAAGAGGCTCTTTAGTTCCTCTTTACTTTCTGCCATAAAGGTGGTGTCATCTGCATATCTGAGGTTATTGATATTTCTCCCAGCAATCTTGATTCCAGCTTGTGCTTCTTCCAGCCCAGCATTTCCCATGATGTACTCTGCATATAAGTTAAATAAGCAGGGTGACAATATACAGCCTTGATGTACTCCTTTTCCTATTTGGAACCAGTCTGTTGTTCCATGTCCAGTTCTAACTGTTGCTTCCTGACCTGCATACAGGTTTCTCAAGAGGCAAGTCAGGTGGTCTGGTATTCCCATCTCTTTCAGAATTTTCCAGTTTATTGTGATCCACACAGTCAAAGGCTTTAGCATACTCAATAAAGCATAAATAGATGTTTTTCTGGAACTCTCTTGCTTTTTTGATGATCCAGCAAATAATTAAACACATATAAATATTCAGAAATACAGAATAATCTGGCCAGAATAGATTTCAGGTCCATGTTATCTGGAAAATATTCAGGGTAAAACTGATATCTGGTATTGAAAGGGAAAGGAAAGGGAAGGCGCTCAGTCATGTCCGACTCTTTGCGACCCCGTGGACTGTAGCCTACCAGGCTCCTCCGTCCATGGGATTCTCTAGGCAAGAATACTGGAGTGGTTTGCCATTTCCTTCTCCAGGGGATCTTCCCTGACCCAGGGATCGAACCCAGGTCTCCCGCATTGGAGGCAGACGCTTTAACCTCTGAGCCACCAGGGAAGTCCATCTGGTATTGAAGGTGGCTTAAACTTGTTGGTTGATTAATACAGACAAGTCTTTAGAGTCATCAATGTTAAGTATAATACTTCTGTTGTACCTAGGTTTACTAGATCTAATTATATCTATCAAAAATTTGTCAGCAAGAAAAGTAACTCAACATGGAAAAACAAATTTTTAAGGAAAATCAGATATGTGTTTTTAGTAAAAAAAGGTTTGAGGAATGAAAAAATACTGAAAAGAATTATGCATGATCAGGATTTTCTAAGATTGGATTAAATTTAGTTGGGTAAATGGATTGTGTTGGGAATGGGCTAGGACAAGACTGGATTTGGATTCTCCCTCAAAGTATTCTTAAAATGCTGCTTTTCACAACAGACTGTGTGAGTTTCTTGGCCTTTAATTGATTTGTATTTCCTGGTTAGATCTTTTGTAACTTTGGTTAAGAAATAAGTGTTGTCTCACAGTAACCTATAGTCTTATTTGACAAGTTTTAAAACTTTTTGACAAACGTCTGGAATACCAAATTTTAATTAATTTTAATTAAAGTTCTGATTTCCAGCTTTAGAGGGTCCCTGAGATATCTCAAAGAGAACTATTTAACACACATATTTGGTACACACATATTTAATACACATATTTGGTATATTATGTTAAATATTATTGTAATGTAATATAAACGGTTATTGTAACCAAGATTTTTTTATATCAATTATACTGTGTGCTGTGTGCTTAGTTGCTCAGTCTTGGCCAACTCTTTGCAACACCATGGACTGTAGCCCACCAGGCTCCTCTGTCCATAGGGATTCTCCAGGCAAGAATACAGGAAGAGGGTTGCCATGCCCTTCTCCAGGGAATCTTCCCAACCCAGGGATCAAACCCAGGTCTCTCACATTGCAGGCGGATTCTTTACAATTACACTGTAATCAGATATTTAACCATGCCTTTTAAGTCTTTTGTCATTTATAGATATTTTTGTACTCTGGTGCTGTTACAAAAAGTGCTTCATCACCCAGAAGATTCTTAAGAAGGCTAAGGAAGTATTTGCTGTAACAAATAATAACTGAGGGACCCTGTTATGGTAGCGCTTATCCAGTACTTGTTCTCTCCACCCATTTAACCTACAAATGTCCGTCTCCCTCTCTTGCTTAACTGCGCTCTGAAAATGATTGCCATCTAGCTACACTTGATGTTTATCCTCCCAAGGCAACACTCCCTAACACTCCTTCCCTCTGGGAGCATTCTTCATTCCAGAAAGAATGTTACTGGAGGATGATCTCTAAGACCACCTGAACCTGTCTTGGAATCATATGATGCCGGCCCTCATGATCTCGGTGACCCCAGGAGGAGGAGAAGAATGTAAGACCACAGCAACTCTGATACTTATCTTCAGCCTTATTTTCCATCCTAAAACTCTAAGCCCTCTTCTCACATCCCAGGAGATGGGGCACAGTCTTGAAAGCATTAGCTTGCTGTGGTCCCCCTTTGCCTTGCAAAGTAATAAACCTACTCCTTTCTACTCCTCCAAAATTCTTGTCTCCATATTCATATTCAGCACCGGTGAACAGAGCCCGGGTTTTTTTTTTGCGATACAGTGGCATCAGCTGCACATGAAGATGATGACTATGTGGGGGTTCCAGTCCATACGGATTAAAACAAGGAGCTGTCCTGACCTGGGGCCCCTAGGTCAGATATCTGGAGATTTTTAGTCACTGACAGGAGGGTCCACACCCCTATTCAGCCTTGAAGCCGTTACATAACGACCGTTGTCCTTCTGCTTCTCATAAGAATATGGGAGTAAAATCTCTGAGGGGAGAACGAAACAGGATGGGAGGAGACCGGGCACAATCTTTGAGAGAATGACATAGCCCAAGGACACAACATACACTGGTAAGAACCAAATGGGTTCAAGATGGTGGACAAGACAACTTCCACTAGACTTTGAGCCTCAGTATATGCTCACTGTAACACATCAGCAAGCTAAGTGACACACTCGCATGCGCCATGACAGTTCCAAGGCTGACCATCAAAGATCAAAAAGAGGCGGCCCAATTCCTGGAAATCTCTGCCCCTTCCCAAATAGTTGGAATAATCCTGCTCGTTGACTTATGAAATTACCCAGCCCATAAAAGCTAACCACGCCACATTTTGAGGCCTCACTCGCCCTCTGCGACAGCCCACACGCCTGTCTGTGAAATGTGTTTCTTTCTAAATAAATCCACTTCTTAACTATCACTTTGTCTCTCACTGAATTCTTTCTGTGATGAGACATCAAGAACCTAAGCTTCATTAGGTCCTGAAACCGGATGTTGTGATCTCAGTTGGAAGACTGGGTTTTGGCTGTGTTCCAGTCCCAGCCCCGTGGGTTCAAGTCCCAGTCTGAGCTGAAAATGAAGTGAAAGTGAAAGTTGCTCAGTCATGGCCAACCCTTTGTGGCCCCATGGACGAAAGCCTGCCAGGTTCCTCTGTCCATGGAATTCTCCAGGCCACAATACTGGAGTGGGTAAGCCATTCCCTTTTCCAGGGGATCTTCCCAACCCAGAGATCAAACCCTGGTCTCCCACATTACAGGCAGATTCTTTACCATCTGAGCCACCGGGGAAGCCCACAGTCTGAGCTGATGGATGATGTCATCAGCAGGGCTTCCCAGGTGACGCTAGTGGTAAAGAACCCACCTGCCAATGCAGGAGACACCAGAGACATGGGTTCAATCCCTGGGTGGGGAAGATCCCCTGGAGGAGGGCATGGCAACCCAATCCAGCATTCTTGCCTGGAGAGTCCCATAAACAGAGGAGCTTAACAGGCTACATTCCATAGGGTCTCAAAGAGTCGGACTGAAATGACTTAGCACGCACACACACGATGTCATCAGGGATTGGGAATTTGGCTTTATCTGACCAGTTGGCATTCCTTATCAAAGGATTACTGATTTTTCTGGTTGAAAAGAAATGGAAGATCCATTAAGGATTTAGTGCCCAGAGACTAGTTAGGGAATTCTTTGGCCATCCAGTGGTTAAAATTCCATACTTCCACTCCAGGGGTTTGATCCCTGGTCAGGGAACTAAGAACCTACGTGGTGTGGCCAAAAATTTTTTTTAAAGGTTAAAATGTCAAAAGAATTTAGCGCCCATCAGGAGGAACAGCTTTTGATGCCTGGACCAGTGATTTGGGGTGTTTCCGTTGAAAGAATTCAGAATATGCCACCCCCGCCCCCCGCCACACACACCAATATGCTGCTCTAGCAGATTGATTATTTTTTGAGTTCAAGGCATTAGTATAACAGCAAGATGCAAGAAGGTCTCTGGGAACTTCCTTTTTCTTCCTGAAAGCAAGAAATAAACTTCCCATGGGAAAGTTTTCTTCCCTGTACTGGGAGGAAGAAACCTTTTATCCTCAGAGACAGAGTCAATTTTTCTCAAAAGATTTTTTTCCATGAGGAAAATCTGTACCAACAGGGCTTTTGAAATAACTTATCTTCCTTGTCTCCCCAGGTATTTCATAACTTTTCTGTAGTTGCCCCTCTGTTCAACCTAGTAAATAACAAGTCTTTTTGGTCTTCATTTTCTTTTTTTTTTTTTGGCAAAGATTCCCACATACACATAAATAAATTTTGTGTGCTTTTCCCCCTGTTAATCTGTCTTGTATGTCAGTTTCAGTTGGAGACCCTAGAAGGCGGAGGAAAATTCTACATCCACTATGGTTCTGGAGACAAGAATGGGCTAGCATTGGCAGGGATGCAACTGACTTCTGGGTCTGCAACTGAGAGATCCAAGGACCAGGCTGGAGCAGAAGCTAGAATCTTTACCATGTCTGTCTCCCTGATTGCTCTCTGTGGTACCTCGCAGAGAGAGAAGTCGCTCAGTCATGTCCGACTCTTTGCGACCCCATGGACTGTAGCCTACCAGGCTCCTCCATCCACGGGATTTTCCAGGCAAGAGTACTGGAGTGGGTTGCCATTCCCTTCTCCAAAGGCAGAGAGGATGGTAAACAATTTCTCCTTATCCTTTTCTTTCTGGGTGGATAAGCCAGAGAAAAGCATTCGTAAGGATTAGTTCTTTGGGTAATTAAGTCTTGTGAACTTTTTTCTTTTTTTGGCAGTGCTGTAAGGAATGCAGGATCTTAGTTCCTTGACCATGGTTGGAACCTGTGCCCCTGGTAGTGGAAGCTCTGAGTCGTAAGAAGGCAATGGCACCCCACTCCAGTACTCTTGCCTGGAAAATCCCATGGACGGAGGAGCCTGGTAGGCTGCAGTCCATGGGGCTGCGAAGAGTCGGACACGACTGAGCGACTTCACTTTCACTTTTCCCTTTCATGCACTGGAGAAGGAAATGGCAACCCACTCCAGTGTTCTTGCCTGGAGAATCCAGGGGCAGCAGAGCCTGGTGGGCTGCCGTCTATGGGTCGCACAGAGTCAGACACGACTGAAGCGACTTAGCAGCAGTAGCAGCAAGGAAAGCAGGATCTTAGTTCCTTGACCATGGTTGGAACCTGTGCCGCCGGTAGTGGAAGCTCTGAGTCCTAACCGATGGACCACGAGGAAATTCCCAGAACTCTTGTAAATTTTGTGGGGGGGTACCCACTTGTTGAGCCTTTCCCTCTCAGAGACAGCTATTTCCTCTTTGTCTCCTATTTTGTGCTGAGAGCTTGGCTTGGCTTTCTGTCTGCCGGGACATGCCGGCATGTTTGGTCCTGAGTTCAGACCATCAGGTGAGAACCTTGAGAATATGCTGATGGCCACACACAAATGTATATTGCACCCCATTTGTGGCTAGGGTCCTACCAACCACTGGGCCCTGTTGCCAGCCTCTGAGGGAAACTGTCTAAGTCTTTCTCCCTTTTGGTCATCTTTGAGAGAGGGTCTGGATCTTGAAAGAGCTTCCCAGGTGGCATTAGTAGTAAAGAACCCACCTGGCAATGCAGGAAACATCAGAGATGTGGGTTCGAACCCTGGGTCAGGAAGATCCCCTGGAGGAGGGCATGGCAATGCACTCCATTATTCTTGCCTAGAGAATCCCCTGGACAGAGGAGCCTGGTGGGCTATAGTCCATGGGTCCCAAAGATCTGGACACGACTGAAGTGATTTAGCACACTTGCTGGATTTGAGAGGGCTCCATCTTTTGCACTCTCTTTGGGGAAATCTCATGCATCCACTAGAGGGCTTCTCTGGTGGCTCAGATGGGAAAGAATCTGCCTGAAATGTGGGAGACCTGGATTCGATCCCTGGGTCGGGAAGATTCCCTGGAGAAAGGAATGGCTACCCGTTCCAGTATTCTGGCCTAGAGAATTCCATGGATTGAGAAGCCTGGTGGGGTTACAGCCCATGGAGTGACGAAGAGTCAGACACGACTGAGTGACTAACACTTTCACTTTGCTTCATGTACCCATGGTTTAGTCACAGGAGACTGACTGATTTTGAATCACTTGAAATAAGTACGCTTTGGTTTAAAAAAAGTAGAAAAAAAAATGAGTTCAGTACTCTTGGGAAAATTTACTGTTTGTCTGAGCTGAAACCAGATATTGAAAGGATTTTTTTTTTAAGGAAGTCTATGGCTTATTTGGAGAAATTGGCTGAACTGGAGATATATTCAGAGTCTGATTGGAAGGGTAATCAAGGCCTTCTCTCCCAAGCTAAAATGGAACTATATATCAGAGGGCTATTTGGAAACACATCAGCAAGCAAAAAAGTTTTAAAAGCCTTTTTTCAAGGGCTTCCCTCGTGGCTCAGTGGTAAAGAATCCCTCTGACAATGCAGGAGACAAGAGTTGAATCCCTGATGGAGGAAGATCCCACATGCCTTGGAGCAACTAAGCCCATGTGCCATAACTGCTGAAGCCACCGCCCTCTAGAGCCCGTGCTCCACAACTTCTCCACAATGAGAAGCCTGTGAATCTGCTAGAGAGTCAACTAGAGAGTAGCCACCATTGTCCGCAACTAGAGAAAAGCCCTTGCAGCAATGAAGATTCAGCATGGCCATAAATAAATAAATAAAAAGCCTTCTTCACAAATATTAGTAAACTTTTTCCATCTGAACACACAATATGCATCCAACTATTTTTTCTTAAATAAGGAGTTTAAAATTCTTGTACCTGCTTCATGGCTAAACTTTCAAAATAAAAGCTACAAACTCTTGTTTGCTTCTGTCTCTGTGATGGTTTGTCTGCATATCTATGTTACATGTATGTAATATTTTTCTACCTCTAGGAAGTATTGCTAAAAATTAACTGGCAAAAGAGCTCTATTTGGTTGGCTTTAAAAAAGGTACTTACATAAACTGATTAGTCAAACAAACAAATTTAGTTGTCCCGGCTATATGTTCAAGATTTTAAAACCATAAACTCAACTTAAGGACAAAACAGATGATAAAAGTGAACTCCTTAACGTATATCAACAGTAAATTTTAAAATAACAGAAGTCTGCACTTCCCTGGTGGCACAGTGAATAAGAATCTGCCTGCCAGTGCAGGGGACAAGGGTTCGATCCCTGGTCTGGGAAGATCCCTCTTGCCGGGGAGCGACTCAGCCTGTGTGCCACAACCACTGAGCCAGTGCTCTAGATCCCATGCTCTGCAGCAAGAGAAACCACCGCAGTAAGAAACCCGGGCACTGCAGCGAAGATCCTGCAGATCCAAAAATAATCAATCAATTAAAAAATAATATAAAGGAAGTCATATATTTAACTTTTTACATTTTGACACTTGCCTGATTTATCAACAAGAAAAACAGTGTAAGGTCATGGCTAGCTATTTAATGACTCATGAAAATTTCACGAGTAATCTAATCGTTAGAAAACAAGTTAAGTAATACATATAAATGAGATACATGTTTATAAGTGAGCTTTTCAACAATAATTATGTGTTACAATATGTGTGCTTAAAAATAGCTTCCAGGAGAAGGAAATGGCAACCCAAATGGCGGGCTACAGTCCATGGGGTCGCAAAGAATCAGACACGACTGAGGGAGGAGCAGGTGCTTGCCAGAGGCCCCAGAGCTTTTGATGGCAGAGCCAGGACTGTGGCTGAGGACTCCCAGCTCCCAGGCCTCTCTCACCAGATAGGAACGTGGAAACCTAGAATCTAAAATACGCCTGAGTGCTTTCTTGGTGGCTCAGTGGTAAAGAATCGCCCCCTGCCAATACCGGGGACGCGAGTTCCTCCCCTGGTCTGGGAAGACCTCACATGGCAGAGCAGCTGAGCCTGTGCATCGCAGCCACTGTGCTCTGGAGCCTGGGAGCCGCAGTACTGAGGTCTGTGGGCACCACAGCCCGTGCTCTGCAACAAGAGGAGCCACCGCGGTGAGAAGCCCATGTCCCACCACTGGAGAGCAGCCCCTGCCCGCTGCAGCTAGAGAACAGCCCACGCAGCATGGAGACTCTCAGTTCAGTTCAGTCGCTCAGTCGTGTCCGACTCTTTGCGACCCCATGAATTGCAGCACGCCAGGCCTCTCTGTCCATCACCAACTCCCGGAGTCTACCCAAACCCATGTCCATCGAGTCGGTGATGCCATCCAACCATCTCATCCTCTGTCGTCCCCTTCTCCTCCCGCCCCCAATCCTACCCAGCATTAGGGTCTTTTCCAATGAGTCAACCCTTTGCATGAGGTGCCCAAAGTATTGGAGTTTCAGTTTCAACATCAGACCTTCCAATGAACACCCAGGATTGATCTCTTTTAGGATGGATTGATTGGATCTCCTTGCAGTCCAAGGGACTCTCAAGAGTCTTCTCCAACACCACAGTTCAAAAGCATCAATTCTGCGGCGCTCAGCTTTCTTCACCGTCCAACTCTCACATCCATACATGACCACTGGAAAAACCATAGCCTTGACTAGACGGACTTTTGTTGGCAAAGTAATGTCTCTGCTTTTAAATATGCTATCTAGGTTGGCCATAAGCTTCCTTCCAAGGAGTAAGCGTCTTTTAATTTCATGGCTGCAATCACCATCAGCAGTGATTTTGGAGCCCCAAAAAATAAAGTCTGACACTGTTTCCACTGTTTCCCCATCTATTTCCCATGAAGTGATGGGACCAGATGCCATGATCTTAGTTTTCTGAACGTTGAGCTTTAAGCTGACTTTTTCACTCTCCTCTTTCACCTTCATCAAGAGGCTCTTTAGTTCTTCTTCACTTTCTGCCATAAGGGTGATGTCATCTGCATATCTGAGGTTATTGATATTTCTCCTGGCAATCTTGATTCCAGCTTGTGTTTCTTCCAGCCCAGCGTTTCTCATGATGTACTCTGCATATAAGTTAAATAAGCAGGGTGACAATATACAGCCTTGATGTACTCCTTTTCCTATTTGGAACCAGTCTGTTGTTCCATGTCCAGTTCTAACTGTTGCTTCCTGACCTGCATACAGGTTTCTCAAGAGACAGGTCAGATGGTCTGGTATTCCCATCTCTTTCAGAATTTTCCACAGTTCATTGTGATCCACACAGTCAAAGGCTTTGGCATAGTCAATAAAGCAGAAATAGATGTTTTTCTGGAACTCTCTTGCTTTTTTGATGATCCAGCGGATATTGGCAATTTGATCTCTGGTTCCTCTGCCTTTTCTAAAACCAGCTTGAACATCTGGAAGTTCACAGTTCACGTATTGCTGAAGCCTGGCTCGGAGAATTTTGAGCATTACTTTACTAGCGTGTGAGATGAGTGCAATTGTGCGGTAGTTTGAGCATTCTTTGGCATTGCCTTTCTTTGGGATTGGAACGAAGACTGACCTCTTCCAGTCCTGTGGCCACTGCTGAGTTTTCCAAATTTGCTGGTATATCGAGTGCAGCACTTTCACAGCATCACCTTTGAGGATTTGAAATAGCTCAACTGGAATTCCATCACCTCCACTAGCTTTGTTTGTAGTGATGCTTTCTAAGGCCCACTTGACTTCACATTCCAGGATGTCTGGCTCTAGGTGAGTGATCACACCATCGTGATTATCTGGGTCGTGAAGATCTTTTTTGTACAGTTCTTCTGTGGAGACCCTGCACAACCATAAATAAGTAAAATCATTAACAAAACAAAACAAACAAAAAAATAGCTTCCAGAATCATTATGGAAACTTGAAATCTTAGAGTTACACTAAGTTAAGAAATAATGGATATTCATTGAATATCTAGATCATTTTCAAATAAGGGAAAATACTACAATATTAATTATTAACCATAAGCTTATCTCCTTGGCTTCTTAATTTTTACAGAGGCACTAATGATGTTTAGATTACTAACGTGTCCTTTGCCACATCAAAAAATTGTATTATAAAGAAGCATATGCCTCTACAAATTATTAAATGATATACTCATAATTTTGTGAGTCTACTGCAGAATACTGGGATAGACATTAGTATAAATGTCTAGTTGTATAAATTAGTACAATTAGTATAAATTAGTGTAAATGTCTAGACTTTAGTTGGTATGGCCACAGACAGTTTACAATTGCTTGCTTCCTAGTTTTCATTGGAAATTAGAGTTATTAATGACTATACAGTCCATGGAATGCTCCAGGCTAGAATACTGGAGAGGGTAGCCTTTCCATTCTTGAGAGGATCTTCCCAGCCCAGGGATCGAACCCAGGTCTTCCGCATTGCAGGCGGATTCTTTACCGTCTGAGCCACGAGGGAAGCCCAAGAATATCAGAGTGGGTAGCCTATCCCTTCTCCAACTGATCTTCCCGACCTAGGAAACAAACCAGGGTCTCCTGCATTGCAGGAGGATTCTCTATCAGCTGAGCCACCGTAGAAGCCCATAATCAAGGGAAGTAAATAAAAAAAAAAAAGAAGACATGAGTTTGAGCAAATTCTGGTTGATAGTGAAGGGCAAGGAAGTTTGGTGTGCCGAACGAAGTCCATGGGGTCCCAAAGAGTCAGACATGACTTAGCGACTGCTGCTAAGTCGCTTTAGTCGTGCCGACTCTGTGCGACCCCATAGACGGCAGCCCACCAGGCTCCTTTGTCCCTGGGATTCTCCAGGCAAGAATACTGGAGTGGGTTGCCAGGCCCGCCTCCAGGGATTCTTCCCCACCCAGGGATTGAACTTTCATCTGCTTCCATCTCCTGCACTGCTGCTAAGTCGTATCAGTCGTGTCCAACTCTGTGTGACCGCATAGACAGCAGCCCACCAGGCTCCGCCGTCCCTGGGATTCTCCAGGCAAGAACACTGGAGTGGGTTGCCATTTCCTTCTCCAGTGCATGAAAGTGGAAAGTGAAAGTGAAGTCGTTCAGTCGTGTCCAACTCTTAGCGACCCCACGGACTGCAGCCTACCAAGCTCCTCCGTCCATGGGATTTTCCAGGCAAGAGCACTGGAGTGGGGTGCCGTTGCCTTCTCCGCTCCTGCACTGCAGGCAGATTCTTTACCCACTGAGCCACCAGGGAAGCCCCTTCGTAGCATATTATACCAGATAGTCTGTATCTCTTAATCCCTTACCTCTATATTGCCCCTCCACCCCTCTCCACTGGTAATCACTATTTTGTTCTCTATATCTGGGAGTCTGCTTCTTTTTTGTTATATTCACTAGCAGGTTGTATTTTTTAGCTCTGTGAAACATTTCTATGTGGCAGATTCCTGAAGGGGCATTTACTGACATTAGGGAACCACAGGACAGATTTATCAGTCCAAATTCCAGTTATTTGTTCAAATGTAAACTTGGCCATGATCCTACCATATTGCATTTAGTTATTCCTTTCCTTAGGCTCCTCTGGTCTGTGATCTTTCTGTTTTTTTCCATGTCTTTCAGGGTTTTTTCTTCTTTTTTATGACCATGACACCTTTGAAGAGGACCGGTGGGGCATTTGTTAGAATGTTCCTCCATCTGGGTTCAGGTGCTGTTTTCTCATGGTTAGATTGGAGTTCACAAAGGTGGTGTCCTTGTGAAAGCGTGTGATACTGCATGACTTAATCCTGGTGACGCTAACCCGGATCATGTGACCCTGACCTGGATCACGTGGTTAAGGGGCTGTCTGCCAGCTGTTTCTGCTCCACTGTCAAGTTACCCGGAGAAGGCAATGGCACCCCACTCCAGTACTCTTGCCTGGAAAATCCCATGGATGGAGGAGCCTGGTAGGCTGCAGTCCATGGGGCTGCGAAGAGTCGGACATGACTGAGCGACTTCACTTTCACTTTTCCCTTTCATGCACTGGAGAAAGAAATGGCAACCCACTCCAGTATTCTTGCCTGGAGAATCCCAGGGATGGCAGAGCCTGGTGGGCTGCCTTCTATGGGGTCGCACAGAGTCGGACACGACTGAAGCGACTTAGCAGCAGCAGCAGTCAAGTTACCATTTCTCACCTTCCCTGCTTTGGAATTGAGTTCCCAAATCCAGCCCACTCTCAGGGTTGGGGTGAGGGGGTGGAATGAAGCTCCACTTTCCGGAAGAGAGACCATCCCCAGATAGGACGTCACCAACGAGTGTCAAGAGACTAAGCCAGACTTTTGGGAGCAAGTGCTACAAAACCCTCTCAAGAAAGCTAGCTTGCAGGGTAAGCTTTACAGATCCAGCCAGGCCAATCAAGATCCTTTGCATATTTCGGGGACATCAAAGAAGAGCCAAATTCACCAAAAGGCATAGATACTGCAAGTGAAGCTCAGGCTCTTATCTTCAGTTAGCAAAGGATAGAAGCTTTTGGAAGTCCACTTTGAAATTCCTTACGGAAACTTTCAGTAAAGCAAGCTGAACTCTTGCTGTACCTGTGTGAAATAATCAGGGCAAATTCAATGAGACCTGGCAAGGAAGGTCTTTCTTTGAGATTATTTTTTAACAAAAGGGACAGCTCAAATATTATTTAGTCATAAAAAAACAGAAGAAAATCCTAGTATCTGCGGCACTGTGGATGAAGCTGGTAGGTGTAATGCTAAGAGAAACTAGCCAGACAGAGAATGATTAAAATCTGCATGACTTCACTTACGTGTGGAAGCTAAAATAGCCAAACTCACGGAACAGAAGAATGTCAGTTTTCAGGAGCTAGGGGATGGGGTGAGGAATGGGGTGATGTTGGTCAAAGGTACAAACTTTTACCAGAAGTCCTGAGGATCTAAGGTCCAGCATGGTGACTATAGTTGGAGTGCTGTATTGTTACATGTGAAAGTTGCTAAGCAAGTAAACTGTAAGCATTCTAACCACATACACCAACTGCAGATCATGTAGGACTGTAGTACATATTTACTGGGCGGAAAAAAATCTGTGCATGGTGTTTCCCTGGTGGTCCAGTGGTTAAGAGTCCGCCTTGCAATGTATGGACACCGATTCCATCTCTGGTCTATTAAGATCCCACATGCTGAGCAGCAACTAAGCCCGTGCGCCACAATGACAAGCCTGTGCTCTAGAGTCTGTGAGCCTCAATGAAGCCCGAACGCCTTAAAGCCTATGCATGGCAACAGGAGAAGCCACTGCAATGAGAGGCCCATGTACCGCAGTGAAGAGTAGACCTCAGCTCACCACAACTAGAGAAAGCCTGCATGCAGCAACAAAGATCCAGCTCAGCCAAAAATAAATGAATAAAATTATTTTACAAAATCTGTGTAGAAGTGGACCCACGCAGCTCAAGCCTGTGTTGTTCAAGGGTCAATTGTATTATAAAAAAAAATTATAAAAACATCATAAAACTGGGTGCAAAAAACCAGAAAGCTGATCATTTCTCTGCTCCTGTGAGTCAGTTTTGCCCAATCATTTCAACATTCTTGATCTATAAACCTGCTTGTTCTTTGAATATCTGACCAGTTGCCCCTCATAAATCATGACATAAATAAAATCTTGAACATGTATTAATTTTACACCAGCATGAGAACCATGACTTTTTTCCCTTCTTTGAAAATTATCCTATGACATGCCCTGTTGTTCTTAGATGCCTCAGCCTTGCATTCTAACTCCAGATCTTGTGGCTGTCTGGGTCTTTTCACACTTGTTTCCCTTCCCTGGAACTCCATGACTTCTCCCCAGTGAACATATTCTTTCAAACTCCCCAGACAAGGTCACTGCCCCATCTGTAGCCTTGCATGACTCCAGTTACCACCTTCTGGCTTAACCCATAACACCTAGTGTGGGGCAGCGAAAAAGAGTAGCTAGGGATGTGTGTTGATGTAACAGATATATTTTCTGCCTAATGAACTCCTAGTCACACTTCAAAATCCCAGCCCCAATGTCCCTCCTTCCTATGAAGAACCTTCACTTCTCCTCTGGGCTCCTCTAGTACTGGTGCCTCCCCCTCTGGCCCATTCACCCCCAGGACAGGGAGCTTCCCAGGGGTCCCAGCATTGTGCAGATCTGGAAAAAGGAGATTTGCTGAATCACAAAATCCAGAAGTGTTTATTAAGTGAGTTTCGATGTAGCACCATTCACAGTGAGGCAAGATTCTTGATCCTGGGGCAGAATTTTGAGTCTGGTCTTCATAGAATAGGTAGAAGTTTTCTGGATGACAAGTAGTGGCTTTGCCGAGTCAGGGATCAAAAAATAAGGACAGGTGTGATTTCGTTCTTCTTGCACCAGGTCCCTCCCAGGACACTGGCTGTCAATCACTTGAAGTGGACTTCCTTGGACAGGTCAGCTGTGAGTTGGCATACATCTGGCTTCTGGCCCTGGAGAAGGTGGCCATGAGTTGGGGTTCTGAAAGGAGACCCTACCCTACCCCCACCAGCGAGATCCCTCCATTCCCTGCCTGGCTTACCTGGTACAACCGGCAGACAAGGCGTAAGAGATGTTCCTTGTCTTCCATGTGTTCCTGAACAAGCAAGACAGGCGGTTAAAAGTTCCACTGGCCCCAACTGACCCATGCCTGCCCAGAAGGGGCTGCAAGTAGCCCCCAGTCTGGCCCCTGCCTTCTGCCTCCCAGATCAATGTACATGTCCATCAGCCTGGTCCTTGCCCGGGGGCTGCAAGAGCTCTTACCCCATTGACGACGACCCAGGGCACGTATTTGTGGGGTGGCCGCAGAGCATCCGTGAGCTGAGCATTGATGTGCAAGAGCTGCATGCCACGGTTCCCCATAGCACACTCCATGATGGAATCCGGGGACACCTTTGGCGCATAGATCTGCAGGCACTGAGGGAAGATGGTGAGCTGGTCAGCAGGCGCATTGCCTCAGCTTCCTCCCTGTTATCTCCCCAACGATCCTCCTTCTAGCAACCCCCATTCCCTCAAGCTCAGTTTCTGCTTCCTCACTGACAACAGAAGACAGTTGGGTTTCCAGGGATGCAGCAAGGCTCCTAAACAGCAAATACTTAATACATGCTTGAGTGGAGGCCCCCAGGGCAGGGGCTCAGGCTGCTCCTGCTCAGGTTGTCTCTCATAAGACCAGACCTGCAGCCCCAACCCTGCAGTGTTTTATTTTCCCCAGAGCATCCTTAGTTGCTGTTCCCTCTGCCAGGAACACCTTTCCTCCTCCTTCCTCTGAGTCTCCCGAGTGTTCCCTCCTCCTTTGAACACCCCCAGCCACACTATGACTCTGCAGTGCTTGGAGGTGTCTCAGGGAGGCTTCAGGTCTCTTGGGTGGCCCAGATGCTTGATGAATAAATAAACAATCAGGGCAGATGAGTCACCCTTTTGGGAGTTCTTTTTCATAATCCTCCAGGGAGGGAGGTGGGCCAGGTGTGTCATCTCCATATCCCAGAGAAGGATCACTGTCTGTGTCCCTGTATATTCCTGTTCAACCAAGCCCAGCTCAGAGGCATCTCGTCCAGGAAGCCCTCCCTGATCTACTAGGCAGGCCTGCAGAAGATCTTGGTTCTCTCCATTCAGAGACTGAATCTTTGAGAAAGGAGGCTGTATTCCTTGGACTACACAGAGAGTGGCAGTCAGGGCCAGGACTTGAGCCTGGGTCTGTCTGGCTGCAGGGAGGCCAGGGACCCCCAACCCAGGTAGAATGAGGGGTGTTACTCACCGGCTTCAGATTTTGCTCCATGTCATCCATTTCCTCTAGGCAGACAATGGTCAGGAAGGCCATTTGCTGCTCCAGCTGGTCCAACAGGCAGGCCTGGGGGTGGGGGCAGACAGGCAAGGATGTGAGTGGCTCAGAGCACCCTCCACCCACCCTAAGGACCACCCCAGGAATAACCACAAGGTGTCCACCAATCAAGTGGAGAACAAAGACACGGTTAAATGGAGGCACACAGGCAAGGGACAGAGCTGTTTGCAATCCCTTCGGAGTCACAATTTCACCTTCCTTATTAGGGCAGTAGCCCCAGCCTCCATACCCCTCCCTTGGGAACTGGGGGAGAAGGGAGCTGCTCACCTCCACTTTGTTAAGCCTGCACTCCCGCTCGCCATGCTGGCATGTGAACTCCCACTTGCCGCTGACATTTCTTTCCTGAAAAGCAACAAGGTGAGTGCTTGCTGCCCCTCCCCCAAACCTCCTTCCCGTGGCCACGTGCCTCGTGCCTCCGTTTCCCGGTCCCCAGGCACCTGAGCGTTCCCATAGGGCACCAACGTGACGTTGAGGATTTCCCACAGCATCAGCCACGTTGGGAAGAGCTCTCGGATCAGGAATTCCCGGCAGCCAGGGCACAGTGCCTCATAGTAGAGGCTCACGTTGACCAGGGGAACATCAGGCTTCTGGGGCGATGCCTGCAGGCACAGCTCACCGACCTGCGCGGGAAGAAGGGGGTGTGAGTCAAGTTAAACTTTCGAAGGAAGGAAGCTGCAGACAGTAGGTGCTTCATCTCACACTCCTTCCCCACCTTGCCAGGTGGGAGTCTGATGCTGAGGCTTCACCGAATCCCTAAATCTTCCTAAATATCAGTCAGATTGCAAGATGGATGTGACACAGATTTGCAAACAGTAGGCAGTTAATGGAGGCACAAGTCTTGCTTTCCTCCAGGAGAGGTGAAACTTCCTAACCAGGGGGCGACAGGGTGGAAGAATCCGTGCCCTTCACCGGCCTGGGTCACTGCTGTCAGTCCTGCCTTCCGGTGGTGTATATCACCATCGCGTGCTCCTTTGTGGCCACTTCATCCCCTCGAGTCATGGCCCCGAGTTGAGCAAGGCCCTACACCTCACTGACTCCTTATTTACTCTTCCTCTCCACCAGCCCATTGAACTCCTCCCAAGGCTACTGCAGAGGCGGCGCCTAATAGGTGCTGACTTCCGGCTCCAGCTGAGGGGTGGCGGGCGGCCGGGTCTGTGAGCAAGTGGTTTAGCCTCCGGAGCATCCGTTTACTCCGGACCAGAAAAACGCGCGCTCTTCCCGGAACGAAACGCACCCTCGATGAGTGCCCGTGGCCAGGGGCCGGCAGCTTAGCTAGTCTGGGCTTCCTTCCCCTGGCCTAAAAGAGGAGACTCTGATTCTCGCTCCAGATGTACACAGTTGGTGCTCAGTGCACCTTGGGGGGCGGGGGGAGTTGCGGGAGGATGGGGTGGGGGACAGCTGAGGGACTCGGACTCCAGATAGGAAAGCGAAAGGGAAAAGAAAGTATAGCCAAAGTGCCGGATTGAAGGGTGGGGTTGGGGAGGGGGTCGCCACCCCACTCCCCCCAGGTAGCATCCTCTCCGGACCCCGGTGGTCCCCGTCGAAGTCGGGGCCGGGGTGGGAGGAGAGGAGCTGCCAGCCCCCTACCTGGGCGCGGGTCCCCGCTGGCCCGCCCGCCGCGTCACCGACGCTACCTGGCAGGGGGCCGCCCCCTCGGGGAGTGTTTCCAGCGAGGACCACCGCGTTGCGGCGGGGACCTCCGGCAGCAGCAGCAGGAGCGGCAGGAGCAGGAGAGGCGATGAGGCCATCACGGCGGCGGCGAACGCGCGACGGCGGGGAGCCGTGGCCCCGGGGAAGAAGCCGCCTTTAACTCGGCGGTGGCCCGGCCCCCAGGCGGGACCCGCCTCCCGGTGCCCACGCCCCTCGGGGCCCGGGACTGGTGCCTCTAGGTATCTCTACTTTTCTCTCTGGGTCTTTCTTTCCATCCCACCCCCACCCCAGCCCCAGCGCCCCCCCACCCCCCGCCAGGTGCTGCGCCCCCCAGTCCCCTGAACAACGCGCTGCCCTTCCGTCTCCCCCAACCCTTCCCGCAATCAGCCCGGCCCAGTCCTGTGAAGCTGAGGCTGAGCACCTTGAGCAGAGGTGAGGTGGGGCTTAGAGACAGAGAAACAGAGAGATCGAGAGACAGGAGGTCTCTACGGGCCAAGGAGCCCTCTGGGGGCCATCAGAGCAGTCCTGCGCGCCCCCCCCCCGGCCCCCATCCTAGCCCATGGACCCGACTCTGACCTCCCTACTCTGTGTTCCCAAGGGAGGTGATCCCTTGCTCCGGCGCGGGCAGCCAGACCCCCTCTCCTAGCTTGGCCCATACCCCTCCTCACCCAAGCTTCACCCCTCCCCCTCTCAGGCTCCCCAACCCGGACAGCGTGGTCCCGTGCGGCTGACTCAGGCTTGACCACAGCAGGGTCAGAAAGCAGAAGCCAGTGCAGGGAGGGGCACCTCACTTCTCTTGGCGCCCCCATCCCTGGCTGGGCGGTGGGAAGAGAAAGCTGGTGTTCCTTCTTTCCACTCTCCCAGGCTTGAGGAGGGGTGCACCCCTGCCCTCTGCCAGCTCCTTTGGTAGAAGAGAAGCCTGGGTTGGAGCAGTCATTATCTGAAGCCTGTACGATGTATTAATACATGGGATGTAGGACTGGCCCTGTAGGACCCAAATCCAGGGGAATCAGGCAGACCCAGGTTTGCTCGAGGACTGTGCTGGACACCTCAGGTGATGAAGCCCCAACTTCTCCTTCTATCAAGTAGAAGTGAGGTTTAGGGACTAAAGCTATCAGGAAGGGCTCAGAACAGAGGGAGCATTGCCCCAGGCTGGGGGTAGGGTGGAAGGTGTTCACAGGACGGCAGAGTGGGCAGAGAGAATAACCCAGATAAAGGCTTGGAGGCTGGGAGTGTTGAGGAAGTAACCAACACATTCAGACTTTGCAAGGCCAAGACAAGACAAAGATTTGGGCCCCATGGGAGAAAACGCTCCCCACCCTGGCCTGGCAATCAGTCCAGCCCCCAGCTCCACAGCCCATGTCCCCCTCCAGTTCTGGGGAAACCCCAGCCCACATGGCCACATTCATAGCAGCAGGTTTGGGAGATGGGGTTCCCCTGAAGTCCCCATGGCTGGATGATCCCACCTCATTCTTTTGAACCCTTCGCAGAATCCCTTTCCTTTGTGAAGCCTCTGCAAGGCTAAGAGACACAGTTTTGGGGAACGTAGTCTGTACTCCATCCTGTACTGGACTGAAGAAATAGCAATAAATATAATTGCTACAATTTTTCCAGTGGGTATTAAGCACCAGCCTATTTGGAGGAATTCCTAAAGGTAACCTCACCCATTTGATCATGAAATCCTCAGAGATGCCCAGTGGCAGCAGCAGTAGAGACTGTTGGCTCTACCTGGTAAGAGGAAATGGGATTGGAGATGGGAGGTGACGTTCCCAAGGAGACACAGTTGGTTGAGTGTGGAGACCAGCTAGAGGCTATGTGGGGCGTTCTCTTCTGTGCTCAGGCTCCACCTGGCTGGGCTCACAGGACTGAGAAGGTGAGCTTTACCCTGCTTCCACTCAGGCTGTGGGTGAAGGCCTCAGTGGGGGCAAAGTCTGGCCTGGAGTTGTTTAGAGGGTGCCTCCTGACTGGTCAGTCACTTAAGTGGGGACAGTGCTTGGGGAGGACCGGAGCTTGGAGGCCAAGCAAGGTAACTCCTGTCCCTCTCCCTCTGAGAGCCCAGGGGAGAGATGGATCAGACAGCCCGGCTCCTTCATCCCTGGGGGCTGTCTCAGCCGTGCTGGGTCCCGACAGGTGCTGTGCGCTGGGGGTGGGGAGGAGAGGAGGTTCCCAGCTCTGGGGGGGCGGTGTGAGGGGAGGGTTGAGAGACAGGGACCCTGGGGAGGGCGGCAGGGAATGGTGAATATGAGTCCTGGTCAGTGACACCACAAGGACCCAGCTCAGTGTACCTAGAGCCATGGCAGGCTGCACTGGGCAGGTGTGGAGAGGGGGTCAGTGGAAGAACAGCAGAGAGGGGCTGACACTGAGGGGATCGAGGACACAGGAGACCCCTCTGGGTGGCATGGGAGGGGTTGTGACAGTCCTTTCTGCTTGGCCATGAGGAACCTGCACATTAGAGGGGTGGCGATTTTCTGGGGACAGGGATGGTGGCGGAGTGTCAGAACTCAAACTCAAACCTGGGAGCTATGGTCTGGGGTCCCTGCAGCAGAGTTTAGGGTCTGAGCCTCTCTGTTGTGTGACCTCAGGCAGGTCTCTCAGTTTCTCTGGACATGAGCAATCTAAACTGCGATGGGGAGGGAGGTGGGGGAGGAGGCAGGGGTTGGCAGCCTTCATTTGGCAGCCCAGAGCTAAATAAGCCTGTCACTGAAAACAGAAGCATTCATCGAGTTCAATGTTTTATATCCATATCAGTATCAACGTACCATACAAAACCCACCTGCCAGCCTAGCCAGACAGGCAGGAAAAGGGGGGTGGGGTCCATGGGTGGCATAGAAAATCAGGGCTCTCGTCCCAAAAGAGGAGAGAAAAGAGGGCTTCACGTACACTTAAGGAAAAATAAAATCAGAGCCCAACATGATGGAGAAGAAGCCTTGAGTCTGCGTTGACTAGGGTGCTGTGGGCAGCATTATGTGCCGGCTGCCCCAGAGGTGCTGGTGGCCTCAGTTCCTGGGAGGCCTGGGGTCAGCCTTTGAGTTTATTTTTAATTATTTTCGTTTTCAGGGGTACTTCTTGGCAGCAGCCCCACGGTTGGGATAACCCAGGGCCAGGTTTCACTTCAGGGTGTGAAGGGGAAGTTGGGGTCTATGGGGCAGGTCCCGCCTGGCCCCAAATGTCACGGCTGAGGTTCTTGGAAGCGGCCAAGCGAAGTTCCTTCCTACCCTGACCCCAGGTCTATGGCTTAAAAATCGGGGCACCCAGGCAGGGGCCACGCAGCCCAGGGGCCTCTGTAAACATGGCAGGTGCAGCCAGGTGGGGCTCTGGGAACCCCTGGAGGCCTGTGGGGGACAGGGCACAAGGTTGTGGGTGGCCAGAGCCGTTGGAGGGCAGTGATTGTGGGGGCAGAGGGTGTGGAGTTGGGGAGGCGGGACCCCCAACACGGATACATAGAGACGGGGAGAGGGAGAGAGAGAGGACAGACAGATGAAGCTAGAAAGAGACAGAGTGACAGCGGGAGACAGAGAGAGACTCAGAGAAAGAAAGATGGAGAGATAGGCAGACACAGAGGAGACACAGAGACAGAACTGCAGAGAGAGAAAGAGAAAAACAGATACACCTGGAGAGATTCACAAAGAAGAGAGAGACACAGGAAACCCAAGGAAGAAGAGACAGATTAGAAAGACAGACTCCAGACGCAGCGGCCACCCCAGCCTCCGGCCGGGGGCGCGGCTCTGCTCTGGGCCAGCGCTCCTGCTCAGCACTCAGCGCGCAGCGGGCGGGGGCCCGGGACCGGGGGCACGCACGGGATGAGCCAGCGTGACGGTCAGCGCATCGTTGTGCTGCACCAGTGAGGCGTGCTGGTAGTGGAGCACGAGCTCCTTCAGGGACCCGTACAGGTTGTAGGGCTCCGCGAAGCCGAAGCCCGTGGCCGTGCGGTAGATGACGCAGTGCTTGGTATCGCCGTCCACCCTGCGGGGGCGGGCCAAGGCCTGGGTCAGAAGGCTCCCACCCTCGCAGGCTTTCCCACCTATGCCCCACAGCTCCTCTCAGGTGACCCCACCTGGGGCCCCTACTTCCCCATTTCCTGGGTGCTGGCTGCCAACCTGGCCCAGCCTCTGCTTTGATCCTGCTTTGATCCTGCCCCAGCTTCCTCCCCTGTCCCCAAGAACCCAGGGCTTCTTCCCAAGGCTGAACATACAGGTGGTGCTCAATGAGAGCCCTCAGAAGGAATGGGTAGATCCCCCTCCCAACATTCAGCCGTTCTCAGTTCCCTTGCCAGGCACTCACACCACAGAACAGGCGTAGCAGCCCCGCTGGCTGCTCTCACGGATAAGGAAGGTGCCGTCCCGCTTGCCACTCAGCATTTCCTCAGCTTGGGTGCGGTTGATCTTGCCTACATACCATGTGCGTTCCTCGTGGTGGGGGAGGTCATCCTCATCCTCCATTAGCGAGTACTGGCTGTGGGAGAGGCAAGGAGGGGCCTGGTCACTTACTCACCAGCCTCCAAGGTCCCCCTGTCACCTGGACAACGCTCCTTCCCTGGTGAACTCTTATTCACCCTGCAAAAGCCACACAAAACGGCCCCTCCTCTAAGAACACCCCTTCATCCCTCCACCCCCTGCCCGAAGTGGTCACTCACTCCTCAGTCTCGTTCTTGATCCCCAACCATTCGTTGATTTTCTTCTGCCGGGCACCTTTCTGAGTGAGCCACCTGGAGGGAAGAGGAAAGGTGGGCTCCTGCTGCTTGGCTGGGAGGGGAACAGAGGCTGAAGCATAGGAAAGGCAAGCCCTCCGTGGTCCTGGCCAGCCTGGAGGCAAGGGCTGACCAGAGTAGGTTCTGGGTGCAGTACCCCCGGTTGCCACAAGGGGTCAGCCTCGGCCAGGACAAGGACAGCCTCAACTCAGGTGGACTCCCCAGGTTCTGCCAGGGAACCACCCCCCATATTTCAGAGGACCAAGTGAGCTAATGTATGCACGGTGCTCAGCACACACTAGGTGCACATAAGTATCAAAGGCCCAGGTGGGAGGGGGAAGCTTCAGTAGGTCAGCAGGCAGAAACGGGATCTTGGGCTCAGGTTGGGCACTGCATGCCGGGTCACGGAGCTGGCATTCATGGAGTGGATCCTGTTGGGGGCTCCCAGTGACTTAGCCGTGTAGGAGCAGTGCTTCCATTCCACAGCTGAGGCTGAATGAAGCTGCTGTACAGGAAGCCCTTTTTTTTTGGCAGCACCATGCTTAGTTTCTCGGCCAGGGATCAAACCCGTGCCCCCTGCCATGGAAGCACAGAGTCTTAACCACTGGATCACCAGGGAAGTCCAAGAGCCCTTCTGAGCGGGCCAGGAGGGGCCTGATCTAGAGGGAAGGGGGCTGGTGGACAGATGAGGGGGTAGGGAGGTAGATGGGACTACTTGGTAGAGAAAGTGAGTGAGATACATGCAAAGGTCACCACTCCAGGTGCCCCTGCATTTACGGGGGGGCCCCCACAGGCAGCGCAGAGCCAGGCACTCACACAAGGTACTGGTCTCGGATCTTGCGCAACTGCATGAGGTCTGGTTTGAGGCTGTTCATGCGCTTGTCGATCTCTCGGTTGTCAGAGGCCTGTGCCCGCAGCTCCTGCTCCAGCTTTGTGCGGCTCTCATGGATCTCGGCAATGCGAGACTTGAGCCGCTCTGAGTTTAGCAGGATCCTGTGGGAGGAGTGGATCAGAGGCCTCAGACTGGCTCCCAGTCTCTAAGCCTCTGGACAGGCTGCTTCCCTGAGTTCTCTTTCTGGCAAACTCCTACTCATCCTTCAAAGTCCATTTCAACTGACCCTCTCTCCCCCCTGGAACCCAGGCTGCCCACTCTGTTTCCTTTCTTTTCCTACTTGTGCTGTGTTGGATCAGGGTGCGGTAGGGCAGAGAAGAGAAACTAGACTCACCTCTGCATTTCTTTCTCATTGCCCTCACGTCGGAAGCGCTCCAGATATTCCTTGCTGCATTTCTCCTGTGTCTGGCCCTGCTCTTCAAAGATCTTGATGGTCTCATTGAAGGCTTCGATGGCTGTGCGCTTCATCTGCAGTTCCTGGAAGAGGGGGTAAGTCTAAGCACCTCCTGGGACTCCCGGCAAGTCCCTCATGAGAGGTAAAGGCAGATCCCAACTCTGATATGGAGACATTGCTCAAGCTGTTCCCTCCACCAGGTGCATTGTTCCTCCAGCTCCAGATGCACCAAACGAACTCCTATTCAGCCTTCAAAGCCCACATACCCCAACCCACTCTTCTTTTAGATTCTCCTTTGGGCATCTTACAAAACAACTAGGTGTGTGAGCACTGCTGAGAATTAATGATAAATCTAGTTGCTATAATTCATGGGGTTCCTTCGCAGGGAGCTGCACCAAGCCCCTTTCATGCATCCTCTCATCAAACCTCCCAACAGCCTATACAAAGTCAGAATTGTTAATGGGGAAACTGAGGCTCAGAAGGCCTAAGCCATTTCCAAAGTCATGATGCTCCTAACTGATCCCAGACAATTGTCCTGTCCACTCAGAACCTCAGGTGACCCGTCTCTAGAAAGGAGACAAGAAAGAGATTGCTCAGAGACTACAGGGGAGACAGAGAAACTCCCTAGTGGAGATGGGATGTTCATCTGAATAAGTTGCATCTCAACTTACAAAAGAAGTTTATTAACATAGTCCTGGAATCATAAAACCTTTCCCCACTTGCCTGTTTTAAAAGATACTGCTCTTTCCCATGACCTCCTGATCCTTTGTCTTAGGCAACTCTTGGTGAAGTGGTTATCATCATTTTGACAACATTCAGGTTGAAGGGGATGGGGAAGGAAAGGAACTGAAACTCATGGTTCCAGTTTCCAGATGGGGAGACTGAGACCCAGAGGCTCAACCAAGACATCTCCCATGGCTTAGCTGCTTGTGAGGCTGCTTGGTACCTCCTCACCTGTGTTTTTGTTTTTTTGTTTTTTTTAGAATCACATATATTAATTTCTGGGCTTCCCTCATAGCTCAGTTGGTAAAGAATCTGCCTGCAATGCAGGAGTCACAGATTCAATTCCTGGGTCTGGAAGATCCTCTGGAGAAGGAAGTGGCAACCCACTCCAGTATTCTTGCCTGGAGAATCCCAGGGACAGAGGAGCCTGGCTACAGTCCATGGGATCGCAAGAGTCGGACACGACTTAGCGACTAGACCACCACCGTGTTGATGTCTATGTTTTCAGGGCAGTCCCTGGTGCTAAGAGCCTGCTCTGTGACCTAGAAGTGGACATCTGGCACTGTGACCTTAGCACTGCCCTCCGTGCCTAGGCCTCCTCGGGGTGTGCTTGCCCGTGGTACCTGGGAGGTGCGCGTGTACTCCTCATAGAGTTGGTCGTACTCGCGGCTCTTGTCCTGGTACTGCTGGTGGTAGACCTTGAGCTGGGCACCCACCGCCTCCACGCTGTCCTCCTTGACGATCTGGTCCTGGGAATACCCGGTGCCATCAGGCAAGCCACCTGGGAAACTGAGGCCCAGTGCCAGCCGGGCACCACCAACCCCCACCCCCAGCACCCACCTCCACCCCCAGCCCCTGACCTGTTGGTACTTGGACACTGGGTAGAGGAGCCGTGTGTCTAGCTTGGCGTTGTATTGGGCCAGTGACTCATGGCGGTAGTGGGTGATGAGGTCCACAACAGAGCAGAAGGTGAGTGGCTCTGAGAAGCCATAGTGCCCGTCTCGGTGGAAGACCTTGATCAGCTTATTGTTTCCGCCTTTCCTAGGGGTGGGTGAGAGAGGGTGTCAGTGCCCAGCAGCAGATCCAATACGTGTCCCACTGCCTGTGCGACCCCCAGTCCTTTGACCTGAGTGTCCTCCTTCCCACCCCTCACCCCTGGTCTCCCTGAAGGGACAGGCCCCCACCTGAGGGTCAGCGTGTACTCTCCCTGGATCTTGCTGGAGGCATCTCGAACCAGGAAGGTGCCATCAGGTGTGTCCCGCAGTTTTTCGTTTACCTCCTCCCTGTGGAGACAGCAGGGATGGGGGCTGCCCACTGGGAGACCCTGCCCCTCGGGTCTTGTGGCCCTACCCAATAGTCCTACCTGGAGATGTCACCCCAGTACCACTCAGCATCCTGCAGGGAGGGTGGGCTGCCCCCATTGGCCAGGCCTGTGGGGGCTGGCTTTGTCTTGGGGGGTTTTGGTGGCAGTGCTGGGGGACAGGAAAACAAATACACATTGAGCACCAACTGTATACCAGGGTGAGCTTCCCTGGCAACTGAGCCTGCTGATACTGGCAGGGGCCTGAGTCATCATTCTCATCCCCAACAATAAGAGCTAATCCAAAGGGGTGGGGGTCACCTGGGGGTGCAACCTCCTGCTCCTCCAGATGTTCCTGAAGCAGCTTCTCCACCAGCAGCGCAGGAAAGTCGGGGGTGGGCTCAGTCCTAGGGGGAAGGGGAGTGTGGTGAGTGCTGGTGTGCACATGGCCTTGTGTGTGCTTGCACACCTGGCAGAGGGTATGTGTGAAAGCACGCGAGTGGAAGAAGAGTAGATGCTGTGGGCAGGCGTGGGAGACCTACTACTGTTTCTGTATATGCAGCAAGCGATGGGTAAGTGCTCATACGGCAAACAACAGGAGTCCAGCACGTGGGGTGGGGAAGTAGAAAGGAGGTACAGACACAATCCACTTGCCTGCTCTCTGGTCCAAGCCCTGATGGAGTGTTCTTGCAGCTCAAGTCTCACCCCCGGCTAGCTTTCCTAGCCCGCCCATCACGACAGCTCTGGCCTCTTCCCTGTGGGGCCCTCATCCACACTCCTCTCTCCTTTCTAGACTCCTCCCTGGCTACGTCTCCAGCCACACCTTCCTCTAGAGCCCCACCCCTTTCTGCTCCAACTCAGCCCCGCCCCCCAGCATTGGCCTCTCACCCGTCGGGCGCGCCCCCTGGCGGCGGAGAGGGCGGCGGCGGCGCGCGCAGCAGCAGCGGCCCGAAGGTGGCGCCCAGGGCACGGACTGCGGGGCCCGGGGCTGGGGCGCGCCCGGCCACCCGGCCCAGGTGCTGGAGCAGGAAGCGCAGCGTGAGCGCATGGTGCAGTGGCAGCGTCGGGGGCTCCAGCGCCGGCCCCACGGGCCCCGCAGCCTCTGCGGACAGATGGCCAGGGCTGGGTGAGCCAGGGCCTGCGCCCGCCTGCCCCAATTTCTTCACCAGCCCGGGCTTCCCGCCAGATTTACCCCGCAGGGCTCGGTGTGCCTCGGCCGCGGCCTCGGGTGTCACGAGGGGCGCCGGCAACGCCAGCAGGAAGCCTTTCACACCATCTGACAGGGCTGCCGCATCCCACTGCTCCACATCACTCAGGGACCAGTCTACGGGAGCAAGGGGGATACCTCGGTCCAAGCTGGGCGCAGGGAGGGGACACATCCGTCCAGGGCAGGTTCCTTTCCCACTCTCACCCACTGAAGCTTGCCCTCACCTGTGCGCACAGCAGGTGGCTCAGGCCTGTAGCTGTCCAGCCCTAGGGGGAAGGGATGGGGTAGGTCAGCGCTACCCTAGGTGCCAAGGCCAGCTCTCAAATGCTGCCTCCACCGCAGTGGGGTCTGGGGTGGCTACTCAACCTCCCAGAGGTAAGAGCAGAGGGAGGGGAGGGAAATGGTAGCAGAGGGCATGGCACATGGTATGAAGGGGTCCACGTTCCCTAGGGAGTTATTCCTTCCCCAGCTCAACATGGAGACCCAGAGCATCCAGACTCAGCCTCTCCATGCAACCTGAGCCCGGGATGAGTTGCCCATCCCCAGAGGTAAGCAAGCAGAATCCAGGGGCTGCAGTCAGGCCAAGGCTCACCTGTCCGTTCAATGGCCTCCACCAGCTTCACCAGGATAGGGGGAGCCACATCAGGGGGGGAGAACTGCTCGGGTAGGTCAGGGAGTGTAAGGCCTGGCAGGAGGGGACACAGTGTTGGCAGGGTCCCTAGAAGGACCTCAGCCCCATCTTTGCCTGCTGCGTCTCAGCCCAAGGGCCTGGCATCTGGACCACCACCCTGGGGGAGACAGAAGGCCCAGCTGGTAGAGCTGGGAGGGCTGAGTTGGTGGGAAACAATGTTCTGGGTTAAAATATCAGTTCACACAACTTCAGACATGAGGTGGAGTGGGTTGACCAGTGTCAACCAAATGGGATGTCCGCTTCCTAATCTCTCAGATATAATTAATATAAGGATTTCAAGATGAGACCATCTTGGATTAAGGGTCCTAAACGCAAGGACTGGTGTCTTTATGAGAGAAGGCCATCTGAAGAGAGAGGCAGAGATTGGGGTGATGTAGCAATAAACCAAGGTATGCCTGGAACTCCTAAAAGCTGGAAGAAGCAAGGAAAGCTCCTTCCTTAAGATCTCTGGAGAGAGCACAGCCCTGCCCACACACCTTGGTCTTAGACTTCTGGTCTCTAGAACCATGAGAGAACATGCTCCTGTTATTTGAACTACCACTGGTTTGTGGTAGTTCATTACAGCAGCCACAGGACACTCATGCAGCAGGTTTAGGACTCTGCCATTGCTTGCTGGGCAACCTCGGGCACAGGACCTACCCTCTCTGTGCCCCAGATTCTCCAATTGAGAAACTGGTCAATGGCATCATCTCTCCTTTCTTAGCAGGAACAACAAAGCAGTTGAAAAGAATAAAAGGAAAAAATCTCATCGGGGTCAGGACATCTCATCCCAAGAAAATTTCTCCATTTTCTAAATCATTTTGCTTTAAAAAAAAAATGTCCCCCCTTTTAAAAATGCTGACCCTCCTTCCCCGTCCCAGCCCCCTCTTGGCCCCACGTTTCAGCCCCACCCAACCTTTTGTGTTCAGGCGCTCTCTGCCGGCACAACCACCATTTGATGCAGCTTTGGCCCTTGGCGGGGACGCCCTGGCACACAGCAGGGGCAAGCCAGGGCCTGTGGGGCCTCCCTGAGTGATGGGCCAGGTGCTGCTTGAGCTGCAGAAAGGCCCAGCTGTGGCAAAAATGCAAAAAAAAAAAAAAAAGCAAACAAGGGGAGGTGGGTGACATCCAGCTGGTAAGGGGGCCACAGTTCTGAAACTCCACTCTGAAATTTGCCTGTCTGCAACGCAGGGAGGGAGGTCCCATTAGAATAGGCATCACCCCCTATTTTACGGATGAGAAACGAGGCTCAGGAAAAGAGCAACCTCCCCTAGATGCACAGGCTGGTGGGGGTCCAGGTGACATCAGGGCTCGGCACGCAGCTCCCTGTGCAGAGTTGCATGGAGGGAAGGCAGGCAGCTACAGCATGTTGTCTAGTGGTCCTCGGAGAGTCAGGGCTTGAACAAAAGGACCAATACCCCCCCATTTCCAGATGAGGAAACCGAGACCTGGAGAGGGCTGGCCCTAGCCCATGTCACATGGCCCTGGGAGATTGGGAGGGCGGAGCTGGGTGGCCGCCTGGGAGTGGGGATGTGTGTGGTGGCTGGACCCAGGCCAGGCAGAGGAGGGAGGCGGCTGTTACCAGGGGGAGAGGCAGACTCTGGCTGGGAGCCCGGAAGGGGCCGCCTCCTGCTCCTCCAGACTGAGGCGGGACGCAGGCACAGGCCCTGGAGACACCAGATGCTGCAAAGCCCAAGCCTGCAGCATGCCGCCTCAGCACCCCGCCATCCCACCCCACGCCGTGGGGACTCTGGCCTGATCCTCTTTGGACATCAGAGTCCCTTGGGCACAGACCAGGCGGGCCACTGGGTGGGGCCATGGTGCCTCTCAAGGCTTCGGCCTTCACTGGGTGACTCCCTGAGCAAGTGGTTCGACTCCCTGGCACTTGGTCTCCCCATGTGTACACGGGGCCATGCTGGGCCACCGTGAGTGTCGAAGCAGACCATGCTGGGTGCTCAGCACTCATCAGCCTCCTTCCTACAACTTGTGCCTCAGTTTCTCTGCCCAGCATACAGCCTGGCATGCAGCCACAATGTATGTTCAGTGCCCTGGTTCTCCACTCCCAGCATGCTCTCTGGAGGGAGGGGTGGCTGAGGGTCTCTTTGAAAGGGATGGAGCATCCTCACATGCCACTGTGCTGCGTGGCCTCGACTGAGTAGCCCACCTTGGGCTTTTTGGCTCCCATCATTCTGGAAATCAGAAAACCAGGGTTACAACAAAGGGGGGGTTTCGCAAGGGATTCCGTCTGCAAACCACAAGATGAAGTTAAATTGAGCCTCTGAATCTTACTGGACACTCCCTATTGTCTTCAAAATCAATCCCATGAAATCCAAGGTGAGGACCCTGCCCCTTCCTCACTCTGCTCCACTTGTCAGGGCTGGTTCCCTGAACCCGCTGTGACATTCCCTCAGGGCCTTTGTCTTTGCTATGCCTGCTGCCGGAAGCCTTCTCCCCCTACTCTCTGAGAGGCTTCTTTCTCTCGGCATCTGTCATCACTTAATCACCTTCTTCTCACTTCTTGAACCAGAAGCCCCATGAGAGCAGGGCGAGGCCAGTGTGTCTGCCTCTGGGTGCCCAGTGCCATGAACTGCACCCAGCCCTCCATAGCAGTGTAACTGATACCTGCCAACCAATCAGATATCCTTATTCCTCCTCTCCCGGAAGAAGCACCATTGCCTCATGGGAAAGAAGAAGAAACTGAGGGTCTGAGGGCACTCCTGCTTTCCCTCATCCCTGCCAGGGGCCCAATCTGCTGCTCACCTGGCTCAGGGGGCCCATCTCGGGGCCTGGCAGGCAGTGGGCGGGGGCCACGTGGACGAGGGCCAGGCCGAGCCAGGGCCACAGGCCCCAGGAACTCAACATAGGTGCCAGGGAAGTCGCCGCGTTGCCGGGTACGCTCATTGAGGCCAGGCATCCAGCCGACGCTCTGCGGGCAGCGCTCATTGCCCTCGGCCACGCCCAGCGCCTGCAGGGCGGCCCTGCTCACCACCAGCACATCACCCGGAAGCAGCTCCAGGTCCTCCGGGCGCTCCCGGCGGAATGGGTACAAAGCACGGTACTGGAAGCCTTCAGCGCCAGCCATGGCTGGCAGGGTGGGGTCTGGATGGTCAGGTGGCTGCTTGGGGCCCCAGTGGCCCCATCAGCCCGGGGTGGGGGGCCAGGAGGGTCCGCTGGGTGGGCTTGGGGACTCAGGCTTCGATTTCCGCCAAGAAGTTACAGGTGACCACCGGGGATGCTCACGCTTTGCTTCCCGCCATTATTTCACGACCCTAACAAGGGTCACTCGTTGCTTGTTCCACCATTCGTCAACGGGTGGGAGGGGGTCGGCAGCCTGATCTCAGGTCACTCAGCTGCTGCGTCCCCCCTCAATCCGTAGGGCGGGGCCAGTTCGCTCACTCCCTCACGTGGGGGGCCATCGGCTCCCGAGGCTGGCGGCTCTTCCAGCTGCGCCAGGCGAGGGGGCCGAGGGCACAGGCTGTCACCATGCTCGGCTCGGGACACTGACCTAGGGGGAGAGGGGCGGGGCAGCATGAGTCGGTTTGAACTCCTGCCACCCTCAACTCACAGCCGAACCCAAATCCCAGGTTAGAACCCCCTGACTAACTGGGTACCTTTGGGTCAGTCCCTGCACCTCTCTAGGCCTCTGTTTCCCCAGCTGTAAAATGGGTGAATAGCCCTCCCTTGGGGTTGTTGGAGGCAAAGCTCCCAAGAATCTGCCCTGGGCATACTGCAAGTTCAGTAAACAAGCTCTTCATCACCCCTGTTAGAGATGGGGGAACTGAGGCTCAGAGCAGGGAGGTCTCTGTTGGACCATTCAATGGGCCAGGAAGCCAGGACTGAGAAAGTCCGAGCTGCCCAGTTTCACAAGGCCCAGGATGCATCCATCCCAAATGGCCAGTTAAAGGCTGAATGCTCAGGGTGTAATGTGCAGGGTGTAATGGGTGATGATGCTCAGCATGCTGTGGAGCCCTGAGGAGGGGCTGGGATGGCTGAGCGCAGTAAGAGGCAGCAGGGGCCAAAAGGGATAGGGAATGAAGTCCAAGCACATGTCATAGCACAAGCAAAGGTGAGTCCAAGCAAATGGATCTCTGATCTCTGCAGGAGGAGGAGAGAACGGGGCGGGGGTGTGTGTGTGTGTGTCCCTGACATGCCTCAGCTTCAGGCCCACAGTAGGTACTTAAAACGGAAGAGGGTTGGTGGGAGCCCAAGAGGACCTTAGCCCCAGAATAGACATGGAGCTAGGAAAGGGTAGAAGGAAGGAAGGCATTGCAGCTGCCAAGGGGGTGGCTGCTGTATGCAGGGGCAATGATCACCCGCAAGGAGTCACCAATCTCGGGAGACACAGCCCAGCACAGACACATTCTCAATCACAGCCCTGAAGGTTGGGTCTTCCTGAGAGATTGGGGGTGGGGTGGGGGGGCGGTGTTTTCCAAAAGGCGGGTCCTCACAGAGGACAGGAGGCACTGGTCAGAAAGACTAGTACAGGCAAAGGCTTGACAGCAAGAAATGCTTGTCAAGAGTTCAGGATGGCCTTAAGAAAGCCACAGGCCATGCAGTCCTTGGGTGCCAGGTAGAGGGTCAGGCTTTATCCGTCGACCACGGGGGACCGCAAGAAGTGTCCAAGTACTAGGCACAAGCACCACATTCCAGAACGCCCCAACTTATCCGCACCCTGGCCGCTGGACCCCCATTCTACAGGTGGGGAAACTGAGGCCCGGTGACAGGGACGTCCAGAAAACCGCCTGAATCCGCTTGCCTGCCTGCCTCCGCGCCCCGCCGTGCACACGTTTGCACACGCCCCGGTGTGCGCGCCTGGGAACCAGCGCTCCCCGAATCCAAGAGGCGGGTGGAGGGGCCAGGCCTGGCTGGGGGCTTGGCGGGGACGCAGGGCCTGCGCGTTCACGCGTGTGCAGACGCGCACTCGGGCCTGCGTGGACCCCGAAGCCCAGCTCGGGGGCCGGAAGTGCAGTCGACCCTCTACTGTCTTGCACCCCACCACCCCACTATGCCCCACACAATGCCTGGGCGCCCGCTCTTTACTGCTCGACGCCCCACTCCCGGCAGGGCCTCCCTCAATTCAGGGCCGCGGCTCCAACCCCTTATCTCTGCCTACAGTCCGCCGTTCCACCCTCATCATCCAGGGCAGACTGCACCAGAGCCAGGTCGAGCCCGAGGCCTCCCGCTCCCTGCGGCCCCCAGTTCCCGCGGGGCCCCAGTTCCCGATGCAGCCCTGCTCGCGTTCCAGCTTCCACCGCGGCCCCACACTCTGCCTGGGCGCCCCGCATCTGAGCTCACCCCCAACCTGGCCTGCTACGCGGACAGCTCGCACTTACCTGGTCGTGGCCGCCACCGCTGCCGCCGCGACCACCGTCACGCCGAACCGAGCCAGACCCGTGGCTTCACCGCGGCCGCCGACGCCGCAGCCGCGGGATCCCCGCCTCTGCCGCTGTCGCCGCGGTTCCGAACGGTCCGGCCCGCCCCCCGGCGGAAACGGCCGAATGCATTCGGGCCGGGCGGGCCACCTGGGGCCGAGGCGGGGCCAGAGGACTCCCGAGTGCTTCCGGAAAGAGCCGAACGTACTCCCGCGGGACTGGAGGGTAACGTGGGGGGGGGAACGTGCCCCGAGACAGCCGATCATTTCCGGAAACAGTCGAGCACAATCGGGTCAGATGAGTCATTCGGAGGCTGGGCTCGGCTAGGTTCGGCTGTACTGAAATGCCCGAGCCGAGATTCCGGAAACGGCCGAGCGCTCTCCAGCCGGACCTGCGAAACAGGCTGGGCCCCGAAACTTCGGAAACTTACTGAAAAGAACCAAGTGTGCTTGGCCCCAAATGAGGCCCTAAGAACTTAGATCCAGAGGCGACTACCCACTTCCGGAAACTGCCGAGGCAGGGACGGCTCCCGAGAGCAAGTGAGGTGGCCCTGAGCTCAAGGAAATGAAGGTGGCATTTAGGGGGAAGGGGCTCGCCACAGAAAGCTGAGCTTTTCAGGAAACAAGCTGAGCGCCGAGAAGGGATCAGGCTTCAAAGCTGGAGTTTCCATGGTAGCCCAGAACGTCTAGAAACAACAGAACTAACTCGCCGGCGGGGAGAACTCTCATGCCGGCCCACAGGCGTACGACTGTTTCCGGAAATAGCCGAAGACACTCGGAAACAAGGGGCGTGGCCAAAGCCTTCCGACCCTTCCGAACACTTCAGAAGTAATCTGAACGAAGGCGCTCAGGCTGGGTTCCGAAGTGGTGAGGGGAATTTTAGGGCACAGCCCAAGCGAAGAGCAGTATAAAAAGGTAACAAAGATGGTTTATTTGTTTATTATTATCACAGCTTCAAGGCCTGGACGGTGTCTGTATGAAGCTTTTAGGGACAGAGCCCATGATAGGTACTCAATCGGGAGAGGGTAGCAGGAGCCCTGGATCAGAGAAGGCATCAAGAAGGATCTCAATGGTGAACTCCCAGCAGCCTTCAAAACCCACTTCAGGCGACTTTGAGCCAAGGGTCTATTTTCATCCTGCCCACACCCCACTCTTCCCTTACCCTTTTCTCGGCCCCTCAGAAATCCAGACATCGGACCTCCTCTTTGTAAATGTGAGCTTTTATTCACTGTCAGCTCCAGGATGGAAGGCAGGAGCAAAAGTCATGCACAGCCTTGATCTAGCTCCAACACTGTGTGGGTGTCTCCAGAAGGACCGCAGAGTGGGCTGCAGAGCCTGCAAAGTACCCTTACCATGTGGGACATAGCCATCATGTTAGCCATCTCCCAGTGGAAAATGGAGGCTCTGAGATGCCCGGTGGGTCACACAGCATTTCAGGGGAAAGGGTTGGAGTTGGAGTCTGCTGTATCTGACCACAGATTCTCCACAGCTCTCTTGACAATGCCCAGGACAGGGGCTGGCTGCATGACTCTTACCAGGAAAGCGTGGGGCATGTCTCCGCCCCTTGCCAGGCCTTAGTTATGGGGAGGACAACACCACCTCCAGCCTTCTCAAGGCTGACTGAGGGAGAAGCCACAAGTAAAAGCGCTTGGCATACAGTAGGTGCTTAATAAATAGTCATTAGTATTAGTTTTGTAAACACAAGGAAACTGAGGCACAGAGTGGGGAAGCCATTTTCCCAGAGCCAGTGAAGCCAAGATTTCAACTTGGGCCTCACTGCCCCCCAGTTGGATTTTCTCATTCGAATTTCATCCCAGCAAGGCTCTGACATATCGAGGGCACTTCCCAGGGGGTGTTTCAGACACATCATGGTCAAGTTCTCACCCTGGTAGGCATCAAATACAAAAAAATCTTGTTCAAAAATCTTGTCCAGGGTGGATATTCTTCCCCTGTCCTGGCAGTGCCCTTTGAGGCCTCTGCCTTCTGGGGCATCAGTGTCTGCCTGTGAAGTGGATGACTCCTGTCTATATTTGGTGAACTTCTGCTTATACATCAAAGCCCCACAACCCCTAAGCCTATAGGACTGGAGGCAGACTCTAGCAAGTCTGGCCTAGAGATGGAGGCCATGATGGTGGGAAGTAACCTGCAGAATCCAGTCCATCATCAGAATTACTTTGTTTTGTGGTGGAGGGGAATTGTTTACAGACTATCCCAAGTCATCCAAACTGGGCCTGGACTGATAAGCTAGGCTGCATCCCTTCAAATGTATGGGTCTTGAGTCAGGGATGGGATCAAGTAACACACACAAAAAAAACTTTAAAAGAACAGAAAAACCATAAAACATGAACACGTGTTGACTTGTCCAAAGTGCTTCCTTCTCAGCCCAGGGTTCACAAATGGGTCCCAGGTGCCTGGGGCAAGACCCAGGCAGTCGCCTTAAGGGTGGCGACTCAGTCTGACTATCGCTTATAAAAAGTAATAAATTAGTTGCAGCGATTTGCTGCTATTTACAATGCCACCCTAGTCTCCCATTCCTGCCCCTACGGCCCCCTGATTGACCAGCTCCAGAACACGAAGGAGGCACTGTCTACACCTTCCGGCAAGAACTGCGATGGCTTCTCTTCTTTCAGGTGTCAAAGGCTGGTGGCTCAGTCTCCATCCAGGTGTCAGTTTATGGAACACACATTCCACAGAAAATGCATTGACTGCCAGGCCAGGGGGAGGCCAGGTAGATTAGTCTTTCCCAGAGGGTCCAAGGGCTCCTGACACAGCCTCAGCGCCCTCCACGGCAATTTGTGGCACCAAGATGGGTGGCCCAGTGGCTTCTTCCAGTGGCTCATCAAAGCTCACCTCCTGCACGGCCTCCTGCTTCTTGAAGGAGTCTCGGCGCTCAGACAGATGCAGCCGTCGCATGATCACCAGCTCAGAGTCTTGCCCGCGGCTGCGGCGCCCCAGATCCCCGTCCAGTCGCTCACCTGTACCCAGCTTGTCAGCCGACTGGCCTCGGCGCAGCCTTGGGGATCGGGCAGGCACAGGCGGGTGCCCTGGCAGGGGTGAGGGTGAGCGGGGTGGGGGCGCGGGCACAGGTGGGCAGGCCAGTGGGGAGGGTGGGATGCTGCTGGTGGACTTGCGGCGGCCGGCTTTGGGGCGAGGTGGCCCAAGCTTGGCGGCCAGGCCATGCAGGGAGCTGGGGCGGGTGTGGCCAGTGGCAGCTGGAGATGCAGGGCTGCTGGAGCTTGGGGATATACTTGGTGGAGACGCTGTGTCTGCGGGTGACAGGGGAGGGTCAGGCCACCAGTCTCAATGTCCCAGCCTCAAGGTGGGGCCCTGGGACTGACTGCAAAGTCCATATCACTTCCAGGCATGTGGTCACCCATCAGGCCTGGTTTTCCCTTTGTTTGCACAGGTTCTTCCTTTGGCTTAGATCTGGTAAACTCCTATTCATCCATCAAAGCCCTAGCACCTTTTCACCCACTTCGTATCTAAATGTCCCACCAAATCATTCGGCCAAAGGTACCTGTCCACTGTCCATCCCATGAGCCATCCACCCACTGGTTCAGAAAGTTATCCAATAAGGGCCCTGCCTCTGCCTGTACCCACTCTCCACCCCTAGGCCTCAGCCTCAGAGGATGTCTGGTCTAAGGAGGGCAAAGATGGCACAGATAACCCCAGCCCCTTGAGGTCAGGGTAGGTTAGAGGGAGAGACAGCAGTGGGGTCCTCAGAGGGCAGGGAGGGCTTCTTGGGAGAGCCTCTCTGTGGCTCTCCTCTAGGATGCCTTCCTTCTTCTGTGGATTGCCCCAGCCTGTCTCTCTCTCTCCCTCTAGACTGATGCTAACCCAGTGGAACTAGGGGTGTCCATTCTGGCTGTCTCTCACAGACTGGGGAACCTCAGCGTTGGACTAAGTCACCATCCTTTCCTGCTCTAGAACTATCCTTCCATATCCTCTCTAGCTCACTCACTCTCTGTGGCTCCCTATTCCACGCCCCGCCCCCCCAATTTAAGCCCAGCTCTTTGGCTTGATCCATCCCCGAATCCCCTCTCCCTAGCCTCCCTCTAGCTTTCGCATCCCTCTTGTCTAGACCCCGTTTGCTTATGATGTTCCCTTCTGCTAGACACACCCTTCCCTGCCCTCACACCTGCCCTGCCCACCCCAGGCTGCCTTTGAGGCTGTCATTCATCATGTCACTCCATCCTTCCAACTCTGTTCCCTCCCCATCCCTGTGCCAACCACGGCAGCCCTGTGTGGCCCTTCTTCCCAGGGTGGTCCTGGGGGGTGCACCCACCTGCTGGGGCATCAGGAGCCGGGCTGCGGCAGGGTGTGGTGGGGCTGGGGGACAGGCTGTGGGTGGGGGAGCCTGGGAGGCTTTCGCTGGATGATAGGGACTGGTGGAGGCCAGAGGAGAAGCTGCGGCTGGTGTGCAGCACAGACGACTGTTTTGAGATCTTCTTGAAGAGCGATTTCCGCCTAGGGGTTAGAAACCCAGATTTTTCACAAGTCCCACCCCCCAGTGGCCAGGGCTGCCCAGACACGCCACACATCCTGCATCAACCCTCCACAGTGGCCGGCCCACTGCTCACCGGTCCTGTGTCTCCCGCCTTCGGCTCCGCTTGCTCCTGCGCGCCATGCGGCCCTTGGTCACGTTCTTCCGAGCGGGGCCCACCTTGATGGACGTGTTCTCCAGTGCTGTGGTCCGAAGGGCGATCTTGTTGCCACTCTGCAGGAAGGATGGCGAGGGGTCGCCAGTGTGCCTCCTAGCCAGTGAGCCCTCCACCCACCTACTCATCCATCAAAAGCCCTGGATCCTAACCACCCATTTCTCAACTAATGACCTCACCACTCACTGGGCCAAAGATGGATGTGTGCCATCTGTCCATCCATCCAATGAGCCATCAACTCACCCACTGGTCCCAGGAGCTATCCAACCAGCGGCCTGCCTCCTCACTTGTGCCCACCTTTCCTCCCCCGGGCCTCAGCCCTCGAGGAGGCAGGAGGCAAAGATGGCACAGATACCACCCCCACAGGGTCAAGGTGGGCCAGAGGGAAAGTCAGGAGTGTGGCCCCCAGGGGGCTTCCTGGAGGAGTGGCTATGAGGGGTGATATAAGGGGGCTAAAGAAGGAAGCTGGGACTTTCCTGGCTGTCCCGTGATTAGGACTTGCAATTCCACTGCGGGGGTGCGGGTTTGATCCCTGTTCAGGGAACTAAGATGCCGCATGCCACTTGGCCAAAAAAATAAAAAAGAAGAAAGAAAAAGAGAAGAAGGAAGCAGAGGGGAGGAGGAATGCAGGGCCCAAGTGGAACGCTGTGGTTGGAGGGGGAGGACCACCCAGAATCGGCAGCTGAGACAAAGGGGAGGGGATGGGGGTTACAGGAGCAGGGAGGGGAGATCAGGGCACTTTGAGGGGCCAAGTGTGGGGGCTCAGAGCCTAGCAGGTAGGCCGGGGGGGTGGTGGGGGGAGCCGGGGGGGGGTGCTACACCTTCAGCAACAGCTCCACGACGTCCATGTGCACCAGTCCCAGGACGGACTCCCCGTTGATGTGGGTGATCAGGTCCCCAGCTCGCAGGCCCGCCTCCTGGGCGGGGCTTCCTTCCTCCACACTCTGGGGTGGGGGTAGCAGGGGGTCAGTGGTCCGGGCCCCCCACAGACAGAGACTCCAGCCCAGCTGAGTCAGCCTCGGGCCCCCAGCAAGCTGATGCTTCCACACTGCCTGGTTTCCCAGCTTTCCCAGACTAACAAACGCAGCTCCGCAAGGGAAGCCCCGCACCAGGGCAGAGCTGGACTCCAGCCAGGTCCGGCTGTTCCTGCCCATCCCGGGGCCAACTTACCCACACCATGTGGTGCACAGTGTAGACATCACTGTCGCCCATGTAGACGCGGATTGCCCGCAGGTTGAAGCCGTACTTCTTGCCCGAGCTGTGGATGACGATGGGGGGCCGCAGGCTGCCACACACGGGGGAAGGGTCTCGGCTTGGAGAGGAGTCGCGGGACGATGGGTTAGAGGACAGTGAGCGTGGGGACAGGGGGCTCATGAGGGGACCACCGCTGCCATCATCTGCAGGGACAAGGTTCAGGGAGGGGGTCACTGCCTTGGGGGGCCCCTCACAAGGCACATTCCCCTCCCCCTCCACACTGATCACTGTTTAATGTTTTTGTTTTTTGACCACACCACGCGGCCTGTAGGATCTTAGTTCCCTGACCAGGGATCGAACCATGCCCCCTCTAGTGGCAGCACAGAGTCTTCATCACTGGACCACCAGGGAAGTTCCCATACTGATCACTCTGGCTGCTTTGCTGCTGCTTCAACGCCTCCAAACACCTTCTCCCTCCCCTTCGAGTCTTGGCACATGCAGTGCCCACTGGCAAGAATGTGCCCACTTGCCAGTGCCCACTGGCAAGAATGCCAGTGCCCACTGGCAAGAATGCCAGTCCCCTCCCCCTGCTGCTTCCCCTCTCCTGGGCTCAGCCCTAAATAGCAGCCCCCACATCACCTAGAAGGACCCCTGCCAGCTACCACTGGCCAAAACTGCCTCCACCCTGTGGTTAAAAATGGATGTGGGCAGGCACGCCAAGACAAGGCTGGGCCCTGGGTGCTACCTGCTGTGATGATGAGTGACAGGGCGGACACCGAGGCTGACTTGGGCACGCGGCCTCCGCTGGGGGAGGTCCTGGATTTTTCCGGGGCAGAGTCTCTCGGGCTCCCAAGGCGGCGGCCCCGGCCGGCATCCAGGGGCCGTGGCGTGGAGTGTCGTGCACCGGTGCTGTTGCTTCGTAGGCGCGCATGGCTGAGGGCGGCGGTGTCAGCTGTGAGGGACAACAGGGTCAGGGGTTAGTCTGCCCCACCCTCCAGCTTACCATGTGGCCCCTCTGCCCTCAGGAGGCAAAGCCTCTTCCTTCCTGGTCAGCGTGCACACAGTCCAGTCTCCTGGCTGTTATGCAGGCTGTTCCCTTTTCTTGCACACCCTTCCTGCAATGCTCTCCCTGGAAAGCTCCATTCTTCAGGTCCCCTCCTTCACGAAGCCCTCACTCCAGTTAGATCCCTACTCCCACTCTCAGAGCTCCCCAGTTCAATTCCTTTCTCCTGTCCTGATCCACTGAAGCTGAGGGTATCATCCCTAGATTGAGGCCTTTGTTAGACAAGCAAATGTTCTCTCTAGAGAACTCCTACTCATCCTTCAAAACTCATCTTAAATAGTCCCTCCTGTGGGAAATTTGCCATAAGACTACCCCTCCCATCCTGGATTCTACCTACCAGAAAGGCTGGAGGGCTTGGGTATCACTGGGGTGGCTTCTGGGGGAGCATCGGGCTCCCCCAGAATGAAGACAGGCCTTTTGGGGCCCACAGGACCAGGGCCAGCTCCTTCATCCTCTGATGAGAAAGCAAACTTGGGCATCGTGTCCAGGCTGATGGTGTTCAGGAGAGATGGGCTAGGGCCCCGCTCAGGCTGGGAGGAGGATGAGTGGCAAGATGAACCAGAAGATGTGCAGGATCTCAGCCTGTAGTGGGGAACAGCCTGTGTCACACTTGCCAGGTGCCCTCACCCCAGAGCACCCAGTCTCCTCTAGTGGCTGCATCTTAACCCTCAGCCTAGAGTCAGAGGTAACCTGTAAAGACAAAGTGAGCTCCCTGTGCCTGCTCCATCCTCTGTGACTGCCCAGAGAACTCCTATTCATCTTTCGAAACCCAGCTCCCAATGCCTCCCAATGCCCCTCTTCAAGCAGACACTGATTATTTGTGTTGAGTCTGGATTTTGACAGATGAATGAGACTTTGTGAGCATGAACAAAGGGCATTCTGGGCAGAGGAAACAAGCAAAAGCCTAGCAGCATGACGGTGTATGGCTGCTTTTACCTTTAGTGTGGTTAGGAATGCAAATCCAAAGGGAGTGATGATAGAGGCCAGGTTGGCAGGGGTCTGATAGGCTGGCCAATATGTTTGACCCTTTTCTACTGGGCCACTGGGCAGCTCTTTCCAATGTTAGGCTTGGTGGCTCCACCTCACAGCAGGCTCCACTCCCCAGCCCACCTACCGGACCTCAGTGGTGCTCAGCCGGCGCCCATAGTCCCCCTCATTGCTGCGTTCCCACCCTTCCACCAGGTCCTCACTGAAGCTCCGTTCAGCGAAGGTTGGGGTGGGCTGGGCGGCCAGGAACTCAGAGCTGCTATAGACCTGGGAAGCAATTAAAAATAACAGTCGCAACAACCGCATCCCTGGGGGATGGCTTAGTTGAGTGCTTCCTACATGCCCGACGCTTCTGAGTCATTTCCTCAAATCCTTTCTCACCACTTCTTTAAAGACAAACAGTCTTTAGCCTACTGTACAGATGGAGAGACTGAGGCTCTGACAGGCCTGGTTACCAAGGGGCCACAGCTGAAGTTTCCTGCCCGTGGGGCCCAGGCCCATGAGCAGTGCAGGTTTTGGGGTTTTTTTTCGGTCGTGCTGCACGGCATGCAGGCTCTTAGTTCCCTGACCAGAGATTGAACCCATGCCCCCAGCAGTGGAAGCTTGGAGTCTTAACCACTGGACCGCCAGGGAAGTCCCTGTGCAGGTTTTTTGATCCAATTATAAACAAAGGAAGGAACTTAAGTGAAGCTAATGATGTTATAAAATAACACCCAGCATACTAGGTCTATTCACAATGGCCCCAAAGTGGAAACAACCGAAATGGTTCATCAACTGATGAGTGGATAAACAAAACTGTGGTCCAGTCACACAGTGGAATATTACTCAGCCATAACAAGGAGTGAAGTACTGACACGCTATCACGTACATCAGTCTTAAGAAGCCAGAAACAGGGAATTCCCTAGTGATTCAGTGGTTAGGACTCCGAGTTCTCATTGCTGCTGGGTTCAATCCCTGGTCGGAGATCTAAGATCCTACAAGCCATGCAGCGAAGCAAGAAAAAAAAAAGCCAGGAACTTGGCTGGTGGTCCAGTGGCTAAGACTCTGAGCTCCCAATGCAGGGGGCCTGGATGTGGTCCCTGGTCAGGGAACTAGATCCCACGCACTGCAACTAAGAGCCCACACAGCCAGATAAATAAATATTAAAGAAAAAAAAGAAGAAGAAGAAGCCAGACATAAAAGCCCACAGAGTGTATGGAGTAAAAACATGTGGAAAAGGGCCCCAGAAGGAATCTCTCCTGAGGTCCTGGGGTTTCTCCAGGTGTTGGGATCTCAGGATCAAGCAGATGGAAGATCAGGGCCTAGGTTCTAGCCCTAGCTTGGTTCCCCTCTGGGCTCTTAAACGATGGCTAATTTTCCCTTCCCATCTTTGTGGCTCTGCACTGGCCAAGTTTGGGTTCATAATTGGCCCAGGGGGTCGTGGAGGGTGGGGACCAGCAGGGCTCAGCCAGCCTTGTCTGCAGGAGGCACCCATGAAGTAGAGCAGCACCCCTTCTTCTGGACGCTGGACTGGGTGATATATGATATGTACCACATACACATATCATGTATGTGATATGTCCAGAACAGGTAAATGCATAGAAACAGAAAGCAGATTACTGGTTGTTGAGGGTGAGGGAGGGGAAACAAGGAGTGACTGCAGACAGGTACAAAGTTGCCCTCTGGACACGATGGAAATGTTCTGGAACCAGATAAATGTTGTGATGGTTGCACAACACTGTGAATGTGCTAAATGTCACTGGACTGTACAGTTTAAAAAAGTTAAAATAGTTTATTTTATATGTGTTTCACTATAATGAAAACAAAAATTGAAAAAAAAACACAAAAAACCCAAACTGGGACTCCCCTGATGGTCCAGTGGTGAAGAATCGGACTTGCAATGCAGGGGGCATGGGTTTGATTCCCAAGTCGGGGAACTGAGCTTCCATATGCCTCAGGGCAACTAAACCCGTGAGCCTCAACTAGAGATAAAGCCCACAGGTTGCAATGAATATTCCACATGCCGCAACTCAGATCTGACGCAGCCAAAAGAAACAAAACAACCCCAGACAAACATCTTGCCCTGTTTCCTGAGTGCCAGCTACACCGAGGGTCCCAGACTTACCTTGCTGAAGCGGTGGGAACAGGATGAGAACTGGGGGATCTCTGTGGATGACTCCTCATCGTTAGTTTCGTCATCTTCAGAGCCCAGGTGGCGGTAACGTTCTGAGCGGGCTGCAAGAGGGAAAGGCATCCCCCACCTGATGCCCGGAGGTGGACACAGGGGCTATGAGGTGATGTGGGGAAGGCTCCCTGGTGGAGAGACACTGTCAGGGCACAGGCACTGAGGCGGGACTATGCCTGGTACGTGTAAGGACAGAGGAGGCTTGGGTGGCAGATTTAGTTGTTGTTTAGTTGCTCAGTAGTGTCCGACTCTTTACGACCCCATGGACTGTAGCCTGCCAGGCTCCTCTGTCCATGGGATTTCCCAGGCAAGAATACAGGAGTGGGTTGTTGTGCCCTCCTCCAGGGGATCTTCCTGACCCAGGGATCAAACCCACATCTCCTGAACTGGCAGGCGGATTTTCTACCTGTGAGCCACCAGGGAAACCCTGGCAGATTTAGTGTCTGGGAATAAATCCCAGGTGTGTCCCTAAATGTTGTAGGGCCGTGGATGGGAATTCTTGTATCTCAGTTTCCTCACTCTTGAGATGGGTTCCCTAGAGCTGGGTAACACTGCACAGCTCAAACATAAAGGATGTTCCTCATTTTACAGAAAAGGAAACAGATGCTCAGAGAGGACCTCTGACACACTCAAGGTCACACATCCAGTTCTGGAGGAGGCGCTGAAAGCCGAGGGCATTTACTCTGGGATTGGCCAGAGCCCCACGTAGGGAGAGGGAGATTTGTCTGAGCCCACCTGAAGTGCTTGAGGGGACCCCCTCCACCCAAGTTGAGCGAGGCAGCCCATCCTCCTGTGTGACAGGCAAAGTTCCATGCCTGGTCAGGGCTGAGACTCAGGAGGCCGAACCTGCTGGGGGATTCCAGGAAAGGGTCTGCCACCCGAAGTAGCTTGGTGTCCCCTCCCGCAACCTGAGGGGGTGCTGCAGTACCTGAGCTCAGATGCAAAGGAAATCCTAGCAGGGGTGTGTGTGTGGGGGTTGGGGGTCGGGCAGCCAGCACACACATGCCCAGAGTCCTGGAAAGCCCAAGAAGTCAGAAGCTCCAGGCCCAGGGTGAGGCACCAAGCTGGGAAGGGGACCCCAGCAGAGACCCCTTACCACCCTAGGAGAGTGTGGGACAGCAGAGCCCATCTCCTGGATCCCCGCTTACTGTCGAAGTAGCTGGTGTCGTCCTCAGCTTCAAGCTGCGGCACAAACTCGGCCTTGTGTCGCAGAAGCCCGGCCCAGTCCAGCGTCCAGAAGAAGGGGTGCTGCTTTACTTCATGGGTGCCTCCTGCAGACAAGGCCAGCTTATCCCTGCTGGTCCCCACCCACCATGACCCCCTGGGCCAATTATGAACCCAAACTTGGCCAGTGCAGAGCCACAAAGATGGGAAGGGAAAACTAGCCGTCATTTAAGAGCCCGGAGGAGAACCAAGCTAGGGCTAGAACCTAGGCCCTGATCTTCCCTCCACTGGATCCTGAGATCCCAACACCTGGAGAAACCCCAGGACCTCAGGAGAGATTCCTTCCAGGGCCCCTTTCCACATGTTTCTACCCCAAGGAGCAGGGCTGACCGCACAAATGTATCCTGTTCTCCAACCTCAGCCCTTGTGGTCCTCTCCAGTGGCCAAGTTTCATCCTGAAAGTGATCCGTAGTGGCCATATACTGGGTAGCTGCATCAGTATTAAATAATCCTTTTATCACCATTTTGGTGACTGGGGAAACTTGGACAGTGGGATCCACTGCGCTGGTCCTTAGGGACCTTAGGACACAGCCCATGGTGACCTGGAAGGCTCACATACACAGCCTCAGTGCCCCTTGTCTGCACTAGACCCAGCTGCTTTCAATTTCAAAGTCTTATGTAAGTTCCTAGTGAGCTTATATGCATCCTTCAAAACCCCAGCTTCAAGTCCCCTTCCTCTATGCAGCCTCTCAAATAGAGCTCGTGTTTACTCCAGCCTCCAGCCCACCCATACCGACATACCAGTGCCCAGACGGTCCAGTGGGCTCTGTCGGAGCAGCCTGGTGATGAGGTCCTGGGCATCAGCTGGAAGGGCCTCATCTCCCTCTGGCCACATGATCTCGTCTAAAGTGAGAGGAGGGAGTGAGGAAGTGGGGATGGTGCTTCCTAGCATCTCTTAGCACTTCTGCTTTCTGTGCTCCAAGCTATCAGCCTCCTCTGCTCCTTCAGCATTCCAGGTTCGGTCCCTCACAGCCTTTGCTCTGGCCATGCTCTCTGCCTTGAGCACCTTCCTTTTCTCCATCTCTGTGGCTCCCTCTTGTTCCTTTAAAACTCTGCTCACATGTCACGCCAGTGTCGTTCTCTGTGACTCTTTTAATACAGCTCCTCTACCCCACACCTGGGGCTTCCCCCCACTGCAATGCCGGAGACCCAGGAGACTTAGGTTCAATCCCTGGGTTGGGAAGACCCCCTGGAGGAGGAAACAGCCACCTACTCCAGTATTCTTGCCTGGGAAAATCCCATGGACAGAGGAGCCTGTTTGGGCTCCTACAATCCATAGGGTCACAAAAGAGTCAGGCATGACTGAGTGACTAACCACCCCACACCTGCCACCCCGCGCCCTCCCTTCTTCCTGCTTCTTTTCCTCCTCTGCATTTTTGCCTCTGATTGTTCTACAGTTTTTTTTTGGGGGGGGCCACACCAGGGGGCATTCGGGATCTTGGTTCCCCGAGAGGCATCGAACTCCCCACCCCCGCCCCCACACAGGAAGGTGGAGTCTTAACCACTGGACCACAAGGAAAGTCCCTCCATAGTTTGCTTATTTATCTCCCTTACTGTCCATCTTGCCCTTGGCTGTATCTCCAGTGCTCAGCCAGGGCCTGGCATACCAAAGGTGCCCAATCCATCCACACATGGGGCTGCTCCCCTTGCCGACACAGGCAGAGGGACCGCTGAGCAGAGCCAAAATAGCGGTTAGACCTGGGCCCAGGGGGGTGGGGGGCGGGGAACGCACCACTGACCACCTGGCCAAAGAGTTCCTCGGGGGTATCGCCGAAGAAGGGCACACAGCCCACCAGGAATTCATAGAGGACGACGCCCATGGCCCACCAGTCCACTGGCTTCCCGTAGCCCTGGCGGAAGATCACCTCGGGGGCGATGTACTCAGGCGTCCCGCATACCTGGGCCAGGTGGGACAGGGAAACTGAGGATGGCTCCCAGCCAGGGAGGGCAGGGTGGGGAGGATTATGTGGATGGTTTATATGCTCCTTTTTGCTGCAGAGCTTCCCCACGGCCTGGGGTTGGGCTTTGGGCAGGGGGAGGCAGTGCTGCCTACCTGCTTGTCCACGAACTCCCGGGTGTCTTTCTCGATGTGGCCTTCGTAGAGGTTGGTGGCCATACTCATGAGCCCGATCTTAGACAGGCCGAAGTCAGTGAGCTTGATGTGGCCAAGCGAGGTGATGAGCAGGCTGTGGGCAGGTGGGTGGGGTGCTCAGGGCTGGAGGTACGTGGCTGCTCCTGCTGCCCCCCTCACGAACTTTGTCCCATCCAAGGTGGCCCAACCCAACCATGGATCAGAACGCATGTCCTACGCTTGATTACATTACTGAAAGAAACAGAGGTTCTTGGGGAACGTTACAAATTTGGCAAACATCTCTGTGCACCTTCTGGGTGCATCGGGTATTACTGTTGAGCACCTACTGTATACTTTGCTGTGCAAAAATTAAGTTCCTGAGAATCATGGCATTTCCCCACTAGGCAATGAAACGTCTCCTGAACACCTCCTAGCAGGAGAGCTACGGCATATTTTTTCACCTACAGCCATTATTTTTAACAAACTAAATATTGTGCAAGCACCTACTGTAAAGTGAACATGTTTTTAGCACCTGCTACATACAGAAATATTTGTGCCCCTCATGGGTGCACCACTTGTTTAAAACTCACACACCTGTCATGTACGCTGCACACACCTACCATGTACACTGCTGTTCACGTTCTCCTGCAAGTTTAAATACACAAATATTTTAAGTGATAAAAATCACATGCATCAGCTGTATAAAGTCACATTTTTCATGCACCTCCTGGGTGCATCTGCCCATTTAAAAATGAATATCTGCAGGACTTCCCCAGTGGTCCACTGGTTAAGACTCTGTGCTCCCAGGGCAGAGGGCATGGGTTCAATCCCTGGTCCGGGTGCTGAGATTGCACATCCCACATGGTACAACCAAAAATAAATAAATAAAATGAGAAATAAATAAATAGGGGCTTCCCTGGTGGCTCAGTGGTAAAGAATCTGCCTGCCAGTGCAGGAGACACAAGTTTGATCCCTGGTCCAGGAAGATCCCACATGACATGGAGCAACTAAGCCCGGGCGCCACAACTATTGAGCCTGTGCTCTAGAGCCCGGGAACCGCAGCTACTGAAGCCCGTGAGCCCTAGAACCTGTGCTCCGCAGCAAGAGGAGCCACCACGAGGAGAAGCTTGAGCTCCGCAACTAGAGAGTAGCCTCCGCTTGCCGCAACTAGAACAAAGCCCACGCAGCAACCGAGATCCAGCACAGCCAAACATAAGTAAATAAATAAAATTATTTTAAAAAATAGTTTAAAATAAATAAGTAAATAAATTTCTGGAGAATTCACTGTCTGTATCCAAGTTGTCTGAGGAGTCATTTATTTGACACCTACTGCGTACCTCAACTCTAGAAAGAAACAATTCTGTGTGCCCATTCCGTGCCTCTGCTGGTTTTTGTTTGTTTTTTTAAATGATGCTTCTTAAGCAACTACTGTGTATACCAGCTATGGAAGAAACACTTTGGTGTAGCTACCAGCTAAGCCAACTTCCTCCAAAAACCAAGGCCTCGTAGCAGGCCTTTGGCCATCTTCTGCTAAAACAAACCAATGTTTCCTGAGCTCCTATGGGCATGTCCCTGCCTCAAAAACATTCATTTCCTGGGACTTCCCTGGTAGTCCGGTGGCTAAGACTCCACGCTCCCAATGCAAGGTGCATGGGTTCGATCCCTGCTAAAGGAACTAGATCCCACAAACTGCAACTAAGACCCGGTGCAGCCAAATAAATAAGTAAAATAATAAATAAATAAATCTTTAAAAAAAGTTCATTTCTTGAATGTTGACTATATGTGGTATTTAAAAATTCGTTTCCTCGTCACAGAGAAAAAGAGACAATGCCTGGCATTTGCTTCAACTCACCCAGTGGGGAGGACTGAGTGGCCTGGGAGGGAATGGGACTGGATGAACATTGGGAGCTGTGGGGGTGGGGTGCTGTAGCCCTCTTCCGTTATGGACTGAACTGTGTATCCCCCAACTTCACACACTGAGCTCCTAGCCCCCAGGAACTATGATGCGATCTTATCTGGGGACGGGGTCACTGCAAATGTCACTAGTTAAGATGAGGTCATTCTGGAGTACGTAGCCGCTGTGCTGTGCTCAGTCGCTCAGTCGTGTCCAACTCTTTGCGACCCCATGGACTGCAGCCCGCCAGGCTCCTCTGTCCACGGGGATTCTCCAGGCAAGAATACTGGAGTGGGTTGCCATTCCCTTCTCCAGGGGATCTTCCTGACCCAGGGATCAAACCTGCGTCTCCTGGGGCTCTTGCATTGCAGGCAGATTCTTTAACTGCTGAGCCACCAGGTGACCACTAAGCCAACAGGACTGGAGTCCTTATAAAAAGCAGGGATTTGGACACAGATTTGCACACAGTGGGGGACACCACGTCAAGGTTAGAATTACGCTGCCACAGCCTAGGAACTACCAGAAGCCAGGAGAAAAGCCTGGAATACATCCTTCCCTGGTACTTTCGAAGGGAGCCGACCCTTTGATCTTGAACTTCTAGCCTCCAGAGCTGACAGAATAAATTTTTTTTTTAATTAAATTAATTAATTTATTTTTGGCCACACTGTGTGGCATGTGGGATCTTAGTTCACTAACGGGGGATTAAACCCATGCCCACTGTGGTGGAAGTGCAGAGTCTTAACCACTGGATAGCCAGGGAAGTCCTGAGAATAAATTTCTTGTTGTTTAAGCCCTTAGTTAGGGCAGCCCTAGCAAATGAATGCACTTTCTCTTGATTTGGGGTGTACTTGAATTTTTCTGAACTGCAAAGGAAAAATTATTTTTCTCCAGACCAATTGTGGGGACCTATCCCTTCCTGAATCCTCTGGGGCTGGACCCCTTCCCATCCCGTTTTGCAGCTGAAAGTTGTAAGCATGGGAGGGGCCAGTCCTGCCTTGGGAACACTTGGAAGACCCCAGTCCAGGATGACGGCAAAGAGGTCTGATGGGCACAAAGCAAGGAGCCAGAGAACATGGAGCACGGAGGCCCAGGTGCACAACAGGTGCCAACTACACGTCTGCTTGTTTCCTAAGCCAGGGGTCCCCAACCTCCAATATCTAATGCCTGATGATCTGAGGTGGAACTGATGTAATAACAGAAATAAAGTGCACAATATATGTAATGCACTGGAATCATCCCGGAACCGTTCCGTGCCACCCTGGTCCGTGGGAAAATTATTTTCCATGAAACGGGTCCCTGGTGCCAAAAAGGCTAGGGACCGCTGTTATAAGCCTCTGGTAAACTATAAGATGCCCTGAAAACATGCAGGGCTCTTAAGGCTCAGGTTCACACCTCCACATGGCAAGTATCTTCATTGGAGAAAAGGACCCCTGCCCCCAGTATACAGCAAGTGTTCATTCCATGCTGACCTCAACATAAAAACTTCATATAAAAAGACAGTTGCCGTGTTCAGGGCCTGACACACAGTCCTTGCTTAATAACACAGTTATTAAGCAGAGGTGCTCTGATCACCTCTACACAGCTGGTGACCAATAAATACACACCAGCAAAAAAAATGTGCTTTATAGACTCAAAAGTCATCAGTGTGTAAGGAGTCAGTTATACTGCCAGCAGGGCTCCTTAAAATGAGAGCACAGGCCCAAGAGAGACAGCAAGTGCCAAACACATGTGCTTTGTTTTCTAAGCCACTTGCAAAATGTAAGATGGCCTGAAAACATGCAGACTCTCCTAATTAATTAATTATTGGCCACACCGCGCAGCACGGCACGTGGGGTCTTAGTTTTCCGGCCAGGGACTGAACCTGTGTACCCTGCACTGGAAGCGCCGTGTCTACACCACCGGGCCACCAGGAAAGGAAGTCCTAAAGCATGCAGACTCTTAACGTTTATGTTCACACCTCCACACAGCAAGTACCTGAGAGCTCACGTGTCCTGCCTGATGTCCAGAGGGTACTTGATATAAGAGCAGCCCTTTCCTCTGTACACAGCAGGTGCTCAATTAATGCAGGAGGAGCGTGCTTGGAAAATTATGGAGGGGTTACAAAGCCTGAGGGGTTATTCACACTCACACTCGTGTTTTCCAGTCACTCACAGAGGACCTGGCACTCAATAGGTGCTTACTAGATGCTAGAATAAAATAAACAGCCTGAGACTCTCTTCCCTACACTAATACACAGCAGGTGTTCAAGACACACACAGTCCCTTTCTTCACACATAAGGTTTTGCATGCATGGCCCTGCTCTTTGTATACAGCTGGTGCCTCATATGGTCAAGTTCACTTCTGTTATGTTGTAGCCGCGCTCTGAGTGCATGTTCCTTTCCCCTGTCTGGTCTGGGCACACTCTTTGCCAGAGCACCTCCATAAGCGCACTGTACTTCCTCTGCACACAGCAGGCATTTATTAATTATCTGCTCTCCGCTGTATACACCAGGTGCTCATTCCACCAGCAGGGGCCCCGTGATGCCAGCGGGATCAAGATAATGGTGCTTCAGAGCAGCCCCAGACCCACTCAGAGACCCCTTTCCCAAAGGTCCCCGTCGCTCACTTGTCAGGCTTGAGGTCACGGTGGACGATGCCATAGTTGTGCAGGTACTCCAAGGCCAGGACCGTCTCGGCGAAGTACATGCGGGCCATGTCCACAGGCAGCGGGCCCATGTTCTTCAGGAGCGTGGCACAGTCGCCACCTGTAGAAGCGTGGACATGCTCACAGAGATCTTTGGCTCTGCAGCTGTGCCTAGACTTGTACCTACATGCCCTCCCCACCTCCTGCACAGTGTCCCCAGTCTGTCCCGATTTTGGGTGGGGAGCTGGTAGGGACGGGAGGGTATGCAGACCCTACTTTCTGATTTGCCCTGGGAAGGACAGCAGCTTTGTTAAGTGCAGTCCCTTTCCTTGTACAGAGCTGGTGCCTCCTATCCTAAGTGCATGCTCCCTCTCCTTGCCTGGCAGCTACCTTGGTAAATGCTTGTCCCTGCCATTACCTGAAGACACTATTCTTTCCTGAGCTGGAAACCTGATCCTACAACTCCTCAGCCTGGCCTCCAACCATCCTAGTCCTTCCAACCCACGCCTCCTGCCCTCCCTTGCTTTTATTCTAGTCTCCAAGCTTCTGCCCACACACTCGTCTTTGGGCTTCCCCATCTCCCTCCCCACTGCTGGGTCCCCCACTGCAGACTGAGCCCTTCCTCTCACCAAGGCAGGCTGGGACCCCATGGAGGACAGAGCAGACTCTAGCTGGGTCAAAGAAGAGACTGTCTCCTGAATAAGGGGTGAGCACCCCATTGCTGGAGGCATGCAAGCCCTCATGACCACACCTTCCACATACTCCATGACCATGCACAAGTGGCGCCGGGTCTCGAACGAGCAGAACATGCTGACCACGAATGGGTTCTCGGCAAAGGTGAGGATGTCGCGCTCCACAAAGACCTGCTGGATCTGGTTGCGCAGCATCAGGTTCTGCTTGTTGATCTTCTTGATGGCAAAACGCTGCCTTGTTTCCCGGTGGCGCACCAGGTAGACGGCCCTGGGGTGGGGTGGGAACGAGGGTGGGGGGCCTGCTGAAGCCCCGGCAGGCACGGGGACCTGACGTAGGTGGTCTGGAGCCCTACATGCCGTGCTTTGGCCTGCGCCCTCCACCCAGGCAGCCACTCCGAGGGTTTAAGCCACACTCCCTGGTGACATATAAAGAGTCAAAGATGGCTCCTAGGTCGTTTATCTCTTCACAGCTGACTGAGACCCGTTAGTTCAGAAGCCTCGCTGGCACAAACTCAAATTGTGTTCATTATAATTCAAATAAGCAGATTTTTAGCCATTTAGAGCCTGTTGGTTTTGCATACCCTCAGATAAGGTAAATGCTGGGGCTATGAAAACCCCAAGCTGCTTCTGCCTGATGGAGCTCTCTGACTCACAGACTCCCCACTGCGTTGCTGACACTTAAGCCTGGACACATAAGCCCCCTCTGTAATTCCCCCCTCTGCCTTCTCCCACATGACAGTCTTATGCTATGAGGGATTCCCCCCTACCACCTCCTCCACAGCAAATCTGTCAAAATGGCATTTAAATAATGCTCGCTGCACACTACTGCCATCGCTTGCTCAGCCCTCAAACTCCTAGAACCCTACACTCGGGGCAAGTAAGGACCAAGATCATGGATGAACCCTTCCAAGCCATGTCCCTGCTGGGTTGTGCCTTTACTTCCCTCTGCAGGTCTATTTCTCTGTCTACATACTCAGGGACTGTGTGGGCTTCAGTCATCCCCAAGGGCATCTGAGAAGTGGGTCTGCAGGGGACCCAAGGACTCACCCATAGGCCCCATTGCTAATAAGTTTGATAGTCTCGAAGTCGCTCTCACATGGCTTCCTCCGTGAAGGGCCGACCAGGGCACGACTCTGGGCGGGGGGGCAACAGGGGTCAGGGTCCTGCCCTAGCTCAAAGCAGGCTGTGTCCTTCCTGCCCCCAAGTCCCAACTGGCACCTAATGCTACTTCTCCTGTACATACTTCTTAAACTCACCCTCCAAGTTTGAGATTTTAGCTGAAGCCACACATGCCCTCCTACCAGAAAACTCCTACACAGCCTGCAAAACCCCACTTTCCAGTGCCCCCTCCAACCCTGCCCTGCCCAACCTCCCCAGCAGGGCAATCTCACCTGCCCCCACCTTCCCCCAAAGTCACAGGCATTCATTAAGCACCTACTATATGCGCAACCTCAGCAAATGGCAAATCTAGCGCCTCTCAGGGCGACCTGGTCTACCATCAAAAGAACAAGACAGGTGGGGGCGCCAAAGCTCTGTGCTGTCTTACCTCAGGGGACTCCTCTGGTGCTGGCGGTTGTCCTCCATTGTCATCAAGGTGACTCAGAGGCACCATCTCTGTAAAATGTGGGAGAAGCCTCAGATGGGGTTTCTGAGCCCGGCCCCTTCACCAGTCAGAGACTTCGTGAGGCCTCCAGGGCTCCTCTTGGACTGGGGAGAGCATGCCTCCCATGACCGGCTCCCATGATTCTGTTGTTGAGTCCCTACTGAGCCCAGGTTTCGGTCAAATCCAGGAGGCTGAACTGAGCAATGACTGAGGAACTTTCTAGACAGGCCAGTGGGAAGCCCAGGTTCTGATTGCTCAGGCTATCTTGAATCCTGGCTCCAGGTCTCGGGGCAGTGAACACCTGCTGTGACGCAGGCCCTCTAGGTGGTGGCTGACACGCTCCTCAGCTCAGGGTAGGGCCCTGGGGAGCCCCCTTAGTTTCCAGCCTCAGCTGGGGTTTAGTAGGGGCAGTCTTGAGTGAGAGTGAGCGGCTGGTGAACATCAATGGTGACGGTGACCACGAAGACAGTGTCTCGTGGTCACAGAGCAAGGCTGAGATGGGGCAGCACAGCCTCGGGTGAGGGAGGCCCGGGTTTGGATGCAGCCCCTCACGCTCTCAGAGGGCCCCGGTGCTGGGCGGGTGATCTGCACTCTCAGCCTCAGCTGCCACCTGCCTGCCCAGCCACTTCCTGTTTCCTCTGACAGCCGGGGCCCCGCCCCCGCCACAGCCCTGCCTGCAGAGCACAGTCTCGACCAGATGGCTAGTCTTAGCCTGATCTGGCCTTGGGCACACCTGGAGCTGAATCCAGCTCAACGGCATAGAGCCTCAGTCTCTCCAACTTTAAATGGGACAACGGCAGCCTGGTCCCCGTAGGTGCTGGCCACTGCGGCTGGGTCCTGCTGAAGGGGAAGGTCACCCCTTCCTCAGCCACACCCCTTCCTCACTGCTCTTCCAAAACGCCAGACACACACCCATTTCACGATCTTTGCCTTCACCATTCCCCCAGCCTGGTTCACTTCCTCTCTCCCCCAAATCTGCATGTGGTCACTTCTCCATCCTCCAGGCCCCAGTTTGAATATAATCTTTTCCCAGCGCTCCCCTGACCACCCCTAGACCAGGCCAGGTTCAAGTTCAATGCTTCCCCCAGCACCATGTCTTTTTTCCTGTCCTGACTGTTTGAGGGAGGTTCCTGACCATTTCAGTTGTGCCCATGGATTGCCCTGTCTGACACCATGTCCCACTTCCTGGGCCACAGTCAGAAGAAATTGGGAAAGTGCTTTGGAATTCACACGACAAGTGAATGCCATTGCTCAAGGTGGTTCGCTGGCACCCTGGCCCAATTTGATTTAGCATTTGAGGACGCTGAGGCTCCAAGGCAGCTGGCAGGTCAAGGGGTCCAACTTGTGGCCACCTTACCCTGGAATCCTGGGCACTTTACCCAAAATGTACCCTGCAGGTGGCTGAGGACAGGGCCAAACAGAGGGGAAGGACAGTGTGGTACACTCTGGAGTCACATGGGCATAGGCTGGAACCCTGGCTCCTCCCCATTTTCACCCCAGTTTCCTCTTCCGGCCCCGCCCCCACTCCAGCTCACCCTGGAGGGGATCCTTAGCCAGGCCCAGCTGCCCAATGATGTACTGTGGCAGGTCAGTCTTGATGCCCTGGCCCTCTCGGGCCTGGCCCTCGGCAGCCTCCAGCAGGTGGTAAAACTCCTCGGGGTCAAACTCCTGGGGATGCAGAGAGATTGGTCAATCAAGGCCTGGTCCCACCTTCAGGCCTTTACACACCCACCTCCCTCTGTCTGAAGCCTTCTTACCAGTGGCTCCAAGTTGTCCCTGGGATCCTAGCTCCTGGTCCCTCTTCTGGGAAGCCCACCCGAGTCTGGCAGCCCTCCGTGTTCCTCTCAAAGCCCTACATTATGGGGACTGTCTCTTTTTAATCTCAGCAGGACTGCTGAGGCCTTGCACCCGGCCGTGTGCCAAGACACTCACCAGGCACTCGAGGAGCCTCGCTGGCCGTGAAATGATGATCAGCAGCTTCCGGACGAGCTGGACAATGAAGCCAACTTCCTCACTGTCTGAGCGCTCGTGCGCCTGGGAGCAGATGGGTGGTAGCATCATACACCAGCCCCTGGTCCTGCCCTGCCCTGCCTGGGGACCCCGAAACCTTGTACCCACTCCCCCCCGCCCCACCCCCACGCACATCCTGCAGCAGCCGCTCCAGCTTCTCCTGCATCTCCAGGAAGTAGCGGGAGGTGACAAGCGCCTCTCCAGACTTGGCCAGGCAGTCGCGGGCCAGCTCGATGATTTGGTGGTGGATGAAACCCAGGACACCGTCAGCCAGTGCCAGCCGGGCACCGGGCGAGAAGGCGGCCAGGAACTCCTGCAGACGGCCCTCCATCTGTGCTGTGGCCTGGGCAGAAGTGGGGGGCGGGGGGAGATGGGGTGACCTGGTCATCGGATGGGGCCTGGGAGCAACGTGTGCAGATGGGGGCGGGAGAGAGAGAAGATATGACGATGGGGTCCAAGGATTGGAGGGGAAGAAGCAATGTGTACAGATGCGAGAGGGGGCGGGGGGTGCGGTATATGACAGAGTGACAGGGAAAAACAGAAACGCACAGATGAGGGGCAGGACACAACCAAGAAGACAGCACGCGCCACAGAGGGACAGCAACAAGGAGTGGAGCTGGGGCTGGTCCAGCCACCAGGTGCTGCCCACCTTGGGGAATCTCTCCCGGTACACATGATTCATCATTACGATCTCATTGTCGAAGGTCCCTGTGGTGCGTCCAGGGCTGAAGGAGGGGACAACTGGCTTAAGACATGGGACCCAAAAGACAGCCCAGGGAAGGGTGGCTAAGTCAGGACTGAGGGTCCAGGGCTAGAGGCCAGGCTTGGGCAGGGTCAGGACCAGAGGTGGAGGAGGAGCCACGCAGTGGGTCCCTAAGCCAGCCCAGGGAAGGGCTGGGGTCAGAGGTGGAGGCCCACCTGAGGCTGCGGGAGCGGGGGCGGAGGCGAGGGGAGCGGTGGCCGCCCTCCTCATCAGCCACACTGTCTGAGCTGCGGAAATGCTTGGACAGGAAGCAGAGTTCGTCCGGCGTCGGCTGGAAAGGAAGCTGGTGGAGGCGCTCCCGAGAGGATGAGCTCGACTGGCAGGAGGGGGTATCAGGGCCATGGGTTCACGGTCAGCACCACAGCCAGGACCCCAGCACTATCCTAACACTCAAGGCCCATCTGTCTATCGGTCATCATGGTAACTCTCCTGCCTCTCTCCTGTGCATCCTTCAAAACTCCAGCTTTGATGCCCTTTCCTCGCCGCTCCCTTGGCAACTCCAAGACCCCCTCTGACCAGACCTTCCCTGACCACACAAGGATGCAGATATCTGTGTATACCCGACCAGCAGCCCTTTGGGCCAAGGCTGGGTCCTTTCAGGGACCCCCACATTGCTCAAAATGTAGCACAGAGGGGGGAAGCCAGGATGTTTCACTGACTAGACAACTATTCAATACCTTAAAAAAACCAAAACAAAACAAAGATGTGTCTCCCCCACCCCCAACCTGGCACTCCCTGGTCTGCCTGCCAAGGTAGGACTGTGGGTACCGAGACAGTGGAGCTGGGCGTGTTGGTTCCATAGCCAGAAGACGGGAGCGACGCGAGGGACCATCTTCTGCCGTCGGCCCTGGGGAGGAGAATGAGCAGTTGGAAGGGAGGCATGGCCTCTGAGGTTTGTGAGGACCAAGGGCAGGCACTATGGCTGGCAGATCCTGGCCCCGCCAGAGGAAGGACCTTCTGCAAAGGCCAAGAACAGGAATACAGGGTGAGCAAGTCCACTATGTTTTTCTCCTTGTTCTCCAGACGCCTCCTCCAGGAAGTCCTCCCTGATGCCAGCTGCCATCAAAGCTGCTCTCTGACATGCAGCTGCTAGGGTACCTGCTGGCCACTCCCACCAGCCTGAGGATGCCCTGAGGGCCAAAGTCCAGCCTCCCATTCCTCAGCCCCCCAGCGGAGGGCATGGCACCCAGCAGGAATGCAATAAATGTTGAATGAATAAGCGACATTTAAATGCCTGGCACACAACAGCTCCTCCGCCAGCTCTTGTTAGGTGAATTAATAACTTTCAGTGAGTGAGAGATTCCTGGACCAAGCCACACCACCCCCGCCCCCACCCCCTCCCCAAGGGCTCCTAGAAATTACCTGTCTGTGCGAGTGATGTGGCTGTAGGAGGTCGTGCATGCATGCGTTTGCCAGGGGCAGGAGCCAGAGGGGGGACCACCGCAGGGCAGAGGCCAGGGGAGGGGGAAAAGGCTGATGAGGAGGCAGGTCCAGCCACCAAGTGCAGGCCCCTGCCTGTCCCCTTGCCCATGGTATCAGCCCCCATCCCCCAAAACTGGCAACCACTCACCTCCGTGCGAAAGGGAAGTTGATGGCAGAGGCAGCTGAGAAATTCCGAGGACTATCTAGGGGGCTGCTGCCTGCTGAGGAGGAGGTGGGGAAACTGAGTCAGCAGGAGTGGAGACAGGACACCTCCACCCCACCCCGCTTGCCCCCCGCACTCACCTGTTGGGATGGACAGCGGCGACAGGGGCCGGGAAAGGGTGGGTGAGGGCGTCCCTACCACCAGGCTCTTGCGGTTCCCGCTGCGGCAGCTATTGGGGGAGGTGGGGATAAGGTCAGGCCTGGGGCTCCTGGCTCAGAGAACCACATGCCCAAATGGGAGCCCATGGGCGGCAGCTTCGGGGGCATGGCCATGCCCTCTCTGCTCCCCAGGTGGACTCCCCCATGGCCCTAAGTTCAGCCTGGGAGCCCCTGGCCCTGCTTCTCCAGCTTCTGTGTTTACAATCCCACTCCCAGAGCCTTGCCAGGAACACTGGCAAACAAGACAGAGGGTGGAGAGGACCCTGGAACCCACAGGTGGGTTGCGGCAGACCCTCTACTCCATATTAAGCATCTCTTTCCAGGACCACTGCTCCAATCTCCTGGCCAATCCCCTCCCCCAAGACCCCTCTAAAACTCCAATTTGACCCTTGGAAACCCTAAAGCCGGCATTATGCACAGTTGCGTCTTGTTCTGCCAAACTTTGGCCCATGTCTTCCTCCCTTCATCCCAGCTCCTTCCTGGCCACCGGATCCCTGGCCCAGGCCCCTCCCTCCTGCCCTTGCCCAGTTTCTCCCACCTGGGCCCTGGCCCCAGCCCCCGCTCTGGCACAGGGAAGTTGGGAGCAACATGGTTCCCTCCCCCAACCCTGGCAGTCGCCTGGCAACGGCTCTGCTCGCTCGCTCGACAAGTGCATCAGCCCACACAGCCAGAGCTGCCAACGCAGCCTGGCCTCGGCAGAACTGCGTAGCGCGAGAGAGATGTAACGTTGTGGCCTCACGGGGCCAGGAATGGTGTCCCCGGCAGAAGGCACAATGCAGGCCAAGGAAGGCGAGGTCAGCAACCCACTCAGGAGACTAAATGTACAGGGAGGAGGGGTTCAGCCTACCCACTGCTGTACTTGCCACTGCCCCTCTGAGCCTCAGTTTCCCCATCTGTATACCTTGCAAGGTGCATACACAGAACTCAGCGAGCGGGGAACAGGGTAAGCTGTGGTGGGTACGTATATTGTCATCTTTCTCCCGACATTGCTCACAGGGCTTGGTGCATGGTGGGAGAGAAGGCAATGACTCACCAGAGAAATCACCAACATTCACCAATACCAATAAGCCCAGAGGAGGGAGAGACTGGCTACACTGATTTCCCAGCCTGGAAAACTGAGGCCACGGTTGTCACCAGCCAGAGACTGTCCTCTAGTCTGAGGTGCAGAAGCAAAAGTGAAACCCACAGGTTCCTGCAAAACTTCCTGTCAACCCCCACCCCAACACTGCCCCCCCCAACAGCCCACATCCTCTTCCAACCCCTCACCGGACTCTTCATCCCGATGCATCATTTTTCACTTCCAACAGCATTTGGGAAAAACACTTGGCCTCCTCCCTCTTGCTCTCAGGCAGGGCCTTCTCAAAAACAGCTACATCTGAGCTCTCAAAGGGGAACTGGGCATCCTTTGTTCAATTCCTGAGCATCTATAGAGCACCAACTGTTTGCTCAGCCCTTCCTGGAGAAGGTTCAGGACCCCAAGAAGCTGTCTAGTTTTTCAATCATCACCCTTATGGTTCAACAGAAAGTGAGAAGTATGTCAGAAAAGAGGGGCCTGAGGTCAGTTTCCAGCACCTGATTCCTGAGGCGCCCATGAGCCTTCTGCGGCTCCCCGGGTTCTGGAAGAAGAGCCTAAACCCTGAACTGGGCATTCAAGGTCCTTCAGCAGCTGGTCCCATTACTCAGCCTTTGCCTGTGTTCCCTCTGGGAATGCCTAGACCAAGCAAGCACTGGTGAGACACTTAAGCACAGAGAAGTTAAGGAACTGCCTGAGGTCACATATCCTGACATTGGCTGAGCTGGAATTTCCACGCAGGTCTAGCAGGGCTCACAGCCCTCACTTAGCTTCTCTGCTTTCCAGAAGGAGAAACTGAGACTCTACTTTGCTCTGTATAGAACAAAGTGATTTTCCCCCCCTGATAACCGACATGTACACCAGCCTCCTGCAGCAAATATTTACTTCTGAAACAACATTTCCGCTGACTGGGCCCCAAGGACCAAAGAGCCTCAGTTTTTCCAAGAAGCTCCTCCCCAGGTCTGGCCAGAGGACTGACCCAGGTTCGAATCCTGATTCAGTCCCAAATCCCTACAGCCTCTGTCACCACCTGAGCTGACCCTGGCGGACAGACACCCCAGTCTGGGTAAGGAACGGTGAGAGGAGGGTACCTGGGACCCCAGGGGATACCTAGATCCCAAAGTATCCTCCCACTTCCCCCTGCCGCCGCACGCTGTGGCCCTCCCCACGCTGCCGAGACGCACTTTCAGCAACTCGTGTCTGCTCGGTCGGCCGCCGCGCGAAGCCCCCTACCTCTTGGAGCGCTGCAGCAATGCCCCCTTGGCCAGGCGGCTCCGGTGGCCGGGCGCCGCCACCGCCGTCCAGTAGCTGGGGTCGGACATGCTTCTTCCCTTTGTGCCGCCGCCGCCGCTAGAGGCCCGAGAGGCACGGGGGCACAACCAGCGGCGGCGGGGCGCGAACCTTCGCCGTGGAATCTGCTCCTGGAGCCCCACGGTGAGGGACGGGGGGCGCGCCGCGGGGCCGGGGGTAGGGGGAGAGGAGGAAGCGCGCGCCCGGGAACCCCGCCCCGGACCGCGCGGGGGCGGGGCCTGGCCTGGCTGGGAGGGGTGAGCGACGCGGAAGCAAGGCCGGCAGGCTCGCGTGCTGGCGAGTGGGCGTGGTGTTGCCATGGCCGCGGGCGGAGGGGCGGGGCGTTGCCATGGCCGCGGGCGGAGGGGCGGGACGTCGCCAGGGTTGCAGGCGGCGGGGGCGGGGCGTTGGCGGTACCTGGATGCAAGGCCTTGGAACTTGGCTCTCTTCCAGCAAAATGTAAATACGACCGCTTCTCCCTCTACCCACTCCCTAAGCATTAAGCCCTTCGGGAGTGTGGCACTCAGACCCATCCAGTGGCCCGGTTCAGCTCATGCTACCGCGCCCACGCTGGCTTTACTCCTTGGAATGCCTTTCCTGTCTGGCAAAATCCAGTGTCCCCCTCCTCCAGGAAGACTTCTCTTGTGTCTGTCCAGCTCTGTCTTTCCCTGGCTTGGGCTTCTTTGTCCCAGCATCTTCCAGTAGTGGGCGTGTTTAGCAAACTGAGTCAAAGCACCTGATAGGCTCTTCCTGTCTGTATGACAGGAAAGGCCATCAGCCTGGCTACTATCGGGAATCAGACACCTGATTTAACTTCTCAAGCCTCAGTATTCTCAACTGTAAAATGGGAGGAATATGGGGTTGACACGAAGATTACTCTGTGTCTCCAAGAGTGCTTGGTAAACAGTTGATAAATGTTAGCATTAGGTAAACTTCCAGGCCTCTGTTTGCCCATCTACACATGTCCGTTTGTGAAAATGCAATAAAAGAGCTGACTCATTGGAAAAGACCCTGATGCTGGGAAAGACTGAAGACCAAAGGAGAAGGGGGAGGCAGAGTATGAGATGGCTAGATACCATAACCAACTCAATTGGACACGAATTTGAGCAAACTCTGGGAGACAGTGGAGGACAGAGGAGCCTGGTGGACTACAGTCCATGAAGTCCCAAAGAGTTGGACAGGACTTAGCGACTGAATAACAATGAAATCAGAGTCACGAAAGTGCCTGGTACAGAGCTGGGGTACAGATCATCTTCATTATGTAATGCATCACACAGAAGACTGTGAGTTAATGCTTCCTCCTTTCACAACAGCCCCCCCAGGAAATCAGGGACAGTGTCACCCTGAAGGTGAACACTCCACAGGCCATACAACACTTTGGGAACTAGCCCAGGCAGGACTGACCTGGAGCCTGACCCCACACCTGAGAAAACTGAGGCATACAGAGGGTGTTGCTGCCTGGTACCTAGACCTAACCCTTCACATCCATCTTGCCACTGATTTTGCTTCTCAAGTCTCTCTCAGACTCCCCACCTTGCTCCCTCCAAGCCCAAGGTCACCTTCTGGTGGCCCAGATGTTGCTGAGTGTCTCCCCAGGCCCTCCAAACTGAGGCTCATCCCGTACCTAGCCACTCGTTCACTCAAAATACACTGAACACCTACCCTTTGTACTGAACACTGGGGATGCAGGACACGAATAATGCCTGCAGCCAGGGTCCCCAGTCTGGTAGGGGAGGCAGAGAGTAGACAGGAACAGTTATGTGAACAAGTTAATTTCTGAAGTCAAAGAAGGCAAAGAACAGGGGTAACACTGGCAAAGGACAACTTTAGCCTCTCTGAAGTGACACCGCAGCCAGCCACACATTGAGAAGGAAGAGGGGCCAGACATGGAGAAAAAGCATCTCAGGCAGAGAGCACAGCTCATGCAAAGGCCCTGAGGCAGGGATGAGAGGAAGATACCAGCAAGACTCTCCATATAGGCCTTGTGGGCTGCAGGGAGGATGGCAGTTTTACTGCAGGGGCAATAGGGAGCCATGGAGGATGTGTTAGCAGAGGAAGGGTGTGATCGGACTATTGTAAAACATCCTCCCTCATGTCTGCCATGGGGAACAGGAGCTGCTGGGGCAGGAGTGGAAGGTGGAAGGAGGCTAGTGAGGAGCTGTAACAGGGCCTGGGAGGAGGATACTGAGGGTTGGACCAGGGTGGGGCCATAGAGTAAAATGGGTAAATTCTGGATGTATTCTGAGGCTAAAGAAGAGGTGCTGTTAAGGGGTCAGATGAAGAGATGAGGATAAGAGAGGTCACCCAGGATCCTCAGGTATTTAGCCAGAGCCATGTACAGGGAACAGAGCCTCCTGGCTGGGAGGAATTCGGGGTCCCATAGGTCTAGGAGCCCAAGTGGGGATGAAGTCATGGTCTCATGCACCATATGCTAACACGCTGTATCCACAAGCTCCTCCCCACCACCACCACATGTGCCAGGGACACTTCTGCACAGTTAGGAAAGGAGCTGCCCATCATCCCCAGCCTGCACTGCCTGCCTGCCTCCCATTACGCCCACGATGCTGGCATCCCCAGCAGCTGCTTCTCCCACGCCCATCTGGCCTCAGTCTTCTCCTCTGCAGACCAGGCCTACAGCTGGCAATCCAGGGGACCCATGGCCATGGCAAAGACCTCTCATGAAAGGCTAGCTGAGCCAGTAATCTCCAGCACCAGCCCACTGCCCACCAGATCAAGGTCCTCCCCTGCTCACACACCCTCCACGGCTCATTTTACAGCAAATCCGCACTCTGGGTTAATCCCTTTCCTAGAGCTCAGATCCTAGCTTTGTGCCTAGGGCTTTGCCTCTCTCTGCCTGTGCCAGTAACTGTGTAAACAGGAAAGCCCTCAGTGGACATACAGACCCCCATTCCTGACCCCACATTGGTCAGACCATCGCAGCCCCTTCCACCTGCCCATGAGCTGTCCACACCCCTCTAAGCCCCGTACCTTGCAGGGTTCCCAGTACCCTCAGTAGAAAATCCAAAATCTTCCTGTCCTTGGTATCCAAGGCCAGAGGGAACCCTCCTCTGACAATGCTGTTCCTGCTTGGAACAGCCTCTTTGTTGTCCCCTTGGCCACATGGACCCAACTCAAGACCTTCTCTTCAATCTGCTCCCTGCACCCCAACACGGGTGGGGCCCTCCAAGCCACTTCCTATTTGTGCCCCAAGCATTAACTGAGTGCCTGCTGTCTACCAGGCTATGCCTGAGGCTATAGGATGACCAGGACAGATGAAGTAAGGCCCTCAAGGGGCTCCCAAACCTTTGGGTGAAAAAAAAAACAACCCAATTATCACACAAGAAAACATAGAGGGACTTCCCTGGTGGTCCAGTGGTTGAGAATCTGCCATCTAATGTAGGGGACACGGGTTTGATCCCTGGTTGGGGAACTGGGATCCCACATGTCGTGGGGCAGCTGACCCCGCCCCATCTACTGAGCTCACAACCTAAGCCTGAGTGCCACAGCTAGAGAGAAACCTGTGCACTGCAATGAAAGATCCCACATGCATCAATCAGGAGCCTCAGTGCTGTAACTAAGGACCACCGCATCACACTCATGGTGGGGTCAGGATGCACAACATGAATGTAAGTGGAACTTGGGGCCCTTATGGTGGGGCAGGGGCAAGGAGGGTTGGTCAGGAAAGGCTTCCTATCTGAGAGCTTGACAGAGACTTGACAGATGAATAAAGGAGTAAATAGAGAAAATGGAGCTCTAGGCAGGGGCGGGGGGAGGGGGGCCGGCAGCAAATGCAAAGGCCCTGAGGCTGGACCAGCTTACACTCTGGCAGCCCAGGAAGCCACATCAGTAGTCAGGTGAGCTCCGGAGAGAGATGGATGGGCTGGGGTGGAGGAGTGCATCACTGTGTCCACCTAACACTTTCCCGTTTACACAGTTACTGGCACACTGTGGGCTGGACCTATAGGGCTTTGGAGGCTGAGGGGACAAGTGTGGCCTTATTCCTAACGTGCTCAGAGCAGAGGAGGCCGGGACCCAGTTCTTTGCCGGGTCCAAGGCAATGTGGCTCTGCTGCCCCCTGGTGGCGAGAAAGGGGACCAGCGGACTCAGCTTGGGCCCCAAACTCTCTGCCTCCATTTCCTCCTGGTAAAACTGGCTTATCTGCTTTCAACAGGTCCCTCCCCTCATCTGGTCCTCAGCTGGGGTTGAGGCCAAAGACTCAAGAGTCAGATCTGGCCTGATACTGTCTCCCACGGTGCCCCTGGACAACACACTCAGAGGTCCTAAGCTGTAATCTCCTCCTCTGCTAAATAGGGGGTGACACCATCTCTGCTTTCCACTGAGGCACTCCAGCCTGGTCCAGACCACACCATCTCCTACCTGGATGTTGCTTCCCTGTCACTTCCCTGTCTCCGTTACCTCCATTCCTATCTCCTGTCCCCAGCCAACCTTTCTTCCCCCAAGTTGGCCACAGAGGCTTTAAAAATCTTGGTCCTGAGACTTCCCTAGTGGTCCAGTTGTTAAGACTGTCTGCTTCTACTGCAGGGAGTGTGGGTTAGATCCCTGGTTGGGGAACTAAGATCCCACATAGTGTGGGGAGCGTGGCCATAAATAAATAAATAATAAAGTAAAAAATTTTGGTCCTGCCTCAGGACCTCTGCATGTGCAGTTCTCTCTGGTGCTTTCCTTCTCCTAGCTCTGCTCAAGCCTTGGCTCAAACACCATATTAAGAGGTCTCCCTCTGAATGTGTCTTGTTTGCCCATCTCCTTGTTCATTGCCTACTGCCTGAGAACTGACCGAGAGTCCCATGAGGAAGAAATTATGTTCCTCTTTTTCACAGCTATGCCCTTAGCACCTGGTACACAGTAGATGCCTACTTAATGAAGGTATCTGCCTGTTGCCCAGCACCTTGTGTGGGCTCCAAAGTGTTCTCTCTTCTCTCCATTAAAGGCCCAGGGAAAGAGGCCGAGCAGCTCATTCATACTAAGGTGTAAATGGTTGATAGGCCATCAAATTCTAGACATCACTGACCTGTACCTCTGTCACCTCCCTAAATTTTGCCCAAGCTGTGCAAGGAGCCCATTATAACTTTGATGTTCTTTCCTGTACAGGGGCAAAACCCTGAGATGCCCACTTCTCCAGTTATAGAGGGTAGTTCAAACTCTTAACAAACTCTGATGGCAAAGCTGGTCTGGACACTTAGCCCCCAGACATACTGAACCAGGAGAACTGATGTCTCCTCTCTGAACCTCAGTTTCCTCTGCTTGGAAATGGGATCAGAAAGGGCGCTTCTCTCCCAAGGTTGTGGAGGGGAAAGAAGGCATTTGGTAGAGAGCTGGTGCTCAGTCAAGCTGGTTCTTTTCTCCCTATACCACTCTGCCTGGTTAAGTTCAGTACTGGGGCTCCAATGGTGGGCTCTCAGCCTTAGGGGTGAGTGAGTGAGTGAGTGAGTGAGTGAGTGAGTGTGTGTGTGTGTGTGTGTGTACATTCAGAGAGAGGAGTTTTCAGGCCAGCTTCAGCTGGGTCACAGCCCAGGAGGCCAGGCCAATTCATCAAGGCCCTGAACAGGCTGGGAACCCAGCACCTGTCTCGAGGAAGTTCTTGGGCAACAGCTTAAGTTCTGGCCTCGCCCTGGCCATCTGCCAGAAGGGGGACCTGCTGGCTCTGACTGAATATGGAATTTTCCCATTATGGTCCTAGTGTGGATCACAGTGTCATTTTATGGAGGGGTAAACTGAGGCCCAGAGAGTCCATGTCACCAGCCCACAGTACCTTGGGGGAGGGAGCTGGATCTGGGCGGCTTCCAAGTCTCTGGGGAGCCAGGGCAATGTCCGTGCCCAGCCTGCGTGCGCTGTCACTTACCTCCAGGGGTACAGGCCCAGCGAGGGGCTGCAGGGGCTGCAGGGACTGCTGGGACTCAGCAAGGACGGGCTCTGGCTGCTTGGAGACAGACTGCAAAGAAAGAGGCCGGGGGACGGTGAACCTGGTCCCTGCGTGTGGCTGGAGACGGGACCAAGGTGTGGTTCCCTTACGGAGAAGGGGCCTGAGGCTGGGGATACTGGGTCTACCGTAGGCCACAAGGGCGGGGCCAGACCGATGACCCGGGAGGGCTCCCCGGAGGCGGTGGTGCGATTCGGGGCGACTTGAACAGAGATGTGGAGGAAGGGTGGTTGTCAGCCTGCCCCTCTTCCCCTCCCTCTCCCCTTCCAGGGTCAAGCACTCACTCGAGGGTCAGCGCCGGGATGTGCAGCTTGTCCCTGCGGGACTTCATGCCGAGGCCGCGTCTATGCGACCGCGACCGAGTACTGACGCCCCCTTCGTGGCCGCCCTGATCGTGTCGCAATCGGACGGACAGACAGGACGCCAGGACAGCACGCCTAACAGGCTAGGCGGACGCGGACTGGGGGCTGGGCTGCGGGGGGCGGAGAGGGCGGGCTCTCTCCGCCCAGGGGCGGGGCTCCGAGCCCGGCACCTACGCGCAGGCCCAGCCTGGCAGGAAAGATCGGATTGCGGGAGGCAGGAGGCACCGGTCCCACCTTCTCCCAGGAAGAGCCTGCGAGGGTGCCAGCTTCGAGTCACTGAGCTGCACAGTCGGAAAGGAAAGGCGGTCACTGCCTTCTCAACCGGGTTCATTGCTCCATCAACTGGCCCCGCCCCCTCCCAGCTGAGACCCGGCGCTCGCCCCGCCCCGCCCTCGGTGGGGGGTGGGGTCTCTCGACCCGGGATTGAGCGTGCCCCGCCCCTATCCTCCCACTGGCCACCGCCGCGGGGGCTCAGCCTGGCGTTCCTAGCCACCCGCAGCCGGTGTCAGCATCTCCCGGCACACCGGAGGCCCCGACCACGCCTCCGGGCCTTAGCTTCCCTGGGTTCCCTCTGCCTGGGCCGTCATCGCCCTCATTCATATACGAATTCAGCCCCACCAGCCTCCCTAATACAAGTAGACCTCCGGCGCGCCGAGCCCCAGCCTCCCTCCTCACCAGCCCAGACTCCCGAAAGTCTGGGCTTGTCTGTGTCTGGCCGCAGCCCCCTAGAAATCCTGGTTAGAACGAGTCAAGCACACCACAGGTGGCTGAGTAGACAACCTTCAGGGAGTGTTTGTCCTGGTCCTATACCGTGGTCTCGGACTTTACCCTCTGTAGTCTGGACTGATTCACCGCCCACCACCCCGCCCCCAGCCTGGGCAAAGGCTGGGGACAGTGCCGGCCTTCCGGGCGGCGTGCAAGCCCCGCCCCTACCGGGGCCCGTAGGTCCCTCCCCACCAGCTGCACTATCCTCCGTCCAATAAGAGATGGTCTGGACTTGGGGGCTACTCTGATAGCAGCCCCACCACCAGACTTCAAACTCTCATCCAACCCCCAGGATCTACCCCTTTTCCTCTCCGCTCCTGTCTCTATGCTGTTTCTCCAATCCTAAGCTAGTTCACACCTCAGGACCTCTGACCATGCAGTTCTCTCTACCTGGAATGCTGTTCCCCCTACCCTTTCCCCAGGCCTCTCCCTCCTCTTCCAGATCTAGTCTCAAATGTCACTTCCTCTAAAGCCACCCTCCAGCCCCCTATGTCTGCCTCTAATTTCTCCCCTGTACAACATCACTTCCTAGGTGGCACAGTGGTCAAGTATCTGCCTGCCAATGCAAGAGACCAAGAGACAAGGGGTTCAATCGCTGGGTCAGGAAGATCCCCTGGAGAAATGGCAACCCACTCCAGTATTCTTGCCTGAAAAATCCCATGGACAGAGGAAGCTGGGAGGCTACAGTCCATGGGGTCGCAAAGAATCAGACATGACCGAGCGTGCGCGCACGCGCGCACACACACACGCTATAGAACATCACTTCATCATTTTGCCCAAGAGAGTGCAAGCTGCATGACAGTGTCCAGCATTGACTTCTCACCCTGTCGCCTGTGCCTGGAACAGAACCTAGTACACAGTAGATACTCAAAAAAAGTTTGCTGAGGGAGTGATTTCACTGAGGCGCAAGGGAATTCCCACCCTCAACTCAGGCAAACACAGCTTCCAAGCCTCCAAAGAGGGAGTGTTTACCATCACACTTCCCCCGCACAAGGCAAATTCCTCCCCTTCCTGGACTTTGGTTTTCCCACCGGTGCTGCTAAGTGTGCTAAGTGGCTTCACTTGTGTCCGCCTCTTTGTGACCCCACGGACTGTCGCCTACCAGGCTCTCTGACCATGGGATTTCCTAGGCAAGAATACTGGAGTGCATAGCCATTCCCTTCTCCAGGGGATCTTCCTGACTCAGGGATCAGTCCTGCATCTCCTATATTGCAGGCAGTCTCCTGCATTACATGCAAACTCTTTACCAACTGAGCTACCAGGGAAGCCCACATAAACTTGTGTAAACCTGGGGGCTTCCCAGGTGGCTCAGTGATAAAGAATCTGCCTGCCAATGCAAGAGACACAAGAGATGCAGATTCGATCCCTGGGTCAGGAAGATCCCCTGGAGAAAGGCATGGCAACCCACTCCAGGATTCTTGCCTGAGAAACCCTATGGACAGAGGAACCTGGTGGACTACTGTCCAGGTGGTCACAAAGAGTGGAACACGACATCAACAAACCAGTGAAGACACTTAACAAATCTTCTTTGAGTTTGAGGGATCTCACAATGCCAACCACCAGAACATTAATGTGACCCTGAATTGTATGATTTTCCACCAATGTCCCCTGAAATAGAGTAAGCTTTCTGTCATGGGAGGCATGCAAGTCAATTCCAGGACACCCGATTGGAATGCTATAGTCTGGACCCTGGATACCACCCTTTCAAGTTGGGTGCTTTTGAGCCAGTGATGCAACCCTTATGCACTTCAGGTTCCTGTTTGCAAACTGGCATGATTTGTACCTCACCTCCCAGCCTGTGGTGAGGTGTCTGTGAAGTACTTTGCAAACACCAGGGGGAAAAGGGGGCAGGGCAGGATCAAGGTGAGAAGGTTTGTAGTAATTATTAAATAAATTCACAATTCAGATGCTGCTGCTGAAATATCTGTGCCCAGGACCATAGGGCTCCACCCAGCCAACTGGCCCCAGGTGAACTCACCCACGTCCCCGGCGTGGTAGGCTCAGCTCCTTCTGAAAAGAAAACAGGAGTCATTCCCAAGGAGACAAACCCCTCACTTCCCTAGCCTTCCACACTCACATCATCTCCCAGTTGGCCCCTTGTTCACCCTGTTCCAACCAATGTCTCTTTTCTGCTCATCCCATACACTGAACTCAGCCCTGCCTCAGGGCCTTTGCACCAGCTGTATCCTCCGTTAGGACCACTTTCCCTCCCTTCCGGTGCTAGTTAATTGAAGTTCATCCCTCAGGTCTCACCTTAAACATCCTCTCCTCCAGGAAGGCCTCTCAGACTCCTTACATTAAAAATAATTTCATTATTTAAAATAAATTAGTTGATTTAACAAAGAACTATATCAGTAGTGGCTAAATATTAATACTAATATTCTATTGAGGAAAGTAGACTTAGAGCCAAAGAACTGATGCTTTCAAATTGTGGTGCTGGAAAAGACTCTTGAGAGTCTCTTGGACTTCAAGGAGATCAAATCAGTCAGTCCTAAAGGAAATCAACCTGTGAATATTCATTGGTAGGACTGATGCTGAAGCTGAAGCTCCAATAATTTGGCCACCTGATGAGAAGAGCTGACTCACTGGAAAAGACACTGATGCTGGGAAAGACTGAGGGCAAGAGGAGAAGAGAGTGGCAGAGAATGAGATGATTAGATAGCATCACTGACTCAATGGACATGAATTTAAGCAAACTCCGGGGGATAGTGAAGGACAAGGAAGCCTGGTGTGCTTCAGTCCATGAGGTCACAAAGAGTCAGACACAACTTAGCGACTGAACAACAACAATTGAGGAGAAGGAGATTCCTGCATCATCCTTACCCTGTCCCCTCCCAGATCTGAAAGTCATTTCTGCTCACCCTCTGCAAAATCCAGGCAGGTTTGGGTCCTGGTCATCAATGGGGGCTGGAAGCACAAACCCTATTGAAGATGCAGAGCTCAGCAAGCTGATATGCACCAATCCCGGGTTTTCTTACCATATACAAGAAATCCCTATGCTTGGGGTCCACTGTTATCCCAGAGTCCACCCTCATATGTGGTTTGCCCAAGAGGGCTTTTTAATTCTCAAAAGGCTGTGTAGCACAAGTTTAGAATCCGAGGACACTCAGACCTGGGTCCAGATCTATTCTCTCTTCTTTCCTGTCCGTGGGACCCTGAGCCAAGTGATTGGTACTCCCTGTGCTTTGCTTTCCCCATGTGTAATGTGGAGATAATGTAAAGCGGGGTCTGGGGTAAAAATGATCAGAAATTATTACCGACGCGTGTTGTTGCCTGGAAAATCCTATGGACAGAGGAGCCTGGTAGGCTGCAGTCCATGGGGTCGCTAAGGGTCGGACACGACTGAGCGACTTCACTTCCACTTTTCATTTTCATGCATTGGAGAAGGAAATGGCAACCCACTCCAGTGTTCTTGCCTGGAGAATCCCAGGGACGGGGGAGCCTGGAGGGCTGCCGTCTATGGGGTCGCACAGAGTCGGACACGACTGGAGTGACTTAGCAGCAGCAGCGTGTTGTTGTTGTGTTATTTTTGAACTTAGCAAGGGCCTTCGCAGACTATCACAATACTCGCTAAATTTTACTCACATTCACTGAGCCGCTACTACGCACAAGGAGCAGAGGCCTTTTTACAGGCAGGGTAACTGAGGCGCGGAGGGCAGTAGCTGCCCACATCTCTTGACTGAGGTAGGGTCGGGAATCCAGGTCTCTGGACACCGCACACAAACACACACGCTGGGGCGGTAGCCTAGAGGATGCACAACTATTTTTATCTGGGTGGGTTCAGGGCTGCCCACATCGAGAGTTGGGCGTTCGTCATGGCAACAGTGACGTCATCAGCCCCCGCAGCCAATTGGAGGGGGCCGGAAGCTGCTGGGCGCACAGATGACAGGGCTGGGAGGGACTGAAAGGGTCTCCAGGCAGAGGAAGAGATGGATCTGCGGGGGTGGGGCCAAGCCCCGAGGCTGGACCCCAACTATCTTGAGCTCAGAAAATCAAGTCAGAGCCCTTCAAGATGGGAGGAGGTTCCCCTGCCAACCTGAGGTCTCCTTGTTTGGTTGAATACCTCCAGGGATGGAGAGCTCAGTATCGTGCAGGGCAAAGGGTCCCAGACCCACCACCATTAGGGGCTCCATTGGCCCCCTCCAATTGTTGTGAGCTCTTATGCCAGCTTCCTCCTTCCCCTACTAACCCACAAAACAGTGAGGAGCTGGGATCTGGGCTCAGGGGTTTTTGCTGTGCCCACACGTGTACACACACACACACATAAACCCCATTCCAGCCATTTCCTTCTAAAATCCTGACAGTCCTTGGTTCCCAGTCTGGCTCCCCAACCTGGACTGTATGATCTCCGCCAAACAACTTCAACCCTCTGAGCCTCAGTTTCCTTGTTTGGAAATGGTCCAGTTACATGGGACCCTGAAGGAGTCAAGCAGCAGGCTCAGGGCCTGACGCTGGGGGAGGCTTTGATAAAAGGAAGCCAAGACAATTATTTTGTGAGGTTGATAACTCACAATTAATCCATAAATTTTCCTTTACTTCCAAAATACAAAAAGATGTGAAGTGGCAAAGAGAGATGAGGGAAGGTCAGCAGCCCCCTGCATTGGCTCAGTGGAATGCTGGGCCCACATGGAACTCTCCCGGAACCACCCCCGGACCCTCTGCTCCCTGCACCATCTGCTTCTGCCTTCAGCCTCCTCTTTGCCAGCTGTTCCTCAGGGAGTGGCTCTCGCCTAGAAAGGGGGTGGAGGTGGGGGTATCCAACTCCCTGGAACCGCCCTTTAAAGATAATATTTATGGTATCCTCTTCTGGGCTGGGTGATGCTGCCTCTTCACCAGAAGCCTCAGCTCCACCTGGAGGAATCCCCAGTCTGAAGGAGACAGGGGAAGGCATGGACACCCCCATACTGAGGCAAGGACCCAGAGGAAGAGAAGGGGCTGGAGGGAGTGGGGAGCCAAAAGACTTCCTGGAGGGGTCTTCAAGTTGGACCAGCAGGCTAGTGGGAAACAGTAGGGTGGAGGTGGGACTCAGCCCAGTGGATACCAAGTCTCATGGGAAGATGGCAGCTGGAGTAGAGAGAGAGAGATCAGTAGGGACCACATGGCACCAGCCAGAGGACTTCCTGGAGGAGGAGAATAGTTGGAACTGGGCCATGAGAATGCCAGATGGCCCTTTCAGGGAGCTTCCCCAGCAGCAGCAGAGACAAAGTCCAGACACAGACTGGCTAATTTCTCTGTCCCTGGATGCTCTGTTTGGGGATCTGGTGTTTTAAAATTCTGTCATTTGTGAAGCAAAGGGCCAAATGGGAGATGAAAATGATAGAATAATAGTGGTAGTAATCCTAGTAATAACAGCTTATGTTAACTGGCGCCGACAATCGCTACACAGAAGGCTAAGCTTAACCCAAACCAGGAAGGGCCAGTCTTCTCTTCCCTTTACCCACAGCCAAGGCAAACTGGTGGCCCAAGGGCCAAGCCAGGTCCTATTTATGACCTCCTAGTATTCATTCAGGCTTCCCTGGTGGCTTAGTGATGAAGAATCTGTCCACCAATGTAGGAGACAAAGGCTTGATCCCTGGGTGGGGAAGATCCCCTGGAGAAGGAAAGAGCAACCCACACCACTATTCTTGCCTGGGAAATCTCTTGGACAGAGGAGCCTGTTGGGCTACAGTCCATGGAGTTGCAAAGAGCTGGACACACTTATCAACTAAACAACAACAAAACCACTCAGCCAACAGTATACCCTGCATTGCCACAGTCAGATTGGCCAGGACACCTCCAAGTATTGTCTGGACTGGCCAATCAGCACATGACTTTCTCAAACTTTTATGAATTGACTCTTTGACCTGTGGCAAAGATTAGTCTTCAGGATAAATGATTGACTCTGATCAGCAGGCTGCCCCCTGATTGGCTAGGGGCACTCAGGGCTCCAGTTAAATGAGTGTGTCACTGATGCCCCAAATCGAAGCCCTCAACATCTTTGCACTCTCAAGTGCCAGACCAGTTAGAATTTCAATTCTGACTTCCTGGCTGTTACTTTCCCTCTCTGAGCCTCAGTTTCCCCCTCTGATAAATAAAGCTAATAATCCCCTGGGCTGTTGGAGACGTAAATGTATGCTTAGCATTTAGCATTTGTAGGTGCCCCATCAGTGAGCAGTTATTTACACTTCTACTGTTATTTTTAAAAAAGTTTTCATTGTATCTCCTACTTGGTCCTTTACTGTAGATGCTTTCTTTGTTTCTGGCTCTATTTTAGACCCTCACCTGCTCCAAAGGAGTCTTTCAAAGCTCTCAGACCTGACATGACCTCCCCTGCTCCAGCACCTTCCACAGCTCCTAATCACCCTAGGGAGAAAGTCTAACCTCTTCAAAATCAGCGCTAAAAGCCCTGGAAGTAGATGAGTCTATCTCACAGGCCCAGTTCCAGTGCTAAGAAATGGCCTCTGGTTGCCCCATAAACACATATGTTTGCATACCTCTGAGCATTTCCACATGCTGTTCACTCTGCTCAGGTTGCCCTCACTCACCTGGGCAACCCCTACTCATCCCTCCACCTCCTTGGATATAGTCCTGCCAATGTGCAGTTGGTCTGGAGGGAGAGCCAGGTCTGTGTGGGTTCAAATCCTGACTCTGTTACCCACTGGGACACCTGGACCGAGCCTATGATTCTACGAGCCTTAGTTTCCCCATTTGTAACGTGGGATTCTTCCTCAGGGAATGGGTACCTCCTCCCCATGGAACAGGCCCCCACTTTCTGACGTCAGTTGCACCCCCATTCGCCTACCCGAAGGCAGTTCTCTATTTTAAGAGGCTGCGGGCGGGGCTCAAATCTATCTGGGGCTCTGGGAGGGGCCGGTTCCCCAGTGCTCACTAGTCCAGCTGAACTCCTTCATCTATGCTCAGGCCCCCCGTTCTTGCTTCAGGCAATGACCCCTGCCCTTCTCCTGCCCGCTCCTTCCCCATGCCGTCAGGGTCTCTGCCTTGCAGCTCTACCCACACCCTCCCTGATCCCCAACCCAAATCCAGGTGACCGCACCCCCCTGCACCTTCAGACAAGTTCACAGTCTGGCAGCCAGGTTCAAGGCCTGCCTTTCCCCATTCTCCTCAGCTTCAGTGCCCATTTCCCCACCCCTGTCCTTTCTGGCTTCTCTCAGCCTCATTCATTCACCAAACACCAACCCCCTGCCCTGCCACCAGGGGCTGCCTTCTCTGTCCCAAAGCCACTGGCAACCATCAGTTCAGGTACCTTCTCCAGGTGTACCTGAGGGTGCCCCATGGCACTTGACCCCTCGGTGGGGTCACTGCTGCTCAGGCATTCATCTCCCCCAACAGGCTGGGAGGTCCAGAAGGGTAATTCCAGGGGTGAACACCTCTCACCACCACCGCTGCCTCTTGGAGCCAGGAGACTACAGGAGGCACTCAATAAATGTTTGTTGGGTAAATGATGAATCCCGGTTTCCCCACTTGCAACTGGTGGCTTCTACATGTGTGGTCTAAGCTCGAGGGAAAGGGCTAGATTGTCTAAATTCCCATTGAACAGACTGGGAAACTGAGGTCCAGAGAGATCAAAGGAGTTGCCACCCGAGGTCACCCACACTGGAATGTCAGCCTCTGCTAGCTGTGATGCCTTTTTTCCTATCTCCTCGTGGCCCTGCCTCCCCAACACAAACCTGAGGCCAGGGGTCAGAAAAGGAGGGCCCTTACAGTGAATCGGGAAACTGAAGTCCGGAGACGCAAGAGTGCCTCTCACCGCCCCTGCCCCCACTCCCCACACAGCCAGTTGGCAGTGGCTTGTGCACCAGAGAGCTGGTTAAGGGTAGGCACATTACATGCCTGCTGGGCGACCTCGGGATTGTGCCTTTCTTAGACTGGAGCCTCAGTTTCCTTGTCTGATGAAAGGGCTGCCTGACAGCCCCAACCTCCCCATCTCGCCTTATGGGTGAGCTGAGACAGGGGTGCGATGGCGCTGCGAAGGCACGAAGCACGTATTAATACACATTAATTAATATTAATATATCCCTAGTAAAAAGATTAATACAACATAAAAGTAAAAGGATTAACACCAACGACATGAACATACGATGACCGCTCAAAGGCTGTCGTTGCTCGTATTATTAGAGCTCCTGGTGGAGAGAGCGAAACCCTCAGCCCCTTTCCCCCAAGGACCCTCAGTTTCTCCATATGGCAAATGGGCATACCCTCTTTTCACCTAGCGAAAAGCACTTTGAGATGTGAGTGCACAAGCGGGAGCCCCCGGAGCTCGCCCCTCCCTCTGCCTCAGCTTCCCCCTGGTCCGTCCAAGCCCCGATCCCGCATCCAGGCAGGTTCAGTCCACCAGCGATCTCTACCCGCTTGCACGGGGCCTCACCTGGAGCCCACGGCGCCGCAGGAGGCTCGGCTCGTCCATCGCCCGCTAGTCCGCACTGCCGGCCGGCGCCCAGCCCCGCCTCAGCCAGCCAGGCCCCGCCACCCCGTGCCATTGGCCAAACAGGTCAGCTGACGAGGCCTGACCCCGCCCCTCTTCAGGAGCCGGTTACGAAAGGCCCGCCCCTTCGGGAGAGCCTGCCCCGCCCTTCCAGGCCCCGCCCCGCCCCTAGAGCCTAGAAGTAAACATTTTTCAATACATCTTCCTAGAAGAGAGAATTATCCCCCTTTTGCAAATGAGGAAACTGAGGCCCAGGATCCATGTGCCTGGGGCACACAAGAAGGGTGAGGCGGCTGGGGTATTCACTGCTGTGCAAAATTTAACAAGGGCTCACACACACAAAAAATTCCTGAAGATACACAACTTTTTAAAAACAATAGTGTAAAGAATCAAAGCTAACGCAAAAATGCATGATGAGCTAGACATCAACATTTTAAATACAGGATCAGACTCTGCCCTTGCATGACCCTGACTGCTTGCCTCACTCCAATCCTGGCCCTTGTCCCAATAAAATTTTATTTAGAAGAATAAGCAGCCACTGTAGTTACCAGTTTCTTTTTTGATGATGACTGCCTTTGCTGAGTGTCAACTGAGCACCCAACTAAATGCTTCATAAGGACCTCCCCTCATAGGTATCTGATGGTAATTGTTCAACCTGACTTTGCAGAAGGGAAAGGGAGGCTGGAAAAAGCCTAAAGTCCCGAGGTGGCATCTACATTCTCTCTTTCCCTGAAACTCCCGCTGTCTCTGCAGCTGCAGGTTCCTTCTTTTACCCTAATGTTCCACCTGACATCACCTTACATTCTCAGGTTGGAGGTGACCTGGCTAATCGCCTGTGAGGTACTGTAAGATCCCACCAAGTTATGGTAGCCAGACTGAGCACATAAAAATATAGGTGGTTGTTGTTGTTTAGTCGCTAAGTTGTGTCCAACAATTTGTAACCCTATGGACTATAGTTCGCCAGGCTCCTCTGTCTATGGAATTTCCCAGACAAGAATACTGGAGTGGGTTCCCATTTCCTTCTCCAGGGAATCTTCCTGACACAGGGATCAAACCCATGTCTCCTGCGTTGCCAGGCAGATTCTTCACCACTGAGCCACCAGGGAAGCCTGTAAAAAAAAAAATACAGGACTCCAAGACAAAATGTGTTTTTCTCATACATGTGTTGAAATTGGCATGTAATTTGCCTACCCTAAAGTTTGCCTTTTTAAAGTGTACAATTCTGTGGTTTTTAGACATATTCACAGAGTTGCACAATCAGCACCACTATCTAACTCCACAACACTTTCATCAACCCCAAAAGAACCCCTATACTAGTGAGCTGTCACCTCCTATTCCCCTTCCCCTCAGCCCCTGGTGAACACCAGTCTGCTTTCTGTCTCTGTGAATTTGCCTTTCTGGACATTTCACGTAGAGAATCATGCAACATGTGGTCTCTTGTGCCTGACTTCTTTCACTCAGCACGATGTTTTCAAGATTCATTCACATTGCAGCAAATGCCACTTCTTTCCTTTTTAGGGATGAATAATATTCCATTGCATGGATAGTGTTTTGTTTATTCATTTATACATTAATGGATATTTGAATTTTTCTACTTTTTGCTTCTTGTGAAGAGTGCTGCTGTGAACATTCATGTATTACCTGTATTACAAGTTTTTGTGTGGACGTGAATATGCTTTCAGTTCTCTTGGGTATATACCTAGGAGTGGAATTCCTGGGTCCTATAGTCACTTGTGCTTCCAAGGTGGTGCTAGTGGTAAAGAACCTGCCTGCCAATGCAGGAGATGTAAGAGATGCAAGTCTGATCCCTGGGTCAGGAAGATCCCCTGGAGGAGGGCATGGCAACCCACTCCAGTATTCTTGCCTGGAGAATCCCATGGACAGAGGAGCCTGGTAGGTCCATAGAGTCACAAAGAGTCAGGCACAACTAAAGGGACTTAGCACCCATGCGTGGTAACCCTGCTTTTAAATATTTAAAGAAACTACCAAACTGTTCTCCAAAGCAGTCACTGTTAGGGGTTGATTTGTGTTCTCCCCAAATTCATAAATTGAAATCCTCATCCCCCAGTACCTCTGAATGTATTTGGAGGCAAGGCTTTTGAAGAAGTAATTAAAGTAAAATGAGGTCATATGGGTGGATCCTAATCCAATATGGCTGATATTTTTATAAGAAGAGGAGGTTAGGGGCTTCCCTGGGGGCTCAGACAATCAAGAAGAGATGAGTATACAAATATGTATGTGAAGACAGGAGGAAAAGATGCCATTTTCAAGCTGTGGAGAGAGACCCTGGAAGAAATCAAACCTGCCAACACCTTGATCTTAGACTTCTAGCCTCTAGAACTATAAGGAAGAAAATTTCTGTTGTTGAAATCACTCAGACTGTGATACTTTGTTATGGCAGTTCTACCAAACTCATACAGACACCTGGTTACATTTTATTTCAGATAAACAATGAATACTTTTTCAGTATATATTCTCCACAATAATTGGGATGTAAGTATGCAAAAAGCTCTCTATTATTTATCTGATTCCCTGATAACTCAGTTGATAAAAAGTCTGCCTGCAATGCAGGAGACCCCAGTTTGATTCCTGGGTCAGGAAGATCTGCTAGAGAAGAGATAGGTTACCCACTTCAGTATTCTTGGGCTTCCCTTGTGGCTCAGTTGGTAAAGAATCCACCTGCAATGTGGGAGACCTGGGTTCGATCCCTGGGTTGGGAAGATCCCCTGGAGAAGAGAAAGGCTACCCACTCCAGTATTCTGGCCTAGAGAATTACATGGACTGTATAGTCCATGGGGTCCCAAAGAGTTGGACGTGACTTTCACTCTTCACTTTCATTTATCTGAGATTCCAATTTAACTGGGGGTCACGTATTTTATCTGACAACTCTGCACTAAATGGGCTTCAGTTGGAGCTTGCATACACCCAGGTGATCATAAACTCATGCCCTAAAATAGCCAACTTTCTGTCTCTGGCTAGTTCCGCCTTAAAGTTCTACTATAGTCCAGGCTGGGGTGGACATGTGACCTAGAGTCTTGCATCCAGCCACTATGATTGGTTCAAGATGGAGATGTGACTCAAACTCAGCCAATCAGTAGCTTCCCTAGGACTTTGGCTGGAATCTGGAGGAGGAGAGGTTCCCTGTATGAAAGGTTGCTGCGAGCTGTGTGTTACAGAGGAGACCTCCAGAGGAGAGGATTTTGATCCAGGGTCAGAGATGAGGCTTGACTATTTGAAGCTTTTTGTGTAGCCAAGTTTTATTAAAGTATAATATAGATAGGGAAAACTTCTGACATAGACATCAGAAGTGGACAGAAAGAGTGCCCCCTTGATAGTTTTTAGCAAGGTGTTTTATGTCTGTTAGAAAACTCTTAATCAGATAAGAGACACCTCAAGGCTGAGGGAGTTTTACCAGGCCCCTCTCCCACAATAGATAGGGTGGCACAAGGTGTGTCATCCCCCAGCCATAAAACAATTGACAGGAATACTGGCTTGTTCAGCCATTATCAGCCCAAGATTTGAGAAGAGTAAAAAAAGTTAGTCTTAGGTGGATAAAGAAAGGCAGATTCCAAAACAAATACATAGTTTCACTACCATAGCTTAGGAAAAACATTTCTGTAAGAAAAACTCATTGGTTAGGTCAAGGCAGAACCAGGTGTCTTCAACACATAATTAAAAGAAGCCTCTTTTAATTTTGTGTAGAGAAGGAAAAAAACGTCTGCCACGTGCAGTTTATTTCCTCCTGCAGCTTGGGGGCCTCTGGCCTTCCTACATGTTACTCATGTACCAGAGGTGGTTGGGTGGACAGATGAGGAGCTAGTAGAGGGGAAGCCACCAGAGAAGTCTCAATGTCCTTGATCCCTCTGAAGAACTCCTTCACAAAACTCCTTCCCGAAAGACCACTTCAGTGGGTGACAGGGAGCATTTGTTGACTGACAGACTGACGGACTGAATGAATGCAATTTTCCCACAGTGAACACCTATTCTTCAAAAGCCACTTCAAATTCTCTTTGGGAAACATCAGAGATCATTTATTGAATGGACATAAATGGTTTTTTTTTTTCTTGTAATCTTCTACACGTTCATCAAAACCCTCCTCAAATGTCTCCATGAGGGGGGCATCAGGGAGTGAATAATATATATGTATATGGGCATCCCTGGTGGTTCAGATAGTAAAGAGTCTGCCTGCAAAGCAGGAGACCTAGATTTGATCCCTGGGTCAGGAAGATCCCCTGGAGAAGAGAATGGTTACCCAGTCCAGTATTCTTGCCTGGAAAATCCCATGGACAGAGGAGCCTGGGGGGCTACAAAGAGTCAGACATGACTGAGCAACCAACACACATACTTTGTATGTATTCTTTTTTAAAAAAAAAATTCAATAAGGGACTTCCCTGGTGGTTCCAGTGGCCAAGACTCCATGCTCCCAATGCAGGGTGGCCGGATTTGATCCTTGGTCAGGGAGCTAGATCTTACGTGCAGCTAAGAGTTCACATGCTACAACTGAAAAAAGACCCCACATGCCAGGTGGCATTACTGGTGAAGAACCTGCCTGCCAATGAAGGAGACACAAGGGATGTGGGTTTGATCCCTGGGTGGGGAAGATGCCCTGGAGGAGGAAATGGCAACCCACTCCAGGATTCTTGCCTGGAGAATCCCATGGACAGAGGAGCCTGGTGGGCTACAGTCCATAGAGTCATAAAGAGTCGGACACAACTGAATCGACTTAGCATACACATACATGCCACTGCTAAGACCCATCACGTGCTGTGCTTAGTCACTCAGTCATGTCTGACTCTTTGCAACCCCAGGGATTGAAGCTTGCCAGGCTCCTCTGTCCATGGGATTCTCGAGGCAAGAATCCTGGAGTGGGTTGCCATTTCCTCCTCCAGGGAATCTTCCGGACCCAGGGGTCGAACCCAGGTCTTATGTCTCCTGCAACAGCAGGCAGGTTCTTCACCACTAGCGTCACCTGTGTCCGCTAAGTAGCTCTTTGTGACACCATAGACTGTAGTCTGCCAGGGGGAAGCCCACTAAGGCCCAGCACAGCCAATAAATGTTTTTTAAAAATTCAATAAATAGACCTACAGCATTATATCAGTATATAATATATATATAATATAATATATATTAGTTCAATATTTCTATACCTTACAAAATGGTCACCACTATGTATCCTTTAAAACATCCTCAAATAATCCTCTGGAAGCATAAGAAAGTCCTGGCTGAGTGAATGAAAAATGCTCTTATTGGTGAAAAAATGTTCTTATTAATAAATGTGTTTGTTAAATGAGCTAATGGATTGTTTCCTTGCCAACTCCTACTCATCCCTCAAGATCCTCCTTAGATACCCCCCAAGGGCATCAGATCTCTTGATCACATGGAGGGAAGCTCAGTTCTTCTCAGGCTAAAGGTCACTACCCACCCTCCCCACAGAAGACGGAAGCTGAGGGGGTGGGGAAGTTCTGTGGTTCCTCCTGTTACCATTTCCTGGGCAGGGGGGCCTATGACCCTATCCTTCCTGCCCCTCTTCAGTTTGTGGGGCATCTGAAAGTGGGACGGCCCTGGGGACGTATCTCAGTTGTGCTTCTGGGGCAGCTGGGAGGGCTTCCTGAAGTAGGTGGCAGGCAGGCCAAGAGAGGTGGATGTACAAAGATTTGACATGGGGAAGGTGGGCTGCGGTGAACCTCAGGGTGAGCCTCCAGATGTGACCTCAATAAGGGAAGAAACAACATCTCACGTGTGGCTGAATCCTGCTCATACTGCTGCCATAGTTCCTTGGGAAAAAGCCCAGCCCTTCAGCCCAGCAGTCAAGGCTCTGGTCCACTCTACCATCTTCATCTCTCACATGGAGCCCCAGACCTGCCCATTCATCTTGGTGTTCCCCAAAGCGTGTCCCCCAGACTTTTGCCTCTCCTTTGACCTCTGTTGGGAATGCCCTTTAACTCTACAAAGCCAGTTTAAGACTTCCTTCTCTGGGCAGCCCTCTCTGGTCCCCCTCAGAGCCCCCAACCTCTACCCCTCCCTGCAGCCAGCCCCTAATCCCCAAGGAGCTGGGAGCATCTGTGTCCAGCTCTGCTCCACCCCCTTGATGTTTTTTCAGTGGCTGCTCTAACTTTGGGGGGATGGGAAAGAGGTGTGATAAGAGCCGAGGTCACTGAGAGCCCCCAAAGAATGACAAATCGTACTGGCTGTCTGGTGGGCAGCAACCCTTGTTTATCCTTGTGCTCAGTCGCGCGTCATGTCTGACTCTTTGTGAACCTGTGGACTGCAGCCCATCAGGCTCCTCTGCCCGTGGGATTTTCCAGGCAAGAATACTGGAGTGGGTAGCCACTTCCTTCTCCAGGGTATCTTCCTGAACCAGGGATGGAACCCACGTCTCTTGTGTTTCCTGTATTGCAGGTGGATTCTTTACTGCTGAGCCCCTGGGGAAGCCCCATTTATTCTCACTCTAGCCCTTTTGCAGATGAGGAAGCTGAAGCTTGGGAGGCCTGAGTTTCCTAGGGATAGGAGGTAGCCCTAGGGCATGAGCCTTGCTCATGGAAGCTCAGCCTCACTGTGTGGGGGGCTCTACCTCAGGGTTTGCATCTATGTCTTTACCTCTAGCCAGGGCCCTGAGTAGACTGAGTGTCTCTGGACTCAGTTTTTCCATCTGTGAAATGGGGCACCTGGGGTAAGAGTTTCAGGATCATCGAGAGGGGGCCCATTGATTTACCCCATCTCCAATGGTCTCTTCCATCTTTACATTTCTCTCTCTTTGTGTCTCTCATTTCTCTCTCTGTCTCTGCCCCTCCCCCAGACTTCACAGCTACTCCGCCCCTGGCCTGGCCTGGGCCCTGCTGCCAGTGAAGGCTGTTCTGTACAGGATCACAGGGTCCCCGTCCCCACTGTGCCAGGCCTGGAACACTGCCTCTTTGTTTTAATGGCTCTGACTTCACGGCCTGCTGGGCGCCTGACCCTGGCCGGCTCAGCTGCCTCTCGGAACCGGCTCTCAGAAAAAGTGCTTCCTCCCACTCACCCCGGGCCTCAGTTTCCCCAGATGCTTTTCCCCAGGAGAGACCCTTATCCTGTTTTTTGTCCACCCGGGTTCTGAGAACAGCCTTTTTTTTAGGAGAAAATCACACAACATATAATGAACTGTGTTAATATATACGATTCAGTGGCATTTAGAACATTCACTGTATCGTACAATGATCACCTCTATTTAGTTCCAAAACATTTCCAGCATCCCCAAAGGCAGCCTCATCCCCATGAACAGTCATTCCTCATCCCCTCCCCCAGCCCCTGGCAATCACTATTCTGCCTTCCGTCTCTGTGGATTTACCTGTTCCGTACATTTCATATACATAGAATCGTACAACATGTGGGCTGCTGGGTCTGACTTTTTCCACTCAGTACGTTGCTTTAGGGGTGCTATCCACTTTTTGTAGCATGAATCAGCTCTTTTCCATGGACATTTTGGACCTTTGTTGACAGTGGGGAGAGAGGATCAGAAACTAAGACAACTCCCTCCCCCCCGACCCCCGTCCCCAACCTCCCCATCTCTGGCCAAGAAACAGACACAGAAAAAAGACTAAGTTGAATCTAAAGGAAACAAGGAAATTCTTCAGACACGGGACCCAGGGTGCCCTGAGGTTTGAGTTTGGGAAACGATGAGGTGGACATTTTGCGGGGGGGTCCAGCCTACAGAAAGCACTTCATAACAATTTGTCAAGAGAGCGAACTCTGACGTCCAAAGGCCTCTGGCCTCTCATTTAGCTCCTGGATCTCAGAAGTGGGCCAGAGAGAGCTAGAGACCTAGCCAAGTACACAGAGCCCCAGGCCACCCATGAGACTCTCACCCGATGTCCGGCTTCCGTCTAGAGCCAGCAGAGAAGACCCCAGACCCCAGGGCTCAGGGTCTAGGGCTCCGGTGGGTTTGTGGCCTAGATGAGGCTACCACCCTCAAGCTGATTTCCTGGGTTTCTCTTTCACTTTGACTTGCCCTGGGAGGGGCCATGTCTCATAACTTTTTTTTTTTTTAATCTCTTTAGTCTTTCTTTATTAGCTTCAGCTTGTTCCTGGGTGAGGAAGGACCTGGTGGCTGGGGCCTCACCGGCAGCACAGACGTTCATCTGGGGCTGCTGCCCTCTTCAAGGACCGGATGGGGCAATGGGTGTTCAGGCTGGTTGCCCTCCTTCTCCTCTTGCTCCACAGACAGGGCGGTGAGTCCCCTACCCTGACAATTCACCTCTTCTTATTGGGGGTGGTGGGGTTGTGTGTATGTGGAGGGCTGTGGACTGGGTTCCAGGGTTGGTTCTGTGTCTTTGTGCCTCAGTCTTTCCCTCTGTCAAATGGGACATTAGTAATTATGACTTCTAATGTCAGACTTGGGCATTTCCTCTCCGGTCTTGATTTTGTCTTCTGTACTTTGTGCTTAGTCACTCAGTTGCGTCCAATTCTTTGAGAACCTATGGACTGTAGCCCGCCATGCTCTTCTGGGGATTCTCCAGGCAAGGATATTGGAGTGGGTTGCCACGCCCGCCTCCAGGGGATCCTCCCGACCCAGAAATCGAACCAGATTCTCCTGAATTGCAGGCAGATTCTTTACCAGCTGAGCTACCAGAGTGGAGTGGGCTAAATCTCTGAATCTTTCCCACTTCCCAGAGTCTAGTGAGGAATAGCTAAGGAAGGGATGAAGAGCAAGTATGTATATAATAGATATGTATCTATTGTATGTAACATACATACTCTCTCTCCATCCTGTGGAATCCAACCAGAAAGGACTCAGCCCTTTCTAAGAGCCAAGTTTGGACTCTCATCCAAACTCTGCTGTTGTGTAAACTTAGATAACTTCCTTGTGCCTCAGTTTCCCTCTCTGTAAACTGGAGATCAGCAAGGTTTCGCGACTTTTGGAGGTCAGTTCAGTTCAGTTCAGTCGCTCAGTTGTGTCTGACTCTTTGAGACCCTGTGAATTGCAGCACGCCAGGCCTCCCTGTCCATCACCAACTCCTGGAGTTTACCCAAACCGATGTCCATCAAGTCAGTGATGCCATCCAACCATCTCATCCTCTGTCATCCCCTTCTCCTCCTGCCCCCAGTCCTTCCCAGCATTAGGGTCTTTTCCAATGAGTCAACTCTTCGCATGAGGTAGCCAAAGTATTGGAGTTTCAGCTTCAACATCAGTCCTTCCAATGAACACCCAGGATTGATCTCTTTTAGGATGGATTGATTGGATATCCTTGCAGTCCAAGGGACTCTCAAGAGTCTTCTCCAACACCACAGTTCAAAAGCATCAATTCTGCAGAGCTCAGCTTTCTTCACCGTCCAACTCTCACATCTATACATGACCACTGGAAAAACCATAGTCTTGACTAGACGGACTTTTGTTGGCAAAGTAATGTCTCTGCTTTTAAATATGCTATCTAGGTTGACCATAACCTTCCTTCCAAGGAGTAAGCATCTTTTAATTTCATGGCTGCAATCACCATCAGCAGTGATTTTGGAGCCCCCAAAAATAAAGTCTGACACCGTTTCCGCTGTTTCCCCATCTATTTCCCATGAAGTGATGGGACCAGATGCCATGATCCTAGTTTTCTGAACGTTGAGCTCTAAGGCAACTTTTTCACTCTCCTCTTTCACTTTCATCAAGAGGCTCTTTAGTTCTTCTTCACTTTCTGCCATAAGGGTGGTGTCATCTGCATATCTGAGGTTATTGATATTTCTCCTGGCAATCTTGATTCCAGCTTGTGTTTCTTCCAGCCCAGGGTTTCTCATGATGTACTCTGCATATAAGTTAAATAAGCAGGGTGACAATATACAGCCTTGATGTACTCCTTTTCCTATTTGGAACCAGTCTGTTGTTCCATGTCCAGTTCTAACTGTTGCTTCCTGACCTGCATACAGGTTTCTCAAGAGACAGGTCAGATGGTCTGGTATTCCCATCTCTTTCAGAATTTTCCACAGTTTATTGTGATCCACACAGTCAAAGGCTTTGGCATAGTCAATAAAGCAGAAATAGATGTTTTTCTGGAACTCTCTTGCTTTTTTGATGATCCAGCAGATATTGGCAATTTGATCTCTGGTTCCTCTGTCTTTTCTAAAACCAGCTTGAACATCTGGAAGTTCACGGTTCACGTATTGCTGAAGCCTGGCTTGGAGAATTTTGAGCATTACTTTACTAGCACGTGAGATGAGTGCAATTGTGCGGTAGTTTGAGCATTCTTTGGCATTGCCTTTCTTTGGGATTGGAACGAAAACTGACCTTTTCCAGTCCTGTGGCCACTGCTGAGTTTTCCAAATTTGCTGGCATATCGAGTGCAGCACTTTAACAGCATCATCTTTGAGTATTTGAAATAGCTCAACTGGAATTCCATCATCTCCACTAGCTTTGTTAGTAGTGATGCTTTCTAAGGCCCACTTGACTTCACATTCCAGGATGTCTGGCTCTAGGTGAGTGATCACACCACTGTGATTATCTGGGTTGTGAAGATCTTTTTTGTACAGCTCTTCTGTGTATTCTTGCCACCTCTTCTTAATATCTTCTGTTTCTGTTAGGTCCATACCATTTCTGTCCTTTATCGAGCCCATCTTTGCATGAAATGTTCCCTTGGTATCTCTAATTTTCTTGAAGAGATCTCTAGTCTTCCCCAATCTGTTGTTTTCCTCTATTTCTTTGCATTGATTGCTGAGGAAGGCTTTCTTATCTCTCCTTGCTATTCTTTGGAACTCTGCATTCATATGGGAATATCTTTCCCTTTCTCCTTTGCTTTTTGCCTCTCTTCTCTTCCCAGATATCTGTAAGGCCTGCTCAGACAGCCATTTTGCTTTTTTGCATATTTTGCATTTCTTTTCCATGGGGATGGTCTTGATCCCTGTCTCCTGTACAATGTCGCGAACCTCTGTCCATAGTTCATCAGGCACTCTGTCTATCAGATCTATTCCCTTAAATCTATTTGTCACTTCTACTGTATACTCATAAGGGATTTGATCTAGGTCATACCTGAATGGACTAGTGGTTTTCCCTACTTTCTTCAATTTAAGTCTGAATTTGGCAATAAGGAGTTCATGATCTGAGCCACAGTCTGCTCCTGGTCTTGTTTTTGCTGACTGTATAGAGCTTCTCCATCTTTGGCTGCAAAAATATAATCAATCTGATTTCAGTGTTGACCATCTGGTGATGTCCATGTGTAGAGTCTTCTCTTGTCAGGCAGGCCTAAAGACCAGCAAAAGGGAGGGGGCAGAGGACACTGAGTTGCTTTAGAGGAGAAGCCTGAGAGGCAGATGGGTGAATGGATAGATGAATGGATGGGCAGATGAGTGGATGGGTGAGTAAATGGATAGATGAGTGGATGGGTAGATGGATGAATGAATGTATAGGTGAGTGGATGGGTGGATGGATAAATGGATGGATAGATGAGTGGCTGGAAGGATGGATGGATGAATGGATGGAGAGCTGAGCTGATGTGTGGATGGATGAATGGATGGATAGGAGAGTGGACGGGTGGATGGATAGATGTGCGGGTAGATGGAAAGACGGATAGATGACTGGATGGATAGATAAGTGGATGGGAGGATGGACGGATGGATAGAAAGGTGGATGGATGGGTGGAGGGTGCATAGATGGGAAAGTGGACAGGTGTGTGGATGATCCCTGGGTGAGCTCCTCTTCCTCTGCAGTGAAAGGCTGAGACTGTCATTATCTCTTCATTGTCTTTGCAGCTGAAGCCTGCAATACCATCGGATGCTGTTTTCAGAACCCACCATACCCAGATGCAGACTCAGGTCAGGGACAGTTCCCCGTCGTGGGAGGGAGGGCTTGTGCTGGACTCTGACTGACCCATCCCTAGCAGCCCCTCCCTTAGCTCCTTCCTGCTCAGCCAAAGACTGGGTTCTTGGGAGCCCTGACCTGACATCCTGCCAGCCTGTCCACATCAAACTCAGTGAAGTCATCCACCTCTCTGAGCTTTGTCTGCTCCCTAACAGAGTGACAGGACAGTGTCTGTGTCTGTCCTGACTGGTCAGCATGTGGGGTTAAGCAGCTAGTAAACATTTTGCCTCCCCCGAGGCAAGCATTGCTGGAACACTCATGCTTATAACAAATTCACTAATCTGCCCCTGGGCAGGCGTTTCATCTATTCTTTTGTTCAAGAAATATTTACTGAACACTTAACTATGTGCAGACATGGTCCTGGATGTGAAGGAATCAGCTGCGAACCCAGCTGTCCTCCTGGGGTCACACCCTAGTGTAGGAGGTGGGTCACAGAGACACTAATGCACATCCTGTGTATAATGATGTGCTATGAAATAAACAGAGCAGAATGGGAGGTGGCGAGGGAAGGGGCTGCTTCAAATAACCTAGTGTTTGAAGCGGTGACTCTGAAGGAGAAACTGGAATGTGAAGATCTGGGGCAAGGGCATTTCAGGCAGAGGGCACAGCACGTGCAAAGGCCCTGAGGTAGGAGTGAGTCTGATATGTTTGAACACCAGGGAGGAGGCTGAATTGGCTGCAGCAGGAAGTGCAGGGGAGATGGCAGGAGACAGGTGGGAAGGGCAGTGGAAGGCGCTAGAAGCCACAGTGCGTTTAAGCTGAGATCATACTGGGTTACATCAGTGTCACAAAGATACCTCCCTGAGTTGTGTCAGTTTGGGGACACCCCCTCCCTGACACTGTAGCCTATTCCCAAACCTCCAGGCTCAGCTTCAGGCCCCCGAGACCTGAACTGCTACCGGGTATTCAGCAGTGCTGGTTATGAATGTTCCTGGGAGTACGAGGGCCCTGCAGCTGGAGTCAGCCACTTCCTCAGATGCTGGTGAGGATGCTACCTTCTGCTCTGCAACCCCCGCTCTGCTCTCAGAGTCTGTGCCCCTTCCTGGGCCTCTGTTGGGGGCTCTGGGTTGCGGGGGCTCAGCACAGGTGGGTAACCAGTTTGGGCGGCAATTAGGACCCCTCTGTCCTTCCCTCATCCTCGCCCTCTCACTTATTCATACTTCTATTCACTCATCCACCCATTCATTTCTTCCTTCTCTCCATGACAGGCCTTGTTAGGCGATTCTAGGGTCCTCCAAACCCTTAGTCCCAGGCTGATCCCCGAGAAGCCCCTCAGGCTGGGGAGGAGGAGTGAAAGGGGCAGGAAAGGAAAATGGGATGTGATGTACATCATCCACTGCGGCCGCTGAGACTCAGCACCAGTACCTTCCTTCCTGCAGCCTCAAGTCTGGCCGCTGTTGCTACTTTGCCACAGGCTCGGCCACCAAGCTGCAGTTCTCCGACCAGGATGGCATATCTGTGCTCCACGATGTCACTCTCTGGGTGGAATCCCGGGCCGCCAACCGGACAGAGAAGTCCCCCAACGTTACCCTGAACCTCTACAGTTCAGGTCAGCACCCCGTTCTCCTCCCCACTACCCTCTCCTCACCCAGAGAAGCTTCTGGTCCCCAAGCCAAGACCTGGGGGAGATTCTGGGTCCCTGGCAAGGGGTTGAATAGTGCCAGCTGTTTTCCCATCCAACACTGCCCTGTGACTTGGCAGAGTCTTTCATGGTCCCCTTACCAATCCCCTACTGCTGGACATTTAGGTAGCTTCTGGTTTCTCCTTGATACCATAATGCTCCCAAGATCCTGTTGGGTCTTTAAAATCTGTTTTTGTTAATCAACAACACACCCTTGATTTAGATGTATTGAGCTGCCACTGTGTGCCATGCTCAGTCATAAAGGACACGGACAAGGCCAAAGGAGGTCAGAGCCCAGGGCTGGGACGAGGGAGGGGTGAATGAGGCACCCTCCTTGGCCACAAAATTTAAGGGGGTGGTGGTGGCGAAAAACCTCAGTAGTCAAGATAAACAGTATCATGATGCAATGTTAGAAAAAATCAATATTGATGCATGCAAAAAAAAAAAAGCCATGACGAACAAAATATCAAGATTTTAAATGAAGAGAGGATCTGACCCTGTATTTGTACAACCCTGCCTCACTCTCTTCACCCTAATCCCAACCCTATCTCTGCTTCATGGAGCCCAGATTCAAGTAGGGTGATGGACAAGGCTTCATTGGAGCCCAGAATCAAGTAAGGTGATGGACAAGGCATGACCATTACACATGATGAGATACTGCTGGCAGGTCAGGAAGGCCCCTGGCTCAAGCTGAGTCTTTGAAGGATGAAAAAGGTCCAGCAGGAATAAAGATAGGGAAGTGTGGTCTAAGCAGCAAGTGCCAAGGCCCTGAGGTAGAATCAAACACCATATGACCAAAAGACAGGAAGGGTGACAGATGTCTCTCCTTAGGTCAGGCTCCCTGAAGTGAGCTTAAAAAGTTAGTAAGAGTTCCCCCAATAGTCCTCCAGAAACAGAACCAGTTAATTACACTCTCATCAGCAATTTACAGAAGTATGTCTCACCATAGCTTTGCCAGCAATGAGTATTAATATTTTAAAGATACTTTTACTAACAGGATCCTGTGTATAAATCTTGACTCTTTAACTCATAGGATCCCAGGCGTCGATGGGACCTGCTAGGCTGGGCCTTGGGGATTTCTCTGGACTAGGAGGATCATGTGTAGGTTTTCTGGGATTTTTAGGACCAACAACTCACACACATGCCTGCTTCCCTTCCCCAACCCCCACCTCTGCTTCCAGTTAAATACGACCCTCCCCCAGGAAACATCAAAGTGTCCAAGTCAGCAGGGAAGCTGCTTATGGAGTGGGAGACCCCAGCCCGCCAGGATGGTGCCGAGGTACAATTCCGGCACCGCACATCTGGCAGCCCGTGGAAGCTGGTGAGTTTATTCCCCAGATCAGCGGTTTGCACAGGGCACAGGGCACCTTCACATTTCCCCCACCAGCTTTGCAGTCTCTGTATCTATCACCCCTTCCACCTGGCCTCTACTCTTGCCCCATATTTAGCCTCTGGGATCTGTCTCTGACTTCAAGATCTGATTATGACTGCCCTTGCTCACACAAACCAGGGATTGAATCTGCATCCCCTGAGTTAGAAGGCGAATTCCTGAGCACTGGATCACCATGGAAGTCCCTCATTTGCTTTCCCAAGGATGTCCTCTTGCTGTTCCCAGATCCAATCCAGGGTTCTATGTGCATTTAGCAAAATAATTGTTGAAGATTTCAAAGCAGCTAACTAATATCTTCAACACCAAATGTAAAATAATGTGAAAATATGATCTCATTTTAGGGTGACTGTGGACGTCAGGATGATGCCGGCTTCGGTGAGAATAATAATGAACAATGACAGCAGCAGCAAGTTAGCATTAATTAGGCACCCACTGTGTGCGTGCTAAGTCACTTCAGTTGTGTCTGAGTCTTTGTGACCCTATGGACTGTAGCTCACCAGGCTCCTCTGTCCATGGGATTCTCCAGGCAAGAATACTAAGTGGACTGCCAAGCCCTCCTCCATGGGATCTTCCCAACACAGGGATCAAAACCGCTGCGATTCCTGCATTGCAGGCAGATTCTTTACTGCTGAGCCACTGGAGAAGCCCCCACTGTGTCATAGGCCCAGTGCTAAATTCTTTGTAGACTTGTTTGTGCCTCCTTGTAGTTCAATATTGGATGATTCCCATTTCACAGGTGAGGAAACACAGGCTTGGGCTTGAGAAGCCATTGGCCAAGGTCACATCCCAAGGAATGGTATTGCTGAGACTCGAACCCCAGACAGTGTAAGAAGTGGGTGATCCTTGAGGCCCCAGAGCACAGGACCTGGCCTATTCTGACTATCCTTGTCCCCAGGGTCTGGCACACAGTTAACTCTCAATAAATGCATGGACACAGTTGACACCCAAAAGTGCATGGACACAGTTGACACCCAAAAGTGCATGGACACAGTTGATGTTCAATAAGTGCACATACAATTGGCACTTAATATGTACATGATTGCTAAGTGACCATCCCAAGCTCTGGGTACTCCTAGCTGTGGGACAGCCCCTTGGCCTGAAGTTTGTTCTGCTTCTCCTCAGAGTCATGCCTCTGCCCCTTGGAGATGGACATGGCCCAGGAATTCCAGCTGCGGCGGCGTCTGGGGCCAGGGGTCCCTGGAGGTCCCTGGAGCAGTTGGAGCAGCCCTGTGTGCATCCCCCCTGGTGAGAAAACCCTGGGCCACAGGAAGGGAGACAGGCATCTGAAAGATGGTAGTGGAATTAGAAATAAGGTGATGAGTGTTAGCAATAAGGTGATGAGTGTTAGAAATAAGTTGGCAGGAGAAATTAGGGAAAACTGGTGCCAGGGGACAGGGCAGTGAGCAAGTTTCACTTTATAAAATGCAGCTAACCCGTAATCTAAAAAGAAAACATTTCTCAGTCCTTCTCTCCTTCCGGTTAGTTTGGTGGGTTTTGTTCTCTGAAAACTGAACAAAGAGTTGATGGGTGCAAGTAGCTGTGTTGTGAAGACGGGTTTTCCCAAACAACACAGGAGGCTGGAGCCTGGGCAATTCCAGAGTGAAGATGTAGTCCAAGGTGGGGGTGCAAGTGAGAGATGGGGTGACTGTCAATATTTGGCCCCCACCCTTTGAACTGGAGCTTCCTCCTTCCGGCCCAAGAGTGTATCTGCTGGGAAACAACTCTAGTAGTTGTTTCCAGATTTTTAAAAAAAATCTGTAGTATTAGAAAAAAAAGACATTATATAAAATTGACCATTTTAACCATTTTTAGCCAATTGCATCAGGTATATTCACCCTCATGAGGTGGCTCTCCATGTTTGCAGATTCTGAAAACTATGTAACCCACAGAATCCTGTGTTTCATGGGAGGGAAGGAAAAGGTCCCATGTCTCCACCCAGGGTCTGCAGGAGGTTGTGAGCAAGGGCACCACCCCCAGTGTCACCGTCTTGCTGTCTCATTGCAGAAACCCCTCCACAGGCTGAGGTGAGGGTCTCGGTAGAGCAGCTTCGCCCAGATGGGAGGAGGCAGGTGAACTTGCATGAGCAGGTAACATTGGGCTGTGGGTTAGCCTGGGAAAAGAGAGAAGGAATCAAGAGGCTAAAGTGGAAGTGTGTAAAACTCAGGGAGATGGACTGTGAAGGTGGTTGAGACCAGAAAGACTGTAGGTTGAAATCTGAAGGTAATAGGGAGCCATGGTAGGTGTGTGAGCTGAAGAATATGGCTGGACTCAGGTGTTCACAGGCTCCCTCTGGTGCCCATCTGGAGAATAGATTGTGGGGGGCTCGGGTGGAAGCTGGGAGGCCAGGAAGTAGCTGACTGTTGGTCTGGATGGGAGATAATTTCTTTGAAGTCCCCCAAACAACTCACTAAGTATAGTCAAATGTACCTATTTTACAGAGAAGGAAACTGAGGCACAGAGGAAAAGTCTCCTGCCTGAGTCAGGGGCAAAAACATATGTTTCAACCCCTGATTTCACCATGATTGATTCAGCCAGATCACCAATGATCTGTCACAGTAAAGTTATAGGGAAGCTCCTTCTCTTTCTAGGCTTCCTATAATTTGAATCCTTTTTCTTAGAAAAAATTTCCAGACTTGAGGTAACTGGGTTCAAAGATGGAAACTCCCCCCGCCCCCCGCCCCAGCTTTCAGTGGGTTTTGCCCAATTATTCCCCCCTCCCCCAGACCAACGATCTGTGAATGTGTCAGTTTCCCAACAGTCTTGCCGGCATTGAGGTTTACTAGTTTGTAAATTTTTGCTCATGTCATCACCTGGGCCTGTGGATGAGTCTGTGCTCATGGGCTGAATCCTTATGTCAACCCATGGGGACAAGGAGCATGTTCAGGTCCCCCCGAAACCATCTCTCACGTTCATGACAGCTGCCCCAACTGGAGCTTCCGGAAGGCTGCCTTGGGCCTGACTCTGGCGTGGAGATGACCTACCACGTCCACCTGCACATGCTGTCCTGCCCATGTAAGACCAAGGCCAAGAGGACTCTGCGCCTGAAGAAAAAGCTCATCCTCTCCGGTGCTGCTTATGATCTGGCCGTCGTTTCCCGGAATCGCTTTGGCCTCGGCCCCAATCAGACATGGCACATTCCTGCCTGCACCCACTCAGGTGCCTTTGGCTGGGTGGTGGGAGGGCCCCTTGGAGCTGATCACATACTCTGAACCTCAGCTAGACTAGGTGAGGCAAGTGAAGCACAAAAATTTAAGGGGGTGTCTAATTTAGGAGTGTATCAAAAGTTAGTAATCAAAAATGCATAGTGTTTTTAAAAAGGCATAGTGTTATAATGTAATAGTTCAAAAAATAATCTCGCAGGCAAACTACAGCTCAGGTCAAACATTTGTTTTTGTAAATAAAGTTTTATTGGGACCAAGGGCAGGATCAGGGTGTCAAGTGAGGCAGGGTTGTACAAGTACAGCATCGATCCTGTCTTCATTTAAAATTTAGGCAATTTGCCCACTTTATATACAGGCATACACATATTAAGGGCTTTCCAGGTGGTACTAGTGGTAAAGAACCTGCTTGCCAATGCAGGTTTGATCCCTGGGTCGGGAAGATCCCCTGGAGGAAGCATGGCAACCCATTCCAGTATTCTTGTCTGGAGAATCCCATGGACAGAGGAGCCTGGCGGGCTACAGTCCATAGGGTCACAGAGTCGGACACAACTGAAGCGACTTAGCATGTGCGCATGCACATACATATATCAAATGTATACATATATTTACATACAATGAAAAAATCAATGGTGATGATGTGGATAAAAAGGAATCCTTGTACACTGTCCATAGGAATGTAAGCTGGTGCAGCCACTAGGGAAAACAGTATGTACATTCCTCAAAAAATTAAGACTAGAACTACCATGAAAAGTGAAAGTGTTAGTTGCTCAGTCATGTCTGACTCTTTGCGACCCCGTGGACCTGCCAGGCTCCTCTGTCCATGGAATTCTCCAGACAAAAATACTGGAGAGGGTAGTTATTCCCTTCTCCAGGGGATGTTCCCAATCCAGGGATCAAACCCAGGTCTCCTACATTGCACGCAGATTCTTTGCCATCTGAGCTATATGATCCAGCAATTCCGCTTCTCTGTATTTATCCAGAGAAAAGAAAAACACATTTGGAAACAATATCTGCACCGCTATGTTCATTGCAGCATTATTCACAATAGCCAAGATATAGGAACATCCTAAATGATCATCAATGGGTCAAAAAGATGTGGTGCATGTATACAATGGAAAACTGCTCAGCCATAAAAAAGAATGAAATGTTGGCATTTGTGACAACACGCATGGACCTTGAGGATATTATCCTTAGTGAAATAAGTCAGATGGAGAAAGACAAATATGCTATAATTTCTCTCAGATGTGGAATATAAAAACCAACCAACAAACCAAACAAACCAACTGACTAACCAAATAAATAAATGGACGAACCAAAACAAACACCTAGGCAGAGAGAAAAGCGTAGTGGTTACCAGAGGGGAAGAGATGGGGGAGGGGAGGGGTAAAGAGGATCAACTCTATGGTGATAGATGGAAACTACATTTTCTATGGTGAGCACACAGTAGGGGATTCAGAAGTTGTACTCATTCATGTTGTACTCATGAAACATATACTATTATAAACCAACATTACACCAATAAAAAAATAAATCTAAAATTTAAAAAATCAAGATTTATGTGTATGTATATACACATATATGTTATTGAGGTAAGGTTCACATATCAAAATGAACCATTTTAACAAGCACGATTTGGTGCACTAATTATATTCACAATGTTATACACCATCACCTCATCTAGTTCCAGGACACTTCATCACCCCCAAAAGGAGACCCTGTCCCCATTAGCAGTGACTTCCCATCCCCTCCCCCAGCCTCTGATTATCACTAATCTTTCTGTCTCTGTGGATTTTCCTGGACTTTTTCATAGAAACTGATCATACGCTTTGTGATCTTTTGTGTCTGGTTTCTTTCACTCAGCCTGATGTCTCCAGGATTCAACCACATTGTGTCGCATGTCATACTTCATTCTTTTTTATGGCTGAGTAATATTTCACTGTGTGGATGGGCCACATTTCGTTTATCTTTTTTTCCACTGATGAACATTTAAGCTGTTTCCATTGTTTGGCAATCCTGAATAGTACTCAGTACATATTTTTCCATTCATTTCTATTTTTAAAAAATATTGCATTAAAAGAGTATTGATACTGATGACTGAATTCTTTGACACCTCCTTAAATTTCATGCCCGAGATAAGTGCCCTGCTTGCTTCACCTTAGTCCTGATCCTGCTGAGCACCCAGCAGGGTGGTTACGATGATGCCCATTTCAGAGATGGGACGACTGAGGCTCATACAGATGCAGCCACTTGCCAGGGTGGCACATCAGGGAGTCTATCAGTTCCTGGTCTGGTTTGGGCCATGGCCTTGCTATGTGACCCTGAGCTGGTGGCTCTCTGTCTTTGAGCCTCAGTTTTTATATCATTGATATGATTTGATATGATGTGGCATGATATTGATATGATTTATATCATTGATCGTGGTGACTGTAAAACAGCCCTGGCCTGGTGCCTACAGTCAGAACTCAATAAATGATAGCTGTCTAGAACTGGAAGCAGTACCCACCTCTCAGGTTGGTGCAGATACCCTTGTTGTAGGGAGTGGCAGAGATGAGCCCAAGAGGGCTGAGTGGGTGTCTCCTCTGAGCGCTGGTCTAACAAGGAGGCCCCTCACCCACCACAGCCACCCACTGCCGTGAGGCGAGGCAGCTGGTGGGCGGCCAGGCATCTGCTGGAGCGTCTGCTTACCAGCCTGGCAGGGTAGAAGTGGCAGCATAGGGAGCTCTGATGGTGGGCATCCTGGCAGAGAACCCGTGGTCAGACTGGGGGAGGACTCGATTCATTCAAAAAGCCGCTGCTGTCCCCTCGGTGCTCAGCCCCCAACTCAGCAGCCCCCGGCGTGGGGAGACAGAATGAGACACAAACACTCCTGGTCCCCAGGGGGGTTAGAGTTTGTCAGGAGGGTGGGATGGGGCTCTCAGAGCCTTGGGTGGGTGGTTGGGGGCGGGGCATAAGATCACTAGTCTGACGTGCCTCCCTTGTTTACTTCCAGAACCAGGGCTTCTGAATATCAGTGCAGGAGCCCACGGGACCACCATACATTGGCCAGCCCGGGCCCAGGGAATGAGGTACTGCATTGAGTGGCAGCTCCAGGGCAAGGAGGAGAACCTTGCCACCTGCATTGTCACAGCACCCCAGGACCCGGACGCTGCTGGAATGGGTACCGTAGTTTTGGTTACCCTGCATCCTCCATTAGAGCTCCCAGTCAACTCAAGCCTATAGGCATCCTCCATGTGGGATATCTGAGGCCCAGAGAGGTCTTGCTACTTGCTCAAGGTGACACAGAAGTGGGGACAGGCCAAGACCTGTCAGACCCTCCTACTGGCGCAAGTCTGGAGTTTCCTGCTGCAATCCTGGTTTGCCAGGGCTCAGCCCTGGGCAGGTTGCACCCTGGCAGGAAATGAGTCTCACATCCCAGGGTGTTTGTTAAACACTCACTGGTGCCAGGAAAGGTGGCAACTAGCAAGATGCTAGTGGCAAATTAATGAGGCCTCTGGAGGGAAAGAGGGGGTGCTGAATGGCCCAGGCAGCCTCTTGCTCTCTGCCCTGTCTTGGCCGTGTCCCCCCAAATCCTCAATCTTAGCCTGGCCCTCCAAGGGCTTCCAGCCAGGGGAGACAGGCTGGACACAGACACCCCTGGCACCATGGAGTAAGAGCTGTGCTGGAGAAGGTGGGGATGCTTTGGGAGAGGGCAAAAGGAAGGAATCCTGGAGGAATCCTGGAGGAGGAGATATTGGTGCAAGGGTTTTGAGGCATGGGTAGGAAAGCTCTAAAAGTTCCTGGCAGATGGCACAGGTGCAAAGGTGGGGACACAATCTATTTACTGGCCTGGCCCTTGCTAATCCTTCCAGCAACTCACAGCTGGAGCCAAGAATCTGGGGCATTGGATCAGAAAGCATGTTACCGCGTCAACATCTTTGCCTCTGCACACCCGGAGAAGCCAACCTCATGGTCTACAGTCTTGTCCACCTACCATTTTGGAGGCAATGGTGAGTGGCGCAAACCTGCAGGGTGCTCTCCTCTGGGGACTCAGCAGTGGTCCTTGGGTATAAGGAATGCAGAATACCATTTAGAGGCACCTACTGCCTATCAGGTGCTGGCCAAAAGCCAGACACTTGGAAGTCAGCTCAGTCAGGACATCCCTGGTGGTTCAGTGGTTAAGATTCTGCTTCTACTGCAGGGGGTGGAGGTTCAATCCCTGGTCAGGGAACTAAGATCCCATATGCCTCATGGAGAGGCAAAAAAAAAGAAAAGTCAACTCAGTCGACTTCTAAGACATCCCAAGAAGCACTGCCCCATTTTATAGGTAAAAAAACTGAGGCTCAGAGAGGAGAAGTGATGGTACCAGAGTAGTGCAGCCAGGATTTGAACCCAGGCCCACTTGACTTGGTGGTCATGGTTCCCTGGGTCTCTGGATGGTACCAGGCTGGGCAGGCAGAATGTGCTGAGCCAGCACCCTTGGAAATGACCGTGGCAATGGTGTGATTGCAGCCTCAGAGGCCGGAAGCCCACAGCACGTGTCGGTGAAGAAACTCAGCCAGGATTCAGTGTCTGTGGACTGGACACCATCTCTGCTGAGCACCTGCCCTGGCGTCCTGAAGGAGTACATTGTGTATTGCCAGGATGAGGATAGCAACCAAGTATCTGGTATGTGAGGCAGCACAGGCCTGGCTGGGGGAGGAAGGGGTCTGGGCTTGAGTCTGCCTTGCTGTGTGACCCTGGGCACCTCACTGTCCCTCTCTGGGCCTTGGTTTCCCCACCCATAAAATGATTGACTTGGACTCATTGTTTAATTGGCCCTGATGGCAACTCCCATGGAGCAGGAATGACTGTCCCCATTCCACAGATGGGGAAACTGAGGCTTGCAGAGGGATTCACCTGCCCAAAGGTTAAGCAAGCCTGGATTTGAACTCAGGTGCCCCTCCTTGCCCCATAAGAGGGAAAGAAATGAGGATGTACAGGGCAGGTCTCACCAAGGCTGGATCTTCCTGTCATTTCCTGCACTGGGAGCTTCATTCTCCCACTGGTTAACACAGTCTTGCAGATACAGCCTCATCCATCCATCTCCTGCAGCAACAGGCCAGGCTGGCAAGACCATGGGTTTACCTCCTGCCTTCTCTGCACAAGCCCAGCACAGGGAAAGGCATGATGCCAGGGGTAGGGGAGGAGGAATGGGGGAGTGGGGGGTGGGGGCTCTCCAGATCCAGACATAGACTTCCTGCCATCAGTTTGGTCACCCTGTGATGTTTAGAGGGAGTGTGTGCATTCGTGCATGCACTGTCAGTTGCTCAGTCATGTCCGACTCTTTGCGACCCCATGGACTGTAGCCTGCCAGGCTCCTCTGTCCATGGAATTCTCCAGGCAAGAATACTGGAGTGGGTTGCCATTCCTACTCCAGGGGATCTTCCCCACCCAAGGATGGAACCCGCATCTCTTGCATCTCCAACAGGTAGATTCTTTACCCACCTGGGAAGCCCCTTAGAGGGGATAAATGAAGCCTAATGGGAGTTGGTGATGTATTGCAGCACAGCCAAAAACAGCCCCGCTTACTGAAAACCAATTTGCCAAAAGCCAAATTGCTGAAGATTCATGCACCAATTGCCCGTTTGGCCAAATGTACTGACTTTCCTGAAATTTCTTTTGAAGAATATTCCTCTTGGATATTTACAAAGAATATGGATTTGGGGTTCTAGGAAATTTTTTCTTCTGGAAAACCACCACCAACTGTATTCTCATTTTAAAGATTTTTATAAGGTGCTTTATTTTTTAAGTCAGCCCATTCCACAAACACTTGTTGAGGTCCTACTGTGTGTTGAGGTGCTGGGGACACTGGTGGGGTGAACAACTTAGACAAAGGTAACCCGGACCGTGACCTGAAAGATGGGAAAGAAGTGAGGGAGGAAACCATGTAGTCATCTGGGGAAAGGGTAAATCAGGCCAGGGAGTCAGCCAGTGCAAAGGCCCTGACGTTGAGGATGGAACCTGATGCCTTTAGGGAGCTCTGAGGAGAAGGCAGATGTGGCTGGCAGAGAGTGGGCTAGGAGTGAGGGAAGGGCGTATTGGTCAGAATTTGAGAAAAGCAGCATTGTTTGCTGAATATTTTGATGAAGAATAGTTTTCCAAATAAACTTGAGGTGAATGGGTTCATTTAGGGAAGAGTTTTCCACAAAATGTCTGTGAGCCCCCAGCCGCATCCTCACCTCCCAGGGTGGAGCCCGGAATAAAGGGGGTCTGAGGACTCACGGCTGCCTCCTGTTCACAGAGCTGCACGTGAAGCCCACAGAGACCCAGGTCACCCTCCAGGACCTGAGGGCTGGCACAGCTTACAAGGTGTTGGTTCGTGCAGACACAACCAAGTGGCGGGGTGCCTGGAGCCAGCCCCTGCGTTTCACCATCGGTAAGTGAGGGGGTGAGTGATAGTCGCTCAGTCGTGTCCAACTCTTTGTGATCCCATGGACTGTAGCCCACCAGGCTTCTCTGACCATGGGATTCTCCAGGCAAGAATACTGGAGTGGGTTGCCATTTCCTTCTCCAGGGGGCCTTCCCAACCCAGGGATGGGACATAGGTCTCCTGCATTGCAGACAGATTCTTTACCATCTGCACCACCAAGGAAGCCTGAGTGGAGGAGGGTAGGGGGTAGACCCTGTATTTACCCAGCATGCATTGCCCCATATCCCACATCAACAAGCATTTCTGCCCTGACTCTCCAAATTTCCACTGCTCCCCATGAATCTCTCTCAGGAACAAGTCACAGGCTGACCTGCTCCCACCTTCTTCACCAGCTTCCCCTGCTGTGTCTTCCTCTCATAAACCTTTTCTCACACTCCCATGTTCTTGCCCTTGCAGGCCTCTGCCTAGAATGTTTGATCTCCTTGTCAAACTCCTATTCACCCTTCATAACTCAGCTCAAAAGCTCTCTCCTTCAGGAAACCTTCCAGGCTTCCTTCTGGGGCATCCCCCTCCCCTCCAGCTGTGATTGCCCTGCCTACCTGGCCTGACACCTTGGGAGCAGATGGGGGTGTCTTTCTGGGCTCTGCCTCCCCCAACCTTGGAGCTACTGGGGAAAGGAAGGGAGCAGGGGTGGGTGTTTATTGAGGGAATTAATGAATATGAATGAACATCTCTCATCACAAACATAAGGAAGTCGGTGGGCTCTTTTGTCTTGGGGCATGTGGAAGTGGGGGATTTGGGGACCGAATGACCCCTGTTCTTGCCATAGTCCCTACCTGTTGTCCTTACAGTGAAATCTGGTTGTAAAAGAAGCAGTTAGTCAGACTAGGTGTGTGGTGGGCAGGTCTGGGTCCAGGGGAGCAACCACACAAGCCCCACCTACAGTGTCCTGAGCACTTAATAATGTGTGCCAGGGCTTTATCCTATAGTCACAGGGCAGGCCGAGTCCCACTTCCCAGAGGAGGAAACTGAGGCTCAGAGGGGCACACGTTGTGCCAGGGTCAGCAGTGAGTTGATGGGGGGCCCGCCCCTCCCAGTTCCCTCCTCAGTGAGAGGCAGAAGGTGTGTCTCCCTCAGCCCAGGCTCTTCTGCTCCTAGAAGTCCAGGTTTCTGAGTTGTCCGACTTGTCCATCTTCCTCGCATCTTTGGGGAGTTTCGTGAGCATCCTTCTCCTGGGAATCTTTGGGTACCTCGGCTTGAACAGGTAACTTGCACCCCCTCCCCTGAGTTGATCTGTAATAGTGATAGTATGAATAATAGTAATCATTAACCCCAAATAGGTTTTTTACGTCCACTTTCAAGATGAGGAAACTGAGGCCCAGATAGTCAGGCCCAGGGCATCCAACAGTGCTGGAATTTCAACCTGGGTCTGTCAGTTTCCCTCTCCTCTGACCCCTCAGCTGCATCTTCACTCCCCTTATTGTAACCTAATGGAGATGAAAAAAAATAAGTCAGAACAATTAAAAAGTAAGAACAAACAGAAGCACTGACCAGTTCCCCTCTCTCCCCAGGGCTGTAAGGCATCTGTGCCCACCTCTGCCCACACCTGGTGCCAGCACTGCCATCAAATTCTCTGGCAGCCAGGGGAAGCAGGTAAGGGCTCCTCTTTCTAATTCCAGGTCTTGTTTATTGGGTCCACATGTGGATTAGGACTCTGAAGAGTAATGGCCATGCATTAACTCATTTTATTCTTTCCAAACCACTGGTGCAAAGACTCAAAAAAAAAAAAAAACCTACCCTATTTTATAGACAAACAAATAGAAACCCAAAGTGACCCTCATGTGGATCATTTCCTAGTAGCAGAAACAGAACTCAAGTGACTTCACAACATAACCTGATGGGAAAAAAATTCTAAGGTTTGGGCTTCAGGCATGGCTGGATCCAGGAACTAGGACTCCATCTCTTTGGGGTGCTAGCTTCCCTGCAGGCTTCTTTTCCAGGCAGGTTCAGCCTTCCTCTTGTGGAAACAGGGTATCCCTTTTTCCCATTAACTGCAGCAAAATTCTGGGCCATGACTGGACCACCTTGGGTCACATGCTTATCCGTGATCCTATCACTGGAACCAGGGGGCTGGAATGCCCTGATTGACTGGGCCAGGATCACATGCTGATGGCAAGAACCAGCCTGGGGCTGCTGCCCTGCCCAACCATATCACTCATCAGAGGAAGAGAGACAGTTTTCCAAGGAGAAATGAGGAGCCCTCCCTATTGATCCTTGAATTGGCCTCAGGATTTTAGAGAATTTAGCCAGAAGGGACCTACCTGGTCTCCTCCATCCTTGCGTGGATGAGAAATGAGGCCCCACCCACAGCCTTGACCCTGCCCTCTCTCTACAGGTTTGGCAGTGGACCAGCCCAGCAGACTTCCCAGAGGAGGTGTCTCCACAAGAGGCCCTGGTGGTGAATATATCCTGGGAAAAAGGCGAGAGAGCAGACATGGGCACACTTGGGCCTCTCAAGGAGAAGATGGAGCTGCCTCTGCATGTCCCTAAGCCAGCCCTGGACACAGAGCTGCCCTTGAAGGACAGGAAACAGATGCCAGGATGCCCTGAGACTGGGGCTTTGGGGCCTGGCTGGCAGGACAGTATGGAGGACAGGTTTGCCCAGGCGGCTAGATTTCCATTGCTTCTCCTGGGGGACCTAAGGCAGACCCCCAGGTTCGGTTCCCAGGGAGAAACAGGAACATCTACCTCCTCTTACAGAGAAGATTGATGATTGCCACCACGACGGCTGGTTATTAAGTGTTTACTGCATACTCAATCTGTTCTTTCCAGACACTCATGTGATGCCCTGAATCCCCGTGGCCACCTTGAGTGACATGGCTGTCCTATTGACCTATTTTAGTGAGCCTCAGTGAGGTTCAGAGAGGGCTAATAGCTGGCCTGGGGCCACATAGCACACGCAAGACTCTAATCCAGGCCAAGTGGCTCAGACTCCATCCTCACTCCCCAGGCTTTGGAGCCACTGCCCTCCATAGACACTGACTGCCCAGCACCAGCTGCCACAATCCTATGGTGGGAACTTAAAAACCACCTTGAAACAGAAGTTGCTACCCAGGGCCAGGACCTGGCATCCATGGAGTAGGGTGCTGTGGTTGGCCTGTTGAGGGGTTGTGTGGGATAGACTGAAGAGGGGCCCAAAGAGGCTCAGGCTGATTCCAGATCCTGGGCTGGGCGTCCTGTCTGAATGGGGAATCTGGGTGCAGAATTCTCTGTTGCACTGCAGCGTCTTCAGGCTTGGACGATCCAGATGTGGGGAAAAGAAGGCTAAACATTCTGAAGGAGGTGATGGCCCCTCCCTGGCCGCAGATGCCTCGCCAGTAAAGTGGGGGTGAAAATATAAAATAAAAAAATAATAAAATGGGGAGGTCACTGCTGCTGTCACTATATCTCATTACAAGACTGCTGAGCAGTTCCAGAGGTACCTGGAAAAGTTGGGGGTGCTGGACATATACGAAGAACCAGAGAAACCTGATAGTGCTTTGGATGTTTTTTTAAAGCATCACTCGGGAGCTGCTACCCCAGAAAATCCAGGAATAGAGCTGCTTTGCCTAGAACTGGAAAAATTGAAAGAGAAATATGAAGTCATTGTAGGAGAAAATGAAAACCTGAAAACAAAGGAGGAAATTCAGTAAACTTAGGGTGGAGAGGAAGAAAATACCTTGCTATAAGCCACAACATCTTTAGGAAGATATAGATTATTGCATTAGCAAAGAGTGCAATGCAGTCATGAATGGGAATTAAGTTTTAGTTTTCCAGTCATTTTAAAGGTTTAGATAAAAAGAGCTTTCACTAGGTTTGATTGTGTTAAATATTAAAAATCATTGAGTGGTTTTAAAAAGATAGGATTTAAAAAAACAAAACAAAAAGATAGGATTTAAACTTACTGAATCAGTAATTAAGTTTAATAGTTAACTGCTTTTGTTACTATTCAGTTTTCTTACCCCATTTAGAATAAAATTCACCTAAACTCCAAAAATTAAAAAATAAATAAAACAAGGGTGATGATCATCCATCCTAAAGGAGATCAATCCTGGGTGTTCATTGGAAGGACTGATGTTGAAGCTGAAATTCCAATACTTTGGCCACCTCATGCAAAGAGTTGACTCATTGGAAAAGACCCTAGTGCTGGGTAGGATTGGGGGCAGGAGGAGAAGGGGACGACTGAGGATGAGATGGTTGGATGGCATCACCGACTCGATGGACATGGGTTTGGGTAGACTCCGGGAGTTGGTGATGGACAGAGAAGCCTGGCATGCTGCAATTAATGGGGTCGCAAAGAGTCGGACACGACTGAGCGACTGAACTGAACTGAACTGATGATCATGTAGACCTCACAAGCTGCTGGGGCGGGGGGTGTCTGAGGCTTAATAAATAAATAACAGGAGGAGGCTTGGTTGCCCCCAACCCCATTCCTCTGTCCAGGGCTCAGGCGGAGACCTGGGATTCTTCGCTCATCCTAACATCGAACACCCGCAGCAGAACTTTTACTCCCCAGACACACCCTGAAACCACTGCTTCCTATACTTTCCCCGCTCATTCTTAAACGAGTTGGTGCTGATTCCCTCCATGGCCACTAGATGGCAGCAGCAGCGCGTGTCTCCCACGCCCAGCCCCCTCCCACCTCCCAGAGAGTTTGCAAAACACACTCTTCCGGTTTTAAACAGGGACAGGGTGGAGATTAAAACTCAGAACCACTGAATTCTGTGGCAAGAGAAGATGAGACCTCTGGGTGAAGAAGGTCTGGCAGCCGGTAGGGTCGAGAATCAAGAGGTCCTGGCCCTTCCTCTTTGGGGTCTTCTATTTCCCCATCAGTGCGTCTGGATGGGGAAATAGAAGACTTGGTCCAAGTACTCAACCTGCGCCCTCCTCTAGATAAACCCGCCCCTAAAGATCAGCCCGCCTCATTTCTGAGGGCTGGGCTGCAGCTTGAGGAGGAGGCCTGGACAGTGGCAGGACCAAGTGGACAGGATAGAGGGGATGCTGGGTCAGTAGCCTCATGAGAAAGACCAGAGTGACCTGACCCCAGAGACTGGGAGCTACCCACCTCAAGTCCAGAGTTCCCCTCTCCCTCACCCAACATACACATGTCCACAGCGGAACCTTCAGGGACCTAAATGCCCCCATGCTGGCCGTCCCACTATGGGACCCAGTATTGGACCTATCAATAGCACAGCACCCAGTTAGGTGGCCCCTGGAGTTGGCAAACTCACCTCCTGGGTCCATGGAGTTAGGAGTTTGATATTTATGGAGCACCACTGGAAATTCTTGCTGAAATGAATGGAGAAAATGAACACCTTCCTTCTGTTGGGGGAAGGCTGAACATGCCTGGAAGAGAAGCTTGCAGAGAGGACAGCAACACAGAGAGATGGCGTCCTAGTTCTTGGATCCGGCCATGCCTGAAGCCCAAATTTCTGGTTTTCTTGTTGTTAAAGGCATTTTGAGCTCTGTTTCTGCTGCTAGAAAATGACCCCTAAGAAGTTCCTCTCTGGGCCTCTACTTGCCTCTAATATGAGAGGGTTCAGGGCACTGGCTTGAGGGCCCTACCTCCATGGGTTGGGCAATTCTACTTAGCAGAGCCCTGGCCCAGTGTTAACAGAGCACTTGCTGTGTCCTCATCATTCTAGGGCTTCTCTGAGTGTTGATTCCTCAGCTGCTCCCAGCAGTTCCAGGAACCAAGACTGTGGTAGACCCTATTTCACAGTTTCCATCCTTCCTTGACTCAGGAAATCAGTATCGAGCGTCTACTATATACCAGTTCCTGTTCTGCACAGGTCAGAATTGGTCCAGTCATGAGGGGCTCCTGGTTGGGTAGGGAGGACAGAAGCTAATCTAATCATCACAAAGAGAGTTACAATAAACCTGGGAGAGTGACAAGTGAAAGTGTGAGGAACAGAAGTGAGGGAGGGCTTCCTGGAGGAGGTGGTGCTAGGGCCAAATGGTGAAGAGAGCCCAGAAAAGCAGGAGCAAAGGCCCTGTGGCAGATGTGATCAGTGGGGAATAGGTGAGGGTGGAGATAGAGGTCACAGCCTCCCGCGGCCTGGGGACCTAAGAGTTTTTATTCTTAAGTTTGTAGGGGGTTCGAGGGGAGGTTCTGGAGCAGGAGAGGTAGGGGGTCTCAAGAGACAAAGAGACTCATCCCCTCATGAGTCAAGATGCATGTTTCCATCAGGGAGACAGGCTGCCTCAGTTTACCTCTCCAGATAATCTGCTTCTTCTGTCACTCCAGCAGCCTCTGGGTAGTTTGGTCATAAAGAGATGTTGTCTCTGCCTCTACTCTTGAGCCAGGATGGGGCTGGGATATCACGGATCTCTGGGGTGCAGGAGGTGATACAGAACAGCCCTGGCCTGGCCTGTTATGTGACCCTGCCCTCACCCTGCAGATGCTAGGCCCTTGCCCTGAAATGAAATGCCCTTCCCCTAACTGTGCATCTTTGCCCATTCATTTTTTTTTTAAAGGCTGTATCCACATACCACACTATTCACACTTTCATTAAGGGCTTTCTCTAGTTGCAGTGCCCAGGTTCTCATTGCAATGGCTTCTCTTGTTGCAGAGCATGGGCTCTAGGCACACGGACTTCAGCAGTTGCAGCTCATAGAATTTTGTTGCCCATGGCATATGGTATCTTCCTGGACCAGGGATTGAACCCATGTCCTCTGCATCGTCAGGCGGATTCTTATCCACTGTAGCAGCAGGGAAGTTTAACCTCCTTTCATTTGTTAAAATTTATTTTGTAATTTATTTTTTAGCCTCAAGGTATGGGAGATTTTTTTTAGCTGCACTGGGTCTTTGCTGCTGTGTGAAGCCTTTCTCTAGTTGCGGCAAGTAGGGGCTACTCTTTGGTTCCCTACACAGGCTTCTCATCACAGTGGCTTCTCTTGTTGCGGAGCACAGGTTCTAGATGCACAGGCTACAGTAGCTGTGCCAGGTGGACATTTAAGTCTTGAGGGCTCTCGAGTGTGGGCTCGGTAGTTGTGGCTCACAGGCACAGTTGCTCTGAGGCATGTGGAATCTTCCCGGACTAGGGATCGAACCTGTGTCCCCTGCATTGGCAGGCGGATTCCTATCCACTGTACCACCAGGGAAGTCCCCTTATGCTTTTAAAGTGAAAAACTCAGTGGCATACACAATGTTATGGAACCATTATTACTATCTAGTTCCAGAGCATTCCCATCACCCCCAAGAGAAAACCCTATCCCCATGCACAGTCACCCTCATTCCCCTCCCCCAGCCCCAGGCCACCACTAATCTGTATTCTGTTTCTATGGATTTGCCTGGACATTTTATATAAAAGGGATCATATAATATGTGACCTTTGTGTCTGTTCTTTTGTTAAAGAAACTCAGCTTGATGTTTTTGAGGTTCATCCATGTAGTAGTGCATATCAGAACTTCATTCCTTTTTTTTTTTTCACCTGTACTGCAAGGTTTTCGAGATCTTAGTTCCAAGACTCAGGATTGAATCCAGGCCAGCAGTGAGAGCTTGGAGTCCTAACCAACTGCCAGGGAATTCCCCACTTCATTTCTTTTTATGGCTGAGTAATAGTCCATTGTATGGATGGGCTGCATTTTGTTTATCCATTCATCTATTGATGGACACTTGGGTTATTTCCACCTTTTGGCAATTGTGACTAGGGCTGCTATGAACATTATGTACAAGGGTTGGTGTGAATACCTATTTTCAATTCTCTTGGTAAATGCCTAGGAGTAGAATTATTTGATCACATTGTAATTCTATGTTTAAATGATTAAGAAACTGCCAGATTGTTTTCCAAAGTGCCTGTACATTTTTCATTCCCATCAGAAGTGTGTGAGGGCTACTTATTTCCCCACATTCTCATCAACAACTATTATTTTCAATTTTTTTCTTTTTTTTGAGTCTGGTCATCCTAGTGAGTGTGAAGTGGTATCTCAGGGGGCTTGATTTGCATTTCCCCGAGGACTAATGATGGTGAGCATCTTTTCATGTGCATATTGCCATTTGTACCTCTTCTCTGGAGAAATGTCTATGCAAGTCTTTTGCCCAGTTTTCACTGGGTCCTCTTTTTATTATCGAGTTATGAGTGGTCTTCATACATTCTGCATATTAATCTCTTGTCAGATGTATGATTTGCAAATCTTTTCTCCTATTCCATGGGTTGGTTTTTCCCTCTCTTAAGTGTCCTTTGTCAAAGAAAACTCTTAAATTTCACGGAGTCCAATTTATGTGTTTTCCTTTGGTCCCTTGGGCTTTAGGTTCATATCTAAGAATTCTCCTTGACTTTGATGCCCGCTCTTGCAGGCACGGGCTTCTCAGGTAGCTCAGTGGTAAAGAATCCACCTGCCAATGAAAGAGAAGCTGGAGAAGCAGGTTGGATCCCTAGGTGAGGAGGATACCCTCTTAAAGGAAATGGCAACCCTCACCAGAATTCTTTCCTGGGGAATCCCATGCACAGAGGAGCCTGGGTATCTACAGTCCATGGGGTTGCAAAGTGTTGGACACGACTGATACACACACACACACACACACACACACACACACACACACACACACACGCAGGTATCTCTCCCCATCCTCGCCGCTGCGCAGCCTCTCCCTCTGGCCAGCGCTGACCTCCTCCCCCCTCCCCATCAATTCCGGTTGGGGCATCAGTCGTCCAACACTGTCTCCGCAGTGGGAGGCCTCCTGGCAGACACCGTGCTTAATAACGGAGCACTCGGAACGTTGGCAGCCACGCGGGAAACCCCGCCCGCAGGCATCCACCCCTTGGCCACATCGAGCGCCGCTCCCTCATGGCCACGCGTGGGAGCCCGCAACCAGGCAGGGCCCCACTTTCCAGGCGGGGAAACCACGATACGGAGGGAGCAGGAGGGAAGCTGCTTGGTCCCCGGGTTGGGGTGATGGCGGAGGCCGCCCCCCGCCCCCCGCAAGCTGCTTTGCAAGCTGCTTTTGTCTCCGGTCCCTGCCCTGAGCTGACCCTGGCGGGCGCGAACCACCTGCAGGCAAGGCGGTTCCGCATGAAAACATAACACCCACGAGCAGAGAAGAAAAATACTCTGCGGGCGGGTGAGCTGGGCCGGGAGGGGTGGGGAGTGGGGGCCAGGGACGAGGGCCGGGGCAGGTTTCTTTACCAGCCTGGAGGAATGAGGTGTCACACAGTAGACGGAAAAACATCTTACAGGTCTTGACCGAGTTCTGCTCTGCCTCCAGCTAGCTGTGCAGCCTGGGGCTCTCCAGCCTCAGTTTCCCCATCGGTGGGAGTAGTTAGTGGAGTAGTTAGTGGTTGAGACGGTAAAGAATCTGCCTGCAATGCCAGAGACTCTGGTTCGATCCCTGGGTCAAGAAAATCCCCTGGAGAAAGGAATGGCTACCCTACTCTAGTGTTCTTGCCTGGGAAATCACATGGACAGAGAAGCCTGGTGGGCTACAGCCCATGGGGTTGCAAAGAGTCGGACACAACTGAGCGACTAACACACACACACACACACACCCCTCCTTGGGTGTTGTGAGAGGTGAAGAGGGTGCCTGGCTCCGGAAGCACACACCTTAGGAAGCTGTCCCTAACCTCGTCCTCAATAATATGAAAGTCATGGTTTGTTCAAGAGCACACGGAGATTAGTTCCACCCAGGGGGCCAGGTGGGGGCACCTGTGTCTCCCTAACTTCCCACCTCCCTCTCTGTTTTTGTCTATGTCTCCCCAGCTCTCCTGTTTCTCGCCCTCCTCCTCCTCCTTCTCTTTTCTTAGTTGCCGTGGGATCTAGTTCCCTGACCAGGGATCCAACCCGGTCCCCTCCACCCCACATCAGGGTCCCAGAGTTTTAGCCACTGGACCACAAGGGAAGTTCCTCCCTTTCTCTTCTGTCTCATCTCTCCCTGTCTATTTCTCTCAACCTCACTTCTCTGGCTCTCAGTGTCTCTCTGTATCTCTCACGGTCTCTATCTTTCCCTAAACCCTCCTCCAGATCCCCTAGACTAGGCCTGCATCAGCCGGCTCAGCCCAGGCCTGACCAGTGTCTTAAGCCACATTTCTGTGAGACAAAGTCCAATCTAATCTCCCTGAAGCCGCCCCCACTGTGGCCTCAGGGTGAGGATCCAGGCAGCTTGGGGCCCTTACTTGTTGCCTGGAAAACTCAGTGTAACAGTCCCTCTCTAACCCTCAAAAGCCCAACAGATCAAAACCCATAGTCTTGAGACACACCGGTTCCCCCTCCCCCATGATTCATTTAGATGGGGAAACTAAGGCCTGTATAGGGCTTCCCAGGTGGCTCAGATAAATGAGGAAGACCTGGGTTAGATCCCTGGGTCGAGGAAATCCCCCTAGAGAAGGGAATGGCTACCCACTCCAGTATTCTTGCCTGGAGAATCCCATAACAGAGGAGCCTGGCGGGCTACAGTCTGTGAGGTCGCAAAGAATCGGACACGACTGAGTGACTGACTTTAAGGCCTGTATCATGAAGACTCTTGTCCAGAGCCGCCAGCTCCAGGGCCGTCACTCGTCATCCATGTCCAGCCTCTAGGGTCTGTGGCTCTCAGGCAGCCCTCTAGTCCCCCCTTCCCCCCTCCACTTGTCACCCCCGCCCCGGCCTGCCCCGTAAATGGTAATGGCCCTGGTTCCACCCAGACAGGCCAGGTAGTGACACTCCCACCTCCCAGAGCTGGTTTCCCGGTGGCAGACCTGGCCGATGGCCCAGGCTGTGTCCCAGTGGCATTGGCAGCTGCCTAGTGCCAGCAGGAAATGGGGACCCAAGGGTGGGGTCTGAGGGGGGTCCCACAGTATTCCCACTCTGGCTGGCTTTCATCATGGTGTGTGCAGGGGTGGGGCAGGGAGGGAGCCACTTCTCAGACTGAGGGTCCCTTCTTCTGGAAGCATCTCCCACTGCCTCCCAAACTCCTGGGGACCCCCAGCTCTGAGTACGTCCCTCTGGGCTGGCCTTGACCCTGTGGAACCATAGGTACCCCTGCGGGGGCTATCTGTGATGAGCCGGGACTCTCTCAAGCTGGGGCCTTGAACACTGACCCCCATAAGGCAGGCACCTGACAGTGGCCCGGTGAGCAAATGAGTGAACAAACGCGTGATTCGCATGCATCCTGGAACCATAGAAATGTAGGCCTAAACACTGAAACTGGAATTCTTAGCGTCCCCCTCCCCCTAGGGGCTCCCACTGTAGCCTGCATCTGAAGCCTGGAGTGAATAATACATTCCAGGGAGGGAAGGACATTTGATGGTGTGTGTCTGCACCCCCGGGCCTCCCACGTGGTGCAGTGGTAAAGAATCTGCCTGCCAAGGCAGGAGATGCAGGGGACACGGGTTCCATCTGGGTTGGGAAGATCCCCTAGAGGAGGAAATGGCAACACACTCCACTATTCTTGCCTGGAAAATTCCATGGACAGAGGAGCCTGGTGAGCTATAGTCCATGGGGTCTCAAAGAGTTGGACATAACTAAACATGCAGCACACATGAGCCCATCTGCACCCCACCTCCACTCCAACTCAGGTAGAGTGTGGTCCCAGGCCCAGGCTCTGGAGCCCCAAGTTAGGGTTCACATCTAGCCTCTGTCACTCATTGACTTATCACCATTTTGCTTCTCAGAACCTCAGTTTGCCCATCTGTAAAATGGGACTGGTGCCCTTGTTTCAGGGTTGTTGGGGGAGTAAGTGAATCTGTGTGAAGCTGGGTCAGGCCTGTCTTCAACTGTGAATGGTAAACCTCCTCTTCTGACAAGGTTTGACATTATAGAGATAAAATCAGAGACCGAAAGAGAGGAGGTGCATCAGAAGGAAGCTGGTGCACTTGGTTGGGAGAGGAGGGTGGGGTGTAAGGCTCCCTCCCAGACTCGGCTGCCTCTTGACTTCCTGTTGACCCTTTCAGCCTCTCCTTTACTCAGATCAAGAGCCTGCTCAGTTCTCTGTCTGTGAAATGGGATCAAGCAGGCATCCTTGACTCGTCAGCCCCCACCCCCATGCACCAGCAAAGTTGCTCCAGAATCCCCGCCTCCTCCCCACCTAGTCTAGCCCCATCACTGATGGGACCAACGTAGGCATTCCTGTCCTCGCTCCTGCCTTCTTCCCCTATAATCTCTTCCCTTTGTGGAGACCAGAGTCAGACGCATCCTTCCTTTCTTCAGAACCTCCATGACTCCCACCTCCCTCAAGGTAAAAGCCGAAGTCTTCCTTGAGACCACAAGGCCCTGCTGGTCTTGCTGCTCCCACTTCCTTTTTCCTCTTAACCTTGATTGAATCACATTGTGTAGTTGCTCAGTCATGTCCGACTCTTTGCAACCCCATGGACTATAACCTACCAGGCTCTTGTGTCCGTGGGATTCTCCAGGCAAGGATACTGGAGTGGGTTGCCATGCCCTCCTCCAGGGGATCTTCCCCACCCAGGGATCGAACCTATGCAGGTCTCCTGCATAGACAAGCAGATTCTTTATCGCTGAGCCACGAGAGAAGCTCTGGTCACATTTGGCCTTCTCAAACCCCTCCAATAAGTCTGGTATTTTCGTGCCTCAGGGACTTTGCACATGCAGTGCCTCCACCTAGGACCATCTTCCCGGAATCACCCAAGTGTTTTCTGAACCTCCTTCAGGTCTTGGCTCAACTCCTGCCCACCTGCCCTTTCTTTCTCTCCTACCTTCAGGAGTCTCGATTTTCTTCATGGCAGTGTCAGGTCAATGAGCTCAACTCAGATGCCTACTGTCAAGCCCTGGGCTGGTAGCTGGGGACACAGCTGGGGATAGTGGAGGCATCTATGCTCTTGTGGGACTCAAGGTCTGGAGGAAGGGAGAGAGATGGACAGTACAGATAAAATGGGACACAGGACCAGAGGGAGGGTCTTTCCAGAATGAACAGTCATGGAGGGCCTCCTGGAAGAGGTGACATTGGGGTCCAGGTCTGAATGAGGGGAAGGAGAGAGCAGGAAGTGTGGTGAGAAGTTTCAGGAAGAGGCAAAGACTCTGACCTGGGAATGAGCTTGTTGGCAAGGAGGGGGTGGAGTGAGATGATGGGGGAAGGGCAGCAGGGCTGGACCTCATGGGACCTTGAAGGCCATGGGGAGGTTGCTGGTCTTTTTTTTTTTCTTTTTTAGGCCACACCGCACAGCATGTGGGGTCTTAGTTCCTCCACCAGGGATCAAACCTGCACCCCCTTCATTGGAAGCTCAGAATCTTAACCACTGGACTGACAGGAAAGTCCCAGGGTGATGGTCTTTACCTTAAAACAATCGGTGGGGACTTCCCTGGCGCCAGTGGTTAAGATTCCATGCTTCCAATGCAGGGGATGCAGGTTCAATCCCTGGTCAGGGAACTAAGGTCCTGCATGCCACACAGTGCAGCCAAAAAAATAAAATAAAAGCAATCAGGCACCCTGGGGGAGTCTCAAAGGGCAAGGGCAGAGGACTTGATTTTGTCTCCCAAGGTAAAGATGTGACTGCGTGTGCTCACTCTGGTGGCTCACTCATTCACAGATGGAGAAACAGAGGTCCAGAGATGCGAAGAGAAGCATCCCTAGGTCCAATCTCCCCCTCCTGGAGCCTGCAATCCCTCCCTTGCCCCCCCCCCCGACACACACACCCATGCAGCCTAGTTGCAGATGCGGAAACTGAGGCACGGAGGTGCTGTCCCCTGGGAACAGAGCCAGCCCCCTCCAGGCTCCCTGCCCTTCCACCGAGGAGCCTCACCAGGGCACTTTCTCATTGGGAGGAAGCAGCAGCAGCTGGTTGCACAAGTGGGTGGCCAAAGCCGCAGGCCTGGGTTTCAGTTTGCAAACAGCGTCCGGCTCCAACTGCCTGCTGCAGCCAGGGAGCTTTGCTGGACCGCTGCCTACAAGAGAGTATCGAGCTAAGGGGACATCTAACCTACTGCCTCAGAGAGGCAGGGTGCTGCCGGGGCCTGGGGGTAGTCAGAGGTCAGGAGCCTGGGGGTGCACTGACCCCTTATCCTCATTTAGCCTCGGTCACTCATTCAATCAACAACTATCGCATACTTCATGCTTTGCTGTATTAGCATATTTTATTTTCCCAGTGAGCATATATTACGTGCATACCAGGCTGTGTACCAGGTATTCACTTGTTTAAACATCATCCCATAATCCTCTGGGGCAATGTTTGTGCTCCCTGTGGTGGCTGTAACAGGTGGCCGTAAACCTGGTTCTAAATACAATAACAATATATTCTCTGACAGCTCAGGAGGCCAGAAGTCTGAAATCAAGGTGTGGGCTGGGGTGGGGGATGGTTTCTTCTGGGGGTTCTGAAGGAGAATCTACCCCTTGCCTCTCTCCTGGTGCTGGTGGCAGCCAGTAACCCTTGGCATTCCTTGGCTTGCAGCCGCATCCTTCCAGCCTCTGTCTCTGTCTTCTCCTCTGTCTCTCTTTGTCTTCTCCTTTTCTATATCTTACAAGGACATCTGTCATTGGATTTAGGGTCACTCTAGCCCAGGTTGATCTTTTTAGAAAAATTATGTACTTATTTATTTTTGGCTACACTGGACCTTTGTTGCTCTGCATGGACTTCTCTCTAGTTGTAGGCAGCGGGGGCTACTCTCTAGTTGCAGTACCTGGGCTTCTCACTGCAGTGGCTTCTTCTGCTACAGAGCACAGGCTCTAGGTGAGCGAGCTTCAGTAGTTGTGGTGCACAGGATTCGTTGCTCTATGGCATGTAGGATCTTCCAAGACCAGGGATTGAACCCGTGTCCCCTGCATTGTCAGGCAGATTCCAACCACTGGATCACCAGGGAAGTCCCTAATCCAGGTTGATCTTGTCTCAAGATCCTCAGTTAATTACATCTGCAAAGACCCTTGTCCCCAGTAAGATCACATTCGGAGGTTCTGGGTAGATATATTTTTGGGGGGACCATGATTCAACCCTCTCCAGGCAGATATTATCAACCCTATATGTCAAAGAACTAAGGGACAGAGATATCAGGTCGCTGATTTGAAGGACGAGGACTTAAACACCAGCCCGTTGAAGCCTAGATCTATTCGCTTCACTGTTCTGGAATCACCTCCAGTCTTCTCTGTGCCAAGTCCTTACCAGGAGCTGGGGACACAGAGAGGAACAAGAATTACAGTATCAGGGACACAGCTTTTGAACCTCAGGCTGATGGCTGTTTCACGTTAGAGTGTGATCTTAGGATTGAGAGTCTCCTCTGAGACTCTGAATGGTTATCCTCTGGAAGACGTATCTACCTGGTACCTTATTTGAGAATAAGGTCTTTGCAGGGCTTCCCAGGTGGCTCAGTGGTAGAGAATCTGCCTGCCAGTGCAGGAGATTCAGGAGACAATGGTTTGATCCCTGGGTGGGGAAGATCCCCTGGAGTAGGAAATAACAACTCATTCCTGCATTCTTGCTAGGAAAATCCCATGGACAGAGGAGCTACAGTCCATAGGTTCTCAGAGAGTCAGATGCAACTGAGCACAGATATAATTAAGGCAAGGATCTTGAGATGAGCTCATCCTGGATTAGGGTGGATCCTAAATCTAATGACAAGTGTCCCAATCAAATGAGAGAAAGGAGGGAGAAGAGACAGAAGAGACAGCCATACGAAGCCAGAGGCAGAGGCTGGAATGATGTTGCTATAAGCCAAGGGATGCTAAGCATTGCTGCCAGCCAGTCAGAAGCCAGGAGAGAGGCAGATTCTCCCCAGGAAACTCCCACACTTCCTCTCATCCGAATAACCTGCTCCCTGTCTTCCCGCAGGTCTCCCAGCCCTGAGACAGGGGTGCCTACCCCTGGGGCATTCTGGCCAGGAGTAGGGAGGTATGTCTTTTGGGATTTCAGGGGCACGTGGGTTTTAGAAACTCCAGATGGTTTCCTTAAGTGTTGGAAAGTCTGAGTACCTTGTGAATCTGTGTCTTGGGAAACACTGGTTTTGTTGGCTTTTGTAGCTTTTGTCAGTCAAACAGCATCTCACTGGAGTTTCAGTTTGCATCTTCCTTATCTCTTATTGATTCTGAACATCTCACCACATGGGTTTCCTCCTTGGCTTCTTCCTACTATTTTTGATGAGCCAGGCATGCGTGCATGCTAAGTCACTTCAATTGTGTCCGACTCTTTGTAACCCTATAAACTGTAACCCACCAGACTCCTGTGTCCAAGGGATTCTTGAGGCAAGAATACTGGAGTGGGTTGCCATTTCCTCCTCCAGGGGATCTTCCCAACTCAAGGATCGAACTCATGTCTCCTGTGTCTCCTGTATTGGCAGGCAGGTTCTTTACTACTAGCGCCACCTGGGAACTCCTATGATTAGTCATAGGAGTTCCCTATATATGTTTGATACTATTCCTCTGTCAGTCAAATGTGTTGCAGATATCTTCCCCTTGTTTACAATTTGTCTCTTTACTTTCTTCAAAGTACCTTTGATTAACAAAAAGTCTTAATATATACAAGTTGATCAATATTTTGTTATATAGAATACAATGTCTTGGGCTTCCCTGGTGGCTCAGATGGTAAAGAATGTGCCTGCAATGCAGAAGACCTGGGTTTGATCCCTGGGTCAGGAAGATCCCCCGGAAAAGGGAATGGCAACCCACTCCAGTATTCTTGCCTGGGAAATCCCATGGACAGAGGAGCTTGTGGGCTACAGTCCATGGGGTCGCAAAAGACTTGGAAACAGCTGAGTGACTAACATACACACAGAGTGCCTTGGTGCTCTTTACGGGGAAATCTTTCTTTACTGAAGTTCACCTATGTTTTCTACCAAGACACTCAAGCTTTATTCAAGCTCTTTTTTCCCATATTGTCCCTTCACCCACAAGAAGCTGAGTTTTGTGTGATGTAAGGATCCAACTTAATTGGACTCTCACTTCCCAGATCCTTTTATGAGATACTCTTCCCTCCCCACTACTAGGACAGACCTTCTCCACTTTGGAACAAAATCTCTAACCTGCATTGGCTGTATGAAGGCATTTAATTCCAATCCATTGGTCAATGTGTCTCTCCCTGTGCCAATATCCCTCTTACTCAATTATAGGTTCTGTAATGGCTCCCAGTATCTGGTAGAGCAGGTAACACCACCCTGTTCTTCTGTAGAAGCATCCTTGCAACTCTCTGTTCTTCTAGATAAAAATTTGACTCATCAAGTTCCAGGGGGGGAGTCACAATCCTGTTGTGACTTTGACTGGGGCTGTTAAAACTTCAGATGGGGAGAATCAGCATCTTGAGCCTCAACCCCACTGTCCATGAATATGGTACACCCACCATCCCTGTCACTTCCTTAGAATCTCAGTACAGATGTTTCTGTTTCCCTGAAGGGCTGAGAACATCAACTGTTTCATTTATTATTCTTTCCTGATGCAGGGGGCCCTCCATCTGATTTTCTGTTTTACTACTGCATACTTGTTTTCACTTTGAGGATTGTTTTCATACATGGTATTTTTGATTTCTGTCTGTTTCTTTTCTGAATTTTGTTTTGTTCTGTTCAGATGGGCCCACTTTCACATGGCTGTCATATTTTCCTGCCCAGTTTGGGATGCACGTCAAGCTCATTTTAAGCTCCTGGCCTATCTGTCCTTCTGTTCTCGCTCTCAGTGGAAGCCGTGGTTCAGAAATTTTTCCTAGTGAAATGATGATTTTCTCCAAATCTGATCTTTTTGATTCCAGCCCATTTTCTCAGGAACATCAATGATAATGGTGGCTCAGATGGTAAAGAATCTGCAATGCAGGTGACCTGGGTTTGATCCCTGGGTCGGGAAGACCACCTGGAAAAGGAAATGGCAACCCATTCCAGTATCCTTGCCTGGAGAATCCCACGGGCTACAGTCAATGGGGTTGCAAAGAGTCAGACACAACTGAGCGCCTAACACTCAATGATAAGGCCAGCTCCAGTACCTCAGTCTCAGATAATGAGATGAGTCCCCAAGTCCCCTGAAACCTTAGGCCATCACTTCTTTCCCCTCCTTCCCTAGTTCCAGCTTCCCTTCCAGCATCTCCCAGGGAGGCAGCTGATGGGAGGTGAGGGTGCCACTCTCTGTTGCGAGTGCCTCTGCAGGGTGAAGAGGGGCAGTCCCCTGCTCAGGTCATTCTGCCAGCAGGTGTGGGGGTGTGCATCGCGTGTTCTTGCAATGGCTACAGTGAGGGTTGGGGGATGCCAGGAACAGAATTCCCAGCCACCCCCTCTAGGCTGTCTGGCGCTGCCATCTCAGGCCTGGGTCATTCTCAGAATTTTCTCGGCATCCCCCACTCTGGTGCCTCTGGGCCAGTCTCCAAGAAGAGCTGAGATTTTCCTTGATCCTGGACATCAGGCCTGGGATCGGCCTCAGGAGCCTAGAGGTCATTTAAAAATGCTCTGTGTCATGGAAACTTTCAAACATGCCCTGCAGTTAAGAATGCACAGTGACCCAAGGGCCATCCCCAGATTCACAGTGACCCAGGCTACACTCACCCCATGTCCAAGAGACTACCCACCCCTGCTGTGACCTTATAAGGTTCATGTTTATCCCAAGGTCATGCCCCTCATCCAAGATGTGAAATTCTTCTTACAGGACAAGCCTGACCCCTGCAACTCACCAGAAACTAGGGTCCCTTTCATTCCTTGCCTCCCAGCCTTTGGGATCCTGCCTGCGCCTCTCTATCCTGAGGGTGCCAGCCTATGCCACAGCTGCAGGTCGGGAGCTTGGGGCCTCGGTTTCCCTGTCTGTATGTCAAAGGGGCACCAGTCTGGTTGGGGGTGGGGAGGGGTCCACAGGTCAGATGCGGGAGGGTGGGATAATGCCCCCAAATCTCTCTCTCACCCCCTGTCTTTCCTACTGTTTCTCTCTCTCTCTTCTTCTCTGCGTCTGTTTTTTTCCCTGTTTCTCCACCATCTTTTTCTCTCACTCTCTCTGTTTCTCTATTTCCATTTCTCTGTCTCTCCTTGTCACTCTGTCTCTCCTCATTTCTCTCTTTCCCTCTCTCTCATCCATATCGCTCTTCCTGTCTCTCTCACCCTATCACTCCTTATCTCTTTGTGTGTGTCTCTGTCTCTCACTATCTTTGTCTCACTCCTTGTGTGTCTCTCTCTCCCTATCTTTCTTTCTTTTAAAAAAATTTTTTATTGGAGTATAGTTGATTTAAAATGTTAGTTTCTTGCTGTACAGCAAAGTGAATCAGCTATTGTTGTTGTTGTTCAGTCACCAAGTTGTGTCTGACTTTGCGACCCCATGGACTGCAACACACCAGGCCTCCCTGTCCCTCATCATCTCCTGGGGTTTGTCCAAATTCATGTCCATTGAATCAGTGGGGCCATCCAACTATCTCATCCTCTGTTGCCCTCTTTTCCTTCTGCCTTCAATCTTTCCCAGCATCAGGGTCTTTTCCAATGAGTCGGCTGTTTGCATCAGATGGTCAAAGAATTGGAACTTCAGCTTCAGCATCAGTCCTTCCAATGAGAATCAGCTATATGTATACATATATCCACTCTTTTTCTAGGTTCTTTCCCCATATAGGTCATTACAGAGTTTTTTGTTTAACATTAATTTATTTGACTGCATTGGGCCTTAGTTGAAGCAGGCAGGTTCTTCACTGTGGTGTGAGGGTTTCTCTCTAGCTGTGGTGTGTGCCATGGCATTTGGGAATCTTGATTCCCCCACCAGGGATCGAACCCGTGACCCCTGTGTTGATTGGAAGCCTCTCCCTCTTTTTCTGTATCCTTGTCTCTCTCTTGTCTCTATGTCTCCCTCTGTCTTTCACTCTCTGTCCTGCAGGTTTATTGAGTCCGCTGTCTGATCTCCCTGCAACTCTTGCCTCTCCCCTGGGACCTCCAGTCTGAGCTGGAGAGAGAGGGACGAGCTCTTGTTGGACCTCCAGATTGTTGACAGGCTGGACTTTCTGATGAGGTCAGAATTACACACACTGGGCCCAACCTGGGCCTGGCCACCTTGCCCTGACTCTGTGAAACCCCTCCCCCATCCTGCTGGCCACACTGCTGAGTCCCCAAAGCAGCCTCCCCAGGTCCCTTTGCCAGGCCAGGAGCTCCCCCACTGATCACCCTGAGTCCAACTGCTGGTGATCCAGAGACTCCAGGATCCCAGGACACCAGCCTGGGCTCCTCATCACCCCCGAGACTGTTCCAGAATAGAAACAGCCGCAGAACTAGACCTTGGTCAAGGGAAAGCTGTGCACTGGAGTGAGGCTGGGACAGTGCTGTTGCCTCATTAGGGTGGCCCTGACCTCGCTGGGCCTATAGATTAACAGCCTGAGCATCTGGGCAATGGTGAGATATGTGAGCTACACTTTAAGTTGACTTTCATTAGTATAAAATAAATAAATGCATCAGAAAGATACTCAATCCAACCCAGGCTTTATTTATCCTATCCTGATGGCACCTACTGCATCACCCCCAACCCACCTGATCCCCACAACAGCCCCACGCAGCAGATGGGGGTCATTACCCCCATAGTACAGATGAGAAAACTGAGGCAGCGTCTCAGGGCAGCTGTGACAGCTATAACGTCTCTATTTCCAAATGGATTGCTTTTTAACCTTTTTTCTGTTTTTATATTATGGTGTGCTCACATATCTTTCACAAATGCTTCATATATAGCATGTTTTTATTGACACAACTTAAAATACAGATTTAAAAAAATTATTTATTTATTTGGCTACACTAGGTCTTAGTTGTGGCATGTGGGATCTTAGTTGTGACATATGGGATCTAGTTCCCTGACCAGGAATCGAACCCAGACCCCTTGTATTGGGAACGTGTAGCCACTGGACCTCCAGGGAAGTCCCAGATGTCTTTTATTTTGAAGGGAGAAAAAGAATATTTGCTGACTCATCTGGACTGCTAGAGTATATAGTAAGAAATGGAGTACAAATGCAGGATACTGGAAATGCATTTGAAATAAAAAGACCAGAAATTTAAAACAACCATGGAAACATAGAGACTGCTGTATCAAAACCTCATGGAAACCACAAATGAAAAAATCTAGAATAGATATACACAGAAAAGAAAAAGGAATCCAAACACAACATGGAAGACAGTCATCAAATCACAAGAGAAAAGAACAAAAGAGGAAAGGAAGAGAAAAGACCTACAAAAACAAATCCAAAATGATTAACAAAATGACAATAAGGACATACGTATCAATAATTACCTTAAATGTACAGCAGATTAAATGTGCCAATCAAAAAACACAGACTGTCAGAATAGATACAAAAACGAGACCCATATGTATGTTGTCTGCAGGAGAGCCTCTTCAGATCTAGAGACACATACAGACTGAAAGTGAGAGGATGGAAAAGGTATTCCATGCAAATGGAAATAAAAAGAAAGTTGAAGTAGCAATACTCATGTCAGACAAAAGAGACTTTAAAATAAAGATTGTTAGGAAATTCCCTGGTGGTCCAGCACTTAGGACTCCAGTCTTTCACTGCTGAGGGTGCAGGTAATTAGGAACCTGCAAGCTGCTCAGTGTGGCCCATAAATAAAACAAAATAAAAATACTGTTACAAGAGATATAGTAAGATATCACTTTTCTTCCTTACACAGACTTCCAAAACAGGAGACTTTGTATAATGTGTTTAGATTTTTGTTCTTATGTTGCCTTATCCCCCCCGACCCTGTGCCCAATCCCCAAAGTCTCAAAATAAATTATATACCTATTTTTTAAAATTCTATTTATTTTTGGCTGTGTTGGGTCTTCGTTGCCCCATCGAGTTTTTTTCTAGTTGTGGCAAGCAGGGGCTATTCTTTGTTGCAGTGCACGGGCTTCTCATTGCCGTGGCTTCTCTTGTTGTGGCTCCTGGGCTCTAGAGCACAGGCTCAGTAGTTGTGTGCATAGCCTTAGTTGCTCTGTGGCATGTGGGATCTTCTCAGATCAGGGATCAAACCTGTGTCTCCTGCTTTGGCAGGCAGATCCTCTACCACTGAGCTACCAGGGAAGCCCATCATATACCTATTTTTAAAGTCTGCTTGGTTAGGTTATAATTCACGTACCACAGAGTACAGTTAGATGAGTTTTGACAAATGCATAGTCTTGGAACTGTCAATCTGGATATATTTCCACAACCCCAAAAGTTCCATCAGGCCCCTTTTACAACCAACTCCTCCTGGACTGCAGGTATACAATAAGTGATGAGTCCTGAGTGAGCTCATTCATCTTTTCCCACTGGATACAGAGAGTCAGAGTTAAAGATTCAGCTGGAGGGAGATGGGGACTTCTCATGCCACAATCCCCCTTGGCCGAACCCAGAGTGAGCCCAGGGCCTGGGGTGAGGGGTCTGCCTGCCGACATCCACAGTTGGCCAAAGTCCCATTTTACAGCCAGTACTACTGAGGCTAGAGACAGATGCCTCAGTGGGTCCTGTGGCCTCAATTCTGGCCCTGAATGTTGGATTTTCATCTCCTCATCTCAAAAGTGAAAATTAAGAGACTTTCTTGGTGGTCCAGTGGTTAAGACACTTTGCTTCCATTGAAGGAGTCACAGACTCGATCCCTGGACAAGGAACTAAGATCTTGCATGCTGTGTGATGTGACCAAAAGGAAAAAAAGATGATTAAAAGGAAAGGTAAAGGGACTTCCCTGGTGGTCCAGTGGCAAAGAATCCAGGCTCCCAATGCAGGGGGCCTGGGTTCCATCCCTGGTCAGGGGACTAAGACCCCATTGCTGCAACTAAGACCTGGTGCAGCCAAATAAATTCATTAAAATAAATTTTAAAAGAATTTTTAAAAAAGGAAAAGTGGGTGTTGCTATACACTGAATATTTATATCCTACATACATGTGTGTTAGTCACTCAGTTGTGTCCAACTCTTTGCAACCCCATGAACTGTAGCCCACCAGGTTCCTCTGTCCATGGAATTCTCCAGGCAAGAATATTGGAGTGGGTTGCCAGTCCCTTCTCCACGGGATCTTTCCAACCCAGGGATCGAATGCAGGTCTCCCACATCGCAGGCAGATTCTTGACTGTCTAAGCCACCAGGGATATATGCCCCCCAAATTCATAAACTGAAATCCCGATCACCCGAGTGTTGCTGTAAGGAGATGAGCCTTTGGGAGGTAATCAGGCCATGAGGGTGCAACACCCATTGATGGGATTAGTGCCCTTCTAAGACTTGAGAGAGCCTGTTTTGTCTCTCTGCTTTCTGCCATGTGAGGATGAAACAAGAAGGCAGCTGTCTGCAAACCAGGAAGTGGGCTTTCACCAGACTCCAGATCTGCTGGTACCTCGATCTTGGACTCCCCAGCCTCTCAGACTGAGAAATAAATGTTTATTGTTTAAGCTCCCCAACCTTTGGTGTTTTTGTCATAGCAACCCAAACTAAACTCTGCTGCATGCTGGGGTCAACTACAAGTCCTCAGCCAGCTGTTTCTTCCTCTAGATCCTGTTTCCAGCTGATGGGGCTTTTTTTAAAAGTATAGTTGATTTATAATATTATGTTAGTTTCAGGTGTATCGCAAAGTGATGCACTTATATATGTATATTTCAGACTGTTTTCCATTATAAGTTATTAGAATATATTGAATATACTTCCTTGTGCGTGCATGCTCAAGTCATTTTCAGACTCTTTGCGGCCCCATGGACTGTAGCCTGCAAGTCTCCTCTGTCCATGGAATTTTCCTGGCAAGAATACTGGATCAGGTTGCCATTTCCTCCTCCAGGGGATCTTCCCAACCCAGGGGTAGAACCCACATCTCCTGCATTGGCAGGTGGATTTTTTCCACTAGCTCCACCTGGGAAGCCCTGTAGTTTCTTATGCTATACAGTAAATCCTTATTGCTTATCTATTATAGGTTATCTATTTATATCATAAAGCCCTATACTTCTCATATATCACTCACACCCTCCCTTTCCCCTTTGGTAACCATAAATTTGTTTTCTATGTCTGTGAGTCTGTTTCTGACTTGTATATAGATTCATTTGTATTATTTTTTAGATTCTGCATATAAGTGATATCATATAATATTTGCCTTTCTTTGTCTGACTTACTTCCCTGAGCATAATATTGTCCAGGTCCATCCTTGTTGCTGCTAATGGCAATATTTCATTCTTTTTTATGGCTGAATAATAGTCCATTGTGTATATATCTTCTTAAACCAGTCATCTGTGGACAATCACTTGGGATGTTTCCATGTCTTGGCTGTTGTAAACAGTGCTGCTGTGAACATTAGGGTGCATGCGTCTTTTCAAGTTAGCTTTCATCTTTTCCAGATATATACTCAGGAGTGGGATTACTGGGTCATATGGTGCATGAGTGCGCTTGCTAAGTCGTTTCAGTCATGTCTGACTCAGACTCTATGGACTGTACCCCACCAGGCAAGAACACTGGAGTGGGTTGCCATGCCCTCCTCCAGGAGATCTTCTTAACCCAGGGATCGAACCCGCATCTCTTACATCTCCCGCATTGGCAGGCGGGTTCTTTACCACTAGCACCACCTGGGAAGCCTGGGCCATATGGTAGCTCTATGGGTTTTTTTTGTTTTTGTTTGTTTGTTTTTAAGGAAGCTTCATACTGTTTTCTATAGTGGCTACACCAATTTATATTCCTTTTTCTGATGGTTTGGGGGGGTGGCAATTGGCACTCATAGGTGTCAACAGCTACTGTTCCTACTATAGGGGTTGCTATTGTTGCCCCCCAGCCCTGGTTCTTGTCTCTGAGACCTCCCAGCTGGACACCCTGAAGCTCTTCTCTCTCCCTCCTGACCCCACCTAGCAGCCTGTGTCCCCATCCCATTCCTCCTGCGTCTTCTGAGGTGGCCAGGACATCATGGGAGAGCAAGGTATACCCGGAAGGCAGACGACTCTGGAAATTACAGTGCAGAGGCGGCACTGGGTGCTGTTTGTCTTGCCCTCGCCAGGACTGAGTTTGTTCTGGGGCTTTCATCCTTTTCCACATGGGTGATTCAGGACACAATGTCCTGCCCAGCTTGCCACTCAACCTTGGTGATCCTAAACCTAGCCTTACTGACTATCTGTGGGAGTCTGCAAATTGTCAGAAGGAACTGTGGGTGGTATGAAAAGAGCCCTTGATAGCATCATGTTCCCTCCCACTCTAGGACCTTTCCACATGCTGTGCACTCTGCTTCCAACTCTGTTTCTTCTGTTTATACCTGTATATCTCACTTTCCAGATCTCTGTCAGGTCCTCCAGGAAACCCTTCTGGAGTCCATGCTGGTGGTCCTAGCACTTTGCGGGGTGGGGGTGGGAGGGGTCTTCCTTTGGCAGGTCCTGTCCAAGTAACAATTTTGCACTTATCCATCTCCTTTGTTTATGAGGAGTCCTGGGCAGGCAAGGACTGGGGTACTTGGCAAATAGTAAGTATTCAATAAAAAGTGATGGGATCAATCATTGAATTTGATAACTACTTATTGAATCCCATCTTCTATTCATTCAGTAACTCTTTCCTGAGCCCTGCAGGTCACCTGGCTGGACTCTGGTTTCTGGAGGCACATGGTGAATGAATAAATTTGGACTCTGGGAGACGGTGAGGGACAGGGAGGTCTGGCATGCTGCAGTTCATGCAGTCACAAAGATTCAGACACAACTTGGACCCCCAACCCTCCTGTGGACCCCTGTGGTCCAGAGCCTCTTGCAGACAATTCTAGTGAAACTCTTGAATAATTGAGCTGTTCTTATCACCCAGGCTCTGGTCCTCAGAGACAGATGATGTATTTATGAGTTAATCATCAAAACAGATCCATTCCCCTGAGCTCCTAGGGGAGACAAGGATGGTGAACCATCAGTGGTACCACTTTCTCTGTTTCTGGCCTGGGATCCCCTCAGGATGTTCACAAACTCCAGTGGTTGAGGCTTCATCAAAGGGAGGTCAGGGAGTTCCCTGATGGTCCGGTGGTTAGGACTCAGCACTTTCACTGCTGGGTCCCTGGTTGGGGAACTAAGATCCCGCAAGCCACATGGCATGGCTAAAAAAAGGGAATGAGGGGTCAGGTTTAGCAAATAAACATCCAGGCACTCAGTTAACTTCGAATTTCAGATAAACAACTGACACTTTTTTTTTTTAGTATAACCCCAAATATTGCATTGTCTATATTTATATCAAAATTGATGTTTTTGAGCTCCGGTGCTAGAGAAAACTCTTGAGAGCCCCTTGGACACCAAGGAGATCAAACCAGTCAATCTGAAAGGAAATCAACCTTGAATACTCATTGGAAGGACTGATGCTGAAGTTCCAATACTTTGGCCACCTGATGTAAACAGCTGACTCACTGGAAAACACCCTGATGCTGGGAAAGATTGAAGGCAGGAGGAGAAGGGGACGGCAGAGGGTGAGATGGTTGGATAGTATCACTGATTCAATGACATAAACTTGGGCAAACACCAGGACATGGTGAAGGACAAGGAGGTCTGGCATGCTGCAGTCCATGGGGTCACAAAGATTCAGACACGACTTGGCAACTGAACAACAATACTAAAATTTTTTAAAAATTTATCTGAAATTTAAAGTTAATTGGGTCTCTTGTACCTTGATGGAACCCTGATCCATCATTGTGCCCATTTTACAGATAGGGAAATGGAAGTCCAAAGAGGTTAATTGATGGCACAGCCAGGGATGGGCAGAAGGAGGATTCAAGTGGGACAATGAGATCCAGTGCCTTAGTACTCAATTACTCAATTCTTCACTCCAAAGAGCCCAGCCTGAGGACAGGGGTGGGGGTTAGGGAGGAGGTGGGGCGAGGGTGTTTGAATGAGCCAAAGTCCTACCTTACCTGGGTTGGAGGCACTTTTCTCACTCTGGCTCCTGGCACAGGAGAGGTGTCCCTAGACCAGGACTCTCTGCAAACAGGAGGAGCCTGTCCTACCATCTGGATTCCTGCATCCGGAAGCAGGGCGGCTGATCTCCTGTAAATAGCCAGTCTCATGTCACTGTAAACAGCTGGTGTCTAGCGTTGTTGTCACAGTGCCTGAGTCTCAGTGTGATTGCCCTGTGACTCGATACCCTGTGGTCAGCCCCTGTCACTGGATATTTGGTAAACAGTATTCTGAGAATGGGCAGCAGCGCTCCATCTGGCCAGCGCTCCATCAGTACCAGGGCTGGTGGCTGGGTCCAGCTTAAAGGCAGATCCTGACGCCTCATTAGCCATCCCTGCTCATTTTGTACTGATACTTTGTAAACATGAAGTTCTGATACCTGTTACTTGTCAATGATCAGACATTGTTAGTCATCAACCTTCCCTAATGTTTCTTAGCTGGAGACCTGGAAGTGCTTTAAACAGAGCTCTGATACTCTGTAAACAATGAATCTTGATACTTCGTTACCCATACTGAGCCTCATCCAGGGGCTGGCAAACTGCAGCACTGGCCAGACCTAGAAAGGGCTTCAACACTTTTCCATTACTGAAAACATACCAAAAGACGATGTGTGACCCATGAACACTACATGAGAGGACTTCCTTGGTGGTCCAGTGGCTAAGACTCTGAGCTTCCAATGCACGTGACCTGGGTTCAATCCCTGGTCAGGGGACTAGATCCCACATGGGCCACAACTAAGACCCAGTGCACCCAAATAAATAAAAACCAACCAAACAAAAAAACTACATGGAATTCAAATTTTAATTTGCATAAATAAAGTTTTACAGTCACATTCACTCATTTGAGCATTGTTTGTTGCTGATTTCAAGAGAGCTGAATTGACAAGTTACGAGAGATGCTGTATGGCCGGCAGAACTGAGAAAACTTATAATCTGGCCATTAATAGAAAAAGCTTGTCAACTTTTGATCTAAGCTCCCAAGCAGTTGCTGTTCCCTATACTATCCTGTTAGTGGTCGGCAGTATATGACGTTCATATACTGGGCCAACAATGAGTTCAATAGTTCCTGATGTTCATATAGTGTGCAAAAAACAAGTGCAGTGGTCCATAATGTTCACATACCATTGCAAGTATGAGTAACATTCAGCCTGATGTGCTGACACACTGGGTGCAGTGAATATTTGGTCTCTGAAGTCAGTCAATGTATCCAGAGACTGTGTGAACAGTCAATACTGACACGTGGGACTTCTCGGGTGGTCCAGTGGCTAAGAATCTGCCTACCAACCATCCCCGATCTGGGAAGATTTCACATGCCTCTTGGCAATTAAGTCCATGCACCACAACTACCGAAGCCCCCACGTTCTAGAGATTGTGCTCTGCAGCAAGAGAAGCCACTGCAACAAGAAACCCACATGCCGCAAGTAGAGAGCAGCCTCCTCTCACTGCAACTAGAGAAATCTTGTGCAGAGCAATGAAGACCCAGTGCAGCCAAAAATTAATAAATAAATAAAAATTAAAAAGAAAACACTGGGAAATGCAACCAAGATGAGATCTAAAGGGTGACTGAGAATTAGGCAGAGGAAAAACAAAGGATCTTGGCACACTCAGGCAGGACCTTGAACCCTGAGCTGAAGAGCTGGATTCCTCTGGAGGGTGATGGGAAGCTATGGCTAGAGTATGAGTGAGTAGAGGAGGGGCCTGCTCAGCCTGGATGCAGGACCTCTCCTGACCTTGGATTTCCCACTCATGTTATGAGCTAAGGAGGCCAAAATAAGGACCTTTCTAGGCCTGGAGTCTGGAAGGAAAGGGGGCTCTGGATCATAATGGGGAGGGTTTTATGAGAGGCCAGTGTGTGAATAACTGAGCAAGACCTTTTGTTCTCCCCACCTCCCCTCCCCTCCAAACACCAAGCAAGCTCTGGGAGAGGGAGCCAGCAAGGATGTGGAGGCCAGGGGGGAGGCTGGGGACTCTCCCTTAAGGAGACATCCTCTGGGTTCTTGCATTCTCCTTTGTTACTACATGTTCATTGGACACTTGCTGCATAATACAGCCCTGCCCTCTCAGAAGTCCCAATACAGAGGGGAGGTGGAGGACAACCATGAACCCTCAAATACATTGTAATTGTGAATTGTCAGGAGCACAAAAGAAGGGCTTACAGAGAGCATGAGGCAGGGCAGGTTTGATCGCGGAGGCCCAGGGGTTCTGAGGAAGGGATGTTTCAGCTTAGACCTCAAGGAGAAGGGGAAGGTCTTGTGAGGAGTGAGGGAAGGGCTATCCAGGCAGGAGGAACAGCAAGTGCAAAGGCCCTGAGGTGGGACTAACTAAGTTTGTTGTGATGGAGGCTGTGGGGGCGGGGCCACACTGGACCTCATGGGCTTTGGGGAAGGTCTGAGCCTTGTTTCTTAGCTCCCAAGGCTGCCCTGGGGCTGGGGCCCTGAGACACCAGCGAGAAACCCCCACCGCATTGCCTGTGTCTTGGACTGTCTCGGGTTCATTTCTCAAATGAATCAGCCTGGCATGGAGCTGATGTGAACCAAGGCCAGAGGGACTGGAAGCCTGGGAAGGGGAATTTCCAGAACACAGAGACATCTCAGTGGAATGGAAAAGTCTTGTCTGCTCTTCTAAACTACTGAGTTTGGCAGGTCCTGAGGGTGATAAGCCAGCAGGAGGCACCTCCTGGGAATCAGGCATGGCTGAGGGACCTGAGCCAGCTCCAGGAAGTCAGCATGTGAGAAACATGGTCTTGTGTACCTGTCTTGGTGATGCTCAGCTCCTGAGAGGCCTGTGCCCTCACCTCTTGGGCCTCAACCCATGTCTATCCCCTCCAGATTCCCTCTATCTGGAGGGGATAGACATGGTCAGATACAAATGCCCTCAGTCCATGAGGTCAGAACTGGGCCAGAGAAAAGGGGTATTGGAGATGGGGTTTTAAAGGATGATCACAATAAACTGTGGAAAATTCTGAAAGAGATGGGAATACCAGACCATCTGACCTGTCTCTTGAGAAACCTGTATGCAGGTCAGGAAGCAACAGTTAGAACTGGACATGGAACAACAGACTGGTTCCAAATAGGAAAAGGAGTACATCAAGGCTGTATATTGTCACCCTGCTTATTTAACTTATATGCAGAGTACATCATGAGAAACGCTGGGCTGGAAGAAACACAAGCTGGAATCAAGATTGCCAGGAGAAATATCAATAACCTCAGATATGTGGATGACACCACCCTGTGGATGACACCACCCTTATGGCAGAAAGTGAAGAAGAACTAAAGAGCCTCTTGATGAAAGTGAAAGAGGAGAGTGAAAAAGTTGCCTTAAAGCTCAACGTTCAGAAAACTAAGATCATGGCATCTGGTCCCATCACTTCATGAGAAATAGATGGGGAAACAGTGTCAGACTTTATTTTGGGGGGCTCCAAAATCACTGCAGATGGTGATTGCAGCCATGAAATTAAAAGACGCTTACTCCTTGGAAGGAAGGTTATGGCCAACCTAGATAGCATATTTAAAAGCAGAGACATTACTTTGCCAACAAAAGTCCGTCTAGTCAAGGCTATGGTTTTTCCAGTGGTCATGTATGGGTGTGAGAGTTGGATGGTGAAGAAAGCTGAGCTCCGCAGAACTGATGCTTTTGAATTTTATTTTTTTATTATTATTATTTATTTATTTGGCCGCTCAAGGGATATTTTAATTGCAGCATGTGGGATCTAGTTCCTGGACCAGGGATTGAACCCAGGCCCCCTGCATTGGGAGCACAGTGTCTTAGCCACTGGGCCACCAGGGAAGTCCCAGAACTGATGCTTTTGAACTGTGGTGTTGGAGAAGACTCTTGAGAGTCCCTTGGACTGCAAGGAGATCCAATCAGTCCATCCTAAAGGAGATCAATCCTGGGTGTTCATTGGAAGGACTGATGTTGAAGCTGAAACTCCAATACTTTGGCCACCTCATGCGAAGAGTTGACTCACTGGAAAAGACCCTGATGCTGGGTAGGATTGTGGGCAGGAGGAGAAGGGGACGACAGAGGATGAGATGATTGGATGGCATCACCGACTCGATGGACATGGGTTTGGGTAGACTCCGGAAGTTGGTGATGGACAGAGAGGCCTGGCGTGCTGCAATTCATGGGGTCGCAAAAAGTCGGACACAACTGAGCGACTGAACTGAACTGAGGAGTTTGAGAGCAAGAAAAAGATATCCCAGGGACATGACCCAGGGAAGGCCCCAGTTTGGCCCCACTTGGCCCCTTGAGTGAGTGACCTAGAGTGTCCCCAACCCTCAGGTGTTTTTCTCACTTAATAAGGGCAAGGACAAAGCCATGGGATCTAGCCAGTTCAAATTTGAGTCCAGGCTTCTTCACTTTCTCAATGACTATGAGTGAGTGAGGCCACATCAAGAATGGCCCCAGGTTACAGGAGAATAAACTGAGGTTTATAGAGGAAGGCCACTCATCCTAGGATGCAGAGGGAAGTGGTCAAAGTGGGAACTTGGAGGAGGGGAGGGAGATAGTTGAGAATCAGGAGAGGGGGTGTCTTGCCCAAGGCCAGTGTCCTGAGATTGGAAAGAAGGGGAGCAGGGGAAGGGAAGTAGCTAGCATAGCATGTGCAAAGACCCTGAGGCAGGAACATATTTGGTAGCCTACAGGAACAGCAAGGAGGTAGATGGGCCAGGAGCTTATGTGTGAGTGGCAGATAGAAGGAAAGGAGAGTGGAGGCATCACACAGGCTATGCAGGGCCTTGGATTTGGAGCAGGGAAAAGATGGTATCCAGAGAGACCACTGACAGCTGCATCAGGACTTACCTGGGGATTCAGAGGCCTGGGGGGGAGGTCACTAAACAGGCTCCTATCTGCCTGCCTATACTGACATAAGCCTGCACAAGCCAGTACTCTCCAGTACAAATTAGGGCTTGCCAGGGCACACCAGTACCCACTGCTGATAGATACCCACGCCTAACACCTGGACCCAGACTCACAAATGCACCAATCAGCCCTCATTTGCTTCCCACATTGACTGAGATGCAGATCGCATTGGAGTACACACAACTTGTGTGCACATGCCTCTGAGCAATGCCACAGACAAGGCAGACACACAAGCGCACGCACATGCTGCACACGCTGGTGGCTCCAGCTATCTCCCCGCTGCCTGTAAATACATGTGTACATGTGCACACCCCCTAGCCTGCGTCACTGGGAGGCTCAGGAAACGCTGCTGGGGGCTCCCTTGAGAGCTGGCTTCCTGTTTTCAAAGTGGCTGGGAACTGCTGATGGAATGTTCTGGACAGGCCCAGCCCCTCCCTCACTGCTTCAGCAACCCTCCCCCATCCAGCCCTGCAGATCCTGCACCCGCTCTGTACCCCAGTACTGACCTGACCTCTAGTGAGATCAGACACCAGATGAGGAAACTGAGGTTCAGAGAGGTGCTGTCACTAGCCCAAGGTCACACAGGAAGGAAGAGATAGTGCCTAGAGCCCAGACCTTGAGCTCTAACCTGCCTCCCACTAGAGCACCATCCCTGGAGGTCCAAGATTCACAGACGGGGATTGCTCCTTTCTGCCTGGACTGTGGCCCAGTTCCTCCTGGCTTCTAGGACCACCCCCATGCAACCCCAGGCTTTCCTGCCCCATGAATGCAATCCTCCCATTCACCACTCACTCTCCCCATCCCATTCCTCTGTGTCCGCCAAGGAGTGCCCTCCCTGTCACAAACATTAATGAAGCTTCAGCAGCTGACAAAGTAGACCTGGTCTTACCTTCTGGGGGTTGGTGAAAGACCCAGCCCAGGAGCAAATAAACAAACACAACTACAGCTGTCCCTTCTATGCTCCAGCCCCAGAGAACCATCAGGATGGCTAAGGACATGCTTGGCTCTCTCTTGTCTGCTAGGTTTGCACATGCTGTGCCCTCTGCCTGGGATATTCTTCTTGAGCTCCCTGACAAACTCGTCTTCATCCATCAAAGCCCCAACTCCAACGTCCTCTCCTGCTTCTAGCCCTTCCAAGACCCTCCAGCCCTCATCCTTCCCATCTGGCCCCACCCCGACTTCACAGGGTGGGAGGTGTTTGTGGTCCTCCAGACTCTGTTGTCCTTGTCATGGTTGGTAAAGAGGGCCCCTATCATCACCTCCAGGGAGTCTCCAAAGTCCCACAGTGATTGGCCCAGCCAGATTCACATACCCATCCCTGAACCAATCCCTAAGTCTGTGGCGACAAAAACCTCTAATTGGCCAGACCTGGTCACCTGTCTGCATCTGGAAGCAGGAAGTGTACCTGGCTCCTTCTGTCCACCAAAATGTGCGCAGGGAGAGTAGATGCCCTCAGAACCATTTTGCCAAGGACTCAGGGGTCCCCTGCCTGCTGCATCCTGGCTTGGGAGCCTTGGGCCAAGTCACCTGTTCTCTTTTCCTCAGTTTTTCTACCTGTGAATTGGACTCAGCATGGCCGAGATGTAGGAGCGCCGAGGGGCCACCCAGCTCTCCCCTCCCCACCACACACACTGTTTAGAGGCCCTGTTTACCATGCACCCTCTTCCCCCATCTTTTCTTGTTGTTCTCTGATTCCCTTGAGATGGGGCAGCACAGTGTGGCAGGTGCTGATGGCCGCCGGCTGAGTCACCACTTCCTCCTGGGCCCCTTGCCCAGCCTGATGCTTTCTGGGGACTTTCCTGGCCTTCCCCGAACATCAAAACAAGGTGAGGGGGGGTGACTCCTGGGCCAGGGGAGCAAGGGCAGAGGTGCTTGTGGACAAGATGGAGTATACCCTGGCATGGATTCAAATCCCATGTCCTGTCCCCACCTGTAAAGAAGCCATAGCCTCCTCAGAGTTGAGGGACTCCACACGTGAACACCCCACACACTCTCAACCAGGACCATGAGTGCCCAGTACTGAGGTGAGTGTGGTCATTGCCGGCAACCCTGTCTGCACAGGTGTTAGCGGGCACGGGTCAGAGGGTCTGCATTAGTGGTTTCTCAGCTGCGTGTGCTCGAGTTCGCAGGGCCGTCTCTGCATCTCTGCTTATGTGTGTGTGCGCCTCGTGGCTGCCCCTGTGTGTAGAGCTTAAAGTGGGCTTAAAGGACAGACAGACCCAACCCCTCGTTGGAAAAAGGTGTCTCTGGTGGTACAGGGAATTCCCTGGGCAACAGCCGGAGAACTGGGAGATTCCTGGTGTGTGGGGGGGTGGGGTGGGAAACAGCAGGGGCAGGAGGAGGCAGGAGCTGGGGTGGGTCAGACAGCTGAGTAGATGAAGAGTCATGTGTATGAGCCAGAATGCAGGCTGATGACATCAACTCTAAAATAGTCACCAAGCCCTAATTTGTGTGCCTGGCACTGTGGATATAGTGAAGTCCTAGGGTAATAAACATGTAAATCAACAAATATGGGACTTCCCTGGTGATCCAGTGGTTAAAACTCCATGCTTTCAATGAAGAGGGTGCGGGTTTGATCCCCGATCAGGGAATTAAGATCCCACATGCCACATGGCAAGGCCAAAGGAAAAAAAAAGAAAACCCTAAACATATAAATATATAACTCTAGGAAGGGCAAAGATCAGAAAGCAAATGCATCAGAGCAGGGGTAGGGGAACTAAGGAGGTGCTCTGGCCAAGGGACAGGAAGGTCTACAAGGGAGAAGGGAGGTCTACAAGGGAGAAGGTCCTGGGACCATCTGGGGAGAGGGAGTTCCAGATGGAAGCCTTGGCAGGTGCAGAGTTCCTGAGATGGGGATTAGCTGGAGGAGGGGCCCCATTCAAGAAGATCTAAGCCCAGAGCAAAGAGGGGAGGCGTTAGGGGGCAGCGCTGGTGGGGAGCAGGGCCACCAGGACGGGCTGTCCTGTAACAGGAGCCTGGCAGAAACATGTCCCCCTGCCCACCCGCCCCCAGTACACCCTGCTCGGGACAGAATGTGCTGGGAGGAGAGGCTGGTGGTGGCTGGGCCTGGTGGCTGGAGCAAGGCGGCGGGAGGATTCCTGAACACCAGCCCGGCTGGGCCTGCTGCCAGTGAGGGCGGAAAACAAGCGGCAGGCACCCTGCCTGCCTGTCACCCCACGCCCCGGGCTTGGCCCAGCCAGGGCAGGAGAGAGAGATGGTAAAAGAGTCAGAGACAGAGAGAGACAGAGATGGTGACCAAGAGAGAAGGTGAGAAAGAGACAGAGATGCAGAGATGGTAAGTCAGAGATGATAAGAGCCAGTGAGAGAGCGATATGAAGAGATGGAGATGGGGGAGGCAAAGATGGTGAGAGAGGCAGAAGCAGAGAGAAAGACAGCAGTGAGAGACAGAGAGAGACCTGGCCTTGACTCTAAACTGGTGACAGTTCTGATTCTCGGGGGTGCTGGGAATAAACGTGAAGCAGTGACCCTCCTACCCCCATCAGAGTCTTTGTTCACATCAGAGTAGATGAGTCCCCTCCAGTCACTCATACCTGCTGTGTGCTGGGTCCCCAGATACACCCCTGACTTAGTCCTGCTCTCAAGGTCTCAGCCAAACAAGTGAATATCTAAATACAAATTTCAGAGACTGACAAAGGCAAAGAAAACATAGGACAGGGAGATGGGGGAGGGAATGATGAGGGGTGGTGACTTTAGGTTGGGCTATCCCTGAAATTTAAGGCTAGTGTGTAAAAAGGGGCCAGCTGTAGGGAACAGCCTTTTAGCAGAAGGAACAGCATGTGCAAAGCCCGTGAAGTAGGAGTCAGCTTGGGGTGTTTGAGTAGCAGCCAGGGATGGAGGGGGAAACTGGAGGGAGAGGTGGGTGGGTGGTCTTAGAGGACCAAGGAGCGGAGGGATTTTATTTTAGAAGAACATTTGGCCACATTCCTCTACACTCTGTGGGCCCCACTCAACATCCAGGGAGTTCCCTGAATTCTGGGCTGCCTGGCCTAGCTCCATGCTGGTTGTCATTTATCCAAACCAGAAAATCCACCTCCTTTAGGGATCAGGTTCCAGAGAGTTGCAGACGCAGGAGTCCTGGGGACACGAGGTAGCTTGTCCTCCCAAGCCCCCTGGGGGAACCTTTCATAGAAGTGTACCCACATCCACTGTTGCAATAAACACCTCAGACTCTTCTTAGTTTGAGAACATGAATCTGGAAACTGCAATCTTGTATCTTCCACAATCCAGCTGATGAGGAACTCAGCCCCACCTGAGGCTGCCATTTGGGGATCTGGGTAACCGTGCTGTAGGAACATCTCCCCCCTGCCACTGGGCCCTCAGGAACCCCAAGTCTGACAAGTTCCAAGCTTGATGGCCAATCAGCTAATCAGGGCAGGTACTGCTGCACTGGGAGAACCGGCTGAACCCCAAGACCAGGAGATGTTGGGAATCAGGGCCTAAATTTACACCAGGGAAGAGAGTGATTAATGTGAAGAGGAAGTGTCCTAGAGTCTCAGATGGGGAAACTGAGGTTCAGAAGCAAGTGACTTCTGAACCCATCATCATAGAGAGCAAAGCCTGAACACTGAGCTCCCAGTGTCCTGCTCCAGGGTCCCCCGCAGTCCTCAATCCTGCCCCTCAGCCCTACCCATGGCCACTCTGGGCTGCTGGTTAATTTTCACTGCTTTGGGAAGACTGGTGGGCAGAAAGTCAAGGCTGTCAGCGGGTGGTCTAATTGGGCTCCGCCCAAGGGGGCGGGGCCTCTTGTCTGGGGAGGAGCCTGAGCTGCACGGGATTCCAGAGTTCCAGGGGCGTTTTCGAGTGGCAGCTCCAGCACTATGTGACCCTGGACAAGTTACCTCATTCTGTTGGACTCACTTTCCACACCTACAGCTCCAGAAAAACGACAACCTCCAGGCCACTAGAGTTGCCCTAGAGCTCTGTGGGTACTCAAACGAACCCTGTACTAGCACAACCACAGCCACTAGAGTCCCAATTATCAGGGGGTGGAAATGACCCAAATGTCCATCAACAGGGGCTGAGTGGTTAAATAAAACGTGGTGCCTCTACACAATGGAATATTATTTGGCCATCAAAAAGACCGAAAGCATGGATTCCTGCTGCAACAAAAGTGGCTGAACTTCAGGCTGAGTGAAAGAAGCCAGACAAATGAGCTCATCTACATGAAATGTCCAGAACAGGCAAATTCAGAGACCCAAGAAAGCAGATGAGTGGTTGCCTGGGGCTAAGGGAGGAGTAATGGGGAGTGACAGCTCGTGAGGACAGGGTCTCCTTTGGGGGAATGGGGAGTGACGGCTCGTGGGGACAGGGTCTCCTTTGGGGGAATGGGGAGTGACGGCTTGTGGGGACAGGGTCTCCTTTGGGGCTGATGAGCATAATTGGGAATTACAGGTGATGGTGGCACAATATTGGAAAGGTCCTAAATGCTAGACACACTTACAAATGGCAAATGAATTGAATCTCAATAAAAGTGGGTTCGATCCCTGGGTCAGGAAGATCCCCTGGAGAAGGAAATGGCAACCCACTCCAGTATTCTTGCCTGGAAAATCCCATGGACAGAGAGAGGAGCCTGACGGGCTACAGTCCATGGGGTTGCAAAGAGTCAGACAAGACTGAGTGACTAAACAATGACAACAAAAGCAAAAACAGCCCAGACTCCACAGACAGGCAGGATCCTCCTGCTTCTGGCCTCCCTCCCACCTGCTCACCTCCATTCTGTGAAGATAGATGAGGCCTCCACCAGCTCTGCTCCCAGCCTTGCAACTACACTAAGGGGAGAGATGTGGTGTCTCCCTCTGTGTCCTCGAGCCTCACCTTCACCTTCTGGTCAATGGGCCCCTCAACCCTCCTCAGCCTGGAATTTCATCTGAGATCCAGACCCAAGATGGTGATCAAGGCCACCCAACTTCCTCAGCACCTGGGGGCAATAAACCACTAAGCCCAATCTCTTCCTCTGTGATTTTTATTTTAAAAAAAATGTACAAAAGAGAACAATTTAAGGCTTATCAGAAATGTGGAGTCCCAGGCGGGGGCCCTGCCTCGGCCGGGTCTCTGCACTTGGAGGCTTGTCCAGCTGCCCCATCATATTTTGTCCCTCTGGGACACAGGGGGTATTCAGAAGCATACTGTGGCCCTACTCTGTCACCCAAGGCTGACCTCTGTCCCCACAGCCTGGTTTAATGCTCTGCTGTCCCTGTCTTGAAATTCTTAATTCTTGAACAAGTGGCCCCACGTCTTCATTCTGCAAGTTATGTAGCCGGTCTTGTCTGTGCTACTTTGAACCTATGTTTCTCAGGCCATGCAGTACCCAGGCAGTGCTTATGTCCTGGAGCGTGTGGAGGGGCTCAGGCACTCCAGCCTGGGACAGGAGTCTCTGGTTTTCAAAGGTTTTAAGGCTGGAGTAGCTGGACCTGCCACCCTTCAGCCCCACACAGCCCTGATGACCTGCTTTCCTGAATGCCTCATTCCTGGGCCCTCTCGCCTCCTGGACCTTGCAGTATGGCCTCGACTGAGGCACTTGCTCTCTGAGCCCCACTCCAAAGATGAAGGGACGGTCTTCAAACATCAGTCAGCTCTGACCTTCTTCGACTTTTCCTCTTGCTTGCCTGCCTACCAAGCTCTTATTCATACACCAAAGCCTTAGCTAAAATGCCCTTTCCCCAGGAAGCCTTCTCTGCTCACTCTTTGGACTCTCCCAGCTCTGGGTCCTTTCCTCTGGTCCTGTGGGTCTGGAAGTATTTCTGGTTCTGTTGCTCCCAGACTGGAGGCTTCTGAGGGAACACAGGCCGACATAGACAGGTTGAATGGTTTCTCAGATCCTACTGTTGGTATCTGGTACCTTATGAGGACCAGTCCAGATATGTCAAGACTCCAGACTGGCTCTTCCTCTGTGTGATGTTGGAATGGCCCTGTTTTGTTCTGAGACTCAGTTTCTCCAACTTCAATGTAGTCAGCCCAGTCTGTTCTTCATCTAGCCACTCCTTACTCATGTCGACGGTGGCTGGAAGCACATGTAAACACCTTATCCTTTGAAGTTTCCACTTGACACTCAGCAGGTCATGCAGCGGGGCCTCCTGGCCTCTGAGGGTGGGTTTGGATCCTCCTGCCAGAAATGATCCCATCAAGTCTTAGGAGGTCCTGGAGGCTCAGAAACACCCCCACCCCATCCTCCTGATTTCCATTCCCACACTAGGTTAGGGAGCAACACTTAGGAACAGATTGAGATGCAAAGTGGGTTCAGACCCTGAACAGGATGTAGAAGATGCTCTATCTCTTTAAAAAAGAGGAAATTTAGTTTTGACTGCATCAGGTCTTAATTGCTGCAGACAGGCTTCTCTCTAGTTGTGATGGTGCAGGCTTCAGAGCGTGTGGGCTCTGTAGTTTGCAGCACTCGGGCTCTCAAGTTGAGGCTTGAGGACTCAGTAGTTGGGGCGCATGGGCTTGACCGCCTCACAGTACGTGGGATCCTACTTGCCCAACCAGGGATCGAACCCTGGTCCCTTGTCTTGGAAGGTGGATTCTTCCCTGGACCACCAGGGAAGTCCCTAGGAGTTCTATCATTAACGAAGATTCACCTGTGGTTCCTTCCCCTCCTCTTGGCTCCCAGGGCCTTGGAGAGGCACAGGGGCTTCTTGAACCCTCAAGCTTACCTCGGAGTACAGGGGTGGTGGGCGGTAGCGGAACTCCTGGATGTAGGCAAAGAAGGGGCCTTGCATGCTCATGTCAGGGTCCTGCAGTAGGGGCAAGAGGCTCTGCTCCAGGGCTGCCACCTCCTCGTCGGGCACCACCTCGGAGTACTCGGGAGGGGCTGGAATTGAGAGACAGGGTGGGTGAGGCTGGTAGACAAGGAGGGGAGCCCCAGAATCGGAGGCAATGGCCAGGTGGAGCTGGCTTGTGCCAGTTCTGGGGCTACTGGGCTGTGTGCCCTTGGGTTGGGATTCTTGAGGGGGACTCAGGTTGCCAACATGATTGTTCCGGAGCACTTCTAGAGATGGGGGCAGCGAGCAAGGCTGGAGGGGAAGAGAGTAAGCCAGGCCCTCGCCGCTCTCCCACCCATGCCCATCCACAGCAGGATGGAGAGTTCACCTTCAGGCCGCTCTGGCAGGACCCCAAGCCCCCAGTCCATCAGGAAGCTGGCACGGCTGCCCACGCTGGATGAGCGGCTGCCGAAAGGGTGCAGGGGGATGGTGCCGATGACCAGTGGGAGCTCCAAGAGCAGCTTGGATGAGCCCGGGATGTCCACGCAGACCTGGAGGGAAGCATCACGATAAAGAAGACCAGCCACTAGGGCAGCCTTGGCCACATGCTCCTTCTTACAGGAGGAGGCCCAGTGGTCCCAGCTCTAGCCTCAAGGAGGGAGGGGGACTCTGGGCTGGTTGTTGTTGCTGTTCAGTAACTACTAAGTTGTGTCCAACTCTGTGACCCCCTAGACTGCAGCACGCCAGGCTTCCCAGTCCTTCACCATCTCCCTGAGTCTGCACACACTCATGTCCATTGAGTCAGTGATGTCATCCAACCATCTCATTCTCTGTCTCTCTCTTTTCCTCCTGCCCTCAATCTTTCCCAGCATCAGGGACACAGCAAATGCAACCACCCCAGCCTTTGAGGATACTCTACCTTGAGGGCATAGTCCACGTGGAGCACACGACAGTGCAAGATAGAAGGACCCACAGGAGGGATCTGCAGAGCCCGGCCCTGCCACAGTGCCCGCCGCCCGGGGCCCACAGGCTCCCCCGAGAGACTAGCCACCACGGCTCGTTTCTGTTTGCGGGCACCTCGCGCCATGAAGGTCTGGGTCTGGACCACAGCTGCCCGAGGCAGCACGGGGCGCGTGCAGCCGTTGTCAATCTCAGCGAAGACAGGGATCACTTCACCTGTTAGGTGGAACCGCAGGGCCTCAGTTTCTCCACCTGCAACCCTGACACTGGCCTTCTTCCCAATCCAGGCCCTCCCACCTGTTACCTGGTGTGTAGCCCTTGCGGTCGATCTTGGCTGAGAGGGAGACAAGGCCACGGTTACTGTACCAGGATCGGGCAATCTTTTCCCGAGCTCCGGCTTGAGGGGCCTGGTCAGGGGTGGGGGGGAAGAAAAGGATGTGAAACGGGTCCCACTGTACCAATCACAGACCCTGTGGAGCTTCTAAATCACCCTCAGCTGAAGGAAGATTTGGGGCAGGGCTTAGCATCCTGGTTTCTAACAGTCTGTTTGCAAAATGGATCCAGGAATGTGACCCATCTCATTAAGCTAAAAACAAGTGAACAAGCCAGGCACTTAGTGTGTTAAAGAGTGCTCAGTAAGCCATTATTATTGTAAGCTCTGATTGTGCCCCCTTTCACAGACAAGGGACGCGTGGGAGGCTCAGAGAGGGTGAGACACTCACACAGAGCCACAAAGCAAACTGGTGCAGCTGGTTCTTGCACCTAGCTCCACTGCCATTCCCATGCCTGCCTCCCTCCCTGCCAGGGCTCAGCTGTGACCCCCACTTTGCGAAGGAAGGAATGAGGAGCCAATCACTATGTAGCCAGGGCCCTGCCTGCGGCGCCCCCAACCCACCAAGGGCAGCCACTCACCAGCAGAGCGGGTGTGTTGATGTCCACAGGCTCAATAACAGTGAACACCTTCCTTGTCCGACGGGCAGGGACCCAGGGCCGGTGCAGGGTGGCTTTGATGCAGTATCTGACACTGCCGTGTTTGCCTTCAAAGGAAGTCACTAGCGTCCTGGGGGTGGACGGAAGGTAAGACCCAGAGACACGCAGGTGGGGGATCCCCAAAGGCTTTGGGGGGTGAGAGACAGGAGACACTCTGGGGGGCCTCCCAGGGAGACAATCTTGGGTCTCAGTGGCCCCCAGATACCGAGCAGTGGAGTCCCAAACCTGAAAGGGGCTGCAGACTTAGGGACACTTAGAGGCTCCCCCACAATCCTGCACCCCACTCGACTTACGGTGGCAGCTGGAAGCTGAATGGGAATTCATGACGCCCAGGAGGCAGCGTTGTGGTCTCTCCAGTGCCTGCAGGTAGGAGTAAGAGGGGGAGGCTCAGTGGCTGCGAAGGGGCTCCCGGAGCACACAGCAAGCGCAGTGCAGAGGTTCCCCCAGCTGGTACCTGGCGCGAGTAGCGTGGCACGGTGGCTCACAACCTCCACGCGCTCGCTGTAGCTCTGCGTGTACGCCGTGCTCGAGCCCGCGCTGCGCGACTCGGTCCAGTGCACATGGGCGCGACCCCGCGCGCGCAGCCTCAGGGAGCTCACTCGCGCCGGGCCCGCTAGCTCCAGAAGCACTCGGCCGGCCACCGCCTGGCCGCCGCTGAACACGGGCTCAGAGCCCGCGCTAGCACCATCCAGTAGCACCACCAATGCCTTCACCTTGTCGAACAGCATCGCCGCGGGGATACGAACTCGCGGCCCGCGGCCCCTGGCTTCGAACCCGCGGCTAGGAGGCTCGACGGCTGCAGCCTCAGGACGCGAGCCCACCAGGCGCGCGCAGGCGCGCTCGAAGGTCGGGCCAAAGACTCCTCACTGCCTGCGCCGGCGCCGCATTTATACGGCGGGAGGGGCGGGGCGAGACGCAGGTCCCGCCCCCGGAACGGAATACGCCAATGGTGCGGCAAGAGGCGTGATCTTGCCCAGGCGTGGAGCAAAATAACATAAGCCCGGGCTTGCGGCTGGAGGCATTCTACCCCTGCTACCCTCTTGGACCCTGGGATGAGACAAGCATCGCGGCACAGAACAAGTATCTCTCAGACTCCAGGGGTGAACAGGAAAAACCGAGGCCTGGAGGCAGGACCCAGGCCTGAGGTCACCTAGCAAGAGCATTCTGCCGTTGGCTTAATCATCTACTGGCCGCCACTTGCAGACGTGACTCGATGCACGTCCAGCCGAGCTGGAGGGAACGGCCAGGTCCCTGAGAGTCTAGGACTAGCTACCTCGGGCCTCAGCTCGGCTCATCGGCCCGCTCACCCCACCCCCCACCCCCACCCCGTGCAATGGGGGAGGGAGGAAGAAGTGGTTGGGGCCTCCCAACACTGGGCGCCTGCTGTCCCCATCTATGATTTGAAACCCGCTCAGCTGGGTGACCTGGTTTAATGACATCTCGGAGCCCGAGTTTCCACGTTTGTAGAGTCAGAAGAAAATCAGGCCCGACCTCAGAGAGTTGTGCATGAATCGCGGTGTAGCCCTACTCGACCCTCCCAGAGCCTCTCTCCCGACTCATCCACCGCCCCTGACACACTGCAACACTCCGCGGCGCCTCAGCGCTTTTGCCCCGACGTTCCTTTCCAAACTTTCAGCACCTGCCCTCTCCACCCCCATTCCCCACCCTCCTCGCCTCCGCAAACTTCTGTTTGCTCTTTTGACCCAGCTCGTCCCCTCACAGACAGAGCTAAGTGCCAGGGAAACTCATGGAATCCCCGGGTTCATGGCTGCGGTGTGCCTTTGGGACGGTAACCACTCTCTGGACCTCAGTTTCCACAGAGAAGAACCTTAAGTAGGGTTTCCAAGTCGGAAGCCGCCTGTACGCGATATGCGAAGCGCCTGCGCCCTCTGGTGGCAGCATCATACATTGCTGCTTGAACCCACCCTCTACCTTGTTCAGTCTGTAAGTCGTATCCAACTTTTTGCGACCCCATGAACTGCAGGACACCAGGCTTCCCTGTCCTTCACTATTTCCCAGAGTTTGCTCAGACTCTTGTCATGCAATCATCTCATCCTCTGTTGCCTCCCTCCTCCTCCTGCCCTCAACCTTTCCCAGCATCAGGGTCTTTTCCAATGAGTTGGCTTTTCCCATCAAAGGGCCAAAGTATCGGAGCTTCAGCATCAGTCCTTCCAATGAATATGAAGGGCTGATTTCCTTTAGGAAGTCCTAAAACCCCCTACCTTGGCCATCCCTTCTGAGTCTGGCTCAGCCTGGCTGGAACCCCAGCTGAGGCCAAGACACCCCCAGTGGGAGGCGGCCATAACTGGACACAACCAGTGATAGAGGTCAGGGCAAACCGGCAGAGATGGGTAGAGGCTGTCCACTCGGTGATCAGCCTGCTGGTGGGCTCTGGGGCTGAAATAAGGCACCAGGACCTTCTCCCAGGGCCAAGTGAAGCCTAGAAAGAAGACAGGGGGACACAGGCCCAGGAGGAGGCAGGGAATAGAGTGACCTTGGGGGGATGGGATGGCTCATACTTTCTTTTTGGTCACATAAGACTTGTGGGATCTTAGTTTCATGACCAGGTACCAGGTATCGAACCCACGACCCCTGCAATGGAAACTCAAGAGTTTGAACCACTGGACCGCCAGTGTCCTCAGTCCATTTCACAGATAGGTTCCCCCAGAGACCCAGAGAGGAGCAGGGACTCACCAGAAGCCACACAGCAACTCTGCTTCACTCCTCCAGTATCTTAAGAAAGTTACCAGTGAGTGGGAGCAGGAGGGCTGTAGGGTGAGACCAGCTCCAATTTCCCTGAGTCTCAAGGAAAGGGAAGTGTCTACAGGGCCCCTTCTTGCCTCATTCCATGCCGGCTATGCTTTGGTTTCCACAGCCCGTCAGGCGAGAGCCTCCCACACCTGGCGGCTGTTTGGACAAAGTAGTAAGCCTGTAGGCAAAGCATCTAGTGTGTGCAAGGCCGGAAATAAGTGTGCTGTGGGCAGAGAGCCAGATTTGAGCAGCTTCCTGTTTCTACCCATCTTGCAGATGGGTAGAATTTGCAAGATGGGTGAGGTCTGGCTTCCCTGAAGTAGCCAGGGCAGCCCAGAGAGGCCAACATCCTCTTCAGCCACACAGCAGGTGCTAGAGCACAGACTTACTCTTTCTGTCCCTGCCCTCCCCTACTTCTGCTCTCAACTGGCTGTATGGCCTAAGGGAGGAGGACCGAGGTTCAGAGCAAGCAGGGACATGTCCAAGACTCCTAACCTGATCTGACCCTACCCCAAGTCTTCTCCCTGCCTGGGATGCATTCCCACCCCCTTACCTGCAAACAGCACCAAAATCCCCAATCGAGCAAACAACCCTTCATGTAAACACTGGTAAGGGGCACTGGCCGGGGGTGAGACATGGGCCGCCTTTGGGAATCAGAGCCCCCAGGCCTGGGGCTAACTAGACATCCTGGAGTTTAGAGAGGAGGATCTCCTAGCTCCACTAAGGGATCCTGTGAAACCAAGGGGGTCCTGTGGGGCTCCCAGGCACAGAGGCCTTTCTGACCCCATTTCTTGACTCCAGCCCCCATAAACTTTCCTGAGTTTCATAGGGTGGGTTTGAATTGCTAATCAAGGGAGAAGCCAAGAAACCACCTGAGACAAGATTACAGGGAACAGAGACGCTCACAAAGATTAGAAGACTGACCACCTGAGATGAGATTAAGGGCGTGCAAGCCCTGCTCACACCTTAATGTTATCAAAGACCTCCAATGTTGAACCACTGTTATAAAACCCCTCATCTAGTTTTCTGGGGTGGAGACATCGTTTTTCAAGGCAGAAGCCAGCTGTGTTTCCCTTTGCCTGGCAAAGCAGTAAAACTATACTTTTCCACTTCACCCAAAACTTTGTCCTGCGGATTTGATTCCTTTGATTCCTCACTGCTGTATAGAGAGGGCAAGCGATTGGTAACCTCCCCAGACTCCCTATGTGGCGGGGAGTGGGGGGCTGGGGAATGTCTCCACCGCATATCCTCTAGGTCAAGGGAGTCCTCGTGTCCCGGTAAGAGAGTTCCCCTCTGGAGAAGGGTTGCCCGCCCACACGGCCTCTAAAGGGAAAGGGCTGGCCTTGGAAAGGGGAGCCCAGACCTGAGAAGAGGGGTCGGTGGCGGGGATTCTGGCTCGAGGGTGGGGGAGATGAGCGGCTCACCTCGGAGCAGCAACTGCCGCCGTCGCAGGTACGTCTCGGCGGCCGCGTAGTCGCTGGACACGGCGTTGACACCCACGCTTCGGCTCTCGAGCCAGTGCGTGACCGCCCCGCCGCGCGCCGCCACCTCGAGCGCTAGCACCCGCAGCGGCGCCGCCACCTCCAGCAGCACCCGGCCGCACAGGCGCTCCCCGCCGCGGTACGCGTCGCCCGGGCCCCGCGCCAGCTCCAGCGCGAAGCTGCGCACGCCCCCCGGGCGCATGGCGGGGGCCAGGGCGCACGGCGGGGATGATGTACCCGCGCGGCTCCGCCCGGCGCGCTGCTGGGCAGCGTCTGCCGACCTCTCTGGTCTCAGTGCTGGTCTTCGCCGCGCCGGACACCCCTCCCGAGCTTTCTCCTGCTTCTGCGATCTTGTGTGGACGCCGCCGGCCCCGGGCCGGCACGTAGTTGGCTGACTTCCTGGTCCTCCGTGTCCGCCCTCGTGACGCGCTCGGGCCTCCGGGGACGTGCCGCCCGCGTGTCCGCGCGTTTGACTTTGCTACCCCCCAGGGCGGGGCGGGTCCTGTTTTTGCAGGGTAGGCGCTGTTGAGTCAGAGGCGGGCGGGGGCGGATGTGGCTGGCGGCGGAGCGGAGGCAACCACCCGGGATCTGTCTAGTGGACTCATTTGTCCCCTACCCGGCACCTTTGGACCCGGCGCGGCCCCAGCCTCCTCCCCGGCCTTCCTGCCATCATCTGGTTGTTCCCCAAACACACCAAGCTCGGGTCTCGCTTCTTGGCCTTTGCACCGGCGGTTGCTGCTAGGAACGCCCTTCTCCAGGTCTCCATGCCCAAATGTCACCTCCTCGGAGACATGCTCGGGACTTAATTCTTTGTGGCCCTGGCCGCTATGTTTGTGACTGCTGTGTGTTCACTGTTGTGCCTCTTCCATCAGCTGGGTGTCCCCAAGGGTGAGCACTGTGCCCTGTTGGCAGCACCTGATCTTACAGAAGAGGAAACTGAGGCCCCCCAGAGGGGCAGCCGCTGCCCAGAGGCACCCAGCGGTGACTGACTCAAGACTCGAACCTATGTCTGACTTCAGCCCACCGACACCTCCCCGGACCCTTCTTGTTCTTGTGTCCCACCTATCGCCCCCAGGCAGGTGGCCCATGGCCTTATCAGAGGCTGCCAGAGCCTGGGCTCTCAGCTGGATCCAGAGTAGCCTCCCTCTCCACCCAGGGCCCAGGATCTGCCAAGAGCCTGCCTCCCCACCTGACTCCAGCACTCTGAGCCCAAGGCCTGGAAGGACCTTTCTGATTCTACTTGTCTGAGACCTTCCCCTCCGTTCTGCCCCAGAGAGGCCTCTCTAAGCCCAGGATCACAGCAGTCCCCTCCCCATTGAGTGACCTCCACTGAGTCCATTTTTCCCCTTGGCCTATGGACCCCTGAGTTTAAATCCTGGCTCATCCCTCTTCACTCTGTAGCCCCAGGCAGGTGGTTTCACTTCTCTGAGTCTCCCCATCCTACCCTGATCAGGTTCTGGTGAAAAGTCGTCATTATATCGGCTGTATACAGCAGATGCTCAATCCATATTCATCAAAAACTGAATGGCCCTCCTCACTCATGTCACTTCCCCCTCTGGACCATGACCTACGGTTCCGCTGGAGCCTGGCCCTTACAGGGTGCTCTGGCAAAGTGAGCTCGAGGGAGGTCCTGACTAGCCACTTTCCCTTGCAGGCCACAGCTGGGCCCTGCTCTCTGCAGGGTCCCTCTATCGGTACCAGGGGCAGATGTCCTCAGGCAGGTGTGGAGTTCAGGCCCGGGAGACCACTAGGCTAGGATGGGATGGGCTCACCTTGACCCCCACATCCGGCCTGGAATCCCCAGGGCCCTGGTGTCCACTTCCCATGTTGTGATACGAGTGTCCACCCGCCACACACAACAGGCAGCAAGTGGGTGGGTTCCTGCTTTATTTGGAACTGGCAAGGACCCCTCTCCTGGCTGCTCCACACCCACCCGGGGCCTGGAGAGAGCCGAGGGCAGGGGAGGGGTGTACCGCAGGAAATCAGGGGACCAGAGGAAGCTCCAAGCTCCCCCAGCTCCAATCAGCGAGAAAGCAGACCTGCCCTCGCCTGCCGTCTGGCCCTACTCTCTGCCCGAACAGTCTGGGTGGGGTGCAGTGGTTTGGGCCCCAGTCCACTCAGCCCAACTCAGCTTCGGCTCCTTGAACTCCAAGAGGCGCCACTGTACAGGGCTTCTTGGATGGCGTGGAAGTGGCGGCCACACGATGGCCAAAATTGAGGGGTCCGGTGGCAGGCAGGGCTGTCACCCGCAGTCTGAAGGGGCCACGGGTGGCCACCAGTGTGGGGGACTCCGAGCCACCTGGTCAAGGGGGCCGGAGCCAGGCCAGGGAGGCAGGGGCGGTGGGGGTGGGTGTATGGCTTGGGCGACGAGGCCAGGCAGGGCCTGCAGGGAGGTGCCCAACGCATCCAGGCGACTTTCGAGGGCAGCCAGGCGGGCCTCAAGCTCCTCATGCTGGGCGTGCAGCTCCGACATGAGGTCGTACATGACATTCTGGGTCTGCTGGACAGAGAGGCAAGAGAGAGAGGAGAAACCAGGTGAGAGAGGGGAGGGATGGACACAGAGACAGCAGGCAGCCCCGGTTGGGTGGTGACCCACTGATTGGACCTAAGTGAGGGACAGCTAAAGGGCACTACCGGCCCAGCCGAAGGTCTCTCGGGTGGACCCCAGGGAGCGGTGGGAGACAGGTGCGGCGAGACACAGGTCTTGGATGCCAGACTAGGGGCCAGCAGTCCAGGGGAAGGTCAAGGGGGGTCCTGGGGCCCAGTGGGTATGACCAGAGTTGCCCTGAGGGGATGAACTAGCCACGTGGTGCATAAAATGAGAGGGTGGTCTTGGGTGATTCTGGACTGACGTTGCTCCAGGTTGGGAACACGGTCGAGGGGGAGGAGGCTAGGTTGTGAACTGTTCCCGGCTTCCCACATTAAGCTGGGGAGGGGAGGGGGGTCTTGGGGAAGAGGTGACCGCCCCAAGGATCTGACTCCATCACAGACCAGGGGACACGACTGCCACAACAGTCACTGTTACAGCAGGTGGTGGGGTGTCCCTGCCACCTCGACTGCTTCTCACAACCCAGCAAGCAGGGGTGTCCAGATAGATGAGCCGGGGAGTTGTAGGGGGAGGCGGGACACACACGGACAGCCCTCGGTGCAGATGTCACTGTAGCCACCAGGTGGCGCTAGACGATGGTTCCATTCTCAGCCCAGCTCCCTGCAGACTAGACCCTCCTGCCCCCTCATCCACCCGCCCTCCGGAGGCGATCCGCAGCTCACCACCCATTCTGGGCCTCAGGTTTGTGTCACCGCACCCTCCCTCGCCATGCTCTCGCTCTGTGGGAGGGAGACTGGTCATCCACACCACCGCTCCTTCTTACCGCATTGTACCCACAGCCTCTCAGCCCGGAATCTTTACCTGGGCCGGGCCTTCCACCCTTTCCTGTTACTGGTAAGCAAATCCCATCCCAGGGTGAACAAATGCCTCTGCGGCCCTCCTAGGGCCACAGACTCTCATCCCAGCCTGCCTCAAGGGACCACATAATCCCCAAGGCCAGGGAGTAACATCTGGAGGCATCCAGCCCTTGGATTGGAGAAGGAAATGGCAACCCATTCAGGTATTCTTGCCTGGAGAATTCTGTGGACAGAGGAGGCTGGCAGGCTGCAGTCTGTGGAGTCACAAAGAATTGGACACGACTTAGCAACTGAACAAACAGCCGCTGGATGGTTCTTTTTGGCCCTCTCTGAGGTTTAAGTTTTTATTAGAACATATATTTTGTTTTCGTTGGAAAGATACAAATTAAATCAGCAACCTTGGAAAGCATTAAAATTTAATATTGGAAAACATTTTAACCTCGTTAAATTTTTTTAAAAAAAATTAGAAACCATATCATCCAATTCAGTGAAAGACTTACTTCAAAGAAGCCTTCCTTAAATGTATTTTGAGAGGAGCATACTGCTGTAATTACAGGTTTAAATAACTTTTAGCAATTCACATTTTAATCATCTATACTCATGAAATAAGTATGACAATGGATAATCCAGACTATAATATACCTGAGTTTTTCAAAGACATTTAATATGTATTTGGAGCTGGTATCTCATTAGCATCACATTAGTTGGCCAAGGACTTGTGCATGCTCTTAGGATTATGCTCTTTCTACTACCAACTGAATTATTTCTTCAGGCTTCTAGAATGTTTTTTCCTCTGTAATATTCCCTTCCAAATTAAGTTTATGTAGGTTAGTATTAAGTTAAATTGCACTCTTTTTTTATTTTGACCATACTGCATGGCTTGTGTGATCTCAGTTCTCTGACCAGGGATTGAATCTGGAGCTACAGCAGTGAAAGCCTGGAATCCTAACCACTAGGCTCCTAGGGAACTCCCTTAAATTGCATTCTCTTGCTAATGACGAAGAGAGTGAGTCCAAAATGTGATGAGTATGACTAGTAAAATAGAAGAGGAGTTCACATTTTCTAAGGATAATATTAAATTAGGCTCAGATCTATTAATTGATTAGGAGATGGAGCCAATTAGCAAAGTTCACACGTGAACTATTTGTGAAAGGGCAGATGGGAGTTGAGAAGGGTGTGACAAATATTCTAAGAGCTTGCCCAACTGAAGTTGAGTCAGTTGACATATCTTATAATGGATGAATAGAAAGCAAGAAATAGGATGGGACCTGACATTAGAACTAACAAACAGATCCATTTCTAACACAAACTGATCTTACAGAGCTCTGGCAATTAATTTTAATCTCCTGAAAGATATTTAATTGCTATACAAATAAGCCTTCTCCTGAGGCTATAATTTGAATTTGTGTGTGATGAGAGCTTTCAAGCTCTGCTCTCGTTTATTTAGTCACCAAGTCATGTCTGACTCTTTGCGACTGCATGGACTATAGTCCCCCAGGCTCCTCTGTCCATGGGATTCTCCAGGCAAGAATGCTAGAGTGGGTATCCATTTCCTTCTTCGGGGGATCTTCCCGACCCAGGTATTAAACCTGTGTCTCCTGCATTGGCAGGTGGATTCTTTTACCACTGAGCCGCTTGGGAAGTCTGTAATTTGAACTTATATTCATAGCAAAAGAAATTTGTTTTTCTATTAAACTTTAGAGGCTGTATGTAGCTGACATTTCTAAATATGAAAGTACTACTTCACCAATTTAGCCCACTAATTACATATTCTTATTAGAGCTATTAATTAAAAGTGTAAAATAGCCACCAACATTCCAAAGTAAAGATTTTACACACAGATGTAGATTTCTGGCATCTCCCTAACAACTGGAGCCTCTGGTCAAAGTGGACCCTTGAAGACAGGGTTCATATTCCACAGTGGCTGCTCCCTGCCCTGCATCCCTGGCCTGTACCATGGGCACCAGCACTGTTCCTCCCTCCCTGGCAGGAGCTGGGCCTGGTTCTTTACTGAACACCCCTCCTCCTCCCCCTCCTCCTCCTCCTCCTCTGCCAGTCTTCCCTGGTGGCTCAGACGGTAAAGAACCTTCCTGCAATGCAGGAGACCCAGGTTAGATCCCTGGGTTGGGAAGATCCCCTGGAGAAGGGAATGGCAACCCACTCCAGTATTGTTGCCTGGAGAATCCCATGGACAGAGGAGCCTGGCAGGCTACACTCAGTCCATGGGGTCACAAAAGAGTCGGACATGACTAAGCAATTAACATCCCTCACCCTCCCCTGAAGGCCCAACCATCCCCTTCTGGCCCCTGGGGCTGCCCCACCATGCCCTGCTCTCCTCACCTTGGCCAGGTCTGCGAGTGTATTGGTCTGGTCATTCAGCTTTCCTTGCTCAATCTTCACGCTCCGGAGCCTGGGGGACAGGTGGGCAGGTGGGGTTGTGCAGAGGCTGCAGTGGGGTCAGGGGTCTTCCATGCAACTCACCCCACCCAGAGTGACCTTGTGGGGTATGCAGTTAGGGGATGAGAGGCAAGCTGGAGGTCCCCTTGCAGCCATCCCCTCCTGGCATGCAGGGGGCAGCAGAGCCTGGGGGATGGTTCAGCACACATGCACTAACCCCCAGGGAAGAGACTTACTTCTGCGCTCTGGTGGGACCCGGCGGAGCAGAGAGAAACCACAAGGCAAGTTTAACCTCAGCACAGCTGGGTGGCCCGTACCCAACCCGGCCCACCCCCCACGTGCGCCACCCCCCACGTGCGCCACCCCAGGGCCAGACTGGGGGCCCTAGACGGCAGAGGGGCAACCGCCCTTGCTCTTGGGTGAGGTCCAGCCTCTGAGGGGGTGGTACCAGCCCTCAGGGATGCCTCCTCCCTCTGCTTCCTCTCTCCAGCATGCCCTCCCAGCAAACGCAGCTGCCTTCAGCCCTGCAGCCGCACTGTATGCCAGCCTGTACCAAGCTCCTGGCCCCGGAGATGGTGTTTAGTCCAGAAAACTGTGCCCACACATTTCTTGAGGGGGAAACCGAGGCTCAGAGGGGGCAAAGCCAGTGCCTCCTAGCCTCCTACCAGGACTTGAACCTGCACTGCCACTCAGCCTCTGAGACCTTGGCCCTATGGACAGCTCCCTATGCAGGTGTGGGGGTTTGTCCTCACTCCTTCTCTCCGCCCCTTCTGTAGCTAAGCCAGCCCAGGGAGACCATTTCAGGCAGGACTCTTTTTTTCCTCTTCACTGGTCCAAACTCAACCCCTGCACATCCAACATGTGACAGACACTTGGAGAGGACCCTTGTGTCCCACCCATCCTGGGTGTGGTCAAGACCCCTAGGAGGACCCACTTCTCAGTCTGGAGAAGTAGAGGCAGATACAGGCAACTCCAACACTGGAAGTCTGGGGGTGCCCTAGAGAGGAAACGGAGCCACGGACATGTCTGCCCTGGGGAAGTCATTCTTGGCATCTCTGGAAACTTTCTGTTGCAGGTTGAATGGTGTCCCCACAAAAGACATACTGAAGTCCTAACCTCCAGCACCTCACAATGTGACTGTTTGGAAATGGAATCTTTACAGATTTAATCAGGTTAAGATAACTGGTATACTGGTATCCTTATAAAAGGGGGGAAATTTGGACACACACACAGGAAGGGAGAATGATGTGAAGACACAGGGAGAACATATGAAGATGGAGGATCGGAGCAATGCTTCTACGAGCCAAGGAGCGCCTGGGGCTGCCAACAGCTAGGAGAGATGCCTACGACAGTTCCCCTAATGTCCTCAGAGGGAGAATGGTCCTGCCAACACCTTGACTGTGGACTTCTGGCCTCCAGAGTGGTGAGATCACAAATTCTGTTTTAAACCACCCAGCTTGTGGTACTTTGTTAACGTAGCCCTAGGAAATGTGTACACTGTATGCTGTGTCCTCAAGTCTGTCCCCTCTGAGACCATTTCTTCCTTTTCACTGGCTGCTCATACTACACTCCCATCGTGGGGACTCTCCAGCTCAAGAAGATGCGATGGCGCCCTCATACCTGCAGGTAGTACCTCTTGTCTGCTGGGCACCGTGCTCATTCCCACCTCCCACCTTTGTCCAAACTGTGCACACTCCTTGGTATGCATGCACACCTCTTGGTTTCCTACCCAAATCCCATCCATCCTTCAGGCCCTAGTTCAATGTGCTTGATTTCATCAGCTGTTCTTATAAGGCCACTGTTTTGGGGGGCAGGGTGAAGGGGGACCTAAAGGTGAGATAGCCCTGCCCCAGAGCAAAAGAACACAGGTACCTCACAGAGAAGGTGCCTTCTCCACTGACCTAACTGTCCTCAATTCCTACCGTCCAACTTCTCCCAAAGAACTTTCAGGGATATCCCTTAGAGCAAGGTCCAGAGCAGAGACATGTCTGTGCCCCCTATGCCTGGCACACCAGCTGGTTGAGGGAATTCTTGTGGAATAACCAAATGAACATATTGAGGGTATCAACAACAATACCAGTTCCCATTTTCAGAAAATACTATGTGGTAGGCAGGCGCAGGCAAGTCATCTGGTTACCCCAATTGTGTTTGATCCACACTCCATTCCTGGAGAAGACGGATGTCACCACTGTTTCCACTTTACAGATAAGAAAATGAAGTTTGAAGTAGCATAGTCAGTTAGGTGGCAGAGACCAGACTGGGACCCTGTGGTCAGTAAACAACCTTTGAAGGGTCAACAAGGAGGGCTGTAGGGTCTTGTGAGGAAATAGGACAAACACCTGGGCACAGTGATGCCAAGTAAGTGGGGTACCAGTTTCTTTCCTTGCTTCGTAGGTGATAATGGAAGCAGAGGTTGGGGGTACCATGTGTTACTGAATACTTGCTCTGTGCCATGAACTATGCCAGGCATTTTTGCATATCACTCCATTTAGACCTCCCCACAGTCTTGTGAAGTAGAGATTGTTATCATGAGAAATTAATTCAGTCATAACAGTAAACACAATAAATGTAAATGGATTAAACTCTAGCTAAAAAACAAGGATGGTACAGTAAATACAATAAATGTTAATGGACTAAAGTCTCTAGTTAAAAGACAAGGATGATATGGGCTCAAGAAGACTTCTAGGGCAATGAATCTGTTCATTATCTTGACTGTGGTGATAGTTTCATGGGTGTACACATATGCTAATACTGATCAAACTGTGCACTCTAAATAGCTGCAGTTGACTGTATGTTGATTATACTTTAATAAAGCTATTCTTTAAAAAGAGGCAAAATGATTAAACAGCATTTAAAAAATTAAAGCTAGCTAGCTGAGCTTCCTCGCTCATGGCCTGGTCTTCTGTGGCCACACTCTGCTACCCTGCAGTGCCCCAGTAGCTGACCACACTACCATACCCTGGAGTCTCCCCACAACAAGCTGCCTGACTCTGCTGCTCACACAGGGGTCAGCAGTGTCGCCTCCCATCCCTGTTCCTTACGGCTGACTTGATTGCCTTCCTGTTGTACTAGTTCAGACCTTAACATTGTTTTCCTCACTCTCTGATTCATCAGCTCCTGAGTGTGGTTGAGGAGTTCTTAGGGCAAGAATCCATCTGATTTTCCTAGGGAAGCCCAATTGTGAATGAGGTTTTCCAGAATGTAAGAGCTGGGAATGCATAGGCTTATTCCGAAAAGTGCCTAAAAATGCTTGAAAATTTTAAATCAGGTACTGTGTGACTCAACTCTAATTTATTGTTGAGTGCTGGATCCCATAGAATTTGGACCTGTTTAAATTCTAGACTGCTCACTGTCCCATACCTCCTAGTGAACACTGAAATGTGACTCGTCTGAATAAAAACAGGTTGTAAGTGTAAAATACCCACCAGACTGCAAAGATTTAGTATCAAAAACTTTCTAAAATATTAATGATTTTTATATTAATCACATATTAGTAAGTGATAATGATTTTTATATATTAGGTTGAATAAATATATTAAAAAATTAATTTCACTTATTTCTTTTCACCTTTTTAAAATGTGGGTACTAGAAAATTTTAAACTATGTATGTTACTCACATAGTATTTCTTGTGGACAGTGATTGGTATATTATGGTTTATAGGCCAAGTTCTGGGCAGCTATTTGTTTTAGAAAACAAAGTTTTATTGGAGCATAGTTACGCCCATTCACCTTGCTGCCTTCCTGCTACAACAACATAGTTGAGTAGTTGCAACAGAGACATTTTGGCTCACAAAACCTGAAATAATTAATATCTGGTCCTTTACGGAAAAAGTCTGCCAACTCTGGCTGAACAGTGGATTCACCTGAGGAACTTAAACTTGAGCTCAGGCTGTATCCCAGACTCTACTGTAACTGGCATTTGGTATGGCCTATGGGATTTTAAAAAGCACCCCCTAGGTGACTCCAGTGAGCAGTCAACATGAGAACTACTTGATTAAATAATTCTCAGGAAAAAGGGACAACAGAGAAAATTAAGTAATCTCTAATTACCCCACATGATCATACAAATCAGGCCACAGATTTAATTCTGAGCTTCCTGGAAGCCAAAGCAAAAAGGGGAAATTGCTTTAGTGTCCAAGGGGAAAGGCACTTTGGCTATCCCAGAGAACAAAATATGCTTCCTGCCACTTATGTTGGGTGGTCTGCATAATTTATCAGAGGTGATTGCCCTGGAAAAATGCTGGTCCCACTATCCCGCCCAGCACAGAAGCTGTAGGCCCCAACCAACTGACCACCCAGAACGGGAATGGTCATGATGTATGTAGCCACGATGAGCTGTCTGGCCTAGTCTGCAGCCTCCTCCCCGTGAGCCAGGGCTGCCTCTGTGCCAGGTGGACACAGAAACGCGAGTGGGAAAGGTGCTGGACTTACTGATGGATGGCTTGGAGGAACTTACGCTGGTGTTTCCGAACCCGGGCCTGGTCTGGCTTTTTCACCAGCCTGGTGTGTTTGTAGATGAGCCACGTCTCCCTGAGAACGTTAGCAGCGGCGTTTTTTACCTGAGGCCAAAGAAAGAACAATTCCTTGCTGCTGCTGCTGCTGCTCAGTTACTCAGTCGTGTCCGACTCTTTGTGACCCCACAGACTCTAGCCCACCAGGCTACTCTGTCCATGGGATTTTTCAGGCAAGAATATTGGAGTGGGTTGCCATTTCCTCCTCCAGGGGATCTTCCCGACCCAGGGATCAAACCTACATCTACTGCATTGACAGGTGGATTCTTTACCACTGAGCCACCTGGGAAGCCTCGAGTAGGCAAAAAACTATGGAAGGCTCTGGAAACTTCTGGGAACTTCCAGAAACTCCCAGAAACTGGAATGGAAGTGTCCCTCTGGGGTCCTGGGACTGTAAGGCAGGGCCATGTTTACCCAGCCACATCTGTACTCTGTGTGTGTGTGCATGCATGCGTGCCTAACAAACATCACTCACCACAGGCCAGACCCTTTCTATACATCTTGCTAATGTTAACTCGGTGAATCTACACATGGTGGTATCTCTCTCACTTTATATGTGAGGAAACAGGCACAGAGAGACTCACCTGCTGAGGTCATAGAGCTTATGTCGCACCTGGCTGCCTGGTGATGAAGCCCCTGCCTCTGGTTGAGTGGCCCATGGCTGCGCTGTGACTGAGCACAGAAGTGGACACCTGTGGCCATAGCCACGACTCTGTGCATGGCTCAAAGGTGTTCACCTGGTGGTGCAGCTCAGGGCACTCTGGGAATACAGGCAGCATGGTGTGACCCGCGGGCAAACGTGCAGAAATAAGGTGTGGAGAGTCAGCCTTGAGGACCAGGAGGTGAAATGGCTGTGATGGGGCTGGTGTCCTTACCCGCTTGGTGAGCTGAGTGTCCATCATGAAGTTGTGCACGTGTTTCTCTGCCTTGGTGAGCTCCAGCTTCCGGGCCACCACAGCCACCACGAGTGCCGTGCAGCCAGCCCCCTACATGAAGAAGGTGAGGGGGCATGTCAGAATCCACCTCATATGGGTTGCAAGTAGGACACCCTCCCTCCTCCAGGAAGCCTTCCTGGTTCCCCCCTCACCTTTGCCCTCCAAACCTGCTGGGTTGGAAATCTCATCTGAGTTCACTGACTCTAACCCCACCTTGCTTAACACCACTGAATGTCCAGGGAGTTTGTGCCATACATTAGTTCATTTGATTCCCAACAACCCCAGGAGGCAGGACCACTCTTATCCATCTTGGGCAGAGGGGAAAAGTGAGGCTCAAAGATAAGAAAAAGGAAAAGAAGCAGGCAGGATCTGCATGTACATTTGGGGCTGATGCCCATGGAGGTGGGAGGATGGGAAGAATTTCCATCCAGGCTTTGGGTCTATATGATGGAGACAGAGACCCAGCTGACATGTTGCTGACCAGTAATGTGGCTAACTGGTAGGGTCAGAAGGGTGGTGAGAAAGAAGATCAGGTCAGCTGACCATGGTGGGGCATTTTCAGGACAGAAGAGGCAAAGTATAGGTCCCAGGATGTGGGGAAGTAAAAGGAGGGGTCGTCTCCCCTGTGATGGGGCTCCCTGCTCTTAGCAACCACCCTCCCCAGTATGTCCTGAATGGCAGCCAGTGCCCCAATGAGGGACGGAGGCCAGAGAGGACTTGCTTATCCACTTGGTGACCACTTGAGAGACAGAAGGGCAGGAGGGAGGACCCAAGGAGGAGGGCAAGGCTGCCGGGCAGGAGTAGGGGGGACAGTGAAAAGTGATGGAGGAGGGAGAGAAAGGGGGCATTTGGCCATTGAGAATTGGGATCCTGGGAACACAGGACATCCAGCTGTCATCAGCCCAGGAGTGGCCAGGGAGCAGGTGGCTGTGGGTGCTGCATACAGGATGGAAGGAAGGAAGAGACCGAAACCCAGCCCCTGGGACCAGGGGAGTGGCTAGTTTTTCTTACAGATGGAAGCAAACATTTATGGGGAAGGGTGGGCACAAAGTCACCCCTTGAGGAGATCCCATCATGCATTTCTGGCCAGGATATGGGTCTGGGGAGGACTCAGGAGTCTATGTTCAAGAAAAGCCCTGTCTAAAACATTCTCTGACATAAATCGTACCAATGTTTTCTTAGGTCAGTCTCCCAAAGCAATAGAAATAAAAATAAACAAATGGGAACTAGTCAAACTTACAAGCTTTTGCACAGCAAAGGAAACCACACACACACACACAAGGAAGAGACAACATACGGAATGGGAGAAAATATTTGCAAATGATATAACAGACGAGGGCTTAATTTCCAAAATACACTAACAGCTCATACAACAACAAAAAACAAACAGCCCAGTTGAAAAATGAGCAGAACACATTAATAGATACTTCTCCAAAGAAGACATACAGATGGCCAATAGGCAAATGAAAAGATGCTCAACATCAGCAACTGTGAGAGAAATGCAAATCAAAACTATAATGAGGTACCTCCTCACATCTGTCAGAATGACCACCGTTAAAAAGTCTACAAATAACAAATACTGGAAAGGGTGTGGAGAAAAGGAAACCCTCCTACACTGTTGATAGCAATGTACGTTGGTTCAGTCACTACAGAAAACAGTGTGGAGGTTCCTCAGAAAATGAAAAATGGAATTACCATACAATCCAGCAATCCTACTCCTGGGCATATACCCAGACAAAACTACAGTTCACAAAGGTACACGCACCCCTATATTCAAAGTAGCACTATTCACAATAGCTAAGAAATGGAAACGATCTAAATATCCACTGACAGATGAATGGATAAAGAGGATGTGGTACATATATACGATGGAATACTACTCAGCTATAAAAAAGAATAAAATAATGCCTCTTGCAGCAACATGGGTGAAACTAGACATTATCATACTAAGTGAAGTGAGTAAAAAACAGAAAGACAAATACCATATGGTATCATTTATATGTGGAATCTAAAACGTGGCACAAATGAACCTATCTACAGAACAGAAACAAACTCACAGACATAGAGAACAAACTTGTGGTTGTCAGCAGGGAGAGGGAAGTGAAAGGGATGGAGTGAAAGTGTGGAATTAGCAGATATAAACTATTACATATAGAATGGATAAACAACAAGGCCCTACTAATATAGCACAGGAGACTATATTCGGTATCCTGTGATAAACCATAATGGGAAAGAATATTTAATAAAAAGAATGTTTTATGTGTATAACTGGGTCATTTGCTATCAGCAGAGATTGGCACAACATTGTAAATCAACTGTACTTCAATAAAAACTTAAAAACAAAAATCCCTGTCAACTGGGGCAAAGAACATATTGGGAACCTCCATGTGGAATAATATGCAGCCAGGAAAAAGGTGGGCTGATGGCCAATGTGCCAGACAATAGCACAGATGCTGCATCCAGCAAAAGACTCTGAGTTTAGAGGAGGCCATGCTGGGATTCCTTGAGGTTCAAGGATGAGCAAATGTGTGTTTTATAACATATTGGAAGGGGGTGGGCTGTGGAACAGTGACAGGGAGGAGACACACTTGGACAAGGACAGAAGAGGAGACAATAACAGAATAAGAAACAGAAAGTGGCTTGAAAGCCCAAGGTGTGGCTTCATGCGATACCTGGCTCTGTGGTAACAGAAAAGCAAGAAATATTCCTGGGTATAAACACTCCTGCATTTGCTGGAGGCGAGGGCCAGGAGTGAGCTGCAGGCTAAATACCAAACTAACTTTCTGGAAGGAGGCTCATCCCAGTGGAGAGAACATGGCTTTTCTGTTTCACTGTGGGTGATAAGTCATCTTATCTGAATACTTTGGTTTTTTTATTTGTAAAGTTCATTTGAGGTCTTCCCTGGTGGCTCAGTAGTCAAGAACTCGCCTGCCAGTGCAGGAGAGGTGGGTTTGATCCCTGCATCAGGAAGATCCTCTGGAGAAGGGAATGGCTACCCACTCCAGTATTCTTGTCTGGAGAACTCTATGGACAGAGGAGCCTGGCAGGCTATAGTCCATGGGGCCGCAAAGAGTTGGACATGACTGAGAGACTGACATTCTCACTTTTCTTCATAGCAGTGGTTCCAGGGGGGAGTTCCTGATAAGGCTCAAGACTGTGTGCAGGCCTGCATTCTTTTAACCTGGCCTCAGGTGGTCTCTGGATGAGCTTCTGTGGTTCTTGTGGTTATCACACTGACCTTCTCTCTGGAATGAAGACTGCTTCACCAAGTATTTCATCATCTTCCATTGGTTGGAGGTTTTAGTTCTGTAGAAGAGCTCAAAGATACCATTATGTGTATCCCTGAGGCAGAACCGGGACTCTGCCCCAAGGCTGCACTGTGGTTCCCTGGCTGCTCCTCTCCTGTCTCTGTAGCCCCTCCCCTGATCAGCAACTATTTGAAAGGTTTCTGTGCCCACAGGGTCCTGCTCAATTTCAATTTGTGAAAAAAATAACACAAACAAGCCAAAGGAAGCCAACCTAATTCCCCCCATGGTCCTCCCTGGGCCACTTATTTTCCTTTGTAGAGAAATGCATTTGTCCTTACAAAAGTCCGTCATCATCCCCAGCATGGTTTCCTTTCCTCCCGCAGAAGTAGGGGCTGTGTCTCCATTGGGTCCACTCGGCCCCGTTCACTGTCTCATGTTGTCACCATCTCCCCAGGCCCATGGCTCTCTCCTCTCTTCGCCCCTCATCTCTTTCTTTTTGGACACAAGCTGGGGGTACACATCCTCCTCTGGCCCCCATTGGGTCCTTGCTTCTACAGGCTAAGCTGACCCAGCCCTCTCTTAGTTAAAAGGCATTATGCATGTTTCTTTATGTTATTTTACAATCTACTCTAGCACCCCACCCCCAATAAATTAACTTTGTTGTTGTTGTTTAGTTGCTCAGTTGTGTCTGACTCTTTGCAACCCCGTGAACTGTGGCTCACCAGGCTCCTCTGGCCGTGGAATTCTCCAGGCAAGAATACTGCAGTGGGTAGCCATTCCCTTCTCCAGGGAACCTTCCTGATCCAGAGATCAAACCCGGGTCTCCTGCATTGCAGGCAGATTCTTTATCGCCTGAACCACCAGGGAAAACTCCACCCTGGAACCATTGCTATGAAACCCTTCACCAAATCCTCCCGGGTTGGGACACACAGTTTTGAGGGGCACAAGCCTGCTGTGTCCCCTTTTGTCTGCCAAAGCAATAAAGCTATTCTTTTATATTTCACCCCAAACTCTATCTCCAAGATTTGATTTGAAATCAGTACACAGAGGCCAAGTTTCCGGCATCAAAATGAACATGTTAACTGGGGGCTAGGGATAGGCATTCCCTACCATATGTCAAACAAGTCATAACTCAAAACATGGAAAAGCACTTATGGATATCAAAGAAGCTTGGAAAGAAGGTTCCAGAAGGAAAGGATGGGCAGGGAACCTAATGATCGAATCATGGTAAAGACAAGTCACCAGACGTCAAAAGTTGCCCACACAAGCAGATGGACTTAGGAAGACTTTAGGGAAGACGGGGTGCTGCCTGGGCCCACAGAGTCACATGAGATAAACTTTACACCTGAGGGGCTCAGTGGGATGCTCAGCACACCCTGACAGTTAGGCGAGGATGGGGAACTGGGTTGTGATGGCAGGGGTCAGGGGGTATTGACTTGGTATCTGAGGCATAATGGCTTTAGGCATTTCACAAAAATGAAAGGACTGAGTCCTTGCAAGAAGCAGAGGGAATGGGCACTGGTTACAGCCAGGGAAACCAAGGCACAGAAGCATCAAGCCCTTTGCCCTGGATCCAAGGGCCGTGAGTTAAGTGGGCTGTGGGGCATAAAGAGGCAACGGCGACTCTTGGTTCAGAGTGGACCACAGCATCTGGCCTGGCGGGCATAGAAGAAGCTGTATGACTGAGGCTGGAAGAACCCAAGAAGAGATGTCCCCTGGAAGCCTAAAGGGGTGGATTTCATGTCGCATCAAAGGGAAGAGGGCAGTGGAAGGCTGACACAGGGAGGAACTCTGAGCAGGCCCAGCTCGAAATGGGGTGAGCTCCCGTCAGTGGGGACATGCAGGGGCCCTTGCCCTTACCATGATGCCAGTGAGCAGGCACACACCCTTCCCGCAGTAGGTGTGGGGCACCATGTCACCATAGCCGATGGAGAGGAAGGTGATGGAGATGAGCCACATGGCCCCCAGGAAGTTGCTGGTCACTTCCTGCTTGTCGTGGTACCTGAAGGGGAGCCAGGGAGGGCCTAGTCAGTTCACACTGGTCCCTCTGCCTTCATTACACCCCCAGGGGCAGTGCCAGGAAGGCAGGGCCCTGGGTCCACCTGGCTGCATGGGGGCCTTGATTGCAGGAAGCTGACCACTCTGGAGGCTCAAAGTGTCCAAAGCATTGCTATAGGGCAGTGTGGGTCAATGGTTAGTACCAAGGACAGCCCCATGGTCCTCCTGAGGATACCACAGGGCAGAAGGCACCCATACCCTCCTCCCCAGAATCCCTTCCAACACCCTCCTTTCACCTGACCGCCAAGTTGCTCATTATGGGGCAGTAAGGGGTCCAGGTGAGGGAGCTTCCACATGTGTCCACGCATAAGCACACGATCCCCGTCCCAAAGACAGACACACAGACAGATGCAAACACGGGTGGCCATGGGCACCAGAAGCGGCAGGAAGTAGAGGCAAGGATTCAAGTCAGACACCAGGAAGAACTTCCCTAATCAGCAAGGCCCTGAGGAGGGAGGAGGACTCCACGGGGAGACAGAAGTCTGGAGGAGCAAGCCCTGGGGAAGAGAGTCCTAGGACAGTCAACACGTGCAGGGCAGTTGCTCCAACTTCAGGCCTGAGAATCTTCTGGTGTTAGGTGTGAAAGGCGGCAGCATGTTTAGCTCTGGGGAGAGACGCGGGACTCAACTTTTGTTATTCAAGAGGACAGATTCCAAGGCCTCGCAAAGGGACATGATTTGCTCCAGTCAAAGCCAAGCCCGAGACCCTGGCCGTACAGGCTATGAACTGGTGGTATCTATGGTCATCCCAGGCTGACCATAGAGGCTGAGGGACTGGTGCTCTGGATCTGGGGGTGGTTCAAAGCTTTGCTCCAGCCCAGTCCCCTGCCTGCAAAACCCCTCCAGCTCAGGGAGGTCAGGAAGCCCTTCCCAGATGACCCCTCTCCTTTTGGGGCACAGAGGCCGGGCAGGGGGAGCTGGTGGGGAGGGCTGTTCCAGGCAGATGGGGCTGGGGTCAGGGGCTCAAGATAAGGAGATGGAGACTTCCCTGGAGGTCCAGTGGTTAGGACTCTGAGCTTCCAATGCTTGGTGCACAGGTTCAATCCCTGTTCAGGGAACTAAGATCCCACATGCCATGGGGTGTGACCAAAAAAAAAGACCAGGAGGAGATGGAAACCCAAAAGGTGGGACGGAGGGATGGAGGCCTTTCTGCTCAGCCTGGGCTTCCAGGCTGCCTGCTGGGTGAAGGGCACCAGGGACCAAGCCTCATCTTTCACTGTGGCACCTGAGCCTGAAGCTGCACCAGCTTCCACTTCTCCAGAGACCAGCACCCCACACCCAGGAGGCAGGAGGAGCTGGGAACCTATCAGCTATCAGCCATGGGCACGGAGGCTCCAGGCCCAGCTGGAGCTCTGGTGGGGGCTACAGGGTCACCCTGAACCAGGGAGTGGGGGGCATGCAGGAGGTGGGGTGGGACAGAGCCACGGCGGTGGAGTGAGGCAGGCGAGGGGGCGTCAAGCGGTGTTACAGGGCTCAGAATTTAGGATTGGCTGCCCCTTGGCCTTGCCCCATTCCCCGCCCTCACCAGGTGCCCCTGCAGTGACCCAGCCTGGACCTCAGCGATGCCTGACGCGGGGCACCCTCTCCCACTCCCCAGCCATCAGCCCTCAGGTCTGTGGGAACTGGCACAGAGGCACATCAGGGGAATAAGGAGCCCTCATGTGATCCTCAGCCTTGGTGACGAGAAGAGCTGGGCCCTCTCTCCCAGGAGCCCCACATCAGGCGGAGGCGGGGTGGGGGAGGGGACAACTGAAGGGGTGAGGATTGGGGTTCTGGGGACAGGTCCGGCCCAGGGACCTCCCAGGAAGCCCAGTGCCAGCACCACCCATTACAGCCCCTACCCAGCTCATCAAGAGGCAACAGAGACCCCCCTCCCAGACAAGGCATTTCCCTGCCCTGAGAGATCCAGGGGGACCCTTCCCTCTCCATGAAGCCCCAGGGGGTTTCTGGAGAGAAGCAGAAATTGGGCCCTCAGGGTGTCCCTTTAGCTCCTCAGAGCCTCAGTGTTCTCATCTGTAAGTTGGCTGGATGGCCCTGCACCTTCCAAGGCCATTCAGAAGAAACCCCCGTATGGGGGGTCTTAAAAGCTGGGACTGTGCTCACTCATCCCAGGCCCACTGAAGAAGCTGTCCCTGCCCCCTGGGGCCAGCTGCCTCAACAAGGCACCAGAGCTAAACTCTTCTTCCCTCTACTCCCTTCTGCTGCCCCCTCCTTGGTGGCAAGGACCCCAGGGATGCCCAGGGCACCGGGCCCGAGAGTGACCCAGACCCACCGGCATGGTGGCACTGGGGCAAGCTCTCCCCTTGGCCCATGGGCTCTGGGCAGGTCCCAGACACCTGCCTCCCCTTTGCGCTCCCTCCCCTGGTGGCAGCTGATCTTAAATTCCTGGCGGGCAGGACAGCTGGCAGCTTCGCACACATAGCTCGGCTGAGGGCAGGACTCACATGTTTTCCCTACAGTCCGGCAGGGTGGGCAGAGGGGAAAAGGAGAGCAGGTTAAATTGTGGGGGATGCAGGTGGATGGAGGGGGTCCCTGTTCCTGCTGCCTCCACCACCCTGGGCCAGAGATGGGGCCAGTGGAGGGGCCCCTGGAGGGAGGGGAAGCGGAAAGAGGGATGGGGTCCTAGAGGGGTGAGGGTCAGGGTATGAGTTGGGGGTGGCTGGGGACACAGAGTTGGAGTCCCAGGCATGAGGAAGTTGCATGTGAGAGACAGTCACTGAGGCCAGGAACTTGGGGGAGGGGTCAGCAGGATCAGGGGTCACCGGGATGGAGCCATGGGTGGGTATGGGGTTCAGCAGGGTCAGAAGTCATAGAGTCAGAGTGATGGCTGGGGGAGCCCTGGGGTCACTAAAATCGTGGGTGGGCCTGAGGGTCATGGGGGGTCAGGGCCCAGGGGATCAGGGGCGCACCTCTCGCAGACCCGCACGGTCCAGGCAGCAATGATCCAGGAGGAGATGCTGAAGACGAGGAGCACAGTGCCCGGGCAGATGGTCATGAGCGTCTTCATGACGAAGCGCGTGTTGAAGGTGATCTTGTTGAGGGCACCGATGCTGCGGCTGGAGGCGTCCGTGAAGATCTTGCTGTGCAGCAGCATGACGCGGCCCAGCAGGTAGAGACGCAGGAACATGGGCACAGACAGCAGCACGTCCACGTCGGCCTCGGCCGCTGACGGCGTGTATGTGAAGGCCATCCGTGCTGTCCATGTGAAGCGGTAGTGGCCGGGCACCGGGTGGATGGCGCACACGGCCAGCTCCAGGGAGATGAGGAACACGCGCTCGCACGTCATGGCGATGCGCCAGTCGTCTGCCCCGTTGTCCACCATGAATAGCTGCAGAGATCAGGTGGGCAGGACGCAGTGGGTGTTGGACACGTGCCCAGGCCATGGAGGGAGATCCCAGTCCCAAACTGCATCAGCTTTTACAACAAACATGGCCTCACAGCCGAAACCCCCTAGTTCTCAGGGTCGGCCACAATTCAAGCTAAACAGGGCACAGGTGTTCCCCCAAAAGTCAAACACAGAGTTACCAATGACCCAGCCCTCCCATTCCTAGGTATATACGCAAGAGAGATGAGAACAGTTGTTCAAACACATCCTTGTGTGCGTGCAATCACACTGTTCACAGGCGCCCAAAGTAGACACTACCCAACGTCCATCCATGGATGGAGAGAGAAACAGAATGTGGTCCTTCCACACGTGGAACATGTCTCGGCCATGAAGAGGAGAGAAGCACTGGCATGTGCTACTCCCTGAAGACATAATGCCGAGGAAAAGCAGGCAGTCACAAAAGGCCGCCGGCCAGGCTCAAGGAGGCAATGCTGCCGCCTCAGTAGGCCTGGAAGGTGGGGCGTTGAGCCAATGAGGATCATTCTCCAACCTTCACACCCAGTGGAATTTGCCTGGGCAGGTCTGAGACAAGTTTAGGACCTGTCACTTCTCTCCTTTCACATTTTCCAGCTTTGGGGAGGAGAATGTCTATCCTATGCTAGTCCCACCACTGTACTTTAGAAGCACACAACTTATCTGGTTCACAGCTGGAGGAAAATTTTGTCTCCAGAGGAACTGTACCTCAAGTCTCACCCATGTCTGTTTTAGATGATACTTAGCCTGCCAATCCAGGAGATGCAAGAGACGCAGGTTTGATCCCGGGGTCGGGAAGATCCCCTGGAGTAGGAAACAGCAACCCACTCCAGTATTCTTGCTGGGATAATCCCATGGACAGAGGATCCTTGTGGGCTATACAGTCCATGGGGTTGCAGAGAGTCAGACACAACTGAGTAACAGAACACACACGTTTAAATATAATCTTTCTTTCTTTTTTCTTTTGGCTGCACTTCACAGTACATGGGATCTTACTTCTCTGACCTGGGATCGAACCTGGGCCCCTGAAGTGAAAGTGTGGATTCTTAACCACTGGACCACTGGAGAAGTCCCTGCTGCTGCTGCTGCTGCTAAGTCGCTTCAGTTGTGTCCGACTCTGTGCGACCCCATAGACAGCAGCCCACCAGGCTCCCCCATCCCTGGGATTCTCCAGGCAAGAGTACTGGAGTGGGGTGCCATCGCCTTCTCCGGCGAAGACCCTAGGTGATATTTAAAGGAGATTTTGGACTTTGAGTTGATGCTGGAATGGGTTAAGACTTTGGGGGCTGCTGAGATTGATGCATTTTGCATGGGAGAAGGACATGGATTTGGGAGGTGGGCCAGAGGGTGGAGAGTTATGGACTGAACTTTGTCCACTCAATATTCAACTGCTAAGGCCCTAGCCTCCAATATGACTGTATTTGGAAATAGGACCTTTAAAGATATAATGAAGATTAAATGAGGTCATGGGATGGAGCTCCCATCCTACAGGACTGGTGTCCTTATAAGAAGGGTTTATATGAGGGGTATATGCGCATAGAGCAAAGGCCATGTGAGGTCACAATGAGAAGACAGCAGCCTGCAAGTCAAGGAGAGAGCCTCAGGAGAAACCAACCCTGCCAGCTCCTGACCTTGGCCTTCCAACCTCCAGAGTTGTGAGAGAATACGCGTGTGTGTTAGTCACTCAGTCATGTCTGACTCTTTATGACCCTGTGGACTGCAGCCCGCCAGGCTCCTCTGTCCATGGGATTTCCCAGGCAAGTATACTGGAGTGGGTTGCCATTTCCTTCTCCAGGGGATCTTCCCAACCCAGGGATCGAACCCAGGTGTCCTGCATTGCAGGTGGATTCTTTACTGTCTAAGCCATCAGGGAAGCCCCGTGAGAAAATATACTTCTGTTGTTTAAGACACTCAGCTGTGGTGCTGCAAACATACAGCGCTTCATCCTTTTTTTGTTTCGCTGAATAGTATGCCATTGTATGGACGGACCACCGTTTGTTTACCCATACATCAGTCAATGGACATTTGGGTGGTTTCCATTTTTAGGCAATTGTGAATAATGCTGCTCTGAACACATGGGTACACGTTTTTGTGTGGATGTAGTTGCTGTTTCTCCTGGGTGTGTAACTAGGGGTGGAATTGCTGGGTCATATGGTAACTCCATGTTTAACTGTTCGAGGAACTGCCAGACTTCTGTTCCCAGCTGTCCCTTTAGAACTGCTTCCTTTACTTCAAGGGTCATCGTCCTCCTACCCCAACCCCTAGCCAGACTGAGGACCCCTCTGGGTGTCTGCTGACAGGTCTGCATACAGTACAACCTAGGTAGGATTTTCCTACGCTCATCTCTTGCCAGGTTGTGGCTCCTTGAGGTCAGGGGTCAAAAGCTAGAGTCAGGGGTCAAAAGCTAGAGTCAGGAGCCAGATCTGACCTCCTTTGGTGTCCCCAGGCCCTGGTGCTGGCCTGGTGCTGTGGTAACACCTGCCTTACAAGCCCTGAACTTGGCTCTCCAGGCACCTGACCAGGTTTTGATCAACTCCTGAAATAGGAGAATCCTTGGCACATGAGAAATCTTTCAAACAGAGGTCCAGTGGACTAGGAAAAGGAGGCTGGTGCTACAAACACTGGACTCCATGGCTGCAAAACCTCAGAAGACCCCAGGGCTGCAAACACAATCCACGTGCACCTCAGAACCCCAGCCCATTGCCTGCTCCCTCACTGTTCATCTTCTTTACCAAATTATCGATGGAAATTAAAATGATGATATGCGTTCCAGGAAATTTAGAGTGATCTAACCAATGTGTTTCCATGAAGATCTTTTTTTTTTCCTTCTATAAAGTGGCTATTGATCCTTCTATGTTTTAGAGGGTTCCCAGGTCCTGGGGGCTTCCCAGCTGGCACTAGTGGTAAAGAACCCACCTGCCAATGCAGGAGATGCAAGAGATGCGGGTTCAATCCCTGGGTTGGGAAGATCCCCTGGAGGAGGAAATGGCAACCCACTCCAGTATTCTTGCCTGGAGAATCCCATGGACAGAGGAGCCTGGCAGGCTACAGTCCGAAGGGTCAAAAAGAGTCGGACACAACAGAACGTGCAGGCATGGAGGTGGCTGGTGAGGGGGCTCTGGGGTGCAGGGAGGGGAGCTGTCCTAACCCCACTGAGCACTGACCTGGATCTCTCGGGCATGGTAGAGGATGACCAGGCCCAGCAGGATGACCGTAGAGAGGCTGATGAGGCATTTGAGTGCAAATGAGTACAGGGACTCCTGGGCAAAGAGAGAGCAGAAGGCAGGACAGACACTGTGGAGGTGGGCAGCCCTCCTGACCCCCCCACCTGGTCACTTTGCTCGGGAAGTGAAGCTCCGGTCCTTACTCTTAGGCTTGGGCTCACAGCAAGGTGGCACTCCAGTTTATAAGGCCAGGCCTCACATGGGCACAGCACTTCATAGTTTATAAAACCAGGCCTTGAGCAGATGCAGCACTTTACAGTTTACAGGCTGACTTGGCTCTCATCTCCCTCTGTCCTGGCATCCACATGGGGACCCACAACCAGGCTCATAACCTGGCCCAGCGTGCCCTCAAAAGGGGCAAAATTCTTTCCCTGCTCCTCAAAACAGCTCTTCTCTGGTGCTCCCCTGTCTCCTCCTGGCCTGACCCGGAAGCAGCCCCCTTCCCACCTTCAGCAAAAGTGCAGCCCCGTGGTGCAAGGCAGAGGGAAGGGGCTGGAGAATTTGGGCCCCACCTGAGGCCTTCCTGCTGCCCCCAGAGGGTGGAAACAACAGGAGACCCTGGGTGCCCCCACTTCCCACCTCCAGGGTCCCCTCAGCCTCCCCCGCTCACCTCTCCTAGGGCCGATGTGGTCCCAGACCCTGTGCCCAAGGGGGTCTCGGGGAGCCAAGTGGGACCAGCAGGGCCTCCCCGGGGTGCCAGAGGGAAGGGCCATGCCTACCTTGGTGTAGACCCCCCAGGACAGCTCCGTCTCTGTCACCATGACAACGATGCCGAACATGCCAAAGATTAGGGCATAGTCACTGAGGCGCTTCCGCTTCTCAAAGAGCACCCGCCGGTGGCCCAGGCGGTGGCCAACGCTGGGGGGCTTCCCTGAGCGCCTCTGTCTGACCGCCTCATCTTCTTCCTCATCTTCCTCCTCTTCCTGGTCCTGGGGCTGCCCCCGGGGGCTGCCAGACGAGGGCTGCGACGGCTCGCTCTTGGCCACCACCACCTGGATGCCTGGGCCATTTGGAGGCTGCGGGGGGTGGCTGGCCTCGGGGTCCAGAGGATCTCGGCCCAAGGCACCCAGCCCACCACCTAGTGGCCGTCCCTCGCAGCCACTGTGTCTGTGGCTGTTCATGACTATGTGGGTGCTGGCTTTGGGCTTGCTGCCGGCCGCCTGGGGCCTGGCATGGCTCGGCAACTGGGCTCCCGCGCTGACCTGCAGGGCACAGGGAACGTGGTCATGTCAGAGCCTGAACAACTGACCAGATGGCTAGGGACCCCCACCCCAGAACACCCTGAGGCTGGAGAGGTCATGAACCCATCTCAGCTGACATGTGGACTGACTGACCACCCCAGAAATCAAGCCAACCTATGCCTCTCCTCGGCTCAAAACCTCCACACAGGACTTCCCTGGGGGTCCAGTGGTTAAGAATCTGCCTCTCAATGCAGGGGATGTGGGTTCGATCCCTGGTCGGGGAAACAAAGATCCCATACACTGCAGGGCAACTAAGCCTGCACGCTATGACTACAGAACCTACGCACTCTGAAGCCCACATGTCACAACTAGAAAGAAGTCTGTGGCCCACAACGAGGAGCCCATATGCCGCAACTAAGACCCAATGCAGCTAAAAATAAGTAAATAAATATAAAACAAAAACAAACCTCCCAGTGGCTCTCCAGCGCTATTGCATAAAAACTCCTCACTGTGGCCAGGAGGCCTCTATCGTCTGGCTCCTACCCATCTTATCCTTCTCACTTTCCCAGAGTCACTCCCTTTCAGCCACACTGACCTCCCCATTACCAGGTTCCAACAAGCTTGGTCCTGCCTCAGGGCCTTTGCACACTCTGAGGCACCTGCTGCACCCTCTGCCTGGAACACCCTCCTACCAGACCTTTGTCCATTGACTTTTCTGTGTTTCCAAGTACCTAAAGCAATGGATGCTAAAAGCAGTAAACACCTAAAGCAATAAACACAGGTGACACTCAGTAAACACCTCTGTAAGCCTCAAGATGGAATTCTGCTGGCTGGTTTGCCTGGGAGGATTAGAGGCCACCTAAATGAGCCATCTGGAACCACCTTAAGGTGGTCTTAAGGTAAGACCACTTTACCTTACCTTACCTGTCTCCTGAGAAACCTGTATGCAGGTCAAGAAGCAACAGTTAGAACCAGACATGGACTGGTTCGAAATTGGGAGAGGAGTATGTCAAGGCTGTATATTGTCACCAGGCTTATTTAACTTATATGCGGAATACATCATGAGAAATGTTGGACTGGATGACTCCCAAGCTGGAATCAAGACTGCCGGGAGAAATATTGACAACCTCAGATATGCAGATGATACCACTCTAGTGGCAGAAAGTGAAGAGGAGCTGAAAAGCCTCTTGATGAAAGTGAAAAAGGAGAGTGAAAAAGCTGACTTGAAACTCAACATTCAAAAAACTAAGATCATGGCAGCTGGTCCCATCACTTCATGACAAATAGAAGGGGAAAGCGTGGAAACAGTGACAGATTTTATTAATATTTTCTTGGGCTCCAAAAGCACTGTGAATGGTGACTGAAGCCATGAAATTAAAAGACACTTCTCCTTGGAAGGAAAGCTATGACAAACCAAGACAGTGTATTAAAAAGCAGAGACATTACTTTGCTGACAAAGGTTCATATAGTCAAAGCTATGGTTTTTCCAGTAGTCATGTAGGGATATGAGAGTTGGACCATAAAGAAAGATAAGCATTAAAGAATTGATGCTTTTGAATTGTGGGGCTGGAGAAGACTCTTGAGAGTCCCTTTGACAGCAAGGAGATCAAACCAGTCAATCCTAAAGGAAATCAGTCCTGAATATTCATTGGAAGGACTGATGCTGAAGCTGAAGGTCCAATACCTTGGCCACCTGATGTGAAGAGCCAACTCATTGGAAAAGACCCTGATGTTAGGAAAGATTGAAGGCAGGAGGAGAAGAGGGGGGAAACAGAGGATAAAATGGTTGGATGGTATCACTGACTCATGGACATGAGTTCAGAAGAACTCAATGGGATAGTGGAGGACAGGGAAGCCTGGTGTGCTGCAGTCCATGCAGTTGCAGAGAGTCAGATACGATTTAGCGACTGAACAATGACAAGTGAGCCATCAGGAGATGGTTCCGACCCAGGCTTGTCTCCTGACTTCTGGAATCTTGGACAAATTAATCTCACTCTACTGAGCCAAAGGCCTGAAGATACTTACACAGTCAAAGGGTATGGCCAGGGAGATATTAGGGACCGTGACTATGGCTATGAGACCCTCAGGTCCCTCCTGCCTGGATTCCAGGACCAAAGGAACAATCCAGGATTTAATTCTAAGATCCCAGAATTGAGGAATGCCCTGGCAGTCCAGTGGTTAGGACTCTGTGCTTTCACTGCTGAGGGTCCAGGTTCAGTCCCAGGTCATGGAATTAAGACCCCACAAGCCAAGGTGTGGCTAAAAATAAAGACATAAAACTTAAAAAAGAAAAAGATCCCAGGGAATTCCCTGGAGGTCCAGGAGTTAGGACTCGGTGCTCTCACTGCTGAGGAACAGGTTTGATCCCTGGTTGGAGAACTAAAAATCCTATAAGCCATGTGATGCAGTCAAAAAAACAAAAAGATCCCAGAACTGATTCTATAGCACCTTGGTCTGGTTCTGCCACCTTGGGCCAGGCTCAGTTTCCCCACAAAGGAAACTGGCTACTGAGAAGCAGACAGGCTGATATGCTCTGACATCCTCAGATTCTGTACCTGCCTGGGGCCAGGTCCCGTGTGTCATGTGCAGGAGCAAGGACCTTGAAGACAGTGATATGCACAGGATGAGCCTGCCTGGAGTCCAATCTTGCCAGACCCTCCATTGCTCCATCCCAGCCCACCCCAGTCACTCCTCACCCCCACAGGCACCCAAGCTGCCACCACAGCCTTTGTTTACTGAACACCCACTACATGCCAGGCTCTGTCCTTCACCCAGAGTTTTCTCCTTAATTCTCACAACATCTCCAAAAAAGGGGTCCTAGGATTTGGCTTGTTGTACAGATGGGGAAACTGAGGCACCAGTTTCCCTTCACTGTGTGGTGAAGGGTCCATCTCCTTACAAGGCAGATTCTACATAAGGCTGCCTTGTGGGATTCTCCCAAGAAGCCAGGCAGCGGTGGGCTGTGGCTCCAGTGTTGTCCTCTTGGAAATGGCTAAGCTGGTGTGTGCTGGGGGCTCGGGAGAGGGGGCTGTGTGCAGAGACAAGACACCTCCCTGGCCCTGAAACCACGTTCCTAGGGGTGAGAGACTCAGACAATGTCACACCAGGACACACCATGATGAGCAAGGTTGCCAGGCGAGACAAGGTGACCTTGGCCAGGGCACCAATCACCGCATGCACTGCAGGACTACCTGTGTCCATGTCCACCCAGCCCCCAGACAGTATCTGTCCCACTCATTACATGTCCCCAGACGAGGGTGCCAGCACACAGGAAGAACACAAGAAACATGAGTCTTAGGACATGTCCCACTTCCATCCATCCTACCAACCAGGCTGTGGCCACCTGTGACCTGACGCTTCACAGTTTATAAGAGCTGGCCCCACGTGGGCCCAGGACGTTACAGTTTGTATGGGCTGATTGCCTGCAGGCCCAGCACTTCACAGTTTATAAGGCTGATCTTGGCCCTGATCTCTCTCTTTGTCCTCAAAAGCACTCAGGTGCCACTCTTCTGGGGCTATGGTCCCTGCTTGCCATCTGAAAGGCCATGAGCTGCTAGGTGGGACTAAGAGCCTACCCCTAGGACACACACCTGCTCTTCCCCAAGAGACAAGGAAACCTCAGACAGTCCTCCCATCTTCCCTCCTGAAGGTGCAGAAGGGTCCCTGCCCAGGGCTTGGGGACAATAGGAAGGAGAGGGGATGGCCTGGCAGACGGGACTGGGAGGGGGTGGGAGCGCTGCAAACGACCTTCTGAAATGCACCGATGAAGATGCAATTTGGGGATGTGACTCAGCCACCTAACACACAGGCCAAATTCAGCCACGTGGTGGCCATGCTCCTCCTTGCCTGGCAGCCACGTCCTGACATGCCCTGGGCAGAGAGGGAGTGGGGTGGAGCATGTGGATAGGCAGCAGGTGACTTCCAGGGGGGCGGAGGCCTGGAGGGCCTTCCTAGGGCCCATCACGTTAATGCGGTTATTTGTTATTTACTCGCTCAGTTGTGTCTCTTTTGCGACCCCATGGACTGTAGCCCGCCAGGCTCCGTTCATGGGATTTTCCAGGTGGACCAAGACCTTGATAAGAATTACTGCATTTAATCCCTGTGGCTACTCAGAGAGGCAGATGGCATTCTTACTCACATTTTACAGATGGGAGACAAGGCTCAGAGAGGTTTAGCATGTTGCCTGAGGTCACACAGCCAGGAAGGGCAGGGGCTAAGTTAGTTCAGTCTGGGGGTGGCAGGATCTGCCTGGATCCCTCTTGACCGGCAACTATTCGGAAAGGGAGCCAGTCTGGCACTGCCCTTGAGGGACTACAGAGCTCAGAGCACAGGAGTGGTAGCTGTCTGACACCTCCCATGACCTCATAGGAAGTGGAAGGACAGAGTGGCCTGCCCGAGATCTCACAGAAGAAGGGGCCAGCCCATAATCTAAAGACTGGGTGGGACCAGAGGGCCTTGGGGACAAGAGACCCTACTCTTCCCCAGGTTCACCTTCCCCTCCCTCATTGCAACTTGGGCCTAAAGGTGGGGTCCCCGGGATCCTCAGAGTTTTCCTAAAGAACCAGAAACTCCTATAAAACCCCAGCCAAGGTTTCAATGTCCATGAAAGGGTGTGATTTTCTGGGTGAAGGCCCTGAGTTCTCCAAGGACTTCTTCTAAAAAGGGAGAAACACCCTGTGGGCTGTATTTGGTTTTGAAGGTTCTTGGAATTGCTAAAACTGTCTCACATGTCTGGGGCACAAGACCTCTGTTCCCTGAATGCTGGAGTAAGGAGATGAGCAAACCCTGCCTTCTGCACCATTTCAAGAGATACTGTGGGAAACCTGTAGGAGGGGTAGGGGGAACCCAGGAAGGTTCTTGAAGCAGAGAAGAAAGTGTGCAGGCAGCAGGGACCAAGGAGGCCAGCTCCTCTGAACTTTCCCACCCAACAGGAAGAGAAAGAAAATGACCAGACACCAAAGGCCCTCGAGTGAGCTCTTTTTACAAATGATGGGTTGATTACAGAGGGACCTTTGGGTATTCCAGCCAGGACGAAGTCACTGCCACTTCCTCAGCTACTTCTTTAGTAACGGGGCATCTTAGTGCCAACCCAGCAGGGTCAATGACCAGAAAGAAATGAGATCTCACGTGGAAAATGCCTAGCACGCAGTCATGGGTACGTTGTGGTGCCACTGCCCAATACCGCTATCTGTCCTTCAGAGCTGGACCAGGAGAAAGTACCCCCTGCCCATTACTCTCAAAGGCAGAGCCTCCTTGGGGCAAAACGCCCACCTCACCGCTCCCAGGAACTGTGGACAGAGCAGCACATGGCAGAATCTTGTAGGTTTTGTGGGCAAGCTGTGGGCTGTGTGTCCCTGTGGAGGGTAGGGAAGGACCCCAAGACACTCTTCCACCATCACCCTTCAGGCCCTAGCTCTGCCGGGCGGACAGGATCCATTTGTCCTCCCACGCTATGGGCTGGTGGAGAGTGGGTGCAGCATGTCATTGGCTGACTGCCCCATCCCTTAGGCATTCCCGCCTTCACCACCCATCAGGGTGCAATTAGCCTGCCCTAGCCTGCTCTCCCAAGTGCCCTCCACTCTGATGCGTCTCCATCAGCATCTCTGGCTCACCCCCAGCCTCTAGCACTCACATCTGAGGACCCACTCTCCAGGACAGCCAGAACAGTGCGCTGTGCAGGGTGCCCGACCTCTGTCCTGGGAGAGCTAGGGGGCCAGTTTTACGAACCCTGCCATGCTGCCCCTAAAGGCTGGACACAAGGGCTAGTGGTGAGGGTCTCGTTCCTCCCATTCCCGTGTCAGTCCTGGGTTACTGCCTCCACCCCGAGAGCTCCCCCACCGTATCTATGGAGTTTGGAGACTCACTGCTCTGCCCCCGCCAAAGTGAACCCAGTACCCTCCCCCTCCAGGATGGGGATCCGTGAATCGACTCACTGGGGCAGTGCACATACACACATTCCCCCCACTGCCATGTCCTCTCGGTTGCGGACCCCACGAAAATCCTCCCTCCTGGCTCCTGCCCCAAACGGCATCTCACTCCGGGACATGTCTCCCTGGGTACCCCTGCCCATACCACTCAGTACCTGCGGGACTCGGCTCGGGCGGGCGGACGAGGCTGGAAGGGAGAGGGACCCACGCGGCCACGGACCCCCAGGTTGGGGCCGGGGCCGGGGTTGCGGACGGGGCGGGCAGCAGCGGGCAGGCGCGAGGCCCCGGGGCGGTGGGGCCGGGGGCAGCGGCAGCGCTCGCATCCCCCGCAGCCCTGAACACGGGCCCGGCCGGGGGGGCGAGCTCCCGCCCGGGCCGGGAGAGGAGGGGGCGGTGCGACGCCAGCGGCGCGGCCGATTGGCCGAGCCCGGGTTGGCACCGCCCCCGGCGACCCCGCAAGCCCCGCCTCCATTTAAAGATCCCTCATTCCTCGGTGCCCCTTTCGCCCCCCAGCGTGCGGCTGGTCCTCAAACTCACCCTCCTGCTCCGCGCGATGCAGAGGACCATGGCGAAGCGAAAACTCCCGCCCTCGATCGTCTTTGAGAACTCCTAACCACCCGTTTTCCAAAATCAGGTCCCAAACTCCAGCCACCTCTCAACATTAGCGCACCTGGGGGCTGATCACATCCTCTGCACTTGCAGAGGTGACAACTTTGCGAAGTGACTGGCCACCTCCCTCCTGAAATGACCTCGTCAAACTTCCGCTCTGTGTGTGTGTTTCGGGGGGGGGGAAATTGGGGTGGGGAAACAAGATGATGTCAAGTAGAAAGTGCCTTGGAGCTGGGTGTGGGGGCTTTCAGGGCTGGGGGTGGGGGGTGCTTGCTGGGGCAAAGGCCATCTTCTTGAGAGGAGAGAATCTACTCAGATTTAGCCCCCTCCCCCAGTCCTAAACTCTCCAAAGCAATGCCAGAATGGCAGGCCAACAGATTATTTTTTGGGTCCCCCAAATGGTGCCCCTTTCCCCTCGTACTGAGGACGACCTTGGGCAACACTCATTCGATGTTCATGGAAGCTCAGAGGAGCCTTGGGGACTGGAAGGTGGAGAGCCCTTACCTCCTCCTTTCTCAGGCAGCCACACAACCTCAGCCTCACCCTATCCCCACCCTGGCAGCTGGGTGACTGAACCTGGCTCTGTCCTCCCTGGCCTGAGGGCTCCTGGAGGCAGCCGTTCCCCCTTCTCTCTCCCAGTCCTCCATCTATTTTCCTCCTGGCCCTAAGCTTTGGGCCAGGTAAGAAACATCTGACTGCTTATCACTGCCTCGGGGCAGCTATCTGTTCTTTCTGCGGTGCCCAGAAAATAGCTGGGCTGAATGAATCAGTGAGTGGACAATGGCTTGGGCAGGAGTAGTCCCATGGGTCAGTGATGGAGGTGAGGGTGAGAGGAGCCAGGTGATGGGTGGGGGGTCAGCAGATGGGACTCCTGATCCCTCATCTCCAGAGCCTGTTCTTTATCCCAGCCTGATTGGAGCACCCTGAGGAAGGCCTAGCCATGGTCTATGCTAGTCGGGAAGTGGAGGCCTGGGGACCCCCATGCCCTGTTGTGTCCATAGGGGCTCCAGGAGTGGGGTTTGGGAACCGTAAGGGGATGCATTCTCAAACATGCTTCATCCTGCATCCCTCTATCCACTTACCAGCCCCATTTCCCAGGCATCCTCAGACTCCCCTCAGCTCACTCCAGGCCTTTGCACTTGCTTTTCCCTTGCCTGAGCCACTGGGGCCTTTTTCTAAAGCACAACAGTAATGGAGCCACCCACATCTCCCTTGGGGTCTGGCACACATCCCTGTGTCGCATTCAATGCCCTGGCCCCTGACAGCCTATGCCTGCCCCCGTATGGGTCCCTGCCCCACAAAAAGCATTCCCGTTGTGCCTACCGATTGACTCAGGCTTGCCCAGACTGCTGTCATGCCCCTGCAGCATTGTGCGTGTGTGCTCAGTCGTGTCCGACTCTTTTGCCATCCCCCAGACTGTAGCGCACCAGGATCCTCTGTCCATGGGATTCTCCAGGCAAAAATACTGGAGTGGGTTGCCATTTCCTACTCCAGGGGATCTTCCCCACCCAGGGATCAAACCCATGTCTCTTGCACTGGCAGGTGGATTCTTACCACTGTGCCATCTGGGAAGCTGCTGCAGTATCCAATGCTTTCTGAATTCAAGTCCACTGTGCAAATGTCCAGAAATTCACAAGAGCATCGACCACAGCCCACAGAAGCCCCTCCAGTCCCCCTATCCTACCAGACCCTGCAGGCTATGTATTTACCATCTCTCTCTCTAGAAAAATCCCTATCTCTCCTTTGGGCTCACATGCCTCAAGGGATCAGGAAACTCCTTCATGGAGCTACATTTAGGACAGTCAATCTGGTGACCGATCACCTCCTGCCCAAGTTGGCCCTGTTGTCTGCTTGAATCTCATCCCTCTGAGACAAGGCTGGCATTGGTGGACAGAGGTCAGGGGTGGGCTTCCCAGGTGACACTAGTGGTAAAGAACCTGCCTGCCAAGGCAGGAGATAGAAGACACATGTTCAACCCCTGGGTCAGGAAGATCCCCTGGAGGAGGGCATGGCAACCCACTCCAGTATTCTTGCCCAGAGAATCCCATGGACAGAGAGCCTGGCAGGCTACAGTCTTGGGAGGAAGGGTCACAAAGAGTCAGAAACGACTGAAGCGACTCAGCACACACTGGATGGGATATATCTGAGTTTCCATTCCAGAGCCTCTCAGCAGCCCACAGTTAGCTGGAAGGGACTCAAGGAGCATGAACATGAACTTCAGCTGGGAGACCCACAGGACTCAGGCCCCAGGAAATGACCTACAGACTGCTGAGGGGGTAGAGGCTAAACACGAAGCCCCTCCTCCAGGGCCCTGAGGGGTGGACCACAAGTTCAGGGCAGTGGCTATGGGTCTGGGTGAAGGAGACCCAGGAGAACCTCACAGGGACTGAAGCACCCAGAGGCAGAGGCAGTGACCTGAGCTGGGGCAGACTGGCCACCTCTCCATCCTACACCTAAGCTGCATATTCACAGAAGTCTCAGACTCATCCTGGGTCTAACCAATGACTGCCTCAAAGGAGGCAGGATGCTAAATCCCCTGTGAGTGTGGGAATGGCAGAGTGGGGAAGGTATTCACTCACTCTCTCATTCATTCATTTATCCACACATTCATTCGTTCATTCACACATCCACCGAGTTTCTTTTCCAAGTGTGGTGTGGAGGACGCAGAGTCTGAGATATCTTCCCCTCTTGGAGTTGATCTTCTCAAGGAAGGGAACATCCTTTACTAGTAAAGGACTAGTAAGGCTTCCACACAAAAGCATGGGAGGGACTTCCCTGGTGGTCCAGTGGTTAAGACTTCAAGCTCCCAGAGCAGGGGACCAGGGTTCACTCCCTGGTCAGGGAACTAGATTCACATGCCACAACTAAAAGACCCTGCATGCCTCAATTAAACATTCTGCATGCTGCAATGAAGACTGAAGATCCCATGTGCCACACCTAAGACCCAGCACAGTCAAATAAATTAACTTAAAAAAAGAAAAATAGACAAGCTTAAAAAAAAAAAAAAGCATTGGAAAAGAATCCAGTGAAGAGAAAAACGGGAACGGAGGTGGGAGCCTTTAACTAGGGTGTTCTGGGGTGGCCTCTCAGAAGAAGGAACATTTGAAAGCGGGCCAAGGAGCCAGCCCTAGAAAAGCTGGAGAAGGGTACACCCAGAGGAAGGCACTGCAAGGGCAAAGGCATTGAGGTGAGATTACTGAGAAGGATGTGATGGAGGAAGAAAAGGGAGACAGGTGGGGCTAGAGTGAGGGAGTAAGTGGGGTGGGAGGAGTCACAGAGGCAAGCAGGGGTCCCACTCTCAGGGTTGTGTGCAGGACTCTGAGCACAGCAGAAGTCATGAAGGGTTTAGCCTCCTAGTGTCCTGGTAACTGTGGGGGTTGGGGGGGTAGGCATTCCAGAGGGCTTGTTCGTGGGCTCTTCAGTATTGAGGGACTGCCTCCCCCCAGAAGCTTCAATCATTCTATCAGCATTTACCGAGCACCTCCTGTCTTCAGGGCTACTGTGAGGACGAAGACACACAAAATCCCCCAAATGCAGGGTTTCAGGCCAATGGGCAAGATAAGATATTGAATCAATCAATAAATACAACTGGGGCTTGCAGATGGCTCACAGGGGAAATGAGGCCAGGGAGGGGTGGGAAGGAACTGTGCCTGGCCTCCTCTGTTACTTACCATTGGCAGCCCACTCAGGAGCTCTCGGGCCCTACTCTGGAGGAGGAGATGGGAGCCTGGGGGTGGCACGCAGGCAGAGAACGGGCTCTGTCATTAGCACCGAGTTCCCATGAGCGGCAGGGAGACCCTCCATATCCACCAGGGGACCTGCCCTGGGGCTGTCTTGTTCATTCAGATGGTAGCTGCATCCTTGCTCCAGACACTAGCCTCCCCTCCCGCCCTTGCCACTCTCGGGCTCAAAGGCTCCAGACTAACACTTCCTCCCCAGAGTCCCCCACATCTGACAGACCAGTCCATGATCACTTCTGAATTCATTCCAGCCCACCCCTCTGTCCCCATCCCTACAGCTCCTGCCTCTGCATAAGGCTTGATTCTGAAGCATGGTGCACCCCTGTGTGGCTGTTCTGATTTGAACAGTATCCCTCCCCCTAATTCCAGCTCATCCAGGGCATCAGAACAGGACCTTATTTGATCACATTATTGGTCTTTGCAGATGTAGTTAAATTAAGATGAGGTCTTCCTGGTGGCTCAGACAGTAAAGAATCTGACTGCAATGGGGGAGCCCCGGGTTCAATTCCTGGGTCGGGAAGATCCTCCTGGAGAAGAGAATGGCTACCCACTCCAGTATTCTTGCCTGGAGAATTCCATGAACAGAGGAGCCTGGTGGGCTACATTAGTCCATGGGGTTGCAAAGAATTGGGCACGACTGAGCAACTAACACTTTTCACTTTCACATACGCATTAGGGTGGATGCTAATCCCATGACTGGTGTCCTTATAAGACCACATGAAGATACAGACATACACACAGGGCAGAAGGCTAAGTGAAGACAGAGACTGGAGTGAGACAGCCACAATCGATGGAATATCTAGAGCCACCAGAGGCTGGAAGAGACCTCTCCGGGAGCCTCCAGAGGGAATGTGGCCCTACCATGCCTGGATTTCAGACTGTTGGCTTCCAAAATGCGACAGAATACATTTCTGTTGTTTTAAGCCAACCATGGTTGTAGACATTTGTTACGGCTGCCCCCAAAAACTCTCACCATGGTCATGGACAAGGGGCCACCCTTCTCTGAGCCTCAGTTTCCTGAAAAGGGCAACGAGGACCCTCCAAGGGCAAGGGGAGGAGTTAGGGAGCTAATCCCAATTAAATGTGCCACAAATACTGTGATGGCTGACTGGATGTTCCCCATTGCTACTGGCCTGATCATGACCTGACCTTTTTTTTTGGGGGGGGGCCACACCTCTCAGCATGCAGGATCTTAGTTCTCAACCATGGCTCAAAGCTGTGCCCCCTGCAGTGGAAGCTCAGAGTCTTAACCATTGGATGACCAGGGAAGTCCTGATCTGGACCATTTCAAAAGCTCCTTTCTGGCCTCCTGGGCTCCAGCCCAGTCTCTGCCAGGTCCCAGAAGGGATCTTTCCTTGCTAAAATATGATCATGCTGCTGCTAATTCTGAGTGCTCAGCGGCTCCATGTGGCTTCACAGCATCTGTATAATTAGATCCCCAGCATGGCTCCAGCTGGCCATTGGCAAATTCCCTTCAAGACCCAACTCAGGGATTTCCCTGGTAGTCCAGTGCTGGGAAAGACTGAGGGCAGGAGGAGAAGGGGCAACAGAGGATGAGCTGGTTGGATGGCATCATTGACTCAATGGACACGAGTTTGAGCAAACTCCAGGAGAAAGCGAAGGACAGGCAAGCCTGGCATGCTGCAGTCCACTGGGTCAAAAAGAGTCAGACGTGACTGAACAACAACAACAGGGACTTCCCTGGTGGTCCAGGGGCTAAGACTCCTCGATCCTACTGCAGGGGGCCCAAGTTTGATCTCTGGTCAGGGAACTAGATCCCACATGCTACAACTAAGAGTTTGCATGCCACAACAAAGAACAACAATCCCAAGTGCCGCAACTAAGACCTGGCACAGCCAAATAAATAAATTAAAAAAAAAAAAAGACCAGCTCAAAGAGCAATCACACCTCCTCCAGGATGCCTTCCTAGATTTCCCCCAGGCAAAATGAATCCCTCCTTCCCTTTCCGTGGTCCCTCAGCATCAGGCAGAAAATTGGCCCCAAAGAGTTAATCCTCCATGCCCAGTTCAGTCCAGAATCTGCCCACTTTCCTGCATCCCTGCAGCCCTGACCTGGTCCTAGCCAAACTGACTACTCAGATGCCCCTTTGGCCTCCCCCATGGCCTTCTATCACTTCCACTCCTGCCCCAGTAGTCCCTGTTCTCCATGGCAGCCACAGGGGCTTTTGAAAATCATAAATCATGATATATCTCTCCCCAGCTCACACACCGTCCACAGCTCTCCACTGTTCTGCAGTCCACTCCCTCACCACAGCCCCGGCCTGCAGAAACCCCCACCCTCCTCCTCCTACTCTCTCCCGCTTGCTTATTCTGTTCCAGCCACACCCGTCTCCTCACTGTTCCTCAAACACGCCAAGCTCGTTTCTGCCTCAGGACCTTTGCACATGCTGTTCCCACTGCCTGATATGCTGCTCTCCTAGCTGTTGCCTGACTGGCTACACCTCCTCTCTTGTGTCTCAGCTCATGGTCAGCTCCCTGGAGAGGCCCTTCTGTCCAACTACGGAAGCCTCTCCGACCCCTCAGTCATTCTCTAACACATCTCTGTGTTTTATTTTCCTCACTGTGTTCCCAGAGCCCAGCCCTGGGCCTGGCTTACCATAACTGCTTAGTCTTTGTTGACTGACTAAATGACCCCACACATTTGACACTGGCACCTGGTCCCCTCCACAGAGGCAGCTCACTGCCAAGCCCAGAATGTCAGTCAATATTCACAGGAGAAAGATCAGAGGAGCTGCTCCCTGAGGGTTGTCTCTAGGGATTGAGGTCACAGGATCTGGGTGGTGGAAATTATGGGGGTTTTAGAGCTACTCCAACTCAGTTCAACTCCCTCCTTCTGGCTGTGTAACTCTGAGTGGATCAGTCAGCCTCTCTGAGCAGGTTCCCCACCACCTGAGAGAGTGGACAGTGACTCTCCAGAGGGGACTCTAGAACACATAGTCATGACAATAATAATCATTATTATTATATTAGTAGTATTATTTCAAAGGTTGGCACTTTGAAATCACCAGTTTTTCTATCCAACTCCTGGTCCACCCCCCAACTCCCAAAGGTGACCTGAGTTTGTGATTCACTCACCCTGGAGTGCAGGGGTGTTTCTGATGAGACACAATGAAAGGGGCTGTCTGCTTTAGTCCCACTGGGCTACCATTTGGCTGGCAGGGGGCTGTGGCCACTTTTCTCCTGCTCCGCCCCTCCCCGTCAACCTGCAAGGACCAGACATGGGTTGTGGGGTGGAGCCAGGGTCCCAGGAGGGCAGGGTGTGGACAGCTCCCAGACTGCAATGGTCTTTAGAACAGATCTGTGCTCTGACAAGCTGAGTTTTACCTTGTAAGTTTCAGGGAAAACTGTGATCAGTGGTGGCACTGTCTGCCCAGGTAGGGGCCTGTTTCCTTCTGTGGACCCTTCTTTGAGCCCCTGCAGATACACCCCCCCACACACTAGACCCCCTCCCTGGAGGCCCCCCTCCTTCCCCTGACACCCTCTATCTGCCTTTCCTAGTGCTGGTCCCTGTCTTCCTCTCCCGTGCCCCCCCACCACACCCCCACCAATTCCTTCACCACAGGAAGAGTTGGGTGGGTGAGGCTGGCATGGGCTCGTGTGAGGATAAAGGAGTCAAGGAATCCCCGGTTTGACCAGCTCTATTCTTGGCTGCCCCTTAATTCTCCCAGGTCTGCAGCTGCCCTGGGGACTGAGGCTCCCTCACAGAATTCGCTGTCTCCAGAAGCCCCATGTGAGCATAGTACCTTCATCCTGCCCTGGAGGAGAGGGCAGAAGGGGACACATGATGGTCCCATGGTGCAGCAGGGCTGGGGGGAGACCTCAGAAAGGGAGTGAAGGGAAAACTCGCCGGCCGTGAACATCACAGCCGCCCTTTCTTTTGCCAGAGGTCTGGGGTGGGGGCTCATGGCCAGGTTCATGGCCCTGGTGCTGCCTGTTCTAGCCAGGGGACCTTTTGACGTTGACCCTGGCCCTTCGGAGGGTGGGGAATTGTAGAAGGTCAATAGCCGGTGAGTGATTAGAGTGGAAATTATTCTATAGGCTCACAATGCTTGGCTTGCCCATCTGGAATTCCCCCCACCCCCAAGGGTTTCCTTTCAGTTCTTGAGCTGGCTTGGGGAGGGGGGCTAGGAGGCTTGAGAGACCTGGAAGCCAAAAGGAAGGAGCCAGGTCGGGGGTGTGGGGTGGGAGAGTCCCATCGGGGCCTCTGGCAGGGCAGAGAGATTGGGGAGAGTGACAGAAATCCTCCTCCCTTTCCAGGGCCTCCAGAGAGGGCCCTCACACCTGTGGTTAAACGCAGTGAGCAGAGGACCCTAGAGCTGACACCACCCCCCCATCCCTGGCTTCTAAGGTTAGTGAGCCACAAACCTCCGCTCTGCTCCTGCCCAGCTGCGTGACCTTGGCTAAGTGCTAACCCTCTCTGGGCCTCTCTCCCTGTCCGTGGGGGTCAGAGAAAAAGAGAGAAGAGCCGGGAGCTCCAAAGAACGGGCACAGTAGGCTGGCAGGTGGGGTTTCCTTCTACTCCGCAGCAAGGCCGGCCGGGGGAATCCCTACCACAGACTGGGAGAGAAAGACCGGCGGGGAGGGAGGAGGAAGTGGGGAGGGGGCAGTGGGACCAGTCCTCCCGCTTCCCAGCACACTGAGGGCCGCCCGGGAGGGTCCGCTTGTCTCCACCCTCACCTCCGTGGGAGGATGTCCCCGCATCCCAAATTCCGGGAGCGGAAGCCCCCTTCTCCAGGGGTTGGGGGCCCTGGACCTGACTCGGGGCTTGGTGTTGAGTGGGGAGAGGGATGGAAGGGGGTTTCCTTTCCTTCCGCAGCTCCCGCTTTGAATTCCCGAGTCGGGCAAACCCTGACCAATACTCCCACTGAGGAGACGGCGAGCGCCACGGAGACCTCCACCCTGTAACCCACCCCTCCACTGCCTACTCACCGGCCGGAGTCGGCCGCGGCAGCTGGAGCCCCAGCGCCTGGCCCGAGCGCGAAGACAAGTGCCCGGCCGGGCAAGGGCGTGTGAGCCGGGAGGGAGTGTGCGCGCCGCCGCAGAGCTGACCCCCTCCCCGCCGTTCCGGGCCCCGCCCCGCCGCCCGGGGAGGGGGCGCCGACCGCGCCAAGGGAGAGGCAACCGGCGGCTACCACCGCGCGCCCCCCTCCTCCGCCACGCTGCTCTAGAAGTGGGGGGCGGGAATCCCCGTCTCGCGCAAGCCCCCTCCTCTCAGGGGCGTGCCAGCAAATCTCCGACCAGGTTCCAAGAGCCGAGAGGACCCTCTGCCGCCGCTGGCCCGCGGCGCTCAGATTTTAGGTGGGGAAACTGAGACCCAGGGCGGGGGGAGCCCCTGGCCGGGGCCCGGCGACCCAGCAGCACAGAAGACAGCTGTCCCCGCCCTCGTCCCCCCCCCCCCGCACCCGGAGACCGCTCCCGGGATCGGGGTAAGCAGCCGAGGCCAGGGCGACAGAGGAAGGCTGTTAAGCGCCCCCCTCCACGAACCTTGAGTGGGACCCAGGGGCTCCAGGGGGAATCGGGGGTTTGGGGCAGCTGGTGATGCTGCCCGGGCTGGAAGGTCCCAGCGAGGGAGGGGAGACCCGGGATGTCCAGAAAACTAACCACAGTAAACTTCTCCGTATTACTGTTGCGTCGTGATACCCTGAAACCAGCCCTCTTAAATGCAGGATGCCGGGACCCCGCCGAACGTGAAAGGAAGAGGCCTGGATGGCAGGGTTTGTGAAGGTCACTGCCAAATGAGAACAATGCAGCTACCGAGGTCTGGGTCACTAAGGGATGGGGTATTGAGTCTAGGGCTCAGTCCTCCGATGACCTTGGCCCTGCCCAAGCCCCTCTCCGAGTCTGTTTCTCGGAGTGTCTGGACTGGACAGTGCCCACCTCTGGGGTCCCTCCAGCTCTCGGGAATCTGTAGGGCTGCCGGCTACGTTTTGTTGGTCTCCTCCAACTTTCCCCTTACCTTCAGGAAGCGTGGCGCCCTCCCAAAGACCACACTGTCTTCGCCCGCTGCCCCCGCAGCTCCGCCCGCCCCGTCTCTGAACCCCCCACCCACCTTCCACCTGGGCCTTGGGTGTGGGGAATTTCCTCTTGGGGAGCCAGAAGGTTTCTACGAGCCTACATCCCTTTTTTCGTTGTTTTTTTCCCCCCTTTTCTTCCATTCATTCTAAAAATAGCCCTCCCCTCCAACACACCCCCCCTCGCCAACCCTTCCCCCTTCCCGGGCCGGGAGCGTCTCGAGAAAGGTACTGTGCTCCCGGGAGGGGTCCTGAGGCGGGGATTCCGCGGCGTGGGAGGGGCTGGGGGAGGCGGCCCGCGGAGGCGAATGGGGAGGGGGAGGCGACTGGGAACGCTTTCTTCCCCCTTCCCATTATGTGTGTGTAAGCCGCGCTCAGAGAGAGCCGCCAGCGTGACCGTGACACCATGTGTGGAGGGAAAGAGAACAAAGCGGCGGGGGGCCTCCGGGGTCTGCATTGTGTGGGCAGAGAGGGGGAGGGCTGCGGGAACTGCGAGGACTCCACAGAGGAGGGGCCTCCCCCAGCACCTCTCAGGGGGCGACTTCCAGCCGGTGGGGGGATGCTGAGGCTCCTGTAAGGGAGAGTCCGCAGCCACTGGTGACAGGACACGCATTATTTGGGGTGTCCCCCGACCTTGAACCCCACAATTGCCCTGTAGAAGCCCCTGAACGCCCCCTCAGTCCTGCAGCTCATGTGTCCCCAGTGTCACCCCACTGTCCATTCTCTGATGCAGCCACAGAATTCCATCGTCAACCATGTGATTAGTCACGTCCTGCCCCACATCACCGGCCACCTCCTCCTTGAACCAAGAGGATGATCCTCCTTCCTCCCCCCTTGAAAGGCCCACGTGGTCTGATCTAACCCCAGCTTTTCAGCTGTCACCCTGTCCAGCCTTGGGGCCTTTGCATCTGCTGCTCCTTCTGCCAGGATCACCCTTTCCCAGCTCTCCTCACCCCCTATTGTCTTTCAGAAGCCCAGTCCAATGTCACCTCCTGCCTAGAGGCCTTCCTTATCTGGGCACATCAGCCTAGTTTGCTGTCCTCAATCCCTAGTGGAAGCGGTCGTAGGTTCACTTACTCACCTTTGGCTTCCCCAGAAATGGGGTGGGGAGAATGGGGGGGCCCAGTGCCACTTGGGCCTGGCTGATGAGAGGAGAGGTCCAACTCTGACCTAAGACCACCCCAGGAGTTACCCAGCTCCAAATAACGGGATGGCATCACCCTCTACCCAGTGACCCACCCCCAGAAAGCACCCCTGGGACAAGGCACAAAAGATCCAGGATCTGATTCTGCGGGGGCGTTGCCTAGGACACGGAACTATAGACACGGTCAGGGGCTCAAATGTTTCCCTTCTGAGGACTGCTGGTTTCCAGAATAACATGCCCCTGGGAAAAATGATCCATGGGGCTGAGTTTTTGGCCTGTTGGGCAGAAGCCAGCTGGGAGGTTCGGTTGTGTGTTCCGATGACAAATAAATACGAAGGGCAAAGATGAGAAGTGGGGCCAGGGACTGACCTTTCCTGTTATTAGCTTTCCTGTAATGTTTTATTATCTTACTTGTTTTCAAAACCAAGGAGGAGGATAAAAGGCAAATTACTTCGTTGGAGGGTACAAAAGCTCGGACAGGGTGTGTGTGCCTCTAAGGTACGAAAAATGCAGCTCTCTGTGTTGAAGAATTAAATACTACGCCCAGGACTTGCTTCCATAAAATTCCCCTCCAAAATTTCTCCGCATATCTACTATATGCTTATGTGTCCAGAAATTGAGGGGAAGCCTGGTGTAGGAGGTTCCTGGGTCTCAGGCTGGAGAGTAAGGAGCCCTAGAGGTTACAGGAGAAGGAGGTGACAGCAGCTGGGATAGGCGGAGAGATTATATAATCTCAGCAGGGTCAGGCCCATGGTAGCGAGTTTGGAAGGGCTTTAGGGGTTGAGACAGAGACAGCCACACAGAGAGACAAAGAGAGAAGGCAGTGGAGGTGCCATGCCTTTGTGCATTGTATTGCCTGGCTAGGATTCCACCTCAGGGTGGTGTTCGAAGCCAGGATGGGAGATGGCAGGGGTGGGCACCAGTGTGCAGGGCTGTGGGGGACCAGAGCGATAAGAAACAAAGGAATCATCTGATCTGAGAGGTCCCAGTGGCTTTCAGAAAGGCTCAAGGGACAGGCAGGGGGTGGGGTTGGCCGGGGGGGGGGGGAGTGGTCCGACCCAAATTGGAGCTGCCAGTAAAAGCAGTGCACGGAATGGGACACACTTGGAATAAAAATTATTCCATTGCTTAACTGAAAGTCAAGTTTAACTGGTGTGTCCTGTACCTTTTTTTCTTCTTCTTCTAAATCTGGAAATCTTAAATCCAGATTTCCTGGCTCAGCAAACCTGGGGTTTGCAGGTTGGGGGGGGGGTGTCCTGAAGGTGTTCTTCCCCTCTACCGTGTTCCCTTCATCAGCTTCTCTTTGTTCCCCTCATACTGTCCATGTCCTTTAGCTGCTACCCCTGTTCCTCCTCCCTTCTCTTTCCACCACCATTCTCCCCTGTCCCCCAGCCCCTCTCTCCGCGCTCATTCTCTTCCCTGGCACCCACCTTTTCCAATCATCCCCACACACCGCTCCCCCCCATCGATCCCCCCCAGGCGCACGAAGGGGAACCCCGGCCGCAGGCGCGGAGCCCCACGCAGGCGCAGAACCACCCGGTTTCCCCGAGGCTGCCGCCGCCCTCGCACTGCGGCCCGCGCGCCCGGTTGCCAAGGCGACGGCGAGAGCGGGAACCTGGGGAAGACCCCACGCTCTCTCCTTCCCCCGCCCACGCCTCAGCAAACCCCACTCCAGTTTGAGCCGGTTTCCCCACCCCGCCCCCAGTGCGCAGTGCGGCAGGTGAGGATTCCCTCGCCCACAGGGCGGGGGTCGGGCGGGGGTCGACGCATGCGCGCCGTGCGCGGCTTTTCCCTCCCCGACTCGCGCGCGACGGGAAAGCCCTGGAGCTGTTGAGGCAACCCGCGCGCAGGCGCAGTGAGTGTCCGGCGTCCCCGCGGCCCCGCCCGGTCGTCCTGGCAACGCGCGGAGCGGGCGGGGAAGGCACGGAACTCCGATCTCACGCCCCCTCCCGCGCATTGCGGCGAAGCCGGGGATTCCCTGTTGCCTGCGCGCATGCGCGAGCCTGGGATTCCGCTGGGGTGGGAGCAGAAGATCGAAGTTTTCTTTGAAACAGTCTTTGTTACCGTCGTCTTTGTGTCTGAGGAATGAAGGCAGTCCTCCTACCTTCTGTCCTGAGTTTTACCTTCACTCTTTGGCCTACCAGCCATTCCCCTACGAGTCCCCAGCAGAGCTTGCCACGCACAGCTCTGGTACTCTTTCTACTCTGCTCACACACCCACTATGGCTCTCCGTCGCCCTGGGTAAAGCCCCATTCATCCCACCCTTGGAATCCAAGGCCCTATAGGCTCGGCTTGCTTCTTCCCTCCGATTACTCATCACTGGTTCCAGATCTTCCCTAATCCCTGGCCACAACAAATATGCCAAACCTGGCCATGCAGGAGGCTCCTTTGCCAAGTCTTCTCCAAGATCTGCCCTTCCCAGGCACCATCTCCTTGATTCTCGAGATGGCCTAGGCTTAGATACTGGTTTCAGTCCTATTTTATATAGGAGGAAACAGGCTCGGACCCATTACGGCCTTGGTCTAAGGCCCCCAGAGGTAAGAGGCAGAGGCCTCCCTTTGTGGGGAGCCATCTGGGCTTCTCTGTTAGTCAGCTGAGCCCTAATTCTGAGCCCCACCTCCACACTGCTGACTGAGAGTGCTTTCTGAGTATGTGACACAGGCAGGCGCCTTAGTTTTTCCATCTAGAAAGAGGATCAATGTAACAGGGGACTGTCCCCAGGGCTCAGTGAAATGACATTTGTTGTTCAGTTGCTCAGTCATGTCTGACTCTTTGCAACCCAATGGACTGCAGCACGCCAGGCTTCCCTGTCCATCACCATCTCCCAGACCTTGCTCAAACTCGTGTCCATTGAGTTGGTGATGCCATCCAACCATCTCACCCTCTGTTGTCCCCTTCTCCTCCTGCCTTCAATCTGTCCCAGCATCAGGGTCTTTTCCAGTGAGTCAGTTCTTCGCATCAGGTGGCCAAAGTACTGGAGCTTCAGCTTCAGCATCAGTCCTTCCAATGACTATTCAGGATTTATTTCCTTTAGGGTGAACTGTCCAAGGGACTCTCAAGAGCCTTCTCCAACACCACAGTTAAAAAGCATCCGTTTTTCGGTGCTCAGCCTTCTTTATGGTCCAAATCTCACATCCACACGACTATTGGAAAAACCATAGTTTTGACTATACGGACCTTTGTAGGCAAAGTAATATCTCTGCTTTTTAATATGCTGTCTAGGTGTGTCATAGCTTTTCTTCCAAGGAGTAAGCGTCTTTTAATTTCATGGCTGCAGTCACCATCTGCAGTGATTTTGGAGCCCAAGTAAATAAAGTCTCTCAGTTTCCATTGTATCCCCATCTATTTGCCATGAAGTGATGGGGCAGGATGCCATGACCTTCGTTTTTTGAATGCTGAGTTTTAAGCCAGGTTTTTCACTCTTTTTCACTTTCATCAAGAGGCTCTTTAGTTCCTCTTGGTTTTCTGCCATAAGGGTGGTGTCATCTGCGTATCTGAGGTTATTGATATTTCTCCCAGCAATCTTACCACGTGCTAGGCCAGGGTCCAGCATCCAGAGGATGTTTCTCACAGCTGGTCCAGTCCCCGATACCCCCCACCCACAACGCTCCCCTCCAGACTCTGCTCCCTGAATGGCTCCTTCCCTCAAACCCCATGGGATCTTCCTGAGGTCCTTCCTGGACCCCTCACATGCCTCTAGTCCTGCCTCAGAGTTGGCTCCTGGGGAAATCCCCAAATTAAGCCAGCGCTCAGTATGTATGTTGGTTAGTTTTTATGTCAGCTACTATTGTTTCAGGCACCTGCTATACTGCACTTCAGCTGTACTCGATTATTAAAGGCACCCCCCCCCACCTCACCCTGGCCCATTGAACTAGGAAGCCCTGTATCTCAATTTTCCCCTCTGGAAATGGCTATCACAGGGACTTCCCTTGTGGCTCAGTTGGTAAAGAACCTGCCTACCAATGCAGGAGACCCAGGTTTGACCCTTGGGTCAGGAAGATCCCCTGGAGAAGGAAATGGCAACCCACTCCACTATTCTTGTCTGAGAAATCCCATGGACAGAGGAGCCTGGCACGTTACAGTCCAGGGGGGTTGCAAAAGAGTCAGACATGACTGAGTGACTAACCAGTAACAACTCTGTAGAATAGGAGTTGTGACCTCCAGGCCTTTGTACGTGTGGTTTCTTCAGCCTTTTCTGTCCCTTGTCAGTGTGGAGAACTCCCATCCTTCAAGGCCCTCCCCCTCCACGAAGCCTTTTACCCTTCTACTTCTGGGCAGAGCCTGGCTCCCTTTGGCTCAGCCATGACCCCACAAAGTTGGGGCCATCTGTAAAGATCTGCATCTGAGACTTGATGTCTAGGAGACGAAGCATTCTTGGCAGGAAGAACTAAGCGTGTAGGCCATGAGGGGCAACAAGCCTGCTGTGCTGGAGAAGTTGAGAACAAGCAGATGATGGGGCTGGAGCTGGAGGGTGGTGGAGGTGGGGGGATGGGGGCCAGAGGTGCAGAGGCAGGCTTGTGAGTGCAGAGAGGGAGTCACTTGGGTGGAAGCCAATAGCAGTGACATGGTAAATGCTTGGGCCCCGCCCCACACACCTGGGCCCATCTCCCAGCTGCCCTTCCTCTCCACTGGCTCCGAGGTCAACTAAGCTTTAGGAAGCCAGAACCAAGTTGAGATCTCACCCAACCCTTCCCAGACACTCAGCCTCCGACCGGACATTCATTCCTACCCAGATCCACCTGCCCACTCCAGCTTCCAGGGCCTTGCCTGCCCAGGGCTCTGTCTCTGCACTGAATCTGACTCATTTCCCACAAACGCCTGCTCTAAAGAAACCCTCCACCAGAAAGCGTGCCCAGGACTCGACCCAGATGCCTCCTGTGTTGGAATAACAGCAGAGCAGCCTGCATCTCCTGACCCCAAAACAGTATGTGACCTGGCTGCTGATTCGGGACCAGAATCTCAGGATGCCAACAACTCGCCTCCAACTCTCCTCTGGTTCTACCTCTGCAGTACTGTGTAACCTGGAGCCAGTGCCTCAACCTCTCTGAGCTACCCCTTTGCAGCAACCCAGCAAAGCTTCCAGGGGATGATGGTATAGGCCTCTCACTGGACCACTGGCCCAGGCAGAAGCAGAGTACTGTCCGCTCTACACTATCTCACCTAGCCTGTTAGGACAGGAGCACTTTGGGGGCCCCCATCTCTGGCTGTGGCCCCCTCGTTCCAGCTCTCCTCTCCCACCACCCACTCATGCATCGACCCATACCCACGTAGACTTCAAGTGCACACTCCGCCTCACCAGCCACCTTTATTGGGCACTCGGCCCCAGGGTTCTGGCGCGCGCAGGAAGGGCAGGGGTGTCACTGGAGCAGGGACCCTGTAGCGGGAGATGTGGCCAGTGATGCCACCGAGCCCCTAGGACACACGCCACGGCCCCAGATATCTCTGTAGCCCTTGGAGCCGACCCAGAGGGAGGGCGTGTGGGGTTGCAACCCTGACCGCCTGCCCAGGCGGCTCCTCCAGTTCCAGGCTCACTTGGGGGTGTTGAAGGGCACCACCCGCTGGTTCATGGGGTTATCCGGTGAACGCAGCCACTCCTTTTTGAGCATCTGCTTCAGCTGCGACAGCCGCATATTGGGATTTTCTTGCTTAAGCCGCGGCAGCTGCGCCTCCTCAAAGGCAGTGAAGGCCGCCCGCATGCGGCGCTCCGGATGTCTGTCCACCGCCTCCTCCGTCACGCTGGTGAAGACGCAGGCGAAGACGCAGGCGTCAGGGGGCTGGGGCGTGGTCGCCCCGCCCCCGGGCCTAGCCCCACCCGAGGTTCAAGCCCCGCCCTGATCCAAGCCCCGCCCCAAGGCCTAGGCTCCGCCGTACCTGAGCACAGCGATGGCATCCTCAATGGTGCGCGCCTCCACACTGCCCTCCTCCAGCACGCGGCGGTTCACGTTCTCCTCCAGCGGCACCTCCAAGTGACTTTTGGCTTTCTCGGCTGCGGGCGGGAGCGGCCGGATAACAGAGATATACCAGAAACAGAGACATGAGCAGAGATGCTGAGTTCCAGGGAGATGAGCGACAATGGAGGGGATGAAGTAGGGGAGAAAGGGAGGCAGGCAGAAGGTTGAGGGAGGATAGAAATGCGACCCCCGCCCCAAGTCCTACCTATCGGGGTGGGCCAGTCCTGCCCCCCAGCCCCCTAACTTACTTCCCTGCAGCCCACCACTCAGGAGACACCTCATAAGCCGCTGCTGTCTCCTTGCCTCGGGGCACCACATCAGCCTTGGGGACCCGGGAGAGCACAAGCGAGGGTCAGGTGCGGCGTAAGTAATTACACACGTGCGTGCCTATACCGCCCGTGTTCAGAGCCAGGCCTGCCGAGACGCCACCCACCCACCCTTCACCTTGCAGAGCCCACACAGCTTCTCTGGAGGTGGAGGAGGCCGTCTGGATTCAATCCAGGGAGTGGGCACACTGCCTCTTGTTTATCAGGTAAAAGGGCAGCTCCAGGGTGGGCCTAGGCCCCACCTGGGTCAGCGGTTTCCTTGTGCTGATGGTCTCGGCGGAGAGTCTCCTCAATCTGGGCGCGGGTGACCTTGCTGGAGGCGGCCACCCGGGGGGCCTTGCCACCCTTGAGCTTTGAGTCTTCCTCCTCCAGCAGCCGCTGCGTCTCCTTCTTGCGCTCCAGCTGCTCCAGGCGCCGCTTCTCCTTCTCCTCCTGAGGGATGGAGAGTCAGGCATGGACCCTGCCCCAGGGGCATGGGGTCCGGTTCGCATCCCAACCCATGTGATGGGGACTCTGCTGTGTGTCAGACCCCATGCTGGTCATAGGGGACACGGGAGCACCATGGGCCTACCTGGGGGCTCCCATCCTACATGTCTATGGGAACCTTAGCCAAGGCAGCGGGGTGGGTGGCTCTAGAAGAAAAAGTGATGCTTAGGCTGGGGAAGAGGCGAGTCCTTAGTGGGAGGAATGGCAGGTCCAAAGGTCCTGAGGCAGGAACCACCTAGCATGACATGGACGGCAAGAAGTTAGAGTGAGGAGGGGAAGTGTGAAGGGACAAGAGGTGGAGAGGGCAGAGGTAGGACCATGGGGAGCCTCAAGGGCATGGACAAGGTTTTGTGCTGGATTCCAAAGGCAACAGGAGCCACTTGAGGGTCTGAACCCATTTGCCAGCTGGGGCAGTGGTTCTTTTATGGGCCAGCAGACCTTGGGGAGGCACTGCTGAAGTGTTCCCAGCTGAGTAGCACAGAGGCTGGGACTGATCCCACGCTGGCTCCCCAGGAAGGCTCTGATGCCAGCTGGTCGAGGAGACGTGTAGCCTACAGTACTTGTCCTTGGCTGCTGGCCCTCCACTGCTCCGGGGACAGCGCGAGGTCCTGGTTTATCTGTAGTACGGTGTGGCCACAGGCTAGAGACATTCTGCTGCCGCCCACCCAGCATCCCCACAGAGCCCTGTGCTGCAGGCATCCCCGCCTGCCCACCCACTGCCTGCAACTCTGCCATCTGCCCTCCGTGCCTTGGAGATGGTCTGTGTGCTGGTAGTGCCCCCTGTGACAGGATGAAGGGCCCTAGAAGAGGGGTTCCTGAGGACATGTACTGGGCCTCTGACCTCCCAACCTGCCTGGCTGATAGAAAAGGAGGAAGGTTTAAAGGTCAAGGCCATTTGGACACAGCTGCTGGGCTCCCACATCTGTGGTCAGGTGCCTAGAGTAGGGCCACTGTGCTCTGAGTCTCAGTTTCCCCACTGGTCCTCGTGAGGCTCCTTGACCGCCACGTAGTCCATGTACAGCCCATGTTATCCTGTCCACAACACAACCCTGCCTTAGGGCCTTTGCACTAGCTATTCTCCCCAGTTGGGACACCACTGCCAGCCTCCTTTCCTAGTTACCTCTGGCTCATCCTGAGCTCCTGGCTCCCAATCCACCTGCTCTACCGCATGGCTCTTTCCTGTGTTCCACAAATCCCTGTTTTCTAGTCTTTCAGTCATATCTGGCTCATACTGGAGGCAGGCCCTGGCCCAGCACATGGTAGGTACTTAAGTAAAAGTGTGCTGGACGAATGCCTGAATGAATTCCACAAGGCTCCAAGAACCCAGGAAGGACATGCAGACTGTGGCCGTGAGTCTCTTGGGACATGGGACTGAGGAGGGAACATGAGCATTCACACTCTGACATTCAGCAGAATTTTTCTGAAAAAGTCACTCACAGTTTTTTACAAAGAGCAATTAACAATTGGCAGCATCTGGTGATGGGTGAAGGATGAGGCCACTGGTGGAATATTCCGGAGCCATCAAAAATGAGCCTCATAAATGATAGAGATGGAACCCAGAGAGTCAGGTGCTCATCGCCGAGTTGCTTAATATGGAACAAGTGGAGACAAAATGCTACCACTCCGGGCAGGGCAATGAATTATGGCCCAGCTTGAGGCTGATGCCTGGCAGCAGGGAGAAATCTGGCTGTAAGATCCCATTTAACGGAGGACATGGCCTTTAGGATACGGCATCGGGTGAGAAAAGCCTTTGGTGTCACATGGTGGCGGCGGGGTGGGGGGCGGGTACTGGTTTTTTTTAGTGCTTTAGAACAAACACGGATTTTCTTTTCATAGAAACAATATCTTTTTAAAGCAACTGTCACATAAGAAAGAGGGACCAGGTGTGCTGTGGAGACTGTGGGCCTCCTCACCCATCAGCAGGAAGAGGGACAAACAGAACCCAGAAACCCAGTGGGGAAGAAGAACCATCAGAAGCTCCATGTAAAATACTCAGGGGGGAGAGCTCCTTGGTGGTCTAGTGGTTAGGATTCAGCACTTTTGCTGCTGTGGCAAAAAAAAAAAACCACTCAGGAGGGGGGACTGTCTGGGAGGGGCATGGGGGCTGGGAATGTTCCAGAGACCAGGGGTTGGCAAACTGTGGCCTGTTTTGGTTAAGTTTTGGTCTCTCTGCATTCGGTGGCCTGTGCTACAGCCATAGGTCGAGTGGCCTTGAGAGCCCGTCTGGCCCCTACTGCCTGTCTGACCTCTGCCTGTGTGTCCTTCAGGTCTGTGCAACACAGGTGATGGGACAGGCAGATGCTTCCTGGGCCACACCCCTGGGGCAAGGACACTCATTGCAAACCTGAAGGCAGACCCCTAGCCCGGCTCCAGTCCCCACTCACAGCCCTGTGACTTGGGCTTCCTGCCTTGTCTGTGCCTCAGTTTCCTCACCTGGAGGATGGGAAGCCCAAGATGCAGGCCTGGGGAGGGCTCCTGGGCTGGGCTGGGCTGGGCTGCTGCCTCTGGGACTGTGGAAAGGTCTCTGGCCTTTCTGTCTAGATAACAGATCCTTGGCAGACATTGGTGTTTCTTTTGGGTTTTAACTTTCCAGTATTGTCAAAATGTTGACAGTCGAAAAAGACAGGGGCTTCCCTGGCAGTTTAGTGGGACTCTGCACTCCCACTGCAGGAGGCACGTGTCCGATCCCTGGTCAGGCAACTAAGATCCCGTGAGCCGCCCAAAAAATAGAAAAAGAAAACTGAAAGATGTCCATGGACCCAGAATGTAGCGTGGGGGCGGGGAGATTGGGGAGAGGAGGGGTTGGGTGGGAGGGAATCAGTGATATTCAATTCCAACTAAAAACAAGGCAGGATCTGTCTTGCCCTACACAGAAAGACAATGGGAAAAAGTACCCAGGTACAGTGAGTATCCAGTACTCACAAAAGTACCCAGGCTCTCCCAGAACTGGGCATGCATGGATGGTGTGTCACCACTGCTATGCTAGAACCTGTGTCAGGCCGGCTGGATCCTGGGACCCGCCCAGGTGAGGAGAAGCAGCAGCTCAGAATGGTTTCTGGCTCCACCTACTGGACCAAGTGGGTCAGTGTCAGCCCTGAACCTCTCATCAATGAAGCACCCACTGTGTGCCAGGCACTGGGGCCCAGCAGAAGACAGTCAACTATCCCTGTCCTCTTCTGATTTTATAAACATCTGGAAGAACCGCGTCAGCAGGTCAGAAACAGGACCTATCAGCGTGTCTCAGCCTTGGCACCACTGGGTGTGGAGCACCCTCCCGTACCTCAGCCCACCACATGCCAGTAGCACCCTCCAGCTGCCAGCTGTGACAACTAAACACGTCTCCAGCTGCTGCCAGGTGTCCCCTCCGTGCTCAAGGGTGAGGTACTGCCAGGCTTGTCTAATCCTGGCATTACATAAAGGAGAGAAACAGACCCATGGAGGGCTTGTGATTCCCTAAACATGCCAAACCCCGGCCACCTCAGGGACTCTGCACAAGCCTTTACCTCTGCTTCTGTCTCCCTCCTTGCTCCATGTCCAACGCTGCCTCATCTTTCAGGCCAGAGAACCGGGGGCTTCTTGCCACCTTCTACTCTGCTGACCACCCTGCCTTGCCCACAAGTGGGGCGTGGGGCCCCAGGGCCCACTCACCTTGCGCTGCTCCTTCCTCATGACGTGTTTGTCCTCATCCTTCCAGTATGCATCTTCCAGCTCCTTCTGCTTCTTGGCATCAGCTGCCGCCTTGGCCTCAGCCCTCCGTGCCCGGGCCGCTGCCGACTTGGTGTTCTCGCCCTGGAACTTCTTGGGCATCCCTCAGCAGGCTCTGAGATGACAGCAGGGAACAGTGAGTCAAGGGCATCCACCATCCACAGCCTCACACTCACACCTGTGCAGCCATGACCCCCTTGGGGCCTCAGTGGCTTCGTCTATAAAACAGGGCCTTCAGACTCACTAATTTCTCTTTTAAAAAAAAATCTGAGGTGAAGTTCACATAATACACAAGGAACCATCTTAAACTGCACAAGTCAGTGGTATTTAGCACATTCACAATACTGTGTAACCATCACCTCTATTTAGTTCCAGAACATTTCCATCATCCCCAGAAGGAGACCTGACCCCATTACCTATCACTCCACATCCCCCCACCCCCAGAAACCACTAATCTACTCTCTGTGGATTTGCCTCTTCTGGACTTCTTTTGCTTAGCATCATGGTTTCGAGGTTCATCCACGTTTGAGCATGTGCCAGTGCTTCATGCCTTTTTTATGTCTGAATAATATTCCACTATATGGACGGACCACATTATGTTTATCCATCTGTCCACGATGGTGGACATGTGAGTGCTTTCTCCTTTTCGGCTCTTACAAGTCATGTTGCTATAGATCCCCGTGGGCCAGTCCGTGTGGACCCTCCCACTCTGCCACCTATGAGGCCGCACTCCTCTGATCCCACAGCCGAATGCCCCTCCCCCTGGGTAAGCAGTTGCCCTGAACTGCTCCCAGTGACCCAGCCCAGGCCCATGAGAAGTTATAACAACCATAAAGCTGCTGTCCAGTGCAGGCACCTGCTCTGTGTGAGCCCCACGCTGGGTGCTGGGGTAATCAAGATACACTCAAATCGGAGGTGCCACCCTCCCCACACTCGCCCCCCTACTAAGCATTTTATATGGCCCAACTTCACTGAATGCTCCCAAAGTCTTAAACCGGCTTCCTAGGTGGCTCAGTGAATAAAGAATCTGCCTGCAATGCAGGAGATGCAGAAGACGTGGGTTCGATCCCTGGGTCAGGAAGATTCCCTAGGGGAGGGCATGGCAACCCACTCCAGTATTCTTGCCTGGAGAATCCCATGGAGAGAGGAGCCTGGTGGGCTACAGTCCATTGGGTCCCAAAGAATCAGACACGACTGAAGCAACTTAGCACACTGGCACACAGCACAAAGTCTTAAACATGGGGACTGTCCTTATTCCCTTTCAAAGATGGGGATGTCAAGGTACCTAGCCAAGTTGCACAGGACTGAGCCTGGGGTCTCACCTCCAAAGCCTGCCTTTCAGGTGGGGAAGGGAAACCAAGAAATTAAGAGCACCCTCCCTCCAGAGTGCTGACACAAGCACTGTGAGGTCATGGCACAAGCCTTCAGCTCTCCAGGCCTCAATTTTCCTCATCTGGGAAATGGGCTGGTGTTCCTCATTCCTGAGTCATTCTCTTCCCACTGAGAATCTCCAGCTCAGTCCCTTACTGAACCTTGGAGAAGTAGGCCCAGCAACCAAGAAAGAAGGGGAGAGAATGTGGGGTCCATCCTGACTCAGGACCACCAGGCAACCCACCCCCACCAACCTCCTAGCTGTGTGGCTTATGGAGGAGGGGAAATCTACCTCTGAGCCCCTCTGGAAACTCTAACATCAGCTCCCATTTGTAGCAGTTGCAGTGCTTTACACACAGTGTCTTAGTGAATTCTCACAACCCTGGCAGGTGATGGCCAAGCTGAGACCTGAAAGATGGACTGGAAGCAGCCCTGTGGGAATGAATGACTGAGACTCCTGGACGGAGGGCCCAGGATGTGCAAAGACCATGGGGCAGGAAAGTCATGCACTAGAGAAAGCATGGAAGCCACTGAGGCCAGTGTGGGTGAGTGAGAAGGTAGGAGAAGGGAAAGAGGAGGAGGGGAGGTGGGGGAGGAGAGAGAAGAAGGGAAGGAGGAGAGAGAGACTGAGAGGGAGGAGGGGGCAGGCAGTGCTGGGATGGGGGAGGGAGGGGAGGGGATAGAGAAGGTGAGAGGCTGATAGATCAGGATCTTAGGGGTAAGGAAGAACAAGGATTTTATTCTCTGGGCACCAGAGAACTTTTAGGCAGCTCTGAGCAGGTCATGAACACGTTCTGATTTATGCTGTCATGTGGGTGGGCAAGGGGCTGAGGGTGGCAGTCATATGCTGAGGGAATTAGGATGGTGCTGTGGTCAGAGCCAGAGGTTTGGAGTCAGATGGAGCTGGGCAATAACTGGAACGCTGACTGATGTTGCAGTCTAAATTATGTCATCCCCTGACAGCAGCAAGGCCAGGTACTTTTCTTCCATTTTACAGATGAAGAACCTGAGGCTGAGAGGGTGACATGCTCAAGGCCACCCCGTGGGTTAGTGGAGGAGCCCAGATTCCAACCCAGGCCCAGCCCCTCAGTCCCAACTTGGTCCTAATCTTTCCCTCACCCCAGGCTGCCAGCAGGCCCTTCAGGGAACATCGAGGCAGATCGGGCCTCTGAGGCCACTGGTGCCCCTGACACAGAGAGGCAGTCCCTCCAGGCTGAGATGGGGGACTGAGTCCCACGGGGAAGAGCAGGGCAAAGTTGGGGAGATCAGTGGACCCAGGAGACTCAGGGTTGAGTCCTGGCTCTGCAGTTTTGGCTGACATGCTCCCCTTGAGCCTCAGCTTCCTCATCTGAGAAGTAGGGTTGATTACAGTCCCTCTATGCCCAGGATGTAAGACCTGCCACAGCAGGGCTGAATATGCCAGCCTGATCCCCATCCTGCTCCTGAGCCCCCTAAATCTAACATTCATTACTGAGCATCTACAATGTACCCACCAGAAAACCTCTTCTGGACTCCCCAGGAGAGCACTAAGGAGTCGGTGGGGGTCACAGTTTCAGTTGAGGACTCCCCCATTTCCCCCTCACTCTCTCAGCAGCAGCCACACCAGCCGCCTTGCCTTTTTTCAAACCTACCATGCAGGTTCCTACCTCAGGGCCTTTGCATTTGCTGTGCCCTACACATTTGTTCCTCTTTTTACCCAGTTAATTCCAACTGAAACTTCAGGGCCCAACTCAAAAGTGTTGCCACCCTCAGGAACCCTTTCTGGAAACTCCCCTTGACTCTCAGATGACAAACTTTCTCTTGAGGTACTTTTTTGGGTTGCTATCTTATGTTCATTTACAGGATTATTGAACAAATGAAATTAAAAGATGCTTGCTCCTTGGAAGAAAAGCTATGACAAACCTAGATAGTGTATTAAAAAGCAGAGACATCACTTTGCCGACAAAGGTCCATATAGTCACAGCTAAGGTTTTTCCAGTAGTCATGTATGGATGTGAGAGTTGGACTGTAAAGAAGGCTGTATGCCAAAGAACTGATGCTTTTGAATTGTGGTGCTGGAGAACTCTTTAGAGTCCCTTGGACTGCAAGGGGATCAAACCAGTCAATTCTAAAGGAAATCAACCCTGAATATTCATTGGAAGGCCTGATGCTGAAGCTCCAATAATTTGGCTACCTGATGCAAAGAGTAGACTCACTGGAAAACACCCTGATGCTGGCAGACACTGAAGGCAAAGGGAAAAGAGGGTGGCAGAGGATGAGATAGTTAGATATCATCACTGACTCAATGGCCATGAATTTGAGCAAGCTCCAGGGGATAGTGAAGAATAGAAGAGCCTAGTATGCTGCAGTCCATGGGGACTCAAAAAGAGTCAGACAGGACTGAGCAACTGAACAACAACCATCTTTCCCACTAGGCTGAGAGCTCCCGCAAGGGCAGGGCTGGGACTGCTTTGATCAGTGTCCTGTACAATGGGGGCTCAAAAAATGTTTTTGAGCAAATGAATAAGCATTTATTTCCATGGTGCCCTCAGTATTTACTTTACATTCTGTGTTGTGTTCAAACTCGGCTTCTCATTTCTCTTCCCACTCACTTCCCTCCCAGCCTCTGAGCCTTTTCTCTAGCTGTGCCTTCACCTGATACACCCGCCCCCCCCCCCCCCCCCGCTCCTGTGAAAACCCTGCCCACTCACAGCAACTCAGATGGGGCATCCCCTCCCCTCCCCCTGTTGCTTAAGACTCTGATTCCATCCCAAAGCCTGAAAAGGGCTTTTTTGATCCCCTCCTTCAGGCCAACACTGAAATATTATGTCCCTCCAAAATTTACATGTTGATTTTGTGACTGACTAACCCTCAATGTGACTGTATTCAGAGACAGGACATCTGAGGAGGTGATAATGGGTAAATAAGGTCGTAAGAGTGGGGTCCTAATCTAACAGAGCTGGTGTCCCTTTAAGAAGAAAAACACCAGAACTTGCTCTCTTCACCATGTGAGAACAGTGAGGTGGCCATCTGCAATTCAGGAAGAAGCCTGTACCAGGAACCAAACTGGTTGACAACTTGATCTTAGACTTCCCAGCCTCCACAACTGTGAGCAAATACATTTCTGCTGTTTAAGCCACCCAGTCAGTGGTATTTTGTTATGGCAGCCAGAGCTGATTAAAACAGACAGCTTTTCTTCTGTTTAATAAACACACACACACTTTGTCATTCAGTAAACATGCACTGCTGGATGGACAGGGAGGCTTGGCGTGCTGCGGTTCATGGGGTGGCAGAGTCCGACACGACTGAGCAACTGAACTGAAACATGCACTCCTGCGCCTACTATTAGTGGGATGCTGGGGAAAGAGGTAGTGCTGATGGGCTTCCAGACTAAATGGGATTCCCAGGCTGGGTGGGATATAGACCATAGGAGTGTTAATTCCAGATCAGAGCTGTGATGGGACCATACAGATGCCAGGGGAAGTCAGGAGGGAGCTTCTGACCCAGGGGGCATCAAAGTGCTTCCTGAAGGAGACATCAAAGGAAAAACCTAAGGGTGTGGGGAGACCCAAGCCCCCAGTGGTCGGGGGGAGGCGGGCTGGGTAGAGTGGATTTCTATTCCAGGGTAATGGGAACGTGCGGAGAACCTCAGAGCCCTCTGGGGCTACTGAGGTGGTGAACGGAGGACTGAGACAGAAGCATGAAGCTCAAGCAGGAGGGGTCTAAGAAGTGGTTTTGGTTAAAGCAGGGAGTACACTTAGGAGGGAATCAAGACCCATGGTTGATTAGATGTGAAAGTAAGAAATAGAATAAAACATGAAACTCAACGCCGCCTCCTCCAAGAAATCCTCCAGCTACCCCTTCTAGGCTCCTCCAGCCCGTCGTCCCTCTCTCCAGCCCTGATCCTATTGCATGAGGCCAGGGACGTCCGTACCCAGCTCTGTCACCCCCAAGCCTGTAAGCTGCTCAACCAGCTGCACAACCAGAACTAAGTAGCTTCGAACACGACGCTGTCCCGCTGGATCTCAATGGTCCGCTCCGGGAAATGGGGATAGCCCTCGCGGGAACCCGGAGACTGGAGGTTGGAAGTGCGTTCGTCTCTGAGAATCCCACCTCCAGCCCTCCCGGGGAGGTGGTCTCAGGTCCTGCTACCCCGCGGGGCTCACCCGCACCCCGCCCCCCGGCTCCGCCCGCGCCGCTGCCGCTCCTACCTCCTTCCCCCGGCGCCGGCCCGGTCGCACCTCCGTGACGTCACCGCGAGGCTTGCGCATGGAGACCCCCAGGCGGCGCGTGCTAATTACGTATGGGCTTCGTCGCCATCTTGGTAGAGGAAATGCTGCGTTGACCTCCAATCCAAGTCAAGGGCGTTAGCTATTTGTTTTTGTCTACAAGAAGCGAATATTTTATAAACCCTCATCTCTTCCGCTCACTTCATATACTAACTAGTCAGGAGAGGGGAGCAGAAACTACAGACTGGACCATTGTCCTTACCAAGATGGCCGTTGCCCAGAAGGAAAACGGCGTCCTCGGTTTCACACGTGGGTCTGGAGGCGTCAGTCCAGAGTTGCGTGGCCGGCAGGGCGCGCCAGAATCCGCGGTCCCCGCATGGCCGGTTGAAGCGCTTCGCTTGTGGAGGCCTCCTAGGCCCTTTGCCATCGCTTTGTGCTTTGAAGCCGCTCTCCTGCTCCTCACTGTCTGCCTCCCTACTGCGAAGCTTAAGCGGTAGGGAGCAGAAGAAAGGAACAGAGAAACTAAAACACTCTGCGCTCTCCAGGTCGAGGAAACAGGCTTACAGACCAGGAATGGAATTTGAGCAAAATGTAATCGAAGGACTCAAAAAATTTCTAGTGAACCCTTCCTCTGGGATTGCTTTCCACCACCCCCGCACACACCTTACTCTTTTATCTTATTCAACAATTAGGTTTGGGGCGGGGCGCAGTTTGTCGTAGGGATCTATACTTAAGATTTTCTGCAGTGTCCTCATCTATAAAAAAAGGTAGTACTAGGGGTCGGAAAAATGATTATACTGGGTCTAGCTATAGGGGGGAAGCAGGGCAAAGATTTAGGGATTTAGGACGATTTAGGCAGGACCACAGAGTCCATTCTTCAAAAAGCAACACCAGTGACGTTGCTAGGACCTAAGTGGGGTTGTATATCTCCCTTGCTCTCTAGTCTCAGAGGGTTCCCTACTGCCCTGCAGGACTCACCCCACCTTCCCATCTTATCTGCCGCCTCTTTATTCTCTCTCAGCTCCAGCCACACCAGCCTCCCTTCTCCGAATTGCCAGGCACAGTCCTGCCTCAGGGAATTCGTCTGTGCTGTTCCCTCAGCTCTCAGCTTTTCCCAGGGACTACTCCCTCACTTCCTTCAGGCCTTGGCTCAGATATCGCTTTCTGAGAAAGACCTCGGACCTCTCCAAGTAGTTGGTGCCCCACCCCCAGCCTTTTTTTTATTTCCTGCATCATAATTTGCTTTGTTGGTTTAAGTGTTTCTTTTCAGTCTCCCCTTTGGCTATGATGTCTGAAAGATGGAACCCTTTCACCTGATGTGATATTTGTCACCAAGCAGAAGGCAATGGCACCCCACTCCAGTACTCTTGCCTGGAAAATCCCATGGATGGAGGAGCCTGGTAGCCTGTAGTCCATGGGGTCGCTAAGAGTCGGACACGACTGAGTGACTTCACTTGCACTTTTCACTTTCGTGCACTGGAGAAGGAAATGGCAACCCACTCCAGTGTTCTTGCCTGGAGAATCCCAGGGACAGGGGAGCCTGGTGGGCTGCCGTCTATGGGGTCGCACAGGGTCGGACACGACTGAAGCGACTTAGCAGCAGCAGCAGCAGAAGGAGCTCAGTGTAAACATTTATCATTGTTCAGTATTGGGTGGGGTGTGGAAGTGCCAAAGGCAACACCTAATTAAGCTTCTGCTGGTAAAGAGCCAGGTTTTAAAAAAAGAATATTTTTTTTAAATTTCAAAAAAAGAGCCAGACTTGTCACACCTTCCTGAGGACAAGGAGCCTCTTAAGTCTATTGACATAACTGAGGGGGTGCAGGTCAAGTGAATCGTTCCAGAACAAGCTAAGTCTTCTGCAAGGTGACTTCTGCCACCTCCCAGGCTAGAGGGCATGTTTCCCAACCCTGAGGGCTCTTGACTTCTATTGTTCTGACATTCTATAGCTCTTGGATGCTCACATTCTCAAGTAAATATTGAGGGTCTACTGTGGGCCTGTGTTGGGAACACAGCAGTGAATGAGATAGTCACTGTCCCTGGTCTCCTGGGACTCAGAGTCAGGAAGTCATACAAAAAATGATTCTAACCTTGGCTGGAAGTTGTGCCCCTTGTTGAGTGCGTTACAGAAGTCTGCAGGCAGATTCTTTATGACACACAAGGTTTTATTTGATACAATTGTCAGGCGAGTGTATGCTCCTCGGTTCTGTCTCATCACAACAAAGATTTGGAGTGACAGACATTAAAGCCCTCGGCGCGTCACAGCTCTCGGGTCTTGGACAGACCATGTTATAGCTCTTAGACAAATCAGTGTTACAGCTCTATTTTATTTAGATAACAGCACGAGAATCCATCCTCGAAGCAAGAGTGAGAGCAAGAGCCCACGCACGTGGGGTGGGGGAGGGGGAGAGAGAAAGAGTGAGAGGAAGAGAGAGCACTTTGGCTCCTCCTTTTATGTTTTTTCCTCCTCCTGGGCCTGCCCTATGCAAATTGCGCTTAGCCAGGAGTGTTGTTCTACCTGAAGTTCTCACTCAGGTCCTCTGACCTTCCTTTGACCTTCCTTTGTTCTATTTTCGCGGGCTTTTCCCTTCCTTGTCTTTTAGCCACCGCCATTTTGGACTCCTGTTTCCTATTCTAACCACCTAACATTCCCCCCTCAAGAGATGGGAGACCCAATTCTTTGGAAATAGGGGCGTCGGGGTCTTTCTGGCTACTTCCTGCTGAATTGGGACAGAGAGGGGTATTGGGCCTCCCCCTCTTGCTAGTCTCAGGCCTCAGAGTCCTCATAGCAGTGTCCATCTGAGGGCGAGTGATATTTTTCATGGTCGGCTATAATTTTGTATGTTTGTTGAACTGGCGCTGCAAGTTGTAGCTTGTTGACCTGAGCAGAGACAAAACGGATTAGACAGTTGACAATACATGGAGCAATCATAAGCAGCATCAATATGGCATAACAAAGACTAGTAGGGGCATTAGCCAATTCCAAATTCCCATCGTCAGGATGGTTCAAGTCCCTCCTTTTTCAGGGATCAGAAGATTTATCTCCTGTCTGCTTTGGAGTACAATCTCTGTCAAGCTGTAGTGGCTCTTTAGCTATCCTGAGAAATCTTTTCCCAGAAACTAGATTTTGGGGCTGTTCATTAGAATGGCACTCATCTGTAGTTTTGAATAGGTATCTGAGATCTCCCAGGGGCTCACAGGTGTATTGATTTCACAATAACCTGTGAGGCAGGAGAAGTGGATATTGTCTCCTCAGTTCTGGGAGCCCGAGGATGGGCAGAGAGAAGTGTCTATTCTAGGCTGAACAAGTAGTTAAGTGTCCTCTTCTGTTTTCTTCCATGGCTTGACTCGTGAATAGTAAATCCAGGAGTCGTGTCCTGGTACCTTGACTGCTGTGGGGGTAGAAAGTATTACAGGATAGGGGCCCTTCCATGTGGGCTAGAGTTGAGCCTCTGGGGACCCATCTTTCCAGACTTTAATTAGGACTTGAGTCCCTGGAGCATATAGTGGTGACTCCTTAGAATCTTTAGGGTCCTGGTTCATACCCAACAAGCGTATATCCTGTTGGAATTGCCCGACAGCCATGGTATAAGACTGGAGGGTCTGAACCTCTGGATCTAGGAAGAGGTCATTGACATAAACAAAAGGTCTCCCATATAGCATCTCACAAGGACTAAGACCAACCCGTTCCTTAGGGGCAATAGAGGTGCAGAGGAGAACAAATGGTAAATTTGGTAAAGCCTCCTTCCATCCCAGGGAAGTCTCCTGGGTTATCTTTTTTATCGCTGATTTTAAGAATTGGTTGGCTCTACTTTTCCTGAAGACTGAGGCCTCTAGGCACAATGGAGATAGCAAGTAATGCCCAGTGCTTTAGAGACCCCTTGGGTGACCTTAGAAGTAAATGGTGTCCCATTGTCACTTTGTAATGACCTGGGCAGACCAAATCTTGGAATGATTTCATGGAGCAGTTTTTTTTTTACTACCTCCTCAGCCTTCTACAGTCTGGGTGGGAAAGACTTCAATCCATCCTGGGAATGTATCTATCATGACTAATAGGTATTTATACCCTTGAGAAACTAGCATCTGGGTGAAGTCCATCTGCCAGTCCTCTCCTTGATAGGTCCCATATCATTGGATGGGCTGGCCAGCTGGGGTCTTCAAGCTCCTTGGGGGTTGTTTAATTGGCAAGTGAGACAAGAGGAGACCACTTGCCTTATAGTTGTTTGGAGGCCTGTTCCTCTGAAGGATCTTTCTAGGGCCTTTCTAGGATCTTTCTTTAGGGCCTTTTCTCCTAAATGAGTGGTGGCATGTAAGGAGTTACCCAACTTCCACTGGAGGTTTCCAGATGGAAAAAGATGTCCCTCCTTTTGCAACCACCCTGTATGATCTTTTTGAAAGCCCTCACTCTTAGCTTTAAGAGTCTCACCTTCAGTATGTGAAGGAGTTTCAGGCAAATTAGTCTGTGGAACTAAGGTGGCAACCCCTATTAGGTGGTTGTTCTGTAACGCTGCTCTCTTAGCTGCCTGATCAGCTGCTTGGTTCCCTCATGCCACTTCAATGCTCCCTTTTTGGTGTCCTTTACAGTGGGAGACTGAAACCTCAGTGGGCAGATGGACTGCCTCCAAGAGTCTAAGAATTTGATCACCATGTTTGATTGGGGACCCTCGGGTGGTCAAGTGGCCCCTTTCTCTCCATGCAGCATGTGCATGTAGCACCAGGAAGGCATACTTGGAGTCAGTGTAAATGGCTATTTTTTTTCCTTTTCCCAATTCTAAAGCTCGAGTCAGGGCTATGAGCTCAGCTAATTGGGCTGAAGTACATGGTGGCAGAGGCTTAGCCTCTATAATCTCAAAATTGGAGACTACTGCATACCCGGCTCTTCTCTTTCCATCTAAGACAAAGCTGCTTCCATCAGTGTACCAGATTTCCTCAGGATTGGTCAGAGGATCTTCCGACAATCCCTCTTGGGGTTTTGTCCAGTGGGCCAAAGTTTCTAGACAAGAGTGAAGGGAGAGAGCCCTCAGGGGTAGGCGGGAGGGTGGCTGGGTTACGACCCTCACAAGGGGATATAGTGAGGCCTGGATTTTCCATCAGCACTACTTGACATCTGAGGATTCTTTGATCACACATCCATAAATGGTCTCTCCCATTTAGGAGTTGTTTTACTTGGTGGCTGGTAAAAATAGTTAGTTTGCCCCTGAAGGAGAGTTTTAAAGCATCTTCTATCATGATTGCAATAGCTGCAAGATTTCGAAGGCAGGGGGGCCACCCTTGGGCCGTTGGATCAAGTCTCTTGGATAAGTAAGCTACAGGCTGGGGCTCAGACCCCAGCCTTTGAGTTAACACTCCCAAGGCTATTCCCTCTCTTTCATGGACATAAAGTTGGAATGCTTTTTCTGGGTCTGGCAACCTCAAGGCAGGTGCATGAGTTAAGGCCTGTTTTAGTGTAGCCTCTGCCTTCTTTTGAGGAGTTCCCCACATCAGTGGGATTGACTCATCCTGTCCCTTTAAGCTTTCATATAAGGGCTGGGCAATTAGACCATAGTTGGGTATCCAGATTCTACAATATCCAGTTAGCCCCAGGAAAGCTCGTAATTGTTTTCGAGTCGTGGGGGAGGGCAACTGGAGGATTCCTTGTACCCGATCAGAGGACAGCCTCCTAGACCCGTGTGTAATCTGAACTCCCAGGTAAGTGACCTTTGTCTCGACCATCTGTGCCTTAGCATGAGAGACTTTATATCCCCTTTCTGCCAAAAAGTTTAGAACCTGATTTGCATGTTGTTGGGCATTTTTCTCCTCTGGAGAGCAGATTAGTAGGTAATCTATGTATTGTAATATTTTCCCATTAGGTCCCAGGTCCAGATCTAGGAGATCCCGACTAACGGCCTGTCCAAACAAGTGGGGGCTATCTCTGAACCCCTGAGGTAATACTGTCCAAGTCATCTGTTGGTGTTTTTCTCCTGGGGCCTCCCACTCAAAAGTAAAAAGACATTGGGATTCTTTAGCCAGTGGTATGCAAAAAAATGCATCTTTGAGATCCAAGACTGTAAACCACTTGGCACTGGGTGGGATTTCTCCCAAGATTACATAGGGATTGGGTACTGTGGGATGGAGGGGGACTACAGCTTCATTTATGATCCAGAGATCTTGAATCATTCGCCAGGTTCCATCCTTTTTCTTTACTGACAGGATTGGGGTGTTACATGGCGAGCTGTTGGGGACCAATAGCCCACAAGCAAGGAATTTATTTATTAAAGGCTGTAGTCGCTCCTGAGCCTCTCTTTTGAGGGTTATTGTTTCCGGTTAGGAAACCGAGTGGGATCTCGGAGGACAATGATGACCGATTCAGCTTCAGTCCAGGAATTCTCTGGTCCCATACCTGGGGGTTACTTTTGTCTTCCCATAGTTTTTGGTCCCTTTCTATTGGAGAAGGTGTAATGGGTTCTTCAGTAGTAACCAGAAGCTGTAGGGCCCTAGGGGCTGAAAAGCTTCCCATCACAAGGGTGGTCCCCAGTTTAGTGAGTATATCTCTTCCCAATAAGGGAGTACGACTCTCAAGGACCACCAGAAACTGGTGGGAAAATATTTGTCCCTCCCAGCAACAAAGAAGTGCTTGGGTGAATCTTTTAGTAGTTGCTTTTCATGTAGCACCCAAAATGGTACAGGTTTGGGAGGAGAAGGCTCCAGAGTAGGAGATCAAGACAGAGTAGGTAGCCCCTGTGTCAACCAAGAAATTCTCAGGCCTACCTGCCACATCCAGTTGCACCCTTGGCTCCAGCCCCGTGATGGTTATCTGTGTGTGACAGGCGGGCTGGCTGGAGCAGGCCGCTTCAGTCCTGTTGAACCATTGTGAGGGAAGGCTTGGCGCTTGACCTTGAGGCTCTTGGGTCCCGAGGACAGAGTGCCACCCAATGTCCCAGTTGACAGCATTTGTGGCAAGCCATTCTAGGAGACTTGCCACGGTTTGGACACTCTTTGGCCCAAGGCCCTGCCTGTCTACAGATTAGGCATTTGTCTCATGCCTTGTCCTTCAAGGACTTGGGGTTTGCCATAGGGCTTCCCTGGAGGGCGGCTAGCATCTGGGCATGCCTTGTCTCTTTCCTTCTCTCCCTCTCCTGGGCCTTGGCCTCCTTCTCCTGTTCTCTGTTATAAAAGGTATTGGTGGCTGTCTGGACCATCTCATCTAAAGAGGCAGCAGGGTCCTGCTGCTGTAGCTGTTGTAACTTAATTCTGATATCTGGTGCACATTGGGACAGGAATTTGTCCTTTAAAATCACCTGTCCCTCGTAAGAGTCTAAGTCCAGATTGGCAAACTTTTGGAGGGCCTCTTTTAGCCTTTCCAGAAAGGCAATGGGGTTCTCGTTGAGCTCCTGAGATATTGCTGAGACTGGGCACAGTCCCACAAGTAATAGGCTTCCTTCTGTTTCCATGGGTGGACTTCCTTAGGGTTGAGTCTTTCTGAAGCTTATCCTACCCAGAACTGTTGCAACCTGAGAGCCAGGCGTCCCCAGGTCAGGGTGCTGAGGCGTGACAGCCTCCTAGGAGATCGAATCCCCGGGCAGGTCGAGGCGTGATGGCCTCCCGAGAATTGAGTCCCTGGGCAGGTCAAGGTGTGACAACCTCCTGGGACCCCTGGGACTAGCGAATCCCTGAGCAGGTTGAGGTGTGACAATCTTTCGAGGACCAGATCCCTAGGCAGGTCAAGGCGTGATAACCTCCTGGGACCCCCGGGCTGGAGTTGGGCATCCCCAAGATCTCCAGCGTGACCAGTGCTAGGTAGGATTAAGGGGTTTGGGCCCAAACGGCCTGCAGGGCTAACTTCCAAAGTGGCAAACATTATTCCTGGAAGCCCAGTTGCCTTTGAAGGGATGCCAGCTGATGGACTTCTAGCAGGCATTGTGTGCCTGTTGCCCGCCCTGGCGGGTTCACTGAGTGATGCTGATGTTGCACATGTTGTAGGAAACATGGAAGATGAAAGCCTGAATATCTAGAGGGATTGGATATTACACAGTATTTCCCTCCCAAGGCCAGCTATTTTCAGATTGTCCCTCCAGAAGATTGTCGAGGCAACATTGTGGGCCACTATGGGGCTGAGGAAAGGAGCATGAAACAGGAGGGAAGGAGGCAGAGCACAACCTTTGAAAGAATGACATAGCACAAGGGTGTAACGTAAACCAATTAAAATCAATTGTGTCCAAGATGACAAGTCAAATTCTAGTAAACCTTAGTCCCCAATCTGTAAGCCAAAAGACACACCCAGAGGTGGCAGGACAGGTCTGAGGCACTGTCAAAAGATGGAGGAGTGGGTGGTTCCCCAATGGTTGGGATGACCCTCCCACTCATTAGCATACGAATTCACCCCACTAGCAAAACCTAACCAGAACACATTCCATGGCCTGAGCCCTTGCCCTTGGCAATGGCCCACACCCTCAAGAGTGGGCTTCTCTCTGAACCCTAACAAATCCTACCTCTTACTTATCGCTTTATCTCTCACTGAATTTTTGCAATATGATCTCAGAGCCTGAGCTATGGGTTTTGACCGGGCTTGAGTCCCGGGAGAGCTGAAGGACAGGAGGAAAAAGCAGTGGGAGAAACGTGCCAAGGGATCCCCTTTATAGCCTGTCAGAAAATCTGCTAAGTACCTGACCTGAGCTCAGTTTTCATTGGCCTGATCCTTGGCACAGAGAAGAGTAAGGACAGGGGAACCCCCACCAACTTGGGTAACAGCTACTGGGGCTCAGCAGATAGTGCCTTTGGGACATACTGAGGAGTAACCCCTCCAGAGACCCTCAGTTGCGCCCACTGCCGTCCGCCTGTTCGCGGGGATTCGAGGAAACAAGAAACGAGAGATTGTAAAGGAATTAAGCTTTCGTTAGGCATATGTCCCTCCAGCCATGGGAGCGAGGTCCTCCTACCTTAACCAGAGGTCTTCTGGAATTTGAGACTGAGCTGCGTGAGCTTTCTGCTGAGATCGTTTTTCGGTGTCCCGGTTTCCAGCATGATGGGCCTCTTGTCACTTTCCTTGCGCTGGGTTTTCTTCATGGAAGTTGTTTCAGCCAGGTTAAATCCGAGTCACGGCACCATAGATGTCAGGCGAGTGTATGTTCCTCAGTTCTGTCTAGTCACAACAAAGATTTGGAGTGACGGACATTAGGGCCCTCGGGGGATCACAGCTCTCGGGTCTTGGACAGACCGTGTTATAGCTCTTAGACAAATCAGTGTTACAGCTCCGTGTTACAGCTCTTTTATTTAGAAGATAACAGGAGAACCCATCCTCGAAGTGTGAGGGCACAAGAAGAGAAGAGAGTAGAGGAGCTCGCCAGCACGTGGGGCTGGGGGGGTGGGGGTGGGGGGAGGTGGTGGAGAGAAAGAGCACAGAGAGAGCACGCGCGCACGCGGGAGAGGGGAGAGAAACAGAGGGAAACAGAGAGAGAGAGCGCTTTGGCTCCTCTTTTTATATATATTTTTTCCTCCCCCGGGCCTGCCCTATGCAAATTGGGCTTAGCCAGGAGTGCTGTTCTACCTGAAGTTCTCACTCAGGCCCCCGGACCTGCCTTTGACCTTCCTTTGTTCTATTTTCGCGGGCTTTTCCCTTCCTTGTCTTTTAGCCACCGCCATTTTGGACTCCGTTTCCCTATTCTAACTACCTAACAGTAAAGAATAATGTAAAAAAGTTTATTGAAAAGAAAAGTACATGTGGAAAGGGGCATGGGCAAGCTGAGAGAGAGAGCGGTGCCTTTGGGAAGTTTAACTCCTTTATAAAGGGGCTGTTTTCTCCATCTGTGTCTTCCCTCAGGCCATCACCTTGTTTGTCCCTGCTGGTTAATTTGTCTCAGGACTCTCCCCCAGGGTGCGCATGTGCACCCTCGCCAAGATGGCTCTTGAAATGAAGGCTTCTGGGAGGAGCAAGACTCATTATGGCCTGGAATTATCCTCTGACTTTTGACTCCAAGGAGCCTCTCTGCACATGTGTAGTGTCTCCCTTATCAGACAGGGTTTTTTCCTTTCTCCATGCCATGATTATTCCCTTGAGGTAAGAGACAAAGACTGGCTATTACCCTATTTTTGTTGGCTGTAAATTCTTCAACTGGAGCCCACTCATATCTCATCTCAGGGAATGCCAAGGGGAAGGTGGCTGATTGCAGATGGCCAACCTGGAGCCCATCTACCTGCCCGTGTCCTACCTGAACACAACCTTGAAGATGTCTTTTATGCCTCAACTCCCTTTGAGCATCCTGAAATCGCCTTTAGGTAACACAAGTATGTGTTCCTTCACCTAAAGTAGCAAGGACAAAAGGAATATTAAGCTTGTCTAGAATTCTCCAAATTTTAATTAATTTCAAACTGTTAGGAGAGCTTTTTCATTTACCAAATTTAGGATTAGTTTAAAAAGTGACAAATCAAAAAGAGAGCCATATTCCTCCGTTCATTGTATTGAAGTAAAATATGCTAAGATAAATATCTTTCAATGTATGGTCATTGTATACTTCTCAGGTTAAAAGAAGCACAGCCACTTGGAAGCACAAAAATTACTTTTATTTTATTTATTTTTGAAGTCATGAATGCTGGCTGAGATGCCAATTTTATCAGTTCCCAAACTAATACTTAGAAGGGGCTGTGCCTTGCTGAAGCTTCACGCCTCAGCTCTGTCTGGGCCAGTCCTGTGTGGGCCCTGAAGCCTGTCTCTGCCCCCTCCACGCCGCGGCTGTGAAGACCTTTTCCCAGGGACCACTGTTCATGGAGCGTCTGCAGCTAGGGGGCGTCTGTGCTTCTAGGGAGGGAGGGAGAAGGACAGCTGGGTGAGTGGGTCCAGGCGTGGGGGGTGGGGGGCAAAGATTACTTTTAAAAAAGCGGTCTCAAAAGTTTTTGTTGTGGAGCCTGGTGGGCTACAGACGGCAAAAGAATCGACCACGACTCAGCAACTAAACAACAACAAACGCACATTCCTAACAGAAACTCGTAAGAAACTAGAAATAGGTGAGAAAATTCTCAGCCTAAACAAAGCAAACCAAAAAGCCTAGACCCTAGAGCTGAATTATAAAAGGTTTTAGGCAATAAAATGTCCCCCAACAGTAGTGTGAACAGTGAACACACAAGAGGAGTCATTTTTAATACTCAATAGAACAACTTTCTGGTTACATTCATAAAGTAAAGGAAATAATAATGTCCAGAAAATAAATATAAAATCTATTGATCATTTTATATCTAATTATGACTGTAAAAGTGTAAAGGAATTTTTAAGAAAAAATATCTGCAAAAGATACAGTTTAAGCAGCCCCAATTAACGTAACTTTTCTTTGTTCCATAGTCTCAAAATAACTGATGATTAATGAATTTTACTTTGAAACATACTTTTCAAATTCAGCAAGATATTTTATGTTCAAATATAAGAAGATTTTGTACTTTTCAAGCTAAGAAAGTTCGTACCTTGCAGTGAATACTCTGTTTCACTGATTTAGACATGAATAAAAACACATTGTGTGTCTTTACCTGATTTTAAAAAAAGTATTTGTTTCTTGCATTCTAGATCCACAAATTCTTTTGTTTTGTTTTTTGTTGTTGTTCAATGAAAGGGCTGGAGAAAACAGTGGGGTTCTTGACTCAGTCACATGGGAGTCGTCCAGCACCATTGTTTATTTTCAATCGTTCACTGGATTCTGTAACCCTGTGTAAGAGCCGCAGCAGCAGCAGCAGAATTTGTGGGAGCTTCAGCGACTGGGTTCTGGGGTCTCTGCTTAACTTATTGGACCCCATACCTGCAGACTGCGCTTTAGACAGAAAACACTCAGCATTTCTCAGCTCTTGAGACATATTGACATATTCCTGTTTTCTCCTTCACGGGTGACTCTCCATCACCATGACACTATAAACCTGGTCCTCCTTCTCCCCTCCCCAGAGGAAAATTCACAATTGCCTCCCTGTATTAAACACTTATCCCTGGGGGTCTAGTGGTTAAGAATCCGCCTGCAAATGCAGGGGCCTTGGTTTCGATCTCTACTCCAGGATGATCCCACATGCCATGGAGCAACTAAGCCCAAGTGTCACAACTACTGAGCTCTCCCCAGCTCCAGAAGAGAAGCCAGCCACTGCACTGAGGAACCCGAGCAACCACAAAGAAGAGTGGCCCTCGCTCGCTGCAAGTAGGCAAAGCCCTCACATAGCAATGAAGACCCAGTGCAGGCAAAAATAAAAATAAATAAATCTTTAAAAAAAATTGTCTCGACTGAGGGACAATCTTATGGAGCTGTGCTGTCCATTAGAAATAAATGGACTTTCATGGTGGTTCAGTAGCGAAGATTCTGCGCTCCCAATGAAAGGGGACCAGTTCAATTCCTGGTCGGGGAACTAGATCCCACATGCTGCCACTAATAGTGCATGCCATAAGATGCCACGTGCCACAACTAAGACCTGGCAGAGCCAATTACATCCAAAAAGAAAGAAAGAAAGGAATGGAAGGTAGGCCACTAATATGGCTTAAAACTTCCTAGGGGCTTCCCAGGTGGCTCAGTGGTAAAGAGTCCGCCTGTGAAGCAGGAGATGCGCGTTCAATCCCTGGGTTGGGAAGATCCCCTAGAGGAGATGGCAACCCGCTCCAGTATTCTTGCCTGAGAAATCCCATGGACAGAGGAGCCTGATGGGCTACAGTCCATGGGGTCGGAAAGAGTTGGACACCACTGGGCGACTAAACAGCAGCACCAGGCAGGCACTGCAAAAAGTAAAAATAAACAGGTGAAATTCATTTCCTGATAGATTTCACTTAGCCTAAAATAGCCAGGATATTGTGACTTCAACAACTAATGGAATTCTAAAAGAAAACATAGCAAAGATCTCAGAAATCTTCCAAATTCCAAGGTTTAAACTTGCCAGTAGCCTTTGTCGGCATGAAAAATCAAACTCCTCAAGGACCTGAAAGTTATCTCCTTGTGAGTAAACGGTAGACTGTCGTGCATTTGATGGTTCCACTCCCAGTCCTGAAGTCTACCCTATCACAGGCTAATGTGACTAAATACTGCAGGAAACTCAGAGGACATTCACAGAGCATCACAGACACACGCAAGCTGCTTTTCCATAGTGACCATGCAAGTGGTCCAAGCATCACCTGAAACCTCACGAGACAGTGTTCTGAAAAAGTCATTAGAGGAAATCTGCCCTTGAGTCTCGATGGAAATAGTTTCATCAGGCTCTATAAATAACAAAAGCGCAGAAGTAAGACTCTGGTGCAGATGGGAGGATCTGTGTTTTCCAATTAAAAACCCTATGTCATCTATCCTAACCAGTGGATGTCCATTCCATTGGGAGACTTTAAATTGAGGATTCTTGAAATTTTCTTAGACTCCAAAATCACTGCAGGTGGTGACTGCAGCCATGAAGTTAAAAGATGCTTGCTCCTTGGAAGAAAAGCTATGACAAACCTAGAGAGCATATTAAAAAGCAGAGACATCACTTTGCCTACAAAGGTCCATTTAGTCAAAGCGATGGCTTTTTCAGTCGTCATGTATCATGTGAGAGTTGGACCATAAAGAAAACTGAGCGCCGAAGAATTGGTGCTTTTGAGCTGTGGTGTTGAAGAACACTCGTGAGAGTCCCTTAGGACTGCAAGTAGATCAAACCAGTCAATCCTAAAGGAAATCAGTCCTGAATATTCATTGGCAGGACTGATGCTGAAGATGAAACTCCAATACTTTGGCCACCTGATGCAAAGAACTGACTCATTGGAAAAGACCCTGATCCTGGGAAAGATTTAAGGTGAGAGGAGAAGGGGACAACTGAGGATGAGATGGTTGGATGGCATCACCGACTCGATGGACATGAGTCTGAGCAAGCTCCGGGAGTTGGTGATGGACAGGAAAGCCTAGCATGCTGCAGTCCATGGGGTCACAAAGAGTTGGACATGACTGAGCAACTGAACTGAGCTGAACTACCTTTCCTGAATAAACTCATTTCTCTAGTAAAATAACTGGCTATTTTAAACAGCGGCGCCCCTTACCCCCCACTCTGTATCCATTGGATCAAGCTGATGACTGCAGCTTTGGACAGCTTCCACCCACCTTAAAAAGACAAGATTAATTTTCTGATTTCAGGGCTGGTTTTTAGTCTTCACCCTATTTATCTTGCCTATTATCATATTTTGACACCCTATATTAAATGGCTAAAAGTTTTCTCAGTATGCTCGTCCTCATCATGCAGATCTCCTATGGTTTTCCTCTGCCACTTAAGTAAGAAAACAACTCTGTTGTGTGTGTTTCACAGACCACAGCTACTCTTCTGGATAACAGCTGGGATTGCTGCACCTTCATTCCCCACCTGATTCTGCTGACAAAAATGTAATAACTATTCCTTTGAACAGTTCAGAAGGTAGATGTTGAGGGTTGAATTGTTTCTCCACAAAGAACCTGTTCAGATCCTAACCCCTAGCACCTGGAGATGTGACCTTATTTGGAAATAGGGTCTTTGCAGGTATAATCATATTGCATTGAGGTCATAGTTAATTAGGATGGGCCCTAATGCAGTGATGGTGTCCTTATGAGAAGAGGAAAATATGGTCACAGACACACAGAGGGAGATGGCCATGCAAGGATGAAGGCAGAGATTGGAGTGATGCTGTTGTAAGCCAAGGAACTCCAAGGACTGCAGGCAGCCACCTCAAAAGCTAGAAGAGAGGCCGAGAACAATTTTCTCTCTCAGTCCCCAGGAGGATCCAACCTGCTGACACCTTGATTTCAAACTGAGAAAGTCAGAATGTTGGGTTGGCCAGAAAGTTTGCTGGGGCTTTCCCGTAGCATCTTACAGAAAAACCCAAATGAACTTTTTGGCCAACTCAAGAAATAGCTGTAGGTTTAAGCCACCCATGGACTTCCCTGATGGCTCAGACAGTAAAGCGTCTGTTTACAATGTGGGAGACCTGGGTTCAATCCCTGGGTTGGGAAGATCCCCTGGAGAAGGAAATGGCAACCCACTCCAGTATTCTAGCCTGGAAAATCCCATGGACGGAAGAGCCTGGTAAACTACAGTCCATGGGGTCACAAAGAGTCAGACACAACTGAGCGACTTCACTTTCACTTTTAAGCCACCACAACTTGTGGAATTCTGTTACAGCAGTCTGAGAAAAAGAATAGATTTCCTTATTCAGGCCCCTCCTACTATGTACACTTTCCTCACCTACTTAATCCCAAATGTCATTTGGTAAAAAATTAGAACTTGATCTAAGATCAACAAAAAGCTTCTGCTGAGGTCATCACCACTGTATCAGCAAACCCCACCCATCAAAATGGAGACAAATATTTGGAGAAGGCAATGGCAACCCACTCCAGTACTCTTGCCTGGAAAATCCCATGGACGGAGGAGCCTGGTAGGCTGCCATCTATGGGGTCGCACAGAGTCAGACACGACTGAAGCAACTTAGCAGCAGCATTTGGGTTATCTTCCCTACAATACTCAATGCGTTTCTCTTAGAGACGCCTCGGCCAGCCAGTTCAGAAAAGCTTTCTCGTTAAGAGACAGATGTGTGACATGTCTGCTGTGGTAAACAGTACTTGTGTTCCCATTCAAGCCTCTCCTTTTCTGGATTACTGTTTCTTTCTTTTAAAAAATCATTACTTACTTGTGGCTGTGCTAGGGTCTCTGTTGCCTTGCAGGCTTTCTCTAGTTGCGGTACTCGGGCTTCTCCTGCTGCGGAGCACAGGCTCTGGAGCACGCGGGCTTCAGTAGTTGTGGCTCCGGGGACACAGACTCACTAGTTGCGGCATGAGCTGCACTGCGGCATGTGGGATCTTCCCGGACCAGGGACCAAACCTGTGTCTCTGGTATCGGCAGGCGGATTCTTTACCACTGGGCCAGCAGAGAAACCCTCTGTATTACTCCTTCTTCAGAGATCCAGCTTCTGCTCTGGAGGTCCCACATACCCCTTTCAATTTCATTCCCCTGTCTTGATTTCCTCCTTGTAGCCACCCCGGGGAGTCTATGCTTTTGGCAAACACTTCCTGCTGCACAAGATAATACTGCAGGTCAAGCAGAATAGTCTGACCAGAAGAAAGAAAAAGCAGCTTAGATCTCTAGCACAGACCCCCCCAGCTGAGCTGGGATATGTTTTTGCCTGGATTTGGTCAGCTAGGCTCCTGGCTTTGGGGCCCCTGAGGGCAAGCTCTCAAGATAGCTCCCATTGATCCCCCACCACTCAGTATTTTATGCCTTTGCATAAATCCCTCTATTTGGAGTGGGCTGGACTTATTGTTTTTTGTTGCTGTTTGTTTAGTTTTTCCCTGCTGCACCATGCAGCTTGCAGGGTCTCTGTTCCCTGACCAAGTATCAAACCTGAGCCCCCTGTAGTGGAAGTCCAGAGTCCTAATCACTAGACCACCAGGAATTCCCTTGACTTGCTTTTTTTTTTCTTTTAATATTTTCATTTATCTATTTATTTGCTGCATCGGGTCTTAGTTGTGTCGTGTGAGATCTTTTGTTGTGGCGCAAGAACTCTCTGGTCATGGCACACTGGTTCCAGAGTGTGCAGGCTCATAGTTGCAGCTCAAGGGTCCAACTGCTTCTCTACACTGGGATCTTAGTTCCCCAACCAGGGACTAAACCTGTGTTCCCTGCACAGCAAGGTGGACCCTCAACCACTGGACCACCTGGGAAGTCCCTTGACTTGCTTTTAATAAATATCACACAACAAAAGTGATGAGATACCACTTCCAAGATTAGGTTTCTAAAACTATGAATTCCTACACCCCAAATTCCTAGCCTCCTTTGCAGTAAAGGAAGCCATCTATGCTGTGGGGATTTCGAGGAAAGCTTTTCCTATCCTGATGAAAGGGAGATGCAGCTGGCACCCCCTTCCCTATTCTTTTTGTCTTGAATGTAGATGCGATACCTGGACATGCAGCAGCCATTCTGCAATCAGAAGGCAACAAGCCTGGAGATAAAGAGGACACACTAAAGATGGCAGAGCCAAAAAAGAAAAAGCCTGTGGTATTGTGGGGCAGGTGAAAGGACACCTGTATCTGCCTAGTTCTGGATTCTGGACTTTTGTTATGTAAGAAAAATACATCCATGTCTTTAAGCAAAAAAAAAGAAAAGGCGATGACTTCCGTCTTGGGTGTCCTCTCTTGGAACACTTACCCTGGTGGAAGCCAGCTGCTGTGTCATGAGGCAGCCTTGGGGAGGGAGTGAGCATGGAGTAGATCTCTGACCCCAGTGGAGCCTTGAGCTGACCCAGCCCTGGCTGCAGCCTCACAAGAGACCTTAAGTCCCAAATACCCTGCGTGAAACTAAGTAAAGGAAATTTCATTTAAAATGGAGTCAGGAAGCCAGAGTAGGGGCTCTCATGCACTACCACTTGATGTCAATTACAGATCTCGCATTCCCAGCAGGAAATTATCCCTACTTTACTACCCCAACAGGAGGAAGAAAGTTTTCTTCTTGTCCAGTCACAGCCCAGACCATGAGAATGGTCACAACTCAGCCAACCAGAAACCATCACTCCCCTGAACTCTTGCTGTCCTCCAATGGACTTTCCTTCAAAGCCACTCCTCCCAAATTCCCCCTTTTCTCTAAAAATAACATCCCTCTCCTTTGTCTGCTGGACTTGCCTTTAGTTTTTGTTATGGTAAGCTTGTCCAGAGTTACAATTCTCTGCTATTCCTGAGTAAACCCGTTTTGTTGGTAAAATAACTGGTTATTTTATGTTTAAGGTCAATGCCAGATAAGCCACTCTCAGATTCCTGACCCACAGAAACTGTGAAATAAGTGTTATTTTCAGCTGCTAAGTTTTGAGGTCATTTGTTACATACCAGTAGATAGCTGATACAGGACTTGCATGCATGAATGCTCAGTTGCTTCAATTGTGTCCAGCTCTTTGCAACCCCATGAACTGTATGTAGCCTGCCAGGCTCCTCTGTCCATAGGATTCTCCAAGCAAGAATACTGGAGTGGGTTGCCATTCCCTTCTCCAGGGAATCTTCCCGACCCAGGGATCTAACCAATGTCTCTTATGTCTCCCGCATTGGCAGGCAAGTTCTTTATCACTACCGCCACCTAGGAAGCCCCTTAGCTCCTTGAAGTCAAATATAAAAACAAGCCTGATTTTGAACTCTGGCTGAGAAGCTCACAGGTCGCCATGGTGTGTGTCTTCCTGGTCATGAGGAGCCAATTACCCAACACACACAGCATCATCCAACCAGAGCTCATGGCAAGACCAGCCAGGCACTGGGAGAGGGTGTCACAGACAACTGGTACTGCCTGCTGTGGTTCAGAGCAAAAGGTTTTTACCCCTAAAACCCCCAAATTCTAGGAATCTGACACTTGAAAACTCTAGATTCTTTTCTTAACTTGGGGTAAAATATATATAACATGGGCTTCCCAGGTGGCGCTAGTGGTAAAGAACCTGCCTGCCAATGCAGGAGCTGCAGGAGATGTGGGTTCCATCCCTGGGTCGGGAAGATCCCCTGGAGGAGGGCCTGGCCACCCACTCCAGTATTCTTGCCTGGAGAATCCCATGGACAGAGGAGCCTGGTGGGCTACAGACCACAGTATCTCAAAGAGCTGGACGTGACTGTGGAGACTTAGCATGCATGCATGCGTACATAACATGAAATTTATCATTTTAACCATTTTTCAGTGTACAGTTCAGTGACACAGTAAGTACATTCATATCGTTGTGCAAAACTATCACCACCATCCATCCATAGATATTTTTCATCATCGCAGACTAAAACTCTGTCCCCATTAAACACTAACTCCCTATTTCTTCCCTCATAGACCCTGGCAACCCCCATTCTATTTTCTGTGTCTATCAGATTATTATTTTTTCTTTATTGAGGTGAAATTCACACAACATCAAGTTCACCAGTTACAGTGTAAAACTCAGTGGCATTTAATACATTCATGATGTTATGTGACCCCCCCCACCCCTATCTGTTTCCAGAGTATTTTCATCAGCCTGAAGAGACCCAGGCTCTAATAGCAGTCTTTCCCCTCTTTTGCAGTCCCTGGCAACCCCCAACCTGCTATCTGTTTCTATGGATTTGCCTGTTCTGGACATTTCATATGAATGGGAGGCGAGAATTCTACCATTGAAACCCCAATGCCTTGCAGATGAATGAAATCACACTCCCTGTGACTTTCTGTGATTGGCTTCTTTCACAGAGCATGATGCTTAAAGGTTCATCCACTGTAGTGTCTCTTAGTACTTCATTCCTTTTTATGGTGAGGGCTGGAGTTGCTGAGTCTGTAGCTCTGAGCGATGTGTGTTCACTCACCGCAGGAGTCCTGGCCCCAAGTCTCAGGCCTGGAGAGAAGCCCATAGGTCTAGTCACATGCAGCCTTGGGCAGCCCTGGCTGGGTGTTTCACTCCTCCTCCAGTCCAGCTGTGGGCTCCGACCCTGGCTAAAGGGCATGTGAGGCCTCTCCAGGCATCTGGTCTTGAAAACAAATGTTTGAACAAGCACTGAATTCAGCAAATATGCTGCACCTTTGTGTGGATGTCAGTGACCTAATGGGCTGGAGTGGGGATCAGGCGTTAACCCGTGACCAGCCCCCTTGAGGACACAAAGCCGCTGTTTGCTTTCTGGGGTTGACCCTTCTCCCCAGTAAATGCGATCTGTGGGCTCCCTGCTGTCCTTGCACACCCCGGGTGTGTTTTCACTTTGCCCCGATAGCAGTCAATCTGGTGCCTCTTTCCCTACATCAAACATGGGCTTCTACCAGCCGCCCTGGGCTGGGGTCCCCTCAAACTCTGTGGTCTCCCTGGCAATGCCTCCAGTAAAGGGCAGTGCCTTCACACAATCTTTGGAACTCACACCCACATTTATGGACTGGAAGACTGAAGCTTCCGGAAAACTGAGCTGCCCAGTCACTTCGGCTGGTAAACACCAAAGTCAAGATTTGAACATAGAGTCCTCCTTGTCTCTCTAGGAGCAGAGATGAAGAGGCAAAGAAGGAGGGAGAGCAGGCGGTCAGGTGGACTTTGTCACCAGATGGATTTTGAGGCAATAGGGAGCTATGAGGGGTGTGTGAGCTGGGGACAGAGGTGAGTGTTAGACCCCTCTGGGGTTGGGGAGAAGCAGGGTAGATGACAGAGCCCTGGAAGGAGAGACAGTGGGACTGACTGGTTCAGAGTCTGAATGACAGGAAGCAGGGTACCATTGGGTGCTGGGAGTGGGTGAGAGAGGTTCGTCTTTCTCATTGTGTTCTTTTTCTTGATTTCATCAAACATGGGAACGGGGGGGGGGCTTCAGATTGTCATAACAAGACTTTCAGAACAACTTGGCTGTTAATCTTTAATATGATGTGATAAAAGGTAACCAAAAAATGCAAATTTTTTTAAAAATCAAAAGATGAATAAGATTTATAATTACTTCCCAGGAAATATTTCTATGCTTTACTCGTGAAGGAAAATAGTAAATTTCATGGTAGTATGAATAGCGTGGTCCAGTACTCAGTTTTTCTTTAAAGGAAAAGAAAACCTTTCCCTCTTTAGATCTTTTCTCCATCATGTAGGGGTTCTGCGTGGCTGAGGCTACTGTCAGTTAGACTTGTTCTTTGAGTGATTCCTTGTCAGGTCAGGATTTAGAGAAAGTAACTTCCATGACTCAGAGAGGGGCAGCAGACTGCACAAGCAGATTTCTTCACGATTCGCCCCTGTGGGTGGTGTGATGTGAGGTGAGCCACCTCCTGAGGAGCTGCTGGAAGGGGGTGGGCAGCATCCTAGGTCCCACTTGCAGCCTGAGACCTGGCCCAGGAAGGACTGGTTTAAGGGTGGATCCTCCATCCTTTCACTGTTGTGCCCCAGATGCACCTGGAACCAGCTGAACCTGAAGGTGTAGTGGACCAGGGGAGAGGTAGGTGGGACCATGCCAGTAGAAACTTACCTGCTTCCTGTCCCAGGTCCTGTCTTCTGCTAAGGCTGGCTTCTTGACAGCTCTCCCACTGTACCAAAACAAGAATTTGGGACCTCTGTCTTGGCCTCAGTGGCAGATGCCAAGATCAGCAGGGAAGACTGAGACACGCCTTCAGCCCTCTGGGGTGTGTGTGTGTGTGTGTATGTGTGTGTAGGGGACACAGGGTGCTGTGTGACCTTCCCCTTCCCCCATTTAGGAGAACGAGTCAATAAGACTGGGGGATGGGGTATAGAGAACGAGTCAATAAGACTGGGGGATGGGGTATAGAGAGTGAGGAGGAGCGGAAATCTAGGATGCTTCCTAGGGTTTCAGAGTGCATCAGGATCCCTGGGAGGAGGGGTAGTTCTCCCGGGGAGGCTAGGGAGCTGCTGGCTTGAAGTCACCCGACTGAACTCATGCAGATGTTCCTAGCATGTACGCTGTACCTCCGCCCCTATACCCTGTGGGAATCAGCTCAACTGCAGGCAATGGAGATGCCAGGAAGGGATCAGGAGCCTGGGTGTATGCAAAAATGCTAAATAAAATATTAGCAAATTGAGTTCAGCTGCTCTTTAAAGGAAAACATACCAGGGGCATGCAGAGTTTTACTCCAAGGAAGCAAGAAAAGTTCAGCCTCAGAAAGCCTCATGTACTCAGTGGAGAGATGAAAAGAGAAAAATACCAAATGATCATCTCACCATGCTGGAAAAACACTGGATAACATTCAGCAACCCCTTCCAATCTTTTAAAAAATTTTTTAGTGAATGGGGAATAGGAAGAAATTAGTCTGATCGAAGGTCATTACTAGAAAGAAAACATCCACATTGTGTTGGGTGGTGAAACAGAAGAGGTAACATATTCCCAAACAAGGTATGGCTCCAGTCATGGCTAATACTTAACACTGATGCAGAGGTGCTGGTCAATGCAATAAGATAAGAAAAGAAAGATAAGAAAAAAACTGAAACCAGATGACACAATCATCTATAGAAAATCAAAAAGAATAAGTAAATGAAAATGGATAGAACCTGACTTGCTGACAGCAAGTCCAACATATTAATGGATGGAACACAGAGGATTTCTTAGGGCAGCAAAACTATTCTGTGCGATACTGTGATGACAGAGACATGACATGATGCATTTATCAAATGCATGAAATAAATGCACAACACAGAGTGAACCTTAATGTAAACTGTGAACTTCAGAGTTAGTAATAATACATCAGTACTCACTCAGCAATTGTAAGGTTGGCACAATCAATTGTTTTAATGAAAGTTAAATATGGGGGAAACTGTTGGGGGAAGAGAGATATATGGAAGCTCTCTGAACTTTCTGCTCAAATTTTCCTTAAACCTAAAACTTCTCTAAAATATAGTTTATTGATTTATAAAATTTATATAAAATTTATAAAATAAATTAGTAAAACAATTTCCAAAAAATGTGCTTACTATTGAGCCACTGTCAAATAAACATCAATACTTTAAAATTTTATTTATTTATTTGGCTGCATCAGGTCTCAGTTGCTTCTCTCTAGTTGTGGAGCACAGACTTAGTTGCCCTGGGGCGTGTGGGAGCTTTATTCCCCTACCAGGAATCAAACCCATGTCTCTCACATTGGAAGGTGCATTCTTAATCACTGGACCACCAGGGAAGTCCCAAACATCAATATTTCTGACATAAGTAAACTGCTTTGCCCATAGTGTATGCTCAAAAGTGAAGCATTTCAGAATATTCTTCTGATTATAAAAATGAATCGCTTTTAGAACTTCCCTGATGGTACAGTAGATAAGAAGCCTTCTGTCAATGCAGGGGACTCAGGTTCGATCCCTGGTCAGGAAGATTCCACATGTCATGGGCAACTAAAGCCCATGAGCTGCAACTACTGAAGCCTCTGTACCTAGAGCCCATGCTCTGCAACAAAAGAAGCCACCACAGTTAGAAGTCTGTGCACTTCAAGAAAGAGTAGCCTCTGCTCACTGAAATAAGAAAAAGCCCTCAGGTAGCAAAGAAGACCTAGAGCAACCAAAAAAATAATAATCACTTTAAAAATCAAATATACGATATGGAAAAGGAATTCCTTACATATATCATCTTGGGGCTTTGGGGCATAGAATAGTCATGCTTAACCAGGAATGACTCTGTGCTCCCCCTAGACATTGGCAATGCCTGAAGACATCTTTGATTGTCACAGCTGGCCAGGGGTTGGGGGGAGGATGCTATTGGCCTTTAGTGAGTACAGACCAGAGGTGCTGCTCAACACCCTACAATCCATAGGATTCTTCAGCCCCAAATATCAACTGTGCCAAGGCTGAGAAATCCTGGCACAAACTCTCTCTCTTTTTTTTAATCTAAGTGAGACCTGATTATTGGTATCACTGGGCAACTTGCTTTTTCTTCCTGTCATCTGGAGTGCTGGACAGCCCCACTCTGATCTTTTTATTACCTGCCTAGTTTTCTGTACCATGTACAGAAAAGTACCATGTCCTGGATTCTAGGTTCTCAATATGGCCACCTGGATTGTCTTTTTATCCCCTTTAATGTCATGGCTTTTCTGACCCCTGATGTGTTCCTCACCCACACCTGCCCATTTCCTTGGACTAGGGTTGAGTAGTGTCATTCAAAGGCTCAGAGGCCCTGATCTCTGCTGAGGCTTACTATAAAGTTCTGGTAATCAAGACAGGTGGTACTGGTACAGACATACACCAGAGGCTCTCACCCAGGGGCGGTTTTGTACCCCTGGGGGATATTGGGCAATGTCAGGAGACATTTTTAGTTGTCAAGGCTAGGGGGGTAATGATGTGCTCCTAGCATCTGGTGAGCCAAGGGCAAGGCTGCTGCTGAGTATCCCTATAATGCACAGGACAGTCCTTGCCACAAAGAAAGATCCAGCCACATGTGTTAGTAATGCTGAGGATGCAAAACCCTGGGATAGAGAAGTAGACTAGTGGGTCATAACAGAGAGTCCAGAAATAACCCCATACATTTTTTTTTTTTTTGCCATTTGATTAAAAAAAAAAGTCAAGGTAGTTCACTTGGGATTAGAAATAGAAAAACTTTTCAGAAAAAATTTTAACTCAAAACAATGTACGACTTCCCTGGTAGTCCACTGGTTAAGAATCTGCATTCCAATGCAAGAGACATGGGTTCCATCCTTAGATGGAGAACTAGGATCCCACATGCTGTGAGGCAACTAAGCCCCCACACCACAAAAAGATCCTGCATGCTACAATTAAGACCCAATGCTGCCGAAGTCTTAAATAAATATTTAAAAAACAAAACCAAATGTAGTTTCTAGAAGGAAATTAAGAAGAAGGCCTTAGTGATCTTAAATTAAGCAAAAATTTCATAGATTGAACACAAAAGGCATCAACCTCAAAAAAAAAAAAAAAATGCATTACCCTGATACCAAAGCCAGACAAGAACACTATAGAAAAGGAATAGTATAGACCAGTATCTCTTATAAACATTGATGCAAAAATTCTCAGCAAAATACTAGCAAACTGATTTCAGCAGCACATTACAAAGATTAAATGCCATGACCAAGCAAGGTTTATTCTTGGAATACAAAGATAGTCCAACATATGAAAATATCAATATGATATCCCACATTAATGAACGAAAAAACCCCGACATGACTGTCTCAACTGGTGCAGGGAAAAAAAGCATTTGACAGAAATCAACATTTTTTTTTATAAAAACACTCAACAAACCAAGAATAGAAGGAAACTACCTTAATATAATAAAGACCACATATGAAAACCCCACAGCTCACATCATACTCAATGGTGATAGACTGAAAGCTTTTCTTCTAAGATCAGGATTAAGACAAGAATGTTTGCTTTTGTTACTTTTTTCAACATGGTATTGGAAGTTCTAGCTAAAGCAATTAGGCATGAAAAAGAAATCAAAGTCATCCAAATTGAAAAAGAAGAAATATTATTATCTGTTTTGGCAGATGACATGATCTCATACGTAGAAAACATGGAAAATTCTGTAAAAAATCTGTTAGAACTCATAAACTAATTCATCAGAGTTTCAAAATACAACGTTGCAGGACATGAATCAACACCCTCAAATCAGTTGCATTACTTCCTTTTTTCTTATTGAGGTATGGTTGATTTATAGTATTATATTGGTTTCAGGTGTACAACACAGTGATTCAAAATTTTTATAGATTATACTTCATTTAAAGTTGCTATAAAATATTGATTATATCTCTGTGGTATATCCTTGTAGCTTATTTATTTTATACATATTAGTTTGTACCTCTTAATCCTCCACTCCTACCTTACCCTTCCTGCCTTCCCTCTCCCCACTGGTAAGCACTAGTTTGTTTTCTATATACATGAGTTTTTTTCTGTTTTGTTATATTCATTCACTTGCTTTATTTTTTAGATTCCATATATAAGGCTGATTTTCCTTGTTAATTTTCTACATGGATGACATGTCAGGTGATGTAAGTAGGGTGTTAAAATTCCTTACTATTATTGTGTTACTGGCAATTTCTCCTTTTATGTCTGTTAATATTTGATAGGAATGTGAACAGTATTTAAAATAGGAATGAAAACTCTATTAAAAAAATTAAACAGAACTACAGTATGATCCAGTTTTCTGGTGGTGGTGGTGGTGGTTTAGTTGCTAAGTCATGTGTTGTTGTGGTCTTTTAATGGACCGGAACCTGGTGGTATGGAGTCGACGATAAGAAAGTAAAAGAAAGAAGGAAGAAAAGAGGCTGATATTCCCTGGTTTACACAGAATGTCAATATAACTCTAGGACAAAGAGTTAGCACCATCTACGTAGGCTCAGGGTGCCCTCTCGAAGAGGTCTTGAAAGCCCGGGCAAGTATGTAGACACAGCGGACACCTGTGCTCGGTGGAAGCAGCCTGAAGGAGAGAGAGAGAGAAATGAAGAAAGACACGGGCTCCCGAGTTCTGATGGAACAAGGGCGTTTATTCAACATATTGTGGGTATATACACTGTCTTACAAGATAGCTTTTCTCAGTAGAGATAAGAATCAAAAATCTTACAAGTCATCCAGAAAACGTGAGGCTAGAATCAATCTCAAAGAGAGGGGGTTGTAAATAGTTACTTTCCATATCAGAAGGGAAGAGAGTTGTAAATGGTTACTTTTCTATGGAAAAGCTAATGAAGGTAATGCATAGATTCCTATCGTTCCCAGGAACCGCCTGCGGCTCCTCTCACCTCTGCAGTCAGGAGCTAATAAGGAACAGAGGATTTATGCAAGACCGAAAACAGCACACAGGAAGCCTCCTGTTAAATGCTTCTGACAATATGTGACTCTTGCAACCCCATGGACTGTAGCCCAACAGGCTCCTCTGTCCATGGGATTTCCCAGGCAAGAATACCAGAATGGGTTGCCAGTTCCTTCTCCAGGGGATCTTTCCGACTCAAGGATTGAACTAGGGTTTCCTGCATTGCAAGCAGATTCTTTACCAATGAGCCACCAGGGAAGCCCTCAGTTCTCTACTTCTGGGTTAAAAACCCCCAAAGAAATGAAAGCAAATATTGACAAGATATTTTGCTATTAATGTCACAGCAATATTATTCACAATAGCTAAAAGATGGAAACAAGCCAGATGTCTACTGGTGGATGAATGGTTGAATAAAATATGGTATATGGTGTATATATACATATAAAGGAAATGTATTTATGTATACCATTGAATATTAATCAACTTTTAAATGGAAGGAAATTCTGACACTTGCTACAGTATGAATGAACCTTGAAGACATTATTCTAAATGAAATAAGCCAGACACAAAAGGCCAAATAACATATGATTCCACTTAAATGAACTCCTAGAATAGTCAAACTCATAGACAGAGGAAATATAATGGTGGCTACCAGGTGCTGGGCAGAGAGGAGAATGGGGAATTAGTATCCGTGGTTAAAGAGTTTCAGTTTCAGATGAGTAAAAAGTTCCAGAGACGGATAGTGGTGATTGTACAATAAAGTGAATGTACTTAATGCCACTGAACTATATCCTTAAAAATGGTTAGAATCATGACTTTTAAGTGTAAATTTTTCCACAAAGAGAAAAAGGGGAAAAAAAAAAGATAATTTTTTGTCAATCGAAGCTACAATTCTTATCTTTCAAAGGCAATCTTAAGCAACTGAAGAGGCAAGACACAAGTTGGAAGAAAATATAACCAGTGAAGAACTTGTACCCAGAATATAAAAATAATTTTTGCAGCTATAAGAAGATAAAAAATCTAACTGAAAGTTGGGCAAAAGAAAAAAAAATTGGGCAAAAGTTTGAACAACACTTGGCCAAAACTACATGGATGAATAACAAGCGTGTGAAAAGATGTTCAACATCTTCAGTTATCAGAGAAATATAAATCAACACCACAGTGAGATACTACCTCACAACCACTAGAATGGGCAAAATTAAAACGACGGACCATAGTAAGTTCTGTCCAGTATTTTGAGCAGCTGAAACTCATACATTTGTTTGTGATGTAAAATGAATCAACACTAATGTTCTTAGCAACTTTATTTGCAATAGCCAAAAGCTGGAAGTAATATGAACGTGAGTGAATGAATGAACAGTGTGGTCCATCCATACTGTGGAGCGTTACTCAGCAATACTAAGGGATGAACTACTGATACCCAGGACAACATGGCTGGATGTCTAAAACAGCAGCCAGACCAGCTTATTCTGCGCGCACTGGGCAGCCTTAGCCCCACCCACTGCCCCTCCCCGAATCTAGGCTCTGCTTTGAGGAAGGACCATCAATGAGCCCAAAGTCTGTCCCACTTTATTCAGTCATGGATTCAAAATTTGTGATGGTCAGTTTTAAGTCCAAATCTAAAGGTATCCATAAAACAGCCTGCAGAGAGGTTCAGGCCTCTGAGCGATCAGGAGGGACCTATTCATTTCCTGAGGCTGCCACAACTTAAAACAATAGAAACTATTATTTTTTTTTAAGCAGTACTGGAGGCCTGAAGTGTGAAATCAAGACGTTAGCAGGGCCATGCTTCTTCTGAAGGCTCTAAGACAGACTCCCTCCTGTACCCCTCTCCCAGCTTCTGGTGGCTCCAGCAATCCTCGGCATCCTTTGGCTTGTAGGTCCATTAATCTCTGCCTGTGTCCTCATGATTTTCTCCCTGTGCGTCTGCGCCTTTTCTCCTCTTCTAATAAGGACACAGTCATTAGATTCAGGGCCCATCCCAATCCAGTATGACCTTACCTTAATTCAATTAAGGATACCTGCCAAGACCCTATTTTCAATGGAGTTCACATTCTGAGTTTCCAAGTAGACGTGAATTTTGAGGGTACCATATTGAACCTAGTACAGGGGCCCCAACTTCCAAGTGAGCATGGTTCCCTGGAGGCCATGGGAACCATGTCAGATGCATGGATAGAGGTGGGTACAGACAGCTCTCAGAAACCCTAGCAACTGATGCATGGGTGGGGTGCAAAGGGCAGTGAGAGGGGAAGCTTCGGGAGTGAGTCAGGAGGGGAGAGGAGCTATGTATCTGGAAAGACAGTATAATGCACCCTAGTATGGGAGTGATCACCTTGCTCTGATGCTTTTAAATACTCAGGTTTATTCTTCACAGGCTCAGGGCAAGAGATACAGAGAGTTGCACTCAGATCTGACTGCGGAGATTTAAGGTGACAGCCAGAATTATTTTTCAGAGAGAACAGAACATCAAAAGTCCATTTATTTGATGTGTGTGGATGAAGACTCCAACCCAGGGTCAGACGGTCAGACGCATCTCTGGTACGTGAGCTCACCTGGCCCATCTTACTCTGTATACCAGTGACATGTCATCGATGGAGCCTCAGTATCATGTAGCACCCAGGCCTGTCCCTTTCCTGACTGGACTTGCTGAGCCTCAGTTTCCTTGGTCCTTAATGGATGAGATGGGTAAAAGTGTCCGGGCATAGGTGGAAGGCTGACAACCTTATTTCTCCTTTCTCCTGTCTTTCTGCTCCCAAGATCAGAAGCCAAAGGGAGGAAAATAGGGAGGAGAGGAAGGAGGGAGAGTTGGTCTCCAACTCTCAATGAGTCTCTGTTTTGTTCTGTGACCTTGCCCGAGTCAATGGCCCTTTGCAGGCCTCAGTTGCCCTACCTGTGAAGTGGGTTACAGGGATTTGGGCCTGAGGACCTCCAAAATCATTGCTAAGGTTCAGATATCTCCCAGGGAAGACCTAGGGTCTTTCTCAGGCCCTATTGTTGGGCCTGGAGGTTTCCTATGTTGTCCAGAGGGGACTCCAACCTCTTTCTCTTATAGGTAGAGAAAACTATGGCTGTTTTGGGAGAATGGGCAGGGGTATAGCATCTAAGACTCGGGGCTGGCTGGAAGCAGGAGGCAGGATAAAATGATCTTCTGGAGGCAGGGCTTCACCTCTTCCCACAGGGCGGGGTTGTGCAGCCCCAAGTTTATTTGCATATGATGTGACTTAACCAATCACAGCCCAAAGCCATTGGCCCATGGCCTGGGATGGGCCCCCCTGAGGTCCCATCCAAGGTGGTCAGTCCCCAACTGGTTCAGAGGTCTGTCTCCTGCAGATCAAGACATTTGTCGTGTTCACTGCCTGGTGTCCTGGAACCAGCTCCATTCACCTCCTTCTGACCCAGGGAGAGCAGATGGTCCTCATCAGTGGGCAGAAAGTCAGAAGGCCTCTTGACTCCAGGGGGCAGCTCCTCAGCACCCTGGGGGGGAGGAGAGAAGAAAGTCCCTGTCAGAGACCCCACTTATGCTGTGTCAGCTCAGATATTCTCCAGATAGGGACAGAAGATCTGGGAGGATAGAACTTGGAAAGAGTGGCACAATATCACCTTGGCCAGTCCTGTCCCTTCTGCCTCCAAAACCTCCATCCACTTCTCTCCCCCATGGCCATGTCACCTATGGTCCAGCCCATCCATGTGTCCATGGATGCCTGACCCTCTCCTTTCTCTGACTCTACCTATTCTTCAAGAAAATAAACTATTTCCTCACGGCAGCTGGAGGAAGCTTTAAAGCACTTCAAATCCCAAATCCCTGCCCTCATCATTGCATCTGCTCTGACCTCAGGGCCTTTGCACCTGCTGTGCCCTCCACCAAGAATGCCCTTCCCTCAGATTTTCCAGTAGTTGTCTCCTTCTCATTCTGGACATAATAATGTCACCTCATCCAAGAGGCCACCCCCATCACCATGTCCTGTTTTATTTTCTTCCTAATACTCACCACCTGCTTAGATCCTATTCCTTTCTTGGTTTAGCTTTCTTCTGCTCCTGCCAGAGCATGTCTGGGTACACAGCAAGTGCTTAATAAATAAGGGAATGAAACAGGGACTCCAAAGCAGGAGCAGACCTGGATCAGACCCCCCAGGGACAGTGTTTCCTAAACTCAGGGCATTCCCATAGCAACCACACGGCTCTGGTCAATGTTGGTCTACCCCCTGTCATGTTTTTTATGTAAGATTTTTTCTAAGTTAACTCACTTTTGAATTAAGCAATTTTATTTTCAGGAGAGACTTTATATCAATAACTGAAAGGCAAGCCAGTCTCACTTGCCATAGGTTGGAGGTAATTGTAAAAATAGATACAATGAAAATGAACAGTATGAAAGTCTGCTCAGTCCTTGTTAAATGAGTAATAGAAAGCGTTGAAGATGCACTAGCTCCCAGCTGAGCCTTTCCACTGGCGGTAAGGAGAAGTTGAGAAAGACAAGACGGTGACTCACCGTGTCACTTCCCTGAATTGAGATCACAAACAGAGCACCTGAAGCCACTTCACTGCCCCTCCCCCTGCTCTGGGATCCCAGCCCTGAGACTGACCTTCATCAAACTGTCATCCAGGGTGACCACCTCTTCCTTGGGGGCCACTGATGCTGTCTGCCGCATGAGGTCCCACCAGAGCAGACCAGGACCCAGGGCACTGCGCTTGGTGGGGCCTGAGGGGGCAGAGAGAAAATGGAGTTATTTAGTGAGGGTGGCAGGAGACCTGGAGACCAAGCCCTGGGGAGGAAAAGGGAGATCTCTGATGACTTCCAAACCCAGATCTGGCAGTGGCCCACTGGGGACACCGGCAAGTCTCTGCCCCTCTCTGGGCCTCACTTTCTCATCTACACAGTGAGAGGTTGTAATAGACAACAGTGGATGGCCAGGAGGGTCCAGCATATGGTTCCATTTGTTGCTGTGTCCCCAGTGTCTAGAATATTGCCCAACTTGGAGAAGGACTCAGTAGAGCCCTGGTGAATGGAAAGTCTGAGACTCAGGAAGAGAGAATAGGTACTCTTATCACTATTGATTTCTTTTAATCTCTTTCCACTTCTTCATGGGATTCAGAATTCCCAGAAAGGTGCAGAGTTGCCAAGACTTCGGGGAAAAGATATTTCAGCACCAAGGACAGCGTCTTGTGACACCTCCCCCCACCCCAACCCCCGCCCGCCATCCTCCAGCAAAGACACTATCTTTGGGGCTGAAGAGGGAACAGAGAGGTGGAGAGGGGATGCCTCAGTTTCTGCCTTTGCAAAATAGGACAAGTCCCACAGGTGGAGGGTGTCCTGAAGGCGATGTAGCAAAAAGGGTGCAGATGTGGCTAGTATACAGTGGCCGCTTGACTGACAAAAGGGTCCTCCTTTCCCTCCCTGTGGACAGGGTGGTAGACAGCGTGACCTCTAAGGATGCCATATGCCCTCCTTACCCGTCAGGCAGCTGACAAGGGCTCCACATAGCACAGTGCATAGTGTGCCCAAGGCACCATAATAGAGATAGGAAATGGCATAGAAGTTGTCAGCTAAGGTTTGCTCATTAGGGTCCATTTCCAGACTAAGAGAGAGAGAGAGATGAGCATGAATCTAAAATCCATTCCATTTGCTTCCTCCTGTCTACACTCTCACAACCCAGCCCAGCCCTTCATGATTGCTTGTCTGGACGTATGACAATTCTCCTTCCTTCTTGCTATCCCACCAACACCTTCAGACATTGCCCACACACATTACTAAAACGTAACTCAGGGCTTCCTAGGTGGCGCAGTAAAGAATCTGCCTGCCAGTGCAGGAGGTGCAAGAGACATGGGTTTCATCCTTAGGTCAGGAAGATCCCCTGGAGGAGAAAACGGCAACCCAATCCAGTATTCCTGCCTGGAAAATTCCATGGCACACTACAGTCCACTACAGTTGCAAAGAGTCGGACACGACTGAGCACATACAAGTAAAATATAACTCAGGTTGCCTCCTGCTTCTGTTTATCACCCTCAGAATCAAACCAAATTAAGCTCTAAGAAGAAAACAGGTATGAATCTTTATGATCACGGGTTTGGCAATACTTTCTTAGATATGACATGAAAAGCTCAAGCAACCAAAGAAAATGGAGGTAATTCCCTGACAGTCCAGTGGTTAGGATTCCATGCTTTAACTACTGAGGGCTTGTGTCTAACCCCTAGTCAGGGAACTAAGATCCCACAAGGAGCACAGCATGGCCAAACAAAACAAACATAGAGGGACTTCCCAGGTGGCTTCCCAGGTGGGACTTCCCACCTGTCAATGCAGGAGACGCAGGTTTGATCCCTGGGTCAGGAAGATCCCCTGGAGCAGGAAATGGAAACCCACTCCAGTAAAAAAGAAAAAAAAAAAGGATAAATTGGACTTTATCCAAATGGAAAACTTTTGTGTATCAAAGGATACTGTCAATAGAATGAAAAGACAACCCACAGGATGGGAGAAGATATTTGCAAATCATACATTTGATAAAAATCTAATATCAAGAATAAAGATATAAAGAACATATAAATTAGAACTCCATATGAAAAGACAAATGACCCGATTTAGAAATGAGCAAGGGATTTGAGAAGACATTTGTCCAAAGAAGATATAAGTATGGCCAATAAGCACATGAAAAGACTGTCAACATCATTAGTCATTAGGGAAATGCAGATCAAAACCACAATGAGTATTATTTCATACCCAGTAGGATGGTTAGAATTCAGAAAAAAAGAAGGGGATAATAAAAAGTATTGGCAAGGATGTGGAGAAGTTGGAATCTTTATACATTTCTGGTAGGAATGTAAAATGATGCAGTGGCTATGCAAATAATCTGGTGGTTTCTTAAAAGCTAAATATAGAATTACCATATGACCCAGCAATTCTACTCCTAGGTATATACCAAGAAAAAAGAAAATATATGTCCACACCAGCACTTGTACACAAATGTTCATAGCAGCACTAGTCACAATCACCAAAAAGTAGAAACTACCCAAATGTCCATCAGCTGATGAAGGCTAAACAAAATTGGTCCATCCATACAGTGAAATACTATGAGGTCATAAAAGGAATGAAGCACTGAGACACACTACAGTGTGGACAAACCTTAAAAACATCATTCTAAGTGAAGGAAGCTGGGCACAACAGGTCATATGTTACACAATTCCATTTATACGAAATGTCCTGAGCAGGCAAGTCCATAGCAACAGAAAGTAGATTAGTGGTTGCCTGGGGCTAGAAATGAAAGTCGCTCAGTCCTGTCCGACCATTTGTGACCCCATGGATTATACAGTCCATGGAATTCTTCAGGCCAGAATACTGCAGTGGGTAGCCATTCCCTTCTCCAGGGGATCTTCCCAACCCAGAGATTGAACCCATCCATGTCTTCCGCATTGCAGGTGGATTCTTTACCAGCTGAGCCACCAGGGAAGCCAGGCGCTAGAGGGAGGTGGAAATGGGCAGTGACTGCTAAATTGTACAATTAAAAATTGTACAGGGTTTGGGGGCTTTTGTCTTTTTTGTTTTTGGAGATAATGAAAATGTTCTTGAGATAGTGGTGATGATTGGATAACCTGGTGAATATACTAAAAACTGCTGTTAAATGGCTAATTTTATGGTCTGTAAATGATACCACAGTTTAAAAAGAATCTGATTTCTCTGGTTGAACCTCATCTCCTATCCTTTCTTCTGCCATTAAATCCACTCTAACCTCACCATAGTTGGAATGCACTACACTGACCCTGGCCTCAGACTTCACACTCTCTCTTCCTTCGGGGGGAATGCCTTACCCCCCACCCTCTTGCCCCGCCCCCGACCTTCTCCTTCCCAACAGGGACTCAGCTTCAGGATCCCTCTGCAACCACACTCTCTCTGGCCACGCTTCCCCGCTCAGAGTTTACCTGGAGACCCTGCCAGAGGCGTTGGCAGTGAGAAGAGGGTCCAGGAGACCAGAGGCGTTGGCTGAGGGCGCAGCACAGCCAGAGGCTGATGACGGAAGGACTCCCATGGACTGCGCGCTAGGCGGGTATAGAGTGGCGCCCACGGCCACCCACAGCGACAGCGCCAGGCCCGCTGCCAGCCCGGACAGGACGCCCTGGTGAGGGACCCAGTGTCAGCGGGGGTCTGTGTTGATCCACTCGCACTCCTAGTCCCTCGTCCTTGTATTAATACTCACCGGTGTATTGCAGGTGGGGACGAACATCCCCAGGATGAAGGCTCCGAGGAGGGGACCGCTGATGACTCCCATGACAGTGAAGGAGCCCTGGGAGAGTGGGTGGGAGTGGGACTGAAGGCGGAGTCATCCCACCTTTCCTAGCCTCAGTTTACCTGCTGGGAAAGGAAGACCTGGGGAACTCCACTGGGGGTCTTGAGACTCCTCTATGCCTCAGTTTCTCTAAAGGGGAAGGGATGCCCTATTCTTGTCTCTCTCCCAAAGATGTGGATTCTCTCTCTTGACAAATCTGGTTCCATGACCATGCCAGAAGGAGGCCCTTCTTGCCCCCAGGTCACTACTCCCACCTCCCAGCATCCCCGTTTCAGGCCTGGCGGCGGCCATCCTACTAGTAATATGTCAGAACTCAGTTCTGCCATTGACATGTATAGCCTTCTCTGAGTCTCCAAGTGGATGATGCCTCACCTCTTGGGAAGATTGTGGGGGGTACTTACCTGGAGGACACCACCCCCCACCAGGGATGACAGAGCCGCCACGGTGAGACAAGCTGAGCCGTAGATGAGCGCTGTAGCAGACGAGGATGGCTCTGTCAGTGGGGAGAGGCTGCCCCGGCCCCCCACCCAGGTCTCCCAACTCACAGAGCCCCTTGGAGATGAGGACCAGTCTCCGAGGGGCCAGGCTCGGCAGCCGAGGTTTGATGAGGTCCTCCACAGTGACGGCAGCCATGGCATTGATGCTGGTGGATGCGGTGCTGGAAGAGAGGAGTACAGAGGAGGGGGGGGTGTCTTCAGGCCACATCAAGGAACTGGCCACCTCTTGCCCCCAGGGTTTACCTGGTGGAGGAGGCCCCCAGCTACCCATACCAACTGGCCTGCCAGGACCCAACCCAACCCAAGGGCAGAGGCCTAGGCAACAGAATCCCTCAAGAGCAGAGGAGAGGTCCACCTCCCCACTCTCCCTGCAGACCTGAGATACCCTCACGGGAGCAAGGACACCCATGACCGAGAACATGAATGACACAAGGTCTCATTACAAAGCAGTGATGCGGTGCAGGGAACAGGCGCATGGACTCTGGTCACAGCCGGAGCAGCGATGTGAGCAGAAGTCAGGGGAGATCTGAAACTGCCAGAGTGTGACGCCCCTGAGGGCAGGAGTGCGGGACTGCTTGGTCACAGCTGTGCCCCAGTATTTAGAACAGTAGTACCTGCCCCATAGGTGCTCAACAAACATCTGTTTGAGGGAGGGAGGACAGAAAGAAGAAAGGGAAAGGAAGCAAGTGTAACCCTGCTGGGCAATAAGGGGTAAAGATCCCGGATCTGGGGTCCTTGGGCCAGGGTATGCCTTCCACTGGACCCCGCTTACTGGGGACTGAGCAGTAAATGCGTGACATGCTCAGAACATTACAACAAGGCCCCAGGGGCTCAGATGTGGCCAAGTGAGAAAGCAGGTCACTCACCTGAGGGTGCCACTGTAGGCACAGGCCAGAAAGAGCCCAGGGACTCCAGGCAGGTCCTCAAAGATGTCCAGCACCAGCAGGGGCATGTACTGAAGGGAGTCAGGGGTCAACCTCCAGGACAGCAATGTCCCAAGGGTGAGGGCATCTATCTGTCCTCACACTGCACATTCCCAACACCCAGTACAGGCCAGACTCACAGTGGGCATTCAGCGTGTGTTTGTTGACTGACTCTATGATCCTGGGTCATTCCCATTTTACTGATGAAGCCAGTGAGGCTTCACCCCCAGAGACTCACCCAGAGGTTCACAGTGGGGGTGGGTGGATAGGAGTGGCCTAGGAGCCCGGACCAGACTCACCTGGTCTGGGGCAGAGATATGCCCTACCAGGAGAGGGTCACAGTCAAGGTAGAACGTGAACATGACGACACCACAGGCAGCAGCACTGGACACGATCAGGAACAGGCCCAGCTGGTTGATGAGCACGGCCCTGGAGGGGAGATGTGGTCTCAGGGTTGGAGAAAGGGGGCAGCACATCCCAGGGGCACCCTGCCAAATACTCACAGCTTGGCTTGCTTCTCTGTGCGACAGGCCACGTAGCGCTGCACCTGTGCTTGGTTCACACCGTACATTGAGAGCCACACCAATGTGCCACCCACAACAAAAGTCCAGAAGGTGTAGCGGCTCCTCGGGTCCAGATCAAAGCTGGATGAGGACGGGGCAAGTCAGCCATGTGGGAATGCTACACTGACTTCTCCCTCCCAAGTTGCCCCAGATGCCTATTCTGGACCTGATGGGTCTTAAAGGGACATTTGGGGCTAGGTTTTGAACTGTGAACAGTAGTTTGCCAGATTAAAAGTCCATGGGTTTATTGAGTCATCCACCTGTATTCAAAAAACATTTTTTTGTGTGTGCCTAACTGGGATCTCAGAGAGCCTTCAGTCCCCAGAGAGGGGGAGCCAGGGTTTTGTCTAGGTTTTCTGTCTGGGGAGGGGAGCAGGAAGGGCTTCCTGGGGGAGGCGGCATCGGCTGGCTTCTGCCAGGGCAGAGATGCCAGCTCCATCATTCTGCCAAATCTCCCTCTACATTTTCACGTACTCCATCAGGTTGATCCGGGAGTGGTTCTTGGCAAGCCCGAGTACTTGCCCAGGTCCACCCACAAGCACAGTTCCACGAGCCAGGACAACCCAGAAACCACTCAGCATTACTAAGACCTGAAATACGTCAGTCCAGATCACAGCCTTCATGCCACCCTGCAAGGTGTGACAAGAGAGGGAGATAGGGTGTCAGATGGGGATCTGTCTGCGGCCTGTAGGACAGAGCAGAGGTGGGAGGGAGGAGGAGTCAGGTGGGGGACCTGGCGGGGATTTGGCCTGGCCTCCAGTAGCGGCTCTGCCTCAGTTTCCTCATCTGTAAAATGGGGTTAATAATAGTACCTTCTTCAGGGTATCATTGCAAGGAATAAATTAATTAATACAAGAAAAATATTTGGAAGAGCATCTGACACATACAAGTGTTTAGTTGAGTGATGGCTGCCACTATTATTATCATTATTACTACTACTGTTATTATTAGCTGTTGTTTTTACCCATCCAGCCTTCACATCTTTGCCTTCTCTTGGCAGCTCCTCAGTTTCCTTTGGAGAAGTCCCTTCAGCACTTCCAGGTCATTCAGGTGAGGCTAACCCTGCTCCCAACTCCAGGAATAGCCAACAGAACATCCTAGCTCCCTAAACCTCTGCGAAAGGCTCATCTTTCACTGAATACCAGTGCCAGACAGACAGAACCCTCCTAGGACTTCAGTCTGTCCATCCTGAAACAGGAACTCACTTTCTGCTAGAATGAAGCCCAAAGGGATGGAAGCCTAGAGCTAATGAGGTTCTTAACAGATGGGAGAGAACACAGAGGGCTCTGTTGTAGCCCCTGGATCCAGCCATGCCATATCCTTGGACTTTCAGCAATAAGCCTTTCAAATCACCTTTCATAATAAAGATGAGGAAATAGGCCCAGTCGGGACACAGTCTTCCTCTGGAGATAGGGAAGGTAGGGAAATGAATGGGCCTGCCCAGGGTCTCTCCCACTCAGTGGGCATGCAGCCCCACGTGGGGTGGAGGTAGAGGGACATTCACCACAGTAGTGTAGAAGGTGCAGATGACTCCGGTAGACAGGAGCGATGCCCAGATGTCCAGCCCTGTCACTGCAAGGAGACCCTCATGTTAGGTCAATTTGCAGGCCGAAAGCTTGGCTTTCACTGTCCTGCCTTTTGGGGAGTGAAGTAGGATTCTTCTCTCCTAGAGCTGTCCCTCCCCTCACCCCGGCAACTCTCTGAGCCTTTGTTCCTTCCCGCCACCAGCCCTCCCTACCCCCGCCCATTCAAACCTTGGTTCAGGATGAGCGCGGGGGCGTAGATCACTATGCCAGTGTACAGCATCTGCAGATAGAGGGCAAGAGCAGGGAGGTTGGGGGGCACCTGTGCGAAGAGGATATTAGGAAGGAGCTAGAGGGAGGAGGACGGTTGGGGTACTTGACTGAGGGCAGATGGGCCGGGCCATGCGGGATCGGGGTGGGGTCAGGTAGGAGGTCTGCGAGAGGCCGGCGGGCCAGACTTGCAGATGGAGTCTTCTGGGACGGGGCCAGAAGGATTGTGGGCGGGGCCTGGGCAAGGCTTTGCAGGGTGGGGGTGGGGTCGCCAGGGATGGGGGCGGGGTTGTGGGCGTGACCGTCCGCTATTTGACTCGAGCTGGACCCTGGGGGCGAGAGCGGGGCCGAGGCCACTCACTGTAGCCACCAGGTACTGCAGAGTCCCGCAGAGCCGCACAGCGCGGCTGAAGCGCATCTCCAGGTACTACAAGGAGGAGCCGAGGGTTCGTGGTCACCTGGAGAGTCCCCACTCAGGGACCCGAGGCTTCTGGGTCCTTCACCCGCCCTCTTGGCTTCTGCCCGCCCACCGGAGGCCAACTCCACACTCTTGGCCACGGAGGAGTGGCGGTCGGAGGGCTCCTGCCAAGCACCCTTTCCAATCTATCCGCACACACTTGTGCACACTCGCCATCCCTGCGCCAGTGCATATGGCGTGTGGCCGTAGGACTGCGCCATCAAGTGTGTACACATTGGTCCCACACGCTCCCACTCAAGTCTGATCGTTCCCCTGGGGCTGCCGCCGCTCTGAGTCAACTTTCGCAAGATACAGACCGTGTCTGTGACTGGCTGCCTACGGTACGACCGGTCAAGATTTTAATCTTTGTGCTCACTGCCCCGGAGCGAGGTCTTGTAATTACGCCAGTTGTACGTTTGGGAAACCCGAGTGGAGAGGCAACCCCTTGCGGAAGGTAGGAAGCAAGCTGCGGGGAAGTCGGATTTCGCATCCGGAGCCTGGCGCCAGGCAATCACTCAGGTGTATGCAAGCCCAGGCTTGCGGGGGGCAGGTGTGTGCTTGTCCACATGTGAACGCGCCCCTGGCCGAGCCTGGCTCCGCCTTGAGCGAGTTTCCACCAGAGAACCAGGACGCCAGCTCCTCTTCCTCCTTCCTGCCCCGGCCTCACTGCCTGCGGCTTCTTCCCAGAACCTTCCCCATCTGTCCATCTCGGAGGCTCCCCAATTACAGCACCCAGGAGCCCGCCTGCGGCCCCCTGCCCAACGGTTCAGAGCCTTAGGGCCTCCCCTGCCGCTTCCCCGCGTTCCCAGTCAGGCAGGTCCTCAGGCCCTCCGGTCCCCTGCCCAGTACCTCGTAGGTGCTGGTGAGGCCCAGGCGGTAGAAGACCGGCAGGAAGAGCAGGGCAGTGAGCAGAGAGTTGAGCAGCTGTCCCAGGCACATCCAGAGGAACTTGAGGCCATAGCGGTAGGCCTCGGCTGGCACTCCCAGCACTTGGACCGCCGACATGAAGCTGGCGGCCAGCGAGAGGCCCACCGGCAGGGCGGACAGGCGCCGACCCCCGGTGAAGAAGTCCTCGGCGCTGCGCTGCCCGCCTCGCGCTACCCCGACCCACAGCCCGATGCCGGTGGACACCAGCAGCATAAGGGCGAAGACCCCGTAGTCCCAGGCTCCGAATGTGGCCCGCTCCTTTGCCTCGACGTTGGCCATGAGGTGCGCGGGAGGGGACAGGCGCGTCCTCGGCCCCTTCCAGCCACCCGGCGTGTCTCGGCTGAGGGAAGTTGGCAGCGGCCGAGGAGGCAAGACAGCGCGCAGGTAGGAGGATGCTCAGCGGCGGCAGCGACACCGCGCGCCTGTCCCCTCTGGTCCCCCGCGGCCCGGGGCTCCCTGGGCGAGAAATCTGTGGCTCCTCGCAGCAGTTCGCCTGCCTCCCTGTCACCCCTCTTTGTCTTCGTGTCTGTCTGTCCGTCCACCTGGCCTCTCTCTCGGTCCAGGCGCTCGATGCAAGCGGTACGTCCACCGCCCAGACGTCCGTCCCCCTCCTTGGGAGCTGTGCTCAGGGCTGACAGCAAGAGATCTCGGTGGGGCTTAAAGGGGCAGCTCCCGGCGGCGGCGGATTTATTGGGCTCCCGGTCAGCGAGACTCCGCCCCCAGACCTGGGGCGGGCAGGACCCGCACCCTTTCCGCCCTGTACTCCGTCAGATGGGCCAGGACAGGACACTTAGGTGGCTTCTGGGGGTGAGGGGAGGCTCCCAAATGCCTCCTTCCCCCCTGCTTTGTGGGGCACTTTCCGCTGACCACAAGCTGTTAATGTCTCCCTTGGACAGGTGGGGAAACTGAGGTTCAAAGTTGGCATGTCACTCACCCAAGGCCACACAGCTGGGAGCAGTGGCCCAGCGTTCAGATCCCCATTGTGCTTTTGTACCCTGAGCTATGGGGAGCTCACTCACCCACAGAACTGGGGTGTACTTTCAAGGTTGCAGGGTCCCATGAGGAAAATTTGCTCTATTTGAACCGCCCCTCCCCCATTGGTACCTTGACCCTCTCCATTTCTCTAGAGCCTAGCAGGAGGGCATCACCAAACCCGGCCCTCAGGCTAAGTTGAGTGGAAGGCAAGTTCCTTCAAGTCCTGAATGCATCCATTTTTGAGGAAGACTTTGTGTCTTTCTGGGCCTCAGTTTTCCCACCTGTAAATGGGCATAAAATAGCTCTTGTCTCAGAGGAACAAAGTGAACCTGTATAACACAAGCCTGGCATCCACCACACAGAACAAGGACCACATTCATTCACTTCTTCATGTATTCGTTGGTTCCTTCACCAAAAATGCATTGAGAGTCTACGCTGTGCCAAACATTAAGTGTAAAATGGCAGTCACAGCAGAGGGGCTGTCTATGACCACATTCCCAAAAAATGGAGGGACATGACTACCTGGGGAAGTCGTGTCTGGCATGTCCCACAAATGAGATCAGAGGTACAGAGGAAGGGGGTGTCCCTTGTCTCGGGTCAGGCCCTCAAGAAACCCACACTTTGTCATCTGGAGGTTCTGACCACTGGGTTCGAGTCCTAGCTGGATCTCCAAAAGCTGGATTCCCTCCTCCATAAGTGTGAGGGATCTGAGAATCTGTCCTCCTAGGGCACTGGGACCCTCCTCAGCCTCTGCCGCCCCCTGGTGGCCTCCTCTGGCCTACACACATCACCCAAGCTGGGTCCAGTGACCACCAGGCAGCCTCACGTTTGACCCGGGACTGTCATTCTGTCTCCGTGCAGGGCTGCTGAGCGGACCTACTCCTCCCTGGAGATAGGATGCCACAGCTCCACTCGGCATCTATTGTCTGCTGGGATGCACCCTTCGCTTTATGGCAGAAAGCGAAGAAGAACTAAAGAGCCTCTTGATGAAAGTGAAAGAGGAGAGTGAAAAAGTTGGCTTAAAGCTCAACATTCAGAAAACTAAGATCATGGCATCTGGTTCCATCACTTCATAGCAAATAGATGGAGAAACAGTGGAAACAGTGTCTGACTTTATTTTTTTGGGCTCCAAAATCACTGGAGATGGTGACTGCAGCAATGAAATTAAAAGATGCTCACTCCTTGGAAGAAAAGTTATGACCAACCTAGACAGCTTATTAAAAAGCAGAGACATTACTTGCCAACAAAGGCCCGTCTAGTCAAGGCTATGATTTTTCCAGTGGTCATGTATAGATGTGAGAGTTGGACTATAAAGAAAGCTGAGTGCCAAAGAATTGATGCTTTTGAACTGTGGTGTTGGAGAAGACTCTTGAGAGTCCCTTGGACAGCAAGGAGATCCAACCAGTCCATCCTAAAGAGGATCAGTCCTGAGTGTTCACTGGAAGGACTGATGTTGAAGCTGAAACTCCAATACTTTGGCCACCTGATGCGAAGAGCTGACTCATTGGAAAAGACTCTGATGCTGGGAAAGATTGAAGGTGTGAGGAGAAGGGGATGACAGAGGATGAGATGGTTGGATGGCATCACCGACTTAATGGACATGAGTTTGAGTAAACTCCGGGAGTTGATGATGGACAGAGAGGCCTGGCTTGCTGCAGTCCATGGGTTCACAAAGAGTCGAACATGACTGAGCGACTGAAATGAACTGAACTGATCTGATGCACCCTTTGCCTTTGCCAGAAGGGTGAGGAGGACACCGTGTTCCTCCTCCTTTCCCTTCTCTACTGCATCCTCCTTGAAAACCTGTTGGGAAAGGGAAATGCAGGAAGATTCCCCCGCAAAGCCAAGCAAGAAAATGCAGATATATGCAGATTGATGCAAGTTCAGGCAAAAGCTGTCTTGTCTCCCCAAGGGCGTTTGGGGAATCATCCCCTGCCAGCTCCTCTTTTCTCCTATCCTGGTGGAAGGAGGGTCCAGGCTGCAGACTAACACTTGGGCTGAGTCCCTTTCATTAAGCACCTACTGTGTGCAGGGCCCTGCACCAGCCACTGGGCACACAACAGGATCCAGGTGGACATGCCCTGCTCGTGGCCTCAGGGCTCTGATCAAGCCAGCAGATGAATACCCATTTCAGAAGCTATCAGATGAGAAGAGTGAAGCAATGTCAGACATGGAGACAGCCTGGGGGATGGAGGTGGGGGACACTTAATGTGAAGCCTCAGAGAGGGACCCTGCAGGCAGAGAATGAGCCAGGTTTGGAGAGAGCTGGGGGTAGGGCTCTGAGGTTGGAAAGAGCAGGACTGGGAGGATCACTGTAGACCTTGAGCCTTGGAAGAGGTCTGGATTTTATTCTGAGGGCACTGGGTGGGAGCAATTGGAGAATCTGGAGCAAATAAGGGACCTAGTTTTCCTGATGGGTCAGTCGATGAAGAGTCCACCTGCAAAGCAGGAGACCAGGATTCAATCCCTGGGGCGGGAAGACCCCTGGAGAAGGAACCGGCAACCCACCCCAGCATGCTTGCCTGGGAAATCCCATGGACAGAAGAGCCTGGCAGGCTACAGTCCATGGGGTCATAAGAGATAGACATGACTTAACGAGTAAATCACCACAGGTTTTGAAAAACCCACCTGTTGAGGGTGGGGGAAAATGGGTGGATTCAGAACATGTTATGGATTTCCTGGATGGTAGCCTCAGAGTTGGAAGCCCTGCAGGGTGGTGGGAGGTGGGGGAAAGTGTGGAGGAAGGCAGGGAGGAGGGAGGGGAAGCAGTTATGCCTTCCCTGACTGTATGACTCCAATTATGGGATGGGAGGAGGGCAGGCAGGACCGGAGGACTCCCCCTGGATGGGGGAGAGGGGCAGGGCAGTCCCCAAGGGCCCAGCAGCAGTGGTCTAAGCAAAAGGGGCAAGGATGTCAGGTTGCTGAGGGGATATCTGCTGCCACCACTCTTGCCTGCTGCCTGGGCATCCCCAGTGTTCTCATGTCTCCCTGTAGACAGGGCAGGGGTCAGAGATGAGAGGTTGTGAGCTGTTCTAGCTGGTTCAGCATGACCTGCTGGGTAGGTCCTGGAACACCGAATCCTGCATTCAGTAAAAGCAAACCATCATTACCACCAGTGGCTGTCATTTTCTGTAAGATTCCCTGATTCCAAGTCCTGAGGATTCTGATCCTGTGATTCCCAGGGCTCTCTGGGTTTCAGGATCTACCACGGGTCACCTGGGGTCCCCGCTTGCCTTGCCTGACTCAGAAATGAGGTGCAGGGTGGGTCAGGGAGGTGCAGCTCTCCTCCAGGGCTCCCAGCCCTGTCCAGTCTGGGACACCTGGCACCTGGAGAAGTCCAGGGGCGGGACCTGGGAGTGCCTCGGCACCTAAGGGCCTGGTGGGTTGCAGATTCCTGCCCACCGTTGGGTTGGCTGCATGAGCCCAGGAAAAGACTTGTCCCTGGGCCTGAGCCAAACACTGAGGGGAGTCAGCAATCCAAGTGGCCAGTCTTGCTTTACAGGCCCACACAGAAGGGCCCATTTCTTCCTAGCTCTGGGCCTTTGGGCTGATTGGTCCTGGCACAACTGCCACTGGGGACTTGAGGGTTCGCGTCAGTGGTCCTCATCTGCAGCCAGCTTCTGGATGACTGCTCTATGCACGCTTTGTGGGGTACTTGCCAGGTGGGTGGTTACATGGTAGGGTGGTGTCTATGGACAAGGTTATGTGACGACGAGTAGACTGCATGATGGATGTATCAACAGGTGTGTTAGCAAGCTAAGGGCTCACTCATCACTTGGTTCAAGGCCTCCTCTATGAGACTGATCCCATTAACCAGCTGGCTCCCAGGCTGTAATGTGGATGAAATTTTGGCAGAGCTTCAAGGTGGGGATGGGGGTGCATGAGGAACCTTTGTGGGGCCCTCCCTGGCCTTCCACTTTCCTGGTGGTATATTCTCCCACCTGGTATTTCCGGCCTCTCAACCTCTAGCTCATCTGAAGCCCCCCACCTGAGACCTAAGGGATCACCATTTCCACTTTATACAGAAAAAACTAAGGCTCAGAGTGGGCTGTGACCTGCCCCAGAAACAGGCATCAGGAGCTTCATGGCCAAACAACTGCTGGAGCACCAGCCATTGTTCCTATATCCCAGCCAGATTATTTCCTGGAAATGGCATGCATCACTACTGCTAATATCACATGCCCATCCTTAAGTGAAAAGGAAGCTGCCAAACTTTTCCTGGGTGGCATCTAGATCCTAAAGGAGATCAGTCCTGGGTGTTCATTGCAAGAACTGATGTTGAAGCTGAAACTCCAATACTTTGGCCACCTCATGGGAAGAGCTGACTCATTGGAAAAGACCCTGATGCTGGGAAGAATTGGGGGCACGAGAAGGGGACGATAGATGACATGGCTGGATGGCATCACCAACTCGATGGACATGGGTTTGGGTGGACCCCGGGAGTTGGTGATGGACAGGGAGGCCTGGCGTGCTGCGGTTCATGGGGTCGCAGAGTCGGACACGACTGAGCGACTGAGCTGAACTGATTACTGAGAGAAAAGAGAGGGAATCTTTAGGGTAACCAGGAATTTCTGCCAGAAATCACAGGGTTATGAAATCACCTAGGCAGATATTCAAGAAAAATTTGGCCAGGCAAGTATGTCTTAAACATCAGGAGGAAGAACCCTGAGGAAAAAGTATTTCTAATATATGTGGGGAAATTTTTTTCAGCCTTTTGCCCCACATACCTGAGCTTTTTTTTCGGCCACCAACACAAGGCTTGCAGGATCTTTAGTTCCTGACCAGGGATTGAACCCAGGCCCCAGCAGTGAAAGCACTGGAGTCCCAACCACTGCACCACTAAGGAATGCCCACACCATACCAACCCAGCAGCCCATGAGAGAAATGATTTAAGTTCCAAAGATTTTTTTCTTTTCTGTGAGCGACTTTTTTATCAGGGCAGAATGCTTTCCACATAAGGAAAAGCAAATCCTGAGGTTTTTTTTCAGCTACTAGCTTGTTCACCCATGGTGTTGGCAAGGTTGAAGGAAAATAGTCCTCTTATTAAGTGATGTTGAGAGTTAATTAGTATGTTAGTGGTAGGCATTTTGGCATTAATGTAAAAAATGTGGCCCAGCACTGCCAGATCAGGGCTTACTCACATGGTACAGATGGAGGTAGAAGGGTGTTCATTGGCCATCATGACCCTTTCTCAGATTATTTTTAACTCCTCCTGGGGTTACAGTGCCCCATGTGGCCCCTGCCTCAGTCTGGTGTGGGACAGTCCTGTGAATCAATCATTGTATGGTCTACAATCTTCAGTGAGGCAGTGATCTGTGGAGTTGTCTAGGGAGAGCGCTCAGCTCAAGTGTAAGGAGGTAGGGAAGGGCCACTGGTGCTGATCTGTGAGCTCAGTCGCTTCAGTGGTGTCTGACTCTTAGCGACCCATGGACTGCAGCCCTCCAGGCTCCTCTGTCCATGGGATTCTCCAGGCAAGAATACTGGAGTGGGTTGCCATGCCCTCCTCCAGGGGCTCGTTCGACCCAGGGATTGAACTCGTGTCTGTTTCTGCATGTGCAGGCAGGTTCTTTACCACTGGCATCACCTGGGAAGCCCCAGGGGCTGGAACAGGCAAAGCGGTCACCAAGGACCCAGGGCCTGTCTTTCCCGTGAGAATGGCTAGCCATGCCTGAGCCCTGCCCCGGGAACCTCTCCAAGAATAGATGGGATTTAAAGTGAGTTGATTTTCTGGAAACCACTCAAGATCATCACGCCAACTAAACCCCTCCTTGGACAGGTGGGGGAGTGGAGGCTGTGCCCTTGTCCAGGACCATCCTTCTCCCAGCCCCCACCCCACTTTCCCTCTTTGTGCCTCAGCTTCTTCCCCATCCATGGCTCTCTGGAAGATAAGGCAGGCCCTCACTGACCTGTGTATCCACTGCCTGCAGCAGAACAGTGACTCCCCAAGGCAGCTGAGCAAATCTAGTCAGTGCCCTGAACTTCTGAAGACACCAAGGTACAAAGGGCCTGGACTGTCCAAGGTAACACCAAGAACTGAATTCTTAGCTGTGCCTCAGCCTCTTGGCTGAGGAGCTCAGGGTGGGATTAGCTTCATGCCTGGAATTCCCCAGGCCTCAAGTAGACAGATGCCCACTGAGAGACCTTGGCCTCCTAGGTGGGATTAGGACAGCTTCATTCAAGGGGCCCCAGCTGGTAGAGGCTAGCACAGCAGGCTCACAACCCTCTTGGGTGCCCCCTTGTGCCCGCTCTGAGGATCTACAACAGGGTTGGAGGCTAGGTAGGGAAGATCACACCGTGGAATAAAACCAAACCAACAGGCTTTTCCTCCCAGGGTGCAGCTGTCCTTTTACCACCAAGAAATGACGGGGAGTAGCACAGAGCTAAGAAATATGTATAACAAGGCAGGCAAGACAGATCTGGGGCCAAACCTGTGGCCTGCAGCACACCCCGAAGCTCACAGCAGAGTTGATGGCACTGAGCAAAGAAGAGAGCTGGGAGTGGGGAGGGGCTCGCCATTCCTAGACCACTCCCCCCTTCTGGAGAATCCAGTGCTGGGGCCCTACTCAAGGAGAGGAGGACCCCTCCCAGAGCACTCACAGCTTGGCTGCACCCTTTTGAGTTCTGCAGGGTGTGTAAAGAAAACAAGAAGTGTATCTGGGCACTCAGTTTTCCCACTAAGTTTTATTTGGGCAGACCCGGGGACAGAGGGCCTGCACCTAAAAGAAGGTGTTGGGCCTCTTGGTGGTGAAGCGTGGCTTGTGTTGGCGACGGAGGACCCGGTGGGGCAGTGGGAATTTGATCTTGGAGTCCTGTGATAAGAAAAAGGCAGGTAAGGGGGGATGGGGGTGGAAGGCTCTTAACTTTGTCTCCCAGGGACCACTGAGGTGTGGCCACCCCCCACTGGGCTCCTGCGTCAAACCCGCTGCCTTATTGCATCTCCCAAGGCTGGGGGAGCTGCCAGACCAGTCTGGTGTTCCAAGAGAGCCCCCTCAGCCCAGCCTGCCCTGCAGGGCCCTGAGGGCACTCACGTGGAACTGCTTGACCGCTGGTCGGCGGCACTTGCTGGCTGCGATCTCCTCCACCTTCATGATCTGGATTGAGTGGGCCCGGGCTCGGTGCCGGGCACCCATGTCTCGGTCTGCAGAGATCAGGAGGGGGCAGGGTGAATGTACACATTTTCCCATCACGGGAGGGGAAGCATCTGGTCCCAGCAGGCACTGGCTACCAAGTGTGTAGAACCTCCAAATTCACTTTGAGGGGCACAGCCGCAGCCCCACAAAGGCGACGAGATAACATTTGCTGTTAGCACCTCTGTTTAAACCACTGCTACAAGAAACAGCAGTTCTTGGGTTTAGGTGCTTGGATTCTGCTCCCGGCAGGTGACACGCTGGGAGCACCCAGGGTTGCTAATGCCAGGTCCCATCCCCGGACAGGGACTGGACTAGGTTTCTGGGCGGCAGCTGCATCTGTACCTCAAGAGGGAGGTTCCAGATGCAGCTGGTAGTGGTGAACCAGCTCAGGAATGACCAGAAGCCCTCCTCTCCACCCACCCCCGGCCTGAGTCTACCTACTGCCAGGTTCCAGAAAAAGGCACGTTTGGGGCATTCTCTCCACTCCTCCTGCCCCCAAAGCAAATACCTCCCCCTGCCTCCATCCCTGAGGACTGCCCCACTAGCCCTGAGAAGCCGCTTGCATTTGTTGTGCCTCTGACAGGGAACGTGTCAGACTGAGCCGCAGGTGCCTGCCCTGTTGAGTCTAAAGGAGAGACCCGGCGGCTTACAGCACTGGGTGACGGCGCCGGCTGTGGTCAGGTCCCGGTACTCCCGGTACATGTTGTGGGTACCGCTGCGGGAGTCATAGCGTAGCCAGATGCCAAAGTTCTTCACTCGCAAGGGAGATTTCTCGAACACCTGTCAAGGAGAGGAGACCGGCTGAGGCTAGAGCAGCAAGTGGGCCTCGACCAGGGCCCCCCACCATCCCTGCGTCTCTGCCCCCAATGCTATGAAGGATGGTCCAGCCCCTGGACCTCTCTTGCCTGTCTCCCAGTCCCTGTACCTTCAAGCACCCGAGGGGAAATCTGCTGTCTGAGGGAAATCCCCATGGTAACCGCAGGGATACAGGGCAGTCCAGGCTGGGATGCTCCCCTCACGGGGACCAACACAGCTTCTGACTCCCCCACAACCAACCAACAATTCTCTTGGGACCATCTGGCCCAAAAAAACCATCAGTTACCCAATGCAGCCTCACTGTGCAGAGTCCAGCACCACCCCCCACACACTTTACAGATGAGGCCCAGGGTTTTCTCATTAAGAAAAGGGCACCAAGCCACCTATTCCATCCTAAAGTAGGGCGTGAAGACCACAAAACAACAGGATCAGGGGCTGTAAAGTCTGCTAACTCTGGAGGGTAACAGATGCCCCATGGGAAAGTGTAAATTCACCCCGATCCCACTCAGCTCCAGACACCCCATACCTGTCCACAGTAGACGATTTCCCCCGAGGATTTCTTCATCTTCTTCAACTGAGACACAAAGTACCAGAAGCGGGACTTGGCAACAACATGATTAGGCGCAAAAATTCTCATGCGATAGAGGGGCGGCGTGCGGCATTTGGGGGTCGGCAGGCAGCGCCCCACCACCTTATACTCTCGAAGCTAAAAAAGAAACAGTGATTGAGGCGGGGACCAGCACCCAAAGTCTAGAGCCAACTGCGGAGACTCACTCTGCTCCCTTTCCCAAGCCTGTTGACAACTGGATCAGGGGATGGAGAAGGTCAAGTCCCACCCCGGTGCCTTCCTGTGATATCTGGGTGACTGTGGGTCATACCACTGTCCGAGCCTTCCACATAAAAAGGAGTGAGAGTGGGGAGGATTAACCCAGGTGCCTGAATGCCCTTTGCCCTGGCTCAGGAAAGCTGGGTGAGGCTCTCAGCCCCTCTCCCCCTTTACGTTAGCTAGAAACAGAACGGTGGGGCTGCCTCCTTCCTCCAACACCTCATCTATCCAGCTCACAACAACTTGTCAAAATGAAAATTCGAGACCCCAGAGACAGTGACCAGCCGGGAATCTCACAGCCAACTCCAGGCAAAATCAGGACAAGAATCCAGTTCTCTGCCCAGCTCTGGGTTCCCCGGACTTAGGTCATGACTTGCAGCTGCCTCAGTTTCCCAGCTGCAGTCCAAGAAGTTTGGACTCCCAAGCAGAAGCTCCCTGCAACGGGATGCAACGGGGATGATATCTGCCACGTTCAAATCCTGGGAGACAGTAGAAAGGAGCCACCTCCACAAACTGCTCGTCACCATTTTACTAATTAATGTCAATAGAAAATAACCCCAAACATCACAAACTCGATTCTTATTTTAACCTCTCAATCTGACTCATCGGCCTCGCAGACTACCCATTCAGGAAGGGACCGATGCAGTCGGACCCCTTTCCAGTGTGCAAACTGGAGCTGGACAGCTGAGAATGACCCACCCAAAATGCGTCTCCGTAGGGTCTACTCTTCCATCTCTAAGCCCTAACGCTGATTTTGCCCAGCACCTACCACAGCAGTTAAGACTCCCACTCCTCATGTCAGCCCCGAGTTACAATAATTTTCTTCTACTTCTCTTACAACCATGTCAAGAGAAACAGAACACTACTGCCCGCCAACCCCCACCCTTGGCACCATATTCACTTCGCAAACGGAGAAACTGAGGCTCGGAAGGTCGACGAGGTCCCGTGGCGCGTGTTTCCACACCGCTCAATTTGACTCTTCCTGTGGAAAGGAGACTCGGACTCCCCGGCCCCCACGATTCCCGAGCCGGTCTGGGCCACGCTCTGGCCTCCCCACGCGGCTCCCGCAGTGGCCGCCATGTTGGCCGCAACTGGAGACCTCGGCGCACTGGCCCTAACCGGAACGCGCACTCCCCGCGTGTCCCATGCCTCCTCCCGCAGCCCCCGATTCGGTCCGCGTCGCGTTCTCTGACTCTTTGCCCCACCGCGCCCGTCTTACCGTCCCTGAGGCCTTCATGGCGCTCTACCCACGACCGCCGCCACCCTCGAAAAGGAAGTGGCCGCCCTCGCGCAGCCGCTCACCTTGATTTCGCGGCCGGAAGTCCCTCCCTGTCGATGCCGCGAGCCCATTGGCTCCTCAGCCCCGAGCTCAATAAGATTTGCTTCTTCGTCGACTCCAGATCTACCAACCTCTCACAGCCCGGCCTCCCTTCGCGGAGAGACTACAACTCCCGAGACGCAGCGCGACTAGCCCTCCTGTTCTAGCGAGGCGTAAGAGCGCGTCAGCGCGCGCGGCATGCCGGGAGTTGTAGGTACAACGGGCGGTCTCTGAGGTCGGTTCCAGGTTCCTGCCTTTACTTTACATCCATCCTGTATGCATCATCATCCCGGTGATGGGGCTCCAGGATCTGAGCGTCCTCTTCTGTAAAATGGGAATGTGTGCTTAGTCGCTCAGTCGTGTTCATCTCTTTGCGACCCCGTGGACTGTAGCCCGCCAGGCTCCTCTGTCCATGGGATTCTCCAGGCAAGAATACTGGAGTGGGTGGCCATGCCCTCCTCCAGGGGATCTTCCCAGTTTAGGGATCAAACCCAGGTGTCCCGCATTGCAGGCAGATTCTTTACCGTCTGAGCCACCAGGGAAGCCCAAAATGGGAATAGTACTGGTGTTTTTTTGTTTTGTTTTGTTTTTCCTAGTAATGTTACCATACTGGCTTTCCAGGTGGCGCAGTGGTCAAGTATTCACCCGCCAAGAGACACAGGTTAGATCCCTGGATCGGGAAGATCCCTTGGAGCAGGAAATGGCAACCCACTGCAGTATCCTTGCCTGGAAAATTCCGTGAACAGTGGAGCCTGGCTGGCTACGGTCCATGAGGTCGCAAAGAGTTGGATAGGACTGAGCACCTAACACTCATTCATTCACACTCAACTCGTGTGAAAGGGCAGGTACAGAGCAGTTAACAAGCGCTAACGTTCATTAAAGGCTTTCCTGGTGGCTCAGTGGTAAAGAATCTGCCTGCCAAGAGATGCAGATTCCATCCCTGGGCCAGGAAGATACCCTGGAAAAGGAAATGGCAACCCACTCCGGTATTCTTGCCTGGGAAATCCCATGGACAGAGGAGCCTGATGGGCTACAGTCCATGGAATCGCAATCAGAAACACTTAGCAAACACAGTAAACATTCATTAAGCAATGGAATAGTAATTATTATTATGGGAGGATCTGATTTGTGTTTCATAGTAGCAGATATTCAAACCCCATCTGCTTGTTTCCAGTACAGATCCTGGGGCAGAGTAGGGCTTGGGGCTGGGGGGTGGGGGTTTGTGGGGGTGCTAAAACTGATCAAGAGGCAGCCCCACCTTTGGAAGCTCAGGGCTTAGCAATTTGTTTAAGCAAAAAAAAAAAATGGCTCCTCTGGAGGGGAGACCCAGAATGGAAAAGGAAAGAACTCACGAAGCCAGGCTGTGAAGAAAGACGTGAAAGAGGATAAATTGGAGGGTTTATATTAGGAGAGAGGGCTCTTGGAGGAGGTGACTGCTGCTGCTGCTGCTAAGTAGCTTCAGTCATGTCCGACTCTGTGCGACCCCATACATGGCAGCCCACCAGGCTCCCGCATACCTGGGATTCTCCAGGCAAGAATACTGGAGTGGGTTGCCATTTCCTTCTCCAATGCACGAAAGTGAAAAGTGAAAGTGAAGCCGCTCAGTCGTGTCTGACTCAGCGACCCCACCGACTGCAGCCTACCGGGCTCCTCCGTCCATGGGATTTTCCAGGCAAGAGTACTGGAGTGGGGTGCCATTGCCTTCTCCAGAGGAGATGACAGCTGAGCCCAATTAGAATTTTTATTTTATTAATTACAAATTAATAAGTTTAACTAAGATATGGTTCACAGGGACTTTCCTGGTGGTCCAGTGGTTGAGAATCTGCCTTCCAATGCACGGGAGGTAGGTTTGATCCCTAGTCAAAGAACTGAGATCCCACATGGGGTGGGACACATAAACCCACATGCCCACTTGCTCTGGAGCCCTGTGCTCTGCAACAGGAAGAAACCCTGAGGACCACAACAAAGATTCAGCACAGCCACAGTTTTTTTATAAAGGGGAATATCAGTTAAAAAAAACAAAACGATATAGCTCACATGCCATACAATTCACACATGTAAATTGTACAATTCAGTGTTTTTTTAAACTACATATATATATATACATACATACATATATATATACATACATATATATATACATACATATATATATACATACATACATATATACATATATATATACATATACATATATACACACACACTGGAGAAGGAAATGGCAACCCACTCCAGTGTTCTTGCCTAGAGAATCCTGTGGATGGAGGAGCCTGACGGGCTGCTGTCCATAGGGTCACACAGAGTTGGACACGACTGAAGCGACTTAGCGTGCATGCATGCATTGGAGAAGGAAATGGCAACCCACTCCAGTATTCTTGCCTGGAGAATCCCAGGGACAGAGGAGCCTGGTGGGCTGCCGTCTATGGGGTCGCACAGAGTCGGACACAACTGAAGCGACTTAGCAGCAGCAGCATATATACACAGTTGTGCAATATCACCATAAAATTGAAAACATTTCCATCTTCCCCCCGAAAGAAGCCCCTTACTCTTAGGAGTCACTTGCCATTCCTTCCCCATTCCCCAGCCCTAGGCTATAGCAATCTACTTTATACCACTATGGATCTCCCTAGTCTAGACATTTTACATAATTACATGCGTGTTCAGTCTTTCAGTCATGTCCGACTCTTTGGGGCCCCATGGACTGTAGTTTGCCAGGCTCCTCTGTCCCTAAAATTTTCCAGGCAAGAATGTGGTGGGTTGCCATTTCCTCCTCCAGGGGATCTTTCTGACCCAGGGATTGAACCTGTGTGTCTCCATCTCCAGTATGTCCTGCAATGGCAGGTGGATTCTTTTCCACTGCGCCACCTGGGGAATTGGAATCACACAAAATGAGATCTTTTGTGCTTGGCTTTTTTCAGTTAGCATAATGTTTTCAAGGATCATTGACATTATATCATGGATCAATACTTCGTTTCTTTTTACAGCTGAGTAATATTCTATTGCATAGATATAGTTTGTTTATCCATTCTTCAATTGATGAACACTTGTGTGGTTTCTACTTTTGGCTATTGTGGATAAGGAAATAATGACATTTCCATGCAAATCTTTGTGTCAGTGTATGTTTTCATTTCTCTTGGATATTGCCAGGGGTGGAATTGCCAAGTCCCTTGGTAATTCTGTGTTTAACCGCCAGAGTGGTTTATAAAATGCCTGTATCATTTTACATTTCCATCAGCAATGTGTGAGAGTTTCAAATTCTCCACATCCTCATTGATGCTTTTTATTATTTTTCTCTTATTATAACCGTCCCAGTGGTGTGAAGTGGTATTTCATTGTAGTTTTGATTTGCTTTTCGCTGAAAAGCAATTTTCATTGCTTTGGGGCATCTTTTCCTGTGCTTATTGACCCTACCTGTATCTTCTTTGGCGAAATGTCTATTCAATTTCATTGCCCATTTGTAAAGCATTTATTTTATTTATATATTTTTGGCTATGCTGGGTCTCCCTTGCTGTGTGTGGGCTTTCTCTAGTTGCAGGGAGTCGGGGGGCTAGTCTCTAGTCGTGGTGCACAGGCTTCTCAGTGTGGTGGCTTCTCTTTTTTTGAAGCCTGGCCTCTGGGGCACTCGGGCTTCACTAGTTACAGCGTGTGGCTTAGTAGTGCATGGGTTTAGCTGCTCTACAGCATATGGAATCTTCCTGGAGCAGGTATCGAACCTGTGTTCCCTGCACAGACAGGTGGACTCTTAATCACTGGTCTACCAGGGAAGTCCTGCCCATTTTTTCCCCCCAAGAAAAGGCCTCACATACTTATTACTAAGGCAAAGCATTAGCTAACAACAGAGAACCAACTATTCCATCCATCCTATAGAACACATGTGGGCTATTGCAATGGTAGTTTAGTGGTTAAGATGTAAGTGATAAGGCAGGATGCAAGCGACCTTGATACAGCATAGATGTGTGCTACTTCATATGCAGTGAATATGAGAGTGCAAATATCTTTTTCAGTGAGTGTTATTGTTTCCTTCAGATAAACATACAGAGGTGGAACTGCTGGATCAATATGGGGCTTGCCAGGTGGTGCCAGTGGTAAATAACCCGCCTGCCAATGCAGAAGCTGTAAGAGACATGGGTTGGATTCCTGGGTTGGGAAGATCCCTGGAGGAGGGCATGGCAACCCACTCCAGTATTCTTGCCAGGAGAATCCCAGGGACAGAGGAGCCTAGCAGGCTCCATAGACTACAGAGTCGGACATGACTGAGTGACTAAGCATACATACAGGACATGAGGGATCTTAGTTCCTGTACCAGGGATGAAAGCTGCAGCCCTTGCAGTAGAAGCTCAGAATCTTAACTGCTGGACCACTAGGAAAGTCCCACTCTTGTCTTTTTGATGGCATTTTAACAGGTGTGAAGTGATATTTCATTGTGGTTTTGATTTGCATTTGTCTGATGACTAGTGACTTTAAACATCTTTTCATGGACTGTACCTGTTGGCCATTTGGATGTCTTCTTAAAAAAAAATGTCTGTTTGGTTCTTCTGCCCATTTAAAAAAGTCATATTGTTTGGGTTTTGAGTTCTTTATGTATTTTGGATATTAACCCCTTATCAGATATAGAGTTTGCAAATATTTTCTCCCATTCTGTAGTTTGTCTTTTCATTTTGTTGATGGTTTCCTTTGCTGTGCAGAAGGCTTTCAGTTTGATGTAGTCCCACTTGTTTATTTCTTTACTGCTTACTGTTGCATGAAGCAACTGTTTTCTAACATAACATTTTACTTCCTTTAATGATTTTTTTCAGTATATATTTTGAGTTATTTCCTTAGTGACTGTTCTAGGCTTACCATATGCATTTCAACTTAGAATCTCCTTGGATTTTTGCTGTCTTAGATTGTTTAAAAAATATTTATTTTGGCTGCATGGGTCTTAGTTGCAGTATGCTAACTCTTAGTTGCATCATGCATGTGGGATCTAGTTCCTCATCTGGGGATCAAAGCTGGGCCCCTGCATTTGGAGCATGAAGCCTTACCCACTAGACCATCTGGGAAGTCTCTATGCTGCCTAAATTTTAAGGACATATATAGAAATGTTGATCTTACATATCTCATTTCCTTTTCCCCATTTTGTCCTATTATTGTGTGTGAAAGTTGCTCAGTTCTGACTCTTTGCAACCCCCTGGACTGTGTAGCCCACCAGGCCCCTCTGCCCATAAAATTCTCTAGGTAAGAATACTGGAGTTTGTATTCCCTTCTCCAGGGGATCTTCCCGACCCAGGGATGGAACCCGGGTCTCCTGCATTGCAGGCAGATTCTTTACCATCTGAGCCATCAGAGAAGGCCATGCTATTATTGTTATTATTGTGCTATTATTGTTTTACATATTGCATCCACGTGTGTTACAGAACAAATAATACACTGTTATAATGATTACTCCACGCAGTTATATGTTTGATAAAGAATCCAAGAAAATAAGGGAGGGCAAATATCTAGAGTTGTTATACTGGTTTTCTCTTTTTGAATTTCTGGTTTGATTCCTTTGCTTTTGTCAGTTAGAGTTACCAGAATGGAGCAGGACCCTATGGTCTTCTGCCTGCCTTTTGTCTACGACAAAAAACTTTAGCCAAAGAATAAGTTTAATCAGAGAAGTGAGAAAACGCAGAAACAAAGGGAAACAATTCAACAAGACTAAACAGTAACAGTTTAGTCATTAAACATAGTCAAGGACTTTTAGTTCCTCTTCGTGAGTTGTAAATAATATTCTGAGCAGTATGCTGTGTGCTGTCTTTAAGACACTGAAATCCCTACCAGGTGGAAGAAGTGAACTACATGATAACCAGACCGTAGCCATGACATAAGCTAAGCTGTTACCGTTTTGAGAACCGGCCTCAAGGACTTGGGAACAAACTGACCCTAGAACTGAAGATTAACTGTAAGGAAACAGTCAGGGTGATGCTGCAGACCACTGAGCGACCGATTTGAAGATGACTGTCAGAGCTGGCTGTGCTATTTCTGCATGTAGCCCCCTCCCTCTGTCTATAAAACCTCTTGCCCACTGATTGTCAATGGGTGGGGGGTGTCAGCCTTTGGAAGGAGTCCACCTTCCCTGCACCCCAATTGCCAGCATCCAAAAATAAAGCAAACTTTCCTTTCTACCAACTTGCCTTTTTATTGGCTTTTGAGCAGCAAACAGCCAGACCCCACTTTGGGTAACATTACTACCTGGTGTTATTTCCTGATTTTAATACAACTTTGTTCCTCTCATCTCCTTTGTGCTATTATTGACAAATATATTACCTTTCTACATGTTATAAGCCCCCAAATAAAATAAATAATTTTTATACAACTGCTTTTTAAAATTAGTTGAGACAAAAGGAAAAATATGCATGCATGCTGGTTTTTTATAATTACAGAATTACCTTTATCCGTGGTCTTTAATTTTTTGTATGCATCGAATTAATGTCACCCCCCTCCCCTACCCCCCTTTTGGGGTCTTTCTCTGCTGAAGAGCCCAGGAGGGAGACTAGTCAGTCGATGCCTTTCAGGCAGACACTTAGGGTGTGAAAATCTGAATGCTTGGAGGGAGAAGAACATGACAGAAAAAGGGTGGTCAGGGCATTAGGCTTGCACCTTCCTGCCTCTGGCGGCCTCCCTGGGCCCATTGGCAGGTGAGAGGCGACTCCATTAGAACGGTGCTGCCGTGAGTGTCCACTAGATGGCAGAAGAGCCTTTGCCTGTCTTTGCCAGGCTGAGGCTAAATAGCCTAGGACATTGATGTGGGGTAAGCAAGTTTCCTGGGCAATACTACTCTGGGCCTCAGTTTCTCCATCTGCAAGATGAGGCTAATTATAGTCCCCAGCTTGTAGGGTTGTTGGGAAGTCTGGTGCGTGCGTCCTCAGTCGTATCCAACTCTTTTGTGACCCCATGGACTGTAGCCCGCCAGGCTCCCCTGCCCATGGGATTTTCCAGGCAAGAATACTGGAGTGGGTTGCCATTTTCTCCTCCAGGGGGTCTTTCTGACCCAGGGATCAAACCCGCATCTCCTGCATCTTCTGCATTGGCAGGTGGATTCTTTATAACTGAGCCATCAGGGAAACCATTGGGTGGTTTAAAAGGTGTATAATTGTTTGTACTGGGGTAGTAGGGGCTCTCTGTCTTTGCTGGCTGTACCCCTCCTACTGTGTGTGAACTTAACGCTCTAGGTCTTAGTTTCCCCAGACTTCGGGGAGGGAACAGACAGTGGAAAGAAGTCTTAGAGCCTGGTGCACAAAATGAATCCTGCGAGGGCAGGAGAGGATCCAGAGGAGGGGCAGTAGGAAGGACGGGGAACAGAAGGGAGAGGGGAGGAGGGTAAAGTGGAGAAGGAGGGTGATAGGAAGAGCCCTGGCCTTGGGACCTGGCGCTACTGTCACCAAAGCCTGGGTCAGGATGACCCTTGCAGCTAAGAAGAGGGACGAACACTTGGGGAGAGGGGTGTTTGTGTGTGTGTATTCTGTCTAAAAGTGTTTTTTGTCTGTTTGTTTGTTTTTACATTTTGGCCCTACCTGGCTTCTCTGCTAGCTCAACTGGTAAAGAATCCGCCTGCAAAGCAGGAGACCCTGGTTCGACTACTGGGTCTGAAAGATCCCCTGGAGAAGGGATAGGCTACCAACTCCAGTATTCTTGGGCTTCCTTGGTGGCTCAGATGGTAAAGAATCTACTTGCAATGCAGGAAACCTAGCTTCAATTCCTGGGTTGGGAAGATGCCCTGCAGGAGGGCATGGCAACCCACTCCAGTATTCTTGCCTGGAGAAATCCCAGGGACAGAGGAGCCTGGTGGGCTACAGTCGATGGGGTCGCAAAGAGTTGGACATGACTGAGCGACTAAGCACAGCACAGCACCTGCCTGGCAAGTGCTGTCATGGTTCTCGCTGTGCCTCTGACCCACCCTCTTGCCCCATGCAACCCTCCCGGCTGCCCTCACCTGGGGCCAAGCAGGAATCTGCCCGGATAAGCTGGCCCTGGACCAGAGATCTTAAGCCAGGCATCGCTCTGTTTCTGTTACCATCATTCAATTAGGTGCAGCCAAGTTCCTGGTTCATGAGCCTGCCTGAGTGCCCTGGACCAGTTTGTTAATCCAGGCTTCTCATGCATCATCAAGTTGGCCCTCCTGGGCTGTCCTGGCTGTCACATTTGGAGCTCCGCCATCCTGACCACTCCCTTCTCCATCTCAGTACCTCCATCCTTCCAGGGCTCTGCTGGCCAGAATTCTGCTCCTTGTCCTTTTGTTCCCCAGATGTCTGCAAGCCACCTCCTCCCCTATACCCCAGGTGCCACCCCATCCTTGCCCTAGCCTTGTTCCCCCCTCATCTCCTGTCCCCAATTGTCCCTGCTCTCAACCTTCCTAAGGTTCCTCCTCTGAATTCATTCATTCATCATTCATTCATTCATCAGTACCTACTGTGTATCGGGAACCAGGGACACAGCCGTGACCATGACAACCAAAAAGCTCCAGCTAGAAGGGAGCTGACATAGCAATGGGGGAAATGGCCAAAAACAAGATAAAGAAGAAAAATATGTACCACAGCAGAGTGTGGCATGCAGGTTAGGGAGAAAAATTAAGTAAGGAAGGTGGGTCTCCGTGGGCTCTGCACAGTTATCTGCCCTCCCTCCCACACACACCCAGGGGCCAGATCCCTATTTTCACTTCTCAGTCTATCTAGGGGGAATCCTAGGGCATTGTGAGAAGGAGAAGAAAAGCAAGCTCGAGGCTCTTTCTGCATCACTCAACTGCCCCCAGCCTCAATGTTCCTCTCTGTATATGGGTATCACAGTTCACACCTCTGAGGTTGTTTCAAGGATTAACTGAACTACCCCCAGTGGGCACCTGGTGTACCGGGGATCGCTTGATAAGTGTTTGTTGTTCTTATCACCAATGACTGGTTTGGTTCACGGTCAAGTTCTGAACAGCAGCTCCAGGAATTCCCATTCCCCGCACCCCCCGCAATCTGTGTAATTAAATATACTTTCTTTTTTGATCAACACTTAACATTTTTATCATTTTATCTACTTTTGGCTGTGCTGGGTCTGCATTGCTGTGCAGGCTTTTCTTTAGTTGTGGCGAGCGGGAGCTACTCCAGCTGCTGCGCTCGGGCTTCTCATTGTGCTGGCTTCTCTTGTGGAGCATGGGCTCTAGGGCGAGGAGGCTTCAGTCGTTGCGGCACATGGGCTCATATGGCTCCCAGGCTCTAGAGCGCAGGCTCCATAGTTGTGGCGCAAGGGCTGTCACTCTGCGGCACGTGGGATCTTCCCAGATCGGGGATTGAACCTCTGTCTCCTTACCATTGAGCCATCGGAGAAGCCCTTAACTTTTAAAAACTATTAACAGATACAAGCTTCCCAGGTGGCACTAGTGGTAAAGAATCTGCCTGCCAATGCAAGTAACACAAGAGATGAGGGTTTGATCCCTGGGTCAGGAAGATACCCTGGAGAAGGAAATGGCAACCCACCCTGGTATTTTTGCTGGGAGAATTCCATGGACAGAGGAGCCTAGCGGACTACAGTCTATGGGGTTGCAAAGAGTCAAACACGATGGGGCGTCTGAGCACAACAGATACAAAATCCAACAGGCACGAAAAGATAAACAGCATAAACTGTCTCCCTCTTTCACTTACCATGGCTCCCCAGTTCCCCTCCTCAGCAGACACCATGTGAACAAGTTTTTTATGTTTCCCTGCAGAGAGTCTTTGCCAGTATGAGGAAATCCTCATTGTCTCTTCTCTTTCTATACACACAGAAGCCTCCTGCCCAGACTTTCTGCACCTTACTTTTTCCTTCACAGAGTATCTGAGTGCAGGGGTTAATAATCAGTCTTCTGTTGCTCTGGCTAAGCCATGAGAAAATCACCATGGGAAAAGAATAAAAGCAAAATATAGTAATACAGTACAATCTAAGCAAAAGTACATCGGGTTGATTAGTTGGGGTCGTCATGCCCTGCTAAGTCAAGGATACACATAGTGTGGACCTTGGAACGCCGGGTCAGCGCAGATTCAGAACGCTGTTTGTGCACACACCAAGATGTTTTCCCAAAGCATATGCAGGTCTGTGATCTCCAGCTGGGTGATACCCCTTGTACAAGAAGATAACAAAGATAGTTCAAAGTAATCCATAAAATGGGAGACGTGACCGGGGACACAGGAGGCTGATTTTATCGTAGCACAACAAATACTTTCTGCTTGCTGAGACACTAAATAAAAGTGATGTTGCTCCAAGGAACAGGGCTTTTGATCCTAGAAGTCTTGAGTCTCCCTGTCCCATCTTTAAAACTTTAATTCTGTCTCTAGTTTCTTTTTTCCAAACTGTGCCTGGATTACTTTCGATCCCTACCTGCTGTGCTGGCTGCAGCAAGTGGCACCCAACGTGGGGCTCAAAAGTGAAGGATCACCGAGAGCGAAGCTAAAGTTGAAATATAGACACACGGTCCTGAGGAAGAATGGGGTGAGGCCTCTGAAAATCTCCTTTTGGGTAAGTAACACTCTCTCAGGCATTGAAACCAGTGTTAAGCATGGGAAATTCAGAAAGCTCAGAACAATACCGGCCATATATATGCCTCTTAAGGCAGCTTTTCAAAGCCGAGGGAACAAAATTAAGTGAGGGCAGGCTATTGGAGCTTTTACAAACCATTGAGAAACATTGCTCATGGTTCCCTTCTCTCGGTACTTTAGATTTAGGAACATAGGAGAAGACAGGTAGTGAATTAGAGAAACTTCTTTGCAAGGGAGTGAGTGCCCTTGCCTGTATCCATCTGGTCAACTTGGGCACTGATAAAATCCATTTTAGAACCTTTTCAGACCCCAGAAAACTCAGAAGGGAGTGAGGATGAATGTGAAACCCCATCAAAGGGATGCTCTGAATATGCTAGAGCCCAAGTGGGTAGAGCAAAAAACTCAGGAGTCTCTTAAAGCTGCAGTTCCTTTTTCGCCTTTGTTTAGGGAAGACAACTTCCTCTGCCCCCTCTTCCTCCCTCTCCTGTCTTAACCGCTGAAGCCGCTCAAGCTTTTCCTTCCTTAGGACAGATGGCAGTTCTGTCACCCCTCCAGAAAGGTATTTGGTAGGCTTGACAGGAGAGCGACTTGAAGGCTATGGTGACTTGAAGGTGACTATGGCATTTCCAGTGACAGTACATGAACAGATAGCTCCTGGGGCAGATCTTAATAATCCTAGTAGGGTGCAAGAGGCTGTACACAAACAGATCCCCTTCAAAATACTAAAGGAACTTAAGCAAGCTGTTCAGAACTATGAAGTAAATTCTTCTTTTACCTTGGGAATAGTGCAGGGACTAGCTGAGGGTTCCTGTTTGATTATGGAGGCTCATGACCAAGCCAGGCAGATCCCCATCTCTTTAGATCAATTGATAGGTAATGGAAATTGGGGGAGAACTCAAGATCAAGAGTTTATGGAAGATCAGGCTATAGAACAGGTGAGGTGATACTGCTTAAGAGCCTGGGAGAAAATAGAAGTTAAAGGACAGGCTTTCTGTACTTAAAGAGAAGACCTCACCTCCCCAGAGAGACAATCCCTGCTGGGACAATATCTTATCAGTCAGGCTACCCCTGTCATCAGAGCCAATTTGAACATTCTCTGGTTTAATTTTTAGCTGTGAAACTATGATTACAAAAAGAAAAGATGACATTTTTGACACTGAATAGCCATGATATTCTTTAGACTCCGGAGAAAACTGGTTAAAATAAAATCTTTTTTGAAATTACAAAACCAGTTCTTGCACATGCAATTAGGAAAAAGTTGGCTTATTAAAATACTTTTTTGGAGCTCCAATTCTGCCTGAGAAGCAAAAACAGGCCTGGGTAAAAACCTGAAGTTAACTCTTATCATGTCCTTGGGATACACAGCCCACTCTATCTGGGACTCCAGCCATGAACAAATCGGTAGAATTTAAACCAAGAAAAAAAGAAGAGGCAAAGAGACATTTTAAATCAAGCGGAAAACTATGAGATCTCTGTCTGTCTGTCTAAATTTATCTGTGTCTCAGTGTGTGTCTTTATTTTTGGATAATATGAGGTTAATTTATAAATGAGCTGTATTTAAATTCAGGTTCATGTGAACTGAAAAATATTCAATATTAAATATCTAACATTAATGTTTGTCTGCTAATCTAATTAAGACATGTCTTGAGTCATCAACATTATGTAATACTTTTACTGTGCCTAGGTTTAATGTAAGCTAAATTTGTCAGCAGTTCATGGTTGCTTAAAGAAAATGATTTATGTTTTTAATAAAAAAGGTATTAAAAATGAAATTACAGTCTATTAAAAAAATAAGTCTAAATTTACAGGTGGCTATTCTCTAAAGAAATAAATGAAGTGATGAATACAAAAAATGTAAAAAAAGGTTTGTGGCAAATGAAAGAAGAGTTTTGTGCATGGTACAAGTTTCTTAAGACATTAAACTGCTTTTGAAGTCTTATTGTTACTTTGACTAAGTAAATAACTATTTTTTCACAGTGAATATAAGCTGGCACCAATCTGGAATTTGGTTTTCTCTTCCTGTTAAAAGAATAAAGTCTTTTTGGAATATGGCTTTTGATAACAGACTATGTAAAGTTCTTTGTCTTTAAGTGATTCATACTTGCTTTTAAAATCTTTTGTTACTTTGACAAAATGAATGAGTGTTATTTCGCAATGATCTATGGAGACTATGGCACACATAGACAAAGTTCATTCTGCTTCTACAAAATTAACACCCCTCATCAGGAAATTTAAGATGGATAAACAATGGCTATAAACCAGTCAGAGCTATAGGAAGTCCAAGACTGCTGCTTGGCTTTTCCCAGCTTCCTGACAAACCTCAATTTTATTTGCTAAAATAAAGCCTTTCCTGACTTCAGGGTTAATATCTCACAATAGAGAAAAAAAAAAGTGGTTAAAATGTGTTTTATACAATCTCCAGTGATTGGGGCACCCACTTTGCTGGACAGGTCATACAGACATTGACAAAAAACTTCACAAACTTCTCGGAGACTATCGTTTTTACTGACATCCTCGGTCGTCCGGCAAGGACCACAAAACGAAGGGATTGATTACGTGAGATTGAACAGACTGCTAAATATGACTGCAAGTTTCATGACTTTTTGTCTGACATATTGTTAGCTTCTAATCTTTGTTTTCAAATATAAAAAAGCTCTTCTCCTCAAGTCACTGATGGTTTAAAACAATTTAGTGATTTACACCTGTGGGTAAAATTAAAACATTTCTTTTCTCTCTGCTTCATCCCTCCAGAAATTGGAGACATTTGGGTTCTGAACAGCCTCATCAAGGTAAAAAAGACTGTCTCCAGCCATATATAAAAATCTCAAGAGTATACTGGGGAGTTCTAAAAGAAAAATCCACCCAACTGTTGTCAGGCCTATGGTATCTATTATATTTCACTGAATATTAAGTTCTAGTTTTGTTAATTAAGGTCTGTATTTACTAAGACTCACTTCTAATATAGTTCCTTGTGGTTATGTTACATTGCTAAGAGGTTTAATTAAGTTATTAAAAAGGACACTCTGAAGTTTGTTTCTAAAGCTTATCTCAGTAACCAGTCTTTAAATAAAGATCAGATGCTCCAGGATCTACAACCAGGAAATTAACAACAAGCTATAGTCCTTTAACAAACTAAGTCAGATGACATACAGATGTCACTGGGCTATATCTAATGAAAGTTCTTGACTTAAGTTCTTACTTATGATTTTACTATTATGCTAAATATATAATATTCAATATTGCCTGTTTCAAAAGGTGTTGTCCCCTACATTATGTGTGTGTAGTCACAAATGTGTGACAGAGACCCTGATATAATGATGGTATACAGTCCCATATAAAATGCATAGTTGTAATGGATGTAACTTGTACATCTTCCTTTGGTAAGCTCTCTTATGTACATGTGACTATTGATATACAGACCACTATTCAATCCGGTGAGACTACAAAACATGTACAAAGACATTTATATGCTTGTTTTGCTGTTATAAAACTACCAAAAACTATAAAAACTGATAACGGCCCTGCTTATACCAGTAGAGCATTCCAACAATTTCTTAAAATTTGGTCTATAAAACATTCTACTGGCATTCCCTATAATCCACAAGGACAGGCCATAGTGGAGAGGGCTAATCAATCACTTAATCATATGATACAAAAACAAAGAGGGGGAGTTGCCATAGGACAACAAACAATATTGAATAAAGCTTTACATACTCTCAGTTTTTTTAATATTTCAGCACAAACTATGGAAACTGCAGCTGAGTGACATTTTCAGGCTACATCCACAAATACAACTAAGCCTGTGACTTGGTAGCAAGATCCACTAACAAATGCTTGGTCACCAGGGAAGTTAATCACATGGGGAAGAAGGCTTGCTTGTATCTCCCCAGGAGAAGGTCTAGAACCTGTGTGGATTCCAGCTCATAGAGTAAAACCAAGCAGAAACAACCAGTGACTCCAGGCAACCTGACCATGGCTATGTTTGCCCTGATATCTCAGTGAGTATACTCCTGGCTTTGGCAGAAGCAAAGAGTTATACCTATTGGGCTTATCTATGTACCTAATCCCCCACTGATAAGGCCTGTTAATTGGGGTGAAGGATCTATCCCTCTTTATGTTAATAACTCCTCCTGGATTCCTGGTCCAGAAGACAAGCATCATAAAAAGGAAGAGGAGACCCCTTTAATAGTACTTTGGGTTTTGACACTTGGCCTGTTTGCTTGGTTGTAGGCCAGGGCTGTCTTAATCTATCAATGCAGGCTTGGCTTTCTGTAAATTCTTTAAACAGAAATCACACTAAGGTTCAACTGCATTTACTTTCTGGATTGAGCTTTGGATATCAAGAGACTAATCAAGATAATCTAACCAAGCCAGATAGACCCCTGTGTGAGAACAGATGCATATGGGCTGACCGACAAGATCAAATACGCTGGGGTAATTGTCGCTGGACTGAGGAGGTGATCTTACTTAATGGCTCCTATGGAATTGTCTGGGATTGGTCCCCTACAGGGTATGCAGTCTCTAATTGCTCACACTATCACTCATCTTGCAGTCCTTACAAGAAGTTGCATTGGCATGTGTCTGAATGCAATCACACTAATATTACTGCACATTCAGAATATCCCATTATCTGGCATGTCTCCGCCATAGCCACAGCTCCAATTAGGTAGGGCTCAAACAGAAATTTGGAAGTTGGTCATAAACCTGAAAAAATATCAAATTTGGGATGGAAATTATTCTCATTCCATGAATTATACTCTGTCATTCAATACATCAACAAATTGGACATTTTATACTCAAGCTGGTGTTAGGGATCCATACGTAACTATCATTGGCACTATAACTATTAATCAGACAGAAAGGAATCTGACCTGCCAGGATTGTAAGCCATATACCTGCTTGAACAATTTATTATTTAACTCTAATCATTCCTATGTGATTTTGCGCAGATGTTTAGGAGTTTGGCTGCCAGTAACTCAAAGTAGGCCTTGGGAACTCTCCCCTGACATGCATACTTTGCTCACAGTACTAAATACCATTCTGAAAAGATCCAAGCATTTCATTGGTTTCCTTATTGCCGCCATAATGGGCATTATCACTATCACCACCACAGTGGCAGTGGCAGGAGTAGCTCTCCATCAGACAGTACAAACTACCACTTTTGTGCAGGAGTGGCATAAAAATGCCAGTTACGCTTGGGGGGCCCAAATTCATATAGATGACGAAGGAGATTAACAACAGGTTGGTGGATTTAGAAAACGCAGTGCTACTCTTAGGAGAAGAAGTACAAAATCTTAAATTAAAAATACATTTAAAGTGTCACTGGAACATTACTAGTGTCTGTGTAACCCCTCAGGAATATAACCAATCTGAACACACCTGGGAAAATGTTAGATGGCACTTGCAGGGCCATACGGCTGACAACCTTACTCTAGATATTAAAAAACTACAAGCAAGAATTATTGGCATACAGCATGCTTCTCTTAGACTACTACTAGGTATGGATACACTTCAAGGGATAGCAGAAGGCCTTAACTCATTAAATCCTCTTGAGTGGATCAAAGGTATCGGAGGTGTTCTCATCGGAACACTAGCTATGTTTTGCTGTTTCACTATTATCTGTTTAGTCCTCAGATGCAAGCGAAAAGCCCTCCGAAAACTAATGAAGAAAGAAGTTGCAAGATCGACATATTTTCAGCTACAAAAACAAAAAGAGGGAAATGCAGGGGTTAACAGTCAGCCGCCTGTTGCTCTGGCTAAGCCATGAGAAAATCACCATGGGAAAACAATAAAAGCAAAATATAGCAGTACAGTGTAATCTAAGCAAAAGTACATCCAGTTGATCAGTTGGGGTGGTCATGCCCTGTTAAGCCAAGGATAAACACAGTGTGGGCCTTGGAGCTCCGGATCAGTGCAGGTTCAGAACGCTGCCTGTGCACACACCGAGATGCTTTCCCAAGGCGTGTGTGGGCCTGTGACCTCCAGCTGAGCGATACCCCTGTACAAGAAAATAACAGGGAGATGTGACCGGGGACACAGGAGGCTGATTTTATCGTAGCACAACAGATACTTTCTGCTTGCCAAGACACTAAATAAAAGTGTTGTCACTCCGAGGAACAGGGCTTTTGATCCTAGAGGTCTTGAGTCTCCCGGTCCCATCTTTAAAACTTTAATTCTGTCTCTAGTTTCTTTTTTCCAAACTGTGTGTGGACCACTTTAGATCTCTACCTGCTGCACTGGCTGCAGTATCTGGGAGGTCTTCCCACACTGTCAGCATTAACCTACCTTATTCTTTTGCATAGCTGCATGATATTCAATGAGAATATTGAATGAGAATCTTGAACCTATTGCTGAGAATGGCAATAGGTTATTCAATGAATCCCCTGTGGCTGGACATCTAGGTTGTTTCCAACTGATCGCTGTTATAAGAGTGCTTTGATGACTAAATAATACTGTAAAGGTATCATTCTTGGAAGTCTCATTTGCTAGAAGGAGACTTGCTGGGTTTCAGGGCCATTTCTTCACCTTTGTCTGCTCCCTTCCATAGGGCTGGGTCATTTCCACGTTTTCTTTTTTGGCCACACCACATGGCTTGTGGGATCTTAGTTCCCCAAGAAGGGAGATGAGAGCATTCCCTGGTGGTCCAGTGGCTGCTGCTGCTGCTGCTAAGTCGCTTCAGTCGTGTCCGACTCTGTGCGACCCCATAGACGGCAGCCCACCAGGCTCCGCTGTCCCTGGGATTCTCCAGGCAAGAATACTGGAGTGGATTGCCATTTCCTTCTCCAGTGCATGAAAGGGAAAAGTGAAAGTGAAGTCGCTCAGTCGCGTCTGACTCTTAGCGACCCCATGGACTGTAGCCTATCAGGCTCCTCCGTCCATGGGATTTTCCAGGCAAGAGTACTGGAGTGGGGTGCCATTGCCTTCTCCGGGTCCAGTGGCTAGGATACCACAATTTCATTGCCAAGAGTGTGAGTTTGATCCCTGAATATATAACCTAAAACTATAAGACGTCTAGCAAAAAACAGAAGAAAAATTTTTGCAAAGTTGTCTTAGCTAGAAAACACTGATAAATTAGACTTCATCATTTTGCTCTTCAAAAGATACCAATGAGAAAACAGAAAGGCAAGACAAAGGTTGACAGAAAATATTGCAATGCCATGCTTTCATTCCCAGGTAACCTTGATCTGCTTTCCGTCACTAAGATGAGTTTGCAAAAGGTTCAGAATTTTATATGGAAGCTTCTTGCTCGGTTTCTTTCACTCAGCATGATAATTCAGCGATTGTTCCATGGTGTTGTGTTTATCAATAGTTTATTCCCTTTTATTGATGAGTCATATTGCCCTGGATGGCTGGACCAGCTTGTTCATTCATTCACCTGCTGATGAACTTTTTGGTTGCTTTCAGTTTAGGACTATGACAAATAAAGTTGCAATGAATGCTGGTGTACAAGGCCTTGCAGGGACATCCATTCTATTTTTGCTAAATACCTAGGACTGGAATGACAGGGTCAGATTGTAATTGTATGTTTAGCTTTAAGAAACTGCCAAACTGTTTTCCACAGTTGCTGCATCACTTTGTGTTTTCACCAGAAGTGCACTGTCAACACTTGTTATTGTCTTTTTAATTTTTCCCATTTCATGGGTGTGAGATGGTATCTTCACATGGTTGGCATTTGCAGTTCCCAGGCTAGTGACATTGAGCATCTTTTCATATGTTCGTTGGCCACTCATATATCCTCTTTGGTGAAGTGTCTACTCAAATCTGTTGCCCAATTTCTTATTGAGTTATTTGTTTTATTACTGAGTTGTAAGAATTATTTATATATTCTGTATGCAGGTATTTTGTTTATTTAATATATACATTGCAAATATTTTCTCCTGATCTATGTACTGCCTTTCTGTTTTCTTGATGGTGTCTTTTGAAGAGCAAAATGATGAAGTCTAACTTATCAATTTTCTAGCTAAGACAACTTTGCCTACCAGTTTGCAAAATTTTTTTCTTCTATTTTTTTCTGGATGTCTTAGAGTTTTAGGTTATGCATTCAAGTCTCTGTGATCCATACTGAGTTAATTTTGTGTATGATGTAAGGTAAGGGTTAATGTTATTTTTCATATGATGTCTAGTTGTTCTGATGCTATTTGTTGAAAAGAATTTCCCTTTCTCCTTTAATTGCCTTAGTTATCTGTGTCAACAGTCAACTGGCTATATTTATATGGGTCTGTTACTCTAGTCTATTCTGTTTTATTGATCTACCTGTCTATCTTTTCACCAATACCAAATTGTCTTATTATTCTAGCTCTATAATAAGCCTAGAAGTTGGGTAGAATAGTTACTCTGATTTTATCTACTTTTAAAAAATCAGCTTGGCCCTTTGTAATTCTATATGAATTTTAAAGTCAGTGCAAGTTTCTAAAAAAAAAAAAAATCTGCTGAATTGAGATTGGAATTACATTTACTCTATAGACCACTTTCCCTGATAGCTCAGTTGGTAAAGAATCTGCCTGCAATGCAGGCGACCCTGGTTCGATTCCTGGGCCGGGAAGATCTCCTGGAGAAGGGATAGGCTACCTACCCCAGTATTCTTGGGCTTCCCTTGTGGTTCAGCTGGTAAAGAATCCGCCTGCAATGCGGGAGACCTGGTTTCAGTCCCTGGGTTGGGAAGATACCCTGGAGAAGAGAAAGGCTACCCACTCCAGTATTCTGGCCTGAAGAATTCCATGGACTGTATGGTCCATGGGGTTGCAAAGAGTTGGACACGACTGAGTGACTTTCACATAGACCAGTTTGGGGAGAACTGATGTCTTAATTTAACACTGAGTCTTCCAATCCATGAACATGGTATTTCTTTGTATTTGTTTATGTATTCATGAGTTTCTCTCAGCAATATCTGTAACTTTTAGTGTAACAGTCTTAGACTTCTTTTGTTAGATTTATTCCTAGGTATTTTATCTTTTTTGGTGCTGTTGCAAATGGCATTTAAATTTTTTTTTTCATTTTCAATTGTTTCTTGCTAGTATATAAAAATTCAATTGAATTTTATACATTAATTTTTTAAACTGTGAACTTTGAACTAATAAATTCATTTATTAGTTCCAGTAGTTGTCATTGATTTCCTTGGATTTTCAGTATAAACAATCATATCATCTATAAACAGGAGCAAATTTACCTCCTCCTTTTCAATCTTTAAGCCTTTTATTTTTCAATCTTTAAGCCTTTTATTTATTTTTCTTGCCTCATTGCAATGGTTATGAACTCTAGAACAATGCTGAATAGAAAAGGTGAGAATGGACATTCTTGTCTTGTTCCCAATCTCAGAAGGACACAATTTAGTCTTTTAAATTAAGTATAATATTACTTGTAGACTTTTTTGGTAGGTACTCCTTATCAGATTGAGGAAATTCCCATTTGCATATAGTTTGCTAAGACTTTTTTTTTTTAATCATGAGTAGGTGTTGAATTTCATCATTTCCTGAGTCCATTAAAATAAGCATGGTTTCACTATACTGTTGATCCTTAAACAACTCAGAGGGGTTAGGAGTGCTGACCTCTGCACAGTCAAAAATTCATGGATAACATTATATACAGCCCTCCATATCCAAGGTCCCACTGATTCAACCAACTGCAGAATGTGCAGTACTGTGGTACATAGTTATTGAAAAAAATCTGTGTATATGTGGACCATCACAGTTCAATCCCATGTTATTCGAAGGTCAACTCTACTTTTAATTTGCATTTCTCCTATTATGAGTGAGGCTGAGCATCCTTTTCTGGGTTTAAGGGCCATTTGTACTTCATTTTCTGTGATCTATGGATTCATATCCTGCTAAGTCACTGGGATTTTTTTTTAATTGTTTTCTAATTGTTGCTTGGGCTTCCCAGGTGACACAAGTGGTAAAGAACCCTCCTGCCAATGCAGGAGCCAAAGAGGCATGGATTTGACCCCTGGATTGGGAAGATACCCTGGAGGAGGGCATGGCAACCCACTCCAGTATTCTTGCCTGGAGAATCCCATGGACCAATGAGCCTGGCGGGTTACAAGGTTGCAAAGAATTGGACATGCCTAATGCGACTTAGCATACATGTATGCAGGAATTGTTCATACTATGAAGATATTTTATCCGTGACATGAGTTTACCTTTGTCTCCAGTTCCATTTGTTTATTCTTTGTGTTTGTGGGCTTTATGCCAGGAGAAAATTTAGGATGTTTGCATCAACAAAATTTCCAACTTATTCATGGGCAAATTCTGGGCTGTGCCCCTTGGAATCACCTCATGGAGACTTCACATACCCGTCTCTGGGACTGAGGGTGCCTTTATCCTCACTCTGTTCCCCTTCTGCTCATTCTCAGTATATCACAGTGACCAACCCACTCAAGTTGTCAGTGGCCTAGAAACTCACTTTTTGCATTCTTCTCTGCTGAAGCCATCCCGGAAGTGAAAGAAAAATACTCTGCCTAAGCCCCCATGCAGCACTTCCTGCCACAAGCCTGCTCTGGCTCCCGCTGCGCTGAGGACACAACTCATATCTCTTCCCTCTCCACCCACAAAGCCCACAAAGGCCCCACTGATGCCTCCAAACAAGTCTCAGTACACTTTTCCCCTGCCACCCTGTCCTCAGGAACACTGTGACCTTACCCAGCTTCTCAGCCTTTGCCTGGGTTGTTCTGCCAGAACTCCCCATGCCTCTGGATCACTGGTTAATCCTACTTGTCCTTGAGTTTCAGTATATCAAAGTCACTTCCTCCAGGAAACCCTCCCAGACTTAGTGTCTCTCCTAGAAGCCTGGCACCGAGGGCCACTGAAACCCTGACTGGATACTAATTTATCTTCACCTTCCCTGTTGGCTCCACCAGGCAGAGACTTGATCTGCGCTGTACCCTGCTGTGTGTCCCCAATGCCCTGTACACAGGAAGTGCCCAGTAAGTGTCTGTGGGTGACTCAATTGAAGTCAACAAAATATGTGCCAAAGCCACTTTTGTGCCACAGCTTGTGATGGGATTACACAGATGAAAGTGAAATGTTTGTGTACTCAGTCGTGTCTGACTCTTTGGGACCCCAGGGACAGTAGTCTATCAGGCTCCTCTTTCCATGGACTTCTCCAGGCAAGAATACTGGAGTGGGTAGCCATTCCTTTCTCCAGAAGTTCTTCCAGATCCAGGGATCGAACCCTAGTCTGCTGTATTGCAAGCAGATTCTTTACCATCTGAGCCACCAGTGAAGAACAGAGATGAAAAGGTGCTCTAAAATTTATCCCATATCCTTCAATAAAAAATAAATTAATTTAAAAAAATAAAATTTATCCCAAAGCTCTACTTTCTGGGGTTTGTATCCTACTAAGGGCACTGCCATGGCCTCCTGCCTCCTCCACACATGACAGCTTCAGGTGTGTTAAAAAAACCTCACTCAGATCTGGCTCTGTGAGCTGGCTCCTGCTGACTGCCAAACCACCCCCCTCCTTCCCCACTGCATCCAGTCAAGCCCTCTGAGCCTTAAATAGCTCTACTCACTCTCACCTCTGGGTCTTTGCCCCTATGGTGCTCACCAGGAGTCGTCTTTGTCTTGCTTCACATTCCTGCTTGATCCATCCTGTCCTTGACAAAGAACACGTCCCCTCCCATCCCCCAAGCTCCCTGCCCCTCATCACCTCCCTTCAGCCTCAGCCTGTGCCTGTCCCATCATCTTGGTTTTCTTGGTTATCCATAGTGATTAATTGCCTTCCTGCCAGAGCAGACAGTGAGGTGACCCAGTCTGTCTGGTTTTCACAGATTCTAGGGCTGGTCTTGGGTAATGGAGCACCAAAAAGGGCCGCCATACCTTCCAGGGTCTCATTGGAAAAATACCGTAAAGGAGAACTTCACTTTTGTTTGGGGCAACTTCCCTGCCTCCTTCCTGGGCAGATCCAGCCCAGTTGCCTTCCTTAGGTGTGAAATCAGTTCCTCTGGGTGCCCAACACACACACACACACACACGCCACAAACGGGTAAACTGAGGCTGGAGGAAGCCAGAGTGTTGCCAGGGCCCCAAGGAGACTGAGTCCCAGAGCCTGCTGAGACCTCTCGGGGTGACCTGGGCCCTTCTCTCTGCTGTCACTCCTTCCCTGAGGTCCAGGGTCTTCAGCAGCCTGAGCAGGACTGCTGCTGCAGAAGCTTCCGGAACGTTCTGCCCCTCCCCGTCCCCGGCCCCCACATGGCCATGACTTTCGGTAAGTGACAGCAGCTCAGGAAGCCGAGGGGCCCACACAGGAAGGAGCAAGTGGGACTTTCCTCCGGCTGCTCCCCGGCTCTGCCCTTCTGTCGCTGGCCCAGGGTTCTCACCTCCAGGTAAGAGCTGGTGGAGCCACTTGGCTCGGGTTAGAGGTGGGGGTGGGGGGAGACTGTGTGGACAGCCGCCGCTGGGGACAAAAGCAAGTTCGCCTTCTAGGTCTCAGAGAAAAGCCGTCTGACATAAGCTGGGACAGCTGGCTGTGCGGCCTCTGGCAAAGCGCTTCCCCTCTGGGCTTCAATTTTGTCCCGCACACGAGGCTTCCAATTCCCAACTTCCCGGACCTGAAGGAATCCTTGCGCATGCGCCCAGGGCTCCAATCTCTGGGGACACACTTTGCGTCTCCTCGCGTCTCCTATGCTCCCGGTTCCCAGGCCCGAGCACTAGGAGACCAACCAACCTTCCCTTCTGGGTTTGTGGGCTTTTGATGTTAAAACAGGGACGTTTCTCTGGGCGCTAAACAGACTTTCTATTTTTACTTTCGATATTTTAAAAATCATGTTTTTTTTGTTTTTAAAGATTTACTTTAAACAAAAAACACTGCTTTGTGATTCCATTTACAAAGGTGCAAAGATTAGAGCGACTGTTAGAAATAAGACTTTGGGCATCTCTGTGAGAAGTGACACAGCGGGGTGGGGTGGGGAAAGTTCCAATTCCTGGTCTGGGAGCTGGTAACACTGGAGTGTCCCTAGGGGAAAGTTCTCTCTCTCCTACGTCCTATCTCCCTGACGGTAAGCCTCAAAACACTGTCCTAAGGGACCTTCCTGTATGGTTTGGCTGACATTTGTCAAGTGCTTGCTGAGCAAGCCACCAAGTGTTTGTATCATTTAGTGGGGATTAAATGCATTGATGGGCTTTCCTGGTGGCTCAGAAGGTAAAGAATCTGCCTGCAATGCAGGAGAACTGGGTTCAATCCCTGGGTTTGGAAGATTCCCCTGGAGAAGGGAATGGCTACCCACTCCAGTATTTTTGCTGGAGAATTCCATGGACTGAGGAGCCTGGAGGGTTACAGTCCATGGGGTCGTGAGAGTCAGACACAACTGAGCGACCAACACTCTCACTTTTAAACGTGTTGACAGGTCGGGCTGGACTCAGTAAACCAGCTCACTGAAGCAGGTGGGAGTCAGCGCATTTCACAGCTGAGAAAACTGTGTCCCAACTGTGGGAGCCCTGCTGGAGTCACAAAGCCAGGATATGGTGGGGCTGGGATTTGAACCCACAGCCTGAGGTTTTCACTGATCCCCAGTCCTAGGCTTATATTCTGAGTGTGTTAAAATCTCATTAACACTCTCTGCCCTCTCCCACTATTATTTTGGAACATAGTTGTTGTTGTTTTTTGTTTTACATTTTTTGGCCACATCCAGCAGCATGTGGAATATTAGTTCTCCCACCAGGGATCAAACCCACATCCCCTGCATTGGAAGCACAGTCTTCACCACTGGACTGCCAGGGAAGTCCCTGGAACATAGTTTTTATCCAATATTCTGTTTGTATCTTCTTCATTTGGGTCAATTTAAGTAGCTCTTCTTCATCTTCCTCTTTTCCTCATGGCATGTGAAACCCAATTCCTTCCTCTACCCAACCCAGGGTCCTGAGCTCTGGGTCCCCCAGGGCGAGAGAGATCTGGAAGGTGGCTGGTGTAGAACTCCTGGAAATAATGTGGGTGGTTTCCTCCTGGACCTAACCCAGGGAGGACTTCCTACTCTGGGGAACTAATGGAACAGAGAAGCAGGGATCGGGGGAGACAGAAGCAGAGATCTCTGTTGATTGAATCTGATGATGACTGAGTCTGATGTCTGGATCAGCCCCCAAGTCATGCATTAAACCAGCTGCAAAAGCTTCTTTCCCCAGCCTCAGAAGTGCTAGAATCCTCCATCTTCACAAGGAGGTATGGCCACTTCTATCTCCTTAAACACCCATGTGCACAGGCCAATGGGCTTCATAGGTGGCGCTGGCCAGTGCAGGAGCCACAGGAGTTGTGAGTTCAATCTGCAAGCCAGGAATATTCCCTGGAGGAGGGAATGGCAACCCACTCCAGTATTCTTGCCTGAAGAATCTCATGGACAGAAGAGCCTGGAGGGCTACAGTTCATGGGGTCACAAAGAATCAGTCACAACTGAGCATGCACACTTGCACAGGCCAGTAACTATCTGCTTGCTGGTTGGCAAATCCCTATATCTGTGATTAATTGATCATGCCTGTCTGGAGAAGGGATTGGAGAGTGGGTGTGTGTGGAGGCTGGAGGTTAACCCTGGGCACCAAGAGTCTGAAGTGTGAGTTCACACAAATTTGTATGAATGTCTTCCAGCTTCCCAGCACAGCCCTCACCTGGGGTGATATGGCTCCTCACCCACCTTCCACACTCAGCTCTCTCTGTCTGTCCATATCTGTCCTCTTTCTGTCCCTCTCTCCTCCTTATTTCTCTGGTTTCATCCCTACCTCACTCAGTTGTATTTCTTTCACACACCCCCCTCTACTCTTACCTCAGAAGATCTGCAACCTTGACCCATGATCACAACTGAGGGGCTACCTTTTTCTGTGTTCAGGCAGGCTGTACTCATGGCACCTCCAAGTGAGGAGACACCCCTGATTTCTCAGCGCTCCTGCAGCCTCTCTTCTTCAGAGGCTGGTGCCCTGCATGTGCTGCTTCCCCCTCGGGGCCCTGGACCCCCACAGTGCCTGTCCTTCTCCTTTGGGGACCACTCAGCTGAAGACCTGTGTGTTTGCGCTGCTAAGGCCAGTGGTAAGTGTGTCCCTAGAAGACTTGGTCAGGAGGGTTAGCGTTGTGTGGAACACAGATTGGGAGCTGGAATAGCTGTCAAGCAGAGTCAGCATTGGATCTGGGGCTTTGAGGGATGAGTAGGAGTTTGGTAAGGAAGGAGGGTGCACAGGGAATGGCATGTGCATAGACTCAGAGACATGATGGTCTATTAGAAGAAACAGATGGTCATCCCTCGAGGTAAAATGATAAGTGGAAAGAGATGCTCTGGAGAGAGAGGCAGGGAGCCCCGAGAAGCAGGCTGAGTCCATGGCTTTTTTCCTCAGGGCACTGAGGAGCCCTGGAATGGGTGCAAGCAGGGGTGGGACATGATGTCAGAGCTGAAGGTGAGAAAGAGCCTGTGGGGCTGCATGAGGATAACATGGCAGCCTTGCAGGGGACAGATGGGGAGATTTAAGAGGGAACTGATGTGAGTGTCCCCTCAGGCATCCTGCCCGTGTACCACTCCCTCTTTGCTCTGGCTTTGGAAGACCTGTCCTGCTGGTTCCCCCCGAGCCACATCTTCTCCGTGGAGGACACGGGTACCCAGGTCCTCGTCTACAGGCTCCGGTAGGAAGTATCTCCTCCTCTGTCCCCACAAATGTGGGTTAAATGATACCAGGAGGGCATGCCTTATGCTGAGGGCTTGGGAAATGGGAGTTTAAAACCACAGTAACCCTTGGATCATCATCTCCCTGCACCTCCTGGTGGGTGCCCCAGGGAGGGCATGAGCACTGCTCATTTCACAGATGAGAAGACTAATGTCAGAGAGGGTGGTTCACTTGTCCAACATCACACAGCAAGTCAAGGGTATAACCTGGGCTCTGTGAGGTCTTGGCACAGTCCCCTCCTCATCATATCCCCTACTCCAGGGCTCTCCCCTCCCCCACAGCTTTTACTTCCCCAACTGGTTTGGACTAGAGAAGTGCCACCGATTTGGGCTACGAAAGGACTTGGCCAGTGCCATCTTGGATCTGCCAGTCCTGGAGCATCTGTTTGCTCAGGTAGGTGTCTGTATGGGGATCAGCTCAGGGGTAGGGGTACACAGGGCAATGTCAGGGCTTATGTTTGGACAGCCTTGGCTGACTCTCCTGGGAGTAGGGCTGAGCGAGGAGGTGGGAATGAATTGGGCAGTATGAAGAGGGAAGGGCTAGTTGGGTGGGCGGGGCTCAGAGTGGCAGCCCCAGGGTGAAGTTCGGCCCAGGGATGGGGGGATCTATTGAAGACATCAGCTCATGGTTGGGCTGTGACCGGCCCCTAGCACCGCCATGACCTGGTGAGCGGCCGCCTCCCGGTAGGCCTCAGCCTCAAGGAGCAGGGTGAGTGTCTCAGCTTGGCTGTTCTGGACCTGGCCCGGATGGCCCTCGAGCAGGCTCAGCGGCCCGAGGAGTTGCTGAAGACCGTCAGGTGAGGGCTTCCAGGCTGTGGCGCCCAGCCTCTATAGGGAGCGAACCAACATGGCTCCACTAGGGCATCACGAATCCGGCTCCCCGCCTACAAGCCTACAGTGTGTTCATGGGATCCAACCCCTCCCCTTGAACCCAGCACCTCTGAGACTCCATAGCCAGACCTCAGGCAGCTAAAAGGACTATGTGAGTCCCTGTCTGTCTCATGGACCCCAACGGCCCTTCCCATGGAGGCCCTCCCTACCCCCACGCCTGTCCCTGAGTGTGTTTTCTGTGTGTGCTGTGTGACCCCCTACTGAGGCCACACTTGAAGCCCTCACCTAGAGGCTGGGTTGATGTGCCCTCTCGATCCTCCCATGGAGGAGACCCCGCCCCACACTGAGGGCCCCACTCCGCCCACTTGCAGCTACAAGGTCTGCTTGCCCCCTGGCCTCCGCGACCTGATCCAGGGCCTGAGCTTCGTGACTCGGAGGCGCATCCGAAGGACAGTGCGCCGGGCCTTGCGCCGTGTGGCGGCCTGCCAGGCTGACAGGCACTCGCTCATGGTGAAGTACATCATGGACCTCGAGCGGCTGGATCCAGACAGGGCCGCGGAGACCTTCCGCGTGGGTCTCCCCGGCGCTGCTGGTGGTCAGGATACGCTGGGGCTGCTCCGTGTGGCTGGTGGCAGTGGCATCGCCTGGAGCCCAGGAGAACACGAGGTGCGGGGGTGGGGGGGCGCTGAGCAGAGCCAACGGCGGGGCCAAGGGGAGGGGCAGGGTCGTGGGGGGGGCTGGGGGCGGGGCCGAAGGAGAGGCGGGGCAGTGAGGGGGCTGGCGAAGGAGGGGCGAGCGCCCAGCTGAGTGAGGTGTGGGTGGGGCTGAGAAAGGAAGCGGGGATGAAAAGGGCGGGACGTAGAGGGAGGGGCTCGTGGGGGCTAACAGCAGGTGGAGCCAAGAGGCAGGACTGGGGGTGGGCGAGGCTCCCGACTGGACTAAGAGACACCAGGAGATAAAGTAGAGTTAAGTGAGGGAGAGACTCGGGGCGGGGTGGGGGACCGGCCGAGAGAAGGACTCGGGGTTTGGCAGAGGTGAGGGGGCGGATATTATAGCAGGGGAGGGAGTTGAGACGGGTAGTGTGGACAGAAGGAGGAGGGGCTTGGTGGGGGCTTGACGGGAGAGGGATGGGACTCGGGGAGGCTGGCAGGAGCGGGTCTCATGAGTATGGACTGGTGGGGTCCCGGATTCCAAAAAGGACTGGGGGCGCGGAGGGGGCGGGACCCCCAGCTTCAGCCCTCCCCCTTCTCCACAGGTCCTCCAGCCCTTCTGCGACTTTCCAGAAATCGTGGATATCAGCATCAAGCAGGCCCCGTGCATTGGCCCGGCTGCGGAGCATCGCCTGGTCACCATCACCAGGACAGACAATCAGATCCTGGTGGGTGCTGGAGCCCCTCCCCTCCTACCTTCCCCGTCCCTGACGGTAGGGGACGCGGGATTGTCACCCTCGGACCGCGGCGGGCCCTGACACCGGTCCTCACAGGAGGCCGAGTTCCCGGGGCTTCCCGCAGCGTTGTCCTTCGTGGCGCTCGTGGATGGCTACTTCCGGCTAACCACGGACTCGCGGCACTACTTCTGCAAGGAGGTGGCGCCGCCGCGGCTGCTGGAGGAGGTGGCTGAGCAGTGCCATGGCCCCATCACGTAAGGACCCCCCCCCATCCAGTGGCCAGACTCACTGGGGACCAAATCTCTGGCACTCCCCTTCTCGCTGCTTCGGTGTCCTTGCCTCTCAGGAGCCCTTCAACAGCACCAGGTGCATAGCTGGCGCTCAGTGAGTCTGCAGTCTCACTTCTGCTCCTTGAGGCCCCAGAGCCATTTCCTGGGGATGCTCGAGGTGCCCAGGTGTGGGGCTTCACCTGCGGTTTCCTCTTTAATTCCCTAGGCAGAAGCCCAGCTTTCGGTTCATTTTACAAATGGGAGGGAGTGAGGGAATGTTACCTGGTGAGGTTCCCAGGGCTTCAGAGAGACCAAGATTAGAGCTCAAGTTTAGTTTGGTTTCTCTGCCTCCATCTGTTTCTCATCATCTTCGACTCTCAGTTCTCTTCCACCTTTCCCCACAGCCTGGATTTTGCCATCAACAAACTCAAGACTGGGGGCTCACTTCCTGGCTCCTACGTCCTCCGCCGCAGTCCCCAGGATTTCGACAGCTACCTCCTAACTGTTTGTGTCCTGGTCAGTCTACCTACAGGGGCCAGGAGGGCAAGGAGGGCTTCCTGGAGGAGATGATATTTGAGCTGAGAACTGAATATGAGTCATCATGGCTTCCTGAAGAAGGGGAGGGAAAAGGCATTCCCAGTAGAGGGAACAGAATATGCAAAGACTTGGAGATTTGAGGGGAAGAGTGCCGCCCACTTCCACTCAGAGACCATTCACTCCTCTTTGCAGACCCCCCTGGGCCCGGATTATAAGGGCTGCCTCATCCGGTGTGACCCCGCAGGAACCTTCTCCCTGGCTGGCCTTGGCCGTCCCCATAGCAGTCTTCGAGAGCTCCTGGCAGCCTGTTGGAATGGTGGGTTGCACGTGGATGGGGTTGAGCTGTACCTCACCTTTTGCTGCAACCCCAGACCTAAAGGTGAGCCTTCCTTCTCCCCTGAGCTGAGTAGGCAATCTGGGACCCTGCCTTTCTGTGTCTGTTCCAGCTCTTGAGTGGCACGTGACAAAGACTGCTGGTCAAAGTAGTCTAGGAGGGAAAAAAGGTGATCTAGGGCTTGTGGGATAGAGGCTGCTTCCACGGATGGCTGAATCCAGGCACAGCTGGATCTGAGTGACGTCACTAGCACTTAGCCTCTGTTTGTCTCTTGCCTCTTGCTCTGGGTGAATTTTGCTCTTAGACTGACCCCTGGGATGGGACAGCTTTGAGGTGTGAGTTCTCCAGATTTTCCCAGAATCCCTAGTAGGACTTAAGACCAGGCTGCCCACAGCATCACCTGCTCATTTGCACCACCTGCAGAGTTCCTTCCATCTCATTCTCACTCTCCCTCCCCTCACTGGGACTTCCTGGAGTTTTCTTTCAAATAAATGGTGTGCCCTGGAACCCTCATCTTAGTCCTGGCTTCTGCAGAAGACCCCATGCTGAGACAGTTTAGTGTTTGTCACTCAGTTGTGTCCGGTCCTTTGTGACTCCACGGACTGTAGCCCACCAGGCTCCTCTGTCCATTCTCCAGGCAAGGATACTGGAATGGGCTGCCATTCCCTTCTCTATGGGATCTTCCTGACCCAGGGATCAAACCCGGATCTCCCTCATTGCAGGCAGATTCTTTACCATCTGAGCCACCAAGGAAGTCCCCACACTGAGACAGGGAGTGAGCAATCCTTTGAGGACCTTTCACCTTTGACCTCTAGTTTTCTTCCTCCTTCCACTCCCCATAGAAAAGTCCAATCTGATTGTGGTCCGGAGAGGCTGCAACCCACCCACATCATCCCCTGTTCAGCCCCAGCTCCAGTGCCAGCTGAGTCAGATGACATTTCACAAGATCCCTGCTGACAGCCTGCAGTGGGTAAGGGGTCCCAGGAAATGGGGGAAACATACTTCAGTTGGGATCCAGAGACCAGGTCTATATCCACCTCTGCTGTGTGGCCTCAGTAGTGTGATATAACCTCTTTGTGCCTCTGTTTCATCATCTGTAAAATTGATCCATTACCTGTGCCTTGCTTGGGCTAAGGGACAGGATCCCGTGGGAGCCCTGTTACTGGCCTTTCATGTTGCCTCCTCACTCTCCAGCATGAGAACCTAGGTCACGGGTCCTTCACCAAGATTTATCGGGGCTGTCACCATGAGATTGTGGATGGGGAGGCACGAGAGACAGAGGTGCTGCTCAAAGTGATGAATGCCAAGCACAAGAATTGCATGGAGGTGAGTAGGATGGGACCAGACCTTCTGGGTTAGGGCCTAGCTGAAGAGGGGGTTGTGGATTCAGAGAAATTTAAAAACACAGGGTTGGACTTCCCTGATGGTCCAGTGGTTAAGACTCCATGCTCCCACAGCAGCAGATGCAGGTTCGATCTCTGGTTGGGGAAGATCCTGCATGCTGCAGTGCAGCCAAAAAAAAAAAAAAAAAAAACCCAAACAGAAAAGAAACCCAAAACCAAAACAAAGAGAACACACACAGGGTCTTAAAATAACAGAAATGTAGCCACAACATCTCCATGAAATATAGAAGGGTGGGGAATTTAGATGCAAACAGGCAGAGTATACTAGACAGAGGGAATAGCCAGTGAGAAGGTGCTGAGGCAGGGCCAAGTCTGGCATGTTTAAGGAATAGCAAGGAGAACATTGGGTCAGAGAGGAATGAGCAAAGGAGAAGAGAGGAATGATGTGGACAGAGGCATCTTCAGGGGCTCAGCAACACAGAGGAAGGTTTGAGCCAAGAGGTGAGTGACTCAAGGTAGACTACAGCGGGGACTTCCTGCCTCCATCAAAAAAATCACGATACAGAGTGCTGTGTGCATTAATAGTGGACTCCGAGGTCAAAGAAAGCTGGCAGCCAGGTCTCCTGAGGCAAGTTTGTGAGCAGCAAGTTTGGGGTCCATTGGTCTGACCCAGGAGTGGAAGAAACCTATACATGTTCTCTCTATTCTTTCCTCCCCAGTCATTCCTGGAAGCAGCGAGCTTGATGAGCCAAGTGTCATACCAGCATCTCATATTGCTCCATGGCGTGTGCATGGCTGGAGACAGTGAGAGACACTCCCCATCTCTGCCCTGCCTCAATGAGCCCACCTACAACAGCAATAGCAGTACACACTCAGAGCCTGCCCTCGCTGCGGCTCCATTCCACCAGGGCCTATCATCCTGTACTCATGTCCCTCCATCATCACTCTTTGAATAAGCAGCTCCAGGCTCCCACCAATACTTAAGCCCCCAGAATTACCTCAAGTCAGACAGACCTGGGTTCTGATCTATTGTGTACCATCTCTGCAGCTTTGCAAGGCCCATGCTGCCTCTCCAAGCTTGTTTCCATCAGTTCAGCTCAGCAGCTGTTTTTTGGGAGCCCAAATGTCCCAGGAGCTGGGTGCATAGCATAGAACATGACAGGCTGAGCAGGATGATAAATGATTGTGTGTGGTGGGGCAGCACAGGTCATTGTGGGTGATCAGAGGCTGCTAACCCAGCTTGGAGGTCAAGCAGTGATTCTGAATAGGTAAGGATAAATTCTAAGCTGGAAAAGCAAGAACAAATAGACATTAGGGAAGTGAGAGAAGAGGGGTGTTCCAGTCAGAAACACAGAACTTGCAAAGGGTTGGGAGTGAGTCATGGAGAAAGCTCGACACCTCCCAGGCATTACAGGCAAATGGTTCTGAGATGGGAAGTGGGGAAGCAGAGAGGTGAGTAGGGTAAGGATGGAGGAATAGAGGAGGGAAAAGTCAGAGCTGAGAGTTCAAGCGACCCTTGATGGTGGGGTTGAGGGCAGAGCCTGTTGAATACAATACAGTCCTACCTCCCAACCCTGCCCCTTCCTACTTCCACAAGGTATCATGGTTCAGGAATTTGTACGCCTGGGAGCGCTGGACACGTATCTACGCAAGTGTGGCCACCTAGTTCCAGCCAGCTGGAAGCTACAGGTGATCAAACAGCTGGCCTATGCCCTCAACTACCTGGTGAGTGCTCCTCTGCCTTCTCCATCCTCCATTCACAGAGTGGACAGGGCTTTGAGAGTGGGCTGTGTCGTATGGATAGGAGTTTGGCAAGGTTGCATAGGGGAGGGCATTTTAGACTGAGGGAACAGCATACATACAGGCTCAGAGGTGTAAGAGCAGAAGGGGACAGCTGATCATTCATGGAAGTTGAGGGGACTGGTGAGCAACGAGGCTGGCCCCAGGGAGAGGCTTCCTCAGAAGAAAGAACATTAAAGTTGGGGTCTTGGAGATTGAGTAGAAGTTCATTAAGGAAAAAAGGAAGGAGGGCATGTCAGGCTGAGAGAAAAGCCTGGGCAAAGGCTGCAGCTTAGAAGATGTGTTGCTTGTCCTGGGGTGTATCAGTCTGTTCACCTGGCAGGAGACCAGAGTGGAGATGTGGGAGAGAGAAGCCCATGGGAAAAGTGACCAAGAGTTGGATTTCAAAGGGCCTTGAGTGCCAGTCTGAGGACCTTTGACTTTATGCTGAAGGGAGTAAGGAGCCATGGGATGAAGGAGCAGTGTTCAAGAAGAGGAGGGACACAGGAGGTATATTACCAGTAGTCTAGGAAAGATGTTGAAGTATGGTCTGAGCAGTACCGGGTGGGCTTTGAAGGATGTGTAGGAGTTCGCCAACCAGCATATTCATTCATCCCCACCCCACCCCCGGCATTTCCCTGTGCTTGGTCCACTTAGGAAGACAAAGGTCTCCCTCATGGCAATGTCTCAGCCCGGAAGGTGCTCTTGGCTCGTGAGGGGACTGATGGGAACCTGCCTTTCATCAAGCTGAGTGATCCAGGTGTCAGCCCCACTGTGCTAAGCCTGGAGAGTAAGTGCTGAGGGGTGAAGGAGGGAGGGATCTAGTGGGGCAAGAAAGCGGATCCCTGATCCCATCCTTGCCTCCTGCACCAGTGCTCACTGACAGGATCCCCTGGGTGGCCCCTGAATGTCTCCAGGAGGCCCGAACGCTTGGCTTGGAAGCTGACAAGTGGGGCTTTGGAGCCACAGTCTGGGAGGTGTTCAGTGGTGTCACAGTGCCCATCAGCGCCCTGGAGCCTGCCAAGGTCAGAGCACCAGCATTGGCTTCTAGAGCTCTCATTTGACAGAAGGGTAGAATGAAGTCCAGCTTGGGGAGGATGGGCAGGTCTAGGGGATACCTCCGAGGGTTCTGGGGGTAACCAGCCCTTCATCCTGCCTTTAGAAGCTCCAGTTTTACCAGGAACAGCAGCAGTTGCCTGCCCCCAAGTGGATGGAGCTGGCCCTGCTGATCCAACAGTGCATGGCCTATGAGCCAGGCCAGAGGCCCTCTTTCCGCGCTGTCATCCGTGACCTGAACAGCCTCATCACTTCAGGTGCCCACTTGGGCCAGGCAGGGTGGGCAGGGCTGGGATGTCATATTGGACCCAGTAGAAGAGTGAGATTTGTATGTGGAGCCTGTCCTGCGTGCCAGACAAGGTTGGAATGATTGATGACTGTAACAGTCAGTATGAGCTTCAACAGCTGTTGTAACAAACAAGCCCCTCAGTTCAAGGTCACACATGATGGATGTTTAGTTCTCATTCAGTGAGGGTGTCCAAGTCAGCAAGAAACTCTCTCTTTGTGGTTCCACCCATCCTATGGCCTTAGGCCCCTATTGGATCCTCTACAAACAGGAGAGAGAGTATGGAGGGTCCCATTCTAGGTTTTCATGGGCCAGGCCTAGAGGAGCTTCCAATGCATCTCTCTCCGCTATCACCCCATGGCAGTGAAGTCTGGGAAATGCCTTTCTGTCTGTGTACAGCATGTGCACTGCATAAGTGGGCTGCCTTTGCCAAGAGACACCTTTTCCCAGCCCTACAAATTACCTCTTGGCTTGCAGTGGCCCTGCCATAATGCACAGCAAGGGTAAGCATTCAGATGGAGGTCACACAGCAAGTTAGCTTAGGATCAGGGGCCCAGGGCCCAATACACTGCTCACTCACTGCCTGTGCTCCCCAGATTATGAGCTCCTCTCAGACCCCACACCTGGCACCCTGGCGCCCCGTGATGGGCTCTGGAATGGCACCCAGCTCTATGCCTGCCAGGACCCTACTATCTTTGAGGAGAGACACCTCAAGTACATCTCACAGCTGGGCAAGGTGAGGTGGGTTAGGCTGGGGTGGGTGGGGTAGCACTCATGCATGTGGACACCAGCTCCATCATCCCCCAGGGCAACTTTGGCAGCGTGGAACTGTGCCGCTATGACCCACTGGGCGACAACACAGGGGCCTTGGTGGCCGTGAAGCAGTTGCAGCATAGTGGGCCAGAACAGCAGAGGGACTTCCAGCGGGAGATCCAGATCCTCAAAGCCCTCCACAGTGACTTCATTGTCAAGTACCGGGGTGTCAGCTATGGCCCAGGTGAACCGCTCTTCAAATCACACACCCTCATCCTTCTGCACGACCATTTCAGGTGCTCTGAGAACAACAGCAGGGGCGCTACTGACTGATCTTCTTTATCCAGATCTGCCTTGTTGTTTAGTCGTTCAGTCCTGTCCCACTCATTTGTGACCCCCCCTCCTGGACTGTAGCCCACCAGGCTCCTCTGTCCGTGGGATTCTCCAGGCAAGAATACCGGAGTGGGTTGCCATTTCCTACTCCAGGGGGTCTTCCCCATCCAGGGATCGAACTGATATCTCCTGCAAGTCTCCTGCATTGCAGGCTGATTGTTTACTGCAGAGCCACCAGGAAAGCCTAAGACTACCTTGGCATCATCAGTTTCCCCATCTGAAAAAAACGGGTCGTTATGAGGTTAAAAATAATTAATGTATATTATAGAAAGTACTCAAATAGACTAGCGATACGTGTCACTGTGGCCGTTCCCATTTTATAGAAAGCAATATTGAGGCCCGGAGGGGACACAAGGTCCTACTCTAATTGGGGAGGAAGAATGGGGAGGGGGAGGAGACGAAGTTAGGCCCTGTGGTTACTCCTCCCTCCCTCCCCCGCCACCCATAGGTCGCCAGAGCCTGCGGTTGGTCATGGAGTATCTGCCCAGTGGCTGCCTGCGCGACTTCCTGCAGCGGCACCGCGCCCGCCTCGAGGCTAGCCGCCTGCTCCTCTACGCCTCACAGATCTGCAAGGTGCGGGGCGGAGGAGGGTGGGGCGACCGTGGACCTGCCGCGTTCACAGAGCTGACTCGATGGGCGGGGTCTGCATGGATTCGCCAGGAAGGCTGAGGGTTGAAGTTTGGGGTCTAGGTCAGGTTGAAAATGCGGTTGAGTTAGGGCTAAGGTCGGGGACTTCTCTTGTGGCTCAAACGGTAAAGAATCTGCCTGCAGTGCGGGAGACCTGAGTTCCATCCCTGGTCGGAAAGATCCCCTGGAGGAGGGCATGGCCACCCACTCCAGTATTCTTGCCTGAAGAATCCTGTGGACAGAGGAGCCTGGCAGGCTACAGTCCATGGGGTCGCAAAGAATCGGACATGACTGAGCGACTAACACTTCTGCTGCTGCTGCTGCTGCTGCTAAGTCGCTTCAGTCGTGTCCGACTCTGTGCGACCCCATAGACGGCAGCCCACCAGGCTCCCCCGTCCCTGGGATTCTCCAGGCAAGAATACTGGAGTGGAGTGCCATTTCCTTCTCCAGTGCATGAAAGTGAAAAGTGAAAGTAAAGTCACTCAGTCATGTCCGACTCTTAGCGACCCCATGGACTGTAGCCTACCAGGCTCCTCCGTCCATTGGATTTTCCAGGCAAGAGTACTGGAGTCGGGTGCCATTGCCTTCTCCGTAACACTTCTAGTAGGTCCAAAACAATAAAAAGGTGAGGGCTGGAGTGCAAGATGGGTCAGGGGTAGGGTTAGGCTTGGGATCTGGGTTGGGGTTGCTGTTGGATTCCAGGTCAGACTTGGGGCCCCTACGGAATCATCCTGGGGGTCCGCACCCCATGCCTGCCCGTAGGGCATGGAGTACCTGGGCTCCTGCCGCTGCGTGCACCGCGACCTGGCAGCCCGGAACATCCTGGTGGAAAGCGAGACGCACGTCAAGATTGCGGACTTCGGCCTCGCCAAGCTGCTTCCTCTCGACAAAGACTACTACGTGGTCCGCGAGCCAGGCCAGAGCCCCATCTTCTGGTAGGGACCTCCTCCCAGCCCTAGCCTTCCTCCGCACTACCCAGGCCGCTCAGCCTCTCGCGCTTTTCGGTTCCGCCCTGCCTCCCGCGGGGCTGGGGCCCCTGCGGTGGCCAGGCCCCTATAGCCCTGGCTCCCTCCCCGATCACGCTCCTTTTCTCGTTCTGGCTCCGCCCCTCCCTGGCCCTGCTCCCCACCCCACCCCCGCCCCCCACCCCCGCTCAGCCCCGGCCACGCCCCAGCACCCCACAGCTTTGGAGCATCTTCCCATCCCCCAGCTAGGGAGACTGAGACCTCAGAACTGGCTGGGACTGACTTTCTCATAGCCACCTACTGGGACCAGCTACCCCAGTCCAGGGCTGCGCCCTTTCCTGTCCTCTGCCTTACTGTCGCATCCCAAGACCTCCCTGGCCCCCTCCAGGTATGCCCCAGAGTCTCTCTCGGACAACATCTTCTCGCGCCAGTCGGATGTCTGGAGCTTCGGGGTCGTCCTGTACGAGCTCTTCACCTACAGTGACAAGAGCTGTAGCCCCTCAGCCGTGAGTTGGCACCCCTGGGTTCCCCATACCCTATTCCCCCTCAGGTCAACCCCTGTCCTCGGTGCTGAGGGTCACCCGGTCCCAGCCTTAGATGCTCCAGGAGGACCTCCTTTCACTATGACTGACACCTCCCGCTCCTCCCCTCCACTCATAGGCAGCTCCCTTCCCCATCCATCAGAGACAACTCCTCCTCCCCATTAGGAGGGCCCTCTTCCCTTACCACGGGTGGGTGATTCCCTTCCTCCCTTCACTGTGGCTGACCCCCACGATAACGGGCGGCCCCTCCCCTCTCCATGCCGGATGGCTCCTCCCCCACCTTGGGCCCTCCCTCTTGGCTCCAGGAGTTCCTGCGGATGATGGGATGTGAAAGAGATGTTCCAGCCCTCTGCCGCCTCCTGGAGCTGCTGGCAGAGGGCCAGAGGCTGCCTGCACCTCCTGCCTGTCCTAGTGAGGTGAGCTCTGGAGGGCTTGCCTCAGTTTCCCACTTTGTAGATTCATCATGGTGTCTTGGGCAAGCCTGCTGATCCCTCTGAATTACTCTCCACCGAAGATATCTCTTGGTTGAGAGCAGGGATCAGGGAATGAGGCTGAAGGGGATTTCTGGCCTCTGCTTTGCTGTTCTCTTCCTGTATGTTAAAGCACACTTTCAGAGCCTCAGTTTACCTATCTCCAAAATGGGAATGCTGCTAAGTCACTTCAGTCCTGTCAGACCCTGTGCGACCCCATAGACGGCAGCCCACCAGGCTCCCCCGTCCCTGGGATTCTCCAGGCAAGAGTACTGGAGTGGGTTGCCATTTCCTTCTCCAATGCATGAGAGTGAAAAGTGAAAGTGAAGTCGCTCAGTCGTGTCCGACTCTCAGCGACCCCATGGACTGCAGCCTACCAGGCTCCTCCGTCCATGGGATTTTCCAGGCAATAACAATGCCTTATAGGGTGGGGGAGGACCAATTTGCTAACACCTCTCCAGTGCTCATCTCGGAGCCTAGCATACAGTCAGTGCTCAATAAACGATGATTCTTACAGTTTCTCATCACAGCTTTTGTGGAAGTGTCTGACATGTGGTTGGTCATTCACAAATTAATTTGCTCAGGCCACAGACGTTTATTGAGCTCTGACTGTGCGCTGGGCTTTGTGCTGGGTGCTGGGGACCCAGTGGAGAACAGAACAGATAATACTCCTCCTTCTTGTAACCACCAGAAGCTAATAAGAACATTCTGGTGGTGATCAATGTCTAGAAAGAGATGAGGGAGGTATAGTCAGGAGCAGCTTCCTAGAGGGGGTGGTGCCTGAGGGAGGAAGAGGATACCATCCAAGGGGAAACCTGGGAGAGAGCATTTTCAGTGGAGCACACAACAGGTGCAAAGGCCCTGAGGTGGAAATGAGTTTAGTGTATTTGAAAAATGAAATGCGGGCAGATGTGGCTGCATGGAACATGAGAGGAGGTGATGGAGGGGGTGGTAGCGGGGGGAGACAGGAGGGGATGAGATTTTTTTCTAAGACCCATAGGGAGCCATGGGAGGCTTTGGAGCAAGAAAGGGATGGAGTCTAGTTTATATTTTAAAACTGCAAACAGGAGTCATGTCCTTTATACCACTCCCATGTGACCCTGCTGTCTCTTCTCCACCCCTCAGGTTCACGAGCTCATGAAGCTGTGCTGGGCCCCTAACCCTCAAGACCGGCCATCATTTAGTGCCCTGGGCCCCCAGCTGGATGCACTGTGGAGTGGAAGCCGGGGATAGTGTCCAAAGGCATGAGACTCTCACCTTCCCTGCTTGTCTAGAGGGAGAACACCATTCTCTGTCATTTTTCATACCTCCTGCACACAGACCTCTAGGTTCTGGTCTCCATGGACTTGCTGTGTGACCTAGAGCAGGAACCTGCTCCTCTCTGGTCCTCTTGCTTCACAGAGACTCCTCATAGGGTAACTGACACTGCACTTGGGGGAGCAACCCTGGCTTCAACAGCCAGCCTTGTGGGCAACAGCAGCCTTGTGGCTTTTTGAACTTGGAAAGATTCAAGACAGATGTCATGATGGAATCTAACGTGCTCCATCCACTCCCCAGAATCAAGGGACCACATTTAAGGCCCTTCCATCTTCCCAACCTCTCAGGGTCTGGCCTGCAGCTTCCTGTTCTCATTTTTAGAGAAGACATTATGTAGCTTTAAATATGTCATCTCAGGCTTCTATTCCCCTCTCCCTCTTTAGCTGGAGGAAGCCAAGGACAAGAGCAACTGTCCGGGCTGAAAATCCACTCTTTGAGCGGGAGCCTGTGACTGTTTGGAACTGTGTAAGAGACCAGGAGAGGCTAAGGTCCCCAGCCTCTGAACCTGAGTGTCCCAGGGCTTCTGTACACTGGGGCCCTTTCTGTCTGGACCAGAGGATCATACAGTTGATGACAATGGAGCCTAACAGGAACTTTTCACCAACTGAAGGAAGGAAAGGCATTCTTGGCAGAGGAAACGGCATGGCGAGAGGAAAAGACTCAGAGTACAGGGGTTAAGAGCACAGATGTTGGAGCCCACAGTTCTGCTACTTACTTGCTGTGTGATGGTGGGCGAGTTGCTTCCTTTTTCTGGCTTCAGTTCCATCCTCTGTATAAGGGCAATAGTGTTGGCCTTTGGGCTCTACAGAGTCAACTTCTGGAAGCTTGTGGGAAGGCATCTAGTGCAGGCTCAGCCCCCACCACTCCTTCATACCTGCCTGCAAGGTTTTTCTGCAACTTTTGCCTCCCTGGAAAACTCATTCATCTCTCAAAACCCCAGCTATCACCTCCTTGCAGTCTTCCCTGGGATTCTCCCACTACTCCCATTCAGCCCTTACTTCCAGCTCTAGGGCTGGGGTGCATCTATATCCAGCTGTCTCCTCTGACCTGGAGGCTCCTTAGGGAGCTGGGCTGGGGTGGGCACAAAGAGGACTCTGGGAGTGTTCATTGAATGAATAAAGAAGTTCAGTGGAAAGGATAGTTTGTTGCTGGACTTGGGCAATGGGAATTCTTGGGCATGTGTAAGCCAGGGAGGAATGTGATCAGAGTTGGGGGATAGAGACCACTGGGGGCCACAATGGGAGCCTCAGGACATGCTGGGGGAGGAGGGACAGGAGGGTGAGGCCCTCAAGGACAGAAGCCCTCCCCCGAACCTCAGCTGCTGGCCTTGGCTCTGTCCTGGGGAGCTGCTAACAGGCTCTTGGGGGTGGAGGGAACAAGCTGCTCTGGGGGAGATCAGAGGGCAAGGTCCTACTTGGAGGTTTAGGCTATGGAGATGGGTCCAACATTACTGGGGGCCAAGGCAGCCCTCTGTTTGCTCCTCAGGACTGATGGAAAGATTTGGAGAGTGACAGAGACAAAGAGACACAGAAAGAGACTCAGAGAAGGACACAGGGAGCATGGGAGAGACAGACAGAGATCTCTGTACCTACTTCATAGTCTGCTTTGGTGAAAAGTGGTAGGGGGCTGCAACACAGGGTTTTCAGCTCAGGGTCTCCCCTGCACTGGATTGAGTAACCTTTATGCCTTAATTTCCCTCCTTGGTAAAACTGACACCCAGTAGAGGCCTCCAGCTCCTCTCCAACCCAAGGAGACCCTGATGTGGAGGCAGAACCAACAAACACTCCCAGCCTTGGGGCCCAGCCTCTTGTGACCTTGGGCAAGTATGGGGTCCACTCTCTGAGCCTCAGTTTCCTTATTTGTACAGTAATAAGGATAACAAGATTCTGAATGTCCTTGATCTCAGTTGGTTGGATGCTCACCAGCACCATCCCAGGGAATTGTTACATCTAAAGTTTATTTCTCCTCTTTAAAATGGTTAAAATAAATAAATAAATAAAGACTCTTCAGTGGTCCCCCTGGAAAAGATACACCCAGGAAGACAGACCATGGCCATTTTGTGTGGCTCTCAGCCTATCAATGCTAGTGGTAAAGAACCCGCCTGCCAATGCAGGAGATGTAAGAGACATGGGTTCCGTCCCTGGGTCAGGAAGATCCCCTGGAGAAGGGCATGGCAACCTACTCCAGTATTCTTGCCTGAAGAATCCCTTGGACAGAGGAGCCTGGTGGGCTATGGTCCATGGAGTTACAAAGAGTTGGTCACGACTGAAGCGACTTAGCATGCACACACACAGCCTATCAATAACCATTGTGGTGGTTGGACTGGCCCTGGGAGTTCTTATTATCATTGCAAGATGCCTTTCAGCAATAACCATCAGGAAAGTTTGGAAAAACAAAGATTTATTACTTATAAATTACACGGCACACCTGGAAATGACACAGCACACCTGGGACCAGGTTCTTGTAGAGAAAGCAGTGTTGGTCTGGGTTCCTGCTTTTATTGAGGTCAAGCATGGGAGCCTAAGTTTCATGGGATCACTCTTATTGGTGAATTTAACATGGGTTGGAGTTTAAAGCACAAGAAGAGAAGAACAAACAAAACAAAAACAAAGAGAAAAAGCCCAAGTGGCCCCGATGGTAAGATACTGAAATCAGTCAAGATGTCTAAAACAAATGTGGGAAGAGGTGGTCGCGCTGTTTAGTCATATTTATCAGGGAACAATGGGTGACGCTGATGCCTGGGCAATCAAAGGATGTCAGGCATTCACATCATAAAAATGAGAAAACTCAATTATCAGAGGTTCCACTAGGCTTGCCCTGACCCTGCCCTTGACCTCTCTGGGCCTTCCGTCCTTTGGGAAGGCTCTGTCCCCGCTCCAAGGCTCCCAGCTGGGGCAGGCTGGGCGCCTATAAGGGGGATCCCCGCTGGGGCCCGGTGCCTCTCGCCGCCATGGACCGTCGTCCGCTCACCTGGGCTCTGGTGCTGCTCATCCCGGCCCTTGCGATCGCCCTCAGTTCTGCAGCCGCCCAGGAGGCGCCTGAGAAACTGTGCGGCCACCACTTCGTGCGCGCGCTCGTGCGGCTGTGCGGCGGCCCGCGCTGGTCTTCCGAGGACGGGCGACCTGTGGCTGGCGGCGACCGTGAGTGGGGGCGGGCGAGGACTGTGCGCTGGGGTCTCTGGGGCGGGGTAGGGGAGCAGGTGTCTGCAGACGGATTTGCTTGCATGTTCTGGCTTCCTGCTCTGGCGTGTGCGAGTCTGCGGGAAGGAGCCCCTGCCTGGCAAGGGAAACAGTGCGAAGCGAGGTAGAGTCTTAACAAGTGCAAGGTCAGATCCGATCCTATCTTTATTTACAACTTCAATATTTTGATCTTCAGGAATTTTTGTGTTAATTTTACTAGTAAAATATTCAGTTATAAGAAGAGTGAGCTTGACTGTTGAGTGTTTCTGGCGCCCCCTTAAATTGCTCGCTCTGGGTCAGTGCCTAGCTCTCTTCACTGTAGACCCGGCCCTGGGGCAGACGGTATTATGCACAACATCTGTCACAGGCGTCCTTTGTGTGTGAGTCTGTGTGACCCGGATGGGTGTGCCGAGATGCACATGGTGGGGTCGAGGAACTGGGAGGGGCTACAAGGACGAGTGGCTGTGTCCGGTGTGTACATGCATGTGTCACATGCCACCCTTACTGCCTTCTGCTCTGTGAAACCTCTATGCCTTCTTACTGTAGGTGGCACGTGGGAGTGTGCACAGCTGGGGACTTGAGTGTGGGTGTGGGTCAGGAGTGTACACATCTAGATGGGGTGATTCAGTCTGGGCCTGGTATAGAGTAGGCACTTAATAAATGCTTACTTTCTATTTGTGTGCATGATGCGTGTTTGGCTGCCATGCGGGCAGTGTGGGTGGTGTCCTCTGGGGTTCCTCCCTCTATGCTGAATTCCTCCCTGTTCCCAGGTGAGCTCCTACGGTGGCTGGAAGGACAACATCTCCTCCATGGGCTGATGGCCAGTGGGGACCCCGTGTTGGTACTGGCCTCACAGCCCCTGCCCCAGGCTTCTCGCCATCACCACCACCGCCGGGCAACTGCCATCAACCCTGCCCGCCACTGCTGCCTCAGCGGCTGCACCCGACAAGACCTGCTGACCCTCTGTCCCCACTGAATCCTCCTGGGGCGTGGCCTTGGGGGAGCCTGAGACCCACAGGAGTCCAGTCTGGTGAACTCCTTATGCTACACAGCACCATGAAGCCCACATCTAGGGGGATGTTGTTGATACCTCCTAGGACAAGGTGCTCAGCACCTCACCCAGGCTACCTGTCTTCTGGGGGGCCAACTAGGGAGAACACCAGACCCCAAATCTGGCTTGGAGGATTTTTGGTTTTGCAGAGATGCCAGACACTCTTCTCAAATGTTCTCACCTCAGAGGATCCCCAGGTGCCCCGCTCCCTTCCTTTGATACTCTTCTTGTTGTCTCCTCACTAGTAAATAAATAAGATGCCTGCAGAATCTGAAGCAACTTTGCATTTTCTCACAAGAAAAAGGGACAAGCCAAGGTCAGCCCTCATTTGGGATTTTTCCCTGACAGCTGCAGACACACCAGCACTTCTAGAAACTTAATTTGAGAGTCATCACAATACACAGTGGGGAACCTGAGGCCTAGGGAGCTGACTGTTTGCCTGGTTCAGACAGGGAGGGAGCAGCCAAGTTCAAGATTCGAATCCAGGACTCTGTCATGTCTCAAGCCTTAAACTCATTTAAGGTGCAGTTATCAGTGGACACAATACATGAATGTGTGAATGAGTCACAGCGGATTTTTTTTTTTTTGGCTATGCTGCACGGCACGTGGGACCTTAACTCACCGACTAGGGATTGAAACTGTGCCCCCTGCAGTGGAAGCATGGAGTCTTAGGCACTGGACTACCAGGGAAGTCCCCTCACAGTGGATATATTTTTAAAGAAAATTTTGGGGTGTAGTTGCTTTACAGTGTCTGTTGTACAGCAAAGTAACTCAGCTATATGTATATCCCCTCTTTTTTGGATTCCTTCCCATCTAGGTCACCGCAGAGCACTGAGTAGAGTTCCCTGTGCTATACAGTAGCTAGTTATCTATTTTATACATAAATGTATGTATATGTCAATCCCAATTTCCCAATTCATCCTACCTTCCCTTCCCTCTTTGGTACCCATACACTTGTTTTCTACATCTGTGTCTCTATTTCTGTTTTGCAGATAAGTTCATCTGCATCATTTTTCTAGATTCCACATATAAGCAATATTATACAATACTTGTTTTTCTCTTTCTGACTTACTTAACTCTGTATGACAAGCTCTAGGTCCATCCACATCTCTGGAAATTGCACAATTTCATTACTTTGTATGGCTAAGTGATATTCCATTGTATATAAGTAGCACATCTTCTTTACCCATTCCTCTGTTGATGGACATTTTGGTTGCTTCCATGTCCTGACTATTGTAAACAGTCCTACAATGAACATTGGGGTGCATGCATCTTTTCAATTTGTGGTTTTCTCCATGTATCACAGTGGGCACTTATTGGTTCAACCCTCACCATTCTTTTCACTTGCATCCTCCCTTAATCCTGAGATGGAAATTATATGATTTGACCCTCTTGGGAAAAAAAAAATTGTATTTGACTATGTGATCTGTTCACATGTATCTTAGTTTCCTAAGGCTGCTGTAATGGCCACAGATTGGGTGGCTTAAAATAGTAGAAACATACTCTCCCAGTTCTAGAGGCCAGAAATCAAGGTATTGGCAAGGTTGGTTGTTTCTGAAAGGCCCTCAGGAAGATTCTATCCCCTGCCTCTCTCAATTTTTGGTGGCTACTGGCAATCTTTTTTTTTTTTTGGCTGCACCGGGCCTTAGATGCAGCATGTGAACTCTTAGTTGCAGCATGTGGGATCTAATACCCTGACCAGGGATCAAACACCCAGACCCCCTGCATTGGGAGCTTGAAGTCTTAGCCACTGGACCATCAGGGAAGTCAATCCCAGCCACTGGCAATCCTTGGCCTGTAGGCGCATCTCTTCAAGCTCTGCTCCCATCTTCACATCATCCTTCTTTTCTGTGTCCCTCTGGGTTTTCAATTCGGTCTCTTATAAAAACACTCTCGTTGGATTCAGAGTTCACCCTAATCCCACACGATCTTGATTTCGGACGTGAGCAGCACTAAACAGCAAGCAGCTTGCAGCAAACAGCAGCAGTGAGGTGTAACTGAAAGCAAGGTCTTAGTTTCCCAGACTGGGAGTCCTAACCACTGGGCCACAGGAGCCAGAACGAGTTCAGGCAAGGAGACAGAAGGTAAAGAGTAAAGTAAGACGTTTATTGAAAAGTACATGAGAAAAGGCACATGGGTGAGCTCAGAGAGAGACAGTTGCACTTTCGGGATTTAAATCCTTTATAAGGAGGAAATTCTTAGGGTGTTTGTCTTTGCTCAGGCCGGTCGTCTTGCTTTGTCCCTCCCCTGGTTATTTGTCTCAGGACCTCCCCTGGGATGCTCATGCACTCCTTAGCCAAGACGGATCTCTTAAGTGAAGGCTTCTGGGAGGAGCAAGATTCATTACAACTTGGAATTATCCTGACTTTTGACCCCAAGGAGCCCTTCTGCGCATGTATAGTGTCTCTCTTATCCTAAAAAGGGGGAGGTGGAGATCCCTTAATCCTTTACTCAGACAGGGTTTTGCCTCTCTTTGTCCTTTGTTGTTGTTGTTCAGCCGTTCAGTTGTGTCTGACTCTTTGCGACCCCATGGACTGCAGCACGCCAGGTTTCCCTGTCCTTCACCATTTCCCAGAGTTTGCTCAAACCCATGTCCATTGAGTCGGTGATGCCATCCAACCATCTCATTCTCTATCATCCCCTTCTCCTGCCTTCATCTTTCCCAGCATCACGGTCTTTTCCGATGAGTTGGCTCTTCGTATTGATAGCTTACGGTGAACCATGTCGGATTCGTGATCTCTGAAGAAGAAAATTTAGCTTTGGGACCAGGGACCATGCTTGATCACTCAAGAGCTTTTGTGTAGCAGAGTTTTATTAAAGTGAAAAAGGAACAGAGAAAGCTTCTGACATAGACATCAGAAGGGGGATGAAGAGTGCTCCGTTCCCTAGTCTTAGCAAGGGAATTATATACTTTTTAATTGGTTATTATTGAAGGAGTCTTTTGGGCCTAGAAAAGAAAACAATAGTCTCAAAGGCCCTTGCTGAATCATCTAACTTTGGAGAAAACAAAACAGAACTTTAGGTCCCACCCTGATGCTCCAGACTGGTTGCATCTATCTGAGACTTATTACCCCCGTCCAAAAACCTTCCACCCCCTACACCTGCCCAGAAGACTTATCACCCCCTGTCCAGAAACCTTGCACAAAGCCCCTATAAATATGGAGCCCCCCGATCCCTCTTGGCGCTCAGCCTGGTTGTTAGGCCGACTGTCACCCCTCCTTGCCTGAATAAAGGTAACCTACTTCCGTTGAGGTCGTCTTTCCTTTTCTGCCTCGCCCGAACTATACTCTACAATTACAATAAATCAAAAGAATGTATCAAGGTTGTGAAGATCTTAGACCCACTCCTATAATATACATTTTAAGATTAGTCAGAAGGTTTTCAGGAAGGAGAAACATGTCCTCAAGCGGGATACATTATTGTTATATAATCCTTACTAAGGAATCTAGAAAAAAATGTTTGTCGTTTTCTTCTCTTTGAGAATTCCAGACCCCTTGCTCCTCCTCGGGGACCCCGGACTTCTTATCCACCTGCCTAGGAATTGACTCTCTTAGCATCGGGTGCCAAGGTATTGGAGCTTCTGTTTCAGCATCAGTTCTTCCAATGAATGTTCAGGGTTGATTTCCTTTAGGATTGACTAGTTTGATCTCCTTGCAGTCCAAGGGACTCTCAAGTCTTCTTCAGCACCACAGTTCAAAGGCATAAATTCTTCAGCTCTCAGTCTTTTTTATTGTTCAGTTCTCACGTCTGTACATGACTACTGGAAAACAATAGCTTTGACTGTTCATATTTCTGTAGGCAAAGTAATATCTCTGCTTTTTAATATGCTGTCTAGGTTTGTCATAGCTTTTCTTCCAAGGAGCAAGTGTCTTTTAATTTCATGGCTGCAGTCACCGTCCGCAGTGATCTTGGAGCCCAAGAAAATAAAGTCTGTCACTGTTTTCATTGTTTCCCCATCTATTTGCCATCAAGTGATGGGACCAGATGCCGTGATCATAGTTTACTGAATGTTGAGCTTTAAGCCAGCTTTTTCACTCTCCTCTTTCACCTTCATCAAGAGGCTCTTTAATTCCTCTTCACTTTCTGCCATTAAGGTAATGTCATCTGCTTATCTGAGGTTATTGATAAAACCTATTGGTTATTGTCAAGATTATTGTCCTTGCTATGATTATTCCCTTGAGATGTTTACAAGAGACAAAGACTGGCTATTTACCCTGTTTCTGTTGTTCCTTCTATTTTGGAGAGCAAACAGGTGGCTGATTGTAAATTCTTCAACTGGAGTCCGTCTATCTCTTGCCTCAGGAAATGCAAACAGAAGGGTGGCTGATTGTAAATGCTCAACCTGGAGTCTATCTCCTACCTCAGTCTTATCTGAGCCTTACCTTAATGACATCTGCAAAGATTCTATGTTGAAATAAGACCATATTCTGAGTTTCCAGGTAGATGGGAAATTTGTGAGACACTATTCAATCCAATGCAGCAGGATTTTGTGGCTTTCCCAAGGGCAATGGGGAGCCACAGAAGGTGTTTGAGCAGTGGCACGATGAGGTCAGATCTAGCTGTAGAAACCCCTGCAGCCTCTGACTCATCCAGGCCTGCCTCCTCTGGCTTGGATGCTGTCTCAGCCTCCACCTTCCTTTCCAACAGTCTCCACAGCAGCCACAGTGCTTCTTAAAACTTAAAAACCAATCATGCCACAAGCTTCCCTGGTGGTCCAATGGTTTAGAACCTGCCTGCAAATGCAGGGGACACGGGTTTGATCCTTGCTCTGGGAAGGAACAAGTGGGGCAACTAAGCCCATGCACTGCAACTACTGAGCCCATGTGATCTAGAGCCCGTGCTCCAAAACAAGAGAGGCCATGGCAATGAGAAGTCTGCACACCAAACTAGAGGGTAGCCCCTGCTCACCGCAACTAGAGAAAGGCCATGTGCAGCAACAAAGACCCAGCACAGCCCACCCCCCCGCAAAAAAAAAAATCAATTGTGTAATTTCCTTGCTCCAAAGGTACCATAATCCTCAAAACTACCCTCTCTCCTCAGCCCCCAAGGTGACTTGTCTCTATGATCTGTTCCATCTCCCCCTTACTCACCCAGCTCAAACCACAGCTTCCTGGCTGCAATTCAAATGCTCCAAGATCATCTCATTTTAGGGCCTTTGTATATGCTGTGCCCTCTGCCTGGAACATCCTTCCTCCCTATTCCTCCTAAGGCCATAGCTTCCTTTTTCAGGCCGCATCTCTGCAGACCCAGCCCCTTGACCTCCTGACCTATTACTGTGTGTCCAACTGAAACCATTAACCACAGATTGGGACTTGAACTCATGTGCTGGGACTCAAACCCAGCCAAAACCCAGTTTGGGACCTGAACTCATGTGGCTGGGACTCTAACAGAGTCAAAACCCTGCTTGAGACTTGAACTCACATGGTTGGGGCTCAAACCTAGCGAAAACCCATGGTACCTGATTTCAGAACTTAATGAAGTTCAGGTTCTGATGTCTCATTGCAGAAAGAATTCAATGAGAGACAAAGTGATAAGTAAGAAGTGGATTTATTCAGATACAGAGAGAAGCACACTCCAGACAGAGTGTGGGCCATTGCAGAGGGAGAGCACAGCCCTGAAATCCGGTGTGGTTGGTTTTTATAGGCTGGGTGATTTCATATGCTAATCAGTGGGAGGATTATTCCAACTATTTTTGGGAAGGGGTGGAGATTTCCAGGATCTCAGCCACCTCCCACTCCTTGGTCTTTCAACAGTGCTTTGGAACCAGGGCACCTCTGGGTGTGTCATTGCACTTGCTGATTGAGGGTCTTATCTGCCATCTTGGTCAAATTTAATTCTAATCATTTTATGGTGTGCCCTTGGGCTATGTCATTCTTTCAAAAGTTATGCCCTGCCCCTTTCCCTCCTGTTACATTCCCTCCTCAGAGCTTTACTCCCATATTCTTATGGGAAGCAGAAGGGTGAAGATCCATCTTCTGTAAATTGTTTTGAGGCTGAGTAGAAATCCCTACAGAGCCATCATCTTGATGTAGAACTGCTATAACTGTTTCCTTCATCTTATGTATCTTTTTGATGATGAAGCATGTTTGTACCAGCACCGGTGTACAGAAATAGCTATAAATGACAGAAGACTCAAAAGGCATGGTCAAATATCTGATCACAGTGTAAGATAAAGTTTGGTTACAATAACCAGAATTAGAAATGATCACATTTAACATAACATACCAAATAACCCTAGTTAAATATTTCTCTTTGAGATAACTCAGGAGCCCTCTAAAACATCCCAAAGTTAGTTTTTAGTCAGATAAGAGCATAAGTCACTGGGAGACAATACTTATTCCCTGTCCGAAGTTATAAAGATCTCAAAAGCAAATGCAAATCACTTACAGCAAAGAAATTCACCTCAATCTATTTGTCAAAAGCAGCATTTCAAGAAGACTTCAGAGGGAGAAACCAAATACAGTCTTGTCTTAGCCCATTCCTAACAAAATCCATTTTCCCAACTAAATTTAATCCAATCTTAGAAAATTCTGATCATGTGTACTCTTTGCCTACATTGATCACACCAAAAAGCTTAAACCACTTTTAATACCAGATATCAGTTTTGTCCTGAACATTTTTCAGATAACATGAGCCTGAAATTCATTCTGGCCGGATTATTTTGTATTTTTGAGTATTTACATGAGTATTTAATTTCCTTTAAGTCAATTAAATAGAACTCCTTTATGAATTAACTTTTGGCAATATCATACATCTATAATGATGCATCCCTTATAGCTCAGTCGGTAAAGAATCTGCCTGCAGCGCAGAAGACCTGGGTTCCATCCCTGGGTCGGGAAGATCCCTGGAGAAGGAAATGGCAACCCACTCCAGTATCCTTGTCTGGAGAATCTCATGGACACAGGAGCCTGGAGGGCTGCAGTCCATGGGGTTGCAAAGAGCCGGGCATGACTGAGAGACTAACACTTACTTACTTTCTTATACATCTATAATACACATATAGACACATATATACACACAGACACAGAGACCTCATAGTTCCTGTTCCAGAATTTCAGCCATGATCTTGAGAACCAAACCATATTTCAAAAATAATTCCTAAATCTGGGAGAGATTCATTATCATTTTGTATATATTGAGGTAATCGTAAGGGTGGGATTATCCTTTTAATCAAGTTCTTTGTTACTCCTGCCTTTTCTGTCCATATGGGAAAAGTCTCCACCCATCCAGTGAAGGCTATGGTTTTTCCAGTGGTCATGTATGGATGTGAGAGTTGGACTATAAAGAAAGCTGAGCGCCGAAGAATTGATGCTTTTGAACTGTGGTGTTGGAGAAGAGTCTTGAGAGTCCCTTGGGCTGCAAGGAGATCCAATCAGTCCATCCTAAAGGAGATCAGTCCTGGGTGTTCATTGGAAGGGCTGATGTTGAAGCTGAAACTCCAATACTTTGGCCACCTCATGCGAAGAGTTGACTCACTGGAAAAGACCCTAAGGCTGGAAAGGATTGGGGGCAGGAGGAGAAGGGGACGACAGAGGCTGAGATGGTTGGATGGCATCACCGACTCGATGGATATGGGTTTGGGTAGACTCCAGGAGTTGGTGATGGACAGGGAGGCCTGGCGTGCTGGGATTCATGGGGTCTCAAAGAGTCGGACACGACTGAGAGACTGAAATGAACTGAACTGAACATCCAGTGAATGTGTCTACCTTTACCAATAAATATTTGTATCCTCTGGACTTGGGCATCTGAGTAAAATCAATTTACCAGTTCTCCATGCTGTTTCCTTGGTGTTGAATGGATCTAAATAATGGAGGAGGGGGTGGCATTGTTCTAGGATTGTTTTGTAAACATGTGTCACATGATTTGGTAATCTGGGCCACCACCATTTTCATTCCTTTACCCACAAACAATCTTTGTAGTAAATTCCAAAGAGCTTCAGATCCATAGTGTGTAGTTTCATATAAAGCCTTGATTACTTTCCATTGCTGAGCTTGTAGAAACATAATCTTTTCACCTAACATATACCATCCCTTTTGATTTATTAACCCTTTATTTTTAGCCCAATCTTCTTCTTCCTTGGTGTAGCAAGGTTGTGGCATTTCCTCCGTCAAGCCTAGGACTTCTAAAACTGCCTGTATTTTATCTGTTGATATGTCAGCTGCTTTCTTTGCTTCTTGGTCAGTTTGGTGATTTCTCTTTCCAATTTCAGACCTGGGAAGCTGAGGCTGATGTCCCCTACAGTGAACAGCAGCCATTTCTTGAGGATCTTGTATAGTAACCACCGGCTGGACCTCTTTGGTCAGACCTGGAACCTTGATATTCCACATTCCAGGGCCTATTAAATCTCTATCTCAACTTCAGATTCAATCTGTCCCTTTCTGTTTTCTGTTAAAATCATTTGGCAATGAGGGTGGCTCCTTTGCCCTTCCAGAAGCAGTGGCCCCTGTAAGGTAAAGGAACTAGAGAAGGTGAGGTTCGGAAAAAGAACGAGACCAGCACTTTTCAGGAAGAGATCACCTTTAATGAGGTGACAAGGAGCATCAGTAAGATTAGTGAGCTGCTATGCTGGGTCAAGAAGACAGTAGGTATATATAGAAAACACACATGCTGAGATGCATTGTTTTGAGGGGGTCTGTTTTTTCTCAATATTATTTTTGATTAGTTAGCTTTAAGCAACTGGGGCTGTTATAGCCACGCATTCCGGGAAACAAGCTCACTCAGAAGGACGATGCAGATAGTGAAGTGCAGTTTATTACACCGGCGGGCCCAAGGCAGAGTCTCCTCTTAGCCAAGGACCCCGACCAGCATTTGTGAAAAGCTTTTATACCCCATGTGTACATGTCTGAACCCACCACCCAATTTCCTTGTGACTTACATAAACAAAGGAAAGGTAAATACAATCACAATAACCCTATCATTCATGTGTTATGTGTTCAAACGATCAATAATCAATAAGCCCGAGGTTACATTCCAAAGAGTCAATAATCAATAAGCCCGAGGTTACAGAAAAAACCTTCTATTGTCGTTTTCACAGGCACTAAGCACAGAGTTCAGAGTCCATTAGAGAGGTGGCCGAACCTGATCAGCACGAACAGGCCTAAGATGGAGTCCAGGCCCTGTGAATTCCTTTTTTATTCCCCCCTCTTGATGCTCTTAGTTTTCATAAGGAGCATCATTTATTGAGATATATTGTACTTTAGCCCTCTGGCCACCCACCTGAGAGAACGCTATCAACCTCTGGGTTACAAAGTTCACAAGACATTGTAAGAAGCAGGGCCCACAAAGCAGTATGATTAGAACTATTATGACAACAGTAACAATAGTTTTCCACCAATCTCTCTTTACCCAGGACAGGACCGAAGTCCAAAAGGGAATATTTTCATCAGACATGGCTTTCACTTGATTTTGTGTATCTTCCAAGGCAGTAGATACATTTTTAGACAGGTCAGGGATATATACACAACATTCGACTTTAATTATGGCACAAGTCCTTCCCTGGGCTGCTGTGAGTATGTCTAATGCCATCCTATTTTGAATTATTGCCTTCCTCATCTGAATTTGTTTTTTGTTCAAGGCTTGAATGGCTTTTGTACTGTCTAAGAGGGCCTGTTTAGTGAAATTAGTTAAGGCCTCCACCTTAATCATGGTATCTGTTGTCCCTACAGAGGGTACAAACAAAGCAGCAAGATAGTCATACCATCAGAACACAGATCTTGTCCATCTTGCATACAGATAGGGCAGGTTTACTGGAGGTTGGTGTAGGCTAGACTTAATATTGCCATGAGCGAAAGCAAATCCCTGTGTGTAACACCCTACCCAGCCAACTGGTAACCATGGCCATAAGTTAAGCCCACAGAGGCACTGGGTCCCGTTGGGGGCTACCCAACAGATTCCAGGATTATATTTCCAGTCGGAACTGGGCCACTGAACCGACTGATTGGGGTGATAGGTAACTTTTATGATTTGTTTACATTGTTCAGGAGACAAATGACCCATATATTTCAATTTTTTTGGGTCTAGGTGGCGGTCTCCAAATCCAACTTTGTGCTTTTTTTCGTTCCCAACAAATAGTAGCAGGAGCAATCAACTGTCCTTTCTCAGGAGTCATCTAGAAATATTTATCCCAGACCTGTTAGTATTGCTTAAGGTACCGGGAGGCCTGTCCCTCTTGTAAGGGAGCCCTTCTCTTTGTTTTTTTTTTCATATATGAGGTATAAGCTCTTGTTACCTCCATAAGACTAGTGTTCATATTAAATGTAACCCCATGTCCCTGCCCATTGATGGCTTTTTTTTTTACACCAGGAGAGCAAAGAAAGGTTATGATTGCTGAGAAAAAGGAAAGTTCCCTTTTGTTGTTCCAAGAAGGAGCACAGTGGTATAAAGTCTCCATAACGAAGTGGCGACACCCACCAGGGGAGTCCGTCCATAACTGACAGGGGCATAGCCCCACATACCCAACAGTCGGAGGAGTTGTGGAAGTCCGCGTAGGAATGTGCCCATGAGATGAAGATGTTGTCTTGTGCAGGAACAGTGGTCAGGTTCAGAACTGTGTTGGTGAGGCCGAGTAGCAGGAGTCGTTTACCCAGCTCCATCCTAGAGAGGGCTTGTCTGGGACCTCGTTTTCTTCTTCCTCTTCAGAATGATCTTGGTTTCCCGTGAGTGGTGGGGTCTTTTTGGGTGGTCCACTCGGCGTCTTCCGGGTCAGCGTGGTATGCCTTTTTCGCTCTGGTGTGATGGATCCAAGGGACAATGCCTGCAACTTTAACTGCGGTAGGGGTGGTTAAAACAACAGTTTAAGGACCTTTCCATCGGGGGGCGGGGGGGGCAGTGAGTCATGTTTCCAGTCTTTCACTCATACCTGGTCCCCTGGTATAAACTCATGCATCTGTTCCCCCAAGGGGAACGGTATTCTTTTTTGCACAAACTTAGTTACTTGATTAATTACCTTACCTAGTTGTTCCATCTGCTGTGATATCCCGTCTCCCCTTACCTGAAGTATATCAGTTGTTACCTGTCTTATTATGGGAGGAGGCCTCCCATACACAATTTTGTAGGGAGAGTAGCCGTGGGACCGTGGGGTCATCTTGAGTTTGAGTAAGGCCATGGGAAGTAAATCTACCCAGGAACAGTCAGTTTCTATAATCCATTTAGAAAGTGTCTCCTTTAGTGTCCGGTTAGTTCGTTCTACCATTCCGGAGCTCTGAGGCTGGTAGGCGGTGTGTAACTTTTATTTTATATTTATGGCTTTACTTATTTGTTGTATCAGATTTGATATGAAGGCTGGGCCGCTATCTGATCCTATGTTGGTGGGGAATCCAAATCAGGGAACTATTTCCCTAAGCAGGCTCTGAGCTACTTTTGATGCTCTCTCAGTTTGGGTGGGGAAGGCCTCCACCCATCCCGAGATTGTACATACCAGGATCAACAGGTAGCGAAAATGGCGATATGGTTTCATCTCACTGAAGTCCACTTCCAGATGTTTAAAAGGAAGAGTACCTTTTAATTGGATACCTGGAGGTTTTGGTCTGCACCCTGGAGTGGCGTTAATCTGAGAGCAGGTGTTGCAGTTTTGGGATTTCATTCATCCGGTAGTTCCCACCATCTTTTTTTTTGTCTTGGTGGCTCCCTCTGCTTCAGCTAGTTGGTTTTGAGCCTCAGTGTATGTTGGGGAGTCTAGGGCCAGCTCGGGTAGCTCAGCTAGGACAAAAGTTTTCATGGGGATTTCCCCGGATTTTTTTTTGTCCTCAGCTGCTCGTCTGGCGGTCTCATCAGCCAGCCTATTCCCTCGAGCCTGTGGGGTGTCTTCCTTTTGGTGCCCACGGCAGTGCATGACTGCTACCTCTGTGGGACTCCAGACAGTGTCTAGCAGAGTCAGGATCTCCTCCTTATTTTTAATGTCTTTTTTATTGGCTGTTAGAAGGCCTCTCTCCCGGTATAGCGCCCCATGTACTCAGAGCATAGCAAAAGCATGCCGGGAGTCAGTGTAGAAGT